>NC_071498.1:70000000-75000000 GCF_028408465.1 Anastrepha ludens
ATGTCTCGGCGGACTATATACTGCTGTTACCGACAGTTGGTAATTGCAAAACTTGATTCCAACTGTTGTCGCTTGAAACTCAGTGGAGCTGATCTTTTCTTCTTCGAAATGTTCAATCGAATTCTTAATAATAATTGCGCTACCTCCTCTTGCGTTGTTTAGAGGATGATTTGAGCAATACATTATAAATCCGTTGAATGTAGAGTACATTTGGGTGGTCAAATGAGTTTCAGATACTAAACAAATATCAATTCTTTTTTGATTAAGTACAAGCTCAAGTTCATTTTTGTGCTTTAAGATTCCATTCGCGTTCCATGCCATTATCTTTAAACTTTTTCTTATTGTGTTTTTAGACATTTATAATTTGCTCAAGTTTTTCAACGCGATTCAGTAGATCCTGGTTTAAGGTTAACTGCTTTTCAATTTTAAGTAAAATTTGTGTCAATATATCTTTATCTGTCGTATTTTCCTTTTGGGCTGCTACGTCTGCATATGTTTGTTTACCCGGTATTAGTGTTGGTTTCTTAGTCGTTCTTGGTTCTACAGAGTGTTTTGGCATAGCTAATGCTTGACGTATTGCTGTTGGGGGTTTTTTGCCAGTTTCTTCTTTGTGTTTAGCTCCGCTTTTGTTACGGAGCTTTTGCAACTCCTTGGCAACATGACATCCTCTGTAGCTTGCTGGGTGGTTTTGCCCGCAGTTGCAGCATTTTGGTGGTTCTTTGTCTGGTTTCTTGCATTCAAGAGTTGAATGATTACCAGCGCACTTAACACATTTTGGAGGCTTGCAACAATAGTTCTTGGTGTGCATAAAACCCTGGCAGGACTTGCATTGGGGAATTAAGCTAGATAATTTTAATGGCTCAATTTTTACGATTGTGTTGAGTATGTTTTTAATCTCATAGACCTTTTTTATGTCTTCATTTGGGTCAAAACAGAGGGTAAACATGTTTAAGGGCTCTTTGGTTTTCCATTTCAATTTTCTATATGCGTTTGTAGCCTTTAAACCTTGTCTTTGCAGATCTTCAATGATACCCTCAGGTTGACATGTGTGATGTAGGTCTTTAACCACTACCCTTATCTGCCTTGTTTGCTTGTTTTCGTATGAGTGCCATGGGAACATTAGCTCAGTAAATATTTTTGTAATTTTCCTGTAATCGCTTCCATTCTGAACATTGATTTTATATATATCTTTGCCAATCAGCTTAATTATAAAATCACTATTTATGTTATCTTTCAGTTTTTTTTGAAGTTGTTGGTGATTTATTTTTGGATTTGTTAATATTATTGGCGGTGGTCGTAGCTCTGGCAATTTAACCTGCTCCTTTTGAGTAGGTGGATCGATTTCTGGGGATGATTCCATTTTTCTTTTTTTATTTGCTCTTTTGGACAGATTGTGTACCCATTTGGTTTCTCTTTCAAGCTGTTCTTCATCAGTATGATATTCTACTTCCGTTAGTATTGGTGTAGTTGACCTTTCAGTTGTAGTTTTTATACTATTCAATTCGCTTTTAAGAACTTTATTTTCTTCTTGCAGAGAAAAGCACAATTTTTCTAGTTCTTGTAATTTAAGTAATAATTTTTGGGTTTCAGAATGTTTGCCTCCCCCTGGAGGTGGCGTTTGTTGCGCCATCTAGCGGCCAGTAGCTTGTTAATTTTCGTGTTGAAGAATGTGACAACTCTACTTTTGCTTACTAGTTTGGCAGAACAGAGCAGCTGATGTTGTTTGTTTACCGATATGATCAATTTGAGTGATTTTCTCTTTAAGCTTTCAGTCAAAATCCTTTTGTAGTTTTTGTTTTTTCTAATAAAAATGTAAATAAATATAACTTTACCAAAAATGTAAAATTCGAATTGTCAGCAACGAGTCCGCAGAAGGGTCCCAGGTCCCGTCGACTTTCACCCAGTTTACAATTTTTGGCGTTCGCTAAAGATGTCTTTTTGGTGTTTTTCTGGAGCACTTCAATTTCGTACGTGTTTATGAAAACTCACTTCACACACACAATCTAAATGAGTGTTTTTTAAGTCACAAACACCCAATATCAATCAATACAAAGGTTTATAGCCAAGTATAACATCCTGAACCGACTTTTTAAGCTATTTCTTTATGTTGTCTGAAGATTTGAAGCAGCTGAAGTTTAAGACACACCTCGAATAAGTAATTCTGAAAAAATTTCCTCGGACGACTATTTTAAATGCGCTGTCGACAAAATTGAGTAAATATATTATACGAGTACTATGTAGAACAGATGATGGCACTCTATCTTGTTCATTTTCAGTCTATAATACTTTTAGGGTGGGTACCAACAGGCAAATTCTCAGTAAGAACAGAAACCAGCTTTGCAACGTTGGGTCTGACTTTTACTTATAGCATCAATGTTTGTTTAAAGACATACGGCGGTTTTATAATTCCACGAGTTTTTGAATTTCCCACGTATTAAAATTAAATTAAACACTGCTCCTGTCATCTACCGCCTATGAATAGACAACTGTCAAATTTTGAACAGATTTAATTTGTGATTTAGTCATTCCAAGGTCAAAATCATTTGTATGATACATTAGAAATGTCTCGAAGGACGAACTATGTTGCACGGCCTACATGAAGTTGGAGCTAGAAGCATACAACGATGGTTCGAATGAAACGGCTTTTCTCCATTTCATTTTATGCTGGGATCCGAATGTACACGGCGAGAAAAATACAAATTAACTGGTCTACCGATACCACCTTTCCTGGATTCGCCTTGAATCATTCAAAGCAGACGACCTCGCCAATTTCAACGAAAATGGAAAATAAGAATTTCGTTTGTTCATTAGGGTTTTTATTTTCCTTAAAAAACAATCACCTAAACCATTAATTTCAATTGCTAAAAAATGGTTTACTGAATCCGGCTGTGGTCGTACCGTGCATCGAACGTTCAGGTCGTCCATGATGCTGCGATTGCTTACACTCAACCATAAGAGTAACCTTGTGCCTGCTTCTAAGGAGTGTTTAGCGTAATCTGAGTTTCTGCACTGTTTTGTACCCGTGGACAAAACAAGGATACATACCAGACATCGGAGAATAATCAAGACAGTGGGTTTATTCGAATGAACGTGCACAATTTTAACATAAATCCATAAATTGGGCTACAAACTGCCACCCTGCGACTAGCTTTTAATTCCAGAAATTACTGGGTAGTAAGAAATTTTGGCCATCGCTGAAACAAACGCCTACTTGGAAGACCTTAAGACATATTATTTAGAAGGGCTAACAAAATGGAGAAACATTGGACTAAATATAGAGCTAAAAGGAGACTACGCTGAGAAATAAAACGGTTTTTTGCTAAGAAAAAAACATCTTTGAATTCTGTGTTCCACTGAATTATCAAACTGCCGTCGTATTCCGATGAAATAACTTACCGGGAGTAAATATTCCTCTCTGTAGTTTCTTGAAGGGGTGGAATCTTTTTTGAGCTTGAAGTCGTCCAAGAACTCTCTCATCGGAAACTCCGGAGATGTTTCTACAAAAAGAAACTCGATTTAAATCTACTGAAAGTCATAGCAGACGCTACCCACCAGAACTAAGCATTACTTAACAAATCTTGATTTGATTGTACAACACATATCACATAACACAATAGCGGTCCTACTATTTGAGAAAACAGTGGGCTGGCTATTTGATATATATGGTACACTGATTTGTATCAGCCGCATTCTTTGGTTTAGTTGTATTCACGTAATTTCATTCATCTCTCTCCCGTATCCGCAATTCTTAACCAGCTTATGAAATAAGTAATTGAAGGCGCATGCTACTTAAATATTATAATAAGGCCCTAAGAGATGACTAAATGAACTTTGTCTAAATCACCTGACTACCAAAATCTTCCCCGCAGCTAGAACCTCTGGGCCACGGTGCTCACTTTTTGATCAGTAATTTTGATTAAGAAATTTTATCTACCCTATCTAATATTCTCATCAAAATTTGGAAACGAATACTTGACTTACTTGTCTACTTACAAACCTCATGGACTCGTCTAAGTACAGCCATGAGGAGCTAATAATATGGATAAATACGAGTGACAATAATCTGCATGAGGCCACCCGTGCAATTAAACTGAGATAAATAATTTGTGTACCATTAGCGCTCCAGGAACTAGAAAAAAGGTCCATACACTCATTTTATATGTATTGTTATACGAGTATGCTATACAACCGGTCCATCACACTTTCTAAGCTAAATATCTGTGATTTTATGAAGTACGTGTACCTAATAAATTTCTATATAAATACATACGAGTACATTCGTATTTTAATTTACCTATTATTTGTATATTTGCCTTTCCTTTTTATTGTAGTTGAACTAATCCATCACACTTAAAATACCTCAGTTCTATTAACCTAAAGCGATAAGACTTACAAAATTGACTCGATAGTTGTTGGAGCTTTCAAGTCTAAAATGCATTTTAATACAATTTATGTCTATCAAATATAAGTAAGCAAATTATTTTTAATTTCAGAAAGAACACAGAATATGTACAGTGTTATGATTTCCATAGAAAATATAACCAAATCGAAAGTCTGTTTGTCAGTAAAAAACCTGGATGTTTGGATCAAGACGGGTTAAGATCATAAAATACAATTAGATTCATTGATTTTTTACTGAATTCAAGACATTTTTATTCTCTGGACGATCAAAAATGACCGCAAAATATTTATAACCCTAATAATAAAAACATATTTCTTAGTTCAGTGCCCCCCTTTCCTGTTCTTTAAAAACGGAAATTCGGCAATTTCCATTAAAAGAGGCAACCAAAACGAGGAGACTTAAGCGCAAACGACCAACTGTCCTGTCCCAAAAAGAAAACAGATTTTAAATATTTTAAGTGTAAATATAGACAATAATAAAAAGTAAAAAAAATAATAATAAAAAAAGTTTCTACTTATAACTTTATCAAGTGTAAGCAAACAAATAATTTTTCATTCTTCAACGCAATCGTACTTTTATGATTTCTAGAGCGTCAGTTTTACAAATATTATAGTAACACTTAAGTAATAAAAGTTTATACATATTTATCTCCATAGAAAAATATATTGCATATTAATTTGCTATGTTGCATATGTAGTCATACAAGGGTATAGTTATAATCTGCTAGCAATGAATGTAATTATGAGTATGTAGATCTATTACATAACTATTAAGTGATCAAAACTCCAATCCTCTCTCACAAATGCCTACTCCAGTGCCTCTTTCTTACTATTTTATAGGAATTTCTGCAACAAAAGTTGAACCTGCCTCAACTCAGCCAACCTGTTGGATTTGCATGTGTTTGAACCATTTTTTAGAGCAGTCTTTCCACTCTTTCATTCATGTAACTCCAAAACATTTGATACGAACGCATGAACCTCTTCTTCAAGTGTCAACAAATGTTGGCCTCGTATTTTTTGTTTCATTCTGCTAAAAAAAATCGATTATTGAGAATATGCACTTGTTTTTTGGTTGTTACGAACTAAAGAATGCAAGCGGTAACAAAAGTTTTTAATTCATAGAAAAATATGTATTGTTAATATTTCTTAGTTTTTTTAGAATTCTGAAAGTGTGTTGCACGTTATGAACGTTAACATTTAGTTTAATATTTACGGATAAATCATTCGTATGAACAATTTTAAGATGAATATGCGCATAAGAATGTAAGTGAACTATTAGCCAAGCATGACTCCATCCTACTTACATGTGATATGACAATCTTGCCTATCTAACTGGCGTAAATTAGTGAATAGACGTGTGCCAATGTATGTTGTGGCATTCCATTATTATTATTTTTCAATAACAATGCCTTCTATAAAAATAAAGAATGCAGATTTTTTTGCCAATTTTCTTCTTTTGTTTTTGCACAGTAGTGGATGGATTGTATTTACTATTGTAACATCGCGTTTTTTTTTTTTTAATTTGACGGTTTTGGCTATTTTCTTCCACATAAAAAAATTCAAGCACTCGCTTTAGGGAGAAAATGCACAAGACCGCCCCTGAAAGTACATGGTTCAGAAGTTTGAAGTTTTAATAAAAATTGGTGGAATCTTTAAATGGAACAAAGTTTGAAACTTGGATTTATATGGGCTTCGTAGTAGAATAAAAAAAAAACATTAAAATTGAATAAAAAACAAATACTTTGTAAAAATTTGTTTATAACAAATAAGCCCCTCGGGTATAGTAATGTATGAGGCCGAAAAAGTAATTATGGTGAAATATAGGAGGGAAATTTTCTCCCTTGAGAAGCTTTGTTCGCTGACCACTTGAAATATTAATATTGAGAAATGCGGGTGTCAGACAAAGATAGATACATGCTCGCAATATTTTGTACTCCTTTCGTGTAGGCAAAATATATGACGTTCAGATGGTGTGACCCAAGATAGATCATAGATTACAAGGCTTGGCCATCCGAAGCAAAATTGTTAGATTAACTTTGGTTGCCACGTCACCGACGACGTTGCAGCAGAATTTTGCTCGCCCATTCATACGTATTCAAAGCACACGTCCAATCAGGCAATTTTCAGAAGGTGACAAAGTAACATGGGCGGAGGCTGCTTTAATTTTTTTCGTGTCACATTCCACACAATCTCAGTTTTTTCGCAAGCAAACCGCCGGAAGCAATCGGCTGATGGATTCAAAATCGCTGAGAGCCAGTTAACGGTCTGATGTTGGCCACACGTCTGCATTCTGTACATCGCGGGTAAACCAACGTCAGACCGTTTTGAAGGAATCATCTGATTTGCTGACATCTGAAAACTACTGATGGGAAGAGCGTAAGAATACATGTGAAATGAGCGGACACAATTCAGTTGCCAAGTCCCCGATGACGTGGCAGCCGAAGTTACTCGCACAATCTTGTAACCTCGTAATCTATAATCCTTGCTTTTTACATATTTGATGCAACGTTGCACAATTTGTACACCGTCAACTAAACGGTTTGCGGGCTATCTACGGTTTCCGTACAATTTCTTATACGCTTCTTTTGTCAATGCAGGACTAATCATGGTAGACATTTTGGCAAAAGAAATGCAGAGATTATATATAAAACTAGCCTATTCCAACGCTAGAGCAAAGCGTTAAGGTATTTTAATAGAAGAACGGCATCGTTCAATCACCCTCTAGTAAGACCGATGAAACAGATCACCTGAGGGTAGACGGTAATTCCTTTCAGGGCACGAGTTATTTCGAAAATAAATCCACAGACTTGGCCATGAGAATTTCCCAAACTGTCCAACTTGCACGGATAGTGAAGAAATTTTAATCACGTCTTGTTCCAATGCCCACGCTATGCTCTCTTAAACGGAGAAAATACCATATTCGGCCGCCGTAGCCGTACCATTCGGAATTCACAGAGAGAACGTTGGTTCGAATTTCGGTGAAACACAAAAATTAAGAAAAACATTTTTCTAATGGCGCTCGCCCCTCGGCAGAGAATAGCAAACCTCCGAGTGTATTTCTGCCGTGAAAAAGCTCCTCATAAATATATCTGCCGTTCGGAGTCGGCTTGAAACTGTAGGTCCCTCCATTTGTGGAACAACATCAAGACGCACACCACAAATAGGAGGAGGAGCTCGCCCAAAAAGGGTGTACGCGCCAATTATATATGTACATAGAGGCGAATCTATTTAAGGTGGTATCGGTAAATCAGCTGATTTGTTTTTTTTTTCTTTCGCCGTGTCTATGTGGCTTTCAGCTCAGAATGAAACAAGGCGAATTCATTATTTGTTTTCTTCTTGGCCAATACTTTACTTTGACAATCAAAGGTACAAAAACATTGTTGTTGGTCTAGTGACACCACCTTTAATGAATGCGTCTTGTGTTATGGTGAAATCAACTGATAACTGATATAGAATTTGCGTACATGTAAAACATATTCATAACGATTGAAAGAGCGCGAAGTTTCGTAGACGCCAACAATAATTTGCCTGTGAGTTAAATAACTAAATAACAAACTAAATAATTACGGAAGCACTGTAATATATACCTATGTACATAAAAATATTTGTACGCTTCATGGCGAAAATGTGATTAGCTCGGGAAGAAAATATAATATTATTGAAAATAGAAAGTTATTGATATTGTTATTCGTTAACCTAATTTGAGTGAGTTAAGATGTTGAAGCAACAGTTCGAGAGGTTGAAAAGTTAGCGAAATGAAGAAGAAGGCGTGTGAAATTACATATGAAATTACTTTTCCCTTTCGATATATTTCCGATTTTTCATAAACTGTTTCGAAGCCACATCAATTCACGTTCTTGAACGGCTGCACTGCCGTACGAAAGAAGTGCACCCTCGAGACCATTTTACCTTCCTTTTTCCTTACTGGCACACTAAGGTTTCTCTGGAATTATAGTATAATGTGAAATATGGAATATATTCAAAATTGTCGTGGATAATACTCCAACCATTTCTGTGATGTGTGCCTTGCATTTTCCAGAAGTGGACTTTTTCTGTGATATCTGAGGAAGAGAGGCGGCCTGAGTAAGCACTGATCGTCTTCAATTTACTTTCAAACTTGTGTCAGTCAACTGCACCACTAATAAATTATTTCACAATTCAATTAACCGATTTGAGTACAGAGCAGTATACGAAATCGCGAAGGCAATGTTGATCGCAATCGATATCGATTGGGGCATCATGCATTACAAATAAGTTTATGTCGTACAGATAGTGACTGGACAGAAGTGCGCGTTTACGCATTTCCTGTGTGCCATTCAAATCCCGAAGAGCTCCAGGATTTTACCCCGATACAACGCGCCAACCCATTCCTCGTACATACTGGTCAAACAAGGCACTCCAGAATTTGCCCACCCTCCTTATAGCCCCGATATCATAACATGCGACTTTTTCTTATATTCCTAGGTGTGAGGTATAAAATTCCATTAAGTATGGAATATCACATTACTCAAATGGCCACCTTGTCTTCGCTGGCTTCAAGCGCTCCAATTTCTGTTTAATTTCTGATGATTTGGTCGGCGTTATTTCGGCAACAGTGTCTCGAATGTTTTATTCGAGCTTGTTCAAAGTGATTGGCTTCGTTAGTCAAGACTAAGCACTTGGTGTAGTCCCAGAATATAATCGAGAAAGAAATCCAGTCGCATGGCCGCTGTAGACAATTGGAACCTAGTTATCAAAACTCTCCTTTACAACTTGGGGCGTTAAGTCCTTGTATGGCATGTAGTCTTGTTGAAATCATAGCTTGGAAATATCGATGTTGTCGATATTTCTGCCGCAGAGAGTCGCTTAACCTGTTAAGTGATTGTGTCGCATATATGCGTCAATTTCAAAAGTTCATTTTTTAGTTAATGTCGTATATGTACATCATGCCGAAAAAGGAAATTGCATTTGCTATGAAATTTAAAGTTAAGCAAAAAACGAAAATTTCCCTGTTATTTCGACATTATAAAGTAAGCATGAACACTGAATTTCCTGATAATCGTTATCATAATCGTTCAGCCAACGCGCACGGTGAATCCAATATCTGGCTGAAAACCGATTTTGCATCGACAGTCTTCGCTTGAAATTAATTCAGCACAGTAAATCGAGCTATCTAAGAAAAACTAATCGCTTAACAGGTTAACACCGCTCTATACCGAGACTGTGTCTTCTTCCTCATTTCGAAAGAAGTAAGGTTTGGCGATGCTGCTATGCCATAAACCGCGCTAATCAGCCAATCTTTATGAATGAATTGACGCATAGTCGCTGCGATTACGACAATTTCGCTTGTTGACATAGGTGCTGAGCCATAAATGGATCTCACCCGAAAAGTTGATTTTTTGGAAGTTACCATTACTATCATCACCTTTTATAAAATTGGGCCGACTGGATGGTCATCGTTGGATGCAGTCAAAGTAGCCACTATATGCTCTTAAATTTATAAGTTAATAAAACCAAAATATAGGCAATCTCATTAATTTTTTGTTTTTATTTTATTTGTCAAAAACACTCATTTGCTTTTTTTTTGTACAAAATAAATCTTGCAAGCAATGATTGGTTGTGAGTAAAATAATTACTTCGCTTTAAACATCAAATTCGTGTAGTCGCAATGTAAAAGTTGATTTCATTACAAACCATTTTTGCGAAACTATACCATTCGCTATAGCTTTAGAAGTGTGAATGTTCGATTATAAACAAACCATAAACGTAAATGTAAAGAGCCAATAGTAGATTTTTCTTATATTTTGACTTCTATAAACGGTTATTACCACCAAAAAGGGATCTTGGAATTGCTTCCACAATAAATTTACGCAATGAGTACGATTTTATCAGCCACTGAAGGTAAACGTAGTTAGGGCATTGCACTTTTAATTCATTATTTTTCAAGTAGGCACGCTTCTGAATGGTCAAAAAAATTAAATTTATTTACATGTTGGCTTTCAGTGAAAGTCCACATACATAAACACGCCTTACTTCATTTTGGATAACACTTTTCTTGCACGATTCTGGGAAGCCTCAACAAAATTTCGATTTTGCAAAAAAGAAAAATGTAATTTTTAAGTAAATTTTATTTAATTGCTGTTGATACCCAAAAGCTATAAGTGCTTAAGTGAAATCAATGCTAAGACTTTGCCACGAAAATCTTCGCTGAGTGGCCTCCAAAAAATGATGTCGAAAAGAAAAGACCGATAAATAAAAAAAAATTAATAATAGTACAATACAATAAATGTTTTAATAATACATTTGTATATGTAACATATGCATGTATGTGTATGTATTTACACATGTTGTGTGAATGTTCGTATGTGCATATCTGCGTTTGTTGTGCAATGTATACATTGTTTACGATTTGTCATTTCGTTGTTCGCACTTTTTGCAAGTTGTCAACAAAATAATTCAAAAGTCAGTAAATAATTATTTTGCTATGCCATTCGTCAGCTCTTATCCGTTGAAGCTGCGCTATTTGGTATTAATATTGGCTGAGAAGCAGTAAAAAGTTTTTGTACCGCTGCAGTAGTTTTCGACTGTTTTTATTTAGTTTGCTACAAATACATTTTTAATTAAAATGGGCTTTTAAATTACTTGATAAATGCATAACTACATTATTTTAAAAATCAATTTTCGGATTATTAAATCATAAATATTTTACCCCCGGAATTTTAAAATAAAAAAGAGAAATTTATTGTAAAGCACAGAATATTCTGCGGCTTCATAAAACATAGAACAATAGTTTTTAAACATATAAACAAATATACAAGTGCGAGGTGTGGCATTTTAGTTTTAATAAAGGATAAATAAATTAATTTACGAGGAAAATTTAAATCTTGATCTTCATAATAGTTTTCATCTAACTCCACATAATAATTTTAAAGTTGCTGCCTCGGTTAGAAGCACTGTGGTTACAGCTTCCTTAACATCCTGTTCGGTGCCAAAAAGAGTTCCATATGATTATTTTATTTAAATTTATTTTCTTATCGTTCTTACTATGGTTAATTAGTAATCGTACTTGTTTTTTTTTTTCATTGTAAACCGTAGATCCTTTAAAAACGTAGTCGAAAGGAGTAAAAGCACGTGGCACATGCCGCCAATTTACAAGTAAAGTTTTAGTTTTACGCTCTGTATGTATGTATTTAAATGATTGAAATATTTTGATGACGCGCTTAAACAAAATTTGTGAACGGTAAAATTATCAAAAATTAACTAATTATAGTCCTAATAGCTACTAGCAAAAAGTTAACAATCAATCAGATCTAAATTAGCTTTCCTTAAAGTAGTTGAAAAGCAGATTTTCTTGGCATCAGGTGTACTCAATAGCATCTGAAAAAATCTTGCATTCAGGTATTTTAAAAACTGTTGCCGCTACTAAAACTATTTAAATTTAAAGATCAGTCCGTCGCACATGCGGATCGAAATTTATAAGCAAGAGGCAAACAAATAAAATGCATTGTTGTTCTTGTGCATGCTTCTCAAGTTCTGCCTAATCGGTTAGTCGGCTTCGGATCAAAGTGAAAGTTCTTATTGATAAGTTGATTTTAAGAGGCAGACGAATAGCTGGTCGAGTACCAGCACAAATTGTTACAAATGTTAGCACAAATTTTACGTTTTTCGGGATCAAGTCTGTATAAGTATGATTGAATCAGTCTCAATCTCCAACCATAGCGCAATTATACCAAATTGTTTGCAAAGAATTATGTGAATTATAAAAAAATAAAAGCTTTATTTAACAATTCCACGAGTAATTGCTGTCAAAGCGTCCCCGCGTATTTAGGAGGATGTAAGATTGCGGTACGAAAAAGATATGTCCATACGGAAAGATTAAGAAACATATTTTCCACTTTATATTATAAAGTCACAAGAAAATACTCTTCTTATTAGTTTATTACTCTAGATTAAATATATTTATATATTGTGTATTACATTTATTTACTGTACCTACATTGTTTGTTTGTGTAAAAAAAATCACTATAGGACACAAAAATCGCTCTTAAGAAACAAAAACATACTCGCTTGTAAATAACCCTTGGTGATTTTTTAAAGTTCCGATAAGTAAGAGTACATATTTACTCTAAATAAATTTCCTGAGAAATCTCCACTAATACAGGAAAAAACTTTTTATCATATGAATAAAAACCAAGTGAGGCTACTTATTTTTTTATGCATACAGCGAAAAGAAATGGTTTCTTTGTGTATTGAGTGTTTCCCCATTACAATATGTTTAGACTGTTGGGTCCATAATAAATAAAAGAAAATCTACACTTAACACATTGAGTGCCATGTTGCCCGTTTTGGTACACCTAATACTTCCTAGGATTCCATGTGGAACGAAAGCGTACGACAGCGATTGTTTCACGTTAAACTTTATGCTGCGCTTCCATGCGACACTGCTTGGAATTTTTATTTTTAGAGTAGGATGGTTGTTGTTGTAGCAGCATACACATTCCCCATACTTACATACGGGGAATGCTGCTGGAGTGACAGTCCTTGGCCGGTTATAAATCCGCGTCGTTTCGGTAACGTAGAGCAGACTGTCGTGGAAACGAGAGTAGGCTGGTATTTGCAAATGCTTTTGGTGCCATTTTTATAGCGGTATGATAACTCTTACAATTCCAGTTCCGTCATACAGAGTCACGTGGTAAACGGTGACATACGAATAAAACAGTTATAAAATTCAAAGGAACAATGAAGCAGATCGGGGATCACTATAAAGGCAATACATACTATTTCACACTGTTTTCTAATAATACTGGCTAGGCCTCTGGCAAAGGTTTACGTTAAATCCGCTTGGCACTCAATGTATTCAAATGTGTCAATAAGCAAGACGTTAAATACAGTCTGTGTCAGAAGAAAAGAATCTTCCCGTAAACTCAACCAAACAAAAATGAGTGAGAAGTACGCGAGGCATTTCGAGGCGGTATTTTTATGCACGCATTCGAAAGCGCCGAATTCGAAAAGGCCGCGGCTGCAAAAGTTATTAAAAAATCAAAAAATTAAAAAAATAATCAGCGGTATAAGGTGTACAAAAATGTTGATGACTTTTCCGAGCGCGGCTTGAAGCGAGTAACGACAAAAAAGCAGGATAAAGTGATCGTCCAACTTTTTAAGCGGGACCCTTCTTTTCGACTACGCCAAGCACGGTCAGTTCTTGCTAAAAAGGCAATAGATGTGAGTATTAACACCATCGAACGTCGACTGAAGGAGGCGAACATATCCTACCGTCCCACATCATCAAAACCACTGCTCTCAGAAAAACACATTGAGAAACAACAAAACAAGCAACTGGCGTCACAGTATTGGTCTGGTCGTAACAGTCCCCTGACGCCAATCCCATTGAAAATGTGTGGGGAACTATGAAAACGCATCTTGCGGGAAAGCCAGTCCATGATTTAAAACAACTCGTGCGTCAAGCTCGCAAAATCTAGTCCTGTTTGTCGACGAGCTACGCAGAAAAGCTGGTTCAAAGCCAGGCTATACTGGACAACGATGAAGACTACACGGCTTATTCAGTAATTACGACTCGTAGTTTTGTACATACTTTCATGTAAAAAAATTGTTAATACAGTGCACTCGCGGTAACTCGAATAGCCGCTAAGTCGAACGACGTGCTAACTCGAACACATTTTTTCCCTTATTGACTTCTTTGTAACTCGAACAATAAAAAAGCGCTATAACTCGAACAAAAAAACAAATTTATTTATACACACATTCTTTTCAAACATGTACATTTTGTACATAGATACATATGTAATAGTATATGTATATAAATTATATGTATACTAGTGTATTATCCATATGAATATTTCCGCGTTAATATCCCGTTAGTTTTCTGGGAACGACATCTTGCATTGACCAAATTGCTTTAAATTTGTCATTTGTAGTGTATCAGTGCACGTGAGTAATGGATCGTAAAAGGTTGAAGTGTTTAACATTAAAAGAGAGGGCTGAAGTCCTTAACAAAATTAAACGTGGACGTAGTGTTACTTCTCTAGCGAAGGAATATGGGGTAGCCAAGTGCACCATAAGTCTTATAAAAAAGAAAGATAAGGCAATTTATGGCTTGCACTAACGCTACCGGCAACCATAAGCTTAAACTTCTCATTATTGACAAAGCAAGAAATCCTCGTGTTTTCAAAAATTTTAACTGTCCGGTGGAGTACAAAAATTCCAAATCAGCCTGGATGACTTCGGCGATTTTCAAAGACTGGTTTCATAATTCGTTCGTGCCGCAGGTAAAATCCAGATTCATTAAAACAATTTTTTTAACCAAGTTAAATGACTTTAATATTTAGGTAAGAAAATATTTGAAAGATGGGGGACTACCTGAGAAGGCTCTTCTTCTAATTGATAATGCCCCATCACATCCCAACGAAATCGAATTAAAGTCCGAGGATGGTTTAATTTTAACTATGTTTATGCCGCCGAATGTGACACCATTGATCCAGCCAATGGACCAAAATGTAATTCGTATAACGAAACTATACTACAGAAATTTTCTACTGGCTTCCATTTTCAACAATCGATCGAAAAATCGATATCGATGACTGTGTTTTTAACATAGCACACTCAATTGATAAGTCGAACAAATTCGATAAATCGAACAGCGCCTGTTTTAATTAGTTCGAGTTATCGCGAGTGCACTGTATATATATTTTATACTGCATGAATAACCGCGGTTATGGTTAGTTAGACTCTACTTAAAAAAAATATGACCTAGAGATCGACTATGCTTTATTATCTTCACAACATTTCGTCTCAGCCTACGTAGGGCTTCAAAGTCGAGTTTATGTTTTGGTAGAATAGAGTTTTAACAGCTGCTACTGTGCGATGCCGTTTATTTAGACAGGTGTTAAGTAGAAAATCTATAATTTACTAAATATAATTATATTTATTTCGCCGAGAGAATCGCATACAAATTATTAAAATTCACAACGTACTCGTGTACATGAAAACGTATAACCATTCTAAATGTATGAATTGAAAAATGTTGTTGGGTTTTTGAATTGTGCAAGCGTGTCCAGCGATGTGTGCTGTCAGTATTTATTTTTGTTGCCGCAGCCTTTCTAGCTAACCTTTAACTTTCCTTATATCCCGAAACGACGTTGTGGCCAGAGATTCGCAGCACCTGGATATGCTTATCTACTATTAGGAAGAGGGCATTCTATGAGGGGTTTATCTCAGGCTTTAGGACGAAAATGTATTAAGTGCTTATTGAGTGTAACTTAGAATAGCGATATCCTTTTAGACTTTTATAAAATTGGTTTTTTGAATTAACATGTAATTGTAAACCGTTGACTATAAAAATCGTTAGTAACAGTACCTTGTTTTTTGTACTGGAAAAGGTCAATGCAGGTGAAAAGTTTACTCATCAATACTATGTTTAAAATATCAATATTTTACCTCATGATACAATATGTATTGGTTCAGTAATTGTAAAAGAAATGTAATTGGCTATAGTAACATAAGGCAGAAATTCGAACGCGGGAATCTTGGAGACACATTAGGGAAAAAGAAATCCATTATTTTCTCGGTGGATGGCTGTAGTGATCGATATCTTATAAAGTAGCGGTCAAACAATTTAAAGTTTATGTTCGTAGTCAAGGTGATAACTCACTCTAGAAAAAATCGTTTGCTGTTTTTTTTTTTTGTTTCATTCAGTTGTTAGTTGCAGGGTGTTGAGGGGGAACGCCACTGGGGTGGGTCAAAAAATAGTCGATTTTTGAGAATTTTTTTTTAAGTAGAAATGATTATTCGAGGATCGGACAAAAGGCAATTTATTATATATGTATTAAACTATGTTGATGTAAATTTTCATTAAAAAATATTGAAAATTGACAAATTTATGTAATTAAAGCAATGAATAATCATCTGAAATCGAAAACCCCAAAAATTTTATTAATCTACACAATAGTGGCTATCGTTGTACGTAGCCGTTTTTTATTTCTTTTAAATTTGAATTTCGATGTGTGTTTTTCACCATTTTTTTTTTCACCAAAAAAATAGTTATTTTCAAAATTTTGAAAATCAGCTACGTACAACGATAGCCAATGTGATAGCAAAACTTTTGAAAAAGAGAAAATTAAAATCGGTTGATTAGTCTTCGAGAAATCGTTGCCACCGTATCAAAAAAAGTCGTTTCGATAAAAACGCGTTTGAAATAAAGCATCGTATCGTAAGCGCTACGGGGCCGAACCGACGGGCAGTCACTTAAGTGCACATAGAATCGGGAATAAAGCGAAATTCGCTCTAAAATTTTTACCATATTTTCTTGAGTAGTTATACTAACAATTTATGTAAAAAAAAACATTTTTTTGAATATTCACAGTGACGTTCCCCCTTAACAATGGAACTCAACAATGAAAATATTCGGTACGTTATAGCGTTTTTCTTTGATAAAGGCGAAAATGCAAGCCAGATCGCTGAAATTGTGAATGGCGTTTATGGTGCCAATACTGTAACAGCTAAGCATTGCCCAGAAGCTAGAGATCGACCATACAACAGGCTTAAACCACTTGCGCAAATATTTTATGTATGCTCAAGATGGCCGGAATAGTGAATTGATCCAGAGACAAGGTCAAAAACAAACAATCTGATTCTTTTACGTAGTATATTTCGAGCAAAAATTTCCAAAAACAAAAATTCTTAGAATTGAATGAGACAAACTTTTTATTACAAAACCTCAAAAGGCTGTGAAAATTTTAACAAAGGTGAACTTTAAATGATATCATGCGCTGCCGTTGGAAGAAAAGAAGTTTATTTTAAAAAGCTTAACGTAAAACGATAGTAAAAATTTCTTGAATTTGGTACGTAATAAAGCGTTTTTCAGTAAGAGCGCTTCAACTTTTTTTTTGAATAAAACACAAACGGTTTGACTTTTTTAACTATTTTTTTTTTATTATCGAGTTTGAACATATACATTTAAGTATGAAATTAGATTTCTTTTACATGACCACCGCGTGCACGTTTTACGAAGTCCAATCGTTGAACACAATTTTCGACCACTCTTTTGCATAAATCGGCCGAAATTCCAGCAATTTCACGTTCAATATTGGCTCTGGCAAATCGTCGCCGGCTTGTTACTGTAGACCAATGACTGCACATAACCCCAAAGAAAATAGTCTAGAGGCGTCAAATCACACGAGCGCGGCGGCCATTCGACCGGTCCATTTCTGGAAATAATGCGCTCATCGAACTTACTCTTCAACAAATCAATTGTAGCGTGTGCTGTGTGGCTTGTGGCCCCGTCCTGTTGAAACCACATGTCGTCTAAGTCCATACCATTCAATTGCGGCCAAAAATAATCGTTTATCATGTCGCGGTCTGGATTTCCATTCACAGTAACGTTGCGATCGTTCTCGTCAACGAAAAAATATGGGCCAATTACGCCGCCGGCATGTAAACCGCACCAAACAGTGATTTTTTCGGGATGCAACGGTGCCTCATGAACCACGTGTGGATTGCTTTCTGCCCAGTAACGCATATTTTGCTTGTTGACAAAGCCATTGAGCCAAAAGTGAGCTTCATCACTGAAGACCGTAAAATGGCCGTAATGCTCTTAAAGTAGCAGCAACAGAACGATTATTTTCATAAAAAATTTGCACGATTTGCAATCGTTGCTCAAGTGTGTAGTGTTCCATAATGAAATGTATACTAATGAAGTTTACAAATGACAAGCGAAAAATAAAAAATATTGCGTCGTTCGCCCTCCCTATCGGAAAAAAGTTGAAGCGCACCTATTGAAAAACGCTATAAATGCTGTATTTTCAATTTTTTCCCCGGAGAAGTTTATTGCAATTTCCGAGCATCGCAAGCAAATTTTAAAATAATTTTATTATGCGGAATTAGGTTTCGTTTTCTTACCGAATTCCATACACATGTGCAAAGAAAAGAAAAACCTTTTTTATTGTAATATATCACACAAGTGTAAACTACCTTAAAGTTATAATTAATTTTTGAAAATAAACAAACACTCTCGCATTACATTTTTTGTTGTTATTCGTTCGACACTCGGTCACATTTTAATACAATATGTTTCTAAAGTATGTATACTCGTATAATTACAAGCACAACTAATTTTTAATGTGCAATACAATAACTTTTCTTGGTGGAAGTCAGATTTTCAGAATTTCACAAAAAAATGGTTAATTGACTATATTATACTATGAGTTAACGGTATCTACCTGAAGAAAAATATTTAAAATTTCCAAGTTTTTTTTTTTGTAACTAGTTAGAAAAATAAACTAACTTCAGGGTTTGCATAACACAATTAATATGATGGTGATTTGCACAAAACTTGCAAAGGAGTTGTTTACTGAACGAGGTGGTGCGGCTTTTTGCGTTTCAGCCTTACAAACCATTTATGTTGGTCGGTGAGGGCTGAGGCTTCGCTGTTGACATGATGAGATAGCCTATTTATATGAGATAGGGCATTTTATTTAATTACGACGGCAACTGGTTCTATGCCGAGATCGCTGATGCGTACATACCAGGGCGCGTTAGTTACGCATCGCAATATTTTATTCTGGAACGTTTGGATTTGAAGTACATATGTTGCTGGAGCTTGAGCAAGCCCATAGTTGTATCCCATACGTCCAAATTGGTTTTAGTATTTGCTTGCAGAGAAGTTCTTTATTGTATATGGATAAAGCGGATCTTTTACCCATACGCCAATACATGTTCTCTTTTCTTCTTTACGTGAGAACTCCATCTGAGTTCGGTGACAAGAGTCATACTCAGGTATTTAGGCGTGTTGTTTGATACGAGACTTACGCTCCATTTATATACATATAGTGGAAGATATCTTATTTTATTGTACGTGAAATCAATATGAACGGATTTGGTTTCATTTAGTTTTATACGCCAAGAAACTGTCCACTCATAGATTCTGTTTAAATGCTTTTGAAGATTTGCAATTGACTCAGTTTGTGTATTTCGAACTGATAATATAGCGGTGTCGTCTGCAAACGTTGCTATGACGCAGATCTGATTGGTAGGCAAATCTGATGTGAAAACTAGATAAAGGATGGGCCCCAGAACGCTACCCTGTGGGACACTAGCTTTAATTTCTTTCAGGTCAGAATACGTGTCGGCGTATTTAATTCGAAAGAAGCGATCGGATAGATAGGATTTTAAAATGTTATTACATTAATTTGGTAATAGCTCTTTTATTTTGTTGAGAAGACCATCGTGACATATCTTATCGAAAGCCTTGAATACATCTAGGAAGACAGCCGAGCACGCTTTTTTCTTTTCGAAGGCATTTTCTATAATTTGAGTTAGCCTGTGAACTTGATCGATTGTCGAATGTTTTGGGCGAAAGCCAATTTTAAGCGTTGGTATCAGATTCCTCTGCTCAATAATATTGTTAAGGCGTTTGGCAAGTGGTTTTTCCAATAGTTTGGCAAAATGGGTAGGAGGGATATAGGCCGATATGATGAGACGTCGTGTGCTGGCTTTCCTGGCTTGTTGACCATGATCACCTCGGCAGTTTTCCAGTATATAGGGATGTGTTTCAATCTGAAGGTAGCATTCATAATTTTGGTTAATTTAATTCGAGTAATTGTTGGGAGTTGTTTTAGGATTTCCCTGGTGACGAGGTCAAATCCAGGTGCCTTTTTGAATTTTATTTTTTTTATTTCATCACATAATTCAGAATCCATTACTGGAGGAATTTCGTCGTGATCGTTGAGGTAACATGATTCCATTTCAGCCGCTCTTGATACGTCGTACGGCTTGAAGATATTTTCAAGGTTTTCGTAGAAGGTATAAGTTTTCTCTAAATTGGTTTTTGCCCATGTGGTATCTGTTTTTCTTATTGATGGATATTGTATAGCTGGTTGTAAAAATCTTTTCGCGCATTTCCAAAGTGAGTAATCGGTGCTGTGTTTATTTGTTAGCCCTTTTAGGTAGTTACTATGAGAGCGGTTTTTTCCAAGTAATAAATAAAATTCCAAATATTCAGAATTCTTAATATTTTTCTACTTTATTACGCATATCTCTCTCTCTCGTTCTGTAATCCGTTTTGAATCAATATTTTAGCTCATGGACCAAATTGTTTGATTTTAAATTTTTTCAATGATTTACTAAAAGATGGAGTGAGAGCGTCCAAATCCGAGTAAAAAACACTCCTATTATAGATAAAGCAACAACAATGCCCTTAAAAAGGATCTGGCAGCGCTGACGAAGAACACTAAAGAGCTGAAACCAAGGCGAATTAAATCCACCTTGGCTGAAACCTTAAGAACATAGAAACAGCTGAGTAGAGTGCTGAGGAAAAACTTTTTGCATAGCGGCGTTGAAATATATAAACAGTTTTCAGCGTGATAACATATTGAACTTGAAACGTCATTGTGCCACATATGCTCGAAAATTGTACATCTCAGTTTTCATGTATATTTTTCCTTTTTTCCTATTTACTGACTACTGATTGCAAAGCATGCACGATACATTTATGAGGGCTCGTCTGAAAGCTATTGCGAACAAATGATAGCCGGAAATTTTGATTTGAAAACTAAATCAACATCCGATTGTGTGCAACTATCACTGATAAGAATTTTACCGAAGTATATACACGAGTTCAAAAAAAAATGTTATTTTATTAATTGGATGCGAATATTTTTGCCAGTATAAACGAATATATATATATCTCACATTTATTTACATACTTGCTTGGCATAGACGTGCGTGTTCCCGTTTTTCCAACAAAGGCTTTTATGATGTGTGTCAAGTTGAATTTGCGTATTCCAGGCCCAACAAATTAACGCGCGAAATATAATGAAATGATTTAAGCAACAGCTAGTTTTGCTATGCTGCAAGATTAACCAAACACTTTTACACTTGATCAATATTTATTTTGTAACCTTGCATATGCATGTATGTATAAGCACTTGTTTCGAGCTGACTCCACGGAATAATTTTTAAAAAGCTGGCAAATATAACTCCAAAGAATTGAAAAACTAAAATACCGTCCGTTTATTTGTTGTGCAACGTAAATGCCAACAATAAGTTATGCCTCTATTCTGTTCCGCTTTTTTTAGTATTTTGTTCGTCAAGAAGCAGAGCAAAAAAACAAGTAGTGTCAGTGAATTCTCGGCATAGACTCCATACTCTCTTCGTCTGAGTTTCTGTTTGTTCATTAACTACAACTGTGCTACTTTACAATTATTCTTTTTGCATGACATATTTTCTACAGCAAACTTCCTGCACTGTAAAGTACATTCAAGACAAGTGCACCGTGAGCTCTTTATTGTTTTACACATCACTTCATTAAAATTAATTAAGAAAATTTAGTTTCGCTTTACTCTTCACGTTCAGCGTTGCCGTAGTGTTAAGCAGGGTTTATAGAATGGAATTTGTTTATCGCTAACAAAAGGAAGCTAGACGTCTGGCAACACGACAATAGCTAAAAGCAATGTACAAAAGATATATGCTGAAAACAGTGAACGACGTAAACGTAGTCCCCTATCAGGTGTTAGGATCAAACTAATGAGAACCCCATGTAAATGAAAAATTCCTTCTTTCCGTATCGTAGATTTTGTCTCAGGATTTTTAAAAAATCCCGTAGAACCCTGTCAGCTGATTGCTCTCTCACCACACAGTGTTGCCAAGCAGTACATTTCGAAATCATTTACAAAATAAACTAAGAAAAATTATAATTTTCATTAAAATAACCTAAAAACACTGTTGAATATTATTAATTATAGATAAATGAACTATTTGCATTTGTTGGTTTTGGCTTTGGTTTATTAAACAATGAAAAATTGTAACTGATAACGCGGATGTGTGAAAAAGTATGTAAGCAAAAATATCAATGGCAACATTGTGTAGATACAACCAAGCACATACACACACAAACCGATGTATTGTGCAAAATGTAACTAAAAGATCGCAGTTGCTCTTACGGGATGAGTTTTTGTGCTCGTTAGGGGCTGCGGTAAGGGACTCCGTACGTCGTTCACTGTTTTCGGCAATACACTAAAAATGCGGCAACACAAAGTGGAACTAACGTAAATTTTAACGTCCGTGGTTAACACCAAACGCGATTCAAGCAACAACTGAAGAGAAAAAATGCGCAACGTCCATTATTATATGAGAGAATGTATGCGCTGCCAGATTCGATTGAAATATATTTTGTTTGTATATGAAATGTCAACTTTAAGTTTTAAGGCTGTGTTAAGGCGAGTTTGTCTAAATTATTACTTAAACAAAAGGAAATTCTAAATCAGTGTGAAGTGCCGGTAATGCAGCGAATAGAATAATTAAGATTATTTTTGAGCATATTTTTCAACCTAGATCGAACTGTCAAATTTGTTAGAGTGAGTATTAATTGTGTAACGATTTTTTAGCAGTTTTTATAATATTCGTAATGAAGTGACACAACATGTATTATATTGCTAAATAGTTCCACAACCACCAAAAAAATCATTCATTTTTACATATAGTATATAAGTTTTTAAATAAAAATTACAATATGTTTCCCTAAATTTCATACACGTCCTGAAAGTGTCAATTTTAATATTAAATATATGTATTTTTGAAACAAATTATATGCCATTGCATAGGATTAAACAGAAATGTACAATTCAAGGAAATATCTTATAGGAACTGTATCCCCTATAAGTTCACTGTATCTCTTTCTGTGACTGAAGAGTTAGTCCCATGCACGTTTGCTGTAGCAATAGCTCACATAATACATTACTTTTCTTTTTTACTATCAAGACTTTTAGATAATTTCGCTGAAGGGACAAATATAAATTCAGATCAATTAGCATTTATTTTTATTAATCTTTTGCAATCAACATATCCATACATACACATATACATATATTCGGTAAACTTTGATATATAAAAATTCTCCCATCCATCTTAAGTCTGGAACTCACTTTATTTTGCTATTCCAAGCATTCCAGGCGCTATGCCCTGATATGGAATAATTTAGCTGAAATAGCGCTGAAAGCGGAAGCCTTAATGTAGCTTTTTGCAAACCAATACCATAAGTAGTAAAATCCCCTGGGATGAGTTCCAACTTTTTAAAAAATGTTACACTGTTGAATTCTCTTCATAATCTCTGCAGAGAAGTGTTCAACTCTTATCAAGTAATTGTTGTGCTACCAGACGTAGGGAAAATATTTCTCATAGTCACAGACAGTTAAATCAGTTTGTAAAAGTTTGTCAATCATAGATATGTTAAAACTAGTTCTTAGCTAAAATGAGAGAGAACGAAGCTATCCATATGAAAAGGAAAAATTTACTTTTACTCGGCAATATAAAGAAATATGAGTATTTTAACAAGGGGAATCTATTAAAGGTGGTGTTGGCAAATCAACTGATTTGTTTTTTCTCTTTCGCCGTGTCCATATGGCTGTCAGCTCAGAATGAAACAAGGCGAATTCATTATTTGTTTTCTAGCTTCCCAATACTTTGCTTTGACAATCAAACGTACATAACATTGTTCTTTGTCTAGTGACACCACCTGTAATGAATGCGCCTTGGTATTTTAATTAGTTGACCCTATATATGTATCTATGCAGCGCTTGCAAAAACTCATAAATTCTCTGATTAAGAATCATATTATTTCATTAGTATTTTAATTTAATACGATGGTATCGATTACTTTAAATTTTTCATAACTTTCACAGCAAAACATGAAGTTGAACCAGGATTCAACATTTAAAATCACGTTCTCTTCTAAAAGATAAAACTCTGAAATGGTGTTCATTATAAAATACAATTTTAATCGTAAAATCTTTTTCTAACTTCTCTAAAACTACTTGCTATTGATTTAATAGATGCAAAATCTTTTTCTATGATTGATGTTCAAATGCAAGAGGAAATGTTAAATTTGGTGTGGTTGTTTTATTTCTCTACGGGTTAATAGATGTCGCTTTGAATACTTTTCAAACAATTTGTAGAAAAACAACAATCGGGTCATATAAAAATAGAGAGAATATTGAATTCTTCGGTTTTGACAGTAGATCCTCTTTGAAAGCGGAAAAATTTGGCTTATCTTTAGAGATGATTTGAGGGTAAAAACCTGTCTTAGTTGTAGGTACAGAGTTTTTCAATTAGGCGGGTCGAAATTAGGGTGGAATAATAAAAGCTTAAGTAATATGGTAGTTTTCTCTTTTATTTTTCTGATATCTAACTGCTTTTGCTATTATCTTTAAGTTACTTGCTTGACCCATAATGCATATTAGAATTATATGGCATAGGACGGATAAATACACATAAGAATTATATAACATAAAACGTAGAACTGGTTGATATTTATTTTAGTGATGAAGTAATATGGTAGTTTTCTCTTTTATTTTTCTGATATCTAACTGCTTTTGCTATTATCTTTAAGTTACTTGCTTGACCCATAATGCATATTAGAATTATATGGCATAGGACGGATAAATACACATAAGAATTATATAACATGAAACGTAGAACTGGTTGATATTTATTTTAGTGATGAAGTATCTGCCAGGGCTGTCGGAGTTATTCGTTTTTGCGTTCTGAATGTGGAATTTTTAGCATATCTTCGTTTGTGTGTGTTAGTAGTCTATGAATATGTTCTGTGCTGCATTCTCGAACGACGTCTTCCATAAATTTAATTTTGAGGTCCCTGGGTATATCGTCATTTCAAATTTCATATGAGTTTATGTCAGTTTATGTCAACGTATGACATATATTTATGTTGTAGTTGCTTGTTGTTGTTCTTGTAGCAGTAATAGAAGCCCCGTCAGTGTAGGGTATATCACCGGTCGTCTTCGTCTGGCTCATCTAAAGGTAGGCCCAGGAAACATGCTGTTTCGACAGGTTGGGCCCAGAGGGAGAGGGGGGTTAGATTAGTAGGTTTTAAAGGGCATGTGAAAAGGTAGGTAGTCTCGTGCGGGGTGCCTTCACATGCCTGACATATGTTTGGTATGTCGGGGTCAATTCTGGATAAGTAGGAGTTTAACCTGCTACAATATGCAGAATGTAATTGTGGCAGTGTTACGCGGATCTCACGGAGAAGCTGGAGCTCTTCATCTGCTTCGGTGGATGGCATTCGGTGGACGGGAGCTTAAGAAGGTGGTAACGGTCTACTAGGATAGTCCTCTCGCAGGGGCGGTTTTGGTCAAGCTCACGGTTTATCTGAGCGTTTATGACGGTGAATGCAGTGATGGTGCTATGCACTCGTCGGAAACCATGCTGATGTGGGGCTGGGGCCAGGTGTTTCGTGAAGAGTGGGAGTAGGAGAGTTTCAAGTGTCTTCACTACTGGGGAAAGGAGAGTTATCGGACGATAAGATTCCCCTTGGTTGGCGAGCTTCTTTCCACTTGTCAGAGATAATGAGAGTGGCCAAAGACAGATTGAATACCCTTGTGAGAAATCCTACTCCCAATGATCCCAGGTGCTTCAGCATCAGCGGGTTCAGTCCGTCAGGGCCAATGGCTTTTGATGATTTTGATGTGGTGATGGCCTCCTGAGCCTCATCACTGGAGAAAGCAAGTGGCGCACTCGTCAGTTTGTGCAGCCGTCTGATGGCACTACGCTTGGTTCTGTCAGCCGGAGGATGCAGTGTAAAAAGTCGACTAAAATAAACGGTTTTCCAGTAACAGGTGTTACTGGTGAATGGATTACGCTATCGAGAGATGATTAACGATTTTTTATGGCCGGAATTGGATGGCATTGATCTGGATAACGTTTATTTTCAACAAGACGGCGCTACGTGCCACACAAGCAACGAAACAATTGATCTTTCTTTAATACCTTGTGACATTTTTCTTTGGAGCCACGTGAAAGAGAAGGTCTACAGGGTCGATTCAAGAACTCAAAAATGGAATTTGTGAGGCTATCGGGGATATAGGGTAGCCAATTTGCAATTCGGTTATGGCAAATTTCATGAAAAAGATATTGCCCTGTAAGCGTGGTCGTGGTGGTCATTTGCCCAATGTTATTTTCCACTATTAGCGCATACCTTCCTCTTTATAATGAAATAAACATCCGATCATTCATATTAAAAAATAGCCTTTTTCTTTGAATATCAAAATAACACCTCTTTTTAAAAAACCCTTTAGCTCGCGCAACTCTTCGGGTCCGACGAAGTGTAACCGTTGAAAGTGATGTTGTTGTGCTTCGTTGGGTTCGACAGGGACCTAACGGCGGACCAGAGCTTACTCGCACCAGTAGTGAAATTGAAAGACTTCCGGTGCTCAACCCATTTGGTTCACTTATGTAGATCTACCAGTTGCCGGATCTCCAAATTGAGATCCCTTATGCAGGGATCCCCGGCATCGACCTGGCGTAGGTAGTCACGCTCGTTTGCTAAACTGGCTGCTTCGGCTGGGATATTAGGACGAATGTCCTTGAGCCTTCCAGCGGGGATGAAGCGAGCTGGAGCTGCTGTGAGCATCTTGCGGAATGCGCATTCGCCTGCTTCAACCCAATTAGCTTTGTTAAAGTTAATATAGGATCGGTGATTCGCGGAAACAAAGTCGACAGGTCCTCAATCAAGACAATAATGGACAAGTGGTCTGATGCAAGCGATAGCATAGGTCGCCAGGTTATGTTATTTATCAGACCAGCGCTAGCTATTGTTATGTCAGGCGAGCTGCTGCAATTGCCCACTACCCTGGTGGGAACGTCGTCGCTGGGTTGCTCGCTGTCCTTGCTAGAGCTATTTCTGCAGCCTTTCCTACCGCAAAGGCTTCTGCTTGAAAAATACTGCAGTGGTCAGGGACCTGTATTGGCCGCCCGATGTCTAGGACTGCCCAATAAATCCCTGTACCTCCTCCGTCCATCATTTTCGAGCCGTCAGTAAATATATTAAGCGTATTGGGGCTAGGTTCTTCTTCTATTGTTGTTCGGAATCTCTTCACCCAATTGTATTTCGGAGTCATATAGTCCGTATTCTATGAGCTATATCCGAATATTTTACAGGTAAATTCAGCCGTTGTGTTAAGTCTTGCGGCAGATCTAGCAATGTCAATCGGTGGTAGGTCAAGTATTCTTTCAAGTGCTGCCGTAGGAGTAGTTTTAATTGCCCCTGTAGTGCAGAGTTCACCAAGTCGTTGAATACTTTCCATAGGAGTTTTATGTGTTGTTTTTCTTAATAATAACACTAGAGCAACGTAGAGTAATATTGGCTTTATTACAGCTCCGTAGCACCAATACATTATTGAAGGAGATAGATCCCATGTAACTCCCAGCATTCTTTTACATGCATATAGAGGGTTACTGGCCTTTTTCTTCCTCTCCAATATGTTGTGCTTCCATGATAGTTTGCTATCCAAAATTACTCCAAGGTACTTTGCATGGTCTTTAAGAGTCAGTTCTGCGCCGCTTAGCTTGGGGGGTGCCAATTGGGGATCTTGTACGTTCTAATAAAAAGTATCTTATCCGTTTTATCGGCGTTTAGCCCCAAGCCTGTTTGAGTTGACCATTGATGTACTGTTGCGAGTATGTTATTCATTATGTCGCTCACGGTATCTAAGTACTTAGCTGTCACTATATACTATGGCTATGTCATCTGCACATGCTATTAGTTTAGGAGCGATGCTTTCAAATTTCGTTAATAGCTCATTAGCTGCGAGTAACCAGAGAAGTGGCGATAGAACGCCCCTTGTGAGCCTAGCTTCGTTCAATTCTGCAAGTATTATTCTACAACCTAGAAGGTTCTTTATCCATCCATGAATAAACAGCGGGCTCTGTATTTGTTGTATCTAAGCCCCTTAAAATGGCTTCCCTCGACACATTGTTGAATGCACCACTAATGTCTAGAAATACTCCTAAAGCGTATTCCTTTTACTCTAGAGCTCTCCATACCTAACACTAGTGAGTGTAACGCAGTCTCTGTGGATCTGCCTTTAGTAATGTGGGGGTCGAGGATTTTCTCAAGCGTTTTCAGAAGGAATGAGAGTATGGGGTTGCTTTCACCTGCTTTCAGTATAAACACAACCCGTGCTTCTCTCCAGAGCATTGACACATAGTTAAACCTCAGGCATCCTGTGTATATCGCCTTTAGCCATGGTATCAGCAGATTGTCCATCCTTTGGAGCGTGGCTAGAAAAATTCCGTCTAAACCTAGAGATTTAAATGAGTCAAACGTGCTTATTGCCCACTCTATTTCTTGCGTTGTAATAATGTCTTTCGGGATGTTTACTACGCTATTTCTTACAGGCTTCTGACCTAAATAGTCTATACATCCTGGAAAATGCGTACTGAATAAATCTTGTAGTGATTCTTCATAATTATCAGTCCAGTCTCTTTTGGATTTACGTATTAAGTTAGACATAGTCGGGTGTTTTAATAACAATTTTCTGAGCCTAGCAGCTTCGTTTGTGTTGTTGACAGAAGTCTTTCCATGACTCTCTCTTGACTTTACGCTCCTAGTTCTTGTATGCTCGTCGTAGATCATTATACGCTTCCCAGCAGGGTTCATTATCAGCTCCTCGAGCCAAGCTTATATTTCCACCAAGGTGCCTGTGATCTGCGTTTTAAGCGTAGAGGAGTGCATTCTACGTGATATGCTTTATTAAGTGCTCTTGTTATCGGTCTAACACTCTCTCCCAGTTCAACACAGGAGCTGAACCTGCGAGGCCTCAGTGGTTTTTCAATAGCACTTTCCTAAACAGATTCCTGGTGTGTTTCAAGGATTTCTGAAGGTTTTGCTCTTTAGATTGGGCGAGAATGTTATTTTGAATTGTTTGTATTTCTGGTCGGAGAAAGATGGCGTTTTTAATACTCTCCATTCGTCCACAATCGTAGAGTTATTCGTAAACAGAGTTAAGTCTAGAACATTTTTGGGGGTAGGTGTAATAAATGTTGGTTCCTCTCCCCGGTTTGCTATTTCTAGGCTAGTTTGTAAAATAAAGTTAAGTAGGTACTCACCTCTATGGTTTATGTCGGAGCTCCCCTAGAGAATGTGATGAAAGTTAGCATTGGAGCCAATAACTAGAGCTAGCTTCCTTCGCTCGGCTTCCTTAACCAGCCTACGAAGCTTATCCGGCGGTGCTTCCCTCTTGTGTGACATATAGCAGGACCCAAGAAGTAGTATTTCATTCGTGCATCCCTGAATAGTCACCACTGTCAGGTCATCTGTGGAGAGATTGGTATTAAAGTAGGAACATACACTTTTCTTAACAAATATTACTACTTTTGCCCTGTTCGTAGAGTTCGGGCAGGATGTGTTTTAGTTTGGTGCGTCCAGTCCAGATACCACGTTTCCCGAACTGACCCGTGGTTCCTGGACTAGAGCCATGTCGAAGTTGACCCCCTCTAAATTTTGAAGGAACTCAACTGGGTCTTCCTTGCATTTGTGAAAGTTAATTTTAAGGACGTCATCATCAGTATTTAGTTCCTTCACGGGATTGGATACCTGCTCCAGCTCACCCACCTTCTCGTCCAAGATGTTAAGAAAGGTTTCGAGGATGTCTTTAATGCCGAGATCCTTTTCCACCTCCCCAGTCTTGAGCCTGTATTCGTTTTCATGCGTGGGGTTGCGTTTTTTGAAACAAAGGAACACACTCCTGCTCCACGCAATTTTTCCAAATCCTTCGTACAAAATGCCCTCCGCCGTATTAATTATCTAGAGGATGTAGTTCTGGTTTCCCTCTGTGCTCGCTGAGTTAGCCACTTTCAACACCTTCCAGTCGTCGGTAGGTACATTTTTGTTCTGCATTTGTAGTATTGCATGCTCCGGGTTTACCGTGCGCGGTATTAATACCTTCGCCTCTGGTATCGACGGTAGAACAGCTGCGAACCACTATTTCAAGTGCGACACCTTCCCATAGACCTTGAAGCTTCTTCACAGCTTTCTTAACCCATGTGAGAGAGGGTTCGTCCTTGCTTTTTATGATTTTGACGTCGCTGAACCATCCTGCCCAATCGAATGTAGGCATAGATGTGTTCGGATCCGCGTCCATTCTTGCGAAAAAGGGTTCCAACAGCTTCATTTCCACTGATTTCAACTGCTCCTGCGACATTTGCCCCAGCGGGTTACCACGATTAATAAGTGCCACAGACAGGTGCTTTTTGGCAATCTCACTCACGTGTTGCAGCAACGTTTTTGCACTTTTTTTGTGGTAGGATGCCCACCTTTACTTTCGGTCGATCGCTGCATTTTTTAGGCCAGTCTCTCCTCAACCTTATTGGCCAACTCCTTGATACAGCACACTCAGCGCGATTTGCAAAGTGAGCCCAGCCCTTGTCAACTTTATTTTTAGCCCATGCCAATCGTTCCTCTTCAGTTTACGTCAGATTGGTCATACCATACATCGGTCGCAGATTTTGACCACAGCTTTGTAGCGTGTTTTTGCTTTCATCCCCACCTTGGTTGGCTTAGCTCTACATCCTTTCTTACTCACAGAACTGGCACGACTACCTGCTCGACAAGGCAAGCGCAGTAGTGTAAGTAGTATAAAGGGGAATTCAAATGGTCCACCACGGCAGCGCTCCATGCCGTTGCAAGGCCACAGTTAGTCCCTAAGGCGACACGGTGTTATGGAGGCGCCGTTAAGATACAGCCGATCTGGTGAGTCCTCTGGCTGGAAATCATCCAATGGGCACGGGGTTGCATAACACCTTGGATTAGGGGGTGGGCAAGGTGAGGAAATAATGAGATGCCGGGGGTTCAGGAATAGCAAGGGATCTTCGTCGGTACGGTTATCTTCGCATGGGGACTGCATGGCCACCAATTTCGCCGTAAAGCGGATGGAAGGCTAGCCAATCCCCATATGGAGCTTCCCTCTTAGTCCGTGTTGAGTTGGTCCACATGATATGAGGGGTCAAACCTTAAGCCTAATCCCCGTGGCAAGGAGACCAACAAGATGAGGATAGGTGAGCAGATAAATATGCAGAAATCACCATCTGCTCCTCTTTTCTGAAATCAATATGTTGTCAATATGATCAAAATATGTCTTTACTTTTACTTAGGGAAGCATACATGGTATCATAAATTTAAAGCTTTAAAGCCGTTCTTCCGATTTTTTTATTTATAGAGTTATGGCGTTCTTTCAGCAAACAAACGATATGATCTCAGCAAGTTGTATATTTACATATGTATCTGTGTATACTATATATGGTATGTGGGAATATTTAATTTACTGAATCATAATAAGTAAATACATATACAAACGAATTTATTGTGAATATATGTACATAAATAAGTCTAAAAAAGTAGATGCAGACAGTTATTAGCGAACTATGTATTAGTACTTACATATACATACAATGTAACAAAACTACAAATTAGTTTACTAATTACACTGTGCCAGCTCAAAAGAGTTCAAATAAGTTCGATAGTTGGCCTCACTTAATCTGAATGCAATGGTGTTCCGGTTTCGTCACATTTGCTCCAGTTTTCGAGATAAATGCCTTGAAAATGTCCTTCGAGGCCGCTAGATTGAAAAATTTGGTAACATACATATGTTGATGACTTTTGTATATTATAATATAGTCCTGTGGAAAATTTTATCAGAATTGCTTACTTATTTACAAAAAAAGTTAAAATTTAACCAGATTTGATAACAAAGAGTTAAAAAGCCCCAATTAAGAAATACCAACTATCAAAACCATTTCGCAAAAAAAGGTAAAACTTCGCGCACAGGGTTTTTACTCGTACTCGAAATCTTAAAACAAATGTAACAACTAAACTGGTTAGTTCCGATAAATAATAAATATTACAAGCAAAGAATTATGACCTGGCAATAAGAATCCATGGAATAAAAAAAGCGTTATAAATTATTGTTAATTATTGAACAAAGGTAAAATTGTCATTAAAGACAAATCATTTTATTCGAAAAGGCAACTTTGTTTGGCGCCGAGCATACTTTAATAAAAATAAATACATACACTTCTGACAAAACAACTTACATCAACATAACATTTTCTATCTAATAAGAATTAAATTGCTGGTTGTTAATGCAAAATTTAAATTATACTGTGCAACAGCACTTTTGTACCGGAAAAGCGGTCATGAGTAGACCACTTTTGCAGAATAAAATTATAGCCCTCGCCTCAGTTATTTTTTTTAAATGTTACATGCGAATAAGGTCAATTTTTGATAGAAAAACATTATTTGATCTTTATTTTTTTTACAAATTTTGTGAAACATTTTAACCTCGTAGTGTATCAATTTACAGGTCAATTTGATTTTTGTTTTAAGAAAAGTAACTGTACTTTTCGGATTATAACGACACTTTTACTAGGTTGTTCAATAAGAGATGGCGTTAGTACTAGCCAAATTTTTTTTGTCACAGTATTTTCTAGAATTTTTCTAAATATTAAAATGTATTTATGTATCAATGTAATATATATAAGTAAACTTTAATGTGTAAATATGTATGTATTGTTATATATATATATTTGGCCGAGCTCCTCCTCCTATTTATGGCGTGCGTCTTGATGTTGTTCCACAAATGGAGGGACCTACAGTTTCAAGCCGACTCCGAGCGGCAGATATTTTTATGATGAGCTTTTTCATGGCAGAAATACATGACGTATGTTTGTATTGTTATGTAAAGAAAAACAGGCAAAGCCTATAATAAAAGATAAAGAAGAAGAAAAAATCAAGTATCGTGCATTGATTGCATTTTTATTTTTGGAAGGTTTAAAGCCAAGGAAATTTATGAACGAATGTTGAAAGTATACAAGAACTTTTCTCCATCAATTAGTATAGTAGGTAGATGGGTTGTTGAATGTAACGTGGCCGTACAAGCCTTGAAGAAGATCCCCGTCAAGGACGCCAAAAAATAGCAACAACAACAGAAATCGTAAAAAAATACAGGAAATCATATTGGAAAGTCGCCAAGTGACTGAAAGAGATTTAGTAGAAGCAATAGGCATCTCTTTGGGCAGTGTAAGTAGTATTTTGACTGAAGTACTAGGTTTCAGAAAGCTGTGTGCACAATAGGTGCAATGGAACTAACTGGATCGAGTGCGATTTTCTCAGATTTTCCCCGTAGCCAAATATACATATGCGTGGAAAGCATTTTTTATCAAATGCTGAGGTCATAACAACTGTGCAGGCGTATTTTGCAGCCCTTTCAGATCTTCTCTTCAGGTATGGAATTCATAAATGGGAATCTCGTTGGAACAAGTGTATTGAGGTTCAGGGAGACTATATACGTGTGAATAATAAAGTGTATTTCAAACCATGAAGTTGTGTTTTCCCCCGTAAAACTTATTGAGCAACCTAGTATGTCCCAATAGAAAAAAATTAAATTTTTTGTAATGTGCTATTAATTACTTACGTATGATATGTATTAAAATTTAAAAATTCATCTAATAAAAGTTGAATATTAAAATCATGACAGAGCTTGAAAAACAAAAAAAAATCCCTTTTTTAATGGGTACATATACTATGAGGATCTCTCACGCGTCATGAAAACCAATAAAATACTTTAAAGCGAATGTTAATGTTTTTTTCAGACCGAAGACACGGCCACAATTCTAAATGGTATGCAGGCATTTCCATTTCCAGAAAGGTAGGCGCCAATGATGAGCTACTCCTCATTAAATAAACTATATACCAATAGGATTGACCAGAAAGTGGAAATAATGACTCATCAAGAGAGAGTTTCTTTAATATAATATTGTGATCGATGATTTCCATTTCAAATATGGTCACAGTTATCTAGTGAGACTAACAGGATGGAGCAGAACATCTCTTGCTTAGAAAAGTATATACTTATACTTTCACATAATGCAATGCCGTGCCAGTCGTAGTCTTCCAATCTCCTACTGATACTGAAAATGTGATCGGCGAATTATCTTTGTGATTGATAATCATACGCAGTCTTTCGAAATCAAGCATCAAGCAAACAGAAGGATAATGCGTCTGGCAGGTGAAGGTACCCCGCCCGATACTAACCACCTAGCAGATACCCACTTTAACCTACTGACCTGACACCTCTCTCCGTCCAACCTGCCGAAACAGCATGTTTCCAAGGCCTTCCGTTAGATGAGTTAGACAGTTAGACGATAACGGTCGGTGACTACACCGCACTGGCAGTGCAGGTGTTATAACAGTGTGGTATCCTCTCTCCTTCCTACTCAACATCTCTGTCTTGAAATCGCACCAAGCACTAGGGGAGTTTCACTGATCTCTTTTGCTGATGATTGTTCGATATTGGCGTTCGCTGGTGACATTAATGGCTTATATTTGAAGATAAACGGTTGTGTCTGATTTTTTCACTGCGCCTAGCCTAACATTCTACCCTCGTTCCTACGACAGCCGGTTCTACGTTACCGAAACGGCCCGGATTTATGTCCGTCCAAAGACTGCCACTCCAGCACCTTTCCCCCCATACATCTTGTTACAACAACAACAATAATAACAACGCTCTGCCCTACAAAATGCACGACTATTCTATACCACACTGACGAATGAGATCAAATTCCAACATCCAAGTTGATGACCCAGCAACTCCGACTGTTAATTAGCCCAAGTTACTGGATGTCACTCTCCTTCTCGCCGCATGCAAGAGCTATCACAACTTAAGTCCAAAGCTCCAACATGATCGTCAAATCGCTAGCCGATAGCACCTGACGCAAAGAAAAATAAAAGTTGCTAGCAACTTTGCTAGCCGATCTGATCGCCCCGGCCTAGAAGTGCGCAGTGGATGAAGCTACAAACCTATCAAATACCGAATTCGGCTTCTGAGGTCTTCTAAGTTGAGGGGCATAAAACAATTCTCAGCAAGCAGTTTCTGCTTGGATGGTACTGCAAGTAACTGCTGAAAGCGGAGACCCTTCCGAGACCTACGTTCCCCCTGATATTCGGTTCTAGGTTATCGGAACAACCTGGATTTACTATATATCCGGCCAAGGACTGTCACTCCAGCAGCACACCTCGTACATGTATGGTGAATGTCTTTGCTGATACAACAACAACAACCTTCCTAGGGGCGTTAGAAATCATCTCATCCAACTTACACGATTTGCTTACACAGATCTTAGTGAAACTCATAAAAACGGGTATAGAATTATACACTGAAATATTATTATTATAATTGAAAAGATGGTGACCAGGTTTCGATCACACTACAAAAATTGTTCAATTGAACGCCGATCCTAAAATTTTAAAACAAAGAGTCTATTTAGTTTGTAAGTTCTTTATTTTAATATTTTATACAAATATACTACTTGGTAACTTTTAAGCTTTTAACCCGAAACATACACATACATATTAAAAATGTAAAATCCTTAATACAATATTCTCAAAACTCTTTCAAACATTTTTTTTATTGCAAACGTTTACCAAACTTTTTTGTAGAAATAACAACTTTTCAAGAAAGGATTTTTTCTAATTCTTTTTTCAAATTTTTGCACACTTTTCTGTGTGCTTCTGGCAATTTCTTTTAGTGTTTAGTACGTTCGTCACAACTATATTTGCAAGTGGAATCCAGTAAGAGTTCCACGTTAGCCATTATATGTTAGTGTATAAAAAATTTTAACTTAATTTGCACATTTTTTATAAAAAATACGCTAAAAACAAATGAATCTTTTTCAAAATGTAAATACACAGATGAACTTTGCGACCTCGATGAAAGAACCAATAATTTGAATAATAAAACATGTACTATTGTTAAACAATTCGTTGCATTTATGCAGTTGAGGTAAATACTGGTTAGGGATGATACATGAAAAACTGGTATTTTTGAATCACTTTAAGTAATATTAATATATCTGCAGTATTTCTGCATTGTCTTGGTTTTTAGTATTGAAGGAAGCATGAATTTTTGTATAACGTTTTTTTGTAGTTAAGTTAATCCTATTGTAAAAAACGATACTTTACAAACAATTTATCTTGACTACTTGAGCTGAACGAAGCACAACAGTTTTCAGATTTGAAGAAAAATGCTTTAGAGATCATCTAAATGTTTTCATGCTTGTTGATTTACCAATTGCACATAATTTGCTGGGAAGAGACCATAACGGTTCTTGCATAATCCACGCCACCAACCTTCATCGATCTATAAAACCAAGACTTATATAAATAGATTTTAGTAATTTTAATTAAGCTTTCTTACCATTTCGATATGAGTGATTGTATCGTCGGGATCAAATGATATTTCGTCGTCATCAGCGGCTTGGTAATCATAGAGAGCAATCGCATGGATGCCCGTGTCTTCGATGTAGTCAGCTAAATTATCGGAATTGGCATAAATGGCCTCTTCAGAAGCTGCATCCGGAGCTGCTGTAGGAGCGGCAGTATTGTCAATTGTTGCTACTTCCTCTTCTTTCTTAGCGTTTACTGGCGGTGATTGATTGATTTGATGTTTTGATTCTTGTTGCTGCTGATGTTGGTTTTGTTCAACACTGGCCCTATTCTCGTAGACTGGTTCTTGTATTGGCGATTCTGGGGACGATAATTGTGGTGGTGTTATTATATTCTGTATTTCAATAGAAGGGATGACATCAGGTGGTGGTCGGGTAACAGTGATATTTTTTTGTACGTTATTAACGGCCAGTTGAACTTCTTGGTTTTCTTGTTTCTCTTCCAATTGCTTAGACACTTGAACAGGCTCGGCTTTTGGAATGATTATAGGTTCTTTGCGTACTGCAGTAGGATTTTCTGTTGTCGGTGATTGCATTTGATTAAAAGCACTAATTGCATTGCTGATGCCACCTTCCCGACCCGTCGAAATCGACGATCGACTGCCCTTTGCCGGCGGAGCTCGTGCTTCTTCTGCCGCTGGTAGTGGCGTATTTTCAATTATAGTTCTTTTAGATGCTTCTTCACGATCACGACGATCTTTTTCTTCTCGCAATCTCTTCTGTTCATCAGTCCGCTTACGATTTTCTTCTTCTGAGTTCTTAGCTAGGTTCTCAAATTTAGCACGTAAATTCGAAGGCTTGGCTCCTTCGATATTCGGTTTTACTTTAGTATAAGTGGTGCCAATCTGTTGCTTTTCAGCATCATCGAATCCAGCAGCCGACTTATCCATACGATCTTTTTGTATGCCGAATTTACCTCCAAAACCCTAAAATTCAATAAAAGCTCATAAATATTTATAATTACATATATGTATTGTAATTTAACATTAAAAAAAGTAAGCGGGAGATAAAATTAACTCACAACTTTATGGTCCATTTGGCTTTCATGCTTTTGTGGTGCTTCTTTATGATCCCAACCCATAGCAGATTTATCTTTACGGTCCTCCTGAATACCAAATTTGCCACCGAATCCCTTCGAATAATCTTCAACGAAAATAAAATCGATTTATTATTCCTTTGAGTAATTTTTCCATATCTTGCTTACCTTTTTGGGACTCGTGTTTTTCTACTTTTTCGACGTGGTCCCAACCTACAGCCGATTTATCTACTCTATCGGATTGAACGCCAAATTTGCCACCGAAACCGGTCGCATAGTCTTTTTGAGAAGCATGTTTTTCCACTTTTTCAATATGATCCCAGCCTGCTGCTGACTTATCGACACGATCTTTCTGCACCCCGAATTTCCCACCAAATCCTTCGCTGTAATCTTTTTGAGAAGCATGTTTTTCTACAGTGGAACGGTAATCGTGCCCAACCGCTGACTTATCCATTCGATCTGTTTGGACTCCAAATTTTCCACCATAACCATATCCTGGATTTTGCTCCTCTAATTCCTTTCTCTTTTTGTCTTGATCTGCCTTTTCAGTTTCAAAACGTAATTTCTCCATACTGTATGCATGTTACAAATGAATCATTAAATATGTACTATTATACTGCTTTACACAAATGAGTAATCAAAAGGCAACTTACTCGATGGCACCTGCTGTTCGCCCGCTTCCCTCGACCGTTTTCGATCCCCATCGCTGTTCTTGTTCGCTAACATCGTTTACAAAGTCCGGATCTGTTTCCCAATCGTCATTCGCCTCCGGTTGAGTATTCTGGAGTTGCAGACCTGCTGTGGCTTTCCACATTTTGCTCAAATTTAACTGTTAAAAAAGTATTATGAATTAGTCACTTAAAATAATGGTCATCACTTAACGTTATGAATGAAAAGCAAGATAAGGTTACAATCAAATTTGCTCCATATTCTTTATCTATAGGGAGTGGTCAGCCGGTTTCACATTTCATGAAATGTATTGATAATAGTTTCTAATATTTATTTATTTGCGGGATGGTTGCTATCTACAGATTTATATATTATGTTTTAATTGAACTCGTACAGTGCAATATATTAATAAAAACTTACAAATTAGAGAAATATTTTCCTACCTAAATGATTCAGTTTTGTAAATGTAGCAAGTGCTTCTTCTTCACTTTTGACAGCTAATTGTTGTAAGACATACTGAAGAGAAATGGTGCATTGACAATTGGAACATTGATGAAGGACCCAAAAAGATATATTATTAAACAGACCCCGACCCACAAGCACTTTCAAACGGATTAAAGCTATATGTTATGGGCGATAATGCACGGAAAAAATACTTAGTCGTACTCGCATAAAACCTCTAAGCAAGTGCAGACTTGTGTACTTTCATAAGTGATCATCTCCATGGAATACATTTTTATAGGTTTGAATATATATGTATGCCTAGTTAATCGAGTGGCAATAGCCTTTAAAGTGCAATATACACTCATACAATAACTTGAAATTCTCTAATTCGAATTTCTCCGAATTTCTTCTCACATACTTCTCTAAGTCGGATTTTTTAGAGGAAATTTAAAATTATGTTGTTGTTTAGTTTTTCAATGAATCCCTTATTTGGGGAAGCACTTGTGCCATAGTAAAAAGATTTTTAGAGGTGTTCTTGATAACATACCGTTATTCTTGTACTTATCCATTGTAAAACGAAGAGGTTTTCTTTTGTAAGTATCTTCTTTTTCACAGAGTCCATGTGGCATTATGAGGCACTGTAGCACTAACTGAGCAATTTCGGATCACAGCGGAATGGGAAGGGGTGATGAGGGTTCTGTGACGGAAATTATTCACCGATGATAATGTAAGAGATTACTTTAGAAGTTTGCATTTATATTTGCAAACCACCACTGACGATCATTAATGTTCTTACGACAATCGGTTCTACGTAACCCCAACGGCACGGATTTATATCCGGCCAAGGACTGACAACAGCATTCCCCGTATATGTATGGCGAATATTTTTGGTGGAACAAAAACATCATTAAAATACTTTGAATAAATTAGAATAACTATTTACTGAAATATCTAAAATTAAAGTAGGTTTTTGTTCTCTGATATCCGATAATTTTAATTCATTAGAACTTTTACATATGCATTTAGAATAAATTTGATTTCAAATCAATAAATGTGCTCATTCTTTAATATGTATTTTACAAATTACCATTATCTTAAAAAACAAAAAGTATATTCTGTAACTCAAAGCATCCATAAGTCAAACATTTTCATTGAATAGTGGGGATTCGGATATAGAAGCTTGACTGTATATGACATTCCTTCTGGGTATTTGATCCAATTAAATTTGTTACTTTGTTATATATTGGTTGTTAAAAGAGCATGGAGTAAAAGAAAGATAAAAAAACAGATCAATTGCTGCAAATAAATAGATTAATTTGAGTAAGTCGTTTCAACCATCAGTATATGCCGAATTATTTTGCTCGATTCCTTTTGTTAGTTTTTAGAAAAGAAATCTTTTATTTTTATAATGATAGCAGTTCGCTGAACACGCTCAATCGATAGCATTTCGATAATTTGTCAAATAGAAATATCGAAGTGGAATGGAACAGCACTTCCGTCGCACGAAGCCAATATTCGGCCATTTCTTTCCGTGCGGTTCTTTAACATGACTGGTTTGTCTAATAGGGTAAGTGGCGGTATTTTCATGGGAAAATGGCAGCAAAATGTATTAAAAACTCATAAAAATGCAAGAAAATTGTGCGTTATGTCGTTAACTTTTCGCAACTATCAAATTTGATCCGAAAAGTGTTTCAAAAAGTGAAAAATCAGCTTGATAATCGTTTGTCAAACCCGAGCTCGGTGTTACACGTGCCTATTTGATTCGTGGAGGAATATTTGTGACATCTAAAGCTTACGAAAACGTCTACGCTTTAGAAAAATAAGCTTCATTATTCATTAATGTGAATAAAACATGTATTTGTGTAAATTGTTAACAAATTACGAAATATATTGCTTGGGTGCCTAAATATGCATTTTGTTGTGATCTAGTTTTTAACTTAACCTCATTTTTATATGATTTTAATATTGCAATGTTGTTTTGTATACTTTCAGGCCGTTGTTATTGATGGTCGTGGCCATCTGGTTGGCCGTTTGGCCTCCGTTGTTGCCAAATACCTGTTGCAAGGTGGTAAAGTAGCTGTTGTTCGTTGTGAAGAGTTGAACCTCTCAGGACACTTCTACAGAAACAAAATAAAGTACTTGGCTTACTTGCGTAAACGCTGTAATGTAAATCCTGCTCGTGGTCCATATCATTTCCGTGCCCCATCACGCATCTTCTTCAAAGCTGTGCGAGGTAAGATGCCAGTAAAAGTAGCTATAGCTCGCTGCTACTATTTTGTATGATGAATTATATTTTCCTTACCTACATTATTTGAATAAAATCATGTAACAAATTAATAACTGATTCCTAAGTATACATTATTGTAGATATAAACATATTTCAATGTACTCAAACGTTTTTTTTCCATATTTCAGGTATGTAACAAACAACGAAAACTTATTGTGACGGTAAAAATATTTCCAAAACTAGTGATGAAGGATATACCTTACCTACATTATTTGAAACAGAAATGTAACAAAATTAAAAACTGAAACACGATTTAAAATATTATTTCTATAACTTAGATTTACTTTTTTAAAATTTGCGATAATTTGTTTGTTTTTAGGTATGATTCCACATAAAACAAAGCGTGGTCAAGCTGCACTTGCCCGCCTGCGTGTTTTCGATGGTATTCCACCACCATACGACAAGCGTCGTCGTGTCTGTGTACCAATTGCCATGCGCATCCTCACATTACGTTCTGACCGTAAATACTGCCAAGTTGGACGTCTGTCACATGAAGTCGGCTGGCATTACAAGGATGTTGTCAAGAGCTTGGAAAGGAAACGCAAGGCAAAGTTGCGCGTCATCTTGAAACACAATAGGATCATGAAGAAACTAACGGTTAAGGCTCGCGAAAATATTGCGAAGGTGGCCGAACCATTCAACAAGATTATTAAATCCTACGGATACGAAGTTTAAATGCGTATCGTGATTGCTTGTATAAAATGAGTAGAGATTTTTTAATAAAAGAATATCTTAAGTAAAAAATATACCTGGCTATTATTATTCAACACTTTAATTCACTGCTTAAGTAAATAGCTAAACCGGTTAAGCAAACATATATCTCAATACGTAGAGCAAAGACATTATTTGGGATAACTTGATAAATAATTTACTGCAATGTTAGAGTTCGACTAACTTCAATGTTGTTTGGTATATAATTCAGAGCACTTTTCTTCGATTTGTGGTACACTTGCTTAACCACTCCTGTTATATTGCGCCAAACTTATTGATACTAATGGTTGTAAAATATGTCGGCTTAGGAAAAGTTTGAATTGCTATTTGACATTCAGTTTTTGCGATAATTTTCATATTCACCTAATCAATATTCTTTTTTTCGGTTATTATCAACTAACGCGCAGTATGCGGTAAATCCTCCAGGTTCCTTTCAGTAATCTTCACGTGCGGATGTAGCTTACCTTTTCCCTATCTGTTCTACCCTTCTTTTATTAAAACTAATATATACATTTTGGTTTAATTACACACCGCCATTAGTTTATTACACATCAGATACGTAAATTTAGTAATCATCGACCTAAATAAAAACGAAAAATATATTGTACAAAAGGAACTAAAGCGTATTACATCGAACGAAAATTGTATTTGCTTTATGCATCTATCTACTTATCTAGGGCACATGGCATGCCTACCACCATCGACAGGCATATTCATCCCCGTAGTAAATGTGGCCATGCCACTGGCCAAAAAACAAATAGCATTGGCCACTTCTTCTGCGTCGCCTGCTCGTCCAAGTGCGTGTGTAGTCTTACAGTGTTCCAGGAATTTCTCATAAGCATCATCATTCATACCAGAACGTTTATGTAGGTTGGTAACTACGACACCCGGATTAACCGAGTTGCAACGCACTCCCTTTGGTGCAAGTTCCAGAGCAACACAACGTGTAAACTGATCAATTGCCGATTTGGATACGTTGTAAGCTAAAACATTAGGAAAAGCACGTAAACCGCAAACGCTGGAAACATTAACGATATTGCCTTTTGTTTTAATCAACTCCGGTACAACGAGCATAGTGAGTTGATACACTGAACGTACATTTACATTCATCATCCTATCGAACTGCTCAAGACTGGTATTCTCAATGCTACCACTCTCGATGATTCCAGCATTGTTTACCAATACATCAATTTGACCAAATTTGTTCAAAACTTCGGTTATGATAGTTGACACTGCGCTCTCATCTGTCAAGTCTGTCTTTATGAGCAACGGTGCTGATGAACCATCACCTACAGCAGCATTTTCACACTTTCCTTCTGTTTCTTTAAGATTTTCCATATTTCGTCCAACCAAAGCCAGTTTTGCACCTAATTTGGCGAACTGAACAGCTGCAGCGGCACCAATCCCAGAGCTGGCACCCGTGATTAACACAACTTTATCCTTGAAATCCATACTCCCATTAAAGACACAACGCAGCGAAATTGTGAAATCGTCTATCAGATAATATCAAATAATAAAAAAATACTCCAAGTACCCAAGAATGATATAAACAAGATTGCGCCCATCAGAGCGTACGTGTCGTCACGTTTGCTGAGTTGTGCAGTATTGCCAACCATTTGCTCTTCGCAATAAATTTAGTGCTTTTTTATACCGAAAATGCGAAAATTTTGAAGTTTCGTGTTTGTTTCTTTTTGCGTTTAATTTAAAGCTACCGAATGCTTCAATGCTATCACTAGTAAAATGCTTCATACATATAAAGCTCGTTTTTCGATTGAAGGCATTTCCTCGCCGGCAGAAATGCATCCACTGTTTGCAGAGCGCCTCATCCTTTGGAAATATAATATAAAAAAGCTTATATCACACGCTTTATTGAGGTTCTTACTAGCACAATTTTTCACTGCACATTTCATGTTTTCTTATTTTTCACTTATACGAGTACACTTTCACGAAATATCTTATTTTTGCGTAAATATTCACTAAAACGTTTGTTACCGTTTGTTCTTATTAACGCACATTTCAAATAAGAAACGAATATTCATAAACATCAACAATAACCGCAATCATGGGCAATGTGACCAGATCTCTGAGAAGATTTTAGTGCTAATGAAAATTTTTTTACTCTTATAAAATTTGATAATTTGAAAGTGCAAATTTAATTTTTGGCTCCATTTAAGGTTATGCAAAAATATTATTTGCCCCGCTCCCAACTCTTCTTAAGATTGAAAACCTTTTTACACATTTTAAAAAGCCTTTGAATTTATTGAATGCGAATTAAAACCTTAGAGGTGTAATTGTTTCTTCCGGTCATAAATCTTTAGTGAGACATAGGACATTAAGAGTTGTATTCATTGTAAAAATAAGCCACAAACTACCAGAAAATACTAAAGAAACCATACTGACATTTTTACAAAAAGAGTACCTTATCTAGTTACATAACTTCAAATATAGCAAAAAAGCCGTTCCCTTAACAAAAGAGTCTCGTTTAAGAAAAACCTCATAAATTAAATTGTACATAAGCATGACATATTTATTTAAAAAAACCCACATTTTAAAGACAATTTGTCACGCATACAAAGTTCTTTAAGTGATTCAATAAAAATTTGTTGGGTTATTTTCTTTGAATGGGCATTTTAATGCGTTTTTATATCCAAAGCTAGGCAACACTGCAGTAGCGAGAGAGAGATTTGACTGCCGAAAGCAGAAGAACACCAACAACACTTGCACTCGCGGGCAATGCCACCAGATGTTAAAAAAAAGTAAAGCTAAATAAAACTGAGTGAATTATTTAAATAATTATTAAATAATTATTAAATAATTATTAAAACATGACATTTTAATTAGAACAACTAGAAAAATGTCATGAAGAAAGAACTAAAACTCCGAGACACAAAATAATAAAAATAACAAAAAAAAAATCATAAATCAAGTTACGAAAATGGTAATCTGGCCATACTGGAGCTAAAATCACGTAACTAGTTGTCAAATTCGCTGAGCGCAAAGTAACGGGACCACGATGGGCGCCATCTCATTATTCTTTGCATCATGCCAAGTACCGATTAGCGGTTATCAAGACAGTGCCACAGTCATCCACTTGAGAAAAGGGCATCTGAACCATTCACATTAAGCATAATAATGCAACTACAGCCCAGAAAAAATGATAATACAGAGTGCTCACATAATTGCAAACAATAACCACAGTAATTCGGCTTTTCGGAATTTGGCATTCTCATCAGATAGGTGAGAATGAGTTGATGAGTAAACTCACTATAACTGCAAAATATGCGACGTGAGCCAAACGAACTGTAAAATGATATGGATTCTAAGTAACAATGAAAATTCTAAAAACCGTAGCTAATTTTTTTATATCCAGTAGTATCTAAAATAAAATTTTCTGAAACATCTTAAAATCAAGTAGTCTTGTTAGTTTCAGAAATTTCTGAAAATGCTAAAAACGGTCGCGAGTGAACAAAGAACTGTTTTTACTTCAAAATACATTATTTAAGAAAAAATACTTCTTGTACCTATGGTACTTTGCCGTAATTTTTTTAGGGTTTTCAATAATGAATGAATTTTACAACTTATGAATGATGGTCCATGCCGGATATATGGAAGTAAGCTTTCCAATAACCTAGCCCGGCTGTGTGGTACAATATTGATGTAATTATTAAAAAAAATATTTTTTTTGATTGTTTTACCCTTCATTTGGGGGCTTTTTAGATCGATATCATCATTTATCTAAATTACCTTTTTATTATATGCAGGAGTATGGTTTTTAATAACAGATATATGTATGTACCTATTATGGTGTTTCATTTCAATTTATTTGTACGTGGGGCTCGAGAAGGAATTTCTAAATTACTTAAAATGTCATTTACACATTGTTTAATAAAAATAATAAAAAAATTAGTTAATTTAAGAAAACTATTATTTTTAAAAAAGTAGGGAAATGTATGTGGACTTAAGTGAAATCAACTAAAAAATTGAATAACAAAATATAAAATAAACAAATTATTTAAAATTAAATAAAACAAAGAAACATTAAATTAAATAAAACATAAAAATTTAAATTAATTAATATAAAGAAAGTAGAATAAATTAAAACACAAAAAAACGTTTAATAAAAAAAAAAAAAATACAAACCTATAAAATCAAACCAAAGCATTAAAATAAAAAAGCAAAAAAAAAAAACAACAGCAATCACAAAAAAATATTAAAATAAAACGTAAGTAAATAAATAAATAAAATTACATACATGAAAATAATAAATTAATATAAAATAAATAATGTTTTATTTAATAGAAAAAGTAATAAAGTAAATACATGATCTAACCCTATCAAACTCAAAACTTGGGTGTTCAATCAAGAACTGGAGAGTCCTTGCCGAAGATTCGTGCTCGGACCACAGGTACATTGAGTTTCAGTGTGGCGAGCAGGCACAAATGCCATTGCCCTCTAGAAACCCCAGAAAAACAGACTGGCAGAAGTTTAGGGAGGCGCTTCGGGACCTTGACGTTACGCCACCAAGACTTCGAAAAGAACAGGCCATTGAGGCGGCTGTTGAGAAACTCAACGCTGCCCTAACCGAATGTTTTGAGTCAGCCTGCCCAATTCGACCTCTCCCTAACCGGGCTTCCTTGGTGGAATCGAGAGCTCCAGATGTTGCGGCGTGAGTCGAGAAAACTTCTAAACCGGGCCCTCAAGACTAACCTTGCAGAGGACTGGGAGCGATACCGTGATGTTCAGAAGAACTACAAGAGGCTTATTCGGGAATCGAAAAGAGCCTCATATAGGGAATTCTGCAGCGGTATTGAATCTTTGAGTGACACGGCGAAATTGGTTAGGATCCTGAAAAGCGACCCAACTGCAAAGCTGAAGGCTCCTTCACGGAGCGGCAAAGTGAGACACTCAGCTTGCTGATGGAATCTCACTTTCCTGGTAATCAGATAAGCGTCAGCCGGCAACAGCCCTTATTGGCTTACATACCACGCTCTTGGAGGAAGGTGAGGGTCGCTTTCATCCCAAAGGTTGGAAACGACGACTACACCAGCCCCAAAAGCTTTAGACCCATCAGCATGACCTCTTTCATGCTGAAAAGTCTCGAAGGACTGGTGGAACTGCGCATACGTCAGAAGTCGCTGAAAGCTCACCCTCTGTCTCTATTTCAGCATGCCTATCAGAGTGGAAAATCGTGCGAGTCGGCACTACAAAACCTTGTTGCTAGGGTAGAGCTGGCCATCGACAGGAGGGACTACGCTATGGGCATCTTTTTAGACATAGAGGGTGCGTTTGATAATTCCACTTTTGACAGTATGTGTAACTCTGCTAGTAGGCACGGCGTAGACTGGATGCTAGTAAATTGGATTCGTTCGATGCTGGCCCAAAGAATCGTTTCGGTGCGAGCAGAGGAAGATCTGCTGGTGTCATCTGGGGTTAATAGAGGCTGCCCCCAAGGCGGTGTGCTGTCTCCATTGCTCTGGTGCATGGTAATCGATCCTCTACTCACCACCTTAAACGATTCGGGAGTCTACGCACAAGCATATGCGGACGATGTTACTTCTTTGGGAACAGGCCCTTCGCGTATGAACATCTGCAGGAAAGTACAGAAAACCCGCCAAGACTGGTATTGTCCTCTTTACCAGAAGGAGGAAGCTTGATGGACTCGTTCTGCCAAAGATAAAAGGAGTCACAATCCAAGGAAATTAAATATCTTGGAGTAATCCTCGATAGTAAGCTCCTATGGAAATCACACGTTGAAACAAAGGCATCCAAAGCATTGACAGCTTTCAGGCAGTGCAAAGGTGTCTTTGGGAAAACGTGGGGTCTCTCTCCTAGCAAGGTCCTATGGATCTACACGGCTATGATAAGACCCATTATCATCTATGCATCAGTGGTCTGGATGAGTAGACTCTCTCTAGTGGGAGTCAGGAGGACCTTATCGAGACTACAACGCACTGTGACCATCTGTTGCGCCGGAGCTTTTCCGACTACTTCAGGCCCGGCACTAGATGCTCTGATTGGTTTACCACCACTTGATGCTTTCATCCAGGGAGAGGACGTGAAAGCCATCTGCAGACTGAAACACAAAGGGAACTGGTACGGCCCTTGTCCTGCATTGGAACACAGAGAAGGCATGGACATCGATCCAACGATTCTCTCCATGCCCCTTGACTCCATGCCATCAAGAGTCGTACTTGAAAAAAGATACAGTGTAGTGCTACCAGAGTCTCAGTTGTGGGAAGACTCAGAAAATGAGCCCGGCAAACACTGTTTTCGAATTTTTACGGATGGCTCCGGCTCTGGGGTCTACGTGGAATCCAGCGGGACAAAACTGCACTTTGCTCTTGGAATGCATGCATCTGTGTTTCAAGCGGAGGTGTATGCAGTTCAAGAAGCGATGAACTTTGTTGTGGAAAAACGATGGAGAGGCAGATCTATATGTGACTGCAGCGACAGCCAAGCTGCGCTTATGGCCTTAGACAGCCCTCCAACCACATCAGGGGTAGTCAAGTCCTGTAAATCCAGGCTGAACTATGTCGGTAGACATAATAGAGTGATGCTAACATGGGTCACGGGACACGTGGGTATCGCGGGTAACGCGCGATGGGCTCTAGCTCTTAGCTAAGATGGGCTCTGAGGCCAACTTCTTTGGGCCAGAGCCCGTTTTGCCACTGCTTTCTGCGGCCATCACAGCCACGGTTAGCAAATGGGTAACTACCACCCACAAGCGAGCTTGGCAGGCTGAGAGAGGCTGCAGATGGACTAAACTGATGTTACCTGTCATGTCCGATCGACTGTCGCAAACCCCTCTGTTATTAAGCAGAGGGGAGTGCAGACGGCTGGTTGGACTGATGACGGGCCACTTTCTGTGGGCAAAGCACATGGAAAGGTTGGGCATCTCAGACAGTGTACTCTACCGAGATTGTGAAGAGGAGGATGAGACGGCGGACCACTTCCTGTGTGTCTGCCCCGCCTTCGCTCGAATTAGGTTTGAGGTCTTTGGCACTGATATGTTAAGAAGCGACCATCTTGGCTCCTTGGCACCACAAAATCTACTCAGATTTCTTCGGAGATCGGGTAGATTTAAAGAAAATTAAAAGGGAATCCAAGTGTAGTACAATGGGCTCAATTAATGTCCGAGTGCTACACTTGCTAGTTGTCCTGACAAAAAAAAACAAAAAAAAAAATACATGAAAAATAAAATAAAAAATTTATCTAAAATTGCATAAAACACAAAATGAGTAAAACATAAAATTAAGCCATTAAACAAAATAAAACTAAAACAAAATTATAATAAAAAAAATTAATAAAATACGATACGAGAAAATGTAGTAAAATATAAATATAATCTAGTAAAGAATAAAACGAAATGAAATAAAATAAAGAACTGCGAAGCATCAATAAAATAATAAATAATAACTGTTTTGTTTTGTTCTTTAGCCCAAAAATAAAAAAAAAACTTAGTTAAAATTCATTATTTTTTTATTTTAAGGCCTAATTAAGATTGAAACAGATTTGGATAAAATACGCAAATTTTGAATTCACCAGCATTTTAATACCATTTTTGAAAACGCGATTCAACGCGGTGTCATGGCGTGTCTTCCACCATCTACGGGTACACTGTGCCCAGTGATAAAGCTAGCCAGATCACTTGCTAGAAAGCATATCACATTTGCCACTTCAACCGGTTGGCCATAACGTGCCAGAGCATGTGTGTGTTTTGCTTTCTTTATAAATTCGTCATATGCCTTCTCGTCCAAATATCGTTTCTGCAAATTTGTGTATATGACACCGGGATTTATACAATTGCAGCGTACTCCTCGCTCGCCCAGCTCCAATGCTACACAACGCGTAAATTGATCCACACCCGATTTGGAAATGTTGTACGCCAAAGTGTTGGGGAACGAACGCATGCCACATATACTTGATGTATTCACAATATTACCCTTCGTCTTCAACAGTTCCGGTACCAATAAAAGGGTTAAGTAGAATTGGGAACGCAAATTTGTATGAATCATACAATCGAACTGTTTAAGGCTCGTGTTTTCAATCGTGCCATCCTCCATGATACCAGCATTGTTAACCAGCACATCCAACCTTTTATACTTATCAATCGTCTGCTTTGCTATGCATTCGAGATCTTCAGGTTGGCTAACGTCGCCGACTAATTGAAGTATTTCACCTTGATCTTTGGACTTGGCGTATTTCAAACAATTCTCTGCTGTTTTTTTAAGTCCCTCTTTGCTTCGATCCACAATTGCGAGTTTCGCACCCAGCTCCGAGAATTTAACGGCTGTGGCAGCACCTATTCCTGATGCTGCGCCCGTTAGAAGCACAACTTTATTGGTGAAATTCATAAATCCACTTTTGGGCTCAATGGACTGTGAATCTGTGAGTATGATTTTTTTAAATGGACCAAAAGAATTCGATAAACCTTAAAACTGATATGTACACATATCTGTAAGTACATATGTATGTAAAATTTGGAAAAATGAAGTTATGATGAAATTTTGTAGATAGTTTCATAAATCAATTATTTGTTGTAACAGACTAGAAATCAATGACGATGTTTCCGTCGGAAAATGATAAAGTACTTAAGTTAGTTTGAGGAAAAATTTGAAATCGAAAAATGCTGTCACGATGATTGATTTCGTTTGGGTTGTGGAAAGCAGATGAGTCTTCTCATCTCTACTTTCCGCATTTGAACGATTAAATGCATTTCGTCGGTCCGGGTTTGACACTTTCCTGAGCATTAATTTTTTATTCTAATAGCGATTGCTACACCACAGGCAACCGTAAACATCCGAATGCATTTATGCTATGACAAATATTATTCTTGACACCGTGAAAAATGCTAACCCATAATTAAAATTTTACATAAAACGTTTTAAGTTAATTAATTTTATGTTTTACACTGTCGTTTATCGGGTAAAGCCATAATATGGTCAGCCTTGTAGCAAAATAACTGGCTAATAATACGTTCACATATAAGTAGATGATCTACTTTTTCGTGCTTAACTCAAAATCCGTAATTAAAAAGCGCGATTTCCTATATAAAATTTCTCTCCCAAAAACTGAGATTATAAAATATATATACATATATATGTATATAATTGGCGCGTACACCCTTTTTGGGTGTTTGACCAAGCTCCTCTTCCTATTTGTGGTGTGCGTCTTGATGTTGTTCCACAAATGGAGGGACCTACAGCTTTAAGCCGACTCCGAACGGCAGATATTTTTTATGAGGAGCTTTTTCATGGCAGAAATACACTCGGAGGTTTGCCATTGCCTGCCGAGGGGCGACCGCTATTAGAAAAATGTTTTTCTTAGTTTTGGTGTTTCACCGAGACTCGAACCTACGATCTCTCTGTGAACTCGGAATGGTAGTCACGCACCAACCCATTCGGCTACAGCAGCCGTTATAAAATAATCCTAGATAATAACGATACTTTTTGACATACAACCTTGTGTTTTCTGTATTATCGATAATTATTATTACGAATGTAAGGAGAAACATCAAAATAAAAACTAAATGAAATGGATGCCGGGAAAGCAAACAGGTCTGTAAACATAATTCTAATAAAACTTGTGTTAAATATTATTAATTATGGATTCATTTTACAGAAAAAAGCGGGAGTCCACACGGATTTCCACCAAGCAGCCAATTGCGCAAATAATGTAACTATTCCTTCTCCCTGTATTTTCTTCATATCGTTAATAATAACTAAAGAAACCAAAAACACCGAAATATTCCACCAAAATAATTTCTATGAAGAAAAACCTCTGAAAGCAGTATTGATAGCTGATTGTCAATTTTGCAGGTAATCTGCCATATGTGAACGGGTAGATTAATTTGGTGGACTTATAGATGATTATGATTATGAGTATTATAAGTTCCTGACTTCACCGATCATATCGCTTAAGTGATGAGCTTAAATTCTACGCAGCAAAATCCACTGCTACATGGACCAAGGAGAGAGAGAGGAGACCAAGGAGATCCATTCTAATTCACATATCATTAATTCCAATTCATTAAACAATACTTTTAAATTTACGATGTTTTACTTAAGTTTGTTAATTTAGGTTAAGTTTTAACTAACATGAAAATTAAGTAGAGATTAACTGAGTTTGGATTGTTAAATGACGAGACTCAGTGATATTGACGCCATCGGACTTAATAACCGCCTAACAAAACAATTGTTAGTTATTTCTTTCTCCTAAGCCTTTCGTTCTTCCTAAGATGCATAAAGAAACAAAGCGAATGTTTCTGGTGGAGAATGAGGACAATACGAAGTACCTCCTGTCATCAAACAAACAGTAGGAGTAGTCGCGTATTGGCACAAACGTCACAGTTGACAGTGATGATTTTGAAGTATTTAGTAAGAGATTTCGTTTATTTATATTAGAAAAAAGGGTTAACACCGATAATAATGTCAGCTTTGAAATTCAACGGAGAATCTCTTGACAAAAAGTGCTACTTTGGGCTAAATAGGCAATTGAGTAGTAAAATCCTTTATTGATAATAAAACTAACACTTTATAAGTCTCCCATCACGTCCGTTCTATTGCGCAGATGCTTGACGATTACAACATCCGATGATGTGACCCTTGCAATGTTTGAGATAAAGATTCTGTGGAAGATTTATGGGTATTTGCGCGTTGGCGACGGCGAGTATCGCAGGCGATGGAACAATGAGTTGTATGAGGTTTACTGCGACATATACACAGTGCGGTCAATAAAGATGCTGTGGCTTCGCTGGCTAGGTCATATCGTCCGAATGGATACAAACGCTCCGGCTCTGAGACCATTCGATGCGGTACCAGCTGGTGGTAGCGGAGGAAAGGAATAATGGCTGACATATGCAGTAAGTTAAAATTAAAAGTAAGTAAAATTTCGTAAAATATTTGCGAAGTTGCGTGCATACATATGTAATTGGAAAGTAATACATACAATTAATTTAGAACATGTATGGATATATGTACATAAATATGTACATACATACATATAGCAAAGTCACGTAAGCATCTGACGTTGACGGTCAGACAGCCACAAGCAATAACTTTTTATTATTAAGAGCGCCCCTAATATTTTATCAAATGTCTTCTATACTACTACACATACATATATCAATTCAAATTTATTAATCGATCACCAAAAACAAACATTCTTATGTATGTATGTATGTATAAGGGTTTGTAAATCATCCAAAGTAAACAATCGTTGAAATGAATGTATGTATACAATGAACGTAAATCAATACGTACTTATGTTCGTATGTCTAACCACTTAGACCCGATTTACATGAGGAGACATCTGGAAGGGAAACATTTTGTTCAAGGGCGAAGGACGGTCGGGGAAGAGAGAAGGGATTTTGTCTCCCGTACTCGGCGACACGCTTTGCTCTTCTTATTCGTATTCGCAATCTTAAAGCAATTTTTGGCAGTTGCTTCATTCGTTTTCTTCTTTTGTGAAAGAAAGTTCTAAGTTATGTGTTGGTTTTCAATCAAACGGAAGATAACAACGTTGACAAACATCCGAACGCTGCTTGGGAAATGCACGATTATTTTTGCTAGTAAAGTAGGTATAATTTAAAATAGTTATGGGACATGTTTATGTTGATTTCTAATTTTTCCCTGCATTTCTAGATACTCAAGTTAATTTTAAGTTAATTATTTACATATGAAGTATTTTTAATTTAATTTTTTTTATTCAAGTATAAGAATTTATAAATATATTTCAATAAAAAAAAACAACAAATTATTTATTATTTAACCAGTTTGCCTTTTTCATTCATATATTTAAGAAACTGTTGCCGAACGCTCTCTGCTTTACATGTAAGCGCGTGCTAGAATACATCCGAACCAGACGATGCTAAAGTATTAAATGTCAAAATGTCGCGGAAACATTTTTGCCCGCGTGTACGCGAATGAAACATCAAAAGAGAATTCCCAGTGTCTCCCTTCCAGATGTCTCCTCGTGTAAATCGGGACTTAATGTGCACAGATTTGTATGTAAACAAGCAGTAAATTTATTATAGAATACATTTATTTTTGGCATTAGTAAATAATTGGGATTATGTATGTATTTGTGTGCGCTTCGTATGTACCCTGCAGTAAAAAATTGGGGCAGCATTAAGTCTTAAGCATTCGTCTTTTACTAAGAATGTTTGACTTCATTCGAACTAGACGAAACGGTTACCATAGATAATACGGTTACAGAGTGGCACTGTTTGTGGCCCGGTTTGCGCTAGTAGCGCCAACGAATTAAGGGAAATTAATAGAAAACAAGGTTAAGCCATCCGTAGTAAAATTGTGAGAGCAATTGGGGTTTTGTCAGCAGAATTGTGCCCGCTCATTTCACTTGTAATCTAATAATATATATCTAATAAATATACTCGTAATAAATATATATGTATTATAAGTACATTTACATAAAGCTAAATATTTAACTCTTCTTCTTCTTAATTGCCGCTATAACCGCTTACGCGATTTTGGGCGAGTTTAACAGAGCGCACCAGTCGTTTCCTTCTTTTGCTAACCGGCGCCAGTTGCACACACCAAGTGAAGCCAAGTCCTTCTCCCCCTGATCTTTCCAACGCAGAGGAGGCTTTCCTCTTCCTCTGCTACCACCAGCTGGTACCGCATCAAATACTTTTAGGGCCGGAGCGGTTGTATCCATTCGGACGACATGAGCCAGCCAGCGTAGCCGCTGAATCTTTATTCGCTACGCTATGTCTATGTCGTCATAAAGCTCATACAGGTCATCGTTCCATCGCCTGCGATATTCGCCGTTGCCAACGTGAAAAGGTCCAAAAATCTTACGCAGAATCTTTCTCTCTACCACACCAAGCGTCGCTTCATCGGATGTTGTCATCGTCCAAGCTTCTGAGCCGTACGTTGGGACGGGCATGATGAGAGCCTTGTAGAGTGTTAGTTTTGTTCTTCGAGAGAGGACTTTACTGCTCATTTGTCTACTTAGTCCAAAGTAGCACTTGTTGGCAAGAGAGATTCTCGGTTGGGTTTCAAGGCTGACATTGTTATCGGTGTTAATGCTGGTTCCTAAATAAACGAAGTTTTTTACAACCTCGAAATTATAACTGTCAACAGTAACGTGAGTGCCGATACGCGAGTACGCCGACTGCTTGTTTGAAGACAGGAGGTACTTCGTTTTGTCCTCGTTCACCACCAGACCTATTCGCTTTGCCTCTTTACCCAGTTTGGAGAAGGCAGAACTAACAGTGCGGTTGTTAAGGCCGATGATGTCAATATCATCGGCATACGCCAATAGATGTACGATCTTATAAAATGTTGTGCCTGAGCGATTAAGTTCAGCTCGTACGATGCTCTCCAACATCAGGCTAAAGAAGTCACACGACAGCGAGTCACCCTGTCTGAAACCTCGTTTGGTATCAAACGGCTAGGAGAGGTCCTTCGCAGTTCTAACGGCGCTGCTAGTGTTGAGTCATCTTGCATTGCCGTATTAGTTTTGCGGGGATACCAAATTCCGACATCGCGGCATACAAGTAAATCCTTTCCGTACTGTCGAATGCAGCTTTGAATTCGACGAAAAGATGGTGTGTGTCGATTCTCCTTTCATGGGTCTTTTCCAAGATTTGGCGTATTGTGAATAATTGGTCGGTGGTAGACTTTCCAGGTCTAAAGCCACACTGATAAGGTCGAATCAGTTGGTAAGTTGGTGGGCTTCAGCCTTTCGCACAATACGCTCGCTAGAACCTTATAGGCGATATTTAGAAGACTAATCCCGCGTTAATTGGCACAGATTGCAGGATCGCTCTTCTTATGGATAGGACAGAGCACACTTAAATTCCAATCGGCAGGCATGCTTTCATTGGACCATATTTTACATAGGAGCTGATGCATGCACCTTACCAGCTCCGCACCGCCATGTTTGAATAGCTCAGCCGGCAGTCCGTCGGCGAGCGCGGCTTTGTTGTTGTTCTCAAATCGTAATCCTTATTTCGTTTGCAGTGGTCGTCATCAGCATAGGGAGGTCTCATCCGAGGCTTTTTGTAATCTTTTCATTGCGGGGGATTTTTAAGTGGCGGCTTCATCGCGACTGATGTCCAATGTGGGTGGACCAAGACAACAAATGAAAGCATTATTAGCAAGCGTCTGCAACTCGATCCTGTTTTACGCTGTGGAAGTGTGGGGCGACGTAGTGAAATATCCCAGCTACTTGAGACAGGCTAAACGGGTGTATAGATTATGCAATCTTGGAATCATTAGAGGCTACAGGACCATACCTGACGAAGTAGCAGGGGTAATAAATAGCAGGCAGAATCCCCCTCGATATAAAGGTAAAATGCACGAGACAAAAATACCAGCATGCAAAAATGCGTGGATATCTGGTAACAAAGCCTCACTGAGGGACGCCCTACAGATGATCGACGATATCGCTTTGCAAAATTGGCAGACCAAATGGAACAAAAGTGGGAACGGAAGAACCACTTTCACTATGATCCCCGACATACAGAAATGCATCCGGAGCAAAAAAATGAAACGTTAACTTCATGCTGACACAGTTTTTTACTGCGCATGGTTGTTTCAGGCAGTATTTGTACAAATACAAGAAAAATATGAAACCCCTGAGCATACCCTGTTAGATACTCTTGATGAGGAACGAATCATGTGGCGCTGAAATATCGGCGAGAGCATGACAGGTGCTGACTCAAGCAGGTGTCTGCATGGGTGAGACCTGTTGCATAAACCTGTAAACTAACTAGCATCCGGATAATTGTACCAATAATGGAAAGCACTAATATAAATGCAAAGCACCAATATAACTTTATTTAACTTCAATTGATTATGATAAATTACAGTGAGATGTATATACCGCGTTTTAATTGAAAGAAAATTATATGCTGACAGATAAAAAGGTAGTGAATACAAAAATGTATCGAAAGTAACTTTAATTACCGATAATATAAGTTCACAGGAGAATTGCCACTTATGAACTATTATGGCTAAAGATTTGAATGCATAGATAACTCCAACAAGACCGGTGGTAGCACCCAAGCAGAAACTGTTTGTTGAGTAGTTTGTTGTGCTCCTTTAGCGTCAGCATCTGTGCCTCGTTGCGAAGGTGTTGAAGAGGGGACATCAGGAGGCAACCTGTCGCTGTCCAAATAGCTGTGTTTTGGCAAGTCTGGAACTTTATCCACTGCGAGTCACTGGTTCCAGGCGACCAGAGAGGCGCAGCATACTTTCGAACCGGCCAGTCAATTGCCTTAAATGTCGATAGCAACAATTCTTTGTCTTTGCCTAAAGTGCTGCCGGTAAGCGATTTGAGGACCTTCTTGCGATTTTAGACTTAAGTGGCAATTGCAGTTGTGTTACACCCAAAATTTTGGGGTTGTTAACAATCGGAATTGGTGTGCCATCGACTTTTACCTTGAGTTGCAGTTTGACCTCCTTTGTCCAGGTCGCAAAGAGGGTCGCCGTGGACTTTGTGGGGGAAAGTTGGAGATTCTTCGCAGTGAAAAAGTGAGAAAGATCGGTCAGTTAGACGTCCCTTTATCGGCTGGGGGAGCTTCGACTTATAAAAGTTGAGCAGCAAGGGTGAAAGGACACTAACCTGCGGAACACCTTGCCTGATATTCCTCTGTTTGAAGATTTGGTCTCTAAAACTCAGATTTTGATTGTCAAATCACGTGGATGTAACTCCCTAAATTAATTCCTTCTGTTAGTCTTGGCAACGAAATTTTATCGTATTATTAGATCAGCATAGACTGCTGTAATTAAGGGGGAAGTCTACTGCGAATTTTTCAAAAAATCGATTTTTTTTATTAGCTTAAAAAATACTTTGAACCTTCTTAAATAAGGTACAATATGTGTTACAGCTGGGTAAATTTTTCTTCGTTGAAATTTCGACCTTTTCCCGAAGCGCTCCAAAGCGCGTACCTGCTATACTGAAACTTTAAACGCATTTTTCTCGAAACTAAGTTTTTGTATACGGTGTACACGATATCTCGAGTTCTGATAAATGAATCAGCTTAAAAATTTAATTATATATTCTCTGTAAAATGTTATAAACAATAGTAACATCAATTTTAGGCAAAAAAAAAGAAAAAAATTTCAAGAATTTTTTTTTCAACGCCAAAATTGTTTATCGACATAATCCTACGTCAGACAAGAGTCAATACTATGTATATGATAACAATATTTTGTTTTTTTGTTTTAGATCACCGAAACGTAAGATTTCATGTACACCGTTTAGGCACCTAAGAAAAGCGGACCTGCGCTTGCAGAAGTGCCACAGCGGCCATTTTGAATATTTTGACTTAAATTTTTTTTTTCAAAAACTTAAATATATAATAAAGATAAGAGTTTAAATAGATTTTATGTACGAGCAATATTTTGTTAGAAATAAAATCCGGAAAATAAGCCTGTTTTTTCCCTTGTCACAGTAGACTTCCCCCTTAAGAGTCAATAGCTAACAAGCCAGAATGTCCTCAAAGTCTGCATTTGTAAATTAGAAATACTGCAACACTGTTATGCTCCTATTAAAAAAAAACGAATCCAAAAAATTATCCTCAAAGTCGAAATATTTTTTTTGATGGAATTCGATTAATATTCTATTATTGCTTTTTCTGTAGAACTTCCAATAACAGTCAATTAAAGCATCAAAGAATCCATGAACACTCACATACATACATACATACGTAGATTAATATCATCAGTGGTTAAAAGTATATGTATGTATGTATGTACTTGTATTCAGGTGCATGCATTGTTCGTATTTGTTACTTACGTATGTACATATGTACATACATATGTGTGCATTTACTCCAATAAAGTGTGAAACTAAATATTATTTTTTTATTATAAAATATAACGGTAAAACGTTTTAACATGTGATGATGCTATTCTAAATAAAAATAATGTTATAACTAAGTAACGGTACAGACTTTTACTTTTGAACACACGCAACTCCTTCAATAAGTATCCACTATCAAATGCAATTATTTCAGTTTATACATACATATGTACATACAAATGAATGGATATGTACATATTGTATGTGTTACGATTTTATTGCCATCTTATCGCGCACACATGGCATGGTGTCCGTCGTCGACTGGCAAAGTTGCACCGGTAATAAAGCTTGCCATACTACTGGCCAAAAATGCGATTACTCCAGCCACTTCTTCCTCCAGGCCCGCACGACCGGAAGCATGTGTTATCATAGACTGCTCTAAAATTGCTTCGTACTCCTCATCATCCATGCTGTCACTTTTCTGAACATCTTTTATAATAACACTGGGGTTGACCGAGTTACAACGCACACCTTTTGGCCGTAATTCCAGTGCTATGCAACGCGTAAATTGATCCAACGCCGCTTTGGAGATGTTATAAGCGAGTATGCCGGGAAACGAGCGGATACCACTTATGCTTGATACGTTCACAATGCATCCTTTAGTATCGATCAGATGTGGCACCGCCAACGAAGTTAGTTGAAAGACAGCACGTATATTTATGTCCATTACACGATCATATTGATCCATCGTAGTTGTTTCAATATTGCCAATCTCAACAACGGACGCATTGTTGACAAGCACATCGATGCGTCCGTAAGTGGCCATTGTTTTGTCAACAATATGCCTCACTTCCTCCTGCTTGGTCATATCTGCATGCACTATCAATGGCGAATGTTCGTGTACATCAATGACTTTGTCGGCCACCTCACGCAAACTTGCTTTATTATGCCCAACAACAGTAAGAAGGCCACCCCACTTGGCGAATTCCATGGCGGTGGCAGCACCAATGCCAGAATTGGCTCCAGTGATAATTATAACTTTATTTTTGAAATCCAAGGGAGATGGTGGCGGTGGAATCACCACTGGTTCTTGTAAATCAATTGAATGGTTGAATTTTATTGGAAACATTTTGTGCAATCACTAAAAGATATGTGTATATATTATACGTATGTATGTATATATTGTATTTTTGCACGATCAGGATTACTATAACAAACGCGGAAAATACGAACAATGCTCGACAATAGGCAACGAAAACTGTAAGCCATAGACTGAACAGCTCTCACCGACGTGATCGCGTTAGGTCCACCAAGTCACTTGTCTTTTCTTGTTCTTCATTTGCCTAGCTGTTCAAGCGGATAACATCCAAAACACGATTCTAGCCGTACATACATACGAACATGCATGCATACATATGTGTCTAAGTATATATGTATGTAACTACATGCGTGCGTATATATATGTATATAAATGCCTCAATGTGTCTCCCGCTCGCACGCCCACTGGACTTTTCTCTAGGCCATCAGTGATTCTCAAACGTTTTCTGTATTGCCAGAGTCATTGGGGGTAGACTATACTCCTTTTGAACTTAATATTTAGTAATTTACTTAATGGTTATACAATAATTTGCTCAAAATAATCAGCACATCGAACCACTGGCTTGATCTGGTCATTTTTGATGTGTCTGCATCTGAGCTGTCTAACAACTATGCGAATCCGTGGGGTAAACCTAGTGCTACATAGGTTGGGAGCTGCTGAAAACAAATACATAAATATGTATGTACGCAGTACATACTTATGTACATACATGAACCATTGGTGGGAGCGAATTTTTACACTCCCATTTGTTAATTCTGTGGCCACACGCATTAACTGCCTAAGTCGACTTTTCAAAGTACATGCCCTCGACAATCTGTTCTTCGTTACCGGAACGACCCGGATTTGACTCAAGTAAAATTTTGACAAATCACTTTTGGATAAATCTATGTATCTAGATAACGACCTCAAATTTGGTTAATACCAAAAATTAGCAGCCGGCCCAAATTAAATTTTACTTAAATTTTCACAGGTGTATAAAGAGCGATTCGGACTGAATTAAGCAGTTCGTTACTTGTTTAAAAGATACTAACTCCTGTTTAGTATACAGGTACATAGTGCTTTTTATTGGAAACATGGTTTTCGACTTCGGCGGTTATTTCGAATGGGTACAGAATTGTGTTTGGCTATTTATGTGCTCAATAATTTGTAGATAAACTTGTTGTTTGGCACGCAGATTTCCAAAGGCGAAAAGAAAGAAAATTTAGTGTTTGTCGGAAAATGTTTTTATACAGTTATAAATGTTCGCGCATACTTACATATGTTCTTTAGACCTAAATAGATGAGTTGCGCTAATACAAAAAAAAAATTTAAATCAAATTGCACACACAAGCGATCACTAGAATACTTCTAATCTCATGTACTACATACTATATATGTACGAGCTTTCGACATTATTTTTCTCGTCGATAAATATGTACATATATAGTTGCAAAATTTGCTTAAATAAATGGGGCTTACCTAATCCGTGGTAAGACGCGACAGACGTATCGTGTTCTCAAGTCCTGTCCCTTTGAAGCCGACTCAAGCGGGTGGAGTTTCCACTACAGCTGGCTCTACGTTAAGGAACGACCTGGTTTGCCACTTTAGCAGCATCTCCCGGAAAAGTAAGGGAAATTTTTTTCAAGTGAAGTCTTCATCCTATCAAATAACATTTATATGTTTAAACCACAAAAATTATAATTCTCTTGAAAAGCTAAAGAAAAGTATTTTGAATTTAATTATAGGCCAATATCATTAATTCCTAATGTAGCAAAAATATTTGAAAAAGTAGTGCATAAAAGATTACTTTCCTTTCTTAACAAATATAATAAAAATCAATATGGCTTTCGCAAAGGAAAATCAACCAAAGATGCATTAGCTCATTTTGCTGAATATATATTTATAAAAATCTTGATAATAGTAAACCAATTATTGCAATATTTTTAGATTTAGCAAAGTCTTTTGACACGGTTGACCACAAAATTCTAATACAAAAATTAAGCGATATTGGTATCCGTGAAATCGCCTTGAATCTTATAAAAAATTATCTTACTGGCAGAACACAATGTGTAAAGGTAGATGGTACTATTAGTAGTGAAACGATTGTGGATATTGGAGTCCCTCAGGGGACAGTATTAGGACCTTTATTATTTTTGATATGCATAAATGAAATATATAGTGCTGTACAATTTAGCCAAAAAAAAACCCTCACAATATAATATCGTATGCTGACGATACAACTATTCTTATAAGTGGCGATACTTGAGAGGATGCTGAATTAAATGCAAATTTAATTGCAAATAAAATATTTACATGGATGTGCCAAAACAAGTTATCTGTGAATATTAATAAAACGGTATTTCTTACTTTTGGAGTTTATAAAGATTCTGTACCTGGAAATATTAAAATATTTATGCATAATCATGATTCTAACAGTAAATGTAACTGTATTCCAATAACACGGGTTGAATGCACTAAATATCTTGGCATTCTAATTGACTATAAGTTAAAATGGGATTTTCAAATTAATTATTTAATAAAGCGAAATAGATATTTAATCTTTGTGTTTGCCAAATTAAAATATATATTAAACAAAGAACAATTATAAACTATTTATTATGTCCTATTTGAGTCAGTCACCTCTTACGGTATCGTAGCTTGGGGAGGCGCGTACAAATCTGAACTATATAGGATTGAATTAGTACAAAATAAAATATTAAAAATAATATTTAAGAGTTAACAAAATACAATAACAGATAATTCCTTAAAGATTAGCAACATTCTTTCGATAAAAAAGTTGTTCTACTTTACAGCTTTAATACAAAATTACAATAACTTATTTCTATCAAGGATAATAAATACTAGAAATAGAAAAATTGAGCACATAAAATGTAAATTAAGTATTGGTTCAAAATGTTACATAAACTATAGCATTAAAATATTTAATCAGCTTCCAAAGAGGTTAAAAGCCTATGATGTATTTAACGACAAAAATAAAAAAGATATAAAAATCTGGTTAACAATAACTAATTTAAACCTATGATATTTGTTAATATCTCTTAAAAATATCACTATCTCTTAATATCACTTTAAAAATTAATTAAATATTTAAAATAAAAATAAAAAAATTTATTTTATGTTCTTCATAGAACCGCTAGATGTTGTAACATAAAGTTAAATGTATGTTACGTATGTTACATATAAAACTTATTTTGTAAAATATCATATTACGTTTGTAAAATTGTTATTATAAATGCTACTAGCCTACGAACAGACTTTTAATAGTCTGTGTAGGACTTACAGTTTATTGTAAATTATAACGTATTATTATACTAGTAATAAATAAATTCAAATTCAATTCAATTCAATTCAATTATATTCTCAATACTACAATACAAGGCACAAAAATATACTAATTTCAACCAATAATAAATGCAACGAGAAATCAATACGTTTTGTTTTAGTATGTGTACATTTCGTAGGTACATTAACGTGGACACATAGCATGGCGGCCACCATCTACTGCTAAGCTAACGCCAGTTGAGAAAGTTGCCAAGTCACTGGCCAAAAAAGTAATAGCATTTGCTACTTCATCTACTGTACCAGGACGTCCCAGAGCGTGAGTAGTTTTTGAATGTTCCAAGAATTTTTTATACGTTTCCTCATCCATACCACCACGTTTATGTAGGTTGGTCACGGTAACACCAGGATTTACGCAGTTTGCACGAACACCTTTCGCAGCTAGTTCGAGGGCAACACACCGTGTAAACTGATCTACACCCATTTTAGAAATGTTGTAGGCTAGCACACCAGGGAATGAACGTATACCATTTACACTTGAAACATTTACGATATTGCCCTTCGATTTTACCAGTTCCGGTACAGCTAACATTGTCAGGTGATACATTGCTCGTAAATTGGTATTCATCACACGATCGTACTGTGCCAAGCTGGTATTTTCAATACTGCCCGTCTCAATTATACCAGCATTGTTAACTAAAACATTCAGTTTATTGTATTTCCTAAAAGTCTCTTGCCAGACAATTTCCGTATCAGATTCCTTGGAGATGTCTCCCACCACCAGATGTGGATCCTTACCAACAGCGGCACACTGCTTTGCCACAGCTTTCAGGCTCTCTACATTACGTCCGTTGATTGCCAGTGAAGCTCCTAATTTGGCGAAGTTTACTGCAGTAGCAGCACCAATACCGGAACTTGCTCCTGTGATGAGCACTACCTTTCCTGCAAAGTTCATAGTTAAGTATCGAGGATGATGATATTAATCACAGCTGGTCTCTGGGAGCTTGCGTAAGTTGCAGAGATAAGCTTTGTTTTATTTACTCAAAGTGATTTTTATTAATTATCTGCTATTGTTTATATGTCCACATGCATATGTTCTTATACGGACATGATCAGCTGTCGATTGTAGAGGTTATCACAGGGTTGTTTTTATTCACATTTTGGAAATATGCAATATCTATGCAATAACAATAATACCATAACAAGATTGCAGACAGGGTACTCGCTGTCGTTAGCCTCTTACTGGAAAAGGTCGTGCGAGCCGCAGAACTTAATCGCACAATTTTTATAAGAGCGTACAATTGTTGGCGTATGCCGTATGACATTGACATCATAAGCCTTAACAACCACGCTGTTAGTTCTGTCTTTTTCAAACTGGATAAAGAAGCAAAGGGAATGGGTGTTGTGGGTCACGAGGATAAAACGAAGTAGCTCCTGTCATCAAACAAACAGTCGTCGCACTCGCGTATCGGCACCCACATCACTGTTGACATTTACATATGATTTCGAGGTTGTAAAAGACTTCGTTTATTTAGGAATCAGCATTAGCACCGATAACAATGTCAGCTTTGAAATCCAACCGAGAATCTCTCTTGCCAACAAGTGCTACTTTGGAGTAAGTAGGCTATTGAGTAGTAAAGTTCTCTCTCGACGAACAAAACTAACACTCTATAAGGCTCTTATCATGCTCATTGTAACGTATGGTGCAGAAGTTGGACGATGACAACATTCGATGAGCCGTCCCTTGGAGTGTTTGAGAGAAATATTCTGCGAAAGTTTTTTGGACTTCCGCACGTTGGTGACGGCCAGTATCATAGGCGATGGAACAATGAGCTTTACGACGACATTGACATAATGCAGCGAGTAAATTTACAGCGGATTCATTGACTGGGTCATGTCGTCCAAATGGAAACAAACGCTCCGGCCCTATGAGTTACAACCGGCTGATAACAGAAGAAGAGGAAGACTTCCCCTGCGTTGGAAATATCAGGTGGGAAAGGACTTGGCTTCACTTGGTGTTTCCAACTGACCCCGGTTAGAAATGACAGGCCCGCTTTGTTAAACTCTGCCAAAATCGCGTAAGCACTGATATGTTTGTGAAAAATATTCTTAAGAACGACAGATTATAAAATAGCAGAAAACGTTTCCGGGAAAAAGAAAGCGCGAATGGATATTATCCAGATTGATATGATGAGCGTTAGATTGTCAAAACAGGATCCCAAGAATAGTGCTGCTGAAATCCATTAAGAATTATTTGTTCACTTGAAAAAACAAATAACGAAAAAAAGCAGTTGCGCTTCGATTGTCAGAATCACGGCTTTACGGTCGACTGGCCCGAAAAAAGACATTAGTAACAGCAACGCAGCGACAACGCCGAATTGAGTTTTCTCGAGAGCACACGTCCTGGACTCAAAATCAGTGACGTTATATTTTATTCAGCGATGCAACGAAAATAAATAGACGGTCCAGATGGTAGGAAGTACATGCGACAGCCAAAACGTGCAAGTTCGTCCCACTAAACATAAAGAACGGTGGGACTTAATAATAGGAGGCTGATTTTCGTGGAACAGTGTGGGGTTAAATCATCATATTGAAGGTATTATGGATACGGATACTTTATCCGAAAGAAAATTGACCGGTGATTTGAAAATTTGAACAAGACAATGATCCAAAGCCAACTTTCGTGTGACAATTAAGTGTTTTCCCCAAGACAATTTTATCGTTCAGGGCCAAGGGTCAAGCATAGGAATCCATTCCTGTTAGGTTTAATAATTCCAATCAAAGGAGCTGTGCAGCAGTAATAAAGCAAAACGCAAAACAAAATATCAGGTCAGTCCATAAGTTTTCATGTATTTTACCCATAATTTCACTTTGTACGATTTTTGCATACAAAAAATTATTCGCGCAATATAACAGAACTATTAATATTTTCTTTGATATATTTTGCATTCAACAAGTGATTTTAATCGCGGTAAAAATGCAACAACTGCTGCTGCAGAAATAAACACTGTTCACGGAGAGCATACCGTGAGTGCAAGGACTGTGCAAAAGTGGTTTTCAAACTTCCGAAGTGGTAACTGCGACGTGGAGGATGCCCCGCGCGCTGGTCGTCCTGAAGTCTTTAACTCGTTCGCAAACGCCAATGGTTAGATAAAGATGAAACACCAGAACCGACCCCTAGAGATGGCCTTCACTCCAAGAAGATTCTCCTATTGGGTCTATTTGGTGGGATGTGGCCGGTCTTTATTATGAACTTCTGGAACCAAACCCGACGATAACTGCTGATTATTATTCCCATCAGCTATCAAACCTGAATGAGGCACTTAACAAAAATCGACCGTCTAAAAAACTTATGTTTTTCTTAGATAAAAAACTGCAAGACTGAAACAGATTGAAAGCATTTTAAATTTATAAAATAAAACCTAATATGCAAAACATTTTAGGTTGTTATTGAAGAAAAAATTGATTCTCTGACTTGAAGTACCCAATGGCCCAAGTCATGGTATTAGTACCGTTAACAAAAAAAAATGGTTAATTTCAAATTCGTGCACCGTTTATTCTAACATCAAACAATAACTATAAAATATTATAACAATTTTTCAAATATAAATGCAGTATAAAATATTTCCGGGTACACATCATCGTGGGCACATAGCATGACGACCACCATCCACAGCCAAACTGACGCCAGTTGTAAAAGTGGCTAAGTCACTGGCTAAAAATGTGATAGCATTAGCCACTTCATCTACTGTGCCAGTACGCCCCAGAGCGTGGGTGGTTTTTGAATGTTCCAAGAACTTTTTGTACATTTCCTCATCCATACCGCCACGTTTGTGTATATTCGTTACTATGACACCAGGATTAACACAGTTTGCACGAACACCTTTCGCAGCTAGTTCGAGGGCAACACACCGTGTAAACTGATCTACACCCATTTTAGAAATGTTGTAGGCTAGCACACCAGGGAATGAACGTATACCATTTACACTTGAAACATTTACGATATTACCCTTCGATTTTACCAGTTCCGGTACAGCTAACATTGTCAGGTGATACATTGCTCGTAAATTGGTATTCATCACACGATCGTACTGTGCCAAACTGGTATTTTCAATAGTGCCTATCTCAATGATGCCAGCATTGTTAACCAAAACATCCAGTTTATTGTATTTCTTTAAAGTTTCTTGCCAGACAAATTCGGTATCAGATTCCTTGGATATGTCGCCTACTACCAGATGAGGTTCCTTACCAACAGCAGCACATTGCTTTGCCACGGCCTCCAGGCTCTCGACATTACGTCCGTTTATTGCCAGCAAAGCTCCCAATCCAGCGAATTTTACTGCAGTAGCAGCGCCAATACCGGAACTTGCTCCTGTGATGAGCACCACTTTGTCTTTGAAGTTCATAATTGACACTAATTAAGATGGCTTGGTTAAGAGTTACGTAAGTTGCATAGAGATGTTAATATACTTATTTACGTCTCGATTACTAATTGGCCAATAAAATTAATATTTTAATTGGTATTATTTAAATTGTGCAGCTGAGAATTATGGTTGCAATTACAGAGATGTACGTTTTCAGAATATAAGGGTTAGGCTCTTCGCACGGCTCGTATCGTATTCGACACGATTTGTTTTGTAATGCAGCGACGATAACATGTCATGTGTACATATCCGTGCGCATTGCGGCTATCTATTGTTAAAGTAGGAGTTGTTCCGTGTTAAAACACGAAATTCTTTTTTATCAATTTCTTTGAAATCAACAAAGTACTCGTAGAGTCACTCTTAGCACAATAACTCCCGAACTTATGAAGAGAATATCATGTAATTTGACAGTTGCTCTTAAGGTTAGTATTAACGGAATAAGAGGTACCATCTATGTGCGAAAGTACGTTCACATATGCATTAATTACTAATAAATCCACAAAATTAATCTACCCGTTCACACATGGCAGATTACCTGCAAAATTGACAATCAGCTGTCAATACTTTTGTGAAAGGTTTTTCTTCATAGAAATTATTTTGGTGGAATACATATTTCGGTGTTTTTGGTTTGTTTAATAATTATTAACGATATGAAGAAAATACAAGGAAAAGGAATAGTTAATTTAATTGTGCAATTGGTTGCTAATAATAAACAGTTGGAGAAACTCTGCAAACGAAATTTACTGAGGTTACACAAAATTATGGCAGCAATACGTCTTCGAAATTCGATATTACATTTTATAATAAGTAATATGAGGACAAAGCGTTTATGGACATACGCTTTTTTCTGTAATATGAAAGCATAATAATAATATTTAACAAATATTTTATTAGAATTATGTCTACAAACGTGTTTCTTTGCCGGCATCCATTTTATTTAGTTTTTACTTTGACGTGTTTCTTTACACTCGTAAAAATAGTGATCTGTTACACAGAAAACACAGGGTTGTATGTCAAAAAGTATGGTTATTATTCAGGATTATATTATAATCTCAGACTTTGGGAGAAATTTTATATGGGAAATCTCGCTTTTCAATTACGGATTGGGAGTTAAGCACGAATAAGTAGATCAGCTACTTATATGTGTGTTATTATGCCCGGGACTTTTCAGTCATGTGTTATATAAATATTTTTTCTGTAATAAGCGAAGTTAATACTTCCATGGTATTCAATGGTATGAAATAACAAATGTTAAAAAAAGAAAACAAATGGAAAAAAATAATTATGTCTCTTCACATAAATATATAGACAACTCTAGTTGTCGTTGTTGGTGTAGCAGTAACTCTAGTAGACAGCTGGTGTTGACAAACATCAAATAAAGGGTTTTTCAATAAGGGCGGGTAGATGTTGAAATGGAATAAAATGGCGTTTGCTGTGTGGCACGTAGCGCCGTCCTGCTGGAACCACATGTCGTCTAGGTCCATATGGTTCAATATGGGCCATAATAAATTGGAAGGTACACTAGACAGGGCTAGTTTACTGGGGCGGTTGCCCTTGGTCGGTAAAAAATCCGAGTCATTCCGATAACGTAGAACCGGCTGCCTTGGGAAATTCTGTTAAAAATATTGCTGCTGTGGCGCAAAGTGTTGCTGAACAACCTTCAACATCGATATCCCGACGTTCTCAACAATTAGGCATTCATAAATCGACAGTTTGGTGAATTTTATCTGCAGAGGTGGACATTTAAATGATGTCTCTCTTCAGATATAATTCTTAAAAGCCGTATTTTGAATGAAAATAGGAAAACCTGAAAGAACCTAAATTTTTACATATTTTATTTTAAAACAACATCTACGCAGATCTTTTGAAATACCCTATGTATTGAACTGTTCATAAACATATTAAGGCAAAATATTAGTCTCTTCCGTCCCCCTTCTCCCAGGCAGTACGTACTAAATGCATGTGGAGGATGTTTTATGCTGTTATAACATCAGAATTTTCTACTTATAAACTTCAAAACATAAGAGACGGATTCTTTGTATTTATGCATTTTATAAGTTGGGCTTGGTGTGGAAAATTTTCCAGTTCCAGTAATTTTTAAGACAAAATTATAAATTTTTAATGATTTACTTAGATTTATTTCTAATAAAAAAAAAAATGTATGTATGATGGAAAATCGCAACTCACCTATAATATAACCAAAGCATCAGGAAACCTCACAATATTCATTGTATATAAGTATTTATTAATATTTTCTTTTCCTTTTATTATAATATCATCCATGGTTAAATCAACTTTTCTTTAAACTTACATATGTAGGTATGTCACTCTTAGATCAACTACAGTGTGCAATTCAGTTATATATTGTATTCCTTTTAATATTTTTAATACTTAAATACAAGTTATCTTCACCCCCTCTTTTCATCCTTCTTCACCGCCGTTTCCATTCGATTGCATGGATAATAAATATTAGGCTCTGCACTACACAACTGTTAACCCATAGAACATACCAAAAGCAGGAATTTGTATTTGTCCAGAATCTTACATAGGGGTTTGTTTTGTATTGAATTATACGTATTTATGTATGGTGTATGCAGATGTGTAAATATGCATAATTTGTTTACTTATGAAGTTAATTTCTTAAAAAAATATTTTTTAGTTTTTAATTTTCCTTTGCACTAATTATGCCAGAATCAAAATTTTGGATAGAGTTACATACATTTGGTTTCCTTGACTTTACAAATTATGTTCTTTGTTCAACGCAAATGAGTTACCGCATTCATTGTTAATCTTATTCTACAGTTTTATTACTACAGCATGACATGAGTCAACGACATTTTTTTTGTTTTGTGTTTTCGGAACGCCAGACGGATGCGAGCTCCATTTAGAGAGTTGCTTAAATCCCCTCGAATGACATCATATAAACATAATGTGCTTCGTTTTCAGCTCAATTTTAAGTACAAGAGTAGAAAAACGGCGTTATGATGGATTTTTGCCTGCTGTTTGTGTGCGTATGCAAGTTTCGAGAGTAATAAAGTATTTTTTAAGATGTGATTTAGATTAGATAATTTTATAAAGGATTACATATGTTTGCTCTTCATGTGTTGTAAACTATTTGGAAGATATATTTAATTTTTTTCTTTTATTCTTTTTATGTTCTTATGTTTGTAGTAACTGAAATATACTTGTTTTGATTAAGTTTCAAAATAGGCATTTTATATTTAACACATGCAACGGAAAGTTAAAAAGTATGTGAACTTAGGTTTTTGTATGAAGTGTGGCAAATAAAGAACAGCTCAACAAATTATGCAACAAATGCAGCGCTGCATTACAACATTCAATCATTTGCTTTTCGCCGAACTGAAAAATGGAACGATTGAACAACATCAGACATACATGTGATTTATTAGCGAGGCTCTTTATTTTGCACCTCTTATTTCTCGGCATGTATGTTCTGAACATTGAAATATGCAATTTAGTTTGTAGTTAATGCAAGCGCTGCCAAGATATGGCCGCTGCTATCAAATTACTTTCATTTTTCTTACATAAAATTGAAAGTGAAACATTCTGAAGAATTGCCTTTATAACCAAGGAGAAATAACAGCTTACTGCATAGCGTGCTAATATTCACCATTTTAAAGTTTGTGAATACACCATAAAAAAAAAAAAGGTCAAACAAAATTTCTGCACGCAAAGTAGGAATTACAACTTTTTACAGTCAGTAATAATAATAGAAGTTGGCTCGTTAATTGGCTAAATCACTTATATTGGAGAAGCACGGAAAAAAGCCTAAGCATTTACCGCATTTTTATGGCTATAGACGCCTTAAAAAATTAGAATTTTTTAAATGGAATTTCACCTCCCTTATGTAAATTCATAAATACAACTTTATATTCGAATAAATTATATATCATGCATATTACAGAACATTTGTACGGAAAATCATAGCAATTGCATAGCAACTACTTCGGTTTTTATATCGCCCAGTACAAGATGTTTGTTACACACAAAAAATAATAATAACACGAACAAATTCTCGAGTTTATAAAATCTGGCGTTTGCTGTTAGGTTTTTTTTTTTGAACCAGTTCTTATTTATCCATGCGTATTTATCTCATGTTTTGGATTACGATACTCTTAGTGCAAACGGGCGAAATATTATGTTACTTTTTAATGAATTCGATTTTACTTTTATTCAATAATTTGCTATCTTAGTACGAATGGTTGGCGTGAAAAGTTAAAAACAAATAAATAGCCTATGCAATAATACAATTCATTATACATAAATTAATTCCTTTCAGTTTGATTTTTAACAAGCAAATTACGAGTTACAGAGATTGTACAGTTACCTTCATTTGAAGAGAAATTCATATTAGTAAATTCACAGCTATGCAAATTGTAAAGAGAGTATACAATTACAACTACAATACATTATACACAACAACTAACATAAAATCGTTTAGTTTTATTATGCCTCCTTCCACGTATATATTTTCGAGGTATTATTTATGTTATAATGTATGTTTGTGTGTATTTGTGGTTTGTATGAATTAAAATGAAGTTTTTGCAATATTTGCTCACATATTCCCATTTATTCTCATACAAAAATTACTTAACAATTATTATATATGTAGCAAAGAAGAATAAAATAGAAATAAGTTGTGAAATGTAAGCGTAGATGTGAAATGCAAACGAAAAAAAAAAAAAAAATAATAATAATATAACTACAACATGTCTAAATATGAGAGCAAATTCTTAAATTAATCACACAAACGTTTATGAATGACTGCGAACTGAATGAATGCTTTTCTTAAACGCAACAGACGGTTAAAAGCACGCATGCGTGCATATGCCGCCGACATTGCTTGCTAATCAGGCAACTTAAATAACATTAACTAACGGTTAATTGTAATGTAATGCAATGCTATGCTCCGTTCCGTTTTGCTCTTCGGCCTTGGCGCTCATACATAACAAGTACAAAAAAACACATACATATATCGGGCGAGAGTATACGCACGTCATAATGTGACGAATGCGACAGTTGATAGGTCGCTGCGCTGACGACGATGACATTGACACCGACGTCTCCCGCTTAAACCACTTAACTTCCTTGTCCATTAATTAGTTCGTCACATATCTTAACCAGCTCCGCATTTTCTCGCGATTTTTGCTGCAATTGCTCGTTGATAGAGGCGCGTGATATTTCCTCCTTTTTGAGTAATGCTTTCAGTTTTGTGGATTCGATACTGTGCTCTTTGTTTAGCGATTCGAGCTTTTTATTGGCACTGCGAATGGAGAAGAAATGGGATTAGAGTAATTCTAGATAGAGAAAACAAAACCGAAATTTAACCAAAACAAAAAAACTTCACTCACATTTCTAGCTGTTGCATCGCATGATTCTTCATTTTTTCATACCGTTGTTCTTGTAATCGCAAATTTTCCAGTATCTGTCGCTTTTCTGCCACTAATACTTCTTCGTTGGACTTCAACTGCAGCGTCATCTCCTTACTTTTCCCATATTTGCTGATCATAAAGGAAAAGGAAAGAAAATGGTGTTGTGACTTGAACTGTTAAATGACAAAAACAAAAAAAACGTGTGCGCATTCTTACACATGCAGATCGGCAAATGTCGTTTCGAGTGACGTGAGATGCTGATAATTCGAGTCGCGATCCGCTTTCGCCTCCGCCAGTTGTTTCTCGTAAGATTGTATTAATTCCTCTTTCCCGGCGATTAGTTCAGCAATTGCTTTTTCGTACGCTTCAATGACACCGCTGTGCCAAAAAGATACAAATTTTATATATGAGTACATATTTATGGTAGGTATATCGGAACTGTTTGTTTAAGAAGCAAGTTAGACACTATGCATACACAAGTATGTGCCAAGAAAAAATGCAAGTGGGCGCTAGACACATTAAGAACTTACGTCATTTTAGTTATTGTTTTGTCTTTTTCTGTTATCCGCTTGATTAACGCCTCCTCTCGTTGTTCAGCGTCTTTTAATTTCTTTTCGATATCTTCTGTTTTGAGTCTATAATAGGCAATGAATGGAGATTAATAAAAAAAAATTGTTTTTATAATTTTGGCTAATTAAATAAAAAAGTAAGGCCGAATTACAGATATGCCATATAAAAATACATTGTTTTTTCTGTGATTACGAATATACGGATACAGTCTTAACAAGCAATAGCTTAGGGAAATCACCCACATACAGCGAAAAGCATTTATGACAATTGTTTGGCGCCATTGCTTTTATTAATTGCTCTAAAGTTTAATAAATCATGAAAAATTATCACTTACACTTCGTTTTTAATTTTCTTCTCGAGTTCATCCATTTTGTAATTTATTTGTTTTTCATCGGGCTGTGAGCTGTTATAAAAAAGAAAATATATACATGAGATTGGTATAGAATACTATATTCTTTTGTAGGACAAGAAATAGAGGCTTGTTTTGCAATGATGGAATGTATGACCATTTTTAATTTTTTTATTTGGCCAAATTTCATAATGTTGGGTTGACGTGCGACTAAAGAGGTACCAAGTGCAATGAGGGTCTGACATCTGTAAATTATAATGTGGTCCACTCAATTTTAAGGTCGAGAGAACGAAATTCCGCTGGTATACCATAGATATAGATCTCTCTGCAAGAGAAAGCGGTTACCTACGTTGCCGTGCTTTCGCAGGCGTAAAATTTTTGCAAGGAAAGCATTATGCTGCAACAAGAACAACTAATATAATTTTTCGTTATTAGTGAAACGGTTTGGAAAACAGAAAGAGTGAGGGCGCATGAAAGCGTCATTCGTCTTCCTAGGACCGAGTGTGTAGTTAAAATACTTCAAAAATAAAATTCACTTTTCGAATTTATCTGCGTCATGGCGAAATGCTGCTTTTTACCTCAAGGAGACCTGTTGAATACTGTGATAATACGAGTTAGGTTTGGCACAGATTTCTGTCCGTTAAATACCATAACAACCATTGCTTCGATTTGGCAAGTACAGAGTTCATTTACCCACAATATTGCGGTCTAAATTTGTATAGTTCAGAGCATTATTAACACCGTTAATGGCCATTGGTGTTTTTTTTTCTAATATTTCCTTGAAAAAGGTCGAGCCAAGGAGCACCAGGAGATTTGGTGGCTCCTAAAACATTCAGGCTAAAAAGCCCATTGCATTTAATATTTAGATTTGCTTACTTCGAATTCTCAAATGATTTTTTGCAATCGTTATCGATATTCATATCCTTAATCACGTCGACACTCATATTGGCATGCTTCTGCATGTAAAGAAAAGAATGAGAAAATAATTATTAAATCGAATAAAAATATGTTTCCACTTTTATATTTACATTGAAATTTGTCGTTTGTTGTTGTTCCTTGACTTGCGATTTTTCAGATGAAACTTTAGCCGTATATTGCTTTAATTTGGCACTTTCTTCTTCGTCTGTTGTGTTGAGACCAAGCGCTTTTTCCTTATTATCTGCCTCGACAACAAGCGATTGATTATTGCCACTTAATAATGTTGAAGCCGATGATGAGTGTTCGTCCTCTTCGAGTGTAGGACTTAGATTCGCGGCTAAGTTATTGCCCAAAATTTGTTGCAATATTTGTGGTGATGGTTTTATTGGCTGTTGTTGAATTTGACTTACAGGTACTGGCATACCAAGTAAAGGATCGAATCTTAATAATATCGAACTGCGGTCAATTGGGGCGCTATTATTGCCTTTTGTAAGTAGATAATCAAAGTCGGATGGATTCAAAATTACTGAGTTTTTAAAGCGTTTTACATATTGGACAACATTAAAGATGGCACGTGCATGACAATTATACAAAAGAGAAAATACAAATAGAAATTATTACTGATATGTTGAGTTATAGTTATGTATGTAAATAATACTAAACTGTTCTTTATCAATGGAGAAAGTGAAAAAAAGAAAATTAACAAATAAATAGTTATAGCCCAGCCACATGGAACAGGAAGTAGCAGTAGAGCAAAAACAACAAAAGCAATGCACTTTGTTTGTTGTAGGTCTTTTGGTCTCTAGAATGCCAAAATCAATAAACAGAGATTGCCAGTTAAGAGTAATTTAAATAAAATTTGACAATTTAGAGACCGAAAAAATAGAAAACAAGTCAAATCTCCTGCTCCACAGGTACCAACTGTTCATGTGCCTTGGCTATAGCAAGTTTTATGAAGATATTTTCTCTATACAGTCAAATACACTGCGATAAATTCAGATATAAACCAGTTTAAAAGAGTTTAAATACCGTCGAAACTGAACATTGACACCCGGCGCGCGTTTATGCCAGACTTCAATAATATTCAAAATCTTGCTAAGGTCAATTCCAATGCTTATATAAAGTTATGTAGAGTTTCATAAAGTTGTGTCACACATATGTACATGTATACACATTGGTCATTAAAATAGGTACCCCCACATTCATATGGAAAATGTAAATTTTTCAATTAATAATAACAGATATTCAATAGCATGTGGTTTTTATTTCATTGATTAATTAACAAATATGAATAATAATTCAAGGAACTTTTAAAACTTAAACTAATGACAATTGGAACAAAACTGATATACAGTGCTACATTTTCGTTTAAACGCATTGCATTTTTTTTCGTTTACTTTAGAACTGTTTTAAGATTACAACAATAACAACAATAAATATTCTTCCAAACTATTCGTTAAGGTAACAGTAAACCATCCTCATGGTAAACACTGACCGATACCCGTTCCTTTATTTGGCAAGAGAATCCACGAAATTATGAGTAGCGCAAGTCATTTTAGTTTTTCCGCCACTTCGTTCTGTGGTTTTTTTTGGAATTAAGAGCATTTACAAGAAAATTTTCGGACCGTACAATTTGGCTCAGCGATACATTTTTTCGGCTTCGCCATTTTTTCGCTTTCGAAGATTGACAACAAACCTCCGCTCCTCAAGTGTGCAATGTTACTAAATGAACTAATTATTTAGGGGGTTATATACCTTGTGTTACACTAAAAAATCGAAAAATTATGGCATATTCTAAAAGTACATTATCTTAAAAATATAAATTCAAAAAATCATAAAGATCGGAGCACTAGAACAAAAGTTACAGGAGTTTGACTGAATAAAAATTATCCATAAATGAAGTGCACGTAAAACTTTAGACGCGACTATCTCGAAGTCGTGTTTTTTGAAAATTACCGTCGCGGTGATCATTATCAAAAACTATTTAACCGATTTGCATAAACTTTTTTTTAATTATTCTTTTTTATTACACTTTTTATAAATATTTACATAGTTCGTTGGATTAATTTTTTTTTAAGTTTTCAACCCCTCAAAAATCGTTTTTTCATATCGAGAAAATTTTTTTGTGGGTGAATAAACCGTTCAGATACACTAAACAACATTTTTCTACAATAATCATTTAATTTTTTTGATTTCAGTTCAGCTGCTCATGCGCTACCGTGATCACCGCAAGCCTCTTCTAAAAAACGGCGTTTCGGCGTTTAAATAAAAACACCAAAATGTATTCTTCGAGAGTTACCCTTCAGTATAAGATATACCTCATTTGAATAAAAGTTCTAAATCAGATTTAAAAAAATTATGACTATCGTCCATTTTTTCGGGCTCACAAGGTATATAACCCCTTAATTTGCTGTTGACGTTACACTCCATACTTTTCAGTTATCAAAGTGCTTTGTTTTTAGCTGCCACGCAAAATTACACTTTATGAAAATAGACGAATCTGTGCAACCGATGAAGCAACTGAATATAACGGGTATTTTAAAGTGATGCACAAGGAAGGCACAAGGAAATCGATAGAAAAAGGCAGCGGTCCTATTTCACTGACAATGTCACGCCTATTTCCTAAAATTTTAAAGAAACGAATTGTTTTCCCTAATACCATTACGTATTTTTGGCATTTGTGACAAATTAGAGCCCGATATTGCTCATTTTCATTTATAACTTCCCGTGGGTCAAGTGCAATGCGATGTAAATGCGATGATCAATTCTCACTGCATTTTCTGACAAACGTGATTGGTGAAATCCAGAACAGCTGGGAAGGCTTGAAACTCAAGCTAATTCCGGCTAGCGAGATTCCACGAAGATTCCAAACATGGAGTTTGAAGCCAATCAATTAAGGTAATTAATTGAAGGTACGGGTTCAGGCGCATAATCGCTCGGTGCTGATGACCGATTGGTCGATCATCAAAGCGGAGGCTCCTCCTTATAATTACAGAAGAGAGTCTGGGACCACTGGAGAAAGTGGAAAACAAACGTCGGTTTGGCATTAGGATGGCCCAGCTCAAGATATTCCTTTCTGCGAAACCGGAAGAGGAGCAGGATGAGGTCGATGGTGCCAACGAACTGCTGATTGGCATGCAGTTAAATGACATTGAGTCCGAAGGTTGGGTTTAAAGGTTGTCCAAATTAATCTGCAGCATTCACAGACTGCAACGGACAACATAACCGTTCTCCTGGCGGAGGAGGACGTGGACATCGCATTAATTCAGAAACCGGGTGCGAAGCACCAAGGTGAAAGGTTTCACTAGGAAAAACTACAACAGTAACTAAACAGAAAACTAAGAAACAGTAGCTAAAAAACACTTAAACACATTTTTAATTATATTATATAGTTCACAGGATGTGACGGTTGTTGAGGTGGAAGCTACTGACGAAGTCAGAATAACACTTGCCTCTATATACATGGCACATGATAGACCAGGACCGCCTGAGGAGCCCGTAAACTTGTGCAGGAAAACCCGAACAAAACCCTGTTTCTCGGATGCGATGCCAATGCAAGGCACGCTTTATGGGTAAGCTCCGAAACAAACGACCGAGGTGAGTCTCTTTATGATTTCATAATTAACACTAAGTTCTCGGACACTAACTGTAACCCAGTACGGAGTACTTCAGGGGATGGGAGGAAGGGATCGACGTAACTCTATTGTCTGAAAAAAGCTCTGTAAGGTTAGATAATTGGAGGGTCTCTAATAAAAGGTCTTTTTCGGATCACAGCTGGATCTTGTACGATCTGGATCTTAATGTTGATCCGCCCTTACCGTACAGAAATCCACTAAGAACCAACTGGAAGAGGTTCAGAAACATAGTAAATAAAAGGATAGCTGATGGCCTAGTCGCTAATGCTTTTTAATTTCATTGTGATTGTAATTCATTACTTTTTCAATTTTCTAATAAAAAAAAAAAAAAAAAAAAAAAAAAAAAAGGATAGGAGAGACTCCCATCTACCAAATAACTCTCACCGAAAACCTTGAGAGTAGGGTCACAACACTGGAGAAGGCATTTAGTAGGGCCTACAAAACGTCCTGCCCCATAAAATTTAGCAAAAAATCCCACCCTCCTTGGTGGAGCAGTGAACTCTCAAAACTAAGGGAAAAATCTAGATCAATGCTTAACCTCAGCTACTCGACAGGAAATTAAGAATTGTACAGAGAGAGTCGGAGACAGTACAAGAAGGCAATTAGGGCCGCCAATGATAAGGTAGCTGTAAAACACAAACTAACTGACGCAGAACTAACATTATACCATGGCTGCGTTCTTGGATATAGAAGGCGCATTTAACAATGTTAGTACAGATGCCATCCAACGGGCGTTCATAGACTTAGAAGTGGACAATTGCATCAGTAATTGGGTCATCTCTATGCTAGAAACCAGGATCATCAAAGCTAATATGGGTAATATCAGTATAACCAAGAAGGTTCACAGGGGCACTCCACAGGGGGGAGTATTGTCTCCACTTCTCTGGTTATGCATTATTAGCAAAGTCTTAACAAAACTTAATAGGGGTGGGGTAAAAGCGGTGGCGTACGCTGATGATGTGGTGTTAATGGCGTCCGGACTGTGTCCTAATACGATCAGTGGGATCATCCGAAGGGCGTTAGGCGAGCTTAACTCTTGGGCCACAGGCTGTGGCCTAGGTTTAAACCCGTGTAAAACAGAACTTATGCTTTTCACCACCAGATATAAGGTACCCTACCAAATATTAAAGGACAAACTCTCTCCCTATCACCCAGCGCAAAGTACTTAGGGGTAATTCTGGACTTCAAACTAAGCTGGAAATTAAAATCTTGAAGAACGGGTAAGGAAGGCAGAAATTGCTTTATATGCCTGTAAACGTATGCTTGGAAGAAGATGGGGTCTTCAACCTAAGCATACATTATGGCTGTATAAGACGGTTATACGACCTATTTATCGTATGGTTCGGTAGTTTGGTGGAAAGTTCTAGGGAGAGAGTACAATACCAAATTACTCGGCAGAATACAAAGATCAGCCTGTGCAATAACGGTCGGTGAAATCAGATCATGTCCTAGAGAGGCTCTCAATGCACTGACACACGTTATTCCAATAGACCTACATATTAAGAAGACGGCAACCATGAGTGCATTTAGGTTAAATGAAGCGGGTCGCTGGAGAGAAAAAACGTATGGTCATGCTAGTCTATTATTGTGACAAACTCTCGATGAGAACTAACTACATCGTCCCGACGGTAACATTCAATAGGAATTTTGCCACTCTCTTTCCATCTAAGAAAGAATGGAATAAGAGATTCTCTACAAACAACTTCGACACTACAGTCTATATGGATGGCAGCAAAGTGGGCTGCGGTGTTGGAGCTGGTATATATTCTCAAATACTTAAAATTGAGAAATCTGTGCGGCTCCCTAATACCAGCAGTGTCTTCCAGGCGGAAGTACTGCCAATTGGGAAAGCCTGTAGGCTACTAATCACAGATTTCTCTTTTAAGGGCAATATCACTACTCTTTCGGATAGCCAAGCTGCAATCCAGGCACTGGGTTCGGCTACTACAACCTTTAAAGTGGTGGAACAAAGCAGGAATAGCCTCACGATCTTGAGTGAAAACCATAAAGTTACCTTAATGTGGGTCCCGGGACAGCGGAACATTGAGGGTAACGAAAAAGCAGATGAACTGGCAAGAGGGGGAACTGTCATGAATAATGCTCTTGCAGAATCGGTATTCACACCATTAGGTGCAGTCAAGAGTCCAATTTCCCAAAAATACCTCCGAACCGCGGATTGTAGGTTCAAAGACCAGACGAAATGCAAAATTAGCAGAACGTTATGGCCCACCTACAACCTCAAGCAATCGTCGGCATTAATAAGAATGAAACGACTGGACGCCTGGAGACTAACGGCAGTCATAACTGGCTTTGTGTCTACCGGAGAACTAGCAGCCAAAATGGGTATCCCTCACAATACATACTGTCACAGTTGTAAACAACCGGAGCAAAAGGAGACAATCTTCCATTTCCTCTGTGAACGCCCTGCCCTAAGGAAGGACAGAATGTTAACCCTGATTCGAGAATCTCGAACAACTGTCTGGCTTAGACGTCAACAACCTAATAAGGTTCTTAAACCGCACAGACTGGATATAGTGCTGCTGTAAATAACCGTTAAACAAGTTGGTAACGAGGATGTGACAACAAAATGGTGATGAAGCGCTAGTTCGATTCTGGAAGAATCACAACTTTAACCAACCAACTTTTAATTAGATTTACAAAGAAAAAACCTTGCGACTGGGAAGAGTCAAAAATCATTGCCGTACATACACCACCCATTCGGCTGTGGCGGCCGTATGAACTATACCACGAAAATATACCACAACATATCTTGATTTTATTAATTCTTCTTTTGTTTGCAGTGACGCTTTATTAAAGTAAAATTCAGTGTTTCAAATTGGTATTAAGCCAGAGTTTATTCTTTCCGACGACATCAAATATAATTTTTTTATTTGTTTTTGGTTTCAGTAGCATTTTTAAATATGGACTGCAATTTAGATATGAATGCAATGAATCAATGTTAAAATTGAGTAATTTCTCCGAGACACAAGAAAACAAAATCATGAAATCAAAAAAGCAGTAAATTTCTACTTATTTATGGCGCTACGAGCAATAAAACCGAAATAGGAAAATTGATCAGAAGCTGAACTAACCGATTAACCGAGCAGCAGCCCCATGACTGGATACAGGTTAGAACGTGAAAGCACGAAATCATTCAAATGTTGAACTGCTTTCCAATTGTCATATCTCCTACATATTCCACAAAATAAGAAAAAAGGCGTGTGAGTTTAGCGCGTTGAGCGTTTAGCAGTAAACGACTCCATCGGCATTGGGCGATTTATAAACTGCATTATTATTATAGCAAAGTTTCATCAAAGTTGCGGGGTAAAGTGTATCAAAACATTGGCTAATGCACCGATGTGGAAGGACTTTAGTCCCACAATGGACTTGGGAAAATTGAAAACAATTTACATAAATCCCCATAATAAAAAACATGACATTAATAATATGTTCTGAAATATGCAACTAGATCATTTCGGTTAATTTTTTTAGGGATTACTTGAATTGGGCTTCAACTGTATTTTAAATAATAAATCTAAATTAATAAGGGCCATACAGCTGCGAATAACACTTTGCAAAATTATTATTTTTTTAATATTTATTTATAGCAATTTGAAACTCATAGTTGCAACTCTTCCGTCCAACATAAACTACGAAGAAGATGAATTGAATGCTCATCGCCGTATTCTATGCAAAATCAATACGCCTCCTTTCAGTGGAAAGCGGTGAAAATCTTTTGCTACACTGGTACTTTTTCGAAAGTCATACAAACTGTTTGTTCTTGTTGTTGTAAGAGCCTATAACTATTTTTTGTCGCCAACTCGGACGGTGATTGATTTCTTGTGGGCGTATACACATATGCACATATATGACAACACAACACATAAGACATACAAAATCCTTTTTATATTTACGTTCCAGCATCACATCTCCAACCAAACGAAGGTCATTAATATTCGTAAATATATTGCAGTGAAGGAAAATCGAAAAATTTGAATGTCAACAAACAAGTGAGAAATTATAACGTTCATCAACTAACTACAACAATTTCAAGAGTCATGTTCCAAATCGCAAATAAAGTTCATTCTCTACACATTTTGCTTAGGCCAATGTTTATTTAATTGTAGGACAAATCAAGCGCAAATATTATTAGTATTACTAACACTTTCGAAAATAAACAAACAATTATAAGAGCAGCTAGATAGCCAGTCAGCTAACAAAAAATGTGACTGAGAAGGCACACCATATAGTCTTCAATTCACCAGCGAGATTATGTTTAAGAGCGTGTACTTGGCACTTCTTTACTCAGCATTCGGATTCGGGAGCGTTGAGTACAACGTAGAAAGCTAAGCGAAAACGTAGTATACAAGAAAAGTCAAAACGAAGACAGGAACGTAAAGAAATGAAAGGCATGAAATTCGTTTTGTAGGAAGAGTACGATGATGATGATGAACGTTGTCGTCGTCAATTGACTTGGCACTAACAAAAGAGCCACCAGCGAAAATAGCAAACAATCTGAATCTCAAATGAGTGCCATGGTGCGACACACTTCATGCCAAAAGTATGAATTAGTGATAAAATAAATAAATGTGTGATTTCATACATTCACACATGTACATACATACGTATTAATAATCAAATTAATTAGTGACTCCTCCAATGTGTAATGGATTCCGCGGAATCTTATAGGCTCTTGGATTTTCTGAGTAAATGTAACAGACAATTTGTTTACAATAGCATACATTGTGATAAGTTAGCTGCATTTTTCCCGCAAGCTGAAGAGTGACTCATGCAAATAGTTAGTAGTGAGTCGTAGGTCTACCGATCGCCTATTTTTCCGCCCTTAAGAGTGTATATGCACACGCATATGTGTACATACATACATACATGCCCAATGGAAATGGTGTTGCCCACATTTACAACACCTTACAACCGGAAAAGCAGCAACGTGTAAACACACGGAAGAAGGGGGCTATATGGCAGCAATTTTCTTTGAAGTTAACGCGTAATTGTCTCATTATACGTTTTTTGGCTTATTCTACATGGTCAACCTACTAACTGTTTATTGGCTGGCTGTCGTTGAATGCAACCCATTTGTGTATATTATTTTCTTTTTTTTATTGTTATTCCACATTTCTTCACTTTTCCTGCACCGCCCGCCCCCAAGATTTTCGACTGACTAACCGACTAGCTATTGAAGATTGTGGTCAAACGTTAGATGAAAAATAAAATAATCCAAGTTCCACTTTATTTCACTTCGCACTTAATAACCACTTCGAGCAGACCGTAAAATCGAAACAGAAAACAAAAAAAAATTAACTAGCAAACTCTTTGAAAAATTCACGTCGTCTGCAACACGCATCTGTGAGATACTTTTGTTAATTTCATTCCTTAAACAATTTTCAATGGCTTCGGAACACTCTCAAATACTCTTAGATGTGTGGAAATTAATTCTGTTGTATTGAAAATCTTCGTTTAATTACTTTTTGTAGCTTTTGATATATTTTCTTCGTGGAAAATTCTCAGCACAAATAACACATACACTCCATTGATTGAGACCGCAACGACAATGAAGGAAATTGAAATACAAACGTCATAAACGCAACGCGACGTCGACGACAAAACTCGAAAAACTAAAAGGCAAAATTCTCCACGTAGAGTTGGTTTCTCCAGCAAGCAAGCAAGTAAGCTGTCAGGCAGCCACCAACCAACCAACCATCTAGATAAGCGAGAGCTCGACGATTTGTTTGTACGAATATGTCGGTTTTGCTGGATGGAGTTGAGTTGGCGGTTAGCTTTTGTATGAGCACCATTTGGAAATAGCGATAGTATTGTTGAGCGCGCTCTCTGGCGTACAGTGTGTTTGAGAGATAGCGGGCGTATATTGAGAGAGTGCAGTACCATACAAACGAAGGAGTGAGTGAGTAGTCAACAAGCTGGTGTGGTTGTGCATCAATCCAAGGTGTTAGTCTTAACGCGTGCATATGTATTTATATTCATGTGATATAGATTTTTAAAAATATGAAAAGGCTTTCCAATATATATGATATGTCATTCGATGATTCAACTGAGAGGTGTGAACGTAAATACTAGTGATTTTCGAGAGCACGCTTTGTTTGCTCTCCCAATAATTTATCTCACCTCTCCCACACGTTGACTTTACGACTGATTTTGTGATAGGTTTGTCATCAGGGTTGCTTTTTAGTAGTATTTAACAGATACAAGTAGCAGATAATATTGTGAGGGATTTAAAATAGTAAATCAATTTAGTTAAAATAAAGCTTGGATCTTTTATTGCAATAAATATTGGGTTGGCAACTAAGTAATTGCGGATTTCACTCAGCTTCAGTTGAATTTTTAGGTTTGCAGACGTAGTATAAATGTAAAACACATTTTGTTATTTGATAGTTGGCAATACAGCTGTCAATCATTAAAAAAAGGTTTTTGATCGCTTGCGTAGTTTTCGTTTAGTGTTCGTTGAAAAATGGAAAACCAAAACGAACATTTTCGTCATATTTTGCTTTTTTCTTTCCACAAAGGGAAAACCGCATCGCAAGTTCATAAAAAGTTATGTGCTTTTATGGTGACGAAGCCTTAAAAGAACGGCAGTGTCAAAATTGGCTTGCCAAATTTCGTTCTGGTGATTTTTCACTCAAAGATGAAAAACACTCTGGCCGTCCAGCTGAAGTTGATGACGCCCTAATCAAGCAATATCGATTCGGATCGTCACAGTACAACACGTGAGATTGCAGAGGAGATTCATGTATCACACACATGCATTGAAAATCATTTAAAACAACATGACTATGTTGAAAAACTCGATACATGGGTTCCTCACGAACCGAAAGAAACGCATTAACAGCTGTTTGAATAACATGTGGCTAACCTTTTAGGGTTTAGTAATTATGATCGAATTGTAAATTATTAAAATACATTCAACTAAGCTTAAAAAATGACCACTCGAAAGTTTTTTGGCTCGCAGATTAGAAATACAATACTAGTCTTTCAAAATGGTTCAAATGGTTTTGACCCCCACTTTTTTCAAAACCATGACGTGACGTCAGAATAGTGTTTAGAACACAAAAATACATCCGAAACCAGTATCATATAAAAAAGGAAATTTCATAGACCTCTGTTATTTGCAAAAAAAAAAATTTAATAAATTAATCTGTAAAGACTAAAAGATAAAAAACAACTGCAATAACAAGTGGTTGTGTATTTGCAAACTTTTGACAATGCTTTTCTTATTGGATTAAAATTATCCAATATACGACACGTTTCAAATACTCCTTGGCCTAAGATAATTTCAGTTTACTTATTTAAAAATTAAGCTGGCCTAGTAAGACAAGCTCCATATTAAATGGATTTTTTTCTGGAAGAATGGAACAAGGCCAAGATCACAATAAAGACCGCATCACATGAGACATATTTCCGAGTAATGGAATCTGTGGTGGCTATCAAAGTCAGAGAGAAATATACAAACGTGTTTTTGAAATTATATTTACTTAAGTTGCCTCTTAAAAGTCTTGCTCTGCCACTATTCTCAAAAATACCATTATCAATAAATTTAGAAGTAAGATTAAAAAAGTTATTCCCAAATTGAATTAACAAGATTTACTTAAAAAAAAAGGTGTGTTGGAAATTAGAAACAAAGTATTTTTTTTAATGTATAGTTCGTTTGCGATATGGCACGCCAGTACTTTATTACAACCTTCGAGTTTTGGGCAGCAAAATCGGAAAGAAAATCAATCATAGATCTGGATTATAGCAGATTATACTCTAAGCAATAAAATTAGTTCCCCCAATTTGCGGTCCGTATCACAGCCACATTGGTCGATTTCAATTGACGCTTCGGATCAAATGATTTTCGAAATTTTTCATTTCCACAGCAGCCATCTACCCAGCTGTATCATATGTATACAGAAACGAGTCGAGATTCATGAAAGATTGCAATAGAAGTTAGCCGCGCCTTCAGTAGTTCAGTCGAGGTTCGTATTAGGCTGCGTTCGAAGTTTTCGCTGAGCCGCAAACTCTCTCCCGGCATGCATAAAAATGGAATCGAGTACCACTGTTCCTTTTCAAAAGGATAGCACTTAAGAAAGTGGTTTAATATGAAATGCGTAGACGCTCCCTACAACGGAAACAAACCAATCCCATGAATTTGACCAAACTTTACATATGCACACTTATACAAAAATATTTTCTTTTTAACTTCATACAAAAAACTTTAATTATTAGCAAAACAGCAAACGTACATAAGAGAACTAAAAACCAACACACACACATAAAAGCTCACGCATTCAATGTGATATCATTTAAATACAAGTATATATGTACATATGTCATAGAGAGCAGAGTACAAAAGAAAAACAAAAAAATAAGCCCTCAAAGAAACAACTGCTGCTGCTGCTGTTGTCATTGACTTTAAACTACCACGCGTTATGTGAAGGAATCACTGAGTCGAAGTAGCTACAGCGGAAGTAGCGGACGGCACATTCAAAGCACCGTTGCGTCATTACCATATTGCAGCGCACCACAATTACACCGTTGGGAGCTGCGGTGAGATATTGCATGGTTGGTTCGTAGTAATTTAAAGGTGAGAAGGAAGCAGAAATGCCAACACAAAGCATGTCGACCAATAATGTCAATATAAAGTTGATGTGAGTTATATTACATATGGGCGATTTGTATTCATAATAATGCAATCTGAAACCATTTAGCCATAGAACGAAGACTGAACTGAATTTAGTTTGATGCATAGAGTTGTTCTAGAGTAGTACTTTGATTTATTATTCTTGAGTGATTTTGGCTGTCAAATGAGGATCTCGCAATCGTGTTATTTTATATTTGAAATGAAGCACCCAACCAAAAAAAGTTGATATCAAAAATAAAATTAGGAGATATAGACGGATCATAAAGCTGGATCGTGCGAGTAGATATGGGTATAAAGTTATACTATAAATGAGATAAAACAGAGATAAATAAAATAAAAATATGCGCTTTCAAACTTATGCGCACAAGAGCCACAGCTTATTCAAAACTAGAGCTACACTGCTGCAGTGGGAAAAGTAGAGTGTGACTTGTAACGTGCGACCACTGATTATCTGCACTTAGAAAAAATACGTAAAAGGTAGTTTAAAATAAACTTTCTTCCGAAAAATTTAGCTACCATACTTTAACACAATACTAAGCAGACTGGTCTGAAGAGGTACTCTTCAGGCAGAGTTCTCTCCCCTCTCCTTTGGATTGGCAGTGAACTCCTTGTTGCTGACTCTAGAGAGGGGGTTGCCACGTCACTGCTTACGCTTACGTCGGAATACTATGAGTAGTTATAATCAAGAAATCAACTACACTTTACTTAAATCCCCCTTTGAAAGGTTCTTCAAGGCTAACATCTCGTCAGGAAGAGAGGAGCAAACTCAAATACCATGGCCTCTCTTCTCCATAAATGTAAATTTTTACACGGATGAATCCGAGATAGAAAATAAAGTAGGCTAAGGAGTTTTTTCAAAAGAATTAGGACTAGAATTACCAAGTAGAAATCTTAGCCATAAAGAACGTAACTGTGTACCTAAATACACACGCCGTAACAAAAACTACGATAAATATCTGCACGGATAGCAAGGTGGTCATCAAATCAATGAAGGTAGTTATACTAAGATCAAAGGTTGCTCAGGAATGCCTGATATTATTGCCGTCTTTAAGGTCAGTTTTATATTGGTGCAGGGACATAAAGATATTGAAGGAAATTGCAAGGCCGATGAGCTAGCCAGAAAGGGTACTAATCATCCACTGCTTGAAAACGTAAGTAATATTGGAATTCCTATGGCAACTTCCAAATTAAGGATACAAAATAATAATCTTCAAGAGGCCAATAGCTCATGGAAAGAAGAAAATACTTGTGTTACAACCAGGCTAATTTTGGCCGCAAATAGATAACAAAAGGTCATGAGTTTTAGAGACGAGGAAGAGAACTGTAGAACACTTCTTCCGTAATTGACCAAACTTAGCCAGAAGTAGAGAAAGGTTGTTAGGTAAACACTCTTTTGACTCTCTTTCGAAACTATCCCCTATGCTACTACACATACTACGCTTTATAAGAGCATCTAAGTGGTTCCATGATGAATAAACACTGAGGTTCCCGTGTTGTACAGTGGTACCACAACAGACCTACACAGTCTAAGTGAGTTGCCTATTCTAAACCAACTGCCACAGAAACCTAGCCTACATTCAATAGCTCCATTGCAACGAATACGATCGATTCGACTGATGGTATTTCCGGCAAGTCATTGTACAACATTCTTCGTTATCTTATTCCGACAATATTTAATACGATTAATTCATTCATATACATTATCGGCATTCCAGTTCTTTTCATAGACTTTGGTTTTCAGATAATTCCAAAAATTCTCAATACAGCCATTATTTTCCATTAGTTTTTGAGTAAGCTAGCGTAAAATAAAATTCGTCGTATTAATTGAACTCGCGGTTGAAGAATTATCGAAGCACTTTATTTTCGCGATTAGAATTTGTTGGTTAAATCTTTTCGGAATCGGTTCATTTTTTTCTGTATCGAATATCTCTTTTCGGCTTCGACATGTTAAATATTCTGGTCACATCTTGCTGAAAAGGCTTGTCGTTATCGTGGGAATATTTTGTTTGGGTCTTTAACCAGTTGTTGAACAGTTTTGTTTTTTTGTATGGTCAAATTAATCGCAAAACGTTGCAAAATAGACTATACCTTTATTTTTGATTACGTTAGGTTAGGTTGACCTGGCTAGCTGAAAGCTATCACATAGACCTATTGGTCCTTAGTGGTACCATATGGAGCTTGACCCTAAAGTTTTCTTGTACTAGGCTTCTTGTAATAATCCTGCGTCTTTTGCGAATCTAAGTAAGCTCTGAAGCTCTAACCCCGAGAGGCATTCAGATCTCTCATATTGTAGAGCTCCTAATGTCGTTTAATGTCTGTCTGAACTACTGGGGACATCAAAAGGCAACCGGTCGCTGTCCGAATGCCAGTGTTTGGGCCTGTCTAAAGCTTTATCCACTGCGTGTCACTGGTTCCAGGCGACCAGACAGGCGCAGCATAGTTTAGAACCGGCCGGCCAATTGCCTTAAATGTTGATAGCAACAATTCTTTGTCTTTGCCCCAAGTTACACCCAAAATGTTGGGATTTAGAGATTCCCTGTCTTTTAGTTCATTGCAAAATCTGCAGGTATCATTGTTTGTGATTCCCATCTTGTATGCGTCTGCCGCTAACAAATTGGGGCCTGTCACATTGGGGCACAAACTTGAAGATTCCAAAAAAGCAATTTGTGCGGAAACGTTAGTGACCCGACTTTAAATAACCAATTTCTAATGCCATATAGTCTATTAGACATTACCGACTGTGCCATCAAAATCAAATAATGGTTTGAAATTTGGAGGAAACCATGTGCCAGACGATAGCGAAAGGGATCACAAAACTAAATCTTTTTGAATTTCTTGTTTCAGACGACCTGTATGAGCTAAATCGTGCAAAAAAAAAAAACCGTTAAACCCGAAACCAATCTATTGGTTGTCACACACAAACCACTCGCCTTGAAGATGCACATAGATAGATGTATGTAGAAGTTGTATATTTTGTCAAAATATTTATATTTGCATTTCTTTTAACCGCTACATTAAAAAGGAAACTCAAGTCGTAAAGTGACATTTAGTTTTAATCAATAGGATGACTTGTAACAAAAAAAAAAAACAAAAAACCCACTTCTAACAAAACTCATCGGAGGACATGATAATTTCAATTACTTATAGAAAATAGTTCAACTGGTCGGAAAAATGTAAGGAAATAGGTTAAGGCTTAGGGAGGTTAGCTGGCACCGAACTACGGGGCTACACCAGGTGAAATACTTAGTGGGAGGATACAACCAAAAGAGGTTTAAAAAAACTCATAACCCTCCCCAAGGATAAACTGCACATGATCGGGACAATCCCAAGAGACTCCACTGCACCTTCTCTTTGGATGTGACGCTACTGCAGCCAGAAGAAAGGCACATACGCTCAACCTAGCTCTGTCTCAGGTTGATTATGGGAACTAGGTCTGGATAAGGTACTGTGATGAGCAGAGGACACAAAAGACCACGAGGTCGAAGTGCAAGCTAATCTAATCTAAAGAAATGGTTGATGATCTATAATTTTTTATGAAGTGGTTAATTATTAATTATTTACAAAAACTTTAGAAAACACAATTCATACCTTTTAGGGATTTGTCTATTTTCCTTTTTCTATAAAATTACTATTTGTAAATGAATACTTGTGTAAGTGTGTGTGTCATGCATTTATTTCTCATGTGTTTTTTTTTTTTTGGTTTGGTATCATGACGACCAAACAACGGGCTTAATAAAAATGCAAATTAGCCAAGGGGTTTCTCTCACTTTCAAGTTCATGGGTCGTTATTTTTTGCGAGCAGAGGGTCACAACACCGCCTCCCACAAAGGTAGCATTACTCTCCAAATATGTAAAGCGTTGGCCTTGATATGTTTTTTTATGCGGATGCAATGAAATTAAAAGTAGAATGGTATGCGGCTATAGTCTGGCAACGGTATCCAAGAAACAACTGCCGGTTATTTATTGTTTGACTTTACAGTGTCAGGTAGGAAGGAGTTTTGTGAGCGTAATATTCTACAATGCACAAAGAGCGAAAAGTGAGTTGAGTGGGGGTTGTAAAGTTACTCCCTGCAATGCAATTAAATGCAAACTGCCTTGGAAGCACAACAGGGAAGAATGTAACAAAATAGAAGAAAAAAATAAAAAAATGTCGGTAGTGGAATGTTTCTGTTAATATACATAGAGTGTAGGAATAATGGGGTAATGACTACATTTATGACGCATAGCAAGTGTTTTGCCTGGATAACGCAAAAGGTGATATCATTGACCTCTAAGATTTGAACCATATGAATTCAAGCAAAACGATAATTTATGAAGATTGTTAAATGAAAATGTGACATGAAAATCGGTTAAGACTTACAATCATTTCCGTTCTGGAATTGCTCACTTTCGAATTCTTGCTGATCTGCTTCCATGTTTAAATCATTGGCGTAGGTACCAAAGGTACTTGTTGAAGACGGCAGCTCATCCATTGGTGAGGGTGTACAGTTTCCTGCAAACACATCCTTCTCATCACTGGCGTCACGTTTTGTTTGCTCTTTTGCCGACAAGGTTTCGACCACATTTTCCCCATTTTTGTACGCATGTATGGAAGGACGTTTTTGTACCACTCGCATTGGTGGCGATGACGTGGATGATGCTGGTGACGGTGGTAGTGGCACCTTAAAAGCCTCGTCATCCAACTCGAGCTCATGCGTATGCGTAGCGCTTGTAGGTACACAGAAAGCTTCTTCTACTAGTGAACGATTTTGTAATGTTGGTATTGGTGGCGATGTGTTTAATGGAAGCGCGTTTCCATTACGATTTTGCAGTGTAGGTATTGGTGGTGAACTAGGGTCTGTCGTTGTGGGTGATTGTACTGGCGTATACGCTGAAATCGTGTTGGTTTGGTTTTCATCATTGGTTGAAACTGTAGGTAATATGTCGTCAATATCCATAGGTACATTCACTTCTTCATGGATCGAGCTTTTAGATAATGGAATAGGTGCAGATATATTGTTACGCCGTCTATCTTCAGCCTGAGATTTCTCTTCGATTTTATTTGCATTTACCTCAGTGTTTGGTATAGTAAATGTACGCCTTTTATTGTTCTCATTTTCACATTTTTGCGAAATGATCTTTTCTTCTTCTGTCACAGTAGCAGACGCTACAGTAAAGGTACGAGGTTTGTCAAAGTTGTCAGTTAAACTAGCATCTTCTAAAGGTGCAATGGTAGCAGATGTTGCGCTGCTGTTGGATGTGCAATGTGGCTCAGTATTCAATTCAATATCAGTAGATAAAGTATCGTTATTATGGCGAGTTGAACTTGCTTTTGACGTTTCTTTTTCGGTTGTTGCGGCCCGTGCTGGTTTTTCGTCTACAACAGATGTTTTTCGTGAACCGAATAAAGTAAGTTTCGGCTCACTTGCTGTTGACTTTTTACGTTCGATTTCAATGCGCTCCGTATATTCGGATTTCTCCAAAAACGTCATACTTTTTGGTGAAACAGCTGTGGGAGAGCGTGGAAACTGTTTAAGTGAACTTTCCTTATGTTTAAAAGGGAAAACAGGGGAGGAGGCTGAACTTTTACTGCTGTTTGTTGATGAATTCATATCTAATGACAAATTCAAAGCATTGTGTGAGCTAGACAAACCTTTATTGCTCTCTTTCATTAAAGATTTTTTTATTTCACACTCTTCAGTGGGATTCTGACTGACATTTATTGAATTAAGGGATTTTGGAGAAATCGTAGTTATGGTTGCTTGTGTAAAATCAGCAGTTACCTCGGATGCCTTTTCAGTACTGCTGCTATCTAAGTTGTTTTGCCCACAATTAGTGTTTTGCCATGTTGAAGTAGGTAATTCGGCATTTGCATTTAATGGTACTTCATGTTCAGATTGTGTAGTTTCAATCTCCGGTTGAGGCCCTTTGGCATCTTTCAGAACACCCTCGCTATTATCAGCACTATTTCTTGAAATTTCTATAGTATCCGCAAGCTTGCACTCGGTCTCCTCGGTTTTTAATGGTGAAATATTTTCGTCGTATACGCTCGATGTGGGCAATTGACTCCGTTCAACGTTTATATTTTCTTTTAATTCAGAAAAACTCATATCCACATCCATAGGTTCTTCATCACAGGTGTCATCTATTAGATTTGTATTTTGCTCCGTTGACAACACTTCCCCACTCGTAGCTGAAATCAATGAATGCAAGTCGCCTTGGTCACTCTCACTCTGTTCTGGTTTATGGATAGTTAAACTTAAGGGATCCGCCAATACATTTGTAATAGTTGCATTTCTTGAATTCGCAGCACTAAAATATGACTCTATTTCGGAATTTTCAAAACTATATTCATCAGCCATACATTCATATTCGTTATTAACACCGCTAATTTGATAGGATTGACATTCTGCGAAGGTTTCATTGTCCGATGAGGTAGCCGTATCTGGTTCAATGTTTACCTCTAGGTGTTGAATAGCTTTATTGTTGGAATCGTCTGAAAGAGAAATGAGTAGAGAAAGAAAATATATGAATTAAAATGTAGAATACTTTAAAAAAATGAATTTAATGGGTGAACAAAATCGAAGTATTATAAAATATGTTAACACGGCAATCGGTTTAGCCGTATCGTTATTGTTTTTAGAAATGCTGCAAAAGTGCCAGATATGCGTAAAACTAAATGTTAGCTCACGCAGGTTGTGTATATGTGATCATCAAAGAAACCGGCAAGTGACGTCATAATATTTCACATTTTGGGAATCATATGTATGCTGTTAGAATCTAAAAAAAAATTACTTTTGAATTATAGACATACCTTTCCCTCGAGCACATGCGCTCTTTTCATGCTCATTTATGGCTGCAGTCAATGTTGGTATGAGGCCGTCTTCAAAAGTTAGTTTTGCGCGGTCTGAAAGTTTAAAAAATTCATTGAATATAAATAAACGAAATAAAGTGAATAAAAAACTACTTTCAAGAAAAATGTAGTACTTGAATTTCTACAAAACACAGCAAATATTAAAAATACTCAAATATTAATTTCAGGATTATTAACCGATTTCGAACTTAGTGAAAACACAAAAGTCTAGGCGCAAATTATTTCCAGCCCCTTTATTGGGACAAATTTTTGTGATCGAATTATTTTTAAAAATTGGTACACCAATTGGCCGCCTAGAACTTGTGCTAGACTTCTCTGGAATATTTTAAACTGATAAATCAGCTTTACTCTCAGCGCGTAATTAGCAAGGTCAGAACGTCCGAATGATTTCCAACCGGACCGAAATTAATGACATCAAATTTCAGGCTATCAAAGTTGAAAAAATATTTTCCATTTCACAGATTCTTTGTGTTTTATTTAAAAACAAAGTTCTGTTTTCTAAAAAAAAGCGCCTGTTATTTATTTTAATCCATAGTCGCCGTAGTCGAATGGGTTGATGCGCGACTACCATTCGGTAGTGCCCTGTATTTCTGCCACGAAAAAAGCTCTTCATGAGAAATCATCCGCCGTTCGGGGGGCGACATAAAACTGTAGGTGCCTCTATTTGTGGAAAAAAATCAAGAAAAGAGCTCGGCCAAACCAACAAAGGGTGTAAGCGCCAATATATACGTTTGCCACAGAGTTAAATTAATTTGGCCAGAACTTTGTCCCGAAGCTCTCATTTAGCTCATTTTAGCTCTCACTTTTTGCATCCGTCTGAGAAGCTATAAGGCTTGTTACTTCATCAGGTCAATTTTCGCACATGTCTCTGATATATCCTAATGTATCTTTTTGTGTTTGAAAAATAAAAATAAAAATATAAAAAAATAAAATAATTTTTTGGTCTCACCTTCCGTATTAATATTCACAACAGTAGGCATCTCTGACACTTTTGTTCCATTAAAATCGTCTTGAACCTCTATAAGAGAAACAAATTAGGAAACTTGCACAAATACAAAATGTGTTAAAGTATTTTACATACCGCCGGACTTATCCGCTTGGAACGACACGAGGATGGACGTACTATAAAGGTCCACTATCGGCTCGATATCGGAGCGATTTTTCTCACTCGCTATTATTGTTGAGGAGCAGGCATTATCAGCCACAGGTGCCATAGCAGCTGATTTAAGTGGCGGCGATTGAGAAGGCAATGACTCCTTTGACGGCGATGATTGTGTGCCTTTTAGATTTGCGGATTTCGAACAGATTGCGTTGAACTGCAACGAAATAAAACACAAGTGGAAGTTAAAATAGAAAAAACGAAAAAAAAAAAACGAAAAATTTTCCAATGTCAGCAGCTAATGTGTGAAGTTCACGTTTTGTGGCCGTGAAGAAAATTCGAAAATGAACTACACAGCAAAGCCAAGTAGTGTAGCAGTCAGTAGTGCTGCATCCTTCTCGAATTTTGCTGGTGTACTGGTACTGCGCTTTTGGCAGTGAAATGTGTAAATATGAAATAGAAATAAATTACGAAAAAAATCACATAAAATCCAAATCAAAACACTAACAAGCAATGGCAGGTGCTACACAACTTGCACATGAAGAAATTTTATTCTACAATATGAATATGCGAGGGCCTGCTCTGCTTGTCCCCAAGCGTTTGCAGCAGCCAAAGTAAAGTGTTGAAGCAGTACGTGTACAGAAATACTACATTAATGTGGGCTTGTGTGTACATATATAAGTATAATATAAAATGTGTGCAATTTCGTATATGCAGATTGGTTCACTGAGCTGTCATGCCGCCACCGATATCTTTGAATCTGAAATACGGCGCAATTTGCATTCATTTGTTTTTTTGGTTTTTTTCTTGTTTTAGCCTTTTCTTTAAGTTTACATATATTTTTTTCTTTTTATGCAAATTTCAAAACTGTATTTCGTATAAATTTCACAGGCAGCGCCGCCAACTACCAACAGTTTAGTTCACTGCGCCTAGACCTGGGCAACGTGTCGCATCTTCTTTTTGCAACGTCACTCGTTTCGTTACACTTTTGTGGCACAATCTGTGGTTTTCTGCAGCAAAATGCAATTAGTTCACCATAATGTAGTGGCGGCGTTGTGGCATCTGTCAGTCGGCGGTCGGCACACAACAAATGTATGTGTGTACTAGGCACGAATTGCATTTTGTTGGCTTTATATGTACAATGCGACAAGTGAGCGCCAAGCCCAGTCCCCTTTCTTTTTTATTTACATATGCACATATTTACATATACATATATACATATTTGTTTTTTATTTCTTCTACTAAATACTATTTCTTTTTTTCGGTGGGTATGGGAAAATGTGCTCGAAATTCAATTAGCAAAAGCGAGACAAGGTTAAAGTCACACACGAAGTACTTGCATGTATAGGTAATGCATCTACATACTTATATATATAGGGATGTGGATACATACTTATGTACAAACGTCGGCATGTATCTGATTATTTTCCCTCATTACTGACCAACCACACAAAGGAATCAGGTCGAATCGAATACAACTCAGAAGACCTCCATAGAGAAGGGAAATTATTGGACATTAGATGAACATGACCAGAAAATGGCTCTGGCTACTGCGAGTTAGCAGTTGGTAAAATGAGGTACGACAAAATAACAATTGGTGAATGATGAAATTTGCTTTAACTTGATTAGATTTTGTGCTGCTGCATGCACCTCAATGCAGTTATTATATTAGTGCCTCACGAAAAGTTACAGTTTTTTCAGTTTTTAAAAATATCTTTTCCAAAACGCCACCTCAGATGATAAGAGAGCTTAAGATTAAAATGTTTTTGATTTCATCAAAGGAGTAAACGGAGCGGTGTTGATATTTGCGAAAAAAATTGCGAGGGAATCAATACATTTGAATTCAAAGATGGAAAAATCATAAAAGTGACCATACATGAAATACTGACAAAAATTAAGAATATAAACAATAAAAAATCTCCAGGCTACGACAGAATTAATGGACAAATTATAAAGAATCTACCCGACAATGGAATTAAGTATCTAAGGAAGATATTTAACTTGTCAATAAGACTCAAATATTTCCCTTTACCTTGGAAAGTTTCTGAAATAATTGCTCTGCCAAAACCAAATAAAATGCCCACAAGCCTTCATCAAACAGGCCGATAAGTCTCTTGCCTATTTTGTCGAAGCTGTTTGAACAACTAATTTATGACCGCCTTGATCCCCTACTACAGGGTGGGCCATGTGAAATTTGCTTTTTGAAACGGCTATAAAAAACAATTAATCAAACTTTTTTTTTATTTTGAAGATTGAACATTGTCGTTTATGAATGAAAAATAATATCGTTCAAATGACTGCCACGACTGGCTTTACAGTAGGCCATTCAATTACCCCAATTTTTAAGCACATTTCGATTGTTTGGGCTCCATTTTCATGAATGGCAACTTCGATTTCGTGTTTTAAAGCATCAATCGTCTCTGGATGGTTCGCAAAGCATTTGTCCTTAACGGCTCCCCACAAAAAATAGAACAACGGGCTTAAATCACAGTTCCGAGGCGGCCAATTGATATCGGAATTTCGGCTGATTATTCGGTTTTCAAAAACGGTAGCCAAAAGTTCGAGTGTAACTTTAGCAGTGTGACAGGTTGCACCGTCCTATTTAAACCAAATGTCGTCCATGTCATCCTCTTCGATTTTTGGAAACAAAAACTCGTTGAGCATGTCACGGTAACGCTCGCCATTTACTGTAACCGCGGCTCCTCGCTCATTTTCGAAAAAAAAAACCGCACCAAACAGTGACTCGTTGTGGATGCATTTGCTTCTCTACAGTAACGTGTGGATTTTCTGAGCCCCAAATCCGACAATTTTGCTTATTGACGTAGCTACCGATGTGAAAATCAGAAAAGAAGAAGAAGACTCACCACTTTGGAAATAGGTTTTCAATATTTCCCAATTTTGTTCAAGCGTATAGCGTCCCATTTCGTAAATGTCAAACCTTTAAGTAAATTATGAACACATTTGACATGTCATTTGTGTTACCATTCTCAAAAAAATAGGTGGTTCAAAAATCAAACGCTATATGGCCCACCCTGTACAATCTAACCACATCATTCCCTCTCATCAAATTGGTTTTCGGCGAAAACATTCAACGATACAATGATACAACAGGTACACAGAGTAGCCAAAAAAAAAAACAGGAAATTGACAACAAAAATTATTGCGCCGCAGTGTATCTTGACGTGGCTAAGGCCTTTGACAGTGTATTGCATCCCGGACTATTGCACAAATTTAAAAAAAAAATACTTCCAACTGACTATTATCTACTTTCGCGAAGTTATCTTAATGAAAGATATTTTTATGCTAAATATCAGGACGAATGCTCTGATGTACTACGTATGGAAGCAGGTGTTCCACAAGGAAGCGTTTTGGGGCCACTCTTATATTGTACATTATCTATACACTTGATATACCCTGCCCAAGTGACGACAGCATGTTTGCAACCTTTGCTGATGACACCGTTTTAATGACCAATGAACAAAAACATAAATGTTGCCACAAATAAACTACAACAGCTACTTAACACAACGCTGGCCTGGGACAACATACATGGGCAATCGGAATTAACACAGAGGAAAATATCCAAGTAATATACATACACAAACAGAAAGTGTGATCCACTATGACTATAAATAATAAAGTCATTAAATATCATACAAAAGCCAAATATTTAGTCATAATAACTGATGCAAAACTGACCTGGAAGGAGCATACTATATACTACAAATAGGAATTGAAGTTAAAAACAGATTCAGACAACTCTACTGGCTACTACGAAACGACTCGCGACTTTCACTTGGTAATAAATTGTTAATCTACAAAACTCTTATAAATCCGATCTGGAAATATGGCATCAAACTATGGGGAACAGCAAGCAAATCAAACCTTAAAATAATGCAAAGACTACAATCAAAAATTCTAAGGACTATCACAAACGCAGGCTGGTACGTAACCAATGACGATATACACAGGGACCTTAAAATTAAATTTATGGAAGACGTCATTCGAGAATGCAGCACAAATCATATTCACAAACTACTAACACACACAAACAAAAATATGCTGAAAATTCCACATTCAGAACTGAAAAACGAAGACTAAAATGAATAACTCCGACAGCCCTAGCAGATACTTCATCACTAAAATATTATAAATATCAACCTGTTCTACGTTTTATGTCATAATTCTTATATGCATTATCCCTCTTATGCTGTAAAAAGAAATGTACTTTAAATAATGATTTAACGCTTATATTTCCATAATTGTTTTAAAAATTATTATTACTAAGAGTCGAAAGTTGGTAGATGTAATGAATTGGGAAAAAAATTAAAGCTTCATCGTTCGGTATAATTTTAATCGTCCAACAGACTTAATCCTAAAAACATTAATGTCTACAAATAGGTGCACATCTTTAACCAAGGCAATAAAAATTTGTTCACTATCATTTCATTCTTTGTGAAATAAATAAGTTATTTAGAAAGCCACCGAGCAGAGTTCCGCTTATAACAATTAATGCATTCTTTAATTGCATCTCGCGATCACACCCGACAGAGGGAAAACTTTTAACATCTTACTGATAATAAGGGATTGCCTCTTAGAGTCATTTGATTAAACCCGGGACTTCGGACAAAGTGAACCCTTTTCGCACGTTTTATTTTATTTTAATAGAGTAGATGGTTCTGGTAGCACCAGAGTTGTTGTTGCTGTAGCAACATTTTCTGAACTGTTATCGTCGAAATTATCTAACCCCAGGAAATGTGTTGTTCCGACGGCGTTGGTTTGTTTTTACGAGTGTTTTTTTTTAAGTAAATTTTTAGTGGTTTCACGAAATTGAGTGACTCACATTAAAAGTAGTGTGTGCTGACTAGGGAAAAAAATCCTTGGAAGTCCTCCGAATAGTCGCGAGAACTGAGACCTAGATACATATTTGAGTGCGATCCTGAGATTCGCAAACTGTCGGCAGTGGGTGAAACAATGGTGGACTGAAGTAAATGTTGATCGTTTTTTTCGATACTTGCAGCATCATTCACCGTGAATATATATTTCCCGGACACACATTTTAGGTGTGCTGCCTGAACTCGTCGAGAATATTGCCGAACCCATCCTTTAACATCGACATCGTCCCCTGTGGCTTTGCCTTATTTTCTAACATGAAGCCATATCTTGGGGCCGTACGAGAGGTTAAGGAAGCTGCAGTCGTGTTGTTGGACAGGTTAACTTCGGAGTATTACTAAGGGTGTTCCCAATCAAGGGGGCTCCGTTGCAGTCGCCCTTCAGAGTTAGATGAACACTTAAGAACTTAATTGCCATCTAATTGCGGCCGCCTTAGCCGAAAGGGTTGGTGCTTGACTACCATTCAAAATTGCACAATTGGAAACCTCGGTCACGAAACACTATTTTTTCTAATAGAGGTCGCTCCTCGGCAGACAATGGAGAACCTCCAAACTTGCGATTTTAATGCATCAGAATGAACCGAAGCGTAATCACATTGTGCTATTGTAGTTTATCACATTTTCATTAGTATTAAGCAGCTTCATTTTAATGCAACAAATTCGATGAATTCAAAATCGATTAGCAATAACTTTGCCTTACCGCTTGAGGATTTTTTTTAAATATATAACACACTAACCTAAATCAAAACAAACGAATCGATCTCAGCGTAATTACTACAACTAATTATAGCCCAGAGTGCGTGTGCGTGTGTGTAGGTGAATGCCGAAATGTCACATACCTCAGACGACAATGCCCGCGTCAATGGCGGTGGTGATACTGATAATGGACGATTGGGTGAATGATTTTGGCTCAGTTCAGCGCTGGTATGAAGATCGCCCTTATTTAAATTGTCATTGATTTGTATGAGGAGCTCTTCGATTATGTTGCCAGTGGTTGTCGATGGATTTGAGCCACTGCCACTGCCATTGCCGCTGTTCGTGCTGGTTTGTAATGAACGCGACATGGCTTGAGTAGGTGATTGCCGGTTGAGGGGTGGTGAACCGGCGCGTGTTGCCATCACCGTCGCTGCAATGGGACGAAATTCTTCGTCTATGTTCAAGGTTTCCAGTATATTTGGTGCCCCCAGGCAATCGTTCAATGCATTTGCTATATGCTGCTGTCGCACTTCTGGTGTGATGGACCGATCAAAGGGCAATAGTGCTGAATATGAGTGTTGTGGTGTGGTAGGTCGTGATGATGTTGTGGTTTGTCCTTGATCCGTTGGCGCAGGGGACATAGAGTCCCTGCGTACCAAACTTATTGGACGCTTTATAAGATTAGAAATGAAATCCATTGTTGTTGGATGTGAACTTTTATAGTACTGTCTTTTTGTTTTTATGCTTTTATTTTAACGATTCGCGATAATTGCGCGTAGTTGTAGAGCAAATAATTTGTCTCGTGAAGCGTGCGAAATAACAATTAAAAATTTTCACATTTACATACACATATCTTATGCCCTTCATAGAGTTTATTAATTTAATGTGTCTTCAATTATTTTCGACTGAAATCATTTAGCACACACGATTGATTCACACAAATTACGTTCGTGTCTGCAGTGTGTGGCGCCCCGCCTTCATACGAAACGCAAATCTTTCGCCACAGTTCTTGAATGTCAAAAATGGCTAAATAATCACGCAATTAACGAAATTTGGCTCGATCGCTGGCGGTCACTTCAACATGCACCATTAACTTCGTCTATATTTTTGCAACAATTCACACTTTTACTTTTTGGAAGAATTCCAAATTACTTTATTTTTGTGCTGTAATTTTTTCTCCTTGTTTGAAGCAAAATATCAGTTTTGAAAATTATGGTGCGTCTTCTTTGCTACGAGCTCGACAAAAATATTCAGAGTATTTTTATACGATCGAATAGTTTATACTCGAGTGAACACACTTATGTACGTACATACAGCGTCGCGTCGGGTAAGCTGTGCGGCCACAATTAAACGCGAACTAACAACTGAATGGCTCGTGAGTTGTTCCGAGGTGATGTTCCTGTGGCGCTCTTGCGGGTGGCAATTTCGACACCATCGCCAGCTATTCTACTGAATGTTTGAGTTATTGATTGCGACCATGCCTCGCTTACGATCAGCACGAGCACCATCAGCACCGATCTACCTATGTGTACATCGCTCTGTTCAATGTTCGAATTAAAAATATTTTCCACAACTTTTCACTTTGAGTTGCTTTTTGTTGATCTTTTGCTCACTTTGCTTTTCTTTCTCAACGAAAAACAAAAATATTTCTATCGAACAATTGATTGGCAGTGATGGGAGACGAGATCACCAATACTGTTGTGTTGGATGCCTGGTTGCTTTTCACTGTTTCGCTGCTGTTTGTCGTTAGAAGTCATTATATCAGCATTGTTCGTGATTGTTTAGCTTGTGAGTTCAGTCATTCATTCAGTTTGCAGGCATTGTTGCTTGTTGTTAATTTGAGAAACATTGAATGCGCTGATAAAAATTCCTTTGGTAATGGGCTCATTATCAATGTTTGAGAAGCAGCGTTTAGAATTAGAAAATATTCCTGATTCGAGTGATCTACTTTTCTTTAAAACAGAACTTTTCGGAAAACAATTTTAAGATTTTAATCGACCAAGTGATGCCAATAACTCAAGCAACTCGGGAAGAGCAGCGGCATTGTTTATTTTTAAAGTCAACATACGCCGAGCGAAATATGTATAAAAAAATTGTTTACACGACCTGTCTAATTTCTTGTATATTTATTTGACGCTGCAACTAAATGGTTCTTCCATAAGAGCATAACCATTTTGTGTTTAAACAAAACATAGTATGATTGAGATATCGAGCTGAAATTTACTAAATTTTCTACTTTTTGATATTGCAACCAAAGGGTTTCTCAATAGGATATAACTATTTTGCATTTCAATAATATGTGTATACATACTTACATAAGGTGGGCCAAATAAGACCTGCTAATCTTAAGCACAAATAACTTTTTTATTTTTTGATATATTTATTTTTCTCTTTTTGTAGGTTATAATTGAATTGTTGGAAATTTATTATGGAACCTACAGTACAACACAACGCGTTAAAATTATCGAGTTTTTCTATTCTTGTCAACGGATCATTGTTTTAACGTAGCGTAAATATCAGCAATAATTTGATGTCGGTTGAAGCGCATTTCCATTTAAATGGTTATGTCAACAAACAAAACTGTAGATTGTGGGGCTCTGAAAATCGAAGGGCAACACACCAACATCAGTTGCACCCATTTAAATACACTGTTTGGTGCGGTGTTATGGCCACTAGAGTTATCGGTCCATATTTCTTCGAAAATAAGGATGAAACGCCGGAATCGATTTCAGGAGCTTATTACAGAACATTGATTGAAAACTTCTTGCAGCCAATGGCGGAGCAGTATCTTAATTTGTGGTTTCAACAAGATGGAGCAACTGCTTGGCAAACTATGGACCTGCTGCGTGAAATTTTTGGCGAACGACTGATTTCCAAAAATTCAGATTTCCCTTGACCACCTCGTTCGCCAGATTTGCCTGCGCCCGACTTCTTTTTAGAACACAAGGTATATCTTAATAAACCAGAGACTATTAGCCAGATGAAGCAAAATATTCGAGACGAAATACTGAGCCTTCAACCAGAAACATTGTGTGGTGTAATGGAAAACGCGTTAAAAAGAGCCAATCTTTGTATCGAGAAAAATGGTGGACATTTTCTGATGTAATATTTCATACATAATTTCCATAAAATATATTCAATGTAAAAAACAATTAACCAAAATAAATGATTATTGCAAAAGTTTTTGTGGTTAACATTAGTAGGTCTTATTTCGCCCACCCTGTATAATTTCGATGTAATGAATGAAGGAACCTACAGTTTTATGACGTCTCCGAATGGCAGATGGTTTTTTAGAAGCTTTTTAATGGCAACCATGCAATCACAGATTTGTCATTGCCAAGAGGCGACTGCTGTTAGAAAAAATTGTTTCTATCATTTGGTGTTTCATGCCCGCGGTTTCGAATCCGAGCCCTACCGAGCTGCAGCGACCGCCGATGTACTCTGATATAGCATAATAATATACATATTGAAATTAAATACATTCCAGGCGTAGTACAAATTTTAAATTTATCACCTGCGCAGAGTAAGTAGTGAACGCTTTTAAAGTTGAGCCCACCGATTCAGAATCAAAGGTTTACGAAAATTTAGTATACCAACAAAATAAAAAGAAAATATTAAGAAAGGACAAAAGTTTGAAACCAAAACACATATGTACATAAGAATATTTAACCCTAGTAATAAAATACAATAAAAATACCTATCCAGACCGTTCCCACGATAGTTGGTTCTACGTTACCGGAATGACCGGGATCTATATCCTCGCGGCCAAAAACGCGTAAGCAGTTATCGCGCTAATTAAGAAAAGAAGGACTGTCACTCCAGCAGCATTCCCAGTGCATGTACATTGTGTAAAATAAGTACCCGGAATTTATAATTTAAACTCTCCCGGGAATACCTGACACTTCAAATTTGGTTTTTTCATGTTGGTACACATGTCCTTGAATGCACAAGCCTTATTAGAACGGGATCTATTACTTAGTGTGTTTTATTCTGCAGTCAAAGTGAGTTGATCTTTTGTTTACTTGGCGAATTTTACTCAATTTTTTGCAAAAAGAGCATCGGAAGGAGGTCTCTGAAGACATGGTTTCCCGAGCTAATACGGACCCTACGTTCATGAAACGCATAATAACTGGTGATGAGACATGGGTCTACGAGTACGATATGCAAACCAGTCAGCAATCGTCTGAATGGCGCTTCGAGAACGAGCCGTATCCAAAAAAACCACGCCAAAGCCGGTCAAAAGTGAAGGTTATGCTCACGGTTTTCTTTGATTACCAAGGCGTGGTGCACTCTGAGTTCCTTCCAGAGGGCCAAACGGTTAATAAGGAATATTATTTATCCGTTTTAAGGCGTTTACGTGAAGCCATTCGCCGTAAACGGCCCGAATTGTGGAAGGACAATTCGTGGATTCTGCACGACGACAACGCGCCATCGCACCGAGCCTTGATTGTACGCGAATACAAGACCAAAAACTTAATAAATACTATCGAACAGCCACCGTATTCGCCAGATCTCGCACCCTGTGACTTTTTTCTCTTCCCAAAACTAAAATTGCCACTTCGGGGAAGGCGTTTTGAGTCGATTGAAGACATTAAAAAAAATTCGCTAAAGGAGCTGAAGGCCATCCCGGCGCCGGCCTACCAGCGGGCCATGGATGACTGGGTTGTTCGTTGGAATATTTGTATCGGCTCAAAAGCAGCCTATTTTGAAGGCGATCCAACAAATAATGATGAATAATATGAAAAAATGTGTTTTTTTTTAAATTCCGGGTACTTATTTTACACAATGTATGGTGAATATTTATGTTGCCACTATAACAATCACAACAACCTCTCCAGATCGCAAAAAATTTAATATGCAAAAATTACATTATGTCTACAGTTAAATGGTACAGACATTAGGAAAAATTACAGAATATAATTTTTATTTTGTTTTTAGTATAATGCGCTTAAGGGTAAATTCCAATAATATTGGGTATGAGAATAAGTTTCCGCCCTCGTAAAAGAGGTGTCGCTGCTGATACTATTTTTGTGTTCTCTAGTAATATATTAGTGATTTGAAGGTGTATATGTGAGGTCTCGATCGCAGTAGTTGACATTCGATTGAAGCGTAAAGATCCTTTTTTATCTGTCGTCAAAAATGTCTACGTTTGTCTCGAAAAAAAACAGCATTTGCGGGAAGTTATGCTTCATTATTACCTTTCGAAGAAAAGTACAGCTGAAACGTATTCGACACGTGATCAATATTTACGGTAATCACGCCCCATCAAATACAACTTGTAAAGAGTGGTTTCGACGCTTCAAAAGTGGCACTTTCGACGTAAGTGATAAAGATCGGGAAGGGGTACCATACAAATTCGAACATCCTATACTACAAGACCCTTCTAGAAAGAAAAGGTTTTCTGCATCGCATCGTCAATGGCGATGAAAAATAGATTTATTATGATAACCCTAAGCGTCAAAAATGTTGGAGCCCACTAGGTGAACCAGGTCCATCGACAGCATTCAAGCCTGCCAAAGGATCGTAGGGGACAACTACTGGCAGAGCAGATAGACGATTCGACATTCAGCACTGTGAACGACGACGCCCCCACCAGGGTAGTGGGCAATTGCAGCAGCTCGCCTGACATAACAATAGCTAGCGCTGGTCAGATAAATAGCATAACGTGACGACCTATGCTTTCGCTTGCATCAGACCACTTGCCCATTATCGTCTCGATTGAGAGACCTGCCGACTTTGCTTCCGCGAATCACCGATCCTATTTTAACTTTAAAAAAGCTAATTGCCGTTCTTCCCATTCGCACCGATGTGCACGCAGGCGAACGCGCAATCCGCAAGGTGCTCACAGCTGCTGCGGCTCGCTTCATCCCTGCTGGAAGGCACAAGGCTCCTAATTTCCCAGCCGAAGCATCCTGTTTAGCAAACGAGCGTGACCACCTACACCAGGTCAATCCCGGGGATCCCCGCATAAGGGATCTCAATTTGGAGTTCCGGCAATTGGTAGATCAACATAAGCGGACCAAATGGGTTGAGCATCTGAAGTGCTGCAATTTCACCTCTGGTGTGAAAAAGCTCTGGTCCACCGTAAGGTCCCTGTCGAACCCGACCAAGCACAACGACAAGGTGGCTATCACCTTCAACGGTTGTACTTTGTCAGACCCGAAGAGATGCACGAGCTATCGAGCCGACTTTTTGCACTGCATCCCCCGGCCGACAGAACCAAGCGTCGTGCCACCAGATGGCTGCACAAACTGACGAACGACAGGGCGCCACTTACTCTCTCCAGTAATGAGGTCCAGGGGGCCATTAACGAATCAAAATCATCACAAGCCATTGGCCCTGACGGACTGATCGCGCTGATGCTGAAGCACCTGGGACCATTGGGATTAGGATATCTCACAAGGGTCTTCAATCTGTCCTTGGCCACTCTCATCATCCCTGACAATTGGAAAGCAGGGAGAGTGTTCCCACTACTGAAACCTGGGAAACCCGCCAACCAAGGGGAAACTTATCGTCCGCTAACTCTCCTTTCTCCAGTAGTGAAGACACTTGAAGCCCTCCTACTCCCACTCGCCAGCATGGTTTCCGAAGAGTGCATAGCACCACTAAACGTCATAAACGCCCAGATAAAGCGCGGGATTAATTAACCAAAACCGCCCCTGCGAGAGGACTGCCCTAGTAGCGTTGGACCTGAAGAAGGCTTTCGACACAGTCAGCCATTCCACGCTACTAGATGATATTTATCAGTCTACACTCCCGCCAGGTCTGAAGAGGGGGTCCGCAAACTATCTGAGCGGTCGTCACTCGTCAGTGATCTTTCGAGACCAAACATCAGAACAGAGGAAGATTAAGCAAGGTGTACCACAGGGTGGAGTCCTTCCACCTTTGCTGTTCAACTTCTATATCATGAAACTCCCCCAACCTCCAGAGGGAGGTAGGAGCTGGAGGGTTGTGGGTCGTTGGGGGAGTTGTGTTGCTCAAGGGGGCTCCTTACCGTTGAGGTGTTGTTGGTGACGGTAGTTGGAAGTGCCGGCACTAAGGGCAGTAGCGCCGTTGAGGCAGGGGCCTTGTGGACCACTCCCTATGATTCTTAAGGCCTGAACAAGTCTTAAGATGGCACCACCCGTTGCACTTGTTCCACCTAACCGAGGTGGAGTGCGGGTGGAGCCGTTTGTGGCAGATGCAGCAGTAAAATACCTCTGGTCCAGGGTTGGGTTCGATGTCAGCCCTGAAGAGAAGCAGGGAGCAAACGTGCTGCTAGGGATTGCTCCTGTGACGAAAGATTGGCGGTGGGATACGGTGCACTAGACAGGGCTAGTTTACTGGGACGGCAGCCATTGGTCGGGAAAAACCCGAATCATTCCGGTAACGTAGAACCGGCTGCCATGGGAATGACAAAAGTTGCAATTTTGTTGGCCAGTGTAATAAGCCAATTAATTAATTGGCAACGAGAATTATAAGATGGAATCGGTTCAGAAAATTTTGAGGAGTACAAAGCAAAATTTAGGAATATTTTATGCACTATCCAAAATCGATTTATATGAATATTGTGATACGGTCTCCAGATAACAGCAGCGTATTCCAATTTGGACCGAACAAATGAAGAGTATAGAATCTTGAGTATATATGGGTCAGAGAATTGCGAAGAATGAGTGTAAACAAATGCCAGCATGGCGAGATGACTTTGAAATAATATAATTTATATGCAAACTAAAATAGAGCTTTTAATAAAAAAACATGCCTAAGTCCTTAATCACGTTGACCGACTGAAGAGTGGTATTAGATGAATGATACTATGCAATAAGTGGCTTAGGTCTTACGATCTATTAGTATGAAAAATGTTATTGATCCGTAATGGGTCATTGTAATATCGAGCTACGATCGGCCCCAGCAGAACATAAAATTCTACCGATTTTATTACACATTTTATGTTAGATTTTTTGTTGCGACATCTGTAAGTTTTATATTACCCGAGCGATCCGTGATTATATCCCGACTGGGTAATTTTTATGCTGTATGCTTATGTGAGAGAATGCGAAGGCCGAAGAAGAACTCATGTAAATGCACCTGATGACTGAATTTATGCTAAAATCTCTGCTGAATAACGAACCTTTTTTGTAGCCGGCTTGATGAACCTGGCTTTTCATAAATTCATTTGTCATATTTTTATACCATACTTATGATGTGAATAAGTTCTCTCTAACATCGGACAATAAGTCCTATTAACTTTCTTAATGTTTGTTTTTGCCGTGTTTCACTCGAAATACTTATTATTGCGTTAGACAACGAAATAGCGCAGTTCTATTTCAATTATTAGTTGAGAAAATAAGCTAATTTTTCCGTCAATTCTTGCTTGTTAAAATTGCAAATATAAGTGTTTCCTTTATAATCATTTTGGGGACGAAAATGAGAAGGAGACCTCACAGCTCACTTGAAAATGGTATACCATGCCATCACATGTATTATTACAGACAAAAATATGCTTAGAAGAAAGAAAGTTCTGATTGAATTTTGAGATCGTTTCCAAATTTGTCATTAACTTTCTAAGCCACCAGTACTTCCTAACGGTAAAATGTTTGCATCCACCAAAACGAATGCTTCTCTAAGTTGTCAAGAAAGTGTTTTCATAACATATATCTATTTTCGACATCGTTTGATAAACTGTGATTTGAATAACTGTTATCTGTTATATAATTAGTCATAAAGTGATTTGTTGATTAAAATATCAAATCGTACGTAAATTGTAAAGAACGCAAAAATGCCTGGAAAACGGGAATCTTTTGAGCTGATTACAATATACAATAGGAAATAAGGAATGTTTTATTCAATCCGACAAACAATTTATAATATATATAATAAATCGTGCAAAAAAAATAATGTAGGCTGGAACCAACATCCGAAAGTGGAAGATCACGGAAAATATCTAACCACGTCGAACGTATTTTGTTGAAAGAAATAGCCGCAAGCCCACAGATTTCGAAAGAAATCTTGATAGTGAGTTTATAGATGAATATGGGGTCGGAGTGAAAAAGTCCATGTTTTGCAAAAGTACAATTATACTTCATGGGTTGCTTGAAAGAAGCCTTTGTTCTCTGCACAGCAAAGTAAAGAGCAGTTATCTTTCGCTAGAACGCACTTAGCGCAGTCAGATAGCTACTAGGATGATGTGATATTCCGCGATGGACCCAATAGAGTGTGGAAGCAGTGATATTTGGCAAACTTTCAGTCACGGTGTGGGGATGCATGCCCAATAAGGGAATGCGTGGTTTGGTGTTTTTGTAAGATAAGATGGATGCACGACGATATTTGAATATTCTGATATTGTTGGAAAAAACCTCAGTTTAAATTCTATCTGGGCAACGATCCAAAACTTAAAGCTCATATGGTCAGAATGTGGCTTCGTCTTAATTGCAGTAAAGTATTGGATACATCAGCCCAAAGCCCATATTAATCTAATAGAAAATTTATGGGCATACTTAAAGAAAATAGTTGCAAATCAAAACTCTAAAAGTCGAGCTGACCTCAAAAACGTTATTTTAGAGGAATGACACAAGATACACCAGGACTATGATGTTCAAAATAGATTAATTCTATGAGAAGTAGATTATAAGGTACTATAGATGCTCGGGGTAGTTATACAAAGTACTGATTCCCATTTTGTTTTTTAAAACATATAACTATTAATTGCAAATGTAAGTAAGAAGCCGTTCTTGACTGCTGTGTTTTAAATGTATATTGCTTTTGCTTTTTATTTTTTAACGGCATAACTTTATTTTCCACTATTGGCTTATGAATTATTTATATTACAATAGCTTTCTGAAGATTTGAAGTCCATCCCAATTTTTGTTGATTTTTGGTAATTATTTACCGTGGCGATGCATTTTCTCTATATGAAAAAGAAAAAACAAATGGAGAGGATACGCAACACTTTCAGGAGGAAAAATTATCAAAGAGCAACGAGAATTTTAAGCTAATTAAAACTTTCATACAGCTTACACCTAACGTTTGTAATAAAAACTATTTAAAAAAAAATGAAAGAGAAATATTTCAATAAATATGTACCTGTACTTATTTTAGCCCAATTGAAGAAAACTTAATAATGTTTATGAAAAGCGATTACGTTGATAATTTATTTTACATTCCTTAGTTCACAATCACCAATACAACACCAATACATATAAAACACATGTACCACTCAATAAATTTGCAACCGGCAAAATTGGTAAGTTCAATTTAAATGCAAAAGCAAACAAATAAATTCATTGAATTAGCGCGATACAAAAACAAAAACTATTAAATGCAACACAAAATGTAATGCGATGCGATAGAGATACGACCGACAGCACAGTGTTTCACCGAATAACTATGGGCAATGGCAGGCAAACAGGCAGTCAATGGTTTCTTGAGAGGTGGGAGTGTCTCGGCAGTCTTTTGACAAGACTACACAAGATACCATATGTAAGCTTATGCATGTATACATACACACATATAAACGATAAAATGCAGAAAAAGTAAGCATACACAAGCAGACAACAAAAGAAATGCACTAGATGCCAAGAAGATGAAGAACTAGAAAAACGTCATAGTGTAAGGAACACGAGTAACGCTTGCAACACTTTTGAGTTACCAAGTGAAGCTAGTGCTAATAAATAAATATATAAAATTATAACGTATGTATGCCCATGTACAGTCTGTCTAATAGAAGCGTGACCGCTATAACTTAGAAAGTATTAATTATTAACTAATTTGAAATCTGCATTGTATGGGCTCATAATATTTATGAGCCAAATATATAGGTGAAATGGTTGAAGTACCAGACTGGCACTTTCCAAGTAGCACTATGAGATCAGATGCACGTGGCATTTTTGGACCATGAGGCTACGTACATAGAAACACTGCTTCAAATAGGTTTTCATACGTGGAACTAATTTTCTAAAAACAACGTATGCTTTCTACAATAAATTTCTCACAAAACTAGGAAATGTATAGCGCTCAATGCGAAAAGGATACACCTATTTAGCAACATTTAATTTTTTTTATAATGGAATTTTGCCGGTCACGCTTCTATTAGACAGACTGTAAGGCGTATATATTTAAAAGTATGCAAACGGAGTGCAAAGGAGGAAAGAGGAAAGAGCAAAGCAGGCAAGGGCAAGCTTCTCCAGACGCACAATTAAAATCGAGGCAGCAATATTATTATAATATCAACAGAAGTATGTTAGATGTATCCATGGCTAATTAAATGTAACATTGTTGTAGTAATTTTGTATGTGTTTTTTTTTTATTACAAATTTCCGGTAAAGTGTATTTCATCTTCCGAATTACCAAACAATTTTGTAACAAGTCAGAAAACAGCAGCTATGAAGACTTCTTTGCATCGTTCATCAACTATCTTTGTATATGGCGAAAGTCATCCATGAATGCCCAACCTAGAAATCAATCATAGCCTACTGCCGACGGAGAACTTCAGCTACATCGTAAGAACCAACTTACAGTGACAATTAAGTTCATATTTCTTGTTTGTAAAGGAACTCCGCATAACTCTAACCACATTTTCACTTGCTACTCCGTTAAAACCGCTCGTTTGTTCGCCCAGTCGATAGGTGATATGGACGATGATAACTTATGGACAATCCATCCTAGTCAATGCGCGGTAAATAATATACTTACAACTACAACGACAACGGTGATAGACGATAAAATTTCGAAATTTGACGTCAAATTCGTATAGCACAAAAAAGTGGGATACAAGGAGGATGTAAATCTTTTATGAGTGGTTGCCGTATACACGGTTGCCCATATTCGACAGACCCATGGGGTTTTTTTTTAAATCAAAGAAAAACACAATTTTTTTGATGTTGACGATAATAATCATTTTATTTGGTTCAAGTAGATTTGTTGACATCACTTTTTGAATATGATATCGCACCCTAAATACAAAAGGGGCACAACTCAAAATTTTCCACACTCGAGCTTGACTTGTTTACAGTAGCAGAGAAAACAAACTATGTGACATATCACGCTGAAATTTGCCATGTAAGCTTATAACAGTCCTACCAAAAAACAAAAAATTTATTTTTGCCATATGTCATCCGCGGACTGTTTTATTGATAACGTCTCGTTCATATTTGAGCAGAAGTACATTTTGAGTTGTGACCCTTTTGTATTTAGGGTGCGATATCTCTCTGATATGGCCGCTCTGAGCCTGTACGGCGTATTGTGCCCGTTTTGCAGCATTTTCCATAGTTTTCGGCTGGAATAGCGGCTATTTCCTCACGGATGTTGTTCTTGGGCTCTTCTATGGTCTTTGGTTTATTAATATAAACCTTTTATTTTAAATATCCCCACAAGAAGAAGTCAGGTGGCGTTAAATCGGGCGAACGCGGTGGCCAGTCAAAATCGCCATTTTTCGACATCAAACGACGAAGAAACAATTTCTTCAAAAAATCGATTGTGGTGCGAGCTGTGTGTGGTGGAGCGCCGTCTTGTTGAAACCAGAACTGCCTCATACGCTTTCGACCAAAAACTGGCATCACAAAAGTGGTTATCATATCGCGATAACGCTCCTGATTGACGGTAACAGCGTGACCATCTTCATTTTCGAAGAAAAACGGCCCAATAATCGTTTTCGCACTAACGCCGCACCACACAGCGACTTTTTCGTCGTAAAGAGGTACCTCTTGAATTTCGTGAGGATTTTCAGTGGCGTAAATACGGCAATTTTGCTTGTTTACCGTCCCATTCAATAAGAAATGAGCCTCATCGGACATGATGATTTTGCTCTTCTTCTTTTGACTTCTCTTGTTGAATGTAAATTTCAACAATTTGGGAGCACTCGCGTGGCGTGTACTGTTCCATGGTAAAAATCTGCCAGGACTGACGCTTCCAACGCGGTATGTCATTAAGCGATCTGACGTCTCTGTCAAAAGATACAGGGTTGCCAGATGGGTCCGTCGAATATGGGCAACCCTGTAGTGTTTCTCCATGGCCTACCGGCTGGGTTCAGTTCCTGTTACAGTTTCTAACAAGTAGAAAAACACAAGAGTAATTCTGTATTTCAGAGCCCTCTGAGTATTTCTCAAGGAAGTTCAAAGGTCTTTTCAAAAATGATCGTTTAACAGAGCACACAAGTTTATAGTTTGTTTAAAAATTGTTGAGGACCTTCTCTCTTAGAGAAATTATTTCATTTTATTTATTCTTTCAGATAAAATACTATTTGCCAGAAACTCAATCGATAGTCTTTGAAATATAGTAAATACCCAGGTAACTTTAGCTAAGTTGGAGCAAATCATCACAACCCGACAAGACAAAGTACTTATTGTGCAATCCCAACAAATACTAGAAACAGAAACCTTAAAGAATTGTGTAGTTCTCAAGTTAATATCCAACATCATCGCTAACTTTGATGGCAAGTTGAGGTGAACTTGAAAAAATAAATAAAGACAATAATTAAGTAAAAAATCAATAACAAAAAGTAAACAATGTTTTCTTCGGAAATTATTACAAACTAATACTCCTTAAAAATAATTAAATTTTTTTTTGCCGTTTCAATTAAAAAGGTAGAAACTATATTACTATTTTAATTTCAGTATTTCAATATGTTTGAGACCAGTTGGAGTTCAATGTGAGAGCAACTTGAGAAATAGTCCTATTTTCACCCAAAGGAAAATGTATTTTTTGTTGAGAACGCTATGATTTTTCATTTTAGATACGGTAGAGAAACAAGGTTGAAAATTTATAAGAAATATATAAGCTATCCACTTACTTAAATCTAAATGTTTGTTGGGATTGGATAGTTGGGAAGTGCTTCCCTTACAATAGTTCTTTCTCTTTTTTACTCTCGAAATATAACTTTCACAACATACAGTACAAAAAACTATATAAATGAAATAATTTCTTGTGAGACATCAATATGACTATTGAGAGAACACGTAAGTGTCCCCCGTAATCATACTCTTATTAGGTTGGTAGTTTCATGTAAACCAAATGAAATTCACTTTTGCCTTATATTGCCCCTATAATACTTAAAGATCATAGCGAATCTTCATAGACGGTTACTCAAGGCCATTAAGATTCACGCCAAACTAAGGGCCTGCTTGAATCGGTATGCATAGGTGACCACCATGACATGAAATACCTATTGGAACACTCGGAACTTCGTAAGCCATAACTCGGTTAGAACAACTCGGATTTAAATCCGGCGAAGGACTGTCACTCCAGCACCATTTCCTGTACATGAATGGGGAATGTTTATGCTGTTACAACATGACACCAGTTTTCTATATTAGTTCCCAGATTTGCCGCGTCCACCCCTTGAGCAATAAAGCGCTGCTGTTCTAGCAACAGTGTTCGAGCCGGCAAATGTCAAAACATTTCAGTCGTTCAAAATATTACAATGTTACAAATAGAAGACATGTGTCAAAACTCAACAACATAGGCCACGACAGCAGCGTGCCAACGAGCGAAAATTAAAATGGAAAACAAGTAAAAAAAAGTAGAATTTACGCATTGGAATCAGACAGCTAAATATAGTAGCGCCAAACTGCAACATTAGGTCGAGAGCCGGTCGCAGCACTGCATCCTCTTGTCAAGCAATAAATTGTAAAAACAATAAAAAGCAAGACACAACAAAATACCATGTCAAGCAAAAGCAAAAGCAAGAAGCAAATGTAAAGAACCAGAGCGAGTCAATACGAGTGAAAGGCATTGTGGAGAAAAAGTCTTTTTGCAGCGGCCCAATAGCCGAGGCATATTTGTAAATGTAAATGCATCAACTTGGGCCTTTGAGCACGCGACACACGCAAACGTATGTACATGCAGTAAATACTTAATACATACATGTATACATACATATGTGCACACAAAGTTATATTATATATGACATAAAATTACTATGCACAGTTCGTTCAAGGGAGGAGAATTAGAGTGGCCGCGTGAAAATGCATTTGCGACAACCGTGTGGGCACCCAAACTGGAGGCCACTGTTGATACTGTTTTGGTCTTATTCTTGACGTATTCTCGGTTGCTCCCCACGCAAACTGGTGGCGAAAATTTAAAGCAAGCAGCGACAACAGACGAAGAAGAGAGTGGTGCACTTTGTTTAGATCAAGTTGTTGGAAATCGTTGCGTTGCAACTACAGCGTTTCATTGGGTTCTAATGTTTTTATACACTTATCTCTGGTACAACATCAAATTTATGTCGGTCAATTAATTTGTTGATTTTGTTTTCATTTTTGCCTCGAATCGTTTAGTCAAACGACAATATTAGAGAAAGTAGTTAATTGAGTGGTAATGTTTGGCTGCGTTCAGATACAAACCCCTTTTTAATTCGAAATTTCGTTTCGAAGGCAATAGGGTATTTTTGGGATGAGTTAAAAAAAATTTAGTTTTAGATTCTCTCCCGCCCAGAACTGGAGAAAAAGTGCCAAAATACGAACTTTTCTAAACAAAAATGAAAAATTATGTTAGATTAAGGAAACGTTTCAAGACGATTGAAAAGAGATAGAAAAATAGAGTGGTTTGTAATCAAGAAAATGTAACTTAATAATTAAGTCTGTAAAATTAAATGAAACCGAGCGATACCGCGATATGTGCAAACTTCTGTATGCTCCCAACCGTGGTTTGTACTCGTAGACACACATCAAGTCAGCTATGATTTTCATAAACCTTATAAGCTAGTTGAAGATATCAAGGCAAGCAAATTAAGCCATAGCGGATTTTGGATGTAGACAGACCACATACCATTGATAAATCGCGTGAGTCGTGCGCAACGGGGATCACTTGGTACGGGGATTGCTCTTATTGGGAAGAGCAAAATGCAATGAGAATTGTTGTATTACGCGCTCAGTGTACGCTTTCAAATGACGATTTTATAAGCCATTGGAGAAGTGCATACATGTACCAGGCGAGTGAAATAATAAGCAAAAAGTGGCATACTCCAGGTGAATAGAAAATTAGGCATAACTTGATTATATTTTCCATGATCGAAGACACTATGAGTGTCAAATATCTGTCAACAGCTATGGAGTGTTTGCTTCTCGTATTATCAAGGAGCCAAATTGGACACACATCTACTCTAGTTTTTACAATACGATAATCTGGACTGCATTGTCGGAATGGCCCGAATTTTCAACACCACATTCAAATGCATGGGGAATATTTTATGCTGCTACAACATACTCAGCGAATTTCGGTTTCAGACGGATTAGGCCACGTACAATATTGCCCGCGAAATTACCGATTAAGATTATCAGCAGAAATAAGCTGGTATGCTGGCGTCTAATAGTGAAAGATCTTCAGAACTTCTGAAGGTTCTGAGGAACCTTTTGAAGTTACTATCCAGCGCAAATATTGAAAAATTAGCTGTAATTTTTCCACATTAATGTAAGTGAAATTATTAACCAATTTAAAAATCGCATATCCTTAATATTTAAGCTTTTGATTTCAAATTATAAATACTATATTATTTCGAATTTCTTTAGAGAATAGTTTGGTTTTGTTGATTTTTGTTATGCGATTACTTTTTGTAAAGATTATTTGTAAGCTATGATATTAATGAGAGTTAATTTTTTGTGTTATTAATTTATTTTTTTTATTTTATTAATTCTGTTTTTTAATGGAGTGTGGCCGGGTGTGTTTCTTATATGATTGGGCCATATCAGTGCGGCTTCAGATCTGGTAAGTCCACCATAGACCAAATCACCACAATACGCCAAGTCCTAGAGGAAACCCACGCAAACCAACTCGACACGCACCACCTCTTCGTCGATTTCAAAGCCGCCTTTGATAGCACGGATAGAAATCAACTCTAAGCCGCTATGTCTGATTTTGGTATCCCCGCAAAACTAATACGGCTGTGTAAGATGACGTTGCGAGCTACCACAAGCGCCGTCAATTTTGGAAGTAACCTCTCCGAGGCGTTCAATACCAAGCGAGGTTTCAGACAAGACGATTCTCTATTTTGTGATTTTTTCAACCTCTTGCTGGACAAAATCTTTCGCACTGCCGAGCTGAACCGCACTGGTACTATCTTTCATAAGAGTACTATGCTACTAGCATATGCCGACAACATCGACATTATCGGCGAAACCAACCGCGCTGTATGCTTGGCATACTTCAGTTTAAAGAGAGAGGCGAGCAATGTGCGTCTTGCGGTGAATGAGGGTAAAACAAAGTACCTGCTGTCCACACACACAGACTTTGTCTACCTTGGGACCAGTATTAATAACAGAATTGACGTCAGCATGGATGAAACGGAGAATAACTCTTACCAACAGGTGTTACTTTGGGTTCAGTAGGCAACTGAGAAGTAGAGCTCTCTCTCGAAGGACTAAGCTGGCACTCTACAAAACGCACATCATTTCCGTCCTAATACATATATAGCGCAGAAGCATGGACGACGTCAACAACGGATGAAAAAGTTTAGGGAGCCTTCGAGGAAAAAATTTTACGTAAGATCTTTGGCCCCCTCCGCGTTAGTGGCACCAGCGAGCGCAGGACAGAAACAGCTGGCGCGCCATTTTGGGTTCGGCCACAACCGACACACTGTTGTGGAGTCACATAAGTAATTAAGTAAGTTACTTATATGAGTGTAGTTTTCTATCTACCCTTTCGAACATTTATTTATTTTAACATTAAATTGTCAAATATATTTAGATTAAATAGAATATAACATTGCCTTTTACATAAAACATCATTATTTACCAACAACCCTAAAGTATATAAGTTTTGGAGTATATTTTATATGCGGATATGTTATACCCTGTCCCATATGCATCCTCCTTGCAACATTTTGTCACCACCTCTCGCCGGGTTAGTATACGAAAATAAATTTGCGTTTATTATTACGCTAGAACTCTATACTGCTACTTAATCCAGGTGGGGCGAGACCTACAGATGACGTATTGTCGGTCAATATCGATTGTAACCAACCGTTATATGATTTGGTGAAAACTCTTAATGGAATTCCGAGTTAAGCAGAGCTTACAAAGTACGCATGAGTTGTGTCTGTACTACCAGAAGTACCCGGAGTTATATATGGCGAAAGGTGTCACTTTAGCGAACAAATATTGGTGAATGTTTTATGTTATAAAAACAACAATACCAGGAACACCCTGGACCTTCCGTCATTAGGCAAAATTACGTTCTGGATGCTGTAGCAGGTTAAACTCCCACTTATCCAGAATCGACCCCGACATACTAAACATATGTCCAGCATGTGAAGGCACCCCGCACGACACTAACCACCTTTTCACATGCCCCATCAAACCCATACATCTAACACCTCTCTCCCTCTGTACCCAACCCGTCGAAACAGCTAGTTTCCTGGGCCTGCCGTTAGATGAGCTAGACGAAGGCGACCGGTGATTACACTACACTGATAGGGAAAAGGTACTGCTACAACAACAACAACAACAACAACAACAACCTTCCGTCATTGATTTAAGTAAACAGATGGGAATTCAGCAGCATTGCTAAAAACTTTATTACAACACAAACGATAACAAAATACAACTTCTTTAAAGAAATCAGCTGAGGAAACAAATTTTGGGTATTTACCATATTTACGCTACAGGTAACATATGTACATGCATTTATATTTGCGAAATTGGTCGAAGTTTTTATTCTCTCGCAAGCAAAAAACTAACACCGATTTATATATCTTACTTGTCTATAATCTGCACCCTTTTTATAGCAGCACTATCGCCAAATCCTTTCTTACATTTCTATCAAATTTCACTTAATATTTAGTTAAACACATGCACTCATATGTACCTTAGAGCTTTGCTTTCCACTAGAATTTCCCATCTTTACTTATTCGATAATAAAATCCACATTAACTTCAATATCCATTACAGAGTTAACGTGCAATATTAAAACTCTATTTTCGAAGTATTCAAATGGAACTGCTTGCGAATGTACTCAGTGATTTAAATGAATTATTTTCATATCCGACAAATGCGAAAATTCATATGACGTTCGTTTTTGGCGCTGTGTACAACTTGGCGAATAACCGTTTCCGTCAAAACTTACAACCAACTGACAAAAAATTTACAGTAGCAAAAAAGTTCAGCGACAGAAGCAATTCGAAAACAAAAACAAAAGACCTAAACCATAATACTCATACAGTAGGTAGAGTAGAATGAAAAGCGAAAAGACCGCGCAGCGCCACGCTATTACTGCCAGATGCACGAGCTTGATCGGGTGGACGATCGCACAGATGGACAGACAGTAAGTCTGACGTGCGGCGCAGTATGGTGCGGTATTATTGGCCGTCGACAAAGTCAATGAAAGCGGTAGAAGCATTGGCGATGATTACGTTGCAGATCACTCATTCTCCGCTTTCATTCTGTACCCAATTACATGGAATCGCATTGCCCGTCGACCGATAGCAGCAAAAGCGGCCCTTCACTTCCCGTTCTGGCTGTTTGTCTACGCAACCCCAAACTCTACCTCCCAACTAACAGCCAGCTCACTCAACTCAATATTTTGTGTATGAAAATGTAAAAAGTTCGACAACCAAAAGCGTAGCATACGAAAATGGACAGACGATTAAAAAGGCATTCGCAGCGTCGTCAACGCAGCGGCTACTTATGATGTGGCACGCAAGGAAAAAATTATAATAAAAGTACAATAGCTATAGCTATGGCCCAATGGAGCCATAAGCTTTCAGCTGTAAAAAAAAATGTAAACAAATATATATAACTATGAGAAAAAACAGCGATATGTTTTGCAAAAGCAATAAATACAACACGAAAATTAAATGAAAGTAAATACATAAGCCACGGTAAAATACAGTCTCACCCAGCACGTCGACCAGAACTGCAAGCAAACTCAAAAGTTGGCCAAAAAGCCAATGCTAATGTGTGTGTCAATATACGCAAGGCATGTAAAGTGGCTTGCAACTAATTAGAAATGCCTCACGCTTAGTAATTTCTTTACTGTTGTAGCTGGTTTAAACAGGGTCAGATATATAAATAAATTAGTTGACGTAATAGACCTAGCCCTATAAAATACAATAATAAACATACACATAGCCCACAAAGTCTGCTTACACCCTACAAATATTTTTAATTTGATTAAAAACAATATAAATTTATAGTTGAAAACATATTTGATTTATGTAATCTTTCATTACATTCTAAAGCTGCAAAAGCAAAAGAAAATAAGATTCCTCACTTCATTGTTTATATAACGGTAAGTAATTGCAACAACATACTAATATAGCAAGCAGAAATACTGCTCGCTCCCACGACAGTCGGTTCTACGTAACCGGAACGACCCGGATTTATATCCGGCCAAGGACTGTCACTTCAGCAGCATTCCTCGTACATGCACGGGGAATGTTTATGCTGCTACAACAACAACAACTGCGTACATTTTCTTTTTAATAATAACGTTACTGTACTAAGATTTTGTTTTTTTCGTGTTTGACACAAGTGTGAGTAAACTAACATTGTTATTGTTGCCCCAATCTCATCCAATGGCTGTTTCGACCGGGTGTGACTAAAGGGAAAGAGATACGTTACATGTGAGGTTCAGTGCTCTGGACAGGGCTAGTTTACTGGCTTTGGTTAGGTTAAACTCCTACTTATCCATAATAGACCCCGACATACTCAATATATGTCCGGCATATGAAGGCACACCACACGATAGTAACCACTTATTCACTTGCCCTTTTAAACCTATTCACCTAACACCCCTCTTCCTTTGGACCCAACCTGTTGAAACAATATTCTTTACTGAGCCTGTCGTTAGACGATAACGATCGGTAACTACACCGCACTGGCAGGGCCTACTGCTACAACAACAACAATAAGATGTGTTAAACAAAAATGAACCCTTTGCACTCGAGAGGCGACTCTCGTTCACTTCGTTTGGTGCGGATATTCGATGAGCAATCTTATCGGAAGTTGATATTAAAATATAAAAGTTGTATATGTTACTTTAAGTGTGTAATCATTTTAAGTTAGAGCTAAGCATTTCCCGAAAAGCGCTACGAAACGCTTCGAGTTGCTGGTGAGTCCGCGCGGAAATTGCCTCGAGTGCCAAGAGTTAAAAGTAAGTCAATTATTATGAGGCAATAATAAAACGAGATTTACATTGAGACAGCTCGATTTCGTATTGGCTTAGGGTAAATTTTAGGTCTCAATTCGTAAGCAAATCGCAAAATTAATAAGAACCAGCAAGTTTACATGGCGCGCAATTCAAAAAGGTTAAAGGAATCGAAAATTGGGAGTTATATTGCGATCCAGATACAGTTAATTTCCTTAAATTAACTTGATTCTGATTAAACTTTTTCACTACAGATTTTTCAAAATTTTGGAATTTATCCAGTAAAAACTTGCAGCTTTCTTATGTATGCACATAACTGTAAAAAACACTGATTTTAAAAATAAAATAAAATAAAAGTCCAATAACAATTTTTTATTTTATTATTATTTATAATGGGTGTTCTTTTTAGAGGTTAGGTTTTCAAGATGAAATAAAACGTATATAATTTAATGTTATGGCCAAGAATTTAGCTTTATTATATTATAAAGATAAGGGTTTGCCATTATGTTTTAAAAATGATTTCGGGCAAGTGGCCGCCGCGGCTGGCTCGAATAAATTCCAGCCGAGAGGCCCAATTTTCGACCACTTTTTGCAGCAATTGGGGCCGTATGTCAGCAATAACGCGCCGAATATTCTCTTCCAAGACGTCAATCGTCTCGGGCTCATCTGCGTAGACAAGCGACTTCACATAGCCCCACAAGAAATAGTCCAGCGGTGTTATATCGCACGATCTTGGAGGCCACGCCACAGGTCCACGGCGCGAGATAATGCGCTCACCAAAAGTTTCCTTCAATAAATCGATTGTTGCGTTGGCTGTATGGCATGTAGCGCCGTCTTGTTGGAACCAAAGGTCGTCCACATCAACATCGTCCAATTCAGGCACGAAAAAGTCATTAATCATGGCTCTATAGCGCTCTCCATTGACTGTAACATTATGGCCGGCTTCATTTTTAAAGAAATATGGACCATTGATTCCCTCTGCCCATAGAGCACACCAAACAGTGACTTTTTGAGGATGTAACGGCGTCTCAGCAATGGCTTGTGGATTATGTTCACTCCAAATGCGACAATTTTGCTTATTGACATACCCATTCAACCAAAAGTGAGCTTCATCGCTGAACAAAATTTTCTTGTGAAAATCGGGATCGGTGGCCATCTCGTTTTGGGCCCAAATTTGCACGATTTGCAAACGTTGTTCAGGTGTAAGTCTATTCATTATGAAATGGCAAACCAAATTGAGCATAAATCAAGTGACAGCTGTCAAAAAGACCATCTACGAAAAAAGTAGTGCCAACTTGAAAACCTTACCTCTAAAAAAAAACACCCTTTATTTTACTTTTATTAGACCAGAACTTTTTGTGATTGAACTAGTTCGAGTCTAGTATTAGATAATACTGATGCATGTGCTAAATCGACAATTTGTTGGACATCGTTATATTAAATATATCATCGCCAATTACCATTCAAAAATGATAGAACACGATCCACTTCAGCTGCAGAGCAAACTGGTAGTAAGATGCTTGTAAGTAAGTCCAACAAACCTTCTCAAATGAGATGCTATAGAGCGAAGGAAAAGATATTTCGTCCAGATGCGGCAGAAAGAAATATAGATACGCTCTGCCCAACCCAGCTCTACGTTTATTTCGTTTATCTACATATTTCAAGCCTAAAATATAATTACTGTTTTTACAGACCACTTAGAGCTAATATGAGATTAAGTTACTATAGATAATTGTTAAATAAATGAAAAAAGAGTTTAGAAATTTATTAAATTCATTTTTTGAAACCGAAAAGTCAAGAGGAATAGAACTCGAGATCTCTCGCATAGCTCGTACATGCATTTCAGTATGTTATATTATAAAACAACTCAACAAAATAATCTGCAGCTACACCCACCCAACTCTGTTTTTACACGGTAGACATGTTCCTTAGAAATACGTGGAAAAAAAATCTTGTAAAAACATACATGCGACATATGGTAAATTTGGCGATGTGTTGCACAACTTTAAAACTTGGTGTAAGATGCAATAACCAGGGCCGTGGAGAGAGTATTCGGGCCCCGGGGGAAACTTGAGATGCGGGCCCCTTCAAATTTTTTTTATTTATCAAAATGCGTATTATGTTATAGTAATATAACATTTAAACATTGAAAAACTCACTGATAAAATTTTTGATAGAATTAATTATGAAATATTGATTAAAATGAATTTTAGAAAACTCTTCAGCAGATCTTTAATTCTTTAATTTAATTCTTTATCAACGTAAGGACAAATTGCTTTAAAGAATAACTACGTTTCAAAATTGGTCTTCATTTAAAATACAACTATCTTAATTTTATCTAATCATCACTATAATTATTAATTACCTTATAAATCAGGAGCATAAAATGTTCCATTTTAAAAAGAGCTCAATAATATATACTTTTGTATCACCATATTATATTTATTCTTCGTAATCGTGATCATAACATTCGATATGGTGACACCAAAAAAAGTCTGTGACGGAACTCTGGTAGAAGTATTATTTAGCATAGCAGGAAATTTCTTGGAATTACCCTCGAATCCGGGCCCCTCTGAAAACTCCGGGCCCGGGGTAAAAAGTACTCGATCCCACAGTGTACAGTGAAAATTCAATTCATAAGTACAAAACGGGTTGGTGTCGAAATTCTGTATGTACAAAATTCTAAAAACAAAATTCTGCTTTTTTAAAATTCTGCTTTCTAAAATTCTGCTTTCAAAATTCTGTATTAAAATATAATGCTAACAATGTTAAAGAGGTAATGTAATTATTTAATTTATTATTTTATTATTTATTATTATATTTATTATTTTTTATTATTATTCGAGATATTAAATAAAAAATAATAATAATAATAATCTTTTCTTCAGTTTCGATAGAATCCACAGTATTTTTGCGTAGAACTCCTTTTCGCGTGGGCGGCCTTCGGCCGCGCTTAAAAAAATAACCTTCATCAGTCCAACTCCGGCTACGCAATCCACCGTATTTTTGCGTAGAACTCCTTTTTGCGTGGGCGGCCTTCGGCCGCGCTTAAAAAAAATAACCTTCATCAGTTCAACTCCGGCTACGCAATCCACAGTATTTTTGCGTAGAACTCTTCTAAAAAAAACGAACAGCTGCGATGAATTATTAAGAAAAGAAATGAATTAAGTCACACTACATATTTAAAAAAAATTCCAAAAAATATTGTAATTGGCTAAACTAAAATATTGTTAGCGCTTAAACATATAATATACATATGTATATTTATGGAATAATTGTTTATTTTGTTACTTCTTGTATGACGAAAATCACTAAACTTGAATAAAGCAGAATTTTTCGCATTAAACATGCAGAATTTTGAAAAAGCAGAATTTTAAAAAGCAGAATTTTAAAAAGCAGAATTTTTTGCAATTTACAGAATTTTGTCACCCAGAATTTTGTAATACAGAATAATGACACGCTTCCGTACAAAACATATAAAAATTGAAATTGAAATTAGTAGCAACAATTTTGCAACTATTCGTCGCTACTTGATAACACGCGTGCACGATTATTACTACCTGGACCGAAAATGCTATCATCAGTTGATACCATGTCAGATATGCCCAGCCCATCTGCCAGATTTTATTTGATTAACTGCTTCTGTCTGCAATGGAGCGCGTAAAGGTCAAATAAAGATTATTCAATAAAAAAATTATTCAAAAACAATGTACAATACTTGTTATTCAGCTAGACGCGACCTAAAGATTACGTTGAAACTTAATGCACAGTTGGACTTGGTTAGTTCTTCAATAAACTTAATGCTCTTATCTTTTACGAAAAATGTTTACTAAATAAGACATCCTTTTAGGAATTATGTTTTGTTCACAAAAACTTTTTTTTTTTTTTGAGATTCGCTGAAGAACGGAGATTCCATGTAAAAAAATTTATTAGTGACCCTTGTTATTTTAAAATCGTGTAAAAAGAGAATTGGGTATATTTTAGAAGAAAGAATAAAGAATTCCATTCATAACTTTATGCCGCATTACAAAGCAGTTTAATAATAGATATAAAATTTACAAAAATTATGAATATATATGTATGAGTGTATGAATATGTACATGAGCGGTAGGCGTATGCTTGTAATAAATTTTTATGCAGACTTGAAATATATTAATATATGAATTACAAAAGGTGTTGCGTTTCATGCTCTAGAATGGTGATCTTAATTAATATGTATTACCACCAGTTTGAGTTGGAAAGCTTGTTGATGGCAAAGGCTATGCCCGCGTCCATTGAAAAACAAAAATAATCATATTTTATATTTTATATTTATATTTAGGTCGAACCCATATCATTCGAAAAAAAGTAAACTATTTATTCAAGCAATGTCAGAATCGCCAGTCTAAATCCACCGAAATATTGCTCTATATATGGCACCTTTTCAATTTCCTACAAAACCAACTTATGTAGTAGCCCTTTTGTTCGAACCCGTTAAAACAGTACTTGGAATATCCTTCATAGTTTTTTGTTTGTTTGGTTTTAGAGTTTTACTACATATTATTACCAATTTTAGTAAGGTTCGTTTGACTAAGCAACTACGAGCCTGATCAGACTCGGGCGAATGTTAAATAGAGATGAGAATGGGTCTGAAAATGCATGCATTTGTACAATAAGTTTAGTAATAAGCTATATATATTTGGCGTACATGAATTTGGTTTTTTTGCTTATCATGTTTTATTCAGAAAAATTGGTATATATGTATATTGTATTTTATTCAAAGCTATCTCCAGTAGTTTAAAAAGAATCGTTTTTTTTTTATGAAACCGCATCAAGTGCTGGAAGGAAGGAGCGATACCTGGTGAATACAGCGATATACAATTGATAACCTTTGCAATTGTGATCGGGTGTGGAATCGCAGAAAGATTACTTTGAATTTCTTTTAGAATATTGTGCCTGCCAAAGTTGTTATATGTACATATGTACTAGGCAATTTCTTAATCGAAATGCTTGTATTATAGAAAACTACGGTATGTAATTCGAATTTAATATGTAAGTGTAGTACAAATACATATGCGACAAACAGACATCAATTTATGAGTATTTTATGCTGATGAAATGTGCTGACTACAAATTGTTTTCCAAAAAAACTTTCAAGTAAAGCGCGCAGCTTTATTTTATATAACTTACCGTGTTACTATCTTTATTGGAATTTAATTCCTTTAGCACACCGCGACTGCTATTTCCAGTGCTGTTCAAGAACTTCGGCGTTTCTCCGCTGCCGTTGTCGCTACCAGAAGTTCGCGCTTCTTTATTTGTAAAGCCTTCCATTTTGCGGGTTTATGGTCACAAAATAAAATATTTAACACTCTTTTATATTTCGATTGTTTATTCTAGTATTATGTTAACACTTGCAAATATCTATAACAAAATATATGAATATGTTTGCAGAAATACAAAATAATGATTTGCAATCAGATTCACTTTTTCAGTTTCCCGTTTCAATTTGATTTTTCCCTAATACAAATGCAGCCAACTTGAACCTTTAGAATGGAGTTGCCAATATTTTGGTTATTTATTTGAAGATTAACAATATCGGCAATAAAAAATGAAGTATGGAAATTTATGAAATATTTTCGATTTATACAAGTACAGAATAGAGACTGCTCACCCCGCAACTAACGAAATAGAGGGTGTGGTTCCCCTTTTGCCCTAATTTTAAAGGTATATAACTTTTTTCTTCAATTATATATATATTTTTATATATATCTATACCACCGACATAGATATATACACATATATTAAATATGTTGAAAGACATATTAACTAGATAGGCCCTTTGTTAAAATCCGTTCATTACTTTACGAAATATAAGCATTTAAATATCTGAAATTTCCACCTTTTTTTCTTTTACACTCATAATAATCATCCCGCGTCCACTTCTCCAATTGTTCCGTGGTAAGGAGTCGCTATTTTGCACTTTTCCTCTAAGTTATAATTTATTACTGATCAAGATTTGGTTTTTAAAGGGCTTAATACATGTGGGTATATCACTACTTGATTGCTGTCGTACGGCACCATCTGTGTGTAAAGTTCTAGGCTTTGTAAACATTAGCTTTTGCACATGCAACCCTGTAAAGTTGCTATTGTGAATCATGTCTAAACATAGGAAGACTCAAAAGCCGACAATCTTTAAAAATGATTGGGGAAAACAATAACAGTTTTTCAAAATATAACTAAAAAATAAACTGATAGAGAACTGCTGAGCGCATACCAACATAATTCTCAGCGGCATTAATATTACTTTCGTTAACCCTTTCGCTACATCTTTTTATTGCGCCATCCAAAAAATCCAAATTTTTGTCTGAGTATTTATTTTAGGACCAATAACAATACAAATAATTTTTTTTTTTTTTTTTTTTGTTAAGTGCTTTTTTTTTAATGTTGCCATATGGCAACAAATGTTTTGTTTGGCTTCAATCGCAAATAATCTTCTTCTGCAATCTAATGCAAGTTAACACCTTACGAGAAATTTGTTGCCATATGCCAACAAGCTTAGTTTTAAAAATTAGCACAGCTTTTAAAGCTGCGAGCGAAAAAATATTTATATGCCAAATGACAGATTGAACATTTTTCTATATACTTTATTCAAAAATTGTTGAAAACATTTGCCCAAAATGCCTCAAAAATCTAAAAATGCAAAATAAAAATTTCAGAGTGAAGTGCTATATGCCAGAAGGCTTTCTTTAAAAATGTTGTATTACCGATATATAATGGGCGGTTAGTATTTATTTTATTTCTGTTTAACCATTAAACTTCAATTTTTGAAAATATGTAACAAAAAAGTTGATATTTTTTACAAGAGAGTGTTGACGGCCTTTTAAAGTTTACTGTTGCCATATGGCAACAATATCGCGAAAGGGTTAAGGCGCATTAAAAACTAGTTTCACATTAAAACGTTATTCCTATCTTATGCTCACAAGAAATATTTTTTGTATATTATTTTTTCTGAGATTTAATTCTTTGAGAAAATATTGTAAAAAGAGAAAAAAAATTCCTTCTAAGAGGGCAGCTTCATATAGAAATTTGGTATCCACCCATCCGTGGAACGCCGAAATTGGTGACCACCAAGTACTATGCGGAGATTACCGCACCGACAACCAGCAGGAGCCATGGATGGAGGATGTGGAGATGGCGGACAATCTCTCAGTAAACTCAGATGGATCTCTGGTACCAAGTAAGTCTTTGACAACGGTCAAACCTGGTGCAAATCAGGTAAGTAACGGTAAAAACAATGAAACTATTAAAGATTCAAACGCAGGTGGTCGTCTATCCGCAAGGCAGATATTCTATTCATCGACTTACACAGAGAAATTATGAGAAAAAAAAGAGGTTGTCTGTAAAGTCGGTTTACTGACGATAGTTTAACGTGATAACGTCATAAGAAAATACTGATTGAATGGCTGCATTCTTCAAAAGAAAATTTTAATTTTATTTGTTTGATAGATATTTTGTATGGATATAGAGAATGAGGTAACATTAACATAACATAATATACTTTAACATAACATAACATAACATAACATAACATAACATAACATAACATAACATAACATAACATAACAACATATCATAACATAACATAACATGCTGTTTAAGCAAGGTAACGACGCATTTTTTGGTGCGTGCAGCCGGCTACATAGAATTATTAGACGTTATCACGTCAAAAAATAATAATAACATTAAAACAACAGGTATTATTAACAAACTTGGTTTTATTTTAAATTCTTTAAGTAAATCAAATTAATAATAATCAATAAGAAGGCATATGCAAATACAAATACGTGAATTTATATATGTACATATGCGCATGCGCATATACATACATATATATGCTCCCTTAAGTAGGAGCGAGCAAGATGTCGAACGTTGCCGTTCGTTTGCTTTGTTTGCTTTGTCGTTCGTTCCGCGCTTTCGCTTGCAGTTCATTCAAGGTAACGGCAATGAGCAAGGTAACGACATATGAACAAGGTAACGACAAATGAGCAAGGTAACACTAATGAGCAAGGTAACGACACATTTTTTCGTGCGTGCAGCCGGCTAAATCGAATTATAAGACGTTATCACGTCAAAAGTACGGAAAGCCAAACTTGAATCCTATAGAAATTTCAGTAGTAACGTCGAAGAAATGAGAGAAACAGCGAGACTTTGTAAGGACCTTCATCTAGACCGCTCAGTAAGGCTGGATTCATTCGAAAACCTGATGGTTCATACACCATTTCCAAATCGGGAACGTTTAATGCTCTACTTTAGGGCTCCTGGACCTGACGGCATATATCCAGAAATACCTAAAAAATGAGGAGACAGGCCTGTAAAGGATCTTCATAGCTTGTCTTGCATATGGTTATATACCATCCTAATGGCGACGCGTAAGAGTAGTATTTATTCCGAAACCAGGAAAAGATGACTATTCCCTAGCAAACAGTTTTAGACCAATCAGTTTGACATCGTTCGTGTTGAAAAGTCTAGAACGAGTTGTGAAGAAACATAACCGAGTGGAGGTATTGCAGAGAAGTCCACTTAGTAGAAATCAACACGCTTACCAGAGTGGAAAATCATGTGAATCAGCCTTACACGATCTTGTTAGCAAGATTGAAGCCGGGCTGGAAGCTGACGAATACACAATGGGCGTGTTCGTGGACATTGAGGAGGCTTTTGATATGGCCACTTTCGGCTCAATACGTTATTCTGCCAAACGACACGGAGTTAACCAAACCATTGTAAAATGGATATACTCCATGCTTTCTGAGAGGCTGTTAACCGCTGGTGAGAACAGTGACGAACTAATCACCGTCAGGGCCAAGCAAGGATGCCCCAAGGGGATGTTCTACTAGCGGAGATGCATGAACTCGGCTTTCATGTCCAAGCATATGCGGACGATGTCTGTGCGCTAACATCGGATAAATCCTTAAGGAGGCTTTGCACAAAAGTGCAGAGTATTCTTGACAAAATCGATGACTGGTGCATGAGATAAGGTCTTTCCGTTAATCCGAACAAAGCAACTATAGTCTTGATTTACGAGAAAACGGAAATTGGATGGAGTCAGTCTTCCAACACTGAAAGGTGTGATACTTGGTCTTTCCGATGAAGTTAAATATCTAGGAGTAGTCTTGGATAAGAAGCTGACTTGGGAGACACACGCTTCACTGAAGGTGAATCGCGCATTGAGGATTTTCCAGCAATGCCGTGGAGCCTTTGGTAAAGCCTGGGGTCTGAAACCAGACCAATCATCACTTACGCTTCTGTGGTCTGGTGGCGACGGAGCATGGTTAAGTCCACAATCCGGGAACTATACAGACTGCAAAGAAGTGTATGTTTATGCATCACGGGTGCCATGAATACAACCTCTGGTGATGTCCTAAATGCTATGCTTGATTTGCTCCCCTGGATCTTAAGATACAACAGGAAGCAACAAAAGCAATGTGTAGACTCCATAAATATGGTTTCTGGCACGAAGACGGAACTTCGGGACACAGAGAAGTCTTTAAGTTGCTATCTGAACAGTACCCACTGTTTTTGGCATCTAAAGACTACCTGATACCCACAGTTTCGTTTCTAAGGAAATTTGATGTCAGAGCATGCAATGGAGCAATCCAGAATGCATGCAGGGAGGTTTGACGGATATTTTCTTTACCGGTGGGTTCAAGAATGAGATAGGGTCTGGGTTACGATAGTAATAAGTATCACTATGCTATGGGGGAAATGGCAACTGTTTTCCAAACAGAAGTTTTTGCCATCCTGAAAGTAGCCGAATGGATTATCGAGAAGGAGATGGAGGGGGAAACAGATAGGAGTTTTCAGTGACAGTCAGGCTGCAGTGAAGGCACTGGAGAACGCGAAGCAAATCTCAAAGATTGTTCAAGAATGTAAGAAGAGGCTTAATTCTGCCACAAGACAAAACAGGCTTGTACTTATATGGGTTCCGGGACACTCCGGTGTTGAAGGAAGCGAAATTGCCGACGAATTGGTCAACCGTGGGTCAGCGGTTCCCCCACAAGGGCCAGAGTCAATAATCGGAATCAGTTTCGCAAGAATCATGAATTGGATCAGCGATTATGTAGGCAATCTACATAAAGAGCGATGGTCCGGTCTAGAACGCTGCAGAACTGCAAAGTGTTTGGTGACAAGTCCGAACAGAAAACTGTCAAACTTTCTACTAAAACTTAGAAGGAAAGACGTTTGGTTGATGGTCGGTATCATTACAGGACACAACCCATGGGGTCAGCATATGACCACCATTGGAATCATTGAGGACCCAATGTGCCTGTTATGCTTGGAGGAGGCGTATAGCACTGAGCACTTACGAGATTTGGGTTCCGATGTCATGAGAATGAGTAACATTCATTCTCTAAAACTGGAGAATATTTACAGATCTGCCAAAGAATCTGGAAAATTCTCACAGGACTAACTATCCCTATCTCTGGCTCTATTTCTCTCCCTCTTTGACTATCTACCCCCTCTCCAGAGCTTTAAACACAATGGGCTTTTTAGCCTGAGTGTTTTAGGGGAATCTCCTGGTACTCCTTGGCTCGACCTTTCCAAATTTTAATTTCAATTATATACATATATATATTCTGATTTATGTATATATACATATATATATATGTACAAATACATATTCATATATATATATGTACATATATATCTATATATGTCTACAAATTGTTTCTGTTATATGTGTATATAAACCAGAACAACCACATAAATATGAAAACGAGATAGAGCAATCAAAAACACTTATAATAAAATATAATAATTTTAACGTAATAAATTACGTTATACATAAATAAATATATAATTGGCGCGTACACCCGTTTTGGGTGTTTGACGGAGCTGCTCCTCCACAAATGGAGGGACCTACAGTTTCACGCCGACTCCGAACGGCAGATATTTTTTATGAGTAGCTTTTTCATAGCAGAAATACACTCGGAGGTTTGCCATGCCTGCCCAGGGCCGATAGCTATTAGAATAAACTTTTTTTTCATTTTTGGTCTTTCACCGAGATTCGAGCCTGTGTCTCTCTGAATTCCAAATGGTAGTCACGCACCATCCCATTCGGCTACGGCGGCCGCTTCTGAAAAATATGCCGCGCAGAAAAGCTTTGTCTGAATTTGAGCAGGAACAAATTCTAGCATGGAGAGCAGAGGCCTCACAATGCGAGAGGTTGCACTGTATCGCATTACTTCCATTTGAAAGAAAAGTACGGATGTACCAAGATAATTGGCAGAAAATCAAAACTTAAGCATGGAAATGTCCGGGAAATCAAACGTTTAGCTATAAATAAATCAAATAGCCCTGCTGAAATTAAATACACCCTTAATTTGGAAGTTACTAACTCGTGTGCAACAAATTTTGCAAGCGGCTTCTAGTCTAGAATATGTAAAACGAGTACCTAAACCTGAGTTAAACACACAACACAAACAAACAACAGACTGAAATTTGCTGAAAAGTACCAATTTTGGGAAGATTCTGGGAAAGTGTAATTTTTTCCGATGAAAAAAAAAATTCAATCTGGACGGATCAAATGATTCCCAAGTGTATTGACTTGATAAACGGAAGAAAAATGAGGAGAAAATGGTTCGTAATTTCAGAAGCGTTCTGTCATGGTTTGGGCAGCCATTACTGTCAAATACAAAACGCCTATGTGTTCATAGCCACAATAATGAATAGTGTTAAGTATATATAGTAAAATTTCAAGACGAAGTTCTTATTATTTTTTTTTGATGATCACCTCGATGAGGAGTGGATTTTCCAGCATGAAAATGCGCTGTTCATGCTTCTAAAGCAGTCTTGACCATAATCCAATCCAAAAAGTATGGGCAATACTTTCTACATTGGTTTTCAAAAACGGAAGACAGTTTGGTAGCGCTAAAAGCCTTAGAAGTTCAATTATTGTTGGATGGTAAAAAATGTATCAAAATATTATGAAAAACTTAATCAAATCGATGTCTCGACGACGTCGACCAAAAAAGGAATCAAAACAAACTACTAATCCCAAAATTTTAAACTAGCCACAAGAATTCCCTTTGTTTATTTTAAACACAATAATATTGGTCTTATACTTTTTTGTTCTGTTGATTTTATCAATAAAAGTTTAAATATTAAAAACATAAATTGTTAGCCCTAAGCTGATAATAAAAGTATAAAAAAATTTAGTTGGCCCTCAAATTTTTAGTGTGCTGTAGTCAACAGGAATAAATTCATATTTTCGGCAAATGAACTACAGAACTGTAATTTCTGAACTCGATACCTTCTATGCTTTTCATGAAGTCTTTTCATATACAAACAGAAACTAATCGCTGAATCGTTCTGATCACACTTTTTCTACCGCTTTTGCTAAAATTTGAAAAGCGGATGTCAAGAGCTGAACATTTTAGTAGTTTCTTTTTTTAATTTTTTTTTTAATTAATTTACTTACTGCCCTTAACTTTTGCCTTTTATTTTTTTGCAAATAAAATATCCATACATTTTCAACTTTTTTTTAATCAACTTTATTAGAAAAATATTGCTCCTCTACACACTTTAACAACTCGTTTTTTGAAATTTTTTTATTTTAATTTGTTTGTGTCATACCATATCATACTTCTCATATATCTAAATATACATACTTTCCATCTTTAAAGAGCATATTCTCGCTATATCGTTTATTAATCACTTTACATATGAGCTATTTTTTGCTCTAATTTATTGTTAAGGTACATATCGCTCTAAAAGAAATTTTCGTAATAGTTTTAATTTTTTTAACATCTATTATGGTATATTATTAAAATAGGTAAGTAATTTAGTTTCATAGGCATTTTGTTTGTCTTTTTTGTATTTTTTACTCGCTAAGAACTTTTGTAAAGGAATTAGGTACATTGAAAATGGTTTTTTAAGTTTTCTTATTAAAAAAAAATTTAACAAATTGCCGTTTGTGTTAAAATTTTGTCAACAGCCTTAATAATATTTTACCCATTTTAGGTTGCATTTTTGTAAGATTTGATATCAGTAGAAGCCCAGCACATAAGCATATATGCGTGTACGTCTGTATGTATGTGCATGAGTTGTTGGAAATTTATGTACATATGTAGGCCTGTATGCGAAGTTGAGCTGTAATTCATCGATATATTTAAAGGCGCATTTTAATAAAAAAGTTTATATATTAAATCGATAGCAAGAAAACTGTTCAAACTTAAATAATCTAGATTAGAGTTATTCACATTGCGGCCCATAGTTCTTTTCCATGTAGCTGCAATTTTTATGCTTAGTTTGTAAATGAAAAGAAAATTAACTCTGATTCATAAACTATTTTTGCAGATTGAATAATAATAGAATTGATACTATGGAGTGAAAAATGGCACGTTTCTCATGCTCAAAATGTCCACAAAACAAGACGTCCGACAATTATTTGTATATCAAAAAATCCATCCTACTTTCAGACAATAATTGTGAATATACAGTTTAGTTGCGAGTTTCGGCACGGTACTCATCAGGCAGAGAAATTGTAACGCTTACTTTGAAAACAGAAAAATTTAGAAATTTTTTCCCCCTTTAAATCTTTTGTATGCCATTTTTAAGGTAACAGAGTATTTTTTTTAGCAAACAATGTTTTTTTTCTAATTCCTACAGTGTTCTAACCCATTAACCACCTCATATTTAAAAGGATTACGATAATTGAACCTACCATACATTTCAAAAAATCCTTCGATATTCTGTTAATATCGGTCTTGAAAAAAACCATAAGCATTAATTGCTTATTTCCTCAAACCCGAGTTAAATTATAAGCGTCTCCGCCAAACTCTACACAGTTAAATACAAATACTTATTGTGCTCATAATTTTAAAGAGTTAAGCTTTCAATTCTATATATAATATATTCCTGTTGAATATTGTAATATTCACTTGAGTTTGTCTCGGAAATGCCGTTCCGAAGTAAGTTAATTTTGAAAAAAAAAAATCTTTGTATATACCTATTATATATCGCTCTCCAGCCATAAGTCAAAAAATTTAAAATTCGAGAAGACTTGCTTTAAAGTTTGACAATGTCTTCCTAATAGAAGTAATTACACTTTTTCTTCTAAAACATCGCTATGAATTTTTTATACAACATAAAAAGAGCTACTGGTTATTTCTGCATACTTATCAAAAGCATTTTTTTTGTTGCGTTACAACGTTCTTTCAGAAAATGAGCGATATGCGTTTATTGACTTTGTGCTGATTTTTGTTTAAAAGGTTCTGATTGTGTTTTTTTGTATACATATACCAAGTACAAGTTAATATTTGAACGCCTAGTCAGGCCCGACGAGAGGGGGGAGGATCGGGGACTGTTTACGCCGGGCCCGGAGTTTTCAGAGCGGCCCGGACTCCAGAGTAATTCGAATTAGATGAATTATACATAATTGGAAAGGGCCCGCATTTGCAATTTTCCCCCGGGACCCGGATATGCTCTCTACGGCCCTCCGTCTAGTTGAACACCTGCAAAACTTGGCGCGATTTTCACATAACTTCTAAAAAATGTGATATGAATAATTTCTCTTTTGTATGAGGCAAAGAGATGATTTTCATTTTTTTCAAGCCTACTTTAAAAACAAAAAAATTCAAGTGCTTTAACTGTACCTGAAATAATTTTATTATTAAAAAAAGTGCGTGTACCGTAGTACACATAACAGAAGTGAAACTTTCAAGGCAGACAAAGAAAGAGGGAGATACCCGAGAGAGAATGAGAGATAGAGGGAGAGAGAGAATATATATCTAAATAAATTCACAACATTTGCAGAGAATACAAATCAAAATTTACAAAAAACGGAGAAGGGTCAACCGGTGTAGGTAAACGCCGGACACAAATCGTGGCAACAACGCGCACTGCTCCGAGCGTTTATCACCCGCAAAAAAATTGGGACCAAAAAACGCCCCAAACAGTAGGCACCAAGGCTTGGCTGAAATCTTCTTCAATTTTTTGTGTGGCGTGTTGTTGTTCGTCTGGTGTTGACAATTTTACGGCGCTTCCGAGTGTCAGATAAACTTTATGAGAAGCTTTTTAATGACATAACTGGGTTCAGATATTTGCCTTTGCTTGCTGAGATTCAAGTGCTATTAGAAAAACTTTCTAACATTGTATATCCACCTTTGGGCATTGAATTCGGAACCAAACGAATGGTCGTCAGGTACAAATGCACTCTTCAACGTGAAAGATGCAATAGTGTGCAATAAAATATCGAATTTAATTTATTTTCTGAAACTTGGTAGTATTGATTTAAAATTAGTATACAGGGACGTAATAATTGACAGTTACAGTTAATTGAAGTATATTATTATCAAGATGGTTTTTGATGAAAATTATTATTCCTGAGTTGCGTGCGTTGTCTAGCACAGAATAAAATAAATAATATTAAGTAAAAAAAGCTTCTTGGTGCAACTGTGTTTGTCAAATGTCTAGCGATACTGATTTTGCGATATAGGTTTGTAAGGTATGTGCAAATGTTCATTTGTGTATTTGTTTCTACATATATATTTGCATTTTAAATTTTGTAAATTTTTTTATATACATACATTATTTTTCAGAGCTGAAGGCGTTAAATCTGGATGTATACTTTGGCATGCTGCTCAATATGAGTTGTACATAGGTATATTTAAGGCCTGTTTTTAAATATATGAAGCTTGAGTTACTATGGCGGATAAACTATTTTGTGTAATCTATTACAGAGTTGTATTTACATATAGTAGTATTCGATATACATCTTGTATATAGTAAATTTAGTGAATATTTTTATAAAATTACAAATACATACACATTTTTCAAAAAATAAGTCACATAAAACTAATTAGATGAGATTTCCCTAAACTCTGTGTTTAATAAAAGATTTTCAACTGCGTATAAATACACCCACGTTTTAACAGATTCGATTTTATTTATTAAAAACAAAAATAAAATTTCCTAATGACTTTACTTAAGTACATACATGCTTGTACATATGTTAATTAGGGTGACCGCGTGGAAAAACGACTGCATTGGCACGCCTTCTAAAAGGCAGTATTGACGATTTGAAATACCAGGGTTCAAACTGGCAAAGTATACCTATTGTAAGGCATCCATCCAGAGGGTAGATGCTCATAGTTAGTAGTAGGTAAATGAGGACGACTTAATGCAACAGGGCGTGTCACCACTCACAGTTCCGACACTTTCAGAGAGTCATAACTTGGGCATCAAAAGTGATATCACGATAAATTCACATCTGTACTTACAGGCAGTACCATGCTTCCTTGCTTAAGCCTCTCTCTATGTGCCGCATCATAGAACTGAGTGCCATGGGAGCACTGTGCATATTTTTTTAAAACGAAAATCGCGATATTTAACTGGAGAATTAGGATTGATTACATACGTATTTTATATCGGAAAATAAAATAACCCTAGCGGAACTTCTTTTAATTAACCCACAAAGTAGTTTTTCCAGTCAGTACTACGATTTTAGGAGCGCGCCAATGTAATTCACGATACTTTTTCGTACGCCTGGCCACATTAGCGTAGATATATGTATATAATTGTTTCTAGCTTTTGTAACGGTAATTGTAAAACTTATGTTTTTATAGCATAGTTCGCTCATAGCTCATTCTTTCTTTTCTTTAACTACATTAGTAACTATTAAGTATGGCTTTTTTAAGAAAACTATTCAACAAATATTAAATTAGCGGTGCAAACAGAATTACAGCACGATGCAATTTAAATTAGAGCAATCGCTCGCTTGCTGAGTTAAATAATAGTAATAGCTACTCAAACGCAAGCGGGACTTATCGCAGAGTTGCTTTCGAAATACCACATTCTGTGTTGAAAACCAATGCTTGGGATGGAGTTAGTTACATACATACTCACATAATTGGCGTTTACGCCCTTTTTGAGTGTTTGACCGAGCTCCTCCTCCTAATTGTACAGTGCGTCTTGTTGCTGTTCCACAAATAAAGAGGCAAACAGTTTTCAGCCGACTCCGAACGGCAGATATTTTTTAGGAGGAGCTTTTTTGCATGGCAAAAATACATTCGGAGGTTTGCCATTGCTTGCCGAGAGGCGACCGCTTTTAGAAAAAACTTTTTCTTCATTTTGGTGTTTCACGGAGATTCGAACCTACGTCTCTACGAATTCCGAATGGTAGTCACGAACCAAGCCATTCGGCTCCGGCGGCCGCCCAATAGAAGGAAGAAAAAGAGGCTGAGCAAAAAAGAGAGAGTGAATTCGAGGAAAATTTTTGATGAAGCTATGACCCACCCAAGGCGAATTTATTACAGGTGACAGCAAACACATATAAGTAAAACCCTACATGTATTTGTTGTTGCGTTTGGTGCAAGCATCATGTCAAAATCAGCAAGCAAATGTAAACATACGAATGTAAACATACCAATACATACAAACAAAGCATATCATTTTGACGTAAGCCATACCTACGGCGAAAAATTCAGCTGGGTGAATGCTGTCACCTTATTAAATCCACCTTGGACCCACCACAGACTGTGAAGCTAAGAAGAAGAGTTTGGTAGCATCACTGTGTGTGTGAGGGCACACATTTTTGTGTTTTTTGTGTAATTTCTTCTCGTTCCTGCATTTTGTTCGCATTTTCGCATTTCTCTCACGGAATTGCACCAGTGTGATGCCATGCCTTTCTGATGGGTGTAATCTTGTATTCTATCATTCTGGTGTGTTATTCAATAAAATTTTCGCCGAAATAAAATTGACCAATCGGTTGCTCAGTTTATAGAGAGTTATGTTAAGCAAGCTAACAAATGGTGGAACGCTAAATCGATCCGTCCCTAGGGCCTATCATCATACTTATTATTATTATTTATTTTGTAAACCTAACGAAAGCGCCTAAGCGCATAGAAACGAAGCGCTGCCGTAGCTAGCTTCACAATTTCATCTGTTGTTTGACAATTGGCATTTGATCGTTGGACAGAAGGTTTAAATTTAAAATATCAAAAAGTTTCCAGGAAGAAAAAGTAGGCAATTTTTGTAGTCAAAATCCTGTGGGATTGAATAGAAACGGTACATAGGCGTTAGGTAAATTTTAGACAAATAATTGATGCATTCAAATTTATTTTATTTGAATCGAAGGAACTTGCAGCGCTTTTTTTTTCAATTGATTAATAATTTTGTCTTTTCGCTCCATTTCGGAATTTTCAGTTTTTTGCTTAAATTGTAATTGTATATAATGGAATTGCTATAAATCAGGTGGTGCGAAAGATCATTGCCAAACTAACCGATATAAATCTAAAAGGTGGTTCACAGCAAGACGCATTTGCCGAACTGCCAACTTACAATTCACCAAAGTAATGAAAGGTGTGTCAACAAATATTAGGTTAGCGGTGAGTGCCCCCTTTAGGTATGTACATGCCCCTGCGTCATAGTCATGAACACATTGAACAAGCCAGACACAAATTGTCAAATGGTTTGTACCCTTAGGGTCAGTTTTTTAGTGCAGATTTACTGTGATTTCAGGCTAAGCTGTTTAATTGGTGAATTTTGCAGAGCTAACATAAGTCAAGTTTAAAAATTCACTACTGTCAAACTAGCACTAAAAAACCGCACTTTATTCTCATGTAGATAATTATTTTGACGGCGGAACGGCAACTCCGCGATTGGTAAAATAAGTTGCTGTGTCTAGATTACAGTTAAGATGCAGTTATTCATGCAGTGATCATACGTAATACAAATGCATGTCACTGACCAATCACAATCGACAAAGCGTTTAGATAAGGTAGATAAACATGAATCGGCGAGGAAACAAAATGGTAACTCTCAGTGAATGTGGCAGACAGCTGTTAAGATGCCGTTATTGTAGAGTTCATCTTTCTTTATCGTTTTTAATAACTTTTCAGTTTTGCTTACAAAAATTCGGAAGTTTTACTCTAACTTCTTAGTTCTCATCTACAATTATGTGACAGCAAAGTAAACTTGATTATCCCTATCGATTCAATCGCGTAATCTTGTATCTATTCTATTATTCTTGTGTATTTATACTATCAAACAAAAAACCATGTGCATTTAAATTCCGTTTACACTATAACAAAAAATTTTAACAGGGATATAATTTCGTCGAACATCGCCCGCGTTAACGGTCTATATCACTATTAATCATTCAAGCCTACTTAGACTGGTGGACTGTCTTCGTGATGCTTTGTTGTCCAAATACCGTGCATCATTTGTGGCGGCAGGTTCGAGTTGGGGACTGCCAGTTTTGGAATACTGGTAAAAATAGGATGGTTGGGCGTTGGACCCGTCGTAAAGGCCTTATTATCGATACCATCCACTTGTGTTGCGATCGCTCTATTGCTGCCGCCAAGTGTTGTCTTTTGTTTGCTTATCGTACGAGGACTAGATATAAGAGCGGTTAAAACACCACCAACAATTGCAAGTGACGCGAATGCTGTCTGCGGCACCATCATACCAAAAATAACGGTAGCACCGATAAATGGCGCTCCTAATAGCCAGAAACGTGCCCAGCATATGGCTGAGAAGGCAGTGATCTTCTTCTTTTCATCGCTTACAAGCTCAACGGTGCAGGTGGTGAGAATAGAAAGTGTAGTGGAGATGGCCACTTTAGAGATCATAGCCGAGAGCATGAGCAAAGCCACGCGCGCATCAAAGGGTACTAAATGGGTAAAAAGAACGATATTAGAAGATAAAGATACGGCATAATAAACTAGCTTTTCAAGTATTTAACTTACAGTTCTCTGGCACAAGCCATCCCAGATACGCAATTAGACCGGCAATCACATTAAACAGTCCCGTCCAAAACCATTTGTGCGTAGTCTTCAGTATCAGGAAGAGGCCGATAAAAGTTCCGGTTATCTCACTCAAACCCGCTACAACCGTATTCACCTCCAGATGCTCGCGACTGAATGAGCGTATGTTCAGCAACATGCCGTAGTAAACTACTATATAGATGGACCAGGCCAGATGGACACAAATCAAATTACGCACTACATTATCACCCTTCCATATTGCCCACCAGCCTGGTGGTGATGGTGCATCCATGGCGGTTTGCGCTTGAAATTGTAGCTGTTGGTCGATGTCATGTGGAAGACCATAACGTGTGCCATTCGCCTCAACGCATTGCAAAAGAATATTTTTCGCTTCCAGAACCCGTCCACGCTGTATCATCCAACGCGGTGAATCTGGAATCCAACTGCAAATAATAAAATAGTGAAGTTTATTTATTGGCATTAGAAACGAGTCTTGATAGCACAACTCACCGCCATAAGTATATGAGTATCACAGTTGGCCAGGAGATGGCCATGTATATGTGAGACCAGCTCGAGAAGAAGCTCGCAACGCCGGGTAAAAGAATAACACCTATTGACCAAAATTGTTCGAATAGTGTCGAAACACAAGTCTTATAGACACCTCCTGTTATATCAGCCACTAAAGCAGAAAAGTGAAAGTGTAAATGAGTCTTATGAACCATGCAGCCTTTGTAGCCTATTTATTACTTACTTATTACACCTCCAGCCGTATACATTTGAGCACAACAGACCGCCGACAAACAGCGAAAGAAGACATGTAATTCATATGAGGCCACAAGCCCGGTGAGATTACCACAGAAAATTTGCGTCACCATACCGAAGAGCATCACATTTCGTGGACTGAAACTGTGGGCGGAGCGAAAGATTAGTTGAAAATACTTTCTCAGAGAAAATCACATTTACTGCTCTGAGAAGCAAAAGAATATATATAAGATAATGGAAATATGCAGAGATAGACAGATAGCTAAAAAATTGGGTGCAGAAGAACGACAAGACACTGCGACTTAAAATCCCTTTTGTATCCCTATTTGTACTTCTATAATATTTTCCTAACCTTGCTTGGCTAATACACCTTCAGGCTCCCAAGCGATTGCTAATAGATCTTGGTAAACGAATTCCTAACCGTTAGGGTCAGGGAGGTGAAGTACCAATCTCTGTCTAGCCAAACACGAATGAATTTATATATCAGTGGAATTAATATTCTCAATTCCATTATTGTGCAACCACTTTGGCGCATCCTACGCTATGTGAGCACAGCATGGCATTGTAACCAAGATTAAAAACTATTGGATATGTTTGAGTCATTTTCTAGTAGTGTTAAGTAGTTTATTTTTAAGAATATGCGGTTATATTCCGCCTTCTGTTACACAATTAGCCAAACTCAAAACATCCTTGGCAAACCCTGTAAGGTGGAGAGGTATAGCGGAAAGAAGAAGAAAAACCAGCTACTCTCATGCTACAAAAAACACAGATAATGGTACTGGTCTGTAGGTGGAGCTCTGTGCTTAATACTCAATAGATAATGAGCGCAGTTCGCAAAATTTTGACCACAGCCGGAGTCGCAAGTGCTGATTTAAGTCAACAAGTAGTAAACAACTAGAAAGTAGCACAAAGGGGTTACGCTACCATATTTGAAATAAACGCCTCTCGAGCACAATGAATATGCTAGCGCTCACCTACAGGAAAGCCACCAAAAGTTAGGGTCAAATAAAAACAATAACGTTTCGATGACTCGGTTCGGATAAATCCCATATAGATACCAAGCTTTCAGGACGAATTGGCATTAATACAAAAAATTTAAAGCTCTAAAGCAGCAATTAGTTAGGGAACAAGGACACTGTAATATACTACATATATAAACAAGTAAATAAATAAATAAACTAAAAGTCAGACCAGCTTGTAAGAGAGCGTACTTGCGTAACACTCTCAATGGCCTGGGAGAAGTTGAGCAAATCGCCCGCTTACGCGATTTTGGCCGAGTTTAATAAAGCGCGCCAGTCGTTTCTTTCTCGTGCTAACCGGCGCCAGTTGGACCCACCAAGTGATGTCAAGTCCTTCTCCACCTGATCTTTCCAACGCAAAGAAGGCCTACTTCTTCCTCTGCTACTACCAGCTGGTACCGCATCGAATACTTTTAGAGCCGGAGCGTTTGTATCCATTCGGACGACATGCCCCAGACAACGCTGGATTTTTATTCGTCGCAAAGCTCATAAAGCGCAAAGCTCGTTCCATCGCCTGCGATATTCGCCGTTGCCAATGAGCAAAGGTCCAAAAATCTTACGCAGAATCTTTCTCTCAAACATTCCAAGCGGCGCTTCATCGGATGTTGTCATCGTCCACGCTTCTGCGCCATACGTTAGGACGGGCATGATGAGAGCCTTGTAGAGTGTTAGTTTTGTTCGACGAGAGAGGACTTTACTGCTCAGTTGCCTACTTAGTCTAAGGTAGCACTTGTTGGCAAGAGAGAATCTACGTTGGATTTCCAGGCTGACATTGTTATCGGTGTTAATGCTGGTTCCTAAATAAACGAAGTCTTTTTCAACCTCGAAATCATAACTGTCAACAGTGGCGTGGGTGCCGATACGCGAGTGCGCCGTCTGTTTGTTTGAAGAGGTACTTCGTTTTGTCCTCTTTCACCACCAGACCCATTCGCTTTGCCTCTTTATCTAGTTTGGAGAAGGCAGAACTAACAGCGCGGTTGTTAAGGCCGATGATATCAATATCATCGGCATACGCCAACAATTGTACGCTCTTATAAAATATTACGTACGATGCTCTCCAACATCTGGCTAAAGAAGTCACACGACAGCGAGTCACCCTGTCTGAAACCTCGTTTGGTATCAAACGGCTCGGATCTCTTCCCAATTCTGACGGCGCTGCTGGTGTTGAGCAACGTCATCTTGCAAAGCCATATTAGTTTTGTGGGGATACCAAATTCAGACATCGCGTACAGATAACTCCTTTTCGTACTGTCGAATGCAGCTTTAAAGATTTGGCGTATTGTAAATAATTGGTCGATGGTAGACTTTCCAGGTCTAAAGCCACACTGATAAGGTCGAATCAGTTGGTTGATGGTGGGCTTCAGCCTTTCACACAATACGCTCACTAGAACCTTATACGCGATATTTAGAAAACTAATCCCGCGGTAATTGGCACAGATTGCAGGATAACCCTTTTTATGGATTGGGCAGAGCACACTTAAATTCTAATCGGCAGGCATGATTTCATCCGACCATATTTTGCATAGAAGCTGATGCATGCACCTTACCAGCTCCTCACCGCCATGTTTGAATAGCTCAGCCGACAGTCCGTCGGCGTCCACGGCATTGTTGTTCTTTACCCGCGTTATCGCTATTCTTACCTCGCACACTTAAATTCTAATCGGCAGCCATGATTTCATCCGACCATATTTTGCATAGAAGCTGATGCATGCACCTTACCAGCTCCTCGCTGCCATGTTTGAATAGCTCAGCCGACAGTCCGTCGGCGTCCACGGCTTTGCTGTTCTTTACCCGCGTTATCGCTATTCTTACCTCGTCATGAACGGGTAGCGGAACGTCAATGCCGTCGTCAGCGATTGGTGTATCGGGATCTTAACATTCTCTGTGACATGCGCAGCTGTCATTATTTAATAGGTTCGAGAAGTGTTCCCTCCATAATTTAAGAATGCCCTGTAGAATTTTTGGGCTTTGTTCCTATTGGCCAGCATCTCCACCTCCTCGCACTCACGTATTTCGGCCTTTCATTTCTTCTGTCGGATAATACGTCTATCTTCCTTTCTTAGCTCTCTGTAGGGATCCTACATGCCTCGCGTTGCGCCCGATCGCAACGTGGCCCTGCGTCAGCATGACATTCCGCGTCGTACCAACTGCTTTTTCGGCGGTACGTAGAGATCGAGAAATGTTGCTCCATTGTTCATGCATGCCGGTTTGTTGGGCAATACTCTCCGAGAGCAGGAGTGAGAGTCGAGAGGGGAATCTTTTAGCTGTTAGATTTTCGATGATGAGCACTCTTTGGGTAGGTAGATGTACGTTTTTTGCTGCATAGAGGCGTGTGCGCAGTTTGGCTGCAACGAGGTAATGATCCGAGTCGATGTTGGTTTCGCGTTTTTCGATCAGGAGACAGCCAGGTAGCTTGGTGTAACTTCTTATGCTGGAATCTGGTGCTGCAGTCAACCATGTTTTGGGCCCCGGCGAAGCCGATCAGCCTCTGTCCGTTCCTGGATGTTTCGTTGTACAGGCTGAATTTTCCGTCTGTGGGACCACAAATTCCCTCTTTACCCATCCATTGAAGTCGCCAAGCACGATTTTTATGTCGTGGCGGGGACAGCGCTCGTAGGAATATTCTAAGCGCTCGTAGAAAGAATTGGTCGCATCGTCCTTCTCTTAAGTCGGGGCGTGGGCACAAATCAACGAGATGTTAAAAAAATCGGGCTTTGACGCGAATTATTGCGAGACGCACGTCCACCGGCGTGAACGACAGTAGATGGCGACGAAGTCTCTCTCCCACAACAAATCCGACACCGAATTTGCCCTCCTTTACATAGCAGCTGTAGTAGACGTCGCAAGATTCTATGTTTTTCTTGCCTTGCCCCGTCCATCGTATTTCTTGAATGGCAGTGATGTCAGCCTTTACTCTCACGAGGACATCAACCAGCCAGACAGAGGGACCGGACATTCCAGGTGCATGCCCTCAAATAATATTCCTTATTTCGTTTGCAGGAGACGTCATCAGTAAAGGATGTTCTTATCTGTGGCTTATTTAATTTTTCTTGGAGGGAATTTTTAAGTGGCAGGTCCCAAACCGAGCGGACAACCACTATGCTAGAATGCGTCGCTTTCTCACGTTAGCTCACTTCCAAACGGGTGTTCGGAAGCTACCCAGAGGATACTTGGGCTAGTCCCGGAAGTTATGAGCTGCTTGAACCATATGCAGAAGAATCGTCCTGGCCACTCCCAAGTGAATGGCGATCAGTAACCTTCCCCACTTGCGTGGACTTCTACACATGGAACCATGGATCCACCATAGCAAATTTGCTGTATTACATACGAAAATCGCATGGTGAAAATGTTTTTAGAGGTTTGACCAAGATCATACCGTTAACCGGCTCTCAGCGAATTTGAGAGAATCAGCTGGTTGACTGATATATGAGAGGTCATGACAGTGGTTTGCTTACAACAGACGTCGACACAATCTATGTTTATATTGCTTCGTTGCCCTCTAACCACCGACTGATTGGACGAGTGTGTGAATACTTGTGTGTGTGGAGAATTCTGCTGCCGAGTTTCTGGCTAGACTCTAACAACCAAAGTTACTCTCACAATTCTGTTTTTTCCCATAGCTGGTGGCCAAAAGTGGTGATCTATTATCCCTGAAATTGTCGCAAGATCTACTCACACTAAGTAGTGGGGAACTATCTGAGAGTATACGGATCAACTTCGGTTCTCCCACAAGGATTTTTGCATAAGCTGCAATGACGGAAAAGAACCAGAAACTTTAAAGTATCGACTCTGTGATTTCTCTTCATTATGTATTGTATTAGCCAACATTTTTAAAGGACTTTGGGCGTAAAAAAATAGTGCAGTGGCAGATTACTCCACGGAATGATTAAAGCGAGGTAGGATGATAGATCCCCGTGGGATCACGAAATCTAAACATCATTTGAGCCACCTAAATTGGTGTGTGGGTTACATTCAAACAGCCAAGTGAACTTTCGGTTCCATCTATTAGTTCTTTCACTATGTATATCGCCTTTATCTGTTTTTATGTCCTCCTGAAATTATTTATTGAATTTACATCGTAGCCTATACATACGCTCTAGATCTAGACGCCTGCAAATAGGTCAAGTAAAATATCAAATAACGTAAAGGAAACTTATTTACTCAGATTACTTACTACTTGAGCAGGTGATTCGCCAGTATGCCACCGGTAAGGACGCCAAACAAGTGGAAGAATTGCGTTACTGATACCAGGATGTCACGCGAGCACACCAAATCGTATTGCGTAACTACCGATTGATATTCAGCCCTATGCTCGAACTGCTGGCATGGGATGATGTTCGTACTGCGCGAAGTCGGTTGCTCCCATACTCGCGGTTCCAGTTCGGGCCGTTCGTAGCGATAGTAAAGATGCGCATGCTCTTGTGCATCCTGGTATACGTTACAAAAGTCTATACTAAATTCCTGGTCATCAGCCTCCTCCTTCTGCGGATGCGACACCTTTATCCAGAGAGTATCATTTCGAGCACCCACTGTATTCGGTGGTTTGCAAAAGAATTCACCATGTCGAGGTGCGGGCGCTGTGAAAATTATGCAGGCCATAAACCATGATGATGGGATCTTACAAAGAAAGATTAGTAATACGGCGCGCAATTGCCAGTGACCCCATTCCCCGGTAATGCGTCCAACGGCATCGACTTTGGTCTTCATTTTTGAGCTTTGTTGCGGTCGCTCGCCTTCGATGCTTGAGAAGAAGTCTTTTGGATATAAGTTATATTGGTGGGTGTGCGTAGACGTTTGTGAGTAATGATAATTGCTGTATAGTGTGGCTGTGGTGGGTGTAGAATAGTTGTTGTTGTTAGTCTCACTATAGCTATCGCTGTCCGTGCTGCGACCGTTATCGTCAAGATCTATTATACTCTCCTCTGTTTGTCCGCTACCATCAAGCGTTGTCGATGTGGTGGTAGTTATCGTCACCGTATTGCCATCAAATAGCTGCAAAGATGTTATCGAACTGCGACGTCGACATTCACTTGCCGGTGTGCCGTAGATGCTCGGTCCAGATGACGTTGGCGACGCTGAGGGTGCAAGTGTTTCGTGATAATGTTTATTTGCTGACTTTTGCTCGTTGGAGATGGGGGTAATGGTAAGTGAATTGTAGGCGTTGTAAATGTGATTGGGGATATGGGTGTGTCTTTGGTGGATCGGTGAACTTGAGGTGGTGTCGACGGCTGTGTAATTGTGTTGGTGTGCTTTCGCTGATATGTGCTTAGGTACGGTATTATTGCTGTTGCTACTGTTACTGTTATTATTATTCGTTTCCGACTGTTTATTGTTATCTTTGTTACCGGCGTCAGGTAACAATGGCGATTCGGCCTGGCAAAGAAAATAGAAAATGTTTGTAATTTAAATTGGATTTAAAATGAAGATGGAAATAAATATGCAAAAACTGGTTTTATTCGCTTTGCTTGCTTTTTCCTAATGCCTAAAGGAGAAATAAAGCATGTCTTTTTAGGACAACAAACTTCAGAGATGAGGTGTAAAATTCAGTTGTAAAGCAAACAAATATTCTGCAAGAACGTATAATTTTATTATTTGTTTAATTTAAAAAGTTTCTTAACCGATGCCGATATATGGCTTGAAACTTGAATATCTCTTGCAATATATTTATAATGCATCAGATATGGCAACATTACAGCGGACATTCACATTTATTCGATAAACTGATTTATTTATAGAAATACAAATACAAATATATGTATAATTGACGCGTACACCCTTTCTGGGAGTTTGGCCGAGCTCCTCCTCCTATTTATGGCGTGCGTCTTGATGTTGTTCCCCAAATGGAGGGACCTACAGTTTCGAGCCGACTCCGAACGGTAGATATGTTTTATGAGGAGTTTTTGCACGGCATAAATGCACTCGGAGGTTTGCCATTGCCTGCCCAGGGGCGCAGGGGGGTAGAATACACGATTTCTTCATTTTGGTGTTTTTCCGAGGTAGTCACGAACGTACCCATTCGGCTACGGCGGCCGCCTCGACAAATACAAATAATTATAGTATATGTAAAACATAGAGAAGAGACACTAGTAACTAAGACTGTTGGCATTATTTAATAAATAGTAATTGAGTTCTAAATTGTTCTCAAATATTTGTACAATAATTTTTATACATTTTTTCTTTTAATTTGCATTTGATATTAAAGTGTAAATACACCTTTTCTACATTCCTCAAAACAGTCTACTAGACTCCGTGTTTTTTTATTATTATATTTATTAACCATAATTAAATTTATAACTAATATTAAAGACTAACTGCTGTTTCGGTTATTTGTATCGGCTTATTAATATTCTTATATTGACTGGCAGCTAAAGTATTTCAACAATATATAAGTTAATAAGTGTGTTTAGCGATTTATTGATGGAGTTACAGAGAAAACAGAGACTATAGAGATTAATCGATTAACTGCAAAATAAATTTTATCTTTCACAATGCGTTCAAATTATTCTGAAACCGTGAATATTTTGGAGATTGGTCTATAAATGACAATATTGTTCTTATTACCATTTTTGAGTACTAGATTAATAGTTGTTACTTTCCAGGCATCTATGAACTCTCTCTGGACAAGGATTTGTTGAACATTAATAAATGTGGATAGACGATTGCAGAACAGAATTTAAAACATATGAAGATAGCTTGTCTACATCAGCTTTTGTGATTGCCTTGAGTTGAAAACATTAATGCTAACGAACCCAGATTGACTGAGGAATTTATGTTCAAGTAACACTCATGGAGTCTACGCAGAAGCATATGCGGACGACATTGCCTGTTTGGTATTAGGCCCTTCGGCATTGTCCTCTTCGCCAGAAGGAGGAAGCTTGATGGACTCGTTTTGCCTAAGTTAAAGGAGTCACAATCCAGCTATCCAAGGAAATGAAATATCTTGGAGTAATTCTCGAAGGTAAACTCCTCTGGAAATCAGACGTTGAAATAAAGACATTCAAAGCACTGACAGACTTCTGGCGGTGCGAGGGCGTTTTTGGAAAAACGTAGGGTCTTTCTCTTAGCAAGGTCCTATGGATCTACACGACTATGATAAGACAGGCCTATCACCCATGCATCCGTGGTCTGGATGAGTAGACTCCTTCTCGTGGGAGTCAGGAGGACCTTATCGAGACTACAACGTACTGTGGCCATCTGTTGCGGCGGACCTTTCCGACTACTTCAGGCCCGGCATTAGATTATCTAATTAGTCCAATACCTCTTCATGTTTTCATCCAAGGAGAGGCCTTGAAGGCCATCTGCAGGCTGAAACACAATGGTTATTGGTGCGACCCCATGCCCTCCATTGGACAACAGAGTAGATATGGACTTCGATCCAACCATCCTCACCATGCCCCTTGACTCCATGCCATCCAGAGTCGTACTTGACAAGAGATACAGTGTGGGGCTGTCAGAGGCTTAAACTCAGAAAATTAGCTCGGCAAACACTGTTTTCGCACTTTAACGGATCGCTCTAGGACCGAGCACGGTCCTTCAAGAAGCGATGAACTTTGTTGTGGAAAGCAGGTGGAGAGACAAATCTATATGTGTCTGCCAAGCTGCGCTCATGGCCTTAGACAGCCTCAAAACCACTTCAAGGGCAGCTGAGTACTGTAAGTCCGGGCTGAACTATGTCGGTAGACATAATAGAGTGATGCTAATATGGGTCCCGGGACACGTGGGTATCGCGGGTAAAGAGATCTCTGATTCTTTAGCTAGAGTGCGCTCTAAGGCCAACTTCCTTGACTCGGAGTCCGTTCTGCCACTCACTTCTGCAGTCATCAAACCCACGATTAGCACACAAGCGAGCTTGGCAGGCTGAGAGAGGCTGCAGATGGACAATACTGATGTTACTTGTCACGTCCGACCACCTTGACTCCTTGGCACCACAAGATCTACTCAGACTTCTTCGGAGGTCGAGTGGATTTAAAGAAAATTAAAAAGGGAATCCGAGTGCAGTACAATGGACTTAATTGTGTCTGAGTGCTGTACTTGCTAGTCTGCCTCGACAAAAAAAAAGAAACACTCATGAATCAAGTCCGAGTCTACTTAAAAATTTGAGTTCTAGTTGACATTGCGTCAAGGTTACAATCTAGGAGATAGGACTCTTCTCGACTTCTGGTGTGCCTCAGGAAAAAAATACTGGACCCATATTTTTTATAATTTTGGTTAACGACAACAACAATTGGTTAAAACAACTACAATGTTTTAATAATACACTGTTTTTTTGTATGCTGATGATTTAAATATAAAATAAAACATGTCAACATTTATTTGTAATAAATTTGTTTTAAAATAAAACATGTAAAAATTTAAATTCTTCCAGGATTCATTATTTTTTTCAAGATACGGCTCTTAACAATTGTATGTCATTGTCCACAATGAACAAGTCTACAGGTAATATCTGCGCTACAGCAGCAGAAAAAAATTGCAATATTTTTAACGCATGTTCTGTCGTGTAAGATTGTACATCTGCTTACTTGACATATGTCAAAGATAAAGTAAAAAAGGTACCATCTAGGAATTATTCACTACGGTCATCTAAGCGTCACTTTTGAAAGAACTTTAATACTTGGTGATTTTAAATCTTCCATCTGATGACGTTGTTTGGTGTAAAAAAGATAAGTTAAATTTAAATATAAACAAGTGTTTTTATGAATCTTATTCTAAATCTCGTTCTCTTATTGATTTATTTAATCATTAATGCCTAACAAAACTTAGAATACACATTTTGGAGATTAATTCAAAACTAAAATAGAAGATTAAAAAATATAGTCAAATTAGATTATCAATATAAAAAACCATTAAATTGCTGAAAACATATACAATTTAAAATTGAATTTTTGCTGTGGGGAAAGCTGCGGCGCTAGCCTACACAAGAACAAGAAAGAACTCAATAAATAATATATACGTGGACAGTCAAGCAGCAATAAAAGCAATAAACTCATATTGTATTAAGTCCAAAAATGTTCAACGGAGCAGGCAGGCCATAGAAAGGCTTGGCGCAAACAGTAGGCTGCATATCTATTGGGTACCTGGTCACAAAGGCATTATGGGGAACGAAATAGTAAATGAGATAGCAAAAAGTGCTGTTGGACTACCATTTGATCAGGAGAACGACATACCAAAACCGCTAAATGCAATATACAATGAAATGGACGACTTCATGAAAAAACTAATAGAAGCTAGGTGGACTAATCTGATCACATGCAAAATAGCAAAAGTTATGTGTAGAACTAACGACAAAAAACTGATTCAAATCGTACTTACGCTCTCGCGAAAAGACTGCAAGACTATCATAGATCATACAGGTCATAATCTATTGGTTGCACATGCGTACAAGATAGGGATTGCTAACACGGACAAATGCAGGAAATGCAGAGAGGATGTTGAGGAAACTTTAGAATTCCTTCTGTGCGTTTGTCCGGCATCATTAAAAACGCATTTAAAATGCCTGGGAGCCCCATTGTTTGAGGGTCTTCAGGATGTCTCAAAAGCGGATCTCCCAGCTCTTTTCTACTTGCATTTGAAATACTTGTTTGGCCTCAGAAAGGCCCAAATCCAAAAGGTTGAGAGATATTTAAATTCATACAACGTTCTAACGAGTCGCGCATTATAATGTCTTACTAAAGCTAGAGCGAAAATTGCCAAGAACAAGGAACTTTAAACTGTATTCTTCCGAACCTAGGCGAACAGTTTCACTATTTACGAGATCAAAGATAAATGATACTACCTGAAGAGTGCCTCTGTCTCTTATTGGGAAAATAATTATCAATCGATAGCGAGATTCGTATGATGGTTTCGGGTCTGAGAAATGGAGTGAATGCTGTGCGAAACGCACAAACATTGTTTGAACCCGCTCCACTCCATTTATATGGACTTCACGATAAGGTCTCCAAATAAAAGCAGCATACTGGAATTTGGACCAAACAAACGCAGAGTATAATATCTTAAGAGTATATGGGTCAGTGGAGTATAGTGAGTGATGTCTTACAAAAGCGAGCATAGCAAGAGAATTGGAAACGGCATAGTTTAAGTGCGTGATAAAATTGTGCCTTGCATCAAAGGGGCTTTCTTTAATCACATCTGAAGAAGCAAGATATGTATTATTAATATGATAAAAGGTATTAAGGGAATTTTGAAGCTTAGAAAATGTGATTTTATAACATTTTTCAATATTAAGAAATATTCGATTCATAGGGCATAAATTATTCTGCTCAGACTGGAGGGCGACTGAATCACTAGAATTTCTTATTTCAGCATAATCTTTTAGATTATCAGAATTATCACCATCAAATTAGCAACGGAAAACACGAACAGATATCATTAATAAACAAAATTAATAACAAAGGCAGTAAAATACTACTCGTGTGGGAGATTTTATAAAAGGCTTTAGCGAAGTCCGTGTACATCGCGTCAATTTGGTATCCACTCTGAAAGCCTGCGTGGCTAGGACTAATCAGACGTTTCACGCTAAAATATACTTAGAATGTGTCTTTGACAACACATTCAAAAAGATTACAGACAGTAGATAATTTAGAAATTGGTCTGTAACTCGCAATATCGCCTTATTGCCGCTTTTGTAAATTGGAGTGACTGAAGTAAGCTTCCCATCATGGATAAATATTCCTTCAGCCAAAAATTTATTAAAAATTAGCGTCATTCGTGTCCGCAAATTATCCGTTTCATTGAAGCGCTTTTTGGTGAACCACATGTTTTGTTCTTTGGTCTGACGTTAACACAAACAAAGCGGATGGTTTCCCAACTCGTGAACACGCAACGTAGCTGCCCATGTGAAATTTATCCCGACAACACTAAGCGATTGGCCTTGCGACTTGTTAATTGTCATTGCGAACGCAAGGCGAACCGGAAATTGCAATCGTTTGAAGTCAAATGGAAGATCAGTCGGAATCATTGGTATTCGAGGAATACATACATTTTCACCTGTGTACTTTCCGTTAATAATGGTTGCCTCAATCAAATTCGGCATAAGACTTGTCACCGCAAGTCGAGTACCGTTGCAAAGTCGCGGTGGATTCAAATTACGCAATATCATAATAACTGAACCAACTTTGAGTTGCAAGTTAGGTGGTGGAAATTTTGGTAACTCCAGAGAGTCCAAAAACTCCATTGGATAATTTACTACATCATCGGGATTTGTTATGGAATCAACGGATTTGTATGCCACCAAATCGCCATCGAATTTTTTATTGAATGGTGAAATTCAGTGCCTGTACATCATTATTATTTGCGGAGAGAGTTGCTCGTTGACTTAACCGAGCATAATTCTGATAATTCTCACTAATGTTTGGGAAAACATTTTCAATAAGAGTCAATTGAGAGTCTACAAATCGGAAAAAGTCGTTGGTAAGAGTAATTAATCTAGCTGTCGCATCAACTGGGAGAGAGTTGCTCGTTGACTTAACCGAGCATAATTCTGATAATTCTCACTAATGTTTGGGAAAACATTTTCAATAAGAGTCAATTGAGAGTCTACAAATCGGAAAAAGTCGTTGGTAAGAGTAATTAATCTAGCTGTCGCATCAACTGGGACTTTCCCATTTCCAATAGCTAACAATTGTTTGGAAAATTGTGCAGCACTTTGATCATTTTGAAGTTGAACTCTCATATTAGTGGCTAGCGATAATGGTTTTACGTTATTTCTCAAAGGTGATCCTTCAGGCAAGCATTCAATTCATCTGCATTCAACAATTTTCCCATTGCACTGGATCGGGAAATATTGCATGTCAGAGTATCAATTGTGTTTAAATTGAGTGGCAACTTAAGCGCAGAATGTGCAGTACGACCGCCATCTAGAAGAGTCGCCGTAATTCCAGATGATGCTAACGTCATATCTTGACCGAATAGTGGCCAAAATCAATGAAATGACAAATGTTTTCCCTGTTCCTCCAGGTGCGTCTAGGAAGAATAGACCACCAGTATTATTGTCCACCGCTTGCATTAATGTTTCGTATACTTGTTTTTGCTGTTCATTCAGCAACGGCACATTATTTCGAACGAAATCCTGCAATGTATCAACATTATATTGCAGCTCTCGATTTAATTCTTGGTCGAATGCATCGTGCATCGATCGATTTGGTGCAATCATTCCTACTTCAACCAGTCGCTTGTTTGCAATAGTTAAGCATTGATCCTCAATCGGAATCAACCCTTCATTGTAGATTTCATGGGTTATTTGCATGTCGGGATTCATTCGTTCAAATGCACGATCCACATAATTTACACAGTTCAACTTACCACCTTAAGGACAAATGCCTGCTGTTGAAGTTGAATAAAAATTTGCACAGTACGAGTGATAGATTAGATGGTTTCCAATTGAACTGTTAGGAAACGAGTAACTTTAACCTCAATTTCACAGTGAACACAATACCTGTTTTAAGTTAGCGTTTGAAAGAACGTTCGCATAATAAATGTCATATGAAATTAACTGAGCTGAATACATGCTATAAACCTCACGGAGCCCGAGACCTCTCCAACGAATGCAAAACCGCGGATATCGGTTCGTGCGTTCTGGAGTTATAGAGTCAGGATGGAAAATTCGACTTATTTTTATATTATGTTGTAGATATATACATATACTATATACATATATAAGTGGCGCGTACACCCTTTTTGCGTGTTTGGCCGAGCTCCCCCTCCTATTTGTGGCGTGCGTGTTGATGTTGTTTCACAAATAGAGAGACCTACAGTTTCAAGCCGACTCCGAACGGCAGATATTTTTTATGAGAGGTTTTTCATGGCAGAAATACACTCGGAGGTTTGCCATTGCCTGCGCAGGGGCGACCGCTATTAGAATGAACTTTACCTTCATTTTGGTGTTTCACCGAGATTCGAATCTACTGAATCTCTGAATTCCGAATGGTAGTCACGCACCGGCCATTCTATATTATTATTAATTAGTATAATTAAAAATAAAATACAATTTTATAAGATGATATCTGCTTTGTTCATTTAGAAATACATAAAAGGCAGTCGAGGAATCGAAAACGTGCTTTAGAGTAGATGAAAAAAAATACATGAATAACATCAATCGTTTATTTTAATTTGCCATTTGCGGGGGCTATTCTAAGGTCACATTAGGGTTCAGATGAAAAAATCTTTGGAAAAATGTTGCCTGGTTCATGGTACCAGAAAGCCAATTAAATTTCCTTGATCGGTACTACCCGTCACATTAAGTAAAACTTGATTATTTCACTATGGTGAAGGTATCAGATACGAGGTTTAAGGGTTTCCTCGTTTTTTGTTTTAAACTAACTTGCTCTACTTTTATATACACCTATGTATGTTAACAAATTTTTGTATACAATTTTGCCATGCTGACCGATAAAGTCTTTCTTTTAGAGCAAAAAACCATAGAAAAATATTTAAAGGTGTTTTTGTAGCCATGTAATGACTCACCCTATGCAATGTAAACTGCCTCATATAACGTACTTGTAGATCTCTTAAATTTTCAGTTAAACAAACTTTGCATTCCTGCTTTTCTTTTATTATGTAATTGGATAAAAAGTTTGTTTTTCGAAATTTTTTCTGAGAACCTAAACTTTGCGTGCTTACTGGAATATCAGGTGCGTGATACGCCAATTCATTAATGTTAAATTTATATAAACACAACAACAACAACAGCAACAACAAAAAACCTAGGACGTGCATGTGAAATTCTTGAATATTACGAGACCTATTTTAGGCGCTTGCGCACGTAAAAGCTGCACATATTTCACACAGAAATTCTAAAGGAGAACTACTTACGTGCATACATACATTTCTATTTATGTACAGTAGAAACTCGATTGTTGCATGCAATGAAAACGGGGCTCGGTGCAAGTTTCGAGGTTGTCGCAAGTACTAAAGTTTTGTTTTCCATACACATTAATAGTTTGTTTATTTACAGCAATCCAAGGATATTTATTTGTATTATATTAAATAAATACACTTTGAAGCTATAAATCTCAGGTGAAATTAAAGAAAAATTCACTTGTTCAGTCTGGGTACTTGCTTCGTTTAAGTAAGCTATTCTTTGCTCTGCCCAATCCAAGCATATACATATAGTATAATGAATGCTGATATTGCCACCCCGATGTAATTTTATTCGTATTTATCATCACGACGTTAGTTGCTTCACCGACAGTTTCGCCGTCTTCACTCATTTAAAGCTGTGGGTTCCGAACGAAGTTAAACGATTTCAGATTGGGATATTTGTCCTACTCCCGAAGTACATATAAGTAGCAATGAATTGAATATTTGGATGCTTCATAAATTATTTGTAGTCGTAACTCCGAAAGAGGAGAGAAATTGTCACAATCACAGACGCTTTTTCAAACAGTGATGATGTGTGAAACGATGCCTGACTGGAAGTTGCAGTAAGAGCATCTCATGCACTAGCTTAAAAGCATATTTAATTTTTCAGGTCGATATTTCGATCATCGATAGTTTCTCCAAGAGCAATAATGTGGCTTAAACTGGATTTTTGTAGTTTGAGGATAGTTCGTATACCCTTGCAAACGTGTAAACTACTTATCTTTGAGGAAATTGTAAGAGCAGCGAATGAAAGATGGCGTAATCGCCCGACAACTATGGTCGACTCTCAATGCTAAACGCACGGAACTTCTACTAAGATGAGATAAACACAGTCTTAGCACACTGATTTCAGTTATAAAGGGGGGCATTGCTTAATCGGTAGGCACGCCTAGAGAATGGGTGTGCAAACGCATGACTTCTGCAGAAGTTGTCTAGACGAGGTAGAGGAAAAGATAATCTTGCACCTTCTGTGCCAGTGTCCTGCTCTATTCAGACGCAGATTTACCATTATAGGCAGACAACCCTTTAATGAATTAGAAGATCTCAGCATCATGCGGCATCTCAATGGGCTATGAGCCTGAGCGTGCCCCACAATAGACAACCGCTTCAACCTAACCTAATCTAGTAAGCCTTATAATGTTTTGAGCCATGGGCTGTATTAGAGCCGTTCATTTTGGAGGAAAGCACATTACCTATAGTTAGTCGTCGTAGCTCTTGAATTCGCCTTCTTTGGGATGGCATCAATAATAAAAAGCGCTTTTTCCGGAAGATTTTGGGTACGAAGGAACTCTTTTGCCTGTTTATTTGAGCAACGTTTGATTAAAACATGATTCTTTGCTTTGACAAAAAATTAACATACCTCTGGAACAAATGTTCTGTGAAACCAATGCGCTGTTTATTTTGAGCGCGCCTCGCGTAAGAGCATCCAAAATAAGACTGTCTCGCCGGCATTGTATATCTGCTTCTTTGTCAAACTTAAATCCATAATTGTTTTGTTAAATTTGTCCAAAAAAATGGGTTGATGGAGTCACTTTTATCTGATAATATTTCTCTGCAAATTTTTAGCCGACGTATTCCATGATTCTCTTTAAAGTTTGCAAAAAATTTCGAAACTCAGACATTTTAAGAGTTTTTCTTTTACCTTAACTGGATTCAGATTACTTAACAAACTTATTTATGGACTGCCCTTTTTTAATACGTGGTATTGCTGCTCTATGCACGTGAAAGTTTTTTCCTAATACATTAATGGAAATTTCCGCATATACAATAATTTGTTCAGAATGTCAGCTTTTTCTTTTATTTTAAGCAGCGTAAATTTTCTTTTTGTCATTATGAGAGCCCATCATGTAAAAGTTAATGAAAACCTGGCATTTCGTCAGAAATCCAATTACATGGTACTTCCTCTAAATTTATTCAGCTGATTAATTGAAAAAATGTATTATAATTACTAGAAATACATACATCGACCGCTCCCCGAGCTTTATTCTCAAAAATACAATGTAAAAAGAGCAAAAAAGAAGGACAAAACAAAAAATGACGCAAGTATCAAGCTAAAAATCTCCTAATGTCGCAAGTACTGTGTACGCAATGAAACAAAATTTTGTCACAAGAATCGAGTTTATACTGTATTTATATGCAGTAAATGTGCACATGTAAAAGTGATAAAGAGATATTGCGTTTGTTCGTTTTTATTACGGCAACTTGAAAACTTATTCTACAATACAAATTTGCTCTTCATATGACTTTCGAAAAATACTTGGAAATATCTTTTCTTGAAAATTTCCAATGCAAAGATTTGCAAGAATGAACGTCTTAGATAGCAGCAACTGAGACGGCAGCAGTACTGAAAACTCTACTGGACATAAGATGTTTGTAAACTGACTTATAATAACTTATAAAACTGGTTTGGCACGTTTTTGTGGTTGTAAATTATACGTACCACCTGGCACTGCAGAGGATTGAGTTAACGAAGGCGTGTGAGCACATGACAAGGCTATCAATGACTTAAACCTTGATAAAATTGTACAGTGCAAAGAGAGAAACAAATAAAGCAAATATTTTAGAGAGTTGTTTATTTACTCATTTATTTATTATTGTTTAAATTTTTAACTTGATGACTCAGGAAGTTGTGGCTAATGTTGATAAGAGCCCATTTTTGGTATAACTACTTTTCTTGGTTTTGTATATATGTTACCGTGCGAAATGTCCGAAATTGGAGAATGTCGACTTTCACCGGTGAATGTCAACAGATACCAAATACGTCGATGAAAGATCGAATATTTCATCACATTGTTGTACATTCGGACCCTCTCCGGTGTGTGCCGACAATCACAGATATGCTCTGGTATCCAAAACAAAAAAGTTAAAAAACAAGTGACTGGCTTTCGCCCGCCAAATCATTTGTTCTGCTCGGAGGCAATTAGCTGTGTCAGTCCGTAATTTATACTAAATGGATACTGCAGTAAATCGTGATCTTTTTCTTGAAAAGTGAAATGCATTAATTGCGAGTAAACGAGAAGACAATTATTTTTATTTTTCTCAAGAAAAGTATTCTAAAATAGTTTCTGAAGTGGTTTCTGCTGAAATTAAATGCAAGTCACCTTTGGATTACAGAAGATTAAAACGTTTTGATGTTTTAAAAATTAATGATTAAGAGAAGTTAATTGTACCATTAAAACCAGGGGAAACGAACATACAGTATTATATTACCAATGAAGAATTGTGCAGTATACTATAAAACTCACACCAGAATAGGCCACGGAGGAAGAATACGTATGCTTAAAGAGTTGCAAGTTAAATACAAAAATATTATACATATGAAGTTGTAATTTTGTATTTAAATTTATGCAAACAGTATCAAATGAAACACAGTGCACTTAAGAAAGGCATTTTTGTGAATCCAATTGTTAGTTCTGAATTAAACTCAAGATCTCAAGTTGATCTGATAGATCTGCAGTCAAACAAACATTGGTGCACCAGCAATATTGCAATCAGATAATGGCAGAGAATTTAGTAATCAAGTGATATCCGAAATATGCGCTATGTGGAAAGATGTTAAAATAGGTTATGGAAAGCCTTGTCACAGTCAAACAGAAGGCTCAGTCGAAAGGGCCAATCAGGATATACAGAATATGCTAACTGTATGGATGAATGATAACGATACAAATAAATGGTCAGATGGTTTATCCTTTGTTCAATTTGCCAAGAACACTACATACCACGACGGAACGCGCCAAAGTCCTTATGAAGCCACGTTTGCCAGTCGAACAAATCGCAAATATTGAAACTGAAGAACAACTTGAAGAATTTGCCAATACTTCTGAAACCGAAGAGCCGCTTGAAGAAACTGTTAATGCTTATAAAAAAATTGGGTGGTGGTCATACCGAAAACCATATTCCAAAGAAAAATATTGAAGAGGACCTACAACCTACAACGTCTTCACATCCAATTCTGTAATCAGTTCTTAATTTGTAAAGAAAAGTTACTTTCCATAGGTGAGATTTCTTTTCAAGAAATGTCGCTGAGAGAAGAAGCTGCAGCACGGACAAGGCTATAGACGCTTTTATTGCAAAAGGAAGTGTTCTACAAATAAATGCAGTTGTAAACGCAAGGGACTCTTGTGCTATTCAAAGTGTGTCATAATAGTTTAAGTTGTTGCAATAAATAAGATTTTAATCACATAAGTAATTATTTTTTTTGTTATAATACCATTATTTTCTTTTCTCATATAGAATGTACCGTGTATTTTAATTTCTTGATCATTTCTTTCAGAAAGAGATGCGAAAAAGTTACGTTATCCTTGTGGCGTTTTATAGCGACTGAACTACGGAGAAGAAAATATAAATCTCCAACATGTTCAAAATTCACCATTAGTGCATGGTGAATGTCAACATTTACCGGTGTAAGTCAGAAATAAGGGTATTTAGCAAACATTTCGGACATACACCAAGCGACTATGGGAATGTTGACATTCACTGTAACGTATACATATAACTAAGGCGATTGAGTCTTTTATATGTGTATCAACAAACAACTATAAGACCGAGAGACTTTTCACTTTTTCTTTCCTTTCCAGGAAAAACAGGATTTTATTAAATAATATGCAGCAGTTTTTAATTTTCTCATAAATTTATTTTTTTAGAGGACTTTAAAGTTTGAAAGAGTTTCAAGGTATCGTAGAGATTCCACTACATATACAGGGTCCGCTCGCGCAGCTGATGCTAGTACATCAGCTGTATGTTAGTTGGCTAAATAATAGTCCAGAGTATTGTTTATAAGCTCGTTGAAGGATTTTGCCAATAGTAAAAGCGAAAAAAGAAAATCAGTAAGGGATTTCAAACATAGTAGTGTGATTGCATTATAGGTATTTGGCTGGAAAATCACAATCAGTTTTGTTTATCGCACCATTACTCGTTACAACGATACTGGTTGCATCGCGTGTCGTCAGAGCGAAATTCCCGTCGCAGTGACAATAAAATGGCGAAAAAACTGAAAATATCTCGGCGCATACTGAAAAATGATCTCAAAGTCAAGCTTTTCAAGATAAAGAAATCCCATGATCTCACACCAAAGCAGCAATAAGTCAGACTTGAGAAAGTGAAGGAGTTGCTTCGCTTGGCCGAAAACGGTCAATTTCCGAACATTGTGTTTTCTAAAGAGAAATTTTTTTCGAATTCATTACCGCCACAGGTAATGGTTTGGACCGCTGTAACCGCAGATGGGTGCTCTCCAATCATTTCCATCGAACCTGACGTCAAGGTATATGCGAAATATTATCGAACTAAAAGTCTTGTGGCACTGAAAAAAGCCATTGCCCGCGAGTGGGCCAAAATACCTGCAATACCATTTGGGCATCTTGTAATTCGTTTCTCAAAGTCATAGTCAAGGTAAAAGATAGTCATGTCGAGCAGAAGTAAATTGATTCATAATGACTTTGAATTGAATAAATTGGTTACACTTCGAATGCCGACCCTGTATATATAATTGGAGCATACACCCTGTTTTGGGTGTTTCGCCGAGCTCCTCCTCCTACTTATGGTGTGCGTCTTGATGTTGTTCTACAAATGGAGGGGCCTACAGTTTCAAGCCGACTCCGAACGGCAGATATTTTTTATGAGGAGCTTTTTCATGGCAGAAATACACTCGGGGGTTGCCATTGCTTGCCAAGAGGCGACCGCATTTAGAAAAAACTTTTCATTTTGGTGTTTCACGGAGACTCGAACCAACGTTCTTTCTGAATTCGGAATGGTAGTCATACACCAACCCATTCGGCTACTGCGGCCGTCGTTCGTATACTTTATTTCATAGTCGGAAAGTGCAACTTTTTTTTACCGTAAACAGCACGAAGAACCGAATTGGAAATTTCAAGAATATTTAAAGATGCACCTCTCAGAAAACATTATTTTGCTTTGTTTGTGTTGGCAAAAAGTAAAAAAAAATCTTTTTTCCTTTTTTCCTTTCTTCCTCTTCCGTTTGATATCCATATTTTTCTGATCAACTGGGTATAAGTATTTATAACCAATTTTTGACAATTTATCCCTTTGAAGCCTTTTAAAATATTAAATTGAATGGAAAATGAAAAACTGAATATACAACATTAATATAAAATTTATAGAAAAACTGAAAATTCGGCATGAGACGATCTAAGTAAACTGTTTTGAGTTCTGCTTTTTTTTTGTTAGGTTGGCCACATCTGTGATTAATATTTCTATAGCCATTGATTGACATTTGGAATAGTTACGCCGTCTGGAATAAGTCTTCGTCTGCACGTGTTTTCGATTTTTACAGGTTTAAAAACTGATTTGAATTTGCAACAATGAGTTTGTATTAAATTTAGCGTTAAAAATTAGATGAAGATTCAATGCTGCGAAAACGTTAGGAATGTTAGGAAACTGTACTTACCGGTAATGATACTCTAAACGAGAGAGCTATTCACGAGGGGTATGAAAGCTTCACTGAGATCGCGAGTGCATCGAGGATGACGATCGTAGTGGCGAGCCGTCGACATCGAAAACTCATGGAAATATTAATAAAGTGAAAGAAAAGTTGATCAATAGCCGCAAATTACCCATCAGAGAGCTGGAAGAGGACTTGGAACATTGCTTATGGATCTATTCAGGACATTGTTGGTTCCAAAGTAACAGAATTCCATGCAAAAAAGCGCCCGCGTTGATATCGAAAATCGCCAAAGACATGATTTCCAAGGCTGAAACCGATCCAACATTCATCAAACGCACCATTACTGGAGACTAGACGTAGGTTTATGACTACAACACGCAATCCAGACATCAGTCTAGTGAGTGATGCTCACGGTTTTTATGAATTACAACGGTATTTTTTCCAGAAGCTCAGACACTTAATATTTACTATTATTTGGGCATTATGAGACGTTTAAGTAAATCAATTCGCCACAATTCGTGGTTTATGCACCATGATAACGCACCGTCGCACAGAGCCTTCATTATTCGTGTATTTTTGACTAAGAACGAGACGAATACCATCAAACAGCCATCGAATTCACCTGATTCTAGCTTCCTCCTATTTTTTTCTTTTTGATTGAGTCAAAAAACTACCATTAGGAACGCGTTGTAACAGCCGAAAAGCAGTAATGAAAAAATCGAAGACCGCACTTATAGCTATAACGAAAATAGAGTTCCAGAAATGTTTCGAGAGGTGGATCAAACGCTGGCATAAGTGCGTTGCGGTTGATGAGAAGTACTTTGAAGGGGATAATATTACTTTTGAGACACAAACTTTTATTGTGAATTTTCTGAATGTCCCGGGAACTTTTTGATCAATGTGGTATGACTTTGAATAATTTTTATACAAACTTTTTGGTAAAATGGGGCAAAATAATCTGCATAGCGAGTTCCCGTCATGTCTTCTGAGGCGTAAACGAAGCAGAGATTCCTAGCTGACGACAAGTTACTTATATGTATATACATTAGCTATTATTTCCTTAATACAATCACAACACCTCAACTCACACCAAAGGCTGTCTAAGTCCATATCTCTAAATTTAGCATAAAAAAGTCCGTAATTTTGGCTCTATAACTGAAATGTGGATAGTAATTTTTTTTCTTCTTTGGAAACCAATTTTCAATATTATGAAAAAAATGTTTCAGGGTATAACAATCCATTGCGAATGGATAACGGAAGTATATTATTGAGATTCTGCTAGTTTTTTCAGCGCAAACTAGTTGTTAGTGTCAAAATAAAACCTGGTCACCCACCCTTTACTATAGCCAAAGTTTGTACTTAAGGCAGTACGCCCTGGGTCGTTCTCTTGAGTGAATATGTAATTACCCTCTAACCCCATTTTTTCTTTACTTTTCTAAAAATATAGGTTTTACGCCTCTGACTCAGGGCTGACAAGATGACGAATTTGGGCTCACTATAAATCATCTTTAGTGCTTGTTTTTGTTATGAGTCAAAAGTTTATAAGAATTGCATAATAATTTAAAGCATTTTGATTACAGCCAGATGTTCAGGTGTGAGTATATTGTACGGTGTGAAATTTCACTGCTGGAATCAAACTACGCGCATGCCATAACCAATGGGCGGGTGTCTGAAGTATTGGATGGACGCTTTATTGGCATAAATATCGAACTCTGATTAACCAACCAACTGGTGATTCAGCGAAATATTTGCTTTTATTATTTTGAAGTATGGGTCGACATATGTAGGTTCGTAAAAAAGTTATGCACGTGCGTTTGTATGTGTAGGTAAGAGTAAGTTTTGACTTTAACAGCCCAAATTTAGCCATAAAAGTACAGTTATCTTAAAGAAGTGAGCGAAAAAATATACAAATAAAACGTTAACGCTAGAATTTGCTCTTTTCGCGTAAAAACAATACAAAATTTAATTTTAATGCATTTTGGCTTATTTGAAAAAAAGCTCCGCAAAGTGCTTAGTCACGCTTTCACAACTGCAACTTTCTTTTATTCAATCGCTGAACTTTTATATGAGTATTATACAAATCTTTATATACACATACATACATACACCCCTGAACAAAAATGGATACAAAGGTCTTGGCAATATTTTTTGTTTGTTTTGTCTTTTAATGTTCAGTATTCTATTTATATAAAAAGAAGTTACATTTCTTTGGTAATCTTATAACTCAAGAGCCGCCGAAGCGATTGACACACAAATTTTAGAGTTCTTTTCTATCTTTGAGGAGGTGGTTTGTGTGAAGTTTGATTGAAATCGGTGCAGCCGTTCCTGAGTTATGACATTTTATGCTTATGAGCGTTTCTGTTGTACTGTTGTGGTTGTAAGTGTATTATGTTAATATTAATTTGCTGTCGTTGGAATTCAGTTTTTGCAAATATATTTTATTGGTGATGAGAATCGTGAATTAGATCAGCGCTGTGCAATTTCGACGAATACGAGAAGATCAATCGTGAATGAATTGCAAATAATGTTCCATCAACACAATGAATTGGTGAAATTGTTCAAAGTGGCACTCGATCTGATGCCCTCCGATGGCCACAAAATCATAATAAAAGCCGATAAAACACCAATTGGGGAGCACGCCAGACGATTCAATGTACCAACGATTGATGAAGTAGCCATTGTTGTGGTTGGTGAACAGTTTCGGTCACGAGATATTGTTTTGTATCGAAGAAATGAGCAATTACAACGTATTTCAGAACTCCATCGCTGTTATGATGCATTGCAATACCCCATTTTGTTTTGGAGAGGGGCGATGGCTATCATATCAACATACCAATGATAAATCCAACAACTGGTACATACACATTTTATTTTTGTTTAAATATGATTTTTAAATAATTTTCATACGCTAATTAATTTTTGCATTGCAGGTCAAAAATCAACGAAAACCGTCAGTGCGATGAATTTTTATTCGTATCGATTGATGATTCGCCCTCAAGAAAACAATTTTATTTTGCGATGCAATCAACTTTCGCATCAATATATCGTCGATATGTACGCCAAAATTGAAAGTGAGCTATTCAATTTCATCCGTCAGAGTCAAGCCCGATTGAGATCAGAGGAATACATACATTTGCGTGACGCAATAATCAATGATGCATTTATCGATTTGCAAGTCATTTTGGACGAAAATATATTAAAAAATTGAATGCTCCAGGAGCCCTTGGAAAAACATTTTTAACTTTATTTATTTTAGCATAATTTATTTAGCGTAAAAAATTGAAATGGAAATTAAAGAATCAAAGTTTAATTACAATTTTTTATCGGCTCTTCACCTTACCTGTATATAGGTGACCACCACAATCAAATTTTAAAAAGTACAGAAAAGGCTATTGTGACATCTTTAGAAAGTATGTTGAATGAAAAAAATCAACTAATTAAACTGTTTAAACATTTTACGAGTTCTATAAAGAAAACTTAATATGAAAAATTTCTTGCGATATAAAAAAAACATTTTATGTATGGTGGTGCGAAGCCCACTGGGTGATGCTAGTTCTTATATAAAAGTATAGTCTAATATAATCCAATTTTCCAATTTTAAGCGTTTCATCTCTGTTAGCGTGTGAAATTCTTGTCCTTTGTTAGCTGTTTGGATAAGTGTTTCGTTAAACTTGCCTACAAGTAACAAAATTTGATAAGTGACATCACAATTATTCCATTACACAATTACTTAGTTATATCACTCCGATACCTCTTGAAATACTACACCTAAGAATTTCAGCAGTGACTTGATTTCTCTAGCTCTTCTTTCTTTGTAATCAGCATTTGAGTTGAGGAGCTCAAAGAGCGTCGGGTGACCATTCCATCTGTTGCCACAATGTTTCCATCAGAAGCCTTTTTTTTAAATACTGTCCTTTGGAAAGACTGTTCAATAGTTCTGCGGCCAAAAAACCACAAATATGAAAAAAAGTTACAAGTTTTCAATTGTATTGAAAAATACATAAAAAATACTTACACTAAAAATACTTAAATATTTTCTGAAGAAACGAAATATTAAATATTGAAAAAGAAGCTTAAAAATAATTAGATTTTATAAATTTATTTACATAAGTTTACATACGCATAGTAAATTATACAAAAAAAAAGTAAATTAATATTTGGTTTGACCTCCTTTGGCTTTTATTACATCTGCTAGGCGAGAGGGCATGGATAATGCCAATTTTTTTGTAATTTTACTCCACTCCTCCATTAACGCCACCTTCTGACCTGGAATTGATGTTATTTGCCGTTTTTTTTAATTCCGCTTCAAAATATCCCACAAATGTTCAATAACATTTAGAGCAGGAGATTGTGGAGGATGTTTCAGCTTTCGTCTGACGTTATATAGAAGCCATTCCTTTACCACTTTGGAAGAATGTTTCGGGTCGTTGTCTAGGAGAAATATGGAATTTTCTTCCAAATATAACTTTTGCACACTAGGGAGGTAATATAACTATCCTTTAAATTTTCAATATACATAGCCTTCTTATCCATTAAAACATCGATAATTCTTAATTTACCAACGCTATTTGCGGCCATGCATCCCCATACCATGACAGAACCGCCTCCATGTCTGACTGTTGGGTTTATATGGGGCAGTAACGCTGCATTCGCTTTTCGCCAAACTTTTGCCCGACCATCACCTCCAATACTATACGGATGATTTAAAACAAATTTCAAGAAAATTTGCAGCGGTACTCATAACGGCACACTTTGTTTTTTACATCATACGTATACTTATGTAAATATGGATAATTAAGCATTTTAACGTTCTTGTTGTTATTGTAAAAATTACAAACAAAATATATATTGTAGAGTATTCATAATGATTTTGTTTTTCGTTTAAAGTAGTAAAAATCAGTAAAATATGAAAAATATTCTGATGTTTATGGTAAAAATAAACTTTTATGGTCGTATGTAAACTTTTGGAAGACTGTGTATAGTGGTTTCAAAATAGATGTTTAAATAAAGTCGATAGAGTACGATTAGTCTGCTTATCTCTGTTTCGTTGATCTCACTAAAGATTTTGACAGGGTTTTCTTGAAAAACTTGATTGGAATTCTGCAAAAACGGAAAATATACAACCGAATCATAACAGCTATCAAAAATTTTAACACTGATAACACAACAAGCGTAAGGGTTGAATGATGTATCTATCACAATCTATCAGGAACCTCTGGGATAAGATAAGATAGCTTAAACTTTATACTCTTTAATTTAGCTATGAATGAGAAAATAGCAAAGGTCAAAAATGCAGCTAGGGATATAAATTAAAAACGGAAATAAAAATAATTTGCAATGCGTATGACGCTCTTCTACGATTTCGAAAAAGCCGAACAATTTTTATTATGAAAGTATACGTATGCCATTGTATGGTGCATCAATTAAGGCAGGTTGTGGAGTTTAATTTCTTCTAAAGACCTTAGTTCTGAAGACATCGGGCAAACAAATAAAGCAGCGCGAGTGGGAAGATGTCTTAGGGACACTAGATGGCGCAATAAACACCTCAGCACCAAACGCAAAGTCAGAATATACAAAACATGCATTAGGCCTATACTGAAATGTGCTATTGAGACAAGAGCGGATATGAAAACAACTGAGCAGGCAGCTTCAAGAACCGAAATGCACAATCGCCGGGCTTGATGCGCAATAAAGAGCTACGACAAATATGCGACGTACTCGTACAAAATGTTATCAGGTGGAGCAGAAAGAGGCGGAAGGAATGGTATAAGCATGTACATAGAATGGCCGACCAATGGCTGGAAAAAATATCAATGATAGAAAACCCAACAACTTGAAGACGCCTTGAACTCTTTGGGGATGGCGAAAATGTTGGACTTCAAGCTCAACCGATAAATGATTTTAATAATTATAATATTATAGTACAGATATTCATGATATTTGTTATGTCTCTTATGTCTGTTATGTATATATGCTATATTGTATGCATTTTGAATACGTAAATTGCTGTAAAAGAAAAAGAATATAAATGTATTCATCAGTATCTACAGTGCATGTGTTTTTTGGGCCCACTCCAATCGACGAGGCTTGTCCGCAGGCACCAATCTTTGCGTCAATTGAATTTTATACGGGAATAAATGCAAATCAATGCGGATAATTCGTTGTAAAGTGGTCCGAGCAATGCCCAACTGCTGAGAACGGCGATTTTGGGATGTCCTTGGCGACGTCTCAACACTGGCCCGTACAAGAGCAATTTTCTCATCCAATCGCCTTGGTCGGTTTTGATTTGACCTCTTGGCGCACTTTTCACATTATTTAATTTTTTATACGCACGTTGAGTTTTCACAATTGACTTCTTTTGTTAAATGTGTACTGTTCCATAGTAAAAATCTGCTTGGACCGACGCTTCCAACGCGGTATTAAGCGATTTGACGTCTCTGTCAAAAGATACAGGGTTGCCAGATGGGTTCGTCGAATATTGGCTACCCTGTACTTATACATAATCTTCTAACCATCGCGAGACATTGACGCCTGTATTATTTTAATCAATGACGATCTAAATGACTTCTTATATTAAATACTAGTATCTGTATTTTTAGTATTTAGTATTTTTTAGTGCGCTTCGAAATAGACGAAGTAACTGATGCAACAAGGAACAACCCAAATATGTATACGCGTACGCGGATGATTTTGCGATAATCAGCAAAAACGTTAGTGCACTATCAAATACAGTAGATCCTGTTTTTATGCGGTAGATACGTTCCTCAAGAAACAGCATAAAAAAAGCTACCAGTTCTATAGTAAAACTATAGATACGTTTCAAAAGTGATAAGAACCGCATAAATCTGAAATAATGTAATAAAATCGCATAAAAAATGGCACTAGTCCCATATTATTACTATAGATACGTTCCATAGACCTCATGAATCTGAAATAATTAAATAAAATCGCACAAACAAAATATTGTATTTTTGAAAATTATATCTTTATTTAAGAAACGTCAGAATCGAAAAATAAATTTACGCCAGAAATAGAATCAGACAATACCCACATGTTACGCATTCGTTTAGGATTTGGCGTAAAATCACTTTCGTCACTTGAGGAAATGTACACGTCTGATCTAGATGGTTATGCAGGCGGTTCCATACTTGTAGGGTTAGCATTTCTGATGTAATCTGTGATGAGTTTTTGCTTAGCTGGCTTAGAATCTTGTTTATATGTACAATTCCCGATAGGTCGACAAGCATTTTTTAACTTAAAAACAAAACCGCACTATTTCAAAACCGCATAAAAACAGAACCTATTGTACTTCTTCTTCTTAATTGGCACGATAACCGCTTATGCGATTTTGGCCGAGTGTAACAAAGCGCGCCAGTCGTTTCTTTCTCGTGCTAACCCGTGCCAATTGGACACACCAAGTGCAGCCAAGTCCTTCTCCACCTGATCTTTCCAATGCAGAGGAGGCCTACATCTTCCTCTGCTGCCACTAGCTGGTACCGCATCGAATAATTTCAAAGCCGGAGCGTTTGTATCCATTCGGACGACATGACCCAGACAACGAAGCCGCTGGATCTTTATTCGTTAAGCTCATACAGCTCTTCGTTCCATCGCCTGCAATATTCGCCGTTGCCAACGTGCACAGATCCAAAAATCTTACGCAGAATCTTTCTCTCAAACACTTCAAGCGTCGCTTCATCGGATGTTGTCATCGTCCACGTTTCTGCGCCATACGTTAAGACGGGCATGATGAGAGTCTTGTAGAGTGTTAGTTTTGTTCGTCGAGAGAGGACTTTACTGCTCAGTTGCCTACTTAGTCCAAAGTAGCACTTGTTGGCAAGAGAGATTCTACGTTGGATTTCCAGGCTCACATTGTTATCGGTGTTAATGCTGGCTCCTAAATAAACGAAGTCTTTTAAAACCTCGAAATCATAACTGTCAACAGTGACGTGGGTGCCGTCCTTCAAAATTCTGACGGTGCTGCTGGTGTTGAGCAACGTCATCTTGCAAAGCCGTATTAGTTTTGTGGGGATACCAAATTCAGACATCGCGGCATACTTCAAATACTTTTGGTGGTAAAACCGGTAAAATTGGCAACCGGTAAAATTGCATGGAGAATTAACGGGGAAAAAACAAAATAAATGTTGATGAAAACTTTCATGTATTTGGGGTTTAAATTAAGCCACGACAATGTAATGCGCACCACAATCGACGAGAAAATACAAGCAGTATATAGAGCATTCTACTCACTTACAAAACTTTTAAAATCAAAGCTGTTGAACCGATTATGCTGTAAAAATCTGCAGTCCAAGCAGTTCTTTGATACGGATCGGAGTCTAATAAGTGAAAAAGACAAAAACTAACTCCGAGTATTTGAGAGGAAAATTTGAGGCAGTTAAAGACTTCGGTGCAGTCAAAGACAATGTCGAATAGCGTATAAGATGGAGTAGAACTTATAGGAGTAGAAAATGTCGTAAAAATTTCGGTGGTTAACCGATTATTTGTACAGTATCTAGTAAGTTATAATTTGAGAGCCTCGAGAAATCTGATTATTTGGAAGACGTCAAAAAATTGGATAAACTTATGTTGAAGTGTATCGAGCTCAGAAGAGATTAAAAGTTGTCGAAGTGGTTTGAACGTTTCAAAAGCGGTGATTTTGACGTCGACTACCGGAATAGCGGTGGAAGAAATAATTCTATACGATGATATGTTACGAATTTTTTAAAACCGAGTGAAACCATCACAGAGGGTTGAGTATTTGTGGATTACGAACGGTGAAAAAGTTGCGGTTGCGTTAGCCGCTCACCAGTCTCACGGCATGTATACCTCGCGAATAGTGAAGACGCCCACGCAATTTGGAAGCTGAGATTTGGTCATCGTCAGAATATCTCTCGAGCGATTCCGTTCCACACGTGGCCAGAAGGATTTCGCGACCTTACACGTTTGTGTACTTGCCCAGCGCTCGCTGAGTTGACGCGAAGCCCATCTTTCCAGAAGTAGAAGGCAGGTTACCAAGGGTATCCCGATCCTCTCTTTTCGCGGGGAAACTACCTCACAGGTCCCTTGTCTGGCCAGTTTCCCTTGTCTGGCAGTTTCCTGCACTGTCGCTATGACCAGGTATTCAGATTAGCCTTATGTCAAAGAATTCGGATGCAACCGAAAGCGAAACCAGTCATTCTCTGACCAGTTTCGAGTGTACCAGGGCGCCCAGAGCCCAGGGCGCTAATTGGCTATATTGGCTATATTTACCTTCTTAACAGTTATTACGCAAGTAAGTAGCCAATCACCTGCTTCTTTGATTGCGGCTTTCTCTCCTTGGAGCAAAATGCAGTGAGTGGGGAGTTCTTTGCAGAATATTCCTCCTCCAACGCTACCGTCCAACTTCGAGCCATCCGTGAACAGGTTCGCCAAGGTGGAGAGAGGAGCGGACGACTCAAGGGAAAATGGCCACAGTATCAAGAGAGGTACAACAAAGTTATCGTCAACTACGTCACAAAAAGAGTGAATACATGCCTAGGAGAGAGACATTAATATTTTTTTCGATAGGCAAGCTGCGATCAAGGTCCTGCCGTCACCGTATTGAAGCTTTGTTCTGGTGAACTTCTGTAAGGAGGAACTCAAACATCTCGATCGAGCAGGTAACATCTCCCCTATCTGGGTTCCTGCGCACAGGAATATAGAAGGAAATGAAATTGCCGACGAGCTTGCCAGGAAGGGGTTGACAGAACCGGTTTCAGCTGTCCCCCTCTCAGACATCGGCGTCCCTTTGTCCGTTGTTAAAGGGAAACTACACAATTTCTTTCTAAAAAAGCGCACGACAGATGGAGGTCTGTCTCAACACTATGGCCCCAATACGATAGAAACAGAACGCTTAAGGTGATGGGAATCCCCCGCCATTTAATTTCCAAACTCATTGCGTGTTCACTGGTCACTGGGTGATCGGTACTCATGCAGAAAAGCTTGGAATTCCGTACAACTTCTATTGCAGAAGCTGTAGGGATCCTGCAGAGAAAGAGACTGTTGAACACTTTCTCTGCAAATGTCCGGCTCTGGCGGCTAGGCGCTTGAGATTCCTTAGCATGCCCTTTGGGGATGTCTTGAAGAAATTCTCCAGCCTATATTCCTTTTCTCTCCTTCACTACATCAACAGAACTGGATGGCTGTAGAAAGTTTTCTCTTCTCAAAATTTTTTCTTTCCACATTATGGTGTCAAAACGGCACGTAAGTGCTACTTGGAGTGTGCATGTGACACTCTTGCCATTTTACCTACCAACCTACAATGTGCTATCAACTTGCATTAAAGTAGGAAATACGAATTTGTTTGCATTATTTCTTTGATAAGTAGGCATCTCATAGAAAATGTATTAATGTGTTTCAGATTCTGAATAAAGGCTTTTAGATTTTACAAATTGTATTTGCTTCATTTTTGCTGTCCAATATGTGAGTATTTCGTCTGTTTGTAGAGTTTGGCAGAAAGTGTAAGGCATATTCTTCAAGTTTTTCATCATTATTTTGTTGTTGCAATAGTTTTTATATTTCCTCTCTTTGTATAATTTACTTCCTCTTCCTATCCTTATTCCTCTTCCTCTTCTTCTTCTCTTCATATTCACTTTTCTTTAACTGTGCCAAAAGCTGAAGGAGCATTTAGAATTCAGAAGTCTGAAAAGAGTCAAATAGGACACATGTATGATCCAAATAACGAGCCAGCACTTTTTGTCGACATAGGCATATGAAGTGAGACTTTACTCGACCGCTAGCTCGTCGCGAAAAGCAATTATGCATTATATTGTGATTTATTTGATATTTAAACATATATTTACCAGGGTTCCTCCCTTACCCCTGGAGATCATTGGGAATCATAAATGAGTTTTAAAAGAGTTCAAAAAGAGTCGAACAGTGGCCCATCAGAGGCAGAAAATACCACACGGCCCACTAGTCAGCCGTATACGGTGACAAGTAACATAGAACTCATATTTCATCCAAATTTCAAACTTTTTAAACACTCTTTAGAAAATTTTCGAGTAAGCAGTTTTGTAGCCCTTTAAATTTTGGTGCAATAAAGGTCATGTTTCAAGTGGCTTAGAAATTGCTTTACAAATTCAATCATCCAAATCATTTCAAAGTTGAATGGTCCACACAACTGCATAACTAGAATTTTTCTGAAAGCTCTGATTGAAAAGTTAATTGTGATGAAAATTTGTGGTATTTTTTTTAAATTGTATACAAAGTGTTAGTCTTTGAGTTGAGCTATAATTTTATAACAAAATAAAAAAATTAAATAAAGTCTAAATCAAAATAGTCAACCTTTGCAATAGCCACGCCGTTATTACTGCGAACACATGTGTATATTGATATGTAGCTTCAAATACATATATAAGTACATACAAACTCATACATACTAGAGTAGTATTATCCCTGTAATCTGGAATAGTGCCCTCTTATAGCATAGTAAATTTGGGAGTGGGGAATTTGCACAACAACGTTTTCGGTCAATCAATAATGTAATGCTTTATTCAAGAAATTAATACGTATTGAATACGTAATGAATACTTGCATTAAGCAAAGCTAAGATAGTATTGATGCGGGAAGGACCAATAATGAAATTGATACGGGAAGAATCCTATATGCTGCTACAAATCCGTTGCGGGGAGCATCCTGTATGCGGCTACAAATTGTTGCGGGGAGAGTTTTGTATCCTTAATGCCCACTAATGAAACTCGTTGCTTCAAAATTCCAATTTCTCTCACAATTTATTTCACAAAATATTCCCTATATATACATGATTCAATAATAAAAGGTTTGCTCAGTAAGCAGCTTTCTCATTCCCTCTTGACAAATCGGCTCCCTTAGCAAGACACTGGGTTGCTAGCTCTAGAAATTTTGACTAAAAGTGGAGGAAAAGTAAAATTTGTAGAAAAAACATTTCATTTTCAAAATGGACTGCTTACGAGCAACAACTCGCTCAAGAGTTTTCATCGGTATGTTCAGGACTATGGTAGTATGACATGAAATAGATACCGCTTAGGTCAGGATATGATGGAGTATTTGACGCAATCCGAGATCGAGATCGAGAATTTAAAAAGCTTTATTTCTTATGATGTGGTGATTTATACGGAACTCATGTTTTGCAAAGAGCTAGCGTTTGCTAAAGAGTTACAGCAGGGAGAATTATTGAATAGTCCCGACGCAATCGATTACATTGCAGACCTCATTATAAAAAAGTTGGCAGAACTTGTTTCCAATGAGCCCACCTTCCTATGGATGGATGAAGTGTCCAGAGGAGGCTTAGAAAAGCACAGTACCAGTATGAAAGAGCTTCTCATAAAAAAGCATCTACCGGAATCGGCTTAAAACTGTAGGGCCTTCCAATTGTGGAACGCGCGCTACAAATAGGAGGAGGATCTCGGCGAAACACCTAACAGAAGTGTACGTGCCAATTATTTATTTATTTTTAACAAAATAGTTTCATATTGGCGAAACGTTGCGATTGATTTTAAATTTAAAAATCGATTCACAAAATAAAATCTTAGATTATGTGAAATAATTTCTTGTTTTAATATTAGACTTGGCAATTTCCGCTAATCACTTCTATCTATACCATTATTTACATTCAAGTTTTAATTAAAATTTATTTTTTAAACCGTTCGCAGTTTGTTTCCATTTAAGTAACAAAATACTATTTTGCTACCATTTTTACCAAAAAGGATTTAATTTTTTCCTTTTTATGGACCTTCTTAAATACAACCTTTTGTAAGGGAGTGTCAAAATTCGAATGTCACTAGTGAGCAAACCTTTAATAATTAAATCATGTATCATTATCATGATTCAATAATAAAAGGTTTGCTCAGTAAGCGGCTTTCTCATTTCCTCTTGACAAATCGGCTCCCTTAGCAAGACACTGGGTTGCTAACTCTAGAAATTTTTATCAAAAGTGGAAGAAAAGTAAAATTTGTAGTGAAAAAATTGTGCTTTGAAAAGGGTTTTTAAACACAAGAACTTGCTCGGTATGTCCATAACCAAAACGATATGGAAGACATCCTGACATACAGCTTCAATCAGGATATGATAGCGCATCTTTTTGGGGCAATGAATGTGAAAGATGGACGTTTTGACAATTTGAGCCAGATGCCTTTCAAATATAGGTTGGGAAAGTACCTACTAGGTTACTTTAAAAATACATAAGTTACCAACAAGAGCTCATTTAGCAATATGTAATTAATCATAGATTCCGGATGGTAGATGATTTTTATGAGGAGCTTTTTTATGGCAGAAATACACTCGGAGGTTTGCCATTGCCCGCCGAAGAGCGACCGCTATTACAAACAACATTTCCTATCGTTTGGTGTTTCATGACCGGGGCTTTGAATCCTTGCACTTCCAAATGGTAGTCACGCAGCAAGCTATTCGACTACGGCAATTTAAATAAGTGCAGGTAGTTTGTTAAGTATTTATGAATGTAAGAATATTCTTGACTGGGTGGTCAAAACTCCAAACTTACGTGGGCAAGGCATGGTAAAGTAAAGCGCCGTGATTAGGTTCAAAGTTTGTTTTTAGTCAACCAAATTCATGATGGATTCGCTTCTTCTATGATAATATAGAATTCAAGGTCATAATACTTAGGTAATCACGAAGTATCTGATCAGTTTTCAATTTAAAAATTAATTCACAAAATATAATTCTGACATTAAGTTAAACCATTTTTTTTTTTAATATCATACTTGGCAATTTCCGTTTTTACTTTATATTTTTTTATAATTTAACTAAAAAAGGACTATTTTACTACCATTTTAACCAAAAAGTTTTTTAATATTTCCATTTTCTTCATCCTTTTTAAATGCGACCTTTTGTAAGCGAGTGTCAGAATTCTAATGTCATAAGTGAGCAAACCTTTAATAATTGAATCATGCTATATATATGTACATATTTCTTTTCAAAGAAAGACTACTTATTTTCACAGAAAATTATAACAAATAAAAAGAGTTGAAAAACATTAAAGTGTTTATAATGAAAACATATTCCCCAAAATCGGTAAGCTCTATGCATGTATGTAGAAGAATAAATTAACTTATTTTAATCGAATACTACTACTACTGGACTCAACAGATAGGATGGCTCCTACCTCGCAGCGAACGGATGGAAACTCACTCATATTTCACTTAAAATTTAGCCTTTGAATGTGTTAAACGAAGGCAAAAAAATAGTGAATGCATCTTTGCTGAATGTCGCTTTAAAAAGCATTTAAAAAAGTATTTATGGAAATGTTAGTAGCACTCGTTACACTATTTTCGTTTTTGCAGCTGGAACAGAAGTAGTTGGTTGGGGAACCCATCCATTTCTGTGTATAGTTACTTCTCACAGAGTGTCTTATTATTATGGCGACTAACAAGCTGTGGGGGAAACAATGAAAAATTTATTACTGACTTGGAACTTATTACTCTTATTACTGTGGCAGATTTTTAAGATGGGAGTAGACTTACATTCAGTCAAAAAAATATCGGGAATTGTTAATTTAAAAAGCGCGCGTTACACATATGCATTTTTTCGCTGGAATGTTGGTACAACTGTCCTCTAGGGTGTCGCAGAGTTTGAGCGTGATCTGTCAAATAGCTTGTTTTTTGTATTTAATTATATCAGGCAACCGCAGGTGTGCTCTCCTATTTTCACTACGAATAAAAATATGGAACTAAGATTTTGTCTTACATTTTGTGTGTTGAACGGAATTTCGTAAGCCGAATCATTGAAAATGTTACAGAAAGCCTATGGCGAGTGTGCTGTATCAAAAACACGGATCTACGAGTGGTATAAGGCTTTTGCAGAGGGCCGAGAAGTCGTGGAAGATTTGCCCCGATCTGGTCGCCCATCAACGTCTTCAGCGGATGAAATGTCGAAAAAGTCAAGGAAATGGTGTTGGAGAACGATCATTTAAGTATTAGGGACGTAGCTCGTGACCTAAGCGTGTCTCCCGAATCAATTCGCAACATTTTACATCATCATCATTGGGAATGAGACGCGTGACTGTTCGACTCGTTCTAAGAGGGCTTAATTTCTTTCAAAAAATTCAGCAGAGGACGGTGGAACAAGAAAATGACATACTAAAACCGCTTAATACAATATACAATGAAATGGACGACTACATGAAAAAGCAAGTGGAAGCTACGTAGGTGAACTAATCTGATCACATGCAAAACAGCAAAAGTTATGTGTAGAACTAACGACAGAAAACTGATTAGAGATAAGAGTTTATTAATTATCGCACAATTTACAGAATATGATATAAATCTTAATTCTACATCATTATATTTGTATATTTATCACAGGTTTGGTGTTTTAAACGATTTTTTCTTTTTTTCGAAGGAAAAAACTACTATGAAAAACCTCCGCTATACATCTTACAAGCTAGGGTTAATCTGTACGCATTTAAGCACCAGGGCCTAATTTAACATCAAGAAAGTTCAGTTATTAGTAGATTGTCCGAAAAACTGGAACGAATTTTGAATCTTTTAGTCAAATTTTGTATTTGATCTGACAAAATCTTAGTTTTTGATTCATCATGAAGCTTTCTGGTGGAGAAATGCCATGGGAGTCGTAGCATCATTTTGAGTACCTTATTTTGGCAGATTTGCAGTTTCTTAACATGTGACTTTGCGATATTACTCCAGGCTAGACAGGCATATAATATTATTGGCTGAAATATAGACTTATAAATTATTAGCTTATTTTCATCACTTAAGCCTGAGCGTCTATTTATTAGGGGATATAACATTTTAATCGCCAAATTTACTTTCTCCTGTATGTACTTTACATGATCGCAAAAAGATACTTTTTTATCAAAAATCACCCCCAGATATCGTACGGTATTGGCCCACGGGATATCATAACTACCTAATTTCAAACCTGTACTTGGTATAAAGCAATGACTTCTTTTTCTAGTGAAAAAGATAGCTTGCGTCTTACCAATGTTTAATTTTATTTTCCAAGTACACAAGTAGTCTGCCATGTTTTGTAGTGCATCTTGAAGTTTGGTTACGATTTGGTTACCAAACGCATGCGAATAAAATATGCCAATGTCGTCTGCGTACATGGCATATGAACAGTTGGCTAATTTGGGAAAATCAGAGCAATAAATAATGTACAGTAAAGGACCAAGTACTGATCCCTGGGGAACTCCAGCGGATAATTCGATCATGTCAGAGTATTCGTCATTCAGAGACACGCAAAAGTAACGATTTTTTAAAAAGCAATTTATGATTTTTACTAGTGGTAACGGAAATTTTAAATTTATTAATTTGTATATAAGACCATCATGCCATATCGAATCAAAAGCTTTCTCAACGTCAAGAAGCATTAAACCGGTTGATTTCTTGTAATCGAAGTTAGATTTGACGTGATTATAGATTCGTTTAATCTGATGAGTCGTACTATGATGTTGTCTAAATCCAAATTGCTCGTTTGGTATAATCTTATGGGTGTCTAGGAACACGGATATTTTATTTTTGATAATTTTTTCAAAAACCTTGCTTAAGCTGCTTAGAAGACTAATAGGGCGGTAGCTATCAGCTGCGTTTGCTGGCTTGCCCGTCTTGCGAATTGGAATTATTTTAGCAGTTTTCCACGCATTAGGGAAATATTGCAATTTGATGCAAGAGTTTATCAAAAAAGTAAAATATATCACGGCCTCTTTGGGTAGGTGTCTGTGCATAATATTTTTTATTTCATCATGCCCTGCAGATTTCCTCAGTGGTGCATCATGCAGAAGATCCTGAACATAATCTGAATCCACGTATTCAGTTAGTGGAGTGTCTACTTCTTGCGAATTTAGCTGGTTTATAGCTGTATCAACTAAATTTGAGACGTGTGGAGATCCTAGTTGATTGGACACCTTATGATTTTCTAAAAAGTTATATGCAAACAAATTTGCTTTTTCGTGACTTAAAATTAATGTCTTATTTGACTCACGCAGAGGTGGGATTTCTGGATGTTTTCTTCGCATTATTTTACAAATGTTCCAGAATGGCTTACTTCTCTTTTCAATTGAGCTAAGTTTCTTATTCCAGCTGGCATTTCTATACTGAAAGATCTGTTTGCGGATTTGCACAGAGTAATGTTTTACTGCTTCGTAGTCAGAGAGCTGTCTGTAATGACTCCATTGTCTACGAAAATAATTTCTAGTTTTTATTAAATTTAAAATGTATTGGGGTAGTTTGAGAAAATTGGTCTTCCAAGTTTTAAGTGGGACTGAACTTCGTACTGCTGCTATTATTTTTTCACTGAACATTATTACGTTTTTATCAATATCCTCCGTGGAATCAATTAAATCAAGGTTGGTTGACCAAGTACATAAAGAATTTTTTAATGAGGATCGATAAATCTTCCAGTTTGTCTTATCGTAATCCATTATAAAGTTGTCGATATGCTTGAAATTTAAATTGAGATCAAATTTTACCGTACTTACGCTCTTGCAAAAAAACTGCAAAACTATCATAGATCATACAGGTAATAATCTATTGGTTGCACATTGCTAACACCGACAAATGCAGAGAGGATGTTGAGGAAACTTTAGAATTCCTTCTGTGCGTTTGTCCGACATTATTAAAAACGCGTTTAAAATGCCTGGGAGCCCCATTGTTTGAGGGTCTGAAGGACGTCTCGAAAGCGGATCTCCCAGCTCTGCTTAGACTCACCAAAAGCGCTGACATCCTACGTGATGTCTACTTTCAGTATTCATATAGGTCGGTCTCCATCTGTTAAAAGCTAGGAACCAAAAGGTCTAAGCGTGGCTTAAGGGGTTATATACCTTGTGTTTTTCAAAAAAATCAAAATAAATTTTATTTCTTTATCGTAAAGTACAATCCCTTGAGAACATTTTCCAAAAATTTCATAGAGATCTGAGCAATAGATCGAAAGTTACAGCGTTTTAAATTGTGCGTCGTCACGTCCTGAGCGTACGGCCTCATGCGGCGCTTGAAACTTTAAACGCGATTATCTCAAAAACGTGTTTTTCCAAAAATGCTTTTGCGGTGGACGCGATTGCAAAAAAAGTATTCAACCGATTTTTATAATTTTTTTTTTAAATTGTTCGTAATTGATGTCGCCTCTTAGTGAACGATCAACTTTTTATGTATAATTTTTTATTTTGCAGATATGAATTTTTTAATGCCAATTTTAGGACTGTAGAAGTGGAGTTTTTTAAAAACATGTTCCTATTTTCACAAAAATCAAAATATTTAATATATTGATCGTTCACTAAGAAGATATAACCCTATACTAATGAAATCTTTTCGATTTTTTGATTTCAGTTGACTTGGTGGACTTGAATCGCGTCCACCGCAAGCCTCTTCCAAAAAAAGGGTCTTGGGGCAAAACGCCATAACTCCGCCATTTTTAAATATTTTTACACAAACAAAGCCTTTTTTTTTTCTTTAAACATTGTAATATCCAATAATAAAAACTTTTATACAATAAAATTATTGCTACATATCTTTAAAAAAAACCCAACTTTCGCTAATTTCACCGGACCACAAGGTATATAACCCCTTAATGCCAACCAGGCTTACCTAACCTAACCTTTGATATCACAAGCATAAATTCTCCTTTTTCATGAGTGTTTTAATTTCAAAAATTTAATTTTACTGAAATATCCGCGGGTAAATAAAGTTCGTTCGAGCCTTCCTTACTTGTTTTATTTCAATAATTTTTTAATTGTTGAATAACATTTAATGCTCTTTGAAGATTTTTTTTTTATTTTAACAATTTCAATATTTTGTATTTCCTACCTTGTTTTATATTACCACTTTTTTTCAGAAGGAGCAAAAAAAGTCTCTTATTTTGAAAACTTCCGAAATAATATACCTATTTGCAAATCCCGTTATAAGTGCATTTGAGTTAATTTAGAATAAATCTTAGAGATATGCTATCCTACTTTTATTATGTAGGGTTTTTTATAAAGAATGCTCGAAGTTTGAAGTTAAATAAACAAGCAGTTGAAGTAATATTCCAATATTTTTGTATTCATATGGCCCATTCCAGTGGATGGCTTTGAATAATATCTTGGCATAAATGGGTTTCAGTTCCACAAAGAACGCTAGTCATGTTGACCTTGAGGGCAGAAATCGTCTGTAGTCTGCTTGCATAGACCTCGAAAGATGACAAAGTCCTCGAACTTCTCATCCAATTAATTCAATGCTTCTTTTGCCGTATGGTAATTGACGCCATTCTGTGGAAACCACTTGTTTATGAGATTCTTCCGTTCATTTTAGGCGAATACCATAAATTGCATGCTGTGCACGGAATTGTGGGTTAATAGAGCAGTGATTTTGATAATACATTTTAAGAGTTTCAAAGCATTGTTGAAAAGTGTACCGTCCATTGTTAAGTGTTCATTTTTAGGATCGTGCTAAACTCTTGGCTACCCATTTTATGTGACAATCCAAAATATTTTTCGCTTCAATTCATATTGGCCACTTTAATGCGTTCTAAGTACAAAATTTGAGTTTAATTGTATATTTATGCAACGCTATCAATGTCAGATGTCAAGAGCAGACAAGTACAATCATACGTGCGCCTAAATGTATGCACGTATGAGCATAAAATGTTTCATATATCAAATACCCATCTTTTACAAGTTGACAGCTTACAGTTCGAATTCGTATTGTACTCGTAGGATAAAAGCCGCGCAAGCAGACGTAAGAAAATAAGAAATGAAAAGAAGAATGAATAAATAAGTGATAAATGTATCATCATATTATCTAAATCATAAGCGGTGTGAGTGAAATGCAGACACTTCATTTTCACTTCACTCGCCTTCATTTCCCGCACTGCATAAGCTTTAAGTGTGAAATTGTAGGGACAAACTTTGAGCTGAATAGCTTTAGAATTATTTTAATTTCATTTTGATTGGTTTCGTTGGTATTTTACAAATTTACATACATACTTATATGTATGCGCATGTTTGCACGTGCAGAAGCAAGTGTTCGTAATACAAGTTTTAATAACATTAAATACTTAAGTATTTTGCGTTTGCTACTTACGGTTTTACTAGCGACACCCGTAGCCGAATGTATGGTGCGTGACTACCAATCGGAATTTAGAGAGAACCTAGGTTCGAATCTCGGTGAAACACCAAAATAAAGAAAATGTTTTTTCGAATAGCGAGCGCTCCTCTTCAGTCAATGGCAAACCTCCGAGTGAACTTCTGCCATGAAAAGGGTCGGCTTGAAGCTGCAGGTCCCTACATTTGTAAAAAAACATCTAGACGCACGCCACAAATAGTAGAGCTCGGCCAAACACTCAAAAAGGGTGTACGCACCAATTATATATATGTAAGTATATACTTGCGGTTTTAAACTTATTTAATAGCCCACCCACCAGCCAAAACTTATTTTATTTGACTTTTGACGCCTAATCACGGACTATGTACAATCGTTCGAGTTTAATTACATTTAAAGTGCCATAACATCCTCGAATTCTGTGAGTATTCTTACAAGCAGCTGCAAGAGCTTTAAAGGAGCTAAAGGTAAAAGTCGGCTAGTAGTAGTAAAAATAATTATAAAATAAATTGAAGTTACAAAGTTACGAAATGTACTCGGATGTTTGTGTGTGACACATCGAATATTTGTGGAAGGGTAAGGGTTCGATTCCGAGGTATATAAAACTCTGTTTACAATATGAGCTTTCGTGTGAGTATAAAATATTGAGCTTTTGTTTTGAGGCAATTTAAGCTGGCACTTTATTATACTTAGAATTATAAAACTAAATACCCAAAACTTTTAAATAAAAAGCGTCAAAATTTGAAATTGGATGAATGTTTAAAATAGTGCACAAAGCTTTAAACTTGGACTTATGTGGCTTTTGTTATAGACTGAAATATATTTTTTTAAAAAAGCTAAAAAAGATAGAAAATGTTTTTCTGTAACAGAAGTCGCTCCTCGACAGACAATGGCAAACCTCCGAATGTATTTCTGCCTTGAAAAAGCTACTCCTCATTCGTAGTTGGCGTTAAACTATAGGTCCCTGCATTTACGGAAAATATCAATTCGCACACCACAAAAAGGAGGAGGAGCTCGGCCAAATATTTAACAAAAATATATACTCTAACTGGTTGATGTAAGAATATTTCCAAACTTCATGGAGATCCTCAGGAAATTTTAACTGGTTGATGTAAGAATATTTCCAAACTGCCGATCTGCGAATCACTTTATGGGAACAGAGATCAAGTATAAGCTCAAGCTTAGTGGGGAATGTTGGTAGGATAAGGGATATCGTCAGCAAAACTGGCAAAGAGCAACTGAAGCATAACTAAGTTGTTTGCCAAAGTGAATAGAAAGGCGTTACAATTTCAAGGAGGATTCGACGGATAATCCGACAGTCGGCTTTACGTTACTGGAAATATATGAACTTAAATCCGGCAAAGAAATGTAACTTTAGCGGCATTCCACCAAAATTCAATGGGAATGTTTTACGATGTTACAACAACAACAGCAACAACAGTCACAGGCATCATCGATAACCTAGTGTGCATCTCTAATTTCAGAGGAAGGCCGACAATACTGAAGATTCTCTTTGTTTATCTGGCTTTTGCTCGACTGATATGAAATCAAAGAAATTTGCAAAGGACTGAATTATTAAATAAAACCTCCCTCCTCTCCCTTTTCACTCTCCTTACATTCCTCAAGTAAGTATTATATAATGGTTAACTATTCCTGAGTACTTAGAAAGTCAGCGTTGTTCTTTCCAGTCAACTGATCTATGAACGCCCACTTAATAAGAATGCTCGTTAATTTTCATTGAAATGCAGCGCATTGTACCTATATATGAACGAAAACATGAACGTATTTCTTATGCTATAATAATCGTTGGCCATTAGTAATTATTTAGAAATACGAAAACTGGCCTGCAGCAGATGAGTAGCCAAGTTTCTACATTAACGATATCAAAGGCAATAGCGGCAATAGAGTGAAACGATTATTTTCAATTAAAACGCTACATTATCATTGCAGTTATTTTATTTATTAAGTTATTAGTACCTAGTGAAAAAGGGCAGAAAGGCTATCGTTATATTATTTATTCACTTAATCATTCGCCTACTGTCTGCTTTCACTGTGATGGCTAAGCTACATATGTGACGATGATGCTGCTGCTATGGCTCTTGCCAATTTTATTGTTTACTTACAATGTTTATGAAGCTGCGTTTGCTGTTTTGTGAGCATATACAAGATATATAGCATAAGTAGTACTAATTAGTCGAGCAGCAGCAAGACTAGCATAATCCAATCAAGTAAACAGAAACAATTTTTAATGACCGCTTATTTTATGTATATTTTTCTGTATGTACTTATATGTAGTTAATATGTTTATAGTTCTAAAATTTTTGTCAATATCATATAATCAGGATTTATATATGGCAATAGTTTGTCAGCAAAAAAAAAAATTAATAACACTGTGTAGCAGCCAAAAAAAGACAAGAATGCGGGATACCACTTACGAAAGAGAAAAAGCTGTATAAAATTCCACTTGCATAGACTATATTTACTATATATTTTTCTTTTTTTTCCTTGTTCACTCCAATTCGGAAGCATAGGGCCTTGAAAAGACTCAGTCTTGCTTTGGTTTTGTTAATCTATTTTGCTTATCTACTATATATATTGGCTTTAAAAGTATATACAAAAATTGAATTGTGTATATTTTTAATTCAATATTACTTATCTGTGCGGGTAATTTTCATACTTATTTTTTTAATCTGAAAATTGTTAACTTTGTAGAACTGAATAGCATTCACTGGAAAATTTCAATGGTGGTATTTTCAGACGAAGAAGGACAATAAGTACACCATTAATTCGTTTTTGACACCGTTAAAGAAAATATATTGAACATTTTCCGCTAGACGTCTTTAGTCAGCAATATCTCATTATACAATCCATAAAGCAGGAGCAGAAAAAATGTGTACTGTTTAAGGGTCCAACTCAGTATCGAATACAACAGCAAAGCTGCCGAAGGACGTTGAAGATGAGGCCAATCGTTAAAAACGTCGATAAAATCATGGAAATCGTGGTCGGACCAACCTGTGAGCACTTATTAGTACATTGCCAAGGTACCAAAGTTTAGCTTAAAAACCGTTGAGATTCATTCTGATGAAGCGCAACGAAGTATCGGCTGTTTTTTCAGAGCTTTAAAATTTAAAATGAGAATACTGAACAGAAATACTATATTTCATGACGGGTACAAGTTATATGGTCAATTTGATCAGTCTAATAAATCGATGGGCACTGTATGATAGGTTGCGCCATATTGTTGTAACCAAATTTCGTCGATGTTTAGGTGATTAATTTCTGGAGATAAAAATTCAGCCAGCATTTCGAAATTTATTTCGAAAGAAATAAGGATCGATGATGCCGCCAGTGCTCTATGAGCTTCGCGAACAGATTTATTTTTTTTCAAAGTATTATTGTAGCTTTAAATGATTCATGGTGACTTGCCAAACATTACTGAAAATAATTTCGATTCAGTTTGCCGTTCTCAGCTGTCAAATCATAGTTATCGATAGTTCTCTTCAAGCTAAAAATACCCGATATAAATGAATAATGTAAATGCATAAATTAAGAAGGTCAAGAGGGACTTGCGGTATACTTGGTGCAATTGGATTGGTCTAATCCCTAAGCCAGACAGTCCTATAACAGAATAGAAGAAGTGATTACCTAGACAACCTACTTTGATTTTAGCTAAGGCTGAACAATTGCAGTAATCTGGTAGTCGAACGGATAGTTCCAGTCCTAATTCTTTCGAAAATACTTCATAGCTAACCTTATCGTCTAGCTTAGAACCATCCGTATAAAAAATTAATTACCCTCTTCCCAATGGCCTTAGTGTTACTCCCTTATTGACGGTATACTCGTCTTGAAGTGATTGTCGGAGGTGAGTCTAGGAATAGAATAGTCTAGTTCTTGTTTGTGACTTGCCAGACTGTGCAAAATACAGGCGTGGCCAAACCACCGTTCTTTTCATAGCGCCATACTTTTGAGTCTAAGCGCCGGGGCGGCGGCCAAGTATTTCCCTACGAGATTTAGTGCAGGCAAATTGATCAGAACTTCCAGCGCTTCATTTTGGGTAGCTGCGGAATGTACGTCAATGGATTGGAGTTCCAAATATTGGCCATCTTTTGGAGTTAGCCGGAAACAGACAAACTTTTTTAAATATTGTAAAAATGCATAGATCTGCATTTGCTGTGGCACACTTTGCTTGACACTCATGAGAGGTTTATGAAAATATGCTGGCCAATTTTTTTTTAGCCAATAGCGATGTTGAAATTGAATGAATTAAACAAAAATAAAAATAGAACAGTATCAGATATATATAAATGTGTGTAGAACAGCCTATCTGACTTTGGTAGATCCCAAAATGGAGGGACCTACAGTTTTAAGCTGACTCCCATCGGCCAATAATTTTTTTTTATGAGAAGCTTTTTCATGGCAGAAATGCACTCAGGAGTTCTCATTGCCTGCCGAGGGGCAACCGCTATTAGAATAAACTTTTTCTATCATCTGGTGTTGCATGGCCGGAGATTCGAACCTGTGCATTGATCATTCACAGAGAAGCTATTTTTTCTCTCAAGTTGCGTGCATGAATGATTCATAACTCACATATTGTATAGGGAATAAAGAAATTTAAGTCCCTAGCTAAGGAAAACGAAGAAAAAAACTATGCTAAGGGTAAAGGTGCATCACTTTGATAGACTATCCGCCACATCTTGTCACGTTATACTTTTATCAGCTTCTGAATGTGAAATGTGATTCAAATAGAATGAGATTTAAATCCGTTGAAGCTGTGAAAGAAAAAGCAGTAAGCATCTTAAAGAAGCGACCGAAGAGGAGCGCTCAGTATTGTTTTGCGAAATGCAAGTTTTGCATGAAGTGTTGTGTTGGTAGAGTAAGAGTGTACCTTATAGATGAAAATAAGTACATTTTGAAGGAATCAAAATAAAATGCTTTATAATGTCAGTAAAGTTACATAATAGCCACACCTTATATATATGTGGTTTTATGAGTGGTAATTTATTTATGTTAATAGCTTCTCTGATGACGCAACCATAATATTTTTCAGCATCGATACAAAGTTATTGTGTACACATAAAACAATAAAAAATGATTAGGCAAACTTTTTCGAATTGTGTGAACATTAAATATATTTACCTGAACATAAAAATACTCAATACACCGTAGTATTATTATAATACGCGTATGCAGCAGCAGAGAACTTTCTTGTATGTAGTTTCAAGGTTACTGAAATTTTTGATTCATTTTTGCCTTCCTTCGCTTGAAACCGCAAGTACATATATGCGTAAACACGCGTAGGTTTGATGAATGAGTTGAATTTGAATATACATTTTTTTAAAATTCCATTTTTTATATCCGGAACATGTTAGAGCACAAGGGTGAAAGTTAGTTATAATTGTCTAACAATATATAAGTACATAGTATAGGTATGGAAAGACATACTTCCATTTCTAATATAGTGAAATTTCTCCTATTTAAGGCCGATCCGCAGTCGAAAATCATATAGCTAAGCCCACAATGGCTCTTAAATGACGTTTGCCTAAGCTCAACAGAAATTTGGTTACATCCAAGCATCTGGCTCTACCTGTAATCATCAGTGTGTTGAAGTATATGAAACTTAATATTTTTGATTGTGGTGCGTCACAGGATACTCGGGAATAACTTCCAAATTATTGTTGGATACATCAAGTGAAGCCAAGTCCCACTTCTCCTGATTTATCCAATGCAAAGGAGGCCTTTTCTACCACTGCTATCACCAGTTAGTACAGCATCGAATACTTTCAGAGCCGGAGCATTTATGTCCATTATATGTGAAATAGAATATTCCATCGCTCAAGCTTTTATACTATACATTAAGAAGTGCCTACTTAGAGCTTTAATTCGTCAAGATAGGGCTTCGCTACTCAATTATCTACTTAGTCTTAAGCTGGACTTGTTGGCAAGAGAGATTGTCGATTGAATTTCAATGCTGGCATTGGTATCGGTGTTAATGCTGGTTCCTAAATCACGGAGAGCTACAATTCACTTCACTTTTATACAACTTCCAAGTCAAATTAAGTCACAAAATCAACATGTGTGTTTTCAACTGGAATTCGAAAAATAAGAATTATTATTTACCTATTAGATATATCACAAATGTTTATATATAAATGCAAGCGAAGAGTACCAGTTTATTGCACGCTTCACTGCACTTTTGCCCTCTGTGTAATAGTGTTACAGTCATAATGAATACCTCCACCCATAATACAATGATGTTGCCCTTAAGAGGGCATGAGATTTCAATGATTTCAGCCACAAATTAATCGCGTTAGATAGGTGACTTGCCCAGCCGTCACTGTGCCGTTAGCTGAACGTTAATTGCTGTCGCACAAAAAACAATTTTGTAAACCTTGGCTCGGAAATTTTAGTGTCAATGTGTCCTACAGCTTTTAGTGGTATACGTCTTTTGGCGTCCACCTTCCCCACGGCAAAAAAAAAACCAAATAAATCAACAAATTACGAAAATGTCTTTGTTTGGCAGCAGCATCAACCTGCCATATTTTATTATTTATTCACTAATTGGTTGTTCGTCTATCATATTCTCAGTACTCGGTCCCTTGTGATTATTTCATTATAATTTATTTTTGTCAAACTTGAGAAAATGGCAGATAAATAGATGTGAATCTACTCAAGAAGGTTACCGCTGAAGCGAATGCTTGCTTTGACGGCTTCACCAATTTTACGTGGAACTCGTCGAAATACTGGTAGTTGATTAATAGGAAAATTAATTAAATTGTACCTAAATACACGATTTTTTGTCCGGTCCATTTCTGCTTAAACCAGCTGTTTGATATATTTGTTTGAACTTACTGTACTGTATTTGCATACACTGCATTGTGGCAAAAACATAATTTTTGCCAGAGCATCGCACATCTGCTTTACAATTGTAATTTTTCTCTGTCAGCAAATATTGGTCGTCGCTCTGCTTATAAAATGTTACGTATACGCAACGCATATCCAAATATATTACACATACTTGTATATTTAATGCTGGAAGCAGATGTCTGTCTATTGAAAGGAAAATTAGAAAGATAATGAAAGAGGCAAAAGAAAAAGCAACAAACGGGGGCAAAACACTTACAACCACACATAGCACACTCATTCATGGTGACAGTATATATTAGGTGAAGTCAAAAGTTCTGGAAGTTTTCTATTATATTTCGTAAAAGCAACTGTGTGTTGCAGTTCCATACATTCTTCCGTACAACAGAGCGGTGGTTTTAGTAACTCCTTCTTGGTTCTATGAAGTCGCAAGAGCTGCATCGCAAATGCCGATAAAATCAGTGAAATAGTGGAATTGCGCAGGCATGCGGCCACTTTTTTTATTGCCCAGGAATTGAAAATTAGCCAGTGAAAATATTGGATATAAATCGGTTGACTAACATCAAATATTACATTCTAACAACGGTCGTTATACCTGCTCGACAAAGCGGGGAAGTTTCTTGAAAGACTGAACAAGCCTCCACTTGCCGCGGCCATAGATAATGCCGGAGGACTAGAGAGTTCTCATGCGCAGCGGCGCAAGAATCAATTCTTGATCCCAACTTCCGGAACATCAGATACCACGAGATATTCAATATAAAAGCACCTGATATTATCTCTCTAATCGAATATGCAGAGGATATCGCCGCAGTCATCACAGTACCATACCTTGAAGAAGCTCATAGGAAGTTCAACCAAGTCGTAATACGGACACAAATATGGCTAGACTGACGTGGCCCTGATGGCTACCACGCTCTACGTACTCTTATACGAAGCTGAACTGTGGGCAAATGCGCTAAAAGTAAAGCACCGGTGGAAACTCCTGGCATCGGCACATCGAACGGCAGCTATGGGAATTGTGTCTTCCTACCGCACAGTATCAGGGCCAGCAGTTCAAGTGGTAAACGGTTCAATAGATTTATTACCTTTGTGAGTAAAAAGTTGTGCACAATTTGCATTAAAGAACGAATGGATGGAAGAAGGATTTAGCAAACCTGTTGAGCGCAAAATAAAGAACGAAACGCTAAGGAGAATAGGAAGACCGCTGGAGAAATGAAATAGGCGGCAGATGTACGGTTAGGCTGATAAAAGACGTCGCTACATGGTCCAGCAGGAACTTCGATTAAGCAAATTTTTATAAAACTTATATTCGGGAAACGACTATTTCCAGAAATACTTGTTCAAAATAGGGGAAAGCGGACACCCTACATGCAAAGATGCAGTCGAAGATGATGTTACTCACATCGTTTTTCAATGCGTGCGTGGGAACAAGAACGTCGAGCGCTAGAGAATGTAGTTGGTCATATAGCGAGGAAACGTGGGAAATCATCAGTGATTTCGTGCACGCAAGCATAGACCTTGTAATGAGGGCGATTGAACGCCATTCTGAAGTAATGCAAAAGCGATTCCAAACGAGGGGGAGTTTCTTAGTCTCCTTATATACCATTGCTGCGATGGCAGCTTTGTAGATGCATTAGACATTTTAAAACCTCCTCATTCGCAAAAAATATCAAATGTTAATTTCATAATCGAGAAAAAACAAAAAAAAAAATAGCTGAATTTTTTCTTCACTCAATATATAAAATATATCTACATACTAAAAGAGAAAAAGGAAATGCACAAAGATGTCCACAATATTCTCGCTTCACTCTACTTACACTCCATAAGCGGATGATTTTCATCTTCGAAATTTGCTTTTAATGTGTTTTTGTTTTTGCGTTATTAGTACTACCAACAAATGAATATTTTGTGTGTGTGTGTGTGTGCAGATTTTGTTTGCGCTCGCGAATTCCCCCAAAAAAGGGAAAATATCATTTGTCATTCCACTTTTACTGTGTGTGTAGTTAGTATATCTTAGACAGCGGGAAATATGGTTATTTATGAGCTCACGCCATGGTATTATTTACATAAGTATGTACAAACTTGATGGTGGTTATTTTTTTTTTTTTTGTGTTTTGCATATTCAAGTACGTTTGAAAGATTATTCGTTGAGGATGCTTTTGTTTGCTCAGCAAAACTGAACGAAAATGGGCACTTAAGTTGCGCGTTTCCCCTTCACAAATGCTGAAATCATGGATAATTCAAATGGGGAGTTTTGGTTTTACCAAGAAGCGACAAAAGTTTGGTGAAAATAATAAATTGCTGCTCTTACACCGAAATGAAATTGAATTCCTCTCTAATGGCAGCCATACAGCAGCCTCCCAAAGGCAGGTGGTTTTGTTGAAAATATTTTTTTCATTTCTGCAATGGGAATCATGCAACCGCTGTTAAAATAAACTTTCGGATCATTTTATTTCATATCGGTTTTACTCACCCACCAGAAGCTTGGTCTAAGCAGTCGACAGTGGTGTGCTTATATAAATACTTTTATTATTATGCGCCTTCTATTCCAAAAAAAAACAGCGCACGTTTTGTGACAACTGCTTCGATACTCAATTTTTCAAGCAATCTATGCGTGCCTTTTTAAGGAATGTTGGCAGCTTAAATGACTTCAAAATGTCGTCCTTCCATCTTTAGTGCAGTTTTGGGGAAAAATTATGGTCGCAGAGTAGCATATGAGGTAAACGCGCCTAATGATGCAACGAAATAATTTCATTTTTGAAAGAAATTCATTCACAACTATTGACCGAGGAGATTATGAAGACTTTAAGACCGGTTCAAAATGTTTCCTAAAGTTGTCTGAAGAATTCGCAATTCTATCTGTACGACTTTTACAGGAGATCTAATATTATAGTTTATGAAATCATACACTTTTTGGATAATTTCTGAGGATAATCCACTCTGTGTATGAATTGGTCTTCTATAATAAAGGTCACTAAACGTTTTTCTACTCGTACACAACTTTTACGGTTTTTTCAATTTTAAAACTTTTATATTTTGCTATAACTTCATATTTCGTAAAACGTTATATTAATCGAATAAAAAATAAAAAAATATATGTATTTGGAAAACAAAAACCAACTGTGAATAATTCATCCGTCTAAATAAAATATCTCTACTTATACATACATACAGGATTGTTCTTATTTGCTAACTTTCGAAAGGTAGCCGCTTCAACTCCCCATTCCCTTAACCTAACACCTAAATAATGAACATGAGTTTTTCAGATTGCACTTTGAAGCTTCCTACTGCATGCAAAATTTGATAAAATGGTGTATGATTTCCTAAAAGTTTTCGTATGCGAAACACTTGAATTAGTTACAGAAATGAAATAAATAATACCATTGAAAATTTTCTGATGTAGCGGTGAAATTGTGCGTGATTTTGTGCGCGTAGTGAGAAATTATTGTACATACAAAGAAATCTACATTAATAGTGAAAATAATTTATTTTTTATTGTAATAATTGTTTGTTTTATGTAATATTATTAATCATTTCTTAGAATAGAACAAAAGTGTTCCACGTGACAAAAATTAAAAAAAAAATTAGTACTAATCACAACTTGTCTTTGTCACTTATCTAAATTATTTCTTTTCAAATACGTCGTAGACTCTATGAACCTGACACTGTTAGTAGCAGCTGTTTGACGGTAGTTTATACCAGCTCTTCGAATGATAACATTTCAAAGTTCTTCAAAAATTTGAATATGAATCAAAATCAACCTACTTCGCGCTGAAAAGATGATTTAGAAATGAATGTCGAGGGTTGCTTTTAGAAAGAGATAAAGCTTTATAGATAGATAGATTAATTTATTTTGCACTGAACTATTTACAATATTTTTTACTTCATTTACATGAACATACAGCAATGACTTTAAAAATTCTCTGGCCCTGAAAATGGGGTAGATATTTATTTACATAACTATTTACCCTTAATAAATTGTCTTGACTTTAAAGCACCGGTGATAAAATGTATACAAATTTTCCGTTGAACATCATTTACACTATTTTCGACATGAACTATTTCGGTATTACTAAGGATGGCCTTTCGAAAGAAAGTACAGCGGCATTGTTTAAATATTGGGCACCGTCCGAGAAAATGTTTAATTGTTTCTTCTTCTTTAAGTTACTTAAAGAACAATTTTTATTGTAAAGGTCGTGAAGCATAATGTAATAATGCACTTCTGGCTTTAAAAATTGAAATTTTTAAATTTCTTATCCTTAAAATAACTTTGATCTTCACTATCGTCTAGTTATTTATATGTTTCGTGTTCTATTCCACATTTTTTGCCTGTTAGTAGGATTAATACATTTGAGAAATATTTCGCTTTTACATGCCCACTTGCTTTTTTATAACACCGTTCCGTCCCATTTGAAATAGTAAGTCAATTCTATTTGATTTAAAATCATAGCCCAGAAAACATTTCTTTTTAAAAAATTGTTTGTCGCAACCCTCAAGGATAAAATTTAAATGTAATGCAAGCCTGTAAAAGTTGACCACAGTCGATACCTGTTTCCAAATAAATATCATAAGTAGGCGAACAACTTGGGAACTTAAACTTTATTTCTGAGCTGCAGTTGTAATTTGTCAACATTATCAAACATGCAGTATTCCCATAACTGCGCCGCAGAACCTTGGACAGCTCGACAGACTGATTGAAATATTTTCCATTTCACATGTAATTTTATTTCCCTCTTTTCGTTAAGTTTAATCTTAACAGTGCGGCGTTGTTCCTTTTTTCTGTTGTTATAATAATATTATTTCGTTTATATTACCATTTTTCTTTTTTCGATAATTTATCCCCACGCCTCACATTATTGTCTATTTGGGGAGGTTAACCTCCAATTTCCATTTATAAGCTCAATATTCTCGTCAATAAGCTCCTAGATTATTTATCAGTTTTTGAAGAATAGTATATGTATATACATATACATATATATTAGGCCGGGTAGATTTAAAAATCGCTCATTGCTCTGTGAAAATCGTATTCTAGGGATTAGAATAAGAAACTTTGCCGATGGAACCATAACTCTAAAACGAATTCTGATGTCCCCCAATTTGGGTCGAACGAAAAATCCCACTTTGACCCATTTAGAGTGCTCCAATCGAGTCCAATTGTATGACCGACCCCCACTAACTTTGGACGGCCGATCCACCCATGCCAGTGGCACACCCCTGGGGGGTTAGCCATACAATCATTTCAAAATATCACCATTTTTGGCCTTTACATGAGAAAAGAAACTAAAACGTTCGACCCAAATTGGGGGACATCAGAATTCGTTTTAGAGGTATGGTTAATTCGGCAAAGTTTCTTATTTTGATCCCTAGAATATGATTTTCACAGAGCAATGGGCGATTTTTTTGCCTCCCCACAAATCGACCCGGCCTAATATATACATATATATATATATACATAATTGGCGCGTAAGCTCTTTTTGGGTGTTTGGCTGAGCTCTTCCTACTATTTGGGGCGTGCGTCTTGATGTTGTTCCACAAACGGAGGCACCTACAGTTTTAAGCCGATTCCGAACGGCAGATATATATATGAGGAGCTTTTTCATGGCAGAAATACACTCAGAGGTTTGCCATTGCCTGCCTGCCGCTATTAGAAAATGTTGTTCTTTCTTTTGGTGTTTCCCGGAGATTCGAACCTACGTTCTCTCTGAATTCCGAATGGTAGTCACGCACCAAGCTATTCGGCTACGACGGTGGAGTCCAAATATCGTTATAGGCCATTTCAAGCGTGTTCACGAGAATTCATCAAAATATTTTCAGAAGACGATGTATATATTAAGAACATATGATTTAAAAACAAATTAACAACCTTACCTCCAAATTTATATATACAAAATTTACGTCAAACATTTAAAAGCAAAATTTAATCAAGTTTGAACTCAAAATTTTAAGTTATGAGCAAGGGTACTTTAATATCGAGAATGCTCTTTTACTCCCTCTACTCATGCCTAATACTTTCTCTTAAATTTTATCAAAATTTGCCTTTTAGAAAAATCAACAGAAAGCTGTAAAACAATTGCAACTATGAAAATTTCAATTTCTAAGCCATCAAATATCTCTGTAATTGTTAGGTTTCTTAGAAAAACATTTGATGCAGATGCGATTTTATGCTCGCTGGATATAACTTACAACTTCTTTTTATATGGAGAAAATGAGTGTAATGATCATAAGAAAGACTATAAAAAATAAACCACTGAAAGCATTTGCTTCATTCGTGGAACCTAAGCTGTTTCAGTGGTTATGTGAATATGGGTGGGTACCTGAATATGGATAACAAACATGCCATCAATAGTTTTTTTGTAAAACTCCAATTCACACTTCTTGGAGTCATTTCATTTTTCTAATCTTCTTCTCTTCGTTTGCACTAGAGATGGTAGTTTTCAAAAAACATGTAGGTTGAGTGCAGTATTTAAAATTTTTAATTTTTTATTTGTAGTTTTATTTAGAATGTATTTTTGCTATGAAAAAGCTCCTTATAAAAAATATCTGCCGTTTGAAGTCGGCTTGAAACTGTGGGTCCCTCCATTTGTGGAACAACATCAAGACGCACACAACAAATAGTAGGAGGAGCTCGGCCAAACACCCAAAACACCTGCCAATTACATAAATATATATAGTGTATAGTAGATTTTATTAGTGCAGAGTGACACATGGTAAGCATTACAAAATTGTATAGCAAAATAAATAAGGTATTTTAATTAATTGTGCCATTTCCGATGCCTTACAAATTGAAAGTAAATTTTATGATTTGTTAATACTTTTTGACTTCTACACACACCTCTTTTTCGTCACTTACATATGTGGCTATTCTAGCGTCAAATTACAAAAAATCCTGTATAAATTGCAACATTCTGTAATAGCATGCTACTACATATTTCGAGCCTTTTACAAGGTGTTAAGATAATAAACCACCAGTTTTGAATAAGTTAAGGCCGGCGGGCCAATTAGATGTCCTAAATTCAGTAGTTTTCGCGAAGCGTTGTAGGATGAGAAAAAAAGTAATTAGCCAAATGAAGTTTTGGGGATAGTTTAATATATGTTTGAACTAAAAAAAAAAAAATTGTACAATCTCCAACAATATATTGTAAGCCGAGTTATCAATAGATTCCCAGAGCGCCTTGCCACTGAAGTATCCAACTTCTGTACAAGATACAACTTGCAATTTTCATCTGAAAACAAAAAAAAAAAAGATTATTAATTTTGATGTAATTATCTTCGATGTGAACTAAGAAAATTGGGAGAAACACGTAAAATTCGAATTTTTGGGGAAGGTAGAAAAAAAAAGTGGTTTTTCAAGGAAAAAAAACTCTTCAACTGGGTAAAAAAGTCGCTTAAAAAAAGTTTTTGGATGTTTTTTTTAGTTCGCATAGAAGAGAAAACAATACTGAAGATAACGCATTTTGAATGAAATGGATAGCTCGCTTAGTTTTTTTGCAATCGTGTACATAAATTAGGTAAAATCGTGAAAATGAAAAGCCGAGAAAACGCGCTTCAAACTACAACAATAAGCGCATGGTTGCTCGACGCCGCACTACGCTCGGCTCTGTAGCTCTGCAAATACAATACTTGGAATTTAACTCTGAAAATTTGTGTCTCATGTTCTTGAATATCTAAGCTATTGATTTCAGGAAAAAAAAATCGATTTTTTTTACCTTTTAATTGGCCCGCCGGCCTTAAAAGAGTAATTAAAAGTTTATGAATGAAAAACGTTTTCTTGCGAATTAAAACATGTCTGTAATTTTTTTTTTTTTTTTAAAAACTATGTGCTCGCGTCTAAATGTAATTAAATGTCTTTAGTTGCTAATTTATTCATTTAATTTAATTTAAATTCTGTTATTGAATTGCATTCCGTCTTCTATTTAAATATTTTACTAATTGCATGGAAAACCTTTGGAGTAATGAAAAGTTTGATTTTTTAAAGATGATTAACATCAACATTTATATTCGTCTAATCTTCAGTTCGCGCTACCTATACGTTTTAAGCATTCTTATTTTATTATTATTATTAACAATTACTATCGCGCCATCTTTGCGCGTTCTTATTTAGTACAAGAATATTGGTTGTGTTTAGAGTTCTACTTCGTCATTTCGCAACTTCGTCATTCCGGAACTAGTATGACTTATTCCATTAAGTACCAGTACATGAACTTGAATGCTTAATAAGTAGTAGTTTGGAATTCACTGCAGGGTGGTAATAGCATACTTATATACAAACATAAATAAGTATGTTGCGTCGTAAACATAACTAAATCCTTCAAGCGAACATTCGATACGGAATGTCCACTCAGGCATAGTAAAGTTTTACATTTTTTGCTTATTGTAAATGCCTATTAGACCACAAAGGTTGATATAAAAAGCATTTGCCTTTAGTAAGCAATATATGCACGTATGCATATATGTGTGTATGTATTTACATCCCCCGGTAATTGATATGTAACATTTCTTTTTATCTGCCATGTAGTATTTTTTGTTCCGATGTAAATATGTATGCATACGTACCTATATAATAATTATTTAAGTCAAAGTTATTTCACTTAATGCGAAATCGTTTTAAATGTATACACCAATTTTATCTGATAACTGTTAATTTCAATTTGCTTTATGCTATTCGAGGATTTTCCTGTGTATTCTTATGTCACAGTAGGCAACATGAATTTTCATTCGATGTTGGTCGATCTTCAAACCAACAATGACAATAAAAAATGTTTTAATGGTAGCATTTTGTTCAAGGTTTTTTTTTGATTCTCTAAGTTGGCAGTTCGATACATCATACTAATATATGTCAATAGTTAATAGTCTAAGTGTAATAGACAGAAGGTTGCCGAATTGTTAATTGTTTTCCTAAAAAAATACGCAAAATATCGAGGGAAACGAAAAAAGGACTCACTACATTCTATTCAGTAAAAAGTAAATATTTACTCGATTTTAAGTATAAGTAAAGAAAATCTATCGAATAATAAAATTATAGACACTATAGAAAAGAAAAATTTTATGATCCAATTTTTTTGGTATTTTGTGGTTTGGGCATCGAGATGCATAAAAAGCAAATGGTGGCAGCTCAGCATAGGCGTTTTCTGGCTTTCGTTGCCTTAAGGTACAACGTGAATTTTCTGTATGTTTTTGCATTACAATGACAGAGTCGACACTTTTTGTATTTTATCTTGAGAAATAAAAAAAAGAATAAATAAATAAAATATCTGCATACTCCGTTTTCCCATTTTCTCAAACTATTATGAAATTGAGAGTACTTTACAAAAAAGTCATATCAGTATCAAATAAGGTGGGAGTGACTGTAATTTGCGTAAGCTTATGTTCATTTCGTTATGGGCTTGCTAAAATCCATTATGTAAAAAAGTTACGCTACACAAGTTCATTAATGCGCACAAGTAAAATAATATCATATTAAAAATATTGTGTTTTGAAGTAGTTAAAAAAAATTCGTTAGAACTTACGAATTCATAACTGTGGACTTTTTAGCAAAATTAGCTATATAGGCTTAGCATGCTACTTTTAAAATTTAAACCAGTAAATCTTTCAAGTTTTTTAAATCCAATCAGTTGTTTTCTTAAAAGTCCACAAGTACTTTGAAACGAGTATTTAATACTCGTATGTAAAACAATTCCAATTATTTCGCAAATTAAAAATTATTTCTTCATTTTTAAGCAATTAAAATGTATTAAGAAAAGTGAAGAAGTATGTATGTATATGTGTTTTGCACTGGCACATTTACGTGTTGCTTCCAAATGAATATTATTTTTCAACTAAACTCACATACACATGCACGTCCACAGGTCTACCAGCACAAGTTTGCATGGAGTTCCTTTGAGTTCGAGAAAGAGAGCATTTTTAGTGACACCCGTAGAAATATCGCATGACTTGCAAAGAATGCAAATGTAATTAGAAATTTATAAGCAAAATCATGGCACGCGCTCCCCTAATTAACATGACAATACGTAGCACATATTAACACGCATACGACAAGTGCATAAGTATGTGAAAATTCACAGGAACATTTGCAAACAATCGGTATCAAGAAATTTGCCACATATATCCAGAAGCAATTAATTCATGAGGGGAAATACCGAACTAGTCTGTTTCCAGTGAATTTAGCACTATAACTAGTTCTCTTTCCTTCCGTTTTTCTTATACGAATAAACAAATGGCGAATTTTACACTGCGGTACCCTGTTATTTGGTACGTGGTGTAGTACAAAATTCGTTGGATGAGTTAGATTATTACGCTTTTCATTCTTATTTGGATAGTTCAGAACACATTTTAAATTCGAAAAATTGTATCCATCAGAAAGAAAACTGTAGCACAATAACTAACTTTCTCTGTATTTGAAAAAACTGCACACCAGCTACCAGCACCAGTAAGTAGAAGCCCTAGAAACCACTTGGGGTCGCAGGTATCAGGAATCCGAAAGCTCACACGGCGAAGCTCTGGGTACGTACTCTCGTTTCGTTACTCGCTGCATCTGTAGTTTATTGGTACACTATTAACCCCATCATACTAGTGCTGGATCAGAGATTTATTTCACTACAGATAGTTCAGGACGTCCTCGCAGGGATATTCCAAAATCGCCTATCCAACCTCTTCGCTCGCCAATCCTGGGTATCTACCTCTAAACTGTTTCTTGTTCGAGCTACTTAAGTGAAAAATTTTGAATTAATACATACAGGTACAGTGTGTTTTTTGCTCGGATTTTAACATTTGTATACAAACATACGTACAGTTGGATTAAAATCAAAATCTTCGTTATATAAAATACAACCCTGTTCTCTACTTAATTTCGTTTAGCTCGGTCCGTACAGGATAAGAATCAAGGAAAAGTTGTATCATTGAAAATGGTAAAGGTCTCGAAAATATGCAAAAGCGACAGGACACACACGTGACATAAAAATGGTCACGCAAGAAAAATATTTCAAAAATATATCAAACACTAACATCTCATAAATGTATAAATTTGTTTTTTTTGTTTGGCCATGTAGAATTTTAGTAAGCGGCATTTTGAAAATGTTTAGAATTTGCAAGTTAGAAGGCGGGATTTTTGAATGTGTAGAAATGGAGCGTTAGAACACAAGATGTGTTTTTAAACATACTCATAATTGTCAGATGTGTAAATTTTACATTTTTTTATTTAGTATTTTATTGTTTAGATAATTACACGTGTCGGAACATTGCAAAAATTCTATCGGAATATTAAAAGATTGTTTAGTATGGAAACCCATATTGTAAAATCTGTATGTGCAATAACAGTCAATGCGCGTGCTAAAAAATATAGAGAAAGGTAAAAAAACAACAATTAATAGCAATGACAGAGCGAAATTATGAAATGCCGAGTGGTGTAAAAAAATCGTGAAATTGTAAAAAATAATACATATAAAAAATTGCAGCCACTAAAAAATAATGCGTGCATTTCTTTTTCAGTCGCACGTTGGATACTTAGTAAGAACGCAATCGCTGAGAGATACATTAGAGATTGTTTTGATAGTTCTTCAGAAAATGAAGATGGAGAACCCAGTGAGGTTAATAACTATAATAAATACGTAATAATGCCAGAAAGTGAAGATTTTGATTTTGATATTGCAAATGGAGTTTTGACAGATGTGAAAAAAATGATCTAAGTTTTGTTATTAACAAAGAGGGCTTGGTGCAAGGCAATAAAAGTAGAAATTCAGTAAGATTGTAATCAAAAGATTCATTTTATTCAATATAATTACGAAAAAAAAAAACAATTAAATTTGCATGTGCGGCATTTGTGTGAGTAATTTGGTTCATGATTGCCAGTTTCGTCTTTGGACAGCACTCTTTAAAAATAACACTAACCAAATGCATGCAATCGCAACGACCGCTCCGAAATGAAAACTCAATTGACTACGGTATTAGACTCCAACCTAAAATGCATACTACTATCACTGTACCGTGAAAAACAACGTGAGGTAAAGAGGAGTATTATAAGAGATAAAAGAAGTCATATGGGCTTGCATATGCAGCTGGCTGCGAATAATGCGGCAGCGAAGCCTTATACAAAATCGCAAAACAGCTTACGGAAAATAAGATAAACACGGAACGACCAGTGAGAGACACCAATCTGAAACTTCTAATGCCAGATGACGAACAGTTGGAAAGGTGGAAAACCCACTTTCATGCAGTTTTTAATAACCTTCTTATCGAGTTCTTGCATTAAAGCCGATCTGCGACAATTGGCGTGGTATTTGTGTACTCCCAGCTGTGGCAAAAATCATAGCAAGAGTGATCCTTGAGCGAGTGAAAAAGGCTTTATACGATTCCGTATGGACAGAACAGGCAGTCTTTCGACGTGTACTGATCACATTAATACGCTACGAAATATCATCGAGCAGATTGCGGATATAGCAAAGAATTGCATGTGGGATTTACAAATTTTATGAAAGTTTTTGACAGCGTTAAGCGGGACTTCATGCGTGAGTTTGGAAGAATTTTATTCTGAAAATCGTATGAAAAAAATTCTTTTAAATTAATGAGAGGTTTGAATGACTGCAAATTTACACTTTACTTACACAACTTAAGGGTTATAAAATTGCATACTCAAATGCTTTCTAAAGAATCTGGTACCGAAATTTGTAAACATTGACGTACATTTTTTGAAATTTGTCAAATTTTAGTAAATTTTACAGAGAGTTTGTAATTTTGATTTACAAGGTTTTTCTTATTCAATGAATTTCTATAAGAAATTACCAAAAAAAGTTTACAAGAGCACAAGTATACCTCAAATGCATATTTTTTACCACATTTAAATGTTTACCTATAGAAATACTCTTTCTAGTAATCATCTGCTTTTGTTTTTTTTTTTTTGTCGGGACAACTAGCAAGTGCAGCACTCAGACATTAATTGAGTCCATTGTACTACACTTGGATTCCCTTTTAATTTTCTTTAAATCTACCCGATCTCCGAAGAAATCTGAGTAGATCTTGTAGTGCCAAGGAGCCAACACATCAGTGCCAAAGCCCTTAAACCTGATTCGAGCGAAGGCGGGGCAGACACACAGGAAGTGGTCCGCCGTCTCATCCTTCTCTTCACAAGCTGGGCAGAGTACACTGTCTGAGATGCCCAACCTTTCCATGTGCTTTGCCCACGGAAGTGGAACGTCATCAGTCCAACTAGCCATCTGCACTCCCCTCTGCTTAATGACAGAAGGGTTTGCGACGGTCGATCGGACATTACAGGTAACATCAGTTTTGTCCATCTGCAGCCTCTCTCAGCCTGCCAAGTTCGCTTGTGGGTGGTAGTTATCCATTTGCTAACCGTGGCTGTGATGGCCGCAGAAGGGAGTGGCAAAACGGGCTCTGGGCAAAAGAAGTTGGCCTCAGAGCCCATCTTAGCTAAGGAGTCAGATGTCTCGTTAGCCGCGATACCCACGTGTCCCGGGACCCATATTAGCATCAGGCTATTATGTCTGCCGACATAGTTCAGCCTGGATTTACAGGACTTCACTACCTCTGATGTGGTTGGAGGGCTGTCTAAGGCCATAAGCGCAGCTTGGCTGTCGCTGGAGACACATATAGATCTGCCTCTCCATCGTTTTTCCACAACAAAGTTCATCGCTTCTTGAACTGCATACATCTCCGCTTGAAACACAGATGCATGCATTCCAAGAGCAAAGTGCAGTTTTGTCCCGCTGGATTCCACGTAGACCCCAGAGCCGCAGCCATGCTCGGTCCTGGAGCCATCCGTAAAAATGCGAAAACAGTCTTTGCCGGGCTCATTTTCTGAGTCTTCCCACAACTGAGACTCTGGTAGCACTACACTGTATCTCTTTTCAAGTACGACTCTTGATGGCATGGAGTCAAGGGGCATGGAGAGAATCGTTGGATCGATGTCCATGCCTTCTCTGTGTTCCAATACAGGACAAGGGCCGTACCAGTTCCCTTTGTGTTTCAGTCTGCAGATGGCCTTCAAGGCCACTCCTTGGATGAAAGCATCAAGTGTTGGTAAATCAATCAGAGCATCTAGCGCCGGGCCTGAAGTAGTCGGAAAAGCTCCGGTGCAACAGATGGCCACAGTGCGTTGTAGTCTCGATAAGGTCCTCCTGACTCCCACTAGAGAGAGTTTACTCATCCAGACCACTGATGCATAGGTGATAATGGGTCTTATCATAGCCGTGTAGATCCATAGGACCTTGCTAGGAGAGAGACCCCACGTTTTCCCAAAGACACCTTTGCACTGCCAGAAAGCTGTCATAGGAGCTTACTATCGAGGATTACTCCAAGATATTTAATTTCCTTGGATAGCTGGATTGTGACTCCTTTTAGCTTTGGCAGAACGAGTCCATCAAGCTTCCTCCTTCTGGTAAGCTAAAGCATCTGACCAATGCGATAATTCTCTTATTCTCTATATAAGCTAATGAATATATGTATATATGCAATTGGTGCTCTCAAGCTTTGTTGTGGTAGCAGCCATTTACTTGAGATGCGGTTGAATTGGCAATACTTGATTGGTTACTCAAAAATACAGCTGCGGACAAATAGTTAGGAAAGACAGTCTTGGAAATATTATACATAAATGTCATTAAAACTCGGCTCGGTTTTCGTTGCGACCAAAGGAAGTTATTTTGTGTTGTTTAGAGATTTTTAGTACAACAAAATGTTGATTCGGGGATGAATAATTCCCGAAGCTAAAACTCAAACAAAACAAGTAAATGTTTTCTCCGAGAACTCAATATTCTTGTGTAAGATATCTTTTGCCTAAAAACACCAATGGAACATCTCTTTATGTTACTGTTATTAGTGTTATCTGTTTTGAATAATATATATATATATATATATAATTATCGCGTTAGCGTTTGACCGAGCTCCTCCTCCTATTTGTGGCGTGCATCTCGGTGTTGTTCCACAAATGGAGGGACCTACAGTTTCAAGCGGACTCCAAATGGCAGGTGTTTTTTATGAGAAGCTTTTTCTTGGCAGAAATACACTTGGAGTTTTGCCATTGCCTGCCGGGGGGCAACTGCTATTAGAAACAATTTTTTCTTCATTTTTGGTGTTTCACCGAGATTCTCATTTAACCAAATGTAAATTGTTACCTGAAATGCAAAAGTCCGTAACGAACAAAAAGTCCAAAATTCACTTTTTGATTGATTTTATGTATTACAGTATTAAGAAAGAATTAAAATTGTTTAAGAGTTAATTTGGCTTAGCACTTTATGGAAAATTACCAGATATGAGTTTTATTTCTAAAATATGCTTACGTTTATATTGTTTTAGTTTCAAAGGAAATAATAACCCAACAATTGTCTAAGTCACTGCGCTCCTACTTATTTTACTGATGCTGTTAATATATTGGCTGAAAAGTCCCGTGCCTAGCACATAGATGGCACTATTGCATTCACCTAATATTCAATTAGTACTAACCTTAAAAAGACAACTATGTGTTATTTGGACAAAAATTTGGCAGCTCTAACGTACCGGTTTTTTCAACAGATGATTGTCAATTATTTGCATTATAATCCACATAGAACAGGTATTAAATATATTTGTACAGCAAATATACCATTTACTGTATATTTTCTTCTTTGATTTGCTTATAACCACATAATGACTATTTGGCGAAAAGCGCATGATTAAATACCAAAAAGTCATTAAATCGTGTAAATTGAATTGACACCCAACGACATGTGGACAGTACTTATTTTTAAGTATATATATGCAAGATGAATAGCGTAACCCGAATGTTCGTTCACTTGATGGTATGGTATATTTCTGTGAGCGGATTTGCTTACTTGTGCATCTACATGTATTTTTATTTTTATATGTGTGTGTGGGTAATTGCTCTTTCGAAACTGTCTGCCGCGCTGTCCGTGTCTATACTAGTTAATTTATGATTACCATAATTATTTTTTGATTGGTTTGCCTCGAAGATCAAATTTGCTGCATCATGCTACTCTGTTATCAAAACCAATGATTTCCTGTTGTGCGGTGCGTATGAGTGATCTAATACGTGTGTGGAATGTTTGTTGCTTTATCGCGTTAGACTGGGTGCTACCTGATTAACCACGCAAGGATGTATTAGAAAAATCGTAAAAAATATTTTTCAATTTCACTCACATCACACAATCAAATTGAATTGACATTACCAATTTGAATATTTTTTGTCGTTGCTAAGCGTGTGCGCTGGATACAGCAACCTCTGAGGAAAATATTCATTCATTCACATTTAGTACTTGAACCGGAAGGTAGAATTTGGTGCTCGTTATTCATATGCAAATATAGCTCAGAAGCTGTTATATTCCCAAAAGTAAATATTCTAATTCAACTTACATTCGTTTTTTCTTTTAATTTCAATTTATAGTCCTGCCCCTCTTAGAAAACGCGCTAGACTCTATAGGGTCCATAAATGCCAAATGAGTGTATGAAAAGCAATTTTATTCTACTGCTCATACTCTTCGAAATTTGCGCTCCATTCAGGTACAATTTTTGCTATACCTTCTAGAAAAAACTATATTTTTATCAGTAGCGCTTCGGAATCTGTTGCGATAGTCTGTGGTGTTGTGCAACACACCTTGTTGAGTTGTTAAATAATATAAAGACTAAATTTTTGAATATGTAATTAATGCATTGTATGACCGAAAGAAAATGTCAAATTTCTGCATCATTAGTTTTTCCAAGTTTAATTTCTTTAAAATAATTTTATAAATTTTTAAGAAGTTGGTTTTTGGCGTTCGTTTAAGAGCAACGCCGTTAATTGTCATGTAATATACAAAATATTATGGCTATATAAATTATGTCAAAGATAAAAAATCCAATTTCGGAAAAAATTGAGCTCTAACAAATAAAAACTTCACAAACAAAAAATGTGTTTTACTAAATTTCTGTTTTCCTTGATATGGGAGGTTTGTGTGGCTAATTTCCGATTTCACCGATTTCCAATATCAATCTACCTTTGGTAAGGGATGGTATGTGTACCAAGTACCATTAACATTTATAAATTATCGCGCGCACGGATAGACGGACGGGCATGACTAAATCAACTCTCCTCTGACGCAGAAAGTTCTACATTAGAAGCATGTGGCAATCTAGGGTTATGTTAAAAGTCGATATGCATACCAGAAATCGGCAATGTTGTACATCATCCCTTATTGTATGCATGCCACTCGAATCGACCCTAAATGGATCTTAGTAAGCAATAAATATACTTTAGCATAGTTAGTTATATTTCGGAAGTACTTCGACTCGTGAGTTGAGCTACGTTGGACGGTTTTGTCACTCTGTCAAAATACATAATTTTTTCTTATAAGTAGATTTTCAATAACACATAAAAGGAGCATAGATATATGACTCCGACCAGAATTTGGTATTTCTTGAATTTCATGCGGCGAAATTCATTAGTCATTGATAACAATCCGTCGCTCCGTCACAATCAAAGAAAAATACTTCAATGGAGACTTTTGTCAAAGTCACGTCAAGTCAAAAATACAATTTGCTACTTAAAATTTCACAGCGAATGCTGAGCGGAAAAATCAGTCAGGCAGCTATTATTGCACACCCAATTGACTGCTCTGTGTTGTACTGTGTACCAATACTTGCTTGCTTGTCACTTTATCAATTCCCTTAAGTACAGCATTACTGCGTCAGCAAAAGCTAGCACTTTAAAATGGCCAACCGAGTTGCTAAGCAACATAAGTCAATAATCCGACAAAATTTAATTTGTATACACCGCTAGGTGAAAGGAAATAGATGAGACGAAATACTCTTTCGTAGTTAAAGTTGGGTAATTAAAGCCTACGAACAAAAGTAAACACTGCGGCCCTTCTGGTGGTTGGCGGTAGTACTAATTTGCGCCGCGTTCGAACTATTATAATAGGACTATGAATAAGTTCGTGCGGTTTTTTTTCGAAATTTGAAACTTTATTGACGTAAAATGGTTACAAATTTAATATTCAAAATATTGTCCATCGCTTATTACTACTTTTTCCCATCTTTCTGGCAATTCACGGATTCCCTTTGTGAAAAATTCGGTCGGTTTTGCCGCAATCCACGAATCGATCCATTTTTTGACTTCATCGTAATTACGGAAGTGCTGGTCAGCCAGGCCATGTTGCATCGATCGGAAGAGATAGTAATCGGATGGCGCAAGGTCTGGACTATACAGCGGGTGGGGTAGGACATCCCATTTGAGCGTTTCTAAGTATGTTTTGACCACTTGTGCAACATGTGGCCGAGCATTGTCATGTTGCAAAATAACTTTGTCGTGTCTATCGGCGTATTGCGGCCGTTTTTCTCGCAGTGCTCGGCTCAAACGCATCAATTGTCGTCGGTAGACATCCCCCGTAATCGTTTCATTCGGTTTCAGTAGCTCATAATACACAACACCCAGCTGGTCCCACCAGATACACAGCATAACCTTCAGGCCATGAATATTCTGCGCCGACGTCGATGTTGAAGCATGGCCAGGGTATCCATACGTTGCCCGACGTTTTGGATTGTCGTAATGGACCCACTTTTCATCGCCAGTCACAATTCGATGCAAAAAACCCTTTCTTTTGTGCCGTTGAAGCAGTTGTTCGCATGCCATAAAACGGCGTTCAACGTCTCTTGGCTTCAATTCATACGGCACCCAATGGCCTACCTTTCGGATCATTCCCATGGCTTTTAAACGTTTGGAAATGGTTGATTGATCAACTCCCAAAGTTTTTGCAACCTCTTCTTGCGTTTGAGCCGGATCTTGATCGAGCAATTTCTCCAATTCGGTATCCATGAACTTTGGCGGCGCACCCTCGCGTTCTTCGTCTTCCAAGCCAAAATCACCACTTTTAAAGCGTGCAAACCACTTCTGGCACGTTCGCTCAGATAGAGCATGCTCACCATAAACTTCCACCAAGATACGATGACTTTCGGCTGCTTTTTTCTTCATATTAAAATAATGAAGAAGAATTCCCCGCAAAAACACATTATTTGGCACGAAATTCGACATTTTCAAGTGTGGTAAAAATATTGTTGTTTACGCTTCAAATAAAAAACTTATACTGACGTTTGTGCCTTACGACAGTAGCTCTCCAATGAATGTTTGGAAATGTGGATCGATGGAATAATAATCAAGTTACGCCATCTGTTGTAAAACCGAAACGAACTTATTCATAGTCCTATTAGCAAACTTTTGTTAAAAGTTATTCAGCTGATGAAACCGGTTTGGACTCGCTAGTTTGATCACTTAATTAATAAATTTGTTATTTACGTGCTGTTTGGTGTAGGTTATTTATTTCTCTGTGCGCGGCTATGTTGAATTCCAGTAATGCCCGTTGTGGGAAATCAGTGTTTGTGAAAATATTACACTTTTTATTGGATACTGCATTCATGAGATTGCGCGAATATTAAACGCTTTTGTATATATAATTTTTGGGTGGTTATTGTATAAGCAAGAATGACTTCAAAAAGTCGCAAGTACTTGTCTTTAAATGAAAATGATGTCAAAGTGAGACGTCAATATTTTTTCTATAAATTTATAAAATTGCAGAAAAATTTTTTTTTACTGATTTTTGAGTAAAAAAAAGTTTTCTGCAATTTTTTCCAGTTATCAATAAAAGTTTACTGGTGATGCCAACTAAATTGCTTTTTACTGCTACTGCAAACATTGGAAAATTCAATTCAGTAGAAGGCAATGTAATGAAGATTGTGTCTAAACGATTGCCTAATGACGATGACGTTGATGACGTAAGCTGCCTAAGTCGGGTCCAATGGCAACTTCAGAAGCCAACAAAATTTTTGACGAATATATTAAATGGGCTGAAGTCAATACTACATTACAATACTACTTACAAGAATTTCAACATTGCAGAGCTTTCGAGACAAGGCAGTATACAAATCGCTGGCTGAATGCAAAAAAATAAAACCACGTTTTACTATTTTTTCACTCCTAATATCTTATATTTGTAACAGTAAAAAGGATTAGTATGAATTTTAAGGGTAACCAAAAAAATATTTTGATTGAATTGAACAATCTGCGTTCTATGAATTGGCATCACTCTATGAGAATATGCAAAACCGTGAAAACTGTGCCCAATACATATTTTTCATACAAAAGTTTGTTTTAATTAGAGTATCTTCAGTATGTGAGACGAAACTGAACAGTGCTGCAAAAGACAAAAAATTTTGTCTTATTTGGGTGTCCGGACATTGTGGCATTACATGGAACGAGTGGGCTGATAAATTGGCTAATGAAGGCTCTGCAAGCATTTCACTAGGCCCTGAACCGTTTTTAAGTGTCAATTCGGCATCGATTCAACTATAGATTGACGACTTCGTGTGGTATACCCATAGAAGACACTGGTCATAGTTAGGCTCCTGCAGTGTAGCCAAGTACTTTGTGAAAGAACCAAACAGGCATCTAGTGATCTTTCTCCTAAAACTTAGTAGGAAGGAGCTGAGAGTACTGGTGGGTGTAATCACAGGGCACAACACTTGTGGTTAGCATAAGGCTACCATGGGAATCATTGACTTAGGCTGTTGGGGACGATGTACTGAGTATGGATAAAGTTCAAACTCTTCCTCTTCCGAATCTCTTAAGATTCATCAATGAGTCCAAAAGACTCGCGAAAAAGTGACCTGTAACCAATTTTCCCGTCTTACGATCTATATTGTATCTATCCTGTCTCTCCATTCCTTCCAGTGTAATCTATCCAGGTGTAGTACAATGGTCTTCCTCACTGAGTGTTAAGACTTATCCAACAGCCTACTAAACTAATCTAATCTAATTAATGTGAAAGCAGAAATTAACCTTCCTAAAAAAATTATACAGAAAGCTGCGTTTGCAATAGGAATAAAAAAGCAGTAAAAATCAGAATAAAAACTTTGTTTTATTAAATTACTTTTTGTTTTTATTAATAAGAATAGAAAACCTTCAGCATTAAAATCTTGCATACCCCGCTGATCTCTTATTCTTTCACCAATTTATTTAGAAGTACACAAACATAACGACACATGCGTGCGATGTGCCTAACTTCTAAGCAAAAAAGGGTACCAAAGCCAGGATATCCTGTCTACAAGACAACGCTGACATAACGATGCTCGCACGTGCCCCTTATTGGGTAAGTAAAGGTGATATATAAGCTGAATCGTTGTAATGTTATTGCTGGTAACTTTTTTTATTAAAAAACTCCACTCTACACTTTATTGTGTTTAACTAGGAGGTGTTTGAGAATTAAAAATTCTGGATAGTCTTATCTTTTCTGAATCCAAAAACAAAAAGAATACTCAAAAAAAAAAAAAGAAATTTGACCAATACTAAACTTTTTATTTAAAGTAGGTTGTCGAAGTGTGAACTTGTGTAAATTGGAAGAACAAAAGCAACCAAACCAAACTTACGTATCCGAATTCAAGAATAAAATTGTCAGTGGACTGCGATGTAATACAAATATACATACGTACACGCATAAGTGGAAGAGGGAATTTCAAGAGTTTTTGGATATGCCACGTGGTTTGTTTTTCCCCCAGAAAAGCTGTAAAGAAAGCTAAATATATAGCTATCATAAGCATGTTTCTGGGTGTAGCAGAACTTAAGCACACAGGAGAAGTTTGCAGTGCAAGATATGACCAAACAAGTATTTACTTTTATTCTTGAGTGGTTCCACACCTTTAACCTGCTGAAGTATTCTGATGAGTTTTGATAAGCGCGTAAATTCAACAAGAGACATAGTTTTATGCCGGAAAATACTTTACTTAAATATACTCGTATACATAAATATATAGTTGGTGCGTATATCCCTCCATTTGTGAGACAAAATCAAGACGCATACCACAAATAAGAGAAGGGCCTCGACCAAGCACATACAAAATTATATGTGCGCTAATTGTACTACAGAGCGGCCAAATTAGCATTAGGTATTTAATTTAATCAGACTGCAAATAAAAACAAAGGATGAATATTTTTTAAAAATTTTTTTTTTTGTTTTTTTGAAAGAATAAATTTGCCAATGACATATAGAACACAATTGTAATATAGTCTCTTCCTCTTTGACTTATGGTAAAATTCATACATTTTTTTCAATGAGATTTCCCTACGATATAAATCCACCATACCTACACATAGTGCATATATACATTTTGCAAAAAACTATCTGGAGGTTTACGCCTTAGTTCAATGCCAAGGGTAAGGAATATGATAACATTGAATTACCGTTCACATATACAAACAAATTTTGTGATTTATTCTCACATATACATAGATATACAATACAAACGGCTCAAATCATATGCATCCAATTTCCTTATATGAATATCTTAAGCGTTCAAAATTGTTGGCCCAAATAAATGCTAACAACAGCCTAGCGGATATATCAGTCAATGGCCGCATAAATTATTGTGTCTGTGTCTGTGCCTGTGGAAAATAAGGCATATTCCCAGAATGTTGAAAATCCTCAGCTCATGTCAGTTCTAAATTGAGCTCTTATACCAGAAGTACATAGGTATATTAGGGCGCCTCACCAAATAATGGCAAAATAATGAGATTTTGGAAGGTAAGATTACGGGAAAGTTGAATAACTCAGCCAAGTTATTTTTATGTAGACCGTTAGCACTTAAACTCTCCTCCCATCTGAGGTGATTTTTGGAAAAAATACTATACTTTTAAAGCTAATTTTATTTATAAAAAAAGTCGATTTTTCGAGGTAATTTCAAATCGGTTCAGCTTACGTAAACTTTTATTGTTTTCCAAAATAGTTTAATGGCAGTCTTAAATATAATATATGTAACAATCCTTTGGAAAAAGTACCATTTCTTTGTATGGAGATTGATGCACCCTAATATACAAGTGTACAAAGTGAAAGGAACGATACAAACTGAAAAATGTTGTGCCAAATACTCGCTCTAATATCAATAGTCAATGGTTTTTCAAACACGTGCCCATACAAACATATGAACACGAAGTGCTCGATGTACAGAATCGATAAAACGCAGAATATGAATATCGTATACAAATTTTACTTTTAGAAAGTAATGCATAAATTTGGCTTATTACAGCATACCACATAGTCCGCCGTAGTCGAACGAATTTGTGGGTGATTACTTTAGCGGATAAACCATCCAGTGTATTTCTGTCATGAACAAGTTTGGATAAAAAACGACCTGCTGTGCGGCTCCGCATTCGCAAGACGAACACAAGGCACACACCGCGAGTTGGAAAAGAAATTAGGCCAAGAAAGATGTTATGTGTATAAATATCATATATAAATAAATAAAATAAATAATTGGCGCTTACATCCTTTTTGGGTGTTTGGCCGAGCACCTCTCCTTGTGGCGTGCGTTTTCCACAAATGGAGAGACCTAAAATTTTACGCCGACTCCGAGCGGCAGATGGTTTTTACGCGGACATTTTTAATGGCAGAAATATACTCGGAGGACGTCATTGTATGCCTAGGAGCGACCGGCATTGGAAAAAACATTTTTATCAATTGGTGTTTCGTGAACGGTGTTTCGAAACTGTGCACTTCCAAATGGTAAGATACATTCAAATAACGGCTTAAGCGAGTAGATCCTAAAAATTTCGAATGGAAAAAATTAGAATCAACGACAGAGTTGACATAGGAATTGAGTGGCCTCGTTCTTAGTTAAAAAAGTCATTAATTAATTTTAGACCTGTGTAGTTTCAAAATATATTGAATTGGAAATAGAAAGAGACTAGTTAAAGCTCTTTTAATAGATAAAAGTGCCTTAAAAATTAGCAATTCTGAAAACCAAATAATCGATTTTTTTCAGTTTTAAATCTGACTTCAGATTCCTAATCATCGCCTCCAAAACCCTCTCTAAACCTTGGACTATTTGACTCTGAATAATACAAGTCTCTCGTACTTTTTAGTTGTTGCTGCTGTTGTTGTTGTAATATCGTAAACATTATATAAATATTTCGGAAATCCTGCTGGAATGGTAGTCGTTAGCCGCATATAACGTAGAATTGGTAGTCGTACTTTTTAATCATTTGGAGTTTGTATTTAAAATTAATTTTTTTTTTTCAATAATATTTTAAGATACCGATCAAGTATGTAGGTTTTGATTATATCTAGCCCGATTCTGAATAAAAACTCCACGAGAGATTTTTCTTTATTCTCTTTCCTCTTATCACAAACAAACTTCGAAAAAGACAAATTGTGTTTCGGCGAAAAAGTAAAGAATGCAAAAGAAAGGAAAGGGAGAGTTTGATGGCATTTTCAATAGAATTCTCTTCCTAAAAAGTGTAAGGGAGCAGTATACAAAATTGAAAGAATTTATACTCTATAATACAAAATGCTAAAAATTTAGAATTACTTGTTAACCCGATGCAAGGAAATCCTGAAACCGTGAGATTATGTTATGAGAGCAGATATCCAGAAATTAACACGTTGACTGCCGCGCCGGCACCCATTGCCCGGCGCATGGCTTTCCAATGGCGCCGCGCCGGGCAATGGGTGCCGGCGCATTGTACTGCCGCGCCGGGCAATGGGTGTCGGCGCATTGTTTTTGGTGTAATATTGCGTCAATTATATTTTCTGTCGTTTGATTTTAAAATTGAAAACATATAACAGGATATAATTATATATATAATGTATGACAATTCAAATATAAATATGTGATGCACACTTGCGGCGCTGTGTGATAACCAGCAAATTTCGCTCGGCAGTCAACGTGTTAATAATAAGAACTTGAATGTTAAGTAACTGTATTTATTCGTGTTTGAAATGGTTTTATTTTTTTATCATCTTATATTAATAAAAAGTGCAACAACAAGTTATAATTTTAATTGAATAACCGTTTTGTCAATGTTTAATTGAAATTATTTGGAGTTATATAAAATTGGTCTACCACTTCACAGCTGATTATATAGATCGCTTCCTATTTTGCTTCCAATGACAAAGGGGCACTGCTCAGTATTAGGGTGAGACCAAAACAGTTACTTCCGCACTATAGTAGCTACTATCCTGATAACCTGTTTAATGTTTTTATTTAGTTTCTATCGCTTTTTACCATTTTATTTGGAACAATTTAAAGTTTTCTACAATTAATAGCAATTAAAACTATCAAAAATGCAGAATTCAGCTGTTTCGAAGTACGAAATTTGCATCGTCACCCCAATAGAAAAATCTTTTCCTCGGCAATTTAGAACTGAAGGAACTTTTTATCAAAAAAGATAAACCCGTAAGAATCCTACTCCCCACCAATATTTGCAAATGGGCTAATTGACTTGTATAAAGAGAGATATTAATAAAACATAGGAGTAATAAGGAAAAACTTTGTAGTTAAATTTACGTCTTGTAACTATTTGATTAAAATATTAATTATATTTGTATATTATAAAAAGTGTTTTGAATTTTACTATTTTTGGCTTGAATAGGTAGATATTTACATATTCAGTATTTTGTTGCCTACTGTAAGGGGTCGGATTTACCTATAATTAGGCGAATTTAATTCATTAACCCATTTGCTTAAAAAAATAAAAATAAAAAATCAAAATGCGAAGCAAATTTTTACATTTTAGTGTCAGTAATTTTTCCAAAGAGACTATTCTTCACTTTACCCATTTCTCGTTTGAGGACCGCGCGTTTGTTCAGGGCCCTAGCAGGAGCTTACAATTTTCATTGATCATAGTCGTCACTTTGTTCAGTCAATACATACATAACCAACGCATGCCGTTCATTACTCATGAAGAGCAGTAAATATCAGAACTATCGAGATGTGTGTGTTGCCTGCCATGAACTGTCAATTTAGTAATCAACGGCTCAACAGCCAATTTTGAATTCTAGCGAAAGGCTTATCATTGCAACTCCATTGAAATGAAAACAAAATATAGGAGCTCACCCTCTACTACTGGCTGATTAAAAATTTAGCTTATGTGCTCTTTCACTTTTCTTCAGCAAGTTTTTTTACTTTTCTGATTTAAAATTTTTTATTTTTTTTGCAATGAAAATGCGGGTTTTTAGCTGATACACCAAAATTTGCTATGATATAGGTTTGATGTTTGTTAGTAAAAATGACAGCTGTACAGTAACGCCCCATTGCCTGTGCTTAAAATCAGATTTGTTTAGGAATTGGGTAATTGATGTTTCATGCCCAGAGATTCGGACCTACGCACTCCCGAAAGGTATTGTAGTCACACACCAACCCATTCGGCTATGGCCACCGGCGAATCTAAAGGTAGAAAATTTAATTTGAAGGTCCGAATGAATTTGTTTTGAAATTGATATTTATTGGGTTTTGTTTCTGATTAACTATGAATGGAATTTCTAATTTCTACACAAAGATAATATTTCAGAAAATGATTCGATTGTCTGTTGCTTGTTTCATAAAATTGTTGAAAATTGTAAAATCTACCCAAAAATAAAAAAAACAAATAAGTAGTTGCAATCTCGGTCCGTGCTTTAAAAAAGCTCAAGTAGAAAATTTCAGTCAGTCAAATAACTAATAGGTTCAAAATTTATTTTGCTTGGCCCAAATTTGTTTTTTATGTGTTGAAATCTTAATTTCATTCTTTTAATTTTGCCTGTTTTTTAGCATCGAGTATATAAATTCATAATTTGACCATAACTACACTTGTTGCGGCGCTTATTCAGAAAAGCGCTGTTTACTGCAAATCCCATCCCTACATGTCCCTAAAAGCTTAGGTACAAAATTTGTATGGTACAATATTTTGTATTCAAAATTTTGGCTGTTAAAATTCTTTATTGTAAATTTCCGTATTAAAAAAAGCATACTCATTACCCATACAGCTGTCAGATTTTAGAGGTTAAGGCAAAATAACTAATGCTAGTTTCAGAAACGGTTCAAATCACAAAACCATTAATTTTATATAATATTAATTTCTCAAGTTTTTACATTATATTTCTTTATAGTCAAACGCGAGCCATGTGGGATCGTTACAGGGAGCTAAGAAAGGAAGAGAGACGTATCATGCGACAGAAGAAACGAGATGCCGAAATACGTGAGTGCGAGGAGCTTGAGATGCTGGCAAACAGGAACAATGCCCGAAAATTCTATCAGAAAGTTCTGCGGCTTACAAAAGGTTTTAAGACCGGGGCGTTTTCCTGTAAGAGCAATCTTAAATTATGGAGGGAACACTTCTCGAACCTGTTAAACAGTGATAGCTGCGAATGTCACAGAGAATGTGAAGATCCCGATACCCCAATCGACGACAACGGAATTGACGTTCCGCTACCCGACTATTTTAGGTGCTTTGATTGATAAATATGCTGACCCGAATTTTTCCACCACATCACGCACAGCTTGTAGTGAGACTATTAGCAGGGTAGAAAATATGAATACCGACAGTGAATTGGGGTAGAATTTTTTAATAACTTCTGAAAAGTGCTCGTTTTTAAAGGAACTCTTGTAAGTCCCTATTTAAAGCAGTTGTAACATGTGTATCATTGCCTTTTAAACATTTCTTTTCATTGTCGTACACCTTTTAATCAAACAGACATACATTACATGCACATACAGTTGTACATAAGAGTATAAATTCGTTGGATGCGTATCAGTTTTCAACTTTTATCTACTTGTACTATGTAAAAATGTATTTTATGAATATTTTGATTTTGCTTATAAAAGTATCATTACACTGTTTCAATTTCTCTCAATATGCTGGCAAATACATTTTACATATAAACACCCTTACGCTAGAATTTTACAGGCATATACACAAAAACATAGAGAATTTTTACCAGCGCATACTTGTGTAGGTAAAATTGTAAAACTTATGGTATTAATTGCCCTATTCCTCATATGACCATTGACAATCTTTGAATAGAGATTTTTTCTTATTCAGACTGGTTGTTACATTTTATTACGTTTTCTCCTCATTAAGCTCAAAATTCCTTTCATACGCAAACAATAATACTTTAGATGTGTTGGTATATGAGTAATAAGCAGGGGGGAAAAGAAAATGCTGTGAGTAGATATTAACCAAGTCGGGTGAATTTTATGCGTAATGTAGTATTTTTAGTGGATATCTGTTGTACATGGCGTATGAGTAACCAATAAGTGAAGTGCAATTGACGGGCTTTGTTGATATGAGTTGATCAAAACTACTTACTGCAGAAGCAATCGCTTTAATACTTCCTCCCACAACTACTCAAATAGTGCTTTCAGAAAACACCACTCACCTATTATTCAAATAAGATGCTCAGTTATTTGTATCTACGCACATTTCTTTTCAACGTCTTTTGCTTACTCCTAGCGAAGGCGAAGCACACATACACATAAAGAAAAATTATTACGCTTTCTCATCCTCTTCAAGGCAGGAAAAACAAAAACATGTATGCCGTTCACATTTGGGTAACCAGCGGGCCAAAAATTGTAAGCTTGTACTTCGCTATGCTTATTTTGCTCTCTCGGGGTTTCGAAACTAAAATTTAACGGCCATGCATATTTTGCGAATACATATGTACATACCATAAGCACGTAAATAATGTTAGTTTCTTACAAAAAAATTGAAAAGATAGCGAAAGCTTTATTTCAAGTTTTGTTTTTTGTAACGATTGAATAAATTACCGAGTAATTATAAAAAAAATTAATTAAATACTTAGAACTGAGATAATTTTCTGCAAGCATTTTCTGTGGAGTATTTATGGTTAACACCTTCAGGAATTCATCGTTAAAATTGAATCGGATAACGAATGCAATTTTATTGGTACAAATATTTATTTAATACTAAAAACTTTCTGAAAAGAAATGGCATACGAAATTATAAGATACTTACGTCTGAGATATAAAATATGTTTAAAGTTTTATGTGGAATTCTGGGAGGATAATGCAAACATATTAACTTTAGACTTTAGACATATATGAAATATGAGTAGCTCCTTCCCATATATGGGTATGTTCCTTCTAGCTTAATTTAAAAAAAAAAGTCTATAATAGTAATAAAGCTTTGAATGGCATAAAAATGACTGTCATATTGTATAATTTCGCTAGATAACTGTGTGCAGAAATTTTGAAAATTAATTTACCATAAATTCTTGTCAGAAGATCGTTATTTTTTACTTTTTTTTGTATCGCGCAGTACAATAAATGCTAATAATTTCACATTTTTGTAGATTTTCGTAACGAGTTACATAGATATCACAGATATTACCTGTGCTACCCACACTGTTAATGATTTCTTAAGCAAGCAGCAAATTGAACTTTGGGTTCAGTGCATGATAATTGTATTTTTACTGATCCCTGATTTTGTAGCTTACCTAAAAAGAAAAGAATAAAAAAACAATTAGTTTGAAGAGGACTAATATTATTAAGTTAATGGTTATCTGCATATAAGGGTTTGATAAGCCAAATATTTTGTGAAAAGCTTAAACAAATTTTTAGTAAAAAAATGTTATTTCCTTTGTTTTGAATTTAATTTTCTATATTTAAAAAATTGTTTACTTTTTAATTTCATTCTTCTTCAAAAAATTAAATTGAAAAAAATTACTTTTACTGTAACACTTTGTAATAAGGTACTCACAAAAAAATTAGATTACGAAACTTCAATTGAAAAGTATGAGAAATGCACTCACAATATTGTTTATATGGCTTAAATGACTTAAAATGATTCAGTTTGCTTTTTTTATCGCTAAATGCAGTTTGTGGAACAGATAGCAATTCCAGGTAACCAAATCAAGCATTTTTGTCAGAAATTCACTCACAACTCTTAGCCGTTGAGAACGTGTATTGTCATCTAAAAATGACCAGCTGACATTGTTCTTTTATTTATTTTATTCTTTATGTACCGTTTACAGAATTAAAACTTACAGACTACTTGAACATACAAAATAAATTCAAATTAAACATACAAATCCAGGTTTGAAATCATAAACGCTAGTGTAGCTATTACATAATCGTTTTTATTTAATGATAGGCTCGTTAAGTGCGTAATTAATTTTATATACAGCATCCATAAATACTCTTTTATGGCGAGAATCACGCTCGGATAACAGGGGCTTAACAGTTTTGCAAGCTCCGAATAATTAATATGGACATTGATAAAATTGTAAACACAGATAACCGACCATGATGAGGTCAGAATAGCAATAACGCGACTAAAGAACAACAAGCTTGCGGGCGCCGACGGATTTCCGGCTGAGCTATTCAAACATGGCGGCGAGGAGCTGGTAAGGTTCATGCATCAGCTTCTATACAAAATATGGAATTGGAATTTAAATGTGCACTGCCCAATCCATAAGAAGGGTGATCCTGCAATCTGTGCCAATTACCGCGGGATTAGTCTTTTAAGTATAGCCTATAAAGTTCTAGTGAACGTATTGTCTGAAAGGCTGAAGGCCACCATCAACCAACTGATTGGACCTTATCAGTGTGGCTTTAGACCTGGAAAGTCTATCATCGACGTTGCTCAATACCAGCAGCACCATCAGAATTCGGAAGGACCCCTCCGAGCCGTTTGATACCAAACGAGGTTTCAGATAGGCTGTCTCGCTGTCGTGTGACTTCTTCAACTTGATGTTGGAGAGGATCGTATGAGCAGCAGAACTTAATCGCTCAGGCACAATATTTTATAAGAGCGTAGAACTTTTGGCGTGTGCCGACGATATTAACATCATCGGCCTTAACAACCACGCTGTCAGTTCTATCTTTTCCAAACTGGATAAAGAAGCAAAGCGAGTGGGTGTTGTGGGTAACGAGGATAAAACGAAGTCATCTGTCATCAAACAAACAGTCGGCGCATTCGCATATCGGCACCCACATCACTGTTGACAATTATGAGGTTGTAAAAGACTTCGTTTATTAAACACCGATAACAATGCCAGCTTTGAAATCAAACGAAGAATCTCGTGCCAACAAGTGCTAAGTAAGCTATTGAGTGGTAAAGTCTTCTCTCGACGAACAAAACTAACATAAGGCTCTTATCATGCTTATTGTAACGTATGGCGCAGAAGTTGGACGATGACAACATTCGAAGAGGCGTCCCTTGGAGTGTTTGAGAGAAAGATTCTGTGGAAGATTTTTGGATTTTGGCACGTTGGTGACAGCCACTATGGTAGGCCATGGAACAATGAGCTGTATGAGCTTTGCGACGACATAGACATAGCGCAGGGAGTAAACTTACAGCCGATTCGTTGGCTGGGTCATGTCGCCCAAATGGAAACAAACGCTCCGGCTCTATGAGTTACAACCTACTGGTAGCAGAGGAAGCGGAAGACCTCCTCTGCGTTGGAAATATCAGGTGGAGAAGGACTTGGCTTCACCTGGTGTTTCCAACTGCTTTCTCGCGCCAATTAAAAAAAAGAAGAAGATCCACAAAAATATAAGAATCACTATTTTTCGTACTAAACTATAATCTTTAATGTGCAAAATTATTAATTATTAGCAAAGGTGAACTTAACGTTTCTCGTAGAAGTTATGTAAATGCATATTTGGAAATTAATTTAAGGTTTGGACAAGGTGGCAGCCCGAAAATATATCTGCATTAAAATAATTTTATTTACCTTTTATTTGACACTATTGTCATATTTTTTATATTAATCTACCTCTAAATTCGATACCAGTAAGGGTAAAAAAGCGCAATGAGTCCTGTTCTAAAGCAAATTATCGTATACGAATGTGAGAATAATCGACCACGATTCCCAGGAAATATGATTTGTTTGTGCTGAATGTGAGCTCTGAACCACTGCGGGCCATGGCAGCATCCTGTGGTATTAATTTATTATCGCCATTAAAACGCCTTCCCAAATCCTCTCTTTTTTACTCATGACTCCATAAACTATTTACAACACATTGAAAGAACAGTAAGTGGTAAGTGTGATATCCCTACAGTGTACGTATCCTTGAATTTTTTTTATAGAAAGTATACATGTTTAAGTGCACCCGTCTATGGATATGACCAAATAAATACTGTGGGAGAGCGCAAAATCACGCTTATTATGTAAACAGCCAGTAATTTGATACTGTGCTAGTCCACTAGTATTTAGCTTTAACACCTCATTGATAACCAAACAATACTCAGTGGGTGACCACTTCGAGTAGCTGGAACTATGTGAATAGGTAAATAAGCATAAATATCGGCTCAATAAATATATACTTGTATTCATATATACTCGTAGTCGTATGCAACATTGGTAATTTGTGGCGAATACAATTCTTCATACAAAGCCACATATATACATAAATACATATCCATATTGAGAACTATGTATGTAAATGTAGTCTTATATTTTATAATGGAAATAAAACCAGCGTGGACTACTGAAGCAAATACAAATGGGTTCAAGGTAAGTCAAGTAACCTAACGAGTTTTTTTTTGTATTTGTGTGTTGATTGTATATTCATGAACTCATATAAAATCAGAGACTACACTGTTTCTCTTAAGATTGGCGATGTATTCCGCAAGCTGTTTTCAGCGATAAATAACATATTACGTATGTAAAATGCTCCATATTTTCTGCCAGTGTTAGAATGGTCAGTGAACGAATTTCGTCAAATTAATATCAATAAGCCTCCCAAAAGTACTCGTAGTTATTGTCCGGAAATTGCTTTTCAGCTTTCTCCCGTACTACTTTCCATACCATTGATTCTGAAGGTGTCCCCACCTATTAAGCAACTATAGTAAATTCGGGTAAGTTGCACATACTAATGAATACTATTTGGAGATCCACCAAATTAATCAAAGCTTTCCAGGTATTACATATGGGCATTTCCACCAGAAGGTCCACCACAGATAAAATATTAAAAGTTAGCAAAATGAAATTGACTAAATTTAGGGAAACAATCAAATTTAGTGTAAACAGTTTTAATGTAAAAAATTATATGCAAATGTTATTTTAATTTTATGTTATTATTAATTAATTATATTTAATACTATACAACCCTTTATTCATTATAGTTATATATTTTTGTTAAATTCGTTGTTATTATGTGAACACAACTGTTGATTCAATAATGCGACAGTGATTAAAACTTAGTTTAAAAAACTTAATAATTTCTGGGTGTTGACAACGTGTACTGGAGCTTTTGGATGAGCCCTTTGTACCATACTGTCTTGCGATTCCTTTGGCCAACTATTTATGGTTTACTCTAGACTTTGTTCTCCGGATGAATTATTCATCTATGCCTAAATGGGAATTCCAAAAATTATGTTTATCCGCTGGTAGCAATTATTTTGTTTACTAATTTTCTAATTGGTTGTTTTTACTTTATTTATGGAGGGGTAGTACATATATGACCGTCGCCGTAGCTAAATGGGCTGGTGAGTGAGTACCATTCGGAATTCAACGTAGGTTCGAATCTCGGTGAAAGACCAAAAATGAAGCAAAAGTTTTTTCTAATAGTGGTCGCCTCTCGACAGGCAATGACAAACCTCCGAGAGTATTTCTGCAATGAAAAATCTCCATTTATTGTTTTTCGGTGCACTCGTACCAGCATAAGCGACGCCGAATGATATTGGGCGATTGACAAGTAAAGGTGTGCATCAAAACTGGCATCATAAAATATCAGATTCCAAGCAACAGTGGAGAAACAATAGAGTTTCGTAATAGCAAAATTGCATGAATTAGGTTAGGAAATGCGCTCAACACATTCCACAGCTTTAGCTTACTACCCAGTCCTTCTTCAAAATATGAACAGATTACTCGGTGGCAAGAGATTCGGGTTGGATGAAGAGGTCCTCGATGAAACCAACGCCTATTTTTAAGGTATCGAGAAATCAAATTACTATTTGGAGGCATTAAAAAATTTGGCAAAATAATGGATGTAGTGTAGTGAGCTAAGAGGCAATGCAATATGCGGATAGTTAAAACACTGAAAAACTGAAGACTTTGTGATACTGAAACCCTTTTTTATGTTTAAAAATAAGAAAATTTTGTTTTTGCCAATAAGGTTGCTTTTTTCAATTCGCAGTTTATCGCGTTTAAAAGGTCACAAAGTTTTTGACTTCAAAACTAAAAAAACCCAAAAAAAATGTTTCGTCGAATAGCATTGTTTGAAGACAACTCAATAAAGCAAAATCTCCAGTTAAATCATTTTATTTTTACATTTAATCCCTTGCCATAAAGAATGTCTTCTAATGCCACTTGCATAGTTCGTTGCCTTTTCAAGTCGCCACACTTTCATTTTGAGTGATTCTCAGTATCGATAATTTGTTTCCATCAACTCTCAGTCAGTCTAGAAGCAAGTTTTCGTAATATGTATGTATGTATGTACTTTGTTATATGTTAAGTATGTTGTGTTTGTAGTGAAATGTAAATATTTGTGCAATTTAGGAATATTAAGTTTTAGATGAAGCAACAATTTGTCAAGTGATTTTGCTGAATTACGAGTACACGGAGTTGACAAGCTTTTCTGTTTGGCCGCAAGCGAAAAGCAAATTTCAAATTCCAAATATTTGTCCCACCGCAAAGGACATTTAATATGCTATCAAGTGCAAAATTAACAAACAAAAAGAAATATGCTAAAGTTTTTAGACGGTGGTTTTAAACTAAATATCAAAGATACTTTTTACTTATATATGTATAACAGGTGGTTGTTTTTGTGTTTGCATAAAGATCTATCGATAGATATAAATGGGGACCTAAAATTTTCTGTAGACACTTCTTCAAAAAATTTTAAGCCAAAGAAAAAAATTGGGCTCGAATTTATATATAATATATATAATTGCCGTGTACGGCCTTTCTGGGTATTTGGCCGAGCTCCTCCTCTTATTTGTGGCGTGCGTCTTGATGTTGTTCCACAAATGGAGGGACATACAGTTTCAAGCCGACTCCGGACGGAAGATATTTTTTATGAGGAGCTCTTTCATGGCAGAAATACACTTGGAAGTTTTCCATTGCCTGGTGAGGGGCAACCGCTATTGGAAGAAACTTATTCTTCAGTTTGGTGTTTCACCGAGATTCGAACATACGTTCTCTGTGAATTCCGAATGGTCTCACACCAATCCATTCGGCTACGGCTGTCGAATTTAATTGTATCTATTTAAACAAACCTTTAAGCGCTTTTTGTGAACATTAAGGTGTGTATGATCGCCGCTGTAGAAGTAATAATCACTGAGTACCCAAATATATCCATTTCGCGCCTTTCTCAAAACCTCTTTCATTCATTTCTCTTCTTGCTTCCTTGTTGGAAGGCTGTGAAGAGAGAACTTTTCCTAACTTCGCATAGGATTCAACTTGTGAGGAAATTGAAAATTAACTAGAAGTTGAACTAGATTTTTACCATTCAATCCGTGCTGCCGCTGTCACTTGGCACTTTGTCAAAGTATAGAAAAACTGTTTCTAAAAACGTTCATTTCTCGACTCTCAATGCACACTTCCGAGCTCATTTTTACCAGGAGAAAGCTTTTCATTAATAACCGTCTGCTGCGGCACAAAACTGTAGGTCGCTTCAGCATCAAAAGTAAATGATGATGTATGCGTTCATACTATTCGTAACACTTAAGTTTCATCCCGATCCTGTTCCATTCGCAATCAGATTTAAAAAACTAAAAATGTTTGTTTGAGCGAGATCGAACTTGGAACGGCATGGATCGTACTATGAATGCTCTTATTATTATTAGAAGGCCATTACGCACTGCTCTTACACTTTATATAACTGACTTGTGAACTCGGTCAGACCGTTTAACACTAACCGTACCGGTGCTCCACGTATACCTATTCTTACCGCAACCGGTCATTTTAACGGTTATGAAATAATTGTTTTTTCAAAACAAATTTTTTAATTTTTTCTAATACATAGTTATTATTTTCAAATATCAATAAAATAATAAATCATAGATTTTAATTTTTTTGTGTTATATGTATAATACAATGGAAACAAGAGATTATAAGTGCAGCCTTTCAATTCAATTGTGTAACCGGTCATTTCACCGGGCGCGGTACGGTTAGTGTTAATGTGAACATGACCATTCCTGACGGACAACTTGATAACAGCTCTTGTGTGAAGTGATGCCGTAAGTTGCCCACGTCTCAATTGGCCTTGCTTTCTCCGGGATCCGAAGCCTGTAGTGTATATAAACAGCTTCAGCGGTTATGCTCCCTTCTGAATTAAAGGGTCTATTTTTGAAGTGAAGGCCCTATTTGGTTAATTTTCTCATCAAAGGTCATGTGTCAATATTTCTTCAGAACTAATGATAAATGTTTCACGACTTTTTGCTTCCCACGTCAATATAAATCGCCTATATGCTAAATGGTTTTAATAAGACTGTAAAACGCGTAAAATCATTGCTTCATTTGGGACGAAATTTCTGGCGGCAGAACTAACTCACCAACTCATGCCAAGTCACTGGTCTATATTGATAAACCAGCTACAACTGATGACATGGAAGCCGACGTTCGGTGCGCTATAAGGCCGATTAAGCGTAGCGAATGTGGTGCAGAATCGGATCGATCGGATTTGGAAATGTATATTGTATAAGATAATTGTATTCATAAAACTTGCGATGAAATAAGTCCAAAGCATTGGCCATTTAATTGATTTCTTGTATTTTATTGAAAAACCAATTTTTAAGCAACTTAAAATAGAACCCATTACAATGTATGATTCAGCCGGTTATTAAGGTTGTTCTTCTCTAACAGTCAGTTTCAAAGTTTCAATTGCAAAGCAAATTTGCTGCTCTAATAACGTGCGGGACTGTTGACCTATCGCGTGCTAAGTATTCAGACGCAGAGCCGCAACAATACAATTCAGTGGTCTTTGCGGCCAAATACGATGTTTTCTTTTTAGGTTTGCGAAAATAGCAACTACTTTATTGTTATTAAGTGTTTTTAGTCTCGCCGTAAAAGTTTGCAATAAAGATACTGTGGATGGGGTACTCGAATAAAAGCGTCAAATTATTAGGTTGTATACTGGTTTTGGCACATCATTAGTGACATAGGTATATTAAGAGATAAAAAAAAATCGAATTTTGTTTCGCTTCAATCGATTGCTAATGTACATATTTGAGAATGTACACACAAAGAAAAAGTCTTATTCGTAGTGCTCTCTAGCTTGTTCTCTTTTCTTTTTTAAAAAACCAAAAAAAAAATAAACTACAAAAATAAATTAATTACAAAAAAAAAATATTTAAAAACAATAATTTTCCATAACAATGATTTTCGAAATAATTTTTTCCGAAAAACATAGTTTGTACTTCAAATCTCCAAAAGATTTAAACTTTAGATTTTTTTGATTTTGGGGCTGAATTGTGAAAACTAATCCACGCATTAGTTCAATCATTGAGTAAGTGCGTGTAACGATTTCGAAATCAATAAGAAATATTGAGAATCCTTCAAAACACTTGCCTAGATATTGTTTTAAAGTAAAACATGTAAAACTTTGGATTCTTTCAGGTTTTACTATTTTTATTGAAAACATAACTCTTAGCAATTATATGTGAAAAATCACATCATTTAATTGTCTACCATGAGCACGTCTGCACTTAAAATCCAACAAAAAGTCGATTCATGAATGCCTAATTGTTGAAGTTGAGGTTTGTTCAGCAACACCTTGCTATGCAGCAGCAATATTCTCAACAGAACGTCCAGTTTTTAGTCTGCCAGTCCTTTTTTTATCCTCAACAAGTTTCTTGTACTTTGTACCAACCTTTAAATTGTCAACTCATTTGGATGATTGTTGCCACTAAAAAAATATTAATTTTGCGATATGTTGCTCTTAAAGTTCCTTTATAAGTTTCAATAACTTTACGCGTTGTTCTACCGTCTCGCAACTATTCACTACTGGCATCCAAGCATCATTTTTGAAAGACCGTCTGTATACGGAGACGCTCGCTGGTCTTTGACAAAAAAAAGTCTTTTGGAAGGCTTAGGCGGGTAAGGGAATATGTGGGAGGCAGAACGAGCCTTGTTTTAAGAAATATGCGTTTGCGCTTATGAATGAAATAGGTTTTGTTATATTAAAGAACATTTTAGAGTGTTTTGGCGGCACAGCATCCATGGCGTTGCGCATGCTGCTGCACCTGCGCCTATGCAAGTGTTTTGGTTTTTAAGTACAATATTTGGAGTTTCGACTAGTGGATGACAAATTTTATTGCATAAAGGGAATGTATTTTATTAACACTTATAGATAAATACAAATATGTATGTATGCTAAGTATAAGTTTATCTACTTTTATAATGAGATGAATATTAAAATAAATTCACTCTTCCATATTACTATAAAATATTTAATAAAAAAATCCTACAAATATAAAAAATAGTCAAATAAAAATATTATCAAAGCGTCATATATGTTACATTTCTGCTTGCATACAAATGCATGCATGAATATACATATATATGTATGCAAAAACAACCACACCACACTTGACTCATCGATTTCGTTTTGTGTACACGATCAAAAACATCGTTCTCGCCAATTAAAACCCATCACGATGTTTTCCCTTCCTCTTCTTTTCTCGCGAACAATAAATGTTGACATAAATGTGTGAATCAAATATTATTTTTAATAATAACAAATTATTTGAGCAACAAAACCTTAAGTTTCTATATCAACTCCTCCTCTTAAAACTAAGAAAATTAAGTCGTCTGCCAGAGCAGTGCTGACTGAAAATAAATTGACATTAAAGGGGTTAATAAAACAAAAATAGTAAAAAAGGTTCTAAGTTACGCATACGCCATGCATGCCAGTGGATAAAGCCATAATCGCGCACGTACCGCGCTAGAGTAGCATACGAATACTTATAACAGCAAAAACAAATCATATTACAGACAACATTTCGTACATATATTCATATATATAAAATATTCAGAATGTTGCGTGAAACCGATTTAGCTTTATCTGTTTATCGATTCGTCTGTGTAACTGATAGCTCGAGCAAAGATATTGCAACTCTCATTGAAACTCGGTAGATACATATAATTTTTCGTAAAGTTACTGTGCGAAATAAAAATAGTTAACATCGGTTGATAGCCCACCTTCCACATAATGGCTCAAAATAGCCACACAAGAAATAACAAAGTATTCAATGTCAATGTCACCTGCCTATGTTTCCAATCTTATTTATTTAACGCCCATATTTGCTATGAGACAGGGAAATATTACTGTGGCACTACTTTGTTTTTTTCATGGCTTCCACCTTAATTAATAAATTAAAAAAGTATAATTGCAAACTGTTGGTTAAATACAATTTTCTATGCTTAACAGTTTTCTACAAGCCAACTTGGCACGAAAGGAATATAACAAGTTGAAAAACTACTGACATTGAGTATCCCATAAGCACCTACCGTAAAGCAGCCATAAGTGCTGTAAGAAGTTTTCCTGTGACGTGATACTTACTTACATATAAGTATATAATATATGTTTTATATATAAGCATATACAGGGCCGTCGAGGTAAATCCGGAAAACATTTTGAAAGCTCTGGAGCAGTAGCGTCTAAAACCGCTGATAACGGGACATATTTTTAGTATATTGTTTCCTGATTGACATTGAAGTGCCGGAGTAAATGCTAGTGAAACGATGAGACGAGAGCAGGACAGAAAAGCTGCGATACTAGAGTCACTTCGCGCCGGAAAAAGCCCTAAAGAGATAATTGAGTGGTTTAAAAAAAAAAAAAAAAATAATTGGCGCGTTCACTTCTGTTGGTGTGCGTCTTGATGTTGTTCCACAAAATGGAGGGACCTACAATTTCAAGCCAACTCCGAACGGCAGATATTTTTATGAGGAGCTTTTTCATGGCAGAAATACACTCAGAGGTTTGCCATTGCCTGCCGAGGGGTGACCGCTATTAGAAAAATGTTTTTATTAATTTTGCTTTCACCGAGATTCGTACCAACGACCTCTCTGTGAATTCCGAATGGTAATCACGCACCAACCCATTCGGCTACGGCGGCCAAAGTGGTTTGGCTACAAAAAAACGCAACCCTGGATGCACCGCGTGGCTGCTGGAAGGGAATATGTGTTTCAGCAGGACTCCGCACCTACTCACAAGGCAAAGAAGACTCAGACTTGGCTCCAGAACAACCTACCCTACCACTGGTCCTCAGATTTTTGGCCACCTTCAAGCCCAGACTGCAATCCTATTGATTATTACGTGTGGGGCACAGTTGAAGCAAAAGTTAACGCGAAGCCTCATAACACTAAGGACGCTCTGAAGACAACCATCGAGGAAGTGATGACCACAATGGACAAAGAGGAGGTAGCTCGCGCATGTGGGCGCTTCAGGTCCCGGCTGGGACCTGCACGAGATGGATTTTACATTGAATAATTTTCAACTATGATATGTGTACTCACATTATACAAAGTTAAGTGCAAATAAAATTATTTTTGAGTAAATGTCCAATAGTTTTGTTTTTAAGTTCAACATTCCGGATTTACCTCGACGGCCCTGGGGTACGCGCCAATTATAGTACACCCTTTTTGGGTGTTTGGCCGAGCTCTTCCTCCTATTTGTGGTGTGCGTCTTGATGTTGTTCCACAAATGGAGGGACCTACAGTTTTAAGCCGTTTCCGAACGGCAGATATTTTTATGAGGAGCTTTTTCATGGCAGGCCATTGCCTGCCGAGGGGCGACCACAATTAGAAAAATGTTTTTCTTAATTTTGGTGTTTCACCGAGATTCGAACCTACATTCTCTCTGTGAATTCCGAATGGTATTACATGTAAGCTAATTGATAATACAAAAAAAAAATCTGATCAAAAGGGAACTTCGTTGTGACAAAAATATTTCTGACGTTTAAGTAAATATTTATATTATTATTATTATTTATTTATTAAATTATAATTAAAATTATAAATAAATATGTTTACAGCACTAGTTACCAGGGCTATCGGCTAGTAAGTATTCATAATATCCCACATATATATATTATGTATGTATTTGTATATGCTAGTATTCTTATTCAAATAAGTACCGTTGCATACGTTGCATCATCTTCTATCCCATCTTCGTCCTCATCCTCATCCTCATCCTCATCTTCATCCTCTCCTTCTTCTCCACCATCGTCATTCTGGCTAATAATAATAGACATGGTTAGCGCAGAGCTGGCGAAAGTCTGGTTGCCGTTGCGGCTGTTGCTGTCCATCAGCGATGTGTTGGGCATGTGTTGATGATTGGTTATTGTAATTATTGGTCGGTAAAAGCCAGATGTTGTGGTTCACTCCGCCTTTTATTTCAGTTTTATTACGGAAGTACTTCCGTATAGAGGCAACAGCTGAGATTTATTCGCTTTGAGCTAATTTGTTATGGTTTGAAAATTGGTATGCGTTTTATTACTTTCTAAACTGTTGTAGCGGAGTTTAAATTTTTATGGAAATCTTGTCAAACACTGCCTGGGACTATGCGTAATGATATAATTATATAAAAAACTGTATGTGAATTTAAAAATATTTTTATATTTCACTTTAAAAAAAAAACGGAATATTTCACTTTATACACTTTCTCTTATTATTTTTTTCTTATCGTTTTATTACTTTCTAAACTGTTGTAGCGGAGTTTAAATTTTTATGGAAATCTTGTCAAACACTGCCTGGGACTATGCGTAATGATATAATTATATAAAAAACTGTATGTGAATTTAAAAATATTTTTATATTTCACTTTAAAAAAAAAACGGAATATTTCACTTTATACACTTTCTCTTATTATTTTTTCTTATCGTTTTTTTGCTTCATATTGATTCACTTTTATCGCTGTTTAGGTTTTAGTTGAAAAGCTGGATACGTGGTTTTTGTTTTGCTATTTATTAATGCGGATGACTTGTAAAAACTCCAACCAGTTCAAAATTTTCAACCTACAGTAAATATAGTTTTGATTTGCTGTATTTATTAGTTTACTGTATGTAAAAACAACTTTCATTCAAAAAAGGTTCAAATTTATTACAGTCATGTCTGCGTATGCTGAGTGTCCGATATAGTAAACACCGATATTTTTTGATGGAATAGTCTGATTTCAACTATTTTAGTGTTCTCCAAATATTTAATTTTCATTTTTTTAATTCGTGAACTCGAAGCCGGTTTACCGTTAAAATACCCATATTTAATTATTGCTATTATTTACTTGATGATAATTCGACTTCAATAAGAAAGCATCTCTTGGAACTCTTGACTTTGCCTGGTCGACTAAATATATATATATATATATATATATATAATTGTCGCGTACACCCTTTTTGGGTGTTTGACCGAGCTCCTCCTCGTATTTGTGGTGTGTCTCTTGATGTTGTTCGACAAATGGAGGGACCTACAGTTTCGAGCCGACTCCGAACGGCAGATATTTTTATGAGGAGCTTTTTCATGGCAGAAATACACTCAGAGGTTTGCCAGTGCCTGCCGAGGGGCGACCACTATTAGAAAAATGTTTTTCTTAACTTTGGTGTTTCACCGAGATTCGAACCTACGTTCTCTCTGTGAATTTCGAATGGTAGTCACGCACCAACCCATTCCGCTACGGTGGCCGACTAAATAGTGCACAAAATTTTAAAAGCAACTCCAGCAGAAAGCAATAAAAACACACAAAGCTATTAGAATTGCAAGCTTGCTACTAATTACTACAAAAGCTAATTTTACTTGGCGTTTCATAAGTTTTTATCGAGTGCAAACCAAGTTCTTATAAAAGGCGAGTATGATTAAGGAAGCACAAGGTTGTTTTTGCCAGCTGAGCTGGTTCTCTGGATTTAAATGCCGTTTTGGAATTCGATTGCTAAAACTGTCCGACGAACAAAAATCCAAGCAATTGAATCATTTAAATATAAGCTTAGTAATATTATTTATGAGTTGAAGCTTTGAAATGACACATTTTATAACACAGACAAGCCTGGTTTGTTTTGAACAATACTCCCTGTGGTAACGAATGTCAGCCAAACTAAACAAACAGCTCCGGGAAGAAAAACAGAAAAACAGAAAAAAAGCAAAAAAAATTGTATGTACATAAAAGCCATTTTTATTAAGAGCTTGAGAACTTCAAATGATAATATAAAACAGGAATACTGTTGGAAATTATAATCTGGTAGATAATTTCAAGACATTAAAATTTTCCATATAGTCGAAGAACAAAGGCCAACAAGTTGAGAACGACAACGAATCGAACTTTCAAGCGTTGTTGTGGCGTTAAACAATTCATGACGACTTGCCAATCTTCCTGAACAGAATGTCATCACAGTTTGCCATTCTAAGCTGTCAAGACATAGTTATTTATACCGATAGTTCTCATGGAGCTAAAAAAACACCCGATATAAATGAATAATAGTTGGGCGTGCAAAGTAGCTGCGTTTTTTTCGGGCGTATGATATCGCTATGCATCTACAGCAGACCACCGAAATTCTAGCAATGCATGGATGGCAGCAGGCATCTTCAGGGAATAGTTTCATCACTCAAGTATAATTACTAATATGTTTAAATTTAATAACTTTTTTATAGAGTATCTTGAATTTTTAATTTTCAAAGGGTCCACAAGTTTTGGAACGATAGGGCATAACAAAGCTGTACTACAAAAAAAATATATGTTGTTATTGGTTGTAGGGAAGGCTGACTTCTTCTTCCTTAGCATGACAGTCCTGGGTGGAACACTGTTTTCGCAACTATCCTTCTCCAGATTTCGCGATCCGCTGTCAATCGCTACCAGGTTTGTTTGTTCATCTCTTTGAGGTCATCGATAACTGAATCTATCCATCTTTTTTTTGGTCTTCCCTTAAGTTCGCTTCCCATACGGCTGCTTCTTGAAGGCTCGTTTTGGTGCTCTTTGCACTGGCATTCTTTCTACGTGTCCAAGCCAGCGTTTTCATTCGTCCTTTATGTTTTTTGTGGTGTTTCGCGCTTTTATAAAGTGTTCAAGTTCTAGATTGTATCGAACACGATAAGTGCCATTTGCCAACTTGACTGGATCATATATTTTTCTCAGAATTTCCCTTTCCTATGTATAGTATAATCGCAGAATGGGATTCACCCATCTACTGGAACTAAAGGAAGGTCTCGTCTTTCCAGTCGTATGATAATGAACGAATCAGACTCCCGCATTGTGCCAGTGGCAGCTATGACTAAACTCGCGGAGCTAAATTACTATATCTTGTACATGTGAAATTTTGTTGATTTGTAGTCCATAAAATCGGAATCATGTGGGGTTATTGTGAGAAAATTTAGAAAGGCCTACAAGTTTGTTTGGAACCGGTGGGGTCACTACTCGGAATATATTTTATTCACCTAAAAATAAACAATTTTCGAAATAATCGGTCACTATGCAAAGAAATATATTTTCTTAAAAAGGAGTCGCTTGCTGCATACCAGGAATTATCTTAACTGCATAAAAAGAAACGTTTTTTGTGAAAAAGAGGAAGGACTTCATATTAAATGAAAAAAATGTTTACAAATTTTTTTATTTCCTTGACAATAAATTGAATATAAAAAAATATAAAGTAACGTTGCAATTTAGTGTCGTTCCTAGTCAGAACATACGGCGGTGTTTAAATACTCGGAAATAATTGTGAAAAATTTTTACTTGTAAGCAAAATTTCAATATATACATTTTTTGGCTGAATTTTGCGCTTTGGAACCTTATAGTACAATAGAATGTTAACCCGTTATATGTTTCTGTTATTAGTAATTTTCTCCTTCCCCACAAAAGAGGCAAATAGGTCAATGTTTTGAGCAGTTAGAGTTTTAAAATGTTCAAAAAAAAATGTGCCCTGCTTTTACATAGAACTGCTTAACACATCATATAGTATATCTAAAATTAAAGGACGGTGGGAACACTGGCCCTTTCTAGGCAAATTTGGATGTAAACTCTCAAATTGCCGATACATGTAAGTCTTCCTTGCCCTTGAAAAAATTATTTATTTTGTCGCTCAATGCAATCAGTGCTAAAAAGATTAATTTACAGAAGAGAAGAGAAAAAACGAATATTTTGCCATGCAAAGACACTTTCTTGACCAACTCCGTGCAGGTAATTATTTCTTAATTTTATATAATATACTATATTATGTATCTCTTGTAATAATTGTATTACTTCATCTCTTTTGCCCTTAAATATTCTAATTTTCCTATTTTACATTTTTAGTTTATTTTATTTGCATCTATTAGATTTTTTTTAATTTATTTCAATTTTTTATCTCATGCATTGTGTTAATAAATGAGTGTTTAATTCGTAATTCAACTTCTTAATTGGTATTAAATTATACGTTCGCACTCGCGCAATCTCACTTCTACCCGTCTGTCGAGGTGTTTAAAATTCCGGACACATGCAGCAGTGACTTGCGGAAATTTGCAACTCAACCAGTTTTACATAACAACATTTCCATTTCCCACACCTTTTTATGGGTCAACAAGAGCGTGCTTGGAATGCGTTGAATTATTTAACTTTCATGATATCAGATAGAAAAGAAAAGTTGGCGCAAGTAGTTTATAATTTTGCACAACCAATGAATTTTTTAACTGAATATTTTTTATAACGCCATTTTTTTATTTTAGCTTAATAAATTTTATTGCAATTTCGTTGCTTTCTTTTTTAGTTTTACCAACTCTTTCGCAACACATTTCTACACCCCATGCGTAGTTAGTGCACAACTTCAAAGCTATCGGTTCGCTATAATTTCTTGCGGCGTTCAATACGCGCTATCCGCTCCGCTTGCTTGCCACTACCTTTCGATTCTTTCGTTATTAGTCAACTGACTAGCTGTTGGTCACACGCATCCTGAGGTCCTTGCTGCTACAGCAGTCGGCATAAGTCATCAAGGGAATGATGAGACCTGAAAGCTCTCGCCTACAACCAAACACAACCAACTTAAAACAAAGTGAGTAGACACAGCCACCTTTACCAGTCTGCTATAGCAGCAGTTTCGAATTTGTCATCCCTGATTTGATGTAATGTGATGTGATGTGATGAGATGTAGTGTGGGTCAGGGTTGTGCGTGGCCCAACGCAATAATGCTGAGAAACAGCTGAGATATTTTATATCTCAAATATATTTTCATACGTACATGTATATGCATGCATGATGTATGTATGTACGGAAAATGTGTACTCGCCTCTACACGCTATCGCTTGGTGAAAGTTCCAGTTTCAAAGTCACGTGCTTGTTACCCGGATTTCGGAACGCATTCTACTTTCTCCAACTTCGTTTATCAGCGCTTTACACAGCATATCATATGGCAAAAGCTTGTGTACGGAGCTTTTAATTCATTTTGATCAGCTGTTGCTGATACCAGCCACCCTCAAAATGCCGGTCAGCTAGCGCCACTCAACTGCTACTCTTGAATAAATATTGTGAATGCTTTTGAAGCGAGAAGGCCATGCATCGATTTGATTTTAGTGCTACATTTCGAGCTTTCCTCCCTCCAAGAGCTTTTGCAAAGGTATATTCGTTTCGAAAATTTTGGACTGTCGCTAAACCCATTTTTATGTCGTCATTTGTTGTTATTTTCGTCATCGTTGGAAACCATTTGTCCTCGTTTTTTATTTGTTGCAATATTTGTTGGTGAATTTGGGGAATTTCTTTGCGGTGTGCAATTAAGCTGTTTACATTTCTTACAACCCTTTTTTGTCATTCTAATAGGAGTAAGTTAATTGAATTTTTTATCTTCCTTATTTTTTTCCTTTTCGTAGAGTCATCCTACAAATAGGCTCTTCCAATGAGAACAGAATAAAAAAGTTGTGTGTGAGGTATTCATGTTTTAATTTATTTGCAAGGCCCACGTATGGCTTTATGCATGGAATATCCCATCGTTCACACTCGTATGTCCGCCGTTCACACGATGGCATGGCTATGAAAGGCTAACTTGAACGACCGCTGCTCAGATCCTATTGAATTTAAGCAATAGTACCGATTATCTTAATTTTGAGGCCAACGGTGCATTGTGGTTCCCTTATATGGGTTGGGGAAGTGCCATGCACGGTATTTAGCTTAGCCTATCAGAAGCGTTTTAACAGATTCAGCGATCTTTTCGTCAAATGAAATGATAAAGAAAGGCGCCATTTGGTGCATAATTCCACAGTAAGTTTGCTTGTTAACACAGCCACCTATACAAAAAAGTACCTCGTTGCTGTATATAATGCATATATATTTACCTATAATGAACAAAGGTCCTCCCTAACTCACACTTATTTTTTTTCTTATTAAAGTTTTGATGTGACTATTCGATATCAGTAGCTGAATAATAAAAAAACGATTTGCAAGACGCCGCCAAAGCAACATGGCTACAACAGCCTGTTAGCATTGGTCCATACTTATTGGAAAACCCTCTATGATCGGCAAACTAGTTGGTTAATTTTTAGGGATCCAGATAGATCCTAACTTTTCACTGCAAAATAATTAAAATTGAGTAAGAGACACTGAATGTCCGGTGATGTGAAGGTTTTGCTCCCTGTTTTCTTCAGTTGCAATGGCGAGGCTCGTCGTGATTTCTTGTTAGAAGATTATGCGATCCAAATAGAGTATTCATTATCTTGCGAATTGAGCAACAACCACTCTTAGATATTGCACCACTACAATGCGCCATGTTGCACGTCATTGTTTGTTCATGAACAAAAGTTAGTAATTAAATTTAAAATCACAACTGTAAGAAGAGCTTACATAAGCCAGCGGGGCCTATATATAAATACTACACAATGAAGAGATTGTAATTCCTCATCTACAAATACATAAAAATCATTTTAAATAAATTTGTAGTAAAAGTTGTCGTTCACTCCGGTGGACGAGCGTCTCGCAATAATCCGCATCAAAGCGCAATTTTTTAACATCCCGCTAATTTGCGCTCACGCCCCGACGGAAGAGAAGGACGATGCGACCAAGGATTCTTTCTATGAGCGCTTGGAACGTTCCTATGAGCGCTGCCCCGGCCACGACATAAAAATCGTGCTTGACGACTTCAACGCCAGAGTGGGCAAGGAGGGAATTTTTGGTCCCACAGTCGGAAAATTCAGCCTGCACAACGAAACATCCGGTAACGGACAGAGGCTGATCGACTTCGCCGGGGCCAAAAACATGGTAGTCTGCAGCACCAGAGTCCAGCATAAAAAGATACACCAACCTACCTGGCTGTCTCCTGATCGAAAAACGCGAAACCAGATCGATCATGTTGTGATAGATGGAAGACACGCTTCTAGTGTATTAGATGTAGGTACGATCCGAGGACCCAACATCGACTCGGATCATTACCTTGTTGCAGCCAAACTGCGCACCCGCCTCTGTGCAGCAAAAAACGTACATCTACCTACGCAAAGAATGTTCAACATCGAAAAGCTGCAATCACAACAGACAGCCAGAAGATTCGCCACTCGACTCTCACTCCAGCTCTCAGAGGCCACTGCCCAACAAACCAGCATGCACAAGCAATGGAGCAACATTTCTCGTTCCCTACGTACCGCCGCCGAAGAAGAAATCGGATACCGGCGAGCCCGAAAAACAGCTAGTATGACGAGGAATGTCATGCTGAAGAAAGGATGCCGCCTACAGAGCCACGCTGCGATCGGGCGCAACGCGAGCCATGTGGGATCGCTACCGAGAGATGAAAAAGGAAGAGAGACGTATTATCCGACAGAAGAAACGAGAGGCCGAAATACGTGAGAGCGTAGAGCTTGAGATGCTGGCCAATAGGAACAACGCCCGAAAATTCTACCAGAAAGTTCGGCGGCTTACAGAAGGTTTTAAGCCCGGGGCGTTTTCCTGTAAGAACAAAGACGGCGATCTGGTGACTGACATTCAGAGCATTCTTAAATTATGGAGGGAACACTTCTCGAACCTATTAAATAGTGACAGCTGCGCATGTCACAGAGAATGTGAAGATCACGATACCCCAATCGTGGACGACGGAATTGTCGTTCCGCTACCCGACCATGACGAGGTGAGAATAGCAATAACACAGCTAAAGAACAACAAAGCCGCGGGCGCCGACAGACTGCCGGCTGAGCTATTCAAACATGGCGGCGAGGAGCTGGTAAGGTGCATGCATCAGCTTCTATGCAAAATATGGTCGGATGAAATCATGCTTGCCGATTGGAATTTAAGTGTGCCCTGCCCAATCCATACGAAGGGCGATCCTGCAATTTGTGCCAATTACCGCGGGATTAGTCTTTTAAGTATAGCCTATAAGGTTCTAGCAAGCGTATTGTGTGAAAGACTGAAGCCCACCGTCAACCAACTAATTGAACCATATCAGTGTGGCTTTAGACCTGGAAAGTCTATCATCGACCAAATATTTACAATACGGCAATTCTTGGAAAAGACGCATGAAAGGAGATTCGACATTGTATGCCGAGATGTCTGAATTTGGTATCCCCACAAAACTAATACGGCTATGCAAGATGACGTTGCTCAACACCAGCAGCGTCGTCAGAATTGGGAAGGACCTCTCCGAGCCGTTTGATACCAAACGAGGTTTCAGACAGGGTGACTCGCTGTCGTGTGCGTTGGCTGGGTCATGTCGTCCGAATGGATACAAACGCTCCAGCTTTGAAAGTATTCAATCCGGTACCAGCTGGTGGTAGCAGAGGAAGAGGAAGGCCTCATCTGCGTTGAAAAGATCAGGTGTAGAAGGACTTGGCTTTACTTGTTGTGTCCAATTGACGCCGGTTAGCACGAGAAAGAAACGACTGGCGCGCTTTGTTAAACTCGGCCAAAATCGCGTAAGCGGTTATCGTGCCAATTAAGAAGAAGAAGTAAAAGTTGCTTGCCTCTGCCAAGTTTTGTGGCTTGGAATTTATTGCCGCGATAAAGATAGAGCCAGTTCCCTCCGCCGACAATTTATGTCAACTGAATTTAGCTGCTAATTTGGCAAATGTGGAAGCGATAAAATCACATACACATTAATACAAATAAGCATCTAGAATAAATGATTTCAAAGGTAGGGAAATTAAATTTATCACATTAAAAAGTACGAACAGTAAACTCACACACCCGCGCCAGTAAAATACTGATTTGAGACGGTGAAATGTAAAGAAAGCTGAAGTAAACACAAAATTAGCGCTGGTATACGTATGTATGTATGTATGTACTTGTACGTTAGTATGTTGGCGAGACGACATGAAATGTGACTATTACGAAATATTGTTAATGTAAAGAGAAATTGAAAGCACCCAATCTTCTTTGCCAAAACCCACACAGCTGATCTAGCGAAGGCGTTGTAGATACAGTAATGAAAAGTATAAAGTTGAATACCTACTATGTATCATACTATATAAGTATATACTGTGAATGATGGACAAGTTGAAAAAAAGGTTTTGAACCAAAACAATAATGTGCAATGTTTATGCCTCAACTTGGAGACTGGCACTCTTGGAAGTTGAAAATGTTTCCTTTTTTAATCCTAATAGTTACTTGTCAATAAGAAACATTTGATTTACTGCGTTGTCGTTTCGGTGAGAAATTTGTCTCTCGTCTCGGACCACCAATATCACACCTTTGGGCTTTTATTTGTGGTGGCATGTAAAGTCTAAATGCTTCGTGAATAAACCAGCTTCCATTGAGAAATTAGAAGCCAACATTACTAAAGTTTACATTACATTACAGAAAATGTTTGCAGGTGATACTTGTCATTTACACTTAAGGGTTAATACTGCAAGGGCTGCTTTCGTTACAAATATTGTATAATATTGCACAAGCAAAGGGATGGTACATTTTATAGTGCTCTTAGGCCTTGTACAACATATGCCATTTGCCAGACAATTGATAAAGATCTCACCATGCATGCGTAGCTAATAATAGTTCTAAAACAGCGTTGTGGAGTTTCCTAGCAATCCTGTAGTTGGTAAATTCCACTATTTGCCAAGGAGACTCTTACATCGCCAAAAAGCAGTAAACATAAACATGCGTCTAGAGAATCTGCTTCTCAGAATAGGTGTATAGGGAACAGGCAGTTGCTACACATGAGATCATTAACTTCGGAATTGTCAGAACTGATTTAAGCGCAAAGTGTGAAATTGTTAGTCAAAAGTGATTTTATGTAGGAATGCGTGTGCAAATGAAGATAATGAGGTTAAAATTAATAATGTGAGCAAAACTGTAAACAAAAACATAGATACAAATTATAAGACCATAAACAGCCACTGCAAAACCCACACTCTCCACAAAAAAATGACACAACCCAAAATCAGTCATATTCAGAAGAATCGTGGAGAGGTATTAGAGGTACGTGGTATGGCTATTAATTATTAAAAAGGTTGATGCTGCTATTCAAAAAACAGAATTACGACAAACTCCGAAAGCAGGATTCACTCGCTACTGTAAGTATGTAACTCAGTATCGCTATATCGCTCGTTCGTATTAGAGCTGGTTTGTTGTTTCGCGGAAAATTATTTAAGATTGTATTTTATCATTCTTGGATGCAAAAAACCTATAAACCTCCAAAAGAATAAATTGAGAGTGGTAACAGATATTATAATAGGTCACAGTGGACTGCATGGCCAGGCTAGGAATAACGACTAACGATTCTTGCCGATTCTGCGAATCGTCCTGCCTTATTGACGAATATAACTTTATTTCTGACCCTTTGCCAATGACTGACTACCAGTCCTTCTGTTGTTATTTATCTAGTAAACGAAAATGTGGATCCCTTATAGGTAGGAACACACGTATAATTCCTTTACTTTTACGCCTTTTGCTTCCGCTTGTGAGGCTCATTGTGATGACCTGAGCTACTAACAGTCATTCCTCATCAGTTGCCTTAGAAGACTTCCGTCTTCTCTATTCAGATATAATAAAAGGTTAAGGAGTTTTCTGTTGATGAATTTGAACTTTGTTTTTGCAAATCTACAGTCCGTTCTATTCCTCTGCTGTTTGTTGATACATATTAATATAAGGATATTTCACGTTAAGCGGACAGAAAAAGTGATGATGATTACTAGCAGTACTAGGTGCACACATTTTTGTTTATATTTATATTTCGAGTTAGGCTTCCAAGCGAAATTCAAAAATTGAAAAGAAATGAAAGACAGCGACTTGTATGTATATAAGAAGTAAACATTTCAAAACAAAATCTTGCAAATTTGGGCCAATTTTTTAATCTTTTATTTCAAAATACTGCTTGAGGCATAATAATAGCACTTTAAAAGTTTTGCGGAGGCGCCCGGAAAAGTTAAGAGATAGGTGGATTAAGCACTTGGCATGCTAGTTGTTTAGTAAGTTATAGAAATATGACTTCGTAGTATAAAATTCACGGTTACGTGGAGTAGTACGAGTATTTTTGCAAGCAATAAGTAATCAGAAAAAATGTATTTCGAATTTTGTCATTTTTGAAGAGAGCTTGCGACATGTGAATGTATGTAGGTGCGCACACAATTCGTATGTAACACATTTATCTACATCAATGTATCCTTGTTTATATGCACACACATCGTTTGCCTCACTTCGGGCGTGACTCAAGGCAATTTTTCGCCTCGCTTGTTATTAATTTGTAAATAATTTCACTGATGAGTTCGTTACAATTGATTGCCACACAGACGCATTCTCCTTGGCCTTGTGATACCCAAATTAACTTTGTTGGCATATCTTCCGTTACTGACACCACCATCAGGCGATATCAGTATGTTGTTATTATCTATATATGTTGTATATACGTAGCTTCCTCACACAAACACATTTTTGCACATGCAAATTGATGTATTGCCAATGGCACTGCTGCCGTAACATTTGGTGCTATGGAGGCATTGTACTTGTATTGGGTGTTATATTAAGAGCGCTACTTTAAATTTAGCGTTATTTTACACTATTGTGTTTAGCGCTACAATACTATGAAAAAATGTAAACGAAGTTTTGGAAACACTGACTTGTTTTCAAATTCAAAAAATATTGTTCTATGGAGTCACCCTATGTGTATGTATGTTTGCGTATGTATAGTACATTTGTAAGTTTTGCACATCTATTTTTCCGTATAAAAAAATATTATATACATATGTGTATATGTATATAACAGCACCAATAACACTACGCGACACAATTTCCAAGCAAACATCAATGAAGCACCAAATGAAAATGGTCATACGAGATGTAGCTATCAAACGACACTGCCACATAGCTGTAAAGAAGATGTGCGCAAACGGCAATGGTCAGGGAAAACATGCTGTGTGACGTGAAACCTTATCTTTCAAATGCTGTACCTCTCGCCTTCGTTCTCTTTCTAAAACATTTTCTTGCGTTAGCCCTCTAAAAAGGTCGGTTTACAAGTTTTGGTCATAATACCATCTTGATCAGAAAGTTCCTAGAACAACCGCCAGGTCGCGCTCTACGTCAACTGATGTGAACTCTGTTTTTCCTTTCTTAGATTGTCATATCTGTGATTAACATTCCCACCAAAATTATATCGCGTTTTTTGTAAAAGTTACGTAAATCTTCCTCTGCATGTGTTTTCGATTTTTACAGTTTTAAAGATGGATTTAAATTTGCATTAGAAATGGATTCAATGTTGCGACACCCATGGAAAACTATTACGAATAAACGTAGTGGCAGGCCGTAAACTGATGAAAACATCAATAAAGTGAAAGAAAAGTTGATCAATAATTACAAATTAACCATCAGAGAGCTGCAGAGGACTTGAACACTGTTTATGGATCCGTTTAGAACATTGTTACTTAAAAGTTGGTCCCACATGACCTGAATTTCATGCAAAACAGGGACCCCGTTGATATCGCCAAAAACATGATTTCCAAGGCTGAATTCAACCGCACGTTCATCAAACGCATCATTACTGGAGACGAGACGTAGGTTTATGAGTACGACATTCAATCCAGACATCATGTGAATGAGTGGACTGATCCGAATGAACCAAAACCAAAAAAACCATACCATTTTCAGTAAAAAAAGGAAGTGATGCTCACTACAAAGGTATTATACACAACGAATTCGTGCCAGGAGTTCAAACAGTTAATAGGGACTATTATTTGGGCGTTATGAGACGTTTACCTAAAGCAATTCGCCAAAAAAGAAAAACTCTTGCATTTTGCACCATGATACCGCACCGTCTCAAGAATGAAAGGAATGCAATCAAAGAGACATCCAATTCAACTAATATGGCTTCCTCCGATTTTTTTCTGTGTGATCGAATCAAAAAACTATTACGTGGAATACGTTTAACAGCCGATCGAAAGTAATGGAAAAATCGAAGGCGGCTATGATGGCTATACTGAAAATAGAATTCGAGAAAGGTATATGTGTGTTGCAGTTGATGGGGAGCACTTTGCAGGGGATAATAACACTTTTGAGAAATAAATTGGTATTTTGAATTCCGGGAACCTTTTGATCAAGGTATATATATGTTATATAAATGATACCTTTCCCGATATACTGACTTGACATTTGTAGCACAGTGTAATAAACGCACACCAGACAATGTTGGCTTGCATAACCTATCGTTATTCATCCGAATGTCTTCTGCTTCCGAACTTGTCTTCTGCTTTCCATTGGTAGGGAATAAATATATTTAAAATACCTGATTTAACTTTTACCTAAAAATTAGTTAAATTAATTCTTATTTAAAAATTCCTACATTTATTTAAACTACCTGAGAGATGCTAAACAAGAAGAATCTAGAAACAGCCACCATTAAATACTCTTTTTAAGATTTTATAAATATTAAAAAAATTATAATTATACGAGTACTTATGACGTTTATTGGGTTTTAGCAAATCATAATTTCACTACCAATACCATCCAAACGTACACCTTATAACTTGGTCTATTAAAATTATTTAAAAATAATTTTGAACCTGCCGTTTCCTATTTTGGTCCCTCTGATAAAGGGCCAATCACATTTGTTCAGAGTAAAATCTTAGAATATTTCGCTGTAGAAAAGCAACTTGCAACTTTAATTTTTTTTTAGAACTACCTAAAATTTTCAAAAATGTTAATTTGCTGTTTGAAAGATCACAATCAACATATATTATATTTTTTGGGAAGCAAATTTTTTTCAGTTGTTTCAAGTTTTAATTTTTTACACCTTTTTTTTTATTAAAATTTTTTTTATTCAATCTTCATAGTCTTATACTAATTTTTATATATTTTATATATTTTTTTCATATTTCCCTTAAAGTTTTAAATATTTGATAAATTTTCAATATTTGACAATATTTCAAAACTTAATTTTATTTTTAAAATTAAATTTAAAATTTTTAACTTTTTTAATTATTACTTTTTATTTTTAACATTATTATTAACTGCTATATTATCATTAAATTTTCATAATCTTTAATTAATTTTTCCATTTTTCTTAAATTCTCATATTTTTTTAATTTTTAAATTTTTTTAATTCTTGTATGAATATTTTTTTTTTTCAAAGTTGTATTTATTTTATTATAAAATATAATTTAATTTATTATAAAATATAACTCTTGTATTTTTAAAAAACTCCGGAAAACAAATGTGTTTAGTAAGCTAAGCTGCACGAGCAAGAGCAACACCTGTTTTGCAGCGGCCAGCCAACGCTGTTCACACTACAAAGGTAGTCATTGGCAAGCACCGCCGATTACCAAACGGAATGTCTTCTTTCCAAAAACGCGCAGGCTTTTTATAGGCAAAATCATTCCTATTAGAAAACTCAAATTTAGAGTTTGAAAAAAGACATCTAGTAGTCATTACAATTTTAGGGCATTGCTATATATGTAAGAAACTTTAAATTAGATCTTAACAAGTAGAAGGTATTATATATAAAAATAAATATATTACATTAATACTTATAAAATATAAGTATGCTACAATTTTATTTTAATGTCTTACCGTGAAATATTGAAGTAAACAAAAAACGTAAACACACACACGCAAGAAAGCTTTGGGAGTATAACTGTATTTATTATTCCAGTCATTTCCAATATTTCACAGTCAAAGAACAGCTGCTCAACCTTATTTTCCTTTTTCAATATTTTGGATTTCATCCATTTCCTGCTGTTTGTTTTAATTAAATACAACGAAAATGTGAAGCATAGTTTCTATCAGATATTTATAGGTTTTTTGAGAAGAAGTAATTATATCCATTCGGATACCCTCTAAAACTAGAGTAATTAAGCCGATATTTGTTATTAAACAAAAATAACTTGAAAAGCTCGTCGTTGGCTTGACTTCTTGCTCCCTCCATTCTGAATTCTTAGCTACTTCAACTGAAATCGAATCGCGCTATGTAAATCATTCAAATCATCAATACCAAATAATTTAGCCTGGTTTCTTGAATTGCAATTCAAAACCAAAACGACATTAAGCGGCTTACAATAATGAGCAGCAAATTGAGAAAGCACGGGGCGTATGAGTAACAATTTGAGTTCATGTGCAAGTGTAGATAGTTATGAGAAGCCAGTCTTGTTTTGTGTTGTTTTTTAGATTGATTACTATGAAGTAGTGTATTTGAACTCAAATAAAAGTATTTTTACGGAAATGTGAATATTCAATATTTATAAGAAGAATAGAGGGAGAAATAAAAAAGCAATTTAGATAGATATATATTAGAATATATGTAGGTATGAAAACCATGTCTCAAGTGCAACATTAATTTTTTTTTTTAATATTTCATAATGTGATGACTTCGTTTGTGTATATATTTGAGAACACAATTATGATTATTGCCCGTATACACTTATATTTCGCGACATGGATATTTTCATTTGATCAGTCACAACTTTCTTATTTATCTATCAATTTACTTCGTTAGTAACTTAAAAACAAAAAAACAGGCCTACAAATTAATGAATTTATATATTTTTTTGTAATACTTGCGGTGTATCACATGAAGATCTGTCAAAATCAGTTTACGTACATCATAGATTTTTTCTGGCATAACAACCGACTTGGCACGACTTTCACGAAATTTGAACTGTGGCGAAGTGCGACGATTTTTTTCGAGAAACGATCTACACACGTTTCCAAAATTGAGTCGAAGGCCAACAAAGGACGTAGGCGCCAGATATATTATATAATATATACATACTCATTAGATACATATATTTTTGCGAAACTACACCTCTGCACATAACAAAATAAAAAATAAGAATATTCGTAGGTGTACAGTATATATCATACATAAATATATTATACCACGTTTTTCTTTCGTATTTATTTACGCCCATAATATCAAAATTTTCCATTTATTGGCACTTTGGCATTCATTTGCTCATTAGTATTATATTTCCTAGTGACTTGGAATAACATGAAAGTATTATCTCTGTTTGTTATAATAATTTAGTATTGTTTTTCGGTTGCGAAGAATTGCAGCCTACATAGGTAGATATTTATATATTCATGTAATTTTGTAATATATATAAAGGGTTTTTCAATAAGGGTGGGTAGATGTTGAAATGGAATAAAATGGCGTTTGCTGTGTGGCACGTAGCGCCGTCCTGCTGGAACCATATGTCGTCTAGGTCCATATGGTTCACTATGGGCCATAAGAAATTGGAAGGGCCACCACGTCTACCGAAAAATGGGCGCAATACGCGCAACGTTTACGTTAATGAACACTCATTTTGATAATAAAGTTTTATCATTTGAACGTGCTGTTCAATCGTGTAACTTGCCATGATGATTTGGCATAAACAACTGAATAATAAACAAAAGATTTTACAGATGTTACCAAAACAAAATGGCTGCCACAGGGCGCCAAAATCGACCCGCGCCAATTGAAAAACCCTTTATTTGTTTGTAAGTGAATAGCTGGTGCCCGCGTATGTAAATATATTTCTTCAAGTGTTTCTCCGTACACAGTATTTTCAGTTTTATTATCGGTAATGCAAAGCTATATGTAAATTAGCCTCTAATTATTCGTGAAAGATGCAGCCAGCACTCACATCAATACTTGTTTTAGTTAGTCTTTCTATTCTTTGTCAGTGACAAATGCAAACTAATCGGAAATTGAACTTGTTTGAACTTGAATTCAGGGAATTATGACTGTTTAGGCCACACCTTAATATTTAATATACATTTTTTAGCCACCCTAATGGTAACTGCGCCTACCGTTCCGACTGTTGCTAACCACCGTTTCCAGTCGCTGCAACGTGAAGGCCGTTAACCCTGGCATTTCCCCGCGGAACAGTTAAAACGCTTACCGTGTTAAACGTTGTTCGGCGAGGTTACTTTCACTTCAATTTTAATTGTAACTTTCACTGCGATTTTCGAGTTCCAAGCATCAGGACGTGTCAGCCAGCTAAAGGTAATTTATTATTAATTATAAATTATACTTAACATAATAATACGTAAGCAACGTATTTCTATTGCATATATATTTCTATGTACATATATATCTATTCTATGCATATATCTATGTATATACTGCAAATAAAATACTAATGACTATATACTGACACGCCTTTGTGCTTTTTATTTTTCTAAAAAAATATCATCGGAGCGACCGTGGAGGCCCCACATTTCTGAACCGCCCATTGCGTCGCACTCCGTTGATAACAATGACAGATTAACCTTTACGACAGCTAGTCAATGCTCCAGTTGCTGCATTAATATTACTTTGCAGTTTTTTAATACTCCAACCTTATCATTGCAAAACAGAAGATTATAAATTTCCAAAATCCACGAAATAGTTTCCGCCTGCGCAAATTTCAAATTGCGCAGGTGAATTTTCTAAACTTGATAATGGTTTTCGTTAATGAATTCGTTTTGAATTAGGGAATAGGTGGTATCGCCATTCATAAAATACTTTTTAATCAAAGCGTTGACAATCAAAATTTTCGTGATACCATCCTAAGACTTAATTCACCTGTACTGTTATTTACTATTTTGGACTGAGGTGTTATGTAGCAACGCTATAAAAACTAATAACGTTTTTAGCTTTGTTCATTCTTTTGAACATACTATTGTATATACTTTTTGACACACATATCCTGACTTTTTATTAATTTTGTTATTAATTTACATTTTTTGTTAATGTTAAATATTATTGGAATAAAGCTGTCCTTACCTTTGTATTGTACCTATGCGCATGATATTGTATTTCTCGTAATCGATCATGTAATTTTTGTATACAATTTGACAAGGAAACGCGCACTTTTTATGAGCATCGTAAATATAAAAAATGCCCTTGTGAACACCCTAAGCTGATCTCAATTACACCACCTATTGCCGACAGAGGGGGATCTGGGACTACTGTGGTTTAATGATCAGCTGTTCCACTTTAAAATAATTGAGGTAATTAGTATTTTAGCCCATGCCTTTAGTAAGCCTTTGATATAACCGTTTACTTCTAACCACGTGCCAGCTCAGATTCCGATTAGCCCAACAACAACAACTTTACATTCTCAAATATAATCGGGAATCCTAATGCTTATTCAGTTTTAGAGGCGTTAATAAAAATTCCAGAATATGTAAGTCCTGATCTCGGTAGATACTAAAAGTCTGCAGACAAGCGAAGCTACATATTTAATAATCCGTTTAGTAGAATGGACCATAATTCGCCGAGTAGGGCCAACATTAGGTTGATAATTGCTACAAATCTGGTCTCAATGGGCTGCATTCTCATTTCCACTTAATTATGCATTTTTTTTGTGCATGAAGCTCCACATGATAAAAAACGGCCGCTGAAATAATTCAAAACTTTTATTTTTGAAACCCTTAACGTCAGAATCTAACCTAATTTCGCTTTGTCATTTGTCATACATTAGGAAGGCCTAAGGTTACTTGGCCAAACTAGACTACTTACGAGGAGATACAAGGCCGATAATATATATTAGTTCAACAAAATTAAATCCCTAAGCCCTAACAGTATTTTTCTGATGAGGTAGAGAAAATAAAAAAACACATATTTCAAACAACACAAAATTCTAAGATATTGGGGCAAAAACTTTATCTGAAATTCAAAAAAATTGAAAATCTGCTTAATATTATTTATTTTATAAGCAAAAGAGTTAATATTTTGGCATTTCTATGGAGACGATTTGCAATAACTACAGGAGCATCTCTTTGTTAAATACAGGGCTCACAAACGTTTTGAAAATATATATATATATTATAAATATATATATATATATATGTATACATCCTTTTTGGGTGTTTGGCCGAGCTCATCCTCCTATTTGTGGCGTGTGTCTTGATCCTCAAATGGAGGGACCTACAGTTTCAAGCCGACTCCGAACGGCAGATATATTTTATAAGTAGATTTTTCATGGCAAAAATGCACTCGGAGGTTTGTTTGCCATTGCCTGCCGAGGGGTGACCATAATTAGAAAAACCGTTTTCTAAATTTTGGTGTTTCACCAAGATTCGAACCTACGTTCTCTCTGAATTCCGAATGGTAGTCATGCACCAACCCATTCAGCTACGGCGGCCGCCGAATAATAAACTAAATTTATACCGCAAGGAAAACTTAGGCGACTATCAATTCGGTTTTCGGCGAAACAGATCTACAATTGGTCAGATCTGCTATGCTGCAAATAATAGAAAAACATAATAAATTTCAACAGACACCGATTGAAAGATGTTTTGCTAATGCACAAAAACAAAATCATAAATTTGATTATTATGACATTGTCCAATACAAATGCAAAGGTTATCAATGGCGAAGCATTCAGAGACTTCAGGATATCTGCTGAAGTCAAACAAGGAGACTTATCGCCATCGACAACTTAGCTTACTAAGCTTACAACTACTCAGGCAATATCGTATTTTGATGGCATTCTGTTTATAGCACAATGTGAAGCCGAACTTAAGAGAGCATACAAAAAATTAAAAACCAAGCACTATACCAGGGCTCCGCATAAGCAAAGAAAAAACTAAGTATATGCACCTTACAAAGAATCCAATGCCGAGAAATACGTTAACTACTGAGAATGAATGCATCGAGAGGGTGAATCAATTCAAAAACCTGGGCATGATCATTAACAGTAATGCCGATATATCTGTGGCCATAAGTGATCGAATATACTCATTTTACCCTCATACGAAACTCTTTAAATCGCGACTGTTAACAAGAACTTTTCTTGTATAAGTCGCTAATCGGGCCAATTCTTGCATACGGTTGCGAAGCATGGACCCTTAAATCATCAGACATAATACAAATATTAACTTTCGAAAGGAAAATACTCAAAAAAATATATGGGCCATTCTTCATGGTCGATGGCGCGTATCGAGTAGAATATAATCAAGAGCTCGATGTACTTATATGAAGAGAAACTGCAGTAAGATATATAAAGAGTTAACGAATAAGGTGGTTGGGTCATATAAGCAGAATGCCAAAAAATAGAACTACTAACAAAGCGTATCTCAGAACACCGGTGGCAAAAAGAAACAGAAGAAGACCGCGGAAAAGGTTGCTGAATTCTGTCGTAAATGATCTAAGGCCAATCAAGCGAAGGAGCTGACTAATAATCGAGTTAAAAAGAGGAATGTAACTGCGGAAGCTTTGGTCTGCCAAAGCCTATGAAGCTAAAGATGATGATGATTTCTATGGAGAAAATACTATTCATATCCCAATCCGAAAGTATTATTTTCATTTTCATAATCTCAAATTTTCAAAGCAAATTTCAAAATGAATTCATAACTATAATTCATAATTCAAATGCATAACCTATCAGAAAAAGACTATGAGATGCAAGGTATTCATTTTTTTTCCTTTTTCATTTTGTTGCACTTTTTAATATATAGTTATCCCTTCTTTATGTTATACCCAATATTAAGATAAGTCAACGCTGAGTCTCAGGGCACTTGCGGCGTAGTATTCTATGCCACTATCGTTTTATACTTCACACCACTCCAAACCGTTCCCTTCACTTAGATGATAAAGTCGTGTTACCAAAAGAGCTAAGGTCAAATATTGACTATTCCGGATTCTGCAAAAAGTCGTTAATGATAGTCAATCATCAGGAGATGAGCCTGTTATTCCAGTTTTAAAGAAATTCCTTTTAATTTACTTAACTAAAATCACCTGCATAGAGGGTGTAATTAAATAAAGAATGAATTCATTTCGTCGGTGAATCTGTCTGTCCTCTATTTAAGTTTTTTTCGAAAGGCTTTTATACAAATGTGTGTACACGCAAATCTTTCGTAATTCTTGCAAATTCGCATTTACCGTTCAGATTGCTAGATGATGGTAATACTTTTGAATGCTGCTATTAACTTATTTCTTGAGATATATTCAAACAATGAATCCTTCAGATGCAGTAGTACTCGTAAAAAGCACATTCAACCCAAAATAATACTTGTTTCGGTCATGCTACCGAATAGAGCATTTATACAACACCTGCATACATCAAAGTATAATCATATCAAGGGGCTTTCAAAAGTGACGCATAGATGTCAGTAGTGAATAATTCCTAGACGGCACCTTTTTGTGTCATCTTTGACATTTGCCAAGTAGACAGAAGTACTATACAATTGTACACGATGTACAACGCGTTAAAATTACTGAAACTTATTATGAAAATGGTCAATCTTTAAGAACAACATATCGCAAAATTCGTGATTTATGAGTGCAAGTAATCGTACGAATGACATTTAAAGGTTGGTGAAAAAATCTCAAGAAACTGATTCTGGCATTCATGAATCTATGTACTGTTAGGTTTATTTTATCTACAGTCGTGCATTTAAATTATGGTGGGCATTTAAATTATGTAATTTTTTATATATAATTATTAAAAGCCATATTTTGAAAAAAAGAAATAAATAAATAGTGAAACATAAAGAAATCTAAATATTTACATGCTTTATTTTAAAACAACATCTAGGCACACATTTTGAAGGACCCTTGCGTTTATTGCTGCTGGGTTTTCAGTTTGCGGTAGAATTTCTATTAATTCCGAAATTAAGAAGGTTTATTAAAATAAACAGCGCTTATCGCCAGTAACGGATTTGAGTTGGCTATACTTGTCAATTCAAATTATACAGTTCATTTTTATTAAATTTGGCTCTCAGCTGTGTTAGACATCTAAGTTTTTGTCTTCAATTTAATACTTTTATTCCTTTTAATAAATTTCAACACTCCGCCACAGACCTTATGTCGCCAATTCATGCAGCTAAAGGTAAACATTCGCTTTTACAAAAATTCCATTATTCATTAAATTATGTGCGCAGGCATACTAAATAGCTATAAATAAAAGATTGTAAGCAAATGCAATTCACATATCTACATTAAATTTACAATTCATATTTGATGTTATATTTGATTTTGGCAAGTCACCTGCAATTTGACGAGCACAATTTTAATTTCGATTATTTCAGATTTACGTCTCGGTACATTAGCCAAAGCATCCGTAGTCTCCGTAGCGCCTGCGTCGCTACGTATATCGCCTTCAGCGTCTTCAGCCCACAGGTCACTTTCGTTTGATGAGGCTGCCGTTGGTATATGTGACGTCGCAGCAACATTCGCATTGCCGTTATAATCGGAAATGTCAGAAGTGCTTGGCCTTATGACCATATTCACATCCGGATGTAAGAAACTCATTTTAATTTATTTTTTCTGTTTTTTTTTCTGTTTTTTGTTTTTGTTTTTTTTTTTTGTAATTTTACGTCAGAGCGTTGCAATTTTTATTTTGCCTAAACAAAGTGTAATTTTTTTTACTTTTATACATCAAGTTATACACTCCAGTGACCACATCTTGAACAATTTTAAAAGTATTGAAATCACTTTGAAGTTAAAAAGGTTTCGTAATTCATCGAACAACAAAGGCAAACGAAAACCGATCACGAGCCACTAAAATGGGCTTAGATTCAAACAAATGGTTGTCGTGCAAAGTACCCGCGAGCACTAAAAGGGAAGCAGATTGCCATTTTCTTCCTTTTCTTTTCACATGCAATTTCGCATTACAAATGATAAAAGGTAAATGAGGAAGAAACATGCAAAATAAAAAATAAACAAAAACAAACTAAAAGTAGAGAAACCAAAGAACAAAAAACTAAACGCAATACAAGAATTTTTGGCGGTTAAACGAAGAGTTGGCGCACGGAAAACATGTTAGTAAATCATTTGTATACTTTTTTTAATTTTATTAAGTTTAATAAAATCTTAGAATATTTAGAATATACAGATGTGCATACATTTATTTCAATTTGAGTTGACAATAGTAACATTAAAACGGTTGCATCATTAGACAAGTCTAGGCGGAGCCCCTTCTACTATCATATTTATTATTCGTGACTTTATTTTCCGCTACAAACACAGTGACCGGCAATGCTGGGCTGTCCTCTCCAAACCATAACGTAAAAAAACTTATATAATATTTATGTATTGTATAAGTATATACTAGCAAATATCTGGCATTCGTTAAAGCAAGCGACATATAACTGACCATGAAAGTAAAATTTCTTGTTAAGCCGAATTTTCATTAAAGGAAAGAATTCATGAAAGAAATGTTCTCCGCGAAATTTCTGGCATTCTTATATTCAATATGTGGCTGCAGTTGTGGCAAAGTAAGTATTAGTAAATAGCTTGGGGAGGATTTTGCACAAATTTTTTAAGAGATACTTATCGAATACACCCAATGCTGCAACAATTTACTAATTTTGTAATAAATTTTAATATAGACTACTTTATTATGATATCAGGTCTGTTGCAGACTTTCTCCTGAGTCTGGTGAAGGTTATGAGGTTTGCAATTATTCCTGTGACAACAGGATTTGAGTGCGATTGGAGTCGAGTCTTGTGATACTTTGAGATCAAGATGAATTTGTGCATTTGTGATATAATAAGGGGAGCTCGATGTAGTAACCAACTCCTAGAGCCTTCTGTTTGGTGAAAATATGGATTTTCCATGTAAGTTTACTGTCAAGATGCATGCCGAGATATTTTGCGACGTCGGTTTGAGGAATTGGATTCAGACTATTCTTCCCCTTGTTTGACAAAGAAATATCGATTTTCGAGGTAGGATTTAATCAACATTCTCGACATTTTTAATATCAAAAATGCCTGAATGGAATTGACGAAACTAAAGTTGCACGTAATTAGCTATTACAGTTTCGGCCCCATAAATACCATTCACAATTCCAAACTGTAACATGTACCAAATTTTCTTTTTGTTGACCTCCATTGCTAACATCCTGTAACTGACAATTGAATGGAACAAACGAAAAACAGCAAACGAATTTTTTTTAGTTTAAAGCGTCACCTTGACAACGAGCATAAACTTTTAATCGTTCGATCTATACTTTACGAGATATCGATCACTACAACCATCTACCGAGAAAATAATGGATTTCGTTTTCCCCATGCGAATATATATTCTAATATCTGTACCCCAATCCCATTAGGTAAGTTAGTTTTCTGCCAAGAGATTATTAAATCATGCCTGCAAACGGGTTTTAGAAAGTTTCCGTTTTTGCAAACTTTCAAACATTCTGAGTATGCACCGAATAGGACCCATCCGGTTACGACGGCCGCCTTAAGATATGTAAAATGCGGCCAGCTGTTTAAAATGGTTAATACTCGTATGTTCATATGAAAGTATCATAAATACATTGGGCACAGATGCTCTTTTCATAGAACTCTATTTTTTATCGCTCAATAGAATTTTTGCTAGTTCAATTAGTAACTTTTCGTCAGTTTTTATTTCTTAACTTTGTTTCATTTATCACGCATGATTTCAATTAATTTGTTTTTCATTTCATTTAATTTCATTCCAGTTATTTCAAACAATTGAACTTCAATACATTTAATGTAATCACTTGGTTCTACTTAATTTTATTATATGGATGTACTTTATTTCTTCATTTAGTTTTATTATATTCTACCTATATTATTTTTGACATTTTGACATTTTATTCTGCTTTTGCTCCATTTAATTTCATTACATTTCATATCCTCTCCTGCATTTCACTCTATCCAATATTTTATTTCATTTCATTTCACTTAATTCGATTTGCTTATTTCATTCCTTTTCTTTCATTTCATTTAGTTTCAGTATTTTGGTTCAATCCATTTCACTTCATTCTACTCCGTGCTTTTTTATTACTTTCTATTGCCATTCGATTTATTTCGTTTCATTTAACTAAATTCGATTGATTGAATTCATTCCATTTTTCTATTTATTTCTTTCTATTACTATTACTTTTCATCCTGTTTCGTTTTCATTTTATTTCGGTTAATTCCTGCTATTTAATTTCATGGCACTTTTATTTCACTTCATTTTACTCCACTTGAGTTTCATTTCATGAAATTGCTCATTACCATTCCGTTTATTTCGCCATTCCCCCATTTATCTCAATCCCTTTCGAAACATTTCATGTATATTACAATATTTCATTCCTCTTCACTTTGCTCCACTTGAGTTTCGTTTACTTCATTTCCCTGCATTTCATTACCACTCCGACTCATTTTCTTTCTTCCGACTCCCTTCAACTTATTCATGTTCCAAATATGTATTTTATTTCATAAGATTCTACTAAACATTTCCTTCGGCTGTAGCCATAATTCGCGGACATTCTTTCGTGTCTCGCCAGCTTGTTGGCAGTCATTCATTTGCCGCGCGGCCGTTTATATTTAAAATCAAGTTCAAGTTCGCTGCAAAAACCCAAACAGTCAGAAACCGACGTCAGTGTTGTTAAGGAAATCATTTCCCCTCTCCCTTTTTCAAGCTACAGACTACAAACCTGCAGTGGTTGTTTATTGTTTGGCCAATTGATGCATATAAGACTGGCTACCTATCACTATCACGGGGTACGCAAGCGGGTGTGTGAGACGTTTCTTACATTGCTGCCAATAAACGGCAAATGTGAATGCACTTGCATCCCTCAACCGATATGCTCGTGTTCAATGAATGTCAGCTTTTTTAAATGTTTGTATGTGTGTATATAGATATGCATGTATGTATGTTGTGTATGTGCGTCGCTTGCTTCTAAACTGCACACAAATTTTGTCATGGGTGTTTTTTTTATATTTCTTTCTTCAAATGCAAAGCGTAAGTGAATAAAGTTAATTAAATGTAGAGGCCTTACAGATTTCAAATGTTATCGTATTTCGCGCATATAAATAAACTCAACTCATAAAAGATGAGAAATTGCCGTACATAACTGAGTAAAAGGCTCAAGAACATATCGCACCCACACAAAAGGGTCACAACTCAAAATGTACTTCTGCTCAAATATGAACGAGACGTTATCAATAAAACGGTCCACGGATGACATATGGCAAAAATAAATTTTTTTGTTTTTTGGTAGGACTGTTATAACCTTACATGGCAAATTTCAGCGTGATATGTCACATAGTTTGTTTTCTGTGCTACTGTAAACAAGTCAAGCTCGAGTGTGGAAAATTTTGAGTTGTGCCCCTTTTGTATTTAGGGTGCGATATATCTACTTGACAACTGTCTATATAAAAAATTCTTTGTGCCTGGAAAAATACACCCGTTACTTCATTTGAGGGTATTTGGTTAAAATAAAAATTAAAAATAAATAAACCGAGGTGTCGTGCAATGCAACTGCTCCTCATTCACATTCTGCAAAGGTATTTGGGCATAAGATTTGTAATACAGTGCACTGTTACATACGTATGTACCTCTTAGTATGTCACTAAACGGCTTTACACATTTCCTTTCTTCTTAAAAATAAATATCAAACCAAAATCTGGCATTTTTTTCTGTTTTGTGAAAAATGTAACATTGCCAGAATTTCGGGACATTGCAATACTGGGAAATGAGCGTCATAAGATGCTGTGATATTTTTTCATTTTTGTTTTAATTCTTCTTGCCTAATTGCATTTTAGCAGCTTATGTGGCTAATTTAAGTAGTAGAGGTGTTCACAATACGAGTAAAAGATTAATAGAGCAATTTTAAGTTAATTTTTTGAGTGAGTGACTTATTTGATTTAAGTGACTATGTCTCCATGAAGATAATTAATTTAAATTTGCCTCAAATCCCAAATTTCTTAATTTATATATGAGCAGTTTAGAGATTACACTGTGTAGGTCAAGAATCGAATTTAAGGTTAAGGTGTTGGATGAGTATCCCAATCCCTAAAGGGTTCGAGCCTTGGGGATGCAAATTTTGTCAAATAAATAAATAAAGTAAAAAAAAAGAGTTTTATTGACTAATAAATTTATAAAAATAAAATTGGATGCCATCCATAGCGGATGGATGTTGGATCTCAAGTTTTAAGTTTCTCACGCGATGGAACGATGTACAGAATGTACCTTCAAAGCCGCTAAGGTCGCTAACAAAACACCCGTACACATGTATATATCACTACATATTATAAAACAAAGTCGCTTTTTCTGTCCCTATGTCCCCGTATACGCTTAAATCTTTAAAACTACGCAACGGATTTTGATGCGGTTTTTTTTTAAAGATAGATTGATTGAGGAGGAAGGTTTATATCTATATAATGTGAAGAAATATATAAAGGGGGCGTGGCAATCGGTCAAAATGTGGCAAAAAACATAATTTTTTTGTTTTCACGGCCATAAATCATAAACGAATCAACCAATTAAAATGAAACTTTCTTAGAGTTTAACTTTGAAATATTTACTTTCGTTCTGCATCAAAAAAAAATTGATATATTTGATATTTAACCAAAATTGTTTAAACAAAAGCAGCTCTTTTTCCAAAAAAGCTGTTTGTGTGTTTGTTCGCTGTCAACCGAATGAAGCAACAGGCGTTAAGCGATAATCTCACCACACCTCATTAATGTTGAATTACATCGTATGGTGACGTATGTATGTATGTATTTACGAATCGCTCGCATTATTTCATTTCGGACGTATGTACATATGTATCTATGTATGTACTGAATTCCATGTAATTATATGCACATACAATTTTGCAGCGAAATAAAACGCTATTTTCACGTTCTATATTAGTAAATCGCACATAAAGTATGCAAAGTTCGTATTAGTACACCCTCTTACAAATAAAAATACCACGTATATTTTCAAATTTACTTTAAAGCAATTGATTTCAATCGTAGTGCGGTATTGTAAAATTCATAAAAAAATAGAATAATAACAAAAACTCCGAAACATTTGCATAGAATTGAAAAAATAGCTTTAGTAGCAGTGTAGCTATTTCTACTGCAGGCAAAATTCGTATTAGTACACTTAGTATGCGTTGAATTTGTAAACAATTTGTTGGTGTTTACCTTTATTTTCGAAACGATTCAATGTTTAACCTTGGGCAGTTGCGTTTTAGTAGCCATTTGTTCAAGTTCGCGGAGTTAGTTAGCTTGCAATGTCGCCAAAGTCAAACGAAACTAGGAGATTAATAATAAATATGAACAAAAACGGAAAGTCTTTACGCGAAATTGCGAGAACATTGCAGAAAAGTTTGTCTACAATACAAAACTTAGTCAAAATTTTTAGAGACAGTGGAAGGATTGACAAAAAGCTTCGAAATGTGAACAGGGCAAAGCTTGGGCAGAGGCACAAGACTTATTTGAAACGCCTTATGAGAAAAGACCCCACCGTCAGTGGAGTTTCACTAGCTGCAGAACTAGAAAAATACTTTTCTATCAAAGTTACACCTCAAACAGTGCGCAATTATGTAAAAAAATTGGGATTTAGAAGCAGAACTGCGGTTAGAAAACCGTATGTAAGCTCAGTCAATAGAAGAAAGCGTGTTATATTCGCCAGGCAATATTTAAACAAAAATATGCGGTTTTGGAAAAGGGTAAATGTCCGATGGACGCATAAAAATTTGGAGAGAGTGTAATACTGGCCTTCAAAAACGAAATCTGCAGCCTTCTTTCAAGCACGGTGGTGGTTCTCTGATGGTATGGGGATGTTTCGGGGCAAACGGAGTAGGAAAGTTGCATTTTATTGATGGAATTATGACTGCGAGGCAATATATTGATATTTTAAAAAAGAATCTACGCAAAGGTGCCAAAAAATTGGGTTGCAAAAAAAATGTATATTCCAACAAGATAACGACCCTAAGCACACGGCGTTGGATACAAGGTTATGGATGCTTTATAACTGTCCAAATTATCTCAAAACACCACCACAAAGCCCGGATATGAATCCCATAGAAAATGTATGGTCGATTTTCAAAAAGCAGCTGGAACATCATCAAATAAGGAACCGAGAACATTTAAAAAAAGTCCTCAAATCAGAGTGGAAGAAGATTTCTCCAAATCTCACAAAAAAATTGGTGGAATCTATGCCGAAGAGATTGTCTGCTGTTCTAAGGCAACGAGGGTATCCTACAAAATATTAATTTTCTGAACTATTTTTTATTTACTCTTTAAATCATTAAAAATACATGTGTACTAATACGAATTTTGCTTCTGTGAAAAGTGTTCATTTTTTTCTTTCTTATTTTTTTTTTTGCATTTCAATACACTTTGTGAGCGGTTTTTTTATTTGGCCTTATTTTAGTTAATTATCTATAAAATAAAACGGTTTCAAGCATTTGTTTTAAAATTAATTTGAAAATATACGTGGTTTTTTTATTTATTAGGGGGTGTACTAATACGAATTTTGCATACTGTAATTAAAATACAGTTTTTGAATAGTTTTTATTGATTCGGAGCGCGTTTAGCTTGCTATCGATTCCATACAATAACATTTTTTGTCATTTACTTTTTACGACAACTAATAGCTTATTTTCGAAGCGATTTCAACAAATAGGTACAACATTAATCCTTATCCAATTAAATACCTTAAATACATTGTTGTTTTCATATAGATCTATGTATATGGCTCTTTACAGCATATAATTAAAAACAATATTTTTCAAGATATTACATCAGTAGTTAGTAATTGAGATCTACCGGAAAAATTGCGTTAGCTGTTGCGTCATCCGGCATTGCCGCTACTCCTTTGGAAGGAGGCCGAACCGCACACTCTACATTCAAGCTCCCGCTGAAAATCGCAACCGATGATGATAATAGCGTCTGTAGTGTTTCTAGATAGAGCAATACAGGAAAATTGATGCGTGACTGCTCATTAATAGTCTGGGACGAAGCTATCATGTCAAACAAGACGTCTGTGGAAGCATTGGATAGGACAACACGCGATTTGCACAACAAAAATTCACCTATGGGTGGATGTACAATTCTGTTCTCAGGAGATTTTCGTCAAATCCTACCAGTTGTGACTCGAGGAACACGTGCTGACGAAATAAATGCTTCGCTAAAAAGATCCCACCTTTGGTCGCATGTCAATAAATTAGATCTTAAAACTAATATGAGGGTTTCGTCATCTTCACGTGAGAACAGGCTATTTCCAGAGATCCTGCTAAAAGTTGGCAATGGAGAATTAACACAAAGTGAGGGAAGGATTAACCTAGAAAACCTTTGTGTTTTGATAGACAACATCCAAGAGTTAGTCAACAATGTCTATCCTGACATTGATAACATAAGTTATAAGACAATATCTTGGTTTAAAGAAAGAGCTATTCTGTCACCAACTAACGAACAAGTAGATAAAGTAAATAACTTGATTATTTCAAAGATTGATGCGCCGACGAAAATATACTACTCGGTCGATACTGTTCTCGATTTGGAAGAAGCTGTTCAATTTCCTACAGAATTTCTAAATTCTTTGAACCCGTCTGGACTCCCTCCTCACAAAATGGAGCTGAAAATAGGTTGTCCTGTTATTTTATTAAGAAACCTAAGTCCACCTAAACTTTGCAATGGCACGCGTTTGCTGGTAAAATCACTGAAAACTTTCATAATAGAGTGCACAATACTCACAGGATGTGGTACCGGAGAAGATGTATTGATTCCCCGAATCCCTCTGATACAATCGGATCTACCACTCCAAATTAAACGCTTACAATTTCCGGTAAAGACATCTTTTGCAATGACCATTAATAAATCTCAGGGTCAAACCTTCAACGTTGCAGGCTTAGATTTGAGTGTTGACTGTTTTTCACATGGCCAACTGTATGTCTTTCAAGAGTAACCTCTAGAGAAAACATGTTTGTATTGTCTAATGACAAGAAGGCTATGAACGTTGTATATAAAGACATTCTGTAATATAGTAATTGTTGTAAAAATAAAATAAATACATATGTAAAAATGCAAAAAGTGAATATGCAAAAATGTAGGGTATGAATTTAGATATCCCAAAGATAGCAGGAAATCTTCATGCTATAAAGAAAGGGGAATTGTTTTACTCCAAATTTAACGCGTGCGGGCCACGGGCAGTAATGAATAAGCCAAAACTACTGGATCGATTTTAATCATTTTTTCAGTGAGTGACATAGGGTATATATTTTATACCCGTGCGAAGCAGGGCGGGTTGCTAGTATTGTATATATATATATATATATATATAAATAAAATAAATAATTGGTGCGTACACTTCTGTTAGGTGCTTGGCCGAGCTCCTCCTCCTATTTGTGGAGTGCGTGTTGATGTTGTTCCACAAATGGAGGGACCTACAGTTTCAAGCTGACTCCGAACGGCAGATATTTTTATGAGAAGCTTTTTCATGGCAGAAATACACTTGCCATTGCCTGCCGAGGGGCGAACGCTATTAGAAAAATGTTTTTATTAATTTTGCTTTCACCGAGATTCGAACCAACGATCTCTCTGTGAATTCCGAATGGTAATCTCGCACCAACCCATTCGGCTACGGCGGCCGATATATGTATATATCCAGACCACTGTAGACAACTTTTTATAATACTCATTTTTGTAAGCTGAAACAATTTTTGCAAATATCAGGACGTATAGTATGGAAAAAATTTTCTAAAAAATGTTGATTAAAAAACAATAATTCTCAAACAATTAATTTTTTCGCATTTAAAATTGTTCCTAATAGTTACAGTGTACAAAATACAAATTACACTCTACATTATATTATAATACCCGTTCTTGCACACATAATTTAAAAAAAATTTAAGAAATAAAAACGCAGTTCAATATGAAAATATGATAGGTTTTATTATTAAATACAAAAAAACATTCGCTTGTATTTATAAAAATTATTCACTCATATTTTGGCTGTAAAAATTAAATATCACTATCACTAAGAGCAATTCGTATTCGTACTCCTTAAGTAAATAAGAAATAAAATTTTAAACTCATTTTATTATTATATTTAGTAGGGTGTCTTTTCCGTTTTAAAACTGCTTTAAGGTGACAAGGCATGGATTCCACAAGTTTTTCCATAAGATTTGGAAATATTTTTGCCCATTCTGCACCTAAAATTCTTTACAAATTCGGGATGTTCCTTACATTATAATTTCTAAACGATTTTTAAAAATTGACCACCAATTCTCTATAGGGCTTAAATCAAGTATTTGTGGCAGTGTTTTTAAATAGTTTGGGTAATTATATATTGTAGCATCCAGAGCCGGATATCCCATGCGGTGTGCTAAGGATCTTCAAGATAAAATTGTATCCCAATCCCAAATGCTTCCTCTCTCGACGAACAAAACTAACACTCTATAAGGCTCTCACCATCCCCGTTCTAAAGTATGGCGCAGAAGCTTGGACGAGGACATCCCTTGGAGTGTTTGAGAGAAAGATTCTTCTGAAGATTTTTGGACCTTTGCACATTAGCCGTTTCGTGTAGATTTTGTTTCAAAATATCAATATATTGCATTCATAATTCTATCTGTAAAGTGTAGTTCCCTACACCCGAGGCACTAAAACATCCCCAAGTCATGGCCGATGAAACGATGGTATGAGATTGCGTCGATCAAAACTTGTGTTACGTAGATTTTCTCCAAATTTTAATCCGACCATCTGGCTTTTTCAAGTTAAATTTACATTCATCACTAAAAATAACAGAAATGGTTTCCTTTATTTAAGTACTGTTTTAAGAACTTGGTCCGAGTTGCTAAATAACCTTCAACATCGATATCTTGACGTTTTCATTCATGAATTGACTGTTAGGCAGATTTTACCATTTAAATGATGTAACTTTTCACATAAAATTGTTAAGAGCCGTGTTATGAATAAAAACATTAAATGTTTTATTTTAAAATAACATCTAGGTGCGTCTTTTGAAAGACCCTTCATTATGGGCAGTCTCAAAGTTTATTTTGTTCCTTAGTTTCGTTTTAATCAAAGAATATTCCAAAAACTTGCTGAGGGCAAGAATATTAGGTATTTATAAACCTGGTTAATTGGTTAAACGATGGCCCATTTAAACGGTTTTTAATTTTAGAAATTCACCCCCAAAACTGTTATTTCGTGCTCTTATCAATAATTTCCATTGCTAATAAGCGCTCACTGTTAAATAAGACGAATTAGGAGTACTACTTTTCAACACTTTTCACAAATATTATCAAAATTGAAAATAAATGAAAAATAAAGTTGAATATATTAAATATTAAATTTTTAATAAATTTGAAAAAGGACCATTTTATAAAAATAGGGTACAAGGAATCAATTAAAAATCATGCGACCTGGTTTGGTTCAAAGGTGGCCATCGTAACTGCATCAGGTTTGCGACCACTGTAACTCTATAATGAATCTATCGATATTTGGACTATTACAATTTGGATATTACAAAACCTTAAAACTTAGACAGCTTTCTCAAATACTTAATTGCAACATAACCGAGTAAAGTATGAACGAGGATATTTTTTCTTTAATGAGTTTTAAATGCTAAAAAAATATTATATTGGTTGTTCATTAAAAATAAAATTAAATATTTTCAGAAACAATTTTTTTTCTTCGTATTCTTGCATTTTCTTTTAACCGAAGCAGGTTCCCTTACTGCACAATGTTGTACTGTTACTGTACTGATAGTAATGCAAATGTGGGATCGCAACGGTTACACTTCGCACCAGTTTCGCACTAGTTTTAATTTAACTTACCGCATGCCGTGATATATTCTTACATATTTGCGAAAGTATATTTAATAAAACTTTGTTTTAATAACACGTCGTCATCACTTTGCAACCGGTCCACAACTATAGAGCAAACAATAAATTTTAGCGATTAAGAATATAAACACTAATTATAATAATTATCCAGCAGAGGAGGTGGTTACTTTAAGTGAGCGTGGGCTCATAAGGGCCATTATTGTAAATAACTAAGCTTTCATGAATATATTGCCGATTGTACATTTACAAATCTATATATTTATGTGGATAACTTCTCTACAGTCAGCCCTCAACAATATAAACTAAGAAAACCAGATAACAAAGAAAGTTCGTGCAGAAAATAAAAACATCAATGAAAAGTAAAGAATAGGACCAAGGTATTAGTCATCATCTTTGGATGAGTTGGAAGAAGAACTAAGAAGAAAAAGATATTTTGCTATCAACTTCCATTTTGTAAAACATACATACACCGCACGAAAAAAATATAAGGCCAAGATGGTTATGATGATATCTACTAAAGCAATAGTAGAAAAATTACCCAATATTGTTTTGTTAATTGTATTCGTAATATTGTTTTGTTAATTTGTATCGTATTCAAAACGATATCTCATAACGGAGATTATTCCACATTTATCGCTATTTTAGTAACGCGCGAATTCTTGTTCTATGTAAAACGAAATAATTAATTAATAAGACCAAAGCATTTGCTTTTACTTAAAATTGTACAATTATTATTTTATAACTACTTTTGATCACTATATTTCGTTCCCATATTTATGTGGCTATTTTAGTTTAGAAACAAAAAATATGCCGCCTGGAAAAGCTTTGTCGAATTTGAGCAGGGAAAAAATTTAGCATGGAGAGAGAGAGAAGCCTTTGTTTTTTTTTTGTCGGTACAACTAGCAAGTGCAGCACTCAGACACAAATAAGTCCATTGTATTACACTTGGATTCCCTTTTAATTTTCTTTAAATCTACCCGATCTCCTAGGAAATCTGAGTAGATCTTGTGGTGCCAAGAAGCCAAGGTGGACCCGGCGCGAAAACGGGGCAGACGCACAGAAAGTGGTCTGCCGTCTCATCCGCCTCTTCACAAGCTGGGCAGAGTACTTTGTCTGAGATGCCTACCTTTTCCACGTGCTTCGCCCACAGAAAGTGGCCCGTCATCAGTCCAACCAGCTATCTCCAGTCCCTTCTGCTTAGTGACAGGAGGATTTGCGACAGTCGTTCGGACATGACAGGTAACATCAGTTTAGTCCATCTGCATTTGCTAACCGTGGCTTTGATGGCTACAGAAAGGAGTGACAAAACGGGCTCTGAGGCGCTCCTAGCTAATGCGTCAGAGGTATCGGTACCCACGAAATCCACGTGTCCCGGGACTCATGTTAGTATCAGGCTATTATGTCTACCGACATAGTTCAGCCTGGATTTTCCGCTCTCGACTACCCCTGATGGGGTTGGGGGGCTGTATAAGGTCATGAACTCAGCTAGGCTGTCACTGCAGACACATATAGAGATCTGTCTCTTCATCAGTTTTTCACAACAAAGATCATCGCTTCTTGAACAGCATACACCTCCGCTTGAAACACAGATGCAGTTTTATCCTGCTGGATTCCAAGTAGACCCCAGAGCCGTAGCCGTGCTCGGTCCTGGAGCCATCCGTGAAAATGCGAAAACAGTGTTTGCCGGGCTCAATTTCAGATTTTGACCACAACTGAGCCTCTGGCAGCACCACACTGTATCTCTTTTCAAGTACGACTCTTGATGGTATAGAGTCAAGGGGCATAGAGACAATCGGCTAGGTATCCTTCTGATTGACCGTTCGCTTGTTTTGTGAAAAATATTACGAATTTTCCAATGAAACTTGCAGGAGTTGTTGATTTAGTGCTTATTTTGCTAAAACTACCACCAACACTATTCAGTTAATAATAGTTTGTAAGTTATTTGTTTGTAAAATTTGTGTTTTACCTTCATCAAATCACATTATTTTAATCATTATTACAACTGTGTAACAGAGACACACTTTTATAACACTTTTTATTTATATAAGTATACCATAAATTATTGCATTGCATTATTGTACCTGCGGCGCTATTTTTTTTTTTAAATAAAACAATTTACTTTTTTTACATGAGAACGCAGCAAAAATTAATCAAAATATTATAAAAACTTAATCAAATCGATTCCTTGACGACTTCAACAAATTATAATCAAAGGAGGATCCAACACAAATTACTAAGCTCCAAATTATAAACGTACCCCAAGAATTATTATTGTTTATTTTAAATATAAAAACATTGGTCTTATACTTTTTCCGTTCTATAGATTTTACTTTTCTTAATACAATAGTTTATTTAAGTTTTGTGAAATGTGTGCTTATTTCTGGATATTTTTAAAACATTTATCATTAAAAGTTTAAGTATTAAAATCATAAGTTCTTAGCCCTAAAGTGATAATAAAAATATATTATAAGACATTTAGTTGGTTTTATAATTTTTTCATGTGGTGTATGTAGATGGGCAGACAAAAATGTTGTCCGAGATTGTTGTTGCTATCGTAACAGCATAAACCTTCCCCACACATGTATGGATATAATTGCTGCGAGTGACAGTCCTTGACCGGGTATACTATAAATCCGGGCCCGACTGTCGTGGGAACGTGGAGAAGATTGTCGATCTCTGCACAAGTAACTAAAGTTTAGACTTGACTCTCCTAAGGGGTAAGGGTATTGTTTGGTACCAGGGGGTATTTCTAGCCAGCTTAGGCGAGTTGACAAGTATTGTTTCAAAAGACCTGGTTAAGTTCAAAAGAAACAGAGAATTTATCAAAAGGGGACTGAAATTTTGATTGTGGTATGACAATGGGCATCTCTCTACCTAATAAAATATTTGTTCGATTTACTTTAAACAAAATGTGAACTGGTTATTTTGCAATTTATGCAATGCCAGCCATCGTCAACCTAGTGTAAATCTCCCACATTGTAATTCAAATTCAACACTAAACTAACTTCAACTAAAATAATTCTTCAATCCATAGTTACTTAGCTCAGATCTTTACTGTAGGTTAACGTTTGGTGTTTACTTGCATAATTGCACATTGATTAATTAGTTAGCCTTAAGGTGCTGAAAATTTACTTTTTCGCTGCTTCTTCACGATTCTTGGCAGTGGGAGTTTTTCATCGAAGCACGCAATTGGTGACGCAGTCACCACTGACATTTCACAATATTTGTCTTTGGATGCGTTCAATGTTATTGTGCTTCAGTTCCGAGACAATATGAATATGTAAATAAAAGGCGAATGTAATGAACTGCAATAAGTGCGAAAATTCCCAAAGTTGTTGTGATTATGTATTTCACGTTGATGTAGTGCATTTGAGGCATAGCTATACTGAATCTACGGCTAATTTTCAGGGTCACTTTGCGGATATCCACGTGATATTCACTATATACAAACTACTAGTAGAATATTCAAGTTTTTTTTTGATTTGTTTAGAGCATAGGCTAGTATTATTATTCTTTTTTTAATAACTACATTTGCTTTGATTGCAATGAACTTGGTTTTTAAGTTTCAAACATAATTTATGAAAACATTAATCAACGCTCCAGCGTTATAGCTGAATAAAGGCGCAATCAGACAAGTTATTAAAAATGCTAAATATTTAAACTCATTCTATTATCAACCTTTTTCCCTAATCCAAAAAGTAGATTTGAGTAATCTATCATAAAAAAACTGCATTACTTACCGTTCAGGAGATATTTCCAGCTCGAAAATTTGTATTAACAGCAATAAAAAATAATATTATTGTATTACAATATTACAAAAGACATACAATGAAAAAAATGACAGGAATACGAAGCTTAAAAGCATCAGATATTGCTGGGTCCATTGTGGTCGACAGACAAAGGATTAAAAATGGGCAATGCATAGTCTGAATGCAATTATCAGAATACACACTCATTTTAAAGGGACTTTCAACTTACTAGCATGCAATCACACATGGGAAGTAAAGTAGCTTTTCTACAAGTTTACTTAAACAAAAAAATTTAATTCATGTCTGAAGACTCGCAAAATAGTTTGAGAAAGTTTTAGTCAACTTTCAACAATCAGTTTCGAAAAAGAAACTTGCATAGCCTGAGTGCAATTAGAAAACAAATCAATTTGGAAGGTTCTTTCAACTTGAGTGAGCTACATCAGCAAATTTTTCTTCTTCTGTAAGGTGACCCCAAACCATTCGAGTGATACCTGGTGATAGTTTTAGATTTTATCATAATTTTATTTTTTCTACACTTTTTATTTGATTTCTACATTGCTACATTTTCTTTCCGCACTGCTGTGTTTCATAATCGTAACACCGATTAAGCAAAGGATAATTTACCCCCTAAGTTGTAAAATTCTGAAAAAATGTATCTCATTTGCGGTGTGTTGTATGAATTTTCTGAGTCACGTTTCCAACATTTTTTTCTCTAGCTGACTTGATGATTGTCCATCTACATCAAGATCAGTTCTTCTGTAAACCCTTATAAAAGACGGGTGATAATTTCTACCAGTAGGCGGTTTCATTTTTACGATTTTCCGGAATCCCCGCAACTTACGCACCGGCGCGTATATGTATGTACTAAGGTAATTTAAACAGGTAAGGGCTGTAAAGTTCCAATTTTTTTTGTTTTTACTCTTACTTACTTTAGAGGCGAAATTGTGGAATTTCGCTTGCGTTACTCTGAACTGTCAATCTTTGTTTATATAAGTATATTCTGGTATACAGTTTTCCAGCGCTCAGCATAACTTTGTTAGCCAAAGTGTCCGCTGTGTTTTATGAAATATAACTAATTTATCTCTAGTAATCGGTAAAAATTAATTACAATAGTTTTTTTTTTAATTGATTAGATAGTTTTATTTATATCAGTCTTTTGCGTTTTCTGGAATAAAGAAATGGACGGAAAAATAAATTAATACTGGACCTTCAAAAAGTGTCAAAATTAGATAAACGATTTTTGAGAGGATTTATAAGGAGTTTGATGTTTTCAACAAATGCTTACATTTCATTCCTAATACTATATTTTTATACGGAGTTGTTACATTTAAACTTGTTTTATTAAACTCAATAAATACTGTAATTAAATGTAAAAATATGTAATACTCGTATTTTAATTTTCCAATTAAATTATTTTATTTATTTAGTATTGCCGGTAAAAAATACCGCTGGTTTCTTATAACGTTCCTACATTCGGACGTCTGTAGGTGGGGTTACGTCCTTTATACCATTTTACACATGGGCAACAACACTCGTAATTTAATTGCAAAAAGAACCGCGGGAAAATGTTGGCTAACGCAGTGTGAACAGCTATCAGAGGGCAAAGCTTCAAAATAAAAGAGTACCTCCGGAAAGTTATTGCTGCTGCAATTACTTTTTGGAATTTTTTAGACTTTCTGAAGACAGTTTCCTTGCCGCGTCTGCTATTACCTTAAGAATATACCGATAAGTAGTCGAATTAAATAATTTACTTTGCATGTTAAAATCCATTACAGAAAAAACTTCAAGTTATGGATGTCTACCCTCGTGGGAGCCTGTAATCCCTAGAGGGCGCGCCCCCAGGCGGTATATAGGGGAACACCTCCCAGATATGGGGGGTAGGAGAGCAAATATCTCCCGCGAACCACACAGGTCGAAGACGTAAACTTCGTTAAAAAAAACTCCCTCAACCCAAGGTGTGATGCGATCCGTGCCTATTGGGTGGGTTCGGCAGCCAGGGGACTAAATAAGGCTTTGTTCGAACGGAGCCCTCCTGATATCAGGCCGCCTCAGATTGTAACGGTGGCCTTGCCATGGTGTGGGGCACTGCCACGGTCAACCGGATATTTCCCCTTTTGGCGATATGCGCAGCTCCCATGGCGGGGCAGGTGACCGTAAGAACCAGATGAAATGTACAAACCAAAAAATAACAATTTGGATGATGGAAAAACAAACATGAAACAAACGGACAAAATGACTAGAAAACATACGGAAGCATCGACAGCACCGACTGATAAAAAAACGAACACGCGGACAAAACCACAGGACAAGCAAACAGATAGGCAGGAGAAAAGGACGGCGCACTTAAAAAACAGTCGGACACATGGACAAGACGTACGAGCAAGGATGAACTGAGGATGACTGAGTCAAGATCTAGGATCAGGGTGCAGTTGCCTCCAAACTTATGAGGTGGCACGGTTTAGTGAGGTGGCACGGGACCATCTTCAAATGGCATTGGTAGATGAAATCTCTAACCGCGGAAAACCAGTGCTTGACAAGTGGTCAGAGATTGAGGCACGGTTGTCTCGCATAGTCGTTGACCATGTCATGGCGAACCCGGAGGGCCAAACACCAGATTTCGACTCGGTGGAGGTAGTCCGCGGTTATCGTGTCATTAAATGCGGTGACCAATTCTCACTGCATTTTCTGACAAACGTGATTGGTAAAATCCAGAACAGCTGGAAGACTTGAAACTCAAGCTAATTCCGGCTAGTGAGATTCCACGAAGGCCGAGGGCTCGCATCTGGGAATCAAACACGGAGTTTGAAGCCAATCAATTAATCCCCTGCCCTCAGGCGCATAATCGCTCGGTGCCGATGATCGATTGGTCGATCATCAAAGCAGAGGCTCCGCAAAGGCACAGCATGTCTTTCCTCCTTCTAATTACAGAAGAGAGTCTGGGACCACTGGACTAAGTGGAAAACAAACCTCGGTTTGGCATAAGGATGGCACAGCTGAAGATATTCCGTTCTGCGAACCCGGAAGAGCAGCAAGATGAGGTCGATGGTGCCAACGAACTGCTGACTGGCATGCAGCTAGATGACATCGAGTCCGAAAAAGGAAACCAATAAACATGGGTTTAAAGGTTGTCCAAATTAATCTGCAGCATTTACAGATTGCAACGGACAACCTAACCGTTCTCCTGGCGGAAGAGGACGCGGAGCACCGATGTGAAAGGGTTCACTGGAAAAAACTACCATATCTACTATAAACGGATAGAAGGTAATAACAGAAGATGTATTGTAGCTAAAAAACACTTAAACACATTTTTAATTCCATTATACAGTTCACAGGATGTGACGGCTGTTGAGGTGGAAGCCACTAACGGAGTCAGAATAACACTTGCCTCTATATATTATACATTGCACATGACAGAACTGCTCCGCCTGAAGAGGCCCGTAAACTTGTGTAGGAAAACCCAAACAGAACCCTGCTTCTCGGATGCGTATAGTACAGATGCCATCCAACGGGCGTTGATAGATTTAGAGGTGGGCAATTGCATCAGTAATTGGGTCATCTCTATGCTAGAAACCAGGATCATCAAAGCTAATATGGCATAACCAAGAAGGTTCACAGGGGCATCTCCACTTCTCTGCTTATGCATTATTAACAAAGACTTAACAAAACTTAGTAGAGGTGGGGTAAAAGCGGTGGCTTACGCTGATGATGTGGTGTTAATGGCGTCAAGACTGTGTCCTAATACGATCAGTGGGATCATCCAAAGGGCGTTAGGCGAGCTTAATTATTGGGCCACAGGCTGTGGCCTAAGTTTGCACCCGCGTAAAACAGAGCTTCTGCTTTTCACCACCAGATATAAGGTACCAACGTTTGCCCTACCAAGTATTAACGGTCAAACTCTCTCACTATCACCCAGCGCGAAATACTTAGGGGTAATTCTGGACTCCAAACTTAGCTGGAAATTAAATGTCGAAGAACGGGTAAGGAAGGCTGAAATTGCTTTATATGCCTGTAAGCGTACAGTTAGAAGAAGATGGGGTCTTCAACCTAAGCATACATTATTGCTGTATAAGGTATAAGTAAGGTTATACGACCTATTTTTTCGTATGGTTCGGTAGTTTGGTGGAAAGCTCTAGGGAGAGAGTACAATACCAAATTGCTTATAAAGATCAGCCTGTTCAATAACGGTTGGTGCAATCAGATCATGTCCTAGAGAGGCTCTCAATGCACTGACACACGTTATTCCAATAGACCTACATATTAAGAAGACGGCAACTATGAGTGCATTTAGGTTAAATGAAGCGGGTCGCTGGAAAGAAAAAAACTTATGATCGTGCTAGTCTATTATTGCAACAAACTCAGTTAATCTCGGTGACAACTGACTACATCGTCCCGACGGTAACTTTCAATAGGAATTTTGCCACTCCCTTTCCATCTAAGGAAGAATGGAATAAGGGATTATCTCTAAACAACTTCGACACTACAGTCTATATGGATGGCAGCAAAGTGGGCTGCGGTATTGGAGCTGGTATATATTCTCACAGACTTAAAATTGAGAAATCTGTGCGGCTCCCCAATACCAGCAGTGTCTTCCAGGCGGAAGTACTGGCAATTGGGAAAGCCTGTAGGCTACTAATCACAGACTTCTCTTTTAAAGGCAATGTCGCTATTCTTTCGGATAGCCAAGCTGCAATCCAGGCACTGGGTTCAGCTACTATATTACAACCTCTAAAGTAGTGGAACAAAGCAGGAATAGCCTCACCACCTTGAGTGAAAACCATAAAGTTACCTTAATCTGGGTCCCGGGTCATCGGAACATTGAAGGTAATGAAAAAGCAGATGAACTGGTAAGAAGGGAATCTGCCATGAATAACGCTCTTGCAGAATCGGTATTCACACCATTGAACCAAAATTAGCAAAACGTTATGGCCCACCTATAACCTCAAGCAATCGTCGGCACTAATAAGAATGAAACGATGGGACGCCTGGAGACTAACGGCAGTCATAACTGGCTTGTGGTCTATCGGAGAACAAGCAGCCAAAATTGGTATCCCTCACAATACACACTGTCACAGTTGTAAACAACCGGCGAAAAAGGAAACAATCTTCCATTTCCTCTGTGAATGCCCTGTCCTATGGAAGGACAGAATGTTAATCCTGATTCGAGAATCTCGAACAACAGTCTGGCTTAGACGTCAACAACCTAATAATGTTCTTAAACCGCTCATCCTGGATATAGTCATGCTGTAAATAACCGTTAAACAAGTTGGTAACGAGGATGTGGCAACAAAATGGTTTCAGAAGCGCTAGTTGGGTTCTGGAAGAATCATCACTTTAACCAACCAACCAATGGATGTCTAAATACTTGGGTAATCGGCTCAGTCTTCCCCAACCGACTTTTCATCGTTTTATTTTACGCGGCGTTTCTTAAAAACATCTTGTTTTTTAGTTTAATTTGAATTCTATTTGAGAGACGACTGTAATCATTTTAAATTTTTAATATCCGAGATCGGCTTTAGTCTGATTCCTGAACATTCTATCTATAAACGCCAGACCGACTTAAGGCTTAAGGTGTCTAACACGCCGCGCATGAAGGTCAAAGGTAATGCCTTCAGCTTCAACTGCACAGGAATTACAGGTTGGATCTTTTTTCATTTCATTTTTATTACGACTAGTTCTTAATACCTACAAATGACTAAGGGGCAACTTAAATATGACAACATTACGTAATTTTCACTCTACATAACATAAAGCATTTTTATAAAAATATGAGACCGCTCGGTTTAGTGCGTCTAAATCGTCGTACTAATCCGTCGGTTTTAATTAAATTATTTGCTTCTTCATTGATGTGGTTTATTAATCTTTCGTTATGGGCCTCTGCCATTTTTGCGATTTCAGTGTTGACGGAGTTTATTTTAAGGTCGCGCTCAATGTCAGAACTTCTGCAATACCATGGTGCCTTGACAATCCACCTAAGGACCTTATTTTGGAAATGTTGGATTTGGTTTTTCGTACTTTGACTGGCGCAACGCCATAGCTGGTCACCATAACTCCATACTGCCCTTAGTATCAGCTTGTAGATAAACGGCTTGTTTTGTATAGTAAGAACTGATCTGCTACTCATAAGCCATTCTTTGTTTTTGAGTTTGTCCGATTCTTCCGTCTTTTTCTTAACATCGAAGTCTACAATCAAGTGTCATACCTAGGTACTTTGCAGAGTTTTAGTATGGTACCTGTTGATCATCTATGTATTGTAGTATATGCTGTATGCTAGTGTTTGTGAGAACTAAGTGAACAGATTTTGTTTGGTTTAGTTTAATTTCCCATTTATTAGTCTACAGAGAGGCCTTATTTAAATCGGTTTGTAATGTGGCTGTCCATTGGCTTTCAGTTTCGCCAACTGCAATCAGCGCCGTGAAATCTGAAATGTTGCTGTGACGTAATTAGGATCAGACGGTAGGTTTTTAAAAATATATATATATATATATATATAATTGACACTTACACCCTTTTTGGGTGTTTGGCCGAGCTCCTCCTCCTATTTTGCGGCGTCCGTCTTGATGTTGTTCTACAAATGGAGGGACCTACAGTTTCAAGCCGACTCCGAACGGCAGATATTTTTATGGGGAGTTTTTTCATTGCAGAAATACACTCGGAGGTTTACCATTGCCTGCCGAGGGGCGACCGCTATTAGAAAAACACTTTTTCTTCCTTTTGGTCTTTCACCGAGATTCGAACCTACGTTCTCTCTGAATTCCGAATGATAATCACGCACTAACCCATTCGGCTACGGCGGCCATGGTATTGTTTAGGAAGTATTAATTTTAGTTTAGTACGCAAACCTGTAAGACAAATTTTACAGAATACCTTTGCCACATCGAGGAATACGCCAGAACATAATTGTTTGTTTTCTAGTGCTTTTCTATTTTGTACGTGATCCTGTGTACCTGGTCGATTGTAGAATGTTTATTTCGAAAACCAAACTGACGTGCTGGAATTTTTTTGTCGTTCTATTATTTTATTGAGTCGCTTAGTAAGCAGCTTTTCACGTTGTATCTGTGAATATCATATTACAGAGAAAACGACATTGTCCACTACTTCGCCTGTCACTTTGCCGATATCGAAATTCCAATCTTCACAGGCTCAACTAATAATAGATGCACAAATAACAAGATTGACTACTTTTTCGAGCTTAACTCCCAATCCGTAATTAAAAAACAAGATTACCCATACAAAATGTATATCCCGAAATCCGAGATCATAAAATAATCTTAGATTATAAAGATGTTTTTTCCGTACAACAATGTGTTTTCTGTTTTCTAATTATCAATAATATGTTTTCTAACGGGACGCCTGGAGACTAACGGCAGTCCTTGGAGACTAATAGGAATCCCTCACAGCACATATTGCCACAGTCGGAAAGGAGAAAGAGCAAACAATCTTCCATTTCCTCTGTGAATGCCCTGCCCTATGGAAGGAGAGTGTTAACTCTGGGCAAACCGCTCTTCGAGAGTCTCGAACAACTGTCTGGCTTAGATATCAGCAACCTAATAAGGTTCTTAAACCGCACAGGCTGGATATAGTCACGCTATAAATAACCTTAAAACAATTTGGTTACGAGGATGTGGAAACAAAATAGTGCGGAAGCACTTCTATTCTAGACGAATCACCACTTAAATCCAATAACCATATATATATATATATATATATTATATATTATTGGCGCGCGTGTTATCTGGGTGTTTGGCCGAGCTCCTCCTGCTATTTGTGGTGTGCGTCTTGATGTTGTTCCCCAAATGGAGGGACCTACAGTTTTAAGCCGACTCCGAACGGCAGATGTTTTTATCGTGTCAGAAATACCCTCGGAGATATCATTGCCTGCCGAGGGGCGACCGCTATTAGGAAAAAACTTTTTCTTAATTTTGGTGTTTCACCGTGATTCGAATCTACGTTCTTTCTGAATTCTAAATGGTAGTCACGCACCAACCCATTCGGCTACGGCGCCCGCTTATTTGCACTCATAAAATATCTTACTCACAATTTCCATATCCATTTACCACACTTATTCAGGTCAATCTACTGTTAAATATTTATGAATTCAAATATAAATGTATTACTGGTAATAATACAAACGTTAAAGACATTAAAAATCACGTATTATTTCCTCTTTAAAATATTTACTTTTATTTTTGGTTTTCCTTGCTTCCTCTTTAAAATTTAACCAAACTCTGCTTCAAACATACTTGTTCCTTCAACCAGATCAGGGTTTTATGTGCATACATACATATGTATTGTGGAACACTTGCGAAATGTATCACCCTGCAGGAAATTCACTACTACCGAACTGGTTCCCTTCTAGCAATATGACTAGTTCCTACTGCTTCTCTTTTCCAGGTAGGCAACTAGCGAATTTTATTCATAGATAGTCCATCGCTGAATGGTTTTCCCAATAGTGGTACGAAATTCCACAGAAGAGATCTAGGATAAAATTGTTATTAATAAATTCATGGCGCCATGTTTAGGAAAACTTTCGTTGCGATCGGTTTCAGTTATTGCAAGTGGCAACGCATAAAACTATGACAATAGAATAATAGCTTCGATGCCAATTAACAACACGGGATTTACCACGGCTTTTTCGAAAAATGGAAAACTTATCGATGTTGTGGAGTATCAAGAGCGAGTTATACAAAAACACAAATTTAAACTTTTAAGGAGCATTTTTTCGTAGTTGATGAATTTCTTCGACACCTCGATTCTTCAAGTTTGTGGGGTCGCTGAACTCAAATCTGATACTGGAATTGTAAAACTGAAAATAGAGGACCCAATATGAAGGACAAAATTCATTGAAATGGAACTAATCTCAATGGAAAGGTTTTAGGTTTTGTTTCGAAGGAGTTTTCTATTTCTGACGTCTAAATTATTCGTAATCTAAAATTTGTAATGATGGATCCAATAATTCAGGTGTCCTTAATGGAGCTTTTTTTATAAGTATATTTAAACTTAATTTTATACTCTGACTACACTACACCATAATAATTCATAAGAAGTGTTTTACAAATATTTGCATTCTTTAAGAAAGTGGCATTTATTAAAGGCTTATTTCCTGTGAAATATCCTTTCTAGTAAACAAATTTAACATTTTATAGGTCGCTGTTAGATGGGCTGTATTGGTAGTGTACTTTTCAACCTTAAAAAGACACGCAATGGTGACATGAGAGTAGAGGTCCGTTTATGTGGGTGCGATTGAAGACGATCTTGGTATTTAATGGTTAAATTTTTATTTCGGGATTTTCTCCCGATGAATTTGATCATATACATATTTAAATGTAAGTACATAATTCCAATCTCAGATTTGAGTTCAGTGACCCTATAAGCTTCAGGAAGCTATGAAAAAAATATGTCAATTACTATAAATTAGAATTGAAAGAGTTGAAGTTTTTCATCCGCCATACGTGTGCGCCATGTTGAATTCCGCTGTTGAACCATAAATTTTATCAATGGCATCTACTTTCTACAGAAATTGCATACATATACCATTTAGCTCTCAAGTTCATCCTGGAATTAGCAAATAACGCCAATACTGCCCCTCGCCCTAGACTGAGATGAACTTTTAAGTATTTTGTTTTTGAAATCGCATTTTCCTTCATCCACTTTTTTTTCTTACTCTTCTCCGCATTCAATTAATATTATATAATTTCAACATCCATCATGGCCTGTTAAGATAAAATCGCTCAACCAGTTCGGTTGTGTGTATTAAGTTTCGTGATTGCTAACGTACAATCTTTTGTTTTTACCGTTTCTCTTTCTGAAGACAAATACTGGTACTACATCAATAGCGAAGCGATTCACACTAATTCGGAACCAGTAAATTATTTCACTGCTTCAAATTTTTCCTGTAAGGATTATACAAACTTGGGCGCTAATGAATGTACAGGAATTCGTAAACACGTTTCTCGTTGGTTAACCAGTTCTAATTTTAAAAGGGCGCGCTTTCTTCCGCTCGCTGTTGCTTCAATAAGAGTGTACATCTTTATTTCCCATATCGAAAATCTCTTTAAACTTAATACATAAACATCTAGGGAAACGCTAGGGTGATCCACAGATACTGAATATTTTTTTTTATTATTTATTTATTTATTTTATTTTTTATTAATCTATACATTATATACCTATAAACACTGGATATATGACTTAAGTCTAAGTTTTTCAATACCGCTCCAATAAATGAGATGCCTATGACATTATTGAGTTCACTCAAGCATCACGCAATTGATGTATTCATAACATAATTGAATTTGTCCGATTGTTCATGAAACATTTGAAAATTGCACAAGTTCCTGACAGCATTATCAATAAGTAGTCCTTTTTTCGGAAGAAGGAAGGAACAGGATTTGCCTGTTTATTTAAGCAATTATTGATTAAAAACATATTATTTGTTTTGACAAGGGTAAACATATCTCCCCCCCAATGAAAACATACACAAAGCCTCGGATGAGAACTTCCAACACTGATGAAGACCCCTGCAAACGAACTAAGGACTATGATTTGAGGGCATTCAACTGGAATGTCCGGTCCCTTAATGGGGAAGGTGCCTCTGCCCGGCTGGTTGATGTCCTCGTGAGAGTAAGGGTTGACATCACTGCCATCCAAGAGATCCGATGGACTACAGCTGCCATGTAAAGCAGCGCAAATTCGGTGTCGGATTTGTTGTGGGAGAGAAACTTCGTCGCCAAGTACTGTCGTTCACTCCGGTGGACCAGCGTCTCGCAACAATCCGCATCAAAGCGCGATTTTTTAACATCTCGCTAATTTGCGCTCACACTAACGACGGAAGAGAAGGACGATGCGACCGAAGGTTCCTTCTATGAGCGCTTGGAACGTTCCTATGAGCGCTGCCCCGGCCACGACATAAAAATCGTGCTTGACGACTTCAACGCCAGGGTGGGCAAGGAGGGAATTTTTGGTCCCACAGTCGGAAAATTCAGCCACACTGCGATCGGGCGCAACGCGAGCCATCTGGGATCGCTACAGAGAGCTAAGAAAGGAAGAGAGACGTATTATCCGACAGAAGAAACGAGAGGCCGAAATACGTGAGTGCGAGGAGTTTGAGATGCTGGCCAATAGGAACAACGCCCGAAAATTCTACCAGAAAGTTCGGCGGCTTACAGATGGTTTCAATACCGGGGCGTTCCGTAAGAACAAAAACGGCGATCTGGTGACTGACATCCAGAGCATTCTTAAATTATGGAAGGAGCACTTCTCGAACCTATTAAATAGTGACAGCTGCGCATGTCACAGAGAATTTGAAGATCCCGATACCCCAATCGTTGACGACGGAATTGTCGTTCCGCTACCCGATCATGAGGAGAGAATAGCGATAACGCGTCTAAAGAACAACAAAAACGCGGGCGCCGACAGAATGCCAGCTGAGTTATTCAAACATGGCGGTGAGGAGCTGGTAAGGTGCATGCATCAGCTTCTATGCAAAATATGGTCGGATGAAAGCATGCCTACCGATTGGAAGTTATGTGTGCTCTGCCCAATCCATAAGAAGGGCGATCCTGCAATCTGTGCCAATTACCGCGGGATTAGTCTTCTAAATATCGCCTATAAGGTTTTAGCGAGCGTGTTGTGTGAAAGGCTGAAGCCCACCATCAACCAACTGATTGGACCTTATCAGTGTGGCTTTAGACCTGGAAAGTCTACCATTGACCAAATATTTACAATACGCCAAATCTTGGAAAAGACCCATGAAAGGAGGAACGACACACACCATCTTTTCGTCGACTTCAAAGCTGCATTCGACAGTACGAAAAGGAGTTTCCTGTATGCCGCGATGTCTGAATTTGGTAACCCCGCAAAACTAATACGGCTATGCAAGACGACGTTGCTCAACACCAGCAGCGCCGTCAGAATTGGGAAGGACCTCTCCGAGCCGTTTGATACCAAACGAGGTTTCAGACAGGATGACTCGCTGTCGTGTGACTTCTTTAACCTGATGTTGGAGAGCATCGTACGAGCCGCAGAACTTAATCGCTCAGGCACAATATTTTATAAGAGCGTACAATTGTTGGCGTATGCTGATGATATCGACATCATCGACCTTAACAACCGCGTTGTTAGTTCTGCCTTCTCCAAACTGGATAAAGAGGCAAAGCGAATGGGACTGGTGGTGAACGAGGACAAAACGAAGTACCTCCTGTCATCAAACAAACAGTCGGCGCACTCGCGTATCGGCACCCACGTCACTGCTGACAGTTATAATTTTGAGGTTGTAAAGGACTTCGTATACTTAGGAACCAGCATTAACACTGATAACAATGTCAGCCTTGAAATCCATCGTAGAATCTCTCTTGCCAACAAGTGTTACTTTGGACTAAGTACGCAATTGAGTAGTAAAGTCCTCTCTCGACGAACAAAACTAACACTCCACAAGGATCTCATCATGCCCGTCCTAACGTATGGCGCATAAGCGTAGACGATGACAACATCCGATGAAGCGACGCTTGGAGTGTTTGAGAGAAAGATTGTGCGTAAGATTTCTGGACCTTTGCACGTTGGCAACGGCGAATATCGCAGGCGATGGAACGATGAGCTGTATGAGCTTTACGACGACATAGACATAGCGCAGCGAATAAAGATCTAGCGACGGATACAAACGCTCCGGCTCTGAAAGTATTCGATGCGGTACCAGCTGGTGGTAGTAGAGGAAGAGGAAGGCCTCCTCTGCGTTGGAAAGATCAGGTGGAGAAGGGCTTGGCTGCACTTGGTGTGTCCGATTGGCGCCGGTTAGCACGAGAAAGAAACGACTGACGCGCTTTGTTGAACTCGGCCAAAATCGCGTAAACGGTTATCGCGCCAATTAAGAAGAAAAAACATACCTCTGGAACAAATGCTGTGTAAAACCATTCTTCAAAGCTAAGGTCATCCAAGCACTGTTATTTGTTTTGTTTGTTGGAATATCAGTAAAACGTTTTGTCTTAACTTAATCATACGATTAATATTCCAATATAAATACATTTTAATGGTTGACTTGGCTGACCCTGTAACAGGACATCCTGTCAACCCAACATTGTACAACATTTTCGAAGGTTTCAGCAACTTTTTTCGGCTATAGAGCGAATAAAATTATGTTTATGTGCCTGAATCATTTCTGAATATTCATCATCTAGAAGTCATCGATCTTTGATGACAACTTAAAAAAAGTTTAGCCTAATACCCAAAGTATTGGTTTTCAAATCTCATACTCAGAAGCAATACCTAAGCGGATATGCATTTGCCTTCATAAGTTAGTAAATTAAACCTTTCGAAAATTAAACTACCTTAGTATTTCTCGAGAAAATGGAAATTGCATGGACTTGGTCTTCCAGCACTGAAAGGTGTGACGATCAGACTTTCTGACGAAGTTAAATATCTAGAAGTAATCTTGGATAAGAAACTGACTTGGAAGACATAGGTATGTTTCGCTGAAAGTAGAACGCGCAGTACAGATTTTTCAGCAATACCGTAGAGCTTTTGGTAAAACCTGGGCTCCGAAAAGTGCATACAGCAGATTTCAGGCCAATCATCACTTATGCTTCTGTAGTTTTGTGTCAGCGGACCATGATTAAGTAACAGTCGTACGGAACTATACAAACTGCAAGGATGTATTGTATATGTTTGTGCATTAGAAGTGCCGTGATTTCTGGCACGAAAACGAAACTTCGAGACACAGGAAATCTTTAAGATACTATCTAAGCAGTATCCACTTTTTTGGCAACCAAGGATGATTTCTAATGCATTCCAAGAAATTTAATGGATATTTTCTTTACCAATGAGTCCAAGAATAAAATAGGTTCTGCCGCCAGATGGTACTTAAACGATAGTAATAAGTATCATTACGCTATGGGAGGAATGGCTGTTTCCAAATGGAAATTTTTGGCATTTTGAAAGAAACGGAATGGATAATTGAGAGGAAATGAAGCAGGAAACAGATTGAAGTCTTCAAAGGTTGTTCAAGAATATAAGGAGAAGCCCATTCTTACGTATATGAGAACCAGGACCCTGCGGTGTTCAATGAATTTAAATTGTCCATGAATTGGCCAACTGCAGATCAGCGGTTACCCCACAGAGACCAGAGGCAGTAATGGGAATAAGTTCTACAGGAATCATGAATTAGATCAGCGAGTATGTATGCAATTTACATAAAGATCGTTTGGTGTCAAATATTCTATCTTATCTCTTTCATTCTTCTCTTTCATACTGTTCTCCTTTCTTCCTTCATATCTACCCTTTATCTTTCCAGAACTTTGAATACAATGGGCTTTTTAGTTCGAGTGTTCCAGGAGTTACCTATCTCTCGGGGCTTCTTGGCTCGCATTTTTCAAAGTTCCAAACTTTCGTGTAAGCCAAAAAAGCCAGCACATTTTCTTGGTTGAGTAGAAGGAAAGAACACAAAGATGAATGATGTTATCAATAATCATCCGAGCCTCTCGAACCTCCTTCTTTTTTCGCAATATTTTTCAAGCATAGAGTGATCCGCGTACCGCGAAGATACAAAACTGAGTTTATCATATACGAGTATCTTGCGTGGACAGTGGCCGCCAGTGTCAAATGATTTGAAGATAATCCAAATTTACTTACCGAAATACGAAAAATACTTGCTTTAAAAGGCAAATACTATAAAACTCACTATCTCAAAATTGTTCAACAGCACTTTGTCCTTAAAAGATTTACTAAACTCATAAAAATCTGCTCAAATATCTTTCACGAAATTTGGCACAATTCCACACCGCGTCGTTGTGCAACACCAGTTTGAGACTGAACGCTTCCAACCCGTATCGTAACGATTAACTTAAGCTTAAAATTCAAACTAAATTGGAAAGCTGAAAAGCGCTTCCCTCACAGTTTCGCGCGGCTACATCTGCCAACAACAGATGTAATAACAACACAAACTTGACAACAGCAATTACTACTCCATCGTCAGCACATAAGAATACATAATAACAAACAACGGTAACGACAATGTTAACAAGAATAATAAAATACAACAACCACAGCCACAAACTGGTCGAAAAAAATACAACAAAACACAAAAAAATGAACGTCGCAGATACTGGTAACAAGCGAAATATCCGTACAATGCGAGAAAACTCAAATTTTAAGCAAATCAAAACAAGTGGCAAATAAAGGTGCGGGTGGGGAGCTGCAGCAGCTCAGTCGCATCATCGGACTATCGGCACGATGCACCACCATACAATACCAAAGGTGGCAATGTCGTTCATTTCGACGTCTGTTGTTCGTTGTCGCCAATGTTTGTTTAATTTGTTCGCCGGTTGTTGTTAAAAAATTGCTTATCAATATTTTTGCTCAACGATTAGCGGGTGATTTCACGTTAGAGATAGGGGTAGTGTTGACAGGGAAGGATTGAAGGGATGTACATTGATTTCAGATAATAATATTAAATGCCACTGCAGCTTAAGCTCGTTCGACTTAATTCATAAAAACATGTTTAGCTGAGTGTATCGAAGATGACGAGGGGATGGTGTAACGTTCGTTAACTTATGCCCCGAAAAAAGCATGAATTCTGAAATAAATTTTTGGGTTATGTTCTCATAAGCCCAAATTGAATATGGAGAATGAATAAAATTAAGGTCAGAGATCCCGATCAGTTAGCTCTTGAATTTCGTACAAAGAATGATTTCTTATAGATATGAAATTTTTTCAGTTAAACCGGCAAAATAAAAATTTAAAACTAAGTATTTGGATACCACTAAAGCATATTGATCCATTCCTAGTAAAAATTAAAAACAAATAAACAATATGACCGATATTTTGACTTAATAGCTTACAAATTGAATGGCACAACTGTGTGCCACCTAATCAACCTAACATTCCTTAATCGTATGTGTCGAATGACGGCTTTTAAGGCATCCAGCTTAGCTGATTTAACCTACAGTAGACCAATGATTTGCTATATCATAGCCAGACGACCCATTTCTTGAGTTGATTCGGTCACCTAAAGGCTGTCCCGGAAAAGTAATGGTTTTGTACGCTGCATAACACAATACACCACCCTCTGCAGCGTTCATCATTGAGGGTACTGCGTCTTCATCTGCAGTTTAAATGACGCAGGTGTATGATTGTATTTGTATGTTTTGAATGAATTTGTGCAAAGGAATTTTAAGCGCTCGCTTTTTACTTGTTGGCTATTAAATTTACATACATAAATACGTACATTCGATGCCGACTACAGATGATACTTAATCATTCCATAATACGCATATGCTCGCATGTATGTTCATAAACACGCATTCCTACATAAATAACTTCAATTGATAATATTTGTTTCTCATGTTTACCTCTTTACAAATATGTATTTTGCGCTCCGATTATATGCAACTGTTTTCCTCTCATCCTCGTGTGAGTTAACTTAATTATTCAAATTTAATTATATTTGAGTTATTTCGTTTACGAGTATATGTATATTTATATACTTCAGGTTAATAACGCATTAAAACATATTTCATATGAAATGATCTTATTTTGGCGTTTTCAACAGCATTTTCGGAAAAAATTAGCTAATTATGCCACTACTACAAGATTCGAACCGAAGGGGGGTTTCGATCTCCAAATGCAGCCACTTTATTTTTTAACATTGCTGTCGAAATAACATTGCTCCTCACTGAAGAAGTTAACTTTTGGGTAATATTCCACATCCGATAGGAAACACTTTAAAATCTGAGCTTAAGTGCTGTTACTGAAGTGGATAGGCATTTAACTTCAATCGGCTTTTGTAAAGGGGTAATCCAATATCTTACTGCGTGCAATGTTGGGTTGCTGATATTTCTCATACGTTTTTCCCTCCTCCAATTCGCGTAAAATTAACATACCAGGGATAAGGAACAATAGTCATACCTCCATCTTGAATGGATGTTGAACATAAAAGTAGTTACTATTAGTTCAAGAAAATTGGCATTGGACATCCACTCTCCCAACGGGAAGGCTGAGGATCTGACTTTTCAAAAATGAATATTGGAGCAGTTTCAGCATCTTCTACCAGTAACTCTCACTGGGGTAAGCTTAGAAACAGTCAAGCAACTTTTGTATTCTCAAATCGAGATCTGTACTATTGACATGGAAGCGAAACTCGTGAGCAATATAGACTTCTCTCCTTTAAAACTCGGCTTCTTTCTTTGTTAATAGACAGTAGTCAGTGCGTGGAAGAATTTCGGTCTAATGTCTTCGGCAACACAACGTAATAATATTATATATAGTTACACAAATGGATTAATGCATGACTACCATTCGAATCTCCGTACATGAAACGCCAAATAATAAAAAAAGTTTTTTCTAATAAAGGTCGCCCCTCGGCATTTGGGGTGTTCGTCTTGATGTTGTTTCACAAATGTAGGAAATGGCAAATGGTTTTTTGTGGCGAGGGTTTTTCACAGTAGAAATACTCACGGAGGTTTGCCATTGCCTGTTAGGGGCGGCAGCTACTAGGAAACCCTTTTTTTTTGATTATTCGATGATTCATGCCCGAAGTGGGTGCCGAACCCATTTCCCAAATGGTAGTCACGCACAAATCCTATCGACAACGACGGCCGCCAATCTATACTTAACTCTTAGAATTAATGATGTTCGCCGAAGCAAACGAGTATACATGAAGAGGATCTTGGGGGAATCAAGTCCAAGCATAGAAGCTTCTCCATATTTTCAGCCAGTAACAGTAGACTGACTGGGTTGATTGTGCTAATATCGCTTATCACGAAAAATACAAGCTAATTTTCTACTTGCCAATATTTGAATAATAAACTCACGAAATTAGCACCAAATTTGTTATTAAATAGACGCTTATGAAAACGACTAATAGCAACAATAAATGCACTGAATAATAATTTGAAACTAATTAATTTGGCATATATTTTTGTAAATAATAAAAAGGTGTATACTCGTATGAATGCACACATCCAGTTTGCTCCGGGCTAAAAGAGATGTCAATGAAATTATAATAGCAGAAATATTTGTTTTTGTATTATATTATTTATGTGTGCACTTGGGCACTCTTTTCTCTCTTCTTCCTCATTGGCGTAGTAACCACTTAAGCAAATTTCGCTGAATTCAACAGAAGGTTCCAGACGGCAATTAAAGGCACCAAATGAGGCTTAGGTCTTCCTCATTTAATTTTGCTTCTTTCTCTGACACCAGATGGTACAAAGATGCTTCATGAATTATCTTTTCCAACATCATATTGAAGAAATTACGTGATTGGGAAAAATATCGTGCGATATCAAATGGCCAAAGAGAAGTCTTTCCCACAACAGAATAGCCACAAAATGCGGGGATACAAAATTTGTACTCTCATGGCATATAGAGTAGTAGTTTTTTTGTTGTCCAAAGTAGGTTTTTTCTAACATTTGGTGAATAGTGAATATCTGGCCGATGGAATACAAGGTACAAGCAAATAAACTGGTACTACAAAATAGTTATAGTTCACTTTCGACCATATTCTCAACAAAAGTTGATGCATACTTCTTACCAGATCCTCGCCGAGTGTTTGCATAGATCAATTTACATTCCAACAGTTCATGTGAATTTTTGTTTCTTAGCTGCGTTATTCGAATTCGCACTTTATTATGGTCAGTTAAGTAATCGTCGGCTCCATGGTCCCCAAATTGGAGTTTCGGGGTCTTCACTATCGCTTAAGCTTTTCCCATTTACGTTTTTCTATTCGGCTCTCTAAAATTGCGCTCTGAGACCAACAGTGACTTAATGAATGAATGAATTATATTATATGATACTACAGCCTACCGTATTTCAGTACCATAAACTTACATATACGTTTTCACTTACGCCTTTTTTCAGTAAGTTGAAAACTTTATCTCGTCTAAAAGATGAAATTAACTCGTGAAAATGTTCGTGCGATGATTTACTACGTTTTTAAACGTGGATTATCGAGGCAGGATTGTATGGATCAATTTACTTTGACTTTTGGCGTTGAAGCATCACAATTAACCAACATGAAACTCTGGTACAACGAGTTCCAAAGGAGACGTCGATTCTTGCAGGGTGAATTTCGTGAAGGTTGTCCACGGTTGTTGTATCACAAACAAACGACGCTGTGCGTCAATCGATGACGTAAGATAGTCGTGTGACATATCGCCAGACAGAGGCATCGGTGGACATTAGTGGGCTCAGCATGCAATTAATATTTGATGAACATTTGGTGGTTAGGAAGATTTGTTCGCGGTGGATACCGCGTAACTTGACAATTACCCAAAAAAGGACTCGTGTCGGTAGGTATAAATAGATGTTAAAGAAATTCCGCCACAGTGGTTCAAAGCTTACGTGGGTTAACATCCTAACTGGTAATTAATCTTGGATCTATGCACATGAGCCGGAAACAAAACAGCAATCGCATAGTTTGGATGTTCCAAGACGAGATTAATCCAACAAAAGTTGTTCTTGGAAGAAGGACCTCAAAGCAAATGTTCGCTTGTTTTTTCAAAAACTCTGGTCATGTCGCACTGTACCACTACAGAAAATTACATTAGTCAATTCTAAGAGGTACACAACAATTTGTTTGCCAGAGTTTTCGTAGAATTAAGAGAAAGCAACCGGCAAATGCGAATCATCCTTCCCAAAACAATGCGTGCTCTCGCACAAGAGAGGTTTTGAGCACTCAAATGATCGAGTTAATGGGGCATCCACCTTACAGCCCTGATTTTGTGCTTAATGATTTATTTTTGTTCAGCACATCAAAAAAAACCTGCGGGGTCAAAGTCTTTCAACGCCTTAAAAAGCTGTTAAAACCTTTAAACCACTACCTTCAGATGCAGAAGTGTACTGATTTCCAAGTAAAATATTGTGAAAAAAATAAAGCCATTTTCATCAATATTTTACTGTATTTTCATTATTGGACGCAATATATAAAATGCAACTTGTTCATCAATGTATAACCATATGAACCAAACTGACCCTTCCCGATTAAGTTTTTTTCTTATTTTTTAACAGACTTGGCTCTTCTAAAAATGTTTTCTTTAGCTGCAACTCGATTGTTTTCTCGACATCCCTTTAAAATCTGAAACGATAAAGCGCCTGTCTATGCGGCAAACTGCGGGGATAGCTTCTGCGGTCAGCGAAGTCTAAGAGCCTTATTTTTCCATAATTACTCGGCAAGAAATAACATTTCGTAAGCCTTCCATTAAGTTTTTCTTCAAATCCGTATATATTTTTTATTTCACCATAAAATATATTCTTTCTCTTTTCATCGGCCAACAATTAAATAGAATCATATATAGTACATATTTTTACTTATTGGGTATGGGAATAAAGCTCCGTCCTTTCTTAGCCAAAGTTAGTTATGTGAAGTATGTGCCATTGGAAGCTACAACTTTACTCCATCTTTCAGGCAGCATACGGATTCCTCTGACGAACCGCTCTCCATACGGGCTGACTGCATTGATCGGAACAGAAGGTAATCCCAAAGTGCAATGACTGCGGAATCCGGCGGGTGGGGCAAGATTTCCCAATTCAGTCTCTCTAAATATTTCTGGACCGATTTAGCAACGTGTGGCCTGGCAAAATCAGTTTGTCATATCTACCGTCTCATTCCGGCCGCTTTTCTTTGAGATCTCGATTGAAACGCATTAGCTGCAGTAAAGTAACCATCGCCAGTGATGATTTCAGATGGTTTAAGGAGTTCATAATAGATGACGCACTTCTGATCCCACGAGATGCACAATATAACCTTTGAAGAAAGAATATTTTTTTCGCAGTCGATGGACCTGGTTCACCTGGCAAGCTCCAATTTTTTTACGCTTATGGCTATCATAATAGATCCATTTTTCATCGTCAGGACGAACGTAAACATTTTTGACGTCAGATAAAAACGGATCTTTACGCTTCAAACGAATGTCAATTACTCCGATCGAGACCTTACTTATACACCTTCACATTACCAGTATCTATATTACTAGAGCGAACACAAAAATAGTATCAGCAGCGACACCTCTTTTACGAGGGCTGAAACTTATTCCCATACCCAATACATTCCGCGTAGTTGACTTAAAATTGAAATAAAGTATTGAAAAAAAAACGTGAAGCGGTCAGTGCCGTTTACACGTGCACAAAATAGGAAAGCTGATGTTAATTTGAAAAAGAATTTCCAGATGATCGAATATAATATAATATATAATAGCATTCACTAGACAAATGATGTCAGACGGTTTTTATGTGAATTAAATAATATGCAAATATTCGTGAGCATATTCTCCCGTACTGTACCTTAGTGTTTTCATCCAAGTATTTTGTTTGTTTATATTTGCTACTGAGAAACTGTAGCACAACATTATTAAATAGATCGCTAATTTAAAATGTAAATTCATTTATTTAATGCGATAACTCAATCGGCTGAATAAATATGTCACCGTAATACATTTAAGTAGTATGAGGTGCACGGTTGAATCCCTCACCGAGCAAGGTGCGGTGGACCGGGGAAGAGACACTCGGAAGCGCTAAACAAGAATACTAGTATTTTTCAAGCGGAAGTCTACGCAATATAAACTTATGGTTTTTTGTGAAAACTTTCATAAACAAGGAAGAAATACGAAATAAATCAAAGAGGAGTTAAACAAATTAAATTAATTACAATACGTTACGAATTGCTTCTGTTTTTTCCAGAATGGCTCCGTATTTCGAAATTTTCGACAAATGAAGATGTAAGTGATCTATTTTTTATAGAGTTTAAGGGAGAATATAGTACTTTTCGAAAGGCATAAAAAATGAAAACGCTTTTGAAACACAAAATATGTTAAGTACATAGTCTACCATTAGTTACAGAGTAAGTAAGGAAGACTAAATTCGGTCCGGACCGAACTTTATATACTTATACATTTTTGGAAGCAAATAAACTCATTGACAATGAGAGTTATAGTTTGTAACACCAAACGGACAGAAGTATAGTCTTGACATATAAAAAGTGAGTGTGGGTTTAGCCGATCACAACAATAATTATATTGGATCTAAATGAGGTAAGGAGCAATAGTTGTATCAAAATTTGAATAATTTTTCTCTATTTATAACAGAGATATCACGTTTTCTTTATTTTTTAATTACCTTTATATGGAAGGTGGAGTCTATCTATTCTGTCTATTTACTTATATATCTACCTTCATTTCTTTATGCTATCATATAAACCCATTCTGCGAACAAAGTTATAATGACCTTGTGCACACACAAGTGCACGCCGGTATGATTTATATCTACATATGTGCGTACTTATGCTTCATTGTAAATACCTATAATTTTTATTATTATTGAACATTTTTTGCTCATAAATATTGCATATGCAGGGTCCTCCGAGTTCGAATTTAAACACATTCACTCCCTATTTATAGGCATAGGTATGTACGTAGTAGAAAATATACATACTTAGTCCTGCCATAATGAAGTTAGTTCTATTTAATCATATAAATATAAAAAAAAATAACATTTTTATTCGAAATGGTCACCATACGATGATTGATAAATAATATTTTCCAAGTGTCTTCTACGTTCAGGCTTACAGATGTTGATTATTTTGGTGAAATTTCCGATGGCATTCACGCACTCACAAGGCTTTATCTCGAATTTTGCGTGGACTTTTATGTTTCAAAGTTTCGTATACTTCGGTTTACTCACATATGATAAAATCTATCTTTGATTTGATTCTACAGAAAGTAGTCCAAAGGCGTTGAATTGGGTGAATTTTCCACCTAAAATACAACAGAATATGGGAAAATTTGCTACCCGGAAATTTTATTTACAATAAATTGATTATTTCGTTGGTTGGTGTGAAACCTCTCCTAACAGACACCTCTATTAGATGTGCATCTCCCTTGGAAGCAGATATTTTCTTATAACAAGTTTTAAGAATTAATTTCGGAGCAAACTACTCTCTCTTAAGCGGACACTCTCTTGGCCGCTCTGTTGAGCGGACGCGAATGCCTCATAGGCGGACAAAATATAAAAAATGTGAGTGAACAATTACTTGCATACATACTTACTAAAAGAGGAAAAAAAGGACTTCCCTGATAAGGTGTGATGATGCAGAGATTTTATTAACGCTTGCGAAGGAATATTTCTCCATACCTTTATCCGTTAAAAAAACGCAAAGTTACTATAAGCGATTTAGTAGAAACCCTACCGTCATCACAGCAAGGCACTCAGTTTACCAGCGTAAATATTTACAGAGTGCTTCATAAATGTCGTATAGAACAAATGTTCCATAGCATCAAAGTTTAGTGAAGGTCGCATAAAATCTTCGAGAAACTACGTATCTAAATATGGTTCTAGTGAAATCCAGCATTGTCAAAAACTCAATATTGAGCCAGGGAATTATTGTCAAGAAAATGTACTTGGATTCAAAGGATGTTTCGCAAATATATTTTTATTCATCTTAAAATTAACAGCTTAATTTGCCCTTACCAACAGGGATTCATCCCTTGTTTATTTACACTGGAAGTAATCTTTCAAAGGAATTTGTCCATTTGTTTAGCCCTTTGGGTAAAAAAAAATTGTTGTAAACTCTCGTCGAATGTGGCGAACTGAAGAGTTAAGCGTTAAAGAAATTTCCCTTATGATATAACAATGATTATGATATAACTGATTAACACATGGACTGAAAAGTCCCTGGCCCATCAAAGAAAAGACTTGAATTGTTTTTTGTCAATTTTGTTTAAATTTTACTCTAAAATATTACATTTTATTCACCTTTTCGGCATTTGGAAGTAAAAAACCAAGAACAAAATACACACTGATGCTTTTCATTTCAATTTAACCGGGCTATTCGGGTCATGTTCTTCGATTTCGATGTAACTTAAATATGTTGCTCTCTGGTCAAAATAATGAGGAACGTATTTTTTTGTTCGCCCGAAAAAATTTTTTTTCAAGATTTATCGGCAATTTTGTTTTTCGGCTCGAACTCGATTTTTTTTAATTATATAAGAAAAACATTTTTTTAAATGCCCATAACTTAGTCGAAAATGAACCGATTTAAATAATTCTGGGTTCAAAATGATCGTAATTACTTACACGAGCGACTTCATGTAGAAACAATTGCAAAAAAGTAGTTCGCAACAAGTTTGCTCTGTCCTTTTTATGTATTTTTTTATATTTTGTTTTTTTAATATGTAAAATACGAAAATTTTTGAGTTAATTGAAAACAAGCTAAAAGAATAGGTACGGAAACCAGACCGCCAATATACTGGAAATTTTTGAAAATGCATTTCAACACCTTTCGCCGATTTCACCATTGTAGGAGTGTGATGCCACGAGAAATTGAGGACTGGAAGAAGAAGAAGAATGCCGCGAGCAAGCAATTATAGTATATTAAAATTCATACCCATCCAACTACCCCATATATGGTATTCGACCAAATATTATTCGTTTGCGATATTTTTCAATGGAATTAAATTTTTTTTCAATCTATGTATGTATCTTTGTATATTTCGCTATGCATGTATATTTAATTATAATTGTATTAATTTAATTTTTTTATTTGCACTTCGTTTGATGATTTTTCCATAAAATTGTTTTATTTTTGCTAAAAATCATATCCACTGGGAGGGAAATGGTCACATCACAAAAAGAAGCGTTGCATATTTAAGCAATTTTACCCAGGTATCCTTGCGGCTGCCATAGCCGAATGGGTTGGTGCGTGACTACAATTCGGAATTCAGAGAGAGAATGTCGGTTCGAATCTCGGCGAAACACCAAAATTAAGAAAAACATTTTTGTAATAGCGGTCGCCCCTCGGCAGGCAATGGCAAACTTCCGAGTGTATTTCTGCCATGAAAAAGCTCCTCATAAAAATAGCTGCCGTTCGGAGTCGCCTTAAAACTGTAGGTCCCTCCATTTATGGAACAACATCAAGACGCACACCACAAATAGGAGGAGGAGCTCGACCAAACACCCAAAAAGGGTGTACGCGCCAATTATTATATCCTTGCACATATAATTTTGTTTTCTTTTTATTATTTTATTAAAAAGACTGTTTTTCCTTTTTTATCTTTTGTTTGATTTTTTTTAAGGTCTTGCAACATTATTTATTTATTGTAGCTGGTAGCTTAATTAAAATGAAGATGTCATAATGCCAGCAAAAGTCAAATGGGTAACACGGCAACCAATTCCTACCTATCAATCTCGCTTGCTTTTGATCAATCTAAAGTCTTTAGAAGTAAGTAGATCAGACCTCTCGCTTTCATTTCATTGACTGTTCATTTCTTTTGGAAAGAATTAACTTTAATATACCCCAGTGTAATCTTCGTAGCTCTTTACCTTTCTATGGTGCTAAATGTAAAACGGAGTATTCGAGTAATGCTTGTTCGAGCGTTAAGTGAATTTAAGGGGGGAAGCTGGTCTAGAGCGCAAAAAATGGGCATATTTTATGAATTTATTTTGACTCAACAAAGGAATCAATCGAAAATCTGTGAAATAGGTTTAATAATATAGCTTTCGTGGTACAAATACGAAATTTTTCGTCTGAATTAATTTCAAAATGGCCGCTGTCCAGCAGTTCTCCTAAGGCGCCTTTTTTCTAGTGGGTCCATTGCCGAAGACGTAAACTCCTTAATTTTTGTCCTGGATCAAAAAATAAAATTTTTTTAGTTTCTATATAACAACAGAAAGAGACGTACGTAGGATTTTTTCGATATTTTGTTTTTTCGCGAAATGGTGCACGTTTGAACAAAAAGTTACAATTTTCACTATAAAGAACGACATAAAATTGTTGATTAAAAAAAAAACTATGTAATATAAATAAAAAATCCTACGTACGTCTCCGGAGAAAGGTATTTCGAATGTATTGTCAAAATTTCGTAAGAATCGGTAAAGATTTGTTCGAGTTATGTCTTCGGCCAGTTTAAAAAAAGTGATTTCGAGAAAAACGCGTTTAAAGTTGTAAGTAGCGTTCGGGGCATACCTGCGAGGCACTGCCGTCGAATGAAAAATTTGGGCATTTAGACATTTTTGCTGGCATCCCTCATTTGGTATATTATTTCTGAGACCCTAAAGCACCTTTTAAGACAAAAAAAAATTTTTCGAATTTTTCAAAATTCTAGACCAGCTTCCCCCCTTAATTCGATCTCGGATGCGATCCAACTGGATTTTTCCTCCGAAGAGTGTATTTTTAATTACTTTATACTCTCTTTTTTAGATATTTAAATGCAAGAAGCTTGCGTTCATAAACTAAATAAATAAATAAAATCATTGAGTGGAACTACCTTTTATTTTTCCAATTTTTTTTATCATAATTTACTGCCTTTTTTGAAGCACGCGATTATAGGCCTCTTATATTCACAATTTCCCCACTCGCTATCCCTATGCTTAAGTAACGTGCGAAATATTTGCATGCGAAAGCAACAACAAAGCTATCGAGCATGATTCGCCGCTAGCGAGTATGGTTATACCTCATTAAACTGGTATAACTCACTGCCTTACAAGCACATGTAATATAAGGCAGCTCTATTCCAGCATTGCCAATATAAATTCATTTATACCAGTTGTTTCATCTATTCGCCACTTGCTAACTTTTGGCTAAAAGAAGAGGCCTTATGTCGCTAAATTCAGATTTTCGTATTCAAAATGGCGGATATATTCCGAGAAGGCCGCGAAGAATCGTTTCGATTTTCTATTTCTGAAGCTTGATATTCACGTTTTATATCGGAAATGATTTTGAAATATTAAAAGAATTAATATTTGCACATTAAGATATATATTTATTTATATGTACTTATATGCATGTATATACGACGAATTGAATATTCGAAATTTACAATATATTGAATATTACTTTATTTTATATGTAATTGAGTATGTTCTTATGCACAGATGGTGTAAAATTATTACCAGAAACAATAAAAAATAATCATGAACTGGTGGTAGCTCCTGTTACTAAGAACTATTTGAATCTGGTACTAAGAACTATTTAAATCACAAGGAATACGAGTGCAAATAAAAATTATTCTTAGACTTTTAACCACCTTCTTTAAATTTTAAACCTCCGTGTGCTTGTATATGTAAGGGATTTCATTTCACAAACTATTTTCATACAATTTTCTTACCTTCTCAATCAAACGTCCAATAATTTCACCACCACACATAGTTGACTCCATATTTTTGTTTTTTCACTGCACGAGTTAAACCCCGTTAGCATTTGTATGTGAATAATAAATTCAGTTTAAGAATACGTTCTTTAAGTTTAATCTACCTTTTTTCAAAATATTGGCTTCATGTAGTTTATTTCAATTTAAAAGAAATACTCCTTTTTTACTAAACACTCTGTCCAACTCGATTGATGCCTAATACACTAATAGTGGACTTAACAATAAAGTGAAATTGAATCAGCGGATCATCTAATGGTGATTTTTCTAATATTTGCATATAAAAATTACATACTGACGAATTAACATAAATATCAAAACCACAGGCGAACATAAATCACGATTTGCTGAAAAAGCTGATTGATGTTATAATAATAATAATAATATAATAGTATATTTGGGGCTTTCAGCCGTTGTTAGGTGTTGGGCTGAGTTCCTCCTCCGATTTGTGGTGTACGAATTGATGTTTTCCCACAAATATAGGGATCTACAGTTTTACGCCGTCTCCGAACGAGGAGAAGCTTTTTCATGGCAGAAATACGCTCGAAGGTTTGCCGTTGCCTCCCGAGAGAGACCACTATTAGGAAAAACATTTTCACTCATTTGGTGTTCAAAATACGCGGGGTCTCGAGCACCAACCCATTCGACTACGCCGGCCGATAGATATTATTACGGTCAATTAAATAAAATGTAAATATTTATATACATATATAAGTAATATGTATGTGCATATGTATAGTATTTACAAGTATATACTATATGGGTAGGCGTAAAAATTGTCACATTGTTAGATGACATGGTGTAAATCCCAACTTCAACTGTGAAAGCTCATTTTATACTATATTGAGTATTCATAAGGTTTTATATAAAACAAGAGAGCAAAGTTAAAACCTTTTTTTATTTATAATGTGCTTGAATCGGAAAAGTAGCTACATACATATGTACACTTAAGGTGACCTGGTGGTCTAGAAATTTCAAAAAATCGATTTTTCGTTTTTTCGATATTTCGAAAGTATAGTATCTTAAGAATATAGTGTGAAATTTTCATACGGAAATTCCCAATATTATAGCTTCTACAGCCCATTAACTAGGTAGAGAGCGGTCCGCGCGGTCCTGTACCTCAAACTTTATCTCGAAATGACTTTTTTCGGCTTGCTGTGGTAAAAAAAAAAACTATTAAACCGAATCGTCAGAAATTTTAATATGTTGTTCACAACATCAATCGCTATAATCATATTATTTTTTCAATTATTTCGTATTTTTTTGGTTAAAAAACTGAAAAAGCCCGATTTTTAGAGTGTCAAATTCAAAACCGTGCATTTTTTCAATTTTTTTTTTTTCTGGTAGCGGGAAATGGCTACAGTCGTGCTGATTAATAATTTTTTTGGTTTTTGTGTTTCAGATGAATAGAAGAGCCAAAATAGAAACACCGTTCAGTTCCAATTTTTCGGGAGAGTCAACTTCAACGCCATTTTTTAAATTATTAAAACTAAAAACATTTTTTTTTCAGTTTTGTATGAAGAAGAAGTTAAATAAAAAATTTAAATATCGTTTTCCATTTATTTATTATAAAAAACAATTTTTGAAAATACCCTAAATTTTCGAGCTCTAGAACCCGGGAACCCTTCATCAAGGTACTCGCACAGTATCTTAATATAAAAGAAGAAAAATGTTGTTATGTGGCAGCAATGAAAACGTGTACGGCATAACGAACCGCTGTTTGTTTTATTAAAATTTATTATCTCGCTTGTGAAACTCATTGCATTTGGTAAGTTTTGCTAATGATTACTAAGAATTTTAAAGATATAATTATTTCAGACTTAAAAATGGATATATAGGGTGGGCCATGTAAAATTTGCTTTTTGAATCGGCTATAAAAAAAAACTAATCAATATTTTTTCAAACTCTTTTTTTTTATTTTGAAGATTGAACATTGTCATTTATATATAAAAAATAATATCGTTCATATGACTGCCACGACTGGCTTTACAGTAGGCCATTCAATCAACCCAATTTTTAAGCACATTTTCGATTGTTTGGGCTCCAATTTCATGAATGGCAACTTCGATTTCGTGTTTTAAAGCATCAATTGTCTCTGGATGGTTCGCATAGCATTTGTCCTTAACGGCTCCCCACAAAAAATAGTCCAACGGGCTTAAATCACAGCTCCGAGGCGGCCAATTGATATCGGAATTCAAAAACGGTAGCCAAAAGTTCGAGTGTAACTTTGGCAGTGTGACAAGTTTCATCGTCCTGTTGAAACCAAATATCGTCCATGTCAGCCTCTTCAATTTTTGGAAACAAAAACTCGTTGAGTATGTCACGGTAACGCTCGCCATTTACTGTAACTGCGGAAGAAGAAGAAGACTCACCACTTTGGAAATAGGTTTTCAATATTTCCCAATTTTGTTCAAGCGTATAGCGTCCCATTTCGTAGATGTCAAACCTTGAAGTAAATTGTGAACACATTTGACATGTCATTTGTGTTACCATTCTCAGGAGGTCTGTCTCATCGTGTGCCATTTCAAAAGCACTATGGCCTCAATACGACATAAACAGAACGCTTAAGGTGATGGGAACCCCCCGCCATTCAATTTCCAAACTCATCGCGGTGATCACTGGCCACTGGGTGATCGGCACTCACGCGGAGAAGCTTGGAATTCCGTACAACCCCCATTGCAGAAGCTGTGGGGATCCTACAGAGAAAGAGACTGTGGAACACTTTCTCTGTAGATGTCCGGCTTTGGCGGCTAGGCGCTTGAGATTCCTCAGCGTCCCCTTTGGGGATGACTTGAAGAAATTCTCCAGCCTAGATCCCTTTTCTCTCCTCCGCTACATCAACAGCACTGGATGGCTGTAGACGGTCTTATCTCCTCCCTTAATCCTTTCACAGGTAGTGGTCCACTCTATGGTATCAAAACGGCACGTAAGTGCTACTTGTAGCGTACCTGGGGTACTCTTGCCATCTTACCTACCTACCTACCTACCATTCTCAAAAAAATAGGTGGTTCAAAAAGCAAACGCTATATGGCCCTCCCTGTAGATGGAGTTTTGTTAGAGGAAGTACGCAGTCGTCTACTGAGAAATTATTTTTCCTCCCGAGTCATTTTAACAGGCCGTCCCTCCAATCTACGCTTGCTTCCATTGAGCTTATTCTACGTCTACGCTTCGTATGCTGGGTTTGATATATATGCAATTTATTAATCGTTGCTGCGAAATTGGTTACAATTTCTGTTCGTTCATGTTTAGTTTCTTTTTTCCAAACATAAATGCTCGCCACATAAATTTTGAATTAATAAAATCCCACAACCTCCAAATAAGCTGTTTTGCTTGTAGCTCCCGCCTGGAAAATATTTATAGAACTAACCTTAAGACGGCATTGCCGGAAGTGCGGGGGCTCGAATCTCCGCGCCTAAAACACCAAAATTATGGACAACATTTTTCTAACAGCATTCGTCCCTCGGCAGCCAATGGAAAACCTCCGAGTGTATTTCTGCCATGAAAAAGCCTCTCATAAAAAATATCTCCCGTTCGGTGTCGGCTTCATACTGTGAGTCCCTCCATTTGTAGAACAATATCATAATGCACGCCTCAAATTTATTTATTTTATTATAATTATAATTATTAGTGCAAGTCACAACAGGTAACAATTTTCGTGGTAAAATTAACATGAGTTTCAAAGAAAACAAATCAAGTTAGCATTAATTGTGAATTAAATACTTATGATTAAAATTAAAATTATCTCTCTTATACTAATATATCTCTGAAGATCGCATCTAAATGTGTTCATGTTACTTATAGATACTAAATTCCAAAGTCGAGTCACATGCCAACCAAGAACTGTCTTTCCAATATTCATGTTTTGTAACTAGCAGCAACACGTTTTTAGTTTTTCACTGACTTCGTGGCAGTTATTCTGAGGGCGAGGTACAAAGGTACTTCCGAGTATTCGATTTTGTGAAAAGTAAGAGGGATTTGAAGAAGAGAAAAAGCTTATCTCAGGACATGGAGAAACGTAGTTTCTTGGCTTGATCCCGAACACATAACGAGTAATATTATAAAACAATACATTAAGCTTGTTTTTACGCGCATAACCACAATTTATAAAGATTTCACAACCATACAATAAATAGGAATGGGAGCTCGGCCAAACAGTCAAGAAGGGTGGTAACGCTGGTGTGAATGTAGGTGTAGGTCAAACTTTCTCTTTTTTCCGGTGTATACACTGATGTCTACCTTCTTACAAGGGGAAATAAATAGTTAATAATACAAAACCATTGAAATTGTAAACCGAACAGCTTCTTAGGGAATCTTAGGAACATAGCACTTAAAGTAAAAATATAGAACTATGTATTGAGCGCACAACTTGACCTAGACATAATTATTATTCAGGCTTGCTTGGAAGCTCACCTGAAATATTATTTTGGGTATAAATGTTTGTAATTACTATTGTGTTATCTGCTTAAATATAACCCATTCTATAGAGTTATAATTTCATTCTGAAAATATTTGATTTCGTACATATTCATATTTTATTTGGCTCATCGTAATTTACCCTAAATACTTTTCCGTTTTTTATTGCTTAATTTGACATTTTTGCCAGGGACGAATGAGTTTTAACCCATGATTCAATGATAAAAGGTTTGCTCAGTAAGCAGCTTTCTCGATCTCTCTTGACAAATCGGCTCCCTTAGCAAGACACTGGGTTGCTAGCTCTAGAAATTTTGAGTAAAAGTGGAGGAAAAGTAAAATTTGTACAAAAACATTTCATTTTCAAAATGGTCTGCTTACGAGCAACAACTCGCTAAATAGTTTTCATCGGTATGTTCCGGACTATGGTAGTATGACATGGAATACATACCGCTTAAGTCAGGACGAGATAGAGTAATTGACGCAGTCTGAGATTGATGAGTGTATTGTATTGAATAATTGGATAGTCCCGACACAATCGATAACATTGCAGACCTCATTATACAAAAGTTGGGATTGACAGAACTTGTTTGAGCCCACCTTCCAATGGATGGATGAAGCGTCCAGAGAAGGCTTAGCAAAGCACAGTACCAGCATGAAAAAGCTTCTCATAAAAAACCATCTACCAGAATCGGCTTAAAACTGTAGGTCCTTGCAATTGTGGAATGCGCGCTACAAAAAGGAGGAGGATCTCGGCGAAACACCTAACAGAATCGTACGTGCCAATTATTTATTCATTTTTAACAAAATAGTTTCATATTGGCGAAACTTCGCGATCGGTTTTAAATTTAAAAATTAATTCACAAAACAAAATCTTGGATTATGTGAAATAATTTCTTGTTTTAATATTAGACTTGGCAATTTCCGCTAATAACTTCTATCTACGAGTATACCATTATTTACATTCAAATATTAATTAAAATTTACTTTTTTAACCGTTCGCAGTTTGTTTCCATTTAAGTAAGAAAATACTTTTTTGCTACCATTTTTACCAAAAAGGATTTAATTTTTTCCACTTTAAGCACCTTCTTAAATGCAACCTTTTGTAAGGGAGTGTCAAAAATCGAATGTCACTAATGAGCAAACCTTTAATAATTGAATCATGGTTTTAACCTTTAATTATTTAGAAAAATCATCCCTAATACAATCCCACAATACATCCCTGATACTTTACACCCTGCTTGGACGAGTGGACGCTGATCCCATGCATATCGAGACCATTCATCGCAGACCTAATGGGATAAATCGCAGAGCTTATGGCATGAGGTTTATCTCATACAATGAACTGACACTTTGACTTTTTGACAGCTATATTTTCTTTATACGAAATATTTTTATTGACAGCATTATAAAATCAGAGGAAAATTTAAAGAAGATGATGTGTCGTCTAATTCCATTAGATTATTTAATCTTTTCATCGTATAAAGGCAGCGAATAGATTGGTTTCCCGCATTTTTGAAGGGAAACTTCTTAGACGTCGATGGACGAGCGAGAATGGAGAGTAAAATTTCAAGGTCATCCAACGTTTTGGGCATTTTCGTTCCGCAAGAGAGAAAAAAGATATAACGTAGAGGAAAAGGAGAGAGAGAGCTATACCTTACCATATATATATCTTATAATACGTTCACATATGCATTAATCATCTATAAATCCACCAAATTAATCTACCCGTTCACATATGGCAGATTACCTGCAAAATTGACAATCAGCTGTCAATACTGCTTTGAGAGGTTTTTCTGCATAGAAATTATTTTGGTGAAATATTCGGTGTTTTTGGTTTCTTTAATTATTATTAATGATATGAAGAAAATTCAAGGAGAAGGAATAGCTAATCTAATTTCGCAATTGGCTGCTAATAATAAACAATTTTTGGAGGAAATCCGTATGCGACATTTACTGAGGTAGCAAAAAATTATGGCGGCAATGCGCATGAGATATTCTATATTACATTTTATTGTATAATAAGTAATAAGAGGGCAAAACGTTTATGGGAACACGTTTTTTTCTGTAAAATGAATTCATAATTAATAATATTTAACAAAAATTGTATTACAATTATATTTACAGACCTGTTTTCTTTGCCGGCACCCATTTTATTCATTTAATTTTTATTTTGATGTTTCTCCTTACATTCGTAATAATAATTATCGATGATACAGAAAACACAGGCTTGTATGTCAAAACGTATCGTTATTATCTAGGACTATTTTATAATCTCAGATTTTGAGAGAGAAATTTTGTATGGGAAATCGCGATTTTTAATTACGGACTTTGAGTTAAGCGCGAAAAAGTAGAACATCTACTTATATGTGAACGTATTATTAGATACACTTTAGGCTATTTTTCCTGAGTTTTTCCTTGAGGTTGCTAATCTCTAGTTAGAAATAATACTGTCTACTTTTTGGCGCTTGTTTGTTGGTGCAAACCTGTAGAAAACATATTTTTGGTGCCTATTTTTTAGCGTTATATTTCCTTGGTACCTACTGTTTGGGGCGTTTTTTGGTCCCAATTTATTTGGCGTCTTTTTCTTTTGGTGCTTACTTTTTGGCGCTTATTTCCCTTTCCTGGCTAGTGCTTGTGCGTACTATAAAGTGCTTTCCATTCCGGCGTCGGATTTATTGGTATTGCCTTGCGGTAATTTGTGCCGTTGCAGCGGTCCTGGAATCGCTGCGCTTGTGCGGGTGATAAACGCTCGGAGTAGTGCGCGTTGTTGCCACGGTTTGTGTCCGGCGATTACCTACACCGGTCGACCCTTCTCTGTTTTTTGTAAATTTTTTCTATTTGTATTCTCTGCAAATGTTATGAATTTATTTAGATATATAGTATTTCTCTCTCCCTCTCTCTCATTTTCTCTCGGGTCTCTCCCTCTTTCTTTGTCTGCCCTGAACGTTTCACTTCTGTTGTGTGTACTACGCTACACGTACTTTTTTTTAACTTTCATTCAATAAAATGTTTCCTTTTGCTCGAAAAGCAATGAGTGTTTTGTACGGAATTTGAAATGAATGAAAAATTATGCTATAAAATGCCCACGTAAAACATATTTTTATGATAATTGATAGTGTCATGCGACCACAAAATTGGTAGTTCATATTAATAGCTTGTCGAAATTGGAGATGTGGGGTTATAGTTTGCGTTCCAGATATCTCTAATGCTATGATCTCACGCCATGTAATTTCTTCCCTCATTTGTTATTCACTTCCAAAATAACACCTCCGAATTACGTATGAATTACGTATTTCGTCATACAAAGTGAATTACCTCATTTACAAGTAATTCAGTCTCAATTACCTTGCGATTAGAAACAAATCGTTGTCTTCTCTAATTATGTCTTATCTAATTTATCGGAAATTTATTGAAATCAAGGCGCGTTCATTAAAAGTTGTGCCACTAGACCATCAACAATGTTTTGTACGTTTGATTGTCAAAGAAAAGTATTGGCAAAGTAGAAAACAAAAAATTAATTCGCCTTGTTTCACTCTGGGCTGACAGTCACATAAACACGGCGAAAGAAAAAAACCAAACCAGCTGATTTACCGATAACATCTTAATAGATTCGCATTGATTGAATTTTTCTGTCAAATAAAACGAAAACAAAATTCACAAACACCAATTAAATTTTTGATAATGGAAGCAAAATCACATATTATGAAAAAATATTATATTATGTCGCGAAATTTGTTGAACACCTTAAGAATTATGTTTTCTGAGGAAATGCTCCACTTCTATAAGGAGTAGTTACAACTATTGTAGCAAGGGCATCTTCCAGGAACTGTAAAATTATAATCTAAAATTTTGGTGAACTGCTGAATATTTTCATAAAATGTCTTATTACAAATACTTTAGGAATAACGCCAATCCTTCTGGGAGACATGCTGTCAGCACCGATGAACTTTCCTTTAAAAATAAATTTCGGATGAATCGACGACTTTTTTATAAATTGTGCGAGCTATAAGGTAAAATGAAATCTTAGTTTTAAATTACTTTTGATTTAAAAATAATAAAAATTAAGGAAGAAGAAAGAGATCTACCAAAGTGAATTATAAATGCGTCGTGGAAACAGGGTAAACGCGTATTACGCGTCATTTGAATATAGCATAATATATTTGTATTTTCTATTTCAGTCAAATACAAAAATATAATCTTTGCAAATGCGCATATTCAAAATCAATTACAGTACTGCCAACTCAATGAGTTCCAACAATCGATTAATCGTTGGGCAGCATGCCATCCACATGAGATTTCATTTTGACATTTCTACCTTGCTTCGCGTTAAATTAATTATCACCAACTTCGCATTCATTTACTATTTTCGTTTGTGAAGTTTTCTTCGTTTGTAATTTTTATTTAAACATTAAACTGTGAAAGATTTGAACAATATTTTCCATAATGCCGCCAACTATCATCAATACGACAACAAATGCCGAAAAGCGACCTGTTAGGCCTGCGGAACGCAAGTGGGTGTAAAAGCAACGTGCCAAAATCATTTAGAAATTGCCCGCATTAATTAATAATACTTACTTTTATTAGATCTGAACTGATTTGCCGCGTGAAATATGGCAATAGTCTGCCGGACATACCCTTCGACTTGAAATTTCTACAGTACCCGTTTGACAGTAATCGATTTGTGCAATATAATCCAACTTCCTTGGAGCGCAACTATAAATACGAAGTACTTACTGAGCATGACTTGGGTGTGACAATCGACTTAATTAACCGCGATCTATATCAAGCCGACCCATATGCTCAACTTGACCCAGGCGATGAAAAGCTTCTGGAAGAAGATGTGCACACACCTCATGATTCAATGCGTTCACGCCAGCATTCGCGAAGTGTTTCGTGGTTGCGAAAATCGGAATATATTTCGACAGAACAGACGCGCTTCCAACCTCAAAATCTTGAGAATATTGAAGCCAAAGTGGGTTATAATGTTAAGAAGTCGTTGCGCGAGGAAACGCTGTATCTTGATCGTGACGCACAAATCAAGGCTATTGAGAAAACATTTAATGACTCGAAACAAGAAATCAACAAGCACTACTCTAAACCTAATGTGGTACCTGTGGAGATACTTCCGGTGTATCCAGATTTCAAGAATTGGAAGTATCCATGCGCTCAAGTAATATTCGATAGTGATCCTGCGCCTGCCGGCAAAAACGTACCAGCACAACTGGAAGAGATGTCGCAGGCCATGATTCGTGGTGTAATGGACGAGAGTGGCGAACAGTTTGTTGCTTATTTTCTGCCTACTGAAGAAACTTTAGATAAAAGACGCAACGACTTTGCCGAAAGTGTTCTATACAAGGATGATGAAGACTACGAGTACAAGATCGCTCGTGAATATAACTGGAATGTTAAAAGTAAAGCTTCTAAAGGATACGAAGAAAATTACTTTTTTGTTGTGCGCCAAGATGGTGTATTCTATAATGAGTTGGAGACACGTGTACGTCTAAATAAGCGGCGTGTAAAAGCTGGACAACAGCCCAGTAACACTAAATTGGTAAGATTGTACATTGGAAAAATTATATACATACATAAGAAAATATTGCTATTTAATTTTTTAGGTTGTTAAACATCGTCCCCTGGACTCCAATGAGCATCGTATGCAACGCTACCGTGAAAGGCAATTGGAGCCAACCGGTGATGAAGAAGATGAAGAAATGGAAGAAGAGGAAGAGATTGAAACCCCCCCTCAAGTTTCAAATGAGAAAGACAATAATAAAGCCCCTGAAGTCGGTGATGCAGCCGAATCTGACAATGAAAATGCTGAAGCTGCTCAAAGTGCCAGAGATCGCCAATCTCGTTCACGTTCTAAGTCGCATGCAAAATCAAAATCTCGTTCACGTTCAAATTCTGGTTCCGGATCACGTTCAGGTTCAGGTTCTCGTGCTTCCCGTTCTCGTTCGCGCTCCAAATCAGGCAGCCGCAGTCGCAGTGGTTCCCGTTCTACAGCACATTCAGGTTCGCGTTCGCGTTCGCGTTCGCGTTCTCGTTCTGCATCTAAATCACCGTCACGATCTCGCTCAGCCACACCCGCCGGTTCCCATAAATCGGGTTCGCGTTCACGATCCGCTTCACGTTCACCATCGCGCTCCGTCAGCCGTTCTCGCTCACGCTCCGGCTCCCGATCGCGTTCGCCATCAAAAACACCTGCACGGTCACGGTCTCACTCCGGATCACGTTCGGGCAGCGCATCAGGTTCACGTTCTGGTTCAGCATCACGTACACCATCACGTTCAGGTAGCGCTACACCGAGCGGTTCCGGCAGCGCCTCGGGCAGTGGCTCAGAAGCCGAAGAATAAATATCTAAAAACTAACGATGAAAAATATGTTTTAAATTAGCGACCTTCTGACAGAGTATGCTATCTGTAAAATTATAATTGATGCAAAATTTTATTGAATAAAAATCAAGCGGACAAAAAATAGATTATTGAAAGCAATATTAAGGTTGGGAGAAATCAATCGATACAACTGAAGGTTGTATCGCGAGGCTGGTGCTTTCCGATGTAGATGAACGAGTGGTGGAGATGGGCATATCTGTAAGTTAAAAAAGAAGTATACAACGAACTATTTAAGAAATTGGTTGGCTAGCACCTCTGGAAGAAGAAGTTTCGGACAAATCGCTACGCCAGGAGGCAAAGCTACGCGTCTTCTGAAGCAGATGTGGCATTTTCAAACCTTTCTCTAACATTATGCGTATGGCTTTGGGACCGATGCCATCATCGTTCTCTGCCATATCGGCCAGTTGATTAAGTGCGCTGGAGTTGCGGTATTCGAGTTCACGCAAATCTAATTCACGTTCATAGCATGCGATAAACTCTTTACCCAAATTACGTTCTTTTACCCTCTTTAAAGAGTTTTTTACTTCACGCTCGGCGCGCTGTAATTTTATCCTCTGATCGTCAAGTTCCTTTTGCAGTTTCTCCAATATTTCGACATTCTCGACACTGAAAAAAGTAAAAAAAAAACATTTTAAAATTGTACGAAGATATTTAAAATCTATTTGCTGTACTTTTTGCCCGTGGAAATTTCCAATTGGCGTTGCAGGTCTTCGCATACTCTAAGATTTTTGTCATTATCTTTTTCTATTTGTCGATGCTTGCTACGCAGGGCCTTAAGTTGATTCAAAGCTTGGCAATAGTTGGATTGCAATTCTTTCATTTCTTCCAAAACTTGGTCTGAGGCGATATAAACACAATGGATGATGGATGATCTTTTGCGATTCTTCAAGCTGAGCCATTATTCTGTCAGTGTAAAGTTCTATACATTCAAAGTATTTTGGAGGCTCGTATTAAATATTCCAGTACTCCATTTAGAGAGTTTTGCAATTAGCGAAACGAAGGATACTCTGAGAGCGTAAATATTTTAGAATACTATTGGTTGAAAAACTGAACCAGACACAAATGCACATACTAAAGTCTCTTCATAGTTGATGCCCCCAAATTAGTGCGTTGGCTATACATTGTTGTGGTTAGGCCTACAATCGTAACATCAAGGTGCGTTGGGCCTGCACCTAGCATTTACGGAAGTAATGCATCTCCTATTGAACTTTTTACTCTAAGATATTCAGGTTTCAGGCGTATAGTCATACGACCAGGAGGTTTCTAAACTACGCTGTGCTTGTCTGGTGAAGCCACTTCCCAGGCACGTCAAAAGATGCCTCTTCAACTACTCCGACGAGATGCAGGACAAAACAGACCGACAATTACTGGACCGAACAGTGTTTAAACAGACAACAACATTCATCGGGAGACACTTACCACCTTCTTAAGCTCCCGACCCCCGAATGCCGTAATCGGAGTCCAACCACCTCTCACAGCAGATGAAGAGCTCCAAACACCCCGAGAGACCCGCGTAACCTTGGCACAACTACGTTCTAGATATTCTAGCAGGTTAAATCCCTACTTGCCCAAAATTGACCCCGACATACCAAACGTATGTCCAGCATGCGAAGGCACAACACACGACACTACCGACCTTTTCACATGCACCTTCAAACCCATTCATCTAACACCCCTCTCCCTCTGTACCCAACCTGTCGAAACAGCAAGTTTCCTAGACGAAGACGACCGGTAATTTTCATTGCACTGACCGGGTTCACTGTGCTGCTACAACAACAACGAGGAGGTTTCTGGACCTAGCGACGCTATTCGGCTTACACCGATATTGCCGTTGAGCTTAGTTAACGGCCTTTCATGAATCTTTGAAATATACGGCCAAGAGTAATTACAAAACTACAGCAAATATAGCCAAATAACTTCGAAAGCATTTCGCTATGTCTCAAGAAACTGTGTAACTGTAGTTATTTGAAGTAGATCTTTACAAACGGTTACAGTTCGCTTGCTCTTTGCCTGGCTCGGGTCGTGCCACAGCATATCAGACAAAAGGTCACCTCTGTTGCATGGTAAGGATTAGGAATGCCCATACGCATTTACAAGCTTATTTTAAAGACCGTTTTTTCTCAAAGAAGCGGGTATACGATTTAAATAAATTTCGCTATAATAACTATATTACCAACATCGAGTTAAACATTAAAGCAAACCCAAAACCTTCTGGAAATACATAAAATCTAGAAGGATTAGTGCCGGTGTTCCCACTGGTATCTTTTCCGATAATAGTCAAGCGCGAAGCCGAAGTGAAGCGGCAAACTTATTTGCTGAGATTTTTAAATCTAATTTTGTTGACGAAGAATTTGATCCTCCGTGCAACTTTTCTTCTGACTTAGTTTATGCCCTAAACTTTGGAGCTCTTTGCTTCTCTGCTGAGGATATTAGTAATGCTCATCCTCTCAAGCTGATGCTGATGTACTATCAGCAGTTTTGATAAAAAATTGTCCGATTTTGGTCTATCCTCTGAAAATTATTTTCAACAAATCTTTATCGTCGTAATGTTTCTTTGACGCATGGAAGGTCTCTTTCATTGCGCCCTTCTTTAAGAGTGGCAATAAAAATTACGTTAGAAATTATAGGCCGGTCAATGCTAAGCTGAGCTTTTCGGTTAAATCTTTAATTTGCCTGCATCAGCATGGTTTTGTTGCGAACAGATATACTTTGATTAATTCTTTCTCCCCTAGTTTCCAGGTCGACTGTATTTACACTAACTTTTCGAAATAAAAAAATTACCTTGTTTGGGTTTTTATTCTGCATTTCTGTAATGGATAAACTCTTATTTGAGTAATAGACGTTGTGTTGTAACGATCGAGGGTATTTGATCTACTCCCTTTGCTGGGATCGCTTGGGACCGCTTTTATTTGCTTATCATTTGCTAAATATTTGCTTTATGCTGATGACCTTAAGATCTTTTTAGCGATCACAACTCAAGAAGATGCCATTAAAATGCAAGCCAATATCGATAGGATTTACTTGTGGTGCCAGAATTAACGTCTTTCGCTGAACTTATCTAACTTATCTGCTTTCAAATATCTTACTCGAAAACATCTAACATTTTGTGCACTAAGTATAGTACCTCGACATGTGACCTGCTGGGTGTTAGCGAGTTTAAGGACTTTGGCGTTATCTTTGATAACAAATTTTCTTTTAATAACTATCATATATAAATTATATTACTTTAAAATCTTTCTCGATGTTGGGCTTCGTCAGACGTAACACCACTAAGTTCTCTGATCCATATACCATTAAGTTACTCTATACATATTTTTTTAGATCTCATTTAGAATATGCTGTTTTTATTTGGAGAGCTTGTAGTCAGCAAGCTACTGAATTTTATTGATCCCATGCCATCATATTGTGCTCGTCTCATGCTTATAAGTTTCATGTTCTTAGAAATTCGAAGGTTTATGTTGTGACTGTCTTTTACTCATAATACATACATATTATTACTGGACTAATTGATTGCCCCTACTTGTTGAAACGGACTCGATTTAATGTTCCCCAGCGATCTCTTAGGAACTTCTATCCTTTTTATGGGGGAAACTTTAAAACTAAGTATGCCAATAAACACCATTCATATTGATGTTGTTCTCGATTTTTCGCTTTCAAGAGTAGCATTTTTAAATATCTTGAATTCTATGTTATAGTTGCTTTTAAATACATGTATGTAATATATCAATAGTTTAATCTAAGCAACTTTTGTATCATAGTCTGTAAGGATTTTAATTCATAGACTTAAATAAAAAAATAAAGATGGAAACTCATTAGTCGTGCTCGGCAGCACAAAATTGTAATATTAATACATATTTCCAATTTTTGCAAGTGGGCGTTGGTTGGCGCCGAAACATTATCCATCATCAAAAATTGAGAGAGCAAAGTGATAGCTCGATAGAGGAGAGACGTTCATTTTGTGCTGGAGCGTGTTAAAAAAAGCATATGGAATCTATTCTAGGCACGTAACAAAATCGGAAGTAATACATCGCTTACAAAAGTTAGCAACCCTGTTGCAAATGCTAAGCTGATACTTTTCGATGTGCGGCACTTATTTTGCATAGACAGAGAATTTGAATACATACATATGTAAATAAAAATAATGGAGTTTTCTATAAATATTTTTCTTTATAATTTCGATATTTATAATAGGTCTGTTCATGAAGCAAATAATTTATAACAATTGTTACAAATTATCACATTTTGGTTTTCATGTTCCCAAAAAAATTTCAGAAAGTAGGGGAAAGTGAGAGAAAAAAATTACATTTCATTTCGAGGGGAAGCTGCAAGTTTTTATTTGTAAGAAATTGCAAGTGAGAAAAACAGCTGATATTCTTCTTCTTCTTAATTGGCGCGATAACCGCTTACGCGATTTTGGCCGAGTATAACAAAGCACGCCAGTTGTTTCTTTTGGCCTCTGGAGACGATACAGCATGCTTGACTGAGTTTTGTGTGTGTTAGTGCAGTCGGGTGTCGTCGTGTCACACATACTTGTTGTCGGCTTTTGAATGATGAAAATCAAAAATTTTAGATATTAGCGTCAATCAGCCGACACGCACACATATAAAGTTCTTGTCAAACAATGCTTGACCGTTACCAGAGGCCATTTCTCGTGCTAACCGGCACCAGTTGGACACACCAAGTGAAGGCAAGTCCTTCTCCACCTGATCTTTCCAACGCAGAGGAGGCCTTCAAAGGGAAAAATATCAAAAAAAAGTACATGAACACAAAACCAGTAACAATTTGCAAGTTTGACGAACAGCTGATTAAATTGTTGGCAGGAAAAACTACAAAAATTAAAATTTTTTTTCACCTGAGCTACCTCGTATTAAATAAAAAAAAGCAAATAAAATGCAAAATTATTTCTTCCATTTCATCATCGCTGTTTTGCAATTCGCCATTTTAATTCGTGTTTACTTTTACTTTGCGATCAGCTGTTTTCCTTACCTTCAATTTCTTTCAAGTAAAAATTTATCCAATAAAAACTTGCAATTTCCCCGCAAAATGAAATGACATTTTGCTCTCTCACTTTCCACTACTGTGCAACTTTTTTGGGTACATGAACACCAAAACGTGATAATTTATAACAATTGTTACAAACTATTTACTTCATGAACAGACCTGAAGTATAAAATAATGGGCAAATATAATATTTTGCTGCCGGTAGTTTGGTAAAATTCAAATATGGTTAAAAGCTTTATATAGTCTGATTAAATGTTATGAAAATTGTAACAGTAATTTGTTAGATAAAAATATTAAGTTCCAATTCAAATTTTCATTTCGTTTTCCGAACAACGTAGATTTGGCCAGGGACAACACTTAAGCAGTATTATGCAAAAAAATTTATTTGGAATGTTAGATAGATATATGTATGGATTAAGATTTGCACTTCGACCCCTGCTTCAGAATACCTCAGCCAGACTCCATCTACACTAATATTATAAAGAGGAAAACTTTGTTTGTTTGGTTGTAATGAATAGGCTCAAAAACTACTGGACCGATTATAAAAATTCTTTCACCATTCGAAAGCTACATCATCCACGAGTAACATGGATTATATTTTATTTTGGAAATAGGGCTCGAGATATAGGTCAAAACGTGGACCCGGGTAACCTTCGGATGTGCATGTACAATATGGGTATCAAATGGAAGCTGTTGGTGAATGCTTTAGTCCAGAGTATTTTTCATGCCGCTCCGTGACTAGGGTCTCGAGATAGAGACCAAAACGTGGACCCTAGAATGTGTTTGTACAATATGGATATCAAATTGAAGCTGTTGGTGAATGCTTTAGTACAGAGTATTTTTCATGCCGCTCCGTGACTGGGGTCTCGAGATATAGGTCAAAACGTGGACCCGGGTAACCTTTGGTTGTGTATGTACAATATGGGTATCAAATGAAAGCTGTTGATAAGTGCTTTAATACGGGGTAATTTTCATACCTATTGATGACTGGGGTCTGGAAATATATGCCAAAACGTGGACCCGCCGTGTCTTTGCACCAAATTAAACCAAACTTACACACATTGTTAATGAGGTATTGAAGATGGTTTCCGTATAGTTTGGATACCTATTGGTAGATAGGGTCTCGAGATATAGGTCAAAACGTGGACCCGGGTAACCTTCGGATGTGTATGTACAATATGGGTATCAAATGGAAGCTGTTGGTGAATGCTTTAGTTCAGAGTATTTCCATCCTCTCCGTGACTAGGGTCTCGAGATAGAGACCAAAACGTGGACCCTAGAATGTGTTTGTACAATATGGATATCAAATGAAAGCTGTTGATAAGTGCTTTAATACGGGGTAATTTTCATACCTATTGATGACTAGGGTCTCGAAATATATGCCAAAACGTGGACCCGCCGTGTCTTTAAACCGAATTAAACCAAACTTACACACATTGTTAAGTAGGTATTGAAGATGATTTCCGTATAGTTTGAATACTTATTGGTAGGTAGGGTCTCGAGATATAGGTCAAACCGTGGACCCGGGTAACCTTCGGACGTGTATGTACAACATGGGTATCAAATGAAAGCTGTTGATAAGTGCTTTGATACGGGGCAATTTTCATACCTATTGATGACTAGGGTCTCGAAATATATGCCAAAACGTGGACCCGCCGTGTCTTTGCACCGAATTAAACAAACTTACGCACATTGTTAAGTAAGCACTGAAAATGCGTTTCGTAAAGTTTGGTTGTAATTCGGAGCACTGGCAACGGGTACAGCGTTCTTTTGAACCAGAATGTCGCTTAATTTTTTAACGCTTGGGGCGGAACTGAACTGTCAAATTGACAGTGTGAGTTACAATGTGTCAATATTTCTTTCTGATTTGGATGCCATAAGGAAAAAACGTAAGTGCAACATGTGAAAATTGTTTGTGAATTTTTTTGGAGTGGATTTTGGAACAGTGAATAATTTCTGACGAAATTTGAGAATTTAATGTGAAGTCCGAATGAACTTATGTGTTCGTGGAAAAAAAAATTTTTTTCGTTTTTTTTTTTGAAAATATAAATGGATAATGGTTAAAAAAGCTCCAATGCTTAATAAAACATATAAATTGAAACGAAAAATTCATGGATGATCAGGAAAAAAGACGATTGTTTATTCATATGCGTTGATTTGAAATTTAAAAACAATCTTCTTTTTTCCTGATTTTCAATTTATATTTTATATTTACTCAAAAACAAATAGAAAAATAAAAAATATTGTTTATGCCAAAGCGCTTGAGTAAAGAATAAAGAAATAAATAATATGAAAATCATATATTTTCTGTTCTAAACCATATCTATTCTATTTTAGTGTGCCCAGCGAAGGGGGCCGGGTTTGCTAGTTCTTTCAATAAATCTAGAATGGCAATGGGTTTGGTTGAGCGCGTGTGCCTCCCTTCTTCTAGCAGACCGTTTTAAATTTATTATAGTCTCTATGTAATCGCAGAGATTTTACAAAGAAATTTTCTCTATGTTAATGTTTTCCAAAAACATTCAAAATGCCTACGTTATAGCTATACAAAAGCTAACTTTTCCAAATGACACGGCAGTGCATCCTACATCGGAGTCTCACTGTACATTACATGAGATATTCGCGTTCGAAGCCACTTATCGGCAATTAATATATGTATATTCAATTCCTGGGTTCTAAATATCACCTATTGAACAATTCTGATTCAGATTTCTGTATTTCCCACTCACCTTCATCTACTTTCTTATTCAAATTTCTTCGATAGGAATCATTCGAATTATTGAGCAACATCAAAGTATTTTCCATTGCTTTAATATCCTCTTCCGCTTTGATTACCTTTTCGTTCAAATTATTACCCTCATCCAATAGCATTTGCTTCTCTTGCGCTGCTTCCACCTTCAATTGTGTAGCCGTAACCAAGGTGCCGTCCTCATTGATACCCATTAGCTTGGAGGTCAATTCGAAGCGTGCCCGTATCACATCAATGTGTTTCGCACGTTCTCCGATATCAGCCAACAAAGTGCTTCTCTCATCATTCAAATGTTTACGCTTCAGATTTAATAAATCCATTTGACTTTTTATCTCCACCAAACGATCCTTCATTGTCCGATTTAATTGCAATCGGTGTTTACCCAAGTGATAGGTATTCGTTTGGCATGCAACTATTTCATTATCGAACTCTTTTATGCGCATCTTCAAAAGACTCAACTCGACTATCTTCTGTTGATTCTTATTCTTCTCGATGTTGAGACGTTTAACACCACCCTCGCAGTACATTTGCGCTTCTTTGATATCGAAAAGCTGCAAATAAAAATTAAATGTAAAATTTTTATTTTTGTCTTGAGGTAATCCATTAAACTCTCACCATGGTTTGCAAATTCTTGTAATCGGCATTGTAAACATCGGTTAAGCTACGCATGTTGTGATCCAGTTTTTTGTTCTGTGATTCCGTGGCTTGCAATCGTCTCTGTAGTAAATTATTTTGAGTCTCCAACTTAGCCAAATATTGCTCTGTCTCCTCCTCTTCCATCGGATCAAACTCCCCACCTTGCAATACAATAATTTTCCTTTCCATTTGCAGACATTTAAACGACTAAACAAATGATTTGGAGCATAGTTAAAAGAAAACGGGTGCTGTAACTGAACATTCAATTAAAAAGTAAGTAGCAATACGCACGGCTTCGTAGTACACTTCAGTTAAGCGGTTGAGCTCCTTTTCCATTTTTTTCGTGTTTCGGATTACGCTAGCGGTGCTTGCTGACAAACCGTTGTTAGAAATCTAAAAATGATATTGAAATTTGAAAACTATTGGGTTAGGTTAGACGAATAGTGCATTGAACCCATTGGAAGGCGGAAGAAAGACCTGTCCAATCATATTCCCACATATCGCTAAGCTATTCCGATAGGCGCATTGAATCAACCTCCACATCCGGGAAGAAATGATTACTTGGAAATCTAAAGCGCTTTATTCGAAGTAATGCAGAGTTTTCGCACGGGAAGTTTATCATTTTTAGGGGATAAGAAATTCATCTGCAGAACGATGGCGTCGAATGAGTATATCAAAACCCCAAAGGGTTCAACCCATAGAGGTCCAAATTTTTTTTTGTTGGTCAAATTTCATATTTGTAACTAAGGTTGTTTCAGAAATCAGAAATAATGGTTAAAGTATCAACCTGAATTAATATTATGTTTGAACACATGAAATAAAACTTTAAAAGAAAATTTTATTATCTTATCTTATTGACCCTAAATTGTACCTAAAATGTTATATTAAACAAGAAAAGAAACACATTTTCACAATATACCTGAATTATACTCCTACTTACAGCTCGTATAGACAACATTTTAATCCTTTACATCTAACGTTCCCCCACCCCGCCCGTAAGTCTTAATCATTAATAAATTCGACGAACAGTTTTAGGATGTTGCTTAGTAAGGCATTAGACCGGCATATGCTTTTAGTGAGGCACTAGCGCGCAAGAGAAAGATACTTTTCTGACACTACTCATCAAATCGACGAAGACTAGTAGCTAGTGTTAAGTGACTCCGAATCTGACAGTCATACGGTCAATTATCCAGTCCCTCAATAGTATTTATTACTGTCAATAATCGTCTTTTGACTTTTGAGAGTTGTTGTTCTTGTAGCAACATACTTAACCCTGTCAGTGTATTGTTTCGACAGGTTGCGTCCAGAGGGTGTTAGATGAGTGGGTTTGAAGGGACATGTGAAAAGGTGGTTAGTGTCGTGTGGGGTGCCTTCACATTCCGTACTTCACTTTTGAGAGTCTTTGAGATTGCCTTAATTTTCGCTCGTCAGACTAATGAACTAATTTAGTACCTCGTCTAGCGCTTTCTTCAGCTTGTGAATATATGAATTCAATTCATCAAATTCACTCTCAGACTTTTCGGGTGCCTTGGTAATATGTAGCTTGTGAAAGTTTGAGCTGAATTATTGTACAGCTTTTTGATAGTCCGTTAGATAACAAGGCTTTCAAAGTTACGTATGTTTATTTAGTTAAATAACAAAGTGAATCAAGAGCATTACAATAGTAACAAAAAGTGAACGATTAAAAAAAAAAAAAAATAACAGAACATAAGAAACTCAATGTATTAGCCTTGCAATTTAATCCATATATGTATAACAGAGAGAAGGATGAACTGTATAATGAGGCAGAAAATCTATTAAATATAATAAATATAACTGAAGGATGAGGAGACGTCTCAACATATTTTATGTAAGTCTCCAGGCCTTGCTGGATCTATACCGATTTTCCGCAATAAATTTATGTGCTCCTATTTCTGTTAGGAGTGCGGCAACCAAGAACCTTTTGGCCTTCAGTAGGGAGTCTGAATGTGGCTTGGATATAAATACAAAAGAGCTTTGGACTCTCTTTAAATACAAAAGAGCTTTGGACTCTCTTTGGATTAACCAATATCTGAACTTTTTATTATTACATTATCTTACGCCCTCAGATTTTTGCAAATTATAACGTTTTACTTACTTCCAAACTTTTACTTTCATCCTTTAAATCTTGCAATTGTTGCTGACTCCGATAGACCAAGCTATTAAAACGGATTTTGTCCTTATTTATTTCACTCTGCGCCTTCTGTTCTGTATCATTCATCTCTTCTAACATTTGCAGCCGCTGTTCAGCACTCATATGCTTATTCGCCGTATGGTTCAAACGACTTTCCAGCTTCAGAAGTAATGATTTGAAATCCTCCAACACTTTATTACGCTTATCTTTTTCTTTAGACATTTTACGGTTTTCCATACGTTGCTGTTGAACTTTATTTGAAAGATTTTGTAGATCTCTCTGCAGTAGTTCCACCTTTAAGAAAGAGAAGTGAAAAAGTATTTATATGATTTACCGTTTACCGTTAATTCTATTGGAGTACAAACCTCAGCTCCTTTTAAAATAGTCATATCTATGAATTTTTGAATTTGTTCTTTAACCTCCGAGGTTTCCTCGTTCAATACAGATATGGTACGCTCCACTTCATGATTATTATGGATAATATTATCCAATTTTTCATCACAACGTTTACTCTCTTTTAACATTCGTTCTGCCTCGCGCTCCAAATAGTACAGCTCATCCTCATTGCTCTCTATCTCGCGTTCTCGCTGCAACATTTGTTTCACAGCCAGCTTCCAGGTATCTATCATTTGGCGACGTTCTAAATGTGCTGCGCGATATAGTGTAGCCGTAGATTCAATACTCTGTTCGAGTGATTTTTGTTCATCATATAATTTCATCAAATCCTTGCGCAGCTTCTCCACCTCGTTATGCAGAAACTGGCGACGTGCGTCCTTCTGCCGAGCCAGCACTTCATCTTCTTTAAAGTACTTATCAATCAATTTGTATCCCTTGTTGGTGTCCTCCATGGCTTCGCGCCACTCCAATAGCACCGTTTTGGCCCACTTGACGCGTGAAGTCAAATCGTCGATTGCATTTTTGCGTCTACACAGCTCCTCTGGAAAAGAAAGTGGTGGAAAAGAAGGAACATAAACGGTTTTAAAAAAGTTTTCCATAACATTGTCGATGTATCTTACTCTCTGTAGTACTCAGATACTCAGTGTAGCTTTCAGTCTCCTTATTTATACGTTTAATGTCGGTTTTCAGTTTCGATTGCACTCGTTCAGCTACTTTGAAGAGGTGTACCTCAGTATGAACTTCAGTTTGATGGGCTTGCAGGAGTTTCTGCAATCACAATATATGCAAAGATGTGTGAAATGCATGCTAATGCATTTGAAGGCATTCTTACCATATTCTGATTCATGCACATTTCAGCATTTTTTGAATGCTGCAGCAATTTCTCCAAACGATCTTCGGATTGTATATTGGATTCCAACAACTGTATCTTCTCTTCAACCATCTGCTCCATTTCGGCTAGTATACACAAATTTTCTTTACTGGCCATGGGTATCTCCGAATTGGGGTCCCAACCCATGGCCAACATTGCCTTTTGTATTATTTCTTCTTGTACTGTATGAGGTTCCTCCGTAGGCGCCATTGCTCTTCTCTGGGATTGAACTTACAATACTTTACAATACAAATAATAATTATTTTATTTTTATGAGTACTCAATAGAAATATAAGTGGAGAAAGTTTTAATTTTGCTTCAAACGTTGACTATCAAAACTTGAATAAGTTTGAAATTGAAATCAGTTCTGAGTCGATTCACGTTTTCATTGCGTCTCTACGTTTTATCAATAACATGCTATGTCACTCGTATAGCAACATGTTTTGTAACCACACACAAATATTTGGATGTATCAATAAAGCAACCCCAATTTGCATACTCTCACAGTCGCTTGTGATTTCAAAGTGTTAGGGGTCAACACAAACAAAAACCAGATGAGCACGCAACAAGGGGTGGTAAAGGCATAAAATATGCAACTTAGAAAAATATTGGTAAAAAAATATAAATCAAGATTGGATCAAAAGGTCTTTCTAAATAAGAACCGTTTCATTTGTCACCATATCTCCTTTTTAACTCGATACAGTTTCTCGATACACCCAATGTTTCTCCAATTTTTTCATGTCCTTCAAATAATGCATGAAATTGTTCTCTAGTCCCTAATAATATGCGTTTGTTCTATCAGTAACCTGTACATTCGAACTAATTCACTTATTGTCGAGAAATTTCCTCGAATTGGAAACAAGAAGTAGTCAATGGGGGCTTTATCTAAGGTAGTAATTTGGAACCTCATTCATCCAATTTTGCCATTAAGGCAGGGGGCTTGTACACTGTATGTGGTAGCCATTGAAGTGTTTGAAAGAAGACTCCGCAAGCATGAGCGTTTGTGTCGCTAATGTAATGATCATTAGAAGAAGATTTTCGATTAGTTTGAGGGCCACGACAACTTTTATAGAAGCTACAAGAATGAAGACTGGTCAGATACCTTAAGGTACATGCTTTGTAAATGCCACACACTCTGCAGGAGAAGACGAAAATAAAAGGTATCGGATTTGTGTTTTTGGTTTTGGGCAAAACCCTTGAGTTCAGAATACAGCGATTGACACCATACGCTAGTTCCAATAGGAGGGCGACATGATTCCTGCAGCCACAGTAGAACAAATGGTCTAAAAGTATTTGGTGCAGTACTTGCTGTTGGCAGCCAAAGTTCTGACTATTGAATAAACGATGATGATTTGCTTGATCTTTGGCCTATTTACTTACAACCCAACCGGAAATGGTAATATGGTTTATGGTAACTGGTTTAAATAAGCAGCCATTTTATAATATATTGTAACATGAAGTTCTCACCTCTCTTCCCTACAACCGACCTCGCGTTTCCTAAGTATAAGGTATAAGTATATTCATACATTCCCATTCACATGAGAGTCAGTTTTCAGTCGCAGCGGACAGACCCAGTCGATTGTGAGCGGTGAGCTAACCTAACGGCTCTACTAAATTGATTTACGTCATTCCAACTAAAGAAGTATTCAAAAAGTGTTTCCTCCCCGAGGCCTACAACGACTCCGTACATTCAACCATAATACAATATTAAAACGATTACGAATCAATTGCAGTTAAAATGGTTTATATTACTTTAAAGTACAAAATTTACAATATTGACAGTACCTCTTAGCGCATATATCAGAATTGAGTTAAAAAATAGGAGCTTGGAAAGGAAAAAAGTGGGCCCTTTTTTGGCACACATTTCCCGCGTTCACAGCATACTGTTTCCCACATCGTCTAGGAGAAATCTTGGAAATATATTATCTACGCTATCACTGTCGCCGTTGCTCAGACCCGTCACCGGCAGCTGTGGAGAATACAATCGCATATTTTGGAGTTTCTGTGTTGGAGAATGGCAATCATCACTGCAGGCTATCGATGACTCCCCGGTGCGAGGCAAATTTGTTGGCGACAAGTGTTGACTGCCAACGTGATGATTACCAATACCCATTTTATTACAAGATTCCACAACTATATCATCAATAGCTTTGGTGAGCAGCGCCTCGTCGACATTGCCAGTGATAGCTGAAATCTCAGCGCTGGCCGGGGAATTGTGACCCTCATTTATATGCGCTTTCGTATTCTCTAGAAATTCTTTGATGAAACATTCCGATATATCATCGGCAGTATGGTCAGGTGTATGGTTATTCGTGCTATTTCCAGTTTCATTTTCAGGCGTACGACTTTCAGCTTCATCTGGAAAACTCGGTAGTGGCTGACATTTGTGCGTTCGCTGTGAGACCTTATAGCGAAAGCTCTTTTGACACACATCACATTTGTAGGGCATGATGCCGGTGTGGATGCGCGTATGTACCAGAAAAGAAACCCGTTGACGAAAACATTTGCCTAGAGGTATCAGAGAACTTAGAACTTGTCTTTTAAGTAAATGCCTAGAAACTTACCACACACTTCACACTTGAACGGTTTTTCTCCGCTATGTATTCGTTCGTGATTGTGTAGAGTCGAAAGCTCCTTGAAAGCTCGGCCACAAGTTGAACACACATGTGGTTTTTCATTGCTATGATAGAGCAAGTGCTTGTGATACGATTGCTGAAAGGTAAAGGTGCGCGCACAAATCACACAAGTGTAAGGCATCTCGCCTGAAAGTAAGTGAGTGCATATGAAGTGTTATTACTAAAATGTACAATAGAAAGTCGCAAATTATATATATTACTGATTTTAGCTTAACCGTTAATATGTTTTGTAACGTACTTTGAAAAATCTAGATTAAATAGCACATTAGGTAAAGGTTTTAAATTTTGCGATTACGGAATCGATTCTGACGTCAAGTTCAAGCGAAAGGATTGCTTGATAACCTTAAAGGAGGACCGGATCCAGCCTCAATAGGATTAATAAACCGGCAACGGGTTCAGAGAAAACTCGTATGATGTGAATGTTACCTTTAGAGGGGACCGGATCCAGCCTCAATAGGATTAATAAACCGGCAACGGGTTCAGAGAAAACTCGTATAATGTAAATATTACCTTTAGAGGGCACCCGATATGTTACTGAATCTCAGGTCTGACGCTACGAAGCTACCACACAAGGCAGAGTATATCTAATAATTATTACTCGTAGTTTCTTTTTCACGACAATGAACCGGCTCATACGCCTTAACTTATACGCGACCATTTGACTAAAAACAAAGACCTGTTCCCCATTATATGTCACCACTTGGCGGAACGCTTTTTGAGATGATTGAGGTTATAAAAGAGAATTGCGAAGAACTAACATGTTCTCGAAAGTTACAGCGCACAAAAATTCACTATTTGGTATACTTTATTCTTTGGTAGAATCAATTGCTCACATTTTTTCAAAGATGATGCCGGTTAAAACGTCTATGGTGAGCGCTTGAAGGCCCAGCATACCATATATCACGCCAAGTAGTCCTTTTACTAAAGAAAACCTTCAATGACCTCATAATTTCATGTATTAGACCTGTCAATTGGTCCTCTCGGTCGTTTTATAACACTCCTATGGCTGGAACCATCTGAGGCCAACATTTGTTACTTTATTCCCGATATACAGTTCCCTCAGCTCGTAAAAGTGCTTAAGAATCGGACCTCCAGGTTATGCTTCATTCAAGAAAGCCTCAACACCCATATACCCAAAAATATAAATAATATATATAAAAGTAAGTAAGTAAATACAATCACCGTTACTGTCATTTCATTTCAATGTCTTGTATACTCTTTGAATTGGAAAATCATAGTGAGATATGAAAGTACAACAGAGAATAGATTTTTTAGTCTTACCGGTACATTTCCAGCTGTTTGACGATTTTACTAAGATAGATTTTTAGTTTTGTATTTGGAAAGAGCGAACCATTAGAATATGCAACAGTTGATTTCTGTTGACTGTATTACTCAACCTGGTATCCTAGTAACGCTACCTTCAAAGTTCGAAAGAGCTTCATAACAAATAAAAGCGGACTGATGAATTAATTCTCATTTATACCATGGACTCTTTAACTGAAAATTTACTTTGGGAAGACAAAGAAATTAGATTCGACACACCAAATGTGTAAGTGCTCGTTAAATTAATTTACGAATTAAAATAGTAAACAAGTTCTTCATAAATATCAATTCAGACAAAACCAGCTACGTAAAGGCGAAAAGGTTTTGGACACCATTTACCATATTGAGGATACCAAAGGCAATCCCGGTAATACAGGTCGCCTCTTAGCAACCAATTTGCGCATTATTTGGTATTCCTTATCGCACAAGAAATATAATTTGTGTTAGTCAGTGAGAAGCTAAAATATTTATATAAAAAAATTAAGTACTTAATCACGTTCAATCGATTTTTCCCACAATTTAGCTATCGGATTTGGCCGCTTTGTCAATACCAACACACGTTCGGTGGTGTCAAAAGTGGGTGGCCCTACACAAGCTCTCTACATACTGGCCACCGGCAGTAATACGCGCTTTGAATTCCTCTTCACCGATGTCTCTGGAGATACGGCGCGTAGGAATGCGCCAATTTTTCAAGGCATTTTCGAAATCTATCAGTATTACAACATTTATTTGTATACATAATATTTATTCGCGTAACTGTACCGTATGGTTACCCTTTATCTTCAGATTATATCAACGCACATACCTGTATAGGGATTTGAAATTACGTGGCGCCATCGTACTATCGGGACAATTGATAATTATGCCAGATGAGTTGGTCTACAGTAATGTCAATGGGGTTTGGAATTTATCAAGCGATCAAGGCAACTTAGGTTCATTTGTGGTGACGAATATTCGTTTAGTATGGTTTGCTGATGCAAATGATACCTTCAATATTAGCTTGCCATATTTGCAAATCGCGAACGTAAGTGTTTAATCAAGAATAAACTTGTTTTTGTTTATATTCTATATTTATAAATTTCCATTTATTTCTCATTTATACTATCGATATTCCATGACAAGTAAAGCGGAATAGGTAGGAATCTTGCTCCACTTTAAATACAGTCTATGAAAAGGCTTCGATACCAGGCTGGCGCAATAACTGAGTGGGTTTGCATAACTACATATGTGACTGTCACTCAATTGCTCTGACAGCAGACGATAGAAAAAGTTCCTCTTATAGTAGTCGGTCCTCGATAAGCAGTTGTTGTTACTCAAGTGTATTTCTACCATTGAAAAGATTCTCATAAAAACTACTCGCCATTCGAAAGCGATATAAAACTATATGTAGGTCCCTCCATAAAGGCACACGCCACAAATTCGAAGAAATTTTCGGCTAAAAGATCTAACAATGTATGTTATTCTTCTAAGTCGGAACTTGCATGCAGTATATCTTTTGCACTAACTCCGCCTCTAACTGAAGTTGAAGGACTAAGTTCGCCAATAGCTGAATTAACCGTACATAAACAAAACAGCTCCAAAAACCGTTATTGTTTCGGCTCAGTCCAGTCGCCGTCACCGCTAAATTAAATCTTATGGGACTGAGAAATCATGTGTGATGTCTCAGCATTTATTCCTCGACTGTCCTGCTTTGTGAAGTAACCTAACCCTTAGTTTTTGATCGGTGTAAAAACCTTTTTAATTTTTTGTTCAGTTATTTAATTTCGTTGCCGATATCTACACCTTATACTTTCTATAGATCCGCATTCGTGAATCGAAATATGGACCTGCACTTGTTATTCAGACTGCCGAGACCGGAGGTGGATATGTACTCGGTTTTCGCATAGATCCCGCTGAACGTCTCAATGAAGTCTACAAGGAACTCATTTCGCTGCATACCATCTATTCGGAGAACCCAAACTTTGGTGTACGTTACGACTCAGCCGAAGCCCTAAAACGTCTAGCCATCATTAAAGAGGCCGAGGAGTTCAAAACCGATGAATTTCAAGAGATCGATGAGCGCCAAGAACGTGAGGTTAACTCGAAGCTTAATACCTACTTGGCCGAGGGCACAGTAGTAGCCGGTACTGAAGCACCTGTACGAGAACCTGTCTATTGCAAGGAGTTGGGCTTTGCTATGGAACGTATACGTGAAGGTTACAAACTGCAAGATTTGTGGGATGTTTTGCCAAGAGTAGAGGGAGACTAAGAAGAAAATATGTAGTCAAGCGCAATATACGCTTCAAATAAAGAATGAAAAATATTTAAATAAGTTGTTTTTTTACTCGATTTACTTCTCACCAGTATGCAAACGCTTGTGCTTTTTCAAAAAATATTTTGTAGTAAAGGTTTTCGCGCATTCATTACACTTCCACATTTTTGCACTTTCGACTGTGCATTTACTTTGCAACTCCACAGTCGTACCACTAGGAGCTGCAGTCACTGTCTCTGATCCTTGTCCAACAGTTGGATTTGTATTGATTACTAATAGAACATTTGAATTCAACGGCGCCCCATCCACAGTATGCACAAAATCGCCGTTACTATTCAAATTTAACAAACTACCCGTTGCATTAGCCGTAACAGTCGTCGGCGCCGGTAACAACGTCAATGTGCCAAACGTGAATCCATTAGGTACCTGTGCCGGCACTTGTGTTGTATTCGCGGCCAATGTTATTTGATGTTGCTGCAATGACGGTTGTGCGGCAGATGGCGGCTGCAATATTTGTGTGCCACTATTTTCCCCCTTCAATGGCGTAGGCTGCGCTATACTAGGCATACCCTTGCTGGCAGTGGTCCCAACCTTGGTTTCTTTGTGTCGTATGCGATCACATATGTTCAGCTTGGGACTGTTGCCCGTGTAGGGCAAACACATTAGGTGGACCACTTTTAAATGTACACGTAGTGAACCCTTCATTTTGAATGTTTTCGAACAAAGATGGCATTTGAAATCGGGTTCTGAAGCGGAAGCGGTGTTGGGATTCGTTGCGAGATCGTTGCTGGTATGACTGACATTCTGATGAACTAGGCGAAAGTGCATATCACGCAGTTGCTCATCACGAAAGGTAAATTCGCAAATATCACATTGGGAAAGAGTGACCTCTGGTGCATTGTTGGTTTTGTCATTGTTGCCGTCAGCAATTTGTGTATTACATGAAGCACTGACATTTGCCATTTCCACTATTTTGGGCATATCTACGACGATTTGTCGCGACTTTTTAGCATTTTTCCCCCTATTTATTCGTTTCGTTGCGGCAGGTGAAGAGATCGCCACATCTTCCGTTTCTAATTTAACCTCTGGCTTTACCGTTGCTGTCTTTTTCACTGTTTGACTTGTACATGGACGATTAGTATCTTTCGCTTCGGCAGCTGCTGCTGCAGTTGCTGCTTCAGTTGATCCGGTCATCATGTCGGTGGTGTGACTAAACAGGTGAATGGTCAACTTGTCCAAACCCAAAAACAGCTCATGACAAATCGGGCAGACCAGCGGTCCGTTGGCGGCCTTTATTAGACTGACACGTAGGGCGTCAATGTTCGGAAAATTTGTTTGCGCACAAAGCGGACACTTCAACGCCAACAATGAACACATTTTGCTGAAATTTCACAATATCACTTTTGGCTGTAAAATTAGACAAAATCTCTCACTTGACGTCTGATGCATTCACAGAAGGTTTCCAAACGTGCTACATATATACATGCCACATCCGTTATTCTTTTATAGTAAATTAACTGTAATTTTAAGTTTTAATAAACTATTTTATTAAATATCACAATCGGTACCGAAAAACAATTCGACTCAACAAGAACACGTCTTTCGTACACGTGAAAGAATTTCTTTTTAAGAAAGCGGCCCAACGAAATATATGCATATTTGAGTTTTCTAAAAATAAACTAAAATTCTGTATTAAAAATGAAAAACGAAAATTTTCTCTCTTTCGGCCTATAAAATTTTCATTTGGCCATTCGTTGTCGATCCTACAGCAACTGTTGGTGCCGTTGTTTTCATCGCTATCGATCCTCCTCATCTCATGCTGTTTGCACACATTCTTACATGTGTATATGTATATGGATATGTTTGCATTTTCCGAGCAACTTTATTCGTTACTTCCAAATTCTACTCAGCTATACTCTTTTGAAATGATTTTGTTGTGGTTAATTTTAACCTGATTCCAACTATGTAGCCACAATTTCTTTTTACCTTAACTTTTGTAAACAATTTAATTTAATGTTAGGCTCTGAGAGCTACGAAAATTCATGTATAGGAAATTTTTAAAATGTTTTCGAAAGAGCAGCAGCCGAGCAATGCTATGTATATAATTACACTGGTCGACATAGTTTTTGCCACTCGGATTACGTATGCTAATTACTTTACCGCATACTCTCATTATAAAACAGAAATATTTTTTTTATATCACCCAGATAGCTACTTATTATTTTACTCGATTTTCTTATAATTTACCGTACTTAGTGTCAAATTGTAAATTAATGCAATATCATGCAAAAGAAGTGCATCAATCATTGAGCGAAAAGTTTTTGCTGTGGATTTCGTGAACTAAATTCAAAAACCATGACACAAAATTGCGCCACATTTTGTCTATACCTGTTTTGAACCTTAAGGAGTTAAAATAAAGTAAGAATACCAAAAAAGCGCGTGTGACAAATTAAAAGTTAATTGTTTTTGTCGTTGGTGCAGCAGCATAAACATTCTCCATACATATACGGTGAATGCTGCTAAAGTGACAGTCCTTGGCCGGATATAAATCCGGGTCCTTTCGGTTACGTAGAACCGACTGTCGTGGGAACGAAAAAGTTAATTTTTGTCGATCAGTGTGATTTGCTGAGTTTGGTTTCAATACGATGTTTAGCTGTTAGTATGAGAGTATTCATGATAGATAGAGAGAGAACACTGCAGTAGTTAAAAAAAAACTATTTTGCATTAAATGTTCGTTAAAACTAAAATTTCAGTTAGTACATAAATTTATTACACCTTTCGATGTAAATCAACCTTGTTTCGTTATCCAGGAAAAACTTCATTTGCATGTGAAACTACAGAACTTATAGTAGGATGATCAGATTGAAGGTACTTTTTCCAATGGCTTTTTTGACAGTTCACGCGTGACTACTGTCAAACTGTGAAAAGTGATCATCGCGCACTCAGGCCTAATTATGGTGTACATAACCGTCCTATGTTTTCGGCTTAATGGCTACGTCAATACGCAAAATCGCCGTATTTGGGCTGAAAAGCAACCAGAAGTCATTCAAGAACAGCCAATACATTCATTTAAAACAACCGTTTTGTGTGGCCTATGGGCTGGAGGAATCATCGGCCAATATTTTTTCAAAGACGAGGCTGGCGCCAATGTAACAATTAATAGCGAACGCTATCGCGACATGATGAACAACTTTTTGATGCCAAAAGTTGAGATCCGTGATCTTCACAACATTTGACTTCAACAAGATGACGCTACTTGCCGTGGGTTATTTTCAGCTTTTTTAAAAGTTTCGAACGTCTTTTTATTTCGTCATGTGCGGCATTCGTAATTTATGTAAGTGGATGAAATTTCATGAAAGATGATACGCCGTCTTTTCCAATGCCTTCCACTTTTCATCACGAGTACGATAAATCCAATGTATGCGTTCGTGCCAAGCTTCAGTTACCAGCTTAATTGGTTGTATAGATATATGGATTTTCATATTTTGATCAATATGTCAATAAGTTATTTCCTTCTATTGGTGCATGTTTCATTGGGATCGGGCTAGCGATACACTCAGTAAAGGGGATTAAATATTTTAGTGTGGCATATTTATATAATTATGATATAGAAAACTGTATAAATACTAATGGGATGAAAAATTCCGGGTCTAACATGTTTTCTGTTCAAAATTAGCTTTATTCATCAACGTAATTTCCATCAAGAACAACGCAATCATTACAGAGCCGCTCTAACATTTCAATACCACTTTTGTAGAACGGTTTAACTTTTGCCTCGAAATAGGCTTCAGTTTCGGCGATAACCTCTTCATTCAAACAAAAATTTCTTACCGGCGAGCATTTTTTAGGTCTGCGAACAGCCAGCAGTCGCTGGGAGCCAAATCTGGCGAATATGGTGGACGCGGGAGCAATTCGAGGTTCAATCCACGTAGTTTTGACATTGTTTTGATTAAGTTGTGACACAGTGCGTTGTCTTGATAACAGTCTTTGAACAGAGCTTTCTCATAGTCAAATGCTCATGCAATATAAAGTCAACACATTCTTTAGATAACTTCAAGATGTCAGCTAACTCTCTCAATTTCACGTTTTGATTATTCAAAACGATTTTGTGGGTTTTTTTGATGTTTTTTCATATAAACGTCCACTGCATTATACATCATCGGTTCCACCATCATCTACGGCCACGTTAGAAGTCAGCAAACCATCGTTTTATTGTTGTTTGGGATGGAGAAGAGTCCCCATAACACTTTTCAAGCCATGGTTTCGCTTGAACGGTATTTTTCCCATCATTCATTTAATAGGCAGCCACGCTAGAAGGTTAGGACTCCCGTACTTCGATTTCTGTAGAAGCTGTCTTAATACAGAAGAAGAGGAAACAGTCAGACACCTTTTATGTGAGTGTGAAAGCCTAGCTATGAGAAGACTGCGCACTCTTCATACATCATTTCTAACCGATATAGCGGATATAGCGAATCTAAAACTAACGAAGCTCTGCTCGTTTATTAAAGCAACTGGATGGTTTGAAAAGGAACACGTAGAGTAAGGATAAGCTCCAGTGGTATCACAATGGACCTGCGGAAGGTCTAAGTGTGGCTATGTTCAGAAACGCATTATAATGCGCAGTACTTGCAGCGCTGGCAGCACTGTCAATGTGACAATTCATGCAACTGATAGATTTGTTGAAAAATTGCAAATAGATTTGTTGCATTTATGAACGCGCTGTGCAGTAAAATGGAATTGTTACTAAGTTTGGTCATGGACGATATATGTGAGGAAAAACCCGATAGTCTTTTATTAAATTTAAGAAAAAAAAAAACGTGTAAAGCTTAAAAGAAGGACATATCTTGTCAAAAGTTTAATATCAAAACGGAAAATACCCAAAAATAAGTCTTTTTTTGAAACAATAAAATCGTTTCCCGAGAATATATTGTATTTTATTCTCATTTTCGAATTTCGCTATTTGCAGTTTTTCGAGACTGTGCGGTTGTACGACTTGAAGTTTGTGGAGAATTTGATGGCTCAACATCATTAGGTTCCGTTAATATCGACATCGAGCAATCGGTCGAGTGGCGTTCGCCACTTTATCTCTGCTTCATCGACTTTGAAAAAGCTTTTGATACTCTTAACCACGAGGCAATCTGGGGAGCACTTTACTGCAAAGGAGTACCTGAAAAAATCATTTCACTTGTCAAAGAACTGTACAGTGAAGCAAGCTGCCGTGTGAGACATGAGGGCATCCTGAGCAACGCTATTCGAGTTCGAACAGGAGTAAGACAGGGATGCGTGCTATCTCCGCTCTTATTTAATCTGGTACTGGACTTAGTGATGCGACAAGCCTCAGCGGCGAACAGAGGCATATCCTGGGGCCTGAGCGGCAACCTTGAGGACTTAGACTACGCTGACGATATTTGCTTGCTATCACACAAACACTCACATATGCAAGCAAAAATAGAGGCGGTGAGCGAATTCGCAGCGAGGGCTGGACTGAAAATAAACATTGCGAAGACAAAGATAATGCGCATCAACACCACCTATTCACATATCTTTCAGATACGCGGCACTAACATCGAAGCTGTAGATGAATTCTGCTACCTAGGCAGTGTAATAAATAAAAACGGCGGTTCAGCGGCTGACATACGTAACCGGATATCGAAAGCTCGCGTAGTGTTTGGCATGCTTGATAAAGTTTGGAGAGCAACGCATATAACGAGGCGCACGAAACTGAGAATCTTCGAGTCCAATGTGAAATCTGTCCTCTTGTATGCATGCGAAACGTGGAACGCGTCAACACGTGACATACAAGCAATGCAAGTATTCATCAACCGCAGCCTTCGCAAGATCACGCACATTTTTTGGCCTAACGTCATATCAAACTTCGATCTGTGGACTATAACGAAACAGATACCAGTCTATCTCGAAATTCGACGCCGCAAATGGAAATGGATCGGTCACACACTTCGAAAGCCATATGGTAATATCACTAGAGCAGGATTGGAACCCCCAAGGCAGCCGCAGACCTGGCAGACCATCTAACACGTGGAGGCGACTAGTAGAAACAGAAGTGCAACAAGCAGGCCGCTCCTGGCGGCAAATAAAATTCCTAGCTTCTAATAGATTTAACTTTAACTTGTTTATTGAGGCCCTTTGTTCCACCTAGGAACCACGGGAAAAAAATATATATATAATATCGACATCGGCAGCTCAACTGAGCTTTGTAAATTTTGAGTGGGCACATTGATTGAGTGCCTGGTACCATACACCTCATCAAAGTCTTCGTAGTGAAGCCATGATGTTAATTCTCTACCGGATGTATTGTTTCTTTTTTTTATTCGCTTATATGTGATGAGTAAATTAGAAAATTTTCGCTGGGCGATGTTTCTATCTATTTTTAAATCTTTATTAACTTTTTTTACTTCATCTACGATCTTAGCCCAGAGCACGCTTTTTTTCCTCCTTCCCGACGTGAACTCGTTCTCCATGCTCAGTCGGACTCTGAGCAGTAATTTTATCTCCGATGTACTAAAGTAATCACTAAAACCAAGAAAAGTATAATAAAATAATAATAATAATAAAATAAAACAAGTTTAAATATCGTATTTTTCATCAATTTTTGTATTAAAAGCTAAAATAAATAATTAAATTCCCACTTTTCATCAGACATTGTACTAGCGTATTTATTGGCAGTGTGAAAATTTTTGCTGCAAATAATGCACTTTTGATACAAAAATGGCGTTTAAGAACGCGTTGCATTTGCAGTACTACCATATTTGCATTTTTGAACGCACTGCTCACTCTGAAATGGTATGTTGCGCATTATAATGCATTGTTGAACATACCCTGTGTCTTATGACAACCACCCTACCTATCTACCTACCTACGTTCTCTCTGAATTCCGAATGGTAGTCACGCACCAACCCATTCGGCTACGGCGACCGCTCCTACATTAACTTCAACAAAACTAATTGGGCCGGCTTCGCGGAATTCACCGAGGACACCTTCGCCGACCGATGTGCGCGTAGGCGGCAAAGACGCATTCCGCAAGGCGAAGTAGCCGTTCTAGCAAATGCGCGTGACAACCTACACCAGCCTGATCCCGGAAACCCGGAGATTCGGCAAACCCGTCAGCCACACAAGTGGAAAAAATTGGCTGAGTACCTGAAAACCTGCGATGAGAGTAAGCTCTGATCCACCGTAAGACCGCAGCACTCACAGTAAGCCACTGCACCTTGCCAGATAATATCCAATAGTCCACCCTCCCGCCGGTACTGAAAATGTGGTTCGCGATCCCTTGCACTCAAACATTTCATATTAAACCAAGCGCTTTTTAAAACAACTTTGTCTTCGGCACAGACATTTTTATTACACTGTCAAGTTTTTCAAGATTTATCATTTCTCCTCGATTTACTAAAAGATTTTTGTTTAGGTTTAATAGATATTTTGATACATCTTTTTCTTTAAGCATTACTTTTGTGAGCAGGTTTATATTTTCTATTTCATTCAGCGCTCTATCTATGTTTAATATCTGTTTAATTGGCATATGATCAGACCTTACTTTCGATTCGATTTCAAATATTTCAACATAGCTCAACCCTTCGTGCGAAACTACACAGAAGTCATTTACAAAGTGGCCTACTGCTCTTATAAGCGTAAAATTGTCTTCCTCATCAACTGTTCTGTCATTCAAAAGAGGTCCTTTTGCCGATGTCTGCTTTGAAAGTGGTTCTGTACATGTCCTCGATCTCTTGTTGTCTATTTCCAATTTTGACATTCAAGTCACCCATAACAACTGCAATTTTCTCTGGAGTTTTCTGGAAAATGCCTTCACTACCTCTGCTTCCTCATGCCAAGCTGCTCCTCTTATATACAAAGGGTATGGCCGGATAAAAATCCGGGTCGTTCCGGTTACGTAGAACCAACTGTCGTGGGAACGAAAAATAATGTTGGTCCCCTTTACGTTAAATCTTCGACTATATCGACGAGAGCCAGGACCAAATACAACTGCAACTAACATGCCCTCTTAAACCCATTCCCCTGTTGTTGTTGTTGTAGCAGCATAAACATTTCCCATACATGTACGGGGAATGCTGCTGAATTGACAGTCCTTGGCCGGGCAGTTCCGGTTTCGTAGAACCGACCGTCGTGGGAACGACATTCCCCTAACACCCCTCTCCGTCTGGACCCAATCCATCGAAACGTCATGTCTCGTGGGACTACCGTTACTATCCGCACTGGCATGGCTTAATGAACTAGTACAACAACAAAACAAACCGTATTTTCAAATATCAACTGAAGCCAACTCAATTAACACCACTTTTCGCCTTGGCACGATCTTGTCGAAGCGCTAAATTTCTTAGCCCGACCGTTAGATAGCTTCGTTAACCAAACTTAATAGGACACAAATCTAGGCGGGGCTTAACAAAGCCATTAAAACAGAAACAATAATAAGAAGCGAAAATAAATAAAAACCATTTGCTTTATTATTGAATTCAATATTGATTATATTTGTTATTGAGTTCTTTTATGTATTTTTATTTTCCGTTTAATACATTTCACTTTTTTGATTTGTTTAAACTAATGTTTAAATGTTATGCAATAGTTTACAACTAAATTACGAGTAAATATATTTCAAATATTCCATACATATATTTTTAAGTAATATTAATAATATTTGTATTTATATATATGTATATATTGAATGCATGTATGTATAGTTTACGCGAATTTTCATGTTTCAATTATCGATATTTCACTTATTAAACATTTAACTGATAAATAGAAGTAAATATATGTATTTAGGTATAGAATTATGAATGTTAAATATGTATTTTTCAGCTTTTTCCATGAAAAGTGTATAGCAAAAGGCGAGCAATAAAATCAAACATATACGTGTGGTACAAATAACAAACAAAAAAGCCTATAAGATACGTTAAGAGAAACCTAAAAAAGCCTATGATACGATAAGATAAAAAAAGATAAATAAAAATCTAAAAGAATGTTAACACCAACTTCAATTGTACGGGATTTTTGCAAGGGGGAGGGAAAATTTGGCGTCACGGCTAATATGGCGCAGGTGGGGAATTAAAGTGACAGCAATTAATTTGTGATTTTTCCAATTGATTTGTGCTAAACTAACAAATCTGCACTATTCATCAAGCCGGCAATCTGGTTTATGCGCGTTTTAGCTGTTTACAGTACACTTTGAGCATGGATCTTTGAAACGTTGCACAAAATCCTTGTATTCGCTTAGCCTAACCTATTAAATTTTTTGTATGTATGCTATACGACTATGTATGTTTGTATATTTTTTGTATAACTATGCATATGTTCCTTTACCGAATAACAACTCTCCCTCCTCCCCACTTATTAATAATTTCACTTTGCTTTGAGTTATGCTTAACAAATTGAACATTGAAAAAATCTGTATTCTTCTAAAGAATTTTGTTGCTGGTTGGTGGAAGTAAGAGCAGATAGATATTATCCACACATACAATTATATATATAATTGTATAGGGATGTAAACTAAGCAAATTGGAGTTTCTCTACTCTATGCTAGTAGTACATATTCTGGTAACTGCTTTTAGAATAAGCAAGTGGGCTTAGAATTATGCTGACTTCTTTATTCAGCTATTAAGATTATATAGGTATATTTTTTTATTTAAGCATTACTGGCAGACATTACAAAGCCTAGAATCGCGTGCTTGCAACAGTTGCAAGATTTTTCGTTTTGCTCTTGTATATGTAAGTATAAGTATATGTGTGTCAGACTACCACTACTTGTAAGCATGTACATGCACGTACCTGAAGAGAGTTGCACAAGAATATATGTATTAACAAAACGGCTACATGACATAAAACTTAGTAAAAAGAAATTAATTAACTAATCATAAAATAGTAAACATAACTACCTAGATGCGTTTTAAACAAAAGTAAAGCACTTCGCCATAATAACAACATATTCACATCTTCATTATTTTCAACAAAAAAAAACATGAATTGTATAATTTAATTATTAAAAAGTTTGATTATCTATGAAATTTTCGTTTTCTTTTATTACTCTGTTCCTCTCTTCTATTTCTAACTTTGGGTGTGTTCGACGAGCTGTAACAATTGCGGCCGTGTCACTTTTTATGAGATGCTAGCATTACGCGTTGCGTCAGTAAAATGTTGACAATTTGATGGTCATCACCAACTGGTCAAGTGCAATATGAAAGTTTGCACTGCGGAATTGAAACTAATGAGGAAAATTTAGTTTTATTTAATAAATACTACCTCGAAGTACGATATTGTTTATTTATTATTATTTTAGCGCAAAATTTATTCCGAATAAAACGAAGTTTTTGACGCATATTTCGATATTTTTAAGCAACACGTTCGACGCGAAATAACTTCTGCAATCTTCCGACGGCTATTGAGTCGAGTATCAGGAACAGACAACAGAAAAAGTAACAAGGTCGCAATATTGCTGTAATTATTGAGAGCGACGAACACATCCTTTACTCTCCATATTAATTTGCTTCAAAATGTTGCTGTCACATTTTAATTGATTTTAATTTATTTTTTATATACTTCTTACATTTCCTGTTTTTTTTCTGCATAAAAAATGTTTTCATCACAATATTAATAAAAATGTTAATTTATATGTATTTGCAATGCACATGGAAGTGCTACGAATTTACAACGGTGATAAGCACAATTACTGCCTAATTCTCTAGTAGGCTGCACTTGAGTTTCCTTCTCTTTATTCAAACTTTCATTCAAAAGTTTTGCCCATATACATACGCAGTTTACGAGCGCCTACAATTTTCGAAAACCTATAACATCACAATATCTTACCTCGTAATATCTATGCAGTATATATATTTATGTCGGGCGATTATACTTGTGCGTTACTCGCTGTTTTAATTCTATAACTTTGTAGCGCAAATTATGCTTGCAAGCTTTCTTTTTTGCTCAATTAATATTTTATTTATTCTTTTTCCGTTAAATTAATTTCATATTAAATACAGTAATTAAGAATATGTTTTAAATGTGTGTGAGTGTGTGTAGATGTGAATGTGTATTTTTTTACTATACATATAACGGTTTTTGCCTTTAAAATATTTCCTTTGCTTGCTGAATAATAATTCTACATAGTTTTCCAGTTTCTTCCAGTTTCATTTATATTAAACTAAAGTTTAACGATATCACCCTGCCATTCGAACTGATTTTCACAATTTTCATTTTCGATACATTCCTGTACTTACGATAAATGGAATGACATACTACCCTCATTTGCGGCGACTTTGAGTTTCTGTCGCATCACTTCTCGACTTGAATAATCGGGTAATTTTAAATAGTTCACACATGTCATCACCGATGGCAAATAATCGTTTGGATTTTGATTACCGTCTAGTGTTTTACGCACAATTGTTAGCGGTGGTGTTAGAGATTTAAAGCCGCCCGTTGGTAGGCGCGGCGAGCCGGTGACAAATTGCAAAAACAGTCGTTGCTCGTCGCGGTTATACGATGAGAGTATATCGTATAGATATTGTATAGCTTGTGAATCTTGTGTAAACCCGTGATCAGTGCGGCAACAATCTTGTAGCATTTTGATATCCCAACGTTGATAGTTGCTAGCACCAGAACCGCAAAAGACATTCTCCAACTCTTCAGGATAGAACATGCGCAGACGTTGTGTGGAAAACACTGAGTCGAAACCTATTACGAAAAGCGTAGGAAATACACAAATGATTAGATGAATGTTAAAACTTATGTTATTGCCATATTTTTTAAGCCGCGAATTTACCTTCGCGCAATGCCTCAAATTGTTTCTGCACGCCTTCGACGAGGAACCAATATGTCACTAATGAGATATACTGGTGTAGATTATGTATTGTAACTGGTGTATCACGACCACCCCGACACAGTTCAATGTTTGCATAGCCGGGTAAAACAAAGTCTAGGCCCAAATCGGCTATAGGACAGCCATCCAAGTCCAATGATTCAATCTGAGAGTAGCGAAAAAATTAGAGCATACAAATTTATAATTACCTATTTTAACATGTAATTGTGTTTTCTTACCTTTTCAGTCTTTTCCATTGCATCGAGATTGGTATCGGTTAGTATGACTTCGCGTTCATGTACTACGTCCTGCAGCCGTACTAACGTGCTTTGTACTTCGGGCGCAACACGTGATAAATCAGCTAGACCTACTGAGTGCTCCTCATTCAATAGCCAACGATAGAACGGTATTGAGAACGGTAAATCCAGCTGAAAGCGAAATAAAATATTTTGAGTTAGTTAAATACAATAAAAAAAAATTATTGTATTAAGAGCGAGTAAAATCGAAGTTCGTTTGAAGGAGATACGGTCGAAAAATATTAAAAATGTTTGGGTACGATTTTTTTATTATATAGATATATATAATTATATATGTAAGCGCTACACCCTTTTTGGGTGTTTGGCCGAGCTCCTCTCCTCCCCTATTTGTGGCGTGTGTCTTGATGTTGTTCCACAAATGAAGTGCATTTTTTTAATACGATTTGTTTTTGTAGAGAAAGGTTCATATCAACAAAAAAAAAATTAGATAAGTGCCATTTAGGTTGACATATTTCTAAGTTATTCATCGCGTTTGCTTATAGGATGCCGCCCAAGGTTTTCAGTTCAATTATTGCAAACACCCATTATATGCACAAATTTACAAAGTTTCTCTTGGTTTAAAAATTGTTATTCTAATGAGAGTTGTCGCGGTCACGTAAACCGGTGGATTAGAATAAAATAAAATAAATTTTACCTCATGATCTTTTGTGCCCTCTAACAGTACCCATACAAACCTCATTAAACTTAAGATAGATAAGAGAGCTAGGTTGGGCTGAGCATATGTTTTGCTTCTGGCTGCAATTGAGCGATATGATTCAACCTTATCTACGGTATGGCGCCACATTCAAGGAGAAGGAGAATCTGCAATGGCCTGTGAGAATGCCTGTGAGCAGTTATTGTCGACAAATGACCAGGTTGTTGTTGTAGCAGCATAAACATTCCCCATACTTACATACGGGGAATGGTGCTGGAGTGGTAGTCCTTGGCCGGATATAAATGCAGGTCGTTTCAGTAACGTAGAACCGACTGTCGTGGAAACGTCAAGTAATATTAGGCAAATTAAAATCGCCAAATACGCAAACGTTGCAGCCAGAATGAATACGCACAAGGGTTGTTACATTATCAATGATTTACCATGTACTAGGATGCAAAGCTGATCCAGAATTGAGTTCTCGTTGTCTAAGTGCACCAACGATGATCGATACTGACAACAAATAGCTGTTAAAACGGGGTGGAGGCCTTGACAGTCCGGTTTTTTGGCAATCTCGGTCTTTCCGGTATACATTAAAAAAAATTGGAGTCAAAGTATACATTTTCATTGAATTCAGCGTTTAACTAAGTTTCAATAAGAACATATACATATGTCATAGTCCAAGTGAGCACTCAGATTAAGTAGAGTCTTAGACTTAGTTCTGATTCCGGAAACATTTTGGAAATAAATCCTTAGAGGCTTAGAAAGAATTTCTTTGGGAACGGAATCTATTATAGTTTTACTGGTACAGAAGCTTCTTTCCGAAAAAAACTCGAACGGACGAACAATCACATCAGTAGGCCATAATGTTGAATTCAGAAGAATATCATAATTTGATGCCGGGATGTTTAGCTTAAAATTAATCCGCTTCAATGTTGAAACATTGACATATTTTTTAACAAGCATATGGCAAGAAATCAAGCTTGAATCGATTGACTTATGCTTTGAACTGTAAGATACGATACTATTAGTAGTGACAGAATTTGCAAATCACGCGACATGCGACCTTCAATTCACTATTCATATTACTACTCACTATGCCTTTTGATTTCCTACTGGAATGGTCGTCAATTTTATCATTACCCTTTTTGGCAATAGGAGCAAAGTTCGCACTAGAAGAGCGCAAAGTGACCGTATTAGCAGTAGCAGCATTAACAGCGTCAGCACCGAGTACATCTGCATAAGTAGAGATGGCTAGCCGCAGCCTACCTAGCCGATACATCCGCTACTTCGTTCCCAGTTATACTCCTGTGTCCTGAAACCCATATGAGCCGGATGCGATTGTGCGTTCCTAACAAGCTCTCGATACATTCAAGGACTAGTGAGGACTTAACCGTGAGTGTCTCAGAATGCCAATCCGCTTATTCCCGAGGCTTCTCTCTAAGTTCAACTCTTCACATCCACTTAGAAGATGCTTGGAAAACTACCCATCGGCACAAAATGCTTTATTTGGGAACCATGTATTCCATTATGGTCGATCTTTAGCACTTCGCCGATGTCAATTTTGACCATTTCTTTGATTTTGTCGACATTTTCGACGACGGGTCTGCCTAGGCGAGATGCATCTTTAAAATCAAAAAAATGCCTGAACGGAATAGTCATTTCCACGACAGTCGGTTACGTTACCGAAACGACCCGGATTTATATCCGGCCAAGGACTGTGACTCCAGCAGCATTCCCCGTATGTAAGTATGGGGAATGTTTATGCTGCTACAACAACAACAACGGAATCGCCGAAACCCAAACGATATATCGATCACTACAGCCATCTATCTACCGAGAAAATAATGGATTTCTGTTTCCCCAAACTAATATATTAGTTTTAATAATTAATTTAGTTTAATCTGCTTTAACTTCCACCAATGTTTCTAACGTTATCTAATTTGCGTAAAGTTTCTTATATTCATACTTGGGCAATTTACTTACCATTCGACTGTCCATTACAGCTTTACCCATAAATTTGCCGAGGAATTTGAATTTCGCCTTGGATTTTGATACATGTGGCAGCTTCGATGATTTGCCCAACGGCATTGGGAAAAGTCCATGTGGCGAATTTACATAGGACACCGATGTGCTTGTCGTTATTGTGGCAGCAGATGAGACACTATCACCGATTTCAGGCGGTGAGCTATCGCCAGCGTCGGAGGGCCCTAGATGTTGCTGTTGTGACTGTTGCGTTTGATGTTCCAATTCATCCCCGCCAATTTGTTGCTCAATTATCATATTCAAAGCATTCTCGTTTGATGTTGAGGTGCCAACAACATGATCCATTGACTGTTGGTATTGTTGTTGTTGTTGTTGCTGCAAATGTTGGTGGTGACTGCGAGTAGACACACCCATGCCACTGCCACTGCTGCTACCGCCGATGCTGACAGCGCTATTATTAGCATGTTGACCATCCCCACTACGATGAGCTCTAGTACTTGACCGCGTAACGGTGGTAGTACTTGCAGTCGTTGTGCTATTCGCATGCACAATTGTATTTGTTGCCACTGTCACAGCAACAGCGTCATCTTGCCGCGCTGTCGTAACTTCATTAACCTCATCGATGTGGACGCTGCTGCTTGATTTCACTACATCAGCTATGGTTGAGGAATTTTGCTTATAACTATCACTGCCATTCCAAAGTCCCAGATCACAACGCTGCAACTCAGCTGACACCAAAGCATAAAACTCCAATGTTGGACCAAGTCCAGTACCAACCTATATACAGTAATTATTAGTAAATGAATTAAAACACCTTGGCGCAATTCTATTTGGTACAACTTACCTCGTTCTCATATTGAATTTCCAGTAGTGCTTTCGAATGGCCGACATCTTGAATAATATGCTCCGCCTGTTTTAGTATATCCTCACGTGATATAGCACGTTTCCGTCTATCCAAACGTGGTGCCACACGCTCCGACGATTCAGCCGCATTTAAATCGGGCGTCGTATCCAAAAGCCGTTGCAAAGCACGATCGCGGTCAAAACTTGTCGCATAGAAGAGCAGATGACGTGTTTCGAAGGGGAAGAGGAACGCGCATGCCATACCAATTTGTGGCAACCACGGTGGCAAATTGCCAGTCATTATAACAAGTGGATCTTGCAGTTGACGATTGGCTTTAGCTGTGATTTTGGGATGCACAAACTCCGATTGCGGTATGATATGCTGTCGGTGTACGCATCCGTATAGCTGTTCCCAATGACGATTTAGCGCATTTATGATACGTAGCATACAGAGCGCATCTAAAGAAGCGTCTTGCACTGTTACCACATCGAGCGGTAGTGTGCTAGTAAGGAATGCTTTCAGCACCGATACTGTACTGGGCGCTATGCCTTCATGCCACAATTCGGTCTTCTTGCGCAACAACTTGGACGATAATTTACTGCTTTTCTTTGCAGAAGAGGGCGTGGCCGACGATGAAGTGCCACATATAGGTGCATGCAGTCCCGAGCCAGAAGCGCCAGCGGCAGTTGAAGATGACGCCCCTGATACACCGCCATGTTTGCCAATACTTAGGCTAGTTGTAGAACTGGTTGTCGCACTGACACTGCTGCTGTTCGCCTCATCCTCTACAGGTCGGTAGTAAATTGTGTGTTGTTGTACCCAAACACTGGCATTGCCCAAAGGCGTTTCGGTATCGGTGTCAGTTTCCGACTGATCATTGACCAAAGGCGAGAACTGTTTAACTGCCTGGTAAACAGTCATGTTGTAGGGCAAGGCGTGATCACCGATCATGAACTGTAATTTGTGCTTAAAGCCACTTTGTGACATCACAACAGCGGCCACGTTATCATCCATATCCTCCTCTGAGTCATCATCTGAGTCTCCGCGTATACCACCGTAGCCACGTACAACCAAATAGCGCTCGATCGCTTGTACCATGGCAAGAGGATCGATCTTGACGGTGCCACCTTTCCATTGTCTGAGATTAGTGCAGTCGGGGTGACGTTGCAAGTTGCACTTTAAAAAATAAAAAAGCAAAAACATCAAGAATAGTGAATTAAAAAATGTTTTTGAACGGATACGATACTACTTTAAAGGAATTAAATATTTTGGATATAACGCAACAATTAACAACATAAAATTACAATTTCTTCATTCATTACTCTGAACTCACCTTTAGTTGGTGTGTATTAAAGAATTTAAGCGCACTCGTGTTAGAACGTCCGCCTGGCCCAGAGGGAAAGTCGTGCACCTTTACAGGGAATTGTTCCAATTGAGTGACGCAACCATTTAACTTCGCAACGAATGCGTTGAATGCTACAGCATCTATGTTTGGCATTTGCCCAACCTTCTTTAATGGTTCTAATGGTAAACCCGCAAACACATGCATAAACGCTCGCAGGCGTCCATCTCGGTCCACGATGCCATCTTCACATGTCATGAAATTCAGCATTGCCTTAATCAAACCTGAATGATTCACCTCAAATGGTGATATATCACTTTCCAGTAAAATAGTTTTCAGTTCAAGCAACGCATCTAAGCAATCTTGGAAGCTTCCACTTAGCTTAAAGATAATGGTGGATAAACGGTGCAGCACATTGGTGCCTCCGCTAATGGTGCCAGCTGAACTACTGCCACTGGCACCCCCTTCAGCCTTAGCGCTTTCTTGTTCGGCATAACGTTTCACAAATGAAATGGCTTGTTCCCGCACCCATTGACGTGCCTTCTCACGATTGCCTGCAGCAATAAGATTCGCATTGGATATACTTTTGCTGATACTATTTGCTGCACTGTTCGCACTGTGGCTTGCAGCGTGCGCCGCGCTCACGGCGCTGCCGCTGGTGTTGCTCCCACTGCCGGCATGATTTGAGCTGCCCGCATCTTTGGTAAATGAACTGTGGTGAGATCCTTGACGTCCCCAACGTGCGGGATTCAGCGATGCGAGGAATGAAGTTTTCGTCGAACTACTTCCATTACTACTAGTTCCCGCGCTATTGGCAGTTCCGCCGCTACTGAAGCGTGATTTGCCGCTGCTTGCGCTGGGTGTACTGCGACCAGTGCTACTGCCAAGACCTAGAAAGTATACAAATATAGCATAAATATTCGCGGTAATGAATTTAAATACAATCAAAGGTATTCACTTGTAGCACGACTGAGCAGATCATGCATCGAAGACGTGGAGGAACCGCTTTCATCCTGACGTGATTTCGAGCGACTGCTCGATTGTGATTTTCGTTTCGGTGGGACCTTTCGTTTCAACATATCGGACATTTTGTGCTGCAACGCTGACGCGGACGAAGATGAAGGTGTGGATGAGCCTGTGCTTGTGACAGCCACACCACTATTACCACTGCTACCGTGATAGTGCGGATCGCAAACGCTTGGCGTTGGCGCGAACACCACTTGTGACAAATGCTGCTGAGGTGGCGGATGTGCCATCACAGTTGGTGAATTGACACTAATGGCTGCATTAGACGATGACGGCAGTAATTCAACATGGTGTGTTGACGGTGGTGGTGCATGAGGTTGGAAGTGCGGTGGCGGATGATGAAAGTGACCATGCACGTATTGCCGTGGATCGCCGGGGGGTAATGGTGGCGCCGCTGCGCTAGTAGAGTAAACAAAAAAATTGGGTGCCTGTGCAAGATGCGTGTGCGTGGGTGGTCCTGCAGCAGGCGGTGCAGAACTGCTGTAGTGATATTGCAATTCGGCGGTTGTGCCTGCAGCACCAATCACTGTGACCGGTGGAGTGATTCCAGCGCTGGAGTTAATAGTAAGGGCAAGTGAACCAGCAGATTGCTGACGTGGCTGCACACTTCCAGCAGGCAATTGTGGCATTAGCAGTGGACCAGTGCTTGGCGGCATAGCCAAGGTCACTTTTTGGCCATTGCCACTACCCTGCGCATTGGCAGTTAAAGCATTCATTGCGTGTGAAAAGCTCTTAACTGTGTATTGGTGATGATTGCCTTGACTTGCACCTGGCTTTGATGTATTGGGCGTAGAGTTGACTGCAGTTGAACAGCCTGCTAACGGCGCATTGTCCATGAAGAATGGATTCACTTGCAAGCCTGATGCGGATGGCGGTGCACTCTGCGAACCACTAGCTCCTGGTAGAGCTTTCGGTGAGGGATTGGCACATATAGGATTGCTGGGATCAGTGAGCTGTGTTATTTGATAAATTACACCCTCGCGTCGGAAATGTGTGCCAAACACGTCTGGCAGTTTTTGCATTAAAATCTCGGCCATTTGCAATGCACCGACTACAATGCGTAAATCGTTGCTGCCCATCATGCCAGCAATGTGACTGGAGACCAACTGATTTTTAAGCACATCTCTCAGCAATTCGGGTGTGGCATAGTACACCATCCTTAAAAGTGCACGCAAGCATTTATAGCGAACATTTGGTCCAGCAGATGAGCTATAAACTTCGTACAGTACATTGAAGAGGTTCTTGATGAACTCTGCTGCCAAACCGCGTTCCTCTTTAAGACAAGCAATACGTGCATCCACCGAGGCTCGACGGCGCTGCTGAGCGCTATTTGTTGCTGGCGTATTGGGCGTAGTACTAGGTGTACTAGATTGCGCTGATGTACTTGCCGATGTATTCGCTACTGTACTAGTTAGAGCTGTAATTGCTGTGGCCACCGCAGATGCCGACAAATCCTGGCCAGTTGATGCTGCAGATGCAGTCGGTGGTGGTGGCGGAGGCACGTAATTTGGATTTATCTTACGCTGCACTGGGCGCGTAGTGCCAGTGTCCTCGTTTATCTGCTGCATTGAATGAAAATCGACTGTGTATGTGCGACCCAGTGTACTCAAACTGAACTCATCATCGGAATTTAGGTGTGCTGCTTCAATCATTCGCGAATCAATGGTCGAATAGTTGTGCCAAGTGCCGCGATCGTCACGCCACTGCCATTGTACTTGGTCCTGAGTGTTGAGTGTTGGACGATCCAACAGTGCGTCCACAGTGAAAATACCATCTGTCGGTAGCCGTGGCATTAATTCACCTATCAGGCAAGTAATCTCGTACAGCTCAGATGGTGAGCGTGTGATAAGCTCTACATGCGATGTGGTCGATGTGTTGGGCTCTGCATTGCCGGTAAGCAAGTAAAGCAGTGTAGATGCAATATCGTTCTTCAGCAACGAAATGGCCAGGTCAGGGCAGTTGCCGCACATCAGACTCAGCATGCGTACGACGGATGTAAACGTGCCACTGTTGAGTATGGTCGGCGTAACAACCAACAATTGCTGGCAATTTTTTAGCAACTCTTTGCTAGCAATCTCTTGCAGACGCTTCGGATCATGCTGGAAACTTTCTACCAAACGGCAAAATGCCGAGCAAACACTCTCCACGCACTTCTTGTCCTGCTGTGACAGCAAACGAGCCAATAGTGACAGACTCTCCGCAGCGAAATGAAACTCCTCTGGGTGCAGGTTTAAGCAACAGTTCGCCGTTATTGCAAGAGCCGCACGCTGTGCATTGATCGAGAAGAAATCGAGAAAAGTCAGACATGCTGAAACACCATTGGCTTGCAGAATTGCTTTATTGTGGCGACGCGATAAAATTTCAAGCGCTGTCAAACTCTGCTCCGCAACATCCATACATTGAATAGCTTCCAGTTTTTCGAGGAATACCGGGACCGCTTCTACCACAGTGCCCGACGAGCGCGGCAGAGCTTCCAACATGTAGGCGAGAGCACGACATGCATTGTTCATAATATCGAAATTATTTTCCATACGCAGCAGCGTTATAAGCGCCGGTACCACTTGTTTAATTGGAAAACCAGCTAGCGTGTCTTCATTGCCCATTACCAACATTTGGCACATCTCGATGGCAGCCTGTAGTTGTTGGCTCTCATCGTGTGATTGCAATCCTTGCAGCAGTTGTTGTGCCTTCGACGAGCTGCTATTGCCAATGGTGCGATGCAGAATGTGCGTCATGCGTGGCCCCAAAGCGCCGAAAAGATGCGGCGGTAGACCACGCGCCTCCAATAACGCCTGCAGACGCCCCACTTCGCTGTCATCGCTCTCCGAATCGGCGTGCGAAGTGGCGGCGGTAGTGGCGCCCGTTCCGGTGTTTGTGGCCGTCGCGATAGAGGAAGCGGTGCCCACACCGGCACCCGCACCAACTGCCGCGCTTGCGTTATTTGCTAGATTTGTGTTGGCGGCGCCCAAGGCGGTAGAGACGCTGAGGTTTGCTGCAATACAAACAAATGAGAAAATTAATTCGATAAGTACATATGGACGAGTGCGCACATATGCATGTAAAGTACAAATGAATTTTAAATAAAATAGAAATAAATTAAAGAGTAAGTCTACAGTGCTGTCACCGCTTAGCAGAGCATGTATTGCGGTTCAGTCGAAGGAAACGGTTAGCGAGGATGAAAAAGAGGTGTTGTCATATAAAATAAAGAAATCAAACTCAGTATTTGTATTTTTGTGGGCAACCAAAGTTATTGTAGAATAATTACAAAGAATAAAAACTCAAAAATATGCATATGTGCATGCGTGCATACATACGAACATATATACATTATCGAAAAGAAAAGGGAAGTAAAACTTGTTGATAATGTGGATGATGAGAGGAGTTGGTTACAAGTATTCGGTTAGCACACGACTTATCGTCATCTGTTGTTGTTGTTTTTTCCTTTCTTTTTTAATTTACCTGTGGTCGATTGTCCACCAGTATTCGGCGGTCCGATCGGCGGTTGTTGTGCCATTAAATTATAACTTAACGCATCCGCAGAAGCTGTTGTGTACATACATATGTATATGCGTGCGTGGTGGTGTGGTGGTAGTGGGTGGAAGAGCAGAATACGCCATGAAAGTAGAGAATATTTCTAGGTTCTTATTAAAATCATTTAATATACTTATAAATTACTACACAAAGCTTAAAATAACTTCAAAAGCACCCATTTCCACACTCTGACCACGCCCATTCCCATTTCCTCTACCGTACTACGCCATACCTACGCTTGCCAGCCTTAAAACAAATATTACCACACTAACTCCCTATACATATCTACATATTACAGTGTTTACAAGCCATCGTAAATCGTACATACCTGTACATAATTGTATGCATTTGTTTTTTCTGCCAAATGCACTGCTAATGCGCCTAAAAATATCTAACGGTTTTTTCCTACATGTTGGCGGGGCACTGAGCACCACGTTTTGAGTGATGGGTTATATGTTGATAAATCTAACACATACAACCCAGCAATTTAACAATTTTTTCAAAAGGATTTGTGTTTTATGTATCCACCTTGCAGTCTCATTGCAAATAAGCTAAGGTTTTGAGATTAAAATTTAAAGTGGCTTCCACCATATTTACGTGTTTATGCAAATATCAGGTGAAGTAAAAAGTTCCGACCATTTTCTATAAGCCACATTTCCCGACGTCGTACTATACGGTGATTAAAGGTGGCATTACACTTCAAAAAAGTTCTTTACAGTTTTGTATTTCCTAAAGACAGTTGTGTGTCACACATTCTGATAAGTCAATCATCTCAAATGTCGATAAAATCATGCAAATCGTGAAGTGTGACCGGCATCTGAACATTTGTGCCAGAAGCTGAGAATTGGTTACAAAACCATTTGGAACCATTTACACAAAGCTAGTCCGCAAAACATTATATATATATTATTTTTTACACCCTTTTTTGGGTGTTTGGCCGAGCTCCTCCTCCTATTTGTGGTGTGCCTCTTGATGTTGTTCCAGTTTTAAGCCGACTCCGAACGGCAGATATTTTTTATGAAGAGCTTTTTACATGGCAGAAATACACAAATACACTCGAACGTTTGCCATTGCCTTCAGCGGTGCGACCGCTATTAGAAAAAACTTTTTCTTCATTTTGTGATTATTAGGTAATTAGCTGATAATCACAGTTATTAAGATTATTAAGCGCAAAATAACCAACAATGAAAAATAGATCAAGAATAGCAGCCAAAAAAAATTATGGCTTAAACAAAGTCATGGCTGTGCTTTTTATGAGATTGGATGGGAATCATCCATACAAATTACCAGATTGAAGCGGGCGATTCGATCAGCAGCATTTCTTCAAATATGTATGGGGAATGTTTATGCTGCTACAAGAACAATATCATCATCAGAACAACCAGATTTAGAAATTGGGAAAGATGTTGTGTTTCACAAAGGCAAAGGGTATCTTCAATAATAACAGCAAATAAGAAAAGTTTGCAATAAGTGTTATTTTAATGCTCAATATGTAAATATTTGTACGGTTTCTATCGAAAAATTTACTTCGACTGGAACTGGAAGCTGTTGGTCTGCTGTCGATTGGACTTTAAAGACGCACTTAATATGAAAAAGATATTGTTTATTTAAGAGAAATTATTGGGCAAAATGAAAATGAATGGCAAAGACTTTTATAAGAAATATCGTATTTTTCATTACCTTTCTGCATTACCAGTTCAGTTATTAAGATGAGAATTGCTACACTTTTTTTTATGAACCTAACTCCAGCAGCTCTTAGAATTTGGATGGAGGAGAGGTTCCACCATATAACGCAGTACTGACGACAACGGAATAAATAACTCCTGTTCAAGCAATTGCAACATTTTCTTGATGGTACCAAATTGGCTTCAACCGGCTCTATCCCTTATACCATATTTCCTATCTCTTGATTCGCGGAATTATGAAATTGTCGTCAAATATGGCAAATGTTATTGAACAGACGATAATCTTAAGTATGTTAATGTTGTAGTCGAAAATATGGTCAGAAACTTTTCCCTTGAACTAACATAATTGGCATATAAGCCTATTCGGTCAAACAAGTGGTCGTACAAACGAAGGCGCCTACAGCTTTATACCAGTACCGAAACGCAGATGCTTATTAGAAGCTCTTTTTACAGAAATACACGGACGCTTGCCTTTGCCAGCCGAAAAATGTTGGGCTCAAGCAACATTCAACATCAAATGTTCGTGTAAAGCACAAACAAACTTGTGCCTATGGTAAAGTACAAACCCAGTTCGATCCCCCAACAGACGGTTCTACGTTACCAGAACGACCTGGATTTAAATCCGGCCAAAGACTTCAGGAGTATTTCTCCAAAAGATATGGAAAATGCTTTAAGCTATTACAACAAATAGCAATATAAACACAGTAAGGAATAATAATAATGGTTTCCGTCACATTAGTGAACAATGAAAGTCCATTCATTTTTTGTGCCCAATTTGTTCAATTAGTTTAACAATTTTGATCACAATTGTCATTTTGACACCGGAACATTTTACTTTGGAAGTAAAAAAAAAAGTTAAATACGATGTACGCCAAGAGACTACATAAAACGTTTTAAAACACTTTTCTTTTTTCTCCTGTATTTGTATATAATTGTTATAGAGGAGCCCCCACCTGTAAAAAAAATATTAGGGCAATTCACAACTGAGTGCAAATAAACTGGCATCATGGAATTTACGAATTGATAGCAAATAATATATATATTTTGTTGTTGTATTGTCATTGTAACTTGTAGTAAATATTATGCTACCTGGTTGTTTTCTCTTAATTGTGTACTGTCATACTGTATTCTAAAGGGTCGAACATTTTTGGACCTCAGATGATTGGTATAACTTCACCGTGTAAAAAATGGCGGGGTATACTACAAATATTGATGCTGACTCTACCAAATATTCCAAATTCTTACTCATTTTATATTTGAATACTTTATACACCAACACCTTTAAATTCCCTTTTATCATTATTTACAGTTATAAATAATGCAACATAAATTACAATAAATAAGAGAGCAGAAATGTACTGTGGTTTAAAAGGAACGGCCTATGACATATCTAAACTCTGAACAGGCACTGGTGGCAAGGCAAAGTGACAACAAAACAAACAAAAATAAACGAAAACCAAAAACATCAACCCCGCATTCGCTGCACACACTTACCGCTCGCTTTATTATGCGTATTCATATTTATGTGGCTACTATTCGTTGCGACAGTGGCGACGCTAGCGGTGGCGGTGTTGGCAGCAGCGGTGGTAGTATTGGTATTAGCGTTGACGATGGCGGCAGCGCTTGCAGACGACGCACCAACGAGATGGCTCGACGGCATCGCATTCAAATGCGCATTGGCAGCAGTGGCGCGATAATTATAGAGGAAACCAGGCTGTACAATAGTGGTGCGATGATGGACTTGTTGTTGTTGTTGCTGATGTTGATACATCAGCGTAGGGGTGGTTTGTGTTTGTTGTGATGTAGCGATGGCAACAACAACAGCGCCACCAGGCGCGGCTACCGAATGATGCAGCATATGATGATGCTGTTGTTGTTGCAGTTGCGGTGGCGGTAGCGTTTGATGATGATGGTGGTGATGAGTAGCATGCGCGGGGGCGTGTGGATGTTGCGGGTGGTGGATATGATATTGATGGTGGGGTCCGATAGCAGCGGCGGCTGTTAACGGGGTACTACCGCCGATACCTCCGCCGCTGTTATTCCCACCGCTCGTTGATGCTAATAGCGTTGGTGCTGATACGACTGCAGCGTTTTGTACGCCCTGACCGCAGCTACCGCCACCACTGCCACTGGTGCTTCCACTCCCGCTGCCACTGCCGTTTTGCGCTGCTGAGCTGACGCAAGAACCCGTTTTGCTTCGTGAACTTCGCCTTAGCGAATGTAAAGAATGTTGTGACGGTATCGCGCCCGAGGCTAAAGTTACTGTCGATGAGCTGGAGCCTCCCACTCCTGCAGCGACTGCTGGACGCCCGTGCCCGTAACTGTGTTGCTGCGGTATTTGTGGGTTCAAATGTGGTGTGAAAGATGGTGTGACAGCAGATGAACGATCAACAACCAAGCTGGCGCCTATCCCAATGTCAATTGTCGCCGGGTGTATTTGGTGAGGATGTATAGATCCTGTTGCTGTAAGCGGTGGCGTTGGATGTGGAATGCGATGTAAAGGCTGCGCTTGAATATGTGCCAAGGGCAACGGTAACGCTGAAACAGGCGGTGGCTGCTGCTGCTGCTGATGTAAATGAGGATTTGAATGATGATAGCGACCACCGAGTTGTGTATGCAGCGAGTGTTGCGCTATTTGTTGATGCTGCTGCTGCTGCTGTAATTGTTGCGGTAGTGGTGGCGGCGGCGGCGGCACTTGATGCTGCTGTTGTTGCTGATATATAAGCGGTGCAGCAGCTATGGGGACTGTGCCAGCAACGTTTCCTGTTGGTTGATAGTGATTGAGATTTAAATTTAATATGGCAGAAGTTGAGGCGGCAACTAAACCAGTTGTGGCTGTTGTTGCTGCTAGTGTGCTATTGCTGGGGTATGTCGCATGATAGAAATGCACGGGTTGTTGCTGTTGTTGCTTTTGCGCTTGCGCGTGTTGTTGTTGTTGTGGATGCGCTTGCAATTGTTGCAGGCGCGATTGTTGTTGATGATGATGTTGGTGTAAATTATGGTTTTGCGACTGCAACTGCGACTGATAGTGCGCCTGCGAATTGTAATAATGATGAGCACCGGCAGCTGGCTGCACGTGCAAATAATGAGATTGCTGCGGCAACTGATGAGGCAGCACAACCTGTGGTGTCACTTGCTGTTGACCGGCCGGCTGGTTGAAGTGTCCAATTAGCGGGTATGGTAAGTGTGTATGGTGTGACAATGGTTGCTGAAGCTGTGACTGTGGTTGTGGTTGTGGCTGTGGCCTTTGTCCAACTGTTGTAGCTACTGCTACACCCGATATGGACGCGCCACCTCTGTCACTACCCGCTATTGTGGCTGTGCCAGTTAAACCGCCAGCAACAAAATCTATGCTGCCACCACTGCTGCGCGTCTGTCGTGCCCCCAGATTTGGGGCTCTGTTGTAACCCGTCGCCGTAGCTGTGGTTGTGACTGCGGACTCAGTAATACCAATCTTCTTATTGTTATTCCGCTCTCTGTCGACGCTCCTACCGCTGCTGCTATTGCTGTTACTACTACTGTGGTTATTCTTACTGTTACTATTCTGGATTTGGAATTGGACTTGCCTTTGCCGTTGGCGTTGCCGCTGACGTCGTTTTTTCTTATTGTTGCTATTTTTCTGCTTATTGCTTTTATTATTACTCCTCTTCACAAGGCCTAGAAAACCAAGAGCTTTTGTCTGGTTACCTTTAAAACGCGTCGAAAGGAATGTAAACAGAAGAAAAGTCTTGTTGTAGTTGTTGTTGAAGCAACTGATACTATTTTGTTTTGGATTTCGATTTATTCGATTATAAATAAATTTAAGTTTATTTCCTGAATTAAAGGTGGTAGAGCGTGTTTGGCGTATTGTATTTGTTGTAAGTGATGCTGCTAATGAATTAAAAGAAGAATGGATGTGTTGTTTGTTGATGACTGTGATGGCTTGTGGGGCGTGGGCCGTTGGGTGTTGCTTGATAACTGATTATCGGTGGCAATGAGTTCAATCGGTGGTTGATTTAAATTGCTGCTGCTTTGTGACGACGACGATGATGTTGTTGTTGCTGACGCACGTTCCGCGTCGCAACCAAGCTGGTATGTAAATTGAAATGTACTCTCTCCTTCGCATATTTCGCACGGGAGGCTTTCTCTTTCGCTCTCTCACCTGCGTTTCAAGCTGCACTATATGTATGTATGTATGTAAGTATGTTTGTGGTCTTATTGCGTTCTTCTCGTAAATAATTAATTAGTTCTTTGCCATTTAATTCATTACGTCTTTTTTTTTGGTTCGCATTAGCCTTTCGCGTTATTATTATTGATGCTGTTGAATTGCTTGTGATCTTGAAATGGTTAGTTATTGCACGGATTACACACGCGAGAATGTCTGTAACAGAAACCTTGATGACGACGCAGACGCCGCTGACGACAACAACAACAAAACAACAACAACAACATCATCATCATCATCCTCCACAACAACAAATTATAATTTTTGACGCCGAATAATTAATGTTTTTTATGGAAATTGGTTTTTGTTCTTCGTAAAAAACTTTTTGGTTAATATTTCTTTATTTTTTATATCAAAATTTTGTTTTGAAAACAAAAAAAAAAACAAAAAACAAGAATTGAAAGCTCAAATCGAAATTTTTTAACGTACAAAAACAGAAAACATAAGCAAATTATAGTTTAAAAGAGACAACACCAAGTAATAATCTTCTCAACAACTACAACTGCAACAACAGCAACGTGCAAAAATTAACCCTCGATTTATTTTCCTTTATAGTTATTTTATTTATTAATTATTTAATTTTGAATTAAATTATTTTCTTATTTAATTTTCTTTGGAGAGTTGGCGCATTAGAGCGCTACTTCTTCAACAATAACCCACTGTTCTTCTGCTCTGCTCTTCTGTTGTATATTAGGTTTTTTTCTTTTGCTGCCTTATATTTTTTCTCTACAGCACTGAATATAGTAGCAGCATTTTGAATCTCACATTTCATTTTAAACTAATATTTATTTGTTCTCTGTCTTGAAATCAATTTTGAAACATTTCGTAATAGCTAATCCACTGTGTACATATATCACATTTTTGTGGGCTACAGCTAAGATTTTAATAGGAAATACGACTGGTCTTGCACTTTTGAGATGCCTAAAATTATAATTTTTTCTTTGCTTTGTTTCGTTTGTCGCCATCGTTGTAGTCATCTGCCAGAGCTGCCACCTCCATTCGCTATCAATTCCTTGTTCTCAGTAAACAGAACTTTAAAAATTAACCTACCTTCTTATGAATCCCCTTTGTTTCGTAAACAAAGTGAGTTATTAAATGATTAACTAGACTCAGAGAGTGTGCCTTATTTATATACATATGTATGTAACAAGAAGAAAACTTAAAATATAAGAAAAAACCAACAACAAAAAATAAAAAAATTAAAAGTTCTTCACCCTCCCACACGATTATTCCAAAAATATAGATAAAAAGCCATGTAAGTTATGGACAAAAGCTCGTGTTAAATGTAAGTAAGTAGTTCGGGTGTACAAAAGATGTTTGATCAATTGCAGTGGTTAGTAAACAGTGAATATATTAACGGTTTGTTGCATTAGTATATAATCTTTTTATTGACAGCTGCTCAGCCCTGTTAAAATGTGACAGCACTGTTTTTTTTTTTTTTTTTTTCTATGCTTCTTTATAAAGTTTCAGTTGCACCGTAAAGGTTTAAAACAAATCTATTTTTACAAATATGTATATACAACACAAAATAAAACATGGTATGTACGCATGTAGTCTGAGCCAAATATACCATATTCACTAAAGAATACAATACGTGTATTTACAAAACGAATGAGTTGAAATTTACAACAAAAAAATAGAGTTTTGGTTAAAACACCATGCAATGGACATTGCGCCTTGGTATCTCAAAAATTAAATGTTCTAACTAATGAATGAATAATAAGCAAGCGATTTAGTATAATATTTTTTACCATTAAACAACGAATTACTTTCAAGAACTATTGTCTTCAGCGTGTCGTCTCGCCTATCGATCACTATAAAACCTAAGCCCAGCAAATTTAAACGCAAACAATTCTGAGATTTTATCCCCCTCAGACATTGGCAGGACTAACCAAAAATATAAGATATTCGGACTTGTTCTATAATTCATTTGGATTACAGTACCTGGCAGTATAGCCCAAAACACTTCACTTTATTTCGCTTTAAAACTTACTCGTACTACAAATAATAAAAAGTAAATCAAATCAACCATAGTTTAAATATATCGGCAATATCAAGTGTGTTGTCATAATAAAGATTAGTTCAGAAAAGGGCCTTAGCCGTATTTTCAGAATCATGACAAATTAATATTTATCAACTTCAAGCATCCCTGATTTTATGTCAATTTCAAAAGTCCTCACGAAATGTCTAACATTTTTATTTCTCCCTCTTGGATTTTTCCTTCTTTGCTAGTTTTTGGAGTACGTCAACAGATCTTCGTCAACAGATACGTCAGATCTTGCCAAACTGTAATAATTGTAAAAAAATCGCAGCTATGCAAAAATACCCTGCTAAGTAAATTTCCCTGCAAAGTTGCTTTTTAGTATTAAATATTATATACAATTTTGTCGTCCAAGGGATTAAATACACTTCGTCAAACAACAAAAAAAATACCTCATGGCATTCCAAATTGTGATGGCAAATATGTTATTTTTGCATTGCCATCGTAATTTGTTAATGCGATGATTTCGAGTTACTTGCTCTTATGTAGTTGTGAACTGCAATATTATATATTTTTGATAGTAAATTTGTAAGGACTCTTTTTAATAGTAACGCTAATTTAAACGTTTGAAACTAATTAAATAAGTTTGAATAATAAAATTTAAGAAATGCAAGTATTATTATCATTATTATTTATTACAATAATATAAAATATTACACTAACTTAAAAGAAAAAAAAAAAGCACACCAGCTGCTTGGGCCTTTGGTGCTTGGTAATTACAAGGGTATCTTTAAGTTTTAAGGTATAGGATAAATGACAATTTTACAAGCTTTCAATTAGGCCGATTACCTTAATAAAGTTATATATTTTAATGACATTCTCTGTTGTGGTATTTTTCAAAAGTTCGGAGGGGTTTTTGGAACCAAAGATAGGTACACGTTTAGTATTTAAATTTGCACAGATGTCTATTATGTGTATAAGGTTAAGTTGATCGTTACAGAAAGGACATGTGGGAGAATACGTGGATAGAAGAAAATGTTCATGGGTTAGCCAGGAAAGACCGATCCTTAAACCCACGAATACAGAAACTTCATTTCTTGATAATGAGGATGCATATATTGCATTTTCACATTCTGGGTTAAAAGCTTTATACGGGTGCCTGAATTGCGCCCACGATGCATATTTTTGTCGACGGAGATAGCTGTTTATGTAGGCTTGAAGGTCTTTAGAGACAAGTGGAGTAAATGGAAAGACTGGGGATTGATGCATGTATTTGGCCGCTAGATCTGCCGATTCATTTCTCAAAATGCCTCTGTGACTTGGAATCCAGGCGATACGTATTTTGTCTCTATTTTTTATTAAGTAATCCCGTATTTGGGAGAGAATATGACTACTACCGTAAATGTTGGATAGCCCTTGTATTACCGAAAAGCTATCAGTAAATATGGCAAATTTACCTTTCGATTTCGACGCAAATTCCATTGCTTTAAGGATAGCGGTTGGTTCGGATGAAAATATTGAGCTATAACTTGGTAACAAGCCTCCTGTTATCAGTGCACCATTATTGTGTACTACAGCGAAAGTTGTGCTATAGCCGGATTTAGACCCGTCTGTAAATATGTGAGTTCTACTAGCGAACTCTTCTCTGTTGACTAGTTCGCCGTAAAGTTGTTTGAGCAGTTCGAAACTAGTGTTTATTTTTTATTTTTATAGAATTTGTGGAGGTCAGAGTTTATTGAGGTGGGCGAGAAGGTCCAGGGGGCCTGTTGACACAATTTAAGCGATGTTTTTGGGATTTGAATTCCCAAGGTATACATTGATGAACTGCACTCTCATATAGCGGACTTTATCTTGTATGTTCGTTTGTGTTTGGAAGCAGTCTTCAAGGTATTAAAAATAAGTATATTGGTGGTGGTCAAAAGCTTCGGGGTTAGCCTAAAGTTGAGAATTCTGTATCTATCAGGCATAGAGGGTAGACCAGCCTCGGAAAGTATGCACTTAGTAGGAGATGTTGGAAAGGCATTAAGGCTTCTGCGAACTGCGGTATGGCAAGGCTTGTTTAGTAATTTTAGGTTCGAGATTGCGCAATTTCCATAAATAGGTAGTCCATAGTCTATTTTTGATACTAATAAAGCTCTAGTTATGTTAATGAGGGTGTTTGTGTGGATATGAAGGTGCTTAGATGAGAGGTATTTGATGATGTTAAGTCGGCTAGTAAGGCTATTCCTGAGGTACAGACAATGTTCTCTAAAAGTGTATTTGTTGTCGAATACAATACCAAGTATCTTCAGGGCATTAACCTGAGCTGCAGGGTATGCCATATAGCGTTTGCTTTTTGAACCACCAATTTTTTTGAGAATGGTAACACAAATGACATGTCAAATGTGTTCATAATTTACTTAAAGGTTTGACATTTACGAAATGTGGAGCCCAAACAATCGAAAATGTGCCTAAAAATTGGGTTGATCGAATGGTCTACTGTAAAGCCTGTCGTGGCAGTCATTTGAACGATATTATTTTTAATTCATAAATGACAATGTTCAATCTTCAAAATAAAAAAAAAGTTTGAAAAAATATTGATAAGGTTTTTTTAATAGCCGATTCAAAAAGCAAGTTTTACATGGCCCACCCTATATATTTGTATTTTGATGATTAATTTGTATTTGTGGACATCGTTTCTTCCTGCAGATATGCAGTGTCATGCATTTCTTGTAAGATAAAATTGCTCCTGAATGTTTGCTCCAGGAGCTAATATCGTCAAGCAGCTTTTCGAATATTGATTGTACTTAATTGATGTCTTCGACTTTTGTGTAAAAGAAAGCATCATCAGCATATATCCGGAATCTAAACTTTTTTGTTTGGAGGCAATTTTATTTAGAAGAGTGCTTTTGCAGGAGCTGGGAAGGTTCCGTAGCAAGGGGTAAGATATCCTGTCTCTGCCTGGGGTTTTCCCTTTTGCATGCTGGAGTGAAGTTTTTAGTTCAATATGGCTAAAATCAGTTTCCAATGCAAGAGCATCGCTTGTTAGCTGTCTCGGAAGGTATGACTGTTGCAGAATTTTTCTTTTTTTTATTAAGATATTCTGGAGGGAAATTAAAGTCACTTGAATATTCTGACCAAGTTTTGGCGAACGTGTTAGCAATGTCCAGGGAATTGGTTATTAATCCGGATGAGAGTTCTATGGAATTGATAGGTGCTGAAGGGATACCCGTAAGAGCTTTGATAGAGGACCAAATTTTGTTTGGTTAATTTCTTTAGTGAAAGTTTCTATTGATGCTCTTTTGGCTTCTTTGACACGTTTTTTAGAAAGGGCGTTAGCTATCTTATAGGCAATTAGAGTACGGTTGGAAGGCAAAGATTTGTAGGTTTGCCAAAGGGATTGTTTACTGGTTCGAAGATTGTTAAGGTCTTGGTTCCACCATGCAGAATATTTTTTAAAGTGGGAAGTATTGCTCTGAGGTATAGCTTCATTGGCTGCTGATTTAATAGCTTTAGTGATTTTTGCTGCGAATTGATGAACGTTGGTGGAGCTACAATCAGAGACATTATTTTCACACAAAAGTTGATATCGATTCCAGTCTGCGGCATCCGTTTTAAATTTGGGAGATTTATTAAAGTCACATGTAATTAGTTTTGTTTGTATTGCGCAGAGAATAGGATAGTGATCACTGCCATATAAGTCTTTTAGCGTATACCAATTACACCTGGGGCTTAACTGTGCCTCCACTAGTGTAAGATCAATATGTGTGAATGAATTGTATGAGGAAAAGTGCGTTGGCGACCCATTGTTCAAAATAATGAGATTTTTTGCTGAAAGTAATCGAGTAGTAAAATCGTCAATTGTCAAATATCTTTAATAAAATATATAAAACTAAGGAACTTGCAGTTTACACTATTTATAAATAGGATTACCATGGATTCAATTTAAAAACTTTACAGCTCTGGCCATTGTCATGCAAATGTAAAATAATATATATTAAAAATACTTCTTTCTAATTAAGTTTTGTATCAAAAATTAAAAAAAATGTATTAGACAGAGTTGCTAAATACCTTTTAAAAAATAATAAACTAATACAGTTTTATGACAACAATAAAAAATAATTTAATGCTTATTAATCTTTCTTGGAAACAGGGTTGAAATAATTTTCAAGTTTGTATATTTCTCAGTGTGTATATTTGAAATTAACTGAAATTTCTCTACGGTTCATGTTCAACGAAATCTCGATAACTAACTAAAAAAATAAATAAACAGAAAGAAATTAAATAAAAAGCAAACAAAAATTTAGTGGTCCAAATTTCTTAAAAACAAAAGTTGTCTATATCTCCACAACGCAAATTATTATTCAATATTTTCTTACAAAGTGCAACTATTGGTTTCATTTACGAATAGAATGTTTCGGTTACATCAAGGACCAAACATTTTGTGGATTGCCCAGCATAGTGAATATTTGATATTACCTGCCGGGAGACGGCCGCTGGTAAAAAGGTTATTCAATCAATTCGTTGCTTACTGCTTGCTATAGGAAACGAACATAAGACCTACTGTGGGTATGACGGATTTCTATCCAACGACCAAGTATTGTCACTTCAGCAGAATATCACAACGTTTTTAGCGATCGTTTTGTGATATTACAGAATCGCATAAAAAATTGGGTGGAATTGATATTTGGCCGATTAAGTTAGGTTAGACTCACAACAACTAAGCTTGTTATAAGACGGGTATAGCCTCTACCAAATAAGTGCACGATAAACTGATGGAAAGATTTTTCTTTTTTTCTTTCATTTAATCCCATTAGTTTTGTGTCATAATAACTCTTCCAAGTAGAAACCAAGTGCTATTTTTAAATCTATTTGAAACTTTATCAATTTAATTAGTTATTGGAATTCCAACTCAAACTGCCCTCTTTTGCGTCTCTTTTTAATTAAATTAAAGCTTCTAAAGCCTTTCGAGCCATACACATTGCAAATGTTAACCAAAACTCGCATTTTTATAACCACAACCGCAATAAACAAATAATTGTGTTTGTATGTATTCAAGTTTGCGCTTTCACATTCTACAAATGTACGGTGTACAAGTCAATTTAAACAATACAGCTACGTTTATATTAAAGGTTAAAAATAAATCGGTGCCAAGTTGATATATTGTACATTTGTGTGTATGTTTATATAATTTATATTGTTGTAGCAGCTTATTTAGCCGAATAAAGAAGAAAATCTTATGACAATCCGCTTTCGTTCGAGCTGATTATCGTATAATTCTGCTTTTGTACAAATTGTCTCGTCTCCCGTGTTTGTTTTTGTTGATTAATTTATTAAGACACTTTTTATTTCATTTGCCACTATAAAAACTCTAAGGAAAAACTCACCTTCAACAGCTTCCTCAGAATCCTCTGTAGCTAGTTCTTCGTCTTCTTCTTCTTCTTCAACGATATCGTCGTCGTCTTCCTCCTCGTCGTCGATATCGTCGTCTTCCTCGTCGACGTCTTCCTCTTCTTCGTCTTCGTCTTCGTCCTCTTCGTCGACGTCACCGTCGCCGCGTATAACGACGTCACCGTCGGCTACGATCGAATCGTCCTCTAGGTCAGCCGCCTCGTTATCGTCTTCTTCCTCGTCGTCCTCGTAAATCTCAACGTTATCTTCAGAATTTTCGTCCTCTTCCTCGCTGGCGTCAATAACACCAACAGCAATAACACCACCACCGTTTACAACACTCTCGTCAACTGAATTTTTGTTCGTTGCGTTCGATGCGTTGGAGGCGTTGTTAGCGGTAGACGAACTGCCGCTTGCGGTTGTATTGGTAGTGTTGCTTTCGATTGCAGTATTTACGTCGTTCGAAAACGCAATTAACTGATGATAGTTGCGTAAACTCTTACGATATTTACAATATTTATCAACACTGGATAAAGCACCAGTGGTCGTTGATGTTCGACTTAACGACTGTCCGGCTGAAGTGCTGGCAACAGCCGTAGCAGATGCAGCTATACTATGGCTTTGAATTGAATTTGTTTGGGAGTGTAAATGCGTATTCCCTGATGTATTGGTAGTTGTTGACTCAATTGACACACCAGTTACTGTTGGCGTTGATTTCGTATTAAATTTGATACGACTGCCTACAACAGATAAGAAATTTCGAGTGTTGAGTTGTTGAGACGGCTGTTGTTGTCTCTTATCACCACTACCACACTCACTTTTGCGTGTTCCAGACAACGATGTTGTAGCTGTATTGGTGCTACTCTGAAGACTCTTACTTTGCCTTGAGTTTGATTTGTTATTCTTCCCCTCTGCGGTTGTGTTGAGCTTTCGATTTTGTTTTTCTTGTTGTTGCTGCCGATGATGATGATGGTGGTGGTGGTGGTGCTGCTGCTGCTGTTCTCGTTGGTTGTTATCGCTGCTATTATCGGCACTGTCGTCTGCGAAAGTAGCTATTACTCGTTTGTTGAGCTCTACAGTACGACTATAACTGATTTTACGTGTTTTGCGAAAATAATTTAGTAAGTTACTTTTTGTATTGCCGCTGCTGCTGCTGCTGCCGCTGCTACTAAAACTGATGCGTTGTGCTACTGTTGCCGAGGCCGAAGTCGAAGTCGGTTCTACAGCTACTGATGATGTCGCTGATTCACTCAAGTGGCTTCTATTAGTTTTGGGTTTGTTTAGGCTACTCCCAGTGCTAAGATCACCACTGCGACGCGTGCGTCTCTTTGACAATAGTAGTGGAAAAGAATGCCTGTTGCTTCGATTTGATGAACCGCAACCAAAATTATGTATATCTTCAGTGGAAAGTGTTTTCGAACGTGTTCGCTGTGCAACACAATCGTTTTGATTAATAAGCGTTGAGGTGGAGTTTGATGATGTTGTTGGTCCTGATTCGACAGCTGATGGAGTTATACAGTTTTTGTTGCGCGCAGCTGTATTTGTGGATGCTGACGTTGATGCGATCGGAGATATGTTATTATGATAACGTCGCTTCTTAAGAGGTGAACTTGAATCTGTTAAATGATTCACAACCAGTGTTATTCGGGGAAACGAATAAAAAATATTCATGAGAAAATATGGAATATATGGAAAATTTAATAATGGTATACAGTGTTTGACAATTGTGCATCTTAAAACAAATCTATCAAATAAGTCATACCAAATTATAAGCTAATATCGTATATGCTTCAGATGAGCAACAAATGTCATTAAACATCGCTGTTTCACAATGTGCCCATAAAAAGCACGACAACCCTGTCACACCTCCCGCACAAAGTTAATAATATATTTCCATCTAAAGTCTTTCACAGTGCCTTTAAGTTCAAAACAATTGTCAAACCTTAATAGACTTCTTCTTACCGTTATAGTCTTTCTGCTGTTGCTGTACAGTAGATTTTGTAGCTGCAGTTGAGACGACCGCAGATGTATGTGAAGTTGAGGGTCCTGATGCTGTTGTGTTTAGTGGATGATGCTGATCGTAGTGGCGTTTGCGATCACTGCGTGTGACACCAATCTGGGCTCTGGACGAAGCAACTTCAGTTATAGTACTGCTATTATTATTTAAAGCTCCCCGTTTTCCCGAATGGCTGCTATTTGTTTTATGGCCGGTTGCACTTGCAGTTGTTTTTGAACGACTTTTACTATGGCCACGTTTATTTCCACTACTTACACTTGCTGCTGATTTGCTTGACGTTGCTGATGTGTGGGATAACTGTTGCGGATGTTGCTGTTGAGATAGAGATTTTATAGAACTGATATTGCCGCCACCGAAGCCACTTCCGCCACTATTGGATATGTTTTGCTGCTGGTTATTATTTTTATTGGTGTTTAGTTGTAATTTGATTTGTTTATGCTGCTGAGGATACTCGGTTTGCTGCGGTTGCTTCTTTTTCAATTGTCTACTGCGACGGGTTGTTGTATTTGCAAGCGCTGTAGTAGCTATTGTGGTGCTGTCGTCGTGCCCCTCCGTCACTGCAGAGAGCGATTGACTGTTAACGGATTCGGCCATAGACGACACTTAACCGCTCTTTCGATCACACTAAACATGCCCTCGCAACACTTGTATCCTTTCGTGTTATAGCCAATTTAATATTTCCTTACACGATATCAAAGCAAAAATAAAATCAAATAAACCGCGTGTTATTTGAGCTTTTGTTTTGAAATTTTTTTCTATTATGGCTGTTGTTATGCTTTGCCTTCTTGAGCTTCACAATATGTAAAGTTTCTTAGTCAACTTTTATACGCCACAATGAAATATGTATATTGACGACGCCAAACTGCCGGACAAGACTGTAGTGTATTTGCGACAGCCTACAGCGTTTGTCTAGTTTTTGACTACAAGGTTCCTGTGCCACTTTTCACCTCTCCTTTTTTGGTTTGCTGCTCAGCTGCTTAGGGAATCTGGAAATCGTAAAAATTGGATTTATTATTGTAGTAAATTCAATTATTTTTGTATGAAATAAAACTGCATCAATTTTTTATACACAATAAATTTTATCAAAATTTCCATAAAAAATCAAAATAAAAAATAAAAAGACTTTATGGCAGATATTTTTGATTTAAAAAGCATTGCATGAATACGCCAATATCTGGACTAAAAAACTTAGAGGATGAACATACCTATGTATAGACATAAATTAAGAATGAATAGTAATTAGCAATACGTGAAACAATATTAACATTTAAAAGTAAGTTGCCATTTCCCGATTATGAATTCTAAGGTAAATTTTATTCATTTAGATAACAGAGCCTATGCCGAAAATTCGGTTTCCTGTCGTGATCAAATTTATCTTTAAGAAATCAAAATCACCTCAGGTAGATTATTACGAATGAGATGTCATCTGCTTGCGGCCACTTTTACACAGGAAAACACGTCATCTTAATATGCATAATAACTCGTAGATAGTTAAAAGATTTTTAGAGGTTAGCGCAATTTAAGGCAGACGACATTTTTATTTCTGAATAGTACTCATGAGATCGTCTTGTCTGGATTTGAATGTTTTTTTCCTCGAATCTAGCCACATTCTTGAAATAATGACGTCTAAGTCGTTTGACGCATTGAGTAAGTAATAATATAAAACTTACTCCACGTCTGCAGTTAATTTCGCTATCGCCATTTCCTATTTGGAGTATAAATGTATCAACCACTAGAAAACTACCTCATAGATTTTTTTAAACTACCTATTATCAATATACATACATATATGTATATAATATATACATATGTACGTACATCAATACCGAGGAACAAAGGAGCGAACTCGGAACACGACGTATACATTTGCAATTATATTGTAGCAGATATGCGCAGATAAGAGCCAACAAAAACTCAACGAGAAGTCAAAGTTAGAAAATCAAGACAACCACGCTGCGTGGGCCACGCAATAAAAGCACACTTACTGGTCCCATAAACTCAAATGCAGTTTTCAAAAACAATATAAGATAGGACGTCCAAGAAGATAAAGAGTGAGCATTCATAAAAGAAATTATGATATATCAAGTTGCAGAATGTAAGCAATCAATGAAGTAGAATTACGCTCTTTTGATATCAAACGAGAATGATTTCAGCTGCTTATTGACAGCTGAACTGTTACAAAGGTGGATAGAAATTGGCAGAGTAGAATTAAAAAATTATGAAGTAAATAGGGTTGGTCGTATGGATGGACTGTGAGATGTTTGTTGCTAAAGATTGAAACTTATAAAAAACAGGGTTACAAGGACAATTAAAAGAAATTGTAAAAGCCTGAATCTAGGATCAATAATAAAAGGCACGCAGTCTAGAAACAGCATTTTTTTCCCATCCACAGAATATAATCACGTATATAGCGTGAATGAATGAAGTTGAACTGACAGTTAAAATATCTCATAAAGTACAGAAAAAAAGAGACAAAACCCCTTAGAATAAAAAAACACCAAGAATGCACGTTCCGTAAGCAGTAACCTCCTTAATGTGTATAGGTATATACCATGTACATACCCGATTATTTTGATAGCATACAAAGATGAGAGAATTAATTAAGTGAGCCAGAACGCTTTGAGTGCAATAGTAAATGAGTGATTGAGCAAGTTTTTATCAGTACACCCCGTGGTCGAGCGATTTCGTACTCTTCCGAGTATCTGCAGCTGGTTGGGTACATATGTATGACTATTAGTGACGGAGGATTTATACTGGCCACAAACAAAAAAAAAACGAATAACAAGAGAAAAAAAGCAACGTAACACAAACAAACAAACACAAAAACTCGCTACACACCCATACAATGTACTGTGAGAACAGCTGTTTCGAGTTTGTTTATATTTTGTTTTTCCATTTCTGCTTTGCTTATCGCTTTCGTGGCAAATAACAAAACGACGCAACGAACAAGTTTACACTAAAACAACAACAAATACGGATAATGCAAACAGTAATTTATCTATGAAGCTAAGTAAGCATATATGTATATATGTATTCGCACTTTTTGTTAAGAGATTTGTACAAATTGAAGCGCAAATTAGTATATATACACAAATATTTATATAAATATATATATATATATATAAATAAATATATATAAATATATATAAATATACATATATATATATAAATAAATATATATAAATATATATAAATATATATATATATATATATATATTCATATATTTATATATATATATAAATAAATATATATAAATATATATATATATATATATATATATTCATATATTTATATATATATATATATATAATTATATAAATACAGTACTATCTCGATAATCCGAACACCCTTAATGTTAGGGGTCGTCCGGATTATGGGGGTGCCCGGATTATAGATGATTTTTGTTTTTCAACTAAACATTGTTTTTTTGAAATGAACATAACGCAATTCAGATATATGTATGTACATAAATAGTTTTATTAAACACAGTACAATCATACTTACATAATAATATGTACATCTGTACATAATCAAACATTTTTTTTATTTAGTATGTACTATTTCATTTCACATTTAGTCGCGAATTTTCTAATGGCATCACGTTTCTTTTTTATGTCAAAAACAGTAGATTTGTTGACACCAAATCCACTCAATTCAGTTTGTCACTAAAGAATAAACACAACGCGTGATTTATGCTGTTGCATTTCGTATACATATATTGTTGTTAAAGTACCGCTATTTTACGAAAAACTCACAAAGCAAACTAAAAATTAAAATACATATGTATGTACATATTGCGAGGCAAATTTGAAAAATGTCCGGATTATAGAGTAAAAAATGTTAAACTGTCCGAATTATGCAGTTGTCCAGATTATAGATGTGACCGGACTACCGCGTGTCCGGATTATCGAGATAGTACTGTATATATATATATATAAATATATATATATATAAAAATATATATGTATATGTGTGTATACGTATGTATATAAACATTTTTTATTGCATATAACACCATTTGCTCGTTATTGAGACGGCATGACGTCAACGAATTATTGTATTATTACAAAAACAATTAAAATAAAAAGGGGCACACAATCAAGGTAAGAATAAACATATTTAAACATGTAGTAGCTCAAAATCAAAAGTAACAAAGGTACATATAGTACATAAGTTTGTGATTTTCCTTTTTGATTATGCAGCAAAACAAGTTTGACGCGTCATCCGAGCAAACTGGTAGATCGGGTGTATTGTATGTAGCAAGTTCAAACATGGCAAGTATGCCCTTTTGCTCACGAGCCGTAGCGTTTGGCGTTACCTCCAGACAAGTTGTTGGACGGGTTGGCAGGCACTCAGCTTAACAGCCAAGTAAGTCTGAAGCTCTGACAAGGGTCGTAAGTCTGTCGGTCAGTCGGTTCGTCTGTCCACACTAGTCGCTTAATGTTTGCCTACTTACAAACACAACTATGTATGCTCTTATTTAGCTCTGAGCAAGACAAAAAAGCACAAGCAAAAGCAGCCAGAGCGCAGCACTTGAGCTCTGCCGAGAAGACAAGTTGCTATCTACAATATAGAGTGCGCTACACTCAGTCATCGTTATTAGTATACACATACATCTAAGTATGTAGTACCCAAAGTGATGATCACGAATTAAGCACTCTATGCTAGGTAACATTCTCTCTTCTTTTTATCAAACTAAATGGATTCTAAATAGAGTAGGGCAAAAACCGCTATAATCGTCTGATATATTCGTCTCTTCCTCTCAACGCAACAAACTCATTTATATGCAAAAAGTGCGAGTGAAAGCTGGGCACGTATTTAGCGCGAGTAAGAGTATCATATATTTAATTGAAATAACAGCAAATTACAAGAAAAAACTTAAATATAGTTGGATATCCCTTAATTTCAATGACATCATCACATCACCGAGGCAAACTCTTCACCAGTTCTACACATCGTTCCTGGAGTATTGCGTCCCAGGCGTTTTGAATTTTTGTTATTCAAATTGCAGGATTTTACTGGTATCATTATGACTGTTATGATGGTTTTTTAAAGGTGTTGGTCTATATGGATTTCTATTTTAGGAATTGAAAAGATGTCAATACCATAGCATTAGCTGAAGTGACAGTCATTTGGCCGGATATAAATCCGGGTCGTTCCGGTTAAGTAAAACCGACTGTCGTGGGAACGCATATCAACTCTATTTGAATGGTTTTTCGAGCTCTAAGTGTTACTTCACATTTTTTACGTTAACATATTTCTGAATATGAATTTGTTTAGAACAACGTTGATGCTTTACTTTTTGTTTTTATTCACAACTAATAGAAATAATCTAATGTTAAAAATTACCAAAGAATTTTAATCAGCTAAATTATAGGACATGAAAAGATGTTATCTTCGTGCAGTGCATGAACAAACGGTCCTTCAATACAAGCGTTTGCATACTTTATTAAAATCATAGTGAGACGAAAGTTGGAATAATATCCCACTCATTATTTTCAATCCTAATTTGTTCGGAGGTTTGACTACTACACTTAGGCACAGTTCCCCACCGGGAAGATGAATACTTTTGTTAAAAGTATTGTCTAAAATAATATTCGTTAGATAAAAAGCGCTTTGCTCGTTTAATTTGTTGTTGCTTCTTTCATACAAGTGTTTCGCTAAGCAAGCAGAATCGACCCATATATGTATGGGGAATGTTTATGCTGCTATAACAGCAACAACAACCATTTCAAGGAAGCAGAAAGGGAAGTTGCTGCTGCATTCGCATTTCCCAAAAACTTGGGGGGGATTCTGCGAAAGTGACACTCCTTGGCCGGATTTAAATACGGGTCGTTCCAGTAACTCAAAACCGACTATCAGGGTACGAGAGAAGTGGCGGCTTTATTTTCTAACAAAATTGATTTGAGAAAACTTGCACATGCAATAAATATTTATTTCGGTTAAATAGGTATGTACTTACATATGTGCCTACATATAATAAATGTAGGGACAAAACACAACAAGGAAAGAGCGCCAAATTATATTCTCAAAGCAATTTTATTATATTTATATATCAATAGAAAAATTACCGTATCGTCATGCGACCCCGCTTTCAATGCTCGATCATTAATGCCGTGTTGTTGTATTTTCTTTTTGCTTTATTTTTTATATTTACTTTCGTACGTTCGAGTGCAAAACTGCTGACTGCCGCAAACAGTTGGCAAGAAAATGAGTTCAAGGCCGTTAAAATGAAACATGTACGCGATTTCTCAACGCCAAGCATGAATAATGAAAATATGTATGTACATACATATGTACATACATATGTACATACATACATGCCTATTTCTATGTATGTTTATATACGTACCTATATGCAATATGTATGGCAGGAAAGAACAACACAAAATGCCACGATTTAACAAAACTTGTAGCAACAAAAACAGAACACGTGAATATTAGAAAATTTTCTCAACTCATGAGAAGCCAGTTTTATTTAACGATTTACTAATAAACAACAATCAATTGCAAATATTTTCAAAAGCTCTAAGTGCACACACAAACAACAACTACAATTACGTCAGTTTCATCGATTGTGTAGTTATTCAGCAATTAAGTGCCAAAAAGGAAGAAAAAACAATAAGTATAGCACCCTGGAAAAGGAAGCTGACTGAATATTTTGTAGGTACAATGCATATCAGTACACAAATGAAAAATCAATTGAATTGCTACAGTGTGTATATTTATTAGCAGATAAGCGTTTTGAAAGTTTTGTTCTCTAAATATGTACTAGCTAATACACGACGTGTATTGCTACGCTTCATAAGTAAGCATTTGAAATTTTAGTTTGTGGAAAACTTAAAACAAAAATTTTTATCAATTCATATTATAAATTTTATTATTCGATGTGTTGAAAGTTAAGTGTGAACCGATTGAGCGTAGGTAGGTGTCAGAGAAAATACTCAAGTTTAGAAAAACTAAAAGTGCGCAATGAATTAAAATTTTCAAATTTATATTAAAATAGATGGCAATTTAAAAATTTCTGAATTAATATTAAATTAGCTGAAATAAAATAAGTTGTGTTTTAAATATTTTTCGGACAGCGAATTTAATACTTAAAATTAAAGAAAATAAATAAAAATAAGAATGGCAGCCCTATTCAATAATATTCCTACAATAAAGCGTAATAAAGGTACTTAACCTCTCGTTTGGTACTCTTATTGCAATATATATTTTACATAACTTTAATCAATTTTGGTTTAAGATTTGTGCAAACCTTATTCACAAATATTTTACTTATACATATACATACTTATTTGGATTACAGCTTGTGATTAAATCAAATTAATTTTTGGTTATAGAAAAGCTGAGAATATTGAACGAATCGTATACATTGTCAAATCGAACCTGATGGCCAATTTTTACATTATTTACTTAAAATTTAAAATTTTTCCCGCAAAACAAAAGGAAACTGTAATTTTTTAATTATTAATTCATTTATCCATAGATCACTAAACTTAATCAGTGTTACTCTGCCACTATTTATATATTTGTTTTATTTCAAACAAACGAGGGTAAATTAAGAGAAGTATTTTATTATTTCTATTTAACTACATACATACGTATACATTTATGAAAGTTCTGTTAGTGTCGATTTACATACGGAAACATCTGTCCGGTCACACCGACAAAATTGTTTCCAGCAGCATTCGTTTCTTTTGGCGTTTACTTATTCAGCATCTTTTGGTGGTTCGAACATACGAGGTCTGTTCAAAAAATAGGATGAATTTTCAAATTTCGAAGGCTACGTACATTCGACTTTCGAGTATTATTATTTTTTTATGTGGGTACACTCGTCTCAAAGATATGTCCACGGTTGTAGCAATATAGTATGTTTAGTTTGTTTGTGAGAGCTGAGCTGAGAGGAGAGCTGAAAAAGGAAGAGAGACGTATTATCCGAAAGAAGAAACGAGAGGCCGAAATACGTGAGTGCGAAGAGCTTGAGATGCTGGCCAATAGGAACAACGCCCGAAAATTTTAACAGAAAGTTCGGCGACTTACAGAAGGTTTCAAGACCGGGGCGTTTTCCTGTAAGAACAAAGACGGCGAACTGGTGACTGACGTACAGAGCAATCTTAAATTATGGAGGGAACACTTCTCGAACCTATTAAACAGTGACAGCTGCGCATGTCAGCATGTCAATCGTTGACGACGGAATTGTCGTTCCGCTACCCGATCATGACGAGGTGAGAATAGCGATAACGCGGCTAAAGAACAACAGAGCCGCGGGCGCCGACGGACTGCCGGCTGAGCTATTCAAACATGGCGGCGAGGAGCTGGTAAGGTGCATGCATCAGCTCCTATGCAAAATATGGTCGGATGAAAGCATGCCTGCCGATTGGAATTTAAGTGTGCTCTGCCCAATCCATAAGAAGGGCGATCCTGCGATTTGTGCCAATTACCGCGGGATTAGTCTTCTAAATATCGCCTATAAGGTTCTAGCGAGCGTATTGTGTGAAAGGCTGAAGCCCACCGTCAACCAACTGATTGGACCTTATCAGTGTGGCTTCAGACCTGGAAAGTCCACCATCGACCAAACATTCTCAATACGCCAAATCTTGGAAAAGACCCATGAAAGGAGAATCGACACACACCATCTTTTCGTCGATTTCAAAGCTGCATTCGACAGTACGGAAAGGAGTTACCTGTATGCCGCGATGTCTGAATTTGGTATCACCGCAAAACTAATACGGCTATGTAAGATGACGTTGCTCAACACCAGCAGCGCCGTCAGAATTGGGAAGGACCTCTCCGAGCCGTTTGATACCAAACGAGGTTTCAGACAGGGTGACTCGCTGTCGTGTGACTTCTTTAACCTGATGTTGGAGAGCATCGTACGAGCCGCAGAACTTAATCGCTCAGGCACAATATTTTATAAGAGCGTACAATTGTTGGCGTATGCCGATGATATTGATATCATCGGCCTTAACAACCGCGCTGTTAGTTCTGCCTTCCCCAAACTGGACAAAGAGGAAAAGCGAATGGGTTTGGTGGTGAACGAGGACAAAACGAAGTACCTCCTGTCTTCAAACAAACAGTCGGCGCACTCGCGTATTGGAACCCACGTCACTGTAGACAGTTATAATTTCGAGGTTGTAAAAGACTTCGTCTATTTAGGAACCAGCATTAACACCGATAACAATGTCAGTCTTGAAATCCAACGTAGAATCTCTCTTGCCAACAAGTGCTACTTTGGACTAAGTAGGCAACTGAGCAGTAAAGTCCTCTCTCGACGAACAAAACTAACACTCTACAAGACTCTCATTATGCCCGTCCTAACGTATGGCGCAGAAACTTGGACGATGACAACATCCGATGAAGCGACGCTTGGAGTGTTCGAGAGAAAGATTCTGCGTAAGATTTTTGGACCTTTGCACGTTAGCAACGGCGAATATCGCAGACGATGGAACGATGAGTATGAGCTTTACGACGACATAGACATAGCGCAGCGAATGAAGATCCAGCGGCTACGTTGGCTGGGTCATGTCGTCCGAATGGATACAAACGCTCCGGCTTTGAAAGTATTCGATGCGGTACCAGCTGGTGGTAGCAGAGGAAGAGGGCGGCCTCCTCTGCGTTGGAAAGATCAGGTGGAGAAGGACTTGGCTTCACTTGGTGTGTCCAACTGGCGCAGGTTAGCACGAGAAAGAAACGACTGGCGCGCTTTGTTAAACTCGGCCAAAATCGCGTAAGCGGTTACAGCGCTAATTAAGAAGAAGAAGTTTGTTTGTGAGAGGCATAAATAAGACAAATGTTTTGCGTGTTTGGCGATTTCCGGCTATCGAAATGAATAATTTGTTGCTTTTTTATTTACATACATATATATATATAAATGTTTGTACTTGAATAAAAAAATTTAATTAAAAATACTCATATATATACCTTCTGCTCAAATATGAACGAGACGTTATCAATAAAACGGTCCGCGGATGACATATGGCAAAAATAAATTTTTTGTTTTTTGGTAGGACATGGCAAATTTCAGCGTGATATGTCACATAGTTTGTTTTCTGTGCTACTGTAAACAAGTCAAGCTCGAGTGTGTTCTTCGAATTCTCTTTTATGACTTCAATTGTCTCAAAATGTTTTCCACGGAGCGGCAACTTGAGCTTGGGAAACAGGAAAAAGTCACATGGAGCCATATCAGGCGAATACGGTGCTTGCGGAACGATATTAACATTATTTTTGTTCAAATAATCGCGAACAAGACGTGAGGTGTGAGCTGGTGCATTATCGTGATGCAAGAACCATGACTTGTTGTCCCACAATTCCTTCCTTTTAAGACGAATGTTCTCGCGCAAACGCTTTAAAACGTCTAAATAATATTCAGCGTTAACCGATTTTGCGATTTGTGCGATTTTCAAGCACAATTTCCTTTACTTTTCCGATGTTTTCGTCGTTTACTGATGTTGCTGGACGACGTTCATGAGGCAAGTTTTCAACCGATGTACGATTTGTACCACTGGAAAACACGTGCACGCGATAGAGCAGAGTCCCCATAGGTTGTCTGCAGCATTTTTAAGGCGTCTGAAGTCGAAATTTTGTTGGAATAACAAAATTTCAAACAAACTCTTTGTTCAACTTGAATTTCCATCGTTAAATTCGAAGAACACACTCGAGCTTGACTTGTTTACAGTAGCACAGAAAACAAACTATGTGACATATCACGCTGAAATTTGCCATGTAAGCTTATAACAGTCCTACGTCCTACCAAAAAACAAAAAATTTATTTTTGCCATATGTCATCCGCGGACCGTTTTATTGATAACGTCTCGTTCATATTTGAGCAGAAGGTACATATGTATCTTGAAATGGGGCAAAAATAGAATTAAACATAAACATGACATAAGTTTTTAAATCATGGCTACTTTACTAGCAAAAATCATACTGTATTTCCCAAGCATCGTTCTGATGTTTATTTATTTATTTATTTAATATATGGAAAATAACAATAAATTGTTATTTTACAATAAAAAAAAGGAGCACTAGCTGCCAGGGCTTACGGCTCACTACTCTAATAAGATTATTTTTTTACTACAAAAGTTAAGATATTAGAGAGTTAATTTTCTGGAAACGATTATTAGGCACTATCAACACATGAATTAAAGAAATTAAGTTATGTGAAAGGTAAATTCATAGGATATACGGAAGAATATTTACATAGATGTTTAAGTAAAGAGACTTATGGTTTAAATCAATTTTCTCAGATCCGCTCTAATTAAGTAATCTGTCATTTGTTCTGATGTTTAACATCGTAGATTTCTTCCATTTGATTGAAAACCAAGACAGAACTCAGAACTTTCTCCCGCAAAAAAAGAATGAAGCAGCTGTCAAACATTGTTTTGCAGACGACTCCGACGGCAGATATATTTATGAGGAGCTTTTTCATGGCAGAAATACACTTGGAGGTTTGCTTGCCGCGGGGCGACCGCTATTGCAAAAAACGTTTTCTTCATTTTCGTGTTTCACCGAGATTCGGACTAACGCTCTCTCTGAATTCCGAATTGTAGTCACGCACCAACCCATTCGGCTGCGGCGGCCGCAATATGCAATAAGTGCTCGTATGTCGGCCCGACTCAAGGATTTCCATGACTTTATCAACATTTTCGACAATTACTTTACCAGAAAAGAATTGGTTGAATCACGGCTTTGCTATTGGATTCGATGCCATGAATCCTAAAAAACTTTTTAATCCGGAAATCTTCTTTCAATCTGATCACCATAGTTGTTGTTGTTGTGGTAGCAGTAACTTTGCCCTGTTAATGTAGTGTAATCACCGGTCGTCTTCGTCTAGCTCATCTAACGCTAGGCCCAGAAAACCAGCTGCTTCGACAGGTTGGGTCCAGAGGGACAGGGGTGTTAGATGAGTGGGTTTGATGGGGCATGTGAAAAGGTGGTCAGTGTCATGCGGGGTTCCTTCACCTGCCGGGCATATGTTTAGTATGTCGGGGTCAATTCTGGATAAGTAAGAGTTTAACCTGCTACAGTATCCAGAACGTGGCAATGATCACCATAGTATTCATATTCATATCGGATATACATATGTATGGTTTTGTTGGATGTAAGTTCTCAGGCATACTTTCTTTTTGTAGTCTTTGCAGCCTTGGTCGTCCTGATATGACATGAAGGTATTTCCACAATTCACGTTCTCGTTAGTCTTAATAACAAATATATTCCTACTTTGGATTATTTTTGAAAACGCTCAAAAATAAAAATTTAAATGCTCAATTTTAAAATGAAATAATTGCAATGTAAGTTTCTTTCTTTCTAATTCTTCTTCACAACTCATTCCTCTAACTTCGAAACATTAGCTTGACGAAGTTCAAAATATGAGAACGGGAAAGGAGTAAGCATCAAAAACTCATAAACCACTCTGTTCTTTTTAATAGTAATAAACCATAGACAAACTTTTCTCCGGGTGCTTTTCACTTCGCCGCATGAGTACTTACACTTTTGATAGCTTTGTAAATAAACAAGCTCATCGGTATTCGAGCAAAGTTACCCTCATATCAAGCAGTAGATAAAAAGCCAGCCTAACCTAAAAATAAGCGAAATGAGTTGCGATGCAAAGCCAACTTCCACTCGCTAGATAACTGCGAAACCCCCTTAAATATAAAGCGTACATAGGTGAAACATTTATATGTATAAATAAATATATCTTGATATGTGCTAAACATTTACAAATATGCTATGTACTAAAATATACAGTGACTCACAAAAGTATTTTGCATGAGAAGACAAATAAGTTCACGCTTCAATTCCTGTATATTTTTTAAATTCATTTGTTAATTATTTCATAAATTCTTAAACATAAACCTTATATCTACATAAACAATGTATCAAAACTTTAAAAGAAAAATATGTTCCAATGTAAACGTAAAAAAAGTAAAATAAAATAGAATTCATTGCTCACAAAAGTATTTTGCTTTTGACTAGGTGGTGTACAAATATACTAATTTCTATTAATTCAATATTTCGTATGATAACCATTATTTTTGGAAACTGCTTCCAAGCGTCTTGGCATAGATTATATTAACTTGCGACAAAAGTCAAGAGGTATTTTTTCCCATTCTTGGAGTAAAACATCTTTAAGGCCACTTTTTGACGAAATTTTGTGTTCTCGCACTCTTTCTTCGAGATAGGCCCACAGATTTTCTATGGGGTTGATATCGGGACTTTGGGGAGGTGTTGGCAAATGTTTTGTATTAAAAAGTATCCACATTTTGACATCATGAGCTGTATGCTTGGGGTCGTTGTCGTGTTGAAACAAAAAGTGGTTAGACGACATTCCCATTTTTTCTGCACTGGAATGTAAGTTGTCTTTGAGAATAGACAAATAAAGATGTTTATCCATCGTTCCATCTATAAACACCAGCTTTCCGACTCCTTGGGCCGACATACAACTCCACACCATGACGGAACCTCCACCGTGCTTAACAGTGGATTTAACATTTTTTAATCGCAGCTCTTCATTTGGCTTCCGCCATACCATACGACGTCCGTCCGGACCAAAAATGTTGTATTTGCTTTCATCACTAAATATGACGGTTTTCCAAAACTCAAAACTTTTGGTTTTATAGGTGTTGGCGAATAAAAGCCGCTTTGCTTTATTGACTTGTGAAATCAGTGGTATTTTCCTTGCTGCACGACCGTGAATATTGTTGCTTCTGAGGGCTCTGCGCACTGTCTCATCGGATACTTCAATCTGAAAGGTTGCTTTTATTTTGTCATTGATTTTTGGGGCTGATAAATGTGGGTTTTTGCGATTTTCTTTCAATATTTGGCGTTCTTCTCTCTCAGTTAGCAACTTTGGTCGACCAAAACGGGTTAAATTTTCTAAATTACCGCGTTCTTTACACCGTTTTATTACATTTTCTATCGTTTGGCGGCATCGACTAAACATATTGCAAATATATTTCGTAGATTTTCCTTCATTATGGAGATGTAAAATAATTTTTTTTTCAGCTGTAGTTAGTTCTTTACCCTTTGGCATTTCCGATATGCACAGTACCACAATTACAAACGAAATGAACTCAATTACAAATAAAATTTATTATAATACGCACTTGTAGCCGCAACTTCAGCGAAAACAGAAAAAGTAACTGAACTGCGTCCAGTAACGGTATCTATAAACAATAAGCAAAATACTTTTGTGAGCACACATTTTCATTGCTACGCACGTTTTTTGTTATATGCACCTAACGGTACAATTTTTGTGCATGATGTGTAGCCCAATTGCTAAGACAGTGCTCAATAATGCGTGTAAGTATTAACATTTTTATTTTCGGATACTTAGTACATACAAAATCTTAAATTTGTACATACGCGCTATTATGCAAAATACTTCTGTGAGCCACTGTACATACAACAATAATGTGGTCTATCCACAATACTGTATAGATATACAAGAGAACTCAGCAAATGAAATAAATAGACAGATATAGGACTGATAGACATACGAGTGTATGGCTTTGAGTGGCGTATGATACCATGAAGGAGTGCACAATAAAAATGTACAGAAGAGGAAATAAATAAGCAATGCATTGAAACCACGAAAACTACAAGGCACCGTGAAATGCAAGATAGTGTGCGCGATACGGAATTAAAATACCTACATACTTTTACATACATGTGAGTAAAAATACACAAAGGTATTTAATAAAGTTTTATTTTTGATTCAAAAATTCGTATAAGATTGTTCATGTGTTTACTATGTACACACCATACATTCGTGCGTAAGCTAATTCCGAAATGTTATTTAGAATAGTCGACTGAACCGATGAAAACATATGTAACTAGAGAGTACAGAATCAGAATTTATAGAGGGCTGGTAAGAAATACAATGATAAAGGTTATGGGACAGAAGGTTCTTGAGAAAAATCAGGGTATTACTATAGGATGATATTTTTGGCATTTCGCAGAAAAGTATCGTAGGTTCCACCATAGAAATCGAGAACACCATGAAGTGAGTTGACGCTGATGGCTATTCTATTGCACGGGCCGTGATAGACGTAGCTTTTGTAGGTAGCGACTGTTTCAGTAGACGACTATTCCTAAGAGTGAGACCAGCCGGGGCATCAATAATACCATTTACCACTTTATAGAAGAACGCCAGATCCGTTATGCGCTGCGAGCCCGCAGACTGTTGATGTTGTACCGAATGTAGATATCTTCTGTGGTTGAAACGGTTGATGAAGAATGCCGGAAGGCTAAGGTCTTGCAGAGCTTACACTGCACTCTTTCAATTCTAGTAATGCCTGCTTCAGTATATGGAGACCAGATTATGGATCCATACTGCAGTATTGGAAGAACTAGAGTTTTGAAAAGACAAATCAGGGAGTAGGGGTTTTTGAAGTCCTTACTATTCCTAGTTATAAATCCGAGGATCTTAAAAGCTCTCTGAGTTATGCCGTCTATGTGCCTGTGGAAAGTTAGTTTGGTGTCGTGACACCGAGGTCATTGATGTCATCCACCTCCATTATTTTATCACCATTGAGAGTGTACACTGCAGGTATGGGAGTGCGCGATCTCGAGAAGCACATCACAGCACACTTTTTAAAGTTGAGATCCAGTTTGTTGCTTGTGCACCTGTCAGAGAGATTATCGACGTCCTGTTGTAGTCATCAGTATCAGGCAAAATTGGTTACAATCACACCTAAGCTCACGCTATTTTTAAAGTGGAGTTCGAGGAAGTCCCAAACATTAAACTTCTTTGCTATATGTTGAATATTGTCTCATAAAAACGGCAGAAAAACCCCATATCAACGTACGTAATCGTAAAGCAAGGCTGCGATTTGCCAAGAAACAAATCAAAATGTCTCATTTTGGCGGAACGTGCTATTCACTGATGAATAGTTCAACATTTTTGGTTCAGATGGCAGACCCTAAGTATAGAGAAGATCAAATGAAGCGTTACTTGCCAAAAATATGAATCCTACAGTAAAGCACGGTGGTGGGTCAGTAATGGTGTGGCGTTCATTTTCTGCATCTAGCCGAAAGAATTGCATTTTATTGAGGGTATATGAATCAGGCTATGTATCTTAACATTTTAAATGAAAAATTTCCAATTGGTAAAAAGAAGGGAAGATTTGCATTCTTATCAGGACATTGGCCCGAAGCATAAAACCTACCATTGAGAACAGTGGAGCTATCTCGATTGGAAAGTTCGCCAGCATAGCATAAGTTCAAAGGATGGCATAAAGAAGGTCCTTCAGCACAAAAATGTCAAAAAATTGAGCTCAACTTTTGTGAAAAACTTGATAAAAGTATGCCAAATAGATTACAAATGGTTATCAGAAACAAAGGCATGCATATTTTATTTATATTTTCAGCTCACTTAAAATGTAATTGAATTAAAAATTTGAGTTTAATTATTTTGTTCTTGATTGATACCACTGTTGTAATCGAATATGCAATAACTTCTTTGAAACGTTTGTACAATATAATACAAAATCCTAAGGATTCACTTAATCGTCTTTACAGTCCAAATACTTATGCGAGCCACTGTATATATTTTCACTTTGCATTTAACATTTAGTAACATAGAGCTCCGCCAAAACTCTGTACAAGGATAAAACCAGTAGCAGCAGTAGCAGTAACAGTACATCGACAGGAGTTCAACAGTTGGTAGTAGTTGCGAAATGAAATAAACAAAATTCAGTAACAAGCTCATGTATTTAAAATTTAGTTGGAAAATAAATAAATGTATGTACATATACGCAGTGGTGCATACATATGTACTCGTACATATGAATGTATGCCTCATATGTAATACGCAAAATTTTTTACTCATCTTTAGCGGGGTTATTAAAGATCAGTAAATTTAGTGCACAAATTGCAGCTGATGCACGGGTATGATCTCACACCAAAGCAGCATCAAGACAGACTTGAGAAAGCGAAAGAATTGCTTCGCTTGGCCGAAAGCGGTCAATTTCCGAACATTGTGTTTTCTAACGAGAAAATGTTTCAAGTTGAGCAATTCGTAAACTGCCAAAACGATAGGGCTTATTTAACCGACTTTTCATACGAGAATTTGAGTCATCGATTGGCCACCAAGAGGCAGCACACGACACAGGTAATGGTTTGGGCCGCTGTAACCGTAGATGGGCGCTCTCCAATCATTTTTATCGAGCCTGGCGTCGATGTAATAGCGAAATATTATCGGGATAGTATTCTGGAGGTTTCTTTGAAGATTTCGCTGGCAGACCATGGACGTTTCAACAGAACTCGGCACCGTCCCAAAAAGCTCGAGTGAACCAAGAATGGGTAAAAAAACAACTTTCCGAACTTCATAACGTCCACACACAACGGTTCTCAAATTCACCAGACGCGAATCCGACAGATTATTTTCTTTGTCTGCGAGTGGGCCAAAATACCTGCTAGCCACATTCGGGCACATTGCGATTCGTTTCTGGACCATCTCAAGGCCATAGTCAAGGCAAATACATACATTTGTGCTATTTATCTGTCCATGGCTGTATGTGTAACGCGCGCTTTTTAAATGAACAATTCCCGATATTTTTTTGACAGAATGTAAGTCCGTTATAGATATGAAATTAAAATATTTTTTGAATAAAGTTAGTTTTATTTAATCATGTAAATATTAAAAAAGAATTTTCATTTTTATTTAAAATGGTCACTATTTGCTTTGACACAAGCCTTCAAATGATTATGACATTCAGCTATTGGAGCATGCACGGATTCCATGAATATTGACGTCGCTGCTCGAACCAATGATTGCTTGAGGCTCTACATATTTCTGTGAGGCCTTCGACATGCCAAGTTCTCCAATCCCCCACCAAACCATTACGGTAGCTGGATGGTAGTCACACTGAACCCTTGCAACAACATTTTTTACGGCTTTAGAGGTTTTACTATAGATTTTGTCGTTTTTCTTCTAAAAACTTTTTTAACAGTAAAAATTTTCTCATCTGTAAAAATAATATTTTCATGAGTAGCCAACGTGCTAGTTGAGTTAGGGTTATATTGTATATATCTCCATTAAATAATAATAATATTTTCATGACCGTTGACCGCGTGCCGTCAAAGAAGCTTTCTGCATCTGTGAAGTATATTTTTCTTTAAGCGTGTTGTCAACAGATAACCAGTTGAGCGACGAAAGGCTTTCATGTGGAGATCATCTCTAATTAGTCTTTACATGCATCTAGTCGATACATTCATTTCCCTGAACATGATTTTCTGCTTTCTAAGGGGATTTCTGCGAATTCTTTCTCTAACGGTTTTTATGGTTACACTGGTTCGAGCCACGCGAGGACGATTACTTCTTTTTCTAGGTTGTCACCTAAAAAAAAATAAAGTTTTTTCAGCAATTCGTAAATCTCAGTTGCACTTTTACCACACTTACGTAATGCTATCACTGCAAAGCGATTTTCCGTAGCTCCCAACTCTATTGTTAACAAACGAAATTTGCCATGAAACTGAGTAGATATAATTTAGGAGTAGACAATGCATACGAACAAAAACAAAAATAACTGAATTTCTTTCTTTCACGGAATTTTTGGCAAGACTAAGTACTGATGACCTTAGGATTTAAGGGTCAGCCAGATCAATGGATTTACACTTAAAAACAAAATGGTTTAACGAGGTAAATTCTCCGACTGTCGTAAATTCCTGTAGCGGGTAAATTGTCCGACTGTCCGTGAGACCAAACGCTACTTCTACCTGCTGTACTGTATTTTGTTTCTTTGTAATCAAGTTTTTTTTTCTACTTTGATTTCTATAACTACAGCCATAGACTGCAGGCCAAAATACCTATATCTTTAAATTTTCATGGCAGCTAGTTCTACGTACCGAAATGACTCGTGTTTTTCCTCGACCAAGGGCTGCCGCCTCAGTAAACTAGCTCTGAAGTACTGTCACTCCAGCAGCATTCCTCAAAATAAACATTTATTTCCGTCCGTCCATCACGGAAGTGCAAATTTCAATATAAATAGATTGCGAACACTTTTTTGTATTAATTCACATTTTAGTGATTTTGCACACTATTGTAATTACGTTACATGGTGAAAAACGGAAAATTTTCTACTAAATATAAAATCGATGTTCAAGTAATACAGCTGCGCACCCCAAAGCAAAGAAAAATTAAATAAAATAGAAAACGATGTCTGGCGCTCTGTTGTTGGTAATGTCGAACGAAAACACTGACAACAGCAACAAACACAGCAAGCAATAAAAACGAAAATGTAGTCTTGTTGAGGGAGGTGAGGAGAGACGAGCGACTGGCTCGGCACAACAAAATGTCGTGTTTATGTTATGTACAACAACAATAGTCACATTGTAGCAACAGTAAATATATAATACAAATACGTACAATATATATGCACATATTTAGCTAGATGTGTGTATATGTACGCACATGCACACATACACATTTTCAATTATTTACTTATCTCACCTCATAACGTCTGCCTTCCAACCAACTTATAGTCAATGCACAGAACAGTAGTTTAATATTGTTGCAACTTTATTTTTCCTTCAATATATATGTTATATACATACCTGTGGTCAAATCAATATCTGCCTAAGTCAACTTACGAAATAATTCAATTACATATGTATTTGTATATGCGCTATCGCTATCGCCTACTAACAACACTATAAATTTGAGAAATCCCTACCTTTGAAACATTTAAAAAACGTTATTAATAATAACATACAAGCTCAACGCATTCGCATTTGGATTATATATGTATACATACATATAGTATATACATATATAAAGTGATTTTTCTCAAAAGTATAATTTTCGACTTAGGTGATTATTGCTTGTGAGTACAGATATGTATATTATTTATTCTCGACGAGTTTCTAACTCATTTATTTCATTATTTTAATATTCTCTTACTTTTTCACTTAAAATCGCCTTGTAGTTTTCGACGTTGTCTGCTCCTTTGTAGAATTTTTCGCAATTACCCAAGAAACTGCTACAGTTTTATATTAATTACGAAACAATATTGGATTTAATATATTTAGCCTTATGTTTTCTTGTGAATTCATTTTTAATAAGATATTCCGGCATCGTACGTGTTCACTTAAAATTTCTCAAACTTTTGTGCTGATATATTTTATCCATATACTACATTGTTACATTTAGTATACGTGCATGTGTGTATGTATGTATTGAAACTTCTTCACTACCTTCGTTGCTCTCCTCCACTGTTGTTTTATTGTTGCCTTTAGCTTTATCGACAATCATTTCTTTTTACAGATGGCGAGAGTAAGGAGTTTGCTTTTTCTATATACAACAACATACTCTTGGTTTCTACGTCTACCGTTTATATCCTCTTGCACTGCCACCACTAACTGCTTCCAAACACAAAAACAGCCACAACAACAAAGAGTAAAAAGTTTTATGTAAAATTATAATACAAGAGACACGTCTTTTATGTCGTTACCGCACTGAATTCAAAATAGAGACTGAAGGCAAAATTGTACTGTGCTGGCAGCCTCACAAACGCAGGCCATTCACACGAGTTGGGCTCACGAGCTTGTGCATGCGACTCGACTCTCCCTTTTAACATTTGGCTCGGCTCATACAGTGAGTAGGAAAGTTAGTAGCACTACAGTTTATCAGTTCACTCAACTCTCCAACCACACTTGTGAGACACTCGAATATATTCATACTCAGGAACATGTTCGTGCTCGGGGTTTCCGCATATGTAAAGTTGTGTATACGTACATAAATATGTATAAACATATCAATATAATCGTATCCTACAACTTGGTACTACATACTATCGGTACTAAATACTGAACGGTCAGTTCTGGTTTTGTTAGCCTTTGTCACCGGAATGCCCACATGCACCTTTTTACCTCTGCCACCATCGCCATCTCAGCATGTGTGAGTTTTTGTTTGCGTTCATACTGCATACTGGCGAGTGTGTAATAATTATATTGATCAGAGAACAGTGCAACCTTTAAGTACATGGATGGAACGGTGTATTGAAGGGGAGAATCATTTGGCCTGAGCGTAAAAGCAAGCACATGACAGCGTTGCTGCAATAGTCACCAACAACCTTGCAACCAGCAATTCATGGGCGAATATAACAACCAAGCTAGTAGATATGTTTATATGTAAAATGGTTACATATGGATGCTTTGCTAAGCAAATATTATATTCACATTTGTTTTCATTTGCTTGGCCAAGTAACCAAAGTGATTTATCAAAACAATCGCTTCTTTTTAACATTTTGTTTCTCTCTATTCTTCGGCCGACTGCCTGCGCCGTAGGTTTGGCATATTTTAATACTTTACACTGCACATATTCATAAGGTGCGTAAATCGTATAGGTCGAATTCACCCTTCGCGTCTTCACTCCACTACTACGTCGCCGCATACGGTCTCACCCCGGGCACGACCCCGAAACACATTGAGTCGCTTCTCATTTTCAGAATGGGGTCAACAAACTGCGTTTCAAGTCACTTTAATATTTTCGACCAATAATTTGTCATTGTTTGCCGCCGTTTGGTGAAAAGCGACGTCTTGCTGAAAGTACGCAGTACTTCATAGTTCCTAAAAATGCAGCCGCATGTGCTGATAACCAAGTAATATTATATTTATTATACAGCAATATTTATTATACAGTTAACTGCGTAGAAAAACTGAAAGGGAAAATTTAACATTTAAACTCGCTGAAATAATACTGAGTGTACAGTAAACTGAAATTTCCTTATTAGACTGGCAATATGAGAATCTTGCTAAATCTAGACAATAAAATTTTAGTTAAAATACGCTCCAGTAGCCTTGCCAGATGTTGTAGGGTGGTCAAGTGCTACTTACTAGCGATGTGAGGGCTTTGTTGCGGTTTTGGACCATAATTGTCGAAGCCTGTAGAGATAGTCGTTTATTTTTGAACACGAGCCATGGATGTCATTGCCGGACGCTAATATCGAGCAATCGTCAGAGTATGAGATCAGTGAAACTCCCTCTAGTTTCTAAGAAAGCTTTGAGATATAAAAGTGGAAAAACAAGAAAGAAAACACGCCACCCCTTGCTTTATCCTCCTCTGCTTTGAAGTTTGGTCTCGAAATCCGAATGACGAGTGTCGACCACATAGATACTTTGCGGATCACCTGTTGTTGTTTGTTGTTGTAGCAGCATAAACATTCCCCATACTTACTATACATACGGGGAATGCTGCGGATCACCTCTTCAGACCCGGTGGAAGAGTAGTAGTGTGGAATGGCTAACTGCTTTCATAGGCCCAAGGCTGGGATTTGCTATAATGTAACATGGGCAGTTTCAGGGAAGTATAACGACTTGTTTAACTAGATAGAGATGTTAGGAAGTGATTCAGGAACAACGTTTATAACTCCCAATTATTCCGGAAATAACAGTTTGGTAATTATTTGCCTTCAAAGTGCCCTCGCGAACTTCACTATAGTTTGACAGATTATAATATTATACAATATACATATATTTTTCTAAACTTGTAGTATACACTCACACGCGTGTTTTTACTTATTTTTATACTTGTATTCGAAATGTTTCATTGAAAATTAAATGCAAATGCATTTACCCATATCATCACTTTCCAATTTTAAATTTTAATATCTTTTCACCAGCCCCGTTTTTTATGCCATCTTAATAACTGTATGTTCAACGGGGTCTTCAAATTTTAACTTATTATCTATATAAATTCCAAGATATTTAATTACTTTTACTTCTTCAATTCTCTCATTTTTTATTTGTAAGCTATGGTCCCCGAAGCTGGCACTTATTGCTCTAGAAAGAACCATAAACTTTGTTTTTGTCACATTTAATTTAAGTTTATTTACGCACAACCAATTGTATAAGGAGTCAAGACCTTCTTGCATTTTTGTTACTGCTCCATGCAGATTTCTATCGCTGACTGTTAAGAGAGTATCGCAGCAATATTTCAATGCTGTATTAATATCATTAATATAAACATTGAAAGTATGGGAGCTAGGACCGACCCCTGCGGTAAGCCAATTTCCACTCCTACCTTTCTTGACATAGATGAGTTTATAAGCGTTTGTTGCTTCTGGTCTGACAAGAAACTACGGAACAATTCAAGTTCAATGTTCTCCACATCAATATATTTCAATTTTTTTAACATTATTCTTTTTGGAATTGAGGTCTTCCTTCCACTGCGACAGTACCAAGTTAAGTGCAGTTTCGCATGAATGTTTTACCCTGAAACCGGACTGCTCCTTTATGAAAATATTATTGGACTCAATATAGAATATTAGTTGGTTTTTAACCACCGTTTCTAATATTTTTTCCACTACTATTTACTAGTAAAAGTGACCCATATATTCCACTGAATCCTTAATTACCCCTTCTGATAACAAGTTATATCCACCCAATTTCCTCTTTGATTTCCTAACAAATTTAAACGTAGTTGAGAGTTTTTCCTGCCTTGTCAATTCAGAATCAACATTTTCTATGTTGCTATTTATGTCAATAATACTATCCACAAAGAATTCGTTTAATTTATTAGCCATCTCGCTATTATTTCTATATATTTACCCGTTGATAATCACTTCTTTAATGTTTTCTTTGTTATCTGTGTTATCAATAACATTTTTTAAATATTTCCACATTAAACGACTATCATATCTATTTGTTTCAACCTTGTGTTCCATATACTGAATTTTTTTAACTTTAACCATTTTCTTGTATATTTTCTTTATTTCGTTGTATTCTACCCAATCTCCTGTCATAATGGCTTTTTGATAAAATGTATACTTTCTTTATTAGTTTCGACTAATTCTCTATCATTTATTTCTAATTTTAATGTAAATTGCTTTTTAGTAGTTAACTGTTTCATTATGGACATCAGACAACTGCTAATCTGTTCTTGCATAACATCAGTGGTACAGCTATGCAGATCAGCAAAGTTGCACTTTCAGGCGATTTAGAAAGTTTTCAGGGCTGTTTCCCTCCCAGGAAGTTAACTCTGACACTCTAGCAAATGGGCTTTGTGTTTTTATGTTGCACCGGAACAATATAGTTTCATGATCTGATATTCTTTGTTCCTCTGACTTTTCACATTCTACTTCATCAGTATTCGAGTATACAGGTTTGCCCATATTCGACGGACCGCGTTGGAAGCGTCAGTCCAAGCAGATTTTTACCATGGAACAGTACACGCCACGCGAGCGCTCCCAAATTGTTGAAATTTACATTCAACAAAAGAAGTCAAAAGAAGAAGAAGAAGAACAAAATCATCATGCCCGATGAGGCTCATTTCTTATTGAATGGGACGGTAAACAAGCAAAATTGCCGTATTTACGCCACTGAAAATCCTCACGAAATTCAAGAGGTACCTCTTTTCGACGATAAAGTCACTGTTTGGTGCGGCGTTAGTGCGAAAACGATTATTGGGCCGTTTTTCTTTGAAAATGAAGATGGTCAAGCTATTACCGGCAATCAGGAGCGTTATCGCGATATGATAACCACTTTTGTGATGCCAATTATTCGTCGAAAGCGTATGAGGCAGTTCTGGTTTCAACTAGACGGCACTCCACCACACACAGCTCGCACCACAATCGATTTTTTGAAGAAATTGTTTCTTCGTCGTTTGATGTCGAAAAATAATATGACTGGCCACCGCGTTCGCCCGATTTAGCGCCACCTGACTTCTTCTTGTGGGGATATTTAAAATCAAAGGTTTATATTAATAAGCCAAAGACCATAGAAGAGCTCAAGAACAACATCCGTGAGGAAATAGCCGCTATTCCAGCCGAAATGTTAGCTAAAACTATGGAAATCTGCAAAACGGGCACAATACGCCGTACAGGCTCAAGGCGGCCATTTGAGAGATATCATATTCAAAAAGTGTTGTCAACAAATCTACTTGAACCAAATAAAATGATTATTATCCTCAACATCAAAAAAATTGTGTTTTTCTTTGATTAAAAAAAAACACATGGGTCCGTCGAAGATGGGCAACCCAGTAGTAAGTCGATCAATGTTTCAGTGTGTTCAGTAACCCGTGTATTAAAATTTATTAGTTGTTTTATTGGTTGTTGAGCGAAAATCTCATTAAGTTTCTTACTATATGTCGAAACTATGTTAAGGTTTATATTAAAGTCGCCAATAATAATAGTATTTACCAAGTTGTCGCATATTTCCGACAAAATGGCCTCCATATAAGTAAGAAAATCAGCATCACTTGCACTAGGTGAGTGATATATCTCCCCGATCTCCCATTTGGTTTTGCAATTTTTCAACTGAATAACTAAGCACCATATATTTTTATCTATAGATTTATTAAATATTGTTTTAAAGTTTAGCGAGTTTCACAGGATAATTATTACTCCGCCTGTATGTCTACTGTATGAATCGCACCTTACTAATTGATACGTTTTGGGAACTTTAATTCTGAATTGTTTATGTCATCTGTTATACATGTTTCAGAACATAGAACTATATCCGGGTCAACAGTCCCAATAAGCCTTTCGAGTTCAGCTTTATTAGCTATAATACTATTTATATTAAGATATACGCATTTTAAATAATTGTGTTGCCTTCTGTTGATTTTAGTTGCTAACATCCTACCCTTTGCTTTTCAAGTTTAAGTCGTCTAATGTAGACCGGACACTCCCGACTAAATGCATTGTGTTCGGTATCAAGATTCATCCCTAAATCTTTGTTGGCATCACAGCAGTTACAACAAATTTGTTTTGGATTACTCTCAGCGCAGTTCTCTGATTTATGTTCCCCCATACATTTGCTATACCTTAATTTTTTTCTGCAGTTGTTAGAGCCATGGTTGAAACCCAAACACTTGTAGCATCTTTTTATTGTTTGTCCATCATAGGCGGGACAGCGGTCCCAACCAATATTTAGTTTATTTGACTCTAAGAGCTGTTTTAAAAATTTTTTTTTGAGCAAGGTAAAGTTTTTTTTTAATTTTCCATAACGATATCGCAAAGTACTACTATTCAGCTTTAAAATCCATTTTTAAAAATATTTTTACGATTAATATAAAAAAAGTTAGCCATTCCTTTACCACTTTGGAAGAATGTTTCGGGTCGTTGTCTTGGAGAAGTATGGAATTTTCTTCCAAATTTAACATTTACACACACTAGGGAGGTAACTATCCTTTAAAATTTCAATATATATTACATAGCCTTATCCATTAAACCATCGATAATCCTTAATTTATCAACGCCATTTGTGGCCATGCATCCCCATACCATGACAGAACCGCCTCCATGTTTGACTGTTGGGTTTATATTCTGGGGCAGTAGCGCTGCATTCGCTTTTCGCCAGTTTTATCATTAATTGATAATTAATAGTTCTAGGGAAATTTCAGCACCACGGCCCATTTTGGCCTATGTCCGTTGAAATCGCGATCAACAGTGATTGCGACCGTATGCAATTCCTAAAACGTACGAATAAGTAAAAAGCGACAGTGAAAATAACGCGAGTTTGCCGTTAAGACACCAAAAGCATAAGCTAACATAAAGAATGTGCCATACTTTTTTGATGTAAATTTGTGCCTTATTTCACCTTACAAGGTTGAGCTTGTAAATCTATGTTATTAATTTTTTTTTTTTGTTCAGATACGTAATAAATAAATACATTTAGAAAATACCGTTTTCTATTTTTTTTTATATCATACTTTCATTAGAAGAAAAGTTATAGCACTGAGAAATTTGATTTTTCGAGTGTGCCAATACTTTTTTAACTCACTGTATACCAAGATAGTAGTATTTTTAAATTTTACGTTCTCTTGATCTAAACGCACCAGTTGTCATAGAAAATTACAAAGTATGTGCAATGTCTGCAGAAGGCCTTACACCACTTTCAAAATCAGCAAAAAGTAAAAAAAGTGAGCCGTTTTCTTTGAAAGTGGTGTAAGTCCATTTTCACAAAAATACTTGTCGAATACGTGGTAATTCTTAAAAGTACAAATCCACGTCATCTATGGTGTTGTAGAAATTCTTCTACAAGGACCGGGTCCAGTCAACCATTTATCAACTTAGCTTGGGTTAATCGTCTCAGAAAAAGGTGTTTACCTTAAGGAACTTGGCTCCGAGTAATTCCGATAAATTAAACACAAATGTGGTGGAACGGAAACATTCCAGCTTTATCTCGCCCATCTCCCTAGTGGCCTCAACCCTCGCTTCTCAGTATAACATTGATTTATTATGGTCATCGTGGTTACACACCACGTGTATTCAGTATACATACATATGTTTCTGATGATTATGTTGTAATCTTGTTGTTGTATTTTTACTATTATTGTGGTAGATTTACTTTTTATCGCTACGCTATTTTGTTGAAAACCATTTAGATATTCGAAAGCAAGCATATATCTATACAAAAACCATTGCAACACATAATAACAATATATAAATATAAACCACCAAAATATCTAAGCTTCGGAATGCATGTGTGCATGGGTATAAATGCATACATAGGTGACCAAAACAAACGAGTTAAATGCGAATACGATGAATATGAAATTAGCAACAAAAAATCAAAAAAAAAAAAAAAGTTATAAAAGACCAAGCTCTATAAAATCAAAATGAACGCCAACGAATAAGGAAGCTTTAAAAGCGAAACGGAAAAGCAAAATAGGCCCCACACGAAACACATTTGGAGAGCAGTTACTGTATTTTGTCAGAGAAGAGTACACAGTGAGACCACTCAATTACTCAAGGCAATCGGGCGGACCAGTTACTTGCTTACACACACATGTATGTACGTGCAACAAAACAAAATTCTCTTAAAGAGCAAGTAAATTCTTACATATAAATCCATGCATATATGTATGTACATTAGGGCGAAACAATTTTTTTTACTAAGACTTGTAGTATATTCGGATGCCACATGAAATTCTAGGTGTATGTCAGATGTTCAATATACATATATACAGTGCTGTGCATATGCTAAGCAACCAAGTTTCAATAAACTGACTATTTACTCTGAAAAAAATAGTCAAACGGTAAGTATTATAATTTTTATTTATTACTTATATGAGTACAAAAAAAATATATGATGACCAAAATAACAACAACTTCTTTCTTAATTAAATAGAACAACAAAACAAAATAAACTCAATTTTAAGCTGTGCATAACTTAAGCAACTGTAAAGAAAACATAGAAGCAAGCATATTCTTCTTCTCAAGTAGATAACGGTACTTTTCAATTCATTTTGCATTGCTTGTTCGCACTTCAATTATATCAATGCAATTTAGCCGTCTAAAGGTTACAATTGTGCCAAAACTGTGAAATTAAAACATGCAGCGTGTTAAATACGATAATAGCTTTAAATCTTATGTTATTTCATTGTACCAGGCTGACAAAAGTCAATCTGATATTTCAAAATCATTGAAAATTAATAAATCCATGGTTTCTAGATGGATTCATAAATTTAACTCTACTGGTAATGTTACAACATTAAGAAGTGGCGGACGTCCACGCAAACTATCTTATCGTGCCGATATTCAAATTAAAAAATTGATTTAAAAAAACCCATTTATTTCTTCAAAAGAAATACAGGGTGGGCCATATAGCGTTTGCTTTTTGAACCACCTATTTTTTTGAGAATGGTAACACAAATGACAAGTCAAATGTGTTCGTAATTTACTTAAAGGTTTGACATTTACGAAATGGGACGCTATACGCTTAAACAAAATTGGGAAATATTGAAAACCTATTTCCAAAGTGGTGAGTCTTCTTCTTTTCTGATGAAGCTCATTTTCACATCGGTGGCTAGGTCTATAAGCAAAAGTGTCGGATTTGGGGCTCAGAAAATCCACACGTTACTGTAGAGAAGCAAATGCATCCACAACGAGTCACTGTTTGGTGCGGTTTTTGGTCTGGCGGCATCATCGGGCCATTTTTTTTCGAAAATGAACGAGGAGCCGCGGTTACAGTAAATGACGAGCGTTACCGTGACATGATCAACGAGTTGTTTGCAAAAATTGAAGAGGATGACATTGACGACATTTGGTTTGAACAGGACGGTGCAACTTGTCCATACTGCTAAAGTTACACTCGAACTTTTGGCTACCGTTTTTGAAAACCGAATAATCAGCCGAAATTCCGATATCAATTGGCCGCCTCGGAGCTGTGATTTAAGCCCGTTGGACTATTTTTTGTGGGGAGCCGTAACTTGTTTGCTATTGTAAAACGATATACGAACCAAACTGCCTTGTTCAAAGGATTTAAAAAGGAGTGAAAAAGCATTCCAAAAGTTATTTAAAAAAATTTAATTACCTCAATGCCAAAAAGATGTGCTACAGTCATAAAAAATACAGGTTCATATACAAAATATTGAAAAGTTGCTTAAGTTATGCACAGCTTAAAATTGAATTAATTTTGTGTTGTTGTTGTATTTAATTGAGAAAGAAGTTGTTGTTATTTTGGTCATTATATATATTTTTGTACTTATGTAAGTAATAAATAAAAATTATATTATTTACCGTTTGACTATTTTTTTTTTGGAGTAAATAGTCAGTTTATTGAAATTTGGTGCGAGTTGCTTAGCATATGCACAGCACTGTATATATAAAGGGTGGTTAAATTTCAAGGGCCGATGTTGAATGTGAACCACACCTAAACGTCAACGACACCGTTGGACTTCTTTCTTTGGGGTTATTTGAAAGAAAAGGTGTACGTCGATAAGCCAGCAACAATTCAAGAGCTAAAGGATGAGATAATTCAGCACATTAATGGCTTAGAACCTCAATTATGTCTCAGCGTCATCGAAAATTTGGACCATCGGATGGAGATGTGTCGCCGAGGCCGCGACGGCGATTTGGCCGACATTTTGTTCCATACGTAATTGAGCCATACCTATATTATCATAATAAAGAGAAATTACAATAATTTCCTACAAAAATTCTATTTTATTCAAAATCAACACCGGCCCTTGAAATTTAACCACCCTTTAAAATTCCCGCGTACACCCTTTTTGGGTGTTTGGCCGAGCTTCTCCTCCTATTTGCGGTGTGCATCTTGATGTTGTTCCACAAATGGAGGGACCTACAGTTTCAAGCCGATTCCGAACGGCAGATATTTTTATGAGGAGCTTTTTCATGGCAGAAATACACTCGGAGGTTTGTCATTGCCTGCCGAGGGGCGACCGCTATTAGAAAAAACGTTTTCTTAATTTTGGTGTTTCACCGAGATTCGAACCTACGCCCTCTCTGTGAATTGCGAATGGTAGTCACGCACCAACCCATTCGGCTATGGCGGCCGCCAATATATATTGTTATATTTGGTTCGCGAACCATATTGATGGATCGTGAGTATGTGCTATAATATTTATGTGAAGATAAACGTCTGGCATCCGCCTAAAACAAATTCCGAACAAACCGTGCCGGACCTAACCATTTACTTATAGAATCGTACTCATCGTGAATTTCTTACCACCTTATTAAAATACTGGCCCCCGTATATCGTCATCGGAATCCATCGACCACCCACCGCAGACGAAGAGCCTCAGCTGCCTCGTGAAGCCCCGCGTCGTCTTGACACACTTGCGTTAAGGATATTATAGTAAGTTAAACTTCTACCTATCCAGAATCAACCCGACAAACAGAATCCGCACGACACTAACCACATATTCACGTGCTCTTTTAAACCCACTCACTTAACACCCCTCTCACTTTGGACCCACCCCCTCGAAACAGCATGTTTCTTGAACCTACCGTTAGATGAGATCGACGAGGACGACTGGCAATTTCATCGTGTATGTACATATGTACAATGGGGGAAATTAATACAAATGGCTAATTGAATTTCATTAAAAGGGACAAGTTTTGAAAACTGCCTTCATACATTATTAAAAAAAAAAACACAAAAACCGTGTTATTTTAGCGGCATCAAGTATGCCTACCTACCTACGTATGCCGAAACACCATAGTAAGTTACTTTTTGACATGGGTTAGTCACGAAGATCATGTGTCCTTGCTACATTTTTTCTTGCTCAAATTTAGATGGTTCAATGCAGCAGTCATTGAAAAACGGACCTCTTGAATTAATGCACCATTAGGAGCCACTGTGGACGTGCTAACGATGACATATTCTTTACATGCCAATATGTAATATGGGCCCTTCAATACTTCACAGATAGTTTTTTTATTCCACTCCGGCTCGTCCTTATTGAAAACCCCTATATACTAAGTTAGGTTTGGCTCAGGTGGTTACTATTCTCCAAAAGGGTGTAGAGGGGGCTCACTTACGCCCCCTTTCATAATTTTCCTGGACGCTTTTGTCTACCCCTGTACGTACGAAAGTGAATGAAAATGAAACACAAAAATACTGACAAACAGGAAAACGGTGGAATTACTATATGTAGATGGGGCCTGGAACCAGATTCTGAAGGCGGTAGCAGCCACAAAAATTGTGATGTTGATCCAGACTTCCAAAATAAAACTGGATTTACATCTATGTTAAGTGTATGTACAATTGGAAACAAATCTACACAAATAAAATAAATAAATATATGCATATGAACATATGGTTGCTGCCTTCGTGGAGACATCGTTAACACAATCATAATAAAGTTTTGCTTTGTACTGTTCCTGCGGCCATGATTTCTTTATTACTCCTTGTTATTTTGAAAATGGCTGCAAAATGAATCATAAACAACCATACCTACCTAAATCTACCTACATGCATGTGATAGAAACATACGAGTATGTGTATGAATATAAATTCAGTGTGAGTGGAAATGAGTTTATCGAAGGCAACCTTCGCAATTTTCGAGTGTGAATACATAGAGTGAGCGCAAAGACACTTGCGGAGGAAGCTCATAAACAAAACCATATCCTACTCAATAAGCGACAACCGACAAGGAGTAATTTATTTATACCTGTAAATTCAAAATGCTCTACTAGAACTAATCCTTCTCAACAAGAGTGACCAAGTGCGTAGGTACTACAGCTACAACAATAAGGCCAACAGCAAGAACAGCTAATAGGGGTTGAGCGGATGCTGACTTTTTATTAAATCTATATATGTATGTACATACGTGTCATTTAATGCAATTTTCAATAACTATTACACAAGTTGTAATAGCTGTAAACACAGGCAACAAAATTCCCCCCAATTCGAATGTTATGCAGGTTTTTTTACGGTGCTATTACTCATAAGTGGCTATGAAATACCAAGAAGTTAGTAGAAAGATAAGATATAGAGCTTCTAATACTTACTTATATTGTATTTATTGGCAACAATGATCGCCCTAGAGCGGCAATCTTAATTAGCAATAATTTAACTTTCATTCCCATTTCGCAGTTCACTACCACCGATCTCGTTGCGATCTGGACCAAGGTGCCAACAGACAAAGGCGAGCACGAGGTAATCATTGCCTCTGCCTACCTTCCAGGAGATGAGGAAACTGCTCCAACAAGGGAACTTGTAGCCCTAGTCAACTACTGCAAGGAGAACCACCTACGCTGGATAATAGGATGCGATGCGAATGCCCATCATACGATATGGGGCAGCACAAACATCAATGCGAGAGGTGAGTGCCTTCTTGAATTCTTACTTAGATATAATGTATCAATAGTAAACCGAGGCAATGAACCAACATTTAGGAATGCAATAAGGGAGGAAGTACTTGATCTTACCCTATGCAGTCCAAATGTACTATCAGAAGTCTCAAATTGGCATGTGTCCGGGGAAGCATCAATGTCGGACCACAGTCTTATCAGGTTTGACTTAGGTGCTACCTTACCGCACATAACAATTTACAGAAATCCAAGGAATATAAATTGGAATATCTTTCACTTTAACTTGGAACAAAGTGCTAACTACTCTAAGCATCACCTGGTGCTTAAATCTGAGCTTGAGATGGAGGCAAATGAACTCCACTCAAACATTACGTCTGCATTTCATGAGAGCTGTCAGGAAAAAGTGAAAAAACCACGAAGGGATGTCCCCTGGTGGAATAGTACGCTTTCAAGACTACGCCATGAAACCAGAGTATTATGGAATAGAGCTAAACAAACAGGGGACTGGGTCTCCTACTCAAGAGCTCTAACCAACTTCAACAAAGAATTGAGGAAATCTAAGAGAGCTTCCTGGAGGGATCACTGTGATAAGATTTCAAATCTTCCTAATGCTATCCGCCTCCAGAAAGCCTTATCAAAGGATCACTCAAACGGCATATGTACCCTGAAAAAGCCAGATGGTAGCTACACTAAAAACCCAGAAGAAACTAGCCAACTTCTACTGGACACCCATTTCCCGGGATGCCATGCTTTACATGAGTCCACAATGTTGGTAGAACCTACCACTTATGCTGGCAGGGAGGACCTAAAGCTGGCAAATAAGCTATTCCATGAAAATCGGGTACAATGGGCTATATCTACATTTAGCCCATACAAATCTCCTGGACCTGATGGGATATTCCCTTGCCTTCTGCAAAAGGGAAGCCAATACATTGTCCCTACTTTGTCCAGACTATATAAAGCAAGCCTATTGCTAGGTTATATTCCTACGAAATGGGCTGAAGTAAAGGTCGTATTCATTCCAAAGGTAGGGAAAAAACCCGAACAATTGCCTAAGTCATACAGACCGATTAGCCTTAGCTCATTTTTCCTAAAAACAATGGAAAAAATATTGGATCAGCACATACGGGAGAATAACTTGGTTAATTTCCCACTGCACCAACTTCAATTTGCCTACCAACAAGGTAAATCTACTGAGACTGCAATACACAGTCTGGTAACCATTATTGAAAAAGCTATTGAGTCAAAACAAATCGCACTTTGCGCTTTTATTGACATAACAGGAGCTTTCGATAATACGTCCTATGAGGCAATCAACAATGCCCTATCTCAAAAGGACGTACCTAAACCCATCAGACGATGGACTATATCGATGCTGAAATCCAGAACGATCAGTACAGAATTAGGAGGAAGAATAAAGTCTATCAAGGCCACAAGAGGTTGCCCGCAAGGGGGAGTACTCTCTCCTCTTCTGTGGACACTAGTAATAGATGAACTTCTCCACAAACTGAACAACCTAGGATTCCACACCCAGGGCTATGCTGATGACCTGGTAGTATATATAATGGGCTGGCATGAAGAGACCATCTCTAACCGCATGCAACAAGCCCTTAACATAATAAACAAATGGTGCACTGACAAAGGGCTCTCTATCAACCCATCTAAAACTGCGCTAGTGCCGTTCACCAGGAAAAGGAATATCAACATCAAATGTCCTGTCCTGAATGGATCGACTCTACAACTCTCCACAGAGGCGAACTACCTTGGTATCAACCTTGACAAAGCGCTTACCTGGAACTCGCATCTTGAGAAAGTTACTGTAAAAGCCACAAGGGCATTCTATGCCTGCACAAGGCTTTTTGGTAAAACATGGGGGCTCAGCCCCAGAATGACCTACTGGACATTCACTACTGTTGTTAAGCCTATAGTCACTTATGCTTCCATAGCATGGTGGCCCAAAGTTAAGCAACGAAAGGCGGCAAGCGATCTTAACAAATTGTACCGCCTCATCTGCATCGGTATAACAGGAGCAATGAAAACATGCCCAACTGAAGCTTTGGGCGTGCTCCTAGGTATACCACCGCTTCCCATCTTAATTGAAAAAGAAGCAAGATTGAGTGCCTTAAGACTAAAAGGCAACGCCGATCTTAAAAGTGGAGATATGAGAGGACATCTAAAGATCTTAGAAGACTTTCTACACACTCCTATACTACACAGGGTGGATACAATATCTCCCAAACCCATTCTCTACAGAAACTTCCGAATTATTATTAATGAACGAACAACTTGGAGAACTAATTCTATCAATTTCAAGCCTGGATCTCAATTATGGTTCACTGATGGGTCCAAGCTGGAAGATGGTAGAACAGGGGCAGGAATCAATGGGCCTAAATTTAAAAAATCGATTCCGATGGGACTCTACCCAACAATTTTCCAGGCAGAAATACATGCCATTGAAATATGTGTGAGAGAATGCCTTCGCAGGAAAATGAGAGGTACTCACATCTACATACTCTCAGATAGTCAAGCGGCTCTAAAAGCCCTTCTATCAACAACTATCACCTCTAAATTGGTAAATGATTGCCTAAACCTTCTCAACATGTTAGGAAACCTCAACACAGTAAATGTAGTCTGGATTCCGGGACATGAAGGGCATGAGGGGAATGAAATGGCTGACGACCTCGCAAAACAAGGAGCAAATATGCAACTTACTGGTCCTGAGCCTTTCTGTGGACTCACGAAAAGCCACATTAATGAATTCCTCAGGAAATGGGAAGAAAGGAAATTTGCTGCACACTGGCTAAATTGTGCCGGTCAGCGTCAAGCCAAACAATTTCTTAGTCCCAACAAAGGAATATCAGACAAGCTACTCTCACTAAACAGAGTAGATCTGCGTCTTTTAACAGGATACCTCACAGGTCACTGCAGCCTGAGGTATCATTTAAATAACATTGGTCTATCAGAGACCAATGTCTGCCGCTTTTGCGAAATGGATATAGAAAGCTCAGAACATGTGCTTTGTGAATGTCCTGCGCTGGGCAGACAAAGACTTCACCACCTTGGTGGTATCGTAGTATCTCCATGTAATCTTTGGAACAACAAACCCACAATAGTGCTAAAATTTATAAAAAGCCTTAAACTCTAGGGTTACAAAAATAGGTCTTGCACAATAGATCAACTCTGGTCGCAGTGCGCAATGGCCTTCTAATAATAATAATTTATTGGCATATACTTCGATTATCCTACAGTGATATTTCGATGATTTTTAATGCTTTGAAATATTTTCCTGAGTATAAAATAGCGGAAACCGTTGCCAGAAAAAGGAAAGCGTGAAAGACTACTAGTCACATTGATCGTTCCCACGACAGTCGATTCTACGTAACCGGAACGACCCCGTATATGTATGAGGAATGTTAATGCTAATGCAACAACAAAACCAACTAGCCACATTGATAAGATGATCGTTAGATTGTCAAAAGAGGATCCCAGAAGAGTGCTGCTGATATCCATTGAAAAATCACAGAGTGATTTGGGTCTGCTTTTTGTGGGGCTGCTTTTCTTCGTATTAAAGTTAATATGGGTGCGCTCAAATACGTTCAGACACTTCTAAATGTAATGCTACCTTATACGGAGGAGAATTTACCGGTGTTGGATGATTTCAACAAGACAATGATCCGAAGTACACTTCTCAGAAGGGAAAAAGGTTTCGAAGACAATTTGAATACTTTTATGGATTGGGCATCTTCGAGTGCCGACTGCAAGCCAACAGACCATCTTTGGAACGACGTACGCCGAATATCATAGATTTGGATCTTGGATCAGTTATTTGAAAAGATCAATGCAGCATAGGAATCCATTCCTGTTGAACGTAGAAAAACCTAATAATGTCAATGCAAACGCGATGTGCAGCAGAAATAAACCAACAACAACATGTTAATAATTAATTTTCCTTTTCGCCTGCCTTTACTATTATTTTTCTTCGTTCTCAAGTATTTTTCTCAAAGGATTTTCGAATTGAATTAACTTTTGTACATGAAGTAAAAAAAAAAAATGTCTTAGATAAATTTTACTAGAAAATTGATACACACAATGCCAAATGGGTTGGAAGAAGTCATAAATCCAAAAGGAATACAAATTAAATATTAAACACTAAATACACTGTGCGACAGTGATATTATACTTTTATGGAGACCTAGTACAACTTGTAGGTATAGTAAAACTAAGAAAAATGGTATAGGAAAAATTTCCAAAACACCCCCAAAATCTCATTTTATGGCCATAAAACCGTTTTTCAGTAGGTTGATGTGAAGAATCACTCCTAACTTCGCCAATTTCCATCCGATTTCGAATTTGTTTTTTTTTAGTTCGAATGAACAAAAACAAGCCCTTTTGACAGTGTGTTGACAATTTTTCTGAAATGGCAACTGACGAGACTGTAGACGGAAGCATTTGGAATTTTTTTTATTTTTTCTCTATTTTTTCAACTTTGACATAATTTTTACGATATTATCCGTTATTGAGGATTTTTTTTAGTACACTATATTTGACTGTAATTGAATTAAAATTAAAAGAGTTGTGTGAGTTCTAAGATTCTATTTTTTTTTTACTAATTTGGTATGTAGGTATAACTTACGCTAAATGGGAATAAGGGCACGTTTCGAAGCATGAAAATGATAACAAATGTCATTATAAACACATAATATTTATTGGAGTATTGTGCAGTGCAGCACTATACGGTATGGTACGGTGCAGTACACAACGGAACTGGTTCCAAACTTAAAAATGCATTGGAAACGGCCCTTTGGAGTTTAGTATGGTAGGGTACATTTGTCATTCTCTTCATCAGTTTTGAATACTTCTCTGTAAGAAATTCAATCATCATCATTCATCTGAAGTCGTCATCAACTAAATTCCATTGTTTAAATCGAGAAGCGAGCGTTTCAGATTGTCTTCCCGATAGAAGTAAATCACGAGAAAGATCCTGAAAATCTGAATTTGATACAATGTGTCTTTCTGAAGACTTAGAACCAGACGGAAAGTACTCTTCATCATCAGGTTTATTGTTATCAGTTGGATCATCATCAGCAATGAGTTGAACTTCCTTCAGTTCATGACCTGCAGTTGAGTCAATCATATCGTCCAAGACTACTGGGTTCTCAACAGTTGCAACATCAGCATACTTTATGTGCTTTCGAGTTTTATAATGATGACCGTTTACGTCCGTTTTACAAAAACAACAATCATCTGGTTCTCATCGGAGAATATAAAGAAATTCGACTTTTCTGGCAACGTTTTGATTTATATCTCTTGAATTTCAGAACACTCAGTACAAGCGAATTCCCGTTCATACCAGCGATCCGAAGTATTATATCTAAGCTTAAAGAAATCGTTGGAGCCATCAACCAGAGCTTTATTACTCTGTAACTTCAAACAATGCTTTTGATCCACAAACCACATATGAAACAAAACTTATTGCGATTATCGCACATTTCTTTCTCACAAATTGAAGCAAAACAATAAAACTTTGACGTTTTAATAAGGTTAAATTATAATAACAAACTTCTTTTGTTAATCAATGTACATTGTGAACTTTGGTACACTTGGGAGCTTTTTCATATTTATATTGAAAAAAAAAAAATGTGTGATAATATGTCAGATATTTTCGTAAGTTCTAACCAGTTCTGTTGTATGCAGTACAGTGTACTCTTATGTATACATATATACTCCAATAAATATTACGTATCTAAAATAACGCATCAAAACACGTCCTTATTCCCATTTAGCGTAAGTTATACCTACATACCAAATTAGTAAAAAAAAAATAGAATCTTAGAACTCACACAACTCTTTTAATTTTAATTCAATTACAGTCAAATATAGTGTACTAAAAAAAATCCTCAATAACGGATAATATCGTAAAAATTATGTCAAAGTTGAAAAAATAGAGAAAAAATAAAAAAAATTCCAAATACTTCCGTCTACAGTCTCGTCAGTTGTCATTTCAGAAAAATTGTCAACACACTGTCAAAAAGGCTTGTTTTTGTTCATTCGAACTAAAAAAAAAAACAAATTCGAAATCGGATGGAAATTGGCGAAGTTAGGAGTGATTCTTCACATCAACCTACTGAAAAACGGTTTTATGGCCATAAAATGAGATTTTGGGGGTGTATTGGAAATTTCTCCTATACCATTTTTTTTAGTTTTTCTATACCCACAAGTTGTGCTAGGTCTCCATAAAAGTATAATTTTTGTTTTTTTTTGTCACACAGTGATATTTACGTTGTTTTTGTTAAGGCACCGTTCTGGTCTAGAGACGTGAAAATTAAAGGCGTTGAAAATTGAATAAAAACAATCGGTATCACTTGAAAATCGTTTTTATTCATTAGATCAATTGTTTATTTATAAAAAAAAATTTTTTTTTCAATGACAATAATAAAAAAAATTGTTTCCCCTGACGTAACACATGCCACTGGAGTAACTGATTGAGCTGCTCAGGTACGTCTGAAAAAAAAATTCGGCCGATTATTCATCAGGAGATATGTCGCCATGGTGGGTACCAGATTTCCACAAACAAAATTTTTTTCAAAATATTTTATCTGTTTATTGGAAAAACAAAAAAAAAAGCATTTTTTCACGTTCTCGCTCTTAAAAAAATAGAAAAATTGATTATAAAATTATAATTCTGCTACCCACAAGAGTTGTTGTGGCCTGACGTTGGCAGACGGCCGCACCGCAGAGGGCGGTTGCGGGTGCAGTGCTCTGCAGCAGGGAGCAACGAAGTCGCGAGTCCACGCGGGGTGGTGCGCAGGCCAGAGACCTCCGAAAGTGGCACCAGCCATTGCAAGAATTTCATTGGACTGTTGTCAGGTTCCGAGGCACTCTGGTCTGACACACGGAGCAGACTGTGCGGGGGATCAAGAGCTGCTGGTTTGTCCCCGCACTGGGGTAGGAGCAGGACAGTTGTGGGTCGTTGGGAGAGTTGTGTTGCTCAAGGGGGCTCCTTACCGTTAAGGTGTTGTTGGTGACGGCAGTTTGAGGTGCCGGTACTGAGGGCAGCAGCGCCGTTGAGGCATGGGCCGCCTTATGGCGGGAGCAACACGTGGCCACATACCTTGTGGACCACTCCCTATGATTCTTAAGGCCTGCACAGGTCTTAAGATGGTACCACTCGTTGCACTTATTACACGTAACTGAGGTGGAGTTCGGGTGGAGCCGTTTGTGGCAGATGCAGCAGTAGAATACCTCTGGTCCAGGGTTGGGTTCGACGCCAGGCCTGAAGAGAAGTATTCGGAGCATTCCCATGGCAGCCGGTTCTACGTTACCGGAATGACTCGGGTTTTTCCCGACCAAGGGCTGCCGCCCCAGTAAACTAGCCCTGTCTAGTGAACCACTTATCCTCAACCACCTTTTTACATGCCCCATCAAACCTAACACCCCCCTCCCAACTTGTCGCAACAGCACGTTTCCTGGGTCTACCGTTAAATGAGTTAGACGAAGACGACTGGTACTACATCGCACTGACAGGGTTTAGTAAGCTGCTGCTACAAAAAAGAAAGAAAGAAAAAAGAATTGCTCCTGTGACGAAAGATTGGGGCTAGTTTTCTGGGGCGGCAGCCCTTGGTCGGGAAAACCCCCGAGTCATTCCGGTAACGTAGAACCGGCTGCCATGGGAATGAAAAGGTAGTGGTTGTCTTCTTTACTTTGGAAGCACCTATAAACACAGTGGGAGTAATTGGGACTATCGACGGTGTATAGCCGTGATATGCGTGCAGTAGAGGAACCTGGACGCAGGTACCTGTTGTGTCTTCGTACATAAACGCGGTTCTATCCAGAAGTTATACTTTTGTGGTCCCAGGGTAGAATTAGCCGAGGTGGATGATTGCTATAGTATTAAAGGGAACGTGCCCCACTTACCATTGATGTGACGGCACCTCTGAGATGTTTCTGACATTTTGATTCCAACCTCCTTCCAAAAAAAAAAAACAAAAAAGGCAGCGTAAAAAAATTTTCCATCACAGCATTTTTTAATGGCGAGTCAAAAAAGGGCAACAAATTTTACGGTTGGCTACAAATTTATTAGCCATATCTACATATACAGCCTAATCTTGGTAATTCGGACACTTGATAATTCGGACAGCGCGGTAATCCGGACACCAAAACGTTTTCTATTGAAGTCTCTAAAATTCGGACACTTCTTTATTTTCCAGTGAATATGCTGAAATAAAAAGGAATTCCGTTATTTTTTATTTTATTTTATGAAGGGGATTCCCCTGCTAACTACTTTGCGTGAATAGTGCGTTTAAGTGCTCGTCAGCCTCCTAGTTCATATTCATAAGCATATTGCGTAACGTGTAGTTCAGTAGCTAATTTCAAACATTAACTCCATAATTTCTTTAACTGTGGACTGTATAAATTTAACTATGGCACCAGCAGGTAAGAAAAAACATACGTTTTTAACGATAGACCAGAAAAATGAAATTCTTAAGAAACTAAGTGAAGGACAGTCAGTTCGACAGCTAGCTGCGCAATACAATGTAGGTAAATCTACAATTTCGGACATAAAATCAAGTGGATTAAAGATTGATAGGTAAAAAACGAAAACATTTTGTAAGAAGAGTTTACACTCCTTTGATTATATTTTGCAGTTACATTGCTAGAACAGAATGTGGCCTTGGAAAGCGTAAAACTATGCGACCTGCGGAGTTTGAAAAGATGGAAGACCACTTGTATAAATGGTTTGTAAACGCAAGACGAAACAATGCACCGATTTCCTCGGAAATCATCAAAGAAAAGGCCAAACAATTCTGTTCCCAAATTTACGGACAAAGTGTGGAATTTTTGGTTAGTAATGGTTCGCTCCCGATATGGAATTAAATTCTTAAAAATATCTGGCGAAAAACTTTCCAATGATTCTACTGCTGTGCAACCCTTTATTGAAAAATTGCGAAAGAAAATTTCAGAAATGGGCATTACGTATGATCAGGTTTATAATGCAGATGAGACTGCTTTGTTTTGGAGAAAACTTCCAGAAAAAACCCTTGCATTGCATAATGAAAAATCCGCACCCGGGCGCAAAATTGGAAAAGAAAGAGTAAAACTTCTAGTTTGCTGTAATGCAACCGGAGAACATAAACTTCCATTGTTCATGATAGGGAAAGCCAAAAACCCCAGAGCGTTTAAAAAAGTAAACCTTCCGCTTGGGTACTCCCATACCAAAAATGCTTGGATGACAGAGCAAATCTTTAAAAATTGATTTGAAAACTCATTCGTTAAAGAAGTAAAGCGTTACTTAAAGGAAAAGAATTTACCAGCCATAGCCATTTTACTGCTAGATAATGCAACTTGCCATCCCCAATCACTGTCGGATGTCGATAAGGACATATATGTTATGTTTTTGCCACCAAACTGCACCGCTCTTATACAGCCAATGGACCAAAATGCTATCCGAATTTTAAAGACAAACTATCGGAAGAGTTTTTTGTCTCTACTTTTGTCCAGCCCAACGAACAATCTCCCGGAATCTTTAAAAAACTTTACATTAAAAGATGTGGCTTTTTTATCATCTAATGTTTGGAAAAATGTGGATGAACGCGTGCTCAGAAAATGTTTTAACAAAATTCTTTATGACGAAGAATGGGACTCAGATGCTGATTTGCCTCTTGCGATGCTACGGCCCAGCAGCTCAACTAAAATAATTGATCTTCTTGTTGAAATATCCCCTGATGTATATAATGATAACGAGATTACTGAGTGGTTGAATGACGACACTGATTTCGATATCAACGAGATTGAGGAAGAAGATAACGAGAACAGCAGTCTTGACGAAAATGAAAGTCAAGATCCTAAAATTTCGCACTCTCAAGCTATTGCCGCATTTAATAGTTGTATTAAATATGAAGAGGAACAGGAATTTTCATCCGGAGACATTTTAAAACTTGTGAGTCTCAGAGATATTGCCTTCAGAAAGAGAAATGAAACAAAATTGCGGTAAACGAATATATTGAATTATTTTACGGCCGAATAAAAACTAATATATGTACATATAACTCATTGAATATTAATCAATTTAAGATTAAATAAAAGATTATTTCATTTAATTACTGATCTACTGATTTCTATTAAATTTTTTACCCACTCGATAATCCGGAAAATTCGATATTTCGGACAACCTCTTTTATTTAATTGTCCGAATTATCGAGATTATACTGTACTTGTACACTCATATTGAAAAATTTCATCTTCCACTTTTCTTTACCTACATACATATGCCAAGTGTATATATTGTCGCGTGTTGAGCGATATAGATCTTTTGCATTTAACAATATGTGTTCAATTCAATGCCGATGATGGCAACGGATATGAACAAATAAAAATACATTAAGTTAAAAATTCAATTACTTTAAATCACTCCAGAATACAAACTAATATTATTTCAATTGATCGTAACTCGACCACCGGACGATATTAATGTATATAATTAGCCAAAAAATTAAAATGCAACATTTTCTTCTTCTCTTGTTGTTGTATTTTAGTTTCTAATGCAAAATAATTGCCAAATTACCATTAAATAATTTCATTATTTACAAAGTTTTCTGCTCGCATAGCAATAATTCAATTTATATTTTATGTGTAATGTAAAATCTTCAACGTTATCGTTTACCGCTTGTTTAATAGCTGTAGAAAATCAAGTGGCAATGCATTTAATTGTAATGATAAAAGCAACACCAAAGAAAGCGTTGGGATGCAGTGAGCTATTCTTAAATATACTCGTACTATAGTATAACAGATGTACATATGTATATTGATTAACTTATGATTATATTTTCCGTCCCAATCACTATATCCAAATAACTGCTATGCCTTTATCAGCAAAAGGAGATATTCATACGCAAACAGCTGGTAATATGGAGTGGATAGCAATGCCCTCTCGTATGTTTACTTCCAAGTGTATGAGGCGATCGTCAACTATACCACACGACAACTCTGTTGAGGGTATTTGTAATGCTGAAAAAAATAGAGCAGTCTTCTTACAATCCACCGAACATGATGCCTCTATTTGTTCCTTTTTCTTGTCGTCTTCACTAGCATTCATCGCACGCAATTCTAAATTCTGATAACGTGTTGTTATGGTTGCCATATCGGTTTCAGCCACTAAATTCATTTCGCCATTCGTAGTCGCATAAAAAATTATAGTTGGTGAAAGATTCTTTATTTTGTCTATTAGGCCGCGTATCAAGCGGTTAGATGGTACATTTAAGACAAGCTTACAAATTGGTTTTGTCGGCACTGCGTAATTTGACCAATCGCAACGAGGAACCACATCGACTGGTACATGGTGTGTGGCGCGGCGCGACTTATCCGAACTCTTGGAGGTCGCATCCACATCGACCGTTAAACAAGGAAATTGAAGGTTAGTCAATTTCAACTTACAATAGCACGGATTATTTCGCAGTAAAGAAAGTGCAGTTCCTAGATGTAAAGTTGGTACATTTAGTACAATATGCGAATTCTGATCATCGTCGACGCCCTGCATCGTGTACTCAGAAAAATATAATTTTGGATCAATTTCTACCCATACCAATGGCGCTGTACTGCCAGACTCCTCGTTCGCCACAAAGTAAACTTTGTCCATAGAGATTTTCAGTATGCATGTCTTCGCCAATTTCGATAGTGTTTGGATGATGTAGAGAAATTCTCTCATGTATTCCGGATCCTGCATCATAGCACGAAACTTCATGGTAGACGTTTATTTAGTTTATTATAATTTCTTCTAGAGTACGATTACGTTCGACGCTTTTTGTGTGGTTCATGCGAGAGAATGGAAAGAAGAAATACAAAATTCAAAGTTGTTTTGATGTCTATCTTTCACCTTTCATTCCTACATCTACTTCAGCAAATCTAGGCAATAGAGAAATATTAAATTCGCGCAACTTGGCCTACTAGTAGACGTAATAATATTGCCCTTAGCATGGTCGCACTAATACAGTTTGGCGACGGCAGACAGGATCTGTCAAATATTAAAATACGCACTTCTTATGCTGTCGCCATAACGCCATAGCCGTAACCATAACCCTAGCCGCAACATTACTGCTTTTGTCAATTAGTTATGCCGTAACTATCAACAGCTGAAAATGAAGTATAATTAATGGCATCATTTAGATTTAGTCATAAAAATATGGATAATTTCATATTAAGTCAATTAATTTTTCCTCGTTCATTTCTAATATTCAAATTTTTATCGCGAATATCAAAACGTACGTAAAGTATTTCACAGCTGCCTACGGTTACGAAAAACAAAAAATCAATAAATGCATTCGGCTACGGTTATGGTTATGGGGTTATGGTGCGGCACCTATAATCGTTTACAGTAATGCCGATATGTATGATCAGAACAGCGGATTGCTATGGTTACGGTTACGGTTACGGCGAAGGCACGGCACCAATTGTTTATGAACGCTATTATTTTGAAGACAGCACGACTTCAGGCTATACAACTTAAAATTGTCGTTGGCGACGAATTAAATCTATTTCTAAGTTTTCTAACGACAACTCGCAAAATTAGTGTTGTCTCTACAAAACTTTTTATGAATCTCACGTTATTTAATCAAAAAAAGGATAAAATAACAAATGGAATAATGCTCAATAATTCTAAGCACATAAACAATATTATTTCCTTTCTTACACTGCTAAATTTTACTTAAAACAAGACATCTTAATTTGAAAGAAGATAATGTTATCTGGCAGCAATGAATGTGTACGCCATAATGAACCACTGTTTGTTTTATTAAAATTTATTTATCTCGCTTGTGAAGGTTTTTATATTTTGCAAGTTTTGCTCACAATTACAAACAATTTTAAAGAAATATTTCAAACTTAAAAATGGATATAGATTAAGTTTTGTTGGAGGAATTATTCTTCCTCCCGAGTCATATTGCTTCCAGTGTGCAAGCTGGGTTTGGTATCTGTGCAATTTAAGCAATCATTGCTGAGAAATTGATAACAATTCCCTGGTCGTTCATGTTTAATTTTTTATTATCCAAACACAAATGCTAGCCATCCAAATTTAAATGAATAAAAACGTGAATCCTCTACATGAGGTGTTTTGCTTGTCGCCGCTTTAAAAACATTTAAGAGACTATCTTTACATTTGCAGACAAAAAAAATTGACTATCGCTACGCCGTGAAATGCCGTTGTTAATTAAAAAAAAATAAAATAAATAATTGGCGCGTACACTTCTGTTAGGAGTTTGGCCGAGCTCCTCCTCCTATTTGTGGTGTGCGTCTGGATGTTGTTCCACAAATGGAGGGACCTACAGTTTCAAGCCGACTCCGAACGGCAGATATTTTTATGAGGAGCTTTTTCATGGCAGAAATACACTCGGAGGTTTGCCATTGCCTGCCGAGGGGCGACCGCTATTAGAAAAATGTTTTTATTAATTTTGCTTTCACCGAGATTCGAACCAACGACCTCTCTGTGAATTCCGAATGGTAATCACGCACCAACCCATTCGGCTACGGCGGTCGTTGTTAATTAGTTTATATTACAAAGGTAGATTCGTAAATAAAACACTCTCTTTTTCTCTCATTTCCCTTGTAAAGTATATTCTGGTATGGTCTGGAGTGTTCAGTGACGAGAAGAACACATTTAAACATCCTCAATAAAGAGTTCAATAAAATAGGTACACATGTATGTAGATTTGTATACATAACTACAACACGCCGGAAAATGATTCGGAATACCCTACAAGTTTCATTTTGAAATGTGTGCCGTAGAAACAAATATTTTTTCGTATAGGATAATCCAGAAAATTCGCTTTATAAGAAAACATATGCATATGAATGTTTGTAGGCAAAATTTTACCTGCACTTCATTAAGGGGTCTCTGGTCTCGAGGCCTTGAAATGAAGGGTTTTTTTGGGGATTGATTGTGACAAATCCTGTGAATATTTAAAAAAAAATTTTTTTTTATTTTAAAGGTACATGTCTTGGCTTTTAAAAAATGGCTTTGACTTTGAAAAAAATTAACACCCGCGACCTTGAAATGGCGCTGAAGACGTGCACCTCCAAACGAAACAGGTCTCCATTTTGGTCACGGTTTTTCCACCTGGGTAATCAGAAAGCAAAAATTAGATATGCGTTGTCTTCAGAGTTGCCCTGGTTAAGTTTTCCCGTGACAGATTTTTTTTTTTTAATTTTTTTTCAAAAGTTATGCAACAATTTGCAAAAAAAAAATTTTTTTGCTCATTTTTTGAACTTTAAAAGGTTATAAAAATGGAATGAAAAAAAATTTCAAAAATCGTACACGGGGAAACTTAGCGGTAAGTTTTCCGAACCTTTTAAGACCAAAACCATTGAAATCGGAGTATAACTACTATGAAAAGTGTGACCAAAATGCTTAAAAAACACGATTTTCGGGGAAACGCGTTTAAAGATAAAGTTTATGATAAAACGGCCGGAGGAGGGTACACTTCGGTGCCCAGAAAAATGTGAAAAAATGCGATTTTCAAAAAATCCTTTCTGTGGCGTATTCTCGCATACACATACAACAAAATTATGCAAAAAAAAAAATCGATTTTTTTTTCGCTGGAGACCAGAAGACCCCCTTAATGATAAGTGCACAAGTTCTTTTTAACAACGTAAGTGCTGCGGTTCGAAACGTTTAAGTTTTTACTAAATCCGCTGAATTCGAGTATTTTGGTATTTGGGTAATCAACCTAGACAGGGTTTTTAGGGGTGTGCAACAACAACACACAAGTGGAGAACATGATATTACAGAAATCCAAATTTTGGACCTCTCCATAGTACCAATGCATCCTTATGTAATTAAAAAAATTTTCCAGTTTGCATCCCCCTAGTAAATTGGGTACACAGCACAACTATTACTTCAGGATTCAAGGAATTAAATATGAATTGAATTAGTAAATTATTGAAATGAATTATAATTATAGAGCAAATAATATTTTGCATTAATTCATTCTATTATTCATTTACATATATTCTAATACACTAATTCGTTCAGCAATTGTTCTTGCTACTCTAGTTCATACTTGATTTAAAAGTAGAAAAACAAAAATCTTACAAATCTTTTAATAAAACCGCTATTTTTAATACATTTTGAGTATTCTTCAGGAATAAATAATGAATTAGTGATAGTTTTATTCTCAAATAATTTCTTGTGAACATTTTATTGCATATGGTGTGGTTATTTTTTAATTAGACCCATGATTAATACCATACATATGTTTGTACATATTTGTATGTACAAAACATCTAACACAACGTGACGTCAGTATTCCCTAAATAAAAGTTTTCGATTGCATCGAATATAAGAATATTTAAACCCACCTCTAGATCCCAGTATACCAGTCTATCAAAATAAGTATATGTAGTGAAAAGTTGTTAATTAAAGCATACTAATTTTCTTATTTGATTTTTTTACGAAATCAAATGCCTTGTCTAATAAGGTAGCTGGGTCTCGAAGTGGAATACAAATGCAGGGAGGAATGGGCACTATGGTTAGTTCCGTTTTTTAAAACATCTAAATAGGAAAAAATAAAAATTATGGAAGGCAAAGGTTCAATAAAACAAAGAAAAATAGAATTTAATACTTAAAAGAAATTCGCAAATGTTGCTTGCAAACTGTTTTACTGCTTTGGTCTAACCAAAAGCACAAACGAACACAACCGAAAATAAAACAAAACGCAAATGCGAACAAACACGAGCTGGCTGAACACTAAATACAACGGGCACATGGACTTGACACACATGGAGTCAAGACACGCCATTTGCGCTGGAGGTTTACGTTGCAGATCGCCATGAACGCACGATAAATAGCAAAATGGGGGCTGTATGACTGTTGAATACAGCAAAAAAATTCTCAAAAGTGCTCAGGCTTGGGAGTATACAGCACTTGCTTTGGCATACAAGTACATATGTATGTACATACATGTATCAACAGTTAGGATATACACGATATTCTGTAATATATATATTTGTATTTATAAATACATGGTCAAGATGTTTAAATGGGATTTTAGCAGCGATCCTATACCACACCAGCACTAAATAGTAGAGACAAAAGCCAAAAAAAATCGATATCAATATGAAACGACTTCGTATAGACCGAGATTTCAGCAAATTTTAGATATCGTTGACTTTTTTATAACAAATCACTAATTACATATAATTTATATATTTCTGTTAAATAATTTGTTTAATCTGTCGACATTTTGTTTTAATTCGTGCGTCCATTTGTATGCCTACCTAGCTGCAGTCATCGTTGTTGCTACACTCGTCGCCCAACTCTTACCTTCGGCCAATGATGAAATAATCAAATTTTTCAGTGGGCTAAAGTACACACCTTTCTTCATTAAATTCAATGATCTTTTACTCTTTTATATAAGCACTTACCTTTTTTCTCTATTTTTAAAGTAATTTTTATCTTATTTTTATATTAAAAGCCACACGTTTAGTCGTCAACACCAAAAATTGATTCCGACAATCACTGCCGACGCAGCGTTGCCAAGTGCTTTGAACAAGTTTGACTCTAAATGGAAAATAGGCATAGAAATTTCTCGACTAGAGGGCGCCTTTTCGAATTGCCAGATTATAAACTATTTTGATGCGTGAGTCATATAGTGTTCACACTTTTAAATATGAATTAAATATCTCGGTATTGAGAGTACAGAAGGTGTGCTTTCCAAAAACTATGGGAGATGACGTCGGGGAAAGAAAGTGTGCGAATGTGTGTATATTTTTTTGTATTTGGCAGTTTCTATTGCTTTCTGGCCACTTCTCTTCCTTTTGTTTGCATATTCTCGGGGCATGAGGTCGCAGCGAATGCGGAAGACGCAATATACGTACGTTCACATATGCAATAAAATCACGAAATTAATCTTATCGTTCACATATCGCAGATTACCTTCAAATTTGACAATAAGTTGACAATACAGTTGTGAAAGGTTTCTCTTCATAGAAGTTGTTTTGGTGGAATATTTCGGTGTTTTTGGTTTGTTTAATTATTATTAACGATATGAAGAAAATACAAGGAGAAGGAGTAGCTAATTTAATTGCGCAATTTGGCTGCTAATAATAAACAGTTGGAGGAAATCCGTAAAGGACGTCTACTGAGGTTTCAAAAAATTTAGACGAAGCGTTTATGGGCACACGCTTTTTTCTGTAATATGAAAGCATAATTAATAATATTTAACAAACATTTTATTAGAGTTATGTCTTCAAACCTGTTTCATACATTTTATTTAGTTTTTCCTTTGACCTTTGGTGACTGGTGAAAACCTGGCCATCTTTAATCAAGACATTGATAATAATTTTCAATAAATCTCTATCATCTGGCGGTGTTATTAATGATTCGAAACCAACTCTAATTACCCCATATTAAAGCTATGTTGCTAGAACGCATCATGAAAAATAAATTGTTTGGTTTTTTAACCTTCAGCATTTCATTTGTATTGTAGCAAACCGAGAAATTTCGGCACTCGACTGACAACAATACCGAGCGAATGAGATACCAAACAAAAAACTTAATGCACCTTGACACCAGCAAGATAGAAGTTGCCAGTCGCGTCACACTGGCACAATTACGTTCTGGATTTTGTAGCAGGTCAAACTCTTACTTGCCCAGAATTGACCCCACTGACATTACCAAACATATGCCCGGCATGTGAAGGCACCCCGCACGACACTAACCCCCTTTTCACATGCCTCTTAAAAGCTACTCATCTAACACCCCTCTCCCTCTGGACCCAACCTGCCGAAACAGCGTGTTTCCTGGGCCTAGCGTTAGATGAGCTAGACGAAGATGTCCGGTGATATACCCTACACTAACGGGTCTTGTATTACTGCTTCAACAACAACAACATAGAAATCGCCAGAAGATACAAATCGTTTTATATCTAGAATTTACGATAGTTATTTTAAGCTCATGCATACGCGTAGGATATTCAGTTCACATATAAGTAGATGATCTACTTTTTCGTGCTTAACTCCCAATCCGTAATTGAAAAGCGAGATTTCCCATACAAAATTTCTCTCCCCAAATCTGAGATTATTAAATAATCCTAGATAATAACCATATTTTTTGACATACAAGTTAAAGAAAAACGTCGCAGTAAAAACTAAATACAATGGATGCCAACAGGTTTGTAGACATAATTCTAAAAAATGCTTGTTAGGTATTATTATATATGAACTCAACTATTTATTATTAGCAGCCAATTGCGCAATTAAATTAACTATTCCTTCTTCCTGTATTTTCTTCATATCGTTAATAATAATTAAACAAACCAAAAACACAACATAATATTCCCCCAAAATAATTTCTATGAAGAAACACCTTTCACAACAGTATTGACAGCAGATTGTCAATTTTGCAGCTAATCTGCCATATGTGAACGGGTAGATTAATTTTGTGAGTTTATTGGTATTAATGCATATATGAATGTACTTTTAAGTTTTGCATGTGAGCATGTAAACGAATAGTAAATCAATGAAGTAACCAAGTTGAGTTGGCATTAATTTGTGACTTTTATTTAGCAATCCAGTGATCGAACTCAGAGGAATCAAAGAAATGAACGTAACAATATTAACAAGCCATTCACTAAATATTTACAAACAAGTAGTTTCCCTTCCTTTTGTTTGTTTTATTGTATTATTATAACTCATGACGTCAGCCGGCTGTCAAAATCGCGAAAAATAAAAAAAATAATGTAATAATGCAATCGCAACTGACAGCCACTCGACTCTCACCTTTGCTCTCGTAGAGTACTACGCAACGATCTGACATTCACGAACAGTGAAACAACATTTCTCGTTCTCTATTTGCCGCCGCCGAAGAAGAAATCGGATTCCGGCGAGCCCAAAAAAACAATTGGTACGACGAGGAATGTCAAGCGGTCGCGAAAATCAAAAATGCTGCCTATAGGGCCACACGGCGATCGGGCACAACGAGTGCCATGTGGGATCGCTACCGGGACCTAAAAATGAAGAGAAACGTATTATCAGAATGAAGAAATACGGGGACCAAATACGTGAGTGCGAGTACTTTGAGATTCTGGCCAATAGGAACAACGCCCGAAAATTCTACCAGAAAGTTCGGCGGCTTACAGAAGGTTTTAAGACCGGGGTGTTTTCCTGTAAGAACAAAGACGACGAACTGGTGACTGACATCCAGAACGTGCATAGATTATGGAGGAACACTTCTCGAACTTTTTACACAGTGATAGCTGCGCATGTCACAGAGAATGTGAAGTTCTAGATACGCGAATCGGGACGAGGGGCCTGTCGTTCCGTTACCGGGCAGGACGAGGTGAGAATAGTGATAACGTGGCTAAAGAACAGCAAAGCCGCGGGAGCTGCCGGACTGCCGGCTAAACTATTCAAACATGGCGGGGAGGAGCTAGTAAGGTGCATTCATCAGCTCCTATGCAAAATATGGAGGAATGAAAGCATGTTTGCCGATTGGAATTTAAGTGTGCTCTGCAATCTGTGCCAATTACTGCTGGATTAGTCTTCTATATTTAGTCTAGAAGGTTCTAGCGAGCGTATTGTGTCAAAGGCTGAAGCCCACCATCCAGCAACTGTTTGGACCTTATCAGTGTGGCTTTAGACCTGGAAACAATTGACCAGATATTCACAATACGCCAAGTTTTGGAAAAGATCCATGAAAGGAGAACCAATTCATCTTTTGGTGGATTTTAAAGCTACATTCGACAGTACGAAAAGAAGTTGCCTATATGCCGCTATATCTGTATTTGTTATTCACGCAAAACAAACCGGACAAGGAGGCAAAGCGAATGGGTCTGAGGTGAATGAGGGCAACACGAAGTACCTCCTATCATCAAACAAACAGTCGGCGCACTTGCGTATCGGCACCCACGTCCCTGTTGACAGATATGATTTCGAGGTTGAGAGACTTCGTTTATCTAGGTTAGGTTAAGAGACTTCGTTTATCTAGGAACCGACATTAACACCGGTACCAATGTCATTCTTAAAATTCAAGGGAGAATCTCTCTTGTCAACAAGTGCTACTTTGGGCTAAGTAGGCAATTGAGTAGTAAAGTCCTCTCTCGACGAACAAAACTAACGCTCTATAAGTCCCTCATCTAGCTTGTCCCATCGTATGGGACAGAAGCTTGGACAATGTCAACATCCGATGAGGCGTCCTTTGGAGTGTTTGGGAGAAAGATTCCGCAAAAGATTTTTGGACCTTTGCTCGTTAGCTACAGCGTTACTCGCAATGGAAAAAAGAGCTGTATACGGTTTACGACGCCATAGACATAGCGCAACGAATAAAGATTCAGCGGCTACGTTGGCTGAGTCATATCGTCTGAATGGAAGATCAGGTGAAGAAAGTCTTGGTATTTTTAACTGGCGCCGGTTAGCACAAGAAAGACACGACTGGCGCACTTAATTAAACTCGGTCAAAATCACGTAGGCGGTTATCGCGCCAATGAAGAAGAAGAAGAAAATAAAGTACCAACTTTTAATATTCTGTACACTATACAGCAGCACTAACAGCATATCTTATCGAAAAGAAGTATCGAGTAAATTAATAAAAGACTTTCATACCCAAGTACTTCCGATTAATATTAACACGGTCAATATTGAACTGCATTGGTTTCTAGGGCCATTTTACAGAATTGGGCGAAAGGACAAACACTACGTGTAGAATAAAGTTGGAGGAAGAACCCAAATATAATCTTTTGACAAGGAAGTACTTCTAGCGTATTAATCCTCTAAATCCAGCAACGAAATGTCGGAACGGAAAGTGTTAAATGTACGTTTGAATAGTTTAGAAAGCTACAATGTTTTACGCAAATGTTTACATCTTTACAGAAATATTATCCGCCGGATTTTGATCCTTCGAAAATCCCGCGTATGAAATTGGCTAAAAATCGACAATACACTGTACGTTTAATGGCGCCATTCAACATGAGATGCAAGACTTGCGGTGAATACATTTATAAAGGGAAAAAGTTCAACGCTCGAAAGGAGGATGTCGAAAATGAAACGTATCTAGGAATACGTATTTATCGTTTCTACATCAAATGCACTCGTTGTCTTCAGGAGATTTCCTTTAAGACAGATCCGAAGAACACTGATTACGAAATCGAGGCAGGTGCAACAAGAAATTTCATGGCTTTAAAATTAGCGGAGGAACAAGCACGCAGGCAAATTGGTAAATGGAAATATAATTCATTTGATTTTACTTAAATTTAAATTCGTATCTTAGAGGAAGAGCGTGAAGAAGAAGCGAACAATCCCATGAAGTTGCTGGAGAATCGCACGCAACAGTCACGTAACGAAATAGAAATGCTTGAATCTTTGGAAGAGCTACGCGATTTAAATCGTCGCCAACACAACGTGGATTACGAATCAATGTTGCAACAGTATAATAACACTGAATCTGAACAGGAACGACTAAAACGTGAGGAAAAAGAAGATGAAGATTTCGTGAGGTGAGCTAAAGCTTATCTAAATTATTTTATCGACATTTTTATATAAAATGTTACTCTCTAACAGGTCCATAAATTTCAAAACAAATAAATCTAGTGGGAAAATTGTAGCTGAAGAAATAATAGAAGAAATTAAAGACGAAACATCTTTACCATCTGAAGCAAAGAAAGTGAAAGTCAGCATGTCATTAGCACCTGCCGTCAGTATTTCAAAAAATAAATCTTTCACAACAAAAACTTCGAACCTCGTAAAAAGGAAAACGCCGCTTGTTATACCGAAATCCAATCCACCAACTGCAGCAGTTTCTTCCGAAGTGGTGAATGCAAGTCCCAGTAAGTTAGAAAGTGCAAAACATGCTGAAAATAAAAATGGAGGGCTGTCGTTGCTTTCAAATTATCTCAGTAGTTCCGAAGAATCGAACTGAATAATAGAATGCCTTATAATAAATATTACCTTAAATCTGAGTAATCAGCATAGCGTCTTATTGTTGTTGGAACCGTAAAACAGACTCGTGGGAATTGAACCTTGCGTCTCGAAGGCTTTGATGCAAGTATCTACTTGAGATTTTTTTATATAACGAAATCGTTATACTCGTATATAATAGGTGGCGCTAAAGTAGTCCTCCTATGAGAAAATGCTATAAATTTTGCGATTGGCCCCTAATGTCAGTTTTGTTTTGACATTTGTGTAGTAAACACATGCGAAATACACGTTAATAAACAATGTTACGCTACACTGCTCCAGAACGCGGAATATTGCTGACTATTTATTTGACCAATAATCGGTCGGTGACTTTGGCACAACGTGAATTTCGTCGCAGATTTCCTCGCCGTCCAACGCCTACTGGTGAAACACTGCGACGTTTAGCCGCTCGCCTCGAAGAGACTGGTACAACACGAGATGCTGCCAGGCGTGGCAGACCCCGGAGTAGCCGTTCTGCAGAGAATATTGCTGCTGTAGTCGAGGATGTCATGGAAGCGCCGTCGACATCGACCAGACGACGTGCCACGCAAATGGGTATCAGTCAACGGTCTTTACAGCGAATTTTGGTACAAGATTTGAAGATGTTTCCGTACAAAGTCCAAACGGTGCATCAGCTGTTAGCTGCTGACCGCCAATCGCGACTAACATACGCTCAAGCTATCCTATCCACTACCAAGAGGAAGATGATTTTTCATCAAAAATAATCATGAGTGATTAGGCCCATTTCCATCTTAGCGGGTACGTAAATAAGCAAAATTTACGCTTCTGGGGCACTGAAAATCCGCGTGTAACCCACGAAGAGCCATTACACCCGCTCAAAGTCACTGTACAGAGCAATGATCAACGAGTTCTTTTTGCCGCAATTTGATGAATTGGGATTGGAAAACATGTGGTTCCAACAGGACTACGCAACGGCACACACTGCACGTGCCACAACCGATATGCTGAAGGATGAATTTCCCGGGCGCCTAATCTCCCGTTTTAGCGATTTGCACTGGCCAGCAAGATCGCCTGATTTCACCGCTCCAGACTTCTTTTTGTGGGGCTTTTTGGAGTCGCGGGTTTATGTCAACAAGCCTCAGACTCTTGCAGCTCTTAAAGACAATATCCGTCAAGAATGTGAGGACCTATCGCCGGAAGTTTTGGCCAAAGTGATGGAAAATGCCATAAAAAGGGCTCAAATGGCAATCAACTGTGGCGGCGGCCATTTACATGACATCATATTCTCGACTTGATGTAAAAAAATTAAAAGACCAGATAAAAATAATCCACAAGAAGAATCAAAGTTTTTCATTTTTTTTTTTAATTACAGCCAAAAAACATCGTAGGGTTACTTTTGCGCCACCTGTATAAGATCGGATTTATGTAAATTTTGCCAAAAACTTTCGCTTTAGCCATTACTGAAAAAAATTTATGTAGAATCAAAGAAAACAATGACATTTTGTATTGCCACTCATTGGATTAATGTTTATCCATGGAATATAAAATTATTGATTGGAAAGTACCATGTGTATTCTCCGGTACGATTTTTAAATACATACATAAGAACTACTCAAGTATAAGTTATCGAAATTAAGTTTTGTTTTATTTCTTTCGATTTTTTTTTTTTTTTTAATTTTGTCTGATAATCTATTTTAACAAATTTTAGTTAACAGTTCAAAGGCACCTGTTCCATTTCGCACCGGCAGCCCAACAATTAAACGACCTGATGGTGAGCTGAGGTCATCTATACGCCCGCTTCCAGCTGCATTTTTTAAGAATTGTAAACAAGATTCAAATGACATTTGCTGCAATGGCGAAGACGAATGTTCCATGCCTTTTCGGGAGAGTGGTTGAAAAGTGCCATTAAAAGTCATATAATCAGCAATTAACGATAGATGACGTCTATCAACAGTAATTCCGTACACCTTGAAAACATTTGTCACTTCTTTAATTATAACCTGCGCCGCTGCTTCGATTCCATATGTTTTTGCAATCGCATGTATATCATTAGAATAAAGGCGATTCAAATCTAAAACATCGTTGTATTTGAATACTTCGATAATGTTAATACCGTCAGTTTTGAGCAAATTAACATCATTGTCGCCTTTATATATAATAGCACGTTTTATATTCTGTACTTGATGCACCACACATTTACTGGCCAATTCTCGAATTATAGAAGAAATATCTGGTTTCTTGTACTTCATATTTAGCTAATATCAACAAGAAAATATCATATATTAGTATTTGACATATTTATTATTTAGCCGTAAAAACGTTTTTACTTACATTAAAGGTGAGCTTGCACCACTGATGTTTTTCTTTGTCGTAAGTATATTCTTGAACCAACTCATTGTTCAACACAGTCTCGACAAGAGCGTCAGTCGTGTCTGATTTGCCTGTATCCTCTTCATCTTCATTTTCTCCCACTCCAATCTCATCATCATCATCAGCATCTTTAATTTCTTCTAATTCTTCAGGGTCATCATATTCAGTTTCGTCTTGTTTGCGGGATTTAAACTTTCTACCAGTTGCGTCATCATCGTCATTCTACAATATGCATGTAAATATACAAAAATTCTGGATATGTTATCGATTTTATTTGTTTTTACCGCATTTTCGTCATCTGATGAATCCACTTCACCCCCATTCGTTGATTTATCTTTTTTAAAGTGATCGCTGACTTCATTTCTAGATTCATCTTCGTCTAAATCTTTATCATTGCTTTCCTTGTTGCTACCGACTTTATCTTCATTTATTTCAATTCTAAAACCATTAACACACATATTTTTTTAAATCCGAATGTAGTGTAACAATTCTAAAGTTACATAAATTCTTCTTAATTTCATCATTTATTATTAATATACTTACATAGATTTCTTGCTCTTTGAGGACCTTATAGCAGCACGAAACAGTACCTTGAAAAATACCTCGCTCATATATTTCAGCACCTTTTTCGGTCGTACACAGAAATCGTCCTGATAGGCTTCCCGGGGAAGAAATTGAAATCGTAAAATATATTGATGCGCACGTTCAGGTTTTAGCACCAGTTTGGTTTTTACCTTAACAACTTGAATGGAGAATAATGCAAGTTAAAACACTAGCAATACAAACAAAAACAAGAATAAAGAAAATACTTTTATAACTTACATTGTAGTATGTCCGCAAGGGTTACGCGATTCAACTTAATACGTAATTTATCGGCATTTTTCGACTGATTCATCTTTATTGGAATATCCATTGACGGCGTTTTGATGTTAGCAGAAGCTAGCATTAAAATTTCGCGTAAGCGGGGAATACCTAGTGTGACGTTCATTTCACCACGACCGGCAAAGTGAAAAGTATTCAATGTCATCTGAGTGGAAGGTTCACCAATAGATTGTGCGGCTAATAATCCAACGGGTTCTCCTGGCGAGGCCAATGCTTTCAAATTTTTTATATATATTATGTCATCTATCGCAGCTTTACTGTTTGGATATTTTTTCATATAGTCTTCTACTAGTTTTTCGAGTCGTTCAGAAGTACTACCGTAACAGTTGTCCTGTTTGTAAACAGATGTTGTGGGATCAGGACAACGCGCACTCAATTTTTTGTAAAATTCTTTTGTCTCTGCGTCAGCTTTTCTCCAAAGCTTCTGTTTATATTCATCTCCCATGCTACGTCCTGTCTTGGGATTTAATTCATCTAAATTGCCTTTTGCTTGAGAGTTTGCTGAAAAATTAGCAAAGGCTGAGGGTATCCTCTTTGTTTCAAGTGAATCGAGCTTTCCATTATGCTTATTTTGCCATTTTCGAAGCTTCTTTACATGTCTTGAGATTCTCAATAGTGTTTGCTCATCTTTGATACTTCTCAGTTCGTTTGGGTGAATAATTGCTGTAGAATTAAGTGCCAAGAATTGCATACAAAACTTTGTATTGAAGAATTTTGACTTCAGAATATCCAATCCATCTTCGCCATACAGATACTGCACAACGCTGCTATCGCTATCACGTACCGTCATATCATAACCAACTGTAAGCCCCTCCAGATGCTTTATAAGACAGCGTTGCAAATAACCTGAACGTGAAGTTTTAACAGCAGTATCAATGAGTCCTTCACGTCCGGCCATGCAATGAAAGAAAAAATCTTGCGGCTGTATGCCGGTCATAAAGCGGCCATCAATGAAACCACCCGATTTTGGCGACGTCTCAAACGCTGTGAAGCTTGGTAATGATTTGCCAGATATCATTAACGGTGGACGTTTTCCTTCCAATTCAATTTGGCCCAACAAACATGAGATTTGCATAGTATTTACCATGGATCCTTTTGCGCCGGATAACACCATTAATTGTAAATTGTTTTGTGGGAATTGGGAAATCAGACCATCTGGCAGGCAAGTTCGATTTATATCGTTGGTATAACGATCCAGCAAATATTTGTATTTGCGATCTAAAATAACACGAAATTTGGGATCTTTTGTGTACGCTTCTTCCATTTTTCCAACAAGCACATCAAGCGAAGGTATCTCGTCCAAATCTAAAGCAGCAGCAACAGCTGAGTCGCCAATCTAAGATTATTATTAATTTGAAGAATTCTTTAAGACATTTTCACAATTTTTTTCAACTTACTTTACGACATTCTTTGACAATTTTTCGCCTCTGCGCGTCTGCGTCAGCCGTTACTAAAATATCCTGTACACCAAGCGTAAATCCTTCTCGTTGCAAAAATGTTGTAAATACTTTTGTAAATGCAGTCAACAGACGCGTTGATACTTGGCCGCCATACAACTGTAAATATATATTAAAAGTACGATTTCATGTCAAATTCATGCAAAAAATTACCATTGACCTACCTCATACATGCAATGAATTAAACCATAAGTTGTTGCGCCATACTGCTGTTTGTCTAGGACCCCAGTAAGCAGCTCTCCTTTATGGATTATAACATTGCTTTCACACAGCTCGCCGCCACCTAAAGCACCGCATGCAGCTTCATGAGCCATTGAAACAATCCAGTGCTTTTTAAATTAAATATTGGAACAGTGTTCAAAAACTCTTAATGAAAAACATTACTTTTTTCTTACTTTTGAATTAATTTTTGCTTGTGTATGTAAATTTATTCTTGAATATCCTTCTGGTGTCAAGTTGATGATTATTGTTGAAAGAACCTAAGTGGAAAAGAAAATTTAACTCAATATGTAGGCAATTGACTCCTAACCATATTTACCTGCTTTCCTGACCAAAGCATGGTCGGCTTTAAAATTGTTGGTGGAAGGAGTTTTATTTTGTCTCTTAAATCCGAGAGACCCTGGTACACAAGTTGTTGATAGTCTTCTCGGTTAAAGAAACGTCCGCGTATGGATAATTTTACACCCGAAATAACGTGATCCTGAATTAAGCCTCCCAGAGGGGTACCGTCTTTAGGTACCAGATAATTGTTTGCAACGTTTACTACAAATAAAATTGAATCGAAAAGTACTTTCAATATCTGGCATATGCATTTCTAAGCATTAATTACCTAAATTATACGCCTCCGCTCTCGCTACTTCACTTTGCGGAAGATGAGCATTCATTTCGTCACCATCGAAATCAGCATTGTATGCCTTGCAGTTCGAATAATGTAGACGAAAAGTCTTTTCACCAGGCAGTATGCGTGCTTTATGTGCCATGATTGATGGTCGATGAAGTGACGGCTGGCGATTGAGCAAGAGTACGTCACCATTAAGCACATGACGATGTACCACTTTTATTCCATTTTCCGGATAATTAAAAAGTAGTTTAGCCATGCTTTCACGTTTTGCAGCGTTATCTGCGGGTATAAGGGTTGTATAACCCTTTTCATCTTGAATATAGTTGGCTCTGAGAATATAATATTAGGTTGTACATAAACATACATATATTCAGTATAACAATTAAGCATGTGCCAGCTCACCCAGGGTGGATATCAGGACCGTTCATAACCATTTTACGCAATTCAGCGACGTTCCAAGGTGTTACCGGTACGGGGTAACTTAATTTGCGTGCAAAAATATCTGGAATACCCACTTCCTCAACGTTGATATTTGGGTCGGGTGTTATAACAGTTCTAGCTGCATAGTTTACACGTTTACCCATCATATGCTTGCGTATTAGGCCTTCCTTTTTTTCTAAAACTTGTTTAAGGCCTTGAGAAGATGGGGAATCTCTACTAGCGGTTATATCCAACAATAAATCAACTGATGTTTGTAGAGTTTGCCATGCATTGTACAGCTTCTCATATGGGGATTCCCCTTTAGTACTTTCATAAACACGTTGCGCCTCTTCGGGTAGCTCTTCTCGTAGCCCTTTTAGATGCTTTATAACTACACGCAACACGGCGTTGTTTTCAATTATAGACCTATAAATTGCAGTTTGTGGATGCTCAAGAATTTGGTCATGTAAAATGTTGGGTGGACGGGCTTTAGGTGGTACTACTGCTATAGTATCCATAAAAAATATATCAACAGGGCAACTATTACCACTATTATTTAGCTTCAATATGGGACACAAAAGTTTTAATAAATCTGGGTAGTTCAAATAAATTTGTCGCAAAAATTTGCGGCACTCATCAGCGAAAATCGATTTGTTTTGTCCAGTGGACTGGCGTGCTTCCGGCATCCTAAACACATAATCAATTAGATAAAAACAATAGAAAATTGTATTAAGAGAAAATATACACTTACGAATTCCTCATCTCCTCCGCTGTAATGTAGTAAATAAGTTTTCGGTACAAATAGCGAATATTACGCAACGGCTTCTGGCAATGAATACATTTTTTAAAAGCTACACGTTGAAAAGCGGCATGAACTATAGCTGACCGTATTCCACAGGAAGTCTTCGTGTTATTAGATACATTTGAATGTCCTAATCAAAACCAACTGTAGTTCCATGTATTTGATTTTACAATTAAAATTACCTTTTTTCAAAAGTTCAAACATAGCTGCTATGCGCGGGTGCACATATTCTCCACTTTCCAGTTTAACCAAATTTTCATCATTTTGACACACTACCTCTGATTTAAATATTTCTAGCTCTTGCGCTTCGACGATGTATCCCGCATCTAAAAGGCGCAATTGTAATGCGAGTACTTCACATACATGAACTGGAAGAGAATATTTATGCTAGTAAATAAATATCCTCAAATATTATATAAAAATAGCAAATATACCTATAACAAAAATCTTTACCTTTTAATTGAATTTTGAAGCAGTTTAAGCAAAAAATGCTCAAAATTTTTTGTACAAGTTTTATGAAGAATGGATTAAATACTAAGGTATTTAGCTCAATATGACCCATATGTCCTGGACATTCCTGTATGTTATAGCAAGTGGCACACGGTTCCATTCGACGGCCGTAAGTGCCCATTAAGCTGTCGTACAAACCGCCGGGCAAAGGATGCCCCAGTGGATCGAATGTTAGGCCAGTGATAATTTTGACTACACTTAGTCGCTTAATTTCTTCACTGCTGAACACGCCAAATTCCAGATCCGCAGGAAGCATATCGATTTCCAACGCGTTGCCCTTCCTCATTTTTCCCTACTTTCGACAAAATTTAGTATTAATAAGCTTCACCTTTGTCCAAAAAATTTAGCGAAAAAAAACGTGTTTAGATACCAATTTTAACAGCTAAGCACATGAATTGTATTTGATTTAGTGTAGGTCGCTCGTTTGACAGAAGAGTAGAAATTAATGTAAATATAAGGCACAATTCACAATGAGACCTCAAGCCCGTGATAAATTACTTGTAAATATCGTATGGCTACACTGTACAAAAATAGAGTAGCATATTTTTCTATTAATAGTGAAGTTAGTCTATGTTCAGAAACATGTTTTTCATGCATGGAAAATGTTGCTGGAATTACACACCTCGGCCGAATATAAAAGCAGGTCATTTCGGTAACGTAGAATCGACTGCCGTGGAAATTGAAGGTGTTTTGAGTTTGCTCGGAAAAATATCGGTGTGAGAAATATGAAGATGGATGGAGGATGGTTCCATATGTAGAAGTCCACGTAAGTGGGGAAAGTTACTGATCGCCATTCACTTGGGAGTAGCTAGGACGATTTTTCTACATATGGTTCAAGCAGCTCACAACTTCCGGGACTAGCCCATGTATTCTCTGGGTAGCTTCCGAACACCCTTTCGAGAGCGAGCCAACGTGAGAAGCATCCCAGGATAGCTGGCTGTGTGCTGGGCTTGGGACCCGCCACGTAAAATGAAAACAGCAACAAAGCCTCGGATGAGAATTTCCTGTACTGCTGACGACCCCTGCAAACGAACTAAGGATAACGAGGGCATGCACCTGGAATGTCCGTTACCTTAATTACCTGCCCAGCTAGTTGATGTCCTCGAGAGAGTAGAGGCTGATATCACTGCCATTCACGAAATGCGATGGACGGGGTAAGGCAGGAAAGAGGAAAACCGAAACCTCCCTGGTGGGCCACTGACATAGCAACCTAAGAAGCGAATGCAGAACTAAGTATAATGAAGTGAGGAGAATCAACTCATGGGACGGATACAAAGACTCAACGCAGATTTAAGTATGCCATTAGGGCAGCAAAACAGCGTCTTGGAGAGATTTCTGTCAAAAGATAGAGAGCACTTCTGAGGCCAGCAGACTCAGGAAAGTCGTATCAATGAGCCCCAACAACTCTAGTTATCTCACGAAAGAGGTGAACCGAAGAAATACTAGAACTATTAATTCAGACACACTTTCCAGGTTGTCTATGCAATGAAGACGATAGAACTCATCCTAGAGTTCACAATTAAGGTCCCCCAATAGATTTTATAACGGAGGACAATATAAAATTTGCCATCGGCAATTTCAAACCTTTTAAATCACCGGGACCAGATGGAATTATCCCCGCTGACCTGCAACACACAATAAGTGCCTCAATTTTTGAGGCAGTAGTACAATTTAATTATATCCCCAAGAAATGGCTGAAGTAAAAGTGGTCTTCGTTCTCAAAGCAGGAAAAACAACACATACAAAACCGAAGGATTACAGGCCGATTAGCCTATCATCCTTTCTGTCAAAGGAAAGATTAGCAACAAGCTATCACCTTCTCAACATACATACAACAAAGGCAAATCAGTAAAGACAGCGATCGCTAGTCGGGCGGACGATACGCGCAGATTTAGGTGAAACACCCATAAAGATATTTCCAATCAGGTGTTCACCTCAGGGTGGGGTAATTTCTCCATTTCTGTCCTTTTTTAAAAATATTTTTACGATTAATATAAAAAAAAGTTATACTATTTTGAATTCGCCCTTTACAGGGGCATTAGAGAGTTAGAAAGGTTGAATTTGCATATCTAAAAGTCTCCAAATCAAAATAGAATAACTTTTTTTATATTAATCGTAAAAATATTTTTAAAAAAGGACCTTAAGGCTAAAGAGTAGTACTTTGCGATGCCGTTGTGGAAAATTAAAAAAAACTTTACCTTGCTCAGAAAACAATTTTAAAAATTGCCAAAATCTGCATTTTTTGACTATTTAACCTCAAATTGCCAAAAATTCTGATGTGCTGGAGCATTTTCAAGGTCATATTCGTTTTCAGCATAAAAAAACCTTCAGAAAACACCCATAGCCATTTTAGAAACTGTACCTCGCAGGACTGTGTTATTAATACATATTTCAGAATCTGCATTAATAAGGTGAAAATGAATGTAGAGAATGAAGTTTGGATACGGAAAAGTTTAAAATACAGAAACTCAACGCAAAAAAAAAACTTCGAAACAAGGGCAACATTAAAGTCTCACTGCGTACAGAAAGTAATGTATGTAATATTGAGCTCAATTGTATTTATGTTATAACACATTTTTAATTTGCAATTTTTACATGTATAATTCTCTATCCTCATAGGATATTGATGGCTATCAGAAATCCACCTTGGCTACTAATGACTATGATGACTTCATGTAAATACTGTTGAGATGCGCATACCATATTGCATAAAAAATGTTTGCTTCAGGTTATGGAAAATCGATCGCTACGGTTTACATCGAAAACTGTAGACTTAAAAATTCTGGATAACAAATTTCTAACATGCTTGTGAAATCATTTTATATAAATAAACTTTATTATTACTTATTAAATATATATAAAAGAAAAAAATATATTTTTTTACACTTTTTGAGATCGAGGATGAATGAAAATTATTAATTTTTGTTTTTTTTTTAAGATATAAGAAAAACTTGTTTTTTATATTCTGTATTTAGAACATAAGTTCTTAAACTTTGAAAAATTGATTGAAAAATAAATTATTTAATTTCATTTAAATTTATATTAATTTTATTTAATTCATTTGGATTTTATTTTCTGCTGTGCGCTATGCGGTATCGATATAGGTCTGTATGACGTCATCTAAATCTGTGAACTCCTATGATATAAAAAACAAATTATTATTTATGCCTATTATTCGAATTATTATGCATACCTGCTTATTACTCGATATCTGAATTAGCTTTCAATTTCAAGCCATGCAACAATAGATCTAATGTATTTACTGGCAGACCAAATTTTAATAATTGCGGTATAAAAGCGTTGAGACTTAGCAGCTTGTTTACTATATATTTACGTACACTAGTAGAATTTTCTAACTCATAATCATAAATGAGTTATTGTAACAGTGACCGGGCCATATTGGCTGCTTTATTGCGATGAGTCAAATCTAAATTATAGAAAAAATCATATAGGTAAGAAAATGTTTGGTATAGGCACCATTATATATATAAAGTGGGTTACATATGTTCTTAATTACCAATTAGAAGCCTGTTTGAACATCTCCATGAACTCAAACCAGTAGAATGTGCCCCAATATGGAGAATATAGAAGGTCGCACCTTCCGAAAACCCCCAATTTTTTTGGCGATTTTGACAATGAAGATTCGTTAGTACAGAAAGTAATCAAACCATTGTGCGAAAATGTATGCACATGCAGATATGTGTGATATATTATTATTCTTCCTCTATATTATTATTCTTCCTCTTTTTTTCTTTGTTTATTTTCTGTACTCTTGTCACGGACCTTGGCATGTCCCTGTCTTGTACTCTATCATTCTTGAATACGAGCTATGCTATGAGAGTTTCATGTGTGGGAAAACTCAGCAACGCGGATTCCGTATTCGCAGGAGTTAATTTTTCCGGTACTACTCTCTGAGGAACTTTAATTCTTCTATAGTTCAGCGTATAAAAACGGTTATATCCGTAGAAACAATATGCCTAGCTCATTGTATCTAATTCATATAAAGTAGCTAATATACTAGACCGACGGTGGCGTTAATCGGAATTAATGACTTAATTCGGAATTATCTCAGGAATTAAGTGCAAGTTATGCAGATTGACAACTAGACATATTGCTGATAATTTTAGCGAATAATATCTATTGTGAGTGGAAAATAGTGAAACTTTTAAAGAGAAGACAAAAGAGACTTAAAATATATGAATGCAAATAATAATATGGATACAATGCTTTGCATTAACACGGGTGAAATTACATTAAAGGCTTTAATATTTGAAATAGCAATTTAAGATATTTTTTTAAATAAGTATTTTTTTTTAATATCATGACAGCTAATACGCGTATTTCTTGCCTGCGGTCAACCTTTTTCTGACTAAACAATCAAATAAACAAATGAGCTGTTTACTAATCTACTAATTCACTAATAATAGCAGTCTCGATTCACACCCCCATTTATTTATGTATAACATGACAATATATTTCCTTTAGCACATACAGACCATAAAATATTTTTTTTTTTTTTTGTTATTTAAAAATTGGAAAAGTAATGAATTACAATCACAATGACTTAAAAAGCATTAGCGAGACCATAAAATAGAGACCGAAAATTTAAATAATTTTTGTTATTCGAAATGTTTATGAATGATTTCCATATAGTAATCTAATAGTACGTTCATATATAAGTACATGATCTACTTTTTCAAAATCAAAATCCGTAATTAAAAAGCGCGATTTCCCATACAACATTTCTCTCCCAAAATCTGAGATTATAAAATAGTCCCAGATAATAACGATACTTTTTGACATACAAGCCTGTGTTATCGATAATTATTATTACGAACGTGAAGAGAAACATCAAAATAAAAATTAAATAAAATGGATGCCGGCAAAGAAAACAGGTCTGTAAACATAATTGTAATACAATTTTTGTAAAATATTATTAATTATGGACTCATTTTACAGAAAAAAGCGTGTGTCCATATACGTTTTGCCCTCTTATTACTAACTACAAAATGTAATATAGAATACCCCATGCGCATTGCTGCCATAATTGTTTGCAATCTCAGTAAACGTCGCATACGGATTTCCTCCAACTGTTTATTATTAGCAGTCAATTGCGCAATTAAATTAGCTATTCCTTCTCCTTGTATTTTCTTCATATCGTTAATAATAATTAAAGAAATCAGAAATACCGAAATATTACACCAAAAAAGGCAGTATTGACAGCTGATTGTCAATTTTGCAGCTAATCTGCCATATGTGAACGGGTAGATTAATTTGGTGGGTTTATAGATGATTAACGCTTATGTGAACGTATCATAGTCAACAAAAAGATGATCTGTGCTCCTTGCTATGACAACTAGTATCTTCCTACATAGAGTTATAATTATTTGTTACAAGCGAGTAATCGTAGGACATATTGTATACTCATCAAATCAGGCGTTTGGCTAAACTTGGTATCCCTTGAAGCCAGCTGTCGGAAATGAAGTATAACCTAAAATTAGTAAATTTATTTTCATGCAGTAAATAGTCTGTGTATAACAAACAATTTTCAAAATGCCTCCAAAGAAGGATACAAAAGGCGGTAGCAGAGATAACAAAGCAGTGGGTAGTAAAAAAGGAGGTGGTGCAGCAAGTGAAGAAAAAGGTAGAAAATTATTTCCAGATTATCGCTGAGTTCAATTAAATTTTCTTCTTTCGGCAGGTAAGGAAAAGAAAGGTGGAAATGCTGTAAAAGTAAGACATATACTTTGCGAAAAGCAAGGCAAGATACTAGAGGCTTTGGAGAAGTTGAAAGCAGGCCAAAAATTCCCCGAGGTGGCAGCCGCGTACAGTGAAGATAAGGCCCGTCAGGGTGGTGACTTAGGTTGGCAAATTCGTGGTGCTATGGTAGGACCCTTCCAAGATGCCGCCTTCGCTTTGCCTGTTTCGAATGTAACCAATCCAGTGTACACAGATCCACCCATAAAGACTAAGTTTGGCTATCACATTATAATGGTGGAAGGGAAGAAATAGATATGCATTTTCTGTTGTAGAATTAAAAAAAGCTTCAATTTAATAAATTTACAAGATTTTATAAATATGCTTTAAGCCAGATTATGATTTTAGATAAAAATGTTAACAGTGCTTGTGTTGACCTTCCGTCTTTTAATAGAAGCTTGAGGTAAATATACTTTTCACTTCTTGCCAGCATCTTCTTTCAATCCTACCGTACGATTGAAGACAATATGATCTGCAGTCGTGTCCGGATCGACTGAGAAGAAGCCAATTCTTTCGAACTGGAATTTTTCATACACCTTAACATTGGACAGTACGTGATCAGCACACGCCTTTAATACCACCAAAGAATCTTCATTGATGTCAGAGAGGAAACCACGGGGAACTTCATTGGTATCTTCTGGGTTTTTGTGCTTGAATAATCGTTCGTAAAGTCTTACTTCCAGTTTGATGGGCTGGGAAACCCATTGTATAAAGGCTTTCGGTTTTTCTGCTTGTTCTGCGGGTGTACATTCACAGATAAGTTCAAATACCTCACCAGTTTGTGGATTTCGTTTCACCTCTTTCACAGATATGACCAAGCCAGCGTGCCGCAAACCAACAGTTTGGTCTAAAGCGAGGCGTCGGTAACCTTTTTCAGGTTCTAACTTAAAATCACTTTTTTCGATGTAAATTATACGATCCAATACAATCTGGTGACTGCCTAAATCCGGATTTTGTGGGAAGTTAGGCACTTCTATTACGATGGGTTTGTCATGTGGGAAGTTGTTGAGTGTTATTTTAAGTGGTTCCAGAACTACCAGCCGCCGTGGTGCGCTTACGTTAAGAACATCGCGTACTGCTGCCTCGAGCATACTAGGATCAACCGAAATCTGAGCACCTGTGACGCCCATTTGTGCGCAAAAGTTATTTATGGCTTCCGCAGGAAAACCTCGGCGACGTAACGCGGTTAATGTGAACAGGCGTGGATCATCCCAGTCGGAGACAATGCGCTCAGTTATAAGTTTATTAATTTTACGTTTAGAGACAAGTGCATAGTTCATGTTTAGACGACCGTATTCCCATTGGACGGGACAGTAGATTTCCAGAGCATTACAGAGCCAATAATAGGAAGAACGTCGTGACTGAAACTCTTTGGTACAAAGTGAATGAGTAATATTTTCGATAGAGTCACAGAGACAGTGAGTATAATCGTACGTAGGATAAATGCACCTATGGAACAAAAATAGTATGCTTAGTTTAAGTTTATAAATGCCAGTAAGAGTTTAAACTCACCAGTTGCTTCCGGTGCGATGATGCGGTATAAATTTAATGCGATAAGCAACTGGATCTACTTTTCCCTCTTCTAATGTTAGCTTTAAACGAAGCGTTGCTGCACCTTCATCAATTTTACCATTTTTCATATCGTCAAAGAGTTGTAAAGACTCTTCGATTGGACGCTCGCGCCAGGGGCTCGGTTTTGGGTTGAATCCCTTCATTTCATCTGCACTCTGGTGGCAAACGTATGCCAAGCCTTTGCGTATCAACACTACCGCCCACTCGTATAATTGCTGGAAATTGTCCGAGGAGTGAGTCACTTTGTATGGCTTATAGCCCAACCATTCGACCATGTCGCGTATGCCGACAAAGAATTTCTCTTCTTCTTTCTCAGGGTTTGTATCGTCATAACGGAGATAGCAAACTCCGCCCTTTGAAGCAGCATAACCAAAGTTTATGTTAATTGCTTTTGCGTGACCAATATGTAGAATGCCGTTTGGTTCAGGTGGGAAACGTGTTTGCACTCTACCGCCCGTTTGTTTTAGATGTTCCTTGAGTAGCCTTTCCGTATGTTCCGTTACCACATAACCATCAGTTTTGTAATTCTCACCAGGGGTATGGAAGTGCACTTTCGTTTTCATGAGCTCCGCTATGGTGCTTGCGCCATCGTTATTATCCGTAGCTGTATTTGATTCATTCCCATTACTGTTGATCGTACTAAATTTTTCGGATGCATTCACCTTTGGTTTTTCTTTCTTTTTTTCTGCCTTCGGTGGTGGTTTTAAATCCTCGTCAGTCTTTGGACCGAGCAAATCGAATATTTCTACATCTATCGCTGATTTTACCGACTTAGCGTCTGCCCATTTGAGTTGCGCACGCACGTCTTGCATAATTTTGAATGAATTGAAATGATAGCGCTGTTCCAGCAGCGCAGCTTTATGCAACTGCACTTGCTCTTGCACAGTACGTTCGATCTCTTCTGGAGTGACGACGACACCGACCCCACATGCTTCTTCGAATTCCTGTATGTTAATTTCTACTCCTATCTTTTGAACATTTTTCAACAAATACTCGATAGCCGTATCCACTCGCAACGTGGTGTCTAATTTGCGTTCCGCTATATAGCGGGTGAGTAGTGGTAGATGTTGGGCTATTTGTGGTTTGATTTTACTGGCCATATGATAAACCAGCATACCCACACCTTCGTGAAGTGGCACCCCTTTAACTTCAGTCAGTGCCAGTTGTAAATTTTTTGTAACATTTGCGTTCTTTAGGGTTTCTTTAGCCTTTTGTTCGCTCATACCGAGCGACTGGAATTGAAAGAGCAGTTCCTGATTCGTCATTTTCGACTCCTTAGGGTAAAATATACGGAATATTTACTTGATTAAGATACAGATAATATTAACTGGTTTTTTTATTGTTAAGCTTTAAGTATTTAAAAAAAAAGGTGATGAAACTTTCGCTTCGCTAGGAGTCTATGCCATCCGGTGAGTCGAAAAGGCAATGTGGCAAACGTCAAAATTGCTGTAACAGCTGTTGCAATACAACGTAGGGTTGCCTGTAAAAAAATTGGTTAAGAGTGCTAAAAGTACGTTCACATATGCAGTAACCCCCAATAAATCCACAAAGTTAATCTACCCGTACCTACAAAATGACAATCATACAAATGACAATCAATTTTTCTACATAGAAATTGCTTTGGTGGAATATTTGGGTTGTTTAATTGTTATTAACGAAATGAAGAAAACACAAGGAAAAGGAGTAGTCAATTTAATTGCGCAATTGGCTGCTAATAATAAACAGTTGGAGGAAATCCGGAAACGACGTTGCTTAGGCGGAATATTCGGTTTTCTTTAATTATTATTAATGATATGAAGAAAATACAAGGAGAAGGAATAGCTAATTTAATTGCGCAATTGGCTGCTAATAATAAACAGTTAGAGGAAGTCCGTATGCGACGTTTACTGAGGTTGCAAAAAATAATGGCAGTAATACGCATTCGAAATTCGATATTACATTTTATAGTAAGTAATAAGAGGACAAAACGATTATGGGCACACGCTTATTTCTGTGAAATGAATTCATAATTAATAATATTTAATAAAAATTTTATTACAGTTATGTTTACAGACCTGTTTTATTTGCCGGCATCCATTTCATTTAATTTTTATTTTGATGTTTCTCCTTACATTCGTAATAATAATTATCGTTAACACAGAAAACACAGGGTTGTATGTCAATAAGTATCGTTATTATTATAATCTCATATTTTGGGAGAGAAATGTTGTTTGGGAAAACCCGCTTTTTAAATACGGATTTTGAGTTAAGCGCGAAACGTATTATTATTTTATAATCTCAGATTTCTGGAGAGAAAATTTGTACGGATAATCTCGTTTTTTAATTACGGATTGGGAGTTATAATACGTTCACATATAAGTATTAGCTATTCTTTCTTCTTGTATTGTCTTCATATCGTTAATAATAATTAAAGAAACCAAAAACACCGAAATATTCCACCAAAATAATTTTTCTGAAGAAAGACCTCTCAAAGCAGTATTGATAGCTGATGATCAATTTTGCAGATAATCTGCCATGTGTGAACGGGTAGATAAATTTTGTGGATTTATAGGTGATTAATGCATATGTGAACGGATTATTAAGCACAAAAAAGTAGATCATCTCCTTATATGTGAACGTATATGTTTATTACGTTTTTAATTTTACAAAGTAATTTGTTAACAAATACATATCTTGCCATTACTTAAATATAGGTATATTTGACTTTTGTTTCTTAAATTATTTCATGTCGAATATTATCAAGAATGATTGAATACAAAATCGAGTCTTCCGAATTCGCTGTGGCGTCATATCTCGTGAATATAGTATACAGTATATAGTAGTCATCTGCATAAAAACTCAAAATACTCCATTTCGGGGGTTTATATTCATTTGTGCTTTCACAATTTAACACGCTGTACTTCATTTTCATCAGTTTGTTTAAAGCTTCAAATTACAACATTAGCAAGAACTTCAAAATATTTATTAACAAATATTTTATCCTCCTTTTGTGTGTTTTGTTTATGTTTTTTTGTATTATTATAGTTCATGACGTCAAAATCGCGTGTAAAGAGCGGTTTTCAGAAGACGCCGCCTTTAGTTTGTGTACATCACGGAGTATTATTGCTTTCATTGAGAATTAAAAACCCATCAAAGTAATCACAAATCGATTGGGCATCATCCTTTTCTACTTCACATAAACATATGTTTATATAGAAAACAAAACACAAGAACAAAAAACAAAAACATCTGAAGTTTCATCATTTACTGAATTAATTAAGTCTTAGTTTTTATCTCAAATATAAAAAAAAATAAACCATTATTTATTTACAATGACTTCACTTCCTCGTCCACCTTTGAATAGAATACCAGCAGTTGCGCCAACTATCAAACAAGATAATGCAGTGAAAGATTTAACAAAACTTTCCCGCTTGGAGTTGTTGGACCTTAAAGAACGTCAGAATAAGCTTCTGGCTAATAAGTAAGTTGACTAAAATAACTAATTGGAAATTTATCTTGACTCTGAATTTATATAGGGAAAACTTAAAGCGACTGCCGGATAAAGGGAAACGTATACAACATTTCTACGATAGAGTGATCGCTGAGCTAGATCGACGAACGAATATCGATGAAGCAGCCCAATTGTTTTCCGAGTTGAATATAGCTTCTAGGGGCCAAGAGGTGCTTAATCGTCTGGAATGGAACGGCCGTTTGAATAGTGACAACGGGGAAGATCCAACAGAAGATGTGCTAGATAGTGATGATGAGGCAGAATTAGACCCCTTGCGTGTGATAGCACAGCGCACAATGCATGAGCGACGTACCACAGTTCTACCACCTGAACCGAAGCTAATAACAGAAGCTGATTTAGCTGAGATTGAAACTTTTAAAATAAAGTCTCAAGTAAATGATACTGAACTATCTGAATCTATAGAAATAAAAGAAAAATCTACCGCTGGTGATTCAAGTGAGGTAATAGATGCGCAAATTGTAGAAATTAATGTCGGTGAAAAGCTCCTGAGTCTGAAGCCCAAATTACAGCATATTACCGAAAATTCACCCTCATCGAAAACAAGCTCAGTGAGTGGGGACATTCGTTGTAGCACACCCGCCCTACAAGAAGTGGAACAACATGTACGATACCTAGTTACTAAAACAGAGTTGCAAGTGGCACCACAACGTGAGAAATTCAAGCCCTACAAAACAACAGTGTCTGATGTACACAATCCGGTAAAAGAACGATCGCGCAAAAAGGGTAAACATTGGGAAGTTACTGCTGCAACGCCACCTCTTATACAGCATTGTGGCACCAAAATGTTGACATTAATTGATTCAGTAGACTTGCAAGCCACTTATTTGGCCAAAATGAAAGTAAATGCGATTTCCTTGAGATGCAGAATCTAAAAATAACATATGTAAATATTTTTAGGAATTGCAAGAAAAACAAGCAGAGGAGCGTTTGGCGGCACGAATAGTGCGACTGGAGCAACGCAACTTGAAACTGCCTACAGAGGAAGAGCTGAAAACAAAAGCTGCCTTCACTGCATACCGTACAACAGCAGTGCATATCGAAGGCGAACAGAAGTTCAATGAGGATGATGAGGTGTATGATCCACTAGACGAAGAAAAAACTGGCGGGGGTGTTACGTATACCGTCTACAATTAATTTCTTTAATTATCATGTCCCTATATGAAATAATTGCAATTTTATTATTTGAAAGTTCATTTATTAGGCGATCTTTTGTCAACAACATATTATATATACATATTTATGCTGGCTAAACATAAAACTATGTATGTATGTATAGCGACCCTCAGCATATAAGACGTGTAAAATGTAAGTACTTGAATTCGATTAAGTCATCGTTCAAAATTTAAAGCTTCCCTTTTAAGCAGCCACTTATAGGTGGCTATAATGTTGAAAACTATGCTTTCGTCTCTCAATAAAGTACACAAATTTGTAGAATTTCTAATATAACAACGCAATGCATATATATTTTAAATTGAATAGAATTGTGTTGCTGTGGATGCTTGCAGTTCTATTTGACCCATTTTGAATTGCAGCCGCTGCAACCATTTTAGTAATGCATCCGATGGATGCGTCTGTTGCTCCACGTAGTCGGGTGCATAGTCACGTACGTTTTGCAAACGCACATGCAGAGTGTCGGATAGCTGTTGATAGATAGTATAATTAATGTTTGTAATAAGAAAAGCATATCTGAGGTGAAACCGATTTTTATACCTGTGTTTGCGATGACAATACAGGACTCCAGAGTGGCAACAGTTTTCCTAATATGGTGGAGTTTGTCTCCTTCAGTGCTTCGAGTAGGCTAAGAAAGTGAAGATTCACCATTTCGGATAGCTGAAAGAAAATTGTTTAATTTAACACACATGAATTGAAAGTAAGCATGGAAAGAAAATTTAAAATAAAAATGTAAAATAAAATGAAGTATAATAAAATATAAAAAATTCAGATCAAATAAAATAAAATAAAAAAGTACAGGTAAAATTAAGAGTACGAATTAAAAACATTTTTTTTATGTAATAATTATATAAATATTTATTGAAAGTAATACTATTTTATTAGTGTTAAATAAATTATAGACAAAAAAAGACAATAAATAAGGAAATGGAATGTTAAACTAAAATATACCTGAGTATAATTTGAAAGAAACAAAAGAAACAGTTAAGTGGGTTAACTCACCTTTGCATTTGGGGTCTGTATAGTAAACAAAGAAATTAATACAAAAGTACAAACATATGTATATGATTTAGATGATTATAAAAATATGTTATTAGTGGATACAAAATATATTAAATTGTAAAGAAAAAAAATTAATATATTTAGATTTAATATTTACATATAAAAAGCTAAAATATTTAGCTCCTCCTACTTGTGGCGTGTGTCTTGATGTTGGTTCGACAAATGGACCTACAGTTTCAAGCCGACTCTGAACGGCAGATAGGGGCTTTTTCATGGCAGAAATACACTCGGCGGCTTGCCATTGCCTGTCGAGAGGTGACCGCTCTTAGATAAATGTTTTTCTTAATTTTAATGTTTCACCGAGATTCGAAGCTACGTTCTTTCTGAATTCCGAATGGTAGTCACGCACCAACCCAATCGGATACATTTAGATAAATATGTAGAAATAACCATACGCTTTTTTATGTTTCTCATTACATGAAAGAAAAGATACATTTTCATATAATTCTTTACTGAGGAAGACATAGTATTGAAAATTTTGAAGCCGTTTTTCTCAAAATTACGGTTTCCTGGATTATGACAGTATTGAAGTATATACATAAGCGATATGGGTAAACAATCTTTTGAATGGCTGAAAATTGAAAAAAACAAAACACTCAGCTCCTTAATTAATCCACTTTTAAATTAGGTTTAGTGATACTCTTATGAAGAAGAAGAGATATTTAAGAGCGAATAAAATTTTCAAACATACAGAGATATCTGAAGTAAAGAAAAGGCCAGCTATTTTGAAAATTCAGATAAAATAATAAATTTTGCTAAGGAGTATTGCCAATGAATGGGTTGGTGCGTGACTATCATTCGGAATTCACAGAGAGAACGTCGGTTTGAATCTCGGTGAAACACCAAAAATTAAGAAAAACATTTTTCTAATAGCTGTCGCCTCTCGGCAGCCACTGGCAAACCTCCGAGTGTATTTCTGCCATGAAAAAGCTTCTCATAAAAATATTTGCCGTTCGGAGTCGGCTTGAAACCGTAGGTCCCTCCATTTGTAGAACAACATCAAAACGCACACCACAAATAGGAGGAGGAGCTCGGCCAAACCCCCAAAAAAGGGTGTACGCGCCAATTATATGTATATATATATAGGTACAAGTCTCGGCAAACGCTTTTCACATATACCTCAGTAAACTACTGAATCTGTAGCAAAATACCCTTGATATGCAGTATACGCCAGCGCTTATTAAATACGAGGATTTAGACAAATGCATTACAGTTAGGGTGAAAATAAAGAAAGCACCTGGTGAGAATAGAATTCCAAGTGAGTTTTATAAATACGCTCCAGTTGATTTTATCGCAAAATTGGCGGATGTATTTGATAACTTTTATAAAGATGGGAAAATAGATAATTTCTTTTCTAAAAGTTCTATATACCCCCATTCCCAAAAATAGGAGATAGTTCAGTGCAGAATAATTATTGAGGTATATTTTTCATCAATTGCGTATGCAAATCGTGATGGGCGTGCAAACTGATCGATTATACGATAGGGAGGAAAATAATGAGATTATAAATGAGTATCAAGCTGGCTTCAGAAAACAGCAGACAATATCTACAATTTGGCGGCAATTGTATATTTAAATTTTCATAGAAACAAGAAAACGTATGCTTTATTTGTGGATTTTAAGGTAGCTTTTGACAAAGCTCCACGCAATGCATTGATTTACAAACTGTCAAATCTAGAGGCTTTTATAAATTTGTTAAATTCATATCACATAAGAAGCGAAATTCCTCGGGGGCGTTTGTCGCATACCCAACACGCCTACTGTAAAGGCAGATCAGTGGAATCTGCTCTGCACACAATTGTTAAAGATATTGAGGAATCTCTGTATCAGAAAGAACTCGCAGTTGGCGCCTTCCTCGACATTGAGGGGGCTTTTAATAACGTTCTCCCGGAGGCAATCACGAAAGCTCTGGGTAGGCTGGGGGTCGGAGCCGACCTTTTCAGATTTATCTACAGAATGCTCAGCGACAGAACGGTCGTGGCAGAGTGGGGCGGCGTCTCTCTCCGCCGGCAGGTGAGCAGAGGCATGCCGCAAGGCGGGGTTCTCTCTCCATTCCTCTGGATCATTGTTATCAATGACTTGCTGGAGGAGCTAGTGAGGAGGGGCTGTAGGGTGATTGCCTACGCGGATGATGTGGCATTAATTGTTAGAGGAAAGTTTATAGATACCCTGTATGATTTAATGCAGGGATATCTGAACGTAGTTGTTCGATGGGCAGCAGATTGCGGCTTATCGGTGAATCCTCTTAAGACGGAGGTCGTCGAGGAAATATAAAATACCAAGAGCTCAACTCCCCTCGATGGGGGGCGCTCCGCTGGTGCTTTCTGACAAGGTGAAGTACCTAGGTCTAATCCTTTACAGTCAGCTGACGTGGAAGCCCAACATTGAGGAGAGAGTAAGGAAGGCAACAATCGCCTTGTATGGGTGCAAAGGCGCAATTGGCAAAAGGTGGGGCCTCTCGCCCAGAGTTGTATTCTGGCTCTACAATACCATAATAAAGCCAATTCTGTTATATTCTGTTCTTTCTCCAACACCTGGGGACAGGGCCTCGTTAACCTGTTCACGGATGGCTCGAAGTTGGACGGTAGGGTTGGAGGAGGAGTATTCTGCAAAGAGCTCCCCATCAAACTCAAATTCAGGCTACCGGATCACTGCAGTGTGTTCGAAGCAGAGGTGGCCGCAATTAAAGAAGCAGCTGATTGGCTACTTACTTGCGCAATAACTGTTAGAAGGTAAATATTTACTCCGATAGCCAAGCGGCCATTAGGGCCCTAGGCTCTATTATGGTGCATTCGAAGCTGGTCAGGGAATGTCTGGTCTCACTCTCGATTGCATCAGAATTCTTCGACATAAAGATAGTTTGGGTACCTGGTCACAGTGACATTGCAGGAAACTGCGAAGCCGACGAGCTGGCCAGACAGGGTACCTGTGAGGCAATGTGCCCGCGAAAGGAGAGAATCGGGATCCCCTTGACAACCAGCGCTCTACTCCTGGAAGGATGGGCTATGCACCAACTCAGCGAACGCTGGGCAAGTACACAAACGTGTAGGGTCGCGAAGTCTTTCTGGCCATGTTTGGATAGGAGGCGTTCGAGGGATATCCTGGGAATGACAAAATGTCATCTCTCAAATTTCGTGGGCATCATCACGGGGCACTGTGCGCGAGGTACACATGCCGTGAGACTCGGAATTACTTCGAGTCCTTTTTGCGTCAGCTGCATGGAGGATGAGGTGGAATCATCTCAGCACCTGCTCCTAAGCTGCCCAGCCTTCGCGGGACTAAGATTCAAGTATCTTGGTTCTCACTTATTTTCTGCGCCTACAGATATAGCAGGCGTTGATAACACAAATCTGATGAACTACATCAGCAGCATAATGAGGTTAACACAACCGCGGAATAGTCACCGTTCGTAGTCCACAAACACTCACCACTCCACCATCCCTTCCCTTCCTCCCCCTTCTCTGTCCTTAAATGGTATCACCAAGGACGAACCAAACTATTTCGTCCAAGTGGGCCCTACTCTCTGGGCAACCATTATAACCTAACCTAACCATATCTAGAAATCATTTATCGCAAAACCACGTCGGCAGTATAGACTGCAAAATAAATTTCCGAAGATTTTGAAACTATTTCAGGAAGTACACAAAGATGTTTGATATCTCCACTTGTTGTTGTTGTACATACGGAGAATGCTGCTGGAGTGACAGTCCTTGGCCGGATATAAATCCGGGTCGATTCGGTAACGTAGAACTGATTGTCGTGGAAACGTGATACTCCACTTCTTTTTGCCTTGTTTTATTAACGCTTTGGGTGGAGGTGAAGCATTCTAAGATTAAAATGTTTCTCCGCTGATGTACGCTGATGATATACCACATTGGAAGACTTCTGCAATCTTTGGAGTGTGGAAGTGAGTAGGCGAAATTGAAATTATGACATTCAGAGAGGTAAAGTGGCCAAGGAGGAAAACTGGTTCCAGATAGAGCAAAACATAAAAAATTAGTTCAGAATTTTGTTATCTAGCAAAAAATTAAAAAAATGTGGAAAAAAAAGAAATTTGTCTTCAACATCTTAGTTTATGTAAAGCTAAAAAGCTTATAAGCCCGAAGTCAAAATGAAGCTATTTAGCATTTACAAGCACACTGGACGCAAGTATAGGGTTCGTCATATTTTCAGAAAGTTGATAAGCTCCAGTTGTACTTTATTAAGAAGGTACGCCACTTTACTCCAAACTATATGGTTATGTTAGAAACCTCTGCAGATAGTCGACTTATTTTCTCCTTAGATTTGCACTTACGCTATGTTTTAAAAGCTTTGTTCGTATAAAACGAACTACAGACAAGCCAAAGTACAGACTCAAAACAGCAACAGGATGTCTCCTAATGGCAACTAACCAATATCTTAATAATGTAAAAGGGCAATACCAATAGGTACTACCTAGACGCTGATCCATCTCCTAGGCTTCTAGACACATTACCCAACCACTGGACCTCACAGGCTATTAGCGACATTTCCCTCGTATCGGGGAAATACCATTATTAAAATCCAATCGCCAACCATTGAAGAGCTTTGAATGCCTCGTTAGACCCGAGTTATTCTGGCACAATTACGTTATCGATAGCAGGTTAAGCTCCTAGTCCTTATCCAGAATTGGCGCAGACAAACCCAATATATGCGTGGTATGGAAAGGTACCCCACAAGAAATTATATAATATATAGGGCTTCAAACTGTAGGTCCCTCCATTTGTGGGACAACATCAAGACGCACACCACAAATAGCAGGAAGAGCTCAGCCATACACCCAAAAAGGGTGTACACTTACGCGTCTTGATGTTGTTCCACAAATGGAGGGATCTACAGTTTCAAGCCGACTCCGAACGGCAGATATTTTTATGAGGAGCTTTTTCATGGCAGAGATACACTCGGAGGTTTCCCATTGCTTGCCGAGGGGAGACCGCAATTAGAAAAATGTTTTTTCTTAATTTTGGTGTTTCACCGAGATTCGAACCTACGTTCTCTCTGTGAATTCCAAATGGTAGTCACGTACCAACCAATTCGGCTACGGCGGCCGCAAGACATTAACGGTACAATATCTAATATGACAGCTTTTTGTCAAGGATTGACAGGTCGTGGTACTTAATCTTGTCAGGAAATACTATTGGAATAGTTTCGATTGAGAGATGTTCAACTCTAAAAATCTGTATCTCCTCGAAAAAGGAGGAGCCCCATATTGAGAGGTTCCACAGATAGCCCGCAAGCAGCGGCCCACTTGACCACCAGTTTCAGGCATTTCTGCATTACATTATACAGAGTATTAATTTTCTCATACAAATTTATTAAATTGTGTCAAATTACCTTTGCGTTTGGGTTCTGCGTAAAATCAGCAATGCCTCCACTACCGACATTGGCTCCTGCACTCTCTTTTGGTGGGCGCGCATGGGAAACTAATTGCAATATACATGGTGTCACTTTGGCCCAAAATTCAAAAAGTACACCCATGGTATTGCCCTCCGCATTACTGGACGTGCGCGCGATGTGCTCCAAATAAACGGTCCATAATTGGCACAAGGTGAAGGCATGAAAGAGTGATGACATGTGGAGTACCGATGTTTTTGATTGTTCAGCAAACCCGGCGAAAATCACTTGTATATGATCGGCAATGTGACAAGATGACTCTTGTGAGACAGGCATAGCGATTGGTGCTGTGGCGCTCGGGTGTTGGTGGTGATGCTGGTAATGCACTGCGGCTGGCGGCACAGTTGGTGGCACCTGTTGTAGCGGTATGGGCACAGTATGATGCTCGTTGCGGCGCTGGGTCAGCGCCAGGTGTGTAAGCGAGCCGAGCAATAGCCAAGAGAGTAGGCGCATGTGGCCAACACATTCGGTGAACTCTTTTGGGCTTAAGATTGTAAAGGTATACATGCATTCGACTTATAAAGGTACATATAAAGATGTAGTGCATAACTTACCCCTGCTGCAGCGATGAAGGCGCATTGTTGAGCCAGGGCAGATAACGCGAGCTGCTTTTATTGTCGCGTGTGTTGCCGCGCGACATTTCTAATGCAAGATATTGCGCCACTGCGCCCTTTAATACGCCTCCCAGAGTATCTTCACCCAGTCCATTTTGAACGTGACCATTTTTGAAATTCTAGCGGATATGCAATATTGTAATTATACTCTACAACAAACTTAAATTTTTTGGTAGGAGGTGATTTTATTTTGATTGGTCAGTACTTCTGTCAACTACAAATAAGAGCTTATGTGGTGTCTTTTGTGTTTTCGTTAACTCTTTCTAAAATTTTCTGTGTCGATTTAGTCACCTGGTTGGTTGGTTCAATTCAAATGGAATTTTTAGACTTTTTCAACCGAGCCAAATTTACACACAAAAAATAACCTAAGGGTTAAAATGTTCCACAAAAATTATTCTCGTGAAATTCATCTATAAGACTGGAACTTTAAAACTTTTAACACGTAAAATAAAGATTTCTATAACTCATTATTAAAAAAAAAAATTAGACGTGTTAAACTATAATTCAGTTCTACAAAAGTAGTCTCCTCATGCTGTCCTTTCAATAGTAATTAGTAATCATGCTTTTCTGTTCCAAACAGGAATATAAATTTGTTTTAAAATGTTACCAATTTAAAACTCACTTTGATTTTACTCAGCGTATGGAAATCGGCCAGAAAGTCGATTACATCATTCACGTACTGTCGCATGCAATCTGCTGCGTTGGTGGTCAGAGGTGGTGCGGTCTCCGGCAAGCCAGCGATAGTGCCTGGCGGTAGCGCGCCACCAGCATCGTGTAACACAAATCCAATTATCATCAACAAATTATTATCAGGAATGTTGGTTTTAAATTTCAAAGCCTGTACAAATTCGAAAATCAGTTGACGGCAGAGTAACATCTTGTCGCGGTCCTTCGAAAACGTACGCATATTCAGTGTGCACAGTTCGTACAACGAGTTGTACTCTAAATTCGTGTTTTGTACACAAAAGCCCATTATTTTTGAGTAGGGATCGAGTAGCGTCTTCGGCACAATGTTCAGTTTTAAAGTGGCCACCATTATGCCGAGAAGGTGCTCTGGATTGTCCAGATTCGGTAGTAGCACAATAACCTGCCGCAGTAGCGATTCCATTGCTTGCATTGCCTGCTGCCACACGCCCGGGCCAGTTGTCAATTCCGTTGGCACACATTGCAAATACTCGGCCATGTTGCGGAAGATCACTGGCAGCTGCTCAATTGGCAGCGATTTCTTGGATTGCAACGATTCACATACCATATAAATGGGATGTGTGGCGTTGAGCTCCTGGAAGTCCTGCAGTGCGCGAGCAATACTACGGAAAGAGTTATGCCGCACTTTCACTATGAGGAGAGCGAGGAGAGTTGTAAAAATAAATATTAATATAGTTTGTTAATTTTTCTATCACACTCACTCTTGACTTGCGTTTGGAAGATTTGTAGGAATATACCATTGGGCGCCAATTGGTGCAGCACACAGCGGATGAATTGTAGTGCTACAGCCTGAGCGCTGCAAACTAATGCTGGCCCATTCTCCCCTTGCCAAGAGTGTGTTGAAGTTAAACAAATTCTGAAATAGAAAGAAAATTAATAAGTACTTAGTAATGCATTAAATAGAAGAATTAACATATTTTCTTATTTTTTCGCCTTAACTACCTGAGCCCTACAGGTATATAAATTCTGTCAAACAAGTACCGATTATTTGTCAATAAAACATAAAATATTTATTATTTTTTTAATTTATTGGATTCCCCTAAAATAAACACCTTTTAAACTATTAATCCAAACATCAAACTATTTTTCAAACGCATTGTCTGGAATTGAATCCAGTTTTTGGCGCGAAACTTCTTGTAAATATGTCTTTCATCGACTGAAATCGGGTAATTTGACAAAAGTCAGCTGGTGTTACTATATATCAGGTGAATACGGTTTTTGTTCGATGACATGTCGGGGTGTTTTGAGGTTATATTTTTCAAATTTTTAAAACATAAACACTTTTTCCCAATAACGCTTCGAGTCTTGACGATAATGCTATACCAAATTAAAATTCATTCAATTCAATTCATATTGCATATCTTATAGTTATGACTTAGAAGTAGTTTTGAGGAAGTTAAGAGTGAATTAAGCCTTTGGATATTCCAAAAACAAATTTCAAAGCCATTAAACTATGCCGAAAAGATACATTGCCGATAATATAAGAACATAAGTATATAGTTTAGTAACTTTTCTAGAAAATTCTCCCAAAAAAGTTTGTAAGAATGAAAGGAAAGGTATTTGCGAGTATAAAAGAATTTGATGATAAAATTTTCTCAATTCAAGCGATCTCTTTAAACTAACTTAAAACATTTTTTGACACTATATCCAAATTTAATTTAAGTAATCATAAAGAATGCGGGTCATACACATTATTAAATCAAACAAGCAATAGCTTATAATCAAAACGTCATTTAATTTTAACATTTCCCTCTGTGCCTGTAATCAGTATATCAAAAATTATCACTTGTTTTAATTTTTGACTACCAGCGTGAGAAGAGGAATTTTTTTACATTCACGTTTCTTAGAACATAATTAATTTATGGCTAAACAAACTTTTTTAACAACTTTGAAAGGAAATTTCGATACAAAAACCCTTGAAAATCATTTCGTCTTAGCCTGCAGTTGGGCACCCGGGTTTGGACGGACTGGCTTTTCCGACATTGGATGTGAATTTAACATATTTCTATTATAGCTAACGGCTTGAGCTTCCAGGTAACTTCTTAAAGTTAAATTTTCTATAGATTTATCGATATAACCTTTTAAAAAGGATCCTTGCGACCCAGCCGAAGGTTTTAAAAAAGGTGTCCGACCGAGGGTGAGTGCATTTAAAGAGTACGACAGCCCAACTGGTCGAATGGGGCATCATATCTTTATATCTATACAGACTTACATTGTGAAAAGAATTTTAGAAAAATGGGTTGAAAGCAGCAGTCAATACGAGAACAAATTGTATGCTTTTATTTGCATGTTACTTTATTTTTTTCGATTTGGATTTAATTTTTCATTAAACAAATGTTTCTTTGCTTTATTATTATGTTTTTAGAACATTCGCTCCGTAAAAAGAAATCCTGTTTGCGCTACTGATACTTATCTTCGCCCTCGAGACAAGTTCGTCTCAGTCATCATTACTCCATATTTTCTTCTCAGAAACTGAAAATGCAATAAATATGCACTTTAAACCTTTCGCAAGGAAGAGATAGAGAGTTTAGTACCAGGCCCTTGGCACGTTAATTTTGCCCATCTTGTCTTATATTTATTTAGTTATCGAGTCAGAATGTCCGCACGTTTCTAAACCAGAGATGTTCCCCAGAATAACAATACGGTACGAAGGGTACTTCAACTGAGTCTGCTATTGCGCCTTACACGATTTTTGATAGGGGCTTTAGTTATGCGTCGCTATCTCTTCTACTAACTTATTTCAAAATTTCTTGGGTTGAACCCACAAGACTCCTAATCCAAATAAATTCAAATATATTTACCTTGATGTAAGCGTGAGTATCTCTGGTAGAAATGGTGCTGCCATAGCTGGCTCGCGATGTATAAATGTTCCGAGTATGACAATTAATATGCCAATGTCTTCATCGGTGTATTCTTCGATGAGTGCACCACAATCGGTGCAACGGTCACATACTGTATAATCGCCAACTCGGCGCGAGCTCTGCCAAAGAAAATATTCGAAATTCACACATTCGGAAAAACCTCTGCAAAATCGTCTCAAATCGACTCACCACACGATTCGGCTGGGCTGCAGCACTGCTATGTCCATTTCCGTTTTCATTACTCTCCTCCCCATCGTCATCGACCTCTTCCGGTGGCTGATACGGCGGCGGTGGCCACGCGCCAGCAAAACGTGAGCGCACATCAGGTATAGCGCTGGCGTCGACATTGAAGGGTGCTAATTTTTGTCGTGGACGTTTTGGAGCTTCTGGTTTGGTCGTAATGTGCGTACCACTTATGCTTGTAGTTGCTGCTGCGCTGGTAGCAGACCTCGCCTCTTGCGTGACGCTTTTCAAAATGGAAGAATGTAGATCCTGTTGTCCAGCGATGCCAGCATTTGGTGGCGATTCAAGTGCCACCTGTTTGATAAGGCGACGAGGTGATGTGGTGCGACTGCTGGGTGTTACATCGTCTTTTGTGCTCTCCGACACATCGAGACTGTCCTGCTTCAGATGACTGATATCCGGTAAATTGAGACCTTCACGCATGCGTTCAACTAAGCCGCCAACGGATTCGTGTGTACCAATTGGTAGTAAGCGTTCTGGTGTTGGTATTTCAAGTGCGGCTATACTCTTTGGCGCAGGCAGCTTGGTGGCATCCATTTCATCAACTGGATTGGGCATGACACTCATTTTGGAGAGTGGGGAATCAGGTGAGCCATAAGCTTTATCCGAGCGCTTCAGTGATTTTCCTGTGGGTTTTTTGTGATTAGCACTAAGGCGCGAGTCATCGGTACCGGTAGAGGAGGACGAAGTGCCAGCGCTGCATTCGACGATGGTTTTGTGTCGACCAATGGGTTTCTTGGAAATAGCGGCTTGATGCTGCTGTTGTGTTTGCTGAGAAGTACACGGCTGCTGTTGTTGCTGCTGCCGCTTGTCCGAGCTCTCAGTGCTGCTATTGGTTGAGCGATTACCATTGCTGGATGTCAGAGACTTTGAGTTACTATCGCTGGACTTCGTCTGTATATCTTGGAGTGCACCCAAAGCTTTCAAATGATTTGTGGCAATCGCGGCGAACATTTTTGATGTAGAGGCGGCGGCATTCTCAAGCGATTTATTACGTACTGTGATGGCGCGATGCACATCAACGGGTGGACTGACAATGGCTGTCTCGACAGCAGTATCGGTGCCTACAAGTGGAGTAACGATCATGCGCACGCCCTCTTGCAGACTATGACGCGCATGCGTAGTAACAACAGTAGTGCTCACAGCTTCCTGTGCTCCAGAAGTTCGAATTTTTGTGGTGTAGGTGTCGCCAGTTTTGGTGGTAATCATGGACTTATGGTGTGGTTTGGTGGTTTTCTATTCAAATAAATACAATAAATAAAAAAGGGATGACTTTTATCATTCGAACTAATCAGACATACGTCTACTTACCTCTTCGTATTCTATGGCGCGCATTGCTCGTGACCGCTGTATATCTCCTTTTGAAAGTGGAGTTTCGTCGTAGTGCACAGTATCATCAAACGAACCCTGTTGACTAAACCAGTTAGATTCCATCTTTAACTTCTCAACACGCACCGTTTCACTTACCGGAGCACTACTTCCATGCAAGGTGCTGTCCGATAAATCACTTTCCGGTATCGCAACCAATTCCGATTCTGTTTCGTCTGCTTCCAAACTAGAGTCATTATATTTGCGGAATGCATGTTGTAGTTTTGGCGTGAAAGCCACATTTTGACCTTTGCTCTTCGAAGCAGCACTCGTACCTTCCGAAGGAAACATTGGACTAGCTGGTGGACTGGGATCTTTCTCATCAGGATCTGTGCCCAATGAAGGTTGACTAACGTCGCGCGAACGCGATGCACCTTGTATATCTAATATTGTAGTGGTCGGTATGCGACGACATTGATGGAAATGGTTGCGCAGGCTGTTCATAACCATGCGCATTGCAGAAATGACATAAGCGCTGTGCGGAGGTTGAGTATACGAATACTTGTAGAGTACCACTAGAATAGTTAACATCCAATTACGGCGTGGATATTGTTCCAAATACCAAAGTGAATAGTTAAAGACCAAATTCTGATAGCAATCGGCTGCGGTATTACTGGGGTTAGGCGCATACAATATGATCTGCATGATAGAAGGGAGAATGAGACCGCCAATCAAATGGTTTTGATCTAACACCTGCGGGAGATTTGCGAGAAAAGCGTTGAAGACTGCCGAAGCGCTGAAAGGATGATGAGAGTGGAATGGAGGAAAAAGTAAATTAGGGTTTAAGCTAGTATTGCTTTGTTTAACTAGTCCTACCGCAGGTTCTCTGGCGCTGTGTGGAAGGTCTTATCGATTTGATTGTGACCCAAAAGCAAAAACAAATGTTTGAGCACAATATTTTGTGTTTTGGATATAGGTTTGTCTTCAGAGGGAAATGCCTGATCGGTGCGTGACATGAATTGCATCAGCAGAAAAACGAGCAGATGTATTGTTTCACGATCGGACTCCTCCAGCTCGGTAATGCGACTCAGCAGACCGATAAGGTTGTCGTCATTGATGCCGCCTAATGAGTGAATGTGGCCATCTGTGTGGTAATGAATTTCAGATTTGAAAATGTCACTCCTTTTAAAGGCTTTTACAAAGGATGAAGCTCTAGACGAGTTAATGTGTCCTTTTGAGCTTCATTTTTGGAGAAATGTACATATTTACAACACTTTTTAGTAATACATTTAAACATCTATGTTTGAGTTATATGTGTTTACAGATATCCATTTTGGTCGGATAAAAAATTCTAGTATAGGCAAGCTTAAAGACATACATACCAGTACAGAAGTATACACAGATTTGGCGCTTTTGGGAATAGGAAATCTGGCGGATAGTCATACGTTCCCAACTCAAAACACCGAACAATTCAATCAAGAAACGTTTTGAGTTGGGAAAGCTCATTACTTTATTACTTAGTTGTGAATGAATATGAATATGATACGGAAACATTTTTTTTATACAAAATGCTTCTAAGTGTGAGATGAACATGAAATGAAACACTGACTAATACATTTTGGAACACCAAGACATTCGACATGCATTTAATGCTCAGTGCTTGATGATTGCTCAAACGAATTAAATACGTACACATAAACATATATGATATATATGTATATAATATTTGAAAACAAAACTATGAAGGGGGTAACGAATGCTGTCGCTTATGGATACGAAGATTAGCACTATATAACAATACCAATACTAAAAGGGAATAAAGGCCTGAAATTGGAAAGAAGTAGTAGCGAATATCCCTGGACTAATAATTTAGTAAGTAGTGTTCAGGAGCATTCATTTACGACAGTCATGGCAGCATCCAGTTAAAATTTTAGAAATAAGACCCATTGATAGGTTTATCAAGTTATATTTGTACTATTGTGTCTCCAGTGCAGTAAGAAATAAAGAACCTAAGATGTGGACATTGTCACTAGACAATTTCTGCTATTCTAGGGAGGCCTTTCTCTTCCTCTCCTACCACCAGTTGGTACCGTATCGAATACTTTCAGAGCCGGAGTGTTTGTATCCATTCGGACGACATGACCCAGCCAACGTAGCCGCTGCATCTTTATTCACTGCGCTATGTCTATGTCGTCGTAAAGCTTATACAGCTCACCGTTCCATCGCCTGCGATATTCGCCGTTGCCAACGTGCAAAAGTCTAAAAATCTTACGCAGAATTTATAACTCGAAATTATAACTGTCAACTGTGACGTGGGTGCCGATATGCGAGTGCGTCGACTGTTGTCTTATTGCGTTCCAAAATGAAGGCAAGTATCACTACGGTCAAGGTGAGAAGTTCGAGGAGGTGGCCAAGCAAATCGTTACTAAAATGGGTCACATACGAGAACAATAACCCAAAAATATCGTCGTCAACTAGCGATGAGCCTGCTCAACTGTCTAGCAAGCCTGGATGAACGGTCAAAGTGGTCTCCTGTGTGTTTGATAGGATTGGAAGAGAATCATCCAGTAGGAAATGCTCTCATCGAACTGAACACTCACTTCGGACTTCTACTACGCATCCACAGCAATCATTTGAAAAATTTAGTTGATGAAAATTGCCCTTAAAGGTTTGTGATAATGAGCGGGTCAAGTTGTTTCCCAATTGGCGCATATTTGATCCCAATCGGGGTTTTTTTTTTTTACTTCTTATCCAAAATTATAAACTGAGTAGTTTAATACCTTGTATCCAATGACTTATAAAGTGGCTCATCCAAACTGGGTAAACATAGCTGATGTTAATGAAATATGACATGGCAGTCGCCGTAGCCGTATGGATTGGTGCGTAACTATCATTCCGAAGTGCCGAGGCTCGAATTTCCGAGCAAGAAACACCAAATGATAGAAAAAGCTTTTCTAATAGTGGGCCCTCCTCGGCAGGCAATGGACAAATCTCAGAATGCATTTCTGTCAAGAAAAAGGTAAATTTCTTGAACTTGGTCATATGAAAATGGTATTTTGGCGAAAATTTTTCTCTGAACTAATTTTTTCCGAAGAACATATTCGGGCACTAAGCCTTGAATTGGACTACGTACACCTATACGAGTATAAGTAAGTAACATGCAATTATAACAGAAATATGTAAATATATGACAAAAATGCGCAAAGACATCAATAAAAGTCATTCTCAAGCCAGAAGAAGGTACAACGGAAGAGAAAAAGGAAAATGCAGAATACAGAGGGAGATAGCAAATCAGTGAGTGTGAAATCATGTATACATATTACTATGTAGTTCTGTACATGGTCGTTCATAAAACCTAGTTAGAAGATGTCTTCTTTAGTGAAAAGTAATAGTATTATTTTTAAATTAATAGTATTAATTTTTGTGCATTCGAGAAACTTAAGTGTGGACCATCGGCTGTTTTCTTTTTAAATCAAATGTTGTTTCGACACTGACTTTGAGCAATTCCTCAGGCTTTTTGTTTCATACCACCTATGAATTTAGAGTCGCACCACCTTCTACTTGCAAGAGCTGTACATTCGCAGAGGATGTGCTTTTGTTTTTACTTGGCCTAGTTTCTTTAAATTAAAAATAATACTACAATGCCGCTTATAAAATCTATGTAGTGAGAGTTCGTAAGCCCTTTCTATCTAGGTTTAGGAGCCTACTTGATGTTCTTTTAGAAGGAAGGATAAATTGTTTTGGCTGCGTCTGCCCTGAACTTTCCACCAGGTGTCGTAAGAATTTCGTGCCTTCCCATAACATTCTTTATGTGGGTTTAGGTAAGCCAAAATGGTTCTTTGAAGCCTAATTTCGCTAGGCTATTCGTTTCCGTCGTGACCTTCATGCTCTGGTACCCAGCACAGCAAAGTGGTGCTTAAAGACTATTGAGGCTGCCTAACAAAATTCAGATGCCCTTCGAAGAAGTACCTCTTCGCCATTCTCTGCCACAAATTTCTATGCCATGGACCCCTTCTTGAAAGTTCCACTAATAGCTAACTCATGACCGCCGTAGCCGAATGGGGAGGTGCGTGTCTACCATTCGAAATTCAGAGAGAACGTAGGTTCGATCTCGGTGAAAGATCAAAATGAAGAAAACGTTTTTTTTTTAATAGCGGTCGCCCCTCGGAATCGGCCTGAAACTGTAGGTTCCTCCATTTGTGGAACAATATCAAGACGCACACCACAAATAGGAAGAGGAGCTCGGCCAAACACTCAAAAAAGGTGTACGTGCCAATTATATTGTGTGATGCGAACAGAATCATTTTACGTTTGAACAACGTAAATATCTACTTCTAGAGTGGTATGACGTTTGCTCAAGATAATGCATCGTTGCATATCTCAACGACTCTACACTAACCTCACTAGCCTGGTACAAATTCTCCATAAATACATTTCGACTTCTTCGCTTATAGAGTTCAATTAACAATGAAATTTTGCATTTCTGCACGATTTTTTGAGCTGATTTTCCCGACGTGGTGTATTTTTGTCTCAGCCAGCAAAGAAAAAGTACCGAATTTGGGAGGACCAATGCGTATTCGTTATTGTTATAATATCAAAAACATTATAACAATTTCCCAGAAATGTTGCTGGAGTGACAGTCCTTGACCGGTTATAAATCCGGATAGTTCCGGCAACGTAAAACCGTAGTCGTGAATAATACATCGTGAGGGTTTGACTGTTTTGGTGCCATTTTTGAAGTGGCGGCAGTTTTGGCTTCCTTCGGCGAAAACGTGGAGAGTGCAACACACAAAAGAACTGAATGTGGGCGAGTTTTGGATCAGCAAGATGGCTCTTTGTACCACAGATGTTGTCTAACAATAGATATTTTGCGCAGTAAGTTCGAAAAACTTGTAATCTGTTATTTTAGAGATATTATTTGACCGCTGTGAAGCGAACCGAAGCAATCGAGAAAGTGAAAACAATTTTAGTTGGTAAGGTGGGCTCTCTGTAGCAGCCGAGACAATTATTTACAAGAAGTTATATTCTGCATTTATAATGATATTTCTAATAAATCATAACTTATTGAAACATATTGAAACGTATTTCTTAAAAAAAGTATGCCCTTGGTGAGCTTTTTTCTAACTTGTAATGCACAACATAGCGAAATAAAAACTAAATTTTCTTAGATCAATATACTTATGAACGACTCAATATGCATACATAAATTTATATTTAGTATTATACGAAACTGAAAATACATTTTCAATCAAAATCAGGAAAACTCAGTCCAACGAAAAAATGCCAATTAGAAAGAGAAAAACAATCATATCACTGACACACAGTTGGTTTGGGCCGTCTTTTGGGGTAAGGGAGATGTAGGCATGCACTACAACCTACCTTGGTGTGCCGATGCAGGCGCATTACTGGAGGCACCACCACCGCCCCCGCCGCCGCTGCCGCTGCCACTACCACCAATACCAGCACCACCTGCACCGCCACCATCGCAGGTGCAATGGAGCAGCGGATTGGTTGAAGTTGCGGGACTGGGACTAGGCATCGCTGTAACCGATGGTGGTGGTAAGAGATTGGGTGCGGAGGGGTGTTTCTGGAAGTGTGAATGATAGGAGGCGTGATGCGACTGGTGTGGTGGTAGCGACGATTTTTGTGTTGACAACATATGCATGCTCGATTGCGGCGGCTCAGCTTCACGCAACGTCGGCATTGGACTGTGTGCTATGAATGTTTGATTAGGTGTAGGCGCTACGCAATGCACTAAATACTGATGACTCTGACTATGAGATGCGGAGGAGGCTAACGTTGAGATTGTAGCTACTGATTGTGGTTGTGATGTTGGTGGAAGTGCATTACTACTAGTAAAATGCGCAAAATGAGTGGTAAATGTGTTGGTGGATGTGGAAGGTGAATTGGAAGAGAAGAAGAAATGGCTGTGGGAAACAGATGTGGTAGTTGTGGTGGTGTTGGTGGTGCAGGGATTATGTACGGGACATGGCTGCGTGGTGGAAGCTATAGTAGAGGAATAGTGTTTGGACGATGTTGTTGCATGTGAGGAGTGTGGATGAGCATATGGGTGAGAGTGGTTGTGTCCGCTACGGGTGTGTTGTGTGGGTGGATGACTGGAGCTTGCATAACTATGACTAGTAACATTGGCATGGTTGCCACTAGAGCCTAAAAACTGACCCAAACCGAAACGTGACGTCTTCCGCTTTAGTATGGGCGCTGATATTTGCCGGCTGTAGATCTTCTCTTTCTCGGGCACTACAAAAAATTTTGTCAACTTTATAGATTTCGCAAAATTACAAAATTAAGACTCACCAAATTTGGAATCCTGTCGCGGTATCATGCTCGCAGGTGCAGACATTGTGCGTTTGTATGGCCACTTGGTGCCAAACGAGGCGCTCAGAGTCTTGGCCATGCTGCCGCTGGTATCTGATTGACTCAGAGCCTCGCGCGCTTTTAATATCTTAGATGAGAGTGCTTCACTGCCATTCTCGGAGTTACGTAAGTCCCGCAAATACGAAATATCGCCACATTTTTCCAAATTAATTTGCGCCTCCACAAAGAGCGTATCGAAGCGATTCAAAAAGAATTCCCACGTAAGAATTCTTCGATCCGAAAGTGAATTGTGGAGCTGATAGACAGATTGCAAAACTACGGGACGATCGACAATGAATAAATCGAATTGCGATTCCAAGCAGAAGAGGAGTGACCGAATTGCCGTGTCATGTATGGTGCCAATATACAGCGTCGCCCGCTGCGCCACATACACATTGATGTCGTCCATGCTGGCGATCAGATGACAAAATGCCGTAGCGAGCGCCGTCTGCAGTCCGACTTCGGTGCGCAATGGGGTCGAGTCCATGAAACGTGTAATTACGGTAACTCGCTCTACTGCTGTGAATCGTACACGCCAATCGGTGTCGTGAAAGGCCTCCTGCACGACACGCCAAAATACATCCGAACCCAATGGGAGGGTAATGCAATGGAGTAAGAGTGGTACGCCAGCCTGACAGATGTGCGAATGCTCGGCATTGCAAAGCTCCCAAAGGCTGAAAAAAATAGCAGAAAACGCAAGATGGGAGGAGAAGAAGGGGGAAAGAAGGGGAAATATAGAATATATTGGTAAATGGAAAAACAATAAGAGAGCTACTAATCTCAGAATAGGATGGATTAATTTGAAATCTAATAAGCATATTTAATACTCACTTCCGAATCAGCAGATTTTCCTGGCACCATATGAAAAAACCACGATGCTCACGTGCTGCTTTAGCCAGAGCGTCGCCATGCAGTGCCATTACATTCAGACATTGGAGGATGTAATAGAGAATTTCGGGTTTTTTTATCGTAGGGATTTCCTGAAACAACCAGAAAAATAATCCAATTTAAAAATTGCTGATTAAAAGTTTTAAATAAAAAAAAATCGTTTGGCTATATAATCTTGAAAGTATAGGGTGGGCCATGTAAAATTTGATTTTTGAATCGGCTATAAAAAAAAACTAATCAATATTTTTTCAAACCTTTTTTTTTATTTTGAAGATTTAACATTGTCATTTATGAATGAAAAATAATATCGCTCAAATGACTGACACAGTAGGCCATTCGATCAATCCAATTTTTAAGCACATTTTCGATTGTTTGGGCTCCAATTTCATGATTGGCAACTTCGATTTCATGTTTTAAAGCATCAATCGTCTCTGGATGGTTCGCATAGCATTTGTTCTTAGCGGCTCCCCACAAAAAATAGTCCAACGGGCTTAAATCACAGCTCCGAGGCGGCCAACTGATACCGGAATTCAAAAACGGTAGCCAAAAGTTCGAGTGTAACTTTGGCAGTGTGACAAGTTGCACCGTCCTGTTGAAACCAAATTTTTGGAAAAAAAACTCGTTGAGCATGTCAAGGTAACGCTCGTTATTTACTGTAACCGTGGAAGAAGAAGAAGACTCCCCACTTTGGAAATAGGTTTTCAATATTTCCCAATTTTGTTCAAACGTATAGCGTCCCATTTTGTAAATGTCAAACCTTTAAGTAGATTATGAACACATTTGACATGTCATTTGTGTTAGCATTCTCAAAAAAATAGGTGGTTCAAAAAGCAAACGCTATATGGCCCACCCTGTAGAAGAATACCTTTTCCTTTCACGTGCAGTTTTATTTATCCACTTACCGTCAAGAGTTGATGGATGTATTGTAGAGTTTGCGGCAATTGTTCCAAAGTAAACTTGAATTTACCAACCGATGTGTGCCAAAAATCTTCGCCTTCTTCTTCGTCTTCCTCATCGTCGGATACGCTGCCATTTTCACCTGCTCCACCGACAGTGCTGCCATTTGCTCCGCCATTTTCCCCAATCACCGATGCCTTGGTTACACTCACATTGGCGCTACCTGCGATGGTAGTCAAAAAGGGAAAATTATGATTAAAATTACGCTTTTGTCGAGAGTTATAAAAGCTGTGTGCGTTGATATGTGTATGTTTCAGGGATTGAAACTAGTATATACGGGTATATGTGTATGTATGAATCCCAAGCTGTTGCTCTTAATAGATAATGTGTAAAGTTCTTTTAGTTTTCAGCTGCAGGTTATAAATCTCTGCATTCAATTTCTTTAATTCATTTTAATCTTTGAAAATATAATCTGCTAATTTCCCGGTGAGTTAGCGATGAACTCAACTTCGTATACCTATCTCATTCGGAATTTAGTGGATGACTAAATTTTCCATTCGACCCAATGTTCTCGTCACCACGTCGTATGGTGCCCAGTCCTGGCAAAACTTTTGTTTAAACATTGGGGCAGCACCGATTTCCGTGTTTGTTTGGTTTTTCGCTCGTCTGAGAAGCGCATCCCCATTCTTATTGGTTCATTTGAAAGTCGGATTCATAGATCTATGCCTCGTTCCAGATAATGATACTTTTGATAATGAAACACCAAATGATAGAAAATAGTGGTCACCCTCGATCGGCATTGGCAAACCTCCGAGTGTATTTCAGCTATATAAAAGCTCCTCATAAGAAACCTTCTGTTGTAGAACATTTGTGGAGAAAACATCAAACTCATAACACAAATAAGCACAACAAAAAAGTGTATAAAGGTCAACTAGTTATAAACAGTCTGTCTAATGGAAACGTGATTATAACAAACTTAGATTATAACAAAAATTTAAATGCTGCTAAGTAGGCGTATCCGCTTCGCAATACTGGTGCAATATGCTGGTTTTGTCAAAAATTTAGAAAGCGTACGATGTTTTTACAAAATGAGTTTCGCGTATGAAAAACGATTTAAAGAAATGTTCTATCTACACATCCTACAGGTCCAAAAACGTCAATTGCAACTGCTGCAAAATATTTCAAAAAGGCGAAGTTCATAAATAAACAAGTGCAATGGTATACCGAAGTTAAAAAGACGACTCTCCGACGACGCCTAAAAAAATACCTTTCCAAAGCAAGATAAGAAGATTGATTGATCATAAATTTGTTTGTGACAAACCCGAAATTATCGTTGGGTGAAGCTGAAGCAATTTTAAGGAAAATTGGTGTTAATGTACCCGAATACATGATTCGAGGATGTTTACTTGCAGCAGCACTTTGAAAAAAACCGGTGCTCTCATTATCACACAATCAAAAGAGATTTGCATGGCTAAGGCCAACTCAAAACGGAATTGAGCAATCGAAATATTCAAATGATTAATCTTCCTTTTGGGCGAATAGTTGCATGCGCCGATTATGGTGCACAGCTGATGATTGACAACTTCAACGAACTGTTAACCATCCAGTTAAGGTTAATGTTTAGGCTTGCTTCTCCGAAAAAGGATTTGGCCGTTTATTTGCCTTTACCGCTAATTTGAATTTTGTTTTGATGAATAAAATTTACCAAAAAGCTTTATTACCGTCAGCTGCGAAGATGTCTGAAAGAACTAGTCAACTAACGACCCCAAGCATCGAAGCGAAAGGTTTATAGAGCCATAACAACAAAATGAGATTAAAATATAGATAGGTCTTCACAGTCGCCTGATTCCAACGCTATTGAAAATGTTTGGGCAGTAGTTAGGCAAAAACTGTTATAATAAATATTACAAGCCCGTACAATACACTTAGCATCGAATTGATCATATAGTCATGGCAGTCACGCTTCTATTAGATAGTCTTAAGAAATCTCTTATATTCTCGGTAGATGGTGCGTTATTTCTTCTGTAGCGCCCTAAATGTCTTTACTACTGATTTCTCAAACTAAATTTGTATTTAATATTCTTGTTTGACCCATTTGGCTTAGTATTGCTAGCACCATGTTCGAACTGCCCCGTTTTTTTCTTTTGTCTTTTACGCTTTCTGTTATTTCGACAGCTTTGTCTCTTCAGCATGTTCAGCACAGTTTTAACAATTAGTTTTTTTTTACAGGTATCTTAATAATTTATAGCAAACTTCCGATTAAGATATCTTCTTCTTAAGGGGTTCTAAAGCCGTTGACGGCCGCTAAGCCGAGACCAAAGAACTTCTCGAGCTGCCACACTTTTATGCGGATTTGCACAAGTTATTCATAACAGTTCCTTCTGAACTTGGCTCCCTTTGCCTTCGTTGTGCATCTTTGGAAGGATCATCGTCTATGCTTATACGGATATGTTGGGTAGGCTAAAACCTCTATTTTTCTTTCCATCGTTGAAACTATTACGAAGTTCCGCTATTAGGTCATCAGTGAATTTGACAGAACTATTTGTTGAGTTGCCGTTATTTTAGAGGTTTGTTTAAAGTTTTTGTTAACTAACAAATTATTTTTATCTTCCCATGTTTACTATAATAAAACTTAAATTTTGATTGCTGTTTACAAAAGTTCGCTATTTTAACACTTCACCATACTTTGACTCTTCTGTTTTTCTCTTTTTTGCATTTTCGTTTGAGTCACACGTGGGCCCTCGCATTTGCCTTAAGTAGCTTCTTTATCTTATCGTTAGCATCTCTCAAGCAGAAAGGCTCCAACCACTAATTTACTTATTACATTTAAAATTCTTGGGAAAATTCCCAAGTCTCTCTTTCTATCTCTCTTCTCTCTTCATGTGTGGCTTAGTGCTTGTGTATTGGTTTGGAAGTGTGCATGAGCGTATTCAAGGTAAGAACTCACCTACATCCGCATCGGAGAGCGTTATAGAGCGTGCTATAGCTCTATCCGCAGGCAAGATGGAAGCTAAGTCCAATTGTTCGGAAACCGTTTCCACTGTTGCGGTCATAATCTAAATTATTAATTTCGAAAAGAAAATAATACAGTTGGAAGGTAATTTGTTTTCTTATTTAAGAGAGGCTGATGAATTTACATATGCAAAAATATTTACAATTATTTTAATTTTATGTTTTATATTTATATATCACAGAAAAAATTTAACAAAACGAACATGTTTTTTCACGCTAGTGCAGTTGAGGCGTTATGAATGTTTGCTACAGTTGGCTGTAAAAGTAGGAGCACTTAGGCGTACATTTGTGTGTACAAGTATATATGTACATATGTATGTAAGTATAGTGACAAATAAATGTGACATGTCTTGCAGTTAAACATTTAGACGACATCTTATTGATACAATTAAATAAATTCGCAGTAAAATATACATATATTTACAGAGGCGGTCAAAATAAAAGCGCGATATATTATATTACAAAGTTTTGACCATTTATTTATTTCCTTAAGTTTTTTTTGAAATTTTGATGAATATTTTTAAAAAATGTTTGCAAACATTGAAACTTTTTTGTTATATGGTTGTTTCAATTTGTATGACTAATCTTCTTCTGCTTATGCTTGGCAGAGCTTAACAAAGCGCGCCAGTCGTTTATTTTTCGTGTTGATCGGCGCCAGTTGGACGCACCAAGTCAAGCCAAATCTTTCTTCCTTCTCCACCTGATGTTCTCAACGTAAAGGAAACTTTCCTCTTCCTCTACTACCACCAGCTGGTACCGCATCGAATACTTTCAGAACTGGAGCGTTTGTATCCATTCGGATGGCATGACCTAGCTAGGGAATCTGATGGATCTTTATTCGCAGCACCATGTTAATGTTTTTACAGCGTGTACGCCGTTGCCAACGTGTAAATCCAAAAATCTTCCGCAGAATCCTTCTCTCGAGTACTTCAAAGGACAATTCAATAGGAGATGATAAGAATCTTATAAAGTGTTAGGTTTGCTTGTCGAAAGAGGACTTTACTACTCAATTACTTACGTAGTCTAAAGAAACACTTATTGGCAAGAGAGATTCTCAATTCAATTTGAATGCTGACGTTTTTTCGGTGTTAATGCTGGTTCCTAAATAAACGAAACCTCTTACTACTTCAAAATTGTAACTGCCAACAGTTACATGGGTGGCAATACGCGAGTGCGCTCATTGGTCGTTTGATAAGAGGAAGTACTTTGTCTTTATTCCCAATGTAATTTGCTTCGCTTCTTATCCAGGACGATGGTGTTCATATCATCGAATTCAGGCTTCCCGGCAAATGGGCAACTTCTTTTCGTGCTTGTTAATGATATTTAGAAAATGAACTCCGTGATAGTTGGCACAGAGTTCAGGATCGCACCTCCCCGGATTGGGTAGAGCAAACTTAAATTTCAATGGACAAGCATTCATTTAGCCGACCATAATTTGCATAAGGCCTATTGTATACACCTCACTGAATAGCTTAGTCAGCAGTCCGTCGGCTCCCAGGGCTTTGTTGTTCTTTAGCCGTATTATTTCTATTCGAACTCGTCATGGTCGGATAGAGAAACGACAATCCCGTCGCCAATGAAGAAATCGGGATGCTCATCTTCACTGTGACATCCACTGCTGATACCATTTAGCAAGTTCGAGAAGTGATCTCTCCATAACTTAAGTATGCTCTGGATGTTAGCCATCAGATTACCGCCTTTATTTTTACAGGAAAACGTCCCGATCTTGAAACTTCTGTAAGCCGCCGGAATCTTTGTTCGGTTCTCGGGTCGTAAAACATTGGAGGCGTGCCTTTCGTCTATCGTAACAAGGTCAATCTGGTTTCTCCATTAGAAGACAGTCACGTAGATTGATGAATTCCTTTGTGCTGTAATCTGGTGTTACAGACTAACATGTTTCAAGCCCTAGCCAAGTCAATCACCTTCAGTCCGTTAGCGATTGTTTCGTCGTGTAGGCTGATTTTTTCGACTGTGGGTTCACAATTTCCTACCTTGCCCACCCTGGTATTGCCTAGTACCATTTTTATGGCTCTAGGCAATGCTTAAAGAAACGTTTCTGGCGCTCACAGAAGCGTATCATCCGTCTCTTCGATCGAAGCGTAGGCGCGAATGAGCAAGATTTTGAAGAATCTCGTGATGATGCGGATCACTGCGAGACGTTCTTCCACTTCCTCCAAAAGGCTTTCTCCCGCCACAAAACCGACACCGAATTTCTTTACATAGCAGCTGCAGTACGCGTCGTAAAGTCCAATGGTTTCTTCGTCTCGCCCAGGTCATCGCACCTTTAAAATGGAAGTGATATCAGCCTTTGCTCTTACGAGTACATCAACTGGCCGGGTAGAGGTAACTTTCTCACCCACGACAGTCGGTTCTAGGTAACCGGAAAGACCCGGATTTACATCCGGTCAAGGACTGTTATTTCAGTAGCATTACCCTTATATTTATGTATGGGATACATTTATGTTGCTACAAAAACAATAAGAACAACAGTAAACTTTAGCATTAAGGGACCAGACATTCCAGTCTCATGCCCTCAAATCACAGTCCGTAAATCGTTTACCGCTATCGTCATCAAAACAGGGTGTCCTCATGGAGGAGGCATTGCTTTTATTTTTGTTGGGGGTTTTTTTTACACAGCGCGCAACCCGAAATCCTGTTTTCTCACATTAGCTCGCTCCCAAACGGGTGATCGGGTATACAAGTATGAGCTATACTTGTATAAAGAAATAAATACTATAAATGGTTAAATAGGTACAAACTTTTTAATATGTCGCACTGCTATTATTTTGACCATCACTACATATGTACGAGTATTTTAACACAACGTAAATGAAAAATGTGTGCATCAGTTTGATTTGAGCGCGTAAACTATTATTTTTGATTATATTGGTTGGCGGTGCTGTACAGTGAAAAATTCTCCATTTGACATGCTAACATTTATATTGAGTAATAATTGTTTAAGAAAAATTAAGATGTACCTATAAATGAAAATTAAAAGTATGTATATGCAATAATAAGGGTATTTATATAATTTTAAATTTGTTTAAAAATGGTTTAATATTTTACAATTAATTATTTTTTTTTTCATTTCAGAATTTCACACACATACAAAGTACTTTGAGACAGTGAAAATATTTACTTCAGAAAAATAGGTTGAAAATGAAAAAAATTTATTGTAATTGCGAATAATAAAAATTGAGGTGAAAACTTATATGAAAATACTTAAAATCAATAGGAATAGCTAAGTTAAAATTTGAAAATATTGTTGTGAACAAAAACTGCTTCATTGAGATGATTAAATCTCTAGTTAATTAATTGCTAATTGTGTCACAGATCTTCTCAAGTACATTTTTTTACAAAAAGAAAATATATATATTTGCAATAAAAGCGCGCTTGCATTATTATAAAGCTACTATTTTTACTTTTCACTTCCGTATGTCTTAATTTTTTTTTTAATTTGCTTTTCTCAAATAAAATTACTACAACAAAAAAATTTCAATGTGTTTTATAAAATAGATAGATAGATCTCTTAAAATCTCTTTCATGTGCAAATATTATTCAGTATAAGGCTTATTATATCCGATTCAGTATATCCGAAGAACAAGTGCAAGTTTTTCCAACACAAGAAGGGAGGAAAGCGTCACTGCCAAGAAAAAAGAAACAATTAGAATCAATTTACAACCAATTTCTTTTTTTGAGTTGTGAAATTTCCTGCCCGGGAATTGCAGTCTCTTATCTTTCATTTACGTTCTTGGGAAAAGGTAAAAAGGTCAGAAGGTGCAGCTCCGCTACCTAAAATGGTAATGAAATCAAAACTACGTCATAAAAACTAAGGTGAGTTTAGGTACTCAAACAGAAAAAAGGAGTAAAAAATTGGACTGATCGAATGGACCATGTAACTCGTAACCGCGGCGGACATATGCCGGATATTATATTGCCATGAAATTATTTACCAGCTTTACAAAAAATAAATTTCGCTCCAACAATATTTCTGTTTTGCATTATCATTTAAGGTTCTCAAGTTCTTAAAAAACACCCGATGTATAACTGGCGCTTTCACTCTTTTTGAGTGTTTGTCTGAGCTCCATTTGCGGTGTAGGTCTTAGTATCCTACTTTATCATAAATGAAGGCATCTTCAGTTTTACGTCGCCTCCGAACGGCTCATATTTTTTTATGAGGAGCTTTTTCGTGGCAGAAATACACTCGCAGGTTTGCCATTGCCTATCGAGGGGCGACTGCTATTAGAAAAAACTTTCCCCTACTAATGGTAGTCGCGCACCAAACCATTTAGCCACAGTGCCCGCTCTTTATTTTTACCCGGCCATGGAATTTCCCTCGCTCACATATGAGATTTATTTGATATTTAAAGATTAAAGCTCAATACATTTTAATTGAGAGAAAAACTGTGGGTACCATACCAGCAGATCACAAACACAAAAAGATCTTGAAAAACAAAGCAAATAAAGGGAAATGATAAATACATGTGAGTCTAGGAGAGAAGGATGGGGCATGAGGAAGGCTCTAAAGACATGGAAAGTGCGTTTGTCGAAAATTTTCGTTGTACCACAACTTTGTCAGAAGCTAATTCAGCAACTGGAACAGCTTGACACCCAAATATGATACCTTCTATTCCGTTTGTTCTACGATTCTTCACATCTTTATTTATTTTGGATATGGCGCAAGAAGAAGAAACATTTACCGTGGTGGTGAAGTTATAAGCTTTTTCCTGGAGAGAGCTTTTTAAAAAGGAAATCACAAAAAATTGTCACAAGAAAAACCCAAAAATTTAGATTCCATTCAACAGTGATATTTGTAAAAAATAGGGCTGTTAAACTCGCCCTTCGAAGGACATAGAAGGACATGTACGCAACGATTCACGTTGAATATCTCCTACTGAAAACCAGAAGTTGCACTGATTTAAATATAGAGGAAACAGTGATTTTTGAGCTACGTGCCTAAATTTTTTGACAAATGGTCACGAAAACCAAATGCAGAGGTCTTTTTTCGCTGTTTCCACACTAAGCTCAGAAAAACTCGATTGTTAAAGGCAAAAAAAAACAATTCAAAGTGTTGGATTGAGGTAAGAAATTCGGAAAACAGCTTCAGCAAATTGTTGCAATTTGTTGTGATGTATCATTTGCCGTATCGCATCATAAAGGGTGTTTTTTTTAGAGGTTAGGTTTTCAAGATGAAATAAAACGTATATAATTTAATGTTATGGCCAAGAATTTAGCTTTATTATAAAAATAAGGGTTTGCCATTATGTTTTAAAAATGATTTCGGGCAAGTGGCCGCCGCGGCTGGCTCGAATAAATTCCAGCCGAGAGGCCCAATTTTCGACCACTTTTTGCAGCAATTGGGGCCGTATGTCAGCAATAACGCGCCGAATATTCTCTTCCAAGACGTCAATCGTCTCAGGCTTATCTGCGTAGACAAGCGACTTCACATAGCCCCACAAGAAATAGTCCAGCGGTGTTATATCGCACGATCTTGGAGGCCACGCCACAGGTCCACGGCGCGAGATAATGCGCTCACCAAAAGTTTCCTTCAATAAATCGATTGTTGCGTTGGCTGTATGGCATGTAGCGCCGTCTTGTTGGAACCAAAGGTCGTCACAATCAACATCGTCCAATTCAGGCACGAAAAAGTCATTAATCATGGCTCTATAGCGCTCTCCATTGACTGTAACATTATGGCCGGCTTAATTTTTAAAGAAATATGGACCAATGATTCCCTCTGCCCATAGAGCACACCAAACAGTGACTTTTTGAGGATTTAACGGCGTCTCAGCAATGGCTTGTGGATTATGTTCACTCCAAATGCGACAATTTTGCTTATTGACATACCCATTCAACCAAAAGTGAGCTTCATCGCGGAACAAAATTTTCTTGTGAAAATCGGGATCGGTGGCCATCTCGTTTTGGGCCCATTCACCGAACGTGCGACGCGCTTGATGGTCGTTCGGCTTCAATTCTTGCACGAGTTGGATTTTGTAAGCCCGCAAACCAAGATCCTTCCGCAAAATCTTCCATAAAGTGGATGGGCACATCTCCAATTGCTGCGCGCGATGGCGGATGGACTCATTCGGGTCTTCTTCGATACTCTGCTCCACAGCAGCAATAGCGTTTTCGGTGCGCACTGTACGACGTCTCTGAGGATGCGTATTATCCACTAGAGCAAACGTGGTGCGAAACCGATCCATGGTTAATCGAATTAGTGACTCTGATGGACGATTATGTCGACCGAATATTGGACGCAGCGCGCGATGCGTCGCGCGAACCGAACCATTATTTTCGTAATAAATTTGCACGATTTGCAAACGTTGTTCAGGTTTAAGTCTATTCATTATGAAATGGCAAACCAAACTGAGCATAAATCAAGTGGCAGCTGTCAAAAAGACCATCTACGAAAAAAGTAGTGCCAACTTGCAAACCTAACCTCTAAAAAAAACACCCTTTACAAAGGAAGTGTCAACCATCTTTACTTTTGTTACGTATGTGGTGAGATGACTTTTAAAAGACAGCGACGAAATTTCACTGAATTGGTTTTTGGTTTCTCTGTGGCTCATCAAGATAAGGACTGGGCAACTCATATATGGTGTATGACATGCGTAAAGAATCTTACAAGGTTGAAGATGCATGTGATTGCTTATTTCCCAAAAATAAGGGAAGATAATTTTTTCTACACCTGCTCTCCATCTTAGGGAGTAAAAGTAAAGTAAAAAATACCAAAAAAATGCATCTGACAAATTAAAAGTTAATTTTTGTCGAGCAGTGTAACCCGAATGCTATCAATCGCATGTAATTGGAAGCCTTGCTGAGTTGGCAGTTCTTGACCATCTATAGATTCAAGCACTTTCGGTAACGTTGATCCGAATATTGTTGGAACGAGGCTTACTTCTTCAAAGTTATAGTTCCACGCGCTGGATGGCTATTTGCTCCATTTCAAATATTACGATTGGTATTGACTTGGAGAATCAAGAAGTCATGGACCAGTTGCGTGCAGTGCTCATTCTTGACAGTAGAGTCGGTTTCATAACATCAAAGAAATTTCTGGCATGCAAATGCACATCAAACGGAAACTTCCGAGTTCCGAAAGAGGGTCTCCAAGGCTTGCGCAAGCTTTTCCATACCTCCATTTGTGAAATTTTGCCATTTTTCTACGAATATCTACGAAATTTCAAGATGAGCATATCTACAGCGGTGATGGCCCATTCGTTATGCCCAGTACGTGCCTTTGTAAATAATAACAACATTTTTTCATAATTTTCACCTCCATTTTCTCCAAATTCTGGTTTGTTATACAATTCCCGTATACTGATTCAGTGGGGTGAAATATGTCTTAACACTTATAATGTATTCTGCATGTAAACGCACTACAATATATAGTAAAATCTCTCCTTGCGACCAGCTCTAGTGAGCGCGTATCTTTTCAAACAAATCAAATATAGAATTTTTGTTTGTTGCGTGGGGGAACAAATGCTTATCCCGCATCCTTTCAGCAGGGCAAAGCACCGGCACCTTAAGCGCTCGCCTATAGGGGTTATACTGTACGTATTTGATTATTAATGAGGAAATACATTCACAAATGTCCATTCTATGTTGTTTGCAGGCTTCAATTTATTATTGTGCAATTTTGTTCTACGCTTTAATATAGAAAAACACACAATTAAAGATCTAAATCTAGACTATTTTCATATTAGAAGAAATAATAAAGAAATTAAATTAAAAAGTGAACTCAAACTTAATTTTAGCCGCAACAAAAAAGCCTTAAGGGACTTTTAGCTGAAGTAGTTAGTAGACATTTTGTAGACAAACTATTTGGTGTGAGTCTTAAAAACAAATATTTTTGTATATTTATTTATACATTGTATTTCTATTCATTCAAGTAATTCGCGTATATAACTATGTACATACATACATAGATTTATATATACATTTAGCATAGAATAAAACAAACTTATTTCATAATATTTATATTGGATTTCAGATAGGCAAGATCCTTTATCACTTTACAACAACAGCAATAAAAAGAAAAGAAAAATCAAAAACTGAAATATGTTTTATAGCAAATAAATGAATAAAAATATATGTATGTACTCAAACGAATAAACGATATTTATAAACAATCAAGTAATTATAATTATCCGTAATGATAATTTGCCAAACAAATATATTTTTGAACTATCGTATCGATTTTTTTGTATCGCATTTTCGTATGCACAAAGTACCTCGTCTGTGGCGTGAACTTTTCTCAATTCAATACTACCAACTGAACGCCCATTATCGTTATTCTATAAAAAAGTATATGAAATAAAATAAGTTTAAAATATATGTATGTATGCATTTAATTTTTTAAATTTTTTGATGAGCTTTTAATTAAAGCGGAGAGTTAGCATTGAAATTAAAAAATAAATAAATAAATAAAACTCATTTAAATAAAAAAATATATTATTTATACTTGTGAACCTCAAACGATTAAGTAGGCATATTTGTATTTGTATTATTTTAACTGCTGCTAACCAAAATAAAAATTAACAAATAAATATTTACGTTTTTGAATAAACTCTGATACCGTTTATATAACGGTTTATATGTATGATATAAATATATGTAGCTTTTTAACAATACTGTAACTCAATAATTTCAGCTTCTGCCTTAAAAACTCGGATGTAAAACAATTTCACATGAACTGACAAACAACAAACGTCAAACACAAGATTCATTGTAACTGGTACATACAGTAGTTATTAATTCGTATACTATGTATGCATTAGGGATGCCAATATCAACGGAAAATTTAGATAATTTTTTTAAGTAATTCTGGGATTGTTAGATCTGGGAATTCACCTTGAGGCATAACTATTTTAATATTAATAAAGGCTCAAAAACTGATTTGCAAAAATTTTTAAGCAACAAAAGTTTACTCAGTTCGACTGAATTAGTTGATTTACATGTAAATATTTATTATATTGTAAACAAAATCAATTTCCACCATATTATACATGTAAATTAAACAAGTTTATTGCAAAGTGAAGTCGAATTTTGTAACAAGTTTTTATTTCTTTCTATTCGATATTTAAAATTTTTCGTGATCCCGCTTAATGCAAACTAATTCCGAAATTTCCGAGACCTGAAAGGCATCGCGTGATATTGACATCTTCAGTATGTGAGTTGTTTCTGATTGATGTTTTTTGTTCTTTGTTTGATCATAAATATTAACTTGAATGCTTAAACATTTTAAATTAACATTAACGCATCTTTCAAGTGTAAAAAACGTTATTAAAAGTATTCAACATTTCTTTGAAAGGATTTGTATGCAATAGTTTATAAATATATGTATGTGTATATAAATTTCTTCAAATACTTATATCGTCCACCGTTTTTTGTTTTTGTTTTTGGTTTTCATGCATACATACGGAACAAACGTGTGGCATGTGTACGAGTACCCCGCCTACGGAGTGTGGTTCCGGCTGTGGCACTGCGACTGGCACCGGTCCTATCGCAACCCAGGCGTGAAAGCAAACGAAAAACAAATATTTCATATAAGTTAAATGAATTAGAGAAAATTTAAGTTATTGTTTTGTTTACTTTTTTCAATTGAAACTTGAATACACAGGGAGTTCTAAAGGCTGAACATATGTTACACGGATAGGGGGTGGGTTGCAAAGGGTGGCGAGGTTGTTTGTAAGAAAGTAAGTAAAAAAGTATAAGACGAACACTAGGGCTGCTAATGTGGTTACAGCTCATGCAACTAACGATGTTTAAAAATTATTTGTTTTATTAATGCTAAAAACTAATACAAAAATATTTATAGAATTACTTTCATAAACAAACATTGCGAAATATTACGAAAAAAGTTAGTAATTTACAAAAGAAAATATTTAGCATGCATGCATTGGAAATTTTTTGTGGGTAGTAATGTGCAAGGTATGTATGTATAGGTATGTAAAATTGTGCAAAATATGTTATGGAGACTTCTAAGTTATCTGCAGTAGCTTTAGTTTTGTATTTACAGCACCACGCCAAAGAAATAGAACATTTCTGAAAAAAATACCAGTTCTTTTCTTTTAAGTTGCCCAAAATGAACAAAAAAAAATCCAAACTCCACATCTGCCCTAACCATTGAATGCTTATTAAAGGTCTTTCAAAAGACGCAACTAAAAAAAACATATAAAAATTTAGATTCTTTCAGATTTAACTATTTTTATTCAAAATACGGCTCGTAACGATTATATTTGACAAATGGCATCGTATAAATGTCCACCATGAGCACGTCGACCGGCTATCAAACGAGAATTCAAATTTTCAAGGACTCGCCTACATCATCACATTGAGTTTAGCAATATTGATCCTTATGCAGTATTTCAACTCTGGAATCGTTGTTGCCTTATTCACATAGACTTTGTAAAAAACCACACACAACGTAGTCTAGTGGAGTTAGATCGAGTGATCTAGGTGGCCAGTTTATGTCATTACGTGAAATTAATCGACCGTCAAACTTAAATACCAATAATGTAATGCTCTCCCGTGTTGTGTGACTTGTAATTCCATCTTGCTGAAAATAAAGATCGTCTATGTCAGGCTACAAAAAATCTGCAATCAGTTGTATTTCATTTCCTTTGATGTTCATCTTAGAAGAAAGACGGGCCAATTATTCCACCACCCCAAACAGTGCATTTTAGTAGATGTAATGATTTTCTTGAAATTACTCGCGCTTTGATGCGGATTATTGCGAGACGCTGGTCCACCGGAGTGAACGACAGTACTTGGCGATGAAGTCTCTCTCCCACAATAAATCCGACATCGAATTTGCGCTTCTTTATATGGCAGCTGTAGTAGACGTCGCAAGGTCCTATGGTTTTCTTGCCTTGCCCCGTCCATCGTATCTCTTGGATGGCAGTGATGTCAGCCTTTACTCTCACGAGGACATGAACCAGCCGGGCAGAGGCACCTTCCCCATTAAGGGACCGGACATTCCAGGTGCATGCCCTCAAATCATATTCCTTATTTCGTTTGCAGGGGTGGTCATCAGTAAAGGTAGTTCTCATCCTTGAAATTTTTGCACCAGATTTTCATAATAAGTTTCAATAAATTTAACGCATCGTTCTATCGTGAAAGATTGTACACCTGCCTCCTTAACAAATGTCAAAGATGGCATGAAAGAGGTACCGTCTAGGAATTATTCCCTGATGACAAACAAGCACTACGAGCAATCAAGGAATTTATTCTACTCAAGTTCTGTGATGGATGGGCCCATAAATACATTGTTTTGGCTTGGTCGGAATGGATTCTACATATAATTCAGTAAGCATGGTTGTACAACGAAAACAAGTTTAGGAGCATTATAATAACTAACATTACTGCTAAATGTGTAAGCAATTTTCAAAATTCAGTTTTTCCTATGCGCAAATAAGCAGATGGTCTTAGAACCCATTTGGGAAATATGAAAAACTTCAACTTCACATATCAGTATCCATGTACGTATGAAAATAATCTATAGCCTTATCTAATTTCAATTTTTTTTATTTTTGTGGATGGTGGAATGCGTTTATAAAGAACGACGATTCGGCGCCGTTCTCAAGAATTTTGTCTCTGCCTGTCTATAATAAAAAACTGGTACTTTTGGACCACAACTACTAGAAATTGAATCAATTTCAACCTGCAGATACCTTTAGAAATGAGACCGATTTGGAGTGAGGACAATCTGTCAGGGTGAGCCATGTTCCCCATGTCCATACCAGTCCTTTAAGGGCTGAATAGTTCCACCAGCAGGACGGCCCAATATGTTCATTCAATATGCACAGTAATTGAAACCATTCCTCCATTGGTTCAGCTTTTGCTGAACGAATCACTTTCAAAAGTCGTTTTGTTAGCCGGTATTATGATATAAACTTAAAAAAAAAATATAATTAATTTGCACTACTTTTTATGGGAATGCTAATACCCGTAAAAAAGGTACTGTGAAGTCAATTGCACATCATTTTATGTGCTATGAGGGAGGTGCGGGATGTTGTGATAAAAAAAATTTCACAAAAGTGGGTCGACCGGAGAAGGCGCAGGTCTTCCCCATATGTATCAAATTTAATGAGTTTCAATACAGAACTTTTGCAGAACTTAATCTGAGAAGCTCTCGTGTTTTAAATTATCAAGAGACTTCACTTCATGAAGTAGTTTGTTCTTATATAGGTGTAGGCTAAAATTTTTACCCAAAATTCGAGACATTCAGCAATGAGTATGTGGGCTTAGAATTTATCCATTAAAGTACATGTAGTCTGTCTGGTAGATTGATTATTGCGACCGACTTATAGGTTATTATCACCAAGACTTAACTGGAGATTACCAAAGTTAAACATCGCTATTAAATGTCCGAATTCTCAATGAATTGTTCTCGTAACTCTACAAAACGTAGATCGATTATTTACTAAGTTTTGTGTAGTACAATTTCTGTACGGAAAGTTACTTTTTACTTTTTTTAGCAAATAATATTTACATATATTATATAAGGGCAGTTAAAATTTTTTGTCACAATAATAGTTTTCACAATATTCATAAAATTAAAAAAAAATCATGAAATTTTCATCAGAATTGTAGTCAAATGGGTTGGTGCTTTCCGAGGAGCACAGGTTCCAAGCATTGGACATGAAACATTAAAATGATAAAAACAGTTTTTTCTAAAAGTGGAGGTGCTCGAAATTGTAGATTCTTCCATTTGTGGGAAGCATCAAGCCGCACTCCACAAGTTAGGGGAGGGGCTCGGATAAGCTAAAGCTGTATACCAGAAATCAATTAAAAACCCAGAGTTAAAAGTGCGAAATTCTGGTGAATTTTTTTAGTGTTGTATAAAATTTGAAACTTTAAAAGATGTTTATTGCTTTTGGTGCAGTATGAACTATGTATATTTTGATACAAAATAATATAAAAGAAAAAAATTGACATGAAAAATATTGGGAATATTGTAAAAACCTTTTTTGACTCACTATATATACATATAATATAATTTGCTGTATTAAAAGAGGTAAATACGCACAATTTGGAGATAACAAATCCTAAAAAACAAACGAAATTAATAAATCTCATTACATAAATATACGGACAGCTCTCTAAACACAAATAGCATTCCGGTGGAATCGCTTGGCATCTCTTAAACTTGATAGAGGCTTTAATTGCATTGAAATTCTTGGAAATAGGTTATTAAAGTTGTGACTGCCGACTCTGAATTTCGACTGATAAAAATTTAAATCTGAAATTACGTTTCGACATAACCATTTTATACGAAAATTAAAGGGGCTAACCAGGAAAGTGTCAGTATTAGCGCGATTGAGGCGTTGTTCTGTATGGACTGTTGATGAAGAGATACTCTTAATTAATTAACGGACAGCAATATAGATGGTACCGCGCTGTTAGCTCAAAGATTTTTCTTTAACTAGATTACAATTCTTAAAAAAACAAAGAAAATTTACTCATTTAAACCTTAAAAATGTAACTCATTTATACAAAACCTCTTGGTTTTTCATGCATATACATATTTGTAGGGTTTTGAGTTTTTAAATAAGCTTATAGCGTTTGAGTGTTCGTAGCTAACAAAAGCGACTGCAGAATGCGTGAGTAGTAAGTAGGTACATTTTTTTGTGAGTGGAGTAAATTGTGAGCGGCAGTGGTTCTGAAGGGTGCAAGTGGCAGTGTTTTAAAATGTCTGTTGCAGTGGTGGCTTGAGCCACGATTCTTTTAATTATGTCGTGAGAGTTCAGTCACTAATTGTGTTTCTTGTTGTTTAGTTTAGCGGTGTTAGTAAATATGGTTTGCTTTTTATAAAGCTATTTAAGGTATTTTGTTTAAGCATCAGCATCATTAAATAAATTCAAAGAAACGAGCTTTTCTTCTTCAAAAATTTCTTATCAAAAATCAATCAATCAAAATGAGATAGTATGTAAGGAAGTAAGTAGTAAGTATGTTGAGTAGAGAAGAGTAGGAAAAAAACAAATTGTATAGGAATACGTGAATGCTGGTTGAATGCTGGGATGCTTCACCTGCCATAATTATAATTTTCCCATCGTCTGAAAAGAATTGATCTAGCTTTAAGATGTCTTAAGGATTTAGTTAAGCAAATTTTATGTTAAAAATTTATTATTATTATTATTAATTTTATTTATTGTTACGAAATGTTGTGATTATTGTAGTAGTAATAGAGGTTGTAGTAGTAGTAGTTATTGTAGTAGAGTTAAAAAAGTGACACGCAGTGTTGGGAGGGCGTAGGTATAATGAGTCGAGAGCACAAAGAGTGAGAGTTCAGAGTACGCGTTTGTTGATAAGGAGAGAGATAGAAAGATAGAGAGATAGTGAGATAGATATACAAGATACATAATAACAAAGTGAGGTAAACGATTTCAATTTTAAGTTATTTTGTTAGAAAATATATTGAGTAAAAGTTCTTTGATTTACGTTCGTTGTGATTATTTTAAAATATTGATCGGTGAATTTAATTGTGAAATCTAAAGATAAAATTTAAATTAATACGAGTGAGCTTGCATTAAGAAGTACAAGTCCATTTGCTGGGGATTCGTAAGTGTTATTTATGAGTCTATTTTGAGGAAATGGTACGATTGATTTAGTAGATATTTGTATTTATATTTCAGAGCCTTCAAGTTGCAAATTCTAGGGTTCCTTCAAATTTAATACATTTATTAATATGGCAATACATATACATAAATATATGTTTGTTTGTTTAAAAAATCGTTAATTAAGATATATTTTTATCACTTTACCCTCATGTATGGTTTACTGTTAATTTTTTGGACTAAAAGTGTTCTAATGTTGAGTAAATTTGAAATTCCACATTTACAATACTACTTGGGCGTGAGCTTATCGATTTAATTTTACATACTATGCATGAAAGTAATAAAATATTATCAAACTTTAAAATTTACATTGGGCTATTTCAATTTACTTTGGTTTGCCCATTTACAAGTAATACAATTTAAAAATGAAATTTTGTAGGTTTTGAACTTTTTCCCATTGTAGGTTCATCTAGAAGGCGAAAATTCCATTTCATTAATGCCTTACGCATATAGGTAGGGTTAAAGGGGAGTGTGCGTGTGTAAATGTGTCTATATATATGCAAAATATTTATTTAAGTTGAAGCACCTGCAAAACCGCCCAGAGGGCCCAAAGGTATTGGTAGTGGCGCCATTGAGAGTGATACATCGCGATCACGTGACTTTTCCTTATCACTTTCGGGTGGACTTTTACGAGAAGATTTTTCCTCTTCGATGATATCTTCAATTGGAACCTATGAGAAAAATATCATAGATGTACTTAGTCCTGCCACAAGTTCTGTTACATGTTAAGATCGTTATAGATATGAAATTATAATACTTTTTAATGAAGCTAGTTTTATTTAATCATGTAAGTACATATTAAAGAAAAAAATTAAAATTTTCATTCGAAATGGTCACCAATTGCTTTTACACAAGCCTTCAAAGGATTAGGCCATTCAGCTATTGCAGCATGCACGGCTTCCATGGATATTTACGTCGTTGCTCCAACCAAAGATTGTTTGAGACTCTGCAAATTTCGGTGAGGTCTTCGACAGGCCACGATTAGCACAAACTGCAGTCAAAAGGATTCAGATCTGGTCTTTCAGACGTCCAATCTTCTGCGGTTATGAACCCAGGAATATCGTTATTTAGCCACTACTGGGAGCGGAGTCATGTTGGAAGATCCAACGCTCTTCATTGAAGGTAATACTGCTCAACTGCTTCACCACACCCTTTAAGACATCCTTCTGGTACACTTTTGCCCCGGTATTAGCCCCTTCTTCGCAGAAAGGAAGAGAAGTAACTCCTTTACAAGACACTCCCCACCAAACCCTTACGGAGGCTGGATGGTGGCCTTGCTGAACCCTTGGAGCAACATTTTTCGCGTCTTTAGAGGTTTTAGCATAGATTTTGTCCTTTTGCGTATTAAAAACTTCTCCACAGTGAAAATTTTCTCATCTGTGAGAGTAATAGTTTCATGGCCGTTGACCGCGTGCCATCAAAGAAGCTTCTTGCATCTCTCTCTTTCGCTCTCTTAGCTTCACAGTCTGTGGTAGACCATAGCTTCATCACAATCCTCCTCCAATTCAGTCTCTCTCTTGCCTGGTTTCTCCAATTACGAAAGTTCATCACTTTTAAGTCTGCTTCTACGTCATCAATCCTTCTCTTTCTTGGCCGGCCTCTCTTTCTTCCTCCCATTGGACGCAAAGTAAACACCCTTTTTTGGATTCTTTCATTGGGCATTCTTATGATGTGGTCAATCCACCGAATCCGCTGCGCTTTAAGGGGGGCCTCTTATCAGTGGCTTCAAAAAAAGGTGTTTTTTCTCAATTTTTTTTCGAGGCGAAAAAAGCGATACACAGGAATAATCTTTTGCATTTATTTGAAGGCATGATTGAAGAGTAATAAACAATTTTTTAACATAAATAAAAAAGCAAAATGGCGGACATATGAGGGATCTCGAACAGCTTCTCGTTGCGCGCTAATAAAACGGCGTGTAAGATTGCGGTCGTAGCTTTCACATGAAACACAAAATAAAAATATTGTCTTATTCAGAAGGCTTTCCCGCATATAATAGACTACACTTGTATAAAAATATGAAAAAATGAGCACACAATTAATGATTGAAAAAAGTGCTTTTTTCTTTCAAAAAAGGTGTTAAATATCATTAAAAAATTATTTTTTTTGCATTTTGTTAGTTAATTAGTTGCGCATTTTAACTACCTTTATATAGATTATCAGTTTGAAACGATAACTTTCGTCGTTTTTTTTAATCTTACACGCCATTTTCAAAAACATGGTTTTAAGAAAACATATTTAAAAGTATTCAGAAGGTAGACAGTATACTCACACGAGGGACGGTACACAGGCCTGTAACTCCGAAATCACTTTGAATTTCGCTATAAAATTTTGAGGGCATATTCTCCTATAATATATCTATCGATTGCAGTAAAAAAATCGATTTTTTTAAGTCGACTGATAAGAGGCCCTTAATAAAACGTATTACATTTTCACCACCAATAAGGTTTTCAATTTCGTTGTTGTAACGGATTCGATACGTGCCGTTTGCAAGCCGAATAGGATAGGATTTTTCTCATTAAGGTTCTTTCAAATTGCAATAGCTGATTTATATCACTAACTTTAAGTATCCAGATTTCATGCACCTTCTTGCATCTGTCGAGCCTAATTTCTTTAAGCGTGTTGTTAAAAGATGACCAGTTGAGCGACGGAAGGCTTTCATGTGGAGATCATCTCTAATTAGTCTTGACATGGATCTGGTCGATAATTCATTTCTCTGGACATGATTTTCTGCTTTCTAAGGGGATTTTTGCGAATTATTTCCTTAACGGCTTTTATGGATACACTGGCTCGAACCACGCGAGGACGGCCACTTATTTTTTTAGTCTGTCACTTCAGAAATATAAAGTTTTTTCAGCAACTCGTAAATCTCACTTGTACTTTTACGAGGGGTGCCTTTTATATATCGGGATTTGGCAGCCCTGGTGTTGCAATCTAGCAACTGACAGTTGTATCGCAAAGTTTGACATTTTTTGGCTTTTACGTACTCAGAACGTTTTGAAATACCAGCGCTATTTGTGTTGTTTACAGTAACTTAAAGATTCATCTCGGTCCAAAAACGGAATTAAATCGTGAGCATTTTCGTGCGATTATTTTTTACAACTTTCGACGTGGATTAACTCAGCAACATTGCATGGATGAACTTAATTAATTTTTTGGCGATGAAGCTCCATCAAGGACCAGTGTTTATCGATGCTTTGGTGAATTCAATAGTGGTCGTAGTTCACTCCAACACGAATTTCGTGATGGTCGTCTAAAATCAGTTGTTGTTCCGAAAACCATTGATGCTGTGCGCGAACTGATACTGCAAGATCGTCATGTGACCTATCGTGAGATTGAGACAATCTTAGGCATTAGTGGGACCAGCATACATTCAATATTGCATAAACATTTGACTGTCAAAAAAATTTGTTCGCGTTGGATCCCACACAATTTGACAATCGCTAAAAAAAAACTCGTGTCGATTGGTCGAAGGAAATGCTCAAAAAATACGATCGCGGGGCTTCGAAACACGTCTATGACATCGTGACAGGTGATGAATCATGGATTTACGCGTATGAGCCCGAAAGTAAACAGCAGTCGACTGGTTGGGTGTTTCAAGATGAGCCAAATCCAACAAAAGTTGTTCGCGCACGAAGCACTTCCAAGCAAATGGTCGCCTGTTTTTTCGGAAAAACTGGACATGTCGCAACCGTCTCACTAGAACAACGCAGAACAGTAAATTCTGAGTGGTACACAACCATTTGTTTGCCAGTTGCCTTCCAAGAAATTAGGAAAACCAATCGCCAAAGACGGATTACTCTTCACTAGGGCAATGCGAGCTCTCACACATCGGCTCAAACAACTGCATTTTTGAGCACCCAAAACATCGAATTAATGGGTCATCCGCCGTATAGTCCTGACTTGGCACCGAATGACTTCTTTTTATTCCCGTACGTAAAAAACAAACTGAGAGGTCAACGTTTTTCGACACCTCAAGAAGCGGTTGCGGCATTCAGAATGCATGTTTTGGAGGTACCTCATTCAGAGTGGCAAAAGTGCTTCGACAATTATTTCAAACGCATGCAAAAGTGTATAGATGTTCATGGAGAATATTTTGGAAAACAATAAAGAGATTTTCGTTGATTAAAATTTGTTTTTGTTCTCTTATCCCGACAACAAAAGCAAAAATAACTGAACTTTTTCCTGCGAATTTTTTCTTCCCGTAATTGTCACATAATTTTTGGTAAGACTAAGTATATTAACCCTTTAATGGCTCAAACAAATGCCGCAAAGATGATAAAATGTTGACAAATTCATGGCGTAGGATTGAAAAAAGATAAATATTGGGGCTTTCGGACTTGCCGAGTGCGAATCTATATTCAGATTTAAAAAATCTATTAAATATATTTACGGTAGTGAAAAAATTAAGAGATCAAAAAGGTTCCAACGTTTTTTTATCTCACGTAAAAATGATTGTACGGGTGTTTTAATGAAAACGCAACGAGTGAAATGCAATCCTAAGAAGTAGCGTGAAAAAATTAAAATTTGTTTTCGGTTTCTATTTTAGATCCATGGACTTGAACAATTTTTTCCGACTATAACATTACATGGGCCGGGCAACTTGTTTATTCAGCTTCACTTCATTTTTGGTAGACTTTGATACGATCACTTGTCGATGAGATACCGAAAATGATCGCTTTGCCTTTGATCATCGATATCTCGTCAATCAAAGAGTGGTTTAAATTTATTTAATAAATTTTCTTCAAGGGCAGTCGTTTTTTCGAAACAAAAATGTTTTCCCATTCTTGCCATAAGTTAGAAAAAACGAGATAATGAAGCGCTAAATCACAAATACTGATAAAACGATAATTTTGAGTGGGGCTGAGCTTAATAAATATAACCCCAATAATTTTACGAAGTTCTAGCAATCCGAGCGGCTAGCTATTTTGTTTCATTCGGAAATTAAAAAAAAATTGAAGAAGTCTATTTTTTGCTGTTAAAAACTGATGGTGATTATATCGAAATGAAAACAAAAATTCTTTTTTAACTTGTTCTGCATCTTTATGTTAAGGAACAAATCTAAATTTGTAACAAACAAACTTTTTCCCTAAATTACAAATTTTTGGTCGTAATAATTTTAGGATACGCAAGAAGAAAACGTCACCAACTTTATGGTAAGGAACAAATCTAAATTTGTAACAAACAAACTTTTTTCCTAAATTACAAATTTTTGGTCAGAATAACTTTGGGATACGCAAGAAGCAAACGTCACCAAGGAGAGATTGCACGGCTATAGCAGATAAAAATGGAGAAACAATTTTCGAAATTAATTGGGGTTTTTGTACATCCATTACGAAGGTAGTTTCGTATAATTACGAAATATGAATTCATAATGAAATTCAAAATGATGGATTCAACATGGCGGACTGCACTCAGAAATGATTCGAATTGGCTTACCAAATACCAAAATATTATATTTTTCATGCTTGCAACAATTTTTTGTCTTCTGAGGACAAAACCTCAGCTCTCTATTTTCGTGGTGCTATGAGACTCGGCATTACTTGGAGTCCTTTTTGCGTCACCTGTATGGAGGATGAAGTGGTATCATCTCAGCACCTTCTCCTTAGCTGCCCTGCTTTCGCGGATCTAAGATTTAGGTTTAAGAGCTTTATTAATTTATTCATGGAACGAAAAATCGGGCCATTAGAAAAAAATCACAACTAATTGGAAAGCAATTTTTGTGTCAGACAACTAAAAGCGAAAGAGCATTTAAAGTCGATGCCACACCTATTTTCCAAACCATTTTTAAATTTTATATTTTTTCATGATGTAATATAAGTACTTGTTAACATCATCACTAATTCTCAGTTACTGAAGGGTCACATTTTTTGTAGGCTTGAAAAGTACCTTTAACTACAAGTAAGGTGGGCATGGACACTGTAATCCCATGTTCATTACGAATATTTGCCTTAGGCAGAGAATAACATCAGGTTTTGTAATGATATCTGTAACGATTTTACAAACATTGCGTGAATAAAATAATAGTTCCTAAAATTATCTTCTTTGGTTGAACAAAGAATTTGCTTTAAATTTTGTGCAGTGAATTCTTTGCTACAGACAAGTTGAAGATGTTGAAGAAGGCCTTCGGTGACCAGTTTAATAAAAAGAAAAAAATTTACTAGTGATATATGTAAACCAAAGAAGGTAGAGAAAGCTAAATCGCTGCTCTCTTTGAAGACCATTGCGGAAGTCAATGTGTCCAATGGTTTCAAGGACTGCAAAAATCGTTGGCATGAATTCCTTCTATCAGGAAAGGTGAATCACTTTGAAGGTGATGAAATAAGTTTAGAAGAATAAATAAACATTTTGAGCGGGCATCCGCAAAGCTTTGAATGTTGCTCAGGCCTTACCATCGCTTGCATGAAATAATACCGTCGCTATAGTATCGGTCAGTCCATAAGTTCGTGCGTATTTTACCCATAATTTCACTTTTGTACGATTTTTGCATACAAAAAATTATTCGCGGAATATAACGGAACTATTTATATTTTTTTGATATATTGTGCATTCAACAAGTGATTTTAATCGCGGATAGAAGCACGTGTTGTTAAAAAATAAAATGGAATCTTCGAACGCGTATAAGAGGCATATTTTATATTTTTTTTATAAAATTGGTAAAAATGCAACAACTGCTGCTGCAGAAATAAACACTGTTCACGGAGAGGGTACCGTGAGTGTAAGGACTGCGCAAAAGTGGTTTTCAAAATTCCGAAGTGGTAACTGCGACGTGGAGGATGCCCCGCGCGCTGGGCGTCCTGAAGTCTTTAACTCTGACGCCTTGCTTGAACTTGTGGAAGCTGAGCCAAATTTGACAGTCGATATGATAGCTCAGAGGTTAAATTCATCGCATGGAACAGTTCACAGTGAAAGGTTTCAAAGCTGGGAAAATGGGTCCCGCAGAGCCTTTCCGTCGCCAATGTAACCAATGCAGCGCTTCGCTTGAGCAGTTTCACTGAATATTTTAAATATAACTGGAAAAGCGAATTTAATCGCACTAAGAACCTTTCAGGGATTGCTGAGCATAGTTCAGCTATTAATGAGAAAAATGAGAAGACAATTGATGAAATGAAAGGGTGTTTATAAAATTGCAAACACATTTTTTTCCCAAAAAACAGTCGTTTAAAAAGTACATTTTATACTAAAACATAAAAAATAAGAACTTATCAAAATTTTAAAAAGATCCGAAGATATTTGACTTTAAAAACTTCATTCCAAAATTTTCATGATTGAATAAATTTCAAAATTAAAAAAAAATTCTCATAACTTTTCACTTTACTTCTAATTTTTCTAAAAAAACTTTCGCCTACAGAAATATTGTGTTTTGGTATTTAAATAGAAAAGGCTTTGTGTGACTTACATCTGGTGCTCGTACTGGATTAAGCGGGGCCATAAACTGTACCAATTTGGTAGAGAGCTGATGCCACATGATGGACGCTTCACAGTAAGCACATTCAGCTACCTAGAAATGTTGCAAAAATGCTATGAGTTAGTAAGACCTTTCAAACTACAGCTCGCTAGTTACCTTCAGTGAGCACACGTGGCTGCTTAAACCCACACGGGCCGCCGTGACCATGCACTTAATCAATCGTGACACATTCTCACAGACGCTAGTATGTATGCCCATGTGCTGTTCCACATCCTGCAGCTCCATTTGCTTCAACAATATATCCAGCATGAGAATGCAACAAGTTAAATTATGCTCGGCATCTGTAGAAAATTCCATGTGGCGATTGGTTGGTGCTTCATCGTCTGAAATAGCGGACGTGTTGCCGGAATCGTCTTCAACGACTGGGGCTAAAAAAAATTGGCACATTATGAAATTGAAATTAGAAAATGTTGGCTAATAAATTATCATTCTAACTTCAACCTGAAGAACATAACTTACAAATGGAGCTGCGACGTGGTGGATTACCCAACTCATTTTTCTGCTCTTTCGATGATGTTTTTGGACTCTTAGTCTGCCCCTCCTTCTCCCGCATTAGCTCATGTTGTACACCATATTTCATGATGCGTACGCCATCACCGAACATGGCGAATAACTGCACCAGTGGTATAAGAATGCCAAGCTTTGTGAGTATCTGTAACCAATGCAATGCTTGCTGTTGGACTTTCGCTGTAGTTTTCTCGAAGCGCATGGCCACAAAGTTATACATCGTTTTCGCATCAAAGCCGAGTGGAGACATTTCTGGATCTAGTATTTTGCTGAGTACAATTTTTAGCTCAATCAGTTCCTTTTCACCCACATCGTTAGTAATGGCTTCCATCCAATGCGGCATGACATAATCCCAAATTTCGGAGGTAATAACCTCATACGGCACCAGACAGATGAGACGTTGCAAACCTTCTTTAAGATGACTGGTACGCGAAGCCAACGTCTCCCAATGCCCGCCCACACGTGCGTACTCCGGTGGATGTGGAAGCAAACAAGAAATAAAAACCTGCAAAAGTGGAGTAGGTAATTTTGTTGGCTTGGTTGCGAGCAGACAAACTTACATTGTAATGTAGACGACAAATCTCCTTTAGCCAATTGCAGACATGCTCTACCTTAAGTTTCTCGATGGTGCTCTCAATTTGACTACCCACTATGGGAAACATTTTTCATTAATAATTTCAAATAAACCAATTTTCTTTCTTACCATCATACGAGCACGCTGTCACATGAAACCAGTGGAACAACATACTCAGAATGCGTCCCAACACCTCGACTGGCATTTCGGGCGTTGGCGTGCAACGGCCCACCAACAACCAAATGCCATAGCGACCCAACATTTGGCGCTCTTCCAGCGATATGGTGTCGGGCGTGCCATTGTCACCATTCTTCTTCGGATCCGTACCATCTTTACCGGGCTCAAAATTGAGAGGCTTAGCTTCGCGTAACAAACTAATCACGGACTCCACCATATGCATCTGTATTTCGGGATCCATCTGCCAGATGATTTGCAGGCTACGATGCACCACATGGTCGCCACCGCGTCGCGAGTTGTGGCGATTGCTATGGCACTGCGCGCAGTAACGTATCGGGTGGTATCCATTATAGCTGGCACATTCGGTAGAGAAACAGATCGAGAAGGCTGCTTTGTCGGTGGAGCGGCAATTTTTATTCTCACACACCATGGATACTTGCTGCATGGGGTGGAGAATGTCGCCGAACTCGAGGTTGGCATGTTTGCGATGGATCTCATTGGCACATTCGATGCAGAGATAAAGTGGGGGCGCGCGCTCAGCGGCATAACTGGTGCTGATGCCGTGATCGAAGCAAACTTTGGCCGCCTCGGCGTTGCCAGTGTTGGGACATTGGTCACACTGACACACAAAGGGCACCATGTCGTCTGCAGAACGTAAGAGTGGGAAGGGAAAATAGTTATATGCTGATTTTTCGATACCCATTCAATAATCGCATACGCACTTGTTAACTTCGACAGCAACACTTTACGATCAAAAAGATTAGGATCGAAAGCGGGCCAATAGTAAAAGAGTAGCTTAGCCGCCGAGGAGCGTGATACAGAGGTGCCGTAGGCGATGACACAAAGTATATCCTTGACAACGTTGTGTTTGAGAGTCATAAGGCATTCCAGAAGCTGACAGTGATGTGCTGCAATGAAATTTCAGGTAATAACATTGGACAGGTTTTAAGTGCAATAGGAAGAGAGATATTGAAATCCTGGCTACATACCGGGATTATGAGAATATTGAAGAACCATCATAATAACTGAAGATACTGCCTGACATGCCTGACATTCTTCATCTGCGGTGCGTCGGGCTGGAGAAGAGAAAATATTTAGAAAAACGATTAAAATTCAATAATAATGCATGAAACGTTGGCAAGAAAACGGTAGCAATGCGACTCAATAATACTTATACAAATCCCAACAATATTGTAATCGAGGGGGAAGTGGTGACATGCTGCACCTGAAAGTTTCTGCTATCTTGATAGCATAGTATCGAGTAACGGAGGAGCTGAAGAAGACGCAGAAAATCGTCTGCGTAAACCTAGGTCAGCTTTTGGACGGTTACAGCCAATTTGGGAAAGTAGAAACATTTCACAGAAAACTAAAATAAGAATATTTAACGCATGTATTAAATCCACACTCTTATATGGGAGTGAAGCATTGCGCAGAAATTGCAATTCGGAATGTATGTATGATATTAAAAGTTGTTTGGCCTAATTTGTGGCAGATCACCGAGCAAGAACCAAAGCAAAAGGTGATAAGAGGTCGTAAATGGCAATGGATCGGGCACACTCTCAGAAGGGAAACATCTGCAGAACAGCGTTGGAATGCAACTCTCAAGGACACATACGACCCGGTCGTCCAACAAATACCTGGAGGCGTTCTAACCTTCATGATTTAGAAGCAGTTAACCATGCGTGGAATGCTTTAAAGAGAACAGCTGTTAATCGAAAAATATATACATGTTTTGTTGGAATATGTTGGAATAATAAAGGAATAAATAATAACGCCGGCTAACACAAAAAAGTGCTAATAGATATGAAAGAGGATATCTTCAGGATCAACTTGTTTTTGTAGTACATACATTTTAATTCTCTATCATTATCCATTTTGACCCTTTCTGAAAACATGCAAAGTGAAAATTGATTAAAAAGACAATTTTACCATGAGAGTCGGTTTTACGTTACCGAAAAGACGTGAATTTATATCCAACTACTGTCACTATAGCAGTATTCTCCAAACATTTATGTGGATTTTTTTCTGCCGCTACAAGACTAATAACGAAGACAATTTTGGGAAATACTCGCACGGGTTAAGATGAGTGCGCCAGAAAGCTTTGTTCAAGCTAATGTCTCCAATTATCGAGCGCACTGATTTGTATGGAAATAATTTTTTTGTTTCCCACAGGTTCAAATAAAAATTAAGTAATTTTTTCGGAAGGTTAGCACATAACGGATGATTTTTTAGCTATTATCTTTTTAAACAGTTGGTTTAAACAGCTGACGCACGTTTCGTGTTTTGTTTCACTGTCAAACATCTTCAGTTTGGTCTATAATTTAACCGTGAATCGTCTTACAAACGAACAACGCTTGCAAATCATTGAATTTTATTATAAAAATGCGTGTTCTGTTAAGAAAATTTAAGATCCACTTTTTTATCGAAAAATTTTGTTCAGCGACGAAGCTCATTTTTGGATCAATGGCTACGTAAATAAGCAGAATTGTCGATTTTGGAGTGAAGATCAGCCAGAAGAATTGGAAGAGCTACCAATGTATCCAGAAAAGGTCACAGTTTGGTGCGGTTTATGGGCTGGAGGTATCATTGAATCGTACTTCTTCAAAGATGCTGCGAATCGTAACGTAACTGTGAATGGTGAGCGCTACCGTGAAATGATATCCAACTTTTTTTTGCCCAAAATGCAAAAGCTTGATTTGCATGACCTGTGGTTTCAGCAAGACGGTGCCACATGCCCAAAGCACGCGTAACAATGGACTTGTTGAGAGGCGAGTTCGGTGATCATTTTATTTCACGTTCGGGACCTGTCAATTGGCCACCCAGATCGTGCGATATAACGCCTTTAGATTATTTTTTGTGGGGCTATGTTAAAGCTCATATCTATTCAGACAAGCCTGCTTCAATTAACGCATTGGAAGATAACATTAAAGCAGTTATATGTGAGATAAGGGCCGAAACATTGGAAAGAGTATGCCAAAATTGGACTAAGCGGATACACAATTTGAAGCGCAGTCGCGGTCAACATTTGCATGAAATAATCTTCAAACATTAAATTATATGGACTGTACTATCGATTTAAATAAAAATTTCATGCATTTTTTTGAATTTTACGTGTGTTTTTTTGAAAAACTTTCCTATAGGTCTTAAAAAATCACCCTTTAGTAGATGGTTTTAAGAGAGTAGTTTTTTCGACTGTCTTAAAAATGTCAACCAAAAAACTATTTAAGCAAAGATTACTCTGGACATTCATCTAGTGCCAGTGCCAAGTGACAGTGTCATAACCAGTGACAATTAAGTGAATAACTATGAATAACATTTGGAAATATAGATATTGGTTTTGTTTCGTTGCCCTCATTTTCCAGTGCAGAACTAATACCCCTACTTTAAATATTGCATAAACTTTAACTCTCCTTAAAAAACTCAGGCCCCCTGGATTAGTAATGTCTTCGGTAAAGTTGGGCCTTGGAGTCATCCTCTTTCATAATTAGAAATGCGTGTGTTAGACACTAACAATGTTGTTTGCTCTTTTCTGAGTAAGCAAAACGCATGACTTTTCACAGTACATCGTTAAAGTGTAATATGTTTTTTGTAGAAGCGAAAATACGGTTGAAGATCACTAAAGCAGCTGTGAGCATTCGTAAGCCTTTTTATAAAATAAGTAACCTCTTTCAAATTTAATTAAAAACCATACTCACTTATAGTAAACGGTAGAATATAATAGCAGAGTGCATTGATGATATCCTGATGTAGAGCTGTTGGTAGTACAGACATAGTAGAGCTGACCAGATAGGGCAAATTATCAATTAAATCCTTATCGAGAAAGGGGAGTAAGCAGCAAAGACCCTGCAACAGATACTTTCCAAATGCTACGGTAAAAGAGAGACTCATGTAGTACTTACAAATACAATAGTTTTGATATCTCACTTAATTTCAAAAACTTAGTTAGTTATTGTCTTACTCACCAATTTGTCCACATTGTACGCACGGCGCCACGTCAATAAGCATTGTTAGGGCATTATAGAGGTTACCATATTCGAGATTTGGATAGGCTGACATGCGTGTGGGATCCTCAGAGGGGTCGCGTATAAGGTCATGTGGTGAGGTACGTACATCTTTGAGGACAGCTATGTGAAGAGATGAAAAAGACGTCACTTCACATAATTACTTTTACTAAGTTACGCTTGCTTCGAAAACTTGCCTAGTAGGGTTTGGACAAAGTATTTGATATTGTTAGCAATATCGTCGCCAGAGGGCGCGGGTTGGGTATTTTGTAGGAGGCGTACATGTGAGTCATGAAGGCAACGCAATCTTGCTTGGACTGAAAGAAAACGGAGAGTTTGTTAGTAAGTAAGTTATAAGTAATAAGTAATAAGTACATAAGTATACGTATATTGTGCAACAAGTAATTTATAATTGTTATAAGCATATTATCTGGTGCTCGCGGCTTCGCTTGCATATAAAATGAAATACAGGGTGGCTGATGAAAGCCGCTACCAAAAAAAAATTGAATAACTTTTTTTCTTTTTAAGTTATCTGTTCCATTTTTGTTTTAATTTGCAGATTGATCTTTAAAATTTATTAAAATGGATAACTGGGACACGCAAACAAGAATTTGGATAGTCCGCCGGTATCACGCACTGGAGTCCGTAGTTTTGGTACAGAGAGAGTACAGGCGGATGTTTGGCGGCGATCCCCCGAGCAGATGGACCATAATGAGACTGGTGAATAATTTTGCTGAGCAAGGAACAGTCGCAAGAAGGCCTTATCATCGAAACCCACCAGTTCGGACTGAGGAAACGATCGCTGCTGAAGCTGCAGCTATACAAAGCAATCCAAGGGTTTCAACAAGAAGCTTATCTGCTCAACTTGGTGTCAGCAGACAGTCTTTCCAAACAATAATGCACAAAGATTTAGACTTATTTCCCTACAAAATTCAAATGGTTAACAAACTGAATGCAGCTGACTTGCCGATTCGCTTGGAATTTTGCCAGAAGATCCTGCAAATGGTGGAAGAAGACCAAAACATGTTAAACTGCCTCTTCATGTCTGATGAGGCCCATTTCGATTTAAACGGCAATGTGAACAAACAAAATTGTCGAATATGGAGTACTTCTAACCCACAGATACTCCACGAGACGGAATTGCATCCTCTTCGCGTGACAGTGTGGTGTGCGGTTTCTTCACGCTGTATTGTCGGGCCTTATTTTTTTGAAGAAAATGGTCACACCGTTACGGTTACTGGAGACCGTTATTTGAAAATGCTGAAAGAATTTTTCTATCCAGAACTACGCCGAAAGAGAATTCCTTTCAACTCTGTGTGGTTTCAACAAGATGGGGCAACGTCTCACATAGCCCAGACTGTTATGACAGAGTTGCGACGAAAATTTCCCAATAAACTGATTTCAAGAAACTCCGAATTTCGTTGGCCCCCCAGGTCGCCTGACCTTACTGCACCTGACTTTTTCTTGTGGGGTTTGTGTAAACAAGAAGTTTATAAAACAAAGCCAACAAATTTGGATGAACTAAAACAATCCATTCGGACAACAATTGCGGCTATTCCTGTCGCAACTCTCAAAGCAGCAATGAACAACTTTTTACTAAGATGCCGCACTTGTGTCAACGAGCATGGGGGGCATTTAAATTCCATTATTTTTAAAACTAGTTAAGCTACATTTAATAAAATTTAATGACCTTCAACTTGAAAAAAAATAAATAAATGAATTCCATACACTAAAAAAAAAGTTATTTGAGTTTCTTAATGTAGCAAAATTCATCTGCCACCCTGTACTTGAAGTATTTAACACTTGCGCATGCGGAGCACATCTTCTTCAATTGCGAGAGGTGGAACACAGAGAGAACAGTTCTGCAATGAACTATTGGGTGTATGCTGCGAGTATATGTACACCTGAAGAAATAATCATGGAAATGATGATAGGCGAAGAGGAGTCGACTTGCAGCTCTACCAAGAGAAGGGGAGGGATGTTTTGGGTGGAATCACCACATACATGGTAACGACATACACCAATAATTTTAACTAAAGCTTTGTTCATGTTTTTGGACACATTTAGATTAAATTATGTTATTAATTATTAATACTTTACAACATTGAATAATTAACACTTTTTATAAAATAAAATAAATAAATAAATATTAATGGATTAATACTATATTATCTTTACCTTCATTAATTTATTTATTTAGTCTATCTATCGAAAAAGCACAATGAAATGATACATTACAGCAGAACAATCTATAAAACCTTTAATTAAATAAAAGTAAAAGACAGCTTCTAGTGGTTTCAGATTTATTAAAAGTAACCGTGCTCTTATGATTGCAGAGGTTCCGGAAAATTTAGGGTGCGTAGTGAAAGCTTCAGGAAAAGCTTTTGAACACTTTCAATTCGACTGAGTTTTTCTGAGCACATCTCCTTATAAATACATCTTTTTGGGTGTTTGGTCGAGCTCCTGCTTCTATTATTGGTGTGTGTTCTGATGGTTTTTCACAAAAGGAGAGATCTGTAGTTTTAAACAGCCTCCGAACCGCAGATGTCTTTTTATGAGAAGCTTTTAATGGTAGAAATACACTAGAAGGAGTGTCATTGCCTGTCGAGGAGTGACCGGTATTAGAAAAACATTTTCTATCATGTGGTGTTTAATAGCCGAGATTTCGATCCCTTGCGCTACCGAATGGTAGTCACGTCCCAACCCATTTGGCTACGACGGCTGTCATAAAAGTAACTAGGTACCATAAACTGCAGAAAGTTATCGACAGGTGCGAGTATTAAATCGATACGTAAATTGACAAAAATATGGAACTACAAACACAGGAGGTCTAAGACTTTCCGTTTTATTCGGCAGTTTACGTAAGCCAGTACTGACGTAATAAATCTGTGTTAGATGCGACGTGCAGTATTTTCTTAGTGTGGTTGAGCCTAAAACTCTTTATGTTTTTGTTTTCGCTTCCACCGGCTCCTCACACAAGCGCACAATAGGCAAAGTGCATAACCAATTAATGATCAATGCAAATTGGGTATTTTTACTTAAATATAAACATATTTATTCACATGCGGAGAGCTGAATGACCAATTCCAATTTTTTTATTTATATAATATAAATAATATATTGGGTATGGGAATAAACTTCCGTCCTTTCTTAGCCAAAGTTACGAATTATTCAAACAATTAAATAATACATGACAGTATGTGAAATATGCGCTATTGGAAGCTACAACTTTACTCCATCTTTCAGGCATCATACGGATACCTCTGAGGGAAAATTCGAGTTCGGTTACCTTGATCTATTCATTGCGCTTGTTTGCGATGCTCTCGCAAGAAGTGAACCGCTCTCCAATAAGAGCTGACTGCATTGACCGGAGCAGATGGTAATCCGAAGGTGCAATGTCTGGGGAATATGGCGGGTGGGGAAAGATTTCCCAATTCAGTCTCTCTAAATATTTCTGGACCGATTTAGCAAAGTGTGGCCTGGCGTTGTCAATCAGCAAAATCAGTTTGTCATGTCTATCGTCCCATTCCGGCCGCTTTTCTTTCAGAGCTCGATTCAAACGTATTAGCTGCAGTCGGTAACGATATCCAGTTATGGTTTCAGATGGTTTAAGGAGTTCATAATAGATGACACCCCTCTGATCCCTCCAGATGCACAACATCTTCTTCGACGCTTAGGGTTATCGTAATAAAGGGTGTTTTTTTAGAGGTTAGGTTTTCAAGTTGGCACTACTTTTTTCGTAAATGGTCTTTTTGACAGCTGTCACTTGATTTATGCTCAGTTTGGTTTGCCATTTCATAACGAATAGACTTACACCTGAACAACGTTTGCAAATCGTGCAAATTTATTACGAAAATAATGGTTCGGTTCGCGCGACGCATCGCGCGCTGCGTCCAATATTCGGTCGACATAATCGTCCATCAGAGTCACTAATTCGATTAACCATGGATCGGTTTCGCACCACGTTTGCTCTAGTGGCTAATACACATCCTCAGAGACGTCGTACAGTGCGCACCGAAGACGCTATTGCTGCTGTGGAGCAGAGTTTCGAAGAAGACCCGAATGAGTCCATCCGCCATCGCGCGCAGCAATTGGAGATGTGCCCATCCACTTTATGAAAGATTTTGCGGAAGGATCTTGGTTTGCGGGCTTACAAAATCCAACTCGTGCAAGAATTGAAGCCGAACGACCATCAAGCGCGTCGCACGTTCGCTGAATGGGCCCAAAACGAGATGGCCACCGATCCCGATTTTCACAAGAAAATTTTGTTCAGCGATGAAGCTCACTTTTGGTTGAATGGGTATGTCAATAAGCAAAATTGTCACATTTGGAGTGAACATAATCCACAAGCCATTGCTGAGACGCCGTTACATCCTCAAAAAGTCACTGTTTGGTGTGCTCCATGGGCAGAGGGAATCATTGGTCCATATTTCTTTAAAAATGAAGCCGGCCATAATGTTACAGTCAATGGAGAGCGCTATAGAGCCATGATTAATGACTTTTTCGTGCCTGAATTGGACGATGTTGATGTGGACGACCTTTGGTTCCAACAAGACAACGCTACATGCCATACAACCAACGCAACAATCGATTTATTGAAGGAAACTTTTGGTGAGCGCATTATCTCGCGCCGTGGACCTGTGGCGTGGCCCCAAGATCGTGCGATATAACACCGCTGGACTATTTCTTGTGGGGCTATGTGAAGTCGCTTGTCTACTCAGATAAGCCCGAGACGATTGACGTCTTGGAAGAGAATATTCGGCGCGTTATTGCTGACATACGGCCCCAATTGCTGCAAAAAGTGGTCGAAAATTGGGCCTCTCGGCTGGAATTTATTCGAGCCAGCCGCGGCGGCCACTTGCCCGAAATCATTTTTAAAACATAATGGCAAACCCTTATCTTTATAATAAAGCTAAATTCTTGGCCATAACATTAAATTATATACATTTTATTTCATCTTGAAAACCTAACCTCTAAAAAAACACCCTTTACATCCATTTTTCATCGCCAGTGACGATGCAATGCAGAAAACCTTTTATTTTCTGCCGTCCAAGAAGCATCGTATACGTCACCAAACGCGAACTTTATCACTCATGTCGAAATTGCCACTTTGGAAGCGTCGAAACCATTCTATACAAGTTTTATTATATTTGACGGAGCGTGATTACCGTAAATATTGATCACGTGTCGAATACGTTTCAGCTGTACTTTTCTTCAAAAGATAATAATGAAGCATGACTTCCCGCAAATGTTGGTTTTCGGGACGAACGTAGACATTTTTGACGTTAGATGAAAAAGGATCTTTACGCTTCAAACGAATGTCAACTACTGCGATCGAGACCTCATATGGGTTAAGGTTGTCAAAAAAGTCTTGCGGTATTTCCGCAAGCTTGTCTTTGCAAGCGCGTAGTTCTAATTGTATTCGTCGCATCGGTTCACACTAGAGCTTTTTTGAAAGCTCTTTTCACGTGCTAACACGTGTTTGATTAATTGTTGTTTGCTTTTAGTCGTTCGTGAGTTATAGCGTCGCAAACATGGAGCAAAATAAAGAGAAAATACGGCATATTTTACAGTATTACTACGATAAGGGCAAAAATGCCAATAAAATTTGTGCAGTTTATGGACCCGATACAGTTTCCATTTCCACCGCACAACGATGGTTTCAGCGTTTTCGTTCTGGTGCAGAGGTGATCGAAGATGCGCCACGGTCCGGAAGGCCTGTCGTCGAAAATTGCGATAAAATCGCTGAATTGATCGAAAGAGACCGGCATAGTAGCAGCCGTAGCATCGGCCAAGAGCTGGGCATGAGTCATCAAACCGTTATAAACCATTTGAAGAAGCTTGGATTTAAAAAGAAGCTCGATGTATGGGTGCCACACGACTTGACGCAAAAACACATTTTTGCCCGTATAGATGCATGCGAATCGCTTCTGAATCGCAACAAAATCGACCCGTTCGAAAAGCGGTGAAGCTGCCCAGACGGTGGCCAAGCCTGGATTGATGGCCAGGAAGGTTCTTCTGTGTGTTTGGTAGGATTGGCAGGGAATCATCCACTATGAGCTGCTCCCCTATGGCCACACGCTCAATTCGGACCTGTACTGCCAATAACTGGACCGCTTGAATGCAGCACTCATGCAGAAGAGGCCATCTTTGATCAACAGAGGCCGAATTGTCTTCCATCAGGACAACGCCAGACCACACACATCTTTGGTGACGCGCCAGAAGCTCCGGGAGCTCGGATGGGAGGTTCTTTTGCATCCACCGTATAGTCCGGATCTCGCACCAAGTGATTACCACCTATTTCTATCCATGGCGAACGAGCTTGGTAGTCGGAAGTTGTCAACAGGAGGGTCCTGTGAAAATTGGCTCTCCGAGTTTTTTGACAATAGGGAAGCGAGCTTCTATAAGAGGGGCATTATGAAGTTGGCATCTCGTAGGGAACTCGTCATCGAACAAAACGGCGCATATTTGACTTAAATCGCATTATTATAACCAATTTTATGAACAATTGAAAATTCAATAAAAATACCGATAGACTTTTTTGACATACCTTCAAATCACCAGTTTATTACAAGAGCGAACACAAAAATAGTATTAGCAATGACACCTCTTTTACGAGGGCGAAAACTTATTCCCATATCCAATATTATTATTGTTAAATATGTTAGTTTTGATAAATCAGTTATGTAAGTTAGCGCATTGCACACTTGCAAAGCTAAAACAGAGATTTGATGATTCCCTTGAATCACTCCCACGCTACTGGCTGTTCGTAATTAGATCGCACAGCTTACTCCTACGCCTGCCCGTCTTTTGGATTTTGCAAATAAACAAATCTTACAGCGGTCAAGCTGATCATCAATTTACGTACGTGACTTTTGGCAGCTTGAGGAATGCAGCTGAGAATGCATTCGTACCAACATACAAACAAAGCTGCCGGCGCAACTACACCAACACAAACTCAATAGCTACACCGCAAGTAGGGATTTAGGGTAGATTGTAAGAATATAGTTTTTAGTTGAGATTGGAGTTTAATAAAGAACGGTCGAAAGTTGAGATTGGAGTTTAATAAAGAACGGTCGAAAGTTGAGATTGGAGTTTAATAAAGAACGGCAAAAATAGAAAAGTGGCGCCCAACTAGCAGGACAACTGAACCCAACTAGCAGAATAACTGAACCCAACTAGCAGAACAACCGAGCCCAACTAGCAGGACAACTGAACCCAACTGGCAGAATAACCGAGCCCAACTAGCAGGACAACTGAACCCAACTGGCAGAACAACTGAATCTAACAACGAAGGATACAATCAACTATTTGTGGAAACGAAGGAAACCTGCACGGCAGAAATGATTGCAATACGTGAAATAATAATACTGTAAGTAATTGTTCGGTTTTGATCCAGTGCAATTAAAGAAAAGTTATATAAAGTTTTTGTAAAGCGAAATACCTTCGGCTCTTTCTTACCCTTTTTTAAAAAAAAAAAAAAGCAAAACAAAATTAACATGAGTGTAACTAGGGAACAGGTAATAGAAATTTTAAGACAACAAAATGAGCAAAATAAAAAAGAATTAAAAGCCCAGTTGGATGAAGTGATGCAAACTCTTCGGCGCTTAGAGCCGCCATCCGCGGAGAGTTACATTCCCGTGGAAATAAATCCAACTGTGGTCGGGGGCAACACAAATATGGATTTAATAAAATCTATACAAGAATTTAAGGGGGATACTGCTTCTTATCCGGCCTGGCGTTCCGCAGCAGAATTCGCCATTGGCTACTACAAAGAGGGTTCAGAGCAATATTATGTTGCCATGGGGATTTTTAGAAACAAGATAGTAGGCCCCGCAAATGCAACGCTCGCTTCCTTCTCAACTGTTTTAAATTTTAAAGCTATAATAGCTAGATTAGACAACGCATACGCGGACAAAAGACCGCTACATGTTTTGGAAACAGAGCTCAGCGTTCTGAGGCAGGGAAGTTTGTCAATCTGCCAATATTACGATACGGTAGACAAGCAATTAACACTCATAACAAATAAAAATATAATGACTCATTCAAACAATACGCAGCTTGCCGCCGCGCTCAATGATAGAGCTAGAGAAAACGCATTAAGAGTTTTTATTTCTGGCCTAAAGCGGCCGTTATGCGACATTCTATTTTCTGCCAATCCTAAAGATTTGCCTTCTGCACTGGCTACTGCCCAGGAGTTAGCGAACAACCGCATGCGTTATGATTTCGCCAGAACATTTGCGGTTAACAACGTAGCAACTACCACTAGCCCAAAATACCACAATAACTATCCTGGCAATCCCCAAATGCTCAAGGACACCCCTACTCCAATGGATGTAGACCGCGGATCCTCCGCATTCCGACGTACAAAACAGTCCAACCAGAGTTATAGAAAGGGAAATGCAGTGGGAGGGCACCCCAAAAGGGATGCTAATCAATACGTGAATAAACGGGAGCACAGAAGGGGAGATTCAGTAAATTCACGGAAGCCGAAAGTGCAACGGACCAACCATTTGGAGACAACCCCAGAGGTGGATCCACAAAAGAAAATTACTGTGGACCGTGACAGTGATTCGGATGTCGAGATCGCTTCCAATTTCGCGATGGAAGACGAGGTTAATTTTTTAGTATAAGGTCGCTCCTACCTTACATTACCAAGAAGGCGTCGGAGGGGCAGGAGCTTAGGTTACTGATTGATACAGGAACTTCAAAAAACTATATCAAAAATTTGAGCTTCCTAAAGGGAATTATCCCTGTGGAGAGACAGTTTACGGTCAAAACTATAAACGGATGTAATCTCATAGAAAAAAAATGTAAGGTTTTCGTTTTGGGGAAAGTCTCAACTTTCTTCATCCTTCCTAATATAAAGGGCTTCGATGGTATAGTGGGATACGATTTCCTTAAGGAGATAGAATCTAAAATTGATACGACATCCGGATACTTATATTACGAGGGTGGTAAGGAAAAATTAAATAACGTCAAATGTGAGCAAGTTAACTCCATATATTTGGACAAGGACTCGGTCCCAGCTCTTGTGAAAAACGAGTTTGACTCTATGATTAAAAAGAATTTTAAGGCCTTTGCCGAACCTAACCGCGCTTTGCCATTTAATACTAAGGTCAAAGCTAAAATTCGTACCACTTCCTCGGAACCAATTTACACCCGATCTTATCCATACCCGGTTTCGGCGGCAGGATTCATTAATAAGGAAATAGAAATACTGTTGAAAGAAGGAATTATCCGAAAATCTAATTCGGCGTATAACTCTCCGGTCCATGTAGTGAATAAAAAAGGCCTGGATGAATATGGTAAACAAAAGCTCCGCATGGTAATCGACTTTCGAAAATTAAACGAAAAAACGATTGCGGATAAATATCCTATACCAGATATTTCTACCATATTGGCAAACCTGGGCAGTTCCAGATTTTTTACTACTTTAGATCTAAAGTCTGGATTCCACCAGATAATCCTTGAGGAGAAGGACCGCGAAAAAACAGCCTTCAGCATTAACAATGGCAAATACGAATTTAATAGATTGCCATTCGGGTTAAAAAATGCGCCCAGTATCTTTCAACGGGCTATTGATGACGTCTTGAGAGACGACATTGGCCAAAGTTGCCAAGTTTATATGGATGATATAATCATCTTTTCAAGGGACGAAAAGTCTCATATTCAACATGTCGATAAGGTACTGGGGAAGTTGGAAAGGGCCGGTATGCGAGTTTCAGCAGAAAAGACTAAATTCTTTAAAGATAAGGTTGAGTTTCTTGGCTTTATTGTCTCTCGAAGGGGGATAAAAACATGTCCAAATAAGGTCAAGGACATAATCGACTATAGGAAGCCGGAAACACTTCGAGCATTACGCTCTTTCTTGGGTCTGTCAGGTTATTATAGAAGGTTTATAAGGGATTATGCGTCTATCGTCAAACCATTAACAAAGTATCTTCGGGGGGAGAACGGCCATGTGTCATCCCACAAGTCCAAACACACTAAAATAGTCCTTGATGACGAGGCCATTCAAGCATTTAAAAGGGTAAAAAGCATTTTGGCATCGGAAGATGTTTTGCTGTTTTATCCGGATTATGACAAAACATTCGAACTAACAACAGACGCTTCCTCTAGCGCTTTAGGCGCGGTCCTCTCCCAGAATGGTCGGCCCATTACAATGATTTCAAGAACATTATCAAAAACAGAGGAGAATTATGCAACCAACGAGCGTGAGCTCTTGGCTATAGTGTGGGCCCTTAAAAACCTTCGACATTACTTATACGGTATTAAAGACATCGTAATATTCACAGACCACCAGCCTTTAACTTTCGCTATTTCGAACAAAAATCCTAATACAAAAATGAAGCGATGGCGTGCGTTCATAGAAGAATTTTCGCCTAAATTTGTTTATAAACCCGGCAGAGACAACGTCGTAGCAGACGCTCTGTCCCGTCAGTTTTTGAATAATATGACTGATACAGATGCTACAGCACATAGCGAGTCATCGCTCTCAAACACAATTAAAACTATCCAGTATCCAGTAAACCAATTCAAAAGACAATTCATTTTGACGAAGGGGGATCATTATCACCAAAGTACAAAAATAATTTTTCAGAAAAAAATTCGTTATACTATAAATTACGACACAATAGTAAATTTGTTGCATAATCTTAAGAAACTCGTAAACCCTAGCGTTACAAACGCTCTTTGTTGCGATCTTCCGACACTATCAGAGATCCAGGGACCTCTTGTCGAAGCATTCCCGGGGGTTAAATTTATTCATACAGAAAAATTTGTAATCGATCTAACTAATCCGAACGATCATCAGGAAGCAATAGCAACGGAGCAGCCCGTGCCCATCGATCTCTGTCCGAGCGTTTTAAGCAAATTCTAACAGAATACTACTTTCCCGACATGAGAAAATTGCTCAGGTCAACTGTATCAAATTGTAAGATCTGTCTGGAAAATTATTACCAAAGAAAACCACCAAATCCGGAAATTGGGAGAACTCCAATCCCAGAGCGCCCAGGAGAAATTCTCCACTTAGACATTTTAATTACTGGAAAGCAGCTATTCTTAACTGCTGTTGATAGGTTTTCAAAGTTTGCAATTGTTAAACCTGTTATTTCAAGATGTACCATTGATATAAAAGAAGCTTTATTAGAGGTATTAGGTATGTTCCAAAACACTAAAACAATTGTCACAGATAACGAAAGAGCGTTTACTTCAAATTTAATTAGAAACATGCTACGCGATCATTTCTCCATAGAACAGTTTTTCGTACCCACCTTACATAGCGAAAGCAACGGACAGGTCGAAAAGTTTCATTCAACCCTTTTGGAAATAGCCAGATGCGTGAAGGCACAGCAGCAGATAAGCGAGGTTAAAGATCTGATTTTGCTTGCTGCTTACAAGTACAACAGAACAATTCACTCGGTTGTAGATTCGAAACCAATCGAAATTTTGCAGAACTGCCCAGCGGAGAAATTTGGGGAAATTAGAGATAAATTAATAAGAGCCCAGAATTTAGTATTGAATAGATTGAATGAGAAAAGAATAACCAAAACATATCAGCCTGGTGAAAGGGTGTTTCTTCGACGAAATAAGCGATTGGGAAATAAATTTGAGAAGGTGTTCGTGGAAAAAATAGTAGAAAGAGATTTAGGTACAACAGTACAGATAGAAGGCAGGAAAATTCATAAAAGTAATTTACGATAAAATCAATTTCAGATTGCCGCTTGCCCTAGTCTTCGTCACTAGAGCCAATTTAATTGACTACACCTCCTCACAAGTTATCACCATCCCTCGGGGAAATGTGGCTATTTATAATGAATTCATTTACCTCGTGCACGCCACCAACCTAACAGATTATCGCCAGATAGCTTACGAAAGCCGATGGTTCACATCAAAATCAAAAAATCAGGTAGTGAACGAAAATATTTTGAAGCAGCAAGGTGAGGAAATACTACACATAATTCGCACTTTGGAAATACCTAAGAGAATTGCAAGGTCAATAGATTTTCTGGGGTCCGCCCTGAAATTTATAGCCGGTACCCCGGACCACGAAGATTTTGAACTGCTCTTGACAAAGGAAAGCATACTAATAGAAAACAACAATAGGCAGATTAGAATTAACTCCGATTTACAAAATAGAATTAACGAAATTACCAACCTAATCAATACACTTCGCGGAAATCAAACGGATTGGATATTAAAAGACGAGGAAACATTGCTCTGTGAAAATTTGGTAAGAAGAAATAACCATATAATCAGCCAACTAAACAGACTAGCACTCTCCATTGTGTTGGCAAAAAGTAATATCATAAATCCACTTATTTTGGATGACGAAGAGATGGATCAAGCGTTCAATTCCGAACAATTACCCTTTAGTTTAAGTAATTTACTTTTAGTATCTAAGGTAAAAATTTTGCAAAGTTCTGATGTTATTTGCTATATTCTTAAGGTTCCTAAGGTTACAAATTTCTGTCAATTCCTAAAAATCTATCCTGTAGTCCGTAATAATAGTATCGTAAAGCTAGAGACCACGCTTGCGGCAAAATGTAGCGATACGTTTCAACCACTCGAGAACTGCAATGACACTCTGGTAGCTAAAGTGTGCAAACCGGCTCACTCAGATTGCTTGGGTCAGATGCTAAATAATAACACAGCTAATTGTTCATCAGAATCGGCATATCACATACCATCAGTTCAAAAAATAGAAGAGGGCATCATTATTCTTAACAACGTGCAACCAACGACAATATTTGATCAACGAAAATTGGAAATAAGGGGAACGTATCTGCTTCTTTTTCGTGACTCTATCACCATAAATGATACAACTTACGTGGTAAAAAGAGAACCGACTTATATCCAACCACATCCTCCAAAAACCGTATCCATTAATTACTTGGAACACCATACGAGTTTGTCCCTACCATATTTGCACCAAATTTATATCGACAACATCTCTCGCATTCACGAATTGAAGGAGGGTATATCTGTTCATCGTAATTTGTTCTGGACGATTTTTTCTTTTCCTCCATTATTATTGATCGCAATATCAATTTTTTTCATCCACCGCAGAAACAAATTAGCAAGTAATAAAGTAAAAACTCAGAGGGCAGTAGAGGAAATTTTGGCACGAGTCGAGGACGGCTCGTCTTAAGAGGGGGAGAAGTTAGCGCATTGCACACTTGCAAAGCTAAAACAGAGATTTGATGATTCCCTTGAATCACTCCCACGCTACTGGCTGTTCGTAATTAGATCGCACAGCTTACTCCTACGCCTGCCCGTCTTTTGGATTTTGCAAATAAACAAATCTTACAGCGGTCAAGCTGATCATCAATTTACGTACGTGACTTTTGGCAGCTTGAGGAATGCAGCTGAGAATGCATTCGTACCAACATACAAACAAAGCTGCCGGCGCAACTACACCAACACAAACTCAATAGCTACACCGCAAGTAGGGATTTAGGGTAGATTGTAAGAATATAGTTTTTAGTTGAGATTGGAGTTTAATAAAGAACGGTCGAAAGTTGAGATTGGAGTTTAATAAAGAACGGTCGAAAGTTGAGATTGGAGTTTAATAAAGAACGGCAAAAATAGAAAAGTTGTACAAAATTTCTAAAATCATTTTTGGCACTATTTTTTACAAAAATATTGCAAATCTTCCCATTTTTGAAAAAAAAAAAAAAATTTTATGAAAAATTAATAATGTTTGAAATATAGTAAATTTAACTATATTTAATTTGATTACACTACTGATCTGCCCTAGATTTGATCCGGCACTAGAAATTTTGATAACATTATTTTATTTTCTACGCCGCATAAGCATAGGAACGAATCAAAAGTTAAAGGGATACTCTTTAAAATATGTAATGATAGTCTCTATGGTGACAATGCGCGTCAACATTACTAAAACTCAGTGCTGTTTCTGAATACAGTGGAGCCAGGATACATCGAACTAATTAGTGTAAAGAGATGTATTATTAGTGAAACTTTTATTAAACTTAACAAATTATACTTGTACAACATCTGTATAAAGAAACAAGAAGCAAAAGTAATCAGTGATATTACTTTGTTTTTTGCTTTGAGTGAGCGATTTCTGGGCTGGTGATTACATCACACTATTCCATATTTCTTTTAAAATCTGAGTTTTTGGTACACTTATACAACTTCAACTAGTGTTCACAGTTAGTTTTCTTGCGTATAAATGTAGTATTTTGTTTGGCTACATCGTTTTGCTTAGCTTTCCACGTCTTGTTTTTGTCTTTGTTATTCACGTTTTCGTTCGTTATAACCAAGTTTTCAGTGTGCGCTATATACATATAGTGTTCAATGGGGAAAAAATGTTCGTTATTTCTCGCTATATGGAATGTACGTTATTCGACTTTATTTTAATTAAAAAAACCTTAAACTGTGCTTTAAGCTCATTAGCAAAGTTCCGTAAAGTACAAAAGGATTCTGAAAACGTAGGAAATTGATTGGTAAAAATAATAACAAAATTAAGATCTTTAGTGTATATATATATACAATATATAATTGGCGCGTACACCCTTTTTGGGTGTTTGACCGACCTCCTCCTCCTATTTGTGGTGTGCGTCTTGATGTTGTTCCACAAATGGAGGGACCTACAGTTTCAAGCCGACTCCGAACGGCAGATATTTTATGAGGAGCTTTTTCATGGCAGAAATACACTCGGAGGTTTGCCATTGCCTGCCGAGGGGCGACCGCTATTACAAAAATGTTTTTCTTAATTTTGGTGTTTTCACCGAGATTCGAACCGACGTTATCTTGGTGAATTCCGAATGGTAATCACGCACCAACCCATTCGGCTACGGCGGTCGTCAATCTTTAGTGTATAGCATTCAGGAAATTCACGAACAAATGATCTGCGTAAACTTTATAAAAAATATTTAAGATGACTTTTTAATGTTAAAGAAAGTGTAGTATGCTGTGGTGACTTCAATAGTAAACACCGTGAATGGGTTTGTGCAAGAGCAAATGCTTGGGAAAATATACTCAAAGAATTCATAACATGCTTTCCAATTACCATTTATTATTCAGCTAATCCTACCCACAGTCCATCTGCGACAAGATCTTCACCGTCAAATCTAGATATCGTATTGACTAACATTCCAACTTATACTATATATCTCAGCTAATAGCTATTAATGAATTAAATTCTGATCATTTGCCCGTCAAACTTAATCTGAAGATAGATGATCCAAATATTTCTAATTTAAACTGGGACTTATCAAATGCTAACTGGTAGCCATATAAGAAGTTTTTAAAAAATACCTTTCAAAACACATCTACTTTAGAGGAGATTCCCTCCCTAGAAAATGTTGGCAAAAATATAAAATTTTCGCAGTCAAATAATGAATGCAGTGAGAATTTCAGTGCCTAAGAAAATAACAAAGATTAATTTTGTTAAAGTGCCACATAGGTATAGGTATATTAAATTTAATTAAAATCAGATTTTACTTTCGAAGGCAATGGAGTCACTATATGCAACAGAAAGATCAGTTGGAGATATTTAGATTGTCTGGGCGTATGCGGAACATAAGCAAAGTTTTAAAAAAGAGGTATGTACAATGCCCAGCTCTCTTTGATAAAATCAAAACTATTGTGCTAAGCCACGAATTTTATCCAACTTATAAAAATTGTTCAAAGCTTTCTAAAAAATCATTATTTCTGTGTGTGTATAAATAATGAACTTTCAGACCTAAAGGAATTTCCAGCTGGTGTCCCTCAAGAATCAATTATAGGTCCTATCTTGGCCAATATTTATGTGTCTGACGTAAAAGTTCGACAACTGTCCCTACACCATGTATGCTGATTATATCCGCATTTTTATTCGCACAAGTCTGCTCATGATGTAGTGAGTAAAATGCAAAGTGCGCTCAATCATGTCACAAATTATTTTCACAGATGGGAAATAAAAGTTAATGCTGATAAAAAGCAAGCCATACATGCAATTTGCCCGACAAAAACATTAATATTAATAGGCATGATATAAATTGGTCTAACACCGTTAAGTATCATATTTGGGCGTAGTATTACACAAAAAGAAAATGTTCCGTGATCAATTTCACCATATAATTAAATAATAAATATATTTATAATATCGCAACTGGAATGCCATATCCTTTAACAGGAAATCAGATGGCAAGTGTATTTTCAGTACTCAGGAAAATACACTTGCCGTCGGTAAAATAATTCTCCAACCAATTATCCTCTATGCATGTCCTGTGTGGGGAGCATGTGAAGAAAGATATATAGTATGTATAAGGACTTTACAAATATGACAAAAAAAGCTCCTGAGAATGATGCTTAATTTACCCTGGGATCATTCTTTAAGGCGGTTACACGTCGAAAACAAAGTAGAAATATATTCTCGCGAATCAAAAACTTAAATGATAAGTTTGGCATAAAATGCAGTTATTCTATAATCAATTAAGATTAGATCTACTTCAACATACTTAAGTCCCCAAAAATCATAATGCTGTACTGTACATGTGCACAACTTCTATTTTTTTCCTTTTTTTCACATAAGGGGTTTTTATAGTAATTTTTTTCCTCTTAGTTTAGGAATATTATTTCTGATTACATTACCATATCTTAAGCGTTACATCATATTCTGTAAGTTGAGTTTAACAAAACGTTATACTGAACGTATTTACTAATATACTTAATAAATAAATAAATAGTACACTCTTTTTTCAAAATGAAAAATATGTAAAAGAAGTTGTTTTCCCCAATAAATTATCACTAACACAATGGGGTTGCGACACCATTGCTGATGCGTAAATAGATTTCGGATGTGTTCACTTCGGGAATCTGCCTAAGCTCCTATTTATGCACTCTATAATGCATTATTCTTCACAAACTGGGATAATTAACTGGGTAATAAAGATCGAGCCCAAAGTTTCTGATTTTTCTGTCTTTCATAGCTGACTAAATGAGTATGATTTAAGAGGTGCGACAATGTAATTTAAGCATTGTTTTGTAAGCTCAGTCTTCCTGATATTTATATATCAGTCTTCCTGATATATATAGACATATATATATATGTGTAATTTTGTATACTATAAAGATTTTTCTATAACTTACAAGCAGCCGCGCGAGTGCCCATGTTGACAAGTTGATTTTTGAAGGTATCAGACATTATATCAGGCAAATCCTTCCCATCGCCAAATCCGCTCCCAAAGCAGTTGGCATTCTGTAAAAAAGTAAAATAGAAAAAAAATTGTAATTATTACAAAAAAATTATGCCGTTCTTAGCTTTCCACCTATTGTGTATTTAGTTTTCTATTTTTATAGGTTTATTTTAAAATTTTCACAATTTTTCTGTGTTATATAACATTGCACTTTTGCTACACTTTTGCTGGATGCTGTGGCAACACAGGCTAAATTTTCACAAAAATCTCAGAAAACTATCACACATTTTTAATGACCAGAAAAACTGAATCATTCAACTCTAAATTTTATTGAATTTACCTCGAAACTTGTGAATTTTTTTAATAAATTTGCAATTTTTCAAAAGGTATTCGAACACACGCACTGCAGCTATTAAAATCTCCACCTGAAGTGTTTGCGAGTGAAAATTTTCGCGTGTATGTATCCACCAACAGCAGTTATGTATATCTACATATAATATCTAGTGAAAGCTATGATTGCGGGGTTGAGGGTTGACCAGTGTGAACAAAATTTTGTGTGTAAAAAAATTGAAAGTTTTCCTTTATTCTTAGATCAAAGTTATGAAGTTACGCAGTTTATTTTTAACTGAAAATGTGTTTTTTCACAATCTTTCAGTTGCTTTTCGCACTTAAACATTAAACAAATTCCATGACCACAAAATGCTTCGCTCGTTCCTTGACGTTTAAACCCGATATTCACTTCATTGATAAGAATTTTTTACTGATTGCGTAAAATCAATAAATGTCATCGCTCCTGTTCAAGTTACTCCACAGTTCACCTCTAGCATCACGCTTCTTCACCTTTTCGAGCACAGCTGCTTGTGACAGGCATGCGCCTTGGCCTGATCGCTCGTTTGTTTACAATCATATTGCGTGTATACATACATAAGTGTACAAACATGTGTAGCTACAAGTGTTTGTTGCTGTAAATATTTGCATTGTTGGTTGTGGGAGTCTTATCAGTGAAATAGTTGCCGGTTTATTGCGCCGGCTCACCACTTTGTTTACAAACATTACTCAGCTGTTTGCCCTTTATGAAATTATGTAGTTTTAAAAGTGTGCGTGTTGAGACAGAGAGAGTGGGTGGTGATGTGTGAATGGGTTGTGTGGGCACTCAACAAGTTGTAGCGGCATTGCGGGATTTTTGTTCTTGCGCACTGAAGGTTTCATTCTTGCCGGTTTTTTTGAGCTGCTGAGAATAGTAAATCTGCAAAGGCCTTTGTGAGTAAAAGTGAATGTGTTCCTTGCAAGAAGCTGCTGTGCATTTTAGACACAGCTGTTTGTGACGACAACACTGGACAGCCTTTTAGTCAGCAGCCACTAAATTTGCCGCTTTCGATTCATAACTTATCGGTTCGCTAGAGATTTCCGCTGCTCGCTAATTGAAATATTTGTATGCATGTATGTGAAAGCAACAAGAGTTTAGTAACAATCAAGCGACCTTGTCTATAGTCACTTAGCTAACAAGCAATGGGCTTAATAGAACGTTTTCACCGCAGCTAACTTTTGGGTTTGTTGATGCTAGCGTGTTTAAGCGCAAACACCGGGATTCAATGGATTTTTTTTTGTTTTATTTGTATTGGGGAATCGAAAGCAGCTATTGATGGTATAAAAATGATTTGTTGGTTTGCTTTTCTGGAGCAAAGACGAAAAGAGATATCATTAGAGGAAAGCTCAGTTTTTTTTTCGAGGCTAGAACAAACATTGGCTGTTTGCTATTCATTCCTCTAATGAATCATTATGATAATATAGTGTAAACACTTATTTCAGACTCAGCTATTTTGCAGGGCTATTATCAATGTGGCTTTTACGCCAAGGTGAGTACATTCCGAAAAGTTGTAATAATTTTATGATCAAAGCAAGCACCGACCGCATTAATAAACCAATACGAAATATTTATGCTATTAAAATCATTGCATTTATAAAGGGCACCATAACGAGTCTCCAGGTTCTAGGAGTATTTTTAAAAATTTCTGCCCTATTTTAGGTCCACAAATTTGAATATTTTAAATATGATTATATTCGTAATGTGCTATGGTTTACACAACAAAAAATTCTTAAAATTTGATCTCATCCTTTGACTGCATAGAGTCTAAAAACCATTAGAAATGCGATTTGAATTGATTTTGCTATGTTTTCCTAGGATTACATAGTTTCGACCATTCACCTTGAAAATAATAAGCCACACATTATTGATACTTGGTGAGTGGGTACAACTTACATAAGTGGGTAGATACACATTGTATGTGCTTTAGGTTTGACAATTATAACTCATTAAAAGTGTTTCACTCTATGAGCGATGCCTCTTAGAATAGGTCTACCATACGTAGCCGATCCTTGACCCTGGTGTTTCTGATCTACGTTTTAGAAGGTAGGTCGGTGAAGTCGGCTGAGAGTATAACTATTGAACGTTTATTTTTATCCATGAAGCAACAATTAATGGTGGTTTGAGATGTATAATTTTCACCCTTTGTCAGCCATCTTGGGCCACTTAATAAATCCGTGTTGTTTTCGTGGAAAAGCTACTTTTTATCTATTTCAGAGTAATTTCTAAACAAAAAGTACTCAAAAGCATAGAAATGAAATTTTTTGCCCGCTAATACTGCTTTTGTTGTTTCAAAAAACGTGGGCGTTAAGTTTGTTCATGTCCCAAAAGACCAAATCAAAAAGATAGTTTGGGTTAAATTCGTGTGGTACCTCATTGAAACTAGGCGAAAAAGTTTGCGTGTATCACTTTTCGGCAACGGATTTCGAGAGCGGAAGAGGGTGAAATTTTCTAGTGATGATTTTCCGATGCCCATCGAAATTTTGCATTAGTGGAATGATCCCGCGACGTAACATCCATCGGTTAACGCTTCTACGAAAATAGATTAAATCTTTTTCTAATTAAAAAGTGTAGTTTTATTTAACATTTTAAACGAATTCTGATTTAGATCATATACTGATTGCCGTGTATTTGACCTGGAATTGGTCCATCTTAAGGAATGGCTTGTGGAACTGGGAATATTCAAATCCTACGTCAGTTAAATACTTTCAAAGGAGCAGATTAAAAACTTGGAAAGCCCAACCAAAACACTTAATTTGGCTTGGGACGATATGGTACGGGCAATATGCAACACTCGTAAATGGATTAAAATAGGCTTTCTGGGAATGGGGAAAATATATTTTTTGTGGGAAACTTATAAGTTGTATTTTATTTCTGTATAGTATTGGCTATCAGAATTGTTTGTCAAACTACTAGCTTTTAAGATCTACCATATTGATCTCTCTAAAACCTGAAAAAAATTATAGCAAATTTGGGAAGCATTGCTCAATTAAAGCTTTACAAACAAAAATACCTTGCAATATAACTAGTATGCAAAGAACTCGGTAACTAGGCACATAATCGTATATATGCCAATCACATGCATTATCAATATACTATTTTATATGGCGGCCGCCGTAGCCGAATGAGTTGAAAAAGGCTAAACTTAAGCCGCATTTTGTCTTACTACACTTCCAAATTGCATCAATGTATTAAGTAGCATCCAAATCAGTTATCAAACTTTACACAAACTTTTATTAGTGAATCATGATTTTGAACAAAATTTAATGAAACTTCTCTAATATTTTACACAATATTGACTTATTATATATCCATAAAATCATTCAATAGAATTTCCATTAGCTGTCATAACCTTCTTGATCCGCTTCCGGAAACGTATGCATGCCCGAATCAAATGCTCTTTATTCATATTGACCATAACGGTATTAATTGAAGCCTTCAGAGAAGAAATGGTGTTATGAAAAAAATTTTTATATCTTAGGCGGTTCTCGCTGTTCTCTTGTTTGCTTCGACATTAATTGTCTTCTGCGCATAACGTAGAATTTATACCGGAGATCTTCAGGGACAACTCGATGGATAAGGCCCTCAGAAACATTAAGCTCTCTCGCAAGGGTCTTAATTAATTCTGAAGGGTCCGCGTCAATAATCGATTGCATTTGTTGCATAAATTCTGCAGATCGCACAGTGACAGATCGTTTCTTTTTTGCGTTTTGCAGCAAATTCTGAGGTGCACCATATGAACGAATGGATGGGCGCACTTAAAAAAATTAGAGATTTTCTAATCGGTGTGATTTGCACATATCGCGACGAGAGTTGCACGCCTCTTCATTTATTGGGTCAATTTGGAATCCTCCATTTCTTATCTAAAAAAAAAAACAAAAACAAAAATAATGGTTTCGGGAAGTTATAGCCATATACCTATATCCAAGTTATCAAATACCATATGCCCCCTGTATTTTGTTTATATTGATAAGAATTGATTGTAAACTGTCGGACAGTTCGGACGTTGACGTCTGTAGCGTCTTAAATCCCTCCGCATAGCATTGAATGGAGTATTCAGATCCCGTAGTATTACTATGTTATACCTCTTGTTGAAGGAATTTTTATCAAGAAACAACTACTGATTATGTGCGTTCGGAGTATCTCAATTCGTTCATCAACATCCAGATGTACAACCCAAAATTGGAAAATGAGTCCGGCTTCAAATATTGTTATAGTATACTGCAATTACTGCTCCAGGATAAAAGGTGTATTATGCAGTAAGAATAAAGTTGGGTCAGATTAGAGTAAACTGATTAAAGGGTAACGCACCTGCAATGGGCACAGTCCAGTTCCATATCTGTACAATACATACATATTTTTATATTTTTTATCAACACTTAAACGCTTTTACCTTCTTATGCTTAGAAATAAATGTCTGTTTTAGTTTCCGTATACGATTTGAAATTTCCAAAAAAAAGAAAAATCTTATAATTCGTTTTTATATTCCTGAAAATTTACTTTCAGCTATCAATAACAATAATAAAAAAATAATCACAGACAATAATGTCGCAAAGCATATCTGCAACACCGCCAATGCATGACATTTCTCTTTCGGGGACTGAAGAACATGGCGACTCCGCGTTCGAAGTACAAAAAACAGTCGGTTCGAAGGCTAATTCGTTAAAGCGTTTCTTCAAATTGTCAAATAGAAGACACAGCGCATCCGAAGAGCAGCCGACCAGCTCCAGCGAAGTAGTGCCCGAAGATCGAGGACAATCGACAAAAGACGAAGTTGATAAAGAGGCCAGTAGAAGAGGGCCGGAAATGGAAGACGAGCTGGAGAAGCCCAGAAAAGATCATCCGAAGCGATTTCACTTACGTTTAGGCGCCGCCAGTCGAATTGGTGCGGTAAAACAGCACAAGTATTGATAATAAACAACTAATTATTTTGTGATATTCTTTTGTGAGTACAGTGGAACCCGCTAACACCGGCAACTTCGTGACTAACGCCTCAAGCCGACAGTCGTTGAAAAACTCCATTTCCAGTTATTGGCATACCGTCTTCAGGCGCGCCAGTAAGAGAGTTGGGAAGCAGAAAGTTGGACAAAATTGCGATGAGGAAGATGACGTCGAAGTGGATGCCAATGAGAGGCAGTTGGAGGAAGAGGTACAAACGTTATCGATCTCAGAGGATACTGTCGGACAAGTGATACAGGCGATCGAATAAGAATGAATGAATAGGGCGAGGCTGTTGTTGGGACCAGGTGAAGGAAAGAAATTGAAAGAAACCGAATAAATAGGTGGTGGGAGAGGTAGGCGTCACTATCGCCCAGCAACTTGAGAAGTGGCGGTTGGCGAGTTCTCGAAATATATTGAAATTCTTGTGTGCATTATTTTAAAATTTTTCCTAGACTAACACAAACACATACGATTTTTGTACCATTTGTAGCAAATTTATTTTCTTTAAAAATTTTGTTAACGCTTTCAAAGGAAAAAAAAATTTTTATATTGTACTAAAGTTGAATATGAATTTGAGGGAGGTATGCGTATATGTGTTCATACGTAAGCTGTTTGTATTATTTCCCCGTATTTTGGTGCAGTTGTTCTTTTTTGTGTTACTGGTTTGTAATCGAAACACCTAAAATAACAATCAAAGTTCAAGGTTCAGTTAAACCAGCCGGAAAAGACGTCGTTTTCAGCTGCTATCCCATCCACCCTTCTCAGGTGCACCCAGTTTGCGTTGGTGTGGTGTGTAACGGAAACCGCCAATATAGCCTGTGTCTCTGGTGGCTACTCGTTTAGCAGCACCTTTTGTGGCTATCGCTGTCCGATTATCCCTGCCAACCATTTGCTAATCCAATGTTGTCTCTGTCTCACACACAAACAGGGGTCAAAGTTAAAGGTAACCAATACCTTGCATGTTTGTAATATTTTCACAGGAATTTGGCATAAATGGTCAATAGCTATTTTGGAAGCGGGGGACGCGTTTCGCAACCTCCCGTTCACCCTCTGTTCATTGAAAGCAAATTGGAAACTTGTATTATACTCGTACAAATGTGCATACTGCATATTTTGCTACTGCATTCTACCTTAAATTTGCATATTTTCTTTCTTTGTTTTCTATTGAAAATTCGAGTGAATCGCAACGAATCCGTAGCAATGCTTCAATAATTCTTTGCAATTTTTATTTTGTTTTTTATTGTCCAATTAAATGCTAATATTCTCATCCTTATGGCTTTGTTCTGCAAAGTGAGGGACTTTGCGTCAGTAATATTTTGAAAAAATGGGCACTCAGCGGCATTGAGTCGATGATACGAGTAATACGTTTTACTGTGATTGATTTGCGAGGAATATTTGATACATTTTCAAGTTAGGCATTAATTTTTTCTTGGATTTTCGTTTTTTTCGGCTCCAGAGCACACGACCACTGTTCGTAAGAAGCGCTTTCCCTTATTTTAAGTATCTTATCTATATTTAGTATTAACCAATTCATTCTGTCAGTGATACACATTACGCTTGCAGTTGTGACTATACAAATTTGGACAAAATGTAAAGTACTTCAGTTACTTTTTTTTAAACGTGAATTTTTCCAGAATTGTTTTTAGTTAAGAGCTGTGTGAAATCGCTTATAAAAAGTGAATTGAAATAAATAGTATGTATGCAGGGTATTTTGACTGTGGGAACTGGGGGTATCATGTTGTTGTGCGTACCCCTTAAAATTATCTGCAAAGTGATGCTTAATCGAATAAGCGACGAAATTTATTGCCCTTTACGCAAGCAGCAAGCTGGATTTAGATCGAAAAGATTATGTGTGGATCAAATTGCTATCCTCCGGATAATTTCAGAGCAAATAATCGAAAAGCAAAAAACACTGTACCTCGTTTTCGTCGATTTTGCAAAGGCTTTTGATGGACTGCATCATCAAAGTATTTGGAACTCCGGTGGAAGGGAGTCCCAGAAAAATTGGTAAATATAGCACAGTCCCAATATTCAAATTTTCAATGTAGAGTTCAGCACGACGGCGCACTCAATGGAACTAAATTAGCATGGAACATCTAGATGATCTCGATGATGTTGATGATATTGCTTTAATATCGCAACAAAGTGGACATATGCAACGCAAGCTCAAGGATGTAGCTACTCATGCAGAAAGTATTGGGTTGAAAGACAAAGTCAATGTCCATTAATGGTTCTAGCATTGGCGCATTTACGTTATACGAACAGCCCATTGAAAATGTCAACAAATTTACCCAAATGGCCCCTGAAGGTGGCACTGCAGCTGACATTGAATGCAGAATAAGTCAGAGCATCGTTTGCCCCACTCAAAAGTATATGGTATTTCAAACAGCTAACTACGCAAACAGAGCTAAGGATTTTTAACTCCAGCCTGAAATCAGTGCTTCTATATGACTGTGATACATGTCTGTGGCTGTTGCAACAACAAAAACGCTTTAGACCTTCATAAATCGCTGCCTTAGAGTATTCCTGCGCATAGGGTTGCCCAGTAACTGGGTGAGCTCCTCACCCGAGGTAGAATAAGGTCAGTTGAAATAGAAATTCGCGAGCGTAAGTGGATAAAATTTGCGACTGGCATCAGCAGAATGTCCTTAGACTGGGCTTAGGCAAGGCTCAGGCCGTAGAGGTCGACCCAGAGGATCTTGGACACGGGGCCTGTACGTTGAATTCACGATAGCTGACGACTCGCAGGCATGACCGGAAATAAAGCTTAAAGCCAGGAATCGATCCCACTGGAATTTATTTGTTGAGGCAATTTGCGCTCCCAGGCGGCACGGTAGCAAATAATAACAATACAATTTTTAGTTGGATATACATTAGGCCGGGTCGATTTGTGGGGAGGCAAAAAAATCGCCCATTGCTCTGTAAAAATCGTATTCTAGGGATCAAAATAAGAAACTTTGTCGAAGGAACCATACCTCTAAAATGAATTCTAATGCCCCCCAATTTGGGTCGAACGAAAAATCCCACTTTGACCCATTTAGAGTGCTCCAATCGAGTCCAAATGTATGACCGACCCCCACTAACTTTGGACGGCCGATCCACCCATGCCAGTGGCACACCCACTGGAACTCCCCTGGGGGTTCCCCATACAATCATTTCAAAATATCACCATTTTTGGCCTTTACATGAGAAAAGAAACTAAAAAGTTCGACCCAAATTGGGGGACATCAGAATTCGTTTTAGAGGTATGGTTCCTTCGGTAAAGTTTCTTATTTTAATCCCTAGAATATGATTTTCACAGAGCATAGGTGTGAGTTTTTTGCCTCCCACAAAAGACACTAAAAGTTCGACCCAAATTGGGGGACATCAGAATTCCTTTTAGAGGTATGGTTCCTTCGGCAAAGTTTCTTATTTTGAGCCTTAGAATATGATTTTTACAGAGCAATGGGCGATTTTTTTGCCTTCCCACAAATCGACCCGGCCTAATATATACCCTAATTCCAAAATTGCCGAAGTTTTTTCATATTGTATAGCAGGTGGCTGTCATTCGGCAAACATTTTTTTTATTGAAAAGAGTAAAACTTGCTTTTAAACAATGAACGTAATCTCATTCAAACGATTTTGCGTTAAAAGCGTTAAATCTGGCGATTTGGCTGCCGAAAATCCTTTTGAAGTTATTCTTGAATGTCGCATAGAAAAACGTTAACAAATCTCGATATCTACATTCGTTGGCGGTAAGCCCTTTCCCAGTTGTTTTTCTATTGTAATATATGCACTGGTGATTTTATGTCACATTTTTGGATTAACTTTTTTATTCCATAAATCTATCTATTGTGAAATCTAGTTTTCATAGGTCCACCACTTCTTTAACGGCGGCCGCCGTAGCATGACTACCATTCGGAATTTAGAGAGAACGTAGGTTTGAATCTCAGTGAAAGGCCAAAATGAAGAAAAAGAAAGAAACTGTAGTTCTCTCCATTTGTGGAGCAACATCAAGACGCACGCCACAAATTGGAGCAGCAACTCGGCCAAGCAGCCAAAAGTGGTTTGCGCGCCAGTTATATATGTATATACATGTATATATATACCTATACATATAACACATGGGCTGAAAAGTCCCGGGCCTAACATATAGATGGTATTAGTTTTATTGCATGCATCTCTTTTTCAGTTAGTACATACCTTAAAAAGACATCTGTTAAAGTTTCATGATATTATTTTCATTAGTTCGTGAGTTATTCTGCTAAGAGTGGCGTTACTTTGGCTATTTTGAAAACAATGGATCAGAAAGAGTTTCATGTTTTAATTTTGTACTGCTTCTTGATAGGAAAAAATACCGTCAAAGTGAAGCAATGGCTTGAAAAGTGTTATGGTGACTCTTTCAAAAACAACAACAGACTTCAAACGTGGCCATAGAGACACCGATGATGCACAACGCAGTGGACGTCCAAATGAGTCGGTAACACCATAAAACATCAAAAATTCGCAAGCTCGTTTTGAGGTGAAGTTGCGTGAGTTAGCTGACATCGTAAAGATATCAAAAGAACAAAAATTGCACGAGCATTTGACTATGAGAAAGCTCTGTTCAAAGTTGGTGTCGCGTTTGTTCGCTGTTTTATTTCATCAATACAACGCATCGTCGCAAAATAATGCGAAAACTACATGAATTGAACTTCGAATTGCTCCCACATCCACCGTATTCGCCAGATTTGACTCCCAGCAAGTGGTATTGAAATGTTAGAACGGCGCTGGAATGATTGCGTTGTTCTTGATGGAAACTACGTTGATGAATAAAACTGATCTTGAATGAAAAAGGTGTTTTCTACGTTAGGCCCGGAGCTTTTCAGCTCATGTGTTGTAACGGTCTCCAGCGAAAATAATTTTTTAGTAAATTGTAGATTTTCTCCTCTACATCTGTTAAAATATCGACGTGAACTATGGCAGCTGTCGCAAAAGGAAAAAAAAGAAAAACTCTAACTTTAAAGACCCTGTAATGCTTTCACCATTTTTGTGCAACCTAAAGCTTGAATAGGGTTTGAATGAGGTTTTGTTCGTCGGCAACATCAAAAGGACAGTCACATGCATCCTCGCTTTTTGGCCGCAATATTGGACACAAAACGTATATTCTCCTGATGCAATTTCCATTTTTGTTATTTATGTGAGTAATATAGGTAAAAATCATGGTTGAGAGAATAGCGTGGGCTGCGCACATTATGGTAGCGCTATTAGGCTCTCAGTGACTTTGACAGAATCAACTGTTGAGCTTGGTAGAGCTTTGTTTTACAAACAGCTCTTTCTTTCTATCCTCTCTTTTTCTCCTTTATGATTGCATTAACCTAACCAATCTATGTATTCATTTATTTCATTACACAAGTTCGTTATTTTGCCCCTATCTTCTTATTTTTCTCATACACCTCTTATACAATTACATCACGGCAAAGTCACGCTCTTTTTCCTACTACAATCTGCGCAGTTTTGTTTTTCATTATTCTTATCAAGTTTGCGTTACGCTCCACCATTGGGTGAAAGGCTCATAAAAAAAAGCCCCCATGCTAGAAGGCTCAGGATTTCGATAAAAAGTAGTTGCCGCACCACACTGGTGAGCGGTAACAGGCCTCACGAGCTGTAAAACCAACCAATAGGTTAGGTACAAATTCTGCAATCTACTCTAAATCCTGCAACTACTTATACATTTATAAATGCAGTCAGACACAGATACAAATATATTTCGGTAGAAACATACCGACTTCAAAATATTTATATACAAAATGCGAAGAAATGTGAAAATATCCAAACAAAAGTGTATTAAAAATATTCTCCAAAAGACATGAAAAAACTAGTATGTCGGAGAAAAAACCCTGGGATGAAATTATTAGCAATATGCATGCCAAAATCTCCGCGAATAGCATATCCAGCCAGCGGCAAGGTAACTGGGAGGAAGTCAGTGCTTTCGGGTCCGTTTAGGTTGACCCACTACCGCTTTTGGTGGCTACTTACTTTAGGTTGCTCCAATTTATCATCACAATCGAAAGCAGTTGTTGTGCCAAACAATTCGCTATTTGTTGTTGTAATGGCTATTGCCATTGTTAGAGCCAACAAGCAAAAAGTACACTATGCACTTGTAAAAGTAATACAATAAATGAATGAAATATTTAACAAGTTCTAGTTACTGTGGAACAATGGACAACAATCCGAATAAAAGCAAAACATAATAATAGGATTTGCAAGAGGGCGGCGGTAAGACGGACTAACCAAGTGACCCACCAATGGGCTACTAAAACAATGCATAGGAACAGTTAGCGAGAAAAAACTTGTATTTGCTTTATTTTTATGAAAAATAGAGTTGCTCTCGTGTTATCTTAACCCTAAATTGACTTTGGTTAATAGTAAGAGAAATATTTTAGAAATGCGCTTTTGCTCTATCTAAAAAAGAGGTTACGGGCTTTTGGATCATAGATGAGATATTATTATTGTATTATTTCCCCATTTCGGGATTCCAGTCCAACAACATTCTGCTGACGTCCGTAGCAGGTTAACGAATTGTGTGATCAATCCATTTCCATTTTCGTTCGGAAACCTCAATTTCAAGTGGTCTTTGACCACTTCGAGCAAGGAGCTTGTCATTCGATATCTACTTATCACCTATCTAAGGCTGCGATTTATAAAAGAATGAGTTAATATTTGCGGTTGAGATCGCTACAGACCACGTTTTACATAACACAGTCTTTAAATTTGAGTTAAAATCCTCAGCTTTGTTCTAGTTGTCAACTGCTTCGAGTACCATTTGCTTTTAAGTGTGGCGAAAGACGACCTGGTTTTCAATATCCTCTGTTCAATGTCCGCAGTAGATGGGATATGGGTTTCACAAAAATTATTCTAGCGAAATTCTGCTGTAGAAGATTGAAAATAATATTTCTATAAGAATTGGACCTATGAAACTTTTTACACGTTCAAAAGTATTCTTCTAATAGCTTGAGAACTTAAAATGATAATACAAAACAGAAATATTGTTGGAATGATTTTTTTATTATAATCTGGTAGGTAATTTCATGGCTTTTATTTTCTGAATAAGATATCCGGCATATGACCGCTGCGGCTACGAGTTACAATTATAAAATTTATTATATTTTAAGACCTCCGCCAAAATATTTCGGAAAAATATTAAGTTTTACGTGAGCTGGATCAACTTGAAATATTCTCCAATGGTTATGAATAAAATTAGTTTTTTTTTTAAATATTTTTTCCAAAAAATCACCTCAGATGATAGAAGAGCTTAAGTTTAAAAGGTCTTCATAAAAATGTTTGAAAATTTTATCATCGAAAATTAAAAAAAATTAAAATTTTTTTCAACAATTAAAATAAATAAAAACCTATTAGATATCGTTTTGGAAACACAAAAAATTGTTTTTTGAAAGCTAAAATAAATAAAATGAGTTAATTAAAGTGATTTGGAACGGTTGGATAGTTTTTCGAAATACACTGTGGAACAAATTCAGGTTAGCAAAAATTAGGTCCATTCTGAGAGTGGCGGGTGAAAATAGAGGCGAAATTAGAAGACCCGTATCGCGCCGTTTTTTTATGTTAGTTCGAATTTTTTTTTAATCGGCCTTAAATTTTTGGAAGAGTAATTCGTTATTAATTAACTGATGTCAGTTGAAGCATTTCTACCACTGTACAAATAGAAACTTTCATATATGTAGTTAGCTAAGGGTTAATTGATATTTTAGCAAACTTTCCAAGGAAAATTCAAATTGATTGTGTGAAGCTTACAATGAAACTTAATGAATAAACGGTTTAACAAAGGAACTCAGTGCAATTAGCAAAAGTTGTATTTTATCGAGTATTTCATGAATGGGAAATTTAAGCGTTAATCTGGAAAGAATTAAAAATAAATCCAAAGGCATACTTTATGATGGTAAGTATGTACAAGTAAGTACAATATATGATTTATGTATGTATATAAAATTAGGGGTAATTCCACCCCTCATACTATACTATACTAGCACTATACTCTCGAAAATAATCCAAGAGTAAATTAAGTTCGATTTGCTATTTTAGATAATTTCTACTAATACTATTCTAAATATAGGTATATTTATAAGTTCGTGCGGTTTTACAACAGATGGCGTAACTTGATTATTATTCCATCGATCCACATTTCCAAACATTCATTGGAGAGCTACTGTCGTAAGGCACAAACGTCAGTATAAGTTTTTTATTTGAAGCGTAAACAACAATATTTTTACCACACTTGAAAATGTCGAATTTCGTGCCAAATAATGTGTTTTTGCGGGGAATTCTTCTTCATTATTTTAATATGAAGAAAAAAGCAGCCGAAAGTCATCGTATCTTGGTGGAAGTTTATGGTGAGCATGCTCTATCTGAGCGAACGTGCCAGAAGTGGTTTGCACGCTTTAAAAGTGGTGATTTTGGCTTGGAAGACGAAGAACGCGAGGGTGCGCCGCCAAAGTTCATGGATACCGAATTGGAGGAATTGCTCGATCAAGATCCGGCTCAAACGCAAGAAGAGGTTGCAAAAACTTTGGGAGTTGATCAATCAACCATTTCCAAACGTTTAAAAGCCATGGGAATGATCCGAAAGGTAGGCCATTGGGTGCCGTATGAATTGAAGCCAAGAGACGTTGAACGCCGTTTTATGGCATGCGAACAACTGCTTCAACGGCACAAAAGAAAGGGTTTTTTGCATCGAATTGTGACTGGCGATGAAAAGTGGGTCCATTACGACAATCCAAAACGTCGGGCAACGTATGGATACCCTGGCCATGCTTCAACATCGACGTCGGCGCAGAATATTCATGGCCTGAAGGTTATGCTGTGTATCTGGTGGGACCAGCTGGGTGTTGTGTATTATGAGCTACTGAAACCGAATGAAACGATTACGGGGGATGTCTACCGACGACAATTGATGCGTTTGAGCCGAGCACTGCGAGAAAAACGGCCGCAATACGCCGATAGACACGACAAAGTTATTTTGCAACATGACAATGCTCGGCCACATGTTGCACAAGTGGTCAAAACATACTTAGAAACGCTCAAATGGGATGTCCTACCCCACCCGCCGTATAGTCCAGACCTTGCGCCATCCGATTACTATCTCTTCCGATCGATGCAACATGGCCTGGCTGACCAGCACTTCCGTAATTACGATGAAGTCAAAAAATGGATCGATTCGTGGATTGCGGCAAAACCGACCGAATTTTTCACAAAGGGAATCCGTGAATTGCCAGAAAGATGGGAAAAAGTAGTAGTAAGCGATGGACAATATTTTGAATATTAAATTTGTAACCATTTTACGTCAATAAAATTTCAAATTTCGAAAAAAAACCGCACGAACTTATTCATAGTCCATTATACTAAACTATATGCATGGAGGCAATATAATTAAATTCAGGTTACCTTCACGAAATAATTTTCGGTTGAAGAAAGCTATTTTATTTAACCAAAGATAGGTTTACGCAAGTGCAGTGGCGGACTAACGTAGCCAGAGGCCCAGGGCGGCATAATTGAATGAGGTCCTTCTTTCTTTTTGCACTAGATTTTGATTAATTTCAAATATGTCTGCTTAAGTATTTTTACATAATTATGTTTATTTAATTCTGATCTTATTGTATAATTGACGTTCGTGTTTGAATTAGACTTTAATAAACAGTTGGAATAATAAAATAAGTAAGTAAAATTTTTCAAAAAACATGCAATAGAATTAAGAAATAATATATTTATTTACATACAATATATTTTATGATATGCAAGTATGTTTAAAAGTGAAAATGAAGGCATAAGACATATGTCTATATAATATTAAGTAGGTAACATGAACCTGAGTTCCTTATATTAAATTTTATGTTTTTGTTTATTCATTTTACTGAACTCTTCAATAACTGCAGTGAAATCAATTTCTTTTGAAAGCACAGACAGACATTTAGAAAAACTTCGCTCGCATGATGCATTTGAAATGCAAATGGTTAAGAAATACTGAAGTATGAGCGATATGCAGGGCAAGGATTCAGTAAAATCCCATGTAATTATGAATTATAGGACTTCTTGGGCTGTCCATCTAGATGCAACGTCCGTACTCGTATCGGTAGCATGGATGTGCCTGCGGTGTCTTTATTTTTTGTAAAACCTGCTCTTTGTCAAATTCATTGTAAATTTCTACCAGATTACCCAGTGCTACAGCCAAAGCCTCATCTGAAGCTTCCATCACGAACTTTGTTTCAATTATTTCGAAAATATAGTTTATTTGTTTGATAGCCTTGCATCGTTGCGACAATTCCGGTATAAATCGGTCTATGCATTTAAACATTGACCGCCGTATTTCATCTTGAATTGATAATTCAGCATCACGAGATAGTTCACCCGACATAGTTTTTTTTATCTTCCTTCTTCCTCGTCTCTCGATGTTAATATACATATCATTGCATTTTTTAGTGCCAAAAATGACAGAATTTTCTACAATTGCGCTTCGTTCCGTCACTAAATATCCAGGGCTTTTATTTTGATAAGTCCCATATCCAGAGTAATTTTTGGGGACTGTAAATATTTTTGAAAAATTTTTGGCGGCCGCCGTAGCCGAATGGGTTGGTGTGTGACTACGATTCGGAATTCACAGAGAGAACGTCGGTTCGAATCTCGGTGAAACACCAAAATTAAGAAAAACATTTTTCTAATAGCGGTCGCCACTCGGCAGTCAATGGCAAACCTCCGAGTCTATTTCTGCAATGAAAAAGCTCCTCATAAAAATATCTGCCGTTCGGAGTCGGCTTGAAACAGTAGGTCCCTCCATTTGAACATTGACTATTACCTCAACGTTTTCTTTGACTACTTTTACTGACTCGTAATGTGCGCTCCAGCGGATATCAGATAAACGTTTTAATTTTTTTCTGTTTTCTCATTAAGCAACTCCCATCTCTTCGTAGATGCCGAAAAAAAAGAATATAATTTCTCTTCAAAGATTCATAGAATGATTCGAACAAGGACTGAATAGCGCTTTTGGATTGACTTCTCGGATTTTCCTTTGCACACCTCCGTGAATACCTGGCATTGATGCTGCATTGTCATAACCTTGAGCCCTGGCACCACGAAATATCAAGTCCATCTTTTTCTAGCTGTTCCTGAATATCTTTCGACATATCCTCAGCAGTCAATGCAACATCACTAATATCTCCAAAATATGATATTTTTCATTTTGTTGCACTCTGTTGTTAGAACTGAGATTTATAATATCAAGAAAAGATTTTTTTCTTTATTGGAATTAATATATAATTTCAATTTCAATCTATTATTCTATTTATAATTTCAATTTATATTTATAAAAGTTATCGATGACTGAAAAAATGTATGCCATATTCAAGGCGAATTCATGCAAGGTGATTTCGCACGATTTTGTGTCTTTATTGACAAAGTGGCCTGCCTCGTTGTTTGTTTATTTACTTGGTCATACTATAATAAATCTGAAGTGACTTTATTATCTTCCCTTATGCTCGTAATAATTATGTCTCTGAAGCACGAGTAGTGCCAATCACAACCGTGGCAACGGATTTCGAATGATCCAACTATGACATTTGTGTCCAATGCAAATGTTTCAAATCATGCGTATTGAATGACAGATGACGAAATTAGAGGATTGGGGTTCCCTTGAGAGCCTGTGGTCTGCTCTTCGAAAGATGGGCCTCACGTATACTTAGCGAACACTGGATTAGTGCGCAAACGTGTCGCGAGACTCTTCTGGCCACGGGTAGATGGGGGGCGCTTGAGGGAAATTCTGAGGCTAACAAAGCGGGAGCTCTCGAATTTGGTGAGTGTTTTTACTAGGCATTGTCCATGAGCTGAGACTTAGGATTGATTCAAGCCCTTTCAGCTGAAGTTGTTATAAGTTGTCTGCTCTCGAACAAAGAGCTAATATCAAATTTTGCTTTAAAATCGGTAAAACGTTTGCCGAAACATTTGAATTGATGAAAAAAGCTTATAGCGATTATTGCCTATCTCGTGTCAGAGTTTGAGTGGTTTACACGTTTCAAAGATGGTTGTGAGGACATAAATGACAATGAACATACGGGCAGCCCAAAATCAGTAATCACCGAAAACTCCATCGAAATTGTTCGTATATTTATCAAAATGAAACCGAAATCATCGTTGAAACTTATGAAATTGGAGTTGAATATCTCCAAAACATCGATTTATCGCATTTTAACTGATCATTTGGGCTCACAAAATGTCTGTGCACATTTCTTTCCGCACAAGTTAACTGAGGACCAAAATTTGTTCAGAATTCAACATTGAAGAGACCTCGTTAAAGGGGCGAGAAAAGACGAGAACTTCTTTTACAACAACTGGTGACGAAACGTGGTGTTTCCAGCATGAACCTGAAACTAAGCGTCAAAGTGCCGAACTGAAGGCCGCAGACAGCCACCACCCAAAAAATCGCGTTTGGAGAAGTCAAAAATCAAGTCGATGCTCATTTGCTTTTAGGATTCCAAGGGAATTGTCCGCAAGCAGTTCGTGCCAACGAGCCAAACCGTCAATTAAATTTTCTATCTTGGCGCTTTGCAGCATTTGTTGCATCGCATTCATCGAATTCGCCCTGTATTCTGCGAAGGAGGAAGCTGGCGCTTATTGCATGATAATTCACCTTCTCATCGATCTACTCTTGTGACTGATTTTTTGACTAGAAATCGCATCTTAACCATCAATCACTCACCGTATTCACCTGATATGGCTCCCTGTGACTTCTACCTATTCGGAAAATTGTATTTGGCCATGAAAGCAAAACATTTTGTGTACGTAGAGGTCATCCAAAAGCCTTGTATCCACATCCTGAGGGACATTCCGGTCAATGACCTGGAACACTCTTTGGAAAAGTTTTCAGATCGCGTAAAACAGTGTATCGAAGCCAGAGGAGACTATTTTGAATAAATAAACTCGAAGTTATCAGAACAAAGCTCCTGTCATTTCTATTTTAGCTCAGTCTTGTTTATTTTGGTCTTCCCCTTGTATCTCCCACTTTTTTGCTACACCTGCGAATATAACAGATTTAACATTACAAACCTGGGGAATCTCATCAGTAGCTTGAAATGATTAACGAAATGTAATTAGTTGCTGTTTGGTCTTCATCTCTTCTCCCCCGGTTTGTTTTTTATCCTATGTCTTGTTTTCCTCTGTATGGCATCACAATAGACGAATTTGATTCTTTGTCCAAGTAGGCCCTCGCTTGAGCAGCCAATTAATCTAACCTAACCTGCTTCTTGACTTTCCAAAATTTATGCCTTTAAACTATTTTATGAAATTTCTCATTTACCCGAAAAAAATATTATACATATATGAAATTGAAAATAACTAATTTCTTTTTGTTCTTGTTTATACATAGTCCAGTCATTTATGCTTAAATTAGGTAAAAATCTCGCAATTCGGGACACCCAGCTGTAAGTCTGAAATATTTGTATGTTGACACCCTAAAAGGTGTCTCAAAACCTACATATGGTAGGGTGCACGCAACTATTAGGGTGTCAATATATTTACAAGTATTTACAGACTTACAGCTGGTTATCTCGAATTCCGAGGTGAACTAACTATAATGACTGGAGTATCAGTTTTATTTCCTCCAATAATAAAATAAGTGGCGCTCCGGTGTTTGTGCCGCTTATGCATCAGTGGTGGAAACGATGACAGCACTGGTTTGGCGGTTTCATTTTCCACCGTACATATCCACTGGATTATATTTCCAGGTTACATATACCTATTTTACAAACTTATGTAAAAAAAAAAAAATAAATAAATAATTGGCGCGTACACTTCTGTTAGGTGTTTGGCCGAGCTCCTCCTCCTATTTGTGGTGTGCGTCTTGATGTTGTTCCACAAATGGAGGGACCTACAGTTTCAAGCCGACTCCGAACGGCAAATATTTTTATGAGAAGCTTTTTCATGGCAGAAATACACTCGGAGGATTGCCATTGCCTGCCGAGGGGCGACCGCTATTAGAAAAATGTTTTTATAAATTTTGCTTTCACCGAGATTCGAACCAACGACCTCTCTGTGAATTCCGAATGGTAATCACGGACCAACCCATTCGGCTACGGCGGCCGCAAACAAACTTACAAACTTATACATATAATTGCTGCTTTCATACTTTATTGGGTATTTGACCCTTTATTGGGTCTTGATGTTGTTCCACATATGGAGGGACCTACAGTGTTTCTTTTCGGTGTTTCTTGCCCAGGGATTCGATCCCGGGCACTTCCGAATGGTAGTCATGCAGCCTTGTAAGATGATAATTCAATCTATATACAATGCATTGTTAGAATTCTAAAATTCTTCTCATTTACTTCAATACAATCTTTAAATCGGCATCGTTATCATTGACTTTGATTGGGATTAACCCGGTAGACTGTCCCTCTATGATTTACTTTGTCATTCCTCTATTTCTTGAATGAAAATGAGGGAATGAGTATGGGTGAAGTAACCCTTTCTCCAAATATTTCTGGTTCTATTAATGGGGAAACCGCTCTTTTCCTGGCTAAGGTATCTGTCACTTCGTTTCTGATAATTCTTATGAAGTCATACATACACGAGTTATTCGTTGCGTATAAAATCTTTAATTGGAAGCAAACACTCATGAGCGATTTTTGAAAAATATGTAATTAATAGAAAAACTCGCTAGTCATTATTCGATAGTTTGCGTTTCCCCCAAAAGGGGGTTTACAATCAGCAACCATAGAAGTAAAAGAGTTATGCTTATTTGAGACGAGCTTCTGAAGAAAAATATGCACATCTACGTTTCGCTCATTTGCTCCAAAAATGTCAATCTAAAAAAACCAAAATGTCGAAAACTCAAGTTTTAAATTTCTTATGCCTCCCAAAGTAAAAGTAAGGAAATATATTCATCTAATGAGATACTACTAACTGACATTGCGATGCTTTTTTCGCATACATAAAATAAGAGCCTGTGGTCATTTCTGCATACTTATCTACAATTTTTAATTTTTTTTCCATTTGACACTCTTGCAGGCAATGCGCGGCATGTAGTTTCCCAATATATCGTCCACTTTAAATTAAAAATTTCTTTTCTCAAAAAATGTACATATGTACTAATTTTTACTTTTACCTTATTACATGTATTGTCTTTTCCGCATCAAAGGTTTTTTATGCAACACCACAAACCACTGATTGGCAACATTATCCGTACTTAATATGCTGTGACCAGTTACTCAGCAGTACCATTAACATCGCTTTGTCGCTGTTGTTGTCTTACAATTGGGAACATTAAAGTCATTTAAGGTCTGGTGCTGCTGTTGCTGCTGTATATGCGACTTTGTCGACAAATTCAATGTTGCTACTTCGTTTGAAGTTCTTTGCCAAAGGGGCATTTTGCGGTTGCCAACGCGTAAGCGACTAAAGAGAGCTTTGCTACAAAGAGGCCAATGCAACACTAATACCGTCAACAATGGGTATGTGTTTGTTACGAGTAGTTGCCAATGTCACACATTTGCTCACTGACATTTGTTGCTATGCCATTGTTCTTGCACCGGGTTGTTTGTAATGTATGTAGTTACTGTTGTTGTTGTTACATTACATTGTCAGCAATTTACGCTAATACCCTTCAACATTTACCAATCCGGCAGCTATGCTGTTGCAACCCTGCAGAGAAAACTACTGGTTCCAAGCTGTTGCATTTCCGATGAATTTGGAATAATTAGTGTTCTTTTTTTAGGTGGGCGGACTTTGCAGTGCTTAAGGTAAAGGAGTGGACAACAGATCTTCAGGTATAGCTGTTTTATATCTGCTAATTCAAGAACGATGGTGCTGATACAACACAAGAATTTGCAGTCACTAGGAGTATAGAAAACGCTCATATTTTTTTGAAAACTGTCCAGGATTGTATGTTCCGGCTGGACCCTCCCGCAATTATATGCATATATATCCTTTTCGGGTTTTTGGCCGAGCTTCTCCTCACATATATAAGATACAGTGCACTCGCGGTAACTCGAATAGCCGCTAAGTCGAACGACGTGCTAACTCGAACACATTTTTTCCCTTATTGACTTCTTTGTAACTCGAACAATAAAAAAGCGCTATAACTCGAACAAAAAAACAAATTTATTTGTACACACATTCTTTTCAAACATGTACATTTTGTACATAGATACATATGTAATAGTATATGTATATAAATTATATGTATACTAGTGTATTGTCCATATGAATATTTCGGCGTTAATATCCCGTTAGTTTTCTGGGAACAACATCTTGCATTGACCAAATTGCTTTAAATTTGTTATTTGTAGTATATCAGTGCACGTGAGTAATGGATCGTAAAAGGTTGAAGTGTTTAACATTAAAAGAGAGGGCTGAAGTCCTTAACAAAATTAAACGTGGACGTAGTGTTACTTCTCTAGCGAAGGAATATGGGGTAGCCAAGTCCACCATAAGTCTTATAAAAAAGAAAGATAAGGCAGTTTATGGCTTGCACTAACGCTACCGGCAACCATAAGCTTAAACTTCTCGTTATTGACAAAGCAAGAAATCCTCGTGTTTTCAAAAATTTTAACTGTCCGGTGGAGTACAAAAATTCCAAATCAGCCTGGATGACTTCGGCGATTTTCAAAGACTGGTTTCATAATTCGTTCGTGCCGCAGGTAAAATCCAGATTCATTAAAACAATTTTTTTAACCAAGTTAAATGACTTTAATATTTAGGTAAGAAAAAATTTGAAAGATGGGGACTACCTGAGAAGGCTCTTCTTCTAATTGATAATGCCCCATCACATCCCAACGAAATCGAATTAAAGTCCGAGGATGGTTTAATTTTAACTATGTTTATGCCGCCGAATGTGACACCATTGATCCAGCCAATGGACCAAAATGTAATTCGTATAACGAAACTATACTACAGAAATTTTCTACTGGCTTCCATTTTCAACAATCGATCGAAAAATCGATATCGATGACTGTTTTTTTAACATAGCACACTCAATTGATAAGTCGAACAAATTCGATAAATCGAACAGCGCCTGTTTTAATTAGTTCGAGTTATCGCGAGTGCACTGTATATGATTTTCTCTGCTTCTGTTTGGCTTTCGCTCATGGTCACATGGATTCAATTGTTTCGTTCTTCTTTTGAGTTTGCTTTTTGCCTTGTGTAAGCTTAGGTTAAAAATGCTGCCATCATCCATGTCTAGGAATACATTTACCCTTATTGATAGTACTAAGAAGTTCATAGATGTTCGTAGAACTCAGATTTGTCAAACAATTAAAGAATTAGTGGAGTAAAGAGAGGCACAGTACAAACTCTAAAGCAGTCTAAAACAATGATATGAGGGAATTGTGGTGTAAGTTGGTGAAGGAAAATCCATACAATTTACTGGCATGCGTCCCCATTAAACAGTGGCTAGTAACAACCTTACAGATATGAGGGATGTGACACTCCAAGTAACTTAGAGTCAGAATTGCCATGCTGTCATCTTTTCTACCAGTCAATATCTAGCCAATACCAGACTAGTCCGCACTAGCTTTGAAGTAAACATTTTCTAACAAGTTTTTCCCTACAGCTATATAAGAAAACAAATACATTCACATATACACTTATTTATGTTTGTGTATTTAAATCTCTCAAATCCGGTGGCAATGTGCACGTCCGTCTGCCAATTTGACGCCGCTGCTACGTTACCCCATCAGCTCTGGCCCGCTGCACTTCCGGTTATTGTCACTGCCATTGTCATGTTTACTGTTGCTGTTTTTGTTGTTGCCATACCACAGCTTTGTGGTTGCACTTGTTGTTGGTTTGCTAGTTATTATTGTTGTTTTTGTTGTTGCTGTTACCGACGCTGTTTGTTTGTTAACAATTACTTGGCAATTGCTGCAAATTGCTGCGTGCGAAGCGTTTAAATTCACACTTTTGCATTGAATGGCTGGGTGGCACAATTCTGCTAGTAATAAAGTACAATGAAAATACGTAAAACAACAATAACAACACCACTAACAAATGCTGCCATTTACGCCCCCGTTCAAGCTCTTCCATGGAGTATGGCTACTTTCGTCTTTGTTGTCAATATTTCCATATTTTTTTCGCTCTCTTTATCACAATTTTTGTGTGGTTTTAATCTTTTGTTGTGTGCTGCTAGTCTCATGTTTGCACTTGTTCATATTTTGTTCTCGTATTGTTTATGCATTTTGTGGCCGTCACAAACATTTCTCACCTCTTGATTTACCTCATCTCGGATTTATTTGACTCGTTCAAAAGCTCTCCGCCCTCTTTCGCTTTTGTGTAGGTAGTGGTTATACCTATAAGCGTCATGCTTGCATATTCTCGGCATTCCCTCATTCACCTTCAACTCACTGTGCGATTTCTCTCTCATACTTCGGCTCTTTTGTGGCAATGATTTATTTGAAATATCTGTTGGTGAAAAGGTATTTATCAACGCTCTATTGACTTTTTAAGTTGCGAAAGGATTTACAAGGGAACACAACAACTTTGCACAATACCTTACAATAACATAACAAAGTAACCTGCAAAGTACTATGGACCAAAAGGAGATATTTCTTGTTTGTATCAGAAAAATAAGATTTAGGTTTTTGCGGAAATAGGCAAAATAAAAACACAGACCAACAAAATTTGATAGACCTTCAGATCAAAAAACCCGACTACGCTTCTCCCAAGGTTTTTGACGTGTTCAATCTGAATCTGGCCTCAGAAAATTATATTTTTCTCTTTCTCTACTCAGTTTCCGTATATCGACGAGTTCGCTTAAGACGGTAAATTCACTCAAAAAAAATATTTTTTGCCCTTTTAAGAAGGAATATCTCGACAATCTGATGTTATGGTCCTATACAGTGTTCATCTTCGGATTAAGTACACTAAAAAGCCTTCGAAAATGTGGTCTTGGTTTACAATTTGTATCGGCCAGGGAGGAAACACTTCAATAACCAAAGGGTTCGCTGAAATGCTACTGCTGGGTCTCAGTTTACCTAGCTCCGTTACCTTAAAAAATAAAATCAATTACTTCACTCAACGCAGTGAAGAAGCTCCGAGCGTCAATATGCACACATTGATCTTCTGCTGGGGAGTTTCTTTCCTGGGCTACAACATATCACTACTCTATATCTCTATTTCCAGTCAGCCATACCACGTAGATGATTTATTTTGCTGATCTAGCACTAGCTTAACCAATCCGTTGTCCTCGAGGCGGTTTTGCATCAGTAGACCGATTTTATAAAGGCACAAATTTATCAGCCAGAAGAAACACTGATGGTCGATCAGCGAGCTGGCGGGTCTGACCCTGGAGCCAACAAGTCTTCCACCAGAACCGCGTACATGAGGGTTTCAAATTTCTGTGCCCGACGCAGGATTGGCAAAAGATATAGGAAAATAGGTTTTTCCGATGTCACCTGCACCAAGAGCGACGACGCGGGGTGTATCGTTATAAAGTCAGCCAACAACGCAGGGGAGAAAACAAGGACTTCTCCCTTCCCACAATGTCATCGGGACAAGTGATTGGAAGTTACCAACATTGCCTTCTTTTCCCAATTCCGGAAGAATCGGAACAGTAGTCTAATTTTGAAAAAAATTTATAGAAGTGCTCTAATATTTTTAATTTCCCCACTAAAGTTATTTTCCGAAGGTTACATCGATTTTATGCTAAAAACTGTCCTTCTGCGCCATAGTACAGATACGTGCTATGTACATTATTACAGTTCCGCTCTGCCCTCGCGACTTGTTGGTGTACTCACAGAATACGTTGCTCTGTTGCTTCTGTGATGCATATTTTCAGGGACCGCTCTGCGTTCTTAGTTCCCAGGCACTTTGAAGTGATTGTTTGCGGCTGTGGTTATTGTACGAGTATTACCTTCAGGCGCCTTATTATGTCACACGTCCCTCCGTTTGTTTGTCAACATTTAATAAACAATGCATTATTCTAGCATGCGCATAAAATGTTTAAGCAATTGCCGTATTTTGGTATTTGCAATAGAAATATTCGTATAAGAAATATTCAATGCAGCAAATATACTTAAGTTAAAGGAGCAGTGTAAACGTGTCTTGCGGTATAGCAGATTCCAGTAATATTGGTTCAGTCATATGAACTTAAGGATTAGGTCCATTCCATTAATCATCATACATATTTACTCTAAACATTAGATGTTGAAATAACCTATTTTTTGAGTTTCCTAATAGTTATTTGTTGATTCCATGACAACGTATCGGTTTTGTTTGTTTACTAAGATTAGGTGGGTTTAGTCAAATAAAGATGTACGCTTTGGTTATGTTGCGCTGGTGAGCACTCCATTTAAATTGGTTTCATTGTTAAGCTCAGTATTTTGCATTTCGATCTCAAGCCAGATTTTGCATACTCCTACTAAAGAAAAATATTTAGTAGAAAACGGATGTATCACTATTCTATTAAGTCCAGGACAGAGAGAGGTTAACCAGTTAACCAGAAAAGTATCAGGTAGACTCCATAACCTGGATAAAGGAGACTTACGAACTCATATTTCCCACTATACTGGACATTGCAGATTTCGTTATCATTTCAGGAACCTAGGATTGCTAGAAATAAGCGCCTGGACGATTAAGCGGAGCACATTCTCTGCGAATGTGTAGGCCTCGCAAGACACCTCGTCAAGGTTGTGTGACTTCATTGGTGATATAGAACTAAAAACCCGAAGTAGTGCTCAAAGTATTAGAAGCCTCCAATTGTGAGCACGATGTCATGCATATGTCCCAATAATAATAATAATTGAGTATCCTTTCATTTCGTCGATTCATTCATTCAAAGTTCCCCTTCTCTGAATATTTTTTGAGCAAGAAATATAAAAAGGTAATACACATTTTCGATGACTTACTTTCTGAAATATGGAAGTATTTCCTGATTCCCATTACATTAGACCTGTACTCTTGATAAACCTCTTAATCAAGCGGGATTCCCTCTAATAAATAATTCAAGTTATTGATTTGTTACTAACTCTTTAAGAATATTATAAGAAATGAGCGCATTTTCGACATTAAGAGACTAAAAACGAGAGATTGTTGAGTTGGTTTCAAATGAAAGGTAAGGGTTGCTTTCGTGGCAAATTGACAGTGGTTCTTGGTATGGATGCCAGCTGCGTGAATTAAAGAACAAACGGCGTGTTTTAACAACTGTCTTTTCTTATCCAGGAATGAAATATCTCTGAGTTTATTTGCCATGAAGAAAACCATCTGATTTTCGAAAACGGCATAAAACTGTGGGTCCACCCATCCGTAGGTCAACATCAAGGAGCATCATTAATGGATATATCAAGTGCACTTTTGCAAATATCTTATTATTAAATATTATTTTAAGAGGTAGTATAGCGTACCTTTACACAAATGACGTCGAGCATGAGTGCGAAGCAGAGGTGGATTGTAGGAACCAATAGGTCTTAGGGCACACAACTTTGATACCGTCAAGATTCTCTGTTACTTTCTGTACTCGCCTTAAATGTTTTTACAAAATCGAGAGCCTTTCAGTTTTACGTTGTTTTTGAAAGGCACATATTTATTGAAGCGAAACTTTTTAATGGCAGGCTCACACTTGGCGGCTTGTAGTTATTGTGTTGCTTGGATACTATAAGTTTGACTATTAACTGTCCTGAAGTTTTCGAGACAATAATTGCTGGATATTTACACTTTGGTAACAATGAGTACTATGGGACACTAATTCTTCTTGTATATATCTAGAAGTCCAGCAGATTTATCTCGAATATTTCTACTTATAGTCACGCGCGATGAGCTTTGCTCTATTTAGAAAATACTTGATAGACTTGCTAAAGCATTTTATTGAACGCGAAGTTTATAGAGTTAATCGAAAACAGTTGTTACTTTTGCTCAAGATAGCATTTTGCAAAGTCTGCATTGATATAAAATGAGGCCAAAACAAGAAATTACTCAATATGGTTTGTAAAGGACAAGCTTCTGAGCTTTCAGTGGTTTGAACAAGGTGAGATATCTACATACAAGTAATTCATTGTAGACCTCTACGAGTATATACTCATTAGGGCGGGTCGATTTAAAAATCGCTCATTGCTCTGTGAAAATCGCATTCTAGGGATCAAAATAAGAAACTTTGCCGAAGGAACCATACCTCTAAAACGAATTCTGATGTCCCCCAATTTGGGTCGAACGAAAAATCCCACTTTGACCCATTTAGAGTGCTCCAATCGATTCCAAATGTATGACCGACCCCCACTAACTTTGGACGGCCGATCCACCCATGCCAGTGGCACACCCCCTGGAACTCCCCTGGGGGGTTCCCCATACAATCATTTCAAAATATCACCATTTTTGGCCTTTACATGAGAAAAGAAACTAAAAAGTTTCTTATTTTGGTCCCTAGAATATGATTTTCATAGAGCAAAGGGCGATTTTTTTGCCTCCCCACAAAAGACACTAAAAGTTCGACCCAAATTGTGGGACATCAGAATTCGTTTTAGAGGTATGGTTCCTTCGGCAAAATTTCTTATTTTGATCCCTAGAATATGATTTTCACAGAGCAATGGGCGATTTTTTTGCCTCCCCATAAATTGACCCGGCCTAATACTCATATAGCAAAATATAAGGAAATTGCCGTTACAGAAGTAACTCTACTAGTTTTGAAGATTCTCAAATGTTACTATGATCTGCTCGTGTCAAACTACGCTCCAAGGTTTGTATTTTTGACATGAAAAAGTTCTCGATTGAGCAACATTTGTTTAAGAATGTTTACTCAGTTCATAGGAACTCAGAATCTCTCAGTCCACAATGCCTCAAATAATTTGTAAAGATATTGGCCCCCGCCTTACAAGTACGAATTAACTCTAGAAGCGAGGCAGAAAACCTTTGGAAAAACAACATTCTGGGCAATGTGTGTAAAGAAGTGGTGGCAAATTGGCTCTTAGGAATGATCGTGTCCGGGATGATAATATAAATAAATTAAATGTTTTTTTCTTTTATTTTTTCATTACGTTCGTCTAGTCGTCTATAAGGACTGTTTTTAGGTGTACGCGTGCAGACATCCCCATGAAAAAAAACAGAATGTTGAAATATTTTAGTTTAGCGGCCTCGAAATTCTTTAAGAAAAAATTTAACGAAAAGTGACAACTAATTTTTTGTGACTAAATCAAAAATGTTTATGTGACGAGTCCCGGAAGAACCCTGTAAACTTAGTGCAAGTCTGTTTTTGTGCGGTAGATAGGGACCGAAAAAAAAATTCAAAAATTTCAAACATAGCTGCCGACGATAGTTTTTCATAAAAAAGTCTCACTTAGGAGATATACAATTGCATTAAGCAAAAACATTGAAATTTAAAAAATTTTAGTTATTTATTTTAAACACGATTTCAACAGGAAAATTCTACTCATAAAATACGAAAGAGCGATGTGTTCAAGTTAAATAAAAAACATTAGAATATAAAAAAACGCGCAAAATTAAGTTAAAATCAAAGAAAACCATATCAGAAGAAAAAAGTAATATATTTTCAACCTGCCTATAAAATTAATATCACTTTGTCGAAGGCTATAAAATATTTAAACACTTTGAAGGCCGATAATTTATTAGATAAAGATATTTGGTAAGCAATCGACATTGAAATTTGCTATTACAAAAACGATGAAATTTAACAGAGGTTCCAAAGGATCGCACAAAAACAGGTTAAACTGTGCTCAAGAAGGAAATATAAAATATATATTTTACATTTTTTGCTGTGTCAATAGAATGCATCTTAAGTTTTAACCAGCCGTATCCTTTACTTAGAATCTTTTGACGCATGCGCGAAAGCACTTGTTGCACATTCCCTTTTCTACAATTCAAAGCCATATCTGTAGCTTTTTCCATTCACAATCACATTCGCATTTTTTATGGCTTGTGCTGTGCCAGCAGGAAGATTGATGTTAAACATTTCGTTTATTTGCAATTTTATTACTTCTTCCATTTATTTTAATATATACTCCAAAGCTGCTCTTCGTCTCTTCACCTCGTTAGCTAGCACGTTTGGGCGTTGATGCTGTTGTTTTTTTTTTATTGTTCATACTTAATGCGTGTTGTTGTTAGATAGTAGTATTCGCTGTTCCTACTTACATTTTTGTTGTAGTGTTAGTTTTTTCATCTGTTTTTTATCCATTAGTCGGTAGAATTTTTTTACTTATTTTTCTTTTCACTTGTACTCGCACTTACTATGTACATTAACCGAAAACATGGCTGGCAATTCTTCATTTTTCTCCAAAGGCCTCACCAAAGTGATGTACCATGTAATTTTTTTTTCAGTTTATAGTTTTTTCCTACCATTTTGTGTAACCACATTTTTAGGAGTTGTTAATTTGGTTGTTTTATTGTCTTTAATTGATTGACGATATGTGCCGTTATTTTCTTAGTAATGCTCAATTGCAGACATACACTTGTGCTCACACAATTAAACCACTTTCTATTAAAAAAAATCGCAAAAATTTAACAAATTCTCAAAAAATGTCCCTACAATTGTAAATTGTTTATCAAAATCTTAAATAAAAAACTTTATTACAACGAAGAGTAAGTTTAAAGTCGTCAAAGAATCACGCCGATTTTTTCCAATTTTTTGCAAATCTTATAGGTCATTTTCTATATCTTATCTTATAGGTCATTTTCTATATTTCTCCCAGGCACAGTTTAGAGTATGGAGAAGACTTCTAATTGAGGTATCGAATTTTAAATTGAAATAAGACGACACAAATTCAAATTCATTGGGCAATCTTTATTATTTTTGTGCAGAACTGTTCATGACATTTATTTTTTAAAGATAATCCCTTTCAAATGTTGGCCGCAAGTGCAGCGAAATTCAGCCATCCATAAACACCAATTTTGAATGACTCGCTGGAGGACTTCGGTCGGTATCTCGTAAATAACTTTCCTAATAGTAATTATGATCTCTACAAATCGCATACGGACAACATATTTCAATTTTGGCTATTTACATCTTGTTTCTCTGGACATTGAGAATAGGATTTTGGGCTTAAAACCTTCTTCGCAGATTGATAAGAGTGGGCTGTTCATAATTTTTCTCAAAAACCGCTCGGCTATTGTCATTCCTCACAAACTAGTTTTTAATAAATCTCTATCTTTTGGAATTTTTATCTACGATTGGAAGATCACAACTATCACGCCTATTTTCAAAAGTGGCAAAAAGAATTATGTGTGCAACTATAGGCCGATCTCTAAGCTTTATGCTCGTATTGTATCTAAACTTTTCGAAGGAGTTGTAAAAGAAAAGATATACTTTGTAACTAAAAGCTTAATCTCGCCCAATCAGCATGGATTTATCTCGGGTAGGTCTTTTGCTGAAGGATATCAAGTCTATTGCGTTCACACGGACTTTTCTAATTTCTCACAATTAATAATTTCTCATACAATTCTATTACGTAAGTTAGCCTCGCTTAGTTTTCATTCTGTTTTCTTTCATAGTTGAAATCTTATTTATCCGATAGACGATGTGTGATAATGATTGAGTGTGAATGTTCGGAACCTTCCATTGCATCTTTAGGTGTGCCATAAGGCTCCTCTCCTCTTCGTTCTATTTATTAATGATATTAGTACCTGCTTTTCATTTGCCAAATTTCTTCTGTATCCTGATGATTTGAAAGTATTTTCTGCAATTAGAAAAAATGAGGAAGTTTCTAGGTTGCAAACGGAAATTAATGCGCTCGTTCCCTGGTGCAGTAACTGACATCTTTCTAAATATTAAGAAATGTTTTAATGTCACTTTCACCAAAATTCAAAATGTTTTTCAGTCAACTTATAGCATTGATAATACTTTACTTCAATCTCATAATGAATTCAAAGATCTAGGGGTGATCTTTGACTCCCATTTTTCATTTAACAGTCACATTAACTTTATTGCTTTCACTTCTTACTCAATCTTAGGTTTTATACTTCGTAATAACTCGATGATCTCGGACCTCTACACTCACAAATTACTTTTTGCTTCCCTTGTTAGCTCTAGATTAGAATATGCAACATTTATCTGGAGGCCTTGCCAGTTGCAGGTTGAGATAATCGAACGTGTACAGAATATGTCCCTTAAATATGCTCTCAGTTTAAAATTCTCAAATCCTGTCCCTTCCTATAATTCCTGTTTGATTTTAATTAACTTAAAGCCTCTAGAGAGTAAAAAGTCTATACTTTCACTGTCCTTTGTTTTTAGTGTAATTAAAGGAGAAATTGATTGTCCATCCCTATTACGTAGCATTCACTTTCATATTCCTACTAGATCTCTGCACAATACTTACCCATTTCATCTTAAATTTTTTAACACGATTTATGCGCGCAATGCTCCTATTGTCCGCGCTTTAAGATGTTTCAATGAGATCTCGAGTTCTATTCCGCTTGGGTGTTCGGTTTCAAAGAATGAATTTTATAAATTCCAAAATTCCTTTTTTAATAATTTTATAATTATCTGCAGTAATTTAAGCTCATATTAGATCCAAGTGGTCTGTAAAAACAGTAACTATGTTTTAGCTGGCTTTTATCCACAAAGCATTTATACTTTACATATCCCCATAAATAAAAGGTGTGATATCTCACGTTCTTGATGGTCAATCCACTAGTTCGAGATAAGATAAATTGCTCACCGAATCGACGACGCAGTAAATTTATTGTTTCACGGGCTCTATGATAAGTAGCACCGTTTCGTTGGAACCAAATGTTGTGGAGACCACGAGATTCAATTTTCGGCAACAAATAGTGGTAAATTATGGGGTTAGGGGTATTCAGAGACCCGAAAAAATTTTGATTTTCAATAATTTTGGTTTGCTGTTGCAAAATCAATTGACGCTTTATTTTATAAAAATAAAAACATAGCATTAATACATCATATTTCGACTTGACTTTAGTAAAATTTCCAAAAAAAAAGAAGTTGTAAAAGTTATCGCTATTTGTGGGAAGCCCGTTTCTCCAGAAGTCCCTTGTGGGGATCATCACAAGTCCTTGAATATTCATCTAAAATCAATCGGGCAAGAGAAATGGGTTTATTAATAGATAATCTTGTGCCTGATCGAAGTTTTTTTTTTTTTCAAAATTAACAATATGGCGGTCTCGGGAAATATTTTCCAGATTTTCGAGAAAAAAACCGACAATTAATTGTTAAAAAAGTCGAAGTTTTCGAAAAAAAAAATACTTTGATCAGGTACGAGGTTTTTATGTTTATCAAAGCAGTATACATTTTATTGAAATATACCGAGCGGTTTTCAAGTTACATTGATAACCAGTTCAAAAAATATAGTTTTGAGAAAAACGCATTTAAAGTTTTGTGAACGCTCCGGAGCACCCTTTGTTAATTGTTGAATAATTCGAAAAGTATATGTCGGATATATAATATATAAATTTTTTTAATATATTAAACAACTATTTTTTACTTTATGAAAATACAAAAAAAAGTCCTATTTTTTGAAAATTCTGACTACCCCTAACCCCTTATGGCGTGATAGCGTTCGCCATTCACTGTTACATTGGCGCCAGCCTCGTCTTTGAAGATATATGCGCCGATGATTTCTCCAGCCCATAGGCCGCACCAAACGGTTGTTTTCAATGGATGTAATGGCTGTTTTTGAATGGCTTCGGGTTGCTCTTTACCCCAAAGCCTGCAATTTTGCTTACTGACGTAGCCGTTAACCCAAAAATGGGCCTCATCATAAGTTGGCCTGAGTGCGCGATGAACACTTTTCGCATAGTCTCGATTTTCGTAATACAATTGTGCGATTTGTAATCATTGTTGAGGCGTAAGTCTTTCGGTGATGAAATGTCAATGAGTACTGAAAAAAATGATTTACTAACACTTACATTAGAAGGAATTTAGTTTTTTTTTAATAAAAACTACGACGTGGAAACGAAATTCGTGTGGTCTGGAAAAAGTGGCTCCAATCTGATAACCCTTTATTATATTTAATAGCGATAATTTAATTTGCTAGTAATAAGTAAAACAAAGGTACATTAGTGTAAATCGCTTGTTTATATATAAGATATATATATTATACATATAGGGTATTTCAATTGGCGCGGGTCGATTTTGGCGCCCTGTGGCAGCCATTTTGTTTTGGTGACATCTGTCAAATCTTTTGTTTATTATTCAGTTGTTTATGCCAAATCATCATGGCAAGTTACACGATTGAACAGCACGTTCAAATGATAAAACTTTATTATCAAAATTAGTGTTCATTAACGCAAACGTTGCGCGCATTGCGCCCATTTTTCGGTAGACATGGTGGCCCTTCTAATTTCGTATGGCCCATATTGAACTATTTGGACCTAGACGACATGTGGTTCCAGCAGGACGGCGCTACGTGCCACACAGCAAACGCCATTTTATTCCATTTCAACATCTACCCGCCCTTATTGAGAAACCCTTTATATATATAGCACCATGCAACAAAAATTAAGCTTTTGGATATAACTCACTGGATAATAGCTGTGAAGCACTTTGTTTTTCTGATTTGTGTTTTTTTTGTTAGGTTGCTACGCCCATGATTAATATTCTTACCAAAGTTGTATCGACATTGCATGACATTTGTAAAAGTTGCACCGTCTTAAGTCAATCTACCACTGCCTGTGTTTTCGATTTCTTATAGTTTTAAAAATGGATTTGAATTTGGAACGACGAGTTTGTATTAAATTTTGTGTTAAAAATAGATTTAATGGTGTGAAAATCACAGAAATGTTAGGAAACTGCTTCGGTAATGATACTCAAAACCAAACAGCCGTTTCAAAAGAGAGGTTGAGTCCATCGAGGATGACGAATGTAGTGGCAGGCAGTCGACATCGAGATGGAAACATCAATAAAGAAAAAGAAAAGTTGATTAATAATCGAAAATCAGCTATCGAAGATCTGGCAGGGACGCGTTGATATCGAGTATAGCCAAAGACATAATTTCCAAGACGAAATGCGGCCCAACATTCATAAAACGCATTACTGGATACGAGACGTGGGTTTATGAATGCGACACGCTATCCAGACATCAGGCGAATGAGTGGAGAGCTCCGAATAAACAAAGACCAAAAAAACCACGTCGTTTTCAGTCAAAACAGAAACCGATACCTATGGTTTTTATGGATTACAACGGTATTGTACATCACAAAATTTTGCCAGAAGTTATGCATTGGGCGTTATGAGATGTACATAAGCGTGAAGCAATTCACCAAAAAAAAAAGAAGAGATTTGTGGGAAAAGAACTTGGGGATTTTGTACCATGATAGCGCAGCGTCGCACGTATACATAATTATTTAACCAAGAACGCAACGAATACCACATAATGCGTTGTTGCCTCAACCGATGAAATTTTGGAAGCTAGGCATGGCAAGATAATGGTGTTAAAGGCGGAGAAAGGCAACTGAGGAAGTGGATAATTGCAAGCTTTTGTTGGTGACTTTCATACTAAGTATGAGCAGATAAAGCACAATTGCACAGGAAGAACAAGTTGTCGGTATTTATCTTTCTCTTGCACCAACAGAAATAAATTAAATTGCCAATAATTTTTAGAAACAAATGAAATTTGTTACTAAAGGTTTTCAGGCGTGTGGCTGCTTATACTTATCACTGGAGCTCTAGGAATTTATGATGATGAATATATTGAATTGAAATAAATATGTCAAACTCCTATTCAGTGAAAATGTAATTTTTTTCCAAATTTTATTTATTTGTTTTCAAAATTTTGAAAGTATAGTATCTTAAGAATGTACTGTGAAATTTTCAAGCGGAAATTCCCAATATTATCTACACCCCATTAACTAGGTAGAGAGCGGTCCCCGCGCTCCTGTACCTCAAACTTGAACATCATTTATCTCGAACCGACTTTTTTCGGCCTGGTGCGGTCAAAAAAAAAAAAAACTATTAAACCGAAACGTCTGAAATTTTAATATGGCTAATGGCTATCGCCCGTACTAGAATTATATTATTATTTCAATTATTTCGTATTTTTTTTTATTAAAAAACTGAAACAGAACCCGATTTTAAGAGTGTCAAATTCAAAACTGCGCCATTTTGTCATATTTTTTATTCTTATACGGGACATAGCTACATTCATATTGCTTAATAATTCTTTTTGGTTTTTGTGTTTCAGATAAATGGAAGAACCAAAATGAACAACACCGTCCAGGTGCAATTTTTTAGAAGGTGCCATTTTTAAAATTATTACAATTTAAAAATTTTTTTAATTTTTGTTTGTAAAAGAAGTTAAGTAAAATGTTTGAAAATACCTTAAATTTCCGAGCTCTAGACCACCGGGACCCCTTAAGAATAATTCAAATTTAGGTCTTTAAAACAAGAAACCGAATATTAAAGTCACCTACTGTATAACACAAACAATATAGGACCGAGAAATCAGTCTTGGGGAACATCTTTAGTTGCGCGTAGGTAGTTAGATACGATGCCACCGGGTAAGTATCATAGTTAGATATAATGCTGCCGTTGAGAAGTTAAACAAGTTGCTAAGTTTCAAGGCTAGAAGTTCGTGATTAACATGTCGAAAGCTTTAGAATGATAATTGCGAATTGACCAGCATATTTCGACTCAGATAATAATTTATTTTGCATGAATTATGCACGCAAGCACCTTGGACAAAAAAGGTAGTATTGCGATGGGTCTAAAGTCCCCATTATTTTTTGAATCGAATTGATTTTAGCCGACTTCCAAAAGAGATGAAAAATAGACGTGGTTAAAATGCCGTTTAAGGCATAAGGTAAAAACCTATAGCGGTGCTAAACTGATGTGCATAGAATTTCAGTATTCGCAGTTTAATGACTCTGGTGGCTACTCTTCTCTTCTAGTTTCATTAATTTCGTAGAATGTTCCGAAAATATTCTACGGTGATATGATTCCACTTAGTTCCATTTTGTTCAATTTTCGTTCAGTTCATTTCATTTCATGTCACTCCATTTCACTTTATTTCATATGATTTTATTCCTTTCATTTATTTTCGTTTCCCTTTGCAATACAGGGAAAACAATTTTGTTGCCACTCTTATTTTTCGACACTCTGAGATTCATCACTGAAATTCTTAGACTTGCGAGCATTGCGATCGTGAAAAGTGTTGTCACTTATGTTTTTTCATATGTCAACGACTAAAACAAAAAGGAAAACTGCGTAAAAGTCTGCACTATGTTGCTTGACTGGGAGCGTTGTTGAGGAATTTACGCGCTGTCGCAACAACTGGAAGAAGTGAACGGCAGCTACAAGTGTTGGTCAAAAGGTTAACAGCAGGCACAGTAAAATTCCTAGAAAATGTTGCTGTGGCCAAAAAAGGAAAAGAAGAGAAGCAAAAATTTAATAGTTAAATGCAAGGATTGTAACCAAAAATAGTTAACCTGCTGCCAAGCCAATGCTGTGCCTACATACTTGCACCATCCTTCTGCAACATTGGATGCGCTGCTATACACGCATGCATGCTAGTAGATAAGCTAGTTGCTGTTGTTATTGCTGTTGTCGTGTGGCATGCAACTTATAACGCTAATAAATACTGACGCGTTGCAACGCACTTTGCAAACTATCCGACTATCCAACAATCGAGATTGACTTATTGCCACGGCCAAGCACTACAGGCAAACGCAAGTAAAGGTAAATCAGCCTCTTAACTATGTTGCATGTAAAAGCATTAAGTTGCATGATTAATGAGTTGCTTCATTAATTTTACGATGCAACAAAAATCAATGTGGTACGCAGTTTTTCTTTATAATTCATTTCATTTTTATGACTTTATTTTGCTTTCTTATAATTTTGGCTGTAGCCTTTTGTTGGCTCATCTTTTAAATTAATTTTCTTTCAGCCAATTTAAACTGACAGTCGGCAAAAATAAATCGATCATATTTATTGGCGCTGCGCCGCATCAGTTTCAACTTATTTGCTTGGCTGCGTCTTTATCAACTCGCAATCTGCATGCCGCCAGTAATTGTTGCAGCTTCTTTTATTCAACCTTTTCTTTTTCAATGCCCATTTGGAGTGATCGTTGCTTGTCGTCTGCCCGCTCCTTTCCTTTTCTTAGGCTAGCTTGCTTTAGCTTTTTGTCGGGTATTTCTGGCTTGCGGCACTTAAGTGTCATCAGCTACGATAGTGTTGTTGAACTTAATTACCCTATTTATGTTTTTCCAGCTAATATTATCAGATAGCAATCTGCGATCTCCAATGATGACAAGCGTTGATATTTTTTAGTGTAAATATTGACATTTGGTTGACAATAAAATCCATACCAACTTAGGCAGATATCCGGAATAGGTCTCATCTTATAATTGATTTCCAACCTGTTTACAAATCCCTTCTCCCCAAGCAAGATTGATTAAATTCAAGATTGTGCAGATTGAAGTGCTATGACGTAATTGTAGATAAGGTCTAGCAGAGACGAAAGGAGAAAGTTTCGAAATAGACAGCTTAGAATATTGAAAAGTTAGTTAGTTTAATGCAAACGAGGGAGATAATAGAAAAGAGTATAGAAAGAAAAAACTAAGTAATTTGAACCGGAATTTATATACCTGTGTACATTTTCATACAATTTATTATTATTATTATTATTATTTAGTGACTGGTATGAATACCAGTACTAAAAGTATGTTTGAGCATTGGCTGCAGAGGCCATCAGCTCTGTGTCGTCCAAGGGTGTCTGGATTATTTGTTATATTGTCATTTCGATAGTTTTAATGAATTTGCTTATTTTTTCGATATTTGAATGACTGGGAATGGCGAGGATGTCGCTTATTTGTTCTGAGTTTAGTATTTCTTTTCTTGCGTTGGCGTGATTTGGACATTTGTTGAGGATGTGGTCCAATGTTTGGTTTGTGTTGCAAGTTGTTCAGATAGGGTGGTTTTCTTTTTTTAATATATGGCGAAGGCGGGAGAAAATTCGGGATTTAAATCCGTGTATATTTGTTGGGTAGAGTGGAGGGTTTCCATTCTTATTAATATTGGAATAGTGTTCGTGCTTGTAGTTTTTTAATGATTGCCGCTGTTTGTGTATTATGCATGTATTTATATGTCGTTTTATATCGAGTCTTTCTGTTTTTGGGCTGGTTATAATTGGGGCATTGCAAGCGAATTTCGCTGCATTATCGGCATATGTGTTTCCCTCGATACCTGTGTGTCCTGGGACCCACAGTAGTTTTAGTAATTTACTGTTTTTCATTAGCAAATCCCTTATTTGATTAACAGTTTCCCATTTGTTGCAAGTGGGATTACTAGCCGCTTGAATGACTGACAAACTGTCGGAGCATATTATGGTTTTCGTCTTTTTCTGGATAGATAACACCATAGCTTCGTGTATTGCCGCTGCTTCTGCGGAGAATATAGAAGAGTAAGGGAACATGGTTTTTAAACTTAAAAATATGCCATCTTCGGATGTTACGCTGAATGCAACATTGTCTTCCGTTCTAGATCCGTCAGTAAAGACTATTGACCAGCCGTTATTTTTGTGGGTATTGACTTTTCCGAGAAAAAGCTGCTTATATATTGGATTGGTTGTGTTGTCTTTTTTATGTGTATGAAGTGTGGTATCACATGTGTGAGTGCTTAATTTCCAAGGAGGATTATAATAGGAGAGTGTTTGCGGTTTTGTTTCTAAGTTATATCCGCGGGAAACATTAATGATTTTGAGTAGTGCAGGCGTAACGTTGTAACTTCTTTTGGATGGTAGCAGTTTTTTACGTCATCTTTTATAATTGATGTATTTAGGAAAAGTGTTTTTGGAATAAGCTTAGAGTTGATTTCTTGGATTCGTTCTTCAAGTGTAGGCAAGCCAGATTCAATATGGAGGATTCTTATTGGGGTCGTGCGGAAGGCAAATAGGCTGCTTCTGATAGCTTTGTTGTATATGGGTTTTATGATATTAAGCGTAGTTTTGGATGCGGAGCCATATAAGAAAAGACCGTAGTCAATTTTGCTTATGATTATTGCTTTAGTGATGTGTATAAGTGTGTTTATGTGAACATACCCTTTGTGTGATAGGTAAGATAGTAAATTGATTCTGGGCTGCAGGTCTTTCTTTAGTTTTAGGAGATGTTTCTTCCAAGAGTAGTTTTTTGTGAATATGAGTCCTAATATACGGAGTTCTTGGACGTTTTCGATTGGTTGTTGGTTTAGATTTATTGAGTGGGTGTGATAATCGCATTTGGTTTTTTTGCATATGCGTAGCCTTTTCGTTTTTTCGAGCGAAATTTTTGCCCCTGAAGTTATGGTCCAGTCCTCAATTTCTTTCAAAACATCTTCAAGGATTTGATTGGATTCGGAAACATCTTTCGCTTTGCATAGTAAGAAAACGTCGTCGGCGTAAGCACAGTGGTCTACAAGTTTATGTTTTAGAATTATGTTGCTGATTTCGTTAAATGCGATCGAAAAAGTAAGACCGAGAGTGGTGACCCTTGGGGGATACCGTTCGTTAATGGATGTAGATTGGAATGAATGCCATTTACCTTGACTCGGATTTTTCGGTTTGTAGGAAAAGATTTGACGAATTTAAAAATTTTTGGTCCAACCTGCCATTGTCGAAGTTTCTCTAGAATAACATGTGCTCCTATCCTATCGAAAGCTTTTTCAAAGTCTAGTGACAATATAGAGATGTGGTTGATAAGGACTTTGCCACATGGTAGTCGATGTGCAACAGGGCATCCGTACATCCTCGTCCTGGTCGGAATCATACAATTTAATTTGGGCTGATTGGAAGCAAATTCACAGATAATGAGAGTTATTTATATCTCGTAATAGGCTTGACGGAATGAGTTCTTAAATTGACACCAAAACAGATAAATTGGAGGCTATTACAGCCGAGTGGTGTTGTGTGTACGAGTATGAAGCTCCTATGATAGGAGAAGCTCGGAAACCGTTTGGCCGGAATCTTGGCCAAATATCTCGTAATACTTATATAGGCCAATAAGAGATATAGTTGCAGATATCAAGGACTCTATCCTTTGTTCTCCCTAAAAAAATCAGCCACATATTCTAAGTACTAAAATAAAGACAAGAATCTGCATTCCCGGTCTGCTCCTCTAACAAAATTCGAGTAGAAAATGCCACTACACGAAAAACATTTCTTCCGCTGTCAATATGCATCAAAGGTTTCCTCGCTTTTTTGTTGTTTTTCTGATAGCGATAAATACACAGGGTGGTCCAATCACAGGGACTTTTCGAATCATATGTTATTTTTCATTTTCCCTGCTCAAAATACTTACTTTCAGAAGAATCATATGTGAGAGTTGCTAATCGCTTGAACAAGGTTTTAAAACTTCAAAAAACGTACTTCATAAGTGAGTTTTGGGTAACTGAAACCGTGCGTTGTTAAAAATAGATTGTGACGAGACGCATTTTCAGGTCGGTGGCTATGTTAGCAAAGAAAAAATTACCTTACATTAGGATCGGAAAACTCGCACATAATAGTCGGAAGGCCTACTCATCTAGAAAGATTAGCAACTTGAAGTTGTGGCATCATTGACCCATTTATTCTTGAAAATATTGTTGAAAATATTAAGATAAACGATTACGGACTTTTCGTGCGCTAAATTTGAAGATAGTTTCTGTCTGCTATTGATCTATTAGATTAGAGGTTTGGTTTTGGAAAAATTGTTTGAGATTATTTATTTGATTGTTTTGCAGTTTGTGAATGTCTATAACGCCTCTTCCTCTTTCTGTTCTTGAGATTGCAATTCGTTGTATGCATGATTTAGGATGTAGCTTTCTATATATCTGTTTTCTAGTTGATATTTCTATGTTGTTGAGAGTATGATAATATGGGTATGGCATATGTATTTATGGCTTTGGTAAGATTTTTGGAATTCAAATGTGTTTTAAGGAATTGTTAGAGGTGTTTTTCATATTGTGTTGCAAGTTGTATTCTAATAGTTGTGTGGTATAGTTTGATGCTTTGTCGGAAACCGAAATATTTATAGGTTTCGTTTTCTTGTAAATTGTCCATGATTTGATTACCATTTCTTCTGTTTGTGCTTCTACCCATCTTCCTCTCTCCACGTGATGTTCTTTACTTATTCCGCATTGCATTCTTATATCTGTTGAGGCTAAGACATAACCATAGGGTTCTCAAACAGTTTCCCTGAAATATGCCTTTTCGTATAGGTATTTATTCTGTTATTACTGTATTCAATAGTGTGGTTAAGACTATGCTCGTTTTCCATTCAAACATGGTAGTTGTTAAAAAGTGTATACATTTTTCGTGTATTTTATATAATTGTAACACCTTCAGAAGCCAGCTATGGCGCACTGAACAGAAAGCCTTTTTATAATCTATGTGGCAGATATGTAGATTCCGCATTTGGGTAGTGGTTTGTTTTATTATATGTCCTCTACCTTCTATCAATTCGTTAAAATATTATAGCGTGAAAGATGTGTATTTATTTTGTTACTAATATAATTGTAGAAGCCATTATTTTGTATAGGGTATGGGTCTGTAGTTCGACGGATTGGTTGTTCCTGCGTTTTTTGGTTTATGTATGTTTTTCCTCTAGTAAGGAAAGGAGGTAGTTTTTGAGGTTGCTTAATTATTTAGTTTATTACTCTGGCTATGTGTTGATGTGCAGTGGGTAACTTTTTATACCAAAAATTCTGATTATTCTCTACTCAGGAACATTTCCTATTGTGTGTTAATTATTTCGGTTAGTTGTTCTGTTGATACTTCTATGTCATTTTGTTGTTGTAAATCTTGTTGTCTCTTTTCTTCCTCATGTGTCCAATGTGCTGTGTTGTCATGCTGAGTTGGTGTTGACCACTTTTCCTTCCAATAAAGAGTGATTTGTTCCCTCGTTGGTGGCTTATATCAGCTGCATTTGTTTTATTTAGCTGCTTATAGAAAATTTTTTCCTTACATATGAATAGCTTATTGTCTATCTTTCTTTGATTTCACTCTTTGTATCTTGTAAGACTAGCAGCATATACTTTGATTTTCTGTTTTTAGGTGTCGAAAATCTCTTCTATTGGTGTCTTGTGTTTTTGTTTTAAGATTTCTAAATGTTTTATGATATTTCTGGATCTATTACCTTTCTTTTATTGTGTCAACCTCTCCAAATTTTTTCTGAAGTTATTTATTTTGTTCTCAATCCGGATTTGCCATTTTGGTTTGCGCAGAGAGTGTAATTGTTTGCTTTGTGGTAGGTGTTGCTGGTCATTGATTATTTTTGTGGTTATTGCAGATATATACATATGTATATGCAAGTGTGGATGTCTTCTATTGTTGATACATTATGTGAATGAGGTGGTAAAATTTCAATGTTTATGCCTTTCCTTCTGCAACTTGTTCTTTTATATTTTCAGTTTCTATACTAGTTAAAAAATTAGTTGTAACTATTGCTCTTTTTTGGTCGGCTAATCTTTGCGTTGTTATTTTTTATTCAAATTGTGGGTATATTTAAGAAAGTCTGTGCGAAATCTCGTCTTTATTGTTTCTATTTTTGTTGATTTATAGTAGGCATGCAAAACAGTTTTGTTCATATCTTTGTTCCATGCTGTGCACTGTCTGGGTTTTCCTGCTTTCGTGGTTGCTGGTTGTCCAGTCAAAACATCTAGGACTTGTCGGGTTTCCGGTCTATTGTCATCATCATTGTCGGGCTCTTGATTCCCGCGTCGTCTCGACTGTGCCGACGCTTGCCCGAGACTTTTATATTTATAGGAACCGTTTTACACACTGCTGGATGGTTGGTTCTACCCAGTGAGAGACTAGAATAATTCAAATTTAAGTCCATATCCAATCGATCTTTTGCGCTATATTATTATTATTATTATTACCCTTATTTTTATAATGATAATTATTACTTATCATACAGTGAATAGGATTACTTATGCCGTGTGCGTGGCTCTCAAATAAGATCGTTCAATGTCTTATACTATTAGAAAAGTGACATTTTCAGGGAGTTCCATGTTCCAAAAATGCAAAATCAGTGGTTAACATAATAATACGGGTTCTTAAGGTATTGTTTGTGTCATCTTATTATTGTAAAATTGACTTAATAATTTTTTTGCACAATATACGAAGATGAGAAGATAGTATTTTATTTTCTTATTAAAAATATTGGAAAATATTATTATCTAACCTGCAGTGGCCTTCATGCTCCCGTCAGAACCAAGACGGGGAACTGGTGACTGACCTCCAGAGCAATCTTTATCTATGGGGGGAACACTTCTCGAACCTGTTAAACAGTGATAGCTACGCATGTCACAGAGAATGTGAAGAACAACAAAGCCGTGGGCGCCGACGGACTGCCGGCTAAACTATTTAAACACGGCGGCGAGAAGCTGAAAAGGTGCACGCATCAGTGTGCTTTGCCCAATTCATAAGAAGGGCGATCCTGCAATCTGTGCCAATTACCGTGGGATTAGTCTTCAAAATATCGCATATAAGGTTCTAGCGAGCGTATTGTGTTAAAGGCTGAAGCCCACCAACCAACTGATAGGGCCTTATCAGTGTAGCTTTAGACCTGGAAAGTCTACCAACGACCAAATATTCACAATACGCTAAATCTTGGAAAAGACCCATGAAAGGAGAATCGACGCACACCATCTTTTCACCGATTTCAAAGATGCATTCGACAGTACGGAAAGGAGTTACTTGTATGCCGCGATGTCTGAATTTGGTATCTCCACAAAACTAATACGGGAGCAAGATGACGTTGCTCAACACCAGCAGCGCTGTCAGAATTGGGAACGACCTCTACGAGCCGTTTGTTAGCAAACGAGGTTTCAGGTAGGGTGACTCGCTGTCGTGTGACTTCTTTAACCTGATGTTGGAGAGCACCGCACGAGCCGCAGAACTTAATCGTTCAGGTCCAATTTTTTATAAGAGCGTACAATTGTTGGCCTATGCCGATGATATTGACATCATCGGCCTTAACAACCGCGCTGTTAGTTCTGCTTTCTCCAAACTGGATAAAGAGGCAAAGCGAATGGGTCTGGTGATGAAGGAGGACAAAACGAAGTAATTCTTGTCTTCAAACAAACAGTCGCCGCACTCGCGTATCGGCACCCACGTCACTGTTGACAGTTATAATTTCGAGGTTGTAAAATACTTCGTTTATTTAGGGACCAGCATTAACACCGATAACAATGTCAGCCTTGAAATCCAACGTAGAATCTCTCTTGCCAACAAGTGCTACTTTGGACTAAGTAGGCAACTGAGCAGTAAAGTCCTCTCTCGACGAACAAAACTAACACTCTACAAGGCTTTCATCACGCCCGTCCTAACGTATGGCGCAGAAGTTTGGACGATGACAACATCCGATGAAGCGACTTTTTTAAAGTGACTTATTTTTTTGCAAAATATTTTCCATTAAGACCAGTACAATTTTTCATGCGTTTGAACAACTTTTCAAAACATATTTTTCACAGACAACTCTAAAAAGTGTGATTTGAAGGCGTCAACCTCTCTTCAGATGTCCATCTCGTATTTCATTTATGTTTGCAAAATAAATAAATTATTGGGTCGCAAATCAGGACTGCATGGCGAATGAATGACCCATTATTTGAATACCCACAAATGATGAAGGGCTATTCAGAGTTGATCGTCCTTCGTGGTTCTAATGATCTTGGAATATCAGTTTACACCAAATGTCAATTTGGTCGTCCTTCGTGGTTCTAATGATCTTGGAATATCAGTTTACACCAAATGTCAATTTTTTCTGGCACAATAATCGGATACGGATCTTCAAAAAATTCGTTATGTATCGAAGTTCGGCCATTACTGAATCCGGGAGACAGCGAAACTCGATGGCTTTGAATGGTTCTTAATTATCAAAAGGTGAAGCAAGTTAATGGGCATATTGTTGTTCGTTTAATTCTTGTAGAAACTTATAGAAAATCTATTAATTCCTTTTTTCGACCAAGGTGAATATTTCAAGTAACTGTAAACAGACACCTTATGATAAAAAGCTCTGAGTACGAAAGCGTTAAACTTTACTATGAAAATGTCAGAACGGCGCTGGAATGAATGCGTTGTTCCTGATGGAAATTACGTTGATGAATAAAACTAATTAAAAAAAAAAACCTATATTCTTTGTTAGGTGCTTTGTTAAAGTTTAATTACTCCCTTAGACTTTTGGGGTTAAGTGTTTTGATCTCACTGTATGAGCCTTTCTTAGGACGGACTATGACTACTATGAGGACGACACACGGCGTAGATATGCGCAATACAGTGGGTTATCCCAACCCCATTGCCTCTACTAAGCCAAGACCGTTAGTACGTGATGAAGAATCACATCCTGCGCGAGGTAACCCTGCTACTGAACTCAGTAAGATCCCTTGCTCTCGGATGACAAATAGACTGATTACTGAGTTAAAACAGAACACTACGGCAAGCGAAACAGTAGGTATGACTGCGGCTAACGTAGATATGCCAACTGCCACTCGAACCGGAATTGCGGCTCATCTTTAAACGGAGTCCAAGGAAATGAAGTAAGCAGTGGCCACTGTCAGATATACCACCAGTTGTCGGAGCGGCGCACACTGTTCTCGATGCCGGTGGACAATCGGGTGCCTGTCGTTTGCTTCGGTAGGAAGTATGATGTTTTGATTCCAGATAGAGATCAATGGTTAAGTCCAGAGAACCTATTAACGAGATACCAGCACACTTTCTACATCGACAGATCCAAAACCAGCGATGGAAGCGGATCTGGATGTTACTTAGACGGAGACACTAAGTACTCCTATGCCACATGACAGATGGCCACGGTATTCCTTACGGAAGTCTATGCCATCTTGAATGTGGCGTACTGGCTAATTGAGAAAAAGTGGCGGGGCAACAGTATTGGAATTTATAGTGACAGTCAAGTTGCACTGAAAGCCCTTGCTAACCCACGCTGCTCTTCGAAGTTAGTCGGTGAATGTAAGACAAAACTGAACAGTGTCGCAAAACACAACAAAGTTAGTCTTATTTGGGTGCCTGGACATTGTGGTATTGCAGGGAACGAGTTAGCTGATAAATTGGCAAATGAAGACTCTGCAAGTATGCCACTAGACCCTGAACCCTTTCTAGGTGTCAATTCCGCATCGATTCAACTATGGATTGACGACTTCATGAGGTCTACTCACAGAGGTCGTTGGTCTGACTTGAACTCGTGCAGAGTAGCTAAGTGCTTTGTGAAAGAACCAAACAGGAAAACAGCAACCTTCCTCCTAAAACTAAGCAGGAAGGTTCTGAGAGTACTGGTGGGTGTAAGCACAGGGCACAACGTCTGTGGTCAGCATATGGCTACCATGGGGGTCGTAGACAGCCCGATATGCCTATCCTGTCTTGAGAATGACGACACTGCAGAGCATTTTCTCTGTAGCTGTCCTGCATTTTCCAGAATCAAACTTAGGATATTGGGTTGCGATACACTGAGTATGGGCAAAAGTCATACTCTTCCGGATCTCTTAAAATTCATCAATGAATCCCAGAGATTTGTGGAAGAGTGATCTCAAACTAATCTATCCGTTTTTACCATCCACCTTCTATATTTCCTATCTCTATTCTTTCTACTGATTTCTACCCGGATGTAGTACAATGGTCTACTGACTGAGTGCTTGGACTTGTCCAACCCCCCACAAATCTAATCTAATCTAATCTACCTTAGTCTTAGGCACTTTTTTGCATTTCATTAGTTTTGAGTATACAACTGAACATAGCGTATTTTAAACTATTTATAAAAAACGGCAATGAAGTGAAAGTTATCAGAATGCTTCAATTATTTACGCAGACTAGCTTGTCATTTTTTCTATTAGCCTACCAGTCTCGTTTCCTTGCAATCCTTCGCTACACTATAGCTCACCTTTTCTCAGCTTCCTTTTCTTAGTTTTTAAGTTAATCTCTTTGCATTATCTTTTATTTCTTCCTCAACCTTTCAGATACCGAGCCCTCACTCCATTCCAGTATCTTAAATTTTTCCTTAATCTTTCTTCTGTTGCTGCAACATTTTGTTGCCGGTGGTCATTACTTTACATAATCCAGATAAATTTACCACTTTTTGTTGACCACTTACTCACAACTGCTTGTTGCTGTTACTCGTATGTTATCCAGTTTTTTTAAATTTTTTTTCTACTGATTTATTCGAAATTTTACTTTGCCTTCGCTGACTTCCTCATGCCGCCTGCATTTGTTGGTTACTCGGTCGCTTGTAGAGTACAGTAGCTTTTGATGTTTTGTTGGTCGTATTGTTGTTGTTATTGTTTCTGTGTACACACGTATGTATGTACACTTGGGTTTGGCGATGCTTTCGATTAAATTAAACTGTTAACAATTTAGGTTTTTTATCTGAGAAATAATAAGATTAAAATCCATGTGAACATGTGTAGGTGTACAAATATCTACGTGTAATAAATGTAATACATGAGAGTCCGTACCTATGCATATATGTGTAATACTGCAGGAATGAGATACCCGCTAAGAAATTGAATACCAAATTGAATTTTAAGTAAGACTGGAGTTATTATCTGTTTGCTATACCATTTTTTTAATGTTTAAGGTCCACATTGGGAATCGGAGTTAAGACCTGCTGTCGCAAACTATTATTCTTTCCGTTGTTTTCTACATAAAATGAAGCGGAATTGTGGATGGCCGGAAATTGAATGATAAAGTAGTTCGTCAGTTCTCCACACATGCGACCTAAAAATGTACTATCAAAGTCTGGCGACAGCTTGACGGCGGCAGAGAAAATTATCTGTACTATCCTTATCCTACAAGCAAGATGGGCACAGTGGATCGTCGATGAGCCCTATGGTAACTATATGTCGTCCCCACAGACTATGTCCCATAGTTAGCCCCATCAGGGCTGGTAGCGCACTTCTCTGTGTGAGAAGGAAGTTTACTACCACCGTGAAAGGCCTTTTCAGAAAAAAGCTTCGTTGTTTTGCAGATGTTAGTAACGGGTAATTTTTTAGCTATTATCTTTTTAAACAGTTGGTTTAAACAGCTGACGCACGCTTCGTGTTTTGTTTCAAACACCTTCAGTTTGGTCTATAATTTAACCATGAATCGTCTTACAAACGAACAACGCTTGCAAATCATTGAATTTTATTATAAAAATGCGTGTTCTGTTAAGAAAGTTTATCGTGCGCTTCTTCCATTTTATGGCCAGTTCAATCGACCCACTGAAGCGGCTATTCGAGCTATGGGGACTAAATTTAGAACCAAATTTACATTATTGGACATCACACCACCAACACGCTTACGTAGAGTGCGAACTGAAGAAAATATCGCAGCTGTATCGGCCAGTGTTAATGATGAGCACCAATTATCGATTCGTCGCCGTTCGCAGCAATTGGGCCTCTGTTACTCAACAATGTGGAAAATTTTGCGAAAGGATTTAGATGTGAAGCCTTTCAAAATACAGCTGGTGCAAGAATTGAAGCCGAACGACCTACCACAACGCAGAATTTTTGGTGAATGGGCTCATGGAAAGTTGGCCGAAGATCCACTTTTTTATCGAAAATTGTGTTCAGCCACGAAGCTCATTTTTGGATCAATGGGTAAATAAGCAGAATTGTTGATTTTGGAGTGAAGATCAGCCAGAAGAATTGCAAGAGCTACCATTGTATCCATAAAAGGTCACAGTTGGGTGCGGTTTATGGGCTGGAGGTATCATTGGACCGTACTTCTTCAAAGATGCTGCGAATCGTAACGTAACTGTGAATGGTGAGCGCTACCGTGAAATGATATCCAACTTTTTTTTGCCCAAAATATAAGTGCTTGACTTCCAGGACATGTGGTTTCGGCAAGACGGTGCCACATGCCACACAGCACGCGTAACAATGAACTTGTTGAGAGGGGAATTCGGTGTACATTTTATTTCACGTTCGGGATCTGTCAATTGGTCTCCCAGATCGTGCGATATAACGCCTTTAGATTATTTTTTGTGGGGCTATGTTAAAGCTCATGTCTATTCAGACAAGCCTGCATCAATTAACGCATTGGAAAACAACATTAAAGCATTTATATGTGAGATACCGCCCGAAACATTGGAAAGAGTATGCCAAAATTGGACTAAGCGCATGGACCATTTGAAGCGCAGTCGCGGTCAACATTTGCATAAAGTAATCTTCAAAAATTAAATTATATGGACTGTACTATCGATTTAAATAAAAATGTCATGCATTTTTCAGAATTTGACCTGTGTTTTTTTGAAAAACTTTCCTATAGCTCTTAAAAAACCACCCTTTACTTTACCAACGGTTCACCCCGCTGTGCTTGGCTCTAAAATTGGCTCCGATCCATTCGAATATCCCAAGTAACCACAGTTCGTCAATTAGTCAGCCAATTCGTTGACTTGAACACCATAGCGTCCCGGCCCCCACATACGAGAACATTAGTCAAAGCTCATACCAACTTGCATTGCTGGACTATTTTTGAAGAGGTGCGAGCGGTTCCTAAGACCTTTAGAACAGCTTAGCTTTCACTGCAGACCTTGATTTTAAGTTCTCGCCACCCTTCAATAATTATCCAGTCTGTTACTTCAAGCATTTCAGTACCATATATTTCAATGTTATTCTTGGTTAGCTACCAGCAATTAAATTCTAAATCCTAAACACAGTATCATGAATATTGTCGTACTATACGTTCGTAAATTTTCTCTTTTCAATATAAGTGTTCCGCCCGGCACGAATATCACAAGTCGTTCTTATATTTATTACATGTAAAATCGGCCCATATGTGGTGCCACTGATACGGTTGCCCGCTGTTGTCTCTAATCGTTTTCTAATACCAACATTGTATGTTTTTTCAAGCACAGTTATAAGCTTGGCGCTTGGCACTTGCGCTATGTCTATAAGTAACGGGTGCGCACTTGTTTTGCACATTTCTTTTTAGTAATTGCGGCAATATTTTCAAAATCAGTGTTCAGCAAAGTAAAAAATATTTATTGAACTCACCACCAGTCAAACTGTGTTCATTGAAGAAGGTCACTTCTGGGTCAGGAGTTTTTGGTTAAGTAAAATTACTATATTTGGAGTGAGAATAAGCACTTAATATGCCATACAGTGCTACATACTATACTAAATGCTTCATCACTTTATTTGACCAACTTGCGATGGTCTAATAATTCGTCCCTGGATCCACCGAGTGGTCTTTATTAATCGTAGTTCACTTAGTCCTCTTTCTCAAGTTATTTATATATAAATACCAGGTTAGGTTGGTTTAGGCTGCAGTGGCTACCTTGTGGAACCAACTGGTAGCCTTCATAACCCTCACTACAATTTTTGAAATCAACATCCGCCAACTGATTGTGAGTGTCGAATAAGGACACAGCCATATACCGAAACTTATATTTACACCGTATCTGATATTTCTTTCCAGCAGCTTCTGCAGCATCTTCGAAAAAGTACACCCGGCTTTTCTGTATGCTCATCTATTACACAATGAGCCAACCGATGGGTACCAGTAGATATGTCTTTATACCATGTGTGCCTTGAGAAGGCACAAGCTGTGGTTCGATCAGTGGCTTGCTTGATTGAAAGTAAATTCTCTAAAAGGTATTTTGCAGTTGGCATACGGCTTACCAATGCGGTCTTTCCCAGAAAGAAACTGCTACCATGCCGTGCTCATCTTGTCATTGCCCCGCTATATTGCCATGAGTTGGAACCAAATTGAGACGCAGTTTGTTCAGTTTAGTCACACTCGTGTAGAGATTGGCGATAGTTCAGTGTGAGAGTAGAGTAGTCCAGTAGTAGAGCTCAGAGTTGTAGTTGCAGTAGGGCTAACACTAAATATGAAAACGTCTCCTCCGAAAGGCATGCAGCTTCCATGATACATAGCAGATACTTCAGTCTAGAAGGCGTTACCGTAATCAGACAAAAAAATGAAATTTGCTAGTTAATAAATCCCAACTATTCGCAATTAAAATTTTTTTTCGTGTTATATTTGACAAAAAAAAGTTATATCTTTAAAAATACCACCCCCTACATGCACACACACTTATCTACGAGTATAAAGCTATTTAATTTCAATTGTTTGTCAATTGCACTCATTACTTTGGCTGCTGTTGCAAGTCTATAGCTTCGTAATTTTTGTTTCCATTGTTCAGTTGACCAGCCGTCTATCCGGCCATCTTTTGTTAGCCTCTAACTAACAATAAATTTGGAAAGGATTTTTTACTCTTTGGGCAATTTCTTAGTATCATTTGAGCAGAGATTTTTTGTAGCCAATAGATTAATTAATGCATGTACGCTTTCGCCAGCGATTTGCAAATTGAGTTATAAATATTTTTCAATCTTGAAAATAAACAGAAACCATGAATGGTGAATTGCAGTAGGCGCTGAGAAAAATATTACATTTAACATGAGAAAATTTAATCAATTTGTTAAACTGGAATAGGTTTTTGTTTTAGTTTTCAGCTGTATTATGTGAAGATTTACGGCTATGCCAGAATTTCAAATTTGTTTTATTGCCAACTTAATATTATTAAACGAACCAATATGCATAAATATGGATGGGTCTATAACTCGCTACATGACATGATCGTACAGAGCTTTTGTGAAGTACCTCGATTATTAAAAATAAATTTTACTTTTGTCTTTTTAACGCAGACTTGAACTACTGCTTATAATTTAAATAGATGGCAACGCCAATTATAAATATTCTTCTATCAAAACTTGTTAAAACACTAATTTTTGTAATAAAAATTATGTGGCAATACCAGGTAAAAATATTTTTTTATTGGAACATATTTGAACAGCTTTTATTTGATATAATATTTCATAATATTGAATAGTGAAATTTGTGATAAGTTATCAAAAAATAGTTTTTGGAATAAATTGTTTTCCAAAATATTTGGCTTGATACCCATGCTGCAATACTTATGTAGGTTTTTCTTCATAAATTACTATTTGTTTTAATACGAACAGATGTTAATACGAGGGGTGCCTTTTATTTGGCAGGATTTGGCAACCCTGGTGTTGCAATCTGGCAACTGACAGCTGTAACGCAAAGTTTGCCATTTTTTGGCTTTTACGTACACAGAACGTTTTGAAATACCAGCGCTATTTGTGTTGTTTACAGTAACTTAAAAGATTCATCTCGGTTCAAAAATGGAATTAAATCGTGAACATTTTCGTGCGATTATTTTTTACAACTTTCGACGTGGATTAACTCAGCAACATTGCATGGATGACCAGTGTTTATCGATGGTATGGTGAATTCAATCGTGGTCGAAGTTCACTCCACGACGAATTTCGTGAAGGTCGTCCAAAATCAGTTGTTGTTCCGAAAACCATTGATGCTGTGCGCGAACTGATACTGCAAGATTGTCATGTGACCTATCGTGAGATTGAGACAATCTTAGGCATTAGTGGGACCAGGTAGGTAGGTTTGGCAGCCGCATCGCACATAGAGACAACGATGCCACTTAGACCACGGAATGGGTCCGTTGTGAGCCGCGGGGGCTGGGCTACATTTCCCCTTCCATATTAAACCATCCTGAGCTTTTGACAAAGCGTAAAAGGTTGTTGATACCTAAAGTGTATAGATTATCTATGTTCGTTAAGAAGTAGGATTTTAAAAATCGGTTTCTGCTTCTGGATAGAGCCGGGCATGTGCAAAAAAGGTGTTGAATTGATTCCAATTCCTCCTCATTTCTGCAGCTACGACAGAAATCATGCGTGTATACGCCTAATCTCCTTGCATGATTTCCTATGAGACAATGTCTTGTGAGGGCCCCTACTAAGGTCCTGATTTGAAGTCTACTCAGTCTTATAATACTCTTGGACAGACGTAGATTAAGCCTTGGCCATGTTTGCCTAGCAATTCCGCAGGTGTTAGCGCTAATCCATCTCTGATTTGCAGAGTTGATTAGTGCGTCCTTAATGAGAAGCTTACAAGTTGCGAGAGGTATCTCCATAAAATTACTTATGTCTGGCAAACAGGTACCTTCTCTTGCAAGTTGGTCTGCCCTACAGTTCCCTGGTATATCTCTGTGGCCTGGGACCCAGCATAATATTATACGATATTGCTTGGCCATCTCATTAAGAGATTGGCGACAACGTAAGACACTCCTTGATGTTGTTTGGAATAGTTGAGCATCCAGGGCTCGTAGGGCAGCTTGGCTGTCTGATAGAATGCAGATATCCGTTGATGATATTCTGTTTATCTTTAACCATTTTAAGGCTTCATGAATAGCGTTTATTTCCGCTTGAAAAACGCTACAGTGATCCGGTAATTTAAAGGATTCACTAATAGAAAGCTCTTCGCAAAATAACCCTGATCCTACACCGGTGTCCATTTTGGATCCGTCCGTGTAGATCTTAACGGGTGTGTTGGGTGTTGGATCTTCTTCAAGCCATTCCAGTCTAGAAGGGATTTTCATTAGGAAATTCCTTTCGAAGCAAAGAATGGGAGGGTGATAATCACAGTCACCGGGTATATCCGTGTAGGAGTCTAAAATGGTTGAATGTCCATGTGTGACAGTTCTCCATTGTGAGCTCGCTTTGAGCCTTAAAGCGGCGCAGGCCGCTGAGTATTTGCAGAAGAGATCTAGGGGTGGCAGATGTAGCATGATGTCCAAAGCCATGGATGGCGTGGTTTTCATGGCGCCACATATTGCTAGTTCCGCTGATCTCTGCACCTTATTCAATAAATTAGAATAGGTTTTTTTCTGCATAGCACACCACCAGACAACATTTCCATATAGAAGAATGGGTCTGACGACAGCAGTGTAGAGCCAATGAGCAACCTTAGGTTTAATTCCCCAGGTCTTCCCTAAAGCTCTCTTACAGGCATAAAAAGCTAGGTTCGCTTTCCTGACTCTTTCTAAGGTGTTTGACTTCCAAGTCAGTTTCCTATCTATGTTTAGTCCCAAGTACTTGGTTTCTTCCGAAATCACAAGAGCTTCCCCTTTGAGCGTAATTGGACTTAGCTGAGGGATTCTGTGTTTCCTAGTGAACAATATGAGTTGTGTTTTGTCTGGGTTGACTCCTAGACCACACTTTCCTGCCCACCTAGAAAGTATATCTAGAGCATTTTGTATTAGGTCTCTTAATGAAGATACAAATTTACCAGAGACAGCAATAACAACATCGTCGGCGTAAGCTATCACCTTACAGCCCACCGATTCCAGTATTAACAGTAGTTTATTTACAACTGCGTTCCATAAAAACGGTGAGAGGACTCCACCTTGCGGTGTACCTCTACTTACCGATCTCCTGAGCACCGATTCTCCTAGTTCCGCTTCAATGATTCTGCTATTTAGCATTTTGCCAATGAAGCCTACCAAGCCCGGTTCTACCCTAAGATCAGTGAGTGCTGCAGTAATTGCCCCCCCTTCAACATTGTTAAAGGCCCCTTCAATATCAAGGAAAGCGGCTAAAGTAAATTCCTGTTTGTGCAGTGAACTCTCTGCCGTGTAAATAAGGTTATGTAGAGCTGTCTCTACCGATTTCCCTTTCGTGTAGGCATGTTGTGACGTAGAGATAAGATTTCTATCTATAGTTAGGCTTAAGTGAAATTCTATCAACCTCTCCAAAGTTTTCAATAGGAAGGAGGAGAGAGATATCGGTCTTAAGTCTTTTGGATGGGTATGTGAGTTTCTACCAGCTTTTGGAATGAAAACAATTTTGACTTGTCTCCACTTCAGAGGTATATGACCGTAGAGAAAGCAACCTTTGAAGATTGCTAGTAGTCCGTGTGCTAGATATCCGGCGGCCTTTTGCAGTTCCACCGGGTAAATGCCATCTGGGCCCGGTGATTTAAAAGGTTTGAAACTTCCAATCGCCCATAAGAGCCGATCCTCAGAAATAGCATCTATTCTGACTTCACGACATTGTGCTGTATCTTCCATGTCATGCCCAGTAATGTCTGAGCAGCCTGGAAATTGAGTGTCGAGTAAAAGTTCTAGAGACTCTTTACTGGTTGTAGTGAAAGTACTATCACTTTTCTGTAGCAGTTCCCAATTTGGAGGGCTTCCCGCTAAAATCTTACGAAGTCTGGAGGCCTCAGTTGCCCCCTCAACCTCTTCACAAAAGGATTTCCAAGATTGCCTTTGGGCAATTCTGATTTCCTTCTTGTAGATTCTCAGAGCATCTTTATAGCCTTTCCAATCTTCATCGAGACGTGTTTTCTTTGCCTCATTAAAAGCGCTTCTGCTTGTTTTTTGAAGCTCGCTTAGCTCAACCGTCCACCACTTAGGCTTGGGTTTACCCCTCAGTCTTCTTATGGGACAGGCTACCGCCAAGGCAGCATTCATGTTGTAGGTAATCTTGTCAACCAAATTTTCTAGTCCTTCTATGCTTTGTGGCACCGCTGATGGACATGTTCCTAGGGTAGCCCCGATACAATCTATATACCTTTCCCAGTCTGTTTTCCTGATATTTCTACCAGGCTTAGGTTTCGGTAGATTTTTGCTAACCTCAAACGAGATATATCTATGATCAGAAAAGGAATGTTCTTCCAAAACTTTCCAGTTCCTAATTCTGTTAATAACGGAGTCAAAAGCAAAAGTAGCGTCTAACACTTCCTGTCTATTACTAATGACAAAAGTAGGTTTATTACCTTTATTGCAAATCTGTAGTTTAGTACCTATCAGATAGTCAAAGAGACACTCACCTCTAGCGTTAGTATCAGTGCTGCCCCATATCTCGTGATGCGCATTTACATCCGCACCAATGATTAGCTTTGTGCCAAGCTTCTGCGCCTGCGCTACCAGATCTTTGAATATTGATCTCGGTAGCTCCTCGTGGTCATGTGCGAGGTAACAGGAAGATAGCCACATCCGTTCATTTCCCGACTCCAGGCTAATGGTCAATTGATCGGTGTCGCTGTAATTAGAGAGCATGAAAGCATTTATCCCTTTTCTTATTAGTACGCACGCTCTAGGGTTACCTTTGTTGCGAGCATACATCAGTTTATATTTTTGAGTCCTTAGTCCGCACACAAGTCCATGTGATACCCATGGTTCTTGAATCAGGACAATATGATGTCCACCTTTGGTCAGGTGGATTATGAGGTTGGCGGACGCAACCTTTGAGTGGTGAAGGTTAATCTGAAGAACCCGTAACATCATGGTTACTGGGCTTCCTCTCCACCACCGTTTTGTTGGGCTCATCTGAATCTGACGCCAGTAGCTCTTCCTCATCAGTGAGAGTAGTATCAAGTACTCTATCTAACAAGGAAGAGATACTGCCGTCAGCAGATGCCTTCCGTAGCGCTGTAGCAGTGTTAGGACCGGAGCCAGATTCTGCCACGGGGCCTATCTCAGCTCCAACCGGGTCCTTTAAGTTGGGCGCCTTGTCCTTATTGTAGACCCTCAGAGTTATGGACGAAAACCCATAGCTTACTACACCGTCAGATCGCGCTAGTGCGTCCACCGAGTCCTTGCAGACTACGAAAGTAGCGCTTCGGTACTCGCCCTTGGGATCGATGTAGGAAGCTCTGGATTGCATACCCGAAGCATTTCAAGGATTCGTTGAGGGTCTGATGGCTCCGCTGGTAATCAGGCCCTAGCTCTTGGTAAACTAGGGATGTCATCCCTTGAAATTACCTCGAGTTTAGACCCAGGCCATACTTCGCCAATCCTTGAGATGGCTATTTTGTATAGATCAGTGGATCTCTGATCGGCACAAGCGATTAGCTTCACATGACTCTGATGCCATCCACTATCGCGACAGAAAGGAGCTGGACCAGGATTCTCCTTCAGAATTTGGAAGAAGACGCTTGAGAGCCTGGCTTCCACTTTCTTCCAATTGTCAGGCGAAATAGTGCCGTCAGGGTTGCTTTTATCAACCACCGCCCATAGCTGTTGGCCTTTGACAGCTTCGCTGTACGTAGCTGGAGAAGTCTTGTTGATTCGGGGCTTCTTCAACGTGCTGGGGTTGCTGGGTGGGTCGTCCGACAACTGACGTTTTGGGTTCGGTTCAGAACCCCGAGGGGACTCCTCCGTTACCCTTGTCGCCCAGCTAAATGAGTGCTTCTGTTTAACAGACCACTCCCCCTCTGGAATCGTTTTCAGGCGCTCCAGTAGCCTGAAGGCAGCACGTCTCTCCTTGTAGCCATGCCGTGCAGGCTCTGCTACTGCGGAGGTATCAGTCTCAGACTCAGCTTTGCCACCTTTACCAGGGCTAGTCCCGGCATTGGTGGTAGAGGAAATTGACTTCTTGGCCGTAGTTTTGTTGCGAGTACCGCCACTTCTGCTGTTGCCAGGTTTGTCCTCAGCACCAGCTTCCGCCGTACGAACTGGGCTAGCCGTGAAGGGCTTCGATGTACTGACACTGCCACTAGGTTTAGTTATCCCAGCTTCCGTCGTACTAAAAGAAATCTGGTTTGATCCAGATTTGGAGGTGGAAACTATAGCTTCCTTTGCATTTAGGGACTGCTTGTCCATTGAGGTTTTTTGATTGAAAGACTCCATCTGTTTCTTACGATCACCGTCCACCGTGGCAGACATGGTGATCTTATAAAAAGGAAGGGGAAACATGATGGTCGACCGTGGCAGCGCCCCATACCACGGCAAGGTCATGGTTATACCCCGAGGTGACCCGGTATCGAGGTAGCTCCGTAGAAATACAGTCGGACAGAAAACCCCCTGACTGCAAACCACCCAATAGGCACGGGTCGCATGACACCTTGGGTTAGGGGGGGTGAGGAGAGGAGATGATGGGATGATGAGGGTTAAGGATTAACAGGTGCGTCGTTACGGTGATCTTCATATGGTGATTGGATGGCCACCAATTTTGCCATGAGGCGGGTGGATGGCTAGCCAATCCTCATATGGAGCTTCCCCACCATATCATGCGGACCAACCCAACACTTAAGCCTCATCCCCGCGACAAGGAGACCAACATGATGAGGGACCAGCATACATTTAATATTGCATAAACATTTGACTGTCAAAAAAATTTGTTCGCGTTGGATCCCACACAATTTGTCAATCGCTCAAAAAAAGGCTCGTGTCGATTGGTCGAAGGAAATGCTCAAAAAATACGATCGCGGGGCTTCGATACACGTCTATGACATCGTGGCAGGTGATGAATCATGGATTTACGCGTATGAGAAAGTAAACAGTCGACTGTGTTTCAAGATGAGCCAAATCCAACAAAAGTTGTTCGCGCACGAAGCACTTCCAAGCAAATGGTCGCCTGTTTTTCGGAAAAACTGGACATGTCGCAACCGTACCACTAGAACAACGCAGAACAGTAAATTCTGAGTGGTACACAACCATTTGTTTGCCAGTTGTCTTCCAAGAAATTAGGAAAACCAATCGCCAAAGACGGATCACTCTTCACCAGGACAATGCGAGCTCCCACACATCGGCTCAAACAACTGCTTTTTGAGCACCCAAAACATCGAATTAATGGGTCATCCGCCGTATAGTCCTGACTTGGCACCGAATGACTTCTTTTTATTCCCGTACGTAAAAAACAAACTGAGAGGTCAACGTTTTTCGACACCTGAAGAAGCGGTTGCGGCATTCAGAATGCATGTTTTGGAGGTACCGAGATATAAAAGGCACCCCTCGTAAATTGGCTTGCCAACGAAATAAAAATTATTAAAATCGAGCCAGTATTTTTTGAGCGATGCTTTTTCGAAGAAATGTTCTACGTTTCTGTACAGATATATACTGTTATATGAATCGAATGTTTTTAAGAGCTTATTGAATGATTTTTTTTATTATAATCTGGTGATAGTTTCATGGCGTTAAGTGTTTGAATATGATATCCGGCATATGTCCGCCGTAGTTTCGATTCGATCAGTACAATTTTTGGCGTCAATGGTGGTTTGAGTATTGTAATGAATCGATTGTTCAGCACGCGGTATGGCAAGTTGTACCGTCTTGTTCGAACCAAATGTCATCAAATTCATAATGACCTGGCAAACCTTACTGAACAGAAATGCCAACACTGTTTATCATTCTCAGCTGTCATACCATAAGGAAATAGTATCTCTTTTGTTATAATTTTGAAGCGATAACCTATTACAACGAAGGACAGTATGGTTATCTATCGTATGCACATCACACTATAGATTTTATATAGTAATGCTGCATACTCAGTGTTTTACTTTCTCATTTATTTAATCTTTTGAGGGACTTTAAAGGCCTAAATTTTCAAGAAATTGTTTTAAAAACTTAAACTCACTTTGTGATATTAATATGGATATCAAACGAAAGAGTGTACGTATATTCAGCTGATAAGAACTTTTTCTTGTTTACTTTTCCATTTTGCTTTTCTTAGGGTTATATAAAATTATAAATACGCTACTTTTGCGTCCGCCGTAGTCGAATAGGTTGGTTCGTGACTACCATTCGAATTCAGAGGGAACGTAGGTTCGAATCTCGGTGAAAGATCAAAATGAAGAAAACGTTTTTTCTAATAGTGGTCGCCCTTCGGCAGGCAATGGCAAACTTCTGGCATGAAAAAGCTTCTCATAAAAAATATTTGCCATTCGGAGTCGGCTTGAAACTGTAGGCCCCTCCATTTGTGGAAAAACATCAAGACGCACCCCACAAATAGGAGGAGAAGCTCGGCCAAACACCCAAAAAAGGGCGTACGTGCCAATTAGATATATACGAGTATATATAAACTTCTGTGTGCTTTGGACTATCATCAGCAACAATTTTACTTCAATTCTGGGTCTTCCAAGGAAGCCTTAAGGAAACAGGTGATGGAATTCGAGAGGAAAGTTGCAAAGGTTTAGAAGTTAGTGCCAAAATTAGTCCAGTGCCACACCTGTTACCTCGCCACAGGGGTGGCCGAATGTTCAACTTATTGCTCCCACGAAAAGTATTGTCACACATCCTCTAAAGTAAATAAATATCAATAGAAAATTGGCTCTACGTTAAATTGTTCAGAAAAAAAAAATATAGTCATGTGGACTCGGAAGGCTTAAATGAGCACGAATAGAACCACTTTATTTTGGAAACCAGTTTTCACGGTGGAAACGTCATGATGTGAGGAGCATTTTCCTTCACGAAAAGATACCTATGAGAGTCAGATAATGTAGCAATTTACGTAAATAGGCAAACAAATGACTAAACGGCAGCTAATATAATTCAATCAACTTCTACGAATGTGTAATTAAATATAAAGCAGGGCATATAAATTATTGAATCAAAACGACTAACTGCTACTTACATTTAAATCAAGTGTAAAGAACCAAGAATCTAACGGGCTTTTCATTTTGCTATGCGTGCTTAACTATGGTATTTAAATTTCTTTCCCACATTCAAAAGCATTTCCGTAATGTGATTAAAATTGTGTGGACTGTAACGGAGAGGCTAATAATATATTTTATCGAAATACTTACCGGTGGGCCTTATATCAGGTCAGTCCGTAAGTTCGTGCGTATTTTACCCATAATTTCACTTTTGTACGATTTTTGCATACAAAAAATTATTCGCGCAATATAACGGAACTATTCATATTTTTTTTTGATATATTGTGCATTCAACAAGTGCTTTTAATCGAGGATGCCCCGCGCGCTGGTCGTCTTGAAGTCTTTAACTCCGACGCCTTGCTCGAACTCGTGGAAGCTGAGCCAAATTTGACACGATATGATAGCTCAGAGGTTAAATTCATCGCATGGAACAGTTCACAAGCACCTGGTTCAGTTGGGAAAGGTTTTAAAGCTGGGAAAATGGGTTCCGCATAGACTTTCCGTCACCAACCTTCAGCAGAGAGTGAATGTGTGTTCTCAGCTGCTGCAACGGCTTGAAAATGAAAGTTTTTTGAACCGCATCGTTACTGGTGATGAAAAATGGGTCATTTACAATAATCCTGTTCGTAAACGCCAATGGTTAGATAAAGATGAAACACCAGAACCGATCCCTAGAGATGGCCTTCACCCCAAAAAGATTCTCCTGTCTGTTTAGTGGGATATGACCGGTATTGCTGATTATGAACTTCTGGAACCAAACCAGACGATAACTGCTGATTATTATTCCCGTCAGCTATCAAACCTGAATGAGGCACTTAACAAAAATCGACCGTCTTTAGTGAATAGACGCAAAGTTTTGTTTCACCACGACAACGCAAGACCTAATACCGCAAATCAAACATTAGGCAAGCTGAATGAGCTCGGATGGGAGCTAATGCCACATCCACCATACTCTTCGGATATTGCACTTTGTGATTATCACCTTTTCCATGGACTTCAATATGAGTAACAAGAACTACTCCTCAAAAGAAGCTATAAAAAGGGATATCGAAGCGTGTTTTGGCTCCAAGGACAAACAATTTTTGCGCAGCGAATTAAAAATTTGCCTAAACATTGGGAAGACATTGTAAATAATGAAGGAAAATATATTATTGATTAATAAATACTTTAAACACATTTTTTATTAATTTTAAAACCACCTTTAAAAAACGCACGAACTTATGGACTGACCTGATAAATTGTACATGTGAAATCAAAATAAAACGGTTTATGGCGTCATCCTCGTTATTTAATAGTCTCGAATGCATACTTAAGTATTTTATTAAGCAAATGCATCCTAATTAGCGTTCCCAGGCGGGTACATAAGAAGTTGTGCACTTGCATGCATCCATAATTAGCATACAGAAAATATTATTTAATTGCATTAAAATTCTCAATACGAACCGGATTTGTAGGTGTTAGATTTAATCAAAAAGCTTTCCCATAATAATTTGTATTGTCACATAATTAAAATCCGATGTATTTTGCGTAAGTAAATATTAAAGTGATATTTTTTGGCAAACATTGTACCATTCGAATACCAATTTAAAGATGAAACATGAAATAAGAGAAAACTTTTATTTCAAATATGGTACATTCGGCCGTCGCCAGGTCATAGGAAGCCTCCATATGAAGGCTTGCGATAAAAACCTTCTGCAGTTCAGAGGCGACATACAACTGTAGGTCTATCCATTTGTGTAACAATATCGAGACCCACAGCATAAATTGCAGAAAGAACCGTCATTCAAAAAGCTTTTCTAAATATACAGTCAATCCGTTACAAAACCTAATAAATCACAGCATCACGGCAGTCAAGCGCGTTCGCATCACACAAATCACATGCGAACAAAGGTAAAGTGGCGCTAGAGAGTAATACATGGCAATTAGTTAGTTTTTGCATGTGCAATTGCACTATTGATGTCAATATCAGAGGTAATTGTCGATTACGGGATTTCGGAATATTTCTGAAGTAATCTCGAGACATCGGGATTCGCCCCGTGCCGTCATTATTTTAAATTCAGCAGAAATTCAATTAGCATAGTGATCCTTTATGAGAAATAGACGCATTTTATTATACAAAAGAATTATGCGAACAAGCTTTTGCTTATTCATTATCAGTTCAAAATTATACACACAAACAATTCTGTAAGCAGGAATTTCGAGTGGCTCATAGATAATTACATTCTTAAAATAAATATAATTAATTCGGTTTAGGTTTAGGGAGATCAGTCAGATGAAAATGAAAATTGACTTTGCCAAATAATTACTAAAATTAAATACGATACAAAGAATATTTTTCAAAAAAAATAAAAACCTGGAAAATTTGTATTTTTATCATATGAGTACTTTCTTCACTCTACATACTGAACGTCGTATATCAATAAGCGGCCGCCTTGATAATAGGTTGTTGCGTTAGGCATGACTTACAAACATTTGAATTTTTAAACAATTTTCCTACAAATACTATTAAAAATAAATAAATAAAAAAATATATATAAATTTTTGACGTGATAACGTCTTATAATTCGATTTAGCCGGCTGCATGCACGAAAAAATGTGTCGCTTGTCAATTGTCGTTATCTTGCTCATGCGTCGTTACCTTGCTTGAACTACAAGCGAAAGCGCGGAACGAACGACAAAGAGCACAATCGGCCCCCGCATTCGGCAACGTTCGACATCTGGCTCTGTCCTACTTGAGTGAGCATATATATGTTTGTATATGTATGTATATGCGCATTTGTATATAAATTCACATACTTGTATTTGCATATACCTTCTTCCTGTATGCATGGTAATGAACCATTTCTCTGTTGAGAATAGGACGATGATAGAAAAAGTAGGAAATGAAAGGGAGTGTTTCGAGTGTAAAGTGTCTTGAAAAAGGCAAATCGATGATGGTGCCTCTTAATGTAGTTGACTTATTAACGTCTGATGCACAATCGAAATTGAATATATCTTTCATGAATTTGATAATTGTTTCGTCATTTTTCACGTTTGTGTAAATGTAACTTGACCTATTCCATTGCGATTCCCGTTACCTCCTTGTCTATAGCCATACAAAATATCTATCAAACAAATAAAATTAAAATTTTGTTTTGAAAATTGCAACCATTCCATCAGTATTTTCTTATGACGTTGTCACGTTAAACTATCGCCAGTAAACCGACTTTACAGACATCCTCTTTTTTTAATTAGAAAAAAGTGTTGAATTTGTTCTCTCTTAGGCAAAGTTGAAAACTAATACAAATTTATTACGTGGCAAAACTGGAAAACTTTTAATTTAATAAGCTTTTATTTGAAATATTTTCTATTTGAACTAATCACGGGATTTTTGGGGTCCCGAGATGCATACCCAAAAATTCCATTTTATTCACATTATGGAATACAAAAAGTATCGCTTGTAATTAAAAAAAAATAGAATAACTAAATGCTTCTTTCGGGATTTCGGGATTGACCTCCCTAAATTGCAGATTATAGAATAATAATATTAATTTACCGATTTGCATTGTAATTAAATATTCTACTGCACTCCTCCCAATTGCTTGTATTTTTCGCATGTGACTAATTCATTTATGTAAAACTTTTCATAGTAGTATAATGCTGCAGTGCCGGTGGGATAAAATAATCTGGCGTTGATGACATAATCGGCAACGAAATTGCAATACTATGTGAGTCGTTTACTATTAGATATTTATTATTGTTATTTACTTTTTGAAATAATTTCATTGCTTGCCTTGCTTGCTTTGGATTTGCTATTTGTTGTGAAGATGCAGTTAACCTCTTAAATTTGTTTCAGGTTTTTATAAATATCTTACCTCCAGATTTTTAGAATGCATACGAGTATGCAGTAAAGTTTTAACCCACATAGTCAAACCTTATATTCACTTACATCAATATGTGCATACATATAAACTTATACATGTATATATATTTTAACTCATTAACATACTAAGTACATAAAAACAGATCCCGACATGAATCTAAAATAAATTAATTCTGGTAATGCACCGCAATTAGAATTGATTAGTAATACGTAACATAGAATATTGTACTTATACGAGTGCATACATACGCGTTTATATGTATTTGTATGCAATTATAGGTAAAATTAAATGCTTGTTGATACTTGAGAGCTAAATTGCCGGCATTAAGTAGATAAAGAAAATAATTAACAATTTAGTAAACACATTTTTCTTCCATTAATTCTATGCATATTCACTACATTTATTGGAAATTTCCATGCAAAGGTGAGAAGAAGGTTATTGTTAGATAGATGCGAAGCTACCAGTCATGAAAAAGTTAATTCAGCAAGTGATAAATGTGCTTATCTCATAATTATAAATAAATTAGCTATAGTAGAACATTATTAGCAACGCAGTACTATATTTATCTATGAATTTATATTATTTATTTATTTTTGCATCAAAAATACTTGTCCTCTATTTACGTATACATAGAATATGAATACAGGCTAAAATAGTATACAAATATAGAATTTACGTATAGTATTTTAGCCTGTTTAGCCGGCGTTAAACTGGAACTTTCAAGGCATCGCCGCAGAGGCCGTCCTAAAGGATCACGGAGCCGTAGCCTACAAATAATAATAATTTTAGCCTCTTCGACCGCGAAAATAATTGTATACCAACTTTTTAATCAGAATTTTGGCCTATTCCAAAACTAAAGTAACTCGAAAATGCGTTACTAATTTTTTCGTGCTCATCGACGACAAATAACAAATAATTGGAATGTCTGTAAGTTGGGTGCTATTAAGGACGATACCTTTTTTATGATATTTGTCAAGTACAATTTTGAACAATGGAACAGCGCCTTAACATATCGCAAAATTAATTTTTTTTGGTGGAAATAATCATCCGAATGAGTCGGAAATGCAAAGGTTGGGGAAAAAATGTCAAGAAACTGGTTCTGGTGGATAGAAAAAGGACTGGCGGACCAAAAACTGTTCTGTTGAGAATATTGACTGTAGGGCGAAGGGTTCCTGAAAAACCTTCATCATCGATATCTCGTCGATTATTTTACGGATTTTACCTATAGATGTGTTGATATTGAACACTTAAATGACGTAATTTTTCACATATAATTGTTAAGAGCCGTATTTTGAATAGAAATAATGAAACCTGAAAGACTCTTACATGTTTTATTTTAAAATAACATCCAGGCGTGTCTTTTGAAATACCCTTTGTAATACAGAGTGGACCTTTCTGTTTCCCTGCGTAGAATACCGGCTTATACCTGTAATATCTAAGATATTTGTCGTCGCTTACGGGTAAAATTTCACAAATTTTCTGCAAAATTTTTATCGCGAGCACTTTAAGGGTCACCTCATCGAATGCTGTTATCGTCCAAGTTTCTGAGTGCATTACGACCGACATGATGAGAGGCTTATGAGAAGCTCATTTGTGTATAATGCGAGTCATGGACATTAGAAAAACATTTTAGAAGCTTTGATTCAAAAGTTGATCTGAATTTATACATTTTTCTAAATGCGAATTGATATCTATATTTAGACGAAAATATAAGCATTTTTTAATTTCGATGTTTTAGCTTAAAATTTTATTATATTGTAATATTTAAGTCAGAATGGTTTAGTTAGTAAATTTTAATGAATAAATATAATACATTCAATAGTCGAAATCATTCCGTGTATAATTATCCATAATTGAAATAACTCGTTTTTCGAACATTACCTATCTCACATAATTCAATTTCGTGCTTATTTGGAATTGTAGAATGTTTTTCATTCAAGTTATCCTTCAATAACTCTGTGCAACAACCCAAACCGGGCCGTTCTTTGTTAATAGAGGGTCTTTCAAAAGCCGCACCTAGATGTTGTTTTAAAATAAAACATGTACAAATGTAGATTTTTTCAAGGTTTCACTTTTTTTCAAAATACGGCTCTTAAAAATTTTATGTAGGAAATGACATCATTTAAATATCTAACATGAGCAAGTCTACAAGTAAAATCCGCCAAATAGTCAATTCGTGAATGCCAAATTGTTGAGAACATCGAGAGGTCGATGGTGAAGATAATTTTTCCATTCTCGACAGAACCAGGTTTTTGAAAATTTTTCACCAACCTTTGAATGGTCGACTCAATCGAACGATTATTGCCACCAAAATAATTGCGACTTTTACTTTTTTTATTTTCATAATAAGTTTGAATAACTTAATCGTATTGTTCTATCGTGTAAAATTGTACATCTGTCTACTTGATAAATATCAATATCAAAGATCAGATAAAAAAGTCACCGTCTAGAAATTATTCATCTGGACGTCACTTTTGAAATACCCTTTATTTTCTGAGAGTATACCTATCAAGTAATGAAACACTCGATAGATTTGCAAAAGTTAGCTCGGTTTTTATTGTTTTTAAAAAATTCCTTGCAATACACCTTTGGACGAAATGAAGGGTTAATATATATGCAGAAAAATTTCACGGGAAAGATTTTCTTAGAACACTTGAACCCATTAGCTGCCACCTAAAATGATCGCATTTCTTCAAGAAATCCCTCAAAATAATAATTTGGAAAATCGTTGGAGAATTAAAGAATGCGCTAGAAACATATTCTTCGAAACATTTTATTACGAGCCTTCTCAGGCAAAACCTTTACGTCACAGTTATGCACAATATAAAAAAAAGTTGTGCAAATATTTGAATTTTTAATAGCTCTCAGCCATGGTTTCCTTTTTTCGTCGTCATTATTTGCTAGCGTAACCCCTTCGAGTATCTCACGTACCGCTGGAGGTATGTGCATCACAGTTTGTGAAACGCTGCTCTATATGCTTGCACATGCCTTACTTTCTTACGCCTGCGTCATTCCACTTTCAGCAACATGTTTCTGCGCAACATTCGATCATCATCATCTTACCATGACAGAGGAAAAAGTCAAATAGAACTAAACAAGTGTTGCAAAAAGTGAAGGTTACATTACATACTCTGATTTTTGTTATTGCTGCATTGCTCGTGCTACAAAGAAAAAGCTTGTTGACAATTAATGCTCTAATTATGTTCGCGAGAGACTTAAAGAAAAATTGCTGCAACAAAAACAAAGAAAACATCTGCTAAGAATGTTGTAAAAGTGAAGCATCACTCGGTGCATGGAGACTACCAGTTTAATGGTAGGCACAGTCTGGGCTCTGACTTCCGTTTAAACGTTTCACAAGCGGGCGAAGTGACTATGCAACAACAGCTTTTGTTGGCCAATTTGGGTATTTGTACCATATTAGTGAGTGTGGGGGCAACATATTTTAGTGATTTTGTTACACTGCGCCAACAAAAAAATTGGTCATTGGAGGAGTTAAATACCGTACTGGCAAATACTCGTAATCACAAATCAAGAGAATGGAATCGTTACTCCAGTATGGCCGATCATTATGGGCTGCGTTTTAAGCCTTTGCGGAACATGCCACGCTTATTTTGGAATAAATTCTCGCCCACGGATGCAGTCGATACTGTAACTACTGAAGTGGAATCAACGGAAGAATATGACGATGATGAGACTGAGGGAGAACTCATAGAGCAACCAGTGACCGTGCTACCAACCGAACGTCCATTGCGTGCGTCTACAGCGAGGCCAACCAAACTAGCTACAACACCAACAAGAGTCAAGGTTATGATGACATTCCCTACAACAGCTAGTTCTGCTTTACCTTCCGACACCTTGAACTCAATTATGAGACCACCACAAATCGGCACTGCCGCTGTAAAACCATTACTTTTCCATGGCTCCCCTTTCAAGCTCAATATCTTACAGCAAAAACATGGTACCAATAAAACGAAAGGCAAAGGTTTCCTCAGCCTATTCGAAGTCATCAAATTCGAGAATACCAAGTGCTCAGTGGCCATGGGTGAAATCGATGTACGACTACGCACTCTGGAGGGAATTTGTTATCATGAATTTGAGTGCAAAAGTTTAGGTGGCATACCAACGGAGTCATGTGCAGAGGGTGTGGGGGTTTGTTGTGTATGTGAGTTCTGTGAATGGAGTGGAAAAGGTTTGAGTTCGGCTTCGATTGATTTATTATTGTACTTTCTATGGCATACAGTTTTGACTGGCTGCGGTGATACAACCAAACAATCAGTGGTCTACTTTGAGAGCCCCAACTATCCGAATCCAGTGCGTGAAATGTTGATTTGTGTGCTGATCATTAACTTGCGTGACACTGTGCAACAGTTGCGACTTGATTTCATAATGTTTGAGGTGAGTTATTAGGAATCTTGTGTCGCTTATGAAATGTATCAAAAATTATGTTTTCTCTATTTCGCAGCTGAATCGACCGACAGATGGGGACTGTTTGGACGATCAATTTATCGTATCTGGTCAAAATATTAATTTTGTTGTGCCAATACTCTGCGGCATAAATACAGGACAGCATAGTAAGTTGAGAAGTTTTTCATTAGATATTTGAAATAATTACTTGCTTCGAGTTTTTGTAGACCAACCCTAGTACACAATGCTTCAAGGGCATTATAACTTTATTCGCGAGATGTAAGTAGCGCATGCTCACCTGCCACATAAGGGAGATTTTCAAAGTTGAAAAATGTTAATAGATTAGGCTTCAGATCTCTCAAGAGTTGCTAGACTTTAGCTTATCCTATTTTATTGATTTTTAACAAATCCTTCGAGACGAACAGTTTTTTACGCTTGTAAGGTTACTTTCATAAATATTATTTTCAAAAGTAGGAACACGGAGAAGCTAATTGAGACCAAATATAAACGGCCTCAAAATTGTTCCATTGCCAAATTAAAATTTTTACTTCTCAAATAGCCGCTTAAGCTCTGTTAATTAGCTCGGTTTTATGGCTAGTACGCATAACGTTTGGCAGCTTTCTCGGGAATGCCTCTCAAGTCGCTGCTGTGCACACGGATTCTTCAAGTGCGTTTGATAAATGTTGTCGTTTTATCTTTTTTTCGATGCATTATATAGGACGCCATACAATCTTTTTAAACTGGGTGAAATCATATCTGTTAATACTCGTATATTCTCACATTCTTTTTAAACAAATTCTGGTGTTACACAGGGAAGCGTGTATATTAGGCCCACTTGTTTTTGTAATTTTTATGAATGACATATAAAGTTTTTTTATTGTAATTTAGTAAAGCTTCTTTTGTATGCTGATTATATGAGGATTTTGTTACTCTACATTATCGTGTCTGGCAGACTTGGTCAATCTCCAAAGATATATATGTATCTGGTGTTGTAAGAATTAATTAAAATTAAATAACTATTAACAACTATTCCATGTTGCTCTCCTATCTCTACTAGTGGGCTTCATTAGGTAATCCTACGAAAACTACAGATCTAGGTATGGTGTTTGACTACAGATCCCCATTTCAAAACCGCTTAACCTAACAAAGCTGGCTATATTGGCTTTTATTCGTCATTTTAGTTCGGTCTTATCCCTGTGCCTTCTAAGATAGATTATGTCGCTTTAAAGCCAGGATTACTTACTATGCTCATCATATCAATATCTTTCAACTAATTCAATACAAATTTCCATAAATATGTTCTATACTCTCAACATTTTTTGACCCTACTACCCCCCACCTTGCTAAATGTCTGCTAATTAACCTTAAGCCACCTCAAATGCTGCGATAGACTGTCCATACCCAAGGATGATAGATAACCAGGTTTGGCCATCCGTTATGGTGGAAAACAAAATTGTGAGAGTTAGGCCCGAACGGCTTGACGGATGGTGATCAGCTAATCTACTTCGGTCGGAAAAATCGGTCAGTTAAACACAAATTCGACGGGGCACTATTGCGACGGGACGGCTTTCTGCTGACATTTTGTGGTGAAATGTTTTCGATTGCTATATTTGGGAAGAAAATTGTGGAAGTTTATTGTTACAAAAAAACATATTCCTTCTAAATTATTGAAATTTTGTGGGTTTTCTTGCAAATCGTTGCTTGTAAACAAACAAATTGTCATCAAGTGATCAAAAAAGCAAACCCGAGTTTTCTGCCCGTCTGAGAAAATAAAAATGAATCTAATAATTTTCCCGCCGTGAAAATAACCGACGGCAAGAAATCCGTCGCCGCTGCATTTCTATGCAATTTCATTCTATTAAAAGTATTCTAATTTTGACATCGGGTACTCGTCAACCCATTACCCCCTGTCCGTTGCAATGCTCTTCAAAAGGTAACTTCGACTGGCACGTCACCGGGGACTCGTCTGCAACAGAATTCTGCCCGCTCATGTAAAACCCACTCGTCCAATCAGTTGAGTTATTTCACACGATTCAGATTTCAACACCATCTCAGTTTTTTCGTAAACCAACGGCTGTCATGACCACTCGTATGTTGGCTATTCTTTCAAATTCGCTGAAGTCCAGTTAACGGCCTGATCTTGGGCACGCCTCAATACATTCACCATGGTCCGTATCCACTTGCACACCTACATTTCGCTTTTCTACAAAGGGGCTTACGAAATTACGTAATTTTTTCTTTGGCGAGAGTAAGAACAATTTATGTAACTAATGCTTCTGCATTTAGATTCTTATAGGAGTTCAAATTGCTCTCAAATTATTCTGCTCTATTCTTCTTTTACTCAGAAACCGGTTCCAAACTACTATTGAATGAATTAACTAGTTAGTTTATACCTAACAAATATGTTTTCGTTGTGATATGTACCGATTGTAACACTTTCAGGATTATCAAACAAGTATCGTTTTAATTCTCTTAAATTCATTTGTTAGATTATCCTTTAAAACAAATTTTAAATACCATTTCAGTTTATGTTGATGTCAGCAATTCTTTTGAGAAAAAAATATATTTTTCGTTCATTACCAAAGTGGCTACGGGTGATCGATCTTTCAATATAAAAATTGTGCAGGTATGTTAAAAAAAAGTAAATTTGAAGCACAATTTTTGTTTGGAAAATATTTCCAAACCTTCAAAATGTGTATATACTATATGTAAACTTTTATTTATTTATGTAAAAATTCAAAATAAAAATTTGGGATTTACCCCTCTCCAGCTCGAAGATGCTCTTGCCCCCGATGGTTGTTTGCAGTTTTTCACGGAAAATGAAGGTGTTATGAAGTCTTTCAACTATGATACAGAAGGTGCATTTGTTAGCAGTGCACAAGCAACATATTTGGTAACTTCGAAAACTTTTCCAGTTCCCTTGAATTATTGAGGTTTTTTTTACTTTCAGAATAATCTAAATTATGCCATCTGTCTACAACGTTCCAAAGATATGTGTTCAGTTAATTATAACACAGAGCAAAATGGTGGCGATCAATTGGATTTTCAGATAATTAACAAAGATGAAGGTGAGTGAGCTTTTTATTAGATAGTATTGTATATATTCCGAGGAGTGGTCGAAAAGTTCGCGGAATGGAAGTGAAGTGAAACGAAATATTAGGTGAAATAAAAAACATTTCTGCTAAATGCCTATAGTGAGCCTTATCTCGCGATAAATATATTGCACCGAATGGCACTAATCTACGATTTAAATGTGTTTGGTACAGTTAGTTGTGCCATACAGCCTTATCGATACCAAGATGAAAATTCGAATCAAACGGCGTTCGTTATTTTGCTGTTTATGAACACCATACAGTGTTGAATGCAACAGCGAAACCATGGTTCCATTTCTTCTGCCTATACGGTCATCTCGCTATAGTAAAATTAAATCAGGGAAATCGTGGAGTCGAACCGGCATCGAAGCACTTATTGCGTATGTAGAAACTGAAAATGATCCAGAAAACAGTTCCGCCTCAAAAATAAGCTCCATGTATCGATGCCACATGAATTGAGGCAAAAGAATCATGACGCCTGCGACTCTTTGCAGAAACGTTACAAAGTCAACCCTTTTATGAATCAAATAATAACTGGCGATAAAGAATGGGTCAGGACCAACAGCCGAAATAGATTATGGTTATAGGTATAGCAGTGAGGTTGCCTAAATGAAAGGTTTAGTTGTGTGCTTGGTGGGAATGGAGGATAATCATTCGTCTTACACTATTCCCATTGTGTCAAATTCTCAATTTGCTGCAGGAGCGGCTGGCACTTGGGAATAGGGAATGAATTGCTTTATTGAGACAGCGCCGGACCGTAAACTTCTATAACCACGCGGAAGAAGCTTTGATGATCTAAAACGGAGGCTCTATCCCATCCACTGTATAGTTCGAAACTTGGACCAAGTTTTCATAACCTTCCGAACCATTTGCAAAATTTTCTAGATGATGCAAGACTGGTTTGACAAGAAATTGTGAAAATACAATAAGTTACTCAATTAATTTCACAAATAGACATATGAAATTTCCTGCAAAATGGGAAAAAGTTATCGGGCAAAACAGCGCAAATTTGTTTTAAATTGTATACATTGAATTCTCACTATGTCCATTTCATGTCGAAAGAAGGCGAGAAAAAGCTTAGGTTTTCTTATTTAACAGGGAGTTTTTTCCTTCTTTGAAATTGGTCCTTAGACTTTATATCATTGGCAACATTTTCCGGAAATTTCTTTCTCCCTCTAATCGCTCGACTTCCGCCCATACATGAAAACGAATTTCACTTTATCTATTTGTACGAAAACTTTCGAAGACTATTGGATAGATTAGTTAAAAAATTAGAGTGCATTTTTGAACGATGTTACTTTAAGAGAAATATGTTAGATTTGAGTTAATAATGGCAGCAGCTTTAATTTTTCTAATTTTCATTTCATTTCCATTGACCCGCTTAACATAAAATAATTTGGGCCTCCTTTTTTAAATACTATTTACTAAGCATTTTGTGTAAATGATTTCTTTCCCAACAACATCAAATTCTCTTTACTATGTTTCGTATTTCTAGATGAAGTTGATTTAGTGCCCGATGGTCAGGCGGGCGCTGGTATTTTCAATTGCCCCGACGACTATATCGCAATCAACCAAGTGCGCCTCTGTGGTGAGCGTTTCAATGATGGCACCGTTACAGATGACTTCACTCAAAATGCACCGGTTAAGGACGTCGCGGCGGGACCAATTATATTGCCAGTGCGCAGCGATGACGAGTATGTGGGTCGTGGCTTTCGCCTTGTCTACCAGCAGGAGCTATGTGCTTGAGTTGTATTTGCATATGTGCCTACTATGTAGTACTATGTACCCTTCACGTGCTTTTAGTTTTATGATTTTCTATTGTAAAATTTTGTAAATTTGCATGTGGCAAAATAAAAAGTGTAAACACATGACAAATTTTGTGATGCCATGACCGCGTTGTGTCTTCAAGTAAGAAGAAATTTAGTGTTTGCTTTGGTGGGCAGCAAGACTTACTTGTTCCAGTTACGCTTGAAAATTTGAATTGCAAACTGTGGTCATGGGAAAAAATATGGCGCTTCTACAGCTGTCGCCGGATAGCACAGATTCTACAATTAAATGGTTGTATATATTTGTGTGTTTCTTGGCAGGCGCCTCATGGGCCCATACGTGGGCATTGCTTTCCTTCCTTCATTTGTATACGAGCAATACATATCGCCCATTGTTCCTTTGTAGTGCTTGCGCTTGCGCTTGCCATGATTTATTTTGGACATCATTGGTGGCTTTGTCAACACTGAGTTTCTCAGCGCTTTTCCATTCCATTGTATGTTGATTTGATTCGTTCGGCAGTCAGTTTGTCGTCATAGTCATCGCCATCGCCATCGCTATCGTCGTTGACAACACCCGGCTGAGTGCAAAACGTCGTTCAGCCGTCGCTGATGAGTGATCCACTGATCGTGTCATATGCAGCAGTTTTTCTTCCGCTTTGCAGGCCAACATGTGTGTGCTGTGTATGTGCGCTTTGCCGACATCAAACATTACTAGCGGCCTCAGTGGTTGCCACCTTCAGCGCCAGCGTATTTGTCTTTGCCGTTGCCGTCATTGCCGCCGCCGTCGCCACCATCATCATCGTTGCCGTCGTGTGTCAAAGCGTTTCGAATTTGATTTCGGCACATTTTGGCATATGTCAAGGAGCCACCTACGACTCAGCTCTAGCGCTCGCAGTCAAACTTACTTTGATTAGGTTTTAGGAGAGTTCGAAGTTCGTGCTTTTATTGCCCATTTTACAAAGGTTTTATTTCTTGTTTTTGGGGGAGTTCTCTTTATGATTACTTGTTCGTTTGCATGTTTGCCTGTTGCCAGTTGCTTGAGTTGACAGGTTTTTCTCATTTTAGTTCTGCATCCAATGCTGAAATTTATAATTCAGCTTAACTGTGACAGCATCAAGATTCAGATATCCGTTGGGAGATAAATGGATTATTTTGCAAAGGGTTCACCTACCATTTTCCTATTTTTTCTCTCTATTTCTTTCTATCGTTCTTCATTTTGTGATAAATTCAAAATTAGCCCACGCCTTATTTTCTTTAGTCTAACGGCACCTTAACATATGTATATTTGCATATTCGCATTAGACATTGTGATTTTATGATATCCTCACTCTTCCATTTACTCCGCATTCATTCACTCCCGCAATCGTTCACTTTTCTACATAGGACGTCACTTGTCGCGCTCTGCGTACTTCCACCTCCTACAAGGTACCTGCAGCGAGTTGCACCATTAAGCTTTTGTATTAAGTTATGCCGAATGATGTTGTTTTTGTGATGCTGGGGTTAAAGAAACTCAGATTACAAGTAACGCTATTTTCATACGCCTTGCCGTAGGGTGGGCATTTAATTTCCTACCAGACTATACTAGTTTCTCATCATTTCTTCTTACATGGACCAAAAACGCGGACTGTGTCGACCAAAAATCAGAAGACCCTATAAGCTTTTGAGAAAACTTTTATAGATCTATGGTCCCCCCCCAGTGACATATTGAACTCTGCGGGCTTTATAAAAACCATCTGCCAACTGGTGCCAGCATAAAACTGCATAGTTCCCAATTTGAAGGACAACACGAAGACGTCTCAAATTGTGATGGGCTGTTACTTTCTAAGTGAGAATATTTTGATTCCAACGGAAGCTCGAATCGAATGATCTACGCGATAAATTATTTTTCGGCCTGTGATCGCGAATCACAAAATCAAAGCAGTGTTCCGGCGACGGAGTAAAAAACATAATAGTATAAAAGTATTCATATGAAATTTTATTTACCAAGGAAGGTAGTCTATAATGCTCTTTGCAATTACCAATTTGCGGTTATTTAGCCTAAAATATGATATTCGGACCATGGAAAATTCTTGGCAGTGTGAATTTATTTACTACTGTCAAAATGATGAAGGTGAAGATGGCTGAAATTAGAAGTTTAACATAACAACTCTCTTAGAATGCCACAAGGCACTCAATAACCTGGCATTCAAAAACAATGTCTCATTAATTTGGGTACCAGGACATGAGGGATATGACGGCAACGAAAAGGCAGACTTTCAAGCCAAAACAGGGGCAGATGTAAATTCCATCGGACCTAGTCCCATGTTTGGATTTAACAAAAACAGCCTAAAACCAAAAGTAAAATACTAGGCCAAAACTCTAATAAAGTATTGGAACAACGTAGCGGCTCTTAGACACTTCAAAAAGTTCTTAAGTTTCAATGCTAAAAGAGCTAACATGGCCCCTCACGTTAAACTCACTTCACCTGCAACAAACGCTTACATAAATTAGGCATAACTAACACCAGCACCTGCAGATTTTGCTGCGAAGATGAGGAGTCTATAGAACATCTCATCATCGAATGTCCGTGGTTGACGAATAGAAGGAAAAAGTTTTTAAACAAGTTCATGCTTATAGATGAAGACCTTCAATCAATCCCTCAGAACGAGCTGGTACAATTCATAAGCATACTTAACAGTCAATAGACAGCATAGGGTCCACAATAGATCTATATGGTCGCAGTGCTAAAGGCCCATACCTTAACACTTTACTACCATTAACCAACCATTAGATATTAAGCATTATACTTCTTTTACTCAAGGCAAAAAGCGAAGCTCATCTCGAAGTAAGATCCATGTTTTCTCTTCCGGGTAAGCCAACAGTATCGTTCTCTGCCGTTAAGATAAAACTTAAATAACTAAAAATAAATTGGCGCGTACACTCCTGTTAAGTGTTTTTCCGAGCACCTGATCCTATTTGTGGCGTGCGTCTTAATGCTGTTCCACAAATGGGGAGACCAACAGTTTTAAGCCGCATATGACAAACGGCTTTTATGAGGAGCTTTTTCAATCAGAAATACACTCGGAGATATGCCATTGTCTGCCGCGGGGCGACCACAATTAGAAAAAAACTGTTTCTATTGGGAATACAGGGATCTTAATCTCGCTGTCACTATTCGTTTACGATATGGAGAGGAGGACCATAGAGTGTTAATGAAGTAATCGTTAATGAATAAATTCCTTTCTCACGTGAAAATAAAGTTAGTTAGTTAGCCACGCGGATTGTTTGGCGGTAACCCGGCAGTGGAGCCCTGGATGAAAGAAAAAAAAAACAGTGTATAAGAAAGCAAATAATTTTTGCTCGATTGTTAAAGAGATTTGCTTAAAGCCTTTTTGGTGTGCTATTACAACAAAAAAAGCCTTGAGGGTTTACTATGCAGATTTATTTTTTAATTACAACAAAAAAAAAAACTAAATTCAGTCGTGGTAAAAAATTGCTCTGTGATGCACAAAAAAAAAACACATAAATATTCCCATGTTGTCATTGTTGTTGCTGTGTATACGTACGTACGCATGCAAATAATTCCTTAAGCAACGCGAATGAAATGAGCGACACTGTAAGAATGAAACTTATTTGTAATAAGAAAAAGAGACATCAATATGAAAATTCCAAATACAAATTTACCAATATTGCAATAAAAAAATATATAAAAATAATAATTTTTTTATCTATTGACGTGGTTGGCAACGCCTTTTGTCTCAGTTATGTATATTAAGAATGTATTTATGACTTGTGCGATCGCGGATTTCTTCGTCATTACTTTACTTCTACCAGTACTTGCTAACAGCTTTGCGTGGAAATCCAGGTAAGCTGCATGCAACTACGGCAACAGCCAAATAACTATTCCGGTCCGAGGCAGTGATGCGCAAAAGTGCCTAAAGGGGAAAGATAGCGGTGACGGCGTAGGCGGGGAAATGGATTTTCATTTTTTAATTTTACACATTTGAATGATTTAATTTGCTTGCAATAAAGTGTTGCAACATGAGTATACCGTTGTCGGACAAAATGATCGCACAACTTCATAAATTCCAAAACACTAAAATAAGTACATATAGGTATAACGGTAATTTTTGTATTTTTCACTTGCCGCAATTGTTCTTGTAGTTGCAATTTCTCAGCCCGAAACTAAGGAGACCGAAAAAATTGAATACCCAAAATAAATTGAATATAAAAAATAATTATCGTTCGTCACACCTCGATTCGCTTAAATTGAACTTTTGCAAATAATTCCTTGTTGTCTGTGATTTCCTTTGTTGGCTTACCACAATCATTGCAGTCGATGCGCTATTAATCGGTTTCGTAAATCTTTATATTGCAATTTGTATATACTTCACTTTTCTTTTAATTTATTCTTTTTTATTATTATTATTATTTTATTCTGCTTTGTCCTTATTTGTGAAAATGCTTTGTAGGCTGTTGTGCTATTGAATGAATTTAACATTTAATTGTGTGGCATGCCACATGCTGTTGTTGTTCTTCACATGCGGTATTCGGTGGGTCGTTTGTGAAATTCCGAAGCATTCATGTGGATCAATCGTTGCCGATTATCGCTTCGAGATTGGCGCGATCGCTGCTGTAATCGTAGTTTGAACGCAAAATCAATGAAAAGTATTTTTTGAAGACAAAAAAATTGTAGATCTCTGTAGGGTTGGGGATTGCTGGAGCATCAGGGGCGGACGTAATGTTAGTAAATCTTTGCGCACTGACAGGTGGTGGATCGATATTTTCTTTGAACAACCGAAATGCATACGATTGTACCACACTTGCACTGGCAGAAATTATATTGGCGTATTTAATATTCCAAAAATTTATGTTCGGTTCTGAGTTTTAGGACGGTATGCAAAATAAGCTTGCTTTAAATATATTAGATTCGACAGTACAGATCGTGAAATAAATACGACTGCTGAGTTTTTTATCACCGTCATAAATGGCGTGACTGCTTAGTGAATCGTCCAATTTTCCTCACCTTAATGCGAATATGTTCACTAATTCTGGTATGGGTTCGACTTGTATGTTATAAATATAATAGAATTTTGAATAGGGACGTAATAATTAATAATTTTGTATTCAAATACAAGCGCACGCCTTCATTTTCTTACAATCTGGCACTGTCGAAACGTCATTAAATTCAAATAACGTAACTTTATTTCAGGCTCAACCAAATCAGTCGAATTCACGCCATTCCCAACAATTAGAAATCTCTCCCAGTTCACATATTAACTATATTTAATAATATACCTATAATATAATTGCCACTTACACTCTTCTTTGGTGTTTGACCGAGCTCCTCCTCTTATTTGTGGCGTGCGTTTTGATGCTGTACTACAAATGGAAGGACCTACGTTTTTAAGCCGACTCCAAAAGGCAAATGTTTTTGAATAAGGAGTTTTTTCATGGCAGAAATACACTCGGAGGTTTGCCGAGGGGTGACCGCTAATAGAAAAAACTTTTTCTACCGTTTGGTGTTTCATATTCGAAGATTCGAACACACGCACCAACCCATTCGGCTACGGCGGCCGACGGGACTATAGCGTACTTTGTAAGGTTTTTGGTTGAACTCTTTTTACAATTTTTAATGTGCGTCTTCATGTTGTTCAATAAATGGAGTACCACATAGTTTTATACTGACGTCAAATGGTTGAGACTTGATAAATGTAATTTCAAGAAAAGCGTTTTCAGTACAGTATTGATCAAACTGAGGCGGTTATGTTAAAATTCAATATAAAAATAAAGCGTTTTTCAGCTTTTGAACTTTTTTGAATAAAACACAAACGGTTTGACTTTTTTAACTAATTTTTTTTATTATCGAGTTTGAACATATACATTTAAGTATGAAATTCGATTTCTTTTGCATGACCACCGCGTGCACGTTTTACGAAGTCCAATCGTTGAACCCAATTTTCGACCACTCTTTTGCATAAATCGGCCGAAATTCCAGCAATTTCGCGTTCAATATTGGCTCTGATCTCACAAATCGTCGCCGGCTTGTTACTGTATACCAATGACTTCACATAACCCCAAAGAAAATAGTCTAGAGGCGTCAAATCACACGAGCGCGGCGGCCATTTGACCGGCCCATTTCTGGAAATAATGCGCTCATCGAACTTACTCTTCAACAAATCAATTGTAGCGTGTGCTGTGTGGCTTGTGGCCCCGTCCTGTTGAAACCACATGTCGTCTAAGTCCATACCATTCAATTGCGGCCAAAAATAATCGTTTATCATGTCGCGGTATCGATTTCCATTCACAGTAACGTGGCGATCGTTCTCGTCAACGAAAAAATATGGGCCAATTACGCCGCCGGCATGTAAACCGCACCAAACAGTGATTTTTTCGGGATGCAACGGTGCCTCATGAACCACGTGTGGATTGCTTTCTGCCCAGTAACGCATATTTTGCTTGTTGACAAAGCCATTGAGCCAAAATTGAGCTTCATCACTGGAGATGATTTTTGGGAAAAAATCTGGATCATTTTTGAGTTGATCTTCAGCCCAATTTACGAATCGACGTCGCTTCAAATGGTCAAACGGCTTCAGTTCTTGTGTCAGCTTGATCTTGTACGGGTAGGCCAAGATCTTTTCGCAAAATTCGCCACAATGACGACACAGAAAGGTCCAATTGTTGAGAACGTCGTGTGAGCGACACATTTGCGTCTTCTTGAACTGAAGCCGTGGCGGCAGCAATATTTTCAACACTTCGTGCACTTCTTGCTCTCACTGGCACCGGAACATTATGTAGCGAAAACGTAGATACAAATTTTTTCACTAGACGGTCGATTGTCGAACGGGACGGCTTGTTAAATGGACCGTAAAATGGCTGTAATGCTCTTAAAGTAGTAGCAACAGAACGATTATTTTCATAAAAAATTTGCACGATTTGCAATCGTTGCTCAAGTGTGTAGCGTTCCATGATGAAATGTATACTAATGAAGTTTACAAATGACAAGCGAAAAATAAAAAATATTGCGTCGTTCGTCCTCCCTATCGGAAAAAAGTTGAAGCGCACCTATTGAAAAACGCCTTATTTAGGAATTTTTCCTACCTTAATTCTTTGGGTATTTAAGTTTTTTAGATTAGAGTAAATTTAAAGGAAATGGGGGGAATTTTTTGAAATTTCTGCAGGGGCCAAACATTTTAACATTAATTAATGTAATTATATATTTATAAATTTTTTTTATGATTTAATATAATTTTATTGTGCCTCAAAGTTTCATTTAAAATCTAATTGAGTTTAATTAATTTTTTATTCATTTTATAATATTTTATTAATTATTGGAGGTTGAATTAGTTTTAAAGGTGACCCACAGATGGCGCTATTTATCACTTTATCGCGTTGGCAATACTGAATATATATTCATGACAAAGCCTCATCCCTAGGCTTTGTTTATCAGTATCTGTCATTTCGCTGAAGTATAAACAACGCAGTGTTTTCGTGCTCCGAGTATGTCAACTTTCGTGCCGTCGAAACGCAATTTGCGGGAAGCTTTGCTTTTCTGCTTCAATTTGAAAAAAATACAGCCCAAGCCCTTGAATTGCTGCAGGAGGCCTACCCAGACCATACTCCGTCGATTTCAACATGTGAGTACTGGTTTCGACGATTCAAAAGTGGTGATTTTCACACCGAAGACAAGGAGCGTCTTGGCCAGCCCAAAAAGTTCGAGGACGCGGAATTGGGGGAATTGGTAAACGAGGACTCGTGCCAAACCCAAGAAGAGCTTGCTGAATCATTGGGCGTTGATAAATCAACCGTTTGCAAGCGTCTAAAAGCGATGGGAATGATCCAAAAGCAAGGACATTGGGTCCCGTACGAGTTGAAGCTGCGCGACGTCGAACGGCGACTTTTTACGTGCGAATTGCTGATCGAGCGACAAAATCGGAAGGGTTTTTTGCATCGGGTGGTGACTGGCGACGAAAAATGGATCCACTACGATAACCCAAAACGCAAAAAATCATGGGGTTTGCCCGGCCACGCATCAACGTCGACGGCCAAGCAGAATATTCACGGCAAGAAAATCATGCTCTGCATTTGGTGGGATCAGGTCGGCATCGTATATTTTGAGCTGCTCCAACCGGGCGAAACAATCACGGGGGATCGTTACCGACTACAATTGATGCGTTTAAGCCGGGCATTGAAAGAAAAACGGCCGGAAACGGTAAAAAGGCACGACAAGGTTCTTTTGCAACATGACAACGCTCGGCCGCATGTTGCTCAACCTGTCAAAAAATACCTTGGAACGCTTGGCTGGGAAGTGTTACCCCACCCGCCGTATAGTCCAGACATAGCTCCCTCCGATTATCATTTGTTCCGGCATATGAGTCTCGATTTGGCGGACCAGCGGTTCTCCTCGTACGAGGCTACCAAAATATGGGTTGAGTCATGGATAGCCAAGCAGGGGCCAGAATTTTGGAGAAACGGCATCCGGAAATTGCCCGAAAGATGGGCGAAAGTTGTAGCTAGCGATGGCCAATACTTCGAATAAAATATTTTGTACCGTTTTTTCACAATAAAGCCCCAAATCTTCGAAAAAAACCTTTAAAACTAATTCAACCTCCATACTTTTATATATTTTTTTATATGTATATCTTACCCCATTTTACCGTATTTTATTTTGTTTCCTTTTATTTTATTTTTGCTCAACATATTTTTTTCAGTGTACAGATGATGACATTTCTTTTAGGATACCTGCTGTGAAGCGAACGTTAAAATATTTAACTGCTTTGTGATTTTATGTACAACAATCAATTAACAAAACAAACAACAATCTTAATATAACAACAATTTTGCAACTCTTTTGTCATATTTTGTTGTTAACATTTTTATTTACGTTGCTGTGCTTTTTATTGCCTACATTGTTTTAGCTGTTGTTTTTGTTTTATTAACATTTCCGCAGTTATCTTAATTTCATTGGACTCTTTGATTGTTGCTGTCTTATTTTGATTACTTAGTTATTAGTTGTTGTTGTATTTGCCGCATGGTTGTAATGCCCTCCGTACCGACCACCAAATGTGTTTTGATAACGAATCGTAAAACGGTTAATTAAAGACAAAAACATGAATTTCTTCGCTTCTTCTGCAGATGTTATTTCTTCTTTCAAATTTTTTGCTTTCGTAATGTTAATAACTACAGTTTGAACTATGTAATAAAGCCATCAGCTGTTAAAGTTATGTGAAAATTCCCTGAGAAATCAGAAATGAATAAGCGAAAGTAAATATTTCAAGTTACTGAAGCTATTGGTTTTCACAATGAGCTCATAATTTTTTTGCGAAAAGCGACTGAAATTATAGCAAATAAAGGTCATAAAGACGAGGAATCCAGTATGGAGTTATCACCTAACAAATATCCATTGCAGATGTGCAGTAAAAAAGGTAGTAGATTTGTAGTTAAGAGGTATAACTAAAAATACCCAAAATTCTTATCTTATATTTGTTACTGTAAATTGTCGGAAAAGGCAGTTAGGCGTCTTTTGTTGCTACGAATGCTACTGCATTGTAATCGGCAAACATTTCATATTTTTTATTGTGTTTTGATATCCGAAAATTGAATTCGGTTTTGATATTTGAAAATATACCGAAAGATAACTAATTATAATTATAATTATGGTTGTGTTAACCGCTTCGTAGTACTGATGAAATTTATCACGTAGATGACATCTAAATTTGCTATATCCACTGGCGTAGGAAAAAGGTGAGGGATAATATGCCTAATCTTAGATCCGTGAGAGAAGGAAAGCTTAGGATAAGGTACTAACATGATTGCACCTAATTCCACAGATAGCCACTGCAAAATCGATTCGAAGTAAGGAGAAGTGTTACCATTTGGAAAATATACGGGTAGGACATCCTCAATATTCGAGAGTTTCTGCATTGTTAGCCCCAGGAGCTTCACCCAGTCCATCTACCTAGAAAGCAGAGTCAAAGTAGCCCAGTATACTTATTGCGTGGGGAAACCACTTCACGAGTCACCTTATAGCTAGCTCAATAACCCAGCAGTTTCTTGAATCGCTCCTGTCATCAGGTACACATATCAGCTTATTTTCAAAGTATGCGGATGCGGCCGAACATGCATGGATATAGATAGGAGTAGATATTTACTTCATTGATAGTTGTTACACAAGTGATCAGCTAAGCAGCAGCTTCTTTGAAGGCCACTTGGAATACACCAGTGGTCCGGTGGCCTCAACCCTAGGCTAGATGGGAAGCTCTTCGCAGAATACTGCTCCACCAACCAATTGTAATATAGTAGTAAGGTTTTCAAATTGATTCTCGGAGGTTTTTTCATGAATATCTCTTTTGTTCCCTTCAAGGTAGTTCCGCTTAGGTATAATAGACTTGTGACAACCCTCGAATCACTTCACTGGCCAACTTCTTTGGCCTAGAACCCGTTTTGCCACTCCCTTCTGCGGCCATCAAAACCAGGGTTAGCAAATGGGTTACTACATCTCACAAGCGAGCTTGGCAGGCTGAGAGAGGCTGCAGATGGACTAAACTGATGTTATGTCTGTCCGATCGACTGTCGCAAACCCTCCTGTCATTAAGCAGAGCGGAGTGTAGACAGCTGGTTGTACTGATAACGGGGCACTTCCTGTGGGCGAAGCACATGGAAAGGGTGGGACTCTCAGACAGAGTACTCTGCCCAGCTTGTGAAGAGGAGTATGAGACGGTGGACCACTGCCTGTGCGTCTGCCCCGCCTTCGCTCGAATCAGGTTTGAGAACTTTGGCACTGATGTGTTAAGAAGCGACCACCTTGGCTCCTTGACACCACAAAATCTATTCAGATTTCTTCGGAGATCGGGTAGATTTAAAGAAAATTAAAAGGGAATTCAAGTGTAGTACAATGAACTTAATTAATGTCTGAGTGCTTAACTTGCTAGTTGTCCCGACAAAAAAAAAAGTTATAAAATCTATTGGGGGATCTCCATTGTGTACTATAATGCCTGCCAAGTCCTTCTCTACCTGATCTTTCCAACGCAGAGGAGGCCTTCCTCTTCCTCTGCTACCACCAGCTGGTGCCGCATCGAATACTGTCAGAGCCGGAGCGTTTGTATCCATTCGAACGACATGACCCAACCAGCGTTCCCGCTGGATCTTTATTCGCTGTGCTATGCCTATGTCGTCGTATGTATACAGTTCAACGCTCCATCGCCTGCAATATTCGCCGTTGCCTACGCGCAAAGGTCCAAAAATCTTCCATAGAATCTTGTTCTCAACCACTTCAAGCGTCGCTTCATCGGATGTTGTCATTGTCCAAGCTTCTGCGCCATACGTTAGGATGGGCATGATGAGAGCCTTTAGAGTGTTAGTTTTGTTTGCCTACTTAGTTCAAAGTATGGTAGCACTTGTTGGCAAGAGAGATTCTACGTTGCCGACTGTTTGTTTGATGACAGGAGGTACTTCGTTTTGCCCTCGTTCACCACCAGACCCCTTCAGTCCAGTTTGGAAAGGGAAGAACTAACAGCGCGGTTGTTAAAGCCGATGATATCAATATGACTCAAAAGATTTATTTAACACGTTATCCGCTTCACTTAATTTGGTACCTAATGATTTTTTTGTTCCCAGAAATCACAAGTAAAATGCAAAATCAAAAGTTTCCCAGCGCCTAATGTAACGTCTTTAAATAGCCCGTTTTGGAGGTATTCCCTTTGGGTGCCAAAAGTTCTTTAGAAATTGGTTGAAGCGAAAAGTGTTGACTCCCAAGGCAAATATTTTGAAAAACAATAAAGCCATTAAGCCCTCGTAATTAGAGAGGCACATAAATCATTAGCAAGTGTGTACGCACGACCCCTATAATTTAATATAATTAATAGAGTGCCTAATCATGTCGACTCCGCACAGCAAATGATGCAAATTTTTTTCAAACTCCGTGAGTGAGTTGGGAAATGAGCGTAACAAATGTGTTAGAATTAATATTTTTTTCCTTTTTTTACCACTCACTTATGGCCTTACAGTCGACCAGAATCTGGGTAATAATTGGTCAAGACCGTTGAGTTTACACACATATGAACATAACGGTTGTTACTCATACTCCTTACTCTTAAAATAATGATTCTTGGTTAGTTAGTAGAAATGAACCTAAGCTCTTTTTTATGATATATTAAAAAAGTCGTAGCAGTATTTAAATACATCATCTCTTTAAAATAAAATGTGTTTTTATTTTTACTTAGGGAGGTAAAGTAAGTCGAGAAACCTACAGCACTTTTTCTTGAATACTCGACTTTTAAGCTAAGACATTCTTCGTATAACATGCACGTTGTTAAACTGTTGTTGCTGCGGCATATGTAAAGATTCGCCAATTTGCATTGAGACTGCCTAGCCACGCGATGCGACCAACTTATCCACGCTTCAATGCACTGATAGGGTTTTGCGCAGTACAGTGTGTAGTTTTCAGTGATTTTTGTTATTATTGTATTTGTTGTTGTAAAATTTGTTGCTTCTATTGCTTTTATGACTATTGTGCTGACCGCGGCGGAATTGCACATACGGAATGCACCGCAACTTATTGGCTGCAAATCGCATAAAAATAACTGACAAAAGTAGCGCAACAACAAAAGTAATAAAAACAATAATAATGCATGCTAAATATGCTCTTGTTGTTTTTTTGTTTTCTTAACGTTTTTGAAACGTTCCTGCTGTTGCTTTTGGTTGTTGCACTCAATGCCGTTGTACTCGGACTCTGCTGTTGTTGCTGTTGTCGCTTTTGTGGTAGCATCTCATACATACCGCCCGGATTTGCTAGTTGTTCGCAATGCTCATAAAACACGTTTTTTCAATTAAGGAAAAATATTAAAAGTTAAAAATAAATATACAAACGTAAACAGAGAATACAGCAGAAGCAAATATATTCAAGGTTACAGTTTCAAAATTTTGGTATTTACTTTTTTACTGTAGGACCCTCTATTTGTGGAACAATATAAGAGATCTAAATGTGTACTAATTTATATATAGGCGTACGTGTTCCTCATTATGTATTTGGGGACGTGCGCCCTCTTTCTCCTCCTGGGGATGCAACTTGATGTTGTTTCACAAATGGTGAGAGCTATAATTTTTTAGGGACTCTGAACGGCAGATGGTGGGTGGCTTCTTTATGACAGAAATGTACTCGAAGTTTTGTTACTGCTCGTGCCGGTCGTTTTCGGCAGTAGATATTTAATATGGAAGGTTTTTTTAAAGGGTAACAACTTTGGTTCAATTATTAAGGGCTCGATGAATTTTGATTTCTAGATCGTCAATTGTCGCTAGTTTGACCTTGCAACGTCTACAGCTGACATGTAAAGGAGCGCAAATTCGGTGTTGGATTTGTTGCGGGAGAGAGACTTCGTCGCCAAGTACTGTCGTTCACTCCGGTGGACCAGCGTCTCGCAATAATCCGCATCAAAGCGCAATTTTTTAACATCTCGCTAATTTGCCCCCACGCTCCGACGGAAGAGAAAGACAAGGCGACCAAAGATTTCTTCTATGAGCGCCTAGAACGTTCCTATGAGCGCAGCCCTCGACATAAAAATCGTGGTTGGCGATTTCAACGCTAGGGTAGGTAAGAATGGAATTTTTGGTCCCACAGTCGAAAATTTAGGCTGCACAACGAAACATCTGGTAACGGACTGAAACTGATCGACTTCGCTGGGACCCAAAACATGGTAGTCTGCAGCACCAGATACACCAAGCTAACTAGCTGTCCCTTGACCGAAAAACGCGAAACCAGTTCGATCATGTTATGACAGATAGAAGACATACCTCTAGTGTATTAGATGCACATCCGATCCGAGGACCCAACGTCGACTCGGATCATTATCTCGTTGCAGCCAAAGGCCTCCGTGCAGCAAAAAACGTACATCGACCTTCGCAAAGAATGTTCAACATCGAAAAGCTTCAATCACAACAGACAGTCAGAAGACTCGCCACTCGACTCTCACTCTTGCTCTCAGAGATTACTGCCCAACAAACCTGCATTCACGAGCAATGGAGCAACATTTCTCGTACTCTACGTACAGCCGCCGAAGAAGAAATTGGATTTCGGCGAGTCCGAAAAATCAGTTGGTATGACGAGGAGTGTCATTCCGCCGCCGGGAGAAAAGATGCTGCCTATAGAGCAATGCTGCGATGGGCTACCACGCGAGCCATGTGGGTTCGCTACCGAGAGCTAAGAATCGAAGAGAGACGTATTATCCGAAAGAAGAAGCGAGAGGCCGAAATACGTGAGTGCGAGGAGCTTGAGATGCTGGCCAATAGGAACAACGCCCGAAAATTCTACCAGGAAGCTCGGCGGCTTACAGAAAGTTTTAAGACCCGGGCGTTTTCCTGTAAGAACAAAGACGGCGATCTGGTGACTGACATACAGAGCATACTTAAATTATGGAGGGAACACTTCTCGAAGCTGTTAAATAGTGATAGCTGCACATGTCACAGAGAAAGTGAAGATCCCGATACCTCAATCACTGACGCCGGAACTGACCATGACAAAGCCGCGGGCGCCGACGGACTGCCGGTGGAGCTATTCAAACATGGTGGCGAGGAGCTAGTAAGATGCATGCATCAGCTTCTATGCAAAATATGGTCGGATGAAAGCATGCCTACCGATTGGAATTTAAGTGTGCTCTGCGTAATGCATAAGAAGGGTGATTCTGTAATCTATGTCAATTACCGCATGATTAGTCTTCTAAATATCGCCTATAAGGTTCTAGCGAGCGTATTGTGTGAAAGGCTGAAGCCCACCGTCAACCAACTGATTGGACCTTATCAGTGTGTCTTTAAGCCTGGAAAGTCTACCATCGACCGAATATTCACAATACGTCAAATCTTGGAAAAGACCCAGGAAACCATCTTTTCGTCGATTTCAAAGTTGCATTCTACAGTACGAAAAGGAGTTACCTGTATGCCGCGATGTCTGAATTTGGTATTCCCACAACACTAATACGGCTATTCAATTTGACGTTGCTCAACACCAGCAGCGCCGTCGGAATTGGGAAGGACTTCTCCGAGCCGTTTGATACCAAACGAGGTTTTAGACAGGGTGACTAGCTGTCGTGCCACTTCTTTAACCTGATGTGGGAGAGGATCGTACAAGCCGTAAAATTTAATCGCTCAGGCACAATTTTTTATAAGAGCGTACAATTGTTGGCGTATGCCGATGATATCGACATCATCAGCCTTAACAACCGCGCTGTTAGTTCTGACTTCTCCCAACTGGATAAAGAGGCAAAGCGAAAGGGACTGGTGGTGAACGAGGTCAAAACGAAGTACCTCCTGTCATCAAACAAACAGTCGGCGCACTCGCGTATCGGAACCAGCATTAACACCGATAACAATGTCTGCCTTGAAATCCAAAGTAGAATCTCTCTTGCCAACAAGTGCTACTTTGGGCTTAGTAGGCAACTGAGTAGTAAAGTCTTCTCTCGACGAACAAAACTAACACTCTAAGAAGCTCTCATCATGTCCGTCCTAACGTATAGCGCAGAAGCGTGGACGATGACAACATCCGATAAGGCGACGCTTGAAGTGTTTGAAAAAAAGATTCTGCGGAAAAGTTGTGGACCTTTGTAGGTTGGCAACGACGAATATCGCAGGCGAAAGAACGAGGAGGTGTATGAGCTTTACGACGATATAGACATAGCGCAGCGAATAAGGATCCAGCGGCCACGCTGGTTGGGTCATAGCGTCCGAATGGATACAAACGCTCCGGCTCTGACAGTATTTGATGGTGGTAGCAGATGAAGAGGAAAGCCTCCTCTGCGTTGGAAAGATCAGCCGGAGAAGGGCTTGGCTTCACTTGGTGTGTCCAACTTGCGTCGGTTAACACGAGAAAGAAACGACTGGCGAGCTTTGTTAAACTCGGCCAAAGTCGCGTAGGCGGTTATCGCGCCAATTAAGAAGAAGATAATTATTATTAATTTTTTGTTATAATTGGCGCTTACACCCTTATTTGGTGTTTGGCCGAGATCCTCCTGTGGCGTGCGTTTTGTCGTTGTTTCACAAATTGATAGATAATACTTATGTTAAAAATAGTACATACTATCCAAGTGGCGCTCGCGTGGAAATATTTATGAAACTCCTGCAGTGACGAAATGATAAAATAAATAAAATTAAAAAGTGTTATTTGCATAGTTCCGTTGAAACAGGATTGCAGGTAAGTGAGTACTTAGATAGATATTTAAAAATATACACATACATCTCTACTTATAAAATGTGACTGCTGATTAATAAGGTTTTGTGTTTTGCGACTTTGATTTTCACTTGACAGAAAATAAATTTTGATAAATTATGGTTATGCTAACCATACAGTTGGGTTTTTAGCATTTTTAAGCTGTTTGGTAGTACTTTGCTGTTCGTAGGTGTAGAATGCAACATGGGTTTTCATAAAAATGAAGTATGGGGCGTATGAGTAATTTTTCATACTAATTCTGGGATTTGAAATTTTTATAGGTCAAGCTGAAACTATGAAAATAATTAATTTAAATTTTTAATTACACTTTACAACGACATTTTTTTTTACGAAATAAAACGGTTAGGTCAATACATGCCGACTGCTGTTTTCCAAGGCGTACAGAGAGCCACCCTAATGCCAAGTGCCCTTAGTTTGGCACTGCAGCTGACTGCATTACGTTATTTTAAATTTGCGTTGGGGTATAACCTGTAAATTTTTTAAGAAATGCTTAAAGTTACGCAAGTTAAAATCGTTTTCACGAAAGGGGGAAAAATAAATATTTTTTTTATATTTTAACGCCGAAGTGCGAGTTTATTCTTAAGACTAACTTGTTACATAAATTTTACTGGTATTTATACCATTTAAATGCGGCGGCTGTTATCGCATTGAGATAATTCGTTGCTGATTGTGTATTGTTTTCTTTTACTTGTAGATAACTACTAACTATAGATTAGTTGAATGTCTATTGACCATGGACTGAAGAGATTAGAAATGAAGAAAGTGAGGCCATGTCGTTAACTCGCATGCGCATTCAAGTTTGCTAGGTATTAGAAGAAATATTTGCTAAAATGTGGGTCAGTGGCAGAATAGTTTCCGAAAAAGTTCAAACTTGCACGAACGGAATGTGATAAAGGGGTAAGGGAAATAAAATCTCTAAAATTTTTAAGTTTACGTCTGGTTTTTTTTTTTCGGTGGGCTAAAGTTCACCTTTTCTTCGGGTGGAGTAACATATGAAACCACAAAATCTTTATATCTGAGGTATTCTACATATAAGAGACGATCAATAATTTTATGTGGAAAACTGATCTATAATATTTGTTGAGCATAATATCAACCCTCCCTCTCCTCCACAGATGGGTATTTTTTGCCACAAAAATTATTAACTCTTTACCCCTTTTACATATAAATCAATTTTTTGTTGCATACAGGAAAAATAGAGCAAAGGGACGTAAATAAGTCCACAATGGCTGGATGAATGCATATATGGTATGACTCCTCACGAGAATACTGACAAGACACTGAACTATCTGATTCACAGCCCCGTTAACTAAATTTCTGTAGGAAAGGATTATAAAGTGACGAGATCATTCCGCTTTTACCGTGCGAATGTTTGTTCTAAACTTGGGGTACTGCGTGAAGGTGAGGTTGTCGTTTGGGTGGGATAGGCTATGTGTTCGCGTCACCAATCTCATTCTTATATTACATAGTTCTTAGTATCTTATTTTCTAGTGAGAGCGTTGAATTTTTTGACCCGTCGTTTTTGTCCAATGTGTAACTCCCAGTTGAGTTTATTGTCTATAATCATACCCAAGTATTTTGCCCTGGTGCCGTGGTGGATTTGTGTATTCTTTATGTATATTGGATTTAATTGTTTTTTTCTCTTGTTAGTGCATGTGACGTGGGCGGTTTTATCTTCGTTTATTTTAATTCCCCATTTCTCGAACCATTGAATGGTGTTGTCAAGTAATTCCTGAAGTTTATAAGCAGCCGTTCTTGGATCTTTGTCTGATGATAGCAAGACAGTGTCGTCGGCAAATGTTGCTATTAGGGAGTTATTAGTTGCCGATGTAGGGATATCAGCTGTATAAAGAAGGTCAAGAAACGGTCCAAGAACACTACTTTGCGGTGTACTGTTAAAGTTATAGCTCGCATAATTCACAAAAGGCTATCCAACTCATTGATGCAGGGATTACGCAAGGAGCAAGCCGGCTTTCGCCCACATTGCGCGTACGTTGATCATGGTTACACTTTGCGAGTAATCACGGAGCAGTCAGTAAAGTGGCGGACGCTTCTTTATTTATGCTTCATTGACTTGGAGAAAGCTTTCGATACTTTTAAGCACGAAGCTATCTGGAAAGCGCTCCCCTGCAAAGGAGTGCCTGAAAAAATAATCAATATCATCAAAGAGCTGTTGGCGGGCGCTTGCTGTCGCGTCAAACACGAAAACGTTCTAAGTAACGGGGTCGAGGTGCAAATCGGTGTGAGGCAGGGTTGCATACTATCTCCGCTGCTTTTCAATTTGGTTCTGGATTTAGTAATGCGGAAAGCCTGTGCACCTAACAGAGGCATATCCTGGGGTATGTGTGGCCACCTGGAGGATTTAGACTATGCTGACGACATATGTCTGCTGTCGCATAAATATATATATATATCATTGGCGCGTACACCGTTTTTAGGTGTTTCACCGAGCTACTCCTCCTCTTTGGGGTGTGCGTCTTGATGTTGTTCCACAAATGGGGGGACCTACAGTTTCAAGTCGACTCCGAACGGCAGATATTTTTTATGAGGAGCTTTTTCATGACAGAAATACACTCGGAGGTTAGCCATTGTCTGCCGAGGGGCGACCGCTATTAGAAAAATGTTTTTCTTAATTTTGGTGTTTCACCGAGATTCGAGCCAACGTTCCCTCTGTGAATTCCGAATGGTAATCATGCACCAACCCATTCGGCTACGGCGGCCGCCAAAATAAGATAGTTCGTATAATATCAAAAGCAGAATGGTATATACTAAATGATAATGTCCATCGAAACCTTGAAATAAAAACAGTCCATGAAGAAATACGCAACAACAGCTTAAGACACACAAACCGATTACTAGAACATTCTAACAGGGAAATTCGGTAACTTCCATTAAAAGAGGAAACCGAGACGAGGAGACTTAAGCGCAAACGACCAACTGACCTGCGGATTTAAATTGTGTCACAATTTTATGAATAAGAATGAATAAATATATAATTAAATAACGAGTTAATTTTTTAAATCAATGTATATAGTGGTATTGGCTTCTAAAGGGTTTTCCAATAACAGGTGTTATGAATGAATGGATTGCGCTACCGAGAGATGATTAACAATTTTTTATGGCCGGAATTGGATGGTATTGAGTGGTATTATTTCCCACAAGACGGCGCTACGTGCCACACAAGCAACGACACCATTGATCTTTTACGGGAAAAGTTTCCGGACCGTGTTATCTCTCGAAGAGGTGATCACAATTGGCCACCGAGATCTTGTGATTTAACACCTTGTGACTTTTTTCTTTGGGGCCACGTGAAAGAGGGTCTACGGCATCATCCCAGGATCGATTCAAGACCTCAAAGATGGAATTCGTGAGGCTATCGAGGACATAGGGCAGCCACTTTGAAATTCGGTTATGAAAAATTTCATGAAAAGGATATTGCCCTGTAAGCATGGTTGTGGTGGTCATTTGCCTGATGTTATTTTGTACTATTAACGGCACACCTTCCTCTTTATAATGAAATAGACATCCGATCATTTCTATTAAAAAATAGCATGTTTCTTTGATTATTAAAATAACACCTCGTATTGGAAAACGCTTTAAATACTGCTGAAACCCAAAAAGAAAGAAAAGTTTTAAATATTTTAAGTTCAAATAAAAACAATAAGAGAGCGTTAAAAAAAAGTTTTGCCAGCAATCACTTCTGCAAAACCTATGTAGCGTATGCACTGAGTTGGCTTAAAAACCTGTAAGGATACAAGTATTTGGGTAAGTCCACTGGGCATGACAATGATCCTGAGTCCTCTGAGTGAGTCCTCTGTTTCATAAAATAATAGCCTGACTAACCTCACCTCATCCTAACCGCATATAACTCTTCAAACAAATTTTATCCACCACGGTTCGACTTCAACTTCAGTAATTAAGACTTTTGTGAATCTGCATTTGTGTGCTTAAAAAATTAATTTTGATAAATATTTGAAGCCGACAGATAGGGGAGTGGATCAACAACGGGGATGCCAATATATTGAATCAAATGATTACATGTGGGATGAAATAATTATTATGTTAAAAAAATCATCAGGAAAGGGTTCCGCAGGTATATGCTACCAACTACCATCATCATCATCATAGCATAACAGTTCGGAGTGAATCACTTCTTCCGTTACAATTCGTCTCCACGTCACGCAGTCATCAGCTTTTTTGTGATATCAAATATGTCCATAGCTCCAAAGTCGCCTTCAATGTCATTTCTCCATCGTTTCCTCGGCCGGCCTCTACTTCTGTCGCCTAGTGGATTTGTTTTATAGCACCCCAGATAAGTGTGTCCAACTCATCGTTGTACCGAATGCGGTAAGTGCCGTCTTCAAGTCGTACAGAGGTTCATATATTTTTCTTAAAATCTTTCCTTCAGAACAATTTAACAGATCGGTTTCATTGGATTTCAGCTCCCAAATACCAAAAAAAAAAAAAGGATTAGTAATTTTTCAACTTATAGAACTTATTTCAATCTAATATGTTAGGGCATTAAGGTTTTTCTAAAAAATTTGGAATTTATCAGACTGTTAAAGTTTTCGTATTAAAATTGTTAAACTTTAAATTTTAATAGATAAATTCAACTGATAATTTTTTAAATTTATTGGTAAGACTTTTGTTTTTTGAATAATAGGAAAAATGAGTAATTTAATGGTAGATATTATTTAACAGTTACACTTGGATTTTGTCTATGTATGGCAGAAAATTTAGTTACCCTTAAAAAAAGTCGCTGTAACATTTTTATGTGGAAGAGAAAATTATTAAAGTTGTTTTTTGCTATTTTTTAGATTACAGTTTCGTAACACATTTGGTCAATGCCACAACCAAGTCACAACCCATCAATTTCCAACAAATATGCCGCTGCGAATGCAACGAAATTGTGGTAAAACGCAGAAACACTCAACATAAAAATCAATTCCCAGCAATTCTCTAAACCGAAGCAGACAGAGGTGCCAAATGCCTGTTAGCCTATGTGGGTACGAGTATTTAAGTAAGCAACAAGCGCTGCGGCAAAAAGAGTACTTATAACAAATTTGAAGTATGCAACAGGCATCGCAATTCATCAGCTGGCAAACAGAGTGCAATAAGCGTAAGTGTAATGTACACTTGACATTTTATTGCTTTGCTGTTTGCCACGCAGCTTTGAGTCAATGTTGCTGCTACTGTTGTTGCTCATGTAGTAGTACGTATAAATGCCAATGACAACGAAAACATTTGGCCGACCAACTTTTGCGCCAAACTTCACAGCGACAACAATAAGAACAACACTGGTTCGTCTCTTTCGCTTTGCATTCAGACAAACGCAATAGTTTTCTGTACTAATCCGTATTACTCCATAGTTTTTCAACCTGTCTTCTTCATTAGCTGCTACCGTCGTATCTATGTGTGGTTATTTACTCAGAATAGAGTTTGAATGTTTGGTAAGATTAGGTTAAATGATTGCCTCACGAAGGTCAAACTCTACTAATATAAATAAAATACTCTTACCTTATGCCTTTGAACTATGCAAATCGCTGTATTTGGTCAGAAACTAAAAAATGGTTATGACCTACGGTACACCCTTTTTGCGTGTTTGACCGAGCTCCTCCTCCTATTTGTGGTGTGCTTCTTGATGTTGTTCCACAAATGGAGGGACCTACAGTTTCAAGCCGAATCCGAACGCCAAATATTTTTATGAGGAGCTTTTTCATGACAGAAATACACTCGGAAGTTTGCCATTGCCTGCCACGGGGCGACCGCTATTAGAAAAATCCTTTTCTTAATTTTGGTGTTTTCACCGAGATTCGAACCGACATTCTCTCTGTGAATTCCGAATGGTAGTCACGCACCAATCCATTTGGCTACGGCGGCCGCCTACGGTATTAATGAGATATTTTTGCATTCCAGTATCGTGAGTGAAGATTTCCAAAATCTTCAGAAAGCTCTTTATTACGGCTGAAACATTAAAAAAAAAAGGTTGACCACTGTCCAAAAATTACCGAAAATTAATGTTTTAAAAAACTCGTTCAAATATTTGTCAAAATTCAAACACATAAGTGCAGAGCTGGTGCCTTTGTCTTCGCTTGCGGATAAACCAAAATACATTAAATAAAGCATTTACCAACATTAAACTTTTGAAGCGGAGGGACATACACTTTCTGCTTTTAGTGGCCATTTATTTATTTTAGAGTATGCACATAAGACCGGACCGGCCCCATATAAAGCTAATGGTGAGACGATTTCGGCAACAAGGGAGATTTCCTTGCGTGTAGACATTAAGAACCGGATGTCCCCAGTGTCTTCACTGTCCTCACCCGCACTGAAGTAGTCCGGAAAATGAGTGTCCAGCAAAAGCTGCCCCATTTCCTCCAGGCTTTCCGTAAAACTTCCGTTAGCATTTTTGAGAGTAGAAAGGCCAAATGAGTAATCTTTGCTGAGTGACTTTTGAAGTCTGGTAGCCGCTGGTAGGGATTCAATCTCCTCACAGTGCTTCCTCCATGAGCCTCTCTTTGATTTTCTAAGCTCCTTATTGTACGCCGTTAAGGCCCTTCTGTAAGAGTTCCAGTCTCTAGTTGCCTTGGCACTATTGAAAAACTGACGGGTTTTCCTCTGAGAACTTTCAACTCCTTAGTCCACCAAGGAGCATTCCTGGCACGATTCTTCATAACTAGTTCGCACCAGTTTTCGAAGGTTGCGTTATTGAGTTCTCCAGTTTGTTAACTTCAAGATTAAGTTCTTGAGAGTTAGTGATTCTTCCGCTCAGAGTCCCCATATTTTGCTCCAAATAGAATTGATATAACTACCAATTCGTCTTTCTAACATTTCTAATCTGAAAGATATCTTCAACTTCCCCTACTAGATCAAATAGAATAGATCCGACAAGGAGACTTCATCTAATACCCTCCAATTTGAAATGCTACTCGATATAAATGCACTAGTGAGAGTGAGATCCAGGACCTCCCTTCTTACCACATTTATAAAAGTTGGCTCATTGCCTCAATTTGCTGCCGCCGTAGCCGAATGGGTTGGTGCGTGACTACCATTCGGAATTCACAGAGAGAACGTAGGTTCGAATATCGGTGAAACACCAAAATTAAGAAAAACATTTTTCTAATAGCGGTCGGCAGGCAATGGCTAACCTCCGAGTGTATTTCTGTCATGAAAAAGCTCCTCATAAAAATATCTGCCGTTCGGAGTCGACTTGAAACTGTAGGTCCCTCCATTTGTGGAACAACATCAAGACGCACACCATAAATAGGAGGAGGAGCTCGGCCAAACACCCAAAAAGGGTGGACGCGCCAAATATATCAATATAATATATACTATATATAATATATGATGGGTGTTTTTTAAGAGCTATAGAAAAGTTTTTCAAAAAAAAAACAGGTACAATTCAGGAAGATGCATACAATTTTTATTTAAATCGATAGTACTGTCCATATAATTTAATGTTTGAAGATTATTTCATGCAAATGTTGACCGCGACTGCGCTTCAAATGGGCCATCCGCTTAGTCCAATTTTGGCATACTCTTTCCAATGTTTCGGCCGGTATTTCTCATATAAATGCTTTAATGTTGTCTTCCAATGCGTTAATTGAAGCAGGCTTGTCTGAATAAACATGAGCTTTAACATAGCCCCACAAAAAATATTCTAAAGGCCTTATATCGCGCGATCTGGGTAACAGAGGCCCAATTGCTGCGAACGGCGACGAATCGATAAGTGATGGTCATCATTAACACTGGCCGATACAGCTGCGATATTTTCTTCAGTTCGCACTCTATGTAAGCGTGTTGGTGGTTTGATGTCCAATAATGTAAATTTGATTCTAAATTTAGTCACAATAGCTCGAATAGCCGCTTCAGTGGGTCGATTAAACTGACCATTAAATGGAAGAAGCGCGCGATAAACTTTCATAACAGAACACGCATTTTTATAATAAAATGCATTGATTTGCAACCGTTGTTCGTTTGTAAGACGATTCATGGTTAAATTATAAACCAAACTGAAGATGTTTGACAGTGAAACAAAACGCGAAACGTGCGTCAGCTAAAAAATCACCCTGTATTATTTGTAGTAATAAAATCAAGAAGTGACTCACCTCTTACATAGATGTCCGAGCTACCCCAGACCGTGTGATGTGCGTTGGTATCGCAGCATATGACCCATTGCAAGTTTCGTTGGCGGCAATATGCCATAAGCTACTGGAGTTCGCGTGAACGTGGTAGGCGAGGCCGAGGAACGAAGGTATAGCGAGGCCAGGACAATCGTTCTTCTTCCTCGGGCACTGGGCACTTCTGCCCGTACTGCCTCCAGATCACGTTGTATGAGCTTTGAAATTGGAAGAAAGCTAATGTGTTTAATGTGTTTTTTGCCTGCAAACCTTTGATGGTTCCTGGATGGCCACAAAGTCTAGCTTTGGAGTTGAACCACAGGTAACGGTAATATTTTAAGGAAAGAGTAAAAAAGGCAAACGTTGCATTATATACTTGCAAAAAAGCGGTCGCTATTAAATGGGGTCAACATATACATTGGCAGGCAGAGGTTCTACCTACAAAAGAAGTGGCTACATATCGAAATACGTATGCCGTAAACGACTATAAATATATTCTCGGATAGCCAGGCAGCCATTAAATCAATGAATGCGGCTATACTAAGATCAAAGGTTGCACAGGAATGACAGGCAGCCCTAAGTAATATTAGCGTCTTATTCAAGGTCATCCTTATTTGAGTTCTGGGTGATATAGAGGGAAACTGTAATGCCGATGAGTTAGCTAGGAAAGGTACTGCTCCACAACTGCTCGGTGACAAAAGTATCATTGGGATGCTTATGGCCACGAGTGAACTAATAATAAAAAACAATACTATCCAAAAACAATACTTATCCGCAAATAAACAAGAAAAATACAAAGGAATTCTTAGCCTCTCAAGAGAAGATATCTCGAAGGTCATGGCTTGTGTCACCGGTCATTGGCTATTTGGCTGGCATTCATTGAGACTTGGAGTTTTCTCCCATATTGCAGAAGTTGTAGAGGAGGAAGAGGAAGATACAGTTAAGCACTTTCTTTGCAATGGTCCAATCTTAGCTAAAATCAAAGCAGGTTGTCTAGGTAAACTCTTTTTCAATTATCTTACAGAACTGTCTGCCGTGCGTATTAGACTAATCCTGCGCTTCATAAGAGCCTCAAAATGGTTTTATAAAGATAAATAAACAAGGTTCCCGTGTTGCACAGTGGTATCACAAAAAAAAAAATTCTTAAACAAATTTTGCCTGATACACATGCTGTAATGCTTACCTTTATTTTTTAACAAATCACTGTCTTTAAAAAACGAACAGGTGCAAACAAACTCAAACCATATATGGCTTTCCTAAGTGTAAAAATTATGAAATCTGGATGTTACGTGGCATTCGAGAGAGCAAATTATTCGAAATGGTTTGATAAGTTAGGCGGGCCAGTGGCAATAACCATAGAATAGCAGAAATCACCTCAGTCTTAATCCTACATGCCCTTAAATCATTCAGTTTATTTGGCAATCCGGTAACTCCTTTCAAGGGAATAGTGATTAAGTCGAACAACTGCACAGGAAGCGCTGAATGGGCTTTACTTCTTCCTCATCTCTACGGCACTTCGAGAAGTCGGCATGCAAGTGCCAGTGTCTTGTGAGTATTGGCATTAGAAGTCACATGCTCATTTTTGAGAGTCTCTGTAAGCTCCGAGTTCTTCATTCACCGTTTGTTGGACACTTTGAACGCAATGCTTCACAGGTGTCCAGAGTAGCTCAACTGCTTCAGTAGCTGCTCTAGCTTTATCTCCAACTTGCAATACTTAGTCTGGGCCATGTTCTTCATTCCTTAATAATTTTGTAACACTTTTATAAAATACAACAAATGTATCTCAGATAAATCAGCAGAAGGTTTTCTTACAAAACTACCCATTTATTGAGTACTTGGTGCCGTTGCTTATTGTTCCCTGAATTGTGATGCTTCAACGGCAACGGCACTACTGCACTCACCATTAATGTTGCCAATTTTATTACACTCCACTGAAAGCTTACTTATACTATAGGAACAACAACATCTACGACCTTTTACTCGCCCGGCTTTTTATGGCATTTTGATGTTGCATTGCCGCGTCGAAACGGCATCAAAGTGGAAAATGAGAAAAGGTTCACGCAACACTTGCAACTTTATGTTGCACGAAGAGTAAGTAACGTGCCTTCGTTTGGTAGGTATACACGAAAAAGCTATGGGCAACTTAATACTTTAAGTAGCATACCGCAAATTGAAGGAGAAGCTCAGGCACACACCTAACAAAGGATGTATTTAGACAGACATTTATTTTGAGTTATTGTGCTTGCGGTCATGTGTTTTTATTGCTTTGGTGTTGGTTTTTGTTAACTGTTCCGTGGTGGTTTATTGTGCCAAACCCAAAGTTGTAAATGCGTTTGGTTACTGCTGTGTTAATAGTTGTTTTTAATGCTGTCTTGTGTTTTCTTCCACTTGTAGAACTGTTGTTGTAATTGTTATTAGAAAGTTTCTGTGCGTTTTTTGTTCGCTAATCTTCTAGGCTCTTTTAGGCCTTTGTTTAGTTTCCTTTTTCTTTTTAAGTTTTCCTTTTTCCCAGTTTATTTGTCTCTGTCTTAGCGTAAGACTTCCTCCATACCACATCTTCTCCGCTTTATTCGTTTAAAACGCGCGTAACGAAGTTGCAGTTAAATGTTAACTTTCGTTGTCCAAACATCGTATTATTATTATTGCCTTTGTTGTATTACTTAAAGTGCTTGTTGCTTGGATTATTGCTATACGAGTATTTTCAGTAGATGCCCTTTTACGCTGCTTGTGCATTTGTTTTTTTGTTGGTACTTAGCTCGAGCTTCTACGCATGCCTTAACGGTGGTCCACAAATAGAGGGATCTACAGTTTTATTCTACCTCGAATATTGTTCGGCTCAAATGTTTTTTCTACTACCTGCTGCCTTATTCCCTCAAAAGTTGGTGCTAGTTGCTGGAATGACAGGGGTTTACCCAAGCAAGGACTGTTATTTTAGCGACTCAACGTAGGGAGACCGAAGGCATCGTCGAAGAATGTTCAGACCTCCTCTATATCAATAGCACAGAAGACGGTTTCATGAGCAGAAAGAAAAAGAGGGAGCGACCATTTGGGAATGACCAAAAACGATTAATTTGCTCAATGTTCAAGCATCTCACAAATTCCGGCTTATTTCAGTCAAGAAATTAAGCACTCTGTCTCCGTACAGAACAATGAAAGTTTGACGTTGAGAGAACTGAATTACAATATTCACGAAACACGAGTGAGATTTTCGGGCTGTAATGAGGCTTCATATCGCGAAAAAATCGCTGAATAGGGCTATTTGCTTGTCGGTGGCTTGGTCGATACATTTTCAAAAATTAAAATCGAGAAATAGAGGCAATATTGTCAACACAAAGGCAATGTTGTCAACAGTGATAAGCGCTCCAGGCATATGATTCGTGGCTTGTTGTTTCCCTTCGTTTTTATTAATCTAAGTAGTAAATAATTGCAGCAAAGACCATGATCGAATAATATCTCGTTAATTGGCCCCGTGCGTCATGTGATTTGGCAAATACTGTTAATGATTTGAAAGCCAACATTCGGCGCATTGTTGACGGAATTTTATGCTATGCCGGTTGAGCTGAAGTGAAATGTACTACAAAATCGGACAGTCCAGATGGTCTTCATTAATTTTTTCCGAATATGGAGCAGGAAACCTATTGTTAAATCTTAATTGCCTACTGTTTTTCTGAGGATGCTGATAGCTTTGGCTTATTAATTACTTACAACAGGAAGTGCCTGCCGTTCCAAGAAAGCGGGATATTGCGCTTATTTGGGCAACTTGGAAGGAAAGAGTTTATGGATATATCTCGGGAGATTAAGTGGGAGAATTTCCGTCTATGTGAGGAGATAATAACTCCATAAAACTACTTTTTGGTACTGCATGAACCTTCACAGAATATATACATACAGAGGAGTTTCGCTTCGATGAAAATGCCCAGTTGAGCTCAGGAGAAAATGTAATTAATTTACATATAAGGGATCGAAATTTTGTGAACATGAGTTTATAGTTAAGAAATGCAGTATAAATGGATGCAGCAAAAAATTTTAAACCTTAACCCTCTGCATCAGAGGCATGGATCTCTATGAATTCCCGGACAGCGCCGTGGGAAACATCTACCGCTAATATTTATTGGCTATTTCACTGTGTTTTTTGTTTCTGTTCTATTCTTCTTAACAACACCCTTTATATCCTTAGTAACTTATGGCTATTACATGGACATATTTATTTTTCCCTTCCCATCTGTAACCCCTCATCGCCTAACTTCAATAGTTATATATATTAGAAAATTCGACACAACTTAAGGTCAAATGTAAATTTTGTTGGCCAACTCCATTTTAACTTGAAGGCAAGACACTAGAAAAATCAAAAGCAAATTTCGACATGTTTTCTTCTTTTATTGATTCTTTCATGCAAATCAGTTAAGTTTGTTGCATAAGTGTAATGCACTCATGTGAACCACACGTGAAAATGCAAATAAGAAAAATTTATTGGCTTGCAACATGCAACCGAAAATGATATGATGAAATTTTGCTTAATGGAAAGGAAATATAAACCAAATTAAAAAAAACAGAAACTATAAGAATTTGAATGAATGCAAAAAATCGATTAACTGTGAAAAATTGACAAAATATTTGGTAAACCGTTGCATGCAAGCGCCACAATGAAGGATCGAGAACACGAGGTTACGTTAAAGAAATGCAAAATTGTGCGCCAGCAATACTCGAAATTCTTAAAAGTAAATGACTAGCAAAAGAAAGGAAAAAAAAAAATGTCCAACAATATTTGCCAAGTACTTTGAGATAATCAACGTTGTTGCTTTCTTTCTTAAGGCATGAGGAAGACTATTAAGGGTACGAGTACTAATATCGTAAACAGCTTTATTGTGGCATCCAGTTTGTCTGCTATTTAATAAACACTTAAGGTGCAACCGAATGGGGTGAAAATACTTGGCAAGACTTTCAACTTTGCACTTTATGGCAGTCATTTGTGCACTCGCGAATATTGCTAATATCCATTCGTTGACACATCCAGCACACGTGTTTTTGGAAAGTAAACACCTTCCTGCATACACTCCTATGTGTGTAATCACTTTTGTTGTTAGGTTCTAGGAGGGCTGCATTAAGTTGCACTTCCGTTTTAAGTTAAGACGTTTGAAAATTGGTGCCATGACATGCTTTCCTGCCTTGGCGTCGTTGCAGTCATTGTGTCAGTGCTCCTCGCACATTTTACTTATACAAGCTGGCTGTTATTGTTTTGCCTAGTTGTTGTGGCTGTAAACCTATTATTGCTCTCCAACCTGCTTAAGCTGGTGCTGACGCTGATGTTGTAGTTGTTGATTCCGGTGACCTGTCGTTCGGCTTTGAGGTGTAGGCATCGAACTAATGAGTCTGCCTCATCGATCGAAGATACACTTGGGCATTAAAGATTGGCATAGTTACAATGTTGGACGTAGAAAACTGCTAAGAAAATCACATTAAGAGGAGTAAATAATTAATGTGTGGAATTGATATACAGTGGGTGCCAAAGCGAAGAAACTAAACACTTTTTAACTTGCATTGATTAATTTATTACCTTTGAATGCTTTTCTGGTTGTGATATTGAAACGTTCAAGTTGGCTTTTTCCTTGATTATTATAACTATTACTATTATAATTAAGTATTATATTACTACTATTATAATTAAATGAAGAAAATAAACCTGAAGCTCAGGTGCTAAGGAATAGGGATCATCATAAATAATTTTAAATATTGTACAAAATGTGAACAGATCCATAAGTAAAAACACCCTGAACTGGTTGTCAAAGATTACCTGATTCCAACACGCTCTTTTATGTAACATGGTTGCATAAAAATGATTAAGTTTCATAGAAAACCGCATCAAAAAGTTTAAAAAATTACGTACAAATTTAGATGTTTTTCAATAAAGGGCATTAGAAATATATTAAACATATTTGTTATTGTAAACCTTCCAAGCCAAAGATATTATTTTGTATTATTTGTGTGTCGATATTCTATTGTTTTTAATGTTACCACATTCGACTGCCTGTCAAATTCACACCAGGGCGCCTGTCAAAAAATAGGAAGAAGGAGAGAGTTTTTACTTGTATTTTTTGTAGACCCCTGCGCCAATTTGACATTACTTGCAAATGCAAAACAAAAAAACTATATATATGCGATCCTTTAACTCCTACCTGGAGCATAGGACGTCAAGCACTTCTCTTCACCAAGAGAAACCATACTACTATAATTTTCAAAAAATGAAACAAATAATAACAATAACTCACAATATCAGAACAACACCTATCGCTTTTTCCTGGAGTTACTATCAATAGCAAGCTTCTGGAAGCTTCTTTTCGAATTAGTGTCTTAATTCTTAAATTCTATAAATGGAGTACCTAATAGTTGCATTCCATGTATTATACCAGATCACGTAAGAAAAAGGCCGTGTACTTGTAATCGAATTTGGGGGGAAAGTATAGGACGTCACTACCTCAATGCTTTTCTATGTTTGCCTACATTTCGGCGTTGTTTTGGTTGCTATTTAGAAGCCATTTTTTTACCAAGTTGAATTAAGTTTTGCATTGCTTTATTTAATTTTCGCTTTCGCTTCGTCTTATAGTTGGAAGTTCTTGACAGCAAAACAAAAACATAGTATCGGGATAGTGACGTCACTGCCAGAAAATAACTTTTGTATTATTTCTCTCTTAGAGATATTGTGCCGTTAGTTCATGGTTGCATTCCATCATCGGTAGACAGATAGTTGTTATTAGAAAATTTTTGCCACAAAAATGCAGTAATTCTCTCCAAATTGGGCAATACAACAACTTTTACGCCTGCTATCTACATGACTGGTTGTCACCATCGCATGATTACTCTATTTTTCCATGGATTGTAAAATTGTGAGGACTTTGTTATAGTTAGAAAGAAAAAAACTATACGAACCGACATCATTATCCACCATATTTGTCTTAAAAAGAAAAAAGTGCAATATTGAAAGAGACTTTGAGCAGCAGCATTAAATGGAAGTAAATGTCGAAAGTGGGGATATCTAGAATGCACTGAGAAGTCGGTCTTAAAGTGTCAAGTGAAGAAGGCATTTTCCATGCAAAAAATCAGATTAAAACGATTGGATTGGGCACGTGTTCACTGAGATTGGATTGTTGAACGTTAAAACCAGTTTCACATGGTTATATAATATTATAGCAAATTCAATTCACATTGCACCGACAATTTCGCCTTTATGTGCGATGACTCTGCAGCGGGAAGTATAAGAACCCGAAGTCGTTTTGAGGGCCATGTCATAGTGCTAAATCGGTAAGTTTAGATAAATAAAATTATAAATTGTAAAAATAACAACTTAATTATTCTATTTTTCCTTACAGGTTCAAAAGCTTCTCGAGGGCTTGGAAATTCGAATCTGAAATAGTATGATTTTGGCTCTAATGAAGCATATACATATATATATATATATATATATATAATTGGCGCATACATACTTTTTTGGGTGTTTAGCCGAGCTCCTCCTCCTATTTGTGGTGTGCGTCTTGATGTTGTTCCACAAATGGAGGGACCTACAGTTTCAAGTCGACTCCGAACGGCATATATTTTTATGAGGAGCTTTTCCATGGTAGAAATACAGTCGGAGGTTTGCCATTGCCTGCCGAGGGGCGACCGCTATTAGAAAAATGTTTTTCTTAATTTTGGTGTTTTACCGAGATTCGAACCTACGTTCTCTCTATGAATTTCGAATGGTAGCCACGCACCAACCCATTTGGCTACGGCGGCCGCATACAGTTGACCTTTAAAAAGCCGGGAATAAAATAAAAACGAGCAAATTTTAGAAAAAGTATGGGAAGAAGAAGAATAACACCTGATTGGTTCAATATCTTCTCGAATCTAAGCTGTTAAAGAATCTACTAAATTGTCTTTTTTACATTTTTAGGATAGATAAACGTATATTAGTAAAAATAAAAATAAAAAAAAACGTCAAATATATGCAAAAGTATAATATAAAAACAGTTTTACCTTCAATTAAGATTAGTTTTGGGATATAGAAATATGTTTACCTTTTTTATATTTTTTTATTTAACCCAATGAACAAAATTCTTACTGGCCATAGAAAAAAACAGTTAAAACTATTTAAAAATAATCATATCAAAGACAGCTCCACAAGGCACGGAAGGTTCCAAATTAAGACCGTAATTTACTCAGATACAACTCTAGTCGAAGGAGCAATTTTAATAAAATGTACTTTGGAATTAAAGCATAAAATATTGAGACCCGACGCAGATACCACATATAGGAACATTGAAATTTAATCTTTCCAAAAGGTTTGGACAATTAACTAAATGACTCAGAACATGAACTATTAAATTGCAGGCAAGAAAGGCAAATATACTCTGCAGAGGTTTTAAATTTAATAGCTGACAGCCGTAGCCGAATGGGTTGGTGCGTGATTACCATTCGGAATTCGCCGAGAGGTCGTTAGTTCGAATCTCGGTGAAGGCAAAATTAATAAAAACATTTTTCTAATAGCGGTCGCCCCTCGGCAGGCAATGGCAAACCTCCGAGTGTATTTCTGCCATGAAAAAGCTCCTCATAAAAATATCTGCCGTTCGGAGTCGGCTTGAAACTGTAGGTCCCTCCATTTGTGGAACAACATCAAGACGCACACCACACCACAAATAGGAGGAGGAGCTCGGCCAAACACCTAACAGAAGTGTACGCGCCAATTATTTATTTTATTTATTTTTTTTAATGGCATCACCAATAATGGAATCCCGAAACCATGAAGACTTCTGGCAGCCCTTGTAGTGATCCAAAAATTGTAAATAAACCTATAAAGCATCTAAAAATAGCTTTTGCTGCACTGTGCCGCACACTGAACCAACGATCGACCGACTTTAGATGCTAGACAAAATTATCGAATGGAAATTGGTGTCAAGCACACATGCACACTCATAAGCACACATATGCACATAAAAAAATAAAATTTACACATTAAAAATTGCTTGCATATACACACATACACGAGTAAACAAAAATGTGTAGATGTGTGTGTTGTGTCCTCCTTGCAATCGCTTGAATTTGTTGCTAAAATAGCATTCTTTAAATATTTGCAAAGTCTCCAGCTACACACACACATATGAACACACATACTTGTGTATTACGTCAAACGTGGTAATGAGGTCAGAGTGGGGTGGCAACTAAATAGATAAACATACATATTGATTTGCATATATGCACACACCCATGGGCATGTAGAAATGGGTGCAACATGTAATAGTCTTGAGAAAATAGCAATAAAAAAGTGTTTAAAGGAAAAGGAAATTAGAAAACTAGTGACCTGGAAAAGTGAAAAATCAGGGCAAGTGACATAAATTATACAGCCCGCTATAAATTTAAAGAGAAACTGTTGAAAAATCTTAAGCTTTTTTAAGATCGAATATTAATTTTTTAGTTTTTGTCACTTTATTTTGAAAATTAAAATATTATTATTATGGATGTATGTATGTTATATAGGTGTACATATACTGTGTTATTTTAAAATTCATGTACAATAATTCAACAGTATTTTAAAAACAGTAAACTGAATATTCAAATGTTACGAAAAGTTTATCGAATTCAAAAATGATTATAATAATAATCATAGAATAATTAGGATTAGTTAAATTAAATTAATAATTAAAAAATTACTAACTACAACACTTTTGGCGTAACAGCTGGCTTATTGGAAAGTGATTCTTCAGGCAATTTTTAAAAAGGGCTTCTTAAATGAACGTAATGTTGATGAAAGAAAATTTGATAATCGTAATTTTTTTTTAATTAAAGCCGAAGGAAACCTGGGTGTTCAATTCTCTCAGTACTACAATTTCTGCGGTATTAATGACGAGCTATGCAACGCCAGGCCTGCGCTTCGCTATCAAACTAGACGAGGAGCAGTGGTTCAAAATCAAGTTCGTAATATAAGTTTTCCAATGGTAGCAGAGGTAGAAACTGCTGAGTTGGAGTTTTACACGGAGTCGAAGTTTTACTCAACTCTCAAAATCTATATCACCTAGATCAGGTGGCTTAGATTTTTAAATAGAATTATAGCCAAAGTGGATAAATGTATGCAAAGCAGAAGAAGAGAAATGTGAGATGTGCGCTATATAACACATGCATTTCTTTTATTTATTTATTTATATTTCAGTCTATTAATTTCAATCCTTAGAAACTATGATACAAAAGTAATTTAGATTAAGCCATTGATATACTACATATATTTTAAAATGGCTACAATATAGTTTTCAAAAGATTTAAAACAGAAACTCTTAAGAGCGCAAAATCAAGAACAAAATTATTCTTAATGGAATTTCAGCGCGAGTAATGGGAGCATTACTGGCATATTTAGTTTTAAAGTTTTCCCCACAGAATTACTAAGAAATTGCCAAGAGATCGATTCTTCTTCTTTTTAATTGGCGCGATAACCGCTTACGCGATTTTGCCCGAGTGTAATAAAGCGCTCCAGTCGTTTCTTTCTCGTGCTAACCGGCGTCAGTCGGACACACCAAGTGAAGCCAAGTCCTTCTCCACCCGATATTTCCAACGCAGAGGAGGCCTTCCTCTTCCTCTGCTACCACCAGCAGCTGCCGCATCAAATACATACTTTCAGAGCCGGAGCCGCTGGATCTTTATTCGCTGCGCTACGTCTATGTTGTGGTAAAGCTCATCATTCCATCGGCTGCGATATTCGCCGTTGCCAACGTGCAAAGGTCTAAAAATCTTGCGCAGAATCTTTCTCTCAAACACTCCAAACGTCGCTGCATCGGATGTTGCCATCGTCCACGCTTCTGCGCCATCCGTTAGGACGGGCATAATGAGAGCCTTGTAGAGTGTCGGCATAGGCCAAGAATTGTACTTTCTTATACAAAATTTGGCCTGAGTGATTTAGTTCTGCGGCTCGCACGATCCTCTCCAACATCAGGTTAAAGAAGTCACAAGAAGATATCATGACATTCCTCGTCTTACCAACTGTTTTTTCGGGAACGCCGGAGTCCGACTTCTTCGTCGGCGGCGGTACGTAAAGAACGATACTCTCTGACAGCAAGAGTGAGAGTCGAGTGGCGAATCTTCTGGCTGTCTATTGTGATGGCAATTTTTCTATGTCGAACATTCTTTGCGTAGTTAGATGTACGTTTTTTGCTGCACAGAGGCGTATGTACAGTTTGGCTGCAACAAGGTAATGATCCGAGTCGATGTTGGGTCCTCGGATCGTACGTTCATCTAATACACTAGAAGCGTGCCTACCATCTATCACAACATGATCGATCTGGTTTCGCGTTTTCCGATCGGGAGGCAGCCTGTTGCTTGGCGCATTTTCTTATGCTGGAATCTGGTGCTGCAGACTACCATGTTTTGGGCCCCGGTGAAGTCGATCAGTCTCTGTCCGGATGTTTCGTTGTGCAGTCCGAATTTTCCAACTGTAGGACCAAAGTTTCCCTCTTTGCCCACCTGGCGTTGAAGTCACCAAGCGCGATTTTTATGTCGTGGCGGGGACAGCGCCATAGGAACGTTCCAGGCGCTCATAGAAGGAATATTTGGTCGCCTCGTCCTTCTCTTCCGTCGGGGCATGGTTGCAAATGGGCGAGATGATGAAGAATTGTGCTTTGATGCGGATTATTGGGAGACGCCCGTCCACCGGAGTGAACGACAGTATTTGGCGACGAAGTCTCTCTCGCACAGGAATTCCAACACCAAATTTGCGCTCCTTTACATAGCAGTTGTAGTAGACATCGCAAGGTCCTATGGTTTACTTGCCTTGTCCCGTTCATTGCATCTCTTAAATGGCAGCGATGTCCGCCTTTACTCTCACGAGGACATCAGCCAGCCGCGCAGAGGCGCCTTCCCCATTAAGGGACCGGACATTCCAGGTGCATGCCCTTAAATCGTAGTCCTTATTTCGTTTGCAGGCATCGTCATCAGTGTAGGAAGTTCTCATCCGAAGCTTTTTTAATCTTTTATAAAAAAGATTTTTAAGAGATCGCTGGATAACATTAAATTCAATACTTTGCCACAAGTAGGGGCAATCAATAACTCCAGTAATAGTGTTATGAGTAAAGGACAGGCATAGTATAAACCTATAGAATTCTATAATCTATAATTCTAAATCTAAGGACTTGAGACTTATAAGCATGAGACGAGCAGAACAAGATTTCATGGAATCAATAAAGTTCAGAGACCGAAGGGCATATTTAAGAACAATTTTTTGCACACGCTCGATTCCATTGTTAGTTTGCTGACTACAAGGTCTCAAAATAAAAACAGCATATTTTAAATGAGCCTTAATAAATGGAGTATATAGTAACTTAATGGTATAGGGATCAGAGAACTTATTGACAGTCCGCCTGTCGAAGCCGAGCATGGATACAGATTTTGAAACGATTTAATATATATGGTTATTAAAAGAAAATTTGTTATCAAAGACAACGCCAAGGTCCTTAAATTCACTTGCACACTGCAGGTCACAAGTCGGAATACTCTACTCAGTGCACAAAATGTTAGATATTTTCGAGTAAGTCATTTGAAAGCAATTGAACAAGTTCAGCAAAATATGTGAATTCAAGTAAAGCTTATCAATATCGGCTTGAAGGCTATTGATGAGACTTTTGATGAGAAGATCTTAAGGTCATCAGCATAAAGCAAACATTTTGTAAATGACAAGTAACTTTATTTAGTAAATAATACAAATAACATCGGTCCCAAGTTATTTCCTTGCGGAATACTAGAGATGACAACAAAGGGAGTAGATAAAATACCATCAGTTGCTACAACATAACGTCTATCGCATAAATAAGAGTTTATCCATTGCAAAAAAGCAGAATGACGATCAAAATAAGCTGTTCTTTAAATTAAGGTTCTACACTTTAAATCGTTCTCAATGTTAAGAGGGACGAAGTTGTTACTCAATTTAGCGATATACCAGAAGTAACTTCTTTGGCTTCACCCCAATTCTTAGCAGCGGTCCAGAACAGTGGAAACATATTAGGAAGCACTTTATAGAATCAGCTTCGAAACATAAAATAGTTAAAATAGAACTTAAAATAATTTTAATAAAAAATTTACCTTGTTTTTAATACCAGATTATAAAAATAGTAAAAATCTTTCATAAGAAAAAAAAAATATTATTGTTGAAACATTCATTTTCTTCATACTAAAAAATTTATTTTGCATTTAATCGTTATATTTCAGCAGACCAACATGGCTTCATTAAAGGTACATCTACTGTTTCAAATCTTGCAGTGTTCTCTGAATATTGTATATCATCTTTAAAAAAAAACTCAAGTTTACACAGACTTTTCAAAAGCATTTAATAAGTTTAATCACAGGGTTTTAATTTCCAAATTGAGTGCTATAGGATTCCATTCCAGTCTTTTAAAATGTATTAAATCCTATCTCTCCTCTCGGAAATGTGTCGTTAATGTTGATGGAGCGTCATCTATTTCTTTTATTGCATCCTTTGGTCTACCCCAGGAAAGTATACTGGATTTCCTACTTTTTATAATTTTTGTTGTTTAATAACGCAAATTTTCTATTGTATGCCAATGATTTAAAGATATTTTCGGATATAGCAAGTGCTGTGGACTCTTTAAACCTTCAATCTTCCTATAAAAGTCGGTACTTGCTCATAAATCTAAAATCACTAGATATTAGAAGGACTATTCTCTCCATTACTCCCCATTGCTACTCGAGAAAGTCAATTTCAATATTTCTCAGCGCAGGTTGCAGAACTATGATTTTTAATTTTTTTTTATAAAGTCCAGAATTTCCTTGCATTCTGCAAGTAACTCCATTTGACGCTTCTTCGTAGTTTTAGACCTAAAAACCAATTTTTAGCGATGCTTTATATTGAAGACTTTAAATTCTTTTATTTTTATCTACTGATCTTCCCCACATTGACGGCGGAAAATTTATTTGAAAATGTCACTACATTCTCCCTTTTTTGGACTCGAGATATCTGCTTTTTGCCCAAAACACAATTTCCTCTTTTCGAGGGTGGAAAGCGGGAAGCGAATAGAGGAAAATATCCGATTCATGATGACTTGCCAAACCTTACTGAACAGAACACAGTTTCCATTCTCACGTGTCAAACTATAGTTATCGATATCAATAGTTCTCATGTAGCCGATACTTTCGAGTAAAACGCGCTTTGTCCACGTTAAGCAGCAATCTGAGAAGGCCTACGGTAAAATTTAAATTATAAGTATTTAAAAATTGTTTTTCTACCTTAACCCTTCGAGTATGCTACACAAACAAAAAAAAAAAAAATAATTGTTTACATTTTTTTCACTTGCCCTTAAAATCGAGTATTGATTTTGTTTTTTCTTCTGATATTTTTTTTAATGCATGTACTTTAATTGCGGCCGCCGTAGCCGAATGGGTTGATGCGTGACTACCATTCGGAATTCACACAGAGAACGTTGGTTCGGATCTCGGTGAAACACCAAAATTAAGAAAAACATTTTTCTAATAGCGGTCGCCCCTCGGCAGGCAATGGCAAACCTTCGAGTGTATTTCTGCCATGAAAAAGCTCCTCATAAAAATATCTGCCGTTCGGAGTCGGTTTGAAACTGTAGGCCCCTTCATTTGTGGAACAACATCAAGACGCACACCACAAATGGGAGGAGGAACTGGGCCAAACACCCAAAAAGGGTGTACGCGCCAATTATATACATATATTTATAACTTTAATTGCCCACAATAATCGTAAGCGTACTGACATAACAAGCTCATCAGCAGCAACACCGGCAAATTAAACAATATCAACCGAAAACAAAAAGGATTAAAAAAATACCAGCCGCATTAACAACAACATCTACATTCACATCAATAAGATTAGCGGCATTACCAATTGCATCTCAGCAATACTAAGATACTATCAAATCGCTGCATCATTCACAGAAGCATAGGAGTAGGCTTCTATAGACACAAATACACACACTCTTTTAAAGAAAACCAGTTCAGTTTTTTGTTGATATTTTTTGTGGCCAACCAATTACAGGACCCCCTTAATTAAAAGGTAATAATTCTTATTAAAAGTAAAACACCTTCAGGTAATTTCAGAGCGTCTGCTAGTTGGCATCATGATTCCAGGTTCCCAATGACAGCGGCGCCCTAAAAAGTGGCAGCATACAAGGATAGATAGGGAAAAGAGGATGAGTAGGAGCGACAGCAGCAACAACACTATTACCCACACTGCAATCATCGGTGGGAATTCACGTCAGCATGACGGCGCCGTCACTTCAAATTAAAATTTAAAACCAGCTACAGAATCGGGTCGGCGGTAAAGGCAAGGAAAATAAAAATAAAAATAAAAACAGCAGCTGTATTTGAATATGTATTTACGGTGTGTAATATACAATAATAAAATGAAATCAAAACAAAAAGCAACAAAAATAGGCATTAAAAGCCGCTTAACGACGCACACAGTTTGGAAAGAATAATCAGTGATAAATTGGCTAACTGTGGCGCTTTGTGTCCGCTGCAGTTGCATGCCACAGATTCATTGTTGAGCTATGCCGGCTCATCAATGGCGGCAGGGAAGGTGTTGACTAGCGATCGGCAAACTGACAAATGTTGTCTTTTTAACGCTTAGCGGCTCAGCGAAACTTAAGTGCCACATACAAAAATAATTATAACGTGACCTAACCAGGTCTAACTTTCTACATTGGTTCATATTTTTGATGGTTCTGGAAACTTGGAAAAATTGTATAAATTAATGTTCATTTATACAATTTTTATATTTATAAATTTTTAATTCTATAATGAAAAATATACACTTTTTGAAAGTCATAAGGCAATTAGGCAGTAAATATAAGTGTTAAAAAATAAATACGTTTCAAATACACTATTTGGTGTTTTCTGACAATTGTACTTTAATCTACTGCACTACGCCGTGGAGTATTCGTTATACGGAGAATGCACACGCCAGCAAAAAAGAAATTGTCAAAAATTCACCACCTCAAACTTGTAATTTATTATACCAAAATTCAAAAAAATATAAAACTTTTTTTTATATTTTTTTTATATTTTATTTCCGATTTATTTTATACATCTGTCCATTGACATTAAGTACGTTGTTTAACAATTTGGCCAGGATTTACATACATCGCTTAATGACCAGTGCCAAAGCGATAAAAATTAAAATAAACGAAATAATACAATGAAGTGTACGTTGCTTCTTGGGGGAATGCACACAGAGGCGTATGGCAGTTGTGCCAGTAGCCTAAAGACCGACCATTGTGGCAGAATGCCACTCCTGCACGAGGTGCCCCTGCTTTTAACCAAAAATGGTGGATCTAGAGAGGCATAACTCGAAAAAACCCGTAATCCTAGGTGTAATTCGAACCGTTCCTATAGGATGAATGGCACTACGTAAGTGTGTCTTATAACGGTGACCTCCAGATATCGGGCGCCCTCTGGTTGTAATTTGCCTTACCGCGACACCCGGGCACTGTCGTGGCTCGACCTTCCCTTCCCCTTCACTCGTGGGACCACATGGCAGAGTCAAACAACTTATTAAAAAAGGCAGAAGTGCCTAATATAAACCAGGTCGATAACGACCTTTCGGTAAACAGTGCCGAATTACCAACAACATCGCAGGCAGCTAAGGGCAAACAATGCCCTCCAACTGTCAGCGAAAGCTCGGATATGGAAGTTGACGACATGGCCCTGGGGCCAGATGGCAAAGCTTCTACCATATCACCAGAGGAAGAGGAGAAACTATTATCTTCTCCCACTCGTGACTCAGGAAGAAAGGACGAAGACAAGGTGCGGCTTTGCGGTGCCGCCAGAAAGCGCCTAAAGTACTTCCTGAAAAAAGGTCACAGCATTGACGAGGCAAGAGAGTTGGCTCAAAAACCAGCTGATCTGAAGCGACAACGCTCCAGCAGCACCACGCCAAAGCAAAGCTCCCCTAAACGTGCCAATTCACAGGGGAGCTCCAGCGTTGGAAAAAAGGCAGGAGAGACTACCGAAACGGAAGGACCAAGGGCAGCAGTGCCTAATCCAGAAGTCAAGGCAGACTCAACAAAAATGTTTTACAAAGACGCGGCGTGTAGCACGAAGTTGGGAATAATTCCTCCTGACTATCCCACTACAGTATGGTCGACGGAAAGACTAACGGCCATACAACATGCTATCCTGGAGGCGATAAGGAAAAAGCAGACTGGCGCTGCAAGGCCCAAATTTAATAGCTGCACCTTTCGCCCAGGATATATAGTTATATCATGCGGCTGCGATGATACGGCTAATTGGCTAAAGGAAGTAGTTCCTAAGCTGAAGCCGTGGAAAGATGCACAGCTGAAGATTGTGCAGGAGGCGGACATACCGCGCCCACAAATCTTCGTTGGTCACTTTCCAGAATTGGACAGCCCCTCAACTGAGGATATTATTAGCCTCCTTGACGGCCAAAACGAGGGCCTCAACACCAATGACTGGCGGGTGCTCAACAGAGTGCGCAAGGGTACGGTGGTAGAAATTACCATTGCTATTGACCCAATCTCCGCAGAAGTCATAAAGACTTCCAACAACTGGTTGAACTACGGGTTCGGTAAAACCCAACTTCGGCCAAAATCTAAAGGCCCGATTGATCCGCCTAAGGTTACCGAACAGGACCCTGACCCCTCGGCGAAACAAAGCTCTGAGGAAGCGGGAACTTTGACTCCAACGGCTTCAATAGCCCAGGACGATAAGGCCAGCTGCTCCAGACACGAGCCAGAAAAGCCAACAACATCCGGCACATGGCGCCATAACGTGGCCGAGGGTATCCGCATGCGACCCCCGCTGCAGGCTGATAAAAAAGAGCACAGCCACAACAAGGACCGAAGGGGGGATCAGATATCCGCTGAGGAAGCAGTCCTGCTGAAAAGCAACCGAGGCAAGAAAAAGGCAGCCATTGCCAAACGAAGGATCACTAGATGACTTGGCCTAAGCGTAAACCCTACAACACCAGAAGGCAACTCGGATGCCTTCAAATAAATCTCCATCATGCAAAAGCAGCCTCGGACGTGCTTACGAGGAGATTTAACCAAGAACTCTTGGATGTAGCTTTCATTCAAGAACCATGGGTACGTAAAGGAGTCATTCAGGGACTCCAGAGTGCAAACGGTAAGTTGATATATGCTGCCAACAAAGACCGTCCCAGAGCGGCGTTTTTAATAAATAATCAACTAACCTTTAGCCCAATATCACAGTTCATTACAGAAGACCTAGTGGCGATTTGGGTAAAAGTGCCAACGAGCAAAGGTGAGCATGAGGTAGTACTTGCCTCCGCCTACCTTCCAGGAGATGAGGTCACTGCTCCAACAAGGGAGGTTATAGCCCTGGTGGAATTTTGTCAGCAAAAACGTCTCCGGTGGATCCTCTGCTGTGATGCAAATGCGCACCACACAGCGTGGGGAAGCACAAACATCAATCCAAGAGGTGAGTACCTTATTGAATTTCTACTTAGGTATAATATATCTATCCTAAACCGAGGCAACGAACCTACATTCATTAATGCAATCAGAGGTGAAGTCCTTGACATCACTCTCTCTAGCCATAATGTTTTGTCCGAAGTCTCAAATTGGCATGTGTCAGAGGAAACATCTATGTCGGATCACAGACATATTAAATTCGATATAGGTGCAACCAAACCACAAATGACAATTTACAGAAACCCCAGAAAAACTAACTGGGACTACTTTCACTTCTATTTAGAACAAAGTGTCAACTGCTCTAAGCGTCACATTCAGCTTATATCTGAGCTTGAGTTCGAATCGAACGAACTACATTCAAACATAATATCTGCGTTTCACGAAAGTTGCCCAGTAAAAGTGAAAAAGCCACAAAGAAATGTTCCTTGGTGGAATAGTACACTTTCCAACCTGCGTAAAGAAACAAGAACCCTATGGAATAGAGCTAAAGCAATGGGGGACTGGTCCTCCTACTCAACAGCCCTAACCAACTACAATAAAGAATTGAGGAAATCTAAAAGGGCTACTTGGAGGAATCACTGTGAAAAGATTTGTAGTCTTCCGGATGCTATTCGCATCCAAAAAGCCCTACTAAAAGATCACTCAAACGGCATTAGTACCCTGAAAAAGCCAGACGGAAGCTACACAAGGAATCCAGAGGAAACCAGTCAACTTCTGCTGCACACTCACTTCCCTGGATCACTTGTGCTAGACGAGATCTCTGTACCGGCAGAAACTACTACATCTGCGGGTGCTGAGAACTTAAAACTAGCAAACAAGCTATTCCATGAAAAGCGGGTACAATGGGCGATATCAACATTCAGCCTATACAAATCTCCTGGTCCTGATGGGATATTCCCCTGTCTTTTACAGCAGGGTGCACACCATATTATCCCTAATTTGACCAGACTATACAAAGCAAGCTTACTGCTAGGATATTTGCCTACAAAATGGGCTGAGGTTAAGGTCGTATTTATTCCAAAGGTAGGGAAAAACCCAAACAATTGCCTAAATCATACAGACCAATTAGTCTCACCTCATTTTTCCTCAAAACAATTGAAAAGATAGTTGATCAGTATATTAGGGAATACAATCTAGCTAAATTCCCACTGCATCGACTTCAATTTGCCTATCAACAGGGAAAATCCACTGAGACTGCAATACACAGCCTGGTAACAGTTATTGAAAAGGCTATTGAGTCCAAACAGATAGCTCTATGTGCATTTATTGACATATCAGGAGCTTTTGATAACACTTCCTATGAGGCAATCTATAATGCCCTATATCTAAAGGAGGTACCTGAACCCATCACTAGATGGATAATATTCATGCTGAAATCTAGGACGATCAGCACCGAACTAGGAAGAACAATCAAATCTATCAAAGCCACAAGAGGTTGCCCTCAAGGTGGCGTACTCTCTCCTCTTTTGTGGACTCCAGTCATAGATGAACTTCTCCACAAACTGAACAACCTAGGTTTTCACACTCAGGGTTACGCTGATGACCTAGTAGTTTATGTATTAGGCTGGCATGAGGAAACCATTTCGGATCGCATGCAGCAAGCCCTTACAATAATAAAGAAATGGTGCACGGAAAAAGGGCTCTCCATCAACCCATCCAAAACAACACTTGTACCGTTTACTAGGAGAAGGAACATAAATCTCAAATGTCCGACCCTTAATAGAACAACACTTGAACTCTCGACAGAAGCGAACTATCTTGGCGTTAGTCTTGACAAAACGCTTACGTGGAACTCCCATATTGAGAGAGTTACTTCAAAAGCCACAAGGGCATTCTTTGCCTGTACAAGGCTTTTTGGTAAGACATGGGGACTAAGCCCTAGAATGACCTTCTGGACATTCACCACAGTTGTAAAACCCATAGTCACTTATGCATCCTTAGCATGGTGGCCCAAGGTCAAGCAAAGAAAGGCGGCAAACGAATTAAGCAAACTGCATCGCCTGGTATGTGTTGGTATTACAGGGGCTATGAAAACGTGTCCCACGGATGCATTGGGTGTGCTCCTGAACATACCACCGCTTCCAATTCTAATTGAAAGGGAAGCTCGCTCGAGTGCCTTAAGACTAAAAGGTATATCTGAACTTAAAAGTGGGGATATGAAAGGACATTTAAAGATCTTAGAAGACTTCCTACATAGTCCCATTCTTCATAGGGATGATATACTATCACCCAAACCAATACTCTTCAGGAACTTCCAAGTTATAATCAATGAACGAATAGACTCTAGAACTAACTCTATCACTTTCAAACCTGGCTCCCAGCTATGGTTTACTGATGGATCCAAATTGGAAAATGGTAGAACAGGGGCAGAAATCAATGGGCCCAAATTCAAAAAATCGATTCCGATGGGATCCTACCCAACAATATTCCAGGCAGAAATACATGCCATTGAAATATGTGTGAGAGAATGCCTTAGAAGGAAAATGAGAGGTACTCACATCTACATACTTTCAGATAGCCAAGCGGCTTTAAAAGCCCTTCTATCAACAACCATCACCTCTAAATTGGCAAACGATTGCCTAAACCTCCTAAACATGTTAGGAAACCTCAACACAGTAACACTATGTTGGATTCCGGGACATGAAGGACATGAGGGATGCAATATGCAACTTACTGGTCCTGAGCCTTTCTGTGGACTGACAAAAGGCCACATTAATGAATTCCTTAGGAAATGTGAGGAAAGAAAACTTGCCGCACACTGGCTAAACTGTGCCGGTCAGCGTCAAGCCAAACTATTCCTAAGTCCCAACAAAGGAATATCTGACAAACTTCTCTCACTAAACAGAGTAGATCTGCGTCTTTTAACCGGATACCTTACAGGTCACTGCAGCCTGAGGTACCATCTAAACAATATTGGTTTATCTTTGCTTTGAGAATGTCCTGCGTTGGGCAGACAAAGACTTCACCACCTTGGTGGTATCGTAGTATCTCCATGCAATCTTTGGAACAACAAACCCAAAACTGTGCTAAAATTTCTAAAAAGCCTAAAACTCTAGGGTTACAAAATAGGCCTTTCACAATAGATCAGCTCTGGTCGCAGTGCGTAATGGCCTTCAAATAATAATATACAATTAAATAATATTCAATACAAGTTTTACTCTACATAATTACAATTTTACAAAACTTTAACAGCAATTTAACCCCTTTGCACACTTATTATTTTCTAGCATTCATTAAGTCGCTTGGTCGAGTTCTCTTTAAGCGTCTTTCAGTGTTTTTTTCCCTTTCCAGAAGTTTGTTGATTTCTGCATTATTGTGTTCCTGTATTTTTTCAAAGTGGCTTCTTGCTATTTTTTTGGTCTCTTCGTTTACTATTGCTATATTAAAAGTCCTGTGGATGTCATCATTTTTCGTGTACCTGTCCGACATGGTCAAAATTCGAAGAATCTTCGATTGCTGTCGTTGAATTTTTACTAGGTGAGACTTTTTAGCCGTTCCCCACACCTGTAGTCCATATAGCCGGATTGGTTTAATCATGGCTTTGTACAATAATAGCTTGTTCTGTATAGTAAGTCTGGATTTTGTGTGACTAACCAATGAAGTTGTCGAAGTTTTTCCTTTATTTGTTTGATCTTTTGCTTTATGTGGTGATTCCAATTTAGTTTCGAATCCAAATGTATTCCAAGGTATTTAGTAGTTGGTTTAATTGTAATTGCTTTGCCATTTATTTTTATTGGAACTGCAGTAAATTTTGTTTTGGTAGTAAATATAATCTGCACGGTTTTGTCTTCATTTATTTTTAGGCACCAATTATCGAACCATTCCTTAACTGCGTTTGTGTATCGCTGCAGTTTTTCAGTAGCGATAGTTAAGCTTTTATCCGATGCCAGTAGTATTGTATCGTCTGCGAACGTAGCAATTGATGAATTAGTTTCGTCAGGAGGTGGTATGTCTGCGGTGAATAAAACATATAGTAGAGGTCCAAGAACGCTTCCTTGCGGAACTCCAGCAGTTATTTGATGAATATCTGAACATTGATTGTCATATTTAATATAGAAACTTCGGTTAGTTAGGTAGCTTTTTATGATAAGATAGTAGTCAAAAGGAATCATTATTTTTATTTTGTGGAGCAAGCCTTTGTGCCACACTTTGTCAAACGCTTGAGCTACGTCTAAGAATACTGCCGCACAATAACGATTGTTTTCAAAGTCTGATTGGATTTTATTTGTAATTCTGTGGATCTGTTGGATAGTCGAATGTTTTTTTCTAAATCCAAATTGATGATCCGGTATTAAACTGATTACTCGAAAATTTTCTAAAAATTCTGTTTAAAAAGTTTGAAATTTAGACGAAAACTTGTTAGATCTTTGTTTTAGACTGCACGAGGTTTGGATCTGTAATTTATGTGATTTTTGTAGAAGAATGCATTATTTGCATAAGAAAATTCTTAAAAGTGAAAAAACAAATCTATACTATAAAGGTGAATGTCTGTACGTTGTCCGCGCATCACTACGAAACGACAAAATCAAATGACGTAAAATTTTTTATACATTCATATTTTCACCCAATGAAGGTAATAGGCATGTTTTTATGATGGAACTCCCTTTCCACAGCCCCCAGGCCGCGCCCCACTCTCATTCGTCACTAATAATCGTTTTCCTATTTCCAACTATTTATAGCACACTCAAGACTTCATAATCCGCATAAGCTGTTCAATTATGACTCAAATGCAAAGTTCAAAAACGGTTTGAGATACAAAATTAATAAAAATAATTTTGCTTGATATTTTTCTGATTGGTGGTTTTGATTTTATTCAACGAGGCATAGCAACGGATGCCGGGTATTGTAATATTATGGTTATCATTTAATAAAAAATTATTTTGTATGAAATTATTGTTAGTAATTCTTTTATATACATATCCTAAATCCCTCAAAACTACTCCTACGCGAGCGGGGCCGCGGCGTAAAGCTAGTAAACTATAAAAACTTGTCAGTAAATCTCTATGTTATAATTATGAAATGCACTGTACAAAAACACCTATTTTGATTTGTTTTAAATTTTAAACCAAAAATACTTGGACAAAAAAATTTTAATTTCGAACCTCTATTTCGCTCAGCCCTTTTGCACTGCTTCTGTGCAGTAGAGTATATTCACAAAAATTCATTAAAATTGATGAATTTGAAGCAAGTCTTATTATTACTGATCATTTTATCCGATCATGTGTGATCCGCCATTCAGAATTTATAAAATCTGAATTAAGATTCATAATTAGGAACTGCTATAACCACAAAGTGCACACTTTTGGCAAGAAGTGACAAAGTTTTAAAAATGTTTACCCATATTGGAAATTTCATTTTGGATTGTCCACTGTGACCACAGATTTCAGCTCGACAAAGAAACCTTGATAGAAATACTTTTTCATTTCAAAGTTCCTATTTTCGATGACAGCACAGATCGGGTTTGTTATCTTTGGTGATGTAAAGGTGGCGAGAAAACAGATCCCGACGGCCAATTAACACCATCCTAACACCAAATAACCTCTTTGTCGAATTTGTCCTACAGATAATTCCAATACTTTTAATATATTGCATTTGAAATATTCCTCCTTAAAAGCGATGGACGGCTTGTTGTGCAGTTTTGCGGCGACCATAAATTGTTCAGGGATAGATTTTTCAAGCTAAGTAAAAAAATTGGTTGCCGTAATACAGTTTGTGGAGGATGGCTTTGTTTTAGCAGGAGTGCGAGCTAAAGATCCCGCTCGAAACAAATAATTATTATAGTTGTTCAAAAAGTTAAGTTTGTCATCCCGGTTGGCACAGGAAATATCGGGTGTTTTTTTAATAGCTTGAGAACTTAAAATTATAATATAATACAAAACAGAAATATTGTTGGAAAGAATTTTTTTTATTATAATCTGGTATTTAATTTCATGCCATTTACTTTTTGCAATTTATTTTCGGCATATGACCGCTGCAGTTACATTCGATCAGTCCAATTTTGAATACTTCTTCCAATAAATCTGTCCATATGGCATCAATGGTAGCTTGAGTATCGCAATAAATCGATTGTTAAGCGAGCTGTATGGCAAGTTGCGTCGTCTTGTTAGAATTAAGTGTCGTCGATGTTTTTTTCCAAGTTAGGATCGAGGATGTGGCAACAAAATGGCGCGGAAGCGCTAGTTGGATTCTGGAAGAATCACCATTTTAACCAACCTAGGACTGCTACTAAGTTGGTGGTCATTGTGGTGAATTTTTACAGGACACAAGCCATGAGGCCAAATATGACCTCCATTTGAATAATTGAGGACCCGATTTGCTTGTCTTGCTTTTCCTAGAGCAAGGCTACGAATATTGGGTTCCGATGTCATGAGAACTAGTCAAATGCTTTCCCTCAAACCGGAGGATATTTCGAGATTTTCCAAAGAATCTGGAAAATTCTCACATAACTACGTCTATTTTTCTATTTTATCCTATCTTTTTTTTCTGTTACTTCCCTCCTTTCATTCTTGACTATCTACCCTCTCATTTTTCAGAACTTTAAATAAAATGGGCTTTTCAGTCTGAGTGGTTTAAGAGTTACCATTCTATCGGTGCTTCTTGGCTCGACTTTTTCAAATTTCAATTTCAAGTTGATATCATGAAAGACTCAAATTTCTAATAACGGTCGCCCCGCGGTAGTGTGTTACCTGCCTGTGTATTCTGCGATGAAAAAATTCCTCATAAAAAATATCTACCATTCGGAGACGACTTGAAACTGTAGGTCCCTCCATTTGTGGAACAACAACAACATGCACGCCACAAATAGAAGGAGAAACTCGGCCGAACACCCAATTATATATATATATATATATATATATATATATATATATATATACATACATATATCACGAAAAACTTGTTATCAGTAGATGACAATCCGATAGATTAATTTGTAGGTTTATGGATGCCCTATTACCATTGCATGGGTAGAATGGTTGTTCTTCGTATTTTTGTAGAGATTCCCTCTTTCATATCTGGAACAGCAAGATTTCTACAAATTCCTATAGTTCCCTTTTATTGTAGGATTCGTATGCTTACAGATTATTTTACTTTGCCTTAATGAGATCTGCGGTGATTTATGTTATCTTTATTTGGAAGTTTCTACAATCCTATTGCATTTGTATGTTAGCCTTATTCTCGTATATTCGTAATGTATAGAAAAAAGTTTTCAGAAACTTTGCGCTCTACCCGCAGAATATATATTCTCATACGCGGTCAGTTTACAACTCAAGCAGAAGTGCCTATTTCGCTAGTTAATATTCTAAATGGGTCCATTGATGCTCTCTTTCTCAAGGGACGGTTGCCTTCTAATGCTTCGTCGCATAACCTGTAGTACACCGAGCTTTTAATATAGGATTTTCAAATCAAAAACTCATATTTAATAGCCAGTTAATTAGAACCTCATCTGTATTAAATAAACTTCCATATTTGGATACGTCTCTTTCAGTAATAATATTTAATTCGTATTTTTTTATAAGTAAAACTCAAGTTTATTTTCCTTGTGTACTCCTTTTGGGAGCATAGGGCCTCGACAAGACTCTTCCATCGTTCACGGTTCTGTGCTGTTGTTATTGCACCGTCCCATGAGATGTCGGCATCTGCTAGTTCGCGCAACATCGACCTTCTCCAAATGTTTTTTGGTCGACCGCGACCCCTGCTCCCTTGTGGGTATAGCTCAAGTAAGTAACACATATTCTAAGTCAAAGTTATAAAAAATTGTTTTGTTAGACTGTCTACATCGTCCAAAATAATTTTGTTTTTTGATCATTTTTAAAATGTGCTACAGTTTTATATCGAATAGATTTATTTGACTACAATCCCATTTTTATAACCAACCAGGTGGCGGTAAGTATTGCGTGCAGGAAGAACTTTTGCAAATAGTTGTAATCATCCTTCTGCAAAGGGTTCCAACAGTTTTTTGACGAATCTTCCTAGGCAACTGCTAGGACTTGGCGATGTGAAAAATTCGCATGCCTCTATTAGACGCCCCTGTTGAGCTGAATGAGTTCATCAATGCGCAGATTTCGGTTGGTGTGATTTCCTGATTTAAGCGAATTACATTGAGTTTTGGTTGTTTTCTTATTCGAATTCTCTGTTCTCTGCCACTTTTTGTTTGTGAGTGACTGCTGTCTCTTAGCTTGGAGTTTAATTCATGGAAATGTTATACATATGCATAAGTACACACATACATACACATATATATGATGCATTAAATTTGGCGTTCACGTTGATGCTCGCATTAAAAGATAAAATTAAGGCGGATTGTTTAATTAAGTTGATGAATGATTGGCGCTAATCAGTGGTTTGCTGAGCAGCTGCATAGTGGTTGTGAGAAAGTGGGAAGGATAAGTCAAATGTAAGTTAAGTTAGTGGGAAAAAATGCGAATGGTAATTAGTTTTTTGAAACCTCACAATTGTTACATAAATTAAGCTACCAAATTTGTATTTCACACCTCACCTTGAACAAATCAAGTTAAAAATAAATCATATTTAATTAAATTTTTTTTGCATGCTTATGACTGAGAAGTTGGTTGATTTGCAAGAGGAAAAAATAACGTGCAGTGACAATGCAGCAAAGGGAGGGACTAGGATGCTCTTAATATCAGTGGCATGCATTTGATTTTAACAAGAATAATTTTTTTGTTTTACTGGAACAAATGAAGAAATGAGAGTCGAGTTGAAGTGGGCCAGTCATGCGTACAATAAAATTCCTAAGGTATTCGGGAGCGATATAAGGGTAATTTCGGCCCTCAGGCCTATTTACCAAAAATTATTTTATATGAATAGTCATAACCCGCCCATAACCATAAGTTGAAAAAATTGAATTGCAAAAGAGGGATTCTATGACTAGTTTTTTTGGATGGGTGTGCAAACACATGACTTCTGTAGAAGTTATCTGGATGAGGACGAGGAAGAGACAATCTCGCACATACTGTTTCACTGTCCTGCTCTATCCAGACGCCGGTTTAGTTTTCTGGGTAAGCAATTTTTTAATGAGTTGGAAGATTTTCGGTTTGCTGAAATTAGAGATATTCTAAAATTTTTGAAAAGCACACACTGGTTTTAGGAGAGATAGGGTCAAGCTCCCCACGCGGCATCACAATAGGCTATGAGCCTGAGTGTGTCCCACAGGACAACCTCTTCAATCCAACCCAACCTAATGTATGTGTGAGCACCAGGTAGATTGTTGCTGGTAATGCCATCTGACTCGGATCGGTACCAAAATATTATCGAAGGCATCATGAAGGATGACGAGACATGGGCCTATGAATACAGCGTCCAAACGACCCGATTATAATCGAAATTATGCCCAAAAAAGCTCATAAATTTGATCCGAAATGTTGTTTACCTTTTTTTTACTGTTTTGTCCACTTTAAATTTCTTCAATTAGGCTAAACTGTAGATAAGGAGTATTACTATGTTAGCATACTGAAGGAAGGATGGAAGAACATTCATCGCAGAAGATCGGAACTACGTAGAAACAACTAATGGTTTCTTTACTTACTTATTGTTAAGTTAAAGAAAAATTCGTATTTTTGAAGATGTTTCCGAAATGTTTCTTTATGAAAAGTATTTTGATGCGGCCTTGAATACGTGGTTTGGTTCGAACGGATATTACTTTGAAGGGGAAAAATAAATATCAGTTAATAATTTAATCGTTGTAGTTTTAGTTTAGTGTAGACACTTTCCAGGAATTTCAGAATAGAAATAAAGTATTAAATTACGGCCTTACTGATACTTAAGTCAAGATTGTATTTCTCGTTCCAGCAACTTTGATATATTGGACTCGCTTTTCATCGTCGCACGTCTGGCCTTTCGTTCTTCTCTAGGATTTATCTTGACTTACTCTTCTTTCCAAAGTATCCAGGTGTGGTTACAGATACATTGTTTTACTCTCATTATTGCGTAGCCCATTTATTTTAGAGACTTAAGGTATCTCGATCAATCATTGTTAAGTTATACCTACTGCACAGGATTACTACATGAAGATTAATCTGAAATTATTTCGAAGCCCTTCAGCACAACATTGATGACCCACCACGAAACGTATCATACATTTCAACACCTATATACGCTCATACAAATACACTTATTTAGCTAAATGCCATTTCGATGATAACTTATAAGCGCTTAAATAATGACATACTGGGGGCGTAAGTGAAAGTCAATCATTTACGTGTTGCATGTGCAGCAGCAGTGACCAACAGAGCAACAATAACGAGAAAACAGTCACAAGAAGGAAAGGAAGATCCGTGCAAATGCATAGTGTACATATGCATGTATGTGTGTATGGTTTGGAGTAAATGCTCCTATAAATCGCTTAAGATGCGCCTGGGGGGGACTTAATCTATGCACATGACGATTATTTACGGCTATTAACATGAAGACTAACAAAACTGTTGCCACCCGTCCTCCGAAATGTTGTCTACTGGCACTGGTAGCCTAAATGTTTTTAAGAAAGTGGCCAACATTTCTGGGTGTTCATCAGCAACAACTGATCATTTCGGTACGGCAGCCTCACCTGCCTGTTGTCGGGGGTGAAGAATGACAGCAACAACAAGCTAAGAGATTTACTCTCTTCGTCAATAAACGTAATAGTCGGCACCATCAGTTATAGCAATAGGAATAGCTAAGACAACAAAAACAACCACTAGTTACATAGTTCATTCTCTCAGCTTCGGTTGAGCAGCAGCAATTCAGCGGTTTCGATAAGTTCAACATCTGCTGACTTCATTATTAAAATCTGTTACGTGATTATTATCATGTTAATTAAATGTCGTATTGATGCCAATATACTCAATAAAATCCTTAGAGCAATAGCAGCAACTGATAGCAATAATATCAACATTATCGGTCTCTAAAATTTGAAAGCAACTAAACAACCATTTTGACCAACTTTTTATTGGTAATTCTAATTGCACTAAGCTGATATTTGGTCATTCTTGTTGTTGTTATTGTGTACTCAATTTGTTTTCCATTATGTAATATTGATTTACATGCCAGCCGTTTAATGATCACTGCGAGCTTACTTGCGTGCTCGCATGCGTTCGATCGGCAAGATTTACCTGCAACACAACCTGTACGTTGTTAAATATTTTTTGCTGGCTATAAATTACTTAATACGCATAGAGCAGCAAATTACTGAATGACGTCTTAGGATCATAAAATATCAGTTGATCCATTGAAACGTTCAAGTTTATGCGCGTATCGGGAATCTTAACTATTATGCCAGCACGAGGTAAGATGTAGCAACATGTTGCTCCAGAAAAAAAAACATAAGCAATAAGCTAAAGATGTTTTGCAAATTCTGAATATTTAGATTTAGACATATTTATATATGTAAGTATTTCCAAAGTAGCACCAAAGTAGATTGATTGAGCTAAGGGTGCAAACTATATATCGATATTAGCTGTATGAATAATTTTTTGGGCGATATTGATATTCTTATCGCGATGTTTTTAAGACCAATATATCGACATTGGCGATATTTTTTCGATACCACAAACAGCTTTTCTGGTTAGAATATAGTAATAGAATATAATATTAATAATAGAAATTCAAATATTTACCCTGTACTTATACAGCCGTTGTGATTAAAGTGAAAAAAGTTGGTTCAATTTCAAAAGGGTGATTTATTTGTAAAAATTAACTACGTGTCAACAAAGGGCGCTTCCAAGTGACATAAATTTGCAGTAACAATTTACACTTAAATAAGAAATCCTCAAAATAAATCCGAAAATCGATATAATATTGATATGCTTTGCACAATACTTCGATCAGCCATATCCCCTATGCAGCATATTCCTCTAATTGCACGGACTGTAATGTTTGAAAGTAAGGTCGAAGTTCACGAATTTTCGAAGTCGAATGAAAAGGTTAATAAAATAAACTCTAAGGAATTTTCTATTAAATACAAATTTAAATTTGCAGACTACTTTTAGGTATGCCCAACAGAAGTAATCGCCATCAATGGAGCAGTAGCTTGGTTGCTTAGCGGTTTTACACCTTACGGGGAAGTGAATATATATTCTGATAGCCAAGCGGCAGTTAAAGCACTAGCGTAAATTTGTACTGATAGTCCGGGGTCAGGGGTCACTTTGACCTTATTATTTCATGCCGACTGATTTTAATACTGAAGGCAGACGCCATCCAATGGATGACGAAACCAACCGTCAGCTGGTCCAGTAGCGGTGGGTACGTACTATACGTGGGATGCTGCGAAACGTGTCGAAAAAAATTTTTTAACAACTCATTTAATACAGACTGAAATTTTTTTTGTGTATTGTTGACATTTAGTAGAATCAAAAGAAAATAGTCAGCTGCGCCGTAGAGGGGGGAAAATACGTCAGCTGAACTGGCGAACTTGTAAAATATATTAAATTAAAAAGTAAAACTACTTTATGCCAATTGAAATTTTTTTAGATACTTTTGGACACATATGAAAATATAATAATGATGGTCAGCTGCGTTTATAGCGGTGGGAAGACCGTCAGCCGCAGCATTGAAAATTCCGCGCGCCGCCGAGATGTATGAACGCAATGATACATTCTTGCTTGCTGACTTAATCAAAAGGGGTTTAGGAAACTTATAACCTTTCCTGAGGGAAACCGAGAATGCTCATGGGCATTATCACAGGCCAATTCACATCGCGCGTTCATCTGCTCAAAACTGGGATATGGTTCACTGACTTTTGACGTTACTGCGACCAATATCCGGAAACTCCAATACACCTTCTCCTTGAATGTGACGCTATAACGCAGAGAAGGTTGAGACATCTCGGCCAATTGCATCCAGAAGAAAGGCATATACGCTCCGCCAAATTAGGCGGCTCTATCTTAAGTTTAATAAGGGAATTGTGTTTGGATGAGGTACTGTGATGAGTAGCGGGCAGGAAAGGCCAATAGCTCGAAGCGCAAACCTCAAATTTATTCTATTCCATTCTTCATATTTTCACTTTTCAAATAAAAGTGTTCGAGATTCCCGAACACAAACCGCATTTTTCTTCCACTTTCATTTGGTCAATAAAAATTAAACACTAATTACATTAGCATACTAATTACAACAGTATGACATGCAATATTGTCGAAACCAGTTGAATGTGTGTTTGCTAACTTTTTATATTCGAATGCCGCTGCTGATACGAATGAGAACATTTATGTAGTTGGCAGGCAGCCGAGTGATTGCTAACCCAATTTCCTTCGCTCGAGTAGCAGTAGAATTGAGACTCCTTTCCTAACAAAAATTTTTATTTGGTATTATTGTTATTATTCTCGTATACTAGAAACTTGTTTCGGCATAACTGCTGCTGTTGTTGCACACATGTACAAAGCTAACCAACGTGTGCCATTGAACGGGAGGAAGCAACGGAAAATTATCCAACTTGTGGTTTCACTACTCCTGCCGTCACCGTCAACAAATTCAAAGCAAGTGTGTAAGCAAAAATAACAAAATAGTGCTTACGTAATAGGTGAATGTGTGCGTGTTCATGTACATGACTTATATGCATGCTGCAATGAGCGTAAAAGTGTCAAGTGTAATGGAGGCATAAATTAATTATTGACAGCATTTGCCATAAGGCAGACAACCGAAAGCAGTAACAACAACAGTCAATAGGGGCAAATGCTACAATAAATAGAGAATGAATGCTTATCTATGTATGTACATACATACGTTGGATAAGCAGCAACAACAACCACATAACAAACGCTTGCTCTTCTTGCTTAAGAGGTTCAGGTGGTTTAGAGCTCGAAAATTTAGGGTATTTTCAGGAATTTTTGTTTTACAATAAAAAAAAAATGAAAAACGATATTTATTTTTATTAGGCTTTTTATTTCACTTCCTTATTATTATTTTTTTTTAATTTAATAATTTTAATAGTGGCGCTGAAGTTGAACCTCCCGAAAAATTGGACCTGGACGTGTTGTCCCATTTGGCCCTTCTACGAGTATTTATCTGAAACACAAAAACCAATAAAATTATTAATCATTATATTGTAGGGGGACATAGCGTACTAGAATAAAACAAAAAAAAAAAAAAAAAATTGACAAAAAGACGTGGCAGGTTTTTATTTAAAAAAATATGAAATAATTGAAATAATAAAATGATTATAGTACGGGCGATAGCCATTCATGTTGTGAATAACATATGGTAGTAAAATTTCAGACGATTCGGTTGAACAGTTTTTGTTTTTGACAACACCAGGCCGAAAAAAGTAGTTTTGAGATAATTGTTTAAAGTTTTGAGAAAGGCCTCGTGACGAATCTGACTACCTGCTAAAACGGCTGTAGAATCGAAGATACTGGAAATATCCTTCCGTAAATTTGACTGTATATTCCTAAAAGCCTATACTTTCGAAATATCGAAAAAAATCAGGTTTTTGAAAATTCTAGACCACCGGGACCCCTTAATGCTTATTTGTTTAGCAACATTTCATTTGTTGCACATCAACATACACACTATGCACTGATGCCGCTTGTTGCCAGCTGGAGATAATGACTTATGAACAAAAGTGTTGCAGTTGTTGTATTTTTTCTTTCTTTTTATTACTCTTTATTGAGCTTATATTGTTTTTTTGTTGTTTTTGTAATAGCGAGCAAAATTGTTGTAATCTTGCGAGTATTTTATTCACTAAGTACTTAATATGCGCAAGGCCGCCATGAGAAAATCGAGGCCCGGGGATGAAAATGTGAACCCCTTAACAAGGCAATTTTCAAATATTGGGAAACATTTTCAATACCATAAATTTCAATGCTCTGTGTCCTTTCTCCGAAGTTAATCGGCAGAATACACAAGGTGAAGTCCAAGATAAACAAAACTGAGCTAAAATAGAAACGGGTTTATTTATTCAAAATCGTGTATCAAACACTGTTTTGCGCGATCTAAAAGCCCTTGAAAAGAGTGTTCCAGGTCATTGACCGGAACGTCCCTCAGGATGTCGGTACAAGCCCTTTAGATGGTTTCTCCGGACGCAAAACGTTTTCCTTTCATGGCCAAATGCAATTTTCTGAATAGGTACAAGTCACAGGGAGCCATATCAGGCGAATACGGTGAGTGATTGATGGTTAAGATGCGATTTCTAGTCAAAAAATCAGTCACAAGAGTAGATCGATGAGAAGGTGAATTATCATGCAATAAGCGCCAGCTTCCTCCTTTACGGTATTCAGACCGAATTCGACGAATGCGATGCAACAAACGCTTCAAAACGCCAAGATAGATAATTGCATTGACGGGTTGGCCCGTTGGCATGAGCTGCTTGTGGACAATTCCCTTGGTGTCGTAAAAAGAAATAAACGTCGACTTGAATTTTGACTCCTCCAAACGCGAGTTTTTCGGTAGTGGCTGGTCTGGGGCCTTCCTTTCGGCACTTTGACGCTTAATTTCGGGTTCATGTTGGAAACACCCCATTTGATCACCAGTTACAATGTTGTAAAGGAAGTTCTCGTCTTTTCTCCCCTCTTTAATGAGGTATTTGGAATGTTGAATTCTGAGCAATTTTTGGTCCTCAGTTAACTTGTGCGTATGAATGAAACGTGCACAGACCTTTCGTGAGCCCAAATGATCAGTTAAAATGCGATAAATCGATGTTTTGGAGATATTCAACTCCGATTCCAAGAATTTCAGTGATGATTTCGGTTCATTTTTGATAAACTCATGAACAATTTCGATGGAGTTTTCGGTGATTACTGATTTTGGGCGGCCCGTACGTTCATTGTCATTTACATAACTCCCTATACACTTTTTTCATCAATTCAAATGTTTCGGTAAACGTTTTACCGATTTTAAAACAAAATTTGATATTAGCACTTTGTTCGAAACTCATTTTTGTACCGATGTCACAATTGATTGATTTCTACTCCTCAAAAAAAACCATCTGCCATTCGGAGGTGGCGGAAAACTTTACGTACCTCTATTTGTGGAAAACGTCAAGGCGCACACCAACAATAAGAAGAGGAGCTTGGCTAAACACCCAAAAAAGGGTGTAAGCGCCAATTATTTATTATCTGATCTATCTATATTAATTTAAAATACTCTTCTTCTTCTTAATTGGCGCTATAACCGCTTACGCGATTTTGGCCGAGTTTAACAAAGCGCGCCAGTCGTTTCTTTCTCGTGCTAACCGGCGCCAGTTGGACACACCAAGTGAAGCCAAGTCCTTCTCCACCTGATCTTTCCAACGCAGAGGAGGCCGCCCTCTTCCTCTGCTACCACCAGCTGGTACCGCATCGAATACTTTCAAAGCCGGAGCGTTTGTATCCATTCGGACGACATGACCCAGCCAACGTAGCCGCTGGATCTTTATTCGCTGCGCTATGTCTATGTCGTCGTAAAGCTCATACAGCTCATCGTTCCATCGTCTGCGATATTCGCTGTTGCCAACGTGCAAAGGTCCAAAAATCTTACGCAGAATCTTTCTCTCGAACACTCCAAGCGTCGCTTCATCGGATGTTGTCATCGTCCAAGCTTCTGCGCCATACGTTAGGACGGGCATGATGAGAGTCTTGTAGAGTGTTAGTTTTGTTCGTCGAGAGAGGACTTTACTACTCAATTGCCTACTTAGTCCAAAGTAGCACTTGTTGGCAAGAGAGATTCTACGTTGGATTTCAAGGCTGACATTGTTATCGGTGTTAATGCTGGTTCCTAAATAGACGAAGTCTTTTACAACCTCAAAATTATAACTGTCAACAGTGACGTGGGTGCCGATACGCGAGTGCGCCGACTGTTTGTTTGAAGACAGGAGGTACTTCGTTTTGTCCTCGTTCACCACCAGACCCATTCGCTTTGCCTCTTTATCCAGTTTGGAGAAGGCAGAACTAACAGCGCGGTTGTTAAGGCCGATGATGTCAATATCATCGGCATACGCCAGCAATTGTACGCTCTTATAAAAAATTGTGCCTGAGCGATTAAGTTCTGCGGCTTGTACGATGCTCTCTAACATCAGGTTAAAGAAGTCACACGTCAGCGTGTCAAACTGTCTGAAACCTCGTTTGGTATGAAACGGCTCGGAGAGGTCCTTTCCAATTCTGACGGCGCTGTTGGTGTTGAGCAACGTCATCTTACATAGCCGTATTAGTTTTGCGGGGATACCAAATTCAGACATCGCGGCATACAGGTAACTCCTTTCCGTACTGTCGAATGCAGCTTTGAAGTCGACGAAAAGATGGTGTGTGTCGATTCTCCTTTCATGGGTCTTTTCCAAGATTTGGCGTATTGAGAATATTTGGTCGATGGTAGACTTTCCAGGTCTGAAGCCACACTGATAAGGTCCAATCAGTTGGTTGACGGTGGGCTTCAGTCTTTCACACAATATGCTCGTTAGAACCTTATAGGCGATATTTAGAAGACTAATCCCGCGGTAATTGGCACAAATTGCAGGATCGCCCTTCTTATGGATTGGGCAGAGCACACTTAAATTCCAATCGGCAGGCATGCTTTCATCCGACCATATTTTGCATAGGAGCTGATGCATGCACCTTACCAGCTCCTCGCCGCCATGTTTGAATAGCTCAGCCGGCAGTCCGTCGGCGCCCGCGGCTTTGTTGTTCTTTAGCCGCGTTATCGCTATTCTCACCTCGTCATGATCGGGTAGCGGAACGACAATTCCGTCGTCAACGAATGGGGTATCGGGATCTTCACTTTCTCGGTGACATGCGCAGCTGTCACTGTTTAGTAGGTTCGAGAAGTGTTCCCTCCATAATTTAAGATTGCTCTGTACGTCGGTCACCAGTTCGCCGTCTTTGTTCTTACAGGAAAACGCCCCGGTCTTAAAACCTTCTGTAAGCCGCCGAACTTTCTGGTAGAATTTTCGGGCGTTGTTCCTATTGGCCAGCATCTCAAGCTCTTCGCACTCACCTATTTCGGCCTCTCGTTTCTTCTGTCGGATAATACGTCTCTCTTCCTTTTTCAGCTCTCTGTAGCGATCCCACATGGCTCGCGTTGCGCCCGATCCCAGCGTGACTCTATAGGCGCCATCCTTTCTTTCTGCGGCAGCATGACATTCCTCGTCGTACCAATTGTTTTTTCGGGCTCGCCGGAATCCAATTTCTTCTTCGGCGGCGGTACGTAGAGAACGAGAAATGTTGCTCCATTGTTCGTGGATGCCGGTTTGTTGGGCAGTACTCTCTGAGAGCAGGAGTGAGAGTCGAGTGGCGAATCTTCTGGCTGTCTGTTGTGATTGCAGCTTTTCGAGGTCGAACATTCTTTGCGTAGGTAGATGCACGTTTTTTGCTGCACAGAGGCGCGTGCGCAGTTTGGCTGCAACAAGGTAGTGATCCGAGTCAATGTTGGGTCCTCGGATCGTACGTACATCTAATACACTAGAAGCGTGTCTTCCATCTATCACAACATGATCGATCTGGTTTCGCGTTTTTCGATCAGGGGACAGCCAGGCAGCTTGGTGTATCTTTTTATGCTGGAATCTGGTGCTGCAGACTACCATGTTTCGGGCCCCGGCGAAGTCGATCAGCCTCTGTCCGTTACCGGATGTTTCGTTGTGTAGGCTGAATTTTCCGACTGTGGGACCAAAAATTCCCTCCTTGCCCACCCTGGCGTTGAAGTCGCCAAGCACGATTTTTATGTCGTGGCGGGGGCAGCGCTCATAGGAACGTTCCAAGCGCTCATAGAAAGAATCTTTGGTCGCATCGTCCTTCTCTTCCGTCGGGGCGTGGGCGCAAATTAGCGATATGTTAAAAAAACGGGCTTTGATGCGGATTGTTGCGAGACGCTCGTCCACCGGAGTGAACGACAGTACTTGGCGACGAAGTCTCTCTCCCACAACAAATCCGACACCGAATTTGCGCTCCTTTACATGGCAGCTGTAGTAGACGTCGCAAGGTCCTATGGTTTTCTTTCCTTGCCCCGTCCATCGCATCTCTTGGATGGCAGTGATGTCAGCCTTTACTCTCACGAGGACATCAACCAGCCGGGCAGAGGCACCCTCCCCATTAAGGGACCGGACATTCCAGGTGCATGCCCTCAAATCATAGTCCTTAGTTCGTTTGCAGGGGTCGTCATCAGTATAGGGAGGTCTCATCCGAGGCTTTTTTAAAGTTTTCATTGGGGGCGATTTTTAAGTGGTGGGTCCCAAACCCAACGCACAACCAGCTATCCTGGAATGTTTCGCCTTCTCACTTTAGCTCACTCCCGAACGGGTGTTCGGAAGCTACCCAGAGGATACGTGGGCTAATCCCGGCCGTTGTGAGCTGCTTGAACCATATGCAGAAGAATCGTCCTGGCCACTCCCAAGTGAATGGCGATCAGTAACTTTCCCCACTTGCGTGGACTTCTACACATGGAACCATCCTTTATTTAAAATACTCTAAGGTTTGATTTATTAGCAAAACTAAATTTGATTAAAACAATTTGAGGGTTTAATACGCATTTCATTAATAAAAGAAATTTTATAAACATTGTCGTGTAAATTCCATAAACTTTTGTTACAATATTAGCCCTTACGATTTTTTTTCTGGAATTTACTCTACAACGACAGTGAACATGGAGGCATTCCCCCAATAACCCCATTCCTCCTCCGATAACCCGACTATTGTTGTTGGTTCCGAGTGTGGACCATTTTTGCAAAGCTCATATACCTACATATACTTCTGCACCATGATGGAAAGAATAATGAGATGGTGCCAATCGTGGTGCCGTTACTTTGAATTTGACAATGAGCTACAACTGAAGGAACACGACATTCTCTTTAGGAAAAAAATAAATAAATAAATAATTGGTGCGTACACTTTTGTTAGGTGTTTGACCGAGCTCCTCCTCCTATTTGTGGGGTACCTCTTGAGGTTGAAGTGTTACCAATTTCACACTGCTTACAGATGCAAACAGCTCATGACATCAACGTCAAAATTGTTCTAATGACAGTTCAATACCTATATTGTTTATAAGCCATCAAAAGCATTTGCGTCTCAGTTTTGTTGATTTTTTTTCTGTGATGGAATTCAAACGTAATAGTGGGATTGCGTTATATTTGGCTGGAAAATCACAATCGCCATTGTTCGTGAGTTCAGTCACCTCAAAGTGAATAAAATGTTTGTGTATCGCACTATAAAACGTTACAATGATACAGGTAGCAGTGCAAAACGCTATGGAGGTGGACCAAAAAAAACTGCAACAACGCCAGAAATGGTTCGGAAAGTGAAGGCTCGACTTGAACGAAATCCATGTCGAAGTGGAAGAAAAATGGCCAAAGAACTGAAAATATCACAAGATAGCATTCGACGCATATTGAAAAATGAGTTCAAGGTCAAGGCTTACAAGTCCCAAAAAGTACACGATTTTTCACCCCAGCAGAAAAAGTTCGGTGCGAAAGAGCAAAGGAGTTGTTGAGCTTGCACGAACGTGGCGCATTTCCTAACATTGTGCTTTCTGATGAAAAAAATTTCCCAATTGAGCAGCTCATAAACACTCAAAACGATCGTGTTTACTTGACCGAACGCTCACACGAGAATTTAAGCCTACGTATGGCCACTCGAAGCAATTTCCCATAGCAAGTAATGGTTTGGGCCGCAGTGACCGCTGATGGACGCTCTCCAATCGTTTTTATCGAGCCTGGTGTCAAAGTGAAAGCGACTTATTATCGGAAAAATGTTTTAGAAGCTGCTTTAAAGCCGTGGACACGCAAACATTTCGGTCGTAGATCATGGACGTTCCAACAGGACTCGGCACCGTCTCATAAAGCTCGTGTGAACCAGCAATGGTTAAAAAATCATGTTCCTCTCTTCATTTCGTCCACACAATGGCTTTCGAATTCGCCAGACGCAAATCCGCATTCCATCTGGTCCATATTGGAGAGCAAGGTGAGGACTAAAAAATAGTGGATGCGCTGAAAAAAGCGATTATACGAGAATGGGCCAAAATACCTCAAGATCACATTCGTGCAGCATGCAACTCATTTTTTGACCGTTTGAAGGCTATAGTCATGGCAAAAGGCGGTCATATCGAGCTAAAGTGAATACATGTTAAAATTGTAATCATTTTTTAACAATTTTGCCTTTGAAATCAATATAAATATCGTTCACCCTGTATTTTTAATATTTTGACTGGGTGCGAACCCAGAACATACTACCTATATAGCACGCATATTCACACACGCTTATCACGGCCGAGTATAGCAAAAGTGGTGCGTTCTTTGTAAACTAAGTATTTAGTTTATTTTTTGCTGAAAAGGGTCTAATAATGGCTGAGGATTTTTTATCGCTGCATTATTGCGCTTTGTCGCAAGTGACGTTTATCGCTTGTGCTATTATTAATGCACTTAACCAACCAGCTATAAGTACATATAAATATAAATAGTAAGTAGCTTAGTGGCCGACGATGCCGTCATTCGCATCAACACGCCGCTTTTGACACTTAAGGTCAGCAATTAAGTATTAATCTTTGCTTTGTCGCACCCCGCCTGCTTTTCGCTCTCCTCAGCCCAGTCTTCATTTTATTTTCTGCCTGTCATTCTATGCTTTTCTATTTTCTAAGTTGTTGTGATGGGAAATATTTTATTTATAGCTTATTTTAATTTGTCACTTGTGTTGGTGACGTCATTGGCGCCTAAGAACACAAAAATGCCAGCGATGCAACGCGAATTCGCTTAGTCAAGCTGCATAAGTAACGTACATAGGTATGCATGTATTTATGTATACATGTATATACGTGGGTAAATGTGAATGTAGCAAAATCATCACCAGTTTGTGTGAAAATTCTTTGACTCTTAGGCAAATGAGAGAGGCTTGAACATTTTTTCTTCTACACGCCATATCAAAAGCTCTGTTAACGTCTTTGTTTGGTCTTTTGTTGCATCAGCATTCCGGTCATTTATAGGAAGAAAGTGATAAGTTAAGATGTTCTGTTACAGTTATTTTTAATATCTCTTCTTTCTTTTGGCGGCTTAGTGCTTAGCAATGACGTCAATGATTGTGAGGCGTAGCGTTACGCTGTTTCGTATTGTATTTGCTTATCTGGTATTATTGCGCCATGCCACATTCTCTAAGCCTCATCTCAGCCGGATTTTATGTGAAAATGAATGCAATTTTGTCTTACAATAACGGGTAGCAACGATACACTGTAATTTTATTTGCATTTTTTTCTGGTGCATGGATAGATAGGTAAATCAAATGAATTTAAAGGCCATGTGAGAAGCAAGGTTTGCTTTTGTTTTAATTTAAGCCAGATATTTGTACGAGTATATTTTGATTCTGCTACTGGTTAGTAGGTGTCCCTTTCAATACTTGTTAACCAATCCGTATATTCAGAAAAGAAGTGTGCATGCTGACCCTCATTTCACGAGTATTTTCCACGACTTAGTGCATTTTGAATATCTGGAGTATGCTGGGGCTCGAATTCACGCAGATAAGGAGAAATTAGCTCATCGACTTAGGCTACATTTGTTTACATTAAGCGTTTGATAGGACTTGTTTGTGATTCTAATAAATTTCATTCAGCGGTAGTTGGGTGGTGGAGTTGGTAGTAGAGATGCCTATTTTAAGGATTTAACTGATATAGGGATTTTCGGGATCTTATTTTGTAATCCCGATATTCTGGGACTATCCCGAAATTTAAAGATTTTTGCATGAAAACTATCGTTATCGATAACTATAATTTGACAGCTGAGAATGGCAAACTGTGTTAAAACTTCTGTTCTTTGCTTTATTTGTGTATTAATAAATAAATGAAGTGAAATGAAATAACTGGAAGGTTCGAACTTCGTACAGAATTGCATTTTGGTAAAATAAAGTGGGTGAAAATTTCGTTATACGGAAGAAAGCGCATAATACCCGCTATAAAAAATATGAAAAATCATCGCGCTTTTGAGTCATTCTAAAATGGCACAATAACTTTCCAACATTCAATGGGCAAAACTGCATGCCTTGTATTTTTGTAAAGATTTTGAGGCAAATTTTAAATTTAAATATTTTTATTTCGTACCAAGAGTTAAAATTTAGGTTAAAAGGTCATTGCTGTGGTGTGAACTACACCTGTGGGCAAAAGTATTAGACAAATATGTTTCAGTTTCAAATATGGCTACAAAAGTGACCCCTTCTTCCTAATTGGCGCGATAACCGTTTACGCGATTTTGGTCGAATTTAATAAAGTCGTTTCTTTATCTTGTTAACCGGCATCAGTTGGACCCACCAAGTCCAACTCCTTCTCCACCTGATCTTTCCAGCGCAGAGGAGGCTTTCTCTTCCTCTGCTACCACCAGCTGTTACCGCATCGAATGCTTTCAAAGCCGGAGCGTTTGAATCCATTCGGACGACATGACTCAGCCATCGTAGCCGCTGCGCTATGTCTATGTCGTCGTAAAGCTCATACACCTCATAGTTCCATCGCGTGCGATACTCGCCGTTGCCAACGTACAAAGAGTCAAAAACCTTCCACAGAATCTTTCTCTCAAACATCACGCAAGCTAGAGTGTTTAAGGGGGCCAGCTCCTCCAGACAACCAGTTTTCCAATACTTTTTGAAATAAAAAAAAAAAAAACAAAATCGCTCCTTTAATTTGCGCCGTGGAATGTTCACCCTCTTGTAATCAACTGAAATCCGCCTGACAAAAATGTTTCATTAAAATATGTTTTTCCGCTTTGCACTTACCTATTTTTAATGAAAACAAGAAAAATGAAAATTTGAAGAGAAAAAAATACACTTCTTTTTTTATAAACAACTTGATCAAAACAATATTTTTAGTGATAATTAATAAAAAATTTGACGTACATGCAATGGCCGATATGTTAAAGAATATTCTTGTAAAATTTTAAAAATTTTGCCGCGCGGCAAAAACGTATTTCGAGAAAAACGCGATTAAAGTTTTCGTTTTTCCCCATCTTTTGTTCGACGCTCATCTCTTCGCTGACTTTATAGGGACTTTTCAAACCTTCTATTAAGCTTAAAACATTGAAAAGATATTCTTTAGATTGTAAATGAATTTTTGAAGCAAAAAAAAAAACGGAGCATTTTAAAATGCTGGGGAACTGCCCCTCCTTGATAAATTGTATTACGGGGAAAGCCATGGCGCACCTGGTGCGTAAAGTCTAAAAGGTTGCATTTTTAATATTAATTAATTAATAACTAAAATATTTTGGAATTTAAATTTTGTAGCCAACGTGTGAATAATCTTTATTGCAAAATTATCATCAATTTGGTGGGATGTTCGCGGTGCACAGTCCATTGTGCCACCAAAAAAATCAAAAAGTGGAAAAAAGGCCTCACTAGTCAACGCAAAAACGAAAATTTATATGCGAGTCTCTCAAGGTCGTAAAAAATCTTCTTCTGCCCTTGCAGCTGCCCTATCGGAAGAAATTGGAAAACTCTTTGTGCTCGAACAGCTAGAAAAAGGCTTCTAGAGGCAGGTTTAAAAGGATGTATAGCCAGAAAAGAGTCGATGCTTTCAGAACAAAATCGGAAAAAAGTTTTGGAGTGGACTCTCCGATTCCAACATTTTACAGAAAAAGATTGGCTGCATGCTCTGTGGCCTGATGAATCGAACTTCGAGGTAAGCTTAATTTGAAAATATCAACATCCCTAGCTTTTTAACCTACTCCAATTTCGAGGAAATAAAACAAATCTTATAAAACGAGTTTTTTTCTTTCCTATAGATTTTTGAAACACCTGGTGTGACGTACGTGAGGCGATGGGTTGACGAAGAATACCATCCAAATTGCGTAGTACCCATTGGGCATGGGGGATGCAGCATTGTGATCTGGGGATATAAGGCTGCTGATGGTGTCGGCGAAATGTTCATTTGAGAGGGTAGCATGGATAGTCAAGAGTACATTAATGTATTAGGAATTGTACTTCTATTTTCGTGAATGCGTATTTTTGGCAACATTAAATTTAGATGGAGATTAACTCCAACAAATCAGCGAGTACGATGGGTTGGCTTAGAGACAATAACAAGAAAAAAACAAAGGGCCACGCATAAAATCGCAAACATCCCTGAAAATCCTTTACGTTGGAACCTCTGGACCAAGGCTATATATTTTGATAAGAAACGAAAAAATAAAAATAAATACAAATTAAAAAAACGCAGGAGTAGATACATATATAGGCTAGTCTTCCTACCGAGCTAGTCCTCCAATTCGCATTATGCATCTTGATGTTATTTTACAAATGGCAGAAATGCACTCGCAGGTTTGCCCTTGCCAGCCCAGGGGCGACTTCTATTAGAAAAAACCTTTTCTATCATTTGGTGGCTTATGCCCACAGTGGGTTTCGAACCTGGAGACTACCGAAAGTTGGTCATGCAGAAACCCATTCGACTACGGCGACCGAAAAATTGTATTGCTTCTCCTTTCCATTCTTCTACTTTGTTTTATAAAAATTCTAATTAAATGGTATCCCAATGCACCGGTTCTTATTAACGCTCAAAGTCTGCGAATGGCTATGCATTCTGTGCATGAGAGTTTGAAAAACATACATACCTACATAAACGACCATTCATGAAAATTTCTAATCGTGTCCTCTCCGTTTATTTCATTCTCTTAAAAAAAAAAACAGAAACACAAAATTCATAGGCTTTTTGTGTAAATCTCCGCACTAAACATAATTAGCGGCACCGCCTTATCGCACAAGTGAATATCTTCATAAATTGCAACTTTTACAAACTGTTATGAGGCACGTTGCCAAATGCCGATCATAAATTTGATATCCACTTTTGGTGTTAACAGCAAATTTTACATTTTTACAACGATTCACACGTTCGAAATTTTTCGCTGCACTCAGGCACAAGCGCTTTTGTGTGTGAAGTGGACTGCACTCGAGTGGATTTGTAGCCAAACGGCCATAAACTGGCAACAGTGGCAGCAACAAAATGCTTGCAACAACCACTGCCGAGTCAAACAAATTTCTTACGCATAAAATGAAATTTCCAGCAAAAAACGTATTTTTAATTAGTCAGCGCGTATTTGCATAACTAGCTGTGCATGCAAGAACAACAACGAAAGTCCGCTAGAGAAGTAAGCAGCAAAGTTATAAGCCAGATGAGCAACAACAACAAACAACGTTTGGCGAGTGACCGGCAAAAGAACGAACAGTAATTAACAAACGCAAACGCCAACTGTGGACAACTGTTGCTGGCAGTGCATTGCATTTGAGTATGTGTGTGCGTGTTGCACATGCGCAATAAATTGACAGTAATAGCAACAGTAAGGCAGCGTTTGATTTCAAACAACAAACAACAAAATTGCCATTAAAAAGGCTTTAAAGCACAACTTTATGATTGAACGGTAAAAAAAAGAAAAAGAAAATGTGAAAAGTTGCTGATAAAATTGAGTAAAATATCAGCGAAGGAGTATTGCAAGGCAATGGTGAAAGGAGGCAGAAGTCAGAAGGCAGGAAGGCAGAGGGAGGAGACAAAAAACTCAACATCGGTTGAAGAATTAACCATCCAAGCTGAAAGTGCACACCTGACCAACCAACTGCAATCAGGAATGGCCAGCAGCAATGGGGCAGCTGTTGCACGCAGATGCGGCAATAAAAAGCAAACGCTCGCTCACTCGGATTGATGGAGCAGCAAAAGAAGGGTACAGGCTGAGAAATACGAAGTAGAAGCGCCGTTGCACGTCGAACAAAACGCACAAAGCAAATAAGTGAAGAAAAAATGCAGTTAGAAAGAGGGGGAGCAAAGGGGGAGCAGCTGCCGCATACGAGTTAACTGATAGTCACAGGAGAATAGAAAGTTATGCAGCTCAATATGACACCAAAGCTACTGTGTAGTGCCCAAAAGAGTAATACGCACACACACAAATGTCCATACACATGTATAAATACACACACAATCTCATACTTACGCCAATACGCATGCAAACATTTGGCAGCTGAGAAATGTATACAAATATCGGCGAATGCAACAAAAGGCTAACCAACCGATCAACTGAGTGGCTGCGAGGCTGCGTAGCTGGTATGCAAAAATTGGCAATAAAATTTAGCTGGAATAGCAATGCACAAACATTTTAAAAAATTAAACTGTTAACGGGGATGTGTGCATGTAATTGAAGCTGACAGTTAGAATAGTTTATAATCTGACTTGGAGTGGCGAGGAGCTGAGCGTTGAGGCACCAGCGAGGGATTCACGCATTTTTGCATTAAAAGCCACCCATATCAACATGGATTTACTTTCGATCGTACAACAGTTTCTAACTTTGCTTTTTTATATTGAATACTGCATCGCGTGTTTTACAAGGGGTTTACAGGTTGACAGTATAAATATATAGAGATTTTTCTAAAGCTTTTGATAAAGTATTTCATTCTATTTTAACTAGTAAATTGGTTTGCTATGGATTTTATTCAGTTTTTCTTCAATGGGTTAAATCTTATCTGCCTAACAGGAGATGTGTTGTAGACATTTATGGCACTAGTTCTACAACCTTTATTGCTTCTCCTAGTGTTTGTTAGGGAAGTATTTTAGCCTCTTTAATGTTTGTTCTCAGAACAATAGCCAATGTTCTTTAGTAAGCCCCAAATGAAGATATCCATCGCGACCTAAATATCGATACCGTAGCGGAAATCATCCGCAGACGAAGCACAACATCAACAGAAAGCGCAAACTCTAGGCGGCTCAAACGACCAAGACCAACAAATACTCAACCAAAATACTATATAACATTGATAGTGATTAATGCTATTAATCCAAGCTGTACACAGAATTACTTAGCGCCATAAGGTATGTATGTTTTTCGTACGACCCAATTTACGAATCTAATACAAAACTTTTAGCGAAGAAGCAGATCCCGTTAGAAGTTATCATGCAAATTTGCTAAAATACGCTAATCACGAAAAACAAAGATCATAAAGTACCTAAGCTTAAGACTGGACCTGAGACTAGCTTTTTGGGCCCAAATAAAACACGCAGCAGAGAAAACCGCCAAGATGGCATCACTACCCAGTATAGTGATGGCAAACATAGAGGAACCAACGCAAAGAAAACGGAATATAATGATGGCTCATACAGAGCTGGACTGTGGGCAAATGCGCTAAAGACAAATCATCGGTGTGAGCTCCTAGCATCGGCACAACGAACGATGTATCTGCATACCGAACAGTAACAGAGTCAGCTGTTCAAGACATAAGCGGCTCAATGCCGACAGATTTACTAGCCTTTGAGAGGATAAAATTGTGGGCATCAACGAACGAGAGGATGGAAGAAGGAATTAGCATACATGCAGCGCACGAAATAAAGGACCACAAGAGAAACGAAACACTCTGCAGATAGTCGGCTAAGCTCATAAAAGACGTCACTATATGGGACAGCAACAAATTCGGTGAAGTAATAGTTTCGGGGCACGGATATTTCCAGAAATAACTTTTGAAATGCATGCGATGGGAACAAGAACGTCGGAGATTGGGAAATGCAGTCAGTCGCATAACCATTTAAGTACTCCGCAGAGGAACCGTCGTTTTTTTTTGCCTTTTCGTGAGCGTAATTCAAAAAATGACATTGCAATATTTGACAATAGAAATTGTCAATAGATGCTGCCAGCAGTGAGTGCTAGTCGATTCTAACATAACCCAAACGTCATAAACCAAGCTTAGCCATATGGTTAACAAACTGCTTCGACACATTAGTGGTTTTGTTTTGGCATCATATACTTTTAGTTTTGTGAAAATGTCTGATTTTATGCTGAATAATCGTTATTTGCGGGAAGTGTTGATTTTCCTATTTCATTCGAAAAAAAAATCAGCGGCTGAAGCGCATCGAGAGCTACAAAAAGTTTATGGAGATTCTGCTTTAAGTGAAACAACGTGCTAAGATGGGTTCCGTCGCTTCAAAGACGGTGATTTTAATGTTGACGACCGTCCGCGTGAAGGAAGACCAAAAACCGTCGAAGACGCCGGATTCAGAAAAAGGGGACTTGGGTTCCTTATGAGTTAAAACCAAGGGATGTTAAACGTCGTTTTTTCGCCTATAAACAACTGCTCCAGCGGCAAAAAATGAATGGTTTTCTTCATCGTGACGAGTGATAAAAAATGGATTCATTACAGCAATCCAAAGAAAAGAAAGTCATGGGGACTGCCCGGTCATGCTTCTACGTCGTCGCCTCGGCCGAATATTCACGCTGCGAAGCTTATGCCATGGTGGGGACCAATTTGGTGTTATTTATTATGAACTGTTAATACCAAGCGAAACCATCATTGGGGATCGGTATCGACTTTGATGCGATTGAGCCGAGCACTGCGCGAGAAGCGGCTGCAATATGCGGAGAGGCATGAAAAAGTGATTCTACAGCATGACAACGCTCTGCCTCACGGTACCAAACCCGTTAAAACCTACCTCGAAACACTGAAATGGGAAATCTTACCACATCCGCCATATTCTCTAGATATCGCGCCGCCCGATTATCACCTGTTCCATTCATATGAAGACATAAAAAACTGGTTTGATCCGTGGATAGCCTTAAAAGATGAACAGTTTTACCGCGACGGTATATGAGATCTACCAGAATAATGGGAAAAAGTAGTAGCCAGCGATGAGCAAAGGTTCAATGGTTCACTTGTAACGATTTTTTCAGAACAAAGTTGTATTTTCATTAAAAAAACAGCGGGAACTTAGTTGTGCACCTAATAAATAAGATGAATTCGTTAGTATTTTGAACTCTTATTTGTATTTTTTTATTTTTGTAAGATTCTGCTTTCATCATGCCCGTACTAACGTGTGGTGCAGAAGCTTGGACGATGACAATATCCGAAGAGGCATCACTTGGAGTGTTTGAGGGAAAGATTCTCCGGAAGCTCTGCTAAAATCGCGTAAGTGGTTATCGCACCAATCAAAACGAAGAACAATATACTGTACATAGTAATTTGCTTATAGTCTGTAAGAAACCTGTATTTTCATAGACTATAAATAAATAAATTCAAATTAAATGAAATCTAAGTATATTAGAATGACAAAGAGTTCTATATTTTATTTTTTTCACGCGGCTTATATTATTTCAAAAATGCACAATAGACATCCTAATACAATAAAGAAGGCAATTTTTTATAGGCTAAGGCCAACAGATATTTTATTTAAAATACAAAGAACATTTATTTGTATAAAAAATTGAATTTTGAACCCCTATGTATTTGGGGTTTCACACAATATTTCCTGCACCACTTTTGCAAAATTTGTGGTATAGTATAGATCATCCAGTATAGGGCATCCAGGTGGCTGCCGTTGCCGAATGGGTTCGTACGTAACAACCATTCGGAATTCAGAGAGAACGTAGGTTCGAATCTCAGAGAAAGACCAATATGAAGAAAAAGATATTTCTACTAGCGGCAGGCAACGGCAAACTTCTGAGTGTATTTCTGCAATGACAAAGCTCCTCATAAAAAATATCTCCCGTTGGGAGTCGGCTTGAAACTGTAGGTCCCTCCATTTGCGAAACAACATCAAGACGCACACCCGAAATAGGAGGATAAGTTCAGCCAAACACCCAGAAAGGATGTACGCGCCAACTATATATATATATATATAGAGATAATCCAAATTTTATCAAAATCAAAGCGATGAAGTATCCTTGACGTGGCTTGGCCCAGTTATGCCACATTTATTTATATTTAAATGAAACATTTTTCAAATTCGAAATAATACCAAATTACTCCTTGCCCTATAAAACACCAGTGAATAAATTTATACATCTGCGAATTTATCAAGGAGCTGTTTTTTAACACATCCAAAAAAAAAAAAAAAAAGACAGAAATGGAAAAGTAAGTATTTATGTTCTTTCTGGCATCATGATTTACAATATCATTTTATATTGTTCTTCATTGACGCTAAACAGCCTCAACGAATTTTTGAGCTTGAAAACGATTTACCTCTTTTTACTCATGCAACAATCAGAAGTATGATACCAAGTAAACCTCCGTCTTCATCTGCCACCTTCAGCAGATACAGCATTGAATATTTTCGGGGTGAAATATTTGTATCTCAAAGTTCATACAGTTCATCTCCTGGGATATTCGCAGTTACCTATGGTTGAAGACCTATACATTTTTCACATTTATTTATTTATAGGCGAAAGTAGTGAAATATCTATCCACGAGTTTGGCAGTTGCTCGAACGTCTTATCACCGAAATCCCAAATTCGTTTCAGCAAGGAATTTATCTGCTCTGGCTATCAGTAGGCAAGGTTTTAAATGTGTTTCCTTGGAAGACCACAAATTGCAAGCAAAGTGAAAGTAGGCATGTAATTTTTCCATAAGACTCTTAAAATGATGGTAAGAAACCCATTACTACCTAAACGGCAATGTAAGTACAGTGGCTCAATAAAGAACTCGGACAACTGGCATGCAGCTTCAAATTCAAAAGTTTTGTAAGAAATGCAAGTTAAATATTTTTATTTTTATATTTTTCTATTGAGTACTCAAATAGGAATTTAAAAATAGTAATAATAATTTACAAATCCATTACTTCCTTGTTATAAAAATGTATCATTCAGCATTCGCAAAATTAGTGTAAAAAAAAATGTCTGACATCTGGCATTATTGCGATTGTTTGGCACACGGGGAATCCCACAATTAATTTGCTCTCGATAAAATAGTGCAAAGAAATAATCAAACGTAATAAAATTTCAGTCGTGCTTTGTTGGATAAAAGTCCAAATTGTAAACATGGGTAGACAACGTGGATAAAGTTCAATTGAAGTCAGAAATTTAATTATTAGTCATCAAGAAAGGAGTAAAACCGTTGAGGAAATCGCAGAAATAGTGGATGGACCCCGTTCGATCAGAGAAACTAAACTTGTGGAAACTATTTTTAATTAAGAAAACTCCAACTTTGAGCGCTTCTAAGCTCGCAACAGAAGTCGCCCAACACCTTAATATTAACTGAAATCCGGAATGTATGCGTACGGTGTTCGGAAAGAATAATTATAGTGGAAGAGTTGCACGAAAAAAACCTTTCATCAACGAGATTAACCAAACAAGAGAATAAAACTCGCTAGGCGTCATTGGGATAAGGATTTTGAGTTCTGGAAGCACGATTTATTTGCAGATAAAAGCAAATTTGATATATTTAGGTCAGTTGGACAATAAGAAGAAGAAGGCCTAAGGAAGAGTTGCTGAAAAATAACTTTCGTCCGATCGTTAAAGATGATGGAGGGTCAGTAATGGTATAGGATGGTATGTCCGCTGCTGGTACTGTAAATTTGTCTTCATTAACGGCAATATGGACCACAAACAATACCTAACAATTATGAAAAAAAAATTTGGTTCAAGGGAAATTGGGAATTAAGGACAATTTCCTGTACTATCATGACAACGATCCCAAGCATAAGGCACCTGATGTCCGTCTATGGCTTATGTACAACTGACTTGAAGTACTTCAAACACCTCCACAATATCCAATCGCCAATGTAATTGAACATCTGTGGGCTTATTTGGAAAACCAACTGAAAAACTTTGTTATTAGAAACAAGAAAGGCGTAGAAGATGCTATTGAAGAAGAGTGGGCGAAAATAGATGATTATCATGAAAGAAGCTGGTCGAATCCATGCCAAGAAGACTGAATGCTATGAGAAAAAATAAGGGCTTGCTGACTAAATATTAATTATATTGGTTTTTCTTAAATATTATTATATTTGCCTAATTCTATTTTTCATAAATGTCCGAGTTATTTTTTGTCATGTATTTTGCTAAGTTTTTATGTTTGTATTTTCTATGTAGGAATGAGTTGAGGTTTGTTTATTTTTTTGTTGTTTGAAAAATACGCTTGAAGAACGAAAATAAATGTGACACATAAACACATTAGATTTGGATTTTAATGTTTATTTTTTTATTTAAAACCATATCACTTGGGTGTCTGAGTACTTTACTGTAAGCCAAATTGGCTCATTAAATCTAAATTATTTATGAGATGGTTTAGTCAAGCTGCATTTTCGACTAATACTTTTTGCTGATTACGTGAGACCTTTACATATATCAAAATGCTAATGCAATTTTTATTTCTAGACCAATTCTGAGGGAGGAGTATGCAGCTCACACAAGTCCATGTTTTTGGTAATAATTTTTGTGATATTATTTTTTTCAGAAACTTCATATGAAGGACTCATAATAACAGGTATCACATTTTTGAAGAAGGTATTATGTACATACAATTCCTTTACGTATACCAACAGTTATATACTGTCACGTCAAATAAATCAATAATGATCTAATATGTTGTTGGTATGATTTTTTTTAATATAATCTGGTAGATAATTTCATGGTATTTATTTTTTGAATGTGATATCTGGCATATGTCCACCGCGGCTGCGGCTTACTATACAAGGCCTATTCGATTAGTTCAATGGTGGCTTGAATATTGCAATAAATCGATTGTTAAGCGCGCTGTATGGCAAGTTGCGTCGCCTTATTGCAACCAAATGTCGTCGAGTAATTTCCGGTCATATAAATTCAGTCAGGATGGCTCGATAGTGCTCGCCATTCATCTTAACGGTAGCTCCTTCCTCATTTCGAAAGAAATGAGAGCCGAGGATTCCGCCAGTGCTTTATGAATTATATGATTTAATATATTTTTTTTCAAAGTAAATTTCCTCAATTGGAAGCATTGTTCTGGCCTCAAACGATTCATGATGACTTGCCTGACTTGAAAATATGCGTTACTGGGCAGAAAGCAATCCACACGTGATTCATGAGGCACCGTTGCATCCCGAAAAAATCACTGTTTGGTGCGGTTTACATGCCGGCGGCGTAATTGGCCCATATTTTTTCGTTGACGAGAACGATCGCCACGTTACTGTGAATGGAAATCGATACCGCGACATGATAAACGAGTATTTTTGGCCGCAATTGAATGGTATGGCCTTAGACGTCATGTGGTTTCAACAGGACGGGGCCACAAGCCACACAGCACACGCTACAATTGATTTGTTGAAGAGTAAGTTCGATGAGTGCATTATTTCCAGAAATGGACCGGTCGAATGGCCGCCGCGCTCGTGTGATTTGACGCCTCTAGACTATTTTCTTTGGGGTTATGTGAAGTCATTGGTATACAGTAACAAGCCGGCGACGATTTGTGAGCTCAGAGCCAATATTTAACGCGAAATTGCTGGAATTTCGGCCGATTTATGCAAAAGAGTGGTCGAAAATTGGGTTCAACGATTGGACTTCGTAAAACGTGCACGCGGTGGTCATGCAAAAGAAATCGAATTTCATACTTAAATGTATATGTTCAAACGCGATAATAAAAAAAAAATTAGTTAAAAAAGTCAAACCGTTTGTGTTTTATTCAAAAAAAAAAGTTGAAGCACTCTTACTGAAAAACGCTTTACATATAAAAGTAAGAAAAACGAATATTACATAACATAAACATAAAACAGCTGAAGGCCTTGGTAGCTACTGCTTTTTAAGTATAATATTAATTTTTTTATTGTTGTTTGTTACTGATAATAAATAAATAAAACAGCCACCGTACCCCCATTCGGTGTGTGACTACCCTTCGGAGGTGCGTAGGTTCGAATCTTCGTGCATGAACATCGAATAATAGGAAAAGTTGTTCGATTGTATTTCTGCTGTGAAAAAGCTGTTCATAAAAAATTTCTGCCGAGCTGGGCCAAAGAAATATATAAATAAATAAATAACCTAGCTGTTCGCGTATCAATACCCGCAACTCGAGTACTGTTCTAGCGCTTTCGCTCATCATTACAATTTCTTTAAAAACCGAAACACAAAAAAAAAAAAAAAAGCATGCCTTGCTAACAGTGAAGTAAGTTACTAGTGGATTAGTTGCAACGAAAACTGGAAAATAAAATGCGAAAACGAATAGCATACGCATTAGATGGGTAACATAGGTATACTCGCATCCATGCATTTGTTTCTGTGATTTTGCTCGTGTTGTTATTGCTGCTGCTGCGCATTCGCACAGGTGGACAGCTAATTTCTGTTGCATCGTCTGCAGCGCACATTCCGTATGTTGCAGCGACCATAGCGCGTGGACGTACTCGTAGCTGGGCTGGGCGACTCGAGCCGACAGCCACTCACTGATTTTAATTATCAGCGCATTGCATCAGTGAGCTGAGTGAGCGCATCTAAGCAACGGCAACAAAAATAACAACCAGCTGTAAAAATCAACTTAAACGCCTTTGCAATTTAAGACTTGACATGTGTTGCATGCAACACTAGAGCTGTGTTGTTTCGCCACTCACCGCTTTCTTTCGCATTTGCCTATCATTAATTTCTCGCATTCACGCATTTTATAATAATTTTTTCTGCCTCGCTAAAATTTCGCCTTATTTGACTTGGCTCGTTAGCTTTTTTGCGTTAAACTGTTTTCCCCATTTTTCAGATGCTTTTCCATTTTCTTTTTGGCTGAAATTTGTGTGCCGTGCTCGCTGGATTTCTTCGTTTGCGTGATTTAATTGTTTGTTAGTGTTGTTGTTATTTTTATCTTTTTAGTAAAGCCTTTACTTCTTTACGGAGTCTACTATGTGCAGTTGTTGTTGTCATTGTTGTTGATTTCGATAATGCTTATTGCACTTTCTCGCTATTTTTCAAATGAGTTGAAATGTTGTCCGAATATGTGTCGTCCCGCTCTTCATATCATTTGCCTTATCGTTCATTGCTCGCGAGTTCTCACCAATTTCGTTTACTGCTTATATATCATTGCACTTCCAATATGCCGTTACTTACATACATACATACAGGTATGTATGTACATGAGTGTAATTTTATTCTTATTGCCGTTCTATTTTTTGACAATTCGACAGGCGTGAAAATATTTGTGAAAGCAGTATGGCAATGTTTATACCTCAATGCATAGATATGCATGTAATGGATTTATGTAATAGATAAAATTTTTTGGCTGTTTTCGAATGGATATGAAACAGCAAATGTTTGCCCCTCACTGGGCGATGCCAAACTTCTGAGTTCATTTCTAGTATACAGGTTCGAACCGTAGACTTTTCGTGCAAGCATCAGTAATTTTATCATTATTGGAAGCCCAAGATTTTAGAGTTTGAAAATTACTCACCTCTCCTTACTTGTTCTTGTTATTTGTATCACTTGCCACTTACATGTAGGGTATACTAATTTTTTGTTCTCATTTGCGGATTTTTCTTTTTCTATAACTTTCCTAGTTTCTTCACAGTTTTTCAATTTCTTTCTCGATTTCTTATAATTATCATGGGCGTTGTTTTTATTGTTCTTCATAACAATTTTGCTGTCGCACTTGGTCACAGTTGTTGCATTTAATATTAGTGTTTTCTGGGAAGCTGTTACTACAGCCGCTGCTGCCTGTTGCAAGGGTTTAACGTCAATATCCACTGACCGGTTGCTGGTCAGTGCGCATTACACTTGGCGGACACGTTGTCAAGTGCCACCGCAATATGGAAAATATGCTTCCCTGCATACACTCACTACTCACCTCTTGACAGCAACCCACTTCCTAAACCTCGTTTTTAGATATTTGCCCCTACTGTTGGCCTCTTTCGTTGGAGCGCACAAAATTACTGTATTTCACATATGAAATGCTTGGAATATTCATTAGTGTTGCATGCAGCACTTTTTACGATCATGACGTTCCATCGGGAATGCAAGTTGTGTGTAAGCAACTTGTGCAGCGCTTACGAACTTGCCACAGTACATTTAGCAGAGGAAACTCTATGTCGACCGCTGTCTGTCGGGAGACTCATGATACTGATTATTGTGTTTTGTTGGTTTTTTCCCTATGGCTTCCTTGGCTGGGTGCTGCTGTCTGTCAGCAGCAGAACTGCCGCGTTTTATGATTAATTTCCGTTTATATGCCTTGGCTGCTGATTTTGACATTGAAAAACTCAAATTTAATTTCCACAATTCTCGTCTTGTTTACTGGCGCAAATTCTTGCTTTTATGAAAATTTGTCTTTCGGGTTACGCTAAATTTCAGTCCTAAGGGGCAAGAGAAGCTAGTTGTTCAAATAGTGCTAAATAGAAACAGTTACCTTCTCAAACAATTCTTAAGTGAGTAGGGATGGTGGTTTGTACTACGATGATCAACTAGAAGACTACATTTTTCGCTTAAAACTTAGTAAAGTAATTAATCAAAAACCTCCTCAAAAGTGGATACTCAGTTATATGTCGCTTGCTCTCAAGTGGAAAATTCAGAATTGAAAACACTGAATATAGAAATGTTCAACCAACCTCGTTCGTGGTCAAATCCAATCTGTTCCTATGTTCATTTTTCGAAATGGCTGTTAGCCATGCTCTTAAACAAAATAAGCTATACTTAAGGTCTAAACACTTAACTTAAGGTGTGAATATATTTTTAAATTGACTAAGAACTATTGCTTAGGGGCTAATTACACATATCAACTAAGGTGGATGTGTGCTTATGCTTACAACTCGGCCATCCTGACTGTTAGAATCACCTGATTCTACTGTTTACATATTTGGAACATTATCTGTTACATGTTTTCATACTTCTTGTTTCACATTCGAACCACGGTTTCAGGTTTGTAACTGACCAAATGCCCTTGTATGGTATCTGTGTTTGTTGGAAACCTTCAACATCTTCGACCAAGTAACGATCATATTTTAAAATTTTGGCTACTTTGTACGGACCTCTAAATTTTGGTACTAATTTACTTGAAGACCCTGCTTGAGAACTGGAATTTGTTATCACAACATAATCCCCTAATTTAAACTTACGCGGCTGTGCCCGTTTAGCATCTGCGTACTACTTATTATACCTTTGTGCTTTTGGTTGTACTGCTTCAGCTTGTAGCCTGATGTCCTTAAGAGAACTAACGATCGGCAATTGTACTGATTCTTATACGTTTTCTTTTAGCGTATCTAATACTTTCTTCTCTATTTTGGCATATGATTAAATTCTCTTCGAACGTATTTGTATGGCTCATCAGAACATTGTTCACTCTAGTAAGGGCATCAACGTGTTGCATCTTATTTCCCGTTCTATGTTCTAGTTCGTAGTCGTAGTTTTGAAGTTCCAGTGCCCACTTTGCGAACGTGGGTTTATGTCTATGTTAAGCGTTAACGTCGAAGAATTACAATCGGTAACGACTTTAAACTTAATGCCTTGTAAGTACACCCTAAATCTTTTCAGCACGTATATTATTGCCAACGTTTCCAGTTCGAAACTGTGATATCTATATTCAATCTCAGTTGTGCGCTTCGAAAAATACAAATTAGGGTGTAACTTTTTATAATTCTTTCTTTGAAGTAGTATTGCCCCGAAACCTAGCGCACTAGCGTCACAGTGAAGTTTTGTATATATATTGCTAGCAAGGGAGATTCTATCAACTTTCCATTAAGTATAGTGAAAGTTTCCATTTCTTTTTGACCGAATGTAAATTTCTCTTCTTTTTTTAAAAGGTCATAAAGTGGTTTGGCTAGTACCGAGAAGTCTTTTATAAATCTGCGAAAGTATGAACAGAGCCCCTGAAAGCTATGTACTTCCTGCACCTTTGTTAGCACTGCGAAATTTTCTGCGGCTTGCAGTCCTTTTTTGTCAGCTCTAATACCTCCTCCAGTAATCAAATAACCTAGATATGAAATTTCTGATCGAAGAAATTCGCACTTATCCAGCCGTAACTCTAACCTGTTCTGAACTAAACGTCGGAAAACCTTCTTTAGGACATGAAAGTGCTCGTCCAAAGTTGCCGTTGCCACCATAATGCAATCAAGGTATATTATATGATAACTTCGCCACTTCGTATCATGTCGGTAAAAATTTTATTTATAAATTTTGGAAAAATTTGCTAGGGCATTTCTTAAACCAAACGGCATTCTCAGAAACTCAAACTGTCCTAGAGGCGTTTTATGAACAACTTCATATTTTCTAGTCTATTTAACAAGTCATATATCAAAGGCATAGGATAGTTGTCCCTCGCAGTAATTTTATTTAGTTTTCTATAATCAACACACATTCTGAGGTCACCCGTTTTCTTCTTCACTAACATTATTGGAGAAACAAACTCAGAGTCGCCAGGACGTATATAGTAGACTGGGCCAAAAAAATTTACTTTTTTTTTTTCTTCACTATATCGAAAATCTTGTTCAAGGTGAATATTGCGAGGCCAATCAAATCTATAGCTCTTACATTTTTTGACTTTTAAATTTGGTCGGGTTCACGATATTATCACTTTTGTGTTAACACATTAGATCCTCCAAAGCGAACACGCACACACACACACACGAACGCGGAATATTTGTATGAGAAAAAGAAAAGGGCTGTTTTAGGGTTTTCCCGGAAATTATTAGATTTTTTCTCGCTGTACAAACCATTCTTGGACTTCGAGGAACATTTTAAAAAAAGAATTGTTAAGATTGGTCCATGCGTTGTTGAGTTATGCGCTTACTAACACATTTTGTGATTAATTTTTATATTAGCCATTAGGCACCTAGACGTAAGATTTCAGATATCCACCACAAAGCTGAAAATATGTTTTAATCAAAAAGCTTTTTTTGACACCAATGCTATCGTTCAAACCGGCAGTCAGTAATAAACTCAACGCCTATAATTAACAAATCTGTCACAGAAGCCTGCCGTGACCGCCGTAACTTAGAAACTATTTGACCAATTCGATTCTAAAAAACTTTATTGTATTACAATACTTTTTATAGGCAATGTATTCACCATCATTAGCAATAATGGCTTCACATCTTCGAGTTATATTTTGTGTTAATTTCTGTGCAAGTTATGGAGGTAAATGGCTCCAAATCAGTCGAATTTATCAAAATAAATCTTTGGTCGTTCATATTTGTTTTCCCTTGAGTTTTTGCTTAACTATCGGCTAAAAAGTTTCAATAGGGTTGCCATCAGGCAACTGTGAAGCCCAATCCAACATTTCAATCACAGTTTGCTGTTTCCAATTTATGCATTTGTGCTCATCTTCGCAGCTGATGCTTTTTGGTACATTTTATTCATCAAAACTGCATTCAAATTGGCGGTAAACACAAATAAACGGCCAAATCGCTTTGCGGAGAAATAGTCCCAAGCCATGAACCTTAACTGTATGCTTAATAGTTCGTTGAAGTTGTAGATTATCAGCAGTAAACGCATGCAACTATTCCCCAAAAGGAGGTTTCATCCGTGAATATTACGTTTGCCCAATTCCGTTCTGAATCTACCTTAACAAGGGTTGCAAGAGGGTTTTTGAATATGTTTCGGAGTATGAGGTCTTCTGCAGTAAACGTCCCCGAATTGTGCCTTTGGGTACATTAACATCACTTTTCCTTAAAACTGCTTCAACTCCACTCATCGGTAAGGTCGGCTTTGTCACACACAAATCAATGATCCTCTTATCTTGCTTTGGAGAGGTATTTGCTTTTTGACCCTCATCCCGGGAAGTCATCAACGTTTTTAACTTTGATATCCCATTGCACTCATTTATTTATGAACGTCTTCGACTGTTTAAAATATTTTGCAGCAGATGCTATTTGCATTAACATTTTGGATCTTTAGTGTGGGTACAAAGGAACACTGCTTCTATTAGTTTTTCATACGTGGAACTCATTTATAAACTAGCTCATCGGCAAAGTTTCTTATTTTGATCCCTAGAATATGATTTTCACAGAGCAATGGGCGATTTTTTTGCCTCCGCACAAATCGACCCGGTCTAATAAATACATATGTACAATAGATAAGTAAATATTTTGTTTATTAGTGTTGTCGGTGCTCAGAATATGTGTTTTACACTTTATTTTCGACTACAATTGGACTGTGGCGGAAAATTCTGTGGTAGATATTTCCCACCAGACTATGATGTATGATTACAAACATACACACATACATATGTGCAAAAAAGCTCGCAACCATCTACACACAAATACTAGCACATCACTTGCCTAATTACCTATTCCTGTGTCACTATCGTCACACTTTTCACAAATACATACTTTTGAAAAATGTTTTATTTAAAATTCTCCACCTAATCAAATCAAGGGCTTTTACGTTGAAGTCACGCTTAGACAACATAATTTTGTAGGAAAATTTTTTAACTGCGGCGAAGTTGCAAAATGAGCAACAAAGAATTGAAAATTCTGCAGACTAACACGCCAAAGAAATTTCTAACACTGCACTGAGATTTTATTCAGCCAGCGTTAGTACTCGTTGCTGCACACAATTTGATAGTTTAACTGGTTTCAAAAGCAAAATTGTTAAAATACACTAGTGAACCGCTACCAGTTGAATGCAGTACGAAAACTAAATTCTACCCATCCTTAACAAAAGTACGCTAAACAAAGAAAGGGTAGCCCAGTGTATATTTAAGTTTTTCAACGAAAACGATGTAGAGAATTTTTTACGAAAGCTCCGATATTCAATATCTACTTGAGAACAAGGAAGTCAAAGATATTTTGACCACGTGACTATTTAATGGTGATCCAATTTGAAAAGAGCTACCCAAAACGATGTCGCATCAAGAGCTTTGTTATTGCCGAGATGATTTGGTTCCCATATTATTGTTGAAAGTACAATTTCAAAGATGTCAGGTTTTTTGTATATCCTTTAAAAATAAGAAAGGGGCTTTTTTGTTACCGAATGGCATTCCAATTGCCAAGACTTTCCCTTCTAAGCACTTCACTTTTTGAGACGAACTCTTGGTTCCCGAATCTTCTCACGAATTAGTAGCCACTAATAGGAGCAGAAGCTTGGACGATGACAACATCCGATGAAGCGACTCTTGGAGTGTTCGAGAGAAAGATTCTGCGTAAGATTTTTGGACCTTTGCACGTTGGCAACGGCGAATATCGCAGACGATGGAACGATGAGCTGTATGAGCTTTACGACGACATAGACATAGCGCAGCGAATAAAGATCCAGCGGCTACGTTGGCTGGCTCATGTCGTCCGAATGGATACAAACGCTCCGGCTTTGAAAGTATTCAATGCGGTACCAGCTGGTGGTAGCAGAGGAAGAGGAAGGCCTCCACTGCGTTGGAAAGATCAGGTGGAGAAGGACTTGGCTTCACTTGGTGTGTCCAATTGGCACCGGTTAGCACGAGAAAGAAATGACTGGCGCGCTTTGTTAAGCTCGGCCAAAATCGCGTAAGCGGTTATCGCGCCAATTAAGAAGAAGAAGAATAGGAGCAATACTTTGTCAGTTGGGCTGGAATTATGTGTCATAAGGCGCACTTCGAGTGCGGCATCGGTTTTGCTAACACAAATTGTTATTTAATTATATGCGTACAACCTAGCTTGAAGAAAATTGTGGCCGGGGTTCATTAAATGCTCTTTAATATTTACGATCAGGTTACATTTAATGGAAGAACGTGTCGTAGCGGGACAAATGATTCTAAATCGGCAAAGCTGTGAAGGACATAAAGTTATTGAGCTTACTAAACAGGAGGCTCTATATAATGGAGATTTGTGTGTGCCAATTGCAGAATTCTTGTGAGTGACGCAACAATCCGAAGCGAATGCCATGGGAATAATTCAGAAATAATAAAAATATGTACCCTACGAGTTGAAACCGAGATATTTCGAAAGATGATTATTTACTTCCTTACTTCTTTGCTTCTTGGATTGTTTTAATAGAAGAGCATTATTTTTCATCAACCATCCAGGGCCATGCAAAGCCTTTGCAGGGTTAATTGTTGGTTCCCACTGTATGAGTCTTCCTTAGGATTGACTATGACTACTATGAGGATGGCACAGGGCTTAGATAAGCGCAATACCGTGGGTTTCTCCAACTCCATAGCCTCTACTAAGCCGAGACCGTTAGTACGTGATGAAGAATCACAAACTGCGCGAGATGACTTTGCTACTTAACTCAAAAGGTCCCTCGCTGTCAGATGACAAATAGAGTAATTAATGAGTTAAAGCAGAACACTACGGATCTAGAGAAGAACTGCCGATAACAGGTTCCTTTGCAACAGTGGCTCCCTTGCAGATTATAAATAGGACCACTCTACATAGACCACAAATGAGTAGAAACCTGAATTTTTCTGCACGGGGTACCCGCACTTGTGGTAATCCTCCCGCTGGTTCTCCAGCGGCTTGGGCATCGGATGTGCGGGCCCAAAACTTATTCACAACCAAGACGACCAGGGTTGAAAATCAGGGCCCTGGAGGAAGCAAGCTACCTGCAAATCCTTTAGCTGACCCTGGGAAGGCTGCACCAACTCATTTATGTCTCAGGGCTCTGGCGCTTTCTTCTACGGACGAAAGTAATGTTAATTTGGATGTAAATCCGAAAAGAACCATTGTACTAACGGCTATAAAGGAAGCGTGTGATTCGGGAGGCAATTTGGAGGATGCAGACGTGGTTATGACGCAGCTAACCCCTGCCTGTCATGTCACCACGACCGAGAAGACAAAATTGGTTCCTGTTTTGGCACCGGTTCGGCGACTGTTGGGACTATGGTTAATGCGGGTTCACGATCTGTACAAATTAACTCAATAAATTAAGAGACATGCGCTATCATAGTCATACGTGGAAATCACACCGATTTAGAATTCCCAAATTTTCTTAAGTGCACTCGTTCTTTCGTTTATAAGGTTCGTCGTGAATTGGAAGCATCATGTGGCGATGTAGAATCTGTTGGAAAACGAAAGAAACACGAGGAATGTTCTGACATTGTCCGATCTACAGAATTTACATATTTAATTAAAGCAAGCGATGATTAACTCAGCTCTTGTAAGGGAGCTTAATATTTTTGAGGGTCTTATCCGTTGAATTGTCCACGAAGATCTCCGGTATAAATACTATGTTATACTTAGAAGACAGTTTATGTCGGAGCAAACACGAGAACAGCGAGTTGTCCGATCAAAATGCCTTCTAAACAAAATTAAACACCCTGAAGCGCCTGAGATGTTATGGTTTTTTCTAAGGAAGAAAATTTTGACCAAGGCGAAAAGACCAACCGCAGAAATGACCAGAATAACATATGAATATATTCCTATACTGCAGAGGTTCCGGTTGTCATGCGCGCAAAGTTTCCAGCCACTGTTATGTTTTAAGTGTTGTTAGGTTCTATGGATAACCCTGGACTGATAATTTACGCGAAGACATCCCATACATCTTTCGGCAATACTCTGCTCCTTCACACAAAGCGATGGCGACACAAGGTTGGATGGCTGAAAATGTCCATAACCACATAACACCGATTACTATGTATGGGGTATAGTTGAGTGTGAAATCAATAAGCGTCCTCATAACATCATTTCTTCTCTGATGGCTGCAATTAATACCGTTATGGTCAGGAGCATTTGAACAAGGAGCATTTGATTCGGGAAAGAAATTGCCGAATTTCCTGACCCGCATAGAAGAGGTTATTGCAGCTAATGGAAATTGTATTGAATGATTTTGTATAATTAGTGTTAATTTGAAGTAAAAGCTCAGCTCTTTCCACTATTCTTGTTTTTGTTACGTTTACGACATGCCGACAACAGAAAAGGTAGAAGTGGCGACTTTTGCTGATGATACTGCCTTCATCGCATCTAGTGAGTCCCCTGCAGAGGCCTCCTCCGTGCTACAAAAATACTTACACACTTTGGAAACTTGGCTCAATAAATGGAAAATTAATATTAATCATGCAAAGACTATCCATGTTACATTTACACTAATAAGAGAACAATGTCCTCCAGTGTATTTAAATGATCATCAAATTCCTACTGGCGACACAGTCAAGTACTTGGGAATGCATCTTGATCGACGCCTCACATGGAAAAATCATATTAAAGCTAAGCATCAACAACTTAAAAATAAAACCACAAGAATGTACTGGCTACTTGGTGGCAAATCTCAACTTAGTCTAGAAAACAAGGTTAGATTTTATAAAGCTATATTGAAGCCTATATGGACCTACGGTATACAGCTTTGGGGAACTGCTAGTAAGTCCAATGTGGAGATTTTGCAACGCTACCAGTCAAAGACCTTACGAACACTTGTTAATGCACCTTGGTTTATCACAAACGAAGCCATACACATGGATCTAGGTATTCCATTTGTTAAGAGAGAAATCTCAGTATATTCTAAGAGATACATTGAACGATTGTCAAATCATGTAAACACAAATGCTATTGCTTGTTGGACACAACCAATGAAATTAGACGATTAAAGCGCAATCATGTCTTACACTTGCCATTCCTTTAAATAAAATAAAAAGAGTTAAATATGAAATTGTTAAAATGCTCCAATAAATTTTAAAATTCTAATATAAGTTATACATGAAGTAAGTTGTACAATTTTCGAGTAAAAATTAAATCTAATAACATAAAATATGCATAAGAATTGTAAAAAGAAAAAATACTATAGTTTTCTATGTAGTTTTGCACCAGTGTAAATACTACGCATTAGGTAATAAGATCTCTTTTGTTGAATATCTGTATTCTAAGATAGATTGCAAATAAAGTATTTCCATTTAAAAAAAAAAAAGAATTTGACAATGCAGTCAAAAAATGCTTCCTTAAAAGATAGCACGTCAACTGGGTCATCTCTCTAGAAGGTGAGATCTTACAAACCAATTGGATCTGAAACCTTTCATATTTTACATAATGTTGCACACTTAGTTGGCTAATCTTGACTTGCCAAGCCATTTTCTTTCACAAGTTAATTGATTATCCCACTCCAAAGAGTCGCATACAAATGCCATTGGCGCTGTCACCATTGCTCATTGATCCTGGGAAATTACTTGCAACTATTTACACACATACATATGTACTTACATACACCTTTGTACGTATGCATGTTTGCATGAATGCATGTAAGTATTTTTGGTAATCCTGTCAACTAATTGTAATATTATCGTAGCATTTTCGTTTAAGTTTTCACCCAAATTGGGCATGCAATTAGTCTATTAAGCGTAAATAAATTTCCGAGGGAAAACTGTTGAAAAATGTACGATGGTGACAAGTGGAAAATTCCCGCTTTTTGCGAATGCCGACAAGAGATGTTGGTACCCACATCCACACATACATATAAATGCACACATACATGCATTTATATATTATATTATATCTTAATGGCCTGCCATTCCAAGCGGCAGGTGTGACGTTTGCCTATTGAAGAGTTTGCGAATCGAGGGAAGTTTATTCATTAAAACGAAGAAGTTGTTGCTATGGTTGTTTGCAGTCGAATAAAGGTATGAATTTATGTATCGTATTTTCCGTTTTGCCAGCACTGATTGTGTCAGTTGACACACTCTTGTGTTAACATTAATTAACCGAAAAAAGGTCAGCCTGGCAACATAGAATTGCATTGCAGCACAATCGTTTTTTTGTTGTTGTTGTTTTCATTTTAATAGCAAAATCCACAGAAAGTGGGTGCTTGTCTCCGCTTTCTGATACAACTCTTTCGTTTATTTATTGTTGTTCTAGTTTTGTTCCCATTTAACCGTATTTTGTATTTTTGTGGTCAATTTCGCGACATACTTCCTCCTCAACAGTAACAGTAACAGCAGCAGCTGAGCTGATCCTTCTTCCGTCTTCGGTCTGTTGCTAAACTTCACTGCTGCTTCTGTGTTCTTTGCTTTCCCTTTTTTTATATTTTTTCCGCTGCTTTCCTTACACAATATTTAATGGTTGCGGTGGATTTTCTTGTCGTTGCTGGTTTGTGTCTTTTTTTCGTTAGCTGCTGCTGTTGTTGGCAGTAACTGCAAATCAAATAAGGAAAAATGTCGCCAAACTTTTCGATTCAGCTGTCAATCATTATGAGAGATAGTGCAGCTTCTTAAGTTAGCAGCAACTGCAGGAACAACAACAGCAATTGTTGCTGCAGCCACCAAGCACCACCAGCAACAGCTATCTTGGTGGTAGCAATGTTGTTGACAGTGTTGACAGCAACAAGAAGAACAAAAGTTGAAGCATGAAATATAGTTTGGTTCGAACTGATAGTGGTGCATGCAACAACAACAAACACAACAGAATAATAACAACAAGATACTTCAAATCGAAGTACGCATGCACCAACAACATCAAGCGTTTCTATGCAAATTAGGCAACTACATTTTGTTCTTTAGTAGCTTTTGTTTTTGTTGCTGCTATTTTTCTCCGCATGATTCATGTGTCGGTTATATTTTTCTGATGCCGAAGCTATGTACAATATATTTGTAAGACGACACTTAGAAGATTCAGCGAGTTGAGGTGACCAGTTTAAAAAGTAGTTCGATTACTTCGCAATCGTTTCTTTTAGGAATCGGGCATTTTCGGGTTATCGGGTAATACATTTTCTATCTGTTCAGCCCTCAAGGACTTCAACTAAAAAAACAATTCAAAAAGTATTCAATCGAGCGTCACTGACTTCATATCGCTTTAATATTCGGGTAGCACTGACTCCTTTTGAATATTACATATTGCTGTGGTCAAAAAGTAAGGTGAATTTGGTTGCATAATGAAAAATCTTTATTTATTCTTGTAAATCAATTTCATCCCCTTCAAAATAATCCCCTCTCGATGAAATACACTTATGCCAACGATTTTTGCAATCCCCGAAACATGCCAAATAGTCCATTTCCGGTATAGCCATCAGCACCTTCTTTGGTTCAGCTTTTATCTCCTCAATCGTCTGGAAACGCGTTTCCCGGAGTGGTCTCTTGAGTTTTGGGAATAGCCAGAAGTCACACGGAGCCAAATCAGGCGAATACGGTAGTTGCGGAACGATATGCGTGGAATTTTTGGCGAAATGGTCACGAAGAACGAGTGCAGTGTGAGACGGTGCATTATCGTGATGCAAAAACCAAGAGTTGTTGGCCCATAATTCTGGTCTTTTTAGACGAATTGCTTCACGTAAACGACGCATAACGCTCAAATAATATTCCTTATTAACAGTTTGGCCAGGTGGAAGGAGTTCATAGTGCATCACACCACGAAAATCGAAAAAAACTGTCATCATGACCTTTATTTTTGAACGACTTTGGCGTGCTTTTTTCGGTCTGGCCTCGCCTTTAGCACGATATTCGCTTGATTGGTCTGTTGTTTCAGGGACGTACGCATAAATCCAAGTCTCATCTCTCGTAATGATGCATTTGAGCTTGTCCTGATAGTCTGAAAGCATTGTTTCATACACATCAACGCGCCGAGTTTTTCAAAGAAATTGAGAGTTGTCGGTACCAAACGAGATTTGACTTTTCGTAAGCCCAAATGGTATTTCAAAATGGTTTCCACAGATCCTTCTGATATTCCGATCATATCAGTAAGGTCTTTAACAGTCAACCGACGATTTTTGAGAACTAACTCCTTCACTTTATTGACGTGTTGGTCATCTGTTGACGTCGATGGTCGTCCGGAGCGCTCCAAGTCATCAACACGTTCTCGACCCTCTTTGAAGTCTTTGTACCACTTATAAACATTTTTCTGCGACATGGTCGAATCACCAAATGCCTTCTGCAACATGCTAAACGTTTCCGCAGCCGAAATTTCATTCCGCAAACAAAACTTGATGGCACTTCTCTGCTCAATCAAATCAGACATTGTAAAAATCGAAAAATGCACTCTTGTCGTTTGGTAAACACAAGCGTAAATACATATATTACCGATAATGATATTCACATGAAAGTTGGCCCAGATGTTATTAACAGTGCTGCCAACTCATGAAAAAAATAACTGGAGCGAAATTTTAATCCCGCGAAGTTTGACAAATAAATTCACCTTACTTTTTGCCCACAGAGTATATACTGTATATACATTTATATAATTGACGCTTACACCCTGCTAGAGTGTGCACCTTGATGTTATTCTACAAATGGAGGAACATACAGTTTTAAGCCTATTCCAAACGACAAATGGTTTTTATGCGGTTCAAAATTGCTAAAGTTCTTGAAAATTTGAGTATCCGTTTCACAGCCTGTAGACTTGCTTATATATAGTAATTGTTAAGAGACGTATTTTCAATAAAAATAGTGAAACCTTGAAGAAATCCAAAATTTTACATATTTGATAATAAAACAAGATCGAAGCGCATTTTTTGAAATACCCTCTAAATGCAATTTTTAAAAATTAGTTTGGAATTTAAATGTTTTATGTGATATCGATTTTAAATCGGTGCCCTTTCTAAACGAATAAATAAATAGCGAATAATTATATTTCTTAATTTGTGTATAAAAGTAGTAAAGCTCTCTTAATTGCACGTTTGTGCAATACCCCATGAAATCGCATATGAAAGGGGATTTTGGTCGGATTCAAGCATCCTTGGGTAGTCAAGTAGCTATTGCTACTCAAACGGAATTTGTATAGTGGAAGGAATATTATTAATTGTTAAAAACATATCTGAAATTCTATATTCTTTTTTTTATATTACATTAAGAGCGTCTACAATGACTACTATTTAGTGGTTCCAGCTCACCGTAGTAAATATTGCTTTGAAATTTGAAATAGAGCTGCAACAACCAAAGCCTTCTTTTTTACGGAAATCCAGCAACTCATCTTGCAGGAAGCTTCCATTTCGCCTCGATATAATGTTGATTATATATCTTCGGCGATTAGTATACAGGGTTTGATTGAAAAATAATGAGCCTTATTTTTTTTAAGCAGTTTTATTATACCTTTTGGCTTATACAACTAATATTCTTCAAAATAGGACCCTTGAGCGTCAATACACCGCTGGTAGCGGTCCTTCCACTGCAGGAAACATTTTAAACTCATCCGCCGGAACCGCGTGCAATTCGGCTGCCACAGTTTTTTGGATCGCCTCGATGGAGTCGAAACGCCTCCCCTTCAGCTGTCTTTTTAGGCGCGGGAACAAGAAGAAGTCGGGAGGGGACAGGTCTGGGCTGTAGGGAGGGATGGGGTCAATGTTCAAAAATTCACGAAGCCGGTTCACATATTTGTCTGCTTGCGTCGTCGAAGGCCTTCCAGATCGCTGTTCGTCTTCGACGTCCTCCCAGCCTTCCTTGAACGACTTGTGCCACCATTTTACCTGGGTACTGGACAAAGATTGGTCCCCGTAAGCCTCCGTGAGTACCCCAATTATTTCGGTACTAGGTTTGCTTAGCTTTACGCAAAATTTGATCGAGTAACGTTGCTCCAACGATCGCTGCATTTTCGCCACTGTAAAATCTTAACACACTTTTAAAACAGCTTTCACGCGCGGAGCGATGTTGACTGCACCGCTGTTTGCCAGCGAACTGGGGCCGGTTTCTAGTGGAAGGGGAAGGTCCACCGATCATTTTCCTCCTCCAGCCGATTCGGTTGATCGCTTGGCAGACGCTCCGCGAGGGAAGGCGCATTACTTTTCATTCAAATCCTATACATATAAGCCTACGTTGCTACAAACTTTGGCGCTATTACGGCTATCCACTACTTTCTCCAACTCCAACATTAAGAAGGCGGTCAGTAGAAACTGGCATCCAAAAGAAAATGCTAAGGCATATGGACACTCTAGATTTGCTACTTGAACACAAGATGTTTATGTCTTATCGTTCGATGAGATGAAGGTTCGTGAGGAGTAGTCCTTTGATAGGAAATGCACCAAAGCGGTAAGCGCAGGTAGCAATGGTACGCGGCCTTCTGCATTAGCGAAATCAACACTTTATTGTATGCAATTCAAAAAACTTAAAAATAAATATTCAAGTGCATAGCTGTATTCCTAAAATATGCACACATTAGTAAGGGATGATGTAAGCTTGTCAAAAAGGGCACAATAGTCAGCCACATTAGACGCATATTGTCAGTTAACATATCTGGACAGTTAATGTAAATGTTCGGCCTTTTCGTTAACCTAAACAAAATTTATAACAGCATCGAAACTCACCCTCGGCCCCTAATCATTTATTGTTACAATATTTCTGGGCTTAGAATTAAATCTAAGACCTCGTGCGAATTAAGTTCACATTTGGCCTTTGATGTTTTCGATCTTGTTTTTTCGCTATTTGATCAATTATATTTATGTGTGAACGCTTCTTCGCCACTTATTATTAGCGTATCTCAAACTTCGTTAGAAATATTTTCGAAAGCGTTCGCCCCCGGCAGGCAATGACAAGCCTCCGAATGTTTTTCTGCCATAAAAAATCATCTGCCATAGAAACTTCATCAGGGGCTGTTCTTAAAATGAGTTCTGTCTGAGTTGAGTCTGTCGCTACCCGATATTTTCGCGAATCCAAACAGCTCCTCAACCGAAACTGAGCTTGAACTGTCTAGGCCTTCCAGGAATCTCAAGCGCATCCTTCAAGGTATGGGTATTCGTACAAAAATTGCTGAATGGATTGAAGGCTTTGCTCGATCCTCCAGAAATCTTTATGCGTGAAGACTGATCTTGGCTCCTATTGTAACAGTATAAAATATTCCTCAAATCCATTGAGAGTACATTAATTAATATAAGAGATTGGGATCGTTTTAGAAGCATAGTATATCCGATTATCTAGGGGTGGGCTCATGCTTAAAGGTTAAACGCCCTGACGCAAACTCACATACTGAAATTAAGTGAGTTGATACTTGGTTTAATGTTGGCGACGACTAACTTGTTATCAAGGCCCCACAAGAACCTTGAAAATTCCTAATTGTCTCATATAACATAGGACTAAATATGCAACTGGCCACTCTAAAGGAACTCCCCACACAATCATACATTAAATTCAATAATAATAACTGCGCATGTGCGTTTAGCTCGTAACTCTTCAGTGAACCGTGCGACAATGGCTGATTCGTTCCACAGCAAATACGAGTAGCTTTGCGCTATGTGGAAAAGTACACAAATTCTACGACATACGATTTACGAGCATGTCCGTTGGCGTGTGTGTATCTACTATGTATATGAGTGAGTGCCGCTACACACTCCTCGTTACGTGTAATAATTGCACTTTGCATGCGAATTGTCATCACACGCTCGTCACACAGCGTCAGCGCATTGCCTATGGCAGCTAGCCCCCTATGCCACATTTGCTTTGTTGCTGAACGAGGCCGCCAACCAACAGCTTCACAGCCTATCCAAAGCTTTGCCGAAGTATGTCTATCTGTCTATCTGCCTGCTTGACAGTTTGTCTGTCTGTCTTGTTGTTGGTCTGCTAGCCTTTCGACAGCTCGGTTGTCCATCCATTCATTGGCTCTATACGAGTACTTGTAGTTTTGTTATATATCATTGTTTGCCGCTTGAGGCGGGAGTTATTCGAGGAGCTATTGGAGCTGTGGAATTGGAGTTAAAGTGCGCATTTTGGTTAGCTTACATTTTTGCATATGATTAACAACGCGTCGCGTGTTGCTACCAGCAAAATTGTTGCAACGCCTCAAAGCAATGTTGTTTTTGCATTACTCGTTTTATTGTTGTAGGCATTGCTTACCTATTACAAAGGATGAAAGCATTTTAGCTTCTGTTTTTCCGCTGTGCTTGGCCCGCAGCCGCTTGCTCGCCCTGTTGAAAATGTCTCTGATGTGACTCTAGCGCTAGATGGCCGCTACTAGTGTTGATGCCACCTTGGTTCAATGATTGATAGCCGGCGCGGTTGATTGAAAGCAATTCAGCGTTTTTTCTGATAAGTGTTGTTTTTGTTTTAATATTATTTTTTGTACAAACATATTCGCATGTACGCCGAAGGAATGCAATAAGAAGCCCGTCCAATCCAGGGCCGAAGTGGCTAATGTCATTCTTAAGTAACACGACAGTGATGTCGCTTATCACACGTGTGCGCTGTACAAAAATAATAACTACAATAACAACAAAAGTTAGACGAAAACAAAGCGCAATAACAATGGCAAGCGTAGCATTAACCGCCAACAACAAACCACCAACTATCACACATTGCAGAGCGAATTTTTTGGGGCTTTTATAAAGTGCGAACAACTTAAGTGATATTGCAAGAATTATTTCTTTTTTTCATAATCAAAATTAAATTTTCTGGTATCCTACGCACCAAGGCTTGGCTTAAGAGTCAATTAAAGTTTGCCGGAATCAAATTGACGAGGGAAGCGAATTTACATAACTGGGTAGCCTGGTTCCCCCTTACGGAGTAGCAAAGACTGACGCTAATCGTTAATATTTAGTGAACAGCCTATTAGACTATGAAGGCGCGCTTGTTTAACTCCAGTGTGAAACTTGTCTGGTTGCTCCATGACAAGTCTCCAAACAATCATTAAACATGTTGTCGTGACAGTCGATTATACGTTACTGGCAACATTCCACAAATATTTAGGGGATAGTTTGTGCTGAGGACCGCAAGCTTCTCATCCAATGAATTCAATGTTTCCGGTGTCATATGCCAAGTCATGCCAATTTTTGTGAGATTCATATCATGCATTCTATGGAACAAAAAATATTTGTTATCGTCTAATATCTGTCGTCATCGACAGTGAGCGCATCATCTTGCGCAACTTCGAGCGAAAAGAGCCGGTGATACCAGGCTGTTACAACAACAACAACGGACTAAAATCCACAACGAACAGAAACACCACTTAACGAGAAATGAGCTCCACCACTGAAGAGGATTTTCTTTCCGAAGTTAGGGCCATCCGCCAATTGCTCTAAAGTCAAATTTTGATAATAAATTTAAGCAATTTCGGCGCATTGTTGTATAACGTAGCATTTAATTGATTAAACGTCGAGCCGAAATAAGTATTCCTGCTAAATTTGACTGCAGTGGCTTCACCCAGATGGTTGTCAACTCTTACGGAAATACTTATTGAAAACCCCTTTAATCTTCCGCAGTGCGAGGCTTCATTGTGGGCATTATCTACAACAAACAACATATCTAGCAGCAACAACAATAAGTACTTGCCACCAATATTCGCTGACAAAATTTATGAGGCGTTCTTGTTGTGGCTTTGGTGGCGAAACGTTTTGCTCACCTGTCCACTTTATTGGTGGGCTGTCTAACTCACAGTTGTCGTTGCTTGGGTAACTTTTTTGTCGCTTTTGTTGTATATGCAATTCTTACAACACTGTCACCATTTCTCTACATTTTTCTACTCAGCCTGCTGAGTTTTTCTTTTGTTATTGTATGCGCTTTTTGTTTTTATTTGGCGGCGATTTACGAATTGCTTGTAGGCGAACGTAATGAATTGCTAATAGCTTTCATAATTCATTGTATTGTAATTGTCGTTTGATTGTCAATTATAAAGGATCATACAACAACAATATGCGGTCGTAATTGAACGTACATACCTACACACACTTACACAAATATATTTTTCATACGAATACGAGTACAACGTGTTCGATTGGCTTAGCCGTTGCTGGTTGCTCATAATGCGCGAGCGGTTGGTTGCGTGCGGTTCGCGTGTGGGAATGTGAGTATTGCTTAGGTTTTCCAAGGATTTATGTGACAGATATCAATAGAGGAAAACATATGGTGGTGTGTTGAAATGAATGTGTGGGGAAAATATGCGAAAAGAAGTGATGACTGTAGATATGAATGAGAACTATTAGCCATAGTTATTATAAGCACTAAAATTTATGAATTTCGTAGTGTAGGTAATTGAAATGGTAGAGGACATCATAGATATGAGCGAATGTTGCACGCTCAATATACATACTTACTTATGTAGGTATTGTGATCTTTAAATTGATGAACCATCAATATTTATTGTGTAAGTATTTGGATAATTTTCAGTGAGTGGCGTCGACATCGCCGTCAACACGCACACATTTTTAATAATTATAACTCAAATTTATTACTTGAAAACCCAACGAATATCGCTTCTGGATTGGCCACAATGCAAAAATTATTATTTTTACTCTCATGCGAAGTCCATTTAATTTTATTATAATAAAGTGAAGGTTTGAATTGCCTCAAAAATCGCGTTCGTTTTCTATATTATTAAAAAAGTTTCCTAAAAATTCTGAGTATGAACTTGGAAATCTTGGTGAAAATTTTAATAATTGGTTTTTTTTTTTTTTGAATTTTATATCAATACTTTAATTAAAGAACAAACCGGATTTCTATTGAAAATTACTTAAAATTTAAAAATATGAAATGTTATTGTACAATTTATAATTGTATTAGCCATACATACAGCTATGGACAGAGAAATAGCGCACTTCCCCACAATAACATAAAACGATGATTATTTTTACTGGATGGATTAGTGAAACAGTTATTTTTGCACAAATCTATTCCTTTATTTAAGTATTATCTACAGTTATAAAGAACTCTAAAAATCGAAATATATCACATTTTGAACTGGACGCGCACCTTTATCGATATGCAACAAAAAAAGATATTAATTATTTTAATTGGTTAAATTTCTTATATTATTAATATTTCCATTATTCATTACTTTTAAACTGCTTAACACCTGAGAGGTAAACTGTCTATTAACGGTTGGCATCTCTCAAAATGAGCATTTTTAAATTTTGATTTCCCAATTTTAACCTAAATATTGTTAAACAGATTTTCAGTGGGATTAAGGCCGGGGGCTTGTGCTGGCCACTCCAGAACTGCAATTTTTTCTCCGAAAAGTCAATTTTTGCCAATTGGAGTCGCTATCATCCATGAATAACCAGTTTAGTGGCAAGAACTTAAATGAATGTGGCTCCATCGTATTTTCGGGAATATCAAGGTAAGGAGAGAAAGGTGATTGATTTAACACTTACCAATAGGTCAACCGATGGCGAGTTTTGGAGGAGGACTCTCTTTCTGATCATCGTCTTATCGAATTCCGACTGGGAATTGATACAATATCAATACCTTTCGGTAGGAATCCTCGAAATGTGGATTGGGGCAAGTATAGTGAGCTTGTAACAGAGCGATTACCAAACTTGAAAAAACTCGAATCAATAGAAATTATTGAAGATGCTACTGAGCAATTAGAAGCTACTTTAATCAATTGCTTTGAGGAACTGTGCCAAGAGAATCGACAAGCTTTTCCTTGTCTTCCTTTGAGAACTTTAAGTCCCCTGGACCTGACGGAATATATCCAGCAAGGACAAGCTGATTGAGGCCCTGAAAAGGATCTTCACACCCTGTCTTTCACTTTGTCATATATTATACCATCCCAATGGCGACGCGTAAGAGTAGTATTTATTCCGAAACCAGCAAAGTATTTATTCATGTTGAAAAGTCTAGAACGAGTGGTGGAGAAAAATATTTGAGTGGGGGTATTGCCGAGAAGTCCACTTAGTAGAAATCAACACGCTTACCAGAGTGGAAAGTCATGTGAATCAGCCTTACACGATCTTGTTAGCAAGATTGAAGCCGGGCTGGAAGCTGACGAGTACACCATGGGCATGTTCATGGACATTGAGGGGGCTTTTGATAATGCCACTTTCGGCTCCATATATTCTTCTGCCGAACAACATCGAGTTAATCAAACCATTGTAAAGTGGATATATTCCATGCTCTCTGAGAGGCTGTTAACCGCTGGTAAGAACAGTGACGACCTAATCACCGTCAGGGCCAAGCAAGGATGCCCCCAAGGGGGTGATGGTGGTGTATGAGACAAGGTCTTTCCGTTAATCCGAACAAAACCACCATAGTCTTGTTTACGAGAAAACGGATATTGTATGGACTTAGTCTTCTAACACTGAAAGGTGTGACACTTGGTATTTCCGATGAAGTTAAATATCTAGGAGTAATATTGGATAAGAAGCTGACTTGGAAGACGCACGTTTCACTGAAGGTGAATCGCGCATTAAGGATTTTTCAGCAATACCGCAGAGCCTTTGGTAAAACCTGGGTTCTGAAACTTGCTGTGGTGCTATGGATATACACAGCGATTATCAGACCAATCACCACTTACGCCCCTGTGGTCTGGTGGAGACGAATTGGTTAAATGCACCCACCAGGAACTATACAGGCTGCAAAGAAGCGTATGTTTATGCATTACGGACGCCATGAGTACAACCCCTAAATGTTATGCTATGTTTGCTCCCATTGGATCTTAAGATACAACAGGAAGCAATAAAAGCAACCATAAATATGGTTTCTGGCTCGAAGATGGAACTTCGAGACACAGAGAAATCTTTAAGTTGCTATCTGAGCAGTATCCACGGTTTTTGGCACCTAAAGACGACCTGTTGCATTTGGAAGGAAGTTTGATGTCAGATTTCCATTACGTGAGTAATGCGGTAACCCAGAATACATTCAGGGAGACTTGACCGTTATTTTCTTTACCGATGGGTCCAAGAATGAAATAGGGTCTGAAGTCGGATGGTACTTAAACGATAGTATGCGAATGGATAATCGAGAGGAGATGGAGCGGACAGATTGCAGTTTTCAGTGACAGTCAGACTGCATTGAAGGCCCTGGAGAACGCGAAGCAAACCTCAAAGATTGTTCAAGAATGTAAGAAGAAGCTTAATTCTGTCGCAAGACAAAACAGGCTTGCACTTATATGGGTTCCGGGACATTCCGGTGTTCAAGGAAACGAAATTGCCGAAGAATTGGCCAACCGTGGATCAGCGGTTCCCCCACAAGGGCTAGAGCCAATAATCGGAATCAGTTCCGCAAGGAATCATGAATTGGATATGCGATTTTGTATGCAATTTCCATAAAGAGCGATGGTCCGGTCTAAAATGCAGCAGAACTGCAAAGTGTTTTGTGACAAGCCCGAACAGAAAACTTTCAAACTTTCTACCAACACTCGGAAGAAAAGACGTTCGGTTGATGGTCGCTATTATTACAGGACACAACCCATGGGGTAAGCATATGACCCCCATTGGAATCATTGAGGACCCAGAGTGACTGTCGTGCTGAGCACTTTCCCTGTGAGTTTCCTGCCTTTGCTAGAGCAATACTACGAGTTTGGGTCCCAATGTCGTGAGAATGAGTAATATTTGTTCTCTAAAACAGGAGGATATTTTCAGATTTAACAAAGAATCTGGAAAATACTCACAGGACTAACTACCTATATCTTTGTCGCTATTCTTTCCTATCTCTTTCTCTGATACTTTTCTCCTTCCTCTCTTGACTAACTACCCTCTTTCCAGAGCTCTAAATCCAATGGGCGTTTTAGCCTTAGTGTTTTATGAGCCATCAAATCTTTTGGTGTTCCTTGGCTCGACCTATTCAAATTTCAAATTTCAAGGTAAGCAAACTGAAAATGATCCCGGTCTTTGTTATGTACTGGGGATTGAACTCTTGGTTTGCTTCACGATGAACAAAAGTTTTCTGATCAGAACCAATCATATTAATTTTAGTTTCGTACGTAAAAAGTATTATTTGCAACAATTTAACGTCTTTGTTTTTATGGGCATTTGTGAAAGATAAACGTGCCTTGATATTTTTCCCAATAGTGGGTCTTTATTGTGACACACCCATACATTTTATTTTCATTGAGGCGTCTCCACACAAGTCTGCTTGATATATTCACGCTATATTCTTCATTCATTTCCAACGTTTTCGCTCGAGAGGGTTAAAAGGGTCAAGGTTACTTTTCCTATCGGTGGCTTTGTCCTGCTGAATTGTAGGACTTTCGCGCAGGTGTCTTTCGAACTTTCTTTCTTTCAAGCATGTTTCTGTTTGTAGTCCGAACAGTTCTTTGCTACGGATCGGAGTCGTGGACAATAAGTGAGAAAAAACAAACTCCAAGTAGTTGAGAAAACATTTTTTAGGCATATCTTCGGTGCAGTCAACGGCGGATGGCGTATTAGATGGAACAATGAACTTGACCAACCTATAAGATGAGAAAATATTGTATATTACAATTCGTTAAAGCTCAAAAATTAAGATGGCTAGGCTATACCATGAGAGCTCGACGAAAAATAATATAAATCTCGCCATTTGCACCGAAAGCAAGGGGCAGACCAATCCAAGGTCAAAAACAAACTCAAGGTCATTAAATAGAAGGAATCACCCATGGATCAAATGGAAGCATTTTGTGCAGCAGGCCAAAGCTCATACCGAGCTGTAGTGCCAAATCGTGTCGATGATAATGCATTTGATGGCATTGTATGCCATTTTACGTGAACAGTTGTTCAATATTTCTGCAATTTTTGTTTGTTTTGTACCTTTTTCGTAAAGATCCCAAATAATGTTTAAATTAAGAAATAAAAAATTTATTGAAAAATATGGAAAATTGAGCAAGTGATAGTGAATTTCTAGAGGCACCTCGAAAACAATTAGGCTTGGGGTGTTCATCATAACTCGCAACAGAACCCTTCTGGGAGGATCTTGATTTTGAAATTTCTCATGGCACTTAAAAGCCAAGAAACCTATTTTCGCTATGCAAAATCGTTGAATTTGTTATTGTAAGGTTATTAATGGTATATATAAGCTTCTGGGAGTATCTGGTGAATTATGTGAAGAAATATAGTGCAACATTTCTAAGCAAGTCGTTCAGTAGATTTTTGAGTTGCCGCACTCGGACTTAAAAAATAACAAGTTCTAGGTAGGTATTGAAACCCCGCCTGGAACAACAGACGTTCAAAGACTCTTAACTTCGTCCATTTTCGACTTGAAATTTTGAAACAATATATTTTAGATATCTTGCATTCTTTAAAAAAAATAAAAATAAAAAGTATGTGAAACAGTGTAAATACCACATCCCCATTCATATGCTCCATTAATCTCAGTGCCGTCGTCAAATTTCGGATGCAAAAGTCCCTGGGAAGCAGACTCTGACTGTAAAGTGGGTGCTCAATTAAAATGAAGTAACCCTCTGAACCCGGCGGCCCCCGTAGTCGAATGTGTTGGTGCGTGACTACCTATCATTCGGAATTCGGAGAATGTAGGTTCGAAATTCTATGAAACCCCAAAATGAAGAAAAACATTTTTCTAATAGCGGTCGCCCCTGGGCAGGCAATGGCCAACCTCCGAGTGTATTTCTGCCATGACAAGCTCCTCATAAAAAATATCTGCCGTTCGTAGTCGGCTTGAAACTGTAGCCCCCTTTAATAGGAGGGGGAGCACACCACAAATAGGAGGAGGTACAAAATCGCTCGCAAGTTTCATTGCTTGCTTTTATCATTTAATGTTTCAAGCCCACAGTGATTTATGAGCCTGGGGCACGTCGCAACCTTTACGCACTTTTAAGTGAGACTAAAATTTAATATAATTGCATCCATTAAGTACCTGGATTCAGATCGTTAGGTTGGGCGAAGAATATCTTCTCACTGGCTGTCTAACCGGCACAATTGCCGACGTTTTCTTATGCTCCAGTGACGTATGTTTATTGACCACATTTAGATAGCGATGCTTTCATGATCAACAAAGAACTGATTGCTAACGCTAATCATAACTTAACTAATTCGCGATTTGGTTGTGAAAGGCGCCAGAGTCAAAGTAGCAGTCCGTGTATTTACCTACTACATTCCAAAAGATGTCACAAACGGCCCGGAAAAGCATTACAAAATCAATGAGATGGTAGGATTTTCTTATTCTCAGTGAGGCATTCATATGAGTACTGGTTTTAGGAAAAAATGTGGAGTTCCCAATCTTCCCGTTTACATATAGAAACATATTTTGTATCAAATGTTGGCTAAAATTTAGTTGGGAGGGGTCAATACTACCTTTTTGTCCTTTATCCGCATTTTCTCTTCGCAATCCCATAAAAACATTGTCATGTTAGACACAGTATATGCACCTCAATGCGTTCAAATGGCATGCCATTACCACAGCTCATCAGTAAAGTATCTACCTTTTTGACTGACTACTTTAAAATACTCCCTGCATGCAAATACACAATGCAAAATGTGAGAATGACAATTGAGTTTCCTTTGCTGGAATTTAAAATTAGCTGCTTTTCCTCGTACATCTTTCCTTCAGAGCTTTTCCACCGTAGCATCTTGACCGAATCTTTCCGCAGTGCCATCTTCATTTGCCGCAAGCACCGACATCACAAAATTTCCATATCACTAAAGCTTCATAAATCAAATCTGTACAAATCACCAGTCAGCTAGCAAATCAGCATGCGGCGGCGCATGCAGCCAGCTGTTTCCCGATGCCACAGCTGTTGACCTAATGTCAAAGCGTGTGCCAAGCACACACAAAACTGCCATATGTGTAAGCGTGTTGAAGCAATGGAAAGGCAGAAGCGTTGCAACTGATCGGCCAAAAATGGTTGCCAAACCATTTGTGATGCTGCAGATCGTCACTGACCGGCACGAGTACATCGCCGAGCTAGCTATTGCAGTGATATAGCTGTTAGACTTGGCAATAGATCAGCAGCAACAACATATGTATTTGTTGTCACTTCGCATGGATCAGCTAAAAGGCAGAGCGCAAATATGGCTGAGTGAAGATCACAAAGCGACTATATTGGATCGCGCTGCACATTTGTGTTTGCTTGAGAGTGTGTTCACTGCTGACAGTTGATGCTTGATATTTGATGCCTGATTGTTGATAGTTGCTTGATTTATTTGTTTGTTGTTTCAACTGTTTTGGCTGTTGGGGCAGATGAAGTTGTCCACTATTGCGCTATATTTTGTGCAGCCGCTGATTGTTTGCTGAAAATTCTTAGTTGTCTCGTTTTGGAACGCACAAATTGAGTGATTGCCAGTCCAACGCGATGCGCCACTCTCAGCGGCGTTTTGGTAAATGAGTGAATTGCTGAGCTGTATGTGGATTCGTTTGCGGTGATATATTTCGCAAATATGCCCATAATCAGCTGCAAAACAGCAGAGTAAGCGACTTACGATGGCACATTATGGGTTGTATCGGACTCTTCTAACTGGGATAGAGTGTAATCACTAGCGGTGACGGTGGGAGCGACGGCGCAAATCTCATCACCTGCCTTGCGGCGAGCCTGTGCAGCGTTTGCTCCTATAAATATGTACCGTAACAACAACAATAGCATCATAGAAGCGTGCAACACTCCAGCTGTGAACGTACAAATTCCATTGACCATAACGAACTGACTGTAGCTGGCGCCTGACTCTATGCGCCGGTTAACTTGATTAGGTAGATTGCGGTGTCTTCTGCGCATCTTGTTTTAGGCTCCCATACTCACTGACTCACACATTCATAGGCACTCATGTTTAGGGCGCATATCAAGAGCTGGTCAGCTGTTTAGCGACGGAGCGTTTAAAGAGAAGATGGAATAAGTGAAGGTGGCTACGCTAGCGTTTCTTTTGCCGTTTGTCGATTTGTGTGTCTTTGAGGTGCATCAGTGCATTAGCACCTTCCCAACAAAGTATGCGCTTCGTGCTGTTGTTGTTAATGTTGTTGCTAAACGTGTTATACAGTTATTTTCTATTATTGTTTTCTGAGCTTATTCTTGTTGTTTTGTTGCATTTACTGACACTGTCGTTATTACTCATGGTGACATGCTAACACACATTTGCCAGTTGTTTTAATTTTTCCCTTTCACCAACTTCAGCATCCCGCCCACCACACACTTGGTTCGGCTCTCCATAGCCTCTCACCTTTCTTGGCAATCACTCACCTTTGCCGCTAATTTTATGTGGTTTTTTATTGCTGTTTTTGTTTTTTTTTTTCTTTTTATTGAGGCTTTTCTTCTAATGGCTCGGCTTGTTCACTCGCCCGCGCGTTTTATTTTTTTCACCCTTTTTTTGCTTTCATGTGCCACATTTCCTCCTATGTCCAATTATATCGGCAACAATTGTAAATTCTTGGCTTTGCTTCAATCAAAAAGTGAGAGTTTCTGCTACACAGTTGGATGTGAGCATAATTTTTTTGGTACTCATAAGTTCAGGTAAGCCTTTCAGGTTCATAAACAATCGGCAGTGATTTATGGTATATACTATAAAATCTGATCGTGGGAGTTGATCACTGATCGTCATTAAGCTTTGCATATCTACAAACTGTAGTAATTTTCTAAATGCAGTGCATAAAAAAGTATTAAATTACATATGCATATGCATATGACATACGAGTATATGTATACATATGTACGTATGTAGCTGTATAATTTTACGACATATCAGCGCTTTTGCTGTGGTGAAGGAGAGAATTTTTGAATAGAGAGCGAACGGTGCCAGTTTCCTGCTTCAAAGGTCCTTGAGTTGAAGAATACAATTTTAAGAACACAAGGTATGACAATTAAGCTCCGCAAATTTTGTCAAAACTAAGAACTAGAAAGAAGACGCTTTCCATGAGTTCCAGTCGAAGTTTAAAATCCGTTTGGTTTGCGGCATCATTAATCGTAAATATTTTTCTGCCAGACAGACAGCAAATGTATAGTTCTATGTTGGCGTCCTGGAATGGCTGTGGGTAACGATTTTCCATGTGCGGCTCGAATTCACAGGAACGGCTCGATATTGTTCCACGACAACGCTCTGGCACATTTCTTGTGTAAAGTGCATGAATTTTTGTTGACAAAATTACATTCTAGCATTACAACTTCCTTCGACTTTCCCCTATTATCCAAAATAGAGTCGCACCTCAAGGGAACTCTTCATGGCGGCGTTCAACAGTTCAAGGAAACTATAACCGCTATGCTTAACAGGTTGTCTTTGGATAATTACCAATGGAATTTCCAATCATAGGAAGCTTGTAATCAGTGTACAGAGCTGGACGTAGACTATTGTGAAGGTCGATAATAAAATTTTGTTTTATTAACAAATCTCGCAACTTAATTACCACACCGCATACTTTTAGAAGTTTTCATTGATAATAAGATAGAGTTAAGGGGGTATTCTAGTCTAGAAATTTGAAAAAATCGAAAAATTTTTTTTTTCAAAATTTGATAGTTTAAGTATTCAAAAATATCTCCTTTAGATTTTTCATAATTCGAATTATTTTCGAAGTTACAACTATTTTAGTGACGCAACAGCTAGACTGGTTTGAGCGGACGGCGAACTTTAAACGAGTTTTTCTCGAAACTACTTCGTTCGATACGGTCGGCACGATATCTCAAGTTCTAATTAACCGATTTGCTTCAAATTTGTCATGAATATTCCTTAAATATATCTCTATCGTATAAAGCTCGAAAAACTGGAAATTTCAATTTTTTAATATGTGTAAACAATTCGAGAAAGCTTAAAAATAAGAGAAAAATCGACCTAAATTTTTTGAGTAGCCGCCATTTTATGGAAAAAATTTTTTTTTCCGTTTTTTCTGGTTCATACGATAATGACATTCATATTAATTAAGAATTTGTATTTTTTTTTTTTTTTCAGATGACCACAAGGGTAGAAATCGTGACGACGGGGACACTGCCTGTTTTTCCCCCCTTCCACTTCAAGGACGCATAACTCCATGAAAATTCATTTTTTTTTTTTCAAATTTATTTTGTGTGCTCCTAATATATGAATAAATAAATGATAAAAAAATGTATCGTAAAAATATCAATAGCTTTTCTTTATTCATCGACAAAAAATGCTCGAAATTCGGGCCTCTAGACTAGAATACCCCCTTAAGCGAATTAATTCAAGTTGTCCTCTGTCTTATGTTATCGCCTTGGTGAGGCGGACTTGACCTAAACCTCGTTGACAAAGTAGTGGTACTAATAAGGTAATGGTACGAATTGTAAAGCATTCTTATTCACGAGGACATGTCAATAAGTCACTGAAAGTTGGAACAAATCGAGGTGGCTCCACAAATCCATTAGTGTGCTTGTCAAGCTTTATCATACAAAAATAGTTATATTGTGACGTGATGGAAAAAAGTGAATTTTTTGTGCTTATTAAACACTAATTTGTGGTTCAAAAAATCTACATAGCAAACCGAATCAACAATTTTTGACATATTATGGTTTTCTTTTTAATTGATTTCAGTCTGGTCAAATACTCATTTTTTATAGATATTTTTTAGGAATTTTTTTAAAGAAAATAAAATGCGATCGTTTTGATTTTATATGTAGTATGTTATTATTGACATCAAATAAAGGGTTTTCCAATAAGAGGTGTTATTCCCGTAAAAGATCAATGGTGTCGTTGCTTGTGTGTCACGTAGCGCTGTTTTGTTGAAAATAAGGGTTGTCCAGATCAATACCATCCAATTCCGGCCATAAATAACCGTTAATCATCTCTCGATAGCGCAACCATTCACCGTAACTGTTGCTCCACTTCATTTTCGAAAAAGTAAGGTCTACTGACTCCGCCGGACCATAAACCGCACCAAGCAGTCACACTTTGAGGATAGAGAGGCTTTTTACCAAAAGCTCTTGGATTTTCTGAGCCCCAGATCTAACAATTTTACTTGTTGACGAAGCCACGGAGGTGGAAATGGGCCTCATCACTCAAGATGATTTTTCGATGGAATTCCGGATCATTTTCATGCATTTCAATGACCCAATCAGCAAGCAGTATCGTTCCATTTTTATTAACGGCGTAGTTTCTACTTGTCAAATATCAAAAAATGATAGCTTCAAACTGATTAGGTATGAGGGTATATCAAATCTTTCCTATATCAATTTAATGCCAGGTATTGGTTACTGATTTAAGCGATAAAAAATATCTTTTGCAAAAGTTGATGTGCTTGAAAATTTCTGATCCATAGCGTGATAAAATCTATCACCTAAGAAAGTTTAGTCAGAAAAAAAGATTTCCGTTAGGAATCAACATCTAACGGACTGGTATTGGGTCTGGAGCTGGTCGGACTATGTGTGCGATGATGGAAATCTGTAATACCGTCAGTGAATCACCTACGGAAAATTCATTATATTCTTAAAATTGCTTGTAAAGAGTTACTGTCAGCCATCAAATTAAGAGAAGGTGAGAACGACCAGTTCTTCTGCTTTTTTCTTTCTCAAACACACTTGTAATGTTGACAGTGGCATACGGTGAGAGTCCAAAAATGTTTACAAGTGGTACAAGCTTTTCACAGAAGGTCGAAAAGATGTGAATGATGACGCTCGCTCTGGACGCCCCAGCACATCAACAACCGATAAAAATGTTGGGAAAGTGAATAAAATTGTTATGGAGGATCGTCGAATGACATTTAGAGAAGTTGGTGAGGATGGCGGCATATCGGTTGACTCCTACTATGCAATCTTTTCGGGTATGAAACGTGTAGCAGTGAAGTTCGTTGAATTTCGACCAAAAACGACGTCAATGAGCAACACTTAGGAATTGTTGAATGACGTCAACGATGATTCAGATTTGCTTAAAAGGGTCATAATTGGTGACAAATCATGGGTATATGGTTATGACATCGAAACCAAAGCCCTATAATCCCAATAGAAGAGTCCAGGAGAGCCAGGAGTCGATAGAAGAAATTCGCCGAACACGCAAAACACTTGTCTTATTTATGCCTCTCACAAACAAAACCGTGAACATATCCTCGAGACGGGTGTACCAACCTAAAAAACTATGATAATCGAATGCCCGCGAAATTTGAAAATGCCCTTATTTTTTGAGCAAACCTCGTATATATAGGCGTGTTTTGGGTGTTTGGCCGAGCGCTTGCTCCTATTTGTGGCATGCGTCTTGATGTTGTTCCACAAATGGAGGAAATTACAGTTTTAAGCCGACTCCGAACGGTAAATGGGTTTTACGAGGAGTTTTTTCATGGCAGAAATACCCTCGGAGGTTTGCCATTACCTCTGTTATCTCTATCAGAAAAAGCTTTTTCTTCATTTTGGTGATTCACGGAGATTCGAACCTACTTAGTCCGAATTTCAAATGGTAGTCACGCACCAACCATTTGGCCGCGGCAGCCGAGTCAAAATAACACTTGTTAGTTATTATATCGATAATTAGTTATATTTCGATTGATCTCATGTATATAAAGATCTTGACAACTACAAAGTTAGAATTACCAACAGTGATGTGTGCTCCCATGCGGAGATATATATATGAATACTTTATTCAAAATCCTGGTGCGAACCCGTGAAAAATGTTCCATCCAAACCATATCCTTATCAAATTCAAGACCTATGGTAATCGGAGTCTATGTTAGGGTGGTTCGTTGGTCTTGTTTTCTCTATTCAGCGTCACTACGGCTGACAAAGGTTTCGTCTCACGAAACCGCAGTGGCTCGATTTATTATCGACTTGATTGTTTATATACGGGTATATGCGCATTGTAACCAACATCAAACCATCAAATCACATGTACTAACACAGTATGTAAAGGGAGATTTTTTAAGAGCTATAGGAAAGCTTCTCAAAAAAACACACGTGGAATTCAAAAAAATGCATGCAATTTTTATTTAAGTCGACAGTACAGCCCATATAATTTAATGTTTGAAGATTATTTCATACAAATGTTGACCGCGACTGCGCTTCAAATTGCCCATCCGCTTAGTCCAATTTTGGCATACTCTTTCCAATGTTTCGACCGGTATCTCACATATAAATGCTTTAATGTTGTTTCCAATGCGTTAATTGAAGCTGGCTTGTCTGAATAGACATGAGCTTTAACATAGCCCCACAAAAAATAATCTAAAGGCGTTATATCGCACGATCTGGGTGGGCAATTGACAGGTCCCGAACGTGAAATATGTTCACCGAACTCGCCTCTCAACAAGTCCATTGTTACGCGAGCTGTGTGGCACGTGGCACCGTCTTGCTGAAACCACATGTCATGCAAGTCAAGCGCTTGCATTTTGGGCAAAAAAAAAGTTGTATATCATTTCACGGTAGTGCTTACCATTCACAGTTACGTTACGATTCCCAGCATCTTTGAAGAAGTACGGTCCATTGATACCTCCAGCCCATAAACCGCACCAAACTTGGACCTTTTCTGAATACATTGGTGGCTCTTGCAATTCTTCTGGCTGATCTTCACTCCAAAATGGAAAATTCTGCTTATTTACGTACCCATTGATCCAAAAATGAGCTTCGATAAAAAAAGGATCTTAAACTTTCTTAACAGAACACGCATTTTTATAATAAAATTCAATGATTTGCAAGCGTTGTTCGTTTGTAAGACGATTCATGGTTAAATTAAAGACCAAACTGATGTTTGACAGTGAAACAAAACACGAAACGTGCGTCAGCTCTTTAAACCCACTGTTTAAAAAGATAAAAGCTAAAAAATCACCCTTTATACATGTGTGTGTTTGCGCGCATAAAGACATGGGAATCGCGTCAATATTATCCATATTATTGCCAATTACGCGGCACGGATCATTATAAATCAACGCCAGCCTCAAGTAGCTGAAATTCTATAGACCACCGCGAATCTTCGTCGCTAGCACACATGCACACACTAATGCCATTGGAGGGAACTACGAACTGAAGAATATGGCTTAGCAGAGGCGATCCAAGCAACCACACACGTACACAGTATACACACACATGCGTACATTATCTAACAAGTATTTATATGTTTTTTCAGTCAATTCAACACCAAAAAAAAAAAGAAAACTTTGCTTGCTGGCGTAAAGCAATTGGATATTTTTTCTCCCAAAACATTTTTTAACATTTATTTTATTTTCTGTTGAAATTCACTTAGTCATGAGCCACGTAGTAAAAAAAAATCGTATTTATACAATAGAACAAATTTACTAAAGCAGCTGTTGGAAAACACGCCGCCCGAGTTCAGAAACTATGAAGTATAGGGTTTAGAACGCCAGAGTGCCAGAGTGTCAGAACACCAAATACACAGCTCCTCAGATTGTTTGGTATTCAGTTAGGCTTAGTTGGCTGCTGCCAGCCAATACTTGTAGCTGGCAGTGCGGCGGTTGAGATTATGAATGAGGTATGCCGCCACCAAGAAAAGGTAAATTCACACCATTCATACGCCTTCTATTGAAAAGTTTCATATCGATTTGAAGTCTTAAACAGCTGCTTTCTTGTCTTGGGAAAGAAAACAGCATAATTTTTGGTTTTCACTTATTTGGTTTCTTAATGGGGTTATTTTTGTTGTGCGCCGATAAATGGTAGTTGCTTATTAGTCGCAATTAAGAAGGAGGGTCACGAGAAAAAGAAAAAAAGCTAAGTCAAGGGTTCCCTAACTGTACATCAATTGGGTTAAAGGTACGATCTAATTGACTGCATCGCCAGATATACTTTCAACAGTTGAGGGTAAGCAAATTTTATAATTTTCGTGTAATATTACATAGTCAAATACTATAATTCAATAATGCACAGTGCCAGTAATCAAGTCGACTACTATTAAAGCTTCGGTTCAATAAAGTTGGACAACAAATTCAATTGCGTCTTATCAATTTAGTAGAAAAATTTAAATCATAATAAAATGTTTTTGAAAAGTTCATGTATCAATTTTTATTATATTTATTATTTTTAAGCTGGTAATGTTCGCTACAAATAGAGTTTTTTTATCCTTTTTTGTCCTGTTATGAAGTAGTCCACTGACTAGTATAAGACTGATTCGTGAGCTTACTAGTTCGTTAAGTAGGTGATGCAGAGGCTGACGATTGGCATATCCTAGGAGATTGCCATTACCCGTTGATAGCCTTCAAGAACTGTACGAGATAAACTACTACAGCTGCAAAGTAAAGCAGTAGGAAGGTAGTTCAGAACTGGTACGTTAGCCGGCAGGAACGGCAAATTGGTTTTTATGAGGTGCCTTTTCAAGGCAGAAATACACTCGAAGGTTTGCCATTGCCTGCCGTGGGGCGACCGCTATTAAAAAAGAAAAAAAATTCTTAAAATCTAAAAATATCTTAAAGCATTCCATAGGCCACATACCGCACTAGTCTCCTACTATAAATATTGGATATACTGGATATAGAAGCAAAACAATTGGGTCTGGTGGTGAACGAGGACTACCTCCTGCCATCAAACAAACAGTTGGCGTACTCGCGTGCGGCACCTTCATCACTGTTAGCAGTTATAATTTCGATCCTCTGCGTTGGAAAGATCAGATGAAAAAGGACTTGGCTTCACTTGGGGTTCCCAACTGACGCCGGTGAGCACGAGAAGGAAACGACTGGCGCACATTGTTAAACTCGACCAAAATCGACTTTGTCATTAGATTTTTCACATACAGGGTATTTAATGATATCCAATCATTGTATTAGGGGCTGCTATCTCCATTCAAATCTCGGCAAAATATATATTTCCTTGGCTAGTGATTGCGAACTATTTTTTGGCCACTATTTTAGCGAAAAATGTTCCTCCAGTCCCATAATATTATATTATTGTCGATGCCCCGATAAATATGGTCAAACACTGTGCACATTTTTTGCGTTAAACTTTAGGTGCCGTTTGCAAGGTTTTCCCAAGTTTTGCTGGATTATAAGATATATTCTCTGCAGACTTATGGCAGTCCATTTTGGGAGAGAGAGTTTTCTCCTAAAGACGTAAGCACATTTTGAATGGTCATTAAGAGGTTTAGACTGTGACTAACGTATGTATCAGTCAGACCGTCATCCCAGTGCTTGCCACCATTAAGAGGCGTTTCGTAACGCAAGCTTGAAATTAAACCAAGACGGACCATATACTCGTGTATAATTTTCTATATTTCTAGACCCAACGCTCCCTAATGGGTGGATTTTTGGCCGAAGTATGGACTTTTTTTTCTTTGTAAGAGATCTTCTGAACGTAAACTAAAATGGTCCAAAAATACGATTATTTGAAATCGTTGTATCTCGGAAAATATTTCGGAAGAGCATTTCTTTTCGGCACCTGGAGAGTAATATTATATTTCCAGAATGGAATGAATATGCTGCCCAGAAAAATCTTCTACCCTTCAATGAAAATCAAGTTAAATTTGGTTTATCAATTCGATAATAACAATAAAAGCTCTATTTGATTTACGACGGTTTCCTAAGACTATGTTCACTGTGGCTATAGTGGCAAAACATATCTAAGATATTGCGAGGACCACCAGCAAATCAGTAAACAGACCCAAGGCTTGGTTGACTTATATGAAGTTGGAATTAGCTGAGCACAAAACTTATGTAGTCATAAATACCGATGTAAAACATATTCATAATGATTTAAGACATTCGGAGCTTCGTAGAAGTTAACAATAGCTAGCAGCTTATGAGCTGGTCAGCTTCGTGAGGTAATAACTTTTTGGTAGTTCCGCGGGAAGAGTGGTAGATAGTGGAGAGGTGTTTAGTACGTAGGTGTAGCCCTAAGGAACCGCAATAATTTTTGCGCTTTACGATAAAGTATTTTGGAAGCCTGGGCTACCGAAGCAATCAGTACTTCAAAAGCATTTGCAAAACTACTCTGCTTTCTGGTGAAATGCCTTGTTGTCGTTGTGTATCAAGCCCTGTAAGTGCGGGGTAGTCACCGACTGTCGTGACCTATCTCATCGAAGGGTAGGAACAGAAAACATGCTCTTTCGACGGATTTGGTTCAGAGGGGGAGGAGTGTCAATTGCTGTAGTAACACACGGGCACGGAAATTCTGATTTCGAAAGGCATCGCAAATTTATTAAATAATTGAATACACTACAAAAATATTGGGAATATCTACTTTTGGCAATGTTTGTTGTTTTTTTTTTTTTTGATTCGGAGGTTCTTGCTCATCTGCGTGGTAAACGCCCACTACGCATCCGTAATGACTATAAAGGGGTCAAAACACGGCAATACTTTTTGATTTTTCCTCCATGCTTTTTTCACACAAACAGCTGGTTTTAGTTTGTTTGTCTTCTTTTGGTTTTATAATATATTTTCCCGTATTATATTAGTTGAAATCTTCTTATGACCTCTGGCCAAGGCGTCCACTTCAATTATCATTTAATAACAACACATACAAACATACACGCACACATCACATTTAAGCATTTCTTATTGTTTAGCTCATTAACTCCTTATTTTGATCTAAACCAGTTGGCGATCGCAACCGCTTGAAGGATGCTTTGTTGTGATCGATGGCGCCTTAGATCGTTGTTGAAGTAAATTGGGTTTGTCTGCCGCTTAGTTGTTGGTATTCGGTGATTAATAGAGTGTTTATTTGAGTGAATTTTGTATTTTGTATTTCAGAAGCTTCTTGCATTTTTTCTATTAGAATTTGGTTTTCAACGTACATTCATGAATTATCAGTTGTTTTGACATTTGACAAGTCTTCCCCTTTGAACCTCTTGACTGCCAACTAGTATCTTGCTATGCGGAAACCAAATTGAGCGCCACTGAAATATGATTAACGATTGTTTATCGAGTGAATTTTAAGATATGATGTTGGATGGTATGTGGTTTCAACAGGCTGGTGCGTAATGCCACACAGCCTATTAAACGAACGATGTTCACTGAGCTTGGTTCGGTAAGTGTTTGACTAGCCGACCTAGAGATGACAGTTAATTGTTTGAATATGTTCTGGGGTACGCTAAAAAAAGTAATGTTGAGGGATTAATTCTGACTCAGTTTCTTAACACAAATGTTATCCGGGCTATTCATCAAATAGATCCAAAAATCGTCAAATATGTCTAACAAACATGCGTTGGTAGATTACGGCACTGCGGGACGTGCTTTAGTAGCCACATATTACAAATATTATTTTCGAAATTTGCTGATATATTGAAAAAAGAAACCATGGAAATAAGTTCGACCAAGCAAGCCCAGACAAATTTAAAGGACAGTTTCGGCTGATTAATATTTTTTTCACAATCACTAGTAGTAGCAGTAGTAGAATTTGCTGTATATATTCCAGAATTAGAAGATTCGTGGCTGATGGAACGATTCATACTCTAATGGCTTCACGCGTTAGTTGGGAAAATAAAACGAACTGTTAAGGGCACAAAACTCATGTGAGTTTTTGCTATTAGTCTGAGTTAACACTAAGAATACAAACCGTGGCTGGCACACTTTCTTCTTCATCTTCACTATAAACTACTAGATTGTGAAATGATGGAACAGTTTGACGCTACTGCTTTTGGAATGCAAATTTTTTCTCAAAGTTCTTTTTCGACACTTAGCATCCACCGAGAAAGACCATCCTGCCAATACATTACACTCGATTTTGACAGCTGTGTTTCTCTATTCGAAACCTGGCTTCAGTGGAAGAGAAGTAAATCGACCAAAAGTCTATTGTCGGCAGGAGTTATATTTCTCATTTTTATGTGCAGTAGATTGTGAGTTTTTCTGTTTCCTTCAGAATTTTGAAACATTAGGGCCATTTAAATTAGGTCCCAGCAATATTGCCTATGTCGTAAATACGCATACATTTTACAAATATCATGAAATAACTGTGAATCACCCTAGTTTTAATTTTTACTCTGAAAATACCTACTTATAAAATCTCTAAAACTTTTCCAAGTTTTCTTGCTAATAATTTTGCGAAAGATTTACGTCACCGTTGCGCAAGCCAATTATTGAGTGCTTTTGCAAGTGAATATTCATATTTCAACATTAGAGTAATTTGGTTCTCTCCCTTACTTACATACGTTAAACAAAAAACTGAGTATGCCTTTTGGAGGATGATTCCATATGTAGAAGTCCACGCAAGTGGGGAAATTTACTGATCGCCATTCACTTGGGAGTGGCCAGGACGATTCATCTACACACGGTTCAAGCAGCTCACAACTCCCGGGATTAGCCTAAGCATCCTCTGGGTAGCTTCCGAACAACCTTCCGGGGCCAGCCAAAAAGAGTAGCCCAAGCATCCCAGTTGTGTGCTGGGCTTAGGACCCGCCACATTAAATGAAAACAGAAACAAAGCCTCGGATGAGAACTTCCTGTATTGCTGGCGACCCCTGCAAGAATACTAAGGATAACAATTTGAGGGCGTGCACCTGGAATGTCCGGTCCCTTAATGGGGAAGGTGCATGTGTCCGGGTTGCTGATGTCCTCGTGAGAGTAAAGGCTAACATCACTGCCATTCAAGAGATGCGATGAACGGGGCAAGGCAAGAAAACCATAGAACCTTGCGATGTCTACTACAACTGCCATGTAAAAGAGCACAAATTCGGGGTTGGATTTATTGTGGGAGAGAGACTTCGTCGCCAAGTACTATCGTTCACTCCGGTGGACGAGCGTCTCGCAATAATTCACTTCAAAGCGCAATTATTCATCATCTCGCTTATTAGCGCCCACGCCCCGACGGCAGCGAAGGACGATGCGACCAAAGAACCCTCCTATGAGCGCATGGAACGTTCCTATGACGCTGCCCCGCCACGACATAAAAATCGTGCTTGGGGACTTCAACGCCAGGGTGGGCAGAGAGGTACTTTTTGGTCTCACAGTCGGAGAATTCAGCCTGCACAACGACACTTCCGGTAACGCACAGAGACTGGTCGACTTCGCCGGGGCCCGAAAATTGTAGTCTGCAATACCAGATTCCACCATAAGAAAATACACCAAGCTACCTGGCAGTCTCCTAATCGAACAACCCGAAACCAAATCGATCATGTTGTGATAGATGGAAGACGTATTATCCGAGAACCCAACGTCGACTCGGATCACTACCTTGTTGCAGCCAAACTACGCACACGCCTCTGTGCAGCAAAAAAAGTACATCTACCTACGCAAAGAATGTTCGACATCGAAAAGCTACAATCACAACAGACAGCCAGAAAATTCGCCACTCGACTCTCACTCCTGCTCTCAAAGTATACTGCCCAACAAACCGGCATGCACGAGCAATGGAGCAACATTTCTCGTTCTCTACGTACCACCGCCAAAGAAGAAATCGGATTCCGGCGAGCCCGAAAAAAACAGTTTGCACGACAAGGAATGTCATGCTGCCGCAGATCCCATGTGGGATCTTTATCGAGAGCTAAAAAAGGAAGAGAGACGTATTAGGGCAGAAAAAAGAGACAGCTGCGCATGTCACAGAGAATGTGAAGATCCCGATATCTCAATCGTTGACGACGGAACTGACCATGACAAGGTGAGAATAGCAATAACGCTGCTGAAGAACATCAAGGCCGAAGGCACCGACGGACTGCCGACTGAGCTATTCAAACATGGTGGCGGGGAGCTAGTAAGATACATGCATCAGCTTCTGTGCAAAATATGGTCGGATGAAAGCATATCTGTCGATTGGAATTTAAGTGTGCTCTGCCCAATCCATGAGAAAGGTTATTCTGCAATCCGTGCCAATTTTCGCGGGATTAGTCTTCTAAATATCGCCTATTAGGTTTTAGCGAGCGTATTGTGTGAAAGGCTGAAGCCCGCCATCAACCAACTGATTGGACCTTATCAGTGTGGCTTTAGACCTGGAAATTCCACCATCGACTAAATATTAACAATACGCCAAATCTGGGAAAATACCCATGAAAGAAGAATCGACGCACAACATCTTTTCGTCGATTTCAAAGTTGCATTCGACAGTACGAAAAGGAGTTACTTGTATGCCGCGATGTCTGAATTTGGTATCTACACAAAACTAATACTTAACAACAGCAGCGCCATCAGAATTGGGAAGGACCTCTCCGAGCCCTTTGATACCAAACGAGGTTTCAGACAGGGTGACTCGCTGTCGTGTGACTTTTTTAATCTGATGTTGGAGAGGATCGTACGAGCCGCAGAATTTAATCGCTCAGGCACAATTTTTTATAAGAGCCTACAATTGTTGGCGTATGCCGATGATTTTGAAGCGAATGGGTCTGGTGGGGAACGAGGTCAAAACGAAGTAGCTCCTGTTATCAAACAAACAGTCGGCGCACTCGCATATCGACACCCACGTCCCTGTTGACAGTTATGATTTCAAGGTTGTAAAAGGCCTCGTTTATTTAGGAACTAGCATCAACCCCGATAATAATGTCAGTGAGGAAATCCAACGAAGAATCTCTATTGCCAGCAAGTGCTACTTTGGACTAAGTAGGCAAATGAGTAGTAAAGACCTCTCTCGACGAACAAAATTAACACTCTACAAGGCTCCCATTATGTCCGTCCTAACGTATGGCGCAGAAGCGATGCTTGGAGTGTTTGAGAGAAAGATTCTGCGCAAGAAATTTGGACCTTTTTATTAGTGATGGAAAATATCTATTACTTTAGTAATATTCATTTTAATGATCTAGTACTTCTTTTAAAAAAATATTGGGAACAGTTTATTCTGTTTTCGATCTAGCGGCAACAATTTTTTTTTAAAGCAATTGATTTTGAGTGGAGCAATGAGAAAGGTTGGAAGACCAGAGTCATATCAGATGATAGTGGTCACCTTATTTATACTAAGTAGTAGTATACTCGGAACAATTATCCTTATATTATTCTTCTAGACTCCCAGACGGGTGTAGCGTCTTCCAAGCTGAGGTAGATCTCAGCTATAAAAAAAAACCAAAACGATAAAACTAAAGGACTTACATCCGGCAAACTTCACAATTTTTATAGATAGTCAAGCAGCGATCAAGGCACTGGCCTCAGCGCACATCAATTCAAGACGTGCTAAAGAATGCAGGAGGTCGCTCCCACTCATCCAACAACACAACATCACACTTTTTTAGGTCCCCGGCCATTCCGGAGTGGAAAGAGCAGATGAGTGTGCAAGAAAAGGCTCTGAGCTTGATTTTCAGCGAGTTATAGAGGACATTAGCATTCCACTAAATTAAATGTACACTGCGAGTGACTTGAGTTTAGTCGCGGAAACCAATTGAAGGTGGTTCTGTCACTACTAATTGTTGGATCTCCAAAGCGCTCTGGCCCAAACTGAATTTTAAAAGGTCAAAATGCCTACTTGGGTTCAACAGATTAACTACCAGTGACCTCACAGGTGTTATAGCGAGTCATTGCACGATTGGTATCCTAGCCAATAGAATGGGTGTACCTCATAAGAACTTATGCATGAGTTGGGGAGATGAAGAAGAAATTGAGTTGGTACAATACCTCCACTGTGAGTGAACTGAACTTCAAAGAAGCCGTGCAGTTATATATTGCATATATTGGCAGTTATTTCTTTAAAGGCCTGGGAAATTTGCAAATTGTGTCACTGGAGTGACTGGCTAACTTCTTAAAAAGATCCAAGTAGTTTAAGCAACTTAGTTATATATATATATATATTTATATAATTGGCGCGTACACCCTTTTAGGGTGTTTGGCCGAGTTCCTCCTCCTATTTGTGGCGTGCGTCTTGATGTTGTTTCACAAATGGAGGGACCTACTTTTAGGGATCGAATACTGGTGATTCTGCCTACTAGCTAACGATATAACTTAGATACGTTTAAATAAAAGTGAGTGATCTCTTAATGATATTGCTAGCTGGGGTATAATGATGGTATGAAAATGTTGGGGATTTGTCCATGGCAGAATAATTTTAATTGTTTTAATTTGTAGGTACATCAAAAAACCAAAAAAAATTCTATCGTAGCGAAATTCTAGCTTAATGATTAATTCTTGGCAAATTGAAATACCAAAAAGTGAATCACATTTTAAAATTGTATTAAGAGAGAGAAAAAAAAAGTAGCTTCAGTTTTGTGAATCAGATTCAACCTAAACTCTTCTCTTTTTCTTCTTCTTGCATTAAACGTTTTTCTACTCTCCTCTACTTAATTAATCTATTTTTATACCGCATCTCTTTTCGGCTCTGACTGAACCATCTCATGTGGTATGCCTTCCTTGGTAAGTATTTTTCTTTCCGTTTCGCGTTTCGTGTGATTTATTTGCTTCAACCTACAATTTGTGGATTATTAGCTTTCACGGTATGCTTTTTTTTGTTATACAAATATATTGGGTGGTATAAAATGTTAGGCAACAAAATTCCGATAAATATATTTAGACTCGAATGTCTCATCTTATCTAATAATCACAGCGTTCTTCAAGAGTTTATAGACTTGAGAAAACAATAATAGGACATTCAAAATTCCCTTCATCATGCAACTTTCAAAGTACCATGGCTACAAACAACAAGAAAATGCATATATTCTCCATCATAATTTACAAATACAATGTTACCAGGTTATTTTCGATTAATTATAAACAGCCATGATATATGGATAATCGTATAATTTAATGAAAAGCTACTTGCATTTGAAATGAGTAAAAAAAATTCCACATTTTCTGCGTTTCTAACTATAAAAAAAAATAATGGGGTTTCTAAACAAAATGCACGAATAATGGTCCTACCAAAAAGTTCGCGGGATCAAGAAAAACTAAGAAATGCTTCTTACTTTCGACATTCAAGCATAATCCATTTTTCAGCTCGTTTATAAAGTTTTCTTATATTCTGTAAAAAATGTGCCGGCAATGGATCAATTATAAAATCCGCATAAAGTGATTTCCAAAGTCAAAAAAGAAAGCTCGCATGGTAAATAGGGGTTATTATCTAGACATAATGCGTTATATGAGAGAGCAAGCTCATAGCCGAAGACCTGGTGTTTGGAAAATAACTCAAGGATTTTGCTCGAAGCTTCGGCTAAAAACTCTACCAATATTATCAAACAACAACCATATCCAACTGAAATGGCTCCGGCTGAATTCTATTTTTCAAAACTGGTATTACCACTACGATATTATAAATTTTAGTCGATAATCGTAACATGGCTTTTGTGAACAACGAGTTTTCCTTTCCTTTCTTTAATGTTATCTTACACTTTTCGTAAATATAATATTTGTAAGCCCAAAAATCCGTACCCATCAACTGTCCAGTTGATTGTGATACTTGAGGTTCTGCACTTTTTTGTGCAACAATTTTGTGCATCAATTTATCTCTGTACTCCCAATTTAGGTATAACTCCGAAAGTATTGCTTAGATCTACTTCAAATTTCGTGCGTATACTTTTGAATATATGTACATTACAAAAATGCAATAAAAAAAATCGATTTTTTTGAAAGTCATAACTGCGTATAACCCCTTAAACATGCCCATATGATCATGTAAGATGTTCAAAACGATATTATTGTAGATGATGCTCCAATCAATTCTATATCTTAATCGACTGCCCTGAGCGCTAATTGCGTTCAGTTGACTCTCCTTTACTTTGCTTCAATAGACTATGCCATCTATGTTTTCCACGAGCAAGTGCCTACGTAAGCGAGAAGTACCTCTTCAATAGAGTTATATGGCGTTTTCTCTTACTTAGTGAGGAATTTAATAACGCAACGAAGCTCAATTTCCCCATAGTAGATGCTTTCGTCTCAATTGATCTTTTTTATCTGCCGATATTTCAAAGGTTATTCAACCGATTTTGATATTTATAGTTTTGTTAATTTCCAAGTAGTGCCGCTAGTTGTTTTGTGGGATTAGTAGATAGTGGAAGAAGTTGATTAAGAAAGTTGATATCAAAAATTGGTGAGATTGAAGAAACTATTCAATTGCTGCTGTAAAATATTTAAAATTACAACTGCAGACCGCATACATCTTCGGTAAATTTGGAGAACTGGAAATAACTTGATACCATATATCTTCTTTGTAGTCTTGAATTTACACTCTCATATTGCTGATGACAATATGGCAAAAAATTATCAAATAAATTGCACATATATAGTATAATACCTTCATTAGAAACATGAAAAGGAAGTGCTAGGACTCCTCTCAAATTTATTACCAAACTTTTTAGACTATCCAATATATCATATATTGATATATTTTTTCCAGCTTGCTTTGCGGTCATCAAAGTAGTTGATCGTCTTCTTTTCAGATTCTGTTTTCTATCATATTCTCTCTAGTCTACTATTAAAGGATTAACTTGCATTTTCACGGTATAATAATTTGATGAGCTTCCTGCTTTTAATTGGTTATTTCGAAATATCATTAGCGGCTGCAATACATTTTGTCAAAAAAATATCGAGAAAAGTTCATTTAAAAAGCGCGCGCTACACATATGTCTAAATTTTTTTTTTGCTGGAATGTTGGCATAACTGTCCTCTATAGTGTCGCAGAGTTTGAGCGGGATCTGTTAGTTAGCTTGTTTTTGGCATTTTATTATATCAGTCAACCGCAGGTGTGCTCTGCGATTTTCACTATGAATATCGAACAAAGAATTTGTCTTAAATTTTGTATTTTGAACGGGATTTCGTGTGCAAAATCATTGAAAAAGTTGCAAAAGGCATATGGCGAGTGTGCTTTATCAAAAACACGGATCTACGAGTGGTATAAGGCTTTTGCAGAGGGCCGAGAAGTCGTGGAAGATTTGCCCCGATCTGGTCGCCCATCAAACGTCGACAAAGTCCAGGAAATGCCAGCATCATTCATTTAAATTTAAGGGAGGTAGCTTGTGGCCTTACTGTGTCCCACGAATCAATTCGCAACATTTTACACCATCAATTGGGCATGAGACGCGTGACTGCTCGACTCGTTCCAAGAGAGTTGAATTTCTTTTAAAGAATTCATGGGAAGAAGGTGGCTGAAGACATGCTTGAGCAAGTGAATTCGGACCCAGCGCTTATCTAGTGCATCATAACAGGTGATGAGACGTGGGTATATGAGTTTGGCATGCAAACCAGTGAACAGACAGCTGAATGCCGCTATCCACATAAGCTGAAACCCAAAAAAACCACGTCAAAGCCTTTCAAGTCAAAAGTGAAAGTCACTTTGTCTTTGATTACCATGGTGTTGTGCACTCGGAATTCGTGCCAAATAGTTCAATGGTAAACAAAGAATATTATTTGGAAATTATGCAACGTTTGAGAGGGAAAGTGCGTAGAAAACGGCCCAATTTGTGGAAAGAAAACTCATGGATCTTGCACCATGGTAACGCACCGCCTTACAAGGCTCATATTGTGAACACTTTTTTGGCCAAATACTCGACAAATATCATCGAACAACCACCGTATTCACCGGATTTAGCCCCCTGTGACTAGCTCCCAATTATTTTGCGTTTTATTGAACAATTCCCGGTACTTTTTTGACAGAATGTATAAACAAATATTTATGTGTTGCTTGTTTTCTTTTGCTTTTGCTTTGTGATATCGGAGGCGTATGCTAGGCGGTAGGCGGGCTCACTTGACCGACGTTAAGCAACACACAAAAATATCGATCATTTAATAAAAAGCTACATCAATTTTCTGTTAATAATACGTCTTTGGTTTTAGTAACCAAATTTACGAGTGTGTGTCAAAGCTCCAGAAATCAAGGCTAATATTTTTAATAGTAAGCATAGCTTAGGTTTAAATTCAGACGAGCTGAATGGTCTTCAGTGCCTTCGCAAAGTTTAAGAGTAAACGAAGTTATGACGCTGCAGAGGCCCAGAAACTGTGTGGTACTGAACAAGCGAGTGTGTACAAAACAAACCAAGATCTAAGATTTCCTTCATTTCAAATGAAACTTATCCCTTTAAAGTGTAATTTGTGTAATTAATATAATAAATACAAATAAACTTGGATTGCTAACAGTAAAATAAAACTTGCGACAACCTCGAAACATGCACCGTTCCCGGGTTTTTATTACGTGCAAGAATCGAGTCTCTACTGTATATTACTTTACAAAGTGAAGTTTGACACCTAAAGGCATTTAATTAGTGAATTTAGTGATTGAAAAGAGCAACATTATAGAAGTGTTTCTTTGGGTAATAACTTTTGAACGGAGAAAAACGAATAGTTTCGCTCCTTCAGATTATTAGTACTGAGGTTGATTTATTTTCCATGTGCCTCATATACAATAATAGAAAATTGGCGCGTACTACCTTTTTGGGTGTTTGGCCGAACTCCTCCTTCTATTTGTGGCGTGCGTCTTGATGTTGTTCCACAAATGGAGGAACCTACAGTTTTAAGCCGACTCTGAACGGCAGATATTTTTTATGAGGAGCTTTTTCATGGCAGAAATACACTCGGAGGTTTGCCATTGCCTGCCGAGGGGCGACCGCTATTAGAAAAATGTTTTTCTTCATTTTGGTGTTTCACCGAGATTTGAACCTACATTCTTTCTGAATTCCGAACGGTAGTCATGCACCAACTCATTCGGCTACGGCGGCCGCCTCATAATCTGCAATAATTACCGAATAATAAAAGCTGGTTAAATTTTAAGAGCCGATCTTGAATGTGACCCACACCTAAACTTCAAGCTTTTTTCTGCATTTGATTTAAAATTTTTCAATTTCAGACTGACTCAATTTGAACCATGGAAAGATACACAATCAAGCAAAGCGTTAAAGTTATTCAGACTTATTATGAAAACGGGCGTTCAAATCAAAATGCATATCGCGCACTTCGTGATTTGTTCGGTCAATTTAATCGTCCAAGTGTGCGTACAATCGGAAAAATTGTGCAAAAGTTTGAGCAAACTGGGTCTGTAGGAGATGTGAAAACACCAGTGCATTCTCGTACAGCTCGTACTGCAGAAAATATTGTTGCTGTTCGCGATAGTGTGGTTGAAGAGCCGTCCACCTCAACTCGTCGTCGTGCCCAACAATTACACCTCTTACGCTTGTCGTTGATGAACATTATTCATAAAGACTTGCATTTACACGCTTACAAGGTGCAATTCACTCAAGAACTAAAGCCTCTTGACCATTTCAAGCGTCGTCAATGGTCAGAATGGTGGCAGGAAATGGCAACAGTGAATGACCAATTTTCGAGGCAAATCATCTTCAGGTATGAGGCACATTTCCACCTCAATGGATGCGTCAATAAGCAGAATTGCCGCATTTGGGCGAATGATAATCCAAGAGTGATTGCCGAAAAAGCAATGCACCCACAAAGAGTGACTGTTTGGTGCGGTTTATGGGCCGGCGGCATCATTGGGCCGTATTTTTTGCAAAATGAGGCCGGTCAGGCAGTTACTGTGAATAGTGTTCGCTATCGTGAGATGATAACGAACTTTTTGTGGGCCGAATTGGAAGATATGGATGTGGACGATATGTGGTTTCAACAGGACGGTGCCACTTGCCACTAAGCTAACGAAACAATGGCTCTTTTGCGCGAAAAATTTGATGGACGAATAATCTCACGTCGCCGAGATGTTAATTGGCCGCCAAGATCATGTGATTTGACACCGTTGGACTTCTTCCTTTGTAATTAATTATTTGAAAGAAAAGGTGGACGTCGAAAAGCCAGCAACAATTCAAGAGCTAAAGGATGAGATAATTCGGCACATTAACGACATAGAACCTCAATTATGCCTCAGCGTCATCGAAAATTTGGACCATCGGATGGAGGTGTGCCGCCGAGGCCGCGGCGGCCATTTGGCCAATATTTTGTTCCTTACGTAATTCAGCCGTGCCAATATTATCATAGTAAAGAGAAATGACAATAATTTCCTAAAAAATTGTATTTTATTCAAAATCAACACCGGCCCTTGAAACTTAACCACCCTTTATATTAATTTTGGGACGAATTATCCTGCGCACGTACGAGCGAATGGACGAGCGATGTTAACGTTCCGTTTAGCTTGGTGACTTTAGCGAGTTGGTCATAGAGAATGGGAAGGCGGAAAGTGAAGGTAATATGTGATTGGTATATGAGTTATTATCCTTTTAGTGGCAGAGTTTATTAATTGCATTATTGGCGCACACCATGTTAAATATTCCCTTCACAAACTGGATGCGAATTGTAGATAAGAGAAAATACTAAAGAAATGATGGCGTATGATGCGACTAACTTTTTCATATGCCGATATGTTCAAAAAACAGCATTTCTGCCTCACAATACACAAAAACATTCATGGAACGAAGAATAATATTTCATTTTGCTGGATCACAGGCCACGGTTTCATGGTTCATATTTCACAGTTTTAATTGGTTCCCGCTTGGGAGATCAATAAAGGAGAGCTCCACACAGGTACATAAAACAAATAATAGAAAAAAGTGGTTGAATATTGCCAACTCTCAATTGCTCACAGACTATTTCTACTGAGAGAAAATGACAGCTATGCCTGGAGGACGGTGAATTAGCTTACGGCATATATGGTACATAGACTCATATTTTGGAAGATTATTGATTATTAGACCCTTCAGCCGTCCTTAGATATGATAGTATGAAGGTGCTTAGGCTAATAAAAGTTAAATACGTGATATCGGTTGTATCCCGACTGTTTTTTTACGGTGATAGCCAATATCTTATATTGTAATTAATAAAACAATATATAACCGATTTAAGCTCTAGAACGGCCCATTATGCATACCTTGATTGTAAAATCTATAGTTATCTGTGGGCGGAGACCTAGTCTGAAGAGCCAACTTATTAAAAGTGATATCGTCAAACACCCATTATAGCAGCAGCGCCCAATCATTCGATGACGATAGAGCCGAGCTTTAAGCTTATACCACTGCATATAACTACTGGGGAGGGTTTGGAAACGGAAAACACCGGAATACTCTTGTTTCTCCACCTCTCCACCCAAGGCACAGTTTCGTTTGGTCAAACTTCTAGGAGATGACCTCAATAAGATTATCAGCTTTGCGAGGATATTCAGAGAAGAACAGGGAAGTAGGACAAGTTTTATTGTCTCGTTTTTTTTTTTGAGAGGTATTCACAGGTGGCTTCAAACTGACCAGAAAGCATAGAAGCTGTTATATTTGGTCGTAGAAGAAGCACGTCAGTGTAGATGTGTTAGCCTTCGTTTATTTTTCAGGTGGAAGTTCATACCAAAAATTGGTTGCAGTGGTTAATGTTTGGAGAAAATATCTTCAGCAAAGGACATTGGCGTCTTAAGTGCCAATAAAAAGCGAATACTCGGCATGTGAACTAAGTCTAAGATCTAGCTAAATAATACTATTGAGCTCCTAGGACCATAGAGCTATAAAAGTAAATGAAGAGGCAGAAGGCTTAATAAGAGGAGATGTAGCGTACTCTAATAGAGCATGGACCCTATTTGAACCACGCCAAAACCATCAAAGAAGAGCTCAAAAAAGGAGTTGCTGAGAGAACAGCAATAAAACTAAATCACGTGGCTACGCCAGACAAAAGGTTCTGGGAAGCAAAAATAGGAAAATATTCCAAAACCACAGAAACTCCAAAGATGTTTAAAAATGCTGACAAGTATTGGTGTGTGTGGCTTGTCATCGAAAACCCGTCAAATGTAAAGTATCAGATAGGTGTATATTAGGCCGGGTCGATTTGGGGGGAGGCAAAAAAATCGCCCATTGCTCTGTGAAAATCATATTCTAGGTATCAAAATAGGAAACTTTGCCGAAGGAACCATACCTCTAAAACGAATTCTGATGTCCCCCAATTTGGGTCGAACTTTTTAGTTTCTTTTCTCATGTAAAGGCCAAAAATGGTGATATTTTGAAATGATTGTACATGTTTTTGAAGTCCATTCAGTATTTTTTGAGCCAATCGGTAACGACGAAAACTACTTCCATTTTATTTATATAGTTTATACACCCGCGCACCATTGCTTGCCGCTAGTAAGACACGCCGGGAGAGTCGTGCTGCAAGCGTAGTGTATGACTCTGTTGTAATATTCTTTCATGCAGATTGTTTCTCAATGAGGTATTGAAGGTAACTAAGTGATCTAAAACGGCCGATCCATATATGTCAGAGCAGCTGTATGCGGGAGATCAAATACAAATCCATCATAAATGGTGTTGGGCGCAGTTGATGAATGTTTCTGAGGCGCTGGTAGTTAAGCACCCTAACTACTTCTCTCTTTTCTTTATTTCACCACTTAGGTAAATCAACTTTTTGTAGACAATTAAAGTGATTTGGGCATGCAGCAATTTCACGATTTGCACACAAAAAACAAAAGCAATGGCACACATCAAATGATCTTACAAGTTGGAAGAAGCGAGTGCACTCACATGCAAGTATTTATGTGTATCGCAGTACAAAAATGGCAATCCTTTGGCACACCTAAAAAATTATAATAAAAATGAAAAGTTACTTACATGTATTCCTTTGAATTACTTATACATGTATGTATGCATGTGAGTTTTGAGTTTCCTAAAAGTTCCAACATGAAAAACATGCAACAAGCAAGTGGCGGCGAGCTTAAAAAAAGACGTCGTACCAGCAACAAGCCATATTGTCAAACCGACAGCTAGACAGACAAAACTCAGCAGACTAGAAAACTAGCAAAGCACAAAATACCAGTAAATTGCCAAGGAGATGGAGACAGTGGATCACAAATAAACAACAAAAAAATATTCGTATATATGCAACAAAAAGGAGACAATCAAAGGCAGGGAGCGTTGGTGGCGCTGAGGAATGAGCAGCCGCGTGATAGTTGCGGAGATGAGCTCGGGTAGAGCTGAATCGTGGAGTGTCTGTGGAAAAAGCAACTAAACCGCAAAGAAATCAAGTGTTGGCTGGAAACACAGTAAAAATGTGAGATGAAATGAGCAGAACCAAACAAAAAAAAATCAGCTCAACTAAACTTTTAGTTGGAATGGAAAAACTAAAACATTCGGAACAGACACAAAAAACTGCGAAAGAAACTTGGTAAGAACAGCTAACTAAGTGAAATAGGGTAGGGTCGCAATGGGTCTGACATGGTCTGCTGATTACAGACAGATCTGCGCTATACTGTACTGTACTGTGCTACGGCTGCACGCCACTCTTGAATGAAATGGCGTACGACTGCTGTTAAGGAAGCTAACGGCGGATGTACTTTATTTGATTTGGATTTGTGATGATTTAAATGTCTACGTTGCTTTGGTTGGCCAAGTTTTTTACTCAATATTCTTTAGTTACTTCTTCCGGCGGAGGAAAAACTAACTTTGTTTTAGAAGTAAATAAACATAGCGAGGTTGCGAAGTGCCAGCGTCTTTCCCTATACTTCTAAAAAAACATAAATAAAGAGGAAAAAACTTTCTGCTTGCATCAGTGCACCCACTCTATACGATTAGTACCTCGCACTTGCGGCAGTGACACTGAAATCTTATTAAAAATAAACTTTCCTAAAAACTGTGAGCCAATTATGCACTTTACCGCAATATTGATGCTGCTAACAATTATGGACACAAGCCGCCATGGACAAATGGGTTGCAAGGCGGCGAAGCATGTTAAGAAAAATTAGTGTTCGTTTGATATTGACATATTGGCAAAAGAATTGGGTTCGCGCCAATCTTATGCATCTTTTTCTGATACTTGAAAAAAAAAAACGCTACATGAGTAAAATAAGTAATGTTGGCTGTGTTGAAAAATTCATGTCAGTCGTTTTTGCGGACACACTGACGGATGCCTACTAGGAACACCAATCTCGCGAGAGTCGGATCTACGTTACTGGAACGGCAAATACTTCTATTCGGCTAAGGACTATTAGTCTAGAGGCATTCATTAAATTTAAGGGGTTACATGGGTTTTGTTGTTTCAAAAAATCGATTTATTTTTTGTTTTTGCTTATTAATTTCTACAACTTCTGAGGAATATTATCCAAAATTTTCAAGTCGATCCGATTATAAATTCGGAGATACAGCCTTTGGAATGTGTGCGCTCCAAGCCACTTTTATTGTTACTCAAAACTTTAAACGCGTTTTTCTCGGAACCGTGTTTTCAAAATCGGTTGTCAAATGTTCTCGAAAACTACTCAACCGATTTTGATGAAATTTGACACAGGTGTTCGAAATACAATTTACTCGTGCTTGAACGAAGGATTCTATTTTTTTTTTTCAATTACAACAATTTAAAAAAAAAACAAAATGTCAAGCAAATTTGACCGAATTTTTCATTTTTTTGCAAAAATGTCTGCCAAAATTCCAATTTTTACTTTTTTTTCTTTCCTTCGTTCAAGCACTTATTTTTGTTTTTTCATTTTTGATGAGCCTGTCAGGAGTTATGCTGACAGCGCGGACGTACCTTTTTTTCGAGGGGTCACCGGAAATGACGTCACAAAGGAGGAGTTTTAATTTTTTTTTTTTTGAAAATTTCACAAATTATTCTTTAAATACATATGTATCTATAAGACAGGAAAAAGTTTGAATTAAATAAATAATTTTTACATAAAAAAAAATATTGAAAATAGGCCGTTTTTTACCCGACGAAACCCATGTAACCCCTTAAAGTGAACTAAAAATTCCAATTTGTCAAATTTTTTTCACCAGCAAGGTACTCCATCCTCCAGAAGTGGTTGATTTTAGTACATTTCCATGAATATTTTAGCCAGAGGAATTAGTATATTTTAATTAGCTTCACTATGTGGCTATGAATCTCATGCAGTCCGAATAATATAATATTCCTCTTGAACTCTCCCAATACCGTTTTGTCGGATATTGCCACCCTTTAAGTGCCTATGCCATACAATAGGACGGATATAACATCCCCCCTTAGTCCAAAATAACAAATTTTGGAAAATAGTGATCCTCCCTTGGACTTAAAGGCTGATACTATTCGTCATGTTAATACTGGTTCCCAACGAATCGAAGTTCCCTACTGCCTAAAATTTTGAACTGTCAACGGTTACACGAAAGGTATCAAACCTATACACCTATTTGTTAGGTAGAAGATACTTTATTTTACCCACAATAACATCAGGCAAACGACCACCACGACCACGCTTACAGGAGAATATCCTTTTCATGAAATTTTCTATAACCGAATTGCAAAGTTGCTGCCCTATGTCCTCGATAGCCTCACGAATTACATCTTTGAGGTCTTGAATCGACCCTAGGATGTTGGCGTAGAAGTTCTATTTCACGTGGTCCCAAAGAAAAAAGTCATAAGGTGTTAAATCACAAGATCTCGGTTGCCAGTTGTGATTACCTCTTCGAGAGATAACACGGTCCGGAAACTTTTCCCGTAAAAGATCAATAGTTTCGTTGCTTGTGTGGCACGTGGCTCCATCTTGTTGAAAATGAATTTTGTCCGGATCAATACCATCGAATTCCGGCCATAAAAAATCGTTAATCGTCTCATCACCTAACACCTGTTTCTGGAAAACCCTTTATATACCAACATCTTCAATATTACAGATTTTTCGCCAGCCAGCACAGAGAAAAAGTCAACTGTTTCCGGTTGTTGAATACGCAAAAGCGCTTGAGGTTTAGTAGAGCTATTCAGAAAGAAAATAAAGCGAGGCGATAATATTATAAGTTCAGACTTGTTGGTATGGAAAGGTATTGTGGATGGACGAATTATTCCACCACTCCATTCTGTATTTGTTATACGAGTATATGACTCATTTCTCTATACAATTTCTGGCAGATCTTTTGGTATGATACTCAAAAACTGGTCAAGAAAATTTGACTCGGCCGGTCATAAACTCCAGTGGTGCAGTGACAGATGCTATGCGAATGAGATTTCTCTCAAATGATTTTTGAGCTGCTATGATAAGCATTAATTTTGTCACTGCCCCCTAAGTCTAGAATGGGAATAACAACCTTAGCAAACATTTGTTGGAATATCTAGCGGTGTAAGACCCAAGGAACATGCAGAATTTAGAAAGTTTCATTGAGAAAACACAGTTAGAGGCAAGATTGGAGGGAATTGAGTGCTCATTCTCTTGGTATCATCTTGAGCCACATGACCACCGAACCTTACCTCACCAATTCTAAAGAAATCTCATTTAACCCAATGTAACCCATTAGCTTATGGAGCAAAAGTCTCAAGGTCAGCGATTGCTTATCAATAAGATTTGGCTTATATTTCTAATCTAATTCTTATATTAACTAATGCTTAGTGCTTGTGGTCTAATTTGGGCGGCAACTCTGTCAACAAATACAGCTCAGCAAATCAGTATCGCATCCGCATATTCATAAAAATTAGACATCTGTGTGCATGCATGAATGAATGTTTGCCAATAAGTGCATCATCACCCACTGCAATCTTAACTTACTTATCTGCGGCGTTGCTGATAGATAAATATCTTTTTTTTCTATGAACGTACACATGTATTTGTGTATGAATGTATGTACATATGTATGAATGTGAGCTAACTTGCATATTATATTAATGACTCCTCTCTCAGCCTTGCATGTACAAATGTATGTATTTGTTTTAGTTGTAGACTAGAGGGCGATTTCCAGCGTGCACATACATGCATGCATACACATACATATACATATGTATATAGGTAGTCACATGCATGTTGTATGCTGCACACTTAAAGGTCACCTAGGCGAGGTCAACTGCATGCCTTAACTAATGCAGTCAGTCGCGCATGCGCAACCAAAGTACCGAGGCAGCGATACGGTGAGGCGTAATGAAGCTGAAGCGCATTGGTTCTACATACATTCGTACATAAATGCATCATAGCTACTTAGGTATGCGATGGGTACACGCCCGCTTCCTAAACCACATTCGAGCGCGCCCTCGCACCCACAAATATGCACATACATAAGGTTCCACCTTCTCTAATTCATTCTATTTGCTTGCATGCAAGACCAACTATTTACTGTGGTTATGAGTGTGTATGTGCATGCGCTGGCAGTGTATACTCGTATCATTCCACACTACAGCTTGTCGTCTCTTGCGGCTTAAAAGGTTTCTCTAGTTTCGACTCTTGGTATGGCTAATGTTTTTTCTTTTCGCTGGGATTTTGTGGCTGTTGAATTTATTGGTTTTGCTGTTGTGTTGCCCGTCGATTTTGTTTAGTCAGTCAACTAAACATCTACTTGAAGTTAGTCAAGTCCATCCACCAGCCGCTTCGTGTTCAGGTTGTTGTTATTGTTGAGGCTACATAGAATCTATTTTGTTGCAGGTTGCTGCTGCCATGCCGGCGTTGCTAATGATGCTGCTATTGCTGCTTGCTTTTGTCATATGGTGTTGCTTTCTGTTTGTAGTTACTGCTGCTGTTGTTTTTTGGTTGCTGATTTTCGTCGTTTTCTAGTACGTTTGCTTTGTTGTTGTTGTTTTCGTTGATGAGTTAACGATGATGCGACGCAAAGTGCATTTACTTTTTCGTTTTCATCTATGCATCTCGCTCTTCTTCTTATTCATTGTGGTTGTCGTAATTGTTGCTTTAGCTCTATCCCCCTCCCGGCTCACTTTGATTCTTCGTGTCTGCTAACGTAGTGTTGTTTCCTGCTTCCTCACCACCACAGCGCAAGCACAAACAACAACAACAACAAAGTCGTGAATAAAGCTTGAGAAATTAACGTTGGTATGCGATTATGAGCCTCATCTGTTGCTGTTGATATTTTCTTACTGAACGTTGTTGTTGCCTTTGTTGTTGTACTTTTACTGTTGCGCCCGGTACGCCTGAAATGTTGAGGTTATGTAAATATTATTAGCAGAGAGATAACTATATTGCCACACACACACACATGCACTTATATACACATGCCTACTTACATGGATAATTTAAAAAGTTGCTCATTGCTAGTTGGGCGAAGATTTTCGCGGCATGCAATTAGCGTTGCAGGTTGTTGACTTTATTGCCTGGCTTGTTGCAAGTAAGGGTTTGGCAGTGTCGTTCGTTGTTTGTTGTTTACTGCTGACGAGCTGATATTTTTGTTATTATTCATAAAGAGGCACTTTTAATTTTGCGTCCATCATATTTCTTCATATAATTTTTTTTTTTATTCTTTTTGTTTTTGTCTTTAGTTGACTGGCATCTTGAGCCTGTGATGCGAGCTGTCTAACGAGCTGAGCGGGTGTTATCGTTCTTCCCAAATAGCTTATTAAACGCATTGTTTTTTTGTTGTTGTTTCTCTTTAAGCAATTTGCGAAAAATTCATAATTGTTACTTCATAAGTCGTTAATGTATTGTACTTTGTGAGTAAATATCAAATTTAAATAGTCGCTGTTTAGCGGCGCCATCTTGATTGGAGTGCATACAATTTTTTAGAAAGGAAAAGGGAGATGTTTTAACAAAAGGTTTATCATGATAGCAAAAACCTGCAACCCAATATAACACACGAAAAAATGCTCCTAACCCAATGTGAATGAAACAAGGTATGTTAAGTGCTGACGGCAGATGTGTTAACTCAAAGCATCACCTTAACCCATAAACGATCATTGCCGCAGTGAGACCCAATAAAAACCAGCCCGCTGTTACGTAAAAATTCTAAAATTATTTTATTAACTTTTTACGTGTGTGCTGGGATTTAAGTTTCTAGTGAAAAAACTAATCCGAAATGAATTCATTCCGATATTCGCCTGGTATTTTTGTTTCACTTTTTGTGTTTTTTATTCACACAAAGTGTGTAATTTATTATTTTTGGAGCTGAAATCAGGTTTTTCTTGTTACAAACACGAATGATAATTTTAAAAATTTAAATTAAATTGAAATACTTAAGCAAGGGTTAAGGAATTTGAAAGAAATGACGTAAAAAGGCTGCCGAATGACAGCTCGATCTATATTTAGACACACTTTTTCCAACAATTTGGCCCCACACAAATTCTTTATTTTATTGTTTTTTTTCAAATAAGACTGTCAAACAGGAACTGAAAAAGTTACCGTAATCTTGAGAGTACGTCATGAGTAGATTAGTTTTGTGGAAGAAAATAATAGTCCAGAATTTCTCTGTTTTTTTTAGAGTAGGTAAAAATTTCCCAATCTTGGTCATGGAAATCTTTAAATTCTCTGTAGTTCTGATAAAAGTATTATCAATGTTCTCGAATATGGAGTAACGAGATATCAATAAAGGTTTTTCCAATTCTTGTATTTTAGCAGCTGTCAAAATATTCCGGAAGACTCGCTCTTTATCATGCGAACGTGTTAAAATTATTGCTCCCTATTTGTAACCAAGCAACTCTTCTAAGCAGAAACATCAAAATTTCTTCAATAAAAACTGATTTTATTGAGAGGAAAACAAAAACAAGTGATTTAATTTTCTTTTTTGGGGAAACATTTAAAATGGTGACACTGGTTTCAAACAGTATGAAAATTTTTTGTAATGGGTTATGTATTTTCGTGAGCAATAAGGGGACAGATACGGCCATATTTTCCCTGATTTTTATTAAAATTTTTTAAAATGACAACAAAAATAAACTATATATTGTTTTCAAAATTGACATACAGTTTATTTATAAATTAAAATAATATGTTTTTTTTTTTTAATAATATAATATACAAATTTTTTTTTTATTTTAATAATTTAAAATGGCAGATGTACACTCAATTCTTCCAGGAAGGTCGCAACGGGGCTTCTCAATCGGCGGGCATTTTAGCATCGGCGTCAGTGACCTGAATACAAGAAACCAAAAAACTGTTTGTTTATTAATGTCATAATTTCTATATGAATTAAAAAAATTCGCGGAATAAAATGCTTAAAAAAAATTAATTTTGGGGCGAATTTTCCTACTAGTTTTGCTTCGAAAAAACTATTGTATTTTTTCGAAACATTTTTACGAAATTGTAAATTCACATAGAAAGTAATATCATAAAAAAATGTGTGCAAAATTTCAGGGAGATCGGTCAACAACTTTTCGAGTTATCGTGTGCGAAATTTTACAGGTATCTGTTCCCTTAAGGCACATTAGACCCCTATTTTTCTAATTACCTCATGCAAGTTGTGAACTAAATGAGATATGTTTTCATTCGGACACGACGGCTGTTTATGGGTTACCAGTTATTATCGATATTTCCAGCCAAATCGAGAATATTATCAAAAAAAAAAAAATCATCTCTTTGGCCGAGATCTATGTTTATGTCAATAGGCAAAATTGCTATTATTAGTCTAACTAAATTCACAACTATTCGACTAAAAATGAATACGTTTACGAAAATTCATTGTTTGGTGCGATTTTGGCATTGTGGGATCGTCAGACTTTGTTTATTGCGAAGTGAGGAGGAACTACGGTTATCGTTAATGGTGGTCGGCATAGACCGATTTTCAACGCTAGCTAGTTTTCCAAGGAGAACACACACCACGCAGCGCTCAAAGTTGTGAAGCAGAAATTTGTCGGCTGGGTCATCTCACGGCAAGCGTTTATCCATTGGCCGCCGCGATCGTGCGACTTGACTCTCAAGAACTCTTTTGACATATGTTTTAAAAAGTTGCTGGCATTGTACGAAGCAACAGAAAGTTTCTTCCAATATGCAGTACTAAAAAAAAGAAGAGTAGATTGGCTGGTTTACAAGTAATTTTTTTCAGTCAGGAAGTTTCCCTTGTGCAATGTTGGCTTAAGCAATATAAAAGAGTTAAGTTATTGAACCCTATGCATCACAGGGATAATGTGATTCCAAATCATCCAAAAAACTGCACGAAAGGATATGTAGTAAAAATTGATAATTTGGAATGAACTTACTCTTGTAAAAGGCAAACAAAGCGATGGCCTGCAGTTCCTTTTAGCAATCTTATTGATATATTCACACTTAAGCACTTTATTTTGAAACTGGAATTCGTTCAAAACATATAAGCAAAGACTTTACTTTGAAGTTCTTGCATTAGCTTTCGCGCTGGAGCTATGCGGGAATAACTACTATAAAAACCCTTATGAAAAAAGGAAGTTTTGTACATGTACAGTACAGATATTTGGTGATTTAAACATTCTGATATTAATTGGATATTAGAATAACTACATTTTATCTTATACTTATCATTAAGATTTTTCATTCGTGAGAATATCATTTCGATTTGTTTTCGTTGTGTAACAGCCTTGTCGAAAACCCCATGGTAAATTAAGCATCATTCTCAGCTGATGTTCCCCATACAGGACATGCATAGAAGCTAAGTTTATTTTCAGTATTCATCTCTGATTTCCTGTTGATTAAAGGATTTAACATTCTGATTGCGATATTATATTTATTATTTATGGGGTGAATGTGATCATGGAATATTAGTTTTTTGTCTAATACTACGCCCAAGTATTTAACGGTGTTTGACCAATTTATATCATGCCTATTAATATTGAGGCTTATGCTGGGCAAATTGCCTGCACTTCTTTTTTTGGTAAAAAAGATGGCTTGCGTTTTATCAATATTAAGTTTTATTTTCCATCTGTGAAAATGGCTTGTGACATAATTCAGCGCACTTTGCATTTTACTCACTACATCATGAGCAGACTTGTGACAATAAAAATACGGATATAGTCAGCATACATGGCGTAGTGACAGTTATCGAACTTAGACACGTCAGACACATAAATATTAAACAAGATAGGTCCTATAACTGAACCCCTATGGACCCAGTTGGAACTTCCGTTAGGTCTGAAAGTTCATTATTTATACAGACACAGAAATAACGATTTTTTATAAACCATTGAACAAATTTGAGAAGTTGGATACACAATTTTACAATAAATCTATCAGTTTAATTAGCAACCCATTGCGCCAAACGGAGTGAAAGGCTTTTTCAACGTCGAAGAGGACTAAAGCGGTTGACTTTTTGTTATTGAAAATAGATTTTACGTGGTTACAAGTTCTCTGGATTCTGTGTGTTGTACCGTGAAATTTTCTAAATCAAAATTGTTCAGCAGGCAGTACATTATTTTCATTAATAAATTCCGTTGACTTATCTTTTAGTACTTGCTCGAATATCTTACCAGACTACTTAAAAGACTTATCGGCCGATAGCTTCCGATTTCATGTGGGGTTTTTCCGGGCTTTGGTATTGGACTTACTTTTGCCGTTATCCATGTCTCCGAAAAGTACTGAAGTTTAAGACATGGACTGATAATAAATGAAAAGAAAATAACTGCTATTTTAGGCAAATTCTTAAGCATTATATTCCTTATATCGTCTAAGCCTGAGGATTTTCGTAAAGCTGTTTGTTGAATTAATTAATCGATGTGATGAGGTATTAACATATTGAGAGTTTAGTTTAACAATTATATCATTTATCGCATTTTAATTTATTTTAGAGCTTAAGTGCTCCGGAACTTTGTGATTATTTTGGAAAGTGTGAGCAAATGCCTTTGCTTTTTCGTGGCTTAGCATAATAGTTTTGTTTTGATCAAAAGGAGTTGTACATGTCGCTTTTTTAAAACTTTTCTTATATTCCAGAAAGGCTCAATCTAGTTCACATATCCTTTTATTCCATTCTTTGCTCCTACTGAAATTGCCTTGAAATACTTCGTCATAAATGTCACACTTTATTTATTTATTTATATATTATTAAAGTCAAAACGTACTTTAATTATGTTTATTAATACAAATATCAAAAATACTTTCGAATATTTAAAAAAAACCACATCAAAAAATATTAAAAACAGTATGAGTTATCATGCAGACCGTGCTGGAAAAAGTAGTTCCGAGAAAAACGAGTTTAAACTTTCTGCTTCAAACGAAGGGCAGCTACCTGTGCGCATCAAACTCTCGTCGGGCACATTTGCTACCATAACTTTGTATCTATGGAGAATTTTTACAATCGACCTCCACAGAAGTACGCCTAAAACTATAAAAAAATAATCTGCAAAAAAAAAAAGATTTTTTTATGACGTGGTAGTTTCACAAAACTAATCTTTGATGTTTTCTTAGGGACTGAAATTCTTACTGCATTCATTATTTGATAACTAAAAAATTATATATTTTCGTCAACATTTTTGCGGGAGCCAATCTCCTCTAAATTTGTATTATAGATGTGTTTTGAAGGACATTTTTTAAAAACTTCTTATATGAGCATCAGTTCGCATTTGATAAGTCCCAGTTTAAATTAGAAATATATGGATCATATATCTTCAGATTAAATTTGACGGGCAAATGATGAGAATTGAAGCTATTAGCTTAGATATAAAAGCTGGAATGTTAGTCAATACAACACAATTTAACGGTGAAAATTTTGTCGCAGATGGAATTTAGGTAGGATTATCTGAATAATAAATGCTAATTGGAAAAAATCTTATGAATTCTTTCAGTATATTACCCCAAGCATTTGCTCTAACCCAACCCTATTCACGGTGTTTACTATTGAAATCACCACAGTATACTACACTTTCCTTAGCATTTAAGAGACGTCTTAAATCTTTTTTATAAAATTTACGCAGATTATTTGTTGGTGAACCTTTAGGATAGTATACCCTAAAAATCTTAGTTTTACTATTATTTTTCCCAACAATTTCAATTCCTACGATCTCAATAACTTTAGTTTTGATATTTTCTATTTCATAATACAATAATTAATTGTTTACCTGACTAAGATGGAAACCCCAGCTGAAATAAGTCGATCCCTACGTATAATCCAGTAGTGTGGATGATATAATTTGTTCTCGCTTTTGAGCCATGTTTCGCTGAGCAAACAAATGTCGATGTCGTTTTGATATAGAAAATCTAAAAACTTATAAAACTTACTCTCTTCTTCTTAATTGGCACGATAACCGCTTACGCGATTTTGGTCGAGTTTAACAAAGCGCGCCAGTCGTTTCTTTCTCGTGCTAACCGGTGCCAATTGGACACACCAAGTGAAGCCAAGTCCTTCTCCACCTGATCTTTCCAACGCAGAGGAGGCCTTCCTCTTCCTCTGCTACCACCAGCTGGTACCGCATCGAATACTTTTAGAGCCGGAGCGTTTGTATCCATTCGGACGAAATGGCCCAGCCAGCGTAACCGCTGGATCTTTATTCGCTGCGCTATGTCTATGTCGTCGTAAAGCTCATACAGCTCATCGTTCCATCGTCTGCGATATTCGCCGTTGCCAACGTGCAAAGGTCTAAAAATCTTACGCAGAATCTTTCTCTCGAACACTCCAAGCGTCGCTTCATCGGATGTTGTCATCGTCCACGCTTCTGCGCCATACGTTAGGACGGGCATGATGAGAGTCTTGTAGAGTGTTAGTTTTGTTCGTCGAGAGAGGACTTTACTGCTCAGTTGCCTACTTAGTCCAAAGTAGCACTTGTTGGCAAGAGAGATTCTACGTTGGATTTTAAGCCTGCCATTGTTATCGGTGCTAATGCTGGTTCTTAAATAAACGAAGCATTTTACAACCTTGAAATCATAACTGTCAACAGTGATGTGGGTTCCGATACGCGAGTGCGCCGACTGTTTGTTTGAAGACAGGAGGTACTTCGTTTTGTTCTCGTTCACCACCAGACCCATTCGCTTTGCCTTTTTATCCAGTTTGGAGAAGGCCGAACTAACAGCGCGGTTGTTAAGACCGATGATGTCACTATAATCGGCATACGCCAGCAATTTTACGCTCTTATAAAATATTGTGCCTGAGCGATTAAGTTCTGCGGCTCGTACGATGCTCTCCAACATCAGGTTAAAGAAGTCACACGTCAGCGAGTCAAACTGTCTGAAACCTCGTTTGGTATCAAACGGCTCGGAGAGGTCCTTCCCAATTCTGACGGCGCTGCTGGTGTTGAGCAACGTCATCTTACATAGCCGTATTAATTTTGCGGGGATACCAAATTCAGACATCGCGGAATACAGGTAACTCCTTTCCGTACTGTCGAATGCAGCTTTGAAGTCGACGAAAAGATGGTGTGTGTCGATTCTCCTTTCATGGGTCTTTTCCAAGATTGGCGTATTGTAAATATTTGGCCTATGGTAGACTTTCCAAGCCACACTGATAAGGTCCAATCAGTTTGTTGACGGTGGGCTTCAGTCTTTCACACAATACGCTCGCTAAAACCTTATAGGCGATATTTAGAAGACTAATCCCGCGGTAATTGGCACAAATTGCAGGATCGCCCTTCTTATGGATTGGGCAGAGCACACTTAAATTCCAATCGGCAGGCATGCTTTCATCCGACCATATTTTGCATAGGAGCTGATGCATGCACCTTATCAGATCCTCGCCGCCATGTTTGAATAGTTCAGCCGCGTGTTTGAATAGTTCAGCATAGTTATCATTGTCATCATTTATGATTGCTTTCACTGCTTTGCATTTGAATCCGAGAGAAGTTAACTCGGTTTTGACGTTTTCGGCATTTTAGTTTTCTAACCCGTATATTACCGCTTTGAATACACGATTACTCTTTAAGTCATGGGTAAAAAAATGTAGTTTATTTCCACTCAATTGGTTCTTAATCTGCTCGTACACATTAATATTTTCACAAATAATTTCAACACCCATTTATATTTTTTTAATAAGGAAATGTTTAATTTCTTTTGCACAACATTTTTTTGAAGGTGACATTTCGCCTTCACCGCAATACTTCACAATACGGTTTGCTATTTTGCTTTCTCGCGCTTCTTCAGTGGCTCCGCTAGTATTAAGAAAAACACTTTCTACGCTAATCAGAGCACGATTCACACTCCAGTTCAAAAGTTGCTAGCCAAGGCGTAATCTCAATAAGTGGTTTTTGCTGATATTCACCGGATAGCTTACAGGGCTTCACGATCTTCAAGATAATTACATGATTACAGAGGTTAATGGACTAATAGCTCACCTTGAATATTCCACCAAAATACAGTATTAAGCCCTTCCTTTATTGAATGATATTTTCTTCCAATTCCGCTAGAGGAGGTACTATGCCGTTCTATTACTTCTATTCAAGATTTTTCTAAATTTACGCCTTTCAGATCAGCAGTACTCGTATATTGGTAAAAAAAACGATTTCCATAATAAATAGTTTCATTTAATATTTTTTCAACTTGTTGTCGAGCCATTTTCCTTTAGTTAAATACAAAGCAACGAAATGCCAAGGAAAAGGGTTGACTACACAAAATTAATATATATTTGTTGTTTCAAGGCATGAAATGTCAACGTTAGCCAACAACAATTTAACAATTGTTCATTAATCATTGATGCGTCATTAGTGACAAATCAAGCAGAAATCAAATCAAATAAATGAAAAATTATTCAAATTGATTTCTTCGGAAAATTTATTACGTGGCTTGAATAAAATTTTCAGCGCCCTACCTAATCAATTAAAATACAATTCATAATTCGATAAAGAATGGCAGTAACATAAATTATGAAATCGCAACAATACAGCATATATGTACCTAGTTAAACGAGTCGTCAGACTGTGACGAAGTACACTTAGCGAATTTTCGAAGCCGACTAGGAGCAAGAGTGGTAAAAGGAAAAGGGAAAGGGATTGAGATACATATGAGTGGAGAAAGAGAAAGGGACAGAGAAAGAGACAGAGGAAGGCATAGAGATAGAGAAAAATATAGATGGAAAATCTCCTTGTGATGAAATTATTGTAAATCAAATTATATTAAATGGGCATTAAAATGAAATAAAATAAAATTAAATGTGACGAAATATAATTATATGTAATGAGATGAAATAATTATAAAGTTAAAAGACATTAGAAAAAATTCAGCGAACATGGTCGTGAAACTAATCGAAAGCGAACAGGGTTTCATTGCTATTTTCTGAGAGTACACCTATCCGAGAGTAAAACCCAAGCTGAGTTAGTAAAAGTTATTTACATCGAATTTTTTATAGTCACTTAAATTTTCTCTCCAAGTTATTTTTATACATCGAAATCCGGATTTATGAAAAACTATTCGATCTTTGTTTTTGTGATTGGCGTTGAACTATCATTAAGAGTATTACATTATAATATATTCTCTTCTTCTTAATTGGCACGATAACCGCTTACGCGATTTTGGTCGAGTTTAACAAAGCGCGCCAGTCGTTTCTTTCTCGTGCTAACCGGCGCCAGTTGGACACACCAAGTGAAGCCAAGTCCTTCTCCACCTGATCTTTCCAACGCAGAGGAGGCCTTCCTCTTCCTCTGCTACCACCAGCTGGTACCGCATCGAATACTTTTAGAGCCGGAGCGTTTGTATCCATTCGGACTAAATGGCCCAGCCAGCGTAACCGCTGTATCTTTATTCGCTGCGCTATGTCTATGTCGTCGTAAAGCTCATACAGCTCATCGTTCCATCGTCTGCGATATTCGCCGTTGCCAACGTGCAAAGGTCCAAAAATCTTACGCAGAATCTTTCTCTCGAACACTCCAAGCGTCGCTTCTTCGGATGTTGTCATCGTCCACGCTTCTGCGCCATACGTTAGGACGGGCATGATGAGAGTTTTGTAGAGTGTTACACCCCATTTACACACGGAGACATCTGGAATGGAGACACTGGAAATTCTATTTTCATGTCTCATTCGCGGACACACGGGCAAAATTGTTTTCGGCGACATTTTGACATTTAATACTTTAGCATCGTCTGGTTCGGATGTATTCTAGCACGCGCTTACATGTAAAGCAGAGAGCGTTCGACAACAGTTTCTTAAATATATGAATGAAAAATGCAAACTGGTTAAATAATAAATAATTTGTTGTTTTTTTTATTGAAATATATTTATGAATTCTTATACTTGAATAAAAAAAATTAAATTAAAAATACTTCATATGTAAATAATTAACTTAAAATTAAACTGAGTATCTAGAAATGCAGGGAAAAATTAGAAATCAACATAAACATGTCCCATAACTATTTTAAATTATACTACTTTACTAGCAAAAATAATTGTGCATTTCCCAAGCAGCGTTCGTATGTTTGTCATCGTTGTTATCTTCCGTTTGCTTGAAAACCAACACATAACTTAGAACTTTCTTCCACGAAAGAAGAAAACGAATGAAGCAACTGTCAAAAATTGCTTTAAGATTGGAAATACGAATAAGAAGCACAAAGCGTGTCGCCAGTACAGGACACAAATTCCCTTCTCTCTTCCGCGGCCGTCCTTCACCCCCGAACAAAATGTTTCCCTTCCAGAGGAGACATCGTGTAAATGGGCACTTAGTTTTGTTCGTCGAGAGAGGACTTTACTGCTCAGTTGCCTACGTAGTCCAAAGTAGCACTTGTTGGCAAGAGAGATTCTACGTTGGATTTCAAGGCTGACATTGTTATCGGTGTTAATGCTGGTTCCTAAATACACGAAGTCTTTTACAACCTCGAAATTATAACTGTCAACAGTGACGTGGGTGCCGATACGCGAGTCCGCCGACTGTTTGTTTGAAGACAGGAGGTACTTCGTTTTGTTCTCGTTCACCACCAAACCCATTCGCTTTGCCTCTTTATCCAGTTTGGAGAAGGCAGAACTAACAGCACGGTTGTTAAGGCCGATGATGTCAATATCATCGGCATACGCCAACAATTGTACGCTCTTATAAAAAATTGTGCCTGAGCGATTAAGTTCTGCGGCTCGTATGATGCTCTCCAACATCAGGTTAAAGAAGTCACACGACAGCGAGTCACCCTGTTTGAAACCTCGTTTGGTATCAAACGGCTCGGAGAGGTCCTTCCCAATTCTGACGGCGCTGCTGGTGTTGAGCAACGTCATCTTACATAGCCGTATTAGTTTTGCGGGGATACCAAATTCAGACATCGCGGAATACAGGTAACTCCTTTCCGTACTGTCGAATGCAGCTTTGAAGTCGACGAAAAGATGGTGTGTGTCGATTCTCCTTTCATGGGTCTTTTCCAAGATTTGGCGTATTGTGAATATTTGGTCGATGGTAGACTTTCCAGGTCTGAAGCCACACTGATAAAGTCCAATCAGTTGGTTGACGGTGGGCTTCAGTCTTTCACACAATATGCTCGCTAAAACCTTATATTCGATATTTACAAGACTAATCCCGCGGTAATTGGCACAAATTGCAGGATCGCCCTTCTTATGGATTGGGCAGAGCACACTTAAATTCCAATCGGCAGGCATGCTTTCATCCGACCATATTTTGCATAGGAGCTGATGCATGCACCTTACCAGCTCCTCCTTCTCACCTCGTCATAGTCGGGTAACGGAACGATAATTCCGTCGTCAACGATTGAGGTATCGGGATCTTCACATTCTCTCTGACATGCGCAGCTGTCACTGTTTAACAGGTTCGAGAAGTGTTCCCTCCATAATTCAAGATTGCTCTGTACGTCAGTCACCAGATCGCCGTCTTTGTTCTTACAGGAAAACGCCCCGGTCTTAAAACCTTCTGTAAGCCGCCGAACTTTCTGGTAGAATTTTCGGGCGTTGTTCCTATTGGCCAGCATCTCAAACTCCTCGCACTCACGTATTTCGGCCTCTCGTTTCTTCTGTCGGATAGTACGTCTCTCTTTCTTTTGCAGCTCTCTGTTGCGATCCCACATGGCTCGCGTGGCGCCCGATCGCAGCGTGGCTCTATAGGCGGCATTATAATATATAGTGCGTTAAATAACTATAAAGTTTTGGTAATTTATTTGTTCATTATTTAATATTAATTATTATTTTATGAAAATATAGATCATTCTATAACGAACATAAATCAAATCGAGGTCTTCTTCTTTGTACAAATGTAAAAAAATTGCCAGAAAAAAAGGTAAAAAATAAACGCGATTTTGGAGCTATTTTTCTAAAACTTTGACGAAAACTTTGGAGTTGTTTTTTGTTTTTAATTTGTACGAAGTCTGAAACTTGAATTTATATGGAACTATATTAAAACATTCGTATCGGGCTATTTTTCCTTGAATTTTCATAGAAATCGGGGAATTTTAGGAATGTGAAGATATTTAAACAACTACTTTGTATAAAACTGCGATATTTATTTTTGTAAAATAGAAATTTTCAGAAGTTGTACATTAAAAGTATTCGTATTTTTTACTATGATAGTCGGTGAAACAGCTTTCTTTATGTTCAACACCTTTCATGAATTTGTTGTATTTATATGGTGAAGAAAATTCCTTAAATTTTGAAATAAAGTGTTCCAAAATAGGCTGAATTTTTATTAATCCATCAGAATCATCTCTTATTTGGGTGTCGTTAAAGTGCAAAAACGTCTAAATCTGTTCGAGTCATAATTTTTGTAAATATCGGTGTTTTTATCAAAGGATCTTTCGTCCAATAATCATAAAATGTATTCCTTTTTAACTGCACCATTAAAATTCGGCCGCCGTAGCCGAATGGATTGGCGCGTGACTACCATTTGGAATTCAAAGACAACGTAGATTCGAATCTCGGTGAAACACCAAAATGAAGAAAAACATTTTTCTAATAGCGGTCGCCCCTCGGCAGGCAATGGCAAACCTCCGAGTGTAATATCTGCCGGCCGGAGTCGGCTTGAAACTATAGGCCCCTCCATATGTGAAACAACATCAAGACGCACGCCAAAAATAGAAGGAGCAGCTCGGCCAAACCCCCAAAAGGGGTGTAGGCGCCAATTATATGTATATATATATTAAAATTATTTTATATTACACATAGTTATGTTTAGTTACTTTTTCATTGTGGTATTATAGATACCCGAAGTACCATTACTATCTGCAAGATTACTATTACCATCTATAAGAAATAAATCGCTAATTAAATTTATGAAACAAATAACGTTGCGGTGGAATAAGCTTTTACACCTAAATTAGTTAATTATGGAATATTTCAAAGAAAAATAAAAGTAAAAAGGTAGTGTGAGGTTGGCGCCGATAATATTTGTTAGTGAGACAGTCCCTTTGAAAACGTAATCGCCGACAGCTTTGTTTATTTAGGATCGGAATAGGAAAAAAACCCGAAATGAGATATTCGAATAAAAAAGGTTACATGTGTCGATCTGGAAGAGAGACTGGGATGTTAATATGCTTAGGGGGAATATTTCTATTTATTTCAGGAAAGTACATTTCTCGTAAAATGAGAATTCTCTTTTCCCGATTTTAATGTGCTAATATGCCCAAGGTGGTGCAAAATTAGTCCCCCTATCGTAAAATTTATAATTTTCGCAGATGGCGTCGTGCGTCAATTACATTCGACACTTGTGAATTAGACAGCTGCAGCATACAAACAGACATCCATTGAGGATTACCTCAAAAACATAATGGGATGATAATTTTGCTATGAAATTATGTTTTAAAATGAGGTTATACTTTTTTTCTCAGTGCAACCAAAATGCGGAGGAGTAAATCATTGAAGCGGAATGCAAATCAAACCTAAAAAATCGATAAACCCTCAAGTCGAAGACTTTACACAATAAAGGAAATACATTTAAAGCCAACAACAACAACGGCAAGAACGCACCACCAGATCCAAAAGGTATTGAGGTAAATCAACAGCAAAGGCATTGCTAACGGAGGCGTTGAAAATCATCGAAAAGAACAACATTAGTAGCTCCGTCAAAATGAGATGAGAATAAAGGCGGCAGCAGGAGCAGCAGTGTTAATAGAGGGGCCCACACTTAATGCGGAAAAGTTAGGACCCAACCTTAAAAATGAAAAACGCCAACAGAGCGCACAGAAAACTACAAAGAATTGCATGCGAATAGTAGCGACAGAAGCAGTGGAATGAGCAAAGGTAACAGCAGATACAGAAGCAGCCAGCGGCGGGGCAACGTCGAAACTGGTAGTCAGTTGGCAGCTGCTGTTGCGCTGCCTGCTGCCATCACAACAACAGCGGAAGATGCGGGCGCGGCAAGAGCAAAAACAAAAACTGTATTACTTCAACTGTAAGCAGCCACATAACTTGCTGCGACAACAAATCAATACTATTGCTGCTGCTGGTTGCCGTACCACACCACAACGAATTGTTGACATTTGAAATTTCATTTGGAAATCGAAAATTCGGTTGCGCATGCGCAGCTTAAATCAACAATTCAATGCGGTCGACTGAGCGCCAAACCGGACTCGTATGGGAAATGGTTGCAATCGCATACTGCAAGTGCAACAAGTGCGCACTGGTGTGGCGATAAATGAGCGGCAATCGCGTGTGTATAAATGATGGCTGAAAAACGAAAAAAAAAAATAAAATAAAATAAAAAAAAGTGTAATCCAAATCATTTGTAACGAGTTTAATTGAAAATGAAATCGAAATTATAATCACTTCTTTTTCGATTGCAGCGGTTAATACTCTCCTTCCTTTTTTTCTGTTGTTGCTACTGTTGCTGCTGCAGCAACTTCGGTTGTTGTCTCGTCGTCGCTATGTCTGCAACTCAAATTCGCTGGTTCTTATTCCAGCTGCTTATTTTCAATATTTACCTACACAAATCACTTTTGAGCACTTACGTATCTACATATGAACTATTCGTATAGTGCTTTTGTTGCTGCATTAAATTCTGCTGTAGCTTTTTTTGTTATTGCTCTTTTGGGATTATTTCTGATTCCATAGCGCAATTTCGTAATCGCACATACACAATCGCAGTTGCTAGCATATAATGGAGCATAAATTGCCGAATGCAAAACTTGTAGCGAGACAACAGCAACAATAACAACACATCACTATGGCACCCACTTGAGGACAAAATCCTACATTTTGGTTATGGTGAAGCAAGTTTAGCTAAGCTGGAACAATCCTGGCTGCAGTATCATCGACGAGAACATTAGCGCTCAGCAGCAACTTCATTTCGATTAAAGGGTCCCGGTGATCTAGAGCTCGAAAATTTAGGGTATTTTCAGGAATTTTTTTTTACAATAAAAAAATGAAAAACGATATTTAAATTTTTAGGCTTTTTATTTAACTTTCTACAAAAATGAAAAAAAAAATGTATTTTAATAATTTTAAAAATGGCCATTCTTGATAGAATATGTAATTGTTTAATTGTACACAATATTTCCTAATAAAGAGCTTCTCCTTATATTGGGTATGGGTGAAGTGTCCGCTCTCATAAAAGAGGTGTCGCTGATGATAATAGGACTATGAATAAGTTCGTGCGGTTTTTTTCGAAATTTGAAACTTTATTGACGTAAAATGGTTACAAATTTAATATTCAAAATATTGTCCATCGCTTACTACTACTTTTTCCCATCTTTCTTATGTGCTTGGTTCTTGTGCTTGCGGGCATTCTTGTGCTCATTCTACAAATATCACCATTCCATTGTTTACCGATTGTCCATACGAAGACAAGGTCCAACCAATGCCATTGGTGGTATATCTTTATTCGTTTTACTTACATATGTATATGTACGGTATCGATATCATCTTCTTCAAGTCGGTTGTAAATTCTTTCTTGGTTGCTGTTGCTGCTTCAGAAGTCTTCCCGACTTTTTTTACACTTAATGTACTCGAGTCTCGACTATACATAAATATAATATACATCCCAAAAATACAAATACAGCTCCCAACTTTCACTCCACGCGTTCGAAATTAACTCCTCGGCACTGGTGGCTCAACAATTTGCTTGCCCGTTTGGGGTACCCAAAAACTATTTTTGCAGTCGGGGCAGCTGCGTAAAACTACATTTCCTTCTCCCACGGTTTTAAAAATATTACGCTTCTTTCTCCAGCTTAGGCGGCCGCCGTAGCCGAATGGGTTGGTGCGTGACTACCATTCGAAATTCACAGAGAGAACGTCGGTTCGAATCTCGGTGAAAACACCAAACTTAAGAAAAATATGTTTCTAATAACGGTCGCCCCTCGGCAGGCAATGGCAAACCTCCGAGTGTATTTCTGCCATGAAAAGGCTCCTCATAAAAATAACTGTAGGTCCCTCCATTTGTGGAACAACAACAAGGCGCACACCACAAATAGGAGGAGGAGCTCGGCCAAACACCCAAAAAGAGTGTACGCGCCAATTATATATATATATATATATATTTCGCCATTACCTGTGAGCTCCCGTATTTGAGGAAGTTTCAGATTATCAGTTAAATTCTTTCGCCATGTCAAATAAATGTTATTTCTTCAATGAAACCAATTCCAATGGTACCGATTGACTTTGACTGAACGCGAAGCCACACTAAAACCATCTGGAGCTATCAACCAGCTGGGCATTAAGTAAACGAAAAAACATTTCAGAGTATCGACTATAAAAATAAATTGGAGGAGTTTTCCAATCCAATGAACTTCAGTTATGAATTCCGTAATTGTCATCGCATCATCTACAGCAAAATCAAACATCAAATAAAAAGAGCATAAAAAACAACAATAATAGCAATGGGTTTAAATAATTCAATAAAGAGGAGGGCAAAATCACAGTTGGATGGAACAAAGTGCCAAACGATCAACGGACAACATATGCCTCCTCCGCTGCTGAAATATCCTGTTGCCTACCACCTACTTCCTCTCCCCCTCCATCTTGTCGCCATCACAAAGCCGACGGTAATAATAAAATGCCAGACTTAGTTAGCCAAAAACATAATGAAATGTTGTCATAATCATGAGCTTTGTTGTTGCTTTTGTTATTTTTGTGATGGTTACTTTGTTGCTGACAACGGTTGCCAACTCGTTAAATGTTGCAAATATGGGAAACAAGCGACCAATTGTCATATGCAACTCACGATTGGGGCTCAAATGAAATGTTCAAATGCACATACACACATGCGTGCATACGTATATACATTTGTATGTATGAATGTATTTGTGTGTTTACGGGGAGCGCGCAGAATTGGGCCGACATTGAATGTATTCCATTACTTGGCGGCAGCAAGTGCAGCGTCGACGGCATCAGTTATTCAACGAGAATTGGTTTGCGTTCTGCAGTTCCAGTGGCTTTTTGGCTTTTGGTGGTCTGGTTCATAGCCAAATGTCATATGTGACAATTTGGATGAGCATCAAAGTGCTGGCTAATGGGGGGGAGGGATATGGTACATAGAAAACAGGGCTGGGTATTCGTTTAAACATGAAGACGATTGCGGAAATTCATGGTGAAGAATTTCATATCGTTTGCGAGGTATTTAAAAACAGGGTTGAAGAAGAATGCCAACATGAATTAAAGAGAAATGTAATGATGTACAAAACAATATTGTATACTAGTAGAATACAAAATATAATAAAATAAAACAGAAAAAAAAAACATAAAACAATAAAAAAAATATCAGAATGAAATGAAAATTAACAAAGATAAAAAAAAAAATCAATTAAGAAAAAAACACAACAAAAAAAAGAAAAATAAAATAAAAAAATGTAAAAATAAAATAAAGTAAAATAAAATAAAATAATTATTGTATGGATATTTTGCGAGCTTAACGGCTCAAAGGCTTAACAAGAAAATAACAATTTCATTTGTGCCTTTTTTTATTTGCCTGTCGATATTTCCGCCTCAATTAGAAGTAATCTGCTGGAACTCTTAACTCTGTCTGGTCGACTAGATAGGTTAGGTTAAAATGGTCGCCAAAGAGTTTGCACACTTGGACGAAGAAATCAAATTCTTCCTTTGTGATACCACTGCAAAGGAAGAAAGGTGAAGGAATCTAATAAGATGAAAGGGGAAGGAGTGGGTTGAGTATTTGTAGAATTACGAAATATGACTGAGTTACGCTTTATGTTGCCCGCTATATCAGTTGGCGTAGCAAAATACCTATCCTCTATGTCGTTTGTAGAGTTTTTTAGACATAAATAGCTTAACAAGTTTGGTATACAATTTTTTTTTGTAATATGAACACAATCGAAGTTCTTTGCAACTATGCCAGAATTTTACTCATTTGAAAGAATTTTGAAGGACGTTTGACAGTATTTGCGCTGAGAATTTTGACATGACTCCATATAAACATTTGATTGCCTTTATATGAGGCAACTTTCCCGCATAGGCCGAAATAAAAATCTACAAAAAAATGTTTGTAATCCAACCTACTGCATCCAAGTCTGAGCTCGAGTTATTTCGACTTAAATTTACAAAGTACACGATTTTTAACTATATTTGAGGTTATGCGATACATTGTTTTTAATGTCGAAACAGTATTTCAAAGTATAACTCTTCGCGCTTCAAAGCCATTTTGAAAACTAAAAAAATTTGTGGTTGGTTCCTAAGATATCGTCTGCTGAATGTACAGTGTTTATTTACTTATTGTTGATCTACTTTGCTTATTGTCTCTGAAAATCAGTAAAACTTTGTAGTCCTGTTGCCTCTGAGCTCTGCGCTAATAGTTTTTGTTCGAACTAACCTTACACAAAATATCTCCAGGTACCTAATTTTGGTTTTGCACAGGTGGCGATAAGCAAAAATTGCATCCTCCTCAATTAGCATCTACGAAAACGCCTACTTGACTTTCCCGAATGCTGGTCTGTAAGTTAGTAGCGTTTTTTTGCAGAGACTACATACTTGATGGTTTATTTTGATTACATTGAGCGCAAGTAATCCAATATTTTGCACAGTTTCGTGTTAGTTTACATACCAACACTGACTTACGTAGTGATCAGAGCACCAAACGTACGGTTTTAGCCTAAATTCTACAGAAACGCCTCTGGCTGCTATTGTAATTTCAAAGTTGGTAGGTCCAAATTGGTATCAGTTTTACCAGGGTAGTATACCGTATCTACTCCATAATGTTGGCTTCCAAATAGTCAGTCATAGATGGTTTATGAATATAGTTCACTTAATAGAGCGACTTGAAAAATGGTCCAAAATTCATATAACAAATTGGCACGCCCAAGTGTGGAGGACATGCCTTCTCCGCCCACATATTAGTCCAACACATCCTTACTATTTTATGAAGGTAGTATATTAACAACTGGTCCAGCACAACTGCTTTACTTGGAAAAAGTACTTCGAATTAATTTTTATACCAATCTATCTGATACAGTAAGTCAAAAAATGTGTTCCCATACAAATCGATTCTCTCAAATGCTCATAGTTGTATGTGTTTACAATGTATATATATCATATATTTAAACATTAGCTTGGACAAAAGTTTTCTGCGCATTCAAGTTAACTCTTCCACTGCATTTTTAATTAGCTTTTATTATACCCATTTTGAGAAAGGGTCAAAAAGACATATTTAAGTAGGAAATAGTGAGTTAAAATGTGCCATAAAAAGTTCCTCGTTAAATTCTATTATAGAAGTCTAAGAGCAAACTTCTAATAACTTAACGAGTCGTTTTATATATAAAGTTTTGATAAACTGTTTGCACTTTCGCCCAAAAATTTTAAAACTTCAAACTGCATTAAAAACATGGCCCCCTGGATTGATATTGTCATCGGTAAGGCGATTGTTCAGGATGAGTAAAATTTTTGGAAAATTGTTGGACTGTGTAGTCATCTTCTCTTTTTTGAGTTCTCTTTGACTATTTCTATATGCTTAGTTCAGACTCGATCGAAATATTCGCATTACGCAAAATTTCCGTAGAACACAAAATAATGTATGTATGTATGCATGTATATATGTATATAGGGAAATAAATACATCTGCAATTTAGAATTTAATTGTGAATCACTCAATTATGTAGATTAAATGGAGTTTAAAACAAAAAGACTGTTGAACTTTGCTGCGACCTCCATAGTTCATGTAATAAATAAAATATTTCTAACAATAAATAAACTATTTTTCAATAAAATACCAATTTATATTAGTAAAAGATCAGCGATTTAAATTTGGACTATTGCATGTAATTGCCGGCTTTGCTTTTCAAAATAATTGCAACCAAACGTGAACTCGTTTTATTTTAAGTGCACAAGCATATGCAAGTACGTGTATATATGTATGTGTTATATCAATAAAATTATCAGTTTATTTTAAATAGCACGTCATCTGAGTGCATACATACTTGCATACAGTATTGGTTAAAATTAAGCACCCACTAACAAGTGATTAATAATAAATATATATATATATATTTATTCCTTTTACTCCATAGTGAAGCATAGGGCTACAACAAAACTCTTAAATCTGTCCCTGTCCAATGACATTCTTTTAATTTCATTCCAGTTCATTTCACTTAATGTTATCTCCTTCTCTAGCTGTCTTCTCCAAGTATGCGCTGGGCGTCCCCTTCTGCGTGATCCCTGTGGGTTCCATTCAATGGCTTGCCTCGTGATATCTTGTGCGGGTTTTCTGAGCGTATGGCCGATCCAGTTCCACTTTCTTTTCAGAATATTTGTTTTGATGAGCGTATGGTTCGTCAGCTCCCACAGTCTGTCGTTGGATATAGTTTCTGGCCACCTTATCTTTAGTATACGCCTAAGGCAACGATTTGTAAAAGATTGCATGCGCTGTATTAGCCGTGGCGCAGCATTCCATGTTTCACATCCGTATAGTAAAACGGATATGACGTTGGAATTAAATATTTTTAGTTTGGTGCCACGCGACAAGAATGAGGAGCTCCAGATGTTTTTCAATTGACCGAATGCTTGCAGCGACTTATTTATTCTGTTTTCGATGTCTTCCGCACAATAAATAGTGATTAAGAAAAACTTTAAAATTATGCATACCGAAGAAAGTAATTGAATTCAAGAAAATTTAAGCATCATTACTAAGGCCCCCCTTTTAATGGTATATAAAAACTATTAAAAGCAGTACTTAGAAGAACATCCATGATTCGTGATGAGAGTTGCACAACACTTGGTTAATTATTAAAATATTCCGCAATATCGCTTCCCATACTATTTTGTGGCTTGAAGTAGATATTCCATGGTTTTGCAACTTTTGCCAACGAACTGCTACAAGTTTCAGCTACGCCAACAAATAGAAAATTAACACGTCTTTGGGTATCTATCCTGCAGGGAAAGCGCAGTGCGTCATTACTTCAATAACTTTCGGAGATAAAAGTCGAGAGCGAACCCGGGAACCCTATATAAAGGTTAAATGAACAAATTATCTTCCATAGCAATGCTAAGCTACATACTCGTATTATCCAATTGACTATAAAATAACCTCAAAACTATTACAACCAGATTGCCAGCTTTTCAGGAGTTTCCGCAACACCAACAAGACCAAGAATATCATTGGATACTTTAAGGAATATTTAGTGCATAAACGAAATATTTTCTTTAAAAATGGAATCGTTTGCGTTAGCAGAGGAGTTTAGTTTTCGGAACATACTTTTTCCTAACTATACAAGAGAGTTTTATTTCGACAAGCAAATAGGACATTTCATTTTGAGCCACTTATTATAATACTCTGGCTCACGCGTGGTATATGTAGATCCAAAGTACTGAACTCAATTACTCTATCCCTGTGAAATCCGTAGCACCGGAAGTAGTACCACTTCGCACAACCGAAGCTCATTTGCCATGTCGGAGATTAATTTATAGAACCTTTATTAATTAGAATCTTTGGTTGGCTACATCCGTATTACAAAAGAGCTCTTCACATTGTATCTACTGCTACTACAAGTTTCCTTCGTACACCAGTAATAATATGTAGTTTACTCGCATGGTTGTTTTCGCCGACTCCACGTACGGGTTATCCGCTAATTTCTGGAGAAATGCAGTTTCCAAGCCCGGCAAAGATTTGGTTTGAGGAGTTGCCTTTGCTTGTAACTATCGAAATAAATGATCGTCTGCAGATAAGGCTAATACTATCAAAAAGGGAAGTATATATCCAAGAAGACTTCAGGTTTAGGGATTTTAATGGAATTTTTAAGCTATCCAAGAAAATATGCACAACTTTTCTCTTCTTCATCTGCAATATTTTGGTCAACTATAATTGGCGTTTTAAATATTTACTGCCCTAAAGTGAATAACCTGTCATATATGATATTGCTACTCTTACACGAAAATGACCATTAAGCCAGGAGATCTTAAAACAGCCGTGTGAATATGTCAAATCAAATATAATCATAAAGTACGATATTTTTCATATTAATCGCACTTAGATTCTTATGCGAGTCCTATTGAAAAAATTCATTTTGAACAAAAAATGGAATTAAATCGTCAATACTTTCACGCGATTATCTTCTTTAAATTTCGACGTGAATTGAATCAACAACAGGGTATCGATCGACTTCGACTTTTGATGATGAAGCATAGTCTGGAGCCACCGTGATTACTGATTTTCCAAATCCACACTACTCTACAGGACGATCAAAAACCGACAAAAGTTGTTCACTACGAAGGAAATATGATGATATGATATGATAGTAACCTAAAGGAACGAAGCGAATGGTTTGGAACATTTGCATGATGTAGATGATTCAACAATTACCATATCCGATGAGGCGTCCTTTGAAGTGTCCGATCTATTTCATGTAATTTGAGGAAGATTTGTTTACCTTTGCGCGTAGACGACTACGATATTCGGAGAATCGCAAAAGCATCCAATGCCGGCTTTCACACACCTGCTCAAGCAAGTTAAGTTTTGAGTATTCAAAATATCGAGTTGATGGCTCATTCGCCGCAGATGGCTGATTTGACACCCAGTAATTGCTGTTTGTAGATACCAAAAATAAAAAGAGAGATCAAGAAGCGATTGATGCGCTCAAATCACATCTTTTGGAGTTACCTCAATCAGAGGGGAAAACTTGCTGCAAAATTGTATATATCTTCATGGGCACTATTTTGAAATGCAATAAAACTATTTGCAAATGTAATAAACCTAATAGCAACTACTATTTAGAATCGGAAATATTTATTTTTACTTGTTTAATTTGAAACTTAAAAACTTGCGGAATTTAAAAAAGATTAGAGGGATGGTGAACTTGAGATCACAAGCATTCGCGGTAAGAAAACAATAATAATTATAAACAAATTCTAATTGCGATTACTCAGAGGCATTCGGGTGCAGCGGATACGATGAGTTTTCACTAGAAGTACAACTGATAAGAGTTTTCATAAATGGCGAATGGCGATAAGCGCTGATTACTTTCCTCTTTAAATAGCATTGCCCTTCAAAATTTTTCATTTAGAAATCGGTCACTAGTTTAAAGATGGGGCTGTGCATTGTATCCTTTGCAACTGTGCTGTTGCTTCATTACGGAACGGCTAGTGCTTATGTCACTGGAATGCCAGGGTGGACAAATAGTCTACAAGTGAGCAATGAAAATGTTGTGAGCGTAAGTACTGAAGAGACGGGTTTTTTGTGAAAAATGTTTTAAGTCTAGTAAAAAAGCAGAACTTGATTTTATAGAAATTTCTCTGTGGCATTGAATTTGAGGTTTGTTATGGCCAAAAACTGAGCACCGACGTCTTTGCACTTAATAATAAAATATACAAAACGGAGGTATATGAACTAAAGTAAGTAGAAATTTCAGTAATTTTGAAATATATAATTTGTTTTTGTTTTTGTTTTTGTGGTTTAATTATGCGCTTTTCTATATAGACCAACAAATACCCTAAACGATATTGTTAACGAGCAAAAATATTTAAAAGAAGCTTTAGTTGTTTTGGCAAACAAAGTGGCGGAACAGGGCGTTATCACAAACGAGGAACTGTTATCAGTCAAGCGTAAACAAGCACAACAATTTGCCGACTTTTCTATGCGCATAAGGAAGGCCTCAGAGCATCGCAAACATCTTGACGAACCCACATCTACTGATTCGAACGCCGATTTACCAGCCAGCTGCGCTGAAGCTTTTGCAAAGGACGAATTTGCTGAAAGCGGCATCTATACAATATACCTGCCCAATTTTGATTCCACTCCCTTCGAAGTCTACTGCCTAGCAGATCCGCATGGTGGTGCCGCCTGGACTGTGGTGCAACGTCGCACAGATGGCGCTGAGGATTTCTATCGCGATTGGGATGATTATGTGGCCGGATTTGGTGACAAGGAAGAGGAATTTTTTATTGGTTTAGACAAATTATATGCGCTCACAAATGATCAACCCAATGAGTTATGGATACAAATGGAGGATTTCGACGGAGAGGAACGTTATGCAAAATATGCAGATTTCGCCATCGACAATGATATTGAGAATTATGCCTTAAATAAATTGAATGGTTTTACTGGCAATGCAGGAGATTCGATGATAGTGCAAAAGGGTCAACAATTTACAACAAGAGATCATGACAACGATAGCGACCCAACGAAAAATTGTGCCATCGCCTATTTGGGAGCCTGGTGGTACAATCGTTGCCATGATAGGTGAGCATTATGTGTGAAAAGAGCATTCGAAATTATTAATACACTCATTCACATTCAAATATGTATATGTGCGTGTATTAATCAATATTTTTGAACAGCAACCTGAATGGTCAATATATGCCTGGTGGATACTATTCGGTCGAAGAAGCTCAGGGCATTGATTGGTACACTTGGCATGGACATAATTACTCGCTGAAGTACGCACACATGGCCATCAGACCAAAAGCGAGTTCTAACTAAAGATGCACTAGGATGAAGGAGGCGAATAGCCGTGTATACTATAATATATTTCAGCTATTTCAGCACAAAAAAAAATAAAAATTAATAATAATAAATAAACTCCAAGCACAATGAAAATGGTTTCAAACTTTTTAATACATTTTTCGAATATCAACCACTTCAAAAGTACCTAAATGCAAAAGAATTTGTTTTTAAATTGCAACATCCGAACAACGGGAAGCCTTTTTACAACAGTGTGCATGATCAGTTTGTGAACATCTTGGTTGTTAGTAACAGCATAAAGGCATCGAGATAAGTTAAAGCATATGGACACATACTAAAATGCTATGAATGATGAAAGGAGTCCATTTAGTCCGTCCGTCCAACCATTCGCAGGATAAATTGACCAATATTTAAAATATTTTGGAGCACAAATTGCTCTTTGTTCAAGGTAGCTTGATGTTGAAAGTAGGCGAAATCGACCACGCTCACCTGGCATATAAGAACAATTTTTATTATAAATGATGCAAAATTACTCAAATTTAGAACCCATAAATAAAGAACCCAGAAAGATAAATACAATCCAATTATAAGTATTGCTTCTCACCTCATTTAGATCCAATGTAAATAATATTAAGATCAGACAAAACCCACAACCACGTTTTCTATGTCAACAGAAAATTTCTCTCATTACCTATAAGTTCGCTTGACTCCAAAAAGATTACACCCAGCCCAAATTAAATTTTACTAAAATGTGCACGGGTATATATAATTCGGTCCATACCAAATTTAGCTTTTTCGTAATTAAACAAAAATAAGTGAAAATCAATCTGCGAGGACTGAAGTACGACCTTGCGATCCGTGACAAAAGTGATCAGTGAGTCGGAAGGGCCTAATAAATAGAGAATATCTAAGTCGCGACTGAAGGCAATGTTGAACGCCAAGAGCGGCTGGGGCTTGTAGCATGACAATACACCGGCCAGTTCCTCGCATATTGTGCAAGAGTTTTTGTCGAAAAAAGTCATCCCAACCTTGCTGTATCCAAAATGAAATTTTTTATTATTTCCTAACATGAACTCCAAAGAATGATTAGAGGCACTTTCAATCGTGGTATCAGCATTGGAATCAATGTATAGAGTTAGAGAAACTATTGTAAAGATCGAATTTGCTCGTAACTAAATTTTTTGGTGTTATATTGATAAAATTATCAAAATGATGAGTGGAATTGAGTGCTCCATTATATATTGTATATAATTGGCGCTTAAGCCTCCTTTGGGTGTTTGGCCGAGCTCCTTCTTTTATTTATGGCGTGCGTCTTGATATTACTTCCCCAATGGAGGGACCTACAGCTTTAAGCCGACTCCGAAGGGAAAATGGTTTTTATGAGGTGCTTTTTCATAGCAGAAATAGACCCGGAGATTTACCATTGGCTGCCGAGGGGTGATTGCCAATAGAAACAACTTTTCTTCTGCTCCATGGATTGATTCATTACTTTGGTAAAATTTGTCATATCTCAGTGAATCTTGTGTAATGCGAGGTGCGTCTACTAACTACCGAGACTGACGTTCATAAATATTTGATTTTGAATTCGTAGATGTATAATTATTATAACCTTCAATATACTTACATGGCTTCTCTATGCCTACAACACTCCGGATGAATCTTGCCCTGATTGAAGCAGAGCTGAAAGTCTTCTGCCACCTATTTCAATCAAAGGTCATGGCTTCGAGTTTACCTATTTAACTATAGAAGCGAGTTATATTGCATGTATTCGAAAGAGAAGGCTTCTTGGTAAACAGCTAGCCTTGCGTGCGCACTTCTGCTACCATTATTAATAGTCACACTTCAAATATTTGATATTCCTAGGCACATTCTAGCCCTAGGCTCACAAGAATTGCCCACCTTTACTTCTCCTTTTGGAATGGGTAGCCGTAAAACTTCATCATCGTCAAGACAACACAAAAGCAGATCGAGGACGGAACTTAGAGGAATATTTGTTAATATGAGTGGCTTTGACTTTAAGAATATAAGGCTGCCTCAGAAGGTAAGACTTACCATACACCAAATCCAGTCCATTTTGACACATCCAAAAAGGAAAAAGAGGAAGAAAACTCCAAAAAAATTAAGAAAGAGTAGGAAAAACTGAACTGATAATAATCAAACTAATAAATCAATTCATGGAGCAGAAGAAAAGTTTTTTCTAATAGCAATCGCCCCTCGGCAGCCAATGGTAAATCTCCGGGTGTATTTCTGCAATGAAAAAGCACCTCATAAAAACCATTTTCCCTTCGGAGTCGGTTTAAAACTGTAGGTCCCTGCATTGCGGAAGTAATATCAAGACGCACGCCATAAATAAAAGAAGGAGCTCAGCCACACACCCAAAAGAGGCTTAAGCGCCAATTATATACATATATATATATAATATATAATGGAGCACTCAATTCCACTCATCATTTTGATAATTTTATCAATATAACACCAAAAAATTTAGTTACGAGCAAATTCGATCTTTACAATAGTTTCTCTAACTCTATACATTGATTCCAATGCTGATACCACGATTGAAAGTGCCTCTAATCATTCTTTGGGGTTCATGTTAGGAAATAATAAAAAATTTCATTTTGGATACAGCAAGGTTGGGATGACTTTTTTCGACAAAAACTCTTGCACAATATGCGAGGAACTGGCCGGTGTATTGTCATGCTACAAGCCCCAGCCGCTCTTGGCGTTCAACATTGCCTTCAGTCGCGACTTAGATATTCTCTATTTATTAGGCCCTTCCGACTCACTGATCACTTTTGTCACGGATCGCAAGGTCGTACTTCAGTCCTCGCAGATTGATTTTCACTTATTTTTGTTTAATTACGAAAAAGCTAAATTTGGTATGGACCGAATTATATATACCCGTGCACATTTTAGTAAAATTTAATTTGGGCTGGGTGTAATCTTTTTGGAGTCAAGCGAACTTATAGGTAATGAGAGAAATTTTCTGTTGACATAGAAAACGTGGTTGTGGGTTTTGTCTGATCTTAATATTATTTACATTGGATCTAAATGAGGTGAGAAGCAATACTTATGATTGGATTGTATTTATCTTTCTGGGTTCATTATTTATGGGTTCTAAATTTGAGTAATTTTGCATCATTTATAATAAAAATTGTTCTTATATGCCAGGTGAGCGTGGTCGATTTCGCCTACTTTCAACATCAAGCTACCTTGAACAAAGAGCAATTTGTGCACCAAAATATTTTAAATATTGGTCAATTTATCCTGCGAATGGTTGGACGGACGGACTAAATCGACTCCTTTCATCATTCTTAGCATTTTAGTATGTGTCCATATGCTTTAACTTATCTCGATGCCTTTATGCTGTTACTAACAACCAAGATGTTCACAAACTTATCATGCACACTGTTGTAAAAAGGCTTCCGTTGTTTGGATGTTGCAATTTAAAAACAAATTCTTTTGCATTTATGTACTTTTGAAGTGGTTGATATTCGAAAATTGTATTAAAAAGTTTGAAACCATTTTCATTGTGCTTGGAGTTTATTTATTATTATTAATTTTTTTTTTCTTTTTCTGAAATAGTTGAAATATGTTATAGTATACATGGCTATTCGCCTCCTTCATCCTAGTGCATCTTTAGTTAGAACTCGCTTTTGGTCTGATGGCCATGTGTACGTACTTCAGCGAGTAATTATGTCCATGCCAAGTGTACCAATCAATGCACTGAGCTTCTTCCACCGAGTAGTATCCACCAGGCATATATTGACCATTCAGGTTGCTGTTCAAAAATATTGATTAATACACGCACATATACATATTTGAATGTGAATGAGTGTATGAATAATTTCGAATGCTCTTTTCACACATAATGCTCACCTATCATGGCAACGATTGTACCACCAAGCTCCCAAATAGGCGATGGCACAATTTTTCGTTGGGTCGCTATCGTTGTCATGATCTCTTGTTGTAAATTGTTGACCCTTTTGCACTATCATCGAATCTCCTGCATTGCCAGTAAAACCATTCAATTTGTTTAAGGCATAATTCTCAATATCATTGTCGATGGCAAAATTAGCATATTTTGCATAACGTTCCTCTCCATCGAAATCCTCCATTTGTATCCATAACTCATTGGGTTGATCATTTGTGAGCGCATATAATTTGTCTAAACCAATAAAAAATTCCTCTTCCTTGTCACCAAATCCGGCCACATAATCATCCCAATCGCGATAGAAATCCTCAGCGCCATCTGTGCGACGTTGCACCACAGTCCAGGCGGCACCACCATGCGGATCTGCTAGGCAGTAGACTTCGAAGGGAGTGGAATCAAAATTGGGCAGGTATATTGTATAGATGCCGCTTTCAGCAAATCTGTCCTTTGCAAAAGCTTCAGCGCAGCTGGCTGGTAATTCGCGTTCGAATCAGTAGATGTGGGTTCGTCAAGATGTTTGCGAAGCTCTGAAGCCTTCCTTATGCGTATAGAAAAGTCGGCAAATTGTTGTGCTTGTTTACGCTTGACTGATAACAGTTCCTCGTTTGTGATAACGCCCTGTTCCTGCACTTTGTTTGCCAAAACAACTAAAGCTTCTTTTAAATATTTTTGCTCGTTAACAATATCGTTTAGGGTATTTGTTGGTCTGTATAGAAAAGCGCACAATTAAACCACAAAAACAAAACCAAAAACAAATTATATAATATATTTCAATATTACTGAAATTTCTACTTACTTTAGTTCATAGACCTCCGTTTTGTATATTTTATTATTAAGTGCAAAGACGTCGGTGCTCAGTTTTTGGCCATAACAATCCTCAAATTCAGTGCCACAGAGAAATTTCTATAAAATCAAGTTCTGCTTTTTTACTAGACTTAAAACATTTTTCACAAAAAACCCGTCTCTTCAGTACTTACGCTCACAACATTTTCATTGCTCACTTGTAGACTATTTGTCCACCCTGGCATTCCAGTGACATAAGCACTAGCCGTTCCGTAATGAAGCAACAGCACAGTTGTAAAGGATACAATGCACAGCCCCATCTTTAAACTAGTGACCGATTTCTAAATGAAAAATTTTGAAGTGCAATGCTACAATATTTAAAGAGGAAAGTAATCAGCGCTTATCGCCATTCGCCATGAGTAATCGCAATTAGAATTTGTTTATAATTATTATATTATATTGTTTTCTTACTGCGAATGCTTGTGATCTCAAGTTCACTATCCCTCTAATCTTTTTTAAATTCCGCAAGTTTTTAAGTTTCGAATTAAAAAAGTAAAAATAAATTTTTCCGGTTCTAAATAGTAGTTGCTATTAGGTTTATTGCATTTGCAAATAGTTTTATTGCATTTCAAAATAGTGCCCATGAAGATATATACAATTTTGCAACACGTTTTCCACTCTGATTGAGGTAACTCCAAAAGATGTGATTTGAGCGCATCAATCGCTTCTTCAGGTATCAAAAACATTGATCTCTCTTTTTATTTTTGGTATCTACAAACAGCAATTACTGGGTGTCAAATCAGCCATCTGCGGCGAATCAGTCATCGACTCGATATTTTGAATACTCAAAACTTAACTTGCTTGAGCAGATGTGTGAAAGCCGGCATTGGATGCTTTTGTGATTCTCCGAATATCGTAGTCGTCTACGCGCAAAGGTAAACAAATCTTCCTCAAATGACATGAAATAGATCGGACACTTCAAAGGACGCCTCATCGGATATAGTAATTGATTAATCATCTACGTCATGCAAATGTTCCGAACCATTCGCTTCGTTCCTTTAGGTTACTATCATATCATATCATCATATTTCCTTCGTAGTGCTTCGTAGTGAACAGCTTTTGTCGGTTTTTGATCGTCCTGTAGAGTAGCGCGGATTTGGAAAATCAGTAATCACGGTGGATCGAGATGATGCTTCAGCACCAAAAGTCGAAGACGATCGGTGCATTGTTGTTGATTTAATTCACGTCGAAATTTATAGAAGACAATCGCACGAAAGTATTGACGATTCAATTCCATTTTTTGTTCAAAAAGGTTGGTTGGTTGGTTGAAGACTCTTGAACAGTGGTTTGCCCAGGGTTGACATTCTCTCCTTCCATAGGGAAGGGCATTCATGGAGGAAATGGAAAATCATTTATTTTTTCTCTGAGTGCTTACAACTATGACAACTATGGCCGGTTTTTATTTATCAATGTTTACGTTCGTTTGAGAGGCATAACGTTCTGCTAATTTTGCATGTTGCCTGGTTTCTCGGGGGTATTTTGAGCAAATTGTATTCTTGATTGCACTTACTGGTGTGAATACCGATTCTGCAAGAGCACCATTCACGGCAGATCACAATTTTGCCAGTTCATCTGCTTTTTCATTACCTTCAATTTTCCCATATCCCGAGACAATGTTAGGATGTCTGGATATCAACGACCTTGCAGATCGCTGAACAAAGAAGGCAGTGCAACTATTGCAATATTAGTCAACGCTGTTCAAAGGGAAGGCGGTTAGTTTCCTACAATGGAGGTGTGAGACTGATTGACAGCCAAAATTCGGAGTACGAAAGAATTGTCAGTTGTCAACATCAAATGGACCTAAGTCATCTTCAGTAAAAAATCAGAAATATAAAATTAATCAACGCTAACGAACTCTGTCCTCCCTTATCTGTCGACTAGTCCCATTAAGATTGGCAGTGCATATGATGCCAGAAATTCCCGGAAAATACATATAAGTAAAAAACTTACCTAATTCAGGTACCACTCTACAGTAGAGTAATTATTTTCTAGGTGCATATGTATTATATGTGTGTGTAATCTGCAATTAATTAAAACTGTGAAATATTACTAATTTAATTACTAGTCGATAATTTTGAGAAATTCGCACAAAATTACCATAACAAAATCTTTGAGTCATAAAATGATGCCGCTGTAGTTGCTCCTGCACATACATATGTACCAGTACATGATTTCATAATTATAAAAGCATTGAAGAATTCGGCGCAAATGTTTACAAGAGAGTGGCAACTAAATGGTGGCATCAACATGAATTATGCCGTTGAGTCGACGGTTATATGTACATATATAAAGAGATTTGTATTAATATGCCAGTAATAGAGTTGATGTGAATAAGCCCTGTCCGAAATGAAACTAAAATAAGACAAACCACTTTCAACTGGTTCACAAAAAAAAAAACAAAAAACCTTAGTATTGATGACGAATAAGTTTTACAATCGATTTTTTTCTGATTTTTATTTTTTTTAGTTTATTTTCATGGAAATTCAAGCCATTTTGTAATAAATAAAATTAAATTTGTGCAAAATAAAATCTCCTACTACCGCTGATTGATTCATTTTAGAATCGACTCTTTTTTGCCTTTTGGTTTCTATTGCCAGCAACATAGTAGGTCAATTTTGCTATTGGCAATGCTGTCAGTATGTGAGTAGGAATTGGAAGGCATGGAAATAGACTATAGGTACCACACAAAGCTTTTGTCGAAGCTGTCAAGATATTATAGAAGAGGAAACTGTGTACATGCATTGCTCTATGCAGAAAAAAAGCATTCCATGCTCGGAACCGCCTTTCTGGACAGCATTGAAGAGGTCTCACAAATAGAGTTGACGAAATTAACAAAATTCATTAAATCCACAGCTTGGTTCAAGGAAGACTCAGGAGTATAAAAAACGAGCTCTAATGGTATCACAATGGGATTATTCAGACCTAGTATGTCTACCTTGTTGCAGCCAAACTCCGCACACGCCTCTGTGCAGCAAAAATGTACATCTACCTACGCAAAGATTGTTCGACATCGAAAAGCTGCAATGAGAACAGACAGCCAGAAGATTCGTCACTCGACTGTCACTTCTGTTGGTACGACGAGGAATGTCATGCTGCCGCAGAAAGAAAGAATGCCGCCTCTAGAGCCACGCTGCGATTGGGCGCAACGCGAGTCATGTGGGATCGCTACAGAGAGCTAAAAAAGAAAGATTATCCGACAGAAAAAAGAGAGGCCGAAAAGTGAGTCCGAAGAGCTTGAGATGCTGGCCAACAGGAACAACGCCCGAAAATTCTACCAGAAAGTTCGGCGGCTTACAGAAGGTTTTAAGACCGAGGCGTTTTCCTGTAAGAACAAATACGGCGAACTGGTGACTGACATCCAGAGCAATCTTACGTTATGGAGGGAACACTTCTCGAACCTGTTAAACAGTGATAGCTGCGCATGTCACAGAGAAAGTGGAGATCCCGATACCCCAATCGTTGACAACGGAATTGACGTTCCGCTACCCGACCATGATGAGGTGAGAATAGTGATAACGCGGCTAAAGAACAATAAAGCCGCGGGCGCCGACGGACTGCCGGCTGAGCTATTCTAACATGGCGGCGAGGAGCTGGTAAGGTGCATGCATCAGCTCCTGGAATTGGAATTTATGTATGCTCTGCCCAATCCATAAGAAGGACGATTCTGCAATCTATGCCAATTACCGCATGATTAGTCTTCTAAATATCGCCTATAAGGATCTAGCGAGCGTATTGTGTGAAACGCTGAAGCCCGACCTGTGCCTTTAGACCTGGCAAATCTACCATCGACCAAATATTTACAATACGCCAATTTTTGGAAAAGACCCATGAACGGAGAATCGACACATACGATCTTTACTTCGATTTCAAAGCTGCATTCGACAGTATGGAAAGGAGTTACTTGTATGCCGCGATGTATGAATTTGGTATCCCCACAAAACTAATACGGGAGCAAGATGACGTTGCTCAGCCCCAGCAGTGCTGTCAGAGTTGGTAAGGACCTCTCCGAGCCGTTTGTTACCAAACGAGGTTTCAGACAGGATGACTCGCTGTCGTGTGACTTCTTCAACCTGATGTTGGAGAGGATCGTACAAGCCGCAGAACTTAATCGCTCAGACACAATATGTTATAAGAGCGTACAATTGTTGGCGTATGCTGATGATATTGACATCATCGGCCTTAACAACCGCGCTGTTAGCTCTGCCTTCTCCCAACTGGATAAAGAGGCAAAGCGAATGGGTCTGGTGGTGAACCAGGACTAAACGAAGAACCTCCTGCCTTCAAACAAACAGTCGGCGCACTCGCGTATCGGAACCCACGTCACTGTAGACAGTTATAATTTCGAGGTTGTAAAAAACTTCGTTTATTTAGGAACCAGCATTAGCACCGATAACAATGTCAGCCTTGAAATCCAACGTAGAATCTCTCTTGCCAACAAGTGCTACTTTGGGCTAAGTAGGCAATTGAGTAGTAAAGTCCTCTCTCGACGAACAAACCTAACACTCTACAAAACTCTCATCCTGCCTGCCCTAACGTATGGCGCAGAAGCTTGGACGATGACGACATCAGATGAAGCGACGCTTTGAGTGTTTGAAAGAAAGATTCTGCGCATGATTTTTAGACCTTTGCACGTTGGCAACAGCGAATAGCGCAGGCGATGGAACGATAAGCTGTATGAGCCTTACGACGACATAGGCATAGCCCAGCGAATAAAGATCCAGGGCTACGTTGGCTGGGTCATGTCGTCCGAATGGAATCAAACGCTCCGTCTCTGAAAGTATTTGATGCGGTACTCTCTGCGTTGGAAATATCAGGTGGAGAAGGGATTGGCTTCACTTGGTGTGTCCGATTAGCGCCGGTTAGCACGAAAAAGAAATAACTGGCGCGCCTTGTTAAGCTCGGCCAAAATCGCCAATTAAGAAGAAGTGTATCGGATAACAGCCACTTAACCTAGCCTAACCTTAATATAGGCATTTTATTCGTCTCATTTAGAGAAATTTAACATTTTTCTCTTTTTTTTAAGTCAGACATTTCGCCAATAGGTTAGTGAAAGTTTTATTTGTTTCGAATCTGGCCTATTATTTCCACCCTTTTCCAGCTGAGAATTACTAAATGACTTGTCACTACTCTGCTACAGCAAACAAAATGATTAGGTGAGTGAAGGTTTAGAGTTATGCCATGACCAATAATTTCTTTTCTTTTTTTTAATGGCAAGAATTGAACCCGATAAGCCTCGAAAGAGGCCTGAAAAGCCTTGCTGTTCGCGAGAAATAACTATTGACTTTTTATTAATTGAGAACTATGGCTTTCTTTAAAATAATTTAGAGTACATTAAAATAAAATAAGTAGGTTTTTTATAAAAAAAATTAATCAATCTTACGCATGGGTCGTGCGTGCGTGAAGTGCCATTTTGATGCGCCTTTTTTATAAATCCTCTGATCTCAGATTCAATATTATCATCAATTCTTTTTTTTATAAATATACGAATATTTTCGTAACTTCCGCTTTTTTTCGTTTTTATTTCTTTTTCAAAACCAATTAAATGATGGTCGGCCCTTTTTGATTCTTTCTTCTGAGGCTTATTTCGTAAGATCCGCTACCGACATATTGACTCAAAATCATATTATACTACACTTATGGTGTAACGTTTTACACAGCCACCAATTCGGCTTGAGTGGTATTATGTGTTCCAATTGACACCGCGACCAATATCTTTATAACACATGGGTTGAAAAGTCCCGGGCCTAACACATAGATGGCACTAGTTTTATTGCATTAAAAGGACAGCTGTTGACATTTTATGATATTCTATTCATTACTTCGTGAGTTATTGTGCTAAAAGTGATACTACTTTTGTTATTTTCAAAACAAAGGATCAAAAAGAATTTCCACAGAAACAACAGGTTATTGCTGAAACTGAGGCCTATTTTGAGGCCTTCATTCTACAAAAGTGGTATTAAAATGTTACAGCAGCACTGGAATGAGTGCGTTGTTCTTGATGGAGATTACGTTGATGAATAAAGCTGAATAAATCGTGTTTTCTTTGTTAGGCCCGGGACATTTACAACTAAATGCAACCAAAGGGAAAACATTCATTAAACGAATTTTGAGTGTAAACGAGTAAGGCGCTCGAGTCTAGATTTAGTGGGTAAATACTTTCCGTTTCTACATTTTTACTGGAGTCATATGTCATCAGTCTATGGGCAGACAGGCTAACTATTATAAGTTGTGTTCACTGCGTGTGAATCTCGAATGATAAATTATTAAATTTATTTAATTGCTATTGAGAATTTTAAGATTGAGATGTTTTATATTACTTTCGACTTAGTGTAATCAAACAGGAGTGTGCTGATCAACTTGCTTTAGTTTTCGACGACGAATCATCATCTTAAGATATGGCATTTCGCTGAATTTTCGAACTTCGGGAAGGTCGTCCATCATCATTTATTGTGCCAGAAAAGATCGTACCATAGCTTGGATAATAGTCCTATTCTCATAAAATTAATTTTAATTAAACTTAGCATTTAAAAAGATATGCTCCCACTCGATACCACATAATCTGGCATTCGTTCAAAAAAAGTCTCGTTGGTGCACTTAAATGTTGAAAAAATTTAAATGCGATAGATCAAAAGATATCTACATATAAGATGTTGAGAGGCAGCGAGTTGTGGAACTAGAATCTAAACAACCGATTTGATGGTTTTTAGACGAGCCAAATACGACAAAAGTATTTTACGTACGAAATGCTCCGAGTCAAGTGATTCATTGGAATCATTATAAATGTCACCACCTCATTGTTAGGGCATTACCGATTTGGCAATTCTAAGTGATATATAGTATTTACTTGCCAGGAGTAATCGGAAAAATGCGATGAAGACGAATCATTCTAGACCACACATCGGCTCAAGCAGTTAGCCTTTTTAGCATTCAAGCATTGAATTGCTGGATCAACCACCGTACAGTCCTAATTTGGGAGTCAGTGGTTTTTTCTTATTTGTGCAGATCAAAAATAAATTACAAGCTTTCCAGTTACCTCAACCGAAGTCGAAATCGGTTTAAACGAGTGCAAATGCGTATTAATATTCGTTGACAATATTCTTAATCACAACAGACCTTTTTTCAATTATAAATATTTATTTGTGCATATTTGAACACATGTTTGTATCTCATGAATATAATTGTCGAATGACAACAATTCGGAGGAGCATACGTTTGAGGAAATCCCCTGCCGGAAACTCCCTAGAATTTAACCATATTAAATTCACCAGTAAATTCGCTACAAGCACTCCCATTTGGTTTTTAACGAAACTCCCTGCAGGGTTTTATTCTTGAACTGCAATGGACACTCAACAAGCAGATTATAAATGTGGCACATTGGCATGTACCTATTTGCCAGTTGTAATTCAATAATGCTTAGTCATTAAATCGTTCTTCGCTTTAATTCATTCATTGTTAAAATAACAAGCTGTTAATTAGCTCGCTAGTGAAAAAACAACCAATCCTCGTAAAATCGCTACAGCCCACAAAAGTCGGTGAGCGCGTTTATCGAAATCTTTTAATAAATACAAAAGATCCCGAACTATTAAAATGAACGAATATCAATAATTAACAATTAAATATGGGCTATAAAAATTATTTATGGCAATTAATTGTATGCGAAATAAGAAAGAAGAACAAGAAGAAGGCGATTGAGAGGTTAAAAAAAAGTTAAATCAAATTGGCCATACGAAATGGGTATGGAGTTATAATTGAAGGGGCTTAAAAAGACGACCACATATTTAAACTATATGAATATGCGTATATGTGTGTATGTACATTATGGTACACCCTGTTTTGTAAAGATCAGAGCTTGAAATTTGAAAATGAACTCCAGTGTTTATTTAGAAACTTCCGATGCTTTTGTTGTTATAAAGAGTGTAAGTTTGTATGGAACACAATATCCTATAAATGTCCGCTCAGTGTCTACGATTTTCATGGCTGCTTCTGACGAGCTTTCTTATCATCTTTTGCTATAGTGCCGACTAAATTGCAAAAATGGTCCAATATTCACGCATTTAAGCTCAGAAATTTTTCTTAGTTTATCTGATAAATTACCCCTGGTTGGATGGCTTAAGAGGCCAATAAAGAGAGCTGGCAAGCTGGATATATTTTGAATATGCCGAGATCAATTCTGGTTAAGCAAAACCTTAACATGCTAATATACCTCAAATATACTGGTATCAGTGGGTCTCATGAAACAACTGGAGCTGTTCACCTCAATTGAAGGCGATTGGTCCCCGATTACGGCATTCGTGGCGCGAGAGTTTGTGATTGTAGTGATTATCTTTCAATGAATGCCATTAAGGCTTGTGGTATATCGTCTGGTCAAGATGTTGTCGAATATACACCTCAATAAAGACTACTTGCAAGGCATGATATTATATCCCTAAAGTAGAAGAATACACATTTCATTACAAGTGGCGCTGCTATTCTGATTGTGGTATTATAGTTTGCAGCCCCATCCACTTAATTCTATTAGTCTCTGACGGTCTTATTTTTGTCATTTTATTTTGAAAGTATTTGCAAAACTTTATGTAAAAATATTTTGGTTTAAAAAAAAAGAAATAAATAATTGGCGCGTACACTTCTGTTAGGTGTTTGGCCGAGCTCCTCCTCCTATTTGTGGTGTGCGTCTTGATGTTGTTCAACAAATGGAGGGACCTACAGTTTCAAGCCGACTCCGAACGGCAGATATTTTTATGAGGAGCTTTTTCGTGGCAGAAATACACTCGGAGGTTTGCCATTGCCTGCCGAGGGGCGACCGCTATTAGAAAAATGTTTTTATTAATTTTGCCTTCACCGAGATTCGAACCAACGACCTCTCTGTGAATTCCGAATGGTAATCACGCTCCACAAACTAAAAATACTAAGCGGGTTGAAGCTTTTTAAACGAAACATACGAGCTGTGTTCAAAAAGTATCGCGAATTTTGAATTTCCGCAAGTTACGTTTATTCGAATTTCGAATTTTTTGTGTCCATGTCCCTCACTCATGCCGACAAGTTCGGCCATTTTGAATGTTCAGTTAATTGCTAGCAGCTGCTTTGCTTGCAGGTGTTTCGGCTCGTCTTCGATTTTTACCTATTCAAAAAGATGGATCAAATAACCTATATCAAATTTTGTATCAAAAACGAAATTAAGTGCGCGGATGCATTCCGAATGTTGACTGTGTCATACGAAGAAGCTACTTTGGACCAAAGCAACGTTTATCGGTGGTACCAAATGTTCCCAGAAGGCCGAGAAGATGTGAACGACGAAAAGCGTGTCGGACGCCCGAGCACTTCAACAACAGACGAGAAAATTCTTGAAGTGAAGAAAATGGTATTGGCCAATCGTCGAATCACCGTTAGTGAAGTTGCTGAGAAGCTAGACATATCGATTGGCTTTTTTTTTTTTTTTTTTTTTTTTCTCTTGTCGGGACAACTAGCAAGTGCAGCACTCAGACATTAATTGAGTCCATTGTACTACACTTGGATTCCCTTTTAATTTTCTTTAAATCTACCCGATCTCCGAAGAAATCTGAGTAGATCTTGTGGTGCCAAGGAGCCAAGATGGTCGCTTCTTAACACATCAGTGCCAAAGACCTCAAACCTGATTCGAGCGAAGGCGGGGCAGACACACAGGAAGTGGTTCGCCGTCTCATCCTCCTCTTCACAAGCTGGGCAGAGTACACTGTCTGAGATGCCCAACCTTTCCATGTGCTTTGCCCACAGAAAGTGGCCCGTCATCAGTCCTACCAGCCGTCTGCACTCCCCTCTGCTTAATGACAGAAGGCTAGTGGCATTCGATTTTTTCAATGATTTGGACATGAGGCGGCCGCCATAGGCGAAAGGGTTGGTGCGTGACCACCATTCGAAATTCACCGAGAGAACGTCGGTTGGAATCTCGGTGAAACACCAAAATTAAGAAAAACATTTTTCTAATAGCGGTCGCCCCTCGGCAGACAATGGCAAACCTCCGAGTGTATTTCTGCCATGAAAAAGCTCCTCATAAAAATATCTGCCGTTCGGAGTCAGCTTGAAACTGTAGGTCCATCCATATGTGGAACAACATCAAGACGCACACCACAAATAGGAGGAGGAGGTCGGCCAAACACCCAGAAAGGGTGTATGCGCCAATTATATATATATATACGTACATGAGACGGGTCCCCGCAAAATTCGTACCAAAAAACTTTCGGCCAAAAGCAGAATCGCATGAACATTGCTAATGAGATGTTGGACTCTGTCCGCAACGACCCAAATTTGTTCCAGAGGGTCATAACTGGTGACGAATCGTGAGTTTATGGTTATGACGTGGAAACCAAAGCTCAATCATCTCAATGGAAGCTGCCGCACGAACCAAGACCGAAAAAAGGACGCCAAGTTCGGTCGAATGTAAACGTTTTGCTTACCGTTTTCTTCGACTGCAGGGGCGTTGTGCATCATGAGTGCTTGCCACAGGGTAATAAGGAATATTACCTGCAAGTTATGCGCAATTAGCACCATGCGGATTTGTGGAAGAATAAAGATTGGCTCTTGCATGACGATAATGCCATTGCTCACACATCGTTGCTTGTGCACGACTTTTTGGCCAAAAACAACACACTAATAATGCCACAGCGACCGTATTTCCCAGATCTGGCCTCCTGTGACTTTTTCTTGTTCCCGAAACTTGGAGGCCCATGAAAGGACGACGCTACGCTACGATTGACGAGATAAAGACGGCATCGAAGGAGTAGCTGAACAAGATAAAAAATGATTTTTTGAAGTGTTTCGAAGATTGGAAAAAACGTTGGCACAAGTGCATAATATCTCATGAGGATTACTTTGAAGGGGACAAAATAGATATTAATGAATAAATAAATATTTTTTTAAAAAACACAAAATTCGCAATACTTTTTGAACACATCTCCTACGGCGTAGGGAAAGGCCTGGCGGAATGTTTTCAGGAGCATCCCAAGGGATCTTTCTGGCCATAGAGTGAACTCTTGATTAAAGAACAGCATATCAGATTAAACAATTGTTGCTTTGAAATATTGGTTCTAAAAAAGTTTTGAAAGACATTTTGCAATATCTTGACCAAGAGAAATTTTCGACTTAAATTTTTTGAAAAATTTTTTTAGAATTTTTTTTTTTTTTTGTTTTATATTGTATATGTACGAAGTGATGTCTCATACATACATACAAATCATACAAATCAATCTATACATCAATACTCACATAATCCCTTCGCTCATATGTATTCTACCACATGATGCAAAAAACGCATTCGTCCCACCGATTGTTTCGTGGTACAATTCTTCAATTTAACTCTAAGTTATGTAGTTATTTACATATGTATATAAAATTTTGTGTTGTGAGAAGCCATATTTGATTTTGCACTGTATAGGCTGTCCTATTAGCTAAGTCAATAAGCAAAGACTCAAATTATAGTACGATTCAGAAGAGTCATCGGCGAAGGCAGCATCGATCGACGATCATAAATCACTGCCCAATGTAACTAATTAAAAAATTGGGCACGCTAAACTGGCTTCCAGCTTGCCTGCCTGCCTGCCCGAGTCAATCTGACATATCACACACACACACACACAAACACTCTGCTGCTGAGTGAAACTTACCTTAGGCCAAATGTAAAGCCCAGAAGTACATACATATGAGGCTGAGGAGAATCAATCGACGACAATGCTGGCTAGGTGGCGATTTGCTCAGCTCGGGAGTGGTAGGAAGGGCCTCGCTGTATGAGAATTGAGATTTTTTCCAAAGTAATTCGTTTTATTGGCTTATTGGATTTATTTGCAGACTTCGATAAATTAACAGCGCCAAATGCCGAAGCGTCAAAGTTTCACCAGTCCCAGCTGAGCGAGGCAAAGAATGTCCAAGCTGCGTGCAACAGATCAACGGTGCGCGATCAGCAGGCGACAGCAACTCCGTCGGAGTGCTTACTACTCAGCGTTTTTGTGAATGCGTACCTGTATGTGTATGTGCATGTTCTGTGATTACTGCGGATGGACCTGCCACAACTACCGTCACCACCGCCGCCGTCACGCTGATGATATTAAGACGATAATGCAATAATACAATAACAATAAAAAATATATAAAAATCGTCGAGAAGTCTCATATATCCGCCAGTATTTAGTATGTATGATACTTATAGTTTTATTCTGAGTGACCGCTTGATTGGCCACTAATTGCCAGTTGACGGCAGCAGACGTCTCGTTTAAATGCAACGCACCTTATCGCACGCACCGAACCGAGAGGCCGATGGACCAACTGTCCATATGGAGTAGGTAAATATTCCTAAGTACTCATAAGTACACACATACATATGTATGTATGCACATTAGGGTGACCGTTATTCATGTGGAAAAAATAAAACACCTTTATTTTTGCGGGACACCCTCGATAAAAGTAAGGTTACCTAAAAAACTGCAAATTATGAAATCTTAAGCCAATCGGAAAAAAATCGAGGTTCCGACGAGAGCCTAAAGTTGAAAAATAAAGAAAAATGGGTATTTTTTAAAATTAATCACAACGCAAGTAAATAAAAATAGTTTATGAATGTTTACTATTCGAAGTATTGCAGTTGTAGAATTAGAATATTGTGTTCTTAAATCTACGTCAGTTTCTAAGAAATAATGATTTTATAGTAATCTAAATATTAAAAAAAAAGTAAACAAATATTATGTCTCAATAACAATTTTTGTAGGTTTTTTCACATTTAATATTAACTACTCACGTTTATGCACTTAAATCGTATTTGCTTTGCTGATTAAAGATTTTTTTGAATGTAGTGGAAATTTTGAAGTATAGTCCTTCACGCCTTGCAGTAAGTTTTGTAGATCTTCTTCATTTTGCGTAAGTTTTTTATTGTAATATACGTTTGAATAAGTTTAACACCACGCTCAGCTGTGTCGGTAACAACTTTAATTTTGCTAACAATTTCTAATCCTTTTTCGAAATTCTCGTCCAGGTCCCAAAAATCAGGATCATTCTTTAAAAACTCTTTGGAAATACCAAAACGTTTAAAAAACTCCATGTATGTGGTGTTATAAAATCTGACAATTTTATTTTCACAAATGCCCCTACATCAGTCACTTTCAATTGTATACGTTTGCATGGTTCGACATCGCAATCCTCAGAAGCATAAAAATTTTTCTCCATTCTTATTTTCTCCGTTTGGGGATATTTTTGTTAAAGAATGAAAACGCAAGGCTTTCATCTGATAACGACCACAAATGATTACATATCTTGCCAATAACTGCAGCTGATAATTTTTGTCAATCTTTTGATAATGATAAATCTCTAGCAGAAATGTTAAATCTTGATTGGGTGCTTCAGCAGCAGCAGTGGAACAAAACCATACTTTAACGTAGAAGCGTACTATAAAAATACATATATCGCGTAAACTCTGTTCTTCACGTACTGTTAACTTAAATTCGTTTCTAAAAGTATACATTTTCAAAGAAGAAATAGCTTTGGATATCCAACGTACGTAATACTGTGGGCAAAAAGTAAGGGGAATTTGGTTGTAAAATTAAAAACCTTTATTTATTCTTGTAAATCAATTTCATCCCCTTCAAAATAGTCCCCTCTCGATGAAATACACTTATGCCAACGATTTTTCCAATCCCCGGAACATGCCAAATAGTCCATTTCCGGTATAGCCATCTGCACCTTCTTCGAATCAGCTTTTATCTCCTCAATCGACTCGAAACGCGTTCCCCGGAGTGGTCTCTTGAGTTTTGGGAATAGCCAGAAGTCACACGGAGCCAAATCAGGCGAATACGGTGGTTGCGGAACGATATGTGTGGAATTTTTGGCGAAATGGTCACGAAGAACGAGTGCAGTGTGAGACGGTGCATTATCGTGATGCAAAAACCAAGAGTTGTTGGCCCATAATTCTGGTCTTTTTAGACGAATTGCTTCACATAAACGATACATAACGCTCAAATAATATTCCTTATTAACAGTTTGGCCAGGTGGAAGGAATTCATAGTGCACCACACCACGAAAATCGAAAAAAACTGTCATCATGACCTTTATTTTTGAACGACTTTGACGTGCTCTTTTCGGTCTGACCTCGCCTTTAGCACGATATTCGCTTGATTGGTCGGTTGTTTCAGGGTCGTAGGCATAAATCCAAGTCTCATCTCCCGTAATGATGCATTTGAGCTTGTCCTGATAGTCTGAAAGCATTGTTTCACACACAACAACGCGACGACTTTTTTCCAAGAAATTGAGAGTTTTCGGTACCAAACGAGTTTTGACTTTTCGTAGGCCCAAATGTTCTTTTAAACATGGTTTTCACAGATCCTTCTGATATTCCGATCATATCAGTAAGGTCTTTAACAGTCAACCGATGATTTTTGAGCACTAACTCCTTCACTTTATTGACGTGTTGGTCATCTGTTGACGTCGATGGTCGTTCGGAGCGCTCCAAGTCATCAACACGTTCTCGACCCTCTTTGAAGTCTTTGTACCACTTATAAACATTTTTCTGCGACATGGTCGAATCACCAAATGCCTTCTGCAACATGCTAAACGTTTCCGCAGCCGAAATTTCATTCCGCAAACAAAATTTGATGGCACTTCTCTGCTTCATGTGCTGTCATTGTAAAAATCGAAAAATGCACTCTTGGTCGTTTGGTAAACTCAAGCGTAAATATATTGCTGATAATAACATTCACATGAAAGTTAGCCCAGATGTTATTAACAGTGCTGCCAACTCATGAAAAAAATATCTAGAGCGAAATTTTAATCCCGCGAAGTTTGACAAATAAATTCACCTTACTTTTTGCCCACCGTCCAAGCAAAAACGATTAAAGTAAGCTGTAATAACTCCTCGTAATCGTCTCGGGTATGATCTCTTGATAATTCAATCGTAAAGAATTTGAGCATTTCAGATTTCATGTAATTTAGCTGTTTGGCCACATAATCATTCTCTATACCACCTTTGTAATTAGTTGTATCCATTTCATTCCACTTGGCTTTAAATCTGTCAAATATTGGAACGTTCACACCTGATTTACTACTCATTTTTGATTCAAATGCAGCTCGCAGAAATAATTCATAGATTTGGTGTCGGCTGGGAAGGTGTAATACGAATATATTCGGATCTAGCATATTCTCTTAGAAAGTATCAGGAGCTGCTTGCTCTCTTCCAGTATTTGCAGAGGCCGTATCAAAGCAGGCCGCGACAATTGTTTTTCAGGATCTCTAGGCCAGTTGAAGTAGTTAATTTTGGAACTCCCAATAGTTGTTCACCGTTTCCAGTAAACTGCAAGCATTTTTCCATCCTAGTGTACTACTCCAGCTGCAACTTATAAAAAAATAAAATATTTTTATATATTGAATAATACAAAATAAAAACAATTTAAAAATTCAATTCTTCCATACCTTGAAATTATTTTTAACACATGTAGATATTTTCAATCGACTTTTTTTTACGTTCCTCCTGTAATGTTGTGCGATTTATTACAAGTGTATCAACGGGATGTCCAAGTTCTTCTGCGACTGCAATAATTGAATGAATAGCCGGCCTAACAGAAATTTTCCACTTGTCCATAGCTTCAAGAAGTCTCGGCGTAAGGAATTTATTTTTGCCTCTTATCGGGGCCATTGAGGTACTTCCGTATCCATCATTTCAAGTTTCGGATCATCTTGTGTTTCGATATCGCTTTCGGGCGAAGAAAAAACTTCTTGATCTAATCAAAAATTTATTTTTAACATTAAATTTTGTGAATTAAATTAATTAACATTAAATTAAATACCCATTGTTTATACCTTGAAAACTGATTCCTATTGACTTATTACTTTCACCAATATGCTTTCGCTTCTGGCTTTCTTCTGCATTCAATCGATCTAATTTTTGTTTGTCTAAGGCGTTCTTCAATAGGTGCGCTTCAAATTTTTTTCGATAGGGAGGGCGAACGACGCAATATTTTTTATTTTTCGCTTGTCATTTTACAGTTTACAGAAGTTTACATTAGTATACATTTCATCATGGAACGCTACACATTTGAGCAACGCGTGAAAATTATTTAGGCTTATTGTGAAAACGGGCGTTCAAATCAAAATGAATATCGCGCAATTTTCGAAGAAAATCAACTTCAGTGATGAAGTTCACTTTTGGCTCAATGGCTTTGTCAATAAGCAAAATATGCGTTACTGGACAGAAAGCAATCCACACGTGATTCATGAGGCACCGTTGCATCCCGAAAAAATCACTGTTTGGTGCGGTTTACATGCCGGCGGCGTAATTGGCCCATATTTTTTCGTTGACGAGAACGATCGCCACGTTACTGTGAATGGAAATCGATACCGCGACATGATAAACGATTATTTTTGGCCGCAATTGAATGGTATGGACTTAGACGACATGTGGTTCCAACTAGACCGGGCCACAAGCCACACAGCACACGCTACAATTGATTTGTTGGAGAGTAAGTTCGATGAGCGCATTATTTCCAGAAATGGACCGGTTAAATGGCCGCCGCGCTCGTGTGATTTGACGCCTCTAGACTATTTTCTTTGGGGTTATGTGAAGTCATTGGTATACAGTAACAAGCCGGCGACGATTTGTGAGCTCAGAGCCAATATTGAACACGAAATTGCTGGAATTTCGGCCGATTTATGCAAAAGAGTGGTCGAAAATTGGGTTCAACGATTGGACTTCGTAAAACGTGCACGCGGTGGTCATGCAAAAGAAATCGAATTTCATACTTAAATGTATATGTTCAAACTCGATAATAAAAAAAAAAATAGTTAAAAAAGTCAAACCGTTTGTGTTTTATTCAAAAAAAAAGTTGAAGCGCTCTTACTGAAAAACGCTTTATTAGAATTGCTGTTTTATTAATTCCAAGCACCCATCCTGGACGCCCTTTCTCACGTTGTGAAAGAAGAAAAGATTTATCAGTTTCATCCTTCATCATAGATAGAGCATCAATGTGTGTGATATCGAAAAGATCATCCAGTTTATTAACAAACTCCATCTCTCTTGTACGAAAAACCTCCAAAATTTTATTTTTTTGAAGAGTTTGCCATTCTGGATAAAGCTTTTCCACTTTTTCTTTACAATGTTGTTCTTTTCGAACTGGAATGTGTGCCTTTTCCCAAAATGTGCACACTTCTTTTATAGCTAAACACTTGCGCGAATAGTTAATTTTACAGTACGATGATTGAAGAAAAAACGGACAATGTTTGTTTTTTTTTGCTGGTAATTTGGAGCCAAGTATTTGTGGAGTCTTGGATCCGAATAAATAAATTTCCGAAGTAGAACGTAACCTCGCCATTTAATAATTATATTTTCCGCTTTAAGTGGAACACAAGAAACATTAGAACGTAAATTGCACTTTATAAACACATAGTTTGACGGTCCCAATTGCCCTCTAAATTTAATCAGTCAGTAGAAAAGGTCGCGTAGAGGTTTCGAGACGCAAGAACAAGGGAAAAAAGCAATGAACGATTCCGCGAACGTGAAAACACGGAACTCAATGCTTACAAACGTTATGTTTGCAGACGATATCCGAAAACTACAACCACAAAAATCCCGACAGTATAATAAATATCAAACATTCATTAAGAAATTAACTTAAAATAAAATGAAACGACGAATGATCGAATTTCACAAGCATCCAGCTATCCAGCTTAGTGATATCAGTGTAACCAGCGTACAGCAATAGAAAGAAAATACAACACTAAATGCTAAGAGAATTGCAAAAAAAAAAAATAAACACTTTATATTTAACTTCATTTTTTTAAGAACAATCACAACAATAAGATTATTTTGTGAGTGCGCACGTGCACTTTGAAAAACAACAAATATAAATGGAAAACCTAGTTAGAACCAAACAATATCAGAAAACTAAATCATTGAAAGAAGTTATATGAGCACTTACTGAAGTGTTTACATTTACATACTTTTCTAATGTAAGATACTGATTTTTAGAGAATTCAAGTTTAGCTCCTCTTTGCTTAATTTTTTTAAATTTAACCTTCACAATACTGTAATCAAATAATTATTTTCAAGCGATTCTGATCATCAGTAAAGTGCAAAAACAGATTTGGCTCAGATTGGCTTGGAATTTAATATTTGGTAGTTTTTTAGGTGTTTTTACATTTGTAGAGGTTGTCCCGAAAGAAACCAATAATTTTAATAATAACGGTCACCCTAATGTACATGTGTGTATGAAGGTATTTGCATCTACCTGCGCGCTGTTGCCAGCATTGCGTGTAATCAAAATGAGTCAAAATATTTGCGCGAAAAGTCTCCATCCCAAACAATCAACAATCATAGAGCCACGAATACTTGCCACAAACCACTAACTCTGTACATATTGCTACATAATAAACGAATATATATGTGTGTGTATTTAACGCTCCGTCTTCCATTTAAACTGTTTGCCTGACTATTTGCCTCTTTGGAATTTGTCAACCACTTTAGCGCCTCATGCTGCACTGCGCATGCGCAACTACCCAGTTGTATTCTGCGTGAGAAGTTGCACTATACAACTCTAAAACTCTTTGAGGCGCGCAGCTGGCGGCTGTTAATGTTCATACTTTTATTATTATTGTTGTTTAAACTGTTTTCAATACGTTTGCATTGCGCAAATATTTGGCTTTCAATTTATGAAGTGAGCATCCTCATCATTGGCATCAACACAGATACCCAACTATGCGTACATTAGTATATACAGGTATGTACAAGTATATAGTAGGTATGTGCAAACATGGATGGACTACAGATAGAGGCGATGAACAAAGGCACTTAGATGCTGACGCCGCGTATACAAACAGGGCAAGGTATATTTTGTAGAAGCTGGGATTGTTAGAATTTAAATACCAAATTTCGTGAGCTTTTTCAATATTGTAAGCCCCTTGATGAGATGAGATTTCAAGATTTTAGACTATGCGATCTTGGTTCCCCCATTGCCAGTTCGTAAAAGCCCGTTCCTCTATTTTTAAACTAAATTTTCCATGCGAATTAATGACTTACTAAAGTTAAAATGCTTAAAACTTCTCCACAAAATATTACTTCTCAGGAGCCCAAATACCATCGAATCATCAATTCTTTACGAACCTGGAACTCCTACCACTAAAAATCCAAAAAACCAGAGGCACATCGCGCATTAAAAGTGAACTGATACAATACTTCGTTGCCAGTAGTTGCTAATACTCTTACGTACGTATATCTTTCCTTTTCCATTTTCTCGTTTTTGCTATTTCTATACCTTCACACATATACTTTCAATATTTTTTATATTTTATATCCTCCGGAGTCACTCTGACTCTAAGAATAGGATTCACAGGCTCAAACACTTTAAAATAGCTTTTGCTTGCCTGTTTGATAAACAAAAAATTTAAATAAAATATGAGAATAAGTTTCCGCCCTCATAAAAGAGGTGTCGCTGCTGATACTATTTTTGTGTTCGCTCTAGTCATATACTGGTGGTTTGAAGGTGTGTGTGTGTGAGGTCTCGATCGCGGTAGTTGACATTCGTTTGAAGCGTAAAGATCCTTTTTCATCTAACGTCAAAAATGTATACGTCAATAAAAAAACAGCATTTTTGGGAAGTTTTGCTTCATTATTACCGTTTAAAGAAAATTGCAGCTGAAACGTGTCGTACATTGACCAATATTTACGGTAATAACGCCCCCTCAAATAAAATTTTTAAAGAGTGGTTTCGACGCTTGCAAAGTGACAATTTTGGCGTGAGTGATAAAGATCGCGAAGGGGCACCGAAAAATTTCGAAGATTCTCAACTACAACAATTATTGGGTGAAGACGCATGCCGAACCCTTGATGACATGTCTGAAGTGTTGGCTGGTGACAGATCAACGTTCATCAGTTGAAGGAGAGGGATATCGAGAGACGTTTGGTGACGTGTGAGATACTTCTTGAACAGCAGAAAATAAAAGGTTTTCTGCATTGCATTGTCACTGGTCCAGGTCCATCGACAGTGAAAAAAAATATTCATGCTTCAAAGGTATGTTGTGCATTTGGTGGGGCCAGAATGGTGTCATCTATTATGAACTCCTTAAACGATCTGAAACCATCACTGGCGATCGTTACCGACTACAACTAATGCGTTTGAATCTAGCTCTCAAAGAAAAGCGGCCGGAAGGGACGGTAGACATGACAATCTGGTTTTGCTGCATGACAATGCCAGACCCCACGTTGCTGAATCTTCTTCTTCTTAATTGGCGCGATAACCACTTACGCGATTTTGGCCAAGTTTAACAAAGCGCGCCAGTCGTTTCTTTCTCGTGCTAACCGACGCCAATTCCACACACCAAGGCGATATTTAGAAGACTAATCCCGCGATAAGTGGCACGGATTGCAGAATCGCCCTTCTTATGGATTGGGCAGAGCACCGCCGAATTTTCTGGTAGAATTTTCGGGCATTGTTCCTATTGGCCAGCATCTCAAGCTTTTCGACTCACATATTTCGGCCTCTCGTTTCTTCTTTCGGATAATACTTCTCTCTTCCTCAGAGCTCAACTTCCCTCATTAGCGAGCGCTCCACTGATACTTTCTGACAAGGTGAAGTATCTAGGTATTATCCTTGACAGCATGCTTATATGGAGGCCCAATATTGAGGATGCAAGGGCGCAATTGGCAAAAGATGGGACCTTCCGCTTAGAGTTATTTTTTGGCTAAATAATACTATTATAAAGCCAATCTTGTTATATGCAGTCATAGTCTGGTGGAACTCGCTAGAGAGGACGACATTGGTGAAGAAGCTGGAGAGAGTTAAAAGGTAAGCACTCATTGGAATCAGAGGGGCGCTTCGCTACACGTACCGTAATCAGACTGAGGGGTTCAGGCTATAGGCTCAACCTCACATATGGGCACTCAAGCATCCTTAGAAACTTTGAGTTCATCCCTCTGTCAACGGATCAATGTATACCCTCGCTTGGTCCAACCGGAATTTTCTCCACATATATTCCATCAATGGAAGAGTGGAAGGGGGGCTCCACTTGAGGACAGGGCCTGGTGAACTTGTTCACGGAGGGATGAAAGTTGGAAGGAAAGGTTGACGGAGAAGTTTTTTGCGAGGAGCTCCCCATCAGCCGCAAATTCTGGTTACCGGACCACTACAGTGTATTCCAGGCGAGGTAGCTGCAATCAAGGAAGCTGATTGGCTGCTCAATGCGTACTAACAGTCGAGAAAGTAAATATTTACTCCGAAAGCCAAGCGGCAATTAGGGCCCTCGCGTCAGTGACGAATTCTTTAACATAAGCCTCATCTGGGTTCCTGGTCACAGCGACATTGCGGAAAACTGTGAGGCGGATGAGCTAGCCAGACAAAAAGGTTATGTGAGGTGATTTGCCCTCTTTGCTACGCCTGCTGATTTAGCTAGCGTTGTCATAAAAAATCTGATGAATTTCATCAGCAGCATAAAAGGATTGACGTAAACGCAGGACAGTCATCGTTCATAATCCACACACTCAACACACACAACCCATCCTCCAAACCATCCCACCACCACCACTCCCCGCCCTCTCCTTTCATCCCATCGGTTTTCTTCTTCACCTTACTTCCTTAACAGTGGTATCACAAATTATGAATCCCTTTATTTTCGTCCAAGAGTGCGCACTCTTTAGATAACCATTCCAACCTAACCCAACCTGCGCAGATTTTCAAACTGAGTTTTAAAGCTTGACAAAAAATCTGATAGAAATTGAAGGCGAGCTCGCGATAGCTGATTCAAATCAGAGATGTTTGGCATCATTGAGAGTGTAATATACAAAAAAAGTATTGTACATTTTTGGTGAATCGCCATACTTGATAAACAAACCGCTGGGCTGATGAGCTGGCTAGACAGGGGACCCTGGAGACGGTTTCATCGCAAAATGAAAGGATCGGGGTTCCCTTAAGAACCTGTAGTATATTCCTGTATAAAGTTGCAAGGTCCTTCTGACCACAGGTAAATCGGGGAAGCTGGAGCTCTCGAATTTGGAATGTATTCTTACCGGACATTGTTCGTTAGGCGTCCATGTGGTGAGACTTGGGACTTCTTTCTGCAAAAGCTCTCTGAAGGATGAGGTAGAATCCTCTCAGCGTCTTCCTGTCACCTGCCCTGCTCTCGTCAGGCAAAGATTAAAACATCTGGGCTCTCACTTGTTAGCTACACATGCGTATGTTGCGAATTTAAATATCACACATCTGGTAAAATTCATCAGTAGCTTGAAGCGGTTATACGAAATTAATTAGCCATTGTTGATCGTCAACCTCTAATCCAAAGCCCCTTCTTACTTTTTCTACCTGTTTGGTTATTTCCCTTCTGACAATTTTTTACATATCACGAGTTAGGAATAAATTACTGAAAGATACAATAACCATTGCTGGTACAGTCCGAAAGAAACCAAAAAGGTGAAAAGAAACTGGAAAATTACGCACACGTCTTTTTTGATAATAAGAACAAACCAACAATCTTTGGGTACCTCTCTGTATACTTCCACCGAAATCATTGATTTTTACAGTAAATCAGACGTCGATAATCTGGATCAAGTTATCAGGATATACTTTTGCAAGCGGAAAAAAAAATGGTGGCCTCAGTCTTTGTTTCAAAATATTCTGGATATAAGCGCATACAATGCTTTGTAGGGAAATGAACGCTGAATGGAACGAAAATAAAAAATGTAATATTCTTCTTGGAAAGAAACTTTTTTCCCAGGAAATATTGCACACCGGGTAGCTTTCGTATCATTCCAGCCAAAACCGCCGTAAGGAACTATTGAAATTCCCCAGAAACTGTTGAAACAATGCCACAACCTACAAATTTAAAACCTCAACGTTGCTACATTTGTCTAAACCTTCCTGTATTCAACATTAATAATTTAAAACAAACTTAGAACTCTATATCTGGTGTTTTTATGAATTAATTTTATATTTATAAAAAAAAATTCTATAATACTGGAATTATAATCACTCACGTTACATACATATGTTTCTTATTATGAGTACAGTGTAAAGGTTTATTTATTTACTGGTTGCCATCAAATCTATGTACATAAGGTATTGAGCTAAACAAATTTCGACCCAATCTTGCTTGGCAATTCGACATTATTATTATTTCTTTTTTAAAATTATGTTTATAATATTGGGTAGTCGAAAAAGTCTTTTCGTATTTCTAATCAAACTTCAACTCATTTTTTTTATATTTATAATGAACTTTATTGAACCAAATATGTACCATTTTGGTCGACCACCGTTTGCCAGTTTTCTTCCATCAGTGTAAAACTTTTGTGGTTTCTCGAAAAACTGCGACAAGTAATTTTCACAGGCTTCTCTTGAAGCCAACTTTACTCCATTAAGGGAGTTCTGCATTGACCGAAACAAATGGTAATCCGATGGTGCAAGGTCAGGGCTATATGGTGGATGCATCAAAACTTTCCAGCCAAGTTCTCCCAGTTTTTGCCGAGTCATCAAAGATGTGTGTGGCCTAGCGTTGTCCTGATGGAAGACGACGCCCTTTCTGCTGATCAGTTCTGGCCGTTTTTTTTCCGATTGCTTGCTTCAATCTCATCAGTTGTTGACAGTAAAGTGTAGAATCAATCGTTCGAGCAGACTGGAGCAGCTCATAGTGGATGATTCCTTTCCAATCCTACCAAACACACAGCATAACCTTTCGAGGCGTCAATCCTGGCTTCGCGATCATTTGTTGAGTTTTACCACCCTTGCACCATTTTTCGCACATTATTGTCGTATTTGATCCACTTTTCGTCTCCTGTTACCATTCGCTTCAGAAATGGTTCGATTCCATTTCGGTTCAGCAAAGAATCGCAGATGTTAATTCGGTCCATTAAATTTTTCACAGACAATTCATGTGGTACCCAAACATTGAGCTTCTTTTTGTAACCAGGCTTTTTAAATGGTTCAAAACCGTTTGATGATGAATGTTTAGTACCTTGGCGATGTCATGGCAGCTTATGTGACGGTCCTGGTCAATCTTTTCCATAATTTCATCGACCTTTTCAACGATAGGTCGACCGGAGCGAAGTGCATCTTTCACATCGAAATTTCCAGAACGGAAGCGAGCGAACCATTGTTGTGCTACACGAACTAATACAGCATCGTCTCCGTAAACTTCACAAATCGCTTTGGTGGCTTGCGTGGCATTCTTCCCTTTTTTATACAAAAATTTCAAAATATAGCGAATTTCTTCATTATTTTCACTCATTTTTGAACAGCTATAACTTTTTTTCAACTTCTCCGAATTTAATTTTTTTTTTTTCGTTAACTGAACCTTAAAATGTCACCTTTCTAACACCATATGATATGACACAATGTGATTGGTAGCACTGGAAATAGATGACTCCAACGACATCTATTGGCAAAATACGAAAAGACTTTTTCGACTACCCAATATTTAAATATCCTACAAATACATCGCAGCATGGATACGGAGGTTTTATTACGAAATATGGTAGATATCGATTGTTGGGAGGTTTCATCATTGCCACAAAATGGTAGGCAATATTGTCCGATTCTACAAGAATATTCAAAATTGAATCCGAAACGGGAATTCGAAAGCAGAAATAGCTTTGAGGCAAATAGTTCGCGCGAGTGTGCATTTTTACGCTTTTCCCACAAAATCACCAAATCATTGACTCCTCAAAAGCAAAGCCTGATTACTTCGGTTTTAACGGAAACCATTAAAATACAAATCATTTAACTTGAGCCATGTGTGTATGTATAAACCAATTTTTTTAAACAATACTCGTGCACACACTCACACTCATGCAGACAGTCTTCAACTAAATTAATTTCCGATGCAAAGATTACAACTTTCACACCAAAGAGAAACATTCTGCAGCTCAGTTGCTAATAAAATACGAACAAATTATTGTTTACATCAAGTAGTTACAGCAATGCAGCAAATGTAGTCGCTTTGTTGTTGTTTTCAGTTGTGTGTTTGCGCTTGTGAAAAGTGAAAGATTCCCAGGAAGAAATGTTTAGTGCAATAAAGAAAATAATTTGCACCGACCGAAATGTGGAAACTTTCTGATCGCACCAAACCGATAACAGCTGCAGTGCGTCATACAGCAAATAACTGGAGAATCTGAGAAGTGTAACCAGTGAGCTTCCACTACAAGTAGGGATTCCATCTCCAATGGACACCTTCTACTTTGTTGTTTATTCTTTTTAAATTGATTTTCTTTTGTTTTTTGGCTTCGTTGCGCTGCCGCACGTAGTGCATGCTCAGCTCTTTATCCAACATGACGGAGACGGTGACGACGACGACGTCTTTTCTGACAGCAACTTTTCAGTGCAGCCAAAGTCGCCTTGCGAGCTGCCACAGCCAAGCGCACGTTGCACATAACAGCACACATATGTGTGTATGTACAGTTCATCTTGGCGGTACTGTGTACCAATAATATCGATTATTCCATATTTACTTATTGCGTTCAACTGTGTTATTTGCGCGATTAAATTTTCACTGATTACTGCATCCAGAGCGGTGTGCGCAAATCGTGTATTGCCGTTATAATCCTTAGTACGAGGTGCATAACAACCCAAAAAAACAAAATCATCGGTGGTTGAATGCGTCGTGTCCGCCGCGACCAACTGGTTTCCAACATCAGTTCGGCACTCAACTGTCAGAATTTCAGGCTGCTGCCACTTTCATTGCTCCCGATGCCACTGAAATTGACTTGATTATTGTTGTTATTGTTGTTACCAGTCGCTGATCGCTTCTTGGTTTGACGTTTTATGCTTAGCGCATAACACCAAATAAACTTCATTGAGCCATTGATGTCCCCACTACTCCTAAAATTTCTGTTTCTTACGTTCAAAGCTCAGTGTCGGTTGCAGTTGTGTGATGCTTCTTTCTACTCTGCGTAATATCTTCCCCACCTTTCCATTCTGTTCGCTTGAGATTTTTTCCTTCAAGTCCAGGCGAATATTTTTGGCATGGCATGGCATGCATGACAATTGCTGCGGTCTCTTTTATTTTTCTTCTTAACTTTAGTGTCTTTATGCGTTTTATTTAACTTTTTTATTTTGAAAAATTCTTATTTTTGTTGTTGTGCGTGTCACATACATGCAATTCACATGTTTTAAAATGCAATGCACTGACCACCACCTTTGGATCGTTGAAACCCTTAACGTCGCCTTCTCCTCAGCCACCGCCGCCACTGAACGTATTTGATAGACTCAATGTAGATGTCTACCACAACAGAACGACCTCACAACTCGTGTGTGGCAAGAAAGTATTAAAACACTTGTGCGTTTTGACATCTTAAAACGCGTGGTACTACCCTTTGCTGGTAAGCAAGAACCTATAAATTAAAAGTGGTTTCGTATATAAAGGTCCAGGGTTAATCCACATTTGTCTAATTTTCATTTACAGAAACATTTTCCCGAACACTGAAGAGACATACCTGTATTGAATGACATGCAAGCAAACACTAGGAAAAGTTTTCCAGATTTTTTATTTAAATATCTAATCAGGTGGCCTATATTGTTTTTTGCAATGACATAACTCCACAAGCAGAGGGACAATGAATTCAACCGAGGGAACTGAGTATGAGATTAATCAACTCAAGCATTTAACTCTCATTCCAGCAACTTTGATGTATCGGTCTCGCTTTTCACCATTAAGAAAACGATACTAACTTAAGTTTTTATTCGGCTGATTCATTTTTTTCTGCATATGAACATTTTAAGATCTCGACGCTTAACAAAGTATTGTCTTTTTTGCTCGGCGTGTACTGGGCCCCGTGGGAAAAGACAGTCGTTGGTTCTATTCTTAAAAAACTGATAGCTAGTTAACCGTTTTTCAGCACAATGTTTTAAGATTTTAGGAAACAATTCAGCAACCGTTATTGAAGCCGATGTTATGTTTGACAAATAAATCATTAAGAGAACCTGAAAGCAGACTTTTTTCACACTTCAGAATTATTCATACCACTAGTATGTGCAATATTTTTGAGCTACTTTGCTAGCCCACAATTCATATTTCAATATCTGCCATAGTAGAAGAATTACTAAAAATCGTTAAGCACCAAAAAACTTAATATGCATTCCTCCAAAATCAATACGCATTTCGCATCGCTACTATAGTCATGCTCAATTAACATAGATTGCCTAGTGGCTCCATGCACACCATAACGGTCGGACATCTTAATCCATTTATTGCCAACAACTAACTAACTAATCCGGCGATCCGTCGCGCACAAATACCAAGTCATTACCAAGCCATTACCACCTGCAAATGTCACTCAATACCAACCGAAAATGGTTTGCCTACCTTCCTTTCTGTCGTGAATATTTGGTGTCAATTGCCAGCTCACTTACGTACTCGTTGTACTCAATCGATGGTTGGCTGGCCACTCTGATGGGCTTAAACCGAATATGGTGAAACATTTCAATTTACGCGTTAAGCACTACACCGTTTTTGGTGATCACCAGATCGTCAGTTCAAGTGTGAAACGTTGGATAGTGGCACAGTCAACACTCAGCGTCACTGGCGATTTCACGCATTTATCGTGACAATCACTACGGGTGAGACGCCGTAAAATTGCCTGCTGGGGAAGTTGAGTGCGATGATCGCGTATGGGTTTGTTTCACATATGACTATTGTTGTTGTATCCTATCAAACGTGTGCACGATGGGTGCGCGAAAGTATTGCTGACATATTACCCAGAGGTTTAAGTGTCGCAGGCACTTACCCAGGCGCTGTGATATATTGCAATGGGATTAGGAGGCTTTGTTGCAGGAGATGATTTCGGTTAGCAAGTGGACGTGTGTAGATATTTCCATTTGACATAATAAGATTAGAAATGTGCCTTTGGGTGTAAATGATATGAAATTTTTAAGCGTACGTATACAAAATGGCGCGAAATAAATCACCCTTTCGGAAGATGATATAATTTGGCAAATAGCGTCGTACGTCAATCATATTTGGCAGTTGTTAACTAGACCAAACAACGGAGCACTGGAAGTCCAAATAAAGATTTCTATCACTTAAAATATATTTTTTTTAGTTATTCAAAAACATTTCTTTCTCGTGCTAACCGGCGCCAATTGGACACACCAAGTGAAGCCAAGTCCTTCTCCACCTGATGTTTCCAACGCAGAGGAGGCCTTCCTCTTCCTCTGCTAACACCAGCTGGTACCGCATCGAATAATTTCAGAGGCTTGGCGTTTGTATCCATTCGGACGACATGACCCATAAAATTTCGCTATGGACTATTAAAGAAACAAAAACCGCCAATATATGCTTTTACTCGTAATGTACAGATATATTCATTAACGAATTAAATTTTTATTACATTCATATATTTACTATAAAATTTACTAGACTTCTTTCCTACTTTGTACGTCCAGCATGAAAATTAGTCACGTAATTTTTACGATTTTCAAAAAAATAGTGAGATGCTTATTTCCTGCAGTGGTGTACCAAGTGGGTCACGTATGGTAACAAAATTATAGGAGTATCGAGTACTTCGTACCAACATGTTTCTAACGTACCGGATACCATCAATACTTTGTTCATTTGAATACTCATGTCGATACTTCTTTCAAGTATTTCAAATATATTCTATACTGGAATCTAAATTTCTATCCTTAGTATCGGCCAACGCAAGCGATCATCATGCCAATTTATTAATTAGCTCAGTACTAAAAACGTAATGGCAACAATCTGCGTCAGCCAGTTTGTAACGAGAGTAGCATTCCTAACAGCAGCAACAATAACAACCGTCAAAAATTACCTTTACTGACAATACAACGCCAAAAGGCGTCTCAGTTCACCGCCGGTTGGTTTCCTATTGACAATCATTAGTTGCTGATTACCGCACTGGAGTGCAACCTGCGGGGCGTATGAGCCGCGATCACCAGCTGATTTCAATTACACAGCATTTTTTTGTGTACGCCTGTTTGTGCCGCTGAAAATTGCAGAACAAAATATTTCCAACCACGTAGAAAAAGGTGGTGAATAGAAATGCCACACACTGGGGACTCATCAGATGTATAGTATTTCTGACAGCTTCTCTAAACCCCAGAATGCAATGTTCGTGATCTCCAAGGTTATACAAATCCAAAAAGTAGTCCCAAAAAATTGGAGATTTTTGTTGTAGAGAAAGTTCTGTAGAAAATACGAACAAATTCCAAATGCCAGTCTCGGATTTTTGAAGAATAAAAATTCAAAAGACATTTTAGCTGATGAAGGTGTTTGATTTACCGGTATTGTGTCCTGGGTTCGTCGCCCGCTTCTGACATAATCGTTTCTCTTCTGGACGCAATTGCGAATATCCGACTACACTATACTGCCATAAATTATATGACAAATTTTACAATGCATACGTCGAGAATAAGTTCAGAAAATAGTTCCGTTATTTTTGCTTTTCATCATCGTTTGGCGCTACAGCTTCTTGTGACCCTTCTGAACAGGACACCTCCATGTTCCAGTTCTTTGGATTAAGTTTTTCCAGGTCTTCTTTCACTTCGTCTATCCCCTCGATCTTGGTTTTCCTTTTGCTTTACTTATGTATGCGTTCGCTTCCAGAATTTTCTTTTGAGCTCTTGAACTGTCATTCTCATAACATGGCCTAGCTATCGTATTCGTTGCGCTTTGATGTAACGTACTCGTCCATTTCGTAATTCCATCGTATGCGCCATTCGTCTTGTGCAATTCTGACTGCACCAAATATTTTTCTGAGAACTTTCTTGTCAAATTTTTGCAGTTTTTTTTTATAATATATTTTTCACTCAACGCCCATGTTTCAGCTACATATCACAGCACCAGTCGAATTACGGTTGGGGGCTAAGGAAAATCACGTTCGCGTGGTTCGAACCAGTGCAGCCATAGAGCCGATCGAGAAAGAATTCACGAAATCCCCTTAGAAAGCAGATAATCATGTCCAGGGAAATGAATGTATCGACCACATCCATATCCATGCGATCCACGGCCATGAAAATATTATTTGCACAGATGAGAAAATGTTCACTGTTGAAGAAGTTTTTAATAAGCAAAACAACAAAACTTATGGTAAAACTTCTAAAGCCGCAAAAAATGTAGTTCCAAGGATTCCGCGTTGTCATCCAGCTTCGGTAATGGTTTAGTGGGGAATTGGGGAATATGGCTTGGTTACCTAACGGTCACAGCTGACTATATATTGAGAGAGCTTGCTGGCTTTGTATTGAAGATTAAAAGACGTAAGAAGAGATTTTTGTACTTACAAACTAGTGGGTTCTCCTCTGAACACTTGTTGGAAATTAGCAAAGTAATAAGTACAATATATCAGTAGGATTTACTTGAAGAACGCTCACTGAACTTCAGCCTACAGCCAACAATTAGCTGGAAAAGCAGAGAACTAATCTAACTATTGTATTAAACTCTGTTCATAATGTTTTCCTTCTTCAAGTTGGCGTCTGCTTAGTTCGAGTTTCATATACATTTGTGCTGTACTTTGCAAACGCAAAAAATACGAGGAACGTTCTGACACTGTCCGAAGGGCCCTTGCGAGGGATCTTAGTGTTTTTTTGAGAGTCTTATCCGTCAAGGTGACCATGAAGATTTCCGGTTTGTATTCTACTTTATGCGCAAGAGACAGTTTTTGTCGGAACAAACAGTGAGTTATCGGATCAAAGCGCTTTCCAAGCAAAATTAAACACCTAGAAGCGCCTGAGATGTGATAGTTTTTTTTCGACAAAACATATTTTGACCAAGACCTAAATTCTAACCGCAAAAACTACATATGTTCCAAGCCTACAGAGGTGTTATGAGGGACATGTCATACCACCATACTTGTTTACTTAAGTATTTCGATTGAATTCTGTTACATCAAGGCTCTAGAGACAGTGGAGAAAATCTGGATTGATAGTGTACGCATTGGCAGCCCATAAATCTTTCTGCTCCTTCACACAAAACGTTGGTGGCAAATGATTGGATAAACCTTAAAAAACTGGATTACTACGTATGGAGCGTAGTTGAGCATGAAATCAAAAAGCATCCTCATAACACAAAATACACAAATAAAAGCTAATTAGTTTTACTTTGAAGTTGTCCCCAAATACCGTACGCACCCTGTATTTATAATTGGGGCATACGTCCATCTTTAGGTGTTGCGTCAAATTCCTCAAATGGTGGAAGTTAAAGTTTTATGCCACACTTCACGGAGGGTTTCTAGCGGGTTGAACATTGTATGCCTGCCAGTTAGAGTAAAGTTCTTTTATAATTTGATACCTCATTTTTACAGTAGTTTCCGAGACTGGAATCTTTTAAATAGTTGTCGTGCCTTAGTCAACTCCCCTACGATGGCTGAATTTTCATACAACTTACAAAAAGCAGACGAGGCAAATTTGGATCAGTTGACTGTTTTTCCATCGATTTAACGAAATGGTTTTCTCTTAAATAACTTTTGTTACAGCTGCAGAAATGAAAAGGAGGTGGAGAGTGTCGAACTATCACTCTGCCACTGTTCCGCTCTGGCAAAAACGCAGCTGCTTAGCTTAGCGATTCTCCGAAAGTAACCGACAATTGTTAGGAGAGCGGGAAGGTGGCCTGAACTTCGGGATAAGGCGCTGAATCTTTCGCTGGTTTATATATTTTATCGTTATAGATCGAGAGGTCTATTAGCACACCATTGCGGTTCCGTCACTACCTATTATCAAATTTTTTTAGCTTTCGGTACGGGGAACTTTTTAAGAACACGCTCTTATGAGAAAGATTGCCGTATGCACGCAGTAACCGATATAAATTTAACATTTCAGAAACCATTTGAGGCTTAATGTTAATCAAAAAACTTAAACATTGCGAGCTGTGATTAGCGACATTGGACTCAATAGATATTTAAATGTTTCAACGATTCCTCACATGAGGAAGTTACTTGTAAAAGAAACGGAATTGAGAGCTCGCAACACAATTGACCGCATGCCTAAATGAGTTTCGAAACCAAACTTTAACTTATATTTTAGTCTCCTTCCCGTAAATGATTTAGAAATCTCCTTCGTTTTGATCCCCTTTAGTGATTTTAGTCCCCTGATATGCTTATAGTTTTCTTTATTCATCCCACTCCATTTTTCGTTGTTTTGGTTGGTAAACAAATAAAGAGTTATGCCCACCATTTGCGTGAAGTCGAATGCGTCGTGCATGAAGATTGTCCGTATGCTCACTATGCACTCGTAGCAGCTAAACAAATATGCGGTGGCACTTCTTATTTTTTTTTATTATTTTAACGTTTATGAATGTATTTTATGAATATTTATATTGTATAATAAATATTTAAAACCCAACGGAGATTGCGGGTTTCAATTTCGCAGCGACGACATCACTTCAGACCCATGAATGGGCATCTTACTAAATATAAGAGCACTAACTTGGCTGAAACGTTATGTAGCTCATCACCATTTCGCCCCTCGGAAGTCAGCAGACACACCCGTTTTGTTGCGTTATCACCATTTTTCATGAACTGATACAGCTGCTGTTTGCACCTGTCCATTGGATTGTTACTTACCCTACAGACTGTTTTTAATATCTATTATTGAATGTATGCATATGTGCATATGAAGGGTGGCTATCAAGTAACGAAACTGACGCTGCTATAGACGAAATACGCATACACCAAATGCCAGGAACTACTAGCTGTTCAGTGTGCAACCCTCTCTTTCCGAAGTAGTACTTCTCGTTTTTGTAAACAAATCACTATGCTCGTAGCCATGGCCTTCGTCTGGATAAGAGTTTTTTATTGCACCGGAAAAATATTAACTGTACTAATAAGGATGAGGATGATGAGTGTGCACCTTCACTGAGTTCCATATTGGTGGGGATTACTAGAATCATGTTCCTGCTGAACTCGTGTAATAGTACAGAAAAACCAACCCCAAATTTAGAAAGCTCATACTAAGTTCTTCAACAAGGTCATGCGCTGGCACACATGCATTGCCTGAGAATAAGTTTAGAGCCAAATGCGGGTTTCCGGTGCTAAGCTATGATATTTGAGTCCATCCAAACAGTAAAGGAAAAAGAAAGTAGCATGCTGAGGAGCTGACAAAAGAAGACTACCAGCATTGTGTTCCCGAATGGAAGTTGCGCATGCTGCCTTTCAGGATATATTTTAAGCGATGCAGAACAATGATCTAAAACATGGAAAATTGAGAAGCAGTTGCGAGCTAAGTTAATAATAATAATAATAACACCGTGAAACTTAACTTTGTTTGTGACCTAGTGGTCAACCCAACCCACTCAAGTTATCAACTAATTCATAAAAGTCAATTAGGTCTGACTTTACCAACAAAACTAGCATCAGCTCCTTTTGTTTTTAACAATTTTAAGTACGAATATATTTTTGAGAAGATTGATATTAAATCAGTAATTGCTTTAGCGAAAATTGCAAAGCGATTTTCTGTAAAAAACGATTATTCTAAGAAAAATAAGGAATCAGTTTTTAGAATTAAATAAGGCCTTGAGAAATTTTTAGTTGCAATGAGAGTTCTGCGTTACATTGAAAAATTAAACGAATAACTAAAATACTTAATTAGAAATGTTTGCTTCATCTCTTCGGCTTCAACAAATTGCCGAGAGTTTCACGCCACAAGGACTAGCAGTCGAATGATTTTTGCCTAGAAAACGATCTAAGATATCTACTAGGCCACTTAAAATATTTGTGTAATTTTTTTGATTTTTGAACTCTGCATAATATGGGAAAGGAAGTAATCAATAATATCGGGTGCTTTTTTAAGAGCTTGAGTACTTAAACTGATAATATTTATAAATAATTGGCGCATACACCCTTTCTGGGTGTTTGGCCGAGCTCCTCCTCTTATTTGTGGCGTGTGTCTTGATGTTGTTCCACAAATGTTGTTCCTACAGTTTCAAGCCGACTCTGAACGGCAGATATTTTTTATGAGCAGCTTTTTCATAGCAGAAATACTCTCGAAGGTTTGCCGTTGCCTACCGAGGGACGACCGCTATTAGAAACAACTTTTTTCTTAATTTTTGTGTTTCACCGAGAGTCGAGGCTACTTAAAATGATAATACAAAACGGAAATACTGTTGAAATGAATTTTTTTTATATTCTGGTAGATAGTTTCATGGAGTTCATTTTTTGTATATGATATCCGGCATATGTCCGCCGCAGCTATGAGTTACGTGGCCCATTTCATCCGTTCAATAAATCTATTGTTAAACGTTGGAACAAAATGCCGTCGATCTTTAGCTGATTAATTTTTGGAAACGATAATTCAGTCAACATGGCTCCATAGTGCTCGCCATTCACCTTAACGGCAGCTCCCTTCTCATTTCGAAAGGAATAAGGCCAATGATGCTGCCAGTGTTCTATGAACTTCGCGAACAAAGAGCCTTTTCTCAATTTGGAGGCATTTTCCAGCATTAAACGATTCATGGTGACTTGTCAAACCTTACTGAACAGAAATGTTAACACAGTTTGACCTTCTCAGCTTCTAAAAAGCACACGATAATAAAAAATGAATATGTGTGAAACCATTATGAAAAAAAGTTTTACCTCAGTCTCGTTATTTAATGGCCCCACCTCTTATATATAAAATGCACATACTGCGACAGTCGTGACAAATATTTCTTTCCGATATGGTTGAGCGTAGTGTGGCATAGATAAGTAGATATTAACAAATGAGAAAATCCGGTCATGCGCTTGCTGGTCAAATCGTCCAAGAGCATGACATAAATAATTTCTGTTTAGTTGTCTTCCCTGTAATCAAGCTTTTTCAACTAAACAGCAAACCTCCTTTGGCCTATTTCATTCAATAGTCAGGTTATATTTGTACTCAACATGAGGCAAAAACAAGCACATCCACCATGTACCGTTATGGTATTTAAGCTAATGAAAATTTTTGAGTTTTGAAATTCGAACAAATGTGTAGCGACCAGATATGTCCATACAAGCTTGGTAAGCAACGCACATTGCTTCCTAGTATTAGGATAAGGAAGCAACTAAATGGCTTTCGACTTTGGCATTTGTAGTTGCACCAAATACTTCAAAATCGTATTAACTCAGTAGTTCGCAATAGGATTATTGATTTTGATTTTGTTGTAGCATTTTTCATTCAACTGAGTTGGTATAAAAATAAATCAGCTCTTTGTTTTGAGCACATTCAGCGCCGCGCGTTCCAGTGATTCATATCAGTTAAGGTTTAATTAAAAACGGATCAAGTATTTGACAAATTTTAATTCACTATAAATATCCTACGGATTTCAGCACATAATTAAAAATAGTTTACCCTTTTTAAGTTTTCTAAGTGTTGTTCAAATGAAATTACCATCATCTTCAATTGTGAGTTTATACAATTTTAGAGAAGTTAAACTTTGAAAGTAATTCAAATATAACTGTGTTTTAGGGCATATTCTCGTTGCTGTGCTTGCTGGTGAACGGACTAAGAGCCCAGTTTGTGTTTGAAACACCGCCGCAACTAACACATTTGCAATCATTGCATTATGCGCCACAACAGCAATTGCACCAGCAACCGCAGCCGCAACAACAAAGTCCTGTACACCGACAACCGCGTTCACCCTACGGCTTGCCTTTGCAACATCCCGCTATGCGTACTCAACGTTCATTATATGGAGGCTGGGGACCAGTTGGTTATGGTGCCATAGGGCCAGTTGGCCCTGTGGGAACTATTGGCATATCCAAAGAGGAATTACTTGCTCTTCTCGAAGCCTGGAAAGAGGTTGAAAAACCAGCCCCAGCACCTGCGCCAGAACCAGAGCCGGAACCGGAACCCGAGCCGGAGCCAGAACCAGAGCCAGAACCGGAGCCGGAGCCGGAGCCAGAGCCTGAACCAGAACCTGCACCTGAGCCTGCACCTGAGCCTGAACCAGCAGAGCCGCCGGCTAATGCACCACCAGCTGGTGCTCAACCTCCACCGCCTGGTGTGCCACTTACCGTCTCATTACCCGCTTTCGTTCCCATACAATTGTCTGCCATGTATACGGCTCCAGCGCCACCTGCACCACCGGCTGCTGAAGGTGGTGGAGCTGAAGGCGGCGCTGGCGGAGGTTCAGAAAGTGGTGAGGGTGGCGGAGAAGGTGAAGGGGAAGCAGCTGGCGGTGACGGAGGAGGTGGCGGCGAAGCGGAACCAGAGCCAGAACCCGAAGAGGAACCAGAACCTGAGCCGGAACCGGAGGTTTCAATTGGACATGAAATACTTGGGCACCATCCGCGATTTGTTTATTACACACGTCAGGCAGCTAAGCGTACAAAGCCTCTTACAAAAAGTCCATTTACCCGGTAAGTTTTTTGCCGCCTACAGCTTAGTATATAACTCTATTTTGCTCGCTCAGTACGAATTCTAAATTTGTTGCGTATTCTAGTACCTACAAGGCCAATAAAGGCGCTAAAGCCAGGTAAGTCGTGTCGACATATCCTGTTCGTTTTGCAATCATTTGACTTGCCACTTTTACTAACTATTGCACTCTCTTCTCGCAGAACACTTGCTAAAACTGGCAGCCGAAAATCCAAAAATGCCGCTAAAAAATCAAGAAAGGCCAAAACGAAAACTTTGACAAAGGAACGAAATGCCAAGTTTCCCCCAATACGCTTCCCTGTTCAAAACGCCAGGTATGTTTCTGTGATAGGATGTACCCCATTAATGTTCAGCTTATTTAATACACACAAAAATACATATACCTATATTTAAAAATACAATTACAGACAATATGCATCGGCAAATTTCATTGCGACTAAACCAAGGTACCTGCGTTAAACGCTCGTATAGCTAAATTTTTTTTAAACAGAAATTACGTTTATTACAGAAATTACAAGCCCACACCTCGCCTTCGCCCAAGGTCACCAGATTTAAGGTATGCAAATTGTATGAAGAAATTTTTAACTTATTTTTTATTACTCCAACAGGAGCTTTACGGCTCTGCCACCACCGCCATTTCTTGCTAACCCACCAGCCCCATTAAGATTGGTGCCTTCTTCCCAATTATTGAGCAATTGGGCCTAGAAAATTACTGAATCAGCATTGCAGGCATATTGGATTATATCTCGAAATACTAATTTTATATCATCAATATATATATTAAAAAAAATGCAATTTCATTCGTTGTTTGTCTCGTACGCATTACAATATTATTTATTCGATAGGAACAAATCCTCGGAATATCGCGAGTCGAATATTTCGAAAAATGTTGTTTCAGAGTCAGACATACCAATAAAGTGGTGGGAGAACTCGAAAGGAAACTTAAGCAAAATAAATCCAATTAACCTCAAAATTTACTGCTCTTTAAGGTGAGAATAATCTCAGGAGTAGTGCAGAGGTAAGGAAATTTACTTAAAACCCAATTTATCATCGAGATAATCAAACTGAATCATCAAACTGAGGTGTACTTATATATGATATTACAGAACAATAGCATAAGAGTATGCAGATGTAATATCCACTCGTATAAATGCGAAAACACATGTATATCTGTCTAACTCCTCCAAAGATTCTTCTTGGATTCAAAATTCCTTTATGGAATGACTTGGAGAGGTTTAGTATTTCGGGATTAACATGATTAGGATTGGTTCTTTCCATATGAATATCAGTATGAGCATTCGCAACCCTGCTTAAACTTATCAGATCGGAATAAGACCACTCACATTCCTTCTTACCGACTTTCGCAGTATAATGACCGACTTATAAAATTTGGGTGTAGGATAAGAAAAATAAACATATGCATTGGCTCGAACCTCAATGAAAATAGGTCGTCTTTGGTCGAGTGTCTAGAAGATTATTTTCTCATCTTTGAAATAAGGCCTGGATAAAAGACATTAAAAAAGTGACTACGGGTATAGCTTCTTGTTCTACGAACCAAAGGGAATATTTGCTCCGTTTTTTGAGTTGACTTAGATCATTGAAACAAGTTGTACTCTCTTTGATCAATTGTTCCTACAAATTAACAAACTGTGACTACAAAGCTGATAGCCAGGCTGACATAAAACCACTCAACTTGGTGCGAACTCAGCTGGCACAGCAATCGGATCGAATGCGAGACGCACCACTTGCATGATATTTGAGTATTTGAAAAGGAACACAGTTTCCCTGCTTAATATCAGTTTCTCTAATAGTTAATATATGTACCATTATCTTCTAAACTCTGGCTTAAGGAGAATTTACCCAAAAAAGGAAACGAAAAATTGGCTGCGAAGCCCACAAAGGGGATTAAGCTTATTACTGGTCACTGCCTAATGGTCCACATATTCTTTGAGCCTAGCTGATCGTCGGCAGTGGTCCTAATCACTAAATGAGTAAACTGGAACTGAAACCAAATAGTCAAGTGTGATAGCAGGCCTTAGACTGAACTGAGACTATAAGTTGGGACTGATGTAGTTAGCTCGCTGGCTATCTAAATGGCCACAATGGATAGGTCTGCCTACTGAGACAGAATATCGACATTGTTTCGATGCAGATGGTACATCTTTTCAAAAACACTTGTGCGAATATATTCGTTCTTGGCCAAATAAAGATTGAAAGCCTTAAAAAAACAAAATTACCTGATCTGCACGCGTGCAAAGAACTGGTCCAGAGGTAGCGTTCTTTACTCATTTTCTTTTTTGGTGACTCATAGAGCGTCCATTTCCCATTTCTGCCTAGCCAATGTGGCTGCTAGAGTACAATTGTTAGCCACGCAGTCGCACATGGGCTTGGGCTGCCCCATCATTTATCCGCAGATTACTGGCACTATACCTTTTCGCGCTTAAATCTTTGGTGCGTATTTGTGCCATATACGTAATTGAGACATTTTTATGCGCTGGCGGATCAAGCAAGGCAACCCTAAGTGAATGAGCTGTGTAGAGTCTACAACCATGCAACGCATTGTTAGCCATCGTAAAATGGGTCTGTGTCGTTTAAAATGACGCGTAGAAAGAAGTTATTGCAAGTATAGGTTAGCTTTTTTCCCAGAAACGAACCACAAAGATGGATCGAAGCCGAAGACGGCGAGTCATGACTTATGGCTTTTTGCGGTGGTGGCCACTCGCGCAACTTGGTGCGTATTTGCCACACGACGACCATGATGACGACAATAGCTAAGCTAAATTCATTTGTAATTCAATATTGTTCAACAACAGCAATTGCTGCCGCATTTTCGTTGCAGTTACTTGACTGAATCTTTTTGTTTTTGCTTGTGTTAGCGCGCATGCGCGACACTCCATGTGACACTCAATTATGAGTTTTCAGCGCGAAACGCCACTGTCTACGCACAGGTCGTTTGGTCTGCTTTTTTTCGGATCATTTGTTGGTACCACGCTGCGTTACCATAAATCAAACCTTTTTGCCGCCATATGCTGCAGCAAAGGTAACTGTGCCAAGTGGAATACATATAAACGAGTAAATACATACACACATGCATATCATTTGAGTGTGTGTCGCTTTTGCAAAAATAAAAAGGAGAGTGCGTTTTTGTGCCGCCTTTAGATCGTTAGATGCAATCACCAATACATACATACATACGTGCATTTATGCATATGTAATATTTGGGTCGAAATACAGGTTATATTTTGTAATCACCCTTTTTGGTGGGTTTAATGTTTGTTCGCACACGCAAAAGTGCACTTTTTGTGGTTTTGGTTCCCATGGCTATTGATTTAGCTGCTTTTTGTGGTAAAAGGGTTGCTGATTAAAATCATCACCGATTAAGTTTTGGATAATAATATTCACTTTTCCTTTTATGGAGCTGCACTTTATAGTGGAGACTTTTCGAAAGATTTATATTGAAATTTAAAGGAAATTGAAAGAGAAATAAATAATGAATAAGTACGGAAATATTACTAACGGGACGTTTTTTATGACTTTTCGCACTGACCAGTAACATTTACACGCGAATAACAGTTCATTATACAAAATATAGAAGGCTATATTTGGGGATATGGACAGTGTCGCTCGAGGGGCTGATTTGATTCGTGCATAGATGGCGATGCTTCAAAAACACGTAATGATAGGACTGTGAAAATCTTTATGGCCTCAGTGGTCAAAAGAGGTATCTACTCTTTTTAAAAGTAGTTTTTATTGTCTCTAATTGTGTCTAACCCAATCTGATAAAACAAGCTCCTTGATAGTCCAACCCACTTTTGAAAATTTCAAATTTTTCGCGAGCTGCTTTAAATACGTTTTTAAAAGGTATGTAAAAAAAAGTATTAAAAAAATTTTACGGAAAATATATTTATTGAAAACATCTACATACATATGTAAATAAAAGTACACATATTTGATTGAATTTAGATATGCTGTCAAAAAAGTCTTGCGGTATTTCCGCAAGCTTGTCTTTGCAAGCGCGTAGTTCTAGTTGTATTCGTCGCATCGGTTCCCGCTAGAGCTTTTTGGAAAGCTCTTTTCACGTGCTAACACGTGTTTCATTAATTGTTGTTTACTTTTAGTCGTTCGTGAGTTATAGCGTCGCAAACATGGAGCAAAATAAAGAGAAAATACGGCATATTTTACAGTACTACTACGATAAAGGCAAAAATGAATCTCATGCTGCCAATAAAATTTGTTCAGTTTATGGACCCGATACAGTTTCCATTTCCACCGCACAACGATGGTTTCAACGTTTTCGTTCTGGTGCAGAGGTGATCGGAGATGCGCCACGGTCCGGAAGGCCTGTCGTCGAAAATTGCGATAAAATCGCTGAATTGATCGAAAGAGACCGGCATAGTAGCAGCCGTAGCATCGGCCAAGAGCTGGGCATGAGTCATCAAACCGTTATAAACCATTTGAAGAAGCTTGGATTTAAAAAGAAGCTCGATGTATGGGTGCCACACGACTTGACGCAAAAACACATTTTTGCCCGTATGGATGCATGCGAATCGCTTCTTAATCGCAACAAAATCGACCCGTTTTCAATTACATAACGTCGATGTCCTACGGCAATATACAGTATATTCTGACTGGAATGGATTTGACGATCCACTAATACAAGAAAGATCGAAATTTTGAATTACTCATAAAAACGAATATTTTATTTACGTAATATGATTTTATATTTGTGTTTTATTTATTATTAAATTAAGTAATATACAAACCCTTGAGGGAACCTGTTATCCCTAGTGGGCGCGTCTCCAGGTGGTGGATAGGGGAACGTCTCCCAGATATGAGTGGTTGAAGAACATCTCTCGCGAACCACACAGGACGAAGCCGTAAACTTCGTTAAAAAAACCACGCTCAACCCAAGGTGTAACACGACCTGTGCCTATTGGGTGGGTTTGGTAACCGGGGTATAAAATTGGAGCGCTGCCTTGAAGGAACGTTTACTTCCCCTTTATACTCATTTGTCATCGCGCATGACAGACAAACGGATGGACACAAACGAGCTAAGTTCGGAACTCCCTCAGCGGACGAACTCTTGGCTCCTGTCAAGAGATAGGTAATGGCTGTGGGCCACAGCACGCCATCAACTTTAATAAAACCATACACATCCGCTGATGCCAAGGGGAAACACGTCCAGGTATAAGCTTTACCAGAGATCTCTGGCTATTCTCGGTAGAAATGATGCCAAAGGTAAAACCCATCCAAAGGATGCGGCCGCTAAGGCAAGGTGCCAAAAGGTGGTCGATGAGTACCTGGCATTCCAGGCTTCGGTTCCCACCGCTTCAATGCCCAAACCAGTCAAGCGCACATTTAATGAGATGACACTGCATCACCTGCAAACCGAACCGCGGTAAACCTGCATTGGAGAAGTGGTCTTAAATCGAGGCACGGCTGTCTCGTATTGTCGTTTATCACGTCATGGTAAACCCGGAGGGTCAAGGGCCAGGATTAGACTCAATGGAGGTGGTCCGCAGATACAGGGTGATCAAATGCGATGATCAGCTCTCCCTTGATTTCCTGCAAACAGTTGTTGGCAAGATCCAGAACGAATGGAAAGGTTTGGTGCTCATACTAATCCCGGCCAGCGAGATCCCACGACGGCCGAGAACACGCTTCTGGATACCGAACATGGAGTTGGAAGCCAGCCAAACAGCTGATTCCATACTTACAAGCTCATAACCGTAATGTTTTGATGGATGACTGGAGCTTCATAAAAGCGGAGGCTTCCTTCTCCAATATCGGAGGAGAGCATCGAGCCACTTTTCCAACAAACTTCGGTCCGTCGTGATGAAAGCGCAACTGAAGATACGTCGCTCTGCAAATCCGGAGGATGAGCTCACGGGCATGCAACTCGACGACGCCGCTTCTACCAAACACGATGGTGCTAATGAGCAGCTCCCGGGAGTGCAGCTTGACTACGCCAATAAATTGGAGTCGAGAGTCTCGAACATCTGTCTGGCTTAGATGTCAAAAACCTCATAAGGTTCCTGAACCGCACAAACTGGATATAGTAATGCTGTAAATAACCGTTAAACAAGTTGGTAACGAGGATGTGGCAACAAAATGGTGCAGAAGCGCTAGTTGGATTTGGACAAATCACCACTTAAATCAACCAATATAAAAAAGTAATGATTACAAAGTAAAATTTTAAAAACACTGTTAACATTTGAACATATTTCATCAAGATGGCTTCGGCAAATTACTCCCTTTGGTCTTTCTATAGTTGAGACTAAAGCTACATTGTTTATCTCAAAAGTTCTAATAATTTTATTGTGCCGATAAATAATCGCCTCCTCCTAAAACACATCTCATCTTTATTAGAATACTTAGTATACTTAATCCAGCTCCACGGTAACGAACTTTTACCAGTTCCAAAGACTTCCACGTAAAATTTGCCTACTTTTTTTGTGAATTGGTGTAAGCATTGGTGTTTCCAAAGCAATGGAGGCCTTTCTCTTCCTCCGCAACCAGCCTCGGGCATCATATCGAGTACTTTCAGAACCGGATCGCATATGTCCATTCGTACGACATTACAAAGAATTGCAATTCGGTGAAAAATGACCATATCTGCGTACTACCCGTACAGTTTTATTCATTTAATGTTTTTCCTAAAAAAACTGGGCTCAATCGGAAACAGCAAAGTGGTTATTCCTTTTTCATTCTTTTTTTTTCAAGGACATAGTGGGCCGAACTCCCATTCACCGCCAACAGAAAAAGCTGCAAGGTCTGAGGTAATTTGATAGATACAAATGATATCACTTAGCAAGCTATGACGGCCCGAGAGAACCCGCTGAAAAAGTAAAAAGCCAAAGTTGACTGACCGCTTTCTAGGAATAAAAATTTTATGTTTAATACTACGGGGAAGCAATTTAACCTTCTCTTGTTTCTTTTAAAATCTACTTTTTGATCACCCAATTGCGATTACGGCGGACGCCATAGCCGAATGGGGTGATGTGGGACTACTATTCGGTAGTGTGCGGGTTGGAATTTTCGATGATGATAGAAATGATAGAAAACGTCTTTTCTAAAAGGAGTAGCCTCTCGGTAGGCAATGGCAAGCCTCCAAGTGTATTTCTCATAAAAAACCATCTGCCGCTCGAAGTAGGCTTAAAACTGTAGGTATCTAAATTTGTGGAACAACATCAATACGTTCGCCACAGCAGAAAAAGATTGATCAAACACCCAAAAGGGTATAACCGCCAAACATAATTCAGTCGTAAACTATTGATCCATGATTTCAGCTTCAAATCAATTATTTTTAGAAGCGTTAAACGTCGTATATTAAACCGATCTGTTGGATCGATTTGACACCGATTCTCAATCAAAAACGACCATATTTGACTACGAAAAATATTTAAAAAAAATTAGAAAAACGCACCAGCCGTAGCGGGAATGGCAAAATTACATTCATTAAGTTACAAAGCTTCAGTGTCCAGCGTATGCTCCAGAGATAGCCTCCTTCGACTGTTTCCTGTTTGGAAATAGGAAGAGCAGGCTCAGTAGTAAGAGATTTGTGTAGAAGAAAGAGGTTATCTATGAAATAAAAGTATAGATTAAGGTGCTCTGAAATACGTGTCAAGTATTTGGAGGGCTTCGAACAACCTATAAACATTAGAAGAGAGTATTGACTGTGTTGAAAAACAATATGTTTTTTGGTTTTTGCCAATTTTCAGTTACTCAAATATTGCAATGAATTAATTAATTAAAAAGTACTCGGAAAATTTTCTTCTAATGAATGTCCTGGTTTTTAAAAGGGAAGTGCTTACGTTCGTTTTATTTTCATATTTTTTTTCCATCGTTTAAAGGTCACATAAATTCCACGCATGCGCACACATTGGAATGTCGTACTTAGGGCAAGTTGCAGATGTGCAGCTTCCAGTGGAAGTAGCAACAGTAACCAACGGCAATAAAATTAACTGATACTAACAGCGACTAGCGAAGAATGAGCAGCAGCGCCCACTTGTTATGCGCCGGTTGTGCAGCCAACTCGCCAAACTGACGCGGCAAATACTTTGACTGCTAACTTTTATAATTATTGTTGCTGCGTTTTTGTTGTGGCGGCTTTTGCAATGTTTGCTGTTGCTTATTTTCGCGATCATTTCTTCTTTTATTGCAACATCACGTTACGGTAGTGTTGCCGCTGCTTTTCTTTTCAATTTCTACATGGTGTTGCATTTATGATGATGGGGATTATATAGATGTTGGTGTTGCTGTTCTCTTTGTATTATCGTTGACACTGTGCCTTTGCTTTGCTATCACTTGGTTAGCTGCTGCCTTGCCTTTGTGTGGCGCACACCAATTGTTGCTTTGTTTGGCGCTTTGCTGCTTACCACTTGTCGCCTATTTTAGGAGTGGCGCTTTTCACAAGATCGTTTACACCAACGAGCCGACAGCCAAGAAGAAAACACAAAAAAATCTTCTGAACAAGTCAGCTGCCTAACATTTCAACTACCGGCCAGTGAGTCGAAGAGACAGGTAGCACAGCAGTCAACAGGCCATGCAGTCAGGCAGCCAGAAACCATGCCAATTGTCGCTAAAAGTAAAGGAAATATTTTGTTGAAACGTGAATTAGCTTGGATTTTGTTTTTTGTTGTTGTTTGTGTCATTTGCTCTTTGGCTAGTATATCATGCATACATACATGTTGCAATGTTGTGCTGGATGTTGTCGCCACCAAACCAACAATGACACAATGTTTCAATGATTAATGATTTTTTGGAACGTTCTCTTGAATTATTTACGAGTATATCTACAGGTGCGCTTTGGTAATTTCTGGTCGGCCGTGGCAAGAAGTTGTTGGAAACGCTGGCGATTGGGTCTATATAAACTACTCGCTATTTTTTTTATTACTCGTGAATGTATTCAATGTCTAAACGAATCTCCTCGTCAATCTATAGATGCTTCTTACTCATTTCTTAATAACGCCGGCTTTCCAAAAGGGTCCTGTTATTGGAATCACACAAATTTTAATATGTTGTATAAGAGCGCAGCCATAAACGAAACCCTTTATTTTAAACAGCAATGAGATATAGTGAAGCTTCTGGCTATATGCAGCTACAGTTGCGCAGTTATACTAAATCTCGACAGTTCGCCACGTTTGCCCATTCTGGGAAACGTGAGAAACCTATGTGCAAAATGCGGTAAAGACCTAAAGTCTTCGGTTATGGCAGAAAGAGAGAGAGTTTTAGTGCGGCCACTAACTTATATAGAAAAACTACGGCTAACTATAGATAGAAATCTTATCTCTACGTCACAACATGCCTACACGAAAGGGAAATCGGTAGAGACAGCTCTACATAACCTTATTTACACGGCAGAGAGTTCACTGCACAAACAGGAATTTACTTTAGCCGCTTTCCTTGATATTGAAGGGGCCTTTAACAATGTCGAAGGGGGGGCAATTACTGCAGCACTCACTGATCTTGGGGTAGAACCGGGCTTGGTAGGCTTCATTGGCAAAATGCTAAATAGCAGAATCATTGAAGCGGAACTAGGAGAATCGGTGCTCAGGAGATTGATAAGTAGAGGTACACCGCAAGGTGGAGTCCTCTCACCGCTTTTATGGAACGCAGTTGTAAATAAACTTCTGTTAATACTGGAATCGGTGGGCTGTAAGGTGATAGCTTACGCCGATGATGTTGTTATTGCTGTCTCTGAAAAATTTGTATCTTCATTAAGAGACCTAATACAAAATGCTCTAGATATACTTTCTAGGTGGGCAGGAAAGTGTGGTCTAGGAGTCAACCCAGACAAAACACAACTCATATTGTTCACTAGGAAACACAGAATCCCTCAGCTAAGTCCAATTATGCTCAAAGGGGAAGCTCTTGTGATTTCGGAAGAAACCAAGTACTTGGGACTAAACATAGATAGGAAACTGACTTGGAAGTCAAACATCTTAGAAAGAGTCAGGAAAGCGAACCTAGCTTTTTATGCCTGTAAGAGAGCTTTAGGTAAGACCAGGGGAATTAAACCTAAGGTTGCTCATTGGCTCTACACTGCTGTCGTCAGACCCATTCTTCTATATGGAAATGTTGTCTGGTGGTGTGCTATGCAGAAAAAAACCTATTCTAATTTATTGAATAAGGTGCAGATATCAGCGGAACTAGCAATATGTGGCGCCATGAAAATCACGCCATCCATGGCTTTGGACATCATACTACATCTGCCATCCCAAGATCTCTTCTGCAAATACTCAGAGGCCTGCGCCGCTTTAAGGCTCAAAGCGAGCTCACAATGGAGAACTGTCACACATGGACATTCAACATTTTAGACTCCTACACGGATATACCCAGTGACTGTGACTATCACCCTCCCATTCTTTGCTTCGAAAGGAATTTCCTAATGAAAATCCCTTCTAGATTGGAATGGTTCGAAGAAGATCCAACACCCAACACACCCGTTAAGATCTACACGGACGGATCCAAAATGGACACTGGTGTAGTATCAGGGTTATTTTGCGAAGAGCTTTCTATTAGTGAGTCCTTTAAATTACCGGATCACTGTAGAGTTTTTCAAGCGGAAATAAACGCTATTCATGAAGCCTTAAAATGGTTAAAGATAAATAGAATATCATCAACGGATATCTGCATTTTATCAGACAGCCAAGCTGCCCTACGAGCCCTGGATGTATTCCAAACAACATCAAGGAGTGTCTTACGTTGTCGCCAATCTCTTAATGAGATGGCCAAGCAATATCGTATAATATTATGCTGGGTCCCAGGCCACAGAGATATACCAGGGAACTGTAGGGCAGACCAACTTGCAAGAGAAGGTACCTGTATGCCAGACATAAGTAATTTTATGGAGATACCTCTCGCAACTTGTAAGCTTCTCATTAAGGACGCACTAATCAATTCTGCAAATCAGAGATGGATTAGCGCTAACACTTGCGAAATTGCTAGGCAAACATGGCCAAGGCTAAATTTACGTCTGTCCAAGAGTATTATAAAACTGAGTAGACTTCAAATCAGGACCTTAGTAGGGGCCCTCACAGGACATTGTCTCATAGGAAATCATACAAGGAGATTAGACGTATACACGCATGATTTCTGTCGTAGCTGCAGAAATGAGGAGGAATTGGAAACAATTCAACACCTTTTTTGCACATGCCCGGGTCTAGCTAGAAGCAGAAACCGATTTTTAAAATCCTACTTCTTAACGAATATAGATAATCTATACATTTTAGGTATCAACAACCTTTTACGCTTTGTCAAAAGCTCAGGATGGTTCAATATGGAAAGGGAAATGTAGCCCAGCCCCCGCGGCTCACAACGGACCCATTCCGTGGTCTAAGTGGCATCGTTGTCTCTATGTGCGATGCGGCTGCCTGCCTACCTAGTGCGGCCACTTATCACTCATCTCTCGAAGTGAATGACGACGCGACAAAAACCGCTTCTTCGGAACTCATTTAAGAGCGCTCCGCTTGCTACGACAACAAAATCATATTTAGTGACTCAGGTTGAGCAAGAATGTAATTTTGGTCTGAACGACGGAAAAATTAATCCTACCCGAAGAAATATTTCCTAATCGAATGAGTTGTCTGGAGCTCCAGGTTTCAGTACAAAAATATTTATTAAGATACATGGATGTCTTGTGATAAAAGAACGCGAAAAAATCGCGTATTTTAGTAAACAAGGAATACAGCTCCATAGTTTTAGGTATACTTATGATTTTAACCTACTAATATATTTAATGTACTAAGTGAACACTGCCCTCACGCTATTTCATGCCGACAAAACTATGACTGGTCCAAAGTGGAACATCAACAGCATGAAACGAAGCTAATGCTAAAGACACCGTGGAGCTCCCTCTTTGTCACTGCCATAGCATTTTGTAAACCGTGACTTAACTATTTTGGTTCAGTATTCTCTACCCTTTGAACAATTTCGTGACCCAGAATAGTAGCAATTGACTACAACTCGCGACACATCTCATAACAGGCAGAATCTAAGCCCTATATCTGATCATATTGGAAAAACCGGTATAGGCGCTAGGTGATGCTGAGATCGAGATATTTATAGAACTCGTATTTATAGCCCGTTTTGGTTAAAACCGGAACAACCGCCAGTTCTGTTATTTTGTTAGGTTGCCACATATGTGATTAACATTCCTACCAAAACTATATCGCTTGACATTTGTAAAAGTTACGACTTCTTGAATAAATCTACCTCTACACGTGTTTTTACAGTTTTAAAAATGGGTTTAAATGTGCAACAATAAGCTTGTATTAAAGTTTTCAATGGTGTGAAAACCTTAAAAATGTTGGGAAACTGTTTCGGTAATAATATTCTAAAGAAAATAGCCGTTTGCGAGAGGCGTGAACGTTTCAGAAGAGATCATGAGTCCATCAAGGATGGCTAACGTAGTGGCACGCTGTCATTGAAAACTGATGAAAACATCAAAAAAGTCAAATAAGAGTTGATCATTAACCGCAAATTAACCTTTAAAGAGCTGACAATGTATTTGAACATGAACATTGCTTATGGATCCGTTCAGGACATTGTAGTGAATGATTTTGGTTTGCGCCATGTTGTTGAATAGCTGGTCACAAAAAGACATGATTTCTAAGGCTGAATCCGACCCAACATTTATCAAACTCATCATTACTGGTGTGCGATGAGTACGTCACTCAATTCACACATCAGACGAGTGAGTGGAGACTTCTGAATGAACTAATACGAAAAAACCACTTCGTTTTCAGTTAAAAAACAAAGCGGTTCTCACGGTTTTTATGGATTACAACGATATTGTACTCGTACACCAAGAATTTTTGCTGTTAATAAAAAGTATTATATGGGCGTTATGAGACATTTACGTGAAGCAATTCACCAAAAAAGAAAGAATTTGTTGGAAAACAACTCATGGATTTTGCACCATGATAACGCACCGTCACACAGTGCCATCTTATCCGCGAATGGTTGACCACAAATGAAACGAATACTATTATCCCACAGCCATCGAATTTACTTGATTGGGCAAAGTGTTTTAAAAGCCGAAAGAACGTAATGGAAAAAGGCAAGACTGTCCCGATGGCTATATCGAAAATAGAGTTTCAGAAAACTTGCATTTTGAATTTTCTGAACTTCCGGGAACTTTTTGATCAAGGCGGTATTTTCCGCTACATAAAAAAATGGTTTTGGAAAAAGAGGTACGCTGTAGTCGAAATTTTTCGATAGGTCATATTTTGAACAGACTCGTCCATATTCAGATTATAAATGTATAAATTACGCAGAAAAAAAATTTGCATAAAATAAACAAGCAGAAAAATAACTACTGAAGTGGTCGAGATATGAAATTTAGAATAAATTAAGATTATCAAAGCAAAGGATTTTTAATTATGGACTCCTTATTGCCTTACGCAATTCTTTTCTAAAAACAATTTTTACTTGAGATTAAAATGCGTACAGGCTATATAAAATTCAGTGTTTCTAAAGCCCAGACTCGTCTACATACATTGGTTTACTATAGGTTTTTTTATATTCCAGTCGGCTTTGAGCAATACTCCCAGTGATGCCTCCTTGTCGTTCACTGATTATAGGGTAATATAATCCATAGTAAGTGATTAAGTATAAGCAGCGAATAGAAAGGTGTAAGAGGCAAAGTAATGGTAATCGTAGGAGTGTAAATTACCCTAGCAGCAGCAGTTGTGATCGTAAAATTTTTAATTTGGCGTAAAACTAATTTCCGTAAGAGAACAGAGAAGGTCAATAAAAAGCAGTAAAGCCATGGTATAGTTAAAAAGGCAAGGGAACAGTAAAAAGTAGCAAAGTTAGAAGGAGGAGATAGAAACAAGGGGTGGCCAAATAGGATCAACCAATATTAAGCAGGAAAACAATTTTTACTTGAATTAATAGTCTTTTCTTTTTGCTGGTTATAATAATTTTTGCTGGTTATAGAAAATTTATAAAGGATATATACAATTCCCACCATCCGTTAACATTAGTGACCTTTTCTATACTTGCCCACGATCATTTATTATCACGCAGTGCATTTATTTCTAATTGAACATCAGCTCTCACTTCTAAGCGCTCGTCGAAATGTTTACACTGAAGACAACGTGGAAGCTGTGCGGTAGAATGTTGCAAATGCCTTGCCTGACACAACTCGTCGTCATTCAGCTCAATTGATCATTTCAAGCATAACATTGCAGATAACTTCAAAGTTGGATCGTAGATGCACCTTAACAAAATTGAAAATGTTCAAGCACCGCTACCACTCGACCACCAACAACCAGTTTTTAACGGCGCACGTTCGATTTCAAAAAAGTGTGGTGCTCCTTTGGTCACCTAGCTTACAACGCTCAACCGCGGTCGGTTTGGGATATTCAGATGAGTGGATATTGATAAACCAGAGACTATTAATTAGCTTAAGTATTACGTCCGTTTGCAAATCGATCGAAGCGTTGGTACTTGCATTAGTAAGCAGATACCCGGGATTTTTCATTAGCTCGCTGTACGTATTTGAATACAAGTTGAAAAGTTATGGACGGACCCTCTTATGAAATTTTCAAAGATTACTGGATAAAGTCTAAGCTTTAATGAAAAAAATTACAAACGCAATTCCAAAAAATTAAAAAAAAAAACTTTGTTTTCGAGCGTATTTTATCCTAAACCAACACATAAAAATGTGAAAGAGGTCCGGGGATATTTTACTTTGAAAAACGCTATACCAAAATTTTCAACATTGAATAAATCTGAAAATTATTATTGTAAATTTTCTTTTCAAATTTTTTTCAGTTTACTCTTTATTACACTCAAGCCTACAAATAAACCAATTTTCAAAATAATTTACGACAATGTCGAAAAGATTTGGATCACTTGACGTAGAATCACTTAAGTGCTTAACATTTGTAGGCCTTATTTGGCCCACCCTGTAGTTTTTTTATGAGAATAAGGATATCAGAAGGGAGAAGGCAAATAATTTGTCTAATGAATGAAATTCCTAATTCCACTCTCCAGGCATTCTAAAGCCACAACAAGGAAGGTAGAAGATGGCAAGTGAGAAGTAAGAAGCAAATCATAAAACCAGGCCTAAGCAAAGAATCGTAAAAATTATCTAACGCCAACAACAAATTGCAAATGAAGATACGCATTTGTAGGAATAAAAAAGACAAATCGAAACATAAAAAGACAGCAGCAATAAAGTGCACAAAAAAAAGACAACCTCAAAATAACATTGCTAATAAAAGCAAAAAAATTAAAAAAGAAACATTGGCAACAAGCACAAACATCAACGTCATAAAATAAAGCTAACATTGTTAAGACGCGCATTTCATTAGCCTGCTGCCATTGTTGCCAATGCTGCTAGGAAGTGTGCTCAACAGCCATCAGAGTTGTAGTTGGTGACCAGGCGCGGCAACTATGTCCAAAAATTCCACAAATACGCGACTACCTTCTGACCAACGCAACGACAATGACAATGTCCAGCAAAGGGCGCTGCAACGGGCTGCATTGCCGCAGAGTCAAGTGAATCTGTCTGTGCTGTGGCCAGCGCATGTGCGCGCCCAAAAAAAAAATTGCCTAGTTACCACGTTGAAGTGTAATTTTTAGCAATTTTTTGTTTGAGCTTCGTTTTTGTACACACCTTTGACTTCATGTCATTGTTGTGCTTGTGTGAGTTTCGTGTGCATTTGTGGTTAATTTTCTCGTTGCTTTGCCAGTCAAGTTGAAGGCCTCAAATTGCCATTTGAGATATGATGAAGCAACACAAACTGGTCGCACAGCGGATTTGAGTAGAAGTTAACAGAATTAGATATACAAACATATGCGAATACATTCATTCATACATAAATGTGTATTAGGGTGCCTCACCAAAAAAAATTGCGGGTTTCCACCGCAAGTTTATTGTATTTTAAGACTTCCGCCAAAATGTTTGTGAAAATATTATGAATTACTTGAGATACACACATAGAAATAACTCAAAAAATCGAGTTTTTTTTAATATTTTTTCCAAGAAATCACCTCATGCTAGTTGAGTTTAAACTTAAAAGGTGCACATAAAAATGTTTTAACATTTTATCTGCGGTATCAAAATAATACGACTTTAAAATTAGTCTAGTAAATTGATCACGTGAATTAAATTTTTTTTTTTTTGTTTTTGGTAAATGAAGCACCCTAATATAAGAATAAGAATAATAAGAATAAGAATCTTTACTGCAAAGAAATAAATTCAGGCTGCAACTTCACAGCCTCCGCCACGCAATGCGTTTCAAACTGACACTTGAGCGCTCTGTGTCTTCCTGCCTGTCAGTTCATATATTCTTCAATGCGTACGTGCCCATTTGTTGCGCTCATTGTAGAAATTTCTTGTACTTGCAATAACAAAGACACTAGGTGCCGAGGTCAAAAGTGAGGCAACAAAAGTTCAACTAGACTGTTAAGAGTATAACCTCATTCAACAAAACTCATGCTCCGCCCCACTCCTGAATGAAAGCTTGCACTATTATTGCACTGGAACGCACCCACTGGGGTAGAAGAAGTGTGTGTGTACTTAGCCTAGTAAAAGCTCTATACTTTTAATGCTTATTAAAAATGTTTAACTTTCTGCTGAACAGTTCGTCGTGTTAGTATCTCGGTTTCTGAGCTCAATTTTGATGTAAAAACTGCGAAAAGAAAGACGTATTAGTTATGGAATTTAGGTTGTACCCTAACGGGATAATCGGGGTACTACAAAGTGCACTAAATGCATTGAGTTCAGTGTCAGAAGTCCCGTAAAGATTTACTTCTACTTATTTACATCACGAGGTGCAAAACTTCAAATTTCAAGCTGCTTTCCTTAAATGATCAGTTTCCCTCTCACTACCTCTTCAAAATACTTAGAAATTTTATGGTCACCGAAGTTCATTTGGACTTCGAAGAGCATCATATAAGAAAACCTGTGTTATTCTCTATTCTTGTATAGAAACGCTCGAAAAGTGGTGGCGTATACGTCCTAAACTTACGGTCTGGGTGTATAAAATGTTAACTGGACTGTTTCGTACGACTGGACTGTTTCGTACGACTGGACTATATTCGTACGAATTTTTATTGTTACACCTACATTCAAATCTATGTGTCGAATTAAGTAGGATGAAATGATTGGTCTGTGTTGCGATCACTGGGGCCATCAGATCAAATCGAAAAAAGGCTTTGAACGTGAACTGCCACATGCCATCAGTAGATCTTTTATCGAAAAAACTGCTACATTAGGGTACCATGATGTTAAGAAAAGAACGATCTACGGATATGGATTCATTCTACATGTACTACTTCCTCGACTCCGGAAATGCATCACATTGAATTATATCTGTCCAGCAATCTGTTACGATAAAAGCTTTAAGCTTTATATATACAATTTATTGAACGCCCCGGAGCATGCATCTTCTCGAATAGTTCTAAAATGAACTGCGGAATAAGTGCAGGAATCTTTTCCACGGATCTTCATATGGAGAGGTGATTTGAACACTTTCAATTGGAAGTCTTGATTAAATAACACTAAGCTCAGAACAACCCGAAGTTAGTAACGGACAGCCAGATAACAATAAAGGTTATTGTAACTGCAATATTTTCATCTACCCTAGTAAAGGGAAACAGGGATCTGGGTCACAAGCAGAACAGCTCACTTATCTTACGCGTTCCTCCTTTTCCCAGTCACAGCACGCGAATGAGCTAGTATTTAATTGAGACAATGCTATATTTTGGTTTGGACATCTTTTTACCTCTATCACCAGTTGTTATTATATATATATATATAATTGGCGCGTACACCCTTTTTGGGTGTTTGGCAGAGCTCCTCCTCCCATTTGTGGTGTGCGTCTTGATGTTGCTCCACAAATAGAGGGGCCTACAGTTTCAAGCCGACTCCGAACGGCAGATATTTTTATTAGGAGCTTTTTCATGGCAGAAATACAATCGGAGATTTGTCATTGGCTGCCGAGGGGTGACCGCTATTAGAAAAATGTTTTTCTTAATTTTGGTGTTTCACCGAGATTCGAACCTACGTTCTCTTTGTGAATTCCGAATGGTAGTCACCCATCAACCCATTCGGCTACAGCGGCCACTACCAGTTGTTATTACGATCTTTAAATTACAGAGACATAGTTTATTCTTGTTCGACTGCCGCCGGAGCCGAATGGGTTGGTGGGTGAATACCATTCAGGAGAACGTAGGTTCGAATCTCCGTGAACATCAAATAATAGAACCAGTTTATTTCTGATAGCGGTCGCCCTTCGGCAAGCAATGGCAAACCTCCAAGTATATTTCTGCCGTAAACAGGCTTCTCATAAAACCATTCTCTCATTTCATTTGTGGAACAAGATCAAGACGCACACCACAAAAAGGAAGCGACCTAACAGAAGTGTACGCGCCAATTATTTTTCTTGTTTTGTTTGGTTTACTCTTGCTTTCTAGACATATAGCTAAATTTTCCATAAATCCAGAAGCAACATATTGACCATTGACTGCATACTTGCCGACATGTCGAAAGCGTACCTAACTGCTCGATTCTTTCTAAAATACTCCTACATGATCAGCCCTTGTTTCAGCAAAATGTGAAAAATATTGTTTTTGACCATCTTATACCCTTCTAGATTGTCGACATAATTTCGAACCTTAACGACACACGTCGAATGAAAGTGGTGCGAATTCGTAGTTCCGCAGAGATTAACTGGCACCACAGCCTATCGAGCTTAGTGTGCGGAAATTCGACTGTCAGATGACACATAATGCGCTCTTACTGAAACCAGAGCTCGGTCTCTTCCGAGTATTTTTCAAGGTGCTGTAATAAAAATTATTACAATGACCATGAAACATATGTTGTGGAGATAAAAGTACGCCTAACAGAAAATCATGATTTTTGAGTAAAACTGCAGTGATATAGCTGCTCTAAATGGTCGTTTACCTTCAGCTTCTGAGTTATGGAGAGCCTTATCAGGGACTAAGCCTACGTGTTTATACAAAATTCTCTTTATACTCCTGCAGTTAATGTAGAGAAGATAAGGTCTGCGCAGGTCCATGTAAACTGGTGGCAATAACTAAGCAAACCTGAAAATACGATCCTAGCTCGCTGGTTACTTCATGTCGTCCGAATGCATAGAAACGTTCCAGCTGTAACAATATTTAGTTCCTGCTCTTCTTTTGCCTTGGAAAATTCCGGTCGAGAAGCACTTTTCTTCAATTAGTGTGTCCACCTGACGCGGGTTAGCACGAGCAAGAAAAAACTGGTGCACTTTGTTAAACTCGGCCAAAATTACTTAAGCGGTTATAGCGCCAATCAAGAAGAAGAAGCTCATGTTTTCAATCAAGAAGCTAATTTCTAGTACTTTCTGAACAAGTTGACAAATACAAGCCGTCTATTATACTGACCGACATTCCTGGAAGTAACACCCTCGAAGTCAGTTTTCAATATTTCGAAACGCTTTTCAAAAGTAAAGCGGTTCGTTCCGTGCAGTGGAGATATGATATTGATCTTACTTTTTATTTCTTTCAAAACAAAATAACCAAAAAACTTGAGATTTAAAGAGAAACCAGCCCACAGTGCACCCTTTACTAAAAAGAATTCCCTTTAAAAAATTCCACCTGTGTAACCTGATAAACGAAGTGGTGAAAAGTCAAATTTATCTCAACAAATCCACTAAGGAAATAATTCCAATTCTTCGCATAATTAAGAACAAGTTTAAAGACCCCTGTGTAGCGACAGGTAGAAAGAAGAATAATCAGAGTATATGTAAGTATATGCACCTACTTAATGATGTGATAGCGACATGTGACACTGACTCAAATTAAGCACCGTGAGGGTGAGCTGAAGACGATCTCGTTGACTGGCAACACAAAAGAGGAGTAAAGAAACAAACATAAAACGAAATCAAAACGAATGCTGACTATAAGAATTTAGGTCCGACTGCAGTGCGGTAAGCGATGAGGAGAAGTTAGCAAACTGAAGGAGAACTGGATCGGCTATGGCAACAAGTGAGCTTACGAGTAAAAATGTGCCACATACGACTACATAGTGTGTGCGCCACTTGTACTCTAAAGATCAGTCCTCGCTGCAGCAACGTACGATAAGTAAATGTCATTATCAAGATCGCTAGCCTTTAATCAGCGTAAACAAATCAAAAATGCACCGGCAAAAATGTTAAAATTAATCCTTCTACTACACACACCTAAAATGCATATATGTATGTGTATGTGTGTTTTAATGGAAACTGCGCCACGCAAATCACACCGGGGCACAGTGCGGCCGATTCCCAAAAAGCTGGCCAAACGTCGAAAAACAAAGTTTCTAGATAGAGTTTTTTTGCCTTTGGGTTGGCTACAGTAATGCCTTGAGTAGTGAAAACCGTTCATAGCAACGTCCTGTACCCTAAGTATCCTCTGTATTTTCAGTCGCAACGTGGCCTTCGTTTGAGCATCGTATTACTGTCGATGAATAGTGAAAGTTGTAAACATTTGAAAGATTTTGTAATGGAGTAAATTGAACAAAACCAAACGGAATCATCTTCGGAAGGTTAGTAAAATACGAGAAATCTTTAGTACATATCAATACCTCGACACAAAATTTTTAGCTGCAGCAATACGTAGATACATTTTTTGCAATTTTTTTTAAAAATTTGAGTTTTCAAACTGTATAGTAATACAACGCCGTCATATGCTGCTTTGAAACCTATTAAAGGTTACTCAAAAAAGTAATGGTTACTGAATAAAACAAAATTCAGCTGCTACCACTTGCTAATCAGCGACCCCGAAAACATATAAATTTACATGAATCTTGATTATGTTCTTGAATATACGCTATTTCACGTGAGGGGGGGGGCCAATAGGGGTGGAAGGGGGTGGATTTTCAAAATTTTAAGATCAAATTCGTAATCAGCGACCCCGACAACCCCCGAGTAAGAAAATTTGAATCAATTACTTAATTTTTTGAGTTTTGGCCAGCTTTTCGGGAATCGGCCGCACTGTGCGGGGTGGCGACTAAACATGCGTCTCGCAAAGCAGAAGTACGCTGAAAATTAAGTAGAACAGTTGATGTTGTTGCTGCTTAATAGGCTGAGTTGAGCGAATGATTGTCAGTGGAGAGCATATGCGGGCATGCTAGCTACACTACCTCACTATAATGTACAATCTGTGTGCCACATTGTTATTGTTGCTGATTAAAAGTTTGATAAGCGCAGATGCCATTTGGAGGTGGAATGGAAACTGGCTTTCCATTTTCGGATCTACGATTGAGGCTTTGGGGTTCAATCCCTCTTGTATACCATGTTTTCATTGCTTTAGGAAAGCATTATCTTAGTAATATGAGCTTTGATAATTAAATTTTGGGAATTTGCACAATAGTATCCTTCTAACTCTACTCTACATGCTTCCAGTATTCGGCATTGAGTTACAGCTTCCTCGACATGCTGTACGCCGCCATGATGATTTCTCTGGCAGTGCGACTGCATCATGGTTGGATAACGAAAAGTCAAACTGGGCGATATTGGTGCTATAACCTATAAGATGGCTCTTTTTGTCAAAACTCTTGCCAAATGAATTAGAAACGGGCCCTCGCATATGCAAAGTTAACCGTACTCTGCAAGAAAAAACTTTCTTATGGATAATGAAACGGATATCGGAAAAAACGATCGAAATCACCTCTTGTGTCCTAATTTTCGTTGGCCGCTATATAGATAGAAACTGCTTGCTGCTCCTAATTAATATTATTATCCTACGAATTGACACATCTAAAAGAACCCAATGAGCCTATTTTTAAATAAAAATGAATATAGAAGAAAATTACCCGAATGTAGCATGTTCTTTAATGTGAACAAAAATTAAAAGGCCAAACTAGCAACGGAGTTGGCGTAGACTTTGGCTCCCTAGCTAGGCTACTTACCAACGATTCTACATAAAATAATTTTGGCTTATCACTGAGAGAAGGAAGTTCCAGTTGTGTCTAAAGGATAGAAATATATCGAAATTTCCTTTTTTTTATAAATCAAAATTATTTATTCTTTTTTTCTGAAACAAATAAAAAATGTCATTTGTATAAACTTATACCGTAATTTAATTTTGTGGGAGCCTGGATACGTTAGTATTGGAACCGTAGTTTAATTGGTTACACGTAGGTAGGTAGGTAAAATGGCAAGAGTGCCCCAGGCACACTTCCAGTAGCACTTACGTGCCGTTTTGATACCATAATGTGGACCATTACCTGTGCAAAGAAAAATTGTTGGGAAGAGAAAACCTTCTACAGCCATCCAGTGCTGTTGATGTAGTGGAGGAGAGAAAAGAGATCTAGGCTGGGAATTTCTTCAAGTCATCCCCAAATGCCACGCTAAGGAATCTCAAGCACCTAGCCGCTAGAGCCGGACATTTGCAGATAAAATGTTCAACAGTCTCTTTCTCTGTAGCATCCCCACAGCTTCTACAATAGGGGTTGTACGGAATTCCAAGCTTCTCCGCATGAGTACCGATCACTCAGTGACCAGTGAACACCGCAGAGTTCAAGCCCCAAAAGTTGGAACCCCCCCTAAGTCTGAGGGTCTGAGCACGGGCCTCCCATACTGTCGGTTCCAATGAAACCAGATTATAGAAACACACAAGTATCGGGTATATTTTTTAGTACCAAGAGAACTATCGATATCGATAACTATTGTTTGACAGCTGAGAATGGTAAATTGTGTTGGGATTTCCGTTCGGTAAAGTTTCACTGGCCATCATGAATCGCCAGAAAAATGTCAGATCAACGCTGCCTAATTCTGGAAATTTGCTTTAAGAAAAAAATAAATAAATCTGTTCGCTAAGTTCATAGAGCCCTGGCGGCATCAACGGACTTTCAAAATAAGGAAGGATCTGCAATAATGCAATATTCAAGCCCCCATTGAAATCATGCTGTCAGATTTATTGGAAAAAGTAGGCAAAAGTTGAACTGATCGAATGTAACTGCGAAGTTATATGCCGGAAATCATAATCAAAAAACAAATGCCTTGAAATTATCTACTAGATGATAAGAAAAAAATTCGCTCCAACAATATTTCTTCTTTGTATTATCATTTTAAGTTCTCGAGCTTTTAAAAGAGTACCCGATATAAGTGCTATACCCCGAATTATGGGAGACTCTAGGTCCAGATTGAATAAGTATAAGTAAAATAAAAACAGTGGTAAGGTATTGGAAGGTGTGCTTTTTCGTGTGTTTTGTGTCTTATACACCTTATAAATGGTTAAGTTTCAAGAGCCGGTGTTGATTTTGAATAAAATACTATTTTTTTAGGAAATTATTGTCATTTCTCTTTATTATGATAATATTGGTATAGCTCAATTACGGATGAAACAAAATATTGGCCAAATGGCCGCCGCGGCCTCGCGGGACACCTCCATCCGATGGTCCGAATTTTCAATGACGCTGGGGCATAATTGAGGTTCTATGCCGTTTATGTGCCGAATTATCTCATCCTTTAGCTCTTGAATTGTTGCTGGCTTATCGACGTACACATTTTCTTTCAAATAATTCCAAAGATAGAAGTCCAACGGTGTCAAATCACATGCTCTTGGCGGTCAATTGACATCGCCGCGACGTGAGATTATTCGGCCATCAAATTTTTCGCGCAAAATAGCCATTGTTTCGTTAGCTGTGTGACAAGTGGCACTGTCCTGTTGAAACCACATATCGTCCACATCCATATCTTCACGATAGCGAACACTATAAACAGTAACTGCCTGACCGGCCGCATTTTGGAAAAAATACGGCCCAATGATGTCGCCGGCTCATGAGGTCACAAAAAAAACGTGTGTAGTACCGGTACCAAACGAGGTTTCAGACAGGGTGACTCGCTGTCGTGTGACTTCTTTAACCTGATGTTGGAGAGCATCGTACGAGCCGCAGAACTTAATCGCTCAGGCACAATATTTTATAAGAGCGTACAATTGTTGGCGTATGCCGATGATATTGACATTATCGGCCTTAACAAACGCGCTGTTAGTTCTGCCTTCTCCCAACTGGATAAAGAGGCAAAGCGAATGGGTTTGGTGGTGAACGAGGACAAAACGAAGTACCTCCTGTCTTCAAACAAACAGTCGGCGCACTCGCGTATCGGCACCCACGTCACTGTAGACAGTTATAATTTCGAGGTTGTAAAAGACTTCGTTTATTTAGGAACCAGCATTAACACCGATAACAATGTCAGCCTTGAAATCCAACGTAGAATCTCTCTTGTCAACAAGTGCTACTTTGGACTAAGTAGGCAACTGAGCAGTAAAGTCCTCTCTCGACGAACAAAACTAACACTCTACAAGACTCTCATCATGCCCGTCCTAACTTATGGCGCAGAAGCTTGGACGATGACAACATCCGATGAAGCGACGCTTGGAGTGTTCGAGAGAAAGATTCTGCGTAAGGTTTTTGGACCTTTGCACGTTGGCAACGGCGAATATCGCAGGCGATGGAACGATGAGCTGTATGAGCTTTACGACGACATAGACATAGCGCAGCGAATAAAGATCCAGCGGCTTCGTTGGCTGGGTCATGTCGTCCGAATGGATTCAAACGCTCCGGCTTTGAAAGTATTCGATGCGGTACCAGCTGGTGGTAGTAGAGGAAAAGGAAGAGGAAGGCCTCCTCTGCGTTGGAAAGATCAGGTGGAGAAGGACTTGGCTTCACTTGGTGTGTCCAATTGGCGCCGGTTAGCACGAGAGAGAAACGACTGGCGCGCTTTGTTAAGCTCGGCCAAAATCGCGTAAGCGGTTATCGCGCCAATTAAGAAGAAGAAGTACCGTTCAAAGTCTGAGGCGTTCTTCTGATATTGCAATACCGTAGATGGTGCTTTTCTTTGTCTTTTATGATTACATATTATAAAGAAAATTGTTAATACAGGGTGGCTGATGAAAGCCGCTACCAAAAAAAAATTGAATAACTATTTTTCTTTTTAAGTTATCTGTTCCATTTTTGTTTTAATTTGCAGATTGATCTTTAAAATTTATTAAAATGGATAACTGGGACACGCAAACAAGAATTTGGATAGTCCGCCGCTATCACGCACTGGAGTCCGTAGTTTTGGTACAGAGAGAGTACAGGCGGATGTTTGGCGGCGATCCCCCGAGCAGATGGACCATAATGAGACTGGTGAATAATTTTGCTGAGCAAGGAACAGTCGCAAGAAGGCCTTATCATCGAAACCCACCAGTTCGGACGGAGGAAACGATCGCTGCTGTAGCTGCAGCTATACAAAGCAATCCAAGGGTTTCAACAAGAAGCTTATCTGCTCAACTTGGTGTCAGCCGACAGTCTTTGCAAACAATAATGCACAAAGATTTAGACTTATTTCCCTACAAAATTCAAATGGTTAACAAACTGAATGCAGCAGACTTGCCGATTCGCTTGGAATTTTGCCAGAAGATCCTGCAAATGGTGGAAGAAGACCAAAACATGTTAAACTGCCTTTTCATGTCTGATGAGGCCCATTTCGATTTAAACGGCAATGTGAACAAACACAATTGTCGAATATGGAGTACTTCTAACCCACAGATACTCCACGAGACGGAATTGCATCCTCTTCGCGTGACAGTGTGGTGTGCGGTTTCTTCACGCTGTATTGTCGGGCCTTATTTTTTTGAAGAAAATGGTCACACCGTTACGGTTACTGGAGACCGTTATTTGAAAATGCTGAATGAATTTTTCTATCCAGAACTACGCCGAAAGAGAATTCCTTTCAACTCTGTGTGGTTTCAACAAGATGGGGCAACGTCTCACATAGCCCAGACTGTTATGACAGAGTTGCGACGAAAATTTCCCAATAAACTGATTTCAAGAAACTCTGAATTTCGTTGGCCCCCCAGGTCGCCTGACCTTACTGCACCTGACTTTTTCTTGTGGGGTTTATGTAAACAAGAAGTTTATAAAACAAAGCCAACAAATTTGGATGAACTAAAACAATCCATTCGAGCAACAATTGCGGCTATTCCTGTCGCAACTCTCAAAGCAGCAATGAACAACTTTTTACTAAGATGCCGCACTTGTGTCAACGAGCATGGGGGGCATTTAAATTCAATTATTTTTAAAACTAGTTAGGCTACATTTAATAAAATTTAATGATCTTCAACTTGAAAAAAAAATAAATGAATTCCATACACTAAAAAAAAAGTTATTTGAGTTTCTTAATGTAGCAAAATTCATCAGCCACCCTGTATAAAGAAGTGTTTTCATGTCGCCTTTTCAAAATGTCTCAACGTTATTGGATCCTCTCATTCAAAGAGAATTCAAAGGTAACAAAAAAATTTTATTTGATTTGGGGTGTGCCTTGCCAATAGAGTTGTTGATTTAGGTTTTTCACGTTACCTGTGGGTCTGTTGATTGTCCCGAAGTTCTTAAAAAAATTGGGTTCAATGTTTCTCACAAAACTGAACAGTTTTACTATCCAGTTAACGTCAAACAGTCAAATTAAACTAATATAGCTTTGGTCCCATTATGAGGGCTCTTAATGAGACTACTCGACCTAAATTTTCCTATGTCAAGATTTATTTTCCATTCGAGCATTGCGTTGTTCTAGCATGTAAGAATTAGTTTTAAGTAAATAACATATTTGTATCTGGTTTGGAAGATTCTTCTAATCATATACTTAAATAACGAAAATAAATGGGGTGGAAAATTATCTGTTATATACTAATAGTTATTTCTTATTTATTATCTATTATTTATTATCTATTACCTATTCTCTTTAATCTGTTGTCTTTCATCTATCCATCATCCATTTTTCGAGTTCTATCCATTATCCATATTCTACTGTGTAGATAAGGCAGCTAATTTACTTTCAATTATCTTCTTAAAATTTAATACAAAACGCCACTCTTTACACCCCATTGCTTTTCTATCTCCATTGTTACTGATTGTTTCACATTTTCTTCTCGTCATAAAACTCAGCCATCAAATTAAATACAATTTAATAAACAATAATAATATCAACAGCAAAATAAGCTTTAACATTTACTACAATATAATAAATTGACTCATAAAACTGCGATCGGCGATCAACAAATGAAACAGTAAATGGTCCGCTGAATGAATGAATGGCGGACGATACAAAGCAGCGAAGCAAATTCACTCGGCAGGCCACTTACACACACACACGATGTGCTGAAGGTTGTTGCTGTTGTGTTTGTTTGGTTGTTTGCTATTGTTGTTGGCAGTGACTTTTGTGTCTCACGACCTTACTATAAAAATCCCAGACAGACAGGCATAATGCATATAATAAACAAATGGAGAAAAGAGGAAAAATAAAACAGAGAAGAATTCGCAAAAGCAAAATTACAAACAAAAGCAAAGATCCATAGTAATAATAACATCATCTATATATAAAAACAAACAAAACGAAAATCATAGAGCTTGAGGTTGCAAAGATAATAAATGAACATCGGAAAAAATGCCGTGGAAGCAACAATAAAATAAAGCGTGGCAAATATAATATAAGAATGAATACGAAATGAAATTGATCAAGTTTAAGGTTTTTTTGGCATCCATCGATGATTCAATTTGTGTATACGTTTTCATTTTCAACATTTTTTTTTTTCAAAAGTTGAGTTTTGAAAGCTTTTTGGAAAGGGTGAATTTTAAACATTTTTTGAAAATCTTAATTTTAAATTTTCTTATTCATTTATCTTTTATTCGAGTTTTAAAAAAAATTTAAATCTGGAATATTTGAATTTAGGAATTTTTGAATAATCTGAATGTTTTTTTAATATTTACAATTTTCGTTTGTTTTTTTTTAATCTGGTTTTTAAATAAATGGTAGATCTTGAATTTTCGAAAAAGTATAGGGTTATTCAATAGGTGCGCTTCAACTTTTTTCCGATAGGGAGGGTGAACGACGCAATACTTTTTATTTTTCGCTAGTCATTTGTAAACTTCATTAGTATACATTTCATCATCGAACGCTACACACTTGAGCAACGATTGCAAATCGTGCAAATTTTTTATGAAAATAATCGTTCTGTTGCTGCTACTTTAAGAGCATTACGGCCATTTTACGGTCCATTTAACAAGCCGTCCCGTTTTGGGGTTATGTGAAGTCATTGGTCTACAGTAAGAAGCCGGCGACGATTTGTGAGCTCAGAGCCAATATTTAACGCGAAATTGCTGGAATTTCGGCCGATTTATGCAAAAGAGTGGTCGAAAATTGGGTTCAACGATTGGACTTCGTAAAACGTGCACGCGGTGGTCATGCAAAAGAAATCGAATTTCATACTTAAATGTATATGTTCAAACTCGATAATAAAAAAAAAATTAGTTAAAAAAGTCAAACCGTTTGTGTTTTATTCTAAAAAGTTCAAAAGTTGAAGCGCTCTTACTGAAAACCCTATATTAAAATGGTTTTTTTGGATAACATTGATAAATCTATACCGCCCCTATCGCATACTAACTCACTTCAAACACTAATTTCTGTTTGCTTTTTTGCCGCACTTATTGATTTACCACATTGCAGTCAACTCATTGCACTTTAAACGTTTTCGCATTATTCGTAAGTTGCTGTTTTTGTTGTATATTTCACTGTTGCGCTTTTTGTTTTATACTTTTTTTCGCTGATTGTCAGTCCATCGCATATTTTACGCTTGTCGATTTATGCTGATTTTGCTCGTATACATTTCCGGTCTCGCAGCACACGAATATTCAATAAAGAAATAATTTGTACATAAAAGATAAAAGGCTGCCATAATTTTTTTTTTTTTTTGCTACCGACACAGAATATTCATACCTTTTAAATTTATTTTTTCGTTATCGCCTTTTTTTTCTGCATTTAATCTAAATATGTTTTTCTCTTCTTTTACTTAACATGAGTCAGTTTATTAACCCGACAGTTTAGCAAAAAATAGAAATAAATATAATTGCCGTTAAAAAGGTATTTAACATTTTGAATGACACGCAAGAATCCTTTAAAACATATAATTTTATTATAACCACACACTTACCTACTCTGCCATGATTGTAGAAATGTGTTGCTTTGAAATGCTTTTGAATACAATATTTAAGTCATTCAACTCATTTCTTGCTCACTCGCCACATGGAAGGGGTACGAAAGAGTTCTTTGAAAAAGTCGATTGAAAATTCAAATTCCCTCTGCACTCGAAGGATTGCCATCGGCTGCCAAAGAGGCAACCCCTTTTGGTGAAAAATTTCTCATGATCGAAAAGTGGGTAGCGAACCCAATATTCATGCACTCACATTCGTTAATCCTCAATAATAATTATCTTTCTAACTAATGAATGCAAAAAACTAACTTAATTTTGTGGTTTCATGCAAGGGCCGAAAATCTTGCGCAGAATCATTCTCTCACCAAGTGTCGCTTCATCGGATGGGTTCATCGTCCAAGCTTCTGCACCATACTTTGGCCTTGTCGAGTGTTAGTTTTGTTCGTCGAGAGAGGACTTTTTTGCTAAATAGCCTACTTGGTCCAACTAGCACTTGTTGGCTAGAGTGATTCTACGTTGGATTTCAAGGCTGACATTGTTATCGGTGTAAATGCTGGTTCCTAAATAAACGAAGTCTTTACAACCACGAAATCATAACTGTTAACAGTGACGTGGATGCCGACATGCGAGTGCGCCGACTGTTTGTTTGAAGACAGGAGGTACTTCGTTTTGTCCTCGTTCACCACCAGACCCATTTGCTTTGCCTCTTTATCCAGTTTGGGAAAGGAAAAACAGGAAGGGAAACAGCTCGGTTGTTAAGGCCGATGATGGTAATACGCCAACGATTGTACGCTCTTATAAAATATTGTGTCTGAGCGATTAAGTTCTGCGACTCGCACGATCCTTTCCAACATCAGGATAAAGACGTCCCACGACAACGAATCACTCGGTTTCAAACCTCGTTTGGTATCAAACGGCTCGGAGAGGTCCTTCCCACTTCTGACGACGCTGCTGGTGTTGATACAAGTAACTCCTTTCCGTACTGTCAAATGCAGCTTGAAATCTCCTTTCGTGGGTCTTTTCCAAGATTTGGCGTATTGTAAATATTTGGTCGATGTTATACTTTCCAGGTCTGAAGGCACACTTATAAGGTCCAATCAGTTGGTTGATGGTGGGCTTCAGTTTTTCACACAATACGCTCGCTAGAACCTTATAGGCGATATTTAGAAGACTAATCCCTCGGTAATTGGCACAGATTGCAGAATCGCCCTTCTTATGGATCCGGCAGAGCATACCTAAATTCCAATCAGTAGGCATGCTTTCATGCGACCATATTTTGCATAGAAGCTGATGCATGCACCTTACTAGCTACTCACCGCCATGTTTGAATAGCTCAGCCGGCAGTCTGTCGGCGCTCGCGGCTTCATTGTTATTTAGCCGCGTTATCGCTATTCTCACCTCATCATGGTCGGGTAGCGGAACGACAATTCCTTCGTCAACGATTGGGATATCGGGATCTCCACTTTCTCTGTGACATGCACAGCTATCACTGTTTAACAGGTTCGAGAAGTGTTCCCTCCATAATTTAAGATTGCTCTGGATGTCAGTCACCAGTTCGCCGTCTTTGTTCTTACAGGAAAACGCCCCGGTCTTAAAACCTTCTGTAAGCCGCCGAACTTTCTGGTAGAATTTTCGGGCGTTGTTCCTGTGGGCCAGCATCTCAAGCTCTTCGCACTCACGTATTTCGGCCTCTCGTTTCTTCTTTCGGATAATACGTCTCTCTTCCTTTTTTAGCTCTCGATAACGATCCCACATGGCTCGCGTTGCGCCCGATCCCAGCGTGGCTCTATAGGCGGCATCCTTTCTTTCTGCGGCAGCATGTCATTCCTCGTCGTACCAACTGTTTTTTCGGGCTCGCCGGAATCCGATTTCTTCTTCAGCGGCGGTACGTAGGGAACGAGAAATGTTGCTCCATTGCTCGTGCATGCCGGTTGATTGGGCAGTGCTCTCTGAGAGCAGGAGTGATAGTCGAGTGGCGAATCTTCTGGCTGTCTGTTGTGATTGCAGCTTTGTGAAGTTGAACATTCTTTGCGTAGGTAGATGTACGTTTTTTGCTGCATAGAGGAGTGTGCGCAGTTTGGCTGCAACGAGGTAATGATCCGAGTCGATGTTGGGTCCTCATATCGTACGTACATCTGAAACAGTAGAAGTGTGTCTTCCATCTATCACAGCATGATCGATCTGGTTTCGCGTTTTTCGATCTGGGGACAGCTAGGTCGCTTGGTGTATTTACTTATGCAGGAATCTGGTGCTGCAGCCCCGGCGAAGTCGATCAGCCTCTGTCCGTTACCGGATGTTTCGTTGTGCTGGCTGAATTTTCCGACTGGGAGACCAAAAATTTCCTTCTTGCCCATTCTGGCGTTGAAGACACCAAGCACGATTTTTGTGTCGTGGCGTGGGCAGTGCCTTTACATGGTAGCTGTAGTAAACGTCGCTAGGTTCTATGAATGGTACTGAAGTCAGCCTTTACTCTCACGAGGACATCAAGCATCCGGGCAGATGTACCTTCCGTATTAAAGGGCCGTATATTTCAGATGCATGCCCTCAAATCGTAGTCCTTAATCCGTTTACAGATGCCGTCATCAGTAAAGGAAATTATAATCCGAGTCTTTGCACATGTTTTCATTGGGGGGATTGTTAAGTGGCGGGTCCCAAACCCAGCACACAACCAGCTGCGGTGCTTCGCCTTCTCATGTTGGCTCACTCCCGAACAGGTGTTAAGAAGCTATCCAGAGAATGCTTGGGGTAATCCCGGAAGTTGTGAGCTGCTTGAACCGTATGTAGAATCGTGCTGGCCACTCCCAAGTGAATGGCGATCAGTTACTTTTCCCACGTGCGTGGACTTCTACATATGGAACCAGCCTCCATCCTGCAATTCGATTATCTGAAGCAAGTCTGCAAAAGATGCTATAGAGATCTTCGAGATTTTCGACGTGCGCGGAAACTTTCAGTTCGACTATCTTGAAAAGAATGAAGCGATAGCGGCACATATCATATATAGGCGTGGGATCGATTCGACGCCGATTTAAAGGTAAATCGATCGTGTTCGGCTAGGAAGAATTTAATATTCCACCGACTGCAGTCAGAAGGGAAAAATAGCATGAAATATATTATAAATTACCCCCTTGTTCAGCATATTCTCCAGATACGAACCAATCTGACTATTTTTGTTTCCAGACATGGCGCGGGAGTAATTGATTTTTGTTGTCTGACAGAGGTCAACAATGAAGCAAATGAAAGCAAAGAGCACTAAAAAATTGGAAAAATGTATAAGCTTAAAGGAAATTTCTTGAAAAGTGCTTTTATTTTTCTTCTTTTGCTTTAACAGACTATATTTATTGAATTATTCTAGCGAATTGAATGAATAATAAATATTCGTAGTTCGCAGTCCTAGCCAAATATTTCCGGTAATTAACCAGCAGCATTTTTTGAATAAAAAAATGTTATAATTAATTATAATCGTCATTTTGCTTCTGTACGTATGTAAATACGTAGGTATATCAACATTTCATAACAACAAATGAACTCCCACGAAGACGATCGTAAAAATATTTAAGAAATAACCACAGGAAGAATAAAATTATGACCCAGATACGCAAAACCGCAGCTACAACAAAAGAAAACGGATGAAATGGTAGGCCGAAAACAAAAAAAGAAAAGGGTAATAAAATAAAAGGTGGCGATAGGTAAAGCGATGACGGAGAATCTATAGTACAGATTTAACAGAGTGTGAAGGAAAAGGAAATGTATAAAGTGAACGCCTACAAATTACCAGAGTTGCAAATGAGCAACATTTCAGGAACTACGACGGAGGTCGAGCGCTTGTTCAGCTTTAATTGACAAACGATTGGTTGGTTAGTTAAGCGGCTGGTCGGCGGTCTTTTCTGAATCGCTAACGTCGTTATATTAATAACAAAGCCTAAACGATCGTATAGCGCAGAAGATCAAGTAAAGTGAGTCACAGCTGTTACAGCGGTATTTTCGATGATCCAACTCGCAGTGGCGTTGATGAAAGTGTTGACGGCCGTGATGAGGCTGTTATTGGATTATTGACTTTTGTAGAGGATTTTTTGAAGATGATCACTGTTGGCGATTGGGCGATGATGATGGTGTTGGTGGCTTGGTGCTGATGTAACTGTGTTGTGATTTTTGTGCTGGTTTCCAGGTACTGGCGATTTTCGACTGAATTCAATTTGACGTATTAATTAAATGAATGAAATACAATATCTGCCTTTAGCTACTTTTGTATATGGAAATTATTAAAAACAAAATATTTCTTCACTGATACCGAAACAGAGCAATGGCGCTACAATTTTTTTATTGAAATCTTTCATGATATTCATAAAGAGTAAACAGTTTGTATGAATACACTTTTTCAGCACTTAATGAATTTGTTTTAGCAGAGAAAATATAAAAAAACGGAAAAATGCATTATTCACTCCACCACATTTGAATTATGACCAACTCACAAATCCCACCCACAACATTGTCGCTTAGCTAGTCGCACCAGCAAATGTTATTTTGGTATGTGCACCACATACCATGCCACATGTGGTTGATACGCTACACATAATCGTTAATATCTAACACGACTTGTTAGCCGCTTATTGGTCTGCGCATGCGCATATTCAACGCATACCATTTGATTACGATTACACTCGGTCGCTTGCACCACATTCATCGTCACAGGCACACACGCACGAACAATTTCGCTTTCGTATTCCAAGCGCTCGTTGCTCCACTCAAATGCCAGTCCGTTTTTCCCGTACACTGGTAATTTGTCCACCGTTGCGGTTGGTGTGATTGATGTGCTTTGCGATCGTCTGACAAGTTTCGCAATAAATGCAAACGAATACGTCGAATCTGCTGTACGTGCAACCTGTTTGCGGAGCTTATTGGTTGCATGCGTTGCATATGATTATAAGCGCAATTTTTTTTTTGACTGCTTATTGCCAGGAGCTCGTATATGCTTTTATGCATATCTGCAGATAGTGTGGGAGTCACTTGGTTTAGAGCCTAGCGTATCTGATGATTGCGGTGTAAGTGTAAGTACTTACCATATATAGGTATGCAGGTATTTATAGTATGTACACGCACGTACATAATTTTACTTTTCCTAAAATTTCCTATTTATTAAAAAGCGTGCAGCAATAGATAAAAAAGCGAAAATTAGGCATCAAAATTAATGTAGCCAAAACTGTTGATATATCAATAAAAGTCAAATTTTAGAAAATTAATAGATTTAGCAGCTAGTGTTGATCACTTGATATTATGCGAAAGTTCGTAATATATATTTTGATTCAAATATTTATCATAACGATAACGAAAAGATTATAAAAGCACCGCGGATTTTCATGTCCTTATTAATTATTTATTTATTCTTTAAATTCAGTTATTTTTATTTTAAAATATGATTCGTTTTTTAACAACTTACTAAAGGATGATTTTTTAAGAGCTATAGGAAAGTTTTTCAAAAAAACACACGTAAAATTCAGAAAAGTGCATGACATTTTTATTTAAATCGATAGTACAGTCTATATAATTTAATGTTTGAAGATTATTTGATGCAAATGTTGACCGCGACTGCGCTTCAAATGGTCCATCCGCTTAGTCCAATTTTGGCATACTCTTTCCAATGTTTCGGCCGGTATCTCACATATAAATGCTTTAATGTTGTCTTCCAATGCGTTAATTGAAGCAGGCTTGTCTGAATAGACATGAGCTTTCACATAGCCCCACAAAAAATAGTCTAAAGGCGTTATATCGCACGATCTGGGTGGCCAATTGACAGGTCCCGAACGTGAAATGAAATGTTCACCGAACTCTCCTCTCAACAAGTCCATTGTTAAGCGTGCTATGTGGCATGTGGCACCGTCTTGATGAAACCACATGTCATGCAAGTCAAGCTCTTGCATTTTGGGCAAAAAAAAGTTGGATATCATTTCACGGTAGCGCTCACCATTCGCAGTTACGTTACGATTCGTAGCATCTTCGAAGAAGTACGGTCCATTGATACCTCCAGCCCATAAACCGCACCAAACTGTGACCTTTTCTGGATACATTGGTAGCTCTTGCGATTCTTCTGGCTGATCTGTACTCCAAAATCGACAACTCTGCTTATTTACGTACCCATTGGTCCAAAAATGAGCTTCGTCGCTGAACACAATTTTTCGATAAAAAAGTGGGTCTTCGGCCAACTCTCCATGAGCCCATTCACCAAAAATTCTGCGTTGCGATAGGTCGTTCGCCTTCAATTCTTGCACCAGCTGTATTTTGACAGGCTTCACCCCTAAATCCTTTCGCAAAATTTTCCACGTTGATGAGTAACAGAGGCCCAATTGCTGCGAACGCCGACGAATCCATAATTGATGGTCATCATTAACACTGGCCGATACAGCTGCGATATTTTCTTCAGTTCGCACTCTACGTAAGCGTGTTGGTGGTTTGATGTCCAATAATGTAAATTTGGTTCTAAATTTAGTCACAATAGCTCGAATAGCCGCTTCAGTGGGTCGATTAAACTGTAAGACGATTCATGGTTAATTATAGACCAAACTGAAGATGCTTGACAGTGTAACAAAACACGAAACGTGCGTCAGCTGTTTAAACCACCTGTTTAAAAGGATAATAGCTAAAAAATCACCCTTTAATTTAGAAATTTATGAATTTATGTTTATTTTCGTCAAAATGTATGGAGAAAATGGGTAACACCGCAAAGGAAAAAATTATGAAAAATCAACGAAAGTTTCAAACTTGCACTTCATTATACTGGGCTTATTTAAGCTATAAAACTAAATAAACTTCCCGAAATTCTGGACAAAAAGTATGAGAATTTTACGGAAATAGGATGAATGTTAAATTTTTTTAACAAATTTTGATACTTGTTGTAGAAAAAAAAAAACTTAAAACTAGTCAAAACTTTGTCAACAAAATGTTGTAATACAGATTTAAGTATGAAAATTTTGGTCAATTATAATCTTTGCCGCACGGTTATATTACCAGCATGGCAGTTTAGAACTGGCCATCGAAATACCAGAATACTTTATCATATTCTAACCTTAGTTCTATTGTTTGCTTACTACAGGGTTCCGTAGGCAGACCCAAGATTTAAATTTAAAGTTTCCTTCTAACCGCTGAGCATGTGAACAGAGAGGGACTGCCTTAGCTTAGTTAGTCGAGCGGGTTATTTATTCCAGAGATTCGTGTGCAACTGATTTCGGCGTTTACGTTAAGCCGAAGTAAATACTTGATTCGTTCATGACTACGAAGGTTCCGGGCAATAGGGTTGGTAAATAGCCCAATGCGCCCGCCGTAGCCGAATGGGTTGGTGCGTGACTACCATTCGGAATTCACAGAGAGAACGTAGGTTCGAATCTCGGTGAAACACCAAAATTAAGAAAAACATTTTTCTAATAGCGGTCGCCCCTCGGCGGGATATGGCCAACCTCCGAGTGTATTTCTGCCATGAAAAAGCTCCTCATAAAAATATCTGCCGTTCGGAGTCGGCTTGAAACTGTAGGCCCCTCCATTTGTGGATCAACGTCAAGACGCACACCACAAATAGGAGGACGAGCTCGGTCAAACACCCAAGAAGGGTGTGCGAGCCAATTATATATATAAATAGCCCACGGCTGGGTTTCAGCCGAACATCGAGAACAAGAGTGATGGGCAAGACTGGAAAGATCTTTTAGTTCACCCCTTCAAAACGCAAATCTTTTGGAGTGGTGAAGCCCATTTTTATTTCAATGGAAGTGTAAATAACCAAAATTGTCGTTATTTGTCACCTAGAGAACACAATCAACTATGAAAATATCAATAGCCTTTTCACAGTCCTCTAGACCATATTTTTTGGAAAATCGTCGAGGGCAAGTAATTTTTGTGGTCGGTGTCTCTTATCAGTGCATGCTGAACGATTATTTTCCATGAATAGTTAACATCCGTCCTTCAGTACCCAAACATGGTTTCAGCAAGATGGTGCTGCGGCACACAGCCAGAGATACTGCGTAATTTCTTACTTAACAAACTGATACACCGTTTCCGTGACATATCCTGGGCGATCCTCATGTACTCTCACTTTAAAAGTAAAGTCTATGAAACAAGCCCAGTGGTCATCCCAGCACTAAAAGAAAACATCGTTCGCAAGGTTAGTGGCACAGAGTTTGGAGGGCAGATTCCATGAGTGTATCGAACGTAACGGTCAACATTCAGAAGAGATAATTAAAAAAAAATTCGCAATTGTCTTCTTTGTAATAGTTATTGAAATATGTTTTTTTTTTCATTAGTAATTATTTTTTAACTTTTTTTTGTATTTTTTTCAGTTGTATTTTAATTTAATTTAGCTTTTAATTCCTAATTCCTAAGTGACCGGACACCTTGCAGTTTCATATCTTTTAAGAACTTAACCCTTATTTTGGAAGCATGCGTGTGAGATTTTTTAAGAAATACCTGACTTACCTTAGCTGACCAGGACACCCTTCAGGTGATTTTAAATACAAAAAAAGTGTGAGGGGATTTTGAACATAGGCGGTTTGCTCTTTTAAAGTTTGGCTTCGAGTTACTTCAGCTAGAGTTAGGAGTGAATACATGAATGGTTGCAAAGTCGTTTTGACCGCAGATGGGCAGCTAATTACCCTACCAGCCGCAGTGACCCCTTTTTTGAGAACAGCCGGCTAACTGAATTATGTTCTATCAGAAAATGAAACTTGCCAAACTGGAAGCTTATACAATTTAAGTACAATGTGAACCAATATCAACCTCATATAATCCCAAAGAGGTACTAAAGTTTGTTTACATATATGATCCATACATTCTGAGGAATTTTCCCAGTTTTGCTAATTCCGTTGTTTTCAACACTCCGAAGTTTTCTTGACAGCCAGAATAATCCGTAGTTCACTATCTTCTTCGCCTGCCTGTCCTTTCTACTATCAGATCATCTGTTTGACAACAACGTTCCTTCACTAATAATTGCTCGCGTAGTTGTGGTACGATCATCATTGAAGCACACAACCTTTCAAGTGTCTGCCTAAGGAGAAATTCATGCGATTGCAAACATCAAAGACGTGCAGCCGCACTCGTCGATATTTACGCCTAATTCACAACACGTTAACACGTCAAGTCGACAATGAACAGCCACAGTGTACGCACATATGCCTGTACAATACGTATAAACGTGCCACAAGCCAGTTAGGTTGTTGCACTTGACGTGATCGATCGATTACCGCGCGATCACTCCAATTCGCATTCAACTCGCTACATAGTGTGGCAACGAATTGCTTCTGATGCTTAAGCTTTCGAGTGGCATGCAACATGTGGCAGTGAGTAGCGAGCAATGAGCATTCAGTAGTGAGTATAACAATCACTGAACAACAACAAAACGTTGTTATTCTTTGCGTTAATCACATTCATCATCATCATCATCAACTGCGGCAACACACCGCGGAAAGCCAGCCAGCTACATGTTTACGTGCATACATACATACTTACATACATACATTGCCAAATAGTCGATTGTTGAATAGATTTTTTAAGTACATACTCATTGTTATTGTTATTGCTGCTAGTGTATGTTGCATGTTCAAGCTCTTGCTTTTTCACTACCACATCTGGCTGTGCACCAATGTGGCAAATTTTTTCTATGTCAACGCTGGGACCTTAGGTAACAACAGCGCCTTGTTGCTACCAATATTGTTGTTGCTCGCACCTTGCTTTGCTTGTTGCTGCTAACAATTTTCGCTTGTACAGTTGCAACACATTTCGCAATGTCATCGTGTGGCAGTGTAAATGGCTTGACAGCTGTGGTGGCTTCACGATTAATAATTGTTGTTGCCGCATATACTTCTTACCTGTTGCACCAACTCACCACTCACCACTTAAAACTAATTTTTAGGTTTTCTTGTTTCTTGTTTCTTTTGCGATTACATAATGCATGTGGCACGTTGCACGCCGCAATTGTACAGAATTTTTGCTGATCATTTGACTGATCAGTTGGAGGCGCACGACGCGCTAGCGTTCTCGGTGGATGCGTTGTCTAGCACAGCTGGGCTTCAGATTTTCCACAGTTTCTTGTGGCAAGTTATAAGTGGCGGTAGTAGTAGATGCTGTGGCAAGGCATAGTTGTTGCTGTTTGCTAACAAAGTTGCAAATCGTATGCACATGAATGCATTCCTATTTCTATTTGTGTTTTTGAGTGCATCGATGCATATTTTTTGGTATATGTGTCGGAGCGCGCTTGCCAGGAGAAGCTCTTCCTCTTCCACGTCCTTACCACTTTTCGTGTCGTTAAGACTTTTGATTTAATTTGTAATTGAACTTTGGCAACATCTACTTATGTTTACCGCTGTTACTTCATCTTTTTTCACTTTCTGTTGCCAAGTCCGATGTTTATTGAGTCAATGAATCGTCCAGTCCAAGTCGCCATAATTGTTTCTGATGGTTCGATTTCTACTTCATTATGTAAATATTCTAATACCTGGGAAAATGTCATCCTCTCAAGTTTTTTTTGTGGGAAAATAAACACCGTTGAAAGGACATACCAACATTCGTACATACATACATAAATAAGTATGATAATTGCAAAAACTGTTTATTTTATGACAGAGAAGATAGAAAAGCTGTTTATACAAAATGCCAAGCATAGATATGAGAGAGCTAGGGATTTCGGAAGTATTTTAATGTAATTCCGAAGTCTCTTCAAGCACAACATATCCTAAGATCACGGATGATAGTTTACCATGTTTGGCTATCCGAAGCAAAATTGTGAGAGTAACTTCGGCAGTCACGTCACCGGAGACTCGGCTTCAAATTATACACAATCATTTCGCACGTATTTACGCTCTCGTCCAATCAGTCGTTATTAAGACGGCAACGTATTAACATGGGCGTATACCATTAACACAGCCTTAGTTTTTTCGTAAGCCAAACCCTGTGATGACCCCGGTTATGTCAGGCATTTAGTTGATTCTTTCAAAATCGCTGAAAGCCGGTTAACGGCCCTCTGCATTCTGTATATCGTGCCCTAAGATCGAAGTATAGGGCTATTCAATAGGTGCGCTTCAACTTTTTTCCGATAGGGAGGGCGAACGACGCAATATTTTTTATTTTTCGCTTGTCATTTGTAAACTTCATTAGTATACATTTCATCATGGAACGCTACACACTTGAGCAACGATTGCAAATCGTGCAATTTTTTTATGAAAATAATCGTTCTGTTGCTGCTACTTTAAGAGCATTACGGCCATTTTACGGTCCATTTAACAAGCCGTCCCGTTTTGGGGTTATCTGAAGTCATTGGTCTAGAGTAAGAAGCCGGCGACGATTTGTGAGCTCAGAGCCAATATTGAACGCGAAATTACTGGAATTTCGGCCGATTTATGCAAAAGAGTGGTCGAAAATTGGGTGCAACGATTGGACTTCGTAAAACGTGCACGCGGTGGTCATGCAAAAGAAATCGAATTTCATCCTTATATGTATATGTTCAAACGCGATAATAAAAAAAAAATTAGTTAAAAAAGTCAAACCGCTTGTGTTTTATTCAAAAACGTTCAAAAGTTATCACTAAATTAACAATCCCGTCATTTTGGGATTCGTCAAGGGATATAGAATTGACTCTCATACGTGTTTTGGGTATTTGTCCGAGCTCCTCCTCCTACTTGTGGCGTGCGTTTTATTGTTGTTCCACAAATGGATGCACCTACAGTTTTAGGCCGACTCCGAACAGCAGATATTTTTTATGGCACTCGGAAGTTTACCTTTGCCTGCCAAGGGGTGTCCGCTATTAGAAACAACTTTTTCTCGTCTTTTTTTCGTTTGGCATTTTATAATTTTTTTATTTCACGGAGTTACCCATATAAAAAAAATGTTGTGTATTTATTACAATATATGGAGAAAAATATTCGAAAATGATCAAAATGTTGATGTGCTATAATTCGTCGTGGACTGTATTTTAATTTCCTTATATACTTAAACTTCTTATTTCGCTTAAAGTATTAATCCTAATCTCTGTTTGCCACCGAGTTTACTCTTATCAAAAGCAAGCAGTCTAACCTGAACTAAAATTGTCAAAGAACAATTGAGTTCGGCAAAATTGGCAGCATGCTAACTCTTTGGGTGCCTCAGTAGTTCCGTGTTTATCGTTCATCGAGCGTTGCGATATTCTGCCAGTGCAAAAAACAGTCCACCTGCTGTCAATTGCTGCTGTAGCCTTCTCTTCAAATAAAAAAATTAAAACAGGAAATCCGATTGGCCTCTACTGTCTAAGACTCTTTCCTCGCGCATTCGCCCGCTTGATCTTGGCTTGAAAAAAGCTAAACTCTACAGGACTCAAGCGCTTTTTACTTCGCTCTTTGATATCCCCTTACCGGTAAGTTCGTTAGCCGATCAGAACTCCTACAAATTGCATGCGACAATCAATAATAGAGTTATGAAAATATTTACTTTGACCCGTGAATGGGGTTCGCTTTTGAAACGTATATTGCAGTGTTTCTTTTGCAGTTGAGAAAGACCTTCCTATGAACAGAATAACTAAATAATCTATAAACACAACGACTTTAACTTTAACTTTAACTTTAACTTTATTACCCAAAACAAGTCATTATAGTCTGAAACAAGAAACCCAAAAATTAAAATTCGAAAGAAGTATTTTTTAGCATTTTTCTTAAAATTTGGGGAGCTTCCTAGGTTTTATAAAATAATATTTTAAAATCAATATGTTTTTAAAATAAAGCATAGAATGTCACTCACTTTTTGGATATTTGGGGAATTAAAACAGAAGATGAAATAATATCGATTGGTTAACATTATATCCCAAATTTACGAAAAAGTGCATTCTCATGTGAGATCAGTGGCAATATTAAGAACGTTGGCGGCACACGTAAATATTAAATAAAAGATAAATGGTATTGGTTGGTAGAGCCGGCTTCTGTCGGCTGCTTCAATAAATATTAAATATTTCCTCTGTTTTTGATTTTACGATTTCTCGTCTTTTTACAAATACTCGTACAGGTTTACCAGAATCGTCTTAGATAACATAGGGCATTATTGTTTAGGTAATTGTTGTTTAATTTGAATATACGAGTATAACATAATGTCCGAAACCCATCCGTGTTCGAGAAATTCGATTTTAAAAATAATTTAAAAAAATCCTTTTTTATTGTTTTTTTGACTGTTAGTTCAAAGGTCTAACTTTTTTTCTGTTTTCCGTTAAAGGGTATGCGAATGAATAAAATTCATAAAAAAAATTTGAACCAAGCAATGGTAGTTAAAATTAGCTGCTTGATAAAATTTTAAAATTGTGATTTTTTATTAAGTAATTCCTATTTCATAGGCAGGCCGCCGTAACCGAATGGGTTGGTGCGTGACTACCATTCGGAATTCAGAGAGAGAACGTCGTTTTTTCTAATAGCGGTTGCCCCTCGGCAGGCAATGGCAAACCTCCGAGTGTATTTCTGCCATGAAAAAGCTCCTCACAAAAATATTCGGAGTCGGCTTGAAACTGTAGGCCCTCCATTTGTGGATCAACGTCAAGATGCACACCACAAATAGGAGGAGGAGCTCGGCCAAACACCCAAAAAAGGGTTTACGCGCCAATTATATATATACTACTGTGGGCAAATTTGGTTGTAAAATGAAAAATCTTTATTTATTCTTGTAAATCAATTTCATCCCCTTCAAAATAATCCCCTCTCGATGAAATACACTTATGCCAACGATTTTTCCAATCCCCGAAACATGCCAAATAGTCCATTTCCGGTATAGCCATCAGCACCTTCTTTGATTCAACTTTTATCTCCTCAATCGACTCGAAACGCGTTCCCCGGTGTAGTCTCTTGAGTTTTGGGAATAGCCAGAAGTCACACGGAGCCAAATCAGGCGAATACGGTGGTTGCGGAACGATATGCGTGGAATTTTTGGCGAAATGGTCACGAAGAACGAGTGCAGTGTGAGACGGTGCATTATCGTGATGCAAAAACCAAGAGTTGTTGGCCCATAATTCTGGTCTTTTTAGACGAATTGCTTCACGTAAACGACTCATAACGGCCCAGATGTTATTAACAGTACTGCCAACTCATGAAAAAAAGTAACTAGAGCGAAATTTTAATCCCACGAAGTTTGACAAATAAGTTCACCTTACTTTTTGCCCACAGTAGTATATATTTCATATCATTATGGAAAAATATTTTGTACGGAAACTATTCTGCACATTATTTTAAAAACTAGGACACATTAGTATCTAGGTCGACTTTCCCGGTAACTCTGAATATCCATGTTTTTGAAAAGTTAAATAAGAGTTTCCCTGTGCATTGTTTTTATACCATTGTTTTATACGGTTTCTCAATTTTATGTATTTATATACATATGTTAAGCTAAAAAGTTTTTTTGAGAGAAATTTTTAATAGCGAAATTTTCCAAGCAATATAATTTTAGAAAGTTTAGCCCACTAACTTTTAAGAGAGAAATTTTAGATATAATTTTTCAATAATGGGCTGAAGCATTTTAACAAAATTTTTTTCTGAAAGTTCTACTTTCACATCCGTGAAATTTCACCAGATACATGTATTTGGCTTGCCGTGAAATATTGCTAGCATTGAACTTATAAGCATCTCCCCAGAAGCAATTGCAAATTTTGGTAAGAAACGTGTTTTAACTAATATAAATTCATACACATATTTATTGACACAAAAAAATATAAAGAAGATTTACTGACACTCTTTGCAAATACGTTGCACTTAAAAACTCCATGCCTTCAGAGTATTCGAGTTCATGCACTTCGCTCGCAAACGAACTTCAAGTTTTCACTAAACTAAAGGGTTTTTCAATTAGCGCGGGTCGATTTTGGCGCCCTGTGGCAGCCATTTTGTTTTGGTGACATCTGTCAAATCTTTTGTTTATTATTCAGTTGTTTATGCCAAATCATTATGGCTAGTTACACGATTGAACAGCACGTTCAAATGATAAAACTTTATTATCAAAATGAGTGTTCATTAACGCAAACGTTGCGCGCATTGCGCCCATTTTTCGGTAGACGTGGTGGCCCTTCAAAGTCGACTCTTCAACGTTTGGTGGCCAAATTTGAACGACCGGGTCAGTAAACAATCAGCCAACACCCGTACGTTCAAGGAACGCAAGATCAGCTGAGAACATTGCCGCGGTCCGTGAAAGTGTACAGCAGAACCCGAGGCAGTCTATTCCTCGCCGTGCACGAGAACTTGGCCTTTCGCAGACTTCAACTTGGCGAATTTTGCGTCGGGACTTGGGCCTACACCCGTACAAGATCCAACTGACCCAGGAGCTCAAAGTTGATGACCATAGACAACGCCGTTTGTTCGCTGACTGGGCTTCGAATCGTTTGGAAGAGAACACCAGTTTTTGGCGAAAAATCATCTCTAGTGGCGAGGCGCATTTTTGGATGAATGGCTGTGCCACACAGCAAACGCCACGATTGACATTCTGCATGAACGATTTGAGGGTAAGGTTGTCTCTCGCAGGGGTGATGTGAATTGGCCACCAAGGTCATGCGATTTGACCCCGCTAGACTTTTTCCTGTGGCGTTTCTTGAAGTCTCAGGTCTATGCAAATAAACCACAATCGACCGATGCTCTAAAGGTGAACATAACACAGGCCATCGCTCAAATTCAGCCGGATCTAATCGTAGAAATATTTTAAAAAAAGGACCTTAAAGCTAAGAGTAGTACTTTGCAATGCCGTTGTGGAAAATTAAAAAAAAACTTTACCTTGCTCAAAAAAAAAATTAAAAAAATGGTCAAAATCTGCATTTTTTGACTATTTAACCTCAAATTGCCAAAAATCATGACGTGCTGGAGCATTTTCAAGGTCATATTCGTTTTCAGCATAAAAAACCTTGAAGAAACACCCATAGCGGTTTTAGAAGCAGTAAAAAAAGATATTATTTAAAATTTTTCGAAACACCCTTGACCATACATGTACATACAGTAACATATGTATGTATACGAAAACTTAATTTGACCCCAAACAACGGGTCACTATACTATACCTATTATTCTTCAATGGAACTCTCACCGCTCAAGGTGGCGGGGCATAATTTTAATTATTATTATAATAGGAATCGACTTTTTCCTTAAATAATGCCTGTTTTAATTGAAACATTCTATATTTATATTGTTACTCTATGCAACAAAAACACTTTAAAACCAAATGAAATAAACAATAAACAAAGGAAAATTTGCGCCGTCAGCCAAATGCATTCATTCACAGCGATGTGAGATACAGAAAGAAGCTAAAACCAATTTGCGCTGGTGCCACATGGGCAGTGTTGTTGTTGCATTTAGAACATGGATCATCCGCTTTGCGCAACCCCGAGCGAGTGGAGCGGCATGAGCGAATCTTACATTCATAGAAACGGACGGCACGGCGCAGGCAGGCACCGACAACAGGTTTTGCTGCAGCACCAGCGCCACCAGAAGCAACAATAATAACAACAATAACATTAACAGCAGCAATAACAGCAAACAATGAAAGGGAGTGACGAGCAACCGGTGCGCCGCGGCGCTTGGCAGACGAACAGACGAACGGAACGCTTGGCAGCAAGAAGCGTGTCGCCAATTGATCGTGAGTTTTACCTAGAAAAATGTCGCGACAATAATAATAATAATAACAACAGCAACTACAATTAACGAAGGAAAAAACAATAATAGCAATATCCGAAACAAAAACTAAATGTAAGCAAATGCAACAGCAACAACAACACTTGCAACAGTCGCAATCAGTGTGCAAACTAGCGAATGAGGGGGAATAAGCAAATGGTGATACGACGAGAGAGGCGGCTGTGGCAAGTAGCAAATGTAACAACTATGGCATTGATGACGGTGGCAGCAACAGCAGAATAGCGGAGAATGCAATTGAAATTGAAGAATTACTTGAAGAATGCTAGCCACGCTAGCGCAGAATACATTATGCTATTTCATTGTGTCGCGCAACGTGCAAATGTTGTCACCCACTGCCGCTCTGCACACTTGGCGTTCACTCTGCGGTGTTGCAGTTTTAAGAAGGAGCTGCTGAGAAAAAGCCGGTTGCACAGCCGGTTGCTGTTGCTCGCTGGGCTGTTTAAATGTCTCGTTTACCCTTCACGCTCCTCGTTCGCGTGTCCTCACTTCACTCTCCCTGACACTTTCCGTTTGCCTATTTTCCTTACACTGCTCTGCTCGGCTTCTTCGAGCTCGTTTTACCCTTCAGAGCTAACCGATTGTTGCAATACAAATGTTGCATTGATTTGACGCTTTTGTTGCTCCCATTTAATTGGTATTGGTTTTGCTGTTACTATATTTTTGTTCTTATTAAATACATTTTTTTTTCTTGTCGCAGTTGTATTGTTCTAGGGCCATTTATGCGCGCCTTTCCGAAATATCTACTCTCGACCACCGCCACCGACGACAGACAATCAATATCTTCGTGTGCTCGTTGCAGGAATTAAGCGCCAACTTAACTAGTTCTAACTGATTTTTTTGTTGCTTTCGCCCTTCTTTTCTTGTTGTCACAGCTGATCGTGAGTGAGTTCAGTTCATGGACGTTGGCTGCTGTTTTATTGTTGTATTCAAGCACATCGTGAAATCGTTGGAACTAACTTACAAGTAAGGAAGAAATTGGTCGCCACGCAAGTTGCGTCAGTTGTTTTGTGGCAATTGTACGAGTGGCATAAAGCTATTTGGTGGTGGTTTGGTGGTCTCGCTCAATGAGGTGCCGCGCCACTTCATTTTGCAGCTCATTACGAATGGAAATGATGGAAATGCCTGCCTGCGTCCGTCCATCCAACAGTTCGTTCGTCCGCTCCGCTTCACTACCGGCCTGGCTACCTTTTCCTTTACTACTTTTCGCTGATCGACAATATTGAAGCGACAACAGGAAGTCGTGTGATTTTGTGCTGTTACATAGCTATTGTTACCCCAAGGCGAAGTTGCTTTAGATAGATCCATCTGATAGCAAATATCGTACATGATATTTAACATACACTCGTATCTAACAACCCTACATACAAATTTGGCTGGCTGGCTAGATGATAGATAAGAATTTGTGAGCAGTACTTCAAATACTACCAACTCTTAAGTTGAAGTTGTCTTCCTTCACTTTAAATATCAATACTGGAAACATACTCAGTTCAAGTTGTATATGTTGTATTTTCTATATATTTAATGAAAGCTAAGAGGTTCTTGAGGAGCGGTATGTTGGGCCCACCTAATGAAAATGACTAATCGATCGCAATGCTTCTTGTTTACTAGATTCTGTCTAAAATCGCTCCTAACAAACAAATTTGGGTACCCTGGGGCACAGACTTGTTTATTTAATTATTTGTCCCTCTCCGAGCGGTTTGAAACCAAACGAGGTTTCAGACAGGGCGACTCGCTGTCGTGTGACTTCTTTAACCTGATGTTGGAGAGCATCATATGAGCAGAACTTAATCGCTCAGGCACAATATTTTATAAGAGCGTACAATTGTTGGCGTATGCCGAAGTTATCGATATCATGGGTTTGGTGGTGAACGAAGACAAAACGAAGTACGTCATGTCCTCAAACAAACAGTCGGCGCACTGGCGTTTCGGCACCCACGTCACTGTTTACAGTTATAATTTCGAGGTTGTAAAAGACCTCGTTTATTTAGGAACCAGCATTAACACCGATTACAATGCCAGCCTTGAAATCCAACGTAGAACCTCTCTTGCCAACAAGTGCTACTTTGGACTAAGTAGGCAACTGAGCAGTAAAGTCCTCTCTCGACGAACAAAACTAACACTCTACAAGGATCTCATCATGCCCGTCCTAACGTATCGCGCAGAAGCTTGGACGATGACAACATTCGATGAAGCGACGCTTGGAGTATTTGAGAGAAAGCTTCTACGAAAGATTTTTGGACCTTTGCACGTTGGCAACGGCGAATATCGCAGGCGATGGAACGATGAGCTGTATGAGCCTTACGACGACATAGACATAGCATAGCGGCTACGTTGGCTGGGTCATGTCGTCCGAATGGATACAAACGCTCCGCCTTTGAAAGTATTCGTTGCGGCACCAGCTGGTGGTAGCAGAGTAAGAGAAAGGCCTCCTCTGCGTTGGAAAGATCAGGTGGAGAAAGGCTTGGATTCACTAGGTGTGTACAATTGGCGCCGGTTAGCATGAGAAAGACATGACTGGCGCGCTTTGTTAAACTCGACCAAAATCGCGTAAGCGGTTATAGCGCCAATTAAGAAGAAGAAGAACAGTTATCCCTGGGACGAAAACAACACCATGCCAATGGAACCTGAAACCTTATTTAAGAATTTACATTCCATTGCACAAAAATGGGTATGGCTAGGAACGAGGTTTATTTCAACAAGATAACGATTCCAAACATAAAACTATGATTTTAAAATGTGCATACTTTGCGTTGAAGCATTTGCAAAAGCCACCTCAAAATTTTACAAACAATCTTTGAAACCATCTCTAGGATAAAGAGCGGAAATACAAAATTTCATCCAAAAAGTGCAAAGAGAAACGGAGATAAAACGCTTAGAGGCTGTTTCCAAAAAAAAGCTTCATTAAATTTAAGTTTCAAAAAAAACTATACACACTCGAAATGGTCACACCGCTCGCCAAGCTGTGACGATTGGTGAGTTGTTAGGATCGGATTGCGAGGAAAGCCTTAAAAGCTACGGGATTCTTAGAAATTTACCACTCTTCGGTCTGAACCTGACTGGCGTTGTCTTTTTCAAATTTTCAAATTCAAAATGTGAGCTACGGGAACGGATGGTAGTGGGATGAAGGCGACAGTAGAAAATCCTTTTGAAGATAAATTTAAAGAATACTTCTTTGCGTGGCATAAGGGCATTGGCTAAGGTAATTGAAAAATGATAAAACTACCATATATTTTTATTGAGAACCTTATCAGCCTCCCCTCAAATGATGCCATTCCAAGAGTCTCGTAAACAGTCAATCAACCACAATCGACATACATTCGCAAAGTCAACATAAACTAAGCCATCGCTAAAATTCAGCACAATCTATACAGCTGAGTCATTGAAAACTGCACCTCTCGAATCCGTGGAGCTACGATATCATGGTGAATATTGGAACCATGGCATGCAACACAAACATCTATTTCAAAGAAAAAAATTGGAAATAGTCCTTATATAGCTTATGTTCATCCATCCTACTTCCCTTAATGGTAGTATTTAGTAATAAATTACATTTTCGTACCCTGATTGTTGAGCTGCATATTTTTCAGCAAATTTTACATAAGTAAAAACAGAAATTAAAAACACCTTTCTGCTTCTATGAATAAAAACCCTCAATGTGATATATTGTTTCGGTAGCAATAAAGCTATTCACATTAATGGCCGACCACAATTATTTTAATTTATGGTGTCGAACTTCACGTAAAGGTTTACAAATGTACATACCCTATTGTGCACTTGGATGAATATTCAATGAGGCTTGGTGTTTTTCTTTTTATACCCTGGTTGGTTGGTTTGAGTGGTGATTCATCCAGTCTGTGCGGTTTAAGAACCTTATTAGGTTGTTGATATCTAAGCCAGACAGTTGTTCGAGACTCTCGAACAGCGGTTTGCCCAGAGTTAACATTCTGTCCTTACATAGGGCAGGACATTCACAGAGGAAATGGAAGATTGTTTCCTTTGTCCCCGGTTGTTTACAGTATGTATTGTATGACAGTATGTGTTGTGAGGGATGCCCATTTTGGCTGATTGTTCTCCGACAGAGCGAAAGCCAGTTATGGCTGCCGTTAGTCTCCAGGCGTCCTGTCCTTTCATGTTTAACAATATTGACGATTGTTTGAGGTTGTAGGTGGGCCATAACGTTCTGCTAATTTTGGATTTCGTCTGGTCTGGTGAGGTTGTAGGTGGGCCATAACGTTCTGCTAATTTTGGATTTCGACTGGTCTCTCCATCTTTTTTCCACCACCATAGAGGTTGTTGTCCGAAAGAATAGCAATATTGCCCTTAAAAGAGAAATCAATGATTAGTAGATTACAAGCTTCCCCAATCGCCAATGCTTCCACCTGGAAGACACTGCAAGCATCTGAAGCTAAGTTTGGAGTCCACAGCCTGTGACCCAAGAATTAAACTCGCACAATGTCCTTTGAATGATCCCACTTATCGTATTAGGACACAGTCCTGACGCCATTAGCACCATATCATCAGCGTTCGCCACCCCTTTTACCCCACCTCTATTAACTCTTATTAAGAATTTGCTAATCACACATAACCAAAGAAGTGGAGATAATACTCGCCCCTGTGAAGTACCCCTATGCACTCTCTTAGTTATGTTGATATTACCCATGTTAGCTTTGATGATCCTGGTTTCTAGCATAGAGGTTTTCCAATTGCTGATACAATTTTCCACCCCTAAGACTATTAACGCCCTTTGGATAGCATCAGTGCTAACGTTATTAAATGCGCCTTCTATGTCTAGAAAAGCTGCTTTGGTATACTGTTTGTTTAGAGACCCCTCTATTGTTCGGATAACCTCGTGAAGCACTGTCTCCGTAGATTTTCCTTTGAGGTAAGCGTGTTGTGCAATTGATATACTAGAACCCCCCAGCAAACTTCTAATACGCACATCTAAAAGCCGTTCAAAAGTATTTGAAAGCAAGGACGACGGACTGATTGGCCTAAAGTCCTTCGCTGATTTATATCCCATTTTACCTGCCTTTGGTATCAAGACGACTCTAACAAGTTTCCAGCTGAGTGGAATATAACCTAGTTTTAGTAGAAAGGCCTGTCATCATAATAGTGGCCTTCCCAGCTGGGTTAGGTTCCAACACTCGGGTGATGACTCAAAGTTGGCATAGAATCAGGGTGCTATCCGCGAACCAAACTGGCTAGGGAGGAGTCCCGAACAAAACCCACACAAGTGGCAATCCACCCGCTTCGGCGGCAGAGGCATGGATTCTGGAGGTCCCAACCATTACCTAAGTCTCTCAGCTTTATGAGCGAGAGCGCATCCTGGAGGAGACGAGGGTTGCTATAGCAATCTCCTCTTCTTCAGAGACTGAAAAACGTTTCCCAGCTTCGACCTGAGTTGTGAGGCTACTTCGGTGGCGGCCCGACCTCCCAAAGAGGCACCTTACCTTGTCGGCCGCTTCTTTGGGATGAGTTTTACCTTCCGCCTCATTTTTGCTTATTCTGCCGAGAATAGCGAGAGACCTGTGGTAAAGCTTATACAAAGACGAACCTTTTTTAAGGTATTGACGCTTTTGCCCTTTGGTATCAACGGATGTAGTAGGTTGATTTAGAGTTGATGGCGTGCTGTGGCCCACAGCATTGGCTTTAGGAGACTCGTTTCACACTACCAGATCTATTCGCTTTGCTTCTCTGTCCGGTTTTACATAAGATAGCGAGTTTAGACTGGTGCTCATGTGAATTTCGAATTACGTATACAATACGAAAATTAATTCGGATAGGTAATCGACTTAGAACCACAAGGAACGAAATCATTACGGTCTCGGAAAGAGTTCTAAACGAAACCGTATTGCATTCACTTACTAAACTAACTAGCCTCAACGACTCTATAAGATTTTCGAATCTAAACCGGTGCTGAAATCTCTGTTCTCTCTCTTCGGAATTTTTAATAAATCTTCTTTCGGATTCTTTTTGATTCCCACAAATATGGTTCAGTGGGTTGATATTAACATAAACACCTTTGTATGTAGATATTTTACTGTAGTTGTTTGTTCTATTATTAACTTTTAATCTCGACTCACCTTTGCTTTTGCAATGATTTCCACTCACATTTTGTTTTGCATTTGTATCCGTAATTGTCATCCCTGTATGCATGTTGTAGGTGTTGTTGTCATTGCACTCTTCCATTGTTTCTTAGTGACAATTGCAATGATTTAAAAGCAATAAAAATTATTGTTGTTATTTTTGGATTTGAATTAACTAAAGGTCTGACATTGGTACTTTGCACTATTATATTGCATGGCATTAGCAGCAGCACCGACAACAACAACAGAATTGCGTAATCCGACGTGTGATTTTTATCGTTTGTCGCCTTTTTTGTATGTAGTCATCGTTTGTCATAGTTGTTTTGCTTTGCTAGTTGATGCAATTGGTATTACCGGCGGCAATTATTATCACCAGTAACCGAAATGGGCTGCTCAATGAGATAGGTTGTTTTTGGATGTACTTTAATTTCATAGAGTTCGATTCTTAAAGTTGATTGATGGACAATAACGAATTGATTCTTTCTATTCGAGCCGCTTTCTGTAATTTATGTATGTTTTGGTGGCCGCCGCAGCCGAATAGGTTGGTGCGTGACTACCATTCGGAAGTCAGGGAGGACGTAGGTTCGAGTCTCGGTGAAAGGTCAAAATGAAGAAAAGGCTTTTTTCAAAGGCGATCGCCCCTCGGCAGGCAATGGCTAACCTCCGAGTGTTTTTCTGCCATGAAAAAGCTCCTCATAAAAATTATCTGACATTCGGAGTCGGCTTGAAATTGTAGATCAAACACCCAAAAAAGGTATACGCGCAAATGGCAAAACTTCCAGTGTTTTTCTGATATGAAAAAAGCTCCTTATATACAACTATCTGTACCGTTCGAAGGCGGCCAAAAATTGTAGGTCCTTACATTTGCGGAAAAGCATCATGATTCAAGATGAAGAAGCTCGGTTGTGAATGCCAACATTTTTATTATCATTATTTATTACTGGGTCGTTCAATAAGTTGTGCGGTTCGATAAGGAAACACAAGTACATGGTTTGAAATACGGTTTATTATTCAGTATAGTCTGCCTGAAACATCATGAATTCCATCTCTGAAGTGAGAATCTAGAAGAGGTGCCAAATACGCTTCTAAAGTTATCAGTTGAGGAAAAACGCTTTCCACGCATGAATTGTTTTAGGTCTGGATACAGACGGAAGTCGCTAGGGGCCAAATCTGGTGAATACGGTGGATGCTCCAATAACTAGAATTTTAATCCATGGATTTTAGCCATTGCCAAAATGCTCTTGTGACACGATGCATTGTCTTGATGAAAACGGATTTTTGCTTTTGCAAACTTTGTCTTTTTTACGAATTTTTTCCTTAGCTGATCTAAAATACGACAGCACCTCCGAATTTAGATCTTGGGGGACGACTAACGCTTGCTCTGGCCATATACGTAACAAGGCACCGCCCTACCAGAAAAGGTTATCATCTGAGGAATGCTCCATACAATTAAAGTTGGTCTCAGACATTATTCAGTATTGAAATGTACTGGTCAATGTGCTTGGACCACAATGTCTTGTACAGGGAAAATAGTCTGAAATCACTACTGAAGATGAATGTTTCACCCTTAGAAAAGCACAAGTAGTAGTAAGCCATTACAGCTTTGAAATACTTTCATTGTTTTCCACACAAGGGTCCATTAATCACTTTTCAACAATCTTACCAAAAGCTCCACTCAAAATTAAAAATTTTATAAAAACTTTTAGCGGTGTTAACTCATTGGCCAGAAATTTTAATCGACCCATTTAACAAAACAGTCAATTCTCGAGTAGAATTAATTCCCATCCTTAGTTGTTGCTGTAACTCCTAGCAACATTTAGCATAACCGCTGCTGGGAACAAATCCGGCGAGTTTTTCATTTCGTCTAAAACAAATGCGCGACCTAATATTGCAGTTATGCTTATTGAATGGTAATTACGACCACAGCAACAATAAAAGCTAAGCAAGTTGTTGTTAGTAACACCGAAAAAAAAAATCATTTGTAGATTTAGCCCGCATTTTTCCTTCTCTTTTTTTAGAATATTTGTGTTTTGTTTTTTTTACGTGTCTAAAAAGCATTTAATACAAGCAATTCGTTTGTCGCTGTCTGGTTGCTCCCTTCTGTTGTTGTAAGTTGCTGCTGTTTGCGTTTCGTTGACAACTGTTTACTGTTTTTGCTCTATTGTTTGCATTTTTTATATTGTTTTTGCATCAATATGCTTTTTGTCATTGTGAGAAATTTTTCAAATTGGCCATAAATTTTGCCGTTTGTTGCTTTTGTTGTTGGCGGCAACAATTATGCCGCTGACTATGGAAGTGTTTGTGGTCGTCGGTGCCATTTAGTGGAGTGCCTAAAGTGCTGCTGGTTGTTGCCGCAATTGTGGGGTCATTGCTGCTGCTATTGACATAGAACTGACAGATGAATCATTGCTGAGATGGTAATTGGTGTTGGACAATAAATCACGTTTTTGTTTTAGCACTATCGATTATTTTCTAACTTTTTGAACGAAAGAAGCAAATAAGTAGCTTAAGAATGATGCGAAGAATTTTCATAAGTAATTTGGTAGGTTATAGAAGAATACGAATTTCAATGCTTATCCAAAACCAAAACTAATTTTGCATATTTCTCGAAGAACTTCAAATATCTCAACAGATCCAACTGTTTTTAATTCAACAACATATGAAAGAAATTTATTTTATGAAAACCAGATATTTAACCCTCTAGTGCCCAAATTTTATTTTTGAATGAAAAAAATTGCTTTGGGTGGGGATTATGGTAAAATTATAGGTTCTTTATCAATAAAGTGAAATTTTGTGATATGAAAAACTTGCAAATTCAGTGTATTACGTACTTTTATTGAACAAAACAGAAAGTTTTTAACAGAAATCAATACAAAACAGACAATCAGTCTTATTTCAAATAGTTTTAGAAAAATGTCTACAAAGGAAAGGCATGCTTTTGGGCATAAATAGGCAGTTGGTGAAAATTATTTATGGTGAAAATTGTGAAAGCTGTCCTTTTGCTGGGAAAAACAAAGATTCAGATTACATTTTCGGCACACGATTTGAGTTTCGGAGGTGCAGCCAGGATATTTGCACCTTTTTTACCGATGCGTGATAAAAACTTTGCAAAATGTCCAACTCCGTCGTAGCGAACGTCGTCAGGAGGTAAGTAAGCTTTTCTTCCAGTAAATTTTACTTGAGGAGTTTGTCATGGACGACCTGGAGCTCTTGGTATAGAAGAATATTGTTGTTTGCAGAGTACGTGTGCGATCTCTGCCCGGAAGTTCGGCAGTTGGTACTGCCAAGCATGCGTGTCAATCTTGTTAATTCTTCTGAACAAAACGTAAGCGTTTATCATGGCCATATCAAGCAGGTGTATACAAAATCGGTTTGTGTACTTATTGCTCTTTACCGGAATCTTATATCGCCCAATTAGTCCATCCATGAGGTCGACGCCCCCCATATGACTATTACATTCACGGACTACATTGGGGCAATCGACATCAACAAATTTTTTTTCTGAGCGGACGAACCGCGACACCTTGTTTATAACATTTGTTTCATTCTGGAAGGGCTTTTCACCTGCGTAACTCGATGCGAGTCGCACTATTTTATTGTCCTTCCAAACTAATAAAGAAATGTCAACTCCTAAAGCAGATCCACAAAATCCAGTTGAATATCCACGGGGTTGTTTCCTGAGATCAAGATCTGTCGGAAGTTTGCAATGCGGAGTTCGATTTGAACGAATAGTTCCCAGCGAATGTATTCCGCGTGATTTTAGATAAACCAGAAGTGGCAGTGACGTGTAATAGTTGTCGAAATATGTTATATGGTTTTTAAAATCTGGAATATTACGGGACAATCGGATGATCCACGATAGGTCTTATTTTATACAAACGGTCGTAACCTGGAGCATTTTTATCAGGTAACTTATCGTTATCATTGAAATGCAAGTTGCTTTTTATTAGATCAAATCGATTTCGTGACATTGTGTCCTGAATTATTTGGAACGCATATTCACCCCAGTATGAACGGACCTTCGGGTAGCGAAACACGGACATATAAAATAAAATACCAATATATTTTCGTATTTCCGAGTTGGTTGTTGAAAAGGTAGTGCTAATATTCTTTTGAGCGCTATAGAGATTGGTTTGTTCCACGATATGGTCGATGACACTGTCACCCAAAAAGTACTCGAAGCACGTAAAGGGAGTGTCAAGACTTTTTATATCATCTCCCAAATCGGGTTCGGAAAAACCAATCGCTGATTTATCTAGCATTAAGTTCTTTTTTCGCCACAACATTTTCTTAAAGGTCTGCGATTTAGGATCGATATCATTAACTGACCCAACAAACTCACCTGGATCGGTTATGATAGTTTCAATACGTTGACCGACAACCTGCTCACCAGGAGCTTTGCGTTTGCGACTCTGTGATTGCGGAATATTTGAGGAAGTCGAAGTAGATGGGGATAATATATGGGCAAACGACGCGGGACTTCCATTTAAATTGACACACACTTCTGATTCCAGCATAGAATCTGACAAATTTACCGCCCTGTTAATCACCTCGTCAATTCCAGTGTCGATAGGCAATTCTGCATCGACCACATCTTCGTCTAAGAGATCTTCCAAATCTTCTTCCTCGTATGTATCGTCGTCGATTTCGAGTAAATCCAAAAATGTTGAAATATCTTCATCATTGAGGGATGATAATTTACACTTTTGTCGTTGACCCATTTCTAAAAAACCAAAACTTTAAGCTTAGCCTCCCTCTAAAAATATCAAAATTTCAAACTTACGGCATAGTGTTATTTATTCCGAGTTATCCCAGGACCGCCTCTAGACGGGCTGTCTTCAAAGGTTTATAAAATACAGGAAACATTTTTTTTTTGTTATTATTTTTAACTTTCGTATTTTGAACACAACCAGCAACATATGATAATTTTTATTATAAGCTAAATACACTTCTAATATTTTTATTTAATTTTTAAAATACACCACTTTTGCAGAATAATTAATTTGACCGCACTTCACTATTTTCCGACTTCAAATGACTATGACGGCTGATTAAAAAACAAGACGCTGCTGCAAATGCACCAGCAATAATTGTGGGACTTCCCCGAATTAGAAAGAGTTTAAAAAGTAACGAAATGGTATTTTAAAAGGGAATAAGCGTGAAATAAACTTAGGCCGTCTACAGGCGGTCTTGGGTACTAGAGGGTTAATACTCCCACATATCTGCGCTATTGGATTCAGCAATCAAAGAGCGATAGTTTAGATATAAATGGACCTTTTGCGCATGCCCAGGTTTTACATGTATTGGTATATGTGAATACTGTGATCAATACATTCAAGCGAACGAATTCGTGTTTCGTTTTTGATATATGTACGATTACTCGGTTTTGTAGTGTAATGTTTATTGACTGCACTTACTGATACTGCCAATGTAGAAGTAATAATACACAGATACATATATATTATATGAAATATATAATAATACATATGAGATTTCGCTTCGTCGCCCGTTTTCTGTTAAATTTTCTAAAGTTCCTTCTTGAGCTTCTATCAATAGAAGTATAAACACGGGCTCATCCTGCCCTCTCAAACACACTTATCTAACTATATTAATAACAAATATTTTCCACCTGTTTTTGTGTCCAATTTCTTTTCGGAGTTGTAAAAAAAAATTGGTCTAATTATGTTCTAAACAATTTAACTGCTAAAAATCCTATTCTCTCGATGGAAGTTGTAAATTAAAACCTACTTTGTATTATATATATGTATAATATATGACCATCATTCTTTACAATTACTTTAAAAGCACTATTAGGAAGAGGGCGTTACAAAGTGATTGAAGGTAGTTTGAGGAAATCGAACATTAGTCCGCCCTAATCGCATGAATTAATGAAATTTTATCTGTAAATTGTTTTCCATTCTCATACACATTTTTTTTCATTCTTGCAATTTATTATGGAAAAAGTTGTTTCAAACTTTGTGGAAAATTTTCTAAAGCTCATTAGAAATTTTGATTTTTTAATCAAAATAAAGGAAGGGACTGTAAGCAGCTGGTTGGACTGATGACGAGCCACTTTCTATGGGCGAAACGCATGCAAAAGGTAAGCATCTCAGACGGTGCACTCTGCGCAAGATGTGAAGAGGAGGATGAGACGGCGGATCACTTTCTGTGCATCTGCCTGGCCTTCGCTCGAATCAGGCTTGAGGTCTTTTACACTGATTTACTCAGATTTCTTCGGAGGTCGGGTAAGTTAGGTTAGGTTGACCTGGGTGGCTGAAAGCCATCACATAGATCTATTGGTCCTTAGTGGTACCAGATGGAGCTTGACCCTTACGTTTCCTTGTAGTAGGCTGCCTGTAATAAGCCTACGTCTTTTGCGAACCTAAGTAAGCTTTGAAGCTCTAACATCGAGGGACATTCTAAGTTCTCATATTGTAGAGATCCTAAACATTTCATTGGGATTCTAGCTAATGCAGGGCAAGAACATAGAGTTTTCCTCTCTTTTAGTTCATTGCAAAATCTGCAGCTACCATTGTTTGTAATTTCCATCTTGCATTCATGTGCCGCTAATTGTGGCCTGTCAGTATACCTACGATAGTTCTGCTGTCCTTTCTAGAGAGGGCTAGTATGTATCGGAAATATTTATCAGCATTCTGTGTACACATGATTTTCGCGGTTTTGCAAGTGGCTAGATTTTTCCACCTACTATCAATCCGTATTTTCATGTCCGCAGCGATGCCATTGTATACCGTAGTTAAAGGTGTCAGTATGTCGTTTTCTTATTCGAATTGTATGTACACAGCGCTTTTGGCAATCTCATCTACAATTTGGTTTCCTGCAATGCCGTTATGTCCGGGTACCCAAAAAATGTGTAACCGTCTGTCTGTTTGCGCCTAGTCTCTCTATGGCTTCCCTGGTGCTAAGAACGTTTTTAGATGAAATTTCATATGAGTTTATTGTATGAGTTTTTTGCCTTTATTGCCGCTTGATTTTCAACGTATGTATATATTTATGTTGGAATTGCTCGATGTATTTGCTAGTACTATTTCTGCAGGCTTTCCTATCTCAAAGACTTCTGCCTGAAAAATATTGCCGTGATCAGGGAGCTTAATTGGCCGCCTGATATCTAGCTCTGCGCAATAAGCCCCTGCACCTATTCTGTCCAATATTTTCCGTCAGTAAATATATTAAGCGCATTGGGGCTAGGTTTCATACCTCTTTTCCACCCCTCTTCGCCTATTATTGTTTGGAATCTCTTCCCCAATTGTATTTCAGAGTCATACAATCAGTATTGGTCCGATAAGTCATACTTATTGAGCAATGACCGAATGTTTTACAGGTAAATTCACCCCTTGTGTTAAGTCTTGCGGCAAATCTAGCTGCTAGACCTTCTGCCGTCAATCGGTGGTAGGTAAAGCAAGTGCTGCCGTAGAAGTAGTTTTAATTGCCCCTGTAGTGCAGAGCTCAGCAAGACGTTGAATACTTTCTCACCCACCAACCCCTTCGGCTACGGTGGCCTCCTGCTGAGTAGTACCAATATATTATTGAACAAGATAGACCCCATGTAACTACCAGCATTCTTTTACATGCATATAGTGCGTTACTGGCCTTTTTCTTCCTCTCAAATATATTGTGTTTTCATGATAGTTTGCTATCCAAAATTACTTCAAGGTACTTTGCGTGGTCTTTAAGAGTCAGTTCTACGCCGTTTAGGTTCGGGGCGTGCTAATCGGGACCTTGTAACTTCTAGTAAAAAGTACTATATCCGTTTTATCGGTGTTTGCCCCTAAACCTGTCTGAGTTGCCCATTGATGCACTGTTGTTCATTATGTCGCTCACGGTATCCAGGTACAGGGTTTAATTGAAAAGTAATGAGCCTTCCCGCGCGGAGCGTCTGCCAATCGATCAACCGAATCGGCTGGTGGGGGAAAATGATCGTTGGACCTTCCCCTTCCACTAGAAATCGGTCCCAGTTCGCTGGCAACAGCGGTGTAGTCAACATCGCTCCGCGCGTGAAAGCTGTTTTAAAAGTGTGTTAGGATTTTGCAGTAGCGAAAATGGAGCGATCGTTGGAGCAACGTTACTCGATCAAATTTTGCGTAAAGCTAAACAAAACGAGTACCGAAACCATTGGGCTACTCAAGGAGCCTTACGGGGACCAATCTCTGTCCAGTGCCCAGGTAAAACGGTGGCACAAGTCGTTCAAGGAAGGCTGGGAGGACATCGAAGACGAACAGCGATCTGGAACGAACGACGCACCTCTGCATTGGCCAAGATGGGAGCTCCGGTGCTTCCCCACCCTTCCTAAAGCCCAGACCTGTCCCCTCGGGACTTCTTCTTGTTCCCGCGCCTGAAAAGAAAGCTGAAGGGGAGGCGCTTCGACTCCATCGAGGTGATCCAAAAAACTGTGACAGCCGAATTGAACGCGATTCCGGCGGATGAGTTTAAAAAATGTTTCCTGCAGTGGAAGGACCGCTACCAGCGGTGTATTGACGCTCAAGGGTCCTATTTTGAAGAATATTAGTTGTATAAGCCAAAAGGTTTAATGAAACTGCTTAAAAAAAATAAGGCTCATTACTTTTAATCAAACCCTGTATTATTACTAAGGGTATGTCATCTGCATATGCTATTAGTTTAGGTGCCGTACCTTCAAATTTCGTTAATAGCTCATTAGCTCCGAGTAACCAGAGAAGTGGCGATATAACGCCACCTTGTGGCACACCGTCACATGCTAGTTTAGTTAGTTTAGCTTCGTTCGATTCCGCACGTATTATTCTACAATCTAAACGGGTCTTTATCCATGAATAAACAGCGGGTTCTGTATTTGTTGTATCTCACACATTGACACATTGTTGAATGCACCACTAATGTCTAGAAATACTCCTAAAGCGTATTCCTTGTACTCCAGAGCTCGGAGCTCCCCCAGAGTGTGTGATGAGAGTTAGCATCGGAGCCTATAACTAGAACTGGCTTCCTTCGCTCGGCTTCCTTAACCAGCCTACAAAGCTCATCCGGCAGTGCTTCCCTCTCGTGTGAAATATAGCAGGACCCAAGAAGTAATATTTCATTCCGGCAGCCACTGTCAGGTCATCTGTGAAGAGATTGGTATTAAAGTAGGAACATAAACTTTTCTTAACAAGCAATACTGCTCTTACCCTGTTCGTAGCATTCGGGAAGTATGTATTGTATGTAGTTTGGTGAGTCCAGTCCAGATACCTCGTTTCCCAAACCGACAGAGCCATGTCGTGTTGACCTCTCTAAATTTTCAAGGAGCTCAACTGAGGCTTCCTTGCTTTTGTAAAGGTTAATTTGAAGGACCTTCAGCATCAGGCTTTGGCTCCTTCATGAGGTTGGATACCTGCTCCAGCTCACCCACTTTTTCGTCCAAGATATTAAAAGAGGTTTCGAGGATGTCTTCAATGCCGAGATACTTCTCCACCTCCCCAGTTTTGAGCGTGTTTTCGTTTTTATCCTTTGGGTTGCGTTTTTTGAGACGAAGGAAAACGCTTCCAATGCCCCACGCCATTTTCCCAAATCGCTCGTACAAAATATCCTCCAGCGTTTTATTTATCTGGAGGATGTAGTTCTGGCTTCCATCTGCATTCGCTAATTTAGCCACTTTGAACATTTTCCAGTCGTCGGTAGGTACATCTTTATTCTGCATTTGTAGCAGGCGCAGTGCATGCTCCGGGTTTACCGTGCGCGGTATCGACGGTACGCAACTGCGATCCATTATTTCAAGTGCGGCTTCATTTGAGATAGGGGTCGTCCTTGCACTTTATGATTTTGACGCGGCTGAACCATCCTGCCCCATCGAATGCAGGCATAGATGCGTTCGGATCCGCGACCATTCTTGCGAATAGAGCTTCCAACAGCTTCATTCCCACTGGGTTACCACGATCAATAAGTGCCACAGTCAAGTGCTTTTTAGCAATCTCATTGGCTGCCGTTGCTTCACTAATCTGGTCGCCTTGTAGCGTGCTTTCATTGTCCTCCCCTCCTTAGTTGGCTGAGCTCTACGTCCTTTCTTACTCACAGAACTGGCACCATCAAGCCTCACCGGAGAGCGAAGTAAAACTTCTTCTTCGTTTGTGTTTACGCTTGCAACACTTTCCAGGTCCGAGTCTTCGCAGACTATGGCACCCGTGCGTTGCATAGTGTTTTTCGTATGTTTGGCAGTAAGTGGCATAAAGGGAAATTCAAGTGGCCCACCATGGCAACGCCCCATGCCGTGGCATGGCCGTAGTTACTCCCTAAGGCGGCCCGGTGTTAGGGAGGCGCCGTTTTGGTATAGCCGGTCTGTACGGAAGTCGGGTAGATTTAAAGAAACTTAGAAAAGGAGCCCGAGTGCAGTGCAATGGACTTAAAGTTGTCTGAGTGCATTTTCTACATTTCTTTTCAGAACTCAGCAAGATATTTTAAAATAACTCTGCTAGTGGAAAAATATTTCGAATGAAAGGAGAAAAAAAAAAATCGTTGTCAAATAAGACGCTGATCAAGCAAATATGTAGTGAATTTGTTTAGTCAGCCCTGGTTTGTGGTCTACGCATGAGAAGTACCAAGCTACCAACCTCAGTTATATATTTCAAATATGAAAACACGCTATAATACACGTAATAGAAATGTGGATACTTAAAATCGCTGACTAGAACAAGTCAGAAGCGTTTGAAATGTAACTGCACAGAAGACTTTGGAAAATAGCGTGACCGGAACCCGTTTCAAATGGCGAATTACTACGACGAATAAATCAAAATTAGTAACTTTTAACCACATTAAGCGAAGGAAGACAGGGTATTTAGGGCCTATCCCCAACAGTCAAAAGTACCAACTATGGCAGCTTATCCTAGAAGGTAAAATCGAAAGGCGGTGCGTGAGGCGAAAACATTTGTCACGGCTGCGAAACATTATAAATTTTATGATTTTGAACAATATAAGTTGTCATGTCGTTGCCAGAGATAGAGAAGTACTTAGTGATATACATAGTTAATAATACATTTTAAGTATTATAATTATTTATTTATTTTTTATTTATATATTAGAATTTATTTCTTTTTTTTTGAATAGCTGGATAATCCTCTTTCATATTCCTGACTATATAATGGAGTAAGTAAAGCATTAAAAACAAATTTTGGAAAATCGAGTCCCTTAAAATTTTGAGGTCCTTTTAAAAATTAAATTGATTAGAGAATCAAAAACTTAGTATGCAATACTACACACATAGGTATTATATATAAAATCTACAGTTTACGTGCATATAAAGTTTTTCCTGGATAAAAAAATATGATTTTTGTCGTACTTTGTAACTTGTCACCTTAAAAGAAGTTCGGATTTTTATCTAATTCGAAGAAAAAAGTTTAAACTTTCCCATACTACTACAAGGGTTTGTATAGAACCATAGGGAACCACAGGAGAAGTATAAAAATTACGCTTTTTAACTACCATATTTGCCTACTACTTTATTGTTTTTCAAAATATTCTCCATGAAGATCTATACACTTTTGCATGAGTTTGAACCAATTGTCGAAGCACTTTTGCCACTCTGAATGAGGTACCTCCAAAACATGCATTCTGAATGCCACAACCGCTTCTTCAGGTGTCGAAAAACGTTGGCCTCTCAGTTTGTTTTTTAAGTACGGGAGTCATTCGGTGCCAAGTAAGGACTATACGGAGGATGACCCATTAATTCGAAGTTTTGGGTGCTCAAAAATGCAGTTGTTTGAGCCGATATGAGAGAGCTCGCATTGTCCTGGTGAAGAGTGATCCGTCTTTGGCGATTGGTTTTCCTAATTTCTTGAAAGGCAACTGGCAAACAAATGGTTATGTACCACTCAGAATTTACTGTTCTGCGTTGTTCTAGTGGTACGGTTGCGACATGTCCAGTTTTTCCAAAAAAACAGGCGACCATTTGCTTGCAAGTGCTTCGTGCGCGAACAACTTTTGTTGGATTTGGCTCATCTTGAAACACCCATACAGTCGACTGCTGTTTACTTTCGGGCTCATACGCGTAAATCCATGATTCATCACCTGTCACGATGTCATAGACGTGTTTCGAAGCCCCGCGATCGTATTTTTTGAGCATTTCCTTCGACCAATCGACACGAGCCTTTTTCGAGCGATTGACAAATTGTGTGGGATCCAACGCGAACAAATTTTTTTGACAGTCAAATGTTTATGCAATATTGAATGTATGCTGGTCCCACTAATGCCTAAGATTGTCTCAATCTCACGATAGGTCACATGACGATCTTGCAATATCAGTTCGCGCACAGCATCAATGGTTTTCGGAACAACAACTGATTACGGACGACCTTCACGAAATTCGTCTTGGAGTGAACTACGACCACGATTGAATTCACCATACGATCGATAAACACTGGTCCTTGATGGAGCTTCATCGCCGAAAAATGAATTAAGTTCATCCATGCAAACTTTGCGATACAGCTGCGAGTTTCCAGATTGCAACAACAGGGTTGCCAAATCCCGAAATATAAAAGGCACCCCTCGTATACTGAAATATCGTTGAAAAGAAACACATAAGGCAATTGTTAACCCAGGAAGCATTTTACTAAGGTCTTAGAATTCATAATATTATATTTATGAAAATATATTATTGTTTTATCGTTAAATTTTTATATGTACTTATATATTTTTATAGAAAAACATCGCTGGAGGCTATAATTTGGACTAAAAAATTGATCTCTTATCCCACATTTTCACTATTTATGAAAACCTCTTTTTATCGAAGGCGAAACTCAATTTCACTCGTTTTAAAAACCACAAAAGTTCTATCAAACCTCATTTTTATTTTTGTCAAGAGAACAGGTGCATGTCCTTTACTTGAACCTTAAAATATTGTCATTTAGGCAAGGCTTTACAATTCATAACAAGTAAAAGTATATTTGAACCTTTTGTAAAAAATACGGAATAGCGACTCCTCATCTCTGAAAAAATTAAAAAGTTAACGTGGCTCGTCCGCGTGGGGGCGTTGACGTGCGTCGGCCTTCGATCAACGAACACGCGCAGCATCACTACCTTCAATCAAGAGAATTCTCCATTCTCTTACCGCAGAATAATGCACTGATATTTCTTGCCGCTTTCATGACGTTTTTTTTTATGTTTTCTGAAATAAATAGTAGTCTGAAAATTGTTCCCTTTTGGTTGACTGGATTTTTTCATGTATCGTTTTATTCTTTCCCCACTATCGTTCCTTTGACGGTTCGTTCCGTACATTTATTTTGCAGGGTATTGCAAACGCTTAGAGCATTTTTATTAATAAAATTTTATTAAAAAAACATTGTTTAGCAAAACAAAACCTTTAGGTCAAATGTTCAACCAACAAAAAGTGTTTATAAATGAATATTTTTCCTTTACGGTGGTTGTATTCAGATTAGATAACACTGTGGAACAAATTCAGGTTAGCAAAAATTAGGTCCATTCTGAGAGTGGCGGGTGAAAATAGAGGCGAAATTAGAAGACCCATAACGCGCCGTTTTTTTATGTTAGTTCGAATTTTTTTTTAATCGGCCTTCGAAGTTCGAAATCGGAGCAAAATTGTTTATATGGTTTTTTGGCTATAACTCGTCGACTAATTGATATTTTTTCAATCTGTAAAAGCCAAATTATTGCTAGAGACCTGTGCAACAATTACAATTTTTGAAAAAATTGATTTCGAAAATTTTTGTGGTGCTTATGAAACAATATACTGAAAATCGGCATTTGACTGCAAACTTCGAAGGCCGATTAAAAAAAAATTCGAACTAACATAAAAAAACGGCGCGATACCGGTCTTCTAATTTCGCCTCTATTTTCACCCGCCACTCTCAGAATGGATCTAATTTTTGCTAACCTGAATTTGTTCCACAGTGTAATCATGTGGACATTTTTCGAAACTTATACAAAAATTGAGCATCTTTAACGTTAAATATTCCTAATAATTCTTAACGATAATTTATAAAAAATACTGTTATTCAATGGCCGATATATTGACTACATTTAATCAATATAAGCACAAACTTGTGGGGTAGTAATGAAAAGCCAATCTGAGAAAAAACAACAATAAATTAAAGGCAAATAAAAAACAAAACCAAAAATGCTAAGCAAACGTAACAGCAGAAATTAACAAACAGCTACAAAAATAACAACACTAATAACACATACCGCTTGAGCTTGAAAAACTTAGTAAAAGAATTCATCACAAATACTTTAAAGCTGGTCATCAATGAAAAAACTTGAAAAAAATCTCAAAACTATTTGAAGAAGAAAAGAAAAACACGCTTGAGCAATAATTTTCAAAAGTCTTATTTGCGTTTGACTAACAAAATTTAGTAATAAAAAAGCGAGTACACACACCAACAAAGCAAACAAAGAGAAAAAGTGTGAAAATGCAAACAATTACGCAAGGCGGGGAATGTGGGTCCATCAAGGGTTAAAAGCGCCAGCGGTGGTCGGTCAAAGTGAAGAGGTTTATATAAGCGCATGAAGAAGGTGTAAGTGAGTGAATGCGCGTGCTGCCACCAACAACAATGTCAAATTACTGCAAGAAATAGACAAGGCGGATGTTTGGCACCAACAAAAAATTACAACAGTAAAAGCTCAGGTGATTGATACGGTACGGTGAGGAAATTGAAGGGACACGCATGAAAAGTTTATAATTCAAAAACAAATACAATAAAAGTGTTGGCGGGTGAGCGAATTGAGGATGTGCAGGAATGGAAGAGGACAAGTGCTGGCTAAGTGAATTTTATATGGACGGAACTCAGTTGAACTGAAGTCGGTTGAATAGCAGCGGTCGGACGTCGCAGGCAATATAACTACATACTAAGGTAAATATTGGGGAAAGCACTTGGATGCAGTTGTCCAACAACAACTACATCACTCTTCTTGCCACATTATTCAGTTTCGGCAACAAAAGGCCTGGCAAGTCTAACTTTATTGGCCGTTTGTTTGTTGCTCATCGCGAGTGTTTAGTAAATAATTGCCCAAGTTATTGTCTTCTCCCAATGGCTCCGCTCTGCTGCAGTGCCCTGCCCTTGCACTTTCTTTTGCAATATCTACAGCAACTGTAAGTACTTGGCTGTTGTGTTGTTGTTCCTCATATTGTTTGATTTTGTGTGGCTTGTTTTTATTTTCCAGCGTTCCCTTTAAAAACAATTTAATTTTTGTTTCAGTCATAAAAGTGTCAACAAACAACAAGAACAAGATACATCTTGAACCCTAACTGTGAGATTCAAACTTCAAATATGCAAGGAAAATGTAAATCAGCTGCTCTAGTGACCTCACCTTATATGAATACTTGTACACTTTGACCCAATATTTTTCCAACTAAATAAGTTATACAATTCATTTAATTTGTTATGAACAATTTGTTCAAATTTGCACTTTATTATATTCAAATTGAATGAGCTTTTGGGGGTCACAACATATTACAAGAAAAAAAGAAAGGATTTAATTTATTTTTCATATTTTTTTTATTTAATGGCTTACTTTAATAGTTTACTCATATTATTTCACAGTATCACAATCTTTTAAACACTGTCAATAAATATTAAGGGTGCAGGACGCCCTCAGGTTACATCAATATTTTAAAATCCATCAATATGGATCGCGGTCCAATTCTCACAATATTCATTGAACGTCTGACATGCCTCTTTTATTAAAATATGAATGGGCTCGTGGGTGTTACCAATCGGGTGTACACAGGTTCGAAACCCCACCCAATTAATAGAATGGTAACCCTCCGAGCTCCTCATAAAAAACTATCTGCCATTCGGAGTCGGCTTAAAATTGTAGGCCACTCTGTTTGCGGAACAACACCACAAATAGAAGGAAGAGCTCAGCCAAATACCCAATAAAGGGTGTCAGCGCCAATTATATTTATATATATAAGGGAGAATGGGGAGTTTTGAGACGGGTTTTGTTTTTGGACCCGTATTACTCAAAATCTTAATATTCTGCATATGTCAACGATGGAATCTTTAGTCAATGAATACTGGAAGCTATTGGTATGGCCTATTTAACAAAACTACAATTTTCCTTAAAATTAAAATTGTATATAATGATTATATAAAATATAATACAAAATACAAAAATGTGGGGAGTTGTGAGACACCATGGTTTAAATCAATAAAAATGACTTATTTTAGTTGTTAGTTCTTTATTAAGATGAAAAATAAAAAAGAAAAGACAATTGTTATAAAAAAGTGTATAAAAAATGCAATGCCATCAATCTGATGATTCGCAGTGAGAACATTTATAATAACCAGTTCGTAAATTGGCGCACTTTAGGTGCACAGCTCGATCGCATACATTGCAATGAAAGGAGTTGTTTCTGCTTAACTTAAAACAATAAAAACTCAAATTTAACCAAAAATTTCATGATATATATACAAACAATGCATGAATATTGCGAGGTACTTATGAAAGATGCGTTAAAACGTCGAAAAAAATGGTGTCTTACAACTCCCCAAATCGTTTTTTTATAAATGGCCGCGTAGTCATAAACACATCGAACGCTCATGCCCAAGTGAATGTGTAAATTCAAAGCTAATAGGACAATTAATAATTTGTATATATTAACATTTGCAATTCGCTTCAACAACTGATCGAATGTATCGCAAAACAAATGATGAAAAAAACTTACCGAGAAGTTCCAAAACACAGTAACTGGAGAGACGCGTCGAATGCGTGTAAATATGACCAATGCTAGCTGAAAAGTGACATCGCGTCGAGAACACTTGTTGACACTTAAAATCGAATGTAAACAAATGGATAATGGCTAAAGGTAACAATGTCTCACAACTCTCTGTGTCTCACAACTCCCCATTTTCCCCTAGATATACCCCGCTGATCTTGGTACACTAGATTCTCTTTTTAAAAACATTTAAATTACACCATCGCAAAGTCATATTCTGTACTCGCCTTTATTCGACGTTTTAATTCGAACTTTGCTGACCCATATACTCTAAAGCCGTTATATACCTCTTAAGTGAGTTCGAAGCTGAAATATGCTGTATTTATTTGGAGACCATATTATGTTTCTCATATTAGTAGGTGATGAAGGTGTCCAGAAAGTTTTTGTGTACTATGCTTTGCATTGTTTCTATTTCACTGATCCAATTCCATCCTATAAAAGTTAGTGCTTTCTCATTAATCTGAAAACTTTACATGTTAGAAGGACTATTCTCTCCCTCAAGTTTGCTTCCGATTTGATAAGTGAGGCGATTGACTCCACACCCTTACTCAAGAACATTAATTTCAATATGCCTCACCTAAACTTACAGGGTCATGATATTTTCAGGCAGGAAGAAGTTCAATTTATTTCTTATTGAATTATTTAGCATTAATCTCTTTTTCGTATTCTGTAAGAAAATATATATGTATTATTTTAGAGGGCTGTAGTATCTAAATTTGCCCCTATTTCATGCTGTATTGGTATCTTTATCTTTTTTGCTATGCCTTTATCTTTATCACCTTCCTTATATAAAAAACTAAAATTTACCTGCATCTTTGCCTTTATCTTTATGTATCTTAATTTTTATTTTTAATATTAATAAAATTTTTATTAATAAAGAACCAACATTAAATACAAATAAAAATAATACGCCAATAACAACAGCCGTAACAAACATAATTCCCGGAGTACGCTATGCGATGATGCATCTTCTTCAAGGGAACATTAAGCAGAGCAGGAGCTGACTAACAAATCTGAAAAAAAAAAACAATGATATCGAAGAGCTTAAAGACATGGTAAAATCCCTAGTCAACCAGATGACAAATATGATTACAATGCTTTTAAATAATTTGAATGGACAAAAGTGAAAAGATTAAAATTCTAATTTGGAATGCAAATGGACTAATAAAGCACTATTTAGAACTAAAACAATTTTTTAGTTGACAAAGAAATTGACATAGCATTGATTGCAGAAACACATTTCACTGACAAAAGTTTTCTGAAATTTCCTAATTATAAAATGTATGTGACAAACCATTCTGATGGAAGAGCCCATGGAGGGACAGCTAAAATTATTAAATCAAGCATAACTCACATAGAACAACTCCAGTATTCGACGCCTCATCTTCCATCCACGACATTGCAAATATATGACAAAAATGGATCAGTATATATCTCTTCCATTTACTGTCTACCTAGACATATAATAAACTCGGATCAATATGACAAATACATAAGAACGCTTAACAATAGATTTATTGCAGCTGGAGATCTCAATGCTAAACACATTGACTGGGGCTCAAGACTCACGAACAAAAAGGGGCGCATTCTAATTAACGCACTTAACAAAAACAATTGCAGATTTATAAGTACCGGAGAACCTACCTATTGGCCAACTAGCGTAAAGAAAGTTCCAGACTTGATCGATTTCTGCATAACCAAGAACATGGCGGCCCCCGTAGCCGAATGGGTTGGTGTGCGACTACCATTCGGAATTCACAGAGAGAACGTCGGTTCGAATCTCGGTGAAACACCAAAATCACGAAAAACATTTTTCTAATAGCGGTCGCCCCTCGGCAGGCAATGGCAAACCTCCGAGTGTATTTCCGTCATGAAAAAGATCCTCATAAAAATATCTGCCGTTCGGAGTCGGCTTAAAACTGTAGGTCCCTCCATTTGAGGAACAATATCAAGACGCATACACCACAAATAGGAGGAGGAGCTCGGCCAAACACCCAAAAAAGGGTGTACGCGCCAATTATATATATAAACATAAGCCATAACCAATTGGCAATTCAGTCGTGCTATGAACTTTCTTCTAACCACTCACCGATATTACTTGAATATGTAAGTTATATAAAATTTATAGATACATCTTTTCGCATACTTAATGACAGAACCAACTAGGAAAAATTCCGCCACTATATTGACGATCAACTTATACCAAATGTGATATTAAAAACGCAACTTGACATTGAGCGTACCATTATCCATTTCAACGACGTAGTCCTAGAAGCAGAGATCAAATCGGCACCAAAGCAAGCAAATAGAACAAATTCAGCAGCAACTGACATTTCTGTGAAGAAGCAAATTATTGAAAAACGAAAGTTAAGAAAAAGATGGCAAAAAACTAGATCACCTGACGACAAGAGAAAACTAAACTTAGCCACACAAATGCTTAAGGATACTTTAACCAAAAGAAATAACAAAGAAATCGAAAACTATTTGAAGAACCTGACTCCCAATAAAGACACAAACTACTCTCTTTGGAAATGTACTAAAACATTAAAAACCAAATAAAACATCAACCACCACTAAAGAAAGATGACAAGTCATGGGCCGGTACAAAAGAGGAAAAAGCGAAAACTTTAGCAAAATACTTTGAAGAGGTTCTATCAAATGACGAAGAAAAGAAAATTGACAGCCAAAACAACTACCATTATGGTTTTACAGAAATAAAAAGGACGAATACACATCAAAAAAGGAATAAAACGGATATGACTTGATAACAGGGAATATTTTTTAGCGAAACGTTTTTAATGCAATGTCTCGCTTGCAATATTTTCCGAAACTCTGGAAAGTGGAAGAGATTATTGCACTGCCAAAACCGGGTAAAGATCCAACTACCGTATCATCTTATAGACCAATAAGCTTACTACCGACAATATCTAAAATTGCGGAAAATTACTGCATGATCGACTAAGCCAATTTTTGGAAAAAAAGTATAATACCGGATCATCAATTTGGATTTAGAAAAAAACACTCGACTATCCAACAGATCCATTGAATAACAAATAAAATCCAATCGGACCTTGAAAACAATCGTTATTGTGTGACAGTATTCTTGGACTTAGCTAAAACGTTTGACAAAGTGTGACACAAAGGCTTACTCCTCAAAATAAAAACTACTATCTCATCATAAAAAGCTACCTAACTGACCGAAGTTTCTATATTAAATATGACAATCAATGTTCAGATATTCATCAAATAACAGCTGGAGTTCCGCAAGGAAGCGTTCTTGGACCTCTACTATATGTTTTATTCACCGCAGACATACCACCTCCTGACGAAACTAATTCATCAATTGCTACGTTCGCAGACGATACAATACTACTGGCATCGGATAAAAGCTTAACTATCGCTACTGAAAAACTGCAGCGATACACAAACGCAGTTAAGGAATGGTTCGATAATTGGTGCCTAAAAATAAATGAAGACAAAACCGTGCAGGTTATACCTACTACCAAAACCAAATTTACTGCAGTTCCAATTAAAATAAATGGCAAAGCAATTACAATTAAACCATCTACATACTAAATACCTTGGAATGCATTTGGGTTCGAAACTAAATTGGAATCACCACATAAAGCAAAATATCAAACAAATAAAGGAAAAACTTCGACAACTTCATTGGTTAGTCAGCACAAAATCCAGACTTTCTATACAGAACAAACTATTAGTGTACAAAGCCATGATTAAACCAATCTGGCTATATGGACTACAGGTGTGGGGAACGGCTAAAAAGTTTAATATAGTAAAAATTCAACGACAACAATCGAAGATTCTTCGAATTTTGACCATGTACAGGTACACGAAAAATGATGACATCCACAGGACTTTTAAGATAGCAACGGTAGACGAAGAGACCAAAAAATAAAAAGAAGGCACTTTGAAAAAATACAGGAACACAATAATGCAGAAATCAACAAACTGCTGGAAAGGGGGAAAAACACTGAAAGACGCTTAAAGGGAACTCGATTAAGCGACTTAATGAATGCTAGAAAATAATAAATGTGCAAAGGGGTTAAATTTTTGTTATATTGTTATACAATTGTAATTATGTAGAGTCAAACTTGTATTGAATATTAATTAATTGTAAATATATTATTTCGTTTATTTTAATTTTTATCGCTTTGGCACTGGTCACTAAGCGATGTATGTAAATCCTGGCCAAATTGTTAAACAACGTACTTAATGTCAATGGACAGATGTATAAAATAAAGGGGGAAAAAAATATTTTTATCTTTCTTTATCCTTTTCTTCGCCTACACGTTCACCTTTACCTTCCTCCTTCCATTAATTTTAATTTAAATCTTATTCTAGAACTGCTACTCAATACGTTTCTTCAATTCAGTAATAATATTAAAGCATACATTTAGGGGACACGTTTGCATGTTTTAGCAATTTCATTAGTGCCGTTTGAATTTATTTTTTCTCGCTTCACATTAAACTAATTTGAAATTTCTTTAATTTTTCCCCCTTTCACATCAAAATACCTTTCGTATGATACTTCACACTTCATGTGTCATGCCACTTCTGTTTAATATTATTGTTCCATAGCTGTAATCTTTTTGCATCTGACCTGTAAAAGCACGCTAAGAAATTTAACGAGTTACGAACAAAGGAACAACATAGAATATCTTATTTGATTTGATATAACGCGTTTGAGTTGAAGGCAAGGATGATAAAGTAAGAATGATATATTTTAATGAAAAGTACAAAAAAATATAGTATTCTGAAGATGCCCCTGGAAAGTACTTTGAAAATTCCAGCTAAACGTCAAACTGCTGGATACCCCCATAAAGCATCCGTACTAGGTATTAGCAGTAGCATATCTGATTTTTTTCTAGCGATCTGGTGGTTTGAATGGTGCCTTCTGAGCATTAAAGGCAAACACAAAATACCTGCAAAAAGGAAACTTATAATTTTGTTTTTTTTTACTACTCCAATCACTTAGTCAATTAAATGAATTCGCCTTATAATAAAACGAAACGTCCAACTGCTGGATACAGAAATAAAACAAAACAAAAAACTAAATTTACAATATAACCGACTTCAGGTGTTCTATTTGCACCTCGTTAGAAGCTGCAAGTGTTAGAAACAAATTAATGGTGTGCTTTTGTCCTTCATAGATGCGGAACTCTTTTTCTCGTGAGAGCCCTGTCAAAATGTCCAATTTGCATACTTTTATCCAGTGATGCCACATCTTCTGGTATTATATATTAATTGGTAGTTTTTAATGTAAGAATTGAACTCCTCAGTTTCCGCTATTGATGTATGCAAATGGCGCGTTACCATTAGTTAATTAGTTTTGAGTGTTGCGTTTTCCAGTAGGTTTACATATATCTTAGACATACAATTCAAATGAGCACGATCTGTATAAAATACATAAAAATAAAATATTTCAAAAATTAAGACCTAAATGAAACTATAAAACATTGAAAGACACAAATAATGTAGACGGAAAATATAATTATATGGAAATCTATAAAATATTGCAAGTTTTGAATATAATCTATAAGGTTGGTACCAAAAATAAATTTATAAAACGACAAACAGAAAAATTAAAGCAAAATAAGAATAAGAATAGTGATTAACAAAGATAACTTTTCATTATTTATTACTCCTATGATTGGTAAAACTACGAAGTTACAGCTTCTTTGCTCTGTATCTTTGAGCTGCGTCTTCATCTTGCGGAATAACGAAATTTTACAGTGGGCGACATGGGGATTACAGCATGAATGCGGCAACGCTCCACAAATAATTTTTGTATCCATACATCTCCAGAAATAAAATACAAACGAAATGTGCAATACATTTCAAATTTGGACTGGAATTAAAGAAATCTCCCGAAAGACACCAGTTCCCAAAATACGAGAATAAATTAATTCTCAGCTCTTAATTGTCATACTACGTGCTAATCTCCCTTACCTCTTCACTCTCCGTAATCGGCTCCACGCTCTGCTTAAGGGGGTAGTATGGTATTTTTTTTTTTTTTCATTTTTATTTTTTTTTTTTTTTAAATTATTCTATAACATCTTAAGATTATTGTGTGAAAGTTTGAAGTGCATTAGAGTAAAATTGACAAAGACACAAAGGATTAAGTATCTACCTCTCCAACCGGATTTCACGCTGTAAAAATCTTCACAAATCTTTAAACGCGTTTTTCTCACACTTGCCTTTTTTACGGTCGGTGTCCACTGTAGATTCATATCTACTGCACCGATTCTTTTCAAATTTGGTTTTTTTGTTTCTTTACTTTATTCACGAGGTAATGACGTCGAGTTTTTTTTTTTTTTAATTTTGTCATATTTTAAAACAACAAAGTTTTCAAGTTTTTTTTATGAAAAATCGGTGTTTTGACTTCAAAGCGCTTTAAAAAATTTAAAAAAAAAAAAAAAAAAATTCGACGTTGTTACCTGCGAAACTTTATTAGCTGATGAAATCAATTTGGTTTTTTGATTTTAGTTGATCCAGTAATGAGTTCTGAGGGACACCGCAATAAAACTTTTTTATGAGACGTCCGCGAAGATTCGCTGCCACCAACTCATTTCTTCATAAAAATCAATGAAAATTTCACACAATATTTTTTAAATATGACTTTATAATGAAGTAATTTTAAAATTTTGAATAAATCAACTGTGTCGACAAAAACAATTTCGAAAAATATGCTTGTTTTACACCGAATTAACCATACTACCCCCTTAATCTCTTCACCGGTCAATTTTAACCAATTCATACATATCAGCGATAATTGAAATGACCTACTCATTTGTGGCTGTGATGATAATCTTTGAAGCAATTGTGGATACCACCATTTTAACGTTCCTGTAGATGATCCTCAGAATTCGAATAATTTATACGTCGCATCTTATCATCAATTGAAACGTTTGATGACAAAGGAAAGTAGTTAAGGAATGATTTCATTCACAAATAATAAATAAAAATAGTTAAGTAAATTCTAAGTATAATAATGAAGGGCTGAATAATTCCAAACATATTTTAAGAATACCAAAATATAAAAATATGATGAACATATGTAAAGCGTGATTTTTTAAGAGCTATAGGAAAGTTTTTCAAAAAACCACAAGTAAAATTCAGAAAAATGCATGAAATTTTTATTTAAATCGATAGTACAATCCATATAATTTAATGTTTGAAGATTATTTCATGCAAATGTTGACCGCGACTGCGCTTCAAATAGTCCATCCGCTTAGTCCAATTTTGATATACTCTTTCCACTGTTTCGGCCGGTATCTCACATATAAATGCTTTAATGTTGTCTTCCAATGCGTTACTTGAAGCAGGCTTGTTTGAGAGCTTTAACATAGCCCCACAAAAAATAATCTAAAGGCGTTATAGCGCACGAACTGGGTGGCCAATTGACAGGTCCCGAACGTGAAATAAAATGTTCACCAAACTCGCCTCTCAACAAGTCCATTGTTACGCGAGCTGTGTGGCATGTGGCACCGTCTTGCTGAAACTACATGCCATTATGCATTTGGGCAAAAAAAAGTTGGAAATCATTTCACGGTAGCGCTCACCATTCACAGTTACGTTACGATTCGCAGCATCTTTGAAGAAGTACGGTCCATTGATACCTCCAGCCCATAAACCGCACCAAACTGTGACCTTTTCTGGATACATTGGTAGCTCTTGCAATTCTTCTGGCTGATCTTCACTCCAAAATCGAAAATTCTGCTTATTTTCGTATCATTGATCCAAAAATGAGATTCGTCGCTGAACACAATTTTTCGATAAAAAAGTGGATCTTCGGTCAACTTTCCATGAGCCCATTCACCAAAAATTCTACGTTGCGGTAGGTCGTTCGGCTTCAATTCTTGCACCAGCTCTATTTTGAAAGGCTTCACTCCTAAATCCTTTCGCAAAATTTTAAACCGTGGTGAAGTAACAGAGGCCCAATCGCTGCGAACGGCGACGAATCCATAATTGATGGTCATCAATAACACTGACCGATACAAGTGCGATATTTTCTTCAGTTCGCACTCTACGTAGGCGTGTTGGTGGTTTGATGTCCAATAATGTAAATTTGGTTCTAAATTTAGTCAAAATAGCTCGAATAGCCGCTTCAGTGGGTCGATTGAACTGGCCATAAAATGGAAGAAGCGCGCTATAAACTTTTTTAACTAACACGCATTTTTATAATAAAATTCAATGATTTGCAAGCGTTGTTCGTTTGTAAGACGATTCATGGTTAAATTATAGACCAAACTGAAGATGTTTGATAGTGAAACAAAACGCGAAACGTGCGTCAGCTGTTTAAACCAACTGTCTAAAAAGATAATAGCTAAAAAATCATCTGTTATTTTAAGAATACCAAAAGATAAACATATTGTGAGAAAAACATGAGGTAAACATGTTTTTCCTAAACAGCAAACAAGAAAACTAATATACAAGTCGTGTACCTGAAACAGTAAGATGAGGTATGTGTATAAATGCCACTGTCAAATATGTTGGCAGTCAGTCCAGTATTAACATAGTGTTAAGAACTACTCTAAAATTAAATTCATAAAAATAATTTTTTATACAATATTTTTCCAAAGACAAGCAAGTCTTTAACTAAGACCCAAGTCTTTAACTAAGTCCGGCTCGGAATTGTTGTTCAAATAACTTAGCAGCTTTTTGCTGAGTCCATTGACTCACGTAGTTTCTGAGGAGGCCTAAACTAACTACCCCCCTTAAGTATTTTTCAAATTGTCCCAAAAAAAGTTTTGCACAACTTTAAGAGCATTTTTCCACAGCCAATAACTAATTTATTGCCGTTGTGGATATAAGGTGCATACGAGGATACACAACTCACTTGTACATGCCTACAAACATACAGACATATGCACTTATACTTATGTCTTAGAATAGGAATTCACACACACTTGCTAGCATTTGAGTTCAAACAACTATTTATGCATTTTAGTGCATCTTTTCGCTTAACTCATATAATTAGAAGAAGCAAAATAAACTGAAGGTGATAACTTTTGAATAGCAACAGCGGTCACAGCAACAACTTGAAAAGTGAGTCATGAGACGCAACAAATTCGAGAATGACTGCAACGCCATAAACCAAAAATCTTACTGTGGCCAATAAGATGAAATCAGCGAATGCAAACTTAAGTCAGAAAGCTTGCCAATACACTCACGCACACACTTGTGGGGGTATGTAGGTAAACACGGAGGTATTACATGTAATGCAACAAAATGTTGCAAGCCGAAACGAATCATATTTAGTTATGTGCTGGAAAAAACAACGAAAATAACTTACTTTCAAATAATAAACTCAAAATAAAACTCATTTTTTGTAGCCACTAAAGATAAGTTTGCATTCACACACAAGCACGCTCCCGCTAGGAAATTCACTAAGTAGTTTTGAGCTGCTACAATATTAGTGAATTCGGAACCAAGAACGAAAACGTATTTTTTATTCCCGTCACACGCCCGTAGCCCTGACAGCTCAGAGACATTCAATCTCTCTAATGAATGATACAACGTCGTTTTCATAAAGAATTTCCACATAAATAAAAAATAACAAAGGGTGCACTCAAGTTTTTCCCCATACTGCATATTTAAGTGTTTTACAATATTTGAGTGCTGTTTAAAAAAAATTGATTACTTTAATAATATATACACCTATATTCATTTATACATACTTACATACTATGTGAAATATTTACAAAGAGTTGTAAGTTTTCGTATGGTTTATTTACGGACTCAGGAACAGAAATGACTACCATAAATCGAAATTTCATGTTATATTGGCAACATTGCAGATTGAAGTTTAATAAAATACCACTGTTACAATTTTGCACCAGCCGTTTGAAATCAAAATACTGCGCCGAATGTTGAACTTTTACTGCCAAATTTTCATTTCAAGGTGAATTTATTTGCGCACTTAATTTGAGTTTTATCATAACTGTGGTGTGTAAGTGAGTAAACAAAAAAAATATTGTGGAGTGTCTTGGTTTAAGTCAGGAATACCTTAGGTAGGTTGCAATTGCGAAAGAAGTACAACTCAGCCACATGGCTGTTTCGCAAATTTCTAGTCAAATTATTTGAGAAGCCTTAATAATAAAGGCCGCCGTAGCCGAATGGGTTGGTGCGTGACTACCATTTGGAAAAGAAAGAGAAAAAAGAGAACTTAGATTCGGATATCGGTGAAACATCAAAATTAAGAAAAAGTTTTTCCTAATAGCGGTCGCCCCTCGGTAGGCAATGGCAAACCTCCGAGTGTATTTCTGCCATGAAAAAACTCCTCATAGAAAAATATATGCTATTCGGAGTCGGCTTGAAATTGTAGGTCCCTCCATATGTGGAACAACATCAAGACGCATGCCACAAATAGGAGAAGGAGCTTGGCCAAACACCCAGAAAGGGTGTACGCGCCAATTTTATATATATATAACAATAAAGGAGCCGAAAGATAAAAAAATGCACATTAAATAACACTAAGCAAGGCTTCTAAGACTAACAGTAACCCCTTACAATCAGACGGTTGCTCTTGGTACTGTGCCAACATCCCTGACCCATTTAAAGCCCACCAAGTTAAAGATAGGTAGTAAATAGTTAATATAGTATAATATAGATAGTAAATAGTTAAGCATGGTGGTAACAGTTTGATCTTATGGGGTGAATAATGCCATCTGGAACGAGCCCTGTGTTAAAACTAGATGGCATTATGCAAAAAAAACAACTCCGCCTCAAGGATCAGATCGTTTTCGAACTATATCATCATTCCGTACCGGTAAAATCGTTAAAAACGTTATTAAAAATTGTGCATAATATTATTTCAGAACCAGTTCGGAATTTTCCTGCAGGGTCGCTTAACTAGTATACATGCATGGTACACATCTATGTGTATAAAAACAACCGTGTGACTATTAGCCAACGATTTTCTCTGGGTGTAAAATGTTTCTATATATGTATGTATGTAGTATGTATGCATGTTGTGTTTATTCGTCAATAGGACGCTGGATGCGCAGCGACCGCTTCGTGGCAAGTACATACATATATATGCATGTAGGCATAATACTCGTATTTGTTGCCGCCGCGCTGCGTTAGCGTGCGCACATTTATTGCACGTTGTTTCAGTGCTTGTTGTTGTTGATATTGTTATTGTTGCATCTTTATTTTTCCCTTTGTCTCTGCTGCCAAATACGTTGTCGTTGTTGATGAGTTCATAAAGTGCGAATATAATTGGTAAATAATGCAACTTAAATGACCGTTAATTACACCAAATGTGTTGTTGTTTCAAGGTAATAGTGAGTACAAGCGCCGCCTTCGTCTACGGCAACAACGTTGAAGGTTAGTCGATGGGACGGTTGGACGATTGGTGGTCGATAATGAGGCTGCTCATTTAAGACTTAATATAAAATGTCAATAATATTTAGTAAATTTGTTTAGAAAATCCATGAAAGCATAAAACCATAAACAGAAACACATAGAGAGTACTTATTCAATTAATACCTACTTAGTGCGGCGTTTTAGAATCATGAAAACCGTGAATTTTTGGGTGTGAACGGTATGAGTGGTTAATTAGTGATTCTCATAGAAACTTTACGTGGGATTTTGACAGTCGTACAGGTTTCCAAATTGTTTAAAGTGTGTTAATTATTTTACTAATGTGTAGAGGTATAAGTTATTAGTATTTATTTAAGAATTTAACCAAACGATGCTTTTAACCCGAAAGTGCCGCTCCTATTTTTACAGGAGGTTCAAAAGTATACCCTTGACAAACTCCGGTTAGTTCCAAAACTTTCGCTCTACTACAGAACTTGTGTAAATTGTGATGTGAAAGTCGTAGTATTTCTGTTGCATATTTTATACATACATAGGTATGCCACAAGGCACTCAATAATCTGGCATCCAAAAACAATGTTTCATTAATTTGGGTACCGGGACATGAGGGATATGACGGCAACGAAAAGGTAGACTTTCAAGCCAAAAAGGGGGCAGATGAAAACTTCATCGGACCTAGTCCTATGTTCGGATTCAACAAAAACAACCTGAAACAAAAAGTAAAATACTGGGCCAAAACTCTATTAAATCAGCATTGGAACAATGTAGAGGGTCTTAGACACTCCGAAAAGTTCCTAAGTTTCAACGCTAAAAGAGCTAACATGGCCCTCACGTTAAACAAAAAGAGCATTCGCACTCTCACAGGCGCCCTCACGGGTCACTTCACCTGCAACAAACATTTACATAAATTAGGCATAACTAACACCAGCACCTGCAGATTTTGCTGCGAAGATGAGGAGTCTATAGAACATCTCATTATCGAATGTTCGGGGTTGACGCATAGAAGGAAAAGGTTTTTAAACAAGTTCATGCTTACAGATGAAGACCTTCAATCACTCCCTCAGAAGGAGCTGGTACAATTCCTAAGCATACTTAACAGTCAATAGACAGCTAAAGGGACACACCTTAACCCTTTACAACCATTAACCATTAACCATGTAAATAGAAATTAATCTACGAAGTATGGCAAACAAGTTCCCGGAATTTCGTTTTAACTTGGGAACTGGCAACATTGCATTTATCCGTAGTAAGTTTGATTTGCATTTTGGGCTTATTTTTCGAAAGTTTCTTTTCTAAAGACGTCGTGCCAATTAGTGACTGGCATTTTCCGATGACGTTCTGGTGACGGCAGGGATTATAAGAGTCGAGTAGTCGCAGAAGTTTCTCGCTGGATATTCGAATATGACCTCTGAACGTTTGTGCAAACTCAGCAGCAGTCGGTAGAAAAGGCTGCGGCCAAGAAATACAGGAATGACCAAGTCGCAATTAAAGGCAATGTTGGTCGTTTTGTTTTAATATCCTTAGCATTATTCATTGTGACTATGGACTTGATGGACAGATGGTGACTGAACAATTCGGATTTTATTATCTTGTAACCCAAAATTTCCGAGAACGGCTGGTCCAACCCTCGTTGATTTTACAAGGGTTTTTAGCAAAAAACAAAAAAAGGCTTCCAACGTTGCAGTGCATCCACCCTATAGCGCCAATATCGTGTCCTATGGTTTTTTCTTATTCGCTAATATGAAGTTTCACTTCAAGGGAAGTCATTTTGATGGCGTACAAGAGGACAGTAACGCTTTAGCCATTGGTACTAAACGCATTAACTTAGGATGAGGGTGCTTCCAATTGGGGAATGGTTGTATAGAGTTAAAAATATACTATTATGAAGTTTGAAAATGGATTTTTAATCTTAAATTACTTTTATTTTATTAACACATCCGCACCTCGTTAATAAAATAAAGCATCTTAAAACACGAGTTTATTTCACTGTTTCTGCCTACCGTAAAGTGTGTGCGTGGTTTGTACCGTTTCGCATTTTCACTTTGTATCGCTTTTGCATTACTTGCTGTATCAATACAAGACATTCTAATAAAATTTTAGCCAAAACTTGCACCTCCTGGAATCATTTGAGTTTGCACCCATCGGTTCAGAAGAATTAGCTTACTTATGCGAGAAAAAATGTTGTGCTCTTTGAAAACATTTAAAAGACGCAATCAAATTCATTCTTTCAATATGATAAAGAAACTTTATTCCTGTTATTCTTGGAATACAAAGCTTGATTGGAAAGATCTGCATCTGTTCATTGAAGTTCCTTCAGAATAAAACTTTGCTAAAATATTTAAATTGTTAATGGTAATGATAATGTAAATTTTAAACTGTTAATCAAAGTGTTAATTACTGGTTTTCCAATATTAAGTTAAATTTTTACGAGCTCAAGAGCAAATTCACTTATTGTTATTATTTTTTTTGTAGATATTTTGTTCTAAATTAAAAGTAATCTTTAGGAACTTCCAACTGTGCCTGGCCGGAATTTGGATCCACCTACAGCCCGAGCTCATAAGTTCTAAATACTTTTGCTAAAAAAAGTTTTTTTAATACTATTGTAATATTTCATTCTCACAATAAAGTTGAGTCCCAAAATCATCGGGAATTTGGGATATGTATATTAAATTAAATCAGGAGCATCATTAGGGATTATGATCTGTTATTTACCCCACATGTACACCCAGGGCCGTAGAGAGAATATCCGGGCCCCGGGGGAAAATTGCAAATGCGGGCCCTTTCCAATTATGTTTAATTCATAAAATTCGAATTACCTCCTCTGAGAGCTCCGGGCCCGGGGTAAAAAGTACCCGATCCCCCCCGCTCTCGTCGGGCCTGTCTACACCTTCAACCAAAAATGTTTTAGCATCTGTTGAATTTCTGTTTAGGATTTGCCCCCTTTTTGCAAATGAGCAACTTGCCGTTCTTAATTTCATTTTCAAAATAGCATCAATCAAACCAAATAGCTTTAATCGAGCATCCAAATGGCGCGATAAAATGAAAATTGAGTTGTCAAACTACAAAATGAGAGACAGTAAGATGCAGTCAAAATTCGCGATTTCCACCTGACATTTGAAGTAAAAGTGAAATAAGAGGATAAAAGGTTTGCAACCAGAAAATAAAATTATTTTTAATTTCTTATTTAGGTTAGATTAGCTGTGAGGCAATCAAAACTCATACCGCAATGCAAATCATGCCAGGCAAACAACCAAGGTGTGTCAAATGCGCAGGAAAGCATAAAACGATTGAGTGCACAAAGCCTAAACAACAACAGCCAAAATGCTGCAATAGTAGCGAGGCCCATCCTGTGAGCTACAGGAGATGCGTTGTTGCGAAAGAAGTGCAGAAGATACGTGACCAACGAACTGGCTCAAAAATAAATAAATTAAATAGTACCCAAATAAACTAACCCGCAAACCAATTTTACAAAATAGTACTACATTACTTAAAGGACCCACATTCTCGCAGGTAATAAAAGAAAACAATCACCCGGAAAACGCTAACATCCTAAATCAAATATTGGAAAAAATAACGACACATGACTGCACTTGCAGAAACTCGAAAAAACCCTACACCTAGCTGAATAAAAATGAAACTGAAAAAATCGACATCTGTTTAATATTTAAGACGCACTTGACCAAGCAGTCATACATCAAATTCAAAAACTACAATACATATCATCAATTCACCCAAATAGCGTCGGACGAGGTGGCGCTTGCTAAGAAGCAATATATAGTAAAACATTATAAACATTTCTACACCTGAATTTCAAGCAATAACCATAACAGTGGAGGGCGACAAGAATTTATCAGTCACCGCAGTCTATAGTGCCCCAATACATCAGATCAAATGCGACCAATACATAGAGATAATTAATAGTCACGACAACTGATTAATTAATTAATGGGCGGTGACTTCAATGCGAACCACATACACTGGGGCTCGAGATCAATCACTACAAAAGGTAGAGAATTATACAAAGCTCTTCAACAGACTGTACGAAAGAAGACAGTTCTTGGGCCAAAAGCAGTAAACAAAAAGCTAATGTTTTTGTTGAGTCGAAGGCATCTTTAAGCAATATGACACATCGTGCGCAGCCGGATGCAGCCACTTAATTATGAAGCTTATGTCGAAATTCCCCTTGTTACGGATTCCGAATTGTTTGGCTAAAATCCAAAAAAGTCGCCTGGGTATCACTTTATTACTGTTGAAATTCTAGCACAACTTCTTCTATGCACAATATCTACGTTTACTGAAATAATGAACGCCACGTTCAAATTGCAACATATCTCTGTATATTAGGAAACTGCTGAAATAATTATGTTTAATAAGACGGAATCATCCCCTCTGATCTGCAAGATACAAGAAATATGATCGCACCTATACTCGCCTTAATCTTCAAGGCGGCGATACGACTCAATTATATCCCCAAAAAATGGGCGGCAGTAAAAGTGGTATTCATTCCCAAGGGAGGGAAAACCACACATACGAAACCGAAGGACTTCAGGCCGATTAGCCTATCATCCTTTCTGTTAAAAGCCCTAAACCGTTTACTAGATATGCATATCAAAGGGGAAATTTGCAATAAGTTATCACCGTCCCAACACGCATACAGCAAAGGCAAATCAGTTGAAAGAGCGCTACACGCGCTAGTTGACACGGTTGAGAAATCACTTCACTATAAGGAATACACCCTCGCTGCCTTTCTAGACATCGAGAGTGCCTTTAATAATATAAAATAATAAATAAATAATATATCCGGAGGCTATTACAACTTCGCTAACGGAAATGGGTGTTAACAGGGCACTAGTCTCGTTTATAGAGCGAATGCTAACTGGGCGAACGACAATCGCAAATTTAGGTGACACATCCACCAAGAATTTCCCGATCAGGGGTATACCCCAAGGTGGATTACCCCACTCTCCACTTATGTGGAACTTAACTGTCAATAATCTTCTTCAAGAACTTGAGAAAATGGGAGGGAAAATAATCTCATATGCCGATGATATTGTTACAGCAATCTCGGGGAAGCACGTTCCAACTTTTTGCGATCTTCAACAAAGATCCCTCAACAGACTATCACTTTGGTGTAAAAGTCGAGGACTTGAAGTAAATCCGGAAAAAACGGATCTGATACTATTTAGCAGAAAACATAAAACACATATTCCTATGAGGGAAACCACTTAGAGTAACAGAAAAGGCGAAATATCTAGGACTTGTACTGGATAGGAAGCTAAATTGGGAGCTCACAGTCGCAGATAGAGTACGCAAATCTATGATGGCGTTGTACTCCTGCGGCAGGCTAATTGGAAAGAGATGGGGATTGGAACCCAGAATGATACACTGGCTGTACCCAGCAGTGGTTGGGCCTATTTTCTACTATGGTGTTGTAATATGGTGGAATGCCCTTGAGAAGGGGGTGACCATCAAAAAACTTGACAAGGTTCAGAGACTAGCATCTGTTCTCATAACTGGCGCGATGTCAACCACACCATCGAAAGCATTATATGCGACATTAAACTTCCTGCCGGTAGATCTGCAGGCAAAATACATCGCGCGCAGCACGGCAATAAGGCTGAACACTCTAAGTAAGTGGTCAAATAAGAGCTACGGTCACGGCAAAATCCTGGCTGGCACTTCGGAGATTCTCGGTTTGGGGACTATGCACTCCCACCCACACTTGCCATTACATCGTTCACGACCCTCCTACCCTCAAGGGAAGAGTGGGGACGGGGCGATGTAAGACAGGGCGAGTCTATCCATGTACACACAGATGGCTCAAAGCTCGAGGGCAGGGTAGGCGGAGGTGTATATTCCGAGCATCTGGGGATCTCCCTCAGTTTTCGGCTCTCCGACTACTGTAGTGTCTTTCAGGCCGAACTGACGTTAGCTTTTATGCGCCTGATGCAGGAGCCAAGTATTGTTCTTCCACTAATCTGGGCGGTTCTGGCGGAGTGCTTTGCGCAACTTGCGCATAACTTACAGGTAATATTCCTTATTGACCGTTTTACCCTGTGACAAGAACTCATGATGCACAACGCCCCCGCAATCGAAGAAAACAGTAAGCAAAACTTTTACATTCGACCGAACTTTGCACGCTTTTTTCGGCCTTGGTTCGTGCGGCACCTTCCATTGAGATGATTGAGCTTTGGTTTCCATGTCATAACCATAAACCCACGATTCGTCACCAGTTATGACACTCTGGAACGAATTTGGGTCGTCGCGAGCAGAGTCCAACATCTCATTAGCAATGTTCGTGCGATGCTATTTTTGGTCGAAATTGAGCAGTTTCGGTACGAATTTTTCGGCGACCTGTCTCATGTCCAATTCTTGGAAAAAATCGAATGACACAGTCAACACTCGGAATTCATCCGCGCACTTAATTTCGTTTTTCACACAAAATTTGATACAGGTTCTTTGATCCATCTTTTTGAATAGGTAAAAATTGAAGACGAGCACGTGGAAGCAAAGCAGGTGTCAACAATTAACGAACTCGTCGGCATGAGTAAGAGACATGAGTACCAACATATCGCCATGAAAAAATCGAAATTCGAATATATGTACGTAACCTGCGAAAATTCAAAATTCGCGATACTTTTTGAACACACGTCGTATTTTAATTTTCTTTTATTTGTTTTTTTTCCTTGTTCACTTCTCTCGGGAGCATAAGGCCTCGTCACGACTCTTCCATCGTACACGGTTTTGTGCTGTTTTTGCACCGTCTCTTGAGATGTGGGCAACTGCTAGTTCGCGCAGCATCGACGTTCTCCAAGCGTTTTTTGGTCGACCGCGACCTCTGCTCCCTTGCGAGTGTTGAGAAAACAGGACCGCTAAGGAGTAGGTAGTGAGATAACTCGAATAAGTCTACCCTCATGGATGCCAAACGGATCATGTCCGGTAAGAATGCCTAAAACAATTGAGGGTTGGGGCCTTATTAGCTTTAAGTATTTCTAGTTCTCATAATTTAAAGTTCTCAAGAGCAAACCACAGTCAACCGAGGGAACCCCAATATCCTCTTGGTTGGAGAAACCGCGCGGGACTTCTGCTCTCTTAGCTGCACAGCATTTCAAAGGACTGCTACAGGTGAAATATTCAGAGCCATCTCCAACGATAAATAGGTGTCAAATTAACCACTCTGGTTAAATAAAGATATGCCAATCTTTGCTCTCAGTTAACTGCACCCAAATTATGTATTTTAAAATATAGTCCAACAAATTAGAATGACTGCAGCAACAAAATTGGCAAGCAAGCAAATTTTGGCAGTCCACGCAACAAAAATGAAAAAGTTTGTCAACAGCAACACGGCATAGGCAGAAGAAAGCACAATATTGGGGAGCAAATTGGTGGCTACCATACGCTGAGAGCTGGAATTCAAGAATCTCACCAGTGACCGCAATAAATCCTCAGCCGTCGGCCAAACGAATTTAAAAGACTATTAAATAAATTATAACACAAATTAATCCCAAACCGCTGAATGAAAGAAGAATAGAACAAAAGATAATGCAGTTGCAAGCGCTTCCCATGCTGAGGGCATGCATACGGACATAGGCCTCAGATTTGTTGTGCGAGTATCCATCTGCATTCTACAAGAACAAGTATTTGTATGTTCAACACTTTGTCTTCAATAAACGACTGTGTTGCTTAGTCGTGCAAGGTTCATCGTCATGCTATTGGTAAGAATATCTCCCATATAGCTGCTACTCGTATAATTTATTTGCTGATTTGGTGACATTTTATCGTCCAATTGCTTTCCGGTGCTTTTTGTATCACAAAACAAAACACAATTGTGTGCCTTTCTCGTGGATACATCAATTTGTTGTTGTCTGTTTACTACCTGCCCTGCGACTTGTCTGTATGCTGGTTTTATTTTTGTAAAGCGATTAAGTGGCATAATTTGAATATTTACCTTTTTCCATTTGATTGCCCATCTCCTTCGTCTCAAAAGCTTCTACAGCTCTTCATATATGTGCGCGGGAATTTTCACTGGAAATCACAATTTTCTCTGTAGTCAATGGGAACAAATTGTGTACGTGGTCAGGCTTTCCTGTTTTAGGCCTCCAAAATTAAGCCGCTTTTTCAGCTCTTCACATGGCTTTGCAGCAATAAAATCAAAGTGAATATAATTCAAATGTGCAGTCAATTGTAGATTACTCTTGAAGGTAAGCCATTGGCTTAAACAGAAGCTGCTTCAAATTTTGTTTTACAAAAGTGGTATCTCTAATCAAATGTCTCCGAACTTTTTGGTTTATCCGTAATTACTGAAGAGCTCTAGAGTTCCGCTAGATCTCTTTAGTGAGCCAACTTTCACTAATCCTATATTAAATTAAGACGTGATATTATACATAATATACATATAAATATATTATATAAATATATATATATATATACACATAGTAGAAAAAGTCTGCGTTCACCTATGCAAATATTCTTTGCATTAGAAAAAGTTCAAAACAATAAATATTTCAGAATTTTTTTTTAATGAGTTTTATTAAGTTCACTTAAACGTAACTATCACACATATTTCGCTACCAATAACAAAATCAAATTTAAAATGAGATCACATAAAATTAAAAAGGCCATTCAAACTAAACGGAAAAAGTTTGCGTTCACTTCAATAATAATAAAATAAAAGGCTTAAGATCATAGAAATGTTTTAAAATTAATAGCTAGTTGGATATCCCCGGCTTTTTATGACTTCTAGGAGGCGTCTTTTCATTGATCCAACTAGGTTGGCTGTTATTTCTGGACATATGGGTACCCATTCCTCTTTAAGCGCGTTCTTAAGCATTTCCTTGCTAGTTATTGTACGCTCTCGTATTTTTTTTTTCTAGAACGTCCCATAAGTGCTCAATGGGGTTAAGGTCAGGTGATTGTGGGGGTGTGCGAAGTTGTTTTGGAACTTTATACAACAACCACAACCTAACAATCTCTGCTGTGTGTTTCGGGTCGTTGTCCTGTTGGAAAACAAATCTTTCACCGAGTCCCAGTTTGATTGCACTTTCTCACAAATTCGTTTTTAAAATATCGAGATAATCATGTCTGTTCATTATCGACTCAAAAAACTGCATATTTCCAACGCCCGAACTAGCCATACACCCCCTGTCATGGCACCTCCTCCCACATGCTTTACCGTAGGTACCAGATTTTGCTTTCCAAGTGCCGTTCCGTTTTTCCTCCAATTAATTTTACGACTTTTTATCCCGAAAATGCAAAACTTGCCCTCATCTGAAAAAATCACACTATTCCAAAACTCAGGTGGCTTGTTTACGTATTCCTTGGCGAAAGCCATCCGCTTAAGTCGATTTACTCGCGATATGAAGGGTTTTTTTCGGGCCACTCTGCCGTGAAATCCGATTCTTTTTCGAATTTTTCTTACTGTATCTGGATGTACTTTCTTTTGGTATTTTACTTCTATGTCTTTTGAAATTCGGCTTGCTGTTAGTCGTGGATTAGAATTCACAAGAATAGTTATGTTGCGTTCTTCTCTTTCCGTCAGTTTTTTTGGACGCCCAGAACGAGGCTTAGACTCCAAACAATTCGTTTGCTTGAAGTTGTTTATCACTCTTTGGACCGAGGAGTATTGCCTCCCAGCAATTTTTGCGATTTCCCGATAGCTCATACTATTTAGCCACAAGCTTACAATGATTTTCCTTTCACCAATATCTATTTCTTTTCGCCTTTGGTCCATAGTAACAAAAAAATGTATTTCTAATATCAATTTGTCCCTCTTTAGATTTGTTCTTAACCGCGTCAACTACATGAATGATTTAAAATTTAATTTAACGTAATTGCCATGCAAATAATCGTCACTATTCGAAATGAACGCACACTTTTTCTGCTTAGCCTATTTAAGTAACTGTACTACAATCCCGTTATCTGAACACGACGCAGCTCAAACTCCAAAAAATTTTGTTCATAACCTCTATGAATAATTTTCTTTGAAATAAGTGAAAAGAAATAACTGAGAGTTTTAAGATAAACACGTTAAATTATTTTAATACTTTATAACAGTGGGTGAACGCAGACTTTTTCTACCATGTGTATATGCAGCACACATATATATCAGTTAGGGCGGGTCGATTTAAAAATCGCTCATTGCTCTGTGAAAGTCGTATTCTAGGGATCAAAATAAGAAACTTTGCCGAAGGAACCATACCTCTAAAACGAATTCTGATGTCCCCCAATTTGGGTCGAACGAAAAATCCCACTTTGACCCATTTAGAGTGCTCCAATCGAGTCCAAATGTATGACCGACCCCCACTAACTTTGGACGGCCGATCCACCCATGCCAGTGGCACACCCCCTGGAACTCCCCTGGGGGGTTCCCCATACAATCATTTCAAAGTATCACCATTTTTGGCCTTTACATGAGAAAAGAAACTAAAAAGTTCGACCCAAATTGGGGGACATCAGAATTCATTTTAGAGGTATGGTTCCTTCGGCAAAGTTTCTTATTTTGATCCCTAGAATATGATTTTCACAGAGCAATGGGCGATTTTTTGACTCCCCACAAATCGACCTGGCCTAATATCAGTGCTATCACAGTTTTGCTGCTATGGCCAATTTCGTGTTACAGCGTTAAAAAATAAGGGTAGAAAAAGAAAATTCTTTACAATCTTCAGCTCCACTATATCCAAGCTGTAAAGTCGCAATCGACGCTTTCAAAAAATTTAAAGGTTTTGCTAAAGCATAACGAAGACAATCCAATTTTGAAATGGTTAGTAAGTGCGGATAAAGAATTGGATATATACAAGCGAGCGATCACTAAAATAGGATTAAGGACCAAAAAGGCTTTGCTGTGTGTTTGATACATTGGAGGAGAATCACTCACTCTGAATTTCTTTCATGGGACCAAACAGTCAACTCTTTTATGAATTCAGTAGATTAAAACAGGTGGCCGGCCAGAAACGTCTGAACTGAAGAGTGGTACGAGGGCTGCTTTTTATATTTCGGGATTTGGCAAGCCCGGTGTTGCAATCTGGCAACTGACAGCTGTATCGCAAAGTTTAACATTTTTTAGCTTTTACGTACTCAGAACGATTTGAAATACCAGCGCTATTTGTGTTATTTACAGTAACTTAAAAGATTCATCTCGGTCCAAAAATGGAATTAAATCGTGAACATTTTCGTGCGATTATTTTTTACAACTTTCGACGTGGATTAACTCAGCAACATTGCATGGATGAACTTAATTCATTTTTTGGCGATGAAGCTCCATCAAGGACCAGTGTTTATCGATGGTATGGTGAATACAATCGTGGTCGTAGTTCACTCCAAGACGAATTTCGTGAAGGTCGTCCAAAATCAGTTGTTGTTCCGAAAACCATTGATGCTGTGCGCGAACTGATATTGCAAGAGCCAAATCCAACAAAAGTTGTTCGCGCACGAAGCACTTCCAAGCAAATGGTCGCCTGTTTTTTCGGGAAAACTGGACATGTCGCCACCGTACCACGAACAACGCGAACCGAACAACGCAGAACAGTAAATTCTGAGTGGTACACAACCATTTGTTTGCCAATTGTCTTACAAGAAATTAGGAAAACCAATCGCCAAAGACGGAGCACTTTTCACCAGGACAATGCGAGCTCTCACACATCGGCTCAAACAACTGCATTTTTAAGCACTCGAGACATCGAATTAATGGATCATCCGCCGTATAGTCCTGACTTGGCACCGAATGACTTCTTTTTATTCCCGTACGTAAAAAACAAACTGAGAGGTCAACGTTTTTCGACACCTGAAGAAGCGGTTGCGCCATTCAGAATGCATGTTTTGGAGGTACCTCATTCAGAGTGGCAAAAGTGCTTCGTCAATTGGTTGAAACGCATGCAAAAGTGTATAAATCTTCATGGAGAATATTTTGAAAAACAATAAAGTGATTTTCGATGATTAAAATTTGTTTTTGTTCTCTAATCCCGACATATAAGAGGCACCCCTCGTACGGACACTTCTTTAACTTTGCGATGAGAGTTTTTACCGCACCCGCTATCAATTTTAGACTTGGAAACAAGCAATACGAAAGTTTCTAGATGGTAAAAACTGGTTCAAGAGGGTCTGCGAAAAAGAGTTGGTAAACTAAATCGGATAACTCTTTCTAAAAATACGTTCACATATAAGTAGATGATATACTTCTTCGCGCTTAACTCTAAATCCGTAATTAAAAAGCGCGATTTCCCTTGCAAAATTTCTCTCCCCAAATCTGAGATTATAAAATAATCCTAGATAATAACGATACTTTTCGACATACATACAACCCTATGTTTTCTGTGTTATCGATAATTATTATTACGAATGCAAGGAGATACATCAAAATAAAAACTAAATGAAATGGATGCCGGCAAAGAAAACAGGTCATTAAACCTAATTCTAATAAAATGTTTGTTAAATATTATTAATTAGGGATTCATTTTACAGAAAAAAAGTGTGTCCATAAATATTTTGTCCTCTTACTGCCATCATTTTTTGCAACCTCAGTAAACGGCGCATACGGATTTCCTTCAACTGTTTATTATTAGCAGCCAATTAATTGCGCAATTAAATTAACTATTCCTTCTCCTTGTATTTTCTTCACATCGTTAATAATAATTAAAGAAACCAAAAACACCGAAATATTCCACCAAAATAATTTCTATGAAGAAAAACCTCTCAAAGCAGTATTGACAGCTGATTGTCAATTTTGCAGGTAATCTGGCATATGTGAACGGGTAGATTAATTTGGTGGATTTATAGGTGTCTAATGCATATGTGAACGTATTATAAGTTCAATAATTTTCAGAAAATGTGAGTGTGGTCTGCCGAAGGCACAAAAGTCAGCAATATAAGCGTTAACTCCATGAAGAATGTTATAATGGATCTCCATACAATAAATAATATTATTGTACAATAAATTTTTTTATATTTTTGATTCATATACTATAAATAAATAAATAAAATAGAGCAGTATTTGAAATTAAAATTGTATGGTTGTTCATATTCCGATACCACTTCTCGGCGCTCAGACTTTCACAATAACATCTCAAAGGTGCGCTCCGAATATAAAGTGAAAAGTGAGTCCTCAGAGGACCGCACGGAACGTTTTGAAATCACGTTATGTCTTTTTGTTACCTTGTTGATGTTTATTCTCTTTTGAATAAATGAAATCTTTGTTAGTTAACTGAACGAAATTTCTGGGGCGCCAGAAGGAGTCCTATGGGCAGACTTTTTTATACGCACAGAGAGTTCCAGATTGTGCTGCTTGCGAACCCCGCTGTTTGGTTAAGAATCTCGTAAGTGTAGAGGTGTATCTAAATTTCTTTTTGGTTCACAAAAAAATTGTATTTTTCGAGTATTATATTTTACATCCTAACGTAACTTTTAATTTTTCTTTACAAAAGTTCGTTATTTTGCCGCAATCTTCTTAGTTTTCTCACACACCTCATCTGCATTTACATACGTCACAACAAAGTTGCATTCATCCTACCACTTCACACAGCGTAATTCTCCATTCTATCATTCTAGGGTAGCAATGGCGAGTAATCGTATACTCTTAAGAGCGCACGCGGTAAATACTCGAACGATGATCAAAAATTCTACATACTGTACACATACATATTTTCATATGCATATGTATAAGTATGTATGTATGTAAGTGCTCCAAGCGTACATTTTTAAGCAGTGTGCACGCACTCGTTATCATATCTCAGTGCCACACATCTGTAAACATTTACATTTCAATATCATTTATCGTTCATCAATTGGTATTTAAAATCGTCTTAACTTGATTGCTGGCGGATTATGCGACTCACTGCCTCGCCAACTTGCAGCTAAGAGGAATCGATCTGAGCTGCATTACGGCGGGCCGCACTGAGAGGCAACCACAGGAACTAGACTACGTAGGGTACACAGACGCAGGCAAAGTTGATGTCCGACAATGCTCTATTGACCGAAGCACAAAGCGGCTAAATAAACAATTCAACCAAATCGAAAAAAAAAATAAAAAAATCAAATAAAAATAAAAATTTAAAGCAAATTAAATAAAAAACTGTTCAATAAACAAACCAATTCATTGGCTGTGGGTACAACGCATTTTTTGATGAAAAAACGAAATAATGAATTCTCTTCGCTTGTGTCATCGGCAGTGGATTGCCTTGAATGTGTCAAACTGTTTGTCCGCGACCATTTATTTATTTGTTTCTATATTTGTGAGATTTTCATCGTTTTGGTCTGACTGACATGTCCGTATATTTAGCAGTATAGAGTGGCATCCGTTTATGAAGCGGGAAATATACATAGTATTCTCTGCCCTTAAATAATGAATAGTAAATTTAGTGAGTCACAGCCGAAGACTAAAGAACGGATTTTCTTTCTTTTTATTGTGTTGAAGTTTTCATTTGTTTGAACAGTGGAAATGGTTTAGCTTTTTTTTTTGTCATACTCTGCTTTAGATTTTTATTACGGTAAGTTGACCTGCGGACATGCGTTATTTTTATAACCCTTTGAAATATTTTGGTAAAATGTGAGATTTCGAATTTCTATTGTAATGCAAATCAAATGATGATTTTGATTTTTAATGATTCAATGCATAAATCGAAATGGTTAAAGGCTGAGTCAACTGTTTAGAAGAACTACAGTAGTAGAGAAAATTAAGGAGTCTAAAATTAAAAATGGACGCAAGAAAGTTACAAAATTAAATGCAAATAGTGGCATGTAAAAATAAGTTTGTTTTAACTGCTTTCTTGGGCCCGCGGAATTGGAATAATTTTTTCAGACTAAACCCTTCCATGGACCAGCTAACTTGTTCATCCAGTTTATGCAGCTAGTTAAAGACTTGGAAGATAGTTAAACACTTGTTTGTCTTTGAAAAATATATAAAACTTATTTTTATGAATAATGATAATAATAATTGGCGAGTACACTTCTGTTAGGTGCTTGGCCGAGCTCCTCCTCCTATTTGTGGTGTGCGTCTTGATGTTGTTCCACAAATGGAGGGACCTACAGCTTCAAGCCGACTCCGAACGGCAGATATTTTTATGAGGAGCTTTTTCATGGCAGAAATACACTCGGAGGTTTCCCATTGCCTGCCGAGGGGCGACCGCTATTAGAAAAATGTTTTTTTATTAATTTTGCTTTCACCGAGATTCGAACCAACGATCTCTCTGTGAATTCCGAATAGTAATCACGCACCAACCCATTCGGCTACGGCGGCCGCCTTAACTAGCTTCAATCTTTTTAGACCTCAATACGATCACTTCTGGCTGAGATATCGAGGAGGATAATCGAAAAAGATCGTTTTGCATTCGATCAGCGATATCGCATTAACCAATTATTGCACAGAAAATTTAAAAATTTTTTCAAAACTCATTTTTGCCATCTTTGACATAAATTTTAAAAAGCAAGGCAAAAGAATAATTGCTTTTTTGAAAATAAAGCGCTATACAAAATTTTTGATTAATTTGGTTATATAACGTAATGCCCAAACTTAACCGTTTTCGAGGAATTCGATTATATTTTTTATATGTCTTTTTTTGCTTTACGTCCACTTTTTAAATATGTATTAATTCAAATGACCCATTTTTTCAATTTTAGTTAAAGGGTATGCCAGTTAGGATAGGACTGTTTAATCAAATTTTGAATTTACGATAGCGTTGTAATTTCCCATTTCACATCATTGAAACAAATTTTTTTGTATAGAAACTGCAAATCCAGCTTATTAATTTAAAACTAAATAGTACACCTTTTTAGATATCCAAAAATTGTAATATTCTAAGAATAATTTAATCGAATATACTTAGCAGGTAGCTCAACATATACATCGAACATTAACAACACTAAAGAAAATAATGGGAATTTGCAACATGTCGAGAGCGAAATAAAATGATAGATGAATGAAAATTTAAGTCCTTTTCATGAAATTTTAGCCTCCACTAATTGAGTAAGCTTTACCCCCCAAAAGCTTTAGACCTATCAGTATGACCTTTTTCATGTTGAAAATCTCGAATGGCTAGTGGAGTTGCATATACGTTAGAGGTCGCTGAAGGTTCACCCTCTTTCTCCATTTCAGCATGGCTATCAAAGCGGAAAATCCTGCGAGTCGGCATTGCAAAACCTTGTTGCTAGGATAGAGCAGGCCATCGACAGGAGACGTGACCTTAAATGAAGCTGGAGTCTAGACACAAGCATATACGGACGACGTTGCCTGTCTGATGACGGTCCCTTCGCTTATGAACATCTGTAGAAAAGTGCAGAAAACTTTGGATATGATTGACACTTGGCGCTGTGCGAATGGGCTATCGGCAAACCTCATAAAAACTGGTATTGTCCTCTTTCAATTTGGTGGTAAACACAAACAAGCGGCCAAATCACAGCGGAGAAGTAGACCAAACAATTATTAGCAGTGTACCAGAACCCGCTTATGCAAATATTCGTTTCTTAAAAGGAAGATTCATTCATGAATACAAGTATTACGTTTGCCCAATGCGGTTCTGAATTTGTCTTAACCTTCTCAACGTGCTCCGGAATTTGAAGTCTTTCTGCAAATAAACGTTCTTGAATCGTGTCTTTTGATACATTAACACCACTTTTTCTTAAAACTGCTTCAGCTTCACCCAACGATAAGTTTGGTTTTGTCACAAACAAATCAATGGTCTGCTGTACACCGAGGAACCCATTTATTTATGAACGTCTTCGACTTCTTCAAACATTTAGTTGCAGATGCAATTAACATTTTTGATCTTTGGGATGCGTATATAGGAACACTGCTTCAAATCGTTTTTCATACGCGGGACCCATTTTGTAAAAACAACTTACGCTTTCTAAATTTCTCACAAAATTTTTCAAATTGATATGCACATTTAGCAGCATTCAAAGTTTTTTTTGGAACGTAACTCTAAGTTAGAATTTTGTTGGTCATCCTGACAGACAGGCTGTTTGTTCATTTTTCAGCAAAATACATAGCATAGTAAAGGAATATTAGGGATAATGCGTGACTGAGAATTCTATATCTGAAACTGTAGTATGAAATTCGAAGACAAAACCATCGATAAACCTAAATACCTCCACATCATCTAAAAAATATTTTTAAAGCGCAAAAAAATATACTTGCCTCCTACATTCAGATTAACAACCCCACTTTGTTCATTTGCCGCTCGTCTCAATTGATGGCGCTAAATAAAAGTTATCAAAATTTAATACATTCAACAAGGTGAATCTGAGACGAACAACTCTTAAAGAAATAATAGGAATTCTAAAACGAAATTATTGATGTTCTTATACCACGTGTACAAGTATGCAGGGCCAGTTGGGTAATGCTCAACATTTTCGATCACTGCTCTGCACTTCGATTTGTAGACTACCATCTATACTATTTCTGTTTACTTTTACTATATAATTCTAGCTTTTACCAAAAACACCTCTGTCGTTAAGGTAAAGTGTACAAAATAATAAAAAATCAGTCGATATAGAAATCAAGCGTAGCGTTTGGCACACAGCGAGCATAAATTTAGTATGAACCCATATGAACCGGATGCGATTGTGCATTCCTAGCAAGTTTAATTTCTCGACGCACTCAAGGACAAATGAGAACTTAACCTCAAAAACTCGCTTATTCCGGAGTGGTCTGTCTAAGTTGATCTCTGTACTTAAACAGATAGCATACACCTTCTGCTTGGAAGATGCTGGGAAAACTACCCATGGGCCCAGACCACTTTGTATTGGAGCCATATATTCTAACGCCAGTGCCTTCTGGTGCCTTCGAGTCATCTGTATACCAGTGCACAGGACATTTTTCGAGTTCAAGAGAAACATCCTTCATCTTTCATACATCAAAATTTTCCCAATGTGTGACTAAAATCGTTATTACTTAAATGTTTGTTTGTTTATTTTCATGTTTGAAAACTTTTCGTAATATTTTCCTAACGAATCGCTATTGATAAGTAATACATACACCAATATATCATATTGCATTGCATTTGTTACAATAACAACATCTACATTTGGAACAACACCGTTGATAAACAAAAAAAACAAGAATCACACCAACGATCATCACGAACCAGTTTGTTGTGTTGCCAAAGATCGTTTTGTGGCGATTAGAAGACAATGAATTCGCGATTTACTAAGATCCAACGCGATCGACCGCCACTACGAAAAACATTGGATACGATGAGACACAAGCGTTTCAACATCGTCGGAGGGTCGACTGGCTACGAGATAATTCAATGGAATACGTAGATGATGAAGAAATAAAAGCTGGCTGAATGGACGCTGCGGTGAAGTATTGAGGAGGAGGGAGTAAGAGAGAGAAAACACTTAGAGCCGCTTGGATTGCATTAATGTATTAGTGGATCCCCAACTACTCCACTGAAAGTGCTATGCCGAGGATGGTTGCTTGATTATTCAGTTCTTTCAATTGTAATAATACCTGAGACTAATACCTGCATGTAAACTGAATTATATGTGAAAGTGAACAGAGATAAGCGTTTCAACAGATCTAGTTTGTGGATGAATTTATATTTATAGTCTCTCAGCCTGGTACACTGGATGTTAGATGTAGTAGCTAGGTGGCTAAGCCTGGAAGAAGTTTCGACCACTAATAATATCATGCTTGAACAGTGGTGATGGGATTTAATAACAAATGTCAACATCTCGGCTATATTTTGGATATAGAGGTATGTTATAAATTTGGGAGGGTTTTTGTTATTGTAGCAGCTTAGATATTCTCAATAAATATTTGAGAAATGCTACTGAAGCAACTGTCCCTGGCCGGGTATTAATCTATTGGTCATAGTTGAAGATAATTTGCACCTCAATTTCATCACAATCATTTCCGATTAATAATTTCGTAGGGACCCAGTGCAGTTTCGGTTGATGATAAGTAGAGATCGGATTTTTATGCAAATTGAATATTTTATTATGATGAGTTTCTACCTAGGTGCGAACTTCATGTGATGTTAAACAAAAATATGCACTTGCATAAGAATCCGATGTCTAATGATAAGTAACAATGATCAGCACATGAGAACTCACCAAAGTGATCATGCAATTTAGCCAAGACGCTTTAGAATATAATCATCATCTTTGTATGCAATTCAAAGAGAAAACATTTTTTTTAAAACGAAAAACAAGAGAGCTATTCAGTGATTTAATTACATGAAGCTGATCATTTGATTTCATATTAATTTATTTATGATACAGATTCATTGGAGATAAAGTGTATAGACGTTTAGGGTATCCCGTGGCAGAACTAGGTTTTAAATTTAAAGTTTCTTCCTAACCGCTGAGGGAGGAAAAAACGTTAGTTTCGTTACCGATCGGATTATTTAGCAAAATTGGCGTTATTGGTCACATCTATAAGACGACCCTCTATTAAAACATCAACAGCAATTTTGACAGTCCCAAAGTAACGGTTATTGTGCATTGTCAGGCAGTGGAATAATTGAACAATATTTTTCCGATAATGAATGGCGCCACGCCACACGGGGCCACCAACTGATAGACTTCTTCGGTGACATATCCTGACCACCCAGATCGTCCGATTTTACCACTATGAACATTTATTGTGGGGTACTTCACGTGAATATGAAACAAAACCAGTGATTATCTCGGCACTAGAATAAAATATTGTTAATCTATCCGTACCGTTAATGGCATCCGGACAACAATGCTCCAGCAAGTGACACGGAGTACAGAGGCTAGATTCCAAGAGTATGTACATCGTAACGGCCAACTATCACTCGCAACGTTCAGACGGTAGTTTTACTATTTGCGCTTATACAGCGCACTTTGATTTTGCTATATTCATTCTCTATATACATAGTTCACAAGTATCGCAGTGATGGCCCCCGGGCCCTCCGATTTAGGGGAAAATCGTTTCTTCCTACTATCTGAAAGTCAAAAAACCAAAAAGAAAGGATCTATTTTGAAACTTCGAAGTGATTTTCCTGAACTACCAACTATCCACAAACCAGAACCGAAATTTGTAGGTGTTGCATCAATCGACTCTGGCAAGATTCTTTCCGCATACTCGTGCGTCACAGAACACAGAGGGCTTAATGCTATCTGTAAAGAAATTATATCAATCTCAAATTCAAGAGACGGTAATCTCCTCTGGTAAAAACGAAGTCAATAGTAGAAATATTTATAAAGACCAATAATGTAGCAGGTATTTGCCAAATTTCTTCTTCTTTTCTTTCAGCTTAACTATGTGAAGGGTACCGCTTTTGCCCCCTGCCTCAATAATATTCCTGAAAACGAAATCGCTGAAGACCTCGATTCTAATCGTGTAGTGTCAACAAATTTACAAAACCCGTGGATGGTGTAACCAAACCAACAGAAGTTTATCTGCTTACTTTCGACCTTTACCAAGCAAAATAGATATATCCTAGCATAACGTAAAAATACGTGAATATATCCCCAATCCGATGAGGTGCAAATCTTGTCAAATATTTGGCCATACGATAAACATTGCAACAACACACCGAGCTGTGTAAACTGCAGTCTCTCACCACAGCCACGTATTAAAATAAACAATACATGCATTTTGCGTGAAACATTTATTGTAATATCTACAGAAAACAAACAACAACAAATGAACTCCCAATAAGCTACTCAGCAATCACAGCAGAGAACGTTAATGTATATGTATATGTTATGTACATTAACGTTCTCTGTCACAGCAAACAAATTAACGTTCTCTGCAGCAAGTACGAATGAAATTAATGAAAAAGAGAACAATCAAGGAAAAAATGTAAAACAAAAACCAGAAACTCACCACGAAATTCAAGCCCCTACGCACCATTCACTGAATTCTCATTCAAATCTCAACTCACATGCAAAAAACAATCCTGCAACAAATTCCCACCTATCGCCAGTCACTTCTGACACTCTTTACACTACGCCCAACATATCAAATTTCCCTCATTCGCTCGCTAATCTTCCCATCGAAGCAACAAATACGGCACCATTAAGTTCTCTTTCTAATCTTGCAGGATTACACTCTCCAGAAACAGTTAGACCCAAAAATTCATTTATGCATCAATCGAGCATATCCGATGATAGTAGCTAGCGCTCTTAAACAATAACTCAACATGAACACCTATTTACCGCTCTTTTTCTTTTCTATGTTATGTCTCTTTAAATAGTTCAATGGAATATGAAAGGCTATTACCACTGCAAAGCACCTTCATAATTAAAAAAAACATGTTACTAAATTCAAGCTTGATCATGCCAATTGGGATTTATATCAAAGTGGATGTAATAAATGCTTTCAAAGTTGGCCGACCACCAGTGTTAACCAAGAGGTTGCGAAAATTACCTAGACCATTAGAACAGTTGCTAACATAGCCATACCTCAGAGCAAGCCAAGCTCTGGCAAACGGTTCATCCACTGGTGGAACAGTGAATTAAATAGGCTAAGATAAAAGAAACAACGACTTTAGCACAGCCACAAACTCTGTATGACCATCGCGAATTTGATAGAATATAAAAGAGTTAACGCAATTTTTAAAAAATCCGTAAAGGCAGCCAAAAGAAAAAGCCTAGAAGAATTTACGTGGAAAATTGCATCCGTCTCCACACCTAGCAAGATATGGGCTGATATAAAAACATTAACCGGCACCCCGCATACTCCTATTAAAGCCATAAAACATAACATCCCCAAATATTATAGCTGAAACTTACGCCACCACCTGGCCTACAAGTTCAGCAGACAACAATTTTTCAACTGAATATTGCTCAAAAAAGGAAAAAATTATTTCAAGTAGGTATATATAGACAAAGTCATGTGTGCCGAGAAGCAAGGCACTTGGAAACTGAATTTACAATAATTGCACTAGAGTTTACATTAACTCATGGAAAGGCAAAACCGCAGGTGCTGATCGAATTTCGTATTCCATAATGAAGTATCGCCCGACATTTGAAAAAAATAGATTATTGTATTACCTATATAACAAAATCTTGCTAAACGGAGTCTACCCCCATGTGTGGAAGTCGGCCGTTCTTCTACGTATACTAAAACCTAATAAAGCTCTACTTGACATCAATAGTTACCGACCGATCTCTTTAATTTCTTGCATCAGTAAGAGGTGCAAACTAATTAACTATAATCAAGTAGCCTTTAAAAACAAACATAGCACAACAGACGCACTGCTTCATCTCCAACATTTCGTATCTAATGCACTTTCAATCAAAAGTGACGTCTCTGTGCTAGCAACGGGCTTCTAAGGGCATTCGATAGCGTGGGGATTCATGTGGTGCTATCTGAGGCATGGGGAGTCGGTCCTAGAGTTTTTAATCTCGTTAAAATCTTTATGACTGGGCGCAAGTTTGAGATTAGAATAAATGGCAACCTCTCCAATTGTCACCCACTCAACAATTGGATCCCTCAAGGGCCCCCTTTGTCAATGGTAAAATATAGAAACCTAGGTCTTTCTGTTTATGCAGACGACGCAGTAATTTTTACAAAAGAAAAGAATTTAACTAAAGTAAACAACACATTTAAAAACATAATTACAGACATAAACAGAGCAAACCTATCAATTGGAAAATGTAAAATATTGCATATTTGTAAAAAACGTAACCGTACCCTACTTTGACAATTAATAACTTGAATTTTGAAAATGTAAGCAACATTGTTTAGTTTTAAGAAAAAAATAGCTGCCAGACTCAATATACTCAAGTATTTGTCATCCAAACACCTTAGTCAATATCACTAGAGCAATCATACTTTCTAAGACAGACTACGGTCTACCTGTGTACGGATAGACCTCCAATACTAATATTAAGCTACTTGATGCCCCATACCATACTGCTGTTCGTCGTCGTATAGGGTGCGCCATGTAAAATTTGCTTTTTGAATCGGCTATAAAAAAAAAACTAATCAATATTTTTTCAAACCTTTTTTTTTATTTTAAAGATTGAACATTGTCATTTATGAATTAAAAATAATATCGCTCAAATGACTGCCACGACTGGCTTTACAGTAGGCCATTCGATCAACCCAATTTTTAAGCACATTTTCGATTGTTTGGGCTCCAATTTCATGAATGGCAACTTCGATTTCGTGTTTTAAAGCATCAATCGTCTCTGGATGGTTCGCATAGCATTTGTTCTTAACGGCTCCCCACAAAAAATAGTCCAACGGGCTTAAATCACAGCTCCGAGGCGGCCAACTGATATCGGAATTCAAAAACGGCAGCCAAAAGTTCGAGTGTAACTTTGGCAGTGTGACAAGTTGCACCGTCCTGTTGAAACCAAATGTCGTCCATGTCATCCTCTTCAATTTTTGGAAACAAAAACTCGTTGAGCATGTTACGGTAACGCTCGCTATTTACTGTAACCGTGGAAGAAGAAGAAGACTCACCACTTTGGAAATAGGTTTTCAATATTTCCCAATTTTGTTCAAGCGTATAGCGTCCCATTTCGTAAATGTCAAACCTTTAAGTAAATTATGAACACATTGGGCATGTCATTTGTGTTAACATTCTCAAAAAAATAGATGGTTCAAAAAGCAAACGCTATATGGCGTATAAACGCCATCCCAACATCCCCTGTAAAATGAGTTTTGGCAGAAGCTGGTCTCCCTACTATAAAGGAACGTGTAATCGAAGCGATGTGGCTGCTAATTCCGAAACTCTTTTCTAACTACTACTAATCATATTTTGCACAAGGATTACATATCGGCGTTCCGACACAAACGTAAATATAGGCTCAAGTCCACAATTTGCCGCTGCATTTCGTGTGGCTTAGAGATTGATTTGACTCTACCAAGAGCTGCACTAAATTAAACTGCCAACCATCGTGGTTTATACGTAAATCAAATTTCAACACCGTTCTCCAGGCACTTAAAAAATCTACGACAAGTAGTTCGACCTATCAACAATATAAAAGAAACATATAAAAAAACATATTGACTTGATTAAACAGAATGGCAGAATGGTATACGTTTAGGCATCGGTATATTGCATTCAATGGCAGGTGCAAACCATCTCTATACCCAAGAAATACACCTCGATATTATCAAGGCAGTTCGCCCGACTCAGAATCGGATATACCAAACTCACACATCAGCTAACCCATCAGCTGGCCATTTTTTAAATGAGAAAGTTTCAGGAAAAAACACTTCGGATCACCCAAACTTCTGCTCTACTGGCTACTGCTTCTACCAACAACATAACAGCTTTAGTACTGTGATTTAATAGGATTTGCTAATAATAACACAGACTGATCTATATAACTATCGAGTTGTAGGCCTTGGCAGCTAGTACTCGTTCTAGTATTAGTTTTAGTTTTATATATTAATTTTAATAAATAAAAAAATAAATAATTCTTAGTTCTGCCAGCGCATACCCTGTATGTATACGGGTATTCACAACAATAATCAGCTCAATCATTGAAAATACCATAATTACAATAATAAATAAAACGTAAACGAAGTTTGCCACAACTGATGAATGAATTGTCAAAGACGATTGCTTATGCTCCACACAGCTGCCCCTATGCCATCCACCAATGTCGATGTGACGAATGCCAGTGTCTACAGCATTAGCCTTAATGACATACTCGACTCGTGCAACGCCTACGTAAACATAAATACATCAACAAACAGAAGATGGTCAGAATTAAAAATAATAAGTAAAGAAGAAAGGCTAATAATAATAAACGCAAATAAAACAACAACAGTGTTGACAAAGGAATATCACCAGCAGCAGAGGTACATACAAAGATGAAGCGAGCAATGAAGTTTTAACAAAATCAACAATAAAAATCACTTAGAAAGAAAATAAAAAAATGGATAGAAGTTATGGACCTAAAAGAGGGTTAGGTGGAAAAAATTGTCAGCAAAAAACAACAAACAACAAAAACATTAAAATTTAAAAAAAATGTGTGTCAAAAAAAGGTGACAAGCAGAAGACACCAACTAACGACAGACTGACCTTTAAAATGCTGCGGTAATTTAGTGAACGAGATTTGAAGATATCACCGTACAGCGATGGACTGATGGTGCCATAGAAAGTCCGAAAGACGGTATGACTTGTTGAGTGGCTGCAAGACGGACCGACGGACGACATTCAAATGAATGACAAAATGTAGACTAAACGCTGAGGGATAAGATAAACAGAGGGACCGTCAGGCGAACGGGCAAACTGAAGAGACAAAACTTCAATGAGGCGACAAAAAGGCTGAAGTGCATTCAAAAATAAAAGTGTATGCATACACAACTACATATGTGGGGATGTAACCATGGATGTGTGTATGTATGTGTGCTTGCTCGTATAAATTATTGTTATTGCGCTTTTGAAAGTGAAGCTGGCCTCAGATGAGCAAGACGAGATGAAAGCGCAATACCAAACCAAAGTGAGGAAGTACTTCAAAATATGAAAAGTGGAAAGAAAAATTCACACCATAAGTATTATTAAAAAATGGTTGGAAAGCGATCTAAGCGAAATAAGTGACATATACTCGTATAGGTATGTAGGGGTGCAGCAATAGTCAACACAAAATAGAGTTAATGAAATATTATAAGACAAAAAATATTTTTAGGACCTATATAATTAAATGAATTTTGTGAGTGTACAACCATTAATTTGTTGTTCTTTAGCCGCGTTATCGCTCTTCCCACCTCGTCATGGTCGGGTAGCGGAACGACAATTCCGTCGTCAATGATTCTCTGTGACATGCTTAGCTGTCACTATTTAGTAGGTTCGACAAGTGTTCCCTCCATAATTTAAGAATGCTCTGAATGTCGGTCACCAGATCACCGTATTTATTCTTACAGGAAAACGCCCTGGTCTTGAAACCTTCTGTAAGCCGCCGAACTTTCTGGTAGAATTTTCGGGCGTTGTTCCTATTGGCCAGCATCTCAAGCTCCTCGCACTCACGTATTTCGGCCTCTCGTTTTTTCTGTCGGATAATACGTCTCTCTTCCTTTCTTAACTCTCTATAGCGATCCCACATGGCTCGCGTTGCGGCCGATCGCAGCGTGGCTCAATAGGCAGCATCTTTTCTTTCGGTGGCAGCATGACATTCCTTGTCGTACCAACTGTTTTTTCGGGCTCGCCAGAATTCGATTTCGAAATTGTGAGTACGGCAGTGTCATCCGCGAATGTTGCAACTACTATTTCTTCAGAAACTGGTAGATCGTTTGCGTATAGCAAGTATATCATAGGATTGGCCCATAATATTGTCTTAGGGTACCTCAGCTGAACTTTCACATAGTTCAGACTGTTATTTGCCTTGTTTGACAAAGAAGAATTGTTTTTCGAGGTAGGAATTAATAAAAAAGGTAATAATTTATTGGAAGAGTGTCTCTTATTTTATAGAGTAAGCCATCATGCCAAACGCGGTCAAAGGCTTGAGATATATCGAGAAAAGCCGCTCTGCAAAATTTTCTTGTTCAAATGTTTTGTTCGATGGTACTGTGTATTTTCCTAAAAGCGAATTGGTGATTTGGACTATATTTCGCTCTTGAATTATAGGCATCATTCCTTTGAGGAAAAGGGGCTCCATTGCTTTAGAGCTTCTTCCTGGTTTGCGGATCATTTTTTAGGGGGAACAAAATCAGATAAAATAATAGAACTATACATCTACGTAAGGAAAGTGAGTCCTTCTTCTGTGACTTTGGCAAGTATTCAGATGTAATATTTTTTTATGATATCATCTAGCCTTTAGTTCATTCGTAGGTAGCTGAACTCTTATTCTAACACTAGTAATGATTTTTAACCCTCTTCCCTTTTTTAAAACCTTCAGCTGGGTCCGTGTCTGGCCTTTTTTCTTCCTGCTCGAGGATGCTTTTTAAAAAGTTATGCCCAAAAATCGGTAGAAAATTAAATTTTAGGACGCTACTTAAAGAAAAATGTTAAATTCATGTCCAAAGTCGAAAAAGCCAGTCTGGCCAGATTCGGATGCCCAACAGAGAGATAAAAAATTAAAAAAGAATTGGTCAAAAAACTACTATAAAAAAATAAAATAAAAGCACAATATGCATAACGATGCGTGAACTACACACTTAAGCAACCTATAGCATAACATAAAAAAACGTTGCGTGTAATAAAAAGAACGGTATTCAAATATCATCTCGACAATACACAACTGAAAATTGGAATCCCATTTGATGGTGCATTCAAGAAAATTTGATTATGGCATTCAGTGACTGGCAACAAATACCAGTAAGCATTGCAGTCACATTTACCGCAACAGCAACAATAATTTAAAGACATATCAAAATAAGCAAGTTAGCTTCATCATCTTAAACCGTCACCACTTGGAGCTTTATCGCTGCCATCATTCATATTTTTTATACATTTTTTGTTGCTCATCGATTTGAGCTTCTGTGATTTCTTTATTGCCTTGATAACTCTGATTGGTTGGATGCGTATCTTTGTTGTAGGTTTGATTGTCATATTCATCAAGCACACATTGAAGTTTTCTATTGTCGTTAAAAAAAGTCACACCGCAGTGCGTCGGTTACTTATCGCCATGATGTCTGTTAAAATCTACACATATGTAGCTGAATTAGGTGCTAAGCCTAGACCAAACACCAAAAGAGCCACAGGTGCTGCTGCGACTATTAGTTCCCACTTTCAGTATTTAGTACGTGGGGTAAATAAAGTCATAACCGTTATACATTTGCCTTATATAATATTTGGCTATGCTTTTGCAATAATGCATTTTTGTCAAATTTTCGACTGAAAAGTATCTATATTGACTGGCGTTGTGTTGGTGAAATATAATCCCTACCCATTTACCCCACAATTCTTTCCTATCTTTTTATTCGCCAATTTCGAGCGCTTCTGGTCGGATTGTCTACTTCAATCTGGTCAGTTGCTGACAATGAATGTCCGAATTGAGTATTTGGCCCTATAGTTGCTTTCCAACCCCTCCAAATATATGGCAGGTTCTTGGTAGTAGTCCGGTCTTGGCGATCGTGTGGTGGTCAAAATAATATTAATTCAATCGTAAAATAAATAAACCAAAGGTATATAAATCTGCAACTAAATTTCTTATGATAAACTTGTGCGAATGCACCCAGTGATGTGACCGCCAACAAAACTATAAGCTCTATGAAGTAATTGGAGCGGAGTTTTTCTTTTAAGCCTCTAATGACGGCTGTCTTCTCCCAGTAGACATGATACCAAAGTATTTGGGTGCAGGGGTAATCTATTTTTATAGCGCGTTGCTGTGTTTTATTTACTCTTTAACCACCAGTATTTTGAGATCACTTGGAGATATACCACGGCCAATTTATTATCATCCTGAGTACTTTAGACTGGAATCTCCGTAGTATTTTGATATTTGAGTAAGCTCTAGTACCTCATAGCTAGAATCGGTTTGAGAAAGGCCTTATACAAGATAATTTTATTACGTAGCGACAGGGATTTTTTGTTTACTAACCAATAGAGATATGAGGGGGAGCAGGACTGGACTTCACTTGGGGTGTCCAATTGGATTCGGTTAGCACGAGAAAGAAACGACTGATGCGCTTTGTTAAGCTCGGCCGAAATCGCGTTAGCGGGTACAACGCCCATTAAGAAGGAGAAGCACCAGTAGAGAAAAGTAGGTTTTAAACCCAAAGCTTTCCTTTTTGTAAAGGTGTGAGTTTTCTAAGTTAGTTATGGGTCCGTATGTTTCTTGAACGTGACTAAATCACATTCGTCAGTTTTGTAGCCATTGGATAATGTCATCCAGACGTTTTTGCTATTTCGGAGATATTTTATTCGGGACTTTATCAACAGCTAGGACTGCTGCATCATTGGCAAATGTTCCGATTCTGGCACCTGAAGAGCCAGGCAGACCATGCGCATAATATGGGGCTTAGGACGGAGGCATACCAGCACTTATTTCGTGGAAATGGGTTACTTGTTTCAAAAAAAGTGTCTAACGGATACGAGTTTATAAAATTGTAGAAATTTCTTTGGTCAGATTTTTTGGTAAATTAAAAAAGCTGTCAAAAGCTTGAGAGATGTCGAAAAATTATTTACTTGGTAAAGCAATATTTATGCTCCACGATACGGTGCACGTGCTTAATGGTGTTGTGCTTACGGGAACCACAAAATTGATGTTTGGGAACTAAGTGATTTTGCTCAATTAAGAAATAAGATTTCCATTAAAAACAAAAAAATAAATAATTGGCGCGTACACTTCTGTTAGGTGTTTGGCCGAGCTCCTCCTCCTATTTGTGGTGTGCGTGTTGATGTTGTTCCACAAATGGAGAGACCTACAGTTTCAAGCCGACTCCGAACGGCAGATATTTTTATGAGGAGGGTTTTCATGTCAGAAATACACTCGGAGGTTTGCCATTGCCGGCCGAGGGGCGACCGCTATTAGAAAAATGTTTTTCTTAATTTTGCTTTCACCGAGATTCGAAGCAACGATCTCTCTGTGAATTCCGAATGGTAATCACGCACCAACCCATTCGGCTACGGCGGCCGATAAGATTTCCATTAGCTTGGAGATAATCGATAGTAAACTTATCGGGCGGTATGCTCTGGGATTATTTGAGTGCTTTCCTGGTTTTCAAATAATGATTATTTGAGCAACTTTTCGCTAAGGTGGAACAAATCCTTTCATCATGATTGCATTCAAGAGTTGGGTAAGAAATATTTTTGCATCTTTTGGTGATTCTCTTAAGAGTTTTGCTGTTATAAGTCGTAACCCTGAGCTATTTTAGGTTTTATTTATTTATTTAATTCCATTTGACAAGTTTCATCTAAAAGTGAAGCAAAGTGGAATTGGATATATGGGGGTGCTTCGTCTGAGTTGGGAACAAAAACTTTAGAGAGATATTTAGCAAAGCAATCCGCTTTCTGAGCGTTCGTTTTTGCCCAGGTTTTATCTGGTTTATAATGGGAGGGTTTTGTTGAATTGGGTTTTTTAGGCGTTTGGTTGCCTTCCACAGGGAGTAGTTCTGATTAGGGCAGTAGTATCGAGGCCTTCTAAATACTCTTGTGTTACTTGGTTTTTTTTACTGATCAGTAGTCATTGCGCTTCTTTTGTAGGCGAGTTCAGGAATTTTTTGTCCTATGGGCATCGAGAGTATTGCCATATTTTTGAGCTTGGCGCTTTTCTTTGAGTTTGCATGCGGTAAAGGAGGGCATAGTCTTTTTCGCTGATTTGTGTATTTGCATTGGAGTAAAGTACGCAGATTATTGTACGTAATTAATGGAGTGTTCCGTCCACTTCAGTGATATCATCATCCGTTCTTAGTGGAAATTCGGTATTTAGAGAGTTGGCGACTTGTTTTTTTAAATTTAACCAATCAGTTTTTTATTGTAGAGAGTGCGTTTTTGACTCAAGTTGCTGACAAGTTAAAGTAACACTTATGTACTAGTGTATTGTAAGGCAGGCTTCTTTTTTTCATCTGAGGGCCAATAAGTAGGCTTACCAGTGGAGATTGGAAATGCAAAATAGAGTATATAAAATATGAATAATGATTAGTGATAATAATAATTACCTCGATTTTCTGATCGCTGTAACGCAGAACTGGCTTCCCCAAGCACAAAATAGTGAAAGCACTTTTTTGAAGCGTAGTGCCGTCGTATAGTGCGATGCGATGATTAGTTAGGCTACAGTTATGTTGACAAAATTGTAACAGCTGTGACAACAAAGTCAAACAATCACAAAAACAAAAAAGCGAATAATAACTGCAATAACAACAACAGTGATAACTCATTCAAAACGACATTCATACAGCAAATTAACGGCTGCATAATAAACAACTGTGAATATTGGTCAAATGCCATTAAAGCAAAATAAACGGCAATAAACATTTTGAAGATTAACCAACGTGTATATATGTATGTGCGCGTGTTACCTTAACAGGAAGAAAAAAGAGCAGAAAGAAAGTTGTGGCTGATGTGCAACATTTATGTACGAGTGCATTGCATTAAATTGATTGTTGTTGCAATTTTGCTGCAATATACAAAGTCGAAATGTTTGTCGAGATGATAAGTTGTAAAAATGCCACTGATGAGACGTTCCACATATGCATGTGTGTTTGAATTTTTGCATGTGTGTATGTATCGATGTCTGCATGCATGTATGTACAGATGCACAGTCGTATAATAGACCCGCGGGAAAGTAATAACAAAGATATTTGAAAACTTACGTACTATACATACTTACACATACACATGCATATATACATACGTGGTGAGTATGACTGCAATTAATGCTGTGCACGCGTACTTTTGTTGGCTTTTTCACACCACTATGCCTTAAATGGCGCGGCGGTGTAAATTTGCTTATGTAGTTTTTTTGCTTTTGGTTTTTAATTTGTATTTTTTATGCAACACCTTTTTTTGTGTTCTTTTATGTATTTCTTCGCAGTTACTTGCTACTTACTCGTATAAACAATTCAGCAGCGCATTCCGCTATAAATTTCTCACAATCATCATAAAGAATATGCATATGAGAGCTCAAAGCACACAGTAGATGTGCAGATATGTGGGTATGTATACTATATGCATGCATGCATGTGTATGTATGTATATGTACGTAGATATGTTTGTAAAATTGCATATTCGCACATTCTCTCGATCTGTCGACAGTCAGCGCCAGACGTCGTTTGCGCCGGATCTTCTGTACAACAATTTTATTTCCATCTAATGCAATGTGCTTCTATGCATATACTTATGTATGTGCATATGTATGCATATGTGTTTGCGTCTTAGATCCAATTAAGACAGTAAAGTAACAACAAAGTTTGCAGTGCATTAGACACTTGTTAATGTAATCAGACCGCTGATAGAGTTTTATAAGTAAGTTCTTGATGATGATGTGCATTGTATCATACATACATATTTATCTACATATATAATAACATACACACACTTATAAGTACAATAAAAACAAGTAATTTTTATAGCAATAAGCCACTCGAAATAGCAGTCATATTCTCATTTACTGAATAGTAATCTAATGCCCGTTTCAAAGTCGTAACAAAGTGTGTGCAAATATTTTCTTATGATCTGGCAAAAAAATAGGTTAACATCTGAGATTGAGAGCCTCTTCAAAGAACTCGCTTCTATAGGTAATATAAAATAGGCGTTATTGACTGAGAGAACCGTGGGAGTTTGTAGGTGAGTTATTGGCTAGAGACTCAAATGTCTTAGATTCGATTGTGTAGCATTTCAGCTAAGTAACGTGAATTTGCTCCAAAAAGTTTGTTTTGTAGTAGCAGAGTTCCTTTGACAGGCAGTCACCTCTTACTGAGTACTCCTCTGAACGCAATATTTCCTCATTAAAACCAAATACATTCCAAATACATATAGTATATATATAATACATACAGTTAGTAACATAAATAAGTATACAGGAGCCTGATTTATGGAATTGTTTGACGCTAACGCTTTCCTTAATATGTAATCCTTATTATGTACTGGGATAAGCTTTCATATGCGCCTTAATTTAGCTGTAAATTTTAGGTACCGTTATCAACGCTTTGCTTTGTCTTTGATGCCAGCGAAATTTATGTCACAAAAGTTAGTATACAGCAAACGATTGTTCAGTTAGCACAACATTTACTTTTACGTATTGATTAAAAAAGTTAAAGCTATTAAAAGGAAACAATTAAAGTGAGTATAAAAATTTAGGGGTACTTCCCCGTATTAATTTTTGCGACATTTTTAGTAATGGCACCAAAAGGAAAAGAGCTTTCTGATGATGTAAAAAAACTGATTATAATATATCACAAGGAACATAAATCATTGCGAGAAATCGGTCGTTTGATAGATAAGAGTTTTGCTACAGTTCAAAAGATTGTGAATAAATATAAAAGTGCGGGAAGCCCCACTAGAGCATTGTGGGCGTCCGCCGCTCTTAAGTCCCAGAGAAAAAGCTTAGTCGTACGGAAAATCAGGACAAACGCCAAAATAAGTGCCCCCAAATTGAAATCTGAAGTTGAAAATGAGACTGGAAAGCAATTTAGCACCCAAACTATTCGCCGGGTTTTGCATAGTGCTGGTTATCATGGGCGCAGTGCTAGGAAAAAGCCCTTCGTGAGTAGTGTCAATCGGAGTAAACGGATTTCATTTGCAAAAGATCATGACAAATATGACCAAACGTTTTGGAACCAAGTCATATTTTCTGATGGGTGTAAGTTCAATATCAGTGGATCTGATGGACGTTTGGAGAAAAGTTAACGGGGAATTGGATCCAAACAATATGACCGGCACTGTGAAGCATAGATGGGGCTCTGTGATGGTTTGGGCATGTATGGCTGCGAACGGGGTTGAAAACTTGGTATTTATCGAAAATATTATGGACCGATATAGTTACTTTAATATTTTGAAAACTTTTTTAAAAGAAAGCGCTACGAAATTGGGCCTTGGAGGAACGTTTATCTTCCAGCAGGATAATCACCCCAAGCACACATCCAACATTGTACGAGAGTGGCTGTTATATAATGTGCGAAAACAGCTGAAAACACAACCACTGTCCCCACATACCAACCCAATCGAACATTTATAGGAACATTTAAAGTGGCAAATACGTAAAACTCCGATTAGAAATAAGGAACAACTGAAAAACGTCCTTCAAGAGGAATGGAATAAAATACCACCAGCTGTAACTGAAAACTTGGTGAAATCAATGCCATCCTGACTTAAAGGGGGAAAATTGAAAATGTATCCGGTGTATACTTACTTCTGCTACTAACTGTATATTCATTTATTCATTTCATTATCTTAAAATACGCTAATTATTAATGCTAAGCAATTCAATTAAAAATACTTTGAATTTCTGTCACACTGTTTTACTGTCGGCACTGTGCGAAATACTCGATCGAGTATTATGAGTTGTTTTTCCGTTAGAGTTTAGACACCGTTTTGAAAGGATTCCGTAAGTCCTGCTGGACTGTAACGCATGATCATGAGTACTTTATTTGGTCCAAGGGTTTCCAGCAGACCTATTTTTTCTCATGAAGAAGAAGACATATGTAACATTTATTTTGAATTTGAACCAAATTTTTCTAAAACTAAGAGTTTCAGAATATCTGGACCCGAACCGGCCATTTTTTATATGTTATGTTCTGCTTTTATACGCTCTGAATTGAGGTTAATATTTTTAGAATTACTTAGGTGTCACCTCGAAATTAATATTTTCAGGCTAAAAGTAGTTTATATTTTATATCAAACTGAGAAAATACTTTATCTATCAGTAAAAGTCAGCCGCCGTAACCGAATTGTTTGTGCGTGACTACCGTTCCGTTAATCCTGGGCTCGAAACCCACTGTCTCTCCTCGGCAGACAATGTCGAACTTCCGAATGTATATCTGACATGAAAAAACATCTAATAAAAAACCATATACCGTTCGGAGGCGGCATGAAACTGTAGGGCCCTCCATTTGTTGAGTTAATGCACACCATAAATTTGAGGATGAGTTCGGCCAAACATTTAACTAAAGGATGTACGCGCGAATTATATATATAAGTTCGGCCAAATTCGGTTCAGTTCGGGAAGTTAGCACGTTCAAACGAGTAGACAAACTTTTTAAATATTGTCTTATTGTATTCTGTTATACTTTTCACATTATCCATCAACATTTTTCTGATACTATTTTTAATGTGAATTTCGATGGCCCTATTCAATTTGTGCGTAGTTGGCAATAGCATCTCAAATATTTTTCTCAATTTCGAGCGTTGCATCGCGTGTAAGGCATGCAGCAACGTCTTGTTGGAACTACTACTCAGATATATCGAAGTTGTCGAACTCTGTCCTCACAAAGTCGGTTAACATCGAATTCTTTTAAATTGTGAATCGAAATTTCGCTCCTTGCATAACCCCTGAACCAAAAAGAGGCCTATAGTTTACGAAGGTGATTTTTTTTTGCCAAATCCGGATCTCAGTCCAATATTTGCAACGTCCAAATACGTCCTCCTTGCGTCAGTATATCCCTATACGTATGTAGGCCCGAATCAAACCATGAGATAAACCGATGGACAATACCCAATTCAGCTGATCGGCGCCGCATCAACATTTCTGGGACTCTCTGTAATCCCGTTAGTTGCTTAAGATCGAACAAATTGTAACCAAGTTCGACCTGTTCCACGGTGCGACGAACTGCCATGGTGATGACCGACAGTTTGCTCTCGCCGCATACAACAGCAAATGTAACTAAGATTCAAAACTGCAACAAAGTCCTCAAATCGCTAGCTGACAGCACTTGTGGCAAAGACAAAGAAATGTTGCAGTTGACATTAAAGCAATTGTCCGGTCTTGCGTGCTCTCTGGTTGCCTGCCACTGGTGATTTGTAGTGCATAAAGCTTCAGGCCTGTGATCAGGACAACCACGGGATACCACCTGATGTCTCCCATGCAACGTTTTCACAACAAGGCCTCCATGCTCCCTGCTTAGGAACGCAGCAAGCAATTCCTACTGGAGTGCTATCGCAGAAATTACACCTTTAGGCACCTGCAAGAGGTTGAGTCACATCCCAGGCAAGTCAGGAAACATCCCTACAATTAAAATGACGAGATCCAGGACCAAACACAACTGTAAGTCCTGGACCGGACAGTATATAGACGGACATTAAACGACATTCATCGGGAAACTCTCCCACCTTCCGAACCCCGAATGCCGTGATCGGAGTCCCACCAGCCCACTACAGATGAAGAATTTAACTTTGGCTTATTTACGTTCTGGATATTATAGCAGGTTAAACTATACAGAATCGGGCCCGACATACCCAATATATGTATATACGCGTGAAACGTTGCATGATAAAGTGGCAAGCTTTTAAATATTCTAATCAATTAAACCTACTCTTTTCAAAGTAAATGTATTTGCAGCATTAATAATAACAAGTTTCGCGCTCATTTAGACTAATTGACATTGCAACTGGGCATCTGAATTCTCTGAAGCCGGATAATCGACTTTGATTTATTGGAAAAGAGGCGGTATGCAGCTTATTCATTTATTTTTATGAAACAAGTTGAATTTCACACAATTGCGCACATGTTACTTACTATACACACGCATACGGCGAAATACATTCAGGAATATTTAGTCAAATCAAATTAAGTGAATCTTTAAATGAGCTAAGTGATGGCTCACCTACTTTACGCTGCTCAAAAACCAATAAAATTGCCAATTAATTACTTAATTGAATTAGTGAAATGTTGAAGACATAAAAGCAATACGGGCACGCAGGTAAGGTGAAGTGAAGAGCGCGCGTGCGCGCCATGTGAGAAAATGCAAACTGTGTAAAATGTTGAAAATTCTCAGACGATTCTTTTTTGTGACCAATTGAATTGAATCGATTCGCCGCCAACATAAATACTCATTAGTAACACATAGGCACACATACATATATATCTGGACGTAAATGTGTATATATGTATGTATGTATAATCATATTTACCGACGATTTACTGAATTGCTTAATGGAAAATTACGAGTCAAAATAATTGTAGAAATTTGCACTGGCAGAAGGTCAGCAGGGAAAGGCTGAATTACATAGTGATGGAAACTTCTTGCTTGCAACCGGTGTCAGTATTGCTACAAATACTACTTTTCATACAGAAATATGGAAATACGGTTCATCGATCTAAACTAAGTGGGATCATAGCAACAATAGTCACCGGTGATGGTGAATTGTACAGACTTCGATACGTATACTCAACAGGCTCTGAAACGAGGCTCAGCAATATACGAGTATACGAAGTATCAACCTTATTCATCGATAAACAATTATCACCTTCTAAAAATCTCCGCCCTATGTTAGATAAGGCGATTATGTTAGACGGGCTGCTCTTATAAAGAAATCGCTCGTAAACTGTGGACCTTCTTACCGAAAACCAATTCATAATCAAAGCAGATGAAGAGCGCAAAGAGCAAAATTAATGCAGCAGCTTATAGGTGTTTATCGATAACTACAGTTTGACAGCGGTGAATGGTAAACTGTGTTGATATTTCTGTTCAGTAAAGCTTGACTGCTCAGTAACTCTAGAACAGCGCTTCCAAACTGTGGAAAAATAAATAAATTTGTTGTTATTTTCTTCGAAATGAGAAAGGGCTGCCACTACGGTGAATAGCGAGCGCTATCGAGCCCTGATGACTGAATTTTTTTCCCAAAAATTAATCCGCGCTTACCAATTGATGACGCCATATGGCCAGATTTATTGGAAAAAATAGTCAAATATTTGATTGATCGAATGAACCATGTACCTCGTACCCGACATATGTCGGATGTCATATTCAAAAAATAAATACCATGAAGTTATCTGCCAGATTATAATAAAAAAAAAATTCTAATAATATTTCTCTTTTTTATTATCATTTTAGGTTCAAAAGCTCTTGAAAAAAAATGATACATAAACCACCTCTTTGCATAACAACTTATCTAACACTCTCTTCTTAAAGTCCAAGCCCAACTAGATTCTAACTATATTCTCAGCTGAAGCATTGATTTATTGACTGGATCAGCTGAAACATTGATTGACGATTTATTTTTATATAGTTGATTCGTCACTCCCATCGCTAACCAGCCTGTCCTCCTAATATTTTCAAAATCTGTGAAGCCCCACCAGACGGGTCATTTTAGAACGAAGAGGGTTCATTAATTTGGTCTGTATGGGATCGGCATTAATGAGGATCGTCCAGCTGAAGCACCTTCTCATAAGTATGGATCGCAATCTTCTCATCTTCTAGGTACATTTCACATAGAGCCGAGTCTTTGACACGTACAACAATAATCCCCAAATCACTATCATTTAGTCCTGCTGCAGGTTGGGGCTTCAAGGAACAATTTAGTCTGCCGGCAGGTATTAAATTATAACAGTAGCCATTGGGTTTTCGTGACAAAAGTAGGTTGATTACAGCCTTGTACATGACTGAGTTGCCTCTCACAAACGGCTATGGAACAATGCATTTCCCCTTTGAACCAGCTCTGGCAATCGTTCGCTTTTTCTTTGCCCTTGTCACCTGTGTGTTCAGGTACCAAAATATCTACAAATAGGTATTGTACCTACCAATCTCGCCCAGCCTGTATATGACCTTACGCAAAATCTTCAAATATACCCATATTGAGCAGGCCTTAGTTACTGTTTGATTATCCAAACAGATTAATACTCCACCTTCCGTTTGCCTTCTTTAAAGCTTTTCGTAAAGCTGTAGCAGAAAATATTAAAAAGAAATACTATCCGAAGTGAAAACTAATGGTTCATGTACAAAAACTTGGTAGTGCTGGGCAAATTCTCGGAAGGCGAGCTGCTGGCCTCTAGCCAGGACACTGTGGTCGGACCACAGCACTCCACTGCTGAAACTCAGCCGTCTACAGCCAATAACTCAACAAACGCAATCCTCTTCTCCGGTGTCCTCTGGTAGGGATGCCAAAAGATGAAAAGAAAAAATCCTCTGGGTCGCTGCTCAAAGCGCGCTTCCTGAGAGCCAAATTCATTCTGGCTAAGATAGCTAGGAATGAATTGGCCGGTAGACTAGATGATCGTAGTTTCGGAGTACGAAACCATAGCCGCAAGGAGAACTACCGAACTCTAATCACATACAAATCCTCAGAACCAACAAACGACTAAGCGTAACCGATCACAAGATGCGATCCGGCGAGTTGCCAAGAAAATAAAAAATTTCTCAACTCAGGGCGTTGAGGGCCCTACAACAAGTGCGGTGGTTACGACTGAGAGCGTTGCTTATGGCAAGGCGGCCAGAGATCACTTCCAAGTTACCCTCGTAGTTACGGCTGTCAGAAATTATCGTCGAATACCTCATGGCAAACCAAGGACAGGTACATCTTTTCGACTCGGGGACTATCTGTCACGGCTGTAGGGTGGTCAAGTGTGCCGATGAGTTCTCCAGGGCTTTTCTGGAGAAGTGCGTTGCTTCGAAGATCCCTAGAAGACCCAGAGCCCGCATTTGGCTACCGAAGGTGAACCTGGAGGGTCCGAAGATCCTCCACGGCCTCAAGCTTCAAAATCCTGAGGTTCCTATGGACAACTGGTCTATGATCTAGTTGGAGGAGCAGCAGAAAAACAGCTCAACCGCACTCCTGCTTATTTCTGAAGAGTCCCTGAAGGTAATCGAGGAAAAGAAGCACACACTTCGTTTTGGCCTCAGGACGGCCAAACTTCAGATCTTCCCCGCGTCTGGTGCTCCGGATGGTGACCTGGACGGAATAGGGGAAGTAGCTAATCAGTCTGCGACGGCCGCGGTATTCAAAGCTAAGAGCTCCATGAGATCCTCGGAGCTTGGGAAGGCCATAAAACAGGCTTAAGTGATCATCCTTTAACAAACTAATCATAAAGGTAGCTCAGATTAACCTTCGCCACGAAAGTTTAGTCACCGATAACCTCTGTGTCATCCTCAGGGAGGAAGACATAGATATCTGCCTGATCCAAAAACCTTGGGTAATTTATCGTAAAGGTGTTTGAAAGATTGATTGATTACCATATCCGAGAGCACATCGAATCCAAATTATCTCTCGCACAACATGCTTGCCTGAAAGGGAAATCCACGGAATCAGCCTTACACGAGCTCGTAGGGACTGTGGATAAATCTCTGGAAGGCAAACAATTCACTTTGGCGGCCTTCATAGATATAGAAGATGCTTTTAATAACATCAGGGCGGAGTCAATTGTCACTGCGTTAGATAGACTAGAGGTGGAACAACCTATTTGTCTCTAGATCTCGTCCCTGCTTGGCTGCAGGCCAGTTAATGCGGTCGCAAGAGGGGCTAAAGTCACTAGATTCGTTCACAGGGGGACGCTGCAGGATGGTGTCCTTTCGCCCCTACTGTGGCTAGTTGCTATTCCCGAAGTTCTGATAATGCTAAATAAGGGCGGGGTTAAGGTAGTAGCATACACCGATGACTTGGTCCTGATGGTTTCGGGACCATTTCCCTCAGTTATGGCTGAGACTTTGGAAAAGTCACTGGCCGTACTCAGTCGCTGGGCTACCACTTGCGGCCTCAGAGTCAACTCTGACAAAACGGAGCTGGAGCTTACCAGAAAATATAAACCTCCACCCTTTCGACTTCCCAAATTAAACAACCACGTTCTCCTGCTCTTATCGGAGTTAGGTATCTTGGAGTGATACTTGACTCCCAACTCCATTGGAAGCTACACATTGAAAATCGGGTAAAGAAGGCCAGTATAGCCCTCTACTCCTGTTCGGGAAAAAATGGGGACTCAAGCCACAGGTCGTGCTGTGGATGTACAACGCCGCGGTTTTGCCAATTTTAACATATGAATGGCTAGTTTGGTGAGAAGCTCTTCGGAAGCGCTATAATAACACTAAACTGCAGATGGTGCAAAGGACTGCATGCATTGGTATCACCGGAGCATGTAAAACTTACCCCAGTCCTTTTGCACTTACTTCCCATCGACTTTCCGTCATTTCCATCGCAGCTCAAAGTGCAATCCGGTTAAAGGAAATTGGCCTCTGGAGGCAATCCCTCAAGGGTAGCATTTTCATGCAGTTAACACCGTATTTCTCCGAACTTCGAACAGATAGAGGTATCCTCAAACTAGAGTTTTAGGGTCGTGCTAGAGCAATCTTTCCAAGCAGGCAAATTGGATCGAGGGGAAATTTGCACTCAAGCTTGAACCTCTGTCTTCACTGACGGTTCCAAAATGGAGCAGGGGTTTTCTCAGATCGAATTTCTTGGGCGTGCAGGTAACATTTCTCTAATCTGGGTTCCAGGACATAGGAACATAGAGGGAAATGAAATTACTGATGAGCTTGCCAGGAAGGGGACTGAATTGGTCTCAGAGACCTCCTACCCGGTCATCGGCATCCCCCAGCTGTTAAAGGAGAACTGCACAAATTATTTCTCAGGAAAGAGCAGAAAAGATGGAGCTCAATTTCTTCATATGCTGTTTCGAAAACCTTTTGGCCCCAGTACAATATACGAAGGATTCAGGAAGTCCTTTGGACTCCTCGCCATTCAATTTCCAAACTCGTAGCAGTGTTTGCCGGTTACTGGTCGATCGGAATACAAGCGGAAAAGCTAAGGTTACCATTTAACCCCCATTGCAGAAGCTGTGGGCATCTTTCAGAGAAGCACTTTCTCTGCAAATGTCCGGCCTTGTCAGTTAGACGATTGAGATCACTGGATGTCCCTTTCTTCGACAGCCTGGGGCAGTGCGCCAACCTAAATCCCATCAATCAGCAAGACCCAATGACTCAAATCATACCATTTGTTTCAAATATACCGCGCTGATGTCACGTGCTAGCCGGCTGAGTCTCTTGGTCTCAATCCAATCAGCAATTTTTGGTTCCAATGTCAAAGAAGCTCTGGAGAAACACACTCGTTCAAAATCTAAATCGCTTTATGCCTTGAGAAAGCTCACCTGTACTTGGTAATGAAGCCATTATATATATGTATAATTGGCGCGTACACCCGTTTTTGGGTGTTTGGCCGAGCTCCTCCTCCTATTTGTGGTGTGCGTCTTGATGTTGTTCCACAAATGAAGGGACCTACAGTTTGAAGCCGACTCCGAACGGCATATATTTTTATGAGGAGGTTTTTCATGGCAGAAATATACTCTGAGGCTTGCCATTGCCTGCCGAGGGGCGACCGCTATTAGAAAAAACTTTTGAATTTCAATTTTCGCAACCAAAATTTTGAAATGCATTAAAATTGAGACGATATACTTTCCTCATATCCTTAACTCTTTAATTTTTACTACTTTTTCTCATATTTTAAAGTACTCATCTTAGAAATAAAGTTTAGGTTAAAAAAGTTGTTGTGTTTAATTTAAATAAATTAAGTAATAATTATATTATTATAATTAATAATTATTCACATACATTCACACACGGGCAGTATCTTTGAGGCGGCTTTGAAGAATACAATGCAAATGGGTGATTTTGACAGCCAAATTGCTGGAAATTATTCCTAATATTTTAACAAGAAATTTATTATTTCGTTAGAATTAGATATCCTTAATACCCATACCATCAACAATAAGCTCTAAAACCTTGTTAGATATCTCGATATCGCAAGCCATTGACGGTTTAGTGCATTTTGGCCTGCAGGTCCCGTCAACACCATCAGAGGAACGTAAAAGACTATCTGGGAATCCGCGAATTTTTTGATACCGAAGTGCGGCAATTTTATTTGTGGAAAGGGAATGAGGTTATTTTGAGAAAGTTATATTTTTTAACAAATTTCTGCAGTGTTTCTTGAATGAAATTAATGAACTCTCACATGTAGTTAAGTTTTTAAGGCTTACTGACCAAATTTTTACGTAAAATTTGCCATGCCCAAGCAGTGTCAATTGTTGTGAGCGCTATTCGAGTGATATTCTTCAACGCCTTTCCTCCAGCAGTGAAATTTTCAATTAAGCTGCTGGGAGAAATGTGCGCTAATGTTTTTATACTAACTATGTACCGAGAGAGTTTGATTATTTAAAATTCAGAGCTCTTTTTTTTGTTTCCTACTACCGAATATATCCACAATTTTGCGACAGATCGGACCTTTATGCACCTGACTTTGATTATTTATATACTGTTCTGGAAGGAAGTCAAACTCACTTTATTAAATTTTGAATTGTCAACTACACATCGCTTAAAAGCGAAGCTGACAGTCAGAATAAAATCGAACCCTCGACAGTCGGTTCTACGTTACCAGTAGGACTCGGATTTATATCCGGCAAACGACTGCCACTCCAGCAGCACTCCGCGTATACGTATTCCCCATACATGCTGCTACAACAACAGCAACATCATAACAATGCATTTTATGCTATTTGAACATAAATTCGGAAGTATTGCGAGTACTTAGATTAGCCCCCTCTTTTTGGCAAAGTCTGATCAAATCTTCTCTATTTCTTCTCAATTGCGGTCTCTTTCATTGCACTGAGTTCGCCAACCAAATTCTCCAGTAGTGTAGTGATTTTACCTACACGACAATCTCTGTATATGTACGAGTATGCACTTTTCCTATTGTCTATGCCTCTCCCTGTCGAAACGCAATAAACATAAATCAATGCCGCAACTGAGAGAATGAGAATCGTCGTTGAGATCGAGCTGACTAACAGGCAAGGAGACAGATCAACAACAACAGCAAAAGTAAATGTTATGATTACGTAGTCGCAGACAACAGCCGGATAACCAACCAAAGGCAATTGGTAACAGCAGCCAGCAGCCTGCAATTAACAGCTCCATAGCAAGTACATACATCAACATGTATGTACATAGATGGTAGATAGCGGCAGTAGCAGCAGCAAATATTGCAATTAGCGTCTGCCTTCGCCTATCGAAATTCGAACATAAAATTTCTCTAATTTGTTGCAATTATCCACAAACATCAACTCGCAAACATAAATGGCTGTGTAGCTTTCGAAGCTAAAATAAAACAGAAAAAACAACAACAACACTTAGCTGCAATTGTAAAATTAGCAACAGCATAAACAATTTCTTTAATACTTGTAGATATGTCGCTGTTGGAGTCGTTGCGAATGCCATTGCGGTGGCTTCTGACCGCCGTTGGCCAACGCGTCAGCCAATTGGCTTGGCCCAGACAGTAAAACGTCAATTTTCGCCAATAAATCACACATTTTTATGACAAAATATAAGCAAAGCGACAGCAAGAACAACAAGAATAACAAAAACAATGAAAATGTGGGATCTTTCGCAGGTAGTGTCAAATAGCATCAGCTAATGTAACACCAGTCAACCGGTATTCCAAGCAACAGCCTGCAGCCTACTGCCTACAGCTTACAGCCTATATCTGATTGAATGGCTGGTGTGTTGCATTTGGCTATTAAGTATCCAAATGTATTTGTTCCAGGTGAAACGACTGTTGGAGTATGGGAGACTGCAAAAACAAAAGTAAAAACTAAATACTAATTACAACAACTACAGCACGGACAATAGACGTTTGTTTTAATAGTTTTTGTTTTTGTGTCGAACACTAAAAATCTCTGATTCTTCATTAAGCGCGAAGATAAGAAATTATGTGAAAGACAATATTTCAAAAGGAACGAACTGAGTGAAGGTTGGTAAGTGTTAAGAAAGATATGGAACAAGGTGGTGGTGGAGATGAAACTGCGGCCAATTTTTACCCATTACAATGGGCAAAGACCAAAAAAATATAGAAAGTAAATATTTAATAAGGACTCACGAAAAAAGTCTGCAACATTGTTCTGCAACATTTTCATTTGATGTTTGCACTAAGTTCGTGTTTCAAGTGAAATGGCTGTCAAAATCCATACAAATTGCACTACCGCAAGCCGAATCGCATACAAAAGGGGGCGTCTTCCCACCTTTACTTTATTTTTGAGTGTGTCACGTCAGGCACCATATTAGTCCAAAACAAATAAAGAAAACAAACAAAAGGACGAGAAATTACATGTTTGTGAAAATTCAGTGAATGACTTTCTAATATTGTGATTTGTGGCATTTCAACCAAAAAACTAATGAAAACGAAGTGCCTCGTGCTAAATTGTGAAATCACAAATTAATAGAAAGCCTCCAAATGCAGTTTATTTGCGTTTTTTGCCGATGACACAGTGGAAAGAAACTGCGTGTGTTTATAATTTGTTGTGTTTGACAATTTCTATCGGCATTCTTGGAATTTTACTGCAATTAATGCGTGAAATTTTATATGTATTTTACGGCAAAGTAAATGTCTTATCTGACAATTTATGTTGCTAGCAACATTTCACGGCAAGTCAAATGCATGTTGCTGGCGAAAATTCCCGACTATTAAGTTAGTACTAGCCAAGGTGGATTTAATAAGGTGACAGCATTCACCCAGCTGAATTTTTCGCCGTAGGTATGGCTTACGTCAAAATGATATGCTTTGTTTGTATGTATTGGTATGTTTACATTCGTATGTTTACATTTGCTTGCTGATTTTGACATGATGCTTGCACCAAACGCAACAACAAATACATGTAGGGTTTTACTTATATGTGTTTGCTGTCACCTGTAATAAATTCGCCTTGGTACTAGCCAAGACGAATCTATTAAAGGTGGTATTGGTAAACCAGCTGATTTGATTTTTCTTTCGCATATCTATGTGGCTGTCAGCCCAGAATGAAACAAGGCGAATTCATTCTTAGTTTTCTACTTTGCCAATACTTTTCTTTGACAATCAAACGTACAAAATACTGTTGTTGGTCTAGTGCCACCACTTTTAATGAATGCGAATTGGTACGAGCCTTGACTTAGAAACATGTGCCGCAGCCCATATAGCGAGTATTTAAGGATCAAAACAGGTACATTGTAGAAAATTCTCTAAAATCAATTCTTTTGAATGGAAACTAATTAAATCCTTATCTCAATGGAACAAATAACGCCGTTAGCACATGAAAATAAAAAGAACTGTAATATGATTTGGATTCACCGCTTGTTTCGAGCAATTTTTTCTAAAATGTTCTTCACTGTGCGAATTTTACATATACAGACGGGTAAATCTTTTAAATCACTCCCTATCAGTTGATTAGGTAAAATATTTCCCTTTTCTTGTTATGTCAAATTTCTTTTCAGAGCCGTCAAAAAACTTGGTTTGCCAATATTTAATTCTTGTCGAAGAAAAGCAAATGTTAAAAAATCTTCTTTCGATGGTAGCTGTAAATGACCATAAAACCTACTCTGCCCGGACAAGGGATCCTTTTGATTTACTTGATTAAGATCACAGAGGAAAATGTTGAGATGAAATAATTGTAAAAACGTTTGGTTGCAAACTTTTATTTGTTTCATTTAATAGTATGTTAGTTCTTGTTGTTGTTGTAGCAGTTCACTAGGGCTGCCAGTAACTGATCGCCATCGTCTGGCTCATCGGGTTGGGTCCAAGGCGAGAGTGGTATTAGCTGAGTGAGTTTAAGGCGGAATGTGAACGGTTGGGAGGTACCTTCGCGTACTGGGCATATATTGAGTATGTCGGATTCGATACTCGAATCGTCGGCGACGCAATTGTCGTTCCGCTACCCGACAAGGCGAGGTGTGAATAGCGATAACGCGGCTAAAGAACAATGAAGCCGCGGGCGCCGACGGACTGTCGGCTCAGCTATTCAAAAATGGCGGCGAGGAGCTGGTAAGGTGCATGCATCAGCTCCTATGCAAAATATGGTCGGATGAAAGCATGCCTGGCGATTGGAATTTAAGTGTGCTCTGCCCAATCCATAAGAAGGGCGATCCTGCAATCTGTGCCAATTACCGCGGAGAGATAGGTGGCAATAGAACCACGCTGCGATCAGGCGCAACGCGAGCCATGTGGGACCGCTACCGAGAGCTAAAAAAGGAAGAGAGACGTATTATCCAAAAGGAGAAACGAGAGGCCGAAATACGTGAGTGCGAGGAGCTTGAGATGCTGGCCAACAGGAGCAACGCCCGAAAATTCTACCAGAAAGTTCGCCGGCTTACAGAAGGTTTTCCTGTAAGAACAAAGACGGTGAACTGGTGACTGACATGTGACTGACAGGACGTGGAAAGTCTACCATCGATCAAATATTCACAATACGCCAAATCTTGGAAAATACCCATGAAAGGAGAATCGACACACACCAGCTTTTCGCCGATTTCAAGGCTGCTTTCGACAGTACGAAAAGGAGTTATCTGTATGCCACGATGTCTGAATTTGGTATCCCCACAAAACTAATACGGCTTTGCAAGATGACGTTGCTCAATACCAGCAGCGCTGTCAGAATTGGGAAGGACCTCTCCGAGCTGTTTGATACCAAACGAGGTTTCAGACAGGTTGACTTGCTGTCGTGTGACTTCTTTATTCTGATGTTGAAGAGCATCGTACGAGCCGTAGAACTTAATCGCTCAAGCACAATATTTTATAAGAGCGTACAATTGTTGGCGTATGCCGATGATATTGCCGTCACTGGCCTTAACAACCGCACTGTTAGTTCTGATTTCTCCAAATTGGATAAAGAGGCAAAGCGAATGGGTCTGGTGGTGAACGAGGACAAAACGAAGTACCTCCTGTCTTCAAACAAACAGTCGGCGCACTCGCGTATCGGTACCCACGTCACTGTGGACAGTTATAATTTCGAGGTTGTAAAAGACTTCGTCTATTTAGGAACCAGCATTAACACCGATAACAATGTCAGCCTTGAAATTCAACGTAGAATCTCTCTTGCCAACAAGTGCTACTTTGGACTAAGTAGGCAACTGAGCAGTAAAGTCCTCTCTCGACGAACAAAACTAACACTCTACAAGACTCTCATCATGCCCGTCCTAACGTATGGCGCAGAAGCGTGGACGATGACAACATCCGATGAAGCGACGCTTGGAGTGTTCGAGAGAAAGATTCTGCGTAAGATTTTTGGACCTTTGCACGTTGGCAATGGCGAATATCGCAGACGATGGAACGATGAGCTGTATGAGCTTTACGACGACATAGACATAGCGCAGCGAATAAAGATCCAGCGGCTACGCTGGCTGGGTCATGTCGTTCGAGTGGATACAAACGCTCCGGCTTTGAAAGTATTCGATGCGGTGCCAGCTGGTGGTAGCAGAGGAAGAGGAAGGCCTACTCTGCGTTGGAAAGATCAGGTGGAGAAGGACTTGGCTTCACTTGGTGTGTCCAACTGGCGCCGGTTAACACGACAAAGAAACGACTGGCGCGCTTTGTTAAATCGGCCAAAATCGCGTAAGCGGTTATCCCGCCAATTAAGAAGAAGACGATTTTTTTTACTTAAAATGTTCTTATTTTAATTCTTTTTATATCGATTCATGTCTCAAGAATTAAAATTTTTAACTTGGATGCAATGTTTGATAACATTTATTGCGGTACATATTTGCAAGCAGTTAGAAAAACTCAACGGTATTTCTCAGAATTTTCATTTGAGTCTGCGTTTCGGAAACTATGCAACATTTGCTGCACTATTAATAGCATATTTTCGAGTATTTGCTCCTGAATTTTATACTTGTGTATAGGATTGCTGATGAGTTCCGCTATGTGAAACTCATGTCAATTAAAAACAACACAGTTTTATTCCATTTCTTTAATACTTTCTAAAATTGGTAGAATTTAAGGGACCTCAACGAATAGTGACGTATGTGCGGGATTCTAAATTTTTCATCACAGCCTGCAGAAATGAAGTGGGAAGCGACTTGCCTGGAGGCCAAGGTAATTTGGAGTTCCTTGAAATAATTTGGCCGTGAAATTTTCGCTGTAAACTCTACCATAACAGATCTGAATATGTGCAAACTTGTCCAAGCTCGTTGAGGCGAGTAGATAATTTCCTGGTCAAAACTATTGTAGTGATCTGTGTGCCAGCAGTTACAGCTTGAATTCTTTTCTGGCTGTTCGATATCGAGGGTAATAAAAACACAAGTTTGACGGCTGCACAAGAGCAACCTTGGTGAACATATTACTACTACTATTTCACTCATTTTTTTATGTTAAAATTAAACTTTACAGACTAGATTCATAAAATTTGTATGCATGATTAAGTATAGTTCATAAATTCAAGCAAAGATCCAAAACGAGATCTCATTAAAGTAAACTTTAAATCAAGACTACTAAATATTCAGCTCAGCAATCAATAGCCGGACCAACAATAATATTATAAGCCACCATCAGCGATTGAATGGATACTTGAATCGAGAAGATCCCTAAAAGCAATAACGCGTCAGGGAAATTAAGGGTTTGCCAGCAAAGCGAGTAAAACTCCGCTGGACTCTTCCAATTGTGCAGGAATAACTTATCTATTTAACTCGGCTTCAAGATTGAAGAAGCATATTAGAGTTTTGATCTTACTGTGAAACAGCTGGTTGACACAAAACGTATTAATTATCACAAAAACGTTAAGATTATTTGTACAGCTTCGAGTAATGCCGGCAATGTAAAAGGTCATTTTACGGCTTTGAATAAGAAAGTCTTTGCTAGCATCAGCAAACGTATTTTAAGCCAGATTTTTGCCTTAATCATAGATTTGTATGCTGCTAAACGAGAATTTCCATTAAACTGAATTTAGAGACTTGAATTTGCCCGGTGTGTGTCTGAAAGGCAAAGATACTGTATTCCATTATGTGGACGAGTAAGGCCTTTGCGACGCTAGAATGCTTCTCATTTTTTTTTTATTAAAATAGATCTTATGCCCTATACTAAAGCGACTAATCATTTGGCCCAGGAGTGGGCTGGATGCATATCAAGGTTTAGAGAAATTTACTTTCCTGAAAAGATACTTACTATCATAGGATTTTTGTTGTTGCTATTGTCGTTGTGACAGCATAAATGTTTGTGGAAGCTGCTGGAAGGACACTCCGGATATAGATCCGTGCCGTTCCGGTAACGCAGAACCGACTGTTGAGGGAAGGATCATTCTGCTTACTTTATTTTAGTCTGGGGAAAAAGGAATCCACTATTTTGCTTAACATTTTTGCGCAAATGGTTTGAAACTGTTTTATGGTCGATATTTAGCTCCTGGGCTACGACTACTAACACGCCGGTAAACTTCGATATTTCTGTGACGGCGGGTCTACCTAGTGCATGACGGCGGGGTGCATCTTTAATATCAAAAATACCTGGACGGAATCGACGAAAACATGCACGTAATTGGCTGTTACAGTATCGGCACCATAAACATCATTCCCAATTTGAGCGGCCTGGCTTGCATTTTCGCCTTTATCAAAGAAAAACTGTGAAATGTACTGATTTTTTTCTTTGTTAATTTCCATTGCTAACACCCTGTAACTCAAACTGAATGGAACTAACAAGAAACAACAACATATTTTTTAGTGTGAAATGTCACCTTGTCAACGAGCATAAACTTTAAATTGTTTGATAGATACTTTACGAGATATCGATCACTACAGATACCTACCGAGAAAATAATGGGTTTCGATTTCCCCAAACTCATATATTGGGTATATTCAATAACGCATTATAATGCGCAACGTACTTTTGCAGTGTTGGCAATGCGCTCAGAAATGCAAATATGGCAGTACTGCAAATGCATCGCGTTCGAAAACGCCATTTTTGTATCAAACGTCGCGCATTATTTGCAGGAAAAATTTTAATACTGCCAATCTATCAATTGCAACACTTGTCACATTGGCAGTGCTGCCAGCGCTGCAATTACTGCGCATTTATAATGCGTTTCTGAATATACCCATTATCTTAACGCCAAAATCGAACCTGGACTGACATATTTCGGAATTCTTATTAACTACTCCACAATCTGCTCGGTCCAAAGACCTGGAGTCTAGCCAATGGTTATAAGCTTTAATTTTTTCAAGTGGTTCTATACAAACCTTTGGAATTTTTGCCCGCAATAAATTCTTATTACATATCTATTTACGCAAATTTAATACAGTAGATTCTGTTTTTATGCGGTAGATACGTTCCGCAAGAAACAGCATAAAAAAACACAGCATAAAAAAAGCTACCAGTTCTATAGTAAAACTATAGATACGTTTCAAAAGTGCTAAGAACCGCATAAATCTGAATTAATGTAATAAAATCGCATAAAAAAAGGGTGCTAGTCCCATATTATAACTATAGATACGTTCCATAGACTGCATGAATCTGAAATAATTAAATAAAATCGCACAAACAAAATAGTGTATTTTTGAAAATTATATCTTTATTTAAGAAACGTCAGAATCGAAAAATTAATTTACGTCAGAAATAGAATCAGACAATATCCACATGTTGCGCATTCGTTTAGGATTTGGCGTAAAATCACTTTCGTCACTTGAGGAAATGTACACGTCAGATCTAGATGGTTATACAGGCGGTTCCATACTTGTAGGGTTAGCATTTCTCATCTAATCTGTACAATTCCCGATAGATCGACATGCATTTTTTAATTTAAAAAAAACCGCATAAAAAAAGCCGCATAAAAACAGAACCTACTGTATATGCATTAGGGCGGGTCGATTAAAAAATCGCTCAATGCTTTGTGAAAATCGTATTCTAGGGATCAAAATAAGAAACTTTGCCGAAGGAACCATACCTCTAAAACGAATTCTGATGTCCCCCAATTTGGGTCGACCTTTTAGTGTCTTTTGTGGGGAGGAAAAAAAATCGCCCATTGCTCTGTGAAAATCGTATTCTAGGGATCAAAATAAGAAACTTTGCCGAAGGAACCATACCTCTAAAACGAATTCTGATGTCCCCCAATTTGGGACGAACTTTTTAATTTCTTTTCTCATGTAAAGGCCAAAAATGGTGATATTTTGAAATGATTGTATGGGGAACCCCCCAGGGGAGTTCCAGGGGGTGTGCCACTGGCATGGGTGGATGGGCCGTCCAAAGTTAGTGGGGGTCGGTCAGACATTTGGACTCGATTGGAGCACTCTAAATGGGTCAAAGTGGGATTTTTCGTTCGACCCAAATTGGGGGACATCAGAATTCGTTTTAGAGGTATGGTTCCTTCGGCAAAGTTTCTTATTTTGATCCCTAGAATACGATTTTCACAGAGCAATGGGCGATTTTTTTGCCTCCCCACAAATCGACCCGGCCTAATATGCATATACATATAACAAAAGCATAACACGGAAAGTCAGCAGAAAGATCTGCTCAAATACCAACATCCCATTATCCCAAATTAAATAAAAAACTGTTTTTATTTTTCTTAATAATTCATTCATAAAAATTTTATTATACTGTTTTTCATATTTTTTTATGTGATTTATTTTCCATATTTTTATTTTTATATTCGATTTTTTTATTTTTTGTTTTGAAATTCATTCGTTAGCTAACTGCCAAATAATTTCAATTTTTATATATAAAATTTTTAGACTAAATTGTAAGTACAATAACTACAGATGTACCTATAGCTAAGCACACAAATTACACACTAATATGGTATAAATATATATTTATAATTGCTTACATCATTCATTATATGTACATACCTACATAAGTAAATGTCAGTGTTTAATTATATGTAGTTGTTTTTTTTTTTCAATTCAATAGCTTACACTACTATTTACATATGTATATGCAAATGTGTATGTATTTTCTGCTTTTATCTCTCACAATTAAATTTTTGTTCCAATACAGATTTTCAGAAGTTTCAAATGCTCGACTCCGGAATAGGCGGAAGGGGTGGTGAAGATGGATTTTTTTTATAATTGGAGCGCACAATTCTGGTTTTGCTTTTCTTCCGACTCACACAACACAAATTACAAATGCATATATACGCATGTACGTATGTAGTGAAATAAAAAAATTTTCTTTAGCTCCGCAAATAGATGTTAAAAATATGAGCTCTACATATATGTATGAGGTAAATTTATTAAAAAAATGTAAAACTTTTGACTAAAACTAACTGCGTTACATAAATTTTTTAACACAAACTCAAAAAAAAAAAATTTAGTTCAAATAAAAAGTATTTAAAAAAAAAGAAAAAAGCAAACCAAAAATCATAAGAACCCAAAAAAAAAACAGTAAAAACTCAAAAAGCAACAAAAAAATATATGTATAAGTAAAAAACATACCAAAATGAATAAGGAGAAATGTCAAATACGGGAAAACTAAAAAATGCGAAAAACTAAAACTAAAAAATAACAATCAAATTATAAAAAATGGAAAATTTTACATTGCAATGAAAAAAAAAATATATAATAGGACTATGAATAAGTTCGTGCGGTTTTTTTTCGAAATTTGAAACTTTATTGACGTAAAATGGTTACAAATTTAATATTCAAAATATTGTCCATCGCTTACTACTACTTTTTCCCATCTTTCTGGCAATTCACGGATTCCCTTTGTGAAAAATTCGGTCGGTTTTGCCGCAATCCACGAATCGATGCATTTTTTGACTTCATCGTAATTACGGAAGTGCTGGTCAGCCAGGCCATGTTGCATCGATCGGAAGAGATAGTAATCGGATGGCGCAAGGTCTGGACTATACGGCGGGTGGGGTAGGACATCCCATTTGAGCGTTTCTAAGTATGTTTTGACCACTTGTGCAACATGTGGCCGAGCATTGTCATGTTGCAAAATAACTTTGTCGTGTCTATCGGCGTATTGCGGCCGTTTTTCTCGCAGTGCTCGGCTCAAACGCATCAATTGTCGTCGGTAGACATCCCCCGTAATCGTTTCATTCGGTTTCAGTAGCTCATAATACACAACACCCAGCTGGTCCCACCAGATACACAGCATAACCTTCAGGCCATGAATATTCTGCGCCGACGTCGATGTTGAAGCATGGCCAGGGTATCCATACGTTGCCCGACGTTTTGGATTGTCGTAATGGACCCACTTTTCATCGCCAGTCACAATTCGATGCAAAAAACCCTTTCTTTTGTGCCGTTGAAGCAGTTGTTCGCATGCCATAAAACGGCGTTCAACGTCTCTTGGCTTCAATTCATACGGCACCCAATGGCCTACCTTTCGGATCATTCCCATGGCTTTTAAACGTTTGGAAATGGTTGATTGATCAACTCCCAAAGTTTTTGCAACCTCTTCTTGCGTTTGAGCCGGATCTTGATCGAGCAATTCCTCCAATTCGGTATCCATGAACTTTGGCGGCGCACCCTCGCGTTCTTCGTCTTCCAAGCCAAAATCACCACTTTTAAAGCGTGCAAACCACTTCTGGCACGTTCGCTCAGATAGAGCATGCTCACCATAAACTTCCACCAAGATACGATGACTTTCGGCTGCTTTTTTCTTCATATTAAAATAATGAAGAAGAATTCCCCGCAAAAACACATTATTTGGCACGAAATTCGACATTTTCAAGTGTGGTAAAAATATTGTTGTTTACGCTTCAAATAAAAAACTTATACTGACGTTTGTGCCTTACGACAGTAGCTCTCCAATGAATGTTTGGAAATGTGGATCGATGGAATAATAATCAAGTTACGCCATCTGTTGTAAAACCGCACGAACTTATAAATAGACCTATTAGAAAATTAAAAAAAATCTTTGTAATATAAACAGAAAAAATAATGAAATAATATAATTGAAGCTTGAAGCCAATAAAATATATCGATAGAGGAAAAAAAAAAATAAAAAAAAAGAATCAAGACTACATAATAAAAATAAATAAAAATTTGTATGTAAAGGTCAACAAAACATCTCGAAAAGGATGAAAAATTAAACCAAAAATAAACCAAAAACCAGAAGAAATAAAAAAAATAACTAAAAAATAATAAAAAAATAAAAAATAATATAAAAATTAATTAGAGATTAGCAAAATATATCGAAAAACTATAAAATAAGCAGATAAATAGTAAATTACGGCAAACTAAGAGCATAGAAAGAAGAAAAACCCTAATATTAAGAGAAAAAAGTTAGAAAAAGGTTCAAAAAAAAAAAAAAAAAAAAATATAACAAAAAATAAAAAAAAGTTCGTAAATAAAAACAAAAATCAACAATAATAAAAAATTGCAAATAACAATAAAACAAAAAATCAGAACGGATTGAGTTTGTTTATTAAAAAATTTAAGAGCTACAATAAAATGTATTGGCGTGCCGCAAATATTTTAAAATAAAAAAAAAAACAAAAAAAAGTATAAAAAAATTGGAAAAGTTAGTTTTAAAACGTTGTAACGTTTACAGTGTTTTAGTTGCATATTTTTCCTAAAACTTTTTTTTTAATTTTCTAAGTAAAAACAAACAAAAAAAAAAAAAAAAAATTACCTGTGTGAGTCTTCCTGTGTGGAAAAGTGATTTTTTCCGCTATAATTGGCATTTTTAATATATAAATTTCTTACGTGCAGCCACATTTAAATCATTTATGTACATTCACATGTATATTTTGTTTTTATTTATTCATTTGTTTAGTCTATGCGTGGGACTTAAATTTAATATTTTTTGTTTATTTTTGTTTTTGTCATTTGCATACAACTAATTACTTTTCACAAATTGGTTAAAAACTAACGAGGAACCATTTTGCCTTTATTATTTCACCTCACCTGCGCTTTTTACACTGTTCTACACCTTATACAACAGATACATATACATGTACTTTGTTTTCGTTTTCAATATTTTATTTATTTATACACAGATTTCATAAGTGGAGACATGCACCCACGTACATTATCGCTATTTGACACAAATGAAATCAGAAAAGGGTAGAAGTTTTGTATACATGCACATGGATGTGTGCACATATACACATATACATACGTTTACTCAGCCATACGTGCATGCATGGGAAATTTTGAAATTTGCTTGCTGACGTTACAAGTCGTTAGATTTTGCAAAAATTTCACGGGGATTGCTAGTAAGCGCCGAGAGTTAGTGCGAGCCGTTATTTTTGCGCTTTATAGGAGTGAACTCTAAAAATCGCTGTACTCAATGCGATTTTCGAGCCATTTCAGATTTTTTTGTTTTTGTGAACTTCCACCCTAAATATTTTCAGGTATTTTCAGGGCGTTTATTTTCGTTATTAAAAATGGTCGAACTTTTTCTGCCGCCGTAAAGTAACAAACAAGTACAAATATATATATACAATATATAGAACAGTACTTCCCTTCCGTGCTTTGCAATCGCGAAAAATTGCGGCCGCGCGCAAAATTTGAGATCATCACGAGAAATTAGCAACTTCTTTTATACAACTGTGCTGTGCTAAAAATGAATAATAGTAAAAATAATAACACATTGTTGTTTTTGTTTCATTGACATATCATTTTATGTTTCGTGCTTTTAATAAATATTTCAACTTAGGCGCGTCTAAGATCTACATTTTTTTATTGTATTTATTTTTTTAATTTTTGTTTTTCATTTAACTCGTAGTATACAACTTTTTTACATTTCTTATTCACAATAAATATTATTGAATTGCTTAATTTTTCATTCATTTTCAGTTTTTTTCACAATAAATTTTAGTTCACACATTTTCAACAATTTAGTTGTAATTTAAAATATTTGCTTTGTGGTCGGTAAAACTTTTTTTAATTTCATTTGCTTAAAATATTTCTGTGCAGAATTCAAATGTATATGAATAGTTTTTCATACAAGTAGCGCTTAGAAATTAATAAATTCATTACATTGTGTTACTCCATAGTTTGTGTGTATAGGTATGTGTATGTGTACTTTCCAGTTCTGTTGTGCGTTGTCATTTGTAAAAAAGTAGTTTTTTAATAATTACAACTAAGCAAATTGTATGGATGCATGTGTGTGCATACCACTAAAATTGTGCTGACTTGATTTGTGACACTGAAAAAAATGTATAGGTTGGTGTTTCCAAAAAAGTTTTATTAGCTTTTTATTAAAAACATTATTGAACAACTCAAGTGAGCCACAAACTTTGTGTATTCATTTTGAACTCTTAAACAACGATATGCCAAAGTTTCAAATTTTTTAAGTGTTTACATATTTTTTTGTTTTTTTTTTACTTGTAAAATTAAGAAAAAAATTAATCGACTTTTAAATTTAGAATAATTTTGTGTTTGCTTGCTTTTCAAGTAATATTTGAACTAAGTATATTATGCATAAAATAAAAATAGCGTAGAAATTAAGTTTAATTTAGTTTAGGAATAAGGGACATCACTATCGAATGCTTTTTTAATATAAAAGTTTTGTCTTCACTTTATGATTTGTTTGTTTTGCTTGTGTACTACTTACGTAAGAGTATATAAAATGTATGCTAAATTTGCGTGAGAAATATAAATTTATAAATAAATGTTAACTAATTAACTAGAGGAGCGCAAAGGGCGGTTAAGTGTGCGGGGTGCCAGAATTTTGTTCGGCTAGAAACACAAAAACTATTTGTTACAAAATTATTTGATAGAATAAAATTTATATCTACGGCAGCATACAAATTTTTGGCCTAAAAAATTATATTGAAAAATAAGTTTAAGAAAGCATTGCAACAACAATCAGACATTTTCAAAGTATATTTTTGAACTTAAAAATATTTATCTAATACGAAAAATATTTTTGAGTTCAAAAGTTGTGCATATATTTATAAAAAAAATTCGAAAAAAGTTTGAAGCCTATTTTGAACTCAACAAGATATTCACCAAAAATATAGTTTTAGTTGCTTTTTTATGAATCTTTGTTCCTAAACACGTCGCTTAAAAATTACAAAAAATTTTATGCACCGCACAAAACACAAACACACCGCACGAACAATTCATAATTTAGAATTTTGTTGTTTAAATAAACTAATAGAAAGTCAAAAGAGCGTAAATTTAATCAAAAAAATTAAAATCAATATTTACAAGTCACTTAATTTCGTTTTTTGTTTTTGTTGCTGCGCGCCACGCCACAAACTGCTTTTCGGAAAAAAATGTGTACCTAAATAAAATTATGTGCGGGCGTAGCACAAAAAGGTTCAATTTCTTGAACAGTGGAATTTTTGTGAAAAAAAATTCTAAAATCTAAGCATTTGCAAGTAATCTGTAATGTGTCGAATAAATGGCAATTTTACTAGCAAAAGTTATTATATACAAACTAATTTTTGAAACATGAAAATTTCGGTTTTTTTTGTTTTTGTTTTTAGTTGCATGCAACAAGTTAAAATGCCAATTTAACAGACACTTCATTTTGTCTTTTTTGTTTATAGTTTAGCAGAGTGGCTTTGTCATTTACACCTTAGTTTTAATAAGAAGTATTTTTTAATTCAATATTCGTCACAGCTGCAGCAATCAGCGCACTCCACTAAAAAAAAATTGAATAAAAAAACTAGATTTTGAAAAATTCGCACATAATTTATATGAGAGAGAAAGATCCAAAAATGTCTGATCGGCAAATGTGTGGCTGCGTCATGCAAAAATTACTCGTCGTTTGCTACTAGCGGAATGCGTCATTTCTAGGCTTTTCGCTTATTAAATATTTAAATTTAGTAAATTGTTATAATTAAAAATTTGATAACGCTAAGTTTCTTTCTTGTAAATTCTACGAAGCACACAACATACAGCAAATTTGGTTTTTTTTTTGTAAATTTTTTAAATTTCTAAAAAAATGTCAGTGTTTGCCTTCTCACCACCATTCGCGTTCGTTCGCTCTTCGCTTCTCGCAATTGCGCACATCTAATTTATTTAAATATAATTAATTTTAATTTATACGTATACGGCTTTTTTACAATGAATTTCTTATCAACGTCAGTCCTTTTCAATAGCGAAAAATTACAGAAAAATTTAAGTATGTAAATATGCGTGTATGTAAGTTAATTGAAAAGGTGGTGCAGCACATTTTCACTTGTAAAAATTCTTGCATTTACATGAAAAAAAAAATTATATTAATATAGAAAATAAGATTTTTTTTGTAAGAAATATCGTAGCAAATGTAGCAACAGCTCGTTACGCGTGCCCCCACCAACGCGCTAACACCATACGCACGCGTTCCCCGTGTCCGCTCACCTCGCTTGACGCCACAGCCAAAAACTGCTCACTTACAACACGCGCTCACATATGTGGCGTGCCACACATCACCGCACGCGCCTGTTGTTGTTGTTGATGCGCTGTAGATGCCGCCGCACTGCTCCCCGCCGCCGCGGCCGCTGCCGCTGCTGATGCAGCCATCATTTGTGACGCACAACCACCACTCACACCCGCCGCCGCCAACGATTGCCATCGCTGACTGCAATAGGCGCTCTCACCTAGCACTGAGATGCGTTTTCCTTCGGCTATGCCGCCGCCGCCGCCATTGCTGCTATGGACACCATAGTCTTTGGTTGCACCACCAACACCAGCAACACCACCACCACCAACAGCGCCATTACCGCCGATCACTCCACTCATGCCGGCGCCAGCAGCATTTGCAGCCGCAGCAGCAGCACTTGCACCGGCTACAGCACTGGCGGCACTGTGCAACAGTTGCGAGGCGCGGTGCATTAGAGTGGGGTCAGTGTTGAGTTGTTTCTGTGATTTGGCACGTTGCAGAGGCGCTATTTGGCCGACACCACAAAATTCCGAATTGGCGTTATTATCTGCTGCATAATTGGCTAACGCTGTGCCATAAAGCGATGAATTCAAGCAGTCATCTGTACTCGGTGAAGCGGAAATGTTATTCACTGATTTGTCCCAGGTGTTCTTAATAATGTTTGGATTTGAATTGTCGAAGGCCAGCCCAGAGGAAGAGGTGCGCTTTATACCCAAGCCTACACCGCCTACCACGCCGCTCATAACGCCCATACCAGCGCCGCTGTTTACGTTGTGATGCAGCGTCGCCACTGCGTTTTGTTCGTTCTGTTTGCGAGCCTCCGCATCGTCCTTCTCCTGGGCACGCTTACGCTTGCGCTTCATGCAAACCACAACACAGGCTGCAATCACCGCCACCACAGGCATAGCGACCGAAAGTATAGCAATCAGAAAGACTTGCCCACTTGTCAAACCGTCACTGCGTGCTTGTGGCGTCGCTTCGTATTGGCGTGCATTATACGTAGCCGATGCGTAAGACTCATCCTCACATTGTTTACCGCGGAAGTTGTTGGCACAAACGCAGTGGAAACTATTGACGCGATTTACGCAGGTGCCACCATTGCGACAAGGTGCCGACATGCACTCGTCAATGTCAATAGAACAATCTTTGCCTGCGAAGCCAGCGCGACATGTGCATCTGTAGTCATTGTTGAGGTTCGTGCAGACGCCGCCATTCGCACAAGGCTTCGTTAAGCACAAATCTACTTTATCTGCGCACAAAGAACCCAAGTATCCAGGCACGCATTGGCAACGAAACTGATTGACCATGTCGATGCAGGTGCCGCCGTTCTGACACGGATTGCCCTGACAATCATCTATGTTCTGCTCACACATGCTACCTGTAAAACCACTACGACACTGACATTGGTGATTTCCAGACGGAGTCATGAAACAGCTACCACCATTTTGGCAGGGGTTCGGATTACAGTTGTCCACATGCAGTTCACAGATGCGCCCGCTGTAGCCGCTCGGACAGTCGCATTGAAATCCTTTCGTAGTGTTGCGGCAGCTGCCGTGACGACACGGTTTATCCAGGCAAGTGATCATTCTTTCTGCGCACAACGGTCCTCCCCAATCTTTCAAACAATCACACTTGTAGCCACGCTTGGAAGCATCATCACGACAAGAGCCGCCATTCTGACAGGGATTAGCCTCCTTGCATGAAGAGATCTCAGTCTGGCACTCAGAGCCAAGGAAATTCGGTGGACACTTGCAGGTGTATAGATCAGGGCCGGTATTAAAACAGGTACCGCCATTTTGACAGGGACGATGGTTGGTGCAGTAGTTCAGGTCCTGATTGCAAAGCAAACCGCCCCAGCCTTCCTTACAGATGCATTTCCAGGGTTTGTTGCATGTGCCGTGCACACAGCCGGGATACGGTTCACATTCGTTGCACAGAGGTCCCTTATAACCGGTTTGGCAACTGTAAAGAGAGAAAAAAGGTAGAGAGAGAGGTTAATAACTAAACTACATTTGGCATGTAACTAAGCTAAATACCTAAGTGAGAAGCAAAGTGCGATATTGCTATTTGGAAAACGTTCACAAACAAGCTAAGAAAGTGAGGTGTGGATGCTTAACGAATATTTAGAAATAAATTAAATTAGAAAAACGTTTACATAATCTATTCGATTGAGAGAGTAGATTAACGCAACGAATATATAAAAATGGTTTGTATTCGTGTTAAATAATACTAAATGTAGACTTTTTAGGCAACATACGGTTACAACAAGAACTTTCGCTACACACGGAAACCAAGTAGCGCCCAGCCTTTATCAATGGTTTTAGCATATACGAAGAAAGAGCACATCAAAATTACTAAAGGCGCAAGACGGAGAGTATTTGATTGTTTGGGACGATGAAGCCCACGTCATCACTAGCTTCTCAGATCGGAGATGCCAAACCATGCTGCGGTGGCAAAGCCGATGGGACACTGAACCGAGTGGAAGATGGACGGCGAAACTTATTCCATCAATTGACAAATGGGTCCAACGGAACTTCGGGGAAGTGAGCTACTTCTTAACTCAGTTCCTCTCGGGCCACGGATACTTCCGGAGATACACCTATACCGCATGGGCAAGGGAACCGATTCCATGTGCATATACTGCAAAGCGCTGAGCGATGACGCTGCACACACATTCTTTAGTTGTAATAGATGGCTCGCGGAACGAAATGCTCTGAGGGAGCAGATTGGCGACATCGCACCGAGCAACATAATTAGCAAAATGATCGAACGCGAGGACAGCTGGAACGCGGTAAAGAAATACATTGAGAACGTACTACGGAAAAAAAGATCGACCTCGACACAATGAGACAAAGTGAAGCCGCACAGATAGAGACACAAGAAGACGAGCCCATAGCATGAAATCTGGCTACAAATATGGTGGACCCAGACGTGGGTGAATAGAATTGGTCCTTTATGGATGCCGTTCTGGGCCCTCCCGTAGTAATATAGAAAGCAGTTCCGGGAAGGGTGTCTCCCCCAGAAGGAGAGGAGGGATCGTTTTAGTGGCCACATCACACGACGCAGTAGACGACGGTCGCTGTAAGAAGAGTGCGCTTAAAGTGTTCCAATTTGCAAGTAAGCTTTACAACGAATTGATAAATATCCAACTCAACACAGCAGAGAGGGAAGGCAACACAAAACACGAAATCAACGATATTTTGAACGAGTTGGCGTTGCTGGCGTATTTTAAAAATTCTCGCACGTATGCAGTAAACATGTTGTTGCATTTAATTATCATTCATGCAACAATCAGGCGAAATGCGGCAAAGAGCAAGAGAAGTGAAAGAAACATAAAAAGTTGGGAAAATGAGCCATACATTGGACGCCTGACTGGACTGCAAGCGATCACAGCTTTTAAGAGAATGATTTGAAAGGAGTCAGAGTAGAAGATAAATAAAAGGAATTATATAAATATAAACAAAATTTTTTACTATAATTGCTGCTGGTCATTGCGTGGACCACGTGGTCAGCCAATGCTTTTAATGCGAGTCAAGCATTTTTTGGTCTTTCCCCGCCCCCCCCATTTAATTTTTTTACCAAGACGGGATCACTTGCCGCTGCTGAGTTGGCAGCTTGTGTTTTCGTGTTAGTTCTGCATTATTATTGTCATTATTAAATTAAATAACTTTTTTCTTACTCATTTCGGCTGTGTGCATCATATCCCTTATTCTCGTGCTCACTACTACCGCGACTTAAAATAAAATTTCGAACGCGATCGCTTCTTCCTTTTTCCACTAAAATAACTTGACGCATTGTGGCAGCCAGTGGTAGAGGCAACAAGAAAAGATCAGACATTGTTGGAGCTTACTTGATATTCCTTTGAGTTGTGTTTAATCAGTAAAGTAAGTGATTGTCTGTGAGTGTGTGTCATTGCGCGCGTACATTTGTGTTTGTGCATTTGCCATGCATGTGCTTATTGGCCGTGAGAAATAATTTGCAAAAATGGTCACACACCATAAACACACACAACAAATGGACGGACGACGGATGGCTGGACAAAGAGCGACAAACAGACATACAGACATATAGATAGATTGAGACTGACAAACAGAAATACGCGCACAGAAAGTACCAAAGGCAAGTAAGAAGTCGAAGTACATATGCATGTATGTAAGTGGAACGCGTGGTGAAGATGCAGTGCGAATAAAAAGTGCACACAATGAGAGATCAGCGCTCTTGTTCACACACCGGCGCACAAACCTAGGTCCAGTTACGCTTAAAAGCACCTCGACTAGCTACGCATACACAATGCGCTTACATTCAACATTGCTTTGACGGGCACACCAACTTGAGACCAAGTAAAAGATCACCATGATCACCGGCTAGCTGCGCACTGTGCACTACGTCCGCGTCACCTTTCGCCAAATGACCAACTGCAAGTGGAGTTATTTACTGTGTGCGTTTCGTTTTTCGTTTTTTTTTCGTATAGCTTCCACCCGCTGCAGTTAACTGCGAAGATAAGTGAGCAGAGTCAGTTCCCGATTTTTTGGATCTTGCCTCTTTCACTCCTGGCTGCTGCTCGACCAGTGGCAGTCAATCAAGCAGTCTATGCGTTAGCTTGCCTTTGCGCCTGTCACTCAGCAACACTAGTGACAACAACGAGTTAGCCGTGGCCATTGGTCGGTTGGTCAGTCAGTTGCCAACTAGGGTTGGTAGGTTGCTTCTGATCGCGCGGATCTTCTTTGCTGATCGTGCACATACGAGTAATGCGAGTATATATTTAAAATCAATTGCTTAGCTATTGCTCGTGGCAATGTTGGTGACACTCACACCAAGCACATATGCGTGGATAGGCATGCTTTTTTCGTTTTTGACTATGCTCGTATTTCTAAAGATGATTTCAGTTGATGTTGAAGTCGTAGTTTGATTTGCGACTGACAGACGTGCGCTCACTTGTCATTTACTTTTGTTGCTGCTACCATCAACTAATGATGGCAAGTGAATCGCGTTGGCGCTTTCGAAGAGTGAAAAAGTGTACACCAATATAATACGTTTTGCGATTTAAGTAGGAAGTGGGGGTGATATGATATTTTTAGCATTTTATTATCTGCCTTCATCGATGGGGGGTTTTGAACTCGGTAAAATTTTTTAACAAAACTCACAAAAAAAAAATAATTCAAAAAAAGGAAACAAAAAAATAAAAGACTAAAGAATATGTATACCGAGGAGCTACGCTTTCTCCATGCCATTCAAATGATTAAATTTTTCACACGCAAATTTTTTTTCGTAAATTCACCAAAAAGCAACGCTTGACCCAGTTGCGAAAATATTGCGAAACTCGGCAAAAAAATATACTCCTTTTTTTCTTAGGCAGCAAGTATGATCTATTATGTGCAACTAAGCGTGAGGCGTATACAAGAAGTTGCTCCAGTAAAAATAAAAAATGAATGTCAAAAATCTTCAATGACAACAATTTAGAAAGCATTGCAAATATATTTGTTAGTAATGTGGCTCAACAAATTTTACTTAAACACACACGAGCATGTATGTAGATGATATTTGCAGTACTTTCAACGACAAACTGGCACGCATGCGCAGCGACGGTGAATTGTCTACTACAAAAAATGCTGTTTACAAGCGGTTGGAGTGCTTATTAATGTGATTCGAACAAAGACAAAAAAAAAAGTATGATTATGTTGTTGTTATTGTCGTCACAGTTGCTTGCTACACTCCAGTTATGATAGTCAGCTAACAAAAGCACGTCAAAAGCCAGCATAACAAGCTACTTCATTAAAATCAATTTTAATTTTAAAATTGCCAAGAAAAAAATTCAAAATGTAACATAAATGAAGGAGTTAGAGGAGTGTTTGAGAGGTGGAAAACGTAGGAAATAGAGTAAATCAAAAAATGGCCGCTAGCTGTAGAGCAAATATACTGCATAAAGATACAGTGAGAGTCATTGAAAATCGAGCAGCTATTTTTTTACAATGTTTTCAAAGTGTATTGGTTTCCGGTTATTTTTTTTTTGAGACCGAAGGTGGCCACAGAAGTGCCGCAGTAGCTCCTCACCTATTTCTGATACGTGCTAATATTTTTTGCTTGTTAATTTATAAAAAAAAATGGAGTTCATATTCCAAGAAAAACAATATAGATGGATTATAGTCAAGAAAAATTAGCACAATTGTATCAGATTTAAAAGTAGTAGTTTTGTACATCATTAAATCTTTTTAGTGTGCAAGAGTGTAGAAGTTGTAAAGTTTCTGCTGAGCACTCTCGCCATAGCACGCATTCATAAATATAATCTTTATTTCTATGGAGAAAATGGGCACGGGTTAACAATCGGGTTATTGCAAAATTCAAATTCGGGTGATCAAAAATTGGACTGATCGAACGTAACTGCATATTCAAAAAATTAACAAAACATAACAAAATAAAAAGGAACTTTGAAAACATTGCAAAAACACAGCGGTACAAATTTCAGTAGCACTCACTGCCTATAATTTAGATGTCTATGTGTATTTATACTTGAAAGTCCAAAGAGCAGAAAGATTTCACTGCGTTCCCAGATCCCTCAGATCAGATAAAGAAGAGCGCCAAGTTTACAAACAAAAACCTAGCTGGCTGTTACTTGCTACGTTTCTTAGCAGACAATTTAAGCGTCATATTTATTTGTGTTTCGCGGCGCAACTGCCAATGAGTATGCAAATTTTTGAAAACGATTCATATATTAATATACGCACCGTTGAAGAACAGACCTAGCTGAAAGAAACAACCTGCCATGCCAGCCACAATCAGCACTCTGCACGAGCCTGCTTATTTTCTCACTTGACTGACTCTGCCGTGGCTGAGTAAATCAATGAAAATGCAAATAAATCAACTTAAGGGCTTTTCTTTAACTCATAAGCAAGTCAAGCAAAGGCAATGGGACAACCAACAAGGCCGCTAGCAACTAGTGAGTAATGAGAAATCAAAACAAAAACAGTTACAAAAAAAAAGAAAAACAAAAAAACAAAGTTGAGCTGCTTGAGATTGCAGTAGAGGCAGACTTTCAGGCAGAAGACACAAGACGAATCACCTGTTCCACAGATAATCAGCAAACGTAGACAAAATCAGAGTTAAAAAAAAATCGCATCGCTGAAGGTACTGATGGTAGTAGTGTCGGTGTAACATTCAAATGACGCACACCAGCATGCAGGATATTGCAGCTGTAGAAGATGTGTTGTCAGCAAGCAACAAGTGGTCAGTTTGGCTGCCACGCACTGGAGTATCAGTGAGTCCACCCGGTTGTCAGTTGTTTATGGGTTGGCTGAGTGTCTGCAAACCGTGGCCAGAACAAGCGGACAAGCGCAAATTGCCATAACAACTGGCTGAAATGGTGGACGCATGATTACAACGACAAAAGCCTAGTTAGTGGAGAGCCTGACAAGTCAGTCAGTCTGTTGTTCCAGCACTACACCGCGTATGCAAATATGACAAAAATACAATAGAGGTATTATTCAAAAGTAAAAAAACCAAAAAGAAAAAAAATTTAAAATAAAAAAGGCAAAAAGGTGCAAAAACTCCATTGAAAAGCATAACGATCAAGGCAATCTTTCGTAAAATTTATTGATAATAACATTTGCTATGCAGCCTCATTTGAAAAGAAAGTAAATAACTATGAACTTTACTCCAAAGCAATTTGTGATTGGTGTCGTGACGATCGTGCTGATCATGGCGCTCATGAGCTTCAACCAAAAGCTGTAAACTAAAAACGGAATTGCTCATAAATGAAATAATTAACCAAGATCGGTGTAAGAAGTTGAAAAATACGAATAAAGAATTTAAATTATTTATAATGCAAGGCTAAGGATCACGCGAGCCAAAGAATTTATTTCGGCATTTTATGATAAAAGAAAAGGTTTTTTATGGTACTTGCAAAAGAAAATTATTAACACTAAAAGAAGTTGCAAAAGTGAAACGAAAACGCTATAAAAACGATATATTGTAAAATTCTTGTTTTTAATATTTTCTATGCACTAAAAAGAAAATATGTTTACCATGAAAGTTTTTTGCAACGACCTACAGATAATAAAAATGAAATGCGCCGGCAATGAGTGATCATGTAGATGTAGAGCGAAACTATTGGCAATTACATATACATTTTTGTTGATTTTTAAACTCAAATAGCTTAAACCAAAGCTTTTGTATAATGATAAGCTGAAGATTTTGTGGATCGTGTTATGATCTGAAAGAAAGTTTTTTTTTTATTGGAAAACTTATAATAGATATAACAAAAATAAAATAGGAATATGCAGACGATCAGTGATCGTGCAGAGATCTAGAGAATTGTATTAATTTTGGACACAGAAAGGACAAATTTGAAAATCTTAAAATAAAAAAGCTGTCAGGTCTGATTTGCCATCAGATACTATCTAAAATTTCATCGTATATAGTTAACTCCAGCAAAGCCTTCTTTTTATTGGATAACATAGATCTGGAGCATGTATTGGCAATTTGGAATGCAGGTGGTTGGTGACCTTAAAATTACTACTGACAAGCTGAGAGAAACGATCGTGTAATGATCTACTGGCACTCCCGAAAACATTAAGCACGAAACCCATGATGTTGTACAAAAAGTAACGTTCGGTAAAAATGTGGAAAAGGTACTATAGTCCAAGCAACTTTGCGGTGTGCCGAGGATCAGTGGCGATCACATCACATCCCAATTTTTGCTTTTTCAGAAAATGTTAAAAAAAAATCTTAGTAAACTGTTGGCGAAAAGACATTTGCTGCTTTTTTTTACTTTTTTTCTATTCCGCTGTGCAAACACTAAACGGTAAACAATAAAGTACTAAATTTAAAATAATATTACCTTGACTATTAGCAAAAATATAAAAGCATACATTGAATAACTAGTGAAGCGCTTGAATGCAGAGCATACAAATTTCATAAATTCCATTTAAATAATACAAATAAATGAAGGAAAATTGTAATTGATATGCCGTATGCAAGGCAGCAAGTAACCTAAATCGTAAATTATGCGAGGTTATTAGCAAGAATAAGAAGAATATAACGACATGCAAATCGACGGTGATATGCCCAACCTTAAATGAAAAATGAAGAGCGCAAAGGGGAAAGGATAGGACGAAAAATAAAATAATCAACCTTTTGTGGAACTAAAAACAAACAGAAGCAAAAGTGAGTGGTGGGATAGCAGCGAATAGACGAAGAGGGCGAATAGAATTTTCATAGGCTGAGAAAAGGGCCTTCACCTAAAAATCAATTACCAATAATTCATTTGAATTCAACGAATTGCCGTAAAATGCCAGTGAGAATGGGAGTTGTTGAGCGGTTAAAGGCGTAGTTAATAGTCAAGGGGAACGCGCCACGCTGTGGAATTGCGGCCATAAATCAGTTGATATGCAAAAAATCACAACGCACAAACATGGCCAACATCATTTGTGCAAAGGTGCAATGATGAGTGTGAAGTATTGTGTACATACAGTTGCGGACAAAGAAATATGGGCAGGTGGGATATAAAAGTCAGCAGAAATAATATTCCGAGGAAGACTACTTCTTTAGTGTAAAAAAAAGGAACAGGAAAAATTCAAAAACTCCGAATTATAAAAAACAAAATCACTGAAAGTGACCAGAGCAAAATTTTTACTCCGATAAAATACACAATTTTTAATCCCCGGGGTGGAATTGTCAGTGTAGCATTTGGATAGATAGGGCTTAGAACTGGAAGGCAATAGTAACAATTTGCAAAATATACTCGAACCTGCGATACAAAGTAGGTCTTCCCAGAAATTGGGATACAATGTATTTAGTTCGAGAACAGTTCGCTGTAGACTTCGAGAATCTTTTCGTGAACAGAATTTTAATAAACCGTACCTACTAATTTACAATGTGATATAACATTTTTTAGTTACACTCATGGCAAATAAAGTAGGTTTGCGACATTTTGACCAGTGGTGGCTATTTTACTTTTCTTTATTTGGTGTTTACTAATTTTTTATAAAAGTTTAACTTCTTATGCAACAAAAATCATATAAATCGTTTTTCAAACTTTGTGCAAAAAATATGAAAATTTCGCAAACTTCACACTTTTTAATCAGAATTTTCGGTAAGTAGTAATTTTAGTATATTGTAATAAAGTGAAATTTGCAAGTGTCTACAAAACCGTTGATTAAAACAAAAAACTTTTTGCCTGCTGCACGTTCGACAAATTTTTTGTGCGGAAGAAAATTGTTAGCATCGTTTAAAAAAAAAAAGCAAAAAACAGTAAAACAGCTAACACTCAAAATTTGGTGGTTCGATTTATTGTGCCCGCTACTGTATGTATGTGTGTGAGTATATGTAGCATTAGGCGTAGGCTGTTGTGCTAAGAAGTGCGTTAGCTTGCCACAAGCCGGCACGCACTGTGCATTGCAAGCAACCTACAAGTGGAACAGCAACTATAACAATAAAAACAAGAAAAGTATGTGCGCTCACACACATACAAATATTTGTTTGAGTACATTTCTGAGCACCTTTCCTTTGAGCTACTTATTTGAGTAACTTTTGCTTTTGTTGTTCTTTTAGATATTTATTGTTTGTAAGTTGTTGGTTGGCATGAAATCGCCGGTTGGTAAATGTACTGATATGCGTGTAATGTTTCTTATTTCATTTTATTGCTTCGCTATTTTACTTGTTATTGTTGTTGCTGGTGTTTTAAGGCATGGTCATTGCTTACTAGCAGCGGACTCATGTCCAAACGTACTTATGTACATATGTATGTATGTATGTAGTGCGGTTCGTATGAAGCAGCGCGCCTCACGTGAATGCGTGCGGAATTATTAAAACATTCCCACACATTACAACAGCACATCAACGCTACAGAAGCAGCAACACCAACAAATCCACAAGCAAATGGCATAACAATAATAATAAAACAAAAAACAGGAGAACGTGTATGCGCGGATTCTTAAACGTTTCAGCAACAATAAAAAAAACGCAACAAAGTAAATGAAAACAACAGCGAGGTGTAAGCAAATGCAGACAGCTTAAAGCTGCTCTTGTTTGTTGTACTTGCAGTGCGCTTATTGTTTTTATTTTTATTTTTATTTTTAAATTTGTGTGTATGCATGTGTGTCTAAGCACTTCCAAAGAAAACTGATTTAAATTTTATTGCTTTTGCTTAACCAAGGTGAGCGCAACATTTGCCAACTTTGTAGCAAATACATTTTTCTTGTGGTTGTTGCTTGGACTGATAACTTCTAAGCAAGCGCTCGCCCACTTGCACCGCTACCGGCCGGTCGGTCGCTCATCCAACAGTAGTTGGCAATCCAATTGAAGCAGCATTTCGCGCTTCAGCACCGCCAATATTTAAATTTTTCCCAACTTCGACTTTGTTATTGTGTTGTATTAGGTTGCAGCAAAGTACTTGGTAAGTGCTGCACCAAGATGATTTTTTTAATTAAATTAATTATAACAATTATTTTTGAGTGTGTGCTATATGTACATGTATGGGCGTTAAAGCGACAGCAATAAATGTTGAATGGCATAGCAGCCGCTTCAAATGGACGAGAGCTGTTGCTCATAAAGCAACACTGCGCTAAAACGTGGCAACTAAAAAACTTAAGAAAAAAACTAGCGTGGCAGTTGCAAGCACTGCTAACTTCACTCAAATAGTAAGCCACTACCTGTTAGCAGCACATACACACACACACACACACACAAACTCATATGTGCACATAATATTTCCAGCTGCCTTTCAAGCCAGTTTTTATGTCTGTTGTTTACTTGTGCTTATCTGCCAACAGCACATCATCATTATAAACAACAACAATCATATCAAGAAATTAATAAAAACTGAAGAAACAAAAACAACAGCCATATTATACGCCTGCATAAATAAGAATATATGTGTATAAGCATGTCTGTATATATCCACTAGGCTGTTGCTAGTAACAGCCGGCTACTAGTCGCCAGCAACATCCACCGGCATTATCGTCATTTTCTTGGCTTATGCTTACTGCTTCAGTAATGTTGCGGTTGCTTTTGTTGTACACATCAATGTGTTGCTGTGCTGCTGTGCTGCTGTCTGTCAACTGCGCCACAATTACCGTTGAAAGATGCACACACACGCAGGTGTATGCGTTATGGGACCCTTTGAAACCAGTAGCAACACAAAAGTCAACAGCGGCAGTGTAATGTATGTGTGTACAGAGATGCGTGCATACATATGTATGTATGTAGTGGAATTGACCAACACACACATACACAATATTGCAGCTGTATTTGTGGTAACTTCTGCCACTTTACTTACACACGCCACTGTTGCACACACACACAGTTGATACCCACCAGTTTATATTTCGTCTGCTAGGTGTATTATTTGTTGTTGTTGTTTTAATGTTATTAATATTGTCAATATATCTCATAGCACAATTCACCTGTCGTCATCAGCACTGCAGAGAACTTGAAATGTTGCTGCCGTTCATTGCTACTTTTAATTTTTGCGACGAATTAATGTGTAGATGTATCTCTGCCACTATTAAGTAGAATGAAATTGTTGCGCACGAAGCAAGGTGCGCCGTTGGTATTGCAGTTTAGTTGTTTTTTTTTTTTATTTTTATTTTTATTATTAAACACGCAATTCGGTTTCAGCTTCTTCATCCACTGACTTTTGCCTTCGCCTCCATTTCATAAGCATTATTTATTTGTGGTATTGTCTTTGCTATTGTTGCTTTGTGGATGTGGAAGTGTTGAGTTGCTAACAGCAGCTATTGAAAAAAGTCAGCTGCTACTTTGCGCAGAGTACTGAGTCTTACTGAAAAATATGAGCTAGTGAAGGAACATGTTGTGTCAAAGTGGCGATTTTTTAAGAGGTGGCGAGAGTTTAAAGGCTGTAGTTAGTGTTAATGTTGAAGAATGAATTCGAAAAATTGGAGCAGTGCAACATATTGCTGTTACGATGATATGTTGCTGAAGACATTTTGTAAGTAAACATCAATTTTATAAACCATTAAACAGAAATAGATGTATGGATATACCTATTTTTGATTTTCGTGGCAATATACATACATTTCGTGCAACATGTTGCTAGTACGAATATTACTATATATTGCTGATGAGAAGTATTTAAACCAAAATAATTTTTTTAGATAAATAAGTTTGTGGTTTGGCATATTATATTTGTGATAAAAAATTTTAATAATTATAAAAAAATATTATATATAAAAAATACTAAATTGTTACTGCAAGCAGAGTATGACTGCAGGTATTTGAAGTCGATTTTCTCTTGTCACAAACATTTTTATTTATTTTTTAAACATGAAAAACCTAAACGGGAGCAAATGTTAGAATATGTAAGGCACTTAACAAGCAAGCAACATGTTGCTGGCGCAGAAATATGCTGCTAAGGTGCTTTTCAGACACTCAAACGCCAAGTAACATGTTTCAAGTGCAACGCTGCGGCTTAACCTCTTCAGGAACATCGGTGCATATGTGTACGTTTAGGTTTTTTTATTTTTTTTTTTAGTTATTTCAAGAGAAATGAAGTAAAATTTTATTAGAGAATATTTCAATATAGAATCCCTCAACTAAAGAAAAACAAATCGCTACGTATAACGGAATATTCTGCTTTATTCATGGTGTTTTTATGCACTGCAACGATAACTTCTTGTGCGGAAAGTGTTCCCATTTATTCAAAAACAATCATTATTACTTCCCAAATAAAATATCAGGTAAGTAAAATATAATCCCTTTCAATGAATGTATAAGTTTAAATATCGTATTTTGAATTATAAGTCGCATTTTATAGCTTTTATAGCCAATTATAAACGTACACATTTGTGTACAGTTATCGGCTGAGGTAGTGGTAGTTCTTGTGAAAATCGTTTCGAATAACATTTCTCTCAGAATCGTGGTTATGTTTGTGAAAGTCTATTATAAACAATAAATTCTTGTTCTGATGGATTCAATTTTATACCCAGGTTACAATGAAGGTAAAAAGAGGATACAATAAGGAGTAAATCACTGCAGAAAGACAAAATAATGTTAGCCCAGATGTAGAAAAGTTAGAAGAAGATTTGACGATTGAGCCCAAGAACCCAGAAAGACCTTTTATGAATGAGGAAGACTACACCGACTCCGATGGAAGCATTTATTTTCGCAACTCCAGAAAACTTAGACGTATTTTAGAAAGTGAGACTAGCGACGAGGAAAACCTATTAGATATTAGACAACACCTACGGTCTCCGATTTGGTACACTGAGAAGGATAATGAATTTTCTAGTACGCCACCACCTTTTGTGAGTCCCTTTGAAATTAAAATTATCGATGAAACTCCATACGAATAGTTCAAAAATATATTTACCGACGAAATCTTGGATAATATAGATGAACTCTACGTTAAATGGCCACATATGTGGACATTTTTTGTTTTTAATTACTATTTTCTATTTTGTTTCTTATCTTACTGAACTGTTACAAATGTAAGCTGAATAACTCGTAATAAAATGAAAAATAAAATTAACGTTTTTTCACTTTAAAAAATTCGTCCCTGAAGAGGTTAAGTTACTTGAAGGAGGTGAAGAAAGTTGTTTCTATTAGCGCAACTACCAGACACTTGAAAGATAAACAGACAAATGAAGTTTCTTGTTTTTTATTCCTTAATCACTCCCCTAGGGAGCATAGGGCCTCAACAAGAATTCACCATCTGATACGATTTGTTGCTGTTGTACTTGCGTTATCACGCGCGACGTTAACTGTAGCTAACTCACGCAAGTCGATCTTCGCCAGGTGGTTTTGGGTCGACCTCGCGCTTACGAAGCTAAACTTCTGCAATTCCGCGCAAGGTTAATGGCCAACGAAAATTTTAGGAAGAAAATATAATTTTTTTCTAATACTAATTTAGTCCCTTCAATATGTTGCGTATGCTGAACTCTTCAAAAGCAAGAATTAAATTTTTGGCGCACTTGGGAACGTTCACTTAACAATTTTGTAGAAGTGTCAAAAATTACCTTTTCAAAGATTTATTTTTTTACTTTTCCTATATTCTCTTCCTACAGTATATTCGGCCGCCGTAGCCGAATGGTTTGGTGCGTGACTACCATTCCGAATTCACAGAGAGAGCGTAGGTTCGAATCTCGGTGAAACACCAAAATTAAGAAAACATTTTTCTAATAGCGGTCGCCCCTCGGCAGGCAATGGCAAACCTCCGAGTGTATTTCTGCCATGAAAAAGCTCCTCATAAAAATATCTGCCGTTCGGAGTCGGCTTAAAACTGTAAGTCACTTCATTTGTGGAACAACTTCAAGACACACGCCACAAATAGGAGGCGGAGCTTGGCCAAACACCCAAAAAGGGTGTACGCGCCAATTATATATATACATATATATAATATTACAAACACTTTTTTATTTGTTTTTTACGCATTACCAAACACTCAGAAACTAATTTATTTTAACACATTTACCACAAGAAAAAAAAACTGACAAACAGCCGCAAAACAGCTGACTTTGCTGGCATTTAAAATCATTTTTCGTATGAGTATCACAGCCTATAAAAACAATAGCAAAGAATATGTCACTATATATGCATGCGTGACGGAAAAATTACTGCCGCAAAAAAACAAAAAAAACCAAAACAAAAAATCGGCTACTGTCACACGAAATTTCACTCAGCTGAGCTAAACTTGATTTATATGAGAAACCCATAAATATGAGTGTAGACTGTTAAACAAACTTATATATGAGTAGAAGTATAAAGAAATAAAATGTTTGGAAAAATTCTGCTAGCACAGCAAAGTGTATTCTTTCACCTGGGCTGAAACAAAAAAAAAAAGAAATTTAAAAATGTATATTGGTGACAGGCAAACGTAGCCACACAAACGAAAAACAGGCAGATTTTTAATGTTGCTGGAAAGCAGACAACAAACGGTGCAGCCGTAGCTCATAGTTGCTGTTGATGTATGTTGCCTTTGCCTCACGCTGCAGGCATAAAATTGTGGGAAAAATTTGTGATTCAATGTTTAGCTTATTATTTTTCGTTGACTTGAATGGCTGGAGTTGACGTATTTTTGTACGTGAGTGTGAGTGATTCAATAGTACAAATAAATGTGTACATAGGTATGTGTGTGCTGCACGAGCATTTGCTTTTGAATCGTAATGCAAAACCTCAAATGAAATTAAAGACATCCAAAAAAATAAAGAATGGAAAAATCAAAACTTTAACAAAAACAAATAGGTATTAACATTAGAAGCCAGTATTTGCAACAAAAGAAATGTGTGGAAAACTTACTGCAGCGGTGCATCATCGTATTGCAGGTGCAGGGCAAAAACACCAAAAAAATTTAGAAATTCAACACAGAGAGGACTATGAGCTGGTAGCAGAACGAAAGCAGACAAACTAACAGTGATTTCGCGGCGTTAGTGGGCACTGAGACATTCATTGCTTACTGCTTCAGGGCGGGCAGCCAGCCAGTTGATGATACAGGCATGCAAGTTAAAGCTAGGGCAGTCGCATCACCTAATAGATAAACGAGTGTGTGATAGAGCGGCGGCGGCGGCGACGCTGCGCCTTATTAGTCCGTGTGTTTAAAAGGTAAGAGTGAAGGGGGGAGAAACGTTTAAAAACATTTAAAACAAATAAAGCGCCATTTGAGTTATGGGCTGCAGCAAATGGTTTACGCCCTTCTTAATGGATTGCAAATGAAATGAAATACGCCACCACAGCTAAGCAACACAACAAAGGGCGCTGTGGCAATACACCAACAGCAAGAACAATATATCTATGTATTTATGTATAAGAGCAGAAAATAAATAGGTGTAGAATATAAATAAGCAAAATACGAGTTCGGCGCATATGGAATGCAAAATAAAACCGATTTAATAGCTACAAAAGGTGTGCCAGTCAGTCGCGCAGTGGTGCTTCAACTGCTGACTGTCTGCCAAAAAACTACATGCCGGCGGCTTGGGAGTGTTTGACTGGCTAAAACGAAATGAAAAGGTACTTGCCGGTGGTACTTTATAGCGCATAATAACAAAAACTGATGGTGTGGCATGAAAGTTAATTTGAAACTAAAATGCAAAAATTTGGTGCATACCAACAAAAAAAACTACAAATAAAATTGTATGGCGCGCGGTGACACCTTCGCCGCGGAGAAGATGAGCTAGCGCTGAAAAAACATAGTAGCAATAAAAAAAAAAAACGAAAATAAAAAAGTATCACTCGACTCTTAAGAAAGCAACAAAAATTGCCGGGAAAAAAGAAAATAAAAATCCAATTGCAGCGCACTGGACACAGTAGCATAACAAAAATACGATGCGCACACAAATCTAGCGAACGTGCGAAACCAATTCTAATTAGCTGCGAGCAAATGCAGACTGACTAAGTATGTAGATAGACCGTCAGTTGGCTGAGCGAGTGACTGGAGTGGTGACGAACGACCATGAGCTGTAAGTTGTATAGTGTGAGTGGAGCGACGCCGCTACCGCCGTAGCCTCTCATGAGACGGTGGAGACGACACCCAGAGTCAGAGTAGTCAGTCGTCAGCAGTCAGTTAGCATTTGCTCATGAATGAATTCACACAAACGCTTTTGAAATACAAATACATACAACAAAAGAAGATTTAACAAACGTAAAAACAAAAACAACAAATGGCGATGTGTTGCTTAGCGTGAAAATTTGTTGAATCGTTGCTGCTATTAAATGGGTGGTGGCGAATGGTGTAGCGAGCGAGTGCGCAGAATTGCAAAGCGTGTGCAGGCGTGTATTATTTAAATGGGTTCGTGTGGTTATTAAATAATTAATAGCAAATAGTTTATTTACGTAATATTTACATTTGTATGTACATAGATACTTACATGCATTGATTAGGCTTGTCGCAATGGCCGTGGTCGCATCCTTTGGTGCATTCAGCTGCAATGAGAGGTAGATGAGATGAAATGCATGAGAAAGTTATAACCAAATATGGATATGTATAGGTTAAATTTTCAATTGGTAGAAAAAATAGTAGTCAGAAAAGCTAAACTTTCTTTAAAGATTTTAAAATAATTTAAAGACACAAAAGTGTATAGATAAGTTATAAGAAAGTAATAAAACTAAAGAGTTCCTTATATTAACAAAAAAGATAAGAATTCCCAAAAATTTAGATCCAAAGGAATGGTATCTTAAAAATTTTTAAAGATGAAGATAAAAGAAACATGCCAAACTTAGTTTAGTTCAAAGAACAAAAGTATGTTAAAAATAAAAACTTTAATAAAAAACAATCACAAATTTCAAAAATACTTCAAGTTGAAAATTTTTGGCCTCTTCTGCATTTCGAGTCGTTTTGATAGTGGTGTTCTTAATTCCGAATAAGTTACAAAAGTTTGACACCTTTTTCGGAGCACATTATTTTATATTCGATAAACAGCTGGTTCCAGTATTGTTTTGGATAGGATCGGCCATTAGGCGCCGATTATTGTCAAATTCGCAAAAAGTAAGATATTTCTACATATTTCCATAAAAAACATTGATTCGAATTCGATCGAATATTATTCGTGATGCATGGCACTGAAGCGAATTCTAGGACGTTCCCACGACAATCGATTCTACGTTAGCGGAACGCCCGGATTTATAGCCTTGTCTGTCACCATTCTAATATTATTTCGTTCCTTAGAGCTTTGCTTATCCAAATATTCTTGTACACAACTCTTATGGGAAAGATACTTCAAAGGGCGTTATATTTTTCCGCCAAACAAGAAAATTTTAGATCAAAGTTTATATAAAAAATGGACCACAAAAATAGTTCAGATCGGGAAAGAAAATTAACTTAAAAATTTTAAAGTATCAAGAGGTAGTAAAGTCTCTTAATATTTGAAAGTTTAAAAAACATGAAAAAAATACACATACAAAATATCTCAGACGAGCATATGTATCTCAGCAAGGAAATATGAAAAATTAGTTACTTCAAATGATTTCAAATACATGCATATGAGTATGTGTAGATATATATGTATATAAAAAATAAGTTATAACTGTGACTTAAAGAACGGGAAATTATATGAATAGAATTCAGTTACTATATGCAATTGGCGCGTACACTTCTGTTATGGGTTTGGTGTAGCTCCTCCTCTTATTTGTGGCGTGCGCATTGATGTTTTTCCACAAATGGAGGAGTCTGCAGTTTTAAGTCGACTCCGAACGGCAAGTGGGTTTTATTGGCAGAAATACACTCGGAAGCTTGCCATATCCTGCGCATTCCCGACCGGGACTTTTATCAAAGTGATAGTTTTAAAGGTGAAAGGCTGAAGCCCACCATCAATCAACTGATCGGACCTTATCAGTGTGGCTTTACACCTGGAAAGTCCACCATCGACCAAATGTTCACAATACGCCAAATCTTGGAAAAGATCTATGAAAGAAGAATCGACACACACCATCTTTTCGTCGACTTCAAAGCTGCATTCGACAGTACGAAAAGGAGTTATCTATATGCCGCGATGTCTGAATTTGGTATTCTCGCAAAACTAATACGGCTATGCAAGATGGCGTTGCTCAATATCAGCAGCGCCGTCAGAATTGGGAAGGACCTCTCCTAGCCGTTTGATACCAAACGAGGTTTCAAACCGAGTGATTTGCTATCGTATGACTTCTTTAACCTGATGTTGGAGAGGATCGTGCGAGCCGAAGAACTTAATTGCTAAGAGCGTGCAATTGTTGGCGTATGGCGATGATATTGACATTATCCGCCTTAACAACCGCGCTGTTAGTTATGCCTTTTCCAAACTGGATAAAAAGGCAAGGCGAATGGGTCTGGTTGCGAACGAGGACAAACCAAGTACCTCCTGTCATCAAATAAACATTCGGCTCCCACGCGCATCGGCACGCACATCACTGTTGACAGTTATGATTTCGTGGTTGTAAAGACTTCGTTTATTTAGGAACCAGCATTGGCACCGATAACAATGTCAGCCTAGAAATCCAACGCAGAATCACTCTACAAGTGCTCGTTGGACCAAGTAGGGTATTGAGCAGTAAAGTTCTCTCTCGACGAACAAAACTAACACTCTACAAGGCCAAAGTATGGCGCAGAAGCTTGGACGATGACAACATCCGATGAAGCGACACTTGGAGTGTTTGAGAGAAAGATTCTGCGGAAGATTTTTGGACCTTTGCACATTGGCGACGGCGAGTATCGCAGGCGATGGAACTATGAGCTGTATGAGCTTTACGATGACATAGACATAGTGCAGCGAATAAAGATCCAGCGGCTACGCTGGCTGGGTCATGTCGTTCGAGTGGATACAAACGCTCCGGCTTTGAAAGTATTCGATGCGGTGCCAGCTGGTGGTAGTAGAGGAAGAGGAAGGCCTCCTCTGCGTTGGAAAGATCAGGTGGAGAAGGACTTGGCTTCACTTGGTGTGCCCAACTGGTGCCGGTTAGCACGAGAAAGAAACGACTGGCGCACTTTGTTAAACTCGGTCAAAATCGCGTAAGCGGTTATCGCGCCAATTAAGGAGAAGAGATAGTGTTGAAGTGAATAGTGATTTTAATCAATGTGATGATGAGGAACTCTTTAGTAATCCTTTAATACTTTTGAAAAATATCAAATGCTTCAAAATAATTAATATCATAATTTATTTTTCGTTATAAATTGGATTTCTTTGTTTTAAGATATTTTTAATAAGAATTGCTTTAAGTTATAGAATTGCCAAAAGTATCTCAAAAAATACCAAAGGATGTCACAAGATGCAACAGTATTTCAGAAGATACAAAAGTATCTCAGACGCAATGAACACATATTTCAAAAGCTATACATACAAATATGATAAGAAATTTCATTTTCAAAACTTTTTCTTTTCAGAAATTGTGCAGATCCATATTTTTCAGAAGTTTTTTGTTTCGTTTTGTTAGCTTTTACTCAGCTCTGCTGCACTATCTTTTCCGTCAGTTTTTCAGCCCTTCGTGGTACTATAACAACAAAATTATCCACAAAAATATTTACTAATGATTTTCATTGCAAATTTCCCACATTTGTCTCGCATAAAATGTTTCTAGCACTTCATTCGTAGCAGTAAAATTTAAGAACGTGGTTTTTTTTTTAAATATTCAGCAAAAATACTACATATGCAAAACTGCGCTCGTAAAACTTTTGCCCCAGCCAAATAGGCGCTTGAATAATTAATACGATATACAATTTTTTTTCTATAAACCTATTCCATTATATTCATTTTTTTTCATACTTTTCGCGCCCCAGCCAGCACCACAAAATTCCACTTCAGTTGCTGTCTGCAGTTTTATGCCTTTTCCGTTGAAAAAGCAGACAAATTTTATATCAGTCAACTAACAGCAGCTACAACAACAGCAACATCACGAGTAACATCAAAGCGACGATTTTTCAAATAAAATGCAGTTTTTTCTTTTATAATGACCAATTCAACTCCACAAACTTAACAAAAACAACCAGCTGGAAATACGCACATAAAAATATTATGACAAATGTTGCAGCAGCGGCTGTGGCGTTGGTGTTGGCACAACTATGGAAAATAGAAAGTTGAATGCCAAAGCAAAGTCAGTGAAGGCATCCAACAAAATGCGAAGGTGTAGGTCGTCATAGTCGTTGTTGTTGTTGTTTGGTGGATGTTGCAATTATTGTTGTTTTTATTGCCATCATAGCATTTGTTGTCCATGAGCAGCGATACGCGGGTGTGAGATGCAGCTAATAAAACGACAAACAGCGAAAAGCATTGCGCACTTTACCAAAACCATATACTCTCAAATAACTTCCTTAGCTGAATGCCGGTTTAACAACTTTTTAGTTTTAATTGTATGCAACGCAGCAAGCATCATTCGATGCATTCGAAATTGGCAGATACTTTATCAATACAACTTGTCTGCCTGTGCTGGCTGACTCGCGGATGTGCATCTGCAGGTGTTTGATTTTTATTTCTGTTTTAAGATGGGTTTTTTCTCCGCAGCTTACAAATAGGTAAGTACATACATATTTAAGTGTATATGTCGTATGTACTATGGATGTGTGTAGCAGTACAATTTGCACGTTTGCTTGCTTTTCTCACATTAGACGATGGTTTACGAGTGTTTTATTTGATTTCCTGTGGCGAAGACATTTTTATATCTTACAGATAATTTTACGTTTTCTTAATTAATTTAATGTTTTTCATTTATTTTAGCATGTTTTATAAGTTAATACGTGCCTTTGTAGCGATTTATTGCTTTTATTAACTGTAAAACTGTAAAAAGACACTTTTCTATCTAGGAAATACATTTATAGGTAAATTAATTTTTTATAAAAGTGATTAAGTTGCCCGTTGTTTTAATGCATTCGTTGGTTGTTTTCCATCGCGGATACTTTTGTAGCTCATGGATATTTTTGCTGCACGTCTAATTTAACGCTTTTCACTGAATAACTGAATAACTGAACGTTTACTTTGTCCAAAAATTTGTGCAAATGTTTTTTTTTTTTCTAAAATAATGGCAGACAGATTTTTACATCTTAGAAGTAGTTGCGTATTCCACATTTTGCAGACGTAATATAAAAAAATGAAAAGTTTCTAATTAAGTGAAGGCCCACAAATCTGCATCTCGCAGATATGTTTTTTAATTTTAGCCCTATTTCATTTTTTTTGGCATATTTAACTGAATTTTAACTTTCCAGTTAATTCAAGTATTACCAAATCTTACAACTATGTACTTTTACTAATAATTTTAGTTAAGAAAAGGCAGCAAAAACAAAAACGACTTCATCCCGCCATCATATTCTCGCACCTCTCTCAGCTGCGTTAAGGGAATTTCTAAACGCAGGCATGGCTTTCAGGGCACATTAACTTCCTCTTTAAAGCTAAAAACAAAAAGAAGAAGGTTGCTAGCTAACTAAAAACCCTAACAACACCGATACCAATGCTGATCATTGGTGGCAAAAAGGAAACACAGAAAATGAAATAATCTCATGGTCACAATAAAAAACGATTCCCAAGCCTCTGAGACAGTCAAACAATCAGTTAGTCAGCAAGTCAGCCGATCGGCGAACGAGGCAGCCAGTTAAAAAGCAATGCATATGCATGTTTGTGTGTGTGTGTGTGTGTGTGTTATTGCGCGGCCTATGTTGCAAGAGTCAGCAATAGCAACAGCAGCGCAAAACAGCAGAAATATGTGGCAAACATGTTTTTGCAAGCCGCGTGAACAACTTGAGGCAGTCGGCGGTGACGACGATGCAAGAACGGAAGGAGTGCGATGTACGGCCGATGACGCGCTACAACAAATATGGGAGTTACCAGTATAAAAGTAGCTGAAGTTACGCGAAAAGATGCTGCAAGAAACGCTGGGCTCAAACTGCAACAAGGTCCTCTAACTCTTGCACCGCCGACGTTGTCTTTTAGCTCAGCTCTCAAACACTAAAGGACTCGTCTGCCGTAAATCGTGAATTACCTACGCGTCGATTGGCTTTAAAAATTCCAACAATTGAAGGAAAGGTAAGGCAAATAAGGAGAGTGGTGGGGTGGTGGTTGTAGCAGACAACCCACAATTCATTCAAAACCGCACAGTAAACTAATAGGACTCGATGCGAGCAGCAAAAAACCAAAAACCAACACCAACAAAAAGAAAGCGATTTCTTGATCGCGCAATCTGGTTAAAACTTTTGAGCCTGCAAGTGAGTGCATGTGATATTTGTGTTTGTGGAATTTTCGCTGCCTCAAAAAAAAAGCAAAGAAAATGAAAAAAAAATAATAATAATATTAAAAGCACAACCGCATTGATTCAGCTCGATGCCAATGCGCAGCCGGATAGGCAGACGAATTCGCTTCGATTAGCTTCCACCACACTAACATATACTTTTAATGCACTCTGAAGTTTACTGCCTTCTACAATACGTACTACATTTTCCTTGCTTCGGGTGATGCGAAACAGTAAAATAGGTAGAAAATCACAAAAACGTGCGCATATGTTTTTTCCCCACTTTTTGCTATATTGCGGCTGTTGTCCAAGAACCTTCTGAACTCAAAGAACCAAACAAAGTTCCAATGCTTGTTTTTACACCCAATTCGCTTAGCCTTTGATAGATTCTTTCCTCGGCTGGAGTCCATTTTCCAATGAAGTGCGCGTTCACTTTTTAATTTTCCTCACCATTTCAACTTGTAGACACCCGCTCGCTCACTTTCCATAGCATCTTTTGTCTTGGTGGGGCTCGAGGCAAACGCTTAAGGGCAATAATGAATAATATTATAGAGCAATTGGCATTCTGCAGCCTTAAGTAGAAAAAAAATGGCAATTTACTCACATAGTACAGAGTACTGAAGAGACTGCTTGTTTGCTCTATAAGGCAAGCATAGTCAAGCAGGAAACTGATTTGGTAGCCGCCTGTGTTGGTTGCAGAGCAAGGACGAGACCAACCGTTTAGTGGTAAATGATTTCTGCCTCTGAAAGTGAGTTTATGTATGGCTATGAAGCTCACTGAAGAATCGCATGCATGCCACCAGGCATACTGCAGTGATGAAAGCAAAGCAAGAAAAAGAGTAGGAAAGAGGTAGGGAAATCCAGTTGATTTTGCCATATACGTGTGTGTATGTATGCCAGTGAGTTCATGTGCAAGTAAGTGATCTGCGCGCAAGTTCACACGCCCGCAAGGATTTTTATTAACACACATGCGTACATATGTAGCCATGTAAGTGATTGTGGCGTATGCATCATTGTTGATGTGGCAAATGCAATATCTGAGAGTATTACAAAATTGCTTTGCTACGATTTTTCCCAACGTAAGCACTTTCACTGTGTGAACGCGTGCACTATGCACTAAGCACGAAATAGAGGCTTACTCGTACATACATATAAACGCAGGTATTTGTAGTACCATATTTATAGCCTAAAATGGTAATAGGCTGTCAGCTGCTGTGCTGGCATAGCGATCACTTCGTTAAACCTACCATTCGATAAGTTGAAAGTGTGTGGGAAACTATGGTACAGATACGCAAATACGAAGTGTAGAAAAGGGTTGAAAAAGCACATAAACTCAGAATGGCTATATTCAAGACGTAGTACCTTTAGAAAAGAGAGCTTTCGCATGCTCTGGAAGCTGTATGAAAGCATACAGGGCGCCTTGCATTGATTAAAGCTTTAAGCGCCCAAGTAGGAACTATTCAAAAGGTACATTACAGATAAAAAAGCAGGAAAGCTGCGTGTAGGAAATTTTTAAAAAGCTCCAGAAAGACAAAAATAAAAAAGTGATTACAGCAAAATACTTTGAAATGTCACACAAGTAGAAAGATATTTTCTTAAATTGATAAAAGCTTTAAGTGTCAAAGCTGCACGGGAATTTTCGAAGAGCAGCATATAAGTAAAAATAAATAATTATTTATTATAAAGGGTTTTTCAATAAGGGCGGGTAGATGTTGAAATGGAATAAAATGGCGTTTGCTGTTTGGCACGTAGCGCCGTCCTGCTGGAACCACATGTCGTCTAGGTCCATATGGTTCAATATGGGCCATAAGAAATTGGAAGGGCCACCACGTCTACCGAAAAATGGGCGCAATGCGCGCAACGTTTGCGTTAATGAACACTGATTTTGATAATAAAGTTTTGTCATTTGAACGTGCTGTTCAATCGTGTAACTTGCCATGATGATTTGGCATAAACAACTGAATAATAAACAAAAGATTTGACAGATGTCACCAAAACAAAATGGCTGCCACAGGGCCCCAAAATCGACCCGCGCCAATTGAAAACCCCTTTACATAGAGAGACATTTGAAATGGGATGAAAGCGGCATACAAGCACAAACAATAAACTATTGTATTTTGTATTGATGAAAGATTAAATATTAAAGACGCGCGAAAATATTCGAAAAGCAGCATAGAAACAATGCGAATCTACATCCGACAATATATTATATGTATATAAATAGAGCTTTGAAATAACATGGGAGCTACGAGGGAGCTTTTAATACGACGCCTTAAGGGGGGGCAGGGTCACAAAATCGAAATTTTTTTTCTTCACTCATCTTATAGTAAATCATTTCAAGAATGTTGTGTCAAAATTTTAAGTGGATCGGAGCAGAACTCTCAAAGTTATAGCCTTTGTAGGCACTCTACCTCGAATGCGAAGCATCGATAATTTCTCAGAGTCATTTTTTCAAACGCGTTTTTCCCGAAACGACTTCTTAAAAGTCGGTGCCAATCACAACTCCGAAACTATTCAACCGATTCTTTTCAAATTTGGCACACGTTTTCTAAATCAAAAATACCTCCCCCCCCACACTGTTTTTTTTTAAGGTTGTTTTTCACTTACAAATATGGCGAAATTTTTCGCCAAAAATGCTCGTTTTACGTTTTTTTGCCACCAAAACTACAAAAATGAAAAAAAAAAATTTATTAATGTGGGGGGGAGCATTACGTCATACTTTAACTGAAAAATTCGACTTTTTTAGTTTCAGATGATTCTACGACGAATGCCGATTGGCACCGCAGAGCACCTCTCGAAAAACATATCTCCAAAAAAACTCTGTCATGGGCTTATTTGTCAATATTTTATTATTAATATTTTTTAAAAACTTATTGAAAAGATGTACAATAACATGCAACTGATTTTATTAAAGTATCTTAAGCCATATTTCTGTAAAAAATTCAAAAAAAAAAGTGTGTTTTTTTAGTGCTAAACCCTACCACCCCCTTAAGTCTTAACACGTTCACGCCGGCGCTGTTATTCATGGTCTTCGCCCACAGACGGCAATGTTTACATCTTTTCGCTCTATCGGACGGGAGCGATTGCAGGTCATAAAACGAAATTTGTTCGTAAAGGTAGTCGTTTATGGCATCTCATCTCATAGGTACCGTCTAATAAAGTACCATTGGTGGTACGCGCTGCCAGATGATGCAATTTTGTGCGGGCCACCGCTGGTACACGCCGCCCCATGAAGCAGACTTGTGCGGGCCACCGGTGGTACGCGCCGGCGTGAACGTGTTAAACTAAATCAATGAAAGTTTCAAGCATCAAAAGTGTGCGGGAAAGTTCGAAAAGCAATTTGAGTAAAAAATTACATTTCTGTCTAAGAACAGGAGTACGCCATAAAATGCCACGATATCTTTCCTATTCCAGAATTCATAATATCTCACTTTTGTTCCCACATGTAAGAAAGAGTTTGGCGTAAATATATGTATTAGTCTGTAAAGATATTGTAATCATTGACTTAAATAAATGAAATGAAATGCTTTTCAAAGCTTGCCAAGCCATTGCTAAGTGACATAAACCAAATCACAATATATTTTCAGCACGAATATTATTTTTTTTTAAGTAAATAAAATGTAGAACAAGGCCATTAACTGAAATTTTAAAACAAACAATTACGGTGCAAAGTAGAAACATTACTCAAAATTTTGAAGAAAACAAAAAAAATTAACGCACATGCGCACTTCCACAACCTAATTCAGTGTACAAAAGTAAATAATCGTAAGTGATGGGCTACCAAAAATAAAGGATAGCCAACATTACTCCAAAGTGAGAACCAAAGCACGCGAAGGTGCTTTATTTTATATAAATATTTTTTTTTTTTTTTTTTTTTTTGTAGAACTCATGCACCTTAAGTACTTTTTCGAGTAGTCATTAACATATCAAAAAATTTAGAATTGCTTAGAAAAACAAAAACTTCTATACAGATCAGCGATCGACTAAGCTGATTGATCGCACGTTGCGCTTAAAGTTTATGTCATTTTCGTATGAAAACCACTTTGAAAAAAATGTGTGGCGAAACGAATCATTTGAATGTTTATTTTTAACTTACTTTTTTTCATTATTGAAAATCACTTGCTTGTCAAATCAAATGGGATGATTTAACAAAAAATTTGAGCGGCGTAATTTTGAGAAAGAATAAAAATAAGTGAGAAAAAATCGATTTGAATTGCTTGCTGCTAGGATGCACACCCATCTGAACACACACATGCACGCACACGCCTAAGCAAACAGTTAAGCTAAAGTGTAATTATTGTCTCAGCCGCCACAATTGATTGGATTGGGACTGTGAAGCGCATGCAATATAAATATTTGTTGGTGCGATGACTAGAAGCTAAGTGTGTTGCTGCTGTTGACACTAATTATTAAGTATTTCTTTTTTTTTGTAGGCCGACAGTTCCAGCTACAAGGAAGTGAATGGAAAATACGCGAGCATTGCTTGATCATGGCATATTGGTATACAAAAAACAAACAAAAAAGTGCATGTACATTAATTTTCTTTTATGTAAATTACAAAACTATTGAGTGTAGAAAATTTCATTTGTCATCGTCTGCGTTTGAGGCTACACTGGCGGGCTATTGTTTTCGAAAGGCGGCGATCGCAAGACGGAACGATCATTCAAGCAAGGTACTGGCAAAAGACAGGACGAGGGGAAAAGGGCCGTGTATGGTAGGTCATAAAAAGAATAGGTAAGCTGAGAAATAGTGCATGAAAAATGAAGAGGTGCGGAATAAAAGAAGGGGTCCAAAACTGTTGATTTTCAATGAACGCTTTAGTAATAAGATTATTTGGTGATTCATTTATTCACAGGCTAGTAAGGAAGGCGGGCGAAAGTACTAGCGACCTAGATAACGAGGGTTAAGCATTATACGAACGGAGGGGCGTTAACAAGCGAGTGATAGAGTGAAGTCTAACATTTCTGTAAAAAAAAGAAACGAAAAAAAACCGAGGAGCTGAAGAATCTTAGAAGTTTTCAAGAGAAATGTGTGAAAATATCATTGCAACTCATTTTGTAAGACAGTTGAAAAATCAAGGAAAACAAATACAGCTTTGAAACTCTTGTTTAATTGTCTAAGTTTCGTTGGAAAAGGGCATATAGAGCTGTAACCTTTAAGAATTAGTGGTCACTTCATTCGCGTTAATTTTCAAAACTTTAAAATCACTTATCTTAACAGCTCGGTTGGGTATTAACAGCCGGGCAACGGCTAGTCCATTAGTTGCCTGAAAGACTGATTAAAGTCAGTCAGCATAATTATTAGGCTGCTGTATGCCTATCATGTCAAAAGCATTAAGTCAACAATCCGGTTTATAAATCTGACGAGAATTGTAGTGAAGAAAGCGAGCTTAAAGCAATGAAAGAGCGTGCAGCGATTAACTTGTTTGGAAGAAGGGGCTAGTGTACTCTATGGAAACTCATGCTTTTAAGTGCGAAGAGCGAGATGGACTGCCTTTTGCTGCTGTGCAATAAACACGCGCCAGCTTCCAATATTTTATTTCAAAAAAGGGTTGGGAATTCCAGACAATAATGAATAAAATAATGAAGAGTTCAAGAAATAAAAAGTAGTCAAATAAGCTGAAATAATTTTTTTAACCGATAATTTAATGCAGAATTACATTTCAATCTAATTTGACTACAACAAATATTTGAGTGCAACATCGAACATAATTCGAGCATCGAAAAACTCTTGTTGCCTCACAAAATGTGTTGTAGCTTCAGTTAAGCCAGCAAGACAACCAGTTGTTGTGAAACATAAAACATTTTTTCTTCCCAACATTTTTGGGGAGGGGCTGGTTGTTAGGTTCTAGCAACAACAGCAAAAAGAACCACAAAGATTGCTAGCGATCAAGACAAGATACAAAACACGCCATGCCATGCCACGGAACTCAACTGCGGTGATAGTAGAGGAGTAGGCGATACGTAAGCGCGAGAATACGAAATATTGTAGGCAAAGCCAGAGCCTAAACCTAAAGAAAAATCTTCCCACGCCACAGTTTGGGCACAAAACGAATGAAAGGATAGTAACGGTGTACAATGAGGTGCGAGGAAAGACAGGCAAGCAAAGAAAGTAAAGAATCATCGGTCTCTGTGTTTTATTGTTGTTGTTCGTTTTGTTTGTTGGCGCATATGGAGCACTAAGTAGCGGCACAGAAATTGTGCTGCTACCAGACCCTGGTAGTCAGACGGCAATTCGATTATTTTGGAGTCCCTTTTCTGCCAATACGGCGGCAGAGCGGCAGCTTCACATTTCCGCTCGCTACGCCGCTAACTCCGCTAGCTAACTACGTCCTGCTGCTAGTGCTTATATAAGCCAGACACAAAAGGTGTGTGGTTGTCAATACCTGTCGTACTGTTGGCTTACTACTACTACCACTACAACTGCATACGAGGTACTTTGCGTGTGCTCCAAGGGACGATTCTGTGCACTCAAAGGCGGCTGCCAGCAAGCACGCAAGCCCAGCAAGTGGGTCCAAGCGGTCTTCAGGCTGTGCGGCTGCACAAAAATACGTATCTGTGTGTTAGTGCCTTTTGGAAGGTGGAATAAGTGTGTGTGCTTGTGCTTCTGCATGTGCGGTGCCATTCAAAATTTAAAGACCCTTCAGCTGCTGTGTTGCTTTTTTTTACTACGCTGATACTCGTTTGTTCGCCGCTGCTCGTCTTCCTTTTTCGTTGTGTGGAATTTTTTCGTTGTTTGTGCGCTCTTTACTAGCGGATGTTGATTACACCTTGAATTTTGTGGTAAATATACCATTTTTTCGCCTGCAATTGTGGTATGCTTCCTTTTTTCGTTGAACGCTGCCGCCAGGTTGCTGTCCTTCAACAGGCAAGTGGGTAAGTGCGTGTTCGTATGTGCGTTTTTTTTATCACAAAATATGCGTTGCTGGCAAGACAAACGAACAACAATAGCAAATCGGAAGCATTGACACTGCCAAAAAATACAGCTGCCGCTGGATGCACCGGTTTTCAGCAGCATATTTTTTTGCCATTCCTATGCCCGATTTAATCGAGTAAATGGCCTTAAAATTAGGTACTTTCGTAGAGTCTGATTTCGAGTTGAATACAATTTGCCAAAATATAATGAGTATTAAAAGGAAATAAAAATAATGAAAACTGAAGCTGGCGAGGCAGGTTGTTGTTTTCTGTAGTTATGAATGATACATATGAGGCTGATGGTGGTGGAGAAAGCAGGCAGTTTGAGGGGTAGTGAGAAGCAGTGAGGCGATAAGCCGTGCTGGTAGCAGTAGCAGTGGCAGCAACTTCTTGAATACGAGTAAGTAAGTGGGCAGACAAGTGTTTTAATCAAGAAAGGAAATGAGCGATTTGTCGAATGAATGAATGATCGCATGCGTGCGGCAGCGAATGAATGAATAAAGTGCACTTTTTAAGTGTGTAGAAGGCGCAGAAACAGAAGTTGTGAGGGAAAACGTAAGCGAAGCAGCGAAAAGCACACTAAAGGCTGCAAATTTCAATTTTTGTGTGAAATGCAAAAACACAACATAAAAAAAGGCGCAATACTGGACGAACACACAATATATTGTTTTTATTATATTGAGAATTTTTCGTACATGTTGTTAGTGCTGAAAGATTTACTGGAGACAACGACAATTGCAAAACTATATTTTCCAATTTTTTTTCAAATTTTTTTGAAGTATATTTCGGAAAAATAGTCTAAATTTTTTTTGTGGAACAATTTTAATTACAAAAAAAATTGGGCAAAGTACGTTGCTTTGATAATTAAAATAAAATGAAATTTTTTAATGCAAAAATAATTGTTTGAAAATTCGTTGGAATTTGTTTTTTTTTTTAACTCAAGTGACTATGTTCTTAGGAGCAAAAGAAGTAAGAAAAAAATACATTTAGGTATAAATATTTTTTTTTTTTTTTTTAATAATATTGCTTTTTTTACATTTATTCGTATTGATTTTTTTTGTGTTTTGCTTAATTACTGCAGCCTTAATTTTACAATTTTTAAAGCAAATAGAAGAGACTGAAATATTTAACACGTCATCAAATGCACTTTTTATACATATGCATATGCATATGTATTATATATAAATTGTTTTTTTCTTCTTAGTTTTGAAAATACATATATTAATTTTTGTTCAACCTACCTTTATCACAATAATCTCCCTGCCAGCCACTCAAGCAGATAATTTCACCGCTCTCCGAGCAGGTATAATGCCCAAATGAATCATCACGTGGCCTACACAGATTCGCACAGCCGCGACCATAATAATGAGCATCGCAGGTGACACGAAAATCATATTCCAACCAAGTGTATTGAGCTTCGCTCTTGTTCGTTTTCCACTCAGTCGATACTTCGAGCACTTGTTGCAGCGACATACGTTGAATTAATAAATCTGTGAAAAAATACATAAATGTTTATGCTTTAAAATAAGTGAACAAATAAGTAAGAAATATTGAAATAAAAAATTAGGAAAATATTATATAAATGGCGCATTGTGATGAAAAATGTCAAACTACAATCAAAATTAATGGTTTAATATATATAATAATATTTTATTTTTATTTATTTTTTTATTTAATATATGGAAAATAACAATAAATTATTATTTTACAAAAAAACGGAGCACCAGCTGCCAGAGATATAATAATATAATAACAAAAATATTGTTGAAAATAGAAAAAATAAACAAATATTTTACAAAAATGGCAACTTTGGATAAATTTGATTGCGGGTATCTTTAAGTTCTAATTTTCTATTTTGCATGGTATTTTCCATGGTATTATACACATACATATTTATGGCTTTATGGCCCTCTTAAATGCGTTAAATTAATATTTCAGTACGTAAAATGCATAATAGGCGGCAGTTTTAAGAAATATAAAAGCAAGTGCTGCTGTTTTGTAATAAAGTTGTGCTAAAAATCCAACCAGACAGACCTGTAGGTGATTAGTACTGCAGCAGGGAAGCAAAGCAAAATAACAGCACGCTATGAGGCCCCTCCAGGAAAGACAAGAGCTGCAGAAGGGAGAAACAACTGCAAACGCCGATGCATAAGGAAACAATGAAGATAATGTAGAGATTTTGGCTGCAAGCAAGCAGCCGAGAAAAACAAGCAAGAACATGAGAAGTTATCGAAAAGATCAAGTCGTAAAAATTATTTAAGGATAAAAAAACACAGCCAGAAGAAATTCTCAGGCAGCAGCGGAGACTTATGAATATTTCTTACCTTGTACTTGGTTTTTTTTTATTGTGTTTTGTTCGAGATTGATGAGAAAGCCGCTGTGATGCAGCAGCAGTTATCACTGCATAAATATAAGCATGCATGTGTATGTGTGTGCTTGCTCGTCTGCTGGTTAGGTTATTAAATGAAGATTAATTATTGTGAATTAGTGGAAACGGGAGGCCGAGCCGTGAAGAAATACCATCGCGCAATACAATGCCTTACTGGACTGAGATGGAGGATGTTGTAAGCTGTATTTTTTGTGCAGATTATCAGTGGCAAGTTGCAGAAGCAGCACAGGTAGACGCGCACTTAATTGTATTAAATACATTTGGTTTGTTCAGAGTATTTTGGGATACACTCCTAAGCGCCTCATCGTGCCTCAGTAACCATGTAAAAGCAGCACGCAATAGAGATATGGAAGAAAAGTACAGTATTGACCGCTTCAAATTACAGATTTTGTCTTAATGTGTCTTAGGTTCTACAAGCTGTTTGTTAGTTAGGAGTTACAAATTTGTTAATCTTTAGTTTCTCTCAAATGCATAATTAGCGCGATTTCTAAGGAAAACAGAGCAGTGATTTTTTGTTTTCCCCTTTCTTTCATATTAGTTTTCATTGTTCGTGGCAGGCAGACAAGCAAATGTCAAAAAGAAATTAGATATTCAACATTCCAAGTAGAATAATTATAAATAAAAATTATAGCAGCACTACATGTTGCTGACTGGGCGATCTTTTATATGAAAATTATATTATTAAATATGTACATATACATTTAGCTATGGGAACCGTGATAAGCGCGTAACATAAGAGATAACTTGCTAAAATATAATAATTGCCTTCGACAAAATTACTACAAACCTTTACAACAACCTGCAACATGTTGCCATAATATCAATAACACTAGTTTACGAATTTTCACTTTCAAAAATGGTCCTCGACCAAAAAGAGTTTTTTAGACTGATTTGAGGTCGCTGAAAGCAAAACTGAATTTTGTTATTTTTTTTTTTTTCAAAGAACGGTTTCCGAGATATTCCCAAAAAACCTGTTTTTTGGGTAATAGTGCAGTTATTACCTGCAATCTCGAAAACCGTACGCGCCATTTCTTTGAAGTGCATAAATTTCGAAAGGCACACATATAACCTACATGGCAATATATAATTCGCGTCAATGGAAGTCGTAGTTTTCGCAAAACAGCTGTTGAAAGTTAAAAAAAGGCATTTTTGACGTTTTTTACTAAATTATCAAAGTTTATTAACTTTTTTCTGGAACAAAAAATTTTTTTATATCGACATAAGATAGGTTTTCTGAAAGACAATTTTGTAATCCCTCCATTTGTGGAACAACATCAAGACGCACACCACAAATAGGAGGAGGAGCTCGGCCAAACACCTAACAGAAGTGTACGCGCCAATTATTTATTTATTTATTAAGCCTAAGTTTGTCTGAATCGACGAAAATTTGTAGAAATTTGTAGCTGAGCCAAATTTGACAGTCGATATGATAGCTCAGAGGTTAAATTCATCGCATGGAATAGTTCACAGGCACCTGGTTCAGTTGGGAGAGGCTTCAAAGCTGGGAAAATGGGTACCACATAGACTTTCCGTCACCAACCTTCAGCAGAGAGTGAATGTGTGTTCTCAGCTGCTGCAACGGCTTGAAAATGAAAGTTCTTTGAACCTTATCGTTACTGGTGATGAAAAATGGGTCCTTTACAATAATCCTGTTCGCAAACGCCAATGGTTATATAAAGATGAAATATCAGAACCGACCCCTAGAGATGGCCTTCGCCCCAAGAAGATTCTCTTGTCTATTTGGTGGGATGTGGCCGGTATTGTTTATTATGAACTTCTGAAACTAAACCAGGCGATAACTGCTGATTATTATTCCCATCAGCTATCAAACTTGAATGAGCCACTCAAAAAAATCGACCGTTTTTAGTGAATAGACGCAAAGTTTTGTTTCAGCACGATTACGCAAGACCTCATACCGCAAAGCAAGCATTAGACAAGCTGAACGAGCACGGATGGGAGCTAATGCCGCATCCATCATACTCTCCGGATATTGCCCTTTGTGATTATCACCTTTTCCGTGGACTTCAATCCCATATGAGTAACAAGAACTACTCCTCAAAAGAAGCTATAAAAAGCGATAACGAAGCGTATTTTGGCTCCAAGGACAAACATTTTTTTGAGCAGGGAAGACGTTTGAACGTTAGGAAGACATTGTAAATAATGAAGAAAAATATATTATTGATTAATAAATCTTTAAACATCGTTTTTATTAATTTTAAAACCACCTTTAAAAAACGCACGAAATTATGGACTGACCTGATCTAATCATGCATTTATCAGATGGCATTAGAATATAATCGATTTGAGTCAAAGCTGGTTCTTACTAAAACATAGATTGACATGTCAGTAAAGAAAGTAAGCCCAGTTCTAAATATTTAGCCCTATGTTTATGTGGCAATGGCTTTATTTTCTACAAACATTTATAGAAAGAATAAGTTATACCTATATACAATTGACAAGATCAACAACTGAGTAAAGTGGCTGCTAAAGACCGGTTTGCCTTGCCGAGTGAGGCTGCCAGCTACATTTGGTGTGGAGCGGCGGATTATTTGTATTGTGGGCACATAAACTGCGTCAAATGTATGAATACATGTATGCATGCGTGTATGCACATATACAAATGCATGCGACTAAGGTCTATAAAGTAAATTGCAGGTGCATGACTGGTGAATTGAGGTGGTGTGGCAACAAATACAAAAACAAAGCATAAGAAGAGTAACAATGCAAAAATAGCAACACAAAAAAACTACAATAAATTAGCGGACAACATCAAATTACAGCAGCAAAGGCAGTAACCGCTACGGCAGCGGTTAAAGTTGAATGCAGCATAATTCTCCCGCATGACAAACAACAACATGGGTAGTTTACGAATATGTATACCTACATATACATATACTCGTACATATTGTAATATGCAAGTGGCAGTGACATGGCGAAACCGTGACCACACACACGTGACCACTGAATTTTGCTGGTATTGCACCGGGCAACTGAAAGAGAACGAAGTTGAATGCACGAAAAACGAAGAAAATGCAAGAATGCTACCAAACTATCAACAAACTAAGAAAATATAAAGTAAAAGCTGCAAAAACGGAAAGAAAGAAAATAACTTTCAATAAGAAGTTTTCAGCAGGCACTTAATACCCAGTTCGGGTTGAGCGAAGGGTGGGATGGAAAAAAGCAAGCGTCCAAGCTAACAACAGCAAACAGCAATATAATCACCACGCCGCAGCAATCAACAATAATAATAAACAGCAATTTCAGAGGATTTTGGAGGTTAACATTTTCATGCGCAACAAGAACGAGAGACTTATGCAACGAACCCGACCAGCATTTGTAGTCTAACTGCCGGCGCAGCAGTGTAGTAGATGGAACTTAGGTAGTTTTGTTCAGTTTTTATTTGTTACCGGTGCTGTTCTTACTTTCCGCTGGTGGCATTTGCAAGTACTATAGTTGACGACGTATGAGCGCGTGAAAAAAGCAAAAGTGGCCGGCGATGGCGCGGTGAGGTTTCTGTAGCCGCCGCATTTAATTTTCGCTGCACTTAAACGAGATCTACCGTGGAATGGAGAAAAAGCGAAATTGGTGTCTTCAATAGATGGTGTTTAGCTAAGCAAGTGTTTTGATGCATGTATTTGGTTTTGTTACGAATTATATTAGGTGCGCAACTAAGTTCTGATGAAAATACAACTTTATTCTGAAAAAATGGTTACAAGTGAATCATTAAAAGTATTGCCCATCCCAGGCTACTACTTTTCCCCATCTTTCTGGTAGATCTCGTATACCGTCGCGGTAAAACTGTTCATCTCTTGAGGCTATCCACGGATCAAGCCAGTTTTTTATGTCTTCATATGAATGGAACTGCTAGTCTGCTGTGTCGAAGCAGTTTGTTTACCATATGTCTAAGCTTGGTTTATGACGTTTAAGTTATGTTAGAATCGACTAGCACACACTGCTGGCGGCAGCTATTGACAAACAGCGGGAACTTAGTTGCGCACCTTGTAGATGAAAAGTGAAGAGAGCTTGTGTAGAGAATTAATAAATGCGATTCAATGAAATATTTTTGCAATAATGCATAATGCTTAGGTGGTTTTAATAAAAAACGAAACTTTATTTTGAGATAATTTGACATGCATGCCCCCTCCAGAATTTGTCATTTTAGATGAATATAAGCTTTGTAAACAAATAAATGGCAACGTTGCGATTAACGAATTTCATGTGTGTATATTTCGGACAAGAAATCACTGTCAATTCCTTGTATGATAACACGAATGCAACATTTTTTAACCTTATGACGTTTGATCGATGTTTTTCTATAACGAGTATCTTCGACGCAATCAATTGAAGGACTAAAGTGAAAACTAAATAATTTTATTATCTTGTTTTTATTTTATATTTTGTTATTTTCATAATCTGAAACTTTTTTTCCTCTTTTTTAGTAATCTTTAATAATTTGTTCTTTTTTTAATGTAATATATTATTTATTATTTTCTATTTTATTATTATTCTTTATTTTATTATTATTTTTTATTTTATTAATATTTTTTATTTCATTAATATTTTTTATTTTATTATTATTTATTATTTTTTTATTTAGGTTTTTTTTATTCAATTTACTCGTTTTTTTAAATTAATTTATTGTTTTTTAAATTTATTTTTCATTGAATGTTTTTTGTTTTTATTGTTTATCTTTAAGCATTACTTAATATTGTAAATTTTTCTTTCATTTTCTTCATGTTTTTGATATATATTTTTATTTTTATTAATTTTATAAATTATAATAATAATTTTAGTTTCCCTTATTTTTATGTAATTTTTTTTTATATCTTTATTTCGTTTTACTATTTATTTTTAGTTGTATTTAATTTTATTATTTATTTTTAATTTTTTACCTACTGTTTTATTACTTTTTTTGCTACTTTCTTGTTTTGTTTATGCCGACAATAAGCGTAAAAACTACCATCATAACTTGTTTACTATTTTACTTAAATTTTATTTCATTTTTCATTTAACTTTTTTCTAATACTTTGCTTACTTTTATAAATAATTTCTTTATTTAATGTTTTTTTACATCGTGTTTATTTTTCTTTTGGTTCTTTATTCTCGAAAACACTGCATTTCGCTAAACCTTCCCTTCCACTTTAAACTGGAGAAAACTTTGCCCCAATCGCCTTTATTGAATTCACCTGCAGCAACAAACGATGCATACATACATACATACCACAACCAATTTCCATTTTCAACCTACAAATGAAAATTTCACTCTTATCAGCCCAAAATGACAACCAACCAGGCGCGGCACGCAGCGAGTGATCAATTTCTCAGCATGCGGAATAGCATGCGAGCTGTCACATTTTTCATGCGTTAGTTACAAATTTAATAGAAAGAAAAAAATTAGTAACGGAAATTTGAAATGCGACAGCAAACAACAATCAGTTTTCGTGCTTATCACATGAAATGTTTTTTCGAAGGTGACATAGCGAATTTGTAATGCGAAAATGTAGGAAATAAAATTAGCAAACGCACAAAAATTAACGACTTCTCACAGGAGGCAGAGTAAATTATCATTTTTTGTTTTTGCTGTTTTCAACCGCGTTTCTTCATATGCTGACAACTTGGAAGGTTTGGAAATTTTATTATAAATTATTTGACTTTTTTTCATTATTACAATATTATAGCTATGTGTAAGTTGCGTTGCTGCATTTTTGCGAGAGAACAACAACAATAAGTCGTACTCAAATTAATATAAAAAATGTGCGTCTAATAACCTGTCATACTACAAGTCCCACTGTTCGCATGCGCGGCCACTTGCTGTGCTGTGCTGTGCGCGGACCCAATGCGAAACTACCCGACTGACTGGCTTACTGCGGAGTCGGCTGGCTTGCAGTTATCGTCACTTCATGTGTTGCAGCAAAGTAAAAAACCTAATAAGCAGACGCAATGAGTGAGGGGAGGCGAAAAAAGCCAACGAGCGGGCTGCTGACTTGGTTTGTGCCGTCGCAAGCACTTATTACAACAATAACAATAACTACGGCAGCAGCAGAGGCAGTGATGAAAATGTAAGCAGCCGCAACGACATTAGCGGCAATAGTAAATGGCAAACGCAAATGCGCAAAGCTTTTAGGTGACTGCCATAGCCAACACATATACAGAACACTTTGTATGTATGCATGTATAGTATGTAAGTGTGTTCGTACACGCGCATATATTAGTTTCGTGGAGCAGCGAGCGAAGGTGCCACACAAAAATTCCGAAAATCCATTGGAATGCCAGCATGGTAAGTATGTGCGTACGTAGTACTGGAGTGCCACATGCCACATTTGCGGCCCAAAGACAGTGTGACACACAGAAATCGCAATAAGTGTGTGTGCGTGTGTTGAACATGTGTGCTAAGATGCAAAAAAAAAAAAAAAGTCAGGCTTAGCCAGCTGCTGCACACGTTGGCGACTTGACGACCCAGTACATGCGCCTAACGTTTTTTTGCTTGTAATAACTTTTTCAATTTTTATTTTGTTTCTACTTTATTTTACCCAAAGTAGCTTTGTTGCCAACAAAATTGCTATAGAACAGGTGCCATGCACGCGAGTTCCATTTATTTTGTGCAAAATATTTTTCGATGTAATTTTTTACGTCTAATTTTTCTGTTTCAAAATTTTTTTCGCTAACTATATTTACTTGTTAATTAATTAAGTTAATTTGTGAGCGTTCCTGCATCGTATTTGGCGAATTCGCACAAAAAATCCATGCGCATAGGAATTTGTTGGCCTATTCTATCTCGTTTGTTATTTTTGCTTCTTTTTTTTCAACTTTGCTGACCAACAACCGGTTGACATTCGCAACATGTTGCCACAAAAAATAAGCAAAACTCACAACTAATTCTTAACACAAATTGACATTTTTCGGATATTTAGTGTTGCTAGTTAGAATTGGCTGAACTGTCACAGTAAGCTGTGTTGCCAAACTGACTGCCCCGGAGAAACGCCAGTGGGTTGTATGCAATGGCTGATCGACTGGAGGCAGACCGCCAACCGCCAAGCGCCGCCAGTTAGATGGCGAGTACAATTAGCTGACTGGAACTGGATGATTTGCCTAACAACAGCTGGTCAAGTGGCTCAGCAACTAGATAGGCTGACTGCCTGTCACGCTAGGCGAGTAGAGTTGTGTGACAGTCGTATGGCAAGTAAAGTTACAAGCAAATGCAACTGCCTTGCCGACATTTCCTGCAGCTGACAATGAAAAGGTGTACTTCACCGCGAATGACCAAAAATTTGTTGCAGGAATTTTTGGGTTAATTAGTTTGAGATCTCAAAACAAACACAAAAAACAAAAAAATGTTAAGCCACAAATGACAAACTGACGTTTAAATTTAAAGACTCCGAGAACAATATGGTTTAGAAACCTGTCGCACTGCTATTATATTTCATATTCGCAAAAAGTACGCATTGTAAATGCCAGCTTATCAAACTAAGGAAACGAATAAGAAGCAGCCAGCAAAAGGGAAATAAGCAGCAAGAGAAAGAAAAGAGAAGTAACAAATGAAAAGTAACACAAAAACCATAACCAACAACAGAATAAATAAAGAAGAAACAACAAACCCCCTCACCAGCATGATCAACAGCCCCAAGAATAGGCAACCACTTAAGAGCGCAAGTGCCACTGAGATAACTCACGGCGATGATAACTGTCGAACAATAGCTCGAAAAAATGTACCAAAAAACTAAAAACAAAGACAAAAAATAATATATATACATGTATACTTATATTTATAATGGAAACACAGCCAACCAGAAAGTCAAACCAACATTCAGAAACTCAGCTCCATTGAGTTAAAATTAAAAGATAAGCATTTAACAACTTGCAACAAGCACTTGCAGCAAAACGGCTAACAACTTTGGTTTGGCATTGGCAGAGATTAATTGGTAGGTGTAGAAGAGCATCAAGCAGAGGTTAAATGTTAAGAAGCGGCAGTGAACAGTAAATTAAAGAGCAAGAAACAAATGATAATGCAAAGAGGAAGAAATAAAATTATGAAAAATGCAGTGGAAATGTTGGAAAAGGCAGACCAGGAAACAGGAGCGTGGTAGTCTATAAGGATAAGTAGATCTAGGAAATGAGGATAAGTGGTTGGGAAAGCACGAAATTGAAAGTTTAGAGCGTAAAAGGAGAACTAGGCAATGAGGGAAGGTCTGAAAAGAATAAGTAGTAGAAAGTAGTGAAGAAAGTTGGAAATTTATAATTTTTAAGGCGAAAACTCAGCAGTGTGTAGGCTGAAAAGGGCTGCAAAGAAGCAGAAGAGTAACTATAAGGTGAATAATGTTTAAGAAAGGCTAATGTGTGGCATGAATACTCTTGGGCTTACATAGTGCAAAGATTTAGTAAACTAGCAGATCTTGAGTGTAAACAACGCAGATTTAAACAAGTGTAAAGAGAAAGAATGGTTGGCCAAATGGGAATTATCGAACTAAGAATGATCCACAACTCGCTGCTCTGTTGTCTACTGAACAAGAAGTTTCACTTGCTCAAGTGTTTGCGTGGCGTACGCGTAATCAAAACCAACCAGTACGTTTGTGGGCATTTGGATCCTTAACAAACAATTTTTTGTTTAATTTATGTTAAATTAAAAACTTGTTGCGTCCAACGACTGGTTAGCCGGCGCACGACAGCTGGACAGATAGCGTTGGACAGGCGTAAAGTGAAGACGGTTGAAAAATAAAAGCGATAAAGCGAAAAAAGCAGAAAAAATGGCAAAAACACGCAACACCGCACAAACATAACTAGTGAAATAATGAAATTAATCCTTGACAAGAGTCAACGAGCCACATGAATAAAATTAAAGCGCGTTAAAGCCGAACGAGTTAAAAAGCTGGTGGAGTAGGCAAAGGAGGCGGAGGCGCTTTAGAAGAATGCAATAATATTACAAATCGCGATAAAAATCTACAAACGACATGCAACATACAGCGCAGCTTATACAAAGTAAAATTATACAGCTTGCAACAAACAGCTTAAGCAGCAGCGGGCTTGGTGTTGGCGGCGAAGGTGCCGCAATGCAAGCCGGTGTGTACAACACTTGAAAGGAGAAGTAGAAATCGGAACAGGATGCGCACAGCAGGACATGCACGCACAAATGTCCAAGTATGTGCATATGTGTGTATGAGCAGCTAGAGACAAAAAGTGAAATGCCAGTGCATGCAGCATGTAACACATAGCGGCAGTAGAAGAAAAGAGGCGTTGCGCGTTATTGGCAGGCAGGCATGCTGGCAGACCTAAGGATTTTAGTATTTTAAGATGCGACTGCATTGAAATGGAAAATGAAAGATCGTGTGGCAATGTGGCTGAATCATTAGGATTTTGTTGGAGTAATTTTTGATTTTCTATGGATATGAAAAAGGTGGAAAAAAACAAAAAAAAAAAAAACAGATTGAAGAACTGAAATGAAAGGGCAGTGTTTTTTTCCTCTTTGATGTGCATGAAAGAGCATAATTAAAATTCCAGAGACATGGCAGGGTATTCTTTATTTTTAGACCATAGTGAGTGCAACCAATATTAGGTGTTTCAAGCATTGAATGGCAATTTTTAATGATTTTTAAAGAATTTAACATCAAATAAAAGGAAAAGGGCACAACTAGGAAATTTTCTCAGATGCCAAAGGCGATCAATAAATGGTTGGCCGAAATGGTGGAATAAATTGTTAATCAAAAGAAAGTATTCTTCGTCTTTTTTGTTTGGTTTTTGTATTCTAAAACTTTCTGTAGATATAGAAAATGAGGAAACATAAATCTCCATTTGTAGCGGCCTGGGAAAATCATCGTAGGTATATTGAAGTCCACCAACAACACTCACATTACAAGAAGCATTGAACAACAACTACATAAATTAAAGCATTACAAAAGGGCACATAAAAATCGAACGGCAGGTAAAGCAGGTGTTGATTGGTATACCTACATATGCACGTACATATATAGGGGCATACAGGAATGGAAATGTAAGGAATGAAGAACGGGCGATGAGAAGCAAGAATGCTGCAGGTCAAAAGAAGTTCACAAGGTACTTAAAATCGCTATTAAAGAGTGACATTGAAGCAGGAAAATAAAAAATAAGTTTCTATTTGGATAAAAGGCGGAATTCAAGCAATGCAAGAAAATGCAATTCAAAAATAATTGTTATAAAAAAGTAAGCTATTCAATGGCGATGGATTTCGTATGTGGAAGCATTGAATTTCTCGTATTGATTGTTGGAGTAAAGAAATTTTTTTTGAAAATTGTGTTGAAATGAATCAAACCAAAGGCATAAGAAGGAAATGCATAGAGATGGTGATTAGCTCAAGGAGAGTGCGGGAGGGGGTGGAAGGTGGAGATGGCAGAGACAGGGGGTGTGAAATATTACGTTCCCATTTACAAGTTAATTTTTCTTTAGGTTGTAAGCGCGGGTGCGTTCATTACAGCAGCCTAGAAGGCTGTGTAAGCCCCATTGTAATCACACAGCTTATCACCGCTACCAGCGCATGTGTAGCTTGAGGCTTATACGTACTATCAGGCAGTGTCTTAGAAGAGATTGCGCATATGACAGCACTGCTAGAATCAGTTGTTGAGTTTAGGGGTAAGGGTACATTTTTTTACTCATAATTTTTTTATTTTTCTGTTACTTTCTTTCATATTCTTCTAACGTTTACATTAACCAAACACAACTTTTTCATTTTTGTTCACAGAAGTTAAGTGCAAGATAATCTAAAACTACGTTACAGCAAAAAACTCTCGATGGATTCCACTACAGTCTGTGTAATCTCTCCGTACTTCATTCTTTGCTTGCAAGCACACACCAAATCAACCATTTTATTTTATAAACCCGTTGAGAATTTCAAACATAGGCCAAAAATGTCGATTCTTGAAACTCGAGAATGAAATAATGAGTAGCTATCACAGCTTACTGCAGAAAAAAGCATACTTACAGGCGAGAGCAGCGATACACACAACTCTCACAAACTTAGAATTCTTCGAATGTATCATTCAAAAATGAACAACGGTAATACTTTTCGAAAACTTCACCGTCCAGGCTTACAATGCCCCCAATTCGCCCACTGCACGCCAGCTGTGTGGTCGTGGCAGGTTGACAACAAACAGCACTGCGTGCTAAATGCTTTCAAGTGCGATTGATGTGCAACATGCCGGTTTCTGTTGTCATTTGTGTTTTTTCTTTGTTCATTTCTGAGATATTTTTTGCGAAGGATAAAATAATTTTATCGCTTTGAATAATCAAAAGGAATTTAAATGGCAACAGTGCAGCATCAAGCCAAAAACAAAAAAAGGGGCAAAAAGCTATCCAGTGAATGGGATGATAGCGACATGAAATCGAAGTAGCAGTAGGAGAAGCATCAAAAAAGCAAACAGCCAAACAGATGCGACATTATTGGCATGCAACAGGAGATATAAAAGAGTACAACTTTACAGCAGCATAGCAAGACGGCGGTGGGTGGGAAGAAGAGTGCATGAAAAGGGATACAAAAAGTAATATAAAGAAAAAGCAATGGCTAAAACAGGAATGCACGGAGCCCAACAACCATATCAGCAGCAGCAGTGATCAGCAGTCGGCATGCGGCATTCAACAGCAGGGACTGCACTCACATTTCGTTAGTGGCTGGCAATAAAATCCAACATTCGTGGTTATAAAAACAAAAACAGGCATATAAGATGGATTACACGATGGCAAACACGATCGTTGATTTTTGTGAAATGGCTCCAAAGTTGGCAAGGAAAGGCCAATCGAGTATGTAAAGTGTACAAAAATCTCAACAAGGAGTTTCAAATATGCAACTAGACAGGCTGGCAGAATGATGCGATTGTTGCTAAGCAGCCAGCCAGGCAATGCATAAAACGCCATCGAACGGAAAAAAGTTTAAAACTTGATAGTGCGCGAGTTATTTCTGCTATTCCACACGCCACACACTGCTAGCCAGCAGTAGACAAAGAACAACAGCAACAACACAGGAGCAGCAGTGCTGCGCGTGCAACATTGAAATGTTGCGTGGTGTTGCAAAAACAGACAATGAAACGAACAACATCAGGCAATGAGACGACGATAGTCAGCCAGGCAGGCAGGCACAGACAGACAACGGGCATCAGGCATCCAGCCAGTTATCCAGTCAGCGCGCACAAAAGTCGTGATTCGGCGGCGCTTTTTAATGGCTGCCCCGCAAGCAAACCAACAAACAGAAATAATAGTCGCTGAATTAAAATATTTGCAACATTTAACGAGTGGTAGCAGCAAACAACAATTCAACTGCAGAGTGCTGCTACACGTCAAAGTAATTGCTGAATTTGCAGGCGGTGGATCAGAGCAAGGCGAAGTAGCGGATGAAGACACACCAACAGCAACAGCAGCAGCAGGAGAATTGGATGTTGGTAAATTAATTGCAGCTAAAATTAAATTAAATCCAACTAAATGGCGAATTAGTCCTGAAAAAACTATGAGACTTTAAAGTAGCAAAACAAAAAGTGCAACAGACACAAACACAAACGACAAACCAACATACCGTCGAAGAGTGAGAAACGGATGTACGGGTAAGAAGAGGCACACTTCCGTTCTGTGGCAGCCACAAACGCAGAAAGAGAGACAAAAGACATAAAAAACACAAAAAATCTTCTATAAAGCATAAAATAAAGTGCAATTCATTTTCAAGGTTTGGAAAAAAGGAAAAAAAAAAAAATGCACACAAAACGCCTCACTAAGTGTGCTGCCATATAGTAAAACCAAAACAGCGTGCGGGAGCATCGAGTAGGGGATAAGCCTGGCAGCAGCAGCAACTGACATTGTTTTCAGCAAACACGACGACGCTGCAGTTGGCCACATACTCGTATCTATTCTACAAAAATATACATATCTATATATAAAAAATGTGGACAGAAGCTGACATTTAAAACCACTCAATATGCCGGAAATCTGCACAAAAACAATAAGCGCAACAACAACATAGACTGTGGTTAAAACTGCTAGTCGCAAGACAAGAAAAAAAGGGGTTGCAAACAACAGCAGCAGCGAAAAATGGGCTGCAGGAAACTTGCCTGGTGGCAGGCAGTCAGGATGGCAGGAGCTGGTAAGGGGTAAAAGATGATGCGCAAGTGTCAGGCGCTTAGGTTTTAGAAACACCACCAACAAGCCTACTTTCTACTGCTGCCCAAAAGGATATCAAATGACGCATATATGGCGAGGCGCAAGGGGGAAGCTCGCGAAGAAGTGACAGCAAACAGGCACAAATGTGATGATCCTGCTGCCAAAGTAAATGCGATCATAATAACTCTTGGCTTTTGCTCATCGCCACAAGAAGCGCACACAGAAAAAAAAAAAACGGATGACATAAACAGGATATTAATATAACACATGCATACAAAATTAATATTTTTTTGGTTTTGGCATTAAGGAAGCAATTATAGGGTTACATGAATATGAAGAAGGGTACTGATCATGCGACGAACGCAAGCGCTCGCTCATCAGCGCGTTCGAGGAGGTAGTGCCAATTTGAAATAAACTTAATTTGAATCTTCAAGGAAGTGCAGCAATTCGAATGACATTTTTAAGAGGGTAGCAAAAATATATAAGCCTAGCAAGGGCAAGTTTTTGCGAGAATTGCGAGAACGCTTACTTGAAGCAGTGATTGTAAAGACCACTTGACGAACTTCTATAATGAAATATTGAAAGTGGGTATGATCGACAAGATCGCTTGAGAAGCTTATGCAATGAAATAGGTACAGTAGAAAGAGATATAGTACAGTGGATAATAAGATCTCTACAGGAGATTTCTTTTAACGATTTATAAAAATCGGGTTTGTTGTTGTTGCTGCAGCAGGATAAATATCCCCATACTTTAACGGGGGAAAGCTGCTGGAGCGACAGTCTTTGGCTGGATATAAATCCGGATTGTTCCGATAACGTAGAACTGACTGCCGTTGGACCGAATCGGGTAGGACCGACGAAGCGATCTTTGACAATTTCACGAAACTTATTTCTAGAATCAAAATGCGATTGAGATTACTATTCAAATAATTCAATAATTTCGTATTTGGTAATACATTTTTTTTAGTCAAAACTTACTATTTGAGCGCGTATTGGCGCTGTTGTTCGTATCATGCAAAGCCTCGACGATCAAGGTGAACGTGCCCTGTAAGTGAAAAAATAGAAATAGAAATTAATAATTTAATAGAAGAATATCGTACAAATTATAATTATAGCATTTAAATCACTCCGTTCGGAGTCGGCTTAAAACTGTAGGTCCCTCCATTTGTGGAACAACATCAAGACGCACACCACAAATAGGAGAAGGAGCTCGGCCAAGCACCTAACAGAAGTGTACGCGCCAATTATTTTTTTTTTTTTTTTTTTTTTTTATTTAAATGAAAGATAAGTGAATAAACAACTTAAACTCCTAGTATTTTTTACTAATTTCAAGGAGGCTTTAACCAATACAGCCTCAGTTAAGGTTAGTAGTGTCCACTAATCCCGGAAGTGAGTGCTGGCTTAGTACTTAAATTTGTTACTTTTAATAAGAAAACCTTCATTAGTAATGAACAAATAGAGTTTATAAAACAATTTATTTTTTAATATGAACAAAATATCTTTAAAAAAATTATTTTTTGATAAAAAAATGTCTACAAATATTTAATTTTTAATGAAATATGATTTAGTAATGAAAAACTGTGCATGAAAGAATCGTTTAATTTTTATTTGGAAAACACTTGTTAGATTTTATAATTCTTACATATTTTTAATTAAGAATTTAATATCTTAATATAAATTTTACTAAACGAAAAAAAAAAAACAAAAACAAAATCAATTAAAAACAACACTTAATCGTGAAGATCACGAGAAAAATCAGACGAAATTCATACGAGCGAGAAATACTAAAAACATTCTTGAAACTCCTTAAAAGAGTAGGGACACAACACTCAAATCACTATAGCTCGATTTTTAACTAATTTCTTTCCTTTATTATTAATAATTTTACCGTTTTTGTAAAATTTAAGCGCGTTTCAGCTTTTACTGAAAATAATTTTTTACTAAAGTTAGTCAGCAACTTTTTTATAATAATTTAAAATCAGTAACTAAAAAATATGCACAAAAGCAATTTGAGTAGACAACAAAAGACTGTTGAGCATTCGAGGCGTCGCAGGCCTGTACGTTACTCGAAATACTGAATAAGTAAAAGCAAATAGGTTTGTGATTTATTGAATTATCAGAAATATGAGCTTACGAAAGACATGAAATATCGAAAGTAAATTGCTGATCGCTTCTAGGTGAATAACTTAAAAATATCAAAAACATCCAAGTCAAGCGGATGTAATAGTTCATGTTGATCGCTTTTAACGATAAAACAAGTGGTGATCATAGTCGATCGTGCACAAGCGCTTTACGTTGAGCCTCTTCAAACCTACTTATCAACAACAAATTTCCGTTCAACACAAAGAAAAAGTAAATAGCAGCAAAGAGAAATTTTTCAACAACAAAATGGTTAAAGAAATTGAAGATTCACCAAACGAAGATCATTTGAAATAGTGAGGATGGCCGAGTAGGAAAATAAGAAATGTTCAAGCAGAAAGTGCAACGGAAATACCTAGAAGCGTACAGCAACTGATGTTGGTTATGAGGTAAAAAATAAATAAGCAGTGGTCACAAAAACACACTAAGGCTGTTGAAAAAATATACAAATGCAAATTAGTGACAAATTAATAAATTGTGATAATCGCACGATAATGTTTGTGGCCGAAAAAAACTTGGCCAGCACACGCAGAGGCCACACCACAAAGCCTGAAAGAGGCTGAAAGTGAAAAAGCGTTACAAAGAGTCATGAAAAAACGCCACCTCCATAGTGTGAGTTACAAATTTTAGAAAAAATTATAGAAGTATGTACATATATGTAGATATATATGAATTAAATAGAAAAAATGTTGCTGAGCTGGCTGATGTGTGTAGCTGACCGAGTGTGGCCACTTTGCGGCTGGCTGAGCTCAAAGTTGCTAAGCGTGGCTGGCGTGGCTTACCTAGTTAGTGGCTGCTTGCATATTACACCTACATATACACATATATATGTACAAGTGTAAAATAAATAAGGCAATCAAGTGGCAAAATGCATAAGTAACGGTGCAGCAACCATCGAAAAAGACGAGGGGGAGCGTCGAAACACCGCAACTGTTGCATACATTTGAAATGCAAATATGCGCGGGCCATGAGCAGCTACAACCATAATAATGGTAGAGGTAGAGGTAGTAGTATGATAGTAATTGTGTGTTAGTGAAGCGCATGCGTGCAGGCGGCTACTTGCCAAAGCGCCCTCAATTCATACACAACAAGCAACAGGTAAATTTAAATAAAAAATAGAAAAAGTTTAACAGAAAAAAAACTAATGCAGCGACTACTTGGAATAGAAGTTATATTGTTTTATAGCTTTATTTTGTTATCTCACGACAGATAAACGAAGATGAAGCCACCAGCAATGCAAGAGGAAAAAATGCAGAGGAGGATGTGCTGCCGCCTTGGCCATTCGGCATTTGATTATTGCAGCTAACAAGTTTGCTTTCGATTTTGAAAGCTTTGAACAGGTTAAGCAAAAGCGGACAATATTTATTAAAAAACATTTTAGGTGGGTGTCTAGCGCTTCCTACATTGATAAACCGTAAATAGCTAAAAGTAAAATTCGATTATTTAGTTTTTTTATTAATGACGATTTTGGTGCTCCGAGAGTTGCGCACTTTTCACCAAACACGCTCGGATAGAAAAATTAAAGCGGCTTTACAATTTACCAAACAGGTTTTGTGTAACTAAATAATATTTTGTAATTTTTAATATTAATCTGTTTATTCATTTTATTTCTTTTTATTGAACGTGGGCTGTCGGAAATGTTGCACTGATCTGCATTTAAGACATTTTATTGCATGGCGATCGTTTGAGAATTCAGAGCGAAGGGTTGAAATGCTGTGTGAATTAAAATTGAAAGAAGGAAAAATGTATTAAAAAATTTCAGCATATGAGGCAGTAAGCATTCAAGCGCAAACAGGGATTGAAATACCAAAGATCAAACAACTTGAATGCGCCTGCGCCGCTAACTAGTGAATGGATGCACCACCACCATCACTACTGCCATCACCACCACGTGCACGCATCCTATAAAACGCCAGGCGACGGCCACCACCAACTGGGCGCGCTGAAGAGGGAATTATTGCAAGTCACAAATCAAAAACAGCAGCAAACCAAAATTTTAATGAAAAAACAAAACGCCACACAAGTGCAAAATTGATGCATAAGAAAAAGTGCAAAGGAAGAAGGTAGAAAAGACGGCGTACTAAAATGCAATAAAAATTTGGAACATATTGAAAATGTGCGAATAATAAATTTTGCATTGACAAAAATATTATTGGCAGTGAAGAAAAAAATCACAGTAAAAAACAGTAGGCGAATCACAAGAAATATGGGCACGGCAGGAAGCAAATCAGACGACACACAGAGCGCTGAGCGGCAATCAATTGCAAGCAGCAGCAGCAAGTTGCAACACTGCACAAATGAGGCTGCGAAAAGAAAGCGAGCGCGCGCTCCATCGCTCCTCAAAAGTCCATAAAAGGTGCTGTTATGTAGCTAGCGAGGTGTAGGTGACACCAACCACCACAGTGGCCAAAGTACTGTGGTGTGGCAGATTATGTCGCGTCAAAAGCGTCGTCGTCGTCGCGAGAAATAGATATATGTGGCAGTCAAAGTGAACGCACACAAGCTATCGGTAAGGCAGTGGCGCAATCAGTTAGGTGCATGCAAACATTCACACATACATATATATAATTATATACATATTCCTATACTATACGTATTGTTATATATGTATTTGTATATAATTATATATATGTGTGTAGTTATATATATATGAAAGATGTATGTAAGCAGAATGATTTTCTACGAGAGCAAGTGGCAGGAGAAGCGGTTTTAGTCAACAATAGCGGCGGCGATCACTTCTGAGCGATCAACGGTGATCGCACCATAGCCAGCTCAAAAAGAAATTGGATTAATAAATCGTCAGCATGCCATTTTGTTGCCATTTTCATTTGTCGCCGCCCATGAATTGTTTGAATTTTATTTTTCTCTTTACTCAAACTCTTTTTCCAGGGGTTGGCCCGCCGCCGCCTGCGATAGGCGATCACTTTGCACTTTTAATGAAATGAAGAAGCTGCAGCAACAGCAGCAGCACTAGTCGCCGCAGCCATGTCTTCACACACAGTCGTCAACGATCAAATGCGCTAAAAATACGTAAGCATTGTTAGCGCGTGGTGCACGTCGTCTGCATACAACAATGCAACGCTAGATCGCGTGCAACATGGGACAGCAGACAAAAGACATATACAGATATATAGAAATGTAAACAGCCGCCACAAGACATTGAGTGAGTATACAAGTAAATAGAGGTATGCATATTTGTTGCATGATGCGCGTCTGAGATTAAAGTTCAATTTCAGAAGCAACACCCTTTGTCAGCGCGGACCCCAAAGTTTTCACTCCCCAAAATGCAGCGCACAAACCACTACATACATTTAGCGCAGCTATAAACTATCCGACAATCGCGACATGCGCTGTGCTCGAAACGACATCTATTTTTAGGCGTCTGGCATCACATGAAAAGTAGGCGTACTACTGGGTAGTGTTAGTGGTAGAGTGTATACTACTCAGCTGAGGCTGCTGTACAATTGCAGACTGTGTTGATCAAGCAAAATACCAAGTAGGTTGCATTAGGGAAGGAAGGAGGGTAAGCAGGGGGGAACAATTGCTACTTGGGTCTTCACCTTTGGTAGATGCCAGCTTGACAATAGGCCCCGGTGACATAGACGCCACAAATGCACATACTTGTACGATATCTATATATACATACTCGTATGAGGTAAGTGTTGTGTAAAGGGGCGCATGGTTGATATTTTAAATTGTATCCGATTTTGTTAGGTACATTTATTTACACATGCTGCTGAGTTTAGCTGGAGTTGTATTAAGCGAAATTGTTGTTGCTCAGTGCTAAGAAAATACTTTTCATTAATTTTTATTTGACGCAGACAAATATCGGCACGCGCTAGCGCCAGCCGCAATGACCCAGAAACTTGGGGAAAAAAGCAGGGAAATTGCGAAGATAATACACGGCGAACTGAGCGCAAAGAATTTGAGTTTTTAATTTAATTTAATTTTATTTTAATCTAATTTAATTTTATTTTAATTTAATTTTAATTTAATTTTATTTTAATTTTTTTTTATTTTATTTTTATTATTACTTTCTCATTGTTATAATTTTTATGTTTTATTTCCTCTTCCACTTCCTCAGTATTATAATACGTAATTAAATTTTTCTTATTTGTCTCCATTATTTTTTATTTTTTTAGTTTTTTTTAATTTTTTCATAGCTTTTTAATTTTTCCCATAATTTTTTACTTTTTATTATAACATTTTATTGTATTTTATTTTCTATCGATTTTATGTTTGGTTTGTAAATAAATTTAATTGTTTTGATAATCTTATTTTATTTTACTTTATATAATCTGTATAATTTTTAAATTTAATTAATTTTTTTATTTAATTCATTGTTTTTTTTATATTAATATTTATTTATATTTAATTGTTTAATTTCTAAATTTTCTTTTTATTTGGTTATAAAAAAAGTGTTTGCATTTTTCTTTATATTTCATATTTTTATAATTTTTTTACATAGAATAAATTTTATTTTAATACATATTTGTGCATTTTTATTTAATTTTCTTCACTCACTTCTAATATTTGTTTTTGCGTTTATTTTATGCGGCCGCCGTAGCGGAATGGCTTGGTGCGTGACTACCATTTGGAGTACGTAGGTTCGAATCTCCATGAATGAAACAACAAAATGAAAATTGTTTTCTAATAGCGGCGTTCGGCGCCAATATTATATTGGTATTTTTAATTAATTTTATTAGGCCAGTTTTTTGCATATTTTTGTGTTTTTGTATGTTTGTGGTTTATATATTTTATATTGATTTTTTATTTTTAATACACATTTTCTTAATTAAAAGAAAATGTTTATTTAGTTATATATTTTTTTTTTCTATTTTTTTATATTTTTCGTTTTTATGTATTACTTTTTATATTTACTTTATTTTTTATTGTTTGATTTGTTATTTTTTATTTTTATTTATATATATTTTTGCAATAAACTTAGTTTTCAGTCTATTATCGCATATTTGTGCCATTGCTCAGTTAAAATAAATTTTTGTAGCAAGCATCAATACAGCACATTTAGGTAAGTCCACTCAGACAAGCTGCAAAGTCAAAGAAGCAGCATAGACAAAGATAAAAGCAATAAAAGCGGCGAAAAAACTCAATTCAATTATAGATAACACAAAAAGGAAGGTTCTCAGATAAGAAGCGGAAAAAAGAAAACCGGCCGCCGCGGAATTTCACGTGCCACATTAATTTGCCACAGCAATAGCGGTCTGGCGGTCGAAAGACGAGTACCTGGCACCATAAGACAGACGCTCTGCACAGCTTGAGCTTGGGCCTGGGCTTATCCCTAACCGCTACTAAATTAATAAACTGCAAGCGTGCATGCCTACTTTGTTGCCGGGACCGCCGACCGCCGTTTTTGCTTATTGTTGTTGTGCAAATGATAAAGATGACGTTTGCAATGTTGACGACAATGACGCTGAACGCTGACAATCGCTGATGGGCTGATGGTAATGACACCAGCCTGCCTGCCTACTGCACCATCATCCTGATCGGCCAAGCGCACCAAGCGGAATTGTAAATGATGAGTAGTAAGTGTACTATTTGAGGAAGACGAGGCGTAAAAGCAGCAGAGAACAACAACGGTGACGGTCACAGCGATGGCGATGGCTATGATGATGATGACTAGTGACGTTGCACATGCGCGTTGCTGTAATTACACATGGCATAGCAAGCGATCAACATGCCACAAATACGCTGTCATGTGAAGTAGGAAATGATGGTGCGGCAAGAGCAAGGGGAGAAAAGTGTAGTCAGCAAAGAAGGAGGAAGTTAGTAAATCACCCTTACGCAAGAAGTTGCAACTGAGTTCTAGACTGGGAAGGCAAGCAATAAATGCACTCGCACATACGTACGTGTGTGTGATGTTGACAAAGTTCACTGAGCTGTACCGCTAATGCGCTTACTTTACATACATAAATTTACACATACATATATACAAATGTAGCTCAGCGATGATGTAGCAATAAAGTATGGTTGGTCTACCTAGTTGTGTGCGGGGTTGGCAAGCAAGTGGCAGGAAAAATATTTTTCATTACCACATCACAAGCAACATTTTGGATACGTAGCTTGGAAAAAGAAGAAGCAGCAGTAGAACACTTTGAATACTTGCACGAAAAAATGTGCCGTTGAGGAAACCCAAAGTCAGGTAAGGAAAAAAAAATATATATAATAAAAATACGTTAAAAATTGCTGAATTATTGCAAAGCTTGAGTGCTTCGCAAAGGCAAGGGTAACACACAGACAGCATTTTCCGAGTCTAATAACATTCACAAACTTGAGGCTCTGAAAATTAGTAAAAGACGCGCGTGTGGTTGTTACCTCATTTATCTATTTCTTACGAAAAGTAGGTAAAGTACTTTTATTTATTTAGATATATGAAGGCAAGCATGCTTTAAATTCCCATAAAACAAAAAAAAAAAAAAATAATAATATGAAATAATGGGAAAGAATTGTGCAGAGCAAATGCAATCAAAAGAGTGAACAATTTTTTATTTAAATTTAGCGGCGCTGAAGCATGAACCAGAATTCTTTTTTCGACCAAGAAACCAATAAAAAATAATAAAAAGAAAACACATTTTTGAATATTAAGATTTATTAAGAAATATATTTTTGTATCTATTCCTTTGCATGCATATGCACAAATACAGGGTAAAAATTGTAAAAACGCAACGTGCGTGGAGAAAAAAAAAATAAAGTGAAATCATTATGAGTGATGAGGCCCATTTCTCCTTGAACGGAACCGTAAATAAGCAAAATTGCCGTTTCTACGCCACTGAAAACCCTCAAATTATTGAAGAGGTACCTCTCCACGACCAAAAAGTTACAGTCTGGTGTGGCATTTGCGCTGATATGGTCATTGGGCCGTTCTTCTTTGAAAATGGTCAACACCAACCATTGACCGTCAATCAAGAGCGTTATCGGGCCATGATAACCGATTTTGTGATGCCGATTGTTCGTGAAAATGGTATGGAGCACTTCTGGTTTCAGCAAGATGGCGCACCACCACACACAGCACGAGCCACCGTCACCTTATTGAAGACTTTGTTCCCTGGCCGTTTGATATCAAAAAGCGGCGATTTTGACTGGCCGCCACGATCACCGGATTTGACGCCACCGGACTTTTTTCTTTGGGGATATTTGAAATCTAAGGTTTACGTCAACAAGCCAAAGACACTAGGCGCACTTAAGGCCAATATCCGACGGGAAATAGCCGCCATATCGGCCGAGACGCTGGCCAAAACTATGGAAAACGCCGAAAAACGGGCACATTACGCTATACGAGCTAAGGGCGACCACTTGCGCGATATCATATTCAAAAAGTGATGTAAACGAATCTCCTTGAACTAAATTAAATGTTTTTCACAATGAAACACAAAAAAATGTTTCTTTTTCCATATTTTTTTAATAATCACATGGGTCAGTTTAATATGGCCAACCCTGTATACTTTCGAAGAACACGTGCGCTCAACGCTACTGAATACGAAGATAAGTTAGTTGAACCAACGCTAAAGATACCACCACCGAGCCACAGCGCATTATAAAATTTCCGCTTAGCAAAATAGGGGTGCACTACTTTCGCCGTTGTTACTCTTGTTGTTGCGCAAGTGAAGTTGGAGTATGTTTGTAATGAACAAATGCGATCTTCTATAGGTGACAACTAAAATTAGGGAGCGATCGCTTAAATAATGAGCAACATGCGTTGTAACGCATGCTACTCTAAAGAGGAGCAGAAAAATACAAGTGTATGTATGTATGCATGTGTGTATGTATATGGGTATGAATGAATACTGTAGAAAAATACAATAAACTATCCATGTGACAGCAAACTTTTAGTTTGACTGGTAGTATATGAGGGGAATGGCATGACTCCATATAGCGATTGGCCATGTGTAAGTCTTTCATTCAATTATAGTGAGACGTAATGAATATTTATGTATGTAATAGTGAATGGGATGAGCATTTGAGGTATGAGCGGCGATGTTGCAAAAAAAAAAAAATAAGAACTAATGAGACAAGTTTCTACAACACAACCAGGACCATTTCAGTAAATGTAGACTAATTTGCAGTACCCACTAATTTACTAGATTGAAAGTTGTCACATAAAAACCAAAATGGGGTTAAATAAAAAAACTTTAAATTGCATATGGTTTCATAACATTTTCGACAAATGCAGATTGATCTGCTGTAATATGGCTAGTTTGCGCTTAGTTCATTAGAGATCTAAGCAAGTACATCAAAAAAATTTTAATTTCACATTTTTCTAATAACCAAATTGATTATTTAAGAATATAATGCAATCGCACAGTGTGTCACTAGTTGGCAACTAGTTGATCAAAGACCAAAAAGCATTTACATTGAATGAAATTTAATTTTTCTTAGTAATAACACACAAGAAAAACAATTAAATTGGTGATCTAGCAGCATAATGCAATCGCACACTTTGTCACTATTTGATAACTAGTTGTGTTTACATTAAATAAAATTAAAATTTTTACATTTTCTAATAATAATAAGAAAAAAATTAATTATTTAACTATACTCGTATAATGAAATCGCACAGTTTGTCACTAGTAGCCTAGTAGTCGACTACATCCCAAAAGTGGCTTACATTAAATATATGAAATTCAAAATTTCAAAGGTTCAATAACAAAATTTCTGAATATTTATGGATATGAGTACAAAATCCACGCCAAACAAATGTCTTAAATTTATTAAAAATTGTACAATTTCTGATAGTTTTTTCTATTTTTTTAATTTTAATTTATATAACGTGTGCTACTTCGCATTTACATTCATACTCAGAAAACTTATCCATACACAAATTTCTCATGGATACTGATATGTTGCAACAAATATGCACGCTTGCAAAGAGGGAAACAAGTTTCGAATAAAAAAGCGTCTCGTTGACTAAATAAAATCACCAAATTGTAGGGGTTGAATGGGCAAATACATATACATATGTGCCACAACACGCGCCAGCAAAACTAGCAGTGGCACGACGCGAAGCAAGAACAATACATATGCGCATAAATAGTGTTCGTTTGAATGGCACAAATTCCAGTTGGAAAAGCAGAACGAAAAGTGCTGATCGCAGCAGAAATAACAAGCAGCAAATTTACATTATCAAGCCATATAGGGGGTCAACAAAATCGATTGATAGCGAGAGAGAAAGAGCGCGAGCGCATGTCCGGGGCGGATAATTACGACGCGGGCGCCTAGGGAGTTCACGATAGCGAAGGCCACAACGCCTAATGGTGTGTGACAGCCGCTACGCCACTGACTCTGCCGCTAGTGCCGGTGGTAGAGATGATGGAAAAGAGCGCATAGGTTTGGATAATGGGTGTTTATGATAGTGGTGGTGATGGTGGTTGATACAATGCCTAAAGTGATTGCACACACACCAGTGAAAGAGGATAATACACTTACAAAGTCACAGACATGAAGTATAGTTTGTCCGTTAACATAAAGCGCACGCGCAGCAGTTCATTGTTGTTGACGACGGCGACGCCAGAGACTGCGCGGAGTGACTATGCGTAGCGGCCGAAGCGGTGACTCGGTTTTAGCGCATTTTAATAGCTAACAGCTGTTAAGCGTAAAAAGCGGCAATCGAAATATTTACTTTGCGTAAAGTGGTGGTGTGCGAAGTGTGTAGTGGTGGTGTGGATTGTTGAGTGAGGTGCCGCAACCAAAGCGTCCAAGTTTGCCAGCCACCCCTCGTCTAGCGAGCGCTTGGATATACTCGTATGCGCATATGCATGGATGTGTGTGTATGGATTGCACCCCAACTAAGTTATAAATATGCACATGTGTGTGCGTTCTGAAAGTAATTTCTTCTGTATTTATTCTGCATTTTTAATATCCATTCGTATATGTATATGACTTTTTGCTGTAGTTTTTGTAACGTATATTTTGCTACAAGGACAGGCACGCTTTGTTGGTGAACAAATTATAAACAGAGACAAATTAAAAAAACTAATGATATTACAGAAGAGAGTGATAAAGGGTGTTTCGTTTTTATTTTTTAGTTCAGAAGTAAGGAATTCGGAGACTGTTTTAAAAATAAATTAAAATAACACTCTCTTAAATGTTTTTCAACCAGATTCTCCGGAGTAAATTTCCCATTTACAAAAAGGCAAAAATATTTTTGTTATTTATAAACCATATTTTATGAATCAGCAGCAAAAGCAAATCAAAAAGAAAACAAAAAACTATCGACGCAGAGCGAAAATGTGCCACTTGGCAAGCGATTCGATGATGGCGGTAACATTAGCGAGGCCGGCTAGCTTGGCTTAGCACATATACATATGTTGCATGCAACATATGATGCGCCACACAGAACAGTAGAAATAAATAATAAAAATGCAACTCAAAGAAAAGCACTTCCCGCTTCGACAGCGAGCCAAAGGCGAAGACGAAAATGGTTTTGTTGTTGTAAATGTATCTATACATATGGATTTTATTTAAAAATAACTCGAAAATGTTGTGAGGCTTTAATTTGCGTGTAAGTGTGTGTTTTATTTTTATTTTTTTACTATTCCGTTTTGTGGCATGTACATGCTTTACGAAATGGGCGATAAAGCACCGCACACAAAATTAGCAGAAGTGACAGTTTTTAACAAACTTCTAATGCTGATTGTTATGTTGTTTTTGGTGGTGGCGGGTGGTGGTAACTTTAAACTCTTTGCTGGCGTTTGTGGACGAAATTTATTTATAAATTTTTTGCGAATTTTTTTGTATATTTCGGAGAGAGCCCAAAAAAGAGCTGCTAAGTCACAGAAAATAAAAAAGAGCGCGAAAGCAGATGTTTACCATGCTTTGATGTGATTACGAAATGTACATACATAAGTGAATTACTTGGTACGAAAGTTGAGACGTTTGATTAACGGACCAATATTAGCTAACAAAACTTGGCTGGAGATATTTCAAACAATGCACTGTCAGAAGCGAAATGAGTTTCAAAATTTCTCGAAAATAATTTGTTTGTACAGTAGGTACAAATAAAGTTGTTGAAATTTTTAAATTAGCCCTTAAAAGCTTTATGGAGTTGCAAATAAATTTTTTCGAAAATAATCAGTAAATAATAAGGAATGAAGCTAGTTGCACCGCATATCAGCTACTTTACTCAAATATCAGCTAAATTATGTTAACTTGCATGGCACGAAATCCGCTCAATATTGCATATTTTGAAATCTATTTCGAAAACGTGCTTCTCACGTACTTTTGTACATATTTTGGAAATATTTGAGTTACTCAGTGTCTAAATATACTTAAAACTGTAAAAACGTTTCGAAATAATTCGAAGACACACTTCTCAAGCACTTTTTTTCAAACTTTGAAAAAAATTTAACACTCAATAATGCTCAAACACGTAAGTGAAGCTCAACATTTTTTGAAAGGCTCTTTTGTGCATACTTCATAAAATCTATTAGACTTTAACAATTAATATTGTTAGGTTCAGGTTATGACTTTATTTGATTTATATAAAATGATGCTTTTACTTACCGGCCATGCAAAATTGAAGGCAAATTGTATGGGATTCGTGAAACCTTTGCTTTTGAATTTTTGCGTGTTCGTTAGATTTACCGAATTTTCACCCAGTATCGGCGTCACAACATCACCATACGTACACTGTGATGTCGTATCGATTTTCGCCTGATAATGTTTGAGACAAACGCGAAACCGTGTCTTACATGTACCGATACATTTGCCCGTTTGCGGATCGGAGAAGCCACTACAACAATTGCCTTCGCTATCGCGTCCGTAATCATTGTTGAAATAACGTAAGCGTAATTCAAATAAACCGGAACTGTGGACCTGACGAAGAAGAAGTAAAAATGTTTAAAAATTACTAATAGAAATTTGTAAGAAAAATAAAAACTTTCAATATAAAATATAATAAAAATTTCTACCAGTTATATACCAACTGAAAGTTAGCCTTTTACACACTATCTTTAATCCACTCTGAAAAAGTACTCTCGAAATAGTTTACATTGCGAGAACGTACATAGATAGATACATACATACACACGGGTACACACATACCTGCATGGTAACCCACCAAACGTTTGTACTAGTCTTGAAATGCTTTTTTCTTTAAATCGTTTCTATGTGCCGCCAACTAATCGAATTATAAAGCAATTCATTTAACTTTACACGCAATTCTTTTTATTAAATTTTTTATTCTTTGCTACTTCTGCCAGCCTTCCAACAATTCCACTTAAACGATGTTGCATTCCTGCATTTCTCTCTCTATCTCTCACTTCACCTCCTCTGCTGCTCATTCTTTTTGTGGTAGAAAAAAATGCCAGCTACCGATTTAACATGACAATAAATCTTTCAACATGGTATTTAAGCAAAATACTACAAAATCGCAGCCAAGCGGACGGCAGCGGCAGTTACGACAATTGCTGAGAAACGAATACAATATAGACGGAGAGCTGGCGGCCGCGGAGGTACTACGATAACACCTCCGGCTAGAATTTTGAGAAGTGGTTGGGAGAACCATGAAACAGTGCCATTTGCAAGGATTTTGCTCAAAACCCCTGCAAAAAAGACGTCAGACGACTTAAAGTTGCAAAAAAAAAGTTGCTAAAAAAATTTTCGTACCTCCGGCTGAAAATTTGTAGGCTTACTGTTTGAAGGTCACAAATGCTGTATATAAATCGTCAGACGTCTAGATCGCTGCAAAAGTAGTGTCAGACGACCCCAAATTTGTAAATTTTTTTCGAAAATTTTTTTTTTTTACCTCCGTCTGACGTTCTCACATATTATAGTAGACACTATTTTAAGTGTATATTTAAATCGTCAGACGGAAATACCGCTGCTAAGTCATCCTACAATATCCGTGAAGTTCCGGTCTGCCAGAATTTTTTTTTTTTTTTCGGAATTTATTTTTGTTACCTCCGTCTGACATTTTTACATACTATTGCAAAAAGCATTTCAAGTACACATTTAAATTGTCAGACGAAAATACCGTTGCAAAATACTTATCTCAAGCTAGTATTTACTTGATATAGAATTTCACAACATAAAACATAGAACAGTGCCCAATCTATTTAATGCAGAGAATTCACGTCGCAGCTTAAATGATATATGTAGTTAATAGTATCGCTATTCCCTGCACAAGTTTCAACAAACGAAATTGCATTTTTATATTTCGCAAACTATTTTGAAATACAGAACATTAGAATATAAACTTCTGGGTGACCAAAAAATCAAAATAAATGTTGATATAAAATTGGGTCTCCTCCTCCAGCAGTGTCAAAAAAAGATGTACTTAAGTTTCGGTCAGTTAATAATATAGTAATTGCACCAGCTAGTACTGGTAAAGATAAAAGTAACAATAATGCTGTTAATACTACAGCTCATACAAATAAAGGTATTCGATCAAATGTTATACCAGTAGATCGTATATTAATTACTGTTGTGATAAAATATACTGCTCCTCTGCGAAAGGCCCTAAGCCACATTTGCGCATGCTCGTAACACATACACACGCACACACACGCATTTATGGCTATATATCTATACATTCTACGCAGTATATTTAGTCCCCAGCCTGTTCCCTATTCCTCTCCCCGTCTCAATATACAAAGCGGGCATAGCGGCTAGGCCCTAAGACACATTTGCGTATGTTCGTGACACATATACACACACGCACACACACACATTTATGGCTACGTATTTATATATTTGACACGATTTCATCGTAATTTCAAATGCGATTTTCGCCTGTTTTTTCCCCGCATTTTATATCAAGTATATACTAGCTTGAGATAAGTATTTTGCAACGGTATTTTCGTCTGACAATTTAAATGTGCTTGAAATGCTTTTTGCAATAGTATGTAAAAATGTCAGACGGAGGTAACAAAAATAAATTCCGAAAAAAAAAAAAAAAAATTCAGGCAGACCGGAACTTCACGGATATTGTAGGATGACTTAGCAGCGGTATTTCCGTCTGACGATTTAAATATACACTTAAAATAGTGTCTACTATAATATGTGAGAACGTCAGACGGAGGTAAAAAAAAAAAAAATTCGAAAAAAATTTACAAATTTGGGGTCGTCTGACAATACTTTTGCAGCGATCTAGACGTCTGACGATTTATATACAGCATTTGTGACCTTCAAACAGTAAGCCTACAAATTTTCAGCCGGAGGTACGAAAATTTTTTTAGCAACTTTTTTTTGCAACTTTAAGTCGTCTGACGTCTTTTTTGCAGGGGTTTTGAGCAAAATCCTTGCAAATGGCACTGTTTCATGGTTCTCCCAACCACTTCTCAAAATTCTAGCCGGAGGTGTTATCATAGCACCTCCGCGGCCGCCAGCTCTTAGTCTAATACGAAAAGCTCAAGTTGAAGAATTCTTTGCAGGCCTAAGAGGTTGAAAAACCCAGCGGGAAGAAATAAAAGCGAAGGTGATACAAATAAAGAAATTTGCCAATTGTCTGCGACTTCGCAGTCGAATAGTGGCGGGCGGCTGTGCGACACTCGCATATTGCTGCGACCAAACGCCTCGGCCGCCTGCTCACTGCCAGAACTGTAAATCACTCACTTATGAGAGCTTGGTTGTTATTGTTGCACACTTTTGGCTGCCAATGTTGCTGGTGTTGGTGATTAAGTTGCTGAATTTCATATGTATGGTTGTGTGCAAATTGACAACAAGAGGACCAAAATGCGCATTCAAATGCACTACAGCTCTACACTCGAGCCTTAGCAAAAGTGAATTGAAGCAGCAGGATGTGGAGGACAAACTCTGATTCTGTAACCATTGATTATTTTATAATTTCGTTCCATTTGTGATAAACGGTTCACTAGACAGGGCAAATTTACTGGGGCGGCAGCCCTTGGTCGGAAAACCCCAAGCCGTTCCGGTAACATAGAGTGTCGTTCCATTTGTGATTCTACTTGCTTTCTGTTAATAATTCAAGAAACGTTTCAGTTCTTGTTTTCTTTTTATCGTAATTCCTTTGTTATTAAGTTTTAATTCTTTTATTTTTTCATTGTTCATTTACTTTTTTTCACGTATTTATCATTACAGAGTTTGGTTTTCGTTTATTTGTAAATTTTACTTTTTTAACATTGTTAACATTTATAATTTTATATTTTCTTAATTTTTTCTATGCGCATTTTTTAAATTTTTTGTTTAATTTTTTCATATTTTTAAAATTTAGAAAATGAGTACTGAGGAAAATCAGACAGAAATTTCACCCATTTCTTATTCTGAGACATATGTAAAACATACAAACAAAAACCATTTGACTGATACATACATATGTGTAGATTTGCTTCACCACAAGCCGATCGTTTTTCTACGCGAAAAAAAAAACAAAAAACAAAAAAATCATATGCAAATTTGTCATAAAGATAACAAAGCGTCTAATTAGCATAATTTGATTTGTGGCTTTAAAGAGGCAGATTTTTAGATTAACTTTAGCTGCTGGGTGATAAAACTGTCAGCATTTATTAGCGAAATTGGAAGAAGTGAGGAAAGTCAAGCAACCAACAAACAAGCGCCTCCACTTTGTTTTGTTTTGGCGTTAATTAAAAAATGATTAAACGAAAGGGTAAAAATATAAACAAAAATCTTTAAAGATGAAAACTATACTGAGTTTACAACAAAAAATAAAAGATCAGAAGAAATCGGAGAGTTGCATGCAAATTAGGGTAACAAAATTTTAAAGCAAGTTCGATCGATTTGTGATCTTTAACAAGATTGAATAAAAGCAAATTGATTTTAGTATGTAGATTAACGAGCAATAATTAGTCGAATTTGTAAATCAGGTTAAGCGGATGCTTTGGAATATAAAAAATACAAACTCAGTGAAAGAATGAAAATACCGGTGACAAATTATGGCATTCCTCCTATAGCGGGCAAATGATGGATAGAAATTAACTAATGACAAAGAAAGCTTCAAATCTTAATGCTAATACATACGCACACTAGTTGCCGAGATTCAATACAAAGACATAACACCAAAGAGGAGGTACGCTGGCGACAAACCAAATATGGGGTACATTTTTTTGGCATTTTTGGAAGAAAAACAGACTTAAAACAAATTTAAAAAAAAATTAAAAACATGTAAATTAAAAAGATAACTTAAAGAATAGAAATAAGAAATCCAACGCTAAAAAAGGCAAATACATGTGGAATAACTTTTATAAAAAATTAAAAAAACTTTATTAATAAAAAAAAAAATAACTTTAAATTAATAAATGAATTTATGAAAAAATAAGTAGAGAAAGTTTAACTTAAACAAAATTAATTAGAATAAAAATGTATACAATTAAGTACACAAAGTCCTCACTCGATCAGGAGTTTAGTTAAACTTTTTATTTATAAAATTATGAACTAAAAAATTAATTAGTTAAAAGAAAATTAGTGAACAAAATATTTTTGTAAATTACAATTAGGAACAAAAAAACATTAAAAAAAAACAAATTAATAAATAAAATGTTATACAAAAATGTTATACAAAAATGTAATAGAAAATCAAATAAGACATTACTAAGAGATTAAAACAGAAAAAGATGAATACGAAAAATTTCGAAAAACCTTTTTGTTTAAATCGTATTTCCAAATAAGCATCTGCATGTTAATCGAACAAGTAAGTGAGAAAATTAACACAAAAATTTTAAACGTATTTACTAAGTCCAAAGAATGCCAAAAAGTTGAACAAAAAGTGAACGAAAAAATTTGAGATGTTAAAAAAAATTATATAAAGAGCGAAATAATGAAGAAATTAAGTAAAACTGAAAAATATATTTTTTAATTTTTCACCCATAAAAACTAACCGACAAGCAATCAACGCTTCATTAAATGCACAACCAAAAATGGAGGCAGTCTCTACAGTAACAGTAACAACAACATATACAACAATGCAAAAAAAAAAAAAATGGAGCGAACAAGTGTCCAGCACAACAGCAACACACTCGCAAATAGGCACAGAGGCTTCCTCAAGCTGAACGCCCCAACATACAGCTGGAGTGCTCGACGGGCTACCGGCTGCTGCTGGCTGCCCAAAAATAGACGCACACAGGCACTTACATACATACATACATGCCTACACTGCAATGCTCTGATTTATAACTGTCCGGCAATTAACATTTACAACAAGTTTAAGCTCGTTAAAATGACAATTTAATTGTTAACAAGGCGACGTCATAACAAAATGGGAAAATCAAAAGAAAAAAATAGAAAAAGGAAAAAGACAAAAATGAAAAATGAAAAATAAATAACTAGAAACATACAAATATAAAGCAGAACAAGGAATACGTATTCCATATATGGACGGAAACAAACGAAAAGGGAGCAAAAATGGCTACGCGCATACTTTTGTATGCCACTGTAGGAAGTCAAGGAAGCAAGCTCGGCTATTTTATGCTTTCCTGCTTCGCCAGCTAACCAGCTAACCAGCTAATAGCTAAATAATGTCCACTAGATTTTTTGTTGTTATTGTTGCTACTGGTGCTATCCAGTAGCGCATCATTCATATTGTAAGTGTTGCTGTTTAATTACTTAATTACTCGCTTAAACTGATACCACTAGCGTTGATAATTTGCCTGGGAGAAAATGGCGAATCCGGCCAACAACGCAGCAAATGCTGGAGGAAATCATGAGAGTTGAAAGATTGAGATAGGCAGTGAGGTGAATGGGCGAAAAGAAGAGAGAAAAAACTTAACGTAAAGCTAAACATATGAGAATACTGAAAGCAAAAGTCTAATTATTTGTAGAGTATAAAAATAAAAAGATGAATTTTTTGGCTGCAATTAAAGAAGAGCGCATGTTAATCAATGAAAGTTTCGAAACAACAAAGTTTATGGATGGTAATTTACGAAAAGCCCTCTTTATAAGCTACTAAAGCGCGCATACTTAGGATCGGCTTTGAAACACCAAGAGCAGACTAGTTAACAAAAAATTAATTTAATTTCGATGTGCGCAGTTAAGGAGCGTGCAACTTTGAATTTGCGGCAGTTATGATTCGAAGCGCAGCAAGCGAAGAAAAAAACGGTTAAATAGCGTACGCACTTTAAACGCCTATTAAGAAATAAAGCGGTTTAAGTTGGCGCTTGGGGTTAGAAAAAAACTCACACGCGCACACAAGCAAAAGAAAATAATGAAGACGACCAAGTCAATGCTAAGCACAAGTTGGGCGCAAACGACGAAGAAGCGGCACATAGTGTAATAAACAAGTTAGACGCATCAATATCTACACCCGACAAGAGGCGGTCAATAAAAGAAGAAGCATGAAAACAGAATTCAGACTGGCGGGCAATAATTTCGGCTTAAACTGGAACGAAATTGAAGAAAAAACTAATAGAAATAAAAATAAAAAACGTTTGTATTTGTACACTACCAAGTCTATTTTTAAAGCTATCACTGGGAGAAATCTGAAAAAATTGATGCACACACACGCCCAGTACACAACAAACGAGTCGGGCTAATGACCAAAACCAAGCCAAACTTTAAATAAAACATTATTAGAAGGGAAAAAAACTTAAACTCAAGTCTCCAAACAGCAAGAAAAAGGAAATTGACGCTTAAAACGTCACACCAAAACCGTAAAAATATACGAAAAATATAAAAACATTTTAAAATTATTGGCACTTTTTATTGGCAGAGGCCGGAAAAAGCCGAACTAAAAACAAAAAAAAACAAAAGCACAAATAATCACAAAAGAGAAAAAACATGAATCATGCTTTTTCTATGACGAAGACAACGATGACGATCAACTAAAAACTGCCACTAAAGAGAACGATTTGGCGCTGAAGAATACAACAGGCAGCCAAATCCCAGCTTCGGCCATGCAATAGCCAAAGGCGAGACTTAGACTTAGCCAGACCGAAGACAGGCCTCAAAATCTACACCTAAACGTAAACACTAAGCAAAATAACAACAAAACCTAAAAAATCCAATACCAAGCAATTTCACAAGTAGGCACATGATGGGTACACACGATCTAAACTACAGCACAAGCACTATTTAAGAAGACGCCTAAAAAAAAGTAAAATAAAATATACAAACTGAAAAGATAATGTAAAAAAAAAACACAACTGATCAGCACTAAAAGCAGAAAAGCAGCAGTAGAAATATGTAGGTAAGCCTGACTAAAGTCGAAATACAAGACAACAAAAAAGTGGCGGCAGCAGAAAAAATAACGCCCGACGGCCAAAGCATGCAACTAGCAACCCAAACGACAATCATATTCAAGCCCAAGCGGGTGCGTTGCCGATCATGCCAAGTATGTGGAGACGGCCAAGAGAAGCACCATACAACACAGCAGCTAACAGCAACCAGCCAGCAAGCAAGCAAAGATCAAGAGGAAGGCAAAGCCAAATAGCGACGCAAGAGAAGTGGGGGCGATGGCAGGCAGGCGCAAGTTGAGGATAAACCGAGCAGTGAGGCGAGCGGTGCTCGAAGCGAAAAACACCGCACCACCTAGCCAAGCTAAGCAGTCAACGAGCCAACCAACTGAACGCCCGAACGGCCGACCGACCAACACCAGCCAAACGACCAATCATTCCAACGTCTAGCAGCTAACCTAACTACACACAAACAAACGTGCATAAAACCGAAGCGAACAACAAAAGCAAACAAAGGCAAAAATAAAATTGAAAAAGTGAGATGAAAAAAATCAAAAAACAACAAAAGACAACAAAGCAAAGTGCAGGCAGAAAACATTTTTTCAAGTAAAACCGAATTGTTTCCCACGGCATACGATTTGCCGGTCAACATTGATGGTTTAAAAGCGATGCGGCGGTCGACGGAGACGCCATCGCCGTCGCTGCCAACAGCCCGAGCTTATGACGATGGTGATATATAGCGAAAAATGAGCAAAAAAGCAAAAGCCAAAGCAGCGAAGAGCCAGCATGGAAGAATAACAAGTTTGTTGGTGAAGTAAACGACGAAGAATCGAGGCGAGTTGGTGACGAAGCTGAAACCGGAGATTGAGGTGGTGTGGTGTGGTGGTAATGCATAAAAAAAGCCCAAGAGTTAAAGAAACAAACGACAAACGAAAATACGCCAGAGAAACGCAAAAATATGAGCTTGACGCTGGATCAGCAGTGATCACAGTGCTGGTGAGAGTGTGCGAGCACGAAGAGCAGCTGAGAGAAATATTTGTGAAGGCAATGAGGTAATGATGAGGCAGCTTGCAAAACCAGTTTTTAGCGAATGTCAGCTTGCAACGGCGCTTTTCTTAACGCCCAAAGCTATGAAAGCAGTTAGCTGAGAGAGTTAAAGCATTGAACAGCTGTGCTGCTGTGTGAACTGCTTGCCGGACGAAAGATCAATCGATCGTACTCGTTGTTGGTGGTAGTGTTGTGATGTGGTGTCAGCGATCGAAGATCAGTGGACTGTAGAATTGTGAAAATATTGCAGCTGCTATTACTGCTACGTAATATTGTTGCAAGTGCGACATGTGCAACATGCAAACCAAGAGTAGCAGGCGAGCGCTCGAGAGCGCCAATGAGCGAATGAGCAGCGAAGTAATTGTAGCGTTTATGGCAAACTGGATTTGAGCGCACAATTCATAACTACTTGGTTAGATGGCAGACAACGATACTTGCAAAGCATTCAAGAAAAAACGAAGCAGATGAATATTGTATGGAAGGAACAACAACAAACATGCTGTTACTGCATGTGAAATTGTGAATTGCATGGGTCGATTGATCTTTTGCTATGCACTCATATTGCAAACCAGCCAACCACCAGCCATCAACGCAGTACTGCTGCGTGTTTTTGCTTTTGCTTATTCTTCTTCTTCATCTTATGTTTCTATGCTATTTCCATTATTGTTGCTTGAGAATATTAAATTAAAAATGCTATATTAACAATACGACAAGCACCACTAAGAAGTTAACTTCGACGCTAAGTTTAGCTGAGCAAGTCGGTTGATGTTGATCATCGCTAGTCAACTGTCTGAACATCGTTGATATTGAGGGAAGAGAGATGATAATGGTGATCATCGCGATTATCAACAACAACCACAAGAACGTGTTCAGCAAAACTTTGTCTATGCAGCAGTCAAATAATCATCAATACCAATAAAAAAAGACGAAATTGGGCATCATAAATGTACTGGAAAACAAAAACAAGAAAAAGGAAATGCAATTGCTAAAACAACCAAAACAACAGCAGCTTGTACGAATGTGAGAGCCAACATTATTGTACATTTATAGAGAACCTTAAAGCAACAGACGAAAGGTTGCTATTGAGTTGCCAGGGCGACCCACCGCCAGCGATATATGGCGAGTATCATTCGGATAAGTTTAATATTGACGAAAAACAACTGCTGATATTCAATGTCGGTTGGAGCACTGGTTGTTGTGTGACATCTTCAGTTACAAATTTACCAAAGCGATTAATTTTCTCCTTTTTAGTTAAATGTTTAGTGATTAGTAGAATTCAAATGAATAAATTCTAACAAAACAAAAAAACAAATGCTATAAATTATTTGAATTTCATTCGGCGTATTTTTATATAACCTTCCTCATCTATTTTTAAGTCTCAATTGATTTTTATCAATATTTTTGGTCGCCGTATTTTTCGCTGCATTTATATATGTAGCTATTAATTCTCTCAGTTTCTTTTTTTCCTTTGTTAAATTTTGTTTTTCTATTAATTTTATTTACTTTTCCTATTTTTAAACTTTTCCCAATCTTTTCCACCAGTTTTTATACTTTACTCCTTATCAGTTGTATTATTTTCTTTGATTATTTCAATACCTACTTTGTTGTTGTTGGCAAAGTTTTTATTTGCTTTTACGATTTTTCTTTTCTTTATATTGTATTAATTTCTTTAATATGGATTTTTTATGATTTTTATTTTTAATTTATTATTATTTTATTATTATTTATTAATTATTATTAAGGCCAAACATACAACCATAGGTTATTTTTACAATGATTGGCCTTAAGAATAGTTTACATAAAAGTATCAAGGAACAGTAAAATTAAAATTAAAAGTACAGATAGTAGTAAAGAAGTATAAGTTAGAGAAAAGTATTAAAAAAGGAAAGTAAGGTAAAAATAATAGTAGCAGGAGTTGGTAGTAGTATTAATTGGAAGAGATTTAAATAATGTGGAACCATTTGATTATATTCAGCAATTTTCGGCAAGGTAGCGAAACTATTTTTGAAACATGAGCTTTCTTTTATACGTTTAATTTTGTAAGGTAAAGCATTCCAAAGACGGATAGAGAACACAAAGTATTGACGTATAGTCACCAAACAACTGTACTTCATCGGGACTAAGTTTAACGAACGGCAGGACTTTGAAAACATAAGTCGATCTTTGAGGTATCTGGGTTCCTGAGTGTTTATGATCTTCTGGAGTAAAACTAAACATTTAAACCTAAGCAAGTCGTAAAAGGATACGGAAGCAATTTTTTTAGCAAGAACAGAAATATGGGCATAACGTTTTTTACAGTACACGTATCTTGCAATGTTGTTATACAAAACATTAAGCTTACTACACACACTATCACAAGGAGTATATAACTCACAACCATACAGTAACGTTGGTAACAAATACTCGTACGTTTTAGCCAGTAGCAATCGAATGTTTACTGGTGTAAAATGTTGAGTTGTCCATAACTTTCGGAGCATACCATAAACTTTGCCTATGACAGTAAAGATGTGGTTGCTCCAAGTCAAAATTCTATTAAATGTAACCCCTAAATTTTTAACATTGTCCACCTATTTAATCACAGCGTCATTTAGTTTGATTTCTGTATAGCCATCGAGCTTGGTATATTTTTTGTATATTACGATACATTGGGACATATCAGGATTAAGAATTAATCCGTTGTCAGAAGCCCACTTGCTTGTGAGGCCCAAGTCAGAATTCATATTACTTATGCAAATATCAATACAGCTAATGGTACAACTAACATATAATTGAACGTCATCAGTATATACATGGGCATCACTATATTTAATCACACTGAACAAATCGTTAATGTACAAGACAAATAAAAGAGGGCCAAGGATAGAGCCTTAAGACACACTTCTGGTTACAGGTAGAAAGTTTGATATGGTACTCGTATTATCACCACATACTGCTTGTAGACGGTCACAAATATACGTTTCTATAAGAGTCAAAGTCGACGATGAAAAGCTAAATAAGTTTTTAAGCTTCAAGATTAAGAGTTTATGGTCTACGGAGTCAAATGCCTTGGAATGGTCAAGTAGAGTTAGAAAAGTCACATGTTTTTTGTCAATGTTGAGCCTTATTTCATCAGACACTTTGAGGAGTGCTGTCATGCAGCTCCTACTACATCTAAACACCGACTGCAATGTGTTCACCCAGGCGTTGTTATTCAGAAACGTGTTTATTTGGCGATGCATAATACGCTCAAGAACTTTAGATATTGCAATCGGGCGGTAGTCTCCAATCGCTTTCTCGCTCTCTCGCTCTGATTTTGGCTCTCTTCGAAGAGTTGGAAAAGATTGACGTGGTTAAGATGATATTCAGAGCGTAGGTAACATATTTTAAGGCATTTTAGAAATTTTGGATGAGTTCCATCCACTCCGACCGCATTCGACTTGACACTAAGTATGGACTGTACCACCTCACAATCATCGACACATTCAAAACAAAAAGTGGACATCACAACGTTAAGATTAGAATTGTAATTGTCATAATATACATATATTATTAACAGAGCCAGGCAAGCGCACAAAATTCTCATTTAGTACATTTACATCAACATCACATAAATCGAGCATAGGTTGATTTTTGTTCCCAGTCCCGATCGCACGAATTTTGTTCCACGTTTGCTGCGCTCGCATACTTCTTGCGCTTTTTGCATTCCACTTATTCTTTCACTGAACTTTTTCTCGATAACTTCCAGTAAGCTTTTGATTTCTTTTTCATGAGTTTTAAGTGCACTTTCGAATTCAAACTTGTAATCAAGCAATCGTGAACCGTTCTTCTCGACTACACTCTGAACCTCCTTAATTGCGAGGTCAACGGTGCTAATGTAAACCACACATTCCTCACAAATGTAACGAAGTTTGGGAAATTCATCAGTTTCCCTAATGTATATTGATCTATTCCCGAGCATTTCGATTGGGAATGATACGTTTTGCCACATACACCCGCAGACCTTATTCCCGTCTCTCCACGGATTTGCAGTTCGCACCTTTTGTAATTCATGGATTGGGTATATTGTTATGATACAGTTAATATTTAGAACTCGCTTTTGCACTTTTTTATTTTAACTCTTTCTTATGGAAAATATGTTTTACGGGGGAGAGAAAGAGGCAGAAAACTTCAAATATCCACTTTACCACTGAGATAGAGTCACTGTCTCAATACGAACATCAATTGTGTCCAGATTTGAATTTTTGAAAACACTTTTTTGCAGAGCGGTCCGAAACACGTCCGTTACGCTTGACATACAAAAGAAATTAATTTAATTTTTATTTTTAATATTAATTTATATACTTATTACTGTTATATTTGTATTTAGTTATAGAACTTTTAGTTACATATATTTGTTTTTGTATTAATTTTCTGTTATTTTATATTTTTACTTACTTACTTTCTTGAACCATTTTTAATTTTTTGTTTTTAATTTTTAAATTTATTACCATGTCTTTTATTCTAGAAGAACATTTCACCTCATATTAAATTTGTATTCTTAAGCTTAGTTTTATTTCCCTTTTTTGTTGCTATAATTTTATTATTTTATTTTCTATTTATTATTTGCTTATAAGTAAGTATTTTTTACTAATTCTTTTTCATTTTACTTAATTAACTTTTTGATTTTCTCAATTTCATATTTAAAAAGAAACTCTTTTTTATTTTATTTTTGTTCATATTTGAAAATAATTTCGTTTCAGTTTACTTTAAATAAATGATGTTTATTCTTTGAAACCACATTCTTGCGTAGACCCATTACCGCTCGCTCCTGAAGTCGACAGCAGCAGCTCACATTTTAAAACACATCTTCACAAAATAAATAAGCAAATATTCGACGCTCTTTTTTAACGCGCTACAATTCCTAAAGCAACAAAAACTTATTAAAACTCTACAACAAACAGCTAACAAACAAACCAGCAGTCAAACAAATCAAAGAATCCAAGCAATAATGAGGCAGTCAAAACAAGCCTCTAAGCAAAGCGCTTCAAGGCAAATAAATTTAAAAAAAAAGCCAGGAAAAACAAAGTGACGAGAAAAAACTCAATGCATAAACATATTTTTACTTCAACTGTCAACACAAACAAAGGTGTATTATTGATTTAACAGAAATCAATTTGAATATGTCAAGAACCTTATTTTTTCCACCATTTCCACTTTTGAACTCCCATCAGTTTTAGCTCAACACTTCTTACAAAATATGCACTTCAGTTGCCGGAATGACATTTAGTGGTTTTTTTGTTTTTTGTTTAAGTTGGTAATTCATTGCTGTTGCATGCGCCACAATCGAAACCTTAAAACAAAAAAAAAAAACAATAAATTTGATGCTGACTTGAGTGAAAAGCACAGCTCGTAAAGTTGTGCTTTAGAAAAAACGGCGGCATAGGTTTTTGATATTTTCAGCTTTTTGTAAATATATACATTCATGTACTTTTTGTTGTTGCTTTTTCACGATTTCCTCTCACCAATAACAATTTCACAAAAGCGTTGCGCAGCAGTTAGTTTAAGCTCAACTCAAATGCAATAGCAACAAAGCGCACGTTTTAAATCAAGTGTGGCACCGCATTACTATTATGAGTCAGTAGTGTCGAAGATGGAGAAGAAGAAGCACAATAAGAAGAGGAAGAGTGTGTCAGGATGAATGGCTGATTGGTTGCCACGATGCATTGCTGGTGGTTGGCACTGGCTGTCTGGCAACTGGGTGCCAACTCAGGTGAGGAATGTGTCACTCAAACGTGAGAAAATCATAAATTAAAAATGAGCAAAAAAAAGAAAAAAATACGTCTTGTCAGTTAATGCATTATTATCTAAGGCAAATTGTGATGGTAGAGGGAATCAAGGAACAGCAATAGTTCAGCGGAGCTTTGCAATACTTTATTTTTAAGTAAACAAGAAAAGGCAAAATAAGTCTATGCGCTCTTAAGAGCTACAAAAAAAGGTAAACAATACCATCAAGTTTAATGAATAAAATTTTAGCAGAAGTAAAGGTTTCCAAAGCATTTTCATCAATGGGATTTCACTTTGTCATCTTAATAATTCTTTGTTTTAACATTCAATAATAACATCTACTTGACTTAATTCCACGCTTGGCTTAAACTTACTTGCCGCTAGGCGGCGAATGGCATTTTAAGTCAGTGAGCAAGTGACGGCAACCCAATTTTGATTTCTTGCATTTCTCAACATTACTTTGGTATTTTTAACTTTATAATGAAGACAATAAAAAATCGACTGCAAACGATTTAAAAAAATTATAAAAAGAGTACGCCATATTTACCAGAATAAATAGATCGTAACTCATGAACTTTATTACGCAATAAAATGCGTGAAAAATGCAGCAAAGGAAAAACGGAAAATATGAAGAAAAGAGAATATCAATTATAAAAGGTACTACGAAATATAGGGTGTAATGTTAATAGGCAGGTTGAGTAAAATTAATTAAATTGCTTTTAAAATAGTAAAAAAATCGAAAAAATATAATGGAAAAATGAGCAAGAAAAATAGAAAATATTATTTTGAGATACTTACTTTTTTACAGTCTGTTCACTTATAACGGGAATGGTCGAAAAGCCTATTTATTTATTTAATTATTTGGGTACTATCCTGAACGCAATTGTGCCATTGCATTCTTGATCTTTGTTATCCTCTACCTAACTAACTTTGCGCTTGGGATGCTAAGTATTTACTTTGTGCCACTGACGTACAAGCCCAACAAGTCGCTCCACACTTTTTATAGACGATATCAGATGCCATGGGCTGTGTTGATGCTCAAGCTGAATACCAACGGTGTTTTTAGGCTAAGCTAATATCAGACAGTATGACGGGCGTACGCAAAAGCAAAGATCATTTCAAACTACTTAAAAGTATATTGTGGAAATATTTTCAGGGAAATCTGTTACGAAAATTTCCCGATGCCTTGGTTTGCAATACGAACTCGGTAATGGCAACTAATGAAATCGAAACACTTTTATTGAATTTGTTACGCTTACTGGCATGGAAAAGTAAAGGCGAGAATCCTTAAACCGATTTCGTGCTCTATTCAGTAGTTAATTATTTTTTTTTATGATATATTTCTTTACTTTAAGTTTCATTTCATTACTATTTTTCATGTTTTATTTCGATATTTTTTGTTAGTTCAACTTTATTTAAATTACAAAATTTCAACTTAATTTACTATCCTATTATATTTTTTGTTTTCTATTGTATAAATTTTTTCACATTTTTTTTATTCGGTCATTATTGTTTTTACTAATTTTTCTACTTTTCGCATTTTTTTGTTGGTTCTTTTTTATGAAAATTTTGTTTTCATATTTTATTATTCTTTCGTTACTTCTCTAAGTATTGTTTTACGTTTTCATACTTTTTTATTATTACGATTTTTTTTTAATTATTATTTATTTAGATATTTTTTAGTATTTATTTTTAATTATTATTTATTTAGATATTTTTTAGTATTTATTTTTAATTATTATTTATTTAGATATTTTTTAGTATTTATTTTTAATATTGTAATATTTAAATATTTAATTTTAATTATTTATTTAAATATTTTTTAGTATTTATTTTTAATAATTTAAAATGTTTTGTTAGTTACTTTTTCTATTTATATTTCATTATTGTTTTTATTTTTGTTTATTATATAATATTTATTTTGAGTTTATTTTATTTCTTGTACTTTTTATTATTTTTTGTTTATATTGGATTAATTTAATTTTCTTTTTCTATTAATTTCATTATTTCTTAGTATTATTTTTATTTTTTATTGCTTTTAATTTCGTATTTATAATTTTTCTTTATCATTATTTATTTATTTTTCATTATATAAAATTATAAAAACAACGGCAGTCGACAGCTGGCTGGACTTGTTTGAATGCCTTAGAAAAAAAGGTTGAATGAAGCAAACTAAGAGATATATAATAGCAAAGAAAACATGAACACAAAAGAGAAAAATTTAAAACAAATAAAAAAAAGAAAAATATATGAAAAAAACTAAAGTTGGGTCTGAGTTACAGGTGGGCCAAACACATTCAAACCCACCTTTATAATTGCAAATGCAATGCAATTGATCGCATTACAGCCGCTCTAGTAACTAGCGGCATGCAACATATTTATGCAAATATGTGTGAATGTACATTTGTACATATGTATGTATGTTTGAAGCGTAGTTGAGTATATAGCTATTTTCGTTATAAAAACTCCAGGTGAGGAGACGCGCGCACGCTCACTCAAGCGTCTTACATTCAGGCAGTCAGTCAGTCGCTCATTCATTCATTTACTCTTGTAGTCAGCCAACCATTTGGCAAACCAACCACCAACCGTTCCTACGCAGTGCTTTTCCAGTCAACCGGATTGCTTCTTAGGTGATTTGCTTATTCTTCTTCCACTATAAATATCACTACTACTGTTACCACAATTCCTATATATGATGACTTTTTCTTCACTTTTATTGCTAATATGCACACACTTGTACATATGTACATATATTTTTTTATTAATAAATTATAAAACATAAACATAACTTACAGTTATGCGAAAAAGTAAAGCAAACCCACAACAAACGACCAGCCATAAAACAAAGGGTTCAGCCAAGTGGCTCCCCCACCTGGCATAAGCAGCTAAGTTTCAAAGAAAACTGGTGCAAAGAGTAGTGGCAAGGAAAGACAGCAGAAAAAATTAAGGCAAGACAATTAACAAAGCAAAAGCAGTCGAAATAATAATAATAATAATAATAAAGAAAAATGAACTGTTAGTGCTATCACATTAGACGCGGTGTATTCCCTTCAAGCCAACCCCGCTCTTCATGCCCCTCTCCTCTTTAGTGCGGGTTAACTTAATTAAGACAAGTGACGTTCACCAAACAACGCATAGGCGAAAGCCTGACACCCAGACACACATACATACATATCCACAAATTATATTAAAGAAAGAGGCGTTTGAATTAATTGTGCATACGAGTGTACTATGTGGTCCGTTTCACTGTATGTTAAAAAATATGACATACTCAAGTGCATTCATATGTAAATATGTAGTTGAGTGTCTAGGTGCTGAGGTGCCTTGGAAGCACAGGTTACGCCTTTTGATAGCAGCCTGGCGTAGCTTCCTCAGGCCGTAGGGTCTGTGAGTGGTACGTTTTTTTCTATACACGTAATTTTGTTTATAGGTCCCCTTCTATCGGTTTCACGAATTTCAGTGGCAGCCCCATTGTCTGAGTGGTATCTGCCAGATACTTAGCAACTTCCGTAAATGTATGTAATGTATGGTATGAGTGATTAGTTGGCGGACTGATTGCTTGGTGCTGTGGCACTTAGGCAATTAGTGCGAAATCGCTGAGAAATTAATTATCCGGCATTTTTCCCCCCGTTTTTGCTAAGATTATTGTTTGTGCAAATAATTTGTCAAGTTTGTGCTGATAGAGAAGGTAAAAAAGCGCAGTTTAAATAAAAATTAGGAAAGTGAGATGAACAAACGTTGGGAAAATTAAAAAAAAAAATTTAAAAAAAAAACTAAAAAAAAACTAAAAAAAAATTAAAAAAAAAACTAAAAAAAATTAAAAAAAAAAAATTAAAAAAAAAAAAACTAAAAAATATATATTGAATAAGAAAAATTTATAGAAAAATAAAACAATATAAGTACAAATACATGAAAGATATAAATATATATATTTGAAACAAAGCAATATAAAGAAAAATGAAAATTATTCTAAAAAAAACTAAACAAAAAAATTTAAATAATTTTATATTTTATTTATTTAGGAATTAAAGCAGCAGAAATTAAAACAATAAAAAAAGAACAAAAAAAACACGATCACCATTTGATTCGGCGTTAAAAAATTCGTTTGTCCTCACAAGCTTTAACAAAGTTGCAATAGGAGCGATATCCATTAGAAAAGAACTAGAAGAAGCGTCATTATCTTCACAAAAGCCACTCATTTTCTCAGTAATGCCATGTCATTTTCCTGCGAGTCAACCAGCGCCTCTAGCTGATGAGGATGAAAACAATAGTTACAATTTCAATGTCACATTTGGATTTTATACAAAATTAGTGAGACACTACATTAAGTGAATTGTCACAAGCAAAACGGAGGATGCCACTGTTTTGGTACTACGCGACGAAATATAATTGCTTTGTGATGGTTGCTTGGCAGCCTGATTGGACAACTGTCAACGTAATTATGGAATAGGAAGAAACCGTGAATAGGGAACTGTTAAACAAAGCAGCGAATTATTCAAACTAAAATAAATCGCATAACAAAAAGTGAGAAAAACATCTGCTCAAAATCCAGTTTTTTTTTTTCAAGACAAAATGAGAAAAATTAAACTAAAACTAAAACTAATGAGATGAGAAGCGACAATGAAGAAAGAATTTGTAACTTAAAAGCGAATTTAAAAATTTGCAGCGAAAACCAATGAAAAATAAAACCAAAATTTAATATTAAAACACTAAAAAAAACAGCAAAAAACAGCTTGAAAAAGTCTATGCAAATAAATTTTTTCAGCTGCTCGCAAAGACCGCAGGAGATGCATTTCAGCAGCCAGCAAAGGACAGCAAACAAAAACACAATTAAAGAGAAGGCCGCTGGGAGGGAGAGTAGAGTTAATAATTTACAATAAAAACAAAATACAAAAAAAGCACGGAAAGAAATTAAAGTGCAGTAAGACGAAGGAATTAATTTGGTTAAGCAGAGCAAAATTAGCCACAAGAAAAAATCAACAACGGCTACAACAGATGATTATCATGCTGATGATCCTACACACCATAGGGCGCGCCGAGGGAAGCGAATCAACGACCAACATATGTTTTGCCGAGCAGCAGCAGCGACAGTTGTCAGTCAGCACACACAGCAAGAAACAATTTTGTAATTTTAGCAACGCTTTTGCTGCAAAGCAATTTGCATTTTTTTACAAAGTAAAAATATGCGTGCAAAGGCAGGAATATAAAAAAAGTATGCAACGAAAATGCTGAAGGATGGTGAGGGAAGGTACAAGTACAATACAAAAATTTTGTTTTTTCTAAAAGTAACTGCTGGTGGTGGTGGTGGAAGTATTATAGGATGCTGAGTGCTTGCTTTCCCTTTTTCCTCACTCCACTCGCTGTATTTGTTGCTTTCGCCTGCCTGCCTGCTGGTGGTGTTGCAAGCGCTAGCGGAACGTTGACCTACGCTGCGCGTCGCCGTTTTGTGTTGCACTGGTTGGTTGGTTAGTTGGTCTCAACTACAACAGCCCCGACAAGTTGACAGCTACAAGCAGGCAGTCAGACAGGCAAACAGTCGAGCCATGCCGTGACAAAGTCAAAGTGGCAGCAAGTGAGTCAGTCGGCTCAACTGTGTTTGCGAGCAGATGTTGTTTTTAAAACTGTATATTTAAACAAAAATGGTATACAAAAAAAAATGGCAAGTTGAGTGACTTTTAGCGCGCACTTGGGTTTGTTGAAAAAAGGCCCTTGAAAAATATGTCAACGGCAATCGCAGAATTTCTATAAATAGGACAGGCGCAAAGTCAAGGAACTATTTTTCAAAGCAAACATTTTTTATATTAATGAAATTGTGAAATAAAATTTTTTTTAAATATAATTTCAAAGTTTTTAGTTAAACTCAAAAAATTATACTGCTTCAAGCCAAGTTTCTTTGGAAATCTTTATTAAATGTTGCACAATTCCAAACTTTTGGTTAATAAAAATGTATATCTTTTAGTTTTCATCTGTTGTTGTAGCAGCATAAACATTCCCCATACTGACATACGGGGAATGCTACTGGAGTGGCAATTCTTGGCCGGATATAAACCCGGGTCGTTTCGGTAACGTAGAACCGACTGCCGTGGAAACGTTAGTTTTCAGCTCTCTTACTTTACTTATTGATGACCTTCATTCCCATATGTAAAAAATTTTCAAATTTAAATAACAATACAGCCAGCATCCATGCAGAGGGCGATTGTCTTATTTTAGGGGTTGCAGCGTATTTCTCATTAATTTCATTACAAAGTATATTTTCAATAATTTTGAAGAAGTGTATGGAATTTCTAACTCTTACTTCTATTACTGCGCCAAAAATTCAACCTCTTTCTCCACACTTCTATACTTTTGTAAGAGCTATCCAATTACAAAGGCAAACATTTGTTTGGATTTTCAAAATTTTTGGAACATGTGCTTAAGTGCCTCGAAAGAAAACGAATATTAAAAGTTTAACGACAGTAAATGCTCAGAAAACCTGCAAACATAATTTAATAAATCTACAGTAAGGAAAAAATTTCAAAAAGTCTAAAACAATTCCAGAAATCTTGCGAATAAGGTGGATTTTTGGAAAAACCGATTAGAGGTTGATGAAAACACCCACGCCTGAGTTGGAAAACTGTTCTTAAAAAATGTATAACAATATTTTAGACGAAGGTCATACTTTAAAAATTTGCAATGAGAATATTTCAAATACCACATACGAAAACAATTTAGGTTTAATTAAACACTAAATAGAAAACAAGTTTTGGTTGAAAAAAATTTATAGTGAAATTTAAGTTACAAAATTAAAAACTTACTTAGAAATTTATCGATTATAATTTAGTACTAAATTGGCGTAAAACTTAAAATATTTTAAGCAATTTTCCATTTCAAATATTTACAATGTAAAAGTTCGATAAAGTAGAAAGGGACTTCAAAAATTCAACGGCCAAAAATTTACTTATATTTCATATTTATTGCCTTAGCTTGAATATAAAACAATCATAGCATTATATGAAATCTTAAATAAAAAAGAGATTTGCACAATTAAAAAAAAAAAAAAACAAATCGATTTTCTTGTATTAAAAATGTATAGCCAATAGTTTTCCTTTAAATATTTTTTGGTAATTTTTACGATGGAGAAAATTGATAAATTGATTTCAGTTTTTGCTGTTGAAATTTGTTTTTATTTTTGTGGTAATATTAGCTACAAAGAAAATTGGTAAAAACTTGTAACTAAAACCTTTGACAAACAGCCTAATTTTTATTTCTTATATTAAAACAATTAAATCTAAACTTGTTTACCATTTCTTTTTAAAAGAACAAACAAAAACTCTTGTGATTTTATATTTAGGACAAATCTATTTTGAAAGAATTTCTAACTAAACAAAAAAAGTTTTACTAACAGTTACAGCTATATTACTATGTCTAGTATTAAAATATTTTAATTAAAAACCTGTCAGTTCTGTTTAAAAAACAATACATCTAATTAAACTTTAATTATCTAAAAAAAAGAAGAAAAAAAATTACTTAACATTTTTTTTTTTAATAAATGTCGCCTGCGACTAAAATCTAGATAGAATAAAAAAAAGTATCTGTTTAATTTCATGGAAAGCGACTTGTTATGGCTTTCATTATCAAATCGATCCTTACTTCACCTCTCCCTCAACAACCCTATTGTGATACTTTAAAACTTCTCGTTTAATAACTTCTTTATCTCTCCCATTCCAAAAATTATTTTATTTACTTTTCCTCCACCCCTAAATATCAGTGTCATTTTTCTTTTTTGAGCAGCTCTGAAACTAAAAAATCCAAACTTACCTCATTGACAATGACTAAGAGCGTTAGGATTGTGGCTGCTGTTAAGTTTATCCAATTCATTTTGAAAGATTTATGGTTTTAGGTATGTAGCTAATCCGTATAGGGAATTTAGTCCAAAGTAGTGTTTTACGCCGACGAATATGTCCAATTATAGCTGCCTTGTAGCGTTGTCCGCAAAAATTCGGTCTAGTGTGTTTTGTTTTTTTTTTATAAATAATCCTTTCTATATGGCATTAAACGATTTTTCACTTTTGTTTAGTTTCTAAATAAAATTCGTTGGATATTTTCTGTTTTTGTTTAAAATCAGCAGGAAACAGTTTGGGAGCACACAACTAATAACTTTTTTTTCTTCTGTTTTTGTTCTTAAGAAAGACTTTTTCGAATTTTTGTTGTTGCACACAATAAATTATTCATAAAACTATATAATTGGCTTACAATGTAAAATGTGTTTAGAAAACTAAATTTTGTTGAGTTTTTTTTTTTTTTGGTTTTGTTTTTGTAAACACTTTATTAACTGTTAGCTTAGCATGGCGCAATGTTTCTTTATCAATTTGGTTTTATCTTTATTTGAGATGATCTGTGAGATATTACATGCACTACTGTAGGCGCAGTTATTTTCAATTATTATATTTCTGATTTAAATTTTCCTGCATTCTGATTGATTTATTTAATTTGACACGCATGCACTTCTTTCCCTTCGATTAGGCGTCTTTTGCTTTTGCTTCCTCTTTTCTTAGTTTTTGCACAATTAACGTTAGTTCATATTTAATTGCGAAGTTTCTTTATTAATTGCATAATTTTTTACAAAAAGTAACGTTACTTCTCTCGCCGTCAGCTTTGCGTGGGCGATAGCAGCACCACGTGAACTTTTGACATTTCAGCGCTGCGCAGCTTGATTTCGTGCGTGTCGTCAACGTTAACCGCGTAACGTAAAGTAACGGTTTACTTACGTTTTGAACAGAAAAAATCAGATGCAAAATCAGCAAAATGTCCGCGCGATTTTTCACAAGTAGCTTTAACTTTTCCTCGTTTTTTAAAGCCTTTACACTAATTAAATTGCATTGTGAAGTTTGGAGTTTTAATCTTTGAAAATTTCGCGCCGTTTGAAATTTTATCTGCAAACGCTAGTTCGTATATACCTCGAACAAATTTCAACGACACAAAAGCACATGGAATGATTGCGTGGTGCATAAGTATGATAAAATTGGCCTCTGTCACCAAGTTTTCATTCTACACCCATTTTTCTGTCTTACGCATTTGCACTTATTCACTTTAAATTTGACTCCAGATTAAATGCAAGCCTTTATTGCATCGTCATTTTAATTCGTTTTCAATTATTTTTTCTTAACTATTTTAACTTTTTTATACAACGCGAAATTTTGCGCATCACTGCACATTTGCATACAAATTCTTCAGAAAATATTCCTCCTTATCGAGTAAAATTTTTCTTCACTCGCCTGCACGTCTTCAAACACTTTTTTCTTTTAAGAACTTATAGTAGCAGTAGCAACAAAGTAGTAAAAATGTCGCCGCTATGTTGTTATTGTGTTTGATTCAGGTTTACCTGCGTTTCCGTGCGATGCGCAAACTATATGATGTTTATCACGCAAACTTCAATTCAAAACTGCCGCTACGCTACGTCGCCAAGTTGCTACCGCCCGCAAAACTTCACCTTCGCAGCGAGCAAAACAACCAACTGCATTCTCTGCTCTCAGAGGCGTCCCTCATTTGCTGCCGTGTGTGTGAGTAGAGCAGCATATACCGGCATGCCAAAGTGTTGCTCTGCTTCCGCTTATGCAGTGAACGGCAGCTGCTCCGTCGACAGATGTTTTTCATTGTTTGCTTTTTACGATGCATTCGCATACTGTTGTTGCTATCGCGGTGGCGTTTGATAGCTTTGATGAGCTCTTTCACTACCATGAGCTCAAGTCAGAGAACAAGAGAGTGCGTGTAAGAGAGCGAAAGTAATAATTTGTGCTCATTGGCGTGCTCAAAAAGTGTTGCTGAGAAATGGGTAGTAGTTTTAGTAGTAGATTTTGTTACTGAGAAATATAGCAGCAGCTGCATGGTAAGTGTTTGTTGTTCTTGATTTTGCATGCTATCCAAAAATTTTAACAGTCTTTTATTATTAGTGGTAAAAGGAAGTTATTCCTAGTTGGATCTAGTTTTGTAGTTATTGATGTGCAGGATCAGGCAAGAAATTTACAAATAGCTTTGAATTTCATATACACGAAATCGTCAACGGGTGCAGTAGAAGGGCACGAATGGTTGTGGCTCTCAAACTGTTACGGCCAGTAAAGAAGTTGCTACCAATATTGGTATGTTTGAAGTTGTGGTGTGTGCGTAAATAAATATTTACCCATACACCCATTTATACAGTCAAACATTCACACATAAGAAATACCCAATATGTTGTCGTTATTAAACTTCTTGTACGAGTAACAACATAATCTCCAAGAACCTCTTAGGGAATAGTACTGGAATTGTATCTCAAAAAGGGATAGAAAAAGAAAATCTAGGACTCAATTTCCTCATTTATTCTTCGTTGCCCAATATTTTTAAAATTGGGTGTGCATGAATTTTGAAAAAGCAGAATTTTAGAAAGCAGAATTTTAAAAGGCAGAATTTTAAAAAAGCAGAATTTTAATAAGCAGAATTTTAATTAATTTTTTTGCAATTTACAGAATTTTGTCACCCAGAATTTTGTAACGAACGCTCCCGGTGTGCATTACATAGATTTTTTTTTATAAAATACCGATTTTTCCAAATGGGCATAAATACCGTCTTTTTCCGAAAATAACACACTGTCTTACTTTCGTTTTTGGTCCAAATACGCGCTAGGGCTTATTTTCGGGGGAGGGCAAAAATGAAAGTATATATATATATGTATATTTTTATTTAGTATTTAGAAATTTAAATTTATTCAATTACAGTCAAGTCATCTTCTTCTGGAACATCGTCATAAATAAAATTCTGAATTATATTCTGATTTTCTTCCAAAACCATTTCCTGTTGAATCATTGGTCGGAATCTCTCATGTCTTGCGATATAGCTATCATTAAATGAATATTTCTTGTCTAAGTAGCCTGTTCGTAGTGCATTGGAAACTCATTATCAGTTATTTTGTTCCATGAATTTTTTACGCAATTCACAACTTCGTTTAAGCCTGGTTTTACAAAATTACCTCGATGATTTCTCACCATTCTGTTTTCAATATATTCATTGATTTTCATCCGTAAATGATCCTTGAATGGCTTGTTTATTGCAATGTCGAGTGTCTGGAGGTAACCAGTCATTCCTGCCGGAATTATTATTTGATAAATCTTCCTCTCAGCAAGAAAGCTTTTCATGTCTTTAGCGCGGTGAGTACTGGCTGAATCCCAAACTAGTAAACCTCTATTCAGACCCCTCAACAGTGGTGGCAGCATAAAATCAAATCACTTTCTTATAGCTGCTTGGGTGCACCAGGCTTTTTCCCTTTCAATGACATAAATTCCTGAAACACCCAATCATAGTTTGCACGCCATTTACGAACCATACGGATATCCAGTATCTTCTCTTTACAGAACGCTACAAGATTTACACCCCTGGAGTCTTCCAGGATTGCCTTTTTGTACTCGACGGAATGGCTCTTGTGTTTTGTACTCATTTACCTGAGGTTAAAAATTATGTATTGTACTTTATTTTTAAATAAAATTACGTATGAGGAAATAATCAGACTTACAAGACTGAAATGAATGTACGTTGTATACTTGCACTGTCGCTCGATGTAGACTGCTGCCTTATTTTGCATTTTTAAGATAAATTCCAAGAATTAATGGAAACGAACCGTAGAGGTAAACAATTAGTCTCTCGAAAAATTTTGTTTCAAAAATTTCTCTGAAATACTAGTACTAGGTAAACTAAACATATTATTACTTATACTTAATAAATCAACAGCATTTTTTAACGAATTCTTTTTGACACATTATTTTAAATGGGGATTATTTTCGGGGGTTGTCTTATTTTCGTTTCACTTCTAGAGTTGATTTGGTCTTATAAGTGTGACGACGAAGATCTTTAAGCGTTTGAGTACGGAAAATTGTTTAATGCATATACTAAAAGTTCGGGATGAAATGCGTAGTAATATATTTTGTTTTTGGAAAACAATGAAAATGGTTGTAATTAATACTAGTTGTTATGTAACAAGTACAATATTTTTAATTCTTATATTGTTAAAAGCCACAACCGAGTTAAATGAATAAAAACTGCTACTGATATTACTACAACTGCTCTCAATAATTATACTAAGTAAAGTATTCTACCAACAGCAGCGTCTTCGCATTCTCGATACAAAACAAGAGAAGCGCTATCGGGCTGGGCCGTTTTTTTGGTATACGATGCGTCAGCGCTTCCCCGGACTCAAACGGTTAAGCAAATTGCGACACAATGTGGACTGAGGACTCCTAATTTCTGTAAACACCGAGGAACGTTGTTGTTGTAACAGCAAAAAAAATTGTTCCATTCACTTCCGAGGAATACTGCTGAAGTGACTGTTTTTCCGTTAATCTAGCGAGTGGTGTGAAATCGACCGCTTTGACTAATTATGAACAGTGTCTGGAATTTTTTCAGTACTTCGACCAGTGCATTGTCTCACTGGCTCGATTTTATTTATTAACGCACGCCCAGCAGGCCGCATTTGTGAGGGTCTACCTCCGTTGTTTGAAACAATTTCAAAGTTTGTATTATTTTTTACAATTTTTAACCTTTGTGAATCTTTAGGGACCAGCCAAAAAATAGAACGTATAGAAGAAAAATTCAAAATTAGGTAAAGTTCTATTATACATACTATACTTTCATGATTTTGACGTGATAACGTCTTATAATTCGATTTAACAGGCTGCACGCACGAAAAAATGTGTCGTTACCTTGCTCATTTGTCGTTACCTTGCTCATTTGTCGTTACCTTGAATGAACTGCAAGCGAGAGCGCGGAACGAACGACAAAGAGCACAATCGGTCCCCGCGTTCGGCAACGTTCGACATCTGGCTCTGTCCTACTTGAGTGAGCATATATACAATATGTATATATATGCGCATTTGTATATAAATTCACATACTTGTATTTGCATCTGCCTTCTTCCTATGTGCATGGTAATGAACCAATTCTCTGTTGAGAATAAACGATGATAGGAAAAATAGGAAATGAAAGGGAGTGTTTCAAATGTAATGTGTCTGGAGAAAGTCAAATCGATGATGATGCCTCTTATGGTTGTTGACTTATTAACGTCTGATGCACAATCGAAATTGAAGATATCTTTCATGAATTTGATAAATGTTTCGTCATTTTCCACGTTTGTATAAATGTAACTTGACCTATTCCATTGCAATTCCATTTACCTCCTCCTCTATATCCATACAAAATATCTATCAAACAAATAAAATTAAAATTTTGTTTTGAAAATGCAACCCTTACATCAGTATTTTCTTATGACGTTGTCATGTTAAACTATCGTCAGTAAACCGACTTTACAGACAACCTCTTTTTTTTTAATCTTTGGTACTATTATTAACAGTCAAGTCACATTAGGATTCATCAAGTATTAAACGGAGTATATTTAAGCATTTTGTACTTAGTAGCATTCAGCTTTCTCACAACTAAGGGACATAGTTCCAAATTAAAGCAGGCGCAGTTCCTGCCAGAAGCTGTCCACTTTCTAAATAATAGGAGCAACCTGCGATTCTTTCCTAAAATTTAACGAAGTCGACTTAAGCCCGAATTAAGGATCAGCGGTACTAGGTTTGTTTGGTGGCAATAAACGATTATCATCTTTTCAGTATTTGCAATACTTTCTTGATGGACAAAACTAGCCTCACAAGCGGCTTATGAGCTGATTAGGTGTTTTTTTACTCAAACGAACCGGTGATTTTTTAGCTATTAACTTTTTAAACAGTTGATGCTTTCCATTTCAATTCAACCGGGCTATTCGGGTCATGTTCTTCGATTTCGATGTAACTTAAATATGTTGCTCTCTGGTCAAAATAATGAGACACGTATTTTTTTGTTCGCCCGAAAAAAATTTTTTTCAAGAGTTATCGGCAATTTTGTTTTTCGCCTCAAACTCGATTTTTTTTTAATTATATAAGAAAAAATTTTTTTTAAATGCCCATAACTTAGTCAAAAATGAACCGATTTTAATAATTCTGGGTTCAAAATGATCGTAATTACTTACACAAGCGACTTCATGTAGAAACAATTGCAAAAAAGTAGTTGAAAATTTTTTATTTAGCAAAAAAGAAAAAAAATTTAAATTTTTTCAAAATTCAATATTTCAAAAAGTGTATTTTTTTTTTTTTTATAACTTTTTCCAAATCAAAAAAACATCTCAAACTTTAATTGAGCTGCATGCCTAGTAGCTAAAATGAGTTGTTTTTGAGTAATGAATTTTTGAGTAAACACCCTGTTTCGCACTTTTTGTTTTTTGCAAAATAAAAAATTTTCAACTACTTTTTTGCAACTATTTCTAAATGAAGTCGCTCGTGTAAGTAATTACGATCATTTTGAACCCAGAATTATTAAAATCGGTTAATTTTTGACTAAGTTATGGGCATTTAAAAAAAATTTTTTCTTATATAATTAAAAAAAATCGAGTTTGAGGCGAAAAACAAAATTGCCGATAACTCTTGAAAAAAATTCTTTTCGGGCGAACAAAAAAATACGTGTCTCATTATTTTGACCAGAGAGCAACATATTTGAGTTACATCGAAATCGAAGAACATGTCCCGAATAGCCCTTTTGAATTGAAATGGAAAGAATCTATATAAGAAAATTTTTTTTAATTGCTCATAACTTAGTCAAAAATAAGCCGATTTGAATGATTCTGGGTTCAAAATAATCGTAATTACTTACACGAGCGACTTCATTTAGAAATAGTTGCAAAAAAGTAGTTGAAAATTTTTTATTTTGCAAAAAACAAAAAGTGCGAAACAGGGTGTTTACTCAAAAATGCATTACTCAAAAACAACTCATTTTAGCTACTAGGCATGCAGCTCAATTAAAGTTTGAGATGTTTTTTTGATTTGGAAAAAGTTATAAAAAAAAAAAAAATACACTTTTTGAAATATTGAATTTTGAAAAAATTTAAATTTTTTTTCTTTTTTGCTAAATAAAAAATTTTCAACTACTTTTTTGCAATTGTTTCTACATGAAGTCGCTTGTGCAAGTAATTACGATCATTTTGAACCCAGAATTATTAAAATCGGTTCATTTTTGACTAAGTTATGGGCATTTAAAAAAAATTTTTTCTTATATAATTAAAAAAAATCGAGTTTGAGGCGAAAAACAAAATTGCCGATAACTCTTGAAAAAAATTCTTTTCGGGCGAACAAAAAAATACGTGTCTCATTATTTTGACCAGAGAGCAACATATTTAAGTTACATCGAAATCGAAGAACATGACCCGAATAGCCCGGTTGAATTGAAATGGAAAGCATCAGTTGCTTTAAGCAGCTGACGCTCGTTTCGTGTTTTGTTTCACTGTCAAACATCTTCAGTTTGGTCTATAATTTAACCATGAATCGTCTTACAAACGAACAACGCTTGCAAATCATTGAATTTTATTATAAAAATGCGTGTTCTGTTACGAAAGTTTAAGATCCATTTTTTATCGAAAAATTGTGTTCAGCGACGAAGCTCATTTTTGGATCAATGGGTACGTGAAAAAGCAGAATTGTCGATTTTGGAGTGAAGATCAGCCAGAAGAATTGCAAGAGCTGCCAATGTATCCAGAAAAGCTCACAGTTTGGTGCGGTTTATGGGCTGGAGGTATCAATGGACCGTACTTCTCCAAAGATGCTGCGAATCGTAACGTAACTGTGAATGGTGAGTGCTATCATGAAATGATATCCAACTTTTTTTTTGCCCAAAATGCAAAAACTTAACTTGCATGACATTGGTTTCAGCAAGACGGTGCCACATGCCACACAGCACGCGTTACAATGGACTTGTTGGGAGGCGAGTTCGGTGAACTTTTTATTTCACGTTCGGAACCTGTCAATTGGCCACCCAGATCGTGCGATATAACGCCTTTAGATAATTTTTTGTGGGGCTGTGTTAAAGCTCATGTCTATTCAGACAAGTCTTCTTCAATTAACGCATTGGAAGACAACATTAAAGGATTTGTATGTGAGATACCGGCCGAAATATTGGAAAGTGTATGCCAAAATTGGACTAGGCGGATGGACTATTTGAAGCGCAGTCGCGGTCAACATTTGCATGAAATAATCTTCAAACATTAAATTTCATGGACTGTACTATCGATTTAAAAAAAAATTTCATGCATTTTTCTGAATTTTACGTGTGTTTTTTGAAAAACTTTCCTATAGCTCTTAAAAAATCACCCTTTAGTTCCCCATGCTATGTATAATCAATATATTATACACTCATCTAAAAAAATAGTTTTAGCACCGCATTCTATCCATTCTAAATTCACGGTACACAAAAGGTCAAAGGAATAAAGACTAAGCCGCAGTAAGACAGCGAAAAAGGAAGTGCCTCTGTGCAAAGGATACGTACTTATATGCGTGCAAGTGTGTAACAAGAGCTCGATGACAATACTTTATGCTGAGCGCTAGCACAACGAAAAAGGGTTAAATGCAGAAGGAAATATTTTCATATGCGCGCGCAAATATTTTGAATGAAGTGAATTTTATGAATGAGATTCGATAAAATTTGCATAAGACATTATGAGAAATTTGAAAAGAAGAATTGCATTTTGGCGGCAAAATATTTTTAGTTGTTTGTTATGTAAATTCCAAGAATTACCTGAGCAATTAAAGGAGCAATAATGCTCATTGGGAGGACAGCAGAAAAAAAGTGTAGCAGTATAAAAAAGAATTTACGAGATCTTATCAATGGGGCCCATATTTAACTATAGGCCACGTTCTGGACGGCAGATGACATAACTGACATTTCTCATTTGGCAGTAAATTTAATCGTGTTTCGTAGTTTGTACTTCTCCATAAAATCTAAAAAAACTATTATCGATCCGTGCTTTGATTTGCTACATATTTTTGGGCGGAAAAGCAGGCAAGAAATGGAAGCAAACTTGCATGTTGTTTATAGAAACTGAAATGACGCTCTAGATCTGTTTTTCATAAGTAGAGGCCAGACAGTCCACCAGACGTGACAAAGAAATCGTGAAGAGTTAGTCATCTGTTATTTTACAGTTTTGAATATTTGGAACCCTTACCTCGTTATGAGGACAAGACCAAGCATCAAATTTCTCAAGAAAACAATCAGCGTACCCTTCACTTAACATCCATGTCGCTGTTGAGAGTTTTAACCCTTTGGGGACGAGTGCCGGCATATAGCCACCCAAACCGATTTACCGTACCGGACGCGTGTCGGCATATTTTCCCTTAGGGGATTCGCCGTCTTGTACGATACAAATTAACACTGAGACGTATGAGCTGAATCGTAAATTGTACAAACTTGTTCTGAAATCTACTGCTGGAGGATGGTGTAGCTTTTATTTATGATTCTAATGGGCTTTAGTTGGCAGGAGATCTCGGCGGGAAAAAATCAGGTTATTACCCAGACTGAAGAATACTTTAAGGCCTTGATAAATCATATTTTTGGAGGGTTAAGCAAAGCCGGCAATGCAGGAAAGAATGCACCGACTTGCATCCACATTATAAGTATACTTATCGATACATACAAATAGTTATAGCATACATCCCCAGTCAGGTTTTTGTCTTAACTTCTCTTCCAATTCGCAGCGATCTTTCAAATTGGCAAATGGAGTAACCTGTAGTGTTATATAACCGCTACTACATTTAATGTTTTATGTTCACAAGGAGTATCGAACTCGGGGTCATACGAATGTTGTTTGCCATTCATATCGCTTACATACAAAATAGAAATCTTTGCGCCTCTTCCCCACCACGTAAACCGCGAACATCCAAATGATATTCGTGATTCGGAGCTCTTATCTGGATTAGCTAAAATAGTAGGTTGGCTATCTTGGGGTTTCTGTCCCCAGAAGGGTCCTTATCGACCGACCATCATATAGCAAAAGTAATTAGAGAAATTTAAATAAACTCTTTTGAAATGGATCTTTTTTGATGCTTTGGAGCTTTTTCTTGGCAGAAATACACTCGGAGGTTTGCCATTGCCTGCCGAGGGGCGACCGCTATCAGAAAAATGTTTTTTCTTAATTTTGGAGTTTCACCGAGATTCGCACCAACGTTCTCTCTGTGACTTCCGAATGGTAATCACGCATCAACCCATTTGGCTACGGCGGCCGCCGCTGCTTCACAGGTACCTTAGTAATATTTCCGGGCGTTTGAGTGGACCAGGATAGTACTCAGCGGGGCAGAGAAAACCTGCGCTGAAAGGGAGGGTGCGAGAGCACCGCCACCGGAATCGGCAGTGAAGCGGCAACGCTCTGAAGAGGAGGAAGTTCTGTTATTGAAGAAACCGAGGACTGGTGGGGTTCCGCCGAAATCTTTTAGCGAAGTCACTAAGCGGGCGGGATGCATCGACAGCGGCAGGGAAGATGGCGCCATTTCCAGGGATGAGCAGAAAATAGTGCCGTTCGCCGGTAGTAAGGGAAACACCTGGACCTCCACCGTGCTGCGAGAGTGCCGGATGGCACCATGGTACCTTTAAGCGCATTGTATGCGCCGATGAGCGGTTGACCACAATGTACAGGACGGCAGTAGCTCTGGTGGGTGAGGTCTGGAAGCGAGCCAAGCTGGAAGCTGTGGACAAAAAGGACCTGCCTCTTCGTCCCCGCGCCCGGATCTGGCTCCCCTCTGAGCCTTCTGCCCAGAGGAAAAGGATGAAATCCTCCATTATGGAAACTCCAAACTTCCCATGCACAACTGGAAGGTAGTCAAGATGGAGAAGTACGAGGGACCTTTTCGTCAAGCGCTGATTTTGCTAAGTGCAGAGTACCTCGGGCCTCTCGCTGAAACTAAAGGGGTCAGAAGGTAGCCCTGAAGTTTTACCAGACCGATGCCCGGGGGGGATGTTCCTGCAGTTCCTGGCAGAGGAAGCTCCCGTGGGGATGGATGTGGAATCTGTCATGTTGGATGGGAGTAGTGCTGACAACGCTCCCTCTCTAGCGGGGTCAGTCTTCACCATCGGGCAACTGTTCGACAGGGTGGAGGAGGAGGGGCTTCTGGCCTCGGATGGTGAGAACGCTAACTTTAGGATGTTGGAGAAGATTATCGAAGATGAAGATTCTTCAAATAAATCGTTAGCAATCTAAGGCATCTGCTAACTTATGAGTAAGGTGAAGTTGACGTAGTCCGGATCGAGGAGCCGTGGCTGAACAGTGACGGTATCTCTGGAATTAGGGCGAAAAATTATTTCCTGTTGGTTTACAGTGGTGCAGGTAAACCAAGATCCTGTATACTCATCAGAAAAGAATGCTTTTGATGTTGCCTAATTTCAGCAATGAGGACATTTCTCCAAGTCTCTGGTTAAACTAGGAGTCGAAATCGAACTCATTAGGCTTATCCACAAGATGCTTAGCGATAGAACGATTGCGGCAGAATGGAGCGACACCTCTCTCCGCCAGCAATTGAACAGAGGCAGCCCGCAAGGCGGTGTTCTCTCGTCACTACTCTGGATTGCCGTACTTAACGACTTGCTGGAGGAGCTGGAGAGGAGGAGATGTAGGGTGATTGCCTACGCGGATGACTTATTGTCAGAAGGAAGTTTTTAGATACTCTGATGGAATTGATGTAGGGTTATCTGAATCTAGTTGAGAATTGGACCGCGAATCGTGGCCTTTCGATAAATTCTCTGAAGACGGAGCTCGTCTTATTTACGAGGAAATAAAATACCTAGAGTGTTTCTCCTATCAATGGCGGGGCTCCGTTGGTACTCTCTGACAGGGTGAAGTAACTGGGACTTATCCTTGACAGAGGTCTAACATGGAAGTCAAACATTGAGGAGAGAATTAGGAAGGCAACAGTCGCCTTATTTGGTTACAGGGGCGCTTGCTTGTCACTTTTTCGCTTTATAACACGATTATAAAACCAATCTTGCTGTCCCGAGTTCTTGTCTGGTGGAACTCGGTAGAAATGATGGCATCAATTAATAAGCTGGAGAGGGTACAAAGGGCTGCCCTCATTGGAATCAAGGGGGCGCGCCGTACCACTCCTACTCTAGCGCTTAACGCTATGCTGAATGTGGCACCGGTGGACATTGTAGGAAAAACTACTGTTGAACGCGCCGCAATCAGACTAAGGTGTTCGGGCTATAAGATAGACTTAAGCTACGGACACTCTAGCATTCTTCAAAATTTTGAGTTCATCCCTATGGTGCTGGATCATTGTAAACCCACGCCAGGTCCGTGCGGACCTTTTCCCACTCATATTGCCTTAAGGGATGAGTGGGCGGGGGTAACGTTTGGCAGCAAGGCATGGCAAGCATGTTCACGGATGGCTCGAAGTTGGGCGGAAGGGTTGGTTAGATCGCTTGAGAGAACTACTTAGGCTAACAAAGCCCCAGCTCTCGAATTTGGTGGGTATTCTTACCGGGGAATGTCCGTTAGGTGTCCATGCGGTGAGACTTGGGATTACCTCAAGTCCGTTCTGCAGAAGCTGTCTTGAGGAAAAGGTGGAATCATCTCAACACCTTCTCCTCAGCTACCCTGGTCTCGTCTGCCAAAGATTTCGACGTCATTTTTCGCTACGCCCGCGGATATAGCGGCTTTAAATCACACATCTGGTGAATTTCATCAGCGGGTTGTTGCGGCTAATTACGAACGTAAATCAGCCACCGTCGGCGTCGCCGTAAGTGCATGGTCATCATCCTCTAATCACAAGGCTCCTTATTCCTTCCCTTCTTTCCCTTTTATGGCATCACAATGGACGAATTTTGAATATTTGTCCAAGTGGGCCCCAAGCTAGGACAGCCGTGTAACATAACGTAACCTAGCTGGACATTTTTAGAACTTGAACGTCCGATAACATCATTTCACAGCTTCCTTTTTCTTAAACAATTTTCGAATATCCTTATTTACAGTTCACATCGTCCTTTTTCTCATTGCTGAGAACGGAATTTGAAAGATATGTAATATAAGTATATGTAGAAGCATGCATATCTATTTACATGTTGAGGTTTTTCTGTAGAAAAACATGCAACGGAAATTTAGCTGCAAAAGAGAGTGAGACCAAGGAAACTACCTGCTGCTGATGGCGTTACCAAAGCAAACAGAATGAGCAACAACAACGCAAAAATACTCGTGCGTGCGCAAAAACAACGAAATATACACACATATCTGCATACAAACATGTATATATGAGTAGGCTCAATGCGGCCGACCGGAAGCGCCGTTCCGTGTGGCAACAACAAAGCAGCACAAGGTGCAAATAAGGATGTGCGCTGCAGCTAGCAGAGAGCTCAATTTTCTCCAGTGTATTCGTGTATTTGTGCACTTCTACGTATTATATGTGTATGTAAGTAAAGGCAAAGCAGCAAAGGATTTTCGTATGCTACTGCTTCCTATTTAACCTGAAACTCGATAAGGAAGCGACGGATAAGGATAACGATTTTGATTAAGATTATGAGGCTATGCATGATGAAGTTGCGGCACTGGTAAATACATGCATACATAAAAATGTACGTACAGTCATATATTACAAATATACATGAACACACACACATATATAAACGTAACTATATTTCTTATGTGGGTGCATCGCTCCTCAGTTTGCTGCACGCCTGCGCAGTTCGCCCTATTTTTTATTTAACTCTGTTATACTCTGCTTTTCCGCGGCGGAACTGCTTCCAAAACGGAAGCTGTGACCAACTGAATTCGTAAACACTTCTTCCACGAAATTGAATTGATGTCAAGGGAAGATTTCGAAGAAATTCCCACGCTTTTAAAGGTGTACACTTCCCTTTCATCGCCAACGAATCCGAGATGGTTACAAAAAAAGTTCTAGAAAATATTTCTTTTCGCTTATTTACCGAAGTGGATTGAATGAATATAAGAGAAGTAAATGAATTAGAAGAATGCTGCTGAAAAGTAGCGAATTAAATTTCCAAAATGCGTATGAGTGATATAAATTGTGGCTTGTGGCAGAAGTTATAGATTCCTGCGTTTAGGTGAGGTTTGTTTAGTTGCTTCTAGGAAGGAGGCACATTTGGACCAACTGTGATAATGTTGTTGATGCTGATTTTATCGTCTCCAGTTTTATAATTCATAAAAATTATAGACTTATTGAAATCAAGAAGTATTGAGGTCAAAAATACGTGAGAGTGCAAAAAATACAGAACAACGAAGTCAAGTTTAGAACATAACAGCTCCAATGTTCATACTCCAAACAGTAACCTCACCTACTCTTTCTTGGTCTTGTTCACGCAAAGTTCGGATGGAATCGCTCATCCTGCAAACGACGCCCACATTTTCTTGCATTAGGTACAAACTAGAAAGTGCTTTAATTCGACCAAACAAAATTGGGAGCAATTCACCCTCATAGTCACTTAGAAGCTTGTCCACTGTAATTCGACCAAGTATAGGGTGGGTCATATAGCGTTTCCTTTTTGAACCACCTATTTTTTTGAGAATGGTAGCACAAATGACATGTCAAATGTGTTCATAATTTACTTAAAGGTTTGACATTTACGAAATGGGACGCTATTCACTTGAACAAACTTGGGAAATATTGAAAACCTATTTCCAAAGCGGTGAGTATTCTTCTTCCGCGGTTACAGTAAATGGCGAGCGTTACCGTGACATGCTCAACAAGTTTTTGGTTCCAAAAATGGAAGAGGATGACATGCACGACATTTGGTTTCAACAGAACGGTGCAACTTGTCACACTGCCAATGTTACTCTCGAACTTTTGGCTACCGTTTTTGAAAACCGAGTAATCAGCCGAAATTCCGATATCAATTGGCCACCTCGGAGCTGTGATTTAAACCCGTTGGACTATTTTTTGTCGGGAGCCGTTAAGGAAAAATGCTATGCGAACCATCCAGAGACGATTGATGCTTTAAAACACGAGATCGAAGTTGCCATTCATGAAATTGGAGCCCAAACAATCGAAAATTTGCCTAAAAATTGGGTTGATCGAATGGCCTACTGTATCGCCAGGCGTGGCATTCATTTAAACGATATTATTTTTCATTCATAAATGACAATATTCAATCTTCAAAATAAAAAAAAAGTCTGAAAAAATATTGATTATTTTTTTTATAGTCGATTTAAAAACAAATTTTACATGGCCCACCCTATACAACTCACTTGTCAAAGAAACAGCCAAGATTGGTATATTAAACTGATGTTTGTGAATTGTTGGTGGTCATCGTCTCGTGGCTCGTCTCATGCTTTTTCGCTATATCACTTTGAAAAATATTTTACTGGACAATGACCCAATTCGTTATTAGAGTTCGACCAATTGTCACTGAAATAATAAAACATACCGAAAGATTCTAGTGATCTCTGGATTTAACATCAATATCACCACAATTTTTGATAAACTTTCTCTTGGTTCAAATCTCATAGATGTGCAGGTAACATTTCTCTGATTTGGGTTCCAGGACATAAGAACATAGAGGGAAATGAAATTGCTGATGAGCTTGCCAAGAAGAGGCCGACTGAATTGGTCTGAGAGATCTCCCACCCGGTCAGCGGCATCCCCCTGACTGTTAGGTGTTAAGGTGGAATTGCACAACTTACTTCTCAGAAAAGCACAGACCCGGTGGAGATTCATTTCTTCGAGTGCTATTTCTAAAATCCTATGAGTTCAGTACAGTGGACTTAGGACATAGTCCTGGGGACTTCACGCCACACAATTTCCAAATTTGTAGCTGTCCTTACCGGTCATTGGACGATCGGCATTCACCCAAAAAAGCTGGGTTTATCATGTAGTCAGACACGTTTCTGTACTCTTTCAGAGAAAAATACTATTGAGGAGTTTCTCTGTAAATGGCCGAGGTTGGTAGCCAGACGATTGAGGCCACTGGATGCTACTTTTTTCGACAGCCTGGGACAGAGCTTTAACTTAAATCCCATCAACCTTCTCTCTTACGCTCTGGATGGCTGTAGATATCTGCCCGTTGGAGGTCTCATAATGGTATCAAAACAGCGCTTGCGTGTTACTTGGGGAGTGCCAGTCTGGTATTTTAACCATTTTACCTACCTACCTTCTCTTGCTTACGGTCCAAAGGGTTTCACAGGTGGGTAATATCTAAATCTGCTATATCCGCAGATGTAGCAAAAAGAGAGATCAAGATTTCTAAAACTTAGCCCCGTGAGAGCAGGACAGCTGATGAGAAGCTGCTGGAATGATTCCACCTCATCCTATAAATAATTGCTGCCAAACTGACTCTATAAATAAAACTCGAGAGCAACTATACCGATTTTGTTAAATTTTCTGTTATGGATTTCGTATAGACTTCTTATTGATTATGTAGACGTATTCATAAGTCTTAAAACTTCTGCGAAATATTTTGATGAAAGGCTAAGAATGTAATAAGTTTTACAATTACAGTGAAAACACCTACTTATTTTGGTGAGGCACCCTAATATTACATACATATATAAGTACTTATGTAGTTATATTTGTATGTGTATGTGCTAATATATAAGTATATGTATGTCATCAGCATTTAAAACCAAATCAACTGAACCTCGAAACAAATATCAGTAAAAAAGTACTTTTATAAAAAAAGAAGAGGAGAGATTTGGCAAACACAAAAACACGAATATAAAAGACGCGCTAATAACAAACACAGTTTTTAGGGATCAAAGATCGACAGCGATTAAGGGCAACCCTAAGTCAAGTGAAGTGCTTTAGCAAAGGTGCTAAATGTTGAGAGAGAAAAAAAATATAGTAAATAGTTTTTTATTTCCGTCGCGTAATAAATAAAGATTGTTGAAATATACATACAATCAGAGCCTTACGTGATAAAACAACTGTTGATCTTTTCTAATTGCTGAGCTAAGAAAAGCGGAGAAACATATAAAACAACCAAAAACCAAACCGGCTCTAAAGCTACGGATCAAAAAGTGTACCTTTGTCCTTTATTGCGGCAAGATAACGTTGCAAGTGCTTCTCAACATATGTTGCGCGAAATCAGGTAATCGAATGGCTGTGGGAATTGTGACCAGAGAAAGATTCGCTAAGTAAAAATAACAACAATTCTTTAGAATGGCAGAAATAACATTTGTGTTCTTCTTCATTTTAATTGATATTTTCTTCATTTCTTTTTGATACTGAACTTCGAGGTCTTGCCTCGTTATCCTGCCAAATTTTGCAACAATACAGCTGCCAGCTTTCTAAAATTTCTCTTCGCACTTTGCATGAGGAACGTCAAATTCAATGCGTCGCACGAAGTCTGATTTAATCACGTCAGTGCAGTTGTTTTTCCAATATAGAGAAACACTTTACTACTCTGCGCTTCTATGATTTACTATGATTCGTATTGCGTATGTGTGCGCCCACAAGGATACAACGAATATCCTTGAATATTTATATCCTTCAGCTGATTTGAAATCGACACATTGGCATCCTGTTCCTTTGTATGTCTCCTCTTTTCTACGATAGTTTTTTGTTGCCAGTAATCCAGTTATGTGTTGCGAGGGTGTTCTTGCATGTATGTTTATGTCTGATTTGCTGTGTCTGTGGGAAAAAGGATTTTCTCCCCGAACAGTTGTTCTGCAAACCACATATGAAATAAATGCGCAGTTAGTGAAGTGTTTTCGTGGGAAAATTCCTTGTCAAACACCTGCAGTCTCTTCAAAGGAGAAATTGGGTATGAATGATTTTTAGGAGCACTTGAAAACCGAGTACTTGTATGAATGATGATAAGTGAAATTATGGGGTGTGCAGGTATAAGCAAGTTTTTTAAGATCAAAAACGAAAGAAAACATTTCAATCTTACTCTTGCCCAGATAAACAGATTCAACTCTTAAATTTGCTTATAAGTCTACTCAGTCGCTAACGTGTAAAATACCATGCATCTTTCACAGAACCTTTCCCACGAGCATTTCACATATCGACTATTCAGATATAGTGATCGTTTATGCAACATATACATATAGGGTGAATCAATAAGCATTGACAATTCGGACAATACGTTTTGTTTGTAAAGAAGAAGTTTTCAAAACAGAGCCAACCTAAGGCTAGAAGTGCCCAGTGAGTCATATCTCACACAGGCTATACCGTCCTCTTCCTCTGCTGCCACCAACTGGTAACACATCGAATACTTTCAGAGCCGGATCGTATGTATCCATTCGGACGATATGACGAAGCCAACGAAGCCACTGGATCTTTATTCACTGCGCTATGTCTATGTCGCCGTAACGCTCATACAGCTCAAATAAGACATTGCTCAGTTCATTTTTCAAGGGTGTATTGACACACCATCATATATATATGCATATGTAATTGGCGCGTATATCCTCCTCCTACTTGTAGGGTGTGTCTTGATGTTGTTCCACAAGTGGTAGGTACCGTTTTTTGCCGTCTTCCTTGGCAGAAGTACTCTCAGAGGCTTACCACTACTTCCCGAGGGGTGATCCCTATTAGAAAATACCTTTTTCTACCCATAATGGAATATTACGCCAACTGCCTCCTTTAACATCGAGAGAGCCTTCGGTAATACTGAAGAAGTCACCTAAAGTAATCTTTTAGATCAATATACCTACATCTCTTGATTAAAGAGTCCAAGTGGAATGGTTTACTTTTAGCTGGATTGAGTGTATATTCAACGATTTTGTGAGGACGGTTACCACTAGCGTGATAGTCTATACCTCCTGCTAAGGTATCTTGAAGTATATGAGCTCCTTTTTATACTATATGACTATGTTCGACTCTTTGTAAGTCACAAACTTTTCTGACAATACATATATTGCACATATATGTTATACGCAAAAGCTGTTCTTGCACTATTCGGAGATGTAAGCCAATCTTTGATTCGTTTACTGTTATGGTTCAATACTTGAATGCTCAAATGACGCAAAATATAATAAGTCTCTAAGTAGAGCCACATGGAAAATGTGGGCTTGACGAAGACTAGGTCGGATGTGGAGTCTGAAGTCAGAATTAATGGCATATTTTATCAACAAATGGTCGGCCAAACACCTAACAGAAGTGTACGCGCCAATATTTTAATTTTTTATTTTCCATGGTCAACTCGATTATTACCCAGGCCTTTGTAGTTTGGAAACAGAAAACCCTGCAAACAACCACCACACTGCGTCTAAATAAACTGACAAAATTGCGCTATTTCTGGTTTGGTGGATTTGTTACAACTTATTTAGCCATGGCGATGAAGCCCCTCCTCCGATGAACTGCTCTTCATATTTTTATATGAGCAGAATCCTCGAAAGAGCTTCCACTGCGATTATTTGAAGGAATTTTTAGCAGGTGTTCTAAGAAAAATCCCTAGAAAAGTGAGCAGAGTAATTCAGACTCTATAATTATGGAATCAGCAGGGCCAATGTCAGAATTCTTGTTCGGGATGCTTAGAAACAAAGTCGAAACTTTTTGGTTATTTGCTCAGTATTGTAAAAGGCCATTAATTAATTTTTGAGTCGAACGAATAATGAACGGCGTTTTCACCCGCACCTCGGGTAGTGAGAACAGCTAACTCCCTGAAGGTAGAAATGTTCCAGTTACAAATTGATAGAAGTTCAAGTATCTTCTTCATAATTGAAAAAGAAGTCATTCGCTTTGCTGATTGTTGTTGTTGTAGCAGCATAAACATCCCCCATACATATACGGGGAATGCTGCTGAAGTCACAGTCCTGACCGGGTATAAATCAAAGTCGTTGCGGTTACGTAGAATCGATTGTCGTAGGTACGTCGCTCTGATTGTTTGTGGCTAGTTAATTGTCAAATGAACTGATATTTAGATTATTATATTTTCTTCAAAGACTCCTTTCTCGATGTCAGTGACTTTAGGTACACACAGCATACCCCAAGCTATAAGCACAGCGGTTTCTATACCAAGGAAAATCGCGATCACAATGTTACTAATCTTTTCATTACATCAGCAAATAATTACGCGCTAATTTAACTCAATAATTCTGCAAGAAATATTCACTTGACGCGAAAAAAATGTAACGCCACACATGCACATACATACACTTACAAAAAAGCAGCAACACATTGCTTTGAACTGGTCAAGAGTGTTTTGGAGTACGGCTAAGCTAACTTCAGCTACGTGCACTGCCTTGTAGATACCGCCACACATGCGAGCGCTGGAACAGTGAGGAGCCAGATGCGTTAAGCGGAATGAGTATGTGCGCTGTAGGGTTTGGGGCAGGTTGTTGCACGAATTGTTGATAAAAGAAATTGGGGTCATGTACGCGCGAATGAGCGACAAGGGACCACAACTGAGTATAGAAGAAGGACGAAGAAAAAGAGGAGGTGTCAGCAAACAAAAAAAGGTATCACGCAGCCGACCAACTTTTTTGTTTGCCTTTATAGCAATCGGTTCTGTTTCCATACTCCATAGCACTTTTGACCAGTTCAAACCAATGTGTTGCTCCTTTATTTGGCGGCCACGTTTTTGGGCGTTTTGGTGCTTAATGCTACATCCATACCTGTTTGAATTATTTATTTTTCTTTTTCGGTGATTCTCGGCTCGAATACTTTGTTTCCCTCAAGTTTTCGTCCCGCAAATGAAGCCTCATCAACTATATTGCCGTCTGCCGTCAGTGCTTTTGGCTGCCACTACTAGCGAATTTCCTCTCTTTGCCCTCAGACTGCTGCTGGTATACGGTTTGTAGGGCTGCGTTTGCGACTCCATGCCTTTGGTTTCAGCTTCGAATGCAGTTTGGAATTTTTGAGGTCTCTTTCGTGTTTTTTTTTAGTAGGGGGGCCTGCGTGTTACCATCATTTGCTGGATGATGTATGTTGCGCTTTCGATTTGGAGCAGCAGGACATCTGTTTCTTGTGTTTATGTCTTCTCTTTGCCCCACATGTTTGCCCGAGCGCCTCATTGCAATTTTTTTTTTCTTCTGCTCGTCCTCCTCCTCCTTCTTCTTCTCCACCTACTACTTTTACTTATGCGTTCGAGGCTTGCTTATATTGTTTAACCCTTTCTTGCTGTTGTTGCTGCTGTTGTTTTAAAGCAGGTTTACAGGTGCTTTTTTGTAGCCTTCAAGCAGTGCTTGTTAATGCTGTTGTTCTGCTGCTATTGCTGCTATAGCAGTTTTCGAAGTGGAAAGTGAGCGTGCGTCGGCTGCCGACTGTCGGCTGTCACTGGCTTCAGCAGCAGCACGGCTGCCGTTTGCATTTGCTCCACAGCCTCGAGCTTTTCGACTAAGTTATGTATGCATGTGTGTATGTTGCACGCGCAAGTCACCTGTATGAATATGTATATGTAAATATGTGCGTATGTATATATGAAAGCATGCAGCATATAATCCCATACTTGCATCCATCCTTTTCTTTATTAACAATTTTAAAATTTATGGCGTTAAACGGTGCATGATGGATCACTGGAAAAGGGCAATAAGTTACGCTTCGCGGTACTAAAGTAGCAGCTCGCATATGGTGAATTATCAGCGGAGCAGGGGCACATATGTACATACCTACAGACTTTCTACATAGCCGCATTTGTGCAGCGCTCTTTATTGCTTTACAGTTCTTAAAATTTAATTTTCTGCCAAAAATGTATGCATCACACACTTCACATATCGATAAGGTAGTAAATTCAATGGTTTTTATTTTCAGGCACTACACTTATTCCAACAAAAGCAAAATATGATTTACTAAAAGTAACTATTCGTATGTGAGGTTACTTAGAAAGAGTTCTCTCAAGGACCGCACATTGCGTTGTTCTTGTCAGATTTCTTCCGTCCTAACCCAATATTATTGAATTTTTTTATTTGATTGTTTTTGCTATTGCTACTCATTTTTGTGGCAATTCGAATCTATCGAGAACCCAAGATCAGCCATCTCACTCTAACATTGGGTAGTCGAAAAAGTATTTTCGTATTTTGTCAATAGATGTCATTGGAGCCGTCTATCTACTATCACTGCTACCAATCACATTGTGTCATATCATATGGTGTTAGAAAGGTGACATTTTAGGCTTCATTTAACCAAAAACAAAATTAAATTCGGAGAAGTTGAAAAAAAGTTATAGCTGTTCAAAAATGGGTGAAAATAATGAAGAAATTCGCTATATTTTCAAATATTTTTATAAAAAAGGGAAGAATGCCACGCAAGCCACCATTGAAATTTGTGAAGTTTACGGAGGCGATGCTGTATCAGTTCGTTTAGCACAACAAGGGTTCGCTCGCTTTCGTTCTGGAAATTTCGATGTGAAAGATGCACCTCGCTCCGGTCGACCTATCGTTGAAAAAGTCGATGAAATTATGGAAAAGATTGACCAGGACCATCACATAAGCTGCCATGACATCGCCAAGGCACTAAACATTCATCATCAAACGGTTTTGAACCATTTAAAAAAGGCTGGTTACAAAAAGAAGCTCGATGTTTGGGTACCACATGAATTGTCTGTGAAAAATGTAATGGACCGAATTAACATCTGCGATTCTTTGCTGAAACGAAATGAAATCGAACCATTTCTGAATCGAATGGTAACAGGAGACGAAAAAGACAATAATGTGCGAAAAAAATGATGGTGCAAGGGTGGTGAAGCTCAACAAATGGTCGTAAAGCCAGGATTGATGCCGCGAAAGGTTATGCTGTGTGTTTGGTGGGATTGGAAAGGAATCATCCACTGTTGAGCTGATGCAGCCTGCTCGAACGATTGATTCTACACTTTACTGTCAACAACTGATGAGATTGAAGCAAACAATCGGAAAAAAAACGGCCAGAACTGATCAGCAAAAAGGGCGTCGTCTTCCATCAGGACAACGCTAGGCCACACACATCTTTGATGACTCGGTAAAAACTGGGAGAGCTTGGCTGGGAAGTTTTGATGCATCCACCATATAGCCCTGACCTTGCACCATCGGACTTCCATTTGTTTCTGTAAATGCAGAACTCCCTTAATGGAGTAAAGTTGGCTTCAAGAGAAGCCTGTGAAAATTACTTGTTGCAATTTTTCGCCGAGAAACCACAAAAGTTTTACATTGATGGAATAATGTCTCTAGAAGACAAATGGCAAAAGGTGGCCAACCAAAATGGTACATATTTGGTTTAATAAAGTTTTTTATAAATATAAAAAAATGAGTTGAAGTTTGATTAGAAATACGAAAAGAGTTTTTCGACTACCCAATATTTCAACGGCTATGGTAGGCGGTTAGTTGATGTGGTGCTGGCTTATGACTACCACTAGAAAATAAAAACCAACCCCAGATGTTTGAAAATCTAAGCAAATCTTATGTACTCCAAATAATTAGTGCTGTCTGAGTGTAAAAATTATGTTTTCTCAGGTACATAATTCTAGTTACACACAATACTAATCAAGTGCAATCTCCGTAAACGAACTTTTTTTTCGAAATAACAAACAATTTCAGTCCTGCTATAGTCAGTGTGGAGCCGTTCCAGACTAGCTCTTCGACAATTTCTTTACTTCTATTTCGGAGTCTCAACATCGAAATGAAGGCAATATTACGTCTATTAGGCAACTTCGTCTATGACTGTTTTACAAGACTAGTTGATAACAAACAGTTCAGACCGAAAAACACTTGCCCGACCCAATAGCTGCTCTGATATTTCAATATGCATAATCAGCTTAGTAAGTTCCTGCACCAATGCCAGCGTTCATTTCAAAACCATCTGTGAGGGTTGATGGATCGAAGCATTCCCTGGAGTATATATGTGGTGAAACACAGATTTTAATTCAATATGTTTATTCACACACTTCTTACAATATATCGCACCCTAAATACAAAAGGGTCACAACTGAAAATGTTCCTTCTGCTCAAATATGAACGAGACGTTATCAATAAAACGGTCCGCGGATGACATATGGCAAAAATAAATTTTTGGTTTTTTGGTAGGACTGTTATAAGCTTACATGGCAAATTTCAGCGTGATATGTCACATAGTTTGTTTTCTGTGTTACTGTAAACAAGTCAAGCTCGAGTGTGGAAAATTTTGAGTGTGACCCTTTCGTATTTAGGGTGCGATATAGTATATGAATATCTGTCTTCCGCTCGTGTGGTCAACGTCTTTCGCTGGGAATGTTCAATGTATGGCGAACGCAATCCTTCTGCTGTGTCCCATTTATTCTCCGTATTCGTCCGGTTATTCACTATACCTACCTAGGAGTCAACCTCGTAGCGCCCGTCTATTTCACATATAGGGTGGGCCATGTAAAATTTTCTTTTTGAATCGGCTATAAAAAAAAAAAAAACTAATCAATATTTAAAAAATTTTTATTTTTTATTTTGAAGATTGAATATTGTCATTTATGAAGGAAAAATAGTATCGTTCAGATGACCACCACGACTGGCTTTACAGTAGGCCATTCGATCAACCCAATTTTTAAGCACATTTTCGATTGTTTGGGCTCCAATTTCATGAATGGCAACTTCGATTTCGTGTTTTAAAGCATCAATCGTCTCTGGATGGTTCGCATAGCATTTGTTCTTAACGGCTCCCCACAAAAATAGTCCAACGGGCTTAAATCACAGCTCCGAGGTGGCCAATTGATATCGGAATTTCGGCTGATTATTCGGTTTTCAAAAATGATAGCCAAAAGTTCGAGTGTCACTTTGGCAGTGTGACAAGTTGCACTGTCCTGTTGAAACCAAATGTCGTGCATGTCATCCTCTTCAATTTTTGGAAACAACTCATTGAGCATGTCACGTTAACGATCGCCATTTACTGTAACCGCGGTTCCTCGCTTTTCGAAAAAAAATGGCCCGATGATGCCGGCAGACCAAAAACCGCACCAAACAGTGACTCGTTGTGGATGCATTTGCTTCTCTATAGTAACGTGTGGATTTTCTGAGCTCCAAATCCGACAATTTTGCTTATTGACGTAGCCACCGATGTGAAAATCAGAAAAGAAGAAGAAAGCTCACCACTTTGGAAATAGGTTTTCAATATTTCTCAATTTTGTTCAAGCGTATAGCGTCCCATTTCGTAAATGTCAAACCTTTAAGTAAATTATGAACACATTTGACATGTCATTTGTGGGACAATTCTCAAAAAAAATAGGTGGTTCAAAAAGCAAACGCTATATGGCCCAACCTGTATAAGTATATTTCTTCATTTCTTTTATGTGAAGTAAAGTTCTCGACGAAGAGCTTCGTATTACAAATATAATCTGATTACAGAGCAGTTTAGAGAGTACAGAGTATCCCTGTACCGTAAGGCGGCTCTTTACAGAGCCCTATTTCGCGTAACTTCAGAACGCTCCGAGAAGCAGTTCCTTGTATCAACATATACTTCCAGGTGTATCAACATATCTACCGGTGGCACGTTACAGATCACATTCAAAGCCCCCGCTGGTTTCGATCTGATTACTGAAATGATTTCCAACAGTTTTACACTGCCCTTTATTGTGTGTCGACATACTTTACCTTTAAAACTATTTTGAGCAAAGCATTCAGTGGCTTCTGTAGGCAACAATATTTTTTAATATTATTCAAAAGGGTCAGCGTAGAAGCTTCGCCATTCTCGGCCACACATATGTAAGGGAGATCACGGGTATGCAAACCTCGAAAAGAATTGTTTTGTAGATATACGTCCGACGAATAGAGTCAAAAGAACAGTAGGAGGTACATTCCAACCTGCCCTGCAAGCTATTTTGTACGCCTTTAACTTGTAAAATTATATGCGTGACCTATGAAATATTAATGATGCTAGCGGGTCGTACAACGGATATAACGGTTAGCACCAAGCGACACCTGAGAATAGCTACTACAGTGAAAAAATAAATATAAATACCAACAACATCAGTTAACGAAATTAAAACTTCGATAACAATAACAACATTACGGAGTCATGCGAAATGCCCTCGCCTGTCCACAAACCTTCAAAAATGACAAAAAGATGAAAAAAGTATTAATGGCAGCAGCCATTACCCTGCCTACTGGCGACACACAGATAACATAGCAACAACAATATTGCAAACCTTTCCGACTCAACACGTCATATGGCCCGTATATGCATACATACAAAGTACATATGTAAATACGTAATGACACTCGTCTGCATACCCATGTTGTTGGTGCTTCCCTGCGGGAATTATGCGGGGCGGGTGTACAATGTCGCCGCCACGCGCCTAAAGTTTCCCCAAAAAAGTATCCAAAAGTCGTTGAAAAAATTAACAACAGCGAAGCAATAACCAGTCAACGGCAATAAAGAAAAAATTAACAACAACAACACCAATAATGCCGCTGACGATAACAGCAGTTGTAGCTAAAAATTGTCATCGGCGACGTTGGTGCTGGAAAAATGTATACGTTTTGCTGAAAAAGATGTGGCTCCGGACTAAAACACGCCGCGTGGCACACAAACCAACACATATACGTTTTTTTGTGGCTGAAAATGTTTGAAAGTACATTGGCTTCTTTTGCACTAGGCTCCATGGCAAATGCTACCTTACAAAGAAAATTTTCTTTTTCTTAAAGTGAAATTTATCTGCTGCACCTCTTTTTTTTTGTTTTTGCTCTGGGATTTTTTAGCACTCCACAGTTTTTTGATTGCCTGGTTGTAGTTTTGCACTCAGTTAAACACCTGTATCGCTACGTAAGAAAAATGCCACAATGACACTGCCCCCAGTAGAAACGGCAATGCTCTGCGATGATGTCTCTCTCCCAAACCCAAATTTGCACTCCTTTACACCGCAGTGTGGCAGGCATCACAAGAACCATAAGGGGATTTCTTGCCTTTGCTTATAAAGCAGCGAGGATAAATTAGGTTAGGTTCGACTGGGTGGTCCCAAAAATTATGTTAACTGGGACATGGGAAATATTGTATATTACCTGTTCTTAAATCATCCCGATCTTTTGTCGAATTCAAACGAATTTCTAGAGGCAAATACAGTCACTCACATCTTATTCGAAACAAATACGACCCGTAAGGGACTTTATAAAAAAGTAAACATTTGGCGAAAATGGAAAAACAGAGTATGAAGATATTTTTTTTATTTGGTTTTATTTCATTTCTCAACATAAAGTACAAAGAAATCACGCCACAGCTTAAATGATGCAGTCAAAAAAGAGCAACTATTTATTTCTAATTTTTAAAATTTTAAGCTATTTAGTACTTTGTTGTCAATTACGAGACATGAAGTCAACCAACTGTTTTGTGCATTCGGGACCTATTTGATTCCACTCTTCAAGTATCGCCTTTTTAAGATCAGATTTATTGTGGATTACGTCCCGGCGATGGCGCGGGAGTTCCAACACTGTGGGAACATTTATATATATACGAGGGGTGCCTTTTATATGTCGGGATTTGGCAACCCTGGTGTTGCAATCTGGCAACTGACAGCTGTATCGCAAAGTTTGACATTTTTTGGCTTTTACGTACTCAGAACGTTTTAAAATACCAGCGCTATTTGTGTTGTTTACAGTCACTTAAAAGATTCATCTCGGTCCAAAAATGGAATTAAATCGTGAACATTTTCGTGCGATTATTTTTTACAACTTTCGACGTGGATTAACTCAGCAACATTGCATGGATGAACTCAATTCATTTTTTGGCGATGAAGCTCCATCAAGGACCAGTGTTTATCGATGGTATGGTGAATTCAATCGTGGTCGTAGTTCACTCCAAGACGAATTTCGTGAAGGTCGTCCAAAATCAGTTGTTGTTCCGAAAACGATTGATGCTGTGCGCGAACTGATATTGCAAGATCGTCATGTGACCTATCGTGAGATTGAGACAATCTTAGGCATTAGTGGGACCAGCATACATTCAATATTGCATAAATATTTGACTATCAAAAAAATTTGTTCGCGTTGGATCCCACAAAATTTGTCAATCGCTCAAAAAAAGGCTCGTGTCGATTGGTCGAAGGAAATGCTCAAAAAATACGATCGCGGGGCTTCGAAACACGTCTATGACATCGTGACAGGTGATGAATCATGGATTTACGCGTATGAGCCCGAAAGTAAACAGCAGTCGACTGTATGGGTGTTTCAAGGTGAGCCAAATCCAACAAAAGTTGTTCGCGCACAAAGAACTTCCAAGTGGTCGCCTGTTTTTTCGGAAAAACAGGACATGTTGCAACCGTACCACTAGAACAACGCAAAACAGTAAATTCTGAGTGGTACACAACCATTTGTTTGCCAGTTGTCTTCCAAGAAATTAGGAAAACCAATCGCCAAAGACGGATCACTCTTCACCAGGACAATGCGAGCTCTCACACATCGGCTCAAACAACTGCATTTTTGAGCACCCAAAACATCGAATTAATGGGTCATACGCCGTATAGTCCTGACTTGGCACCGAATGACTTCTTTTTATTCCCGTACGTAAACAACAAACTGAGAGGTTAACGTTTTTCGACACCTGAAGAAGCGGTTGCGGCATTCAGAATGCATGTTTTGGAGGTACCTCATTCAGAGTGGCAAAAGTGCTTCCACAATTGGTTCAAACGCATGCAAAAGTGTATAGATCTTCATGGAGAATATTTAAAAAAACAATAAAGTGATTTTCGATGATTAAAATTTGTTTTTGTTTTCTAATCCCGAAATATTAAAGGCACCCCTCGTATTAACCATGTTTGTACTTATATTATTTGGGACTGTGCTTATGGTAGTTATCTTAATAAAAGCGAAAGTCATCTTCAACTTGTAATGCTCTAGCGCTTTGAACAAAATTTCCTTGCAGAAGTCTTAAGTAAACATATTTACTCGTTGTTTTTTCGATAAAGGTCAAATTCCCAGCTCTATTTGAAGACATGCATGCCCAAACCATCTGGTCGAAATAAGTTTATTTTTATCGCGTCTGCAAAAAGTAGGGTCCTCCAAAATGTTGCGGTCTTATTTAGATGGTCACGCGCAAGCTCAAATCTTTTACTTCTGCGAAAGGTTTATTACGGGCTCATCTGCCATTTAAATTTGCTTCTATCAGTACTCTTCGAACAGTTTCTGGATGCCATTCTTACCTAAATCCTTTTTGGCCATTTCAGCTAACTTTAGAGCGCTCGTTGCGTTTGACGCACTAACCAATTGAAGAAAAATCCACTGACACTCTTTCTCCGAGAAAGTTGTATTTATCACACGATTTTCATGCGTAAAGCGTTCAATAATGTGTTGCAACTGTTGACGATCTTAAGTGTACAATTCCAGCTATTTTACGAAACGACATTCCTTTTTTTGAAATGCTCTAAAACTAACTCACTTTTTTCGCGAAGTACGCGGTCAAATGGTTAAAAAAAACAAGGGTACATAAAATTTAATATTGCTTTATTTCAAACCCACTCTACAAACCTTCGCAGACTAAAAATACAATTTCATTTGTTTGAAGATCTGCTCCGGAAATAGCGGTACTTTTACCTGTATCATTTAAGCTGCGGCGTGAATTCTCTGTATATATGGACACTTTTTTGTATTTTATGTTGAGAAATGAAATACAACAAAATACATAAAATATCTGCATACTCAAAATGTTGTCAAATATAGAACACTTTACAACAAATCGTATATGTATCAAGTAAGGTGTGAGGGACTGTATAACTGATTTCAAAAGAGTAATTTTTTTAGACGAGTCTAAATCGAACCTTACGGGTTGCATTGGTATCAAGGATAATCCATACTAAACTCCACTTCGAACGTTTGAGTTATCGTTCCACTACTGACGGAGCGTTCGATGCCTCTTATTCCATTAAGGTGTTGGTAGCTGACGCTAGTGTACCGAAGGTCACTCAAAGAAAGTTTGCTGCCGTCGATTGAACAGCACTATTAAATCCTTAATCTGTAAGAGGTTCCTGTGTTAATCATTATTTATTAGAAACAGAGATTTTAATAATATTCTGGAATATACCCCAAATTAACCTAATTTTTAAACGAAGAAAGTAAGAAAGAGAATATCTAAGGCTTCATTTGAGTAGGAGCGGATCCTTAAGGGGTTACATGGGTTTCGTGGGTTCAAAAACTCGATTTTTTTGTTGGCTTATTCATTTCTACAACATCTCAAGAATATTATCCTAAATTTTGAATAATAGTTTCGGAGATACAGCCTTCGGAATGTGTGCGCTCCAAGCCACTTTTATTGTTACTCAAAACTTTAAACGCGTTTTTCTCGGAACCGTGTTTTCAAAGTCGGTTGTCAAGTGTTCTCGAAAACTACTCAACCGATTTTGATGAAATTTTACACAGGTGTTCGAGATACAACTTACTCGTGCTTGAACGAAGGATTTTGTTTTTTTTTTTCAATTATAACTATTTAAAAAAAAAACAAAATATCAAGCAAATTTGACCAAAATTTAAATTTTTTTGGAAAAATGTCTGCCAAAATTCCAATTTTTATTTTGTTTTTCTTTCCTTCGTCCAAGCACGAGTTTATGGTCTTAACTAAAACACTTATTTTTGTTTTTTCATTTTTAATGATCCTGTCAGGAGTTATGCTGACAACGCGGACGCACCTTTTTTCGAGGGGTCACCGGAAATGACGTCCCAATGGAGGAGTTTCAATTTTTTTTTTTTTTGTAAGTTTCAGAAATTATTCTTTAAATATGTATCTATAAGACAGAAGAAAGTTTGAATTAAATAAAAAATTTTTTACATAGAAACAAAATATTGAAAATAGGCTTTTTTTACCCGACGAAACCCATGTAACCCCTTAAGGGGGGAAGCTGGTCTAGAATTTTGAAAAAATCGAAAAATTTTTTTTTGTCTTAAAAGGCGCTTTAGGGTCTTAGAAATAATATACCAAATGAGGGATGCCAGCAAAAATGTCTAAATGCCCAAATTTTTCATTCGACGGCAGTGCCTTGCAGGTATGCCCCGAACGCTACTTACAACTTTAAACGCGTTTTTCTCGAAATCACTTTTTTTAAACTGACCGAAGACATAACTCGAACAAATCTTTACCGATTCTTACGAAATTTTGACAATACATTCGAAATACCTTTCTCCGGAGACGTACGTAGGATTTTTTATTTATATTACATAGTTTTTTTTTTAATCAACAATTTTATGTCGTTCTTTATAGTGAAAATTGTAACTTTTTGTTCAAACGTGCACCATTTCGCGAAAAAACAAAATATCGAAAAAATCCTACGTACGTCTCTTTCTGTTGTTATATAGAAACTAAAAAAATTTTATTTTTTGATCCAGGACAAAAATTAAGGAGTTTACGTCTTCGGCAATGGACCCACTAGAAAAAAAGGCGCCTTAGGAGAACTGCTGGACAGCGGCCATTTTGAAATTAATTCAGACGAAAAATTTTGTATTTGTACCATGAAAGCTATATTATTAAACCTATTTCACAGATTTTCGATTGATTCCTTTGTTGAGTCAAAATAAATTCATAAAATATGCCCATTTTTTGCGCTCTAGACCAGCTTCCCCCCTTAAAGAAGTTCTGTACTTACGAGTATAATAAAATTAAAGCTACTTTTTTACCTTCTACTAAATGTGTCTTAACATCTGTAAAATTTCTGTTTTGGCTTTGTACGGGACAATCATTTTCAACATGACTTCAAGCAAATCAAATCGTTAACTTCGAATGGAAAAGCTTTTGAGGTGAGTTGGCAATTTATGAAATTGAAGTTGATATGAGTATTAAGGCAGTGGTGTCACGAAATTCTCGGTAAGAAAAAAATGTTTTAGCAGTGGAAATTGACGGTCTCCATCTAAAATTTTTCTTTCAACAGGCTTTTTTAACATAATCCATAGTATTTGCAGATGTGGAGTCAAGGAGGCTCGAAAATATATGTATGTACTTGCATTTAGTATAAAGATTTCTTAGAATAGTTAATGTTACCACTGCTTTATAGAGATATATAATTTCAATTTGTAATGATAACATAGAAAAAATTATGTACATACCAAAAATTGTTAGTTAATATATTTCAATGGTCAACTAAAATTATCCTTAATATTTATTTAAACCATAAGTATTTTAATAAGACAATGAAAAAAAGTCCGCAACTATGAGATTTTGCACCAAAAAGTATTTCCTAAAAAACACAAAAATGTATTTACTAACACATGCACATAATCATAAGTAAGTTTAGTAAGCAATTGAATTAGTAATAATTCAATGTTAAAATGAAGATGCAAAATCTAAGCATAAATTTACAACTTAAATACTACAGTTATTGGCCACTATACTACGATGTTTACTATTTGCATTTTATCACATTTCCAGTTATAGATTTTCGTTATGCTCAGTAAATATGTAGTTGCAATTTAATTGTAATGATTGTTGTTACATTTGTAAGGGATAGCAAATCCTGACTGTGAAAAATTTGCATAAAAATTGATTGTAAAGGCAGCAAAGAAAATTCCGGCAGGTTCAGACTTGAAGCATGAATATAAATTTGTTTATAGGAAAAACATTGCGGAAGAAATGAATGCTGATAGGCATTTAAAATAAAAGTCAGGTAAACACATTATACAAACACATATAACAATTAGTTGAAATTGATTAAAATTAAATTAAAATGTATTTATCTGTTTAAGCTAGTGAGGAAATCTCAGACCTTTGTGCTTATTACAAGTATGGGGAAGTAAATGCCTTTGAGAAGAGACACGTTTTGGATGGGAAAGTTATGTGAATAACAGAGTAGATATCTTTAATAAACCAACATTAATCGGCAAAAAATATGTAAAGCAATTACAAACATTGAAATAAAATAAATTAATAAATAAAAGTTAACAAAAAATTAAATAAAAAAATAATATACAAAGAAAATAAGGCGCTATAAAAATGAAATAAAATAAAGTGAAAAAAAAAATAATAAGGAAATAAAAAATGTAAGAGAAATAAAATAAAATTAAATAAAATAAACTGAAATAAAAACGGTAAGCGCAAAAACTTCTACTTCTTTAGCATTTTTAAAGAGTTATGCGAAAGATTTTAGAGAATCTTGTACTAAGCAGATTTTGCACAATTCTCTACTTTGTTCTAAGCTTGTTCGCGCATCTCTGATCTGCAGTTTAACTCACTAGCTTTAAAATTTATTTTTGTCAAGAATATTTACCGATTGTACTAACGATTGCGCTGTTCACAAACTAATACTAAACACTTGTCCTCCTCTATTTATTCACCCTGGCAGAAAGTGGCATCCTTGGCAAATTAGATATCAAAACGAGTGAGTAACGCAAAGACGGATAACAAAAGATAATAAATATCCTATGTTTACTAGCCCAAGCTGTTAAAATAAATTTATGGTTTTTTCTTCAATTGTATTTGCGCAAGTTGAGTAAAATAAAATAATAATGTATGATAAAATAAAATAACTATTTATTTGAAAGTGAGCATTAATTAATACTTTTGTACCGAGCAACTCATTCGAAAGTTTCGTTTGCAGCCAGTCGCACCAATTGGGTCACTTGACCAACAGATGACCGACTGACGGATATTTCCCATTGCTCACCTACGGGTCGTTGATAACATTCAGTGGCCAGAAATCGCAATGTAGCTAGAACCTAGTAATAAAGGGTGATTTTTTAGGCTATTATCTTTTTAAATAGTTGGTTTAAAGAGCTGAAGCACGTTTCGTGTTTTGTTTCACTGTCAAACATCTTCAGTTTGGTCTATAATTTAACCATGAATCGTCTTACAAACGAACAACGCTTGCAAATCATTCAATTTTATTATAAAAATGCGTGTTCTGTTAAGAAAGGCAATTGGGCCTCTGTTACTCAACAACGTGGAACATTTTGCGAAAGGATTTAGGTGTGAAGCCTTTCAAAATACAGCTGGTGCAAGAATTGAAGCCAAACGAACTACCGCAACTCAGAATTTTTGGTGAATGGGCTCTTGGAAGGTTGGCCGAATATCCACTTTTTTATCGAAGCTCATTTTTGGACCAGTGGGTACGTAAATAAGCACAATTGTCGATTTTGGAGTGAAGATCAGTCAAAAGAATTGCAAGAGCTACCAGTACCCAGAAAAGGTCACAGTTTGGTGCGGTTTATGGGCTGGAGGTATCATTGGATCGTACTTCTTCAAAGATGCTGCGAATCGTAACGCAACTGTGAATGGTGAGTGCTACCGTGAAATGATATCCAACATTTTTTTGCTCAAAATGCAAGAGCTTGACTTGCATGACATGTGGTTTCAGCAAGACGGTGCCACATGCCACACAGCACGTGTAACAATGGACTTGTTGAGAGGCGAGTTCGGTGAACATTTTATTTCACGTTCGGGACCTGTCAATCGGCCACCCAGATCGTGCGATATAACACCTTTAGATTATATTTTGTGGGGCTATGTTAAAGCTCATGACTATTCAGACAAGCCTGCTTCAATTAACGCATTGGAAGACAACTTACTTAGGTGGCCATAACAACCCGTTACCGAGTTACGGCCGACCTCAGTAGCTCTCTCCAGGCGCCTCTGCTCCGCGCGCGCCTTCTCCAATTCTGTACACCAAGCGAACATAGGGTTTCCTCCACCTGGTCTTTCCACCGGAGCAATGGTCTTCCTCTGCGTCGGCTCCCTTGGACTTCCCCTCGAACACCTTCTTTGCTGGAGCTTCTTCATCCATACGCACGACATGCCCTAGCCAACGCAGGCGTTGGATGGCGATGCGTTGAACTACGTCAATGTCGGCATAGAGCTCATACAACTCGTGGTTCATTCTTGAACGGTAGTCTTCGCCAACGCGCACAGGACCGAAGATCTTACGAAGAACTTTTCTCTCGAACAGCAAAAGAGCGACTGCATCGCTTTGTGACACTACCCATGCCTCTGCGCCATAAAGCAATACGGGTATGATGAGCGTCTTGTAAAGTGTCAGTTTGGTCATGCGAGAGAGGGCTCGACTACTCAATTGCTTACTTAGTAACACCTATTAGCAAGAGTGATTCTCTGTTTGATCTCCAGGCTGATATCGTTGTTGCTGTTAACGGCGGTGCCAAGATAAATAAATTCTGGCACAACTTCGAAAGTATAGTTGTCCGCAACAACGTGCGTTCCTACACGCCGTGTGTTCCGCGTTGTAGACAGCATATACTTCGTTTTACCCTCGTTCACCGCCAGACCCACTCGTGATGATTCCTTTTCGATAGCAGAAAACGCAGCCGTGACATCTCGCTTACAGCGGCCGATAATGTCAATGTCATCGGCGTACGCAAGGAGCTGTGTCCAGCACATTTGTAGAAAATAGTGCCATTATGATGCACACCTGCTTTTCGGAGCACCCCTTCCATCACGAAGTTGAAGAGGTTGCATGAAAGTGGATCGCCTTGTCTGAAACCTCGAACGGTACTGAATGGCTCGGAGAGGTCATTTCCTACCTTGACGGAGCTGGTTGTGTTGCTCAACGTCATTCTGCAAAGCCGTATGAGCTTCGCTGACATGGTGGCGTACAGGCAATCCCTTATCGGGCTATCGAACGCAGCTTTATAGTCGACAAAGAGATGATGGGTGTCGCTTTGCTTTTCATGGGTCTTTTCCAGGATTTGGCGTAATGTGAAAATCTGGTCGATGGTGGACTTACCGCTTCTGAAGCCGCACTGATAAGGCCCGATTAGTGTGTTGGCAAACGGCTTAAGTCTTCCACATAGGACGCTAGACAGGACCTTGTAAGCGATGGTTAGAAGACTGATGCCCCGGTAGTTGGTGCAGATCGTCGGGTCACCCTTCTTCAGTACAGGACAAAGGACACTGAGATTCCAATCGTCGGGCATGCTTTCTGCTAGCCATATTTTGCAAATGAGCTGATGCATGCTCCCTATCAGCACATCGCCGCCAGTCTTGAACAATTCAGCGGGCAAGCTGTCAGCGCCAGCCGCTTTGTTATTCTTGAGCCGCTGAATGGCAACTCTGACTTCGGCATGACTAGGAACGTCCAAATTATCGTCGGTTGGCGGTATCGGGTCATCTTCTACTGGGTCGGAATTGTGTGCGTCATCGCCAGCAAGTAAATTGCAGAAGTGTTCCCTCCATTGGAAGACAACATTAAAGCATTTATAAAATAATCTTCAAACATTAAATTACATGGACTGTACTATCGATTTAAACAAAAATTTCATGCATTTTTCTGAAATTTACGTGTGTTGTTTTGAAAAACACCCTTTATAAAGACAGCATTTTGAATTGAATTAGCTTGAAGCCTGTTTTCCAGTCGAAATTCTGGAACCTCTAAGTTGACTGTCAAGCTGAGAAATTAAGAGTGCAGCCAAGCCTGGAATTAATCGGACTAGTTTTTGGAATTAACTGCAGCAAAAAGGAAAGGGTTGTGCACATCCCGAAGCAATCGTCGATTCATTGTTTGAGGGCTCACTTCCTGCTTTGCCCAAGCTATAAGTCGTAAGCCAAATACTCGAATGACATATTCGCACTTTTTTAGTAGCTACGAGTATTTGATAACGGGATTTCAGCATTTTAATTATAACCACAAGAAAATATTTTCCCTATTCAAGTGAAAGGCAGTGTATTTAAGAAGTACGACGTCACAAAAGTGTTTGAAACGGGTAGCACGTCTTTATATTAATCAATTAAACTATTAGGAATAAGTCATGTGTCTAAATGCCTTTATTTGTTCCAATCCAATTAGTTTTTCCTAAAATGTGTTCGTTTTTTTCTCATTATTAATTTTTTTTTATGATTTAAAGATTTTTATACAAAAAGAAGCCTACAAAAAAATCTTGCTTGTGCGAATGTCTGAAGGTGCATTGTACTGTAGATCTGAAATAAATATATAAATAAATTAATTTAAATGAATATTAGTACTCATATATATCATACGTGCACATATACGACAGTCTGAAGCGTACTGAGTTCTACAATAAAAAGTTCATTGAGAGTAATTTGCTTTCGCCCTTGAAGGCCTGTTGACAGAGTTATTGGAACTGATTCACATGCCAGAAGTAATATAGGTTCTGGTTTCAATACGTACAAAAGAAAAAAGTCAATTCTAACATCAGACACCCCTGAGCAGGCTATAGAAAAGTTCCTAGCGCATTTCCCCTACAAAACAAACTTCTCATAAAACCCCCTTTACTATTCGAAGGTGGCATAAAACGGTAGGGTATTCCATTCGCAAAACAACATCAAAATACGCAGCAAACTTTGAAGCAGAAGCTTAGCCTAAACACCTTTAAATTGTATGTGGGTTAGTCTATAAATAAATTGCAGCCAGTTAATTTCAGCTAAACTCGCGTTTTATTTACAACGCCATAAAAAAACTTCAAATTTAGTTTTATCGAGCGCAGAGTATCTATAATTTGGACTTAAAAATCTTTTCAACCACTTTTGAATGAATGCCAAATATCAATTTGAACTAATTTAATATGCAACACCAATAGTAGATACATTTTCGCAAACAAGTATTCACTGCTTTAAACCGTGAAAAATGCAGCAAATTCGCTTTAGTACGACTGTGCCTGTGGTCACACTGCGCATGCGCAAAGTTAATACTCAGAGCAACACTTCTCGCAACACAAATAAATGGTCCAAATGTTCTGACTTTTTCACAAAGCACGTTCACATATTTTATTAGATTTTTATATACCTTTTTAAGTAGCCGTGTAAACTTTTTAAGCTGTTTGCTGTTATTCTGTTTGTTTTTGTTGCACTTAGCTGCCGTTTTAACGATTTATTCATTTATCATTTTTGTTGTGAGGCATTTTGAATACTCGCACGTACACATCGAAAAGCATAATAATAAGATGCCCAAATGGACAGCATGGGAATTCGGCGATGAGTGTGGATAAATTACATTTTGTATATTTATTTATGTATATGTATGTGTGCGTGTATTTCTTAGTGGGCTCGAAATGAAGCTGTTGCTGCTTGGGTGTTGCTGTTGCCTTGGCTTTGTTTGGATCTATCTGTTGCTGTTGTTTATCTCTTAGCTTTTGTTGTTTCTGTTGTTGCCGAGGGCATGCACATCATATTAGCATGTAATTCTTCACATCATTACATAGACAACAAATCATTAAACCGGAGCGAAGTGGGGAAAATAGATATGTATGGCGGTGGGGGAGGCAGAGCAACGGAAGCAGAAATAGATCAGTAATAGAAATAGCAGGCAGACAAATATTAGGTACTCGTAGTACGGTGAGTCAGTTTAAAAAATGTCTTTCAGATCGAAAGTGAGTGCCCGAAGCATATGGCCGACCGATACCAAAACCAGAGCTCTAAATTTTCTTTCGCTTTGTTCAATATTTTCCGCTCGATATTTGAGAATAAAGATTTTTTTAAATTTTCGCAAAAAACACAAAATGCAAAAGACAGGCTGACAATGGAATGAGAAAGTTCATACTTGTCTCTTCAAAAGAAAACGGCTTACCGGGTAGTCTGGCTGAGCCGTACTGATCAATCATTTTGGCTCACTAAAAGCTAGACTTTTTCAAAAACAAAACCGTCTGCGTTAGTAAACGTTGACGGAAACGTCAATGGGAAGACGACAAAAAGAACAGTAAACTCGAAATCATTACCTAAAAATATGAGGCTCTTTGCTTAACTGTTACATAACCCACCATGCGTGAAGGCCTTCATATCCAGTTCCACTAATAACCCAGCCAAAAAGTCAACTACATGCAGGGCGCCTCGAAATAAGCTCAGAAATCGACAGGCATGTGTGCCACGAACCTAGTGAGTAAGTACTTTGGTTGATATTTCTTGAACTCAATTTACAGTGCTCCCACAGCAACGGTGTGGTATAGAAAGCACATGAAGATCCATTCAGGTACCTAACCATCAGGTAGGGAAAGTTCACTCGCATATCAAGTGATCCAAGTATTTTGCTAAATTTTGCTGGGAATTGGATTATTTATAAGCTTGAGTATAATAAAGAGTAAACTGAACAATCTAGAGAAACTCGAATATTTCGTCCATTCGCAAACCGATCGAGGCGTTGATACGTACATTAGTAGCAGATACCCGGTATTTTCCACTGTACTTGTACGTACGGTCTTCTTATTTTTAGTAAGTTGTTTGATATGTGTTTTTGAGACTATCGAAACGGAAGAAAATTCTCTTATTATCACTGATCTCAGAGTTATGTCACTGACCTGATTGACACCTCATAGTCCCTTGGATTCTTCCTCAGCATCTTCAAGCGTTACCCTTTAAAAGTAAAATCCCCTGTTATTATTGTATTAGGAGTTTGCCAGACCCCACATAGATTGTTTTACACATCATTTGTAGCCATAATCATCTACTAATAAAATTCAAAAACGAGTTGTTTCGTCAATGTTGGGCCAAAAGAAAAGGGCTACCGGATAAGTCGGTTCAAGAGTTGAAATGAAAAGGTCCTTAGTGTCATATAGAGCACCATGACCAGCGGAGCAAATTTGGAATATATCGGGGCGTATTCTGGTTAGTTATAATATTCATCTGAATTTTCTGAGAGATACTGTTTGGTATGAATTTTGGGATGGATGAATGTAAGACCAAGTCTGGACTGGAGCATTTCGGAGCATGCGGTTGACAATGTATTTTCTAAATTACTTAATCGAGATTAGTTTTTTGTATGTGCCTGACCACCCTTATGCCTAAATTTGTGATGTGATATTTCTTGTTGTTCTACAAAGTGAGGTATCTACCGTTTTACGTCGCCTCCGAATATCAGATGGTTTTTATGAGAAATTTCTTCATGGCAGAAATATAGTCATTGTCTGCTGAAGACCGATCGTTATTAGGAAAACCTGTTTCTAGAATATGATGTTTCATGTCTCTAGTGATTTTCAAACCCGGGGCTGACCGAATGGTAGTCACGCACAAGCCTATTCGGTTACGGTGACTGCTGTGAAAGACAAGATAGGCGGTACTGCTAAACTGTCCCCGAAAATCTGGTCATAAAAAAGAACTAACTCCACGAGGAAGCCTTTAACTGATATTATGTTCTTTACATAACCTCCGTGTTTACGCTTTAATTGCATTAATGAGCATAATAACTTTTTAAATAATCTCTGCGTGTTCTCTTAATTTTCAATGTAAGGGGTCCTAATGTGACACCCTCTATTTGTTGTTTTGGGTATTGGATCTCTTTAGACTAATTAATCAGACGTGTTACAAATATATATTACTTCTGTTATAATTCGGTTACCCTTCCCGGGTGTTAAGAAAACTTTAAAAATAGCCCACCTTAGCAGACAGAAAGTTAGACAGTTAGCTGGCGCTTATCAATAGCACATTTTCCACCTACATACTTGCCCTGCATCTCAGAACTCTTACTCCTGCTTTTACTCGTCATGGTGTGCAGGGCAAGAGATGTGTAGGCGATAAAGGTACTAAGTACAGTTCCTCCAACAATTTGTTGCTTTTGCTGTTAGCTGACTAAATTGCTAATTTGTTGGTATTTTGTTAACATGCTTTTACAGCTTGTGTTGCTGTAGTTATTTTTCCGCTTATCTGTTAATGTTTGCAGCGAAGAAATGCGGGTTCGTGGCATCTGAAAAGTGCTGCCTGCTGACTAACAATCGTCAATTTGCTGCCATTGCTACCATTCTAAAGTGGTTGCTACCATTTTTAATTATTTACATATACACAGATATATGTATGTATGTAGCTTCCATGGTACGATTTTCTTTATTTTGAACTTGGGAAAGACCCAACAACCCGCTCGATTGGTTGTCCGCAGTGTAACTTGACGTACTATACCACTAAAGAGACAGTAGGAGGAGAATGAAAAATGATGTAAGATTAGAAATATGAGTGTATCCAAAAAAATAGGAAAGAGATTAACAAACAAGAATAATCTGAATTTAGCTGAATGCGTAAGTTATGAGAAATTAAATAATAAACTAAAATTATAACAATTAATTAAATTTTTTACAGTTAGTTGGAACTAATCGTATGCTTTTTTCTTTTGTTTCTTTTTGCATTTTTTGTTAATAGAAAACCGAAAACTTTACATTAATTTTAGGGAGGTAGGTAAGTAGAAAAAGCTGAAACAAAAACAGGGGCCCAGTAGGAAGATGACTATTCTACGATGAGCTCCCCATTAGGCTTCCCAATCATTGTGGGCAAAAAGTAAGGTGAATTTGGTTGTAAAATGAAAAATCTTTATTTATTCTTGTAAATCAATTTCATCCCCTTCAAAATAATCCCCTCTCGATGAAATACACTTATGCCAACGATTTTTCCAATCCCCGAAACATGCCAAATAGTCCATTTCCGGTAAAGCCATTTCGATTCAGCTTTTATCTCCTCAATCGACTCGAAACGCGTTCCCCGGAGTGGTCTCTTGAGTTTTGGGAATAGCCAGAAGTCACAGGGAGCCAAATCGGGCGAATAGGTTGGTTGCGGAAGGATATGTGTGGAAGTTTTGGCGAAATGGTCACGAAGAACGAGTGCAGTGTGAGACGTTACATTATCGTGATGCAAAAACCAAGAGTTGTTGGCCCATAATTCTGGTCTTTTTAGACGAATTGCTTCCCGTAAACGACGCATAACGCTCACATAATATTCCTTATTAACAGTTTGGCCAGGTGGAAGGAGTTTATAGTGCACCACAGCACGAAAATAGAAAAAAACTGTCATCGTGACCTTTATTTTTGAACGACTTTGACGTGCTCTTTTCGGTCTGGCCTCGCCTTTATCACGATATTCGCTTGATTGGTCGGTCGCTTCAGGGTCGTAAGCATAAATCCAAGTCTCATCTCCCGTAATAATGCACTCGAGCTTGTCCTGGTAGTCTGAAAGCATTGTTTCACACACATCAACGGGACGACTTTTTTCCAAGAAATTGAGAGTTTTCGGGACCAAACGAGATTTGACTTTTCGTAGGCCCAATTGGCTTCCAAAATGGTTTTCACAGATCCTTCTGATATTCCGATCATATCAGTAAGGTCTTTAACAGTCAACCGACGGTTTTTGAGCACTAACTCCTTCACTTTATTGACGTGTTGGTCATCTGTTGACGTCGATGGTCGTCCGGAGCGCTCCAAGTCATCAACACGTTCTCGACCCTCTTTGAAGTCTTTGTACCACTTATAAACATTTTTCTGCGACATGGTCGAATCACCAAATGCATTCTGCAACATGCTAAACGTTTCCGCAGCCGAAATTTCATTCCGCAAACAAAATTTGATGGCACTTCTGTACTCAATCAAATCAGACATTGTAAAAATCGAAAAATGCACTCTTGGTCGTTTGGTAAACACAAGCGTAAATATATTACTGATAATGACATTCACATGAAAGTTGGCCCAGATGTTATTAACAGTGCTGCCAACTCATGAAAAAAATAACTAGAGCGAAATTTTAATCCCGCGAAGTTTGACAAATAAATTCACCTTACTTTTTGCCCACAGTAGTACATAACACATGAGCTGAAATGTCCGTAGCTCAATACATAGATGACACTTGTTTTATTGCATTCACCTCTTTTTCAGATAGTTTTAATCTCTAGAAGACACCTATTATAATTGCATGATATTCTACTGGTTAGTTCGTGAGTTATTGTGCTGAGAGTGACGTTCCTTTTGTTATTTTTGTTTCATTAAGACAACGCACCGTGTCACAAGTCAATCGAAACAATAGCAAAACTACATGACTTGAACTTCGAATTGCTCCACATCCACCTTATTAGCAGGGTTTGGCTCTCAGCGGCTGCTGACAGTTCGTAGATCTAAGGCCTATTTTGAGGGAAAAGAAAAGTCGTTCTACAAAAGTGGTATTGAGAGGTTAGCGTGACGGTGGAATGATTGTGTTGTTATTGATGGAAATTACGTTGATGAAAAAAGCTAATTTTGAAGAACGAGAAGCGTGTTTTATTTGAAACTTTCGAACCCATGGGTTATATAAATTAATTTAACTTTTTTGAAAGAATAAAAGAAATTGCTAGGTATACCATGACTTCGGTTCTAAAAATATGATTTTTAAGAAAAAGAAAGTTGTGCCGATCATTCACAATTGCGACTGATAGATATGGATACGCCTCAGATGTAACAGATTATCTCGTATATGGAAAGGAAACTCAAATTGCCACGCTAACTTTCACGTTTCCTAATTAAAAGTGACCAACGAAGAGAATAATGAAAGGATTCATTTAAACAGGCAAACAACCACTCATACGAACATATTATTAAGCACATACACATATACACCTATGTACATATACTCGTACATATAAAAGTTTAGCTTTGCGTTAATACAAATGGCTATGCGTGCAACATTTACCTCGTTGCACGTAGATGTTACCAATGAGATAAACGATTTTAATGGATTTCATCTACACACCTTCATGCCAAAGATGCCGTGGTGGTAAGCAACAACAACTATATACGAGTATGTCCATCGCAGCATTTTGCACTTTTGTGGAGCTTTGAAGTTCGCAAGCAGCTCATTATTTTTTGACTGCGTTTCCTGCTAATCTCTTGTATCTTAACTCATTTTTTGTACAGTTGCTGTGATGTTGTTGGTTTTGCTCTTCACATGCGTGGATTTGTGCTTCAGCGTTGTTGTAAGTAGATGCCGCGGATTGTGATTTTTTATTTGCGTGCACCTGAAAGTTGTTGAACCTGCAGAGTTTTTTCCTTTCTTGACTTTGGGAGAGTGGCAGAGAGTATTTTTTGTTGATGTTTGCCTTATGCAGCGGCGGTTTAGGAAAAGTTGTGTTGCAACTCTGCTCTTCACTACTTCTGCCACTTGTTGCTGCCAACGCGCATTGGTACTAAATCCCAAATTTTTGGCTTAAGGTAATTTTTTATTTTATGTACCTTAAGGCGGGTCAATTTGTTCTTAAAAAATATAACCGACTTTGTTTTGGCGAATAAAGTTTATTGATAATTCTAAAAAAAAGTCCAGGGAGGCATATCTATAAATGCATTTCAAGCCTGCTTATTTTTTAAAATTTTAATGAAATTAATTTTTAAAACATTATTTTTAATTTACTTTGTTAAATTTTGCAAGAAAGTTTGGGCTTATAGTTTTTGGGTACGAAAAACCCATTTTTGATTTTAAGTTTGCTAAAAACTCTCCGCTAGCGAGCGTAGCTTTTTAAAATTAACACCATTTGACTATCTTTAACAGAAGAAAATCAATTTTCTCTACTTCTAAATAAAAATATTTGTAGAAACTATTGTATTTGAAATTAAAAAATATGTATGAAAGTTTTAGTTAAAAACACTAGCAGAGGAATGTTACAGAAAAAACTCTATTTACTATGTTTTTCAATATAATTTTACACTCTATTACAGACAGATTTTTTAAATGTACTCGTACTTTTTTCCGGCCAAATTAAGGAGAAGTTACCGTATATTTGCAATATGCCAAGTCGTGGAAAATACCCATGAAAGAAGAATCGGCACACACCATCTCTGCGCCGATTTCAAAACCGCATTCGACCGCGTACATGAAAAGAAGTTGTCTATATGTCACGATGTCTGAATTTGCTATCCCCGCAAAACCCGTACAATAGCTGGTTTATGCTGCCCTGTTAGTTTTATGTTTTCTAAGCTGAATAAATAAGCGAAGCGAATGGGTCTGGTGGTGAACGAGGTATCTCCTGTCATCACCTCCACGTCGCAGTTATGATTTTGTTCGAGACTTCCTTTATTTAGGAATCAGTATTAATTCCGATAAGAAACGTAAGTAAGCAATGGAGTAGTAAAATATCCCCTCGATGATTTAAACTAACACTTCAAAAGTCTCTCATCCTGCTCGTCCTATCGAATCACGGAGAAGCTTGGACGATGACAATATCCGATGAGGCGTCCTTTTGCGTGTTTGAGGGAAAGATTCTGCGGAAGATTTTTGGAGCCTTGTACCTTGGCAACGGCGATTGGGAGATTTATCATTTTCTACCGAAGGGCCTGTGTAAAAGTGTTCGGTGCGGTCAAGTTGAACTGAAGGATTAGATCACCTTTGAAATATCTCAAACAAAATCGATGGTTTGAAGATTCAAACACTTATTATCTCCATGTGTGTAGGCATATGTTATGTGTTGTATGATTGTAATGTATTATTGGAGTCAAAATATTTAAAGAAATTTTATATCTTTTACGAATTGGTTATTTCTAGACCCTATTCAAAAGCTGTTGATTAACTTAATACAAGTCTACAATAATCGGTTTTATGGCACGTAAAAAATATGGCTCTGGGATATAAGCATCTACAACTACAACATTATGCATCTGCGGATTATTTCGAAAAGAAATTTTGGGTTTTGAAAGTGGAGTAATAGTAATGGATGAGACTGCATCTGTATACGAATTTATTGAGGAATTTCAATTTTAAATAACGCTCAGATTTGGAAAAATCATATTTGAGCCGGACAATGAACTGCCAAGGAAAACTAACCTGAAAACAACTGAGAACTATCAATCTGCATCTAAGCAGGAACAAAGTTTGCTAACCAATATTAACGCCACCAGCGTCATAAATATCTGTATTTAATATGGGTTACTACGCGAAGGGACGTCTTATACGAAATATGCCTATTAATTGTTTAGACCCCCGTAGGAAAACACTTTATTCTGATTTCACGTATATTTATTTAGTTTTACTTTCAATGTAAGTTTTTGGCGAATGCATTCTTCTGTCAGCTCCTTTACGACACGTGACTTCTTCATAGAATCAACAGATCCTGTCCCCTTAAGGCAGATTCTACGATAAGCGGATAAAAGTTGCACACTGGAATACACTGGGGTGCTGTACTGGTCAAGGAACTTCTTAACACATTCGCATCGGGAAACGAGAATTCTCGTTTACAAAAGAAAAACCTTGTCGTCGGGAAACGAGAATTCTCAGTTTGTGAGAAGTGTGCTTTCCTGGACTGAAGAGAAGTACTTTTTCCAAGGATATTTACATCCCGGTCTCCTTTGGCGCTCTCGACACATGTTAACTGCTTACTTCGAATATCTCATTTCGGTGTTTTTTCCTATTCCGATCCTAAATAAACAAAGCTGTTGGCGATTACGTTTTCAAAGGGTCTATCTTTTGTTGATATTTAAAGGTAAAAGAGACATAAAAATGATAAGTCCAATTCATTCTGCTGAACTAGTACCGACCGGAAAGCATAGTAGAAAAACCAAAAGAATATTGTGATATCACTATGCATCATAGAATACAACAAATTCATGAAAGGTTTTGATCGTGCAGATCAATTCATTTCGTATTATTCTATCATACGAAAAACAACCAAATGGATTAAAAGGCAGCACTATATATAATGAATATTGCACTATTTAACAGCTTTGTAATATACAAAGCGATAAATATAAATACAAAATTGTGTATAAAAAGAGGTTGTCTGTAAAGTCGGTTTACTGACGATAGTTTAACGTGATAACGTCATAAGAAAATACTGATTGAATGGTTGCATTTTTCAAAAGAAAATTTTAATTTTATTTGTTTGATAGATATTTTGTATGGATATAGAGAATGAGTTGTCATTAACATAACATAATATATTGTACTTTAACATAACATAACATAACATAACACAACACAACACAACACAACACAACACAACACAACACAACACAACATAACATAGCGTAACATAACATAACATAACATAACATAACATAACATAACATAACATAACATAACATAACATAACATAACATAACATAACATAACATAACATAACATAACATAACATAACATAACATAACATAACATAACATAACATAACATAACATAACATAACATAACATAACATAACATAACATAACATAACGTAACGTAACATAACATAACATAACATAACATAACATAACGTAACATAACATAACATAACATAACATAACATAACATAACATAACATAACATAACATAACATAACATAACATAACATAACATAACATAACATAACATAACATAACATAACATAACATAACATAACATAACATAAAATAACATAACATAACATAACATAACATAACATAACATAACATAACATAACATAACATAACATAACATAACATAACATAACGTAACGTAACATAACATAACATAACATAACATAACATAACATAACATAACATAACATAACTTAACATAACATAACATAACATAACATAACATAACATAACATAACATAACGTAACATAACATAACATAACATAACATAACATAACGTAACATAACATAACATAACATAACATAACATAACATAACATAACATAACATAACATAACATAACATAACATAACATAACATAACATAACATAACATAACATAACATAACATAACATAACATAACATAACATAACATAACATAACATAACATAACATAACATAACATAACATAACATAACATAACATAACATAACATAACATAACCATAACATAACCACCACCAACAGCTTTCATTTGATACCCATATTGTTCATACACGTCCGAAGGTTACCCGGGTCCACGTTTTGACCTATATATCGAGACCCCAGTCACGGAGCGGCATGAAAAATACTCTGTACTAAAGCATTCACCAACAGCTTCCATTTGATACCCATATTGTACATACACATCCGAAGGTTACCCGGGTCCACGTTTTGACCTATATCTCGAGACCCTATCAACCAATAGGTATTCAAACTATACGGAAATCATCTTCAATACCTACTTAACAATGTGTGTAAGTTTGGTTTAATTCGGTTCAAAGACACGGCGGGTCCACGTTTTGGCATATATTTCGAGACCCTAGTCATCAATAGGTATGAAAATTACCCCGTATTAAAGCACTTATCAACAGCTTTCATTTGATACCCATATTGTACATACACATCCGAAGGTTACCCGGGTCCACGTTTTGACCTATATCTCGAGCCCTATTTCCAAAATAAAATATAATCCATGTTACTCGTGATGTAGCTTTCGAATGGTGAAAGAATTTTTAAAATCGGTCCAGTAGTTTTTGAGCCTATTCATTACAACCAAACAAACAAAGTTTTCCTCTTTATAATATTAGTATAGATATGGTAAATATTACCATACATTTTTTCCTTCATATATAATAAAAAAATAATAATAATAACATTAAAACAACAGGTATTATTAACAAACTTGGTTTTATTTTAAATTCTTCAAGTGAATCAAATTAATAATAATCAATAAGAAGGCATATGCAAATACAAATACGTGAATTTATATATGTACATATGCGCATATACATACATATATACGCTCACTTAAGTAGGAGAGAGCAAGATGTCGAACGTTGCCGTTCGTTTGCTTTGTTTGCTTTGTCGTTCGTTCCGCGCTTTCGCTTGCAGTTCATTCAATGCAATGAGCAAGGTAACTACATATGAGCAAGGTAACACTAATGAGCAAGGTAACACTAAAGAGCAAGGTAACACTAAAGAGCAAGGTAACACTAATGAGCAAGGTAACTACATATGAGCAAGGTAACACTAATGAGCAAGGTAACGACACATTTTTTCGTGCGTGCAGCCTGTTAAATCGAATTATAAGACGTTATCACGTCAAAAATATTTATTAGCAGTCGTGAGGGCCTGGTTAACTGAAAAAGTTGATGAAATGCTGCCCACAACATCACGAGCTACTGGTCCAACTTCAACACCACCTGGTAGATTGTCTGGTGACATGAAAAAACACACCCTGGAGACAAAGCCAACAAAGAATAAAAAATATCCCACAAGAATATGTCTAGTATGCAAAACACATGGGATAAGGAGTGAAACACGATATGTATGCAAATTCTGTGAAGTACCGTTACACAAAGGAAGCTGTTTCACCGATTATCATACTTAAAAAAAACATACAAATACTTCTTATGTACAACTTCTGAAAATTTCTATAAAATATAATAGTTACGAAAATAATTATTGCAGGTTTTATACATATATGTTTAAATATCTTTATATATGTAATTATATATATAATTGGCGCGTACACCCTTTTTGGGTATTTGGCCGAGCTCCTCCTCCTATTTGTGGTGTGCGTCTTGATGTTGTTCCACAAATGGAGGGACCTACAGTTTCAAGCCGACTCCGAACGGCAGATATTTTTATGAGGAGCTTTTTCATGGCAGAAATACACTCGGAGGTTTGCCATTGCCTACCGAGGAGCGGCCGCTATTAGAAACAACTTTTTCTTAATTTTGGTGTTTCACCGAGATTCGAACCAACCTTCTCTCTGGGAATTGCGAATGGCAGTCACGCACCAACCCATTCGGCTACGGCGGCCGTCTTTACATTGCAAAAATACCCCGATTTCTATGAAAATTTAAGGAAAAATAGCCCGATGCGAATGTGTTAACAGACAATGCAGAAAAGCCAGCGCCTTGCTCTCTTCCGCCTTGCTTTATTGCTACACTAACAATGTTTTCGACGAAACAAGAAAAATTACTCTCCCAGCAGTATTTTCTAAAAAAAACATAGCTCTCTTAGACTCCAAAATCCGCACTAAACTATGATATTTATTACTGGCTACTAGGCAATTAAGTGGAGGCAATTAAGTTAAGGCATGTTCCCAACAAGCGGTAATTTTGTGTATTAACATCGGGCAGTCTATTTCAAAGAAGCTCAGTTTATAATCATTACTGACTCAAGTTCTTGAATGGGGAAACACTGCAAGTGTTCAAAATCGTACCTATAAATAAAAAAAACCTCCGTTGCACCACCCTATAGGAACAGTAGTAATTAGTCGGATGCTCCCGTGAAATATTTCGTCAGGAGGCGGTTCGAGCATTACACTCAACGCCCGTTACTGTCCTGATGCAATACGTCAGAAATTACATCTCCCTGTTACCACCTACAGTAAAATGATTCCAGGAGAGAGCCACCCCTGTCGGATCAGTGCGCTCTCTCCTACCATGTCCCTATCCATATTATAGATAAGTAAGTTTCTAAGAGTGGTATAGTCAGATGACCTGTATTTTCACCTCTGAGCAGGTTTGCTGGTTTATATACTTACATACTTGGCGTTCGTGCATCCGCCTTGCCTGCTGGCTGTACCGGAGTCACCGCACTTTTTTGGCAGCCATGTACTGTGCTTTGTTCCATGTATCCTGACTCATCAAATCAGTGGCACTAGATTCTCGGACGTAACGCTGCAGCCGAGATTATTTCTAGTTTCATCAACTGCTGGTGTGCACTGCTCGCAGTATGAAGTCTCTTCGTGCCCAAAGCGGTGAAGGTACGTAAGTAAGTAAGGACAATGAGTAAGTAAGTAAGTAAGTATATGTGCGTTCAGGCTGCTAGCACAACACCTCCTCGTTTTGCACTAGTTTCTTTTTGCACTAGTTCGGCGAGAGTCACGAAGTTTGTAGTACGCGACTAGTGATGGAGTAAACTGTGCTTTACTCCATTACATTATTATATATGTAACACACACCAAAATCATGCGCATCTGTCTACATCCGGTGACTCTGTGAGTGAGTGCCGTTGCCACACGCATGGCTTAGCAACTACAATGTTGTAGGTGTGAGTGTAAGTGTGTACACCTGCATGGCCAGCATTGGCGATTTCCGTTTTTCATCTCTACTATTTTGTTGTTGCTGCTTTTGAATGGCAAAATGTGCGCATTTTAATTGTTTCGATGGTAGTTTTTGTGCGCCAAAAGTCGTCAAGTAAAAGTCAAAGCTCTGCGTGTTGCATGCCACCACGCCACCTTCGCTGGTAGATATCACAACCAGCATTGGGCAAAATTGCAGATGACAAAGGAGCAGCAGAGCAACCGATCGAAATCCAACAGCCAGACAGTCCGTCTGTCAGTCATAGCCAACACCAGTCGACAACAACAGGAAAAACAACAGTAAGCGCAGCAAAATGAAACAACAACGGCAACGCTTGCAGTGCTCGAATGCAGGCATGTGGAGTCGGCCAGGAAAGAAGAAGCGCCAAAAGCGAAAACAACAAAAAAATGATAAAAACTTGAAAACTAAAATATACTTCGATTCAACAGGTGGAATATTGTCTTTTCATGCAGACAAGTAACAATGCAACGCAACGAAAAAACAACAACAAAGGCAGAAGACAAAAATCAGCAACAAAATTGTAAGCTGGCACAACCAAAGCAAAACGCAAAATAAAATGACAAAAGTTCAAAAACTTGTAATCATGATATCGATGCGCCACTGCCCTTCGTACCCGCTCCGCTTAGCTGCTCCCTCAAATTTTGCGCCCGCGCTAAGCAAAACCTCACAATCACCCTCATAAGACTCTTCTGTCATCTTTCTTCCCTTTGTCATTACGCTTTTATTGCTCTCATTGCTGTTGTTGTTCGGTTGTACAAGATGCTATTTTTGTTGCTGTTTTGTGTGCGCGCCGCAACAATAATTACGATGATTAGCGATGAGTTTTTAGACGACGCCACCATAGTGGTAGACGCCATCGATGCGGCCATGTTACAACAGCCACAGACATTGTATCTACAGATTAAAATAGCTTTTTATATTGTTTTTTTGTTATTGTTGCATATACGACCACCATTCGAGAGCCACGCGACAAATTTTTTACCCACATTTTTGGCTTTGTTTTTGGCGCTTCCCTTCTTTTTTCTCTTGGACTCTTTGTGAAGTTGATTGAGTTTATGTTTGTGCAGGTTGCTACAAAAATATTATCTTTTTGAACTCAACTGTATAAAGCTCTCTCCAAACTGAACGACTGTTTTTCCCAAACCAGCTGGAAATTGTTCATTCACATTCGCTACGAGTACTGACCGAAACTAATGTAGAAACTGAATGTAGTACAATATGCATGTGATGCATGTGACCAAGATTTTGGGTGGGAAGGCGAATCTTGCCAAAGACCATTGAAAAAAGATGAGACTTAGATCTTACTGAACAGTTTTTCCACTAGTTCAATAGTCGGTATAGGCATAGAACATTGCCTAATGAAGATAAGCGACAAGCGAATGGGTTCCCCTTCAAATGACTCCAACCTCATTCTACAAATCTATATATGAGTAAGAGTTTGATAGCCGCGATGATTATCTCTTTTAGGAAATATTTCTAGTGAATTCAACAACCATATAAATGACTTTTATTTAAGTCCGGTCAAGGATTGTCACTTCCGCAGCATTTTCTAATAATGTTTAAGGGTTTTTTTTGTATTTCTTTATTCAACAAATTATTAAGAACGAACTTTAATCTTCTCAATTTTACTAACCAGATAATCTAAGGTCGAATCAATTAATTTTTCGTTAGTGAGGGCAAGCCGAGTAGCAGAAAAAATCAATTCGCAGATCTAATAACTTCTCCATGGTTCTTAATATGATGGAAGTGAGACCAATCTATCCGATTCTATCCGATTTTCATAAGTCAAGCGGCTTGTTGACATGCTTGGTAATAAATACCAATAGTAACATCTTCAATCTATGTGGAATATATTCCCAAGATTTGCTCTTCTTCTTCTTAATTGGCGCGATAACCGCTTACGCGATTTTGGCCGAGATTAACAAAGCGCGCCAGTCGTTTCTTTCTCGTGCTAACCGGCGCCAATTGGACACACCAAGTGAAGCCAAGTCCTTCTTCACCTGATATTTTCAACGCAGAGGAGGCCTTCCTCTTCCTCTGCTACCACCAGCTGGTACCGCATCAAATACTTTCAGAGACGGAGCGTTTGATTCCATTCGGACGACATGACCCAGCCAACGAAGCCGCTGGATCTTTATTCGCTGCGCAATGTCTATGTCGTCGTAAAGCTCATACAGCTCATCGTTCCATCGTCTGCGATATTCGCCGTTGCCAAAGTGCAAAGATTTGCTAGCCCCATTAAATAAGTTAGAGAGTAAATAATATTGTAACATCGACGCCTATCTGAATTAGTGTTGGTCAAACGCAATGCACCCAAGCAACTTCGAACAGTTTACCTATATGTATTTTCTGCACATCGCACCTTATCCTTCTCAAAATATAGTCGGATCTGCTTGGCGCCTTTCTTGAGGAAACCTGCGTCTAAGAGAGAAGGGAGTCATGGAGACAAATATTCTAGAGTCTAAAGAAGCAGTCTTGTTTTTTTTCTTAAGGGCCTAGCGGATTGGATGACTCAGTAGATAAAATTGAATGCAAATGAGAGTTTCCCGATAAACTGTCTGGAAAAGATGTTATAAGGGTTTTCATAAATGGAATAAAACCAAATGTATGTGAGGCACTAACGCAATTATGTTTTTAATTGAAAGGACAATGCTTGTCAATATGTCTTTACAGGATATAACATAGTTCAAATGTCCGCCATAGCTTCATACGGTGACTCGGATTCCAAATGTCTAATTTTCAATGATTTTCCAGTATGAATCCAACGGAAATTTAGCAACGACCTGGGTTAAGATGGTTTTAAGGTCATCGGTCAATTACGGCTTATTAGCTTAGAACTGCGGCATCAGAAAACCTCACAAGAAAATGTCTATCAGGGTGAAATCACATATTTTTGATGACCAATACTCATCACCTCCGCGGTAACCTTCAGCATCACTGATTGAGTAACAAGCAACAGATTTAACAAACGCCTCCAAAACAGCATGGCCGTTAGAGCCAGTCAGCATCGACTCGTCCTTATTAGAAAACCGTACCTAATATTTGAAAGAATCCAGTGTTTTCAGTAAGTATGCTACATTTATTTAAAGTCCTCAAGAAGTATAGCTAATATTATTTCACTTCAGTTGTTTCTGTGTTTCTTTTTTCAAGTATGCATTAGAAGACACACTTGCTATCCTGTAACAACAAGTCAGATCCCTGAAGTGATATCACACTTGAAGCCAAGTGTTTTGTTTGAATTGAACTACCAGAGAAGGTAAAGTAATGCACAAAAGTATGTAGACATCACATCAAGAATCTGCCATCAAAATGCAGTCTAAATTAAAACATGTGTTGCGCATGCGCAAACAATAATTCAAATGCAATAATACTCCAAAGGGTCAGAAACCACATCCTGTACTCGATAGAAAAAATGAAAATAAAAAAAACACTAAAGCTAAATAAAAACCATTGCTGAGACAAGGAAGAAAAAGGAAATGAGTGCCAGCAGGGCAGCTACTTAAATTTCAGAAATTTCTAAATTAGGTAGTATTTCAAGTAAAAAACATAAGACCAAAAACAAAAAACTAGTACCTATTCAGGCTAAGTGCAAATCAATTTTCAAAACAACATTTGTCGAAGTGCATGAGAAATTAAAGGAGAGACATGTCGTAGGCTGTTAGAATTGTGGCACGAAAAGGCCATTGCAAGAGCTCCTAGTAGGCGTCGCCTGAAAACATCAAAATTAAAAAAAAAGATTTAAAACCAAGAATTTCGTAGGCGTCAGCTATGGTTTCGGCTTCTGCTGCTTATTTCAAATGATCTTACATACATACATACATACATCTGCGCATGTAAAGATGCTCGTGCCGCTTCAGAGCGCAAGCGTAAAACAATGACGATTGACAAACGAGTAAAATCAATTTGCGGCAAATGCTTTTCATGTGGCAAAGATGAAAGCGAATTGCAAAACATGCGTCCTGCAAGGATAACAGTGTCTAGAATATGCAAGCACGTTCGTAAATTCGTTCGCAAATGCCTATGAGCTGCAGCAGCAATAGCTGGAATTTAAGAAACTGCTTGTAAAGGATATACCCACAAGGAGATAAACCACTTTTCGCTGAAATGCTGCTGCTGGTCTGTGGGCGTGCTTCGGCTGCAGACTCAGACGATTGGCGGAACTGCATGAAAATACTGTCAAACAGATGCTTGTATATGTATTTATGTATGTATGTATTCTATATATACGAAAACCTAAAAAATATAATACGATTGGCTGGCTGCCGGCCTATCCCATATCCTGCCAAATCTTGCGAATGCCATTTTTCGAAGGCCCCAAGCGGTGCCAATAATTATATGTTTCTTAAATATGCTTACCAACAATTTGTTATCATTAAGTGTTGGACTAATGCTGCATACATATATATATATATATACACCTTTTACATATATGTATATACGCATGTATACGCAATTTATAAATATCCTTATCCTCATATATCTTTGTATGATATCCATCCAAGCACATGCTCGGCTCAATAAAACTGCATCCACATCGGTAATTCGCTTTACAGCATCCTCTTTTTTATCGTCTAACATTTACTTTAATTTTTGGCCATGTATGTATGTATGTATGAACCAAGTCCTTTTGAATCCCGTTGTCACTATTTAAGTATTTGCTGCAGGTGCAGTGACGTCGTATAGTACAACACTTCTTGCATGTCTCTGCTTTATGGTCGAAGTTGTTATTGGTGTAGTTATAAAGTAACCTTTGCTTTGCTTCATGTTAATCCAACCATTTTTGTTCTTGGTTTTCCAATTATTTTTGGCTACTCTTCCTTATACCAAAAGCAAATATTCGAAAAAGAATCTGCTTGTAAACCTTGTGCGCAGGTGTTGGCTGTGTGTGGTAAGCTGGCTGTACTTTTTAACGATGTTCAATTGTATTCTATACTAGCTGATGTCCGCGACTCCGTTTGCGTGGCTCACAATACAAAATATTGAAAAAAGGGGAAAACAAAATTGTCTTATGTATTATAAAATTCCTTTGAACCAATAGGGAAGGTCACCTCTATACTCTTAAACTATTATGGCAAGCATCAGGTATTTTTTTAGCATGAGAACTATCGATATCGATAACTATGGTTTAACAGCTGATAATGGCAAACTGGTTGACATTTCTGTTCAGTATGGTTTGGCGTCTGATCAACGTTTCCAAATTGCGTAAATTTATTTCTTTCGAAATGAAGAGGAGCTGCCGTTACGATGAGTGGAAAGTGCTGACTGAATTTTTGTTTCCAAAGATTAGCATCGAGGACATTTGGTTCCAAAAAGACGAGGCAACTTGCCACGCAGCGCGCTTAACAATCGATTTATTGCCTTACGGCCAGAAAAAGAAGTAGGAGAAAGTAGTAAAAAAATTGGACTGATCGGATGAACTATATAATTCGTAGCCGCGGCGAACATATGCCGGATATCATATTCAAAAAATTAATTCTATGAAATTATCTACCAGATTATGATACAAAAATTAGTTCCCACAATATTTCTGTTTTGTATTATGAACTGTTAAAAAAACTCCCGATACATACAACCATAAGTAGTTGCTGTGCTACCCTAATGTTTGACGTTTTTCGAACTGTAGCTAAAATGTCTACTCTCACTCAATATACTACGAATAGGAATAAATGTACTCTCACTCCATTCTTTCAAATTCGCTGAATGCCGGTTAACGGTCCGATATTGACCACTCCTTTTGAATTTTTTTCACCTAGAACCAATACAAGATGATAACGGTTCTACAAATACAACAATTGATGGGCTATTGTCAAATTTAAGCTAAAGTAAGAAAAGGAAAATAAAATACAGGGTGTCCGATGGCAGAATTAGGTTTTAAATTTAAAGTCCCGATGAACGCATAAGCGGGGAGGGAACCGCGTTAGCTTCGTTTTTAGTTATTTAGTCACGATGTTGTAGAGAACGGGTGAACAATGTGCACTCGCAATCGGAGCGTATTTCAAACAGTATATTGACCGTGATTTCTTCCTTAACAAACTGATAAGCCGATTTGGTGGCATATCCTGGTCACCTAGGACCCCCGAACTTGCCCCTACGGACCTTTGGTACCTCAAAAGTAGAGTCTATAGAACAAATCCAATGACCAAGAAAATATAGGTAGTTAAGGTAGTAGTCTGGTAACTTACAGGTTTTTTGAGGCCATGTTTGGGACATTTTTTGGAAGCGTAAATAAAATTCAATCGGTTTGATTTTCTGATATGTTATTAAAGGTATCAGAAGGTGTACAAAAAACTATTTTTTTTTGTAATGTTTTGATACTATTTTTGTACACTGCAGCAAGCGGCAAAAAAAGAGTATTCATTAAAAAATTATAATAACCCTATCGCATTTTTTTTGCACGATATTACGCGCATTTGGGTATAAATTTTATATTTTCTTTGCCACAAATTAGGAGCTTCAATGGAATTTTAATAAAAGTGTGTGTATCTATTCAAAAATTTTTGGTAGAATGTTGTGCGCAAAAGGGTCTGATTATGTCATAGGACGAGCCGTTTTACTATAAATAATATACGAGTACATTCTGAATATGTGCATCAGCTTGAAGTCTGCGACTAGACCAGATATTTAGGGAATAAGCTAAAAAATTTACTGAAACCCCTTCGGTTGTTTATGAGCTATTTACTAACAAAGAAAACTGCCATCATTTCTTTGTATATGTTCCAATTTTTTCGAATTAAACTAGCGTTTCCATTATCCTTTGGAAATTCCTGCAACAGATTTGCCAAACTTGAAGCAAATTGCAAACAAGACAAGATAAATTATTGACTATCAACATCAACGTGGGGATACTGTGGGTCTGATCTTTTATTTCGTGATATCCTCTTAGTTTTTAATGCCTAGCATTCAAGACAACTTCGACCGCCTAATCTAGGCTAAGAGGTTCATAATCGCAGCAATTAAAATAATCAGAGGCCCCTTATAGTTTTCTTAAAAAATATAATTCTTGATCCAGTCAAAACGAGGTATTAAATTGTGTTCAGATTGTGTACAATATTTCCATGTGTTGTGTTGGCTTCTTCTATCTTACCCAGAGTTGTTTGAGGTTCTCCCTTGTTACTTTCTTGTCAGCTACATTTGGGAGCAAGTGGGTTCTATTACTTAATCAGTATGCTGACATCGTTTCATAAAATGTTACTTTTGTTTGGCTTATACGAAATTATCTTTATCATATTTCCTCAAATAGTGAAATATTTTAAATAGTTTTTGACCGAAAAAGTGGTAAGGGTGCCCTTTATGTGTCGGGATTAGAGAACAAAAACAAATTTTAATTATCGAAAATCACTTCATTGTTTTTCAAAATATTCTCCATGAAGATCTATACATTTTTGCATGCGTTTGAACCAATTGTCGAAGCACTTTTGCCACTCTGAATGAGGTACCTCCAAAACATGCATTCTGAATGCCGCAACCGCTTCTTCAGGTGTCGAAAAACGTTGACCTCTCAGTTTGTTTTTTAAGTACGGGAATAAAAAGAAGTCATTCGGTGCCAAGTCAGGACTATACGGCGGATGACCGATTAATTCGATGCTTTGGGTGCTCAAAAATGCAGTTGTTTGAGCCGAAACAACCATACAGTCGACTGCTGTTTACTTTCGGGCTCATACACATAAATCCATGATTCATCACCTGTCACGATGTCATAGACGTGTTTCGAAGCCCCGCGATCGAATTTTTTGAGCATTTCCTTCGACCAATCGACACGACCCTTTTTTTGAGCGATTGACAAATAGTGTGGGATCCAACGCGAACAAATTTTTTTGATAGTCAAATGTTTATGCAATATTGAATGTATGCTGGTCCCACTAATGCCTAAGATTGTCTCAACCTCACGATAGGTCACATGACGATCTTGCAATATCAGTTCGCGCACAGCATCAATGGTTTTCGGAACAACAACTGATTTTGGACGACCTTCACGAAATTCGTCTTGGAGTGAACTACGACTACGATTAAATTCACCATACCATCGATAAACACTGGTCCTTGATGGAGCTTCATCGCCAAAAAATGAATTAAGTTCATCCATGCAATGTTGCTGAGTTAATCCACGTCGAAAGTTGTAAAAAATAATCGCACGAAAATATTCACGATTTAATTCCATTTTTGGACCGAGATGAATCTTTTAAGTTACTGTAAACAACACAATTAGCACTGGTATTTCAAAACGCTCTAAGTACGTAAAAGCCAAAAAATGTCAAACTTTGCGATACAGCTGTCAGTTGCCAGATTGCAACACCAGGGCTGCCAAATCCCGACATATAAAGGCACCCCTCGTACCACTTGAACGCAGCAAGAATCGGTATAAGCCATATGTAGATTTAAGTCAAGCATAAATAACTGAAATTTGAAAGGTCGAGCCAAGAAGCATCGAGAGATTTGGTAACTCCTAAAACACTCAGGCTAAAAATCCCATTGTATTTAAAACTCTAGAAAGTGAAAGGGTAGATAGTCAAATGCAGTCCTGCAGCATTCAAGACCGGATAATCGCTGATCCACTTCTTGATTCCTGCAGAACTGATTACGATCATCAGAAAAATAAAAGCTAAAAATTGTTAAACGAAACAACGAATCCGGGATCTCCTATGTGGTGCATTAATTCTTCTCTAAAACTCCACATTTAAGTGATTTTATTGGAAAAAGTCTCAAATGGGCAGAACTGGGTATCGTTCTTAAATATTTTTCAACGGCTGTATATGGAAATCTGAAGCGAAGCGTACTAGTCACGGTTCCACACTCATTAGAAACGCACTAGTGTGTACCATATGGACAGACATGCACAAAAACATATGTATTCGCACCAATGTTCCCCCGGCTTTATACGAGTATAATTCTATGTAAATATTTGTTTTTCTAAATAATTTGCTAAAAATTTCATAATGCAATCGAATAAATTTGTATAAACAGCTATGCAAATATTGCATGACGTTGCAAAAAGTGCGCCAAAGATGAAGATTCAACCTAACATACAAGTATACAGTAGAAAAACAAATAAATAAATCATTTTGGGCAATTTTTCAATACATTTATTACATTTCCTTTATTTTTATTTTTTGTTATCTCTGCAAAGGGCCAACAAATCCTGATAGAAGGTGAATGAAAAGAAACGAGTACACAAATACTTTGCCGCATTTGACCAACCTTGGTTGTCCATAAGGGATAAAGTGAGAAAATTCGTGGCAACCTACATTGACCATATGGCCAAATGACATGGCTAAGGGTATTCCCACAACTAGGCACAAATTCTTTAGAAATACAAGTACGCAGTGTGTGCTAGTCAAGGTATGCGTGATTATTTGAATGTTTGCATGGATTTTGTGTAGGTGCGCATGCTGTGCACATCCTTGTGTTGAATATCCTGCGAACAAGCAATGGACGCTGCTGTTCAACACTTGAAGGCCTGCTGCGTGCCTTATGCGTATGTACACGCATGTGGTACGTGCGTCTGTATCATTCTGTGTATCTCTTACTGTACTTTTTTGTCCATTCTATGCTTTACAATCTGCTTGGATGAACGTCTGCAACGCAGCATGTGATCGCCATTTGAGGCAGCCTGTTGAGAGATCAACGCAAAGATACTTGTCCGCGCTACGTGCAGCATCTTTAAATTTTTGCTGCCAAATGGATTGCGCACAATTGCAAGTACTCGTACACAACTGTGGTAGAGTATTTTTGTGGAAATTTTCGAAGCCAAAAAAATATTTTCTTACCAATAGCTGCCGACAGTTAGAGCAGCCGGCCACTTGGATAATCGACTAAGTCTGATTGCTATTGCTGCTTTGCTATTGTAGGTGTCGCCTTGATGCACGCCCAAGGGAAATTTTACCAAACGTTCTTACATAGCTGAAGAAAATATCAGTTTTCTCTCTTGCATTTAACCTGAATCAAGGAACTACATTCATATGCATGCTTTATGTGTGTATGTATGTACGTACGGATTTGAGGTTTTTCGCAGAGCGAATGTCTATTTTTTTCGGCACTAGTCAAAACTAATACTGGTATATCTAATACTTATATCTGTATATCTGATTCCATTGAAATTTCTAAAATCTTCTGGAAAAAATCAAATTCATACCCATTGTTAGCCTTTTCCAGCCATTTTCAATATCATCGCATCCTTTGTATAGTAATTGGATTATTAATTTGTTATCCTTCGGATTCAGCTATTTTTTCCACGTATTTAAACATATATTTACACACATACATAGGCAAATAGGTATCAAATTACTCAAGCCTATCTAAGTTTCGCCCTGACTCCTAATTTACCTTTGTGGTTACAAATTGCAACCATTGTTCCATTTATGTATGTACATATATACATTTACATATTCACGTACACATACATACATACACATATATCTATATTCTGATCTCTACAGAAATGTGTACATCAATAAGATTCGCGGTTTTCACAATTTGCTCTTTTAATGCCGCAAATTATATCCTAATTTGAAGAATTTTTTTATAGAAACATTTGATATTTTAGGTATTGATCTAATATAAATAGCATTGCTTATGAGCAAATTGATCATAAATTGCAAGCCCTTTTATTGGGATTTATCTCATGTGATGATATAACCTTAAGATGACCATGATGGTGATCAAATAATCGTGAAAAAGATAAGATATGAGTTCCTACTACTGAAAATATTTTCTCTCAAATGCTCAAATTTGTTATTTATGTTTTTTTAATAAAATTTTGTTTTGTATTCTGATTATATGATACTTTTGATTCATAGAAGACTTTTTAGAAATATTTGAATTCATTTAAAAACTGGAATTTATTTAAGTACTAGCTTATACCCGTGGGTTTCACCCCACATTTCTATCAAAAAGTATGCAATGTAAATAAAACAACTTTAACTTTTTTAAGTCAGTTTAGGTATTATTTAAAACGATCGGATATACGACATTTTTTGTTATATTATTTTGAGTACAAATAAAAAGGTTTTTCGGTGCGCCAACTCTGGAGCAGGCTACATATAATTGGCCATGGGTAAAACATGAGTTGGTTAGATTGACTCGTGCTACAGCTAATGATTGTCCCTGAGCTTTATTTATGAACATTGCGAAAGCCAGTCTAATAGGAAATTGGAAGCTTTCAAAATTGAAAGGTATATCCGTTTTTGAACGTAGTCCCATCGGTATCATTGGAATTCTTGGTATGAAAACTTTGCGGTTTTCAAAATTTCCTGATAATACCCTAGCTTCTATAACATTCGGTAAAAGTTTCGTGATGATTAGCCTTGTGCCATTGCATAAACGTCGAGGATCCAAATGACGCAGCATAATTATCATGTCCCCCTTTTTAAGCATCAGTCGATGAGGAGGAATTCCTGATGGGTCCAAGGAGTTAAGAAACTCAACGGGATAATGAGCAGCCTGGGATTCTTCGACGACTATGTCAATGGAATGATAAGTTGTGACAGTTCGTAGTAGTATTTCTTGAATTTTGGAATTAATGACATTTACATCGTCATTCTTAGGTGCCAAAATGGCCCTTTCTCGAAGCCATCTATAGTTTGTGTGATTGGCTGAAATATTTTGAAATACCCTTTCTATCAAAGCATCGACTGATAACAAAAGTTGACAAAAACGTGGGGGAAAAGAAATTAAATTTGATGGTAAAGAAACTGGTATTTTTCCATTGCCTATTGTAAGCAGTTGTTCAGAAAAACTTTGATAATAGCAAATTTGGGGGTTCAGGTAGACGAGGGAGGTGGATCTTTCCGCTAGAACAACACATTCCAGTGGCTCAGTTTTAAACTTTCGTGCTTGGCAAAAATTGCAGACTATGGTCATTTCGTCTATTGTTACTTGAGGGTGATACTGATATTCAAAAACTGCTGAAAATAACCAATAACAGTCCAACTTTTAGAAAAACGCACATGAAACACGCGAAAACATTAAAATCCCACTTTTGTCATTCGATAGACTATTTGTATCACCAAATATATAAATCACACTTAAAATATTTTTAGAGCCATAATTTCTTCACATAAATAATCACTCTTACCACCTTTTTAAGCTTTTGAAAGTGAACTTAATTATAAGTGGTGAATTGCTTATTATTATTTTAGTAATTTTAAATTATAAGATTGCACTTCTAAAAGCTTTTTGCGAATATAGATATTACAATGGAAAGCATCAGCTGTTTTTTGTTTACATATTTACAGTGATGGCGATTTAGCGATGATTTTATTCTGTCAAAATTTTCTCCTAGTTAAACTTGCACTTCAATTTGATATGTGTTGTTTGCTATTTTATTAATTTGGATTATTTCATATTTCATTTCAAAATAAAACTATTTTAGCTTACATACGTAATCAAATAGCTTTGAGTGTAATATTTATGTAGCTAAACAGGCATTATTAATTGTTAAAAATTCCATTTGTATGGGAGGTGTCACGCCCCCTATATACATCAAAATATTTTTTAGCCCATGACCATCCCGGTAAGGTATCCAGTTCGTGTTTCAAATTTGGTTACGATAGGTTTATGCGTTTAGGACGCAAGTCGATCTATAGATACATACATAATTTGAATTTTATATATATAGATTAAAGGTGTATTTTTTGTGAAATATCCTTTCTTGTAAAAAAATTTTACATTTTTTAGGTATTTTGCTCTTAGGTAGGTTGGATCCGTGTAAGGAAAACACCCAGCTTAAAAGTAAGAAAAAAATTACAACGGTTATTGAAGCTTCAAAAAATGATCAAGGCATCACAACCTCACAGAGTCTATGATACCAATGAGTGTACACGTTAAATTCAAAGAGACAATTAAGTTAGTTGGATGAGCTGAGTCGGAGTCACTACTGAAAATTTACTTAGCTACCTATCCCTACTCTTTGACTTGGTTGGATAAATTTTTGAGTGGCATCCAAAGCGTCAATTAAATAAACTGGTTAGCAAGGTTTTTGTTTTAGATCGACTTTGTCTCAGGAATTCCATTCCCGTGATCAATAGTTGGTTCGTTCCGATGCCATATAGCATACCTCGACTTCAGTTCTGATACCTTATAACATTGTGGCTCAAGCATTTATTTTTGCAAAAATTTAGCACACTTAGTGCAAGTCATGCTTCAACTCGTTTAACCCTATACCGATCGCAGCGAGCCACTAAACTGGCTGCTTTTTACCTGTTGGTTATATGACGATGCTCGAATAAAATTTTCTCAGACACACAAGTGAATGGATGAAAGGTCGAAACGAGCCAAATCGTTAACCGCAGTACGGCCTCTTTAAAGTATTTGAATCACTGCTTCGGTGTTTGACCTTGGCAAGTTTTCGTAGGCCTTAGGAAAGTAACTATGCTACACAGACTGTCTTTCAAAGTATAATTACATTTGCATATGATATTTTGTTAGAAGCATACAATTTCAAATAAACATTACGAGTATCTAATAGGAGGTGTCATTTTGATATTCAAAGAAAAATGCTATTTTAAAATATAAATGATCGGATATTTATTTCATTATAAAGAGGAAGGTATGCCGTTAATTGAGGAACATAACATCAGGCAAATGACCACCACCACCACAATTGCAGGACAATATCCTTTTCATGAAATTTTCCACAACCGAATTGCAAAGTAGCTGCCCTAGGAACTCGATAGCCTCACGAATTTCATCTTTGAGGTCTTGAATCGACCCTGGGCTGTTGGCGTAGACCTTCTCCTTCACGTGGTCCCAAAGAAAAAAGACACAAGGTGTTAAATCACAAGATGTGATCACCTCTTCGAGAGATAACACGGTCCCGAAACTTTTCCCGTAATATATCAATGGCTTCGGTGCTTATGTGGCACGTAGCGCCATCTTGTTGAAAATAAACGTTGTCCAGATCAATACCATCCAATTCCGGCCATACAAAATCGTTAATCATCTCTCGATTGCGATAGGTAACACCTGTTATTGGAAAACCCTTTAGTTGTTTTATCAATTAAATTTGGCGTTCTAAATTCGACGAATATATACACAAAAACAAGAACCTGTTCCCAAAATGTATGAAAAAAGTCGGTTGTAAATAATAGACGAAGATGTATAATACAAAAAATGGTTTTAACAGTATCTCAAGCGCGGTCCGTTTAAATGAGAATTTATGAGTTCTATTTAAACAAAATCTATTATGCACCGACCGATACTTTATTCTTCAGAAGGTCATGAGTCCAGTTGTTCGAAAGTTAGCTTATTTTTTTAGAAAGATGTCCTCAAAGTGGGCGCCGGTTCTTATTCTAATATACTTTTGTGATTTCTTCAAGAATTTTGGAATTTTACATCCCCTTTTGCAGGGAAGTGGAATTTCGATTCCTAGTCTAAGTCAATCGCCAGGTTTAATAGTTATAGCGTTTAAGAACGCTGTAAGATGCAGTCTTGAGGAAGACAGTGTTGAGGCAAGTTGAACAGAAATACTTCGCAGATTTCTGAAGATCCATTTTCGACAAAGTTAAAAATGACTTCTATCTAGTATCGTATATAGCTTAAGCATACAAGTTATGGACATGGAAGACTTCAGTTTTGAGAATGTATTCAAACTTACATATCTCGGCGTACTAATAAGTAACGACCACAGCATGCAGGACAATATATCTGACAGGATAATGGTGGCGATTCATGCACACTACGCTAACATAAATCTCCTGAAATCAAGATCTCTCTGACGTATGTAGGTGCAAGATCGCTATTTATAAATCTTATTCTATCGCTCATTCGACCCGTGTTGACCTACGGCGCGGAGATTTGGAGCATGAATCCTGCGCAAAATATTTCGTAAATTATTTGGCTCAATACGCGAAAAAGATACCGTAAGATAGCGGAGAAAATGGCGCGAAATCAGGCATAATAAGAAGCTGCTAAGTCTCTGCAATGGCGAAGATATGGTAAGATTAAGCAAGTCGCAACGCATCAGATGGGCAGGTTACAAATTTTATGGAGTGCGAAGCAGCACGTAGTAATGTTTTATGCACCCTCTTCAATCGATTTATATGAATAACTTAGGAAGAGTATGAAATCTAATGCTTATATAGGTTAGAGAATTGCGACGAATGGGGAAGACTTTAGATTCAAAGTAAAATGAAGTTTGGATCAAAAATTCTCATAAGTCCTCAATCTCGTCGACGGATTGAAGAGTGGTATTAGATAAATGGTACTATTGTAACAAATGGCTTAGGCAACTTTGAACAACTTACGATGGAATCCACTTTACTACTGAGTATGTTGACATTGTGAAAAAGAATCTGTGACGCATCCCAAAGGCTTGCAATACTGTTTCGAGTGGAATTGAATATTCCAAAAGTTGTATGGATAGAGGAGAAGTTTTTATTGAAAGTTATTAAAATTATGACTAAGAGGGAGATTAATTGAGCTGTAACCTCAATAAACCTTTTGTGATTTCCACTAAATTAAGATTGCTTGAGCCCCTGAGACACCTTGGATAGTGTCCTGTTTCAAATATTCTGAACAATCACTCCACCCTTAGTCTAATCATAAAACCTACAGTCCCTTTCCTCGGCCAGACTTATCATAGTAATATTTTATCTTTACTTGCGGTGTTCTGCCAGGTAATGTGTAAGAGTTTTTAGACTCTGGCCGTTAAGTTCTACTAGTCGTTCTGATTCCTTCCGGATAAGTGTCATAAATCTATTTACTTGTATTTTTCCCCTTCACCTTCGCCTGCGACAATAAGCTGAGATAGCTCTGAAGAAAAACCCTCATCTTTCGTGAGACCGGCAGTTCTTTTGTTGTCTTCAAACTCTTCCTGCCTAGGGACCCCCACAAAATTACTTTATGACGGGTACCCAATTGATTCGGAAGATTGTTCCGGTATTCTCCGATGCCTGAAATATATGATTTCTCAATTGTTTTTAGAAAGATTTTGGAAGCAAAGATCCCGGCTACGCAAACTTCCCTCCAGAAAGTGGTTGGGTAAGTTACTCATTGGTAGGCTGCTCTGAAATCTTGATTCATATGCTCCTGCCCCAATTCTCTCATCTCATCAATATCAAAAAATCTCGGGAACCTTCTCCGAGAAAAGATTCTAACTTTCAGCAGGGTTTGCTTTTAGCATTTATCACCTTCTTCTTCTTGATTGGCGCGATTACCGCTTCCGCGATTTTGACCTAGTTTAACAAAGCGCGGCAATCGTTTCTTTCTCGTGCTAACCGGCGCCAGTTGGACACTCCAAGTGAAGCCAAGTCCTTCTCCACCTGTTCTTTTCAACATAGAGGAGGCCTCTTCCTCTGCTATCACCAACTGGTACCGTATCGAATACCTTCAGAGCCGGAGCGTTTGTATCCATTCCGACGACATGACCCAGCCAACGTAGCCGCTGGATCTTTATTCGCTGCGCTATGTCTATGTCATCGTAAAGTTCATACAGCTCACAGTTCCATCGCCTGCGATATTCGCCGTTGCCAACGAGCAAATGTCCAAAAATCTTACGCAGAATCTTTCTCTCAAACACTCCAAACGTCGCTTCATCGGATGTTGTCATCGTCCACGCTTCTGCACCATACGTTAGAACGGGCGTGATGAGAACCTTGTGGAGTGTTAGTTTTGTTCGTCGAGAGAGGACTTAACAACTTAATTTCCATGCATAAATGATTTTTTTATAAGGAGCACCTTGCCAACTCCTCGCCGCCAAATTTGAATAGCTCAGCCGGCAGTACGTCGGTGTCCGCAGCTTTGTTGTTCTTTAGACGCGTTATTTCTATTCTCATCTCGTTGTTGTCGGGTAGCGGAACGACAGTTCCGTCGTCAACGATTGGGGTATCGGGATCTTCACATTCTCTGTGACATGCGCAGCTGTCACTATTTAACAGGCTCCCTCCACAATTTAAGTATGCTCTGGCTGTCAGTCACCAGATCGCCGTCTTTGTTCTTATAGGAAAACGTTCCGGTCTTAATACCTTCTCTAAGCCGCCGAACTTTCTGGTAGAATTTTCGAGCGTTGTTCCTTTTGGCCAGCATCTCAAGTTCCTCACAATCACGAATTTCGGCCTCTCGTTTTTTTCTTTCCGATAATACATCGCCCTTCCCTTCTTAGCTTTCGGTAGCGATCCCACATGGCTCGCGTTGCGCCCGTTCGCAGCGTGGCTCTATAGCCAGCATTTTTCCTTTCTGCAATAGCATGACACTTCTCGCCGTATCAACTGTTTTTTCGGACTCGCCGGAATCCGATTTCTTCTTCGGCGGAAATGTTGCTCGATTGCTCGTACATGCCGGTTTGTTGGGCAGTACTCTCTGAGAGTGAGAGTCGAGTGGCGAATTTTCTGGCTGTTTTTTATAATTGCAGCTTTTCGATAACGAACATTCTTTGCGTAGGTAGATGTACGTTTTTTGCTGCACAGAGGGGTGTGCGTAGTTTGGATGCAATGAGATAAAGATCCGAGTCGATGATGGGTTCTCGGATCGTACGTAAATCTAAAACACTAGTAGCGTGATTTCCATATATCACAACATGATCGATCTGGCTTCGCGTTTTTCAATATAGAGACAGCTACGTTGCTTGGTGTATTTTCCATGTTTCGGGCCCCGGCGAAGTCGATCCCCCCTGTCCGTTACCAGATGTTTCGTTGTGCAGGCTGAATTATCCGGCTGTGGGGCCAATAATTCCCTTTTTGCCCACCATGGCGTTGAAATCGCCAAGCACAATTTTTATGCCATGGCAGGGGCAGCGCTCATAGGATCGTTGTAGACGATCATAGAAGGAATCTTTGGTTGCATCGTGCTTCTCTTTCGTCGGGTGCAAATGAGCGAGTTGTTACAAAATCGCGCTTTGATGCAGATTATTGCCAGACGCTCGTTCACCGGAGTGAACTACAGTACTTGGCGACGAAGTCTCTCTCCCTCAACAAATCCGACACCGAATTTGCGCTCCTTTACATGGCAGTTGTAGTAGACGTCGCAAAGATCCTAAGTTTTTCCCGCCTTGCCCCTTCCATCGCATCTGTTAAATGGCATTGATGTGAGCCTTTACTCTCGCGAGGACATCAGCCAGCCGGGCAGAGGCACCTTCCCCATTAAGGGACCCGACATTCCAGGTGCATGCTTTCAAATCGTAGTCCTTAGTTCGTTTGTAGGGGTCGTCATCAGTATAGGAAGTTTGACAGTAGATATGGTAAAAAACACGTCCAATGTAGGGAGAATGATGTGTACTTCAACGTAAATTTATAACAAACAGCTTGCATTTTTCTAACAACTGTGAATTTTGGACCACTATTATCCACGATTCCGTTCGGAGTTCGAATCTCCGTGAAACACAAAAATGAAGAAAAAGCAGTCGCCCCTCGGCAGACAATGGCAAATCTCAGAGTGTATTTATGCAATCAAAAAGCTCCTTATAAAAAAATAATTTGCCGTTCGGAGTCGGTTTAAAACTGTAGGCCCCTCCATCTATGGAAAAATATCAAGACGCACGCCACAAGTAGGAGGGGGAGCTCGGCCAAACACTCAAAAAGGGTGTAAGCAGCAATTATATATATACATATATATATATTAGGTCGGGTCGATTTGTGGGGAGGCAAAAAAAATCGCCCATGAAAATGTGTAAATCATATTCTAGGGATCAAAATAAGAAACTTTGCCGAAGGAACCATACCTCTAAAACGAATTCTGATGTCCCCCAATTTGGGTCGAACTTTTTAATTTCTTTTCTCATGTAAAGGCCAAAAATGGTGATATTTTGAAATGATTGTATGGGGAACCCCCCAGGGGAGTTCCAGGGGGTGTGCCACTAGCATTATTGGATCGGTCGTCCGAAGTTAGTGGGGGTCGGTCATACATTTGGACTCGATTGGAGCACTCTAAATGGGTTAAAGTGGGATTTTTCGTTCGACCCAAATTGGGGGACATCAGAATTCGTTTTAGAGGTATGGTTCCTTCGGCAAAGTTTCTTATTTTGATCCCTAGAATACGATTTTCACAGAGCAATGAGCGATTTTTAAATCGACCCGCCCTAATATATATATGTATCCGCAACCAATATTTGCTCCTCCACTTTGCTCAATTTATATATGTATGCCACTGCATGGTAGAGCATCTGCACTAATTTCCATCAAAGTCGAGCCGATGAAGTTTTTAGGCTCAACTTGACGGGCTTTGCCCCACACAAATGACCAGTAGCCAGTTTCGGTAGTATTCCTCAAATATAGAAAGTAGTAACAAGTAAATACGCATGAAATGTTTGCGAGTGTCAGTCTCGTTATATGATGCCCATCCCTCTCTCTTATACTTAGAGAAAACTTTTAAACACAAAATCGATTGCAATTATTTTCCAACAGCAATTAACGTGTTTTTCTGTACTTGCATCTACCAAACGTTATTGATATTTTATTGAACTGAAATAATGATATTTTATAGACCACAAAATACGCCACAAACAATGGCAACATCGGAATCGGCAAAATACCGATAAAATCAATGCGAATTTAATGCAATGCAACACTCTCCGTTAGCGCGGAGCGAAATTGTAAGAATAAAGTCAATTTTTTTTTCTTTGACTTCGAATTGAGGTACACCCAATGCCATAAGAAAGGAAAGGAGCTATCCTTGGGATAGCGAAGCGTATAACAAAGGAATAAGTCAGAGATAATAAACGTCAAGCGGCGACCACAAGCAGGCGTTACGAATTGTGAGCAGATGATGATGGTGGTGATGATGTTGATGATGCGGATGAGAATGCGAATGAGTCCCCAGTGTGCGCGTCTGCGCATAAACAGGGAGCTCTCTTTTGCTTGCTGCTTTCATGGGTACTCGGCCGTGGGTTCGGTTTGCTGTTGGCAACCGTTGACGTCTTCATTTCACCGCTAACAAGAGTGACAATAGTACTGACGACAACACTGGTAGCAGAGACTATTGTTTGCAAAATGCAAAAACATATATGTTTTTCTTTTTTCTGGGTTTTCTTGCAACGCTTCTTTAGCATAACCTTTTGTTGGTGTGGATGTCAGCGCGCTGTCGCCTTTTCGTTCACCAACTGGATACGTACAGTTGCGGGCAATCATTTATTTCGCATTAGGACTCTATAAAAATATCAATTTTTGTTTTCAATGCAACAACAACATCTGCATCTGGCAAGATCCTACATATGCGCCACAATGCATCAGTGAGTGCTTTAACTAAGTATATAAATATCCATACTCTCGCATATTTATTTATGTATGTGTGTATTTAACCATCACAGCTTTAAAATGAAGCCATCAACCAACGGTCGTTTAATTGTGGCTTTTGACCCAATCCAACCAATCTAGGTCGCAAGTCGCCAATGAGGTACTCAAGCAGTCAGTCAATCAGCCAGCCATCCGGTTTTGCAGTCGTTTAGTCTAGGCACTCTACTCATTTTCATCAGTAATTTTGATCAGCCGCAATACGCATCACGCGCTTCATTTCGTAGCAGCGGCTGATTGCGCCCTTTGGCGGATTATCCTGCGTCATACAAATACACACACATACATGTAGGTATGTATGTGTAGGTATATGCTTATATCATCATGCAATATCTTGAAAGATTAATAGGCATGTTTATAGCGCTTGCATTTCATGCTCCTTTCACATATAAAATGCATCTACACATCCACGCACTCATGCATACATACACGTATATTTTGACTCCGCTCCCTGCTGGCGTTCATCAGCCAGCCAGCGAGCAGTCGTCAATCATAATTTCAAGGATAATACTCATACGCAAAAGTGTGCTAATATGCGCTACCAGGCATTCATTATCCTTCAGTGCATCTTTTATATTTAACTTGTGTTATCGATCAAATTTTCAGTCAAATTTTTTCCTGCCTACTTTCATTACTGACATCATATTTAAAAGTAGTTCAAGCTGTTTGCTAAGCCCTACTTGGGTTATAATTATGAATGTAATATTTTTTTTATTGTTTTTAGTGTTTTATTCCAACTTCTTTTCACTAACTTTCCCAGGCGGACAGGCAGCTGATGGCCAGTGAAGTAAGGTATCTTCATCACTTCATAAATGGAAAAAAGGTATGTAAGAATGACGCATATTGTTGTTGGGCAACTCATAATTAAGGATAAGCTGCTCTTCATAGTGTATTAAAAAATTTACAGCAGCACCTTTCATTTCGTAAAGGTGAAATTAGTGCTTATCTTTCCCAATTTGCTGATTCTTTTAATTCAACAATTTTTAATTTTGAAAATGATTTCCTTCTCAATCTCTCTAATGCCAAATTAACAGCAGCTACGCTTGGCTTAATTCAAATATGCGTAATCTATTTAATGATCGATCATGTAATACTTCTCTATAGTGATTATTCGATATTGCCTAAGTATCGTTGCTTTTACTCACTGCGATGTCAACTACGCCATCGAAAGCCATGTATGGTATTGTACAGCCAAAATATACAGTACCGCAGAAATAAAATTGAACTTTTTAACAAATGGTCAAAAAGGTTACTATCCTAACCCTTATTTCAGAGTTTTCTTGACTGGTGGACCATTCGCCCCACCTGGGAAAGAGGTGATAAAAGACAAGGCGAATCCATCCAAGTGTTTACGGATCTCCCTTAGCTTGGCTTCCCGACTGTTATATTGTTTTTCAGGCTGAACTGATGGCAGTAAATAAGGCGGTGACAATGGTAAGTGTAATGCGGTACCACTAACGAAATGTGTAATTATTTTCACTGATCACAAATCTCTCACAAATCAGTGGATAACCTCTATGGTATGTATGGTATGTTAGCTATGAAAAACGGCTCATCTCTTTTCGATATGTCTGAGAGAGAATCATTGGAACGATGAACTAGCAACACTTGTCACCAAACTTCCCAACGAATGCGTAGACAATAATATAGCCATACTCTTACAAACACGCAAACTACTTTTTTGAGAAAGAACCCATTTGCAGAATCGCCAACTCTTATTACTCATTGCACAGAATCTCTGTCAAGCCAGGCAAACTGATTTCTGTTACAACGGTTCGGTGTCTGCAGATACCAAAAGCAAGACGCATAACTTCTGCAGAATCCATCACTATTTTGCTCTATTCACACGAAGATCTGCCATTCAAGGTAGAAATTTCTTTAATGAGTTAGATGATTTTAACACGTAAGAATCAAGGAACTGCTAAAATGTTTGAGAAATTCACATTGGTTTTGGGAGAGGTCGGGATCAATTGAAAAATTTGTATTTTTCTCTTGTGAGATCAAACCTCGTATATTCCAGCATCATTTGGGATCCATTCTATATGGGTTCATCTTTGAGAATTGAGAAGGTTCAAAAACGTATCACTCGATTTGCTATTCATTCACTTCGTTGGCCTTGCAGTTTTCCTGCATATAAAAGTAGATGTCTTTTTTTAGCATTGCCAACTGTAGAAATGCGGAGAAAAACTTCATCGGTAATGTTTATAAGGGATATAGTTATGAATCATATCAAATGTCACTTCTTGCTGGATCTAATACTCTTTAATTGTCCCACTCGTAACCTAAGACTCAGCAATATGTTCCATTTACCTTATCACAAGACCAATTTTAGTCGAAATGAACCGCTTGCACGTTGTATAAGACAGTCTAACCAATTATGCAAACATTTGGATATATTCTCTAACTCACGAGAGACTTTCAAATCAAAACTTAATCTGGAGATACACTTTTTGAATTGTGACTAATGTATCTCACAGTATTGTTTACCATATATTATATTTAAGCTTTAATATTAGTAATCTATTTAAGTTATACTTTAATCGATGAAATAAATAAATAAATAAATAAAAAAAATAAATAATTTCTGGCTGAATGTGAGCTTCTTCTAAAAAGTTGAATTTTTTGTAAAATAATCATTTTCCACCAACAAGTGGTGCAGCTAATTTGATCGATCTAAAGACGATGTGTTTTGTAAATGTGTAACCATAGACTAAGCTCCAGCACTATGCTTATAAAGGGTCTTTCAAAAGACGCGCTCATTTTGTTGTTCATGAATGCCATGAATGAAAGTTGTTCAGCAACACCGTAGCGCAAAGTGTATTCGTATCAGCGATATTCTTAACAGAACGTACAGTTTGTGGTCTGCCAGTTCCATTTCTACCCTCTACTGTCGACTCATTCGGACAATTAATTCCACCAAAAAAACTCACGAATTTAGTGATATGTTGTTCTTAAAGGTCGATCATTTTCATAATTAATTTCAATAATTTTAACGCGTTTTTGTATTCGTGATTAAAATTGTACATCTGTCTACTCTTCTTCATAAATTTCAAAGGCGACATGAAAAACAGGTACTAGGAATTATTCACTACTGTCATCTAGGCGTCATTTTATAAAGACCCTTTATGTATTATGTAACATATATGGGGCTTATAACTTTTGTTGAGTGCTTGGCCAATTTGTGGTGTGGAAAAAGGGCACAAATCCTTCCTACCTCCACAAATCGAAAGACTTTCACGATGTTCTCTCAAAATGAAGGGACCTACAATTTTATGCACCCAGGTAGTTTAATGGTTTCCCATTGCCTTGCGAGGAGCGACCGCCATCAGAAAAAATGTTTCTATGATTTGGTGTTTCTTGCCCAAGGCCTCAAGCCCATGCACTTCCGAATGGTAGTCACGGACCAATCCATTCGTCTACGGCGACCGAAAATAAGGATAGTTTTCTTATTTAAATACCTTTGATTATTTATAACAAAAAATTGGAATTGAATTTTGTGATAAAGAAAATTTTGTGGTAGTTCTAAATAAATAATCAAACTGCACCAAATGCTTTGAAAATCATGTTGCAATGATTCTGAGTATGGTATGAAAAAGCTAACTGGTAATGGAGGTGTGGTAGTCCACAAAGTGCATAGTCTCTAGAAAACATCGAAATAGCGCTTGATTTCTCTTAAAAGCTCTCTTAGAGACATATCAGAGCAGACTACTATATATTCTCTACAGTTAATATATATACATATATTGTTGGTGTTTGGCAAACTCCTCCTCCTATTTGTGGTGTGCGTCTAAATGTTGTTCCACAAATGGAGGGACCTACAGTTTTACGCCGACCCCGAACGGCAGATATTTTTAAGAGGAGCTTTTTCATGGCCGAAATACACTCGGAGATTTGCCATTGCCTGCCGAGGGGCTACCGCTATTTGAAAAATGATTTTCTTAATTTTGGCGTTTCACCGAGATTCGAACCTACGTTCTCTCTGTGAATTCCGAATGGTAATCACGCACCAACCTATTCGGCTACGGCGGCCAAATTACAGTTAATAAGGTTTTCAATAAGAAAGAAAAATAGAGCCTTGCCGTATATTTTAATGGCGCTTTTGTAAAAAAAATGTTTTCATTTTCATTTAATTCTCCGAAATCATAAAAAGCAAAAGCAAATAAACATTATTCGCGCCAAATTGTCGGTAATCCAACTAGTGAGCGCAGAAGCAATGACATTGGCGTGTGCCAAAATGTTTGCAAAAACCAACTAAAAATAGAAATAAACAAACTAAAAATAAATAAAAGTTTGTATATTTTCCGCGAAAAAATAGGGTGAAGTTAAGATAGGAAGAGAATTGTTTTACAACGGGTGCCGCAGCCAAAGCAAAATACACCAGAGCAAAAGGGGCTTTACACAAATACGAGTACGCGTCGCACCGCAATCAATACTGCTTGGGTGATAAAAAAAATAATGCTTGCCCCGAAAATACATAGGTGAGCAAAATATTTGTGATACCATATCTTATCTGAGCGAACAGAAGAGAGGAACAGAGTGGGCGATCAATGTAGGACTGTACAAAAATGTATTTAATAGCACACATACAAACATACATACATAGCTTTACTTATGCGACCAAATCGAAAATGCTTCGCAAACAAGGTGATATCGATATGAAGTTGTTAAATCCAAATCAAACAAAAAGGGTAAAAAATAAAATAAAGAAGAACTTATTTGCTATAACGAACTCGAAAATTTCTTAAATACTCAAGTTTTACCAATCTCACACTCAATCGAGTTAAGGGGAATGCCTTATCAGCGCGCATTTATGAGTTCTTGGTACAAGTATCCAGTGCGCATGCGCGCAGACATTTTCTAAACTGTACAAATTTTGAGTTGCGCCCTTCATGAAAATGCGTGCAGCTGTTGGAATGCCAACCGAGTATTGAGGAGTTTTAGGCACGCGCTGCTATTAGACAGAAGGTGTAATACTTGAAAGCGCATTCGATTTTTGCTTAGCTGATTTGACGATTTATGACAGTTTCCGTTTGGCGAAAATAACATTTTTATGATATTTATTTTATGCTTGCGGGTGCTTAACACAACTACAGGCACAACTGTTTGTCTTAAGAAGAAGAAATTTTTTAAAAATTTTATTATCCTTCTTTAAGAAAATTCTTCAATACTAATAATAATACTTCTCTGCATACACACAAACGTGCTTGTGTGTACACACAATAACATTTAAGGATACTCGCTGCTTCGGAACTGTGACGTTGGAGCTGACGCAAAACGAAATCCCATTAATATGCTGTTAAAATAAAATAAAAGTGAAGCTATCCATAAATGGTTAAATGTTTGAGTGGTTATTTTATAGTTTTATAGTTTCATAGATTTATTATCTTTTAGCTTTCCGCGTTTATCACTTAATATACGCCATTAAGAGTTAAGATTCTTGCAATGCGGAACTCAATTTGCAGATGTTTTCTCACCTCGTAATAAACACGTAAGTAAGAGTGTGACTCAATAGACTTTAATATCGGAATTCTGTAAGCAGTCTCTAGTCACTTTTAGTGTCAAAATTCTCGAACCATCAACATTTATGCAAAGACAGGCGAAATAATAAGTGACCATTATGGGTATTTTAAAATATGTGTAATATTCATTGTTAGGTGATGTAGAAATTTCTGAATGTTTTTTACTAAACGATGAACACATTGCATTGTGTGTAGATGCCAAAGTGGAAATTCGATCATTCTTTAGTACCGCCTCAGCCAAGGCGTAAACTCGAAGTAGCCAGCTAAGAAAATCATGACTTTTTTGTGTCCAATATAGCGTCGAATGCAACAGGTTTCCAACTATTCTGCAGAAAAGTCAAATCGGAATATGAGCACTTATTTGATTGCGGCGCAATTGAAGATTATTCAGAAAATTATTTAGAAATATTTGTATAAAGACTACAATAATGCCAATAATTTCGTCCTTACTTTTACTAAATAAAATGAAAAAAACCTGGCTCACCAGAACAATGCCACAGGGTTGTAAATGTAATTAGGGATGCGCTAGAAAGAAGCAATGCTGTTCTGCAGCTTTTTTAGATGTTCAACAGGCATTCGACAGAGTATGGCATGTGGAACTTCTATACAAAATTAAAAAACTCCTGCCAGCACATTTCTATTTGATCCTTAAATCCTATCTGAGTGAAAGGCACTTTTATTTTAGACACCGAGATGCGTCTTCAGAAATATACAATATTAGCGCTGATGTGCCCCAGGGTAGTGTGTTGGGCCCCGTCCTATACACAATATTTACTTCCGACATGCCAAAAACAGAAGAAATGGAAGTGGCTACTTACGCTGACGATACAGCCTTCATAGCTTCTAGCGATTCACCTGCAAAAGCATCCTCTTTGCTGCAAAACCAACTAAATATTTTAGAAATTTGGCTTGATAAATGGAGGATCAAAGTTAACTCCGACAAGTCTACCCATGTCACCTTTACGTTAAGAAAAGATAACTGCCCTAGAATATTTTTAAATAATGCTGTAATACCAACGAATACCAAGATGACATATTTAGGAATGCATTTAGATCGACGCCTTACTTGGAAATCCCATATTAAGGCCAAACAAGAGCAGCTTAAGGGGTTACGCCACTCTAGCTACTGTAAAAAAAGCAGTTTTTTAAGGATTTTTTTTACATTGAAAGAAAGGTGCTAGGAAAAAACTTTTTAAGTATATTATTAAGCATGTATTTAAGTGTAATTACAAATATTTTTATTGAAAAATATTACAAAATGGCGCCTTTGGAGTGAATCTCTGAACGCGCTCTGCGAAAAAGGCACTTCACGGCACGCAGTACAACTGACGTAAATGTCCACCTAAACCAAATTAAAAAAATTCTTCTCAATCGACGTGAGTATAGCTGTAGAAATACGTACGGGATTTTAGAAATATTGAAATTTGTGTATTTTGCAGATGTTTGAAGTCAAAAGTAGAATTTTTCATCTAAAATGGAACCGTTAATTGTTTATAAAAATTTTTCTATATTAATTAATTAATAAAAAAATCCGTACGTATTTCAGTGCGGAATAATGTTCTAAAGATCCTTGTACAATTACAAGTGAAAATATTAAAAATTGTTTGTGTTATGCTGCGTGCAGTTTTGAAAAATCACGTTTTGAGATAAACACGGTTTAAATTTGAAATAGTCGTGTCAGAGACGTCAGAGGCGCTCGCGCAAAAGTGCGAAATATTAGAGATAAACATTTTTTTCACGCATAGGACTTTTTGTTTTATATTCTAAAGAGTTTAAAGCATCTTTTAAGCAAAAAAAAAAAATTTCGATATTTTGAAAATCCTAGAGTGGCCTAACCCCTTAAAAATAAAACCAAGCGAATGCACTGGCTGCCTTGTCGCAAATCTCAGCTTGGTTAAGAGAACAAAATAAGACTATATAAAGCTATCTTATTTAAAAAGCCTGAATGGACCTACGGTATACAGCTTTGGGGAACTGCTAGCAAATCGAATATAGAAATCCTGCAACCCTACCAATCATAAACTTTGCGTGCTCTTGTTAACGCCCCTTGGTTTGTCACAAATGAAGCAATACACAAGGACTTAGATATCCCATTTGTAAAGAGTGAAATTCCAAACTTTTCTAACAGATATCTTGCACGGCAGTCAAACCATGTAAATACGAATGCTATATGCTTATTAGACTCAAGTAATGAAACAATACGACTGAAGCGTAACCATATCTTAGACTTGCCATTTCTCTAATTTGCTGAATTAAATTATTTATTCAACAGTAAATAAAAAACAAAATACAAAAGTTCCTATATGAAGATAAGCAACTCATTAGTACAAATGAAATTTAATACATTTAAGATATAAGATTTGAACAAATATCGTAATTTTATATGCAGTTTTGCATTTGTGCAAATACTACCGCTGCTATTAGATTTAAGACCTAATTTGCTGAATATCATTGTATTAAGATAGATTGCAAATAAAATATTTACACAAAAAAAAGAAAAAAAAAAATTATTGGGACTTATTGTACGAGCTCATCATATACTTGTATTAAATAAATTATTTTTTTTTTATTAAAAAATGTCCTTAAAAATTACACTCTCAAAGGATTGAAATTGAGAAAAGTACGAGTACTTCAATTTGTATTTTTGTCCTAACCCCAATCAGCTCGATGCGCAACTTTTATTGAAAAGACCCATTCTAACCCGTTCCAGAAAGCGGGTCTTCTGAGCCGTATTAGTGTAAGTATTATGAATTTCAATCAAAATGGACTAAATATATAATATTTTGAAATAATATATTAAATCTCGATACGAGCGCCACCTAATTAGAAAATCATTTGTTTTAAACCTAACCAAATAAAAGTAGACCAAATCTTATGGTTCGAAGGGTTTTTAGAAAAAATCTCATCGCAAATCCCCCTGAAGAGGACATTTCTGAATGAAAATCAGCTCTTTAAGTGCTGTTACCTATCACTGAAAGTCCCGTTAGATTGAACTATCTTTTCTGCGATTATATTGTACAAACAGACAGGTAGAGTCTGGGAAAATTATCCCAAATATATAATATTAAACGGTACATTAAACTTTCAAAGCAAGATGGAATGCCCCACCCGATATCGGAAATGACAGCAACTGAATTGATAGTGGCACTTTATGCAAAAAAATGTAAATCTATTAATTTGAAAATATCTCTTTATTGCAAGGATGATAGAATTACAAGGCCTGGTCGTTAACTATGAAAAAGAAAATTGTGATTTTCAGATTCAGCAGCCTAATTTGGGATGATCATATTACATGTATTCACAGACTCATCCAATCCTGTTCAGATGGCAACGAAGTGACATTGTGTTGGTTTTTTCGTAGAGCATCAGCATAATCTCACATCCCCTGTTACGTCAGCTGATTATGTCAAATTTGCTCAAAGCCGAATAATGGCCTCAATTCTTTTCACCATACCTTTATTCAAAATTAAGCGCCAATTATGAGTCGGCCATACATTGAATGTTAAATAGAAAAATTAAAAAAAAAAATTTAATTTAAAATTTAATATTAAATTCACAAAAATGAATTATATTTGAGCAACCGTCTTCAAACTGAAGCATGTAAATGAGGAAAATACAGACAGGTCGATCGAGACCAACTGTGACTATACTTCTGCTCTGTTTATGTTGCTTTTTTTTGTTCTTTTCAGCAAAATAATTAGCTGCGTGCAACATATTGCGGCCACTATGAAATTTTCAAATTACAGGGCTACACTTAACTCTTCCCCCCACAAATAAGAGCAGCATAACCGAAACACAAAATAAACTACAACTATATAGTCATTCAGATGGTGGCGAAGATTCTTTTCGTTTCCCTATTTTTATTTTTTAGTTCGCTCAGCTGAGGTTGCCACGAAACAATGAGGAAACAATCACTCGAACACGGGTCGCGCATTGGTGGACATTCGAGTCATACGTCATTACACATTCCAAATAATTTAGCAACAACAAAAAACACCGCACAAACAACAGCAAAGGAAGAGGTACCGGCGATTCGTGGCAATCATGAAAACAAAACACCTGAGCCAAATTAGATAGCCGCGTAATTTTCGACACAACACAACTTTCCTGATAGAATGACTTGGAGCTGCGGCAACAGTTGCTCTATTTGACGAAAGAGTCCACCAGTCAGTCGGATCCGTCTGGTAGTCGTAAGTGAGCGCGCAACAGCTGCTGCTGCCGCCGCTGAAGTTGCTCAAAAAACAAAATACATAACTACGCTGTAAATTGCTTGCAACACGTCTTATGGCAGTAGTAGTTTAGCGAAATTTAATGCGAGAGACGTGCAACATGTGCAGAGTGACAGATGAAGTGAAGAAGTGGAGGTGAGCAAACTCGCTATTCGTTTGGGACCCCCTTTTCAACTCATTTCCTCTATCCACTGCTGCGTGTGTGTGTGTATAGTATTTTTTTCTGCTAATTTAAAGTCATTATTGTAATCATGTTTATCCGCAAATGCTAAATGCTTTTAATTTGAATTTGCGCAAGCGCCAACCGACGGCCGAGAACGGCAGCAGGACTGATGGAGAATATTGGAATGAGATGGGAAATATTACAACGAACTGAACTGGTGTGACATTTGCGGCATGAAAGCCGCTGTAGCGCAGTAGATTATATACAGGCAGCAAAGCCACGGATCTATCCCGCAGCAAACGTCTAATATCAATAAGTTTGCAACTCTCCGAGTATATTTTGGCTATAAAGAAGCTTTGCATTGAAAACCATCGCGCATGAAATTATAGAGCCTTCCATTTGTAGCACAATTCCGTGAGTCACTCTAAAAATTGGAAAAATGCTCTATTACATTATTTTTATTTTTAACTGAGACACAAAAATTGTTTTTTTTTTTAAAGAAATTCATTTCACACATTTATTGTACTGCCTTGCCTTATCGGCGCAATCTCATAAATTTCTGCTTCTCATTACTACCGTTTCACAATTTCAGCACTTATGTATCTATTGCTTTACATTTCCAAAGGAACTTTTTTTTTCTTCTTCAAAATTTTCCTCACGTGGAACATTTTGTCGCCATATTTTCTCTTAATATGTTTTTTATGTTTTATATTTCCACTTAATATTTCCTTTGAACACTATCGATCGTCAACAATCATCGCTTGCTCTTGGTTGCGTACGATACACACACACATGCATACATACGCGTCTAACTACTGTTGAAAAAGTACCCGGAGTGTGTTAATAGAATGAAAAATGTTCAGTTATTCATTTATATTCATTTTATTGATTACATTTTTGGATTTATTACTTTTCGATTTATTTTTTTTTAAGCGCAGTCCTCTGAAATTATTTTTGTGCAGTGACAATAATAACGGAACCGTACGTAAGCCTGTTGGACCAAGAATTCTACGCCATACAAACACTACCATGAAATCCGAAAAGTGTAACGTTACGGTTACGCTGGTTGCTCCTCTCCGTGCGAGTGTAAGGAACCCTCTTTGGCCTGAAGACCCATTGTGATCCAGTATTAAAAGTGTAACGTTTCGTTGCGTTAGGTGGCCATAACAACCTGTTACCGAGTTACGGCCGACCTCACTAGCTCTCTCCAGGCGCCTCTGCTCCGCGCGAGCCTTCTCCAATTCTGTACACCAAGCGAGCATAGGGTTTCCTCCACCTGGTCTTTCCACCGGAGGTCTTTCCTCTGCGTCGGCTCCCTTGGACTTCGCCCTCGAACACTTTCTTTGCTGGAGCTTCTTCATCCATACGCACGACATGTCCTAGCCAACGCAGGCGTTGGATGGCGATGCGTTGAACTACGTTAATGTCGGCGTAGAGCTCATTTGCGTGGTTCATTCTTGAACGGTAGTCTTCGCCAACGCGCACAGTATAATGTTTCACTACTTTCAATTCAGTTTTTCATTCAAAGTAAAGTATTTGAATATTTCTATATAACTTTAATGCTTTTTTTTCGGTTTGTGTTTGCACATGATAAGACTTGCCATGATAAAACTGGAGTACCAAAGACCTTGAACATTTGTTTTTAGAATTTGGCACAGTTTACGAAACTATAAACATTTTTATTTTCTTTAAAAACCCCTATACGAGATGAAATGTTTGAACTGGTGCTTTGTCGGAATGAAGAAACAACTCGCCAATTGGCGTTATGACAAAGCCATCATTACATTTCTTGGCTCTGGCGAAGACCATTCTCTACCAAATACTCAAATATTTAATTTTTACTGCTTGGCTTAGCGGAAGAAATTCGGAGGCAATCAAAGAAAGTGGTTAACAAATCCTTTGTTTTTGGATCGACTATGATAAAATGATCAGGTTTTGGTTTGTCTTAGGATCACTATTCTCATAATGTTTGTTTCGGCTATACAGTGGGAGAACTAGGAATTAAAAATTAAATTAAAGAAGGAATTAAATTTAAAACGAGTTTTTAATGATAAACTTTTATTTGAATGACTATGAAGACAAGTGCGGATGTAATTTTTTTTATTATTTTTTATTTGATGTTTCAATTTCTTTGCTCACCTCATCTCCAAAACCTCGTGTACCGATTCGACCGATACTCTAATACTATACCGACTGATATCTGTATGATCCTGATCATGATCTTACTAGTAAAATTTTCTTAACTTTTCCGATACGTTCGTCAGTTTCAGAGGATGGCGATGGATGACTGGAATCATTTCGACAGATCATTCACCACGGTTTAGCCTGCTTTAAACGCTTTGTATCTCCCATATCATTCATTAAACATCCCAGATATTCCAGTCTTTCGTTTATATTTGCATTGATTTCACACAGGATGTTTTTTGGAAACACAAAATACACAAGTTATACCCTTTACTTAACTAACTTCGGCTAGTGAACTGGGTTCGTCAGAAGAATTACTTTTCGCGACGTTTGTGGCGTTGTATGTTACTGACTACTTGACAGATTGTCTGTATTAGTCGAAACAGACGAAATTTGTGCAATTTTATACTTGTGGCTTACGGCAAGTTCGGCGTACGCACAAATGTATGCAACAAATATAAATCAGCACATTTGCAGCTAATCAAAATGGCTGTTTTTTTACAGCAACTTTAGCTCTGTGGCGTCCCTCTACATTTTACGCGATATGTTAGTCAAATATTTTGCCGTAATTGAAGAAATTCTCAGAATACTCTAAACAATTTTTTCTAATCGATATTATCTCTACTATCCTACAGACTGCTACAAAAAAATTATTATGTCAATATACTCTCGCCTACGGTGTAAATCGAACCGAGCCTGGGATTAGAGTGTAAGCGAATTTTTGTTTCTTAAAGTACAGTCCTATATTTTCCGATATTTTTTCTTTTTTTAATTTTCAAAAATTTTGTTTCCTAATTTGTATGTAAACATAACAGTACTTATAATCTTTTCCCCATTCTTTACCAGAGAAAATGTTCAGCTATTTCGAGCATGAAAAGGCCGCCACTTGCGATCCAATAAGTTCCAATTTTCCCTTTCTAGCACTAAATTTCGCAGTATGGTAATGATTTCTGGACAAATTTGAAATCCAGTAGGTTCTGAATTGAGTTTCGTACTCGTATTACGCCTAGTATCTCAAATGTAAGTACTTCGCTTGAATGAAAACTATTTACGGTTACTTTTTAAACAGGAGTTATGTACATATGTATGTGTGTGTAGTATTTGCTTCATCGTATCTTCATTAGTTACTCATTAGACGTTTTTATTACAGTACAGTAACATACGCTTCGGATACTCTGATACACACACAGGCTCACATACACGCGTATCTTTATAGTTTCAACGTTCCGGCATTTTCCCCACGCACATTCATCCTCCCTTTACACTTTGAATTCTCGGCTTTACATCTTTTGCATTTCCCGCTGTTCAAAGTCATCGCCTGTCACCACGAGTTCTTCAAATGCCTTGTGAACCAATGCATTTTCGGCATTTCTTTAGTGCTTCAGTAGAACGGCTAACCACTACTACGACATATACATAACTATGTATATTAGTATGTCCGTCATGGACTTGATTACGCTTGATTTTTATTGCGCAATAAAAATTAATATGAAATTTCAATTTCCTCTAGTGCTTTGAAATTAGTAAGAATGCCGGGTATTTCAATGTATGTATGCACATACATACATATGTATGTACTTCCGATAATTTACGTACTAAGGTTCGTAAAACCTTGGTAGGAATACCTTTCACCGAGGATATAACCATAGGTCTATTTTTTCATTTTCGGGCAAATGAGCGTAAGCAGGAAATGCCTTCTCAATAGAGCGCAAACATCCTAGAAACACTGGGCTGTAGAGACACCATTTATTGCCCGACATAAAACACCAAAGTTATTCGTTGTTGTTTAGCGCAATTTTTAATTCCTCTTCTACTTACACAAACCAGTTGAAAACTAAATCTGAGATCTGAGCGACCTCGGGCGAGCATATTGTATTGTGCATTCCTTCCCAAATGCTACGGGCATGGGACCTATTTATTCAAAGAGCACTGAGACGCATACACATTTTCCCGGAAGAAAATGATTTCGAACAAGGAAAAAATAGAGACCTACTATGGATGAGATTCATTAAACTAATCGAAATTTTATTTTTAGCTATCTGCAAACATTACTGGTACCGAGTTCGATACCAACAGTAATCACGAAACATTATCAATACATATTCGTATAAATATTACAAAATGGAAATTTACGTTATTTCGTCCCTGGATAAAACTAAGCTTTGTAAGGACCAAATAATAGACTTTTTTTGCAATAGCGAATGCCTCTCGGAAGGCCATAGCAAATCCCTGAGCGCATTTCTGCCATGAAACAGCTTCTTATTAAAAATCTATCTGCCATTCAGAGTTGGCATGCCAAGAAGAATGGAACACATTATAAATGAGTAAATTACAAAAATGATAGACGTCACATCGCACAGTGCGGCCGATTCCCGAAAAGCTGGCCAAAACTCAAAAAATTAAGTAATTGATTCAAAATTTCTTACTCGGGGGTTGTCGGGGTCGCTGATTACGAATTTGATCTTAAAATTTTGAAAATCCACCCCCTTCCACCCCTATTGGCCACCCCCTCACGTGAAATAGCGTATATTCAAGAACATAATCAAGATGCATGTAAATTTATATGTTTTCGGGGTCGCAAGGTAGCAAGTGGTAGCAGCTGAATCTTGTTTTATTCAGTTACCATTACTTTTTTGAGTAACCTTTAATAGGTTTCAAAGCAGCATACGACGGCGTTATGTTACTATACAGTTTGAAAACTCAAATTTTATAAAAAAAAAATGCAAAAAATGTATCTACGTATTGCTGCAGCTAAACATTTTGTGTCGAGGTATTGATATGTAATAGGTCTATTTATAAGTTCGTGCGGTTTTACAACAGATGGCGTAACTTGATTATTATTCCATCGATCCACATTTCCAAACATTCATTGGAGAGCTACTGTCGTAAGGCACAAACGTCAGTATAAGTTTTTTATTTGAAGCGTAAACAACAATATTTTTACCACACTTGAAAATGTCGAATTTCGTGCCAAATAATGTGTTTTTGCGGGGAATTCTTCTTCATTATTTTAATATGAAGAAAAAAGCAGCCGAAAGTCATCGTATCTTGGTGGAAGTTTATGGTGAGCATGCTCTATCTGAGCGAACGTGCCAGAAGTGGTTTGCACGCTTTAAAAGTGGTGATTTTGGCTTGGAAGACGAAGAACGCGAGGGTGCGCCGCCAAAGTTCATGGATACCGAATTGGAGGAATTGCTCGATCAAGATCCGGCTCAAACGCAAGAAGAGGTTGCAAAAACTTTGGGAGTTGATCAATCAACCATTTCCAAACGTTTAAAAGCCATGGGAATGATCCGAAAGGTAGGCCATTGGGTGCCGTATGAATTGAAGCCAAGAGACGTTGAACGCCGTTTTATGGCATGCGAACAACTGCTTCAACGGCACAAAAGAAAGGGTTTTTTGCATCGAATTGTGACTGGCGATGAAAAGTGGGTCCATTACGACAATCCAAAACGTCGGGCAACGTATGGATACCCTGGCCATGCTTCAACATCGACGTCGGCGCAGAATATTCATGGCCTGAAGGTTATGCTGTGTATCTGGTGGGACCAGCTGGGTGTTGTGTATTATGAGCTACTGAAACCGAATGAAACGATTACGGGGGATGTCTACCGACGACAATTGATGCGTTTGAGCCGAGCACTGCGAGAAAAACGGCCGCAATACGCCGATAGACACGACAAAGTTATTTTGCAACATGACAATGCTCGGCCACATGTTGCACAAGTGGTCAAAACATACTTAGAAACGCTCAAATGGGATGTCCTACCCCACCCGCCGTATAGTCCAGACCTTGCGCCATCCGATTACTATCTCTTCCGATCGATGCAACATGGCCTGGCTGACCAGCACTTCCGTAATTACGATGAAGTCAAAAAATGGATCGATTCGTGGATTGCGGCAAAACCGACCGAATTTTTCACAAAGGGAATCCGTGAATTGCCAGAAAGATGGGAAAAAGTAGTAGTAAGCGATGGACAATATTTTGAATATTAAATTTGTAACCATTTTACGTCAATAAAGTTTCAAATTTCGAAAAAAAACCGCACGAACTTATTCATAGTCCATTACTAAAGATTTCTCGTATTTTACTAACCTTCCGAAGATGATTCCATTTGGTTTTGTTCAATTTACTCCATTACAAAATCTTTCAAATGTGTACAACTTTCACTATTCATCGACAGTAATACGATGCTCAAACGAAGGCCACGTTGCGACTGCAAATACAGAGGATACTTAGGGTACACCACGTTGCTATGAACGGTTTTCACTACTCAAGGCATTTCTGTAGCCAACCCAAAGACAAAAAAACTCTATCTAGAAACTTTTTTTTCGACTTTTGGCCAGCTTTTTGGGAATCGGCCGCACTGTGCATCGGTGCAGTTGCATGAGAAAGGTTTTAAAATGTGAACAAGAATGCTAGAAGAAGCAAAATTACACAAACAACACACGAATAACTTGCACAAGTGCGACATCACACACACATACACCTTATTACTCCATCCATCGTGCTGTAAATTATTTCTATTATCACTTTCACAGGAAATAGTAAACAAGTAATACTAGGATGACTGATTCCGCGGTAATTAACGCAGATTGCAAGATCACCCTTTCTGTGGATTGGGCAAAACACAAGTTAAATTTCAATCGGCTGGCATACATTCATCTGGCTATTTTCTGATTGAAAGCCTCAGCTGGTAGTCCGCCAATTTTGTTGTTGTCCAGCAACGCTATTGCTATTCATATATTGCCGTAGTCGGGTAATCCATCAACAAGGTGTGTATTGTATTTTAATAACAAGCATGCTCTAGATAGCAGTTGCCTAGTCACACTTATTATTCTTATGGGAAATCGTACCGGTCTGGTTAACACTTCGGGCGTTCTTCCTGTCGGCCAGCACTTCAAGCTCTTCGCATTATCCTAAATTCAAGTAATTAAGAGTCATAAAAACTATGATACAAAAAGTGAAGAAAAATCTATTAAAAGTAGAAATACCAAAAAAGGAACAGGCAACTGGGGATAAGACCAACAATTCCTTGAAAATTTAGCCATCAATTACTTACAAATATTGTATTTTTGAGAGATGGTGAGATTCATAACAAAATACTTCAGATCACCTTTGGGTCTTCTCTTTCATATAAAAAAGAAGCTTTTAACCATGCAGGTTACTTGTTCCAGTGACCGTAAGACCAACTCGAAATTAGAAAAAGGAAACACCTGATCCCCCGCCTTTTACCAATTTGAAACTGAATAACATTAGCCAACTAGCTAGGTTATCCTACTTGCAGATAACCTGTAAATCCTGCCTGGATCTTTCTTCTGACCATTCGCCAGTGATAATTACAATAAATGATAAACTCGAAAATAGGCCCCAAAACTGCCAACTTACCAACAGCCGTACAAATTGGACTCAATTTAAAACCATTTTGACGTCGACTTAGGCCAAGTTGCTCTAAAAAACGAGGAAAACAAATATCGGCATCTTCCTAAGAAAGAAAGAGAAACGCCAGGCAAGAAAAATATGGCAACAAACAAGATTTCCTGAATATAAAAGCCGTTTTAACAAATTAGCAAAAGAAATAAAATTATTATTGAAAGAGCAACACGATAAAGAAATGAGGCAGCTTCAATGGGGTTTGGAACCAACACGCCTCACCAATTATTCCCTGTGGAAAGTCAGCAAAAAAGTAAGTACCACAAAAGAGTACCGTCCACCACTTCGTAAAAAGATGGTTCATGGGCGAAAACCGCAATCGAGAAATCTGAGCTTTTTTTTAAATATCTTAAAGATATTTTTCCACCAAACGATACTGAAGCTGATCTTTGTTTTGACAGCACTGTTGCTGCCTTTTTAAACGAACCCTACCAAATCAAACTACCGATTAAGAAGTTCACCAAAAGTGAAATAGTTAGCACTATTAAAAGATCACAAGGCACCAGGATATGATCGCATCACAGCGGAAATTCTCAAAAAACTACCTCCTGAACCCTATAATTTCATTACACATTTGTTTAATGCGTGCTTAACCAGAAACATTTTCCCAGCTCAATGGAAAGTAGCAGAAATTAAAATGGTGCTCAAGACAGGAAAACCAGGCGATGAAGTGAAATCCTATCGCCCTATCAGTTTCTACCAATAATGTCAAAAGTTTTTGAAAAGATCTTCCTTAAACGTTTAATGGTTTTTATCGAACGCAAACAAATAATTCCGAAACATCAGTTTGGTGTGGCACCAAGGCCTACTCTTTAAAATAAAAGAAAAATTACCACTAAATGCCTATTTGTTCCTTAAATCATATCTAAACCAACGAATGTTCTACGTAAATTACGAAAATGAAATTTCCAATTTCCAACAAATTAAGGCTGGGGTCCCACAAGGCAGTATATTAGGTCCAATCCTGTACTTAATTTTTACACACGATCTGCCAACCACAAAAGGTGTACTAACTGCCACTTTTGCCGATGACACCGCTATTATGGCGACAACAGTGGACCCCGTAGAAGCCTCTTATATGCTCCAAATAAGCATAAATAAAATCTCCAAATGGCTCCGGAGCTGGCGGTTGAAAGTAAACGAACAGAAATCTCAACACGTAACCTTTACCACAAAAAGGTACGTGACAAATGCCCAAATTCATCGGGACTTAGACATCCCTTCAATAAAAGAGGAAATACAAAATGTAACCAGTAAATACCGAAATCGACTTCAATCGCACCCAAATGAACTGGCCTCTACCCTCATGTCAGCATCATGTGTCTTTTTAAGGTTGAAAAGAAAAACACCAATTCAGCTCGTCCAAGAGCCATCTATAAAATATTGAATTTATTTATTAGAAAGGATATTTCACTGGAAATATTCCTTTAATACTAAAATCAAAGCCACCAAACCAAATATTTGTAAAATGTCTTCTAAGAATTGTAAGTATAGACAGAATACAAAATAAAGTTAAAAAAAAAACTAGCAAAATAAAATAGTCCTCCAAATGCTGCAGAACTCAATAGAGAGTTTTGGTTTATTCACAAATGATACCGCAACGAGCATAGGGAAGGTTTGCTAGCAGCATGGAAAGTTAATACTAAATAGCGAAAAGCGGGCAGTAGGGCTTCAAAATAAGAAGTGCGGAATTTGCAGGGTTAAACCATTGTAATGGTGGAAAAACATGTTTCGAGTTATATTCAGTGAAAATTACATCCCTAGAGAAGCACTAGCATACGGTCTCTTAAAAAGTACGTTCACAGCGACACAACTCAAAATTAACTCAAATTCGGAGTTTTGCCGTTAAAAGCAAAAATCAACTTCAGAGTTTATATATTTTTATCTGGAAAAGCGTCATAAGCAAATCTTGAAGCAATTCTGAGAGATGGCGTTAGTGTCGTTTTGTCAGGTGATCGAATTGGCGCGTCAATTATCTAGAAAACTGACCCACCTCAGTATTTTGTATTTTTGAATTGTGCCACTTTGCTCGAAAACCATCGATATGCATTAATTACCAATAAATCCACAAAATTAATCTACCCGTTCACATATGGCAGATTATCTGCAACATTGACAATCAGCTGTCAATACCGTTGTGAAAGGATTTTCTTCATAGAAATTATTTTGGTGGAATTTTCGGTGTTTTTGGTTTGTTTAATTATGTTTACTGAGGCTTCAACAAATTACGGCAGTAATACGCATTCGAAATTCGTTATTACATTTTATAATAAGTAATAAGAGGACAAAACGTTTTTTCTGTAAAATGAATTCATAATTAATAATATTTAACACAAATTTTATTAGAATTATGTTTACAGATCTGTTTTCTTTACCGGCGTCCATTTCATTTAGTTTTTATTTTGATGTTTCTCCTTACATTTGTAATAATAATTATCGATAACACAGCATTGTATGTCAAAAATTATCTAGGATTAGTTTATAATCTCAGACTTTTTTAGAAATTTGTATAGGAAATCTCGCTTTTCAATTGCGGATTGGGAGTTAAGAACGAAAAAGTAGATCATCAACTTATATGTGAACGTATTATTACACTGCGTTACAAAAACGAACTTTTTTTCTGTCCTATGAACCAAATATACTTTTTCGGAAAGGGGAGAAAAAATAAAAATACACGTGTATCGGCGATTTTCATGTACATGTCAGAATTTTTTTTTATGTATAAAATATAGAGCTCGTAGTCCGCATGTGTGAAAAACTTTGGATCAATTTTTAACCCTTTTTCCGTGATCCAATCGCGTTGAATTTCTGCAGACAGACTCGTGGAAATATTTTTATTATGTAAAATTTAAAAAAAAAATTTTTATCAATTCTCAGATTTTCTTGAATTTTTTTTTTCTAAAAAAAAAATTTTTTCTAAATTTTCGGCATAACTTGAAGGGACTCCAAATTTTTAAACAACTTATTAACCTTTAATTTATTGTTTCATACAACACACTCTGTGCCGTTTGTGTGTTTGTTACAGTTCCGGAAGTTCCGATCATCTGACAGTTGCGCTACTAGGTGACGTATACTTTGACAATTGTTTTAAGTTCTGTTGCGCGAAAACGTCTTTCTGTATATTTCATCTTACGAAAAATGCAGTGCCCGACCCGAAATAAGTTTTGTTACGTTTGTGGCTTATTCGCACCAAGTAAAAATTTTAAAAATATTACGAAAACAGTGGTTAATTCGTTTCAGAAAATATTCAAGACTGCTTATGTTCCTTACTTGTGGTATACTCCGGAAGTCGTCAGCACCAACAATGCTATCAACATCTTTTTAATGATGTGTATAATTTAAGGTGTTTTCAGTGGTCCGCAGATAAAAAAAATAGTTGCAAGTTATGAATTTTCATCAAAATTGAATGCTATCGAACAACGTGCATGGAAAGGCACAATTGCCGTTATTGAGCAGTTTCTTGGCAACAAACGAGCAGACAATTATAAAAATATTGTTGCAGAAATGATTTCGGCATATGGCGAAATGGGCATATTAATGTCGCTAAAAATCCATTTGCTTCACAATCATTTAGATTGTTTCCCTGGTGATTTAGGAGCTTGTAGCGATGAATATGGCGAAAGGTTCCATCAGGACATTGCGGCTATTGAAAAGCGCTTTAAAGGACAAAACATTACGCATATGCTTGGTGAATACTGTTGGTCTATTTGTCGCGATACTGACACAAATGCTTACAAACGCAAAAATAAAAGCCCTAAGTTTCTTTAAAAGCATTAAAATTTTTAACGTAACAATTTTTAATTTTAATATAATAGGACTATGAATAAGTTCGTTTCGGTTTTACAACAGATGGCGTAACTTGATTATTATTCCATCGATCCACATTTCCAAACATTCATTGGAGAGCTACTGTCGTAAGGCACAAACGTCAGTATAAGTTTTTTATTTGAAGCGTAAACAACAATATTTTTACCACACTTGAAAATGTCGAATTTCGTGCCAAATAATGTGTTTTTGCGGGGAATTCTTCTTCATTATTTTAATATGAAGAAAAAAGCAGCCGAAAGTCATCGTATCTTGGTGGAAGTTTATGGTGAGCATGCTCTATCTGAGCGAACGTGCCAGAAGTGGTTTGCACGCTTTAAAAGTGGTGATTTTGGCTTGGAAGACGAAGAACGCGAGGGTGCGCCGCCAAAGTTCATGGATACCGAATTGGAGGAATTGCTCGATCAAGATCCGGCTCAAACGCAAGAAGAGGTTGCAAAAACTTTGGGAGTTGATCAATCAACCATTTCCAAACGTTTAAAAGCCATGGGAATGATCCGAAAGGTAGGCCATTGGGTGCCGTATGAATTGAAGCCAAGAGACGTTGAACGCCGTTTTATGGCATGCGAACAACTGCTTCAACGGCACAAAAGAAAGGGTTTTTTGCATCGAATTGTGACTGGCGATGAAAAGTGGGTCCATTACGACAATCCAAAACGTCGGGCAACGTATGGATACCCTGGCCATGCTTCAACATCGACGTCGGCGCAGAATATTCATGGCCTGAAGGTTATGCTGTGTATCTGGTGGGACCAGCTGGGTGTTGTGTATTATGAGCTACTGAAACCGAATGAAACGATTACGGGGGATGTCTACCGACGACAATTGATGCGTTTGAGCCGAGCACTGCGAGAAAAACGGCCGCAATACGCCGATAGACACGACAAAGTTATTTTGCAACATGACAATGCTCGGCCACATGTTGCACAAGTGGTCAAAACATACTTAGAAACGCTCAAATGGGATGTCCTACCCCACCCGCCGTATAGTCCAGACCTTGCGCCATCCGATTACTATCTCTTCTGATCGATGCAACATGGCCTGGCTGACCAGCACTTCCGTAATTACGATGAAGTCAAAAAATGGATCGATTAGTGGATTACGGCAAAACCGACCGAATTTTTCACAAAGGGAATCCGTGAATTGCCAGAAAGATGGGAAAAAGTAGTAGTAAGCGATGGACAATATTTTGAATATTAAATTTGTAACCATTTTACGTCAATAAAGTTTCAAATTTCGAAAAAAAACCGCACGAACTTATTCATAGTCCTATTAATAAAATAAATAAAAAATTTTTTTTTAATTTCGAACAGGTGGCAACCCTGTGAAACACAGTTCAGTGGCAACACCTAGGTGAAATGTCTAGAAATGTGATACACTATCTGTGTGCCCAATTTTATTCAAATCCGTTAAGCTAATCCTGAGATCGTGTGGCTATACAGATATGCATACAAGAATTGCTCGTTTAAAGTTATAAAATACAAAAAAAAAATTGTGACGTGTACATGAAAATCGCCGATACACGTGTATTTTTATTTTTTATCCCCTTTCCGAAAAAGTATTGTATATTTGGTTCATAGGACAGAATGTGTGTAACGCGGTGTTATTTTACGTTCGCTCGCAAATCGATCTAAGTTTCAGTTCGTATATTAATAAGCAGATACATGGTCTTTTCACTGATTCACGTATTTGAATATAAATCGAAATGTTATGGGAATCCCATTATTAAAGTGGCAAAGACCTCTTAGCCTAAGCTAATATTTAAAAACAATTAGAAAAATTCAAGCTAAAAAAATTTTTTTTTTTTACAAAAATTTGTTTAATAACAAATGGTAACTGAAAGAATTTTAGCTCATTACAGCAGTTTCAATATGCATTAATGGTAAAAAAAAACATAACTCAGAGCTAGCAGAAGCATGTCGTAGCTCCGTTATTAGTGAACGACCCGTTTCCTGCTTATCCATTAAAGCTGTTATGACTGAACTCTCTCCATATTTAATTAATTCTTCATAGTCCTGACAATGGGGACGTTTTCGCTGAATAACATCTCTAAATAAACGTAATTTGTGCACATAGTCAGTTAGTTGGAAGAATCTAAAAATGTTGCTGAAGAAACTACTATATATTGTGCAGCCATTATTTAATTCACTAGCTTTGCCAAACCAATAATTTTGTTTTAATTCTGTTTTAAATAGTATATAATTTCTACCGCTTCATTGGGAAAATTGATAAGACTGCACTGCTTCGAATCCAAGGCTGGATATTTTGCTACCTCTAAATTGCACTACCACTAATACTTTAGAGTGGTAGCCAACCGATTCGGTGACATCAAGTCTTAGAGGTGCAAAATACACTTTTTAAGCAACAATTAATTTAAGGGAAGTCTTGAAAAGAAAAAATTATAATAAAAATGTTTATATACAGTGCAACTTCTTAATCAGCTAAATCTTCAGGTTTTCAGTGGAAAAGCGGATAGTTATTGCATTAATTTTTTAGTGCACTACGTCCAACCCTATCCGAACCTGTCCATTTAAGGTACAGCACCTTACGAAGGCTAACACGGATTTTTGTTTCTATTAAAAAAGGGCAAGGATTTATGGGAAAAAATTTACCTTTCCATTTTGCTAACCATTTCTGAACAACTGATAGTAGTTGCCAGACTTGTTTTCTTGCGGTAAAAACAATCAATTCCGTTGCATATTTTTTTATTATTATTGTACATTTTGTTGAATTTTACAGCTTTGAAGGTCGAATTTTTTCAAAGCTAACAAAATTATAAAAAAATAATTTGTGAAGATGTGAACAAAACCGAAGATATTTAATTTCTAAAAGCTCTATGGCATAATTATCAACTTTAGATAAATAATAAATTTATTAAATTATTTCTAAATGTTTCCAGTTTATTTCTTATTGCACTCAAGCCTTGAAACGAACCAATGCCCAAAATACTTGGACCACTCAATATGGAATCGCTCATATGACATAGTGTATTATTTTACTTTTTTTTCAAAGAAATATAAAGGAAATTGCGGCTGCATCGCTTTTCCTCGCGTAGGATTTTGTGTTTAAGAGTACTGTACTTGTCATGTCGAAACTTTCGATTACATGGATGGATGGACAGAAATAGGAGATAGGAGTTTTTTGATACAACGGTTTTCGCAAAGAAAATAAAAGTTGATATTTTAAAAATAAAAAATCGCCAGAAAATATGTAAATATCCGTAATTGCATGCAGAAATTTCACTGTGAAGAATTGTTTGAGTTATATTCGGCCGACTTGAAAAATTTAATTTTGAGAAAAATTTATTTCGAGTTTTCGGACTGAGAGCTGCTGTCTTAAGTAATGAGATGCAATACAAATTTGATTAAAGTTGAAAAAATGGTATAATTGTTTGTGAAAGTTTTAGGTCAGTTCTCAATAAGTGCAAATGATATGGCATCATATTTTGCAAGAAAAAATTTCATAAAAGCCTTAAATTAAAAATATAACGAGACAAACCAGATATAAAGGCTTTAGTACTCTTGATTTATATGAAAAAATCACCTGTTTGAAGTTACATTTCGGCGAAGTCTCTCTTTTCAAAACTAAATTTCTTGGAATTACGCACTGTTCATTGTTTACAGATTCCTAGTCACGGACGATGTCTTCACTAAATGCACATTTCAAGGAATCAAATATCTACCGTAAATTATAGATGATCCACCTCTTCACCCTGTACACGAAAAACAATTCATACTCAGCTTCTGTCTTTCTGCAATATTGTCCACTTTTATTTTGACACCATTAAAATGTCATTTTCGGTTGCGTCCACCCCAGTGGACTTTGAATGGCGTGAAAACCAGCAGAACAGCCGAACTGAGCGTGTTCGCCAATAAATTTTATATAAATGTGACATTTTTGATCACAACAGAGGAAATACGAAAATTATATAGTGAAGCAGCGAGCGTTAATGAATTTAATTTGTATGAATTCTTAAGAAAGTAGCAGAAGAAAACTGATGCAGAAAATACTGATCCTTTAGTTACCATGCGAGGACACGCATGCGCAGCCAGCGAAAGCGTAACAGAACAATACGAGTGAGACAATACCAGCGTAATCGTAGTGGAGTGCTTTAGAAGATAGTTATATAGAAGATATAAAGGAAAGATGCTGGCTTTTGTTCATTTGACTTTTTTTTTTGTTTTTGTGCAATGGTTTGGTCCGAAAAATATGCGTTTGCGTTGTTGGCAAAGTCACTATCTCCAGCTCCAACTCCAATTCCAATTCGATTGTGCAGTAGTGTCAGTAGATACTTGGTACAATGGCATAGACACATTAATGTTGTTTCTGTTGTTGTTATTTTTACAACCAAAGCTGTTGTTTGGCTTGGCTGTTGCTTCGTGTCTAAGACGATGTTGACTGCTGCGGCACCTGGCGCTTCTTATGGCGCAGACAAATAATCTTAGGATATGGCAGCCAGCACTCACAGGAGCAGATGCCAATGTGCGTATAGTTTGCCAAAAAAAAAAGTGTGCAACAGGCAGCTGCAAGCGGGCGTATTACAGATGCAAGGCAGCACGTGCTATGACAGACAGCAAAAAAAAAAAAAAAGCAAAAACACTCGCAATGGAAGTGCCACAAACACTTCACTCTTACAGCACGTCGCCTGGTTTCTTTTTTGTTTTTTTGCTTTGCTCACGCACACTTGATATGCCAAGATTTTTTAAGTACGATTTTCAATTTTCAAAATTTTTCTGTGGAAAGCAATTCATTACTTTTTTGCTGTACAATTTTTATTTGAAACCTGCCGGTGACATCTGCTTGACCTCCATAGCGTTTAAGTATTTCAGGCTGTTCCAAAATAACAAAAGCAAATGGAATTACGCAGGATACCATATGCTGCTTAAAGGAAACCTAAAAAAACCGATAACTTTGATTCTATTTATTGAGATCAAATTGAATTGAAATGTGACTTTCTAATTCAAACTTCTCGGCTCGATTATCGATTCAAATTGCTTTATATTTTTAGTTTAGTAGTATTGTTGTTAGCAGTCTTACTAAGCACTACCTAGTACTGCGGCTTCTCAACGAGGTTATTGAAATAAAACCTCAAACAAAGCAATTTTCTGACGGCGTCGCATGAGCTAGATGATTTAGGTTAGGTGGTCTTCCCAGGAACTGGTTCCCATCGTGCCGTGTTTCCTCTCATATGGTACACAAATTTGGCATGTCTAGGTCTATCTTAGATAAGTAGCAGCAGCGTAGTTTGGACAGCGTTATGCCAGTCGCGCGAAGAAGCTCGGCAAGAATTTAAGAAGGTGCTTATTTACTCTCAAGTAATGTCATTTACAGCAACTCGAGTTCTTTGTTTGCGAATAAGTGACTGGATGAATGTCGTTTACTGGACACCAGCAATAGGTGCACATTTTTCTGGACGCGATGATATCATTTAAGAAAGCCAACTTTGTTGGCGCTATTTGAACTTTGGTTACGACTGTACTACTACAGTGATAAGAAGCGTGGCTAGCAATCGAAAATAGATCGCAAAATGTTGCGTTTGTTTGTCATCGTTGTATGATTGTCGAACTCCAATTTGACTTCCTTCATTTAGATTGTGAATTAGGTGGTCGTAGGATTTGTAGGGTTGGCTGAAAGCTTCTAGCAGGTAAGGAGCGAGCAAATTCAGAAAGGTAATCATTAAATTTTACATTAACTTTTACCCAATTTGTCAATAGTATGTTTGCCCGCTATTAACGGACAGCTGTCAGCATAAGAATTCAAGGATTTCGTCAGGTTCGACGTTAGTGGATTACTTCTCACACGGCCCATGACTTACCTAAATGCTTATGACATTATTTGCCTAGGTGGTACGTATTACTTAACGGAAGCCGTATTAGTGGGTATATAAAGGGTGATTTTTTAGCTATTATCTTTTTAAACAGTGGGTTTAAACAGCTGACGTACGTTTCGTGTTTTGTTTCACTGTCAAACATCTTCAGTTTGGTCTATAATTTAACCATGAATCGTCTTACAAACGAACTACGATCGCAAATCATTGGATTTTATTATACAAATCCGAAAAAATCGAAAAATTGTGTTCGGCGACGAAGCTCATTTTTGGATCAATGGGTACGTAAATAAACAGAATTGTCGATTTTGGAGTCAAGATCAGCCAGAAGAATTGCAAGAGCTACCAATGTATCCAGAAAAGGTCACAGATTGGTGCGGTTTATGGGCTGGAGGTATCATTGGACCGTACTTCTTCAAAGATGCTGCGAATCGTAACGTAACTGTGAATGGTGAGCGCTATCGTGAAATGATATCCAACTTTTTTTTGCCCAATTTCAAGAGCTTGACTTGCATGACATGTGGCGCCACATGCCACACTGGTTGAGAGGCGAGTTCGGTGAACATTTTATTTCACGTTCGGGCCCTGTCAATTGGCCAGATCGTGCGATATAACGCCTTGGCAGATTGTACGTTATAACACCTTTAGATAATTTTTTGTGGGGCTTTGTTAAAGCTGACAAGCCTGCTTCAAGTAACGCATTGGAAGACAACATTAAAGCATTTATATATGAGATACCGGCCGAAATATTGGAAAGAGTAAGCCAAAATTGGACTAAGCGGATGGACCATTTGAAGCGCAGTCGCGGTCAACATTTGAACATGAAATACTCGTAATCTTCAAACATTAAATTACATGGATTGTACTATCGATTTAAATAAAAGTTTCATGCATTTTAAGTGTTTAGCTGTTAAAAAATCACCCTTTATATATAATTGGCGCTTACACCCTTTTGGGTGTTTGGCCGAGCTTCTCCTCTTATTTGTGGCGTTCGTCTTAATGTTGTTCCTACAGTTTCAAGCCGACTCCGAACGGCACATATTCTTATGATGAGCTTTTTCATGGCAGAAATACTCTCGGAGGTTTGCCATTGGCTGCCGAGGGGCGACCGCTATTAGAAAAATGTTTTTCTTAATTTTAGTGTTGCACCAAGATTCGAACCTGCGTTCGCTCTGAATTCCTAATGGTAGTCACGCACCAACTCATTCGGCTACGGCGGCCGCCGAAAGGTGGAGAAAAGAGGAAAATTTCGAAATCTCACTAGTAGCCTGACTTTTTGCACAATTCAAGCACAACTCAAGAGATCACCAAAAAATGTATGGCCTTAGTGAGGCAATTCACTCTCACTGTATCCAAGTGTTTTGGAATAAATCTGCAGATTCCGTAAAAGAATGAGCGTTTTGGTCGTGGTAAAATTATTAGTAGTTTTATAGAACAAAATTGTAGATCCATTCTCAAGAGCTTATCTTGCCAGTCCACCTAGCTGAATCAACCGGAACCCTTGATAGGTTTCACCAGATATTTTAAGTCAGTATCTGCTGCCGTCATAGCCGAATGGGTTGGTGCGTGACTACCATTCGGAATTCAGAGAGAACGTAGGTGCGAATCTCCGTGAAAAACCGAAATGTAGAAAACGTTTTTTCTAATAGCGGTCGCCCGAAGGCAGGCAATGGCAAACCTCCGAGTGTATTTCTGCCATGAAAAAGCTCCTCACAAAAAATATCTGCCGATTCGAGTCGGCTTGAAACTCAGCTCAGTGATAGTCTAAGGTTTTGAGTGATCTTATTTTTAAGGGTTAGCACAACATATTTGTTAAGCTGCTGTGGTATTATTCTTTCCATGATGATAGAATCGAGCGTACTAAAAAGGTCTTAGTAACTTAAATATGGAATAGTAATACTGGTTGCCTAACGAGGACTCTTCATTCTTATTACCATTTGAATATCATGGACTACAGTACGACTTGTGCTTGCCTCAGTAGCGCGTTCACTTCGAGAATTATAGGAGGTTTCGATTTATGTTACTTGATGTGTTTTTTAACTATTAAGCTCAATATTACTTCAGTGTAATGTCAAATGTTTCAATCGAGATTATAGTTTGAGTCAATTAAACCACAATGGAGAGATGATATAGAAGAAGACATACGAACTATGGACAAGTCTGATGTCAAGGAAAAAGCTGAAGACTGAGTGACGATCAGGCGAATTGTAAGTGACATAATGGTTTACACGGAGCTGTGACGCTATGATGATGATGAATTAAATGGGTAAACTTTCTTTCGTCTTAATTATTGTATATCATTTGAATTTAACTTTTTGTCATTTTATAACCAAAAAACCCAAATAAACCTCTTAATTGAATTTGAATTTTTTGGGTGCCATGTCATATTAAATTTAAAGGAAATTAGTCTGCTGGCAAACTCGCATAGAAGGGAAGGTAGTTGATCCTTTATAGGTCTAAAGCCCTTTTGCGACTGAAGCAAGGGAGCTTTTGTCAATTTGACTTGAAGATGTTTATATTGGAATAATATTCTAGGTTTGTAGCAATCTAAAGCACGTATGAACTATCGCGGGCATATTGACAGAATACGGATACTGCATTATCATCTACCAAATTTGGGAATTTTTAGCGTGAGATCTGCAGATTTTGTAGAACAGAGAAGAAAAAATTAAGACATCTACTCGATAACTTGAGAAATGTTTTGCACTGATCCTCAAATGCAAAGTACTCCTGGGTGAAAATTAAGTAACAGATTCGGGGTTGATGAACATTATTTTTATCATTGAAGGGGACCCCAATAGATCTTAAGATCGTCTACTTTAATGCTAAACTGTTTCATGTTTTATATACAAGAAAGTAATACTTTTCAAACGAAAGCATTATTTGAAAGTGCCCTTTTTCTTTTTGCCATTTTGTTCTTCCGAATCTGAATACAACTTACATAGCTTTTATAATGCAAAGTAATTGACTGCTGTTGTCTCCCGCAAGTTCCCCCATCCACGCGAATAGCTCAATTATCATTAGCCACTATCTGGCTGCGTTGTAGTAATATGCGAGACTAGGCTGGTAACTGCTCTTAACATTTGAAAAATGAGCCCATTGCATGAAAATAAATTTGGAACAGTTCCTTTCCCAATAAAAAAACACAAAAAAAATTATCAACAATTAAAATGCGCTAAATTATCGAAACAGCAATAAGTTAAATAGGTGACCCTTAAACTTGCCTGGCAGTGTGTGTGTATGTATGTGTGTGTGTGAGAGCTCATAAACATAATTCTAGGCTACGGCAAATGGCCAACAGTACCAGGTGGTAAATCCCTACTCCAACAAACCAGCCAAACCTTTTACCTCTTTAGCTCCCTTTGATCGTTAATTGCAACGTCGAAAAAATCCTGTCCATATCCTTACGTTATCCTTGCTACGAAATACGGAAAAAATTAACTTGCAACTGTCTCATCAACAGCGCGCTAAGAGTAGTCATTTCTATTTGTATTTGTAAGTTCTGTATTGCAGTTCGCTTCTGCGCATGCGCGTGGTTTTTTTGGTGTTTCGTTTGCCGCATTCCCCGCGCCGCGCTGCCATACCCACTTTCTTTGCCGGCTGCTTGATTTTTTCTGAATTTTTTATACTTTTTCTATTGTTTTTTACACAACATTTTGGTAGCATCTGTACAATTTTTTGATAGCTTGTATCCTTTTTTCAGTTGTTTCTCACTTTTTTCCTGCAACATTTTCCGTTGAGTTGGAGCTGTTTTCAGCTGAGTGATATCTCAAAAAAAAATAACAGAAAACAAAAACAAAACCAAAAAAGGGTTTCTTCATTGCTTGGTGCGCTCATTAGTGTGAAACCTGCGTGGCTGTGCTGAAGTCGCCGTCGCCGTTTTCGTTAGCTCGCTTCCCTTTGGGCAATTGGGCAGTTGGCAGTCAGCCGCCTGTGTTGTAGGCAGATGCTCTGCAGGATTTTCGTTCGGTTTTGTTTTATAGATTATTTGCTTGTTTTGTACTTTTTCGTAAATAAGTCCTAATAAAAGGGTTCAGGTTGTTGGCCCATGTTGCAAGCTGTTAGCCAACACCTTTGATTTTAAAGCCACATAAATTGAATTTTTACATCTTGCATGTGTTGATTATTTCTTGTGATACTGAATAATGTCTTCTTGTTGGGTAGAACTGTTTGGCTGATTACTTTTGTAGTTTAAATGATATACAATCACTTGCTTTTTAAGCTTATAAGCAGATGTCTTTGTGATTTTATTAGTTTAAAATTGTTGTTCTATTAATTCCCCATCGCCCAAATGGCCCATGAATATCCAAAGTCTTCAAGTTTCTGCCCGATATCGATCAGAGAAATGTATGGATGGGTTGACACGAAATCTGAAAGACATTGAAAGAGGATAACTCTAAAACTACTGCACTGAGCTTATCATTTTTTACACAGCTGGGAAGCCTGTGGGTCGTAGATGGCTTTTGTGAAGCATTGATTTCAGCAAAGCATTTTGGTAAGCTTTTTTAAGAAACAGCTATTCCAAAAATAGTTTTTATAACGTTAATAGGAACACCATCTGGATTTAATTCCAAAACTACCAACTTATAACCGATTTGAAAGATTTTTAAACAAGTTTTATTAAAAAATATATTGTTTAGACTTATAGTTCGCTTTGCCACCTGTTTTTTCGTAATTAAGAATTTGATTGCGAAAATACATTAATTAGAAAAAGTTAATGTACATGTAACATTACACAAAACTACATAAACGAGAAGATGAAGTTAACTTAACTTAAGTGGAAAAACAAAAAATTTAAATTAACAATAACATTTAAATATAGGCTAGAATGTGGGTATCAAATATAATATTCGTTGCACTTTATTTTCGTATATACATAAGTCCGATTTGTTTTTGAATAGTATTAAACAGTTATTAGTGTAGTCTATATAATAACACAAAAAAACAAAATCGCACTTTTGGTCTGATGAATGACTTTTGATACTTGAAGTTTACCAATTTGACAACGCTGATTCTTAATATACCCTCATTTTTTTTGTAACAGCTCTTGTTTACGAGTTATAGCAATCACAAAAAAATCACTATATTTCAGTGTTAATTGACGAATATTTAAACAAATATTAAAGTTTCTTAATATTATTTGTTATGGCATCGTCAAGACGAGTTTGTATAAATGACCGGAATAGTTTTTGTTTTATTTGCGGAGAGTATATGTTTCAAGAAAACCGTTTGAATGTGAAATCGTTCGTAAATGAGGCGTACAAAAATTACTTCGGCCACCCAATGAAAATGAAAAATAAGCCTTGGATTCCACAAAAGGTATGCAGAACGTGCGTTGAGTTTCTACGTTTGTGGACGAATAAGAAAAGGAATAAATTTAGATACGAAACTGCTATGATCTGGATTGAACCTGTGAACCACCACGACGACTGTTATTTTTGTATGGTAAAAATAACTGGCATTAACCGAAAAAATCAAGGCAAATTGGAATATCCTTCCATACGATCGGCACATAGACGCGTTTTGAGCCCTACGATGTCATCTGAACCTCAACCTGGTGCTTCACAAGAAGAACCTTTACATTTTGAGGCAAAAACAGACAATAGCGATAGTGACTTTGATTGTGACCTGGGAACACCAAAACCATTTAACCAAGATGATTTAAACGACCTCATTAGAGATCTGGGACTGTCAAAGACTGGTTCAGAAATTTTGGCGTCTAGATTAAAAGAAAGAAACTTAGTCACAAAAGAAACTAAAATTTCTTACTATCGCAGAAGAGAACAAACTTTCCCTGAATATTTTGCTGAAGAAGATGACTTCGTATTTTGTAAAAATGTACCTGGTTTAATGGCTGCAATGGGATTACAAAATTACGTTTCTAGTGTGTGGAGTTTATTTATAGATTCATCAAAACGGAGTTTAAAATGTGTTCTCTTACACAATGGGAACAAATTGGGCTCATTGCCTATTGCACATTCTACTAAAATAAAAGAAGAATATACCACTATTGCTCTGGTTTTAGACAAAATTAAATATGCGGAACACAATTGGGTCATATGTGTCGATTTAAAAATGGTAAACTTTCTTTTAGGCTAACAAGTTGGTTACACAAAGTTTCCCTGTTTTCTTTGCTTATGGGATAGTAGAGCTAAAAATCAACATTGGATTAAAAAAGATTGGCCTGCTCGGGAAGCGTTAGTACCAGGACAACAGAACGCGATGAACCCACCTTTAGTATCAAGGGATCGTATAATTTTACCTCCGTTACATATAAAACTGGGGCTTATAAAACAATTTGTTAAAGCTCTTGACAAAAATGGAAATTGTTTTCTTTCTCTGTCTAAAAAGTTTCCAAAATTGAGTGCAGAAAAGATAAAAGCGGGTATTTTTGACGGGCCACTGATAAGGTCGTTAATAAAAGACTCAAATTTCATAGACACTATGACAGTGATTGAGAAAATGGCATGGAATGAGTTTGTTTGGCTTGCTCAAAATTTCTTAGGAAATAAGAAAAGTTCTGACTATTCTTAGCACGTCGAACAACTAATGGGTCAGTTCCAAAGGGTTGGATGTAATATGAGCATTAAGTTACATTTTCTTCACAACCATCTGGACTATTTTCCAGCCAATCTTGGAGATCTCAGCGAAGAACAGGGCGAGCGATTCCACCAGGACCTTCGTACGATGGAGGAACGCTATCAAGGTTACTGGAACACACACATGATGGCCGACTGTTGTTGGAGCATTAACAACAGTTCTATGCCTTCAACTTCAGCAAGGAAATCATATAAAAGAAATTTTTTTTAAACTTAAGAAGGCAGTAAAATAAAATAATCTTTAAATCTATAGTGTTTTATTACAAAAAGTCAAATGTGTCATATAGAGCTGATACAGGAATTTCAGTTACAGATTTGAAATTGTCATTAAAAATTGGACTAAAAACATGTATCTTACCCAATCATCAGAAATGCTGTTGTGCAGTGTAATTATTATTGTTTATGGTTTTTATCATTTCCATCATTTAGCTACCTTTAACTGCTTCAAATATGGCTATCGTCTCTGCAGCAATATTTGCGCTGTAATAAGGTAAGACTTGGGTAATTCATATTTTATTATTTACTTACGAGCCGTTGCAAAGCACGTCGGATATTAACTAGTACTAAAATTAAACAGCTCTTATACTAGAACTCACTAAGCGGCAAACATCGCAGAACAATCTAAAAAAAAACTAATCCTTTCCATTCCAATGTGCCAATTTTTCAAGCTGCTTTATCCAACTACGTAAATATCAACAATGACACAAAAATCCTTTCGTCTTTTGAATACCTAACATCCTGCAATTGTTACAGTTTTAGCACACATATACTCCACAAATGTCTATAGAGCGAATCCAGTCAAATGCGGCTCCAACCAGAACCAACAAATTCCATTATTGGTCTATCAATTATCCAACTCTTTGTATCCTTTTTACCTACCAAATGTCATTCATTGCCTCTCATTGCTGCAATCACCATGCAATATTTGCAATCAGCGGACGTCTACATACATTCTTACATGCCTATGGTTGTTGGCTTTCTATGTAATGCAATGTTTATCAATCGTTCCTGTGACAACCCTTTTAAGTGTTGCCAATTTGGTGGGTTTATTTTCAGTTTCAAAAGGGAGAGATATTTTATTTTGATTTCATTTGGTTCATAAGCGGCTTTTAATGCGCACCAGAAACATCTGCAAAACTTTGCGGCTACTAATTTTTGGCAACGCGATTATCTCCCAGCTGTGTTATGATTTGATTGTCTCCCATCAGTTTTGTTTTTGAGTAGATGGTTTAGGTGGTGCTGTTTTTTCCGCATTTTTTGTTTTGTCTCTTCTTCTTAGTTTGGTTGCATTGAGCTGAAGCTGGTATTACATTTGGTGTACTATATGTATAAATATAATAATAATTGGCGCGTACTCCCCTTTTGGGTGTTTGGCCGAGCTTCTCCTTCTATTTGTGGTGTGCGTCTTGATGTTGTTCCACAAATAGAGGGACCTACAGTTTCAAGCCGACTCCGAACGGCAGATATTTTTTATGAGAAGCATTTTCATGGCAGAAATACACTCGGAGGCTTGTCATTGCTTGCCGCGGGGCTATTAGAAAAAACTTGTTCTTCATTTTTGGTCTTTCACCGTGATTCGAACCTACGTTCTCTCTGAATTCCGAATGGTAGTCATTCACCAACCCATTCAGCTCCGGCGGCCGCTTGGTATTAACTGTAGCAAATTTTAAAGTGACTTAAATCTTATTCCGCCAGCTCGTGAAATCAGTACCGGGTACGTTTAATACATATTAGTTTTACGCTACAGGGTGTTTCAATGAAATATACTTCTTGCGGAACGACCATTTTGTTTGTTAAAATAAGAACCGCCCTATGACAAAGTTAACCAATGCCTGTAATAACAATTGCCTGGAAAATAAAAATAAAAAAAGCAAATAAGGATAGAGAAATTCGGTCCGAACGAAACTTTTCGGTCGCCTCCTATCATCAACCTGAGCAATTTAGTATCTATTTCGATTCCTTTATGATGTTACCTACAATCAGTATGTGGACAAAGTCATAATAGCCCTGTGCACAAGAGCATGGATTATGCATTACTGGGAATTGGGATCGTCATTTAATATGGCGAAATATCGCCAAAAAATAGGCTAATCATCCGTTGGATGCCTGATAGACAGAGAATCGGCAACCATCCTCATTATCTCATGGTTAAGTGGCATTACAATGTGCCTTCGTACCTAAGTAGGACCCTCTACATCCGCATGAAAAGTGGCTATAACCGCAATCTGACCTAAACTAACCTTCATCAATCTGTCCGCGTGGTGTCCAGAGCCCCACTGGAACTGATTAACGCGCTCTTTGCTTATTTCTTCTTTTTTAATGACCACCATGATTAATTTTCCTACAGTACCCCACTTTCACCCAATTTCTCCTTTATAAATGTTCATAGCACCAGTGGCCTTCTACATGCATTACTAAGTATTTCGTTCTCAGTTAAATTTCTTTAGGTCCCCTATACCACTTTCTTTGGCCCACTTACACTTACACTCACTCACAACTTTAGGTATGCCTGCATATTGCTACATAGCGTAGGTAACCATTACCAATAAAACCACTGCAATGCCGTTCATAAGCGCTATGAACTTACAACATCCCTCCTCCTTCATGATTCTCAGCAGATGGAATGCGACTACGACTCATGGAGGAAGAAATAAGACTGCGCCTTGAGGAGTACACACACCGAAAAATCTGCTTGCCAATGCTACCGCAAGTTCAGCTCCCACTATCTTGTACCCTTGCATTTGATCTGTTGTGAAAATTCTATATATAGAACAGCCGCTTATTCCGTTTATATTTACTGCAATGAACGAAGGATTATGGAATCTTTTCCAATCGATTTTTTCCCTTTATTTCCCTTTATTTGTCCTAACTCAAAAGGGCACTCATTGCTAATGACCAAGTGAATATTTTGGAAAGCCTAGTTAAAGAAGAAGATTGAATCTGTTATGCCTCATTTCACACTCACACCGAGAGAACCGTTTGTTTTTGCAATAATACCAATAATTCCCATTTGCTAGGCAAATACTTATACACTCTCATCTCCAGCACTTATCTTGAGCTGAGGTTCCTCTGAATCGTCAATAGGAAATACAGCGCGTGTTATTGAGGAGTTCAGGTGAACCAGAAATCCTGCTATTGTCTACCCAATCCAACCAGCCAACTACGCATTTGTCCACATGTTTTGTGGCAGCCACCCACTGCGTTGCATATGCAAATAGTAATTTTAGGAACAAAGCAGCCACGAAACGATATGTGACTGCGTCAAGACAGAGTGAACAAAGGGCAGCTGCAAAGGCGGCTAAAAGCAACAGGCTGCTGGATTTTACGCTCGGCCGTAAACAAAAAAACTCAGCAGTTGGAACAATAGATGGTTATTTTTCACGAAAAAGCAACACATTTCCTACGCACATGCTATATGTACTAGAACAGACACACATACAAGTGTGGATGTGTAAGTATTCAAATGGAGTTTTTCACTTATTATAATTGCCTTTGCTTTTAATATTTTCCAGCATTTAAAAGTAATCTGCCCTTTTTGTTCTGCATATCCTTGTAGAACGTGCCAATGTACACCATTCAGTGTCGGAGCGGAGAGTTTGCATGCCAATTCATATTGTTTGAGTTATAGAAACTCTTGGAAGTGCAAGAAATCCAGCTCTTCTGGTTCTGTATTCTTAAATACTTTGTTTCTCTTAACATTTGTGCCAAAGAAGATCCTCTCGAAGCCTAGTGTGGCATCTTCGTTTTCCAACGCTTGACCATTTCGATTTGTCTACTGTGGATTTTGTGATAGTTTTGTTTCTGTGTTTGCTAACTGCTTTTACCTTCGCTGGTGCACCTTTTTATACGACGTCCATGCAAACATTCTTGACTTCTGGGACTTAAGCTTGCTTTTGTATTTGCTTGTTTTGCACAGCTTAGAGAACAGATGTTTTCACAATTTTCGAAAAATAAATATTTAATTATACACGAGATGGCAGCGGGATGACTATGGTTGCATATTTTTACTGTTTTATGTAAGTGAGCATTTTCCTGTGTAAGAATCAAAGGCTTATTTGCTTGTATTCGGAAATGGTAGTAGAAGTGTTTCAAAATCCTAATCACTCGTTTGTTTGCTCATACATACGTGCACGTATATTCATATAAATTTATGTACAGGGTGGGCCATATAGCGTTTGCTTTTTGAACCATCTATTTTTTTGAGAACGGTAACACAAGTGACATGTCAAATGTGTTCATAATTTAATTAAAGGTTTGACATTTACGAAATGGGACGCTATACGCTTGAACAAAATTGGGAAATATTGAAAACCTATTTCCAAAGTGGTGAGTCTTCTTCTTCTTTTCTGATTTTCACATCGGTGGCTACGTCAATAAGCAAAAGTGTCGGATTTGGGGCTCAGAAAATCCACACGTAACTGTAGAGAAGCAAATGCATCCACAACGAGTCACTGTTTGGTGCGGTTTTTAGTCCGGCGGCATCATCGGGCCATTTTTTTTCGAAAATGAGCGAGGAGCCGCGGTTACAGTAAATGGCGAGCGTTACCGTGACATGCTCAACGAGTTTTTGTTTCCAAAAATTGAAGAGGATGACATGGACGACATTTGGTTCCAACAGGACGGTGCAACTTGTCACACTGCCAAAGTTACACTCGAACTTTTGTGATTTAAGCCCGTTGGACTATTTTTTGTGGGGAGCCGTTAAGGACAAATGCTATGCGAACCATCCAGAGACGATTGATGCTTTAAAACACGAAATCGAAGTTGCCATTCATGAAATTGGAGCCCAAACAATCGAAAATGTGCTTAAAAATTGGGTTGATCGAATGTAGTACTACTAAAAATTATTTACAAACCCTTCCTTTTTGTTCGCTTGTAGAAGATAAATAATTCATTAAGATGTATCTTCACGTATGGGATTATCCAATTAATAAAAAATGTATATTTCTTATAGCCGTGGAGTTCGAAATTTACTTTGAAATAAGATTGCTGCTCTTTTTTTTTGCGCTGTAGTGTAGCTATGTTTAGTTATACATTTTGTTCATAACAATGAATTAGAGCACTTTTTAGCGAATTGCCTGCAATCGATTGAGTCGAACTGTGTCTTCTAAGCGGGCATAAATAAAAAAATTTGTTGTCCGAAATATAGACGTATTTTGTTGTTTTTTGTTGAATAAAATACTTCCAAAAAAAAAAAACATTATAAACATTATTTCATACTTAATTTCATCGCAAATATAAAAGCTATGAAAAATCAAAACAACAAACCCGAATATCAAGGATTCAGCGAGGTCAGCCCACTAAGGGACAAATTTTTGTCAAAATTCATCCATTTTTATCCACGTAAATTAAGCGTTTACTCTTTGTGTTTACGAGCAAAGCCGTCATTGGTCGACTTTATTACTCGACGTAATGATTTGCATAACTTTATGTAAAAAAGCGACAGGCAGTTTATTTGAGTGAAAAAGGGGTGTCAGTATTGGCACCCCCCATACAAATCAATTTTTGTTCGAGATTGTGACTCTATGGTATTATCATATTTACTCAATGGTGTAAGTAAGTAAATTGTGTAAATTTGCTAAAAACAACTTTTCTTACCAAATTAGTCAATTGCTTCTGGGGCGTTGCTTATAAATTTCACGTTCCTTGTTATTTGACAATCAATGAGCTGGCGAAATTTCACAGCTAAGAAGTTGGTACCAGCCTTCAGTGTTGGAAGCGTTATTATTTATTTTAATATAATAATAGTGGTTTTTTATTTTCGTTTTGCAACCGTTTTAATTCTCGTCACTCTGAAACTATACGATTTGTTCTATCAAGTACTAGTTCGGGAATGTTTGCTGAGTAGTTCGGCTTTCCAACGCAAAGTTTTTACCCTATGTATGACATATATATTCAGGTGCAAATACATATATGTTTACACATGCATGTATGTTTGTATATTTTTAAAATAATTTACCAGCTGTGTTATTCTTATTTCTATCGTTTTGTGATTCCTGCTCATCTTTGTTATTGAGCGGATAAATCAGTTGGCCTTCTTTGTTTAGATTTTGTCTTTTTGTTTTCGGCCTTTTATTATTATCAATTCAAGCCTTTGAATTTTGCTGAACTAATCTGCATTTGAAGCATCTTTTCTGCTTTACGAAACTTTGCTGATATCAATTTAACAATTGTATGAAAGTACTTCAGGGTTACAAGGGGTCAGTCGGTGAGAAAATGTTTCAGAAAAGATGTTCTATGATTTTACAAAGACAAAAATTTACTTATATACTAAATCGCGTAGATTTAATGGTTCTTTGAACATCTGGCTTATAATTCGTTTGCCTTATTGGAAATTTGTTATTATTTGATATGATATTACCTGATATGATATGTAGGTATGTACTTATATGTATGATAGTAAATACACACCTCTGTAAATATATAGGTTTTTATTTGTTCTAGATATCTTAAATCCACACATTCATATATGATGTTGTGGTCATAAAACAACCAAACATCTCATTTTAAACAAGTTTTCTTGGTTGATCCAAAGGTCAGCTTGTACTTATTTGCATGAGACGTTTTAATCCCAAATAAATAGTATTTTTACTTGTTACCTGATGTCATAGATTAGTATGCACCCCTGCCCACCAGAACGAATTATTCTTGCATAATATCCAACCAAGTTCCAGTGAGTTATTCACGAGCAGTTCGAAGTTGTACGGAAAGTACTTATAGATATTGAGAATTTTGGGCAGATACTCTCGAGCAATCTTAAATTTACGGCTCGAGGATATCGCAGTCAATTTCTTGTAAAGGAAGAACGAAGTCGCAAATGTAATAATACCTGTAAATGGGCTCCTACACAATGCCATGAATCCTTAATGGAAGCATCTTCTCACATCGAGCTGTAATTGCTATAATGATGATGAAGCTCTTTGCGAGATGCAGTGATCAGCTCCGCAAATGAAATGATAAACGAACGAGTAACTTACTACATATTTACAGGTGAGCGAAATTAAGCGGAGGTCGCTTAAATATCAGCGCTTGCGGTGGCAACTTTAAGGGCACTGTAAGTCCAATCTTTATCGCACAAGCAGAATATGCGTTATTGAACCTCAACTCGACTTAAAGGGCCCGACTGTATCTGAGAAGGATATATCTCACACTTCAGATGCTATTGAATGTTACGGTTAATAGAGCTTGCTGACGTACCTTGTTAAAAGATTATTTTTGGCTAGAATTAGATGGTTGGTTAAATGGATGGATGATATCTGTTTTCAACAAGATGGTGGTGCATGCAAAACAAGAAGCAAGAAGCACTCGTAACATTTTACTTAATCTCGAAAAATGGTTCGGTCAGGCGATTTCAATACATTGCATTATTTTATGGAGCTAAGTTAGAGGTTGGCTTATGCCATTAAGTATTACAACATTGGAAAAGCTTCGAAACATTTCAAAATCCTCGGAACATTGCCAACATTCTGAAAAGAGTGTCGGAAAATTGGAAATGCAGAAAATGCGAAAAAGGAAATGCATAACACTGTCAACAATAAAATTTGGGCCACTTTGAACTTGCACACTATTATGGTAAAATTGTGCTATAAGACCCTACTAAAAACCACCATACCTAAAATTTTTCTAAATAAATTATAAATTCTGGAAAAAAATTTGAAATATGAACAAATTTTTTTTGAATTTTTTACATTTTGCTCAAAACAAAAAACTTTGAGTTATTTGGTTTTTTGTTGCATAAACTATTATATTTGTGAAAAAATTAAATAGGAAATAAATACCTAGACGAAACTTTGCAGTATATAGTGAGTTGCTTTTATTTTGGTCGACAGTGTATATAAATTTGTGCGCTAATAACTATCAAAGAATGCTCCGATTTGGACAGAGTTCCTTGTATTTCAAAGCGAATCTCTCTTGAAAGGTTATTTTTGACATAAACAGAGCAAACTTACAAACTCGAACTCTGTCACCCTGTGCATGGCGCCTGTGTGCTAGTTTAAATATATATTGCTACAAACCTAATGCACGGTATACACGCTCCAACCATTGTATCAACATAGGCATGTTGGACCTGGTATAGTATGGTTGTACAGCCGATTTCAAGTTGGTTGCATGAAAACTAAAATGTTCTAATTTTTGGTGGGTGTAGTTAGCGGTTGTGCAATGAGTTGGAACGAGTATACGCAGATTGTCCAACCAACTTTGTTTGAATTTTTCTTTTGAGTTATTTACACAGAACATAAGAAAAATAAATTAAACTAATAAATACCAAAAAATAAATAATGAACAGAATAAGATTTCATCAATTATTATTATTGCACAAATTCCACTTGGTCCTGCATTTTTCGAAATGTTCAATTGTTCAAATGTTGGTTGTACATCATGCTGCCGCGTGTATACTCTACATAATGAAAATCCTTTTATAAAACCAATTTCAGAGTATTCTAAGCGCATTTTGAATTATTCATATCTATCGATTTTCTCAAGAAAATGATGTAGTCTTGAATTTAAATACATATGCAAACATGTATGTATGTATGAACCTGTTTTTATTAATTTCCCAATAAAATGTGCATATTTATTTGTATATATTTATATATATGTATGAATTTATAAGGAAAAGATGTATGTATGGCCATATGCATGTCCGTATACTTCAAGTGTTTATATGTGTAATGGAAGTGTGAATTTTCTATGGAAGATCGCATTCACATTTCAGCATACATGTCCCGTTGATGCCGCCAGACCAAAAATCGCACCAAACAGTGACTCGTTGTGGATGCATTTGCTTCTCTACAGTTACGTGTGGATTTTCTGAGCCCCAAATCCGACACTTTTGCTTATTGACGTAGCCACCGATGTGAAAATCAGAAAAGAAGAAGAAGACTCACCACTTTGGAAATAGGTTTTCAATATTTCCCAATTTTGTTCAAGCATATAGCGTCCCATTTCGTAAATGTCAAACCTTTAAGTAAATTATGAACACATTTGACATGTGATTTGTGTTACCGTTCTCAAAAAAATAAGTGGTTCAAAAAGCAAACGCTATATGGCCCACCCTGTAGGCTTGTTGCGCGGGTTGCGAGCCGGAAATAGCAAAAGTGTTGGAATAAGAGTTAAAGCCTTGGCGGGGGATTTCAATGGTTCGCTAAGTTCCTTATTTTGACAAGGTTAACTTTCGCCAGAAGAAATAGGCTACAAATCGACTCTGTGACCATTTTAACTATGAATATTATTCCCGTCATGGTGAGCTTTTGACGACTATTATATGGGGGCAGGTCGTATAGCCTGTCTATTATCTGCCTGGAAATGCGGGTTTCAAACTTTCGAACCATTTTCAGATATCGGTATTACTAAAGTATCTCAATGTTATATACATACATATGTAAAGATTATAGCATTTTAGTAGGTATTTAAATAATATACGCAGAAGACGAACTTACTCAGCTGATAAGCAAGCTGGTCGTGTGGTAGTTCCGAATTAGTAGATTTGACTGCAGGGAAGCTATTCTTAGACATATGATTACAAAGTTTTGTACATACATACATAGACACACATATACATACATCCATAAATGGATACATATATACATATATTAGTATATACGGCAATAGAAAAAAGCCTTTCATAAACCTTGAAACCAAAATAAATGAAAATAGTCTCCCGTTGCACCTATTGAAAATCGAAAATAAACTATTGACATTGGCAAAATTCGAAAGGGTTGTCAACGCTGAGATTAACAAATATTGTAGAACAAAGCGAAGCAGTATTATGAAACACAACAGAATGAATACTTATTGCGAACATTGCATGGTGATTGCACAGCACTGAAAGGCGACGAAGGATACGCATCGGCAGGCAACAAAGAGTTGATTGACCTTTGGCTGAGTGACGGACAGGCTGACTGGATTGACATTTGTGGAGCATATTTGCGCAAAAGCTGTTACAATTGCGAGTTCTTATGAATCGAACAAATGATGGATCTTTGTGTCATGGTTGCTGTCTACTTGTAGTTTGTTGTGGCAGCTTGACAATTTGCCGATTGCGAAAGGTTATGGATAAAAATTGTATGCATATTTTTGTTCTCCGACAGGAAAGGATTAGCTTTGTGGATATTTGTTTGAGCAACTGCTGCAGTTGGCCGCAAACTCTGAGTGGTTTGGAAGGGTTACTCTTTTGTTATACGAGTATGTGGCATAAGGCATAAGGCGAGTACGAAATATTATTGTAATATAATTGCAGATTTCTTTTATTAATGGGTTAAGAATGCGGTGAAAAGTGTGGAAAATTTTATGAAATTTATTTGCGCTGATGAATGTTTGTTACGGATTTGATGCACTACTTTAAAGGCAAGGTGTGACGCATGCAGATTATTTTATGAAGCCATAATACAACAATACCAGAAAGTAAGTAAAATGTGGATGAACTCATATTTCGATTTATTTCTCTACCAAACCCATCAGGCTTCTATTAATAAGGACCACAATTAGTTTTTACCCCGTTTTGACAATTACATATTTATGTAGCAGCTGCAAAGTTTTAATCGCTCATTCACCATTAGACCTATTAATTTGCTTCTTTCTCTTAGCTGGTGAAGTGAAGTAATAAGCTTTGACTCTATTAAAAGATACTTTTTAATGCCCCACGTTTCTATAAATGGACTAAAAAGTGGCAAGTATTGTAGTTGTTTCTAGATTCATAGAATTGGTCTTGATAAGCTCTGATTTTAAAATTTTAACCATAAGCAGTCATTATAAATAGCTCATGGCATTTAAAATGAAAATCGTGGGGCCCATGTGATGGAGTAGGTAGGTTGGTGAAATGGTTGATGTACCACTCTGGCGCTCACCCAATAGCACTAAAGCACCATTTTTTTACCATTATGAGACCTCCAACAGGTAGATATCTACGCCGGCCAGAACTGTTGATGTAATGGAGAAGATTGACGGGATTTAGGTTGGCGCACTGCCCAAGGCTGTCAAAGAATGGAGTACCCAGTGACTTTAATAATCCAGCTGCAAAACCCGGAGATTTACAGAAAAAGTGCTCAATAGTATCTTGCTCTGACAGGGGTTAAATGGTAAACATAGCTTTTCCGCATATGCGCCGATTATCCAATGGCTCGTAAACATAGCTACGAGTTTGGTAATTGAATAGCGTTTCCTGGATTTTTTGAGTCCTGCGTCTATTATACTGGGGCCACAGCGTCTTAGAAATAACGGGTGATTTTTTAGCTATTATCTTTTCAAACAGTTGGTTTAAATAGCTGACGCACATTTCATGTTTTGTTTCACTGTCAAACATCTTCAGTTTGGTCTATAATTTAGCCATGAATCGTCTTACAGTTTAATCGACCCACTGAAGCGGCTATTCGAGCTATTGTGACTAAATTTAGAATCAAATTTAGATTATTGGACTGAATAAAATATCGCAGCTGTATCGGCCAGTGTTAATGATGGCCATCAATTATCGATTCGTCGCCGTTCGCAGCAATTGGGCCTCTGTTACTCAACAACAATAAGCAGAATTGTCGATTTTGGAGTGAAGATCAGCCAGAAGAGTTGCAAGAGCTACCAATCTATCCAGAAAAGGTCGCAGTTTGGTGGGGTTTATGGGCTGGAGGTATCAAAGATGCTGCGAATCGTAACGTTACTGTGAATGGTGAGCGCTACCGTGAAATGATATCCAACTTTTTTTTGCCCAAAATGCAAGAGCGTGACTTGCATGACATGTGGTTTCAGCAAGACGGTGCCACATGCCACACAGCACGCGTGACAATGGACTTGTTGAGAGGCGAGTTCGGTGCATTAAAGCGACCGATACATTGGAAAGGGTGTGCCAAAATTGGACTAAGCGGATGGGCCATTTTAAGCGCAGTCGCGTTCAACATTTGCTTGAAATAATCTTCAAACATTAAATGATATGAGCTGTACTATCGATTTAAATACAAATTTCTTGCATTTTTCTGAATTTTACATTTGTTTTTTTGAAAAACTTTCTTATATCTCTTAAAAAATCACCCTAAGTTCTCTATAGCAACAGTCAAGGGGATGCCAATGGCCGGCCAGGAGATCTCTGAGACCATTTCAGTCGACCCCTTTCTGGTAAGCTCAACAGTAATTTCATTTTCCTCTATATTCCTATATCCAGGAACTCAGAGCAGAGATATATTACCTATACCCACGAGATTTGGTCTCCTTCTTACAGGACATGACTAGATGGATCTACACCGAGACGTCGTCAGAGTCGTAATCGGGGCTTAACTACCGGCAAAATGTTAATATCTCCCTCGCTTGCTTAGGGACGCATTTTGCATGCCTGCAGGATCGCAAAGACTTCCGCCTGAAAAACACTAGCTGGATCGACAGTTTTAAGTTTACAAATAAATAGTTGGGTATTTGGCCCAGCTGGGGTGTTTCTTGATGTTTTTGCACAAAGGGAGGATAGTTTTTTGGCGGTAGAAATATTCTCGAAAGATTTCCACTGATTGTCAAGAAGCGACCGCTTTTACAGAAAAATCCATACGGCTACGGCAGCCGTCAGGTAGGTAATGTATCACACGATCTTGTCGGCCAATCCATAGGTCCAAGGCGAGAGATAAATTGTTAATCAAAACGACGACGCAGAAATTCCAATTTTTCTCGGGTTAAATGGCAAGTAGCGTCGCCTTGTTGGAACCATGCTATGAAGATCACGGGCTTCAAAGTCGTTCGTCATGGCGAGATAGTGTTCGTCATTCACTGTTACATTGACGTCATCCTCGTCTTTGGAAAAATATGGGCCGATGATTCCTTCAGCCCATAGGCCGCACCAAACGATTGTTTTCAAACGATGTGGTGGCTGTTCTTGAATGGCTTCGGATTGCTCGTCAGCCCAATAATGGCAATTTCGCTTATTGACGTAGCTATTAAGCCAAAAATGGGCCTAATCACTGTACACCATAAGTTGGTCTTGGTGCTGAGCGATGAACATTTATCACAGAGCAACGATTTTCGTAATGTTGTTCAGGCGTAAGTCTTTCCACGATGAAAAAAGGGGTTAAAAATATTAAATAACAACCAAAACTCTGACAATCTTCTTCAAACCATATCTGTACTATACTTGTATGTGTATGTGTACTAATGTATATACTTAGGTATATACATATATATATATATATTATATGAATATGTGCGATTATATCTTTAATAAATTTTTGAATTATGTTTAAGCTTACTAAGAGGTGCACCTTATGAACTCCGCATGGGGTACAGAAATATATATTTTTTACTACAATGAGACATCTTCTGGCATTTTGGTAATTGTCGCCTACTTCCTTTACACATACAAACATCCTTGTTGCCTAATCAGCCGTCTTTGAGATGTGACACAGCTGGTGCTACACGCTCCAAAACACAAATAAAAAATAGTAATAATGAAGATTTGAGCTAAAGAAATGATTTGAATTATAGTTGAGCAGGATGCATATGCGTAATATATGTACATATGTATGTATGTGACAGGATACGTGCACATCCTGCATGAATTGTGATTTTTTCCACATTTTTCTATTAAAAACTCTATGCTTGTTGCTTGAATTTATTTTCAAATACTAAAAAATGGAGAGCTGGGAAATGGAGGCAAGCAAACGCTTCCGTGGCTGCCTACGGCACACGAGTTGGCCTTGACATTGTTTTGCTCTGTAAGGGCACCCGCTGAACGCAAGTGCCGATATCTGGTGGTGCTCGTATGCTTGCTGCTTGAGCGTGACGCCATCAGGACCACAACAGCCATGCCAAACAGCTTGCTGATCATTGCCGATCCTTTTCGTAGTTCGTGTACACGTACTTCTGTACATTAAAACCCTACTTCTATTTACTCCACACAAATTCGTCTTCCTAGCATTATTGTTTTCGAATTCACCAGCATTGTGTATTAAATTTTTTATGCTCCTCTTTCTCTTCTTGTATGGCAAATGTCCTGCTGCGCTCTGTACAACAGAAGAAAGGCAAAATCGTTAAAGGACAGCCGGCAGATGTTCTGCTCCTACGCAAGCGTCTTTCAGTAACACTCACTCTTGATCTGTTCGATTTCTTTTGTTCTTGGACTTTTTAGTGGATCTTCATTTTTATTCGAATTTTTTTCCTGTAGTGAAAGAATCTGCTTTTTTATGGTTGTACGTATGCGTCCTTAGTGGGACAATGGAATAATAGGAGTTTATTTTAAAAAATTACGGGTACGTACATTTTTATACAAGACACATGGATGTATGTGAGTATGTATTTTTAATTATATTTAATTCTTTGAGCTGAAGTATGTATGTAGGAAGATACTCTCGGCGCTCAAGCTGTGCTATAAATAATATGATTTTTTTTTTTGAGGAAAATACTGAAATTTATTTATAACAAACGTTGTAGTTTCAAAGCTGAAAAAATAATATCTAACTAAAAGGGACATTATAATCTTATATGTATACTGGGCAATATGCGAGCGATTTTCCCATCGGAGAGTGAAAAATTATTCAGATGAACACTTTGGTTGTCCGATGACATTTGTGAAGTCCTTGACCTCAAATTCATTCGAAATGATAGGCTTGCGAAATGGAGCTGTTGTCCTGTTCCTTTTTTACAAATAATGACCTTTTGCTCTGTTTTGAGTTTTTGGTTCTCCCTTTAAACGATGACCAATTCCCGATACATTCCTAACATAGTGAATACCACAAAATTTAAGGTCAAAGCCATGTGAGCAAAGTGTTTGCCTTGTACATCCTCAAATATAGAATTTGACGCAACAACAGACCGTTTGGCAATGCGATCTGATTTTAAGTTTAGAGGTGTGCTGCATTACTAGTTATTATGAAGGGATTTGGGCCTTCTTTATTTTTTTGATTGATTCATTTATAGTTTTGGATGTTCCGTTTCTTGAGTGTGTTGAATTTTTCGGACGGGTCACTGGCCCGACTTTTTTCGACAATAGGATATGTGACGGAATTTAAGGTGTCCGTCCATACCCACGTTTCAAACACTATGCTCGTGGGTACAACAATTTTCCGCAGTCTAGCAGGATGGTTGTCGCCTTCGCACATTAGTACGCTTCATGATAGTTATCAAGAAGCTATCCAGGGAATACCACCAAAGCTAGAGGTTGTAAACTGTTTGAACTACTCAACTAAGGAGTCGTTTCTGGCCATGCCCAAGTGTATGGAAATCAAAAAGCTTTTCGCAATATGCATCTCTGTGAATAGCTCCATCCGTCTTCTCTCTTTCATGGATTCAGAGTATTTTTCTGGGCTCAACTTTCTCAATAACCCTTAGAATTTGTCTTATTTTTTCTGTCCAAGTGTTTGTCCTGATTATGCACCTGTGCTGGGCGCACACGTTTGGCGGTTCCACCTTCCTTCTTACAAAGTCTGCTAATTTTATTGACGTATATTCCTAGGCTCCTCTAGGATCCCTGTGATGTGACTTGTGAAGTATTCTTATGTAATTCGATATAATCCTTTAATCGGCTTAGGTTAAAGCTACCTATCATTGATTTTGATTGCTTTAAACCCTTTAGATTAGCTCAGTATGATAAGAGGAGGAGAAAATGCTCTTTCCTAGACGACAAAATGCCTTTGTGCTTATAAATGATGAAGCAGCCTCTTTCCTGGCTAATTTTTCTGACATTGTTACAAAAAGGTCGTAAGTTGAGGCATCCGAAAGCCCTCATGAGAGTCAGAGCAAGAACCGCCGACAATCAGGTCAAAGCCTAAAGATTTGGCTGACAAATTTTAAAAAATTAAAATGGCCCACAAGCACCGAAGGGCTCATCCACTTGGGATTCAAACAACCAAAGAATAATGACTTCATTTGTCAACGGGGTTAAGTGCAAATAAAGTTAATTAGTTAATATTGTCAGATGTGAGACATATTAATGTAAAATATTATTTTCCTGCCATCGCAATGCAAATTATGTACAGCAAAGCAACCCAACAACTACGACAGTCACTTCTTTCAGCAACAAAAATGTTGTTGCGAAGCAATACTAGCAAAAAACCCCAAAAAAAAGAATACAAGAACAATTCGAGTGGTCGAGGGAAGAAGTGCGAACATAAACACTAAATATTGAACAAATAAAAAAAAAAAAAAATTTGAAATATATTGGCGTTGCTGAACATATTTCAGAACATACATACATTAGTACAATTTATTGAAGCGAAAATTTGCAACTGCCGGCAGGAAAGCAAAAACCCTTCCTTGACATTTCAAGAAAAATTACTGTAGTCAAACATGTAAAGGTAAATTGAAGTATAAAGTAGCATTAAGTACCCACTAAATGTTCGTTTTATAACTAAATTTTACAGTAGACGAAAAATGGCGCATAAAAAGTGCCAAAGCGGGGAAAATCAAGATAAGCGGCGAAGCGACCAAACAGCCAGTAGAGAACTAAGAATTACAATTATTGGCGCAGGGCATGTGAAAAAGGATATTGGAAAAGGTGCAACACCACACAAGTGACCATTAATAACCTGGATAAGAATTGCGTAAAAATTGTAAGGCTGCATCGAGAAAGAATCAACTACAACAAAAAAAGACGCAAATTGAAATTATGTTATAAATTAAAACAACTGCTGGTAAAAGACTTGCGATGGAATATAAACTACTATAAAAGTATGAATAGATCCTTCATCATCGCCACCACATAGGGGTAAGTGTTACCCCATCAATAGCATTACCTGTTGTTAGCTGGCCAGCAGAACAATTGATCGCCAACAACCTGCCTGCCATCTTTGCGGCAGCTGATTATTGGCGTCACCTCACTCACTCACCAATCGATCGATGCCTATCTCCCGCTACGCTCTTTTTACGGTCAACCAACAAGCTAGAGCGGTAACAGCGTAACAAATGGACGCCACGGTTTCGGAACACACGCACACATGCCAAGCGGAACGCATCGTATTTTTAACTCAACGGATATATGTACAATGACACATTAGGGTGCACCATTCTCCATATACACGAAAATGCTACGTTTTTTTCAACGGAATTATAAAATACATATATCATCTCGCAATGAAAAACTATTTTGGAAAATATTATATTAAGATTTACGCGAGCTGATGTTTTCAAAGTAAATTAATTTTTAAAATATTTTTTTCTAAAAAAAACATTAGTAGAGTTGTGTCTATATTAGTCTGTTTCATTCAAGTTTTCCTTGAATCTACCTTCCAAATAAAGTCAAATATAGTATAAAAAATCTCACTAGTTTTGTTTCGTTGATAAAATTTTTAAACATTCTGCCATCTGAGGAGACTTTTTGAGAAAAGCATTTTTACAATTTTATTTATAAAAAACTTGATCCGTGAAAGTACTTTAAAATCGGTTCAGCTCACATAAATCTCAATATTTTCCGAAATAATTTGGCAGATATCTTAAAATGTAATATGTTTTACAATTCTGGTGGGAAAACGGCACCCTAATGTACGAGTATGTGAGGCACCCTAATGTACGAATGTATGTACATATATTATATGTATGGTTGCATAATAAACGAGTAGATAGTTTACGCTCTCCAGGATATAAAGGACAATAGCGGTACGCTTAGCGTACCAAGTTTTGATAAAGCACACCGTGCAGTATTTTTTATTTATCTTGTTTAATGTCTAATCGTTGCAGAAAGCCTATGGCGAGCGTGCTTTATCAAACAAGGGTCTACGAATGGTATAAGGCTTTTGCAGAGGGCCGAGAAGTCATGAAAGATTTGCTGCGATTTGGTCGCCCATCAACGGATGAAAACATCGGCAAAGTGAAGGAAATGCTGCTGGAAAACCATCATTTAAGTTTTAGGGAGGTAGCTCGTCAAATTAGCGTGTCTCACGAATCAATTCGCTACATTTTACACCATCAATTGGGCATGAGACGCGTGGCTGATCGATTCGTTCCAAGAGAATTGAATTTATTTAAAAAAATTCTTTGGAAGAAGCTGGCTGAAGACATGCTTGAGCAAGTGATTATCCAGCCCATCATAATAGGTGAGGAGACGAAGGTATATCAACAGGCGTGTGCAGGTAACATTTCTCTGATCTGGGTTCCAGGACATAGGAACATAGAGGGAAATGAAATTGCTGATGAGCTTGCCAGGAAGGGGACTGGACTGGCCTCAGAGACCTCATACCCGGTCATCGGCATGCCCTTGACAGTTGTTAAAGGGGAACTGCACAAATTATTTCTCAGGCAAGCGCAGAAAAGATGGAGCTCCATTTCTTCATGCGCTATTTCGAAAACCCTTTGGCCCCAATACGATATAGGACGGACTCAGAAAGTTCTTTGGTCTCCTCGCCATTCAATTTCCAAACTCGTAGCTGTGTTTACCGGTCACTGGACGATCGGCACATACGCGGAAAAGCTAGGGTCACCATTTCACCCCCATTGCAGAAGCTGTGGGGACCTTTCCGAGAAGGAGACCGTTGAGCTGTAGATATCTGCCTGTTGGAGGTCTCATAATAGTATCAAAACGGCGCTTTAGTGCTACTTGAGGAGTGCCAGGTGCACTTCAACCATTTCACCTACCTACCTCTCTTTTATTTAAATGAAATTATTAAAATCGACATTATTATTTGACGTTTTCAGGGGTAACCAACCTCAGGTTAAAGACAAAACTAACCAGGCATTGAAAAAACGGCGATATAAAGAAATACATGTACATAAATACGTACAATACATCATACATATGTATTTCGATAATAAAAAAATATTTCCAATAATTGTAGATCACCTAGGGAAACTTACTTAACAATATCTGCATCAACATTTCCAAGCAACTCACTTACAAATGAATGCATGTATGTACATATAAACATATCATAAGTAGATTTCTATTTGTTTAATTGATGATCGCCTGCGCCCAAAAAATTATTTCTCCTGAAATTTAAAGACTTCGAGTGGATATACATACACATTTAGATCAAGAAATTTTCCCATGACACAATAACTGATACACATTTTTATTGATGTAAATTTTTTAGTTAAACATAAGCGTATAAGCTAATAAGCAGAAATGTTAAATGTATGTATTGTATGTACACATGCATTTATCTGGAGACGACGAGATATGGAGAAATGTCAATAAATAAAATAATTCAATAAACGATTTCCAAGTGACGGTTAACAGCGGGTCGGGTTTGTTTAAATTGGATGAAAAAGCTGCATTTACTATGGTAAATAGACATACATACAGGGCCGAATGTCTTTGTACACATGCGCATACGTGCATACACACATATACATAGCATATCTGATAAAATAAGGCACTCAATTACATTGGTTTGTATGTATGTATGTGTGTATGTATAAATATATTTATATCAAATGTGTGCTTATTTGCTTTCTAACAAAGTTAAACTTGTAAGGATTTCTTGTTTGCTTTTTCCGTTGACTCTCTGACACAGCGTCAAACGCTCTTCCATAGCTGCATAAGGGAGCAGTCACAGCAGCAGCGAGCAACAATTGACAACATTATTAGCTATGACAGCGAAAAGGAGCAGCAACCAACAACGGTAACAAGTGGTATAACAATTGGAAACGTAAATAAACAGATTGACATCTTCATCATAAATAAATGTTGAAGTAAGTATCATAGAAGAAGAAGAAAACGAAGTAATAAACCTCTATTAGAAAAAACAGCAGCGGTAGCAGCAATCGATGTTGCAATGATGATGACAACAACAGTGTTTAACTAAAAAACCAGCAAATTATCCGAAATATACAGACGCGCTTGTAAATATGTATGTATGTATGTATATGTATGTGTATAAATGTAAGATGGTTATAAACTGATGTTTATCAGAGTTGGCAAATGAGGAAATTTAATCGTACCTGTGGCAAAGTTAATGTACCTAAAAGCGGAAAAAATGTAACTAAATTATCTTAATATTTAATACATTAACGATTCACTGCTCGGTGTCACTTACACGTGGAAGTAGTAAATAAACATTGTTTAATACAAAGTGAGCCTAGAATAGCAAATAAGTTACCTATACTTCCTATGTTCTTTTGTCTAACGCCTACCTTTTCCATAAAAAAAAATGTATATTAATCTTTCTTGTCGAATTTCAGACAAAAGAAGTGTGCCCAAATTTCTATGCAAATGTGATTCCGGTGTAATTATTGAGTAAAAAATGGTGGATACGCAGAATATTTCATAACGAAATTTTCTTAAGCATTTCTTACTTAATAACTTCTTGACCTCAAATGTATATAAGAACTTTAATAAAATAAAGAAAATACCAGTCTAACGGTTAGACGCGATAGAAGTGAAACCTTCCGTAAAACAAACTGAGAGCGAATGAGACGAAAGCAGCATTAGGAGCGGGATAATTATAGGTTCATTATAATATTGCTATAAAGTTCATATTTTATTTTCTTCATTTTATTATTATTCATCCTCAATGTTTTCAATTTCAACAAATGATACGAGTGGCTTATGATAGCTAAAATAAGATACAAATGCTTTGGTTTCGATGTTGTCAACATATCTTTGAAATACCGCGTCAATTGTTGTGTTTGATCGTGTTGTCGATTCAGTGCGATGGTTACACATTTTTAAATTGAATGTTGTATTGAGAAAGTCAATTAAAGGAACCGCTGTGTCCAATGCAAAATTTACGTTAAAATCGCCACTTAAAATCATTTGAACTTTATCGTAATCTTTTCTAAGTATCCGCGATACTTCTGGTGTATACTTTATTAAATTTTCGTGAATGAATTCCGTGTTGCTATTTATTGATTGATTCGGTGAAATATAAATTGCCACAATTAAAACTGTTTTTCCATTGCTCAATCTGGTTTCGCATGCACATGCATATTTCTCCCACTTTAGAGAGCTGAACAGACAGTGATTCTAGTTGCTGTGCATTCAGATCTATCTGTGGAGTTACAATACGAGCACCGTCATTTTGATTGTGGTATATTGCAACATCGCCTGCAATTGCGGTAAATATTTAAATATAAAAATAAAAATACGGACGTATATTAATACAGCACACGCAGTTGCTATTATGAGCGTCGTAACGCGTATATTACACAGACGTACTAACATACACACAAACATTCGTAGGACGCTTGGTCTAAGAGAGTATTAGGTAGTGTAGTATAGGTATACATAATGCCTTCTCGCTCACCGTGGCTCCGTAATACGCAGGCGCGCACACATACGTACTAGCATATATACAAACATACATACGTATGACGCTTGAACTAAACACCAAAGCAAGTAATAGGCAGTGTAGTATACATACTACAATACTCACTATACTAGCGTGGCTCAGCAGTACGCAGCCACACACATATACGTATATCAACATATAACGCTTCGTAGCCAAGAGTGGGGAGGCTACGAAGCACTGCACAAAGCGGAGACGGAGAATAGGGAACGCTGTATAACTGTGTTCTATCTCATTCTCTCGCAGGCTATATACTATAAGATCTATATGTATGTCTCTTTTTAGTGTCGCTTTTTCGTTTCATCGAGTCTCAAATCACTCCCAACGATTCTAAAGAAGTTTTCACTTCAACAAACTTCACTCAACAATCACGAAGTCTGATTGAATGCTTTAGTACTAATTAAAATAGTGTAGGTGGATGGTCTACAGGCAATATTGTGTTGAAAAAAGAATACAATTTATCAGCCACGTTCTACAAATGGTAGGGTTTGAACATATCGAGTATGGTTTTCTTTGCTGCATGAGAACTACCACAAAAATGGTAGCTGAGAATGGCAAAACTGAGTTAAAATTATTGGCAAAAGGAGTAAAAAATTATGCTGATTGAATAGACCATGAGCCTCGTACTTGCGGCGGACATGTGCCGAATATCATATTCAAAAAATAAATTCCGTGAAAAATAGCTACCAGATTATAATAAAAAAAAATCATTTCAACAATATTTCTGCTTTTTATTATCTTTTTAAGTTCTCAAGCTCTAAAAAACTTCTCATGCTCATTAAATTTCTTGCAGAACAAATAATTACTTTTAGATTTTTTGCAATTAGCTTTCTTTAAATGAAATTGCAAAAATATTAAAAAATAATAATTTTTAAAAACCGTAACGTAAACTCTATGTTTTTGTTTTTGGTAGATAACACCTAAATTCCACATTTATTTTTTTACCAAATTCAAAACGACTTAATACTAACAATTTAAAAGCAATCATTCTCTAGTAAAACAAGGAATACATTATATTTAATATACATGAATAACCGGATAAATCGGTGGTCACTCTACCGGGTATGATATCAAATATTAGATATTTAATTCAATCACAACAGCAGACGTTAGAATTCTAGAAAAAGGATTTTTCTAAACACGGTTACAGCTCGACAGGCAACAGCAATCGTTGAGATGATTTTATTTCCATTAATAAATTATCTAATAAGTATAAATTATGTGAAAGGGGAATAAAAGAGCTTTGCGCTCTGTTTGTTGGGCGTCAAAACTAACCAAAAAAATTGGCGAGGATCGGCTCAAAAACTTTTGAGGGATATACATAGATAAATACTTCGAGTATACGCCATATAATGAAAATTAACTTCCCTTGTAGAAAGCTAATATTAAGAGGTTTAGGTTTTTAGTATTCCGAACAAATGAACAAAACTCGATATGCTGCTTTACTCTTTTAAGCACACCATGCTGAAAAGGTTTTTATAATTTTTTTATTACTTATCATAAAATGGGGTATCCTGAAATTATTGTTTGCTCGGTTTTATAAGTAGTTTTAAAACTGTATTATCGAAAACGCAGCTATCTTCCTTCAGCTTTAAAAAAATAAAATTTTCTAATTTTGATATTAGTCTAAAAAATTATTTGCGGTTACCAAAATTGCATTTAAAACAGATCTGTTGCATCTGGTGTACCTTTTAGTACCTAAAAGTCGGTAAAAGATACACTTATGCCTACTGTTCCAACACTGATGCTCTTGGTACATGGCTGTGTTGGCCTATTTGTCTCCTGAGCGGCACTCTGCTGCTGCACTTGCATCTACTTGCCAACAGCAAAGACAAATAAATAAATTTCGTTAATAAGTTTGTTAGCTGCACAATGGCGATGTTTGTATGAAGATATATTCATATATAAGCAACTAACTGTAACAATAGGAGCAACAGCCCCAGCACCATAAGTTTAGCTGCTACAACAACAATAAGAAATTTGCTACATTGACATTTAGTGTAAACAATGTAATGCCTGTTGCATGTCTAATATCCAAACCAAACAGTAAAGTCTTGCAACAACTCAATTTTCGAGGCAACGAGGAAAAGTTGGCATCAGTTTGAAATTGGTAAACTTTTCACAGTGATTGAGTGGAAAAGGTGTATCACATTCTACATACATACATACATATGTACATATCTCACACACTTGACTAATTCAGTAATCTGATTTCTATTGAGTGTAAAATTTTACAACAAATATGTATACTTGTATTACTCAATGGTGTTTGCTGCTTAGTGGGCTAGAAAATGGCACATGGCAATATATGAGAATCCTCTTTATAAAATTGTAGGCGAATTTCACTAGGACGTTTTTTTAAGGTGCAGAAGAGCGACTTTAGTCACAGCATTGGCACCCGCTTCCCCAACCGAATTTATTTCGACTCGGTACAGTTCTTTGCAGGATGACGAAAGTAAAATTTTAGCAAATAGATTTTACGCGAGCATCAGGCAAGTTTGAGGGGACTGTGGGCAAAAAGTAAGGTGAATTTGGTTGTAAAATGAAAAATCTTTATTTATTCTTCTAAATCAATTTCATGCCCTTCAAAATAATCCCCTCTCGATGAAATACACTTATGCCAACGATTTTTCCAATCCCCGAAACATGCCAAATAGTCCATTTCCTGTATAGCCATCAGCACCTTCTTCGATTCAGCTTTTATCTCCTCAATCGACTCGAAACGCGTTCCCCGGAGTGGTCTCTTGAGTTTTGGGAATAGCCAGAAGTCACACGGAGCCAAATCAGGCGAATACGGTGGTTGCGGAACGATATGCGTGGAAGTTTTGGCGAAATGGTCACGAAGAACGAGTGCACTGTGAGACGGTGCATTATCGTGATGCAAAAACCAAGAGTTGTTGGCCCATAATTCTGGTCTTTTTAGACGAATTGCTTCATGTAAACGACGCATAACGCTCAAATAATATTCCTTATTAACAGTTTGGCCAGGTGGAAGGAATTCATAGTGCACCACTCCACGAAAATCGAAAAAAACTGTCATCATGACCTTTATTTTTGAACGACTTTGACGTGCTCTTTTCGGTCTGGCCTCGTCTTTAGCACGATATTCGCTTGATTGGTCGGTTGTTTCAGGGTCGTAAGCATAAATCCAAGTCTCATCTTCCGTAATGATGCATTTGAGCTTGTCCTGATAGTCTGAAAGCATGGTTTCACACACATCAACGTGACGACTTTTTTCCAAAAAATTTAGAGTTTTCGGTACCAAACGAGATTTGACTTTTCGTAGGCCCAAATAGTCTTTCAAAATAGTTTTTACAGATCCTTCTGATATTCCGATCATATCAGTAAGGTCTTTAACAGTCAACCGATGATTTTTGAGCACTAACTCCTTCACTTTATTGAGCGCTCCAAGTCATCAATACGTTCTCGACCCTCTTTGAAGTCTTTGTACCACTTATAAACATTTTTCTGCGACATGGTCGAATCACCAAATGCCTTCTGCAACATGTTAAACGTTTCCGCAGCCGAAATTTCATTCCGCAAACAAAATTTGATGGCACTTCTCTGCTCAATCAAATCAGACATTGTAAAAATCGAAAAATGCACTCTTGGACGTTTGGTAAACACAAGCGTAAATATATTACTGATAATGGCATTCACATGAAAGTTGGCCCAGATGTTATTAACAGTGCTGCCAACTCATGAAAAAAAAACTAGAGCGAAGTTTTAATCCCGCGAAGTTTGACAAATAAATTCACCTTACTTTTTGCCCACAGTAGTATCTTCCCCCAATTCATTTAGAAGTTTCACAAAATGCTGCCTATATCGAAAGTGTTGTGTTAAATATAACTCGACAGATTCACGCATAAACAGGTAATTCAACATCACATCATTTACACTTACACCGCTGCCTACATCCATGTTGCATTACGTTGCTAATTGATCAAGAAAATAAAAAGTCATGCACGAAACCAGCAACAAGCAGCCAAATTGAAAGTAAAGCTGTACGCAGTAGCCAACGTAACTAAGAAAGTGGAGCTGCTGGACCAACGAAGCAGACGCTTCATATGCAATTGCTGGCCACACCAAATATCATAGATATGTTACAAAGTATGTTTGTAAGTATACAGTATGTACGTGTGCGTGCCTTAATAGAATGCTATACAAACATTTGCATGTGTCTATTAATTACACACTACGTAAGAGCTAAGAGGATGCTGCTACTGCCGGACGAGCCTCGTTGAGGCGTCTGCAACTTCATGGCTGGCTGTCTGTCAGTCTGACCGACTGGCAAGTTGCTAAACGCAGCTTAGAAAGCTCACACATACTCGTACATGGCCTGTCTTACGTATAAGTACATACGAACATGCACACATATATTTTACGCTTTCGGTGGCCTTTTCACGGAATTGTTTGCCAACTACAAAACTACATACGTGAGAATGGCCGCGCATGCGTAATTGTTGTTCAACGAGTCAATTGTACGGTAATTATAAAGCGTTGCACACATAATGAAGGAGAAGCTTGAGCTGGAGCAGCAGGCGGCGAACTTGATTATTGTATGGCTATAAAATGCCGTGCGAGGTGTTAACAAATCCATTAAACCTATTACTCGCACATGTTCTGGCCAACTGGAGATTTGCTCGCCAGTCTACTGTATGTAGCTGCATGTTTAGCTCGAAAACAAGTAACTGCTCTTGTACAAATGTAAATATGTATGTATGGATACACATATACATATATGTGTGTATGTATGACTGCTGCATTAAGCACAATTGCTATATTTGCATTTTGATTAGCGCCTTGTGTGCTCATAAACCAATAATGTTGATTGCCAGCAATCTGATTACTCCAGCGTATTTAGTAGACTGTTCCTCCTTGCTACTTACAAGCATACATGTCTACCATTTTTGGCCTCAAATTATCACCTCAGATTGCTCTCGTTTTCCTTCAGAGTTCGTGGAAAATGTTCCTGTCATTTTTTGTGACTATTTCTTCGGTTGTATGTAAACAAAATATATGTAACTAAACTCACTCTTTGAAATCATTTCAGACATCTATTGCTAATTGACTATTAGAGAGGTGCTGATGTTGACATTATTATTGTTTTTTGTTGGCATATCTAAATTAATATACATACAATACATGTCTCTGCAATTGCCTGGTGATGTATGTAATCTGTTATAAGTGAAGATATGATTAGCAAATACGCTATCTTTAGCCCTCTTGCAGGCAGCCTTAATACATTAACTTATCTGAGATATCTTTAGTCGAAAGCCCACAATATTATCACTTGGGCTTGGTCGATTCTACGTTGACCGAGCGACCGAGATTTATATCCGTCGAAGGTCTGTATAATAATGTTTAGGGAATGTTTAACTCAAAAACAACTATATCCAATATCTACTAGTTTCAAATTAACAGTCCGCTATAAAGCACCAAGTACGAGTACGCAGTGTTGGTGCCCGGTTATAGAGAAATATCAAGTAACTGCGAAGCCGAGGAAAGAAACTTTACTGCGGGATATCAATACGAGTACTTTTCGTAATGCAGGCGTACCTCGAACAGGAAAAGAAAATACGGGTTACGGAGCTGACTTGTGCGATAATAATCCCTTAATTCGAAATTATAAGCATCGATCATATTTAACATTGCCCTGCTTAAGTAGATACGATGGCTCTCTTTACATTCATACACTCATTAAGCATGACATGAAGCATTAAACTGATGTGGATGCAATGAGAAACCCGGCCAGACCTTGCCTTAAGGGCTTACTTGCACCTCTATACGCCATTTGGGATCACTACGAAAAAAGAAAGCCTCTAAGCATTGCAATTGCGCTTACAACCAACAGATAGATTGGGCAACTAGATACTTCGTACAATTCGGACTAGGTCCCACCCTTCTCACTTACGAATATGTTTTGCCACTTCCGCAACATCACTAGCCCCACACTTTAACATATACTATCGAATCTGTGAAGATCGTAACCAGCTTTCATTTATTTTTTCACATCCCGCCGCTACTAAGAACTTTTTTTTAATGTTAACGTATTTTATCTAATTTAAGTACTAATTCAAAGACTAAGCCTATTGTCCTGGCAGCTTGCGCTTAAAGGATGTTTTATAATTTTTAATTGTAAATTTCAATAAATAAAAAAAATTAAAATTGAATGGAAACGTGTTTTTCTTTTACTTAGGCAGGCATAATAGTTTGAAAACTTAAAAGCTGAGTTTCTCAAAATTAGGATTTTTTTAAGTTATATGGGTAATATCTAGGTAACATTCATATACTGTGGGCAAAAAGTAAGGTAAATTTATTTGTCAAACTTCGCGGGATTAAAATTTCGCTCTAGTTATTTTTTTCATGAGTTGGCAGCACTGTTAATAACATCTGGACCAACTTTCATGTGAATGTCATTATCAGTAATATATTTACGCTTGTGTTTACCAAACGACCAAGAGTGCATTTTTCGATTTTTGCAATGTCTGATTTGATTGAGCAGAGAAGTGCCATCAAATTTTGTTTGCGGAATGAAATTTCGGCTGCGGAAACGTTTAACATGTTGCAGAAGGCATTTGGTGATTCGACCATGTCGCAGAAAAATGTTTATAAGTGGTACAAAGACTTCAAAGAGGGTCGAGAACGTATTGATGACTTGGAGCGCTCAATAAAGTGAAGGAGTTAGTGCTCAAAAATCATCGGTTGACTGTTAAAGACCTTACTGATATGATCGGAATATCAGAAGGATCTGTAAAAACTATTTTGAAAGACCATTTGGGCCTACGAAAAGTCAAATCTCGTTTGGTACCGAATACTCTCAATTTCTTGGAAAAAAGTCGTCACGTTGATGTGTGTGAAACCATGCTTTCAGACTATCAGGACAAGCTCAAATGCATCATTACGGAAGATGAGACTTGGATTTATGCTTACGACCCTGAAACAACCGACCAATCAAGCGAATATCGTGCTAAAGACGAGGCCAGACCGAAAAGAGCACGTCAAAGTCGTTCAAAAATAAAGGTCATGATGACAGTTTTTTTCGATTTTCGTGGAGTGGTGCACTATGAATTCCTTCCACCTGGCCAAACTGTTAATAAGGAATATTATTTGAGCGTTATGCGTCGTTTACGTGAAGCAATTCGTCTAAAAAGACCAGAATTATGGGCCAACAACTCTTGGTTTTTGCATCACGATAATGCACCGTCTCACACTGCACTCGTTCTACTGCACACGCATATCGTTCCGCAACCACCGTATTCGCCTGATTTGGCTCCGTGTGGCTTCTGGCTATTCCCAAAACTGAAGAGACCACTCCGGGGAACGCGTTTCGAGTCGATTGAGGAGATAAAAGCTGAACCGAAGAAGGTGCTGATGGCTATACAGGAAATGGACTATTTGGCATGTTTCGGGGATTGGAAAAATCGTTGGCATAAGTGTATTTCATCGAGAGGGGATTATTTTGAAGGGGATGAAATTGATTTACAAGAATAAATAACCACACCAAATTCACCTTACTTTTTGCCTACAGTATATGTGGTACATCCGGGATACCATCATCATCATCATCGTTCATCATTTTTTTAACTGTACTTTTTAGATTTGCTCACTTGGTCACTATTGCTTCTAAGCCAAATTGTAACACTTCACAATTGTACTAGCGAAGCACAGTTGTCGAAATTCGATTGTCATTAATTTTATCTATTCAACTTATAACATAAGTTTGCTCAAGGTTTTTTGTATTCTGAAGCTAATCTGCCCTGTGACATAAATAGCGTAAACTTGCGAGGGAGGCGTGTCTATACACCAAAATGTGTTAAGAAATCATAAGAATTAATTTTCAAACTGCAATTGCTACTACTCGTAATAAGACCGCGTTCATACAGGACAAAATTGCTGCTTCGAATTTGCTAGTTCTCTTTTGGTGCCGCCCGTCGTATTCACTAATGGCGACAATATTGAGAAATACAAAAACACAAAGCATGCCTTTCTTTTCGCCTCCTCCGAGTTGACGCAGCAAAAACTGTCATGTATGAACACATTCTAATGAAACTTGCTTAATATCGAAAGAAAACGTTGGCAGTACAGTAGACGCTCACAAATTAGAACCACTTTGTTTTTAGGGTGATTCTAATTTCTGAAAAATTCTAATTCCTGGACGTTTTTTTATTTCAATAAAACCTTAAAATTTAGGTCAATTTGCAATGAAAAACTACAATGAAATTTTGTTTTACTAAATTTTATTCATAAAAACAAGAAAACTTAAGGTAACAATCCAATATACATATATGTATTTATGCGCTAAGTCAAAAAAAGGTCCAAAAAACAAAAACTCCAATTAGAGTAAATATATTTTTTTTTAATCAAAAATACATAAGAGATCGATAAATATACATTAAAACAGCCAAAAATTAATCAAAAACTTCGTAACTAATTTGCAGGCATGTAGTCTGTTATTGCTGTTTGCTTCTTCCTTTTATTTGTTTCTGCAATAACAATCTCATTGCGAAGAGCTAGCAGATTGCTTGTGTGCTTTGCGGAAACCGATTCACTATAAGTACACCATTTTATTAAATTATTGACGCTTTCAATGGCTGTAGAAGTAGAGACAACTGGTAAGACCTCCCGGTCATCAAATTCGCTGCTACCTGAAGACTCATCATCGCTATTGGGATCATGTGCAGGGTCGTCATCAAGCACATCATTGTCCATATTTCAATTTCTGGTATGCTAATGTTATTAGTTGGCTCTATTTCTGTTAAAAGTGCTTGAGTTGCCTGAAGAGCTCCATTGCAGTCTTGATCTTTTTGCAGTAGCTGTGCTAGTGGCACATCATCGTCATCACTTTCATACTGATCAGAGTCCCAGTTGTTCAACTTTGACCAGGACTTTTTTATTACTCTTTCTGGAACATCATACAAAGCTTGCTTTAATAGCATGATTGCATTTCGAATTGAAAAGGATTTCAAGCGAACCTTGAGGTCACCTCCTTCAGCAATTAATTGAGAAAGAAGCATACTTCTGTAGTTTAGCTTGGTTAACTTAATAGGATTCTGATCCATTGGTTGTAAAGTTGCTGTTACATTTGGTGGAAAGAAAAATGCAATTATATTTCCATCGTCGCTTTGAAGTTTCTCAATTGGTGCATGAGCAGAGCAGTTGTCAATTAGCAAAATTGCCTTCGGAGGCAAATTATTTTCCTGAGAGAAACGAATCACCTGTGAATTGAAAATATTTTGGAATTACTGAACCTAAAAACAAAGTTTTTTCTTACCTCATGAGTAAATATCTTGTGAAACCAATCATGAAAAATCCGAGATGTCATCCAAGCATTTTTTGAAAAGTTGTAATGGAGTGGATTATTGAATCCTTGGAAACTTCTTGGTTTTTTTGCTTTTCCAATTAATAATGGCATTAATTTATGTGATCCATCAGCATTTACACCAAGTAACACTGAAATTCGTTCCTTCTGGATTTTATACCCGGGGGCGGTTTTCTCGAAAAGAGAGACGTATGTTTTGTCAGGTAAACAACGGTAAAATAATCCGGTTTCATCTACATTATATATTTGTGACTCCATTAGACCCATTTCATCGACTTTTGCACGAAATCTGTGAATAAACGGGGTGACTGAAGCAACATCACTAGAGAGAATCTCGCCACAAATTTTTAAAAAACGTATTCCGTGTCGTTTTTTAAATTTGCTAAACCATCCATCACTTGCGATAAATGTACTTTCATCTTTATTAGAATTTTCGATTCTAATTTCAGAGCGTGTAATGTATTCAAAAAGTTGATTCTAATTTCTGGAAATTCTACTAAGAGTTCTAATTTGTGAGCGTCTACTGTATTGCCATATTTTTACCTTTTGTCCTATTTGGAGGTGGAATTTTGCAAAAGCCACAAGCAAGCCCAGTTAAGAGCCCAAGAACTTGTCAAGTCTGCCCCCTCTAAGAAAAAGTCAAGTCTCCCCCCCCAAGAAGTAAGAGTTTAGTCAGCGACATCTCCACCTCCTTCTCATTTCTACAACTGCGGCCGAAGTCGTTAGAGCGAAATCCCACGATACTAATTACTGTACTAATGGAGGGTCGGTCGAGACTAATGACACACCTAGTAGTAGGCCAATATGCAGAGATTCAAGTGATACGAAAAACGACTGCCAGTTACACGGTCACATCGGTCTTATCATGGCTGGCATGATTCTTCTTATTCACTGTCTTTGCAATTGCCCACTTTGTTTAAACATCAATAGTCATGCAAGAATGCAGTCATGCAGAATCGGGAGACTATCCAAGCTTCCCAGAAGTGTCACGAACCACGACTTCAACTAGCTATTTTGCATATAACCTTTTCACTGTTACTTGTTAAGGGTTTCGATACGGATGATATTTGTAATAAGATATAATTCAAAGATTTTTCACACGATATCATTAATTTGATTCAAAATATCAGCAGATGGGCCATGATGAAGACAGCAGTCTACCTACTTCCGGAGTCACAGTAATGAAACGCACATAACATACACTAGGAGCCACAACAACATCTGCGTATGCCATTTGTATTCCGGTAGCATCTTGGTCCACACACACAAGTGAACTATGAAATCCTAGACAAACCAAATGTAGAAAAGAATCCATCTTCAACATCAACAAAAATTAATATTATTCTCAAAAATGGCCTTACAGTGCAAAATTCTGAATGGAAATTGCACAGCTAAGCGCACTTCCGGTCTGCCGACAGTCAGTGCGGCTTTAAAAAAAAGAACGAAAACAATGCAAAGTGCCAGATGAACAAAAGAAATTTACAAAAACAGGAAGCGCTCAATAGCCGAAATAAATAGGAATACGAATCCCATTTAAATGCACTTAAGGATCAGCAAACACATACATCCGTAAAAACATGCGGTTACACATGCGTATAATGTTTGAGGAAGCTAGTGCACTGGTACCTGTTGCTGTGGCAGCTGCTCCGAGGTTGCAGCATGCGGAAGAAATTAATCAAATATGTGGCAAGGAGAATCAAAACAAAGTAAGTAAGAAAGGATAACAAAAATGTATTCAATTCAAGAAGTAAATTTGAAAATAGTAGTGGATGTGTGTTAGTAGAACAGCAAAGGCAGCAAAGGAAATAAAAAAGGCAACAATCCAGTAAAGCGGAAGTACGGAGGTATCAGCAGGTTTTAATCATTTCTGGAAAATTTAAGAATTTCTCCAATTTTCGTTTGGGAATTGTGAAAAAAATGTGTCAAATATGCTCGGGAGTATAGCCTCCCCTTATAGAAGATGCTGGCGCAAGGAACCATTACTTTACTTCCTTTGACAACTGTTAGAAATTAAAAAAAAGTGTACCGAAATGTATGAGAGTTAACCAAACATACGCTTTGCTTAACAATTTTAGGTAAAATAATTTATATTAATCAATTAATTGTTAATAGTGAACTATTTTGAGCAGATTCCGAGCATTCAAGGGTTTGTTGCAATTTGTTCAAAGTAAAGCAAAGCCAATTTATAAAGCTAACCTGAATTGGGGGTAGCATTTTGAAGCTCCTACAGGCATTATATTTTTCTTTTATTCGAGCAAACACCATCTAAGCGGGTAGAATAGTACGGAGAGTTATGAGGAAAGTGGGTTCTAATGGTTATTGTAGTATTATTATAATTGAGACTTATATTAGTTGTCAAGAAGACTGTCGTACTGTACAAAATGTGTCAAGCCGATATCTAACCTGCAAGCAAAGCAGCTGAGTCGATATTTGCTCTCAGTCGATCAGCTATTCAACTATTTGTTGCGGGAATACCAGACTTTAAACATTTAATAGGAATTTTGCCACTCTCTTTCCACCTAAGGAGGAATGGAATAAGGGATTCTCAGTAAACAACTTCGACACTACAGTCTATATACACATAGATGGCTCTAAAATGGATTGTGGTGTTGGAGCTGGTATATATTCTCATAGACTTGGAATTGAAAAATCTGTGCGTCTCCCTAATACCAGCAGCGTCTTCCAAGCGGAAGTACTAGCAATTGGGGAAGCCTGTAGGTTACTAGTCGCAGATCTCTCTTTTAAGGGCAATATCGCTATTCTTTCGGATAGCCAAGCTGCAACAACTTCTATGGTGGTGGAACAAAACAGGAATAGCCTTTCCACCTTGAGTGAAAACCATTATGTTACCTTAATCTGGGTCTGGGGCATCGGAATATTGAAGGTAACGAAGAAGCAGCTGAACTGGGAAGAGGAGGATCTGCCATGAATAACGCTCTGGCAGAATCGGTATTCACACCATTAGGTGCAGTCTCGAACATTATGGCCCAATTACAACCTCAAGCAATCGTCAACATTGATAAACATGAAACGACAGGACGCCTAGAGACCAACGGCAGTCATAACTGGCTTCTGGTCTGTTGGAGAACAAGCAGCCAAAATAGGCATCCCTCGCAACACATACCTTCATAGTTGTAAACCGGAGAAAAAGGAAACAATCTTTCACTTCCTCTGTGAATGCCCTGCACTATGGAAGAACGGAATGTTAACCCTGGGCAAACCGTTGTTCGAGAGTCTCGGACAACTATCTGGCTTAGATGTCAACAACCTAATAAGGTTCTTAAGCCGCACATACTGGATATAGTCATGCTGTAAATAACTGTTAAACAAGTTGGTAACGAGGATGTGGCAACAAAATCGTGCGGAAGCGCTGGTTGGATTCTGGATGAATCACCACTCTAACCAACCCACCAACTTGACCTTAAGTGCGTCTAATCTATAAAAAAGTTACAATTTTTTTCAGATCCACAAAGTGATTTGTTTTTGACTACCATTCGACTGGCCCTTGGGTTCAGAATGTAAGTATAATAGAACTAAATAAATACCTATAACTATATACTTTCATTGCGTGACACAGTCCTTGACCTCCTCTCTGAACTTAATGCGAAATGCCTGATAGATTTGATTCTAGTTTTAGTCGCCTATTGTTTTCCTACCTTGTTAGCGGCCGCCGAACGCCAGGTTCTTTTCTACTAGGCCTTTCTAATTTAGAGACGATTTTCCTTTTTCTACTAAAATTACCAGCAGGTGCCAAAGTGAATACTTTCAGAGATGCAAAATTATTAGATCCACAAATCCTATATAGAACCTTTATCGGAAACATTACATTGGCCAACTCAGGGGAAACTTTTATCCATGCCCCTCCGAAAGGTTTGCCTGGGAATGCAATTTGCGTACGTCAAAAAAAAAACGTCACTAATTCTGATTGCTCAATAAGCCGGTAGCTTCCCAAATGCTAAATGCACTTTGGTAGACGTCCTCCAAACACTTGAGGTTCATCTCTAAAATTGTTGAAATATTTCAAACTCTGCCAGTCTTTGTTTGGCCATGGCTGGATACCTATGCAAAATAACTTAAGGGGGAATGTAAAAATTCAACCTTTTTTGATCGGCTAGGTATTTAATGTCTGCTCTTTATAATTGCTTTTGTCCTTTTCGGAAGCAATTACCAAGAACCTTCCCTTATCCGACGCCCCCTATCCTTCATTTTATTTCACTATGAGTTTATTTCGCTATGAGGTTACTTGTTCATTTTCCCTCAGTTAATATCTAAGATCATAAAATAGTGCGGGTTCCATTAAAACGGTTGCGATCCTCCTATTTCCAGCTCGTTGTCGAAGTGTCGCCGTCCCCACCGAAAAGCGTCTGTGTTTTTATTGACGGAAGCTGAAGAGTGTAATACGAGTATCACTTCGTAAGAAGCTTCTAATTATTATATTAATTAGACGCATTAAAAAGTGAAAACATAGTACGGCTTCAAAACCATTCTACTTATTAAGACTATCTTGGGTAATCAATGGCGGCAATTGCTATGTTACTGCTGAGTTCTTTAAGAAGAGGCTTGGAAACATGCTTTGCGTATTGCAGAGCTATTAGAAAGATTCTTGATTTCTACTAAGCAGATCCACCCAAGCCGCCCAGCGATGGACATAAGAAATACTTTCACAATTGACATGGAATTTTGCATTTTAAGAGCGTCTAAATCAGCTCTTCCATCTATGTCCCCATTTACTTACTTACCACCCTCATGCATTTCTAATTAGGTGTTGCAGCTTGGTACGTAAAGAGCGTTAATCATTATCACTGATCAATGAGGCTGACTGCATATTTTAGATGATATCACAGCCAATGACGCACCAACTGTCTGTCAGAAGGTGTTAACCCGTCATTAAGGTGTTATTCCAAGATTGATGTCACAGACATAAGTCACACACGAATCAGAAACATTCGTATGCTTGAACAACAAAGGCAAATAGATTTACAAAAATCTCTTCCACAAAGCCAAGATCCACAGCTCCCTTATGAGGCAAGCAAACAAAACACAGAAAGCTAAGAAAACAGAAGCAATAGATTGTTCGCCTGGCAATTTAAGGTAAACAATTTTCGGCGCTACTGGATGACAGTCAACTGACGAATGACAGGCGAACGACAAGTGTGCGTATGTGGCATACCAATGAGGTGGCTTTGTGGCAGATGGAGCTATGGAAAAGGTGTGCATGAGTTAAGCTTAAGGCTTTCGTATATATGTAAGTATGCATGTGGATTGGAATATAAATAGGTATGTAGATCAAAGCACGTTGTGTTGGAGTAGCTATGAATTTGGTAGCAAAGAGTTAAATATAAGGATTAGGGATGTCTTTTTTGGAATGTTTCGATATTAATACGTGTTCGTTTTTATTATATCGTTTACTGTATATACATGGTTGTGCATGCAAATTTAAGGCCAATCTGCTTATTTTTCAGACTAAACTATTTTTTTAAAGTCTGTACCCTTGTACTTAATTAATTAAGCCTTTTTCGCTTGTTTATTTTTTGTTTATTATTATTATTAAAAGCTGCAAAAGCATCAAGGGGTGCCTTTTATATGTCGGGATTAGAGAACAAAAACAAATTTTAATCATCGAAAATCACTTTATTGTTTTTCAAAATATTCTTCATGAAGATCTATACACTTTTGCATGCGTTTAAACCAATTGTCGAAGCACTTTTACCACTCTGAATGAGGTACCTCCAAAACATGCATTCTGAATGCCGTAACCGCTTTTTCAGGTGTCGAAAAACGTTGACCTCTCAGTTTGTTTTTTACGTACGGGAATAAAAAGAAGTCATTCGGTGCCAAGTCAGGACTATACGGCGGATGACCCATTAATTCGATGTTTTGGGTGCTCAAAAATACAGTTGTTTGAGCCGATGTGTGAGAGCTCGCATTGTCCTGGTGAAGAGTGATCCGTCTTTGGCGATTGGTTTTCCTAATTTCTTGGAAGGCAACTGGCAACCAAATGGTTGTGTACCACTCAGAATTTACTGTTCTGCGTTGTTCTAGTGGTACGGTTGCGACATGTCCAGTTTTTCCGAAAAAACAGGCGACCATTTGCTTGGAAGTGCTTCGTGCGCGAACAACTTTTGTTGGATATGGCTCATCTTGAAACACCCATACAGTCGACTGTTGTTTACTTTCGGGCTCATACGCGTAAATCCATGATTCATCACCTGTCACGATGTCATAGACGTGTTTCGAAGCCCCGCGATCGTATTTTTTGAGCATTTCCTTCGACCAATCGACACGAGCCTTTTTTTGAGCGATTGACAAATTGTGTGGGATCCAACGCGACCAAATTTTTTTGACAGTCAAATGTTTATGCAATATTGAATGTATGCTGGTCCCACTAATACCTAAGATTGTCTCAATCTCACGATAGGTCACATGACGATCTTGCAATATCAGTTCGCGCACAGCATCAATGGTTTTCGGAACAACAACTGATTTTGGACTACCTTCACGAAATTCGTCTTGGAGTGAACTACGACTACGATTGAATTCTCCATACCATCGATAAACACTGGTCCTTGATGGAGCTTCATCGCCAAAAAATGAATTAAGTTCATCCATGCAATGTTGCTGAGTTAATCCACGTCGAAAGTTGTAAAAAATAATCGCACGAAAATGTTCACGATTTAATTCCATTTTTGGACCGAGATGAATATTTTAAGTTACTGTAAACAACACAAATAGCGCTGGTATTTCAAAACGTTCTGAGTACGTAAAAGCAAAAAAATGTCAAACTTTGCGATACAGCTGTCAGTTGCCAGATTGCAACACCAGGGTTGCCAAATCTCGACATATAAAAGGCACCCCTCGTAAAACAAACGATGAAGCATGGCGGTGGCAGCCTTATGGTGTGGGATGCTCCACGTGGCATTTTGGTCCATTGGTACGAATATTCGGGATAATGCAAAACGAAGTCTATTTGAATATCTTACAGACAAATTTGCCGGATTTTGTTGACCTAACCGCATATCTAACAGACAACGGTATATTTCAGCAAGACGGGGACCCGAAACATACAAGAAAATTGTTCAAGAGTGGATAAAAAATCAGGACTTCCAGCTTTTAGAATGATCAGCATAGAGTCCTGATATAAACCTGAATTAAAATGTATGGGCTATTCTAAAGAAGCGGTTGCATCTTACGAAACGATCTCAAAGAAACATCGACGAACTATGGTCAAGAGTTCAGAAGGAATGGCGTGATATTCCACAATCAATTATTGAAGAACTCATCAAGAGCATGCCAAGACGTATAAATAGCGTCGGGTGCATATCGGCGAAAATTTGGTTGAATAACTTTTTTGAGAGATAGGCCAACTTCCTCATGGGTTCCCATGATTTGACTTATTTTGTATCGAAATATGCATTAAACATATTCTTAAAAATTTTTTGACTTGAAAATTTTTGCATTTGAAAAAAGTAAATGTATAAGCCACCCGGGTACCCGGCTAGCCCTATACAGAAAACACGATAGTCATGTATTATGTCATGAAAATATCTTTATTTATACAAATAAAAAGTAAATAAGTATTATTAGTAGTTAATTATAAATTATATTCTTTTTAAAATGTCTATTGAATAAATATACAGCATATAATAATAATTATTACATTTTGCAATGTGATTGTTTCGAAAACACAACATCGACATTGCACTATTTGCACAGTCAGTAACACGTGAAAAATTAATAAAAGTAATAAATAGAGAAATACATATAAATAATTAAATCTTAGTGATTAGTATTTAGCGTAATTCAAAATAACTGATCGTAATGTAAACATTTATTGATCTTTACTGAGTGCTCATCACAAATAGGCTTCTCGCACTCGGCACAACACTTCCTTGTCTTTCTTCGCTTACGAATAGGCTGCTCGTTGTAAATGTAGCATGACCCAACTACAACTTTTCTGCCAGTGACGTCTTGACGTTAGTTGTCAGCAGGTACTAGCACCGCTACTGGTTTTTCGAAGTAACTTTCGACTGCAAGCCTGGTGGCGTGGTTTCGCATAACCTACTGGTTAGAAGCTCGCTCTTGAATCACCGGCATTGCTAACTCTTCTGAAAGCTGGCGCAAAAATATTCTGCGTCGATTGCTTTTGTTGGAAAGCATATTATTACTTTCATAATAAATGACGTAAGCAGCAACACAAGCAATATCCAACATATTGTAGAAGAAAGCTAGCGGCCATCTGCAAGTTCGCCGTTGCGTATAGTACCTCATGTACATTTGATCCATAGTATCAACGCCGGCTTTGGTGCGGCTGCTTCATCTTCGCTCCCCTCCTCAGCGTCACCTTCTCTTTCGGCGTCATCGTCGACGTCTTCTTCTTCTTCTTGCTGCTGTTGTTCCTCGTCGACATTTGCACTTTCTTCATTTCACTTTCACATTCTTCATTATCTGACACTTTAGTATCACGATAATTATGCGTTCTATTGCTGGTTGGAAACGACTCGTTGTCTTCACTCTCCGAAAGATCCGATCTATCGTCATCGTCCTCGCCTAGTAGCTATTTCAAATACGCATCTTTTTCAGCGTCACTCAATCTACATAAAAAATAAATGTAATATTATTATTTTCGATATCCTATTTACATATATGCTTTACATTACCTCAAAAAATCCAATCCCGATAACTCCTTCATGGTTTTATTGCAATTTTATTTGTTACTTTAGATAAAAAATTTCAAAAAGTATGCATAAATTTCAGAAAATGGGTCACACAATATAAAGTTACACAATCACATAAAATATTAACACGAGAGCACGCGTGTACACTGATGTATGCAAACTATCTCAGTAATGACTGCGCACCGCTACGTCTTGCTTCGTCGACGATGAAAACGGAACTATGTATATTGCTTTTCAAAATGTGTAACCATATTGGTTTCAAAAGTGTTCTTGAGCATATGTCAGGCATAAAAGATTAGGAAGATCGACCTTTTCGCTTACCTTTCAAGTTGAATCCACCTGGCCTTCACAAAAACGAGAAATTTAGGGTGCAGCTGCCTACGTTTTATACCTGATATGGAAATTTATCAAGATGTGGTGACCTTATCATTATGTTTCAGCACACAAAACGCACAGTACCACCTAGAAAGTATTTTTTATCCCCATACGTTCCTAAGCCTGACCATCCAAGAGACTATCAGTCTCCGTATTGAATGCTAACGAGTCCTTCGTAGTTGAGTTTCAAAAACTAAGGGCTCCATTACGTGAGTTAAAGTAGCCAAAGCGGAACATTCACAAAAATTCTCTCAGATAGCTCACCATCCCCAGAACAAAACCTTTGTATCAAAACTCTGTATGACAAAGCACGACTGCCTGCGGCTATTAGTCAGTATAAGCTGCACACGGAAATAAGAGTTCTATACTGTAAAAAGCATGAGCGAGATGGAATTATTCGCTTTAGAGTGTATGCCCTCGCAGTTAAGAACGTTGAGCGCTGCCCAGGCCAGCTTGGTTTTTCGAGCTTGATAAATATTTTTAAGCCTGTTCATTCCAGTTCAATTAGCTAATCTAGATTATTTTTGGAAAGATCAATGAAATTTCGAGGGAAATTTCTTTATAGCGAGCGATAAATTATCAGCGAAACTTTTAGAGAGCGATAAGTTATCATCCTTTAAAAGAAAATCCACTTTCTGAATAAAATTAAACTTCTGAGATGCTAACCCCCCTGATTACGAGGCATGCGTGGATCTCCAGATTGCTTCAACATTAAAACACATTTGGGTTTGTGTCCTTGGACGAGTTTTGGGTTGGTATTAGGAGTGAACACCATGGAGTAGCCAAAAAGGTTTTCTTGATTATGCTTAATTGAGATGAGTTGAGATTTTTCAGCTTACACTTACACAAAAAATAAACTCTGGTATACCAGAAAAGCGCATTCAGTTGTCATACATAACACCGATCTTTAAAACAATAAATTATAAAGCTGTGAAACAATCTCACTCTTCATATCAAAAGTAAAATGTAAGTATATTACTTCTTGTAAAAGTTTTTGTTCATATTTAAATTGCAGTATATTTTTTTTAAATCAGCTTATGTGGGATTCCATAAAATTAAAGGTATTTAGTGTATGCCCCATTATGTATTTTAAAAGATCGGATGCCCATAAGCAGGGTTATGGCAGCGCTGTCTATCTACTTAATGCCCTCCCTACCGAGTGGATTACTAAATAGCTTCACCTCTTTCCTTTCCCAGCATTCTCTTTACTCTGAGCTTTAGCCGCTCGGTATTTTAACCTGTACGTAAAAATATTTTTTGAATTTACAACATTTTTTGCGAATGTTCTGGGAAAACATCAAAGCTTTTACATATATTGAGACTTCGTTGATTGCTCTTGCAAAGGCAGTTTTATACGTTTAAAGAAGAAAATATCGGCTCACTTGTGTATATTTCATTTTTGTATGTACATATGAAATCACAATAGCTGTTTTTGCTCGGAAGCCAAGGGCTGGGCATACCTGCATTTAAGATAATAGAAGAAGTGTCAAAGTTTGCAATGAATTGGCTAATGTTGCTGCGGCTTCTTTCGATGAAAGTTCATTCACTTATTAGCAAATCTAATTAATTTCTGTCTAAGTTGTTACGTCACAAACCTTTTTTCTAAAATTAATTTTCTACAATACTTATAATAATTTAATTAGATATAAGATACTCGTAAATACGATCTAAGAGCATACTGGCTGTAACTTAATTTTGGCGCTATCCGCAAAATCCTATCCACTTGATCTTGAATTTTAAATAGTTATCTATACTAATATTATAAAGAGGAAAACTTTGTTTGTTTGTTTGTTTGGTTGTAATGAATAGGCTCAAAAACTACTGGACCGATTTTAAAAATTCTTTCACCATTCGAAAGCTACATCATTCACGAGTAACATGGATTATATTTTATTTTGGAAATAGGACTCGAGATATAGGTCAAAACGTGGACCCGGGTAACCTTCGGATGCGTATGTACAATATGGGTATCAAATGAAAGCTGTTGATAAGTGCTTTAATACGGGTAATTTTCATACCTATTGATGACTAGGGTCTGGAAATATATGCCAAAACGTGGACCCGCCGTGTCTTTGAACCGAATTAAACCAAACTTACACACATTGTTAAGGAGGTACTGAAGATGGTTTCCGTATAGTTTGGATACCTATTGGTGGATAGGGTCTCGAGATATAGGTCAAAACGTGGACCCGGGTAACCTTCGGATGTGTATGTACAATATGGGTATCAAATGGAAGCTGTTGGTGAATGCTTTAGTTCAGAGTATTTCCATTCGCTCCGTGACTAGGGTCTCAAGATAGAGACCAAAACGTGGACCCTAGAATGTGTATGTACAATATGGGTATCAAATGAAAGCTGTTGATAAGTGCTTTAATACGGGTAATTTTCATACCTATTAATGACTAGGGTCTCGAATATATGCCAAAACGTGGACCCGCCGTGTCTTTGCACCGAATTAAACCAAACTTACGCACATTGTTAAGTAAGTATTGAAAATGGGTTTCGTAAAGTTTGGTTGTAATTCGGAGCACTGGCAACGGGTACAGCGTTCTTTTGAACCAGCCATAATGGCGCTTACTTTTTTAACGCTTGGGGCGGAACTGAACTGTCAAATTGACAGTGTGAGTTACAATATGTAAATATTTCTTTCTGATTTGGATGCCATAAGGAAAAAACGTAAGTGCAACATGTAAAAATTGTTTGTGAATTTTTTTGGAGTGGATTTTGGAACAGTGAATAATTTCTTACGAAATTTGAGAATTTAATGTGAAATCCGAATGAAATTATGTGTTCGTGGAAAAAAAATTTTTTTTCTTTCTTTTTTTTGAAAAATATAAATGGATAATGGTTAAAAAAGCTCCAATGCTTAATAAAACATATAAATTGAAACGAAAAATTCATGGATGATCAGGAAAAAAGACGATTGTTTATTCATATGCGTTGATTTGAAATTTAAAAACAATCTTCTTTTTTTTTGATTTTCAATTTATATTTTATATTTACTCAAAAACAAATAGAAAAACAAAAAATATTGTTTATGCCAAAGCGCTTGAATAAAGAATAAAGAAATAAATAATATGAAAATCATATATTTTCTGCTCTAAACCATATCTATTCTATTTTAGTGTGCCCAGCGAAGGGGGCCGGGTTTGCTAGTCTTCTAAATAATTTAACAAAATAAGGTATTAATCAAAGAAGAAATTAAAATTCCTTATCATTAAGACCATCCCTAATGTACTTATATACGTATTAATGTTCTTTCTGGAGCTCGCTCGTCGGAATAATAGATTTGTTGCTCCAAAATATTTTATAAAATACGAGAAAAAAACATTCACAGAAAATTTATTGAAACCAAATTCGAAAAATCGAAATGCAAATGTATGTAAATAAAACTGGAAGAACACTTTTCAGGGAAGATGTGCGTTGATGTGAAGCTACTTCGGATAAGGTCGTGCAGGCTTGTCGACCGAGCTAACTACATAGCTTATCTCGAACTTTCGCTGGAGTTACTGGGATATCAGTCACGGACTTTCGTCAAATGTGACTCATCCAATAGCTGCATGCTGCAATGAGGTGAAATGACATACACAAATGCCACTAGAGTACCCAGATCGGTGGCATCAATTGCAAAATTTAGCGAATTGTCTTTCGAGGCCAAAGTGAACTTGGCGAAGTGCATCAGATAAAACGCGCCCGTCATCCCTGTATTTTTATTTGTCAATTTAACCGATCATAACGCTGACTTTTTCATGAAAACAGATTTCATATTTGTGAGTGGAAAGAAGAAAATGGTGGAATGGGTTTATGGTATTCTAAAATCGGTGCAGTCTTCAAATTAACAGAAAGGTCGTCCATAGACGCTCTGAACAATTATTTCGATCGCTAAATGCTTGCCGACTGTATTTTCTACAACATGTCTATATTGCGTTTAAAAAAATGTAGCACAGGGAATTTAAAATGTAGATTATTCGCTATATGAAAAATTAACGCAATTGAGCCACTTCAAACTTACACTTTATATCAAAAATTAATGAATTGCATTATAAAGAAACTGCATTTTTGAAAAGAGAAAGAAAGTTTAAGATTTTGCTTAAAATATGCTCAATTTATTTTTCTAATTTTCATGATTATGATTTTTGTACCACCAATAATTGGATGCTCTGCCAATTTTTGGTTAACCAGTACGGCATTGCGGCATATGGCGGCCGCCGTAGCCGAATGGGTTGGTGCGTGATTACCATTCGGAATTCACAGAGAGGTCGTTGGTTCGAGTTTCGGTGAAACACCAAAATTAATAAAAAAAATTGTCTAATAGCGGTCGTCCCTCGGCAGGCAAAGGCAAACCTCAGAGTGTATTTCTGCCATGAAAAAGCTTCTCATAAAACTGAAACTGTAGGTCCCTCCATTTGTGGAACAACATCAAGACGCACACCACAAATAGGAGGAGGAGCTCGGCCAAACACCCAAAAAGGGTGTACGCGCCAATTATATATATATATATATATATTACGGCATTGCACAGGTGTTATCTATCGCTATCGAGAGATGATTAACGATTTTTTATGACCTGAATTGGATGGTATTGATCTCGACAACGATTATTTTCAACCAGACGTGCCACCCAAGCAACGAACCCATTGATCTTTTATGGGAAAAGTTTCCTCACCGTGTTATCTCTCGAAGAGGTGATCACAATTGGCCACTGAGATCTTGTGATTTAACGTCTTGTGACGTTTTTCTTTGGGGCCACGTGAAAGAGAAGGTCTACGTCAACAGCTCAGGGTCGATTCAAGACATCAAAGATGGAATTCGTGAGGCTATGGAGGGCATAGGGTAGCCACTTTGCAATTCAGTTATGGAAAATTTCATGAAAAGGGTATTGTCCCGTAAGCGTGGTCGTGGTGGTAATTTTCCTGATGTTATTTTCCACTATTAACGGCATACCTTCCTCTTTATAATGAAATAAACATCCGATCATTTACATTTTAAAATAGCATTTTTCTTTGAATACAAAAATAACACTCCTTGTTGGATAACCCTATATAACCGTAGGCCAAGCCACGAATATCGTTTCTAGATGGTGTATACCAGTGCATTTGCGTAAACGAGTTTATTATCTAACGCAATATACAAATATTAACTCCTACATTTAAATAAACCGAAATAGTTGCAGTTTAGCCAGCTATTGCGAGGAATTACTATAAAATACCAAGGATTGAGTGTTGCATATAACGCCATTGACTCTATTCTGCGCGGGCTGACATTGATTTTTAAAAGCTTTCAAAAAATAAATAGTACAAACATCAATAGACAAAAACAGTCCTCAAAATACTGATGAATCCCGCACGATTTTTGTACAGTGAGACACCGCGAAAAAATGAGAAAATTTCAGTCGTATATCAGAAATTGGATAAGAGCAAATACTAAATTAATTTTTCCCTTACCATATACTTATCTACATACTCCCACAATATCTTACAGAGGCTGTCCACTTATGATAATTTTCTCATTTTTTTCATCACAGCCAGCCTTATACGCAGCGGATGTTGCCTTCCAAGTTGGGAAGTTGGCTTGTCAGTCAATGTTAGAGAGATAAGGTGAACATTTACAAAATGTAATACAAGTAAGCCAAAAGCATGACAACTGCAAAGCTTACTTCTTAAGATGAATCAGTCTCCGAAAACTCGTAATACTGAAGTAATTCTAATCGAAATCATTCCATAAAAGGTAGCCCTTAACATTACCGGCAAACAATGTCTATCTCTTTTCAGTCTTCAAAAAAATAATGGCGCCTCCATCCTACAAATTATACCATGTCGTCAATTTCCCGTGATGTAATGAGGTACAAAGATAATCCATTACTTTACAAGTCATCTTAAGGGGTTACACGCAGTTATGACTTTCAAAAAAATCGATTTTTTTTATTGCATTTTTGTAATGTACATATATTCAAAAGTATACGCACGAAATTTGAAGTAGATCTAAGCAATACTTTCGGAGTTATACCTTAATATGTAGAGATGCCTCGGCACGTTTTAAGGTAGGTATTGAAACTTTAAACGTGTTTTTTTCAAAACGGCATTTTTCAAGTCGGTGTACACGATATCTGAAAAACGGCTTGTTTGATCGGTCAACCGTTTTAACTCAATCTTTAAAGATACATTTTCTAGTAATTAATTGTTCCTTTTGTAAATCTGATACTTATTTTCCATTTTATAATCAATTTACGGCCAAATTTTAACGTAAAAATCGAAATCTTTTCTTTTAAAAGCTGCCATTTTGTGAAAATTCACTATTTTGATTAGCCGAACGATTAATTACTAGATAATCAATATATTAACAAAATTTGTGTGGTTTTTTGATTTCAGATAATCCAATCCTGAGTTACGATGTACACCGTAAATCGTCTTTTTTTAAAGGAGGTTCCAGAAATCGCCTGCAGCGCGCTCTATAATCAACATTTTCATAAATAAAAAATTTTGTTACGTTCTTGAATGATGCTTTTATAACCTCCAAAAATTTTCAAATTAAAATATTCTGAAGTTTCTTCAGGATAAATCCTTGACAACCCGTCTTTTATTTGCTTCATAACTGCGTATAACCCCTTAAGTTGAGCGGCAATGCAAAAAGTAATTGGTAGTAAGCGTCTGTAGTCCACGGAGTTATTCCTAATATGTAGTATGTATGAACTCTGCCCCTGCATATAAAGGGATTATACGAAAATGCATATGCTGCCATTTCCTACAACTCCCTGGACATCAAAGTGCCGATCAAGCGAGGAAATTTCCGAACAACATACTCGTATCAGCTGTACTATACAATCCATAAGCAGTTGCATAGCGGCATTTAAGTCAGCGCTGAAGCTTAGTGAAAACGCATTTTTAGTGCGTTACGCATGCGCAGCAAACTGACAGGGAAAGCAGGCAAGTAGAATTTTCTACATACTCGGTCGTACTTAAAAGAATACGTGCATACACACATATCTATATAGAATCGTGTTTAATATATTGACCAGCAAAATACGGGAGTTTGCTTGCTTTTTGAAGCTCCTAACCGTCATCGAATGAAATTTCATTGAGGAATTTATGCACTGAACTGAAAACGTGACAAGTTTATGAAGATTTATCGAGTTCGCATTTGTGTGTAATACTTTTTTTTCACTTGAAGCGCTTACACCCACACATATACATAGTTATGTTTGAAAAACACGCATAAAAAATATTTCTATTTTTTTTTTACTTTTTAGGCGACAACTTTCAGAGTTATGCACATACTAATACACTTTTTGGTCACTTTGGCGTATACTTAATGTATTTATGTATATATGTATATATTATTGCATGAGTATTTACTGGTAACTGGTAAGTAATTGACGCCCAGTTAATTCTCACGATTTCGATTCAGTAAATTTTGTATTTTTGTAAAACAAAGCGCGTTGTTTGTGTTTGTTTTTTTGGTACATACTTACATATTTTCAATTCCATTTTCTGGCCGAACATGCATATTCGTGTCCAATGATTTGTAATTTACTCATTAAAATGCAATCATCACACATTGGAGTGGCGTAAAGTTTTGAATGAAGTGAAGGGGAATCCGCTGAAGCAACACTCAGATGTCGAATATCGAGTCGGAACCTCGCATTTACGTCAACCTCATCAAGTCGTACTATCACGCGTACGAGTATTTATGAGTTTTTAGGTCCCATCAAAGTTGGTTTGTATGGGAATATAGTACCCCAATACATGCATATGTGCATACGTACTTACGTATATTAAGGTGGCTCACCAAAAAGAAATGTTGCTAAGCCTAATCTTAAAAGTTTGAAATTTAAGGCTTCAAATGGATTTTTTGGCTCCTTAGTGAAGTGGAACGTATAGAAAATGTCTTCAAAATCGTGCATGGCGCTTTCATAAGCAATGAGATATCACCACGACTATGGATATTCATGGTTGACAAACTACTAAAAACTGAAGAGAGTATTGAAATCTCTCTAAATACTGGGTTGCCCATATTCGACGAGCCCATGTGTTTTTTTTTTTTTTTTAAATCAGAGAAAAACACAATTTTTTTGATGTTGACGATAATAATCATTTTATTTGGTTCAAATAAATTTTTTGACATCACTTTTTGAATATGATATCTCTCAAATGGCCACCTTGAGCCTGTACGGCGTATTGTGCCCGTTTTGCAGCATTTTAGCTAACATTTAGTTTTAGCTAATATAATATAATATTTCAGTTGGAATAGCGGCTATTTCCTCACGGATGTTGTTCTTGAGCTCTCCTATGGCCTTTGGCTTTTTAATATAAACCTTTGATTTTAAATATCCCCACCATAAGAAGTCAGGTGGCGTTAAATCGGGCGAACGCGGTGGGCAGTCAAAATCGCCATTTTTCGACATCAAAAACAACGAGCTGCATGTGGTGAAGCGCCGTCTTGTTGAAACCAGAACTGCCTCATACGCTTTCGATGAATAATTGGCATCACAAAATAGGTTATCATATCGCGATAACGCTCCTGATTGACGGTAACAGCTTGCCCATCTTCATTTTCGAAGAAAAACGGCCCAATAATCGTTTTCGCACTAACGCCGCACCAAACAGTGACTTCTTCGTCGTAAAGAGGTACCTCTTGAATTTCGTGAGGATTTTCAGTGGCGTAAATACGGCAATTTTGTTTGTTTACCGTCCCATTCAATAAGAAATGAGCCTCATCGGACGTGATGATTTTGCTCTTCTTCTTCTTCTTCTTTTGACTACTTTTGTTGAATGTAAATTTCAACAATTTGGGAGCGCTCGAGTGGCGTGTACTGTTCCGCGGTAAAAATCTGCTTGGACTGACGCTTGCAACGCGGTATGTCATTAAGCGATCTGACGTCTCTGTAAAAAGATACACGGTTGCCAGATGGGTTCGTCGAATGTGGACAACCCTGTAATGCACGAGTTGTCGGAATGTGCTGGATATTAAAATGTTGTGGAAGCTCAATGTAGATGAACGGACTACTCGTATGAATACCTTAGCATCATGGTTTATATACAAGAAGCTGCTAGATCTACCGTCTGCTTCACCACATTGGAGCTTCTTCTGCGGACCTTCGATGATTGCTGTAGTGACAACTTCGAGGACGACACTGAAAGCTTGTTACACTATTCTGTCCATCGCATTCTCACGAACTCACGTATAAATGTATACACCGACGGTCAGGGGCTATAAAATATTAGTTCTCGCGCAGCTCTAACTAAAGACTATTCGCATATTGTAAAGAAGCCATAAGAAAATTGGGGAAAGTTAACCATATTCAAAATTGAACGTCTTTAAGCTTCCAGAACACACAGATTTAGAAAGCAACGAAAGTAGCCAAGGGTAGCCAAGGTGGGCGGTCACTTAGATAAAATATTTGCTGAAAAATATGTAGACTCTTATCGGTAATTTAGTAAACACAGGACTGGTGTACAAGGCGTAGAAGCGAACAAAAAACTGTGAAGTTGCAAGAGCTCCGTGCAAATCATAAGCCAGGAGGATTGGCAAAACTCTTCATCTCCATAAATGAGATTACTCAAAGTGAGTGAACTGCGGGCGGTGCCCTTACTCTTGGCATCAAACGAATGTACGCTAGGCCTTACTACCGAATTAAAGGTAACCAACTGCGGAGATATTCTAGGGCACGTATTACGTGTTATTACGTGTGTAACCAGCCCTCGGCAGGCTAAAATTTAAATTACTCGTTGAAGGACAGAATGAATTAAATATATCGGGATCTCTAGACAACACAATTACCGTGGCTCTTTTACAGTTTCCTATAATAATTTTAAATATGACATTGCAATGTTAGAAAATGAATAAGGTTATTCACAAATCTTCAAATAAAATTTAAGTTTTTCAAAAGCCTACACCGCTTTAGGGATAATACAAGCCTGTTAACAAAAAACTTGGCTAAACGATAGTAAATATATATATTTAGGCACGCCCCAGCTCGGGCTCCCAGCTCAACCAGCATTACTTTGAACAACTTGTTGAATGCAGATATCTTAAGTTTGCATTTTTCGATAGTGAATTTTTCGAAATTTACAACAGGGCCTGACTGGGAAAACTGGGAACAATTTTGCAAAACAAATTTTTTTATTGGTGAAATTTATTTTACAAAATTTTTTTTTGCTCTATTTTTAGAGATAGTTTCAAGAAAAACTCTCTATTTAGCTAAAAGCTTATGGTAGAAGTTACTAAATATACCAAATTTTATCACCGTTATTTTGCTTTACTTTTTGGTATGTGGATGATTCACCTTAATGTTCACACATCACAATCCCGCAATTGCACTTATTTTTGCTGCTTCTTCTCCTTTCACTCCTTCTTCTGATCTCCTCTGTTGGCTCCTTCGGTCTCATTCGTTATGCACTCAGCGCCTTGGTAGTAAATACTAATTTGCATTTTATAGCGTCAATAGCTCCAATGTTTGTTTCTGTTAGTGTTTTGTTGAATTTTTAAATTTCTTTTCGCCTGAACATGACATGATTTTGTTTAATTTGTTGTTTTTAACAGTCATTTTATGTAGAGTTTTGTAGTTGTTTTTGGTGCTTTGTAACCAGATAATGCAATTGTTATGCGGCCGCTGCCACCAATCAACGTAAAATAAGCCAGACATCATCAGTCGGTGATAGATATCAGCCACTGAGCAGCAAACAAAAAACAAACCCGCCCTCGCCCACTCAGATACATCTGCAAAACACCACTTTCATAAAGTCCACCTCGGTAGACCGCTTTTTTCATACTGGTGGCCACATTGCGCATGGCGCCTATTTGGCATAACATTTTTTTTATATAAAAAAAAAATTTTTTTCTGTACTGGTCGTTCTGGATCTTCATCATTATTTGCTGATTGACGCATCGACAACTGTCAAAATAATTACTTTTTCTTACACAAGTTTTCTTTTTCTTTGCTAAATTCTTTCATCGTGTTTGCTATGTCCATAACCGGACAGATGACTCAAATATTTTTCGTTTGAAATTTTTTTATTTTATTTAAATAGAGCATTTTTCGCCTTGAAATTGACAGTCATATAAATCAGTTAACATTTGCATTTGTGGAATTTTAAACAAAAATATTCGTAGCACATAAATTATGGTTACGTTTTTGCCATCGACGTGAAATTTAGATACTTATCATATTTTTATTTATTACGTTGATTGCCATATAGGCCTCGTTGCTTCCATAGCTCGAGAGATCCACGAAGATCAGACTCAGGATCGTTCGTTTGTACAGGGTGGGCCAAATTAGACCTACTAATGTCACGCAGCAGGTCCATAGTTTGCCTAGCAGTATGCGCAGATGCTCCATCTTGTTGAAACCACAAATTAGGATACAGCTCCGCCATTGGCCGCAAAAAGTTTTCAATCAATGTTCTGTAAGAAGCTTCTGAAATCGATTCCGTCGTTTCATCCTCATTTTCGAAGAAATATGGACCGATAACTCTAGTGGCCATAACACCACACCAAACAGTTCACTTAGATGGATGCAACTGATGTTGGTGTGTTGCTCTTGGATTTTCAGAGCCCCGCAATCTACAGTTTTGTTTGTTGACATAACCATTTAAATGGAAATGCGTATCATTCGACATCAAAACATTATTTAAAAAATCAATTTGTGTGGCTAATTGTGTAAAACGAATAGCGTTTTGTAGTCGTTGTTGGTGGTTCCATAATAAATTTCCAACAATTCAGTTATAACCTACAAAAAGAGAAACATAAATATGTCAAAACATAAAAAAGTTATTTGAGCTTAACATTAGTAGGTCTTATTTGGCCCACCCTGTAGTTTGGCGACCTTCAGTACTTGGCCCTTCCATTGCGCTCGTAGTATTTTCTTTTCAATCTTTGTCTGCTTACTCCATCCGTGCCATTATAAAGCTCGTACAGTTCATCGTTCTACAAGGTGGCGCAAAAGTAACCTTGCGATGTTTTTTAGCTGTAATTTAAAAAAAAAATGAAAAACTTTGATTCTTCTTGTGGATTATTTTTATTTGGTCTTTTAATTTTGTTTTACATCAAGTCGAGAGTATGATGTCATGTAAATGGCCGCCGCCACAGTTGATTGCCATTTGAGCCCTTTTCATGGCATTTTCCATCACTTTGGCCAAAACTTCCGGCGATAGGTCCTCACATTCTTGACGGATATTGTCTTTAAGAGCTGCAAGAGTCTGAGGCTTGTTGACATAAACCCGCGACTTCAAAAAGCCCCACAAAAGGAAGTCTGGAGCGGTCAAATCAGGCGATCTTGCTGGCCAGTGCAAAGCGCCAAAACAGGTGATTAGGCGCCCGGGAAATGCATCCTTCAGCTCATCGGTTGTGGCACGTGCAGTGTGTGCCGTTGCACCGTCCTGTTGGAACCACATGTTTTCCAATCCCAATTCATCAAGTTGCGGCAAAAAAACTCGTTGATCATTGCTCTGTAGCGCTCACCATTCACAGTAACGGTTTGGCCCGCGACGTCTTCGAAGAAAAAAGGTCCGATGAGTCCTCCAGCGAAAACAGCACACCATACAGTGACTTTGAGCGGGTGTAATGGCTCTTCGTGGGTTACACGCGGACTTTCAGTGCCTCAGAAGCGTAAATTTTTCTTATTTACGTACCCGCTAAGATGGAAATGGGCCTCATCACTCATGATTATTTTTGATGAAAAATCATGTTCCTCTTGGTGGTGATTAAGGATGGCTTGAGCGTACGTTAGACGCGATTGGCGGTCAGCAGCTAACAGCTTCCATGACATCCTCGGCTACAGCAGCAATATTCTCTACAGAACGGCTACTCCGGGGTCTGCCACGCCTGGTAGCATCTCGTGTTGTGCCAGTCTCTTCGAGGCGAGCGGCTAAACGTCGCAGTGTTTCACCAGTAGGCGTTGGACGGCGAGGAAATCTGCGACGAAATTCACGTTGTGCCAAAGTCACCGACCGATTATTGATCAAATAAATAGTCAGCAATATTCCGCGTTCTGGAGCAGTGTAGCGTAACATTGTTTATTAACGTGTATTTCGCATGTGTTTACTATACAAATGTCAAAACAGAACTGACATTAGGGGCCAATCGCAAAATTTATAGCAGTTTCTGATAGGAGGATTACTTTAGCGCCACCTGTTATAACCGTTCACCGTTCGTTCATTATCGGCATCCGTCGCCCACACGCATTATCACCTTATCCTCAGCAGAGCTTTAAAAACTAGGTGTGTGTGATGCACTAAATTTATGTCATTATTTCCCTACTTTTCCTCCAAATATGCTGGATAAAGCTTGTTGAAAACATAGCACATTATTAAGATTTATTCGGTTTTAAGTAATTGAAAAAGTCAACAGGTTCTTTGTGTCCATAACGCATTCTCATTAATATCGAATAAATCAAGTGAACTTATACTTTAAGAAGATATAAACAAGTGAAAACCTGCTTTCTGGTTCTACTCCAATGACGCTAGAATAACTGAAGCACTAGAACAAACTACTAAACTATCTAATCAACATCGTCATCATTAACTTCAGACAACGTTCCAATTGTCAATGATCATTGTACTTAGATCATTTATGAATTCAGCCACCTTCCGCGGTCTTTCTATGCTTATTTTTTCCACCGGTGTTCTGTGATACTAGTTAGTAGCCCATCCTATGCTAGCAGCTCATATTGGCATTCTGCTAATATGACCCAACCATCTTATTCATTGACTTTTTATATATCTTACTGCATTACTAAAAGCTCTTCGTAATAATTAGCTTACTCGATATGTGCCATCTGCCAGAAAAGTTTCTGCACTCTTCTTAACAGTTGAGATTTAAAGCATGCTTTGTTCGCAGAGCATATTCGATCACTTATGGCTACAGATGTGTCGACATTGTTGCTCATGATTAGGCCTAGGTATTTGAGTTGAGCTGAGCTATTCAAACATGGCGGCGAGGAGCTGGTAAGGTGCATGCATCAGCTCCTATGCAAAATATGGTCGGATGAAAGCATGCCTGCCGATTGGAATTTAAGTGTGCTCTGCCCAATCCATAAGAAGGGCGATCCTGCAATCTGTGCCAATTACCGCGAGATTAGTCTTCTTAATTTCGCCTATAAGGTTCAAGCGAGCGTTTTGTGTGAAAGGCTGAGGCCCACCGTCAACCAACTGATTGGACCTTATCAGTGTGGCTTTACACCTGGAAAGTCTACCATCGACCAAATATTTACAATACGCCAAATCTTGGAAAAACCCCATGGAAGGAGAATCGACACACACCATCTTTTCGTCGATTTCAAAGCTGCATTCGAAAGTACGAAGAGGAGTTATCTTTATGCCGCGATGTCTGAATTTGGTATCCCCAAAAAACTAATACGGCTTTGCAGGATGACGTTGCTCAACACCAGCAGCACCGTCAGAATTGGGAAGGACCTCTCCGAGCCGTTTGATACCAAACGAGGTTTTAGACAAGGTGATTCGCTGGTGACTAACGTGATGTTGGAGAGCATCGTACGAGCCGCAGAACTTAATCGCTCAGGCACAATATTTTATAAGAGCGTACAATTGTTGGCGTATGCCGATGATATTGACATCATCGGTCTTAACAACCGCGCTGTTAGTTCTGCCTTCTCCAAACTGGATAAAGAGGCAAAGCAAATGAGTCTGGAGGTGAACGAGGACAAAACGAAATACCTCCTGTCTTCAAACAAACAGTCGGCGCACTCGCGCATCGGCACCCACGTCACTGTTGACAGTTATAATTTCGAGGTTGTAAGAGACTTCGTTTATTTAGGAACCAGCATTAACACCGATAATAACGTCAGCCTTGAAATCCAACGTAGAATCTCTCTTGCCAACAAGTGCTACTTTGGACTAAGTAGGCAACTGAGCAGTAAAGACCTTTCTTGATGAACAAAATTAACACTCTATAGGCTCTCATCATGCCCGTCCTAACGTATGGCGCAGAAGCTTGGACGATGACAACATCCGATGAAGCGACGCTTGGAGTGTTCGAGAGAAAGATTCTGCGCAAGATTTTTGGACCTTTGCACGTTGGCAACAGCGAATATCGCAGACGATGGAACGATGAGCTGTATGAGCTTTACGACGACATAGACATAGCGCAGCGAATAAAGATCCAGCGGCTACGTTGGCTGGGTCATGTCGTCCGAATGGATACAAACGCTCCGGCTTTGAAAGTATTCGATGCGGTACCAACTGGTGGTAGTAGAGGAAGGCCTCCTCTGCGTTGGAAAGATCAGGTGGAGAAGGACTTGGCTTCAGTTGGTGTGTCCAATTGGCGCCGGTTAGCACGAGAAAGAAACGACTGGCGCGCTTTGTTAAGCTCGGCCAAAATCGCGTAAGCGGTTATCGCGCCAATTAAGAAGAAGAATTTGAGTTGATCCTTCCTCTAGATGCATTCACGTTAAAGAATTTCTCGGCTTTAAATTCTTTGTACGGTGCATGTACTTAGTTTTCCATGTGCAACCCGGTATAGTACTAGATGCCGGTTTCTTGCTCTCTTATGTTTAGCTTCACTTTGCGCTATAAGAGCAATGCCATCAGCATACGCTAGTACTTGAGACTTGTTGTTGAAAATTGATTCTCAAGTTTGGTTAACCTACCTAACCACCACGGTGTTTCTCATACACTAGGACTTTGAACAATTTGGTGTTTATTAGAATCTGGAAATATTTTTTGCCCAGTGACACCTTTTTTCTTTGAATGGTGACATTTAATGTGTTAAATGTAGACGTGCTTTCAAATTAATAAAATGCCCTAATTTGGATTTAAAGTATTAAAATAATTGAAGAATTTAACCAAATAACTCCAGGTCGCCGCCGTAGCCAAATGCGTTTGTGAGTGACAATTCGGAAGTACACATCTGTGCTTGACACACCGAATGATAGAAAGAGGTTTTTCACTGTACACTAATTTAGAGTACTTTCGTAATATGGATGGATTTCATTATTACTTCTTTTGCACAGTTTTCGGGAAAATATTTATAGTTTTTTATCTTACACGATTTTTAAAGTTGTGGAACATATCCCCAAATTTACCAAATGTATTTTTTTATATTACATAATTCTTTTTTGTATGCTTTTCTAAGAAACGTATCTATCTTGTAAAAACAAAGTTGGGTGTATATAACTTTAGACCATTGTGAGCATGAAACATCAAATTCTAGAAAAAAATTCTACCTTAAAAAAATCTGCCATTCGAAGGCAGTATAAAACTATAAGAACTTCTATGTAAGATATAACATCAAGAGGCACAATACAATCCAGTATCAGAACTACAAGAGTATGGAATATTGTTTCTGCATCTCCCTCAAATTACTCAGGAAACTTTCATTCGCAAATATATTTGGGTATTTCGGGTGTACCCAGTGTCTCGTGTGTTTACCCAGCAATTCCCTAATGCTCAATATAAATCTCTTCTTCCACCTAACTTTCATTCCACCGGTGTTGCGAGATGTCGATGGATATGTAGAGGGTGGGCATCTGATAGCTAAAATAGATTCTTCTTAGAAATTTAGGTTCTGATCAGAAATTACAAAATATGCAGGGAACCAAAGTTAAAGTTAATGGTGGCCACGTCATGTTAATTTATTATTCGAGTACTCAGCCGAAACGGTAATGCCAATTGATTGCCTAGAATCTACGATTTGGTTTCATTAGACTATATCTTGTAGGGTTTGCACAATAGATCAACTCTGGTCGCAGTGCGTAATGGCCTTCTAATATCTTGTAGGGTGTCGTTAGGGATAAATGTATTGTCAGCTGTACAGGGAGCATTGAAGAGTTAATTACAAAATTGAGGCTGCCTTTCGTGAAATAAGTGTCGGAACGCACGAAAATTACTGAAAAATTGGGTTGGTAGTTTAAAATATCTGTACATCTTCTATTTAAAGCCGACTTAAATAAAATTATATAAATTATAATAAGTTATCGTCGTTTCAACTACCAGAATACTTTCGTGGTGTGAAAATCGCAAATGAAATGTGGGGAGCTTAAGCGTTGTGCAGCTAATTTTGTACAGGGTGGGCCATATAGCGATTGCTTTTTGAACCACCTATTTTTTTGAGAATGGTAACACAAATGACATGCCAAATGTGTTCATAATTTACTTAAAGGTTTGACATTTACGAAATGGGACGCTATACGCTTGAAGAAAATTGGGAAATATTGAAAACCTATTTCTAAAGTGGTGAGTTTTCTTCTTCTTTTCTGATTTTCACATCGGTGGCTACGTCAATAAGTAAAATTGTCAGATTTGGGGCTCAGAAAATCCACACGTTACTGTAGAGAAGCAAACGAGTCACTGTTTGACACGGTTTTTGGTCTGGCGGCATCATCGGGCCTTTTTTTTCGAAAAGCGAGGAACCGTGGTTACAGTAAATGGCGAGCGTTACCGTGACATGCTCAACGAGTTGTTTCCAAAAATTGAAGACGATGACATGGACGACATTTGGTTTCAACAGGCAGGTTGTCACACTGCCAAAGTTACACTTGAACTTTTGGCTACCGTTTTTGAAAACCGAATAATCAGAATAAATTCCGATATCAATTGACCGCCTCGGAGCTGTGATTTAAGCCCGTTGGACTATTTTTTGTGGGGAACCGTTAAGAACAAATGCTATGCGAACCATCCAGAGACGATTAATGCTTTAAAACACGAAATCGAAGTTGTCATTCATGAAATTGGAGCCCAAACAAACGAAAATGTGCTTAAAAATTGGGTTGATTGAATGACCTACTGTAAAGCCAGTCGTGGCAGTCATTTGAACGATATTATTTTTTATTCATAAATGACAATGTTCAATCTTCAAAATAAAAAAAAAGTTTGAAAAAATATTGATTAATTTTGTTTTTATAGCCGATTCAAAAAGCAAATTTTACATGGCCCACCCTATATTTTCATGTAGCGGAGTCGCGGTTGTTTCTTTAAACAAAAACCTCAAAAGGAGAAATTATTTTTTGAATTCTTAATTATAATTTTTGTTTTATTAAAAAGTACTTTTTTTTTTGGCAAAGCAATATTTTGGTATGCAAGTAACTCAGCTGAACTAAATTCATTGTCAGTGAAATCGGGCTCGTATTTTGAAACAAGTTTCGTTACGATAGTAGACTTTCAAAACATTTCAGCTAACAAAATATACAACAACAAGCACCAAAAATAGTTTAACGCCCACAAATGTAGCGATGCGATGTGAGTTGAAATTTTAATGGGCTCCCTCAGTAAAGGTGATTAAAATGGTAGTAAAGTGAAGTAGAAAAAGTAGAAAAATAGAAAATAAATTAAATGCTTTGTATTTAGAACGGCGAGTATGTTGACGAAGGTTATAGTTTTTTTTTTGGTTTGCTGTTTACTTTTGATTTGTTCTTCTTTAAATTCTTTTCATTTGTTTTCGGGGCAATGCTCAACCAGCTGCCCGAGGCTTATTACTCGAAAAGTACAGTTGATTTTCACCAATACCGTACACATTTGCAATTTTTAATAGTTTTTTTAAAGAAATGTACACAAGTAAAAACAGCTGCCACAATGAAGATACTTACATACATATGTACATATGGACATCTATGTATATGCAAACAGTTATGAGCTTCGCATATGTGAGCGTAAAAGAGTAAAAAAACATTTCTGTAACCATTTTAATGAGAAAAAATCATTACTCTTCAAAGAGCCACGAATTCAAAGGTCGAGCTGCAACTGCACTTAATATGTATGTATGTATGAGTGTGTGTATGAGTATGCAATCCACAGCAGCCTGTTGCTTCATCTATTCGAACGCCAACAACTACAACTATGTATCTGCACACCAGATCTCCAATATTTACTACCTGCTACAAAGCCAACTCAGGCATCTATGCACATCTCTACATCCCTACGTCCATACATACATACACACGTACGAGCGCAACTATCCCCAGCAACCGACCACCGACTGCTGTGCCGTGATTCGTTTCATTTGTTGCATTTGCCTCAGCATTCAGCATTCACCATCCGCATCAACATCTCTTTGCTGTATGCATTGTTGTTGCTTCTTACATCCATTTTTTCAATTTCTTCGTGCTTATCGGCGCATATCCTGCAACCTGCCAGGATAAGCATCATCAGACATTCACAATATAAGCAGATTGTTTTTTGTTTTTGTTATTTTTTTTTTCAAATACTACTCAACAGTGTTGTTGTTGTCGTATACTTCAAATACCCGCTCTCTATCCGCATAGCAATCTGTTGCATGCACATGTCCTTCGTCCTTTTTGATACTTTTTTTGTTGTTATTGTTTTTGCACCACTGAAGCATTTGTTTTGTTAGTTTTTTTTTTGTTCTTGATTATTTCCCCGTCTCGCTTTGATTTACATTCTTGGAAAGAAACAGTCGGCAAATGCAACAGATTTTCAATTGTTGCAGACAAAAACGGCTGCTGTTAGCGCAGTTGTTGTTGCTGCACAGCAAAAATAAAAACTGTATACATCTGCAAGGTGTTCCACTTTGCTGACCTTATTCGCTTCGGGACATATGCACCGGCTTATTTGCTCGACTATTTGTACACAGTAAGTGCTAATGTATGAGTGTGTGTATGTATGCATGTACATATGTATGTTTGTATGCATTGATATTCGATTTGCCCTCGGTTGGTATTAGGGATTTCCTGCACAACCAAATGGTAAAAAACATTTGCTCAACTGATTTCTCACACACACACATACCCACATACACACAAAAGCCAGAAAAATCTCACGGCAACTCACATGTCGCGGTTGCACATGTCCTTCTCGCCATATTAACTTGGACTGCTCGTTGTTTTGTTGAGGTAAGCGAGACAGCTATCAGCCACAAGCTGGATACAAATATTCAGATAGTGAAAATTCTAGTCTTCTGAGTAGTACTTAGCCTTCGGCATTCTGTATAAAAAGAATGAGATTGAGATTCTATACTCAGCTGATATTCACCACTACCTATTCCTCTTTCCTGTTGCCGCTTTCTCCATTCAATAGTACCAGAATAGAGAAGTTTGAGATTCGTGTCTAAATGAGCAACTTGGGAGCAACCATTTAACCTAAGCTAAACTAATCTAATCTCTGGCTGATACCACACCACAGAACTCTCAAGCTACATTTATATCCGACCAGTTTTTCAGAACAAGCTGAGCTCTGCTTAGCAGCCAAACTAAATTTTAAGGCTTTGTCTACAATTTCAATAGATTTGACTTCGCTCTTATGACAGTTTTTGAATTTTGTTCGTTGCCGAATGACAAACTTACATCCTTCAAACGCTGGCATCGCAGCCACAGTTTTGGACAGCCATTCGAGCGATTGAGTGTTTGAGCATTCCACCTTCAAGATACCATGCTCAACTCCCATTCGCTCGAATCTAGGTACATCTTTCGATTTCCCTATCGCCTCCCAGACTTGATTGTCGACAAAATCCAATGGTTTTTGGGACAACTGGATATGCCCATCGCCACAGATCTCCACCATCATGCCGTTGGCTGCTGCCGGAGCATAGTTACTTCCAACGGACAATAGTGGATCACTAGGCGGACTCGGTTTCGCGCTATCTACTGCGCTCGTAGCCCCCGCGGCACTCTTTGCACTGGATTCGTTGGTACTACTACCAGCTACTTGATTGCTGCAAGAGGCTCCACCTGCTTACTTCGGGTTCGGGTTTATTACCCTTCCTCCTTTTCTTCTTCCCTGTGTCAACTGGTGCGCTCACCGTCGCTTCATCTGTTAAGGTGGCCAGATCAGATGGGTCATCATCAGATCAGTTCCTCTTGCCAGATTCGGCTACAGGAGTGGGCGAAGACAAATTAGCCGCAACTCCGGTTTGAGTGGCAGTTGGCATAGCTACGTTAGCCGTAGTCATACCTACTGTTTCTTTTGCCTTCTTCGCGTTCTTCTGCCTTTGCTGCTTCTTCTATCTATTAGACAGATTTTCTCCTGTAGCTGGCATCTGTTCTGTGGCCATTGGTGCACTGGTACTTTCTGAGCGTGAACCCGGATTAACCATAGTCCCAACAGTTGCCGAAACTGGTGCCAGGAGAGGAACCAATTTGGTTTTCTCCGTCGTGGTGACTTGACAGGCAGGAGTTACCTGCGTCATAACCACGTCTGCATTCTCCAAATTGCCTCCCGCATCAGACGCTTTCTTTGTAGCCGTTAGTGCAGTGGCACTTTTTGGACTTGCATCCAAATTAACAACATTACTTCCATACGCAGAGGAAAGCGTCAAAGCACTGAGACGTAAATGAGCTAGCGCAGCCTCCCCAGGATCAGCTAAAGGGCTTGCAGTGGTCGCCTGCATCTCCATTGCTTTCGCTGGTTCCGCTGAGCCAAGCTCATTTTCGCCCAGTAGCAGGCTCCCTATAGAGCTACGTATAGAGCCTGACGAGGATGCATCGTCCAACAGGTGTCCATCCTCAACCAGTAGCTTGCTTCCTCCAGGGCCCTGATTTTCAGCCCTGGTCGTCTTGGTGGTGAATGAGTTTTGGGCCTGCACATCCGATGCCCAAGCCGCTGGAGAGCCAGCGGAAGGATTCCCACAAGTGTGTGTACCTCGTGCAGAGTAATCCTCGTTTGAACTCATTTCCATTTGGTGGCACTATTAATACTCTTCAAGGGAGCCACTGTTGAAGAGGAAATCCGTTATCGACAGTTCAAGTTTAGATCCGTAGTGTTCTGTTCTAACTCAGTAATCACTCTATTTGTCAACCGACAGCAAGGGATCTTACTAACTTAAGTAACAGGGTTACCTCGCGCAGGATGTGATTCTTCATCACGCACTAAAGGTCTTGGCTTAGCAGAGGCTATGGGGTGGGAGTAACCCTCTGTATTGCGCATATCTACGCCCTGTGCCATCCTCATAATAGTCATAGTCAGTCCTAAGAAATACCCATACAGTGAGAACAAACACTTAACCTCTAAGATACTGAGGTGGAACTCAGGTGTATTTACACCTGAAGCAGTGATCGAGAAAATTATGATTGGCGAAAAAAATGGAATTCCGTCGCAAATTTTGTGGAGGATATTATCCGACAAAAGAAGCGTGAAATGGAAACTTATGTTGAAGACCATTGAGCATAGGTTTCTAAAAACAGGCGACCTTGGATGCAGGGTGAGTAAGTAAGTGTCCTTCTAAGGACGCCGTCTTGAGCCTCTACCTCGAAGCAATGCAGAAGCAGTCCCAGGGTGGAGGGAAAAATCCAAGAGAAGAGGAGGGATATTTTTAGCGGAATCGCCACACACGTAGTAGCAACGGTTACTATATGGTGCGAAGGCATTTTTAACCCAACCTCACCGCAAAAAAAAAAACAGTTAGCAAATGGTGTAAGTGCCAGTTATATTCATATATGCTCGCCGAACTTCAATATATTATTATAGATCATATTTCATCTCGGATGTGCTTAAGATTTTTGTTAATTACTGAGTGATTTAACGTGACTTTTTAAATCCCTGCATTTCAATTAGCGCCAAATCGCCACTGTCTACTTTCATACTCATGTGAATTAGAGTCCTGACAATCAGTACCCCGTTCCTCCAACTTATTTTTAGTAATAGGTAAATCATTTACCACATACTCGCCTATTGCTATTCATTCAATGCCTCATTCGACTGTTTGGTATTCAGACTAGCTACACATTTCGATTCTACGCGCAATTTTTTTCACTTAATTTAAATTTCTTCTACTTGTATATATGCGTATGTATGTATGTATGAATTTTGTGCTAAACTACAAAGTTTAAAAAACAATAAAATACACGCAATTGAAATGGTCATTTCTCGTGGGAGGCAAACGTGCTGTAAGTTGTGGAATTTGTTATTCAATCGATTGGTGCGTTTGCCTATTGAATTTTGAATTTAGATATTCTATGTATGAGCCACCGAAATTCTCTTATATGCATTTTTGATTATAAATGTACACACATACACACACAAATATACATATATAAGATATATATATTCAGTACGTTTGTCAAAATGTTTGGTAGTTTTATTTCTAATCGACAAAAATATCAACAGGAGGCACTAATTACCAAGCGATAGCAAAATAAAGAAATGAAGTTTGCGCACTTTTATTACGCACTGTCACACCTTCAAAGATTATTTGAAAGTTATGTCGATAAGCGTTCACGAATCGAATTTTATGAATGAAAATTTGTATTGAATGAAAAAGTTTGGAATTTTTGATGGTGTTGAACTCTGAAGAATTGGTGGAAATAAGCAAAAGACATTACTGAGAATGGTAATCAGTTATTGAATATGTAAATGTGAAACCTATAGGCACATGTTTACTTAACCCATCTTCGGCCGCTACAAGAATTCGACATAATTTTTCCATTTCCCATTTAGTCAGTGCTTATAGGACCGTAATCAAGAAAAATTAAAAAAAAAAAATTTTGACCATCGGTGTTTTAGATATGGACTGGTCGAAAAATCGACCGCTGGCCAAAAACCGTCAAATATATTAAAAAAAAAAAAAAATACAACATTTATGAAAAAAATTTAGCACTCGAAGTCAATTTATTTCATTTTATTTCAAATACAAATATTTTTTTGTTGTTTTATTGATAGAAAAGTCAGCTTACAAATTTTTATGATAATCATCAAAACATTTAGTATGTAAATGAATATTGCATTTTTTGCAAGTAAAAATAGTATGTTTCTTGCAAAATGTACACCGCCGAAATTTGTTTCCAATGCTTCTCATGACGGCGTGTACCCTTTCATTGATCCGAGGAAGGTTCGATGGACATTCATCTCCATGTTCGTTTTCATACTCGTCCTCGTCCTTGTCGTAATTCAATAATTCTGTTGTGACTTTGGAACGAAAATCAACGACAGTGGTTTTATCTTTTCAATTTTTGCCATCATACAATGAAGTTTCCATGCATTGACCATAGCGTTACAAAGAGCATTTGTCCATATTGGCCACCACCATTTTTTTCGTCTCATACATATTCTATAATTTGCCACCTCATTATCATGGAGATCCACACCACCCATGCCATGATTATACTGTTGAATAACTTTTGGCGGCGGGATAGTGATAGTTTGTTTTTTCTTCCGACAATATCTTTTAGTGCTAATAATTGGATTGAATGTGGAGTTATTAGTTGTAACATTGACTACAGCGTTATCATTCCACCGAACAGTCAATATTTCTTGCAGTCACACAAATCAAAGAGAATCATTTCGGGGAATCACACAAATCAAAAAAAAAATCATTTCGGGGAATTACACATTCAAATTTTACGTTGGATAGAGCGAGATAAATATATAATACAAAAAAGGTTAAATAGCAAAAGGAGCTGCCAGATTTCTAGCTTAAAAATTGGCAATTTTAGAAGTACGAATGAATAATGTCCCTGCAGGGAAATAGTCTAGTTCTGAACTGGTACGCCTCTAGTACGTTATTCGCCACTACTAGTTCGCGATAAATCTCGTTTGCATGTAAACAACTGGTGAATTTAACATAGCGATGTCATAGGAAATCGAAATTGCCCCTGCTGCACTTCCGTTTCTGTAGTTCCGAACTAGTTCTATATTCGCCAAATAAGAACCAGTCTATTTTAGGCAATGAAAATAATTTTTTTAAAAACGAGTATACTGATTTTCCTGTGTTAGTGATTTTAAATTATTTTTAAAGGCATCGAATTTCTTTGAATGATTAAATGAAACGTACTTACCATTATTTCTTATATCAACAAGCTCCCAGGTTTGAATGACGTCAGGCGCACCATGTTAATATGAAAACACAAAATGTGCTTTTATACGATCGAAACTACGAAAAAGAATATGCAAAGCGCAAATAGAAAGCATATTGAAGCGAAAAACTCTAAAACTAAAAATCTTAGCGGAATGCCAACATTCCACCGCTGCATCCCTTTTAGGATAGTTCCGCTCTAGTTCGATATTAGACGAATGAGAACTAGTTCGATTTGTAGGTATTTTCTAATAGTCCCGTACCATCCAATATATGACAGGATCGATTTTGGAGGTAAGGTACTAGTGCTGAACTAAAATTTTGGTTCACTAGTAGTGATTTTCCCTGCAGGGGTAGTACCTTTCCTATACCACAAAGATACTTCCATCTCTTTCAATAAGAAATAAATATTGCTAGATTTTATTCTATCCTACATGACAGTTCCTGGCCAGCGGTCGATTTACGTCCATAAAACAGTAAAAATTATTGCAATATCGATATGTTACTTTTTTGATTCTCTTAATTTCATCTTTTCTCTTCACAATAAATTAGTAACAATTATTTGTTTTTTTTGTTTTTCATTATTTTTTCATCTGCACAAAAAACACGTAAAAATAGTGATAACTTCATTCTTTTTCAAAAATTTTATTTATTTATTTATTTATTTTTTTAATTTATTTATTTATTACTAGTATAATAATACATTATAATTTACAATAAACTGTAAGTCCAACAGAGACTATTAAAAGTCTGTTCGTAGGCTAGTAGCATTTATAATGACAATCTAACAAACTAAATATAACATTTAACAAAATAAGTTTTGTATGTAACATACGTAACATACATTTGACTTACTAACTATATCTGCCCTGAATCTTTTTTTCTTAAAAAATTATGCTCTAGAAATTAACTAAATTCCAAATTTAAAACTCGTGAAAACTGATCAATAAATTTACATTTAGTTTCTGAGATATTGGAGTCCGAAGTTGGTGGTCGAAAAATCGACCAGCTGCCGAAAATGGGTTAACTTAATGGTCAGGGATTCCTAAGCACAGTTTGGTATTTATAGGCTGTGATGGTCATGATTTTTGGGGGTGTCAGTCAAATTTACTGTTTATATATTCAGCCACTAATGCCAAATTAGCAGCAAGTGCAAATGATAAAATTTGATTAAGAACAACTTGAGTGTATAGTTATCTCTTGCGAATGTGACGTGAATGGGCCACCGAGATCGTTAGACTTAACCTTGCGACGCCTTCCTCGGAAGTTTTTTGAAGTCGCAGGTCTATTCCAATAATTTTTTACAATCGTCTCACAGACCCTCACAGTAAGCTGGATGTAAGGAGCAGAGTAATCGGAAATCGAATCATGTACGTCTCAAATACGAATTTCAAATACAAAATTCGTTATTATTTCACACAGTTCTTGTTTTAGTACATTTTAAATTCCAACAACCCTTATTGGAAAATTCTGTATAAGGAAAAATAGGCTTTCCTGAAAAAATGTATATACCTATAGTAGTCGGAATTCAAAGAGAGGTCGTTGGTTCGAATCTCGGTGAAAGCAAAATTAATGAAAACATTTTTCTAATAGCGGTCGCCCCTCGGCAGGCAATGGCAAACCTCCGAGTGTATTTCTGCCATGAGAAAGCTCCTCATAAAAATATCTGCCGTTCGGAGTCGGCTTGAAACTGTAGGTCCCTCTATTTGTGGAACAACATCAAGATGCACACCACAAATAGGAGGAGGAGCTCGGCCAAACACCTAACAGAAGTGTACGCGCTAATAATTAATTTTTTTTAGTATGCCATTAGAAGAGCAAATCTTAAAGTTAAGCACCGCTTCAAATTTATTTTATTTATATCGATAAATTTCTCATAATTAGCCCTCAGTGTAAGAGTGGACGGAACGTTATGTTTAAGTCCAATTTCAACAGTTTTATTCCATTTTATCGCAATCTTGTATACCTCAGCTTTCGATTAGGTTAAGATAGACGGGCTGCTCTATCTTAGATACCTCTCTTGATGATCATAGGAGCCCCAAGAACCAAGGAAGATTTCTCCAATCCAATATCTACATGTTTGTATGCCATTACAGCCTCATGGGCTGTGCCTAAACCGTCTGAACCCTCGAAAAACCAGATTCAATGACTTTTGCAGAAATAATTTCGAATGCGCAAAGTAAGCAATTTGGAGATGTAATGGTTCAGATGCCGCCGTAGCCGAATGGGTTGATACGTGATTACCATTCGGAATTCACAGAGAGAACGTCGGTTCGAATCTCGATAAAACACCAAAATCAAGAAAAACATTTTTCTAATAGCAGTCGCTCCTCGGCAGGCAATGGCAAACCTCTGAGTTTATTTCTGCCATAAAAAAGCTCCTGACAAAAATATCCGCCGTTCGGAGTTGGCTTGAAACTGTAGGTCCCTCCATTTGTGGAGCAACATCAAGACGCACACCACAAATAGGAGGGGGAGCTCGGCCAAATACCCAAAAGGGATGTACGCGCCAATTATCCAGTGGGAAGCTGTTCCAAAAGACGCCTGTGAAAAATTAATTTATTTGATAATTGAACTGAAAGATCTATTTTGTCCCTTCATGGATTCAGAGTATTTTTTTCCGCCCAACTTCCTCAATAAATTTTATTATTTATCCTTTTTTATTGAGCTTTATTTCTTCCTCAGGTAAAATATGTTTAGCCAGGTTTTCCCCCCCTCTTTAATTGTAAATACATATGTTAATTTTTTAGAAGCACAAAAGGACTAAGCGTTGTTTATTGCATTTAGAACCGAGAGGTTAGGTTAGGTTAACTTAAATGATCTACAAAGTTCTCACATAGAGACCAGAACTGGCCCCTAATCGTATGAGTATCTGGAAGTGGAGGGCTCAGATATTACTCGTGATTGACTATTAAAAAAGCTTTGGCATATCTAAGGTAGCTAAATCGCCATCAGTGAAATTCTGGAATGTGATGCAGAAGAATGTATTGTCTTGATGGAGAACCAATGACTCGTTCTTCCACAATTTGGATCGTATTTTCTTATTCTTTCATCGCAATAGGTTCAGAAATCGTAATCCGTTTATAACAAGTAATGGCTCCCGAAGTGTAAATCATCGTTCGATCATTCTGAAACGGCTTAAAGTACTTGCATAAGATACAACAATTTCAATCTCTCAGGTTTTCAAGTTTCATTTAAAATCTCGCAAAAAAGAGTTGTTCTATTCTAATACCTAATATGTTTTGATGCAACAAAAACAAGAACTTCTGAAGCGAACGAGGGCTATGGCTCTGCTGATTTTTTTACAAAAGCGAGAACAAAAAGCATATACTCGAAAGCGAGAGCTTTACGCTAAACAACCGGTGGTCAACGGCGATTGTCGCATACGTACTCCTATGGCAATATCGTTATTTAATACTCGTTGCCACGCATAGTACGCTAGTTGAGCCATCTAAACAATTTCGATCGGCCAGACTTCTACTTTAATTTGGATAATTATTTCTCCATGTGCTACCGTCGAAGAAATATTTTATCCGGGTACCAAGAACATTCAGCTACAAAAGCTATGTACCATACTTTACTGGCTTCGGGTAGAATAATTCGCAGTAGCCTGTTACAAATCACTATATTTATAAATGCATTCAAATGTTCGTGCACCACTTCACATTTCTCGAATAGGTTTTAAGCATTGAAAATATTTACTGGAGAAGATGAAGATCCAATATTACTTTATAGACCCATTTGTGAGTAGAAAATAGGTTGCAAGTGTGTAAATATTCATTAATGGGCTGTACAAGAGTTTATCTTGGCATTATTAATTTAAATAAATTCCCATGCTCATAAAAACACTTCGTAATACTTAGTTCTCGTTTTATTAAGATGGCAGAAGCTGCCTGCTAAAACGAGAAACATCTCAATATACTCAGAGGGTCCATGCGGAGCTAGTAGACAACTTCTTCTTCTTCTACATATGTAGCTAACTAAATAGCCATAATATTGCTATTGATCCATAAAATAGTAGTTTTACTCCAAAAATGTTGCATGTTGTCAACATTAATATGTTAATTGCTTCCCAAGCTCATAAAAAATCTGCAAAACTCAATCATTACTACCAAAGTGATGCGACGACAAACATAAAATATTTATACTACATACGGAATGTACGGGCTCCGTACTCACATACATACATATACGAGTATATTCCTGCCTTACTGCGCGATTTTATGTTTATAAGCATGCATGTATATATGCACAGATGTAGGTATAGGTATTTATAAGATGATCACAAAAAATGGCGCTCGGCACTTAAAATGGACAAGTGTACAAATTGAAGAAGACGCTCAGGCGTAAATGGCTGTCAGCTTGCATTTATCAGCCAGACTACTCGTACGCGTGCTCATACACATATACATATGAAGAAGTAGAGGTGAAACAGTGCAATTCTCAGTAAACTTATCGAGATAATTTTTGATGAATCAAAAAATAAGAATAAAACGTTTTCAAATCCCAACGCGATGAAGTGAAAGCCCGCGAAGGATCGGTAACTATAAGGAAATTGCGTTAAAACTACTATAAAATCAAACTTGCATTTCTTTGACAATATAGCGTGTATCTGCATTGGATACCGGAATATGGTGGTGTCTCATAAAGTAAAGAACCCAGCAAGTAAGCAAGGAGACAATCTGAGGCCGGACTTAAGGTCACAAGTTGAAGTATATAAGCCGCTCTTGGGTTCCTGTTATAAAAGGAGTAGAGGGACTAATCAAGACTATGACTATGACTATGACTATGATTTTGACTAAGGTGACCATGATTATTAGTATGAGCACAATTACGGGTATGACTATTACTACGAATATGACTATGATTCTACTATGACCAAGTATTGGACTTTTGTCATGACTTTAATAATGACTATTACGATGGTTATTATTATATCTAAGAATTTGTGTGCGACTATTGGTTACCATGGGTATGACTATGCGTACGATATGAACACAGTCTTGACATTCACTGTCTATTTGTGGATTTTAAAAAAGCTTTTGATAGCATCGATAGAAACGAACTGTCTTTAATACTTCGCTGGCAAAGAAAGCCGAAGAATATCGCGTCTTTAGTATAAATGATCCTGGCAGGAGCAAATTCCAAGGTCGTGATAAAAGGAAAAACTTCAGGCTCATTTGATGTTGTCACATGTGTGAAACAAGGAGACACACTCTCTACCATCACATTTACCCTAGTTTTAAAATTTGTAATCGGTATAAGCGATATCGACCCTGTAGCTACCATTTTCATGGAAATCGTCCAGATCTGCGGCTATGCTGATAACCTTGCTATCGTTGCGAAAAACCAACGCGTACTTCCTGATAACCAAAGCAAATCTAGTGGGCCTTGAAGTTAATGACGATAACACAAAATACCTTGCTAGGTCTTTAAGCGCCAAACGCTATGACAATCTGGAGGTCGGCCCATATACATATTAATAGTTTTAAATACCTGGGTGCAAATTTTAGCAGCGCTGCAGACCCCCTAATCAGCGTGATGATTCTCCCCTGAAGCTTCACAAAAATAAATTACTATTGAAGTCTTGGAAACAATAAATCTACAGAACGCTAATAAGACCAGTAGCAAAATATGGCTGCGAAGCATAGGTACTGAAATCTAACATTCCTACCTTCTCCGCTTTGAGCGTTAAATCCTAAGAAAGATAATTAGACCAGTAAGGGAAGCCGATGAAACTTATTTAATAAGATACAATATTGTGATTGAACAGCTGATATCAGGTCAAAACATTGTGCGTTTCGCTAAGGCTCATTAGCTGAGATGGTTTGGACATCTACCCAGAATAGGCAAGAGTAAGATTACGAAAAAGACCTTCAACTCTTTTATTATGGGCAGTAAAAATCGTGGAAGACCGCCAAGAAGACGGGCAGATGATGTTGATGCAGATTTACGTGTTATAAATACTAGGGGAAGCGGCTCCATAAACCGAGTCGTATGGAGCGCGATTGTGAAGGAAGCACTGGCTCATTCCGATCTCCAATTGCTATGGTAATAATGCGTATGATATTCCAATAAAATCATGAGTAGGGGATATAAAGTTTTGCTTCATCAGAGCTGAAACTCCTCTTCACTTGTTTTACTTTAATTCTATTTTTCTATTATTTTTGCAATTTTAAGTAACGACAATAATGCACTATGACGAAAGTCACCAATGATTTTTACGCGTTTTTTAAAGGGTTTCACTGCCCCAGCTCAATTTTGTATTTAATTTTTATTTTTTGTTTTTTGTGCTCGATACCCACACGCAGCCATATGCCTTTTTAGTCGCATATGCAACGCAAGCCATGCACATTGATACTCTTCTCATGCATACATACACACGAGCACATACCTACATACGCCTATAAACGCGTAGTGTAAGTGAAGCGGCTGGTTGCATTGAACCTGATGTCAAGAAGAAGCCCCAGCAGTTGTCACTGGTTTTAGGTTTTTTATGCTGATTTAATTTAAGCAGTTTTTTGCTCCTTAAATTTTTTCGGTAGAACTTACTTTGTTAACTGAGTTAACTTAGTTAACTGATGTCTGACTTGATTTTTATAGTTGCTGCGCTTCTCTTCTTTTCTCCTCTTTTTTCGCTGTGTGCCTTAGCACTCTCGTCTCCATCTCTGCTTTCGCTTATTGCCATTTTTTATGTAGTTGACGGCGATTTTATGTTGTACCTGTCGCTGCTTAATTTTTCATCATCAACTTCTGTTGCCTACCGCGAAGCCAATAAAAATCAGTGCTAAAGTAGCAGTAACAACAACAACAACAACAACAGTAGCAGTGCAATAGCAGCAATGGTTTAAGTGGCTCAAGTGCATTTCAAGCGCTTGGTGCGACAGTGTAGGAGCTTGTCAAGTTGGGCGAACAAGCAAGTGAGTGAGCGTGCGCCGATGATCGAGCTTTTATTTATTTGCTAAGGATTTCTATTTCGCCCTTTTATTCATACACGTGCGTGCGTCTGTGTATTTTTATATAGGCGCTGTAGTCAACGAAATATAGTAGGTTTTAATTACAGTCAGCAGGTCACAGCTCAAGCTGTGATTTTTTTTTTTGTCGTCAGAAATGATACGTGTAAGGAAGATTTCGGGTATCAACTGGAAGCGATATCAGGCCAAAATACGTATGTATGTGCATTTTGTTAAAGCGTTCAGAAGAAAAAAATTCGTATACTTTAGAGTTAAAAGGAATGTGTGTTTATGCAAAACCAGTTAGCAAAACGCCACACCGAATCCTCACAAATATTTCAAATATTTTTTTCATAAGAATATTTAAAAGAACTCCATCATCAAAGCAGTAAAAAAGTGAATTTTTACTAAGGATATGAAATGAACCTGAGTGAATGATTGAAGCTGAAATTCTTAGTCTCTTTATGTGTAACTGGCTGAGAATATAGGTTTGGTTAAGTTTAGGTGGCAACCTTTAGATTCAGCGACTTGCTTCGGCACTCCATCGTGATACCACATTTGACTAAACTAGACCCCTTGAATCATACATTATTTTTGATGAACTTAATCAGTCCTCGCAAGCCGATGTCTGCCATTTTTTGAAAGTGACTGAAAAAAGGTATCGAGGGGCCTGAGCAGAAACAGGTTAAAAGAATAATTTTTTTTTTCAAATTATCGTCTTTGCAGCTTTTACGGGATATCTGGTAAGTTACGTTAATCATTTCTGCACGCCGTGCCCTCTGAGCACTCCGGTAACTGTACTGATAGTGTTCTCTCTTTGTCTCGTAAAGACGTGGTGGAACAAGTTGCGCTTTATTGCTATCTCTCAACTGCTTGACTCCTAGAAATTTTTTAAGTAGCAACTGGCAAGAATAGTCTGTTTGGTCTTATCTTACCTTGCAAACTCATCTGCCCTACAGTTTCCATCAATGCTACAGTTTCATACATTGCAGCCCGAGACACAGGTGAGGTAGATTCAAATTTAAATATGAACCCATATGCAGTACTTTTCTGCGCACTTTAAATATCGATATTAATGATTTTGTTCAAAGTTTTTTTTCTTTTCAAAATGAAAGTTTTTTTTGGTTATGTTTTGCACGTAGTTCAAGAGTTACATTATCTTCTTGTTATTTAATCTTATTATTCTTATTATATTTATTATATTATTCTTGGTTAAAATTTTATCAAAAGCTTTCAATTTCAGTCATTTCAGTGCTGCTACTGTTGGTGGTATGTGAAAAATAAGTGTCTTCTTTCGTTAGAATTTTCCGATGTATCTGAGAAGTTCAGTGTGTCTTGAAAAATTGCACTTTTATAGGGACTCGATGCTTGCCCTCTAAAGCATTGATATTATGCATCATTGTTTTTGCGGCAAAGCCTTCTGAATTATTCTCATATTTTCAGTGGTTACATATTTTCAGTATATGGGTAAGGCTTTCTCAAGTGAGCCACAAAATTACCAAAGTGAATATTTTGCGATGAAATTCAGCCAGAGGCGCAGAAATTAGTTAAATTTTAAATTTTTTATTAAAAAAAAAAATATTTACAACAACAAAACATCAAGTTTCGGAACAAAAGTAACGTATTTGGAAAATATCATCCTTTATCAATCTGCAGTTGAAAAATCGTTGTAATCGGATACTTACTTTACGAGAAATGTGATAATTATTCAAGCGCTGCAAAAAAATTCGATAGTTAGAGTAGAATGGGGTAAGATAGGTATGGGGGCACAATAGGTAGGTGGGGTTTTCGTCGCACTGTTTTTGCAGAGGTCACTCGTCTTATGTGAATTGAATACGTGGTGGGGAACAACGTTCGCGACTGTCATTTCGGCCGTCACCATTGATTAGTTATCCTAGTTCTGGCGTCGTTTAGTTTTTTGTGAGCTTTTCTCCGACATAGCATTTTTTTTATTCTACGGTGCAGTGCATTTAATGTATGTACATATTTGTCAGGTGAGTTTTATTTTACGTAGAAAATAATGCTGAACACGAATAATGTGTCAGTTTTTTGATATTTTTGTTTTTAAAAAAAATATCGACACTAACATAAAACATGTGCTTGGGGGCACTATAGGTCAGCCGTCTGGGGGCATTATAGGTCACTACTTTTAATTGAATAAAATAAACTTTAATTGTTTTTTCAGCAAAATGGTGCGTAATTATGTGCGAAAAACGCCGAAACGAAGTGAAGAGGACGTAAAAAACGCAATCGCGGCAGTCCGAGATGGCGCTAGTGTTCGATCAGCCTCTAAACAATTTAAAATTCCGTTCGAAACATTACGTGCTCGCGTGATGAATTAAAGAAAAAATCCTAATTTTTATAACATATGCAGTGCTCATACTCTATAAATAAAAGTTAAAACGTTAATTTCCAAGCCATGTACATTGTTCTTTTTCCCTCACATATAGTGACCTATCGTGCCCCCCGATTTTGAAAATATCGAAAAAAGTACCTTTGTCTTATTGAATGCAGCTTCCAAAATATTTAGCCAAACATAAGTCAGTATAACCAAAATGTTAGCAGATAAATAACCTTTCAAAATCTTGCTTATTTTTCAAAATCAATGCAAAAACACCGTAGCAAGAGCTCTCCAAAGAAAAATGACCTATCTTACCCCATTCTACTCTAATAAAAGAAAAACTATTTGGAATTTTGCAACAAAATTTTCTGAGTATGCTTCTGGATGATAGAACTTAGTGCTGGCTGAATTTCATTGCAAAATATTCACTTTGGTAATTTTGTGGACCACTTGAGGAAGCCGTATGCAAATTAAATTCGTTTTTTTAATTATATTGGTTAAAAATTTAATTTTTTTATTATTTTATTACTTGTTGAATTTTCTGCTTTTATTGCCTTCTGCTAAATCTTTTTTGAAAAAACATGATCTGGATAATTTTTTCACATTTGCCAAAAATCCATTTACAATATCAAAATCAAATTTTCACTTTCTGGCTTTATTACATATTTTTGTTATTGCCAGTGGGTTCTCCATCTTCACTTTCAAAAGAAGCATCGACGGCATTTTCAAAACTATTTCTGATGTCTCTCTTAGCCAATGCGTTTTTACCATGGGTAACACATTATTTTTTTATAGTTTCATGATATGTTTTACATCGCTGGCATTTGATAATTCTGCTTTTTCATTGTTATTAATTGCTTTCTTTCTTTCTCTATATTTTTTGGCACGCTCAGCGGTTGATAAGGCATATCTAGATTTTCCTGCATGGGTTTTTATACTAATAGGACTATGAATAAGTTCGTGCGGTTTTTTTTTCGAAATTTGAAACTTTATTGACGTAAAATGGTTACAAATTTAATATTCAAAATATTGTCCATCGCTTACTACTACTTTTTCCCATCTTTCTGGCAATTCACGGATTCCCTTTGTGAAAAATTCGGTCGGTTTTGCCGCAATCCACGAATCGATCCATTTTTTGACTTCATCGTAATTACGGAAGTGCTGGTCAGCCAGGCCATGTTGCATCGATCGGAAGAGATAGTAATCGGATGGCGCAAGGTCTGGACTATACGGCGGGTGGGGTAGGACATCCCATTTGAGCGTTTCTAAGTATGTTTTGACCACTTGTGCAACATGTGGCCGAGCATTGTCATGTTGCAAAATAACTTTGTCGTGTCTATCGGCGTATTGCGGCCGTTTTTCTCGCAGTGCTCGGCTCAAACGCATCAATTGTCGTCGGTAGACATCCCCCGTAATCGTTTCATTCGGTTTCAGTAGCTCATAATACACAACACCCAGCTGGTCCCACCAGATACACAGCATAACCTTCAGGCCATGAATATTCTGCGCCGACGTCGATGTTGAAGCATGGCCAGGGTATCCATACGTTGCCCGACGTTTTGGATTGTCGTAATGGACCCACTTTTCATCGCCAGTCACAATTCGATGCAAAAAACCCTTTCTTTTGTGCCGTTGAAGCAGTTGTTCGCATGCCATAAAACGGCGTTCAACGTCTCTTGGCTTTTAAACGTTTGGAAATGGTTGATTGATCAACTCCCAAAGTTTTTGCAACCTCTTCTTGCGTTTGAGCCGGATCTTGATCGAGCAATTCCTCCAATTCGGTATCCATGCACTTTGGCGGCGCACCCTCGCGTTCTTCGTCTTCCAAGCCAAAATCACCACTTTTAAAGCGTGCAAACCACTTCTGGCACGTTCGCTCAGATAGAGCATGCTCACCATAAACTTCCACCAAGATACGATGACTTTCGGCTGCTTTTTTCTTCATATTAAAATAATGAAGAAGAATTCCCCGCAAAAACACATTATTTGGCACGAAATTCGACATTTTCAAGTGTGGTAAAAATATTGTTGTTTACGCTTCAAATAAAAAACTTATACTGACGTTTGTGCCTTACGACAGTAGCTCTCCAATGAATGTTTGGAAATGTGGATCGATGGAATAATAATCAAGTTACGCCATCTGTTGTAAAACCGTAACGAACTTATTCATAGTCCTATTAAGAAATCTTATAATACGTGTACATAAATATCCAAACTGTAAAATACTAAATAAATAATGTAAACTCTACACAATGATAGTTATGAATATGCTCAACAATACATCCTGTGTTCTAACACTCCATTTCTACATCGCGCGTTCTAACATCCAAATTCTACACATTTTGAAAACTCCGCCTTATAAAATTCTACTTGGCCAAACAAAAAATAAAATTTATACAATACATTTATCAGGTTTTGGTGCTTTAAAGGCTTACAAATTTTACTTGCGTGACAATTTTTATGTAGTGCCACTTTTGCATATTTTCGAGCGCTTAATCATTTTCAATTTCGGTGCGTTTTGGTAATCTTCCCGGTTATAGTATGCCATAGACAAATAAATTGATGTTTGAGATTGATGATTGAGTAGTAACATAATATTTCGGTCTCGCTACATTAAGCAAGGCTGTAATCACTCGTCAACAAACTGATTGGGCCTTGTCAGTATATTTTCAGGCCTGGTAATTCTGCGATCGATCAAATTTACACCTTGAGCCAAATCCTGGAGAAGACCCAAGAGAAGCAGATCGATACCCACCAACTTTTCGTCGATTACAAAGCTGCATTCGACAGTACGATACGGGATCACCAAATACTACCAGCGCAGTGAGAATTGACAAACATCTTTCTGATCCATTTGAAACGAAGCGGGGTTTCAGAAAAGGTGACCACCTATAATGCGATTTTTTCAATTTGATGATGGAGAAAATTATTCGCGCTGCCAACATCGAAATCTCCGGCACTGTTTTCTATAAAAGTGTCATGCTGCTCGCTTACGCTGATGATATCGACATTGTTGGTCAATGTTTAGTCAATGGGCAGTCAGTACAACTTTCTCCAGTCTTGAAAAAGAGCCCCGTCGAGTGGGTCTTGCGGTAGACAACCTCAGCGTAGTCAAGGACTTTGTATACCTAGGATCCAGCATTAACACCAACAACAACGGCAGCCAAAAGATCCAGCGAAGAATAACTCTTACCAACAGGTGTTACTTTGGGCTGGGTAGGCAATTGAAAAGCAGAGCCCGCTCTCGATGCACGAAAAAAATCTATTTCAATCACTGATTCTTGTAGTCTTACTGTATGGGACTGAGTCCTGGACATTGACGACCACCGGTGGGCGGTTATTAGGAGCTGTCGAGTGAAAAATTCTTCGCAAGAGCTATCGTCTTATTTGAGTGAATAATGAATAATGAGTGAATGGACAATATCGCTCCAGCAAAGAACGTCCTTTTTTCGAAATGGTCTGGTGGAACTCTCAAACAAGCACGTCCTCATATACATTGTAAAGACCTAGTCGACGACGACCTGACCGCCCTTGTTGTTTCTAACTGGTAACAGTACAACGAGAATTCAGTGAAAAATTACAGAATTCTCTAAAATTATCAACTAACGAATTCACTCATAACATAAATAAGTAGAACCCATTGAATTAATCTAAAATCAGTTTAAATTATTTTTGATCTCGGAACGCTTTAAATTTGTTGCAGATATATATATATTTTTTAAATAAATAATACCATGATTTGTTTGTCAATAGAAGTAGTCGTTCGTTTCGTTCAATTAGATGCACCGGTATTGCTTATAAGCGTTGATTTTAATACAGGGTGGGCCACATAGCGAATGCTTTTTGAACCACCTATTTTTTTGAGAATGGTAACACAAATGATATGTCAAATGTGTTCATAATTTACTTAAAGGTTTGACATTTACGAAATGGGACGCTATACGCTTGAACAAAATTGGGAAAACGTATTTCCAAAGTGGTGAGCCTTCTTCTTCTTTTCTGATTTTCACATCGGTAGCTACGTCAATAAGCAAAATTGTCGGATTTGCGGCTCAGAAAATCCACACGTTACTGTAGAGAAGCAAATGCAACCACAACGAGTCACTGTTTGGTGCGGTTTTTGGTCTGGCGACATCATCCGGCCATTTTTTTTTTTCGAAAAGCGATCAACCCCGGTTACAGTAAATGGCGAGCGTTACCGTGACATGCTCAACGAGTTTTTGTTTCCAAAAATTGAAGAGGATGGACGACATTTGGTTTCAGCAGGATGGTGCAACTTGTCACACTGCCAAAGTTACACACGAACTTTTGGCTACCGTTTTTGAAAACCGAATAATCAGCCTAAATTCCGACATCAATTGGCCGCCTCGGAGCTGTGATTTAAGCCCGTTGGACTATTTATTGTGGGGAGCCGTTAAGGACAAATGCTATGCGAACCGTCCAGAGACGATTGATGCTTTAAAATACGAAATAAAGTTGCCATTCATGAAATTGGATCCCAAACCATCGAAAATGTGCTTAAAAATTGGCTAAGAGGTATCTCTACTACGAGCATTGGTGTAAAAAAACAAGTGTAAAAAACGAAATTTTGAGGGTGAACAGTTTTGTCAGAGCCCAGTTAAAACTGCGGTGGAAAAGGAAAATGATGGGTGAGTTCTTCGCTATTGGTTGATATTGAATTGCTGCTACATATGGAGAAAGACTCATGACGGAATATATCCCAAAACCAAATTTTTGCAATCTATCACCATCATAAGAAATTACTTCTACACAGGCGCATTTACGAGTACAAACAAATTGATGCGCTTGTCTCACAAGTCACACCTAAAGGGGGAAACCGGTTTAGGAGGCCGAAATTTTTGTGTTTTTCGTGAAATTTTTTAACAAGGAAGGAATAATCAAAAATTGTTTAAACTTAGAGGGTATTTTATTCATATTTTTAAGTACAATTTTAAAAATTTTCCAAGCTATTTCCGCCAGAAATATTGGACGATCGCCATGCGAGTATCTGGCTGGTGGGCATTCCTGAAGTTGTAATTTTTCTCTGTAATCAACAAACATTTTTTTTTTCATTCACAACATGTTTCCTAAGAATACGAACCTAATTCTGATAAAATAATATTAAAAATTGCATGTTTTTGAGGCGCTTGAACACAATGTCATTTTTTCATACCATACTTTTTCATCTATTTTGCTTAAAAAAATATTTTTAATGATAATATAATCCAAGGATTAGGTTCATACAAATTAAAATCGAATAAAGAATACTCCCCAAAAATTTCATAACGATTGGTCGATAACTTTTTCAGCTAGAGTTCCAACCAGTTGAAAAAAGTCGTTTCGAGAAAAACGCCGTTCTAACTACCGCGCGCTACGGTGCCGAACCGACGGCGGTCACTTAAGTGCTCATAGAATCGGGAATAATGCGAATTTGCTTTTAAAATGTTTGCCACATATTCTTCAGTAGTTATACTAACAATTTACACAATAAAAAAATTTCGATTTTCCAAACTGGTTTCCCCCCTAAAAGCGTGCGATATTTCTAACTACAGAGTCTAAATACTAACATACGTTGCTTATTAGTAGAAATTAAAAAAAAAATATGCCTTTAACAACTGCCGTCAAATAAAAATCCAAAATCGAGTCATAAAGTTATTTAAGCAGATTATAAGGATTTCAAGAACATAAATTAAGGCAAAAGAAAATAATTCCGAGCAGGAAATAAAACTTAATTATTTACGCATTTTCAAAAGTAACAACATACAGACAAGGTATTTTGAAATAGGATGCTGTAACATAAGGAATTCATGGTGACAGCCTAGAACAAAAATTACTGAGTATCAATACGGCATACCATCATCCCCTTTCTTATTTTTTCTTTTTACTCTTTTTTATTTCCATGGTTTATTAGCTGAAAGTCAGAAGTCACACAGTAATCAATCAATTTAACAACCATAGAAAATCAACACAAAAGTCATAAAAGACATTTACTTAAAAAAAAAAATAAAAATTGACAGCGACAGTTAAGTCGTTGTCAAAATGAGGAAGTCAACAATAGGATAAAGAGGAGCAGAGGGCGAAGTAGAAACTGCGATTTATGACACAGCAAACGCAAAGAAAATGCGACAAAGCATTAAGTAACAGCGAATGCTAGCAAAATGCAAAACCAAAAAAGGCAACGAAATGCTAAAGTACGATTGCAACAAGGAGTGTAGAAATTCAGAAATTCGTGTTATAGCCCTGTAGAAAAATGTATTATTTAGTACCGAACTGATGCGCTATTCGAGAAGAAAGAACCTACTATCATATATGTATAATAGGGCGGGTAGATTTAAAAATCGCTCATTGCTCTGTGAAAATTGTATTCTAGGGATCAAAATAAGAAACTTTGCCGAAGGAACCATACCTCTAAACCGAATTCTGATGTCCCCCAATTTGGGTCGAACGAAAAATCCCACTTTGACCCATTTAGAGTGCTCCAATCGAATCCAAATGTATGACCGACCCCCACTAACTTTGGACGGCCGATCCACCCATGCCCGTGGCACACCCCCTGGAACTCCCCTGCGGGGTTCCCCATACAATCATTTCAAAATATCATGAGAAAAGAAACTAAAAAGTTCGACCCTAATTGGGGGACACCAGAATTCGTTTTAGAGGTATGATTCCTTCGGCAAAGTTTCTTATTTTGATCCCTAAAATATGATTTTCATAGAGCAATGGGCGATTTTTTTGCCTCCCCACAAATCGACCCGGCCTTATGTGTATACTATTGACTTTTTTAGTTTGAATTGACATCCGTAATGTGTCGGCAACTTAATTTAAAGCTAGACACTTACAAAGTGGATCACTTTTTGCTTGAAAAACATTCGAAAGTTATGAAAAATCAGCCGAAACGGAAATGTCAATTAGTTGCCTAGAATCTACGATTTGCCTTCATTAAACATTTTGTGTGTCTGCTCACTATCTCTCCGCTCGGCTCACTTGACGAAAAATTTGCAAAGTTATCAAGCCGATTCATTACTCATAAAACTGGTATAACTCACTATTTTACAATTAAATATAATTTGAGCCAGCCGCCAAGATATATTTATTAATATGATACCACTTGCTTCAACTACTGACCACTTTCTAACGCTTGGCAAAAAGAAGAGGCCTTAAATCGAAGTTTCCATTGGTGGGGTAAGTGTCGGAATTCGCGAAAATGTATTGAAAAATTGGGCGAGCTGTGAGGGCAAGCAAATTCTTCTTTATAATTTTTCATCACATTAGCCATTACGATATTACAACCATTTTAGTTGAAATGTAGCTTTTGAACCCTTGTATGGCAACAAATTGCTATACAAATAAATCCGTCCGTCGTAGCCAATGGATGGCGCGTGACTGCTCTTCATTAGGCCGTGTCTTCCAGCTTAAATCGAGCTGCAGTTTCGAATTCCTTCCCGCTAGTTCTGCACTAGAAATTTATTTCACTTGTACAAATTTTCCCTGCAGGGTAGCTGTCTAGGGAGAGATGAAATGCCCCTACATGTATTTACATACATAGATGTGTAATGCCTATTGTCGCTGGGCAATGTTGGTTTTGATATGTGGAATGCAACCGAAATAAAACGAAAAATAGAAGATGATTGACGAACTCAAATGCACAAAATGTTTGCTTAGAAGGAATTCTGTAGCTGTTAAGAAGTCCTGGAAGGTGAGAACAATGCCATGTCTTACCTTATTTTCAGTGCCAAGTTACAATGTTGTTTATTTGTGCCTAAGATTTTTGTGTCGCTACTGGCTGTTAGTGGCATGTTTGCACAATTTTGCTATCCCACTGTGAATTGCTGCTGTGTACAAAAAGGATAACAAACATAAAAGGATCTTCGAGAAAAAGTATAAGAGTGAATGATTTGGTGGTATGTGAGATGTTAGTGATTTTTTTCTTTTTAGTGACAGCGCAATATATCAAAAGTCATACGATCAGCGATTTTTTTTCAAAAGGAATTCGATGTGAGAGTCGTAGAAAAGCAAAGCATTCGAGTAAACAACTACAAAGACAGTTCGTATCAGTATACAAAACCTTATAACCGTAAAAACCGTATAAAATGTTTACTTAAAGAACAGTACTCCGAATCCTATAGGTCCAAATATAACGAATGGGCTATAGAGGTTGTATTATTTTCACAAAAAACATATAAAAACCACGAAACTCCTTTGTTATCATTCTCCTATGGAATCGAGACTCGTAAGGTAATGAAAAATATCCAAGTGGGAAGTCATTGCTCTCAAAACTATACGTTCAAAGTAGCACCACATTCCATGCATTTAAAAATTATATAAAATAATCTTATCTGGTAAAGTGAATGACTAGAGGCCTTAGGGTCGAAACGATTTTAACCTATTCTCAAACTTTAAATGGGTAAGAACCTCACCTTTCTTGATATGAAGGCTGAGGTTATGATATAATGTGCCCAGTGGGCCACTTTTGGTAAGCAGAACTGGCGCTGTGGGATGAACCAAACGTAATGTTACGGTGCCTAAATTAACTCAATATCCATCGGGTATTTAGAGCGATCGAAATGCTTATTTGATTCGATGCCTATTCCGATTGCTTTCCTATATATTTTATGTATTCTTGTACTTTATTTAAATTTTCTGCTCAATTGCAGATACGGTTAATTCCGCCCTTCTGCCACGAAAGACTTACATTCCATATTCCCCGTAATACGGAATCTTCTCTTGCGCGCCGAGAAGTTACCGCTTTAGTAAACACTTTTTCTACCATTTGACGTTCCATGCACGGAGATTCAAACCTGTGCATTTCCTAATGGTAGTCACGCACCAAAACCACACATACGAGGGGTGCCTTTTATATTTCGGGATTTGGCAACCCTGGTGTTGCAATCTGGCAACTGACAGCTGTATCGCAAAGTTTGACATTTGTTGGCTTTTACGTACTCAGAACGTTTTGAAATACCAGCGCTATTTGTGTTGTTTACAGTAACTTAAAAGATTCATCTCGGCCCAAAAATGGAATTAAATCGTGAACATTTTCGTGCGATTATTTTTTACAACTTTCGACGTGGATTAACTCAGCAACATTGCATGGATGAACTTAATTCATTTTTTGGCGATGAAGCTCCATCAAGGATCAGTGTTTATCGATGGTATGGTGAATTCAATCGTGGTCGTAGTTCACTCTAAGACGAATTTCGTGAAGGTCGTCCAAAATCAGTTGTTGTTCCGAAAACCATTGATGCTGTGCGCGAACTGATAATGCTAGATCGTCATGTGACCTATCGTCAGATTGAGACAATCTTAGGCATTAGTGGGACCAGCACACATTCAATATTGCATAAACATTTGACTCTCAAAAAAATTTGTTGGCGTTGGATCCCACACAATTTGTCAATCGCTCAAAAAAAGGCTCGTGTCGATTGGTCGAAGGAAATGCTCAAAAAATACGATCGTGGGGCTTCGAAACACGTCTTTGACATCGTGTCAGGTGATGAATCATGGATTTACGCGTACGAGCCCGAAAGTAAACAGCAGTCGACTGTATGGGTGTTTCAAGATGAGCCAAATCCAACAAAAGTTTTTCGCACGAAGCACTTCCAAGCAAATGGTCGCCTGTTTTTTCGGAAAAACTGGACATGTCGCAACCGTACCACTAGAACAACGCAGAACAGTAAATTCTGAGTGGTACACAACCATTTGTTTGCCAGTTGTCTTCCAAGAAATTAGGAAAACCAATCGCCAAAGACGGATCACTCTTCGCCAGGACAATGGGAGCTCTCACACATCGGCTCAAACAACAGCATTTTTGAGCACCCACAACATCGAATTAATGGGTCATCCGCCGTATAGTCCTGACTTGGCACCGAATGACTTCTTTTTATTCCCGTACGTAAAAAACAAACTGAGAGGTCAACGTTTTTCGACACATGAAGAAGCGGTTGCGGCATTCCGAATGCATGTTTCCGAGGTACCTCATTCAGAGTGGCAAAGGTGCTTCGACAATTGGTTCAAACGCATGCAAAATTGTATAGATCTTTATGGAGAATATTTTGAAAAACAATAAAGTGATTTTCGATGATTAAAATTTTTTTTTGTTCTCTCTCCCGACATATAAAAGGCACCCCTCGTATATGATTGGCACCTTTTGTTTGGAATTTGGCCGAGTTATTCCTATATATAATAATTATATAGTTATATATGGTGTATGTTGTGCTCAGGAATCACATGAACCCACAGTAAAAATTTCGTAAATATCGGTTGAATACTTTGGACCCCTATGAAAGGCACATACACAAAGAAATTAATATTTCTTTATTAGAAGATTTGAAATACTAGGATTGATGGTTTCTATAAATGTCTCGAACACTTGGAGAGTCCCTCTCACGCCTTTGATATTGCTACCTTTTATCTATTTAACGGTCTATTTTCGGGGCTTGTAAATGTTCATCCGAGACTTAGCAAACACTTTTTAAAGCTCGAATGCCTCAGAAGTCATCTGTTTCCACTCTCCTGGATTTACATATATACACCGTTGAAAAGTTATAAAACACAGGTGTGGAACTCTGAAGCAAATCTGATGGAGCTTTAAAACTTAGTAATATGTGGTGACTTTATCGAGTTGTTGTAGCAGCATAAACAATAGCCATACATGTAGGGGAAAAGTTGCTTGAGTGGTAATCCCTGAATGTTCATCAATTTATCACCCAGTTTCATACCGATAATAGCGAATTATATTTAAATAGCTCTACATCAGCATAAATCCTACTTAGACATCTCTTAGAATTATCATTTTTTCTTTCTTCAGAAGCTTTAAAAATCTTTGTAAAAGTGTTTTTTTATATCCGCTTAGGCTACTTTTGTTTAGTTCTTTTTCAATAGGTTTTTAGAAATCTGAATTTTGTATTTGAAGAAATATCCAAAGATACAGCATTTTATAAATATAGACGTTGACTACAAAACCCTTTTTAAATTAATTGCACATTTTCAGTATCGATTTCAAAAATGATAAAAAGCTTGAAGAGCCATAGCAAGCAGTCAAAACCGCATGCAGCGTAAAATCAACTTAATCCACCTGCAAATCGCGCATGCGCAACTGCAAAAAACAAAAACAGAAAAACTAAAAACTCGGTTAACAATGCACTTACCTTTCCTTTGCCAAGCGACACTGCCGCTGTTGTGTTCTTAACCCATTTTTCCGCTTTCGTTTCGATTAACGTTGTCACAAACAACAACTATGTACAAGCTATTATTTTTTTTCGCACACCAACATCTATAGCGTACTTTTGAGGTATTAAGGGTACTTCCTCCGCTATTTATGCGCTCACTCTCCACCACAGTCGCCACGATTGTTTATCGAGTTGAAGTCTTCCTTTGGCCAGACAGGATTTGGGAACTATACGCACAGCAGACACGTATGAACGTACGTGTGGATTTCGCGATCAGGCTGCATAAACAGCCGCCACTGAACGGATTAAATATATCACTTTTTGATATCTGGATTTCGCATTGTGGCACATTTCACCTGACAAATGAACACATAAATGGGCAGCAGCTACAACAATAAAATAAGCAGCAGTTGAAAAAGTAATGATAATGGGAGGAAAAGGGTTGAAGAGTTGCAGTAGGGGCTCAGCCAAAAAACGGGCTTTGAAACAGTTGCTTTTATTGCTTATGATTGAAGAGCAACACCTGATAAAATTGCAGCTTTTCGTATTAAGCGAAGGTGGATCGAGGCAAAAGTAAGTAAATTGCCAACGGAAAGAAAAAATAACAAAAATAAAAAACTTACATGAAAAACTGACTGAATTGACTTAAGTAAGCGGAATAATACCAGTGCAAATAATTGAAATGAGGAAGTTTAATTGAGATTAAATTGAAGAAGGAGATATATAAGTACAGTGGGACAAATTGCACTTGCACTTGAATTATATTTGAAATAAAAACATTTTTATAAAAATTTAAATTACAGTATTAATATAAACAAATTTGCGGATTCATAAAAAGTCAAGGTATTAAAGACACTGATTTATTTTTTTTTTTCTTACGATAATTTATTTTGAATATTTTTTTTTTGTTTGTTTGCATTCAGATTGAAATTTCGACATGCAAAACATCAAATTGTAAAAACAAAATACATTGTTGTAGTTGCTCTAGACACTTCCCGTTATATGAATCTGGCTTATTGAAAAGATTATAACAACAGCACCAAATTCGATATCAAAATTACTTAGATTTTTTATAAAAATTAATATACCAGCATTAGAACAATTTAAGGTAACAGAACTGAGTAACACATCGGCCAGTGCGGAGGTACGTATTCAAAGTAGGTAGTTGAAAATCGTCATATAAATCTTATATGAACTGACAATTCGACGACCTACTAACGACTCAGATAAAAAATGTTGTTTCAACAAAAACCAACTATATATCAATCTATCTACCAACTAAAGGATTTTTCAATAAGGGCGGGTAGATGTGCAGAATGTCAATCGTGGCGTTTGCTGCGTGGCACGTAGCGCCGTCCTGCTGGAACCACATATCGTCTAGGTCCATATGGTTTAATATGGGCCATAAGAAATTAGTTATCATCGTTGTGTAGCGCTCGCTGTTGACGGTGACCGCCTCACAAACGTCGTTTTCAAATGACGCCGCCGGCTCAAAATCCACACCAAACGGTAACTTTTTGAGGATGCATTATCACCTGGTGAACCTCGTGTGGATTGGTGTCGTCCCATATACGGCAATTTTGTTTGTTAACGCAGCCATTCATCCAAAAATACGCCTCGTCACTAAAGATGATTTTTCGCCCAAAACTGGGGTTCTCTTCCAAACGATTCGAAGCCCAGTCAGCGAACAAACGGCGTTGTCTATGGTCATCAACTTTGAGCTCCTGGGTCAGTTGGAACTTGTACGGGTGTAGGCCCAAGTCCCGACGCAAAATTCGCCAAGTTGAAGTCTGCGAAAGGCCAAGTTCTTGTGCACGGCGAGGAATAGACTGCCTCGGGTTCTGCTGTGCACTTTCACGGACCGCGGCAATGTTCTCGACTGATCTTGCGTTCCTTGAACGTAAGCGTTTTGGCTGATTGTTTACTGACCCGGTCGTCTCAAATTTGGCCACCAAACGTTGAAGAGTCGACTTTGAAGGGCCACCACGTCTACCGAAAAATGGGCGCAATGCGCGCAACTCATTTTGATAATAAAGTTTTATCATTTGAACGTGCTGTTCAATCGAGTAACTTGCCTTGACGATTTGGCATAAACAACTGAATAATAAACAAAAGATTTGACAGATGTCACCAAAACAAAATGGCTGCCACAGGGCGCCAAAATCGACCCGCGCCAATTGAAAACCTCTTTATCTAAGGAAAGCTTCACATCGAATAGCTGCTACAACAGCGGGAAAAAGCAGATTTGTAAATGCACTCTCGTTATAGGTAACGCTGCAAGCCGCGCCTACAACTGTGGATTCAACCCTCTGGAGAGTCTTGTATAAATGACTAGAACCCATAGCCATTAAACTGATTGGTATTCTCGGTATGGATTTAGGTACGGCAAACTCACCAAGGATTGAAACTACTTCAAATCCTTGTAAATAGCGGAGAGCAAACGATTTCTTAACAGACTTTAAAGTAATTTTCGATAGGATAAAAAGAATCGCGTTGTCTGAATTTCATATATGTAATCGCAAAACTTATGTAACTATGTAACCAAGGCCACTTTCTGTGGGCAAAGCACATGGAAAGGTTGGGCATCTCAGACAGTGTACTCTGCCCAGCTTGTGAAGAGGAGGATGAGACGGCGGACCACTTCCTGTGTGTCTGCCCCGCCTTCGCTCGAATCAGGTTTGAGGTCTTTGGCACTGATGTGTTAAGAAGCGACCATCTTGGCTCCATGGCACCACAAGATCTACTCAGATTTCTTCGGAGATCGGGTAGATTTAAAGAAAATTAAAAGGGAATCCAAGTGTAGTACAATGGACTCAATTAATGTCTGAGTGCTGCACTTGGTAGTTGTCCCGACAAGAGAAAAAAAAAAAAAAAAAAAATGTAACCAAGACGTTGAGCAATAAACTACTACTACTCAACTAGACATGGGAAGACTTCCCCACCGATTTCGTACCGAGATTTCAATTCGGGTATATCAAACGGAAGAAAAGTTCAAGTATCTACTGTCATTAAACCTAAAGTTAATGAGCTCTCGTTTCGATACCCAAGTCACTGTTTGCAGTAATAACTGTGAATTAGTACAAAACTTACAAAGACGTACGTTTCGTGTTTTGTTTCACTGTCAAACATCTTCAGTTTGGTCTATAATTTAACCATAAATCGTCTTACAAACGAACAACGCTTGCAATCATTGAATTTTATTATAAAAATGCGTGTTCTATTAAGAAAGTTTAAGATCCACTTTTTTATCGAAAAATTGTGTTCAATGACGAAGCTCATTTTTGGATCAGTGGGTACGTAAATAAACAGAATTGTGATTTTGGAGTGAAGATCAGCCAGAAGAATTGCAAGAGCTACCAATGTATCCAGAAAAGGTCACACTTTGATGCGGTATATGGGCTGGAGGTATCATTGGACCGTTCTTCAAAGATGCTGCAAGTTGTAACGTAACTGTGAATGGTGAGCGCTACCGTGAAATGATATCCAACTTTTTTTTGCCCAAAATGCAAGAGCTTGACTTGGATGACATGTGGTTTCAGCAAGATGGTGCCACATGCCAAACAGCACGCGTAACAATGGACTTGTTGAGAGGCGAGTTCGGTGAACATTTTATTTCACGTTCGGGACCAGTCAATTGGTCATCCAGATCGTGCGATATAACGCCTTTAGACTATTTTTCGTGGGGCTATGTTAAAGCTCATGTCTATTCAGACAAGCCGGCTTCAATTAACGCATTGGAAGACAACATTAAAGCATTTATATGTGAGATACCGGCCGAAACATTGGAAAGAGTATGCCAAAATTGGACTAAGCGCTTGGACCATTTGAAGCGCAGTCGCGGTCAATATTTGCATGAAATAATCTTCAAACATTAAATTATATGGACTGTACTATCGATTTAAATAAAAATTGCATGCATTTTTCTGAATATTACGTGTGTTTTTGAAAAACTTTTCTATAGCTCTTAAGAAATCACCCTTTATAAGTATCCGATTTTACCCGACATATTGCATAACACAGAAGGTGGCTTTTGAAGGGTTGTGGGAAGATGTTTGGAAGAACTGGCCAACCTTCGATTTTATAAGAATACAAAGCTACCAAGCATCGAAGCCTCTATACATCAGTGGAACAAGCGAAATGGGATAGAAATGTTGGATTGGCCTTCAAAGTCGCCTGATGCCAACCCTATTAAAAATGTTTGAGCAATAGTTATTCAAAACCTGAAAGTAAAACAAATACGAAATGTCAAATAGGTATCAAGGCAAATTGGGCTGATCTGGAGCCTATTACCTCCGAAATTTGCGCAGATTTTAAGAACTTAAACATTTCGAATCTACCTCAAATTTTAAGTGTCATCTAACACTCGAAAAATGTTTGCACACTGATAGCATCGTTGATATCTTTGTTCGTGCTTCTGTCTCGTCTCACCTCAAAAGTATTCTAAAGGTTATCGGCTGTTGGTGATGGAAGAGGAAGAAAACCGTATGCTCTGCGTTGAAAGAATCACATGGATAGGTATTTGGCTTCGCTAAGTTATTACTGCAAGGCTACAAAATTTGTATGTGAGTCAAGCTTATCTCAAAAAGGATAACACAGCTTCAGACATATAGAATAATTTGTTTCATATTTCATAATTTTATTCATTGAAGTACGACTTCTATTAGTCCTTTTTACCTTCAGAAGGACGAGATGCCATAACAATTTATGTGTGTCTGTCTCTCTGTGCAAAAATTAGAACCGAAACATTTCGTAAAAATATATTGATAGGAAAAGATTTCAGCCTTTAAAATACAACTATTAAAAATCTAGAAATCTTAAAGCTACTTGGAAAGTAAAATTTGTAAATTTCGAATTTTAATTTTCGTTAAGGCCCTGTATAATAAGTAGGTGTATATCACTCTACCGCGCAAAACATATTACAATAACTTATTTCACTCATGTCAAGTAATGAAAATTAGGGAAATAACAACTCATATTAACGCTTATGAACAAATGTGCGTGTGTGTGCGTCCTGCAAGTAAAAATGAGTTAAAACGAAGTCAATGCGTTGAACTTCACGCGACAAAGAAAGCTGCAAATGAAGATACATAAATGTAAGTGACCACAAAAGGGTTGGCTGCTCTGTGTGGAGGGGACAGCAAATCATTGCACCTGTTTGAGTAACCAAACTGAAGCTGAACTAAAAAATACATAAATGGACTGAACTGAACTGTACGGTTATTAAAATTAAATACCCGAATTCAGTTATTTGTGCGCGCACTATTGTTATGTGAGAGGCAAAAAAAATTACGCTGAAGGAAAAAACCTGAGCTTCTGAAATGGATAACTGGTTCAGAACTAGTCTCAATGCGCCATTGGCCAGACGCGCAACCTTTCACGATACTTGTCAACTGTCTTAAGAAAGTGACTGTTAGAACCTTAAAAATAAACGCGAAGGGATGGGTCGTCGGACCATAATGTGAAGAATGCTGATAGTTTTGGATAGATGGTTGTACCATGGAGAAGAACTCACTTGGAGAAAATTGGAATACGTCCGTTAGGTAACATTGAGAGGAGGCACGACATAGAAAAGTTGTACTTCAGACACCAAAGGGACTCAAAGCTATGTTAAGTCTCACCGCATGGATACCAAGCAGGCATTGAGAGTTAAAGATTTGTTAGCCTTAAAAGATACCTTGGGCGCATCCGATCAACATGTTTCTCATGACATTACATAGTAATGTTCTAACCAAAACTCACTGAGTTTACATGAGGCCCACCGTTCTAAAAGCGAATCATAAATAGTCGAAAAATCCATACCAGCTCATTATAAGGAGATACCGTCAACATAGACGGCATGCACGATTTATACTGATCGCTAAAGGTGCACCTCATTAGGGACCATTCACATTCATTATTACTATTAAACTGGACTTGCGAGACAATACACCTACGTACTACACCCTAACGCCGACCCATGTAGCTTTAGTTTGCCCTGCGGTACCGCCGTCTAAGCATTGCATCGCACGGCCAAGCTGGCCAGTATGGCTCTTCATATAAAGGGGTTTTCAATTGGCGCGGGTCGACTTTGGCGCCCTGTGGAAGCCATTTTGTTTTGGTGACATCTGTCAAATCTTTTGTTTATTATTCAGTTGTTTATGCCAAATCATCATGGCAAGTTACACGATTGAACAGCACGTTCAAATGATAAAACTTTATTATCAAAATGAGTGTTCATTAACGCAAAAGTTGCGCGCATTGCGCCCATTTTTCGGTAGACGTGGTGGCCCTTCCAATTTCTTATGGCCCATATTGAACCATATGGACCTAGACGATATGTGGTTCCAGCAGGACGGCGCTACGTGCCACACAGCGAACGCCATTTTATTCCATTTCAACATCTACCCGCCCTTGGGAAAACCCTTTACATATGTTTCTATCTCTGTCGCTTCTTTATAACTTCTGCCATCATCTCTGTCGGATCGCGCTTTATTTCGCAGCTTTGCCATGCTTTGCGAAAAGCGCTTTCGTTGAAACACCCTCGTTTCACGCAAGCTGCCGGACTTTGGTTTACTCACAGCTATGTTGGTCTCAAGTACAATGGCAAGATGATCGCTATGGGTGTGAATATCTTGCGCCATTTTCCACCTAAGTTTTGATGCAGTCTCACGATCTGTAAAAGCTAAATCAATAACAGATTACCCTCTCCTATTGTCAAACGGGCGTACCCCGGGATCATTCAAAAGTACCATATTCATGCTCGCGAATGCTTCTCCGGGTGCCCTTCCTCTTGCGTTGGTGTGTTTACTTCTCCATGTGGTAGACCAAGCGCTGAAGTCTCCAGTAATTATTATTGGCAGTTTTCCGGTCAGCTCTGTTTCCATAAGTGATAGCATTCTTTGAAATTGTTCGATTGACCAGCGAGGTGGCGCGTAGTAGCTCATTAGTTAGGTGTTTTTTACCTTAACCCAGGTGAAACCCGCACATTCTGCCGTCATCCTACATTGAGCACTTTTGTCTCCGGTTACCCAGATTGCAGAAGGGTCTTTTTATCTGCCGTCCAATCACAAGTGTTTTTAGGTGCTACCGGCTCCCATAACAGCACCACATCAATCCTTTTCTCCGTCACCAATTGGTCTCAGAGGCCCTGCTCCGTTTTGCAGTGGTTGATATTAAGCTGTCATGGCCTTCGCGTTCTCACCGCCTCTTGGTAAAGCCGACACTTTGCACTTCCGGCTGCATGTGCGCCTTTGCATAATACACGTTTCTCTTTTTTGCTGCAGTCTACGGTTTTGTGACCTTCTTCACCGCACCTTCTGCACTGTTTAGTGCGATCAGGCTCCTTGCAGGCTGTGGTCACATGTCCATATTCCCAACATCTATAGCAGTGTTTGGGCATCTTATCCAGCAAACTCTTAAATGCCCCAGAGCTAGGGTCCTCTTGGCATCTTCAGCCGGAAGCTGTATGTAAGCAGCATGCGTACCTCCATATGCTACTCTAGCACTTTGCAAATATTTTTCTGGTACACTCCTGTATTTGCCATCTGCTCTCTTTTCAACTGAAGCAGGATTTCGCCTTTGACCGTCTTTCTTATGCGCGTAACGTTCTCGCCAAGTTCTTTTTTTAACAACCCTGATAATGTCACTGTACGTCATGTTTCCAGCACGCGAAATAACAATCGCATCCGGCCTCGGGGGTGGCTTATTCGCCACTTTCTTCTTGGCTGGTTTGCGCTTGACACTCATACAGCCATTTTCCATATCCCCATTTATCTTTTTGTCATTCTCTCATCTTTGCCTTTCTTGCCCGCACTTGCTGCCACTTTGTGCTCCTCCTCGTGAGTGGTTTTGCTTTTCTTGGGTGGCGTTTTTCTGCTCTACTGTTTATCGTCGCGTGGTCTTTTGGGCGTTCCTTCAGCTATTACACTTCCAAGATCGTTTCGCTTGGCTTTCTTGCTTTGCACTTCTTCCTGAGCTCACGAGTGTAGCTTAGTGATCGTTTCGAGGAGTTCTCTTATGCGGGTGTTGATCAAGCGTTGCGGTAGACGCATAGCTTTTGTCAACTTGCCAATCGTCTCACCAAGAAACGTTAAGGTATCACTACCCGATTGTGCTAATTTTTCATTGCTTTCTTGCAGTGCAGGTGGGGACGATTTTGCTCTCTCAGGCTTTTCTACACTGAGCGTCTTGATAGGACTCCGTCTCAGCTTTGGTGCGCGCTTAAAAGGATCCGCCCCCGTGAGTATACGACCTTTGGAGGTATTGTTCTCCTCCGTTAAGTTCACTAATAGAGCACTTGGTGCCTTTCTGATAGCCTCTTCCAGGCTTTCATTATCGCTGCCCATAATGGCTCCATATATCTTGCTGCTGTTGTTCGTTATGTTTCTCATTTTATTTTCCATTCTCTGTTTTGTTAACCAGCGCATCGTGTGTAGGGGGCGGGCCGAAATTAACAGGAACAGGGTCTACCCTTGGGGACAGTGCCTCTACCCCAGTTCCCTGAGGCCTGTTCTTCGTTTTACCGGTCCCGGCAAACACGGACGGACCGGGCAACGCATATTACTACGTCCATTATAGAAACCGCCGCGCCTGGATTTTATTTTGCTCCTCATGCCCATGCATGATGAGGGAGACAACTATTTCTCAGAGGCATTGTCTTTGCGCCACTGTCACCAGCAGCCTTATCGGATAGGCTGTCTTTATGCCGCTCCCTCCGCTCCTGGCCGCTCATTGTCGGGGATCGCTTATTCGTTTAAACTTATTTCGCAACTAACCTGTTACCGCAGGTCTTCCGGCTATCCGCAACCTACCGACTCCCACGGTACCTTAGAGCCCAGGTTAGTCGTCTGACCCCGAGAGGTGAACTTTTACGAGCAGCGTAAGATAAGAACTAGATCTGTGAAATTTAGTCCCGGCTCCGGCTTGTTCTCATCTGTGGAATTCAGTACTGCTTCCACACTATCAAAAAAGTGGTCTAGCATGGGATAATTAAGACTTCCGACAACACCGTGTAAAATTCACGCGCTGCTTGTACAGAAAAGAAAATAACTTGGAACTAGTGATGGTTCTAAATTCACTGGAAGTGCACCAGTTCGTCACTAGTTGGTCGCACTGCAGCGAAGATGTACGAAGTCGCAGTGCGTACGACGAGCGAGTAAAGGGGTACGCTACGGAGTTTTTAATATTTTGCTTGCTTGTAGTTGCTGCTTCACGTGTTCATACTTAGCTTCTGTCCATGCAATTGGGCAAACGAAATGCAATTAAAAATTCGGTTATTTTTCGGTTGCTCGAAATAAATAGCGAATTACAGCAATACACAATTAGGTACTTAATAATGAAACGATAAAAGTGAAACACGTACATACAAATATACGCACATAAGTACAAGAGATAAAGATACGAAAAGGTTTATTGCTTGGAAAGCGCAGCGAAGCCACCAGTGTTGCGAACGGCGTATTGCAGCTGCAGAAGTCGAGCGAGCAAACAACCTGCAACATTTTAACCCTTTCTGTCACACAAGTGTATTCGCCGTCGTCCACTGCGTAGTGTAGATTTGGATTAATGTCTCGCTAGCTCGCAGGCGTTTTCGTTAGGTTTCTGGCACCGCTGTCGCTTTTTTGTTGATATTTTATGTATGTCTAAGTAACTATACGAGCATGTGCTTCATATTTCTTAAATGCTATTTTAATTACTTTTCATTTAGTTGTTGTTGCTGTCGCAATGCAGGCATTACCAGCGTTGAGAGGCGAGCTGCAGTTGCATGTTGACCGCTTTGATATTTATCGCCACAAAAACAGACGCTCTTACTTGTTTTTTATGTCGTCCTTCTTCTCCCTTTCTTCACTATATCTTTATCTCCCTCTCTTGTCCTCTATCTTTTCTTTACCTGTTGCGTGTGAGTACATTTTTGGTCAATTAATATTCACTCGAATGCATTTCCAACATTTTTGACATTTGCACGCGCTTTGAGGTAATCTTTTTTTCGGCTGTCGCAGTTGCTTTCTTTACTAACTTTTTTAACTTTTTAATTATATCCTTACCTTTATAAAACATTTTTATACACCGAATTAGGGATTCTGATAAATTTTTATGCCGTTAGATATGCTTGCAACTGCTGGTTGCGCATAATCGGGAGATGGTTGCTACCCATTTGAGGAACTTTTTATAGTCTTCGTTTTGAATTAATATTCGAATTTGATAATATATATTCCACAAGTCTTTTTCTTAGCAGGACAGAAAACTCAGTATTTCAGCAATGATATTGCCCACCTAATAATCCCGCCGCCAATAGTTAAAAAATATAGGCTGTCAACCAGATGATCGATACTCAGAAAATACTTCAACTGTGATGGAGTAGAAGAAGATACAAGGAAGACTAAAACACCGTTCTCCCAATCGTGAAGGTGGAATTGAAGTCATGATTGCACCAAAAATTTGCATAAAATTGAGCCCACAGCCAGAGTAACGAATTTTTCCTTCTACGACCATCAAACACACCGCCGAGAAATCGATAATATAATATTTTACTCAGTGATAACTCAGTGTTTATTGGTGCACTCAATCTCACAAGCTCTTGCTATTCTCTATTATCACTGGACAGAGATACTGATGAATGTCATCGGCATCCATACATGGCGATCTCTGGTTGGATTAAAGAGAATAGAACAGTATATGGGCGTCGGGGCAGATGCACTTAAGCCTTCGCCAAAGGTATATAAAGTGTGTTAAATTAAATTTTTGTGTAACCAAGAAATGTCAAAAGGCCATTTACAGCTTACATTTTTATCAAAGTCGCAACTTCAACATCACTGGCTCTAAGAAAGACTGCGCTTTCAGGGAATGTAGCTGATCTATTCTCAAAACATCTGGAACAAAATGTGCTTCCTTCTTCTTCTTCTTGGCTGGCGCGATAACCGCTTAAAGCATGTTTACATATTACGAGTTTAAGGTCATCCCAGAGTTAGCCCGAAAAGATAATCTTAGTGTTTTCACTTTGATATCCATCATAACCTAATGACGTTAGAGTCAAGCAGCAGTTGAATGTAAACATTAGATATCTGCCTAGTTTGTCAGCTTGTTTCCATCCCCATTGTGCGCTCGGTCTGTCTACAACTCTAACACCATTTTTTCGACACATACAGACCACTTCGTTCTTGGTTTCCGTTCTTTCGCACATCTGCAAGCACAATAAATAGTTTTGATTTGTATTAAATCATTTTATTTCAGAAATTTACTTACGATTCCATATTTGCGTCCTTTTCTTATCCAATTGTTAACAATAAGTGGCATAATTTGTTGGTGCATTCCCAATAGAACTAAGTAGAGCTGCATTTTACCGTCCTTTTTTTACAGATTTTCCAATACAACTCGGTTACTCCATCAGGTTAACTTGAGGTTAGCAGCTAATCTACTTTGGAATGAGGTTATCCTTTGTATGGATAACCTGGTAGGTTAAGACCTAGATTAGCGAGTTAACCTTGAAAGTGGAGATAACCTCGTTAACTTCGTAATATGTAAACCTCCTATTACGCGAGCTTAACCAAGCGCGCCATTCATTTCTTTCTCGTGCTAACCGGTGCCTGTGGGAAACACCAAATTAAGTCAAGTCCTTCTCCGCCTGATTTTTTCAACGCAGAGGAGGCCTTCCTCTTCCTCTGCTACCACCAGCTGGTACCGCATCGAATACTTTCAAAGCCGGAGCGTTTGCATCCATTCGGACGACATGACCCAGCCAGTGTAGCCGCTGGATCTTTTTTCATTGTGCTATGTCTATGTCGTCCTAAAGTTCATAAAGTTCATTGTTCCATCGCCTGCGATAATCGCCACCAACGTGCAAAAATCCAAAAATCTTCCACAGAATTTTTCTCTCAAACTCTCCATGATTATTATATTGACGCTTGATCGGATATTGTAATCGTCCACGCTTCTGCGCCATACCTTAGGACGGACTTGATGAGCGCCTATAGAGTGTTAATTTTGTTCGTCGAGAGAGGACTTTACTGCTCAGAAGCCTACTTAGTCAAAAGTAGCACTTCTTTGCAAGAGAGATTCTACGTTGGATTTCAAAGCTGACATTGTTATCGGTGTTAATGCTGGTTCCTAAATATACGAAGTCTTTTTTAACCTCGAAATTATAACTGTCAACAGTGTCGTGGGTGTCGATACGAGTGCGCCGACTGTTTGTTTGAAGACAGGAGGTACTTCATTTGCCTTCGTTCACTACCAGACCCATTCGCTTTGCTTCTTTATCCAGTTTGGAGAAGGCAGAACTAACAGCGCGGTTGTTAAGGCCGATTATGGTAATATCGTCGACATGCGCATATGCGCTTCCTTAGATCACCCAATTCATGAGAGAAATAAAGAAAATTATCTGTGTTGTTATCTCCCTCCCGACAGGAGACACACTAGGTTATTAATCAGGCCTATAGTAGCCATCCAAACGAACCACTTAGTCGGTGTCTTTTGTAAATGGTCCGATTTTGTATTTTTAGTTTGTTTTTGGGAAATATGATTATTATATTATATGTTTTGGTCTGCGTGGTAATTTTGGTAAAATTTTGTTTAAAAGATCAATCATATGAGCATAACTAAAGAGTTGTTGAATGACGTCAACACTATTCAACAATATAAGCAACCATAGCAATCAATATAGAATAGAGTATGCCATCTTCGACAAATAAACGATTTGTTCGCTGTTTCCCTCGACAATAATGGTGGGGTGCTTCCAAAGTTCTTTCCAGAAAGTCGCATGGTGAACAAGGAGTATTACCTTGAAGTTATGTGTCACATGTCTGAACTAATACGAATAGAAACTCTAGGAAATGAGGAACATTGTCAACAGTCATTGATATGGCGCCACTATAGTGTGGCAGAGCATTACCCTGCATTTTTTTTCTGTTACCAAAACTGAAAAAACGCATGTGGACAGGTGATTTCCAGGTAAGATCGATGGATGACCTCTCCTTCCTCTCCGCGGTGACTAACTCTATATGTTATCCCAAGGTGTGGTCGGGGGGCTAATACAAAGATCATTGCTAATGAGGCGGCTAGGAATAAACCGCTATGGGTTTGAGATCCCTGAAATAAAAACTCACATGGAGGCAGACAAGGAAAACACACGGGTTAGGATATTAACCCAAACGTCGATGGGAGAAGAGGCTACTACCACCGTCGAGCACAATGAAGACGTAAACTGTGTCGCCAGCGGTCACACCTCTACCTAAACGGTAGGTTATAGTAGCTGTATTGCTACTGCCAACACAAACACAAAAAACAAAATCGCTATGCAGCGTGCGGGTGCCATAGTTAAAGTAGACTCGGACCTGGAGAGCACAGCTAGCGTAAATACCGCAGAAGAAGATGCTTTACTTACCTCTCCAGTAAAACTCGATGATACCATTTCGGACAGAACGAAAAGACCCAGAGTAAAGCCAAGTAAAGAGGGGATGAAAACTAAGTCGCGATACAAAGCAGTGGTCAAAATCTGGCAATCTGACGCAAGCAGAAGCGGAAAGACTGGCAAATCTGGCGAATACGGTGGTTGCGGAACGATATGCGTGGAATTTTTGGCGAAATGGTCACGAAGAACGAGTGCAGTGTGAGACGGTGCATTATCGTGATTCAAAAACCAAGAGTTGTTGGTCCATAATTCTGGTCTTTTTAGACGAATTGCTTCCTGTAAACGACGCAAAACGGTCAAGTAATATTCCTTATTAACAGTTTGGCCAGGTGGAAGGAATTCATAGTGCACCACACCACGAAAATCGAAAAAAACTGTCATCGTGACCTTTATTTTTGAACGACTTTGACGTGCTCTTTTCGGTCTGGCCTCGACTTTTTTCCAAGAAATTGATAGTTTTCGGTACCAAACGAGATTTGACTTTTCGTAGGCCCAAATGGTCTTTCAAAATCGTTTTCACAGATCCTTCTGATATTCCGATCATATCAGTAAGGTCTTTAACAGTCAACCGACGATTTTTGACCACTAACTCCTTCACTTTATTGACGTGTTGGTCATCTGTTGACGTCGATGGTCGTCCGGAGCGCTCCAAGTCATCAACACGTTCTCGTCCCTCTTTGAAGTCTTTGTACCACTTATAAACATTTTTCTGTGACATGGTCGAATCACCAAATGCCTTCTGCAGACATTGTAAAAATCGAAAAATGCACTCTTGGTAGTTTGGTAAACACAAGCCTAAATATATTACTGATAATGACATTCACATGAAAGTTGGCCCAGATGTTATTAACAGTGCTGCCAACTCATGAAAAAAATAACTAGAGCGAAATTTTAATCCCGCGAAGTTTGACAAATAAATTCACCTTACTTTTTGCCCACAGTACACCGCATTTAACCGGTCATGTAGGCCGTCACTTTATTCGACAAGCGTACCAAGCGTAAGCGTCCAATCCAGAATTGCTCGTACTAAGCTTAGTGATGAAGATTTTCTCACAGGCGTTCCACACAAACAATATCCGTTCTTTTTCAAAAAATTGTCGACTAAACATTTGCCAGTGAACGCTGCTGCGTTGAAAAAGCGATTTTAGACCAAAGCGACCATCAGAGATACTAATGGAAACATCAGGCAGACACATCAACAGAATATTTCTATTTCTAAAAAGTTGTGATTTAACAAAAAAGCTAAAACTAGCATTTCAGTTTTAAATTTATTGCTGGGTTTTTGCAGTTGACCCTTGTCAGGCAACGATAAACCTCCGAGTGTATTTCTGCCACGAAAAAACTCTTCATAAAAAAGCCGTTTGGAGTCGGGTTAAAACTGTAGGTCCCTCCAGAAAAACATCAAGACGCACACCACAAATTGGAGGAAGAGCTCGGCCAAAAACCCAATAAAGAGTGTAAGTGCCAATTATACATAAATAAAATATATAAATATAATACAGAGCCATTCACAAATTCTAATATCGAGTCGCATGTAAAAGGTAATAAGTAAATAAATAAATTTTTTAAGAGGCTGCGTATCTCCCAGTGTCTTCAGAGCAGTTTGGCTTTTTTCTCGTCCTTAACTCTAAATTTTAACTCTATATTTCAAATTTTCCTTAAAGAGTCGGGTCTTCTCTCTGTATTGCATGCAGTTGTTACTTTCGCCAAGCGAACTAACTCTCTTAAGAATATCTATACACTTCTTTTTTTTAAATAAAATTAAAATAAGTCCACTTAATCAACTAATTTGATTTAATTTGGTCATCAATTGGAATATTGCTTGCTTGCAATGATTTTCTTTACTGATTATTGTGACTAGCATTTCGTAATTGTAATAAACATAAACTTGATTCTGTAGAATCTTGAGACTGTAAGTCTGTGTTAAAAAAAGGAACCGCGATTATTCATGAAGTATAAAAGATATATAATAGGACTATGAATAAGTTCGTGCGGTTTTTTTTCGAAATTTGAAACTTTATTGACGTAAAATGGTTACAAATTTAATATTCAAAATATTGTCCATCGCTTACTACTACTTTTTCCCATCTTTCTGGCAATTCACGGATTCCCTTTGTGAAAAATTCGGTCGGTTTTGCCGCAATCCACGAATCGATCCATTTTTTGACTTCATCGTAATTACGGAAGTGCTGGTCAGCCAGGCCATGTTGCATCGATCGGAAGAGATAGTAATCGGATGGCGCAAGGTCTGGACTATACGGCGGGTGGGGTAGGACATCCCATTTGAGCGTTTCTAAGTATGTTTTGACCACTTGTGCAACATGTGGCCGAGCATTGTCATGTTGCAAAATAACTTTGTCGTGTCTATCGGCGTATTGCGGCCGTTTTTCTCGCAGTGCTCGGCTCAAACGCATCAATTGTCGTCGGTAGACATCCCCCGTAATCGTTTCATTCGGTTTCAGTAGCTCATAATACACAACACCCAGCTGGTCCCACCAGATACACAGCATAACCTTCAGGCCATGAATATTCTGCGCCGACGTCGATGTTGAAGCATGGCCAGGGTATCCATACGTTGCCCGACGTTTTGGATTGTCGTAATAGACCCACTTTTCATCGCCAGTCACAATTCGATGCAAAAAACCCTTTCTTTTGTGCCGTTGAAGCAGTTGTTCGCATGCCATAAAACGGCGTTCAACGTCTCTTAGCTTCAATTCATACGGCCCCCAATGGCCTACCTTTCGGATCATTCCCATGGCTTTTAAACGTTTGGAAATGGTTGATTGATCAACTCCCAAAGTTTTTGCAACCTCTTCTTGCGTTTGAGCCGGATCTTGATCGAGCAATTCCTCCAATTCGGTATCCATGAACTTTGGCGGCGCACCCTCGCGTTCTTCGTCTTCCAAGCCAAAATCACCACTTTTAAAGCGTGCAAACCACTTCTGGCACGTTCGCTCAGATAGAGCATGCTCACCATAAACTTCCACCAAGATACGATGACTTTCGGCTGCTTTTTTCTTCATATTAAAATAATGAAGAAGAATTCCCCGCAAAAACACATTATTTGGCACGAAATTCGACATTTTCAAGTGTGGTAAAAATATTGTTGTTTACGCTTCAAATAAAAAACTTATACTGACGTTTGTGCCTTACGACAGTAGCTCTCCAATGAATGTTTGGAAATGTGGATCGATGGAATAATAATCAAGTTACGCCATCTGTTGTAAAACCGCACGAACTTATAAATAGACCTATTATTTAAAATTTTTTTACATGAAAGTATATACAAAACTACGAGTCGCAATTACCCAATAAGCCGTGTAGTTTTCATCGTTGTCGAGTATAGCCTGGCATCTTCTTCATGCTTTGAACCAGCTTTTCTGCGAACTTACGCACGAGTTGCTTTAAATCATGGACTGGTCTGCTGGCAAGATGCGTTGTCATAGTACCCCACACATTTTCAATGGGGTTGGCGTCTGAGGACTGGGAAGGCCAGTCCAATACTGTGACGCCATTTTCTTGTTTTGTTGTTTCTCAATGTGTTTTTCTGAGAGCAGTGGTTTTGATGATGTTCACGTCCTTCAGTCGTCGTTCGATGGTGTTGATACTCACATCTATTCCCTTTTTAGAAAGAACTGGTCGTGCTTGGCGTAGTCACAAAGAAGGGTCCCGCTTAAAACGTTGGGTGATCACTTTATCCTGCTATTTTGTTATCACTCGTTTCAAACCCCGCTAGGAAAAGTCATCAACATTTTTGTACACCTTATACCGCTGATTCCACATCACAACAAACTTTTTTGATTTTTTATCACTTTTGCAGCCGCGACATAAGATAATTTCAGCCCTTTCGAATGCGCGCATAAAAATACCGCCTCAAAACGCTTCGCGCACTTGTCACTCATTTTTGTTTGGTTGCGTTTACGGGAGAGTTTCGAACGATACTAACCTGATTTAGCAGTGGCTTCGTAGCCCTTGAGTGGGACTATTACGCAACAAAAAGCAGAACGAAATATTTCTTGAAGTTACAAGAAAACCCCGGTTCTTTTCTTTTGACACGGACTGTATTTGGCAATATTTGTGATAAATGGCCACACTTGAAAAAAGGACAATGCGCATGAGTAAGTAACTTTTTCATGGCATACATATGAACACACTCGTCATATCGTTATATCGTTCTTAGTTTAATTTTTTTAACTTCCGCTCATAATTCGTTCAACATTTACCGTTTGTCCTAAAGTATTCATCAATTTTATACCGCTTGAATTAAACATAAGTTCCAACATCAACAATTTAACGCCTGACCGTGTCGAATAATACTTATATCCGGTTACCGGGCATTTGTCTTATGACACCTTTTAAAAAATATTCTCTTAAGGTGCAAAAGCACTAAGGCAAATAACCGACTCAGTTATAACGAAGAAAAAAATGGGAATAAAAGGATGTTTAACTTGCACACTTGAGAGCTGTTTCATATCCCTGTGGCTGCGCTGCATTCAAGTGAACGGAATATGACACGTCGTTAATGGCCAACGAAAGTTAATAAAAAATATTTGGCTAAAGGAAAACACGTGCACGACACAAGTGGCGAGGGAAAGGTTAAGAAAAAAAGTTGAAATGTAAAAGTTTACAAAAAAACTTAAAACATTTTAGCTCCTCGAATGGCCCGAAAACCAAGGGTAATTTAAGAAAAAATGGTAATGAACTGAATTAAAAACTAAAAAGCCGGATGTTTTCTGATGTCAATTTCATGTTATTATTATTTTGTGTATTATTATTATTTTTCTTTTCGAAAGTTGAACATCTGCGGCAGAATATTAAAAGGGAAGTTGATCTACTATAAATATATTGGATGAATTATTTAGAAGTGTGCTCATTATTCCTTTCTTTATTATTGGTTTCTTCATATATTATATATAAATACCTACAAATAATTATAATTTTTTATTGAGTTGTTTACAATTTTTTTTCTATTATATATGTATTTGTGGGGAAGCAAAAAAATCGCTCATTGCTCTGTGAAAATCGTATTCTAGTGATCAAAATAAGAAACTTTGCCGAAGGAATCATACCTCTAAAACGAATTCTGATGTCCCGCAATTTGGGTCGAACTTTTTAGTTTCTTTTCTCATGTAAAGGCCAAAAATGGTGATATTTTGAAATGATTGTATGGGGAACCCCCCAGGGGAGTTCCAGGGGGTGTGCCACTGGCATGGGTGGATCGGCCGTCCAAAGTTAGTGGGGATCGGTCATACATTTGGACTCGATTGGAGCACTCTAAATGGGTCGAAGTGAGATTTTTCGTTCGACCGAAATTGGGGGACATCAGAATTCGTTTTAGAGGTATGGTTCCTTCGGCAAAGTTTCTTATTTTGATCCCTAGAATACGATTTTCACAGAGCAATGAGCGATTTTTAGATCGACCCGCCCTAATATACATATGTATATTATATATATATATACATATTTGTTTTTGATTTTGTATTATAGAGATATTTCAACACTTCATACAAGGTCTATCGCCAAAGTTCAGAAATGGATAGGAGTAACATGCTGCAAGATCCTGTTAATCTGTACTTGGCATGAAATTCATTGACAGTCATGGTGGAAAACCCATGACTTATCTCTTTACATCTTTAGTTGGTTTGTCCTTACTTTTTCACGGAGTTCAGGACTCAAGTGCACTTAGTAATGTTGTAATTAAAAGTTTGACATTCAGGAGTATGTACCTCGCCCACAAATCGGCTTAGATTACCTATGTTTTCGATTGTCATCTACGAGGGCGGTTTAATAAGTACCCGTGTTTGATGACAGGAGCGCTCCTAAGGGAAGATGTTAGCATCGTGTGCTGCCACCTATCAAACGACGGCAAAACAAATTTCAAACTAATTGATAGGTTAGTTTGGATTTGGCAGGAATTCAAGAAAGACGTATTTCGTGATTTTCCCAAAGATGGAAAAAGAGCAGTATCGTTCGGTAATTCGCTTTTTGTTTTTGGATCTGGAAAAAAACAAAGTTGGGTGTCGTCTATGGGTTCGCTTCGCCAGCTGTGACCACAGTTATATTAGATATTGATTCATCAAATTTAAATGTGGGCGAAGAACCGTTTTTGATAAAGAGCGACCATTACGCCCGGCAGACGTGGTCACCGAGGAAATCGACATATTCTCGCTGATCGACGAATGGAAATGTGCGAAGTAACAGAGGTCACAGGTGTGTCGACCGGAACGGAAATTCATATTTTACATGATGAGTTGGCGATAAAATTGTCGGCCTGTGGATGTCGCAATTGCTCACAAGCAACAACAAGCGAATGCGGCTGTTAAGTCCGAAGCAGTGTTTGGAGCAATTTAAGTGAGATCCGAAGCAATTTTTATACCAAGTTGTCACCGTTGATGAAATCCGGATTCCTCATGACACAACAGAAACTAAGCAACAATCAAAACAATGGATTTCTCTAGGTGGATCTGATTCAAAGAATTCGCAGGCAGTCCCATCGGCCGGAAAGGCCATGGCGATGACTTTTTAAAATGCGAAAGGCATCATCCTCATGAATTTTTTAGAAAAAGGAAGAACGAAAGATACAGCCGCATTTGCCGAATAAGAAAGTGCTGTTTCACCACGATAACACACCAGCACCTTTATCCGGAGTTGTCTCCGCCAAAATGCATGAATTGCTGCCGCCTGATCTACCTATTCACCCGACCTGGCTGCCTGCGACTTTTTCTTGTTCCTTAACGTGAAAAAATTTGCTCGCGGGAGAAAGATTTAGTTGAAACGAGTAAGTCATCGCCGAGACAGAGGCGTATTTTGGAGAGTTCGACAAATCCTATTTCTTCGAGAGGTTAATAAAATGGCCGGAGAGTTGAGAGAAGTGTATCTTTCTAAAAGGGGACTATGCTGAAAAAAAAAAAAAGAATTTTGAAAAAATGGTGTCTTCATTTCTAACACGGGTACTTATTGAACCCCCTTGTATTTATTTCAATTAATTCAGTACGTCTTCGCGGACATGTTTTAATGGTACTTTGTGTAAAAAAAAATTTTTTATCTGGATTTCACAAAATTTTCCAAGTAGAATAATTTTGAACAGCTAATAGCATTAAAACTATCGTTAAAATAAGATCTAATCAAATGCCACACACATTCAAAACGAAATTCCACTGAAAATACCAACCAACTCAATTGAGTTGTATCAGATGAGCAAACGAGATGCATCTTTTGTTCAATTTCTATACAACAATAGCAACCAAAAAATGTCTAAACAATAGCCAATGAAAGTGTCAACTTTAATGCTTCCCAATGTGCAATTGTTTAGAAAATCTCATGCAAGTGGTGCCGAAAACGAAATAACCAAAAACCCTGCATTTTCCAAAAACATCCTACAACTAAAACGTGTATTGAACAATAGTGAAAAAAAATAGAAATATTTTTGTATGAATAGGAATACAAATCGGGCGCAGGATAAAAAGGAATCGGCATCTGCAAGGAGCAGATAGTAAGCTGGTCGTTCGGAAACTACTTTTGCTTGAGACTGTATACTCATCTGCAGCTCAGTGGAGTATAAAACAATATAATTAAATATGTGCATGTGTTTGAAAAGTCACCTGCTTCTGCCCAAATGGCGTTTCATCAAGTGAGCGTGGAAATTTTTATAAGGCCGTAAGCAGGTGAGCTGTTGAAGATTTTCTCACACTTTTTTTTATGTCTTTGTATCAAGTGCTAAAGCACTATTCACTTATCAACATATATGTATATAATAATAAAGTATATAAAAAAAACAACAATAAACTGTCAGAGGAGGATTCCAACCCCATTCATCCCAATGATCCAAAAGAGTAGGCATATTTCGCAAGGTACTTGCTGTCTAATTTTGTTCCAAATAACTTACTCGGCCAGCATCTTCCAGACAGAAGTACCATACCGTGATAGACCCCGGTAGTACACACCGAAGAGTACAAAAATTATGGGTCAGAAAATGGGTAAATACTTCACTCAGTGCTGACCAGTAGACATTGAAGGGCCGCTTATTGCTCTCTCAGAAGACCTAACTAAAAATATATGCTCCTAATAAACAGACGTGACTAAAACAAATGTAATCGACATACATACATACATGCCACCGAGTTAAGATGACAGTAAATATTTACTACTTGATGTATCTCCTCGAAAGTAATGAAAGAGTAGGTAAATGACGCATGAATCACGGAACCCATTTTTAGGATAAGCAGACGGCGGCCGCCATAGCCGAATGGGTTGGTGCGTGACTACCATTCGGAATTCACAGAGAGGTCGTTGGTTCGAATCTCGGCGAAAGCAAAATTAATAAAAACATTTTTCTAATAGCGGTCGCCCCTTGGCAGGCAATGGCAAACCTCCGAATGTATTTCTTCCATGAAAAGCTCCTCATAAAAAATATCTGCCATTCGGAGTCGGCTTAAAACTGTAGGTCCCTCCATTTGTGGAACAACATCAAGACGCACACCACAAATAGGAGGAGGAGTTTGGCCAAACACCCAAAAAAAGGGTGCACGACAATTATATTATATATATTTATAGATAAATATTGCCAAACGTCAATGAAAATAAGTATAAATTACTAATCTAAACTAATCGCAGTTCCTTACATCAGTAGTTGGAATAATAACTGGACAGAGTGTAATGAGGGTTCACTCCAATACTCGTATAGAGTAGAGTTTAGCGCTATTCCATTATTGCTAAGGGGTAGTATTATTATCTTCAAACTCGTTGAGAAAAACTGAATATCAGGACATCAAGGATATGACTGCAACGAGCAAGCGGACTGCTTAGCAAAATTAGGCGGTGAATAAAAATTCCACAGATCAGAACCATTCTACGAGCTTAACAACTCCCACAAAGTGGAACGAGTAGGAAGACATGACATTAATTCGCCACTAGTTGGAAAGCCTAGGATATAGGTTTAGTTCAGGTTCAGTTTAGCATTTCTTCTAGGAGAGCATTTCTTCTAGGAGTAGGCGCCTAAATCTGGACAGAGCGGGCTTACGAACTCCCAATAGTTACCATACGTGAAACTATGGAGAAATGAAACAAACATTTTGAAGAAGTGCTTAAATTTATTAGAAGCATTCATTTATAAGCTTGCGCCCAAACCCGCATTAGAGCTCGCATGACATTATGGCCGAATAATAATACGTTTTCGAAAGCTTAGCGGTTTTCGATAGATTGATAAGGTCTTTTTGTCCCAATATTACGCCCCTAACCCATATTTACTAAAATGTTTTCGTATTCTTAAAGACCTCTAAAAGTTCGCTGCTGCATTCATAATAGTTATAAGATCAGCGATGCATTTTTGGAAGGAAATCCATGTAGAAGCCTCGAAGTCCTCTCAAAATAGTTTCAGTAAGAAATCGAGATTGGGTGAACCTGGGAAAGGAAATGAGAATTACACTTAGAGCTCTCTCTTATGAGGTTTCATAATGGACTAGCCGGCCTAAATGTGATTCTATAAGCATAGCGTGAAACGGTAGCTATCTTGACTGCCAATCCCAAAACAACTGTGATTCTTTCGTAAATGGAGTAGATTTAAAATAGTCTAAACGAACCATGAAAGTAATACGAGTATACAAGTAATGCGCAGAAAGTACTCAAAGTACAATTTTATGCACAGGTTGTAGCTCCGACAAAAAAATATTAAAATTCCTTTCGATATCATTTGAGTACGATATTTTTCCTTGAAATCACAGTTCTTTAGTGGCTGGTTGGATTTAAAAATATCATCGAACAATCAACGACTCCTACTGAACCATCTTCTCACTCCGACCTCTCTGCACTTCGTTCGCTGCTGCGAACACTTACTCGTATAGAGGTATGAAAGCGTATGAAAAATTAAATTGCAATTTGCTGTAATAAAAATCGAACGTGCGTTCGAAAGCAAGTAATGGATTAGATTAAGGTGAACAATTAAGTGAGGAAGGCGAAATGAAGAAGACTAACACTTACAATAATAACAACTAAAATACTTAAAAATAAATAGCACTGAGAATTGCATTGAACAACGAGGAGATGGAGTTACAACCAAAACTCCAACGAACCTAGTATTGGAGCTGCGGGGAAGCGAAGACTGGGGGGCGGGCAACCACCAATGGAAGTCGGCAATGTCGCTAAGTGAACACATTTAGCACCAGCGCCAACGATAGCGCCAACAGCGCGCATCAACAACAGGCGCATCACGAATAAACAAAATAAACAGCAAAGGAGAAGTAGGAGGAGAAGAAGAAGAATAAGAGGCCTAAACTATAAAGAAGAAATGAGTAGCCGAAACTGTCGATGAAACGAAAAGGCAGGCAAGCAAACGCTTGTTGGCAGGCTGGCAGGCAGTTGGGCAGATAGACAGTTTGGTAGCCACCAAAGTGGTGGCCAACAGCCGACGCGAAACGTACATATGTATATACATACACATGGCGACGACAATTGCTGCATAATGTTGTGGAGATATATGAAACTTCGATGAAATGCTGCTAAGTGCTGCAAAGCAGGAAGTCTCCACGTTGCCCAGGTCGCTTTTTGTTGTTGCTGGTGCCGTTGCTACTGCTGTGGCTATTTGTTGCTCTTGATGTGTGTTTTTGCAAGCAGTTCTTGCTGGCTAAGCAAGTATTGTTGTCATTTATTGCTTTTCAACTTTTTTATTGAAAAAATTATATACATGCATACATACATATGCGCCTAATTAAATGTGTATGTGTATTGGTACTTGCGTTACACTTTTTGTCATTGTTATTCCTGTGTTGTTGGTTGTTGTTAGCTATAGCCGCTTTGGCCGTCGTGCCACTTTGACGTTTGATTTTTTTTTTTGCTTTTATTTCCTTGGCTTTAAGTCCTTGCTATTGCTTTTGTGTTTAAGTTGTAATCATTGCTGACAACATTAGTGTTGATACACTTACTTTTTGTTGCTTGACTGACTTATTTGCATTTATTTTGTTCTACTGAAGGCTATTCATGATTGTGAATGACACTTATTTTGCCTTTATTATTTAGAATTTTATTTACTTACCATAACTTTATTACAGATATCAGCTCAGAGCAATATGCCCTTCTGAGATACGTATGTGTAACACATACATACGTATGTACGTATGCACATTCTTTGATATTAAAGATTAAGAGACTAGTATATCTATACAAATTATGCAGATATTAAAATAATACAACAGGGTGGCCCTTCTAGCGTTTGTAATTAATTTGATTCTTTCTCATTTTACTATAACCTGTACTTAGAAAACATTATTTATTTTATCAACCCATTCCTAAAATAAGCAATCTTTATCACCACATAATTACAAAAAATTAAACAAACTCATATTTAATATAACACCGCGTTACACACTTTCTGTCCTATGAACCAAATATACTTTTTTCGGAAAGGGGATAAAAAATAAAAATACACGTGTATCGGCGATTTTCATGTACGAGCAATTCCTGTATGCATATCTGTATAGCCACACGATCTCAGGATTAGCTTAACGGATTTGAATGAAATTGGGCACACAGATAGTGTATCACATTGACAATGTTTCACAGGGTTGCCCCCTGTTCGAAATTAAAAAAAAAAAATTGCATGAGATATGCCGATGTGTACATTAAAAATTTTAATGCTTTTAAAGAAACTTAGACCTTTTATTTTTGCGTTTGTAAGCATTTGTGTCAGTATCGCGACAAATAAACCAACAGTATTCGCCATGCACATGCGTAATGTCTTGTCCTTTAAAACGCTTTTCAATTGCCGCAATGTCCTGATGGAACCTTTTTTATTATCTTATTTATTATTTTAAAATCAGCCGCCACTATATTCCACTGCTTAAAGCGTGATGCAAAGAGTTCGGCTGTTCTCTTTGACAAATACACCAATGTGATGTCAATAAAAACAGTCGTTTTCCATTTTCACTGTTGCAGGTGATTTCTTTGTGTTATAAATGCCTTTGAATTTCTTTTGGATTTTCTTCGCTGTTTATATTTTAAGTTTTTTCCCTTTGTATTCAGTTTTGTAATATTTCCTTTATTTTATTTTCTCCGCACACTTTAAATGTGATTTTCATTAAGAGTTTTTCTTTTTTCTTTAGAAAATTACTTTAAATTGTATATTTTTTTACTTTGCGCCATTTTTATTAGCCAACAAACTTCGCTTTTATTCAATTAAACCTTTACGGAATGACATTTTTCTATTAACTTTTTCCATCAATTGGTTTATTGTTTTGCATTTCCGCTACTCAAAAAATGTATTTAACAAAACAACAATGGAAATTACAGTGGCACCAACCGCCCTCGCTTGGGAAAGCGAAGCCAAATGAGTTGAGATAAACGTAAGACTTAAGCGACAAACTTCCCACCCGTTAAGGAGGCCAACAATTCTTGTAAAATTTAAGTAATGGGGATGCGGTTAGTTGTTGTTGTTTTTGTTATTCCCGGTCTTCTTAGCGTTGTTCCATTATTTCTTCTTGGCTTTGGCTTTCTTTATGTTTAAAATTTGTTCTTTATATCAGTGAAAGTATTAAAAATAATTCGAATTTCCTTCAAATATCTGAACCAAGTAAGAAAGCTGTATTGGCCAAATCTAAGGGCTTAACTTAGTTTTCTAAGTAACTAAGAGGTTGTTATTTATCACGTCATCACTATTGCCCAGCGATGCTAATTTTTCAATGTACATGCATACAATGTTATATAGGGTGGGCCATGTACAATTTGCTTTTTGAATCGGCTATAAAAAAAGCTAATCAATATTTTTTCAAACTTGTTTTTTTATTTTGAAGATTGAATATCGTCATTTATGAATGAAAAATAATATCGTTCAAATGACTGTCACGACTGGCTTTACAGTAGGCCATTCGATCAACCCAATTTTTAAGCACATTTTCGATTGTTTGGGCTGTAATTTCATTAATGGCAAATTCGATTTCTTGTTTTAAAGCATCAATCGTCTCTGGATGGTTCACATAGCATTTGTCCTTAACGGCTCCGCACAAAAAATAGTCCAATGGGCTTAAATCACAGCTCCGAGGCGGCCAATTGATATCGGAATCTCGGCTGATTATTCGGTTTTCAAAAACGGTAGCCAAAAGTTCGAGTATAGCTTTGGCAGTGTGACAAGTTGCACCGTCCTGTTGAAACCAAATGTGGTGCGTGTCATCCTCTTCAATTTTTGGAAACAAAAACTCGTTGAGCATGTCACGGTAACGCTCGCCATTTACTGTAACCGCGGTTCCTCGCTCATTTTCGAAAAAAAAAATGGCCCGATGATGCCGCCAGACCAAAAACCGCGCCAAACAGTGACTCGTTGTGGATGCATTTGCTTCTCTACAGTAAAGTGTGGACTTTCTGAGCCCGAAATCCGACAATTTTGCTTATTGACATAGCCACCGATGTGAAAATGAGATTCATCAGAAAAGAAGAAGAAGAATCAATTTTTTTTTTCTTTTTTTTCAATATTTCCCAATTTTGTTCAAGCGTATAGCGTCCCATTTCGTAAATGTGAAACCTTTAAGTAAATTATGAACATATTTGACTTGTGATTTGTGTTACCATTCTCAAAAAAATAGGTGGTTCAAAAAGCAAACGCTATATGGCTCACCCTGTATTTTTTTACTTGGTTGCTCTGTATAAATGATTCCTCCACCCTTAAAAACTTAGAGAGCTGTTAATTTTGGAACGCAAAGTAGCGTAAATAACGTAAATTGAGAGCGGTGAGAAAGTCATGCTAATTCAATAAGCCTTCAAGAATTTTTATGCGACATAATTTTTTGTATCAATTTATGTCAACTTCTTTTGCCAGCTTTAAAAACTACATATGCAGAATGATGTAAAGTTACTGGGCCCAGGCTAATTACGAACGATTTGCTCACCAAAAATTTTTGAGTTTAAGTTGACCATAAAAAGAGTTTATTTGTTTATTTAATGTATTTTTAAAAAAATTAACGAATTTTTTGCTATAATCGAGAATGCGTTTTATGCACATCCCACAATATGGAAGTGATTCTCTTTTGAACAAGTGTTTGTGAGTAATCTTAGTGTGGTCTGCCGTCGCTGAATGAATGAATGCGATGCTGGGTGTAAAGTTTGTAGCCGTGTTGGTACATTTGCCAGTTAGTTTCCATCAATTGGAAATCCCTTGTGCCGTTATTTACATGTCGTTCAATATTTGATTTCACCAAGGGGTCGCAGTATGTATATACGTGGTGCCTTTTAGGCTTCTTTAGCTGTAGTGTCAGCATATTTGTGGCGGGTATTCACATAGTTTAAGCGACCGCCGTAGCCGTATGGGTTGGTGCGTGATTACCATTCGGAATTCACAGAGAGGTCGTTGGTTCGAATCTCGGTGAAAGCAAAATTAATAAAAACATTTTTCTAATAGCGGTCGCCCCTTGGCAGGCAATGGCAAACCTCCGAGTGTATTTCTGCCATGAAAAAGCTCCTCATCAAAATATCTGTAAAACTGTAGGTCCCTCCATTTGTGGAACAGCATCAAGACGCACACCACAAATAGGAGCTCGGCCAAACACCTAACAGAAGTGTACGCGCCAATTATTTATTTTTTTTATTTTTTATTCACATAATTTATATTTGTGAACAGTATCAGTATTTTCACAAAGTGGTTCTTTATTACGTGGGCTTTCAATTGCATTGCACATTGACGTGCTATCTATACAAATAACGTAAAAGGAAGTACGTACCAGCACACATACCGGTATTTTGATAATCTAGGCGGCCAAAAGTCAATTTTGTAAAATGCATTAATTGATTTTAATAATGAATAAAATAGAAAGATAACACAATAAAGTATTCACTCCAGCCCTTCTCGCGTTTTTTCGTCGCGTGCGCTACCGCCGTATTGGCAGTCAAAAGTTCACACTACACATATTTCGCTCGGCGTTCGGCAAACAACAAATCTTCAAAAAAGTAAAGTTAACTTATTTAAAGTTATATGTCTCGTTTTAATGATGGAAATTGAAGCTTCAGGTATGTTTTTTCCAAATTTAATAAATATTTTATATATTTTGTTCATTACTAACGTAATTTATTGAATTCCTTACAAGGAGAAATAGTGCATTTTTTACACATATTTTTTTATTTGTTAAGCTGAAAGTTATACTTCCAAGTCCGTCCAAGCTTGAATTTTTTTTCAGATTGTGTACATATGCTTTGAGGTGTAGAATAAAGTAGAATTAGTCGCAGAAAACCGCAGATTAATTAATTGTGGAATTTCAAAAGTTTCATGGAACAGTTTTTTTTAAAAGCGTTTTCTATACTTGTTATTTTTTGGTTTGTTTAAGGTTCTCAAGGCACTTCAGGGGTTCGAATTGTGACTCGAAAATACCTATTCGACCGCATGCAAGCTCAGAATTTACCAAATTTGGACGAAAAATTAAACTCTTTACAACAGGAGCTTTTATCAAGTGAAAAATACTCTGGCGAGCAGATATCAGCTCTTAAGCACAATTTTTCACATTTTAAATCACAAATCAAGAAAACGTGGCTACAAATACATAAAAAGGAAGATGTTTTCCTATCAAAGCACAAGTCTTGGTTTGAAGAAGGTTTTGAATTAACTGTTGGAGCAATACCGAAACGATGTGGACGTTCTCAGAAACATTTCAGTGACTCAGGTGAAAGATCTAAAAGACGCAAAACTGCAGAACTCAGATCTACAGTAAAGGACAAAAACTGGATTATGCATGCTGCTTCAGTAGAGTTAATCAAAAGTGGAAAGAGAGATGCTTCTAAAGTATTAAAAGACATTCAAAACTCTCCGATACGTTGTACGTTGAATTATACCCATGGCACCCGATGACACCGACAATGCACAAAATACTTGTGCATGGTACATTAATCATAAAAAATGCATTGGTGCCTATTGGGCAACTTTCGGAGGAAGCTGCAGAAGCAAGGAATAAACATTTTAGAACTTACCGCCAAGACTTCGCAAGAAAATTTTCCCGAGAAAACTGCAATAGAGACATTTTTAATCGACTTTTTTTAAGTTCAGACTCTTTATTTAGCAGCACTAGAAATGTGAAAAGAGGAAAATTAAAATCATATTTAGCGGAAACGTTAAGTTTACTCACTCCGGCCCAACCTAACGAATCTGATTCATCAGATAATGAAAATTTATAATTTTTTCCTTTAATTTGTTTCATTTTGCTTTAGTTCTTATTGGCGTAAGATTATTGATTGAATTAAATTTTTTTTTTTGGTTCAAATAATGTATTTTATTTGACACCCTCTGTGAAACATGGCTTTTGATAATAAATAATTAAAACATTAATAATGATGTCTATTTTATATAATTTAACCTATAAATACCCAAAAAAAATTCATTTTCTATTTATTCTAGTACAAAATGGTTGTATCTTTAAAGAAACCACGGTCATTTAAGGATTAATAATATAATAGTCCAATAAAAAAAGTACATTGTCTAAATGATGATGAATAAAAGTATTTAAGACTATAAAAAACGTTAAAATAGTTTTGGCCGCCTAGATTATCAAAATACCGGTATGTGCAGCGGCGGCAAACTTGATAGTACCGTTGTGGCAACTATCTCACTGCAAACACTGAATGGTGCCGAAAGGGCAGTCCCATTTTAATTATTTTGGTTATTTCTGATATTACCACGAAAGGCGTCGATTAGGTTGATTTTAAACCATCAGTAAAAATAAATTTCTAGCCGTCTCTTCTGAATTTTCTATTTTCGAAAAATGTTTTCTGAGAGGATATAGGGTTAATTGTTTGTTTGAGGTAGACCACCTATAAAAAATTATCAATACCACGATAAAAATTATCAAGAACACTGAAGAAACTTTGGTGCTTCAACAAGGGTCGCCTTAGAAAAGAAGTTGATTTAGTTTTTGTATATTACAGAATTATATATACATATCTGAAGATTCCTTCATGAGACGCCTTCTCAACAAATATTTGGTATGAAAATTAAAATGTTGAATGTTAGTTTACATAGATCAGAGAATACAAAATAAGGTTGGAATTCATAGAGAAAAATATTCGATATTTATTCTGCAGTTTTAATATTTCTTGTTTTCATAGTGAAACTCTAACAACAAAATATATGCAGTTTTGAATAAAATGGAATCCGAATGTACTCATTGCTTTTGCTCAGCTAATCATAGCAAAAATATGTCCATGTGCATTCGTAAACAAAAATTCATTGTGAAAATTGGAAGAAAATATTATGAATATAGCAAATAAACAAATACCGCTATAGTTTGGGGATGCAAAAATAATTTTCGTTGGAAAAAAAATATTTATACCGGTTGTGTTAAGCTAAATGAAAAGCACTTTGCGAGCGGAGACGCGGGTAACATCTAGTCTAATATAAAAAAATGTGTTTGTTTGTTTGCCTGCTCGGTAGACACTAGAATTTCAAGGAAAATTTTTCATTAATGCATTTTTGTATAATATTTCATGGAAACTTCACATAACAAAAAACTTTACTTTCGTGGTCAGTTATGAGTGCATATGTCACCTGCTCTCAAGTGGGAAAACCAATAAATTTATTTATTTTTCGAACAGTTCAAAAAAGTGTAGTCTATCTTTAGGCGTTAGAATAAAGTACTTTGACGTAAGGACAGAGCATCGCATGTTGGGAAGCTTTTTGGTAATAAATATAAGAGTAATTTAATTTATTTGAAGATCTTGAAATTAGCCTAAGTCGGACTGGAAATAATGATTATTTTAAGAAAAAAAAACAAAAGTTAAAAATAATACTAAAAATTTCGCTATAATTAAGAAAAATTAATATTTATGTATAAGCAAAACAATATATAAAAAAGATGACAAAGCCGAATGTGAAAACCACAGAGGCATCTTTCTGCTGAATACATGCTTAGATGCAAAATAATTTCAAATATTCCGCACAAAAAGCTAAGTGAATACGTGGGCAAAATTATCGGCGCCTGTCAATGTGGCTTCAGAGCAGACCGATCAACAACTGACCAACGCTTTTCACTGTGCCAAAAGTTCGACAAATGCCAGGAATAAAAAATTATGCTATGCTATCTTTTTATAAGTTTTGAACAAGCGTTTGACAGACTAAGTCGAAAATATATTGAACATTATCTAAACACGTTAGGTATACCTTTTAAGCTAGAACGTTTGATTAGCTTTAACTCTAACAAACACTTGGGCAAAAGTAAAAATTCAAGATAACGCCGCCAATCGTTTCGAAGTGATCGCAGGAGTAAAACAGGGAGATGCGCTCTCATCCTTTCTTTTCAACCTAGTACTACACCCTGTTATAGCTGATTTAGATGCAGGAGGCACAATTTTTTACAAATCTACACAAATTTTGCCAATGCGAATGACATCAGAATTATAGCCAGAAATAAACAAGCTCTGCGCCTAGAACCATCTATTAGTATAGTAGGACTTGCATCCAATTATATGGAAGATGCCGCATGCAACGCAAAAAGTATGGTGAATTTATTTGTCAAACTTCGCGGGATTAAAATTTCGCTCTAGTTATTTTTTTCATGAGTGGGCAGCACTGTTAATAACATCTGGGCCAACTTTCATGTGAATGTCATTATCAGTAATATATTTACGCTTGTGTTTACCAAACGACCAAGAGTGCATTTTTCGATTTTTACAATGTCTGATTTGATTGAGCAGAGAAGTGCCATCACATTTTGTTTGCGGAATGAAATTTCGGCTGCGGAAATGTTTAGCATGTTGCAGAAGGCATTTGGTGATTCGACCATGTCGCAGACAAATGTTTATAAGTGGTACAAAGACTTCACAGTGGGTCGAGAACATGTTGATGACTTGGAGCGCTCCGGACGACCATCGACGTCAACAGATGACCAACACGTCAATAAAATGAAGGAGTTAGTGCTCAAAAATCGTCGGTTGACTGTTAAAGGCCTTACTGATATCATCGGAATATCAGAAAGATCTGTGAAAACCATTTTGAAAGACCATTTCGGCCTACGAAAAGTCAAATCTCGTTTGGTACCGAAAACTCTCAATTTCTTGGAAAAAAGTCGTCGCGTTGATGTGTGTGAAACAATGCTTTCAGACTATCAGGACAAGCTCAAATGCATCATTACGGGAGATGAGACTTCGATTTATGCTTACGGCTCTGAAACAACCGACCAATCAAGCGAATATCGTGCTAAAGGCGAGGCCAGACCGAAAAGAGAACGCCAAAGACGTTCAAAAATAAAGGTCATGATGACAGTTTTTCTCGATTTTCGTGGTGTGGTGCACTATGAATTCCTTCCACCGAGCCAAACTGTTAATACGGAATAATATTTGAGCGTTATGTGTCGTTTACGTGAAGCAATTCGTCTAAAAATACCAGAATTATGGGCCAACAACTCTTGGTTTTTGCATCACGATAATGCACCGTCTCACACTGCACTCGTTCTTCGTGACCATTTCGCCAAAAATTCCACGCATATCGTTCCGCAACCACCGCCTGATTTGGCTCCGTGTGACTTCTGGCTATTCCCAAAACTCAAGAGACCACTCCGGGGAACGCGTTTCGAGTCGATGGAGGAGATAAAAGCTGAATCGAAGAAGGTGCTGATGGCTATACCGGAAATTGACTATTTGGCATGTTTCGGGGATTGGAAAAATCGTTGGCATAAGTGTATTTCATCAAGAGGGGATTATTTTGCAGGGGATGAAATTGATTTACAAGAATAAATAAAGATTTTTCATTTTACAACCAAATTCACCTTACTTTGCCCACAGTATATTATAACTATTTATTTGGATATTACCACACATAATGGTTTACAACGAACTGTGATGCTTTAATGATGATGATAAAAAAAGTTTCCTTCGGGATTTGACATATATACCCAGCGACATTTTGTCCATTCTTGATCACTTGAATTCTTCTTTTTTAATGTTCCGTACTTTTTATAAAACTATAGTTTATTGAATAACAAACACCCTACAAACCCTTTTCTCAAATTGTATACAAAAAGTTGAAAAATCCTCAAACTTTTCATTATAACTCCATTCTTTTTAATTAAAATTCTCTGAACAAATTTCGTTATTTAGTTTTGTAGTTTACTTAATTTTAGTTTAACAAAGTGCAAGTTTTAAGGAGCTGAAAGATCCCTTGATCTTTTATAGTTTTTTTCATTGACTTTTTTGCGTGTCTCTCTATATAAAAAATTTCGAGTCCATGAAATGAGCTGAATTTTTATTGAAAAAAAAAAACAAAAAGCACATGATGAACATTAGAAAATTAAAAGAATAGGAGTCCCACTAATGTTGACGCAGGATGTACTTCTATTACTAAAATTTTGTTTTTGTAAAGTTGTTTACTAGCTTTTCATAAGCTGAGATTCTTATTACTTTCGTCAACTGCGTGCACTCTGCAGCATCTTTCTCTTGACATTCGCTTAATTGCTTCGCACTTTACCAATTAACTGCACTTTCGCCCTAAGAATTCCGCGCAGCTGTTGAGTGTCATGCGTGAGTCCGTGTATGTGTGTCACCAGTCACAAGTTTAGTCACACGGCCGACCGACCAATATTAACACATACACACATATATTTTAATTTCAAAGGCGTGGCACGACTTAAACACACATACGCACACATAATTGCCGATGTGCGAAAAGAAAGTGTCGTCACTTTGAAATCTTCACACCGCAATGCCGCATAAACAAACGCAACACCTCATCAATTTGTATGTTGTTGGTGGGGTGGCGTCCACACTGCGTAATGCGCTGACTATGGCAGACCAGAGCGAGTAACGAGCATTCACGAATTCGTGGAAATGACAAGAGCCACCACGTCACTCAGCTCCAACTATTCAATGAGCCTGTAAAGCGGTTTGTCGCCGAGGTGACCGGCCAGTACAGTGAGCTGCGATGTTGTCGTTAGGCATTTAGGCAGCTGCGTCACGCAAAGCGCAAATGATTGTTATTACGAGTATGCTTGTTGTTGCTGGTTCTCGCAGTGTCTGTGTATAGTTCGAGTATGTCGCCGGAGGCTAGCGTAGGGCGTCAAATGGATGGTAGTAGGGTTTTTGTTTTTGCTTTTACATATGATGTGTACATGTGTATGTATATGTGTGCGCGCGTGTTTAGGCCACAAGCGCCTGCAGTATGCGACCTCAATCATTCATGCAACGTGTGGCGCATTCATTCATTCGTTGACTGTCCACTGCTGACTATTCAATTGCCCAACACTACCTCCCTCCTCCCCGCTTACTCTTTTTGCTGGCTGATTCTTCACTTTTCACTTATCAACTCTCACGCTGCATTTGTCCTATTTCTTCTTGACTGCTACTCAGTTTCAGTTGCTGCTTTTCTCACCATCTTAGTGGCGTTATAAGCGCGCCCATAATGCATGTTTGTTGTTTTATTGTTGCTACTGGAGACAATTCTTGTCGATTGTTGCTCATTGTTGTTGATGTTCACACTTCACGAACGTCTTTTTCCTTTTCCAATTTCGTGCTCACTCAGCTTTTTTTGCTGCTACTGTTGCTGTTGGTGTTGTTGTACATATTAAAATTGTTGTCCCGTTTTTGTACAATTTTTTTTTTTTTGCTTTTTGTTGCTGCAGCGACATTGGCATTGTGCAGTGCGACCGCACTTTAAAAGGTGCGAAAATATCGCAACGCCTGAAGTGTGCAATTATTGAATTTTTTTCGGTCGATAAACAATTTTTTTTTTGTACTACTCTGCCCTGTACTGCTCCACCGCGGTATTTATGCATAGTTGTACTCCCTGCATTACAAAAGCAATGCACTCACTGAGTGCTCGCCCGCCGTCGCAAGATCGCTCAGATTTTCTACGCTGGTCAATCAGTCCAGTCCAGTCCATTGTATTCCCCTCACCTCAACCAACTCCCCGGCTACTTAAAGAACAGTACTTCAATGCTCTTGTGAAGCACATACGTATACATATATGCGTATGTATGCGTGGAAGTGGTACTTACATTTTCTTCAATTCTCACCACTTCTCCGAGGTGTTCGTACAGTCACTTACAATTTCGTCTGCACACGTGCATTTCGTTCCCTGGCTTTGCATTCCCTTCTTTCACGCTGCCTTTTGTTCCGAAGTGTTCAATATATGCGCAACATATAATTTGCGTAAAAATTACAACACCTTCTATGAACACACAGGCATACATTTACGCTTCATGCAGGCACATTTAACGCATAATTTACTGTAACCAAAATGAAGAGTAAAAATAAAAACAAAAATAAATGTAAATCGCGTACAGGGAAAGCAAAAGTATAGCAAATACAAAGCATTGAAAATGCATTAAGTGAAATTCCCGAAAAAAATCTATTAATGTTAAGTAAACATTTTAGTTGCTCATACAAAAGGAGCCTTCAATTGCTATATGACAAATTTTTGCCAAACAAAGGACTGTAGCAACAAACCCAATTCAAAGATTTGGCCGCTAGCAATGATCTGATGATTCTGATCACACGCACACTTGAGCGCCGCTGTGCATAATTGCAATTGAAAGGAACGTAAAACAATTTGTCTGCTTTTATTTCTTATCTACAACGAAAATTTGTTACGCGCTGCCATTGATTTAAATGCGCTTGCCGATGCGATGGATCTGTGAATAATTCATTTAAAAGGAAATCCACTTAAGATGAGCGAAAACGAAGCGTTCTTAAAATTTTTTGAAAACGATAAAATATTATATTGCTTAGCCTTGCCATACGTTCTGTTACAAATTAAGTCTATTATAGATATGAAACTATAATGCTTTTTTAAATGAAGTATATTTATATACAATTTTTAGGTTTTAAAAATTTTAGTACAGTAATAAAATATTGCAATCTCTTTTACTACAAAAAAAATCTGTTATTACACCCTCCGAAATTATTATAAAAGGTGGTGAAAAGTTTTCATGATTTATCTATTTACTTTTTAATTCAGAGTATTTTTTTTATAAAAATATAGCTTATTCTATAACAAGGACGATTATTATTATGGAAGTTTCAAATTTTCTTAAAAGATTCATAAAAATTCGACAAACTTTCATCAATATTAAAAAAAATCGGTACTTAGTTTTATTGCCATTTTTTTAACCCATAAAATTTTAGTCTAACAAAATTCAAATTTTAAGAGTCGCAGAATTTTCGTTGATTTTTTTTTAATCTTTAGAGGACGTTGTTTACCTCCAATAAAAAAATTTCAAACATTCGGTCTGGGAAGAAAATACAAAGTTTATAACTTTGTTATAAAATATTTGAAAAATTAGTACAAAAATAGATTTTTTTTTTAATTTGACGGTTATGCATTCGAATGAACCACAAGCTATATGAGTTTGACGGAGATATTGAGATGGTCAAAAGAGTCACTCTGCAGCGACTAAAATGGCTGGGTCATGTCGTCCGTATATAAGGAACTGTTCCGACAAAGAAGGCGTTTGAGACGGTAATTCGCGGTCGACGGCGAAGAGGACGTCTTCGTGCCCGGTGCAAGAACTAAGTTAAATATGACCGGCCTCTCTTGGCTTACAAAACAGGAAAAACTGAAAAACGGAAAACAGAGATACCAGGTGAGCCATTATTCGGCAACGGGTTGTTACGACCAATTCAGTAAGCAAGTAATATGCGATGAAAGGTTATTTGTCCTGTTAATGGGTTACGTATGCAAACATGTTTATACCGCACAGAAATTATTGTTTTTTTTTTGACGTGATAACGTCTTATAATTCGATTTAGCCGGCTGCACGCACGAAAAAATGTGTCGTTACCTTGCTCATTTGTCGTTACCTTGAATGAACTGCAAGCGAAAGCGCGGAACGAACGAGAAAGCAAACAAAGCAAACGAACGGCAACGTTCGACATCTTGCTCTCTCCTACTTAAGTGATCATATATATGTACGTATATGCGCATTTGTAGGTATATAAATTCACATCCTTGTATTTGCATATGCCTTCTTCCTGTGTGCATGGTAATGAACCATTTCTCTGTTGAGAATAGGACGATGATAGAAAAAGTAGGAAATGAAAGGGAGTGTTTCGAGTGTAAAGTGTCTTGAAAAAGGCAGTGTTGTTGACTTATTAACGTCTGATGCACAATGGAAATTGAACATATCTTTCATGAATTTGATAAATGTTTCGTCATTTTTCACGTTTGTGTAAATGTAACTTGACCTATTCCATTGCAATTCCATTTACCTCCTCCTCTATATCCATACAAAATATCTATCAAACAAATAAAATTAAAATTTTGTTTTGAAAATTGCAACCCTTACATCAGTATTTTCTTTTGACGTTGTCACGTTAAACTATCGTCAGTAAACCGACTTTACAGACAACCTCTTTTTTATTAAATCAATAATACTGTGTTTTTCACTTTTTGGTAACTTTTTTTAACGTACGGCAACCATCTTTATGCCATAGTTGAATACTATTGTATACACCTAACTATAAACTGCAATAATCTGTTACGATCAGTACCTAAAACACCTACACTTAAGCAAACTCATTTTTTTCATGTGGCCATCACATCGGTGTCGCTGATTTTCAGAGCGTATCTGGTGATATGTCTTAAACTGAACTCAGCTGAATTGAAGCTATGGTTCACACGCAAAAATCAAACTGATTACAGTCCAGACTTGGAGGTCGACACAAATCTGGTGACCAGCGTTGGATATTTTTGCTGTGGGGCAAGTTATGTGGAAAAACATGTCAACTCCCACTTGCCCAGCTACCCAGAGATGGCATCACTAATGTCATCAAATTCGAAAAGAAGTTCAGAAGGAGTGTACCCTGCACTGTTACTAAGATGGCCTGAAGACACCAGAAGGCGTAGGCGCTGAAATATATAACCTTAGAACCAAGCGTTCTGTGCCGATGGGTAATTTTCCATGCTTTGTTCATGCGGAGATGTATGCCATCTGTCTATGTGCAGAGATAAACTTAGACAGAAATTTCCGGAATGAGCGAATCGCCATGCTGAACGACAGTCAGGTGGCACTCTAAGCATTGCCATCCTTTGAGATAAAGTCCTCACTGGTACTTGACTGCATCGAGAAACTGAATCTGCTAGGAACGCACAATCGCATCCGGCTAATTTTGGGCCCTTCTTTGCTGTGGGACAACACACCATCAAAGAACAGCTTAGGAGTGAAGAGCTAAGGCTAAGGGACGATAGCTAGCATCAAACTATTAGGCAATACCAAGCGAAAACTATACTGGGAGCGTACAACCAAAAGTGGTTAAAAAACTCATGACCTTCTTTAAGGATAAACAGAGAATAGTCAAGGACATTCTCACAGGCCACTACAGGCTGTGTAGTCATCTGCACATACAGGGTTTGATTGAAAAATAATGAGCCTTCCCGCGCGGAGCGTCTGCCGAGCAACCGAATCGGCTGGTAGAGGAAAATTATCGTTGGACCTTCCCCTTCCACTAGAAACCGGTCCCAGTTAACTGGCAACAGCGGTGCAGTCAACATCGCTCCGCGCGTGAAAGCTGTTTTAAAAGTGTGTTAGGATTTTGCAGTGGCGAAAATGCAGCGATCGACCAAGCTGATCATCTTTTTCGACTCTCGAGGCATCGTCTATAAGGAGTTTGTACCTCCAGGAAGCACTGTAAACGCGGCATTTCACAAAGAAGTTCTCCTTCGGCTGAAAAACCGCGTCGCCCGGGTTCGGCCCGACCTCGTCAACAATTGGACCCTTCATCATGACAATGCGCCGGCGCACACCGCCTTCCCCTGCACCTCTGCATTGGACAAGATGGGGGTTCCGGTGCTTCCCCACCCTCCCTACAGCCCAGACTTGTCCGCTCCGGACTTCTTCTTGTTACCCGCGCCTGAAAAGAAAGCTAAAGGGGAGGCGTTTCGACTCCATCGAGGCGATCCAGAAAACTATGACAGCCGAATTGAATGCGATTCCGGCGGATGAGTTTAAGAAATGTTTCCAGTAGTGGAAGGTCCGCTATCAGCGGTGTATTGACGCTCAAGGGTCGTATTTTGAAGAATATTAGTTGTATAAGCCAAAAGGTTTAATAAAACTGCTTAAAAAAAAATAAGGATCATTACTTTTCAATCAAACCCTGTATGGTCCACTGATTCTTGTAATTTCTGCGACCAACCCCAGGAAACTCTAATGCACCTGCTCATTGAATGATAGCGTGGAGAAAGTTGAGGCATCTCGGTCAACTGAGTGGGAAAGTTGCATGCACTCAATCCAGCCCGGCTCTATCTTGAGTTTAACTCGGTTTGAGTGAACTGGGTTTGGGTCACTGGGTCACTGTGATGAGTAGAGGCCCCAAAAGGCCATGAGGTTGAAGTGCAAACCTCGATGTAACATAATCTACTCTAATCTAATGTAATCTAATCTAATCTAGTCTAATCCAATCTAGTCTAATCTAATCTAGTCTAATCTAATCTAGTCTAATCTAATCTAATCTAGTGATCGCAAAGCTGATCAAACAAGGTGGTTTAAATTTTTTTTTTTGGGTTAGAACCACTCAATTATGTTCTTAAGGCTTTTTCGCGCGAAAACGATTTCAGTATTAGCTCTTCCGTCCAGCACTCGACTCATCATTGAACCAGTGCTACTTCAGTACTTTGTAATAATTAAAGAAATAATGCACTAAGAGTATGATCTCTTCGACGCAGGTTTGCGTCAAACGCCATTGCTCCAGGCCTCTCTAATTGGTTTCCAGATTTATCTCGAGAGACGACTACATTGATGTATTAAAAAGCAGGATATCGTCAGTTTAAGTCATAAGTAAGGCATTTTACTACTATGAAATATAAAAACCTGGGTTGTGATTTTCTTGTACCCATTTTCATTTCGGTACGCTGGGTACAAAAACTAAAAATATTGGATAAAAGAAACAAATTATATTAATTTTTAAACTGATTGCCTAAAAACTCAGTGCATAACTTTTGAAGTTAAATATTGAAAAATATAATAGAAAAAGAGTACTTCAATTTCTCGAATGGACCGTATCACTTATTTCCAAATTGTTTTTATCACGATTGTTAACAGTATTTGACAAGTGATTAACGGTTTTTTCTCCTGTATTACATTTCATAACTTTTTTTATCACTCTTATTTACATACACTTGAGTAAGCAAATGAGTTTTGTGCTTGGAAAAAAATAATAATAGGACTATGAATAAGTTCGTGCGGTTTTTTTTCGAAATTTGAAACTTTATTGACGTAAAATGGTTACAAATTTAATATTAAAAATATTGTCCATCGCTTACTACTACTTTTTCCCATCTTTCTGGCAATTCACGGATTCCCTTTGTGAAAAATTCGGTCGGTTTTGCCGCAATCCACGAATCGATCCATTTTTTGACTTCATCGTAATTACGGAAGTGCTGGTCAGCCAGGCCATGTTGCATCGATCGGAAGAGATAGTAATCGGATGGCGCAAGGTCTGGACTATACAGCGGGTGGGGTAGGACATCCCATTTGAGCGTTTCTAAGTATGTTTTGACCACTTGTGCAACATGTGGCCGAGCATTGTCATGTTGCAAAATAACTTTGTCGTGTCTATCGGCGTATTGCGGCCGTTTTTCTCGCAGTGCTCGGCTCAAACGCATCAATTGTCGTCGGTAGACATCCCCCGTAATCGTTTCATTCGGTTTCAGTAGCTCATAATACACAACACCCAGCTGGTCCCACCAGATACACAGCATAACCTTCAGGCCATGAACATTCTGCGCCGACGTCGATGTTGAAGCATGGCCAGGGTATCCATACGTTGCCCGACGTTTTGGATTGTCGTAATGGACCCACTTTTCATCGCCAGTCACAATTCGATGCAAAAAACCCTTTCTTTTGTGCCGTTGAAGCAGTTGTTCGCATGCCATAAAACGGCGTTCAACGTCTCTTGGCTTCAATTCATACGGCACCCAATGGCCTACCTTTCGGATCATTCCCATGGCTTTTAAACGTTTGGAAATGGTTGATTGATCAACTCCCAAAGTTTTTGCAACCTCTTCTTGCGTTTGAGCCGGATCTTGATCGAGCAATTCCTCCAATTCGGTATCCATGAACTTTGGCGGCGCACCCTCGCGTTCTTCGTCTTCCAAGCCAAAATCACCACTTTTAAAGCGTGCAAACCACTTCTGGCACGTTCGCTCAGATAGAGCATGCTCACCATAAACTTCCACCAAGATACGATGACTTTCGGCTGCTTTTTTCTTCATATTAAAATAATGAAGAAGAATTCCCCGCAAAAACACATTATTTGGCACGAAATTCGACATTTTCAAGTGTGGTAAAAATATTGTTGTTTACGCTTCAAATAAAAAACTTATACTGACGTTTGTGCCTTACGACAGTAGCTCTCCAATGAATGTTTGGAAATGTGGATCGATGGAATAATAATCAAGTTACGCCATCTGTTGTAAAACCGCACGAACTTATAAATAGACCTATTAGAAACGCTAACTATTTATTTGATGATAACAACAAACTCTAAGCGTTACAAAATTTCACTCAGTTGACCTTAAAGGTAAAATAATTTTGAGTATACCTATAAGTAGGTCACTTTGTATTGAAAATGCTGTAAATTAAATAAGCAAAATGGGCCGTGCTAAACATTGAAAGACAAGAAACAAGAAAGAAAATATTACAGATCAAATAGTAGAATTATTGAAATATTGAAAGAAAAATGTTTCTAATGCTGTTCATAGCGTACAAAAAGCTGAAACTCGCGGAATAAAAATTCTGAGAAGATAAAACAAAAACTTCATACGTTATAGCAAAACTGTGCTTAATTTGCGCGTTACATTGACAGTTCGATATAGATTGGTAGAGGCCGTATTAACAGCAATAACACCCAAAAGAGTCCCGTTGTTATGTACTATGGACGGATTAAACAAAAATGCATATGTTTGGATCTGACGGAAAACAATACGTTCGATGACCCAGAAGTACAGCATTTGTTACCAGTTAACCGAGAAAAACAGTAAAGCAGAGTGAAAAATCAATAATAGTATGGGGATCTAAAAACATTTGAACGGCTTTTAGACATACACATTAGAAGCTCGCTGGAGAGCTCCAGTATATCAATTGCACAACATGCTTACCTCAAAGGTAAATCGGCGGATACAGCGCTTCACGAGGTAATCCCAAGAATAGAGGGGTCTCTAGCAAGCAAAGTACACTATGGCAGCTTTTATTGACATAGAAGGCGCATTTAATAACGTTAGCACTGATGCTATCCGACGGGCGTTAATAGACTGAGGAGTGGAAAATGGTATCAGCAATTGGATCATCTCTATGCTAGAAACCAGGATAATTAGAGCTAATATGGGCAATATCAACATAACAAAAAGAGTCCACAGGGACACTCCACAGGGGGGAGTATTATCTCCACTCCTCTGGTTATGTGTTATTAGTAAAATCTTAACAAAACTTAATGGAGGAGGGGTAAAAGTGGTCGCGTACGCTGATGAAGTGGTGTTAATGGCATCAGGACTGTGCCCCAATACGATCAGTACGATCATTCAAAGGGCGCTAAACGAGCTTAACTCTTGGGCTACAGGCTGTGGCCTAAGTTTAAACGCGCGTAAAACAGAACTCACGCTATTTACGACCAGATATAAGGTCACAACTTTTACTCTACCAAGCATTAACGGACAAACCCTCTCACTTTCACCCAGTGCAAAGTACTTAGGGGTAATTCTGGACTCCAAACTTAGCTGGAAATTAAACATTGCCTGTAAACGTATGCTGGTAAGAAGATGGGGTCTTCAACCCAAGTATACATTATGGTTGTATAAGGCGGTTATACGACCAATTTTAACGTATGGCTCTGTAGTTTGGTAGAAAGCTCTAGAGAGAGAATACAACATCAAATTACTTAGCAGAATACTAAGATCAGCCTGTGCAATAACAGTCGGCGCGATCAGACCATGTCCTAGGGAGGCCCTGAACGCGCTGACACACGTTATTCCGGTAGAACTACATATCAATAAGATGGCAACAATGAGTGCATTTAGGTTAAATGAAGCGGGTCACTGGAAGGAAAAACCTCATGGCCATGCTAGTCTATTACTGCGACAAACCCAGTATACCTCGAAGAGGACTGACTACATCGTCCCGACGGTGACATTCAGCAGAAATTTTTTCAATCTCTTTCCATCTCGGAAAGAATGGAATAAGGGATTCTCAGTAAACAAGTTCGACACTAGAGTCTACACAGATGGCAGTAAAATGGGTTGTGGTGTTGGAGCTGGTATATATTCTCATAGACTTGGAATTGAAAAATCTGTGCGTCTCCCTAATACCAGCAGCGTCTTCCAAGCGGAAGTACTAGCAATTGGGGAAGCCTGTAGGTTACTAATCGCAGATTTCTCTTTTAAGGGCAATATCGCTATTCTTTCGGATAGCCAAGCTGCAACAACTTCTATGGTGGTGGAACAAAACAGGAATAGCCTTTCCACCTTGAGTGAAAACCATTATGTTACCTTAATCTGGGTCTGGGACATCGGAATATTGAAGGTAACGAAAAAGCAGCTGAACTGGGAAGAGGAGGATCTGCCATGAATAACGCTCTGGCAGAATCGGTATTCACACCATTAGGTGCAGTCAAGAATACAATTTGCCTAAACTACTTCCGAATCGTAGATTGTATATGGAGAGACCAGACGAAATGAAAAATTAGCAGAACATTATGGCCCACTTACAACCTCAAGCAATCGTCAACATTGATAAACATGAAACGACAGGACGCCTAGAGACCAACGGCAGTCATAACTGGCTTTTGGTCTGTCGGAGAACAAGCAGCCAAAATGGGCATCCCTCACAATACATCCTGTCATAGTTGTAAACAACCGGAGGAAAAAGAAACAATCTTCCACTTCCTCTGTGAATGCCCTGCACTATGGAAGGACAGAATGTTAACCCTGGGCAAACCGTTGTTCGAGAGTCTCGGTCAACTGTCTGGCTTAGATGTCAACAACCTAATAAGGTTCTTAAGCCGCACATACTGGATATAGTCATGCTCTAAATAACTGGTAAACAAGTTGGTAACGAGGATGTGGCAACAAAATGGTGCGGAAGCGCTAGTTGGATTCTGGAAGAATCACCATTTAAAGCAACCAACCAGCCATGAGGCTGCTCTCAGGATACCCAATATTTTGGATAAGAGATAAAATGTGAGGGATATACTATTTGAGATTATTGGATACGGTTATGCTTCCTAAGCCTTCAGAAAAATTGGAAGAGAAGCAGTGAATGTTTTAGAATGGTACTTAAACCCAATTGAGCCTCCTTGGGCTGAAATGAAAAATATAGTCGCACCTTTCAAAGCCACAAATATGGAAGACATTTGTAACCAAGTTCAAAATTCTTCGCATTCTATCTCCAAATAAATGTGCAAATTTAGTAAACTCAATGCATGATGGATGTGAAAAATTCATATTTAAAACAAATAGGAGGTGCTAAGAAATATTAAACTAATTCTCGATATGTAAGGATTTTTTAGCACAAATTTTTTGTGGCAAAACTTTTAGTTTTCTTTTTTCTTCTCCAGGGAATGTTTCTACTTTCTACTTTTAGTTTCTTCTACCACTTATTGGTATGTATTACTTTGGCGTTTCCTCATATTATCTGGTATTGCCGAAGAGAAAGTCTTGCATCAACTATTATAGAAACAGCTTTTCTGGGAGAAACCTTTTGCATTTTAATTGGAAACATATTTATGTATGTATTTCTTTCAACTCATCAGTCAAAATTAATTTAAAAACTGCAGCTTGTTTAAGTTTTCCCATTTTCTTCTCTTAAATCGTAAGTTCCTTTCAGCTTTGCACTTCCACTAATCATCATCGCGTCGACCAGGATGAGAAGAAATTAAAACATTCGAATAGTTCATGTGCCTTACTGTCAATCTAGAAACTTTGTTTTGATGCCTTGCTTCTTTTTCCTGCGGCTTAAGGGAGACTAAGAACGCTATAACTGAACGGGTTAACTTCATCAAGGGAGTAGCGTTCGAATTATTTTAAAGAGCTTGAAGGAGGCTATAACAAACATCGCACGCAATTTGATTATTCTGCTCATAGCATAATTTGCTTCTCTTTTATTTAAAAATGCGGGAAACCCACTGCCATACCTCGTATTATGAAGAAAGAATATTCAAAGCAGCTTTCTTGAAACTGAAGAGCCATTCTTGCCACAGCGATCGAGGTACAAACGTGAACGTACATTTTTTAATTTGCGCTAAGATAAAGTTTGCATTTAAAGTTTTAATAATCATTTAAAAACACTTAACATTACAGCGAGTTTTTGTGGGCTAGTTTCTCATGTACTAACTTTTTGAAGCATTCATTGCCGAAATTCCACTTAAAAAATATACATAATTCATAATTTTTAATAATACTCGAGGGAAAGTAAATAATGGAACGATAAGTCAATGTACGTATGTATGCGTGGTATGTATTGCAGATGTGTGAGAGGATGTGCATGAGAGCAGTAAAAACAATTAACTGCCAACGCGCTGGAACGGCAATCAAAAAATTATAGCAACAACGGCAACAATAAAGACACAAAAGTTGATGGGCTGTAAAAATAAATGAATGCACTCATTCATCAAGCCAACAACTCAGCTGCTATTTCCACTGTTGCTGCCGCTGTTGGCGCTGTTGCAGCAAGAAGGCCATTGACAATGTGATGCCATTGCAATTGGCTTGCCAGTGCAACTAACAGAATGTTGTGCATTCATATAAATAAATATATATGTGTGTATATGTATGTGAGCGTGTGTGTGTGTATTTGCTTTATTAATTTGGCATTTTCGTGTTAATGCTAATGACTTAACTTGCACCGCAATACAAAGCAGAAGGCACACAGCTCGAACGGGCGAGCGGGCGAATAAAATGCTTTCGCTGGCTGCTGCTGCCGTTGCATTAAATGCCATGGCGGCTGAATTGGTGTCCACTTGCAGGCAACAGAGTTGCATCAAACGCAAGCAAATCGCGTGTGTATGTGTGCCTGTGTCATCTTTTTGGCGGCATGACACATATTTATGAAGAGCCAACAACAATGAAGGGAACGCAGCACAAAAGGCCAAGCAGCTTAGTTCGCAAAAAAACGCTGACAGAACTAAAACGGCTGACAGCGCTTGCACTTGCCACAGCGGAGTGTGGCAAAGTCAGCGAAGTAACAATCAGCGGTAAGAAATGGCAAGAAACAGAAAATAATAACATGGCAGCAAAAAAAGAAGGAAAAATAAACACGGCAATGCTAATAAGTGCCGCGTTCAATGTCGCGAGATTTTTTTTGCGTTTCTCATCTTTAACCAAACCGCGTCACGTCACCGCTCGGCCCGTTGCCGTTCGCTACAGCTACAGGCACGAAATTTTAACAAATTTCAACTTTTACCGTTACCCTTGATTGAGCAAATTTTTACAAGTACCACACAGCAACAGCAGCAGTAACAACAACAGCAAACATTAAAATATTCCTGCTTTTTATTGAAAAAGTATAAAAATCCACGTTTCTACTCTTTTTTCATTACTCTCAGCCCAGTATTTGCTAAACTACGAGATTCCTCTGGACTTAAGTCAGAAAAAAATTCGCTTTTTCATTTGCTCACATGCACTTTAACAACTTAAATAACGGCAATTAACTTAAGAAAGTGCGTGTGTCCGAACAAAAAAAGGGTGAACTGGTCGCTAGCCCTCCCTGACGAATGTGACCGCGAAAGGATATTCACAGCAAACTTTGGCTAGTGTGTGTCTTTGTTGCCATTTTTTTATATACTTTCTACAACTCTCTGCTTATCGAATTCGATCGCAATTTTCCGGAGATACAGAGTGTATTCTTGATAAAAATTATAGAATCTTTTTTCCTTAGTAAAACATTAAAAAAAAATGTCGGGGCCAAAAGTTAAAAAAAAATCTAAATTCTGAAACTTACGAATCAATAAAATATCAGAAATGGATTTACAGGAGTATCAAAAGATTTCAATTTCAAAAAAATCGTGTCGACCAAATAGTCTCAGCGCCTTTTCTTGAATGGTATAGATAAAACCCTAAATCAGCACATTAGAGATGTAAATTTGAGAACCCGACCTCTGTGCATGAAACAATTTGCCTACCACCAGGAAAAATCAACAGAGACTGCAATACTTATCCTTACTTTAAAAATAGGAAAGGCTCTGAAATCTAAAAATATAGAACTGTGTGCTCTAATTGGCATTACGGGGGCATTCGACAAAATATCATATCAAGCGCTACAACAAGCCATACCGAGCAAGCTACCACAAGCTACAGGGCATACAGACACAAAAAAGGATGGAACTAAGAGGAATACATAAATCAATAATAATCACCAGAGTACGCCATCAGGCAGCTGTATCGTCTCCTCTTCTATAGACCTTGGTTATAGAGACATGGACGAACGATTTTGTAATCTGCATCTCAGGAAAGCATGGGCAAACACCATCGAACCTCATGCAACGAGCCTTGCGGATCACGCAGAAGTAGTGTGACAACAAAGGAAAGGCATTCAATAAATCTGGTAAAGACAATTCTGACACCGTTCACGCGAAAAAAAACTATATAGAAGCTTTATACATGAAAGAACCGACTCTAGAGATAGCAAGGGTCAGTTATTTTAAGAAAGTAAGGTATTTTGGTGTGGCGCTTGACAGAATCCTCTCTTGAGATGCCAGATGAAGAACGTAATGAAATTCATAAACAATCCTGTAGTGCAATTGCAAATGATACAATGACTCTAAGCCGACCTAAAGGAATTTATCAAAGACTGGGAAGGAAGGAAATTCGCCCATCACTTAATGGGACGTCCAGGACAGACGCAGGCTAAACAGTTAATCCTTCCCTCCCGAGGGCACCGGATAGGTTCCTAAACTTGGATGAAGAAAGCTTACGAACTCTCACTGGATACTGCGCGGGATATTGTAGTTTTCTTCAACATTTTGGGAAACTAGAATTAGTAGAAAAACAGACACTAGACACAGAGAACGTTTATGAGTAGAGAAGTCTCAATGACAATAAGGTATGGAATATTAGCAAAATGTATTTCTGTAAGAAATATTCCACTATTAACTATTTTGATTTGATTTCATCAATCATAGAAGTAAATTTTTGTCATCGTTGAGAAAAATTGGCATATGAGCGTCTCATTTTATAAATGAAAGTATTTTGCTTCTAGAAATATGAGCTCGAACTTATCAATGAATTGGTTTTTGTTGTGCTGTACAATATTCGAAACTGTTCAGCGTGATGGCAACTATAATCTTGGCCGCTACAGCTGCGCCATTTGCTCTTGTATTAATAAGCATTGTTTTGTTGTACGTACATAAGCTAAGGCATCAAGTGTGCATACGCATATGCAAATACAATATGTAGGAGTACATGCATGTGAAAAAGAGAATTGTTTTAGCATTTGTTAGCCAGGAATTCGATCATTCGGGTATTTATTCCCTAATTATTGTATGTACCTAAATATGATAAGGTAGGTCATGGTTGCTTCAGTGCATGCATATGTGTGCAACACCATATTTATGAAAAATGCAATTGAACTTAATTAGTTACATAATATTGTGTTGGGGAAAAAGTAATGTCGTATTTTGTCAATTGAGCGCAACAATAAAACATATCTTGCGTTGTACTTATTGCATTGGGTCACACTAATCGGCGATTTGAAGACGACAATCTGTACTAGAAGTGTCTCTTTGACAGTGTTGTGATCGTACATTTCAGTCTTAAGTTATAGCGCGTCAAAGATGGAGTCCACCAAGCAAGAAATTCGTCATATTTTACGTTTTTACTACCTTAGAGGTAAAAATGCAACGAAGGCGGCGGCAAAAATTTGTGAAGTGTATAAGCCTGTTACTCTAACGATTCGCACAGCACAGCGTTGGTTCAATCGATTTCGTTCTGGTGTAGTAGATGTCGAAGATGCACCCCGTACTGGTAGGCCAATCGTCGTAGAGACTGATAAAATCGTGGAAATTATCCAAAGAGACCGGCATGTGAGCATTCGCTCGATTAGTCAGGAACTAGGTGTAGACCACAAAACCGTTTGGAACCATTTGCAGAAGATTGGATTCCAATAAAAGCTGGTGTTTGGGTGCCACACGTGTTGACGCAAAAAAATCTCTTGGACCGAATCTACGCTTGCGATTCTCTGCTAAAACGGAACGAACTTGACCCATTTTTGAAGCGGATGGTGACTGGCGATGAAAAGTGGATCACGTACGACAACGCCAAGCCAAAAAATTCGTGATCGAGAAGCGGCGAGCCGGCCCAAACCATCGCCAAGCCCGGATTGAACGCCAGGAAGGTTTTGCTATGTGTTTGGTGGGATTGGAAGAGAATTATCCACTATGAGCTGCTCAACTATGGCCAGACCCTTAATTCGGTCCTCTACTGTGAGCACCTTGACCGTTTGAAGCAGGCCATTGACCAGAAGCGGCCAGAATTGGTCAATAGGGATGGTGTTGTGTTCCACCAGGACAACGCTCGTCCTCACACATCTTTGATGACCCGCCAGAAGCTACGGGAGCTCGGTTGAGATATCCTATCGTACCCACCATATAGTCGGGACCTGGCAAAACGCCTTTCCGGTCCATACAAAACGCCCTTGGTGATACCAAGTTGGCCTCAAAAGAGGCTTGCGAAAACTGGTTGTCTGATTTTTCTACAAATAAGGAGGGGTGTTTTATAAAGGGGGGATAATGAAGTTGCCTTCTAAATGGCAACAAGTTTGCGAACAAAACGGGGCATATTTGACTTGAATCGGATAATTCTAAGTACGTTAAATAAAGCGTCAAATTTCGATCACAAATACGACATTTCTTTTTCCCCAACCCAATATACATATGCTAAAAAGTTTCTTTTAATTTTTCTTTTAATTATTTTAAATTTTCAAGTTTTATACTACCTAGAAAATGCATCCATAAATTATTCTCTGTAATAAAATGTAAATTGAATAAAATTTCGTTTGCCAAAGGAACAAATAAATGCCTATTCAAGTGCCGTCGGTAATTTGATTTCATAAAGAAGCCAAAAACTGTGCAGAGCCAATGTACTTATGCAGAATTCGCTGTAATCAGCTCTGTTAAGAATTTCCCCGCTGTCAAGTTGAACTTCCCCGCAAGTCTTCACAAGTGGGGGTTTTGCGAGCCAGAGCCGATCCTACAGTAGGTCTTGGAACTAAAGGCTTCATAGCGTAATCGAGTCTTTTGAAATTTTAAGCATCTTGGACTTAAAAATGGGTCATCTTTTGAAGTGAAAACTTCTTTAGAATCGTTGGGAGTGATTTGAGACTCGATGAAACGAAAAAGCGACACTATTGGCTACAAAGCGTTATATGTTGATATACGTATATGTGTGTGGCTGCGTACTGCTGAGCCACGCTAGTATAGTGAGTATTGTAGTATGTATACTACACTGCCTATTACTTGCTTTGGTGTTTAGTTCAAGCGTCATACGTATGTATGGTGAGCGAGAAGGCATTATGTATACCTATACTACACTACCTAATACTTGATTAGACCAAGCGTCCTACGAATATTTGTGTGTATGTTAGTACGTCTGTGTAATATACGCGTTACGACGTTCATAATAGCAACGGCGCGTGCTGTATTGCGTCCGTATTTTTATATTCGTAAATATTTTCATTTTTAAATATTTACCGCAATTGCAGACGGTGTTGCAATATACCACAATCAAAATGACGGTGCTCGTATTGTAACTCCACAGATAGATCTGAATGCACAGCAACTAGAATCACTGTCTGTTCAGCTCTCTAAAGTGGGAGAAATACATATGTGCATGCGAAACCAGATTGAGCAATGGAAAAACAGTTTTAATTGTGGCAATTTATATTTCACCGAATCAATCAATAAATAGCATCACGGAATTCATTCACAAAAATTTAATAAAGTATAAACCAGAAGTATCGCGGATACTTAGAAAAGATTACGATAAAGTTCCAATGATTTTAAGTGGCGATTTTAACGTAAATTTTGCATTGGACACAGCGGTTCCTTTAATTGACTTTCTCAATACAACATTCAATTTAAAAATGTGTAACCATCGCACTGAATCGACAACACGATCAAAAACAACAATTGACGCGGTATTTCAAAGATATGTTGACAACATCGAAACCAAAGCATTTGTATCATATTTTAGCTTTCATAAGCCACTTGTATCATTTGTTGAAATTGAAAACATTGAGAATGAATAATAATAAAATGAAGAAAACAAAATATGAACTTTATAGCAATATTATAATGAACCTATAATTATCCCGCTCCTAATGCTGCTTTTGTCTCATTCTCTCTCAGTTTGTTTTACGGAAGGTTTCACTTCTATCGCGTCTAACCGTTAGACTGGTTAGTTTTTTTTTCAAACAGTAAGAGGTTCATTAATTTGAATTCAAAAAAAACGATCACAAATAGTTAGAGTATGATCGAATCACACTAAAGGATCGCATTTCTCCTTTTACAATATGGTCTCGTTGCAAAGACAAAATATTACATTCATTTTTCTATTATTTTCATTATTTGAGTAACGGAAGTGTCTGCCTCAGTCCTTACTGTGACATTTAACAGCCAAACAAGGGTGCATATGTAGAAAATGGAATGGTTATGGTATTCATTATATGCAAGCACACCTGACCGAAAATATTGACTGGCATCTCTTGATATAATTTTCATGATGTCAGATTCTTCAGAACTTGCGTTAGATGCTCGTTTATTTTCTAATATTCCATTAGACAGTTGCAATAAGCTTCAAGAAGCTCATCACCGAGGTATGTTTCGGATATCATGAGGGCGTCTAGAATCAAAAATTTACCCCGTAGAAAGGTAGGGTGGTTGTCATAAGACACACTTAGACCTTTCGCAGGTCCATTGTGATACCACTGGAGCTTATCCTTACTCTACGTGTTCCTTTTCAAACCATCCGGTAGCTTTAATACACTTCGTTAGAGCTTCGAGCTTCGTTAGTTTTAGATGGGATATGTCCGCTACATTGGTTAGAAATGCTGTATCAAGAGTGCGCAGCCTTCTCATAGCTAGGCTTTCACACTCACATAAAAGGTGTCTGACTGTTTCCTCTTCTTCTGTATTAAGACAGCTTCTACAGAAATCGAAGTACGGGAGTCCTAACCTTCTAACGTGGCTGCCTATTAAACAATGACCAGTTAATACACCTATCATTTTTTACCCCGTAGGTACTTCAATATTCTGATGAGAAAAATACAACGTGTAATGAATGCCAATCAGCACCTGATGACTTCATTAGACATCTCTTTTGCTCAAACAGAGATCAGGCCAAGCAAATATTCTCTCTCCTCACCTACTTAAACTAGTGTAATTTATACATTTATAAAAGTTATTCATATGTAAATACCATTTACTCGGATTCCAAACCTTCCCAACATTTACTAAATTAGTATTCATCAAAAATTTTACAGCTGTTCGATGCATTCGCTAAGTCGGTTGCATTAAAAATGCATTCATTTTAAGAGCATAACATTATTTGCAACTTTATGTGAGCAGTCACGAAATCCACTCCATTCCACTGTATTTTTTTATAAATTTATTCTCTTCTAGTATCGCCAAATTCCAGTTCATTTGCATTTTTAATTTGGACTTTTTATAAAATTTAATCATTTTTTGGTGTTTTTTGCTGTGTTTAATTTTAAATTTACAACAAAGTAATTAACGAAAACAAGCAGACGCTGCGCTCTAATAAGCAAAGTTGCATGTGCTGGCATAAAATTCATTTATTTACACACATTCGCCTAAGTATATACTTAAGTACTTTTGCAAAGTTGGCAAAAATATGGAAGGAATTCGTACGGAATCCCATCGTTAAGCCCCAAGTGTATAAAGGTGATCAGGTACGTGATTAAGATGCAATACAATCAAGAACACAATTAAGTGAGAATTGGTAAGACTTGTAGAAAAGTACATATCTCATGAAATGTAGATGCAACTTCATTCCTCTGTTTGAGAGTCAGTGTATAGGTATATAGATAGAAAAATAGAGATATCTATACTTAAAGGAAATATCTACTTGTATCTAAATACGGTACTGAAATAAGATACTGAAATTTTAATTTTAATATCAGAAGGTGAAGAAAGAAACAAGAATGTAATTCTTACAATGCATAAAAAAAGAAGTAGCAAGATTCCAAATATAGTTTCTGGTAGGTTAGATTAGGTTGAAGCGTTGTCCACTATGGGACGCTCTCAGGCTCATAGCCCATTGTGAAGCCACGTGGGCAACTTGTCCTTGCTATGAAACACCAAATGATAGGAAACGTTTTTTCGAGTGCAGGCAATAGCAAACCTCTGAAAGTATTTCTGCCACGAAAAAGCTCCTCATAAAAAATATTTGCCCTAAAAGCAAAAGGAATCGTGGGTACAACATGTATATGCTATATGCACGGTGGGTCTTTTAGCTGAGCTCTTTCTCTGTAGGCATCTCGCATCTCCATATTTTACGTGAATAAATGCATATGGATAGAGAATGGCTGAACAAATATATTTTTGAGGACAAATCGTACCGAACATTTTCAAAGGGTCATGCAGTAAATAATTTTTTACCAAATCTGTATTTTTATTAATAAAACGCAAAAAGAGAGATACATTTCTTCTTCTTTATCTCTAATTATAGCCTCTGCCTAATTTCCTTTACACAACAATTAGAATATATTACATACATATTTATACAATAAAGCTTACATATACACATTGATACATAAATTCATTTTAATATTTAGGGATATTACACATAAATTGTTGTACATTCCTGTACAATATAATGAATAAATTTCATATCATTATTGTGATTGATTTTCTGCTGAGGTAGATATCCAACTTTCTCCCAATCGCTTTGGTGGTCTTCCTGGTCGTCTTCTTCCTTCTGGTATCCCTTCTCGAGCTATTTCTATCAACCGATTGCTAGGGGCTCATGTGACATGTTCGTTCCATGCTCGTCTTCTGACTCTTATGAATTTTACAATGTCGGTCACCCCTGTCTGTGTTCCTATCTCCTCGCTTCTTGTATGGTCTAGTCTAGTTTTTCCAGCTATGACCCTTAGGGCATGCATTTCAGTAGTCCGCAGCAGTGGCTTCGTTTTCATGTTTTCGATATCGGCCTTACAATTGTTTTGTAGATTCGTGCTTTATGTTCCATGTTCATATATTGGGAGGTTGAATTAGTTTTAAAGGTTTTTTTCGAAGATTTGGGGCTTTATTGTGAAAAAAACGGTACAAAATATTTTATTTGAAGTATTGGCCATCGCTAGCTACAACTTTCGCCCATCTTTCGGGCAATTTCCGGATGCCGTTTCTCCAAAATTCTGGCCGCTGCTTGGCTATCCATGACTCAACCCATATTTTGGTAGCCTCGTACGAGGAGAACCGCTGGTCCGCCAAATCGAGACTCATATGCCGGAACAAATGATAATCGGAGGGAGCTATGTCTGGACTATACGGCGGGTGGGGTAACACTTCCCAGCCAAGCGTTCTAAGGTATTTTTTGACAGGTTGAGCAACATGCGGCCGAGCGTTGTCATGTTGCAAAATAACCTTGTCGTTCCTTTTTACCGTTTCCGCCCGTTTTTCTTTCAATGCCCGGCTTAAACGCATCAATTGCAGTCGGTAACGATCCCCCGTGATTGTTTCGCCCGGTTGGAGCAGCTCAAAATATACGACGCCGACCTGATCCCACCAAATGCAGAGCATGATTTTCTTGCCGTGAATATTCTGCTTGGCCGTCGACGTTGATGCGTGGCCGGGCAAACCCCATGATTTTTTGCGTTTTGGGTTATCGTAGTGGATCCATTTTTCGCCGCCAGTCACCACCCGATGCAAAAAACCCTTTCGATTTTGTCGCTCGATCAGCAATTCGCACGTAAAAAATCGCCGTTCGACGTCGCGCACCTTCAACTCGTACGGGACCCAATGTCCTTGCTTTTGGATCATTCCCATCGCTTTTAGACGCTTGCAAACGGTTGATTTATCAACGCCCAATGATTCAGCAAGCTCTTCTTGGGTTTGACACGAGTCCTCGTTTACCAATTTCCCCAATTCCGCGTCCTCGAACTTTTTGGGCTGGCCAAGACGCTCCTTGTCTTCGGTGTGAAAATCACCACTTTTGAATCGTCGAAACCAGTACTCACATGTTGAAATCGACGGAGTATGGTCTGGCTAGGCCTCCTGCAGCAATTCACGGGCTTGGGCTGTATTTTTTTTCAAATTGAAGCAGAAAAGCAAAGCTTCCCGCAAATTGCGTTTCGACGGCACGAAAGTTGACATACTCGGAGCACGAAAACACTGCGTTGTTTATACTTCCGCGAAATGACAGATACTGATAAACAAAGCCTAGGGATGAGGCTTTGTCATGAATATATATTCAGTATTGCCAACGCGATAAAGTGATAAATAGCGCCATCTGTGTGTTACCTTTAAAACTAATTCAACCTTTTTTCCCACACGATTTCTCGCTGGCACCCTGATATCCATGCACCTTTTGCACATCTCTCTCGCACCTCTGTTATTATATTTCGATTGCTAGATATATCTACATACATCTACACCCAGATAAATTTCAATCACAATAATAATTACGATCACAATAATACCATCGGCCTTCTGCAAAGAATGGTAACTGAATTAAACAAAAATGAGTACTACGCTCAGCTAGCGGAAATTGCATGTAAATCTTCTTGATATGTCCTGATAAAGTCGACGAAAAATCCTAAATCTATCAGAGAACAGACAATAGCCATTCTCCAATTGAAATGCAGCCCAAATTGTCTCGAAATTGAACGGAGCAGCGAAATCCTTATAATAGTAATATTTTCTGTGTTATACCTATTTTCGTGGCTTAATGGCTAAAATGATTCAGAAATGAATTGAAAAGGTACATTTATATGAATATATGTCAAAATGAATCACGTCGTAAAAACTTCAATTGGATATTTCAAACTTCACGCAAACTAATATATCAGAAGTCTATACATAGTACCGATAACGGTAAGTCGCAATCTCAACCAAATATATCCAGTAATTCAAAGCCCTTCAGTTTCGAGTGACCAATCTCCGCAGCTACCTTCGTATGAAGTCCAACCGAACATTTTAAAAGGTTAATAAACATGAAATGACTTTGTAAAAATCCGCAAAAATAAGATTCAATAATTATTTCATACTCCTACTTGCATAATTTTGTAAAGCAATGTAAAACATATCGGTATAAAGCTAACCTGCAGCACTAAACAATCACTCACTAGCTACTCTCGATATTAAGCAGTTTTTAAATAGAAAATGTTTATGCTATCAAAGTATTCATATATATTAAAGGGTCCGCCATATAACTTTACGGAATTAAAAGTGCTATAAAAAAGAAATTACTCAATATTTTTCCAAACTGTTTTTTTTATTTTGTAGTACAATCCTTCCGGTTAATGATGGAACACAACTTCATTCATATGGCGGCCTCGGACTTTGTACGGCGTCATACCAAGGTCTTTACGCAAAATTCGTCTCAATGATGTCTCCGAAATGTCCAATTGTTGAGAACGACGGTGAACTGATGTTCCTGGAGATTCGCGAACACTCTCGGCCACAGCAGCAATATTTTCGGGTGTACGCACGATTTTTGGTCGGTCACGCGTTGATTTGTCAATAAGCAAACCAGTTTCTCTTTCTTTTTTCGCAAATTAACGGACATACGCTTCATTCGGTGCTTTTCTTCTTGCCATTGCCGTACGTAATTTTCGTACACATTCTGCAACATTACCATGATTTTCAAAGTAATGTTGCAATATTTCCCAGCGTTCTTTGAGCGTATACACAACCATTTTCGATCAGCGAAAGAATAAAACTAATTTGCTGTCAAATCAGATGTCAGCTAAGTGTTACCATTCTTCAAATAATACCTAGTTCAAATCCGTAACGATAGATGGCGGGCCATGTATAATTTCTTGTCAGCAGATATTCATAAGATAAAAGCGCAACTCGACATTTTCTTTAAATTTTAAGCATACATCTTCTATGTGAATTAAGAAAGTGTTTAAAAAGTAGTGAAACTTAATTCTTTTAAGGGCTTGAGGCAAAAAAAGAAAACAGTTCTTATAAAAGAATACTATGAAAGTTGGAGAAAACTTTAAGCAATAAATTCTTCGTCGGATTAAAGTACCTTTTGAGAGTTTAACAAGCGCTTGAGAGAACGAAAATGCGTTTCCCGTCACTAGAGCGAAGTCAGTAAAGTTAAGGGTTAAAAAAGGGCCTGAGCTCTTTTAAATTGGTCATTTATTCTTTTCTTTTGGTCTGTTTAATTTTTTAATTATTACTTAGTTTTGAGCTTCTCCGGAAATTCATAAAAATCGTAAAAGTGCCAAGCGGAGAAAACCCCTTCAAACTTAGCAAGATAAGGATTTTCTGGTTTAAATTGAAAAAATAAAATAAAAAACGGCACCGAAAATGATATTTTAATAACAGAAAATCTTTGGAGCATGTCAAGCTCTTCGCTCAGTTTCATATTGGGTTGGGGGATAAGTTCATAGCGTTTTTATATTTTCTTTTATTTTACAACGATTTGTTTGCTATTTGGCGAGAGGTAAGTAGTCCTTCGATAGAACTCTTTCCGCTCTGTAAAACTATGTTAATTGTATTTTTGAGTTATTTAATTTTTTATTAGTTTTGAGACTTAGAAATGGAATACCCAGGAGGCAAAAATCAACACTTTGGACACCTGCTCTTCTTTGTTTTGTATGGAGAAGGTGTCACAGATGAGTTTGCAAAGTTCAAAAATGGCAACATTGACACATCCCGCAATGTAACAGCTGTAGGTATTTTGAATTCGATAAAGTTGAGACGGAGAACGGTCACCAAACCATGATGCTCAATCACCTTCATTCAATAGGGATTTACCAAGAAATTGGGAGCCTGAGTGTCTCACACGCACAAAGAAAGTCGCCTTCAAATTGATTCTCGGCATCTCGCTCGCCATCGAGCAACACGCAGTCATAAACAGCGGTTTTTATACCACATCATCCCGGAATATGAGAAATGGTGCATATATGATACATCAATATGCAGCAAAGAAAGGAGTAGGTGGCTCCAGAAAATACGCGAGGGCCGAGAGTCAAGCCGGTTCTTCATCGAAAGAAGATCATGTTATGTGTTTGGGGGGACTGGGAGGGGATGGTGCACGGGGAAATGCTCGAAAAGAATGCCACGGTCAACAAGGAGCTCAACACCGCTCAGCTACACCTCGTAAATAACTCGATTGCAAAGACCTGATCGACATGGTCAAACTAGACTCCTTTACGACAACGCCAGGTCCCATGTTGCACAAGTCGTAAAAGCCGCACTCCAAGTGCTCGAATGGGAGGTCCTTTAGCATCCATTGTATTTTCTGCATTTCGCACTGACTTATTACTATCTTTTCGGCTCCCTGTCAAACCATAAAAAGGGTGTTACCTACGATAACAAAGATATCCTTAAAAACTGGCCCAACAACTTCGTTGACACCAGACCAGGAGATTTTTGGCGCAACGGCATCAACAAATTGGTCAAGAGGTGAGAATCGATTAACTTTATTATTAAAATGAAAAGTCTTTGGTAAAAACGCTACGAACTTACTCCCCAACCTAATATTTCTGGGAATAAATACCTCAATTTATTCCTTATAACATTGAACAGATATTTTCAGGCAGAAAAATCGATTTTTTGGATCTCCAAACTCCGGCGTTTGCCATATCCAAGTTCGCCAAAATCTTTTTCAAAGTCACTATTTATATAAAGACTCTTTGCGGACGTACATAAGCAGACGGCAATTGTCGGAAATATTGAAATTGCAATGGAATAAAGAGTGATCAGTTTTTAGAGATACTAAATTTGAAATTGAAATAAAACAACGAAAATTCAAATTGATTGAGAGATAAATTGCTCACCGCAACGACGCAGTAAATCTATTGTTTCACGGGCTGTAGGGTACATAATGCTTCAGTTTTCGCTTCTAACGCTTTGGAAGATCAGCCGGCTTCAAATCTTAGACTAGCCGTATTTTATACGCTTAACACTAAAGCTTTTGCGTAAAATCGCCCAAATAGTGCAATCAGATAAGCCCAGTTATTGAGATCGGCGCCGAATCGAGTCTTCCGGGCCTTCCGCAAAACTCTCATTCACAGCCGGAATATTCTCTTCACTTGGGGCTGTACGTGGTCTAATCGGTCGAGTATCATCCAATAATGTAAAATTATTCTCAATTTTGCCGATGGTTTGCGAATAGTGCGTTCGGTAGGACGGCCATATGTATATACCACAAGTCGGCCCGAGCGCGCGATAAAGACGTTCCATGATAAAATGCCAATGAATACAGAAAAAAAAATGTATTTAGTTTGACAGTAGTCCCGTGTGGTGTGTCAGAAAACCCTGTTTGAAAAAGTACCTCGAATCTGATCACCCGTTACTAGCATATAAATAAACAGCTAAGGAAACTAAAGAAAAATCGATGAATTGTGTAATAACATCTTTTTGTAAGAATTTCATAAACATTCCAGTGAATGGCGAAGCCATGCTGTGTTTACATGGCAACAAATAATTTATACCTTTACACACACCCATACACTCAGAGTAATTTCACTAGACATTACCAATTGTTTTTGGAGGCGATTTTTCACTTAATGTGTTTTTTTTAACTTTTTTTATTGTAAAATATTTCATTTTGCTTTTGTTGACACAACATCAGTCTTTGCTTTGTTTTTTCTTTATTTTCTTCAACTGATTCTACAGCGGCCCAAAAAGTGTCAATGCAAGGGAAAAGAAAAGACAATGCAACCATAAGAAAGCGTTTGAAAGAAAAGTTTGTAAACATACTGGTGACATATTCGTGTATACGCATTGTGCCTCTAACATACAATCATATACACGCGTGTATACTTCAACTTCAAAAACAATTCCTCCAAAGCACCCCAGCATGCAGTAACAGCATCGTGTGAGTACAGCTGTGTGAATATCTGTGCATCTTGGCAATTTCGTGTTTTACTCTATCGCTTGGCGACACATTCTCAGTACGAGTACAACTGTTGTTGCTATTATTATTGTGGCGTATTGCTTGGTTGGTGAAGGTGTCAGCCGTCGCTGCTTTCCAACTGCATGCAACAACGATGCCTCTGCTTAACGCTTTTGCCCAGCATATTTTTATGAAATTTCCCTCACAATAGATAAAATAAATCCGAGGAAGGCTAGAGATATTTCTTCTTCTTCTGCTCTAGGAAGGCTACATGCGCTCTTCCATACACATAAGTAAATACATATTTCTGCAACTGCCGCTACTGTGCAAACTACAGTTGCTGCTGCTTTTGCTGTTACCGTATGACTTTGCTTTTGTTGTTGTTATTGTTTGGCTACTGCTGTCTTTTACTGTGACATTTATCTGATTTAGTAAAGTCATGCAATTGCTATGAATTATGGTGTTGATGCGTTCGAATCTGTAAAATATTCGTGTGTGGAAATAACTTGGTAATATTTTCTCAACATTTCTAGCTGTATTTCAGATATTCCAGCGGATTGTTGCTGCTGTTGTTGTCATGCAAAATAGCAATAGTTCAAATAGGCGCACATTGCATTATTGCCTCAAAATGGTGGTACAAGACCGATAACATTCCAAATGGTGCTTGACAATAAAAGCGAGGGCAGGTTAACAAAAGACTTAAGTAGCGAACTTGATGTAGGAAAATTTTGAATTATAGATACATAGTAAATCTAGTAAATTGCTAATAAATAGTCAAAGATATGAATTAGTTGTATATCAATAGTTCAGTGATACTCTTCAAAAATACTGACAAAACCGGAAAAAGTAAAAAAACACAACGAGTAGTAGGATTCCACTAAAATATATAGAGTTTTTCATTTTTTTTAACATTTATTTAAATATTATATTTTAAAAACCAGCGTACCTTCTTTTCTTATTTAGAAAATCTCTTTAATCCTTCTTCCGAGTGAATCTTAGTATGGGCCACAAGTCCTTTGAATTCATCGCGACGTCTATTATTAGATGGTCACCTGGAGTTATTTTGCGTTTGTACGCAAATGTAAATCATTTCTAGAGCATGTGGATTAATGTTTACTTTTCTTCTCTGAAGAATTTACAGATTCTACACGAATAAATTTCTCGCATTTTCCATTCAGAAATCTCGTGATAAGGCTGCTTTCAGATAAGCTCATGCGACCTTTAATGCATTTTGGGTTGCAAATACCCAAGAGTGCGCTGTAGCGTTTCAAGCCTAGTAGATAATTTCACAATAGTTCTCCTTGAGTCTCTTCCAGTTCTTTTATCAGTGGAGATAGCAGACCCTGTCAGCTTATCAGCAATCCCATTTCCTTTAACAGCAATATGACCCGGTACACAGAAAATCCAAATTTAGTGGGCCATACCGAGTATGTTTAGGTTACCAAAGTACTACATTGGCAATTCATATATATAATTGGCGCGTACATCCTTTTTGCGTGTTTGGCCGAGCTCCTCCTACAGTTTCAAGCCGACTCCGAACGGCAGATATTTTTATGAGGAGTTTTTTCATGTAGAAATACACTCGGAGGCCATTGCCTACCGCGGGGTGACCGCTATTAGAAAAATGTTTTTCTTAATTTTAGTGTTTCATCGAGATACGAACCAACGTTCTCTTTGTGAATTCTGATAATACTTGAATATATTTGAGAGATTTAATAACAGCTAGGCTATCCGTAAATAAAGCTATTTTCTGGTCGTTTCTCTAATACCTTTGATTTCCAACAATTTTATCTGTGATCTTCAGGATACTCATTTTTTCTTGAATCTGGATTTTAGGTAAATACTTCTTAAACTTATTCTTTCCAAAAATTTTTCGGAATTCTTTGTACAACAAATGTACGGAGAAGCTTTTTCATGGCAGGAATGAAGGGCCAAAAAGTATTAGAAAACAAAATGTTTGTTTTATTATTTCATATTTAATACGAATAACGAATTCGGATCGCACCGAATGGTAATCACGCATAATCGCAATGGGCTACAGAGGCCACCTATTCGCTCATATTCCCGCGATTGGCAATTCGGTGTAGGTCGGCGCTTAATAAGCCCCTGTAAAGGCTCGAACGAAATGTATGTATGTATAATTGGCGCGTACACCCTTTTTGGGTGTTTGGCCGAGCTCCTCCTCCTATTTGTGGTGTGCGTCTTGATGTTGTTCCACAAATGGAACGAAATAGAAAGTATAATTATCCGGCATTTAAGAGATTAAATTCGTTAAAAAATGTCTGATTTGTAAAAATAATCTCAAGGATTTTGCTCCACGTTAACTCACCATTTCACGTGGTTATCGTTGTTAACGAATTTCTGGCCACGAAGTCAACAAAGGTTATCTAATTTTGGAAGCTAGCCACTGAAGCTGCTACAATACATTTTTTAAGTATTGTTGACCAATTGACTGCCGAGGGGCGACCGCTATTAGAAAAAAATTTTCTTCTTTTCGATCTTTCCACGAGATTCGAAACTATGTTCTCTCTGTATTCCGAATGGCACGTCACGCATCAACCCATTCGGCTACGGTGGCCGCCGCTAAGTTATTATGGCACTTTCTCTAACCACTTGAGCAGCATAATGGATTTCAGAAAATTAAAGAAGATGATATACATTTTTTTTCTTTAATTAGCGTTTCTCCTGTTACATATTTTGCTCCATACATTTTTCCAGGAACTAAATTAAAAATAATTAATAGCGATACTCCTAAATAATTTGCTCCACTTTGTGCCAAAAGGAACTACATAAATATTTAAAAGTGTCCGTTCACTCTACTGCAGAGTGTGGCAAGATAAAATGCAAGAGGCTTATTAAGGCTTATTTATATGACTGTGTATAATTTAATCATCTGCATACTTATTTTTAGATATAATCCACCTTACAGGAATATCGTTCCAATACTTATCATTTCTCTTTTCCTGGTTTGCTTTACGTATTTCAAAATATTTCTAAATTTTATAGGAATCCTGTTATACAACTTTCAGGGACTACTGAATATAGTCTAAGCGTCTAAGTCAGTGTTTCCTAAACTGGGGTATGTGTACCACAAGCGGTACGTGAGCTATCTGAAAGTGTTGCGCTAGCTGATAAAGATGGCAAACACATAAACGGATTCCTGAATTTTATTAAAAAGCTACGTCATTTTGTAGTTTAAGTTACTTTCTCGAATTCGACTTAAAGAGAAAACCTGTTCCTTGAAGTACTACTACAGAGCCAGAATACATAAAAAAAATAAGATGAAAGACACGAAAGAATTTTTGTAATCCTGGATAACGGTCAGAGTCTGCTCGCACAGCCAAGCTACTCTAGAGACATTAGAAATCACTCGCACCGCTTGAAAAATAGTCAAGACAACGAAGCTGATTGCTGGCAAACTATAGCTTTTTGAAGAACCCAATTTAACTGGAGGCAGTTTTAGGGTCAAGCACAGAGGGAACATTTGGGTACATCGAGCTTTCATTCGAGTACTGACACCTAGAAAAGTGTGTGGTAGTGTTTACTGAAAGAGCCTGGGAGGCTGGTAACAAAATTCCTTCTAGGCAGAGCAGTAGTGAGCTAATAGCCCTGATAGGACTAATTACGAGGCACAACTTATAGGGCCGACATGGTCACGGTATGGTCACCATACGCGCCGTCGACAATCGGTATCTATTCATACTGTTTGGAGGTTGAGGAGAGTACGGAGCATTTTCTCTATAGCTGTTCAACTTTCGCCTGAGGAACTATATTACCTTTCTCTAAAAACTTCATAATATACCAATCTTAAATTCTTATTTCCATAGTACAATTGGAATGAGCGAACTTGCAACGCGAAAACAACAAACTTTATTCTATCACTCCCACAGAAGAAATGTAAAATATTGGTTGGAGTACTGACGCGGCATTGTCTTACGCCTTATCACGCAGCTAAAATAGTATTGATCCAGAACGACGCGTTTAACTTCTGGCAAGAAGAATGGGATACGTTAAAACACCTCATAGGTATGTCACTACCCTGCTCTAAGCAGAACTGGTTACAATTGCCTGGCATCGATATAGTTAACATCTCTGAAGGATATTGCTGAGAGAACTTTAAACTATATATTAGAACTTTGCAATGCCTTTGGAAGCGTCAGCTGTCCCTCGCTGCATTTCGTTTTTCATTAGTTCGGAACCAGTACTGAACTAGTACTAGTTCCTCTTTCATTGGTTCCGATCCAGTGCTAAATTTTCCTGTTTCCATCTAAGAGAAAAAAACTGTGCTAGGACGTTATTATATTTAATTAGCTTTATTCCTTACTGAGACATCATTCACCTTCCAATATTTTTTTTAACGTCTTTGGGAGTTATTTAGTTAACTCGGATTCAATGCCGCATGGACAGTATGAGCTTAGGAGGAGACAGAATATTGAGAGGGATCCTTCGTATATTTACTGATACTGTTTTTAGCCAAGCTCTCTCCTTTTATCCGGTTGTCGTAATGTTGCGCCTTTTATTAAACCGGTACTACTTATCCGACATTACCACCCAATTACCTTTTGCAGAATTTCAACCATAAAGAATTCATATCATTTTGCGGGTATACCGGATGAAGGTATTGAGTGGCCTTAGGAACTTGAAAGTTCGAAGCTCGTTTTTTGCTGAAGATACTTCTCTGGCAGAAAAGTGCAAGATCAAACCAGGGCAGAGGCTGCCAGAAAATGCCAGGAAGGTTACCGCTGGAATGTTGACTGTTGATCCATTTCAACAGTTTCACCATCAGGTGAGTGATGCGAAGCAAGTACTATGCACTAGCGTTTTTTAGTTTTTATTCAAACTTCACGTTTTCTAAATAGCGATGTACACTCTTTGGTTACCTCTCATAGGAAGTATGACTGAAGCCTTAGCCACCGTGTCATATATAAAAAAAAACTGGATATTGTCCGCTATTTAGTATGAATCGGCTATATCGTTTGACAGCAAAGGACTTCATCCTAGAGAAGGGTGCTGCTGCAAGCTCGTTTACAAATAGAACGACCACGGGCGAAAAATTATAAGTACTGATCAGTGCATGTGCTCCCTACCTCGTAATAATATGGTGGTGTGGCTTTCAAGTGGAGAAGTTTTTTTTTTTTTTTTTTTTTTTTTTTATTTCAAACATAATAAGTAAATTACAATGTTTAATTACACTACAACTAGTTCAGAAACTAACGAGCAGTTTGATTCGAAAATAAATTACAATTGATAAAAAGAAATTACAAACAATATTTCTTATTTTCTGTTAATAGCCAGCAAGTTCATGTGGTTTTTTCCTCTTTAATCTTCGAACTGGGCACGGGTTACTAAGGATGCTCCTAGCTTCTTCGTTTACATGCCCTTGAAGTCGAATTTGGTGCGCTTCTGCTATTTTCTTAATTTCTTCAGTTACAGTGTTAACTTTAAGGTCCCGATGAATATCAGCATTTCTGACGTACCAGGGTGCTTTAACGATGATTCTCAGCACTTTGTTTTGAAAGCGTTGTATTACATTGATATTTTCTTCACTGGCGCAACCCCAAAGCTGTGCACCATAGGCCCATAATGGTTTTAATGTTTGTTTATAGAGCAATAATTTGTTATATATGGATAAATGCGATTTCCATCCAATTAGCCAGTTCATTTTGTTTAGCCTGATGTTAAGCTCATTTCGTTTTATTTTTATATGCTCTTTCCATCGCAACTTCGCATCTAGGGTAATACCTAGGTATTTTGCAGTATTAGCGAATGGGACTTTTTCATTAGAAATCATTATTGGTTGGTATTTTGTAATTTTATTTGTAAAATTCACGTGAATGGATTTACTGTTATTGAGTTTGATTCCCCATTTTCTCGTCCATGATACCATAGAGTCGATTGCAGTTTGAAGGTTCCTTGCAGCTTTTTCTTCTGTCTTTTCAACACATAAAATTGCAGTGTCGTCAGCGAAGGTGGCAGTTAAACAATTTGCCATTAGTGGTAAATCTCGGGTATAAAGAATATACAGGATTGGACCCAGGATGCTACCTTGTGGTACGCCGGCTTTTATTTCAACCAGTTCAGAATATTCCTTTCCCTGTTTAATTCTTAAATATCTTGAAGTAATATATGACTCCAGCAGACTACAATATTGGTATGGGAGGCAAGTCTTTAATTTGTAAATCAAGCCTTCATGCCATACTTTATCGAACGCCTGTGCGACGTCGAGGAAAACTGCTGAACATACCTTCTTTTCCTCTAATGCTTTTTCGATTTCTGATATTATTCTATGGACTTGTTCCAACGTGGAGTGTTTACTTCGGAAACCAAATTGGTGAGAAGGTATTAGATCTTTTAATTCAATAATGGGTTTCAACCTGAGGAATATTAGTTTTTCAAACAACTTGGATATTTGTGATAACAGAGAAATCGGACGGTATGAAGACACGTCGTGAGGATCTTTTCCTGGTTTTGGAATCATTATAACTTCCGCAACTTTCCACAGTCCAGGAAAATATTTTAGTTTAATAGCTGTATTGAAAAGATAAGCCAATCGTTTTAGGGCTTTATTTGGCAATTGTTTTAAAACTTCTGCAGTTATAAGGTCAAAGCCTGGAGCTTTTTTATCTTTAAGTTGCTTGATTTCCTTTCTGAGCTCATTTAATGTAATTTGTGGAATTTCAGAACGGTTTTCATATGTACCACAGGAGTTTAAGTCGTAGTTACTCTTATTAGGTGTGAAAGTTTTTTTCAAATACTTCGCAAAAGCAGTGGCTTTTTCTGCATCGCTTCTAGCCCAAGTACTATTTTCATTTCTAATAGGTGGAACATGGCATATTGGTCGTTTTAAATACTTTGTACTTTTCCAGAGGGAATAGTCATCTTTTTTATCAGCTGAAAGCTCTGATAGGTAACGTTGCATTGACTCATTTTCAATAACTGCTATTTCTTTTTTTAATGCAGTTGCTGCATTGTTGAGTTTCGTTTTATCTGCAGGTGAACGAGTTTGCTGCCACTTCCGGCGAAGTTTTCTCTTTTTTGCAAGAAGAAGTTTTATTTCTTTAGGGTAGTTGGTGCCTATCGTTTTCCGCCTCAATTCCGGCGTGTTTTCCCAAGCAGCTTTCTGAATTTTCTTCGTAAAAGAATCGATCTCAACCTCCAAACTTTCAGCTGTCAATATTGGTGCAGAAAAATGCATTGCGGTGCTAAGTGTTGATTTAAACGAAGCCCAGTCAGTGTATCTGTTGTACAGAGTCAGATTTGGTTCTTTTTCAACAACTGATTCACTTATGGTCAAGTATATAGGGGAATGGTCAGAATTCAGACTTAATCCCTCTTCTATTTTGACGAAGTTTTGGGATACTTTTCGGACCATGAAAAAATCAATTAAATCTGGTTTTTTGTTTACATCTGTTGGCCAGTACGTTGGTTTTCCAGTAGAAATGAAATCACATCCGGTTTCTTGGGCCGCTTTAAGTAGCTCCCGACCTTTGGTTGTAGTAAGGCGCGATCCCCAATAAGTATTTTTGGCGTTAAAATCTCCACCAATAATAAATTTGCGTTTGTGCATATTAATAAGAGTTTTGAAGTCGTCAGATGATAGTGGAGAAGTGAATAGAAATGCCGTTTTTGAAGTGGTGGCTATTCAAAAATCAACGATGGGATATTTAGCATGCATGAGTTGGTGAAATGTTAGGTTTGTTGAAAGAAATCAATGTGTCAAATTCTGTCTGATACTAAGTTTCTAACAGAAAATAGGTCTTACTTCGTATGAGAGGAAAAAGGACTGCAACAGGTTGTGCTGGTGGACCAAAAATGGAATGCGAAATTAAGATAATTTGTATTATATTTATGTTCCATGCACTCAAGTATTTGAAAATTTGGGAGTGTAATAATCAGAAAACACTGGTAAGCGGTTTATTTGCAGTAATTATTTATTTATTTATTTAAGTCTATGAATTACAATCCTTACAGACTATGATACAAAAGTTGCTTAGATTAAACTACACATATATTACATGTATTTAAAAACTATACTAGCTACTAACTAACTATAATATAGAATTCAAAAGATTTAAAAATGCTGTTCATGAAAGCGAGAAATCAAGAAGAACATCATTTAATTCCCGTAAAGCAAGAGTAATGGGAGCATTACTGGCATAGTAGTTTTAAAGTTTCCCCCATAATAAGGGTAGAAGTTCCATTTAGAACATTAAATCGAATCCTTTCCAACAAGTAAGGACAATCAATTACTCCAGTAATTATATTATGAGTAAAAGACAGGCACAGTATAGACCTACGAATCTCTAAGGACTTGAGACTTATAAGCATGAGACGAGCAGAATATGATGGCATGGGATCAATAAAATTCAGGGACCGAAGGGCATATTTGAAAAATATTTTTTGCACACGTTCGATTCTATTGATAGCTTGCTGACTACAAGGTCTCCAAATAAAAGCAGCATATTCTAAATAAGATCTAACAAAAGATGTATAGAGTAACTTAATGGTATAGGGATCAGAGAACTTAGTGGCGTTCCGTCTGACGAAGCCCAACATCGAAAAAGATTTAGAAGTAATATAATTTATATGGCTATTAAAAGAGAATTTGTTATCAAAGATGACGCCAAGACCCTTAAACTCGCTAACACACTGCAGGACACATGCCGAGGTCCTGTACTTAGTGCACAAAATGTTAGATGTTTTCGAGTAAGATATTTGGAAGTACTTAGATAAGTTCAGCGAAAGTCGTGAATTCTGGCACCTAAAGCCTATTCATATCGGCTTGAAGTTTAATGGCATCCTCTTGCGTCTTGATCGCTGAGAAGATCTTAAGGTCATCAGCATAAAGCAAAAATTTAGCAAATTTGAAACAACTTTTGATGTCATTAATAAATAACACAAATAAAAGAGGTCCAAGATACTTCCTTGCGGAACACCTGAGGTGGCAGCAAAGGAGGTAGATGAAATACCATGAATTGTTACAACACAGCGTCTATTGCTCAAATAAGAGTTAATCCATTGCAGAAATGTAGAATGAAAGCCAAGACTAGCTAATTTTTTAACTAAGATTCTATGAGAAACTTTGTCGAAGGCTTTCGAAAAGTCGGTGGAAATACAGTCGACACGGAAGCCAGCGGAGAAAGAATCAATGGAGTATTCATTAAAAACAGCCAGATTAGATACAGTAGATCTGTTAGCAATAAACCCATGCTGATTAGGGAAAATTAAAGATTTAACGGCAAAACTAGCTTTGCATAGACCGCGGGCTCAAAAATTTTGGAAATAATTGACAGCTTAGAGATAGGCCTATAATTTCTAACGTCATTTTTATTGCCACTCTTAAAGAAGGGCGTAATGAAAGGGAGTTTCCATGCGTCAATGAAACACCCCAACGATAAAGATTTGTTGAAAATAATTTTCAGGGGATAGACGAAGGCCGGACAATTTTTTATCAAAACTGCTGAAAGTCAATCAGCATCAGTTTGAGAGGATGATTTCAAGTTAATTAAAGCGTTACTAATATCCTCAGAAGAGAGGCAAAGACCTCCAAAGTTCAGGGCATAATCTAAGTCAGAAGAAAAGTCGGATGGGCGATGAAGTTTGTAGTCAACAAAATTAGATTTAAAAAATTCAGCAAACAAACCGTTTCTGTTGGGCTTCGCGCTTGGCTATTATCGAAAAACATACCAGTGGGAACACTGGCACTACTTCTTCTAGATTTTATGTATTTCCACAAGATTTTGGGATATGTTTTAATGTTTAACTCTGTATTGGTAATATAGCTGTTATAGAGAGATTTATTTAAATCGTTGAAATCCTTTAACGCTTGCTTATATTTAACGAAGTACAAATGATTCTTCGTAGATTTAAACTTCTTGAAATAATTATTTTTAAGATTTTTAAGCTTTTTCAAAGACTTAGAACACCAGGGCAATTCATAGGGCTTTTTCCTTCTGAGGGGAATGTTATCTAAGCAGAGTTTAGACAAAATGGACTTAAAAGCAGAAAAACTACTAGATGTGTCAAGTTCAGCAAATAAATTATCCCAATTAATGTCCAGTAATAAGTCATTGAAATTGACAAAATCGCATAAAGAATAATTGAATGATAGCCTGACATCAGACGCAATAGTAGCAAAACAGTAAAAGTCGATTTTGACAACTAAGGGTAAATGATGCTTACCTTTAGGAGGTATGGAATTCAAACATTCATTGAACTCGTAGTTTATGTTATCACTTACAAATATGAGGTCTAAGATTCTATTCAGAGAATTAACAAAATTATTAATTTGAAATAAATTAAGACTAAGAATATTATCAATAAAATATAATTCATGATTTGCAGTTACATTATTTGGTGTGAGAATAGAGTAAGAGGCACTAGCAGTGGAACTCCTTACAACAACCGGAATGTTCATATTTGTACGAAAATATTTAAACAACGGTACAATGGGCTATGTTGAGATGCGGCAAAGGTAGGTCCGGAAGCTCAGTATGAAAACTCAACTGGCAGTAGCTTCGGGCACGGGAATAACGTCTTCCGAGCCGTTCGATAATAAAAAACAAAAAAAAAAAACAATTTTAACTCGTTTTATTTTAAAAGTTACTTTATTGAACTCTAATTATAGAATGACTACAATTTATTTATTTGAATAACTTATTTTCTATGCTGGTAAAATTGCAAACGTTGTACAAATAAAAATTGCTGCCATTGCTATTCTTGTTTGTTTATTTCTTTTTATTTCTTTCCAACACTTATTGCAATATTTTTGATTTCGAGTTTCTTTTTTTATGTTTCCCAATTGATTGGGATTGTGGTTGGCGTTTCATGTAACGTAACTCGGGTTCTGACCAGAGTCTTAGTTCATTAACCACGGGTAACATAATTCTTTGGAATTTGATCCAACATTTCTCTGACAATGGCCATTAGGCCATCTTTCGCGGCGTTTGCGGCTAACATCTAAATTCATATGGAGGGTAGTGTGGGTTAGCTCAATGAAGAGTCGAATTTCAACTGGATACCTTAAAGGTTTTACAGCGACTAACATGATTCTTTGGAATTTGATCCAACATTTCTCTGGCAATGGCCATTAGGCCTTCTTTCGCAGCGTTTGCTGCTAACATCTAAATTCATATGGAGGGTAGTGTGGGTTAGCTCAATGAAGAGTCGAATCTCAACTGGGTACCTTAAAGGTTTTACAGGGGCTTCGAAACTTATCAAGATGCTTTGTATGTCCATTCTGCACCACTATTGAATGTCGAAAATTACTTCATGTCGGGGCGCATTATGTAGACCTGCTACACTTTTGAACACGTAGAGGAAAGACAATGCTGGCAAGTACCCAACTAAAACATATCAGACGTTGTACTAAAATGTATTAATCTATAATTTTAATTAATTATTAAAATTACAAATTTTAACAAAACTCAAATTCATTACTGACTAACTAGAGTGAGGAGAATGATTGTTTGTGTTTCCAATACAACTACGACACTTTCACACTTTGCAGACAGATGCCACTACTCAAAACTACTTGTTCTAGTTCTGAACCAAAAACCTCTTTCAGGCTCCTCTACTGGGCGTGTACAGTGCATTTGTGCACACCTTGAAGTTGTGATTCTCACAGCCTTAATGCGAATCTTCCACACAATTGCTTTAATTCAATTTACGGAGAGTTTAAATGCAAAACATTAAAAAAAGCTGAAAAATTTCAAAAAAATAAGAAATCATTAGGTCCATTAAAACGCGTGCGCCGTTATCATGCAACATGCCAACGTACAAAGCAAGCCGAAGAAACGAATAACAAAAGAATAAAAAATATTAAATTGCTATATGAAATAAACAACAACAGTAAACAGTTGCGTGTGGGCTTCGCCAACAATCACACAACAAAAGTGTTGGCACAGCTATCCAAAAAATTGCCTGCCTTTAGTTTCTCAGCGCCAGCTCCGAATTGGTGTGGCTACCACAGAGCAGCGCTCACGTGGCGACTCCCAAACTTGGTACTGCCTGTCACTGGGTTTACCCCATTCGATGTCTCCATTATAACGTTATTGTTTTTAATTTTTAATGATGTAGTCATTTCGCAAATTAAGCTGTGCGCACAATTTGCACGGCGCCTCTAAATGAAATTTTTTTAAGTTGTTTCATTTTATTATAACAGCGTATTTTATATAAGTATTTGTGCTGGGAAAGTTAACACAAATGTGTTCGCTTTTTGGGCACCCCACCACGTTGGAAAAATGTATGCATAATTTTTTATTACTACTTGCGTACATCCATATACTATACCTCTTTTTAACTAATTGCCAAATTTCTGCACTCTCCAACGCACGCGTTTATCTCGCCATTCACGTCATTAACCCGAACTGTTTCCAACTGTGTGCAGGAGTTCGCTGCCAATCTAATTTGCAGCCCTCTGACCGACGATGGCCTTTTCCACTCCACAAACTTAAGTGCTTGCCTCTTTTTTGAGTTTCCGCGTTAACATTTTTAGCCGCACATGCCACCTGCGCCCTCAGCGGCGTTCTTTCAATTAATTTTGTCTACAATTTAATTGCTGCGGCTTTTATCATTATTACAGTTCATTTTTTTATAATTCTCATTTTTTTTATTATGTGCACTTATTTATAATAATTAGCAGAAAATATTTGACTCTTTAATTGGGTAGGCATTTTATAGCTTATGCAATTTGCACACAATTAAATTGAGGTTTTTGGGCGTGTAGTAATATAATATTTATGTATGTACCCCAATTGTTTAGCGACTACTAACAAGGCCTCTTCGTATCGCACCTAAATAATCTAAACTGCTCGCATAATATGCTTTATAGTTATTTAAATACAGCTATCAAGCTTAAAAAATATTTTATGGAGGGCACTTGGAATGATTTATGACTGAATGTCTTCTCATTCAATCTCGTAACAGCAATCGGAAGACTTAAGCAACGAACTTGATTGTCACAAAGTACACAGGGTGGTCAACGGAAGAGCAGTAGTATACATTTTGTCAACTTATTACATCCTAGCTGACCTTTTAACGAAAGTAATCGGATTTTGCTATGTATATAAGAGGATATGTGCTTGCATGCTTGCACCGATTTTGATGAAATTCTGGTGTATTGTTGAAAGCATACCAGAGCTGATTTATGAGTTCATTTAGGCTCGCTAGTTGGCGCAGAGCGCGAGATATTTATCAAACTTTCTACTAGCTAGTCCCCTCCAAAGTTTCCCTCAAGATAGCAGGTGCATTTAAAATTGTGTAAAATAATCTTATCGGGTAAAGCGAATAATTAGAGACCTCAGAGCCGAAACGATCTTAACTTATTCCCAAACTTTAATTGGATGAGAACCTCTCCTTTCTTTATATGAAAGTTGAGGTTATGATATATCGCTGCTTCTGTAGCTAAATGCAAATCGCATACAGTAGAAATTCGATTCTTGCAAGCAATTAAAGCCAGCCTTGGTGCAAGTTTCGAGATTTTCGCAAATACTGAGGTTTTTTCCCATGCAAAGTATAGTTTTTACTGTAGTTTCCATGCAAACTATAGTTTTTTACTGAACCTTAACTAAACACACTTTGAAGTAATAAGTTTCATTTGCAATTAAAGAAATTTTCGATTTCGGTTTGTTTTGTACACACTCGCTTGCTCAGTACCACACTGTTTCTGAGCCCTTACAGCATAATTGTTTTGCTCTGTCCAATGCAATCATATATGGAATGCTGATATTGCCTCCTCCGATATAATTTTATTCCTATTTAGCGTCATATATTTAGCCTCCTTCACCGACTGTTTCGTTGTTTACGTTACAGTATTTTTTATTTAAAGCTGTAAGTTCCGAATGAAGTTCAACAATCCATGGCTCGATTCCAGATTGGGGACTTGCCACAATGGTTCCACTTCCCGAAACAAAGTTGCAATGAAATTAATATTGGATGCATCATCATGGACTGCAGCCATAACTCCGAAAAAGAAATGATATAGTCACAATCCTAGTCAGACGCTTTTTCAATCAGTTTTTGAAACTATGACTGAATTGAAGTTGCAGTAAGAGCATCCCATGCACTAACTAAGAAGCAAAATGTATTTTTCAGGTTGCTATTTTGCAGTTACTCATTGATATTTTCCCCAATAGCAACAATGAGGCTTGAGAGGTATTTTTTAGGCCGCCGTAGCCGAATGGTCTGGTGCGTGACTACCATTCATAATAGTACAAGTTTTTGCTACAATAATAGCTGTCGCCCCTCGGCTAGCAATGGTAACCGTCCAAGTATACTCCTGCTATAAACAGCTCCTCATAAAAACCATTTTGTTGCTTGGGGTCGGCTTAAAACTGCACGTCTTTTCATTTGTGCAACAACATCAAGATGTACGCCACAAGTAGAAGAAGCAGCTCTGCCAAACACCTTAGAAAAGTAACTGTATGCGCTAAATATTTATTTATTTATTCTCATAAGCGTGTCAACTTCAACACTCCCGGATGATACCGCAATTATGTGTGCAAAAAATTGTCAAAGATAGGCGTCACAAGTCTTGCAAACTTAGATAAAACTTGAGAAGTATATTAGCTTGAAACTGATGAGTTAAATTGAATTAGCCGGCATCTAAATTTGCGACATTTATGCTCAAGGCAAAGACATTTCCAGCTATTGCTTTGAATAACGTAACCATTTCCAAAGGTAACAACGTTGTGGATAGACGTCTTACGTGGCAAATACACATTCTTGGAACAAATAAATTTGAAAGCTACAAACTTGCAGATGAGCCTCGGAAATCAAAGCGGAAATCTTCATTAAGACTGGACTTCAAAGTGTTACTATACAGTCTTAGGGCCCAACCTACTTCTCTTACACCGATGTCATTCAAACAAAACAAAACGATTAAGCATTGAGGTATTCAAAAAATTCCAGATTCACCTGAACCATCTTGCTACTGCCCTCGCACATGCAATCAGCAAGTCACGTCAAGAATGAAGATATCGGTGTGATATATCGAGATAAATTAGATTAATATTCTGTACAGTTTTTGATACCGCAAATTTATTATATCGCACATGCAATCAGCAAGTCACGTCAAGAATGAAGAAATCGGTGTGATATATCGAGATAAATTAGATTCATATTCTGTACAGTTTTTGATACCGCAAATTTATTGCTATTCATTACCAAGCAAACCTCCGAGAGTATTTGTGCCATGAAAAAGTTTTTCGTAAAGCCGGAACACACGATGCCAGTTGAACACACCAAGTGAAGCCAAGTGCTTGTCCACCTGATCTTTCCAATGCAGAGGGGGACTTCTTCTGCCACCACCAGCTGGTACCTCATCGAATACTTTCAGAGCCGAAGCCTCTGGATCTTTATTCGCTGCACATTCGCTGCATATTCGTAAAGCTCATACAGCTCATTGTTTCATCACCTGCGACTCGCCATCGCTAACGTACAAAGGTAAAACAATCTTCCACAGAACCTTTCTCTCAAACACTCCCAGGGACGCCTCATCGGATATTGTCATCGTCCAATCTTCTGGGCCATAGGTTAGGACGGGCATGATGAGAGTCCTGTAGAGTGTTAGTTTTGTTCATCAATAGCGGACTTTATAACTCAATTCCCTACTTAATCCAAAGTAGCCCTTACTGGCTAGAGATATTCTTCCCTGCTCTTTTAGAGTCCGCTAAACACGTGGTTGAACTATGAGAGATTAGAATAAATATAATACAATAGTTCAATAATAAGAGGATTGGTAATTAAATTGCATATTGATACATCAGATTTGCCTTATTCCTATCCTATTTCTTCACTTTCTCTTGACATTTTTTTAATTTTGTTCCATTAGCTAAGTGAGAATTGTATAAATCAGAAGGTTGTGCTTCTTGCACTTTAACTTAATTTTTTTAATTAAACTTCTGTGTTATGCCTACTGGATTTATACTTAATTGAGAAACTAAGCGATTTAAGATCCATTATTAACAAACCCATTAACATTTAATTAGGAAATGAAAAAAGTATTGTATAAAAGAAAGTGAAGCTAAGAAACGATAATAACCTGTGCATAATTTCAAATTTCTTTACAAACATTCCACTGAAATGTAATAACTAATAACTAACAAAAAGTGTTATTATACCTTTTAGTAGAGGATGCTACAATTAATTTTACCGCTAAGCTATTTTGTCTTTTTTATGTGCCATTAAATAAACAACATAATGTAGGGAGCAAAGTTGTATGCCATACTGTGAAGAATTGCACCCAATGGGTTTGTACTGTTTTGGTTTTTAAATTTTGTGATGCCTCCAATGACCCTTGCATGTCTCACTTGTTGAAGGAACAGCAACAAAAAACTGGAATCCGTCTGGAATTTATGGAAATTAAAAGCGGCAAAAATAGTTAGTCGTTACTGTTTCTGTGTAAGTTCGAAAAACTCATATATAAGCAGGGCCGGATTTATTTTAAGCGCCTTGGTGGTGACTGTAAAGATTGCCGACCTATTAGCTAAAGCTTAGATGAAATAATTTGAAGAAGTTATTTTAAGGGTTTAAGTTTTAAGAAAAACAACAATTATGTGACGTATTTACAGCCCCAAGCCATTGAATTTGAATAGAAGATGGAAAGGGTTAAAAGCTTATGAATTGTTATTTACTTAGTGAGCAAAGTAGACACCTGGAACTTTGCTATAGCAAGGGCTGTACCGCTAACCAAAGAGCAAATAAGCTATGCTCCAGTTTTTTTCTACGTTCATATTAAAACGAAAATTTGAAAGATTTCGAGGAACTATTTTTAAATAAATAAACGAAATATTTAAAAAGAGAATAGTTTTGACCGAAAGATGCAAGAAAGCTTAAGTAAACATGGACTCGCTCAGTAACAGTTCTGGAGATATGGCAAGTTCTTCATGGCTTATTTACAGGCTTATTATTACCATTTTGAGGTGACTTAGCTCTGCGATCTGAAAGATATATTGTATCCCCTTCTTTGAGAGTATTTCTTTCAGCCCAACGTTCTCCATAAACTTTATTGTTTGTCCTATTTTATTGTGTTTTATCTCGTCCCCGCTTATGCATCAGCGCTGGGCCCGACGGTTTCATCGACCTTCCTACAAAACCTGCAAGTTCCATTGCGGTATATGGTAAGGTCAGTAAGATGATTCAACCTACAGTACCTTTCTAATATGTCTGTGGTATTTCTAAAACTATTTTTATTTGATTCCATGCAATATTTAAATCGGTTTAAGCTAAAGCTAACTTTCATTGATTTCGATTGCAATAGGCCCGGCAAATTGTATCAGTTTGATTCGTATGTTCGTTATTTTTTCTCTACTTCCTAAATAAGAGAGGAGAAATTATCCTACCCTAGCCCACAAAATGACTCTGGGGCTATAAGTGAGGGGCGGTCTCCTCTCCAGGCTAATTTATCTGTAATTTCGTTTCCAGTAATTCCTATATGGAACCCCTAGGAATGGAAATTAGTGTAGATAGCTATGCGTCTATTGTTATAGTCACGTTCAAATTTAAAGTAAGCGTATACTTCTATTGCGTGTACTGCCGCTTAAAATACACATACTTCCACGTAACTTTTCTCCGGCCTGCAAATGCCTGCCTCTGCACCCTCCTCGGTGACGAATCCGGCCGGGTACTTATCAGGTTCTGATTTAACTAGTTGATTTTAGATAACCCTTGCTTTCATTAAATCCTTCCTTTTATTGTTCAGTCTTGAAGCATTTGACAAAACTGAACATCGGTAGCATCATGTCCCATGGCATTGCCAACTCAGGGGTTTGTTCAGCAAGAATATTAAACTTCTTGCAATTTTCATGATGGAAGCTTTTATTGTTCTTAGGACAGCCCTACTCGCTTGGAATTGAATATAAATGGAATGGGTTTAAAAGAACATACATTTATTGTGTAAAAAAAACGATATATATATACATATATATATATAATATATATATTATTTGCTTTACTGAAATAGAAAAAATTGGAATTTCGAAGTATTCTATAGTTGGAAGTATTCTATATTTCAAATAGCAAAAATGCATCAAAGAGTAGGTATATCAGAGTTCTATCTCTTATGTTGTTACAGAAAAAAACTTGCGGGCACTAAGAGATCACACCAAAAGGAAACCTAATACATTAAAAGTCCTTGCAGAGGCGAAACACAGAATTTATAACTACAGGCAGAGCTTTTAAAGAGCTAGCAGCATGAGTAAATAAGAGTAAACCTTAGGATATACAACTTAAACTATTTGAGTAAGGAAATGATGAATAAATTAAAAAAAATCATGTGCAGCATCGTACACGTGGTAGAAGTGAAACTTCTGTGTGTGAATGAGTGTGAATAAGAGAGAGAGAGAGAGAGAGAGAGAGAGAGAGAGAGAGAAAGAGCGAGAGAGGAAGAGAAGGAGACAGGGATAATTTCAAAAGAAATTTAACAGTTTTAAAATTGTGTAACCAAAATTCGATTTTATTAACTATATATGCATTATGCTATCATCGGTTGGTGGTTCAATTGGTAATACTGATATAATTGGTTTGTGATAGCTGAAATATGAAATATATGTACGTGATTCAATATTTTCTAGATAGCGTGTGAAAATTGCATCTAGTGTAGTTCCGGATTTTGTTGTTGATTCTTTAGGGTTATTGTTTATCTGCAAACCGAATGTTTCTCGAAGAAATTGAATCAACGGAAAAGAATCATTGGATCCGAAATTTACGTTGAAATCTCCCCCGAGAATCAATGGAATTTTGTCTTCGCCGCTTCCAAGTGCATTTGCACCTGCGTGGCTGTAAACCAGTAGTGAGCGGTGAATGAAATATATTATGTCATCAATGTTTTGGTTCGGTGAGATATAGATGGCGGCTATGACAATAGTTTTTGCATTCAGCGTTTGACATTCTGCAATGCTTTCATCGCCAACTGGTGTGACTGTTGATGAATATGACTGAGACTGCCTTGCAGTCATTTCCATGTTTGGTGTGACGATATACACACCGCCAGCTCTAACATTTAGTCGCTTATATTTGATTACGCAATTGAAATTTGGTATACTAATATCCTCTTTATCGTTTAACCAAGTTTCGGTCAAAAGTACTATACTCGATTTGCGGATGACAGAGTCTGTTAAATCTGCGCAATGTGCTCGTAGGCACTGACAATTAAGAGTATATACAGATAGCCCTCTTCTCTGAGTCATGAAATCGATTATTTGTTTATCCACAGTTTCCAGTCTATTTAACGATAGTCTCCGGAATTCATCTTGTAAATGAGACATACTGACTGATGCTCGTCGACCCTGGTAGAATCTAAAATCATTTCCGTTCGTTATAATCCACAAGCCTTCAATACAAGTGACTCGTGATAAAGCAACATAAACTAATAATTGCGAATGTTTTTTATCATATTCGTAAACAACTTCAGAATACGTGCTTCCCTGAGACTTGTGGATGGTCGTCGCACAAGCACAAACTAATGGTAAATGTGATCGTTTAGTTGTAGTTGAGCGGGATTGTTGATGTGCGTCGTCCGATTGGTCTGATATTATGCGCTGCAACATGCCCAGCAACTTTTTTCTGATTTTTTCTCTGTCGCGTAACATTATGATGTATAGCTCTCCTTCTCTTTCTCTCTATGTTATATATCTGTATACTCTGTCTTACAACGAAGCCTATGTCTTAGGTATAGAAAATGTATTGCTCTCTTTCTCCTTCTCTCTATGTTGTATTTTTTGTTTCTCTCTCGCGTAACGAAATCTCTAAACGTTACATTTTTTACAATTCACTCTCCATTCTCGCTCAAATATCAGACCGCCGCTAAAGAAGTTTCACTTCAAAAATTTCCTTTGCTCCTATTCTTTATGTGATGTTTGGCGGATGTTAGTGCATGTCTCTAGAGCTTAGAGCTGAATAACCGTGCAACCATTTACATAACGTCCAGGACAACGCACTTTGTGCAGGTTCACACAGCTTTAGATAGTTTGGATTACAATTTTATGAAGGACTAGCCTCTGTAAGTGGAATGCTAAATAGAATGGAATTGGAACACAATAAGAAGAAATTTACCGAAAAAGCAAGCACGGATGCACGCAACAAATATCTACATACCTATTTATAGCCCTGTTCGAAATATATTTACTTGACGGGCTAATTCAGCGTTCTTATCGCCAACAAAACCGGTATCCTTTGCTGGTGTGGTACCGCATCTCGTGACTGCGGCCTTTTAAACGGCAAACTAGGATTGGACTCTATCCTGCTGCAATCAAACCGCTGCAAAAGGAGAAGAAGTTGTCCCAACTATTAAGTATTTTCGTACCTTTTTACTTCCTAATTTTTCTTCCCTTTTAAATATTTTCAGGTCAGCACCTGTTTGGTGTAAATGCCTTCAATGGGAATATTTTATAATACAAGTCTGCAAAAATTTTTTTTTTTGTTTGCCTTTTTTGTATTTGTGTGCGATGAGGTCAAACAGAGCACATCACGTCATGGTTTTGCAAAAATCGTGGGATAGAACCAGATAAACGTGTTTTAGGTTTTTCATCCCTACTTTTCCAAAAAGCCTGACGTGCTATACACTTCCAACTATCCCGAATTTAAGCTTGAACCTACATTATAGTAACCATAAATATGTGGTTAACCCTCTAAGGACTAGTGATTACGGTCGAATTATAAATTATTAAATTACATGTGCTAAGTTCATTAAAAAATGGGCACTTGTGGAAAAAAAAACAAAAAAAATCCTGGATCCTGAAGATTAGGAGTCCCTGTGTTTTCAAATCTCGAAATGGCGGACAAAAATTCAAAAGTTTCATCTAAGCTTCAGAAAATCTCTATTTTTGACGTAACTAAATTCCATCGAGCTAAGCTTACTAAAACATAGCTACTTGAGGGCTTTCAAAATAACAAATTCAATGTTTTTTTTTTTGTTTTGTGGGTGAGGTAGGGTTGAAAATGCTTTCGCACTTACAGCGACCGTGGCCTACTGCGTTGAGTGGTGTGACCACTAAAAAACAATCCCTCCTTCTTTTCTTTTCCTTCCGGGAACTAACTTCTACTTCCGAAGGGCGTTCATGAAAGAGACAAGTTCTATTCATCCACGTCTGGGTCCACCATATGTGTAGGAAGCTCCATGCAATAGGCTGTATCTTATGTCCCTGTCTGTGAGGTCTATCTTTTTTTCGTCCGTGGCCCGAAAGGAACTGAGTCATGAAATACTTCACTTCCTCGATATTTCTCTGAGCCCATTTGCCTATTGTTGGAATAAGTTTCGCTGTCCATCTGCCACTTGATTAGGTGCTCCATTGACATTGCCACTGCTGCATGGTTTGACATCTCCGTTCCGAGGCGCTAGTCATGGCGTGATTTTTTTGGAGTCCTAACAAATTCAATGCAGAATATTACAAATTGGATACCAGTATTTGAAGTTTAAAAATGTGGGATTCAAGATGATCATTTGAATAAAAAAAAAATGTAACTTGGTTTTTTTTATTTCTTTAATTAAATATTTATTTCCAATCAATTTTCTTCCAAACTAGATTTTCGAAATTATTTTACTTTGAAGAGTCATTTTTGGATGCTTTTAATATCGCCCTCCTACCTTCTACCTCCTCGACATCAAGTAGGACCATTTGCTACAATTAACTCAATCTTTGTCTAATCGCAGTGCATCCTCAGGGCCAAAAAAGAGTATTCATATAAATCTTGTGTATTTTTCAAGCTCAAAACTTTGCCGCCCTCTGAAAATTTGCCGCCAAGCAGAATAACTGCTAGTGAATCTGTACTGTTTACAAACGTAATTAACATTTTGGCCTGTTGGCACAGCTGTGTGCGCGCACAGATTCAAAGGCAGTGAACTATATAAAAGAGAGAAAAAGCAATGAAAAGAGTAGAATTAAATTAAATTGTAAAAATATGTTCAGAGACTATTTTTGTTTTTTTTTTCTTGCTTTATTTCATTTTTTTTTGTGCTCCACAAGTGTCAAAACGAGCCGTTCGAAAAAATTCGACAGCGCCCTGAACAGCATCCACTTGAATGAGTCTATGTTTTTTTTTTTTTGTATTCTAGTTTCCTTTGAACTGTTTTTATTTTTTTTTCTGTCTTTGGTTGTCAAAAATTTTCTCATACTTAGTTGTGTCGAACAGCAATAAAAATTTAAGGTACAAAAACGGTGTTTATTAGAAACACATACATATACACATGTATGTGCACAAAAACAACAAAAAGAGGCATCAAAGCCTGCACACTTGTCAAATAAAAACAGAAAACATGAATTTGACATCATTAAAAACAGCTACAGATTAAAAAAGAATGTAAAACTAAAAATTAAGACATTGTTTGGAGCAACAAAAAATTATTAGCAGGCAAAAACACACATACACACCAATACATACATGCACATTTAATAGTCACAAGAAGCCACCTCTGCAATAACAATGAGAGCAGTGCGCTCTATAAAAACAATAACGACTAAACAACATCAACAACAATCCATGTACATACATACATACAGTTATATGTAGCTACATGACAGCATCCAACTTTCTTAGTAGCCAGTAGTGTCAGTGAAGCACTTAGATTTATAGCTGCTGAAATATATTTTGAGGCGCTTCAACTACGAAGGCTACTTTTCTCCTCAATTGCCTTATTTCTTTGGCATCAATTTTATTTACGTAATAGATTTTCTCCTTTTTGCCGCGGTTGGTGTGCAAGTCGGTCGCTTGACGCGCTTTAATTAGTCACCTCTGCTCTTGTCTGTTGGTTAAGGCAGCTTAGGCGATGCTTTCTCTTACAGCGGACTATGGATATCTTCGCTGAACTTTAATATTTAGGTACATTGTACTTTATATGGATTATGTACGTTGAGGGATTTGAAATCATTAAAATTAAATTTTTTGGCACTTGTATGTTTTTCTTTTAATTTGTTTAGGTGGATGCACTTATCGTTTTTTATGATCGCTTAGATGCTGGTTAACAGTTTATGATCTAGAAAGTTTGTATTACGCGGTTGCTACCAATTTTCAGGTGGGCTATCGAGAGCGAATTTATGTTAGTATAAGATGTGAAAATTAAATAATTCTGACCGTAAAATTTTATTACTTATTACACTGAACAACAAAATAAAACAAAAGTTGTATCTTGTTTTTTTCTTTGTAGTTCGATCTCTAAAACCAGAAAATACATATATTATAAAAAAAATTGGGATTTCATGTTCGTGTTGAATATTTCTGTATTAGTAATTACAGGTAGTTCAAACTCAAAGTGCAGAAATTGTATAAAAGTAACATTTTTTAATTTCATGCTATTAGAGAAAAAGAGATGTTTCTGACATTAAAATATATTATTGGAGGTATATAATATTCTTTATTAGTAATCATTTTAATTGACACTAAAAATTGCATCTAATGGGCGGTATGAAATTGATTTTCATTTTTGCGCCCTAGAATTCTACGGAGCACATTTTGAGATGACTGCACTAGACAACTAATTCAAAAACAATCGAAAATCCCCAACTGAGACTTTTTTGGCTTGTATGATATACAGTGTTAAAAAAATAATAGAAACGACAATCACTCCATATTTCATAGACAATTTTTAGTTTGTAAGTATGTACCTATTTATGCAGATACACACTGTGTAATACTGTTTGATAACGGTACTTTATTTTGTCTTGTTTTTATGTGCATAATCGCAAATATTTAGGCTCAGTATTCTTTTTAGTTGAAAAAAAAAATAGAAACGTTTCGGAAAAATTTGAATAGCTACAGTTAAAATTAATAATATACTGTTATTTTTAAACTGTTTGATATTTTGTTGGAAAAGTATGTACAAAATTATATTTATTATTGTTTTGTTCATAAAATATTTCTTATCTTATGAATATTGCATTCAGAATGGGACGTGGTAAACACTGTACTGTTAATGAAAGAGAAATTATAAAAAACACTAAAAAGTGATGGCCTTTCTATGTCACGGATTGCCGATTTAATGAAATGCTAAAAAAAAGGTGTTTTCTGCGATTAATTTTAAAATTACAGAGGAAAAAAGAGGACGAAAGTGCGCAACATCAAAGAAGTTTGACCAACTGCTTATACGAGAATCGAAAAAAAACCATTTTTATCCTCAGAAGAATTGAAAAATGTTTTACAAGCGCCAGTAAGCAGTCGAACAATCCGAAATAGATTCATATCTGGGGGATTAAAGGCCTATAGTGCAAGAAAAGTACCATACCTTAGCAGAAAAAACATAACCTGCAGATTATCGTTTGCAAAGAAACATCTACTGCGTGCAAATTGGAAAAACGTATTATGGTCAGATGAAACAAAGATTAATTTGTTTGGGTCTGATGGCAAGGTACATGTAAGACGACCTAAAAACTCTGCATACGATCCAACGCACACGTTGAAGACCGTGAAGCATGGAGGTGGTAATATACTACTTTGGGGATGTTTTTCGTCGGCAGGAGTTGGCCCTTTATTCTGGATTAAAGATAAGATGTGCGCTGCGGTCTACGTAAATATTTTAAATAATGTTATGCTTCCATATGCCAAAGAAGAAATGCCATTGATTTGGGAGTTTCAACAAGATAACGACCCAAAACACTCTCTAAACTGGCGAAGAAATGGTTCCAGGATAACAATGTAAAGTTAGTAGAGTGGCCTTCACAATCCCCGGACTTGAATCCAATAGAGCACCTTTGGGGCATTCTGAAGAAGAGAATTGCCGTCTATAAGGCAAAAAATAAAGCAGATTTGTGGGAAAAAGTCCAAGCAGAATGGTTTAGTATAAACCCATCAGTTTGTGCCAAGTTAGTGGACTCAATGAGCCGGCGTTGCACCGCAGTCATTAAAGCCCAGGGTGCAACAACCAAATATTGATTTGTTTACAATTTTAAAAATAAAATACTTATGTTTATTAGCTTTAAGGACGTCGTTTCTATTATTTTTTCCAAGGGCAATAAAATGAACTTCATGATTTCTTTTTTACAAAAATGTAGCAAGAGTTGAGTACCTCTATTTCTATATATAAAACTGTTTCTTTATAAAAAGATATGAACTTCAACAGCAAAAATTATTTTGCAAAAGAAAGAAAAATTCACATCGTTTCTATTATTTTTTCCAACACTGTAAATGCATTACGGTGGGTTAAATATTCTCTATACTTTCTTTCGGCGACTGAAGTTTTGTACAGATAATTATGAAGTAAAGTCCACGGAAGCATAGCTCTAAGAAAGATTCTCAACCCCTTAGTTCTATTTTATTTACTTATTCCCAATCATTTTTTGTTTGTTAAACTTTTTTGGCGGAATATTTATTATATTTTTATTCTATTAAACTTTGTAGGGGAACTTTTTTAAAGAGACGCTTTTATGCGTAACGCATTTCAATTTAATATTTCATAAGACATTTCAGAGATGCAGCGACTTGCTCGGTAAATGAAATTGTAAATATAGGGTGCAGCTTACTGCATACTTATAGGCGAGAAGAAAGTTTAGCATAACTTAAACATCCCACATCAAGTCAAAAAGTTTAATGGAAAATAGGAGTAGGGCGCATTCAGGTCCGTTCTACCTTCACAGTTCCTGTTCTCCCACAATGCTTTATCTTTTTATCAATGGTATCATATTTTTTTTCCTTAATGGTTACAAATAGTGGCATAGAATAATCGAAATAGATATAGACACATCTGTACATACCAAAATTATCAAAATAATTAAAGGAGTCGATTTAACCATGTCTATCTGCCCGTCCGACCATTTGTTTGTCACAAGAACTCGAGCAAAAATTATATTGGTACATTTGTTGCTCTGTGTGCAAGGTAGTTTGGTATTGAAAATGGGTGAAATCGGCCAATAACCACGCCCACCCACCATATAACGGTAATTTTCAAGAAAACCAAAAACGTGATACGTCTGTTATAAACTATGTGAAAATACCTAAACGCACCACAAATCCTGAACCCAAGAAATCATATACGACACAAGTAGAAATTTTGAAAAGTAGACTGTCACACGCCCAGTTTTGAGTAAATGCATGTATCTCGATAATAACTAAATAAAGCCTCGACAAATCTGGTACATGCCATGCTACACACCTCATTTATATCCAACATAAATATTGGGTAGTCGAAAAAGTCTTTTCGTATTTTGTCAATAGATGTCGTTGGAGTCATCTATCTCCAGTGTTGCCAATCACATTGTGTCATATCATATGGTGTTACAAAGGTGACATTTTAAGCTTCATTTAACCAAAAAAAAAAATTTAATTCGGAGAAGTTGAAAAAAGTTATAGCTGTTCAAAAATGAGTGAAAATAATGAAGAAATTCGCTATATTTTGAAATTTTTGTATAAAAAAGGGAAGAATGCCACGCAAGCCACCAATGAAATTTGTGTAGTTTACGGAGACGATGCTGTACTCGTATCAGTTCGTGTAGCACAACAACGGCTCGCTCGCTTCCGTTCTGGAAATTTCGATGTGAAAGATGCACCTCGCTCCGGTCGACCTATCGTTGAAAAAGTCGATGAAATTATGGAAAAGATTGACCAGGACCGTCACATAAGCTGCATTGACATCGCCAAGGCACTAAACATTCATCATCAAACGGTTTTGAACCATTTAAAAAAGGCTAGTTACAAAAAGAAGCTCGATGTTTGGGTACCCCATAAATTGTCTGTGAAAAATTTAATGGACCGAATTAACATCTGCGATTCTTTGCTGAAACGAAATGAAATCGAACCATTTCTGAGGCGAATGGTAACAGGAGACGAAAAGTGGATCAAATACGACAATAATGTGCGAAAAAGATCATGGTGCGAGGGTGGTGAAGCTCCACAAATGGTCGCAAAGCCAGGATTAACGCCTCGAAAGGTTATGTTGTGTGTTTGGTGGGATTGGAAAGGAATCATCCACTATGAGCTGCTCCAGCCTGCTCGAACGAAGCAAGCAATCGAAAAAAACGGCCAGAACTGATCAGCAGAAAGGGCGTCGTCTTCCATCAGGACAACGTTAAGCCACACACATCTTTGATGACTCGGCAAAAACTGGGAGAGCTTGGCTGGAAAGTTTTGATGCATCCACTATATAGCCCTGACCTTGCACCATCGGACTACCATTTGTTTCGGTCAATGCAGAACTCCCTTAATGGAGTAAAGTTGGCTTCAAGAGAAGCCTGTGAAAATTACTTGTCGCAGTTTTTTGCCGAGAAACCACAAAAGTTTTACACTTATGGAATAATGTCTCTAGAAGAAAAATTGCGAAAGGTGGTAGACCAAAATGGTGCATATTTGGTTAAATAAAGTTCATTATAAATATAAAAAAAATGAGTTGAAATTTGATTAGAAAAACCGAAAGACTTTTTCGACTACCTAATATTATTGAAATTGGTTAATAATCAGGTCCACTTTTTTCTGTATTAAAACTAAATTTCCATCCGACCGACTGATGTTACAGGCTGTCATTGTTTAGGAGTTTGTTTGATTATATAAAAATCGGTCCGGTTCAAGTTTAGTTTTTATTTTATACGTATTGAAAATCCGCAAGCATTTCTATCACGAGCTAAATTTTCTCAATTTAAATGCAGAGCAAACCTGATTCACTGTGTGACGAAAACGAGAAAAAAATTTGTATTGACTCAGCAAACTTTGACAATTTTCAATAAATTCTATAAAAATCAGGCAATCACAAAAATATTAAATGCAGTTTCGCCTATTTTAATTTCAAAATCAGTCATACTATTTCAAACAAAAATAGGAGTTATAAATCGAACAAGACAAGAGAGTCACATCAATCGATTTAAAAACGATTTTCCTATAAAGGTAATAGGACTATGAATAAGTTCGTTTCGGTTTTACAACAGATGGCGTAACTTGATTATTATTCCATCGATCCACATTTCCAAACATTCATTGGAGAGCTACTGTCGTAAGGCACAAACGTCAGTATAAGTTTTTTATTTGAAGCGTAAACAACAATATTTTTACCACACTTGAAAATGTCGAATTTCGTGCCAAATAATGTGTTTTTGCGGGGAATTCTTCTTCATTATTTTAATATGAAGAAAAAAGCAGCCGAAAGTCATCGTATCTTGGTGGAAGTTTATGGTGAGCATGCTCTATCTGAGCGAACGTGCCAGAAGTGGTTTGCACGCTTTAAAAGTGGTGATTTTGGCTTGGAAGACGAAGAACGCGAGGGTGCGCCGCCAAAGTTCATGGATACCGAATTGGAGGAATTGCTCGATCAAGATCCGGCTCAAACGCAAGAAGAGGTTGCAAAAACTTTGGGAGTTGATCAATCAACCATTTCCAAACGTTTAAAAGCCATGGGAATGATCCGAAAGGTAGGCCATTGGGTGCCGTATGAATTGAAGCCAAGAGACGTTGAACGCCGTTTTATGGCATGCGAACAACTGCTTCAACGGCACAAAAGAAAGGGTTTTTTGCATCGAATTGTGACTGGCGATGAAAAGTGGGTCCATTACGACAATCCAAAACGTCGGGCAACGTATGGATACCCTGGCCATGCTTCAACATCGACGTCGGCGCAGAATATTCATGGCCTGAAGGTTATGCTGTGTATCTGGTGGGACCAGCTGGGTGTTGTGTATTATGAGCTACTGAAACCGAATGAAACGATTACGGGGGATGTCTACCGACGACAATTGATGCGTTTGAGCCGAGCACTGCGAGAAAAACGGCCGCAATACGCCGATAGACACGACAAAGTTATTTTGCAACATGACAATGCTCGGCCACATGTTGCACAAGTGGTCAAAACATACTTAGAAACGCTCAAATGGGATGTCCTACCCCACCCGCCGTATAGTCCAGACCTTGCGCCATCCGATTACTATCTCTTCCGATCGATGCAACATGGCCTGGCTGACCAGCACTTCCGTAATTACGATGAAGTCAAAAAATGGATCGATTCGTGGATTGCGGCAAAACCGACCGAATTTTTCACAAAGGGAATCCGTGAATTGCCAGAAAGATGGGAAAAAGTAGTAGTAAGCGATGGACAATATTTTGAATATTAAATTTGTAACCATTTTACGTCAATAAAGTTTCAAATTTCGAAAAAAAACCGCACGAACTTATTCATAGTCCTATTATATCTGGATGAGTACCCAGAATGATAGAAACAAGATTGCGCCCATCAGAGAGTGCGTGACGTCACGTTTGCCGAGTTGTGCAGAGTTGGCAACCATTTGCTCTTCGCAATAAGAAGATTTTAATGCTAATGGAAATTTGTTAATTCTTACATTGCTCCTTTTAAGGTTATGCAAGAATATTAAATCTACTTCTCTCAACTCTTGTTAAGATTGAAACGCTTTTTATGAAAGCTGAATGCGAATTAAAACCATAGAGGTGTAATCGTGTAAAATACCAGAAAATACCAAAGAAACCATAATGATATTTTTACAAAAAGAGTACCTTATCTAGTCACATAACCTCAAATATAGCAAAAAAGTCAATCCATTAACAAAAGAGTTTTTCTTAACAAAAAAAAAAAACTCATAAATTAAATTATACATAACCATAACACATTTATTCAAAAAAGCGCACATTTTAAAGACAATTTGTCACTCATACAAAGTTCTTTAAGTAATTCAATAAAAATTTGGTGTTTTATTTTCTTTAAATGGGCATTTTAGTGCGTTTTCATATCCAAAGCTAGGCAACACTGCAGTAGCGAGAGAGATATTTGACTGCTGAAAGCAGAAGAACACGGAGCAATGCCACCAGATGTTGGAAAAAAGTAAAGCTAAATAAAACTGAGTGAATTCTTGAGTAATCTGGCTATACTGGAGCTAAAATCACGTAACTCGTTGTCAAATTCGCTGAGAGCAAAGTAACGCGCCTTCTCATTATTCTTTCCATCATGGATGAGTACTATACATTTGCTTTGTATCTGCCTCGCGGGAATCTCTTAATTGATTTTATTTTAAATTCAAGTCCCCACTCCAAAAACGACATAAAAGAAGAATTGTTGTCTGATTTTACAGTAAGTAGTTCATTAGTAGCATTAAATCTTTTTTAATATCCAATCACTTTTCCTAACTCCAAACAATAGCAACACGCTGCAGTGATTAATCACTACTTGCAATTTAATTTCACATTTTACGAAAAATCTGTGCCACAGGCTATCCAACCGACAACTAACCAACTGCTTGTACATACATAGATAACTGTTTGCCGCTGTTGGTTAGCGATTCAAGGAATGGTATAAATTTCATGTGAACAGCATTTTTAGCTAATTTAATAAAAAATTGTAACAATTTTAAATGTTGTTGGCGCTGGCGCATGTGAGTACCTGCAATGTTTTTTTTTTTTTTGTTGCAACTAGTACACAGCATTATAACTTTGGAGTTGCAAGTACAAGTAAGCCATTGCAACAGTGGAGAGGAGGATGAGCGAGGAGGAGCAAAGAGGAAAAAACCACAGCCTCAGACAGTTAAACAGCAACATTTAACAACATTGTAATTGCTAGCAGCTACAAGGAACCGGCCGCCGAGAGAAATAGGTAAGCAGCAACAACAACTATAACAACAATAACAAAAAATGGCAAGAAGAAAATGCCACTGGGAACAATAGCAACAAACAAAAAGAGATACTAATGAAAAGCGAGCAACAGGAATGTGCTAAGCAGCAAGCAGCAACTTATACACACATACTCACATGCAACTCACATACACACACAGTAGGAAGACACTAAGTAGCAACAAACACCGCTAATATTGCTGCATCAGTATCACTTGCAGTGCCACTGTGGCGGCAAATGCAGGTTTGTATCACAGCGAAAACAACAACATTAAAATACAAAAACTTAATTGATTCATAAAAATATTTTCTGGTGCTTTTTTCTATAAATAATTTTATTTTTTCTGCTTCTTTTCTTTTATTACGTGACGACTACTGAAAAGCAAACAACATAGTTTCTATACACTCAAACACACACACACATAGGTATGAATTTCTGTCACAGCATGCAGGCGTCTCGCTTGTGGTGCATTTGTGGCCTGGACCAGCAGGCAAAAAAGCAGAGAGGAGGGCGGGAAATGATTCTGAAATAAGGAAAAATGGGGAAAATGCACTTCATTTGCAGTTGTTGCCATATTTTATGAGCTTGAGCTTGTTCTTTTATTTTTGTGCTTGTCGCTCTAACTGCTTACATAGTTGTTGTCGTCCTTTACGTTTTTTTCTTCCTCGCTCGTCGCTTCATAAGCTCGTTGCTCTATTTTTATGCTATGTTTTTCAATCCACATATATACATGCAACTCTACATTGGTATGTGTGTGGAGACACAACACAAGTGGTTATAAATAAAAGTACGGCAGCACTGTCATCAGCCAGCTACGAGTACAAACGACAACTCACTTTGTTGGCAATAAAAAGTGGCGTAATAGTTAGTGCTCATTAAATCGTACCTGCGCATGCGCAGCCATCATAATGAGCTGCAAGCGCAGCTCAGCATCCCGTCAGCAAACATAAGCGGTAAAAAAATAAATAATAAGAGTTTGAGTAGCAAAAAAATAATTTAAGACAAGCTTAGCAGCTTATAAAATCGTGAATACTAACGCATGCAATCATACTGCAAACATACTTTTACATATACTCGTATGTATGTATGTGGGCATATGCAAGTATACTTATGCATTGGTATGAGTTCATATTCTATGTACATAGTTTGAAATAAAAACTGCTTCAGGCCGCATTCTCGACGCATTTATGGTGGGCAGCATGACAGTCAATAGCCATTTGCGAACTCCAAGAACAACCTGGCAGGGAAAACTGGTAATAAGGGATCCTTCGCTCGATTTTTAGAAAGAAATAAAATAAGTTGTGAAACACCCGCTCGAGTTCACTTATTTATTTATTTATTTAGTCTAAGAACAAAAAATTATTTATTTTTATTTTTTATTAATTATTTTCAAAAGAAAAGAGTAATCAATGTCAACGCTGATGGAATTATAAGCTAATGAAAGGGAGTGGACTGATTTTCTTGCTTCCAAAAACTATAAGAGGCAACTAGGTTAGGCAAAAGCAAGCGATATTTTTAAGAAGGAATTGGCTCATCTAATCTCAAAGAAATAAATGCATATTTAGAAAGATTTGTTGGGCTTATTCAACCCTATTTATATTATTTTTATGACTTGGCTTCCAGATGAAAGTAGCGTATCTTGAATTGAAACAAACGAAAGCCGCACATAATAATTTAAGAGTGTATGGGTTAGAAAATTCGGAACTATGGCACCTCACAAGCCCTACTACGAGTAAGCATTGGAAATGATATGCCTAATATTTAATTAAAAGAAAACTTGCTCAAAACAATAACGCCAATTTCTTGAATTTCACCCAAATTTTGTTACAAAGAATAAGATTTGTTATAAAACACAAGTACAATGCTCGATCTCGAACCGGATAAGGCGCTGATACCCATGCCCATAGCCACTTGTAAATTACTTATAGACAGGGAAACCATCAAAAAGGTATTGTAAATACAAGCTGGCAAAACCTCACAACATGCGAACTAAGCAGGCAGACATGGCCGAACTGGAACAGCGGTTGATCGAAGATCTTGCTAAGATTCAACAGAGAATCTATAAGAAAAATGATAGGTGTATTAACTGGTCATTGTTTAATAGGCAGCCACGCTAGAAGGTTAGGACTCCCGTACTTCGATTTCTGTAGAAGCTGTCTTAATACAGAAGAAGAGGAAACAGTCAGACACCTTTTATGTGAGTGTGAAAGCCTAGCTATGAGAAGGCTGCGCACTCTTGATACAGCATTTCTAACCGATGTAGCGGACATAGCCCATCTAAAACTAACGAAGCTCTGCTCGTTTATTAAAGCTACCGGATGGTTTGAAAAGGAACACGTAGAGTAAGGAGCTTAAGTGGTATCACAATGGACATGCGAAAGGTCTAAGTGTGTCTCTATGACAACCACCCTACCTACCTACCTACCTACCTATAAGACATCGGTAACAGATTATCAGATTTTGTATGCGTGACTTTGAATTATTTTTGATGTTTAAATTCAGCCATCCATAGGTGTAGGTTGTTATTGGCCTTTTGAAGTTTAAACACGCCATCGGACCTCATAATTTTCGAAAATACTTTTAAATACGCGGTATAAAGCAAAACTTTTTCGAAGCTGAATCAGCAAGTTATATAATTTGTAAATAAAACAAGCAATAGCTGTCTTAGTGTGCTCTCCTGACGAAGAAAGGTTCAGAAGAAATGCAGTTAATTGTTACTACGTCATTTTTTTAATCTTTTTCTATGGGCACCCTTTTAGACAAAGCCAGTTATATGTCTTGTCAGATTGATTATCATCGTGAAAGGATGTCTGACTTTAAAAAAAAAATAAATAATTGGCGCGAACACTTCTGTTAGGTGTTTGGCCGAGCTCCTCCTCCTATTTGTGGTGTGCGTGTTGATGTTGTTCCACAAATGGAGGGACCTACAGTTTCAAGCCGACTCCGAACGGCAATTATTTTTATGAGGAGCTTTTTCATGGTAGAAATACACTCGGAGGTTTGCCATTGCCTGCCGAGGGGCGACCGCTATTAGAAAAATGTTTTTATTAATTTGGCTTTCACCGAGATTCGAACCAACGACCTCTCTGTGAATTCCGAATGGTAATCATGCACCAACCCATTCGGCTACGGCGGCTGACTTTAAAACAGATACTTAAAAAAATACGATTATAGGGTTCCCTTACGTTCAATTCCTATTTTCAATTCCTTATTACGTTTATATTAATTTTCATGTTAATTTTCACGGTTAAAGATTCAAGCCGAATGATGGGCAATGAGCAAAACGGGCATAAGTTTGACAAAAAAATACTTCATTTGTGTATTTACTAATTTTTACTTAGGCTTGACCCCCACAGATTCCAATAAAAACTACTAAAGATTAAGACTGCAAATATGCTCACTGCTTGGGCTAGCATATATTAGAATTTAATTATTGAAATATTCCTCAAGCAATGTTTTGAAATATTCTCTAAGTGATTCAACATCTATTCGTACCGAAATAGCATTAAACATAAACTCATTCAAGCCATAAGTTGTTCTATGATATTTTATGTAATATATGAACTGATAGCTTATCGTGCTTTTCGGCCATCCAGAACTACAACAACTCTAACTACATAATTGATTTTATAAGAGAGACACTAACTATCAAACCACAAAAAATCAAAATTATGTGGATTCCTGGCCACGCAGATATTAATGGTAATACACATGCTGACCAAATTGCAAAACAAATGAGAATCACCCCTACCATTACAACCAATATCATCTTTAAACATGACATCTACAGTCTCATAAAACACCAAAGGCAAAGTGGCCTCCTACGCGAGTGGAGTAACTATAACCATCCCTACTCCTTAGTTAATCCTAAGCGTCATGGTCACACCATACACACGCTTTCGACTAGGCCACACAATACTTACACACGCCCATATACTTCAAGGCATTCCACCCAACCTATGACCGTTTTGCAACTCCACCCTGAGTATAAATCACCTTCTGTCTTCATGCCCTAATCTTGCATCGACTAAACATCATTACTTTCGCAACATTGACCATCTTGAAATACTAAAAAACCCAACCGAAGCCAACATATCTATTATATTATATCACTATCTCAAAGATACTGATCTACTTCGTCGGATCTAATCGAGCCATAATCAACCTGCCAGCCGAAAGAATCCGATGCTAGCGCTGTACTACTTTCAGTTTGTGTAATAATTTTATTGTTATGTAAACCTTTATAAAATAAAAAAAATATGAACTTATCCTTTAGAGTTCTGCGAGAATATTAAGAGGCAAGAGAGATAATAGATAGATTTTTAATGTTGGCTTGGAATCATCAGAAAACACACAACGAAGAGCAAATTTAGTATTTTTCTCCTCTTTTGAATCCCTCCAATTGAATGCAAAGTATAGTGAACCCAGAACCCCATATAAATCTCGCATACTCAAGAATCTATACTATAAAGGTGAATGTCTGTACGTTGTCTGCGCCTCACTTCGAAACGACAACACCAAATGACGTACAAATTTTTATACATTCATATTTTCACACAATGAAGGTTATAGGCATGTTTTTATGATGGAACTGCCTTCCCACAGCCCCCAGGCTGCGCCACCACTCTCATTCGTCACTAATAATCGAATATTTGCTTAAATTTAATCTAAAAGATCTTAGTTTTTCCTATTTCCCACTATTTATAGCACACTCTAGACTTAATAATCCGCATAAGTTGTTCAACTATAACGCAAGTGCAAAGTTCAAAAACGGTTTGAGATAGAAAATTAATAAAAATAATTTTGCTTGATATTTTTCTGATTGGTTGTTTTGAATTTATTCAACGAGGCATAGCGACGGATGCCGGACATTGTAAAAAAATTATTTTCTATGAAATTATTGTTTGTAATTCTTTTATATATATATTCTAAATCCCTCAAAACAACTCCTACGCGAGCGGAGCCGCGGGTTAAAGCTGGTATATGATAAATAGTTCGATTAAAAAATATGCAAACGAGCTTGCAACGAAGTTTAGGAAACACTCCCGCTATTCTTGGTTCCCCAACGCTGATTAAGCTAATCGGCACAAAAGAAACACTTCAGTGAACATGAGAGCAGTAATATTAGGACAGAAAATATAGATTGAGAGTAAAATATGCTTTAACAGTTTCATTCCGATTTCGGTGAGATTTTACGCACAATCGACTATAGCAGGAAACCCTCTTTAAGTATGAGAAGGAAAGCGAACACCTTAAAGATAAGGTCATAGTTTATCACCAGGAGCTTAATATTAAGGATAAAATAAAATGAAAAAATTAAATCTCAAGATCCTGACTTTTGAGTGATGAAATAAGTTGAGGAACTATATGTGAAATACCATGAGGATAATTTCTATGAATATTTTTCGTGCCTGTTGGGGAAAATAGAAAATAACGGTCTTACAACAGGGGTAAAGTATAATTGTTTAACACAAAGTACACACACCCTTCAACATCACTAACATAAATACTAATTTTCTCTACAGGGAATCCTTTTTCAGCCGCCACTTACGAGTATGTATGTTTGCATGTATTTTGAAGTATCGGAAGCTCTGCAATTTTACAACGCCGGTGTCCGTGCGCTTCTTCAGCGTATTTATTTGCTATGTGCTATGCTATTAAAATGTCTTGTGATGTTAGTCTGGTTATTTCAAGAAATATTTAAATTCGAGAAGTAAGAAATAAACCATATAATGGAAATATTGCTGGGCATATTGGTACTACAAAAACAAAACAAAATTGTATCATAAACATTTATCCTTCGTTTATAAATTTGTGGTATGTGAAACATGCCCGCTTGACGACATAAATCTTGTGAGCTAAATATACCTACACTTCTATATGTATATTCATATACTTATCTAGTCATAAACACATATGAACAGAGGAGGTGATAGTGATAAATTCAGTAAGTGGCATGTGAAAAGATTGCACAGATTTTTACCCAAATAAATTTTTCGATATCAACGTACGATACATTCTATGTATATACATATTGGCGAATAGTAAAAAATGCCAACGACCTGAGGGCTGGACATTTCGACTCATCTCCAGCATCGAAACTGCGAAACTTATAGAACTGTGTGCTTGATAAATTAGTGGACTGTTAATATGAAATGAAATCCTAAGTCTGCTGAACACATACATATGTATAAATACTACGCAATTTCCTACGCAGTCCAAAGTAGCACTTGTTGGCAAGAGAGATTGCAAAATCATAAATGTCAACAGTGCGCAATATCATCGACATAAGCCAGCAATTATGCGCTCTTATAACAAATGATGCCTGAGCGCTTAAGGGGTAACACCACTGTAGGAATTTCAAAAAATTGATTTTTTTTTATAAGCTTAAAAAATTCTTTGAACCTTTTAAAATACAGAACAAAAAGTTGTATACGTTACCGAAGTTCATTTCATAAATATTTGAAGCTTTTAACCAAGCGTTAGTGACTGCTACCTAACGACTTCTCCACATTTCCAAACTTTAAACGCGTTTTTCTCAAAACACGTTTTCTGAAATTGGCACGCAGCATAACTCAAACAATTTTAAATATTTTTAATCAGGTTTTTCACTACGTCTGTATAATAACCTTCTTAAGAGAAGAGCGTAGGGGATTTTCGATAGATTAACTTAAACGATTGTTATAATTATTTAAGTCCCGTTTTTTTAGTCCAAGATAGAGTTTTTTCCTTCAAATGCTCTCTAATTCCACAAAAATAAATATTTTTTAAGTCCCCTACGTGTTTCTCTAGCTATTCTTATCTAGATTAAGAAAAAAAATGTTTATTTGCTCCAGATTAAAATTTGCACCCTCTGTGCTGCGTGCCGCGGAGCTCCTTCAAGAGAAACCACATTACAAAAATGTCTCCAATGCCGCCATTTTGTAAAATTTTTCGATCAAATTTTGTAGTTTTGTATTTTAGTATATAAGTAATAACTTCCCAAATCAGAGTGATTGTTTTTCCTTTCCTTCTATACAAAAAAATTCTTTAAAAATCGTGTTTATTTTACGCGTGTACAGTGGTGTTACCCCTTAAGTTCTGCTGCTCGCACACATTTTTCAGCGAAAGAAGTCAAACGACAAAGAAGGCAGCTTCATTTAGATACTAATGATCTTTATCTGCTCTTCCATATCTTCATGGGAAACCGCATATACATTTTTATATAACGCTATGGAAACCGAAATAGGGATTATTTAATAGGGAAAATTTAGTTATAGAGTAAGCGAGTTTTACACTATGGCCCAACGCTGATGAAATGGGAAAGCTACGAGGAGAAGAGCTATCTTTCATTTTCGTGCTTGATATTCATTTGACTTGAACTCTTATTAATAAGTACGCAGACTGATTGTTTTAGATTTATTTTGAGCATAAAGGCACTAGTTCTCGCCAAACAAAACAATTCTCAGACCTATAAACAAATCTTACTTTCAGAATCTGTAAAACATAACCTAAAATGTATGAAAACTATCAATAATTTTAAGGCATGCAATGAGAAGGAACAAAAACCGGAAATTTCTAGAAAAGGACAAATTTTAACCTTAATAACACTGGCCTTGAAAATGATAATCATACTCGATAAAATATTTCATCTTACACTTTCTTGTACTCAAGTTGAATCCGCTATTCAACTGTATACCCAAAGTTTTCCAAAAATTCTGAATAAAAACTATGAAATTTTTATGGAGCTTGGATTTATGTGGTTTTTGTTGTAGAATGAAATATATTTTTATAACAAAACATAATTGAGAAAAAATTTTTAAAACGTGGTGACCTCACTTTAGTGCAAGTTCGTTGCTTAGGTCTTTAGTTTATTAACGACAATTCTCAAATATTCGACCTTATAGATAAATGCAACTTTTGTTTCGGCTTGTTTTGTTATTGGTAAGGCTCTCTGCAAAGTTTTTTCTATCTTTTAATGAACATTTAAAAAGTATAAACAATTTTTGTACTGGTTAAAATATGTTGAAAAAAATGTTTAACATAGAAATAAGTAGAGCGCTGCAACGCTGGAGTTTCCAACTGGCGTACAAGAAACAATTATTATCTAAAGCAAAAAATTCAAATGGATTTCAGGATTTTTTATTCTAGATGAACTAAGAAAACTGAGAGAAATTCCAAAATTTCAACTTTTTGGAGGTTTTAAAGAAAAAAATCCTTTCTATAAAAAAAAAATTCACTTCAACTTGGTATAAAAATCTTTTTTTTTATCTATTTTGTTAGTTCAAATAGAAGAGAATTTAATACTGAAGGGAACAAGCTATGATTCATTTCAAAAGGTTCATTAGTTTTTTTTTTTCATTCATGTACGCCAATTCAAAGAAATCATAAAAATGAAAAGTCGAGAAAAGAAGATACAGTTTGTACTATAGCTGTCCGGTCACAGCGTAACTACCTAACGCTCGCCTACCTTTGGCTTTGTATCTACGGAAATATTGAGAATTAGGCTCTGTAACTTTGTGTGAATATTCTGAAATATATTAGGAATCGCTTAAAACGAAAAAAAAATTGATTTTTTGACCTTATAAACCAGGCTCCCCCCTCAAAAACGTGAGTAGGTTAGGAGAACACCAGTACTGCCGGTCGTTGGTCGTTTCCAAGAACAAAATTAAATAAACGCAAGGTGATTACACCGCTCTGCGATACAGTCCATTTAATTCCTCTGCGCAAAGAGTTTTGGTATACCAAGCCTTACTGATGACTATCAACTCCTCAGGCTGCAACTGTGACTGAATACGTCTTAGGCATCACTACCTGGAACGCCATCTAACTAGAGCGATTCCGCATGAAGTAATGATTGTACCTCTGTTGTGACTTTATAGATACCATATTTACGTAATTCTCAGCTCAGATTTTGTATGGCCTGGAGGGTAGCTGAGTAAGTTTTCGTCTGTATTAAATTAACCAGCTTCAAGGTTTTACTAATTATATTAGTTTGAGTTTAGCTTCCAAAGATACAAGAAGCCAAGGAGAAAAATGTGTGGCTACGATTGTTGACACGTTTCTATGGGTGAAATGCGGTGCCACTCACCATAATTTGGAGTCCCCTCTACAGGGGTTAAATGATAAGATCGAAGGGCAAATCTCACTCACTTTCACTCATACGATTGAAAGATATTATTAATTAATATTTTTCAATCGAAATTCCTAATTTTTCCTCACTTAATTAGGCGGTGCTTTACTCATTACGCCTTCTCCAAGTGCACCGCCTTCTTTTTTTTTGTGGTTTTCGTTTTCATTGCTTCTTTCTTTGTCTCTTTTTTCTTTTATATAGATCAGATAACTCTCCACTTTTTTTATGATATGCCTTGCAGCGCTTTGTCACTCAGTTTTTGTACTTTTTTTGCTTTAAGCCAGAAAACTGAATTTTTAACAGCAAAGAAAATATTTGGCGCACACCAGCAAATTAATTAGAGCCAGATGTACACTTTTATGTGCTACGGGAAATTTTACAATAAATTTTATTATTTTATTGTGGCAAACGGAAACCGAAAACCGTTAAAACAAGATTTTCTATTGAAAGTTCAGACATTTCTCAAAAGTAAATAAATTAAAGTAAGTAAATTGGGCTAGACAAACTTTCAAATACAGAATATAACACTGAGCAGTATTTACTATCTACTAATAGAGCAGAGACGGATAGGGAAATAAATTCATATGAAAGCAAGCAAAGATGTATGTATGTGCATACATAAGTTCGAGGGAATTGAATTTTAATACCAGACGAATATTTTTTTAAATTTTTACTAAAAGTTAAAGTAATGGTTGTGGTAACAGTAATCGTTTTATTCGTAGATGCAACCATAGTCATAATTATAGTAACTTCCCTGCTGAGTGGTGACCCGGGTGACCCGACCAGTTTTGACTACATTTATTTTTCCCCGCTGGTTTTTGACAGTGCTTTTGCAGGTAATCTTGTGCATTTCCTCCATATAAACAACTTTTGAGTATTTGTTATATAGAGGAAATGCTCAACACTGACAGGAGAAACAATTATAGAGAGTCGACGAGAAATTTGAGTCCATTCAAACTTGCGTTTTATTTTTTAATTTTAATTTAAAAAAGTTTGAATATTCATAAATAATGTACAAAGTTGTAAACTTCACCTCAAATTAAATTTTTTGTCTAATGAACTATTTCTTTATGAAAAATTAATTAAAATTAAAAAACAAAAATGTGAGCCATCATGGGACGCCTGGCAGATGTGAAACATCGTGTGTGTACAAGTAATATGCATAAAAGATAATATTATAATAATATTTACAGGAATTAAATATATCGTAATGAAAAAATGAGGTATTACGAATTTCTTACAGAAAATGGTAACTTTATTTAATAAACATTTATTTACATGTGATATCAAAATTCGATATTAATATCAAGCCACAATTTAAATATTTTCTTCTGTGACTTCAGTAAAAGTTATATTCGATGTTTCCTCTGCCGGTATTACTGTGACGATTGGTCGATGATATATTAACTAAAGTACGTTACAAAAGTATTGGATGAAATATTATCAAGATATCTCACAAATACAGCATCTATTGTTGTTCCATATTTGGTTGTAGATTCTCTTGGATTGTTGTTGATTTGCAATTGAAATTCTTTTTGAAGTGTGCTTTGAGTGCTGACATTTTTTGAATTTTCAGGTGGCGCAAAATTAATCATCCAGTTTTGTATTTGAAAATTATTAAATAAAATTTAAAAAAAATTACAATAAATAAAAAAATGACTTTGAGTGATGGAATTTTTGAATTTTCAGGTGGCGCAAAATTAATCATCCAGTTTTGTATTTGAAAATTATTAAATAAAATTTAAAAAAATTAAATAAAACAAATGACTTTGAGTGCTGAAATTTTTTGAGTTTTCAGGTGGCGCAAAATTAATCAACCAGTTTTGTATTTGAAAATTATTAAATAAAATTAAAAAAAAAAATTAAAAAGAAAAATGACTTCTAGTGATGAATTTTTTTGAATTTTCAGGTGGCGCAAAATTAATCATCCAGTTTTGTATTTGAAAAACAAAAATTTATAAAAAAAATGACTTTGAGTGATGAAATTTTTTGACGTTTCTGGTGGCGCAAAATTAATTATCCAGTTTTGTATTTAAAAATTATTTAATAAAATTTAAAAAATATTAAATAAAAAAATGACTGAGTGATGAAATTTTTTGAATTTTCAGGTGGCGCAAAATTAATCAACCAGTTTTGTTTTTGAAAATTATTAAATAAAATTAAAAAAAATTAAATAAAAAAGTGATTTTGAGTGATGGAATTTTTGAATTTTCAGGTGGCGCAAAATTAATCATCCAGATTTGTATTGTATGATAAATTAAGAAATTATATTGAGTGATGACTTTTGACCTTTACGCCCGCCATTGGTTGTCTGTTTTTATACAGCAGCTCTACACTTCACAAATTTCAATTATGATTGACGTACTCCACTATTTGTAAAAAATATAAATAATCCGATAGCATGATTAATTTTGTGTCGTCATTGTATGATAATCAAAATGTGTCTTTAAACTAGGCTCCATAGGCTTAAACTTTTTATTCAATTTCAACTTTTGCTCATTACGAGCTGAGGTATTCGAATAGTAAGGTATTCGAATAGTGAGGTATTCGAATAGTAAAGTATTCGAATAGTGAGGTATTCGAATAGTAAGGTATTCGAATAGTGAGGTATTCGAATAGTAAGGTATTCGAATAATGAACTATTCGAATTATTTGAAACGAATAGTATTATTCGTTTTATTCGAATAATGTTTATTCGAATATTATTCGAAAATAATCCCACCCCTACTAAGCACTCACGAGCATCCAACTTGCCGCTCTTTAGCAACTCTACATTTGTCTCTCTAACATGGCACACATACTAACACAAAATAACCCCTTTTTGTGAGTTGTTCCTTTAAAATTGGCTTAGCACTTCTCATACTACTACACATAAAATATATATATTGTATGTATACCTTAGTATAGCGTGGCGACCCGTCGCCACGGCAAGCGTCGCCACGCCAACGATTCGGTTTACAAGTGAGTCTATAGATGTTTCACATCAACAAGAAAATAAAAGCAGCCAAACTAGTCCAAATGTCGTGTATTTATTACTTCGTCTATGAGTGCATGTCCACGATGGAGAGAAATGAGGTGACGCCTACTGTGGCACCGTTACTTTATTCTCAGCGAATTTGACAATATCAGGTAATTTTCGCGAAGTCACCATAGTCCAATTGGTGATCACTGTGACCAGATTACCATATTTTTAACTTTATTTAGCTTTTTTCTTGGTCTCAAGTCTCGGAGTTTTAGTTCTTGCTTCCTGACATTTTTCTAGCCGATTCTAATTAAACTATGATGTTTATAATTATGTAAAATATAAATTTTTCAAAACATTCAATAGTTCACTCAGTTCTATGCAGCTGTACTTTTTTAACATATCGTCACATTATCGGCGATTGCGATTATTGTTGGTGTTGGTGATTATTCGTGTATTATTTGTGCGTGTGTTAAACCTTATATTTACAACTCATGTTGAGGGAATTTTTGTTTTAAATTACCCAAAAACACTTGTTTGCTATAATTGAGATTATGTAGCAAGATGGCACTTCTTTTTCAAAAAGGTCGTTAACCTCAAACAGAGCAAAAAATTAGATTTGCACTTTCAAAATATCAAATTTTGAAGGAATCAACAAATTTTCAATAGCACCGAAATCTTCTCAGCATAGGCTTTTCATGAGAGAGTGGCACTTTTAGTATTTTTTTTTTCAATTAAAAATATGTTTTTTTAGCAGTTAAAAGTTTGGCGACTTCAAATTTAGAGACCAAACACCAAACTCAAAAATGTTCACATTTCGGGCATAAAAAAGCATTAAATTTATTGCGAGGAGCAAAACGTTGGCAACACTACACAACTAGACTAGTGTGACGTCACTCACTCTCTGATGGACGCAATCTTATCTGTGTATGTCTACGCATATATTTATTGTTGTTCACTTCCTGTGTGCTGATATAAATGCATTGGGTACAAAAACTGCTTAAAAAACCCGAAAAAATTCTAAAGGCAGACTTTCTTAATTTCCCCCAAAGTTTTATTTAATTTCTTTGCTTTATTGCTCTTGCTTTTCCTTTGACAGAAAAAGTTCACAATATTTATGTTTGAGTGCGGGAATATTTCTTAGACTCCAAAAAAATGCGTGAGTGGTGAGAAAATTAGTATTTAATGAAGAACTAGAAAATATCAAAAATTAAAAAAATTATTAGATATATCTCACATTACAGTTCTCATGAAACGAATTTGCATAGAATAATAATAATTTTAATTTTCTACTGAAAGCGAGTGAAATTAAATTGCACATACACATCCACATAGGTACATTGAGTTTATGTTGTAGGTACCAGTGGCTGGTTGCATCAAGCCAGTTTTTGAAATTAACTTCCCAGTGTCCAGTTAGACATTTATAGGTTGTGTGGCACAATAACTGGTGCAGCAAACTGTCAAAATAAGTGCTCAAGCGTGGTTTTGATTGCTCGTAGATATATATATATATATTTTTTTTTTTTATTTCTTTTATTTTCATGATTTGTATTTTCACACTCAATGGGAGCGAAACAATTGCCGTTTGCCTGGAATTGGAAAATTCGTATCCAACACTTATTTTTTCTTTTTGAATACATATAAAGTTGATTTATACGAGTATTTGCACTGTTATCTTCAACAGAGATATAAAAATAAAATTTCATAGTTTTTCACATTCCAAATGAAAAATATGTTTACGTGAAAAATTGTTGATGTAACAAATTTGGTAAAGTAATATAAAATTTATACAGCCAAAGGGCAATAAATTCTTTAGAAAGGAGGTCAAGTGATATAAATTATTTGTTTACAGTTCTTGAATTTTCGGGAATATTCTTTGCTCGTATTAAGTTATATGTATGTATATCAGTATTAAGGTGCAACATCAAAGAACATTGTTAGTTTTCTAAGAAAATCTTGAAATTTGGTATATCTACCGGTATATCTACTTCCTGGTAAGTCAACTGGATTATATTGAATATATTTTCAACAAATTGATGTTTTACGAAAATATTTATGTTGTTACTTTGTTTTTTTTTCACTCAGCTTTATCGTGAATTTCGTGTAAACAAATAGTACTCATAAATTTCATTACAAAAAAAGATGAAAGAGGGAATTTTTGCTCACGTGAAATTTCCGATAAGAGGACTTACTAACAAGACGCAATCAAAGTTTTAAAAAAATTAGCGACGAGATCAACTACGTGGTACGTTTTAGAGACATTTACAACAATTCCACGCGGAATCTATGTTAAACCAAAAAGGATTTTGTGTTGACAAAAGATATTTCATATTTTACTGCAAGTCGTACTGAAATGAATCCGATATTTTATTTATATATATATATATAATTGGCGCGTACACCCTTTTTGGGTGTTTGGCCGAGCTCCTCCTCCTATTTGTGGTGTGCGTGTTGATGTTGTTCCACAGCTTCAAGCCGACTCCGATGGCAGATATTTTCATGAGGAGCTTTTTCATTGCAGAAGCACACTCGGAGGTTTGCCATTGCCTGCCGAGGGGCGACCGCTATTAGAAAAATGTTTTTCTTAATTTTGGTGTTAAATTCCGAATGGTAATCATCCATTCGGCTACGGCGGCCGCCCATATTTCGATTTTAGTCTTGGGTTTTTTGTATTGTATTGTATTGCAAGCCCGCGTTGGCACATTCTTGACTATTTTCCATTTTTTTTTTTTTTTGAATATTCTAAGTTTTTGCAAAAGTCAGCCGATTGTCCAACAAAAAATATATAAGTCCAAGGTTCAATTTTTATACAACAATTAGAAAAATTCTATTAACTTTTCATCATAATTCTAAAAACTTTAATAAGTATTTCTTGGTTTTTTATAACTTTCTCCCTGACGGTGTTGCTCATTTTCTCTACATAACAACCATACAATTTTTTATAGGAAGAAAATGCGCAACACTGTCAAGAGAAAAAATTATAAAAAATCAAAGAGAATTTTGAGCCATCTTAAAAACCCATCACTATTTTAAATTTAATTGGCTATAAAACTGCAAGTTCAGATATATTTTGAACTGTTTAACAAGTTTGAATTGTTGAGGCAAATTTTTACATTTTTTTAATTTTGCACAAAGTTTTTTACTTTGACTCATATGAAAATTTTTGTCGAATAAATTATATTTTTATAAAAAATGTATAAAAATTAAAAAAGTAGAAGAAATGGAGTCAGAAGTGAGCAAATTATCGTATTCATAATAATTGTTTTTTGCTGAAGGATATAGAAATTACTTTTAAGTAAATATGCTTATTTGTGTCTAGTCTATAAAGTTCTTGTTGTCATAGACCTAAATAAATAATTGAAATTAAATGAAATATCCTTTGTTATGTGTCTATAATTCGATGTTTCATGGCCAAAGATAGCATCGAACCCTTAAGGCCGGCGGGCCAATTAGATGTCCCAAATTCAGTAGTTTTCGCGAAGCGTTGTAGGATGAGAAAAAAAACAATTAGCCAAATGAAGTTTTGGGGATAGTTTAGTATATATTTGAACTAAAAAAAAAAAATTTGTACAATCTCCAACAATATATTATAAGCCGAGTTATCAATAGATTCCCAGAGCGCCTTGCCACTGAAGTATCCAACTTCTGTACAAGATACAACTTGCAATTTTCATCTGAAAACAAAAAAAAAAAACATTATTAATTTTGATGTAATTATCTTCGATGTGAACTAAGAAAATTGGGAGAAACACGTAAAATTCGAATTTTTGGGGAAGGTAGAAAAAAAAGTGGTTTTTCAAGGAAAAAAAAAACTCTTCAACTGGGTAAAAAAGTCGATTAAAAAAGTTTTTGGATGTTTTTTTTAGTTCACATAGAAGAGAAAACAATACTGAAGATAACGCATTTTGAATGAAATGGATAGCTCGTTTAGTTTTTTTGCAATCGTGTACATAAATTAGGTAAAATCGTGAAAATGAAAAGCCGAGAAAAGGCGCTTCAAAGTTACAACAATAAGCGCACGGTTGCTCGACGCCGCACTACGCTCGGCTCTGTAGCTCTGCAAATACTTGAAATTTAACTCTGAAAATTTGTGTCTCATGTTCTTGAATATCTAAGCTATTGATTTCAGGAAAAAAAAATCGATTTTTTTGACCTTTTAATTGGCCCGCCGGCCTTAATCAACCGATTGCAAGAAGCTACATTTAGCTACTGGCTAAGCCCGAAAATACTCACTAAAAATACGTTGGTATCAAAATAATAATTATTCACGAAATTTTCCTTTTTTGACGGTTCAAATAAGACATGTATGACAAAATGATCTGAACGCCATCAATGCTATCAATGCTTTGAGATGACAACGTCGGATTTTACACTCTCACTGGTATTCTCAAATGCAATGCAATGTTAAGTAGCAAAATTTAAGTAGCGTCCCTCGTAAAATACTTCTTTGAAGTACTGTTATGCCTGGCAAACGTTATAATATTTTATGACAGTAAGGAAGTTTCAAGTACTAAATTCAAAGTCTCGTACAAAGTTATTTTTTTACCATAAAGCTTTGAAAGCAGTTTTAAGCCAATAAATGAAAACTATCAATTATTTGGGTCGAGGCAGTTATAACTCAAAAAAAACTGAAAAATAAAAAAATAAGGGCAGAAAATATCGGTAACTCTTTACGGAAACTTCACAAAAATATTAAAAAACCACTTTACCGGCGACTCCCCGGTCACCCCAATGAAATTTCCTCTGAAACTAAACCTGCATTTGGGCGAAAACTCAAAGAATTCAGTCAGCATTGACTTTCAAGCCAACATACTTCTGTGCTTCCACTCTTCATTTTTGTGCTTTCTGTTGTAATTGCCACGGCAGTTGCTGGCATTCCAGTGCCCGCTTATTGTTAATGCCATCGCTACTATCGTTGCTGTTGCTGCTGCTGCCGCTGGTTGCAAAAACGCATCTTACCAGATCGCATTTGCACTTGCACACTTGTTGCTGCCTCGTTGATTTATGCGTACAATGAAAAAGTTGCCATACGACAGGAACAGGTACTATGTGGCAAGTGGCACATCTGTTGACAATAACAAGAAGTAAGAAGAAGTGAACATCAACGCACCCAGCTAGAGGAAGTTGTCGTCACCACCAGAACAGCAGCAATAACAACAACACAGGATAAATTAATAATACCACAACAACAAAAATAAATGATTATTTGGCAAGAAGGGTGCTCGTGCGGTCAGTGCGACAATGTAATAAAAATTCCAAATTAAAATTACAAATAAAAGAAGCAACAAATCAAAATGTCAGTGTATAAGTGAGTAAATAATGCACTGACGGCAACAAAAACATTAACAACGATCAGTGATTGCTGTTGAAAAGAAAAATATGATTTCTTTTCGACCTTTTGGTTGGGTCTGCTTTCCATTGGTACCTGTTGTGCCACATCAACCTGAGCTCAGTTGTTGACATTCTTGAAGGTAGAATGTCGGAAAATGAGATAAAAATAAAATGTAAGCGTAATTATTAATGCAGCAGCAAAAAAAGTAAGTTGTACCAAATAATGCGCTGAAATTTTCTACTTTCCCGCTCACCTCTTTAAAGTATTTTTCGGGTAGTCTTCGGTGCTTTTCTTACGTTGACATCTGGTCACTCGCTTGTAACTAATTGGGGCGTGCTCATTTGTGCTCATTTGACCACCTCTTGGTTGAATTGTGTTGATGACTGATTTAATTCTTACCACAGCTAATGAAAATTAAACTCAAAGCAAGTGTACCCCGCTAACAATAAGAGCAGCGTAAGAAAATATATCCTATAAGAGGCTTAAAGGGGCGCCTCGGAGCTCACGTACCCAGTGCAAACATCAGATTTTCATATTTTTCTATGAAACTTAAAAACTTCATGTGCAATGACATTTCTTCAAGCACTTTTTTTTCAAACTGCACAAACTGCGACCTGACAGTAAAAGTTTTGGGTTAAAAGGCTTTACCTGGGTTAAAATATTTATTTGTATAAATAAAAAAATATTTTTAAATAACCAAAATCCTCTTTTTCTTGATGATAGTCTCAACAAAGGGTCCCAACCCATATCAATAAATATATATATATATGTATATATTAGGGCGGGTCGATTTAAAAATCGCTCATTGCTCTGTGAGAATCGTATTCTAGGGATCAAAATAAGAAACTTTGCCGAAGGATCCATACCTCTGAAACGAATTCTGATGTCCCCCAATTTGGGTCGAACGAAAAATCCCACTTTGATCCATTTAGAGTGCTCCAATCGAGTCCAAATGTATGGCCGACCCCCACTAACTTTGGACGGCCGATCCACCCATGCCAGTGGCACACCCCCTGGAACTCCCCAGGGGGGTTCCCCATACAATCATTTCAAAATATCACAACTCTTGGCCTTTACATGAGAAAAGAAACTAAAAAGTTCGACCCAAATTGGGCGTCTTGCTGTTATCCCACAAATGGAGGGGCCTACAGTTTCAAGCCGACTCCGAACAGCAGATATTTTTATGAGGAGCTTTTTCATGGCTAAAATACACTCGTAGGTTTGCCATTGCCTGCCGAGGGGCGACCGCTATTAGAAAAATGTTTTTCTTAATTTTGGTGTTTCCCGAAATTCGAACGAACGTTCTCTCTGTGAATTCGAATGTTAGCCACGCACCAACCCATTCGGCTACGATGGCCGCCAGAGGAAGTCAATTAGATAACCAAGCTGTGCTAAGGTCCCTCTTCCTACGCCACCATTTACAGGTACAGCATCACCCAGTGTGTTTGCATTCGTACGACATGACTTGGACAATAAAATCTCTAAATTTTTATTCGATAAACAATTTCTGTATTACAATAAATCGTTGTCAACTATTGTGATTCAAGGTGTAAGTTAATGAATGAGCCAACTATGTTATTCAAATTCAAAGTGTCGTCGATTATTCAGTATAAAAAAATACCATTTAAATATTTGGACATTGGAAACCAAAGAAAGAAATGTGGAACATATACGGTGTCACGCTCCCGATGGCATCAATCTTATTATGCTTGCCTTATTTACTTAAAACTTCGTATGTGCTAGTGTACGAATATAATAAAGACAGCATCCGGAATCATATTGGGCATTCTGACATTTTTTCAAATCAAGTTATATGAACACTTCATCATATGGCGAGCAGCGGCTGGTGCCCTTAATTGCCTCATTACATTACCTATACAATTCGTTCACGACTTCTGATGCCGAACGATTGCTTAAATTCTTGACAGAAACACACTGAGAAGGAATGCGGAATATTACATACATAAATATATATATAATTGGCGCGTGCACCCCTTTTGGGTATTTGGCCAAGCTCTTCCTCTGATTTTTGGAGTGCGTCTTGATGTTGTTCCACAAATGGAGGGTTCTACAGTTCCAAGCCGATTTCGAACGACAGATATTTTTTTTATGAGAAGCTTTTTCGTGGGTGAAATACACTCGCAGGTTTACCATTGTCTGCCGATGGGCGTCCGCTATTAGAAAAAACTTTTTCTTCATTTTGGTATTTCAAAGAGATTCGAAACTACGTTCTCTCTGAATTCCGAATGGTAGTCACGCACCAACCCATTCGGCTACGGCGGCCACCGCAGCATTAATAATATTGTTGATAAATACTCAGCCCTCTCACTGATCGTAGTTATGGTACAACCGTTTCCATCGTATCCGTTTCCATCGTTCTGTGCCACCTCTCTACCAATCCGTTTGACTGAGGGCGGCAGTGCGAGGTTTTGAAATTAATTAACTCGAAAATTTATGCAACTCTCAGGGATTACTAAGCAAAGTCTCAGCTATTAATGAATTATAGAATAATAACAATAATTAGAAAAATATTGAGGAAAGTGTGAGAAAAAAACTAACTTTCTGAACAAAAAATTTAATTGTTTCCAAAAAACTTTGTTTTCAATATATTTTACTAGAATAAATTTAATAATATACAAAAATATATTTGTCTTAAAAAACCTCGTACCAAATTTTTCAACTCGGAATAAATCTCAAAATTAAAATGTTTTTCAAAACTTTTTCAGTTTTTCTCTTATTATACTCACTCGTACAAATAAACGAATTTTTAGAAACATTTAAGGTCATATACAAAATACTTGGATCGCTTGACATTCCATGACTCTTGTTAAAAAAGAAAAATATGTATTGGGTGCTGTTATATTCGCATTATGAGGCAATACTACGATTTCAAAAAAAATTATTGTAGTTGACCAGTAGAAATCATAGATATGACACGGCTCGCTTATTGAAATAACGTCGTAATCCAAAAAGGAAAGTTTTTGGTAGAACTACCAGCGGCTTAAGGAATTATAGCGATTTATATTAATATTAATAATACCTTATTGGAATAAATATATCTATTTTTGAAAATGAAAATTTAAAACCTTAAAGTTATTTTTCCCGCATTTCGATTTTTGTTTTATAACGCTTTTCCAGCAAGCGTGTGATATAATATAAATAATAACAAGGAGAGAATTAGTTTTCACTATGGCACTGACCATTTCCTAGTAAACTAAAGAATTTTCTTACTGGGTAATATTCAAAGTTGGCATCCACAAATATGACATTCCATTAAAATAATATTTTTGTCTCAACCACTGCCCATTTTACCAGCGTAGTTTTGTGATTTTCCCCTCATTTTCCCAAAGCAAGGGTGTTCATTTCACTTTGTTAATTTAATGTGACTTTGATTATAATTTAACCCTATTTTCTCTGTGTAATTAGACAAAATGAAATTCATACTCAAACATTAATACACATACAACACATAGCTTCACACACATATTCGGACATAAACAAGAAGTACTCACGACTACGCTCATGATTTACAAATTCAATTATCCACAGTCTATTAACGTCAAATTTGAAGAGAAAAACTCTGATTACAAACCTTAAATATGTTTGGACTGAAATTATGTGAATTTGTTGTACATTTATCTGCCTGTTAAGTGTTGTTCTGGCTGTACTCGTACCACTAATATGTGAATTTTATTATAATTTTATGTGTGCACAATTCATTAACATAGATAAATAGGTTGAGGGGGGCATCTTGGGTTGAGCGAAAAAACTTACTGCTTTAATTATCGAATACTTTAAATTTACAATATATGTTAGGTGTTTACTGGAAGAATGCCATAATTCAAACAATTAAAAAAAAAAAAGATTTTAGAGTTTGCAATTTTCTATTTATTTTTATGTAAACATAAAGCCATACATCTAATGCCATACTAATAATTTAAATTGGTACGAATTTTATATATATACTAGCGTACCCTCGCCCGCTTCGCTAGGCGATAAATTCAATGATTTGCTGAAAGAGAATAAAAAAACAAAGAAAATTCTTTGATACAATTTCATTCGAACTTTATTGTAACACTTTTTGGTAGACAACGTTTTTGGTTTTTCCATCTTTCGTGTAAATGAATAATGACGATGATTTGCCTATTCGTGAGCAAGCTACATACGTTTGTCCATGAGAAAAAATTGGGTATTCTAAATTAATACCGCACATTTGTAGAGGCTGTCCTTGCGCCTTATTAATTGTCATAGCGAAGGCAAGGCGAATAGGGAACTGCAAACCTTTGAAATCGAATGGTAAATCCGTCGGAATCAGTGGAATTCAGGGTATCAAAACGTCTTCTCCTTTGTACTTCCCTTTCAAAATTGTTGCCTCGATAACGTTACCCATTAGCTTCTTCACAGCGAGTCTGGTACCGTTGCAAAGTCGTGGCACATTAATGTTGCGCAGCATAATAATCAGTGCTCCAATTTTTAATCGTAAATTATGAGGTGGTACGACTGGCAAATCGAGTGAGTTTAAGAACTCAGTTGGATAATTTACGACATCATCTTGATCAGTAATAGTGTCCATTGACTTACTTATATGCAACTATGTCACCAGGTATTTGATCCGAAATAGCTGCATTTATATCATTGACGTCCTTATTTTTCCCAGCTAAAATTGCTCTTTCGCTGAGCCAATCATGGTTTTTGTAATGTTGAACTATGTTTGGAAATACACTCTGTGTCAATGCCTCTTTAGACTGTGCAAAAGTGCAGAAATTGTTAGGCAATGTTATCATTCCTGTTGTTTTTGAAAAAAGGTTTATTTTTTTGGTTAAAAAAAAAACACCCCCTCGAAAAAATGTATTCTCTATTAATAGTGGAATATGAAATGCTTTGAAAACACCATTTTTTTTTTAAATTTTGTTTGGTTTTCAGAAAATTTTGTTTTGAAAAAATTTCATACCCTTGAAAAAGTTTTATTTTATTTTATTTGTTAAAATTTTTGAAATTTTTTTTTTTTTTGTAATTTTAGAAAAGCACCTCTTCGAAGAAATTTCTTTTATCTTTTTGAGGAAAATTTGGTTTTGAAAAAATTTCATGCTTTCGAAATTTTTTTATTTTACTTTATTTCTTCAAAATTTTTGAAAACAATTTTTTTTATAATTTTTGAAAAACACCCCTTTGAAAAAATGTTTTCTATGTGTCATAGTGGTATTCCATTAACTTTTAGGATTATAGTCAAATACTTACAAATATCTACGCTTTCACAAATAGCAACAATAAACAAATTTCCTCAAAACCAAAAAATTTACTTTTTTTCTAAAAAAATACTAAACACCAACGTAATAAATTTAGAATTTTGTGTTCACTTGTGTTCACGAAAAAACAGTATTGTTTTTATTGTATTAACTGAAAACCAAAATGTTGCAAAAAATCAAAACAAAACTAAATTATTTTTTTGTGTTCATTTGGTCCATATGTTCCATAAAAAGTTGATATGGTAAATAATACACGCAAATTTCCATTGACCATTATAGTGACAAAATTATCGATCACCAATTCCAACAGGATTTCAAAATCAGAGTTGGAATGAGTTGTTGTGTGGTGTACTTCTGAAAAAATGAGAAATAAACAAAATAAATCTAAAAATTCGAATTCTAACTTTATCTTGTGTATGTTCTTATTACCTTTGAATTTTTCCAATGAAGCACCATTCATTTTAAATTTTCCAAGAATTTTTTTTATCATTTCGCGTTTCTTTCCTTTTTCATTCGATTCCAACATTTGTTCATAGCCGAAAACATCGTTTGCGAACGCATTCATTTCCATATAGAATTGGTCAAGGAAAGCATTGCTCAATTAAATTGAAACATTGGGCCTTATGCATAATAAGCGAGCATTTGCTCAGACTCGAGTTTTGGAGTAAAAGGTAGGTTAGGTATGCATAAAAATTGTTGAACTCGCTTGCTTTTACTCGGTGCGTGAGATAGATCTCACATGTCGAGTTTGAACTCAAGTCATGAAATGTTCGTGAGTTGGAGCTCACTTTGGTATGCATAACAGCAATAAGTTGCTCACTTTTTTGAGATCGATCTCACAAAAAGGTGAGACTGCCTTTTAGTTGACTCGCGTGTTTACAAGTATAAAGATGGCCGAATATTTTAAACTTTTCGTTTCCTCTGTCTCATACTCATCGAAGATTCGTTTGGCCTGTAATTAAATTAAGTTATCAGATTTAAGCAATCATATTAGCGGTGTTAATCCTGCGTTTTAATGCAGTTCCATAATAATAAAGATGGTTTTTATTTTAAGAGTACTCTCAATTCTAACTTATTCTTACTCCTATACCTAGGGTTTTATTTAAAAGCTTTATGTAACAAATAATAGGACTATGAATAAGTTCGTGCGGTTTTACCACAGATGGCGTAACTTGATTATTATTCCATCGATCCACATTTCCAAACATTCATTGGAGAGCTACTGTCGTAAGGCACAAACGTCAGTATAAGTTTTTTATTTGAAGCGTAAACAACAATATTTTTACCACACTTGAAAATGTCGAATTTCGTGCCAAATAATGTGTTTTTGCGGGGAATTCTTCTTCATTATTTTAATATGAAGAAAAAAGCAGCCGAAAGTCATCGTATCTTGGTGGAAGTTTATGGTGAGCATGCTCTATCTGAGCGAACGTGCCAGAAGTGGTTTGCACGCTTTAAAAGTGGTGATTTTGGCTTGGAAGACGAAGAACGCGAGGGTGCGCCGCCAAAGTTCATGGATACCGAATTGGAGGAATTGCTCGATCAAGATCCGGCTCAAACGCAAGAAGAGGTTGCAAAAACTTTGGGAGTTGATCAATCAACCATTTCCAAACGTTTAAAAGCCATGGGAATGATCCGAAAGGTAGGCCATTGGGTGCCGTATGAATTGAAGCCAAGAGACGTTGAACGCCGTTTTATGGCATGCGAACAACTGCTTCAACGGCACAAAAGAAAGGGTTTTTTGCATCGAATTGTGACTGGCGATGAAAAGTGGGTCCATTACGACAATCCAAAACGTCGGGCAACGTATGGATACCCTGGCCATGCTTCAACATCGACGTCGGCGCAGAATATTCATGGCCTGAAGGTTATGCTGTGTATCTGGTGGGACCAGCTGGGTGTTGTGTATTATGAGCTACTGAAACCGAATGAAACGATTACGGGGGATGTCTACCGACGACAATTGATGCGTTTGAGCCGAGCACTGCGAGAAAAACGGCCGCAATACGCCGATAGACACGACAAAGTTATTTTGCAACATGACAATGCTCGGCCACATGTTGCACAAGTGGTCAAAACATACTTAGAAACGCTCAAATGGGATGTCCTACCCCACCCGCCGTATAGTCCAGACCTTGCGCCATCCGATTACTATCTCTTCCGATCGATGCAACATGGCCTGGCTGACCAGCACTTCCGTAATTACGATGAAGTCAAAAAATGGATCGATTCGTGGATTGCGGCAAAACCGACCGAATTTTTCACAAAGGGAATCCGTGAATTGCCAGAAAGATGGGAAAAAGTAGTAGTAAGCGATGGACAATATTTTGAATATTAAATTTGTAACCATTTTACGTCAATAAAGTTTAAAATTTCGAAAAAAAACCGCACGAACTTATTCATAGTCCTATTAGTTTTTGTACTTATACTTTGTTTTTGCTAATCAAGAAATAATACAACAAAAACGGCTCAACTAAGGGTCTTTTTTAGCTCTATGCTCCTTAGCCTAACGAAGAGTTACCGGCCGAATATCATATTCGTTATCATTTAGCTTTCTTTTTGATGTTTGTTGTTGTGGCACAGATGGGATATCTACGGGTGTGCTCTGTACTGCCGCGCTGCTGGTGGAGCTGTCATTATTAATGCCCACTGCACTCTCTAAGTTGCTGCTGGAACTCTCATTAGCATTAACGCCTACCGAAAAATCGCCTCCAGTGGAAAAAGTAAAATAAAAAAACAAAAACAATTTATTTTCACCAAAAAAAGCCACGCATTATAACGGCACGCTTACTGGTAACTTTTCCGATAGCTGGATTCGATTTAGCAGAAAGTAATTCAAATAATTTATGTTCCCGTTTTTTTAAATAAATTTTTTTCTTCCCCATTTTATTTTTGTTACTTTTTGACCTTACTCGGCACTTCATATTAGCAATTTTCTTCATTACATTTTTTTCGCTTATTTCCACACCAGTTTTTTCTTTATATTCGCCACAAAGTTTTCTATTTATTTATTTTTTTTATTTTTTACACTTTCACTATCTGAACTCATTTTTGCAACTAATCAAACAAGCGGTTTGATCTCAGCTAACTCGAGTTCAAGGTATTTGCTCTATCTCATTTTTATGCATACCAAATTGAGCACAAGCTCGGTCGGTTTGCTCGAACTCACCTACTTGAGATAGATCTCACCAGACTCTACTCGAGCAAATGCTCACTTATTATGCATAAGGCCTATTATTTTCATTCGAATCATTTGAAATTTCTGTATTCGACTCTTTAATTACAACACGACACAAATCGTTTCACAATAACGAAAAATTCAAAAAAAGTTGTACACATAAAATGAATATCGATTCGAAACTTACTATAATCTAAGAATCGAGCAAGTTTTGTTTTGTACAATATTTTGATTTTTTCTTTTTTTATATGAAGAAAATATTAAAAAAAAAATTTTTTTTTTGCTAAAAACCTTCCCCTAGTGGATCCCTATAATATGAAAAAAAGAACGAATAAAATTGGCCTCGTTTCGGCCAAAAAAATTGCGTACAAACGAACATCATTTCATTTTTATATATATAGATATATATAATTGGCGCGTACACCCTTTTGGGGTGTTTGGCCGAGCTCCTCCTCCTATTTGTGATGTTGTTCCACAAATGGAGGGACCTACAGTTTCAAGCCAACTCCGAACGCCAGATATTTTTTATGAGGAGCTTTTTCATGGCAGGAATACACTCGGAGGTTTGCCAATTGCCTGCCGAGGGGCGACCGCTATTAGAAAAATGTTTTTCTTAATTTTGGTGTTTTCACAGAGATTCGAACCGACGTTCTCTCTGTGAATTCCGAAAGGTAGTCGCGCACCAACCCATTCGGCTACGGCGGCCGCCGTCGGTACGAATTTTTTACATAACATAAAATAAGCGGCCACTCGAAACCAAATTAACCTATGCTCCGTCTTAGCGAATTTGTCAGCAATCCCATTCCTTCAATGGTAATGTTAGCAGCTACATAGAAAATCCAAACTTGATCGATCATGGAAGATAAGCTCTCGAATGCCCTTCCTCATCAATTTAGATATCTAGCTCTAGCGCTCTTAGCTTAAAGTGTGCAAGTGCCACCATTTGTCTGGATTTATGATTTTTAACTTGAAAAAATCATATGGGTATTTATTATCTGGGCATTACCAAAAAATACTAACGCTTTCATCAAAAATTAGGTATCAAACTTCATTGGAAGCTACACATTGAAAATCGAGTTCGGCAAAAAATGGGGACTCAAGCCATAGGTCGTGCTGTGGATGTACAACGTAGTGGTTCAGCCAATATTAACGTATGGATGCCTCGTTAGGTGGGGAGCTCGTCTAGAGGCCTATAATACCACTAAACTGGGGATGGTGAAAAGGATTGTATGTATTGACTTCACCCGAGCATGTAAAACTTTCCCCGGTGCTGCCCTGAATGCCGTTTTACTTACTACCCATCGTAAGGAAGCATTTGTGGACAGTTCACACCGTATTTCTCCAAACTTCGGACAGATCTCTCCATCCGCAAACTGGAGTTTGAGGGTCGTGCCAGGGCAAACTTTCCAAATAGGCAAGATTAGATAAAGGGAAAATTTTGCGCCAAAGCATGCATCTCTGTCTTCACTGACGGCTTTAAGGTGGAATCGGCAATCGGAGCGGGGTTTTCTCTAAGTCAGCCAATTTATCTATCTCCTTTGAACTTGCCGAATATTGCTAGAGTTTATTCAGGCAGAAATCTTTGCGATCCTACAGTCTCGCAAAATGCTTAGGGAACGTGGGAGCGAGGGAGATATTAACATTTTTTCCGATAGTCAAGCCGCGATCAAGGCTCTAACGACGCCATGGTGCAGAACCAAACTAGTCCACACTTGTAAGGAGGAGACTAAATCTCTTGAGTGTGCAGCTAACGTTTCTCTGACCTGAGTTCCAGAAACATAGAGGGAAATGGAATTGCTGATGAGTCTGCCAGGAAGGGGACTGAATTTGTCTCAGGCTTCCACAGTGGGGCAGTGTGCCAACCGATATCCCATCAGACTAAGTTTCACCTACCTACCTAGGTTTTTTTTATTATTGTATATTAGAAGTAAACAGATATTGGTATTGTATTTATGATTTTTGTTTCAAATGCACATACAAGCAATTTCCCAAAAAAAGTCATGAAAAAACTGGATTCAGACCGAGAAGATCGTATGTGGATCAAATAGCTATTCCCCGGATACTTTCAGAGCAAATCGTCGAAATTCAAGAAACGCTGTCTCTTCGATTTTGAAAAGCCTTTTGATCAATGTATATGTAGCGCACTCCGCCGTAAGGGAGTCCCAGATAAATTGGTAAATAAATATAATACAGTCCCAATATTCAACATTTCACTGCTGCAGACCGCGCATTGAACCAATTGCTGGGGTGAAAGAAGGCTGCATAATATCGGCACTTTTTTCTGACCGTAATTCATGATGTGCTTACAAATGCCCTTGATGGGCACACTGGAACCCAAGCAGAATGTAATATCTAGATGATCTCGATTTTGCCGATAACATTGCTTTGATATCCCATTTAAGGGTACATATGCAATCCAATCTCAACGATGCACATAGCACACAGAACGCGTGGAGTTGCGTATAAACATTAGAAATACGTTTACCTTTACGGTAAATACGGACCTTTAACTTCAACTCAACACCAGTACTCCTATATGTGCCATCCTGCTCATATGGCGATTCGATAACTTGGGGTCAAATGATGAGCTCTTCACCCAAGGAAGGCAAAGCTCAGTTGAAATTGAGATCCGCGAGCGTGAATTGAGTTGGATGGATCAGACTAACATCAGCAGAATGTCATTACTAGTAAAATATTTCCTCTTCTTATACCTAAAAAGATACAAAAAGTGCTCTTATCAATTCAATGCACGGCGAATAGAATAAAATGATTGCCCTTCTCAGATAGGAACACCGTTCTTATAAAAAAATAAATTTGTGCCAAATTAATTTAAATTGGATCGACAATTTATTAGTTATTTGGCAATGCCTTTTAATTTTGTCAAAAACATAAATTTGCTAGTTTAACTGGCACAAACAGGAATTTACTTTAGCCGCTTTCCTTGATATTGAAGGGGTCTTTAACAATGTTGAAGGGGGGGCAATTACTGCAGCACTCACTGATCTTGGGGTAGAACCGGGCTTGGTAGGCTTCATTGGCAAAATGCTAAATAGCAGAATCATTGAAGCGGAACTAGGAGAATCGGTGCTCAGGAGATTGGTAAGTAGAGGTACACCGCAAGATCGAGTCCTCTCACCGTTTCTATGGAACGCAGTTGTAAATAAACTTCTGTTAATACTGGAGTCGGTGGGCTGTAAGGTGATAGCTTACGCCGATGATGTTGTCATTGCTGTCTCTGGTAAATTTGTATCTACATTAAGAGACCTAATACAAAATGCTCTAGACCTACTTTCTAGGTGGGCAGAAAAGTGTGGTATAGGAGTCAACCCAGGCAAAACACAACTCATATTGTTGACTAGGAAACACAAATCCCTCAACTAAGTCCAATTATGCTCAAGGGGGAAGCTCTTGTGATTTCGGAAGAAACCAAGTACTTGGGACTAATCATAGGAAACTGACTTGGAAGTCAAACATCTTAGAAAGAGTCAGGAAAGCGAACCTAGCTTTTTATGCCTGTAAGAGAGCTTTAGGTAAGACCTGGGAAATTAAACCTAAGGTTGCTCATTGGGTTTACACTGCTGTCGTCAGACCCATTCTTCTATATGGAAATGTTGTCTGGTGGTGTGCTATGCAGAAAAAAACCTATTCTAATTTATTGAACAAGTTGCAGAGATCAGCGGAATTAGCAATATGTGGCGCCATCAAAACCATGGCACCCATGGCTTTGGACATCATGCTACATCTGCCACCCCTAGATCTCTTCTGCAAATACTCAGCGGGCTGCTCCGCTTTAAGGCTCAAAGCGAGCTCACAATGGAGACCTGTCACACATGGACATTCAACCATTTTAGACTCCTACACGGATATACCCAGTGACTGATTATCACCCTCCTATTCTTTGCTTCGAAAGGAATTTCCTAATGAAAATCCCTTCTATACTGGAATGGCTTGAAGAAGATCCAACACCCAACACATCCGTTAAGATCTACACGGACGGATCCAAAATGGACACCGGTGTAGGATCAGGGTTATTTTGCGAAGAGCTTTCTATTAGTGAATCCTTTAAACTACCGGATCACGGTAGCATTTTTCAAGCGGAAATAAACGCTATTCATGAAGCCTTAAAATGGTTAAAGATAAGCAGAATATCATCACCAGATATCTGCATTCTATCAGACAGCCAAGCTGCCCTACGAGCCCTGGATGCATCCCAAACAACATCAAGGAGTGTCTTACGTTGTCGCCAATCTCTAAATGAGATGGCCAAACAATATCGTATAATCTTATGCTGGGTCCCAGACCACAGAGATATACCAGGGAACTGTAGGGCAGACCAACTTGCAAGAGAAGGTACCTGTATGCCAGACATAAGTAATTTTATGGAGATACCTCTCGCAACTTGTAAGTTTCTCATTAAGGACGCATTAATCGGGTCTGCAAATCAAAGATGGATTAGCGTTAACACCTGTGAAATTGCTAGGCAAACATGGCCAAGGCTAAATTTACGTCTGTCCAAGAGTATTATAAAACTGAATAGACTTCAAATCAGGACCTTAGTAGAAGCCCTCACAGGACATTGTCTCATAGGGAATCATGCAAAGAGATTAGGCGTTTACACGCATGATTTCTGTCGTAGCTGCAGAAATAAGGAGGAGTTGGAAACAATTCAACACCTTTTTTGCACATGCCCAGCTCTAGCTAGAAGCAGGAACCGATTTTTAAAATCCTACTTCTTAACGAATATAGATAATCTATACATTTTAGGTATCAACAACCTTTTACGCTTTGTCAAAAGCTCAGGATGGTTTAATATGGAGAGGGAAATGTAGCTCAGCCCCCGCGGTTCACAACGGACCCATTTCGTGGTCTAAGTGGCATCGTTGTCTCTATGTGCGATGCGGCTGCCAAGTCTAACCTAACTGGCATCATTTAACTAAAAAATAAAAAATCAGGTTTTATCACTTTATAGTAGACTTTTTTCAAGATGTTGCTAAAATAAAAGGCATCCATTATTCATCATACATGGACATGAACGATTTTCCTCTGTAAAAATATTCCTTGCCTTTTTATTAAAAAAAACACGGTAACTGTCAACAGTCTTTCAGTACTTTTTCCATCAAATATCCTTTTCACACAATCCTTTTTCCACAAATCATTTTTCATGATTTTTTTCCAGTGGCGCTTAGACAAACAGCAGCTGCTTTAAATACCATAAATAATAACAGCTTAAAATGCACCATTTTCCTCGCTGTATCAGCACTTTTACCAAAACAAAGCCACCATCTAATCTAGCGTAGCTAATAAACCACAATTAAGCTGATATTATTCTATACGCCAGCAAAACGAGTCACGCCAAAGCATGCTGCACACATACCACTACTTTAACCGAGAACGCTTTACCTTCAGAATTCATAAAACGCTCCAATGTTCGGCTTTTGGCATCCCCTGCAGCTGCATTCTACTGCTGCATCCTGCTTAACCTTGAATGTGTCTTGCAAGATGCAAAGGATTAGTAACCTTTTGGGTCTTCTTAAAAAATGCATATCATGAGAATGCAACTGGAATCCTTCCTTTCTTTGTATTGACTCCTTCCCACAACTCAAAGTAAATTAATCCTTTCGCATTCTCGTCATGGCTGATATGCGTTTCAGTGCAAAGAAAATATGATAATAGACTAAGTACCCTGTGTCCGACTTTATGCAACACACACAATAGATAATTGTTTGGAGATTAACCTCTTTCAAGCCGCTTCTTTATTTTATTTGTTTGCTTATACAGCTATAAGCCAGCCTAGACATTTCAGACGGGGATGAAATGTTAAAATTCGATGAAAACTTAATATTTCCCAAAATGTGATCCGTTGTAGCTGAGTTGAATGCTAAGTTTTTTTTATGGGGCATTTTTTATAGATCAACGTTATATTCTCTTCTGTGTGTGCATGTATATGCATATCTGTGTGTGTGTGAGCTAAAAAATAGCCTTGGAATGTCTTTCTAAAAATATTTCCCGGCAATGTGTGGCTTATGATGCGCTGAATTATGCCTGCAACGCCTGCTTTTATCTATTTTTATCCTTTGCCTCAGTTTTTTTTTTTCTTTTTTTTTTTCTTTCAACTCCAGTGAAGTGAAAAATTATACGTCTACACCTACTATATTAAGCGCGGGATCGTCCCTGTTTTTAGAGCATACCATATGAAGAGCACACATTTTTTGTGTTCCTTTTCCTTTTTTTGATATGACGTCTTTTCTATTTGATTACCTCAGCGTAGTGATGAATGTGCGTCTTTATATAGACTTCTTCCTTTTCAAGGATATTTCCTTGACATGCTTTCCATTACTGCTTCTTCTTCTTCTTCCACTTATATTCCTTTGTTCCTGCAGCATTCTTCATTTAATAGGTATTTTTTCTACTCTGTACGCAGACAGGACAACTGCCCTGCGTTTTAATTCAATTTATCATCAACATTTCGTGGCCGTCACCGCGTCTTCTTAGCTCGCACGCAGCATACTGAATGACTTAGTGCTGGGTATTGTTTCGGCTGGAGTGTTTTAATAGCGCATGACATTTTGGGGGTCGCCCTGTTGTTGATGCGGACGAGCAGATGTGTATCTAAGATATCTGTTTTTTAGCGCGTAACATAATTTTCGTTTCGCGCTGCCCCGTGTCAACGTTTGATATTTAAATATATGGTACTCTTAGTGTTGTTATTTTTGTTTCAATGCCCTAACAATGCAATGCATATAATAACTTCTCCTGTCAGCCGATGTGTGACAGATGCTTGCAGGATCAGGGAGTTAATTTTAGGTAAGTCGGTTTTGGTAAAGTTTTATTTTAATATTTTTATTTTGGACTTGTCGGTACGGGTGAAAATTAAGCGTATTTGTGAAAGAAATAATCAAAGTAAAGGTGGCGCAAAAATAACCTTGCGATGTTTTTTGGCTGTAATTAAAAAAAAAATTAAAAACTTTGATTCTTCTTGTGGCTTACTTTTATTTGGTCTTTTAATTTTTTTTACATCAAGTCGAGAGTATGATGTCATGTGAATGGCCGCCGCCACAGTTGATTGCCATTTGAGCCCTTTTTATGGCATTTTCCATCACTTTGGCCAAAACTTCCGGCGATAATTCCTCACATTCTTGACGGATATTGTCTTTAAGAGCTGCAAGAGTCTGAGGCTTGTTGACATAAACCCGCGACTTCAAAAAGCCCCACAAAAAGAAGTCTGGAGCGGTCAAATCAGGCGATCTTGCTGGCCAGTGCAAATCGCCAAAACGGGAGATTAAGCGCCCGGGAAATGCATCCTTCAGCATATCGGTTGTGGCACGTGCAGTGTGTGCCGTTGCACCGTCCTGTTGGAACCACATGTTTTCCAATCCCAATTCATCAAGTTGCAGCAAAAAGAACGCGTTGATCATTGCTCTGTAGCGCTCATTATTCACAATAACCGTTTGGCCCGCGTCGTCTTCGAAGAAAAAAGGTCCGATGACTCCTCCAGCGAAAACAGCACACCATACAGTGACTTTGAGCGGGTGTAATGGCTCTTCGTGGGTTACACGCGGATTTTCAGTGCCCCAGAAGCGTAAACTTTGCTTATTTACGTACCCGCTAAGATGGAAATGGGCCTCATCACTCAGGATTATTTTTGATGAAAAACCATCTTCCTCTTGGTGGTGATTGAGGATGGCTTGAGCGTATGTTAGACGCGATTGGCGGTCCGCAGCTAACAGCTGATGCACCGTCTGGACTTTGTACGGAAATATCTTCAAATCTTGTACCAAAATTCGCTGTAAAGACCGTCGACTGATACCCATTTGCGTGGCACGTCGTCTGGTCGATGTCGACGGCGCTTCCATGACATCCTCGGCTACAGCAGCATTATTCTCTGCAGAACGGCTACTCCGGGGTCTGCCACGCCTGACAGCATCTCGTGTTGTACCAGTCTCTTCGAGGCGAGCGGCTAAACGTCGCAATGTTTCACCAGTAGGCGCTGGGCGCCGAGGAAATCTGCGACGAAATTCGCGTTGTGCCAAAGTCACCGACCGATTATTGGTCAAATAAATAGTCAGCATTATTCCGCGTTCTGGAGCAGTGTAGCGTAACATTGTTTATTAACGTGTATTTCGCATGTGTCACAAATGTCAAAACAGAACTGACATTAGGGGCCAATCGCAAAATTTATAGCATTTTCTGATAGGTGGATTACTTTAGCGCCACCTGTTATATGACGTATACTTATTAAGGCTTTCAAAAGTCACTAGGACGTAAATGGTACACGCACTCAGCTATTATGATAAAATTGTATTATAACCATTATGGACAACTGAGATCTCAATGTAGCTGTAACTTCTTCGAATCGATTTTCATTGAGATTAGTTCCGTTAGCCTGATTTCCGCCCTACATACTGGATCCGTCATTTCGAATTTTAAAATTCCAACCATATATTAATATAAATTTTCGCTAAAAGCGAGCTATTCAGCGTATACCCGTCGCTTTTGCTTTTATTTTAACGTACCACAAAGCCCCCACGGTTTTACCGGGATGCAAGCAAATGTAGCATTATCTGTACCGCAGCTTCAGTGAAGTTTCAATATGCATACTAATGGGACAGTCACTCCAGTTACGTTTTCTAGTGACATAATACCAAAATCTTACTAGACTCAGATTCCAGGATCCATTGTTGGGCTGGTTCAGCCGCTCATTCTGAGTCAGACACTGGCCCAATAGCCGCTTATTATAAGACAGTCGCTGATGCGATTTCGCAACTAAGTGCTTACACTTAGCATTTTCTTGATCGAAATACACCTGCAAACAGATGTTTTCCTGTTTAGCTCCGCAAGTGGTATTTTATTTCCCATCTGCTCTGCATATCTGCCGAGAACTCCCCTATCCACCACCTAGGTCTCGTCTGATGGAAAGCAGGCAGCTCTGATCGGATCTTTTGTAAATTTGTGATTTTTTAATTCAGTAAAACTATAGCCATCGTTTGCAAAGTATTGCTTATTATAAGAATAGAGCAAAGCCTATTGGGACATTTCACATGACTCTTGAAAAACCAGCTACTAAAACTGAACATTATGGCCAAAAAATTACAGGTCTCACGTTTTTGAGCTCCTTGAAATATTTAGAAAATCGTTCCAAATCCTATGAACCTGTAACTGATTCAAAGCCTGTAACAGTTTTACCCATCACTACAGAAGTTAGAAAGCAATTGAAACTGGGGGCAGAGTAAATTGACAACCTTTCGATTCCACTACCAAGTAACAACAACAAGTTAGGACGCATTACACCTGCGTCTACAGTTTCACACCAACAACTTGCATATCAAAATCCTGCCGTCTGTGATCGCTGTGAGTTAAACGGAAAACAAATAGACAAACATGTTACGCCTACCGCAACAAGCGTTTAGATAGTAATCAGCGTAACAAAATACAACAAATTTAGTAGAGCTAATAGGCAACCAGAAAGTACGTAATACACAGAAAAAATATATAATGGTTTTAATTATATGCATGGAGGAATTAAGAAGCAACTGCGGTGGCAACATCACCAACCACAAAGAATTAAAGGCGGGTGGGTGAAAATATTAACCTGCCACAGCAAGCAGACACAATTAATTTGCATAAAAAACGTATTGAGTATCATGAAAGCCAACAACAACAACAAAATAAAAACAAGTGGCTACTGCTTTATTAAACAACAGTACTCGTAAAAACTATCATTTATTCATATAAAGTATGGTAAGTACAGTATGTGACCAACATATTATGAACGGTAGAGTTTTCTTATGAAACTATGGTAAATATTAGTAGAACTTTGTTTCGTGAAGCAGTCTTCTGCGAGTATAAGTTTAGGCCTATTGTAGTGTGTTCGTAGCGGATATAGCTGCTATCAAAGGCAAATTGAATGGCTGATTACTCACGTGACCACTTTTAAGAAAATAAATATCTACATATTCCGAAAACCAAGAGCTATCAAAGTAGGTCAGCTGTGTACGTAGGGACCTGAGAGTTGATTTCCGTGCTTATTATTTTTTTTATATTCATTCGAAAAAAGTGATGTTTAAAGCTATCGAATGCTTTCGTAAGTTTACGGTGAGATATTCCACTGCTGAAATTACCGCTGGCTATGCACAACCTTAGCACCAAGGGAAGAAATGACCTAAAAGAAAGATTTTGAGGCATTTCTCAGTGAATACTGCTACTGCGTGTGACAGAAGCAGTTCCTAAACGCCGAAAGGTTTTGAAATTCACATAAATTGAAGGAAACTGGGTTATAAATGAGTTGAAGCGTTGCAACGTCGAATGACTTTCGTCGTCGAATGACCTTTGAACGTCAGAAAAACTTCTTTACCGCCACAAAAAAATAGATATAAAAAATTAGTATTTTCTGCATCGAGTGGTAACTGAGAACGAAACATGTATCCATTATGATAACTTTTAACACAGAAAATCAAATGTAAAATCCCACGAAAATAACTCCGAAGCCGAATATTCATATTGTTAAGGTGACGGTCACAACTCCCGGGATTAGTCCGAGTATCCCCTGCGTAGCTTCCGAACACCCGTTCGGGAGTGAACTAAAGTGAGAAGGCGAAACATTCCAGGATAGCTGGTTGTGCGCTGGGTTTGGGACCCGCCACTTACATAAAAATCGTGCTCGGCGACTTCAACGCCAGGGTGGGCAAGGAGGGAATTTTTGGTCCCACATTCGGAAAATTCACCCTGCACAACGGACAGAGACTAATCGACTTCGCCGGGCCCCGAAATATGGTAGTCTGCAGCACTAGATTTCAGCTTAAGAAAATACACCAAGCAGCATGGCTGTCTCCTGATCGAAAAACGCGAAACCAAATCGATCATATTGTGTTAGATGGAAGACACGATTCCAGTGTGCTACGCAAAGAATGTTCGACATCGAAAAGCTGCAATCACAACAAACAGCCAGAAGATTCGCCTCTCGACTCTCACTCCTGCTCTCAGAGAGTACTGCCCAACAAATCGGCATGCACGAGCAAAGGAGCAACATTTCTCGTTCTTTACGTACCGCCGCCGAAGAAGAAATCGGATTCCGGCGAGCCCGAAAAAACAGTTGATACGACGAGGAATGTCATGCTGCCGCCGAAAGAAAAGATGCTGCTTATAGAGCTACGCTGCGATCGGGCGCAACGCGGGTCATGTGGGTTGCTATTCAAACATGGCGGCGAGGAGCTGGAAAGATGCATGCATGAGCTTCTATGCAAAATATGGTCGGATGATAGTATGCCTGCCGATTGGAACTTAATTGGGCTGGGCACTGCATTCTGTGCCAATTACCGCGAGATTAGTCTTCTAAATTTCGCCTATAAGGTTCTAGCGAGCGTATTGTGTGAAAGGCTGAAGCTCACCGTCAACCAACTGATTGGACCTTATCAGTGTGGCTTTAGACCTGGAAAGTCTACAATCGGCCAAATATTCACAATACGCCAATTCTTGGAAAAGGCCCATGGAAGGAGAATCGACACACACCATCCTTTCGTCGACTTCAAAGCTGCATTCGACAGTACGAAAAAAAGTTTCCTGTATGCCGCGATGTCTGAATTTGCTATCCCCACAAAACTAATACGACTATGCAAGATGACGTTGCTCAATACCAACAGCGCCATCAGAATTGGAAAGGACCTCCCCGACCCGTTTAATACCAAACGAGGTTTTAGACAGGGTGACTCGCTGTCGTGTGACTTCTTTAACCTGATGTTGGAGAGGATCGTACGAGCCGCAGAACTTAATCGCTCAAGCACAATATTTTATAAGAGCGTACAATTGTTGATGTATACCGATGATATTGACATCATTGGCCTTAACAACCGCGCTGTTAGTTCTGCCTTCTCCAAACTGGATAAAGAGGCAAAGCGAATGGGTCTGGTAGTGAACGAGGACAAAACGAAGTAGAAGATTTTCATGTTAAGACCCCAAAAACAATAAGAATATTCATACATTTTGGTGGCCATACATTCCAACCGGAATTAAAGGAAATTATATTCAAATATATTTTTTTTGTAATCATCTTTAGCCACGAATGACGACTTTTTGGCCATGACAGGGCGAAAATTACACTCAAACGATTGAGGAGGAGTAGTTTACCAATACAAATGAGAGTCGAGTTATATAATATAAAGGATCTGGCTTGTATATTTCATTAATTTCATAATTGCAAAATGCAACTGAAGAATCAATATTTGGAACCCGCTAGTCCAACATCCTATAGAAAATATTAGGGGATACCTGAAAGGAAAAGAGTACCAACAAAAAGAAGCTATTCCAAGTCAAGTGATCCAAGTATTTTTTTTTTTTCTGAATTTCAGCTCATTTGTAGGTATTTAAGCCTTTTTAGCTGTATAAAAACTATCGATATCCATAACTATGTTTTGACAGCTGAGAATATCAAACTTTGTTGAATTTCTGTTCAGTAAGGCTTGTCAAGTCATCATAAACCGTTTAACGCTAGAACAACGCTTCCAAAGTGTGAAAATTTACCTAAAAAAAAAATAAACCTGTTCGCGAAGTTCAGAGACCGAAATATTGAAGGAGACGCTGAAATATCGATTCGTCGTTGTTGTCAACTTGTCCGCCTTTGTCCTTCGACTACGTAGAAAATTTAACGTAAGGATATTGGCTTATGTGCCGATAAAATACAGGTCGTGCAAGAATTGAAGCCAAAAGACCATCGTTGGCGTCGCATTTTTGCTGATCTAATAGAGTCGAGATTTATTATCCAAATTTATCGGAAAAAAAAGTCACAGATTGGAATCATCGAATGGATCATGTAACTTGGAATCGGGCGGACATTAACCGAGAAATTAAATTATCTACCAGATTATATAAAAAAAATGTATTTCCAACAATATTTCTGTTTTGTATTATCATTTTAAGTTCTCAAGCTCTAAAAAAAAAATACCCATAATAAAAGTAAATTGAAAAATTTTGAAATAATTTTGAGAAATATTCCATATTCAACATTTTTGTAGCAGGTTTCTAAAGTCAATTATCTTGGGTTGTTTTTACAATTTTTGTAAATTTTTTTGGAGATTAACTTACTTAAAAACAAAATTTTTTTGTAATTTTTGAAGAACAACTTTTTTATAAAATAAAATAAAATAAATAAAAAAGTGTAAAAACATTATATGTAGATAAGGATATTTCACTTAAAAAAACTCCATAACAAAATTTTCCACTTTGAAAATACCTTAAAGTTATAAAATTTTTTTACTGAAGTTTTCCAGTAATCGCTCAAACATAAAAATGGTTCATTACGTTATAGACCAGAAGAAATAAGGACTCTGTTGAATAATAAGGAAGAGGAGACAAAATATTAACAGGAGGAGAAGAGGAGAGCAAATATGCAATCAGCATTTAAAATCACACCATATTTTGACACTGATAGTTTCACTCTCAGCGATACGAAGTGGATCGATTTACGAGATTCGATCGATATTACGCATATAATCCAGAAACTGTCCGAGTCCCTAAGACGAACATTCGTCGAGGAATTCGTGAGATAGAGGCAGAAACCTTATACAAGAGCTTGGGAAATTGGGATTGATAGGATAGGCTACTACAGGGGTTGCCGAGAAAGTATTTTGGAGGAAGGATTACTGTTTCTAATAAAATGAACATATTTGAAAAATATTAAAAGTATTTTCTTATATATTTTTAAAATTAATTTCACCTTTAGCCATAGTTTATAATTAAATACTTGTTTTCATTGACAAAAGGAACAAATAACGCTCAGCTTCTTAATATTCACCCAATACTTCTGTTAGTATTAGTTTGTAATATTTTCTTATCGTTTATAATGTTTTGGGCAGACACTGTACTTATCTATGCACTCACCTATGTGTATGTGTATGTGCGCTAGAAATTCCACATTTAAGGGCAACCTGCCTAAAAAACTGAAATTGAACCCAAGTAGCTGCCACCAACAATAGCCAACCGCGAAAATCATCTTAAAACAAAGTCAACAGCTGCTAACAGCAGCGAATATAAACATTATATTAGCAATAACAATAAAAACAACAGCAACAACGACACTTCGTTGAAAATTTGTACATAGTAAAATAGTTAAAATGATAAAAATCTTAAATATCGCAACAGAGTCCTGTGGCGAGGTCGTGTCTGACATGCTGTCGTCCAACCAAGCGAGCTAACAGTAGCAAAAATAACAGCAACAGCTCGTGCGGGTGGCTCACTCACAGCTAAGTTGGCCGTTTATTTGTTGGTGGTTGCTTTTGGCCATTAAACTACCTCATTTGAATGAAGAAATGCTGGCGTACGTTGAGTCAAGTGTGCGAGTGTGTGTGTATATCGATGTATATATGTCATCGTTTGTTAGTACGCTGTTGTTGTAGGTATATAAAATTAAGAAATTTAATTTCGGCCAACAACAACAACGCTAACTAAATAACTTTGTATAACATTGAATTTTATTGCCCCATTAATAATTCACGCTACAGTGAGTTGTTGCTAACTTGCATACAGCCCATCGTTTAATTATGTCTTATGGCAGATTACTTACTTAGATGTAACATAATTATAGCAACTTATGCATACATACATTATACGCCGTTCGCATAATTATATTTTTGGAAGTTCTAGAGTAGCAATTCAATATAAGCACTTGTTGTTGTAAATACCCATTATTTAAGAGAAACTATTTTCTGGAAACTATACATATATTTTTTTTAATTTTAAATTATTATTATTTTATTATATCTTATATCTTATTCATAATTTAATATTTATTTTTATTTTATTTATATTTACTGTTTATAATTTATCATTTTTTATTTACTATTTATAAATTATTATTTATTATTTATCATTTATTATTTATTCTTTTTTATTCTTTCTTTTCACATTCTTCCAATGCATGCGTAGGGAAAAAGAACGTCGTCCGCTGGAGAATGTAGTCGGTCACATAACCACGGAAAATGTAATCGACAAGATTCTAAGCAGCGAGGAAACGTGGGAGATCATCAGTAGTTTCGCAGAAAGAATTCTCCGTATAAAAAAGCGGGACCTGGGCGCAGGCACATAGGCATAGACCTTTGTTAATGAGGAAGATGGAACACCGGGGTGGGCGACGGTTCCAAACGAGGGTGAGTTTTTAGTCTCCAGTCATACCATTGCTGCGACGACAGCTTTGATGATGCATTAGGCATTTGAAACTCCCTCATCCGCAAAAAAAACTTGTTTATTTGTTCTTATTTTATTTTTATTTATCATTTATTCTTTATTATTTATAAACTATTATTTATTGCAACTGTAAGATTTTTAGTCTTTTATAATCATCAATTGGTTGGAAGTCAAAAACCATTAATTAAAAAATAATGAAATGCAAATGGCTGTGCGCGAGCGATTTTTCCAAGAAACTTAATTTTTTTTTTCGAAAAAACGTGGGTTGAAAAAATTACAAAAAGGTATACTACGTTTTTTAAATAGCCAATCAAAAGAATTCTACGTTACAGTGCATAGATCTAGATACTCTGATGAAACTGATGCAGGGTTATCTGAATCTAGTTATAAATTGGACCGCAAATTGCGGCCTATCGATAAATCCTCTGAAGACGGAGCTCGTCTTATTTACGAGGAAATACAAAATACCAAGAGTGTTTCTCCCCTCAATATCGGGCGCTCCGTTGGTGCTCTCTGACAAGGTGAAGTACTTGGGACTCATCCTTGACAGAGGTCTTACATGGAAGCCAAACATTGAGGACAGAATAAGAAAGACAACAATCGCCTTGTATGGTTGCAGGGGCGCTATCGGCAAAAGATGGGGCCTCTCGCCTGAAGTCACTTTTTGGTTTTATAACACTATAAAACCATTCTTGCTATACGGAGTCCTTGTCTGGTGGAACTCGCTAGAAAGGATGGTATCAGTTAAGAAGCTGGAGAGGGTACAAAGGCCTGCCCTCATTAGAATCAGTGGGGCTCTCCGTACCACTCCTACTCTAGCGCTTAACGCTATGCTGAATGTGGCGCCCATGGACATTGTAGGAAAAACTACCGCTGCACGCGCCGCAATCAGATTAAAGTGTTCGGGCCATAGGCTAGACTTAAGTTACGGACACTCTAACATTCTTCAGCTGACCTTTTTCTACCCACATTCCCTCAAGGGATGAGTGGGCGGGGTGCAACATTCGGCGGCAAGACATGGCAAACATGTTCACGGATGGCTCGAAGTTGGACGGAAGGGTTGGTGAGGGAGTATTCTGTAAGGAGCCTCCCATCAAACTTAAACTTAGGCTCCCGGACCACTGTAGTGTTTTCCAAGCGGAGGTATCCGCAATTAAGGAAGCGGTGGACTGGTTGCTTAATTCGGTAATTACCGTTAAGGAAGTAAATATTTACTCCGATAGCCAATCGGCAATTAGGGCCTTGGGCTCGCTGTTTGTGCGTTCGAGATTGGTCGGGGAATGTCTGGCTTCTCTCTCGATTGCATCCGAATACTTCATCATCAGGCTCATTTGGGTTCCCGGGCACAGCGGCATAGAAGGAAACTGCTGGGCTGATGAGCTGGCTAGACAGGGAACTTTGGAGACGGTTTCGTCGCGAAATGAGAGAATTGGGGTTCCCCTGAGAACCTGTGGTCTGCTCCTGGAAAGGTGGGCCTCAAGTCAACTCAGCGAGCGCTGGGCTAGTGCGCAAACGTGCAAGGTCGCGAGATCGTTCTGGCCACGGGTAGATCGGGGACGCTCAAGGGAACTCCTAAGGCTAACAAAGTCCCAGCTCTCAAATTTGGTGGGCATCCTTAACGGACATTGTCCGTTAGGTGTTCACGCCGTGAGACTTGGGATTGCCTCAAGTCCGTTCTGCAGAAACTGTCTGGAGGACGAGGTGGAATCATCTCAACACCTTCTTCTCAGCTGCCGTGCTCTCGTCTGGCAAAGACTTAGACATATGGGCTCTCACTTTTTCGCTACGCCTGCGGATATAACCGGTGTAAATATCATAAATTTGGTGAAGTTCATTAGTAGCTTGTTACGGCTAACTACGAACGCAAATCAGCCCCATTGGCGCCGTCGTGAAATGTATGGTCATTATCGTATCTAATCCCAAGGCTCCTTCTTCCTTCCCATCTTCTTTCTCCTCTCCCATGTATGGCACCACAACGGACGAATTTCTTAATATTTGTCCAAGTGAGTCCTTAGCTATGGCAGCCATTTAACCTAACTTAACCTACCCTGCATAGAATGAATTTGAGAATATGTGTACCATTTTAAGATGCGTAACAATAGCTCAGTTGACTGAAAATCCTTTTGAAAAATGTAGTCCCGCTCAACGTTGTCTTCAAGTAATCAGATTTTCCCTTATTACTTAGATGTTTTTAAAAATAAATAAATAATTGGCGCGTACACTTCTGTTAGGTGTTTGGCCGAGCTCCTTCTCCCATTTGTGGCGTGCGTCTTGATGTTGTTCCACAAATGGAGGGACCTACAGTTTCAAGCCGACTCCAAACGGCAGATATTTTTATGAGGAGCTTTTTCATGGCAGAAATACACTCGGAGGTTTGCCATTGCCTGCCGAGGTGCGACCGCTATTAGAAAAATGTTTTTCTTAATTTTGGTGTTTCACCGAGATTCGAACCGACGTTCTCTCTGTGAATTCCGAATGGTAATCACGCACCAACCCATTCGGCTACGGCGGCCGCCAGATGTTTTTAATTAAGCAAAAAAGATATTTTTGAAAATTGTAGGTAAGTCTTTGGAATTTACACGATAATGGTAATAGATCTAATTTATTTTTTATTTTTTATTTATGCAAACAAAAAATATTTAAGCCCTTCGTTTTTGCTCTCGGTAGTTCTAAAAAAATGTTGGGAATAATATTTATAGTCAAACTGCTCACAGGGTGAGTTTCTAGCTCATTTCTTCTGTCGGACGTTACTTTTCACCTATTTTTTTTAATTATTCTTCTGTCAAGCTTTTAACTCCCATTCCCGTATCTTTCAAATGTATATCGGACTTGCTGTTTGCCGTCAAGCGAAAAATAACAATCTCTCTCAATGAGGAACTAACTAACTTTTTATTCAGTTGATTAATTTTATGTGTTTTAGATCTCTACGCTTAGAAACTCGTGCCTCATGCGGACTGTGGTGAAGGAAAAACGTTGGGTTAAAAATCACAACAAAAAAAAAAAAATCTGGAACATCAGTTCGATTTCAAGAAAGAGCATTCGACAATTAAGCAAGTCCATAGACTCGTCGAAAAAATACAAATAGCGATCGACCAAAAACAAATTTTTTTCAGCAGTTTTCGTGAACATATCACAAGCTTTCAACCGAGTGCGGCACCAAAGTCTACTCTTTAAAATAATAAACAAATTACCAGTTAATGCTTAATTGCTCCTAAATACGATTTGTAAGCCAACGACTGCTCTATGCAAATTTCGAAAATGAATTCTCCAATCTCTAACCAAATAAAGCTGGGGTCTCAAAAGGCAACAATCACAAATTGTGTTCTAGCCGGTACTTTTGCGATGATACCGCAATTATGACGACAGTAGCAGTCCCCAGAGAAGCCTCCCCAAGCTCCAAATCGGGTTAAATAAAATATCCTTATGACTCCGGAGCTGGTGCTTGAAAGGGAATGAAAATAAGTTTTCACATGTAACCTTCACCACAAGGAGAACCATCTGCCCATAAATCACCCTCACCCTAACCTCAACCCCACAATGTGATACTGAAAAATATCCAGGCATTCATTTGGTTAAACGGCTTACATGGAAAACGCATACCTTGCAAAGGAAAGCCCTAGGATTAATATTTCGAAACATGTATTGACTGTTAAGCCGTAAATCCCCCCTCTTAGTGAAGAATAAGCTTATCCCTCACAAAACTGTACTCAAACCAGTCTCGGCTTGTAAAATCCAACTGTGAGACATAGCATCAGTCCAAGACTCTTCGAACTTTGGTAAACGCTCTGTGGTTCGTGACGAATGCACAAATTCATCGGGACCCAAAACTTCCATTGATAAAAGAAGAAATGAAATATTTAACCAGAAAAGAAGAGTGAAAAAAGAGGAGCTCGGTGTCTTCAATCACAGTCAAATGAACTAGCCTTTACTGTCATGTAGCCATTGCCCGTATTTTTCAGTAAAAAGGAAAACACGGATCCAGCTCATCTAAGAGCTACCTATAAAATATTAAATTTGTTTACAAGAAAGAATATTTTACTTTGATACTTAAATCAATGTCACTTTTTAAATGAATTCAAATACAAGGTGGGCCATATAGCGTTGGCTTTTTGAACCACCTATTTTTTTGAGAATGGTAACACAAATGACGTGTCAAATGTGTTCATAATTTACTTAAAGGTTTGACATTCACGAAATGGGACGCTATACGCTTGAACAAAATTGGGAAATATTGAAAACCTATTTCCAAAGTGGTGAGTCTTCTTCTTCTTCCGCGGTTACAGTAAATGGCGAGCGTTACCGTGACATGCTCAACGAGTTTTTGTTTCCAAAAATTGAAGAGGATGACATGGACGACATTTAGTTTCAACAGGACGGTGCAACTTGTCACACTGCCAAAGTTACACTCGTCCTTTTGGCTACCGTTTTTCAATTCCGATATCAATTGACCGCCTCGGAGCTGTGATTTAAGCACGTTGGACTACTTTTTGTGGGGAGGCGTTAAGGACAAATGCTATCCGAACCATCCAGAGACGATTGATGCTTTAAAACACGAAATCGAAGTTGCCATTCATGAAATTGGAGCCCAAACAATCGAAAATGTGCTTAAAAATTGGGTTGATCGATTGGCCTACTGTAAAGCCAGTCGTGGCAGTCATTTGACGATATTATTTTTCATTCATAAATGACAATGTTCCATCTTCAAAATAAAAAAAAAAAGTTTGAAAAAATATTGATTAGTTTTTTTTTTTATAGCTGATTCAAAAATCAAATTTTACATGGCCCACCCTATATTTGTAGAGGGTCTTTTATGAATTATAATTATGTAGACAGAATACAAAATAAAGTGTATTTAAAAAAAGAACTTTTTCAGAATATCAATGTAACTCACTTCCTGCTGAAAAAAATGGTAATGTATTTTCCACCACTTCAGAGACGGTTCACGACCGATACAGTGTATAAAAATTGCACAAAGATTACGTGTACCATTACCGGAGAAAGCGAAGAAACCAGTACCACACTAATTTCCTGAATCTGTTGTTTAGAAGAGACGTGACATGTTGACGCGCAAATTTGAAAAAGGCGATACCGGACGGAAGTGAAATTGGGGTGACGTCAAAACTCCTTTTGAAAATAAATTTAAAGAAAATTGTTAATGGCATATAAGCATTTTTTTGAGAAAACACCTCCGACCTACCTACTACTTATAAACTTCACCTTTGTCTATCAACTCTCGTCTGTTTTTCTGTTCACCCCTATTATGGTATCCGCCGGATGGTTGCGGAGGGAGTTATACTCGATCCGACAGTATTCGGTATCATAATAAACGTCGGATAACGCAGTATGCGGATCGATAATGTGGTTTACGGATCGATTAAAAAAAATGGCATTACCAACAACGCATTCAATACGCGTTTCAAACAAATTTACTCGTTTCTCATCCGCAGGTCATTGTGTTGCGGATATTATTATAATAAAGATGGAGAACAATAAAATGTAAGGAAAAACATTTTTATTTGTTTTTTTTTCGGATTATATATATTGGCAAAATTTATACAAATGGCAAAATTTATATTTTTTAGGAAACGCACAACCACCAGAGAGCTTTCCAGCTTGGAGGAATAGATAAACAGTTGGGTCTGTAATAACTGATAAAATGGATAACTTATTGGATAACTTTTTTTTGTAACTAGTTTTTAGCACATACCATGGCGGTTTTTTAATTGAATTTTTAAGAAATATATATGAATATGAATTAAGATGAATGTAGTTATTATTACAAAAAGCTGCGTAACATCTCATTGCGAATTTGAGTAGCCTCAGCTGTGTACCGTTGGGTTTGTATAGGTTCGCCTACATATTCATCACTTTCTTCAACCCCATCTAAATATTCGTCGGAAATCTTGTAATGAATGCGAATGTTATGAAGTGCAGCCGCGACGTTGACAATTTGCGCCACTTTTTCTGGAGCATAGTGTAGTTGGCGAGCAGAAAGCAAACATCGACACCAATTCTTCCAGACCCCTATTGTCCTTTCAACAATGTTGTGGCCCTTGGTATGGCTTTTATTAAACCGACTTTCTGGCGTATTTGCTCGAGTGTTACGAAAGGGTGTCATCAACCAGGGTAAAAGTGGATATCCGGAGTCTCCTATGTAAAATATTGCGAAGTAAACTATATTATTTTTTTTTATTATTTGGTGTATATTTACCCAACAATCTCGTGCTTCTTTCTCCACTTTCATACAAGGCTTGAAAATAAGTCGAAGCATCACTATTTTCCCAAACAAAAGAATCGTGGCTTGCACCTGCGTACCTTCTGTTTACATACCTTATTCGCTGGTCACATATCTTAACCCGCACAATAGATTAGTGAACTCATTTAGTCTGACTTTAACAAATAACTCACTATCATTGCATTTGTACTATAATATCCTTTTCTATTATAGTAAAGGTGCGCATTCTCTCCAGTTGGTTTTAAAATGTTTATATGGGTACCGTCTACGCACATAATTATTCCCGGAATTGCCGTTTTTTTTCAAAAAAATATCTTTTGGCCTCTAGCTTTTCACTGTCCGTCATGACTAGGCTTATCCATCTAGGACATAATGTAGCCTCTAAGATATTTAAAACATCTGAAAGTACTGTAGAAATTGTTGACTGCGCCCTTCCTATGTTAAAATCTTATCCAGTACCATTTTGATAGCCCCCTTCGGCCAAAAGCCTTAAGCATGCTTCAAGCTTAAGCTTTGGTGATATCGACCATGATCTTCGAACGGGAGGCATTTTTCCATTCAATATGTTCAAAATATATTCAAAGGCTGCTTTATTGAGCCGAAACTGTTTTAAAAACCTTCAAAAGGAGCTCACATTATCGTAACTCTACGTACATATACCGCAACGAAAAGCTTACACATCATCAGGCAACCGGAGTACATCATCAGCAGTATCCCTAACTTTTTGGCGGCTTCGCCTTAAATTACCTCTTGTATTTTCACCAAAATCCAGGTAAAAGAATATAGTATCCATATTTTGCGCTAAACAAAAATTTATTTGTACTTTGAAAATTTAAACAGCTGATTGTGTTGATAACAAAGTTTACGGATTGTAATGCAGTGCATTCGTCGGTGTTCATAATACAGTTTAAAGAAAAAAGTGAGTCGAGTGCGGATCGAGTCAACTCCCGCCGCAGTACATCCGTCGTTTAACATAATCACCATGGTTGTTCTTTGTATGTAGGCTTTCGACGGGTCACTTTTGGTTGCCCTAGACATGGATACATGAAGCGAATTTTGCACGTTCAGGATTAAGGACCGGCTCTAGCCTATGTAAATCAATGTTGAACAGCAAAGCTCAGCTAATCTGACCTAAGATGTATGTAGCCCTTTTTTTTTTGGAAGAATACTGCCTAATCGTGTGTAACTTTTATAGAGATTAAGTCTTATCTTGGGTCACCTTTGGTCACCATTTTAGCTTCTTGTGTGTTATCTTCCTCAGAGAGGTCACGCTCTTTCTTTAGCTGTGGCAATACACTTATACATATATCGATACGTAGATATTCATATACAATATTTATTATAAGCGCCAAGATTTATATGGCGCCAACTGAGCTGATTATCTGAGATACATCTGTACTTCATTGGACTATTTTGCGTTTAATAAAGCCCAATTCTCTTCAATTCAATTTTAAAACTTATCAAAATATGTTCGGAGAAAACCTAAATTTCCATATTTCAAACTTGTAAATTTGTAAACTCTCACTATCCCCATTGATTGTAAACCAATCACCTGTCAAGTGTCAAACAGAATAGGTATTTATGTATTTTTAATAAAAAAAAATGGCCGTAAAAACACAATTAAAAATTTACGTAGTTAACGAGCATCCAAATCAACTCACATCAGCTCATATTACCAAAATTTATGTTATTGCCAATTTATAATTGCCGCCATGTACAATGATGTCTGCAACACGCATACGAGTAGTGGAAATAGAAACTGTAAAATTGACTACAACGGCAATCAAAATGACAACAACAACCAAAACAAACTGATTGACCAGCTGCTTTGCAGACTTTCCATGGCTCTTCGCGCTGAACTCGGCTTCTCCTTGTCATATCAATTAAAAATTCAAATTCAATTAAAATCAGACGTCGATTGTCGCTTTTAATGCGTTTCTTCATACATACATACAATCATTCATATGGAGGTGCGCTGAGAGTGAGAGAGTGGCAGTGGAGGTAGGAGAAGTGAGAATAAAGTAAAATGCATATCTTGCACAATACAACGCAAATCGTAAAAATATTAACAAAACTTTCAATTAAATACGCAAAAATGTTAGCAACAATAAAGCCGAGTGGCAGGCAAAACAATGTATGCACCAATAGTTACTCGTACATATGATTGCTAGTGCGCATATATTTTGTAGAGTATCTGCAATGAGGCAAAATCATTGGAATGTCAGCGGCATGTCAGTATTGCAGGACATAAGAATACGAGTATGTTGCATGTGCATGTGCATAGATATGTACGTGTAGTTGTGGTTAGAGAGGCAATCTGGAGGTATTACGGTTTTATGTGTTGCTACAGTGGATTCCGTTCGCAATAGTTGTTCTTCTTGTTCAGCTTTCATTCTTGCCAGGGCACTTGTTGGCTGTAGAACTAGGTATGTATGTACTGATAAGGGTGTTTCTTTATAAGCAGAGAACTTCTAGAATAAGAATATTAAAAGTTTGACGAGAGAAAGAGGATGCTGCTTGTCCATTCGCAAAAATGTACCTTCTTAATTTAGAGAAGGCCGGAGAGTGGCAGAAAAAATGTTCTGTACTATCCTCATCCTCCAATCAAGATGTACAAAAATGATAGTCAATAGAGCGTATGGTGACCATATAGCGAGCATATCTTCTTACCCTTTTATTGCCTCTTCTGGTGTCCCCCAGGGCAACATTTTGGGCCCTTTGTTCTTTGTAATTTTTATTAATAACATAACTGAATGTTTTCATTTCTCTAAATTTCTTTTATATCCAGACGACTTCAAAATTTTTAAAACTGTACGAAACTTGTTTGATTCATAAGCCAAATCGTATTTTACACTTGCCTTCACTTCACTGATCCGATTCCTTCTTATAATGCAAGGTGTGCATTACTAAACTTAAAATCGTTACAAAGTTGAAGAAGTATACTGTCACTCTGCTTTGTTTTCGATATTATAAATGGGACAGTTGACTCAGCTATACTTTTACTTTTACTTTGATTTGTGCCTATGCGGCCGTCAGGGAAAGCATAGGGCGTGAGAGAGAGTTCAAATCACGGCATTAATTTTGGAAATTCTGTATGTATTCAACTAGAATTAAAAATAACCCGTGGATTTGGCGAAAATACTCAAAATCACAGTTCCTCTTAAACTACTTTTTATTGGTTAAATATACAATAATATTTTCCTCTAAATTGCCTCCTAACTGAGATAAATGCTCTTAGTGTTTTAAAGTAACAAGGTTTCCTGCAATTCCCCCATTCAGTGGTTTGAAAAATAAGCATCAGAATTGCCGTAGAGCCGTTTTCTAAAGCCATAAAGAAGTGATTTTATATTCGAACAAAGCAAAAAGTTCAGGTGCTAATTTTTGTGTTAAGGGACTAAAAACTTTTTGGTGTTTTGAAAATTTCGAGAAAAAAATATAAAAAACGGAATTCGAGTTTAATAAAAAGTGCACAGATCTTATTTTTAATTTTTTTTTACTGAACAACCCCTATGAAATTAAAGCAATGGGTGTGTTCGAGCCACAAATGTTGCGGCAGTGTTACTTTTTATGACAGAGCATCACGTTCTTCGATAAAATTTCGATTTCACGCGTTCGTTTAGCGAACTGTTGACAATCTGTTGCTCATCACTAGCTAATCAAGTGCAACATACAAATTTTCAATGCGCAATCGAGATGGAGGAGGAAAAGTAAGTAAATTTTGTGTTATACATATGTCATTTTTATGTTGTAATGTTGTTAATTATTTGTTTTTAGCATAAAATTAAGCGTTGTGGAAACCAAATTACTGGTCAGAACTCGATTAGACATGGAAAATGCATTTGGTAGCGGGAGGAGGAAGAAATCAGTCCTTTGGGGCAAAGTACTGGACAAAATGAAAACCGATGCTCCAGATCTTAGTGCTACAAGAGATCAGTTGCAACGAAAATTTTTAAACATGTACGCAACATATAAAAGAATAAAAAAGATTAACAATTCTACAGGAAGAGATGCAACCACTTGGGAATTTTTTAATGATTTCGACGAGATTTATGGTACAAGACATTCCATTTCTCCTCCATCTCAAAATTTGCAGAGTTCCCTAAACATTTCAACCAGCAAAAGTGTACAGGATGATGGAGAATATCAAAGATCTCCAGACGAGAATCATAACTCCGAGACTGACTCCGATGGTGATGCTACTAGGAATGAATATGAAAAATAGAGAGAGAAAAAGTTTCAAGAATGATGGAGCTCATAGAAGTGTTAGATAAGTTTGTCAACAAGTGATCTTAGTATCTGAAAAAAGTGATCTCACTCAGTCAGTATTTTTACAGACTTCAGCATTTAGTTTTTTTATACCATTAAAATGATAATATGTACCTCAATGAAATGTTTTCTTATCCGTTTTTTTATTAATATAAAATAAAATAAAGTAATTTAATGAATTTTTATGAACTAAATAACGTTTCCTCCTGTTTTTCTCCATGTTTCTTAAAAAACTATCCCCACCCCTTTCCATTAGCTCATCTGCTATCAAAAATGTTAAAAATTCCATTTTTTAAATAACACGTTCGACGCAAAATCTATTTGATGTTGGAGAGCATCGTACGAGCCGCAGAACTTAATCGCTCAGGCACAATTTTTTATAAGAGCGTACAATTGCTGGCGTATGCCGATGATATTGACATCATCGGCCTTAACAACTGTTAGTTCTACCTTCTCCAAACTGGATAAAGAGGCAAAGCGAATGGGTCTGGAGGTGAACGAGGACAAAACGAAGTACCTCCTGTCTTCAAATAAACAGTCGGCGCACTCGCGTATCGGCACCCACGTCACTGTAGACAGTTATAATTTCGAGGTTGTAAAAGACTTCGTGTATTTAGGAACCAGCATTAACACCGATAACAATGTCAGCCTTGAAATCCTACGTAGAATCTCTCTTGCCAACAAGTGCTACTTTGGACTAAGTAGGCAACTGAGCAGTAAAGTCCTCTCTCGACGAACAAAACTAACACTCTACAAGGCTCTCATCATGCCCGTCCTAACGTATGGCGCAGAAGCTTGGACGATGACAACATCCGATGAAACGACGCTTGGAGTGTTCGAGAGAAAGATTCTGCGTAAGATTTTTGGACCTTTGCACGTTGGCAACGGCGAATATCGTAGGCGATGGAACGATGAGCTGTATGAGCTTTACGATGACATAGACATAGCGCAGCGAATAAAGATCCAGCGGCTTCGTTCGCTGGGTCATGTCGTCCGAATGGATACAAACGCTCCCGCTTTGAAAGTATTCGATGCGGTACCAGCTGGTGGTAGCAGAGGAAGAGGAAGGCCTCCTCTGCGTTAGAAAGATCACGGGGAGAAGGACTTGGCTTCACTTGGTGTGTCCAATTGGCGCCGGTTAGCACGAGAAAGAAACGACTGGCGCGCTTTGTTAAACTCGGCCAAAATCGCGTAAGCGGTTATCGCGCCAATTAAGAAGAAGAGAAGTTCGACGCAAAATAAAGTCTGCAATATTGCTGCACACTATCAGCTGAGTATCAGCAACAGAGTATCAATAAAGCAACAGGGTTGCAGTATTGCGGTAATTATTGAGGGGCTCGAACACACCCAATTCTCCAAATTTACCATTATTCATACATACATTGACAAATTAAGCAAAAAACGGTTGGATTTAAACACGTAATTTATTTGAAAATTCATTTAGAACTTTTGATTCCTCCCACCACAATGGAAAAATAATAGTTTTTAATGCTTAACGTCGTTTATATTATTAATTAATTTTACGATAGATCGCATAACTTCAATTTTTCATCTTAACGGTTATTGCTTATTGATAACATTTTTCGAACTTCGATTACTTTCTTTGCTACAAAACAAAAATATAAAATTAAAAAATAATTCATTGTGTACGAATATGATAACCTTAGATCTTAAATAGGACTAAATAACTTTTTTTGTATTGTTCGTATTTGCCATGTTATTCTTTCCTTACAAAAAATAGATCTTTTTAATGCCTAAAAATACTTAAACAAATAGAGATACAATAAAAAAATGTTCATCCAAAACAGGATTCCCAGTAGATGGAAATATAGCAGCCGCTCCCCTCACGAAAATTTAATCGTTTTAACAGCGGCCCCGAACTAACCCGAAAGGGATTCACAAGAGCAAAAATAAATATTTTGCAGTAACACATGGTCTGAAAAGTCCCGGGCCTTACAAAGAAAGCACGTTTTTCTTATCAAAATCAGCTTTATTCATCAACGTAATTTCCATCAAGAGTAACGCAGTCATTCCAGCGCCGCTCTAACATTTCAATACCACTTTTGTAGAAAGATTTAGTTTTTGCCTCAAAATAGACTTCAGTTTCATCGATAACCTCTTTATTCGAGGGAAATTTCTTAGTGGGGAGCATTTCTTTTAGGTCTGCTAACAACCAGTAGTCGCAGAGTCAAACGTTCATGTAATATAAAGCCAACACATTCTTTTGACGACAACGTTTTAAGTCAGCAAACCAATCATTTTATTGTTGTTTCTGATGGCGCGGAGTCCCCATAATAGTTTTCAAGGTATTGCTTCGCTTTAATGGTATTTTTCTCATCAAGAATTAAAACGCGAAATTCTTTTTGATCCATTGTTTAGAAAATAACTTAGCGTAATAGCATCACTCAGGAAATTTTAACAGCTGTCTTTTTATGGTTAGCACTAACTGAAAAAGAGGTGAAAGCAATAAAACTAATTTCATCTATGTGTTTGATCCGGGACTTTTTTAGCCCATGTGTTAAACACCATTAACATTTTTTGATTCTTAACTAGTTCACAACACTCTTCTTCTAATCGGATGGAAAACTTGTATAGCTAAATATGTGCTAGAGTCGGGCTCCATCACCATCCATCCCATGACCATCCCCAGTACAGTCGAGTCTACATCACCAAAAGAAGAGCGTGTACTGTTCCCTTTTATGAGATGGCATCAAGTTTTTTCACAACATTTCTGCAACAAAAGCGAAATTTGGGATGTTAGAAGAGAAAAGATAAGTTTTTATTTAATAAATACTACTTCGAAATTTAATATTGTTTATTTAAGTTCAAATGGAATGAAGTTTTTGGTCGGCGCGAAATAACTGCTGCAATACTGGGGCAGTTGAGTATCAGCAACAGTCCATCATAAAAGTAACAGGGTCGCAATATTACTGTAATTATTGAGTGCGGCGAATACACCGCAACCCAGCGTTCACCAGCGTTCCTTCAAAGTTCATGGATTTCATACTGTTGCAACAACAACAACCATTCGATCTCGAATTCAAGTATTCTCTAATGGATCAAATTTAAATAAATAGGAATTATTTATTGTTGTATGTGCAGCATAAAGTGGAGCCAATTGCCCACCAAACAATAGCACCTCAACATTATGAGCTGTTTGAACGTTTCGGGTCCCGATAATACGACGGACGCAATTCAAAATTTGGAATAATTACACAGGCCTGCGTAATTTCATTTTTGTCCAATTTCTAAAACGGCTACGAGTGTCTCTTAAAGTTTTTTTTGTGCTGAAAACGAATTTGATCTTGAAAATGCTCCAGCACGTCAGGACTTTTGGCAATTTGTGGTTAAATAGTCAAGAAATGCCGATTTTGGACATCTTTATGAATTTTTTTTGAGTAAGGTAATTTTTTTTTTTTATTTTCCACAACGGAATCGCAAAGTAATACTCTGTAGCTTTAAAATCCATTTTTTAAAAGACTTCTAGGATGAATGAAAAAAAAGTTATACTATTTTGAATTTAAGACTTTTAGACATGCAAATTCATTTTCTTAACGCCCTCTTTAAAAGACAATTTTATTTAATATTTAATTTTAATTATTCTAGTAATATTCAAAATAAATAAAATGTTCCAAAACGTCAATAGGGTTGCGATGCGTAACTTTACAAAGTATCAATATTTTACTGATGCACTGTATAGATACGGTATTTATACAGTATCGATGTGATACTTTTACATTGTAAACATACGTTTTGGAAAACGCCCGCTATAATACATTTTATAATTTAGATCTAAAAATAGTATCGCTGTGTTGTACTGAAAATAAATAATAAATTTTCAATTTATTGATAACAAAATGGTAAAAAATCTTGTTTCAGATTTCGATTTGTGGACTGAAGCTTCATAGCATAGGAATTCCGAGCTTTAAAAAAAATTGGAAAAAAACAAAATCAACAAAGACGTGTTCATGAAGAAATGGTATCTTAAAAAAAACATCTCATATACAAAAACGATGTGTTAATGAAAACATGGTATCTCTTTTATTCAAATATTTTTGCACGGCATTACAATATCTGTTATTGAATTATTTATAATTATAATTAATTTGTAAATAAATAAATAATTACAACTTTACATTACATACTTTATCATCGCATGTAATTTTAATGCACTTTTGATTTAAATGTTTAACAAATATATTAAAAAAAACCTATTCTGCAATTTTATGGTCTTGTAATCTGAAAAGCTGTGTTTGCTCTAAAGTTGTTTTTGCTCTAATACTACCACCGGCCTTGAAGTATATCCTTAAATTTTGTCCCATGGTGCAGTTATTAATATGAATGGGTTTATGCGGCTTAACGCTCAGCTCAGCGTGCAAATGCAAGAGCCTTCCTCTTCCCGCCTTCTCTGGTTGCGGTTCTGCGCCCTGCCTTTTCAATCAAATGAAATTAAACATTAAAATCCCAAAAGACGATGCTAACGGAGATTTAATCAAATGAAGAGTACTGATCAATTCTTGGCCTTAACCTATATATGTAAGTATATATTTATATTAGGGCGGATCGATTTAAAAATCGCTCATTGCTCTGTGAAAATCGTATTCTAGGAATCAAAATAAGAAACTTTGCCGAAGGAACCATGGAACCAAGGGTATGCCACTGGCATGGGTGGATCGGCCGTCCAAAGTTAGTGGGGTCGGTCATACATTTCGACTCGATTGGAGCACTCTAAATGGGTCAAAGTGGGATTTTTCGTTCGACCCAAATTGGGGGACATCAGAATTCGTTTTAGAGGTATGGTTGCTTCGGCAAAGTTTCTTATTTTGATCCCTAGAATATGATTTTCACAGAGCAATGGGCGATTTTTTTGCCTCCCCACAAATCGACCCAGCCTAATTTATATGTATATAAATTTATTTATGTGTATTTCTAGCTCGTGTAGTTCATCATAGCATGCAAGAAAAAAGCCAAAAGAGGGTTAATGTGAACAAATATGTGGATTGTTTACATCTTAAGGGGGGAGCCTGGTTTATAAGGTCAAAAAATCAATTTTTTTTTTCGTTTTAAGCGATTCCTAATATATTTCAGAATATTCACACAAAGTAACAGAGCCTAATTCTCAATATTTCCGTAGATACAAAACCAAAGGTAGGCGAGCGTTAGGTAGTTACGCTGTGACCGGACAGCTATAGTACAAACTTTATCTTCTTTTCTCAGCTTTTCATTTTTATGATTTCTTTGAATTGGCGTACATGAATGAAAAAAAACGAATGAACCTTTTGAAATGAATCATAGCTTGTTCCCTTCAGTATTAAATTCTCTTCTATTTGAACTAACAAAATAGATAAAAAAAAATTTTTCAAGATTTTGATACCAAGTTGAAGTGAATTTTTTTTTTATAGAAAGGATTTTTTTCTTTAAAACCTCCAAAAAGTTGAAATTTTGGATTTTCTCTCAGTTTTCTTAATTCATCTAGAATAAAAAGTCATGATAATTAGAAATCCATTTGAATTTTTTGCTTTAGAGAATAATTACGAGCTGTATCTTGTACGCCAGTTGGAAACTCCAGCGTTGCAGCGCTCTACTAATTTCTATGTTAAACATTTTTTCAACTTATTTTAACCAGTACACAAATTTTTTATACTTTTTAAATGTTCATTAAAAGATAGAAAAAACTTTGCAGTGCTAAATTGATTTTTTCCTTTAAAAAAAAAATCGCAAAGATGCAATTTTTAGACCTCATAAACCAAGCTCCCCCCTTAATTGTCAAATAAACGTAAATCAGATATTGATTTCACTTTGTTTACTGCAATTTGAGCCTGGATTTAAAATTTTTTTATTTTCGATCTGTTGTTTCTCGTAGTTAGGCTATTCGGTATTTACTCTTTCGAACTTTCAGTTCTTGATCAAATCCTGTACTTCTATATAAGATAAGATTCAACAGACATTGGAAACTAAATATTTCGGGTATGGTTTCTAATATTTTCTGGATAAATGTAATTTCTGTTTCGAATTTCAAAGTGGAACTACCTTAAAAATTGTTTACCCTGATTTTATGAATCTCATTTCACCATTTACAACAAAAAATACAAATGAAAAGTTTTCAAACTAAAGAATAGGTGAAAAATTCATACAAACGCCACTTAAATGGTGTGGCAAGTGCATTTATATAAAAGTATGGAGGACTACTGTAATAAATATTTTTCATATATCCTTTTTTAATATAAAATAAGATATTATTTAGAGCTACCGCATGGGAAATAAAATCTATACAAATTAATCCATACTTATGTCAAAGAGATATATTATAAAATAAAGCCTTGTAACTAAAAGTAAACTGTTATGGAAAAATGGGTGAGTAAAAAAAGTTGTATGAGTAATAAAAAATTAATGATTCATGTGGTTTCAGCATAATTGCAAACATCTGTGAACTTTTGCGAAAACAACTTATTTCACTTTAACAGCTTTTTCATTCATATGTATATATGTATGTGTAATATTGTGTGAATGTGTGCCTGTATCTTATGAGAACTTGTATTAACGTAGATTCTTTAACTGCAGCTACGAATGATCAATAGCTTAAATTTTGCATTGGAACCCAGTAATTTAGTACCTGACAGGAAGAAGGTGCTAACTCGAGATATGCTGTTTTGTCAAAAACCCACAGATTTAAATAGCGTGAATTCTATTTCAAGGTCTATGAGTGCTTACAAACTAAGTTACATTATTTTAATCTTATTACAATACAAACTCATTATTATGCACTATATGTATACACATACATATACACATATGCATGCATACGTACAATTTATGCAAAACTGTTTTCAATTTTCCACTTAAAACAACGAACAATGCATAATGAACAATTTTGCACTTAAAATACTAAAAGCACAAATATCAGTAATCTTGAGTTACTAAAGAAAGGAGTTACTAAAAAAAATAAAAAAATAAAATGTTTAAGTGACAGTTTAAATAAATTATTCAAATCATAGGATATTATTTTTATTTATTAAAACTAATTATCTGCCCCTCCACCAACGTCTCGTACAGCAGCTCCACTGCCACTGGCTTGCGGTGTGCCAATCGTTACGCCCGTTGCACTGTAATTGCTGCGTTCCGAAAAGCTTGGACTTGGCGCGCGACTAACTGCCGGACTGCGCGAAAGTGGTGTGGCGCCAGGACTGTGGCCGAGTGGCACTACGAGTGGTCCGATGGGTTTGCGAGTGCGAGGCGCGCCACGTGTGCCCTGGTATGCTGGGCCGACGGTCTTGAGGCGGGGACGTCCAGGACCCCGTTTCATCGGTGTGGGCACGGTGGTAGTGAAACTGGACTCGGCAACGCCCAAATTGGTGAGTGAGTCTGTTAGAAGCAAAAGTAGAGAGATACGTATGTATAAGTTGTTATTATTTTTATTTGGAAAAAGAAGAGTAATAATATTTTTAAAATTGATAATTAGATATAATAAAAAAATGATATGATATAATTTATTAGATAGTCTATTGCGGTAATGAACAGGTTCTACCCAGGACAAATGCTTTACAGCTCGAAATAAATAAATGTCATTTTCGGCGCTCCAATTGTTAAAATTTTATTCGCCTGGTCTATCCTTGTAATTCTAATAAGACTTCTATGTATATAGATACTTAGGTTAGGTTAGGTTAAATGGCTGCCATAGCTAAGGACTCATTTGGACAAATATTAAGAAATATCGTCCGTTGTGGTGCCACACATGGGAGAGGAGAAAGGAGATGGGAAGGAAGAAGGAGCCTTGGGATTAGAGACGATAATGACCATAAATTTTACGACGACGCCAACGGTGGCTGATTTGCGTTCGTAGTTAGCCGTAACAAGCTACTGATGAACTTCACCAAATTTATGATATTTACACCGGTTATATCCGCAGGCGTAGCGAAAAAGTGAGAGCCCAGATGTCTGAGTCTTTTCCAGACGAGAGCAGGGCAGCTGATGATACTACTTATAAATACTACTTACATAACCTATTCGTGGCACAGAAAGTTCGACTCTTACTGATTTTAGACGTGTTTCCACAGAAATAATTGTGATGCTTAACTTAATCCATTTAAATTTAGAAAATGAAAGAAATAACGTCTGTGGTTCTTGGTCCCGCTATTTCAATTTATTATTTCCATTCAATTCACTTCAAGTGGTTCTCGCCTACATGCGGGCAGCGACTACATCAATATCCTTTTCGCAAATACTGAATAATTTGTGGTAATTTCCGCCATTGACCCAATAGCACGTACCATAATGCTACAAGCCGACAATGCGCTTACAACAATGCTAATTGCACTAAGCGGCTTACGAATAAATGATGGCGACGCTCCCCCTCATTGCCTAAAGGACTGCAAGCTGTGCCACTTCCATGCATATGTTACATATGTATGTGCGTGACAATTCATTGAGCGCATACCAAGTAAATAGATCTGCCTGCCTTTTCAAGGACAGTAATAACAGCCAACAACGCGGCATTGATTTCAAGATTTTTCTGCCCAAAAATTGCGTGAATTGTCGACGAGCGCACTGAATGTCAAAAAATCCGTGTTGCAACATGGCATAATTTAAAAAACAATATCGCAAGACGTGTTAAATAGTAGACTGCGTCTGCACGCGGCGGGTGTTGAACAAAAGTGCCGCTAATGATGCCGCTGCTAACAACTGGCGGTGTTGACAAATCACGCACGGAAAAAGCGGAAGTGCGGCAGCGTGTATGTCTGCATACGAAATTAGCTTCTTGCTTTTATTTTCTCCGATGTGGAACGGCATGTGCCACACGTCAATCGAAGTTGCAACTAACTCTATGCAACTCGGTAAATGTAAATGGCAGCGGCTTCGGGAGCTATTGTGACGGCTCAAGGCTGCTTTACATATCAAAGTGATTAATATTATAGCAACAACCGGACGTGTTTTGAAGAAAGGGCAAGCTATTAGACTTGCTGATTTTCCGGAATGAAATCTCAAAAAAAATATTTTTAATCGAAATTAGGTATATTTTCCTTTATTTTATTTTATTTAGTTGTGTATGTATAAACGTTTTGTTATGTTATCCTATGTTGTGCTATGCCGTGATTTGCCATGTGATGTTATGTTAAATGAGCAGAAAATAAGAGTATTATAAATTATTTCATTTTACTTAATTATGTTACATATGTTGATTATTTTATCCTATGTGATGTTCAGTTGCATTTTATTTTTTTTCGTTTTTACTTTATTTATTTATATAAGGATTTATTAACTACTTAACTGGTTAATTTTGTGCACGTCATGTTATGCCAATGCATGTTATGCTATGATTTTCCATTTGAAGTTATACATATTTCCAAAGTTTTATTATGTTATATTATTTTTATGTGTTTTTCATTCTCGTGTTTTTTTTTTTGTTTTATTTTATATTTATATTTATTATATATTATTATAATATATTATTTTTTATTGTATATACATATATACTATACAAAGGGTGCTTAAATTTAAAGGGCCGATGTTGAATGTGAACCACACCTAAACGACTTCTTCTTTAGGGTTATTTGCAAGAAAATGTTTTACGTCGATATGCCAGCAACAATTCAAGCGCTAAAGGATGAGATAATTCGACACATTAACGGCATAGAACCTCACTTATGCTTGAACGTCATCGAAAATTTGGACCATCGGATGGAGGTGTGCCGATATTTTGTTCCATACGTACTTGAGCCATACCAATATTGTCATAATAAAGAGAAATGACAATAATTTCCTAAAAAAATGTATTTTATTCAATATCAACACCGGCTCTTGAAACTTAACCACCCTATATTATACATATTTTTATATTTGATTTTATTATTTTTCAATTAAATTTTTTTTATTTTATATTATTTTGTTTTGTACAATATTATTTTATTATATAATTTTTATTGTGTATAAAACATTTTATTTATTTTTTAAATCATTTTATTTTATTCAACTGATTTTAAGTAATTTAATTTTATAAAGCTTTTTGTTTAAGTTTTGAATTATATTTTATTTCATTTTGCTTCGTTTTAAATATATTTTTTTCTTATTCATTATACTTTTTTTTTTTTTTTTTTGTAATTTGTTTAACTTATTTTATTACAGTTCATTGTTTTTTCTTATTTCGTGTTTGTTTTTTGTTTCGTTTGATTTGCTTTTATTATTGTTTAATTTAATTTTATTTTATTTTATTGTATGTTTTTAATATATATATATTTTTTTTTTTTTGGAATTTTATTAATTTGTTATTTACAATATGTAGTTCAAGTAAATTTTTTTATTTTAAAATAAATTGCATCACTTTTTATGACACTATGGCGGCCGACGTAGTAGAATGGGTTGGTTCGAGTCTCCGCTTTTCTAATAGCAGTCGCTCCTCGGCAGGCAACGGCAAGCCTCCGATGTATTTATAACCTGTAGATCCAACATCAAGGCGCATGCCAGGAAGAGGAGCTCGGCCAAACACCTAAAAGAAGTGTACGCGCTAATTATTTATTTATCTTTTATTTAAATTTTTTTTTTACGGTTTTGTGTTTATTTAATTTAAAAATTGTTTTTTTTTTATATATTAATTTAATTTTATTTTATTTTGGTTCCATTTATATTTCTTTTATTTAATTTTTTTTTATTTGTCTGATGTATTTTTCTTTTACAGTTTATTGTTTTTTTTTTATCTTCTTTTTTATTTTACTTTATTTTATTCTTTTTAAATCGATCTTTTTTATAATTCAATTATTTTTGTTTTATTTTTATTTCATTTCATTTTATTATATATATTTTTTTAATGAATTCTATCACTCTGACAGCGCCTGGAACAATGTTTTGAACGAGTTCTCTCTAAAAAAATTTCATTATCTTAAATCTTAAAGCAAATATTTGCTTTGATTTGCTTAGATAAGGAGAAGGGAAGCATCGTAGATTGCGATATCCATTACAATTATTTTCCATAAGTATGAGTTCACAAAAAAACTGTGAAAATTGTCACGTATTATTCCACCCTTCATACTTAATACTTAACCACCTTTCAATTCAAACAATACTTACTTCAGCTGGTTAAGAATTTTTTTTATTTGGTAGGAGAGCTCGAAATGCCTCCTGCTTTGCCGTGGAGCGGTTGTGTGTGACTCATTAACTAAAGTGCCACTTATGCGCACACTTAAGTGCAGCTAAAGTGCAGCAACGCGGGCATGCAAAGGAGCAGCGGAAATGCTGGAAGCAAGCCACATATTTCGAAGTAAGGGGAAGTAAGGATTAAAAAAAATTACGGAAGTTGTATAATTAAGGAAAATTTATTTTAAAAAAATGTAACACAAAAACGCAGACAGATTTGGATATCTTAATAAGAGGCAGTTTAGTAAATTTCAAGCGTATCAAAAGACATAAACGGCGTTAAAACGTGATTCTGAGGTAAATTGGATTGAAGTGGAAATACTTTATACTTTTCCTACATTTTTTTAGGGGATGGGCCACAATAAAATCGCAGAGATTTGAGATGTCGATAAAAAAAGGCGGGTGAAAATATTTTGCAGTAAGTGAAAAATCTAAAAATCACAATTGGTTTAATGCTATAATTTAATAGATTATTAGCTACAAAATTGTGTCCGTCTTTAGGAGAGCGCAATAGAACTTCTCGTCTATTTAGGCCAAGAACGTCTTGACGTTTTGATACCTTCAAATGATGCGAAGCGTATTCCGTTTAAAGTGTGCGATATTAACTGATGAATATGCAAAACAAGAGTACGAAGCGTAGTTGAATTTGAACCATTTCTGAAATTTTAATATCATTTGCTTACACAAATGCGTTTCTTGCCAAATATTCATCCTCATTATCCAATATTTCTGTTCATCTTCTCAAATGCAAAAAAAATCAACAACAAAAAGGTTTAGAAGAATGTCTCTCATTTCTAATTGGACATACCAGACTCGCGATGCTACGGCTCAAATTTTATTTTGCTAAAAAGCTCGAAATTCCATTCAAAATTTGCACTGCTTTAAATGAAAATTGGAGAAAGAGCTTTCCCATCGTAAAGCAAAAAATATTGATGCTTCCCATTTCAATTCAACCGGGCTATTCGGGTCATGTAACTCAAATATGTTGCTCTCTGGTCAAAATAATGAGAGACATATTTTTTTATTCGCCCGAAAAAAAATGTTTTCAAGATTTATCGGCAGGTTTGTTTTTCGGCTCAAAATCGATTTTTTTGTAATCATATAAGAAATTTTTTTTTAATTACTCACAACTTAGTCAAAAATGAACCGATTTGAATGATTCTGGGTTCAAAATGATCGTCATTACTTACACGACGGCTTCGTGTAGAAACAATTGCAAAAAAGTAATTAGTTGAACATTTTTTATTTTGCAAAAAACAAAAAGTGCGAAACAGGTTTTTTCTTCAAAAATTCATTACTCAAAAACAACTTATTTTAGCTACTGGGCATTCAGCTCAATTGAAGTTTGAGGTGTCCTCTTGGTTTGGAAAAAGTTACAAAAAAAAATACACTTTTTGAATTAGTGAATTTCGAAAAAATTTCGATTTTTCGACTTCTTTAAAGTGCAGTTTATTCACAGATGGGGTGCTGTATCGACTCAATTTGTTCTTCATCGCCACAACTCTCGCAGAAGTCATTGTGAGGTACATCCATTCAACAGGCTAGGGTGCCAATAGTGCAGTGCCCGTTATAACACCTATTGAATTCTCTACATCATCCATAAACATTGTTTTAAACACGAGCCCACAGTACTATTACCTGTGTGTATATATCATAGGTTTTCATCTTGCTAGTGTATTTTTAATTATGCACCCATCACCAAATACTTAACATTTATAGCTGAAAAGCCGTTTATTATGAAAACTACAAAAACTTTGAATATGTAAGCAGGTCTCCCGCAATAAGTTTTTGTTTTTCATGACTTTAAACAACGATAACCTACCTTCTCCACCTGGCGCTGCGGGCGTTGTTACATTTCCATTACCCGGCGAGGAGAGCGAACGACCCAGTGTGCCATTACCACCGCCACGCCTAGTACTGCCGCGTGGACGACCACGCTTCGTGCCGCGCGGATGATGGCGACGTCGAATTCGTCCAATATTGCCATAGTCACCAAATAGAGCTGAAAGAGATACAAAAACAGAATGGGAAATTAATATATGTACATATATGACCGACAATAAATGAAAAGAAAAAAAAATTCAGCGAAGGCAAGCATCCATAAGCTATAAAAGATTTCCTTCAAAACATATGGAAACATACAAACGATTTTCGAATTTTAATAACACAAAAACATATGTGACTTTGCATGCAATTAAAAGTTGGCAGCCGGCCGAGGCGAGGGGAAGAGCGTAAAAGGGACAATTAAAGAACAGATCAATTACAGAGGGTAACAAAAAAAGAGTAAATTTTCCCGACTAAATTGTTACACGAGAGTTCTCCATTTTTTAATTACAACAATTGCTTCAACGCGAGGCGGATTGTAATAAATTGATCGGAAAAACACGAAACCACATGGTGTCCTTAAGTTCGAGTACATTTCGACGCCTTTTGGTTCGTATGCGTGCACGCGTGTAAAATATCGAGCAATAAAAAATTGCTGTTGTGGTAATTAAAAATGGAAGAGCGGTTGTTAATGGAGGCGAAAAATGTGGAAAAATGCAATGGACACACGTCCAAATTGGGCGCGTAGGTATTTCAAATGGCATGAGTTGAAAAGAAAAAATGTTGTTCGTTGTTAAAAGCGATTAATCTAAATTACTAGCGACGAGGACACAAAGGCGCGTATAAAAAACACATAAAATAAAGGACGAAGGAAGTAAATCAACTTTTGTTTGATGAATGGACCTATCTGGAACGGAATTAATGCTGGTCTAAAGAAATTAATGGAAAATGTAAAAATTTAGAAATTCAAAAATCAGAAGCAACTGATGGTCATAGCAAAACTTTTTCGTTTGGGGAGAAATTTACCAAACAAAAATGTGTCTTTCATGTGGGTCCCATAATATTTCTGAACATTTATTTATGAACACTTAAAATATTAAATACATAAGCTATTCATTAGAAAATCATAGCGACTAATTTGATTCCAATTTCTTGTAATTTACATATTTCTTTGATACCTCAATGCCTCGGGTCTATAGGGTCGCTGAACTCATATCTGCAATTAGAATTGCAAACTAAATCTGCCCAATTCTGCTCAATAAGTGCGAGCGATCATTGAGGAGGACTCTTCAAAATCAATGAGGTCCCTTGCAAGGGAGTTTAAAGTTTTTGAGTGTCTTCTCCGTGGAGTTTTCCATGGAGATCTCTAGTATAAATCCTACGTTTTGCGCAGACGACAGTTTATATCGGAGCAAACGCGTTTTATAAACAAAATTAATACCCTGAAAAAATTGTTTACCAAGACCAAAATATCAACCGCAGAAATTACCAAAATGACAGATGGCTATGTTCCAATCCTATGCACACAAAATTTCCAGCCACTGTTAGGATTTTAGGCGTTGGGAGGTTCTAGAGACAGTAGTGAAACCCTGGATTGATACATATTGTTAAGCAAGATTATGCTATTTCACATAAAGTGATGGCGATACAAGATTGGATGGCTGAAAAGTTCCATGACCACATAATACCGGACTTATAGCCGCCTAACTCACGACCTTAATCCCTTGGATTACTACGTATGGGGCGTAATTGCGCTTGAAACCAGTAAGCATCCTCATAATACCTTTTTTTCACTCAAAGCCGTCAATCGTGTCTGCACCCGAGTCGAGCACGTCATTGCAGTTAATGGAAATTTTGATGAATGAATTCATTGATATATAATAAGTTAATACTGTGTAACCAACTCATGAAGTTTCATTAAATTTTGTTCAAAATTAAAGCTAATTAGCTTTACCCTCAAGTTGTCCTCAAATATCGTACGCACCCTGTATGAAAAACTTTCGCTTGTCATACAGCAGTGTATAAAGTTCATTTTCGTCCAAACTTTGATAGTTCTTCAATTGGATTTTAACCTTTTTTAATTTCTCTGTAAATTTTCTAACTCATTTTCATAAGAAATGCGTTAGTCATCAACGCTGCACACTTTCTCTACTTCAAAATCACAAATACTTGTTCAAGTACACACTTATCGATCTGTATTTAAATGCTTTCATCAATTTGAAATATTCAACTGGCCGTAAAAATCTAACTGCCAACTTCCCAGCAGACAGCTACTGTTAGTGAATTTACTGTTTTTGTGCCTCGAAAGTTCATGTTCAATGTTCAAGTGAGCGCCAACCCACTGAGACTGGCTGACTACTACTGCATTTCGAATGGTTTTCAATTTTCGCCTTTTTTTGTATATGAATGTAATGATACTCATATATGACTAGCATGTGTGTAATTGCAAGTTAACTGTAAAAATAACGTAAATAAATCGGCGTTTGCAACGGCATGCGACTGTGCCGTGCTCAATCCATGCAGACCCTCCCAGCTGCAAAGTACCAGTAACTTACCCACCAGCACCAGTTGTCAAGCCTCTACAAACTCTTTCATTCTAAGCCAAGTCAAAACGCTAGTGAACAAAGTCAGCTCAGTAAAGAGTGCACACACAACTCAGAATAATATAGCTTAGCTCAGACTCGGCTTGACTCAGGCAGTCAGTCAGTCAAGCAGGCAAGCAGGCATTTATTCGTTTCAACCTGCCCATAAGTCAAGAGCAAGTGCAAGTGCAAGCTCATCATCGACATGAACATCTTCTACTCGAACAACAACAACAACCACAATAACATTAAAGCGCTGCTCCCAGGAGCTCACTAAGCATACTCTAAACTCATTGACCAAGTCATAGTTCCGCATAAAGCAACAGCACAACAACTAGGTACTCGTATATAGAAGCATAGTCATATCAAGTTGTCAATGGCTTTTTCTTTTTACTCTATCTGCGTTTGCGCTTCCCTACACCAGCAACTACACAACTACATACACACATACCTATTTGTTCTTCTTCACAACACTGAACCATCCACCCATTCATTCGTTCGTTCGTGCGCCCATCTCCAGTCGGTGGGACTTGTTGGCGTGTGCGCCACAAGATTTTCCGTTGTCTCTTGCGTGGCCGAGTGACTCTTCACCGCGTCATGTCAGTAGTCAGTATTTAGTATTTACTATAATATAGATGGTGTGGCACTTTGTGCGACAGCGTCGGAAAGTCATTTAGTGAGTTAGTGCTTTATGACTTTAAATCATCGCATGTGACATGATAAATGCCGGTGTTGACGATTCCCGCCTGCTCAGCCATTCATTCATTCTTAATTAACGACAGCTCTTGCTGCTGAGAGATATTAATTTAGGCTCATTAAAAGTTAAAGTTAGTTGGTACAATTAATTTTTAATTAGTTAATATTATGTTATAAAATGCGATACGATCGGCAGCTCTGTGTGAATGCGATGTAATATTAAAAGAAAGAAAGAGAGAGAGAGCTATCACTAGGGTGCACGCAACTCTCAGTACTCTCTCACTAATATGAAATTTTGATTTTTCTGGCCAATTTCCAAAGACTTGCAAAGACAGAAGCCCCACCTTTTCAATAAGCTTTGCTGGAATATTACGAAATTCATCAAGGACTTTAGAGATTTTTATATCAGGAGAGCTACTTACACACGCTACGAAGGGAGGTCAAACAGTTGGCAATCAAAACGTTACTTTAACTTTTAAGATGCCATCCGAAAGAAAGTCAATGAGAAGAAATATAAACTATAGAGTAAGTTGAGTTTAGTTCTGTGATTCAATTCTCCCCTAAGGAAGAAAAAACACCACAGAGCATTATGCAAGAAAAGTCATTCGTCTATGGGAGCACTTTCCCTGAAAAAACAATGAATCTGTGTAGCGAGTAGAGTTGTGAATTTACAAAACGTAGCCACGCAGAAGTGTGGCTTTGAAACCTTTCTCTAGTCCAGTTTCACCTAATTACAATATATATATTCAAAAGTGGAAAGAAAGAGCTCAAAACAAAAAAAAATTACCGATGATGATGTAAAGTGGGCTGAAGTTTGCCTATCTTGAAAGCCCGAACGAAACACTTTTTTGGTATCTAAGAAGATCTGAGAAGAGTATTTGTATCAATCAAAAAAATGCCGAAAGAAAAATAAGAGAGAATATCTGAGAAGAATATTTATATCAAAGCAGAAAACGCCGAAGGAAAAATAATTAAATATTTAATTTCACACCCCTCGCCATTCATTCCGCGGATTTTTTTAACCCTCCTACTTCTACCACCACTAGGGTAGGACAAACATACTCCACCTAGCGAAAAAAGTGAATCTTGTTTGTTGATAAACAGTCTGTGAACTAGCATTTCGAGTCCCTTCAATCTTGCGCCTAAATTGTTTTTTAAATTCTGATAAAAAGTTTAAAATGTTGATGGGTATTTTTCGAATTTTCATAGCTCTTGTGCAATGTTTTAAATTATATTTTTATAAAAAATAATAATAAATCGCGAACGAACTATATATTTATAAAAAATAAAATAAAAGGAATAGCTTTTTCACAGCCTGCATATTATTCAGTTAAATAAAAATAATAAATGTATATCCTTAAAAAACTTGTCCTGTTTTATCGCAATCTTTCCACTGACTATTTTTGATTGCAGTTTCCAACCGCCTAAACCGATCTCAGTATTCAATCAGAATTGACGAAATATCGTTCATGGGGCTTATCAAAGGATAAATATTAATTTCTTGGATCTTGATTTCCTCTAGGAACGGGTATAAAAATATCTTCTAATAGCTTCTGCCAGTCAGTCTTCTGCTCTAATTCAAATGCATTGCTGATTAAACTAAAGGGCATCTGATACATGAACGAGACATCCTAGTGCAAAACAAAGATTACAATGTACGGAGCAGACTTCATCGGGAAAATGGTTCGTTCGATAAAAAAAGTTTTCCCCACAAACGCCTGGCTTAGAAGTAAAATATTCACCTGTCGCTTTATACATCAAAGACGAATTAGCCAAACAGTTTGGTCAGTAGACATTCTAATTGTTTAAAACTAAATTGTCACACCTTATAGAGGCACGAAATATAGCCTTTATTACTCTTTACAGCCAAGGTAATAATTTTCATTTCATTTCAAATGAAAGAGATTAAAAAATCATTTCAAATCAAAATTATTACGATAAAATTACATATAAAAGACAGGATAAAAATAGATGGCGCATCCTCGAAAATGAGAAGTGCAAAGAACTACACTGAAGCCCTCAGAGCCATTGCAATATAACTAGAGGAGCTTTCAATTCTGTCTCTTTTCTTTCGCCACAGGACGAAATTACTGAGCTTCTTGAAGACGCGTTGAAAATTTCGTATGACCATTGTGTCCAAGTCTGCACACATTAAAAAAAAGTGTCTTATTTAAGACAGAGCGGGACAGTGACGGACATAAAACTCGACGCACTCCATCTACACAGTTGCGAAAATTCGTTTGAGGGAAACTCAATTCGCCCCTAACGAAAGTTATTTATTTTTTAGCGCGAATGCCTCAAACCTATATTTTTTCTAGATTTTAGAGCGATATTTTAAGGAGGAGGACATCGCTAATATTTTCCAAAAGAAAAAAATGGACAGAAGCTACCAAAGAGCTTGAGTTAGTTGACAAACTCTAGCTGCTTTGGACAAGAATCTCAAGTGAATGAGTAAAATTGTATTTTGAAGTTCTTTTCCTTCAATTCTAAACACACTCTCCAGTTTGTTTAAAACCACTTTTGCTGGAAAAATCTTCAGTTCTGTTCTTCTTTAACAAAATGAAACTATTTGCTTTCTTATAATTTGCCGCGTATTTTTAGACATAAATGGTTTTTCTTTTTTTGTATCTAGAAATTGCATTCTATAGAATATACTAACAACAACCACGGCTCTAACCGTGAATTACTACTCTAATCGGCTTTAGAGCATCAATCATTTCATTGAGTTCCTAATTTGATTGACGCTGAATACTCGCTGCTATGTGCTGTTGCCGTGAGTGTAAGCCAATACTCTAGCCGGGCGCTTGACTTCTATTCGAAAAGTATCGTTTCATACGCTTATTACTTCAGCGCTGCCGCAATGACGCACATTTTTTACGCTTTTCATACAAAATATTGCAGGGGATTAAAAAATGCAATTGATGCCAACGAACAATTACATTGCAACATCATCTTCATTTTGCCTACCCTCTGTAAACATACGAGGCAAGCGGCTGCCAGATGATCAGCAGCCACGAGTGAGAAGATAGCGCCTTTGTGCAAGCGTCTTTTAAGGCAAGACGAACCCTAAGCCGCGATTGGATTTATCTATTTCCCTTTCTTTTTGGTTGGTGTTACTTTTTGCGTAATACTTAATTTACTTTAGCAGCTAATCGTTATTGATTCATTATTTTTTTGCAAAATTTCATTTTTTCTGCTTCACCGTGAGAGGTCGCCGCTTTTGGCTATTTATTAAAGAGGGGCGATTTACTTAAAAAAAATTTTGTGCAAGATTTTTCTTTCGCATTTGTATTGTCAGTGGCTCATGAAGCCCGTAATGTTCACTAAGGGCATGATGGTATGTAAAATTTTAAGGATATTAGTACCCAATAAAGTTGAGGAGATTAAAAAAATGTTTGCAAGCACACAAATACTACTGTGGGCAAAAAGCAAGGTGAATTTATTTGTCAAACTTCGCGGGATTAAAATTTCGTTCTAGTTATTTTTTTCATGAGTTGGCAGCACTGTTAATAACACCTGGGCCAACTTTCATGTGAATGTCATTATCAGTAATATATTTACGCTTGTGTTTACCAAACGACCAAGAGTGCATTTTTCGATTTTTACAATGTCTGATTTGATTGAGCAGAGAAATGCCATCAAATTTTGTTTGAGGAATGAAATTTCGGCTGCGGAAACGTTTAGCATGTTGCAGAAGGCATTTGGAGATTCGACCATGTCACAGAAAAATGTTCATACGCGGTACAAAGACTTCAAAGAGGGTCGAGAACGTGTTGATGACTTGGAGTGCTCTGGACGACCATCGACGTCAACAGATGGCCAACACGTCAATAAAGTGAAGGAGTTAGTGCTCAAAAATCGTCGGCTGACTGTCAAAGACCTTACTGATATGATCGGAATATCAAAAGGATCTGTGAAAACCATTTTGAAAGACCATTTGGGCCTACGAAAAGTCAAATCTCGTTTGGTACCGAAAACTCTCAATTTCTTGGAAAAAAGTCGTCACGTTGATGTGTGTGAAACAATGCTTTCAGACTATCAGGACAAGCTCAAATGCATCATTACGGGAGATGAGACTTGAATTTATGCTTACGACCCTGAAACAACCGACCAATCAAGCGAATATCGTGCTAAAGGCGAGGCCAGACTGAAAAGAGCACGTCAAAGTCGTTCAAAAATAAAGGTCATGATGACAGTTTTTTTCGATTTTCGTGGTCTGGTGCACTATGAATTCCTTTCAACTGGCCAAACTGTTAATAAGGAATATTATTTGAGCCTTCTGCGTCGTTTACGTGACGCAATTCGTTTAAAAAGACCAGAATTATAGGCCAACAACTCTTGGTTTTTGCATCACGATAATGCACCGTCTCACACTGCACTCGTTCTTCGTGACCAGTTAGCCAAAAATTCCACGCATATCGTTCCACAACCACCGTATTCGCCTGATTTGGCTCCGTGTGACTTCTGGCTATTCCCAAAACTCAAGAGACCACTCCGGGGAACGCGTTTCGAGTCGATTGAGGAGATAAAAGCTGAATCGAAGAAGGTGCTGATGGCTATACCGGAAATGGACTATTTGGCATGTTTCGGGGATTGGAAAAATCGTTGGCATAAGTGTATTTCATCGAGAGGGGATTGTTTTGAAGGGGATGAAATTGATTTACAAGAATAAATAAAGATTTTTCATTTTACAACCAAATTCACCTTACTTTTTGCCCACAGTAGTACAAACTGATGATCTACTGATCTACAAAGATGTTTTCCCTAAGAACAAAACAAAATGATTGCTATAATTGTAGATGCCCAAAAATTTAAGGCAGGGATATCTACCAAACCAGATATCTAAATAAGAACATTCTTCTGGTATTTTTAATTAAAATGCAAAGAACAACACTGTAAATTCGCAGAATATTTTCGATTTTTGATTTACGGAAAATATCCCGGCCGTTTAAAAATCAGCTGGTGCAGTAATCGAAAACAATCGACCGTATGCGTCTTACGATCGGTGGATGGGATGAAGGGCTAACAACTAACAGGAAGTAGAGTGGACTTTTTACTGTGAAACCATCTATATTGGGATAATCTACCAGGTTTATTGAAATCAAAACCAATGACAGATAGCTTTAACCCAGACCGCTTTAAAGATTGCAGAGAATTTAATAAGAATAATTTTTGAATCATCACAGGAATTCTAACAGGGCCGTGCAGACTTGCAATATACTCCAATGGGACTTGCAGATTTTGTAGCAGTGATGCGTAAGCGGGACGATATATATATTGGGTAGTCGAAAAAGTATTTTCGTATTTTGTCAATAAATGTCGTTTGAGTCATCTATCTCCAGTGCTACCAATCACATTGTGTCATATCATATGGTGTTAGAAAGGTGACATTTTAAGCTTCATCTAACCGAAAAAAAAAATAAATTCGGAGAAGTTAAAAAAAAAGTTATAGCTGTTCAAAAATGAGTGAAAATAATGAAGAAATTCGCTATATTTTGAAATTTTTGTATAAAAAAGGGAAGAATGCCACGCAAGCCACCAATGAAATTTGTGAAGTTTACTGAGACGATGCTGTATCAGTTCGTGTAGCACAACAATGGTTCGCTCGCTTCCGTTCTGGAAATTTCGATGTGAAAAATGCACCTCGCTCCGGTCGACCTATCGTTGAAAAAGTCGATGAAATTACGGAAAATATTGACCAGGACCGTCACATAAGCTGCCATGATGACTTGGCGATCAAGGCACTAAACATTCATCATCAAACGGTTTTGAACCATTTAAAAAATGTTGGCTACAAAAAGAAGCTCGACGTTTGGGTACCACATGAATTGTCTGTGAAAAATTTTTTTGAACCGAATTAACATCTGCGATTCTTTGCTGAAACGAAATGAAATCGAACCATTTCTGAAGCAAGTGGTAACAGGAGACGAAAAATGGATCAAATACGACAATAATGTGCGAAAAAGATCATGGTGCAAGGGTGGTGAAGCTCAACAAATGGTCGTAAAGCCAGGATTGACGCCTCGAAAGGTTATGCTGTGTGTTTGGTGGGATTGGAAAGGAATCATCCACTATGAGCTACTCCAGCCTGCTCTGGATTGATTCTACACTTTACTGTCAACAACTGATGAGATTGAAGCAAGCAATCGAAAAAAAACGGCCAGAACTGATCAGCAGAAAGGGCGTCGTCTGCCATCAGGACAACGCTAGGCCACACACATCTTTGATGACTCGGCAAAAACTGGGAGAGCTTGGCTGGAAAGTTTTGATGCATCCACTATATAGCCCTGACCTTGCACCATCGGACTACCATTTCTTTCGGTCAATGCAGAACTCCCTTATTGGAGAAAAGTTGGCTTAAAGAGAAGCCTGTGAAAATTTCTTGTCGCAGTTTTTCGACGAGAAACCACAGAAGTTTTACACTGATGGAATAATGTCCTTAGAAGAGAAATGGCAAAAGGTGGTCGACCAAAATGGTGCATATTTGGTTTAATAAAGTGCATTATAAATATAAAAAAAAATGAGTTGAAGTTTGATTAAAAATACGAAAAGACTTTTTCCACTACCCAATATATATAATTGGCGCGTACACCCTTTTTGGGTGTTTGGCCGAGCTCCTCCTCCTATTTTTGATGTGCGTGTGGATGTTGTTCCACTAATGGAGTTACCTACAGTTTCAAGCCGACTCCGAATGGCACATATTTTTATGAGGAGCTTTTTCATGGCAGAAATACACTCAGAGGTTTGCCATTGCTTGCCGAGGGGCGACCGCTATTATTGTAGAAAAATGTTTTTCTTAATTTTGGTGTTTCACCGAGGTTCGAACCAACGTTCTCCTGTGAATTCCGAACGTTAGTCACGCACCAATCCATTCGGCTACGGCGGGACAAACAGCAGGGTAAACAGATGCTACCAATAAAATATACTACTCAATAAAATGGGACATATTCTAAAGTTTATTGAGGGAGTTGGGCTCAGAGAAATACTCTCCATGTTCGGAGTACTAAGTCCCTTCGTAGTATTTTTTTTTGTGTGTGTGGTGAGGTAGGGTTTAAAATTCCTGCGTACATATAGCGAGCGTCGTTTAGCTATTTGCAAAAATATCCATGTCCAGATAGCATCTGTGTAATATAAAAGTACACCTCTCAGAGCTGTCTTTCAAAGCATTTATCTATGTTTGGTATAAGTCTCATCATCCATCTGCCTTTCTTGCCTTATTTGTAATGTGTGTGCTGTTGTTGTTGTTGTTGTTGTTGTTTTAACAGTAATGGTAGCCCTGTCAGTGTAGGGCATATCACCGGTCATCTTTGTCTAGCTAATCTAGGGGTAGGCCCAGGAAACATGCTGTTTCGACAGGTTGGGTCCAGATGGAGAATGTTGTTAGATGAGTCGGTTTTAGGGGCCATGTGAAGAGGTGGTTAGTGTCGTGCGGGGTACCTTCACATGCCGGACATGTGTTTGGAATGTCGGGGTCGATTCTGGATATGTAGGAGTTTAACCTGCTACACTATCCAGAACGTAGTTGTGCCAGTGTTACACGAGTCTCACGGGGAAGCTGGAGCTCTTCGTCTCCAATAGGTGATGGTTGGACTCCGATTACGGCATTCACAGGACGGGATTTCATGAAAGTGGTGACATTTCCCATGGTAGCTGGTTCTACGTTACCGGAATGACTCGGGTTTTTCCCGACCAAGGGCTGCCACCCCAGTATACTAGCTCTGTCTAGTGAACCGTATAGTGTGTGTGCTCTAATTTATTGGCTTTAAGGATACATAGTTCTCTTCGTTCTTTCGCTAGAAGATTTACAGGCATCATGCCGCTGATCGCACCGTGTGATACGCTGAAGCAACACGTAGGGTAGCAGTGCTTTAGGCTTTGGCAAGAATCTTGCGGAGATACTCAGTTTTAAGTGGGTTCGCCTATATTTCACATCCCTATAGTAAAATAGAGCAGCGTCCGCCTGCATGCGATGGGCCTCGGATGTTAGCCATTAATCTTGATAGCGCTGAGATTGTAAATCGTCTCATAACATGGTAATATTAATAACATTATTAATAATAATAATCTATGCTAATGAGGTTAATTTATGGCTTAATGGGTATGTGAATTAGAAAATTGCCTAACTAGCGGTTCTCGAGACTCCAATAGATCCCTAAACATTTACCGATTGATGTGAATTGTACGCCGATGACATCGTCGGTCCAATTTTTAGAACTGAAGATTGAGTCCACGTTACCGTCAACAGTGAACGCTACAGAGAAGCTTTTAAAGAGTGCTTCGCAAAACATGCAGAATGAAATTTTAGGAAAATTTAACATTTCTCAAAGGTAGATTTTAGTTTCATGGCATGAATTATATTATATATATTTGTTGCTGCTTTGCTATCTGAAGAAGTGTAAATTTTGTTCACTCCTTCGCAGTTGTACTCCAATACTCTACAGACCCTCTCATATTACTAGAGTACATACACTTGCTGTAGTAGTACTTCCTTCCAGACTTATTGATATCTAGAAAAAAATATTTATTGATACAAATTAATACAAAAGAGCATAATTGTTTTTATTTCTCACTCAAGAAAATGAGAAATATTACAAGCGCCTTGTATCGTGATTCCTGGTAATAATTTTCAAAAGTCACAAACGAGAAACAGAGTTTACTTAACGAGCGAAGTAGAAATGCACTACAAAAGAAACAAAAAGTAAAATCTCATAATTTACACCACTGTTGTAGTAGTAGCAATTCAAAAATAAACATCATTTAGGAACGAAGAAAATTCAAGTGAAAAACAAATAGACAGCAAAGCCCAACCAATTGACGTTTCTGTTTGTTTGAAGCCATTGACCAAAATCTGAACACAAGTCTAAAAAGAGTTAAGACAAATATAACAAGAGTGGATATGAAATTTTCATACTCCTCGTGGTTGCTATTGATGTTGCTAGCTGGTATCTCCATCAAAAGTAGGCGAACCTTAGAAAGGCACAATCGAATTGAATTTATTTGGAAGTATTTCGTACTTCTTTTTTTACTATAATATTGATAAAACTTATGACAATGCCGCTACCGAAATGAAATTGTTGTAACTTTTTAACAAAACAAAAACAAAGGCGCTTGTCACGGTGCAGCGCTCAGTAAAACTGGCAGCAAGGCAAGGCAGCAGCGGCAGGGCTAAAACGCCAATCAATCGGGCCAAGTGAAATAAAGTGGCAGTCAAGTAAGGCACAATGAGGCAAACAAACAAACTTGCATATGCATACTTGCGGTTAATAAAAATGCACCACCTACCATATACAGGGTGGCTGATGAAAGCCGCTACCAAAAAAAAATTGAATAACTTTTTTTCTTTTTAAGTTATCTGTTCCATTTTTGTTTTAATTTGCAGATTGATCTTTAAAATTTATTAAAATGGATAACTGGGACACGCAAACAAGAATTTGGATAGTCCGCCGCTATCACGCACTGGAGTCCGTAGTTTTGGTACAGAGAGAGTACAGGCGGATGTTTGGCGGCGATCCCCCGAGCAGATGGACCATAATGAGACTGGTGAATAATTTTGCTGAGCAAGGAACAGTCGCAAGAAGGCCTTATCATCGAAACCCACCAGTTCGGACGGAGGAAACGATCGCTGCTGTAGCTGCAGCTATACAAAGCAATCCAAGGGTTTCAACAAGAAGCCTTATCTGCTCAACTTGGTGTCAGCCGACAGTCTTTGCAAACAATAATGCACAAAGATTTAGACTTATTTCCCTACAAAATTCAAATGGTTAACAAACTGAATGCAGCAGATTTGCCGATTCGCTTGGAATTTTGCCAGAAGATCCTGCAAATGGTGGAAGAAGACCAAAACATGTTAAACTGCCTTTTCATGTCTGATGAGGCCCATTTCGATTTAAACGGCAATGTGAACAAACAAAATTGCCGAATATGGAGTACTTCTAACCCACAGATACTCCACGAGACGAAATTGCATCCTCTTCGCGTGACAGTGTGGTGTGCGGTTTCTTCACGCTGTATTGTCGGGCCTTATTTTTTTGAAGAAAATGGTCACACCGTTACGGTTACTGGAGACCGTTATTTGAAAATGCTGAAAGAATTTTTCTATCCAGAACTACGCCGAAAGAGAATTCCTTTCAACTCTGTGTGGTTTCAACAAGATGGGGCAACGTCTCACATAGCCCAGACTGTTATGACAGAGTTGCGACGAAAATTTCCCAATAAACTGATTTCAAGAAACTCCGAATTTCCTGGGGGGCCCCCCAGGTCGCCTGACCTTACTGCACCTGATTTTTTCTTGTGGGGTTTATGTAAACAAGAAGTTTATAAAACAAAGCCAACAAATTTGGATGAACTAAAACAATCCATTCGGGCAACAATTGCGGCTATTCCTGTCGCAACTCTCAAAGCAGCAATGAACAACTTTTTACTAAGATGCCGCACTTGTGTCAACGAGCATGGGGGGCATTTAAATTCAATTATTTTTAAAACTAGTTAAGCTACATTTAATAAAATTTAATGACCATCAACTTGAAAAAAAATAAATGAATTCCATACACTAAAAAAAAAGTTATTTGAGTTTCTTAATGTAGCAAAATTCATCAGCCACCCTGTAGCTAAAACTGAAAATTTAGAGGAGTGAGTTTAGAAGTTAAGTTATGCGTGCATTTTGTTCACTCAGACGATATAGAAAAAAATGTAAAAAAATAAAAATTTAATAAAATGTAGTTGAAACATTATTTTTTCCGCTAAGCGTCTGGTGCTTTTCTTTCAGATAAAAATCTTTTTTTGCATGCTTTATGTGAAGCAACTTAGATTTACACTTCGTGTTTATGTTTTTAGAAGCTAATTTTGACAATTGTCGAATTGCTTGAATTTTCTACAATTGTAGGTCAAGCTCAAATCTACAAACACACCAATTTCTAGAAGAACTGATGACAATGTCCAAAATACCAATAATTTACTTATTCTGCAATCGAATAAGTGAAAGAGTAATTGCCCGCAAGTGTACTTTTGTATATAAAGAAGCATACTCAGTCAAGTAACCAGTCAACCGGCCTAGTCTGTCATCCGGCAGCGAGGCGACAGCAATAAATACTCGTAAAATCAAATGTCGTTGTTATTGCTGTTGTTACTCCTTTGGTTATACAATTGCCATTTGCATTTAATATTTTATTTCATTCTTACTTTTATTGTTGTTTTGCTGTTTCGCCAATTTTTTCAGCGCATAGCAGAAATGAAATTGTGGTAGGCTATGAAAACTTCGGCGTTGGCCTTTTTTTCTTTACCTGACTTTTGTACAAGTACTACAACAAATATTAATACAACTAACAATTTACCTCGATAAGGATATTCAAGGCATATAAATGCATAAATTTATTTGTGCAAGTATTTGTGTCAGCAATGCTGACTATTTATTGTGATTTTTGCTTATAGAAGTATATTTATCTGTGTGTGTGTGCCTTTGTTGTGGTATTTGGGGCATTGCATTTGCATTTTGAACTGAAGACGACACGAATAATCAATTTATTTTTGCTGAAAATTTATGGCGCGTGCAAAGGTAGATATTGGGTAAATAAATATAAATGTATGTGTGTATATATAGGAGTGTATAGTTGTTGTTGTAATGAAAGTTTAATAGGTACTGTATTTAAAGGAAAGTTCTATTTCAAGCTGCGCCATGCCGTATGCTTATTTTTCCAATCATCGAGCCAAGCGCCTGTAATTCTGAACGGATTTATGTTATAATTTATTAAAATACCATCAAAACTAAATAGGAGTATCCAGCATTAAGGGGGTAGTATGGTTAATTCGGTGTAAAACAAGCATATTTTTCGAATTTTTTTTTGTCGACACAGTTGATTTATTCAAAATTTTAAAATTACTTCATTATAAAGTCATATTTAAAGAATATTGTGTGAAATTTTCATTGATTTCTATGAAGAAATGAGTTGGTGGCAGCGAATCTTCGCGGACGTCTCATAAAAAAGTTTTATTGCGGTGTCCCTCAGAACTCATTACTGGATCAACTAAAATCAAAAAACCAAATTGATTTCATCAGCTAATAAAGTTTCGCAGGTAACAGCGTCGAATTTTTTTTTTTTTTTTTTTTTTTAAATTTTTTGAAGCGCTTTGAAGTCAAAACACCGATTTTTCATAAAAAAAACTTGAAAACTTTGTTGTTTTAAAATATGACAAAATTTAAAAAAAAAACTCGACGTCATTACCTCGTGAATAAAGTAAAGAAACAAAAAAACCAAATTTGAAAAGAATCGGTGCAGTAGATATGAATCTACAGTGGACACCGACCGTAAAAAAGGCAAGTGTGAGAAAAACGCGTTTAAAGATTTGTGAAGATTTTTACAGCGTGAAATCCGGTTGGAGAGGTAGATACTTAATCCTTTGTGTCTTTGTCAATTTTACTCTAATGCACTTCAAACTTTCACACAATAATCTTAAGATGTTATAGAATAATTAAAAAAGAAAAAAAAAAAAAATTAAAAAAAAAAAAATACCATACTACCCCCTTAACAATGCAGTGGCGTACCTGAATGAGAGCAGCAAAGCGAAATCTTTTATATAAAACTTTAAAATTTTGATAAAAATTTTCCGAATTTTGAAAAATTTGATACAAAGTTCGGAACTTTGCTTGTATGTAATATACTATGAACTATATTTTTATAAAAAAATACAAAATAAATAAATCAACAGTTAATTGATCAGTACGTGGTGCACACTTTATTTTGACGCTGAATGTACTTCTTACTTGAAGCGCCCACGTTTTCGGATCGTGGTTTTAAATTTTTAGTATTTTAGGACAACTTTTAATATTGATGTAATGAATTTAAGTAGATTTAGCCATTCTTATATGGCCATATTCTACTTATCGGCATATTGGGTTTTTATTTATTATTTATTATTATTGAAAAAGGATAATATAATTATGCCTTAACAATCTAGAAAAAGCGTTAGCAACTAAGGCGATCAGCTTAACATTATTGGGTTTTTTCTAAAATGTCAGACTATATAACTTCGTTTTTGCACTGTTCTTACAAATTTTAAATTTTTTTTCAAAATACCTGTTTTTTAACAATTTTTTTAATAACTTTTGGTAATTCAAAAACAATATAAGAACCAAAACCTACGCCAAAACATTTAACTTAGGCCAACCCTACTGAAAAAAAATCAAACTCTGAACTTGCATTTTTTCCATATTAATCTTCCAGTTATTTATTTACTTACAAATTAAATAGGGGCATAAAGAATTTATTTATTTAATTTTACAAATTAAATAGCAGTATGAAGAATTGAATTACAACACGTAAAGTACTAGCCACTAAAGCCAGATAACAAACGATATTTCCCAGTCCCGGTACAATTCGCTTTCAGTTCCAAAATTTCCTCTATTATTTTTTTCTTGTAAGCGAAACTGCTCAAACAAATCTAACAGTTATAATCTAAAACGGAACAAGCCATGCTATACCACCTCTTTACCCAATCCACTTATATCAGTGTATTCGAGTTCGCTGCTACAATCCTCGCCTAGTAGGAAGTCGTTTTGCAAACAGTTTCCCAGTCTAAGATCTCAAGTAACCACAATAGTACAGTAGAAATCAGGATATTGGCATCTCACTTACAAACACAGAAAAAATCTCTAAAATCTTTTGATACGATTTCTCACAAAATCTTATTTGTTAAATTGGTAACTTCTGGTTTTCATGCTATCTTTTTGGAATGGATTAAATCGTATCTGGACAACAGAAGTTCTAGTGTTGTTATGGATGGCATTTCCTCGAAACCATTTATTGCCACCTCTGGCGCTCCCCAGGGTAGCACCTTAGGATATGTATTTTATCTTCCCCTCATAAACGATATTTCCTCGTATTTCTCTTCAACGAGATTTCTTCTTTATGCCAATGACTTGACTGTTTACTCTGAGGTTGGTTCTTCAATTCTTCAATTCAATTAGCTTATAACGGGTGTGTAATGAATCGCCTTTTCCTTAACATCAAAAACTGTCATAAAGTAACGTTTTCTCAGATACCACAGCCATTTCTTCTTCTTCTTAATTGGCGCGATAACCGCTTACGCGATTTTGGCCGAGATTAACAAAGCGCGCCAGTCGTTTCTCTCTCGTGCTAACCGGCGCCAATTGGACACACCAAGTGAAGCCAAGTCCTTCTCCACCTGATCTTTCCAACGCAGAGGAGGCCTTCCTCTTCCTCTGCTACCACCAGCTGGTACCGCATCGAATACTTTCAAAGCCGGAGCGTTTGTATCCATTCGGACGACATGACCCAGCCAACGAAGCCGCTGGATCTTTATTCGCTGCGCTATGTCTATGTCGTCGTAAAGCTCATACAGCTCATCGTTCCACCGTCTACGATATTCGCCATTGCCAACGTGCAAAGGTCCAAAAATCTTACGCAGAATCTTTCTCTCGAACACTCCAAGCGTCGCTTCATCGGATGTTGTCATCGTCCAAGCTTCTGCGCCATACGTTAGGACGGGCATGATGAGAGTCTTGTAGAGTGTTAGTTTTGTTCGTCGAGAGAGGACTTTACTGCTCAATTGCCTACTTAGTCCAAAGTAGCACTTGTTGGCAAGAGAGATTCTACGTTGGATTTCAAGGCTGACATTGTTGTCGGTGTTAATGCTGGTTCCTAAATACACGAAGTCTTTTACAACCTCAAAATTATAACTGTCAACAGTGACGTGGGTGCCGATACGCGAGTGCGCCGACTGTTTGTTTGAAGACAGGAGGTACTTCGTTTTGTCCTTGTTCACCACCAAACCCAAACGCTTTGCCTCTTTATCCAGTTTGGAGAAGGCAGAACTAACAGCGCGGTTGTTAAGGGCGATGATGTCAATATCATCGGCATACGCCAGCAATTGTACGCTCTTATAAAAAATTGTGCCTGAGCGATTAAGTTCTGCGGCTCGTACGATGCTCTCCAACATCAGGTTAAAGAAGTCACACGACAGCGAGTCACCCTGTCTGAAACCTCGTTTGGTATCAAACGGCTCGGAGAGGTCCTTCCCAATTCTGACGGCGCTGCTGGTGTTGAGCAACGTCATCTTACATAGCCGTATTAGTTTTGCGGGGATACCAAATTCAGACATCGCGGCATACAGGTAACTCCTTTCCGTACTGTCGAATGCAGCTTTGAAGTCGACGAAAAGATGGTGTGTGTCGATTCTCCTTTCATGGGTCTTTTCCAGGATTTGGCGTATTGAGAATATTTGGTCAATGGTGGACTTTCCAGGTCTGAAGCCACACTGATAAGGTCCAATCAGTTGGTTGACGGTGGGCTTCAGCCTTTCACACAATACGCTCGCTAGAACCTTATAGGCGATATTTAGAAGACTAATCCCGCGGTAATTGGCACAAATTGCAGGATCGCCCTTCTTATGGATTGGGCAGAGCACACTTAAATTCCAATCGGCAGGCATGCTTTCATCCGACCATATTTTGCATAGGAGCTGATGCATGCACCTTACCAGCTCCTCGCCGCCATGTTTGAATAGCTCAGCCGGCAGTCCGTCGGCGCCCGCGGCTTTGTTGTTTTTTAGCCGTGATATTGCTATTCTCACCTCGTCATGGTCGGGTAACGGAACGACAATTCCAGAGCCATTTAGGTACCATGAAATTTATCTAATGCCACTCTTCAATCGGTTGACGAGATTGAGGACTTAGAAGTGCATACTAAAAAATTATCTCAAAGTCAAACCTTACAGGACCCAAAAGGCGCATGATCTCACACCAAAGCAGCAACAAGTCAGACTTGAGAGAGCGAAGAAGTTGCTTCAATTGGCCGAAAGCGGTCAATTTCCGAACATTGTGTTTGACGAGAAAATTTTTCGAGTTGAGCAATTCGTAAACTCCCAAAGCGATAAGATTTGTTTGACCGACTGTTCATACGATAATTTGAGTCATCGATTTGCCACCGGAAGGGAGCCCGCCACAGGTAATGGTTTGGACCACTGTAACCGCCGATGAGCGCTTTTCAATCGTTTTCATCGAACCTGGCGTCAAGGTTAATGTGAAATATTATCGGGAAAGTATTCTCGTGGTTGCTTTGAGGCCGTGGGCACCAGCAGCGCCGTCAGAATTGGGAAGGACCTCCTCTTTCAGACAGGGTGACCGCGCTGTTAGTTCTGCCTTCTCCAAACTGGATAAAGAGGCAAAGCGAATGGGTCTGGAGGTGAACGAGGACAAAACGAAGTACCTCCTGTCTTCAAATAAACAGTCGGCGCACTCGCGTATCGGCACCCACGTCACTGTTGACAGTTATAATTTCGAGGTTGTAAAAGACTTCGTGAATTTAGGAACCAGCATTAACACCGATAACAATGTCAGCTTTGAAATCCAATGTAGAATCTCTCTTGCCAACAAGTGCTACTTTGGACTAAGTAGGCAACTGAGCCGTAAAGTCCTCTCTCGGCGAACAAAACTAACACTCTACAAGACTTTCATCATGCCCGTCCTAACGTATGGCGCAGAAGCTTGGACGATGACAACATCGGATGAAGGGACGCTTGGAGTGGTTGAGAGAAAGATTCTGCGTAAGATTTTTGGGCCTTTCCACGTTGGCAACGGCGAATATCGCAGGCGATGGAACGATGAGCTGTATGAGCTTTACGACGACATAGATGTCATGTCGTCCGAATGGATACAAACGCTCCGGCTTTGAAAGTGTTCGATGCGGTACCAGCTGGTGGTAGCAGGGGAAGAGGAAGACTCCTCTGTGTTGGAAAGATCACCTGGAGAAAGACTTGGCTTCACTTGGTGTGTCCAATTGGCGCCGGTTAGCACGAGAAAGAAACGACTGGCGTGCTTTGTTAAACTCGGCCAAAATCGCGATTGAAGTACTATTTTCTGTGTAATAATGTAGTATAATGTTATTGGAATTTACTCTTATTTGGTAATTTTTCAAAATGTCTGTACCATTACTAGACATACCTAAATAAATAATAAAACTAGTCATCTTCCCGCTTATAGAAATCAAAATTAATTTTGAGCTGATCCTACAATACATTTACGCCCAATGAATGAACCATTCTGGTGCTTATATCCGGAAAACGCTGTATATATGTATGTATATAATTATATGCCAGTCTATAGACTAATCTCAAATTGATGCTGGAATGACGACTACAAATCCTTACTGAAAAATTTAGAATCTTCGTCTTCCGATTTCGTTCCACCATAATCTCTTGATGTTGTTTAGATGCATAATTGCTTGAAGTATGTATGTACGTTCCATTTGAAGTGGAATCAAATGTTTCTGAAAATAACTACATTTTCTTTTCAAAGACCATGCAAATGACCACATTTGGCTTCAATTGTTCTCGTTTTCGACGTTTCCATCAAATTAGTCAGTGTTTCAGCCAATGTGGTGCCGAATTCACGTCGTCTCGGTTTTCAATTGGCTTCGATGTTATAAGCGGAATGTCTAGCTCGTTGGCTGAATCTGTGGCTGCCATTACTAACTAAGACTTCCAGAACCAACAAATTTAGCGCATGCTACACACCTTATAACTATAAATGCTTTAATTTTGTCTTCCAATGCGTTAATTGGAGCAGGCTTGTCTGAATAGACATGAGCTTTAACATAGCCCCACAAAAAATTATCTAAAGGCGTTATATCGCACGATCTGGGTGGCCAATTCACAGGTCCCGAACGTGAAATAAAATGTTCACCGAACTCGCCTCTCAACAAGTCCATTGTTACGCGTGCTATGTGGCACGTGGCACCGTCTTGCTGAAACCACATGTCATGCAAGTCAAGCTCTTGCATTTTGGGCAAAAAAAAGTTGGATATCATTTCACGGTAGCGCTCACCATTCACAGTTACATTACGATTCGCAGCATCTTTGAAGAAGTACGGTCCAATGATACCTCCAGCCCATAAACCGCACCAAACTGGGACCTTTTCTGGTAGCTCTTGCCATTCTTCTGGCTGATCTTCGCTCCAAAACTGACAATTCTGCTGGGTACAATGGGTACGTAAACCCATTGATCCAAAAATGAGCTTCGTCGCTGAACACAATTATTCGACTTTAAACTTTCTTAACAGAACACGCATTTTTATAATAAAATTCAATGATTTGCAAGCGTTGTTCGTTTGTAAGACGATTCATGGTTAAATTATAGACCAAACTAAAGATGTTTGACAGTGAAACAAAACACGAAACGTGCGTCAGCTGTTTAAACCAACTGTTTAAAAAGATAATAGCTAAAAAACCATGCTTTATGTGAGATACCGGCCGAAACATTGGAAAGAGTATGCCAAAATTGGACGAAGCGAATGGACCATTTGAGGCGCAGTCGCGGTCAACATTTGCATGAAATAATCTTCAAACATTAAATTGTATGTACTGTACTATCGATTTGAATAAAAATTTCACGCATTTTTCTGAATATTACGTGTGTTTTTTTGAAAAACTTTCCTATAGCTCTTAAAAAATCACCCTTTATTATTAAAACAAAATGTGTATTTTGTATTAAAAACAAAAAAAAACTGTTACAAGTGCTCTAGGTGATAATACTAAATAGTTTTCGGTTTTAAAAAATACTAGCTGTTGTAGCAGTTCATTAAATCTTGCCAGGCGCATTGATGCCATCGGTTGTCTCCTCTATCTCATCTTACGCTGAACACAGGAAATATGTTTCGAAAGAGTGTCGTGCGGAGTACCTTTGATTCTGGATAAGTTAAGACCCTTTAGTTTACCTTTTCCAATAAAAAACGGCAACTGTGGAATCACTGAAGCTATATCCCAGTGAACAACATTAACGAGTGGTTAAGTAAATAAAGCTTTACAGTTTTCTCGAAATCATATCTCGAATATATTTTCAAAGTGATAATTTTTTCAGATGAATTTTTACAAGAAATAATTTTTACTGCTTCGAAGAAAACGAATATTCTGAATGTAAAAAGTGTAGACAATAGCAGCGCGGTATACTTGAGAGCAACGCTACAAGCCATTACCGCTTCTCACAAGTTCCACAATACTAGTGACATGATCAGAAAACAGTCGCCACTGATACGACTTTAACGACTATTCTCCTGAAATGCGAAACCTCTACTTCTCTCCATTCTTATTTCAAATCTAATTTTCATCTGCATTTACGTTTGCATTATTTTTAAACTGTTGCACTGAACAACTTGACGCTTTAGAACTATTAAAAAGAGCTACCTAATATAACGATTATAATAATTACAAATTAAACACATTAGAAGCTGAGTTCGACCGCAACAACGAGTGTCCGAACTAGTACACGTATTCGTACAAATCATCGTAGTACGGCCGTATTATAGGCTTCGCAAGATACTCAAGACGTCTTAGATGCTCGCGCCATTGTCGATAGGTCATACGTCGACGCGGTGGCACCTCCTCAATCGGTGGCTCAGGTATCGGACAATGTTGCCGTAATGGTGGCACCATACGTGGTAATGCCAGCCGTAACATATTCGCAGTTGGCTTGTAATTGAGCGCGGCACGTATGATGGGAAAGCGTAGCGTCGACCAGAATTCCGTCTCCAGTTCCAGATGATGAAACCACTTCGGTACTTTGGGAGGCGCAAATGGTCGACCGCGATCCTTTTTAGCTGGTTCTTTGAGCGATATTTTTGGCGCATACGGGTAATCAGGTGGAGGTGGAAAGATATACTTTTCACGTGGATCTCTTGGTTCGCTTATTTTTGCAGCATGTTCCAGCAATTCTGCGAATGTATATGTTTTCTTTTTTTTCTCCTTCTTTTTCTTAACATCAGTGGCTTTGGTAGTTGGTTTGTCACTGCAATGTGGTGGCGGTATTTCGCGTGGTGCTGCATTCTTCACGGCCCAGCGATAGAAACGGACCCAATCGCGGCGTGTCATTGGACCACGCTTCTGCCAGCGTGTCACTTCACGCTTGGGTCGTGGGAAATTGAAATGTTTGGGTAGCGCATTCTTTTCGACCCACTCGAACCAGCGTGGACGTGGCTTTTCCTCCTCAGCTGGTTCGACCAGTGAAGCTGTCAATGACATAGTGATGGCAGTGTTGTGTGATTTTGTCCTTACGTTTGAGAATAGAACTCAAATTGTTGTTTTTTTTTTAATTTGTTTTTGTGGACGAAGTTTCGTAGGTTGACACTGGTTTTGTGGCTTATGGATTAAGCCAATGAAATGTTCTAACAATAACTACGTAGAGTAACTGTTGATGTAGCTGTTGATTTGGCTATTTTACTTTTACTGCGTCAGTTGTTGATGGTGGTGGGGGTTAGGTTATGAGGCTACGTAGTGTAACTGTGAGCGGTAGTTGCGAGTCTTAAGTTTAACTCAGCTCGTTTCGGCGGTTATTTTAGCTGATGGTGCAAAGGATTCTCCTGTCTTAACTGTTTAGCTGACGTACTTCAAATTAAAATATCGAACACTCTATTTTGGTTTTACTGAGGATTATTCTACTTGAAGTACTACAATTTAGTTTGCGGCGTTGAAAGTTGTTTTTGTTGGTTTGATATTTGTTTGTATCGGTGGTTTGAAGCTGCTATTGTAGAGTTTTCGGATTTTACGGAGTTTTACGCCAAAATTTCAGCACAGAAATTTCGAATCGAAAAAACCGCTTTGATTATTTGTGTTTTGGTTCAAATTCTATATATGTGCGCCGTTCTAATGCCAATTATTTTCCAATATTTTTTATATTCAAAAATATTTTTTTCAACTTTTCAAAAATTTTTGATTTAAAAATACTCGAATATGTGTTTTTTCTAATAATAAAAAGGATCCAAAATAACGTCGAACATGGAAACGAAAAAACTAGATGAAACCACTTCGCCTCTCTAATGAAAGATGCAAAACATGCAATGTGAATGGCTGCGGATTCTAAGTCCGCTAGACACCCACAACAGAGAGTTTAGACAGCGATGTCGTGTTTAAAGAACGCGGGACAATGGCAGAGAACGTTTTCAACACTTTCTCGTCGTTCTAGCAGCTGTAACAAAAGTCATTAGAAGCAAATGGGTTTCCAATAGTACAAATGTGAAGTTTGTGAAATTCCGAAGATTCGTCAATATGCCGCTCATATGTTACCTAAGCTCTATGACTCTAATGAGTTATTTCATAGAAGAGGCGGATTCACCATAAATTTAGTTGGCGCCCCTCGGCAGGCAATGGCAGACCGCCGAACGTATTTCTGCCATGGAAAAACTCCTCGTAAAAAAACATCTGTCGTTTGGAGGCTGTGATTAACTGCTAAACATAGCGCTAAATGAACTCTTTTTGGTAGCTTAGGTACTTTATTTTTAAAGCAACGCGGTAGGTACTTCCGTAACCTACTATGTATGTATATGTTTGAAAGGCATCCGGCTCTGTTTGGCAAAATATCCATATTTCACGCGTATTGCCCCAAAAAGATGAGCTATTGATTTAAGCGATATGTCAGGCTGTATTCTATATTGTTTTGGTCCTAGACATACCGAGCAAGTTCTTACTCATAAGCACACCCTTTAGAAAACCAAATGTTTTTCCTACAAATTTTACTTTTCCTCCACAAATTTCTAGAATTTGCAGCCCAGTTTGCTAAGGGAGTCCACAGCCCTGGAGGAGCCCTGCCTCCATTAACCCATAGGAAGCAAACTGAGTAATGTACCTGAGAATATCATATGATATTTCAATTAAATTTTTGTAAGATAAAATAAAAATACACTTGAAAAAAAAAAAAAAAATTAAATTTTTGTAAGATAAAATAAAAATACACTTGAAATGAAACCCACTAGCTTACGCAGCTAATTTATAAAGTTCTTTATTTGTAGACATCTTTTTTTATACTGCTTTTGGTTTGGTTGATTAGAAAATGAATCCTGCTTTTGAAAAAAATCCTTTTACACTTATGTCAATTGTGGCATTGCGGCTTTCAATAGTACATCTCATAAAGTTTTTTTTACTGCTATTTGTGTAGCCGCTAATTTGCTTTTGGTTTGATCAAATTTCCCCCCTTTTAGTCCATCCGTGACCATCCAATCTCGTCCGAAATTTGGGTAATTAATAATATAACCTGAGATGTACTCCAATGCGTCTTCGCATAGTAAAATTCATCGACCTCAATACCGTCTTCGATTTTGTTATTGTTCATTTGGGTGACTTTTTCATCTAACTCATTAAATTCTACAGAGGGATCTGCATAGTCAAACTCAAGGTCAAGCCACTTTGCGTTATCTTGGTTATAACATACAAAATGAAGAACAGTCTAAACTCTATGAAAGTGTAGATGGCATACTCCAAGGTAATATAATGGGCCTAATACTTTACTTGATTTACACACAGGATCTACCAATCACAGAGGAAACCATCGTCGGAACTTTTGCAGATTACACCGCCCTACTCGCTATAGACTCCCACCCCGAACAGGCTTCCCTCAAACTCCAGAAAAAACTTGATAAAATAGCTCAATGGCTGAAAGACTGAAAAATAAAAGTTATCGAGACAAAATCTGCTCAAGCTACTTTTGCACTCAAACGAAACACTTGCCCACCCGCCAAACTCAATAAACTCTTGGCACGCATCTCTACAGCAATCTCACATGGAAAACGCATATTTTCACCAAACACAAAGCACTTAGAAATGAACTACGCAAACTATACTGGTTGATTAACCGAAATTCTCATGTTTCTCTCAAAAGGAAACTCTTAATCTACTCAGTGCTTTCCATACATTTGTAATAAAATGTCTCAGTTTTATGTACAAATATTCCTGAATGTTAAGAAAACCGATTGCAATAAATCAATGGTTTAAAAAGAAAAAACAAAAACACTTCGTGTTGCCGACATCAACTTTAAGAGTCATACTCAGTATTCAGGTATTATTTGGTAAAAGAACATATTAATCATAACGTACATGATAAGTGTATATACATAAATACAATTATAATATTTCAGTACAAAAACACGAATTTCACCAACATAAACGTACGCCCGTGTCAGATGAACGATGAAACTAATGAGAACCCCATGTAAATGAATTCTCACCACCGTTGCGTTCCGTAGTATCGTAGATCGTTGACGTGGGATTTTGGATTGTTTCCATAGAAACGTGTCAGCTGATTGCTCTCTCACTACACAGTGTTGCCAAACAGCACATTTCGAAATCATTTACAAAATAAACTTATACAAATTTTAATTTTTATTAAAATAACTTTATAACAAAGTTGAATAATGATAATTCCGGATAAATGAACTATTTGCATTTGTTGGTTTTTGGCTTTGGTTTCTTAAACAATGAAAAATTGAATAAGTGTCGATACCACAAAACACAAACACACAGAAACCGATGTTTGTGTAAATATGTAACCAAAGGAAGCAGCTATTTTCTACGAGCACAAGTGTTGCTCAATTTTGTGTATCCCACAGGCAACGGAAAGGGACCACGATACGTTGGTGAGAGTGAGCACCATTAGTTTTATTGAAGTGGAAACTTCTTTAGAATCGTTGGGAGTGATTTGAGACTCGATGAAACGAAAAAGCGACACCACTCTTGGCTACGAAGCGTTATATGTTGACATATGTACGTATATGTGTGTGGCTGCGTACTGCTGAGCCACGCTAGTATAGTGAGTATTGTAGTATGTATACTACACTGCCTATTACTTGCTTTAGTGTTTAGTTCAAGCGTCATACGTATGTATGATAGTACTTATGTGTGCGCGCCTGCGTATTACGGAGCCACGGTGAGCGAGAAGGCATTATGTATACCTATACTACACTACCGAATACTTGCTTAGACCAAGCGTCCTACGAATGTTTGTGTGTATGTTAGTACGTCTGTGTAATATACGCGTTACGACGCTCATAATAGCAACTGCGTGTGCTGTATTGCGTCCGTATTTTTATTTTTATATTTAAATATTTACCGCAATTTCAGGCGGTGTTGCAATATACCACAATCAAAATGACGGTGCTCGTATTGTAACTCCACAGATAGATCTGAATGCACAGCAAGTAGAATCACTGTCTGTTCAGCTCTCTAAAGTGGGAGAAATATGTGCATGCGAAACCAGATTGAGCAATGGAAAAACAGTTTTAATTGTGGCAATTTATATTTCACCGAATCAATCAATAAATAGCATCACGGAATTCATTCACGAAAATTTAATAAAGTATACACCAGAAGTATAGCGGATACTTAGAAAAGATTACGATATAGTTCAAATGATTTTAAGTGGCGATTTTAACGCAAATTTTGCATTGGACACAGCGGTTCCTTTAATTGACTTTCTCAATACAACATTCAATTTAAAAATGTGTAACAATCGCACTGAATCGACAACACGATCAAAAACAACAATTGACGCGGTATTTCAAAGATATGTTGACAACATCGAAACCAAAGCATTTGTATTATATTTTAGCTATCATAAGCCACTCGTATCATTTGCTGAAATTGAAAACATTGAGGATGAATAATAATAAAGTGAAGAAAATAAAATATGAACTTTATAGCAATATTATAATGAACCTATAATTATCCCGCTCCTAATGCTGCTTTCGTCTCATTCTCTCTCAGTTTGTTTTACGGAAGGTTTCACTTCTATCGCGTCTAACCGTTAGACTGGTATTTTTTTTTCTATAGTTTACTTAAAATAATTGTTTTCCGAACTTCCAAAACTGAAAAGTAATTTCATTCGGGTTAAAACTAATGACACTTAAGCTGGTGACAAACAGGGCACAATTCACAGCGATTTGTGCCTAGTCCGTAGCAAACACACTGTACACAAATCCGCAAACCATCGTTTCGTTGCGATCGTCATACTGTTAACATGCGAAAAAACGGATGAAGCGATTGCTCTGGCAGTTATTTACATTAGCATTAAAAAAACGAAAAAAAGACAACCAGCAGGTTTGGATGAAAGAATGCCTGTAAAATAGGAACAATCATTCTTATATTAAGTTGTTAAGAAATATGGAAATGACTGCCCCAGGGTATCAAATTTTTGTTTAACACTTGTAATTTTTCCGCTTACTCTTATATCGACGAGGGTCAGCAAAAAATGAGAAAATCTACAAACTGTCCCACAAATTAGCAAGGAATCCCAGGTAAATGAAAATTTTCAACTACTTGAGATATGTGCCCGCAATTCGCCATACATGATGGATTTTCTCCCAACTACAACAAATCGCTGGGAATTGTAGCCTGTTTGTGGCCAGCTTTAATGCAAATTTTTCCAATGCATTTCACGAATAGTCAAATAAACACGTTTACATTTTTTGTTTTGGTTACTTGACTCACTGTATACACTGTTTTATTATTAAATCATGAACCAGAACCATAAATGTGCATATGTAACGACACTATATTCGATATTCATTTATTTTATTTTATTTATGAAGGTATATAACATAATGAGCGAAACTGTATTGCGCTTTCACTTATCGGTAAGTGAGTGAAGTTAGTTGCGTTGAATTAAAGTGGTACCATTCTCTAGTTCTGTTTTTACGTTCTACGTCACGAGTGTTGTCAAACAGTTGTGAATCAAACTTTTGAACTTTATACAAAATTTAGAAAACACAACAAATATTCTTCTAAATTTCGAATCGTTTAGGAAATTGATGGGTACGCCAAAATATGGCTCATAGAATTTTAATAAAATAAGTATGATACAACTTTTAAGTTTGTATAAAGTTTGATTTACGAGTATATGGGTTTAGTTGAGGCATGCGCAATGTTTAAAACAAAATAAAAATATTTTTGCTCCAAACAAAAATTCAATTTTAAAATGAAAACCACGCCATGGACTCAGTTATACTCGCCAGTGTACCTTACCTGTATTCAAATATGAACGAGACGGTATCAATAAAACGGTCCGCGGATGACATATGGCAAAAATAATTTTTTTTTTTTTTTGGTAGGACTGTTATAAGCTTACATGGCAAATTTCAGCGTGATATGTCACATAGTTTGTTTTCTGTGCTACTGTAAACAAGTCAAGCTCGAGTGTGTTCTTCGAATTCTCTTTTATGACTTCAATTGTCTCAAAATGTTTTCCACGGAGCGGCAACTTGAGCTTGGGAAACAGGAAAAAGTCACATGGAGCCATATCAGGCGAATACGGTGCTTGCGGAACGATATTAACATTATTTTTGTTCAAATAATAGCGAACAAGACGTGATGTGTGAGGTGGTGCATTATCGTGATGCAAGAACCATGACTTGTCGTCCCACAATTCCTTCCTTTTAAGACGAATGCTCTCGCGCAAATGCTTTAAAACGTCTAAATAATATTCAGCGTTAACCGATTTTGCGATTTGTGCGATTTTCAAGCACAATTTCCTTTACTTTTCCGATGCTTTCGTCGTTTACTGATGTTGCTGGACGACGTTCATGAGGCAAGTTTTCAACCGATGTACGGCCCTCTTTGAACGATTTGTACCACTGGAAAACACGTGCACGCGATAAAGCAGAGTCCCCATAGGTTGTCTGCAACATTTTTAAGGCGTCTGAAGCCGAAATTTTCTTGGAATAACAAAATTTCAAACAAATTCTTTGTTCAACTTGAATTTCCATCGTTAAATTCCGAGAACACACTCGAGCTTGACTTGTTTACAGTAGCACAGAAAACAAACTATGTGACATATCACGCTGAAATTTGCCATGTAAGCTTATAGCAGTCCTACCAAAAAACAAAAAATGTATTTTTGCCATATGTCATCCGCGGACCGTTTTATTGATACCGTCCCGTTCATATTTGAGCAGAAGGTATGTACTACGAGTATACACGGGAAAATTATACCCGATATTTTTGTTATTCTGTCTTCCCTATTTGAAGAAATTTCAGGTGGCTTTAACAATCATTTGAGTACATTTATTTAGACAAAAATTCAGTAGTAAATAAACAGCAAATTATATCGGTATAATTCTTTTACTCGTAGAATAAAAATATTTTACAAATTCACAATGCACAACCAAAAAACAAAAATACTTCAAAATACGATTAATTCAAGAATAAAATTAAATTAAATTAGGAGTAATAAACAAATCTTTTCTGAGAGTTCATATATCTATAGATACGTCGACGGATCATTAATGGCCACTTCTTAATAAATATTAGAATTCGGCCAATAAGCAGATATGTGTCATCAGAAGCAGCAAAAAAGTGAAAAAGCAAAAAACAGGAAATAAGGTTATCGCTGTTGAGACTTTATATCAAATGGTCACCGGCAATGCCCACCAGACAACAGCAAAACAATAACTATCAAAACAAAAAAAGCAGCGTTGGTGGCATCAAGCATTGCAAGCTGCTGCCAAATGCTGTTGATGTTGATGACGATGGTGATGGGAATAGCGATGGTGATGGCAATGACATCAGTATCCACAAAAATTGACAATTGAAAATTGAAAAATTTTACCGATTCTGCCAGGCATTTTAGCATCTTTCGTTTTTTGTTGCTTGATGGCTACTGCCGATGCAGTGATCAAAGGCCTGAGATGCGCATCGGATGCACACTGACGGCGAACGTATAGATGGCTGGACAGATGGTTGGGCTAAATGGTGATTGAGTGAGTGTAAATGGAAAATAGTGAATCGTAAATGCAGCAACAACAGTTAAGGCTAACTGCAACTAGATATATATGCTGATGTTGTTGTTGTTGTTGCTTTCAGATGACATCCTCTTCAATGTATATATTACAGCTGTGAACGTGCCTGCTGATGGCTGGCTACTGTCAAAGGAATTGGGTTATGACCTCGAATGCGTGTTGCGCGTGCGCCGCGCACCCAACAAGGTAATACCAACTATGGCGAAACAACAACATCAACAAACACTAGAAATATTATACACAACAACTGCAGCTACGCAAAATAAAGCTAATAAATATTATACAGCAACAGCAACAATAGCAAAATATTCCGCTGTTGCATGCCTCACTCAGGTGGTGGTGGTGGCTTAAAATGCTTAGCGTTGTGCCAGCAGCAACACTTCCTGCTTGCAACTCTATCTGCCGATGCTGCGAATGTCACCTTTGCTGCTGTAATTGTTGTTGCTATTACTTTCTCAGCTGGCGATTTTTTCAATTCGTTTGCATTTCAAATTGAAGTTTTTTGCATTTCAGCTGCAACTTATGTTGTTATTGTATATGCTGTTGTTTGTTGTATTTGTTTCTCTACGAGTATTGCCTGATAGCAGATTTGCTTGCTGTGCGGACACTTGCAATACTTGGCTTTGAATTGCGATAGCGTTGGTGGCATGCCACTTGAGCGATCTTGAGCTTCGAAATGACTTGGGATTTATTTGTGAGTCGCGCTTGATTTGGCTTGATTGTTGTTGGTTTGCCACTGTAGCTGTTGCATATGGCACATCATGCCATCAGATATGAAATTGAGATTCGTTTGCCCTAAAATGGCATGAAACGAAGAAGGAGAAGAGACTTGAATTGGGATACTTTTTTCTACTTATATGTACATAGATATTTTCTAGAGGTACTACTAGATACTGGGTGTGTGGGTGTGTGAGGTTGTAGGCGATTGAAGAGCTACCCTTTACACTTTTGGTGCAAATAATTTCGGGAAAGAAATAAGATGAAAAAACATTAAATTAAAATAAAATAACATAAAACAAACTGTCATAAAATACAAAAAAAAAAGAATAAAGGAAAACTAGATTTAATAAAATAAATAAATATAAGTATACATAAAAAATAAAAAAAAATGTTTTCAAATAAAATAAAGTAAAATATCTCCGATGGGATTGATTAACTGTAAATTTTGTAAATCGTTTGATGCTGTGCATTCACAATCAAATCAAATGAATACACGAGTATTATTACTTATTCATTGCACTTTGATTATTTAATGTAATGAATCTCCCTAAATTTGTTTGTACTTATATATATAGAAAGGATTTTTTTTATTTCATAAATGTATAGTGTCTTATATTAAATATCTTAAAATATTCAATTATCGACTTTTTCGCCTATCATTCTTGGGTCATATAGAGGCAATTCTCTCCTTGAAAGTTACTAATTTATCATACAGAATCAAATCCCATTACAAATACAAGTCAAGACTCAGCCGCTTGGGAGATTAGTGTGGAAACTAGCAGACTAACACCAACATTTTACCTATACCTACCTACACAGTATGTTCAATAAATAACAGATATTTTTATTTAAATCATGGAACACGTAGAGCTATCTATTAAACTTTGAACATATTTAAAAGGTACAAGCGTCAGCTTTCAACCGCAGCCAACTTCATATAAATCGTTTGACAGGTTAAAAACGCGCCTTTATTGACAGTATGTTTCGTGCTTGTGTCGTAAAAATACAATGGAACAATGTGTTAAACTTGGAAAATCATTTAGTGAGACGTACGAATTGGTGCAAAAAGTTTATGGTGATGATTGTTTAGCTCGTTCAAATGTACCTATATAATTGGTTTAAACGATTTAAAAATGTTCGTGAAGATTTGAATGATGATGAAAGACCTGGTCGTCCAGAAGCAAGTAATCGTGCTGAATTGGTGGAAAAAGTCTGCGAAATCATTGCTGTTGACGGAAATTTCACTGTAAGAATGTTAGCTGAAGAATTAAATTCATCTACTGGTACTATTTGGAAAATTTTAACTGACGATTTGGGTAAAAGAAAGGTTTGTGCACGCTTTGTTCCACACCAATTAAATGAAGATCAAAAAATCGCTCGTGTAGAGCATTGTAAAGACATCATTTCCACAGCTGAAAACGATCCAGATTTTCTTGATTCGATCATAAGTGGTGACGAAACATGATGCTTCAAATATGACCCTGAAACTAAGCATCAATCTGCAGAATGGAAGACGAAAGGGGAGCCAAAAGGGGTATTGTACACAAGGAATTTGTTGCAGAAGGTCAAACTATTAATGGAGAATACTATTTACAAGTTTTACATCGTTTGTGGTCAAGAATTGTTCGTGTAAGACCTGAATATCCAGAGGGGAAACAGCTGTTTTTATTGCATGATATTGCACCACCTCACAAAACTAAAAATGTTCGTGAATTTTTTATGCAAAAACATATTTGTGTCATCGACCACCCTCCGTATTCTCCTGATCTATCACCATGCGGCTATTTTTTGTTCCCTAAATTGAAAACTGCCATGAAAGGTGCTTTTTATGATGATATTCCAGCCATTCAAGCAGCCGTGACACAGGTGTTAAGGAACATTCCCTTAGATGGCATAAAAAAGTCCATGCAGAAATTGGTTGATCGTTCTAAACGTTGTATCGAGTTAAATGGAGACTATTTTGAATAAAAAATAACTTTCAAACACAGTATGATACGTGTTTTACTCTACATCTGAAAAGTTATGTTATTTATTGAACATACTGTGTATCTACCTAGTAAAATGTTTGTGTCAGTCTGCTAGTTTGCAGAAAAGACGTTTTTGTAAGTTCAGGTGGGTATTTGCATCGCACACTTGCTGAAGTGGAAGTCGGTCTAAACTAACAGTAGCAATTTACCTGCTCCTCCGAGGTAAACCCTTTTTGATTGATCTGGCTGACACTTGTATCCCTAAGGTCATCAGTGTTATTCCAGAACGATGAGCCAAAATATCTAAACCTAGTGGCATGCCACGCAGGACAGTGACAGAGAAGATATCTCACAGACTCTACCTCCTCCTCATTCTTGCGGCTTCTGCAATAGTTGAAATGAGATACGTTCAATCCTTGAGCATTTCGACTTAGGAGACAGTGGCCTGTGATCAAAGCAACTAACATAGAGGCGTTTTTCCTTGACCGATATTACTGAAGCGACCAATGCAGTTCCTAGGTTGAGAAGGGTATCTCTATACCAAGAGACAGGAGCGTGGTAGCGGCCTCTCTCCCTAATTTGTCTGCCTTACAATTCCCTGGTATGTACTATGCCCTGGCACCCATGTCAAATGGATACGGCAATATTCCGCGAGATGATGGAACTGCTGGCAACCTCAACTAAATCTCTTGGTAGCCGTTTGGCTGTCAAAATAAATAAATAAAATAATACAATAATGTACGCAAGAAAAAAGGCAACATTTAAAATAAATATTATTGCAATTTAAACACAAACAGATCAAAAATATGTCATACATTCTTTCATTATTCCACTAATTGAAAATTCATTTCAAGATCGCTTAATTGTTCTCGTCAAACTTCAGCAGAAGCCACAAATTTTTATTGTGATTTAATGAAATATCAAAAAAAAGCAATATATTATATTAATAATTAAATACAGAATCCAAGTTAAGCAATAACCACTTTAGAGCAACGCTGTAGGTGATGTTGTTGTATATACAGTTGTGGGCACAAAAGTCTGAACAAATAGTAAACTCGATTTTCAGGGGTTATAATGGCTATAGGGCATACGAATTAGAGTGTTCGCTGCCTTTTCAGTAAAAATACAAATAAAATAAACCGTGTCGTGTCTATTTTTAAATAAAAATTTTTGTGGTTGATGAAAAGTGGGTAACCGCTGTGGAAGTTTAAGCTATGCCGTATTTTAAGAAAATTACCGAAAGTAGCAAAAAGAAAGAATTCACCCTACGGAGAAAAATGCACCATCCTGAAAAAAGGCAAAAATTAGGATACAGAAGTAGTATAGGAGAGGTTATCTGCTGTTTCACGCTTTCTGTCACACAACCTGCTACGTACAAAATGGGGTACGTCCACAACTTTACAGTTGTCTTATCACTCCGCAAATCTGCGCGTACTCCAATGGCGCCAGTTGAAAACATAAGTGAGTATTGCTGTAAAAAGTAGTGTTACATTCTTGATTACAATTTTTGGAAGCGCCTCGAGGGAGCGAGCAACGCTGGTTGCCTTTTCATCCCTTTAGTGGGTAGTCACAAGATTTTTAGAGTTTGGCCTGCGTCAAAGTCGCCTCTGCTTTTTCCTATTAGACGAGCGCAACATTAACATGTAAAAATAGTTTGAATAGTGGTGTTGTACAGGATGGTTTTTAAATCATGTGTTATTTTGACAGTGACAACTCTTTACGGTTGGAAATCTTGTCAAAAAGTCAGTATTATATCATAATCGCTTTCGAGCCTGGACAACTTTGGGAAATATTGTAAATTATTTCTCAAGCCATTGTTGTCTAGCCCAAACAGTGCATTTATTAAAAATAAGTCAATATCATATTTTCTAACGAAGCGCGTCTTATCTCGGCGGCTATATTAAGTGAAAAACTGCCGCATTCGGGGATTGGAAACCCTACACGTGATTCTCGAGAAGAGTTGACAAAGTGACAGTTTGGTATAAATTTTGGATAACTTTTGGCACCAAGTTCGGTAATCGTGCTGTCAGCCGACATTTCGATGACAATTGGCCAGCTGCGATTTGACGCCGCAGTGATTGAATTGGAGATATGCGTCCAGGTGAGCCCTCTTACCTATGGGGTAAACCTCTAACTTAACCTAACCCAATGATAAATTAATGCTCTGGTCTTTCAAATAGCTTTCACTCGGAGTGAATTCTATGAGAGTTTGTTTTCAAGGATTGCCAGTGGTACGCGCAACATTCTTGGATAATTGTATCTTTATTCTTTGAAAAAAGAGGTTGTCTGTAAAGTCGGTTTACTGACGATAGTTTAACGTGACAACGTCATAAGAAAATATTGATGAAATGGTTGCAATTTTTAAAACAAAATTTTAATTTTATTTGTTAGATAGATATTTTGTATGGATATAGAGGAGGAGGTAAATGGAATTGCAATGGAATAGGTCAAGTTACATTTACACAAACGTGAAAAATGACGAAACATTTATCAAATTCATGAAAGATATCTTCAATTTCAATTGCGCATCAGATGTTAATAAGTCAACAACACTAAGAGGCTACATCATCGATTTGCCTTTTTCAAGACACTTTATACTCGAAACACCCCCTTTAATTCCCTACTTTTCCTATCATCGTCCTATTCTCAACAGAGAAATGGTTCATTACCATGCACACAGGAAGAAGGCATATGCAAATACAAGGATGTGAATTTATATACCTACAAATGCGCATATACATACATATATATGCTCACTCATGTAGGACAGAGCCAGATGTCGAACGTTGCCGAACGCGGGGGCCGATTGTGCTCTTTGTCGTTCGTTCCGCGCTCTCGCTTGCAGTTCAAGCACATTAGCTTACATTTGCTTGCGTACGGAATAGATTCGTATAATTGATATGTCCATATGATTTGTATGCATCTTTACATATATGTAGATTTGTTCTTTTTGAAAATTGCGCGAAATTGTATATGTATATGCATGTTTATATACATATATTAGTATACAACATATCTTATAAGGTATATGATAAATATTAAAATACATTTTTTCCTTCATATACAATAAAAAAATTAATAATAATAATATTAAAACAACAGGTATTATTAACAAACTTGGTTTTATTTTAAATTATTCAAGTAAATCAAATAAATAAGAAGGCATATGCAAATACAAATACGTGAATTTATATATGTACATATGCGCATATACATACATATATAAGCTCACTTAAGTAGGAGAGAGCAAGATGTCGAACGTTGCCTTTCGTTTGCTTTGTCGTTCGATCCGCGCTTTCGCTTGCAGTTCATTCAAGGTAACGACAAATGAGCAAGGTAACACTAATGAGCAAGGTAACGACACATTTTTTTGTGCGTGCAGCCTGTTAAATTGAATTATAAGACGTTATCACGTCAAAAAAAACAATTGTTCGGGTGAGTTGTCCTTTCAAATTTTTTTAAAAGAAAAAATGAATATAGAGAAGTAGTATAGCCACATCGTAAATTTTTAGGAGTCCTAATTTGTATATCCGCAACTGTATATTTTTACATAAAAAAGTTGCTGCTGCTGCTTGACATTTTCCCTCGCTATGGGGGCCAATAAGGTGTAAATTTATGTGCATAAGTGTGCGACCCAGTGCGTAAGAATGTGCAACCGGCTTCGAGTATAAAGGTTTTCAAATGAGCAATAGTTTTGTATGTACGTATAAGTATATGTGTGGCTATCTATGTAGGCACATATGTGATTGATTTGAGTGGCGAAAAAGTTAGGCGATTAATTCATTGTTAATTTTAGCGATTCTCGCGTACGCAATTCGCGCATTTGTACATTTTTATCAAATGCAATTTTCATGCCACACAAGCCCCCTATATGAATGAGCACGCACATACCTACTGTATGTACATATGTATGCATGAATGAGTTAAACATCTGTTTAAGGTGTTGCTAGGCGTTCTCACTGTACTGTTGATAGTCTATTGCTAATAACACAATTTTCTGTCATGTCCAGCAAGAGCTGGAAACTTTAGTTCAATGTAAATACATACATACATATGTATTTGTTGTACTTGAAAATGTATTTATAATATCTTGTAGTTTTTTTGTTGTTGCAAATTATGTGACTTTAATTTGTGGTTGTAGAAATTTGTTATTTTGATTGTTTGGATTCGGTCAAATTGTTCTATTGGGCTGTACTCGCACCCAGCTGCTGGCTTCGGCTTGTTAAATTGTTGATTCTACACACGCATTCACAAATATTTCTTTTGCTTGAAATTTCTGTGTTTTTACTAAGTTTTTTTTTCGTTTTTCTTCTTCGTGCTGCAACCTTTATTGCCGCATGTTGTTGGCCGCTTGTCATTGAGCTTGTAATTTATACCAAATTATCGTGTCAAACAGCAAAAGTAGGCGAGGATCTTTGACATATGCGTAACTGCCACTAACAACAACAAAAACGACAATATCAACAGCTTAAAGCGACAAACAGCGTGAAAATGGGTCCAAATACTTTACCTATTTTTTTATTTTATTTTAACATTTTTTTTTTGTTTTGTATTGCTTTTATTTTTAATTTGAAGTTTTTATTGCATTGACATACAGTTGTAGTATTTGCTAATAGAAGGAATTTCCATTGACTGACTTCTAATGACATGTTCGTTTAAAAATTTCGAATATTTGAACAACTCGAAATATTTAGTAAGCACCAACGACAACTTAAATGCAACTATTTGATTTGAAGAGATATATTACATTAGGTTAGCATGCTTGCAAGGACTGTTTTTATTACAAAACACTAACAAAAGAGTGGAATATTGAATCGCATAATAGCCGAAGTGCAATTGGAGCGGACAACGAATTCACCGCGCTGTCAAATTACGAACACCTTCAAGTAAATAGCACTGAACACAGCCATGGGGCAAGCGAAATTCGACCGACGACATTTTGCTGAGATAGTTCTATTTGTAATTTGTTCAGCGATAGAGACGGCAAAGTCAAGGATAATAGATTTACCAGGTTTGGCCATCAGCTATGGTGAAAAATAATATTGTGCGGATTTCTGCCATCAGTTGTTGTTCAGACGGAAAGAAGTAACATTCGCGAAAATTTTATTGATTTTTTTCGTATATCGCTAACACAATCTCAGTTTTTGTAAACACATTTCCTTTTACATCAGCACATCAGCTGATTCTGTCAAATTGGTCACACCTATCTATGGGTGTACTCATATTTAAAGAATGAACACGAATAAAACGAGTCGATTGTGTTTACTAATCACTCACTAACACGTGTTTTTTTTTTTTTTTTGCGGTACTCTTGATTTTCCCACACGACATTCGTGCACATATGTACCGCGTTACTGTACCTTTTTTTGTTGTTTTTCCTTTTCTTTGAAGTTTTTGAAAAAAAGTGAATGCAATGAAATAAGTGCTTCTAATATGGCCCCAGGGCACCAAATCTCAGGAATAACAGGTTTGCTTCGCTTGCCTCGGACTCCCTTCCTAAGAGAAAAAAAACCATCGCACACTCCACTTAATTTCCCGGAATTGCTCCATTCAAGAAAAGATAACCCTAAATTTATTACAATTAGTGCCACCGATATAAACAAGCCCATTTCTAAATATTCTTGCTTCGCTGTACCTAAAGCTCTAGAAGCCATCAGCAAAGAAATAATCTCAATTTCCGAATTACGTGCTGGCGATCTCCTTTTGCTTGTGAAGAACCACCAAATTGCCCAAAAACTTATTTCAACCAAAAAATAACCCGGTGTCTGTGTAATTGAGGTGAAAATATCATGAAAGCCTCAACAGCGTAAAAGGAACAATATACGCTCCCTGTTTAAATAATGTTAGCGAGAAAGAAATAATAGAAAACCTAAGTAAGCAAGGTGTGGCCGGAGTTTACAAATTTGCAAAAAAAAAAACAAAATAGAAAAAGTATCATCACTGGAATTGTATTACTTACTTTTGACCTCTACGAGCTTCCTGACAAAGTTGAGGTATCTTGGCGAAGTGCAAGAGCAAAACCCTACTACCCCAATCCAATGAGATGCAAAGTTTGCCAACGGCTTGGTCGTATCGCCAAACGCTGCAACAACGTTCCCGTATGTGATTCATGCAATCTTCCAAGCCACTCTACCCCCTCGCATTTTTTGTGCAAACTGCTCAGGCGATCAGCCGGCATCTGTCAATACTTGTCCCAAATATACACAAATAAAAGATATATTAAAAATAAAATGTCAAATAAAATGCTCCATGCGCGAAGCACTAAATCTCGATAAAGCCCAAACACCATCAGTACTCAACATCCCTTTCACGGAGGTAGCCAAAGAAGCACAAAAACCAAAAACCAAGTCAACTCAACCAATCTCCAAGCTTTCCCTTCCATCCCCAATCGTCTCATCAAATATACCGCCGATTAATCCTTCATTTGCTATTCCATATAGAAACTCACCTCAAATTAGCTCTGCTATACTCTCATATTCACAACAAAGCAACAACAACCAGCAATCCAATGAACACACATTTAAACTCAAAAACCACCTTCCCGATCATTACGGCGCCAGCTACCTCTTATAACAACTAAATAAAACAAGTCACCCAAATAAAAAGACAACTGCTACCTCAGGTAGCAATCTCTGTTTAACTCCTCACTCTACAGAAGATACCTTTTCTATGTTTAACATTTTACAGTGGAATATACACGGGTACTACAACAACTATACCCTATTAGAACTTCTGATAAAAGAATATTCACCAAGAGTCATCTCTCTGCAAGAGACAAATATTGCCGCCGATAAAACTGCAATCGCGGGCAATGCGAACAGATGTTAAAAGAAGTAAAGCAAAATTAAACTTGAACTTATTTTTAAAAAATGTATGTTTTACAAAATTATAAATATTACTTTTAATTAGAACAGGCTAGAAAAATGTCATGAAGAAAGAACTAAAACTTCGCGACTAAATAACAAAAAACAAATTACGAATATGGTAATCTGGTCATACTGGTGCTAAAACCACGTAACTCATTTTCAAATTCCCTGAGAGCAAAGGAAAGGTACCACGATAGGCGCCGTCTCATTATTTTTTCCATCATGGGGAAATACTGCTGGAGTGACAGTCCTTGGCCGGATATACATAAATTCCGATAACGAGGAATCAACTATCGTGGGGGCGTTAGATACTGTTTTTTCTTATTTACTGGTTCCGAATTTTTGCTGTATACAAGCTGGTTTACATAATCATAGGCTTCACTTCAACAATCCAGGGATAGAAAAATCTTAAATTTGTCATCTACTCGTAATCAGTGAAGATTACTGCGCTCCCTTATAATAGCTTTAGCTGCAATTCCGCAAGCAAATTAACGCGTTCTAACAATGCCACTTTACCACAGCCTACAGTTATTGTAATACATACTATGGTCCGAGGTAAACAATTGAAATTCTCTTTCGTAGAAGTATGAAGCAATTTGAAAAAATAAGCGTGTCAAAATGAGACGCAGTCACAGCAGATTCCATGGCAGTAAATTAAAAAATAATTTAAACAAACACACAAAACACAATAGAAGTTGTGTAAAAGAAAAAAAAACAAAAACAATAATAGAGAAATAGCATTCACAGGCAACAGCAACAACAATCATCATAACAAGAGCAGAGCATGCACAGCAACAGCAACAATAACAAGAATAGTTGGGCGCATAATAGGTGCGTTAAGCCGAAGAGGCTGAAAGAATTGGACGAATGAAAGCAGCGCATGGTGGGCAAAATTACCACTTTACTTGTTTAAAATTAAAACTAGATATATCTATTTTTTTTATTTTTATAAACTTCTAATGTTTTTTTTTTATTTTTCACTGCCTTAAATTTTTAAAGAGTTTTAGAGAATGGGAGAGAGAAGTAAATAAAGTAAATAAAAGAAGAGAAATATTAGTACAAGCTAAGCAGAAATGACTGCTGGCCACCTACATAAACGGGCATGCTCTCTGATGTCTCCCAACCAGCGTACAGCATACATATACGACTCTACAGCATCCCTTTCTGGTACAATGCAAATGTGAGTCGGAGTTAGTGGAGTTAGGAGTGAGTGCGGTGCAGTTAACAGCGAACATAATACACATCGCTTGCAATTGCCATGCACTACGGTTGCTAGAGTTAGCTTTACTAAGTATAAAATATTTTTCTAAATTCTTATAAATAAATATTTTATAATTTACATAGAGGTATTTAAAGAGTATTGCAACACCTTAGTGTTAACTGGGCTCTACTAACAAACTTATTTTTCTAATTTCGAAGAAATTGTGCATGATTGACCTTTAGGTAGTGGGCGAGTCCTAGTAATAGAACAGCTTCATACCAGGCAACCGCTGATATGTATTTAAGGCAAAGTATAGTACGAGGGATGCCTTTTATATTTCGGGATTTGGCAACCCTGGTGTTTTAATCTGGCAACTGACAGCTGTATCGCAAAGTTTGACATTTTTTGGCTTTTACGTACTCAGAACGTTTTGAAATACCAGCGCTATTTGTGTTGCTTACAGTAACTTAAAATATTCATCTCGGTCCAAAAATGGAATTAAATCGTGAACATTTTCGTGCAATTATTTTTTACTACTTTCGACGTGGATTAACTCAGCAACATTGCATGGATGAACTTAATTCATTTTTTGGCGACGAAGCTCCATCAAGGACCAGTGTTTATCGATGGTATGGTGAATTCAATCGTGGTCGTAGTTCACTCCAAGACGAATTTCGTTAAGGTCGTCCAAAATCAGTTGTTGTTCCGAAAACCATTGATGTTGTGCGCGAACTGATATTGCAAGATCGTCATGTGATCTAGCGTGAGATTGAGACAATCTTAGGCATAAGTGGGACCAGCATACATTCAATATTGCATAAACATTTGACTGTCAAAAAAATTTGTTCGCGTTGGATCCCACACAATTTGTCAATCGCTCAAAAAAAGGCTCGTGTCGATTGGTCGAAGGAAATGCTCAAAAAATACGATCGCGGGGCTTCGAAACACGTCTATGACGTCGTGACAGGTGATGCATCATGGATTTACGCGTATGAGCCCGAAAGTGAACAGCAGTCGACTGTATGGGTGTTTCAAGATGAGCCAAATCCAACAAAAGTTGTTCGCGCACGAAGCACTTTCAAGCAAATGGTCGCCTGTTTTTTCGAAAAACTGGACATGTCTGTTTTCCACTAGAACAACGCAGAACAGTAAATTCTGAGTGGTACACAACCATTTGTTTGCCAGTTGTCTTCCAAGAAATTAGGAAAACCAATCGCCAAAGACGGATCACTCTTCACCAGGACAATGCGAGCTCTCACAAATCGGCTCAAACAACTGCATTTTTGAGCACCCGAAACATCGAATTAATGGGTCATCCGCCGTATAGTCCTGACTTGGCACCGAATGACTTCTTTTTATTCCCGTACGTAAAAAACAAACTGAGAGGTCAACGTTTTACGACACCTGAAGAAGCGGTTGCGGCATTCAGAATGCATGTTTTGGAGGTACCTCATTCAGAGTGGGAAAAGTGCTTCGACAATTGGTTCAAACGCATGCAAAAGTGTATAGATCTTCATGGAGAATATTTTGAAAAACAATAAAATGATTTTCGATGATTAAAATTTTACTTTTGTTCTCTAATTCCGAAATATAAAAGGCACCCCTCGTATATACGAAAAATTAGTGAGCAACATGGAACAAATCAGCAAATATAGAAATCTTAGAACGTACATTTTTCATCTTTACCTTGCCGGCTTATTCCCGCTGTTATTAGTAGAGTTTTGCCACAGTGAACATACGGAGAATTCGTATATATTATAATTCGTAAATAAAAAAATCTTCTTGGCTAGATTAGATTTCACATACAAAAAATCTTAAATAAATTGGACTACTCCGTACATATGTAGTTATTAACGTACATACATGATTTGCGATTTTATTTTAAAAGATGTGGAGATAAATGTAAATGTAAAGTAATTCATAAAAATTCACAAGCACCGCTGTGATTGCTTGGCCTGTTACTAATTAATTTAATTTCACCACAATGTCCGTTTGGCCCACTATGCACCGCAAGGCACGCAGGCAGCAGGCTGGCAAGACAAGTGGGCCGACCGAGCGCGTCCAAATGAAAGACTTAAGCAGCAAACGCACGTTTAAACACTTAATTTGAATGCAACAACGTGCGGCTGCTGGGCGAGCGAGTGAGTATTTATTTGTTTATGTTTTGTTATTTTTTCAACTTATTTTAATACTTGCAATTGCCGTTTGTTGTGCAGACGCATTTTTCACATAATTGCAAATGGTAAACAATCATAAAAAAGAAGAAATAACAGCAACAAAAAACAAAAACAATTGTGAAAATCTTCAAACATTCAGCAGAATTATGCAGCGCGGAAGCAACTGTGGCAATATGCAGCTTCATATGCATGTGTATGTATGTATGAGCTTAGCTGTTTTACGTTTGTGTAGCATACAAAAGAGGCTGAGGAGGTCGGTTGTCTTAAGTAAACCGTTGAGGCCACCGAGAAATATTTATGCGTCAGCTGTGAAATGCGCCAACTATGAGAAGAAACACATAAAGAAGTACACAGCAAAGAGTTTATATCGAATGGATGCTTGAATGACACACTTTGCAAATTAATGCGCAAAACAAAGAGTGCAAAAACAATAACAAACAATAAATAAAAGAAGTAATAAAACAGATTACAACTACGCAAGAGTATTGTAAAAGATAAAATTCGCAGAAAAAACAAAAACAAAACCAAAACCAAGCGCATGCAACAACCTGTTGCTGTGGAAAAGAGAAAAAACACACAGTCTATACATACATACATTTTTATTTGCTCTGCATAATCCTTGGCAACAAGTGGGAAAGCTCAGACAAACAAGCAATCAGTTTAAGCTGCCATTTGCTGATCTGGCGAGGTGGAAAAACAGTAAACAGACAAATGGAAAATTGCGAACGAAAAAAGTTGAAATATTTACAAACATTTCTGATTGGTTAGCAATCAATGAGAATTTAAGCAAGTACTCGTATTTGACTTTGCGGGTTGCGGCGACTGCCAAAAAGATATGACATGCGGCGCCGGATAAATATTTTTTTTTTTAATAGTAATATAATAAATTTCGAAAGTCGAATTTCGATAAATGGAACGAGAAATACTATTGTTATACATAAACTCGCTTCTAGATGAGAGCAATTGTTAGAGATCGGTTTAAATATGTATTCATATTTGTTACAAATTTTTAAACAGATTATTAATTATGTCTTTTAGTTTCAAAACATAACCAAAAATAAGTTTCTATCTCAATAGAACCGGAATTATGGCTTTTTGAAACTGAGGCTCCAAGATTAAAATCATGAAATTTTGATTGCCTCTATTTGTTAAGTAAAAATTTACTTACAAAGGTAGCCAACTGTTTTCTAAAATACTCTTTAATATTCTTTCCCAAATTTAAGTGCACCTTCCTGTGTTTATTCCTTATCCATGGTAATTACAATATGTTTGTGAATAATTTTAGCATAAACAACTTTTCCGGGGCATTCTTCCACATATTTTGATGTTCCGGTGTGCTTTTAAAAGAATTCTTGCGAACTTCGGAAAGTAATCGATGTTCATCATGGCTATTAAATATGGTTCTTTGAGCAGTTTGCGACTTATTTTGCACTCGGAACACTATGAACACTAGTTTTTTACTATTTCGTTACGGATTTCTTCAGTGGTTTGCTTTCTATCTGGAACCCGTTTTTACTTTACTAGTAATATTAAACACTCTCAAAAAGTAACTACAAATATTTTTAGCAGACAAAAAGTCTTGATTTTCAAAGAAAAAATACCCGTTGACCGAATGTATGATTGGTGTGGCAAAAAATATTCTGATTAAACAAATTGCACGGAACCTAAATTTTTGAAAGCTAATAAAGTACACAAAATTGGCAACATGTTAGATGAAAATTAACGTGATTAGGTCATTGTGTAAAAAAGAAATCTTCAAATATTGCTATTTTTTCGATATGAAACCCTTAGAGAAAAGTTACCTAACTTTTTGAAAATGAGTAAGAAAGTCATCAATCATGAAATTCATTATAACATTCTCCCAATAATAAAAGAGAGATCCGAGAATACGTATATATATATGTTCTCGAAACACATCCGGAGCCCGTAAATCAATAAGAGAGAACCGTGCACTAGGCTCTAGTATTCGAAATAATATAATAAGATCTTCCTATAGGTCCAACAAAAAAGGGGTAGTCCCCATGATTCTGGTAATATAGTTTAATCGTCGAAAAGGAGGATAAAAATGTAATCAATACGTGAGCACTTACTCCATTGCCCAGTAACTAAAGATTAGAAACCTTAGGAAACCTTTTGGAACCATTTGCATAAGGCTGGGCTCAAAAGGAAGCTCGATGTATGGGTGTTGTAGAGTTGGCGCAAAATAACCTTCTGGCCAGAATAGAAGCCTGTGATGAATTACTGAAATGAAACAGAGTCCACGCATTGTTGAAGTGAATAATAATTGTCGATGAAAAGTGGTTTTATATGAAAACAACAGCAGAGAACGGTTGAGGTCAAATCATTGCGAGTCAACCTAAACAATCGCCAAGCCCGGATTAACGGTCAAGGAGATTTTGCTGTGTATTTGTTGAGGTTGGAAAGGAATCATGCAGTAGAAACTACTCCCGTCGGGTCAAATAGTCAAGTCGGACCTCTATTGCCAATTACTGGTCAAAATGAAGCAGCCCATTTACCAGAAGCGGTCAAAATTGACGGTGAGTAGGAAATGTTTCGTGGTCCATCCAGACAAAGCCAGAGCGCACACATCTCTAACTACGCGCTAGAAGCTCCGAGAGGTTGGGAAGGAGATAAAGTTGTATTAGCCCAGACATAGACCTAAGTTAACTTAAGAGGCATAGGTTTTAGATTAGCAACTTAAGTTTTCAATAACCACAAATTAACCATCAGAGAGGTGACAGAGGACTTGAACATTGCTTATGAATCCATTCAAGACAGTGTAGTTAATGAATTGGGCTTGCGCGATGTTGCTGCAAAGTTGGCCCCAAGGGACCTGAGGTGCATGCAAAAAAGGGATCGCGTCGATATCACTAAAAACATTATTTTCAAGGCCATCACTACTGGACCCGAGACGTGGGTTTATGAGTAATGCAGACTTCAGGCGAGTGAACCAAGACCGAAGGATGCAAGACCAAACAAACCACGTTGTTTTCAATCACAGAAGAAAGCGATTATCACTATTTTTATGGATTACAACGGTATTGTACTCCACAAATTTTCACCAGAAGGTCAGACAGTTAATAAGGAATATTATATTGACGCTATGAGACGTTTATGTGAAGCAATTCGCCAAAAAAGAAACGAGTTGTGGGGTAACAATGATAACACACCGTCGCACAGTACCATAATTATGGCATTACGAATTTTTGACCCAGAAAGAAACTAGTACTATCGAATATATGGCTCTCTGCAATGTTTTCTATGTTTCATAATAAAACCACTACGGGGAACGCTTTTTAACAGCCGAAGGAAGGTAATGGAAAACCCGAAAACGGCTCTGATGGCTATACCGAAAATAGTAAAAAAATGTATTTCAAATTATGGAATTAGTATACTATAGATAAAGACACTTGGCACATACATCCCTTGTTAATGTATTTAGCAGTGCTTTTTCTCGATTTTATGGAGTTTGCGTCTTGTTCTATGTTCTCCCAAAACGCAGATGGTCTTTATGAGAATTTTTTTAATGCCAGAAATCCGCAAGATGTTCTAATGCCCGCTTCGGGATGAACGTTATTAATAAAAACTTGTTCTTTCATTTCATGCCTCTTAATGCTATTCATTCTAGAAACCAGCACTCAAACGCACGCATTTAGTTAAGGAATGATTTCATTGGCAAATAATAAAAAAAAATAATTAAGTAAATTCTAAGTATAACCATGCAGGGCTGAACAAATCCAAACATATTTTAAGAATATCAATCGAGATAAAGGATTTGCTGCTATACTTGGACCTCACTAAATGAATCTGCTGGACACTAATTATGAGTATTTCAGTGGAAATGTTCAACCACCTCAACAACAACAACAAGAATATCAAAAGACAAACATATTTTAAGAAAAACAAAAGATAAACATGTTTTTCCTAAACAGCAAACAAAGAAATAATAATATACAGGGTGGGCCAAATAAGATCTACTAATGACTAAAGACTACTGCCTAGCAGTATGCACAGTTGAAACCACAAATTGTCAAAAAATAAAAAAGTTATTTCTGCTTAACATTAGTAGGTCTTATTTGGCCCACCTTGTAGAAGTCGTGTACCTTAAATAGTAAGATGAGATATACTATAAGTATAAATACGACTGTCAAATATGTTGGCATTCAGTCCAGTATAAACTTAGTGTTAAGAACTACCCTAAAATTAAATTAAAAAATAAATAAATTTTTATATTTTTTCAAAGTCAAGCAAATCCTTAACTATCAAGCAAGTCTTGAATTATTTTCGCAAATCCCCAATTCAATCATAATTATCGTAAATTTTGACGCAGATAATTGCTACCGGTTCTTCACTACGGATATGCTGACATGAGAAGCTGTTAATAGCACCCTTACTGTTAAAGCCGTTTGCGAAAAAGAGGAAATAAGATAAATTTTAATTTTACAGTGCGAAAATTGTCGACCATAACGTTAGCATATTATTTGAAACCTGCTTGAGAAAATCGCAGAAACAAAAATATTTTTACTTCATTATTTCTTTTCTTGAACGTACACTTACATATGTATACTGTGGTCGGCCAACAACTTAGCATTTACCTATGGCATAAAAGCGGTAATAAAACAGTAGTAATAATATTTGAAAATCTATTTATGCGCAGCCACAGCACCAACAGTAAAAAAATTGCCAAGAATTCACGCCGATATTTGCGGTGACAAAAGTCAGCATAAACAAATGGCAAACATTAGTTTGGCCTCTGCAACAACAGTCACAAACTCAAACAGAAGCAAAAGCCACAGGAAAATCAAGACAAAACGTCTTTTGTCAATTCTCCGCTGTTAACGTCAAAACTTCTCATATTTAGTTACAAACAAAAAAAAACGTCTTTACGCGCTTTAAAGCGCACAGAATTGCGATTATCCAACGTAGCCGCTGAAACGCTGCTCTGATGCCTCCACGTCTGACGATGAACAAACGATTTTCTACTACAACAGGGTGTGTTAAGTTAAATATCAACAGCAGGCAGTCTGGCAGTTGGGCAGCATACAACAATTTTGCTGTCGGCTTTAAAAACATTAAACACATACAGAGAACTCGTTGCAGCGGCAAATCTAAGTTTTTGCCTTCAGGCAAAAATATTAAAAAATTTGTCACATCAAATGTCTGCAAAACAGAAGACCTGAATAAATTATGGATTTCGTTGCCACGATATGCCAGACTTGGGAGACAGAGGAATTTGGATTTTGCGGCATGACATAAAATTTTGTGCTACTCTAATATTTTATTTGCAGCCACGGTAGCCAATGGTGGTTGTGCATCAGGGTGGCAGTTATTTTGCAAGATTATTTTTTTATTGGTGCTACCCCCCAGATTGGTTCCTTTGTATATAAAAATGGTGGAAAAAAAGTTTGAAGTAAATCTGGTAAGTGGAAAGTGTGCCCCCGGGCCTTCAAAGTTTCAAAAACCCCGAAAATTCGTAGTATAAGTACTAGCAGTAAGTAAAGTAGCCGAGCACTTAGTTTATCACGTTACAATGATAATTCAAATTATTACGCTTAAAAAAATATATTCAATGCAGAATCTACCAAGTCGTTCAACCCTTGCTTTTTGACAACCCCGTCAAAAATTTTCCATTTTTCTTCAATTTCTGAATTACAAAAACAAAACGGAAGTTAAAATATGTGAGATAACTTATCAACTGATCACATTTTGAAATTCGAGATGAAAATAGATTTCTTCAAACAGATTTCCGCGCATAAAAAATTGGGTTCGCGTTTTGACTAACGTACACAGCGTGTCTTGGATAATATCAATATCAAAAACTAGTACTAGTATCAAATAAAGTAGGCGAGCATTTCGTTTCTGAAATAACAACGGTAATTCAAATTTTTATGGCTAAAAAAGTTTTGTATTAAAGTTTTAAAAAAACATCGTTAGTTGCGTACAACATTTGAAGTGAAGACATTCGGTAGTACAATGTCGCGACCTCTATTACGAGAAAAAGTTTATCTGCTCGGGTATTATTCAAATGAAATTTTTGGAAACAAACTTCCATCTGTAAAACAAACGTTACAAGTTTTTTTTCAATTTACGGGTGTGTAAGTTAACAATACGAGGCAGTGCTTCACTAGCTGTGCGGGATGTGATGATAAATTGGAAGAAAGCCTGAATTCCGACGCAAGAACTAAAGAACTGTATACCAAAGTGAGAAGGCCTCTATCAGCCGTGGCGGCAACTTCAAAAGAAAAAAGAAAAAGATTTCGTTGAAAAAATCGAGGATCTGTTCGATATTGCACACGCCAATGCATTGAATATCATATCCATTGAAGAAGATAAGCAGTTCTTAAACAATCAGCGGATGAAAGGACGCCCGGGGTTTATGTATGGAATTGATTACCAGCTAAGTGCGAAAGAGACTCGAGTTTCTGAGCGAAAATTACGAGAGAAGAAGAGAAAAGAACGAAGTAATAATGAAGTTATTCAATTGAGTAAGTATTTATCTTCATCTTCTCTAGCTACCTATTTAACATGAATATTTATGTATATCGAACTAAATCGTACTTATATTGTTAATACTATTTCCAGCTAAATCTGATATACTGATGTCGTCGAGTTCAAGCAGCGGAGAAGATTTAGAAGCGCGTGCTTCAGAGGAAATTCCGCAATGCTCAAAACATTTGTCTGTACCAGCAAAACAAAAAAGAGGACGACAAATAATAATAACTCCTAAGCTTGCTGCTGCTTTGGATAAGTGCAAGATCAGTGACAGGAATGCAGTTCATATTCTTATAGCTACACTTGAGGCCCTTGGTCAAGAGGTGGAGACTTTTGCGATCAACAGGTGGTCTATTAACAATTCTCGTGAGAAACTCCGCGAAAAGAAAGCTACCGAAATCAAAAATATCTTTAAGGATAAGGAATTGCCTACCGCTACGATACATTGGGATAGTAAATTACTGCCATCACTAACAGGTAAAGAGACAGTAGACCGACTTCCTGTTATTCTTTCAAATTGCGGTGCTGATCAACTTCTTGGTGTACCTGCATTGCAATCAGGGAGTGGAAAAGAACAGGCAACAGCTGTTTGCGAAACCCATGCGGAATGGGGCCTTCAGGACTACGTAAAAGCATTGGTTTTTGACACTACTGCCTCTAGTACGGGCGCTTTTAATGGTGTGTGTGTTTTGATTGAAAGCTTTCTTGAAAAAGATCTCTTATATTTGCCTTGCCGCCATCACATATACGAAATCATTTTAAAAGCCGTTTTCAGGGAGAAGATGGGTGAAACTACCGGCCCAACCGTACCAATCTTAAAAAAGCTCCAAACTGCTTGGCCTAAAATAAATGTAAATAGTTTTAAAACCGGAATCGTGAATAAGAAGATCAGAAAACATTTGGATCCGGTCGATGTTTCCCGAGTTCTTGATTTTATACGAAGCACGTTGCAAGAACAACAACCGAGAGAGGATTATCGAGAATTTTTACAATTGGCTGCTATTTTTCTTGGCGAAATACCATCTCGTGGAGTATCCCTCCGTGCTCCAGGAGCTATCCATCATGCAAGGTGGATGGCTAAGGCTATTTATGGCTTTAAGGGGGGAAGCTGGTCTAGAATTTTGAAAAAATCGAAAAAAATTTTTTTGTCTTAAAAGGTGCTTTAGGGTCTTAGAAATAATATACCAAATGAGGGATGCCAGCAAAAATGTCTAAATGCCCAAATTTTTCATTCGACGACAGAGCCTCGCAGGTATGCCCCGAACGCTACTTACAACTTTAAACGCGTTTTTCTCGAAATCACTTTTTTTAAACTGGCCGAAGACATAACTCGAACAAATCTTTACCGATTCTTACGAAATTTTGACAATACATTCGAAATACCTTTCTCCGGAGACGTACGTAGGATTTTTTATTTATATTACATAGTTTTTTTTTTAATCAACAATTTTATGTCGTTCTTTATAGTGAAAATTGTAACTTTTTGTTCAAACGTGCACCATTTCGCGAAAAAACATAATATCGAAAAAATCCTACGTACGTCTCTTTCTGTTGTTATATAGAAACTAAAAAAATTTTATTTTTTGATCCAGGACAAAAATTAAGGAGTTTACGTCTTCGGCAATGGACCCACTAGAAAAAAAGGCGCCTTAGGAGAACTGCTGGACAGCGGCCATTTTGAAATCAATTCAGACGAAAAATTTTGTATTTGTACCATGAAAGCTATATTATTAAACCTATTTCACAGATTTTCGATTGATTCCTTTGTTGAGTCAAAATAAATTCATAAAATATGTCCATTTTTTGCGCTCTAGACCAGCTTCCCTCCTTAAGATATTCATGTTTCGCGATGAATTTAAATTATCACCGCGTGAGGAAAATGCAATTTGTGATATTTGCATTTTCCTTATTAGTATATATATCGAAGCGTGGTTTTGTGCACCTTCTGCAGCCAAAGCACCATTTTTGGATTTCAGTGTGCTTTCCATAATTTATAAATACCGGACAGTTGACGAAGACATCTCTCGTGTGGCTTTACAAAAAATCAAAAATCATTTGTGGTATTTATCACCTGAATCCATCGCCTTGACCTTCTTTGACCCAAATGTGACAGCAAAATCAAAAATTAAAATGGTAAAGGCGTTGAATCGTGAAACTGATGCTGAATGTGAAAAAAGTATTAAAAGGATAACCGTGAAACAAGCCAAGTTCCTGAATTATTAAACCAAGGACTTGAACAATTTGTCTCCAACAAAACAAAACGATTCTTTGCAAGATTTAACATAAATGACGAATTCCTATGCACAAATCCTGCCCGGTGGCACAAACATGAAGATTTCGTCCAAGCTTTAAAAGTAGTTAATAAACTTAAAGTAACAAATGATACGGCGGAGAGAGGTGTTAAACTAGTAGAGGATTTTAATAAGTTATATACAAAAAACGAGCGACAAATGCAGTACGTGCTCCAAGTTGTAAGTGACTATCGACAGAAGTTCCCAGACAGCAATAAACGAACTATATCTAAAAATAAAGATTTTTAATTCATTTTTATTTTATTTTCTTCAATGAGTTATTTCTTTTTTTTAGTTTTTTTTTATATGTTGTTATTAAACTAAATTGCAATAAAGTAAGCGTCATATGGAACTATATACCTATGCTAAATACTGTATGGATAATAATTTCCTTCTTCAATTTATATATGTATAATTTAATATACTTTACCAATTAAATTCTTTTACTACTTATTTACGCTGTATATATACTCATGTAAAATAAAAAACACACTTTTAATGAAATTAAACTTTTTTGTCTTTTTGGGGTAAATTTTGCATATTGAAAGGCTCGGGGGCACACCTTTTCCCCATCCGATTGGCACCAAATTTCACAGAGGTAATTTTTATATAGAATGGAACCAAACTGGAGGGTAGCCCGCGAAAAAATATTGTATATAAAAAAAACAGGTCAAATAACTGCCACGCTATTGTGCATGGCACACCAGTAATAGGACTACGGTCCAAAATATTTGATAGGTAATGGCAAAAAATGCATAATTCTCTTTTAAAACCCATATGGGGCTCTGCGACCCTATAAAATCGCAGAAGCCTCCATTTATGTGGTTGGCATCACAGCGAACAGCAAATAAGTATGGTATTGAAGCTAAAGATCAACGAATACACTGATCAGGGATCATTCTTTCCACCCATCTTTAGCAAATATCTCATATGTATTCATCAGCCACAAGTACTTGAGCAGAAGCGAACGTGATCTAGCGAGCTGCTTCATTTTGGATCTACTCTTTTAAAAGTTGAATTTGGCATAGAAATACGAGTATGGTATTCATACCACCCAGAGTATGCCTATGAAACCGGAAATCACTCATAGATGGCGCTAAATACAAATGTATGAATTTGAATGCGGTAAAAATTCTACCTTCCGCCAATGACATTCAGTTCACAATTTCACAGTTTTTCACAATAAATGCATTTTCTGCATTTTGTTATCTGGTATACGAGTAAACTTCTAAATCTTAAACTAAACTCTTACAAGTTAACGCTACCGCATAGTTAGCTACACTTTGATGGGGCACTCACTTACAGAGCAAGCAGTCAGTTTAATTTAGAGTATATAAAAACACATTTTGATGGTTTTCGAGAAAAGCGACACAACTCAAAATTAACTCAAATTCGGAGTTTTGCCGTTAAAAGCAAAAATCAACTACAGAGTTTATATATTTTTATCTGGAAAAGCGTCATAAGCGAATCTTGAAGCAATTCTGAGAGATGGCGTTAGTGTCGTTTTGTCAGGTGATCGAATTGGCGCGTCAATTATCTAGAAAACTGACCTACCTCAGTATTTTGTATTTTTGAATTATGTCGATTTATTAGCTCCAAAAATTGTCGGAGAGACGAGAAAAACTTGTGTCCAATAGTGGAAATTAATTTTAATAAAATATATTCTAATAATGTGAAATAATAAATGGATATGTATGAGTTGTTAATAAAAAAATCCGGTTTCATAGGTATACACCTGATAAAAGGTTGCATATGAAACATATTTTGTGTAAGGTGCTCATTTATCTTCATTAAACGACGTGAATCATGAGTAATGGATTTACGATAAAGTTTAATCAAGGCAAATCTATTAAAGGCTATAGCAGTAGACCGGCTAATGTGCTTTTTTCCTTCGCCTTGTAGATTAGAATGTCAGCACAAAATGAAATGACGCATAGCCGTTCTATTTCATTACTCTACTTTCTTTTGTCGAGACATTCTAAGTTCGAGTTTAGTAGGCTGCGCACTAGAAGTAAATTCCAATGCTTTCTGAAATATGCTATTCAAAAGTAATTTGTGTCATACTCGTATTATAAAAAGGTTAGATGCCACCTGAATGCTTAGATTAGCATAATGCCTCAAGAATAATAACCCTAAAGCTGTCAAAGCCCTACAACAACAGTTTTGAGTAAAGCTTTCTAAAACACCTTTCCTTTGCACCCACATTTTCTTGTGGGTACTTCATACATTTTAACATCCTTCATAAAAAAAAAAAAAACAAATAATTCGCGCGTACATTTCTGTTAGGTGTTTGCCCGAGCTCCTCCTCCTATTTGTGATGTGCATCTATCTTGATGTTGTTCCACAAATGGAGGAACCTACAGTTTCAAGCCGACGCCGAACGGCAGATATTTTTATGAGGAGCTTTTCCATGGCAGAAATACACTCGGAGGTTTGCCATTGCCTGCCGAGGGGCGACCGCTATTAGAAAAATGTTTTTATTAATTTTGCTTTCACCGAGATTCGAACCAACGACCTCTCTGTGAATACCGAATGGTAATCACCATACATGGTAATAGCCAAATATATCTTAGCAATTGTTTAAACTTTGCCATAAGTTACTATTTTGTATAATAAAAATTATGTGAGAATAAAATTCAAAAAATTGTTTTTGGGTTAAAATTTTCACAAATATCAGGTCAGTCCATAAGTTCGTGCGTTTTTTAAAGGTGGTTTTAAAACTAAACAAAAATATGTTTAAAGTATTTATTAATCAATAATATATCTTCCTTCATATATACAATGTCTTCCCAACGTTTAGGCAAATATTTAATTCCCTGCTTAAAAAATTGTTTGTCCTTGGAGCCAAAATACGCTTCGATATCCCTTTTGATAGCTTCTTTTGAGGAGTAGTTCTTGTTACTCATATGGGATTGAAGTCCACGGAAAAGGTGATAATCACAAGGTACAATATCCGGAGAGTATGGTGGATGCGGCATTAGCTCCTATCCGAGCTCGTTCAGCTTGCCTAATGTTTGCCTTGCGGTATGAGGTCTTGCGTTGTCGTGGTGAAACAAAACTTTGCGTCTATTCACTAAAGACGGTCGATTTTTGTTAAATGCCTCATTCAGGTTTGATAGCTGATGGGAAAAACAATCAGCAGTTATCGTCTGGCTGGGTTCCAGAAGTTCATAATAAACAATACCGGCCACATCCCACCAAATAGACAGGAGAATCTTCTTGGGGTGAAGGCCATCTCTAGGGGTCGGTTCTGGTGTTTCATCTTTATCTAACCATTGGCGTTTGCGAACAGAATTATTGTAAAGGACCCATTTCTCATCACCAGTAACGATACGGTTCAAAACACTTTCATTTTCAAGCCGTTGCAGCAGCTGAGAACACACATTCACTCTCTGCTGAAGGTTGGCGACAGAAAGTCTATGCGGAACCCATTTTCCCAGCTTTCAAACCTTTCCCAACTGAACCAGATGCCTGTGAACTGTTCCATGCGATGTATTTAACGTCTGAGCTATCATATCGACTGTCAAATTTGGCTCAGCTTCCACGAGTTCGAGCAATGCGTCGGAGTGAAAGACTTCAGGACGACCAGCGCGCGGGGCATCCTGCACGCCGCAGTTACCACTTCGGAATGTTGAAAACCACTTTTGCGCAGTCCTTACACTCACGGCATCCTCTCCGTGAACAGTGTTTATTTCTGCAGCAGCAGTTGTTGCATTTTTACCACTTTTATAAAAAAAATACAAGATATGAATCTTATACGCGTTCGAAGATTCCATTTTATTTATTAACAACACGTGCTTCTATCCGCGACTAAAATCACTTGTTGAATGCACAATATATCAAAGAAAATTTAAATAGTTCCATTATATTCCGCGAATACTTTTTTGTATGCAAAAATCGTGCAAAAGTGAAACTATGGGTAAAATACGCACGAACTTATGGACTGGCCTGATACATACTAATGATTTGATACCAATAATAAAATATTGATTTCTACATTCCAATGAATTGCCCTTTTCGAATTACAAACAGGTGGCCACACTTCGCCAAAAGTCGAGCTTATAGCGAACCTTTTAATGATGGGTCAATACCAAACGACAGTTTTTCGTAAAGAAATTTCCACATTGACTAAAACCAAATCTCATTAAACTAAATCTCAAACAATTACGCAGAGAACTCGACTTTTCTACTACTAGTATTTAAATCTAATCTAGATCGCCCTTCCGTTTATTTCGTTGAATTTTGTTTCAATATTGGCCCTGTCGCTTTTAATTCCATAAATAAAATGCAAACCAGTTTTAAATCGAAACTTACTTTTCACAAATTTCAACTATTTGTGACATTTAAAATGCATAATTATTTTGTAGTATTTTATGTTTTTGTCGAATATATTTATTACCTAATATTCAATATTGTTGAAATATTGTTTCACCTGAAGTGTGCTAATATTTCTAGTTTTGTTAAATAGTTTTACTTAATAATCCCTTTGGTGTTTCCTCAAAGCAATGCCGGTGAGACATGAATGTTACAATGAGTAAAACTATCAAACACATCCAATCACATTTATTCAGTATTTAGGAAATATTTATCCAATTAAGTTATTTCCAAAACATTCTTTCTGGCGTGAATTGAGACTACACTTCTTACATTAAAAATGCAACTCTTGTGACGCACCTTACATCAGAACTTCCATCAGGAAATAGAAGAAAAGTATGGAATTTTCCATATTTTTTTGTTAATTTCTTTCGAACGATTAATTTTTTCAAAACCTTCGCATGAACTGTTTAGTACTAATCTCTCAGAATTCGCGACGCTTTTCATTTAGATTATCTTCCTATTTCCGTATGTCAAAAGGAAATTGAGTAGTTATTGCCCACATAAGCCATCCAAATGATTTCAATGATGAGTATTTGGAAATGTAAGCTTTGATTCATTTCTCTGACGATGACGCGCCACTTGTTGAAGCTATTGGGTGTTGTTTGCCAACGTCCATGGCATTGCCGTCTATATCCTCTTTATCGTTAACACATTTAGTTGGAGACGGAAGACACACAACAGTTTGTGAAAAGCAACCATATTTCTGCAAACTCAAATTTTCTAGCACATTTTCTATTTCAACTGCTGCTGTTGTGTAGCAGTTTTCTAGGCTCATCTCGCAGTAGGCTCAGGAAAGGTGTTGTTTCGACAGGTTGGGTCCAGAGGGTGTTAGATGAGTGGGTTAAAGATGGCATGCATCATCCTGCGGTATACCTTCACATGCCGGACATATATTGATAATGTCTGGATCGATTCTGTATAGGTAGGAGTTTAACCTGCCACAATACCCAAACCGTAATTGAGCCAAAGTTACGCGGACCTCACGTGGCAGCTAAAGCCCTTCGTCTGCATTAGGTGATGGTTGAACTTCGATAACGACATTTGGAATTCGAAAGTTTAGGAAGGTGGTGAGAGTCGCCCTACAAATGTCGTTTAATGTCTGTCCGGTTCAGTAAAAAAAAAAGTTATTAAAGTGTACAAATGGCGAAAAACAATTTGAAATCGGAATTAATATCGGTAGTATTGACCACTTCTTTCGATAGCGTTTCTTTTCAGCAACGCTATTTTTTGGAAAAACGTCTTACCAGAAAATTGTGAAACTGTAAAACTTTCATGTAGTGATAAAAATGAATGTGTCCTATGAAAATTAAAAAAATCGACACAGAGACAAAAGATCTACGTTTAAGGGTGTAAAACATGTTTTCTCAAGCTCAATACAAACTTGGTTCTAGGTCTTGGGCATAAAAGAAGGTTTTAGGCTGCCGGCATCGGCATGACTCGGAGATGAACCAGTAATTTTTATTTCTGTGCAATACCGATATCCTGTCCAGAATACTCACAGTGTCACATTGAAACCCTACGAAACCACCTGTTAAACAATACCACAGCACTTTGAGTGTCATCTCTTTCCGGTAGCAGATTGCTGACTGGCGTCCTTATTCCATTTCCTCTCACTGCGACTATGTGAACAAGATGCCTTCTGATAGTTTCAGATGTAAAGCGGAGATCAAAGCGCCAGTTAATCGGCACTTTGGCGTCACTCTATAGAAACCCTATAATATTTTTTACCAAAAAACCGAACAAGTAACCCCAACCAGCTATCCAAAAAATAATGAAACCAGGTTACATGTGGCACATACAGATAACAAATTGTTGATAACGTGGATATGTATGTCACACACATGGATATGTAGGCCAGCACAAATATACGGACAGACAAACATGCGAAAAGCAAGTGTCCAACGAGCGATGATGATGACGATTTCCTCGTGTAAAACAACGAAAATGGGACACATTTTCCAGGAAAGAATTGACGACACTATCAACAAAATATTGACGCACATTGTGAATAGTGGTTTTTTGCCCCTGCCGCTGGCGCTGTAGCCAATTTGTAAGCTGCTGCACTTTCGAATATCGTCAGAAAAGAAGGAAAAAAGAAATAAAAAGCAAATTAATAAATTATCAATACCTACACCTACATAGATGTGCCACATGTAAAAGCTAAGTAGTTAAATTGTTGTTGTCAAATGCAAAATGTGCGATGAAATCATCATTGCCGTGTTGTTATTGCAATTGTGTGCTAGGTGTTGTTAATTGTCAAACGTATTTAATATGTTGCTATAGCAATTTGGGCGCAGCACTGCTGCATCCTACTCGTTGTGGCACAAATATTTATAACAGGTACAATAGCCGATTGCTTGTATGAGCAGCAGCAATTGGCAATAATCAGATTTGGACATTCGTGTGTATGTATGCAATATTTGCACAATTGACAGATTTTGTTTAACAATTTTGTTTAGCAATTGAGAAATCAATTTTGTGTGCCAAAAATAAATACAGGGTGATCAAAATACAAAGTACCACTTCAAGTCACCCATTTTCAGTTGATGGAAGTCATACAAAAGAATTTTCCGGAGAGAACTGAATCGATTTCGGCAAATGCGTTTTAAAATGTTTGGATTCTGCTCGACTTTGAAAGCAGTATCATAAATTAGAATGATTAATAAAAAATCTTTTTTTGATACTTTTTTGCCAGAATGCCGTCTAAATTTTTCAGTCTCAGTCACTGAGAGTATAATCTCAAGGTACTAAACGAGTTGCTCTGAAATATTTTCAATTTAATTTTTAAAGAGAATTGTTGTCCAAACTTTGCGTTTATTAAAAATAATTCAGGATCATCGGCTCTCCTCCGACCTCAATAACTTTAGTTTGCACGCATAATCGCTCTCGGTTTGAGTCTCACAATGAGTAATGAATTCGCCCGTGAGGATGGGCTAACCTAGCACGTAATTGTGGAGAGGAAAAAGTAGATCTTTGATTTCAGTACCGATGGCCTGGACACCACATTTCTTCGATAATCGTTACATCAGTGGTCTTGGCATTGTCAGTTGGTTGCAGTCATAGAGATGCAAGTCGGCCTTCTTAGCCTTTTTTGTGGGGTGAAGTAGAACCAGAAAAAATCAACAAAGTCTTGGGTTAACAGCAGTACTATAATGTGAAGCCAGCTGAGGCAGCCGCATGAACGAAATTGTATTTTTATATTTGGACTACCCTGTTTAAAGAAAATAAAATAAAAGAAAATTATTGAATCGAGAATCGAATTGCAAATTAAGTGTTTGCATAATAAAAAAACAAATAAGAAAATTGTTGGAGCTTAAATAAAACCAATTTGTTTGAGAAGTTATTATATACATAGGCGGGTCGATATAAAAATCGCTCGTTGCTCTGTGGAAATCGTATTCTAGGGATCAAAATAAGAAACTTTTCCGAAGGAACCATACCTCTAAAACGAATTCTGATGTCCCCCAATTTGGGTCGAACGAAAAACACCAGTTTGACCCATTTAGAGTGCTCCAATCGAGTCCAAATGTATGACTGACCCCCCTTTACTTTGGACGGCCGATCCACCCATGCCAGTGACACACCCCCTGGAACTCCCCTGGGGGGTTCCCCATACAATCATTTCAAAATATCACCATTTTTGGCCTTTACATGAGAAAAGAAACTAAAAAGTTCGACCCAAATTGGGGGACATCAGAATTCGTTTTAGAGGTATGGTTCCTTCGGCAAAGTTTCTTATTTTGATCCCTAGAATAGGATTTTCACAGAACAGTGGGCGATTTTTTGCCTCCCCACAAAAGACACTAAAAGTTCGACCCAAATTGGGGGACATCAGAATTCGTTTTAGAGGTATGGTTCCTTCGGCAAAGTTTCTTATTTTGATCCCTAGAATATGATTTTCACAGAACAATGGGCGATTTTTTTGCCTCCCCACAAATCGACCCGGCCTAATACATATATAATTGGCGCGTACACCCTTTTTGGGTGTTTGGCCGAAGTTATTACTTGAGGTAAATTATATGAGGTGTTGTGTTTTTATTTTCATTTTTGGATATAAACAATCAGAAACAAAGAACGATTCGATCTTTAAACTCATCACATAGACCATTTTTGTGATTCTTCCGGAGAACGTAAAGCAAAACTTATGGAACACTTCGCCAATTTTGATGGTGATATGACAATTACATACAATTACTATTTTCTGCGAGTTTATATTAAGACCAAGGATATGTCCATTGTCACACGGAGGCATTTGGGGATCACTTTGTGGCATTATCTTTTTGCGTTCGCTTATCAATTATAAATAAATAAAATAACTCCAACACACTCCATCTATATTATCTGCGATGGATTTAAGGAGTTCTGTTTAAAAAGTCACACGTGAATAGAGCCTTAGCGGGTTATCAGTGTGAACTTTCAGGAACACCGAAATCATTTATTTAAAGCACAATTCTCATATATATTAAGAATGTCCTTTTCTCCCGCGATATTCTCTTGAGAACCGGACTGGGAATTGAAGAATTTAAACTCGTACATACATATACATATATACTTATATTTAGTAAGTTAATACTTAGAACAGACCGAATAGCCTGAAGTTCCTCTTCGTTTTTTAAGCGCCTTATAAGAATAAGGATGTAGGTATCTTCAGCAGTTTAGGAACGATCCTTCGTTCTAAAATATCTATCAAACTATCGAGGCACTTGGGCCTCTATGCCCTGCACTAGAAAAAGATTTAAAATTTGAAATCAGTCTTACATATTAAAATATATTTGGTTTTTTTTTAGTCTGATTCAATACTTCGGTATGCCAAAACTCGCATTGTCGTGGATTGGAGTCATCCTCTCTTTTCCTTATTTTTCGAGTTACTTGTACGGAAACGAGCTTGCCACCCCTGGGATACTGTTAAGGACATATGGTCGGTGGTGCAAAGCCTTTTAATGTTTGTCCGGAAAGCCGCATCGATCGAGTTCTGCCATAAATGAACGTGACACCCTGCAGGTGTCCAAGTGCCCGAGGCAGCTCACCTGATTTTATTAGCACATCCTCCATAGTTCTCTTCATTTTGTGCAAGCAGACAGTTTGGAATTCCTTGTGGGCTTGGGCCCGATTTCGCATTTCTGTTTTCGATCCTTTTCTCAATGAATATTATTTATTCTCAACTTATATTTTTTAAAGAAACATTTCATATCATTATACCCAAAGCAACATCATCTGGCATCATACCTTGTTTCCGAAGAGATTATAAAAATCTATCATATTCTTAAACGCTATATTCGTTAGTCGTTAGCTAACTAAGGGACGCAGCGTATGTATGTAGTTATCTACAAAAAAGGTTAGCCGCAAAAATGCGAGATCCAGCAATCTTAAGAACGTTGCTGCGCTGTCAATTGCATAGGCCTTGGTGGCAAAATCGGTACGTCTCTCTCAATGGGAGTTGGTTGGTTAGAGTGGTGATTCATCCAGAATCCAACTAGCGCTTTCGCACCATTTTGTTGCCACATACTCGTTACTAAATTGTTTAACAGTTATTTGCAGCAGGACTATATCCAGTCTGTGCGGTTTAGGAACCTTATTAGGTTGTTGACGTCTAAGCCAGACAGTTGCTCGAGACACTCGCACAGCGGTTTGCCCAGGGTTAACATTCTGTCCTTCCATAGGGCAGGGCATTCACAGAGGAAATGGAAGATTGTTTCTTTTTTCTCCGGTTGTTTACAACTATGACAGTATGTGTTGTGAGGGATGCCCATTTTGGCGGCTTGTTCTCCGAAAGACCAGAAGCCAGTTATGACTGCCGTAAGTCTACAGGTGTCCCGTCGTTTCATGTTTATTAATGTCGACGATTGCTTGAGGTTGTAAGTGGGCCAATGTGAGTTAGCAATGCCAATTATTTTCTAGGTACGAAAAGCAATGGATGACTACGCCTGAGTATTTGGTAAGTGGATCTTGGGCCTACCCCAAGCCCACTTCAAGACAATGCAATACAATCCAATCCAACAGATCACCTTGTGCCACGCATAATGGCTGCGCCTCAATGGCCAGCCTCCGCGCTTACTCGGATAGCTAGCAGGCGAAGTCACACACATTTTTTATGATGTACCATTTCGATACAAAATGTGTCGTATGAGTATTATAGCAAGAGTACTAAAACAGCAACAACTAATACACATACGATAAACACAGTAAGAGTTCATACATACATATATACATAAGAATGATATGGTTAAGTAGCAAGTTGCTGCGGCAACCCACAGACCCACTAACTGAAATAAATCTTACAAGCATTAAATTTTATTTTAATTCTTTTTTTTTGTGCTTGCGGTTACCCAAAGCGCTTGTTGCAGACAGGTACAATGAATGTAAGCCTGCAGCAAACAGATAGCATGAAAAGAATAAATACACAAAGAAATTGAAACGAAACTTGCCACAAGCTGATGGCATTCTTGTGCAAATCAGGCGACAATCGCCAAACAGTGGAGTACAAATGAATTCATGTACTTGTGTATGCATTTATATGTCCATGTACATATAGACACACATATGTTTATATGTATGATTTGTAGTGGACCAACTGACATGGATAAATCTGTAAATTTTTGTAAAATTTGTGGAATTTTAGTAGTAAAAGCAAATAAAAGGCGGTTTGGTACTCACTGGGCGATTCGGCACCATGTAATGGACTCTCACAGTCCACAATCAATGCCTCGTTATCCGAGTCGTCGTTGTGCTGCAAAACTGTGGTGGCGCCGGGCACAAATGGTTCCATATTGCCGCCAGTCGCTGTGGCAGCGCTAGTGCTCGGACTCGAGGTGCCCGAAGTGGCTGCGACATCGATAGAGTCATCATCATTTGTAGCGGCGGCTTCCAGTTTCTGCCGCTTAATGGCCGGTGAGCCGCTTATGCTGAAATTAGCATCATCGCCACCCATGCCGCTGCTACCTGCCGCTGGAATCGTAATGCCACCGGATTGTGATGTCGCCGATGGTTGCTGTTCCAAAAAAAAGGGAATGATAAAACACAGAATAATAAAAAGTAGTAATTGCAATCGAAAGGTGTACTAAAAGAAAATTATTTACATAATCAAATCGAAAAACGTAAGAAATGGGCGATTTTTAGTGTTGCACTTAGAGGGGAATGCAAATAAAACAGTAAATTTAGAGTAGAATGGAGCACAAATGGAAGTTTGCTGCATCTGAAGAAAGTTACAAACGGAAATGAGTTTTTGCTGATTACTTTCCCGATAATATGATATTTCGCATTTAACTTGACGCCAGGCTCGATGAAAACGGTGGGAGAGCGCCCATCTGCGGTTACAGCGGCCCAAACCTCCTGATGGCCAGTCGATGAATCAAATTCTCGTATGAACAGTCGGTCAAATAAATCCTAACGCTTTGGGAGTTTACGAATTGCTCAATTTGAAAAATTTTCTCGTCAGAAAGCACAATGTTCGAAAACGGGCCACTTTTAGCCAAGCCAAGCAACTCTTTCGCTCTCTCAAGTCTGACTTGTTGCTGCTTTGGTGCGAGATCAAGCGTCTTTTGGATCTTGTAAGGCTTGACTTTGAGATCATTTTTCAGTATGCGGCAGATGCTACGATCAGATATTTTCATTTTTTCGCCATTTGACTGGCACTTCGTCGGGGATTTCGCTCAAGTCGCTTCTTCACTCTTTAAACCATTTCACGTGTCGTTGAAGTCTTTTGATGACTTTTCGCGATGCTACCAGTATTATGGTAACGAGTAATGGTGTGGTAAACAAAAACTTTATTTACTTTAAAGGGCCCGAGCACGCGAACAATCGCTGGTTGTGATTTTCCAGCCAAGTATAATGCAATCACACTACTACGTTTGAAATCGATTAATGATTTTCTTTTTTCGCGTTTACTCTCGGCAAAATGCTTTCGCGCGCTTATAAGCAATTCTCTGGACTGTCATTTAGCCAACTAACTGACGGCGCAAGCGATCTGAAGTTGATTACACTGTAAATAGGACCCTGCAGATAGGAAAGTCCGCACATCACTGCCCAGGTATAAAATTTTACAGTGATGCCCTCACTGGATCTTTTTCGACAAAAGTGTTCCTGGCAATGCGAGTCATGATAACTGATTCTTTTTAAGAATTTGTAAGCAATCGTGGCATAGCCTTAATGATGATGCCAGTTGTTCACATCGAAACTGGCACTAGTCTTTTTTGTCTTTTTTAGTGCCAATAAAGGGGGAGGTTATGCAGATAAATTCAAATATCATGCGTGTTGAAACGGGAACCATTAAAAAGGTATGGCGCAATTAGGGTGGACAGAATGCGCATATGCGAACCTAACCAATGGCTAAGGCGTGGTCCACCCGGTATATTATATTTTACATATATTTACATGCAGATTTTATCTCACTTAGCTTCTTGCCCTTTCCGCCACATACATATGTGAGTATGTGTGTATGCATATTGCACTGAGTCAATTTGCCATTACACCAATGCTTTCCGCCAATTTGCATTCTGAAAAAGGTTCTTTGAGGCTCTCATTCAAGTCAAACCAAGCGTAACTGTTACTTGCGTGGAACGTGTCATGGCTTAAGAAGTGTTTAACAATAACGATTGTGTGAGTAAGTTCGAAAATTATGAAAAATAAGGAGCAAAAGTCGAATAGCAGGAAAGAATTAATAGGAAAACAAAAGTGGACTTTAACAGGAAAAAATTGTATTTGAATATATTTAGCCCTGAGACGATTTTTCAAAATCATGGAAAAACGAAACTTAACAGCAAACGGAGATGAACAATTCTTGAGTAACACATGGGCTGAAAAGTCCCGGGCCTAACACATGCATGGCTCTAGTTTTATTGCATTCACCTCTTTTTTAACTAGTACTAATCTTAAAAAGGCTTTATATAGCATGAGTATTTAACTATGAGAGAGCTCTGTACAAAGTGTGTGCCCCGTTTTCTCACTGCTTCGTTTCATCAAGATAACGAACCGTGTCACTAGTCAATCAAAACAATGACAAAACCAGATTAATTGAGCAGACCTACAAAACGAGCTCGTCGGTAAGATATTTCACTTGAATGAAGAGGTTATCGCTGAAGCTGAGGCCTATATTGAAGCTAAAGATAAAGGGTTCTACAAAAATAGTATTGAAATAAATTTATGATTTTGTTTAATTCAATTATGATTATGAAACGATAAACATAAAGCGCACACTACAATTATAGCGAATGCGCAACTGCACCACATAGCAACTCTTCTCACAAAGGCGACTCCACCCGTAAAGGAGCTCACCAAGAACCTCAAGTAACACTCACTCAATCCTCTACTTCCCTACTCTCCCTAAAGCTAAATGAACTAATATTATTTCGATTTTTGAACAGCTTCGAGCTAAAAACTATAAACAAAGAAACAATTCAAATTTATGGAATTTCACCCACTCGGTATAAAATTCATTTCTTTCTTATTTCTAAATTTGCGCAAAGGCTCCTCATATATTAATTGATTCACTGCAAGGAAGTCCAGTTGCTGGAAACATGTAGAGCATAACATTCGCTCGAAATTTATAAGTGCATTGGCATTTTTGAGAAATTATTTGTGCAAAGTAGATAATTTCTAAGCACTTGAGATTTGTTGAGCTGTCAATAACTCTTAGCGTCTAAACGTACGATTTTTTATTAAAACATCGTAGCATCCATTGCTATTGTGATTTTTTTGGGTATTTGATCAGAGGATTTGATTGCTTTTTGGCACTTTTTTGAAGTTATTTTTTGTGCTCTGCAAATATAACTTGGTTGGCATTTGATCTCTGAGTCGACGTCCATTGGCCCTTAGCTAAATTTAGTTTTAAGATTAACTCCTTAATCATTTTTAATTTTATCTGAAGCTAATTTCAGCAGCTTGAAATTATAAGATCCTAGCGGAATGAAACCCGCTGTGTGATTTCATGTGTGTTTTGTAAATATAAGTACATACATTAGGGCGGGTTGATTTAAAAATCGCTCATTGCTCTGTGAAACTCGTATTCTAGGAGTCAAAATAAGAAACTTTGCCGAAGCAACCATACCTCTAAAACGAATTCTGATGTCTCCCAATTTGAGTCGAACGAAAAATCCCACTTTGACCCATTTAGAGTGCTCCAATCGAGTCCAAACGTATGACCGACCCCACTAACTTTGGACGGCCGATCCACCCATGCCAGTGGCATACCCCCTGGAACTCCCCTGGGGGGTTCCCAATACAATCATTTCAAAATATCACCATTTTTGGTCTTTACATGAGAAAATAAGCTAAAAAGTTCGACCGAAATTGGGGGACATCAGAATTCGTTTTAGAGGTATGGTTCCTTCGGCAAAGTTTCTTGTTTTGATCCCTAGAATATGATTTTCACAGAGCAATGGGCGATTTTTTGCCTCCCCACAAATCGACCCGGCCTAAAGTACATACATACTTATAATAAAACAAACTAAGCCTTATAAATGAAATTGGGAGAATAATGCAAATACGATTGCCAAATTTTTTTAGGTATTAAATATCTGCATACCTACATACTATATATACGGTAAGTAAGCATGAAAAAAGTCCATTTAACGGTAGAGGTCAATGGTGGGCAATTTTTCTTTGATTCATAAATTTTTGTGCCGTAAAGGTTAACACGTTACTACATTAATGCCTACATGAAAACTTATAAAAATATTTACACAAGAAAGAACCCTGCAGGAAAAGCCGACACCAGTGATACAAAATTCCAATTCGCAACTAGTGTTTTTTTGGATCATTCAGAATTTGGCTAATAGAAATAAACTCTTTAAAAGTAATAGGAACAAAGAACGGGTAAAATGAAAGGAAAAAACAAATACGACATGTGGATGTTAAAACAAAATGACCATGCGCCAAATTTCAAGGACTGCGGTTTAGCGTGAAGCCGCCTTCCTTTCGAATGCAGCACCTCTCGCTCCTGTAAACAAATCGGTATATGTAGAATATGTATTGTTTTTTTTTTTTTGAGATAAAATTTCTTTTTTCTGAGATACAATTTCTTTCAGTTTTGTAGAATTGTATGCAAGAAATCAGTTGCATGCAAATTTTTAATGTAAAGGCGTATAATTTTATTTGAAGTATTACGTTATGTCTTTCAATCTATATATGGATGGTCCTTCTCTTTCACTAAAATATCCCTCATTTTTTATTTCAACAGAAGCACCTGAAACCCGACCATACACACAACATACTTATATTTATATAAGTACAAGTGAAGACCAAAATGCACAAGACTGAGCTAAAATAGAAACGACATGAGCTTTGTTTTGATAACTTCGAGTTTATTTATTCAAAATAATGTATCAAACACTGTTTTGCGCGATTTTAAAGCTTTTCGAAAGGGTGTTTCAGGTCACTGACTGGAATGACCTTCAGGATGTCGGTACAAGCCTTTTGGATGGCCTCTACGCACGCAAAACGTTTTCCTCTTATGCCCAAATGCAATTTTCCGAATAGATAGAAGTCACAGGGAGCCATATCAGACGAATACGGTGAGTGATTGATGGTTAAAATGCGATTTCTAGTCAAAAAAGCAGTCTCAAGAGTAGATTGATGTGATGGTGCATTATCATGCAATAAGTGCCAGCTTTCTTCTGCGCGGTGTTCAGGGCGAATTTGACGAATTCGATGCAGCAAACGATTCAAAACGCCAAGATGTAAAATTTCATTGACGATTTGGCCCGTTTTGGCACGTTTTATCACCAGTTAGAATGTTGTAAAAGAAGTTCTCGTCTTTTCTCGCCTCTTTAATGAGGTCTTTCGAATGTTCAATTCTGAGCAATTTTTGGTCCTCAGTTAACTTGTGCGGAATGAAACATGCACAGACCTTTCGTAAGCCCAAATGATCAGTAAAAAAGCGATAAATCGATGTTTTGGAGATATTCAATTCCAATTCCATGAAATTCAACGATGATTTCAGTTCATTTTTGATAAATTTACGAACAATTTCGACGGAGTTTTCGACGATTAATGATTTTGGACGGTCCGTATGTTCATTGTCATTTATGTCCTCACAATCATCTCTAAACCACTAATGAACTCTGGCGCGAGATGGACAATCATGGCCATAAACTTTTTTCATCAATTCAAATGTTTCGCTAAACGTTTTACCAATTTTAAAACAAAATTTGATATTAGCTCTTTGTTCGAAACTCATTTTTGTACCGATAACACCAACATACTGCCACTTTAGACGCAATAACTTCGCTTTCACTGAATCGAATATCACCAAGCTTTCACTGGAAGTCAGCTAGGGATGTAACTTCCACTGTACCAACTTATTAAAAAGATGACACCATCAAAAATATTTTTATGACACCAGTCTTGTTTATTTTGGACTTTACCTTGTATAAATATACTTTGGAAAATAGTCACCACAAACAATTTCAGAAGAAAAGAAATAAAATGAAAACTTATTTAAATGTTTCAATTTTTTATATGGAATTTATTCTTTTTTTTAACTGAAATAATTTTTAGAAATATTATTGACTGTTTTATATTTCCTGCATATGCTTTATTTGCTCTTTTACTAGAATATGTAAGGAGTCTTTGTTTTGTTCTATGTATTCTAGAGGATTACGCGTTTGTTGCTTGGATAGATGGAGAGAGATATGACATTATAATGTGCTGCATGACATTATAAATGGCACGTCATATTAAATATCATGTGTATGCCAATTAACGAGAAACATAGCTGACAAGAGAAAAAATGAAAAAAAATATTGGATGACATGATTAGTGACATGAACCACAGGGAGGCCTGAAAAAGGCGACAGTTATTTGAAAAGGTCTTCAATGTCTCTTTCAAATATTCAACGACGATTTTCTATGATCTGCTTGCAGCTTGCAAGACGTCAGATTTCGACTTCTTGCTGGGTAGCTTTGATATACAAATACATACACATTCTAGTTTGTACTTATCCACAAATATATTAGCTTCAAGATATGCAAACGGAAATTTCATTTTCTTGCCATATTGCCTTTAGATGCCAACAAAAATGATCTTAGGCCAGTGACAGACTCTTGTCGACGGTTAACCCTTCTTGATTTTGTTGGTTACAGAAGCAGAGGAGTCATTGCCAGTTAAGGTTTAAGTAGTATATACATGGCATAGTCAGTGTTCCATTGAACGCACAAAATCATTTAGCGAAACCGAAGAATAAAACAAAGAAGGATCGATAAAAAAAGTCGAAGAGTAAGCCACCTTAAATAAAGAATATACAAGTACAGAGCAGATGGCAGCGGAAAAAATAAAACTCTGAATAACACTTGTAATGTTTTCCTACCAGAACTAAGGAGGCGACTCCAAATGGTGAAAGAAGCAAAAGTAGAGAGCTTTAAAGAACAAAAGATTTGCAGGTGGAAAAAGGGTTGCTGGCTAAATGCAACAAGTGAATGAATGCCAAAAGTAGAGTAAATATTAAAAAACGTGCAGACGCAAATGAATAAATAAATAAGGTGTAAAAGAAAAAAATGCTAAAGTACGAAACAAACATGAAAAAAAACTTGGAGTGGAAAGAAGAAATGTAAATACTCCCCATAAACCATAACAGGCACAGCCGGTTAAGTCGGCCACGCACTTTAAAGTGATACAAATTGAATTGTTTTTATGCAACTAAAGAAGTAACTTACTACGTATTTACGCTGGAAGCGAATCACGTGACCATGACGCCAACATTGCATGTGAAGGGGGAAAATAGCACTCAAGAAGATACAATAAAGAAAATAAAAAAATAAAGTGTCTGAAAAAGAGCAACAATCGGTGGAGGAGCTGCACGTACAATATATTTTTCTTTCATTAAAAGCTTAAGCCGAGAATAAATATTCGGAAAAAGAATGAACATAAAATGAATAATAGTAGATAATAGCGACCTAAAATACCAACGTGCAGAGGTAAAAAAAGAGGTGAGGTAAATTGTAAGTACTAGAATTAAGCTACTGCACACAATAACAGTTTAACCCTTTAACGACTCCACAAACTCTAAGCACAGTTAGACAAAAATATGGATAATTATTAAGGTCGAGCTCTAATTTGTAGTCAAAATTGACAAATTCAAAGTGGCGGATCCAAAGCGGTGAACTTTTTTTAGCTCATTACTTTTTGCTGAAAACTTGAATTTTGTAGTTTTTCAGATTGCTGATTACATAACTAAATACGGCATAAAAAATCCAAAAAAGCGGATGAAAAATGAGTCTGCAGTAATTTGGAAAGCATATTCATGGCATTCCATCTGCCATTTGGAAGATCATTAAATGGTCAGTTAAATTTGTGGACATTCTAAATTCGATTCCATTATTTCAACAGCCGATGCAGTATTTAAGGTATAGAAAATAAACTGAAAAGACCAGTGTTTAAAAGTGAATAAAAGGTAAATATTGTGGTTGTATCGAGTGTTTTTTAAGAGCTTGAGAACTTGTAATGATAAAAGAAAACATAAATATTGTTGGAATGAATTTTGTTTCATTATAACTTGGTAGATAATTTCAAAGGATTTATTTTTTTAGTATGATGTCCGATATACAATATTTCGATCGGTCCTATTTTTGTGTAATTTTTCCAATAAATTTGGCTGGATGGCGTCAATAGTGCAAACCAAAATTCAGTCAGCTTGCCATTTACTGTAACGACCGCTCCCTTCTCATTTCGAAAGAAATAAGGGCCGATGATGCCACCAGCGTGTAAGCCACACGTAAAATGGGCAAAGTGAAGCTATGAACTTTGCGAACAGATTTACATTTTTAAAGCAAATTTCCATAATTTGGAAGCCCTGTTCTAGCACTAAACGATTCATGATGACTTTAACAAACCTTATTTAACAGAAATGTGAACACAGTTTGCCATTCTGCTATCACGTCTATTGATATCAACAGTTCTCATGCAGCTAAAAACACGCCCGATATTAACAACAGCATTAAGATCCACAAATGGATGGATACACAAATAAAGAAAAAACTTCGCTGTAGAAGAGGAGCTGGCCCTTCTAGATTTGATTGAAACATACAAGGAGGTGATTATAAATAATATATATATATACATACATGTGTACATATATATACATACATATATATATATATAGTATATATAATTGGCGCGTACACTCTTTTTTCGCCTCTTATTTGTTTCGTGCTTCTTGATGTTGTTCCACAAACGGAGGGACCTACAGTTTCAAGCCGACTCCGAACGGCAGATATTTTTCACGCCAGAAATACACTCAGAGGTTTGCCACTGCCTGCCGAGGGGCGACCGCTATTAGAAAAAACATTTTCTTCATTTTGGTCTTTCGCCGAGATTCGAACCTACGTTCTCTCTGAATTCCGAATGGTAGTCACGCACCAATCTATTCGGCTACGACGGCCGCCTAAATAAAATTCAAAATAATACTTCGTGATAATAAAAGCGCATGAATATAAAAAGCAGGTAAATTTTCTGTCGCAACATACTATTAAATAGCTATATTAAAAGCATTACGTATCTCAAATTAAATTTGCTGTTGTTTTTGTAGCAGCTTACATAGGTATGCATACTTAGGGCGGTGGAACCATGAATTGTCATCGACAATCTCATCTCATTGGCAGGTCTAGGATGTTTCGGCAGGGTAGGACCAGAGGAAGGGGGTTTTAAATGAGTGGCTTTAAGCAAATTTTTGAAGAGCCACAAATGTTATGCCTGACATATATTATATAACATACATTAAGGTGCATCGCTCTCTACACAAAAACAAATCGGTATTATTTTTTCATCGGAATTATAAAAAATGTAATATTAAGATTAAAGTGAGTTTGGCGGATTTCAAAGTACCTGTCAAAATGATAGTTTTTAAAATATGTTTTCCAAAAACCACCACAAATGATAGAAGACATTAAGCTTAAAATGTTCAAACATTGTATCAACAGAATCAAAATAACGGTTATGTTATCACATTGTAGATGTTTTTGTAGCTGGTCCCACAACCGTGAAAGGGTTAAAATAAGAATAGCAACAAAGGCGGCAAAACGTAAAAACTAATTTCTTCCAACTCTTCAACAGCAAGTGTAAGTAACCGCATTAGACATCACAGACAAAAGTGAGCTACTTAAGTGGCATAATGACATTGCAAGTTCATCGCTGTAACTTGCATTATGATGGCATTTGATGCGCATGCGCCATACACTTTTTTACGCTTTAATGCTATTAACGCTATCGCAGGACGCGATCGCAGCGCAAGTGGCAAGTCCCAAAGCAAACTCTTTTCAAACTCGCTATTCCATACTTAAGGATTATTTCTATATACAAGTATGTATGGGTAAATGCGTCTATTAAGCTAGTTTCCATATACAGCTTTCTTCTTTGTTTTTTTTTTTTTTTGGAAAAAAGGCAAAGATTTAAAATCGCTCTATGTGGGCTGCATACAATTGAAAGTAATCTGTTTACGCAGTTCTATTTAAGATGTGCGTGGCCGCATTTTAATAGAGTGCTTATATTTATTCATAGACATACACATACATATACATATGTGCGTGGCGAGTGGTTTTTACTACACACCTTATTTGAGTTACGCTGACGTTTCTTATCATTGCCTGCACTGGTCACATCTCTATTTTGGCTACTTGATGCTGCATCGGGATCAACTTTTTGGCGATCTGTAAGAAAAGAAAAAGTGAGATTTAGAAAATAATTGTTAATTTACTGAGGTTAATTGAATTTCACATGGAAATTTAGCGCATTCTAATCTGTTTTAATTTCAGATAAGCATTTTGAGCAGATTAAATGAATTAGATAGAATGAGGTTGAAGTCTAGGTGGGCTTCTCTGCACTTTCGTGAAGAGCAGCAGCAACCATAACCGAACCTAAACTAGAGAAAATGAAGAAAATTTAGTCTGGCGTTAATAGTTTGTAAGCCGAAAAGCATTTTCAACTTAAATAAAATTTGGACGGCTTAAGTTTGTTTCAATATCTATCAACTAAAACAGGGTTGAATAACACCGCGTTACACACATTCTGTCCTATGAACCAAATATACTTTTTCGGAAAGGGGATAAAAAATAAAAATACACGTGTATCGGCGATTTTCATGTACACGTGACAATTTTTTTTATTTTTGTATTTTAGAACTTTAAACGAGCAATTCTTGTATGCATATCTGTATAGCCACACGATCTCAGGACTAGCTTAACGGATTTGAATGAAATTGGGCACACAGATAGTGTATCACATTTCTAGACTTTTCACCTAGGTGTTGCCATTGACAATGTTTCACAGGGTTGCCACCTGTTCGAAATTAAAAAAAAATTCCATGAGATATGCCGATGTGGGTATCAAACGAAAGGTATTTCACTCCGCATTACAATAGAGATATAAAACCCCGAATTTTTTTATTAATTTTATTATATTAAAATTAAAAATTGTTACGTTAAAAATTTTAATGCTTTTAAAGAAACTTAGGCCTTTTATTTTTGCGCTTGTAAGCATTTGTGTCAGTATCGCGACATATAGACCAACAGTATTCACCAAGCATATGCGTAATGTTTTGTCCTTTAAAGCGCTTTTCAATAGCCGCAATGTCCTGATGGAACCTTTCGCCATATTCATCGCTACAAGCTCCTAAATCACCAGGGAAACAATCTAAATGATTGTGAAGGAAATGGATTTTTAGCGACATTAATATGCCCATTCCGCCATATGCCGAAATCATTTCTGCAACAATATTTTTATAATTGTCAGCTCGTTTGTTGCCAAGAAACTGTTCAATAACGGCAATTGTGCCTTTCCATGCACGTTGTTCGATAGCACTCGATTTTGATGAAAATTCATAACTTGCAACTATTTTTTTTATCTGCGGACCACTGAAAACACGTTAAATTATACACATCATTAAAAAAATAAAGTTACTAAAAGCCTTCGTAAAAAAAATACCTGCATGAATCTTTGCGCCGCTGTTTCGGAAAAATATTGCGCAAACTTGCAATCACCTCGGCCTCACGATCCAGTTTTTTAACAAAATTTGATACGACACCGAGCTTAATGTGTAGTGATGGCAAAATGATTTGAGATGGCTGCACTAATGGTAGATTTTCTATACTTTCTACGCCTACATTGTAGCATGTTCGCGGCTTCCACTTAAATTCAGTGTAATGCTGATCTCTTTTGCGACCTTCCCATGTACACAAAAAGCACTGGTGGGTTGGAAATCCACGCTTAACACCCATGACCGACCACTTTTAGATCTCAGCATATTTTCCAATTACGCTTTTGGTAGTTTATCAGCTGTAATTCAGCGCGATTGGATCACGGAAAAAGGTTTAAAAATTGATCCAAAGTTTTTCACACAGGCGGACTACGAGCTCTATATTTTATACATAAAAAAAAATTCTGGCGTGTACATGAAAATCACCGATACACGTGTATTTTTATTTTTTCTCCCCCCGAAAAAGTATATTTGGTTCATGGGACAGATAAAAAGTTCGTTTTTGTAACGCAGTGTAAGTGATTTTTTGTTTGCTTTGGCAGGTAAATGTCAGTTTACGATTAGACATTTTCAAAATAGCTCGCTTTCGCTTGAATTGAATTCGGATATCTTGAAAACATTCGAAAATCGAATAATCATTCGGGATTTGACTACATTACAGTTTTTTGTAAGGCAGCGTTAAAGATAAACATTACGCCAATAATACAGAGACCGTTCAAGAGTTGAAACATTAAAAAAAATGCCATTTGTGCGAGTGTAACTGCGAAAAAATTTTGAAAAAACACAACAAAATTAGCTTGACGTTATGAGCTGCTGTAAAACGAGTTATGAAAGACATTTGGATGAAATTGTATTCAAGTTTACTCTTTTCAATAAAAACAGAAATTATGGAAACAATTTTATACCTCTTTTATTTATGTTCGAATTAAAGAGTCACCCTTTATGTGTACATGTACATATACGAAAAAACGAGTAGTCAAAAAACAATCACTGTATCCTGTGAAAGAGGTCTGTCTCTCTTGATTTATTGCGCTTTTGCATGTATACATAGAATTCTTGAAGTTGGACTAAATCCCCTACCGAGCCCGAGGTAAGACTTTATGGTATCTTTACGCTCGAGTAATTAGTTAAGGACACAACCATGGAACTTCTGATATCGATCCTCTTCAGAATTCGAAGAACCCTTTGTTTATATACGGTGCAATTTAGATATCCGCAAGGATGCATACTTTTTGCACTTCCCACAGATTTTTGGCAATACTTTACAATTCCCCAGAGATCTCAATCTCTAGTACTTTCGCTTGGAATATGCGAACAAAGTTATATAGTCGGAACGAGAAAGAAAGGGTATTCTCTTATAATATTTTAAAGAACAGTCCTGCTCTTGGTCCCTTTTTGAAATCAGCATTCGCACACATTCTATTTTTGACCGGGCTTCTCCTCCGTGCTGTGCCATGCGTTCAGATTATGTTCTACGCGAGGGAAGTTGTCTTCTTCGTTCACAGCTTTCAAAAGTTCAGATCTCATTTGGGGTATATTGAAAGCCCTTTCTGTGTACACATATCTTCAGATAAATCTACTGAGTTATTCTTCCTCGAAACGGTATGTCTTACAAACTTTTCTATGTCTTGCTTTGTGCTAATAATCAATTTTTATTATATTTTTCAGCGAGAGGCCTAAGAACTGTAATACTCAACAGGATTATGAAATATTTTATAGACAGGCTGTGTGCTTTAAAACAATGGCTAAACTATTCCCAAAACCAGCAAGAGACCAACCTCCCACATAGAGCTTTTAAGCTCCCATAAATAAAACAATGAATGAGGTTCAAATTAACTATCCGTACTTTCCAATACTTCTTGAAACGTTCAGATGTGGCAAAGAGATATGGATTTAAAAAAATTTTATTTTGCGAAGATCAGTAGGATTGAAACCGTATTTTTAAAAGGTTCTTCTGATCAGCTAAAATAACAGCAAAAGTAGTGATAATCGTCATACAAACATCATGGTAAACAAACTGAGACTTTTTCAATTTCTCCATTTTTTCATAATATGTTTTTTAATTAAAACCTACCATAACAGTGCTTTTGTGCAATATTTATTTCCGCTTGGTGGTTTTCAATAAAGAGCAAAATATGATATTTTCATTTGAATTTTCAAGTACTTACACTTCAATTCAATTTCCTCATCATCCAATAGCAATGAAACCACTTCCTTTGGTTTGAGTGTGTCGGGCTTGAAATTGCCACCACTTATGACCATCCGCTGGATCTGAAAAGAGTTTGAAAAAGTACAAATATGAAAATATGCAGAATCAAAAATACGAAGTTTTCTAAAAAGATAAATATTTTGATAAATGTTTCCAAGCTCAAAACAGTGTGCTTCAATAAAGTAGACTTAAAAACGTGATGTACCAATTTTTTGATCTATCTCCGCAAATGGAGGGACAATCGCATGACTCAAATATTATATGTCCCCATAAAAAACCTTTTCTACCTAAAATACGACATACATACGACTTCCATAAAAAGAAATGAGCAACTCCTATAAGAAAATCTAAATCCAAGCCCATGCCGCTTAATGGGGGGAAGGCGTAACAACGGTGTCGCCCTCAACAACATTTAAATTGAATAATTAGTTTCCGGTGCGGAATACTGAACAACAAAACAACAGCGAAAACAACAAAAGCAACTACAATAAGAAACCGCGGGCAACAACAAAGAGCAACAACATTTTATGAAAGAAAAACAGATCATTTTACAACTGATCGCCGGACGAGTACAAGTGATCGTCGCGTTGCATGCAACCAAAATCCAAACACATGTACCATCAACCAACAATCACACACTGTGGCACAAAGCGGAAGAAGGGACTGTTGGCGACACGCTGAAACGCACGTGCCACGCAAAGCAATGAATGTGGGCGCGCACATCCCGCATTTCCACACCACAAGTAGTACGTATGAGTACAAAGCCAGCTTTTTAAGTGTTTTCAATTGTTTTTGTTCGTTGGAAATCTGAAACGTTTTGCGGTTACAAAAGTGAACTAAATGGATACGAATTCTCAATGGCAAGTTGTAATCACAGATCGCCAAGTGCCTAATACTCGTAATACTTTAATGCTACATTAAAATTTGTGGCAAGGAAAAAAACAAAAAATAGAATAAAAACTTACCTCACTCTTCTCGCGCGCTCGCTGCAAGATTCGCTCCTCTATGGTACCTTTGCAGATCAGCCGATAAACGGTCACCTGTTTCGTTTGCCCAAGACGATGTGCACGATCCATGGCCTGCTGATCGACAGTCGGATTCCAATCGGAATCGTAGAAAATTACCTGGAATTAGGGACGAAGATTTATATAAGTTGAGTTCGATGTGAATTTGAGCATAGTAATAAAGTGTCTAAGTAGATACATATTTAATTTAAACTATGAAGGTGGCAATGTCAGTTGGTAAAAAACGACATTCACCTATTTTTCAATATTAAGAAGGCCTTAAACCCGAATATCGAGCGGTAACTCCCAACTCTGTGTAAGCTCCCACATGGTAATGGTGATGGTTGTACGGGTCAGGCTAAGGCCTTTATGCACTGCGACCAGATTGATCTATTGTGCACCCCTAATTACTTAATTATAATTATTTAGTATACCGAGGAATCGAACCAGCTCCTTAGGAGGGAGGAATTGTAGGTATTCGTCTTCTAGTAGGTACAAGCCCAGGATTCTGTGTCTCCTGTGGCCTAATGCCTCACAGTTGCTGATTAAGTGTTCCACAGACTCCTCTTCATCACAGCAGAATCTGCATAATATTACACTAGATAATCCTTTTTATCTAGGGTTAGTTAGAGCATATTTTGCTCTGTTGGCATTGAAGTTCAAAAACTTGTTGGAGTGATTAAGGCCGCTTGTGCCGTTTCAGTGTTCTCCGATTTTAGTTGGGATCCATTTTTTGGTTTCCTGTTTTATATTATTTTTGTTAAAGCCGAAAAATGGGTTGGTCCTTCGTGTCCCTCATGTCTAGTACCCAAATCAGTGAGACCTGATTATAAGTGGCCAGTTTGTCGAGTGCATTGTTACACTCTATTAGAACTTTTGACTTGAATGTGAAGCTATTCAAGGCTTTGAGATCCGATTGGCTGTCCGAAAGTATTTTAATTTTTACTTTCTCGAACCCTCTTTTGGATATGATTTCCACTGTTTGCATTATGGCGAAGAGCTCCGCATGGAAAATTGTGGTATCTGTACTAGGTGTTAGGGATTTGTGTGCTCTAGGCCCAACTATTCCTGCTCCTACTCCTTGGCGCATTTTGGAACCATCTGTGTACCTTTTTGGTGAGCCATCATTTATCCATGTTGGGTTAGTGTTCCACTCTCCCCTGGACGGGAAGATAACCTTGTGTCTCTTTATAAAATTGTGTACGGGTTCCGAGTGGTTATTCGTCTGCATGTTGAACCCTGCTCAAGATATTGAGGTGTCCAGTAAGATCTCCTGGTTTAAGTTTTTCTTTCATATGAGAAGAGAGTGCTTGCATAGTAGCTTCCTCTTGTATTGCTAAATGTAGCGGTAGTAAATTTAAAAGCGCTTCCATGCCAGCAGTTGGGGTAGTTCTCGTGGGCCCTGTTATGCTTAGGTACTCCAGCCTTTTTAGTTTACATATACATGATTGATGTTACATACATTTACACGGTGATACACTTGTTAAATATGAATAACCAGCCAGATCGACATGGCAGCCGCTTCTAGGTTACCGGAATGACTCGGGCTGCCGCCCTAGTTAACTAGCCCTGTCTAGTGAACCGCATCTCACATGTGATATCCAGTGTTGGAAGCTTCAATTTAGTACAATTATAAATCCACAATTTATCCACAGAGAATCTCTTCAGATTCACTAAAGACCGTACAGTAATTTTTGGTGAATGTAACACTGCCTCATGGAACAACTTAAACTTGATGGTGTATTTTCAGACGCTGCTGAAGATTGCTGGACAGTATCGCTGAATAGTGTACAATATCGGGCAATTACATGGATATTTTTGCATAAGCGTTGGCTGAAAACAATATGAACGACTTCTGGTTTCGTTCATATAACAACTAAAACATTGAAGGCAATGTTTCCACATCGATTTATTTCGAAAATCCCAACAAACCGTATACCCTTGCACAATCTAAAGCGAATACCACAGCAAACTGCTTAAATTGCAACTGAAATGATTCAAAGAGTGATGGAAAACGCAGGAACCGAAGTCAATTTATTTGCACAAGTGCAAATAATATCTTCAAAAAGTGAGTATACAGGGTTTAATTGAAAAGTAATGAGCCTTCCCGCGCGGAGCGTCTGCCAAGCGATCAACCGAATCGGCTGATGGAGGAAAATGATCGTTGGACCTTCCCCTTCCACTAGAAACCGGTCCCAGTTCGCTGGCAACAGCGCTGCAGTCAACATCGCTCCGCGCGTGAAAGCTGTTTTAAAAATGTGTTAGGATTTTGCAGTGGCGGAAATGCAGCGATCGTTGGAGCAACGTTACTCGATCAAATTTTGCGTAAAGCTAAACAAAACGAGTACCGAAACCATTGGGCTACTCAAGGAGGCTTACGGAGACCAATCCTGTCCAGTGCCCAGGTAAAACGGTGGCACAAGTCGTTCAAGGGACATAAAGGCCGGGAGGACGTCGAAGACGAACAGCGATCTGGAAGGCCTTCGACGACGCAAACAGACGAAGATGTGAACCGGGTTCGTGAATTTTTGAACATTGACCGTCGTGCTAGTCTACGTGAGATCAGTGAAGAGTTGAATTTAACTTATTACAATGTGCGGGAAATCGTCCCGACCTCGTCAACAATTGGACACTTCATCACGACAATGCGCCGGCGCACACCGCCTTCCTCTGCACCTCTGCATTTGCCAAGATGGGGGTTCCGGTGCTTCCCCACCCTCCCTACAGCCCAGACATGTCACCTCCGGACTTCTTCTTGTTCCCGCGCCTGAAAAGAAAGCTGAAGGGGAGGCGTTTCGACTCCATCGAGGCGATCCAAAAAACTGTGACAGCCGAATTGAACGCGATTCCGGCGGATGAGTTTAAAAAATGTTTCCTGCAGTGAAGGACCGCTGCCAGCGGTGTATTGACGCTCAAGGGTCCTATTTTGAAGAATATTAGTTGTATAAGCCAAAAGGTTTAATAAAACTGCTTAAAAAAATAAGCTTCACTACTTTTCAATCAAACCCTGTAAAAGGTTTAAGTCCAAATTGTTTGGGAATAAAGAAAAAAATCTAACAAATTTCGCACCTATTTCTTTAGAAAAAGAAAATTGAGTATTAAAAAAAATCACCCTGTATATAAAAACAATTGTTATTCAATGGCTACAAGCGTTAGCGTTGTAAAAGTAATAAATCGAAAATTGGTGTTTTTGGTCGCTACGTAGTATATTGTAACGCCTTTTATGACGCTTTGAAGGTATTTGAGGTTTCGAATCGGACCAGTATTTCAACTGGCAGCAACATTGCATTTTCTGGCACACAAGATTACTTTAACTTAAACTCTTAATTACTTCAACTACTTGGCTCAAATTTGTGACGATTTTCATGTCGCATCTTTCAAAATTTATGCCCAAATATCAGTAGTGAATAATTCCTAGACGGACTTTGCTTGTAGACGTGCTCATGGTGGGCATTTAAATGATGTCATGATGTCACATATAATTGTTAACAGTCGTATTTTGAAGGACCTCCGTTATAGTAATATACAGGAATATAAGTTTAGCTTGGCACATGCTTCTTCTTCGAATATCGTGGACGAACAATTGGAGGGTTGAAAGGCCTATTTGTGTACTTAATAGGAGCATAACATTAAAAATAAAAAATGCTTTGCAGATATTACTACATTGATGACAGACATTACTACAATGAAGATAAATACATGAAAATTTAGATGGCAAAGTTTTATCTATCTTTAACTAGCAAAAAGTGCTGTTAGACTACCTTTTGAACAAGAGAACGACATACCAAAACCGCTAAATACAATATACAATGAAATGGACGACTACATGAAAAGGCGAGTGGAAGATAGGTGGACTAATCTAACCACATGCAAAACAGCAAAAGTCATGTGTAGAACTTTACTCAATTCGTAATTACGCTCTTGCGAAAGGACTGCAGAACTATCATAGGTATGCTAAAAGTTCATAATCTATTGGCTGCACATGCGTACAAGATAGGGATTGCTAACACGAGCAAATGTAGGAAATGCAGAGGATTTTAAGGAAATTTTAGAACACCTTCTGTGCGTTTGTCCGGCATTATGAAAAACGCGTTTAAACTTCCTGGGAGCTCCATTGTTTGAGGGTCGGAAGGGACGTCTCAAAAGCGAATCTCCCAGCGCTGCTTAGATTCGCCAAAAGCGGTGACATCGTACATGATGTCTACTTTAGGTATTCATAGAGATCGGTCTCCATCTGGTATCGCTAGGGACCAAAAGGTCTATGCGTGGCTTGTTGCCAACCAGGCTAACCTAACCTAACCTTTATCTACTTTTTCTTATATTGAAAACATTTAAAACTGACCAAAATAAAAAGATAAGAAAATCGATCCAATCGATTTCTGCGACACCAAAACTCGATGCTAATTCGCAAATGAAACCGAGTAAGTTAGATTGCGTAAAGCAAAAAGCATTTTTCCCCGACTTCAATTCTGAGTATGTTTCAAATACTAGATATTATTTAATTAAAATCTTAGAGTGTTAAATTTGGGAAATCATATCGATTTTTATATTGTATAACCATATACCTGCACACCATTGCTTCATTGACCGCAAAGCTAGACGAAGGAGACAGATGTACAGACCCCATTTCAATAAAAGTTATTTGAAGATGCGACTAGTGTGCTTTGTAGAACTCAACCAAAATCGATCAAGCGGATATGGTGGAAGAAGTAGTAATTTCGAGATGTTTGCACTGACGTCTCTGTTGACTATTCAAAAAACTCCTACGACTTGCTTATAGATCATGTGGGTTGTTAAACTGAAGTTCGGCAGGGTGTCATACGCGAGGAGAAATGTAGAGTACTATTTCGACTTTACGTTCGTTAGACCGGTCAAAATCTGTATGGGCTGCGTATATTTTGACAACGAAAGTACCGGGAATTGATGAATAAATACAACAATCAACAAAGCAAACGAATATTCCAAATTGTCTTTTGAAGTGAAAACGGATCGCTCGAAGTGAAAAAGAAAAAAAATCGGCAAGATCACAATGTTTTTTTATTTCGCAGAAAATTACGTAGAGGTCGGTCTTAGATGTTTTTTGAATTTGAATGCAAAGAACTTCACTGTAATTCTTCGACGCATCAACGCATTATAAAGACAGATGCTAGTTTAGTTGCCCATTTTAAAAGCTATTCAAGAGGAATGGACAAAAATCAACCTTAGTGACCTTCAGTCACTGCGACTAGTAGCAGTTATAATAAATAACGGGGGCACACAAGCTATTAAATAATATTTTATATTGTTTTCTTAAGGTTTAATTTAATATTAGTTGTGTTCCATATATCTATTTCCTTTTAAGCTCTTGAAAATGATTAAATTTTTTCAATAAAAGGCTGAAATAAATCCTTTAACATGTTTTATTCTTACGATTGTTTTCTTGCCTTATGCTGAAAGGTAAAAAGATTTAACTTTTGATTTTTTATTCAGTGTCCCATATAGCTTCCTCTCTTAGCAAAACCTTCTTCGAATGCATTCTTATTTGAGGACTATAAATTGGGACTGAAATTTCCACAGAAACAAATTTATAAAAACAAATATGAGGCAGTTACAGCATAATTGATGCCATTACAAGTACTTCGTACAATGGAGTAAATAATAGAAAGAAGAATTATAAATAAAATAAATAACATATTTGCAAGCAAATGGAATGTTATTCCTGCTAAATACTTTGTCAATTAGCTGAAGCAACTAATGCCAACAAATATTGTACAATTTACAGCCTGCACATGCAAAGGCATAGGCAAATAAAAGTTAAACATTAAACAAAAAAATTAAAAGGAATTGCCAGAATATCAATGACTGTGCAAGTACATTAAAATCCTAGTTCAAGTATAGTCACAATTGGCAGTTCCGTTGGCAGCCAAACGCCAGTTTACGGGTAGTTAGGGAATAACTCAGCGACTGGACGAGCTGATAGTATATTTGGTTTCCAGCTGACTCTGCCATGAGACGTAGTGCAAAGCTCTTGTGATTTATGCATGAACACTGGCAGAATAATTTATCAATGTCAAAGGCAAAAACGCTGCCAAGGCAGAATGCAATCAATGCAGCCAAAGTGAAGGCAACCAGAAGCCAGCTACGCCTGCGTTAGAGGGAGGCCAGCCGGCGAGACAATGGATAGAGTAAATATTAGTTCGTGGTGTAGTTAAACATATGTTTAAAGTGTATACAAAAAAAAAGAAGGATCAGGAGTGCGAGCAGGAGGATTTAAGTGACAAAGTGTGGTGGATTTGAGGAAATGAATGAAAACTGAAGGAGCGGAAATAGGGAAGAAGTGAATAGTATTTATTTGACGGAGTTGAGCGGCGGGCACTTCAAACGAACCAGGAAGTAGAAGAAAATGATAGTGAACACACACACACACACAAATGTACTTATGCAAGTATTTGTGTGCTGCTCCAGACGGTAGTGATTTTTATTAGTCATTAAAAAAAAACTATTTCAGTTTAAAAAAATGTTGGAAAAAATGTGGTTGGAGTAAAACCTAAGGCGCAAAGGATTAAATAGCAATGAAAGACTGCTAATTGCAATGCATAAAGATGGATTAAGTGGATATGCCGATCGTTTGCTCGAAGAACGTCATAACTCAAAAAATCAAAAATTCAAAAACGGAAAAATTAAAAATAAGAAACGATTTAAAATTATTGTAATTTACTAAACCTTTCTACCATTCTTCTACATGAAGAACTGGTGGTCATTTTTGTATACTTATCGAATTTGTTTTCTTCTAGCAAATGAAGATAAATACTTTTAATGCTGAGCAACCCAAAAATTAAATACAAATCTATATATAATACACAGAGGTAATCCCAATATGGGCACAGCTACTTTAGCAAAGTGTTAACTATTTATTTATTTAATATTATTTTTAAATTATTGTATTTTATAAAAATATAGGTTATACTACAAAAACAAAAAACTATATAACTTAAAGTTTCGAACTTTGCATAAAAATTTTTTTGTTTTTTAATTTACTACAGGGTGAACGATATGAAGTGTTACCAACTTCACACTGCTTATATCTGTAAAACAGCTCATGACATCAACGTCAAAATTGTATTAATGACAGTTCAATACCTACATATATTGTTTATAAGCCATCAAAAGCATTTGCGTCTCAGTTTTGTTGATTTTTTTTCTGTGATGGAATTCAATTGGCGCGGTTCGATTTTGGTGACATTTTGTTTGTTTTGTTTTGGTGACATCTGTCAAATCCTTTGTTTATTATTCAGTTGCTTATGCCAAATCATCGTGGCAAGTTACACGATTGAACAGCACGTTCAAGTGATACAACTTTATTATCAAAATGAGTGTTCATTAACGCAAACGTTGTGCGCATTGCGCCCATTTTTCGGCCCTTCCAATTTCTTATGGCCCATATTGAACCATATGGAGCTGGACGACATGTGGTTCCAGCAGGACGGCGCTACGTGCCACACAGCAAACGCCATTTTATTCCATTTCAACATCTACCCGCCCTTATTGAAAAACCCTTTATTTGGCTGGAAAATCACAACCACCAATTGTCCTTGAGCTCAGTCACCTCAAAGTGAATAAAATGTTTGTGTATCGCACTATAAAACGTTACAACGATACTGGTAGCATTGCAAAACGCAATGGAGGTGGACCAAAAAATTCCTCAACTCGACTTGAACGAAATCCACGCCGAAGTGGAAGAAAAATGGCCAAAGAACTAATTAAAAATATCGCATTCGACGCATGTTGAAAAATGAGCTCAAGGTCAAGGCTTACAAGTTCCAAAAACCACACGATCTTTCACCCCAGCAAAAAAAAGTTCGGTGCGAAAGAGCAAAGGAGTTGTTGCGCTTGCACGAATGTGGCGAATTTCCAAACATTGTGTTTTCTGATGAAAAAAATTTCCCAATTGAGCAGTTCGTAAACACTCAAAACAATCGCGTTTACTTGACCGAACGCTCATACGAGAATTTGAGCCTACGTATGGCCACTCGAAGCAATTTCCCATCGCAAGTAATGGTTTGGGTCGCAGTGCCCGCTGACGGACGCTCTCCAATCGTTTTAATCGATCCTGGTGTGAAAGTGAATGCGACTTATTATCGGGAAAATGTTTTAGAAGCTGCTTTAGAGCCGTGGACACGCAAACATTTCGGTCGTAGACCATGGTTGTTCCAACAGGACTCGGCACCGTCTCACAAAGCTCGTGGGAACCAAGAATGGTTAAAAAATCATGCTCCACACTTCATTTCGTCCACACAATGGCTTTCGAATTCCCCAGACGCAAATCCGATGGACTGGTCCATGTGGTCCATTTTGGAGAGCAAGGTGAGGACTAAAAAATATGACAGTATGGATGCGCTGAAAAAAGCGATTATACGAGAATGGGCCAAAATACCTCAAGATCACATTCGTGCAGCATGCAACTCATTTTTTGACCGTTTGAAGGCTATAGTCAAGGCAAAAGGTGGTCATATCGAGCTAAAGTGAATATATATTAAAATTGCAATCATTTTTGAACAATTTTGCCTTTGAAATCAATAAAAACTAATTTCACACAAAAAAGTTATGGTGTTTTGAATAGGTAACACTTCATATCGTTCACCCTGTATATTGTATATACATATAGCATTTGTTCTAAGGTGAAAATGGGCAGCACCTCAACAAATTAAAAAATGTCAAAAATCCATGCGAATTAGAGACTCGAAACTTACATTTTGTTATATTTTTTTTTTTTTCTAAAAATTCTGGGCATTTTGAAACTTTGCATTATATGATATTTGTGGTAGTATAAAGTATATTTTTATAAAAAATTAAAGAAAGAAATAAAAAAACAAAAATAAATTGTCAAAACTTGTCAACATTTGGTGTACACCTTCTTTTATCGCAGTTCATGCCTTCTCAGAACTAAGCGAAGTTTTCTTTGGCGGCGTAGGACTCGTAGTATTTTGAATTCGATTACTTTCAAACGAAGTAAAAAATGAGGACATGATTTTAAAAAAGCAATTCCAGCAGCACTAGTTACCGCTTGCTGTCGGTCATATTAAAATCTGAAATGCATCGAATTACATACGCGTTTTGCATATAACAAAGGCATTTTTTATAACATTGAATTTCTTCATACTAATTACTATAAATGCATTAATTTCCATATTAACAGCATTTTCCCGCAACACCAGAGAGAAAACCGGAAGCGGATACAGTCTTAGTCTCAGTTTCATTCTCCTTCTCAATACCAAATTAAAGGCATTAGAAAATCTCAGCATTCAGTACTCGTAATGATGCCACACATTGTTCAAGAGGTTCATGTGACGTTTTGTGATTAGTGGCTGCTGGTGTTCTTCTACTACTCTATATCCCATGAATACTCTATTCATTAAACGCAAGACTTTAGTAAATTCGCTTAATCCTTCGATGCATGCAAGTGTTGCGGCTCTTTACATTAGCAGTGCTTCCACTTCATACATACTTGTAAAATGCATGTGGCAGCGAAATGGCTTACAATCACGTACGCACACGGCGTTGAATTCTTTAAAGGGTTCTTGCGATAATTTAATATTTTAATATTCTATAAATGTTCAATTAGATATTAGGGTCGCTATTTTTGGTGGTTGCGCTTCCTGTTGTTCTTTGGATTTCATTCAAAATTCTGTTTCCCTTTTTTTATCTATTACTCGCATTGTTAGTTGCAAGACGCCCAATTCGGTAATGCCTATTTATTTTTTGCGTTGTAAATCGTGATTTGATTGCACGAACACGTGTTCTTCAAAATGTTTGGGGTTTCCCATAATCGGGAGCATTTGAAGCAGGCGATTAAGACGATTTTATTACTATCCCTCTCATTACGTTTCCGGTCTTGAATAGTCTTGATTATTCAAGGATGTTTGTAAAAGTATACTCGTATTATCTGAATAATTTATGGAATTATTCAAGGGCTGTGAAGTTATTCGTCTAAACATGCAGTACTTCATGCCAAAAGTTTAAGATTTTGAGGTAAACGAAATGCAAATCAATTTCGAGTCGTAACAACATCTCAAATTGAGTCAAGTTATTTCATAAGTATCTAGCAATTCAAATTTTTGGAGCATTTTTAGCATTTAGAATTCTGCCATTGATTTTACCTATTGGCGAAAAACTTAACCCAGATGCAATAGAAACTCTCTCTCAGAGCTTTGTGCGATCTGCCGTTATTTTAATGGAACTCAGCGCTCTTCCTATCAAATCCGGTTAGTTTATTGCAGTAAAAGTTCGAACGACGGTCGCCGTAGCCAAATGGGTTGGTGCGTAACTAATATTCGGAAGTGTGAAGGTTTGAATCACCGTGCATGAAACATCAAATGATACAAAAAGTTGTTTTTTCAAAAACGGTCATACCTGGACAGGTAATGGCAAACCTTCGAGTATATTTCTGCCATGAAAAAGTTCCTCATAAAAAACTATCTTACGTTCGGAATCGGCGCAAAATTGTAGATCTCTCCATTTGTGGAACAAAAGCAAGACGGACACTACAATTAGGAGGAGCTAGGCCAAGCAATTAAAAAGAATTCGCCGTAGCCGAATGGGTTGGTGCGAGAGAACATGGGTTCGAATCTCGGTGAAACACCAAAATTAAGAAAAATATTTTTCTAATAGCAGTCGCCCATCGGCAGGCAATGGCAAACCTCCGAGTGTATTTCTGCCATGAAAGAGCTCCTCATAAAAATATCTGCCGTTCGGAGTCGGTTTGAAATTGTAGGTCCCTCCATTTGTGGAACAACATCAACACGCACACCACAAATAGGAGGAGGAGCTCGGCCAAACACCCAAAAAGGGTGTACGCGCCAATTATATATATACGAGGGGTGCCTTTATTTGGCAGGATTTGGCAACCCTGGTATTGCAATCTGACAACTGACAGCTGTATCGCAAAGTTTGACATTTTTTGGCTTTTACGTACTCATAACGTTTTGAAATACCAGCGCTATTTGTGTTGTTTACAGTAACTTAAAAGATTCATCTCGGTCCAAAAATGGAATTAAATCGTGAACATTTTCGTGCGATTATTTTTTACAACTTTCGACGTGGATTAACTCAGCAACATTGCATGGATGAACTCAATTCATTTTTTGGCGATGAAGCTCATAGACATTAAAAATAGCAACCTTAACAATTAGGCATCCATTGTTTATGAATAGCATCAAACAGTTTAACGATGCACCGATAGCAATAAAATATTATAATATTATTAATCGATATTAAATTCGAGTCGTTTTTGCAGCAGCTGCCTCGAGGATGAGGTGAAATCATCTCAGCACCCTCTCACTTCTTTGTTATGCAAGTAATCGCTCGGTTGCCAGCGAATTAACATTTTTTTCCAGGAACTGTAGAGTTGGGTTAATTCAATACCGAAGCACGTGAAAGCTGGAGGAGGCTCGACATAATATTAAAATATAAAAAAATAGTTTAGAATAACTAATGTTACCACTAATTTACAACGTGATTGCATATACATATAAACATGTTGATAGCGATAAAAGTTCAATTGAATTCACCTCGTTAGAAGCTATAAAAAGTAGGCTAAAACACAGCACGGCTGCGATTAGCCAAGTACTTCAGAATGGTTAACAAGTTACATAACTACTTCGCCAGGTGATAAGGTATAATGTAGGCCATAAATACCTGCCCGTTAGTTACTTAAGTTTTAGTATAAGTCTCCGTAAAAGACATTTTAATTTTGATCAAATTAGTTATTAAACGACTGTGGCGTAGAAAAGACCAAATAATGAGGTGGGCACTAGGATTTGTGCTTTTGGCTGCAATCGCACTATTAAACGCTGCCAGTGCGGAGAACGAGCTGCAGTCGAAGGATGAAACAATTTTTGAGCGCACTTTTAAAACTCTACACAGAGAGCCGCCACCACCAGAACCTGTGTCGCGCAATCGTGCCAATATACAGTATTTATGGATCGAGCAGAAGTTGGATCATTTCAACGATACGGAAACGCGTAGCTGGCAAATGGTGAGAAGGATTCCATCAATTTTTCTTGTTATTATTATTTTTTTTTAAATATATTTTTTTAATTATTATTATTTTATTTTTATTTTTTTTAATTTTTATTAAAATATTTTATTCTCTTATATTATCATTTTCTTTTTTTATTACTTATTAATTTTTATTTTAATATTATTTGCTTTATTTCTTATTTTTATTCCCATTTTTCCTATACATAAATTTTTATTACATTTTCAATTCCTTCTTTAGTTTTATTTTTTATTATTTATTTTCATTATTGTTTTTTAACTAATTCTTTGGTACACATACAATATCGGGCAAAACATTGACCTTTTACTCTATTTGGTTTTATAAGCAATGGAAGTTTATTCATACAAACAAAAAAAGGTTTATTTTAATTCCGGCGTTCATATCTTACAATTGTTGGTGTATGCCGATGATATTGACATCATCGGCATTAACAACAGCGCTGTTAGTTCTGCCTTCTCCAAACTGGATAAAGAGACAAAGCGAATGGGTCTGGTGGTGAACGAGGACAAGACGAAGTACTTCCTGTCTTCAAACAAACAGTCGGCGCACTCGCGTATCGGCACCCACGTCACTGTTGACAGTTATAATTTCGAGGTTGTAAAAGACTTCGTCTATTTAGGAAACAGCATTAACACCGATAACAATGTCAGCCTTGAAATCCAATGTAGAATCTCTCTCTCTCTCTTTGGACTAAGTAAGCAAATGAGTAGTAAAGTTCTCTCTCGATGAACAAAACTAACACTCTACAAGGCTCTCATCATGCCCGTCCTAACATATGGCACAGAAGCGTGGGCGGTGACAACATCCGATGAAGCGACGCTTGGAGTGTTTGAGAGAAAGATTCTGCGTACGATTTTTGGACCTTTGTACGTTGGCAACGGCAAATATCGCAGGCGATGGAAGGATGAACTGTATGAGTTTTACGACGACATAGACATAGCGCAGCGAATAACGATCCAGCGGCTACGTTGGCTGGGTCATGTCGTCCGAATGGATACAAACGCTCCGGTTTTGAAAGTATTCGATGGGGTACCAGCTGGTGGTAGCAGAGGAAGAGGAAGGCCTCCTTTGCGTTGGAAAGATCAAGTGGAGAAGGACTTCACTTCACTTGGTGTGTCCAACTGGCGCCGGTTAGCACAAGAAAGAAACGACTGGCGCGCTTTGTTAAACTCGGCCAAAATCGCGTTAGCGGTTATAGCGCCAATTAAGAAGAAGTTCATATCTTAAATCTAAACAAAAATAATGCAAGGTCTATATTCAGTGAGACAAAACAATTCCAATTTAAAGAAAGCAGAACATTATTTTACTAACTGAAATACAAGCCCCTATATTTCGTGGCAAATTCATGGCTCTCAATTACTACCTTGCACCGCCTCGGCATTGACGCTATCAAATTGTGTTTGGGTATATTTCTCCATGCTTCCAGTACCCTTTAGAAAAATTGGTCAGCATTTGCCAAATTACAGCGATCAATTCTCTTTTTTCCAATTTCCCATAAGTTTTTTATAGTGTTAAGGTCTGGGGATTTTGAAAGCTACTCCGTTACGTCCACTTTAATCTTATAAAGCCACGATTTAAGGACAGGGCAAAGACCTGAAGCATACGGCGGTCATTGCCCTGTTGAAAGACCCACTGTAGTGGCATTCCCCACTCGGCATGTGGCAGCATTAGAAATTCCATAATGTCTGTGTAAACATACTGATCCATTGTACCAATAATACGATAAAGCAGCCCCATACCAGAAGAAAAAAATCATTCCCAGACCATAACACAGCCACTATGTTTTACTGTCTTAACACAGTATGAATGTTGAAGACGTTTGCTTTGTGGGCGTCGGACCAGTTTATGTGATCGTTAGCGGACTGCAACCGTTTCTACTGATTACGTTTACTAATCAGCGCGGTTTCTTTGCGGGTCGGTAACTGCGCAAATCAGCCTCGGACAGGCGACGAGTGACAGTTCTTGAACATATTGGCAACCAAAACTCTTTTACCAATTTTGGAGCACTTTTAAGCGGAAATTTCTCTACCTCTCTTACAATCCCAGCAGCAGTTTTTTGGTCAGTTTTTTTCAACCGGCATCCACGATGTATCACTGCAACAGTTTAGTTTTTTTATAAAGTTCACAATAATTCGTGAAATGCACATGTTATAAATATATCTTTTTCAGAAGTTCCGTTTTTCATCAATAACACGGTGTGACAAAAAAAAAAATTAAATATACTTTTATGGAGACCTAGCACAACTTGTAGGTATAGTAAAACTAAGAAACATGGTATAGGAGAAATTTCCAATACACCCCCAAAATCTCATTTTATGGCCATAAAACCGTTTTTCAGTAGGTTGATGTGAACAATCACTCCTAACTTCGCCAATTTCCATCCGATTTCGAATTTGTTTTTTTAGTTCGAAAGAACAAAAACAAGCCTTTTTGACAGTGTGTTGACAATTTCTCTGAAATGACAACTGACGAGACTGTAGACGGAAGTATTTGGATTTTTTTTATTTTTTCTATATTTTTTCAACTTTGACATAATTTTTACGATATTATCCGTTAGTGAGGATTTTTTTTAGTACACTACTGTTATAGTAAATTTAATTTTGCGTCGAATGAGCTATATTTGACTGTAATTGAATTAAAATTTTTTTTTTTTTACTACGAGATTTGGTATGCGTTTCGAAGCATTAAAATGATAACAAGTGTCATTATAAACACATAATATTTATTGGAGTATTGTGCAGTGCAGCACTGTACGGTATGGTACGGTGCAGTACACAACGGAACTGGTGCCAAACTTAAAAATGCATTGGAAACGGCCCTTTGGAGTTTAGTATGGTACGGTACATTTGTCATTCTCTTCATCAGTTTTCTGTATGAAATTCGATCATCATCATTCATCTGAAGTCGTCATCAACTAAATTCTATTGTTTAAATCGAGAAGCGAGCGTTTCAAATTGTCTTCCCGATAGAAGTAAATCACGAGAAAGGTCCTGAAAATCTGAATTTGATACAATGTGTCGTTCTGAAGACTTAGAACCAGACGGAAAGTACTCTTCATCATCAGGTTTATTGTTATCAGTTTGATCGTCATCAGCAATGAGTTGAACTTCCTTCAGTTCCTGCAGTTGAGTCAATCATATCGTCCAAGACTACGGGGTTCTTAACAGTTGCAACATCAGCATACTTCATGTGCTTTCGAGCTTTATAATGATGACCGTTTACGTCCGTTTTATAAAAATAATAATCATCTGGTTTATGATAAGGCTCATGATGCCACATCATCGGAGAATATTGAGAAATTCGACTTTTCTGGCAACGTTTTGATTTATATCTCTTGAATATCAATGAAACAAACAATAAAACTTTAACTTTTTAATAAAGTTAAATTATACTAACAAACTTCTTTTGTTAATCAATGTACAGTGTGAACTTAGGTACACTTGGGAGCTTTTTCATATTTCCATTGAAAAAAAAAGTGCTATAATATGTCAGATATTTTCGTAAGTTCTAACCAGTTCTGTTATATGCAGTACAGTGTACTCTTATGTATACGTATATACTCCAATAAGTATTACGTATCTATAATAACGCATCAAAACACGTCCTTATTCCCATTTAGCGTAAAGTTATACCTACATACCAAATTAGTACAAAATAAAAATAAAATCTTAAAACTCACACAACTCCATAAATTTTAATTCAATTACAGTCAAATATAGCTCATTCGACGCAAAATTAAATTTACTATAACAGTAGTGTACTAAAAAAAATCCTCACTAACGGATAATATCGTAAAAATTATGTCAAAGTTGAAAAAATATAGAAAAAATAAAAAAAATCCAAATACTTCCGTCTACAGTCTCGTCAGTTGTCATTTCAGAAAAATTGTCAACACACTCTCAAAAAGGCTTGTTTTTGTTCTTTCGAACTAAAAAAACAAATTCGAAATCGGATGGAAATTGGCGTAGTTAGGAGTGATTGTTCACATCAACCTACTGAAAAACGGTTTTATGGCCATAAAATGAGATTTTGGGGGTGTATTGGAAATTTCTCCTATACCATGTTTCTTAGTTTTACTATACCTACAAGTTGTACTAGGTCTCTATAAAAGTATATTTTCACTGTCGCACAGTGTAATTTTAATAAAAATTTGTTTGGATCTATGGTTTACTTAACCAAAATTTCTCAAATAAAGCGTGTTGCTACAACAAACTCCTGCCCACAAATGATGCTCAACAAATGTCTCGATCAAAATAAACTCAATAAGTTAGAAAACGAAACGAGGGATTGAATATTTTACCGATATAGAGTAAAGCAAACAAAGTGCAATTCTTTTGTCGTGCAGGATTGGCGTATATTTTAAGCTTTTTTCGAATATAGTCGGAAAAAGAAAGAAATAAAAACTGTTTTCAAAAACACATGGATTAAAAAAAACCGTGCAGCCTGTGCTTCAGCATACTGTACATACTATTATTTTGTTATTTTTCACTTTAATTTTTTAGTTTTTTCTATTACAATTTGTTTTATATGAACATTTATTTTATTAACAATTAACTTATTATCATTTATTTTCTTTTTTGTCGTTTTTGTAATTTTTTTTTATTTTACTTAATTTATTTTGTTTTTCTTCTAAACTTTTTAAAAAAATTCGGATATGAATTTTGTGTGAGTTATTGTATTTAAGGCGGCCGCCGTAGCCGAATGGGTTGGTGCGTGACTACCATTTGGAATTCACGGACAGAACGTAGGTTCGAATCTCGGTGAAACGCCAAAATTAAGAAAAACATTTTTCTAATAGCAGTCGCCCCTCGGCAGCCAATGGCAAACCTCCGAGTGTATTTCTGCCATGAAAAAGCTCCTCATAAAAATATCTGCCGTTCGGAGTCGGCTCGAAACTGTAGGTCCCTCCATTTGTGGAACAACATCAAGACGCACACCACAAATAGGAGGAGGAGCTCGACTAAACACCCAGAAAGGGTGTACGCGCCAATTATCTATCTATCTATCTATTGTTTTTAATTAATCACAGATTTATATTAAATTTTTTTTTTTTGTTATATCAGCGATTTTTTTATTAATTATTTTTTTAACTCTTTTGTATTTTGTACTTTTTTTATTTATTTATTATATTTTTTTATTACTACTTTTTCTTTTTTTTTAGTTTTTGTGAAATTTTTTCTTTACTTTTATTTTTAATTTAAAAGAAAAAATAGTTCTAATTTTTTTTCTTAACCATTCATATTTTCAGCGCTATATGACCAATGATGAATTCTACCAAGAAGGTGCACCCTTCTTCATATTTGTTGGCGGCGAATGGGAAATCTCTACACGCTTTATAGACGGTGGTCATTTCTATGATTTGGCCAAAGAGCATAATGGCTATCTTTTCTACACCGAACATCGTTACTACGGACAAAGTAGGCCAACAAGGTGAGTAATAACAAAACGAAGAAAATTTTCGTATTGACCTTTAAGATTTTATAACCGGAAATTTGTCATGACATTTATGTAAACAATTTTCAGCAACATAGACAATGAAAATATCAAATACTTGCATGTGCGTCAAGCTTTAGCTGATTTGGCGCATTTCATTGAGGAAATGCGTGCTACCGTACCAGGTGCCTCCAATTCTAAAGTTATACTTGCTGGTGGCTCTTACTCGGCCACAATGGTGACATGGTTCAAGAAATTATATCCAGAGTTGGCCATTGGCGTTTGGGCTTCCAGTGCGCCACTCCTTGCCAAGCTCAATTTCGTAGGTGAGTGTTTGAGGTGAAAATTCAGGGGGCAGTAATCTTCGCCAATATTAAAATCAACAATCAAAACACGTGAAAAATTAATACGAAACTTTTAAAATATTTTTCATATTATTCATGACTAATTTTCCATTCAAACCCTTTCCTTTTTCCGCCTCCACAGAGTACAAGGAAATCACCGGCCAGTCCATTCGATTGCTTGGCGGCGAACAATGTTATACTCGTATTGAAAAGGGCATCGCCGAAATGGAAGCCTTGTTCGCAAATAAGCGTGGAGCTGAGGTGAAAGCTTTGCTAAAGCTTTGCAATGCTTTCGATGAATACAACGACTTGGATTTGTGGACATTGTTTAACGAGATTGGCGAAGTCTTTGCGGGTGTTGTGCAGACACACAAGTGAGTACTCGTATAGCAACAATAATTTTTCTATTTCTTCAACCATTTCTTCCGTCATACCAGTGCGGGCCAAATTGAGAGCGTTTGCAGCAAAATACTGGAGGGCGAGGATGACATTAGTGGTGTGGCCGGTTATTTGTTAACTCAATTCGGCAGCACAAGCTGCAATCTACTTACCTATAAAGCAATTATAGCCACAATGATGGACTCTAGTTTCACTGATAACATTAGTAAGCCAGACAACAAAAAAACATTATTTTTTACTTTAAAAATATTTTAAATGTGTATTTCCAGTGCGTGCGTGGATCTATCAGACCTGCAATGAGTACGGCTGGTATCAGACTTCCGGTTCCACAGCACAGCCCTTTGGCACTAAGTTCCCTGTGACGCTCTTTACACAAATGTGCAAAGACATCTATGGCGATCAGTTTACCAATGAGTTTATAAGCAATCAGGTAGCTGCCACTAATGAGCTTTTCGGTGGACTGGAACCGAATGTGGAGAATGTTTACTTTACTCACGGTCAACTGGATCCGTGGCGCGCTATGGGCATACAGGATGGAGCGCAAGTAACTATTTTACCGCGTAAGTGCTGGACAAACCTTTTTTTTTCATAATAGTAAGCGTTTATTTTATTTTTTACAGTCTACGCCCATTGCAAGGATTTTGATTCAATCAGCGATAACGACTCAGATGAATTGAAGGCTTCGAAGACAAATCTCGCCATTTTGGTGCGTCAATGGCTCGGCAGTAGTAATGCCACGGATGGCGCAATCAATAAAGCGGAGAGTTTTTAACATGAATCGGTTATTATCAGTTAAGGTGCTTTTATTGAGCTATTACTGTGCAGATAATTTATGGTTTGCCGATAAAGCTGAGCGTACGTGCAGCAAATAAAACCAAAAACAAAAAAATTGTTGCGCGTGTTTTTGCTTTTTCATTTTTAAGTAGTTTATAAAAAGTGTGCAAATGTGGTGATTAATTAGAAGCGATATCGTAGTAATTTTAATCTAGTGATTACAAGTACATATGCATGTACACATGCTCTCTGATATCAATCGAAAAATGGCGGAATCGGTACTTTTTTTCATTTTAAATTGGCCCTTTGCATATTCCTAGCGAAGCTAATGGAGAGGCAGGCAATAGAGCATGGGTGCTGAAAACTTATACAAAGCCGATCATGAAGATATGTAGAGGTCGTTGTACTGATTATGAAGTCACAAATTTACTTACACACCTATGTATATTTTATGAACACTACATAAAATCTATTAAGAGACCAAATTTGCCGACTGCAGGGTGTTCCGAAAGTTTATTTGCTTTTTTAAGAGAGTTTGGTGTAATTTAAAAGCACGTGCTGCATTTTATAAGTGGACTAATTTGTCGTTTTCGAACATATGATATAAGTTCAAATAATATTTATGAGTTCAGTGTCTAAGTTTTAAATAGCGACCAATTATTTTAGAGATTGAACACCGAAATCCACAGGGTTGCTAACAAAATACTTAACGATATGAATGACAAAGAATATTGTGTAGCTGTGTACCTAGACATTGCAAAAGCCTTTGATAAAGTTTGGCATAAAGGACTTTTGCATAAGTTCAAACGAATCTTTCCACAAAACTACTTTGAACTTGATAGCAACATTTGCGGATGATACTGTATTAATGGCATCAAACCATGACGAAAAACTTGCGACCTTTCCACTTCAAAAATTAATAAACAATACAGTAAATTGGTTTGACGAATGGGGTATAGAAGTTAATAAAGACAAAACTATACAAGTTATATATACAAGCAAAAAGACATCAAAATATAATCTTACCTTAAAAACAACAAAATAAAAATCTGCCCAGCAGCAAAATATCTTGGAATAACTATTGACGAAAAACTAACATGGAATCAGCATATCATTAACAAAAGAAATCAAATCAAGAATAAGACCCGGCAATTAAGTTGGCTAATCGGACGAGCATCAAAACTATCACTTTATATATTAATAAGGTGACTATATACAAAACAATTATTACTCCTATCTGGAAATACGGAATAGAAATATGGGGAAGGGCTAAAAACACAAATCTTCAGCTCATACAGCGAACACAATCCAAAATATTACGAAATATAACAAATGCTGGTTGGTTTATTTCCAATGAAGCCATACATCGTGACTTAAACGTAGACACTATCCAAGAAACAATCACAAAATGTAGCACTAAGCATATACAGCGACTGTCAGTCCACCAAAACGAAGAAATGCGTAAAAAAGCACCGGCAGAAAATATCAAACGAAGATTAAAGCGACTCACACCGACTGATCTAACTATAAGATTTACAGTGTAATCTCAAAAACAATTATAATAATAACAGATTCTTCTTACATTGGTAAAAGAACATAATAGACCCTAATTGTACAAAAATTACATATTGTTAATACATAACAGACTGTAATAAATAAAGGGGAGATATAAACAAAGAAAAAAAAAATACCGAAAAAAGAAAAGATTAAATGTACAAAAAATTTATTGATATAAGCACACAATTTTTTTAATATATATTAATAACAAGTAAGGCCACCATTTGCGAAACATTCAATACAGTTTTTTTAGAATATACACTACCCTGTGATTTGCGTAGTAAAAAAGATAATTTTTAAATAAAATTTTGGTTTAAAACTACAGCGTTTTGCTAACGGCTGATATGCTTCAACAGTGCTTCCCTTTACAGTTTTCATTTTTATATTTTATATTTTCACAGCAACTTAAGACACGTAGTACAAACTCGCTATTCGAAATTTGTCGAAATGTATCATCAGGCGCTGTGTCATGTCGAAAAAATCAAAAGAAAATTATAAGGTGCGTTCATGGCGCTTTTTTAAAACGCGCATCATGGAGCTCAAATAACTACATAGGTACATTCGTGAATTCGGCCGCCGTAGCCGAATGGGTTGGTGCGTGACTACCATTCGGAATTCAGAGAGAGAATGTCGGTTCGAATCTCGGTGAAAGATCAAAATTAAGAAAATTTTTTTTCTAACCGCGTTCGCCTCTCGACAGGCAATGGCAAACCTCCGAGTGTATTTCTGCCATGAAAAAGCCATAAAAATATTTGCCGTTCGGAGTCGGCTTGGTCCGTCCATTTGTGGAACAACATCAAGACGCACACCACAAATAGGAGGAGGAGCTCGGCCAAACACCCAAAAAGGGTGTACGCGCCAATTATATATATATATACATATACAATATATAAATTCGAAATTCATGGAGTGCCATCACTGAGTTGATCTAAAATTTTGATTTTGTAAATTTATTTTTGTAGTATTAAAATATAAACTAATCAACAAAAATAAAATGTTTTACAGACTAATATAGCTGTTTTAACAAAAAATATAATAATAATCTTAATCCGTCAAGAAGAAAATATAGTAAAACATAATAAACCAAGTATTTATCAGCATAGTTAAGAAGTTTAACGAAAGAGTGTTCAGAAAAAGCAAAGTCAACCCCAATAGACTTGTAAATAGTATTGAATTCGATCAGACCTCTCATGACGGGGTTATTCCTTGGATATAGAGTTCTTATGCTTACAAATATGGAAAAAAATGATGCAGCGCTGTGAATGGGATATTGAGAATGGAGGGACAATCCACAACGCATTTAATAATACTAAAGACAAAAGATTCATAAGTGTACATCAAAATATCTTAAGCCCTCATTGTTAAGTTGACTTTATTTTCAACGTTCAGATTATTCCATTTATTGATATTACAATAACCAGCGCCAGATTACTGTAAAATTTACTCAGGAATTTAAACAAAAATTTATATTTTTTGCTATCTATGAGAGTCGAGTGTACTTTTATGTTCAATGATTGAGGGCTAAAATGTGGATATTTATGGTATATAGAAAGAGTGGAATGACTAGGCAGCAAAAAACACATTTTAAAACTAAAACCGATAGTCGCATTATCAATTATTCAATAGGGCAATAAAAGATATTTACCATAATCGGGCGAATCTTATCAAAAAGTAAGTAATAAAAAAACACTAGTAAGCCACATACCGGACACTCGTCTATTTATTGGATACTGTAAAATAGCGAATGGTCATTTGTCGACATGGGTTTGCCACAAGTGTTGCTCTTGGTGCTCGTCTTAACCGTGGCCACATCCACGGCCACATTGAATTTGGAAAAGCTGCGAACAAAATTCTTCGAAGTGACTAACTCCGATGGCAACTTACTTTTGCAAAGCTTGAAATATTTGCACCGCGAGCCGCCCATGGAACAGGCGAGCACTCGCGCGATTGTAGAAACCAAATGGGTTGAGCAGAAGTTGGATAATTTTGATGACAACAGCAACGAGACATGGAATATGGTTGGTTGAAGATTAAGTGGCCTTAATATTAATGACAAATTTTACAATAATTTGAAAAATTGTATCACAATTTCGCAGCGGTATATGGAGAATGCTGAGTACTTCAAGGAGGGTGGACCGATGTTTATTTACTTAGGTGGTGAGTGGTCTATATCAGCGGGAATGATAAGCAGAGGACATCTTGTGGATATGGCAGCGGAACATAATGGCATGCTCTTCTACACAGAACACCGTTACTATGGCCAAAGTCGACCAACAAGGTAAATCCCCACTGTGTAGATTAGTTTCTGACATAATTGTCTGTATGTTTGTCTGTACTACAGTGACATCACTGTTGACAACTTGAAGTATTTGCACGTGAAACAGGCGCTCGCCGATTTGGCGCACTTTATTACCTATCAACGACAGAATAATCCTGGGTTGGCAACTTCAAAGGTGATCATGGCAGGTGCTTCTTATTCAGCAACTATGGTGGTATGGTTTAAACATTTATACCCAGAGCTTCTAACCGGCGGATGGGCTTCGAGTGCACCACTCTTGGCTAACGTGAATTTCAAAGGTAGGGGACGGCTTAGCGAAAAAAACGATGAATTGAAACTCAGCAGTATATTAATTTTTTGACTTAAACAACATATTAATCTACCATAATCTCATAGAGTACATGGAGGTCGTCGGACGTGCCATAAGCGAATTGGGTGGCCAGCAATGCTATAATCGCGTACAAAATGGTGTTGCTGAAATTGATGCTATGATTACAAATGGACGCGCAGCCGAAGTGAAAGCTATGATGAAGATTTGCAATACTTTTGATGAAACTAATGATTTGGATGTGTGGTCATTATTTTCAACTATCTCGAACCTTTTTGCCGGAATCGTGCAATATCAATCGTAAGTTAATGGTGAATTCAGTGATTGACTCAAGGGGTCATAAAATTTAACTTTTCATATGTAGAGGCAGTGATGTGTCTGATCTTTGTAATTATCTGCTTGCGCAAGAAGATGATGCTACAGCTATAGCCAAATTTCTGTTGGCCTATGTAGGCCGAGGTTGTGTGGACCTCTCCTACAAAGATACGTTGGAGTATTATATGGATTCGACTTATGCAATGGGAGCATGTGAGTAAAAATAAAAAAAAAATTCAATTAAAATAAGAGGAATATAGTAAAATAAAATTAAATTAAATTGAAAAAATTAATGTAAATAAACAAATCAAATAAAAAACAAATTAAATTAGTTCACTTTAATTTAAAAAAAATCAGTAAAATTTAAAAAATAAAGCACTCAAAACGTAAATCAAAATAAAATAAAATTAATTAAGTGATATCAAAACTTTTCTCAAATAAAATATTAAGTAAAAATAATAATGATAAATATTTCAAAAAATAAATAAATGAAAGTAAAATAAAATAATATTTCATAGAAATAAATTAAAATAAAACAAAACAAAATAAACTAAAACTATATAAATTTCTGAATAAATAAATGACCGCCAAATAAAACACAATGAATGAGAAATGATATCAAAAAACAAAATAAAATATAAAAAATACAGAAACCAAAAAATTAAAAAATATAAAAAATAAAAAAATGTATTGTAACAAACATATAAATATTATTTATAACATAAATAAAGTAAAATATATTTAAATTAATTTAAAATAATTAAGCAAAACAAAAGAGAATTCAATTAAATTAAACTAATTTCAATAAATAAATAAAAATTTAATTTAATTAACTCCATACGATGGATATAAATTAAATTAAAGTTAAATGAAAAAAATAAATAAATATAAAATGAATAGAAAATTATTTTTTTAATTAAACCAATTTGTACTTCTTTTTGAAACTTTTCAAACGAATTCATTTGAAATTGAAAAGTTTACAAACAATTTACTTCCACCTCACTTAAAACAATGTTTAACTTGTTGTCCATTTCCTTAACCTTCCAGCGCGCCCCTGGTACTATCAGACTTGCAACGAGTACGGTTGGTATCAAACGTCTACCTCAAGTAATCAACCTTTCACCAAAGTTCCTGTAGTTCTCTATACTACCTTGTGTCAAGACGTATACGGTAGTGAATACACAAATGAGAAAATTAGCGCCAAAGTGGCACAGACCAATGTAGATTTCGGAGGTCTGTCCCCGAATGTGGAAAATATTTACCAAACACACGGAGCTCTCGATCCCTGGAATGCTGCCGGCCATACTGCCGAACATGGCGCTACCATATTGCCACTGGCATCGCACTGCACCGATTTTAGGTCGATTAACAGCGATGATACCGCGGAGATGACTGCCTCGAAGCTAAAACTTGCCCAACTAGTACGGGAGTGGTTAGCCGATGAGTAGAATAAGCGAGTAGAATGTCGGTAATCAGTAGAAATATTATATGATATAATTTTGAAATATTGGTTGAAATGATTGAATGAATTAATTAATATAACAATAATAATACAATAATAGAGTATTTTTCAAGTGTTAATTTATTTGAGGAATAAAGCATGTTCGTAAGAGAACACGAGCCGGCATACTTTATATTGCTTTCAACAGTGAGCCGTACGAGAGGTGCCTTTTATATTTCGGGATTTGGCAACCCTGGTGTTGACAATCTGGCAACTGACAGCTGTATCGCAAAGTTTGACATTTTTTGGCTTTTACGTACTCAGAACGTTTTGAAATACCAGCGCTATTTGTGTTGGTTACAGTAACTTAAAAGATTCATCTCGGTCCAAAAATGGAATTAAATCGTGTACATTTTCGTGCTATTTTTTTTTACAACTTTCGACATGGATTAACTTAGCAACATTGCATGGATGAACTTAATTCATTTTTTGGCGATGAAGCTCCATCAAGGACCAGTGTTATCGATGGTATGGTGAATTCAATCGTGGTCGTAGTTCACTCCAAGACGAATTTCGTGAAGGTCGTCCAAAATCAGTTGTTGTTCCGAAAACAATTGATGCTGTGCGTGAACTGATATTGCAAGATCGTCATGTGACCTATCGTGAGATTGAGACAATCTTAGGCATTAGTGGGACCAGCATACATTCAATATTGCATAAACATTTGACTGTCAAAAAAATTTGTTCGCGTTGGATCCCACACAATTTGTCAATCGCTCAAAAAAAGGCTCGTGTCGATTGGTCGAAGGAAATGCTCAAAAAAAAACGATCGCGGGGCTTCGAAACACGTCTATGACGTCGTGACAGGTGATGAATCATGGATTTACGCGTATGAGCCCGAAAGTAAACAGCAGTCGACTGTATGGGTGTTTCAAGATGAGGCAAATCCAACAAAAGTTGTTCGCGCACGAAGCACTTCCAAGCAAATGGACATGTCGCAAATGTACCACTAGAACAACGCAGAACAGTAAATTCTGAGTGGTACACAACCATTTGTTTGCCAGTTGTCTTCCAAGAAATTAGGAAAACCAATCGCCAAAGATGGATACATCGGCTCAAACAACTGCATTTTTGAGCAAAACATCGAATTAATGGGTCATCCGCCGTATAGTCCTGACTTGACACCGAATGACTTCTTTTTATTCCCGTACGTAAAAAACAAACTGAGAGGTCAACGTTTTTCGACACCTGAAGAAGCGGTTGCGGCATTCAGAATGCATGTTTTGGAGGTACCTCATTCAGAGTGGCAAAAGTGCTTCGACAATTGGTTCAAACGCATGCAAAAGTGTATAGATCTTCATGGAGAATATTTTGAAAAACAATAAAGTGATTTTCGATGATTAAAATTTGTTTTTCTTCTCTAATCCCGAAATATAAAAGGCACCCCTCGTATACTCGTACATAATTTTTAACTCACATTATGCACCGTCGACTTTAAAACTCCTTTTGATAGCACGAAAGGGAGGACCAACTAAATAACGTCAAGTCTTGATTGACGTTGAGCACTACCAACACCTCCTTCAAAATAGGGAAGAACTCTTCGAGCCCTTTAAATCAAAAATAAAGTTTTTTTCATAGGCATGTTCTATTTTGGGAACTCGAAAAAGTCGCAAGGGGCCAACTACGCTGAGTACGGTGGTTGAAGCAAGTTTGCGGGCTTATTCGTGGCCAGAAAACTGAAATTTTTTTTTACATTTTTTGACAGCAGAAAATCGCCAAGTACACCTAAATACATCTAACCTTTGTGTGTGTCAAAAACATACTAAATATGCCACATAGTTGAAACTATTTTCAAAGTCACCTTACTTTTTCAACACACCTCTTATATATACTCGCATATATACATACCTTCTGCTCAAATATAAACGAGACGTTATCAATAAAACGGTCCGCGGATGACATATGGCAAAAATAAATTTTTTGTTTTTTGGTAGGACTGTTATAAGCTTACATGGCAAATTTCAGCGTGATATGTCACATAGTTTGTTTTCTGTGCTACTGTAAACAAGTCAAGCTCGAGTGTGTTCTTCGAATTCTCTTTTATGACTTCAATTGTCTCAAAGCAGAAGGTATTTAGTTTTTTTTTTTGTATTGATTGCTTTTTATAAATATAAATGGTAGGTCGAATATGGGTTGTCTTCTAAGTGTTATAATTTCATTGCTTTCATCTAATCGTGTAAATGCCAGAGGATTATCATGGCAACTGTTCCTGCGTAGGTATGCTGCGTTAAACCTTTTAATTTAATTTAATATAAAAAGAAGTTTTAGGTCTTATTAGCGATGAAGCAAAGAGTATTTGTAACAAATCTTAAAATTTAAGGCTGATATATTTGTAGGATTTCTATATTTGAAATATATAGTAAGCTGTGTCCCAAAATATCATAACACGCCATAAGTCCATACTGGCTTTAGTTTCAAGTTATAGTGGCGATTTTGGACCGAATAGCCAAGACATTTTTTAGCAAGTAATAGAAAAACCAAGACGAAATGATGGAGAAATCGACCCAAAATAGGAGAAATGTTTAGAGAGCTGGACCAAACGCTGGCATAAATGCATTGCAGTTGATGGGGAGTACTTTGAAGAATTGACATTTATAAACATAGTTTTATTGAAAAACACTTAAAGTTTAGTTTATTCAAAGTTTTTTTGTTTTTTTTTTTTGAACGTAAAATAGCTGAGAAAGTAAATAGGTACAAAAAAATGAGCTTTATTATTTAAAATTATGTGAAAAAATACCTGTTTTGGATCGAGGAGTGGCAAAAGTTAATGATTTGGGCTGCTGTTGGATATCATGGTAAGACCCATTTTGCGTTATTTCTACAAAATATTATATATAGAGCTGTTAGATGAGATCTTTATTGATTCCGGATATGAATGATCCCGAATGGATATTTCAACAGGATAACGCAGCAGTTCACAGCGCGAATAGAACTAAGGAATTTTACATGTCCCATGGTATAAAAAAAAATAAATAAATAATTGGCGCGTACCCTTCTGTTAGGTGTTTGGCCGAGGTCCTCCTCCTATTTGTGGTGTGCGTCTTGATGTTGTTCCACAAATGGAGGGACCTACAGTTTCAATCCGACTCCGAACGGCAGATATTTTTATGAGGAGCTTTTTCATGGCAGAAATACACTCGGAGGTTTGCCATTGCCTGCCGAGGGGCGACCGCTATTAGAAAAATGTTTTTATTAATTTTGCTTTCACCGAGATTCGAACCAACGACCTCTCTGTGAATTCCGAATGGTAATCACGCACCAACCCATTCGGCTACGGCGGCGGTCCCATGGTATCCCATTATCAAAATGGCCTGCTTGTAGTCCAGACCTCAATCCGATAGAGAATCATTGGAGCATACTATCAAAACAAGTTTTCAACAATGGGCACCACTTTGACAATGTTAAACAAGTGAATGATGTAATCCGAACTCAATGGGGTGGAATTGGTTAAACACCATCAAAAAACTGACGTTAATTTTTCGGTTAGTATTTTATAAAATTTGTTAAGTTCCTATATTTCGTTCCGTTAAATTTTTTTATTTATTGGTTTTTGGTTACATCAAAAAAATAAGATAAGCTGTATATCTTCCTTATATATAAAAATGAATGTTTGTCTGTATGTCCTCGATGAACTCAAAAACTACTGGACCGATTATTATAAAAATTGGTATATACCTATATGTATTCTTCCACGGAGAAGGTTTGTAGAATATGCTCATTGATGCCACTCGTCACCAGGTGATGCTGCAGAATAGCAACTTCTGCCCCGTCCAACCGATTTTTTCGACGGATCTTCGGTGGCGCACTCATTTTAATGTCTGGTGATTTTCAACAAACACTGCCCATTATACCACGTTCAACACCCGCTGATGAAGTTAATACATGTCTTAAATCATCAGTTCTATGGCGTCATTTACAGAAATTGACTTTGAAAACTAACATGAGTGTACTATACAACTACAATGGGATGCATTGGCTGGAAATTTTGCAAAACAATTATTGGATATTGGAAATGGGTGAAAGGAAATTGATGAATCTACACAATGTATCACCCTGCCAGCAAACTTCTGTAAGATCACAGAAAGCATCGACGAATTGGTGCAAAAAGTTTACTCAAACATTGCACAAAACTACAAAAACCATCAGTGGCTCAGTACGCGTGCTATATTAGCAGCCAACTTCACCATTCAGCATGGAATACCCAGTGAAACGACAACATATAACTCTATCGATACTGTGGAGAATCAAGACGAGGTTGTCAACTATCCAACTGAATTCTTGAATTCGCTTGATTTGCCAGACATGCCGTCGCACGTTCTTACATTGAAAATTGGCGTACCCATCATTTTTCTTCGAAACATAAATCCACCACGACTTTGCAATGGAACCAGACTCTCAGTCAAGAAAATGATGAACAATGTTATCGAGGCAACAATTCGACTGGAAAATTCAAAGGTGAAGACGTACTGTTGCCATGTATCCCAATGATCCCGACAGATATGCCATTCGAATTCAAACGTTTACAGTTCCCGGTGCGATTCGCTTTCGCAATGACTATTAACATATTAGCACAAGGACAATCGTTACAAGTGTGTGGATTAAATTTGGAGAATCCATGCTTCTCACATGGACAGCTCTATGCGGCTTGCTCACGTGTCGGAAAACCTTCTGATTTATTCGCACTAGATGGGAAAGCAAGAAATATTGTGTATCCCACAGCACTTCAATAAACATCGAATTGCAATTTAACTTTGTAATGTGACAATTTTTTCAAAATAAACAAAATCAATAAAATGGTTTAGAATGAATTGAATATTTGTGTACTGATTTTTCTTTAAAGTAATTTTTCTTAAATTTATTTTAGTTGTTGGCGTAGCAACACGCGCCGGGTACAGCTAGTTAAAAATAAAAACAGCATACATTTCTTTAAGAAATAAAAAATAGGAATTTTTGGTTTAATTAATTTTGCCCTATCACTATTTATGTGTATTGTTTGCGTTCCAAGGAGTTAATAATGAGATTTACCTCTCGGTAACATTGCTCAGATGTACTGTGATATCGACGAAAGCCAAATTAACGTTCAGGTCATACGTTTTTATCTTTTAGTATTAACGAAATTCTGCGCAAAAATAGTCTCTCAAATATTTTGGAAAAAGTTTCAACAAACTAATTGGTCTAAGAAAGTGATTTTGTTTTATGGTTTAGTTGGCTTGGGGATCATCACAATTTCTACACACTTACACTGCTTAAGGAAATAGTTAACCTTAACATAATAATGTCTTTTCTTCTTCTACATTATTATTATTAGAAGGCCATTACGCACTGCGACCAGAGCTGATCTATTGTGAAAGGCCTATTTTTGTAACCCTAGAGTTTTAGGCTTTTTAAAAATTTTAGCACAAATTTGGGTTTGTTGTTCCAAAGATTGCATGGAGATACTTCGATACCACCAAGGCGATGAAGTCTCTGTCAGCCCAACGCAGGACATTCACAAAGCACATGTTCTGAGCTTTCTATGTCCATTTCGCAAAAGCGGAGACATTGGTCTCAGATAGACCAATATTATTTAGATTATACCTCAGGTTGCAGTGACGTGTAAGATCTACTCTGTATAGTGAGAGAAGCTTGTCAGATATTCCTTTGTTGGGACTTAGGAATAGCTTGGCTTGACGCTGACCGGCACAGTTTAGCCAGTGTGCAGCAAGTTTTCTTTCCTCCCATTTCCTAAGGAATTCATTAATGTGGCCTTTTGTGAGTCCACAGAAAGGCTCAGGACCAGTAAGTTGCATATTTGCTCCTTGTTTTGCAAGGTCATCAGCCATTTCATTTCCCTCATGTCCTTCATGTCACGGAATCCAACCTAGTGTTACTATGTTGAGGTTCCCTAATGTGTTGAGAAGGTTTAGGCAATCATTTACCAATTTGGAGGTGATAGTTGTTCATAGAAGGGCTTTTAGAGCCGCTTGGCTATCTGAAAGTATGTAGATGTGAGTACCTCTCATTTTCCTGCTAATGCATTCTCTCACACATATTTCGATGGCATGTATTTATGCCTATTGTTGGGTAGAATCCCATCGGAATCGATTTTTTGAATTTAGGCCCATTGATTCCTGCCCCTGTTTGTTTAATTCGTTTACTGCTTTTCTTTGCTCTTCCTTGGGCCACCATGCTAAGGATGCATAAGTAATGTGGGTTTCACAACTGTGGTGAATGTCCATGGGGTTTAGTCCCCATGTCTTCCCAAAAAGCCTTGTGCAGGCAAAGAATTCCCTTGTGGCTTTTGAAGTAACTCTCTCAATATTGGAATTCCACGTAAGCGTTTTGTCAAGACTAACGCCAAGATAGTTCGATTCTGTCGAGAGTTGAGTGTTGTTCCATTAAGGGTCGAACATTTAAGATTTATGTTCCTTCTCCTAGTAAACGGTACAAGTGTTGTTTTGGATGGGTTAATGGAGAGCCCTTTTTCCGTGCCATTTGTTTATTATTGTAAGGGCTTGCTGCATGCGATCCGAAATGGTTTCCGCATGCCAGCCTAATACATAAACTACTAGGTCGTCAGTGTAGCCCTGAGTGTGAAATCCTAGGTTATTCAGTTTGTGGAGAAGTTAATCTATGACTAGAGTCCACAAAAGAGGAGAGAGTACGCCACCTTGAGGGCAACCTCTAGTGGATTTAATAGATTTGATTGTTCCTCCTAGTTCGGTGCTGATCGTCCTAGATTTCAGCATGAATATTATCCATCTAGTGATGGGTTCAGGTACCTCCTTTAGATATAGGGCATTATAGATTGCCTCATAGGAAGTGTTATCAAAAGCCCTTGATATGTCAATAAATGCACATAGAGCTATCTGTTTGGTCTGAATAGCCTTTTCAATAACTGTTGCCAGGCTGTGTATTGCAGTCTCAGTGGATTTTCAGTGTTGATAGGCAAATAGAAGTCGATGCAGTGGGAAGTTAGCTAAATTGTTTTCCCTAATATACTGATGAACCACCTTTTCCATTGTTTTAAGGAAAAATGAGCTGAGACTAATTGGTCTGTATGATTTAGGCAATTGTTCGGGTTTTATCCCTACCTTTGGAATAAATACAACCTTAACCTCAGCTCAGGTAAATATCCTAGCAGTAAGTTTGATTTGTATAGTCTGGTCAAATTGGGGATAATATGGTGTGCACCCTGCTGTAAAAGACAGGCGGATATCCCATCAGGTCCCGGAGATTTGTATGGGCTGAATATTGATATCGCCCATTGTACCCGCTTTTCTTGGAATAGCTTGTTTGCTAGTTTTAAGTTCTCAGCACTCGCAGATGTAGTAGTTTCTGCCGGCACAGAGATCTCGTCTAGCACAAATGATCCAGGGAGAGTGAGCAGAAGTTGACTGGTTTCCTTTGGATTCCTTGTGTAGCTTCCATCTGGCTTTTTCAGGGTACTAATGCCGTTTGAGTGATCTTTTAGTAGGGCTTTTTGGATACGAATAGCATTCGGAAGACTACAAACCTTTTCACAGTGATTCCTTCAAGTAGCCCTTTTAGATTTCCTCAATTCTTTATTGTAGTTGGTTAGGGCTGCTGAGTAGGAGGACCAGTCCCCCGTTGCTTTAGCTCTATTCCATAAGGTTCTTGTTTCTTTACGCAGGTTGGAAAGTGTACTATTCCACCAAGGAACATTTCTTTGTGGCTTTTTCACTTTTACTGGACAACTTTCGTGAAACGCAGATATTATGTTTGAATGTAGTTCGTTCAATTCGAACTCAACCTCAGATATAAGCTGAATATGACGCCTAGAGCAGTTAACACTTTGTTCTAAACAAAAGTGAAAGTAGTCCCAATTAGTTTTTCTGGGGTTTCTGTAAATTGTCATTTGTGGTTTGGTCGCACCTATAGCAAATCTAATATGTCTGTGATCCGGCATAGATGTTTCCTCTGACACATGCCAATTTGAGACTTCGGACAAAGCATAATAATGTCTTTTCTTCTTCATCTATCACAAACACCAGAAACAACGGTTTTGGTGTCTTTGAATTTTTAATTCCCCATGTAAATTTTCACTACCAATCAAACATTTGACACCCGAAGAAATTCGTCTTGAAATCGGAAAATTTAGTAACAGTAAATCTCCAGTAAACAAACTGTCTACCAAACCAAAAAAAAAGGAATCATTTTAAACATTTTAACCGTTGTTGCTTTTGAAAATTCAGCCTGCACAACGAAACATCCGGTAACGGACAGAGGCTGATCGACTTCGCCGGGGCCCGAAACATGGTAGTCTGCAGCACCAGATTCCAGCATAAAAAGATACACCAAGCTACCTGGCTGCCCCTGATCGAAAAACGCGAAACCAGATGGATCATGTTGTGATAGATGGAAGACACGCTTCTAGTGTATTAGATGTACGTACGATCCGAGGACCCAACATTGACTCGGATCACTACCTTGTTGCAGCCAAACTGCGCACGCGCCTCTGTGCAGCAAAAAACGTGCATCTACCTACGCAAAGAATGTTCGACCTCGAAAAGCTGCAATCACAACAGACAGCCAGAAGATTCGCCACTCGACTCTCACTCCTGCTCTCAGAGAGTACTGCCCAACAAACCGGCATCCACGAACAATGGAGCAACATTTCTCGTTCTCTACGTACCGCCGCCGAAGAAGAAATCGGATTCCGGCGAGCCCGAAAAAACAATTGGTACGACGAGGAATGTCATGCTGCCGCAGAAAGAAAGGATGCCGCCTATAGAGCCACGCTGCGATCGGGCGCAACGCGAGCCATGTGGGATCGCTACAGAGAGCTGAAAAAGGAAGCGAGACGTATTATCCGACAGAAGAAACGAGAGGCCGAAATACGTGAGTGCGAAGAGCTTGAGATGCTGGCCAACAGGAACAACGCCCGAAAATTCTACCAGAAAGTTCGGCGGCTTACAGAAGGTTTTAAGACCGGGGCGTTTTCCTGTAAGAACAAAGACGGCAAACTGGTGACCGACGTACAGAGCAATCTTAAATTATGGAGGGAACACTTCTCGAACCTATTAAACAGTGACAGCTGCGCATGTCACCGAGAAAGTGAAGATCCCGATACCCCAATCGTTGACGACGGAATTGTCCTTCCGCTACCCGATCATGACGAGGTGAGAATAGCGATAACGCGGCTAAAGAACAACAAAGCCGCGGGCGCCGACGGACTGCCGGCTGAGCTATTCAAACATGGCGGCGAGGAGCTGGTAAGGTGCATGCATCAGCTCCTATGCAAAATATGGTCGGATGAAAGCATGCCTGCCGATTGGAATTTAAGTGTGCTCTGCCCAATCCATAAGAAGGGCGATCCTGCAATTTGTGCCAATTACCGCGGGATTAGTCTTCTAAATATCGCCTATAAGGTTCTAGCGAGCGTATTGTGTGAAAGGCTGAAGCCCACCGTCAACCAACTGATTGGAACTTATCAGTGTGGCTTCAGACCTGGAAAGTCTACCATCGACCAAATATTCTCAATACGCCAAATCTTGGAAAAGACCCATGAAAGGAGAATCGACACACACCATCTTTTCGTCGACTTCAAAGCTGCATTCGACAGTACGGAAAGGAGTTACCTGTATGCCGCTATGTCTGAATTTGGTATCCCCGCAAAACTAATACGGCTATGTAAGATGACGTTGCTCAACACCAACAGCGCCGTCAGAATTGGAAAGGACCTCTCCGAGCCGTTTGATACCAAACGAGGTTTCAGACAGGGTGACTCCCTGTCGTGTGACTTCTTTAACCTGATGTTGGAGAGCATCGTGCGAGCCGCAGAACTTAATCGCTCAGGCACAATTTTTTATAAGAGCGTACAATTGCTGGCGTATGCCGATGATATTGACATCATCGGCCTTAACAACCGCGCTGTTAGTTCTGCCTTCTCCAAACTGGATAAAGAGGCAAAGCGAATGGGTCTGGTGGTGAACGAGGACAAAACGAAGTACCTCCTGTCTTCAAACAAACAGTCGGCGCACTCGCGTATCGGCACCCACGTCACTGTTGACAGTTATAATTTTGAGGTTGTAAAAGACTTCGTCTATTTAGGAACCAGCATTAACACCGATAACAATGTCAGCCTTGAAATCCAACGTAGAATCTCTCTTGCCAACAAGTGCTACTTTGGACTAAGTAGGCAATTGAGTAGTAAAGTCCTCTCTCGACGAACAAAACTAACACTCTACAAGACTCTCATCATGCCCGTCCTAACGTATGGCGCAGAAGCGTGGACGATGACAACATCCGATGAAGCGACGCTTGGAGTGTTCGAGAGAAAGATTCTGCGTAAGATTTTTGGACCTTTGCACGTTGGCAACAGCGAATATCGTAGACGATGGAACGATGAGCTGTATGAGCTTTACGACGACATAGACATAGCGCAGCGAATAAAGATCCAGCGGCTACGTTGGCTGGGTCATGTCGTCCGAATGGATACAAACGCTCCGGCTTTGAAAGTATTCGATGCGGTACCAGCTGGTGGTAGCAGAGGAAGAGGGCGGCCTCCTCTGCGTTGGAAAGATCAGGTGGAGAAGGACTTGGCTTCACTTGGTGTGTCCAACTGGCGCCGGTTAGCACGAGAAAGAAACGACTGGCGCGCTTTGTTAAACTCGGCCAAAATCGCGTAAGCGGTTATAGCGCCAATTAAGAAGAAGAAGAACCGTTGTTGCTGGTGCTTGTGAAAGAGTTGAAAACTGTAAATGCTTAGCAAATGCATTCTCCAACATGTATTATTGCAATTTTCATAGGCACATTTTTCTTTTTAGGATGTTTTAAGTACTTCGTAGCCTTCCACTTTTTATGATCATCATAATTATATATATATTATCATTTAAACTTTGAAATACTCTGAAATCAATTTGTTACTAAAGTTATTTTTTTTAATCTTGCGTTATTGTTCGTTTGAAAAGGTCCTGAAAAATACACAATTTTTTAAAACAATGTACGTAGTTCGTCAGGAGTTTTTAACGGATCACTTGGCCACCAGCTGACAGAGTATTAGTATTAGTTAGCTTTTTGGGTTAGGATTGTGTGAGTCCCACCAGCACCCTACTAAAAATCTGTGACCATGGGAGTTAAACCAATTTTCGTATTCAGGAGTTGTGATGCCATGCCTTGTTGGTAAATGCAAGGCATAAATACGTAAGTCACCATTATCTCATTTTATTTTGATTTTAGCAGTTTGTATTGATAGCGTTTGAGCTGGTTTGAGTATGTCATATTTGATTCCTGATTTTACTAATATAAAACACCACAGCCTGCATGAGCCCTCTTACTAGGATGGCCTTAATTTTTAATATCAAAAAATTTCCTATATGTGAGATGCGTCTCTGAAACCAACATTAGAGTCGTGTTCGACAACACAAACACTTGTAATAGTTATTCCAGGCGCATTAAATAGTAAGTTTGTAATTTTAATTTTTTTCCATTTATTTGATCATTCATTCATTCATTTAAGTAACTCTTAACGGTCAATCTATGTTTATAGCTTTTGACATTCTAGAGACTTAAAGTAAAAACGAAATACATCGCTCTTGTTGATTTTTGCTCTACTGTTGCTGCCTGTCCAATGTGCCTTGCGTTATTCCTGATTTTTTTTAAGCAGGTTTTTGCAAGTAATGGCAATTTTTTTGTCCGTTAACTTTTTTTGTTTTTTTTCCTTCTGAGAGAGAATTTTCGCTTACGCTCTTAATTTGGATGGTGATAACTAATTTTTTATCGAACGCGGGATAAGCCACTGCCAATACATTTTCCTAATATTTAAGTCACTTGCATAATTTATGGATAAGCAGAGACATTATTCTAAGTAGTGAATTTGTTAGCTCAATTTGCTTAGAAGTAAGCGCTCAATTTTCGCCCATCGACTTTGTCCATTCAACGCATCGTTATTGTCTTATGCGATTTATTGGCAACTAAGCACGTCTATTCGCGACAAGTGAGAGACTATCTATGTATTTGACATTTATTAATGAATTATGAAATTTTTATTTCCACAATCGCATTGAATTTGAATTGACTCTGTTAAGTATCGATTTATCAATCAAAAAGCCCGCTAAAATCTCAATAGAAACCTAAAGTATGCACCATAGTGAGTATTTTCAAAACAGTTGCAAAGCAGTATTAATTTATCGGCTATGCCGTTGTTGTTGTTGTCTTAACGTTATAAAAGGGTCCCTAAAAATTTTTACAACATGCTGCTGAAGCGACAGTTCTGCCCGACTAGAAATCCGGGCCATTACGATAACGTAAACCACACTGTCGGGACACCCCCATGCTTATGCTGTCTTATTTATCGCCTCACCCTCACCTTCCTCGTCCACAATCTCATCGTTTGCTACATTGTCAAAAATCATATCGAAATCGTGTGCTTTCATCAACTTTGCACGGAATCTTCTATACTCTTTCTGTTCGCGTTCATCCAGCGTTATCAACTGTTTGGCCTGGAAACTATATTCGGTATTCAGCACTTTGTAGCCCTTGGAAATGACCGCCTTCAACACTGCATCCATTTCGCTCGGCTCACATTTGAAGTTAACAGCACCGGTCTCGTAGTCGACTATTTCGATGGCTTGCGCTTTACAAGCGGTCGCATCGCGCGCTATCGAACCCTCAAGATCACTGAAATCCAATGATGTTTGAAACGAAATGATCGCCTCGATAACAGCACTGCTATAGAAATTGTGCGTCACATGCACAAAACTGGCATTATGGGTACGCATTAGTGGCATGAGACTTCCCTTCAATTCCATCGAATCGCCCGAGCGCAGTATGCATATGAGAAATATTTTGCGGTTATAACGAATTTGCAATATTTGACGATGTAGCATTTCGCGGGTTTCGGCAAATCTGTTGATAATTTGTTGCACCATGTCCATGGAAAGGCCTTGTTCGGTAACCCGTCGAATAGCCAATTTGAGTTTTTTGTTGTGACGAGGATTGGGCGAATTGCCTTCAAACACGGCGAGACGTAACTTGTGTGCCAAGCGGCATTGAAGTGGTGCTTGAAGCACACGCTGGGCCAAATTTCGATACGCTGACCCTTTTGGAGAGACAGCTGCCACTTCGACGGGGCATTTAGGCGAATAGCGACTAGTCGATGGTTGTTCTACGTCCAGATTTTCATCTTTACTCTCCGTTCGCATGGAACGCATATTAATAATTTTGAATTTAAAGATACATATATTGGATTTTGTGTAATTCAAAATTTAAAAAATCGCACACAATATTTTGAAAATCACAAATTTTACTATTACTTATTTTGACGTTTTTATTTTTTTTGTCAAAGTAGAAAATTACACTGGTCGGCAAAAATTCGCTTTTGTCACATGTACTTTTTTGATATTTGGTAAAGACAAAATTTTACTGCCAATTTTTTTATGTTACAGGAACTTCATTTTTTTTATAAAAAAAATCTGAGACTTTGCTTGAACAACAATTCAGTAAAATTCCGTCGCTGATTTTTGAAAATCAGTTCACCATATACATATATACGTAGCAGAAACTCGTATAATAGGTTCACGTATAACTAGATTATCTACTTTTTTGAGCTTAACCGCTTACGCGATTTTGGCCGATTTTAAAAAAGCGCGCCGTGCTAACCGGCCCCAGTTGGGCACACCAGGTGAAGTCAAGTCTTTCTCCATCTAATCTTTCTAACGCAAAGGAGGCCTTCCTCTTCTTCGGCTACCACCAGCTGGTACCGCATCAAATACTTTCAGAACCGGAGCGTTTGTATCCATTCGGACGACATGACCCAGCCAACGTAGCCGCTGGCTCTTTATTCGCTGTGCTATGTCTATGTCGTCGTAAAGCTCATACAACTCATCGTTCCATCGCCTGTGATATTCGCCGTTGCCAACGTGCAAAGGTCCAAAAATCTTACGCAGAATCTTTCTCTCAAACACTCCAAGCGACGCTTCATCGGATGTTGTCATCGTCCAAGCTTCTGTTCGTCGAGAGAGGACTTTACTGCTCAGTTGCCTACTTAGTCCAAAGTAGCACTTGTTGGCAAGAGAGATTCTACGTTGGATTTCAAGGCTGACATTGTTATCGGTGTTAATGCTGGTTCCTAAATATACGAAGTCTTTTACAACCTCGAAATTATTAACTGTCAACAGTGACGTGGGTGCTGATACGCTTGCGCCGACTGTTTGTTTGAAGACAGGAGATACTTCGTTTTGTCCTCGTTCACCACCAGACCCATTCACTTTGTCTCTTTATCCAGTTTGGAGATGGCAGAACTAACAACGCGGTTGTTAAGGCCGATGATGTCAATGTCATCGGCATACGCCAACAATTGTACGCTCTTATAAAATATTGTGCCTGAGTGATTAAGTTCTGCGGCTCGTACAATCCTCTCCAACATCAGGTTAAAGAAGTCACACGACAGGGAGTCACCCTGTCTGAAAGAGGAGGTCCTTCCCAATTCTGACGGCGCTACTGGTGTTGAGCAACGTCATCTTGCAAAGCCGTATTAGATTTGAGGGGATATCAAATTCAGACAACGCGGCATACAGATAACTCCTTTTCGTGCTGTCGAATGCAGCTTTGAAATCGACGAAAAGATGGTGTGTGTCGATTCTCCTTCCATGGGTCTTTTTCAAGATTTGACGTATTGTGAATATTAGGTCGATGGTAGGCTTTCCAGGTCTAAAGCCACACTGATAAGGTCCAATCAGTAGGTTGACGGTGGGCTTCGGCCTTTCACACAATACGCTCGCTAGAATCTTATAAGCGATATTTAGAAGACTAATCCCGCGGTAATTGGTACAGATTGCAGAATCGCTCTTCTTAAGGTGTGGCAAAGCACACTTAAATTCCAATCGGCAAGCATGCTTTCATCCGACCATATTTTGCATAGAAGCTGATGCATGCGCCTTACCAGCTCCTCGCCGCCATGTTTGAATAACTCAGCCGGCAGTCCGTCGACGCCCGCGGTTTTGTTGCTCTTTAGCCGCGTTATAGCTTTCTCACCTCGTCATGATCGGGTAGCGGAACGTCAATTCCGTCGTCAACGATTGGGGTATCGGGATCTTCACATTCTCTGTGACATGCAAAGCTATCACTGTTTAACAGGTTCGAGAAGTGTTCCCTCCATAATTTAAGAATGCTCTGGATGTCAGTCACCAGATCGCCGTCTTTGTTCTTGCAGGAAAACGCCCCGATCTTAAAACCTTCTGTAAGCTGCCGAACTTTCTGGTAGAATTTTCGGGCGTGGTTCCTGTTGGCCAGCATTTCAAGCTCCTCGCACTCACGTATTTCGGCCTCTTATTTCTTCTGTCGGATAATACGTCTCTCTTCCTTTTTTAGCTCTCTGTAGCGATCCCACATGGCTCGCGTTGCGCTCGATCGCAGCGTGGCTCTATAGGCGTCATCCTTTCTTTCTGCGATAGCATGGCACTCTTCGTCGTTCCAACTGTTTTTTTGGGCTCGCCGGAATCCGATTTCTTCTTCGGCGGGAACGACAAATGTTGCTCCATTGCTCGTGCTTGCCGATTCGTTGGCCAGTACTCTCTGAGAGCAGGAGTGAGAGTCGGGCGGCGAATCTTCTGGCGGTCTGTTGCGATTGCAACTTTTCGATGTTGAACATTCTTTGCGTAGGTAGATGTATGATACGTTTTTTGCTGCACAGAGGCGTGCGCGTAGTTTGGCTGCAACAAGGTAATGATCCGAGTCGATGTTGGGTCCTCGGATGGTACGTACATCTAATACACTAGAAGCGTGTCTTCCATCTATGACAACATGATCGATCTGGTTTCGCGTTTTCCGATCAGGAGACAGCCAGGTAGCTTGGTATATCTTTTTATGCTGGAATCTGGTGCTGCAGACTACCATGCTTCGGGCCCCGGCGAAGTCGATCAGCCTCTATCCGTTACCGGATGTTTCGCTGTGTAGGCTGAATTTTCCAAGTGTGGGACTAAAAATTCCCTCGCCCGCAAGGGTGGGCAGCGTTGAAGTCGCCAAGCACGATTTTTACGTCGTGGCGGGGGCAGCGCTCTTAGGAACGCACCAAGCGCTCATAGAATAAATCTGTGGTCGCATCGTCTTTCTCTTCCGTCGGGGCGTGGGCGCAAATGAGCGAGATGTTAAAAAATCGCGCTTTGATGCGGATTATTGCGAGACGGTCGTCCACGGGAGTGAACGACAGTACTTGGCGACGAAGTCTCTCACTCACAACAAATCCGACACCGAATTTGCGCTCCTTTACATGGCAACCAGATTTCCTCCTTTTGCAACCAGACTTCCTCCAACTGTCTAGGTCCAGAGGTGATAGGGTTTAAGGGGGCACGTGAATAGGTGGTTGCTGAGTATCTTCAGATGCCGTGTATATGTTTAGTATGTTAGGTGGAATCTGAATAGGTAAGAGTTTAACCTGTTACAATATCCTGAACGTAATCGTGCCAAAAGTAAGCCGATCTCACGAGGCAGCTGGTGCTCTTCGTTTGCGATGGGTGACGGTAAGAGTTTCCCGATGAATGCCGTTTAAAGCATGTCTGTAAACTCTTGCTTCCAGGAGATGTTGCTTATAGTTCTAGATCTTGTCAATATATTCAGAGAGGTATCCCCTGACGTGTATGGGAGTGGCTTAGCCTCCAGAAGCGCCTACAGGGATAGCTCCTGCGGGAGCATCCTAGGAGTAAATACTAGCTGAGCATCCTACTAAGCTCCTTAACTGAGAGTATCGTACCCTGCACTTTACAATTCGTTCAATATGTGAACCTTACATAGAGAATCAGCCTATTGACTTACTTTGTTTGATGGATTGGCTTCGAGGATAGGCCAAAAAATAGGGGAAATTGAGCTTCTCCTAATCATTCCCGAAGCAGAATAATAGCGAAAAAATTCCCAACGAATAACTATTTTTGTACTCTTTTCCAGTGATATTCTATTGCCGTCGTCACTTCTTTGGAGCGTGTTTTCCTGTAATTTTCTTAAGGGGGAAGCCTGGTTTATAAACAATTTTTTCCGTTTTAAGCGATTCCTAATATATTTCAGAAGATTCTAACTAACTTATCATACATTCAATATATGTATAAAAAATTTGGTACTTGTGTTTATAATATCAGCACTCACCGTATCTGCAGCCGTTAAATTTATACCTAAACCGCCGGCTCGTGTTGATAGCAGAAAAACAAATATATCTTCACGCGTTTGAAAATCGGCGACCATGTCCCGACGTGCTGAAATTTTACTCGAGCCATCCAAACGCATGTAGCGGTGCTTACGATGCCACATATACTCCTAACAAAAGAAATATGAATAATACTCTCACGAATAGCCAACACATTTCAGCTCACCTCGAGCAAGTCAATCATTTTCGTCATTTGTGAATAGATCAGCACACGATGCCCCTGCGCTTTGAGACGTGTCAGCAAACTATCTAGCACAGCTAATTTGCCAGCATCAGAAACGAGTGTCTGCTTATCGGGCACCACAATTGATGACCAACCATAACGTGGGCGACATAAATCCAGCGCGTTGTTAACCAACTGCAAACCAGTCGGATTTTCGCATTGTATGTGGCGTATGTGAGCCCAAGCAGCGTCACGGCTTTCACAGCTGCAAGCGATTTCAGTTTCAAATGATTGAAATTTTATTACAGTTCATTTATTACTCACTACATATGTCGTTTAACGGCCTGCACACGTTGACTGAGTCCATAGAGGAAACGCGGCATCTCAAGCGCTTCACATTGGTATACGGTAGGCGTGCGTGGCATATGTGGAAATTCAGGCAACAACTTGGCATTTGCATCTATATCGTCTTTGTGTTTCGCGACAGATTTTTGTGACTTGCTCGACACACTCAATTGTGAAGCATCCTCGCTTGTGTCCAAATCCGATTCCATTTTTATACCGATAGAGTCATTAAAACTAGCCAGTTCCACACAAGACTTTTTCGTTGAATCACTATGCTTGCTGCGGATGACACGATGTTCAATGGTTTCCTGAATGTTAACGGTTTTGTATTTGGCGAAGGAGTAAACAGTGCTATTTTGGGTAGTCTATGGATATGGAAAATTAGTGGTTTCGCATTTTTTTTTTTTATAAAGAAGTTTCATTATACTCACTACACCAGTGAAGAGAAAATTACGTAGCACACTCTGTTCCATTATAAAGCTGCGGTGTAGCGTATCCTCAAGCAATACCTCAAGCAATTGGAAGCGTGTGGCTCTATAATACGGCCACCATTGGCGCCGGTATGCCAGTAAAGCATATTGGATCAGTCTGCGCCGATAGTGTAAAATGCTGAAAAGTGTTAGGGAGCAACAAATTAATACAAATCTTTAGGTGGCAAGTAGTTGTCGTGAGCTTACTAGGTAATCAACCCGTTAATAGTGACATTTTCCATATCGCTCGGTGAAAGATCGCAGAGTCGCATAAAACTAAAACAGCAATCACCGCTGACATTTAAGTCTACGTAACGTGCATAGTTTTCGTTGGATTTTTGAGCTTTGGTGACGCAGGGTTCACTGAAGAGCGACTGCTGTATGTTAGCTGCTTTGAAAATGGAAAACCTGAAAAGAGAATGCAAAAACAAAATATAAAAAATTCCTTGAAAGAAAGCGAACAGTCTACCTATTATAGAGCAAATGACGTTTGCTTGGTATGGCACGATGCAACATACACTCATCATACACCAGACGTGGCAGCACGTATTCCTCACAACGCATGGCGAAAGGACTTTTAGCATCACGCCGTTCGAAGAGTTCTGGATGATTGCACACTTTCCGGAACTGCATTACCAAATTCATGAGATTCGATGTGAAGTTCTTATCAAAATGATGGCCATCGCCGGCACTGCCCGCTCCAGCGCCCGTAAAATGCAACAAATCCTCAATACGTATTTTCTTCTTCAACGCCATGTAGAGCAATTTTTGGCGTATGGTGAGTGGGCAATATACCATAATCTCAATCTTATCGGACAATTCATTTTCCACATCCTTTTTGATGCGCCGCAACATGAACGGCTTTAGTATCATATGTAGGCGTGATATTTGTTTTTCATCGATGCCCGTCTTATTTTCAGCATGTGATTCAATATCCTTCGAGAACCATTCATTGAATTCATCATGCGAGTCGAAAAGTGTTGGCATGATAAAGTGCAAAAGCGCCCATAATTCTGCCATGCTGTTTTGAATGGGCGTGCCACTGAGCAGAAGTCGATTTCGGCAATTGAACCCGAGTAGTAGTTTCCAACGCATCGAAGAGGCGCTCTTAATGGCCTGCGCCTCATCTAACACCATATACTGCCATTTGATGCGATTAAAGTACTTGTAATCGGATACAATAAGCTGGTACGAAGTGATCACCACATGAAAGCTAGCCTCACGTGTATGCAAATCCTTTTGTTCCCAAAATTGGCGTAGTATTTTGCGTTCATTTGGCGAACCCCAATAAGGTACTACATTAAAATCGGGTACAAAGCGTTGCATTTCTTGTTGCCAATTATGTAACGTTGAGGCAGGTGAGATAACCAGAAAAGGCCCCCACACACCATAACGTTCAGCGATGTGACAGAGAAATGCGATCGACTGTACAGTTTTGCCAAGACCCATCTCGTCAGCCAGTATGCCGCTAATGCCCTGGTCGTAGAGGTTTGCGAGCCACGTGACACCTAAAATATAGTAATATTTTCAACATTCTTATCATAAATAAATATTACCAACTTACCCTTTAGCTGATACGTCTTCAGAGTGCCTTTGAACATTTCCGGCTGTGGCACATCCGCTTTAGCTGGCCTTACAAACGAAGTCATCTCTGCATCATCCTCCTCCTTCTTGATATCTTCCATTTGTTCTTCTAACGGTTCCTGCTTTTCCTGCTTTACGTGCGCCACGACATCAAATCGGCGCGTTTTATCTCGATCTGCAGAGAACGCAAGCTCGGCATTTTTTTGCGCCAGCGACTTATAATGTTCGGCGTCGTAATCATCATAAGCTGCCAGCCGGGGATTTATCTCTTCATCCAGTTGATTTAATATGCGCAACTGTTCCTCTTCGGTGCCTTGTCCCAGCTTTTTAGACATAAAATGCGCATACAATTCTGTTTGTGTAATCAGAAAATTCAATTTACGTTGCTGTCGCTTCGCTTCAATGATCTCCACATCCATTTTGCGTTGTTCTTCAGCTTCGCGCTCCATCCGTCGACGCGTGTCACGTTCTACACGCTCATAACGCTTCCAATAGCCCATCATTTCACGAGTCAAACGCTTAGCACGCCATATTGTCTCCTTCATCACTTTCTGCGATACCATAGCGCGTTGTCGTACGACTTTTGAGCACATAGTGGCCACACGTTTGCAATTTTGCACCACCTCTTTATGATTATTCGCCTTAGCGCGTTGGCAACGGCCAAGTTCCTTCTTCGCCATCAATTGCCAAACACGTCGACGGCGCGCTGCCATTACCTCGGGAGTACGTTGCTGTTGACTTTTGCGTCGTCGGCCTCGGCCGCTGTGTGGCAGCCCATTTGGAGCTATTGGCGACTGATTGGCATCTAAGGTACAGTCCATCTCAACGGAAATATTGTCGTCTTCGTCATTAACAGCTGAAGTATCGCCAAGCACATAGTTGTTCAACTCAGAAGGTAGTATTTCACCTGGCTCAGGTTGATCCAACTTAGACTTACGCGGCTTACGCATCTTTGGCTCTTTTGGCAACTTGGGTGGTTTTACAGGCTTATCTTTCTTAGTGCGTCGCCTCCGCTTACGGACGCCAACAATGGACTGTTGATGTTCGGGAAACATATCATGATTGGAGAGCATACCAGCTCCATAGTAAGCATATTGGTTATTCTAAAAGAAATGTAGTTGCAATTAGAAGAAATATAGTAAAATCATTTAATTATTCTTACTGTTGTTTTTTTATAAAAATTTTCTCGATGCCTCTGTTCTAGCATATGTGTTTTAAGTAGCTCTTTAATATAATCATCCTCGTCGCTTATTTCCGTCTCAGTATCAGTGTCGCTGAGCAGCACTTCATACAGCCATTCACGATCATTGGTCAAATCGTTAAAATTGAACAGCTGCATCTTGACACTTTGACGCTCTAGAATGTCAAATAATACTTTTGCATATCAGCCTTTTTTTATTTATTAACACAATACCTTCCTTGGTCCCAAGTAACCGCGTCCGCTTTTTCCGACCACTGTCTTCCTCATTATCTGAATTGTCTGTGACACCCCCAACCTTTACTTCGTCTTCCTCCGTCGCGTTTGAATCATCGCCACTGCTCAGTGGCTGCGAGAGTACATGCCTCGCATATTCCATGAAAGGTCGCATATTTAGTGCCGCCTCCAAGCGTTGTATATGTAACGGTTCCGCTATACGAACTTGAGTTGCTTGCGGTGTTACAGCATTTACCCCACCTCTGGCAAACGACGGCTGCGATTGTGTTGGTGGGCCTGCGGAGGTCGCCAATTGTGTCATAACCATTGTCGACCCGTTGACGGTGGCGCTGACTGGTAGCATGTTATTGATCATATAGACTATTTTCTAAAATTGTTGAAAAAATATGATAAAATAAATTAAAAAATAATTGTATTGTATTTAAACGCTTGCAATTATCTGCATACTCACCAAGTATTTAAAAATGCACCCGTTGTGCTTGCACAATGTCCGTTGCGTCGCCCAACTTCCGCTAAGTTCTACATGCAATTTAAATTCAAAATTCGAACAAAAAAATTCAATTGCTAAAAGTGAAATTCTTTAAATATGCATACGTAACGCTATGAAATTTCCATGCGCAACCACAAAAAATTTCTTTATCGCCACACAATGCTGTCAGAAGTCATACGCGTTTTTATATGCCACTTGCTTAAGTTCGATTGAAAAGGCAGCAACAAAACAAAAATTGCAAATAAAGCGAACTAAACGAAAATTCAGCTGATTGACTAGCACCTCAAGCAGGGATGCATATGGCCAGAATTCCGGGAGAATTAGGCGAGATTTTGATTTAAAAATTTAATCGTAGAAGCAAAGACAATGTCCAAAATTTTTGTTTTTACACAACAAGAGTTATTTGATAACTTCCCAGGCGAAAAAGGCATTTTTAGCTATATTATATTTAGAAATTTGATTCCATCGAAATGCGATATAACTCTGCACATGTCTTCTTCTTGCTAACTTATCCAAAATAAAGAATATTAACGAAACTCACTACAGGGTTGCATACGCGAAAGTTATGCGTATATTTGACAATTGTACAAATGTATTTTATTTCTAAATGCTTCGCTTGAAGAGGTGGAATATATTTAATTAAAGTAGCTTATATAATATATTTAATTAGCAGAATTATTTAATTGGTTCATTAGATAGTTTCTAAAAAGTGTTACAATTGTTTTATGTATTTCGTAAAGATGTCAAAATTGATAATATATTTCTTTAAGTTCATATATACAGTATTGGTCAAAACTAAAATACTCCCTTGCAAGTTGTCTAATAATGCCATGAACAGTGGAGGCCAGACTGTTTAGTCGACGACGAGCGAGAAAGTTTTTTATTTTGTCCAAAAACAAGAAATCAAGAGTTGAGTTTGTCAAATACCATCTTAAGTGGACAGTTCAGAATGGAGAACTGTGATGTTCCCCGATGAATCCAAATATAATATAAAAGATTCAGATAGTCAAAGCGGGTAAGACGACCACAAAAACAACATTTCCATGGCAACCGGTTCTACTTTACCGGAATAACTCGAATTTTTCCCAACCGTGTACCGTACCTTACCACAACAACAACCATAGAATCCTAGGTATAGTGTCGCAATTAGTATGGTGGGGAAAGTACTTTGGTCTGGGGATGTTTCTCTGAACAAGGAATCGATCTTATTCACCGAATTAAGGGTGTAATGGATCACTACATGTTTACGTACATTTTAAAAGATGCAATGTTGCCGAGGAAAAATTGCCATTAAAATCGAGGTTCAAGCAGAATAACGATCCTTCATATATTTCTAGTCACTGTAAAAAGCGGTTACAGCAAAATGTTATAGAGGTCTTAGATTGGATCGCCCAATCCACCGATTAAAAACTTATAGGAGATTGTAAATTTCAAAATTAACAGAGGAAATTGTTCAGCAAAGAAACACTGTTTGAAGCTGTTAAGAAAGCCTGGTACAACATATCGCCGGAAGTTATTAATAATTTATTCTATCCCTAAGAGATGTGAGAAGTAAAAATAAATAAGTGGTATAGTACAAAACAGTGATCAATAAACGCAAATAACTGACTTTTAAGGAAAGGGTGATTTTGTTTTGACCATTTAATTTTCAAGTACTATGGAAATCCTGTAAGGGGGTGCTTTGATTTTGACCAATACTGTATATCAAACGTGAAGGCTAAGTACATAAAAGGGGCGATAGCCGAAATAGCCGAGTTTCCCACCTTTAACTATTTAAATAAATGTCGGCGAATCTCCGAGTGGAATTCATTCACAATTAAAATTAATTATGTATATGGTATAAGCATTACCTTTTTTGCCCATCCTTAATCATTCATTAAATTTAACATGGATATTGCACGCTTCCCGAAGAAAAATACAATTGAACCGGGGTTTAACTTTATTTTTGGCATAAGTTTGTCATTGTTTCCAGCGGTAACTTTTGCTCCTTACTTATGTACCTATGTACATACATACATATACTATGACATGTGTAATTGAAATAAAGACGTTTTCTTCAAATTTTTGTATATATTTGGTTATAAATATAAAAACATCCAGTTTTAAACTTATTTATCAGAATGTTTGACTTCGATTCACAGTTCCATTGATTGCTTTCTCTACTAGTAAATTTATAATCTATATGTGATGTTATATTACACAGGCCGACAAAATTTAACCAACATTCAGACCCAGAAACCAGACTATATATTTCCGAAGGTTTATGATGCGATGAATCCAAATCTGGTCTCAGAATTGCTCTATCAGCTCTGGTTTTCGAGATATCCTAACCTAAAAGTGCAAAAAACACCATTTTTGCCCATATTTGAGGTTATGTAGCCTTGCAGATGTTTTCTTTCGCCAAAATTAAAGGATGGCATCTTTAAATACAATCCTTCTTTTTTCAAATGGCGTTTTGTTTGCTCAAATATCATTTTTTTTCGCAGAGATATCGCATTTTGAAATTTTCATGTTTCGAAATTTTCCTACACCTGAAAATCGATTAAGATAACATAGACATGATATATTCGATTACTAATTTTCTTGAATTGAGTCTTATTTTTCTTAAAATTTTGTCTCACACCATAAGTGTGCTGACTCACCACATCCCTACACTATCTAACCTTTGGGTACCGAGTCACACACAGCCCTAACCCCTAGAAACCACCCCTATCATACCGCGAGCAGGCTAACCCACATAACCGCAAGCAGGCTTTCCCACAAACTCAAAATTTACATACTATTAATCCATATATTTCAGGCCCTCAAACCCAAGAAAATTAGTAAGCGACTATATCATGTCTATGTTATCTTAATCGATTTTCAGGTGTAGGAAAATATCGAAACATGAAAATTTCAAAATGCGATATCTCTGCGAAAAAAAATGATATTTAAGCAAACAAAACGCCATTTGAAAAAAGAAGGATTGTATTTAAAGATGCCATCCTTTAATTTTGGTGAAAGAAAACATCTGCAAGGCTACATAACCTCAAATATGGGCAAAAATGGTGTTTTTTGCACTTTTAGGTTAGGATATCTCGAAAACCAGAGCTGATAGAGCAATTCTGAGGCCAGATTTGGATTCAGCGCATCATAAACCTTCGGAAATATATAGTCTGGTTTCTGGGTCTGAATGTTGGTTAAATTTTGTCGGCCTAGTTCCATTAAACACGAAAGATACGATTATCGTAAAAACTCAAACTAATAAATTAATTTTAGTTATCAATCCGAATTTTGCATGGACAGAGAAGCAGATATTAGTTTAAATTATTTCGGATACTTTTCCTTGTAGACTAGTGTTATCAATAACGCTTTTCCGTCCACATTTGGACTCTTTACATTTACTTCGATTGATATAATAGACAAAAACGATTCGTGCTTAATGCTCACACAGTGCATTTGTTTCCTTGCACTTACTTCCTGTACGCGAAACATTCGTGCTTAATACATATTTTCTCATCTGCCAAAGTTCTTTCTTCGCAAATTGCCTCTTCCGTGTCAGCGTCAAATTCTGTTATCGTAAAAGTGTTCAGACAGCTGTCATGCAATGTCTCTGCATAATGGATGATTATAATTAGTTGCGGGTCTATAACTTCACCATCTTCTTCGCCTTTTATCGTTATCATTTCAAAATCATTTTCACAATTCGGTTCGACTTTAATCGTCAGTTCATCTTTGATGGGAACAGTCGTGGACTCTGACTTTTTAGAAACACCTTCAGCTGACTTGCATTCCTTCGCTTTCGGAGGTCCGTATACTTTTCTGGATTCTTCTGCAACTAAGTTTTCAGCATCCCTTTTCCCGCATTGGATATTTGCTGCATTCTTTAATTTCGAAAACCTGTTATAAATCCACGGCGCAAGGTCCCATTTTAAATCATTCAAAATACTTTCCAGGTCAGTAGCTTCGTTATGTTTTGTAATACTCGGCGGTCTATAAACATTGAGTTGCAGATTCTTTAACCAAGTTTTACATGGTATAAATTCTTCTAAACCTAACAAATTTTTCAGTTATGTAGCCTTTTTCAAGATATACTCATCACCCAGCCACATGAAAGATTGCGTCGAGTTTTTGAAACACCATAGTAATTCTTCCATAATTTTGTTAATAGTAACTAAATTCTCAATTTTATATTATCAAGACAAGGTCTATTTTCTGGAGTCATGTTGTACTTGTATTCGAAAAGTATTTCTTGTCTAAAGTGCTGAATCAAATGCAGAGTCTTCAAAGATACTTTATATTTCAATGCCACTTCTTGTAAACATTCATTTTGATTTCGGCAAAACTTTCCATTACTACCACGATATATTTTTAAATAATATATATAAATAAATATACAGTAGATTCTGTTTTTATGCGGTTCTGAAATAGTGCGGTTTTTAAAAAATTAAAAATGCATGTCGACCTATCGGGAATTGTACATATAAACAAGATTCTAAACCAGCTAAGCAAAAACTCATCACACATTAATAATGCTAACCTTACAAGTATGGAACCGCCTGCATCACCATCCAGATCAGACGTGTACATTTCCTCAAGTGACGGAAGTGATTTTACGCCAAATCCTAAACGAATGCGCAACATGCGTGTATTGTCTGATTCTATTTCTGACGATGTAAATTTATTTTTCGATTCTGACGTTTCTTAAATAAAGATATAATTTTCAAAAATACAATTTTTTGTTTATGCGATTTTATTTAATTATTTCAGATTAATGCGGTTCTTAGCTCTTTTGAAACGTATCTATAGTTTTACTATAGAACTGGTAGTTTTTTTTATGCTGTTTCTTTCGGAACGTATATACCGCATAAAAACAGAATCTACTGTATTCAAAATCAAAAAAGCGCCTCTATAAATAATAAAAGAATTGTTCCCTTTTGTTGCTGGGTTTTTCTGATTTCGCTTTGTTTTTCTCTCTCTCATCGTTCGTTTGACAGTTCGCTCCTCACATTTATTCTGCACAGTATTACAAACGTTTAGAAGAACATTTATAATATAGAATTTGGAGTATTATTTAGTAAAAATAGCTTTAAATCGAATCTTCATTTAATAAAGAATGTTTATAAGTGAATATTGTTACTTTTCTGTGTTTGTATTTAAGTGAAATAAGCCTCTGTAATAGGGCATTTTTTCAAGCTCATGCAAAAAAGAAGTATTTTTAACGTTAAATATTGCTATTAACTTTTAATTGTAATTTATGAAAACTACTACAAATCAAAAGGCTGATATAGTGACTACATTTGCGTGTTATAATTTTTAAATTCGGTCCACGCACCTAGACATTATAAGCAAATATATCGTGGTAGCAATGGAAAGCTCCGCCAATTTCTAAACATATACAAATTCAAAAACAATATTAGATTTGTTGATGCTCAGGCGAAATATGAAAATACACAAGAGCAACCAAGAACTAAACATCTGTTTTGTAGATGGTGCTACCAGATTTGCAAAACATTTATTTGCTGTCAATATGCAACAATCGATTTTTTTGTACAGAGCAAAGCGAGCACAGGGAGCAAAGGATTCATAGAAATCAGATTCATTTAATATTGCTTATATATATAAATAAATAAGTATTATGTGAATAATACGTATTGTTAATTAATATTTGGGTTTTCAGTGTCTTTCCAACCGGGAGAATCTGTGATATTATCTTGAGAAATCTAATTTTACTTGTCTAAAAGTACGTTCACATATGCATTAATTACCAATTAATCCACAGAATTAATTTACCCGTTCACATATGGCAGATTACCTGCAAAATTGACAATCAGCTGTCAATACTGTTGTGAAAGGTTTTTCGTCATATTATTTTGGTGGAATAAATCGGTATTTAGTTTGTTTAATTATTATTAACGATATGAAGAAAAGACAAGGAGAAGGAATAACTAAATTAATTGCGCTATTGGCTGCTAGTAATAAACAGTTGGAGAAAATTCGTAAACGACAATTTTTAAGGTTTCAAAAAAGTATGGCAACAATACGTATTCTTAATTCGATATTACATTTTATAATAAGTAATAAGAGGATGGAGGACGGTTTCATATGTAGAAGTCCACGCAAGTCCGGAAAGTTACTGATCGCCATTCACTTGGGAGTGGACAGATGATTCTTATCAAGCTCAAGTTGTTCACAACTCCCGGCATTAGCCCCCGTATCCTCTGGGTAGCTTCCGAACACGCGTTCGGGAGGGAGTTAACGTGAGAAGGCGAAGCATCCCAGGATAGCTGGTTGTGCCCTCGGTTTGGGACCCGCCAGTTAAAAATCCCCCCGATGAAGACATGCATAAAGCCTCGGATGAAAACGCCCTACACTAATGACGGCCCCTGCAAATGAAATAAGGACGGCCCCTGCAATGAAATAAGGACAATAAGGAATAAGGACACCTGGAATGTCCGGTACCTTAATGGAGAAGGTGCCTTTGCCCGGCTGGTTGATGTCCTCGTGAGAGTAAAGGCTGCGATGAACGGGACAAGGCAAGAAAAGCGTAGAACCTTGCGAGCGCAAATTCGGTGTCGGATTTGTTGTGGGAGAGAGACTTCGTCGCACGATTTTTTAACATCTCGCTCATTTGCGCCCACACCCCGAGGTAAGAGAAGGACGATGCGACCGGAGATTCCTTCTTTGAGCGCCTGGAAGGTTCCTATGAGCGCTGCCCCCACCACGACATAAAAATCGAACTTGGTGACTTCAGCGCCAGGGTGGGGAAGGAGGGATTTTTTGATCCCACAGTCGAAAAATTCAGCCTGCACAACGAAACATCCGGTAACGGACAGAGGCTGATCGATTTCGCCGGGGCCCGAAACATGGTCGTCTGCAGTACCAGATTCCAGCAGAAGAAAATTCACCAAACAACGTTGCTGTTTCCTGATCGGAAAACACGAAACCAGATCGATCATGTTGTGATAGTTGGAAGACACACTTCTAGTTTTTTAGATGTACGTACGATCTGAGGGCCTAACATCGACTCGGATCATTACCTTGTTGCAGCCCATCTACGATCATGCCTCTGTGCAGCAAAAAACGTATCATACATCTAACTACGCAAAGAATGTTCAACATCGAAAAACTGCAATCACAACCGACAGCCAGAAGAGTCGCCATTCGACTCTCACTTCTGCTCTCAGAGAGTACTGCCCAACAAACAGGCATGCACGAGCAATGGAGCAACATTTCTCGTTCTCTACGTGAGTGAGAGGAGCTTGAGATGCTGGCCAATAGGAAAAACGCTCGAAAATTCTACCAGAGAGTTCGGCGGCTTACAGAAGGTTTTAAGACCGGGGCGTTTTCCTGTAAGAACAAAGACGGGGATCTGGTGTCTGACATCCAGAGCAATCTTAAATTATGGAGGGAACACTTCTCGAACCTGTTAAACAGTGATAGCTGCGCATGTCCCAGAGAATGTGAAGATCCCGATACCCCAATCGTTGACGACGGAATTATCGTTCCGCTACCCGACCATAACGAGGTGAGAATAGCGATAACGCGGCTAAAGAACAACAAAGGTGCGGGTGTCGACGGACTGCCGGCTGAGCTATCAAACATGGCGGCGAGGAGCTGGTAAGGTGCATGCATCAGCTTCTATGCAAAATATGGTCGGATGAAAGCATGCCTGCGGATTGGAATTTAAGTGTGCTCTGTCCAATCCATAAGAAGGGCGATCCTGCAATTTGTGCCAATTACCGCGGGATTAGTCTTCTAAATATCGCCTATAAGGTTCTAGCGAGCTTATTGCGTGAAAGGCTGAAGCTCACCGTCAACCAACTGATTGGACCTTATCAGTGTGGCTTTAGACCTGGAAAGACTACCATCGACCAAATATTCACAATACGCCAAATCTTGGAAAAGACCCATGAAAGGAGAATCGACACACACCATCTTTTCGCCGATTTCAAAGCTGCATTCGACAGTACGAAAAAGACTTATCTGTATGCCGCGATGTCTGAATTTGCTTTCCCCGCAAAACTAATACGGCTTTGCAAGATGACGTTGCTCAACACCAGCAGCGCCGTCAGAATTGGGAAGGACCTCTCCGAGCCTTTTGATACCAAACGAGGTTTCAGATAGGGTAAATCGCTGTCGTGTGACTTCTTTAACCTGATGTTGGAGAGGATTGTACGAGCCGCAGAGCTTAATCGCTCAGGCACAATATTTTATAAGAGCGTACAATTGTTGGCGTATGCCGATGATATTGACATCATCGGCCTTAACAACCGCGTTGTTAGTTCTGCCTTCTCCAAACTGAATAAAGAGGCAAAGCGAATGGGTCTGGTGGTGAACTAGGACAAAACGAAGTACCTCCTGTCATCAAACATGAGCTGTATGAGCATTACGACGACATAGACATAGCGCAGCGAATAAAGATCCATCGGCTACGTTGGCTGGGTCATGTCGTCCGAATAGATACAAACGCTCCGGCTTTGAAAGTATTCGATGCGGTACCAGCAGGTGGTAGCAGCGGAAGAGGAAAGCCCTCTCTGCGTTGGAAAGATCAGGCGGAGAAGGACTTGGACTATTTCGGCAGATATCAACCCAACTGAACGTGTGGCCAATAAAAAGAGGAAGATTTGGGGATAAGTGCAAACAAATTTTTTTCTTATTTATTTTATCTTGTATTGAATTAATGTTTTTTTTTTTAATGATATTCATTTATGTTATTTCATTATGTATTCATGTATTTATTAACTATTTTTTCTTGATCTCAAAAAACAAAAAAAAAACAAAAAAAAAAAGATCCATGTTGTGTATTTGTTAAAAACGTATTTTTAGAATTAAAAGAGTTTATGGAAAGGAAAAAATTGTATTTTATTATGCTACGGAGATATTAAAAGAAGAATTAGCATTTTAATAGTTATATAAACAGGCATTAGTAATCTAGGGTTAAAAAACCATAAACTAAATGTATGACTTTATTGTAAGAAAAGGAATGTCAATTATTGTGAAACAAAATTTTGTACATAGAATTGTGCGTTCAGTATGGAAGAGTATGACCATTGTCGTGTGGTTTGAATTGGATGCTCTAAAGGAATTTCAAAATTTTCAACGTTTCAAAGACTTTATTTTGCACCAAAATAAAGCCATATTTTTAGACAAATCATCAATGTTTGCAGCTTGCAATTTTTAAACCAGCTTTCAATCATAGACCTGGCGCTCCAGGTTAAAATAGAAATACGTCAATTTGCATTTTTACCTTGCACTACTTATTCAGATCGGTACATACATTTTCTTATCTCGTAATAGCCAAATTATTTGTAAATGTGGTATATACACGCACACTTGTGTATATACCTATAAGTTCTATTGTATTCATGTGTACATACACGCGTGCTGCTTTTATTTTGTAAAAACCGAATTGTTGCTCAACTACCGCGAACAATGTACCCAAATGGATTGGCACTCTGGGACTGTTGTAACTGTTTTTGTTTTGCTTGGTCCTGTGTACTCCTAAAATTGGTAGTGAAAGAAAAAAATGATATGCCACTTGCAATTCTAATCGGAACCAAGTGAATGTAAACAATGGCAAATGGCGATGGAGAGAACAATAGGGAAAAAGCTGCAAATGTGAAAAATTCTGAATGCAACACCAGAACCATCAGCGCCATCTCCCAGCATAGAAAAAATTACGAGTTTATGAAAATATCTTTCAAATATATATATATGTATGTGTATAATATCCTATAACTTAAGAAGAAAATATTTCCATTATCTTTGGATTCATTCGCGTTTCCGCCTCCGTTGGTTGCACAGTTGCGTATCCTGTCAGCACAATTTTCCTAACCTTCTTGGCAGCTTCTGACCCTGGCTTACGAATAGCAGAAAACCATGCGTCTTAAGGGCATGTGCAGTTTCTATATTGCTCGCATTTAATGGTGCTATATAATGACATTATGTCGAGGTCTAATCCAAATTCGCGGTTTTTGAGCCACGTATTTAGATTTTCAAAATACGAAATATCTCATTTAAAATGTTGGATAAATTACAGTTTTTTTTTTAATTTGGTGTAGTTATTTACACATTGAAGATGATCGGTTACGACAAAGAATTTAGATTTGAAAAATGCAGAATAGGGAACAAAGTTCAAATCTCTTCTTGGCTTCAATTTGTTAACACCTGCAGAATAGGGAATGCGGCTTGTTAAAAAAAAATATTTTTCAGCCAAATTCTGTTTCCAATTCTAGCTGCCCTAGGGCCCTCCCTGGGTATAGAAGTACACTGGAATTGAAAGAAATGAGACTACTGACAAACTCGAAAAAAAGTGGTCCCTTTCGTTGGATCTTTCAAAAATGGCGTCCGTGACATTTTCAAGTAAACAGATGTACAATTTTAGACGATAGAACAACTTTATGCGTGAATTATTGAAATTATGAAAATGGTCGACCATTAAGAACAAAATATTGCAAACTTGCTGATTTTTCAATGCAAAGGCTGGTGAAAAAATTTGAAGATACTGGTTCTGTCGGCATACCAAAAACTGTATGTTTTGCTAAGAAGAATACTGCTGTAGCGCAAAGTGTTGCTGTTTAACCTCCAACAACGATATCTCGACATTGTCAACCATTAGGCATTCATACTCGTAAATCGACTGTTTGGCGGATGTTACCTGATCTCATGGTGGACGTTTAAATGATGTAATTTTGTATTTCATTGTTAAGAGCCGAAAGAAACTTAATTTTTACATGTTTTATTTTAAAGAACATCTAGGCATTTCTTTTGAAATACCCTTTATTTTAACTTTAAAATAGATGAGATCAGATTGATTTTAGAGAGGATGAGTCTATTTCAGATTTTGAAAATGAAGGCGGCATCTTGGTTGAGGATTATATTTGCGTAGAAGAAGTAAACAGTGGTATAGAGCAAGAATACGTTTCAGACAGTAAATTGGAGTATCAAAGTACGTTCGGTGACTAATTCATAGGCAAAGATAGTCGAACAAAATGGAATGGAATTGTAAGAATAATTCGAAACCTTTGTATAAAATTCAACATGCGAGTCGTTGTTCTTACGTTAATTTGCACACTCTTGGCTACAGCAGCCACACTTCCGTCGGTGTGCACCGTATGACGGGTATTAGTTGCATTGTCGATTAACTTTTGCGCTAACTTACGCATAGTTGTTGTTGTTTTTGTAGCGGTTTTCAAACTCGGTCTACCTAGGTGGACTAGTCCAACATTAATCGTTAATGAAGGTAGGCCAATAAATGATATTTTTCTACAGAGTGGGACCTAAGGCAGGTGTTAGATTATTTGAAGCAAGTGAAGAAATAGGTGGTGTTATTGTTGAATATATTGTCAATTCAATTCTAAATAAGTGGAGGCTTAAATTGCGACACCAATTAGAGGATAATCCTACCAGTATAATGAGGATCTTACGACGTCGCTGAAGCACTTCGCTTGTGGTAGTTGGTCTCCGATGACGACATTCATGTACCGATGGCTTATTTTGCACTCTACAGAATGTGGCTTATTAAGCTATCGGACCCAGTAGTTATTGAATGAATTACTCGATTGCATCATTTTGTTCACAGATACAGCAGTTTCTACGTGCCAGAAGGACTAGAATTTTTCTCAACTGAGAGCTGTCCCTTCAGTCACCTGAATACAATTGTAGGAGTAGTTCATAAGTCCTTCTCAAATTACTTTGTAAATAAGTCTGTAACATTTACAATAATTTTTCAAGCATAGAGATGCATCATTCTGCGGAAGTAAAATATTTACGGTCGCCGATCTAGTGGCGTGAATTTTGCAAGGCCCGATTGGCTATGATTCCGTTTATTTCTAGAAATTGGAAATTCACAAGTACCTACCGCACAAGTACCTTTCCTGGCTGACCGGCGACTACTTTAAATATGTGTTCATCATTTTTATATACAATTTGAACAATTTGCATTTATCCTACATTAATATGAGCAGCTAGAAAAGCGGAGAAACGCATCCCGGTTCACAAGAACGGTGGCTAACTACGTAAAGTGGAGAAATAATAAACTGTAAATTTACAATAACAAACGGCGAACAACATAAATAAGTAGACTGCGCAACTAAATAAGGGGGACTCCGCAACACTTACGAAGAATCAAGATTCCAGTGGGAAAGAGCTGTAGTCATAAGGCTTCTTCTATTCGTAATTTCCCCGCTCGCTATCTCTATGCTCGATTAACGAAACGAAACAACAAAGTTATCGAGTAAGATTCGCCTCTAGCGAGTATGGCTATATCATTCGCCCGCACTGTCTTACCAGCACATATAATTTAAGGCAGCTCTATGCCCGCGTTGTCGAAATATGTTTATTTACTTGGCGAAAAAAAGAGGCCTTATAGGTCGTTAGAGTGGTATAACTCACTGTCGTACAAACACATGTAATTTGAGGTAGCTCTATTCCCGCGTTGCCAATATATGTTCATTTATTCCACTTGCTAACTCTTGGCGAAAAGGAGTGGCCCAATATTATTTTCAATTCTTCTTAATCTCGGCAACTTTGGCTTGCTGGGTGCTGGGAAGTGAGTATTGCTTACGTCTATGAAAAAGCTTAGAACGCCAAAAAAGTGAGGCGTTAAGTTGCTTACTTAAAGTTATGGCTACTAAATTGCCATTCGAAATTTTTTAAAAGTTTATTCCGCGAAGTGAGTCTGAGTGTGAGTGTGGACGCGTGTGTGGTAGAAACGCCATACATGTTATCAGGACTGCTGCAAATTGTTGCAAATGCAATTGTTACACAAATATCCGATGATTCTAGCAGCAATTGGCTGGTGTTTCACACAATTTCTTTCGCATGTGTGTGCAAATATACAGAGGGCACAAATGGCATGTGCATTAAGCGTTTGAAGCTATTTCGCAGTTTTGGACGTTCTGTGAGCCCGTACCGGTGCGCTTGCGGTGAATTTAGAGCTATGACTGGTTTACTGGGCCTTTTTGTACTTATACTTGTAAGGCAGTGGCAAATTTATTTTTTTTTAAAGGAGGACCGAGCGTTAATTATACGCCGGAACTTCCGAACCGATGTCAATTTCGACAAATTAAACTTATAAGAAAAAATTTTAACCTAGTTGGTGCTGCTGCTTGAATGATATTAATGATAAGTATGAACGGCCTCACCCCAACAAATACAAGTATCTCTCGACACACAAGGTATTTGAGTTACATGGTGTTTTACCAATTTGCATAAAAAGGAAAGAGAGAATTTTCTTGAAAAGTGGAAATACTGGTTTAAAAATGTTTTATGGTCGATCTTTAGTTCCTGGGCGATGCTACGACCACTAACATACCGGTCAACTTCGATTTTCCTGTGATTTTATCTACATGTTCGACATTATCGACAATTTCTTTAACATTAAAAATGCCTGAACGGAATCGGCGAAATCAAAAGTGCACGTGGTTAGTATTAAAAGCGAAGCGAACATATGTGATGAAGTCAACGTGTTGTCGAACACACCTAAAATTTGCATTGAGAACGGCGAATGAACTTGTTCGCCGAGATTATGTCATTGCCATTTACTAAAATTAAATTAGTTCATCCTCTTTTGACATTGGTGTCATTTATGCTTAAAAATTTGTGTACTTATACGAACTGAAATTAGCGCGGATCTTTATTTTGAGAATAGTTTCAATGTGGAGCCGGGAGTTAAGCTTCGTTGTCAGAGGCGTTTCATAAGAAATTGTTCAAATGGTATTTTTTTTGGTGGGTGATGTCTTATGCCGTCGTGACCGCATGAATCGACGTCAGTTATTTGTCGTCAGTTCGTATACAGTCTACCTCCTATCGAGGGTTGATTTCTTTTTCTCTGCGTTTTGCGCTGTCACTCCGCGCGTTGCAAGTGCAGCATTATCCTCTTTGCAAAACGTTTAACTGCATTCCAACAGTCATGCGATGCACACATGTTGTTGATTAAGCTGTCGGGCTCAGCTGTTCACCCAAGACTAACTCAAGCGTTCGGTGTTTTTCGTTGAAACGATCACAGTTGAAGAACATGTGCTCCGTTGGGGGCACTCCGAGAAACATCCGTAACCGCTCAATATTTGGGTTAAATAGTGGTCTACGTCTCCGTGTCCCCTGGTCACCCATTGGTTAATTTTGGGGATACGTCTATAGGTCCAACGTTCGTTAACAGACGAGTCCCATCTGCTTTGTCACTTTTCCGCCTAGGTTTGGAAGAATTCTTGTAAGAGCACCGTTGACTGCCGCTGCTTTGGAACCCACAGTTGCTAAATGTTGCTTAAAGCCGAGCCGTACATCAATCATTACCCCTAGATACTTTATTGCTTCTTGCGACAGTATTTCATGGCTACCTATCCGCAATTTCATGAACTCTGTTTTTCTTCGCGCAATTACGAGGACCGCTTCTGTTTTTTGTACTGCCAACTTCAGCACCGCTGCAGAGAGCTATAGTTGGGCTCTAGCTGCTGCATCATTATACTTCTCATGCAGGTGGTCTACCTTCTTGTCCGCGACCACGAGAGCGATGTCATCTACATAGCCTACCGGTGTTGCTTTATCCGGCAATTTTAAGCTAAGTACTCCGTCGTACATGGCATTCGACAGTGAGGGTCCAAGGACTGATCCTTGAGGGATGCCACCAGTGACTTTATATGTCTTTAGACCGTCATCCGTATCATACTGCAAGATTCTATCCATAAAGTAGCTTCGTATTATGCGTATTAGATATCTGCATACGAACTTCGTTTTTATTTCAGGTGCCTCCGGAGGGTGCGGTTTTCAGTTTTAAGATGGGGATACACCTCTCTACCCCCCCTTTTAACATTTTTTTTCAAAGCAATAGACATTATACTAAATATTTCCCTTAAAAAATTACTAACAACAACGCCATTTGGCGTAACAGGTGTAACGACGCCATAGTCGTGACTGACGTTTCCGAACAACAAATCTATTTTAATAGCTCAATATTTCCTGCAGGGAATCCAGTCTTTGTTGAAAGCAATAGGAATTATAAAGTTTTGTTATTTGCTCATTTTTAATAAATTGTCTTTAAGATATTCTCTTGGGTGCAATTTTGTGAGAAAAACGGTTCTCTCGATTGAGTAAATACGCACACATACAAACATATGTACATATAAAGAGAAAAGGGAAATAAATACAAGAGCTTATAAGGAATAAAGTGCTTGTTTTGCAGTGGTGTATGTTAGTTGCTTAAAAAAAGATGGATTTGAAAATCGCCAATAAATTTAATTGCACGAATAATCATTTCTTGTAAGTACACAAAATCAGGACAGTGGCAGAGAGAGAGTTTTTAATACTCTCCATTTCCTTCTCTTTCTAGCATCTCCGACACAGATATGTCATTGGAGGGTATCCATATGCTTTCCAAGTGCTTGGGACGATACAAACTACTGTACCAATGAAAAGTCGGTCGTCATAGATGAGATACCTAATTCTATATTCATGCATTATAGGCCAGACTTGTCTAGTTATCGCATAAACGGACTCAGTGGTCCATCTTTTCTTGGTCTGTCCGGTTTAAACCGACTTGATCAAGAGCTTGTTTGAAGATAAAGGCATACGCACATAATGGGCTGGATTGAATGATTTAAGATCGGTTGCTCTCCTAACCAGCTTATGTCTGTTGTAAATTCATGTAATTTTCACCTCTGTGTCCTGGAATCTAGACAACATTCATGGTGAACCGCTCAGCCAGCTTATTTAGAGTAGTTAGATTACCTAGATCACCTACTACTGGGGCGAACATTTTTAGATTCGGTAACTTGACCTCACGTACGAAAATAGTTAATTTATGAAGATTACTGCAGCTGCCCACGAGTCACTAAATATATACGCGTACGCAGATATCCGAGCTTACATGTGTTCTAGCGAATCGAAGAGTGCGTAAAGGGGGAAACATGAAACAGTTAAAAATATATGAAATCAGAGGAAGCGCAACCCCATGAAATCCAGATCCTTACAAGGGAAAGTGCAAAACTATTTACTTGCGTGAGTGTAGTTTGTGAGTGTGCAAATGTATGTGTGGGTCTCCAATATATCTGCGCATTGAGTGGGTAGTGTTAGGTGGGAGGTGGATAAATAAGTGTGTGCAACAACTTTTGAACTGCATCCAATTACAGCAATTTACCGCTTTGTTTATAGATGCAAAGTTGAATTTGCTTTTGTTGGGGTTTCCGTGGTTGGTTGTTGCTCAACTTAGTCTCCCTCACTACTTCTTGTTTGTTTTGTTATTGCTAAATTCTGTTGTAAATTATGAACGCCGAAATTTACCTTGACCTAAAATAACTCGGCTTCTTAGTGGTTTTCTCTTTAAGTAGTTTCTCCATAAGATCAGGATTCAGCGTAGCATAGTCAAGAGCTAAAGCAGCCCGCCAAGACTGGCGTCTTCCCCCCTTGGCTCGCAATTCTATCTTGACATTAATGCCAGTTGCAGCCATAGCCACAAGATGTTGCAGTAATTTGCCAATTAACTTGAATAATGCACAAAGCGGTAGCCATTTCCTGCAGTTTCCTGTTTACTTACTTATGTAGAAGTATTTATATCCCAGCTCCTTGGCCTTACCAGTAAACTTCTTAGCTTTACTAGTTACTGCAGATGTTGAGTGTATATGAAGGCTGCCTAATTTGAATAAGTATGGAACATTTTAAAATAAACATTTGTCAAAGTTACTGCGAGAAGTTTAGTATTCCTACATCTACATACATTGGCAGATCGGCTCCGCGTGGTGCACCCTGGATTGCACCAAATGATCTGCGGCCTGAACGGCTTTCTGCCACCTGAGCATGTTAGGGTGAAACTTAACAGAAATGGCTGGTGGACTATTGCCGTGACCGCCCCCGTCCCGTTAGAATCCTGGCAGGCTTCGGAGTACGTTCCAAACCCGTCGCAATTGGGCGACAGTAGCCTTGGTGGGAGAGGTATGGAAGGAAGCTAAACTGAAGGCGGTGGATAAAAAGGATCTACCTATGCGTCCGAGATCACGTGTCTGGCTGCCTTCCGAACCCTCTACTTCAGAGGAAATGGAGGAAATCCTCCGATACTGCAACCTGAAACTCCCCACGCACAATTGGAAGGTGGTTAAGGTGAAGAAGGCTGAGGGATCTTATCGGCAAGCGCTGATTTTGCTGAATGCCGAGTCTCTTGGTCCTCTCGCTGAAACAAATGGTATCCAAAAGGTAGTCCTTAAGGTCTACCAAAGCGATGCCAGAGCGGATGCCTCTGCACATCCGGAGGTGCTGGAGGAAGAAGGGCCCACAGTTGAGGAAGCTCCTGTGGATAAGGAGATAGACTCCGTCACATTGGAGGTTGGCAGTGCTGATGACGCTCCCTCACGACCAGGGTGCGTCATAAACATCGGGCCATTCTTCGACAGGGCGGAGTAGGAGAGGCTTCTGGCCTCGTAGAGTGAGGACACCGACATTGGGATGCTGGAGAGGATTATCGAAGATGATTATTCTTCAGATAAATCTTAAGCATTCTAAGGCGGCGTCCGCCAATCTACTGCTCCACCTTGAACAACGTGGAGCTGATATAGGTCTGATCCAGGAGCCGGGGCTGAGCAGCAGCGGTATTTCTGGACGAAAATATATAAACTGATGGCGTACAGCGGGTTAGGTAAACCAAGATCTTGTATGCTCATCAGGAAGGAACTTAATGCATTTATTTTGCCTAATTTTAGTAATGAGGACATTGTGACTGTAAGCCTAGAGGGACCTGCGGGAAAGCTGTGGCTGTTGTCGGCCTATATGGTGCATGAGGACGAGGTGGAGCCACCTCCGATGATGCTGAGGGAAGCTCTGGCTGAAGCGAGCAGCAGGAAAATCGGAGTTATTGTAGGGACATAAATGCAAGAGGTGAGCCACTTTTCGATTTTATTTTAAACGAAGATTTGTTTATTTGCAACAGGGGTAAGGACCCCACTTTTATTACTTCAACCACGGAAGGGGTGCTGGATCCTTACTCTGATCTCCTCCTCATTGTTAAACCGAATTTCCGATTGGAGGGTGCTTAACACCCACTCCTACTCGGATCACAGGTTCATTGAATTTTCTCTCACTGAAACCCGTCCAAAAAGACCCTCCTACAGGAATATGAGGAGAACGGACTGGGATACATATGGCAGGAATTTGCTGAAACTTCTCCCGAAGCACCAAGGGCAATTTAAATTTCTCGGAGGGAGCGATCGATGATCTGGTGGAGAACTTTACTTCAGCTTGTAATAGGGCTCTCGAAAGCTCCTGTCCGCTTAGAATGCTCCCTAAGAAGGAGAAACAGCCTTGGTGGACCTCGGAGCTTTCTGAGCTAAGGGCTTCGAGCAGACGCCTCTTTAATAGGGCTAAAATAATTAAGTCTCCCTCAGGATGGGAACTGTATAAACTAGGACCCTAGGTTCTATTATGGTGCATTAGAAACTGGTCTGGGAATGTCTGGTCTCTCTCTCGATTGCATCAGAGTTCTTCGATATAAAGATAATTTCGGTACCGGGTCACAGTGACATTGCTGGAAGCTATGAAGCCGACGAGCTGGTCAGACAAGGGACCTGCGAAATACTTCTGGCCACGTTTGGATAGGAGGGATATTCTGAGGATGTCAAAATCTCATCTCTCAAACTTCGTGGGCATCTGTCCGCGGGGTATACATGCCGTGAGACTCGGAATTACTTCGAGTCCTTTTTGCGTCAGCTGCATGGAGGATGAGGTGGAATCATCTCAGCACCTGCTCCTCAGCTCCCCAGCTCTCGCGGGACTAAGATTCAAGCATCTTGGTTCTCACTTCTTTTCTGCGCCTGCTGATATAGCAGGTCTTGATAACAAAAATCTGATGAAGCAGCATAAAGAGGTAAACACAACCGCAGACCAGTCACCGTTCATAGTCCACAAACACTCAACTCTCCCCAACCCTTTTCCTTTCGTCCTTTTTTTTTTGTTTCCTTCGCCTCTTTTTCCTCTCTTGCAATGGTATCACAAAGGATGAACCAAACTTCTTTCGTCCAAGTAGGCCCACTCTCTGGGCAACCATCACTACCTAACCTAACCTACATCTACATTCTAATAATACTCCTACATTTTATCATCTAACCGATGGAAAGGTAGAAAAGTTAAAATATAAGTCTAGATCCAAACTGTGCTGCTCCATCAAGTGTCGCTCTTCTTTCTTATCTCCCTTCGTACCAAGCGCAAACTAACAAGCCTTTTTGCACCTGATACTTTCATTACCATTGCCTTCGTTGTATAGTACATCCATGAATGCGCAACTGAAAGATTTTTCCACGAGAGTTTAAGAGTTCGGTATTCGTCGGCGGTACTTCGCACACTCGCAAAATATCCTTTCCTTGATTGCACCTTTGCCTTTTGTTTAGAAATGTATATGAGAATGAGAAAGTGGTACCCGGTTGTAGATCAAAACAATTGTCAGCTTCCGCATCACTGCCTTGTTTTTGTCAAGTCATTTACTACTATTTGTCACTATTTGCCTACTATTCCGTCTTAATAAAGTTTTATGAAGCCGTCCGGGGGCCATAGATCACACGTAAAATTTTTTCTCTCGATATTCCTTGTCCTTCCTAATTTTTGATATACCCTTCCCACGTTTTTGCATCATATGATTTTTTTTGCAAGATATGAAAGGGCAAACATAATGTGAGATCTTAAGAGTGTAGCTTTTCTACGCGAAAAGACCCTGCTTTCGGTTGGTTCTCAAGTACAAAGAGATACGTGCCTGCAGGATTTATTTTTCACTTGATCCTTAGACTGCTAATGTTGGCGATGTTCTGGCTGATTTCTTTGATTAATTTCAAGTTACAACAACATACAGTGCTGCGTTTTCCAATATCTGGACCCTTTGTGTGTTCTAACAGAAGGTAGGAAGTGTGTCAGGTTTTTCAATGCATGACCAAATATTCTTGACTTGTGACTTTTAAATATCTGATTAACTGATTGACAAAACATTTTTATACGGCTAATTAGGAGGACCTGATTTCTGCAGGCTCATATTAACTTCCTTTTTGACAAATGTGTCAAACTTAAAGACAAAGTTATAAATCCCCATAGGAGACTCTAGTTTGATGCAATTATTCAATACCTTATTACCATACGCAATCAAATTTATTTTAAATCGAGCCCAAAAGGTTAGCTATGTTAAAGTATTGGGTTGGGGAAAAAGAAATGTCATATTTGTGATCGAAATTTGACGCTTTATTTAACGTACTCAGAATTATCCGATTCAAGTCAAATATGCCCCGTTTTGTTCACAAACTTGTTGCCATTTGGAAGGCAACTTCATTATCCACCCTTTATAAAACCCCCCTCCTTATTTGCAAAAAACTCAGTCAACCAGTTTTCGCAAGCCTCTTTTGAGGCCAACTTGGTATCACCGGAAGAGATGATAGTCACTTGGTGCCAGGTCCGGACTATTTGGTGGGTGCAATAAGACATCCCATCCGAGCTCTTGTAGCTCCTGGCGGGTCATCAAAGATGTGTGAGGACGAGCGTTGTCCTGGTAGAACACAACACCATTCCTGTTGACCAATTCTGGCCGCTTCTGGTCAATTGCCAGCTTCAAACGGTCAAGTTGCTCACACTAGAGGACCGAATTTAGGGTCTGGTCATAGTTGAGCAGCTCATAGTAGATAATTCCCTTCCAATCCCACCAAACACACAGCAAAACCTTCCTGGCGGTCAATCGGGGCTTGGGGATGGTTTGGGCCGGCTCGCCGCTTCTCGACCACGATCTTTTTCGCTTGGCGTTGTCGTACATGATCCACTTTTCATCGCCAGTCACCATCCGCTTCAAAAATGGGTCAAGTTCGTTTCGTTTTAGCAGAGAATCGTAAGCGTTGATCCGGTCCAAGAGATTTTTTTGCGTCAACACGTGTGGCACCCAAACATCCAGCTTTTTTTGGAATCCAATCTTCTGTAAATGGTTCCAAACGGTTTTGTGGTCTATACCTAGTTCCTGACTAATCGAGCGAAAGCTCACATGCTGGCCTCTTTGGATAATTTCAACGATTTTATCAGCCTCTATGACGATTGGGGTGCATCTTCGACATCTACTACACCAGAATGAAATCGATGGATCCAACGCTGTGTTGTGCGAATCGTTACAGTATCAGAGCCATAAACTTCTCAAATTTTTGCCGCTGCCTTCGTTGCATTTTTACCTCTAAGGTAATAAAAACGTAAAATATGACGAATTTCTTGCTTGGTGGACTCCATCTTTGACGCGCTATAACTTAAGACTGAAACGTACGATCACAACACTGTCAAAGAGACACTTCTAGTACAGATTGTCGTCTTCAAATCGCCGTTTAGTGTGACCCAATGCAATAAGTACAACGCAAGATATGTTTAAATGTCGCGCTCAATTGACAAAATACGACATTGCTTTTTCCCCAACCCAATATTATAAAGAAATTACCTCTGCGCTCAGCCCAACACAAACATGAAGATATTGAGAATAGAAAATTCAAACAACTTACACCGCACTCCGACACCGGCGAGCTAAAAAAAATTTGTGAAAATACCAATTTCGAATTCCAAAATAGGCCTTGATCTTTAGAGTGAATGTATAAATTTTGGCGTCAAAGCTTTGTATGCGCGGATGATTGTGATGTTGTGGAAGTGAAATCAAATCCTTCCTTGAAATAATGTTACCTAAGATCTGTGAGCTGTGAAATGGAAAGTTGCTGAGCTAATTTCTATTCACAAGGCAAATGACGACCAAAACCATTCTCCTTTTCTTCTCTGTAGTAGTTGTGCGCATTCTGAATAAGCAGATGAATTCATACATATGTATGTGTATAATAATGGAACCCTAACTGACAAGCAGTCAAGTTTTAGGCCAAAGAGAGCCTGTACTACGGAACTTTTAGACTTTAAAAAGTCAAAAGTTCACGAAAATAACATCGGATTCTTAGCATTGTTTCATCATTCCAAGGCTTTGATACAGTTGACCACACTGACTAAGCCCGCGCGTTGAGTAACCGATTTAAATTTTTGAGTCGTGCAACGGACCTGACTACCTTGGTGGCATATCTCAAGCTGTAATTGGTGGAAATTCTAGAAATTCTATATTATATATAATATACGAGTATTCTATTTATATTCTATATTTTCCACCTATTTTATTACCATCGTATTTTCCATAGCTTGTTTGCCAACAATCTCCATTATTTCCTTCATTGCTCTACATTTCCGCTCAGTTGCTTTAAATTCTGAAAACTCAATTCGGTTTATCATTTATATTCCATCATAGGAGTAATGCACTTCCTTTCGTTCGCCTACGCATGTTTTGCTTCCGTTGTTGATGTCAAACTTTCTCAGTTCTTTTGACGTTTATGAGCCTCAACTTTTATTTCGAGTGTGTGTCTACTTCCTCGTCTTATCCTGCCAAATCAGTAGAACTTAATTGAAGTTTATAAAATTGTTCAGATATACAGATGCATTGCTACTCAAACGTAAAGCTTTCATATCCTTACATGCATAAGTTCGTACTTCGCACATTCGCATCCTATCCTTCTGATGCCAACTTTGCGGTTTGCTTAAAAATCTATATGAGAATGAGAAAGTGGTACTCGGTTGTATACCAAAACATTTCTCCGCTTCGGCATCACTGCCTCGTTATCCTAATGCCCACGTTTTCGTCCATTTGCCCTCACTTGCTTCTAATTATTTGTTTCTGCTAAGTCATTTGCCACTTTTTGCCTCAATTTTCTGTTTTGTTGATATTCAACCTTAATTTAATTATTTCGTCTGTGTAGTCGTACACAAAATAAAGTTTTAAAACGTTTTCATGAAGCGTAAAATTTTCGTGAATTTTTTTATTGAATCTCTTTGAAAAACTTTTGATGTTGGTAACTTACCTAAATAGATAAATTAAGAAATTTCGGGAATTCTTTGCTAGTACTGCTAAGAGGGGGTTAGTGGCGTAATACAGCCAATTTCTTGGAGGCGTTAAGTTGGCGAAGAAGCTTAATTTTCCCGCAAAGTAAAAGTTTTATAAATAATTTAGAACTTCTAACTGAAACAAATATATATATATATATATATGTGTTGGCAATATGATTAGTGATATATTGTGTCTTTAAGTGGTGTACGGTGTGTGTACGTAATGGAAGCGCCTATTTACAATCAGCAGGCACAAATTTGCTTTCATATTAGTAAAATAGTCGGTACATAAACTTAGTTATACTTAACAGATTTGCAAAATTTTTTTGTGGACAAATGAGAATTAGGCTTTTAAAGTTTTTCAACCTGTTAACTTGTACAGCGTAAACGAGTAAGAGGTCAAATGAGCCGAGGTGGAATTTCAGAATACTTCTAATAAATTTTTTTGTGAACAAACAGGGCAAGAGCGACTTTCCTTTCATCTATTATTATGTTATTGTATAATTTTGCAAATGGGTGCAGAAAATATTTGGCAGTATATAGGTATGGGAATCGAAACACGTTTCGGCAATATTTTTCTTTTGAAAAATCAAAAAGGTTTTAAAATACATTCTGTCGAAAAAATATCGGGAATTGTTCATTTAAAAAGCGCGCGTTACACACATGTGTACATTTTTTCACTGGAATGCTGGTACAACTGCCCTCTATAGTGTCGCAGAGTTTCAGCGTGATCTGTCAATTAGCTTGTTTTTGGCATTCTATTATAACAGTCAACCGCACGTGCGCTCAGCGATTTTCTCTATGAATAAAAATATCGAACAAAGAATTTGTCTTCAATTGTGTGGCTTGAATGGGATTTCGTGTGCCTAATCATTTACAATGTTGCAGGAAGCCTATGGCGAGTGTGCTTTATCAAAAACTCGAAAACACGGATCTATGAGTAGTATAAGGTAGAGGGTCGAGAGTTCGTGGAAGATTTGCCCCGATCTGGTCGCCCATCAACATCTTCAACGGATGAAAACGGTGACAAAGTCAAGAAAATGGTACTGGTAGACCATCATTTAAGATTGAGGGAGGTAGCCCCTGACCTTAGCGTGTCTCATGAATAAATTCGCATCATCTTACACAATCAATTGGGCATGAGACGCGTGGCTGCTCGACTCGTTCCAAAAGAGTTGAATTTCTTTCAATAAATTCTTCGGAAGAAGGTGGCAGAAGACATACTTGAGCAAGTGAATTCGGACCGAACGTTTATGCAGGACATCATAACAGGTGGTAAGACGTGAGTATATGAGTTTCACATGCAAATTAATCAACAGGCGGCTGAATGGCGCTATCCATATGAGCCGAAATCCAAAAAATCTCGTCAAAGTCGGTCAAAAGTGAAAGTTATGCTACTCGTTTTCTTTGATTATCATGGTGTTGTGCACTCAAAACTCATTTCAAATTGTTCTACGGTAAATAGAGAATATTATTTAGAAGTTATGTGACGTTTGAGAGGGAACGTGCATAGAAAACGGCCCAATTTGTGGAAAGAAAACTCATAGATCTTGCACCATGATAATCCGCCGTCTGACAAGGCTCATATTGTGAAAACTTTTTTGGCCAAACACGGGACAAATAACATCGAACAACTACCGTATTCACCGGATTTACCAGGTATATACCTATGAAGTGAGACGTTCAGCTATTAGCCCATAGATGTCGCTAGGAGTATTTATATAAACCTTCCCAAATGTCTTGTTTTTTTCGTCTGTCACCTGTCAGCAATATTCAGTTCATTGTTTGTTACGTTTCATACAACAATGCATTTTTTTCGCTCTTAAAAATGTCCAATTTCGTGCCTTCAAACTACGATTTGCCGACATCGTGAAACCACTTGTGAAATGCTGCTCTCCCGGTTCAAAGGAAGTCTTTTTTGCATCGAATCGTTACGAGCGATGAAAAATGGGTATATTTCTCCAATCCCAAGTGTAAACGATCCACAAGCCAAAAACAACGGCCAAAAAAATCGCTTCGGCCGCAAGGCAATGCTGTGTGTTTTCTGGGATCAGCGTGGTATGATTGGATACGAGTTATTAAAACCAGGTGAAATAGTTGACGGTGAACGCTACCAACGACAACTGGTCGATTTGAACAGCGCTATACACTAAAAACGCCAAGAATATGCCGATCGGCGTCACAAAGTCATTTTTCTTGATGACAATGCATCGCCAAATGCGCCGCCACATCGAACAAGAGCGACCCGGAATTGGTGGAGACGTACGATTGGGAACCGATGGTGCATGCGGCTTACTCACCAGACTTGGCGCCTTCCGATTATCATTTGTTTGCATCGATGGGCCACGCACTTCAATTCTCACGAAGAAGCCAAAAAAATTGCTCGATGATTGGTTTGCGGCCAAAGACGGCTAAATTTTTGGCGCGGCATCCACAAATTGCCTGAGAGATGGGAAAAATGTGTCGCTAGCGATGGCTATTATTTTGAAGATTAAATTTGTAACAATTTTTTGTTATTGTAATAAACGTTTGAAAATGAAAAAAAGTCTCACTTCATAGGTATACACCTGGTAGCCTCCTGTGACTTTTTTCTTTTCCCAAAACTTAAATTGCCGCTCCGCGGACGCCGCTTTGAGTCCAAAGAGGGCATTAAGGAGAATTCGCTGAAAGAGCTGAAGAAGATTTCTTCAAACGCGTTTAAAAGGTGCTTTGATGACTGGACTAATCGTTGGCATATGTGTTTGGCTTCGAATGGGCTTCGAAGGCGACAAAATACATTTTGATGAGTAAACAATTATTTTGCATTTTCTTTGACTGAATGTAGACGTAAAATTGTATTGCAATTTTTTTGTTAAGGCGTTGAAAATTTACAAGGGTTAGAAGTGTTAAATATTTTTATTTATTTAAAGCGTTATGAATATTAAGCACAATTGAGTGACCTTAGTAAATGGTTAAAGTTTTTGCTTAACATTCGTTTAATAATAAAAAAAAAATAACTAGAAGTTTCTTTCATACAGCTAATTTGGCTCAAAGCTAAAATCTGTTTATTTCAGATCAATATAATATATATCTATATTTTTAGGAAAATAAGTTTCCATTCCTTCAAAACCAATTTCCATTTGAAATACACTCGGAGGTTTGCCATTGCCTGCCGAGGGGCGACCGCTATTACAAAAAAGTTTTTCTTAATTTGGTGTTTCACCGAGATTCGAACCTACGTTCTCTCTGTGAATTTCGAATGGTAGTCACGCACCAACCCATTCGGCTACGGCGGCCGGATATGGACATAGGCCAGCAAATTAAGATTCAACAGCTCCGCTGACTAGGTCATGTCGAAGATTGGACACAAACACACCGGCTTTGAAAGTAATCGATTTGATGTCCGATGACGAGAAAGACCTCAACTGATGACGAGAAAGACCTCAACTGATGACGAGAAAGACCTCAACTGCATTGAAAAGAGCAAGTGGATAAGAGCTTGGCTTTATTTAACATTGTCCGCACCTGAGGGAACCGATTGACGAGCTGTGTTGAATTCGGGAAAAATCGCTTGGGCGGTAACGATGCGATGTGCACCAGTTGACTACAGAAAGGCAGTGCTACTAATCTGCTAATATTTTACAAAACACAATGGGCCACAGGACTCCTCATAATGTTAAATTAGTATACGGACCTACTTAGCTCAAAAGAAATTTCATTTATGGACATTGTTCATTGGCACTCAGCCAGATTGTAGTTTACAATAATAGGTATTCACCTCTAATGAAGGGTACTGGGGATTATTTTAAACGTAATCAACTATACTCCTGGGATTTAGCATAATTACCGGGCACTCTGACATCACAATTGCTTTTAGTTGCAACTTGGCTTTGAATTCTTCCTGACCTAACCAAAGCCTAATGCTTCAATAAGATTTTAAGGAAAAAAATAATAATAATAACCAAACCAACAGTTTAATGAAAACAACCGAACCGAAGTAATTTAAAGCAAATGCAGCAATAAAAAATAAATAAACTTAGAAATAAATGCTGAGTTATTTTTCTAAAAAAAGGTAAAGAAAAAAGTGGTTGGATTGCGCATATACTTATTCAAAGGGGAAATGGACACCGCAAGTGGGAGAGCGAGCAGTAGTGATGATAATAAAATGGACTGTTGCTAAGTAATACTAACGCGCTGAGACATAATGGTGTCTGGCGCACAGCATGACGAACGACAGCAAAGCGACGGGGTACCTTTAAGTGAGCAAGTCACCAAATCATCAAGGGAGTTGCAATGATAATGGTAGTAGTGTGTAGAAAATTTTAATAGAGTCATAAAATTGTGGATAACCGACAAATTCAAATTGATGGCACGGACGCTAGGGAACGGTAAGCATTAACAGGTGGGAAAGCTTTAGCGGGAAAAGGCAGAGTTATAAAAAACACGGGGAATAAAGAAAATTAATAAAAAAAAATTTAGTGAAATTAATAAAATGCATACTCACGTGTAAAGGATAACACTGCAAATTTTCGCTTATGATCGAACGGATTCAAGCCATTCATTCGCATTACACCCACACAGGACTTAACCTTTGAACGGCAACAGCGCGCTGCGTTAGTGGAAAATTACTAATTTGTAGAAAATTAAAAATTCATTAGCAATAGAAAATATGCGAAAAGAAAAATTGGAATATGCAAAGCGGATAAAAAAATTTCTCTGAAAAACTTTTCCAAAACCAATTGGGGTTGCCAGTCAAGTGAAAGTTCAGCGTAGCATGCGGGCAGCCTTGCAGCATATGCAGATGGGAGGGCGGGGGCGAGACAAGAGATGCACGTGTATTTGTATTTATAATGCTAAGGGCGTAAACAGCGAAAGAAGCGAATTAACTTGATGACATTTGCATAAAGCAACAACTATAATAATAACCAACGGAGGAAATGCAAACTAAGCTCTGCCATAGAGTTTATGTGGCAGCTAGTGGTGTGTGGAATGAAAAAAGTAGCGCTTATAAATAAGAAATATGCTTACGTATGACTGACATATTTACCTGCAAATGAGAGAGGGAAAAGTAAAACAAATCTAGTTTATTTGGCAGTGCGATAAAGAATACAAATAGGGGGAAATAACAACTTTTCAGTTAAAAAAAAAAGTTTGGTATCTGAATTCAAATTTGAATTTTCTAAATAAATATTTACAGGGTGGCTGATGAATTCTGCTACATTAAGGGGAAGCAAAGTAAATGAAAATAAAGAATTTTAGGTGTGTGTTGCTCTCCTAACAAATTTGCCGATTTATTTTTTTAACGAAAATTTAATTTAGAAATTAAAACAAAGAAACTCAAACAAAGATAAAATCTCTACAGCATTACCTCGAGAAACTTAATATTTGAAAAAGTCATTCTATTTTTTTTATTTTATTTAAACCAGTTACAAGTGATCAAAATGTCACAGAAAAAGAAAATGCTTTCCATTAAGGAAAAAATGGAAGTTTTAAATGTTGATAAGGAAAATTTATCTGTTCGTGCGCTAGCAAAGAGGTTTGTACTACACAAAATTGTTTTTTTTTTAATATCTTTTCAACAGGTTTCCTTTTGTTTTGCTTTTAAAGGTTCAATATTGGAAAAACCCAAGCTGCCACTCTCGTGAAGCAAAAGGAAGATATTAAAAGAATATGGATGGGCGGTGATAACGTCGACAAAAAGAAAAATTGACCATTTGAGTTTCGAATGGTTCGTTAAGGCCAGAAGCCAAAATATACCAATATCGGGTATTATTATAAAGGAAAAAGCAAAAGAAATCGCTGGCCGATTAGGTATTCAAAATTTTTCTGCGTCAAATGGATGGTTGGAGAAATGGCGTAGCCGTCATAATGTGACTTTCAAAAGAATATGTGGGGAATCTTCCGAGGTTAATTTCGAGGATGTGCAGCAATTTAAACAACATTTAAAAACTACCCAATATTTTATTAGGCTACAGCCCAAAAGATATTTACAACGCGGATGAAACTGGACTATTTTTCAGTGCTTTGCCCAATAAAACTCTTGCTCTGAAGAATGAAAAATACGTGGGCGGTAAGTTATCAAAAGAAAGATTAACTGTGCTATTGTGTGCCAGTGGAATGGAAGTCAAACCGGAAAGCTTGGATATCTCGTGAAATTATGTGTGAGTGGCTAGAAATGCTTGATAAAAAAATGGGCTGCCAGAAGAGACAAATTTTATTATTTTTGAACAATGCTACAACTCACCCTCGAGATATTAAACTAGATAACATAAAGTTGATCTTTTTACCTGCTAATACAACATCCGTTTGTCAGCCCCTCGATCAGGGTATAATACAAAATTTTAAGTCTCATTACAGATGCCATATAATCAAACATATTTTAACAAAATTAGGAGACATTCCAATGGACAGACTTTCAAAAACTTTTGACATTTTGGAGGCTGTTTATTAAATCTTCATGGGACAACGTAACGGCAGAAACAATTAGGAATCGTTTTTCGAAAGCCGGGATTCAAAAAGCTCCGCTTGAATGTTCTGACTTCGAGGCAGAGGATGATATTCCCATATCGACACTAGCGGCTTTGAAAAAGATTTTAAATGAAAATCAGCAAGGTCAGTATACAGAAGAGTTTTCGTTAATCGACGAAGTTGTTAATACAGAAGACAATAATATTGACGTTGTCATTGACGAAATTAATTCTGAGGAATTATCTGACAGAGAAAGCGAAGACTCAAATCATGTATGTGTCCAGGATGAATGTCAGATCAAGTCATATCCTGAAGCATTAGAACAACTGCGTCGCATTAAACAATTTCTAAGGGACGATATTACTGGATTCCAATACGCCAAGACTTTAGAATGTCATCTTGAAAACCTTTTTCTGAAACATAAACAGGAAAATGTAGGACAGACTACGGGATATGAATTTGTGAAGCCTAAAACTATGTTCAATCAAATATGAATATTCAAATGTGTAAATATATTCATTGTTCCCAATATAAAAATGTACATACATACATATATATTTTTCAATTAATATAAAAAAAAACTGAACGTACCATAAAAAACATAAACAAATTGTTTAAAGAGGTGGGATAGTAATTTTAACTTAGAGTTTTTTTCAACCCCCCCCAAAAGCGGACGAAAATTGTGGAACCGTGAGTGTCCGCTTGTGGGAGGTTTCACTGTATATATTGTATATTTCTACTGATTTTACCCCCTGCATGTATTTAAAAAAATAGTTAATTAAAAAGTTATGTATACTTTTAGCTTTATGGGTGACTACCATTCGGAAGTGCGTAGGTTTCAACCTCCGTACATGAAACACCAAAATGATAGAAAAAGTGTGTTCTAATAGCGGTCGCTCCTCGGCAAGCCTTTGAGAGTATTTCTGCCATGAAAAAACGCCTTTAAACTATCTGTCGCTTGGAGTCGGTTTAAAATTGTAGGCCCCTGCATTGGTGGAAAAACATCAAGAGGGACACTATAAATTAGTGAAGGAGCTCAGCTAAATGCACAATAAAGGGTGTAAGCGCCAATTAAACATAAATATATAAAAGTGTTTCTTAAGAAAAATCTTTTTCAAAAATAATTTTTTTTGAATGAATTTGATTGCTAAATTAGCGATATATCACAAATTGCACTCGAAGCTATCAAATGAAAGGTATTGATAATCCCATATTTTTAGCTAATGTTGCCACCTGTTTTATTGGAATTGATTACAAAAATATATTAATTGTCGGCCAGACACAGCAAAAAGTTAAGAAAGGGACAATGAATTGTAGTCGAAATGTCGAGAAATAAATAATAGCTGCAATTTAATTTCTTGTTTTAAATATTTTTAAAACGGCCATGAGCTTACAAAATAAAAATGTGAAAAGATAGTTGGCAAAAAGCTTTGATAAATTATATTTTAAGATTGGAATGTAAATTCCGAAGATATAACGACAAACATTTTTTTTCAAATTACCTCGAAAAAATACTTCAGACTCAGCGGCGTACGGCGAACTTTTTTGTCGGCATGGTCTAAGGTGTACATACTCATTAATTAAAACATTTAAATTAATAACAAAAGGCGTCTTCGATTCACCACTTCTCTCCTCGCTATGTTTGGGCTCTCCCCGATTGACGATAAATTTGCTACCAGTATATGTTTGTTTATACCAGTTGTTCCATCTATTTACTACTCGCTAACACTTGGCGAATCGAAGGCGCCTAAAATTTATATATAAATTTATGTACGATCACTCAAGTAGAATGAACCAGACATGCAGGAAAAAATAAACAAGGATAAAGTGACGAATAAGTCGATAGATTTGACGTTGGACAAGATTAATCAATTGTTGAATTTTCATATAGCCGGAATGCTTCAGGGCTACCAGCACAACAAGTCTCAAAAGTAGAGTTCAGATAATACTTTTGAAATATTTAAAATCACATGGGCTGTTCAATGTTACAATTTTGCAAATCAAAAGGCTAAAAAAGAATATTATTGGAGCAATAATTCGGACGAATTCCAATAATCCCCACAAATTACCTACTCAAAACGACTTCAATCTCAGGCTAGTTTGTGTTTTCCAATGGCAATTCGTGAGTAACATGGAGAAACGCTTAAAGGGTCTGCGTACAGACTGATTTCCTATGGGGAATTATGCGGTGACTGATTCCGAGTAAGTAGCCCAAAGATTTTGACGTTTGGGCTATCAATAATTGAAGAAAAAAATATTGTGTGCAGCAAACCAGCTAGTTTCTTTACATATTTACGATAATTGCTATGGGCAAAAAGTAAGGTGAATTTGGTTGTAAAATAAAAAATCTTTATTTATTCTTGTAAATCAATTTCATCCCCTGCAAAATAATCCCCTCGCGATGAAATACACTTACACAACGATTTTTTCAATCCCCGAAACATGCCAAATAGTCCATTTCCGGTATAGCCATCAGCACCTTCTTCGATTCAACTTTTATCTCCTCAATCGACTCGAGACGCGTTCCCTGGAGTGGTCTCTTGAGTTTTGGGAATAGCCAGAAGTCACACGGAGCCAAATCAGGCGAATACGGTGGTTGTGGAACGATATGCGTGGAACTTTTGGCGAAATGGTCACGAAGAACGAGTGCAGTGTGAGACGGTGCATTATCGTGGTGCAAAAACCAAGAGTTGTTGGCCCATAATTCTGGTCTTTTTAGACAAATTGCTTCACGTAAACGACGCATAACGCTCAAATAATATTCCTTATTAACAGTTTGGCCAGGTGGAAGGAATTCATAGTGCACCACACCACGAAAATCGAAAAAAACTGTCATCATGACCTTTATTTTTGAATGACTTTGACGTGCTCTTTTCGGTCTGGTCTCGCCTTTAGCACGATATTCGTTTGATTGGTCGGTTGTTTCAGGGTCGTAAGCATAAATCCAAGTCTCATCTCCCGTAATGATGCATTTGAGATTGTCCTGATAGTCTGAAAGCATTGTTTCACACACATCAACGCGACGACTTTTTTCCAAGAAACTGAGAGTTTTCGGTACCAAACGAGATTTGACTTTTCGTAGGCCCAAATGGTCTGCGACATGGTCGAATCACCAAATGCAGCCGAAATTTCATTCCGCAAACAAAATTTGATGGCACTTCTCTGCTCAATGAAATCAGACATTGTAAAAATCGAAAAATGCACTCTTGGTCGTTTGGTAAACACAAGCGTAAATATATTACTGGTAATGACATTCACATGAAAGTTGGCTCAGTTGTTATTAACAGTGCTGCCAACTCATGAAAAAAATAACTAGAGCGAAATTTTAATCCCGCGAAGTTTGACAAATAAAGTCACCTTACTTTTTGCCCACAGTTTAACATTAAGATTTACCACATTTTAGTTCTCTACAATTTATCCTTGACAGAAACAAATCATATTTTTCGAATGAATCTGTTGATTCGACTGATATTCGACTAATGTACATATATGGGAATAAGTTTCCGCCCCCTGTAAAGAAGTGTCGTTGGTGATACTATTTTTGTGTTCGTTCTAGTAATATATTGATGATTTGAAGGTGTATATGTAAGGTCTCGATCGTAATAGTTGACATTCGTTTGAAGCGTAAATATCCTTTTTCATCTGACGTCAAAAATGTCTACGTTCGTCCCGACCAAACAACCTTTTGTGGAAAGTCATGCTTCATTCTTACCTTTTAAACAAAAGTGCAGCTAAAATGTGTCGTATATTGATCAATATTTATGGTAATCTCACTCTATCAAATACAACTTGTAAAGAGTGGTTTCGACGCTTCCAAACCACATCAATTGAAGGAGAGAAATATCGAGAGACGTTTGGTGAAGCGTGAAATGCTTCTTGGAAGGCAGAAAAGAAAAGGTTTTCTGCATAGCATCGTCACTGGCGATGAAAAATGGATCTATAATGGTAACACTAAGCGTCGACAAAGTTGGTGTCTGCCAGGAGAACCAGGTCCATCGAGAGCAAAAAAAAATATTCATACTTCAAAGGTTATGTTGTGCAACTGGTGGGGTCAGAAGGGTGTCATCTATTATGAACTTCTCAAACCATCTGACACCATCACTGGCGATCGTTACCGACGGCAGCTAATGCGTTTGAATCGAGCTCTCAAAGAAAAGCGGTCGGATTAGAAGGACTGAATTAGGAAATTTTGCCCCGCCCGCCGTATTCTCCAGACATTGCACCTTCGGATTACCTTCTATTCCGATCAATACAGTCAGCCTTTATTGAAGTGTGGTTCACTTCTTACGAGAGCGTCGCAAACTGGCTCAATGAATCGATCAAGTCAAAAGAATTCGAATTTTTCGTCAGCGGAATCCGCATGCTGCCTGAAAGATCGAGTAAACTTGTAACTTCCAATTGCACATACTTCAAATAATATCATGCATTATTTAATTGTTTAAATAGTTCGTAACATTGGCTAAGAAAGGAAGCAAACTTATTTCCATACCCAATACAATCAAGAAGTCTTAAAAAAACTTTAAAAAAATATTCTAATTTCATACAAATTTTCTCATATGTTTACCACATTTTTTGCACATAAAAAATAATTATTAACAATTTTTTAGATAAGCCACTTGCGGTTACACGACTAGGTAATCAAGCAACTTCTCTTTTAGGGATAGAGAAAGTAAAGCAATTTTTAGGAGACAAAATGCTCCAAATTCATTCTCTCAGCTTTGAGTCACTTGTGATTTTTGATTTTCCATCCAATTATTAGATTGGGGAATAGGTTCGTAGCGTTTTTACAGAAGACTTTTATTTAAACAAAAAACAATAATTATATCAATAAGTTAATTAGTTATATACTTTCCGTTGCTGTTTGCTACCTCTTCTCACTTCTCGACCAATTTGTTGATGCCGTTCTGCCAAAAAATGCCTGGTCTGGTGTCAAAGAACTTGTTGAGTCACCTTTTAAGGACCTCTTTATTATCGAAGGTTACGCCTTTCATAGGGTTTGACAGAGAGCGAAAGAGATGGTAATCGGTCGGTGCAAGGTCCGGATAATACAGAGGATGCTGAAGGACCTCCCATTCGAGCTCTTGGAGCGCGGTTGACGACTTGTGCAACAAGAGATCTGGCGTGGTCGTGAAGGAGTATAGTTTGACCATGTCGATCAGGTCTTTACGGTCGAATAGCCTCATTCACGTGGTGAAGCTGGACAATGGAGAACTCCTTATTGACCGTGACATTCTTTTCGAGCATTTCCCAGTGCACCATGCCCTTCTAGTCCCATTAAACACATATCAAGATCTTCTTTGGATGAAGGTCTGGCTTGGCTCTCGGCCTTCGCGTTTTCTTTGCTTCTTATTGATGTATGGGCACCATTCCCATCTCCCGTGACAATTCGGTGAAAAAACGCTGTTTATGACTGCGTGTTGCCCGATGGCGGGAGAAATACTGGAAAGCAATTTAAGGCGACTTTCTTTGTTTTTTTCGTTGAGCTCGTTAGGCACCCAGGCTCCCAACTTTTCGGTAAATCCCATTGAAAGAAGGTGATTAAGAATCGTTTCATTATCGCAGTCCATTTTTTCTGCGAATTCACGACTGGTTTGGCGACCGTTCTCCTTCAAAAGTGATTTGAGACGTTCTTCATCGAATTCAGAAGGCCGCTGCGGGACGTGTCATCGACGTCAGTGACGCCATTTTTGTGCTTTGCAAACTCGCCTATGACACCTTCTCCATACACGTCGCAAATGTCCCAGGCTGCTTCGGCAGATTTTTGACCTCTATTGCCACTAATACACCTTCAAGGCACAACATATTTTTACTATCACAATTTAACTCCACCATGTGCTTTTATCCATCACTTAAAATGACTCGACACTTGCACGCAGACCGATGGATAAATTATGGCAGCCCATAATCAGCTTAGCCAAGTGGCTACAAGTAGTTCGTGCGATAATCGTCATCAAGGGTGCACAACTTGCGCTGCTGCTTTCAACAATGGCAAACTGTGGCAGAAAAGTAAGCAGATATAAAGATGCAATAGATTCAAAAGGGAAGCATTTTCCACTGGCTGTCGTGCGCTCATTAGTTATGCTGGCATGCAAATGGCAGTTGAAGGTGAGTCAAAATTATCGGCCTCATAGTGGAGAGTTTGAATTTTCGTACGAGTTGATAAGAACATTTTTATGCGTCCTACTGTCTTTTGTTATATGAATGCGAATTTCAATAGAAAACACGCAAAAACAATTTTAAATTGTGCTGCAAACACATCCAAAGTTTCTGGTCTAGCCCCTCATTCTTAGATATGCACATATACATACACAGAAACATATTTTTGTTTATAAAATATGTAGCCATGGCATCAGCGTAAGTTAATTGCATTAAAACATTCAAGTTTCCTCAATCAGCATTCTTCCCTGCGCGCCCGTTTTTCTGACTGTTTTTTTCCCCTTCTTTTGTTTTTGCGTTGAAGCTTCTCGAGAAGCACCGACCCACGATTGCACTCGTTTCTGAGAATAATTAAGTAGTTAAGTACTAAGCTGTAAGTCAAATTTTCTTGCTTGACACCAGTGTTTTTCTTTCGCGTCCTCGTTGCTTAGGGGTGGTGCGACATGGCGTATGAGGTACGTACTTGCAGGAAAACTTGGGCTTGTGCAAGTCCGTGAAATTGTATGAAAGTTAGTTGCTCTTGTAATTAGACGTATACATACATACGTACATTTGTTGGTGTTGCTTGTAAATCCGTAGCTATAATTTCTGCTGCTGTGTTTTTCTCACAAATTTGTTAAATGACTCTTAATGCAAATGAGGACGACGCGGTTAATTTTAGTTATAATACATTATTTAATTTTTGTAAATGTATTCATAAGCCTAAGATGCAATTTCAAAAATATAAATATATAGAGAACGTATATAAATGTACGACAAATTACATACAAACCCCTGTAGTAGAAACTGCAACTCTAGCGGCTAGGTTCGGTTAGGTCAGGTAATTGTGGTTGACTTTCGGCTTGTCCTAGACGGAGACACAGTTAGGCTCATTGAGTCCATTGTGGTATCCTTACTTCTTCTACTTTTAGAAACAAAACCAATTTATGAGTTTAAATTCACGGATGCTCACTAGAAAACCAAGGAGGTAGCGCTGATACGAGAGTAACCAGGGATAGTGGCAGAAGTACTATTGTATCAAGAGTATAAAACATTTTCGGAGATAGAGTCGATTGACAGATATGTACCCTTAAGTTGTGGTGAATGCCTTCGAGTTCTTCGTCGTCACGGTTGCTAAGACAAACATATTTTGCCCATAAGCCCATTCTACTGGTTTGCGGTTTCACTGGGCAGTGTCTAATGATAATTGCAGTCACTTATTGTATAAAAAAGCGCCGCAAATGACTCAGATAGTCAAATGTTTTATTGTATGGGCATTTAAGACGGGCTTGTCACGGTGGTCTAAAAGGGGATCTTCCCTTTATCATTTTCTGAGCATTCGATGAAATTTGTTCTAAACCGGAGTTTGAAAGAAGTTAGTGGTATGCCCGTATTATGAGAGATATTGATTTATAGACAGAAGGGTTGTTGTTTTTGTGATAGCGTAAAAAAATTCCTATACATTTTTGTGTACTACTAAGAGGCAGTACCTAAGTGATTGAATACTCGGTTATACTGTTGTTGTCGTTGTTCTAAAAGTTAAGTTACTTTCCTCTCCAATTCATCTGCTATGAAGTTATCTGGTACACCTACAAAACTTAGAGCAGCACTCGATTGATATTCTCGATATAGTTTACAATTGGGTTGGGGGCGATCGAAACTGGCTTTATTTGTGTGTATGCCTGGGAAATGTTAGGAATGAATGTCATATATGCAGAGTGTTTATTTCTCCTTTTTCTACTTTTATCTCAATTTCTCTAGTGAATATTGTTATTAAAACAATAAATAATTATTAATAAATGCAAAAGAGTGATAAAAATCATGTTTTGATTATATTAAAAAATCATATAATAATAATAATAAAATAATTAATGTCATAAGTATTTTTAAATGGTAATTAAATTATTATTTTAAAGTAATTTTTTTTTTAATAGGATTCAAGAGAAAATTTTTTCATGGACAAGGATGAAAATATTCGATGCCATCCATGATGTTTTTCTGTCAGAAAAATTTGATCATTTAATAGAAATTATCTGTAATAAACTAATGGACGACGCAACACCTTCCTTTGTTATCGAAAAAAAAAATCAAAAATGGCTTTGATAAAAGTTACTTCGGTTTTGAAAAAGAAATGGAAAAATGCTCGCAGTACGAAAAATCGTTTTCTGGAGAATAATAAAAGCTGGTTGGACGATTCAACGAGCGTAACGGTGAATATTTTACATAAATTTACATTAATATAAATATATTTATCTTAATTTATATACATTAATGAAGTTTTCATTAAACCAGATCAACTTTATGGATCTAGAAGTTAGTGCTGATGACAGTTTGAAGTCAACGACACCAAGGAACAGTGGTGGGCGCGGGCGTCCAGAAACTTCTTTTTCGGAATCCAGTGATCGCTCAAAGAGAAGGAAAGCACAGAAATTGCGTGACAGTTACAGTGCACAGGACCTATTGTACGCCAAGAAAATGGGTCTTCGTAAATCTGGAGCTACCTTAGCATCGAAAGTCGTCGCAGATGTTACCACCACATCTCCCATGCGAGCAAGCAAGTATATCAATGCCATGAAGGTTAAAACGGAAACACAAATGTCCCCAAACACCGCTTTAGCACTCGTATTTGATTCGAAATTTACTAAGTTTCAGTACATAAATATGAGGCACATCACGCAATTGTAAAGTTTTCCTCAGTTACAATTCCGTTTTAAACGCGAAAAAACTGTGCTATCCCGAGGATATTTCTATTTCCGAAAACTGCGCACAAGTTAGATTGCAATCACTTTTGAATCATAGAGGGCAACGGATATTAGAACTCCAAAACGATGACTTACATACCATGAAAGCCAGCATTTATGAAAATTTAACGCTCGTTGTAAAGTGGGGGTTCGACGGAAGTTCCGGGCAAAAGGAGTATAAGCAAAAATTTTCCGACCCTAATAACTGCGACACAAATGCTCTCCTCACTTCCCTCGTGCCCCTGCAACTCATTAGCTACGACAAGGACGAATACGATGATGTTGTTATTTGGAAAAACCCGCGACCCTCCTCTCCCTGGTATTGCAGACCTATTAGATTGCAATTCATACGCGAAACCGAAGAATCCACACTTGAAGAGAAAAAAATTGTCGACGAACAAATCTCAAATCTGAAACCTTTGCAGGCAGTGATAGACGAAAAAGATTGTAAAGTAGGTTTTAAATTGACTTTTACAATGATTGATGGCAAAGTCTGCAATACAGTAACTGGCACTAAATCTGCAATGAGATGTTATATTTGCAATGCGACATCGAAAAATTTTATTGATTTGGAGGCTATGCGAGAGCTGGAAGTTGATGATTCAAAATTAATTTACGGATTATCTACATTGCACTTTTGGATCAGATTTTTGAATGCATACTTCATGTTTGTTATAAACTGAAAAGCGAAAAATGGCAAGCTCGTGGCGAAGCTGTTAAGCTTCAAAAGGCTTTCAAAGATGAATTAAACCTCCTCGTTGATCGCCCTAAGCAAGGCATGGGTAACTCGAATGATGGGAATACGGCTCGGCGTTTTTTTGAAAACACTGAGACGTCTGCTCGCATTCTAGGAATCGATGTTGAACTCATCAAATGATTTCATATAATTTTGCAAGTCGTTTCCAGCGGGTTTCATGTAAAAGTAGATAGCTTTGGCCAATATTGCGATGAAACCGCCTATTTATTTGTAAAGTTATATCCGTGGTACTGTATGTCGACAATAGGACAGCTCTCCGAAGAAGCTCAGGAGTCACGAAACAAAGACGTAAATGTTCGAGAGAAAAAAATATTGAAGACATTTTTCTCCGACTTCTAGCTTCTTCGGATCCGTTGATTTCTAGTTTAAGAAAGACTCCTCCCAAAATAGGAAAAAGTTTGTCCACGGAAGCAATTGCGCTTCTCAGTTATGAAAGGTATGATTTCGCAGATGCTGAGGCAGACAGCATCCTTGATGTAAACAATGACGAGGAGATATGAATAAATGTATGTTCTTCCTATTAAAATTTAAGTATATTCATATATAAATGTATGATACGTCATTTTCAGTTTAAGTGTATTATTTTTCACGACATATCTTCCCTCCTTTTAATGTGGCATATTCTTTTGAAAATCGTACGTCTACTGTCGAAATCAAAGACCCCAAAAACCTTGGTATTGTGAATTTCAGTAAAATCTGAAAACTTTTCGCAAAAACTGTCCGCCATTTTGGGTCCGCCATTTTGAATTTTGAAATTCTGATTTCATTTTCAGAATCAGCGACACAAAAAACCCTATATGTAAGAATTTCATCAAAATCGTACTATTTCTCTTTGACTTATTATTTTCTGACCAAAACGTCTGGCTACTTGACCACTGTGCAGCGTGCAGCTTCACTTCTGGCAGCCACTTCATTTTGGGAAATGCTACGGTGGTCTAGCAATTACTATAGAATCTCAGATGCCTTTCACTCCCATTTATTTCAAAAAAAATCTCCATAATTTTTTAGTTTTCCTGCTTTCGTAAAGACCTAATGGAAGCTCTCAAAATCTGAGTTAGTTGCGGCTTATAAGCGATTAAGCCGATGCGTCTCCGTAGAGTAGTATCCTCACCATATTACAGTTATTGTTGAGTTCTTAAGATTTATATACAGTCTGTGTCAGAAGAAAAGAACCAATTTTTTCTTGTAACTTCAAGATATATTTCGTTCTGCTTTTTGCTGCATAATAATCCTATTTAAGGGTTACGACGCCAGTGCTAACTCAGGTTAGTGTCGTTCAAAACTTTTCTGTAAACACAACCAAACAAAAATGAGTGAGAAGTCCGCGAAGTATTTTGAGGCGGTATTTTTATGCGCGCATTCGAAAGGGCTGAAATTATCTTATGTCGCGGCTGCAAAAGTGATCAAAAAATCAAACAAGTTTGTTGGAATGTGGAATCAGCGGTATAAGGTGTACAAAAATGTTGATGACTTTTCCGAGCGGGGTTTGAAACGAGTGACGACAAAATAGCAGGATAAAGTGATCACCCAACTTTTTAAGCGGGACCCTTCTTTGTGACTACGCCAAGCACGATCAGTTCTTGCTAAAAAGGGCATAGATGGGAGTGTCAACATCATCGAACAACGACTGAAGGAGGCGAACATCATCAAAACCAGTGCTCTCAGAAAAACACATTGAGAAACAACAAAACAAGAAAATGGCGTCACAGTATTGGACTGGCCTTCTCAGTCCTCAGACGCCAACCCCATTGAAAATGTGTGGGGAACTATGAAGACGCATTTTGTCGGGAGGCTAGTCCACGATTTAAAGCAACTCGTGAGCCAAGTTCCCAAAATCTAGTCCTGTTTGTCGACGAGCTACGCAGAAAAGCTGGTTCAAAGCATGAAGAAGATGCCAGGCTGTACTCGACAACGATAAAGACTACACGGCTTATTGAGTAATTGCGACTCGTAGTTTTGTACATACTTTTACCATTTTCAGTTGTTTGGCCGAGTTCCTCCTCCAATTTTTAGTGTGCGCCTTTATGTTGTTCCACAAATGGAGGGACCTGCAGTTTCAAGCCGATTCCGAACGTTTGATATTTTTTTTATAAGGAGCTTCTTTATGGCAGAAATACACTCGAGGGCTTGCCATTGCCTGCCGAGGGGTGACAACTTTAAGAGAAATTTTTCTTCGTTTTGATTCGAACTTACGTTCTCCTCGAATCCCGAATGGTAGTCTCGCACTAACCCATTCGGCTACGGCGGCCGCCAATTCTTAAGATTTGCGTTTATGTTTTCGGGATCTTGCGCGCATTATCAACAGAGGCAGTAAATTCTGGATTGGGCGGATCGGATGAGTAGGAATTTGTATTATCAAATAAGACAACTTTCCCATCGAAAGTTGGCTTTTAAAAGACACATCAACAACTGTGAATTAAATTTTTATCATCTCGATTGGTTTAATTTATCTTTAACTATGTTTTTGTGAGAATAGCCTCATAAACTTTGTCTACCTCTCTTAAATGTACTAAAGTAAAATTTATCTGTGGTATGGCTAGTCAGGGAAAACAACAACATAGTTTGCCTCAAGCAGCAAAGTCTGCAGAAATTGTGCAAATAAAGAAAGGTAAAATGAAAGAAAGTAAAAAGGTTCTATGCAAGCCTAAAAACCGAAAAAGAAAACGGGTTGGCGTCAAAACAAAAAACAGAAAATTAAAAAAACAAAAACGTAAAGGTGCCCACGGACGTGGCAGGTAAAGTGCTGTTTACAAGAGGTGCAGTACTTGTCATAATAAATGCCGCCAAAAGTAAAGATTTACCTTTCAAAAGAAGATCTTATCCACAATAATCAAATCAAGTTGAAATTAAAGATATTAAACGAAAAGCAAAATTTCACTCAAAAATACTCCCACAGTGAAGATATATGGCAGCTCTTTGACGCCAACTTTTCCGCGCATCACATCCGAAAACAGGGCAGTTAAATTTCTTTAAGTATTAACTTGAGCTGACATCTGGGCTCTTACTTTTTCGCAGCACTTGCGGATATTGCGGGTTTAAATATCACACAACTGCTTAAGTGCAGCAGTAGCTTAAAGCGGCTAATTAAGAACGTACGTTTGCCACTGCTGGTTGTCATCTTCTAATCCCAAGGCCCATTTGTCTCTTCCTTCTCCTTTCCCCTGCATGGTATCACAACGGATGAATTCTAAATAATTGTCCAAGTGGGACCCTCTGAAGGGCAGCCCTTTATCCTAACCTAACCGAACTTAAGGTGATCTGCCGAAATGCTTTGGATGTATAAAGGAAAAGTTTCTCCTTGAGCTATTGAGGTGTTGCTATTTTTGTGTATTAGAGAAGAATAAATAGTTCGTCTGACTATTTTCTCTTTTTAAGTTAGTCGGGCAGCTTTCTCCGGCAGCTTCATTCGGTGGCTACAAAGATCCATTGGGTTACCCAAGATCCCATGCCTTCATGTTTTTAAACCATCCCGACATTTTGATAAATTAAATCAGCCCTTCCTCTGACGCTGCGCCTAAACCTCCCTGTTTTTTGTTTAAAGCAGTTACCCAGAAATCTGGAAAATGTTTTTCGAAGCGCTTATGAAGTGCTTCTTTCTCACGTCTTCAGCTTATACAGAATTTGTTATGCAAAGCCCCAAACCTGGTAGTCATATCGCAAATAATCAAGTACCTCCTTAGTTTTTTCGCAAAAAGCCCTCGATTTGTGCTTGTTACATATTTCATTCATTAATTTCTGGCCAAAATTGAACGCTGAAAGCTGAAAGAGATTATAAGGATCTTCGATATCTTTTCAACCCTCCGTTGGACACCCGAGTCTGGCCAGATTTTGACTGGGAATTTAACATATTTCTATTATAGCTAACGACTTGAGCTTCCAGGTAGTGTCCTACAATTACATTTTCTATCGATTTATGGATATAAGCTTTTAAAAAGGATCCTGAAACAAAACGAAAAAAGTTCAGACCCAGGTGCCCAACCAAAAGTTTTAAAAGAGGAGTCCAACGGAGGGTTAATTAGTCGTTACCGGCTCAAATGTTTTGAACGCAGCTTAATTGTGTACAATACATGTGAGTTTGGAGGGAGTAAGATTCGTCATGTGTACCAGCTTTGATGTCATGTCAATAACATAGGTCTTGGCTACGGTAATCGGAAGCGTATAAGCTTCTCTCAATGAGTCTGTCTGGGAGAGGGTGGCAGTGAACATCGAAGTTGTGCCCAAAGTCAATGTCCGTGATCTAATAGTCAAAGCTTCTCTGCTTCATCCCGGTTCCATTTGGGATGAACTATTGCCTTTGCCCGTCATACGCTGCTTATAAGATGCTTAGAACGCTTCTACCACAACAGTCTTTTAAACCTATATCTATAGGTGGAATGCCCAGCGCCGGTTGAGATGTCTAGCGAATTATCTGTTTTAGTGATAGATATACAAGCCCTCGTAGCTTTTGCAAGATGAGCAGATTGGTTTTGATGTAAACCGCCTCCGTCTCACAATTTTTTATAAAGATAGCATAATAGATTTGAAAATGCAGCTGTGGTCGTAGTCTCGGGCCCTCACCAGTGAATCGTGATTAGGCGAAGTTTTGAGTCAAGAATAGGTAAATCGCAGGCTTAAGTTCGTAGTAATGGAGTTTTGAATCTGCATATTTTATATCGACCTGTGAACGAAATGATTTAAAGTTAGATTAAAATGTGTATACAGTTATATTTGAGAAAATTTTATTATTTATTGTTTTTTATCCATGTTATGTTCTTTCAAAAGGTTTACGGGGTTTTGGCTACGGAAAAAAAATTGGGTAGTCGAAAAAGTCTTTTCGTATTTCTAATCAAACTTCAACTAATTTTTTTATATTTATAATGAACTTTATTAAACCAAATATGTACCATTTTGGTCGACCACCTTTTGCCATTTTTCTTCTAGAGACATTATTCCATCAGTGCAAAACTTTTGTGGTTTCTCGGCGAGAGCCAACTTTACTCCATTAAGGGAGCTCGGCATTGACCGAAACAAATGGTAGCCTGATGGTGCAAGGTCAGGGATATGGTGGATGCATCAAAACTTGCCAGCCAAGCTCTCCCAGTTATTGCCGAGTCATCAAAGATGTGTGTGGCCTAGCGTTGTCCTGATGGAAGACGACGCCCTTTCTGCTGATCAGTTTTGACCGTTTTTTTTCGATTGCTTGCTTCAATCTCATCAGTTGTTGACAGTAAAGTGTGGAATCAGTCGTTCGAGCAGGCTGGAGCAGCTCATAGTGGATGATTCCTTTCCAATCCCACCAAACACACAGCATAACCTTTCGAGGCTTCAATCTTGGCTTTGCGAACATTTGTTGAACTTCACCACCCTTGCACCATGATCTTTTTCGCACATTATTGTCGTATTTGATCCACTTTTCGTCTCCTGTTACCATTCGCTTCAGAAATGGTTCGATTTCATTTCGTTTCAGTGAAGAATCGCAGATGTTAAAAATCGGTTCATTGAATTTTTCACAGCCAATTCATGTGGTACCCAAACATCGAGCTTCTTTTTGTAACCAGCCTTTTTTAAATGGTTCAAAACCGTTTGATGATGAATGTTTAGTGCCTTGGCGATGTCATGGCAGCTTATGTGATGGCCCTGGTCAATCTTTTCCATAATTTCATCGACTTTTTCAACGATAGGTCGACCGGAGCGAGGTGCATCTTTCACATCGAAATTTCCAGAACGGAAGCAAGCGAACCATTGTTGTACTACACGAACTGATACGAGTACAGCATCGTCTCCGTAAACTTCACAAATTTCATTGGTGACTTGCATGGCATTCTTCCGTTTTTTATACAAATTTCAAAATATAGCAAACTTCTTCATTATTTTCACTCATTTTTGAACAGCTATAACTTTTTTCCAACTTCTCCGAATTTAATTTTTTTTTGGTTAAATGAAGCTTAAAATGTCGCCTTTCTAACACCATATGATATGACACAATGTGGTTGGTAGCACTGGAGATAGATGACTCCAACGACATCTATTGACAAAATACGAAAAGACTTTTTCGACTACCCAATATTTCCAGATTGAGTATGGAGTGATCATTCCCAAAAGATATGAGGGATTGTAAGTGTAGCTGTACGGTAAAATCAAATGATCGCTCGGGCCGATTGCTTAGCAGATGTGTACGTGTGATAGTAGAGTGTCCAAAGCTGAGTCTAACGAAACATTTGTTCATTGCAGCAGAGGCGAAAAGTTTTACGGCCGGCAGTTTGTGTTGATATATATTTGTATGTATGATTGTTGTTGCGAAAATATGACATTGATCTGTTAGTAGCGAAGCAGGAAGCGACTTTTGGTATTTTTTCCTGGAGAAAGACTTAAAAATGGGAAGTGTTTCAGGTACCCATATGAATGAGTAATTTCCTTGCTATGTCTGATCGCACCTTAACATGACGCAGCATAAATGCGGCTAGGATAAAATCATTTCGCAGACATTTCCTATTTTCTGGGTCGACGGAAAGAGCTAAACCAAACTCCTGTAGGAAGAATGACTTGGCAAACAAAAATAAAATACATAGAAAAGGATAGACGAACAAATGTAAACGTAGAGAGAAGGACGGGCTTGTACCCTTGCGAAAGCATATTTTATACATTTATACGTATACGTGTTGTTTGAATGCTTGTAAATAGATTTGTTCATATACTTGTACAGTTTGAAACTTTTGATGGATTACCAGAAGGTGTGGGGACCTCACCTTTTCAAAAATATGCATGCACAACTACGTGCACACATACACTGGTGGCCTTGGTTAACTTACCACTGATTCATATAAAGCAATTATTTGTGTATTCCAAGAAATAATAGGTCTATTTATAAGTTCGTGCGGTTTTACAACAGATGGCGTAACTTGATTATTATTCCATCGATCCACATTTCCAAACATTCATTGGAGAGCTACTGTCGTAAGGCACAAACGTCAGTATAAGTTTTTTATTTGAAGCGTAAACAACAATATTTTTACCACACTTGAAAATGTCGAATTTCGTGCCAAATAATGTGTTTTTGCGGGGAATTCTTCTTCATTATTTTAATATGAAGAAAAAAGCAGCCGAAAGTCATCGTATCTTGGTGGAAGTTTATGGTGAGCATGCTCTATCTGAGCGAACGTGCCAGAAGTGGTTTGCACGCTTTAAAAGTGGTGATTTTGGCTTGGAAGACGAAGAACGCGAGGGTGCGCCGCCAAAGTTCATGGATACCGAATTGGAGGAATTGCTCGATCAAGATCCGGCTCAAACGCAAGAAGAGGTTGCAAAAACTTTGGGAGTTGATCAATCAACCATTTCCAAACGTTTAAAAGCCATGGGAATGATCCGAAAGGTAGGCCATTGGGTGCCGTATGAATTGAAGCCAAGAGACGTTGAACGCCGTTTTATGGCATGCGAACAACTGCTTCAACGGCACAAAAGAAAGGGTTTTTTGCATCGAATTGTGACTGGCGATGAAAAGTGGGTCCATTACGACAATCCAAAACGTCGGGCAACGTATGGATACCCTGGCCATGCTTCAACATCGACGTCGGCGCAGAATATTCATGGCCTGAAGGTTATGCTGTGTATCTGGTGGGACCAGCTGGGTGTTGTGTATTATGAGCTACTGAAACCGAATGAAACGATTACGGGGGATGTCTACCGACGACAATTGATGCGTTTGAGCCGAGCACTGCGAGAAAAACGGCCGCAATACGCCGATAGACACGACAAAGTTATTTTGCAACATGACAATGCTCGGCCACATGTTGCACAAGTGGTCAAAACATACTTAGAAACGCTCAAATGGGATGTCCTACCCCACCCGCTGTATAGTCCAGACCTTGCGCCATCCGATTACTATCTCTTCCGATCGATGCAACATGGCCTGGCTGACCAGCACTTCCGTAATTACGATGAAGTCAAAAAATGGATCGATTCGTGGATTGCGGCAAAACCGACCGAATTTTTCACAAAGGGAATCCGTGAATTGCCAGAAAGATGGGAAAAAGTAGTAGTAAGCGATGGACAATATTTTGAATATTAAATTTGTAACCATTTTACGTCAATAAAGTTTCAAATTTCGAAAAAAAACCGCACGAACTTATTCATAGTCCTATTATAAACTAAGTTTTCTCTTTTGCTTAAGATATGTGATTTAATTTTTTAATAATTTAAAAGAGGTGGTAGCCCAATTATGATATTTTACTACATTTTTTTATACGTCTTCATCGGGGATGTTATTTCGTTTGTTTCCTACGCAAATTTTTGTTCTTGGTGACCCCAGTAAAATTGACTGTTAAAATTTCTGTGGAACGATTCAACCCTCTAACTATCCTTTTTAATGAACTTTCGGGTGTAATCCGTTTAAGAAATTTTCGAAAATGTCCATTTAAGAAAGAGATAGAGGGTTAAAATGTACTTGAAGAAAACTTCCTTGTTAAATTCTACTATAGAAGCTATTATTAACATGAGGATAGTTGGAATTACGAACTTAAGACCTCCTATTCGCATTATAGAAGGTTGAGGAGAGTAATTATTTTTGAAATCGTTTGACATATAATATTGTCGATAAACTATTTTGCACTTTCGCTCAAAATTTTAAAGCTTTAACTGACCGTTAAAAAGAAGAACGGTAAGATTGCGCCTGGAAGCATCGTATTTCATAGTACAGGGCCCGCCATCTATCGTTACGGATTTGAACTAGGTATTATTTGAAGAATGGTAACACTTAGCTGTCATCTGATTTGACAGAAAATTAGTTTTATTCTTCTGCTGAACGAAAATGGTTGTGTATACGCTCAAAGAACGAGTCACTGTTTGGTGCTGATTTTGGTAGGGAGGGATCATTGGTCCATTTCCATTCTTCGAAAATGAGCGAGGAGTGGCCGTAACCGTCAATGGAGAGATGGGGCTACTTGCCACACAGCGAATGCTACGATCAATCTTTTGCGCACTGTCTTCGAAGATCGCATTATCAGCCGAAATTCTGATATCGTTTGGCCGCCTCGGAGCTGCGATTTGACGCCGTTGGATTATTATCTTTGGGGTGCCGTCAAAGACCAGTTTTATGCCAACAAACCAGCAACAATTGATGCACTGAAGACCAACATACGCGATGTCATAGCTCAAATACAGCCGCATACAATCGAAAATATGTTGAAAAATTGGACCGATGGGATATGGGATGGTGCATGGCTAGCCCAGGCAGCCATATGAATGAAGTTGTGTTCCATCATTAACCGGAAGGATTGTACTTCAAAATAAAAAAAAACAGTTTGGAAAAATATTGAGTATTTTCTTTTTTACAGCATTTTTAATTCCGTAAAGTTATATGGCGGACCCTGTATTAACTTTTGTTCGTGGCAATTAACATTTTTGTAAAATGGTTGGAGTGTAGTTAATAAAATACCATATCCAAACAAAATTCCTATATGAAAGCAGTCAAAAAGACCTTTCCAGTGATATCCGTAGTAGGTAGTTTTATTTACTGTTTCAAAAATATATAAATATTAATTGTTTGAATAATTCATAATGCCAGTGAAAGAACTTTGAAAGTAGAACATTTTCTAACTGTAAAATTTAAAATTAGGACACACTATCATGAATTCGTACTCAGAAGATTTGAAATTCGCTTTAAATTTTCAGCGGTCAGTTTTTTATGGCCACCAACCGACTTTCCTATTGTAGGTATTTTTTTTTGTTGCATAAAGGACAATGACAGCAGCCGAAACTTACCTTTTTTCAAGGTAAATAGCATGTCTACATTTAGATATTATATGTGTGTGAATGTGTGTGAATGTGATAAACTACATATTGGGCCGTTCCTTTAGGCAAAGATGTCCGCCTATATCAACACATAGTAATAAACAGTATTTGTAATTGTTTTCGGACGAGTTTTTGCTTTCCCGTTTATGTCGTTCATGTGGGAGTGCTCTACTTTCGATGGCTTTCGTGTTATGTACAGGAATACTTGCATATATGAGTATGGGAGCTTGGGCTTGTCTCAGTAGTAAATATTCCTTTCAGCTTGACACACATTTGACATACAATTTAGGATTCAGAAAGGATATATTTTTTTTGTTCTTTAACTTGTATCTAGCACATTTTTTGTTGCCCAATCTAATTATGGTACTTAAAACCAGCAAGCATGAAAATGAATAATTTGTAGGAAAGAAAGTTTATTTAGGGGGCGTATAATTAGAAATCTGCTGTTTGTGGCTTTTATTTGTACTAGTGGCTACGCACTTATTTCAGAAAGTATTTTGTATCGCCAGTTACGTGGCAAAAAACATTTCCTCTTCTAAGGTAATCCAAGAATCGTTACATTTTTTTCCCTTCTGCTGCTCATTGCCATTGAAGTGAATAGGTGGAGACAGGATCAGAGGATTACTTTGTCGTGCCTTTCCATGCATTGTAGTAATTTTTCGCTCAATGCTCATCTGTGTTCTATATGTTCTATAATGATTTTAGATTTTATGTGTAGATTTTATGAGTTTTCCACAATCTAAAGGTCTAAAAATTGCATCTCTTAGCGATTTTTTTTTTTAAGTAAAAAATTAAAATTTAATATAGTTTTTTCTATCTTTTAATGAACATTTAAAAAGCATAAAAAATTTGTGTACTGGTTAAAATAAGTTGAAAAAAATGTTTAACATAGAAATTAGTAGAGCGCTGCAACGCTGGAGTTTCCAACTGGCGTACAAGATACAGCTCGTAATTATTATTTAAAGCAAAAAATTCAAATGGATTTCTAATTATCATGATTTTTTAGTCTAGATGAACAAAGAAAACTGACAGAAATTCAAAAATTTCAACTTTTTCGAGGTTTTAAAGAACAAAATGCCTTTCTATAAAAAAAAATTCACTTCAACTTGGTATAAAAATTTTGAAAAATTTTTTTTTATCTATTTGGTTAGTTCAAATAGAAGAGAATTTAATACTGAAGGGAACAAGCTATGATTCATTTCAAAAGGTTCATTAGTTTTTTTTTTCATTCATGTACGCCAATTCAAAGAAATCATAAAAATGAAAAGTCGAGAAAAGAAGATAAAGTTTGTACTATAGCTGTCCGGTCACAGCGTAACTACCTAACGCTCGCCTACCTTTGGCTTTGTATCTACGGAAATATTGAGAATTAGGCTCTGTAACTTTGTGTGAATATTCTGAAATATATTAGGAATCGCGTAAAATGAAAAAAAAAAAATGATTTTTTTGACCTTATAAACCAGGCTCCCCCTTAAATATTTTTTAAACTGAGCTGAGTCCAGCAAATACATTACATAAGTCCTAGGTTATAAATATTTGGCCTTCCTCTTTATTTTGATGAATGTCGGCGAGATCGCACAGTTTTTTCCACTCTGGACATTTTAGTTCATATAATATAACAGCCACACTTTCTTTACATCATTTACGAGATTTTTAAAGAATAGAAATTAGAGCGCTGAGTTAACCTCAATGAGTCTGAAAGTTCTTCTTTGTATCTGACTGAGATATCCAAACAGTAATGCATGAAACAGAAAAATGAAAATTTTTTTCTAATAGCGGTCGCCCCTCGGCAGGTAATGGCAAAACTCCGAGTGTGTTTCTGCTATGGAAAAGCTCCTCATAAAAAAAATCAGCTTAAAACTGTAAAACTGTAGGCCCCTCTATTTGTGGAATAACACAAATAAGAAGAGGAGCTCGGCCAGACACCTAACAGAAGTGTACGCGCCCATTATTTATTTATTTTTTATTTTCAAAGGCTCTAACTCTGCATCTCAAACCGCTTTCTAAGTTCTGACATTTTTCTATTTTCAACATTATTTGAAGCGCTTCATTTGCGTACTTTATTTGAAAATCTCGGCTGTTATGCGACAATTTTATGAAAATTCAAACCAACCAGGATTTTGTTAATATTTTTCGGAAGTATACCTGTCCAGTATGTCCGATGGATTTTAAAATGTTTACTTTTTTGCCGGCATAGTAAAGTTTTGCGTTCTCGGCCTATATTATTTTCAAAAATTGGTAAAAATGACTAAAATGTATTGTGCATGTCTGTGAAAAATGAAAGGCTGAGATATATGTAATAAGATTTCACCAGAAGTACTTTCGTAGTAGAATAGTTTTGACACATACTTCAACAATTCTTTTAAAAACAAATACGGAAGTCGTTAGATGATTAAAATGTTCTCAGGCGAAACCTTCATGTCACCAACGTAAGAGTGTCTAAGAAAATTGAAAGGATCATTAGCCAAACTTATTTGTAATTTCAAGGGCGGGAGTGGTTTAGGTAGTGGCAAAGTGTCGCCATGTTGTTTGTTTTGCACTCGTTCCTGAAAAAGTGACAGAATCTCGGAACCTTTGCGGAACTTAAATAATTGATGTTCGTTGTTCGCGAAAATATTTTGCGAAACTATGAAATGGATTGCCCAATCTATGCGTTTTTTGAAAAGTAGATATAGTATATACGAGGAGCTTTTTCTTATTAACAAATAAAATGGCCTTATATTTCCAATGAATCTTATTCAGTGACAGCTTGTTGTGAATTTCAGCTTAGTAACACTATTGGCTATGGTTTTCCTTTTTTAAGAAAATGCTGCTGAAAATTCCATTTTGCTGGTAGTAGAGGAAGAGAGAGGCCGCTTTTGAGTTGGAAAGGTCAAGTGGAGAAAGGTTTGGCTTTTGGTGTGTCCAGTTGGCGCACTTTGCTATTCAAAAAAACAAAAAATAGTTGAAACTATTTTCGTAGACAATGGAGTCATTACAGACAGCTCTCTGACTATGAAACAGTAAAACATTACTCTGTGCAAATCCGCAAACAGATCTTTCAGTATAGAAATGCCAGCTGGAATAAGAAACTTAGAGAAGAAGAAGAGAAGAAACTTAGAAAAAAGAGAAGTAAGTCATTCTGGAACATTTGCAAAATAATGCGAAGAAAACTTTCAGAAATCCCACCTCTGCGTGAGTCAAATAAGATATTAATCTTAAGTCACGAAAAAGCTAATTTGTTTGCATTTAACTTTTTAGAAAATCATAAGGTGTCCAATCAACTAGGATCTCCACTCGTCTCAAATTTAGTTGATACAGCTATAAACCAACTAAATTCGCAAGAAGTAGACACTCCACTATCTGAATACGTGGATTCAGATTATGTTCAGGATCTTCTACATGATGCACCACTGAGGAAATCTGCAGGGGATGATGACATAAAAAATATTATGCTCAGACACCTACCTAAAGAGGCCGTGATATATTTTACTTTTTTGATAAACTCTTGCATCAAATTGCAATATTTCCCTAATGCGTGGAAAACAGCTAAAATAATTCCAATTCGCAAACCGGGCAAACCAGCAATCGCAGCTGATAGCTACCGCCCTATTAGTCTTCTAAGCAGCTTAAGCAAGGTTTTTGAAAAAGTTATCAAAAATAAAATTCCCCTGTTCCTAGACACCCATAAGATTATACCAAACGAGCAATTTGGATTTAGACAACATCATAGTACGACTCATCAGATTAAACGAATCTATAATCACGTCAAATCTAACTTCGATCACAAGTCTTGGTCTTAATTTCAAATTAATAAATTTAAAATTTCCGTTACCACTAGTAAAAATCATAAATTGCTTTTTAAAAAATCGTTACTTTTGCGTGTTTATGAATGACGAATACTCCTCATGATCGAATTACCCGCTGGAGTTCCCCAGGGATCGGTACTTGGTCCTTTACATTATTTATTGCTCTGATTTTCCCAAATTAGCCAATTGTTCATATGCTATGTATGCAGACGACATTGGCATATTTTATTCGCATGCGTTTGGTAACCAAATCGAAACCAAACTTGCACTACAAAACATGGCAGACTACTTGTGTACTTGGAAAATAAAATTAAACATTGGTAAGACGCAAGCTATCTTTTTCACTAGAAAAAGAAGTCATTGCTTTATACAGGTTTGAAATTAGGTAGTTATGATATCCCGTGGACCAATACCGTACGATATCTAGGGGTGATTTTTGATAAAAAAGTATCTTTTTGCGATCATGTAATATAAAGTACATACAGGAGAAAGTAAATTTGGCGATTAAAATGTTATATCCCCTAATAAATAGCTGAGTGTCTATGATTGAGTGCCTTCACATATGTAGTTCACATAGAAGATAATTACATCAAAATTAATAATCTTTTTTTTTTTGTTTTCAGATGAAAATTGCAAGTTGTATCTTGTACAGAAGTTGGATACAGGCGCTCTGGGAATCTATTGATAACTCGGCTTACAATATATTGTTGGAGATTGTACAAATTTTTTTTTTTTAGTTCAAATATATATTAATCTATCCCCAAAACTTCATTTGGCTAATTGTTTTTTTTCTCATCTACAACGCTTCGCGAAAACTACTGAATTTAGGACATCTAATTGGCCCGCCGGCCTTAACCCTAGCTTGTAAGATGTAAAGCGGAGGTTTTTCATAGTAGTTTTTTCCTTCGAAAAAAGAAAAAATCGTTTAAAATATAATGATGTAGAATTAAGATTTATATCATATTCTGTAAATTGTGCGATAACATAAATATTGTAACGTTTTTCTACTTAATAAACTCTTATCCTAGTTGGCGCGTACACTGTGTTTAGTCAGTTTAAGTCGAAAACATTTTGTTTAGCTAAATTCCAGATATATTTACATTTGATATTGAAAAGTAAATAAGTATGAAATTAGATTTTTTTTTAATAAATTGTTCTTAAGAAAGTAAGAACATGGCTGCAATTGAGTAAACATTTTACCTACACATAAAGGCTATGTTTTAAATAATAATAAAAGAATAATTAATAATTTAACACTACTGCTTCATCCTTTTTTTAAAAGCTTTTATGTACATATGTAAAAGCTAAGAAATATTCATTATTCATTTTTATATTAAAAAAAAGGTACAATCAACGTATTTGCTACTCTGAGCCACTTTAGATTAAACTCCCATCCCTTGTGGGTGAATTCAAGAAATGAAGTGTTAAATAAATACTTTCGGAATGCAAAATTAAATAACCTTGCGGTTATTCATATGCATTGTATTCGCAAAATTTAATTTTCCCAAACATGTTTACAACTAGTAATTTTCCAAACAAACTTTTTTAATATACTTCCCGTACGTACAATAAATATCAGACTTAGTTCGCGATGCTTGAGCGCTCAGTTGACTGCAACAAAGGGGAAAATTGCTCCACTTACCGTTAAGAGCGATAAAATACCAGCTTATGTGGGTAAAAAGCATTCGTTACACCTCCATAGATAATAATATCGTTGCGACTGGGTATTGTATGGCATGTAAGAAATATCGAAATTATGGTAAAATGCAAATTATGGCAAAAACTAATGCAGCTAAGCGGTTTGCCGATAGAGAAAAAGCAAAAAAGAAAAGCAAAAAAAAAAAAAAATAAATAAATAAATACAAAAAAGACAAATCGCATTAAAGGTGAGGAACAGCGTCAACAGTATACGGAGGGAAACACGCACACATTTTCAAATATATATTTGATAAGTACCCTGCAGTGACACAGTAGTGTAAAAAATACTAGTTAAGAAATGGAATTACTTGCTAAAATCGATCCTTGAAGTAACAGGATGCTAAATTGGGGACCCGCATCTGTTCTCATAACAGGTGCAATGTCAACCACACCATCGAAAGCTTTATATGTGACATCAAACTTCCTTCCCGGCTTATTTTTCAGGGATTGGCTTAAGATAAATCGTTCGCAGTGCGGCAATAAGGTTGACCACTTTAACTAAATGGTCAACGACGGTTTACGGTTACGGTAAAATCCTAGCTGGTATATCGGACCTTCCCAGGCTGGTAGATTATGCACTTCGGCCTACAATTGCCATTACAACGTTCACGACCTTTACGATGTAAGACAGAATGAGTCCATCCAGGTTATACAAATAACTCAAAGTTCGAGGTCAGTGGGGGCGGTTGTGTATATTCCGAACATCTGGGGATCGTCTTTAGTTATTGCATTCTCTACTACAGCAGTGCCTTTCAGGTTGAGCTGATGGCAATAGTAAGAACCGTGACACTGGTACTGATATCTACTTACATTTTCACTGATAGCCAGTCGGCGATAAAATCCCTCACAAAGCAGTCAACAACCTCCAAGGTAGTCATGAAATGCGGCACATCTCTAAACGAGATGACGGAGTCAATTCACTTATTGTAGCGTGGAGTGATGAGAATTTTGTACTCATGTGTCACTTTCTAAGTCCAATCATTTAATCTGTACCTCACATTTTATAAAGAACTCGCGTCTAAATACTCTTAGTGAAATTACTGATTTAGGAGTAATCTTTGATTTCATTTTTCAGGTTTAACCATTTGCAATTATCATCGCCAAATCGTATTTCACGCTTCATTTTATTTGATGTTTTGCTTCCGGTTTTTCGGATCCACACATTTAAAAGTAACTATTTACCTCGCTCGTACGGTCTAAGCTGGAGTATGCCGTCTTCATATGGAGTATGCATTACTAAATTTAAAATCGTTACAAGGTTAGGTTAGTATGGTTGCCCAGGGAGTGAGCACACTTGGACGAAGAAGGATTCGTCCCTTGTGATACCATTGTCAAGGAAGTGAGGTGAAGGGAAGGACCGATGAGGTGCAGGGAGAGGGCGGGGAGAGGTGGTGATGGAATGAATTCAGATTTTTAATGTCAGCGCCAGCTATATCAGCAGGCGTGGCAAAGAAGTGAGAGCCAAGATGCCTGAATCTTAGCCCCGCCAGAGCAGGATAGCTAAGGAGAAGGTGCTGAGATGATTCGACCTCATCCTCCATACATCCAGCACAAAAAGGACTCGAGGTGATTCCAAGTCTCACAGCATGCATTCCTCGCGCATTGTGTCCTGTGAGAGAACCCACTAGATTGGAGAGCTGATATTTTGTCAGCCTCAGAAGCTCGCCCGAGCGCCTTCGGTTCACACGTGGCCAGAAGGATTTCGCGACTTTACACGTTTGTGTATTTGCCCAGCGCTCGCTGAGTTGGTGGCATGCCCATCTTTCCAGAAGCAGACCGCAGGTAGTGAGGGGGATCCCAAATTTCTCCCTTCGCGGGGAAATCACCTCGCATGTTCCTTGTCTGGCCAGCTCATCCGCCTCACAGTTTCCCGCAATGTCGTTGTGACCGGGAACCCAGATGAGGCTGATTTCAAAGAATTCGGACGCAGTCGAAAGTGAGGTCAAGCATTTCTTGACCAATTGCGAATGCACCGTCATAGACCCGAGGGCCCTTATTGCCGTTACAAGTGGAAGAACACTTTCACTCTGCTTTATTCTACAACACTAGTATTTTTTGTCTATTTTAAACTAGTGTCAGACTGGTATATTGTTTATCGAAGTCTGACAATTGTAATCTCCTATGCAATCCCAATGATAAAAATACCAGTTTGTTGTATGGTAAAAAGGCAGCTGCCTAACTAGTTGGATCTGTGACTCATACTAATTGTGAGGTAGTTTACTAGAAAAATTTGACTACAGGGTATGAGCATACACCTACACAGGTACACCAACATACTGTAAAACCGATATACAATGAACTATATACATGCGTAAGTATATGTGCATGCAAGTAGTGTACGTAGTAGTGTACAAATAAAATATGTAAATATGTAAAAAGCATACAAACGTACATACAACTCGACATGCATCGCTTCACTTCGACAAGTACTCGCCCATACATATGTTCATATAATACACAAATATATTTACTCGCTTAGCCGAGTGACACAGTCGTCATTGGCGTCGCCTTTTCCATGTTCGTTGTTCTTACCGTCGCTGTAGTCGCAGCGACCGATGATGACGTAGCCCACCTGTTATGTGTAAGCAACAGGAGGCCACTGAAGTGTAAAGGACACGCAAATATATACATTTTTCTTTCAATGAAAGTGCAAAAGTGAAATGCGTGTGTGTGTATTTGTGAGAGAGCTAGACTGTAAAACGAAGTAGAAGCCGAAATCCGCTACTCAATTGAGGGGCTGTAATTTGTTGTGTGGATGAAATTGAGCATAAGTTTGAAGAGATTGGTGTATAGGTGTGAAATGCCAAATGTTGGTGGCAGAGAAAGCTCATTCGAGTGGTCGCAGTAGAGCGTAGCGTTCTGATGAGCGGCGATGAATAGTAAAACATAGAAAATTTTGAGAATAAACGCAACAGTTGAACGGATAAAGGTGTTGCCACTTGGTGTAATTGAAATATTGTTAACTTAAAAAAAAACCGAGTTAAGGTTTTGGAAAACTATTCTGGCATTTAGTTTTCACACAAATACTCGTACAGTCTTTGGTCGTGGAATTGTGACCGATACTGAAAAATTAAAAACTTGAATTTGAGTTTAATTTATATGTGAATTAGGCACGTTGAAGTAGAAAATAATGGATACTTGTCTTCTTATGTGAATTTATATGTATGATATTAAAAACAAGGACGAAAAATATGTATGTGTGCTAATAACTAAGAAAGGAATTATTTTGAGCTAGTAATTGCCCTAAGATTATTTCCGACATTAGCTGTACCATAATTTTTCTTTTTGCTCTGTTTCAGATAAGGTATGGAAAACCACAACTTAACTCAAGAAATGAAGGGGTATGCAGTTATCGTCGGTATACTCGTATGTGCAAATCACATCGATTTGAAAATCAAATTTTCTTAAGCGCATCCATTCATTCGTTCATAAGGTTCGCCGTGAATTGGAAGCATCAGGTGGCGCTGCAGAATCTGTTGGACAACGCAAAGCACGAGGAACATTCTGAGACTGTCTGATGTGCAGAATTCATTCAATAATTGTAAGCGATCATTGACAAAGTCTCTTAAAAATGAATGAGGGCGCTTGTGAAGAGGCTTAATATCGAGTTGTCCATGAAGATGTCCAGTATAAATCCAACGCCATGCGCAGAATACAGTTTATATCGTAGCAAACACTAGAACAGCGAATTATCCGATTGAAACGCTTTCTAAACAAAATTTAAGGCCTTGAAGCGCCTAAGAGGTTATTGATTTTTTTTTTTCTGGAAAAAAAGATCAAAAGATCAACCGCATAAATGATATATGGCTAGGTTCCAATCCTACAGAGGTTCCTGTGGTCATGCACACGATGTTCCCCGCCACTGTTAAAGGTTCAGGTGTTGTGCGGTTCTAGATATAGTAGTAAAACCCTGGATTGATAGTGTAAGCGGTGACAGCCCAAACATCTTTCAGCAAGACTCTGCTCCTTCACGATGACGACACGAGCTTGAATGGCTGAAAATTTCCATGACCACATAATACCGCACTTAAGGCCGCTAACTCGTACCTTAATACCTGGGACTAATACGTATGAGACTTAGTTAAGCTTGAAACCAATAAACATCCTCATAACATCATTTCTTCTCTAAAGGCTGCAATTAATACCGTTATGGCCCATTTGAGCAAGAAGAATTGGATTCGTACATGCAATCGTTTCCGGGCCCGAGTTGAGGAGGTCATTGCAGTTAATGGAAGTTTCGTTGAATGATTTTATTAATATATAATAAGTTAATGTTTTGTAAAAAATTCATGAAGTTTCATTAAGAGCCAAGGATCAAAGAACCAAAGACGGCAAAACAAAGACGTATAATGTATGCCTATCGATTTTTAAATCTTCTGGCTTATTATTTGCCTTAATGCTGCTCTACCGCGCTTGCCGAGTGTTTACTAGTCTAAAAAGCAGTTGGCCGCTGAATGTGTTGGTGCGTGACCACCATTATATAGTTCCTGGATTCGAAACCCCGGGCATGAAACACCCGATGACAGAAAAAGTGTACTGAGTAAATTTCTGACAAGAAAAATCTCCTCATACGAATCATCTACTGTTGGGAGCCCGCTTAATACTGTAAGCGTCTCATTTGTGGGAAAAACTCGGAATGGAGCACTACAAACTGAGGACGAACTAAGCCAAATACCCGAGAAAGGGTTAAACATAACAATCAATAAATGTATAACTGCTCTTTGGTCATCCTTTTTGTGTCAATGCGCCTCCTTGATCACGCTAATCTCCGTAAAGGTTAACGATACCCGGTTTTGACGGCCCGTTCACTGTTACATAGATGAGTTTTCTGAGTAGCTTATATATATATATATACTTTCTTTGAGAAAGTAGTATTCTCCAGGTGGCACTGCCGTCCAATTATTTTTAAAAGTTCCATTTATGAGATGACTCTACTCGTCCAGTCAAAAAATTCTCCGTTCGTACATCGAAGAAATAAAGGTTGTCAAAAAAGGTATTTTTATTGAAATTTCAATTGTTCATAAAATTGGTTATAATAATGGGATTTAAGTCAAATATGCGCCGTTTTGTTCGATGACGAGTTCCCAACGAGATGTCAACTTCATAATGCCCCTCTTATAGAAGCTCGCTTCCCTATTGTCAAAAAACTCGTAGAGCCAATTTTCACAGGACTCTCTTGTGGACAATTTCCGACTACCAAGCTCGTTCGCCATGGACAGAAATAGGTGGTAATCACTTGGTGCGAGATCCGGACTATACGGTGGATGCAAAAGAACCTCCCATCCGAGCTCCCGGAGCTTCTGGCGCGTCACCAAAGATGTGTGTGGCCTGGCGTTGTCCTGATGGAAGACAATTCGGCCTCTGTTGATCAAAGATGGCCTCTTCTGCATGAGTGCTGCATTCAAGCGGTCCAGTTGTTGGCAGTACAGGTCCGAATTGAGCGTTTGGCCATAGGGGAGCAGCTCATAGTAGATAATTCCCTGCCAATCCCACCAAAGACACAGAAGAACCTTCCTGGCCGTTAATCCAGGCTTGGCCACCGTCTGGGCAGCTTCACCGCTTTTCGACCACGACCGTTTGCGCTTCACGTTGTCGTAAGTGACCCACTTTTCATCGCCAGTCACCATCCGCTTCAAAAACGGGTCGATTTTGTTGCGATTCAGAAGCGATTCGCATGCATCCATACGGGTAAAAATGTTTTCTTGCGTCAAGTCGTGTGGCACCCATACATCGAGCTTATTTTTGAATCCAAGCTTCTTCAAATGGTTTATAACGGTTTGATGACTCATGCCCAGCTCTTGGCCGATGCTACGGCTGTTACTATGCCGGTCTCTTTCGATCAATTCAGCGATTTTATCGCAATTTTTGACGACAGGCCCTCCGGACCGTGGCGCATCTTCGATCACCTCTGCACCAGAACGAAAACGTTGAAACCATCGTTGTGCGGTGGAAATGGAAACTGTATCGGGTCCATAAACTGCACAAATTTTATTGGCAGCATGAGATGCATGTTTGCCTTTATCGTAGTAGTACTGTAAAATATGCCGTATTTTCTCTTTATTTTGCTCCATGTTTGCGACGCTATAACTCACGAACGACTAAAAGCAAACAACAAAAAGCTCTAGCGTGAACCGATGCGACGAATACAACTAGAACTACGCGCTTGCAAAGACAAGCTTGCGGAAATACCGCAAGACTTTTTTGACAGCCTTTATTAATCTCTGCTGGAAACTTCGCTACTAGTGCGCTTTCTTGTTTTATTTTATTTCCTTCATAATTAATAAATTACAATTGGTATTTGTAAACTTAGTTATCGCTCCTATTGGAGTATAAGGCGGTAAATTTCATTAAATATCTAAAGTTACTCTTTTTTTCATGGATTTCGCCATAGTACACCATATAATAAGAAGGTTGATTTTTTCATATACACTTTTTTTTTTTTAATTCTAAAAATGTTCAGTGTTTTTCAAAATCTGTCATAATTGAAAGGAGAAAAACCACAATTCAAGAGTAAGGCAGAGAATGTCAAAGAGACATCTTAGCCTCAGAAATCTCTGACTTATATCTGCATTCGAAACATTCGAAAACATAGAGACAACAGCAGGGCGAGATGGGCTCGTGGTCAATAACCAAAGAACTAAGTATATTTTGTTCTTTAGAAGCATTGAGAGAAGAAGGCCGCAAAACATAACGTTAAGCCAATCCACTTTGGAAGGTGTTGAAAAATTCAAATATCGTCCTGATCATAAACGGCAATCGCGATAGAGCGTGCATTTAGAACCGAAACCATTGCTGCAAATAAAATATTCTTTGGCCACATGCAACTATTTAAAGCGAAGATACTATCTGGTACTTGCAAACTAAATACAGGGTGGCGCACGAATCGTGCTACAAAAACAAAACGTAATAACTTTTTTTCTAATCAATGTATTTAACTTTTTGTTTTTTTATTGTATAGATAATTCAATTTTATTTTATGTAACTAATTAGTTTTGAAAATAATAGAACGTAAATGACCTCCATGCTCATTCACGCATATGCGACACCTGATGAGAAAATTGTTCATTGCGCACTGAAGGGTTGAAGTCGGGATCGCCTCAATTATTGTTGTGATGGACTACTTCAATTCAGTCAAATTACTTGGTTTTGCTTTATACACCTCTTGCTTGAGATAACCCCATAAAAAAAAATCTGGTGCAGTGAGGTCAGGTGACCTTGGGGGCCAGCGGAAAGTGGAATTTCTGGATATCAATTTATTTCTAAATTTTCGTTGGAGCTCCTCCATAACCGGTCTGGCTATATGTGCAGTTGCTCCATCTTGCTGGAACCAAATGCTGTTAAAAGGGATACGTCTTCGCCGCAGTTCTGGATAAAAAAACTCCTTCAACATGTTTAAATAACGGTCCCCATTTACAGTCGCTGTTACACCGTTTTCTTCGAAGAAGTATGGCCCGACAATGCACCTTGATGAAACTGCGCACCACACTGTGACTCGTTCTGGGTGCAGTTCCATCTCATGGAGTATTTGCGGATTTGATTGACTCCATATACGGAAATTTTGCTTGTTTACATTGCCGTTTAGATCAAAATGGGCCTCATCAGACATAAACAAGCAATTTATGAAGTTGTTGTCTTCTTCGGCCATTTCAATAATTTTTTGGCAAAATTCCAGGCGAATAGGCAAATCCAGAGGGTTTAATTTGCTTGTGATTTGAACTTTGTACGGAAACAAGTTTAAGTCATCATGAACTATCCGCTGCAATGACCGTCTGCTAACTCCAATTTGCGCCGACAAGTTACGAGTCGAAACTCTTGGATTTGCCTGAATTGACGATGCTACAGCCGCGATTGTGGCTTCGACCCGAACATGGGGATCTCGATGGTACGGTCTGCGTGCGATGCTTCCAGATTCAGCAAACATGTTCACCAGGCTCATAATGGTCCATCTGCTCGGGGGAGTGCCGCCAAACTCCCGCCTAAATTCCCTTTGGACGGAAATGATGGACTGCAAAGCATGGTACCGCTGCACTATCCAAATCCTCTTTTCGGTATCCCAAGCCTTCATTTTTTGTAAATCTAAATACTAATCTGCAAAATAAAAAAAAATAAAAGCCGATTACTCACACAGAAAAAAAGTTATTACGTTTTGTTTTTGTAGCACGATTCGTGCGCCACCCTGTATATATAAAACAACAGTAAGACCCATTGCTACCTAGGGCTCGGAAGTGTGGTCCATGACAGCACCCGAAAAATAATCTCTCAGAGAGAATCTCTTTAAAGGACGCACACGGAAGACCTCCGAACGCTCGAAGTAGCTAACTGGAAATATCTAGCAGGGGACAAGGATGCCTTGAGGAATATTGTAGAGAAAGATAAAACCCAACCCGTGTTGTAACCCTAAATAATGATGATGATGAATTTCTTGAATTAAATGAAATAATATTTAAATCAAATCAAAAATTTAAGAACCTTAGATACATTAGGTTAGAGCCTTTTGAAGGATACGAATTATTTTCAATTTTTCAAATACTCACCAAGGAAAAATTGTCATATCTTGGTTTTAAATATAAAGCGATTACTGGAAAATATTTATTAACGGAATCTGAGTATTGATATTCTGAGATTTTTTAATCCATGCTAAGCACTTTTGCGCAATAAAAGCTATTCAAATTTAATGCTCACCCCCCATCCAAATATTTTGTGACATGCCTTCTAGTTGTTTACTGTAGGTAATGTAAAAATTCTTCACTTTTCGTTCCCTTTTAAACTCAGCTTAAATTCGCTTTTTTATGTGATAAAAGTAAAGATCCATATGTTTGTGTTTACGTATGTATAGTGACACGAAAAGTTCCGCTGTTAAGTTCTAATAACGAGGGACCAATAGCGGTTGAAGCACGCCCAACACAAAAAAGCAAAACGAAACCTGGAGGCGATTTGTTGCTGTGAAAAATAAAAAGCAAAACAAATGTTTTCCCTCTGAATATTAGTGTGACTGTAATCAATCAATCGCACAAGTGGTGGCGCTGTCTACTACTACACCTAAGCTAAAGTGCCAGCAGTAGGAAAGTACACAAGAAAGGTCAACAACAATGTCATTGAAGTCGCCACCGCCACAAACACGCTGAACTTTAAATCGTTATACAGATTGGATAATATTAAAGTGCATATGCATGTGTTGGTGTCAGTTTTCACTCATACGAGTATGTATGTATGTATGTATAGGCATGTGTGCTGAAAAATTTACTTGCCGCGAACATTGTGCAAAAAGTTAAATTAGTTTCATTATTATCGACTCATGGTTCTAGATGAGTGGGTTTTTATATTTGCTGTTTCTGGTGTTGTTGCTAGCGTTGGCGCTATTTTTTTGCAATTTTCCTGTTGTCACCAATTAACTTGCCCATTTATAGAGGTAACACATATGCTGCTTAGTTGGCGAATGTGGCAACCATTCCGGTCATGGCCGCTGACTGGACTTTTAACTCTTAGCTGGTCTTTTAATTGCTGGCACAAATGAGATTAAAATCTGAAAAATAGACATACCTACGAAGGTACCAGCAGAAGTTCGCTTAGTTGGTGCAAGGGAAATGTGGAAAACTTTTTTAATTCCGATTTGAACTCGGCAAATCCACTTAGGAAAATAATCGCAGAGAGAACTCATTCGGTTTGTAATTATTAATTAACCCTATTACTTTTTTCTACCACTTACGACTCTCCTTGTCACCTAGGGTCTCTACAAGGGTTATGTTTTTTTAATACTTGTTTGCAGTTCATATTGACGCTTTGAGGGAGGCGAAGAATTAATCTCTTCACTTGGTTTTTTTGCCCTCTTCGATTTCGATGGCATTGTGAATTCCGATGAAGCGACTATCTGGTAATACTTGGTTTAATAAGCGATCTGCATTCTTCCGAATGTTATTCTCTTCAGCTCCTAGCCCCATGGGGGCGACTGCTTTGGCCAAAAGATTCCGTGTTCCGATGATGCGCGGATGTTTGTTGATGAATACTTGGAATTTGTGATAGTGCTGGAAACAAGCCACGTCTTGATGCCGTGTTTGCACGATGAGCTTCTCTATTTTGGTCTTCCTGAAGGTCTGACGCTCTTCTTGGATATAAATCGCAAAAAATACCACTGCGTTTTAGAAAGAGTTCTCAATTCTACGAAGACACGATCGATGTCAATACTCTGTAAATGCTATTGTCTCTATAATTTATGTTGTTCAGAAGATCATATGTTTTTGGGAGTAGATCATCATTTTAATAATAATGCTGTGGTGCAAGATGGTGGAAGCTTTTCTGAACCCGAGATCACGATTATATACGAATTCATTATCTCTGCGCTTCTGCCTTGAGATTTTCAGGTATCAGGAAGTCTTCCTCTGCAGCTTTTTTACTTGGCTTGCTTTACTTTTTCAAATGCTTCGTTGACCTTATACTCGTATGTTAATATGACTATGAATAAGTTCGTGCGGTTTTACAACAGATGGCGTAACTTGATTATTATTCCATCGATCCACATTTCCAAACATTCATTGGAGAGCTACTGTCGTAAGGCACAAACGTCAGTATAAGTTTTTTATTTGAAGCGTAAACAACAATATTTTTACCACACTTGAAAATGTCGAATTTCGTGCCAAATAATGTGTTTTTGCGGGGAATTCTTCTTCATTATTTTAATATGAAGAAAAAAGCAGCCGAAAGTCATCGTATCTTGGTGGAAGTTTATGGTGAGCATGCTCTATCTGAGCGAACGTGCCAGAAGTGGTTTGCACGCTTTAAAAGTGGTGATTTTGGCTTGGAAGACGAAGAACGCGAGGGTGCGCCGCCAAAGTTCATGGATACCGAATTGGAGGAGTTGCTCGATCAAGATCCGGCTCAAACGCAAGAAGAGGTTGCAAAAACTTTGGGAGTTGATCAATCAACCATTTCCAAATGTTTAAAAGCCATGGGAATGATCCGAAAGGTAGGCCATTGGGTGCCGTATGAATTGAAGCCAAGAGACGTTGAACGCCGTTTTATGGCATGCGAACAACTGCTTCAACGGCACAAAAGAAAGGGTTTTTTGCATCGAATTGTGACTGGCGATGAAAAGTGGGTCCATTACGACAATCCAAAACGTCGGGCAACGTATGGATACCCTGGCCATGCTTCAACATCGACGTCGGCGCAGCATATTCATGGCCTGAAGGTTATGCTGTGTATCTGGTGGGACCAGCTGGGTGTTGTGTATTATGAGCTACTGAAACCGAATGAAACGATTACGGGGGATGTCTACCGACGACAATTGATGCGTTTGAGCCGAGCACTGCGAGAAAAACGGCCGCAATACGCCGATAGACACGACAAAGTTATTTTGCAACATGACAATGCTCGGCCACATGTTGCACAAGTGGTCAAAACATACTTAGAAACGCTCAAATGGGATGTCCTACCCCACCCGCCGTATAGTCCAGACCTTGCGCCATCCGATTACTATCTCTTCCGATCGATGCAACATGGCCTGGCTGACCAGCACTTCCGTAATTACGATGAAGTCAAAAAATGGATCGATTCGTGGATTGCGGCAAAACCGACCGAATTTTTCACAAAGGGAATCCGTGAATTGCCAGAAAGATGGGAAAAAGTAGTAGTAAGCGATGGACAATATTTTGAATATTAAATTTGTAACCATTTTACGTCAATAAAGTTTCAAATTTCGAAAAAAAACCGCACGAACTTATTCATAGTCCTATTAGTATTCTTGTCCAGCGCAGTTTCAGTTGACATGTGGTCTACTTTTTCAAGAGCATACCTCATTTGGTTAAAAAAACTCCATTCTCCGTTTGTGCAGAGAGAACCATAAAAGGATTTCAAGCCTAGCTAGCTCATCAACTCTCCAGTTTAGAAGCCCCTTTGACTCGTTATCCATATGAGAGTGATGTAGATTTCTCCTTTGATAGTAGGAGGGGCATTTGGGGCACACTTGAGACACCCTCCCAGGCTAAGCATGGCACAGACAGCAGATATATCGGCTGTAATGTCTAAGGATGTCACATATAACATAGAGATAATTTGGTGTAGAAGTGGTCCGGAGCGACGTACTGATTTCAAAGAGGGCAGTGATTTGAACTCTGCCCCAGCTGACTAAAAAATTCCGAATTCTCTTGCGATTTTCCCCATATGAGGCAACGAATGCTTTTTCAACCCACTCCATAGTATTGGGTATCCAACAAGGATTTACTTAAAATTTTGATCCTAGGAAATGCACCTTGTTTGAAAGTTGTTGTTGTTGTTGTTGAGGTGGTTGAACATTTCCACTGAAATGCTCCTAATTAGTGACCAGCACCGTTTTACTACCACTATCTCGTGTTTTTTTTTTACCCTATATTATTGTTTCTATTTCAACTTAAAATATTTACAATTTTTCTTTCTTTTTGTTTCAACAGTATTTAGAAGCCAATACCACTATATACATTTCTCTAAGAGAAAGAAAAAAAAAAATTAACTCGTGATTTAATTAATTTAATTATTTAATGAATAAATATATTCATAAAATTGTGACACCATTTACATCTGCAGGTCAGTTGGTCGTTTGCGCTTAAGTCTCCTCGTCTCGGTTTCCTCTTTTAATGGAAGTTGCCGAATTTCCCTGTTAGAATGTTCTAGTAGTCGGTTTGTGTGTCTTAAGGGGTTAGGGGTAGTCAGAGGCCCGAAAAAATGATGATTTTCACGAATTTTTTTTTGCTACTTAATTAATTTATTTAACAAAAATAAAAGCATAGCATACAAACATCATGTTTTAACTTGACTTCACCAAAATTTCAAAAAAAAAAAATTAATAAAAATTAAAAAATTAATCACAAGTCCTTGCAGATTCATCTAAAACCAATCGGATGAGAAAAATTATTTTTATTGATAGATAATCTCGAGCCGGATCGAAGCTTTTTTTTTGTTTTTCAAAATGAACAAAATGGCGGCCTCAGAAAATTTTTTCCAGATTTTAGAAAAAAAAACCAACAGTTAATTGTTAAAAAAAAATCGAAATTTTTGAAAAAAAAAAAAATCCTTCGATCAGGCACAAGTTTTTTATGTTTTTCAAAAGCTGTATAAATTTTATTGAAATCTACGTAGCTGTTTTTAAGTTACAGTGTTCACCAGTTTGAAAAACATAGTTTTGAGAAAAACGCATATAAAGTTTTGCTATCTGCTCTGGAGCGCCCGAGCGCCCGTTGTAAATTGTTGAATAACTCGAAAAGTATTTGTCGAATTCACTTCATATTTTTACACAATGTTTTTAAGATATTATACTTTAAGAAAATGCAAAAAAAACAAAATCGATTTTTTGAAAATTCTGACTACCCCTAACCCCTTAAGCTGTTCTTGCGTATTTCTTCATAGACTGTTTTTACTTTAAGTTCTCGATGGATATTATCATTTAGTATATACCATTCTGCTTTTGAAATTATACGGAGTATCTTATTTTGCGTTTGTTGTATAATTTTTATATTTGTACTGCTCGCATTTCCCCAAAGCTCTGAGCCATATTTCCATATTGGTGTTATAATTACTTTGTATATTAGAATCTTATTTTTTAGTGAGAGCGTTGAATTCTTTCCCAAAAGCCAATGAAGTTGTTTAAACCTAGTCTTGATTTCGCGTCGTTTTTGTCCAATGTGTAACTTCCAGTTAAGTTTATTGTCTATAATCATACCCAAGTATTTTGCCCTTGTGTCGTGGTGGATTTGTTTATTCTTTATGAATATTGGATTGTATTGTTTTTTTCTCTTGCTAGTGTATGTGACGTGGGCGGTTTTATCTTCGTTTATTTTGATTCCCCATTTCTCGAACCATTGAGTTGTGTTGTCAAGTAATTCCTGAAGTTTATTAGCAGCCGTTCTTGGATCTTTGTCTGATGCTAACAAGACAGTGTCGTCTGCAAATGTTGCTATTAAAGAATTCTTAGTTGCCGGTGTAGGGATGTCAGCTGTGTAAAGAAGGTAAAGAAGCGGCCCAAGGACACTACCTTGCGGTACACCTGCTTCCATTGTTAGTATATCAGAATACTTATCTTCGAATTTTACGTAAAATTGTCTTCCAGTTATATAACTTTTCATTAGTTCGTAGTACTCTGTTGGTAAATAAGTCAAGAGTTTTTGTAGAAGCCCTGCGTGCCATACTGTGTCAAAAGCTTTGGCTACGTCGAGATACATTGCTTCACACGTTCGTTTTTTATGGATGCCTTCAAAAATTTTGTTTGTAACTCTGTGAACTTGTTGGATGGTGGAATGTTTTTGCCTGAATCCGAATTGGTGGCAAGGTATTATTTTGTCCTTTTGTATAATGGGATCGATTCTGTCAAAAAGTAACTTTTCAAATATTTTTGATAATACTGGTAGTAGGCTTATAGGTCTGTACGAAGTTACTTGCGTAGGATCTTTGCATGGTTTTGGTATTGCGATAATTTGAGTAATTTTCCATACTTTTGGGAAATATTTCAAGTTCAAGATTTGATTGAACAAGTTCCTTATATATATAAGCCCCTTCTCTGGGAGTTCTCTTAAAATTTTTCCAGTTATTAGGTCGTATCCTGGCGACTTCTTAGGATCAGTTCTCTTACATATGCATTGTTTTATTTCTTCTAATGTAAAATTTTTTGGTTTGCATGGATCTGCGTATTGTTCAAAAAAGTACTTTTGAAGTGTTTTGCGAGAACTTCAGCCTTGTCAAGATTTGTTCTAGTCCAGCTGCCATCAAGTTTTCTGATAGATGGTTTGTATAAAATTTTATTTTAGATTTTGTTTGTAGCTTTCCATAGTGAATAGTTTGTCGTTATACAGGGTCCAAGTTTTTCGATGCGTCTCTTAAGTTTCATATTCTTAAGGTCGAATAGCATTTGCTTGATTTCCTTTGTAGCAGCGTTTAGCTTGCTTTTGTCAAGTGGCAGCCTTGTTATTTGCCAGCGTTTACGTAAGCGGTTTTTGATTTTTTCTTGGACGTGTGCAGGTATATTGTAGCTCGAGGAACAGATAGTTTCTTGTGGAGTTGATTTCATAGTGGCGTTCATTATTGTGTGATTAAAGTAGGCTATCGCACTGTCCATTTCGTCAAAGGTCTTTAAGCTTATTTTATTGTTAAGATTACGGATGACTATTTCTCTAAATGTATCCCTGCAGGTTTTTTTGTTATATATGTTTCTATTCGAGGATTCTTTCGTATATGAGCTCTGATATATCATTATTATTGGGGAATGGTCAGACGACAATTCAATTAACGATTTAATTGACTTATCTTCGTGTTTAACGTTTTTGGTTATAAAAAAGTCGATCAGATATGGACTTTTTTTGGATCAGTTGGCCAGTATGTTGGATCACCACTACTTATGAACTTGCTGTTGTTCCTTTTTATGGCGTCCAGTAAATTACGTCCTTTGGAGTTCGTCAATCTTGAACCCCAAATTGCATTTTTAGCACTATAATCCCCGCCAGCTATGTATCGTTTGCCAAGGGTTTTCAAAAAGTCGTAATATTGTGGTATGGAATTTATGTATTTTGGGGGACAATATACAGCAGAGATTATTAGTTTGCCGCCTTCATCTTCAATTTGGATCGACGTCGCTTGTATGTTTTCTTTTTCGTATTTTTCTAATTCAATGCATTTAATGTCTTGCCTAATTATTATCGCTGTGCTGCCATGGGCTTTGTTGTCAGGGTGGTTTGTGACAAATATTTTATAATTAGGTATTCTTGCAAAGCTTTTGACAGTGAAGTGTGTTTCAGAATTAGTAATACGTCTATTGGCTATGATATTTTTTTGTATTGTGTATTGTGTATTTTGTTTTTTTTTTTTGTTTTTGTTTCCAAGTCAGATCCATTTAGTGAGGTCCAAGTATAGCAGCAACTCCTTTATTTCGATGTCTGAGATCTCCTTAATTTGCTGTAGGAAAGGCTTACCGAAGGATCGGAGCCGTGCCCTGGCTAGTCCCGGACATTCACATAAATAGTGGAAAAGACTTTCCTTCGCCTCTTCCGCTTGACAGCTTCTACAGATAGGATTGAAGGGTAGATTGAGTCTAGCTGCATGATCCCCTACTTTCCAATGACCTGTAAAGGTTGCAGTGATGCGTGAAATGTTAGGCCGAGAACATCCTAGCAGGTCATTCGGCCTTTGGATTTTATATGACGGCCATGTGTTTTTTGTTGTAATACATGTAGTTAGTTGCTTCCATTTTCTTTCGGCTAAAGCATGATAGTGTGAAGCAATGGATGCTTTTAATGTGTTCAGTGGGGTGGAGACTGCCACCGCCTCTGCTATGTCTAGTGTCGAACCTTTTCTTACTAGCTCACCCGCTATCTCATTGCCCCGTATGTTCCTATGGCCGGGAACCCATATCAGAGTAATTTCAAGCCAATGGCAGAGTAGTTCCAGCTCCTCTCTACACTATAAGACCAGTTTGGATGAAATGTAGTTGGAGTCTAAGGCCTTAATAGCTGCTTGACTGTCTGAAAAGATAGCTACTCTTGCACCAATTTCCTTGTAGAGCTCTAGAGATTTGCATGCTTCTCTGATCGCTAAAAGTTTTGCCTGGAACACGGTGGCATAATCAGGAAGACGAATTGATTGAGATAGGTTGAGTGGCTCTGAATGGAAGCCAGCTCCCACACCACAGTTCATCTTAGAACCATCGGTATAAATTTGGATATCGTGTCTTCCAATCACCTCTCCTTTGCTCCAATCGGTTCTCGGTGGAAAACCTACCGTAAAGCCTTTCTTGAAGTTGTGGTCGGGGACTGTGTAGTCTGATCCGTTTTTGAGTAGCGAGGGTCCCTGTAGGAGGATCTTACTGTGACCGTACGACCTTGTTGTCCAGCTTCCTATGTCTCTGAGTCTCACCGCGCTGCAACTAGCTATTGTTTTAATGTGCAAATCTAATGGCAATAGATGTGTTAGTGCATTGAGCGCTTCAGTAGGACTGGTGCTAAGCGCTCCGCTGTTCTTTGTATCTTGTTCAGCTTAGTTTTGTTGTATTTCCTTTCTGTTGCAGCCCACCAAACTAGTGCCGCATATGTTAGTATTGGCGTTACAATGGCTGTGTAGGACCAGTTGGATAGTTTTGGTTGGAGACCCCATTTTTTTCCCAACATTCTCTGACACGTGTAAAGTGCTATATTCGCTTTCTTTACCCTGTACTCTACGTTGGACTTCCAGCTGAGTTTGGGGTCCAGGATAACCCCTAGGTATTTTGCCTGTTTGGTTAGCGTGAGGCTGACGCCGTTTAGTTTTGGGAGATTAAAGTTTGGCAGATTAAAATTTGGCTTTTGAAAGTAGTAGTGAAACCCTCCTCTTATTGAGGGGGTTGGATTCTATCTCTTCTTATATCTCATCGAAAATAGATCAAATTCTTTCTTGAGATGATTCGCATGACTACTACTACTTAACTTGGTCTATGCATCGCTGCAATTGCGCATCCGATGTATGAAAGGATACAATACATGCAATAAATAAGTGCCAAATTATCCAAAACCGTATCCGATGGAGTAGTTGATGCCCTATGCTCCATTCTGAGTTAAAGGAAAGCAATCATCAGACCGACCTTCATTCTTTAAAGCAGGCCGTTAAGCGAACACCACGTTGATTAGATGAATTTTGATATCGAAAAAGGATTCCACTGCGAATTTGTTTATTCCGAGAATGATTCCTCTGTGTCTAGTTTGACGCTGAGAGTAAAAAAAATGAGTACTATTAGTCAGCTAAAGTGCTGCCTTAATAAGTGAATGTTCTATTGTATGCATGTATGTACATATGTCTGCACGCACAAAACATACGCCCCACATGGCGTATGAGTAATATTCTTCGAATATGCGAATGAAAACCGAAACAACAAAAAGTTGTTGAGCCCTTGTAAATTACGAGGTGTGAATATTATAAAAGCCACTTTAATATATTGAAAACGATAAATTGTTATTACGCGAGACGATGTGTGTATAGTTCTCACAATAAAAGCACGCAAATGCAAGGAAAAACGACTGCGACAGACAACGTCGCAATTGAGAAAATATGACAAATCCATAGCTACATTTGCATATATAGTATGTATTTAGCTCTGCCGCAACTTACCTACGTGTATACATACATATATATACATATTTACATATGAAAAGTAATTGTATACGTTGTAAGGTGCCATCTGCGCATTACAGTATGAAAACTAATTTATTGATGCATTACGGCAATTTTTTTTAATGGTGACCACATGTTGCCACTGTTACAGTCCTGTTGCTGCTGTCATCAACCACCTCCGTCTTCTTCTTATCTTGCGTATGTTGTTCGTATGGTTTGCGGCTGTTACTGTTATTAGCCAAACAGTCTGTTTTCAGAGCTATAATGTTTGTGTATGTACATGTGTGTGTTTCCCAACCACATATTGCAACATTGCCGCAGGCGCATATTCCACCAACGCTTTATGGTAGCAAGTAATGGGTTTGAGCAAGCAAGAGAAGCCAATAAAAAAGTAATAGAGTAGGTGAGTAAGTACAGCGCATGCTGACAAGATTATAAATAAAGATTTTATTTTTATTGTTTGTTGTTCAGCAATTTTTCGCTGTTCTGCGACTTTTGTTTTTTGCTAATAAATTTTTACGCGCCGCAATCTATAAGTCCGCTTCAATTTTAACATCCAATGAGATGAAAGCGCTTGGAAAGTTCATTTGGCTGTTTAACCGTTTATGTCTTGACACATTTTTAGAAATGCATATGGGTGCTGAATCGACATTTCCTCTTAGAAGCTAACAAAAATTCATCAAAGTAGAATATTTTCTTATAAACTTTGAATGAGTGCAAGAATTCTAATTATGTTTTGGCAGGAAATCATACCTTACCATATAGCTGTAGCCCCGTTGCGGTTAAGCTCCACAAAGCTGTGGCTAAGGAAACAGTTCACTTTAAGTTAGGCATCAGAAACACAGATGGCACATAAACGTGCAATGAGGAGGATAGGACATGCGTCTTACTGGCTACACATTTTCCGGGAGCCGACTGGAAACTTGCTAAACAATTGTTTATAAGTTAGATCAATAGCTGCTTTAAGCCAAACAACACCCTCGGGCCTGATGGAGTCCACCCAGTAGTACTACAACAAGGCTGCGAGTTAATTAGACTACATATTGTTGGAATAATGCAAGATAGTTTCGCGCTGGCATACATACTATACCAACAGTGTTTCTTTTTCATAGGCGTTGTGATAGCTCGCTACCCTCAAGTGGCCTTCTGAAACCAGGCCAAGCCTATTGATTTTCATAAATTCTTACTGGGGTGATGCTTGACGGCCCCGATTAATAACCGCTGCTGTGTCTCAGTCTTCCACAGTCTCGGCCATTGTGTCGCATGCCGCATTCCACTTTTCCTTCGAGAGGAACATATGTATGTTGTAAGATTGTTTTGAGCGAACGTGATTATCTAAAGACTCTATCGAGTTTTTCATTTGTCTAACGGAAGCGTGAACATTTTGGAAATGCATTTGTGAGTCCAACGCCCTTTTGTAGAGCTATCCCCCCTCGTTTGCCACGCATCGTATACATTTATTTTACCACCAGACCCATTCGCTTTGCCTCTTTATCCAATTTGAAAATCCGACCATATTCTGCATAGAAGCTGATGCATGCACCTTACCAGCTCCTCGCCACCATATTTCAATAGCTTGGCCGGCAGTCCGTCGGCTCACGCGACTTTTTGTTGTTCTTTAGCCACGTTATCGCTATTCTCACCTAGTCATGATCGGGTAGCCGGACAACAATTCCGTCGTCAACGATTGGGGTATCGGGATCTTCACATTCTTTGTGACATGCGCAGCTGTTACTGTTTAACAGGTTCGAGAAGTGTTCCCTCCATAGATTAAGATTGCTCTGTACGTCAGTCACCAGTTCACCGTCTTTGTTCTAACAGGAAAACGCCCCTTCTGTAAGCCGCCGCACTTTCTATTGCTCCTATTGGCTAGCATCTCAAGCTCCTCGCACTCATGTACTTATTCTTCTCCTTTCTTCGTTCTGATAATACGTCTCTCTTCCTTTTTAGCTCTCGGTAGCGATCCCATACGGCTCGCGTTGCGCCCGATCGCAGTTTGGGTCTATAGGCAGCGCCTTTTCTTTCTGCGGCAGTAGGAATGTTACTCGTCGTACCAACTGTTTTTTCGGGCTCGCCGGAGACCGATTTCTTCTTCGGCGGGAAAGAGAAATGTTGCTCCAGTGCTAGGTTAGGTTAGGTTAGGTTGAAGCGGTTGTCCTGCGGGACACGCTCAGGCTCATAGCCCATTGTGATGCCGCGTGGGGAGCTTGTCCCTGGCTCTCCTAAAACCAGTGTGTGCTTTTCAAAAATTTTAAAATATCTCTGATTTCTGTAGAACTGAGGTCTACTAACTCATTAAAAAATTGTCTACCCAGAATAGTAAACCTGCGTCTGGATAGAGCAGGGCAGTGGCACAGTAGGTGCGAGATTGTCTCTTCCTCGTCCTCATCTAGACAACTTCTACAGAAGTCATGTGTTTGCACACCCATCCTTTGGGCGTGTCTACCTATAAGGCAGTGCCCCGTTATGACTGAGATCAATGTGCAAAGACTGTGTTTATTTTGGCGTAGCAGAGATTCTGTGCGTTTAGCATTTAGAGTCGGCCACAGTTGACGGGCGATTTTGCAGGTGGCTTCATTAAGCCATCTTTCGTTTGCTTTCTTTACAATTTCTTCAAGGATGAGTAGCTTACATGTTTGTAAGGGTATCCCTATGTCATTATCTATGTGCTCGTCAGACAATTTAGTGCCGAGTCTTGCTAGTTCGTCGGCTCTACAGTTACCCTCAATGTCGCGATGGCCAGGAACCCATGTTACCTTTAGGTGATATTACTCAGCCATCTCGTTAAGAGATGTGCGGCATTTCATGGCTACCTTGGAGGTTGTCGACTGTTTTATGAGGGATTTTATCGCCGCTTGGCTATCAGTGAAAATGTAGATATCACTTCCAGATATCGCATCACACTGTATCAGTGTCGCGGCTTTTATTATTGCCATCAGTTCGGCCTGAAAAACACTACAGTAGTCGGGGAGCCGAAAACTGAAGGAGATCCCCAGTTGTTCGGAATATACACCTCCGCCCACCCTGACCTCGAGCTTTGAGCCATCTGTGTAAACATGGATGGACTCGCCCTGTCTCACGTCGTCCCGTTCCCACTCTTCCCTTGAGGATAGGAGGGTCGTAAACGATGTAATGGCAAGTATAGGCGGGAGTGCATAGTACACCAGTCCGGGTGCTAATGCATGTCAGGTTGTTGGGCAGTACTCTCTTAGAGCAGGAGTGAGTGTCGAGTGGCGAATGTTCAGAACCATTCAATTAAGCAGATAGTTCATAACGTGAATTGGCTCAGATAGTCTACTACGCACAAGTTTGATATTCAGAATATGTGTCCAATAAGTCTATAAATACAATTTCCCCAAACATTCCGATCCCCGCGCTTTCTAGTAGGTTAATTTTTCCAACTAGTATTTAATTTTCCATAGCTGCGACATTTCCTAGTATGAAACAAATCGGAATATAAATACGGACTTTTGGAGAATCCCGATCTCAGTGACACCTAGCGTGCCCACCAGTAGCTTCCTAAGACACGTCAGTCTATTGTGTTTAAAGCAATAAACACATAAAAGTAAAAAATAAGCAAGTTGGATCACTCTAATATACATAATAGTTCCTTACAACAGGCATTTAGTTTTTTAGGTTAATGATAATACAATGGGATGTATGTGATTTAGCAATACAAGGCAACGGCCTTGACTGGGTTTAACATGGCAAACTCCAGGGACCTATCCTTGTCACTTGCTTTATCCAAGTCAACACACAGCCCCCTGGATTTGATCCTGTCTTTTCCTTGGCCATCCTGGATAGCTGCTGAGCACCCGTCGGGCAGTGAACGAATGTGTGAGACGAACGTCCCCCCAGGACATTAAATTTGGGTTGTGCGCTGGGTTTGGGACTCACCACGGAAAACAAAAACAACCAGTTAAGACCGCAATAGCCTCGGATAATGAACCCCTCAACGTTGACGACCATCGTAAACGAAAACCGGTCTACGATTTACGGATATGCACCTGGAATGTCCGAATCCTAAATAGGGAAGGTGCCTCTATCCAGTTGGCGGAAGCCCTCCAAAAAATTAAGGCTGATATCACCGCCATCCAGGAGATAAGATGGACAGGACAAGGCTGCTCTAAGCAAGCAGGCTGCGATATCTACTGTCGACTATAAAGCTGCGTTCGATAGCCCGATAAGGGATTGCCTGTACGCCACCATGTCTGAGTTCGGTATACCAGCGAAGCTCATACGGCTTTCCAGAATGACGTTGAGCAACACAATCAGCTCCGTCAAGGTAGGAAATAACCTCTCCGAGCCATTCAGTACCGTTCGAGGTTTCAGACAAGGCGATCCACTGTCATGCAACTTCTTCAACTTCGTGATGGAAAGGGTGCTCCGAAAAGCAGGTGTGCATCGTAATGGCACTATTTTCTACAAATGTGTTCAGCTCCTTGCGTACGCCGATAACATTGACATTATCGGCCGTTGTAAGCGAGATGTCACGGCTGCGTTTTCTGCTATCGAGAAGGAATCATCGCGAGTGGGTCTGGCGGTGAACGAGGGTAAAACAAAGTATATGCTGTCTACAACGCGGAACACACGGCGTGTTGGAACGCACGTCATTGCGGACAACTATACTTTCGAAGTTTTGCCAGAATTTATTTATCTTGGCACCACCGTTAACAGCAACAACGATATCAGCCTGTAGATCAAACGGAGAATCACTCTTGCTAATAGGTGTTACTATGGGCTAAGTAAGCAATTGAGTAGTCGAGCCCTCTCTCGCATGACCAAACAGACACTATACAAGACGCTCATCATACCCGTGTTGCTTTATGGCGCAGAGGCATGGGTAGTGTCACAAAGCGATGCAGCCGCTCTTGGGGTGTTCGAGAGAAAAGTTCTTCGTAAGATCTTCGGTCCTGTGCGCGTTGGCGAAGACTACCGTTCAAGAATGAACCACGAGCTGTATGAGCTCTAGCACCTAATTAAGTAAGTAAGTAAGATAATACAAATTAAAATCAATTATAAATAGTTACAAAGTTAAGTATAAATTTTTACTCAAAATTTGATAAATTAAATGTTCGACATACTTTTTAATTAAAGTAATAATTTTAAACGAAAAAGTTAAAAAAAAATGTATAATCGTCGTTTAAGAGAGAAAAGATATTAATAAAGAGTAAGAACGAAACTATTAAAACGGTGCCATGAAAAACCATAAAATTAAAAAATTTTAGGACTCTTCAAGTTGGGTCACCCTAGTATACATATTAATACTATATTTCTTTTCTAGGTTTTCAAAGAAAAATAGCACTTAATTATAATTAGTTTCATGATTAAATCAATTCAAATCGTGACCCAACTGTGACTGTCCCCAGAATCTTCTTAACGGTTGTCACTAACTTTATTAATACAAATTTTTGGCTCTCGCTGTTGTTGTTGTCGTTTTCTTTAAGGCGCGTCGCAAAAAGGCAGCTACTTTCAGTTTGGCAACATTCATTTCCACCGAATCGGAGAAGTTTATGGAATCCAAATCAGCAGTGTGAGAGTAGTCTGGGATTACACAAAGCAGAACAACGGGAGTGTAAAAAAAAAAGTGCAAACAAAGCAATAACAATTTGTGAAATGACAAAAGAGAAGATTGTAATTAGCATAACTATACAGCAGTCTTCGATGGCAATGCGTGATAATTAAACGTAAACTTGCCAACCAACAGCTAAAGCGCTCGTAAAAGCCAACATATAAAAGCGCTGAGCATTTGTGCCGAAAAATATGTTTGTAGTTTCGCTTCAAAAGGCGGCAAAATTTCTGTTTTGACTACGCAATGAACCCAGCCATAGAGCAAACATTTGCTGCGACTCTGTTTAACTTAGCGGCTGGCCAACTCACCTGCTATGTTAATAACATTTTTACCCTGCTGCAGTCCAACCGCGCGCCAGGGGTCTAGTTGGCCGTGAGTAAAGATGACGCGCTGTTGTAGCGTCGTGGCAGCAGTTAAGCCACCAAAATGGCTGTTTGTTTGTTGAACGCTAGTAAAAATGTCGTCACCACTATACGCTGCCCTATTGGCGGCGAGTGGGCCAAATACATCGCGACATAGCTGTTGAAAATAATTGAGTGGCACTTGACGGCCAAATGAGTGCGCCAGTGGGGACGGCTGTTCATGGCGGCGTAGTAGCTTTGCTTGTCCGGCGACCTGTAGGCGAATGTTGTGGCTGCTATCATCGTTGCTGTTTCTGGCGGCGGTGGTGGCGAACCAGCCGAACTCGCGGCAACTCTGATAAAACCATTGACGTGCTGAAAATGAATGAAAATTAATTTACAATTTAATTATGCAAACTTGCCTCTCAGTCTTTTCTGTTACTGATACTATGGCAGTTGCCGCCACCTGGATGGGCCTGTCACCAAGGATACTCACTACCGCTTAGCCGGTCGGTTATATCGGTGAAGATGGATTTCATGCCTTCATAAGACAAATCGTTGCACCAGTCATCGGAATGTATGCGCTCTAACGCCTCGGGCCAGAATATATGCATGAAAAATTCAATGAAGGCTGCCATGTCGTCCTTGTCAGACGGTTTAGTGAGCGAGGCGCAAATGTTTGGAATTTGATCGCTTCACAAAGAGGTTGGGATATTAAAAAATTAAGACTTTACAAAATGAGATTATTATAAAATATATCTACTTACTCATACAGTTGCGCGTATGCGGCAAAATAATTGCCAATGCCATTGAAAAGTGCAGCACGATCCAGTTGGTTTGTTGCTTCGAAATTATTGCATATGCGTAGGGCTCGCATCAATTGAGAGCTATTCGAGGAATCGAGTATCGCCGCCATGGCTGTAAGGCCTGCCTCGAGGCGTCTAGCACATTCATGACCCCCACGATGTTGAATGACTTTGCCGACTTGTTGCATATATTCTGGGCAAACAAACATGCGTGTGTATTAGGGCGGGTCGATTTAAAAATCGCTCATTGCTCTGTGAAAATCATATTCTAGGGATCAAAATAAGAAACTTTGCCGAAGGAACCATACCTCTAAAACGAATTCTGATGTCCCCCAATTTGGGTCGAACGAAAAATCCCACTTTGACCCATTTAGAGTGCTCCAATCGAGTCCAAATGTATGACCGACCCCCACTAACTTTGGACGGCTGATCCACCCATGCCAGTGGCACACACCCTGGAGCTCCCCTGAGGGGTTCCCCATACAATCATTTCAAAATATCACCATTTTTGGCCTTTACATGAGAAAAGAAACTAAAAAGTTCGACCCAAATTGGGGGACATCAGAATTTGTTTTAGAGGTATGGTTCCTTCGGCAAAGTTTCTTATTTTGAGCACTAGAATATGATTTTCACAGAGCAATGGGCGATTTTTTGCCTCCACACAAATCGACCCGGCCTAGCGTGTATGTATATAGTGTGAGTACGTGCATAGTAGTATGCGTAGGTATGTGGAAATGAAAGTGAGGATACAAACTTTCTTATCTCTGTGATTACAAGCAATAACCGCCTAAGTCGATAGTCATGTAAATATATTTTCTTAAGTCTATTTAGGCGATCACTTGAAACCACTTAAATGGCGTTTAACAGAGCGTCCCTATATTAAAAAAAGAGTCGGGGATCTTATCGTATAATCCCGTGCATAAATGCCAAAGGGACTGTGGAGAAGCTTTTAAACATTTATGAACCGAAATTCATTTCTACGCTAATTTTTTTTCAAGTCATATCTTAAAAAAAAAGAAATAATGAATATGCCTTCAAACTCTGAAACGTTATTCTATTCTAGATTTTATTTACCATAAAAATCCATTTTTGCCACCAACGGTGCACTTGAAGCCCATCCAGCGCTTATTAACTTCGGATATAATTTGGCAAACCAAGTAACCAGGCTACCAGAGTAAGAGGCACCGGTTAGTATGACTTTTGAATCTACCAGCATGTCTTCAGCGGCTTTTAGCTGATGTATAAAATGTGCCAAGTCGGCTAAGGCCTGGCGTGCGTTCAGAAACTTCAAATTTTCCACAGCAGCATCACTAAAAAAATGAACACTTTCTTACATATCCTAATCACCAGCGAAATTTTTCATATTTCACCCCAAAGGCCAACTGTTTCCATAGAAGCGATGCTCCACATAATAGAGCATACCATTATGCTGTTTAGCTATGTCGTGCATATGTCCCGCCAAGAGATAAACGGGCGAAATTTCCCACTCGCCACCAACGAATATGAAGATTGGACCAGCCGCTTGGAAATAGCGATCGTTGCGAAAATAGTGCTGGAAGCAATGAAGATTTTATAATAAAATCAGGTTAAATTAGGTAAGGTTCACTTGGTTAATCAACTGTCTTCTCACGTGGACTAAAACTGTTCTCAGTGTTTTCCAGAGAATATATAATCGCAAGCTTTAAATCCTACTCAAGGTGAATTGTGGCGCGAGTTCTTGATTCAAAATATCAGTAAATGAGAGGAAAAAGTGAGCTAAGCAAGCATCTGTATAACGGCGGGCAATGAGTTTGGGCACAAAAAGTACTTTCAAGAACCCTCGAGTCCAGAACCGCTTAAACTTAACCTATAAGTAGTTGCTTATGTTAACCATGAGGTTCTTTTGATTAATACGTTTCTCTCCTAAAGGGCTGATAGTATTATGTACCTTAAGCAAGCTGCACCAGTAGATAGAACTTTGTGGATTCGGCGAATACTAAGATTCTTAACTTTATTCAGGAAGTAAGACTGCCTAGACAGTCAAACTATTTGGAAGTGTTACTGGATGTTAAGCTGGACTTAAAAATTAATATTGAACAGCGGGAGATTACGCTTCCATTGTGACCCGTGCCCTGTGTGCGTTTGCACTATCTTGTTGAAACCACATGCTCGCCAAGCCCCGCGCATCTAATAGAGTCCCTGTAGCGTTCGCCGTTAGGTTGATATGGTTGCCCAGGGAATGGGCACACTTGGACGAAGAAGGATTCGTCCTTTGTGATGCCATTATGGAGGGGTGAGGCAGGAGAGAAAGACCGATGGGATACAGGGAGAGGGTGGGGAGAGATGGTGCTGGGATGGTTAGGAGCGTGTGGATTACAAACGATGACTATATTTGCGTCGACCGCTTAATGCTGCTGATGAAATTCATCAGATTTTTAATGTCAGCACCAGCTATATCAGCAGGCGTGGCAAAAAAGTAGGAGCCAAGAAGCCTAGATCTTAGCCCCGCCAGAGCAGGGCAGCTAAGGAGAAGGTGCTGAGATGATTCCACCTCATCCTCCATACATCCAGCGCAGAAAGGACTCGAGGCGAATCCAAGTCTCACAGCATGCATTCCTCGCGCATTGTGTCCTATGCGAGAGCCCACGAGATTAGAGAGCTGATATTTTGTCAGCCTCAGAAGCTCGCCCGAGCGCCTTTGGTCCACACGTGGCCAGAAGGATTTCGCGATCTTACACTTTTGAGTACTTGCTCAGCGCTCCCTGAGTTGGTGCGATGCCCATCTTTCCAGAAGCAGACCGCAGGTAGTCAGGGGGATCCCGACTTTCTCCCTTCGCGGGGAAATCACCGCTCATGTTCCTTGTCTGGCCAGCTCATCTGCCTCACAGTTTCCAGCAATGTCGCTGTGGCCAGGAACCCAGATGAGGCTGATATTAAAGAATTCGGACGCAGTCGAAAGCGAGGTCAAGCATTCCTTGACCAATTCCGAATGCAACGTCATAGACCCGAGGGCCCTTATTGCCGCTTGGCTATCGAAGTAAATATTTACTTTCTTGACCGTTAATACGCATTTGAGCAGCCAATCGGCTGCCTCTTTGATTGCGGCTACCTCTGCCTGGAACACACTACAGTGGTCCGGTAGCCTGAATTTGAGTCTGATGGGGAGCTCCTCGCAAAAGACTCCTCCGCCAACCTTTCCTTCCAACTTCGATCCATCGGTGAACAAGTTCACCAGGCCCTGCTCCCAAGTGTAGCCCTCCTTCCACTCTTCCCTTGACGGAATATAAGTGGAGAAGGTTCCGGTTGGGCTAAACGAGGGTATACACTGATCCGTTGACAGAGGGATGAGCTCGAAGTTTCTGAGGATGCTTGAGTGCCCATAAGTGAGATTAAGCTTATAGCTCCAGCCCCTCAGTCTGATTGCGGTACGCGAAGCGGCAATTCTGCTAGTGATGTCTACGGGTACCACATTTAACATTAAGGCGTTCGCCGTTACAACCATAAAAATACGGTCCAATCATTCCTTCCGCGTAAACGCCGCACCACACAATGGCTTTGAGTGGATGTAATGGCTCTGCGTGCATCACACGCGACTTTTCGGTGCAACCGCTTAAGTGGTTTTCGCCCCTGATAATTTTCTACACAAAATTGTCCTTTTCCATCCAGTCGTCTGGTTGAGGTATCTTCGTTCTTTGCGTCATCGGCAGCCGCAGCCTTGATACTCTAGCCCGAACGACCACTTCGGTGGCGATCACGCCCTGCAAGGTCTCGTGTGGTTCCAGTCGAATAGGTATGGCGCAATACGATTGGGAAATCGACATCGATGTTTACGCTTGCCAACACCACCTACCGATTATTGATAAAAAAAATCTACACCAATATTCCACCATTATTGCATAATTATTACTTTTCCTTTATAAATTAAATATCATTCTAAAAAAGTAAATCGTAAAAATTCTTTAAATTCACGGGCGTTCGATTTTTTAACTCAAATAAAGTAATCAACTCAAAAAGAAAAAAATATTTTATAAATATTAAAATAAATAAATATTTACTTACCATCAACCAGGTGTTGTTATTCGCCTCATCAAAATGATCCACTTTCTGCTCCATCCACAGTTCTTGCACCAAATCCTTGTGCACTAAACTCTCTTGCCCCTTTAACGGTGGCTCTCGGAGTAGTAGACGTAAATTTGCGCGATATGGACTGAAACGATGATGTTGCGCCATATTCTCTTTTACATTTATTCTTTTTACGCCCCTCAAACCACTCAACTCTGTCGTCATGGCGAGGCAAATCAAAACTAGTAGAATATTCGACAGAAGTTTCATGCGTTTATTTAGAATTCCATAAATTGCCGTCATGTTTTTGAACGTTTCACCACTAACGCTAGTTCACTGACATTTGTGGCCGCTGTTGTGACAGCTCAGTCCTATTTATGTCATGACATAGCCATTGGGGAGGTGTTTTAATAATTCATAGCGATACCAATAACACCGTATTGTACCCGCACATACATATATAGGCACAGGCATCAACATACATACTTACATACATACATAAGTGTAGTAACTAGCTTCCATATCGGCCTTCATCTTCCCGCATGTTATTTGACACTTTGTTGGAATGCTTGGTATAAATGTTCGGTTATGTGTGTGCGTGTATGCATGTACCTACATGTGTGCGTATATGTATGTTCGAGTGCATGTATTATAAATTTGCAATCAAACTAGGCCTTGTATGCAATGTCAGTCATAATTATTGCCCATGGGAACAATTGTTGTTCCTTCATTTAATATGAATTCAGTAATCAGTTCTAAAACTGTTCAAGTTCAAGTTTGATAGCGGGAGTGAAGTGGGAGTTACTGGAAAAAACCATTGCATTGGTCCAAACTTTAATATACACAATGGATATAAAAAAGCAAATGATAACAAAGAAAGCACCCACCGGAAATGTCAGAGCTCTGAGTGAATTTTAGCAATTAAATATCTATTTACCTTCATAACCATCTGCCGCTCGGAGTAGGTATACAGGGTGGGCCATATAGCGTTTGCTTTTTGAACCACCTATTTTTTTGAGAATGGTAACACAAATGACATGTCAAATGTGTTCATAATTTACTTAAAGGTTTGACATTTACGAAATGGTACGCTATACGCTTGAACAAAATTGGGAAATATTGAAAACCTATTTCCAAAGTGGTGAGTCTTCTACTCAAACTGTGGGAAATTTGAAAAAAAAAAATTCCAAAAAAAAGATTTGCCCATAAGACAGTTTGTGGATCAATTTGCTAATCGTGTTCGTGAAAGTGGATCGTTAATGGATAAAACAACACGTGAACGTGCTCCTACAGTGCGTACACCCGAAAACATTGCTGCTGTAGCCGAAAATGTGCATGAACATCCAACAACCTCAACTCGTCATCGTTCTCAAGAATTGAACATTTCACGCACTTCTTTGAGGAGAATTTTGCATAAAGACCTCGGTATGAAGGCTTACAAAGTTCAATTGGTGCAATAACTGAAGCCTAATGACCATCCAATGCGTTTTCGGCTCGCTCAATGGGCAGAAAATCGTTTGACCGAAGATGAGCATTTTTACCGAAAAATCATCTTTTCTGATGAAGCTCATTTTCACATCGGCAGCTACGTCAATAAGCAAAATTGTCGGATTTGGGGCTCAGAAAATCCACACGTTACTGTAGAGAAGCTTACGCATCCACTGTTTGGAGCGGTTTTTGGTCTGGCGGCATCATCGGACCATTTTTTTTCGAAATGAGCCGCGGTTACAGTAAATGGCGAGCGTTATCGTGACATGCTCAACGAATTTTGTTTCCAAACATTGAAGAGGATGACATGGACGACATTTGGTTTCAACAGGACGGTGCAACTTGTCACACTGCCAGAGTTACACTCGAACTTTTGGCTACCGTTTTTGAAAACCGAAAAATCAGCCGAAATTCCGATATCAATTGGCCGCCTCGGAGCTGTGATTTAAGCCCGTTGGACTATTCTTTGTGGGGAGCCGTTAAGGACAAATGCTATGCAAACCATCCAGAGACGATTGATGCTTTAAAACCCGAAATCGAAGTTGCCCTTCATGAAATTAGAGCCCAAACAATCGAAAATGTGCTTAAAAATTGGGTTGATCGAATGGCCTACTGTAAAGCCAGTCGTGGCAGTCATTTGAACGATATTATTTTTCATTCATAAGTGACAAAGTTCAATCCTCAAAATAAAAAAGAAAAAAGTTTCAAAAAATATTGATTAGTTTTGTTTTTATAGCCGATTCAAAAAGCAAATTGTACATGGCCCACCCTGTACAAATTTAGATCCCTCCATTCGTAAGTCGACGCCAAGGTGTGTAGCAAAAATCAGTGCCTGAGCCTGAGCCAAAGAACCGTCGTTTATGACAACAATTCCATATTTTTACTTGATTTTGCAGTTGATTTGCGCAAAAAACGTTGAATACTCCTGGTTTTAAGACTGAAAAAGTACAGATTTCGATGAGGAAAACAAGATGGGCCACGGACGCATGAAAAAAGTTAAAAGCACTGAACGAAGATTGTAGTTATAAGAAAAACAAATTTTAGCTTTATTGAATGTGACTCAGCAATCCATTTGCCATCATTTTGAAACCTTGAGAAGGACGAAAAACCAATAAGATTGGGTACCAGGTAAATTTGCCTATTTTTGGTAGCATGAGAGTAAACCTGGAAGTATCGTATTGAAAAGCATGCCCGGAAAAGCAGTATAGTTTTAAGCCTTTATTGCACTTGTTAGGTGAACGAGAAGCTGGAGTTATCACAGCATCTTCTTTTCTTCTCTCTCAATTGCTCTGATGTCACTAAGATAAGAGAGAAACGCCTTAGTTCACACTATGAGGCTTGCTTTTCAATACGTAGCGATTCTCCAGCTAATCAACCAAATCATTACCATTTCAAAATTCTTTTTACTTTGTCGCCTTTTCGTTTTTTCTTTTTCTAGTGGGATCATAACGTATGGTTGTTCTTTTATCGAACTGTGTCTCCTTGACACAACCACCTTGATCTAACCTAACCAGGACTTAAACATATCGGGTATCATAAAACACACAAGCGAAGAGGAAATTCAAGCAAATTCGTACCTCTTCATGTTATTGATCTTGTTGTAGCAACAAGTTTTGCAAGAGTAACCTAGTATATTTAACTACGGGGTGTGGCTATTTAAATTTCAGGGCTCCTAGCCTCTCATCCACCTATCAGCCATTCATTTATCATTTAACACATAATTTATTATTTATCATTTTCCCTTTGTCAATTATAACTTAATATTTTATTTATTACTTGCCATTTATCAGTTAGCATTTATCGATTATAATTCATCACTTACCATTTATCGATTATCATTTATCGTTAGTCATTTATGATAAGTCATTTGCCAATTACTATTTGTCATTTATTAATTACTCATTTCATTTTATATTATAATATTTTCAATTCATTCACTTGTCTTTTATCATTTGCTATTTCTCATTTGCGAATTACCACTTCGCTTACCACTTTATTATTTATCATTTATGATGCATTTCATTTGTCATTTGAGCATTAATTTGATAAAATAATTTTAAACTTTTTCCGAATTTTCTCTAATTTTCTTAACTTCAAAGGAATGGTACTCACAGTGCCAGACCAAATTCGCCTCCTACAAACCTGTGAGCTTTAATATATTTGATTTTAGCTGCCGTCTTTTAGTTCTCGCTTTCCAATTGCAGAATTTATTCAGTTTCCGTTTACATTTTTCGGTAAAAAAATACAACCAAATCTTCTCGAATTTCCCGACAGTGCAGTTATGATTCTGCGAATGCCACTGCGGTTCAGAACATTTTCAGTTTACTTACAACCTCATCCACTCTTCAGAACTTTTCTGGTGATCTTATACCTACAGTCACTCAAACCTTATTTGATACAAATACGATTTTTTGTAAAGTTTTCTATATTTCATAATATTTTGCGATTTCTAATTTTTAAAATGTTAAGGTATTTAGTATAATACTTGGTTGGGTATCCTTATTATCAATTACAGCTTGAAGTCTGGGTGGTATGGTTGGTTGGTTGGTTGAAGTGGTGATTCATTTGGAATCCAACTAGCGTTTCCGCACCATTTTGTTGTCACATCCTCCCTACCAACTTGTTTAACGGTTATGTACAGCATAATAAAGGGTGGTTAAATGCCAATGGCCAATGTTGATTTTGAATGAAATAGAATTTCTTTAGGAAATTATTGTCATTTCTCTTTATTATGATAATACTGGTATGGCTCAATTACGTTTGGAACAAAATATCGGCCTCGGCGGCACACCTCCATCCGATGGTCCGAATTTTCGATGACGCTGAGGCATAATTGAGGTTCTATGTCGTCAATGTGCCGAATTATCTCATCCTTTAGCTCTTGAATTGTTGCTGGCTTATCAACGTATACCTTTTCTTTCAAATAACCACAAAGAAAGAAGTCCAACGGTGTCAAATCACATGATATTGGCGGCCAATTGACATCGCCGCGACGTGAGGTTATTTGGCTATCAAATTTTTCGCGCAAAAGAGCCATTGTTTCGTTAGCTGTGTGACAAGTGGCACCGTCCTGTTAAAACCACATATAGTCCACATCCATATCTTTAAGTTCGGGCCATAAAAAGTTCATTATCATCTCACGATAGCGAACACTATTCATAGTAACTGCCTGACCGGCCTCATTTTGGAAAATATACGGCCCAATGACGCCGCCGGTCCATAAATCGCACCAAACAGTAGTCCTTGTAGGTGCATTGGTTTTTCGTGATTGCCTAATCTTGGATTATCATTCGCCCAAATGCGGCAATTCTGCTTATTGACGAATCCACTGAGGTGAAAAAGTGCCTCTTCACTGAAGATGATTTTCTTCACGAAGTGCGCGATATGCATTTTGATTTGAACGCCCGTTTTTATAATAAGCCCGAATAACTTTAACGCATTGCTTGATTGTGTATCTTTCCATGGTTCAAATTGAGTTAGTCTGAAATTGAAAAATGTCAAATGAAATGAAGAAAATTTTGACGTTTAGGTGTGGTTTACATTCAACATCGGCCCTAGAAATTTAACCACCTTTTACTATGATATATCCAGTCTGTGCGGTTTAAGAACCTAAGCCAGATAGTTGTTCGGAGCTCTATAATAGCGGTTTGCCCGGGGTTAACATTCACTCTTTCCATTGGGTAGAGCATTCGCAGAGGAAATCGAAAATCGTTTTCTTTTTCTCTGGTTGCTTACAACTATGACAATGTGTGTTATGAGCGACGCCCGATAGACCTGGAATGTAGCTTGGCTATTCGAAATAATAGCGATATTGCCCTTAACAGAGAAATCTGCGATTAGTAACCTACAAGCTTCCCCAATTGTCAATACCTCCGCCTGCAAAATAGTGATAGAATTACTATTGAATGTTACCGCTACAGCCAATAATAGGCTGGTATGACCAGCAACCCGCTTTATTTAACCTAAATGCACTCATGGTTTGCATCTTATTAATATGCAGATCTATCGGAATAAGGGCCATTAAGCCATTAAAATCCTCCCTAGGATATGATCTAATTACACCGAACGTTATTGCACAGGCTAATCTTTGTATTGTCCCAAGTAATTTTATATTGTAATCTTTCTCTAGAGCGTCCCACCAAACTACAGATCCATACGATAAAATTGGTTGCATAACCGCCGTATACAATCATGATGTATATTTAGGTTGAAGGCCCTATCTTCTTCCAAGCATACGTCTTTTTGAGAGCAGGTTTGATATGGATTTCATATTTTCTTATATTTTTCTTCAAAACGACCACAAATTTTCGATGTCGTTCAAATTCGGTGATTGGGCAGGAGTTTCAAAAATGTGGGTACATTTATATATTAACTATATATGTATTACTTGTAACTTGTACTTAGGGTCGTTATCTTTATGAAAGCGAAAATTATCTCCAAACTTGTAATTTCCAAGCACAGAAATTTTAAATAAACATATTTGTTCATTCATAAAGGTGAAGTTCCCAACTCCAGTTGATGAAATGCATGCCCAAACCATAACGCTGCCACCGCCGTGTTGTATAGTAGATCGTGCCATGTAAAATAAAGGGTTTTTCAATAAGGGCAGGTAGATGTTGAAATGGAATAAAACAAGCTGTGTGTGAGTTATTGACAAAATTATTTTTTTATTTGAAAGGCGCATATATACCATTAAGTGTGGAATATGACATCGTTCAAATGCCCGCCTCGACTTCTTACGGTGGAACGGATCCGAGTGGTCAAATTTTCATTGACTCTTCCGCATAGATCCGGCTGAATTTGAGCGATGGCCTGTGTTATGTTCACCTTTAGAGCATCGGTCGATTGTGATTTATTTGCATAGACCTGAGACTTCAAGAAAACCCCCAGGAAAAAGTCTAGCGGGGTCAAATTGCATGACCTTGGTGGCCAATTCACATCACCCCTGCGAGAGATAACCTTACCCTCAAATCGTTCATGCGGAATGTCAATCGTGGCGTTTGCTGGAACCACATGTCTTCTAGGTCCATATGGTTCAATATGGGCCATAAGAATTTGGTTATCATCGTTGTGTAGCGCTCGCTGTTGACGGTGACCGCCTGACCAACGTCGTTTTCAAAAAAGTACGGACCAATGACGCCGCCGGCCCAAAATCCACACCAAACGGTAACTTTTTGAGGATGCATTATCACCTGGTGAACCTCGTGTGGATTGGTGTCGTCCCATATACGACAATTTTGTTTGTTAACACAGTCATTCATCCAAAAACGCGCCTCGTCACTAAAGACGATTTTTCGCCCAAAACTGGGGTTCTCTTCCAAACGATTCGAAGCCCAGTCAGCGAACAAACGGCGTTGTCTATGGGCATCAACTTTGAGCTCCTGGGACAGTTGGATCTTGTACGGGTGTAGGCCCAAGTCCCGACGCAAAATTCACCAAGTTGAAGTCTGTGAAAGGCCAAGTTCTTGTGCACGGCGAGGAATAGACTGCCTCGGGATCTGCTGTACACTTTCACGGACCGCGGCAATGTTCTCGGCTGATCTTGCGTTCCTTGAACGTACGGCTGTTGGCTGATTGTTTACTGACCCGGTCGTCTCAAATTTGGCCACCAAACGTTGAAGAGTCGACTTTGAAGGGCCACCACGTCTACCGAAAAATAGGCACAATGCGCGCAACGTTTCTGGATGGCAAGTCATGCGTTATTTCTTTTCGACCATTTCAGTGAACTTTGGAGCGCTTGTTGCAGGATTTTTCTTTACTTGGTGTACTAACCACTGCCACCATTTCCCCGTGAAAGTTTTATTTGGAGCCTGTCGTCCCTTATTTCCCACACGATTTTCACGCATAAGGCGTTCAATAATGTGCTGAACTGTTAACGAACTTAACACATTTTTGAAATGCTCCAAAACTAACTCACGCTTTTCCCTTGAAGTACGCGGTCGCATGGTTAGAGCAAACAAGCGCACATCAAATTTAATATTGAAATAAAGCAAACAAAACATAAAATATCTTCATAGTGTGCTTTTCCATTTTCGCAAAATATTCTGAAATATGGAACACCTTACAAAAGAATCATATCTGCATCAAATAAGGTATGAGTGACTGTACATGCACGCACACACAAATAAGAATTTTCCAGCTGCACCATTTATATTATATCTACTGTAAATGGCTATGATGCTACTGCAAATAAAAGTACAAAAGTGTCAGTGTGCAAACATTTTAAAATATATGGACACCAAAACCATAAGTCTACTCATTTACCACCGAAGCCACCAACATTAACGAATGCCACCTGCTATTTTTCCACTTGTATTTGTTCATTTACTCACATGCTTGTATTTGAGAGTATATGCACATGTTGTCACGCAACACACATTCAAACACTTACTCAAGAAATGGAGAATGCGCGGGCGGATATGCACTCAGTGACGAATCAGAGTTGCCGCCTCAACAGAATGTGCGTGGGCGACGCATTGGGGGTGGTGCCAAATTTAATGCAACTGGTTGAATGATACATACCTACTTACGAGTATACATACATACATGCATATGTGTGTGTTAGTAAACATAGGAAGTTGGGTTAATTCATTGTTCATTTGCGTAAATGCTGGAGTGCTGTGTGGGCGCTTGTTAATTTTCTACGTTTCTTGTTTCGAAATGCCAACTGCTGTGGTAGATAGACTTGCATGTGGGTTTCCAAGCTCAACTTATGGTTAGTGGACTGCCAATTGGTTACTGTCGTTGCTGTTACTATAGTTTCTCTCCCTGCTGAATCAGAAAGCATTTGAGTTTTTTTATTTGTGTTGTTTGAATACTTAGAACTGGTCATTGCTGCAATTTTTATGGCGGTATTTAGTTTTTATGGGACAGTGATTAGTGCCTTACTGCCTTACTATGATACATATTGTGAAATGGTCGAATTTGCATAAATTCGCCGCAATGCTTAGTAAAGCACGACGGGAATGCAGGGACTTAATTGGAATCCTGTAAGGCTGCAGGCATGCACATATACGAGGTGTGGCTTATAATTAGCTGTACTGATTTTATAGAATATAGCAAATTGATTTCGTATTATTGACTTATTATCAGCTTTATAACACTCCCCCAAGCCTACAGAGCTCCATGCAAATCTTCCATTATTCGATATGGTGCTGGAAGCCCTCTTCTGACAGTTCCTTCTTTTCCAGCTTCACCTTAGGAAACCAAATAGGCGCAAGATCCCGCGAATAAGGCAATGCGGAATAAAACGGTACTTATTTTGCAGCACTGAATATTTTTTCGATTTGGTCTCATACCTCAAACAAATCTTGTCCATTTAAAATTAAATTTCAACAGTATTTCCAATTAAATGCTAAATGCAATGTAAGGGCATTTAAGAAATATACATAGTTTTCTTTACAAATAATTTTTGAGAATTTTTTGGAAAATTCTGATTTTTATTTATGAAATGCGCCGTTTTGCAAGAATTCATATGTGAAAAATGTTCTCTTATCTCCATTTCTATTGCTTGACCGTAAGTTAAAAATTGCGGTTGTAGTTGGTCTGCGGCCGCGCGGCCTTCTTCTTCTTCTTCTCCTTTCCTCCACTTCCAGAATAAGAAAGGATAATTTACACTTTCTGCTCTAGTAGAGATTGTAGTAGAGCTGGTGGTGACTCCAATGTATTCAATCGGAACAACTGATAGAGTGCGCGATTAGCAAAAAGCCCTTTATGACCAATCGCCGAAGGCCATAGTAGGCAGTGCTTTAGTTTTTTTAATGGAACAAATATTTATAATTATTATTCTTGTAAGAAATAAATAAATATCTATTTTCTGAAAAGCACATTTTTGTTTAAAACTTCCAAAAAGATAAAAATTCTGGAGCGTGGAGACTAACTCTGCACTAACATTTGATATTTTGCTTGAGATTTCTCAGTTATACTGGGCTAAGTTAGTTGAGAACGTAATATTTTCTTCACTAATATTTTTTGTTGGTCCAAAAATTCATTCAAAGTATGCCATTTCATGTAATTTTTGTATGCACAGTTATACTTGTATGTGTGTTAGTGTATGAAGCAAGTACGTGAATCAAAAATTCATAGAGAGTTCTCGTAATGGGAAAATAATTTGAGAGAGTAAAGAAGTGAGAATGAGATTTGAGTTGGCGATGTTTTGCTCACTTCAATGAATTTTTTAATGACGCTCTGGTATGTTGCCACTTAAATACAAAAATATTAGAAAACCAAGCATTTATTATTAAAACATGAAAGAGCCGCTTCAGAAAAAGTGTCTGAAAATATTTTTTATTAAGGGGATTTTTTAAATCTGAGGCGCTTTTTTTTACCACTGAATGGAATTGGGAAATTACCGACGGTTGTCTTGAAGTTAATTTTATCATTTCTATTACTTGGCATATGGCACTACAGCCTTACGGGCTTAAAGAATATTTCTGTCTATCTTCGTGGAAGTGACTTTCGGATGGATTATTTTGAGTTAGTGCAGCAGCGTATGTGGCAATTTGCAGAAGTTTAGCTCGTATAAGAGTATTTATTTTTTATACCAAAAATTTCATTTACTTCATTAACAGAAAAAAACTATCTGCATGCGCAGCCAAGAAAAAAGTATAATGTATTTATGTAACTCCCTCTGGGTGTGGGAAAATATCAAGTTGGGAACCAGAAATTTTAGGGAAAGAATGTCTAAATACTTACTGAGATATTTGCCAATATATCTGGAGAGATAGGAAGGGAATATAGTTACATATTAAATACATTATGGTTAGAAAATCGTCCTCTCCATAATTGCAACTACAGCAATAGATATACCTTGTTCATTAGAGCGAGTCGATTTAAAAATCGCTCATTGCTCTGTGGAACTCGTATTCTAGGGATTAAAATAAGAAACTTTGCCGAAAGAACTATACCTCTAAAACGAATTCCCCCAATTTCAAAATATTACCATTTTTGGCCTTTACATGAAAAAATCAGCTAAATGGCTATGTTTTTTCTTTATTTTTATTTATTTACAATATAATAATATTTATTATTTATTTATAATAATATCTATTTTTTCTCTTAAGAAATTTATTTAGTCAGAACATATGTAAATGAAAAAATTTATTTAAGTGAGTTATAGAAAAGAAACTAAAAAAAACTAAAAAGTTCGACCCAAATTGGGGGCCATCAGAATTCGATTTAGAGGTATGGTTCCTTCGGCAAAGTTTCTTATTTTGATCCCTGGAATATGATTTTCACAGAGCAATGGGCGATTTTTTTGCCTCCCCACAAATCTACCCGGCTTATGGTTCATGCACTTGAAAAATTTGTGAAAACATCTCATTATTTAGTTGCATCCAGCTGAATTATACCGACTTATTCAGATCATCATTTAGTTCTGTCTCTACATATATTTGTTGAATGTAGCTAATAGAGTACCTACCTTAAGCTCGGGAAATTCAACTTCTACTCAAAAATGCTAAAATACGAACTCTTACAATGCTATGGTAACCCTAATCCCATGTCGATGTTTCGTTCATAAGGTGTCTTCTAAGCTTTAGCTAAACATATCCGAAGAGATCTCTTCAAATTTTTTTATTTTAATAATATTTTAAAGTAAAAGTGTCATAAGTCTATTTCTGATTATTCTGAAATTTTATTGCCAATATCCTCTGTAGACTTTTACGAGGATCGTTTTCGCGAAACATTTACTCAGTAGCTTCCGTTTTTGTGCTTTTAAATGGCACATTTGAGTAATAAATTGTTCTACGAAGATATTTATTGGAAAATTTCATTGTGGGTTACCTGAGACACAAAAACCGCTAATATAAGCGTTTACTCGTAATTGGTAAAAATACTCGTTTGAGCAACATGTCTCATAACGACTACAGACTATAACTTTGTTCTACAACGGAGATCTAGTTATGATGCCTTTTCAGGATTATTTGGACGCTTTTCTGTTCTAGTTAAAAGAAATTAAGTTTACTGTACTATGTAACTTTTGTTTCAGAACAGGCAATGGAAACTGTCCAACATATTTTATTCACATCTTCGCATTAATTACAATTAATCCACAGTTGCACCTTCGTTAAGATACATCTACATCATGTCTTACATATAATATCTACACATGGGTGTATTTACATATATATTTGTTTAATTAATTTTTATATACTATATGGCATCATACATACGAATTCTCTTTCAAACATTCACCATTGACAGGCAGCGCAGCGGAATCGACGCTTGCTCTCAGCTCTCTTCAAAATGACTTGTGCAACAATTTGCAACTATGCCAAAACTTCGTGCACGAACCTTGCAAGACATCCACAATTTTAAACATTTCCGAGTTGGTATATTAAGGATAGCGAAAGCTTCAGCAGATTCAGTCGAGTTTTAAACTTACACTCAAGTGGAGTAGCGATTGCGAGTTGTTGGCTCGTACTCAAACGTACAGTAGTTGCTTGTGTAGTGTAGTTTGTTTGCTAGTAAAAAATTGAATATCTTATAATAATTTAATTTATATACACACATACACAAATTCATCAATTTTAGAATAAAGTCAAGAAATGAATTTTTATACTCTCAGTTTAAATACTTCTAAATAAATTCCAGTTACGGTTGTGGTTGTTGTTGTTGCTATTTGTGTAATAAAGTGTAGTGATGGAAGAGAGTTTTCGTTACAAAAAAAATACCAGAGTTAACTTCTGTGCGTTTAACTCAAAAAACAACATTTCTAAAAACACCCTTTAGCACTTTGTGGAGTCACGGTTTCTGCCGCCAGGTGCACTTGGCGGTGAAAATCGTAAAAAGTGTAAAGTAAAAGTTAAAAAAGAAATCAGAAAAAGAAATGAGAGACATAATACATAAATACCTAAGAAATATATGCATAAGGGGTATCCGGGTAGGCGTAGCTGCTAGAAGTGGCAGGTTGAATAATGCTCTGTCATTTACAGCTTTGGGGCATAATTTGTTGAAAAGTAGATAAACAAACAGTAAGCGGAAAATAACAGTTACACGATAGTTGAAGGCTATTGAAAGCGTAAGAGGTTTAAAAATAGCACACGAGTGCCGAGCATATGCGTTAAGCAATGCCAAAGGAAGCCATGTTTCCGGCCGCAGGTTCCTGCTAAGAATCAAAATGGAAGAAAAAAATTATATGAAAGACACAATAAAATCCTTTAGAAATGCATCCTTAAAGAAACCTTCTAATCAATTTCTGGGGAGTGCTACTGCAATAACCGTCCTAGGCCGAGTATAAATCTCGGCTTCCGCAAAAGGACAACCCAACGACGGTAACGTAGTAATTTCCCCTCATGAAGAATCATCAAAGCAGAAACAATTTTTTTTATTTATCAGCGTAATTTTCTTTGCGTGGCGGCTAGATGGTTGGCCGCCTAAAATATGCACGCGTAAATAATATCGATAAGCTCATAAATACTGATGTGCGTTATTGCCACCGTTATTGCCAAAACGTGTGCCGGAAAGCATACTTACAAATGTACGTAGATAGCCCAATGCCTGCTTGGCCATTTAAAAGGCAATTAAATAAATCATTGTCTATTTTTTGGCGCAATGCCATATAAATTTTCCCATATACACGTAGTTTCACAATCTATTTTGATTGTTTGTTTTTTAGCTCTTCTAAATATTAAATGCGTTATTTGCTGTTATTTGTGTGGACACAATTAATATCCGCATAAGTTGAGAATCGGGCATTCGAGTTATGGCACTTCAAATACTTAGCTGTGTCACTGAAGTGGGCATGATGAGCCCATGTATTTTTATAAATATTTGTTTAATGTCTCTATTTTAAGTGTAAAGATTTATTGGTAGAATACAACGGCATATAAAACGGTTTATAGCTTCAATGAAACGCAATCGATGTGTAAGTGTTTAGACAATTTTTAAGAATTCGAATGTGAACGATTGAAAATATTAAAAACAAAATAGCAGTATCTTTGAGTATTTTTTAAAGATTTTGTATTGAAATACTTGCCACTACATAAAAAAATAGAAAAAATAAAAAATATATATAAAAAAAAAAATAAGAAATATATATTTTTTAAAGTTTTTTTATTTTTTTGAATGAGTCTTTTAGTTAAACCACTTGTAAAATGAAGAGACGAAGTGCTTATAATTACCACAACCATTTATTTTAAATAAAATGTACGCCTTATCCTCCGTAGGCGTTAAAGCAAAAAAGTTATAATAATAAACTTTTCTAAAAGTAAGACATTCTTTGATTTTACAACACATACATGTAGATATATTAATTGAAACGATGTAATAAGTACATTTTAAATCTAACCAAGTCTGACTGACAATATAATATTTTTCTGCTAATGATCCTGACATCGAGCGTGCATTGAAATTTCAGCGTAACCTTAGGTCCTATGTAGGATATTAAGAATCGTATAACCAGAGAAGCCAAAAAAAGTCGCTAGTAACAGATTTTGTTAAAAAAAGCCCGACAGAAGCCTTGAAAAACGAACGCAATTTAAATTTGAATCAAACCCGGATATATTTGCTGATGATAGCAGTTTTAGTTCAGTACACAAAAGACCTGCACGTAGTTGCGCAACCGATTTGTTACACAGGCCAACAACCAAAAAACTTTTTCGATAATTTTAACTTTTTACTTTGTAATTTGGTGCCCTGATTACGAAAAGAATTATTAAAAAGTTATATCATCCATCAATTTTTCACATTTTACAATTAAGTAAAAATAAAGTTCATGTACCAAAATGTATCGGATATATTTTAAACTTCTTAAATACTTTTTAGTTGGCAACATTATTAAAATGTAGTCAGATTGGCAATGAAGGAAAATGTTTTTAAGTTGGTCGTTCTTATAAATTTAACAGCTGCTAGCTTTCTTTCAGTGAGTTATAACCTCAAATTGCTGTGCGTTTTTTATTCAAAATTAAAATGGTTAAACGTGATTGTAAAAATGCTCCTAACGCTTTTTGCTACATATGTGGTAATTTTGTCATTAAAAAACATTAAAGGGAAATTACTGACTTTGTAAAAAAAGTTTACTTTGCATATTTTGGTTTAGAAATCAGTAATCAAGACAAGTGTTGGGTTCCGCATAAAGTATGTTATGTTTGTGTCGAGGATCTAAGCAAATGGCTTAAAAAAACGAAGAAAGCTTTTAAATTTGCGGTACCCATGGTATGGAGAGAGCAAAAAAACCATTTAGACGATTGTTATTTTTGCTGTATAGATGTTAGTGGATATAACTCCAAAAATAAAAAAGCCATTATCTATCCTAATGTTACATCAGTTGATCAGCCGGTAGAACATGGCCCGAGCTTTCCTGTCCCTGTGTCACCTGAGGATATTGATGATGTTTTACAGTCTAGTTTCGAATTTAGTCAAAGTCAATCGACTGATATTCTATTTGAATTGGAGACTTTTAGATATGCAAATTTAACCTTTCCAACTCTCTAACGCCCCTGTAGAGGGCGAATTCAAAATAGTATAACTTTTTTTATAATATATTAATCGCAAAAATATTTTTAAAAATTGATTTTAAAGCTGAAGAGTAGTACTTTGCGATGCCGTTGTGGAAAATTAAAAAAAACTTTACCTTGCTCAAAAAAAAATTTTTTAAATGGCTAAAATCTGCATTTTTTGACTATTTAACCTCAAATTGCCAAAAATCCTGACGTGCTGGAGCATTTTCAAGGTCATATTCGTTTTCAGGATAAAAAAACCTTCAGAAAACACCCATAGCGGTTTTAGAAACTGTAAAAAAGCGAGATTTTGCAGGCCTGTGTTATTCTTAATTTCAATTGAAACTTTTATATGTTGTAATAGGACTATGAATAAGTTCGTGCGGTTTTTTTTCGAAATTTGAAACTTTATTGACGTAAAATGGTTACAAATTTAATATTCAAAATATTGTCCATCGCTTACTACTACTTTTTCCCATCTTTCTGGCAATTCACGGATTCCCTTTGTGAAAAATTCGGTCGGTTTTGCCGCAATCCACGAATCGATCCATTTTTTGACTTCATCGTAATTACGGAAGTGCTGGTCAGCCAGGCCATGTTGCATCGATCGGAAGAGATAGTAATCGGATGGCGCAAGGTCTGGACTATACGGCGGGTGGGGTAGGACATCCCATTTGAGCGTTTCTAAGTATGTTTTGACCACTTGTGCAACATGTGGCCGAGCATTGTCATGTTGCAAAATAACTTTGTCGTGTCTATCGGCGTATTGCGGCCGTTTTTCTCGCAGTGCTCGGCTCAAACGCATCAATTGTCGTCGGTAGACATCCCCCGTAATCGTTTCATTCGGTTTCAGTAGCTCATAATACACAACACCCAGCTGGTCCCACCAGATACACAGCATAACCTTCAGGCCATGAATATTCTGCGCCGACGTCGATGTTGAAGCATGGCCAGGGTATCCATACGTTGCCCGACGTTTTGGATTGTCGTAATGGACCCACTTTTCATCGCCAGTCACAATTCGATGCAAAAAACCCTTTCTTTTGTGCCGTTGAAGCAGTTGTTCGCATGCCATAAAACGGCGTTCAACGTCTCTTGGCTTCAATTCATACGGCACCCAATGGCCTACCTTTCGGATCATTCCCATGGCTTTTAAACGTTTGGAAATGGTTGATTGATCAACTCCCAAAGTTTTTGCAACCTCTTCTTGCGTTTGAGCCGGATCTTGATCGAGCAATTCCTCCAATTCGGTATCCATGAACTTTGGCGGCGCACCCTCGCGTTCTTCGTCTTCCAAGCCAAAATCACCACTTTTAAAGCGTGCAAACCACTTCTGGCACGTTCGCTCAGATAGAGCATGCTCACCATAAACTTCCACCAAGATACGATGACTTTCGGCTGCTTTTTTCTTCATATTAAAATAATGAAGAAGAATTCCCCGCAAAAACACATTATTTGGCACGAAATTCGACATTTTCAAGTGTGGTAAAAATATTGTTGTTTACGCTTCAAATAAAAAACTTATACTGACGTTTGTGCCTTACGACAGTAGCTCTCCAATGAATGTTTGGAAATGTGGATCGATGGAATAATAATCAAGTTACGCCATCTGTTGTAAAACCGTAACGAACTTATTCATAGTCCTATTATGTAAAGGGTGACCTATTTAGAGGTATCGGGTTTTAAATTGAAATAAAACAAAGAAAAGTCAAATTGATTGGGCACTATTTAGAACCATTTATGAAATTTATTTTGCGCCGTGATTCCGCCATTCATAAACACCAATTTTGAATGATTCGCTGGAGGACTTCAGTCAGTATCGCGTGAACAACTTTATTAATGTTGGCTTCCAATGCCTCAATCGAAGCTGGTTTATCCCTAAAGCATTTATACTTTTATACCCAGACAAATAAAAGTCCAAAGGTGTGATCTTGGTGGCCAATCCACTAGTCCGAGACGAGAGATAAATTGCTCACCGAAACAAGAAGGCAGTAAATTCATTGTTTCACGGTCTGTATCGCAAGTTGCCCCGTCTTGTTTAAATGTTGTGGAGATCACGTACTTCATTTTCCGGCATCAAAAAGTTAGCAATTTTGCTTATTGACGTAGCCATTAAGCCAAAAATTGGACTCATCGCTGAACACTATAAGTTGGCTTGAGCGCTAAGTAATGAGCACTTCTCACAGAGCATCGATTTTCGTGACATAGTTGTACGATTTGTAAATGTTGTTGAGCCGTAAGTCTTTCCTTGATCAAATGCGAATTAACACTAAAAAAAATTATGTATTTAATTTGACAGTAGCCACGCCTGATCTGTCAATAAAAGCTTATTGGAAAAAGTACCTCCAATCTTTTCACCCTTTATAAATACATACAATATGGATTGAATTTTAACTGCAAACAATTCCCCATTTCCATTTCCTTTTGTAATATATAATAATTTTTCTGTTTTAGAAATAGGTAAAGTGGATTATTATTGCTTTTTTATTTATTATTATTATTTTTTTTTTGTTTTAAAAACATTTGAAATTATGTTTCATAAACTTTTTTGTTTCTGTTGTGGAGCAGGTTCTCTTATTTATCAAATTTCGCAGCCATTTTTTACAAGGATTTTCCAAGGAACATAACTGCCGTGTAAAATAAGGTTGGGGTGTACAAACAAATTAAAAATTTCTTGAAAATGACAAATGACGGTTTTTAGGTTATTACTTCAGCGGACTACTCCTATTTGCATAGGGATAGCCAATTTCCCAAGAGCTTTGGGTTAATCAAACATAGAAGTAAATAATTGTATCTCCATTTACGTCCATTTTCTAGCAATTTTCTAGCACTTCATTGGCACAGGTGGAACCCTCAATCTGTATACTACGACACGAAAAAAATTTTCTTATATTTTAAATTAATATCGAGCCACATGCCACAAATACAATCTCAAAATACCTGTGATGAATATTTTCAAACAAAATAATGAAGAAAAATTAACAACTTTTTGCGACTGTCGGTTTTACGTTACCGGAGCAAACTGAATTTATATCCGGTTAATTGCTGTCATTTGATTCAAGCTCATTTATAAGGCTATATTCAAGGTGAATCCAACCCAATCCAGGCAAGGAGATATCCATTCTGCAAATACAACAATTTGACGGGCTACTGTAAAATTTCAGCTGAAGAAAGAAGAGGGTGTGAAAATACATAATTCGGTTTGGTTTATTTATATTATAATCAAAAAAAAAAAAAAAAATTTTAAAATAAAATTAAAAAAGAAAATGAAAAACATTTATGAAACAAAAATTTTACCAAAGGAAACAATGAATAGGCTTCTGTATGAAAAACTTAGCCGTGCACTAATGTTGTTTATTCTGGTAGATAATTTCTTCGCATTTATTTATGGAATATGAAATCCAGCATACGTCTGCCATGGCTACGCGGTTAATAGTCTATTCGATCAGTCCTATTGTTAAGTACTTTTTTCATTAAACTTAGCCTTGAATGGCTGGAATATTGCAATAAATCGATTGTTAAGCCCGCTATATGGCAAGTTGCGCTGTCTTTTTGGAACTAAATGTCGTCGATGTTTAGCAGTTAAATTTTTTGAAACAAAAGTTCAGTCAGTAATCTACACCCAAAATGGATGAATTGTCTTTAGCTCCGTAAACAGATTTTTTTTCAAAGTAAATGTCTGTAATTTGGAAGCATTGTTCTGGCGTTAAACGACTCAAGCTGACTTGCCAAACCTTACGGAACCGCAACGTCAACCAGTTTGCCATTCTCAACTGTCAAATCATAGTTAACGATATCGATAGTCCCATGCAGTTAAAGAAACACCCGATAGATAAGCATTTAATAGTTGTTACCCACGGCGCCGCCTGTAAAAATTATTTTATTCAGCTTAACACAAACGGGCTCCCATTTTTTTATCTTTCTCATAAAACTGTTCCTTTTTGAACAGTCTATACTTAGTCTTCTGTAATCGGCTATGCAAATGAACCCTCTTACTCACTTAAGAGCTGTGTAACTTAATAAAAATACTTACAATTTTATGATAAGGTGAGTACATAAAAAATGTTTAAAGTCGGTTATGCAAAGGTACATCAAAGTAAATATCAAGAGCGCACAAACACCGTGGCGTCAAAGTGTACATCTCATTTTTATTCATTTATCGATGTCATAAAAGAAATACAAATTTGGGCGCAATATCTAAATTCCCATTTTTATTGTACTTATAAAGTAATAACAAATATCAAAAGCGAAAAATCTACTGAAAAAAGATTTTAAATGTAAATTTTGGAGTTACGTCTCTGTGCACCTGTTTTAGTAAGACAATTTGTATTGCCCTTGGGTTGAAGAGCATGAACCGAATAAAAATTTAGATATTTCGTCTTTGACTTCTGTTATAATATAAGTACAACTACCGCTCTCATAACGCCCTACAAGAATTAGATAATGGCGATAAGTACAGTCATTACTCACCATTAAATCTAATGTTCTAGGAATCTGGATGGTATTCGCCCAAGATACTTAAGTACATTTTACCTAAGATATTGTCGTATTGGGATAATGAATGTTATCCTAACCAAGTCAGGGTTCCCTAACTCTAAAAAGCTAAAATAAAGCTATTTCTAACCAAAAAGTCGATGAACACTACGCAACCATTGAGAATCGCTTAAAATGGTATCAGGATTGCTTGGTACAACATGTGACAATTCATTTAGTAAAAGCTGAATTGAATTCATATCTTCCTTTCCCACAACAAATCGTTTTTGAATTTGCTTCAAAAGTTTTGTATACAATTTTCGGATATTTAACTTAATGCTAAGCTTTTGCGCATCGATAACTTTATCTGACTTTAAAAAACTCTCAGCCTTAGAACCAATAAATATTTCGTCGACGGGTAAATGATTTAGTTCATTGCTAAGACTAAAATCCTTTAAATTATTCACAAATCTTACGAAATTATTTTTCATGTAGTTACTTAGTTTAATTTAAAAATATTTCAATTTTGTCACACAAAAAGGCAACCTCATATTTTCGGATTGAAGTTCCCTGTTATTGTAATATTATTTATTATTTTTGAAACATAAGGAGAGGAAAGCGTATATAATTTAATCTCAGGTTCTGACATTAGATTTGCAAGCTCAATTGACTTAACGCCATTCACTTCTAATGAAAAAAGAAGAAAGTTGAGCTGTACTGTATAAAAAGGCAAATTACTCAGGTTTTGCGTCTTTAAGAAAAATGTACAAAATTTTTAACGTGTTTGGTACAATGTACCATCTGTGGCAACCGTGAATATAAGTAAACTATGTTAGTTTAATCGGCTAACATTAGTTCTCTATGCACATTAACTTTCTGGGAAAAAGTTTCTGCTATAAAAAATGGACTTGGAGAATCCTTTTTCAAAGAACTCGTTGAATTTGTAAATACTGTAATGTCATTGCCTGCGGAGAGATAGTTTTTTGATCTCAACCTTGTAAAAACTAGACTTAGAAATAAACCTGAAATGTAAATGCTAAACTATATAATGCTTGCGAATGATATAAATAAAAACCAAACCCAGGAACACAGTGTTTCGTCAGCTAAATATGATATTATTTTTAAAATGATACATAGGTGGAATATGAGATTTTCATAAAATGAAATAAAATCATCTCAATTCGTATTTAAGTACTGAGTCACAGAAAATACAAATTAATTGATGAAATGAAAACAGTTAAAAAATGTATTCAAATAAAATTTATTTCACTAACTCATTTACAAATACTGTGGGCAAAAAGTAAGGTGAATTTATTTGTCAAACTTCGCGGGATAAAAATTTCGCTCTAGTTATTATTTCATGAGTTGGCAGCACTGTTAATAACATCTGGGCCAACTTTCGTGTGAATGTCATTATCAGTAATATATTTACGCTTGTGTTTACCAAACGACCGTGTGACTTCTGGCTATTCCCAAAACTCCAGAGACTACACCGGGGAACGCGTTTCGAGTCGATTGAGGAGATAAAAGCTGACTCGAAGAAGGTGCTGATGGCTATACCGCAAATGGACTATTTGGCATGTTTCGGGGATTGGAAAAATCGTTGGTATAAGTGTATTTCATCGAGAGGGGATTATTTTGAAGGGGATGAAATTGATTTACAAGAATAAATAAAGATTTTTCATTTTACAACCAAATTCACCTTACTTTTTGCCCACAGTATATGCCCATCTATCATGTTATAATCGAGATAGCTGCTTTGGCTGCTTTAAGCGGAACAGATACTAAATAAAAACTTTAATTTAACCTGTTCGTAAACCGTCGTGAACTTTCACAACTCACCATCAATAAAAAAACTTAGTTAAAATCATATTTGAAGTTCACTAAATATTGAAAAGTAAAAAGTGCATTAAACAGTAGTTGCCAGACTTTTTTTAGTTTCATATTTAATTTTGATTTAAGCGTTCACATTCGTGTTAAAACATATTTCATAAAGAACCGAGAACTAAAAAAATAAATAAATATTTTTTAAAGCAAGAAAAGAACAAATAAATGAAAAATTAAAAAAACAATTTGAATTTTTAATTTGGTTCAGCAATTAACATTGCTTGTTAAATAAATAAATTAATTAATATACAAATAGCAGCTTACAATTTTGTATTTGTAGGCCTTTAACCATAAATGATGACAGTACTAGGAGTTGTGTTGTGAGTTAATGCGTAGCTTTTCTGCTAAAAGAAGTTGTTATAACTTCCGAGTGAATCTTTCTTCATAAGTATTTGTTTTAAAGTTGAGAGAAGTGTTAAAGCTTGTGAGTAATTCTTTTACAAAGCTTACTTTCTTAAAGTATTCAAATATTCTTTTCTATCGTTTGCTATTTTTGACAAACTAATTTTTTTGCTCAGATAGTTCCAATAAGGCAATAAGACAAAAAAGAAAAGTAAATAAACTATCTGTTGAGATGTTTCGTGCACAACTTACAAAGTCATTCAAAGTTACTCCTGATGGTACAATTTAATATTTGGCTAAGTAGGGTAAGACATTTATAAACTATTTCCTTTGTATAAATTAATTCTTAATTCTGATTTTTTTGCAAATATACTGAAGAAATCTGCATCATTCCGTGCTGAGCAACAGTTGTTCATCTACGCTCTAAATTCTGAGTTGGCTAATAACAAGCCTGGTTGTTATCAAATTGATGGGTTTCATATTTCGAGAACCAATCTAAATTTGTCGATTTGTAAGCGAATAGTACAGGCCTTTTTTTGCCGAAACGAATTGGTCCTATAATTTCGGGAAATCTGTTTCTATTTATAGTTCCATAAAAAAAATTTTGGAATCACATTTTTTGTGCCAGAAATGCGATAACTTCATGTTAATAGCCTCGTCATTTCATCTTTACTTTCATATTCATCTTCTTCAATTTGTTCAGTCTATGGTATTAGAAACGAAGCAGTTCGGCACTAATGAACATCCCTACCGGCATGTTTTGCTAAAACCAACGCCGCTATATGGATGAGTGAAAAATTGTTGTAATTTCGCATGTTGCAAGATAAGTGTGCAGATTCTTATATTCGCACTTCCGTGATTTAGTTTATTTAATTCTTGGCATTTCGTCATATATTTGAGTGCTTTTAGAAATTTTTCTTTTGCGCAAAAGCATACTCCTTTCACCAGTTCACCAGTACTGTTATAATCGGGCTTTCCCCAAACTTATATAAAACCACGCATACGCTAAGCGAAATAGCTTTATGAGACACTGAAAAACAATGTTTTTTGTAATAAAATAATTAGAGGTTAAGTCTTTTTATCGTTCGGTATAAGGAAGAAAACAAACATAAGAATAAAATATACAAAAGAATTTATCTCAGTGTTTCATTGTAAAAATTTACAAATTTTCGAAGACGTAAAAGGAAATAGATTTATGGGAAAAAGCTAATAATAAATAAAACCTTAAGAAAACAATAAAAAATACTATTTAATAGCTTGTATGCCTCCCTTATTTATTATAACTGTTACTAGTCGCAGTGACTGAAGGACACTAGTTATTTTTTGTCCATTCCTCTTGAATAGCTTCTTAAATGGGCCATTAAAATGGCGTCCGCCTTTATAAACATGCTTGCTAAGAATGTTCCAGAGGGGAGTGCATTTGTCGTCATTGTCCACTACTTTTCACAACCATCGAGATTGCATTTTTTTCATCGCTAAAAAGGATGGATGCCATTTATTATCCCAAAAGCTATGATTATATGCGCATTCAAGTCTAACGCTTTGTGATATGCATCAGGATTTTTCAAAAAGTTGTGGATGGTATTTTTATTACGATTTACTTATAGCGCTATTTTGTGAACGGAGACTCCAGATTCACTATAAACTAGAATACTAGAACGCTTCTCGCTAGAGAGCTGCGTTCCTCTTAGTATAGTGCCCTAAAAAGTTATTTTCTCCGCATCAAAACTATTTATTTCCTAATAAAAAAAGCTACTGAACTTACCTTAAGGTATCTTCTAACCTGTAAAATGTGTATAAAAATATCACGCAATTGCCACGACAACAAATAAAATGTTATCCAAACCACTTGTCTCTTGTAACTATTTCATTAAAGAAACTCAAGCAACGCTCAAACGTAACAGGACTTGCAGCAAAATATAAATAATTTAAAACTACTGCTAGTTCGTGCACACATTTACGTACATTATAAGGCAATTCAAGAAAATAGTATGCAACTTTAGAAGCAAAATTATGAAGTTGGTTTGTCCCATACAGCTATTTCGTTAAGTGTATTTTATATCCCAAAGTTTTTTGCTACGCACTCATACAAGTACGCAAGAGTGTTTTCTGTTGTTTTTTTTCGCTTTTTTGTTTTGCACTTAAACTGCCACAAGCGAGCTTGGAATGGGAACTTTGATTTGTTATTTCTTCTCTTCCACTACCACCACCACCACCCACAGAGCGTTGACGCCACTCGATGTTGCTCAGTTGTTGATGCACAGTGTCACATTCTCATGTAAGCAGTGGGCGGAAATGCTAAATATTATTTGTTTCGGACGAAATTTGATTTGAACATTGTTATAGGTATATTCAACAGCAGCCATCTGTAAGCCAAATTTAAATTGGTGGGCGCTGAGAATTTTTATGAATAAATCAGAGTACGTAGATAGGAAGTTTTGTGCGAATTCGGACTCAGGTAAAGATAAAGATCTGAATATACTTATATAGTTAAAGAATCACTAACGTAAAGAAAGATATCAGGGCGGTGTAGCCAGAAATTCAAATGCTTCGTTCTGACGCTGTGCTGTGCAGTTAAGCATTAGGGGAACTACTGCATGCAGGATTTTGGATAAAAATTTTCGGAATTTTCACATATCATCATTTGGATCGGAAATATCGCCGAATTTGGTTACTTGTAATTTCTAAAGAATAAAGTTTATGCTAATAAGCCGAAGACTATGGAAAAGCTTAATGCCAACATTCAAGTCGAAATCGCAGCAAATAAAATGAAACTTGAAAAATAAGCTCGCTTTTGCCTTTCAATAATGGAGGGCACTTAAACAGTAATGTGATTAGAAACTAGTTGAGATAAATTTTCATAAAAAATATGGTTAAAATATTAATATTCCAATGCAACTTTGCTTGTAGAAATTTAAAACACCGAAATTTTGTTGCAAAGTTAGGTGTCCCACACGGTAGCATCATTGGTTTGTATTTTTTTGCTAGGTTTACCACTCATGTGAGGGCCTACTTTCAATACATGGAAACCTCCCGTAACCGGACACTGCTAGCTTCCTAATTTTTGCCAGGTTACGAGAGATGTACAGTTATGGGAATGACATAAAAATAATATTAAAATTTAAATTTAATAAGTGGGTGTTTACATAAACAATTGTAATTGGCGCGATAACCGGTTACGCGATTTTGGACGTGTTTAACAAAGTGCGTCAGTCGTTTCTTTTTCGTGTTAACCGGTACCATTAGGACATACCAAGTGAAGCCAAGTCCTTCTCCACCTGATCTTTCCAACGTAGAGGAGGCCTTCCTCTTCCTCTGCTACCACCAGCTGGTACCGCAACGAATACTTTCAGAGCCGGAGCGTTTGTATCCCACACATTTGGCTGGCTGCCAACGTAGCCGCTGGATCGATATTCGCCGTCGCCAATGTGCAAAGGTCCAAAAATCTTACGCAGAATTTTTTTCTCAAACAAACGACGCTTGCTTTATTGGATATTGTCATCGTCCACGTTTCTGCTTCATACGATAAGGCGCCACACTTTCCTCGTAACATACGTTTAATTTTGTTCTGAATTTTGGTGTGCGATCCAATAAGATGCATAGCAAGATCTTTAATAAAAAGTGAACGCATTTTGTACTTAAATTATACCGACAAATATTTCAAGTCCAGTTCCATCTGCTGCGCTTATATCTGGATCGTTAACGTGTGAAACTTTGTGCAGACGAGGAAGATGTAACAAACCAACTATTCATTTCATTCCCCTTAATTCTGTATGTCGCACGTGCTTGATCTTTGAATTTCAGTTGTGCCTGTAAAATATGAAAAATATAAATATTTGTATATTCCACAATCAAATCAAAAAAAATATTAAAAAGTTCCCAACTATCATGCAACGTGCCAATATTTTGTGAATAGGCGGTTAATTTCGAGGGATTTTCGAATATATTTTCTATAGGCGTTCGCATAGTTGGGTATGGTTTATTTTCCATCTTCCCCAACCTCGTGCTTTATAGCGGACTAATGAGTACTGCATATTTCTGCGTCACTGTCATCACTATCCTTTTTGGTTTGTTTTTTATTTATTTGTTTATTTATATCAACAGTACAGAGTATACGGCGGCCGCCGTAGTCGAATGGGTTGGTGCGTGACTACCATTCGGAATTCACAGTGAGAACGTCGGTTCGAATCTCGCTGAAACACCAAAATTAAGAAAAACATTTTTCTAATAGCGATCGCCCCTCGGCAGGCAATGACAAACCTCCGAGTGTATTTCTGCCATGAAAAAGCTCCTCATAAAAAATATCTGCCGTTCGGAATCGGCTTAAAACTGTAGGTACCTCCATTTGTGGAACAACATCAAGACGCACTCCACTAATAGGGAAAGGAGCTCGGCCAAACACCCAAAAAGGGCGTACGCGCCAATTATTTTTTAAATTTTATTTATTTATTTTTATTCATTTTAGTAAGTCAAGAAATACAAAGTTTCTTACACTACATAGAACTAAGAGTATTTAAGCTTAGGAAACTAAATTAACAAATATATACTAGGTAATTATTTAGATTTCTTACAAAGGAAGAAATTTTTTAATTGGATATTAAATACATGTTTCGCCCTGGAAAAGTCTAAATCCAAAAGAGAGGCGAGATAGTTAATGTCAGACAGCGTTCTAACAAGAGGCGCATTGGCACTATATAATGTCCTGCTAAAGCCTGCATGAAAAATTTTGCAACGGCGAAAATTCCTGCAAGGAACATTAAAATGTATTCTTTCTAGAAGAAAAGGGCAGTCAATTAGTCCATAAACGAGATCGAAGGTAAAAGAAGCTGCCTGAAACGTACCTCTGTCACTTAATGAACAGAGACTAATGAAACGACAGCGTGAGTCGTATGATGGTTTGGGGTCTGAGAAATTGAGTGAATGTAGCGCGAAACGCACAAAAATTTTTTGAACCCTCTCCACTCGATTTATATGGACTGAATGATAAGGTCTCCAAATAAAAGAGGCATAATCTAATTTGGACCGCACAAACGCAGAGTATAAAATCTTAAGAGTATATAGATCAGTGAAGTGCGATGAGTGACGTCTAACAAAAGCGAGCATATCAAGTGATATGGAAATGGCATAATTTAGGTGCACGATAAAATTAAGCTTTGAATCAAAGAAAACCCCTAAATCTTTTATCACATCAGACGAAGCAAGATATGTATAATTGATATGATAAGAGGTATAGAGGGGGTTTCGAAGCTTAGAAAATGAGATTTTATGACATTTTTCAATACTAAGAAATAGACGATTCATAAGGCACCAGGAAAATAAATTATTCAACTCGGACTGTAGGGCGGCTGCATCACTAGAATTTCTTATTTCAGCGTACACTTTTAGGTCATCAGCATAGAGAAGAAAATTAGCGAAGGAAAAGCACGAACAAATATCATTAATAAACAAAACAAATAACAAAGGTCCTAAAATACTGCCCTGAGGTACACCATCGAAACTACAGTACAGCATCTCTTTAATAAATAGGATCGAATCCAATCAAGGAGCGAAGAATGAAAACCGAGACAAGCCAATTTAGTTTCTAAAATCGTATGGGAGATTTTATCAAAGGCTTTAGAGAAATCCGTGTAAATCGCGTCAGTTTGGAAACCATTCTATATACAGTAGGTTCTGTTTTTATGCGGTAGATACGTTCCACAAGAAACAGCATAAAAAAAAACAGCATAAAAAAAACTACTAGTTCTATAGTAAAACTATAGATACGTTTCAAATGCTAAAACCGCATAAATCTGAAATAATGTAATAAAATCGCATAAAAAAGGGCACTAGTCCCATATTATAACTATAGATACGTTCCATTGACCGCATGAATCTGTGATGAGTTTTTGCTTAGCTGGTTTAGAATCTGGTTTATATGTACAATTCCCGATAGGTCGACATGCATTTTGTAATTTAAAAAAAAACCGCACTACTTCAAAACCGCATAAAAAACAGCCGCATAAAAACAGAACCTACTGTATATAGTATAGAGTGAGACTAAGGTCTTTTAATAGTACTTCAACATGAGTATATTCTCGTACACTAGAATGATTTTAACGTGAAAGTTTCTTAATCTAAATTTTCCAGTTTAATAACAAAACAATCTAATATATGTAAATTAACTAATATATTATAATAAGAAGGTAAGGCTTTGGTAGTAGGAAAAAAAATAATGTTTTAGAGAAGAAAGAAAACAAAAGAAGTAATTAGAGAATATAGAAAGAAATTTAATGCCCTAATTCATTGCAATCAAACGCTTTTAAAGTATTTATAGACTTGTGCCCTGTAGTTAAATCTGTTAAGTCCAGCCTTCACAGTGTCGGGTAAGGGGGCGTCCATAAATTACGTGAGATGTTTAAGGGGGGGAGGGGGTCGAGTCAAATCTCATCTAATCTTACGTTGGAGAGAGGGGGGGTCTCGGCAAATATCACGCAATTTTTTTTCTGATTGAAACAAAAAAATTGTACATGCTTAAGATTTAATCTCCATTGCTTTTGCTCCATTTCTAATACGCGTACCGATTCAACCGCTGAATGCCTTCATCAGCACGCCTATTGATCTCTATTGCCCAAGTATACGTGATGATTTAGAGAAAATATGCTGCAGTACATGCGGTATTTACTTCGCATCTATCACAAGAGCTGCAGAGCACAGGAAAGCAGCTCACATTGCACCAGCTAAGCAAGCGCGTATGTTCCGCAAAGTGCGACCCTCACGGATTGTCACAAGACGAGCTAATGAGTTACTGTGCGCAAGCGTCAACGGCTTAGAGTGGCTAGATTAGGACAAAGTTGAAGGAGCACATGATTTTACTGAAAATCATATGGACATGTTGGTCCCAATAGTCTATCTTGAAATCGCGCATGATTCTCCATGGACTGAATTAGAGTAGATATTCTTTTTTTAATCGCAGTAGTTACGATTTAAGTCTTCTATTGTTAAATTTTTATTACACTTATAACTCTCAGCCATATTGATTACTAGTCTTAACTAGTCGTAAATAAAAGCACGAAGCAAATTTTTTTTCTTTTTACAATAACAATCCAACGCGTTTACATAAGAAACCCACATTTTGAAAAATCTCACGTGAGATTGGGGGAGGGGGTTGAATAAAATCTCACGACATCTCACCAGGGGGGGAGGGAGGATCAGAAAATTGAAAAAAACACCTCACGTAATTTATGGACGCCCCCTAATGAGTTCCACACTTTAATAGCATTATTTTTTTTTATTTTTTTTATTATTAGTGTTTTCATGGAACTAGTATAACATTACATATATATACTAACGAGCAATTTTTGTGGAGTTTTGTTACAACAAATAATTTAAGTTAATCCTCAGCAAAATACAATTCATACTTTTAACTGACTTGTATTTATTTATTCGTTTAAATCTAGATGTTTTTTACGTTTGAGTCTGCGTTTCCATTTTGTATTATCGTTAAGAATCAAGGCTTCGTTGTTCACATGCTTGCTTAGTCGCTCTGCGTGCGACTTTCCAAATTTCTTTATGGTTGCCGTAACCGAATCAATATTGAGGTCACGTTCTAGATCTTACGTCCTTATATGCCATGGAGCACAAACTGCCTGCTTGAGTGCCTTAGGGTGCGTGCATGTCAGAGATGCGATAAGCGATAAGAGCGTCGATAAGAGCAGCGACAAAAGCATAGCGTCGAGCTTTAGTTTTGTGTGGTGTATAAAACAGAGCTGCGATAAGAGCGTTAGTTGCATTTGCAATTTAAGTTTTGAAAAGTGAAGATCTATAATATTTATAACAATGAGTGATTCAGAGGAAGAAAATATGTTGTTGTTGACGCCTACTGCTGCATATTATCATCTACATAATACTGTAAGGGAAAAACGTCAGTTTTCGGCGCATCCAAGCAAGACTAGAACTCGGAGAATTTCACCATCTCTATAATAGTTTGAGACAGGATCCAAAAAAGTTTTTCGAATATATGAGAATAACAAGCGATACATTCGATTATATTCTGTCTCAAATTTCGGATCGACTGCAGCATAATTGGCCACAACAGACCAATCTTGCAAGAGGAGCGATTGATGCTTACAATAAGGTGCATACGTACAAATAATTTTATTGGAGAAAAATTAACATATTCTTTGGTAAATAACAAAAAAAATGAAATATTTTAAACATTTAGAATATTGTGAATCTAAATCGGATATTCATTGGTTTGTGCATTGTCATCACATCTAGCCGTGGTGTTTTCAGTGTTACATTCAATATAAATAGGTATTGATTTATTAACCAGTTCATGTGTCAGCTACAATACTTTGCCACAATTTATCCAAAATGAACCTGTTGTGGTGATTTGGATCTTTTTGATCCCAAATTGCAGGTTTTAAAGATACTGCACTTATAAAATCTTCTGTGTCCATCATCGATAATAGCGAAGAAATTGCTAGCCTACAATTTCTACGCTCTTATCGATGATAGCGAGCGAAGAGTGAGTTAGTGCGCTGCTCCGACATGCACACTTCTATTAAAATACATGCATAAATTTTCTACGCTTCGCTCTTATCGCTTATCGCATCTCTGACATGCACGCACCCTTAGTCTGAAATCTTTGTATATGCGCTGTGTTACTATAGCTGGCGCATCCCCATAGCTGAATCCCATAGGTCCAGATAGGTTTGAGAATTTCTTTGTAAAGCAGTATCTTATTGTGTGCGGATAACGCTGATTGCTTAACCATTAGCCAACGCATATTTTGGAATTTTAGGTCCAGTTCTTCTCTTTTTTTTTCACGTGCGCACTCCACCTAAGTTTCGTGTCGAGCGTCATACCCAGATACTTTGCTGTATTAGAGTATGGTGCTTTAATGCTGTTTATGTATATTGGCAGGTAGTTGGTCTTTTTGTTTGTAAAGTCTATGTGTACAGACTTTGTTTCGTTCAGTTTAATGTGCCATTTATCTGTCCTATTGTATATTTTATTGATAGCAAGCTGCAGTTGTGTAATAGACTCTATTTCTGTCTTTCCGACGGTTAGTATTGCAGTGTCATCAGCAAATGCTGCTGTACTTGCGGCACACCAGCTTTTATCTCTTTCAGTTCAGAGAATTCATCTTCGTATCTGACGCGAAAATAGCGCTCGGACAGGTAGGTTTTTAAGATATTTAAACATTTTGTTGGCAGTATATTCTTTATTTTCCATAGCAGGCCAGCATTTCATACTTTATCGAAAGCTTTAGAGACATCGAGAAATACAGCCGAACAGACATTTTTTTCTTCAAATGTGTTCTCGATGATACGAGTAATTCTTTGAATTTGGTCAATAGTTGAGTGGCGCTCGCGAAATTTAAATTAATTGTTTATTTTCTATGATATTGCTCAGGCGCTTTATCAAACATTTTTCCTACAGTTTTGATAAGATGGGCAACAGTGATATTGGTCGATATGATGCTACAACGTTTGGAGGCTTTCCTGGTTTTAGAATCATGATGACATCAGCTATTTTCCAATAGATTGGAAAGTTTTGCAGCTTAAAGCAAGCATTCATTATGTTTGTTAGCTTAGTAATGATGCTTCGTGGAACTTGTTTGAGGACTTCGGCAGTTATTAAATCAAACCCTGGAGATTTCTTCGACTTCAACTTTTGTATCTCGGCGCACATCTCATCTTCCGTTATGGGTACTATATCGCCATAATTATCATTGGCTATGCCATCATTATTTAGTATTGGTGATGTGTCGCTATTGGGTGTAAAGATTTTTGCTAGATAATCTGAAAATATGTTTGCTTTTTCTATGTTTGTTTTCGCCCATCCATTATTGTCTACTTTGATTGGTGGGTTATGGTTAGCTGGCTGTTTAAGCTTTTTGGTGCATTTCCATAATGAGTAGTTCGTGTCTCTTTTATTATTTAATTGCTGTGCGTAGTTTGTAAATTATTGATTTTTGTATTCTTTAATTTTATGGCTGAGATCTTTCGCTGCTTTGTTCAAAGCTGCTTTATCAACAGGTGATCTTGTTTGATGCCACCTACGCCGCATTTTTCGCTTCTTTAGCACCATTTCTTTTATATCTTTTGTGTATTTGTGGCCAGCGGAAATTTTCATTAAAGGAGGTGTGCTCGACCAAGCAGAGTGTTGTATTTCTCTCTTCAGTTTTAAAACTTCGTCATCTATCTTTGTTGTTGATTCCATGGGAAACGTATTGTCTTCAGATTCTTCTAACATTTTGCGGAAATAATCCCAGTCGGTAAATTGACTAGTTAGTTTGAGAACTGGATCACGTAACACTACCGTTTCGCTGAGCGTAAGATAGATTGGCGAGTGATCTGAATCCATGTCAAGCCCATTTTCAATATTAAGATATGCGCTGGAGACTTTTCTGGTGATGAAGAAATCGATAAGGTCCCGAAATTTTTGTGGATCAGATGGCCAATATGTTGGCATCCATGAAGATGCAGTGTTACAGTTTGTTTGTTGAAGCGCTTTGAAGAGCTCCCTTCCTTTAGTGGGCTCTCTTCCTTTAGCATTACTGAAAAATAATCTAGATGATGCTAGGTTCGAAATGCTAGAACGATGAATTTGTTGCGTCTGCGAGACCTTCGTCGCTGTCTTTACCGCCAAAGTTCTCTTCTTCACTTAAAATATCCAATGAAAGCGGCAAGAGTCGCTGTTGAGGTTGAATTCATTGATATACACTCTTCTACTGCAAACACAATTTAAAAAATGCTTCAAATAAAGGGTCCGCCATATAATTTTACGGAATTAAAAATGCTATAAAAAAGAAACTACTCAATATTTTTCCGGCTTTCTTCGAGTGCGTGCGGGTTTTCTGAGCCCCAAATGCGGCAATTTTGCTTGTTAACATACCCGCCGAGATGGAAATGAGCTTCATCCGAAAAGATGATTTTTCGGTAAAAGTCTTCATCTTCTTCAAGTCGATCCCAAGCCCATGAAGCAAAGCGAAAACGCATTGGTCGCAATATTTTCAAGCATTCTTTGAGCGTATACACAACCATTTTCGTTCAGCGGAAGAATAAAACTAATTTTCTGTCAAATCAGATGACAGCTAAGTGTTACCATTCTTCAAATAATACCTAGTTCAAATCCGTAACGATAGATGGCGAGCCCTGTATTAATTTGTATGTGATTTTAAACAGCAAAGAAAAGTATGTATACCTTTGCCGCTTGTGTAAAAACCACGAAGAACCAAAACGAGGCTATATTTTTAGCTTCACTTGCATATAAAAATAGGGCGTAATTACAAACTATGGGTGCTGATTGCCCTTGAAAACCGCAATTCTACTACTATAGTGGGTGTACTACACCCAATCACTTTCTAAAACAGTTTTTATGAAAATATCTGCCTTTCATATACAACTTTTATGCATCTCAAAATATTTAGAAATACGTAAATGGAGATTACAGCTTACCTTTTTTTATTTTCCGTAATACATTTAAAGTATGTAAGAAATAAAACTCACTGGGTGGTTACACCATGAGGTTAGTAATGCCGGGTTAATCAGAGGCTCTTCAAAATGAAGACTTGATCGCAGTTATTTCAAACCCAATTTATAATTGTCATGCTAGTGGACTATTCGACTTGCTCCTTAAACGACCCCTTAAATTTTCAGACCAACTTCTATCTTATGCTGGATGCTGCTTTTAAGAATAATGTATGGTATACACTACATACCATTATTTTTTATGGTTTTTATGGTTTTCTTGGCTTCTCTTCTTCTTTTTTGATATTTGAGGAGATCACCACGAGTACTTTTCTCAATACAGGCTTTTTGCATCGTTCTTTATTTTATTAAGCTCCTACATTCAACAATATTTGAGGAGATCACCAAGAGTACTTTTCTCAATACAGGCTTTTTGCATCGTTCTTTATTTTATTAAGCTCCCTACATTCAATATTATACAATTCGTTGGTGAAAATAGTTTTCTGGCTAATACTTTTATTATTAGCGCTACGAAAGGATTTCTCTAAGACCTTGCCATTTTGAAGTTATGTCTGCTCCTCTCAAAATTTCGTTGATATCATCTAGCTTACGCTTACTTTTTTCTTGATACGTTCTTCTTGTCGATTCATTTGTGATGACTTCCCTTCGCAGTGTTTCTTTTTGAATACAGTTTTTTCTGGTTCGCGACATTATTTTTTCGCGTAACGGTGTCGCAACCATGTAGTCGGAGTCACAATTTGCACCGAGACAAGATCTTACGTCGATTAGCGAAGAGTTTTTAAAAGCACATGATCCATTTGATTGGAATCATTCTGTCGTGGGATCTTGTCTTTGTACTCGTTTGTTTTGAAAAGCCGTGCCGCTTATAAATAGTGCCATTTTCATTGCAATTTTCGTGTAGTGCGTGCTTTCCCGCAACTTGCTGCATTATTGCTGGCTCCTTTCTAATTTTTGCGTTATAGTTCCCTCGTAGTGTTTTGATATCATATCTATGTACTTGTATCTGTATCTACGCCTCCCTTTGTAATTCATGTTTATGTTTATTTTTGATCTGGTTTCTAAATTGATTACTCTGATCTGCTTGATGAAAGAAGCCTCAATATTTCACATAGAGGATAAATTTTTCGAACCCCTTTTTTCCTCAATGCTGTCTAAACAAATGACTTTTAATTAACATCAGTCTTTAAATTTTTTTTTATAATTTAATAACATCTCGAAGGAGAGTATTATGGAATTTTTTATACAAGGCCTTTAAAAAATTCAAGTTTTTTACTCTTGACCTGAATTAATGTATTTTTTAATTTTGCACCTAAATATGGAATCTCTTCCGTAAGATTTATAATTCATACTAAGATGGCGCACTTTGCATTTATTATTTCATTTGGTTTTTCCTTTATTTGTATACAGAACTTCAGATACGTGTTTGAGAAAACTTGTCTAAAATTTGCTGACCATTAGAACATTGAAGCCCTAAAATGTTCTATTTAGTCGTCTGACGACCTCCCACGATCCTATTTAAGATTTAAAAAAAGGAAAGTCAAAATGACATTTTAGACAAAGTTATATTATTATTATTATTATTTTCCCTCGCCACTTTCCCCCGCATACCGCGCGAGGCGGGGTCCATTTCACCAAACACGACGGCATTTAACAAATGCAAGTCGTTTTGACACTGTTTTTTGGTTAAGTTTTATTGCTGGTTTAAACATTTTCGCGTTATGTTGCATGTTTTTAAGATAATAGCTTTTTGAGTTTTGAGATGTATATCGGCCTTAATGTTCAATAATGTGAGGTTATTGACAAAACTTTTTGTGAACTGTTCCAGTTGCAGATATAATAAAAGGTAGGGTTTTTACTGTATTTTGTTTCCAGATTCTTTTCACTTCTGTTGTTAAATCATTGTATTTCTCTAATTTTTCGATATATTTTCTGTGTATCACTGGGTGTGCTTATTTCAACGAAAATGGTGGTTTTTGTTCGTTTGTTTATTAGCGTTATATCCGGTCTATTGTGGGTGATTTTTCTGTCTGTTCTTATGGCGATGCCCCAGTATATCGTGTACTCCTTATTTTCCAATATATTCTCGGGATTGTATTCGTAATAGGGTGAAGTATTTGTACTTAAGCGTAGATTATTCGCGATTTCTTGGTGTAATATTTTTGCCACATTGTTATGCCTTTCCGTGTATTCACTTCCTACCAAAAGACGATAACCATAATGTGGTCTATGTTCTCTGTACTTATTTGGCATTTGCGACATCTGTCATCAATAATCCTTGTATCTTTTAAAATATACTTTTGGTAGTTTTTTGTCAAGATCACTTGATCTTGAATCGCAATTAGGTACCCTTCTGTTTCAGGATACAACTCGCCTTTTTTCAACCATGTATAGCTGCATGCTCTATCTACATTCGCATCGTTCATTATATGAATGTGTCTTCCATTAAGTTGTTTCTGCGACCATATTGCTTATTTTTCTTCGATTGTTACAAGGGGGAATGTTCCTTGTGTGTTATGTAGATTAAGTGGTGAGTCATTTTTGTCTGCTAGGGCTATTGCTTTGTGCAAACTGTATGTGTGCGTGTGGAAGAATTTACGTAGTGCTATTGTTTGATTATCGTTTAGGTTGTGAATATCTATGATCCCTCTACCTCCTTCTGTTCTGGGTAGAGTTATTCTTTGTATGCATGAGTTAGGATGTAATTGTCCTTGCCTTGTTAGGTGCTTTCGTGTGGTTATTTCTATATTGCTTAAATCTGTTTCCGACCATTTTAAAATTCCAAAAGAATATGTTAGTACTGGAATAGCATATGTATTTATAGCTTTGGAAATATTTTTAGAGTTAAGATGTGTTTTAAGTATTAGAATGAGGCGTTTTTTATATTGCCTGCATAATTGTTTCTTTATTAATGTGTGGTCTATTCTGGTACTCTGTTGAAATCCTAAATATTTGTATGACACGTTTGCTTCCATGTTTTCTAACGCTTCCTCGTTCAGCGTTTCAGTTGGCATTGCTACCCATTTTCCTTTCTCTATGTGTTGTGATTTGCCACTTATTTCTATCGTTTGCGTTTTGCCGTAATTGAGTGTAGGAAAATCATTGTGGGTTATTTCGTCATGCAGGCATCGTTACTCTTGTGGGTTCCACTCCAAAGCCATTGTTGGTATTTCTTGGGCTGGTTTTCTGAGGGTGTGGCAATCCATGCCCACTTCCTCTTACAGATTTCGATGACAATTGGAGCTTGATTGCACCTTATGAGCAATGCAGCGTTCTCTATCCAATGTGAAGGGGTTATTGGGATAAAAATTTCTAAAAAGGTATTTTTGGTGAAATAAAAAAAAAAAAAAATGCTGGAACTCGGCATTTACTCCAAATCCAGGAACAAAATTGCCCTGGTGGCTCATATTTCCGAGATATTTTAAACTAAAAGTGTAAAAACGCGTTTTTGTCCAATGGTTGACCGTAAACAAAATCTTACGGACGCCATTGAGTTTACTCCAATATGTTGTTTTTCGCCAAGATAGCGCATCAAAAAATATAAAAATTCCACATTATTTAAAAATCGACGTATTCATCAAAGATCCGATTAGACTTTTATTAGGACACTGTGCGATACTGTAGCAAATTGGTAAAATTTTAATTAGACTATACTGTACTATCTTCTTCTTAATTGGCGCGATAATCGCTTACGCGATTTTTAACAAAACGCGCAAGTCGTTTCTTTCTCGTGCTAACCGGCGCGAATTGGACACACCAAGTGAAGCCAAATCCTTCTCCACCTGATCTTTCCAACGTAGAGGAGGCCTTTCTTTTCCTCTGCTACCACCAGCTGGTACCGCATCGAATACTTTCAAAACCGGAGCGTTTGTATTCATTCGGACGACATGACCCAGCCAACGTAGCCGTTGGATCTTGATTCGCTGCGCTATGTCTATGTCGTCGTAAAGCTCATACAGCTCATCGTTCCGTCGTCTGCGATATTCGCCGTTGCCAACGTGCATAGGTCTAAAAATCTTACGCAGAATCTTTCTCTCGAACACTCCAAGCGTCGCTTCATCGGATGTTGTCATCGTAATACTGTACAATACTACATAAAGAATAAAAAAAAGTAACGGATAACACAAAAGTCTCTGGAGCTTGCATTATGTGGTCCTAGTGTTTTCACCCTAAATTGGATTATATTAGTTTTTAATTCCGAAAATAGTTCTAAAAACGTTGTACAAGGTGAAGTCCAAAATAAACCATACTGAGCTAAAATAGAAACTACAGGAGCTTTGTTCTGATAACTTCGAGTTTATTTCTTCAAAATAGTCCCCTCTGGCCTCGATACACTATTTTGCGCAATCTAAAAGCTTTTCGAAAGAGTGTTAGAGGTCATTGACCGAAATGTGCGATTTCTAGTCAAAAAAACAGTCTCAAGAGTAGATCGATGAGATGGCGCAATAAGTGTAAGCTTTCTCCTTCGCGGTATTCAGGGCGAATTGGTCGAATACGATGCAACAACACTTCAAACGCTGACGGTTTGGACTGTTAGCGCGAACTCCTTGTGGACAATTCCCTTGGAATCGTAAAAACAAATGAGCATCGACTTGATTTTTGACGTCTCCAAACGCGATTTTTAGGGTGGTGGCTCATCTGGGCTTTCCATTCGGCACTTTGACGCTTAGTTTCAGGTTCACGTTGGACACACCACGTTTCATCACCAGTTACAATATTGCAAAGGAAGTTCTCGCCTCTTTAACGAGGTCTTTCGAATGTTGAATTCTGAGCAATTTTTGGTCCACACTTAACTTGTGCAGAGTGAAACGTGCACAGACCTTTCGTAAGCCGAAATGATCATTAAAAAATTAATTCCATGAATTTCAACGATGATTTCTGTTCATTTTTGATAAATTTACGAACAATTTCGATGGAGTGATTACTGATTTTTGGCGGCCCGTATGTTCATTGTCGTTTATGTCCTCACAGTCATCTCTGAAACGTGTAAACCACTCATGAACTCGGGCACGTGATAGAAAACCATCGCCATACACTTTTTCATCAATTCAAATGTTTCGGTAAACGTTTTACCGATTTTAAAACAAAATTTGATATTAGCTCTTCGTTCGAAACTCATTTTTGTACCGATGACACCAACATACTGACACTCTAGACGCAATAACTTCGCTTCCACTGAACCGAATATCACCAAGCTTTCATTGGAAGTCAGCTAGGGATGTAACTTCCAACGCACTAACTCATTAAAAAGATGGCGCTATCAAAAACATTTTTATGACGCCAGTCTTGTTTATTTTGGACTTCACCTTGTATATTGATTTTTTCCATGCATTTAACCAGGCATTCAGAAGGGCTATAACTTCAAAGTCACATAATTAATTGAAGCATCCAAAATAGCTGTTAATCGTGGTATTTCAAACATTTTAATTTAAAAAAAATATCTATATATATTTATTTTTGAAGCTTTCGACTACGAACGTTGCACTGTGCGTCACATTTTACTTGCAAATGGCAGTGCTTGGAATTTGAAATTTTTACCATTGGCTAATAAACATCCACCGTTCGCTTTCCTTTTGCTTGCACTCACACTCACAAACATTCATACAGACCAGAGTTGCTTCAGTGTTTGGTATAAATTTAAGCTTTTCCGCCTGTGGCATTAGTCGGTGGAAAGTAATTTCTCCTTTATCGCAGCCATTATTACTTTTATAGCTTTGTAGCCGCTATTTCACGCATGTGTGTAAGAGTGTGTGTATGCGTGCGTTGTTTTATTTTCATCCTCATGTCGAAAGCGTGTGAATTTATAGCTTTGCATTGACCTTGATTTGTCGGTGATTATAATGCCACCTATCACGTTGCTTCTCTCCTTCTTTCCCTACAACGCAAACTTAGTCGGCTGCAACTGTTGCTATGCATAGTTGCTGGCCCATTTATTTGCTCACCAGGTTTACAACTCATTTGAATTTCAAAATGATGTTTTGTTGTTTACATTGTATTTCACAATTATTGTGATTTTATCGTTGCCATTGTTGCTTTGGTTGCCGTCGGCTCAGTTACGACTTTCATTGGGATTTGCTAGCTGTGGACTTCGTGTATTGCACTGATATAGTGATGAGTGGTTATTGTTTTTGTTTTCATCCTCATTCACTCTTGCTCATCGCTGTAGGTATCGCTGTATATCGCTATAACCGCGACTGTGCATGCTTTTGTTATTTTGAAATTTTACATTAGCTGGTATTTTTTGTACATTTGCATTTTCTTAATTTATGGCATTGCAAATTTTGCCAAGGCGTAAATTTTCGAAGGATTTGCTGTCACCCTCTGTCTTCTTTTTCGTTTTTCCTTTCTACTACTTCTACTGCTAACCTGCTTAGTAATCACTTGACGCTTGCATAGCTCCTAAAATGCTTGTGGAATTTGCGGTGAATCATAGCAAACTAATCAAATCAAAATAAAACGTTATATATTGAGCTTAAGCGCAAGGCATTTTGAAGCCCTAATATAATTTTACTTTGAGCTAAATTGAAAATAAAAACAAAATAATATATTAAGCAACCAATCTTTTGTTCCCGATAACCCGTCCCTAACCGTCATTATCCTTCAGGCAGATTCTCTACTGATTTCCTCCGCAAATTACTTAGGCCCAAAATACCTAAATATCCCGTCTGTCTTTTCCAATTATTGGAAGGCCATTCCAATAATAAAAATCACATAAGGAGATAGGGTTTTTTTGTGAGACTTTAGACCTACCGCAATATGAGTTCTACCTTTCTTGCCTCCTTGTTGTTTCGGTGAGCAATTTATCTCTCGTCTCGGACCAGTGGATTGGCCACTAAGAACGTGTGGTATCACACATTTGGACTTTTATTTGTGGGGGTATATAAAGTATAAATGCTTTGGGGATAAACCAGCTTCGATTGAGGCATTTGAAGCCAACAGTACTAAATTTATTCACGAGATACCGACTGAAGTCCTCCGGAGAGTCACTCAAAATTGGTGTTTACGGATGGCCGAATTACGGCGCAGTTGCGGCCAACATTTCAAATGAATTATCTTAAAAAAATAAATATCATCCATGGTTCTATACAAAAATAACAAAGACTACCCAATGAATTTGAATTTTCGTTATTTTATTTCAATTTACAATCCGATACCTCTAAGTTGACCACCCTTTACAACTAAGTGTGTTCCACTAGTATTCTTGGCTCACCTTTGCACTATAAGCTAATGACCTTCAGACGTTCTAAAATATTGTGGTAATATTAAATTTTATGCCGATGATGTTCAATTCACTTAAATTCAAAGGAAGAAATTTACATATAAAAATTCTTTTAAACTTGACGACCCCAAGGAAGGGAAAATGAACGATTCTGCTATAAAAGTTGTTAAAACTACTAAGAACCTCAAAATAATTTTTAACAGAACTCTGCCATTGATCAACCGCAATAGGGAAAACCTTTGATAAGCTCCGGTCCTCAGTTCTTTATCCCAGTGAATAGTACTTAGACTGTTTCTAGCTGAAACTCTCCTATTGCCAACGAAATTATATGGATGCGAACTGTACGCCAACTGTGATAGCATCTGTCGTAGCAGATTGAATGTCCTTTACAACTACATTGCGAGATACATTTGTTTGCTGTATAAAACGCCCCGAACACATATGCATTTTTTCCCTAAAAAATATGTTTTATATAATTTGATGACAAAGTGACTACTGCCTTCACCCCTCACCACATTGCATCGACCCTAAATTTGCCGGGTATGAAATAAAGTAATCTAGTAATTGAACGCCTAGTAATAATACGAACTTCGTAATTAAAAGCTCACTGCGCTAATGTGTGCGATACTCATATATCCTTCTTTTACTCCGCTTCCCTGCTCTGTAGTCTTTTATGCCTTCACAATTTCATCACTATACATTTTTTATATCCTAATAATCCTCTTCTAAATTCTTAAACTGTTCGTATTAACAATTAGTCAATTAGAATTCACCTATTCACAAGGGAATTTCACCTTACTTATAATGCTAATTGTCTATAGGCTCATATTACGACAAAATTTAAACTTTTTAACGGTTTACATAAACAGCGAGAAGATGGGTTGAATTCATGCTGTTTTATGATATAAGAAAATTTTAAGTTAGACAAACAATTCTTTGGCTCCAATTGTTTTATGCTAAATAAATAACTCTTTGCGGGCGGTGTATAAGTAGATTTCTGTCAACGATCTACAGTTTCCTCTTAATATAATATATTTTCGGAACTCACATATTGGACTTCTTGAAGTCCAGACAGCAAACTTCATTTCCATTTGTGTGTCTCCATTATAAAGAACTTCAGTCATTTATTGACACTTAATTGAATTATCTGTTCGTGCTAAAACATAAACTCAGCTGTCAATGGATGTGCGTAAAATGTGTCACACTGCATACAAATGACAGCAGACATTGGATAAAAGTACTATGCGCAGCTGATGGGTAACTCATTTAAGTTAGCTTGACTGACAAATTACACAATAAATAAAGGCAGAGGAGGGACAGCTGCATACGGGAAGTTTTCGTTGGGCGGATGGTCAGATTTTGAGGTTAGAAACAGACACAAATACATTTGTACATAAACTTATAAATAGTTGTTTGTATTTGTTTGGTGCAAAAGTTCATGTTAGTTTTGGGCTTTAACTTTCTGCGTCTAGCTACATGTACAGTATTGTGCAAAGCCTAAGAAACTGTTTATATAAAAACATTTCTTAAACCATAGCAGTTTTTTTGTTTCAAAAATCTTTTACCTACATCTGTAATCAGGAGAGACCTTTCGTTGCCTTCAACGAGGCGCACCACAATGTTGTGGTAGGTTTAGAGGGAGTGAATAAACTGAAGATGGCAGGAGTGTAAAAATGTAATGGAGGAGTGTTACCTGATGTTGCTGTTACACCTCCTCGGCATGACTGGTTCATTGCCAGATCTGTAGTGAATGAGGCCGCCATTCGATTTGCCATCAAATCTTTTGGCGGCTACAAGGCGCCCGGACTAGATGGCATATATCCTACCATGCTGAAGGAAGGTGCAGAGTCCGTGACAGCAGCCCTGAAGAAAATCTTCTCGGCCTGCTTGGCACTGGCTTACATACCACGCTCTTGGAGGAGGGTGAGGGTCGCTTTCACCCCGAAGGTTGGAAAAGACGACTACACCAGCCCCAAAAGCTTTAGACCCATCAGCATGACCTTTTTCATGCTGAAAAGTCTCGAACGACTGGTGGAATTGCGCATACGTCAGAAGTCGCTGAAGGCTCACCCTCTGTCTCCATTTCAGCATGCCTATCAGGGTGGAAAATCCTGCGAGTCGGCACTGCAAAACCTTATTGCTAGGGTAGAGCTGGCCATCGACAGGAGGGACTACGATATGGGCATCTTTTTAGACATAGAGGGGGCGTTTGATAATGCCACTTTTGACAGTATGTGTAACTCTGCTAGTAGGCACGGCGTAGACGGGGTGCTAGTAAATTGGATTCGTTCGATGCTTGCCCAAAGAATCGTTTCGGTGCGAGCAGAGGAAGATCTGCTGGTGTCATCTGGGGTTAACAGAGGCTGCCCCCAAGGCGGTGTGCTATCTCCATTGCTCTGGTGCATGGAAATCGATCCTCTGCTCACCACCTTAAACGATTCGATGTTGCTTGTTTGGTAACAGGCCCTTCGCTTATGAACATCTGCAGGAAAGTGCAGAAAACTCTGGATCGGATTGACACTTGGTGCTGTGCGAATGGGCTATCCGCAAATCCCGCCAAGACTGGTATTCTCCTCTTTACCAGAAGGAGGAAGCTTGATGGACTCGTTCTGCCAAAGCTAAAAGGGGTCACAATCCAGCTATCCAAGGAAGTTAAATATCTTGGAGTAATCCTCGATAGTAAGCTCCTATGGAAATCATACGTTGGAACAAAGGCATCCAAACCACTGACAGCTTTCTGGCAGTGCAAAGGTGTCTTTGGGAAAACGTGGGGTCTCTCTCCTAGCAAGATCCTATGGATTTACCCAGCATTAGATGCTCTGATTGGTTTACCACCACTTGATGCTTTCATCCAAGGAGGGGCCTTGAAGGCCATCAGCAGACTGAAACACAATGGGAACTGGTACGGCCCCTGTCCGGCATAGGAACACAGAGAAGGCATGGACGTCGATCCAGCGATTCTCTCCATGCCCCTTTACTCCATGCCATCAAGAGTCGTACTTGAAAAAAGATACAATGTAGTGCTACCAGAGGCTCAGTTGTGGGCAGACTCAGAAAATGAGCCCGGCAAACACTGTTTTCGCATTTTTATGGATGGCTCCAGGACCAAGCATGGCTCCAGGACCAAGCATGGCTCCGGCTCTGGGGGCTACGTGGAATCCAGCGGGACAAAACTGCACTTTGCTCTTGGAATGCATGCATCTGTGTTTCAAGCGGAGGTGTACGCAGTTCAAGAAGCGATGAGCTTTGTTGTGGAAAAACGATGGAGAGGCAGATCTATATGTGTCTGCAGCGACAGCCAAGCTGCGCTTATGGCCTTAGACAGCCCTCCAACCACATCAGGGGAGTCAAGTCCTGTAAATCCAGGCTGAACTATGTCGGTAGACATAATAGCCTGATGCTAACATGGGCCTCGGGACATGTGGGTATCGCGGGTAACGAGACCTCTGACTCCTTCGCTAAGATGGGCTCTGAGGCCAACTTCTTTGGCCCGGAGCCCGTTTTGCCACTCCCTTCTGCGGCCATCACAGCCACGGTTAGCAAATGGGTAACTACTACCCACAAGCGAGCTCGGCAGGCTGAGAAAGGCTGCAAATAGACTAAACTGATGTTAACTGTCATGTCCGATCGACTGTCGTAAACCCTACTGTCATTAAGCAGAAGGGAGTGCAGACAGCTGGTTGGACTGATGACGGGCCACTTTCTGTGGGCAAAGCACATGGAAAGGTTGGGCATCTCAGACAGTGTACTCTGCCCAGCTTGTGAAGAGGAGGATGAGATGGCGGACCACTTCCTGTGCGTCAGTCCCGCCTTCGCTCGAATCAGGTTTGAGGTCTTTGGCACTGATGTGCTAAGAAGCGACCATCTTGGCTTCTTGGCACCACAAGATCTACTAAGATTTCTTCGGAGATCGGGTAGACTTAAAGCAAATTAAAAGGAATCCAAGTGTAGTACAATGGACTTAATTAATTTCTGAGTGTTGCACCTGCACCGACAAAAATAAAAAAGTTACCTGATGTTCTGGTTCAGATCGTTTGCGTGTTTTTTTATTATAAGTCCCATCAACGCAAGGTTTGTTTGGACATTACTGTGGTACGGTTAATCCCCGTTAGATGAATTAATTAAGCCTTATAGCCCACGATACGCTTGGATTCGCCGAAAGATGATATTGTCGTTCCACCCTGGCCCCTTTTGGGAATTAAGAACATGTAATGGCACCAAGAGCAAGTGGGATCGCTTCTGTCAGAGCAACAAAAACCAAATTCGTAGTTCATCTAAACGAGCTCCGGAGCCAGCGCCACATGCTATGTACTTATAATAAGCGACTTTGTTCTGTGTTTAGCCGAGCTCCTCCTTCTGTTTGTCGAGTGCGTCTTGTTGTTGTTCCACAAGTGGAGTGACATTCGCTACGGCTGCCACGTGCCGTATTACGTAAAAAATATGATAGTCTGAGCGATACTTACAATTTCAACCCAAGAAGCCTTTCGCAGCCATAACAAGGGTTTCAGGCGTTGTTTAAAATTGTCGTAAGTTTCGTGCCTTATCTAAAGTTACCCGTAACTATTTCATCTTCAGTGAGAAGTCAATTTCTATCCCTCCCAAGGGGGGTTTTTTCAAATGAACTTTCCACATTTTGGTAAAAGGGGTGACGGTAGATTACGAAAGGCTTATCAACAATTCCTTTTCAGAGCACAATTTTTCAGTAAAGTTTAGTATTGATTAGAGCCTTGAGCAGATGGTGCAATACTGCTTGACTACCAACTAGCCTACAACATAAATAACCAAGAATCCGGCCTGACCATATTCATTGGATTCAGTGGTTCGACTACAACCAGCGTTCATGGGAAAGGTGACTTGAAGTCATCCATGAGTAACTGCTTTTGCTATATTCCTATTGATTCCTATATTTATATACACTGTGGTAGTTTGATAGAAATTTGGAGAAGAAATTCGTATGTAACATCCATAATTGACGCGTGCCTGTATGTTCTTCATTAGTTGTTTGGTCGATCTTATCTAGTAATTCGTGTGGTGCATCTTGATGTCGTTCCACAAAAGAAGGAACGACCAGTTTTATACCCCCTTTGTATGGCAGATGAGTTTTTATGAAAAGCTTTTTCCATGGCAGAATTCCATTGCTTGCTGAGAGGCGACCTTTATTAGTAAAAACACCTGCTGTATCTGGTATCTTCGGTCCACAGAGGATTTTGAACTTGAGGTTGCTGAATGCTTACGCTTACGGCCGTCATCATAAAAAATTGCATTTGATATTATAAGAACTGCTGTAAATGTTACCATAAGGCTTCGGGAATTTTTCGGATGGAAAGTAGTCCGAAGCGGGTGTACTGCAATACTACAATACTACATTTAGAGATTGCTGTGCATCAACGGAAATTGACAAGAAGAGATACCAGGTACTTTCCAACCCAAACGAGCCTTTTTAGTTTTATGAGGACTTCAAACTGGAGATTAGAATTAATAGGGGTGTTTATTCGGAAAAGCTAGGAATAAAGGCGTAATTTCACCAAGCAGTTAAAATATATTTCAAGTTAAATTAACTATAATACAAGAAACTCGTCTTCATAGCAAACCAGATTTGAGGCATTTAACTCCATCACAAACAACTTTGAAACTGTAGTGAACTGCTTTAGATCCCTCAACGACTAAACAGTTTCCTTTTCAAGTGGTATGGAGGGGCATAGTGGTAGCATACGAGTTTGCACGAAATAACACCTCCGCTCAATATTCGACGGCTTGGTGATTAGAAATGCCGATCGCTAAGTGTATGCGGAATACTTGGTTTATTGCTCAAGGACTTAGGTGTGCCGATATATCTTTGAGCAGCCAACTCAACTAAGTAAATCTAGTAGGAATATTTGTGACTTAAGTAAAGATAAAAGCTAATATTTATCTATGGGTTAAAGTTTGCTCACATTATGCACAATACTGTATGTACGTAGAGCTCTTTGTGGGCATGTCTTTATATGGTACATATTCAAAACATGAAAAGGCCGTTAAAACTTTGAGGTCAACCAAACTCCAGATGAGTATATCATTCGCAAACTTATTCGCTTATACACACATACACGCAATCAACTACATCCACATCTAATCTTAGCTAAAAGCTTTTGCCAAGTTCAGTACGATGAGCACGTAGACACTGCTTGATAAACTTCTCTATGCACTCACGCTGGCTTATGTGGGCAACCGAAACGAAAATTTTAAATAATTAAAGAATTTTTCCGCTTAAAGCATGCTGCGTTTACAAACCCACACATACTAAATGCACATATATATGTGCAAATGAAAGCTGTGAATGCTTAAGGACCAGTAGAGAAAGTAGTGGACGCACAAAACAGGTATATATATATATTGTATATATATTGTATATAATTGTCGCGTACACCTTTTTTGGATGTTTGGCCGAGCTCCTCCTCCTATTTGTGATGTGCGTCTTGATGTTGTTCCACAAATGGAGGGACCTACAGTTTCAAGCCGACTCCGAGCGGCAAACATTTTTATGAGGAGTTGTTTTTTTGGCAAAAATACACTCGGAGGTTTGCCATTGCTTGCCGAGGGGCGACCGCTATTAGAAAAAACCTTTTTCTTAATTTTGATGTTTCACCGAGATTCGGTAAAAAGGTATATGTATGTATGTGAAAATAAATGGATAATTTATAGTTGGTTGTTTTCTGGCTATATAATATTATTGTAAAGCCTATCTTGTTATATGGAGTCATAGTCTGGTGGAACTCACTAGAGAAGACGACATTGGTGAAGAAGCTGGAGAGAGTTCAGAGGTCGGCACTCATTGGAATCAGTGGGGCGCTTCGAACGACTCCTGCTCTGGCGCTCAACGCAATGTTAAATGTGGTACCCGTAGACATCGCAGGCAGAATTGCCGCTTCGCGTACCGCAATCAGACTGAGGGGCTGGAGCTATAAGCTTAATCTCACTTAGGGGCACTCAAGCATCCTCAGAAACTTCGAGTTCATCCCTCTGTCAACGGATCAGTGTATACCCTCGTTTAGCCCAACCGGAACCTTCTCTACTTATATTCCGTCAAGGGAAGAGTGGACGGAGGGCTACACTTGTGGACAGGGCCTGGTGAACTAGTTCACCGATGGATCGAAGTTGGAAGGAAAGGTTGGCGGAGGAGTCTTTTGCGAGGAGCTCCCCATCAGACTCAAATTCAGGCTACCGGACCACTGCAGTGTGTTCCAGGCAGAGGTAGCCGCAATCAAGGAGGCAGCCGATTGGCTGCTCAAATGCGTATTAACGGTCAAGAAAGTAAATATTTACTCCGACAGCCAAGCGGCAATAAGGGCCCTCGGGTCTATGACAGTGCATTCGGAATTGGTCAAGGAATGCTTGACCTCGCTTTCGACTGCGTCCGAATTCTTTAACATCAGCCTCATCTGGGTTCCTGGTCACAGCGACATTGCTGGAAACTGTGAGGCAGATGAGCTGGCCAGACAAGGGACATGCGAGGTGATTTCCCCGCGAAGGGAGAGAATCGGGATCTCCCTGACTACCTGCGGTCTGCTTCTGGAAAGATGGGCATGACACCAACTCAGCGAGCGCTGGGCAAGTACACAAAAGTGTAAGGTCGCGAAATCCTTCTGGCCACGTGTGGACCGAAGGCGCTCGGGCGAACTTCTGAGGCTGACAAAATATCAGCTCTCTAATCTCGTGGGCTCTCTCACAGGACACAAAGCGCGAGGAATGCATGCTGTGAGACTTGGAATCGCCTCGGGTCCTTTCTGCGGCGGTTGTATGGAGGATGAGGTGGAATCATCTCAGCACCTTCTCCTTAGCTGCCCTGCTCTGGCGGGGCTAAGATCTAGGCATCTTGGCTCCTACTTTTTTGCCACGCCTGCTAATATAGCTGGTGCTGACATTAAAAATCTGATGAATTTCATCAGCAGCATTAAGCGGTCGACGCAAATATAGTCATCGTTCGTAATCCGCACGCTCCTAAACATCTCAGCACCATCTCTCCCCGCCCTCTTCCTGTATCCCATCGGTCTTTCTCTCCCGCCTCACCCCTCCGTAATGGCATCACAAAGGACGAATCCTTCTTCGCCCAAGTGTGCCCATTCCCTGGGCAACCATATCAACCTAACATAACCTATAGTTGCCCGCATATTAGGGTGACCGGACGTACAGAAAAGTCGCAAGTATTGACGTACCCTTTACAGTCTTCTATATGGCAGTATGGGGTATGTGCGCCAATTCCAATATATCCCAAAAAGGCTATTTTCTTTACGAATATGAGGTTAGGTTAGCTTATGTTGTCGCTCATGAAAAAGCTCAGTTGAACCAGTATTTAAATTTCCTGACCTCTGATTTTGAGAGTTATGAAGAAGATGAGAATAATGTGAAATAATACCAAGTTTTGCCGCGTGGATATCTAAAGTGCAATACCCGGGAAAGGCACCCAAAAAATTCGAGCGTCCATCCACAGAGATGTTACCACGTGCTAACGCTTGGCGAAAAGAAGAGGTCTAGTGTTATTACATACAATTTTCCCCTGATGGGATCCTTACTGAAATTTTTCGGGAAATATTTTTATGAAACATTTAAACTCTCCATCTACCTTACAAAAGTAACATTTTTCAGATTTTTACAAATGAGGGTCAAAATTACCCACATGTGTAAGAAATATTGGGTTAAGATGTTCTATAAAAATATGCAGTATTAAATTTTATTATAGACTCTTAAAGACAATATTAATAGTAAATGTAATTTTATATGAGTTTTTTTGTCAAATAATTTGGAACGAATTGGGAACAAACTAATTTCAGTGCACAAATAGTCAAGTGGTCCAATATTCGAAACTTATTCATCTTACATAATTTCGCTACCACATCCTTGCCTTTTTTGGTTGCTGCACAGTGTTTTTGGAAACTCCGTGCGTAAGTTTTCCTGCATAATTTTCAAGTGCCAATAAGGAGAATATCTGATCGAAGTAAAGAGATTATTGCAGACGGGGCTAATGCCACACAGAGCGGGGAACAATCAAATTATTGCGCCAAAAGTTTGACGATACGATTATTTCAAGAAATGGTGACATTGAATGCACTCCAAGAACTTATAATTCAACACCCTTGGACTACGTCTTATGGAGTTAATTAAACCCACTGGCTTATGTGAGTAAACTTAACTCTCTAAATGCTTTAAAAGGCAATCCTCAAAGCCCTATTCATGTCCTATGCGGTCCGACTTTGTGAAAAAGGAGTGCAAATTATGTTTGTCAGATTCCCGCTTGCAATGAAAGCAGCAATGGCGTTATATTCAAAACGTAATAGTATCGATTGTACTTCACTTTGAATAAAAAAAAAATTTAATTTCCTTAACAATTAGTGTTTCCGTTTCAAAAGAAATAATATCATACACTTAGTGAAAATTCCTTTAGAATGGACGCCTTTGTGATTGTTTTTCCATGCATTCAACCTAATATATCCATAAATAAAGTAAATACATAGATGCATACAAATAAGTGTACTCGTGCATATGCCAGTTTGTGTACATATAAATATTAATATAAGTATTTTCGCTAGTTGTGGGGGCTTTCAAGGTTTGGCCATCCACGGTTTATATTTTCACTGCACTTTGGGCAGGCATTGAATAAATGAACAGCAACCATACACACATACGAACAAACAAACAAAACATGCTTTAGGTTTTTCCGTGTATGGTTTGTTCCCATTGAGAGTAGAGACAGCTGTAATATTTTTTGAACGCCACTCTGCAGGGAATTACTGTTCTGGGGTTGATTTCGTTTTGCAGGTTACAGCGAACATGAAAACGATTTTAGTTTAATTAAAATAAACAGGTGGAATTAAATTTTAGGAAAATCTCTTTAAAAAATAATAAACGAACGAACTCAATACCGCTACGAATGACAATTTTTAAAGCAAGTAAATTAAAACCAAAATAAAAGGGGGCCAGAAGCCTTAATTTTAATGGAAAATGTATACTTTGAAAATTTTAATTTAAAATCGCATTCTTTTGATAGCTAAAGCACACCTTTGTAGAGCCATACCTTTTCTCTTCAATAAAGGTATTCTCGCTGTAATTCAAAACCTTTTACATATTATCACCTTCAATACTCACCTTCTTCTGTCCAACAACACTCCAGGTGAGCTTTCCATTGTTCGAAACAGTTCTGGAAGTCTTCTCTTTCTAACAGCTCCTTCAGGTCGAGTGTCGCTTTCTCTTCTATAGATAGTGGACGCAAATCTTGCCCTTTTAACGCAAATTTCACCTTAGGAAGTTTCACCCGTCAGCGGCAACTGAATTGCAATTTCTCTGGCCGTTGCTGCTGCTTTCGATGTCGTAGGTCTTTCGTTGTTTCCGTTTTTGGGTTTAGCCATCTCGTGCCTGCGCTTCTGCTTTTTCGATGGCATTGAGGCCTCACTATCCGCAGAATGCTGCCTCTTGATGGCTAGTTCTTCTTATATTTTGTTCGCATACTTCGGATTGGAGTTCGCAGCCTTGGATTTGCTGCATAGAAGGCCCGGCCATTTTTTAGCTCCTCTCTGGCCCAAGCCAAATGCTCCTCCTCTTGGTTCGTTAGGTTGGACTGCTGCCAAATCGGTCATAAACTTTGATCGTGGCCTTGTATCGAGCTTTGGCCTTCAGCTTCTCTGATGGATTACTAGCCAATCCTCATATGGAGCTTCCCTCTTAGTTCGTATTGGGTTGGTCACCATGTTATGGGGGTCAGACCACCACTTAAGGAGACCAACGTGATGAGGATATAATAGCAACAACAACAATTCTTAACAAATTATGTACAAATTTCAGTGTTATTTATATGCTCAGGGTGTTTTATATTAGTACCAAGACAATGCCCCGAAAACAAATTGGGGATTATGCAATTATTACTGATTTGGAAGCGTCCACACTTCACCTTCACATTATCCACCTTTACAAACTTCCAGCTTAAACGCTAGTGAAAATTTGTGAGGAACTTTTAAAGTGATGATACGGAATATTGATTTATGATATTAGCAATCTGAACTATTTAAAAACTGCTCTGGTAGATATGTGGTATAAGATACTTCGTAGAACTACTCATGAACTTGTTTTGAGTCGATGGAAAATCAGTTTAAAGATATTATATAAAGGAGCCACACCAAATACTAGACTATATCTAAAATAGTCCGAAATATAAGCTGTAACCTTAATTTTGTTAAATAAAATATCAAAATGAAATCATTGGTTAAATAGAAAAATATTTTTACATAAATTGTGCATTCCATTATTAAAAATACTGTTGTTGGCTTTCTTGGTGTAAGGCTTCCCAAAGCGGCACTGCATACATACATACCTACATACTAAATATTCTGTTTTTTCTCTCTTTGCAGTGTAGAAAAATGTAAAGGCATATAATTTGCATGGATTCGAACAAGTTTTACCTATGAAACGAAATCTTAATTTAATTTTTAACGCTTAAGAAGGCACAGTAGCAGCAAATATCTGAACAAAGCTTAGCAGCAAATCGTAGGATCAACGAAATAGCAAATTCGAAGAACAAAAACCAAACAAAGAAAAAAACAAAAACAGCAACTAGAACATATTTTATGGTAGCATAGTCTTTGGTGCGAATAACTCCATTAATTTCAAAGTTGTTTCTAGAACAAAAAGGTAACAGGAAGGCTAAGTAAAAGTTCACAAAACGGCGGATGAGCGAATAGTGCAGACGTCAAAAGCGATTGCAGAGGGGAGAAGAGTAGGAAGAACGGTAGAACGACTGGATCAATAAAAGACTATTAAAAAAGGCGTAAAATAGTCTTGCTGAAGAAATTGATTCAAGAAGCACGCAAGTAAAAGCACAGGAAACGCGCTGATATTTGGCGCTGATAAAAGACAACCAACAGAAAGAAAAGAAGAACAACATAAAAAGCAAAGTGATTGCGGGAGCAAAAGCTGTACTGTAAAATAACGCACTGCAAAAACAGCGGGAGCACCCAAAACTTAGCAGCAACGGTAAACGAGTGATGTGAGTAGGAAAAGTAAGAAATAACAAAAAGCAGACCCTTTGACAGCAAAAAGACCAACATCGGGTTGTATACTAAATTAAGTCGAAGTGTGTGAAAAGTTGAAGCACGATTGTGTTACTAGGAAAGCTTTAAAGCAAATTTATCAAAAAAAAAGACAATAACAATAAAAAGACGAGCAAGTGAGAAAAGTGAAAGAGCACTGTATAAAGTGTGCAAGCAACGGAATTCCACGTGAAATTTTCAACTGACTGTTTGTGTGTGAGTGCATTCACATTGTATGCGTATCGAAATAGCAACGATTTAAATAGTAGTTACACGAGTTGAACTCTTTAATTTTGCGCAAATATTTTTAACAAGAAAATAAGAAAAGCAGAACAAAAACAAAAGGCTCAAAAGTTTCACCCCTACATCAGCTGCGACAGCTACAGTAACAGCATATCAACCCCATCATCGCCTTCAAAAATGATGTGGCACGAACAAAAACAACAATACCATCAACAAATGCTGCGTTCTTCGCAGCGTTCACGTATGCCTTTGGCGGCATGCTACTGGCCTTTAGCCATTTTCATGCTACTCCAATTGTTGTTGGCTAGTGATAATGTGGCCGCCATCGATTTGAGTCGACTTTACGGGCACATGGCGAAGGATATACAGAAGCGAAGCGGTGAGTAAAGATTTAAGAAATACAATATATTCATACACATACATATCTATACATGTATCCTAAGTGGGCAAAGAAAATAATAAAATATTTCAGAAAATTAAATCTCCGAAGTGAATTATACGCCACTTAACGTTCACTACCAATTTAAACTAGCATTCAAGTATCCCTTCTAGCACTTGAATAAAGCACGTTAAATAAATGTAATCTAGGTGGGTGCAGAAATCTCATATTAAAGTGAAAAAGTGTAGATAAAATTATGAATGCGTTTTGTGACCAAGAGCGGAGTACATTACCTCAGTTGAAGCTGAAGCTCTCCAAAAGTGATTAATAAAATAGTACTGACTTTGACATGATGTTTGAGCAATAGAATAAAATTTACGGTTACTTTTCATTTTTAATTCAACAATGGAAAAAAGCCTGTTCAGTGTAAAAAAAAGAGTATTTGAATTTGTTTGAATTAAATGAAAGTTTTAAACCAAAAAGCGTTCTCTTCCAAATACATAATTTTGTTGTTATGCTAAAGTAACCTCTTATTGCTCGTTTAAGGGGGGGGGGATAACGTTTTTAAATTTTTTTTTTGCATTTTTTTTTTATTTGATTTTTTAAATGAAGAACCTTTCAAGAATATTCTGTGAAAATTTTAGATGAATCGGAGCAAAACTTACAAAGATACAGCCATGTAAGTGTTGGTACCTACTCTGATTTTTTTTGTATGTATTTAAAACTTTAAAGCGTTTTTCCCACAACTTACGTTTTCAAAGTCGGTGCCCCTCATAACTTTGAAACTACTGCACCGATCCTTTTGAAATTTTGAACACTTTTTCTGTAGATGTTTTACAAGGTAACACCGAAGAATTTGTTGATACTTTTGTTTTTACGGTAACTAATTCACCGATTTTTTACGCGAAAATCGTGTTTTTGACTTTAACGTGTTCCCAAAAATCGAAAAATTTTTAATTTCAAAAAACCCTCGGCGTTACCCGGAGAAAACGATTATCTAACAAAATAACTTTGGTTTTTTGATTTCAGATGATTTAACACCGAGTTATGAGGGGCACCGCAAAACTACTTTTTTTTTTAGATGCGTCCGAATAATTTCTGCCATTGCCGTATTTTTAAATATTTTTGGATGAAAATTTCACAAAATATTCTTCAAATGCTTTAGTTTTATGTAGTAAAAGATTTGACGAATAAATTTTAACTGTGTCATAAAAAAAAATCATAAAAATGTGCCTTTTTTCCATGAATTAACGTTACCCCCCCTTAAGGGGTTACATGGGTTTCGTTGGTTCAAAAAATCGATTTATTTTTTTTTGGCTTATTAATTTCTACAACATCTCAGGAATATTATCCTACATTTTCAAGTCGATCCGAATAATAAATTCGGAGATACAGCCTTTGGAATGTGTGCGCTCCAACCCACTTTTATTGTTACTCAAAACTTTAAACGCGTTTTTCTCGGAGCCGTGTTTTCAAAGCCGGAAATTTTAATTTTTTTATAAAAATGTCTGCCAAAATTCCAATTTTTACTTTTTTTTTCTTTCCTTCGTTCAAGCACGAGTTTATGGTCTTAACTAAAACACTTATTTTTGTTTTCTCATTTTTTGATGAGCCTGTCAGGAGTTATGCTGACAACGCGGACGCACCTTTCTTTCGAGGGGTCACCTGAAATGACGTCACAATGGAGGAGTTTTAACTTTTTTTTTTTGAAAATTTCAGAAATTATTCTTTAAATATGTATCTATAAGACAGAAAAAAGTTTGAATTAAATAAATAATTTTTTACGTAGAAAAAAAAAAAATATTGAAAATTGGCCTTTTTTTACGGTTGGGCATTTTGATACCGCCACTGTAGCCGAATGGGTTGACGTGTGGCTACCATTCAGGAGTGCGTAGGTTCGAATCTCCGTGCATGAAACTGCAAAGTTAAATAAAAAATATACCCCCGGCAGGTAATGGCTTAGCATGGTTCTCTAAAACACTTTCATTATTTATTTAGGGGTTTGCCAGAAAATTCTTTAAAACTAAAACTTTCATCAGCTGGAGGCTGAAAATGAGTTCTTTCATTACTCTCCTCATAGAACCAGCAATGTAAAAGCGATTATTCAAAATTACAACCGTCGAGAGTAAAAGGAAGTATCGCCGTATTGGGGAGGGAATACTCCCGGATTACTCAAGCGATGATCCCTAGTTCTACTGACACACCTGTCGGGGTTTCTTCAGTGTAGTAAATATTACTGTTTTAATTAGTTTTGCTGATAAAATTGTTTTAAGGGTAGCAAGTTGTCAGCATAACTTTTGAATTTTGTTGTAACAATGTAGATTTTAGCCCTGCACCAATTAGAACTTTGGATTTACTTTGCTGCTCCGTCTGCTCGCAAATTATTCGGTTATGGCGTTTTTTCTCAACCGCTAGAACATTGATTGCTAACAGCAAGGGGTGAGATTAATAGTAGGCAGATGACGCCCAATGGATTTGATTTGAATGTAATCTTTTATGGTTAGTAAGGGCTATCAATATCGTTAGGAATTTCAATAAATAGTGATAGTGAAGAGATGGACATTCGCATAGATAATAGAATGAAGTATAGCCATATCCAAGACACAATTCTGTTGAAATACTCGTTAAAGGGTATGACCCTCGTGATTATGCCAACAATGGTCCGCAAATTATGTTCTCTCAACGTCAGTACAATTCTAGTCCTACTGTGTGGCCATCCCGGAACATTTTAGACAGTCGACAACTGTCCTAGTGTCACAGAGTTTCAGCCTGATCTGTCAAAAAGCTGGTGTTTTTCATTTAATTATATCAGTGAACTTCAGGTGTGCTCTACGATTTTGACTATGTATGAAAATATCGAACAAAGAATTTGTCTTAAATTTTGTGTTTTGAACGGGATTTCGTCTGCCTAATCGTTCAAAATGTAGCAGAAAGCCTATGGTGAGTGTATTTTATCAAATACACGAAAAACTCGGATCTAAGAGTGGTATAACCTTCTTGCAGGTGACCGAAAAGTCGTGGAAGATTTGTCCCGATCTAGTCGCCCATCAACATCTTCAACGGCGGCAAAGTCAAGGAAATACTGCTGGAAAACCATCATTTAAGTTTGAGGAAGGTAGCTCGTGACCTTGGCGTATCCTTATGAGCCGAAGCCCAAAAAACCACGTCAAAGTCGGTCAAAAGCGAAAGTCAAGCCACTCGTTTTCTTTGATTATCATGGTGTTGTGCACTCGAAATTCGTTCCAAATGCTTCTACTTCAAAATGAAGAATATTATTTGGAAGTTATGCGACTTTTGAGAGAGAATGTGAGTAGGGAACGGCCCAATTTGTTCGAAGAAAACTCATGGATCTTACACATATTGTTAACACTTTTTTGGCCACAAACTCCACAAATATCATCGAACAACCACCGTATTCACCGGATTTAGCCCCCTGTGACTTTTTCCTTTTCCCAAAATTTAAATTGCCACTCCTCTGACTAAATATAATAACTCGCTCTACTAATACTTCAAAGACTATTTCAAATGACTAGGAGCTCGGCTCAGGAAACCTGAATTTTGCTATAAGACTTATATTGCATGTAAGAAAATATGTGCCCTTTCACGGCTAGTAGTCTTACACAATTTTGTATCAGTGGATATCACTAACTTTGCTAATTTCGCTTATTCAGAAAAAACAGCATAAAAAAAATTCAATTCAGTGAATTCAAGAATTTCTAACCAATATTAAAATTTCTTAAAAATAAATATTTTTATGTCATTCCCTTTAAGAAAGCAAAAGTAAATTCATTTATGTGAATCTCTGTAAAATTATTAAAAAAAATAAACTCAATCCAGTGAACGAATTTGTTCATTACATTTACCTGGCGTCAATTCACTCTTATACCATCTGATAATTTCCCACTCACAAACCAGACATACCAAGAAACTCACCTATCTCTGTACAAATATCATCAATCTCTGCTTACCATTGAATTTCGTTCGATGCGCCAGTTGACGATAAGCAACGCGCCGAGGTGCACAAAAATACTTACCAAAAAAACAAAAACAAAAATAGCGAAATGTTCTTAAGAAACAATTTCTTTATTGTGCAAGTTAATGAAGCATTACATTTTTTTCTTTATTATTCTTCCACTTCATTCGCCTTCATCGCTTTGCACCATTTCGGTGATTTAGCCATTTCCCAAATGCTTTGGGAGTCACTTAGTGATAGATGAAGGGAACTTTTTACAGCTTTCTTTTTATAGTACTTTTTTTATTTGTTTTTGGTGCTGGCAAATTTGGAAATTTCGCTTCTAAATTGCGAATTGTGTGCGAGAATAACTGCTTATATGTATATAGTGCTTTGGCGGGGTGTATGTGTGTGTACTTGTGAACGCGTGAACATGCAGTACTTATGTGTTTTAGTTCATTATTTGATGAGTCTTTCTGCGAACTTTATTTTACATTCAGTTTTTTTATTATGTGTTGCTGTAACAACCACATTTTCCTTGTTTAACGTCTTCTAACAGTTGACTGAGTTCAAATAGTGCGCACTTCCTTCAATTTTGTCACTTCAGTAGGTGCAAATACAGTTGTGTACATAAAAACTCGGGCGCTAAAAACATATGTTTTTTTTCAGCTAGATGTCTAGTATTTTATGTGGAAAAGACGGTTTGAAGTTCATATTCTTGGATGGGTCAAAGAAATTTGCTTAATACTTTATAAAGTAAATTATAAAAAATATATATACACTAGGAGGTCATTAGAGCGTTAAGAAAAAAGTGTTCCTACGACAGTTAAACGCTCTTAAGGTTTCTCTACGTGGATCAATTACTATCATTTGCGAATTTGCGAGGTCTCCAGAAGTCTAACACCCAAACGTTTACCTGAGAATTGTAAATGTGATGAAGGTTTTAAAAATTAATTTAGCACTGCAAAGTTTTTTCTATCTTTTAATGAATATTTAAAAAGTATAAACAAATTTTTGTACTGGTTAGAATAAGTTGAAAAAAATGTTTAACATAGAAATTAGTAGAGCGCTGCACCGCTGGATTGTCCAACTGGCGTACAAGATACAACTCGTAATTATTATCTAAAGCAAAAAATTCAAATGGATTTCTAATTATCAAGATTTTTTGAAGTGAAAACTTCTTTAGAATCGTTGGGAGTGATTTGAGAAAAAGTGAAACGAAAAAAGCGACACTCTTGGCTATGAATATTACATATACACGTAGCGACGAACTAAATAACTTTTAGGCCAGCGCCGACAGCATGGCGCGGTAGCCGAGCGGCTAGCAATGTGAGCTTCGATCCAAAATCCTTGGTTCGAATCACAAGAAAACAATTTTTTTTATACAGTTATTTTATTTTTACATATACACGTAGCGACGAACTAAATAACTTTTAGGCCAGAGCCGACAGCATGGCGCGATAGCCGAGCGGCTAGCAATGTGAGCTTCCGATCCAAAATCCTTGGTTCGAATCACAAGAAAAAATTTTTTTTTATACAGTTATTTTATTTTATTTTATGATATGTTTATGAGGAGCTTTTTTTCATGGCAGAAATACACTCGGTGTTTTGCCATTGCCTGCTGAGGGGTGAGCGCTATTAGAAAAAGAGTTTTCCTTAATTTTGGTGTTTTCACCGAGATTCGAACTGACGTTCTCTCTGTGAATTCTGAATAGTAGTCACGCACCAACCCATTCGGCTACAGCGTTTGTTTAATTTTACTGATGCAAAAATGAGGAAAAATATATGAATAAAGTTTGCTTACTGTTTACACATTTTCCAAAGGTGACGGAGAACCAAAAAAAAAAGTCGATTTTCAAACAAATACGAGTGCATATGTGTAATTGTGTTAGAGTTTCGGTCACGCCCCAGCAAAACCTGCGTGCATATGTGTTTGTAACATTCAAAAAAATGTAATTGTGTTAGAGCTTCGGTCACGCAGGTTTTGCTGGGGACGCTCATAATAGCAACCGCGTGTGTATTTTTATATTCGTAAATATTTTCATTTTTAAATATTTACCGCAATTATGCCGAAAAATAATGCAGAAAAGTGTCGTGAATATCGACAGAAAAAAAATCAATAAATAGCATCACGGAATTCATTCACGAAAATTTAATAAAGTATACACCAGAAGTATCGCGGATACTTAGAAAAGATTACAATAAAGTTGCAATGATTTTAAGTGGCGATTTTAACATAAATTTTGCATTGGACACAGCGGTTCCTTTAATTGACGTTCTCAATACAACATTCAATTTAAAAATGTGTAACAATCGCACTGAATCGACAAAACGATCAAAAACAACCATTGACGCGGTATTTCAAAGACATGTTGACAACATCGAAACCAAAGCATTTGTATCATATTTTAGCTATCATAAGCCACTCGTATCATTTGTTGAAATTGAAAACATTGAGGATGAATAATAATAAAATGAAGAAAATAAGATATGAACTTTATAGCAATATTATAATGAACCTATAATTATCTTGCTCCTAATGCTGCTTTCGTCTTATTCTCTCTCAGTTTGTTTTACGGAAGGTTTCACTTCTATCGCGTCTAACCGTTAGACTGGTGTTTTTTTTCTAGATGAACTAAGAAAACTGAGAGAAAATAAAAAAATTTCAACTTTTTGGAGATTTAAAAAAAAAAACTGCCTTTCTATAAAAAAAAAAAAATCACTTCAACTTAGTATAAAAATCTTGAACATTTTTTTTTGTCTATTTGGTTAGTTCAAATAGATGAGAATTTAATACTGAAGGGAACAAGCTATGATTCATTTCAAAAGGTTCATTAGTTTTTTTTCATTCATGTACGCCAATTCAAAGAAATCATAAAAATGAAAAGTCGAAAAAAGAAGATAAAGTTTGTACTACAGCTGTCCGGTCACAGCGTAACTACCTAACGCTCCCCTACCTTTGGCTTTGTATCTACGGAGATATTGATAATTAGGCTCTGTAACTTTGTGTGAATATTCTGAAATATATTAGGAATCGCTTAAAACGAAAAAAAAAATTTATTTTTTTGACCTTTTAAACCAGGGGGGGGGAGCCCTTAATAAATCGATATATTTCTCTTTCATAGTGTAATTATTTCAACGAACATTTTATAACAAATAATTAGCTGAAAATTACTTTTGTGTTCAATTGGTATAAAATTGATTAGATATCAATTTTGATAAATTATATTGTATTTTCTTTAACTTTTTTACAATTTTAAGAAATATAATTTCAAATTGTATAACTTTCACAGGTATAACACCCAGTCAAATAAACCCTTTTAATATCTTCCGTTTGGTACCTATGTAGACATACATATATTGTAAAAATTCATTAAAATGCTTATATCCAAATTGTATACTGAAAACTAGCTAGCAGCCATGTTCAGATATATTTTTTACTTAAAGGTATCCAAAGTAATCTTCGTTTGACACCCACATCATAATTTTTTATTTACTTTTTAAATAAATCAAACAAAGGTGGCAACCAGATACGAAGTAACAAACGTCACAGCACTTCGGGCAAATTTTTTTTGCCTTTCTAAACATTGTGGCAGTGTCAAACTTTATCCTTTTAAATAACTGTCTAAAAAAACCTTGTATATCGAAAACAAATATTTCAGAATAAAAACCGTCAAAACAAGCGCTCATTTGATACCCGTACTGCATCTGCGTATTTGATATGCGCTTTAAAAAAGTGAAAAGTAAGATAGTAATTCATGCAAATTTTCATAAAACGTTCTTAAATGTAAGTTTTAATATATCGTTTTTATTTAGACATATAACGTTATCTTGTATTTCAAATTCTTAAGTAACCTCATATATGTTTGGATTCAAAATTTGTATTGCGAATTGGTTGGCAACCACATTCGAAAATATTTCCGAATTTATGCTGTCAAGAATACCATGTCTATGTTGTGCTATTTTACTTATTTTATAATTTGTTTAATCGAGATGGCAACCCTATACGAATACTCACGGTCACAATACCAATCAATATGTCCAAATAAATAAACTTGGAAAGTTGCGAAATTTCTGAGAAATCATAATACATTTCTTTTGCTATTTCTTGAATACTCCGCATTTCGTTCGCTCTTCTTCACACAAACGTTTCTATTTATGCATTTAAAAAAAGCTTAGCACTGCGGGCTACCTTGTTTTAAATGTACATAATTTATCCGTAACCGACATTGAAGAAAGAGTGTAGCGTCTACTGCATTGAAAGTAATTCCACTTGAAATATATGAAAAGAGAAAAGCATCTGTCGTTCATTTTTGACATGCCCTGGCTATATTTCATTTCTCAATTTCGCTTGGGTCGTCATTCAATCAGTTAAACTCCCTATTTCTTTATTTATGCGTAAATAATTGACCATCACTTTTCCCAAATGTCAAACGGGCAGGCGTACAATATCACCAAAATGAAGTGGATTGAAATCAATAATAGTATTTGACAGTAAAGGGTGGGTACATACATACATACAGATACCATGTACTGAGTAGAGACCCCACCACTTTGCCTAACTTCAAAGTAAACACATCGTAGTAGTACCTATAAATATCCATTACATACGCAAAGGGTAATAAATTTATTGATTTTATAATAAAAAAAAACTCCAAATATACAGTATAATAGCGAAGCGAACATGGTAGCTACAGGCTACGTAAGCACATATTGTTGTTGTTGGATGTGCTTTAAATTTTGAAACACAACAAACTGGGAAGGTACCAAGCAGGAGCAAGAGTTTTGGCAGAGTTTTTTTTACATACAATACCTTCGCTGTGCCATGAAAAAACCGGCTTAAAACTGTAGATCCCTCTATTTGTGGGAAGAACATCAAGACGCACACCACAAATGGGCGGAGAAGCTCGGCACACAAGTGTGTGCGCCAATTATTTATGTATTTTTTACATTCGCTTTAATAGTGCCAATATATGGTACAAGGTGTGCTTCATATGTATTAACCACCCTCTACTAGCAAGAGAAAAATATTAGAAAAAGATAATGAATATGTTTAATATGTTCAAAAAAGGGTGCGGACAATGTATAAGAATGTTTTAAAATGTACATTAACGTACTTCTAGAGTTTTTCCCTAAGCTTTCATAGTTTAGTCAAGAGACCACAGCTGCATTATGTGGCGGAAATTCGTTTTAAAAGTCTTATGCAGACCTTCTGATGAAGGCACTTGGTGAGAAAGCTTAAAGATAACTTCCTCAATGACTTCCGAAATACATTTCAGAAGGGATTCCACATCACTATTCGCGCTAAAGAAACTTGGATGGATGGCCACTTACAAAAGTTTTTTAAAGTTTGATGAATTAATGGAAAGTAGGCCGAGGTGCTAATAACTACGACTTCAATAAGCACAAACCATTATAAAGAGAAAAAAATAATTTATTCTCATCTTTTGTCCTGTTTCGTCGAACTCCTATGTTAAATTACTTGGCTGAACCACTTTGTGTTAGAAATTCGTCCATAGTATTCATTAGGAGGGCTGCAGGTAGCTTGGACCAGTATCCTAAGCTTATTACTCAACTCTACAGGCGCTACATAAATCGTTGGCTGAAAATATTGGTTTATTTCTTGCTCAAGAATTTTCCTTAATGTGTGAAAACAGAAAACCTAGCGAAGCTTATACACTTCTGCCCATAACTCCTATAGCCTTTATCTCCCACACTCGTCTGCTTCCGGGTAAAGGTTGACGGTATCTGCTAGTTTTCCCACTATGCCGGCTTTTTTAAGGAAATTCTACTATTAATATAGAATTATGTTTTTCTTCTAATTTCTTCCAATGGAATCGTGGTTTATATGTATGAAACATACTTTACTGATATAATTTTGTTAAACGAGGGAAACAGACGCAACTACCAAAACTTGCTTATGGAATACAAGAAAGTAATTGCAGATTTTCGTTCGCATATGAAAACACTTAATAATATATTCACAGAGTAAATTAGCTTTTCGAGCCTTTCGAGCTTTGAGTGACGTGAAAATTAATAAAAGTGTGCGTTCCTGCCGACTACATGGCGTATACGCAACATTTGATTGAAGGCCCGGCAAATGCGCTGCTTACTGAATGGAGATACTGTTTTGTTCATTTCGAATTCCTAGTAATGATACCCTTTATGCTTTGGATGTTAATTATAATAGCAAAATGTGGCTTGCATAACGCGGACAATGAGCTGTCTGACTACTCGTATACATATGTACATATGTACCTATATACAGGCAATACTTAATTATTAATATACAATCCCGCGGGGAAGTTGGCAGTCGACTACTGTGTAAAATAGCTAAAACTCAAGGAGAGCTCAATCAAATATAAGCAGTATACTATTAACTAATTACGGGACATTCTATCACAAACAGACATGCAATGCTCGATAATAAAAACTTCATTTTCAAATATCTCTAGGTATGTATCCACATATGTATACTACTACATATAAATTAAATATTGATGCTTTCTACTCCTTTAACAAAAATGTTGCATTCCAAATTAATTTAATTTAGTTTGCTTTAAAATCTCACGTGATTAACTTGGAGTATTTGACAAAGAAACCCGTATCATAGAAAAAGCGCAAGCCAGATATTCACATTGCTAAAAAATTTGGTATATCCATATCGATAAGTTTTTTGAGTGCAGTTGAAAGACAGGTGGCGCAAAATTAATCATCCAGTTTTGTATTTGAAAATTATTAAATAAAATTAAATAAAAAATGATTTTGAGGGATGGAATTTTTGAATTTTCAGGTGGCGCAAAATTAATCGTCCAGATTTGTATTTGACAATTATTAAATAAAATTAAAAAAAAAAAATAAACAAATTATATTGAGTGATGACTTTTGACCTTTACGCCCGTCAGTGCTTGTCTGTTTTTATACAGCAGCTCTACACTTCACAAATTTCAATTATGATTGACGTACTCCACTATTTGTAAAAAATATAAATAATCCGATAGCATGATTAATTTTGTGTCACTTTGTATGATAATCAAAATGTGTCTTTAAAATATGCCTTCCTCCATAGGCTTTAATAAAGCAATAAATTTGGCATTGCAAAATAGTTCCACTTGGTTTAAATAATTGTGTAATGAAACTTCTTTCTGCTGTGCTCTACTTTCTGTGACCTTTTGATATTTTTCAACTCAAACACTGACCTTCGTCATTTCTTCGCACAGAGAGCGCGTGTCAAAGGTGCCCACTCTAGCCAGCCTTCCAGTTTCCCATGAATTCTCTGTGATCGAATTCCTATTATCTACATAGCAAGGTGGATTTAATAAGGTGACAGCATTCACCCAGCTGAATTTTTCGCCGTAGGTATGGCTTACGTCAAAATGATATGCTTTGTTTGTATGTATTGGTATGTTTACATTCGTATGTTTACATTTGCTTGCTGATTTTGACATGATGCTTGCACCAAACGCAACAACAAATACATGTAGGGTTTTACTTATATGTGTTTGCTGTCACCTGTAATAAATTCGCCTTGCTACATAGCAAATTACCGAACACATTCAAAAACACATAACGCACCAACATTTACTAAGCACTCACGAGCATCCAACTTGCCGCTCTTTAGCAACTCTACATTTGTCTCTCTAACATGGCACACATACTAACGCACTTTAACCCACATCATTTGTGAGTTGTTCCTTTGAAATTGGTTTAGCACTTCTCATACTACTACACAAAAAAATATATATATGTATACTTTAGTATAGGCGACGGGTCGCCACGCCAACGATTCGGTTTACAAGTGAGCCTATAGATGTTTCACATCAATAAATTTTTAACAAAATTTCGTGTTTTTTTTAAATAAGCGCATTAAATTTTAAAATTGCAAAACCTAACACTCCAGAATTAAAGTTGGGCAAAATTAAAATGGGAAAGAATGTAATTATTATCCCTTTCCGACCTATGGCAAATCTAGCCAACCAATTGGTATGCATTTTTGGTCCCTATCACTTTGGTCAGTGTAGAAAATAGCTAAAAAGTTTATTTCGCCGAATCTTCTGTGTATCCTTTATTTCCAGGATACGCACAATTGTTGCGTTTCGGCCTGAATACAAATAAAAATCTGTAAATAAATATAAATGCACGTTGCTAGAAATGTTAATTTATTTTATTTTTATTAGTCACTTTTATTATTTTTCTGTATGATATTTCGCAAAACAATTTTGTCTTTTATTTAAACACAAATAAACTGTACATTTGGTACAAAATAAACGTGTGCGGGATTTACAACCAACACGCCTGCAACATCTTGCTAATGACAAATCATGCTCCTCTGGTATATGATTGCACCTATCAAGCCTCTTATCAATGCATTACTGTTCAGATGGTCGATATTTTTTAGATACACTTGGAGTTTCTTCTTCTTCGGTATCGGAGATATACTCTTCACGTGGCCTTTTCGCAACAGCTATAAGTTGCTCAGCTAATGCTAATCTAAAACTTAGTAAGTCATGAGAATCCCCTCGAGATTTCGAATTTATTTTGCAAGGTTCTCTGTACTGTAGCCAAGAGTTGCAGCATACAAGATCAATTTTATTTTATGAAAACTTTCAACGTCCACTTACGAGTTTTGAAGAACGAACGGTATGCCTACATTAATTGATCACATATATCTACCCCTCCCATAGACTTGTTGTATTCTCGCACTATCCTTGGAGCCGGTACTTCAGCATACCTCTTTTCTTTTTTTTCCCAGCGTTTTACATTGGAAACGGGCCCGCAACCATAAGCTGATGATGCCAAGATTACCGCTTCGGAATCCTTCCACTGGACCACGACAATATTATCCTCACTATGACAAAATTCTTCCCTATCACCCCTTTTCATTTGCCTTTCGTTGGTAAGGTGGATGCTTTTTATTCTGTTCCTCATTATAGTCCCTGTGGCATAAATACCACGGTTTAGTAAAGTCTGAAGGAGTGGTATTGTCGTAAAGTATCGGTCAAAAAACACTTTTGAACCTTCTGGAAGTGTTTCAACCAAACGTAAAACGAAGGCTGGACTTACGCCTAAGTTCGTATTGGAAAGTGGTGTCGTCTTTCCTTGGTAGATTTCAAAATCGAGTACCAGCCCTTCAGATGTCGTTAATACTTCGTTCTTTAGTTCCACTCCTCTAGGTTTGTTAGGAAGGCTTTGTCTCACGGGGCAACGACCAGTAAATGGGATCATTTGCTCATCTATGGAATAATTATCTCTTGGCTTTCTAGGAATGCTCCGACATGCCGATCTTACAGCTTCAATTAATGGATTAATCCTCCAAAAAACATTTGATTGTTTCCCTGCTTCTGTCACTTCATTTTCGTCCATAACATGGAGGCACACTCGCAAAAGAAAAAAGCGATCACGGGACATTGTATCAGCAACAATTGGAAGCCTCGTTATAGTCTCCCAGTACATGCGCAATCTTGGATAACGTATGCAGCCCATCGCAATATTTATGCCAAATAAATTCCTTATTTCACCAATTGTAGTCCCCAGTGGTTTTCCTTTCGAAAACATATGGTATCTGTTTGTGTATTCCGCAACGCGTTTGAAAAAGTCGTCATTAAAATATTTATAAGACTAGTAATATATTTAGGGGGCTCCACATCTATGTTAACTTCCACAGAAATGGAAGCACTCTCTTCCAGATTTATTTGAAATGGTCTTTTCCTCCAAATTTCGCGGCGATTGCTGTTTTCATTTGGTGGTTCCTCAGTACCTTCGCCATTCCCTTCGTCACTGTCATCACTTTCATCATTTGCAGATTCACTGTGCGCGCCAGGTAACTCCCAAGTAGCATCTCGAAGATCATCATCGCTACTAAAGTCCTCCAAATCCGAGTCTAATAGAGTACCCAATATTTCGTCTTCAGTCAATTGCTCTGATTGAAAAAAAAAAACAAATATTTCGTTAAACAAGTCCTAACACGCACAATTGTGTCACTTCAAACTAAACTGGCTGTACATTAATTAACGTCACAAAAAAACACTTAATTTCACTTTTTAATTAAAACTTCTTTTGTTATTATTATGATAACACATTTTTTAAATATAAATTTCTCGGTTTACACAATTTAAATCATTTTTCTAACTTACTCTTTCGATTCATTTTTGAAATGATTGAAATGCAACGTCAAAATAGCGAAATTCGCGAAAAATAACTTGCACCAATAACTGTTCGTTGTGTTTTTATTAAGGGGGGAAGCTGGTCTAGAGCGCAAAAAATGGGCATATTTTATGAATTTATTTTGACTCAACAAAGGAATCAATCGAAAATCTGTGAAATAGGTTTAATAATATAGCTTTCATGGTACAAATACAAAATTTTTCGTCTGAATTAATTTCAAAATGGCCGCTGTCCAGCAGTTCTCCTAAGGCGCCTTTTTTTCTAGTGGGTCCATTGCCGAAGACGTAAACTCCTTAATTTTTGTCCTGGATCAAAAAATAAAATTTTTTTAGTTTCTATATAACAACAGAAAGAGACGTACGTAGGATTTTTTCGATATTATGTTTTTTCGCGAAATGGTGCACGTTTGAACAAAAAGTTACAATTTTCACTATAAAGAACGACATAAAATTGTTGATTAAAAAAAAACTATGTAATATAAATAAAAAATCCTACGTACGTCTCCGGAGAAAGGTATTTCGAATGTATTGTCAAAATTTCGTAAGAATCGGTAAAGATTTGTTCGAGTTATGTCTTCGGCCAGTTTAAAAAAAGTGATTTCGAGAAAAACGCGTTTAAAGTTGTAAGTAAGTTCGGGGCATACCTGCGAGGCACTGCCGTCGAATGAAAAATTTGGGCATTTAGACATTTTTGCTGGCATCCCTCATTTGGTATATTATTTCTAAGACCCTAAAGCACCTTTTAAGACAAAAAAAAATTTTTCGATTTTTTCAAAATTCTAGACCAGCTTCCCCCCTTAAGAAAATAGCTCGTACAATTGTGTACATCAGGTTAAATTGCACTAGCGCAGATATTTTCGGAAATATTAGGATTTAAACTTACACGCACAATTGTGCGTACACGGTCGGAAAGGGTTATAGGAGTGTTGCACAACTGTAATTAGAGTTTGATATTGCGTTCGTAGAAAAGCAATTTCATCTGACAGGAAATTTTGTTAAGAAGTTGTATCTATATTTGCCGACGTGGTACAACTTATTTTCTATATTTTTAAAAATTTATACATTAGAATTCCTTTAGAGGTATTTTAGGAGAAATTCTTTTTAATGGTTTATAATTTCACAGCAGAATAGATTAAAATTAGGGCAATAGACTGATCGTGACTGTTGAAATAAATAATATATTACAAATCTGACATCAAATATACGCCGCATAAAAAAATTATAGGACCAAGGTGATTATAATGTTTTCTACTAAAATCTTCCAATATCGTTTCCTTGTTTGTATGCTTAAAACGGTATCTTATAACGAAAATTATTTGGAACTAATGCTGGTATTTTAGTAATGCGCATTTTTTGTTCTGTGCAAAACGAATCAATTTTTAGACCAAAAGCGTTTGCTTTTATTTTAATAATGTACAGTATAAGTTATTACGTTTAAATTATTATATTATAAGCGGTTTGAGCGTTGAAACTCGATCTCATATTTAGGTGGTTGTTTCGGTTAGATATGTACAAAGAAAATGCCGCGCCGAAAAGCTCTGACTCATTTTGAGCAGGCCCAAATTTTGGCATGGAAAGAAAGGCCTTACAATTCAAGCGATTGCCGCAAAATTAAAAAGAAGCAAAACAGCAGTTTTGCATTACTTTTATTTGAAAGAAACGAAAACTTAGCGGCACAGATGTTCGGGAAATCAAACCTTTAGCTATAAATAAATTTAAACACACCCTTAATTTGGAAGTTGCTTTCCTAAGCATAAATTACCCACACGACACAAATAGGCCAAATTGGCATTTGCAGAAAAGCACCAATTTCTGGGAGATGAGTGAGAAAGAGTAATTTTTTCGATTAATAAAATTCAATTTGGCCAGACCAGATGGTTCCCAAATATACTGGCATAATAAACGGAAAGGAAAGAAGAGGAAAATGGCTTATAATTTCGGAAGGATTCTGATTATGATTTGGGCAGCCATTGGTGTTATATATTTCATATCCACAAAAATTAATAGTGCCAAGTATATAAACTTCTATATGAAGTATTCACTACTTTTTTGGTGACCCTTTCGATGAGAAGTGAATTTTTTAACATGACAACGCAGCCGTTCATACTGCCAAAGCAACAAGAGAGTTTTTAACAGCAAAAAAATGTCAATTTTAGAATGGGCTACCTGCAGCTTAATCATTTCGAAGACACGGCGATTTCAACAAATTATAATTAGTGGAGTATCCAACAAAAATTACTAAGCTCCAAATAATAAACTAACTTTAAGAACTCTATTTGATTAATTAGACTCCTTTGACTACTTGAATTACACTTTTCTTCTTCCACTTCAATACTTATCAAAGAGAGCGCATATTACGCATATACTCAACACAAATTAACTAAAGGGTGGTTAAGTTTCAAGGGCCGGTGTTGATTTTGAATAAAATACAACATTTTTCGGAAATTATTGTCATTTCTCTTTATTATGACAATATTGGTATGGCTCAATTACGTATGGAATAAAATATCGGCATACAGGGTGTACGCGCCAATTATATATATCAGGTCAGTCCATAAGCTCGTGCGTTTTTAAAGGTGATTTTAAAATTAATTAAAAAGATATTTAAAGTATTTATTATTCAATAATATATTTTCCTTCGTTATTTACAATGTCTTCCCAACGTATACGCAAATTTTTAATTCCTTGCTCAAAAAATTGTTTCTCCTTGGAGTCAAAATACGCTTCCATACCCCTTTTTATAGCTTCTTTTGAGGAGTAGTTCTTGTTACTCATATGGGATTGAAGTCCACGGAAAAGGTGCTAATCACAAGGTGCAATATCCGGAGAGTATGGTGAATGCGGCATTAGCTCCCATCCGAGCTCGTTCAGCTTGCCTAATGTTTCCCTTGCGGTATGAGGTCTTGCGTTGTCGTGGTGAAACAAAACTTTGCGTCATTCACTAAAACATGACGATTTTTTTTAAGTGCCTCATTGAGGTTTGACAGCTGATGGGAATAATAATCAGTAGTTATCGTGTGGTTTGGTTCCAGAAGTTCATAATAAACAAAACCGGCCAAACCCACCAAATCGACAGGATAATCTTCTTGGGGTGAAGGCCATTTCTAGGGGTCGGTTCTGGTGTTTAATCTTTATCTAACCATTGGCGTTTGCGAACAGGATTATTGTAAATTACCCATTTTTCATCACCAGTAACAATACGGTTCAAAAAACTTTCATTTTCTAGCCGTTGCAGCAGCTGAGAACACATATTCTCTCTCTGCTGAAGGTTGGCGACGGAAAGTCAATGAGGAACCCATTTTCCCAGCTTTGAAACTGTTCCCAACTGAACCAGGTGCCTATGAACTGTTCCATGCGATGAATTTAACCTCTGAGCTATCATATCGACTGTCAAATTTGGCTCAGCTTCCACGAGTTCGAGCAAGGCGTCGAAGTTAAAAACTTTAGGACGACCAGCGCGTGGTGCATCCTCCACGCCGCAGTTACCACCTCGCAATTTTGAAAACCACTTTTGCGCAATCCTTACACTCACTGCATCCTCTCCGTGAACAGTGTTTATTTCTGCAGCAGCAGTTCTTGCATTTTTACCACTTTTATAAAAAAAAAATACAAAATATGCCTCTTATACGCGTTCGAGGATTTCTTTTTGGGTGTGTGGCTGAGCTCCTCCTCCTATTTGTGGTGTGCGTCTTGATGTTGTTTCACAAATAGAGGGTCCTTTAGTCTCAAGCCGACTCTGAACGGCAGATACAGAAATACACGCGGAGGTTTGCCATTGCCTCCCGAGGGCCGACCGCTATTAGAAAAATATTTTTCTTAATTTTGGTGTTTCACCAAGAGTAGAACCTACGTTCTCTCTGTGAATTCCGAATGGTAATCACGTACCAACTCATTCGGCTACGGCGGCCGCCATTTTACCGTTCCGTTCTATTCCGCGAATAATTCTTTGTATGCAAAAATCGTACAAATCGCACAAACTAATGGACTGACTTGACCCTATATATTAATATATATTAATCGCAATCGAAGCTATCTTAAACCCCACAAATGACACCCCGATGATAACAAAAATCCGCAATATAATTTCAATACACACAGGTGCAATCATAATTATGTGGATTCCTGGGCACTCTGGGATAAATGGTAACGAAAAAGCTGACAAGAGAGCGAAAGAGGCGAATAAGGAACCTCTACACACATTTAACTATATCACTTGCAATGACATAAAGATACTAGCGAAAGAACTTGCCGCAGATAACGCAGCAACTAAATGGAAAACTTATCAGCATCCTTATAAAAACTTTAACCCCTTTGGGGGGAAAAATACCTACCCTCCATCTGCACTATGTCACCAAACAAAAACCTTTACTCGACTGAGAATCGGTCACACACTCATGACACATGCCCACTTGCTCAGCGGTTCACCGAAGCCTACATGCCCTTTTTGTGGCTCCAATGAATTTACTACACTTCACCTGATAGATGCTTGTCCTTCCCTACAAAATATCAGAACAACCTTTTTCTCAAGCATCAAACCATCGGAACTTCTCAAACAGACAACGGTATGCAATTTAAATAAGATTTGTGATTATGTATCTAGATGTAAGTTAAGGCTATAAGACACGCTGTCATTTTTTATTATACTAATAGCCGAAGGCCATAGTAGCCAGTGCTTTAGCTCTTTAAGTGGAATAGTTATTTATAATTGTTACTCTTTTAATAAATAAATAAAATATTAATTAAGTTAATATTTACTAAATAATTTCCGAGTGGCCGCTTACGCTTAATAATGCGGAAAAAGATGACCAATTTCAAAGTGTAGCAAAAAGTCTTAGTGAATATTCGACATTTTCAGTTTTTTTCACAAAAACTGAAGTGTTTTGAGCTTAGATGCGCTTAGAATTTCAAATTACACTCTTTTTACATATATGAGTTGCCAGTAAAAAATGCCCGTTGACCGTGTTGTTTAACATCTTTGTCAAACCTATCTCATGTTCAAGCCCGGTGAATTTTTCCCATATAACGGACAATCGATTTTTAATATTAAAGAGAAACACAATTGTCCATAATCAATAAGGTTTAGAACTACTTTAATCTTGCACTCTGTATATCAAAAATCAATGGACTATAATCTTACGTTCCCAACACTTTTCTGACCATTCTCACGAAAAGTTTAAGAATTTGTTGGATTTTTTTTTTAATTGCACAAGGTTCGAAACTTGGTTATTTGGGTTTAGTTGATCTGTATTTTTATAAAAATAAAAATTAAATGAGATACCAAAAAAGTGCCAAAAGTTGTCATTAAGTTTCTGAAGAGAATGCGAGAAGCGAAATATCAGCTAAATGGAGGTGCAATATGTGCCTTTAAACAAAAATATCTTTTTATCGAATAATTTAGGACAGTTCATGCACATGCTTTGCGTTGCGTGTCGAATGTCCCACATACCTTTGCCGTTGGATCTCCTCCAATAAGCATAAATATTGAAGGAAATTTCCAATTTTGTTCGATACTAAAAAATGTGTGCCGTACTTTAAACCACCTGGTCGGATAGTTGTTATTTGCCCTTTAAAAGCTCACTTATAAATAACTACTTTCAATTTAAGGAAATTTACTTGCTGTTATGGAACTACGCCTAGGTGCAAGTAATCTCTTCTTACCGCCACTATTGTTTTGTGGTAATTAATCTTACTAATACATGCGTACACAAATATGTTGGTCGGCTTCGATAACATCTAAATTGGCTGACTAATGCAAACATTTGAATTTATCGCCTATGACGCGACCGAGCAGCGCAGCGAAAACTTGTGTGTCCTTGGTGTTGACTACAAGCCAGAACTGAATTACACACTCATATGCATATACACATACCAGCCTACTTGTGGCATTTGTAGGGGTAGCATTGAGTGGAGTTCACACATATGCCACGCTCTGCTCTTTGGCTACCAATCTGATTGCTTAACTGAATGCCCACTCACCCACTCACCCAGCCATTAAGCGCATTTGCTTCAACAGTTCTTGTTTGCTCTATAAATTTGGCGATGACTTTTTTTTTTCATGTGTTTCTTCTCACACCATAGGCACCCTTACTTCTTCCCATCTCCACGATATTTATCGCTTTTACTTCTACTTTATTTTATTGCTCCAGTTCATTAATATTTCCGCTAGACTATGTAAGCAATTTGTTAAATTCACGTAGTAATATTAATTTTTTTTTATTGCTTCACTGCCACTTTTTCACCATTTACTTGATGTTTGACTTTTTCATTGGTTCTGTGGCGTTTATGTTTATGCAGTGTATGAGTAATTATGTGCAGTGTAGTAATAGAAGCGTTACGTTCATACATATGAGCTATATATTTACGTACCCGTAATGAATTGATTTTTGGTAGGGGCCGCTATATCCTGTGCCGCCATTGCTTTTGGTCTGCCATTTAATTTGCGGGTAATAAGCATAAAATAATCGAGCTATGCCTGCTCGTCCGTCCATCTGATAATTCGCAGAAAAATTAATATAATTCAATAAAACTTGGTAATATGTATGTATATTACCATCATTACCAACTTCGTACTTATATTTGTCCAAGCTAGGTTGGTATTGAAAATAGACGAAATCGAACAATAACCTCGTGCACTTGCCATATAAGGAATTTTTCAAAAAACCAAAAAACCTGATATCTCAATTAAATTTAAATGAAGCAAAATTACTCAGGTTGGGTTTAGCTGGACTTGACTGATCCTGTGGATCGCACTTAGATCAGAAATTGATCCATAATGACACCAGATGTTTAAGAACTTCATATTTTGTGCTTAATACTCAGTTTACATAATTTAAGTAAGCTGCTAATTTTGTGATCTGCCACACTTTCTAAAGTTGAAAATGATGCAGAATTTATTCGTGTTGTACTGAGTGCAGTGCAATGGCATGGCATGTGCATGCATCGTTTGGCCGCGTAGAATGGAGTGACACAGAGTACTGTCAGTACCTCTACTACAAGTTTGTACTCTTTCCTGGGAAGAGATAAAATATAGTTTGTGCTGAGGAATAGAACAACAATCTTTGAAACTAGGCCAAAAAGATTATGCGACAAGTCAACCAAAGGATGCCCCCAAGGAGGTGTTTTAACACCGCTCCTTTGGCTATTGATCATTGACGAGCTCCTACAGACTCTCGATGATCGCGGTTACGAAGTTCAGGGCTTTGTTGACAATCTAGTTTCTAGTAATCATGGTTAGAGGCAAATTTGACTCTACTATAACTGATTGCATGCGACTAGCTCTCGACATTACGCAAAACAAAACTGGCCTCGGGAGAAAGGACTTTCGTTAGATTCAAACAAAACATGGGTGATACTCTTCACCCGAAGAAGGAAATTAAGTCTAGGAACTCTTAAACTAGGGGACGCCGACTTAACTCTATCTGGTGACATGAAATATCTGGGAGTAATCCTTGATGAACCCTTGACCTGGAAAAATCAGTTATCGTACGTCACAAATATATTAAAGCCTTGAGAGGAATATCCATATGCTAAAGGCTTTATGGTAAAACATGCGGTCTGATGGCATCGCCTTATAAAACAATAATAGTGCCAATGATCACCTATGCCTCTCTGGTGTGGTGGCCAAAAGTAGACCAAACTAAGACTCAGATAATCTGAGCGTAACGGGAGCAATGCGAACCTGTCCCTGGACTCATTCGACTCTACCTTGTAGCCAAAGTGTCGGCAGTCAGTGCAGCTCAAAGGCTTCCTAGTCTATTCCATTTCAAAGAAGGCAATCTTGCACGACGTGTAAGAATTCTGGGTTCAATCCTGAATACTCCGTGCCTGACAGTCCATGACAAGATGGAAAAGAGACTAGAATTCTCCAAGAACTTTCAAAGTGGTCATTAGTGATCGCTCAGCGTAGTGAAACAATAAAATATCCTTAAAACAGGGCGCCAGGTGTGGTTTACTGATGGGCCCAAAATGGAGGACGGTAGTGCATTGGCTGGAATTATCGGACCACATTTCAAAAAAGCATAGCAATGGGGAAAATCACTTCCATTTTCCAGGCGGAGGTCCACGCCTTAGAGTTGAGTGCCAGAGAATGTCACCGGAGAGGCACGCGTGGTGCCAATATTAACATTTTCTTTGATAGTCAAGCAGCTCTAAAATCGCTGGATAGCTTAAAATAGCTTTAAAATCCTCAACACTCTGCCACAAAGAAACTTTGATTGGAATGAAATTGCGGTCACTTGAGCGAAAAAGGGGGCAAAAACTCCCTTCATAGGTCCTGAACCTTTCTGCAAGGTAAATAACAGCTTCGAAAGATAGGTGCGATAGAGAGCGTTTATTGTAGACTCTGCAAAGAGGCAAAAGAAACGGCAGGACATGTTCTATGCGACTGCCCAGAAGTGGCACGACGCAGACTAAATTATGAAATGGAAATGGGGCCAAATATCCAAACCTCCTGGTAGAAATTAAGCCTACGGCAGTTTCTGGATTTATTAACAGGCTAAATTAAACGGTTTGAGTACGTTAATAATAACAGTTTGTGCATGAGCTGGTTCTTTCCCATTTTGGGTTCGCTTCTTGAATCATTGCTGCATCTATATCCAGTCGATGCTCATACAGAGGTGCGCCTGGATTGGCTAGTATATCCATTTTCTCGTTTCCTTCAATTCCCTTGTGTTCTGGAACCCAAAAGATTGTGGCTTGTTTCTCTATTCTTAGCTCATCCATCCTGTTCCGGCATTATCGTACGCAGAGTAAGTTTGTCATTACAGCTGCTATTGCTTTGATGGCTGGTAATGCAAAAGTTTATTTGAGAGTTCAGAGGAGTGCACTCTATGGCTAAGTTTGCTATTTTCGTTGCTGCATAGATCTCAGCTTAGAACACACTGCAGTAATCCTGTAATTTGTATGACTGTTCATAGCTTACATCCTAACAGAATACTGAGACCCTCTCCCAAAATGGAACCGTCTGTGTATATGTTAAAGGTGCGGCACGTTGAACGTTGTCCCTTTCGCCATCCGTCCTTTTCTAATACTACCGTTGATTCACAGTTGAAAGTGAGGATTAACGTAGTCCTAGCTAGCGCATCTCTCTTGCCAACAAGTGCTACTTTGGACTAAGTAGGCAACTGAGCAGTAAAGTCCTCTCTCGACAAACAAAACTAACACTCGCATGGCGCAGAAGCTTGGACGATGACAACATCCGATAAAGCGACGCTTGGAGTGTTTGAGAGAAAGATTTTGCGCAAGGTTTTTGGACTTTTGCACCTTGGCAGCGGCGAATATCGCTGGCGATGGAACGATGAGCTGTATGAGCTTTACCACGACATAGATGTAGCGCAGCGAATAAAGATCCAGCGGCTACGTTGGCTGGGTCATGTCGTCCGAATGGATACAAACACTCCGGCTCTGAAAGTATTCGATGCGGGTATCAGGTGGAGAAGGACTTGGCTTCACTTGGTGTGTCTAACTGGCGCCGGTTACCACGATATAGAAACGACTGACGCGCTTTGTTAAACTCGACCAAAATCGCGTAAGCCAATGAGGAAGAAGAAGAAGAGCTAGCATATAAACCTCAGCAAAAACTATTTTATTATAATTTACTCTTCACTCCACCCCACCTTTCCACTTCTTCCCCTTGATCGGCGTCATATCATCCCATCGGAATTGGTATTTAAAATTTTGTAGTTTAAAGGATGACCAGAAATCAATGATAGTTTTCCCAATTGTTTGTTGCAGTAGCTGTCATACAGTTATACAGAGTTGTCAAAATATTCAGTAAAGTTTTCCATTTCATCACATACGCTTTCAGTCTTGCCGTATGTAGGAAATAATAAAAAAATGTTATCAAAAATCCAGCTCAATTATAAACGCGCAACGTAAATCACAAATGTGCATAAAGGTTGACTGTTAAATACATAGGATATATGCCATGGTGACTTAATCTGACATTATTTCTTTCAAATTAAGGAAGAAGGCACCGCTATCGTTAATGGCCCCTGGTACAAAGAGATGTTAACCAACTTTATGTGCCTAGAGCTCGACACCATCTATATATCCGAGGTGTGTCTCTAATAAGAAGACGCTACATGTCATAAAAGTGACTCAACGCTCGAAGTTGTGAAGGAGAAATTTGACTACTGGCTCATCTCGCGACGTGCGTTCATCTATTGGGCGCTGCGATCAAACACCTTGACACCCTTCTACTCATGCAAAATCTTTGGTCTACTCTAAATAGTTGGCATGAATGTAGCTTCAAAATAAAGCTATAATCAATCTAATATCTCATACCCTTGTTGTTTTATTTAAGTATTCTTTCCTATCGTTCTTAACCGATCCCCCTAGATTAAGCTCGTTTTTAGCGACATCTCTTATTAATTCAATTTCAATGATGTCTTTCCTCCATACGTCCTCTAATGCATTAACCTGAACCGCTCTGGAGTGAAAGCCTACGATTTTTCAAAGTCATTTTGGCATGAGGAAATCCTATCTTATTCCATCGAGTTCGCGATATTCCCATATAGCTTAAGTGCCTAGTGTGATATTAGTTAGAATGCTGTCAGACATGCATTTGTAAATATAAAAATTTCAGTTTTTTTACTGAAAATATTCGTGTGATAGAATATAAGTACTGATCAGATCAAGGACGATAAATTGCCAGATGTGGTCAATCTGCTATGGTGAAAATGAAATTCAGCGAGACATTTCGACTGGCACGTCGCCAGGTACTCCGCAGCAGAATTCTGCCACTTCACACATATTCACATACTCGTCCAATCAGTCGTTGTTCAGATGGCAACGAAGCAGCATGAGCGGGGACTGTGTTGATTTTTTCGTATATCACCAACACAATCAGTGTTTTCTTAAAAACCTGTTATAACCTCGGGGACGTCAGCCAACCAGCTGATTCATTCAAATTCTCTGAGAGCAAGTTAATAGCCTGATCTTCGCCATACTTTCTGAATTCTTTTCACCGTGCGTCAGGTGAGGGGAATAGCAACTATGATCATCACTTTACATTTATAGCAAACGCATTGAACTTTCGGTGTCTTCTGGCTACTGCTGAGGAGCCAGTAGTTAGCGGTAATTTGCGAGAATATTCACAGAAATTTGCATCAGCTGTGTAAATGCATAAATATATTTTGCTGCAGTTGTATAATAAAAAAAGCCATCAACTTTCCTTAGCTTTAGCCCGGCTCATTGTCATGCACCCCTTTCTGGAATAATTTATTTGCTCCTCGCTTATCGAACGAAAATTAAGATTATCTTGTCTCACTGTTAGAGAAAACACATTTCAAAAAGTTTAAGTTGCACTGAAAGGTTCCTATATATCCCTGAACCGTCATATTGGGTACTACAAACGGTGGGCACAAAGTAAGGTGAATTTATTTGTCAAACTTTGCGGGATTAAAATTTCGCTCTAGTTATTTTTGTCATGAGTTGGCAGCACTGTTAATAACATCTGTGCCTGTGCTTTCATGTGAATGTCATTATCAGTAATATATTTACGCTTGTGTTTACCAAACGACCAAGAGTGCATTTTTCGATTTTTACAATGTCTGATTTGATTATCAAATTTTGTTTGCGGAATGAAATTTCGGCTGCATTTGGTGATTCGACCATGTCGCAGAAAAATGTTTATAAGTGGTACAAAGACTTCAAAGAGGGTCGAGAACGGGTTGATGACTTGGAGCGCTCCGGACGACCATCGACGTCAACAGATGACCAACACGTCAATAAAGTGAAGGAGTTAGTGCTCAAAAATCGTCGGTTGACTGTTAAAGACCTTACTGATATGATGGGAATATCAGAGCGATCTTTGAAAACCATTTTGAAAGACCATTTGGGCCTACGAAAAGTCAAATCTCGTTTGGTACCGAGAACTCTCAATTTCTTGGAAAAAAGTCGTCGCGTTGATGTGTGTGAAACAATGCTTTCAGACTATCAGGACAAGCTCAAATGCATCATCACGGCAGATGAGACTTGGATTTATGCTTACGACCCTGAAACAACCGACCAATCAAGCGAATATCGTGCTAAAGGCGAGGTCAGACCGAAAAGAGCACGTCAAAGTCGTTCAAAAATAAAGGTCATGATGACAGTTTTTTTCGATTTTCGTGGTTTGGTGCACTATGAATTCCTTTCACCTGGTCAAACTGTTAATAAGGAATATTATTTGAGCGTTATGCGTCGTTTGCGTGAAGCAATTCGTCTAAAAAGACCAGAATTATGGGCCAACAACTCTTGGTTTTTGCATCACGATGATGCATTGTCTCACACTGCACTCGTTCTTCGTGACCATTTCGCCAAAAATTCCACGCATATCGTTCCGCAACCACCGTATTCGCCTGATTTGGCTCCGTGTGACTTCTAGCTATTCCCAAAACTCAAGAGACCACTCCGGGGAACGCGTTTCGAGTCGATTGAGGAGATAAAAGCTGAATCGAAGAAGGTGCTGATGGCTATACCGAAAATGGACTATTTGGCATGTTTCGGGGATTGGAAAAATCTTTGGCATAAGAGTATTTCATCGAGAGAGGATTATTTTGAAGGGGATGGAATTGATTTACAAGAATATATAAACATTTTTCATTTTACCACCAAATTCACCTTACTTTTTGGCCACAGAGTAAGCCGTAGCTAGTCAACGGGTATTTACGTCTCGGATCGTAAAACTTACTATATTGTTAAGATTGGAAATGGTAATGGTTAAATTGTAAGAGAAGGTAAAATAGCTAGAAGTTTTTTATTCAACAGGCCTAAAGCCTCTGTGTGACAGCCAATTCACTTAATTCACTAGGTTCCCATTCGCAATGGGAAATATGTGATAGAATTGGCAAGTCTCATTTAATTCGATGCAAATATATCCTTTCAATAAGTTCTGTTCTTTTATAATAAGTATCATAATTCTTCTTCAATTATAAAGGTGGCTTCCAATTTTAACCTTACCAAATCATTGCAAGAAAGCCTCTTTAAATTCAAAACCTTTCACCTTACGAAGCCACGTGAAGAGTATACCTTGGGTTTGAAATAGTTTAAATGTTCACTAAAGGTAAAATATGAATCTTTAGTGAAGCCGGCACAAAATAACAACTAACAAAAATGAAAAAGAGAAGAAGGAATAGTTATACAAAGAGAACGCCACTAATAATCATACGCTACCTTTTTTCTAGCTAACAAATTTCTATAATAAATACCCCCGCAATATCTCAATATATTTGCAACTTTTCCGCTGCCATGCAGACATCTATTTTCCCTTTTGAGTAAACAAAGTACAATAGTTTCAAGCAAATTTATCGACTCAATAAGAAAAGTATAATTCTCTTTCAATGTGCAATTGTATTTCCATTTACGTATTACGATATTGAAATATTTCTATCAATTTCCAGCATCAACTCATCTCTCTGTAATCGAATCAACCACAAAGGACAATATTTATTCTCGAATATTCCAATACTTATGCACATGCATTTATCTGAATGTCCTTTTGCGGCAGTTGCAATGAAAAGGAAACAAAATATACCCTGCACAATATGCAGCCTCACATTGTTGCAGGCAACTATAGAGTAGAGCGCCAATGCTTCTTGCGACACATACAAAATGATTTCTTAAGCTTTATAGGATTTTCTGTGGCATGCGAGCGCACGAACTTCACGCTTGAACTGTTATAATTTACAATCTCATATTTCATTGCAAATACTGTCAGTTGGAGCCACATTTCTTTCATATTTTCTACTTCGTTCTCACTGTTTTCTTTTCTTATTTTCCGCTTCTTTTATTCATGTCCTTTCTTGTTGTTGTTTTTTGTGAACTTTGCGTGCAACTGGTTTTTGTTCAAGACTTTTTACTCAGAAGTTCAGTTGAAAAGCAAACAAATTTCGTTGACAGAAATTTATCTCTCTTCATATGTACTCGTACAAATCATGAAAGGAACTGCACTGCGTGTATGATACGTAAAGTGAGCAAATTAAAATTTGTTGAAATTTGCACCAACACGGTTTGGGATGGCAAAAAGTGTATTGCAGTTTAGGGAAATCTGAAAATGAAAACAAAAGCCTCCACATTTGTTTGATGGCCGCTTATACAGCAAATAGATCCGCATGATACAACGTTTTTCATAGTCTTGCTTTTCTATAGCGTACTTTGAATTCGCCATAAATACTCACAGTTGACTGAAAAATTTTACATTGACATTTTTGCTGTTACTATTTTTATTATTAGTGTTGTTGTGACAGCAAGTATTAAAACTACTTAAATCTGCATTATGGTATCACTGTCAATTGTATGAAGCTGTCAATGCTCTGACGCGCGGGTCATGGGATATTTATTTTAAGTAAGTAGAGCTCTTACATAGGGGAAGAAATATATAAATGGAATTGCATATGCACAAATAAAGAAGTGAAATTGTGGAAATTTGTTCATGTGTGGAGGATTATGGCAAAAATTTCAACAGGGGAGAACCTTCAGTAATATTATAGGGAGTACAAATAACTTGTGAGAGATTTAAAGGCGTTACTAGCATTAAATTGCATGTGACCAATTTATTTCCATATTTACGTTAAAGCTTTTCAAATTTCCTCTCAAAAGCAGTGCATTTAATTTCACTAAAGTGTAGTTGTCGTACCCTCCATATGCTCTAATCATATCAACCTTAAGCCAATACAATACAATTTGCTTAAATCGCTAGTTTTTATCTCGCTTGTATATTAACTTGACTTGTAACAATGTTACTCATAACAGTTTGAAAGACGCGTGTTTTTGCTATATGTTGACGGTCTATCGCAAATCGCTTCAAATATAGAATTTGGCTATTTGGAGTTATTGTGGTAAGGCTACATTGTGTAAACAGCTGGAATAGTTTTAGCAAGAACACGAAAATTAAAAAAAAATAATACCAGTCTAACGGTTAAACGCGATAGAAGTGAAACCTTCCGTAAAACAAACTGAGAGAGAATGAGACGAAAGCAGCATTAGGAGCGGGATAATTATAGGTTCATTACAATATTGCTATAAAGTTCATATTTTATTTTCTTCATTTTATTATTATTCATCCTCAATGTTTTCAATTTCAACAAATAATACGAGTGGCTTATGATAGCTAAAATATGATACAAATGCTTTGGTTTCGATGTTGTCAACATGTCTTTGAAATACCGCGTCAATGGTTGTTTTTGATCGTGTTGTAGATTCAGTGCGATTGTTACACATTTTTAAATTGAATGTTGTATTGAGAAAGTCAATTAAAGGAACCGCTGTGTCCAATGCAAAATTTACGTTAAAAGCGCCACTTAAAATCATTGGAACTTTATTGTAATCTTTTCTAAGTATCCGCGATACTTCTGGTGTATACTTTATTAAATTTTCGTGAATGAATTCCGTGATGCTATTTATTGATTGATTCGGTGAAATATAAATTGCCACAATTCGGCATAATTGCGGTAAATATTTAAAAATGAAAATATTTACGAATATAAAAATACGGACGCCATACTGCACACGCGATTGCTATTATGAGCGTCGTAACGCGTATATTACACAGCCGTACTAACATACACACAAACATTCGTAGGACGCTTGGTCTAAGCAAGTATTAGGTAGTATAGTATAGATATACATAATGCCTTCTCGCTCACCGTGGCTCCGTAATACTCAGGCGCGCACACAAACGTATTAGCATACATACAAACATAGGTACATACGTATGACGCTTGAGCTAAACACCAAAGCAAGTAATAGGCAGTGTAGTATACATACTACAATACTCACTATACTAGCGTGGCTCAGCAGTACGCAGCCACACACATATACGTATATCAACATATAACGCTTCGTAGCCAAGAGTGTCGCTTTTTCGTTTCATCGAGTCTCAAACCACTCCCAACGATTCTAAAGAAGTTTTCACTTCAAAAAGAAAATCTTTGGGTAATAAAATACAAATAGAAGTAATATTAATAAAATATTTTGCTTATTTATTTATTTACTAAATGTATACTGTAAGTTAAAACTTTCGCACATTTCTTCTTAAGATTAATTCTTGGTAAGATGACTTTGTGTTATGTATTGTAGCTTATATAGTTAAGCTAGTATTAGTTTATTTTCTTAAGGTATTGCATATCTTTGCGAATGTTGTCTGACGTGGGACAGGTGATCGATGTTACGAATGTTACTATGTCGCAATTCGGGAATATTTTTATTCTAAAGTGCTGAAATTCACGCAATGGGATATGATATGGTGCTGAATGTGGAGAAGTTACAGTATGGCCCAGAGGTAGTGGAACCGTTATTCGTCAAGTGTTCTTGTGATAATTTGGTGTATCTGAGTCCGTTTATATACGCACTGTTTACGTTTTAAATGAGTTGTCTGTTGTTGTTGATTTTTCCCCATGTTGAGGTTTACTTCCAGATTTCGGTGCTGTGCTCTTTAAGTGCTGTGTTATATTTCTTATGTTATAGTTTAGTTTTAATATTAATGGTGTTCACTGGTTTCCTTTGGTGATTGGTCAGTAAATTCACTATCTTCATATATGACGCGCCTTTCAAAGCCAATTAAGTAGCTGTTAGTGATTAAAATTTTTGATTTAGAGGGGGTAGTTTCTATGTTGGATATGATGTCTGGAGTAAATAATGCGTCTAAAAAGATGGCGAATCTTTAATTTTTTCACAGTGAACTTGATCGCTTCGTGTACTGCCATCATTTCTGCCATATATACTGAGCTGTTACCTGGAAGGTGTGAAGGGGCGACCGCTATTAGGAAAAACCGTTCCTACCATTTGCTGCTTCATGCACGGAGATTCGCACCTGTGCATTTCCAAATGGCTGTCACACACCTACTGATTAGGCTAGAAAGGCCGAATTGGATTGCTGTGGCTATTTAGATTTAGATGGATGATTGTTTTAAAGAGTTTGGTCTTCGATTGGTAGGATGTGACTACGTTATTTATTCGGGTGGATCTGAAAGCTTCAAGCGCCCTGCTGAATTGAGCGGGCTTTGTTTTATTTATTTATTGTTTTTCCAATATCCTTCGCAGGGTCTTGCAATCTTGCCTTTATCAGCTATTAGATGTGTAAATTACTAAAAGTCTATGTGAAGAGCTTACTCTAATTTTCCTTTTACTTACTTTCTATTACAATATCTTTATGCATTAGTTCAATGCACTAAAATTCTTCTCCTGAGGTTAGCTTCTACTACTGATAAGATGAAAGTATGAACTGATGAATGTAACGCCATTCCTCACACATCTTTATCTACATGCCAGAATATCTGAGAGTTTAGATAAAACGTCCGTTTTTATAGGCGATTCTGGGGTCCGAAAGTGCCATGTGTTTGAGAAAGCATTAAACAAAAAAAAAATTGTATGGGCTTTTATCTTGACATCTAGTAGACCTGTGTTATGACTTTCTGAAGTATTTGTAAAACATTTTTGATGTCTTAAAATTGGCCTGAAAAGAAGCTTGTACGAATAAGCTCGCGAAGATTGTAATATTAGGGACAGCGACTTCTGCAGTCACAGAATTATTAAACTGCTTCTAAAATGGCACAAAAGTTATCGAACAAACCGACTCATATTGAATGTACTCGTATATACTATATGTATAATTGGCGCGTACACCCTTTTTTGGTGTTTGGCCGAGCTCCTCCTCCTATTTGTGGTGTGCGTCTTGATGTTGTTCCACAAATGGAGGGACCTACAGTTTTAAGCCGACTCCGAACGGCAGATACTTTTATGAGGAGCTTTTTCATGGCAGAAATACACTCGGAGGTTTGTCATTGTCTGACGAGAGGCGATCGCTATTAGAAAAATGTTTTTTCTTAATTTTGGTGTTTCACGGAGATTCGAACCGACGTTCTCTCTGTGAATTGCGAATGGTTCGCGCACCAACCCATTCGGCTACGGCGAATGAATGTAACCAGCCGAAATAGAGATAAAGAAATTTTTGGTTGAGTTTTCTGTAAAATATTGTTTTTCTGTTTTGCAAATAGAGTTTGCTCGTTGGATATGGTTTCCTCAATACGCATTGCATGAGCTCGTATTGGATATACCATCTTGATTAAAAAGTTCCCGGAATATATCCAAAAAACAAGTTAATTTCTCAAAAGTGGTATTAGCGTCTGCAAAGTACTTCCCATTAACAGCAACACGTTTATGCTGCGTCTGCACCAGCTCTTGAAACGTTTCTGGAACTCTATTTTCAGTATGGCTTGATAGCCATACTCTGATAGTCGTTTTTTATTTTTCCATTACTTTCCCTTGGCTAATAAAACGCGCCTAGTGGTAATGGCGGATGTTTTTTGATTCGATGAAACAGAAAAAAGTTTCAGAGAGTCATATCAGGTGCACAACTGGAGAGATGTAGCCATGGGTAGAATAAAGTGGAGAAAAATTGTTGATGAAGCTATGGTCCACCACGGGTTGTGAAGCTAAGAAGAAGAAGAAGACAATATCAGTTGCTGCGGGGCATTATTATGGTGCAGGATTCACAAGTTGTGTTCTCACAAATCCTTTGTTTTTTAACAAATTGCTTCACGTAAACATCTCATAACGACCTTATAATAGTCAGTATTAACTGTCTGACTTTCTGACAAGAAATCGTCGTGTACAATACCGTTATAATCCTTAAAATTCCATAAAAACCGTGAGCATCGCTTTCATTTTAGACTGAAACTGACGTGGTTTGTTTTATTCATTCAGAGCTCTCCTCTCTCATAGGCCTCATGTTTGGAGTGCGTGTCGTAATGATGCGCTTAATGATTGTGGGGTCGGATTCAGTTTGTTGTTATTTCAATTTTGCCTTTTGTCTTTTGTCTTTTTATCACAAACTACAATGTCTTGAACGGATCCAATGCTACAATTAAGATAGGCAATGTTCAAGCTCTCTGCCATCTCTCGGATGGTTAATTTGTGGGTATTGATTAACTTTTCTTTTACTTTATTGATGTTCTAATCAGTTTTCGATATCGACGGCCTGTCACTATCATCGCCATTTTCAATGGACTCACGATCTCTTCTGAAGCATTCACGCGACTCTTAAGTAGTTGTTATTTTCAAGGTAATATTACCGAAACAGCTTCCCAACATTTCTAAGGCTGTTGCAGCATTGAGTCCATTTTTAAAGTAAAATTTAATACAAACTCGTTGTTGCAAACTCAAATTCATTTTTAAAACTGTAAAAAATCGGAAACACATGCAGATCTAGATTTACTCAAGGCGGCTTAACTTTTACAAATGTCAAGCAGTGGTAAAACAAAAAAAACAGAAATAAGAAAAAGAAATCAGTTTACTTAGAGTGTCCCCTGGCGACTGTTCCATGAACTTTTTGATCAGGTGGTATGTTGTCCATTAAAGTAAACTTATCCAAAGTAAAGGGAGTTATCGTTTCACATATAACCTGCTTTGTCAGTTTGTCACATAGAACGTGAATATTGGATGAAATTTTCCGCGATTTTTAAATGTTGCTTGGAAGCTTTACTGTAAGGCTTCGCACGGCTAATTGCCAGAGTAAGTAGGTTTTATACGAGGGGTGCATTTTATATGTCGGGATTTGGCAACCCTGGTGTTGCAATCTGGCAACTGACAGCTGTATCGCATAGTATGACATTTTTTGGCTTTTACGTATTCAGAACGTTTTGAAATACCACCGCTATTTGTGTTGTTTACAGTAACAACTTTCGACATGGATTAACTCAGCAACATTGCATGGATGAACTTAATTCATTTTTTGGCGATGAAGCTCCATCAAGGACCAGTATTTATCGATGGTATGGTGAATTCAATCGTGGTCGTAGTTCACTCCAAGACGAATTTCGTGAAGGTCGTCCAAAACCAGTTGTTATTCCGAAAACCATTGATGCTGTGCGCGAACTGATATTGCTAGATCGTCATGTGACCTATCGTGAGATTGAGACAATCTTAGGCATTAGAGGGACCAGCATACATTCAATATTGCATAAACATTTGACTGTCAAAAAAATTTGTTCACGTTGGATCCCACACAATTTGTCAATCGCTCAATAAAAGGCTCGTGTCGATTGGTCGAAGGAAATGCTCAAAAAATACGATCGCGGGGCTTCGGAACACGTCTATGACATCGTGACAGGTGATGAATCATGGATTTACGCGTATGAGCCCGGAAGTAAACAGCAGTCGACTGTATGGGTGTTTCAAGATGAGCCAAATCCAACAAAAGTTGTTCGCGCACGAGGCACTTCCAAGCAAATGGTCGCCTGTTTTTTCGGAAAAACTAGACATGTCGCAAATGTACCACTAGAACAACGCAGAACAGTAAATTCTGAGTGGTACACAACCATTTGTTTGCCAGTTGTCTTCCAAGAAATTAGGAAAACCGAAAACCAATCGCCAAAGACGGATCACTCTTCACCAGGACAATGCGAGCTCTCACACATCGGCTCAAACAACTGCATTTTTGAGCACCCAAAACATCGAATTAATGTGTCATCCGCCATATAGTCCTGACTTGACACCGAATGACTTCTTTTTATTCCCGTACGTAAAAAAACAAACTGAGAGGTCAACGTTTTTCGACACCTGAAGAAGCGGTTGCGGCATTCAGAATGCATGTTTGGAAGGTTCCTCATTCAGAGTGGTAAAAGTGCTTCGAAAATTGGTTCAAACGCATGCAAAAGTGTATAGATCTTCATGGAGAATATTTTGAAAAAACAATAAAGTGATTTTCGATGATTAAAATTTGTGTTTGTTCTCTAATCCCGACATATAATATAAAAGGCACCCCTCGTATATGCACTTTCCATTAAGGGGGAACGCCACTGTGAAAATTCAAAAAAATCGATTTTTTTTGTCTGAATTGTTAGTATAACTACTCAAGAAAGTGTGGTAAAAATTTTAAAGCGGAACTCGCTTTATTCCCGATTCTATGTGCACTTAAGTGAGCGCCTGCCGGTTCGGCCCAGTAGCCCTTACGATACGAAGTTTTTGTCAAACGCGTTTTTCTCGGAACGACTTTTTTTTGATACGGTGGCAACGATTTCTCGAAGACTAATGAACCGATTTGAATTTTCGTTGTACATAGCCGATTTTCAAAATTTTGAAAATAACAATTTTTTTGAGCCTGTTGAAAATCAAAAAAATGGTGAAAAACACACATCGAAACTCAAATCACCACCATTTTGTCAAAAAAAGAAAAAGGCTACGTACAACGATAGCCATTATTGTGTAGATTAATAAAATGTTTGGGTTTTTTGATTTCAGATGATTATTCGTTGCTGTATCGCTGCCACCAGATGACGACATTTTTTTTTAACTCGTTACGTTAAAATTTGTCAATTTTCAATATTTGTTACTAAAAATTTACACCAATATAGTTTAATATATATATAATAAATTGCCTTTTGTTCGATCGTTGAATAATCATTCCTACTTACAAAAAAAATTCCCAAAAATCGACTATTTTTTGACCTCTCACAGTGTCTTCCCACCGTCTTCTCGAATTCGCGGTCTTGATGTTTTCCAGCAAATGGATGAGACTAAAGCTCTATGCCATATCTGAAGAGCAAATGGCTTTTATGAAAAGCTATTTCATAATTGAAAGGTTTGCTATTTGTTGCATGTGGGTTATCGCCGTTAGGAAACACCTTTTAGCTTCATTCATTGTTTCAGGTCTGTAGTATGCGCTTACCCAACCTAAGGGAGACCGCATACAAACTGAATACTTCTTCTTAATTGGCGCGATAACCGCTTACGGGATTTTGGCAGAGTTCAACAAAGCGCGCCAGTCGTTTCTTTCTCGTGCTAACCGGCCAAGTCCTTCTCCACCTGATCTTTCCAACGCAGAGGAGGCCTTCCTCTACTACCACCAGCTGGTATCGCATCGAATACTTTCAAAGCCGGAGCATTTGTATCCACTGAATACACTATACAGAAAAATCACAAAAACACCCGCTACATACCCTCTCAGACATATTTTCTATATGTATGTGGATTTATATTAATTTACGTGAAATCCAAAGGGAAATGGAAAATTAAGTGAATCATGCAAGTATATATGAATTGTAGTGGAAATATATGTACAAAATATGGTAGCCGTGTCATAAATTTAATGCGGTCTCGGCAAACACACATACACATAAATAAATTTAAAATATATTTACCCTGGTAAAGAACTGGTAGTATCTTGTGGGACAGTTCCAAAGCGGAAAATTGTATACAACCAATTGAACTGCATACACATTGCGACTGCAGCGTCAAGAGGTCGCTGATGACTTTTGACACAATTATTTGCTTATTCGAGTCGGACTAGAATACAGTGCCATTTTTTCTTTAAATTCCGTTATTGTGTCACATTTGTGCTTTAATAAAATTCATATTATGACTTCAACGTAGGTGCAAACTGGTTATTTATAAATCGCTCATTCGACCCGTTTGACCTGTGGCACAGAAATTGGGAGCACGAATCTTGCAGATGAGAAGCGCCTAAGAATATTTGAGCGCAAAATATTGCGTAAAGAATTTGGCCCAATACGCGAAGAATATGGAAAGTAGAGAATTAGGCACAATAAGGAGCTGGCAATGGCGAAGATACAGTAAGACTTATCAAGTTGCAACGCATCAGATGGGCAGGTCACATCATCCGCATGGATGGCGGTAGGCCACACAAACTACTGCTGGACTTCCATCTCTTATGCTCAAGAACCAGTGGTAGACCTAAAACAGCTTGGTTGCATAACGTCACAGAGGACCTGAAAAATAGGTGTAAAAAACTTAAATCTCTAGCGTTACATCGAGTTGAATGGAAGAAGATTGCTGGGGCAGCTAAAGCCCACTCCGGGCTGTAACGCTAATACAAGGTGGCTCAAAAGTAACCTTGCGATGTTTTTTGGCTGTAATTTAAAAAAAAAAATGAAAAACTTTGATTCTTCTTGTGGATTATTTTTATTTGGTCTTTTAATTTTTTTTACATCAAGTCGAGAATATGATGCCATGTAAATGAGCCCTTTTTATGGCATTTTCCATCACTTTGGCCAAAACTTCCGGCGATAGATCCTCACATTCTTGACGGATATTGTCTTTAAGAGCTGCAAGAGTCTGACGCTTGTTGACATAAACCCGCGACTTCAAAAAGCCCCACAAAAAGAAGTCTGGAGCGGTCAAATCAGGCGATCTTGCTGGCCAGTGCAAATCGCCAAAACGGGAGATTAGGCGCCCGGGAAATGCATCCTTCAGCATATCGGTTGTGGCACGTGCAGTGTGTGCCGTTGCACCAACCTGTTGGAACCACATGTTTTCCAATCCCAATTCATCAAGTTGCGGCAAAAAGAACTCGTTGATCATTGCTCTGTAGCGCTCACCATTCACAGTAACCGTTTGGCCCACGACGTCTTCGAAGAAAAAAGGTCCGATGACTACTCCAGCGAAAACAGCACACAATACAGTGACTTTGAGCAGGTGTAATGGCTCTTCGTGGGTTACACGCGGATTTTCAGTGCCACAGAAGCGTAAATTTTGCTTATTTACGTACCCGCTAAGATGGAAATGGACCTCATCACTCATGATTATTTTTAATGAAAAATCATCTTCCTCTTGGTGGTGATTAAGGATGGCTTGAGCGTATGTTAGACGCGATTGGCGGTCAGCAGTTAACAGCTGATGCACCGTCTGGACTTTGTACGGAAATATCTTCAAATCTTGTACCAAAATTCGCTGTAAAGACCGTCGACTGATACCCATTTGCGTGGCACGTCGTCTGGTCGATGTCGACGGCGCTTCCATGACATCCTCGGCTACAGCAGCATTATTCTCTGCAGAACGACTACTCCGGGGTCTGCCACGCCTGGCAGCATCTCGTGTTGTGCCAGTCTCTTCGAGGCGAGCGGCTAAACGTCGTAGTGTTTCACCAGTAGGCGTTGGACGGCGAGGAAATCTGCGACGAAATTCACGTTGTACCAAAGTCACCGACCGATTATTGGTCTCCGCGTTCTGGAGCAGTGTAGCGTAACATTGTTTATTCACGTGTATTTCGCATGTGTTGACGACACAAATGTCAAAACAGAACTGACATTAGGGGCCAATCGCAAAATTTATAGCATTTTCTGATAGGAGGATTACTTTAGCGCCACCTGTTACAGGGATGATGATGAGTGTGACTTTAACTTTACAAATTACTACTTTTTGTTTGTATCTAGTAAACCTCAAATTACACACTATTGCTTTACTATAACGCCTGTTGCGAGCCTGAGCTGAATGCCACTTTTTTTCTTCGAAATATTATAGATCAAATTTAATACCGAGTCGAAGCTTTTGGAAAAAAAGCTGCCGCTATAGGAGAATGAACTGAAACTAGTCATTGTGCTATATTCACTGCAAAGGCACCAGTTCGATACTGGTTGATACCCTTGCATGCATTTATATGTATAGGTCTACACACTTGCCTCCTATTTGGCTCGAGCTCCCCTCATCCTGATTGCTTCAATTTGATTACAACTCTAATACATGTAATGCAATGGCACACACATACTAACACATGTTTGTAGATTCGTACCACCGCGCTCCAAGCATTGCTGTCGCATTAGGGAAAGTAAGAGGGTGTGTACGTGTATACGTTTGGCTTTCCAATTTTGTAATACGATTTTGAGACGAATATATAAGTATGCAAAAGCAGAAAATAGCTGCCAAACCTTTGAAATTGCAATAAAATTGTATTAAACTGAGTGCAATTTAGGGGCGTAAACACATAACATGCGAGAGTAAATACATTTGAGGTTATGCGAACTATATTGCTCTATATGCCCAAGTACTTACAAACCTTCGAACGTTCGCATATGCTGTATATTTGTGGCTTAGTAAGCTTGATGCATATCGGCCTATGGACTGTTAATTATGATATTGCGCTAAAGGTTAAAGGTAAAGTCATTTGAAATGTGTGGAAATATTCGCTTCATTACTTCAAAGTGAATTCCTTGGTTTATTTTAATATTAGAAAATACACGGCAGGTACTGCCCTGCCGCTAAGGCTAGGCATATACGAAAGAGTAGTAATCAATACAGTAACAAATGCACAAATATGGATACAGGAATTAGTGAAGTTGGGCAGATAGCAAGTAAACAATCATCCAGGAATTTCTTGAAAAAATGTTGCCTTATCTTTGAAAATTTTGATTCTAATAGGAACTACTGGGTAAAATTAATATTGCAGCTTGAAACAAACTTTTATGATATTTTATCACATTTTGGCTTACAGACTCGTCGCTTTTGCTAGTTTACGCAATTTATGCCTAAACAAAATTTACAAAAGAGATTCGTTTCGAACCACAATAGGTTAGGTTAGGTTAGCCTGGTTGGCAATAAGACACGCATAGACCTTTTGGTCCCTAGCGATACCAGATGGAGACCTCTATGAATACCTAAAGTAGACATCATGTAGGATGTCAGGGCTTTTGGCGAATCTAAGTAGGGCTGGGAGCTCCGCTTTTGAGACGTCTTCCAGACCCTCAAACAGTGGGGCTCCCAGGCATCTTAGTCGCGTTTTTGACAATGCCGGATAAAAGCACAGAAGGTGTTCTAAAGTCTCCTCAACATCCTCTCTGCATTTTCTGCATTTGTCCGTGTTGGCAATCCCTCTCTTGTACGCATGTGCAGCCAATAGATTGTGACCTGTTAGCATACCTATGATAGTTCTGCATTCCTTTCGCGAGAGCGTAAGTACGAATTGAGTAAGTTTTGTCTGACCACATGCAAATTTCTTAAGTTTAAATTACTCAACGTTTTTCCTCAAAACGTCGGTTTTTGGAGGCATTTCGAGGCAGATTCAGTGCACGCATAACTCCGTTGTGAGCTAAAATATAGCGTATTTTATGAAATACTTGGAGGGTGAGGGTTCTTAATGGCTTCGACCACTGTAGCGGTGAAAAGTTAAGTATGTTTTTGGAGCTTTTTCAAGCGGGTCCTTGTAATAAATCAAAACTCTAAAAAAAGCCCAATGTGGGCATAAAACACCAGATAAAAGAAAATATTTCATCTCATGGCGGTTTTTTTTTTGTTGTTGTTTTTTGTCGGGACAACTAGCAAGTGCAGCACTCAAACATTAATTCAGTCCATTGAACTACACTTGGATTCCCTTTTAATTTCTTTTAAATCTACCCGATCTCCGAAAAAATCTGAGTAGATCTTGTGGTGCCAAGGGGCCAAGATGGTCGCTTCTTAACACATCGGTGTTAGGCCTGATTCGAGCGAAGGCGGGACTGACGCGCAGAAAGTGGTCCGCCTTCTCATCCTCCTCTTCACAAGCTGGGCAGAGTACACTGTCTGAGATGCCCAACTTTTCCATGTGCTTTGCCCACAGAAAGTGGCCCGTCATCAGTCCAACCAGCCGTCTGCACTCCCTTCTGCTCAATGACAGAAGGGTTTGCCAAAGACCTCAAACCTGATTCGAGCGAACGCTGGGCAGACGCACAGGAAGTGGTCCACCGTCTCATCCTCCTCTACAAGCTGGGCAAAGTACACTGTCTGAGATGCCCAACCTTTCCATGTGCTTTGCCCACAGAAAGTGGCCCGTCATCAGTCCAACCAGCCGTCTGCACTCCCACTCTGCTTAATAACAGAAGGGTTTGCGACAATCGATCGGACATGACAGGTAACATCAGTTTTGTCCATCTGCAGCCTCTGTCAGCCTGCCAAGCTCGCTTGTGGGTGGTAGTTACCCATTTGCTAACCGTGGCTGTGATGGCCGCAGAAGGGACTGGCAAAACGGACTCTGCGCCAAAGAAGTTGGCCTCAGAGCCCATCTTAGCTAAGGAGTCAGATGTCTCGTTACCCGCGATACTCACGTGTCCCGGGACCAATGTTAGCATCAGGCTATTACGTCTACCGACATAGTTTAGCCTGGATTTACAGGACTTGACTACATAGCGGTTGCTCCTTGGCAAATAACGAAAAATTTTGCACTGTGTTTCTTTCATGAAAAGCTTCTGATAAAAAGGCATCTGCCGCCCCGAGGAGGCATAAACAGTAGATACAAAATTGTGTAAAAATTTACTATTCACAGTCCATAAAAATTAAGCAATAAAGCTAATAATCTACTCTCAAATGAGTGGCTTGAACTTCCACTCAAAATTAATGCGCCTTCGGCTGCTTCCGTGCCTGGCGAAACTATACTATTGCTTCACCTAATATACTTCACCTACTTCCCTGCATTTATGTATTTATGTACGTGTGTGCTTATGCAAATGTAAGTGCCATGAACCCCTTTCAACTTCACTCAATTTCCTTTATTCTTCACTAACTCGTCTCCACCAAACATTGTGTGAAGACTTACACGCACTCACGCCCCACTGGAAGCCACTTTCTATTACTGCCAGGATACTGTAAGCATTATCACGCACAAATATTGTAAATTCATTGCTGTAGGCAATGCAAAACGTTGCATGCAATATTGTATTTGTTGTCTCTAAGCAACGCACTAGTTGCAATGTGGCAAAGCTCACGAAATTGTTTAAATTGGAGTACTTAATGCAAGCTTAAGTAGATGCATACACGCACATTCATTTGTGTGTGTGTTTTTAATGTTTTAGTTCTTATGTATGCGCCACATAAAGTTTGTTTCTGATTTTGAGTTCCCATTTTGTAGCGGGAAGGCTAATACTTCTAAGATATTTAGTTCCGTGTGGTACATAGTTGCCAACGATATATAGGGTGGGCCATGTAAAATTTCCTTTTTGAATCGGCTATAAAAAAAAAAAAACGAATCAATATATTTTCAAACTTTTTTTTTTATTTTGAAGATTGAACATTGTCTTTTATGAATGAAAAATAATATCGTTCAAATGACTGCTACGACTGGCTTTACAGTAGGCCATTCGATCAACCCAATTTTTAAGCACATTTTCGATTGTTTGGGCTCCAATTTCATGAATGGCAACTTCGATTTCGTGTTTTAAAGCATCAATCGTTTCTGGATGCTTCGCATAGCATTTGTCCTTAATGGTTCCCCACAAAAAATAGTCCAACGGGCGTAAATCACAGCTCCGAGGCGGTCATTTGATATCGGTTTTCAAAAACGGTAGCCAAAAGTTCGAGTATAACTTTGGCAGTGTGACAAGTTGAAACCAAATGTTGTCCATGTCATCCTCTTAAATTTTTGGAAACAAAAACTCGTTGAGCATGTCACGGTAACGCTCGCCATTTACTGTAATCGCGGAAGAAGAAGAAGACTCACCACTTTGGAAATAGGTTTTCAATATTTCCCAATTTTGTTCAAGCGTATAGCGTCCCATTTCGTAAATGTCAAGCACGCAAGACAGTACATCCGCTGTGGGTAGATCGGGATCCGGAATCCAGCAGATGGCCTTCCTGTAGGACACACTCTCCTCGCTGTAGACCGCGAAGTGAGTGTTCCCCATGGGGGGCACGTTATTAACAGCGGTCCTGATCCACTCCAAGTTGGCCAGAGACGCGCATGTCACCCTTATGGCGCCGTCCTTTGTCTCATAGCCCTTCGCGTTGGAGGCAACAACCCAACGCATCAGCCGGATTTTGCGGAATTTAATTTCTGCATCAGTCAGCTGATGGTCAGGCCCCAGTTTTCCGATCACAGCCACAGGTCGTGGGCCAGCAGCTTTATCGCTATAAAATGGCTTGGCCACATCCTTGGATGTGCTCGGGCGAAGATCCAGCTCACCATCCTCCACTGACGAAGTTGCCGAGGCGGCGGTAAGACCACGGCCCAGCAGAACCATCGCCCGCCACATCAGCCTCAGGGCAGGGAGGTGTGCTGCCGAGGACCCGTTGGCTTCTGTTGGTGTGACTTCCGCCGATCGAGGCCGTTTGGAGGACACAGATGCAGAAGGGCCGACAGAGCCGCATGAGGATTCCTCCCGCCTTGCCCGCCGCTTTCTCCTTTCTCTTCTTGCCACGCTCTTCGATTTCCCGGCTTCTTTGGGAGGACGTGCAGCCACCGAAGCAGCCTCACAAGTCAGGCCCTCCGAAACTGGGAAACGTTTTTCCGTCTCTGAAGAAGAGGACATTGCGATAGCAAACCCCGTCTCCTCCAGGATAAGCTCTCGCTCATAAAGCTGAGAGACTTGGGTATTAGTGGGGGCCTCCAGAATCCATGCCCCTGCCGTCGAAGCGGGTAAATTGCCACTTGTGTGGGTTGCACCTGGAGTAATTAATCCATTGTTTTCCATTACCTTTCGGGTTTTTGTTCGGGACTCCTCCCTAGTCAGTTTGGTTCGCGGATGGCACCCTGATTCTATGCCAACTTTGAGTCATCACACGAGTGTTGGAACCTAACCCAGCTGGGAAGGCCACTATTACCACTACCACCTGGGACGCGCCCGATGGGAGCTCAGGGAACTCCACACGGGATGTATGACTAATGTATCGAGATGGCCAGGAATTCATTGCTCCTTGCATACCTACTGCTTTTTTTCATGCGTTAATCTCGCGCATCTCCAGGCTACATTTGGGGTTGCTATTCTGGTCAGGTTAATATAAAATTCAGAGGATTATGCATATTTATTTGAAGTCAATATATAAGCCATTTTGAAATATTTATAGTTCACTCTTTCACTTACTTTAGGACTTTGTTGCCTTTCGCCAAGTGAAACGTGATCGTATTTTCAAATTATTGAGCACCGCCGCACAGGTACTGCTACTTCTAAAGCAACGTTCACCGTCCAACTTCAATATAACTCAGTTTGTGGCAATTGTCTGACCCCCTCTACACTTTCGTTGTTTTACGTTTTACCACTTTTTCACACCACTGAAAATTGCTTCTGTGTGTTTTGCATTTGGGTAGAAAGCAATAACTGTTTATTTGTGCCTAGACTGCTGGTAGTGTTGTTGTTTATTGCTGTTGCGAGTATTCAACTGCCCAATTCGATATCAGCCACGTAGTTTTGGTTTAATTTTATTTATTTACCAATTTTACGATTGTGTCTCTATCACCTGTGGAGATAGTGGCAGTGGTAGTGGCGCCATTGGTGGCATTAAATGCTTTTCTAGCTGCCAAATGCTTTTATAAAAACACACACATTTACATAGAAAAGGTGTAATAAGCAAGCAATAAATACAACTTTAACTGCTTCTGTGTGAGTGTGTGCGTTGGGGTGCAAAGTTATAAGCTCAACTTTTCCGCCTCTAGGCAATTCTTGGCACGTCAACTGCCTAGGAAGCAGCAGCCCCGAAATTTCATGCTTTACTTCATTAGATATTTTTCTTTTAAAGCAAAAGTTACTCTTCGTTTCCTTCATCTGGAATTGCCGCTACTTCCTCTAAAGATTTATTTTAACTTTGCCTCTTTTTTTCGTTTATTCCTTTTCTTTCCATTGGCCTCACTGCAAAATGTCTCTTTTGGTTTGCTAATCCCACCGCTGCTCGATTCAGCTTAATTATATTTGGCTGCTCTCGCAGGACCGTAAGCCCGAAAGTTCATTACAAAAAAGGAAAAAAAACATACTTTTACGACTTCACATTTTGGGTTTTGTTGTTCGTTTGCAATTAAACATTTATTGGACTTCTACTTATTTCCACTTTTACTAGTGCCATTTGCTTTTTTCGATTTTGGGTTTTGCGGTATGCCTCAAGCCAATTGCAAAATAACTTCTTAAGTTTAACATTCAATGGCAAAATTTCTTTCATTTGAATTTATTGAGTTTGTAATGAAAGCAGCCCAGAAGGAGCTTCCGTTGGCAAAGCGACTAAAGAAAACGAAAGGATAAAACTGCAACTTCGCGTTAAATTTTTCACTCAGTGGTTTGGGTTTCTGTGCATTTAGCTACGGTGAGGTAATTTTATTACCGTTGTCTCAAATAAAGTGCTTTCGCCAGTGAGGGATAAATTCAATCTATGCGGAGATCCATGCACCCTACTCAAGAGCAAATTGCGTTGGCTGGAAGACGATTTTCTTTTGCTTTTATTCTAAAAATAATTAGAAAATTTTTTCTCTTAACTGCGGACATTGCTTTTGATTTATGTTTTTATAGCTGTTAGAAAATGTGCTAAAATGTAAACAAGCAGATGTCTATGAGTTTGTATGGGCTTATTTTTAAGATATTCGATTATTTTAAAACAAAATTTTAGTAACCTCATTTGATTGCAGAAAGTTATTGTATTTTGAAACTATGGTTAAAGCTAAGGTTAAAGCAGTTGTCCAAACGGATCACACTCAAACCCATGTCCCATTGTGATACCGCATGGGGAACTGGTATTTAACATTCCGAGCCGGCCATAATTGTCGAGCGATTCTGCAGGTCGTTTCATTACGCCATCTTACGTTCGCTGCTCTTACAATTTCCAGAAAAATAAGTAGCTTATGCCAATGTCATTGCCTGTGTGCTTGGTACCGAGTCTTGACCGAGTTCATCGGTTCACTATAATAGTTCAACTATAGTACCCTCAATGTCACAATTGCCAGTCAGTCATATTACCTTTAGGTGCAATGAATCAGCCATTTCGGTAAAAGTTGTGCGGGATTTCGATGTTACCTTGGAGTGTCTCGATTGGGCCCCCAATTCAGCTCGCTATCCAGGACATTGCCACCCATTTAACACCTTATGTCACTTTGAGGGGTTTTATGTCTTCTGATAAACAGTAGCAATACCGTTTCTTCCGGATTTACATCTAATCCTCGACTTTTACACCAAAGTCGAGAAGTTGTTTACCGAGATTGCCATTTTTTGAGTTGCTGTAGAAGATTACTCACAGTCAGGTTTCACAGAAGAGGAGAGATTACCCCATCCTGGGGTGTGCCTCTGACGGAAATTTCTTGATGGATGTTTCGCTCAAATTTGCGGTTATCAGCATTCATACGCCCGATCAGCATTAATTCTATAAACGGGACTACTGCGCCATTTACTCCCATTTCCGTAAGCGATTTTGTAATTGTAGGCAATCTCGAGGTCAATAAAGACAGCCAGGGGATATTCCTTACAGTGAACTGATTTCTCAATTGTGTCGACTAGTGAGTGAAGCATTGTCTCCACTTATTTGCCTTTGCTGTATGCAAGTTTGGAAGGAAATGGCTTGTCGCTAATCTTTCTTCTGATATGCACATTTGGTAACCGCTCTAGGCATTTTCGGTTTCGTATGTGTAGTTTTTCCTTCTTTGGGAATGAAGACCAATTTTACCTCAGCCCATTTTAAAGCTAATCCCTTTTAAAATTTTTATAATTTTTGTTATTATAAGTATGTATATAAAAGTATAAGTTGTACGGGTGAGCGATATGAAGTGTTACCTATTCAAAACAGCATAACTTTTTTGTGTGAAGTTAGTTTTTATAGATTTCAAAGATAAAATTGTTCAAAAATGATTGCAATTTTAATATATATTCACTTTAGCTCGATATGACCACCTTTTGCCTTGTTTATAGCCTTCAAACGGTCAAAAAATGAGTTGCATGCTGCACGAATGTGATCTTGAGGTATTTTGGCCCATTCTCATAAAATCACTTTTTTCAGCGTATCCATACTGGCATATTTTTTAGTCCTCTCCTTGCTCTCCAAAATGGACTATCGGACTTACGTCCGGCGAATTCGAAAGCTATTGTGTGGAGGAAATGAAGTGTGGAGCATGATTTTTTAACCATTCTTGGTTCACACGAGCTTTGTGAGACGGTGCCGAGTCCTGTTGGAACGTCCATGGTCTACGACCGAAATGTTGGCGTGTCCACGGCTCTAAAGCAGCTTCTAAAACATTTTCCAGATAATAACTCGCATTCACTTTGACACAAGGCTCGATAAAAACGATTAGAGAGCGTCCATCAGCGGTCACTGCGGCCCAAACCATTACTTGCGATGGGAAATTGCTTCGAGTGACCATTGCATTCAATGGCCTCGTATGAGTGTTCGGTCAAGTAAACACAATCGTTTTGAGTATTTATGAACTGCGCAATTGGGAAATTTTTTTCATCAGAAAACACAATGTTAGGAAATTCGCCACGTTCATGCAAGCGCAACAACTCCTTTGCTCTTTCGCACCGAACTTTTTTTTGCTGGGGAGAAAGATCGTGTGCTTTTTGGAACTTGTAAGGCTTGACCTTGAGCTCATTTTTCAATATGCTTCGAATGCTGTCTTGCGATATTTTCAGTTCTTTGGCCATTTTTCTTCCACTTCGACGTGGATTTCGTTCAAGTCGAGCCTTCACTTTCCGAACCATTTCTGGCGTTGTTGCGGTTTTTTTGGTCCATCTCCATAGCGTTTTGCAATGCTACCAGTATCATTGTAACGTGTTATAGTCCGATACATAAACATTTTATTCACTTTGAGGTGACTGAGCTCACGAGCAATGGCTGGTTGTGATTTTCCAGCCAAATATATAGCGCAATCGCACTATTACGTTTGAATTCCATCACAGAAAAAAAAATTCAACAAAACTGAGACGCAAATGCTTTTGATGGCTTATAAACAAGATATATAAAACTGTCATTAGAACAATTTTGACGTTGATGTCATGAGCTGTTTTACAGATGGAGATCATATTACACATTTCATATTAGTAGGCTTGAAAGTATCCAGAAAGCCTTTGCCCATTTTGCTTTGCGCTCTTCGCATTTGATTCAATTTCATCCTATTAAAGTCGGTTCTTGATCCTGGACCTAAAATCTCTATTTGGTAGACAGACTTATTCTCTTCCTTACGTTCATTTTCGAATTGATGTAATATATAAGTGGGGGAGTTACCCCATCGTTACTACTTGAGAAAATTAATTCAATATTCTTCGGCGAAGCTAACAAAATTATGATTTTTTGTGATTAGGGATGGTCAGAACCAATGCTTCGATTTCTAAAATTTTGAGAAAAGTTAACTCGGTTTTAAATCTTATGGCCTGGATTTTTCTTTCACAAAATAATATTTCAAAATGTTACTAATTATTGAATTATTTAACTAGTTTCTGTTTCTGTTTCTGTAAACTGTAAGAATTGTTAAATTTCTTCTTTAAAATGAAATAAGTAAGTTTAATTTAATTTATTTTCGATTAAATTGTTTAGTATTAATCTGTTTTTCATAGTCTGTATGAAAAATTGCGTTTCCAGACTATTAATAATTGAATAAATAAATAAATAATCTTTTTAAAAATAAATAATCAATTTCAAAAATAGGTGGACAGTATGTATTTTTTTTGTAAAAAATTGATGGCAAAAATTTATGAAAAAAAGTGTTACTGCCATTCTTGAGGAATGATTAGATTTTTTCTTGTTTTCTTTATTGTTTGATAATGATTTCCCCAAAACTTTTCGATACGAACCTTATATTCCGCTACGTACAACAAATCAGTGCCAAATACTACCCTTACGAAGCCATAATCGCAGAGTCGAAATGTGTCGTGGTTCAAGTGGTAACTGTAGAAAATATTTAGCTATTTGTTTATTATTTTTTAAATTTAAAATTTCTTGTCGGCCAAGTGCATGTATGGAAAATTTCAATCGTTAAGTCAACTAATTTGTTATTTAAAAAAACAAGTTTGGAATATTTTTTTATTATATTTTTTTTTTATTATATTATTTAAATACCTATAAGTTAAAGTTTACAAAAATTATTAACTTAATAAAAAAATTATAAAAGCAAATTTTTGAATGCAAAAAATTATTAAAAATATTTACTTTACAGTAAACTTATATCGGAACCTCAGATTCCAAAAGAGTTGATACAAGATACGTCGCTTTTACGGCATTTTGCTTGTCGTTCGTCAAGATTCCCAGCGCTAAATTGTCGAATCCTTTTCGATTGTTGTTCCTGAGAGACCTGAAGAGCCTGCGGTTTATCAAAGTAGTCCAACAGTAGTAGTCTGAGGCCATTAGATCGAGCGATTTCACTGGCAGTTCAAAATTCAATAAGCCAGAAGCTGAACGGCCAGGAAAAGTATTCTTATATATTGTCATGCTATCGCACGCTGTGTGAGCACTGCTAGCACCTTGGTGTTATCACATAAGTATCAATTCCCACTCATTTAGTTTCGGTATTAAGAAATCTTTCAACATGATCGGATACCGTACGCCAGTTATAGTCACCACCTTTCCAAATTCTGTCCTAATAAAATGATCTATTGTATAAAAACTGCTATCACTTTTTGTAGATGGAATGGTACCTCATAAAAAACACGATTACTTCAGGTTTCTCAAAACAGGGATTTTGTTTGTTCACATGCCAAGAGGAATGGAAATTCACCTCGTCACAGCTTAAATTTTTCGAAAGAAGCAGGTATTTTCACCACTGACTGTTAAGCGGGTTCGGCAGTCGGCTGACACCATCTGAATTTTGAACGGAAACAGCTTTTAACGTTTGTTCGAGATTCTTTCAACTTAGACAACGAGTTGCATGGGCAGTAGATGACACGCAGCTCGGATATCTTTCTGACTTTGAGTCAGTGCCGGATTTTTACGCAAAGGCATTAAAAAGATTTCACCTCTCCATTTTGAAACACAATAAATTATTCCAAAAAATTTCCACTAAATGAAAAAGTGTTAGGATCTTCGAATACTGTCATAGTTTTTTGTTAATTGAAAAGGACTTATGCACAAGAGAAAAATCGAGAAAAGAATAAAATTAAGTCCATAAGAGTGTACATAAAGTATATCGCATTTACCGTTTATACTTTTGTAACTGGAATTTGGATTTGCGCAAGATTAACTTTAACGAAGATCAAACCTTTTAGCTTCTAAAATTTATCTATCCAGGATGAACTTTGCCGAAATGTTGATCCAGCACTGGCCCAAAGGGTCTCAGTTTTTACGGAAGGTTATAATTTTAAAATTTTGGGGGATAGTGCGAATACTTAATCTAAAATATTAGCATAGCAGAACTTTAAAACTTTTATGGTAGAATTATTTAGCAAGACATTTTTTTGCGCTACAATCTCTCTCTCTCCACCTCGTACTGAATTGCGCATTTTTAGCATTTTCTCTCATTAAAAAAGCAGTTCGAGGGCTACATTGTTATACTGAAGTCTTAAATAGGCGATTCTACTCTGGGTCACCGAATATTAAAAACTTGGTGAGTGCACAAGAAAGCTTTGTCCACGCTAATTTTTTTTTTTTTAATGGAAATACTTTATTTGCAATCTATCTTAGAATACAGATATTCAGCAAAAGAGATGTTATTACCTAATGACAGCATAGTATTTACACTGGTGCAAAACTACATAGAAAACTATAGAACTTTTTCTTTTTACAATTCTTATGCATATTTTAATAGGACTATGAATAAGTTCGTGCGGTTTTACAACAGATGGCGTAACTTGATTATTATTCCATCGATCCACATTTCCAAACATTCATTGGAGAGCTACTGTCGTAAGGCACAAACGTCAGTATAAGTTTTTTATTTGAAGCGTAAACAACAATATTTTTACCACACTTGAAAATGTCGAATTTCGTGCCAAATAATGTGTTTTTGCGGGGAATTCTTCTTCATTATTTTAATATGAAGAAAAAAGCAGCCGAAAGTCATCGTATCTTGGTGGAAGTTTATGGTGAGCATGCTCTATCTGAGCGAACGTGCCAGAAGTGGTTTGCACGCTTTAAAAGTGGTGATTTTGGCTTGGAAGACGAAGAACGCGAGGGTGCGCCGCCAAAGTTCATGGATACCGAATTGGAGGAATTGCTCGATCAAGATCCGGCTCAAACGCAAGAAGAGGTTGCAAAAACTTTGGGAGTTGATCAATCAACCATTTCCAAACGTTTAAAAGCCATGGGAATGATCCGAAAGGTAGGCCATTGGGTGCCGTATGAATTGAAGCCAAGAGACGTTGAACGCCGTTTTATGGCATGCGAACAACTGCTTCAACGGCACAAAAGAAAGGGTTTTTTGCATCGAATTGTGACTGGCGATGAAAAGTGGGTCCATTACGACAATCCAAAACGTCGGGCAACGTATGGATACCCTGGCCATGCTTCAACGTCGACGTCGGCGCAGAATATTCATGGCCTGAAGGTTATGCTGTGTATCTGGTGGGACCAGCTGGGTGTTGTGTATTATGAGCTACTGAAACCGAATGAAACGATTACGGGGGATGTCTACCGACGACAATTGATGCGTTTGAGCCGAGCACTGCGCGAAAAACGGCCGCAATACGCCGATAGACACGACAAAGTTATTTTGCAACATGACAATGCTCGGCCACATGTTGCACAAGTGGTCAAAACATACTTAGAAACGCTCAAATGGGATGTCCTACCCCACCCGCCGTATAGTCCAGACCTTGCGCCATCCGATTACTATCTCTTCCGATCGATGCAACATGGCCTGGCTGACCAGCACTTCCGTAATTACGATGAAGTCAAAAAATGGATCGATTCGTGGATTGCGGCAAAACCGACCGAATTTTTCACAAAGGGAATCCGTGAATTGCCAGAAAGATGGGAAAAAGTAGTAGTAAGCGATGGACAATATTTTGAATATTAAATTTGTAACCATTTTACGTCAATAAAGTTTCAAATTTCGAAAAAAAGCCGCACGAACTTATTCATAGTCCTAATATATTATTAGATTTAATTTTTACTCGAAAATTGTATAACTTACTTCATGTATAACTTATATTAGAATTTTAAAATTTATTGGAGCTTTTTAACAATTTCACATTTAGCTCTTTTTTTTTTTGTTTTTTTATTATTATTATTAAATTGACAAATTTAAAGGAATGGCAAGTGTAAGACATGATTGCGCTTTAATCGTCTAATTTCATTGGTTGTGTCCAACAAGCAAATAGCATTTGTGTTTACATGATTTGACAATCGTTCAAAGTATCTCTTAGAATATACTGAGATTTCTCTCTTAACAAATGGAATACCTAGATCCATGTGAATGGCTTGGTTTGTGATAAACCAAGGTGCATTAACAAGTGTTCGCAAGGTCTTTGACTGGTAGCGTTGCAAAATCTCCACATTGGACTTACTAGCAGTTCCCCAAAGCTGTATACCGTAGGTCCATATAGGCTTCAATATAGCTTTATACAATATAACCTTCTTTTCTAGACTAAGTTGAGATTTGCCACCAAGTAGCCAGTACATTCTTTTGGTTTTATTTTTAAGCTGTTGGTGCTTGGTGCTTTACATAAAAGTGCCTGTCGCTTCTTCTTCTTCTTAATTGGCGCTATAACCGCTTACGCGATTTTGGCCGAGTTTAACAAAGCGCGCCAGTCGTTTCTTTCTCGTGCTAACCGGCGCCAGTTGGACACACCAAGTGAAGCCAAGTCCTTCTCCACCTGATCTTTCCAACGCAGAGGAGGCCGCCCTCTTCTTCTGCTACCACCAGCTGGTACCGCATCGAATACTTTCAAAGCCGGAGCGTTTGTATCCATTCGGACGACATGACCCAGCCAACGAAGCCGCTGGATCTTTATTCGCTGCGCTATGTCTATGTCGCCGTAAAGCTCATACAGCTCATCGTTCCATCGCCTGCGATATTCGCTGTTGCCAACGTGCAAAGGTCCAAAAATCTTACGCAGAACCATTCTCTCGAACACTCCAAGCGTCGCTTCATCGGATGTTGTCATCGTCCAAGCTTCTGCGCCATACGTTAGGACGGGCATGATGAGAGTCTTGTAGAGTGTTAGTTTTGTTCGTCGAGAGAGGACTTTACTACTCAATTGCCTACTTAGTCCAAAGTAGCACTTGTTGGCAAGAGAGATTCTACGTTGGATTTCAAGGCTGACATTGTTATCGGTGTTAATGCTGGTTCCTAAATAGACGAAGTCTTTTACAACCTCAAAATTATAACTGTCAACAGTGACGTGGGTGCCGATACGCGAGTGCGCCGACTGTTTGTTTGAAGACAGGAGGTACTTCGTTTTGTCCTCGTTCACCACCAGGCCCATTCGCTTTGCCTCTTTATCCAGCCTGTCGCTTAGATAAGATTTAAGCACTAAGTAAAAATGTGCTGGTAAAAGTTTTTTAATTTTATCTCTGTAATAACATTCACAATTCTGTTGCATTGTTCTGGTGTGCCATGCCCAACTCTAAACCCAAACTGATGTTCAGGAATGATATTTTGATCCTCAATTACAGGTAACATTCTTTCGGGGATTTCGCAATCATTACGTACATTTCTATGGTCAACGAGGAAATGAACCCTTTCCAAGAGAATAGGAGGAACTACAACACCACTAACATAGAGCTTTGTGATAGGAGAGCCCGTCTTCTATGCAACGAATTTAGATTGATTGATTGACATCTACAATTTGACAAAAGTTTTTGTACCCGCTCGAACCTTTAAGTAAGATATGCATATTCTAGCTTAAACTAATTTTAGTGAGTCGGCCTGCCTGTCAGCTTCCACGGGATCTCGCCCCAGTTGGAGCGAATGTGTCCATCGTTTGACCATAGTGATTCTTCATATTTCGCTAGACTCAGCGACTGTCTGAATGGTGACATATTGGGTTTGATAACTTAGAGTGTAGTCAAGAATTTTACGAGACATTTTAATTATATGGTAGTCCAATATTTCGCAATTCGCGACTTATCAGCTAGTCGTTAGCCTCGGTGCAAGTACTTTAGGTTCGGAACTTTCCAGCTGCCCCTCGTTATTATTTATATAAATAAAATAACAAAAGTTTTCGTTGCTAGTAAACGGCTCAAAAACTACAGAAAGGACTAACTTTTATAGTTAGTTTTAAAATTTAGGTCTTGTTATAAGCTAGAAACTGATTAACTTGGTGGCGCTGCAGACGAGCTACTTGATAAGAAATATGTTTAACTAAAATTACCGAAATAGCTTAACTGCAGTGCCTCCTAGAGGGCCAATGAGAAAGAAATGAATCAGTGCCTCACGCGGCTTGATTTGCTGACATAGGTGTTGATCTACGAACTAATAGTTTGCTGTCAAACCATCAATGCTGATAACCTACAACAGTTAGAGAAACGTGACAAGTTGTTGAAAGAAATTTTGTTAATAAAGAATTTTTCTTGCAAACATTACATACACATTTTTTTTTCTAATTTTTTAACCAAATAATTACATAATTATGTAGTAAACCGCACAGAATAAGTGACGCGAGCATTAGTTAGTTTCTAATAATTTTTGAACTTAGAAAGAAACATTTTATTGCGACTTGCATCCATTTCCTACCCTCCTTCAGTTCTTCCAACAAACCAAAAAAAAAAAAAAAATATATCGATTTGAAAATTGCGCCTCGAAATTTGAATAAAGTTTACCAATTACCTTAAAGTTCACTACCTACACTTTGCAATTCATTTCACTTAAGAACTTCTGGGTGCCGCCTACGGATATGCTACACTTTAAGCAGTAACTTTTATACCTGACCGAAGTGATTGAATGCGGCGAAGTTGAAATTGTGGCACGCATACAATTTTAACGAAGAAACACGTGACGTCTAAGCCAAGGAAGCACACGCCTTCCACATGCCATAAGCCGGCAGAGCCTAACTCTTTAAATGTAATTCATTGGAATTTGTGTTACATGCACACCTCGCAAAATAGGCTGGTCGGGCTATTGCATAACAACTCTGGGTAAGCGAAAGTGGGAGCATGCGGGAGAAAAACTATTTCTTTTTACATATACGGAATCCATGGAAAAGCGGTGGTTACTTGCAAGAGCAAGAGTTGTTGCCGCTGCCCTAAACACGTATGAAAAGGCGAAAAAAGAAGCGAAGAAGCTTACAAAATACGAAAAACTCGCAAGCAAGTAAACAAGGACACTGCTTGGCCACCAATTCGAAAGTAGATTTCATGTTTATTTTTGTCTTGTTTTTTACTGAATCATGTCTTTTTTATCTACATTTTACTGCTATGTTGCTAGCCAGGACTCTGTTGGTTGAGTGCAATTTGAATGCAATTTTTATATACACGTGACAGCAGCAGCAGCTGCAGCTCTGGAAAGATGACGCCCATACCACCAGCAACTAATCGATTTTAAACTCATCGTGATTGTGAGTGAGCTACATCATCACAAGTGTCCTGGACGCCTTAAACTATGCTACTTGGCAAATTTGTCATGCTCGTATTAGAAATTTCAACTAAGTAATGGTGTTTCATGTGCTCCGAAGCAAGAAGAGAAAATTGAAGTTGTGAAAAGCAAAATTATTGTATAGGGTGGGCCATGTAAAATTTGCTTTTTGAATCGTCTATAAAAAAACTAATCAATATTTTTTCAAACTTTTTTTTTATTTTGAAGATTGAACATTTTCATTTATGAATGAAAAATAATATCGTTCAAATGACTGCTACGACTGGCTTTACAGTAGGCCATTCGATCAACCCAATTTTCGATTGTTGGGTTCCAATTTCATGAATGGCAACTTCGATTTCGTGTTTTAAAGCATCAATCGTTTCTGGATGGTTCGGATAGCATTTGTCCTTAACGGTTCCCCACAAAAAATAGTCCAATAGTAAATCACAGCTCCGAGGCGGCCAATTGATATCGGAATTCAAAAACGGTAGCCAAAAGTTCGAGTGTAACTTTGGCAGTGTGACAAGTTGCACCGTCCTGTTGAAACCAAATGTCGTCCATGTCATCCTCTTCAATTTTTGAAAACAAAAACTCGTTGAGCATGTAACGCTCGCCATTTACTGTAATCGCGGCTCCTCGCTCATTTTCGAAAAAAAAAATGTCCCGATGATGCCGCCAGACCAAACACCGCACCAAACAGTGACTCGTTGTGGATGCATTTGCTTCTCTACAGTAACGTGTGGATTTTCTGAGCCCCAAATCCGACAATTTTGCTTATTGGCGATGTGAAAATCAGAAAAGAAGAAGAAGACTCACCACTTTGGAAATAGGTTTTCAATGTTTCCCAATTTTGTTGAAGCGTATAGCGTCCCATTTCGTAAATGTCAAACTTTTAAGTAAATTATCAACACATTTGACATGTCATTTGTGTTAAAAATAAAAAAATAAATAATTGGCGCGTACACTGCTGTTAGGTGATTGGCCGAGCTTCTCCTTTTATTTGTGGTGTGCGTGTTGATGTTGTTCCACAAATGGAGGGACCTACAGTTTCAAGCCGACTCCGAACGGCAGATATTTTTATGAGGAGCTTTTTCATGGCAGAAATACGTTCGGAGGTCTGCCATTGCCTGCCGAGGGGCGATCGCTATTAGAAAAATGTTTTTATTAATTTTGCTTTCACCGAGATTCGAACCAACGATCTCTCTGTGAATTCCGAATGGTAATCACGCACCAACCCATTCGGCTACGGCGGCCGCCGTCTGTCATTTGTGTTACCATTCTCAAAAAAATAGGTGGTTCAAAAAGCAAACGCTATATGGCCCACCCTGTACAAATTGCATTTGCTGACCTAGCAATTCCTTGAAATATTCTTCATTCATACACTTGTAGTTGACAAATTTCGCTCTTTTTTAAGTTACCCACTCACCCGACTTCACATACTTTTTGGCTGACATTTAGTACTAAATTCTAACTTTTTACGCGCTTAAACGTTCTAAGCGATTGAAAATTATCAGTTGGCAATTGCTTGCCTTCGAATTTTGTTGCATACTTTCGTGATTTTCAAAGTTTCTTTTCATTGCCGGGCTTTACTTTCAAATTAGTATCATATTTTCTTAATTTGTCATATTGTAATTTTTTCTTCTTTTCTTTTTTGTGACAGTTTGCTGCCTTCCTACTTCAGCATTTAGTTTACAATTTTAAGGTATATTTTTGTGCTTGCAGCTTACTCATCGGCATGCAGCGAACGGTGCATTTTGTTACAGTTTCAAGGTTTCGTTATATGTCAAGGTTTATGCTGTCTTGTACATGCATTTATGTTTTTGAAACTTTGCAAACATAGATTTACTGTAAGGAAGTTTTACGCACTTTCTTCCGCCTGAAAGTAACCACCTGTTTTCGTTTGGTTTCATATGGAGAAATTCAATATTTTTCTCTATTTAGTAAGAAAAAGAACAGGGATAAAGACTCTAACCTTTTTAAGTCCCAATTTTGCAATTCGAATGTTTTATGTTTATAAGATAAATGAAGTAAAAGTAGCAGGTTAAGTTAGATGGCTGGGTGCATTGGGAGGCCACAAACCCCATTATAATTAGCATCTTTCCTGATTTTTTCATTAAATCTATATAACAGGTAATTTAAAAAAAAAATGAAAAACTTTGATTCTTCTTGTGGATTATTTTTATTTGGTCTTTTAATTTTTTTTACATCAAGTCGAGAATATGATGTCATGTAAATGGCCGCCGCCACAGTTGACTACGATTTGAGCCCTTTTTATGGCATTTTCCATCACTTTGGCCAAAACTTCCGGGGATAGGTCCTCACATTCTTGACGGATATTGTCTTTAAGAGCTGCAAGAGTCTGAGGCTTGTGGACATAAACCCGCGACTTCAAAAAGCCCCACAAAAAGAAGTCTGGAGCGGTCAAATCAGGCGATCTTGCTGGCCAGTGCAAATCGCCAAAACGGGAGATTAGGCGCCCGAGAAATGCATCCTTCAGCATTTCGGTTGTGGCACGTGCAGTGTGTGCCGTTGCACCGTCTAGTTGGAACCACATGTTTTCCAATCCCAATTCATCAAGTTGCGGCAAAAAGAACTCGTTGATCATTGCTCTGTAGCGCTCACCATTCACAGTAACCGTTTGGCCCGCGACGTCTTCGAAGAAAAAAGGTCCGATGACTCCCCCAGCGAAAACAGCACACCATACAGTGACTTTGAGCGGGTGTAATGGCTCTTCGTGGGTTACACGCGGATTTTCAGTGCCCCAGAAGCGTACATCTTGCTTATTTACGTACCCGTTAAGATGGAAATGGGCCTCATCACTCATGATTATTTTTGATGAAAAATCATCTTCCTCTTGGTGGTGATTAAGGATGGCTTGAGCGTATGTTAGACGCGATTGGCGGTCAGCAGCTAACAGCTGATGCACCGTCTGGACTTTGTACGGAAACATCTTCAAATCTTGTACCAAAATTTGCTGTAAAGACCGTCGACTGATACTCATTTCCGTGGCACGTCGTCTGGTCGATGTCGACGGCGCTTCCATGACATCCTCGGCTACAGCAGCAATATTCTCTGCAGAACGGCTACTCCGGGGTCTGCCACGCCTGGCAGCATCTCGTGTTGTGCCAGTCTCTTCGAGGCGAGCGGCTAAACGGCGCAGTATTCACCAGTAGGCGTTGGACGGCAAGGAAATCTGCGACGAAATTCACGTTGTGCCAAAGTCACCGACCGATTATTGGTCAAATAAGTAGTCAGCAATATTCCGTGTTCTGGAGCAGTGTAGCGTAACATTGTTTATTAACGTGTATTTCGCATGTGTTTACTACACAAATGTCAAAACAGAACTGACATTAGGGAGCAATCGCAAAATTTGTAGCATTTTCTCATAGGAGGACTACTTTAGCGCCACCTGTTTTGTATGTGGCCTTAAAATAGTAGAATCGTGTGTGCTATTTAATAAGTTTTCCCAAATAAGTAAGTTTAGCCTATAGGGTCCGAGTTCTCAAAAGAGTTAACAGGGTCTACTTTGCTGGATCGACCCCGATTTATATCTGGCCAAAGACTTCAGCATCATTCTCTAACGATGCTTTCTCATCTCCAGAGCTCCGGCTGAAGTCATTAAGCGGTGCTTCGTACCTGTACACCAATATATGACCAATGCTTTAAGTAGGTAAGTGAAATGGTTGATGTATCAGTCTGGCACTACCCAAGTAGCATTATAGCTTCGTTTGATCTATTTTAAGACCTTCGACGGGCAGGTATCTATAGCCAACCAGAGCGGTTGATAAAATGGAAAGGGTTAATGGGATCTAGCTACGACTTAAGAAAATGAATTTGCGAAAAGTCCCCAGGACTATCTGTGTCCTGCGTCTATTGTACTGGGGCCAATGGGTTTTCAAAATAGCACACGCTTTTCTGAGAAATAAGTTGTGGAATTCCCCTTTAACAACAGTCAAAGGAATAACGAAGTCTGGGTATGAGACTTCTCAGACCAATGCAGTCGACTCCTTCCTAGCAAGCTCATCCGCGTTTTCATTTCCCTCTATGTTGCTATATTCTGGAACCCAGGTCAGGGAAATGTTACCTGCACACCCAAGAGATTTGATCTCCTCCTTACAGGAATTGACCAGTTTGCATCTGCACCATGGCGTCGCCAGTGCCTTGATCGTATCTGGACTATCGGAAAAAATTGTATATCTCCCTCGCCCACGCGTTCTCTAAGCATTATGTATGCCTGCAGGATCGCAATGACCTCTGCTTGAAAAACTCTAGCAGTATGCGGCAGTTTGAAGGAATTAGACCAATGCTTTAGAGCGGCTTTATTATTTACGTAAGTAGTATTATATCTGTTGTTCTGACCCTCAACTGGTTATTCTTCGTAGACCGCATGTTGACCCAAGTCAACGCTATATTCCGCGCATTTTTATACTTTCTCGTCACCAATGGTTGATGGACGCTGTGATGTTATAGAAATTTTATAGGTGTTTCTATCTTGCTAAATTGGTGGGTGTTCTACTGTTAAGCGTTTAGCTTTTGTCGAAAACTACCGACTTTGAGATTTCCATGTGTAAACTTTTCTAGGTAGGAGGCAGAAGCAAGTGTTTGCAATGTTCATCCGAAGTTTCAGAACTTTATCAGTCTGCCATCCTAGAAATAGCTGATAGAGGTGTAGAACCAACGTATTATATGTTGGACCAACCTCGAAGAATGTATTTGATCTATCACTCTATGAATTGTTTGCAACTACTCCCGTTAAAGCCTATAAAAGATCCTATCCCCAAACACGTAATAGACGCAAGGTGAAGCCTCCTTGGCGGAACAAGGAATTAGGAGCACAAAGGCGTAGAGTACATGAATTCTATAAGTTAGCTAAACTTGCTGACAATGAGTCTGCTGAAAAACTTCTGTAGCAATATGGAGGACACCAATGAAGTGGCTAGGCTTAGGAAACTGCTACCCAAGAATCCCAGCCATGCTCCAAAAAGTAGGCCATCTTGTGGTACCATGGTTAAGATCGATATTTATGGGGTGCTTGAGTTTCAGCTATGTTTCTGTATTGTGGAAACGTGACGAAAGATGCTATTTTAAATAGTAAGGAAGATAAGGAGAGTGAAATGATACGAGCGTTACCAAATAAGCATGCAGAGGTACTTTGCAGGGTGGGGTACTATCTCCGCTATTATGGTTACTTGTAGCATTCCTTGATGGAGAGGCACCACAACTAATGGTGTGTGCAGATGACATAGCTATAGTAGCTACGGGAATGTACCTAGACACCATCAGTAATGTGATGAACAACACTCTTAAAACTCTACACCAATGGACATCTCGCGCAGGGCTAGGGATAAACGCGGGAAAAAACGAAAATGATACTTTTCACTAGGAAGTATAAGGTCTGGGTGTAACTTGCAGGGAAGCACAATGTTGAGGAAAGGGTGAAAAAGGCAAGTAATGCACTATACGCATGTAAAAGAAAGCTGTGCGTTACTTGGGATCTGTCGCCCTCATGCTCACGCGAATCGCTGCTCTGTGCATAACAGGAGCGATGAAAACCACTCCAACGGCAGCGCTGGAAGTGGTACTCAGCATTCCACCTATTAACCTTATGATGGAAAATCTAGCAGTGAAATCCGTGGGGAGGTTAGTGACCGCTGGAGTATTCACTTGTAGAACCTACGGACATATTTCAATAAGAAAGAGGAGTGCAGGTTGCACTGACTACATGCCTCCCCGTACTTTAAATGGGAGAGAAGGTTTCATACTACAATTCAAGAGGAAGTATGGCACAAAGGCATGAAGCCTGGCCATAGGTCTTTTCACATCTATGGTACACAGTCGGCACTAAAACTTTGGACGGAGTGGGAACAGGCATGTACTGCTCAAAACTAGGGATTAGGCAGCCTATCAAGCTGCCAGATCACAGCAGTATTTTCCAAGCGGAAGGTTTTGCTGTGGGGAAAGCAGCGGAGCTGGTATACATAAAAACAAGAAATAACTCAATAATTAATACATACATACGTGGACAGTCACGCAGCAATAAAAGCATTAAGCTCATATTGTGTCAAGTCCAAAAATGTTCAACAGAGCAGGAAGACCATAGGAAGGTTAGCCGCTAACAGAAGGCTGCTTATCTATTGGGTAACTGGTCGGAAAGGCATTAGGGGAAACGAAATAACAGATGAGATAGCAAGAAGTGCTGTTAGACTATTATTTGAACAAGATAAAGACATACCAAAACCCCTAAATACTATATACAACGAAATGGACGACTACATGAAAGAGCGAGTGAAAGCTAAGGGAACCAATCTGACCACATGCAAAAGTTCAAAAATCATGTGGAGAACAAAGTGCAAAAAACTGACTCAATTCGTGCTTATGCTCTCACGAAAGGACTGCAGAGCTATTAGTAACATAAATAAGTATACAGGAGCCTGATTTATGGAATCGTTTGACGCTAACGTTTTCCTTAATATGTAATCCAAATATTTTACACATGGTAATTGTGTACTGGGATAAGCTTTCATATGCGCCTTTATTTAGCTGTAAATTTTAGGTACCGTTATCCATGCTTTGCTTTGTCTTTGATGCCAGCGAAATTTATGTCTCAAAAGTTAATGTACAGCAAACGATTGTTCAGTTAGCACAACATTTATTTTTACGTATTGATTAAAAAATTTAAAGCTATTAAAAGTCCCAGAGAAAAAAGCTTAGTCGTACGGAAAATCAAGACAAACCCCAAAATAAGTGCCCCCAAATTGAAATCTGAAGTTGAAAATGAGACTGGAAAACAATTTAGCACCCAAACTATTCGCCGGGTTTTGCATAGTGCTGGTTATCATGGGCGCAGTGCTAGGAAAAAGACCTTCGTGAGTAGTGTCAATCGGAGTAAAGAGATTTCATTTGCAAAAGATCATGAAAAATATGGCCAAACGTTTTGGAACCAAGCCATATTTTCTGATGAGTGTAAGTTCAGTATCTGTAGATCTGATGGCCGTGAAAAAGTTTGGAGAAAGTTAACGCGGAATTGGATCCAAGCAATATGACCGGCACTGTGGACCGCTATGGTTATTTAAATATTTTGAAAATAATTTAAAAGAAAGCGCTATGAAATTGGGCCTTGGAGGAACGTTTATCTTCCAGCAGGATAATGACCCCAAACACACATCCAACATTGTACGAGAGTGGTTGTTATATATTATAAAGTGCGAAAACAGCTGAAAACGCCGCCAGAGTCCCCGGATACCAACCCAATCGAACATTTATGGGAACATTTAAGGCCGCAAATACATAAACATGCCATTAGAAATAAGGAACAACTGAAAAACGTCCGTCAAGAGGAATGAAATAAAATACCACCACCTGTAACTGAAAACTTCGCGAAATCAACGCCACCACGACGTAAAGCGATTGTAAAGTCTAATGGTTATCCTACCAAATACTAGGATTTGATTTAAATTATGTTTTTGATTTCACAAATTAATAATATGATGAACTGTATACTTACTTTTTGAGACATGAATTTTTATAAAGTTTAACATAAAAGCTATAATTTTGTTCCTTTTCAAAATTTTGTCATTATTTGGATTAAATATGATTTTTGTATTTCATTCATGTAAATAAAACACAATTTTGTTATAGCTTAGGTTGTTTGAAGGAATTGATTGTAGGAAAATTCAAAATGTGTCCGGTGTATACTTACTTCTGTTACTAATTGTAGGTGTTCCGACAGGTCTTAATACATATATTGGCGGCACATGATCACAGAATAGGGATTGCTAGCACGGACAAATGCAGGAAACGCAGAGAGGATGTAGAAGAAGCTTTAGAACACCTTCTGTGTATGTATTTGTCCGGCATAATCGAAAATGCATTTAAAATGCCTGAGAGCCCCACTGTTTGAGGATCTAGAGGGCGTCTCAATAGCGGATCTCCCAGCTCTGCTTAGATTCGCCAAAAGCGTTGACATCCTACATGATATCTACTTTCAGTATTCATAGAGGTCGGTCTCCATCTGGTATCGCTAAGGACCAAAAGGTCTATGCGTGACTTAATACCAGCCAGGCTAACTTAACCTAACCTTATCAATACCACAAGTCTTTCAAGTCTTGAACGCCAACAGTGATGAAGCAATCACTAACTTGAAGTCAGATATTTTCCTGGTCACCATTCAGGAAGTAAACTTTAAGTGAAAACAGATTCCAACAATTTTTATTTCGGCGTATTCGTGAATATTAATTCTGTTACACTGTGTACAATTTTGCAAAATTTTTTAAGAAAGATGCATTTTTCATTTCACTTTATGTGCTTTTAGCAAACACCTCGTATTTTTTTAACTTTTCGCATGTATTTGTTTTTTGATGTATCCGAATTCATAAATGCTGACGCTCAAACCCTTCAGCTGTCAACTTTAACAAAAGCCGAATTATGTATAAAAATGTGTCGTCAGCACTTAAATAGGATAATAACAGCTTTTGCATTACTAGTCACATTTTCAAGAGGCTTCATTGATCTCTTTTCTTATATTCTATCCTTTTTTCCATCACTGTTGATTGCATTCAAAAGGGTTTTTGTTCTTACATACCTACTGTCATGGGATTTTCTCAGCTACGTAGAACATTTTACAATCACTTCAATCACCATTTGTGACTTTTGCTTTCTACGCGGAAGTGCCACGTGTGTATGTATGTATGCATACATAGGTGATTTTCTAAAGCCAGCTAATGGCTTATGCATTTTTCAAGCTACGGGGACCAATCTCTGTCCAGTGCCCAGGTAAAATGGTGGCACAAGTCGTTCAAGGGACATAAACGCCGGGAGGACGTAGAAGACGAACAGCGATTGACTCTCGTGACATCGTCCACAAGGAGCTTGTACCCCCAGGAAGCACTGTAAACGCGGCATTTTATAAAGAAGTGCTCCTTCGGCTGAAAAACCGCGTCGCCCGGGTTCGGCCCAACCTCGTCAACAATTGGACCCTTCATCACGACAATGCACCGGCGCACACCGCCTTCCTCTGCACCTCTGCATTGGCCAAGATGGGGGTTCCGGTGCTTCCCCACCCTCCCTACAGCCCAGACCTCTCCCCTCCGAACTTCTTCTTGTTACCCGCGTCTGAAAAGAAAGCTGAAGGGGAGGCGTTTCGACTCCATCGAGGCGATCCAAAAAACAGTGACAGCCGAATTGAACGCGATTCCGGCGGATGAGTTTAAAAAATGTTTCCAGCAGTGGAAGGACCGCGAAAAAAAAAGTTTCTAGATAGAGTTTTTTTGTCTTTGGGTTGGCTACAGTAATGCCTTGAGTAGTGAAAACCGTTCATAGCAACGTTCTGTACCCTAAGTATCCTCTGTATTTTCAGTTGCAACGTGGCCTTCGTTTGAGCATCGTATTACTGTCGATGAATAGTGAAAGTTGTACACATTTGAAAGATTTTGTAATGGAGTAAATTGAACAAAACCAAATGGAATCATCTTCGGAAGGTTAGTAAAATACGAAAAATCTTTAGTACATATCAATACCTCGACACAAAATTTTTAGCTGCAGCAATACGTAGATACATTTTTTGCAATTTTTTTTTATAAAATTTGAGTTTTCAAACTGTATAGTAATATAACGCCGTCATATGCTGCTTTGAAACCTATTAAAGGTTACTCAAAAAAGTAATGGTTACTGAATAAAACAAGATTCAGCTTCTACCACTTGCTAATCAGCGACCCCGAAAACATATAAATTTACATGCATCTTGATTATGTTCTTGAATATACGCTATTTCAGGTGAGGGAGTGGCCAATAGGGGTGGAAAGCGGGTGGATTTTCAAAATTTTAAGATCAAATTCGTAATCAGCGACCCCGACAACCCCCGAGTAAGAAATTTTGAATCAATTACTTAATTTTTTGAGTTCTGGCCAGCTTTTCGGGAATCGGCCGCACTGTGCAGCGGTCTATTGACGCTCAAGGGTCCTATTTTGAAGAATATTAGTTGTATAAGCCAAAAGGTTTCATAAAACTACTTAAAAAATGTAAGGCTCATTACTTTTCAATCAAACCCTGTATAAGCATTTTTACTTACTCGTAGTTCATTAATTTTTTAAGTATCTTTGTCCGACTGTTTAATAAAACTGTGCAGAAGCCAAAAAAATGGTGTTAGAAGCAAATAAATGATGTATTTGTATTCGTTATCGAGCACTGTTTTCGTCTGTGAAGGCGACTATAGAAACTATCCGCCAAATATTTTTGTGGAGCAGTTCAACTCGCAGATACTGCGAGGACGAAGATGAGGAAGTATCGAGCAGACATTTCCTGTGCAGTTGTCCCGGTCTACCCAGAAATCGACTCGCTCTTCTAGGCTCTCCAACAATTGACAATCTTTCAGTACTCTCGAACCTGAAAATCGAATCTCTCATCAAATTCTCGAAACGCATTAATATCTTTGACCAAAATCTACAATAAAAATCTCGGTTAGGTGGGGAAATTATATAGCATAATGAGCTCTAGGGCAACACAACGCACCCAACTTGCGGTCTATGTGGCACTCCGATGCGGGGTCACCCTTAAACCAACCAACCAATTAATATGTAGTAATAAATATTGTATATAAAGTAATTTTATGCAAGATTTATCGAACAAACTAAATACATTTGAGACGAAATTAGGAAAGCTTCAACACAAAGTAAGAAGAAATTTTAACTTTGAGGGCTAAAACGGCACGTGATCCAGTAATCTAAAGCTCTTCCGCTTTTATTATTGCTACACTGCATTGTTGTATATTTTCTTAGCTCCATTTTCTCCCACATTGAAATTTATTATATTTGTAAAAAAAAAAAAATTTTTAGCACTTAGCACCAGCGTTCACTCCGTGTATTTGCAAGAGCAAACTCCACCCACTCTGCACCTTTTTCTAAGCGTCTAACAATTCAACATGTCTAGAAACGAATTGAGGTGTTATGACACGGGTTGCCTTGATGAATAGCAGATGTTTTGTTAATATTTGTTGGGGTCACTGATGCACTGATTATATTTTATTGTATTCAACTTGTAAAGAAATGATTTTTCATTCATTCAGTTTTCATTTACCGCTAAATAATGAAAAATTCAACTATAAATTTTCCAGAAGTATGCTAACTCGGAACAAAACGATCTCACTCAGAACGAGGCAACTGTGTGATTTATTAAAACGGAGCGCCCATATGCCTGCTAACTGTACCATGAATGCCAAAGGAAAACCGAAGTTAAGCGCAGTGGAAATGCTTTTGAAAAATATTACTTATCCTATTTGATTTGCCTAGTTCACATGCGGTGTGTTAGCCAACTCAAATTTGTTCTTGTTGAAGAGATGTTGTGAAAAGATGTTAATGTAATGGCCCCTTCAAAAGTACCTTTAAAAATTTCACCTGTATGTTCGGTTTGGTATTCAATAATTTTGAGCATTTTTTCTTAACTTTTATTTAATAAAGGTGTGTCGTTTCGTGTAGAATATCATAATGCCTACTTTGAAGATTGAAGGAGATTCGAAAGCCGATCATTCGGCGTGCACTCTCGCACTCGGGGAAAATACGGATTGTTTGTTTCTCCGAGCGTAGTTTTTGTATACTCCCCCACATTGCTCGCTCGGGAAATAAATGAAATTTTTGTTTGCTCCTCCTTTGCGAATTCGGGAGTAAAAGAAGGTTTTCTGCATTTAGGTGGTGAAATGGAAGCGTTTTTTTTGACACAAAGAATTCCTTTATAAGGTATAGCATTCAGATTTACGCAGATGTCAACCAGCACTCAAATTTCACATCTTATCTCATTCCAAAATCACAGCCATATTGTGAAAATAAACAAAAAATCTTGTATTACGTCAGTTTATGCACAAAACGTTTAAAGGTGTGTAGATGCGCCTTAAAATTAGCAAGACATTTTAAGTTTTTTTTTTGCTAGCTGCCAATACTTCGACACCTGCGTCACATCATGCAGAGTATTTTCAAATTTATGCACATCATTTCTCTTCATTGATTTGCTGATTTTGCCGATTTGCTAGGAAGAGGGAAATAACTTCAGCACCTGACTAACTAATGCCCAAATCATAATATCTATGTATATAAGTACGTGCATGTCAAAATGTAGCAGCGTGCTGAGTTAGCAAGAAAATACCTGCACGGATTGTTAGGCTTGGTGTGTACCACATACATACATCTACCGACGAATAGCTTGGGTGCTTATTTGAAGCAGAAGCTCAACGTCAGCGCCACCATTAGCTTCATACGCCACAAAGTATACCTTAATAAAGAACACCCAAAGAAGCAAGAATGAGTAGTGGGAGGAGAAATAGGGCGCATATTGAAAAAAGCTTTGCATAAATAATGCTCCACAAGCAGATTAGTTGACTTGGCGAAGCGCAAGATGAGCTAGCGACCGATGAAAATGCGCTTCAGGGTTTGGCGGAAAAAAAGTTGGTAATGGCCGTAATACATGCCTACATATGTATGCAGCTAGGTGGCAGAAAGTTAAGAGTGGCTCAGTGGCCGTCGACGCACTGTGCCCTACGTGGCTGAAGGCATCTCAGATTGCTATCCAGTGTGCCGTAGATTATTAAGTTGCAAAGTGAAATGTCTTAACGGCTGAAAGCTCACTAGCACAGCCAACCAACCAAACATCAGCTCCTGATTTTACGCGCAAGATTTCTAAAAGCAAAAATTTTCACTAAATTGTGAATCGACGCATTTAAAGTTTTGCACAAACTCACAACTTTTGCAATTTACAATCATATTTAATTTTTGCAGAAAGTTTTTGTAAAGAATAGCTAGTCATAAAAAAGTTTTCCAACATTTTATGTAATAATTTGCGGAAATGGTGTGTGCTTAGCAGAGTCAATTTCTGCGTATTTACGTTAATGCGTTTTGGAGTATTTTTTGTTACGGACATTCGGGCGTTTCTGAATAATAAACCATTCACTTGGATTAAACGCATATTGTGTAGCTTATCGTAATTTTTGAGAAAATATATATATTTCGATTTAATATTTAAATTTATTCATTCGTTTCATTTCTTTTTTCACTTTTATTTCTTTACCCCTTTACTTCGCTCACAAAACTCTTCTCATTCATGAATTCAAATGCGAGTTAGCATAATTTTATAGCCTCTTTGTTATGTCCATCCCGACAAAATGTATGCGCATTCTCCGACGTTACCCCTCCTTTAGCCTCTATTTGCACATACACATTCTTATCCATAAACATTCCTCGACACCCTTTGGCATTAAAGCCACACGGAACGGTGCCAAACAACTTGGATCTACGTGTGCTTTTGTTTGGTGGAGAATATGGTAAAGTGTACAAAGTGTGGGTTTTTGTGGCTGTTGGTCCAGACAGCTTAACACTGCTTTTGAATGAATGTTTATATGCTTTCACCGTTTTCATGTTTTAGAATTTTTCATATTTTTTCATTTTCCGCACATTTTAAATTTCCGTTTTACGCCCACTTTGCTTGTGCATTGCATTCTTTTGTGCTGACCTTTTCGTATTGCTCATGTATATAAAAATTGATTATGAATATAACTCTTTTATAATTATAATTAAAAACTAATTTATTTCATGAATTATGCATCGTCTGTCAAAGTAAATGAGAGCGAGGGTGTAAAGGGATTTCTTTTTAATTTTCATAAAAATTCGTTAGTTTTACGTAGCGTGTCGCCCACAGGTGTGCTATATTAAAAAGTTTCTTTGGTCAAGGTAAAAGCGAGAGACAAAGGTCAGAAGTTTGTTTGTGAGTTGACCAAAATAAAAGCGGCAATAAAATTAGAAAAAAAACAGATTAAAAATTCACATTAACGAGAAAGGTATGAAAATACATTAACAAAAATGCTTCGTCACATGAATTTAGTGCTTTAATCAGTGCCAACATAGAATGTGAACAGCGTTGGTTGACATATCTAGCAAATAATTGAATGCCGTTTAGCTATCCCAATGCCTAATCACGCCCTTCGCTTTCGTGAAAGTTGCAGTTCTGGAATACTGTGCCTGAAGGATGCAGTTATTAAGTTCAACAATTTTTAATTTCAAGAGAAAATATGACATCAGCTCGAGATACATAATTAGACGACCATTTTTCTAATAGTAGTCGCCCCTCGGCAGGCAGTGGCAAGCCTCCGAGTGTATTTCTGCCATGAAAAAGCTCCTCATAAAAATATCTCCCGTTCGGAGTTGTTGCCAATAAGTGACTTGCAGGTAAATTTTCGCCACCGCCGTAGCCGAATGGATTGGTGCGTGACTACCATTCGGAATTCACAGAGAGAACGTAGGTTCGTAGGTTTTCATGCTGCAAAACCAGTCACTTTCCATAAATCGTTCTAAAAAGTAATACTTATTCTTTTATAGACTCAATTTAACCCTCCTTGGGCAAGAATTTAATTATGTTCAAAAAGCGGCCACCGCAGCCGAATGTGTTTGTGTGTAGCTACCATTTCGTTGCAGCTACCATTTCTCGAAAGCCGCTGTGGGCACGAAACATTAAAATGGTGCAAAAGGTTTTTTCTAATACCCGTCGCCCTCGGCAAGTTCGATATACTTCTGTTATGGAAAAATATACAGACACCGACCACAAATTGGAGCAGGAGCTCGGCCATACTCTCAACTGGTTTTTGGCGTTTGCAAAAGAACTAGACGGGTTGTCACATCTAATAGTGATTTACTGTGAAAAAGGATTTAATTTTGGGGGCATTATATTGCCCACTTTTTAAGCTTAAATGCAGTTACAAAGCTTTGAGCCCATGTTTTCGGATTGAATTGTTGTTTTTGAGCACAAGATTGCAATTTATATTTTATGCAATTATATTTCATCAAAAATTCAAAAAATAACGGATTCGTTTCTGCATTTTTTTTAAATATCTGTATATATGGAGTTTTTCTATTGGTGGGATCTTCTATAGAATATTTTAAAACCTTGTTTTAATACTCGTATTGGGTGAAGAGGGTTGTAATTTACGCTGATGGAGATTTTTCTATTATTTTGCTTCAAGTTTTTAGTATTCTTTGAGAATATCTGTGATCGGCTCATTTATCTGTTTAAGAGTATTAACCAGACAGTGTGTTATTATAAATTTTGATTGTAGTTCTACAGGGCCGTCAAGGTAAGTCCGGGAAACATTTCGAAAGCTCTGGAGCAGTAGCGTTAAGTCTAAAACCGATGATAAAGGGGCATATTTTTAGTGTATTGTTTCCTGATTGACATTGGAGTGCTGGAGTAAGTACTAGTGAAACGATGAGTCGAGAGCAGGACAGAAGAGCTGCGATACTAGAGTCACTTCGCGCCGGAAAAAGCCCTAAAGAGATAATTGAGTGGTTTGGCTACAAAAAAACGCAACCCTGGATGGCCCGCTTGGCTGCTGGAAGAGAATATGTGTTTCAGCAGGACTCCGCACCTGCTCACAAGGCAAAGACGACTCAGGCTTGGCTCCAGAGCAACCGACCCTACCTCCCCCTACTGGTCACCAGATTTTTGGCCACCTTCAAGCCCAGACTGCAATCCTTTTGTTATTACGTGTGGGGCACAGTTGAAGCAAAAGTTAACGCGAAGCCTCATAACACTAAGGACGCTCTGAAGACAACCATCGAGGAAGTGATGACCACAATGGACAAAGTGGAGGTAGCTCGCGCATGTGGGCGCTTCAGGTCCCGGCTGGAGCAGGTAATTGCGCGAGATGGAGGTTACATTGAATAATTTTCAACTATGATACGTGTACTCACATTATACAAAGTTAAGTGCAAATAAAATTATTTTTGAGTAAATAACCAATATTTTTGTTTTTAAGTTCAACATTCCGGATTTACATCGACGGCCCTGTATAAGTTTATAAGTTTATAAGTATAGGAGGAGGTGATTCCTAACTAAGGAGGATGATTTTAGAGTTAATCTCTCTTTTTTGCAAATTACCATATTGTGTTTTCTTTAAAAAGTAAAAAAATATCTATAATTTGCATAACAAACTTGAAAGAATTAGAAAAAAGGCACGCTTTATTAAATATTTATTTAAAGAAGGCCATACAAGTCGCGATTGGTTACATATTTTTGAAGTGATCCTAAAATAAGGCATTCTTTCTATTTCTCGTATCAAGCACTTAACATGAGCCAAATGCCGAGAAGGGAAAAAACGTGGTTATTTTTATTAACTCTAAATTCTTAACAATGAACTCTTATATCTACACGAATATTTATTTAGAGCAAATCCAATTCAATGACATTGGTTATTTGTTATTGACAGTCCGTGTAAACATAATTTAATACGACCTTTTTAATTTAATTATTATAAAGCTTAAATACTTTGTTTTTGCATAACTTCTGTTCACTAATTTTCCGTTACATATCACGACTAAATATTGCGTGGTGCGCACCTGCGTATACGTAATATAAATTTGTTTAACCCTCCGATGTTCGGTGCCTTATGATGCGGTAAGTGCATCATAAGGGTCTGCCCAGACCCATACAAATAATGTAAGAAATACGGTTTTAAAAATAATTTTATTTATTTATTTGAACGGATTAGTATTAATTACGAAGAGCAATTGGGTTTACAACTATATAGTTGCATGTAATGTACATTAAGACATATGGGACGATTACATTTGCTGCAGTTATAACGAGTTTTACGTCGCTTTTTCGAAGAAGAAGCAGCACAATGGTAGCACGATGACCGTGTTGAAGAAACTTGAGCATATTATTGTTGCTGTGCTGCATCTGATGTCGATGGACAAGATTCCGGTACCTAAAAGTAGCGAAATAATTTATTTTAAATTAGTAAATATGAATACATGCATACACATATCTTTATACGCGGAGATATATGTAGGTGTGTATATAATTCATACTCACCTTGATATTGAAAAGATTCATTGCTTGTCTTATATGAGCAAACCTCCATACTAATGGGTTAGTCGCCCGTTTCGTCATATGTGGGATAACTAGCTGCCGTGCCAATTGAATGATAAATGAGCGCCTCTTATCACTCTGCTTTGCCGGGTTCAGCTCGTCATAGATGCAATATCAAGCATATTATAAAACATTGCCAGTGGCCAACGATTTGTCGAGCGTTTGCACGAATAGCCAGTCAACATTTGATCCATTGTATCTACCCCGCTTTAAATTTATTGTAGTCCAAAATTTGATCTGGCTTGAATCCTTTCAATGGATAGGTGCTTTGACGGTAATGAGCAGTGGATAACATAATTACTGGCTTTTTCGGCTTTGCCATATACGAGCACAGAGCGATATTATTATTGTGATAATAAAATAAAGTGCTTTAAACATCACGCTTCGGGTTAAGCAATTCATGCGGAATGAAGGTCTTATTTTTTCTTACGGTACCGACGAAACCACTCTACGATCCATCAACATTTCTGCCAAGTTGTATGTTGAAAAAAAATTGTCAGCATAAACAGTCCTACCGCTGTCCATATAATTTTCCATCCATTTCATGACGACCCGTTCACCTTGATTCGTTTCTCGCTGGCCACCTGGTGGTTTTCCGGTATAAATTATACCTTTCAAAGGGTAGTTTGAAACAGAGTCACAAATCCACCACACTTTCATGCCATATTTTGCCGGCTTACTCGGAATATATTGGGTGAATCGAGTGCGCCCACGATATGGAAATAACTGTTCATCGACGGTTACATGACAATCCGGAGTGTATGCTTTCTCTAAATTGGCCATCAGCATGAGTCATACATCGTCCAGGGCAGCAGATTTGCTTTGCTTCAACCTCTCAGCACGACTACCACTGTTATCGAAACGGATGAAAGTAGTTAAGCTCTTGAACCGATTCAATGACATAGTGGCCTTATAAATTGGCATATTGTAACTGGCCCATAATTCTTTCGCTGGCTGAGAATTCGAGTGGAATACACCAGCAATAAGTAGCATCCCAAAAAAAAACATACATTTCGTCTTCGTTAGTCATAACCCAAGAGCGCTGTTTATTACTGGGATGCTTTTTATTCCATAGATGAAACGCTTCAACGACTTTTCTGTTAGTTTCCCGCACAGTGATACTTACGATTTCAGGAGACAGCAATAGCTTGAAAAGAGCTTTATGACTCGGTGACTCTCCTCGTAGTGGCCCTTTACGAGTAAAAGTTGTAACATTGTGACAACGAGGCCTTCCAGGTGGTGGAGGATTTGAATTCCACATCTTACCATCTTTCGACCTGTAATAGATGTGCTGCATGATTCCATTGTGGTTGAAGCCTGAAGGGCGATAGCTTCTCTGTGCAAATCCTCAATATCATCATGGTTTTCATCCAGAACAGCCTCTAACTCGATTTCCTGTTCTATATCTGATGCTTCACCGAAGTCATCTTCATCTGGAAAATATTCATCATCTTCTACGTCGCCACTTGTTTCAAATGGATCGGACTCCTGTCCCATAATTTCTTCAATTTGTGCCTGAAGTCGCTGACGTTCTTCCGGACTCACATTTGCTGCACTTAGCTTACGAAGCAAAGGCGTCATCTCATCAACTTCATCCATATTTACTTGTTCCATTTTATTTAAAAAAACACTTCCCACTAATTAAAAAACACGTGTTCACTTTAATTTTCAAATGTCAACTAATAAATTATCTCTGCCGCTGCCTCCGCTCACAGTTTAGTTGTTTACACCTAACGGTTGAACAATTTACATGAGAAGCTTATATGGGTCTGCACAGACCCATGTGAGCTTAATTAACGAAATTAGTTTAAAATTATTATTTTTACAACAAATATAGCAAAAATCTTAATTTTGCTACTTCATTGTGTTTAGCACACTACATTTTAGGAAGTCATGGACTAAGAAGCCGCAGATATTAAAAATAAAAGGTCTACATACATTTAAAGATCGAATGGGTCTGGCCAGACCCATATGAACATCGGAGGGTTAACCATTTGATTCAATTAGAAGTAAATTAAATAGAAGTAAATTATTTCGTAAACACGCAGTTATTACAGTAGAGGGCATATAATTGTTAGGCTGAAAAAAAAATAATTTATGCTGCTTTTCTGGTATGTCTCAACGAAAACAATTCTGTGTTTTTGTAAAAAAGTTGTAGAAAAAAGATGGCCATCAAAAAAAGTATTATATGTTATGACGTTTTGCTGTTTCAACTTTTCAACTTTCAAATGTTTCAAATCAAATGCTTTCAAAAGACTACCGAAGTGCAGTGGAGGGCATGCAGATGTTAACACCTGAAAAAAGCATTTCTGCTATTTTAGACCAAATCACTTCTTGTACGAAAATCAGTAGCACAACATAATTATTCTTACGCACTCAATAACGATTAGCTTTCCGTTTTGGACGTATTATTAATAGAGATGGAATTTTGCAAATGGTGCCAATGGTATGATTCCAGAGAAACTGGATTTATTTTCACTTTGGAGCAATAAACGACTAGTGGCCAAAAATAGAGCAAATTTAGGGTTCTATTACAAGAATATTGTAGATTGTTTACAATTGTATTAGACCTGTAGAAAACCAAGTTGCGGATTCGCAGAATTTTTTGTGAACTCGTATTTTTTCATAGTGTCTAGTACCGCTAACTGAGACAGTTTCAAAGATTAAATATTAAAGGAACGAAGAAAGCTCCCTACAGGGGCGAAAAAAGTATTGGCATTTTATTGGCAAAATGTTATAGATAAATTATTAGTTTTTTCACAATCGTATGACTGTTGTACAGTTTTTTTAATCGAAGCGGTTTTTAGAAAGGTGAGCAATTATAGGAAAACTATGTGATATAGAGCGTGCACGGTATTTGAGGACAACGTAAGGGTAAAACTAATTAGCTTTTATTTGAAAAAAAGTCCATTAGCTGCAATAACCTCCGCAATCCGGAGTTTAGAAAACGTTTCGATAGACGAATTCGCTGTTCTCATGTTTGTTCTCACATAAACTATCTTCTGCGCACAACGTAGGATTTATATCGGAGATCTTCAAGAACAACTCGATAGATAAGACTCTCAAAAACATTAAGCTCCCTCGCAAGGGATCTCATAGATTTTGAAAGGTCCTCATCAATGACCGCTTGACTTGTTGAATAAATTCTGCAGAGTGGAGAGAGTCAGAACGTTTCTCGTGCTTTTTGTGTTTTGTAATAGATTATGCACCTGATGATTCCGCTTCCTGATGCTTGCGATTCGCAGCGAACCTTATGAATGAATGGATGGGTGAAGTTAAGAAGATTAAAGATTTCTAAATCGGTTTCATTTGAACATATAGCGACGATAACTGCAAGTTTCTTCACTTATCGATTTAAGTTGTTGTCTTCTATGCCTTATCTGACGAAGAGCGAAAAGAAAAATAATGGTCCCCAACTACCCTATGCATTTTGTATTTCAAAAAGTTCCGCCTAGGCTTACGTGTAGGAGGAAATTGTTAGTACACAGTAAAAATGTGAAGTCAGGCAAAGTATTGTTTTGGCCAACTCGAAATTTTTCGTTCTAAGAAAAAGGCAAAAAGTATTTTGTCAACTACTTTTCTGTCATTTCTTCCAGCAGCCTCCTTTTTCTTGTTTCTCTCGATATTGCTTTGTATCCACTTTGTTGTTATACTTTCCACCATTGCTGCGGCTTGCAATTAAATGTGAGCTTTGCATATCCGTTATCCTCTAGTGACTTGACTCGCAGCTATCCTCCCATCCAAAATACTATGGTATATTTATTACCGCACATGTTTACTGTTATTCACAGCAAACTTTTGCATACATATTTTATGCAAATTTTATCACAAATTTAATGCGCGTGCTGCTAATTCAAAATTTGTGAAAGCAATTAGTTGGTGTACCATCCGCTGAGCGCTTCACTACAGCGACCACATAATTTTGGTGTCGGAAGTTTCGTGGCAAGTTTTTGTATGCAAATTTTCGGACCTGTGTATTTGAGGGACCGGAAGTGCACTAATTTCATAATTTGAATGTTTGCATAGATTTATATTTGTGTGGAATTAATAAGGGCTCATACACAGAAACAAAAACTTGTATTCAGTTATTTCAAAAATGGATGTCAGTTCGGCTGACTACCAAATTAACTCGTGTGTTTTTAAAAAAAAACTTATCAAAAATGCAAAACCAAAAATAAAGGATGATTCATTCCTATACTTGGAGTTTAATTTGATTCGGCTGCAAATAAAAGACATGGGAAATAGTAAATCTCTGCTATAAAAACGGAACACCATTTTTAGAAAGTAACTTTCGGCGCCTTTACCAACACAATTTCTCAGTACCTTTCAATGAGCTTTAGCACTTATCCTATCAATGGTTCTATCGATTTCATGTCTCAGCTCTAAAATAAATTTTGCACGATTGGCGCAACATTTGCTCTTAATGATGTCCACCAAAACAAAACTGAATGAGTTATATCCTAGGCAACCAATTGACACCACCGTTTCGGCTAACTATTCGATATTCAATTTCAATTTTCGATATTCAATTGCTTAATTCCATTCAAAAGAGAAGCAACCAATTGTGTACATGTCTCAGGTAGTAAGTTTAATTTTTGATTCATTATGGATGTTATTTAAGCTGGTGAAGTCTAGATAAAATTTTCAAATCCAGTGGGAATACTTCGCTTATGCTATGACTATTTGAAAAATTAAAATATTTGCATGTACGTGTGCATATAATAATCAAGTTTTCAGTTTTGGGTTCAAATTTCGTTTCAATAATTTAATGAAACATCCATTTGAGGGCTTTAACCTACCCAGCTGGAATTAGAATGAAGTTTTCCATCTTCGGTGACCTGAAATAAAACTTGTGCTTAGAACTTTTATCGAAAATTGTAATTCTTTAACATCCCTTTTCAATTAGTCTTCTTGTAAGTTCTTTAAAAAATTGCCGAAAACAGCCAGTAAGAGTGTGTTATTAAATGGTTTTGTCGGATTATACATAATATTTCAAGTAAACTAAAGGAGCAACAACTTTACTAATCCTCTTGCATATCTAATGCTTGAAGTTTGGGGCTTTGTTGGTGCCCTAAACAACAACGCTAAAATTGTTCCATAGCGTAATTTATCTAAAATTAATAGAGCAGATTCGCATATATGTAGGTATCGCGGTATTTTATTATGCACGTCTGGTCGACGTGACTACGAAAATCCAATTAATTCTATTACATCGCAGAACATACTTATATATCATAGGTTTGAGGAGATCGTCAGGATCTCCGCAATATGTAAAGTACATTGTTAAATAGTAGGAGTAAGAGAGATAGCATAGTATAGCATAGTAATGTTAGAATAATAATGTAAAGTAGAATGAAGGATAACTTAACCCTTAGTTGAATACATACAAGTGAACTTAATATTAACCTTTATGTAAACAGTTTGGTAAATAAAATTATTATATAAATTATTATTATTATATACATCGATATATTATATAAATTGTTTAATGTGGGAGCCGCCACATATACTTATTTATATAGTATACATTTTTGAAGGCAAATCTATATATAATATTACTAGCAACCCGCCCAGCTTCGCACGGGTATAAAATATATACCCTATGTCACTCACTGAAAAAATGATTAAAATCGATCCAGTAGTTTTGGCTTATTCATCATTGCCCGTGGCCCGCACGCGTTAAATTTGGAGTAAAACAATTCCCCTTTCTTTATAGCATGAAGATTTCCTGCTGTCTTTGGGATATCTAAATTCATACCCTACATTTTTGCATATTAACTTTTTGCATTTTTACATATGTATTTATTTTATTTTTACAACAATTACTATATAATATTACAGAATGTCTTTATATACAACGTTCATAGCCTTCTTGTCATTAGACAATACAAACATGTTTTCTCTAGAGGTTACTCTTGAAAGAGCGACATACAGTTGGCCTTGTGAAAACAGTCAACACTCAAATCTATGTAAGCCTGCAACGTTGAATGTTTGATCCTGAGATTTATCAATGGTCATTGCAAAAGATGTCTTTACCGGAAATTGTAAGCGTTTAAATTGGAATGGTAGATCCGATGGTATCAGAGGGATTCGGGTAATCAATACATCTTCTCCGGTACCACATCCTGTGAGAATTGTGCACTCTATTATGAAAGTTTTCAGTGATTTTACCAGCAAACGCGTGCCATTGCAAAGTTTAGGTGGATTTAGGTTTCTTAATAAAATAACAGGACAACCTATTTTCAGCTCCATTTTGTGAGGAGGGAGTCCAGACGGTTTCAAAGAATTTAGAAATTCTGTAGGAAATTGAACAGCTTCTTCCAAATCGAGAACAGTATCGACCGAGTAGTATATTTTCGTCGGCGCATCAATCTTTGAAATAATCAAGTTATTTACTTTATCTACTTGTGCGTTAGTTGGTGACAGAATAGCTCTTTCTTTAAACCAAGATATTGTCTTATAACTTATGTTATCAATGTCAGGATAGACATTGTTGACTAACTCTTGGATGTTGTCTATCAAAACACAAAGGTTTTCTAGGTTAATCCTTCCCTCACTTTGTGTTAATTCTCCATTGGCAACTTTTAGCAGCATCTCTGGAAATAGCCTGTTCTCACGTGAAGATGACGAAATACTCATATTAGTTTTAAGATCTAATTTATTGACATACGACTAAAGGTGGGATCTTTATAGCGAAGCATTTATTTCGTCAGCACGTGTTCCTCGAGTCACAACTGGTAGGATTTGACGGAAATCTCCTGAGAACAGAATTGTACATCCACCCATAGGTGCATTTTTGTTGCGCAAATCGCGCATTGTCCTATCCAGTGCTTCCACAGACGTCTTGTTTGACATGGTAGCTTCGTCCCAGACTATTAATGAGCAGTCACGCATCAATTTTCCTGTATTGCTCTGTCTAGAAACACTACAGACGCTGTTATCATCATCGGTGGCGATTTTCAGCGGGTGCTTCATTGTAGAGTGTGTGGTTCGGCCTCTTTCCAAAGGAGTAGCGGCAATGCCGGATGACGCAACAGCTAACGCAATTTTTCCGGTAGATCTCAATTACTAATTACTGTTGTAATATCTTGAAAAATATTGTTTTTAATTATATGCTGTAAAGAGCCATATACATAGATCTATATGAAAACAACAATGTATTTAAGGTATTTAATTGGATAAGGATTAATGTTGTACCCATTTGTTAAAATCGCTTCGAAAATAAGCTATTAGTTGTCGTAAAAAGTAAATGACAAAAAATGTTATTGTATGGAATTGATAGCAAACTAAACGCGCTCCGAATCAATCAAAAACTATTCAAAAACTGTATTTTAATTATGTGCGATTTACTAATATAGAACCTGAAAATAGCGTTTTATTTCGCTGTAAAATTGTATGTATATACATATAATTACATGGAATTCAGTACATACATAGATACATATGTACATATGTCCGAAATGAAATAATGCGAGCGAATCGTAAATACATACATACATACGTCACCATACGATGTAATTCAACATTAATGAGGTGTGGTGAGATTATCGCTTAACGCCTGTTGCTTCATTCGGTTGACAGCGAACAAACACACAAACAGCTTTTTTTGGAAAAAGAGCTGCTTTTGTTTAAACAATTTTGGTTAAATAACAAATAAATCAATTTTTTTTTTTTGATGCAGAACGAAAGTAAATATTTCAAAGTTAAACTCCAAGAAAGTTTCATTTTAATTGGTTGATTCGTTTATGATTTATGGCCGTGAAAACAAAAAATTTATGTTTTTTGCCACATTTTGACCGGTTGCCACGCCCCCTTTATATATTTCTTCACATTATATTGATATAAACCTTCCTTTTCAATCAATCTATCTTCAAAAAAAAAACCGCATCAAAATCCGTTGCGTAGTTTTAAAGATTTAAGCATTCAAGGGGGCATAGGGAGAGAAAAAGCGACTTTGTTTTATAATATGTAGTGATATATATAATAGGACTATGAATAAGTTCGTGCGGTTTTTTTTCGAAATTTGAAACTTTATTGACGTAAAATGGTTACAAATTTAATATTCAAAATATTGTCCATCGCTTACTACTACTTTTTCCCATCTTTCTGGCAATTCACGGATTCCCTTTGTGAAAAATTCGGTCGGTTTTGCCGCAATCCACGAATTGATCCATTTTTTGACTTCATCGTAATTACGGAAGTGCTGGTCAGCCAGGCCATGTTGCATCGATCGGAAGAGATAGTAATCGGATGGCGCAAGGTCTGGACTATACGGCGGGTGGGGTAGGACATCCCATTTGAGCGTTTCTAAGTATGTTTTGACCACTTGTGCAACATGTGGCCGAGCATTGTCATGTTGCAAAATAACTTTGTCGTGTCTATCGGCGTATTGCGGCCGTTTTTCTCGCAGTGCTCGGCTCAAACGCATCAATTGTCGTCGGTAGACATCCCCCGTAATCGTTTCATTCGGTTTCAGTAGCTCATAATACACAACACCCAGCTGGTCCCACCAGATACACAGCATAACCTTCAGGCCATGAATATTCTGCGCCGACGTCGATGTTGAAGCATGGCCAGGGTATCCATACGTTGCCCGACGTTTTGGATTGTCGTAATGGACCCACTTTTCATCGCCAGTCACAATTCGATGCAAAAAACCCTTTCTTTTGTGCCGTTGAAGCAGTTGTTCGCATGCCATAAAACGGCGTTCAACGTCTCTTGGCTTCAATTCATACGGCACCCAATGGCCTACCTTTCGGATCATTCCCATGGCTTTTAAACGTTTGGAAATGGTTGATTGATCAACTCCCAAAGTTTTTGCAACCTCTTCTTGCGTTTGAGCCGGATCTTGATCGAGCAATTCCTCCAATTCGGTATCCATGAACTTTGGCGGCGCACCCTCGCGTTCTTCGTCTTCCAAGCCAAAATCACCACTTTTAAAGCGTGCAAACCACTTCTGGCACGTTCGCTCAGATAGAGCATGCTCACCATAAACTTCCACCAAGATACGATGACTTTCGGCTGCTTTTTTCTTCATATTAAAATAATGAAGAAGAATTCCCCGCAAAAACACATTATTTGGCACGAAATTCGACATTTTCAAGTGTGGTAAAAATATTGTTGTTTACGCTTCAAATAAAAAACTTATACTGACGTTTGTGCCTTACGACAGTAGCTCTCCAATGAATGTTTGGAAATGTGGATCGATGGAATAATAATCAAGTTACGCCATCTGTTGTAAAACCGCACGAACTTATAAATAGACCTATTATATTTCATCTTAAGAGACTTTCGATGGGGCCCGCTACATGACCCTCCCTCATACGATATTCATCTAAAAGTTTTCAACCCTTTCATTCTTACTAGTCAAAAGTGTCAGGAATAATATTAATGAAGAAACTGCTCCCAAAATCGTTTTCTAACCCATTTCTTCTGTCGGAGTTTCCCTCTCGACTACAAGAGTTCAAAAACAAATTACGACCTTAATGAACCATTTTGATCCTTATGTCATGATTTTAACTCCCATTCCGGCATATTTGATACATCGGACCCGCTGTTTACGACCAGCAAAAGGATACTATACACTCACATTAAATTACTAACTAAATTTTTATTCATAGGTGAACAAATTCTAGCCGTTTTTGGCTCAGCACTAGCAAAAAATATCTGTATGTCAAACGGACCCCTAGTGACGGTTGGACGAGAGCAGAGCAACCGATGGCTTATAATTAAAAATTAAAAAGATGTTTTATGCCACGAATAAACTCCCACTTTAGTCAAGCGGAAATATTGATGCTCTTTTATTTCCAAAATATACTTTTTCCGCTTGGGTCTCGATGTAAACGTGGAGATTTTAGTTCCAATAACTTCCAATACTTCCATGGAAGTCAAACTCAATGTCATGCGATTATTCTTTAATAAGAAGACCTAAGATATCCTTTGATATCTGGAATACAATATAAAGCAGCGAAATTTTTGCATTTCAGCTTCATGGGTTGTAGTTTCCGAAAGGTCAGGCTATTCCTGGTATCCTAGTTTTGAAAAAATAAGCATTAGTACTAAAAATGTTCAGGAAGTTTGAAGCAGCTTCTACCTTGGGTCATTCATTCGCATTGTTTTTATCCAGACAATCGCTACCTACTTTGAACAGCGCCACCCTCCAGTAAGCTAAAATAAGCTTTTGAGGCGATTATTTACGTGACCCAATAGTAGCCTTAAACAATACAGATATATATTTACAACCTTCCTGTTTTCGCATTATCGTATACACAGTTCTGTGACAAGTACTGAAGCCCTAGAAATTAAGTTTCTTGAGTGTTAATTTAAATCGCCTCTTACTCAGGTTTTGTTTGGGAAGCATCAGAGTACTAATTGCCTCAGACTATAGTTGGCTTCTAAGTATCTCTTCGACCAATTGCTTTCTTTTGGGGTACTAAAATATATAAGACTAGCGGACTCTCACCCGCTTCGTTGGGGGAAAGAAAAATATAAATGAAAAGTGTTCTTTGTTTTTTTTCTTGTTTCATATTTAATTCATGCTCGGCCATTATATTGTGACTTATTCTAATAACACAATTTATTTTAGTGACTTACTCTAATGATTGTAAACTAACAACTTATTCTAAAGCCTTCTGATATAAAAAATTTTTGGTTTTATTTTCATGCGGTGTATAAATATAAAGTAACGATGGTTTCCCTGCTCGAGAACATCCTACATACAGTTGTCCATGTCCAAAGCATGGATAAGTTAGGTCAATTCCACATAATTGAAGTATTTGACCTTGAGACTTATTGATTGTAATAGCAAAAGCAAGGCGAATGGGAAATTGAAGTCGCTTAAAATCAAAAGGCAAATCTGTTGAAATCATTGGAATGCGCGGAATCAAAACATCTTCACCTTTAAATTTGCCTTTCAAAATTGTTGCTTCAATTACATTGTTCATTGTCCGTTTGACTGCTAATCTTGTCCCATTGCATAGTTTCGGCTGATTGATATTTCGCAACATAATGATCACTGCGCCGACTTTCAATTGCAAACGATGTGGTGGCAAGCCAGGCCAATTAAGTGAATTCAAAAATTCAATTCGATAATTCACTACATCGTCGGGATTAGTGATTGAATCAATTGATTTATAGGTGACAACTTCACCTGGAATTTGAGTCAAAATACTGGCATTGATTTCATTGACATCGACATTTTTGGCAGCTAATATAACTCTCTCGCTTAGTCAATCTTGATTTCGATAGTTTTGTGCAATATTTGGGAATACATTTTGCACTAATTGTACTCTTGATTCTGTTACGATACAAAAATTAGTTGGTAGTGTGATCATGCCAGTATTCTTATCAAATGGCTTTCGTCCATTTCCAATTTGCAACAAATGTTCGGAAAATTCAGCAGATGTTGGATCATTCTGTAACTGCACACGAACATTAGTAGTTAATGTGAGTTTTTGAACATATCTTCACAGATTAGAAGATTTAAGGCACGCTCTCAATTCATCAGCTGCTGTTGATTTGTGAATAACAGGCAAAGTTTGTCGAAAATCACCGGCCAATAAAATTAGTGCACCACCAAATATGTGATTTTTATGAGCCATCGTACATTCATCCCATACAATAATTTTACATGTTTGTAAAATATTTCCCATTTCAGCATTTTTAGAAATGTTGCAAGTTGGTTCTTCATTTACTTGCATATTTAATGGTAACTTTAATGCAGAATGTCTTTCGTGCATTGGAAACGACTTAAGGTACTTGACCACCTTGGAGAGCTAAAAAGTACAACATATTCAATAATTTTTTTTTCATGTTCTGTATAATATATTAAAATAAATTTTTTTTTTAATTTTTATTTAGAGCTTATATAATACAAAAAAAAATTGATTTATTAAAATTTCTTTTTTTAACATATATCCAGGAGGCGCCAAAGTCGAGGCCTGAAGAAAATCATGTCTTGCGGCGGACAGTTAATCTTAGAAATGGTAATTCTAAAACAAAAGAGAGAAACAAAATTTTCAAAAGGAAGGTTCCTTGCGTGAGAATTTACCACAAACTGACAAAAAAAAAAATAATAAAAAAATGGCGGATGTTTGAAAAAAAGTTAAGAAAACACCCCTGTTTTTCACAATGTTATGCTTAAAAAGCAATACTTTATTAACTTTTTTTTTGCAAAATGTGGTAAATTGGCATACAAAACATCTTAACAAATAAAACAAGACCAAAATCATTAAAATCGGCTAAGCAGTTTCGGAGATAAAGTGTCCGCCATTCGAAAAAAAGTAATTTCTGGAAAAACGCGTTTAAAGTTAAAACTTGCTATTTTCCTTCAGCTGAGTCAGCAAGTAATGAGTGCAGGATGCGCCTGCACATTTTCACTGATTTCACTTTGTTAGAATTCGAATTTAAAAAAAACAGTTTCAGGTGATGATTTTTAAAAGTATAAGGATTGAAAAAATATAAAAAAAAAAAATTTAATTTTTTGAAACTTATAAGGTGGTCAAGTACCTTAATCCTGCAGACAGCTTCATTACTACTAATATAGCGACCCATTTGATACTGAGTAATTTCATCATTTCTATTATCACCAGCAACACCGAAAATAGCCATATCGCTCCCTTTATTTACATACTTGCAAATATATTTAATGGATTTGACAGAATTACAATATTCCACATTTATATGAGCGTTCAATATTTTCGATAATAATGGACAATACGGAACCACCCAATGATTATCAACTTCAACATCCTGGCTATGTATTCTAATGGTTGCCGTTTTGCCATTATCATTAGGTGATCTACGTCGATACAACGGATATCCGTCATTACCCGTTATTGTGTCTGAAGTAAATTGCCTTGGGTATCGTTTCGAACACTTTTCATCAATCATACATGGTGAATTCACATTTAGTTCACCGCACGGTCCATGTATCATGTTTTTAACGACAACTTGAAATAACTCAGGATCAGCAATGTGATTAGGAATTTCAGCTGATATAAGGTTATCGATTTGATCCGGAGTTATTTTATGTACCAGCCAAATTAGTATATGTGCGTGCGGCAATCCCCTTTTCTGCCATTCGATGGAGTACATACCCATTTTGTACAAACACATCCTAGGGTTACCCGGGTCCACGTTTTGGCCTATTTCTCGAGACCCTGGCATCCGATTCTTAAAATTTCAAAACACAAACCTTCTCCACATGCGTTTCTTCAATGTGGCAAAGTTTGGTTAAAATCGGTTGAGCCATTCTCCGTAAAGTTCATCACAACGCGAAAAACGGCTGAATTTTTATATATCACTACATATTATAAAACAAAGTCGCTTTTTCTGTCCCTATGTCCCCTTATACGCTTAAATCTTTAAAACTACGCAACGGATTTTGATGCGGTTTTTTTTTAAAGATAGATTGATTGAAGAGGAAGGTTTATATCTATATAATGTGAAGAAATATATAAAGGGGGCCACGGCCATAAATCATAAACGAATCAACCAATTAAAATGAAACTTTCTTGGAGTTTAACTTTGAAATATTTACTTTCGTTCTGCATCAAAAAAAAAAAATTGATTTATTTGTTATTTAACCAAAATTGTTTAAACAAAAGCAGCTCTTTTTCCAAAAAAAGCTGTTTGTGTGTTTGTTCGCTGTCAACCGAATGAAGCAACAGGCGTTAAGCGATAATCTCACCACACCTCATTAATGTTGAATTACATCGTATGGTGACGTATGTATGTATGTATTTACGATTCGCTCGCATTATTTCATTTCGGACATATGTACATATGTATCTATGTATGTACTGAATTCCATGTAATTATATGTATATACATACAATTTTACAGCGAAATAAAACGCTATTTTCAGGTTCTATATTAGTAAATCGCACATAATTAAGATACAGTTTTTGAATAGTTTTTATTGATTCGGAGCGCGTTTAGTTTGCTATCAATTCCATACAATAACATTTTTTGTCATTTACTTTTTACGACAACTAATAGCTTATTTTCGAAGCGATTTCAACAAATGGGTACAACATTAATCCTTATCCAATTAAATACCTTAAATACATTGTTGTTTTCATATAGATCTATGTACATATATGGTTCTTTACAGCATATAATTAAAAACAATATTTTTCAAGATATTACAACAGTAATTAGTAATTGAGATCTACCGGAAAAATTGCGTTAGCTGTTGCGTCATCCGTCATTGCCGCTACTCTTTTGGAAAGAGGCCGAACCACACACTCTACAATGAAGCACCCGCTGAAAATCGCCACCGATGATGATAACAGCGTCTGTAGTGTTTCTAGACAGAGCAATACAGGAAAATTGATGCGTGACTGCTCATTAATAGTCTGGGACGAAGCTACCATGTCAAACAAGACGTCTGTGGAAGCACTGGATAGGACAATGCGCGATTTGCGCAACAAAAACTCACCTATGGGTGGATGTACAATTCTGTTCTCAGGAGATTGCCGTGAAATTCTACCAGTTGTGACTCGAGGAACACGTGCTGACCAAATAAATGCTTCGCTAAAAAGATCCCACCTTTGGTCGCATGCCAATCAATTAGAGCTTAAAACTAATATGAGTATTTCGTCATCTTCACGTGAGAACAGGCTATTTCCAGAGATGCTGCTAAAAGTTGCCAATGGAGAATTAACACAAAGTGAGGGAAGGATTAACCTAGAAAACCTTTGTGTTTTGATAGACAACATCCAATAGTTAGTCAACAATGTCTATCCAGACATTGATAACATAAGTTATAAGACAATATCTTGGTTTAAAGAAAGAGCTATTCTGTCACCAACTAAAGAACAAGTAGATAAAGTAAATAACTTGATTATTTCAAAGATTGATGCGCCGACGAAAATATACTACTCGGTCGATACTGTTCTCGATTTGGAAGAAGCTGTTCAATTTCCTACAGAATTTCTAAATTCTTTGAACCCGTCTGGACTCCCTCCTCACAAAATGGAGCTGAAAATAGGTTGTCCTGTTATTTTATTAAGAAACCTAAGTCAACCTAAACTTTGCAATGGCACGCGTTTGCTGGTAAAATCACTGAAAACTTTCATAATAGAGTGCACAATTCTCACAGGATGTGGTACCGGAGAAGATGTATTGATTCCTCGAACCCCTCTGATACCATAGGATCTACCATTCCAACTTAAACGCTTACAATTTCCGGTAAAGACATCTTTTGCAATGACCATTGATAAATCTCAGGGTCAAACCTTCAACGTTGCAGGCTTAGATTTGAGTGTTGACTGTTTTTCACAACGCCAACTGTATGTCGCTCTTTCAAGAGTAACCTCTAGAGAAAACATGTTTGTATTGTCTAATGACAAGAAAGCTATGAACGTTGTATATAAAGACATTCTGTAATATATTAATTGTTGTAAAAATAAAATAAATACACATGTAAAAATGCCAAAAGTAAATATGTAAAAGTGTAGGGTATGAATTTAGATATTCCAAAGATAGGAGGAAATCTTCGTGCTATAAAGAATGGGGAATTGTTTTACTTCAAATTTAACGCGTGCGGGCCATGGGCAGTAATGATTAAGCCAAAACTATTGGATCGATTTTAATCATCTTTTCAGTGAGTGACATAGGGTATATATTTTATACCCGTGTGAAGCCGGGCAGGTTACTAGTATATATATATAATTGGCGCGTACAGCCTTTTTGGGTGTTTGGCCGAGCTCCACCTCCTATTTGTGGTGTGCGTCTTGATGTTTTCCACAAATGGAGGGACCTACAGTTTCAAGCCGACTCCGAACGGCAGATATTTTTATGAGGAGTTTTTTCATGGCAGAAATATACTCACAGGTTTGCCATTGCCTGCCAAGGGGCGACCGCTATTAGAAAAATGTTTGGCTACGGCGGCCGGCTAGATGAAAAATACAGACTGGTCAAAGTGCGTAATTTCCAACAATGATAAGGAAAATATATAAGTAATAAGGGGTATATATGTATGTATACTATGTGGGGAAGTGGCAAGCCTCATTTCATTTCAAACTAATCGATTACAAGAGCTTACCTCCGAGTTGAAGCTATATATGCAACATTAGTAGCCGAGGTAATCCTGTTTCTAAAGAGCACCACTGTAATTAACTACGATTAAATTCTAATTGTTCCTCCAGTTCTTCTCCCATTTGGATGTAATGTTTTTAGTTTCCGCTAGATAAATTTTCACACTTATTCCAAATTAGTATGCCTTCAGGACGTACGACAAATCAGGTATCTGCAACTTCTCTACCATTGACAGACATACTTCCGCTATTAAAACAAACCAGCGTTCGTTCTTACACGCCACGCATCCATACACTTATACACAAAATGCACAAGCAACGACATAAAAGGTCCACAATAACAAACTACTAGAAACTACTTAAAAAAGTTGAAAAACTTTGCCATACAAAAGTTGAAGGCGGAAAACACAAATAAAAAAGTCATTCAAGCAATTAGCAGAAGCAAATATGCGCAAAAAGCGCGCGCAATAACAACAAAAAATGTATACACAAACAATGATATAAACAAAATAAAGGAAAGAAAAAAAAAAAAAACAAAAGCTGAACGCCGCAACTTTGTTTGTTTTGTCGGTAGCTGCTATCTTCCACTTCCCCAATCATTTGCCTTCATTCCATTAGCTGCATAGCCCTGCATGGCGTATGAGTGATGCGGTGTACCGCTAATGGAATACTGGATCTATCTACATACATGTTATATGTGCATACATACCTACGAATACAAAAGTTGAAGAATAGCAAGGAGAGTGGTTGAATCGCGTCACTAAATTGACGCTCGCACACAAATAAACAGCCTATATATGCATTCGTATATGTGAATGTGTATGTACGAGTATGTAGGCATACACACAACACACTCACTCTGGAGTACCGATGAGTATTTGTAGCTCAAGTATGTAAATACTAGTTAGTTGCTGACGTCTGTAGCTCACCCAGCCCATAGACAGCGTACGTAGCCTAAAGGCTTGCAAATGTTTTGTCATTGCCGCAAGTAGCGTCCTGAGTGCTTGTATCGTATATTTTCTCCTTCCATGTGTATTTGTGTATACTATACGAGTATGTGGTTGCGTGCTTACATGCATTAGTCAGTGCCTGGTTTAGCATGTGAAGCCTGATAAGTGAGCCAGAGAGTCAGTCTGTCAATGAGCCAGTCATGCATATCAGGCGACCGAAACTTTGGCCATGTCGCGTTAATAAGCGAGTTTGATGCTGTTATTGTTGTTGTTTTTGTTGCTCTTGTTCTTGTTACTGTTCTGTCATGTTTAGCGCGCTTATATTCAAGTGTGAAGAGAAGAACTGGCGTCAGTGCCACTGCTGAAGGTGTGGCATGCGTGTGAGTGTGTGCAGTTATACACACTTGTACACTGTAGCACGCACTTTAGCATACATTTAGGCACTTACACTTTCTGCTGTGCGCTTCTAGTTTTGACAGTGAGCGTAAACGCTTATTTTTTCTTTGCATTCACTCGTGAATGAGCTGTTACTTTCTAAATAGAAAGGTAGGTAGTCATTAAAACTATGCAAAGTGCCTTCTAAAAGTTTTTCTAAAAATTTTGCCCGCACAACCAACCATCAAACTGGCTTGGACTTTTGTTTTAATTTTTTTATTATTGATTTAAATTTTTTCCGTCGCCTGAATAAAATGTCACTTAATTACGATATTGCCTTTGCTATTTACGTCTTCCCATTTCCTAAAAGTTTACATTTTAGTATCGTTTGTGGAAGTGTTTGAAAGTCTTTAATACCAATACGGCAATTATAGTGCCATTAATTTTTCATTAATATTGCAGCTTTGGGTATCTATTAGAAATAATTAACCAAACGCGGTGGCATCGACAAGTATGAGTTGGTTCACATAGAACTTAAATTTAGAACTAAAAATTAGAAAAAATGAACTAAGCTCAATGGAATTCGGTTTGTGATAGCATTATTTTTGTAGAAATAATAAACCCTCTAACGATGTATGATAAAAGGTGCAAAAGGGGGTGGGTACAAAATTTGCATCGTATTCGAATGGGTTGATGAATTAATACCAATCGGTAGAGCCCGGGTTCGTCAAGCCACTGTGGACATGAAACACTAAATAAAAGAAAAAAAAGTTCTAACAGCGGGCGCCCTAGGCAATTAATGGCAAACCTTCCAGTGCAATTGCTTTGTCATGAAAAAGCTCTTTAGAAAAACCATTGGCCGTTCGGAGGAATGCTTTGTTTTTTTTATTTTTATGGAGGTGGCACAAAGCATTGAAAGCCGAAAAGTGTGTGCCTTCCGGCTCACCCACTAAAAACCCACCCCAGCTCCGTTTCCCTCCCGCGGGACAACCGTTAAGTAGTACTTCACGGGAGTGGGAGCGGCCTATTGCCTCTTCATGAAGATCTGCGCTGTTGTTCCGCGCGACGCAGTTTGGAGATTGCTATTTTTGCCATATTACATACAGCGGACCAGTCTTCTTCGGACTCTATCATAATATCGACTAGCGGTAATTGGCTTCCCCACACTAGTTCATAATTCCTCCCTTTCGAAGACAAATCGCGGACAGACAAAGAAAACATGTTCTGCGTTTTCTACAGCTGGTGCACAATGAGAACAGTGCGGGTCGTCTTCGTGCTTGAACCTATATAAGTAGGATTTAAAGCACCAATGTTCACTCAGTATTTGGGTCAGATAGTAATCTAACTGTCCATGTTCACGGTTAACCCATTTGGAAATTGTGGGAATCAAACGATACGTCCAGCGCCCGTTGGTAGACGAGCTCCATTTTTCCTGCCATGAACGCTGGCTACGCTTGCTTGCTATCTTGCGTATTGTCACCCGTTCTGAAGTAGCTTTTTTTTGGTAGATTTCAGCTTACTCTGTTACCATTAGGTTGATCGGGAGTAGTCCTGCTATAACCATAATGGCGTCTTCCGATACCGTGCGAAACGTGCAGCACACTCTGAGGGCATTCAATCGGTACACCGATTTCATACACTTCACATATGAGTTGTAGTTCGTGGCTTCCGCCCATGCTGGAGTTGCGTACAGCAAAATCGATGAGACCACAGTATTATGAAGTCTCCTACTGTTTTGCCTAGGGTCTCTAAAATTCACCATTAGCCGTGTTAGCGCAGTTACTGCTTCTGCTGCCCTGCTGCTCGCGTACACCAAATGCTCTTTGAAATTGAGCCTACGGTCAATTATTACACCCAGGTACTTAATAAATGGCTTCGATTCTATACCATGGTCGCCCACCATTATATTAGCTGACTCAGTTTTATGGTCCGCAAGAGTTAGACCACTGTTACACAACCATTCCTATACCATGCCGACAGCCTGGTTGCATGTTTCTTCGGCTCGACGGAGTGTTTTAGCCACGACCACAACAGCTATGTCGTCAGCAAATCCTATGATTTGCGATCCTAGAGGCAGATTGAGGCGCAAAACTCCATCGTACATGACGTTCCAAAGTAAGGATCCCAGGACTGAGCCTTGTGGAACTCCGCCAGTTATTTTGTGCTTCTTTGCCCCAGCATCGGTTTTATAGCGCAGGGTTCTCTCGGAAAGGTAACTGGCGACAATCCTGCGAATGTGTCTTGGAATGTGGAAATTATCAAGCGTGATCAGAATTTTGCTCCAATTTGCCATATTGAAGGCGTTCCGCTGCGACGTCCAGTGTCGCAATTAGGCAATACTCCTTGCTACCGTATAGCCATCGCGTACCTTCAATTGCCTTCTGCGCAATGGTCTTGACTGCAGACACAGCATCTGTTGTTGAATGGGCTTTCCGGAATCCAAATAGTCGGGGTGATAGACCGCCTACATCCTCTATAGCAGCCTCCAGACGGACTGCAATTAGTCGTTCCAGGATTTTTCCTGCTGTGTCGAGCATGTACAGGGGGAGGTAGCCTGTAGGATCTTCCGCAGGCTTGGATCCTTTTGGTATTAAAACCAGTTTCTGCAACTTCCACTGGGGTGGAAATGGACCTTCCTTTAGACATGTGTTGTAGAGATCTACAAAAATGTCGGTACGACTTTGAATACAACTTTTAAGGGCTCGTTGGGGATTCCATCCGGTCCTGGAGCTTTATTATTTTTGATCCGTTTTATGATAATCAGGAGTTCTTCTTTGTTTGTTAGCTGCAAATTTTGGTCGCCTTCAGAGGATCTTACCAATTCGTGGTCTCGTATAGTGTCTTGTACGGGGAACAGAGTTTCTACTACATGACGCAGTGTAGATGGGCATGTTGTTGCGAGTGGCTTAAGGGGGGGGTAGGGTTTTTAGGGTAAAAAAAATCGATTTTGGTTTATTTGAGAAAATGAATGTACATAATCTCAAGAATGTTGTGTCCAAATTTTAAGTCAATCGATGCAAAACTCACAAAGTTAGAGCATTATAACCGTTGGCCGCTCCGACTCGGCTACCTGCTATGGTCGAACTTTAAATCGATTTTCTGGAAAACGACGTTTTTCAAGTCGGTGGACACTTTTTCTCTGAATCTACTCTACCGATCTTCCTGAAATTTTGTCCACACTTTCTCTACACAATTACCGAGGTAACGCTGGGAGGTTTTTTTTTCTTTCAATTTTTATTTATTTTACAATAAACAATATTATACGATTTATCGTCTAAAAATCGCACTTCTACTTCAAATGTTAAAAAAAATTGAAAAAAAAATTTTTTTTTAATAAAAACTCGACAGGGTTACCTCGGATAATTGATTACCTAATGAAAACTCTTTGATTTTTTGATTTCAGATGATCCAATGCTGAGAAAAACTGTCCACGGCAAATTGCCTTTTTTTCGAGACGTCTGCGTAGATCTGCTGTCAACGGCTCAATTTTGTATATTTTCTTGTGAAAATTTCTGAAAATATTTTTGAAATATGAGTTTACAGTATATTAAGTGGATAAATAAATTTACATGAATCATCTTCCCAAAAAAAATTCATAAATAAGTGCATATTTTTAGTGGAATTAACCCTTGCGAGGTGATCGCACATACTTTCATATGACGAGTGTAACAATATAACAAACAAAAAATTTAGGCTAGTAACAAGCAATGCCCGCTCTTATCGAACCGCAAAACTTATTGGACAACCTAGCATTATGGCTTTCGTAGAACACGTAATTATCGCGTCTCGATGCAATCGTGATAACTCTTGACATATTTTCATCAGAACGATTGCAGCATTGGAACAGATAACTCCTCGAACAACGAAACCAAAATATAGTTCTGTCAAAAGTTTCAAAAATCGTTCTTGCTTAGGTGAGTTTAGAGTGCAGCCGATAATAAGATACACCATTTTCCCTTCTTAAATGGATGCAAAAGACCTACATTTGTAATAAACTATGGTAAACATTTTAGACTAAAAGCTATTTACATTAAAAGTACTATCTCTACATGTTCTAAATATGAACCCAATGAGATAATGAATTGGATTTTCATGAACATTTCCACCAGAACGTCATCTGTGGAGTAATACTTTTTGATAAAAGTATAGTTTATACCATCTTACGAAACTTCATTACATACCAGTGAAAATCTCTTCAAACACGGGCCACCCGTTTCAGAGATTAGCGCGTTCCAATAGATAAAGAGAAAAATAAAGCTTTGAAAAGTGGTTTTGTTACATTTGTATCAATTTCCTATGTTATCAATTATGGTGAATAGAATTTTTAAAAAGTATTCATTCAAAGCTTTTGATATGTAACAGGCAACGTCCGGCTCTAAAGCGTTAAAGGTACCCGTTGGTCTAGAAATTTCAAAAAATCGATTTCTTGTTTTTTCGATATTTTGAAAGTATATGTAGTATCTTAAGAATATACTGTGGAATTTTGATACGGAAATTCCCAATATTTCAGCTTCTACAGCCCATTAACTAGGTAGAGAGCGGTCCGCGCGCTCCTGTATCTCCACCTTTAAACTCATTTATATCGAAACGATTTTTTTCGGCCTGGTGTTGTCAAAAAAATATTAAAAATTTAGTACAATATATTTTATTCAAAGCATTGCCCATCGTTAGCCACTACTTTTTCCTATCTTTCTGGTAATTTGTGGATACCGTCCCAAAAGAATTGCGCCGGCTTGGCTGCCAAGAAGGAATCGAGCCAATTCTCTTCAGACTCGTATTCCAGTGAGTGCGTTCTGCATCAACCGCAACAAATGGTAGTCGGACGGGCCAATGTCTGGGCTATAAGGCGGGTGAGGTAAAATTTCCCATCCACTGTTTTCCAAATATGTTTTGGCCGGTTGAGCAACATGCGGCCGAGCGTTATCATGTTGTAAAATTATGGCCTCGTGTCTGGTCGCATATTCCGGCCGTTTTTCGGCGATTGCTCTCTTCAAACGAATCAATTGTGTTCGGTAGAGGTCCCCTGTGATCGTCTGGGCCGATTTCAATAGCTCATAATAGATCACACCTTTCTGATCCCACCAAGTAAAGAGCATTACCTTGGCGCAATGAATATTCTTCTTCGGCGTCGGTTTCGCTGGTTGGCCGGGCTTCACGTATGATATTTTGCGCTTAGGGTTGTCATAATATATCCATTTTTTATCCCCAGTCACAACCCGATGCAAAAACGGCTTCAATTTGTGGCATTCAAGCAGCAATTCGGCCATGAGTTTTCGCCTTTCAACGTCTCTCGGCTTCAGTTCATGGGGAACCCAATTTCCAAGCTTCTGAATGAATCCGGATGCTTTTAAACATTTTAAAATGGCTGCTTGAGTGACTCCCAATGATTTTGCTAGTTCTTCTTGAGTTTGACAGCAATCTTCATCGAGTAATGGCTCTAATTCTTCATCTTCAAACTTTTTTGGCGGTCCTGGACGTTCCTTGTCTTCCAAGTCAAAATCTCCACTCTTACAACGTCGAAACCAGTACTCACACGTTTGTTGCGATGGAGCATGTTCACCATAAACTTCACACAGCAATCGATGACTTTCAGCTGCTTTTTTCTTCCAATTGAAACAGAAAAGTAATGCTTCCCGCAAATTGCGTTTTGTTGGCACAAAAGTTGACATGTTGATGGCTACAAAAAAAATATTGTTTACACTTTAACGAAATGACACATACTGACGCTTCACAATGACGTTAGTTAATGTATGACCTGTTGCGATTTTATATATTATTAGTAACCTCTCAGAAAATCATTAAAATTAAGTTATAGAACCAATATTTTACAGCTAAATAGAAGAGCTAAATTGGATAACACCGTCCAGGGTCAATTTCAGCGCCATTTTTAACATTATTAAAATTAAAAAAAAAATTTATTTTGTATGTAAAAGAAGTTAAATAAAAAGCCTAAAAAATTTAAATATCTTTTCTCATTTTATATATTTCAAAATAGTTTATAATTTTCTACTCCTTTTGCTTGCAAAGAATTTGGATCCCTTTATCAGCAACTTTAAAAATACTGGGAAAAATTTCATTAGAAAGCCGTGTCAAAATTTTGACGTTCACAAATTTGTTGCAGTTTCGAAAATAATTTTATTTTCTTAACCTTTTTAATTATGTAAAGCTCTTCTAAATTTTAGTGTAACAAACTACTTTTTTTATTAAAAACAAAACACAAATTGTGAATAGAGGAAAGATAAAAAAGTTGGAGCAGGTAATGGGGAAAATTACAAGTGCAACAAAATATAATCAAAAATTGTGAATATTAAAAAAACAAATCAGATAATTTAATTTCTACAGATTAAATAACAATAGCAAGGCCAGCAATATCAGTAGATTTCCAAACGCACTCAACACAGGCAACGTAAGTTTCAACAAAAACATGCAGGCCCACCATGCCATGGCCGATTTTCGCTGCCGCAGCACCTGCACCCACAAGGAATGCCAGCGTCATGCGCACCTCGGCATTGTCGATGAACATGAACAATGCAAATGTCTCGGCGAGGTAAATGCCTCATCCATCTTCTTAGAGAACGTCTTGGACTTGGCCAACACGCTAGCGCAAATTATGATCATCTGCGGCATACACGAATGCAAGGCTAAGTCTACAGTCGATGTGACCACCTACGCTTTTCTACACTACGATCAGGTTTGCTACTGCATTGATACCACGCCCAAGAAGCGAATACGCAAAGAGGATCTCTTTCATGAGCTTGGCAAGCGCTGCTTAATGAATCGTGTCGAGGCTCATCTCGCCTACACGATTATTAAGCGCGGCTTCAAGGCTTTCTATTACAAACCAAGCGACGATCAACTAGCCAATGACGGCCGACCCACCTTCTCTGAAGAATGCGTTTATGTGCATGCGGCGCGCAAGACGGCCGAAAGTTATGCGCGCTACGATGGATTGTCGTGTGAGGAGGAACGCGGTTTTGAGGCGAAAATCAAAGTGGCCTACAAAAAGTTCTACGATCGCATGCAGACACGTAGAACCCAACCGGAGGGCGAGGATTGCAATTGTTGCTTTTGCGCTAAAAAGCGTGGCCATCTCATCTATGGCAAGCAGCCACCGCGTGATACACCTAAAAAGAAGGAAGCGCATCGCTGCCCGTATTGCTGCCAGAAGAAGAAGAAGAGGTTCATACATCCTGGACGCGCAGGTGCGAAATGTCCGAAATGTCATCGCGCGATGCGTTATTGTATTTGTCCGAGGTATGAGTTTAACTTGGATTGGGTTAAAAGTATTTGGGTGCGACCAGATATGGATCTGTACTATAAAGAGACAATTGAAGAGCGACCGTTAGCAAAGAGCGGTTGCGAACCAGAAGAACCAGATCCAGAGATCAAAGGATGTGATTCGCAAGAGGTGATTAAAGAAGAAGTGGAAGAAGAAGAAGGAGAACGGGGAAATGCTAGCCCAGGTGAGGTGCCTACTGCTGCACCGAAGGATATCGATATGGTCGAAGACGAAAGGGATGACGGTGAATAGAAGACGCGATGGAGGGATGTAAAAGGAAAATAAGCAGATACAGACAATTCCTAAGTGCTAAGCGTTAAGCTGGAAATGGCAAGTCTGGCAGTTAGAAAACTGGATAGACTGATTGAATGATAAGAAGAGGATAAGACAGTAAAAGCTTGAATAGTGCGCTTTTGAAATACGAAACTTTAATATTACAATAAAAAAGGAAAAATCAATTTTATGTTTCTTTATGTATTAGATACTTATCATGTCGGTCTCCTTGCCGCGGGGATGAGGCTTAAGTGGCGAGTTAACCCCATTCTATGGAGATTAACTTACCACGAACTAAGAGGGCAGCTCCATATGGGAATTGGGTATCCACTCAACCGCGGAACGGCGAAATTGGTGGCCACCCAAGAACTATGTGGAGAGTACCGTACCGACAACCTGGCAGTAGGTATAAAATGCATTTTCCTACAATGTGGAGGCTCAACAAGGATCTCTCTGCACGAGGTAACCCACTTCTGGGAAATCCCCCCGTCGAGCAATCGACGGCTCGGGCATCGGATGTGCAGGCCCGAACCCCACATTCCCCTATGACCGGAACTGACACCCAGGGTTCCGGAGGAAGTGCACTACTAGTGGTGAAACATGGCACATTGGCTATGCCAATGGAGAGCCGAGTGAGTGTGAGCGATACACCGCCGTCGAAACGATCTGAAGCAACTGAACAAGTTGTGGAGGATGTGGAGATGGCGGACAATCTCTCAGTAGACTCAGACGGATCTCTGGTACCGAGTAAGTCTTTGACAACGGTTAAACCTGGTGCGAATCAGGTAAGTACCGGTAAAAAGACCGAAGTTATTGGAGATTCGAACGCAGGTGTTGGTCTAACCGCAAGGCAGATCAAACGAAGAAGACAGAAGGCGAGGCAAGCCGAAGCACTAGCTAAGGCAAGGACTCAAGCTCCGTCAACTTCGACACCTGTAACGGAAACGGGAAAGCGTGGCGGAACAGAGTATTCCTCTGTAGCGCTGCGCTCTTCCGGAAACGAAACGGGGTCTGTGCCAACGACCGGGAAGAGGAGAAAGGCAAAGAAGAGGAAAGTCGAGAGACGGAATTCGGAAATGCCTGCATCCTCGACCCAATCCAAGGCAGACAAACCTTTGCCTGACAAGGCAGAGGCTAAGGGACCTCAAAAGTCGAATGACACTCTTCCGTCAACGTCTGGCGAATCATTCGCGAGAATGGCAGCAAAGGCAATGACGGTGGAGATACATACCGACAAACAAGATGGTCTACTGTCCAAAGGGCAGCAAGACTATCTTGACAGCTATCTTTGGAAAGCTATCGGTGAGTCAAGAGACGCGCCGACGTTCGAGGGGAAAAGCGTGGTGGACGGCATCGTAAAGGTGCACTGTTCCAATGCTTTTTCCCGAGAATGGCTAGAAAAAGCTATAGCAAAGATTCCAGCCTGCGAAAACAGCAAGTTTATTCTTGTTGAGAGTAGCAAAGAAAGGCTGGTACGAGCGAGTGTCTGGATTCCGGGTCCTTCCTGTAATTCAGCAGAACTCCTCAAACGCATCCGTGTTCAGAATAAGGATCTTGACACGACTCTCTGGAGAGTATACTCGTGCACCAGGCAGAAATCCGCTCCCACTTCGGAGGCGGGTTCCCACCTGGTACTGGGTATCGACCTTGGGTCCCTCAAGGTGCTTAAGTCGAAGTACGGGCGCCGTCCTCACCTACATCTGGGGCGGATCCAGTTCCGCGTCCAGGATAAGGTGGAGGACAAAGCGTAAATATACTCAGTCTCATGACTGAAGTAATATTTACACAGATTAATCTGCAGCATAGCAAAGCGTCTACGGCTCTCTTGTGCCGTAGGCATGCAAAACTGCAAACAAACCCACACATAATACTTATACAAGAACCATGGGTATGTCACAAGCGTATTTGTGGTCTAAGTGCTATGTCGTGGAGACAAATACTTCATTGTGAAGGGAATGTGAGACCGCGAGCATGTATTATCATGCCGAGGTTGATCGAACACACGATGTTAAAAGAGCTATGCTCCGGAGATATCGTTGCTGCAAAAATAAAGTACTTGAAAAGTGGGAACAGTGTCGAAGCTATCATAGTTTCGGCCTACCTACCCTACGACTCTTTACAGCCACCTCCTTCGAGGGAGCTAAGAGAAGTGGTCAAGTACGCAGAATCCAATAATCTGGGGCTAATAGTGGGCTGTGACGCAAATTCACAGAACATTGTGTGGGGAAGCAGCAAATGCAACCCCAGAGGTCTCAAGTTACTGGATTTTATCCTGTCATCCGATTTGGTCATCCAAAACACTGGTAACAAACCAACTTTTGTGACCAGAAGGAGACAAGAGGTGATTGATTTAACACTTACCAATAGGTCAGTTGGAAATCAAATCAACCGATGGCGTGTTTTGGAAGAGGACTCTCTTTCTGATCATCGTCTTATCGAATTCCGACTGGGAATTGACACAATATCAATACCTTCCGGTAGGAGTCCTCGAAATGTGGACTGGGACAGGTATGGTGAGCTTGTAACAGAGCGATTACCAAACCTGAAAAAACTCAAATCAGCAGAAATGATTGAAGATGCTACTAAGAAATTAGAAGGTACTTTAATCAATTGCTTTGAGGAACTGTGTCCACTCAGGCAAAGCAGACAGGGGAAAGCGGTTCCTTGGTGGAACCCTGAACTGTCGAAGCTTCGTGCACGGTCCAGGAAACTTCTTAATAAGGCCTTGAAGACCAAAACAGAAGATGACTGGGCTAATCATCGACTTACACAGAGAGAATATAAGAAAAAAGTACGGCAAGCCAAACTTTAATCCTAAAGAAATTTCTGCAGTAACGTGGAAGAAATGAGGGAAACAGCGAGACTTTGTAAGGTCCTTCATTTAAACCGCTCAGTAAGGCTGGATTCCATTCGAAAACCTGATGGTTCATACACCATTTCCAAATCGGAAACGTTTAATGCTCTACTCGAAACCCATTTTCCGGGTAGTAGAACTCTCTCTGAAGCTGAGAGTGGCATGAACAATGACGGTGGCAACGGTGGAACCTCTAGGTACAGCTGGTATATTGCTAGTCGGATAGTGACAAGGGAATCGATAAGGTTTTCCTTATCTTCCTTTGAGAACTTTAAGTCCCCTGGACCTGACGGAATATATCCAGTAATGCTTAAAAAAGGAGGAGACAGGCTGATTGAGGCCCTGAAAAGGATCTTCACAGCCTGTCTTGCATTTGGTTATATACCATCCCAATGGCGACGCGTAAGAGAAGTATTTATTCCAAAACCAGGAAAAGATGACTATTCCCTAGCAAAAAGTTTTAGACCAATCAGTTTGACATCGTTCGTGTTGAAAAGTCTAGAACGAGTGGTGGAGAAACATATTCGAGTGGGGGTATTGCCGAGAAGTCCACTTAGTAGAAATCAACACTCTTACCAGAGTGGAAAATAATGTGAATCAGCCTTACACGATCCAAACTACTAAAACTTAGAAGGAAAGATATTCGGTTGATGGTCGGCATCATTACAGGACACAACCCATAGTGTCAGCATATGACCACCATTGGAATCATCGAGAACCCGGTATGCCTGTCATGCTTGGAGGAGGCGGATAGCACTGAGCACTTTCTCTGTGAGTGTCCTGCCTTTGCTAGAGCAAGGCTACGAGTATTGGGGTCCGATGTCATGAGAATGAGTGATATTCGTTCTCTAAAACTGGAGGATATTTACAGATTTGCTAAAGAATCTGGAAAATTCTCACAGGACTAACTATCTCTATCTCTGTCTCTATTCTTTCCTATCTCTTTCTCTGATACTTTTCTCCCTCCCTCCTTGACTATCTACCCCCTTTCCAGAGCTTTAAATACAATGGGCTTTTTAGCCTGAGTGTTTTAAGAGCCACCAAATCTCCTGGTGCTCCTTGGCTCGACCTTTTCAAATTCATCATCAATTCATTAGCGAGTTTTTTATAAAGGCGTAGTGGGCATATGGACCCACAATATAAAAAGGTGGGTGCAATTTTTCTTCAAAAAATGTGATTCGTTCACAAAATTATCTTCTTGAAGCTATATTCAGGAATAGGGGCCCTCATCAATGAAACGCCGGTATGAAGAAGTAGAGCCGTGGAAAGCAAGGCACACCAGACATGTTCATGGATACGGCTGGACGAAAAGGTCGGAACTCTTTTTGAAGTGTAGAATTCGGCTTGAGAACTACTCCTGTAGATTTCAAGAAGAAGTAGCCGTAATAAAAAAAGTAGTCGGGTGACTATTGTAGGTAAACTATTGACTGTAAATGGATACACATTTATGCATTCTGACACCTCAGTGGCAATCAAACTTCTAAGCTCCTTAATGGTGAGTTTGGAATTAGCAGGGAGAATAACCAACTTCTCGTTCGATCGTACCTGAATACGAAGCTACCAATCGTAGCTCGGGTGCCAGGTCACAAAAGCTTAGTGGAACATTTTTGAACTTTTTAGCTGGATAGAATAGGTGAATAAGTACAATGCCTTATCGGGCGGTCCCTCTGCGCGAAGAGTGGGTTGAGTTTCTTTAGCTGTTTGTGTTCTGCTCCGGGATAGGTGGGAATCGTATGAGCACAGCAATGCTGGGTGCGAGCCTGGCTTGAGGAATTAAAAATTCCTCCTGGCTTAAGATAATTTGGAGGTAGTCGAGTGGGATTTAAACTCCAAACGAAACTAATTCGGTTAAAAAGATTGTTCAAAAATTAAGGTAAGTTTTCTGCTTTCGCGGGTCACGTATGTACATTCACTTTCGATTATTATTTTTGTTTATGTTGGTACACTCGTCTCGAAGATATGTCCACGGTTTTTCAATGTAGCATGTTTAGTTTGTTTGTGAGAGGCATAAATAAGAGAAGTGTTTTGCGTGTTCGGCTATTTTCTCCTATCGAAAGAAATGGACTTAACTTGGGACTGGTGAAAAAATTATACTGCTTACTAAGCATAAATTACACAAAATAATTCATGAAAAAATCTAAGAATTAATTTCCTAATTGTTCAAACATGGAATGCATTTAAGTTAGTGACACCATACAAAACATGCTCAAAATGTCATGCTTGATTTTATGGTTAGATCCCCAAAATTTTATTATAAAAGGCTTTAACAGATAACAGGACGAAAAAAATGATTTAAAAAATTACACCTCGGCTGGGCACCTCGACTCTGTCTGGACCCTATACAAATATACTTACATAGGATGCATTTTTACTATTCTACCTGTTTTATTTTTTACTTTTTCATGGTAAATCTATATTTAGACTATATTTTACGGTCAGTTAGCTTACCTGCACATAAGTTAGGTTAGCCAGGTTGCTTGTCTAAGACAAGACACTCGTGGCCCTAAAGCCCATTGTGATACTTGCATTTGACTTCCATTCCGTAACTAAGTCATTTAAACCGCTTGCATCTTTTTGGGAAGGTAACTAGTCCCTCCAGATTGACATTTTGCAAATTTGACAGGTCTTCGAAGAAATAATCGCCAAGAGGAGATGTTCTACCTCATGCCGAAGTCATTCTGAGGTACATTAATTCTACTGGTTATGATGCAGTGACCTGTGATTACGCTGGTAATTGATCTGTTGAGTCCATGAAGACAGTTTGCCTTTTAAGATTCAGTTTTGTTCAGAGAGCTTTGGATGTGCTACACTTAGTAGTCAGTGACCAACTTTTGGTTTTCACGACTATGCTCAAATCAATCGTAGTATACCTACAGTTCGTTCAGAGGAATGCTTATGTCCTCTACCACTAATTGAAGTTCAAGCTCAGAGCCTTTTCTTGCATACTCTTCTGCTCATGGGTCTCTCCACACCAAAGTGGCCGGGGACCCAACAAAATGAATCTGTATGTAAGTCAACAAGTAAACACAAAATAAGGCATGATAATGGGCGATGAAGTGCAGTTCATTTACAACATAAGATTACCTGGAAGAAATCTGAGTATTGATTATATGAGCGACTTTCCTCGGCTTTGGATACAAATATTCGTCGTAGAAGTGCAGATAAAGTTAAAGATGATGAAGTGGATCCATTTGGTTGTGATGAAGGTGATCGAGATGATTATTTGCCTAAGGGAGATGTATCCGATATCGAGAAGGAAATAAAGGAAGTTTATGGGCTCAGCCAAATAAAGGAAGTTTATGAGCTCAGAAAAAGTGATGCGAGACGAAAGTTGTTGACGACTTTATTCAATATATTGGTCGTTGCAAACAACGAAATATTGCATGAATAATCCAGCCGTTATTTCTTAATTCACTACCCGTATGGCTATGGAATCATTTTTCATCAAACCAATTACTATTCCTGGGAGTATTGTAGGCAATCAACCAACCGCAGCCGATACACTCACGGCGAAGACGAGTGTATCCCCTTCTCTACAAGCAGGCGAAAAGCTTCGTCGGAAAGCTCATTTCTATTGTATCCTATGCAAGAATCCAGCAGGTCAGCAGCACTCAAAAATCTGTTATACAGTTTTTACTTGCCTTACACCGAATCCGTAAATAAATATCATTTCATATTTTACTATAAAATTCATTGCAATCAACTTTTTATTCTTCAACCTTCTTCGAAATGAATCAAAATAAAGAACAAAACCAAAAATCAAAAAAACATTTTAGGGATTGTTTTTACTTCTGCAGTTAGCTCAATGCATGCTAAAATCAATGAAAAAGGTAAGAAATTAAAAATTATACCTGCGATACTGAAAAAGGAATTATAAATATGGATCATTTGCCGCAAATTCCCATAAAAATGTATGTTAATACATAGGGACTCGGTTTTGAAAAAGCTGTCAACACATATCGGTAAGCGACATTATGCTGGATATGTGTACACCGAGAAGTCTTTTATATAGGGTTATTCAATAGGTGCGCTTCAACTTTTTTCCGATAGGGAGGGCGAACGACGCAATATTTTTTATTTTTCGCTTGTCATTTGTAAACTTCATTAGTATGCATTTCTTCATGGAACGCTACACAATTGAGCAACGATTGCAAATCGTGCAAATTTTTTATGAAAATAATCGTTCTGTTGCTGCTACTTTAAGAGCATTACGGCCATTTTACGGTCCATTTAACCAGCCGTCCCGTTTTGGGGTTATGTGAAGTCATTAGTCTACAGTAACAAGCCGGCGACGATTTGTGAACTCAGAGCCAATATTGAACGCGAAATTGCTGGAATTTCGGCCGATTTATGCAAAAGAGTGGTCGAAAATTGGGTTCAACGATTGGACTTCGTAAAACGTGCACGCGGTGGTCATGCAAAACAAATCGAATTTCATACTTAAATGTATATGTTCAAACTCGATAATGAAAAAAAAATTAGTTAAAAAAGTCAAACCGTTTATGTTTTATTCAAAAAAGTTCAAAAGTTAAAGCGCTCTTACTGAAAAACCCTATAGGTTTAAACGCCTAATTTTATGAAAATATTATATATAAGATATTATTTACTTAATTTTATATCCAATGTTTTCATGATGTCACTGCACAAGACATGTCTTCACCATTCATGTAACACTTTTCAATTACATCGGTAATACTTTAGTGCAAAAAAATTGTTACTACTACTTTTTTACATTGTATTTAGGGACACTACAAAAGACAAGCTTTCACCAAGTCAATTTTTTTTTTGAAAAACTAATAACACAGGGTGGCTGATGAATTTTGCTACATTAAGAAAATCAAATAACTTTTTTTTTAGTGTATGGAATTCATTTTTTTTTTTTTCAAGTTGAAGGTCATTAAATTTTATTAAATGTAGCTTAACTAGTTTTAAAAATAATTGAATTTAAATGCCCCCCATGCTCGTTGACACGGCATCTTAGTAAAAAGTTGTTCATTGCTGCTTTGAGAGTTGCGACAGGAATAGCCGCAATTGTTGCCCCAATGGATTGTTTTAGTTCATCCAAATTTGTTGGCTTTGTTTTATAAACTTCTTGTTTACATAAACCCCACAAGAAAAAGTCAGGTGCAGTAAGGTCAAGCGACCTGGGGGACCAACGAAATTCGGAGTTTCTTGAAATCAGTTTATTGGAAAATTTTCGTCGCAACTCTGTCATAACAGTCTGGGCTATGTGAGACGTTGCCCCATCTTGTTGAAACCACACAGAGTTGAAAGGAATTCTCGTAGAATCCCGGCGTAGTTCGGGATAGAAAAATTCTTTCAGCATTTTCAATTAACGGTCTCCAGTAACCGTAACGGTGTGACCATTTTCTTCAAAAAAATAAGGCCCGACAATACAGCGTGAAGAAACCGCACACCACACTGTCACGCGAAGAGGATGCAATTCCGTCTCGTGGAGTATGTGTGGGTTAGAAGTACTCCATATTCGACAATTTTGTTTGTTCACATTGCCGTTTAAATCGAAATGGGCCTCATCAGACATGAAAAGGCAGTTTAACATGTTTTGGTCTTCTTCCACCATTTGCAGGATCTTCTGGCAAAATTCCAAGCGAATCGGCAAGTCTGCTGCATTCAGTTTGTTAACCATTTGAATTTTGTAGGGAAATAAGTCTAAATCTTTGTGCATTATTGTTTGCAAAGACTGTCGGCTGACACCAAGTTGAGCAGATAAGCTTCTTGTTGAAACCCTTGGATTGCTTTGTATAGTTGCAGCTACAGCAGCGATCGTTTCCTCCGTCCGAACTGGTGGGCTTCGGTGATAAGGCCTTCTTGCGACTGTTCCTTGCTCAGCAAAATTATTCACCAGTGTCATTATGGTCCATCTGCTCGGGGGATCGCCGCCAAACATCCGCCTGTACTCTCTCTGTACCAAAACTACGGACTCCAGTGCGTGATAGCGGCGGACTATCCAAATTCTTGTTTGCGTGTCCCAGTTATCCATTTTAATAAATTTTAAAGATCAATCTGCAAATTAAAACAAAAATGGAACAGATAACTTAAAAAGAAAAAAAGTTATTAAATTTTTTTTGGTAGCGGCTTTCATCAGCCACCCTGTATTTCAAAATAAGTAGTTTATGGTATTTTCAGAAGACCAGGAATGTTTAAATAAAACAAATCAGAGTTAAATTTCAGGCGAACTTATTTTGTCTCCTTCAAAATATGACCCGTCGGTTGCAACACACATGTGCCAAGGTTTAACCCACTTCTCCATGCACCCCTGGTAGGCCGACGAAGGGATGGCCTTCAACTCCTTCGTCGCATTCTCTTTGATCTCCTCTATCGACTGAAATTTCCTTCCACGAAGTAGTAACTTCAACGTGGGAAACAAAAAGACGTCGCACGGGGCCATATCAGGTGAATACGGCGCTTGCACGATGGTATTTACTTGGTTTTTGGTCAACTAATCGAGCATAATTTGGGCTCGCTGCGATGGCGCGTTATTATCATGCTGAATCCAAGAATTGTTTACCCACATTTCTGGCCGTTTGCGACGTACAGAATCTCTCAAATGCTTCAAAACGCATAAATAGTATGTCTTACAGTCCTACCAACATAAGAAACAAATATGGACCGATTCCCACGAGCACGGTTCGTTTAAATAAAACATTCCCGGTACTTTTTGATAATAGGGTAAACTTTCTGTCCAAAAAGTACAGGGAGTTGTTCAATAAAATGCAAACTAATTATTTACTCATCAAAATTTGTTTTGTCGCCTTCAAAATGACATCCATTCGAAGCAATGCATATATACCATTGATTATTCCAGTCATCAAATCTCCTTTTAAACGCGTTTGAAGAGATCTTCTTCAGCTCCTTCAGCGAATTCTCCTTAATGACCTCTATCCGGTGAATACGGTGGTTGTTCGATGATATTTGTCGAGTTTTTGGTCAAAGAAGTGCTCACAATATGAGCCTTGTGAGACGGTGCGTTATCAAGGTGCAATATCTATAAGTTTTCTCTCCACATTGGACCGTTTCCTACACACATTCTCAATTCATATTACTTCCAAATAATGTTCTTTATTTACCGTAGAGCCATTTGGAACGAAATCCGAGTTCATAACATCATGATAATCAAAGAAAACGAGTGGCTTGACTTTCACCTTTGACATGGTTTTTTGGGTTTCGGCTCATGTGGATAGCGCCATTGCGCTGGATAAACGTTAGGTCCGAATTCACTTGCTCAATAATGTCTTCAGCCACCTTCTTCCGATGAGTTTTAAAAAAAAATTCAACTCTCTTGTAACGAGTCGAACAGCCACGCGTCTCATGCCCAATTGATTGTGTAAAATGATGCGAATTGATTCGTGAGACACGCTAAGGTCACGAGCTACCTTCCTCAAACTTCAATGATGGTTTTCCAGCACCATTTCCTTGACTTTGTCGACGTTTTTATATGTTGAAGACGTTGATGGGCGACCAGATCGGCGCAAATCTTCCACGACTTCTGGGTCCTCTGCAAAAGGCACATGATATCCCGTTGAAAACACATAATTTAAGACAAATTCTTAATTCTATATTTTTATCCATAGTGAAAATCGCAGAGCAAATCTGATGTTGACTGATATGATTAAATGCCAAAAACAAGCTAATTGACTGAACACGCTCAAACTCTGTGACACTATAGAGGACAGTTGTACCAACATTCCAACAAAAAAAATTTAGCCATATGTGTAACGCGCGCTTTTTAAATGAAGAATTCCCTATATTCATGTCTTCAAAATACTTTGAAAGACTTTTAATCGAATACAGCCTGGAAAAGCTAAGCATTTCAGATCTAATTGAAAAACCTGTGCGATTCTTGTTATCGCTTCCAGTTACACTTAGTTGCTTATTTACTTCGATTGCTTTACAGCGCTTATACAGCTACTGCTGAAAGCTTCCTATGTGCCTGTTCTATGCGACATAAAAGGCGCTGCATAAAAAAATGCTGCTGTACTTGCTGCAATTTTACATAAATTATTTTGTATTGCCATTTTCTCCCACTTGTTTTGCTTTAACAGCAAAATCTCTTCAATGCTATTGAATTCACATAAATAAATCAGAAAGTAATTTAACCGACTGTAATTTTTCCATTTTCCTTTTATTTCATTTCGCTTTTTATGGTATTTCGTGAATACCCAGAAATTCGTTTCGATGAACCAGGCTTTTCAATACAGGTTTATGTGTAAACATTTGTGGCTGTATACAAACATGCACAAGTATTTGTGTGAATTTCTGTACAAGTAATATAATTTTTTACTGGAATTGTTATTGTGGCAATAACAAAAAAATCAAAAAGAAAAACTTGATTGTATAATCTAATATTAACACAAAAATAAATATTTTATCCACAAACGTGAAATAAAATGAAATTTTAATATATTTCTTCAATAATAATATACACAGCTCCTTTTTCGTGAACTGCGCAGAAAAAATTAAAACAAAGGCTGCATTTCCAGTAATAATTGGTAATAAATTGTGCATTTACGGATGACAGTTTCAATATTTTAAGCTACATGAACAGAGTTTAAGAATTTCTGTTGTCGAGTCATCAACTCTTCTTAAATGCGTATGAAGCGAGCATTTGTCATAACTATAATAAAATCGTTAGGCTACCGTGATTACATATTGCAAATACTATCAAATAATAATGTTGGATGGTGGAGGAATGCTACAGGGATACACTAAGACCTGCCCATTTGTCTGATTAAACGCAATTAAACGGTTCACCGATTGAACCGAAGTTGATGGGAGTTTCAATATTACTAGAATGAATTTTAGCAGGTTATAGGCTGCTCTTTATCTTGAAATCTTACTTTCTAGAAATATTGTAGAAATATTTCTAAAAGTTGCATTTGTGCTTAAAAGTAGAAACTCGTAAAATTACCCTGAAACGAGAAGTTTTGAACAGTTTAATTTCGCAACTGCTTTATTTCAAATTATAATTATATATGGAGCGAATTCTTCATAAATTGTTCCCGATTAAACCTACGAACTGCTTCTCAGTGAATATATTTCTAGCGAAATTGATAAGAAATGCCATCAGAGTGCGACTTGTATGACCTCCAGCCAAACTAGGCTATGCCATTGGAAGCGTACACGATGCTTGTAGTCCCTGAGAAATATATATCAACTGTGAAGGAGCTTAGAAAGAGCACTGGAGGTTAACAGGGCAGAACTTTAAGAACTATTAACTCATTAAAGCCTTTTGGTACCTGAATTTGCTAGCCGCGATCCAACTTATATCGGTTTTCATGGCGCTCTATTTATTAGTTTGAAAAAAATATGGGAAAAAGAGAAATCGATAACTGTGAGGTAATCTGCAAGTAGAGCAATTTTATTCTGTTGGGATTTGTTTGTGCTCGAGGGTGGTGTGCCAAACAAATTGAATTTGGTGCATATTTTTAAAACTCATTTAAAAAGCCATTCTGGTCTTTACCGAATTAAAAGAACGAAATGCTATTAAGCTATCTTTTACTAGATTTGGGGTAACCTTTCCAGGGCGATATTAATTACCACTGAATTCATCAAGCCTCTAAATGGTTAAGCAAAAGTGATAAATAAATAAGCCAAATTTGGCTGCCTAAATTAGAAATTTATAACCAAAAGTTATGTAACTATGCTTGTAAAAACTTATTCTTGTGGAGTTGAAAAAAGCAAGAGAAATTTTGAAGAAAGTTTTGGCTTTGGTGCTCCTTCTCTGGCTACAAGTTAAGAAAAGCTATTTCACTACCCTCATTCCCCTTTGGTCTCCTTCATTTTGATTTTCGTGGTTTTGTTGATATATTTTTTAAAAAAATTTGTTTGTTAAATCTAAATTTTCTTTTTATTAAAGATTTGTTTAAGTTTACTCACCATAAATTTTGCCTGCCATTTGCTTTTAGTTGTTTTCCTATTGAACATAATTCACCGGAATATAGATTTCGGTCAGATTTTCCGACTCAATGTCTGACTGGTAAAGTTTTCCGCATTTTACAGAAGCCCAAAAACAGCAAACTGGAAAAGATACAATGAATGTCTTTCAGCTAAGCTTAATAAGAGCGTAAGCAAAATAACATCAACAGAGGAGCTAGAAAAGGCAGTAACAGACATGACTGACTCAATTATAGCCTCATACCATGACTGTTGTCCACTAAAAATGAAATCCTCCACGAGGAGGGTTCCCTGGTGGAACAACGAACTTCACAAGCTTCATAAAGCAACGAGGAAACTATTCAATACTGCAAAGAAAACAAATAAATGGGACGAATATAGGAAATCCCTAACTAACTACAACAAAGAACTAAAGAAAACCAAACGAAGTTCTTGGAAAAACTTCTGCGAGGATCTAAAAGATACTCCAGCAACAGCTAGAATCCAAAAATCACTCTCCAAAGGTGACTCAGGTCCCATAGGCACACTAAAAGGTCCAAACGGAACTATTACCAACACATTCCTAGAAACACTAGAGCTTCTTCTAAATACTCACTTCCCAGATTGTTAAAGTCTTGACCTATCAATCGACAATAGTCTAGACATGGTAACTCACCATCAACGGAGATCTACGGACTCATTTGTCAATAAAATCATAAATTTTGAAAGGGCAGAGTGGGCAATTAACTCCTTTAAACCCTTTAAATAACCAGGCCCGGATGGAATATTCCCAGCAATTCTATCCAAAGGCACTGTGGAACTGATCCGAGTCATGGTGAAAATCTTCAGAGCTAGTCTAATATTGGAATACATTCCAAAGATATGGAGGAAAGTGAAGGTAATATTTATTCCTAAGGGAGGCAACAAACCCCCTGATTCTGTGGAAAACTACTTGAATACCATCTAAGAGAAGAAGTAATCTTCAAAAAACCCCTTCATAAGCTGCAATTTGCTTACCAAAAAGGGAAATCCACAGTCACAGCGCACATTCGTTGACAATATAGAAAAGCCTCTAAATCAAAAAGAAATAGCCCTCTGTTCCTTTATGGACATAGAGGAAGCCTTCGACAACGCAAATTACAAATCCATGGAAACAGCACTCGAGAAAAGAGGTGCAAACCCTGTAGTAACACATTGGATAAGCCAAATGCTTAATCAGAGGATTCAGAGGATTATTAAAGCCTCGTTAGGCCAAGCTGAACTTAATGTCACAACAGTGAAGAGATGTCCGCAAGGAGGAGTTCTTTCTCCACTGCTATGATCCCTACTAGTTGATGACTTGGTGCAGCACCTAAACAATAAGGGATTTATAACCATTGGTTATGCAGATGACATATGTGTTATAATAAAAGGCAACCATGAAAGGACACTACCATACCTAATGCAAAATGCCTTGAACGCAACATGGGAATGGTGTAAAAAGGAGGGGCTGTTGATCAACCCTAACAAAACCACAATAATCCCCTTCACAAGAAAAAGAAAGTTAGAGTTTCCTGCATTGAAAATAAATGAAACAGTGATAGAACTAAAGGAAGAGGTCAAATATCTAGGTTTAACCTTAGATAAAAAACTCACTTGGGAATCACATATAAATAATATAACAAAAAAAGCCACGAAATCCCTGTGGACAACCAAACAATTACTAGGGAGATCCTGGAGCCTCAGCCCTAGTATGGCCCTCTGGATATACACCCAAATGGTTAGACCAATCATACTGTATGGGGCACTAGTATGGTGTAGCAAATCTATCCAACAAACAGCGATAACCAAACTGGGAAAAGTACAAAGGCTTGCTTGCCTATGCATCACAGGGGCTATGAGAACTACCCCAACAGCTGGCATGGAAGCACTCCTTAATCTCCCACCACTTCATATAGCAATCCAAGAGGAAGCAGCTACGCAAGCACTCATGCTATACATGAAAGAAAATTTCAAATTAGGCAACCTCACCGGTCACCTAAGTATCCTAAATAAAATCAAAAACACCATAAGCATGGCTCAAGTCTCAGACCACATTGACCCAACCCTCTGTTTCACAAAAAGATACACAGTTACCTTTCCTGAGAGGATCGAGTGGAAAACAAACCCAAAATGGATGAATGGTGATTCCCAAAAATGGTACACTGATGAATCAAAAACATCTTATGGTGTAGGAGCAGGAGTAGTGGGGCCCAGAATCCACAAATCATTCATTATCCCCAGAGACACCACCATCTTCCAAGCGGAACTATACGCAATAATGGAAGCAGCAAACATCATGCAACGTAGAAGCCACAAGAGAGTAAAGATCAAAATACTCTCGGACAGCCAATCAGTACTAAAAGCTTTAGATAGCTATACCTACAACTCAAAAACTCTCTTGGAATGCCACAAGGCACGCAATAACCTGGCATCCAAAAACAATGACTCATTAATTTGGGTACCAGGACATGAGGGATATGACGGCAACGAAAAGGCAGACTTTCAAGCCAAAAAAGGGGCAGATGTTAACTTCATCGGACCTAGTCCCATGTTTGGATTCAACAAAAACAGCATAAAACAAAAAGTAAAATACTGGGGCAAAACTCTATTAAATCAGCATTGGAACAACGTAGAGAGTCTTAGACACTCCAAAAAGTTCCTAAGTTTCAACGCTAAAAGAGCCAACATGGCCCTCACGTTAAACAAAAAGAGCATTCGCACTCTCACAGGCGCCCCCATGGGTCACTTCACCTGCTACAAACACCTACATAAATTAGGGATAACTAACCCCAGCACCTGCAGATTTTGCTGCGAAGATAAGGAGTCTATAGAACATCTCATCATCGAATGTCCGGGGTTGACGCATAGAAGGAAAAGGTTTTTAAACAAATTCATGCTTACAGATGAAGACCTTCAATCAGAAGGAGCTGGTACAATTCATAAGCATACTTAACAGTCAATAGACAGCATAGGGTGTACAATGGATCAATATGGTCGCAGTGCTAAAGGCCCATACCTTAACCCTTTACTACCATTAACCATTAACCGACTCAATTAATATTTAGCTAACAAATAGTTTCATATTTTATTAACTAATTTCGTGTTTGGTAAATTGAGGTCCATTAAGTCATTAAATTTTTCAGTCACGTTATAAGCATTTCTCAATATAGTATTGGCCTGTTATATGATAGTTTTTGAAAAAAAATCGTTTTCACCTCAAAACTGATATCTCACTGATTTAATAGTTGCTTTATTATTAACAATTTTCTGGTAATTTTTCTTTTCAAAATTTTCCCTTTTTGCTGCAGATATAAGGCATCTAGCCGGAAATATCCCGTACTGTTTATATGCTGATAAATAAAAAACAAAAAAAAATTTTAAATTTCTAAAATCCCATGGAAGAAACCCTTTGAAAAAGTTACAGCCTATAGTGAGTGATATGTTTTTGCGTCATTTTTTTTATTTGTAAGACAAATGGGTGCTGAACTAAGAGAAAACAAAAAAGTGTTTTCTATGGGATTTTGATCATATTTTCAGAAAAAAATTTTGGTTGACACTCCTAAAATTTTGTCTTCAGTTTCGACATTTCAGAATTTTTATTGGTTTAAGTATTCTCAAATGAAAGTGGAAATTTTCTTCAAAATGATCCCTAACTTTTCATAGTCACTCTTTCGCGAAACCAAGTTGCATCTTGTAAACTTTTTTTATTTATGAAATTTCATGATTTGAAACTTCTCGCCATGATATTTCGAGGCGAGAACATCTGTCATGTTTTCCTCCCTATATAACAAACATTATTTTTTCTAGTATCGATTCCTTTTACAATTTCCTTTTTAGGGTCGATGGTCTCTGTAACCTGTTCCCATAATTTATTTTTAATGAATTATAGTATTATAGTATTGTGTATTATAATTAGTTATTGTAAATAGAATAAATAAATAATTATGCTGCAAAAAAGGTCACAAACAAAAATTTATTTTCAGTTTGCGGAGGGGCCTTAATTCACAATGTGAAATCAAAGCGTGGCTTACGAGTACCGTTAATCTCAGCAGTAGCCAGATCATTTTACCAACTACGCGTCTAGTAGTTTAGCAGCAAAAGCTTCTTAGTTCAGCTGTGAGTTTTCACTAGAATTGGCTCCAGTCGAACTGCCAGCACCACAAATGTGCGGTTTGCCAATTAAATTAGTTATGCTGAGCACCAATGGGCTCCACTTTTTACACTCACTCATTTTGCAACAGATTTTAGTCTCAACTTGAACGCCTCGCAAGTTTTTGAAAACATTCGAGCCTTTTTCAACGCATACCCTACCTGTGTCTGCTCTTCTCAAGTTTTAATTTTCCCACTTCACTGAAAATACCGTTGATTGACAGACTGCTAATATAACAGCTAAAGTACAGTCTGTGTCAGAAGAAAATAACCTATTTTTTTCTTGTAACTTCAAGATATATTTCGCTCTGCTTTTTGCTGCATAATAAATCCACTTGAGGGCTACGACGCCAGTGCGAACTCAGGTTAGTGTCGTTCGAAACTTTCCTGTAAACACAACCAAACAAAAATGCGTGAGAAGTCCGCAAAGCATTTTGAGGCGGTGTTATATTTTTATGCAGGCATTCGAAAGGGCCGAAATTATTTTACGCCGCGGCTGCAAAAGTAATTAAAAAATCAAAAAAGTTTGCTGTGATTTGGAATCAGCGGTATAAAGTGTACAAAAATGTTGATGACTTTTCCGAGCGCGGCTTGAAGCGAGTGACGACAAAAAAGCAGGATAAAGTGATCGTTCAACTTTTTAAGCGGAACCCTTCTTTGTTTGTGGCTACGCCAAGCATGATCAGTTCTTGCTAAAAAGGGAATAGATGTGAGTATCAACACCATCGAACGTCGACTGAAAGAGACGAACATATCCTACCGTTTCACATCATCAAAACCACAGCTCTCAAAAAACAAAACATTGAGAAACAATAAAGCAAGAAAATGGCGTCATAGTATTGGACTGGCCTTCCCAGTCCTGAGACGTTAACCCCATTGAAAATGTTTGGGGAACTATGAAAACGCATCTTGCCAGAAGACCAGTCCATGATTTAAGGGAGGGGTCTAGGGTTTGAGCATTTTTTTTAATGAATTTTTGAGACTTTGCTTTAGAGATATGAATAGTGAAAATGTATTTAAACTTTTTGTACATTATAAAGCATCATTTCAACAATATTGTACTAAATTTTTGTAAGAAAATATCGGGAAATAAGCCGGTGAGGTAACTTTTCCGAAAACGCCTTTTCCAAAAGGTGATTTGCGGTGACTATCGTATCTAGTTGTAGAATCACCTGGAATAAAAAAAAAGGATTATTTGGTTAAATTATCACCAAAACCTCCCCCCCACTGGCTCCGATTTTTTTTTTTTCATTTTTACGTTGCCAGCGCGTTTTTGAAGCAAAAAGTGCGATTTTCACTGATTTTTTCGCTGTATAAGTGGAAACCGCCCTTAATGTAAAACAAAAAAGTGAAAAATCTCTCAGTGGGGGGAGGTATTTTATAGAAGCTGTATACCAAATTTGAAAAGGATCGGTTAAATATTGTTGAAGTTCTAATAGTCAAGGACTTTGAAAAAGTGGTTTCGAGAAAAACGCAACGCTCCGCTCCAAACGCTCGCAGTTGTCGCAGAGGAGTGGGGACAAAAACATCTATAACTCCAAAAGTTTTGCTCCGATTGAGCTGAAATTTTGGGACAATATTTTTGAGATGATTTACTATAAGAAAAAGCTATTTCCAAAAAATCGATTTTTTGAAAGCCAAACCCTAGACCCCTCCCTTAAAGCAACTCGTGCGTAAGTTCGCAAAATCTAGTCCTGTTTGTCGACGAGCTACGCAGAAAAGCTGGTTCAAAGCATGAAGAAGATGCCAGGCTGTACTCGACAACGATGAAAACTACACGGCTTATTGAGTAATTGCGACTCGTAGTTTTGTACATAAAAAAAAATAAATAAATAATTGGCGCGTACACTTTTGTTAGGTGTTTGGCCGAGCTCCTCCTCCTACTTGTGGTGTGCGTCTTGATGTTGTTCCACAAATGGAACAATGAAAAATGTTTTGTACTTACTTTCAAGTAAAAAGTTTTTAAATATATATCTTTTATACTTCTTAAATAATCGCGGTTCCTTTTTTCTGAAACAGACTGTGTAAAAGCAGCAACTGTCAGCAAAGAAAATTTCGGTCATTCGCATAATTTGTTTTCTTTAATTTATTTCGCAATATTATAATGTTGTTTCATGCCTTTCAAATCCTCTCCGATCTGTATTTAATTAGTTACATAGGCTTAATATTTTGCAATTGGTTTTTTGTTCCATTACTTAGCAGCAGCCATAAAAAAACCGCATATACTCAATCTCACAAGTGCGTGTGTACACCTTATTTACTCGGCACCCGAAAGCAAATCCGCTTATGCCGATATATGCTCATATAAACCAAGCCATACAGCCACTCACATACGCACTCATCGACCAACAACAATTGCCCATTAAGGAACAGCCACATTTTCCTGCTGTTACTCTAATACGGTCGAATTTACTGTACGGCCTATCGGAGTGGCTGTGTCGTATTGTACAGTACCTTCACACACACATATTTGCATACATATGGAGTAGTGTAACGATGTGCCCAAAGCCATCTGTGTACACGCTCAGTTAATCGTACTTACATGTACACACATCTAATAACAGCTTTATATACTGGCACACATTCATACAAGCGTGTGATTATCTGTTTGCCTTAAACGCATTAGACTACTACGTTTCCTCTCTGCCTACCTCCCATTCACTCTTTTCATGAGCACCATTTTCATATCACAATCTCTGCCGCATGTTTTCTTGTGTAATTGTGTGGGCTGTTTGTGTGACTAATTGATTGAATGACCGGTTTGCTGCTCATCACCATGTGATTCTTATATGTAGTATCTGATTCGCCTTGCCATATGTCCTGGTGCACAGTTGCTATGCTCAATTGAGCAGAAATGCAAACCAAAAAAATACAAAAAAAAAAAAAAAAAAAACACAAGATGATTGGAGTGGATTTGGTGCGCATGGTATGCTTAATACAAACAGTGGCATATATGTATGTACAGGCTTGCATGTGTGCATGAATAAAATTTGCTTTTGCTTCGCATTTGCAATTGTCAATCTTTGTGATTAAAAAGATTTGCATTTCATTGTTTAGCCAGACTCAATTGAGTTGTTTTGTTAAGGCTGGTACAGACACGTGAAAAGGATTTTGATTTTGTTTTGTTAGAACTATTTTTCAAATGTCCTTTAATCTCAAGGTAAAATAAAATTAGAAAAAAATATCGAGGAAACTAAGTGAAGTCGTTATATCTGAATAATACTCAATACTAATCTTTCAAACTATTTATTTTCTAGCCGTGCAAGCTCAACTGCATCAAACGCCGCATACTTTTGTGCGAGATTATCTTTACCTAAAGTTTGCATTGAGCCAATAGTCGGAAAAGTTGAGAGCTTACGAACAGTTGCATGAATTAATTCCTTAGGCAGCTCTTGTGCTCCCGACCATAATCATTCCTTTGTGCATTATTTTAACTTTGCTTCTTATACCCGCGAATTTTTATCACGCAACTTTGTCGCGCAATCACGTGCACGCGTGCATAGATAATCGCAAAAAGTTTTACTGACGGCCACAAACGATATTGCAAAAACTAAAACTTTTACGCAAATTGCATGGAACATCAACAATTCTTTATAGTCGACAGCCGGTCTGCTTAAGCATAAGGGCGTGCATAAAAGTTTGCTCTATGATTTGGTGGTTACAACATTTTGCAAGAGGGAAAAACATGTTCAAGTTGATTGATGAGTTCTGCAAACGAGATGTAAATTTTTATCAGAAAATAAAGTTGTTACTTTAAATTGTTTCTTATATATAAACTTGTCTTAAAGTCAATAAATCCTGTAAAGTTATTATTGCATGAAAAATATTGCATACTGTTAGGAGCATATTGAGTTGAGAATGGAGTAAGATGAAACGGCATGCTTCTTATGCGATACAGATAGCTTTAATTTATTCAGTCAACTTCCATATAAGTTTGATTGAAGCAAAAATGTTAAAATGCCTTTGTTTAAGCAGATGTTTCTCGAAATTTCACGCTACAAAAATCAGCTAATTTGTTATTGTAAGATTGATTATTAAAAAAATTTGTAATAAGTTGTGAAAAATTAGAAAATGTTTGGCTTAGTATATTTTCGGTTGTGGCATACACTCGCACACGGACCTAACAAAAAGATCTAGAAAATTGTTTTAACCACTTGACGCTCGAGGCTTTTCACAAAAATGTAACCAAAAACATCAGACTTCATTACTTTGTATTTATAAAATTTGTATTGCGGAAAAATAAAAATAATTAAAAATAGAGCAAAAGCTAGTTTTATTATTTGAATATTACATATATGAAATATAAATAAAATGTTGGTATGGTATATATAAAAAACATGGCGCCAAATATAAGCCAACTTCATAATTTTGTTTTCGTAAAATAAGAAGAAGACGATACAAATGGCAAGTAGTGATTGGCAAGCATCATCAGTTCATGTGTCGTATGCCAGATATACAAAAGCGATCTGGAGCTATGCACGCTGTAATACTGATAACTTTACCAATTTTACTCTGACCGATTTTGAGATTCCGTCGGAATCTCTTAACGAGATAGGTTAGTCATTTCAACCAAGGGTAACATGGGTTACTGGCCATTGTGGCATTGAGGGTAACTATAGGACCGATGAGCTGGCGAGACTCGACACAAAGTTGACTGATGAGTGCAAAAACAATGTCATAGGCAGACCCGAACAGATTTGTAAGCTACTTATTTTCGAAGAAATCGTAAGAACAGACTCCCAATGCTAGGCGCACAGAATCTCTGTTAAGCCAAAATAAGCCCAGCCCATGGCATACTGATTTCCGTTAAACGCGCCACTGCCCAATAGGCAGACACGCCCAAACACATAAGTTCTGCAGAATCTGTCTAGACTGGCAAACCTCACGTGCCTTTATCTTGCTTTATCTAGACTTAGATTTATCATTTTAGGTAGACAATTTTTTTATGAATTGGAAGATCTCAGTGCTGTGGAGATCAGGGATCATCTAAAATGTTTGAAAAGTTCACATTGCTTTTAAAAGAAATAAGTAAAAGTTACTCACGCTGCACCACACTGCTAAGGCTAAGAGCCTGAGTGTGCTCCGTTTGGACAACCGCTTTAACCCAACCTAACCCTTCGCATCTTAGTAAAAAAAAAAAATTTTTGGTATGAGCAAAACGCGTAGTTCAGTCGTAGTTACCAGGTAAGCTCGTTCAACGCCAAGTTTTATGCTAGACAATATTTCGCAACATTTTCCTATTGACCAATAAAAATATTTGCACATATACATATGCATATAAACATGATACTGTGCCCTCACATTCAAAGCGCAAATAATTTTACGACGTAACTATAAGTAGTCCGCACTCTGATGTTTATATCAGCGCAGATGTTTTTGCATTGCCTTAAGTGTGTCAACGGGTAGCACAATAAAAGAAGGAAACAAAGCAAAACAACACTGGCAATGGCATACTTTCCTATAAGAATAACTCTTATTACCGCTGTGCGCCATTTGCGTATGCATAAACTCATTCAGCCATTGGGACAGTTACTCCCATTGCTCCATAATATTCCTCGATGTGCCAACAAGCAATAAGAACGTTTTTATGTCCTGCTAAGAATTTGTAGTCAACTCAACAATATGCTCATTCGCGGTTCTTGTTATTTACACTTTCTCTTCTTGCTTGGCTGATTCAGTGGCTTACATTTCCTATTTATAGTCGCGCTTGAGTATTTTGTATTGTGAATCCAGCAAAAAAAAATGTCTCATAAAATCCGTACAAAGGCGCCCAGAAGCGCACAGAAGAGTATTAGTTTTAATATTATGAAAATGCAACTGTTGTGTGTTGAGTTTTAAATTCTTATGGTTTACAGAAATCTGTTGTTTAGTTTTAGAGATAAAATGTTTGAAAATGTAATAGGCTTGATTTGCGCGCACAAAAATCTCTGTCAAGTTCGTTGCATTTGAAATTTTTTCAGTACAACAAAGCTGGGGATAGGAGGATATCGCGCGGATAAATATTTAAAAAATATGTACGGAATATTGAAGATACATTTTTAGAAGTATGTTTTTACTGGAATCATTGGAAAATAAATTATGCAGCTAAAGCGCTTTAGAATCGCTCTATGATTTCGACTCAGAAAAAAATGTGAAAAGAAATTCTTCGAAATACATATATTTTACTTATAGGAAATTTTGTAATAGCACAGATTGACAAGTAGTCATTTGTTCAGTGACACCTCCCAACTCATTATTTTCAGTGCGTCGGAGGAAAACTTATTGTCAAAGCTAAGGAAATGAGTAATAATAACTCTGCCCCAATCTAAAATCTTTCACCAGAGCTGAGAAGCATTTCCTCCGACATCTTTAAAATTAACCTAGAGTTTGGAGTAGAGCCCCACTGAGCCTTCTAGGGCCTCAATGTTGGTGCTATAGTTTATAAATGTATGTAAGAAGAAGAAATAGCGAAAATTATTTGTTGTTATCTGACAATCAAATATCATAAGAACAATCATGGAAGTATTTGTTAGAGAGTTCGCATAGGCAAAGTAAAAATTAATGGTTAATACATTAATGCTTATCTTCTCTTTGAGTCAAAAAAGACGCGTGACTCATGATATTTTTAAATTTTTGTGCAAGCAATTCACCCGAAATTACTCGTATTCCTTGACTTTGTGCAAGCCATCTCTACATTTAAAATATAATATATTTGGTTGCATAAAAATATCATCAGTGGATTTTGTTTAAACATTTACCTTGGCTGCTCTCATGCGTTATTTTCGACGCGTATAAGAAAACATATGTTTTTAGTGGGAAACTTACTTTAAGTTGGCTTTTTGTGAGCTTTTATTTTTCACTGGTTGGTAAATAAAATATTGTAATATATTATGGTACAGGAGAAGTAAGGCAACGGAAAATAAAATGAATCAAATATTTGCAAATGAAGAGATAGGGGCTCTGCTACAGAAAGTGGCGAAAAAGATACCTGCAGTCCCTCGGATAGTAGTGATGGAGTGTTTGGGCCAGAAGTAACTGGCGATTTGTATTTGAGTGTCCATGGTTTTGTTGATGAAAATAATACTCCATCCACTAATAAAGTAGCTGATCACATTGAAAATATCGACCCATTATACATTTTAAAAGACAGTACGGCAGCCGGAGCTCTTTCAGTCTCAAAGTAGTAGTTTAAAAGTGCCACTCAATCCAATTTATGATATCAGTGATTTTGTTCCGCTTATTTTTTCGTCCACATCACCTATCATTGCACCGACCCGTGAAGTCTTTAGTAACCTCTCGATGATATGCTGTGCCTTACAGTTAGCGAGCAGCTTGTAGGCTTCAGAGGTAGATGCACATTGCCATACAAATATGATCTTAAGGTATAATTTTGATGAAATTATTGATGAAAGGTATCACCATGTTGGGAGCTGTGAGGAAAAATATGAAACAACATCTCTTACAAGCAAACATTTGACAATACCATCGACAATCTCCTTTGAATGCCTTCGTTATTTCCAAAGAAATTAAGCCGAGTTGAAATCTCTCCGGCCTATTCAAAGACCATATATGATGAATAAAAGCATTAAGAGTTCATCGGTAGTATATCAAAATGCGTACCGTCACAAATTAAAGGAAGACAAAGGCAATTCTTATCCAAAAAATAATGTGCAAACTAATATTTGTTGCTTTGTAAAAATGTACGCAATCGAAATGTATGTTTTCAATGTATTGGAAAAAGTTTCTTTATAACTTAAAAAATGAAATTAAAAGTGATGAATTTTTTCTTATTTTCGTAGAAAATTTTTTTTTCTTAGACTCAGTTGCAGGTCAGAAAGTAAAACAGTTGGCTTAAACAGCTGACGCACGTTTCGTGTTTTGTTTCACTGTCAAACATCTTCAGTTTGGTCTATAATTTAACCATTAATCGTCTTACAAACGAGCAACGCTTGCAAATCATTGAATTTTATTATAAAAATGCGTGTTCTGTTGAGAAAGTTTATCGCGCGCTTCTTCCATTCCATTCCCATGGTCAGTTTAATCGACCCACTGAAGCGGCTATTCGAGCTATTGTGACTAAATTTAGAACCAAATTTATATTATTGGACACCAAACCACCAACTCGCTTACGTAGAGTGCGAACTGAAGAAAATATCGCAGTTGTATCGGCCAGTGTTAATGATGACCATCAATTATCGATTCGTTGCCGTTCGCAGCAATTGGGCCTCTGTTAATCAACAACGTGTAAAATTTTGCGAAAGGATTTAGGTGTGAAGCCTTTCAAAATACAGCTGGTGCAAGAATTGGAGCCGAACAACCTACCACAACGCGGAAAGTTCTTCGAAAGTTGGCCAAGTTCCACTTTTTTATCGAAAAATTGTGTTCAGCGACGAAGCTCTTTTTTGGATCAATGGGTACGTAAATAAGCAGAATTGTCGATTTTGGAGTGAAGATCAGCCAGAATATTTGCAAGAGCTACCAATGTATCCAGAAAAGGTCACAGTTTGGTGCGGTTTATGGGCTGGAGGTATCATTGGACCGTACTTCTTCAAAGATGCTGCGAATCGTAACGTAACTGTGAATGGTGAGCGCTACCGTGAAATGATATCCAACTTTTTTTTGCCCAAAATGCAAGAGCTGGACTTGCATGACGTGTGGTTTCAGCAAGACGGTGCCACATGCCACACAGCACGCGTAACAATGGACTTGTTGAGAGGCGAGTTCGGTGAACATTTTATTTCACGTTGGGGACCTGTCAGTCGGCCACCCAGATCGTGCATTATAACGCCTTTAGATTATTTTTTGTGGGGCTATGTTAAAGCTCATGGCTATTCAGACAAGCCTGCTTCAATTAATGCACTGGAAGACAAAATTAAAGAATTTATATGTGAAACATTGGAAAGAGTATGGCAAAATTGGACTAAGCGGATGGACCATTTGCATGAAATAATCTTGAAAAAGTAAATTATATGGACTGGAATATCGATTTAAATAAAAATTGCATGCATTTTTCTGAATTTTACGTGTGTTTTTTTGAAAAACTTTCCTATAGCTCTTAAAAAATCGCCCTTTAGAATCGATGCGACTATGAGAAGATTTCGCAGGTGGTAAATGTAATATTGGCTTTCTAGTGAGCAATGCTCTCTGAATGCAACTTTTTATATGTATAGGAAAACATTCTAAAGAAGTCAAATCATGCGAACGAGTTAGCTCGTAGTTCCAATGGCCCATAAAGTGTACTAAGCGGTGAGTTTTTCTGGATGCAATAGTGTTTCAACAATGTCTTGTAGCTAATTATTGCGAATTTGGATATATTTCTGAGAAATAACTTCAAAATTTTGAGGCAGCTGCAAAATCACCTATCGCAAAAACAGTGGGGCCAATTAGGATACCCCACCGATAAAAAATACTCTTAATTACTAGTTAAATTTTCACACTGGTGCAGCTGCCGGACATCGGAAATAACCACATCAAATTTGAATTTACCGGACAATTTACTCTAGAAATCACCAACACAGAATACCACTTTAAATATCGAGTAGTTGTTATGAGGGTTTTTTGACGTGATAACGTCTTATAATTCGATTTAGCAGGCTGAACGCACGAAAAAATGTGTCGTTACCTTGCTCATTTGTCGTTACCTTGCTCATTGTCGTTACCTTGCTCATTGTCGTTACCTTGCTCATTGTCGTTACCTTCAATGAACTGCAAGCGAAAGCGCGGAACGAACGACAAAGCAAACGAACGGCAACGTTCGACATCTTGCTCTCTCCTACTTAAGTGAGCGTATATATGTAGGTATATGTATGTATATGCGCATTGTATATAAATTTACATACTTGTATTTACATATGCCTTGTTCCTGTGTGCATGGTAATGAACCATTTTTCTGTTGAGAATAGGACGATGATAGAAAAAGTAGGAGATGAAAGGGAGTGTTTCGAGTGTAAAGTGTCTTGAAAAAGGCAAATCGATGATGGTGCCTCTTAGTGTTGTTGACTTATTAACGCCTGATGCACAATCGAAATTAAAGATATCTTTCATGAATTTGATTAATGTTTCGTCATTTTTCACGTTTGTGTAAATGTAACTTGACCTATTCCATTGCAATTCCATTTACCTCCTCCTCTATATCCATACAAAATATCTATCAAAAAAATAAAATTAAAATTTTGTTTTGAAAATTGCAACCATTCCATCAATATTTTCTTATGACGTTGTCACGTTAAACTATAGTCAGTAAAACGACTTAACAGACAACCTCTTTTATTATTACATAGATTAGGTTGGAGACTTGCTGTTATCTACCGAGATTCGGACGTTTCTAGAAATAATATACTTTTGTTGATTAGTTGATGTTTCAAAGTGGACACCGAACCCGGGACTCACCCAATGATTGTTACACCTAATGCTTTGAATAAGGGAGTAAATTAGTATTAGAAAAATAGTAGAGATCCAATGACTAAACTCTATACTAATCTATAGAGATATATTAATAAGATATTATATAACTAAAGCTCGTTGCATAACCTTTTTACGATGGACCCTAAAAAAGGTTGTAGGGGAAATTGCTTACAACAATTCAGGTGTCAGTTTCAGTATGTTTTTATTATCGTTTGACTATGCTGGCTTTAATCCTATAACTCTAAATCCCCAAGTTTTTTATCTTAGCTTTTGCTGCTAGTTCACATTTCTCAAAATATAATTTTTTAAAATGGCTTTAAGTGTGTATATTTTTTATATTATTTACAATTAAATTTCATATATAAATTTTTTGTCAAACTCCTTTCCTTCCTTCGTCTGCATTGATTACATTAATATCTATTACCCTCGTATTTCCTATAGGCCATCCATTTCCACTTCTATGAATTTTTAACTACTGCTTAGCATACAGTTACCAACTTTTCCAATCTCCTTCACCATCGAGGGTATAGTTTATGTTGACTGTTAAGTTTATTTTCGGACATTATCTGCTCTTTCGTTACATACCTTACAGCTAACAAAATGGCTTGAATTTCTTGTATCAATTTTTTTACTAAGAAAACACTTTGCCGTTGTCTGGCGAGTTATTTTGTAACCATTGGGCTGTAGTACATAAATTAAAGTTTTTATTATTTTTAGAATATGTCTTTCGTACTGAATTTTTATGTCGCTAAAATATTCAGAGACCAACTCAAAAAAAAATTGTGATTTTGTGGCATTGCTTTTTATTTGGACCGTTTTTCTTTTTTAAATAAATTTTTACAATTGTTTTCACTTTAAATATTTTTTTTTTGCTCAACAATTGAGTTTGTTAACTTTTAACTCTGCATTTTATATTCAATGGACGAAAAGTGTTTTCAACATAAATTCAGATCGAATGGTGGTCATAAATTTTAAGAAATGTAAAATTTGCGCTTTCCATATCAAGTTAAGGTCTAAAATAAGTTAATAACTGGTTATTTGAGCATTGCAACGGATGCCAAACTTAATTGTACTCGCAAACTTTATGTTAATTCTGAAGTTATTAAAGCTAAAGCCGTTCATGAGTTTCAGGATTCATATGCCACTTAAGAACTTTTTACAGCATGTCGAAGACCAATACTCCCATTCTTGGACCATAGCATGTTCACTTATATGCTTTTACCTTCCCCTTACAATAGCCGTCTAAAGCTTATCAATCTTCCCACTTTTGCTAATCGCGGAGAAATTTCGCAAGAGTAAGCGACGAATGCTCTGCTCTCGACGAAATTTGATTTGATTTGTCACCGTGTTCCAGGCAGAACTTTTAGCGATCAGAGAAGCATGCAAATCCCTAGAACTCTACAAGGAAGTTGGTGCAAGAGTAGCTATCTTCTCAGACAGTCAAGCAGCTACTAAGGCCTTAGACTCCAACTACAATTCATCCAAATTGGTCCTACAGTGTAGAGAGGAGCTGAAACTGCTCAGCCATTGGCTTGAAATTACTCTGATATGGGTTCCCGGTCATAGGAACATACGGGGCAATGAGATAGGCGGGTGAGCTAGTAAGAAAAGGTTCGACACTAGACATAGCAGAGGCGGTGGCAGTCTCGACCCCACTGAACACACTAAAAGCATCCATTGCTTCACACTATCATGCTTTAGCCGAAAGGAGATGGAAGCAAATACTTACATGTATTACAACAAAAAACACATGGCCGACATGCAAAATCCAAAGGACGAATGACCTGCTAGGATGTTCTCGGCCAAACATTTCACGCATCACTGCAACCCTTACAGGATATTGGAAAGTAGGGGATCATGCAGCTAAACTCAATCTACCCTTCAATCCTATCTGTAGAAGCTGTCAAGCGGAAGAGGCGAAGGAAAGTCTTTTCCACTATTTATGTGAATGTCCGGGACTAGCCAGGGCACGACTCCGATCCTTCGGTAAGCCTACAGCAAACTAAGGAGATCTCAGACATCGAGACAAAGGATTTACTGCTATACTTGGACCTCACTAAATGGATCTGACTCTTGGAAACAAAAAAAAAAAAAAAGCAAAAAGCATCATCAGCACACGAGATAGTGGTAGTAAAACGGTGCTGGCCACTAATTAGGAGCATTTCAGTTCAGAAATGTTCAACTACCTCAACAACAACAACATTGCGTCTTACTCTCCATAATAACTATCTTTTGTTCTAGTCTCTAAGGATCTTGTCGACTTAAATGAAATGAAAAAATTTAATCGCTGCTTCAGAAAATCCTCACATAAAATGAATGTTTTGGGATATTGCTAAGGAAAATGGATGAAGGAAAAAAGGTGTATCATACAAATTTAAAATATCTGAAAAGTCGATGCAAATGAGTGATATATTAGATGAAAGACAATTAAGTTTTCTATTTTATAATGCACTTTTTCAATCAATCCGAACGATCTCAAGATATGTACAACGTTTTTTATAAAATAGTTACTTTTTGGCAAAAATATGAAAATTTTCGAAACGACTAACGAAAAATTTCTTAAATCTCAAACTTAAGTATAAAAGTTATCCGAATTAGAATTAAAGTGGTAATTGGCTTCAAGTTTGTTTGCTCAAAACTAGCTCAAAATACATTTTTTGAAACTAATTCATCACTAAGTAGTTTAAAATTCGTAGATAAATCAGTTTATAACCAGATACTTTGGAATCAAACACTTTGCCCATCTTTGATATACTTTTCTGAGATTAAATAAAGAGATCTCAATCATTACTTCAATCTTACTATACATTTATTTCGCTACATTTATTTCGAAAAATGCTAAGAAGCTTATAAAAAGAAAATCGATTTGGGGCAGTAGCGGATAAATGCTTATCGAGTATACGCATAAAAAATAAAAAATACAAAAACACTAAAATAAACGTGCTCGTTTTCCGCCTTTTTCTGACCCGCTAGAATTTCGCTCCTGTTTTAGTGAGGCTTTAAAGTTAAGTCAAAGCTTCTCAATTTGGAATTTGCAACACATTTAGCACAGATGGCATTTCTGCTTCTTTCTTTCAATGATTACTGCATTAATTCTGTAGGGTTTGCTGCGCTACGTATGTATGTGCCCCTCTAAAGCCCGATCCATGATTTTTTTCAGTACCGCCTTCTGCAGTTAAGGTATATGTGCACAATAAAATGTTATTCCCATAAAAAAGTGGGTATTTAATTACAATATTTTGTAAATCACTTGCTTCATTTATATTTAAAAATTTGATGTTTTATTAACACATCCTTTAATTTTTCAAGACTTTAGAAATAAAATATTTTGATTCGAATTTTTAGATTTACTAATTACATCTTTCTTCCTCTTTCTCTTTTCAGGTAAGCAAAAAAATGAGCGTTTACTTTTTGCAATCTCTTATGAAAAAATTGTGTGATAAGGAAGTCTGTAAGTATGCAACCTGTGCCATTTTACCTTTTAGTCCCACCCACATTAATGGCTGCTGCCTTTCAAAACACTTGAACAAACCGTGAGGTCGTCAATAGCCGTAAAACAATATAATTACTGAATATGCCTCTCATTTGCATATGAAATTTCTTACAGTTTGGAGAAGGCAGAACTAACAGCGCGGTTTTCGACATTTGAACGCTCTTAATTAAGTTCTGCCACTCGTACGATGCTCTCCAACATCAGGTTAAAGAAGTCACACGACAGCGGGTCACCCTGTCTGAAACCTCGTTTGGTATCAAACGGCTTGGAGATGTTCTTCTCAATTCTGACAGCGCTGCTGGTATTGAGCAACGTCATCTTCCATTGCCGTATTAGTTTTGCGGAGATACCAAATTCAGACATCGCGGCATACAGGTAACTCCTTTCCGTACTTTCGAATGCAGCTTTGAAATCGAGGAAAAAATGGTGTGTGTCGACTCTCCTTTCGTGAGTTTTTTTTACGATTTGGCGTATTGTGAATATTTGGTCAATTGTGGATTTTTCAAGTCTAAAGTCACACAGTGCGCTGGCTAGAATCTTATAGGCGATATTTAGAAGACTAATCCCACGGTAATTGGCACAGATTGCAGGATCACCCTTCTTATGGATTGGGCAGAGCACACTTAAATTCCAATCGGCATGCACGCTTTCATCGGTCGGATGAATTTGAAGAGAAGCTGATGAATGCACCTTACCAGCTCCTCGCCGCCATGTTTGAATAGCTCAGCCGGCAGTCCGTCGGCGCCCTTGGCTTTGTTGTTCTTTAGCCGCGTTATCGATATTCTTTACCTCGTCAGGGTCGGGTAACGGAACGATAAGTCCTTCGTCAACGATTGTAGTATCGGGATCTTCACATTCTCTGTGACATGCGCAACTATCACTATTTAACAGATCGCCGTCTTTGTTCTTACAGGAAAACGCCCTGGCCTTAAAATCTTCTGCAAGCCGCCGAACTTTCTGGTAGAATTTTCGTTATTCTTATTAGCCAGCATCTCAAGCTCCTCGCACTCACGTATTTCGGCCTCTCGTTTCTTCTTTCAGATAATACGTCTCTCTTCCTTTCTTAGCTCTCGGTAGCCATCACCCGATTGCAGCAGGTCTCTATAGGCGGCATCTTTTCTTTCTGCGGCAGCATGACATTCCTCGTCGTACCAACTGTTTTTTCGAGCTCGCCGGAATCCGATTTCTTCTTCGACGGTGGTATGTAGAGAGCGAGAAATGTTGCTCCATTGCTCGTGCATGCCGGTTTGTTGGGCAGTACTCTCTGAGAGCAGGAGTGAGAGTCGAGTGGCGAATCTTCTGGCTGTCTGTTGTGATTGCAGCTTTTCGATGTTGAGCATTCTTTGCGTAGTTAGATGTACGTTTTTTGCTGCACAGAGGGGTGTGTGCAGTTTGGCAGCAACAAGATAATGATCCGAGTCGATGTTGGGTCCTCGGATCGTACGTACATCTAATACACTAGGATCGTGTCTTCCATCTATCACAACATGATCGGCGCACGCGCGTATTGGCATATACGTCACTGTTAACAGTTATAATTTCGATGCTGTAAAAGATTTCGTACATTTAGGAACCACCATTAACTCCGATAACAATGTCAGCCTAGAAATCCAACGTAGAATCTCTCTTGCCAACAAGTGCTACTTTGGGCTAAGTAGGCAAATGAGTAGTAAAGTCCTCTCTCGACGAACAAGACTAACAAGACTCTACAAGGCTCTCAGGACGGGCATGATTCCTAACGTGTGGTGCAGAAGCTTGAATGATGACAACATCCGATGAAGCGACGCTTGGAGTATTTGAGAGAAAGATTGTGCGAAAGATTTTTGGACCTTTGCACGTTGGCAGCAGCGAATATGGCAGGCGAAGGATCGATGAGCTGTATGAGCTTTACGACGTCATAGACATAGCGCAGCGAATAAAGATCCAGCGGCTACGTTGGCTGGGTCATGTTGTCCGAATGGATACAAACGCTTCGGTTCTGAAGGTATTTGATGCGGTACCAGCTGGTGGTAGCAGAGGAGGAGGAAGGCCTCCTTTGCGTTGAAAATATCAGGTGGAGAAGGACTTGACTTCACTTGGTATGTCCAACTGGCGCCGGTTAGCACGAGAAAGAAACGACTGGCGTGCTTTGTTAAACTCGGCAAAAACCGCGTAAGCGGTTATCGCGCCAATTGAAAAGAAGAAGAAGTTATAAGCGCCCGAAGATATGCTATAGGCAATAGGGAATCGGAAAGCACGTCACTGGTATTTGAAATCGATACAAATTTTTGTAAAAAAAGTTACAAAACAAAGTGAGTGCTTCGTCGAATTTGTATGAGTTTGTCAAGTGCCGTTACATCTGTCATAAAATGGCACATCATTTGTACTTTTCATTTATTGCCAATTGACGTTTTTCAACGACTTACCACGCAATGCATTTCACATGTATTTGCGACTTTTTGCTTCAGTCATAAAAATGTATTTTATTCGTACGTTCTTTTTATTTTATGCCATTTAATTTTCTTTTTATGCAAACTTATACATACAATTCATGTGCATGCACGGCAGTGACAGAAGTTCGATAATTTTCGCTGTTTTTATTTGAAGCAATAAATCGCTACATTGGCACCTAAATACATATCCGTAGGCATCTAAGTCTGTCGCACGCACGTTTGTATATGAGGTGTGTTCAAAAAGTATCGCGAATTTTGAATTTTCGCAGGTTACGTACATATATTCGAATTTCGATTTTTTGCTGGCGATATGTTGGTACTCATGTCTCTCCCTCATGCTGACGAAAGTTCGGCCATTTTGAATGTTCAGTTAATTGTTGACAGCTGCTTTGCTTACAGGTGTTTCGCCTCGTCTTCGATTTTTACCTATTCGAAAAGATTGATCAAAGAAGGTGTATCAAATCAGCATTTGTGTGAAAAACGGAATTAAGTACGCGGAATCATTCCGAATGTTGACTGTGTCATACGGAAAAGCTACTTTGGTCAAAAACAACGATTATCGGTGGTACAAAATGTTCTCAGAAGGCCGAGAAGATGTGAACGTCGAAAAGCGTGGGGGACTTCCTAGCACTTCAACAACAGACGAAAAAATTGATGAAGTGAAGAAAATGATGTTGGTCAATCGTCGAATCAGCGTTAGAGAAGTTGCTGAGGACCTAGACATATCGATTGGCTCGTGCCATTCGATTTTTTTTTCAAAGATTTGGTCATGAGACGGGTCGCCGCAAAATTCGTACCAAAACTGCTCAATTTCGACCAAGCAGCACGAACAATGCTAAGGAGATGTTGGACTTTGTCCGCGACGACCCAAATTTGCTCCAGAGGGTCATAACTCGTGATGAATCGTGGGTTTATGGTTATGTCGTGGAAACTAAAGCTCAATCATCTCAATGGAAGCTGCCGCATGGACCAAGACCGAAAAAAGCGCGCCAAGTTTGGTCGAATGTAGTAGTTTTGCTTACCGTTTTCTTCGATTGCAGGGGCGTTGTGCATCACGAGTTCTTGCCACAGGGTAAAACGGTCAATAAGGAATATTACCTGTAAGTTATGGGCAATTTCCGAGAAGCAATCCGCCAGAAACGCCCGGATTTGTGGAAGAACAAAAATTGGCTCATGGATCACGATAACGCCCCTGCTCTCACATCGTTGCTTGTGCGCGACTTTTTGGCCAAAAACAACACACTAATGATGCCACAGCCACTGTATTCCCCGATCAGGCCCCTTGTGACTTTTTCTTGTTCCCATGAAAGAACGATGCTACACTACGATTGACGAAATAAAGACGGCATCGAAGGAGGAGCTGAACAAGATAAAAAAAAAATAATTTTTTGAAGTTCTTCGAAGATTGGAAAAATCGTTGGCACAAGTGCATAATATCTCGTGGGGATTACTTTGAAGGAGAGAAAACAGATATTAATGAATAAATAAATAATTTTTGAAAAAACACAAAATGCGCGATATCCTTTGAACACACCTCGTATGTTCATATATGCAGTGTAGGTATGTACATGTGTCAATTAGCTGACTTGTTCACTGGCCGTAGCGAAAGTAATTAAATTTAGCCATAAACTCCCTTGCCGGTATTTCCTTATGTGCTCCGAATCTTTCTGAATTTTGTACCGATTTTTTTACGTGCGTAGCACTTATGTTTCAGTTTTTTTACGATTTGTACGTAACGTTAGCATCGATCGCTAAGGGAATTCCAAAAAGTAGCGAAAATAAACACCAAATAAAAAACGATAAAAAATTGACAAAATTGCTGTTTATTTGTTTGTTTGTTAGTTTTTTACTGGTGTGTACAAGTACGCTGGATACAGCTATGGGATAGGATATGTCACTTCATTGACTGTACCACATAAATATATGTACATTTTTACATATGAACAATGCGTTTATTAACTAAAGAACCGGGACTTATGGAAAAGTTCGACAATAACTATTTAATTTTTATACTTTTTTTTGGGAAAATATAGTTCATTATTCTAAAAAAAAACATATAATATAAATCTAAGTTTTAAACTTTGTGCAAATTTAAAACGAAATTCCGCAAATTCTTGCCATACCATTTTGTGTGTGCTGTCAGTTGTGCATTGGTGTCCACAGTTTGCCCTTCTCAAAAAATGTAAATTACTAAATTACTCAGAGGTTAACATATCAAAACTTAGTATGTATGGGTTTTCTAACTACAGTCCCAACCCAACGAATTCAGAACGATGGTTACAGCTTAAAAAAATGTTAGAGCGCTAAATAAAAAATATCATTACGCCCTTCTCACACATTTTTTATTCTACGAACTATTTCACCTCCCCTCGCACATTAAAAGAGGTTCTTGCTTATAGATACATATAAGTATACAAGTATATTAATAAAACCACTTGCTGAGCTATTTATGTACAGTCAACTAAAGTTTGGATTAGTTCTGAAAACATAAATGAGTCAAATAGCTTTTCAGTTACACCTCATTAAAGTTCACCAAGCAATTTATTTAGGATATTAATCATTTATTCTAATCCTGCACTTTACCACGTCCTCCTCACATCAACATTATTCCCATTATCGTCTTTGTTTTACTAAGCTAATGAAAACTATTTGCGGCAGCTAAGTTTCAAATGTGTTGACCTTTTAATTCTCGCTTTCATTTGTCTTTATTATTTATGAAGAAATATTTATAGTTTTGTTATTGTGCGTGTTACGTATACGTTTCCCCCCCTGTAATATCGCGTTATTGTCATCGCTGTCGTCTGTTATACCTTCTGCTATGTGTCGTTGATATTCAATACTTGCACTACCTTTTTGCCTGTTTCACTGTCGTTTACTTTGTTGTTGCTGACTTTTAGTCACGTCACGTCAGCTTAGCCTCTGCCAATCATTAAAGTAAATAATTTATACACTCAGTAATGTTATCTATTTCTGACGGCAAAGCGGGCTTTAAGCAGAATAAAATGGGGATGATAGTTGAGCACGTACAGGAGTGGAATGCGAAAAGGTGGCTAGTTTATCAGCGGGTGAAGAAACTAATTAATTTTATAGGTAGAAGGGGATTGTGTAAATACTACGGGAAAGCAAAATTCGGAAAGTGTGAGTGGTCGTATATTGGCAATATAAACTAATAAAACATCCCTTTATCACAAGATGACCTAGAAAACTACAATGTAACCTAGAAAGTACAGTATTAGAGCTGGGAGGTCATTGGTAGGAAGTTTTTCCAAACATTTTTAACTTTCTCCCCTCAGTTAAGCAATTAAAAGGATTTGAAATGGCTAAAAAGTAAGTTGCTTAAAATTTAATAACAGGTTATTTTTCTTTGAAAATTCTTTACATCTATTGATTCCTTTGAATATATATCTCGAAAAATTACATTGCCGAAAGTTAGTCTAATACCATAAGTCAAGTTACATCTAAAGTTTCATTAATATAAAAATAAAAATGTATAAAAAAACGTTTGTCCTAAATCAACGAAGACGGCGACGTAGTGACTGACGCCCAGGGCACACTTAAGTTATGGGGGAAACACTTCTCACATGATAAATGCCCATAAAATGAGAATCGACACACAGCCTCTTCGTTCGACAAAACGGAAGTAGCCCATCCTTTTACTGTACTTTACCTAAGTTTTACAGTGACATTAATATCACTCATCCTAACAGCGACTTCGTTAGTTCTGCCCTTTCTAGCTGGATAAAGTTAGGAAACGAAATGGCTGAGTGAATACCTGCTGAAAAGATCAACTGGAGAAGGACCTAAGATGGAAAAGAAACTATTGGTGTGCTTTGTTAAACTCAGCCGATTATCGTGTAAAGTAGAGTAAATACTAATTATGTTTGTCTGAGTCTAAATCAGATAAGGACGAAGCAGTAAAGCTCAATATTCAATAACATTCCTACTTTTAAAACTTGCTTTAAAATTACCACTCTCATAAATCTTCAGCTATAAGAGCTAGAAAACTACTTCTTATGTCTGCTGCAAGCTCCTAACCGGAAATTAGGAAAACATATCCTTCGACATCTTTGCTTTATTGTAATTTTTCCGCATTTTTCATGTCACTTCACAGCTGCATGATTATAAATATGCAAGAGACTTACTGCCGCTTGCACTCGGGGCTAATTTTGATTAAAAAACTAATATAACAAAACAGCGTCACAGATAATGTGTGCTTGCCAAGGTGAAACTTAAGTGCCAACAAGAACGGAATCCACTTAACATGAACCGTTCATCTTCATGGATGTGAGAAGGTAAGCTCAATACCAACTTTTCTTCCGCTTTTTACGGCAACTCGGCAACTCGGCTACGCAGCATAATTCAGCGTTGCTCATTCGCGTTCAACTGCAGGTGCCCTTCCACACTTCCGTTCATTTACCATGCAATTTATAACAGCATGAGCGCGTACATACACATACATGTTTTGCATATGAGTATGTGTATATATATTTTTTAATATCCGCTTCATAGCCAAAGAAGACCACAACGTATCTATTAGTTTATCCGTCGACTTTTCGCTGCCTCATTTTTTCGCATCAACTGTCAACAATTTGATTAAAAACAATGTCAATGGAAAAGTTCCTTCACCTTTCGTCAAGCGAGCTCAAAACTGGTGGAAGGAATATTCAGTTTGTTGGTTTCCTGCTAAAGGATGCCAACAAGCTTCTCCAGGCTTAAATATTAGCTGTGAAAGGGAGAGTGAAGTGTGTCATTGAAAAGTGTGCATACATTAATATTAATAAGAAAACTTTTTTGTTAAGTGTGCAGAGAAACGCAAAACATACACATACAGAGATGCCAATAACGAAGTCATAATTTTAATAAGGGAAGAAGAAATGCTTATGCATTTGTTTGTAGGTAATTTCTTGCGCGTATGCAAAACTTTCATTCATTCAGCTTCACAGCCTAACAAGGAAAACACGTTTTTTCAAAATCAGCTTTATTCATCAATGTAGCGATATCCTCTTTATTCGAGCGATATTTCTTACAGGCGAGGATTTTTTTAAGTCTGCGAACGGCCAGTAGTCCCTGGGAGCCAAATCTAGCAAATCATTCAAAACGATTTTGTGGATTTTTTTGATTTTTTCTGGTGTTAGCTTTTCAAGCACTGCTTCGCTTAATCGGTATTTCTTCCCATCAAGAAGCAGTGTAAAACTAAAACACGAAACTCACAAATTAATGAATGAAATAATATCATGAAATTTTAAGAGCTATTTTTTTAAGGTTAGTACTAACTGAAGGTGAGAGGAAAGGAAAGGAAAGGAAAGGAAAGGAAGGAAGGAAAGGAAAGGAAAGGAAAGGAAAGGAAGGAAAGGAAAGGAAAGGAAAGGAAAGGAAAGGAAAGGAAGGAAGGGAAAGGAAGGAGGGGAAAGGAAAGGAAAGGAAGGAAAGGAAAGAAAAGGAAGGAAGGAAAGGAAAGGAAAGGAAAGGAAAGGAAAGAAAAGAAAAGAAAAGGAAAGGAAAGGAAGGAAAGGAAAGGAAAGGAAAGGAAAGGAAAGAAAAGAAAGAAAAGAAAGAAAAGGAAAGGAAAGGAAAGGAAAGGAAAGAAGGAAAGAAAGGAAAGGAAAGAAAGGAAAGGAAAGGAAAGGAAAGGAAAGAAAGGAAAGGAAAGGAAGGAAAGGAAAAGGAAAGGAAAGGAAAGGAAGGAAGGAAAGGAAAGGAAAGGAAAGGAAAGGAAAGGAAAGGAAGGAAAGGAAAGGAAGGAAAGGAAAGGAAAGGAAAGGAAAGAAAGGAAAGGAAAGGAAAGGAAAGGAAAGAAAGGAAAGGAAGGAAAGAAAGGAAAGGAAAGGAAGGAAAGGAAAGGAAAGGAAAGGAAAGGAAAAGAAAAGAAAAGAAAAGAAAAGAAAAGAAAAGAAAAGGAAAGGAAAGGAAAGGAAAGGAAAGAAAAGAAAAGAAAAGGAAAGGAAAGGAAAGGAAAGGAAAGGAAAGGAAAGGAAAGGAAAGGAAAGAGAGGTCGAACGTACAATAATAAATCTATGTGTTAGACCCGGGACGTTTTCTTATATTTTCTTATAATTTTCCCTTTGTGTCACTGACTTTGATGGCAACATAAAATACTTATCATCATCTAGTTAGGCAGATTTAAGATGTAATTTGTCGTAGAAATTCAACCAACCACTAAATAATGAATGGATTTTATATATAAGTAAAAGGTCTTTCAAAAGTGACGCCTAGATGTCAGTAGTGAATAATTGGTCCTTCCTCGATGGCCCTGTTTTTCTATGTCCTCTTTGACACTTCTCAAGTAGACAGATGCATAACTTCAACCATAGATACTTACACGAAGCAACCCGTTGAAACTATTGAAACTTATTATGAAAGTCATCGATCTTCAAGAACAACAGATCGCAAAACTCGTGTATTGCTTGGTAGAAATAATCGTCCAAATTGTCGACAATTCAAATGCTGGTGAAAAAATGTCAAGAAACTGGTTCTGTCGAGAATAAAAAAAATTACTGGCAGACTAAAAATAGGATGATCTGTTGACAATGTTGCTGCTATAGCAAAAAATTAAGTGAAGTAAAATATAATAATTTAAAAGAAATGAAACGAAAATAAAATTAAGTCCAATTTAATTTATTCTGTTGTTCCGAAGCCGTTGGAAAGAAGTAAAATACCCCTGTTTTTTGACCTGATTTCAAGACTGATGATGCCTGTGAGCAAACCTAAATATCTATATAAAGGGTGTTTTTTAAGAACTTGAGAACTTAAAATAATAATACAAAACAGAAATATTTTTGGAATGAATTTGCTTTATGATTATTTCCACTATAATATAATTTGATGGGATCTATTATTTTATATTTGTGGCCGCCATAGCCGAATGGGTTGGTGCGCGACTACCATTCGGAATTCACAGAGAGAACGTCGGTTCGAATCTCGGTGAAAACACCAAAGTTAAGAAAAAATTTTTCTAATAGCGGCCGCCCCTCGGCAGGCAATGGCAAACCTCCGAGTGTACTTCTGCCATGAAAAAGCTCCTCATAAAAATATCTGCCGTTCGGAGTCGGCTTGAAACTGTAGGTATCCAGTACATTTCCATCGATCCTATTTTTGACAAGTTTTTTCAAGAAATCTGGCCATTTGGCATTAGCGCTGTGTGCCAAGTTGCACCATCCTGTTGGAATGTCGAAGATGTTTCGCTGATTGAGTTTAGGAAACGAAACACCCGACACTTTACCTTGATTAATTTTAATTCACGAGAGTATAAGAATAAGAGATTAGAGTTCCTTAAGGGGTTATACGCAGTTAAAAAAATCGATTTTTTTTATTGCATTTTTGTAATGTACATATATTCAAAAGTATACGCACGAAATTTGAAGTAGATCTAAGCAATACTTTCGGAGTCATACCTAAATATGTAGAGATGCCTCGGCACGTTTTAAGGTAGATATTGAAACTTTAAACGTGTTTTTTTCAAAACGGCATTTTTCAAGTCGGTGTACACGATATCTCGAAAACGGCTTGTTTGATCGGTCAACCGCTTTAACTCAATCTTTAAAGATACATTTTCTAGTTACTAATCGTTCCTTTTGTAAATCTGATACGTATTTTTCATTTCATAATCAATTTACGGCCAGATTTTAACGTAAAAATCGAAATCATTTCTTTTAAAAGCTGCCATTTTGTGAAAAGCCGAACGATTAATTACTAGATAATCTAATATATTAACAAAATTTGTTTGGTTCTTTGATTTCAGATAATCCAATCCTGAGTTACGATGCACACCGTAAATCGTCTTTTTGTAAAGGAGGCTCCAGAAATCGCCTGCAGCGCGCTCTATAATCAACATTTTCATAAATAAAAAATTTTGTTACGTTCTTGAAGGATGATTTTATAATCGCCAAAAATTTTCAAATTAAAATATTCTGAAGTTTCTTCAGGATAAATCCTTGACAACCCGTCTTTTATTTGCTTCATAACTGCGTATAACCCCTTAAAGTATTAATTGAAAAAAAATATATATATAATATAAATGTAGCCAAGTTATCGGCAAATTAACGGGTCGATAATTTCGATTTGATGCCGAAATATCGGGATTTTTCCCGCGATATAATTTTCGTAAATTCAGAAAAAATTTAATGTGCATTTCGTACTTTAAATATTTGATTATTTAAGTTACGAAGGTTTGTTATTTTGTTTATAATTTAAAACAACAGAAATAAACAATTCTTAAAAAAATAACCCATAGGATAAAGAGTCTTTTAAATTCTATTAACTTAACAGCCGTAAGATTAAATAAATGTTTCTCATTTCCTAAAAATTCTGTTTGGGTTGAAATAATTAATACGAGTTAAAAAATATATTGCTATTAAAAATAAAGTCGTATTAAATTTAAAATGCGCTTGGGCGAAGCAAAAAAAATGCGAAGTTATTTAAAAAAAAATGTGAGTGGTTCAGTGAAGAATGTAATTGTGAATACATACTAGAAGTTATAAGGGAATGGTGGAGGATATAGATGTGTTTGACGAAAACGCGTTTAAAGATACTGTGCGCATTAGGCTTAGAGGAGTTGTACCGGAATTAAGAATAAATTTTGGTTTCCGTTTTTTTCCACCATAAACTTTGAGTATTTAATTTTTAAGGTTTAAGCCATCTTAAACCAAGTAAAAATCTACTTTTACAATCTCTACAATTTTCTAAACCCCCTAGGAGATTTAAAGAAGTAAAATTAATACATCAGTATCGACGGGCAAACCAAGCATTTTCAGCTCCCAACTATTGTAGGAATAGCATATTTTGGGTAAGCAGCGCTGCAGGATGATTTATTATGGGCTATTCTTGCTGTTAAAGTATAATCTTTAGTGTAGACCCGACAGCCATGGGATCACATGAAGGCTGACGAAATCCTCGCCAAAGCTCACAACACTTGTGTAGCAAAATAACCTCCTCGTTCCTCACGTGCAGCCTACTAGACAAATTTTAAACGCTCGTAGAAACGTTTTTAAAACAGTTATTGAGCTAGTGACCATTTGTATAGCCAGCTGCACATATTGTTTGTACTAAAATGTAAACACTTCTTCTCAAAGCTGGTAATACTGTAAAAAAAAGCACATTGAGTCTCATCACCTGAACGAAAAACAGTTTTAGTAAAGTAGTAAGCCAAAATATTTCAAATTTTCAAAATTGTGAAGCAGAAAAAATCGAAATAATATTTAATATTATTGTTTAAACTACAGTTAACAAGGTAATGTATAAATTCTTTCAATTACTTTCTTCTAATACCGTTATTTTTGGCAATTTTTTTCATGACCAGCCAGCTGCACATTTGTAACGTATTAGTATAAATATGGCAACTAAACTTTCGGAGCAGCAAATTTTCGATATACTCTTGGAAAGTGATGTTGAGGGAATGTCAAGGATACGTATGTATTTTCGACCTGTAATAAAAGTTCCAGCTATCACCCAAATCCCTAGAGATCGATTTTTCAAGTTGAGATATGCCATGCATTTTGTTGACAATATGTCAGTTACCGAAGAGGATAAAAAAGATAACCTTTGGAGAATTCGACCAGTACTAGACGTTTTGTTGGGAAAGTGTAGATCGATACCTAAGCCCAATAAATGTAGCATCGACGAGCAAATGATTCCATTTTCAGGAAAAACGAGTCTTAAACAATACGTAAAAGGTAAACCAAATCCAGTGGGATAGCATCGACAGATGGTTTGATACTGGACTTTTTTATATACCAAGTGGCAAATACATGACCCGACGGAAAGCCTGATAAATATTTGGAAATTGGTGGTGCGGTGGTAAAAAAACTTTCTACACACCTCAATAAAGGTTGTGAGATATACATTGACCGCTATTTTACCTCTATAGCTATTCTCGAGTATTTTTTGGATAAAGGTATATTTGCAACAGGTACTATTCAACTTAACAGAGTGCCTAAGGAACTTCGGGCAAAGTTATCGAACGACAAAGCGTTGTTAAAAAAGGGTAGAGGTAGCTTCGAAGAATTCATAAGAGAAGATGATAAAATGTGCATTGTTAAGTGGATGGATAGTCGCTCTGTATTAATAGCTTCAATATCGAGTGGATCATATCCTCTTCAATCCGCTCGACGATGGGATAAAGTAGGCAGAAAATACATCAACATCGATTGTCCAAATGCGATTTTACGTTATAAGCAACGCATGGGAGGAGTAGATTTAGCGGATAGGTACGTCTCCTCTTACAGGATTGCTATTCGCACCAAAAAGTGGCCTTTAAAGGTATTTTGGCACTTTGTCGATGTCGCTACATGCAACTCTTGGATTTTGTATAAAAGAGATAAATATGCATGAATTAAATAAAATGAATGCTTTGCGTTTTTGGTATTATAACGTTTTTTCCTCAACTTAGTTACACAAGTCCAGCGTGCTGCACCTGCAATATGTCATAATCCTTTCGTCCTTCATAAACTTGAAACAAATTTTTCTCTTAATTTTGACGCTGTAGTTATAAAAAACACATTTTTAAAGAAAGTGAATGTTTTTTTTTTCTCGGGACCATCCTCCTAGCACAAAAATATGTAGAAATTCAAGATAAAGAAGTTTCTAGCACAAAAAGTTCGGCTACACATTGCTTACGTCACTAAAACATCACTAACAGCTTTGAAATCGAAAGCTTTAACTCACCCAACTCACCCGAACGCCTAGGAATGATCCATATTCTCACCTGATTGCTTCTCGAAAGGTTTCGGAATTTCTTCAACACAGAATCCTCACGTACGCTGAAAGGCTCGTAAAAAATGTCATGAGGATATTCTGCACCACACTTCCAATTTAAAATTCATGTTGCACATCATTCATGCAAAATTCTCCACAAATGGAATTGTATATTTGTCAATTGTTATTCACTCAATACTGGCAGGCACAGTACGTGGACATAATCGAAGGTAAACACAAAATGCTGCAAAGACACCAAAGGTAGAAGTATTTAGATTGGAAAGTAAGAACAGTAAGTAAATTTTTGCGCCTATGAGAGTAGCTACATATTTACGTACATACATTAATATCAACGCATGAGTGGGATGCACATACACACTTCAGATAGGAAGACAAGATGATTGCACAAGCATCAATGGTTGCTGCTCTCCCCGCACATTTGATGTTTGCTCACGTTTTCTACTTTTGGCTCACGTTTCTTTTTTCACTCACGTTCACTTGCACTTCCGGAGGCAATAAATGTACAGCGAATGCATTTCTTGTGAAAAGTTTGAACTCTGGCTTCTCACAGAAAGCTGCTGAAGTAGCAGCTCAAAAAAAACGTGGAAAAGCTAACAATGAGCCATGTGAGCGAATATAAAAATATAATGCGTAAACGGTAAGCAAATGGATTATTGAGAAGAAAGGAAAAATATTCGTAGAAAAAAATATTCACAGTTCTTCTTGAGGTCAACTGAGTGTGCAAAAGAGTAGAACTATTTCCATATATAATCATCATTAAAACTATTATAGTTCACTTTGAAAATAGAGATAATTTCGCGGAGGAAATTGGAAGATATTCGAAGAGACAAGAGATTTTAATTAGTAGAGAATTCAAAATTTATGCACCATTTTTTAACTCACCTTTCACTTTAATATGCTAAAAAATGTATTTGAAACGATCAATTTATTCTTTGCTTACGACATCTGATTTTGACTGGCCAATGTGTTTTTCTATGCAGTGATAAACTTCTTTGTTTTAAAGGATTTGCCATCTAGTGAATGTCCAAAAGTTCAGCATATGATAAAATTGACGTGGTTACTAAATAAAAAGAAGTTTCGAATGTTTGGTGCTCACACCAAAGTCTTTGAACAGAGTGATGGGGAGTACCAGAGATACCGTATAATGTTCGTACTACGTTACGTGATAACATCAATGGATATTGCGATGAATGGGTCTTAGTCGAACAGAAATCTTGTAGGTCGTCCGCGTAAAGCAAGAATCCAGAAAACAAAACAAAAAAAGGAGATGTCTATATCATCAATAATAAGAATAAGTGTAAATGCAGCATCCATTACCTAAATAGGGAATTCAGCTACTTCAGAAATACTCGTATAGAAAATACGATAACAAAAATTCTTCTGTGAATACAAAATCTTATTGTAATGCGAGGTTTTTGATATAATCACTTTACTGGGCAATACTTTTTGATTACCCAGTTTCTTTGAAAAATGCGCAACACTTGGGTTTTCTATAAGTTTTTGGTTTTCGTCATCCTGTTCTGATTTGGCTGAATTTTTTTGTTTTTCATTAACGATTCTTAGATATTGTTTAGAAGCGTTGGCAATTGCACCTTGTATAGGTATATAAAAGGATACTAATACACAATTTTTAATTGATAATTTAACTTGATTTAAGAGGCATTTTACCACATAAACGTCAATCGCTCTCCATGAGGTCTGCTACCCATATGCGTGAAAACAGAGGACTCAAAAAGCTTCTCTGTAGAACACCTGCGTTTGCATTTTTTATAGACGAATATGCATTTTCGTGTTTTACGCAAAAGTACCTATCAACAAGATATGACTAGAGCGACTGACATTATTGTGTTGTCATTGGACTTGAGCTCCTAGAGGAGCCATTTGTGCCATACTTTGTCTAAAGCTTACACTACATCAACAAAACCCGCTGAGCACACGTTTTTCTTTTCCATAGCGCTTTCTAACGCGCTTACGGCTCTGAGTATTTGATCGATCGTTGAATGATGTCTTATAGCTGATTGCTACAACGTAGTAGCAATTTTTTGTTTGTTATTGACTTAGACTCTTTTTATAATTTTTTTTTTGTTTTTTGCAGAGGACGTTAAAATCAAAAATGTCAGAAACATCATCAAAGGTGCTGTCACACCAGTGGTATGTGGCGCATGCTCCCTCTAACCCTATAACATTCCTCCCCTCTCGGCTGATTCCAACCTGGTACTGCTAAAAAGAATTTCATCAAGGTGGAGCCGTGTTTATGCCTTTTAGACACACCAGGCTCCTGCGTCCAGGTTTCTCTCTTAATTGCGTATTGGGGTTATACGCTATCGATAGCATCCATTGGTTTGTCACCAATGGGGCATCGGAAAATTGCCATATAGTTACTCGATATCGACTTGTCGTCTGTTTGGGTTCGTCTTGAGACTTTACCCCACGCGTTCGTGCTTGTCGTCTGCTCGTGAATACAGTCATCCCCACAGGAGATTTGTTTCAAAATGGCTTCTTTGGGTGACGCATCTAGGCATCTCTTGGATGTTCTATATCGGTCGCATTCGCTTTGCTTCCACTTTGCGCTCCCATTCTAAGTTTCGCAGTTTTATTAATATCCTGCTGCAAACATCGAAATAACAGCCACTGTCTACTACTTCAGTTTGCGCAGTTAGGTACAAATTTCGGTGAACATATTTGACTAGTTAGATTAGGGTAACGTAAAGCCAGGTGACTAGCAAACATGTTTTACTATGGCAACATATGAGATTCACTAAGTATCTTCTTTTGTCAGATCCCTTGGTAGCAGCTTATTTTGAAACGCACCCATTCGTGGATGATAGGTTAGGTTAGGTTAAATGGCTGCCCTAGCTAAAGGGCTCACTTGGACAAATGTTAGTAAATTCGTCCGTTGTGGTGCCATACATGGGAGAGGGGAAAGGAGATGGGAAGAAAGAAGGAGCCTTGGGATTAGATACGATGATGACCATACATTTTACGACGGCGCCGACGGGGGCTGATTTGCGTTCGTAGTTAGCCGTAACAAGCTACTAGTGAACTTCACCAACTTTATGATATCTACACCGGCTATATCCGCAGGCGTAGCGAAAAAGTGAGAGCCCAGATATCTAAGTCTTTGCCACACGAGAGCAGGGCAGCTGAGAAGAAGGTGTTGAGATGATTCCACCTCGTCCTCCAGACAGTTTCTGCAGAACGGACTTGAGGCAATCCCAAGTCTTACGGCGTGAACACCTAACGGACAGTGTCCGGTAAGGATGCCCACCAAATTTGAGAGCTGGGGTTTTGTTAGCCCTAGGAGTTCCCTTGAGCGTCCTCGATCTACCCGTAGCCAGAAGGATCTCGCGACCTTGCACGTTTGCGCAGTAGCCCAGCGCTCGCTGAGTTGACTCGAGGCCCATCTTTCCAGGAGCAGACCATAGGTTCTCAGGGGAACCCCAATTCTCTCATTTCGCGACTAAACCGTCTCCAAAGTTCCCTGTCTAGTCAGCTCATCAGCCCAGCAGTTTCCCTCTATGCCGCTGTGCCCGGGAACCCAAATGAGCCTGATGATGAAGTATTCGGATGCAATCGAGAGAGAAGCCAGACGTTCTCCGACCAATCTCGAGCGCATAAACAGCGAGCCCAAGTCCCTAATTGCCGATTGCCTATCGGAGTAGATATTTACTTCCTTAACGGTAATTACCGAATTGAGCAACCAGTCCACCGCTTCCTTAATTGCGGATACCTCCGCTTGGAAAACACTACAGTGGTCCGGGAGCCTAAATTTAAGTTGGATGGGAGGCGCCTTACAGAATACTCCCCCACCAACCCTTCCGTCCATCTTCGGGCCATCCGTGAACATGTTTGCCATGTCTTGCCGCCGAATGTTGCACCCCGCTCACTCATCAATTGAGGGAATGTGGGTAGAAAAAGGTCCGCTCGGACCTAGCGTAGGTGTACAGTGGTCCAGCACCATAGGGATGAACTCAAAGTCTTTAAGAATGCTAGAGTATCCGTAACTTAAGTCTAGCCTATGACCCGAACACCTTAATCTGATTGCGGCGTGTGCAGCGGTAGTTTTCCCTACAATGTCCACGGGCGCCACATTCAGCATAACGTTAAGCGCTAGAGTAGGAGTGGTACGGAGAGCCCCACTGATTCCAATGAGGGCAGACCTTTGTACCTTCTCCAGCTTCTTAACTGATACCATCCTTTCTAGCGAGTTCCACCAGACAAGGACTCCGTATAGCAAGATTGGTTTTATAATCGTGTTATAAAGCCAAAAAGTAACTTTAGGCGAGAGCTCCATCTTTTGCCGATAGCGCCCCTGCAACCATACAAGGCGACTGTTGTCTTTCTGATTCTCTCCTCAATGTTTGGCTTCCATGTAAGACCTCTGTCAAGGATGAGTCCCAGGTACTTCACCTTGTCAGAGAGCACCAACGGAGCGCCCGATATTGAGGGGAGAAACACTCTTGGTACTTTGTATTTCCTCGTAAATAAGACGAGCTCCGTCTTCAGAGGATTAATCGGTAGGCCGCAATTAGCGGTCCAATTTATAACTAGATTCAGATAACCCTGCATCAGTTCCATCAGAGTATCTAGAAACTTGCCTCTGACAATAAGTGCCACGTCATCCGCGTAGGCAATCACCTTACAGCCCCTCCCCTCCAGCTCCTCCAGCAGACCGTTAAGTACGGCAACCCAGAGTAGTGCCGAGAGAACACCGCCTTGCGGAGTGCCTCTGTTCACTTGCCGGCGGAGAGAGGTATCACCCCATTCTGCCACGACCGTTCTATCGGTAAGCATCGTGTGGATAAGCGTTATAAGTTCGGTCCCGACTCCTAGTTTACCTAGCGACCTGGTGATTGCCTCCGGGAGGACATTGTTAAAAGCCCCCTCAATGTCGAGGAAGGCACCCACAGTGAACTCCTTCTGGTGGAGAGACACCTCGATGTCCTCAACAATTGTATGCAAAGCAGACTCTACCGATCTGCCTTTACAGTAATCATGTTGAGCGTACGATAAACGCCCCCGAGGAATTTCACTCCTTATGTGCAGATCAATCAGCCTCTCCAGGGTTTTTAAGAGGAACGAGGAGAGACTGATTGGTCTGAAATCCTTAGGGGATACATGTGAAATCTTACCTGCCTTGGGTATGAAAGTTACTCTCACAGCCCTCCAAGATCTGGGTATGTAGCCCCTATCTATGCAGCGCGCGTAGATAGGAAGAAGCCAATGACAAGATAGCTCAGCAGATTTCTGCAGTTGAGCCGGTATAATGCCATCGGGCCTAGGTGACTTGAAGGGATGATATACAAAGAAAATACAAAAACGCGATTATCTGAAAATTCCTCAAACTTAAAGTAATGGTCCCTTGATATTTCAATTCATAGAATTTCTGTTTTATTAAACACTTCTTTTATTTAAAATTCCCATGCTCTTGCTTGGCAAACTGAACTTTATTTATAGTTTTTCATTGTCCATAGAGTTTGAAAAGTGCAAAATTTGTTTGACAATTTAATGAAATTTTACCTTATATGTGCATATGTGTGTGTGCAAGAGTAAAAATATAGGAATACGATTTCTTCCAATCATTTTATTTGCTGCCAATTTCCGTATGTTTACAACAACAAATACATAGATCTGTATAAATAAAATATTCAATGGCTGCAGATGATAAATTACGTGCGCAAGTGTACATACCCGAGTTTACTTACACATGCATACATACATGTACATATATACTATATATATTTTGTAAAATTTTGTTATAAAACAAAGACGAAATTACATAGAACTCAAGGCTATCGCAGCCTGTTCTACAGTTCGAAACGTTGAATGGTGTCCATTATTGCTAGGAAATATGTGATGAGGTAACTTAGTACAGTTACTGTAATGTGCAACGTGATACCTGCACAATATATATATGTATATATAAATATATTTGGCGCGCGCAACCTTTTTGGGTGTTTGGCCGAGCTCCTCCTCCTATTTGTGGCGTGCGTCTTGATGTTGTTTCACAAATGGACGGACCTACAGTTACAAGCCGACTCTGAACGACAAATATTTTTTATGATGAGCTTTGCCGAGGGGAGACCGCTATTACAAAAATGGATTTCTTCATTTTGTTGTTTCACCGAGATTCGAACCTACATTTGCTCTGAACTCCGAATGGTAGTCACGCACCAACCCATTTGGCTACGGCTATGCTAGACATACCTATATACCTGTCTATACAATATAGTACATATGTATGCTTCAAGGAATGCTTTCGCAGCACCCTACTCGTGCAAAGTTGTATAGCAATATTCGCTTGCTCAGTAAGAAAGCAAATAGGTAAGAAAGAATTAATGTGGTAGTTTACGCGCAAACATTAGTGGTAGATTGTGTTTAAAGCTAGCAACTAGCAACTGCATCTTGCAACGAGTAGTAAATGAAATAAATTGAAAAACTCTAGTTGACTGGCGTACGAGCTATTGGATATTTAAGTGTGTGTCCATGCATATACGTCCATACACAACTATAAATATATAACATATATTGGACGTGAGTAAGATAATCGTAAATACACACTACGTACATAAGAATATTATTTTTGTTCGCAGCGTGACAGGGCGTATACGTGACGCATTCCCATTACTTTGATTGTTGCATTCTGATTGTGCAAACACCTGATGGTTATTAGCGTTCCGAGAAATGCCGTACAATGAAACTTCAAAGGTAGATAAAGAATTTTTCAATTTATACACCCACCATGTTTATATTTATGTATTAGTAAAACGTATGAAAAATCTTAAGGCCGGCGGGCCAATTAAAAAGTCAAAAAAATCGATTTTTTTCCCCCTGAAATCAATAGCTTAGATATTCAAGAACATGAGACACAAATTTTCAGAGTTAAATTCCAAGTATTTGCAGAGCTACAGAGCCGAGCGTAGTGCGGCGTCGAGCAACCATGCGCTTATTGTTGTAGTGTATTGTTTCTGTGTACGGCTCTGTAAGCGCGTTTTCCCGGCTTTTCATTTTCACGATTTTACCTAATTTATGTACACGATTGCATAAAAACTAAACGAGCTATCCATTTCATTCAAAATGCGTTATCTTCAGTATTGTTTTCTCTTCTATGTGAACTAAAAAAAACATCCAAAAACTTTTTTTAAGCAACTTTTTTACCCAGTTGAAGAGTTTTTTTTTCCCCTTGAAAAACCACTTTTTTTTCGACCTTCCCCAAAAATTCGAATTTTACGTGTTTCTCCCAATTTTCTTAGTTCACATCGAAGATAATTACATCAAAATTAATAATCTTTTTTTTTTGTTTTCAGATGAAAATTGCAAGTTGTATCTTGTACAGAAGTTGGATACTTCAGTGGCAAGGCGCTCTGGGAATCTATTGATAACTCGGCTTACAATATATTGTTGGAGATTGTACAAATTTTTTTTTTATATTAGTTCAAATATATATTGAACTATCCCCAAAACTTCATTTGGCTAATTGTTTTTTTTCTCATCCTACAACACTTCGCGAAAACTACTGAATTTAGGACATCTAATTGGCCCGCCGGCCTTAAAGAAAAACAGATCGCGGTAATTTGGTCAACGGACCCGCAATGATAAGCCGAATTACTCAGCAAACATTTGATGGAAGGAGTCACCCTAGTCCAATAAATACGCCAATTGCAAAATACCCAGGTGTATGCAAATTGAATATTCTCGTGTATTTATTAAGGTAGAAATTTCAAAAAATTGATTTTTTGGTTTTTCGCTATTTCGAGAGTATAGTATCTTTAGAATATACTGTGAAATTTTCATGCGGAAGTTCCCAATATTGTAGCTTCTGCAGCCCATTAACTAGGTAGAGAGCGGTCCGCGCGCTTCTGTACCTCAAACTTTAAACTCATTGATCTCGAAACGACTTTTTTCGGCTCGGCGAGGATGAAAACAAAAAAACTATTCAACCGAATCCCTTGAAATTTGAATACGTTGTTCACAACATGTATCGCTATCGTCAAAACTAGAATCATAATTTTATTTAAATAATTTCCTATTTTTTAAACTAAAAAACTAGTGAAAAAAACCCGATTTTACGAACTTTTTTTTCTAAAGTGCGCCATTTTGTCAATTTTTCATTTTTTCGATTTGTTCTAGTTCCGACCATAACTGCACTCTTTCTATTTAAGAATCTTCCTGAATTTTGTGTTTCAGATGAGTAGAAGTCTCGAAATCATCTACGCCGTCCGGGTTCGATTTTTCGAGAGGGTCATCTTCAGCGACATTTTTATAATAATAAATATTGTTTCAAAAGTAAAAAAAAAATTTTTTGTATGCTCAATAAACGTGCTAATAAGCCCGAAAAGTTGAAACATCGTTTTTTAAATTTTGAATGGCAAAAAAAAAAACGTGAAAATAGGTGAAATTTTCGTGCTTTAGACCACCGGGTACCCTTAAATACATTGAAAATCAATTTCAAACGCATGGATGCGTGCAACAAGTTTTAGGCTATTAGGAATATGTTGTAAATATTGATGCACTAAATTATCTACGCAAAGAATTCTAGACATCTAACTTATTTTATTTCGAATATTGTACGTACAGTTTATCGAAATGTAAGTAAAAGAGGAAATTTAATTGAAAACAAAAAAAAATCATAAATTGTATAACTTCTGAAACTAAAACTGTATGAAATGTAATGAAATGCTTCCAGAATATTTAGAAGCGTGTGTAGAATAAAGCCGCTTCATCAGAGGATGCGGCATTGAGTCTTAACACTGCGTTACAAAAACGAACTTTTTTTCTGTCCTATGAACCAAATATACTTTTTCGGAAAGGGGAGAAGAAATAAAAATACACGTTTGTCGGCGATTTTCATGTACACGTCAGAATTTTTTTTTCTAAATTTTCGGCATAACTTGAAGGAAAATTTTTAATGCAACAACTTTTAATTTTAATATAATAAATTTAATAAAAAAATTCTGGGTTTTATATCTCTATTGTAATGCGGAGTGAAATACCTTTCTTTTGATACCCACATCGGCATATCTCATGCAATTTTTTTTTTTTTTTTCGAACAAGTGGCAACCCTGTGAAACATTGTCAGTGGCAACACCTAGGTGAAAAGTCTAGAAAAGTGGTACACTATCTCTGTGCCCAATTTCATTCAAATCCGTTAAGCTAATGCTGAGATCGTGTGGCTATACAGATATGCATACAAGTATTGCTCGTTTAAAGTTATAAAATACAAAAAAAAAACAATTGTGACGTGTACATGAAAATCGCCGATACACGTGTATTTTTATTTTTTATCCCCTTTCCGAAAAAGTATATTTGGTTCATAGGACAGAATGTGTGTAACGCGGTGTAAGTATCAGGAAATTGTACCGAACTTTATGAAAAATTTAAAATGTGCTCGAGGGTGACATAATATAGGGCTAAATAAGCTTAATAAATCCCAGGCTCATTCAGTCTCCACTTAACCTTTTTCATTTAATTGAACAGAGGCATATAATACGTTTATTTTCCCCAGTTACATGGTCTCAACCTTTAAACATAAAAAAAATTGTGTGTGAAACTTTTGTTTATCAGTTTTTATTTACTTTTTCAACTAGGCCTGAACTGCTGATTTTTGCCCCAAATTGGGCTAGAATTTTTTGAGTGATTTTGGCCGAGTTTAACAAAGCGGGCCAGTCGTTTCTTTCCCGTGCTAACCGGCTTCAGTTGGACATACCAAATGAAGCGAAGCACTTATCCACCTGATCTTTTCTAACACAGAGGAGGCTTTCTTATTCCTTTGCTACCACCCGCTGGTACCGCATCGAATACTTTTAGAGCCAGGGCGTTTATATCCATTCGGATGACATGATTTGGCCAATAGAACCACTAGACCTTTATTCGCTGCAATATATCTATGTCATTGTAAACCTCATACGGCTTATAGTACCATCGCCTACGATACGAACCATCACTAAAGTCAAAAAATCTTGCGCATAATCTTTCTCTCAATTACTCTAAGGGACGCCTCATGGGATACTGTCATGGTCCAAGCTAGTGAAGTGCTCATTTACCTACTAGTTCTAAGTAACACTTGTTGACAAGAGCGATTTTCCGTTGGACTTCAAGGCTGACATTATTATTGGTGTTGGAGGCACTTCGTCTTCTCCTTATTCAACACCAGACCAATTTAGCTTGCTTCTTTATCCAGCTTAGAGCAGAAGTAACCGACGATGTTAATATCATCGGCATGTGCCAGGAATTGTACGCTCTTATAACTGACTGCAGAGGAGATATTTGGTGTAATAAATATGTATGTGCAAGTAATATTAATTGTATTTTTAACGTTTGTAGAAATACATTTTCAATATTAATCGTTTGCTGTATGAAAATTGACTGAAATTTTTTATTTTTTCAACTATGAAGTTTCTTTTTTTTCAATTTCTAAGATTACAATTTTTTAACACACACAAAAAGAATAAACAGTTGAACTGTTGAACAGTAAAGATATTTAAGAATAAACAATTACAATTTATATTGTAACTAGCAACCCGCCCGGCTTTGCACGGGTATAAAATATATACCCTATGTCACTCACTGAAAAAATGATTAAAATCGATCCAGTAGCTTATTCATTACTGCCCGTGGCCCGCACGCGTTAAATTTGGAGTAAAGCATGAAGATTTCCAGCTATCTTTGGAATATCTAAATTCATACCCTACACTTTTACATATTTACTTTTTGCATTTTTACATATGCATTTATTTTATTTTTACAACAATTAATATATTACTGAATGTCTTTATATACAACGTTCATAGCCTTCTTGTCATTAGACAATAAAACATGTTTCCTCTAGAGGTTACTCTTGAAAGAGCGACATACAGTTGGCCTTGTGAAAAGCAGTCAACGCTCAAATCTATGTAAGCCTGCAACGTTGAATGTTTGATCCTGAGATTTATCAATGGTCATTGCAAAAGATGTCTTTTCCGGAAATTGTAAGCGTTTAAATTGGAATGGTAGATCCGATGGTATCAGAGGGATTCGGGTAATCAATACATCTTCTCCGGTACCACATCCTGTGAGTATTGTGCACTCTATTATGAAAGTTTTCAGTGGTTTTACCAGCAAACGCGTGCCATTGCAAAGTTTAGGTGGATTTAGGTTTCTTAATAAAATAACAGGACAACCTATTTTCAGCTCCATTTTGTGAGGAGGGAGTCCAGACGGATTCAAAGAATTTATAAATTCTGGAGGAAAATGAACGGCTTCTTCCAAATCGAGAACAGTATCGACCGAGTAGTATATGTTCGTCGGCGCATCAATCTTTGAAATAATCAAGTTATTTACTTTATCTACTTGTTCTTTAGTTGGTGACAGAATAGCTCTTTCATTAAACCAAGATATTGTCTTATAACTTATGTTATCAATGTCTGGATAGACATTGTTGACTAACTCTTGGATGTTGTCTAGCAGCATCTCTGGAAATAGCCTGTTCTCACGTGAAGATGACGAAACCCTCATATTAGTTTTAAGCTCTAATTTATTGACATGCGACCAAAGGTGGGATCTTTTTAGCGAAGCATTTATTTCGTCAGCACGTGTTCCTCGAGTCACAACTGGTAGGATTTGACGGAAATTTCCTGAGAACAGAATTGTACATCCACCCATAGGTGAATTTTTGATGCGCAAATCGCGCATTGTCCTATCCAGTGCTTCCACATACGTCTTGTTGGACATGGTAGCTTCGTCCCAGGCTATAAATGAGCAGTCACGCATCAATTTTCCTGTATTGCTCTGCTTAGAAACACTACAGACGCCGTTATCATCATCGGTGGCGATACATACATACATATGTACATACGTCCGAAATGAAATAATGCGAGCGATTCTTAAATACATACATACATACGTCACCATACGATGTAATTCAACATTAATGAGGTGTGGTGAGATTATCGCTTAACGCCTCTTGCTTCATTCGGTTGACAGCGAACAAACACTCAAACAGCTTTTTTTGGAAAAAGAGCTGCTTTTGTTTAAACAATTTTGGTTAATATTAACAAATAAATCAGTTATTTTTTTTGATGCAGAACGAAAGTAAATATTTCAAAGTTAAACTTCAAGAAAGTTTCATTTTAATTGGTTGATTCGTTTATGATTTATGACCGTGAAAACAAAAAAATTATGTTTTTTTGCCACATTTTGACCGATTGCCGCACCCCCTTTATATATTTCTTCACATTATATTGATATAAACCTTCCTCTTCAATCAATCTATCTTTAAAAAAAAACCGCATCAAAATCCGTTGCGTAGTTTTAAAGATTTAAGCATTCAAGGGGACATAGGGACAGAAAAAGCGACTTTGTTTTATAATATGTAGTGATAAACAAGGGCAAAAAGTAAGGTGAACTTATTTGTCAAACTTCGCGGGATTAAAAATTCGCTCTAGTTATTTTTTCCATGAGTTGGCAGCACTGTTAATAACATCTGGGCCAACTTTCATGTGAATGTCATTACCAGTAATACATTTACCTTTGTGTTTACCAAACGTCCAAGAGTGCATTTTTCGATTTTTACAATGTCTGATTTGATTGAACAGAGAAGTGCCATCAAATTTTGTTTGCGGAATGAAATTTCGGCTGCGGAAACGTTTAGCATGTTGCAGAAGGCATTTGGTGATTAGACCATGTCGCAGAAAAATGTTTATATGTAAGTGTACAAAGACTTCAAAGAGGGTCGAGAACGTGTTGAGGGCTTGGAGCGCTCCGGACGACCATCGACGTCAACAGATGACCAACACGTCAATAAAGTGAAGGAGTTAGTGCTCAAAAATCGTCGGTTGACTGTTAAAAACCTCACTGATATGATCGGAATATCAGAAGGATCTGTGAAAACCATTTTGAAAGACCATTTGGGCCTACGAAAAGTCAAATCTCGTTTGGTACCGAAAACACTCAATTTCTTGTAAAAGAGTCCTCGCGTTGATGTGTGTGAAACAATGGTTTCAAACTATCAGGACAAACTCAAATGCATCATTACGGGAGATGAGACTTGGATTTATGCTTACGACCCTGAAACAACCGACCAATCAAACGAATATGGTGCCAAAGGCGAGGCCAGACCGAAAAGAGCACGTCAAAGTCGTTCAAAAATAAAGGTCACGATGACATTTTTTTTCGATTTTCGTGGTGTGGTGCACTATGAATTCCTTCCACCTGGCCAAACTGTTAATAAGGGATATTATTTGAGCGTTATGCGTCGTTTACGTGAAGCAATTCGTCTAAAAGGACCAAAATTATGGGTCAACAACTCTTGGTTTTTGCATCTCGATAATGCACCGTCTCACACTGCACTCGTTCTTCGTGATCATTTTGCCAAAAATTCCACGCATATCGTTCCGCAACCACCGGATTCGCCTGATTTGGCTCCGTGTGACTTCTGGCTATTCCCAAAACTCAAGAGACCACTCCGGGGAACGCGTTTCGAGTCGATTGAGGAGATAAAAGCTGAATCGAAGAAGGTGCTGATGGCTATACCGGAAATGGACTATTTGGCATGTTTCCGGGATTGGAAAAATCATTGGCATAAGTGTATTTCATCGAGGGATTATTTTGAAAGGGATTCACCTTACTCTTTGCCCACAGTATATGTCAGTTGCATGTTTGTATGTATTAAAGCAAAATATTCGCATTCAGCTTTTGTTTGATGGTAGTTAAAGTGATTTAAAGTGTAGGAAGTATAAACTGACAATAATATTCCCAAAAGATTTTGCAAAAATTAGGAACCCCAATTTTTTTTCATGTTTTGTCTTCAATTGCACTTTGTTAAATTCGTTTAGCCGAATTGTGTTTAAAATTCGATGAAGTGTACTTAAAACCTGGTTATTGATTAATCAAAATATTTAGTTTGCAGCAAAGCCTGACATTTTGGCGTTTCGCGGCATTTTAAAAATCTTAACTACTTTAGAAGCATAAAAGTGAAGCGTTTTTTAAACGTTTTTCGCAAGTTTTTCTTTAATGTTATTTCTGCAAATTTTTTAGTTAGTTTGAAACAAAACAAAAATTAATTCACAGGTGTAGGTGTCTCATGAAGTAGGCTCATACTTTTATTGCCAAATTTCGATTGATATGTAGGAGTGTATACAACACAATCAAATACGCAAACAAAAAAAAAAAAAAAAAGATTCCTACTGATTTGGGCTCTTACAGCTTGACCTCCTTTCCTTTATACAAAGTTTCAAATAAATGGAACCCCACCATCACGTGTCAATAGAGTTAAAAATGCATTTGACAGCCACACTTATACTTTCCACTTTCAACACATCAACCGAAGCGAACAACAAACTGGTGAAAATGTCTGCCAACTGCTGTTGCTCGTTTGTTCGCTCGTTCTTTTATTGTTGTGGCGCTGACTCGTGAGCCCCAAGTCGAGCAGCGAAGAGAAGAGAGACGAAATGGCTCCACCAATGAGTGCAAAGTGCAATTCCAACTATAACTACAACAGTTTTGCAAATGTTGATTGCAATCTCAATGCCAATCTAGATGGCGTTGACAATGTTGTTAGTCTTGACAATAGATTTTGATGGCATTGGCGATATTGTCAGCGTTTCCATATATGCGAAAACGTGCGCGAGTGAATATGCACATACATAAAAAAACGTACATATGAAAGTGCATGTATTTTGCCATATGTGATAAAATCGGGGTAGGCTGTCACGCCTGCTCGATTGGTGCACAAAAAGCGAAATGTGCGATGTGCATATACAAAACAACTGTACGTACTTAAAAACGATTGCACTGAAACTTATACGCACTCGTACAGACATTAGCACACTCATACTATTGCACGCAAATGTCAATGGTGCCTTCCATCGGATCGCAGTGCTGATGGCTGTTGACTTTTCCGACACATACTCGAAGGCACCGTTCGCAGAAGCGGAAGTCATGCATGCTTAATGGTATTCGTTTGTGGGCATGGGGCATGTATGTGTGTACGTATATGTGCCATACAACTGTTGCATTACTACAATGTTGACACTACACGTGGAAAAATCCATTGTCAAACAACTTGACATCTTAAAATTCTATTGAGATCTTAATGGTTCTTTTTATACATTTAGAATCTTAGGTTATTAATTTGTAGGGTCATAATCGAAATTTATTATCCTAAGTAATTTGTTACTAGTAACAGCAACTAGTGATATAACAAAACTCGATTCTGTATCGCCAATCAAAAATCAATACTTTCATTCTCATGCGGAATCTTAAATTTTTTTAGATGTGTTACATTTAAGGAATGAGTGAAAAATTTTTGAAAATCGTTTTATGTGCTGATATCTTACAATAAATTAAAAAATTTTATATTGAGAGGAACAAATAAATATATTGAAAACGTTTAATTTTAATGACAAATAAATCGAAACTGAGCCAAAGATAACAAGTTTCAACTACAAATTTGTATGCAATTTTTTATTTGTAGAAAGCCGTTATTTAGCGAGATCACAAAACCATAAGACTGGGAAATAAATTATTACTGTGGGCAAAAAATAAGGTGAATTTGGTTGTAAAATGGAAAAATCTTTATTTATTCTTGTAAATTAATTTCATCCCCTTCAAAATAATCCCCTCTCGATGAAACACACTTATGCCAACGATTTTTCCAATCCCCGAAACATGCCAAATAGTCCATTTCCGGTATAGCCATCAGCACCTTCTTCGATTCAGCTTTTATCTCCTCAATCGACTCCGCGTTCCCCGGAGTGATCTCTTGAGTTTTGGGAATAGCCAGAAGTCACACGGAGCCAAATCAGCCGAATACAGTGGTTGCGGAACGATATGCGTGGAATTTTTGGCGAAATGGTCACGAAGAACGAGCGCAGTGTGAGACGGTGCATTATCGTGATGCAAAAACCAAGAGTTGTTGGCCCATAATTCTGGTCCTTTTAGACGAATTGCTCCGTAAACGACGCATAACGCTCAAATAATATTCCTTATTAACAGTTTGGCCAGGTGGAAGGACTTCATAGTGCACCACACCACGAAAATCGAAACAAACTGTCATCGTGACTTTTATTTTTAAACGACTTTGACGTGCTCTTTTCGGTCTGGCCTCGCCTTTAGCACGATATTCGTTTGATTGGTCGGTTGTTTCAGGGTCGTAAGCATAAATCCAAGTCTCATCTCTCGTAATGATGCATTTGAGCTTGTCCTGATAGTCTGAAAGCATTGTTTCACACACAGCAACGCGACGACTTTTTTCCAAGAAATTGAGAGTTTTCGGTACCAAACGAGATTTGACTTTTCGTAGACCCAAAATGGTCTTTCAAAATGGTTTTCACAGATCCTTCTGATATTCCGATCATATCAGTAAGGTCTTTAACAGTCAACCGACGATTTTTGAGCACTAACTCCTTCACTTCATTGACGTGTTGGTCATCTGTTGACGTCGTTGGTCGACCGGAGCGCTCCAAGTCATCAACACGTTCTCGACCCTCTTTGAAGTCTTTGTACCTCTTATAAACATTTTTCTGCGACATGGTCGAATCACCAAATGCCTTCTGCAACATGCTAAACGTTTCCGCAGCCCAAATTTCATTCCGCAAACAAAATTTGTTGGCACTTCTCTGCTCAATCAAATCAGACATTTTAAAAATCGAAAAATGCACTCTTGGTCGTTTGGTAAACACAAGCGTAAATATATTACTGATAATGACATTCACATGAAAGTTGGCCCAGATGTTATTAACAGTGCTGCCAACTCACGAAAAAAATAACTAGAGCCAAATTTTAATCCCGCGAAGTTTGACAAATAAATTCACCTTGCTTTTTGCCTACGATTTTCAAACTTAACCAGCGATTCTTCTGAAAACTGGTGTTATTTATGCGGCCTATAACAACACAAGGCGCCTCCCAATAAGTCAAAGAATAGCAACACTCATTTAATTACTAAATATTACAAGGCTCGCATCAATGACAGCTTTGTTTCTACGGAAAGTACGTCCCTTCTTCCTTGGGTATTCCCAACTACACTCCATTAGACCACAACTTTTATCCTGTAAAAGCGTTGTCTACAAACTGCTTTTTCGGTCTTACTGAAATTTGATTTCGATGCAACCAGCAGGAAGAGGGACTTTTAAATGTTTGCCCTAAAATAATTAGTAGTCCTTAAAACATTTTCTGTGGTCGTCATCACAAGGGGTGACGAAATGTTGCTCTATTTGTCGTGAGAAGCTGTTTTGGCATACCGGCGGCTAAGCCTACCTCGCAACGATTATTTGCAATCTGTTCGAAAAGTTTATATAGTGAAGCACACGCACTGCGCTTCAGCCCTATAACTATGTTGCAATATTTTATTTAACACTTATGTAAATTAACTCTTTTAGATAGCGACTGCTGTTCAAAAATATGTTTGGATTCAAATTTTCTGTTACTACTTTTATTGCAATATTTTCCTCATTTAACTTAATTTTGAATTTTTTAATAGTTCGAAACGCCCCTTAAGTCTAACTCCATTTTCATACCCATATTGCAATAGTTGTTTCAAAAATGTTTTTATTATTAGTATTTTTTGGGTAGTTGGCAATGCATTAAAAATGCATTAGAAATGTTTTTCAGTCTCAAGCTCGTATTTCAGTATTTGTTTTTTTCATATTAATTTTCATTACTTGGGTAGTTGGCAACACAGTGCAGAGAATATTTCTTTATGCTCCCACTGTAATATATTTTCTATCTTAATTTAAAGTTTTTGATAGTTGGTAAGGCTGCTCGAATTATGTCTGGATTAGGATTTTCTTTTTATAACGATTTTTATTTTTTCAATTTTATTTATTATTGTTATTTAACTGCAAAGAAATAATTTATTTCAATAGTTAGGTTGCAATATTTTTATCATATAGTTGTGTATATGAGATATGGTTGTATAGCTTCAGTTTATTCAATATACAGTTGGCAGCTCTGCTCAAAAATATGTCTGAACTCTTTTTATACCCATACTGCAAAAGCTTTTCCAACATATTCAAATTTTTATTTTAGGTAGTTGGGAACGCAGTTCCAAAACAATTTTAACACTATTGCTATATTTTTTCCGACTTAAACAGATTTTCAATATATGCATAGTTCAATATTTTTTTGAGAACTGATTAAACTCGTTCATACTCATGCTGGAATATAACTATTTCCTCACTTTTACTTCTATACCTCAGTTCAAACAGTAGATTGGATGAAGAACTTCCTTTAATACCCATATTGTTATTTTTTTCGTATTTATATTAACAAGGTTTTAATTCTTTTATAGTTGGCAGCGCCATTTCATAATAACTCTCTTCTATTCGCCATTTTGCCGCTGAAGCAACAACAAAGTTATCGAGTAAGATTTGCCACTAGCGGGTATGACTATAGCTCATTAGATGCACTGCCTTAACAACACATGTAATTTAAGGCAGCTCCCTTTCCGCGTTTCTAACATACAGTTTGTCAAGAATATCTTTGCATAGTGAAGAAAAATTTAAAATTTTAGCTTTGATCGAGAATTCCAACAACAAATAAAAAAGCAAACAAAAAATTTCTACACACATTCCATTACTGTAGTTACTTGTCTACGACTATTAGGCGGCAACAGTTATTAAATAATCACAAATTACAAAAACAACAACAAAAAAAGGTGTTTACTCTACTTAAAAGTGTCAAAAAAATCTTTGCATAACTCATGAAAACATTTTCATATTTTCCGCGAATTTCATTCATTTGGGTTTTTTTTGCAAATGGTATGGAATGTGAAAGGGGTAGGAAGTTATTGAGTTGATTTAATTAGTTTCGGAACATTATATTCCAATGATATTTTCCCCACTCTTCTCTGATGAATCTTATTAATTCAGTTTTATTAGTTGGCGATCTTTTTCCTACTTTTATTCTTAAATGAACCCACAAATTTTCGATTGGGTTAATGTCGGGACTTTCGGCGGGAGTATCAATAACTTTGGCGCAGTTGTAGAGTAACCAGGACCTGCATAAATAAGATTTATGTTTGGGATCATTATCTGGATAGTATTTGTATTTAAATTTGTTCGAATTTTTCGGGCCAACAAAGCCGAACTTTCTAATGCTGGAAGTCAATTCGTTTTTTAAAATATCAAGATATACTTCCTTGTTCATTAGTTCGTCAAAAATTTTGATTTCACCCACTCCCATTGTTGATATACAGCCCCAAACCATTACTGACAGTTTTCCAAACTTTACGGTAGGGATAATATTTTTGTTTTGTAGTCCTGTGAGAGGCTTACGCCAAACTCGCTGGGGTCCATCATGGTAGTAGAGCATCATTCTCGTCTCATCTGAGAAAATAACGTCATCCCAGTACTCTGTGGGTAGCGATATGTGCTCGGTGGCAAATCACAATCTTTTATCAACGTTTTGTGCTGATAACAGGGGATTTTTCCTAGCCACTCTTGAAGAATATTTGGGTTTTTGCAACACTTTTCGAATAGTTTCATGAGAAACTCTTAACCCGTACTCTTTTTCCGCTTGAAGAGCTAATCCTGTTATTACTGCTTTGCGGGTTATTATAAATAGTTTTAATAATTTTACGTTCAATTCGCGGCGTCACTTTTTTTGGTCTGCCTGTAGACCCTTTCAACTCGAGTCTTTCTTCATTTTCAGCACGGTTTATTATATTATATACAGTTCTAATTTTGAGGGAGAGCATATCGGCGATTTCTCTGGCTGATTTGTCTTTGTAGTGATTGAAATACACTAATTGAATAATATTTTTTGAAACTCGCTTTCCTGGCATTTTTTTATTCAAATCTGAGATCACTTGAAGCACTGAAGACAATCACTTTATAACTAAATAGTTTCTTACCCCTTTCACATTCCATGCCATTTGCAAAAAAAGCCCAAATGAATGAAATTCGCGGCAAAATAACTGCATTTTTTGTTGTTTTCATGAATTATGCAAAGATTTTTTTGACTCTTTTAAATAGAGTAAACACCTTTTTTGTTGTTGTTTTTGTAATGTGTGTGATTATTTAATAACTGCTGGCGCCTAATAGTCGTAGACAAGTACAGTAACGGAATGTGTGTATAAATTTTTTGTTTGCTTTTTTATTTGTTGTTGGAATTCTCGATCAAAGCTAAATTTTTATATTTTTCTTCACTATGCAAAGATATTCTTGACAAACTGTATGTTAATTTTTGCCAGTTGCAAACATTATTTTAGCTTACATTAATTCTCATTTTTTTATATTTGGTAACACTATTCTAAATTAGGAATTCCTCCAAAACATTTCATTAGAAATTAATATTGTAACATTTTCTATCTTCTCTGCCGAAAGGTATAGTTTTTAAGCCCATTAGCACTACTCTTCCCCTTATTTATTCCGAACTGGGTGAGATATAAATGAAAAATGAAGTCTTAGACATAAGTACGCTCCCCAGAAGCAAATACGCTTTTTGTGAATAACTGTGTAATAAAGAAATATTGAACTATATATGCACATATGTTATGTATGTATATTGGGGCGGGCCGATTTAAAAAGCGCTCATTGCTCTGTGAAAATCGTATTCTAGGGATCAAAATAAGTAACTTTGCCGAAGGAACCATACCTCTAAAACGCATTCTGATGTCCCCCAATTTGGGTCGACCGAAAAATCCCACTTTGACCCATTTAGAGTGCTCCAATCGAGTCCAAATGTATGACCGACCCCCACTAACTTTGGACGGCTGATCCACCCATGCCAGTGGCGCACCCCTTGGAACTTCCCTGGGGGGTTCCCCATACAATCATTTCAAAATATCACCATTTTTGGCCTTTACATGAGAAAAGAAACTAAAAAGTTCGACCCAAATTGGGGGACATCAGAATTCGTTTAAGAGGTATGGTTCCTTCGGCAAAGTTTCTTATTTTGATCCCTAGAATATGATTTTCACAGAGCAATGGGCGATTTTTTTGCCTCCACACAAATCGACCGGCCTAATGTATATGCATATATGTAGGGATTAATATCCTTTGGTTACCCTTTAAAATTAATTCTTCTCATTTCGACTTTTCTTTTTCCTAAAATCTTTGTCATCTCAATTTTCGTTCTTTTGACACTAACTATAATATTTGGCAGCACATCCAAGTTAAATTGAATTAAATATGTAGAATGACAAATCGGCAGCAGACAACAGCGGGTTGCACACACACATACAGTGTAAAATATAGACTCACTTTAAAATATTAAACCACTACGCATGCAAGTACACACAAGGCGAGGCACGAGGATGCCAGAGACTGAATAATATTTTGGTATTGGCACAAGAGGAAGGAAATTATATTCGACAATTTTCTATAGAGTGCCAAGGATGCGTATAACAACAATAAGAAAAATAACAATAGCGACATTGCAAACTATAACAATGCAAAATGTTACCGGGATAATGGAAAGCATTGATGACATAAGTACATATTTATAGCAACAATGTCACAAGCACATTGACAACAATAACAGCATCCATAACAATTGAAACAACAAAAAATAATAATTTACTTAAGCAAAAAGCAATATTAACACAATAATAGGGAAACAACGATTGGAAGAAACGATGCGTTGGGTCAGAGGCAACAGAACAGATAAGGAAAATTGAGAGTGTCGATGGTGGCAGACAAACAAGTTAAGCCCTTGTGCTCAGACGTTAATGGCAAAAAACACTTGAGGTAAAGTGAGCGTATAAGCGACTATGAAGCTGTGCACGGGAGCGTGAAAGCACAAAGGGAGTGCTTAGCAAAGATTGGATACCAAAGGCCGAGACGACAACATGTAACCAAATGGGATTTCAATGAGAATACTAAACAAGAAAAATATATAATATGTCAATATCAATCATAAACATAAACATAAAAATAAATAAATAAGAATAAATATTTTGTTTTGATGAAATCAGCAAAACGATAGCAGTAAATATTTGCAAATCTAAGTTAATTGCGTCTGAAATCGAATAGAAAGTGAAAAGAAATGTCACTGCATTAACTATAGGTATTTACATATGTAAGTCTTACTTTGCAAGTTATTTGTTTTTTTTTTGGTTTTATTGGACAATTCATTACGATTCAAATGTAATTAATAAAATTGCTGTGATGCAGTTATTCCATGTAATGGTCTGATAATATGCCAAACAACAGGAACACATCAATAGCACAATCTAAAAATAATTAACCCTAGGACTTATACCCAAGTACGGGTGTGGAGTGATGTAGCTCCTAAATCGCTAAAGATATTGACTTGATATTTTTGATATAAGAAAACGACTCCTCCTGTAAATATACGTCGATTGGTGTCTTACTTGTCATGCTAGGTCCATGCATTGATGAGATACAAGCTTTCAAAGTTGACACCTACGACTTCTTATACCCGGGTACAGGTGTGGCCAGTAGCTTTTTTTTCTCGTTTTTTCTCATTTTTTGAAGGAAAACATTTTTATTTATTATTTTCTTTATAAAATATTATTTTATTGATTATTTCTTATAACTAAATATGCAAACAAATTTAAATTATTCAATTGTCTTCATTATTTTCACAATTATTACATGTAAATGTATTTGAAGAATGCTGTATGCATATTGGGCGCTGACATATTCTGCACATGTTACGCGTTCGTCTTCTGAGTTGATCATGGATGTAGCAGAGAAAACAGCTTCCAACCTGCAGCTGCAGACGTTGATGGCCTTCCTTGCAAGGCCGTACTTATGGAACTCGCGACTGCAATTTTTGTGTTGAAATTCCGCATCACTTGCTGATTCACCGACCGCTCTTCAATTATGGGCATAGACAGTTCCTTGGCGGCCAACGCTTTGTCATCCTTTGGCAAGTATATCCTCCAAGCAATTGGTCCATCACGTCCACTCCTCCTTTTGTCTTGTTATAAAACTCGATCATTTCTGGTTTGCCGCTTTCGCCAATGTGATCATCGTCATGCATTGGTGATAGTAATATAACTGCCTTGTTTTTTTTTCGGCACATAGGAGCATATGGATATGTTGGGCCTAAAACCGAATGTACTTATTTTTCTTATTTTTCCGCAGGGTTCCAACTGCCGTCAAATTCATGGATGACAAGCTTTCCAGTAGATTTAGGGATGTAAAAAAATTGCCCATCGTTATATTTCGGCCGGTTCCATGAAAGCGGCTTACTAAATCCTTCAGCACGCGTTCACCCTGATTAGTTTCCCGCCCCGTAGGTGCTTGGTCAGTATATATTTGTCAGTGGATATGCGTTTTTGGCATCACATACCCACCACACTTTGATGCCATATTTTGCCGGTTTCGATGGGATGTATTGCCTGAAACGGGTGCGGCCACGATATGGAAAGAGCTGCTCGTCTACCGTTAGATATTCACTTGGCTTATATGACTGCTCAACGTTGTACCAAACGTTGTGCCCGTGTGTTGCCATCGTCAAACCTTATAAGCCGCAGTATGGCCTGAAAGCGGTTAATGCCCATTGACGCACGATATAATGGACAATTTTTCACCGACCACAAGTCCGGCGCACATTCGGCATTGCTGCGGTTAGCACCAGTCACAATAAGCACTCCAATGAACGCATACATTTCGCTCAAAGTAACCTTCTTCCATGTTTTTGGTTCCGCCTCTGGATGTTTTGCGTTTAATTTCGCATATGTAGTTTCTGCTTTTTTGTTGGTGCAGCGTACTATAATATCCACCATTTCCGGAGTCCCAAAACATTTATATGTATTGACTATTGACATCATAGTAGTTGATCTTGCGCGCCCACTTCGCTGTCGCAAAATATTTTGTTGCCTAGTTTGGCGTGCAAGTCGTGGCTGTGAGCTCCATATGGCACCATCACGTGCTACGAATACAGCTGCACGCAAGTTAATCTCCTCAGAATCATCTGCAGCATCGGATTCATTGTCAGATTCTTCGTAATCAGCCTCATCTACCTGGGCATTGTCAATTGTGTAATCAGGGTCTTCTACATCCGATTCAACCACGCCATCTGCTACTGCTACTTGTTCGCTTTCATCCCCTTCAGGGTCGGAAATTTCAAATAATTTATCATCTGAGATTTCGTCAAACAGGTTTTGTATGTACTGCTCTTTTTCAGCGTCAGATAATCTATATAATTAATTTTTATTCCATTTATGAAATTATATTTGAGTTATTTGTATTTACCTCATATATTGATTCGAAGACAAATATTCCATGTTCCTTCTGCTATCCATGTTGTAATATTTTAAATTTTTTCTGACTTGTTATTTTCACAAATATAAATCAACTTCACACTTCAAAAGAACGCTTTACAATGAATATAAACTCGCAAAACTGCCTTTTATATAGCTGAAACCCTTAAGTTTCTGGAAGCATTTCTTACCTGCCAGGTAGTAGGATTACATCAAATGTTGTTTGTCAGCAAATTCTAGCAAGGGTACAATATAATGTCTTCTTCTAAATAATTAAGAGTGCGCGAAAAAGGTTGTATTCTAAAAATTCTAACAACAATAGAAATTATTGACTTCTTAGAAATAACTTAGAATGCGCGCAATTCTTAGAAGCAGGCTACAAATATATGTTTATAACTACTTAAAATGTTCGTAAGACAGTCAGCTACAACATTGCATTAAAAAAAATAACTTGTTTTTCAGAAAAAATGAGAAAAAACGGGTAAAACAGGCTACTGGCCACACCTGTACCCGGGTATAAGAAGTCGTAGTAAAAGTTGGGTATAAGTCCTAGGGTTAAAAAAGGGGAAATGATTATATAATGTAAAAAAATGCTTAACTTTAAAAAAAGGTATATTACCATTTAAGTATGTTTTGCTATGTTCACCCTTTCTAATCACTTTTTCACATTTTCCTTCCAAGTTCTCTAAAAGATGTTGCCGTCTTTTCTTTGGAATAGAGTGCCCTGCTTCCTGCATTGCAGACCACAACTCATCACATGTTTTCAAATTGTTGCACGTGGTTTTGAACAACAATAGCATTCCAGATGTTCTCTATATGATACAGGTCGGGTGGGACCTGTGCACGCTATTCCTGCACCATACGTTTTTCTTTACTGTCTTTGGGGTAGGCGACGCAACATTAATCTACATAAGTGTACAGTTTTATGGTAGAAACTCATATACAAAGGGCTTCTTTTTGTTCTGGTGTATATATAATTATATAATATATATAATTATTAAAATCGATTTATTTGATGGTTCACGTGCACAATCTGTCCTATGCCATGTCAAAAAAAGCCCTTATACAAGGAAGTTTGCGCATCGGAGTTTAGTCGTCTTCGTGTAAACCTGAGGTACAAGTTACCATCTATACCCATTATTATTATTATTATTATTTATTAGAATAATCTATATATATAAAAGAAAGTCATGCTAGTTACACTATTTATAACTCGCGAACGGCTGAACCGATTTGGCTGAAAATTGGTGGAGAGGTAGCTTAGAACCAGGAGACGGACATAGGATACTTTTTATGGCATTCGAGGGCGCTTCCGTGAAGTCACTATAAAATGTGGTATAAAAAAAACGCATCTGATATGGAATAACAAAACGCAAATGGCGACTAAACGTAATTTTGTTTATGGTTAAGTAGACAATTTGATAATATAAATTTTGTCAGAAATATATAATCACAGAAATTTGTATTCTCTTTGAATCATCATTATTAATGCCGCGACCAAGACGATCGAATCTTTCCCGACAAAGCCATAATGCAAGAAGGATACGAAACATTGCGAATGAAACGACTGAAGAAGCACAAGGAATTGCCCGCGAAGAGCGCCGCGTTAGTAGGGCTCCACTTCGTGCTTCTCAATCACAAGAGCAAAAACGAGGCAGCCCGTGAAACGGCTCGGTTGGCAATGCGAAGTCATCGAGCGAGTAACAGAGATCAACAAGTAGATCATTTTCGACGCACAAGAAGAGAATTATCAAGTGCTGATTTGAATCGAGCAGCGTTTCGATATGATTGCAACACTGATTAATGCTTGCATCCTAGCGTTTGCATTGGGCCTATGAACGTTGTTTGCGAGTATTGTGGCGCATTGAAGTTTTCAGGAGAAACGCCCGGATTGTGCTGTCTTAGTGGAATAGTGATATTGCCATTATTCCGCCAAACACTGCCAGTAGTTCCAAGATCAACGGCTGCTGACGAAATAAACGCTTGCCTTAAATCATCGAATCTATGGCGCTATGTGAAAAAACTTCAGCTGACAACAAACATGAGAGTTGCATTACTTAATGATACATCTACTGAAGATTTCTCTGAGCAGTTACTGACTATAGGTAATGGTCGAGTACCTGTCGACGAATCGAGTGGATTGATTTCATTTCCTCAGAATTTCTGTAACTTTGTCTCATCGAAAGACGAACTTATCAATAAAGTATTCCCAAACATCATTAATAGCTACAACAATAATTAATGGTTGAGTGAGTGAGCAATTTTAGCGGCTAAGAATAAAGATGTAGATGACCTAAACTACATAATTCAAAATGATATCATTCGAACAATGCATTCATTCAAATCCATTGACTGTGTAACAAATGAAGATGAAGTCACCAACTATCCAATTGAATTTTTAAACTCCTTGGATGTGCCTGGCTTACCACCGCAGAATTTACGCCTAAAAGTTGGCTCCGTAGTAATCATTCTTCGAAACATAAGCCCACCAAAACTTTGCAACGGTACGCGTTTGGTGGTAAATAAATTGATGAACAATGTGATCTACGCGACGATACTCAAAGGAAAATTCGAAGGTGAAGAAGTTCTCATTCCGAGGCTCCCGATGATCCTAACTGATCTTTCGTTTGAGCTTAAAAGACTTCAATTTCCGATCCGTCTTGCATTCGCCATGACCATTAACAAATCACAAGGCCAATCCTTGAAAGTTTGTGGTCTGAATCTAGAAAATCAATGTTTCTCACATGGTCAATTATATGTGGCATGTTCATGGGTCGGAAAACCATCTGCGTTGTTTGTTCTTGCACCTGATAATAAAATAAAAAATGTCGTGTATCGCAAGGTGGTTAACTGAAGAGTGCAATCTATTAAAGCTTCATTGAAATACTTGATTAATAAAAAAATTAACTTAATAAAATCAAAAATCTGCTTTTTTATTGCCTCTAGGGCGGAACAAAGTTGGCCGGGTCAGCTAGTATAAAATATTACACTAACTTAAGAAAAAAAGCACACTAGCTGCTTGGGCCTTCAGTGCTTGGTAATTATGAGATTATGTTTAAGTTTTCAGGTATAGGATAAATAAAAATTTTACAAGCTTTCAATTAGGCCGATTGCCTTAATAAAGTTATACATTTTAATGGCATTCTCTGTTGTGGTATTTTTCAAAAGTTCGGAGGGGTTTTTGGAACCAGAGATAGGTACACGTTTAGTATTTAAATTTGCACAGATGTCTATTGTGTGTATAAGGTTTAGTTCGTCTTTGCAGAAAGGACATGTGGGAGGAGACGTGGATAGAAGAAGGTGTTCATGGGTTAGCCTGGAGTGACCGATCCTTAAACGCACGAATACAGAAATTTGATTCCTTGATAATGAGGATGCATGTATTGGTTTTGCACACTCTGGGTTAAAAGCTTTATACGGGTGCTTGAATTGCGCCCACGATACATATTTTTGTCGAAGGAGATAGCTGTTTATGTAGGCTTGAAGGTCTTTAGAGACAAGTGGAGTAAATAGAGAGACTGGGGGTTGGTGCATGTATTTGGACGCTAGATCTGCCGATTCATTTCCCGAATGCCTTTGTGACTTGGTATCCAGACGATACGTATTTTGTCTCCATTTTTTATTAAGTAATCCCGTATTTGGGAGAGAATTTGACTACTACCGTAAATGTTGGATAGCCCTTGTATTACCGAAAAGCTATCACTAAATATGGAAAATTTACCTTTCGATTTCGACGCAAAGTCCATTGTTTTACGCAAGTCCGATTGTTTCGGATGCTATCGCCGGATTTAGACCCGTCTGTAAATATGTGAGTTCTACTAGCGCACTCTTCTCTGTTGACTAGTTCGCCGTAGAATTGTTTGAACAGTTCGGAGCTAGTGTTAGTTTTAAAGAACTTGTGGAGGTCAGAGTTTATTGAGGTGGGGAGAAGGTCCAGGGGACCTGTTGATACAATTTAAGCGATTTTTTTGGAATTTTAATTCCCAGGTTGTACAGTGATGAAATGCATTCTCGTATAGCGGACTTTATCTTGTATGTTCGTTTGTGTTCGGAAGCAGTCTTCAAGGTATTAAAAATAAGTCTATTGGTGGTGGTCAAGAGCTTCGGGATTAGCCTAAAGTTGAGAATTCTATATCTATAAGGGATAGAGGGCAGGCACACAAAAAATAGGAGGAGAAGCTTGGCCAAGTACCCAAAAAGGGAGAACGCACCAATTATATGTATATATATATATATAGGTATATATGTATATATATAACTCATCGAAAGAGTAATTTGAAATCGGCATTATTACAGAAAAGATAAATACGAATACGTTTCGAATAGAAAAAGTCAGTTAAGTCAATTTAGTAAATTCAGTTCCAAATTTCGATCTCTGGATCATAGAATACTTTCATTAAGTAACCTCTCCTTATGTCTCTATTTTTCTAAATACTGTTTGCTTGGGAAATACTCCTTCTATGTGCCTTACCTGCACACATATAAATATTAGTTAAAAATTTATTTAGTTATAAACCGCAACCTACTCATTTTCGATACAAAGGTCAAAACATATAAATAAAATCATGCATACGTCAGTAAAAACAATAACAGCAATAACATAACTAAACAAATTCACAATTTACCTTCCGCATATTTCCAATTACTTTATGCAACGGACAAAATTATTGACACTTTAACGCGAATTTGCAAAGTTGTGATTAAATGGCATTCAAGCAATTATAATAGACATTCAGTCACTCATACGTGATGTGGGCGTGGATGTGGGCGTGAGTGTAATGCATGTTGCGTGTGCGTAATAGAGCAAATATGGAAAAAGGCAAATAGTTGTACGAGTAAATAATAATAACAACGAGACGCATGCAACACTGGTATATTTGGGCCCTGATGTTTTTCTGTAAATGGAAAATTTCATAGTTTTGAGGAGCCTCTGAACGATGAGTTTTCAGGAGAGGTCTTTGCTAGGTGTAAAATTACTTGGATCTTCATATCATTACCCATTTGTCTACTTTTCATTATTGTGGCAGGGTCGAAACCTAACTCCAATGAACTCCACGCCCACGCACACTCGAGTACTTCATTTGCCCCTGTAAATTGTGGCTTCAAATAGTCAGAACAACCATTTTCACGGCTGATGATTGCATAATTTGCAGTTGCAAGTTGTTGACACAAAAGACTTCATTTCGACGCATTTGCACTTTGTGCCGCTCATCATTACATACGTATGTGATTTTTGCGAATGTGAGTGTACGCGCGTGTGAATGTGTAAATGTTTGCGTAGGTAATTGCGCTTGTATTGTTTAAGTAATCAATAATATTGTTCCTATAGTAATTTGCGTGGCACTTCATACGCAATTATCGACTCTGCACGCTGATATAAAGTTTGACGCGAGGCTGTCGATTTCATTTTAATTTTATTTGCCAATTATTATTTTTTTTTTTTGTCATATACACGTTTTTACTTGTGTTGTTATTTTTTTGTTTTTTTTTGTGGCTTGTGAGAGTAAACTTTGTTGATAATTGCACTGATTTTAAATTCTGTTCATCTTTTTTTTATTAAGTTTATGGTGTGGCAAACATAGGCGTGAAATACTATGTGAAATTTTTAATATTTCGATTCATCATTGCGGCAATGAAATACAAAATTATTAATTGATAACTTAAGGCCGTTTTAATAGTAGCGATTTCTTTTTTATTTGCGTTTTTTTTTAATTTTCGGTGACGCAACGCAATAACAAATAAGCAGGTATTAAAATCAAAGATGGGATGCTTATTCCCGCTTAGTTCAGTTTCCCACACAGCGAACAAAAACAGAAACAACATTTTGTTGTAATTTTTCTGCTGTCTTCAAAATTGTATTATGTAGTAATAAGAAATAATTGTACATTTTATTAATGCAGAGAGGTAGTAAACATTTCGCAGCTTTATTGCAAAGAGGCCGATTGCTAGGGTCCGATTGCTAGGCTTATTTTTGATATCTTACAGTTCGAATATTAATTTTATGAAACTTTTGCAAATTTATATAATTCATGTTGAAAAAACCTTCTAAGAGAGATTAGCTTCAAAATACAAAAGAGTCTGTGGAAATCGAAGTATTCTGTGCATAATTATTAGTGTCTGTGCACACTTAGGGACTGGTTAATCTTTGGTGAAATTCAAGAGACGTTCTCTTAACTTTCGGAAGCACTCAAAACTTGTTGGCCCACTCTGCGCTGAATTAGAAATATGTGATTATTGAGAAAAGAGGGCATTATTTGTGGTGCCACTAAATTATTATACAAGACAGTAGAGAAAAAATAAAATTTCAAAGGTGTTTTCCAAAGTTTAGAATTAACTGATTATAATAATAATTATCTATTCTTATAGATAATTATCTATCTTTGTCCTTAATCTGACGAATCTTAATAGTCCAGTCAAAAGAGGATTTAACTTAGTAATTTTAGGAGTATGCGAGTTTATGGTTTTATTATGTAAAGCCCATCACTGTGAACTTAAGTTTGAGTTTTCGGGGTCGGGGGTTGTGTCCCGCGGCCGCCAACTTGGAAATAAGGGTGCAACTGGTTTTTTGCGTTTATCTCGTGAATTTCGAAAGTTACGAACATTTTGTAAGAAACTTTTTTGTAGACAATAATATTATCTACAACTTTCATTCAAAACTTTTTATTGTAAAATTAATAATAAAAAAGTTATAAACAAAATTACGCGAAAAATTAAGGGATGAATTGTTTTAAAGCGTAATAACTTCTTTTTTATAGATTTTATGGAAAATATACTTCAGAGCTTTTTTATAGAGCATTCTTTTGTGAACATTTTTGTCTATAAGTTTTTTCCGCTATCTTTATTTAGTCGTATGATTTTGAGCTGCTAAGCGGAGCAACCAATACATTAGCGAAGCGCGTACATGATTACACAGGCCGACAAAATTTAACCAACATTGAGACCCAGAAACCAGACTATATATTTCCGAAGGTTTATGATGCGCTGAATCCAAATCTGGCCTCAGAATTGCTCTATCTGCTCTGGTTTTCGAGATATCCTAACCTAAAAGTGCAAAAAACACCATATTTGCCCATATTTGAGGTTATGTAGCCTTGCAGATGTTTTCTTTCACCAAAATTAAAGGATGGCATCTTTAAACACAAGCCTTCTTTTTTCAAATGGCGTTTTGTTTGCTCAAATATCATTTTTTTTCGCAGAGATATCGCATTTTGAAATTTTCATGTTTCGAAATTTTCCTACACCTGAAAATCGGAAATATATAGTCTGGTTTCTGGGTCTCAATGTTGGTTAAATTTTGTCGGCCTGTGTAATCATGTACGCGCTTCGCTAATGTATTGGTTGCTCCGCTTAGCAGCTCAAAATCATACGACTAAATAAAGATAGCGGAAAAAACTTATAGACAAAAATGTTCACAAAAGAATGCTCTATAAAAAAGCTCTGAAGTATATTTTCCATAAAATCTATAAAAAAGAAGTTATTACGCTTTAAAACAATTCATCCCTTAATTTTTCGCGTAATTTTGTTTATAACTTTTTTATTATTAATTTTACAATAAAAAGTTTTGAATGAAAGTTGTAGATAATATTATTGTCTACAAAAAAGTATCTTACAAAATGTTCGTAACTTTCGGAATTCACGAGATAAACGCAAAAAACCAGTTGCACCCTTATTTCCAAGATGGCGGCCGCGGGACACAACCCCCGACCCCGAAAACTCAAATTTAAGTTCACAGTGATGGGTTTTACATAATAAAACCATAAACTCGCATACTCCTAAAATTACGAAGTTGGCTATTTTTTTTGTCTCTTTTGACTGGACTATAATTAAAACTGAGGAGATATGCCCATGGGAGGTAAGAAGTTTTAGATACATTTTGTTGTTGTAAAAGTGATAATTTATACAATCAAGTATTATCTATAAAAAACTACGGCACATAAGGATAAGCGAAACAAAATCAGCATCGGTCGCCGTTGATTTATAGAACAACAAAAATAAAAAAATTATAGACAAGAAAAAAAAATGAAGAATCTTTAATATGCGCTGGAAATAAAATTTGTAATAGGCACCCTCAAAAGCTCTTCTTAGGTATTAAATATATGTAGAAGTCATCCTGTGACTAAAGATCCACTGATTCCGCTAAAAAGGGCACGAATTTTCCGAGCATCCTGTACATATTATGACGCCAATGGGGCTACTAAATCAATGTGAACGTGTTGCTTGTTAAAATGAGAGCGAATTCGCTTGTAAGCGATTTCAGCTTGTAACTAAAACGAGAAAATGTAAACGTCGTTCCCAGAATGAGCAATTATATTTGGAAAAGCATGTACTGCCCAAGGAAGGCACAACTGGGCACCTCTCTTATGTAATGGTTACTCTCTTCTATGCACTGTTGGCGACATGATTACCAAGGAACAATTGGCGCAACTGGACACAATTTTTTTTTTTAGCGAGCGTTCAAAAGGAAACAGCTTTGTAGGAAGAATCTTGTGGCACACACTCAAACAAGGCAAAGTTCTGCTTTTCTAAAGTATCCACCAACAAAATCGAAATTTATATAATATTTATTGAAAATTGCTGGATAATTATTTTGAGTAATCAATCGCGAGTATGCCGCTCGAATTTCTCTCAATAGTTCTCAATCGAAAGAATAGAATGACGTAAAATATGGTTGAAAATTTAAGCAACTCAATACACCAACTCTCAGAACAAAATGATATTACTTTGCTGCCAGAACTTTATGCACTATTAACAATCTTAAGCACCCATTTTTTCTCGAACTAGAATCTTTCACCTTCAAACCATTTCATATCTCCCAGCCTTTGCTTTTATGATGGCGTATTGCATTTTTAATGTGAACAAAATTGCATAAGTTTTAAGTCCTAAACATAGAAGAGATGGCAAGAAAGGACATTCGAGTATTTATGACATTTAACTCGACTACAGGGAAGAGTTGGGGATGTACACCAAAAATACGGCCATAGTCAGACCTATGATTTCTTACGTGACAGTAGTCGTGGAGAATTGCACGATGAAGTAATCAGTAATAAAAACACTTACTTACCTGAGATCTCAATGCCATGGGACATTTTGCTACTGTTGTTCTGATTTTTCAAAAGCTTCAAGTCTTAACTGGTGGAAAATGGTGCAGGTGCAGCTGCCTGCGGGCCACCGCAAAGATACACGGAAGCGCTAAGCAAGCATGCAAACTTATTGAAGTCTACGTAATTGAAAGATGCGCCTATTTTAAACCTTCAACGCTATACCAAAAAAATCATAACTACCCTTACTGATAGCCAAACAGCAATAAAGGCTCTCAACTCTTTCTAGGCTACATCAAAACTGGCGCTGGAATGCTTCGGTAAGCTTAATATTTTAGCACATAACTCCATGGATTCATACAGAAGTTACTGAAAACGAAATGAGAGACAAATCAGCCGGAAGCCTTTATAGACGCAGATCCATTTTGTGGCCCAGAGAAAGTGACTTCTCGTCTTATTCAGGAAGTGGAGGATGGACAAAGTAGATCATACTGGAAATACCTACTGGGTTTATCGCAATCAAAATCAATCAGTGATTGGAAGTAAATAAGAATAATTTTAGAATCATCACAGGATTCCTAACAGCAGATTGAATAATCGTCTTACTGATGTAAAAGCGGCACAAAAACCTGGGTAAACATATTTTACCAAAAGAAGGAAATAAAACTCGGCAAAAATGGAGAAATACCAAAGTATAGTGAGGGAGGTGGACTCCAGGGAGCGGGCACAGTAGCCACCCGTAATAATAATAATAAGTTCCAAACTTGATCAAGGCTATAAAAAGTACTATGGACTTAAATGTTTGTGTAAAGCCGTTTTTGAAATGCAATTTATGTTAGTTTTACGAGGGGTGCCTTTTATATTTCGGGATTAGAGAACAAAAACAAATTTTAATCATCGAAAATCACTTTATTGTTTTTCAAAGTATTCTCCATGAAGATCTATACACTTTTGCATGCGTTTAAACCAATTGTCGGAGCACTTTTGCCACTCTGAATGAGGTACCTCCAAAACATCCATTCTGAATGCCGCAACCGCTTCTTCAGGTGTCGAAAAACGTTAACCTCTCAGTTTGTTTTTTACGTACGGGAATAAAAAGAAGTCATCCGGAGCCAAGTCAGGATTATACGGCGGATGACCCATTAATTCGATGTTTTGGGTGCTTAAAAATGCAGTTGTTTGAGCCGATGTGTGAGAGCTCGCATTGTCCTGGTGAAGAGTGATCCTTCTTTGGCAATTGGTTTTCCTAATTTCTTGGAAGACAACTGGTAAACAAATGGTTGTGTACCACTCAGAATTTACTGTTCTGCGTTGTTCTAGTGGTACGGTTGCGACATGTCCAGTTTTTCCGAAAAAACAGGCGGCGACCATTTGCTTGGAAGTGCTTCGTGCGCGAACTACTTTTGGCTCATCTTGAAACACCGACACAGTCGACTGCTGTTTACTTTCGGGCTCATTCACGTAAATCCATGATTCGTCACCTGTCACGATGTCATAGACATGTTTCGAAGCCCCGCGATCAAATTTTTTGAGCATTTACTTCGACCAATCGACACGAGTCTGTTTTTGAGCGATTGACAAATTGTGTGGAATCCAACGCGAACAAATTTTTTGACAGTCAAATGTTTATGTAATATTGAATGTATGCTGGTCCCACTAATGCCTAAGATTGTCTCAATCTCACGATAGGTCACATGACGATCTTGCAATATCAGTTCGCGCACAGCATCAATGGTTTTCAGAACAACAACTGAGTTTGGACGACTTTTACGAAATTCGTCTTGGTGAACTACGACCACGATTGAATTCACCATACCATCGATAAACACTGGTCCTTGTTGGAGCTCCATTGCCAAAAAATGAATTAAGTTCATCCATGCAATGTAGCTGAGTTAGTCCATGTCGAAAGTTGTAAAAAAAAATAGCACGAAAATGTTCACGATTTAATTCCATTTTTGGACCGAGATGAATCTTTTAAGTTACTGTAAACAACACTAATAGCGCTGGTATTTCAAAACGTTCTGAGTACGTAAAAGCCAAAGAATGTCAAACTTTGCGATACAGCTGTCAGTTGCCAGATTGCAACGTCAGGGTTGCCAAATCCCGAAATATAAAAGGCACCCCTCGTAAAACCGGTCACATAGATACTCGCATATGTGTGAACTTGCAAATGGCTATTTGATTGCTCATGCTGTGAATAATTCAATTACAAGCTCAAAATGATGCTAATAAATTTCAATGAAACTCAAATTCGTGCTAAACATGCAATTTGAAAATAGCTAAATTGGGCAGACAAGCATTCAAAAAGCCCCTATAACACATAAATTACTTGGGCATGTGCTTTCAGTATATGCATATGTATGTGTGTATAAATGACTTTTATTATTGCAAATTATCATTTTCGTTATAGTTTCTTGCATAATTGCCTGTGCAGAACAGTAAAGACAAAAACACGAAATTCTTTTGGAAGCGATAATAATAGCCTGTGTAGGGATATCGCAGCTTATAATTAACCAATTAATAAGGGGTCTTTCGGAAGGCGCGCCTAGAAATTTTTCTTTTAAGAAAACGTGTAAAAATTTAGATTTCTTCAGGTTTCTCTCTTTTTATTCAAAATGGATTTTAAGAACTATGCTCGTACGTTAAAAGTTATATCATTTAAATGTCGACCACGAACTTCGTCTGCAGGTAAAGACCACGAAACAGTGGATTCATGAATGCTTACTTTTTAAGGATGTCGAGATATACATGTTGAAGGTTGTTCTGCAACACTTTGCACTACAGCAGCAATACTCTCTACAAACATTTTTTGATCTGCCATTCCTCTATCCTCGACAGTACCAGTTTCATGAAATTTTTTTTACCTACTTTTGAACTCTCGACTCATTTGGACAATTATTTCCAACCGAAAAAATCACGAATATCGCAAAATCTGCTGTTCTTAAAGATCGACCATTTTCATAATAAGTGTCAATAATAATAATAAAACAAGAAGCTACCCTTTATTTTCAATGACTAATAGATATGACCTATAAGAGAAGTCATGCAGAATAATTGGTAATCGAGTAGGGACTACTAGTTGGTTGGTTGGTTAAAGTGGTGATTCTTCCAGATTCCAACTAGCGCTTCCGCGCCATTTTGTTGCCACATCCTCGTTACCAACTTGTTTAACGGTTATTTACAGCAAATAACTATATACAGTCTGTGCGGTTAAGGAACCTTATTAGGTTGTTAACGTCTAAGCCAGATAGTTGTTCGAGATTCTCGAACAGCGGTTGGCCCAGGGTTAACATTCTGTCCTTCCATAGGGCAGGGCATTCACAGAGGAAATGGAGGATTGTCTCCTTTTTCTCCGGTTGTTTGCAACTGTGACAGTATGTATTGTGAGGAATACCCATTTTGGCTGCTTGTTCTCCGATAGACCAAAAGCCAGTTATGACTGCCGTTAGTCTTCAGGCGTCCCGTCGTTTCCGTCTTATTAATGCCGACGATTGCTTGAGGTTGTAGGTGGGCCACAACGTTCTGCTAATTTTGCATTTCGTCTGGACTTTCCACCTAGAGTCCGCGATTTGGAGGTATTTTTGGGAAATTGTACTCTTGACTGCACCTAATGGTGTGAGTACCGATTCTGCAAGAGCGTTATTCATGGCAGATCTCCCTCTTGCCAGTTCATCTGCTTTTTCGTTACCTTCAATGTTGCGATGTCCCGGGACCCGGATTAAGGTAACTTTATGGTTTTCACTCAAGATGGTGAGGCTATTCCTACTTTGTTCCACCACTTTAGAGGTTGTTGTGCCGAACCCAGTGCCTGGATTGCAGCTTGGCTATCCGAGAGAATAGCGATATTACCCTTAAAAGAGAAATCTGCGATTAGTAACCTACAGGCTTCCCCAATTGCCAGTACTTCCGCCTGGAAGACACTGCTGGTATTAGGAGGACGCACAGATTTCTCAATTTTAAGTCTGTGAGAATATATACCAGCTCCAACACCGCAGCCCATTTTACTTCCATCTGTTATGTCGAAGTTGTTTAGTGAGAATCCCTTATTCCATTCTTCCTTAGTTGTAAAGAGAGTGGCAAAATTCCTATTGAAAGTTACCGTCGGGACGATGTAGTCAGTTCTCACTGAGATTAACTGAGTTTGTCGCAATAATAGACTAGCGTGACCATAAGTTTTTCTTTTCCAGCGACCCGCTTCATTTAACCTAAATGCACTCATGGTTGCCGTCTTCTTTATATGTAGATCTATTGGAATAACGTGTGTCAGTGCATTGAGAGCCTCTCTAGGACATGATCTGATTGCACCGACCGTTATTGCACAGGCTGATCTTTGTATTCTGTCGACGAGTTTGGTACTGTACTTTCTCCCTAGAGCCTTCCACCAAACTACCGAACCATACGATAAAATAGGTCGTATAACCGTCTTATGCAGCCATAATGTATGCTTAGGTTGAAGACCCCATCTTCTTCCAGGCATACGTTTACAGGCATATAAAGCAATTTCTGCCTTCCTTACCCGTTCTTCAACATTTAATTTCCAGCTTAGTTTGGAGTCCAGAATTACCCCTAAGTACTTTGCGCTGGGTGATAGTGAGAGAGGTTGTCCGTTAATATTTGGTAGGGTAAAAGTTGGTACCTTAAATTTGGTGGTGAAAAGCATAAGTTCTGTTTTACGTGGGTTTAAACCTAGGCCACAGCCTGTGGCCCAAGAGTTAAGCTCGCCTAACGGGCTTTGGATCAGTGGGATGATCGTATTAGGGCACAGCCCTGACGCCATTAACACCACATCATCAGCGTACGCCTCCGTTTTTACCCCATCTCTATTAAGTTTTTTTAAGGGGACTACTAGTAGTTCGATAGTAATTTCAAGAATTTGATTTGCATTAAGAAAAGGGTTGTAGTTTTTCCCAAGCCCGTTATGCCCACGTTTTAGTTTTAATTTACTATCGCGACTATTCCAGTGGAAACTTATCTGCAAAGGCAAAAAGTGAACGAAATATTTTAGTAAGGGGCTCTGTATTGTGTTTTGTGACGCAGTTTCCCTGGTAAATAAAAAATAATAATTATTGTTTTAATTGCAATTCTTTCAGCATTGTGTAGAGAATACATATTTCTGATATTGCCAAACACCTTTTTTTTAAATAATTGCCAGTTTTTCCACCACTCGATGGTTCTAAGGTAGGCGAATACCGGAATATCTTTAAGGGGGGCCTCTACTGTAAAACTTAAAAAAAATCGATTTTTTACTTTTTGTTGAAACATACTCAGAAACAACTCCAGAATGTTCCATGAAAATCTTAAAAAGAAATCTTGAATAGTTTTCAAGTTATAAAAGTTTTAGCAAAGCAGGTATAAACTGAGCGCTCGAGCGGTTTACGGTCATATGCGCTTGATAATGCGCTTGTTTAAGCGTGTTTTTCTCGAAACCACGTTTTCAAAATTGCCCACATCACAGCTCCGTGAAAAATTAACATATCAAGCTCAAATTTTGATAGTATATTTTTAACAATATTTACTAGTTTTTAAAGCTATGGTGGGAAAAAATTTATTATTTATAACCCCTTTTTTAATAACAAAATGACAACAAAAAAATGTCGATTTTTTAAAAAACTTCAAAAATTTTACAAAAAAATTTTTTTTTTTGCAAGTAATAGGCTAACAACTAAAAATAATGATATATAATAAAAAAAAATTGGTTTTTTTCATTTCAGATTTTTTTGAAAATAAATTTAAAAAAATTTTTTGTAAAATTTTTGAAGTTTTTTAAAAAATCGACATTTTTTTGTTGTCATTTTGTTATTAAAAAAGGGGTTATAAATAATAAATTTTTTCCCACCATAGCTTTAAAAACACTTTTTTTTACTAATTAAATTAATACAAGTATGAAAACAAAATCCATGAAAATTTGATTTTTACAGTAGAATCCCCCCTTAAGGGTACGTGTGGAAGCTTTACTGATGGCAATTTGGGTCATATCGTTGTACCTTCTGAGAGAGGAATACACTTTAGGCAATAGACGTGTGTGTATGGAGGCTTAAGTCGAGACTATACTATAAGGTAGCTTAAAAATTATCGCGACGTCATTTACGCCTCCGGCCCAAACCAAAATTTACTGGCGTACTCCGCAATTCTTCGCATTTTGCGCTCACGCCTTCATGCGATAGGGTCCACTAAGAACTCGATCGAACTTGAGTAAATGCCCGTAAGCGACTAAGTGACACATTTTGAGGTTTAGACACTCCATTATAGAATTTGTTTAGCACGAGTATGTTCCAATACTTTGTAAACAAGCCCTGACCATGAAATGCATGCCAATATTTTAAAACGAAATATTCAGGGCGTGCAAAGTTTCAACCAACACCGTTTGTAATACGCCCTTGTGCATGTCAGGCGGCAATGAAAAATCTCATCTTCCCATTCATTTTTCTAGTCTGTAAATAGAGTTGGAATGTAAAAAGGCTTATTAATAATGCAAACAAAAGTAAAGGAGGTCATAAAGAGGAAAAGTTGCTGAAATCGCCTGAGTAGAAAAGTAAAAACGCATTGTGCTAGACAGAAATTAATATTTATTTCACGAAGGAAAATAAGACATGGAAGGAAAACAAGACGTGGAAATGCAGTAATGGAAATTAGCTCCTTAAATATTTATCTACATTGTACAATTGTACAAGCATACATACACAGAGGTTCGTTATTCATTATTCCATTGACATAGTAAATTTCTCAACCGACAGGCAGTAAAGGATTCCGGTTTCTTGTCGCTTTTATTGAAGTTTGTTGTTTTCGTTTGTATGTAATTTATTATTTTCCACACGTCGTATACGAATCAATACCTCCATATATTATGTATACAATTGTATACGTACAAATAACTACATATATTTGTATACACGCTTGCTGCTTCGGAATATTGCTATTCCCCATGAAAAAAAGAAAAACAATTTCGTCCACTCGTTGCGCTGCATACAAAATTGCCAATATACTGTTCATGCACACGCGCACAAACACAGATTTGCGAACGGAGAGTGACACTAATCAGCTGCTCATGCAACGTATTCTATGTATATGTGTGTATGCACAGTGCACATACACTACGCATATATTACGCTCTTAAATAATATTTAATTTTACGCTCACGTCCAATCAGATTGAATTGAGCAGCTACAGACGTAAAAATAGAAAGCACAGCTTTAATTATTTTGGGCACAAATGGAAGGTTGCTTATACGACCTGGTGCATGATTTAGATGAATTAGTATTAATGGAGAAGGGAGGTATTACTCTAGGTATAAAATTAAGCAGCTAGGTATTTTTTTTATTTATATGTAAAGCAGCTACGTATTAAATTAAGCAGCTTCTGGAATTTATGGAGTGCGCCTTGAAGTTGTTTAGGTAATGGAACTATCTGGTGTGTTATGCCGTCTACGAATGTCAAGTAGTTTCGTTTTCATGACCACGAACACAGTCGAAGGATTCCAAATGTTTGAAGGTGTGAAAACTATTGGAAGCAACTTTTTCTACCATTCGATTCTTCTTCTTCTTAATTGGCGCGATAACCGCTTACGCGATTTTGGCCGAGATTAACAAAACGCCCCAGTCGTTTCTTTCTCGTGCTAACCGGCGCCAATTGGACACACCAAGTGAAGCCAAGTCCTTCTCCACCTGATCTTTCCAACGCAGAGGAGGCCGCCCTCTTCCTCTGCTACCACCAGCTGGTACCGCATCGAATACTTTCAAAGCCGGAGCGTTTGTATCCATTCGGACGACATGACCCAGCCAACGAAGCCGCTGGATCTTTATTCGCTGCGCTATGTCTACGTCGTCGTTAAGCTCATTCGATTCCATTCGATTCCTCTTATATAAAGATAATCAATGATAATGAAAACAGAAAAGTATATAGAAAAGGTTGAATTTTTTGCATAAACAGACTAGGAAAAACTTTTTCTCTCTATTGGTGTTACTTGCTTGTGGTTTTGAAACTGAGTGCTTCCGAATGGTAGACACGCGATAAGAGATTCAGTTACAGTCCCTGATTTATTTACTTTCAACATTTGTGTTTTTGTACTATTTCCACTATTTTCGTTGCCAGTACCATTACTATTACTATTACGATTACAATTACTATTATCATACAAAAATCCCTAAGAGAACTTTTCAGCACTTGCCAATTTTCGATTAAGAATGTATACATTTCTTTCTATTTTCACGAGCGTGGGTTGTGAAAAATTAAAAATTGCAAATTTGGAACAGTTTTCTAGTACACAAAACTGTAACTGTAACTGTAATGGCAATGATATGTCACCGACTCATACACCCATTTCTAATTATCACGATTATTTTACCAAAAACGACATTAAAACCATTCGCTCCATATTATGAAACAAAATTATAAATTGATCGAAAACCGGTAATTGATTTGATAAGCATTGCACTAATAATTTTTTTGGTTTGCAAATATAGATCTTTTCCATTAATCAGAGAGCTTAAATAATTATCGTTTTTTCTATGGAAACGATGGTTTGACAAAGTCGTATGAACCAAAACAAAAGATGATAAGTAAAAAATGTTGTAGCGCAGAAATGCTAATAGATTTTGATAATCTGCCTAACTCAACACTTATTCTTAAAATCGTTTCTTTTCTATTTCTTTAAAATAACAAACGAAAATTATTGCACAATAAATAGTTTTTTTTTTGTTTTTTTTTTTTTTGTTTTTTTTTTTGTCGGGACAACTAGCAAGTGCAGCACTCAGACATTAATTAAGTCCATTGTACTACACTTGGATTTCATTTTAATTTTATTTAAATCTACCCGATTTAAATCTACCCGACAAATCTAGCTCTAAAAAGTTTCAGAAATAATTTAGCTCGCACAAATCTCTATTAATTGGAGCAGAAGTTCAAAATTATACAGCTTTAAATAGTACTTCTAGTTGTAGAGCCTCACCCTTCAAAATGAGGTACACCCATATCAAAAAACAAAATTGTACGCATATAAAAATTATTATATTGCTGATGTGTCACTATAATTTCCTACAAGTAACTTTGTGAGGACAAAGTTAGCCACGTGCGAGCCCGAAATCAAGTTACCAACTAAAGGTTGAGTCTGACTCAACTATATGCCGGTGGGTTTGGAAACAAGAACAATTAATATTAACTCATTTACAATAGTTCAAATCCTTTTCTGAATGCCTAATTTTCTCCAAAGCTTAGCTTTGATGACCTGATAGTTACTGGCCTGTTTCATTGCAGTCACGCGTGATTAATCAGCATACACATATGTGTGTGAGTGTACGTATATTAACTTAATATAATGAATAACACTACACTAAGCGGGGATAAATTTCATGCCCTTCGATTTTGCGATCAAACTGTCAATGTAAGTAAATATAAAATACAAAATTAGGTAGAAAATGGTGAGATAAAGCGTCTCCTTCATTTTGACTTACATGTTATGAATTATTTACTGAATGGTTGGCGTCTTACTGAAATGTTGAAAAAAGTTAATGATTTTGGGAGAGGCCTCCATAATTTTATTTGCCATATGAAAGATACTATAATAATACTCTTCTGAAAATGGCTTCTTTGACATTTGGTAATCATCAAAATATGTTGCCAATGGATTTTTCAGTATCGATTTCAGTTTCCATCGGTGAATATTTTTACTATATGCCTATGTCGTGTGAGTAGTCTCGAAAGTACTAATTTTTTGTTTTTTAGATTTGACCTCCTTCTAACCTAGCTTAACTAAAACGAGGTCAATTATCAATTTCCGACACTTTTGAAAGAATGTACAATTCTTGTACAGAAGTGGTTTCCATAGAAACTACGGTATTTTCTAGCGAATGTTACATATTATTATTATGCAAATGAGAACAGAGAAAAGCAGACACTAAAAAAGTTCAGGTTAGCTGTATTGATTTGTTATGGGAGGCAGTTTTAATATTTATTGAGCTCATACTATGGGCAAAAAGTAAGGTGAATTTATTTGTCGAACTTCGCGGGATTAAAATTTCGCTCTAGTTATTTTTTTCATGAGTTGGCAGCACTGTTAATAACATCTGGGCCAACTTTCATGTGAATGTCATTATAAGTAATATATTTACGCTTGTGTTTACCAAACGACCAAGAGTGCATTTTTAGATTTTTACAATGTCTGATTTGATTGAGCAGAGAAGTGCCATCAAATTTTGTTAGCGGAATGAAATTTCGGCTGCGAAAACGTTTAGCATGTTGCAGAAGGCATTTGGTGATTCGACCATGTCGCAGAAAAGTGTTTATAAGTAGTACAAAGACTTGAAAGAGGGTCGAGAACATGTTGATGACTTGGAGCGCTCTGGACGACCATCGACGTCAACAGATGACCAACACGTCAATAAAGTGAAGGAGTTAGTGCTCAAAAATCGTCGGTTTACTGTTAAAGACCTTACTGATATGAACGGAATATCAAAAGGATCTGTGAAAACCACTTTGAAAGACCATTTTGGCCTACGAAAAGTCAAATCTCGTTTGGTACCGAAAACTCTCAATTTCTTGGAAAAAAGTCGTTGCGTTGATGTGTGTGAAACAATGCTTTCAGGCTATCAGGGCAAGTTCAAATGCATCAACAACAGACCAATCAAGCGAATATCTGCTAAAGGCGAAGCCAGGCCGAAAAGAGCACGTCAAAGTCGTTCAAAAATAAAGGTCATGATGACAGTTTTTTTCGGTTTTCGTGGTGTGGTGCACTATGAATTCCTTCCACCTGGCCAAACTGTTAATAAGGAATATTATTTAAGCGTTATGCGTCGTTTACGTGAAGCAATTCGTCTTAAAAGACCAGAATTATGGGCCAACAACTCTTGGTTTTTGCATCACGATAATGCACCGTCTCACACTGCACTCGTTCTTCGTGACCATTTCGCCAAAAATTCTACGCATATCGTTCCGCAACCACCGGATTCGCCTGATTTGGCTCTGTGTGACTTCTGGCTATTCCCAAAACTCAAGAGACCACTCCGCGGAACGCTTTTCGAGTCGATTGAGGAGATAAAAGCTGAATCGAAGAAGGTGCTGATGGCTATACCGGAAATGGAAATGGACTATTTGGCATGTTTCGGGGATTGGAAAAATCGTTGGCATAAGTGTATTTCATCGAGAGGGGATTATTTTGAAGGGGATGAAATTGATTTACAAGAATAAATAAAGATTTTTCATTTTACAACCAAATTCACCTTGCTTTTTGCCCACAGTATATCCATACCAGCATGGTTTTGTTACATGTAGGTTCACAGTTTCCAATTATCCGTTTTCACTAAATACTGTATTCCAGCTTTTCAGCAGGGCAACAAGTTGACTGTACCTATGCGTTCGATAAAATATCATAGACAATTTTTTTAGTAAAACTTTTATGCCTCGATTTTTACTCAGTATTTCTAGAATAGATGATATCTTGGTAGTGCCCCGTCTGCACCTTTTTCTGCGTCCTCTGTTTTGGTTTTATTAACCAAGAGATAATAAATAGTTGTTTTTTTCTAACTTCCATCTGTATGCAGCTGGTTTAAAAATATATTCTATTATTTCAAACTGGGCGGATTCACATAAACTTAAATATTAAAAAAATTGTAAAACTCTCGTTTTCATAAATAATTAACATCAGTATTGCATGTTATAACATCTGTGATGATATACTTCCATTTGTTGAAGAGATCCCTTATCTGGAGGTTTCTTTTGCTACACGTTTCACATTTCTCATTTATATAGACTTTATTCTTTCTAAAGCGTACTCTATTCTTAATTTTGTAATAAGAAATAGCTCGATCTTTGCAGACCCTTATATTTTTAAGTGACAGTTTACTGCATTTGTTCTATCTACACTAGAATATACCGTGTTTTTGCTTGGAAGACGTACCACCAATTCTCTATTGACAAACCGAATGAATACAAAAGGGTTTCTTTAAGTATGTTCTCTCTTCCCTGAATCTCTCTGAACCTGACCCATCGTGCAAATTCCTTTTACTTCTAATATAATAAATGTCAAACAATTAGTAAGTAAAAGATCGACTGTGGTGCTGTCTTTTTTGTTAAATATTGGCAACGTTGAAATTAAAACTATTTGATTTGTAGACATTTTGGCCCCATTTAATAGGTTCCGAACTAATTGTACTCCTTTTGCTCGCTCTCTTCATAAATTCAATAAGATCTCGAACTCAATTGAATTTCATTTTGGATTATCTAAACTAGGTTTTTTCTGCTGAATTAAACTGGGTATTGTAATAAGACTTTTTGATAACGAAATTTTTGCAGTAAGAAAAATTGCAATTTAACTAAATTTTTGTTTGCTAAATACACTTTTGTAGTAAGTAGTCAACAAGAACAATTGATTATTGATTCCAGAATAAGTAAAAGAAAATAAATATTTAGCATTCTTTAAATAGTTTGCATAAAATGTATCGTTGGAAAATTATGTGAATATATCTACAGTTACATTTTCCCCCAAAAACTGGCGCTCAGAATAAACAACATCGCTGTGAATAATGCAAGCCTTTGAATCATAAACATTTTTTGTTGGAGTTGGCTTTTTTGTATACGTTGATGACAGCTTTTGGCCAGATAGTACCTATTTGTTTTGAGATTATGCAGTACGATTAATTTTTAATACCCTTCCATATTCCGGGGAAAAAACCGCTTGTTATCTTTCAGTACAAGCCCTTCGTTGTTATTTAATCTGTGTTGTACCCATTATTTTTTGCTTTTGAATCATTTATATTGATTCCAATTATTTGAAAACGTCTTTGTCGGAACAAACTTAGCCTCGGAGGATATCTAGCAGCGATTTTTTTAATTAATTTATGACAATATCCAGCACCTACTGCCGGAGAAAATACAACAACACAACTACCCAATATCTTGGCTACCTGAGAACTCTTGGCAGCCGGTTTATTGTCGGAGGCGACTACAATGCAAAAAACAAGGGCATGGAGATCAAGGCACAACTTTTTGTCCAACCTAGATCCAACAAAAAGCAGCAACTACTCACTCTGGTGGACAACATCGAAAACAACACCTCACCAACATTCAATTTTAAACGAAAACAACACATGGGGGAAAAACACCACTAAAAAAGGCTAATGTGCTCGCCAGACACTGCAAAAAGACCTTCACAAATCAGAAGGATACTCAAAATTATAACCTGCCTGCTACATCTGACACAGCCAACAAACCAATCAAGAGAATATCTCCGGACGAAATTCGACGCAAAATTGAGACCACAAACAACAAAAATTTCCTGGATATGACAAAATCAATGGAGAAATATTAAAAGAACTACATGATGACGGAATAATATACTTAAGAACCATCTTTAACTCATCCATTAGACTAAAATATTTTCCCTATCCATAGAAAGTTTCAGAAATAATAGCATTGCCGACTCCAAATAAAGACGCCAGTAAACTATCATCATATAGACCTATAAGCCTCTTATCAATTCCTCGGACGAATGCTCGGAGGTATTAAAAATGGATGCCGCAGTATCACAAGGCAGCGTATTGGGACCATTGTTGCATATGATTCACAACTATAACAGTCCCTATCTAAATGACGACAGCATGATTGCTACCTTCGCCGACGACATAGTATTAAATACGTCTGACAGGAATATAATTGTCGCTTCAACGAAGTTATAAAATCTAATTGACACAATGTTGACTTTGTTTCGCAAAATGGGGAATCCAGGTAAACGGTCCAAGTATCATGACCATCGTACGCTAACAATTAATAGCACAGTCATCACTCAGAACGCAAAATCTAAATACCTGAGTATGATCATTGACGCAAAAGTGACCTGGAAGGACCATATAATCCAAAAAAGGAACGAAGTGAAAAACAGATTCAGACAACTGTATTGGCTACTCAACAAGGACTCAAAACTGTCAGTATACAACAAACTACTAATATATAAGACCATGATAATACCCATCTGGAGATACGTCACAGAACTAAGGGGGACAGTAAGCAAATCAAATATAAAGCGTGGTTAAATTTCAAGGGCCGATGTTGAGTGACAACCACACCTAAACGTCAACGACACCGTTGGACTTCTTTCTTTGGGGTTATTTGAAAGAAAGATGTACGTCGATAAGCCAGCAGCAATTCAAGAGCTAAAGAATGAGATAATTCGGCACATTAACGGGATCAATTATGCCTCAGTGTCGTCGAAAATTTGGACCATCAGATGGACATGTGTCGGCTGTTTGGCCGATATTTTGTACCATACGTAATTGAACTGTACCAATATTATCATAATAACGAGAAGTGACAATAATTTTCTAAAAAAATTTTATTTTATTGAAAATCCCTTTATTATACAAATAATTCAACGACTTCAAACAAAAACCTAGTCTTTAAGATAAATGCATCGTAAATGCACCCTGGTATATAACAAATGAAGACTTCCACCGCGACCTAAGAATTGATCCCATAAAAAACGTAATCCAGAGATACAGCACGAAACACACATAAAAATTACTAAGCCATTCGAACGAAAGGTACAAAAAATGCCGCACATGGGGCTGACGCAGAAATTAAGACTAAAGCGAATCACACCAATAGTATTAGCTGATACAAAAACTATTTTGACACACTATAACTCTTGCTAATAAAGGGTTTTTCAATAAGGGCGGGTAGATGTTGAAATGAAATAAAACAAGCTGTGTGTGAGTTATTGAAAAAATTTTATTTTTTTATTTGAAAGGCGCATATATGCCATTAAGTGTGGAATATAACATCATTCAAATGCCCGCCTCGGCTTCTTACGGTGGAACGCATCCGAGTGGTCCAATTCTCAATGACTCTTCCGCATAGATCCGGCTGAATTTTAGCGATGGCCTGTGTTATGTTCACCTTTAGAGCAACGGTCGATTGTGGTTTATTTGCATAGACCTGGGACTTCAAGAAACCCCACAGGAAAAAGTCTGGCGGGGTCGAATCGCAAAATTCGCCAAGTTGAAGTCTGCGAAAGGCCAAGTTCTTGTGCACGGCGAGGAATAGACAGCCTCGGGTTCTGCTGTACACTTTCACGGACCGCGGCAATGTTCTCGGCTAATCTTGCGTTCCTTGAACGTATGGGTGTTGGCTGATTGTTTACTGACCCGGTCGTCTCAAATTTGGCCACCAAACGTTGAAGAGTCGACTTTGAAGGGCCACCATGTCTACCGAAAAATGGCCGCAATGCGCGCAACGTTTGCGTTAATGAACACTAATTTTGATAATAAAGTTTTATCATTTGAACGTGCTGTTCAATCGTGTAACTTGCCATGATGATTTGGCATAAACAACTGAATAATAAACAAAAGATTTGATGTCACCAAAATAAATCGACCCGCGCCAATTGAAAACCCCTTTATTAAATCTTAGCTATGTAACTATTCATTGGAAGATGATATTTAAATGCTGATTTGAAGTAACAATTAATCTCCATCCAAGCTATAAAAATTACTAAGTGTCCATGGACCGATGTAATAAGAAATTGGGATCTAAGCACAAAAAAAAACAAATTTACGCAAGTGAAAATAACTGGAAAAATATGTCCCCAAATGCTGCAACTGCACATAAAGTCTAGAATAAAACACGAAACTAAATTTAAAAAAAATTCACTTTTAATAAGGCTGCCTATTGCAACATAAGTGTGCAGCTGCGACGAGCATCGATATATTTTGCAAAATAATTGATTTCAACTTGTTGCTCACAGTAATTTCCGGGCGAAGACAGTGTGGGCTTGGTATCAAATTCGAAGAAAAGAATCACCATGCGTAAATAAGTGTGGGTTTACTGGAATGTGTAAATACTAGCTTAACAGTATAAGTATTTGGCATCACGTTCTTCGTTTCATGGCGTATACATAACGCATTCGTGTGCGTTGTTCATATTTTGAACCAGAAAGTTTGTTTTGTCATTTTATAAATATCAAAAAATCGAATTTATGCATGACAATTTACATATTCTATTAACAAAATGGTTTACTAAAACCAAATAGAGAAATACTTGTGGACTTGCTTAATATTCATATTTCTCTCGAATGGCTGTCTGGCATATTTTTGTAAATGGCAGAGAGGCTGAACCTAAAATGTGTTGTGTTTTTCATAGCAGCCAAGTGTGAGCAAATTCTTTTTCACTAGCTTAGATAAATTGTGAGGTAAAATAATATATTCTGCTGTTATTTAGCGGAAGATGTGTGTGTAAGGCAAAATTGTCAAAGTTGTGCCATAAAGAAAATAAATTAATTTTCTGCTTTACAATGCAGCGGTGGCAAGTTGCTTACTATAAGTTTAAACCCAGATTATTGGAGATTGCAAGTGTTGGAAAAGTAAATGGCAAAATTAGAGTGCTTAAAAAAATGCATATTTCAATCAATTTTATCAATTTTTTCAATTACTTATTTTTCAATTTAGATTTCAGAGAATAAATTTCAATTAAATAATTTTTTTTCTGTTGTTATCCAAACAAACAGTGAATTTATATGTAAATTATACACAGTATGTTCAATAAATAACAGAACTTTTTATTTAAGTCATGGAACACGTAGAGCTATCTATTAAACTTTGATCATATTGAAAAGGTACAAGCGTTAGCTTTCAACCGCAGCCAACTTCATGTGAATCGTTTGACAGGTTAAAAAGTTACACGCCTTTTATTGACAGTATGTTTCGTGCTTGTGTCGTAAAAATACAATGGAGCAAAGAGCAAATATTAAATTCTGTGTTAAACTTGGAAAAACATTTAGTGAGGCGTACGAATTGATGCAGAAAGTTTATGGTGATGATTGTTTAGCTCGTTCAAATGTATAATTGGTTTGAACGATTTAAAAATGGTAGTGACGGTTTGAATGATGTTGAAAGACCTGGTCGTTCAGAAGCAAGTAATCGTACTGAATTGGTGGAAAAAGTCCGCGAAATCATTGCTGTTGACGGAAGTTTCACTGTAAGAATGTTGGCTGAAGAATTAAATTCATCTACTGAAAAGGTTTGTGCACGCTTTGTTCCACACCAATTACATGAATATCATCATAAAATCGCTCGTGTAGAGCATTTTCAACAGCTGAAAACGATCCAGATTTTCTTGATTCGATCATAACTGGTGACGAGACATGGTGCATCAAATATGATCTTGAAACTAAGCGTCAATCTGCAGAATGGAAGACGAAAGGGGAGCCAAAAGCAAAGAAATTGCGTTTTCAGAAGTCAAGAATCAAAACAATGTTGATCATGTTCTACGATTCCAAGGGTATTGTACACAAGGAATTTGTTCCAGAAGGTCAAATTATTAACCTTCCGTCAGGCGCAACTATCAGACTGTGAACTTCGGGCGCAATGTGCCTAAGTGGCACACTTTTAAAAACACATAATAAAAGTATAATTACATAGTTTATACATATGGGAAATTCAGAAGTGGCATTAAGGGATATGAATAAGAAATAAATCTAAATATTTTCATAAAAATCCGTTTATTTGACAAAAATTTATCAGTTACAAAAGAAAGTCGTAAATTAAGGTTGAAAATAAAAAGTTAAAACAGTCAACCGAAAATAGTTTACAAAAAATTAAAGAATCTAATAAAAATTCAATTTGTTGTAAATATAGGACTATGAATAAGTTCGTGCGGTTTTACAACAGATGGCGTAACTTGATTATTATTCCATCGATCCACATTTCCAAACATTCATTGGAGAGCTACTGTCGTAAGGCACAAACGTCAGTATAAGTTTTTTATTTGAAGCGTAAACAACAATATTTTTACCACACTTGAAAATGTCGAATTTCGTGCCAAATAATGTGTTTTTGCGGGGAATTCTTCTTCATTATTTTAATATGAAGAAAAAAGCAGCCGAAAGTCATCGTATCTTGGTGGAAGTTTATGGTGAGCATGCTCTATCTGAGCGAACGTGCCAGAAGTGGTTTGCACGCTTTAAAAGTGGTGATTTTGGCTTGGAAGACGAAGAACGCGAGGGTGCGCCGCCAAAGTTCATGGATACCGAATTGGAGGAATTGCTCGATCAAGATCCGGCTCAAACGCAAGAAGAGGTTGCAAAAACTTTGGGAGTTGATCAATCAACCATTTCCAAACGTTTAAAAGCCATGGGAATGATCCGAAAGGTAGGCCATTGGGTGCCGTATGAATTGAAGCCAAGAGACGTTGAACGCCGTTTTATGGCATGCGAACAACTGCTTCAACGGCACAAAAGAAAGGGTTTTTTGCATCGAATTGTGACTGGCGATGAAAAGTGGGTCCATTACGACAATCCAAAACGTCGGGCAACGTATGGATACCCTGGCCATGCTTCAACATCGACGTCGGCGCAGAATATTCATGGCCTGAAGGTTATGCTGTGTATCTGGTGGGACCAGCTGGGTGTTGTGTATTATGAGCTACTGAAACCGAATGAAACGATTACGGGGGATGTCTACCGACGACAATTGATGCGTTTGAGCCGAGCACTGCGAGAAAAACGGCCGCAATACGCCGATAGACACGACAAAGTTATTTTGCAACATGACAATGCTCGGCCACATGTTGCACAAGTGGTCAAAACATACTTAGAAACGCTCAAATGGGATGTCCTACCCCACCCGCCGTATAGTCCAGACCTTGCGCCATCCGATTACTATCTCTTCCGATCGATGCAACATGGCCTGGCTGACCAGCACTTCCGTAATTACGATGAAGTCAAAAAATGGATCGATTCGTGGATTGCGGCAAAACCGACCGAATTTTTCACAAAGGGAATCCGTGAATTGCCAGAAAGATGAGAAAAAGTAGTAGTAAGCGATGGACAATATTTTGAATATTAAATTTGTAACCATTTCACATCAATAAAGTTTCAAATTTCGAAAAAAAACCGCACGAACTTATTCATATTCCTATAATGATCTAGAAAACTAATTAATTAGAGGTACAATAAAAATATAAAACTCAAACAATCTTTTTATTGCGCTTGTTTTAGGTGTCTTCGGATAAAGTATTTTCGCCCTCTGGAGTATAACACCGTTCACACATCATATACGAATGGGATAAACAAAGTGGTGATTTATATTTCTTGCATTCGTGATTCGTCAGTCTTCTCAAACCAGTTTCGCTAGTGCAAGTTGAGCATCGTCTTCGTTTAGGGGGCGGAGAAGGGCTTCGTTCATTTGGAAGTGAAGGTCGATATTTTTTTAACCTTATTTGAAGACTGAACGGTATTCCGTGGGTTTTCAAACTTCTTCGACGAAGCTCCTCGATTGTCAGTTCATGAGTCAAACTTTTTCAAGAAAAGCCTTCTACGCAGTGGTTCTAGGTTATTACTGAGGTATATCACTTGAGAGTTAATACCAGCGACATTCAGCATTGTGAAAAATATAACCATTGGCCAGCGTTTGATATTTCGTGATACATTGTACGTTGCACACATTTTATCTACAGTATCAACGCCACCTTTCGTGGAATTATAAAACGAGATGATTTCTGGTTTATTTTCCTTGGAATCGAGATCAATGATCTTGTTGTCATGAAGAGTCGATACGAGAATAACATTCCTTTTAGAACGTGGAACATATGAAACCAAAGTTTTTCCGTCATTGAACCCAAACAAGCTTGAGAATTGTTGTCTTCCCTTAGTAGCTACAAAGTCAGGTGGCAATTGTCTTTTATTTTTTCTTACGGTTCCAACATAGGATAGTTTTTTTTTTGTTTCAGTTCGTCAATTAGATCCATATCAGTAAACCAGTTATCGCCTGTTATATTGCGTCCAGTGCCAAAAAGAGCCTCAGACATTCTCAAAACTACGTCCCTTGGCCTGTTGCTAATAGAAAAGGGCCCCTCTGGTTGCCTTCCAGCATAGATTTCCATGTTGTATAGGTAATTCATTTTCGCGTCGACGAGAGCAAAACACTTGATGCCATATTTATTTGGCTTAGATGGTATATACTGCCTAAAGGAACAGTTTCCACGAAAACCGGGTAGCATTCCGTCTATATTCATATTTTCCCCAGGAGTGTAACTATCTTGGCAACTTCTTACGAATTTCTCGAAAATGTCTCGAACTGGAGCGAGCCGATCCAGTTCTTTTATTTCCTCTCATGTACTTCGGTCATCAAAACGAAGGCAACGCATAAGTGTCTTGAATCGCTTAACATTCATGACAAGGCCAAATCTTCCAATCCCATCATCGTCTATTCCCCAAAGTTCTTCCAGATATTGACGATTCCCCCTGTATGCTCCTACAAGGTATAATAACCCAAAAAAAGCTCGTATTTCTATACGGTCAGTGGGTTTAATGTCCCTTTCTCTAGAAAAATTTTTTCTAATGGTCTCAATGTATTGGTTGGTGTATGTTACTATTATGTTTAATATTTCGTCGGTAAAAATATTATTCCATATATCAACAGCAGTACTAGCATTTCTTGCATTCCCTTTTACTCAAGGTAAGTGAGTAATTATGTTGTGAGGTCCTCTGCGTGCACTTCGCAGAGGTGGATTTTGATTCCACTTACTGATCTTATCTTTTCCTAAAAAAAAATGTATGTCTCCAGAATTTTCATCATCTAGGTCAGTCTTATCATCCTGCTCTGTCTCGGAATTTTCAACCCGTTCTTCTACCTCGTCATCTGAAGCAACATCGCTTTCCTTCCCAAATTCGTCTTCCATTGTGGGATCGTCGTCATCAGCCACCCGCAAATTTATAACTTCTTCCACGACTTTGGACTCATTTAAATTGAAATATCGACGAGACATTTCTATCAAGAATATAAAACAAATTAAAACATATAACCTTTGTAACGAGTTTGGGCGCAATGTGCCCTGCAGGCCATATCAATAAATCAGGTTATTTTCAACTAACTATTAAATATTAATAAATTGTTTAGTATTAAAATGGGGCAGTAGTTAATTTGAAATCAGTAATTTTGAAAATACTTACTTTAAAAAATGTGATGAGTTAGGGCGCAATGAGCTTCTCCGATCAAACTGCGTATAACTTCACTTTGGGGAGGGAAAACACAAACTGAGTTGATTTGATATAAAGAGCACACCATAAGAAGCAGCTATTGAGCAAAAGAGTAGTAAACGGTAAAAAATAATAGAGTGAGACAAAAAAATGTGTGAGCTGTGCCTCACAGATCGGGTGCGCCCGACGGAGGGTTAATGGAGAAAACTATTTCCAAGTTTTACATCGTTTGTGGTCAAGAATTGTTCGTGTAAGACCTGAATATCCAGAAGGGAAACAGCTGTTTTTATTGCATGATAATGCACCACCTCACAAAACCAAAAATGTTCGTGAATTTTTGATGCAAAAACATATTTGTGTCATCGACCACCCTCCGTATTCTCCTGATCTATCACCATGCGACTATTTTCTGTTCCCTAAATTGAAAACTGCCATGAAAGGTGCGCTTTATGATGATATTCCAGCAATTCAAGCAGCCGTGACACAGGTGTTAAAGAACATTCCCTTAGATGACATAAAAAAGTCCATGCAGAAATTGGTTGATCGTTCTGAATGTTGTATCGAGTTAAATGGAGACTATTTTGAATAAAAAATAACTTTCAAACACAGTAGGATACGTGTTTTATTCTACATCTGAAAAGTTATGTTATTTATTGAACATACTGTGTACTTATACATTAAATACAAAATACTTACTACATACGTGGAAATAAATAAATTAATAAATAGAACTTTATTGATAAATTGATATTGTGTTCAAATTCAGCTGTGAACATCGGATGTGTTCTCAAGCATCACTCTAAAATAGTCCGGAATCTTTGTTGCTTGAAGAAAATATTAAATCACTGAAATTTTATAAAAAATGATAGGGTAGTTTAGAAAACGTCCAAAATATTTATACCATATCAGTTCTTTTAAACAGTTTGCCAGAATAGATGCATACGAAGATGTTCGGAATGACTTGAGAGTCAATAGAGATAAATCTATCAGTGCGTCCATCTCTGCGCCAATATTGAGATTTAGGAACTAAACTCGTTACACATAAAATCACTACGCTTTATGTCTTTGCAACAATTACTTGCAATACATGGTGCTATAATATTATAGCCAATTAGAACAAGTTGTGGGCACTGGCTGCAATTACCATTGACTCTGTTAACAAGTCAGTGCATTGAAATACAACTCTGCATTAGATCATATCATCGGCAAAGCAGTATAAAGTAATTCTGCGCTACAATCAAATTGTATTATATTTTTAGTTCAACCTGGAGAAAGTATTAAATCTGTAACGCGCAGTGGCATATGCTCTTGACATGCTACTGTGGGCAAAAAGTAAGGTGAATTTGGTTGTAAAATGAAAAATCTTTATTTATTCTTGTACATCAATTTCATCCCTTTCAAAATAATCCCCTCTCGATGAAATACACTTATGCCAACGATTTTTCCAGTCCCCGAAACATGCCAAATAGTCCATTTCCATTTCCGGTATAGCCATCAGCACCTTCTTCGATTCAGCTTTTATCTCCTCAATCGACTCGAAACGCGTTCCCCGGAGTGGTCTCTTGAGTTTTGGGAATAGCCAGAAGTCACACGGAGCCAAATCAGGCGAATACGGTGGTTGCGGAACGATATGCGTGGAATTTTTGACGAAATGGTCACGCAGAACGAGTGCAGTGTTAGACGGTGCATTATCGTGATGCAAATACCAAGAGTTGTTGGCCCATAATTCTGGTCTTTTTAGACGAATTGCTTCACGTAAACGACGCATAACGCTCAAATAATATTCCTTATTAACAGTTTGGCCAGGTGGAAGGAATTCATAGTGCACCACACCACGAAAATCGAAAAAAACCGTCATCATGACCTTTACTTTTGAACGACTTTGACGTGCTCTTTTCGGTCTGGCCTTGCCTTTAGCACGATATTCGCTTGATTGGTTGGTTCTTTCAGGGTCTTAAGTATAAATCCAAGTCTCATCTCCCGTAATGATGCATTTGAGCTTGTCCTGATAGTCTGAAAGCATTGTTCACACACATCAACGCGACGACTTTTTTCCAAGAAATTGAGAGTTTTCGGTACCAAACGAGATTTGAATTTTCGTAGGCCCAAATGGTCTTTCAAAATGGTTTTCACAGATCCTTCTGATATTCCGATCATATCAGTAAGGTCTTTAACAGTCAACCGACGATTTTTGAGCACTAACACCTTCACTTTATTGACGTGTTGGTCATCTGTTGACGTCGATGGTCGTCCGGAGCGCTCCAAGTCATCAACACGTTCTCGACCCTCTTTGAAGTCTTTGTACCACTTATAAACATTTTTTTGCGACATGGTCGAATCACCAAATGCCTTCTGCAACATGCTAAACGTTTCCGCAGCCGAAATTTCATTCCGCAAACCAAATTTGATGGCACTTCTCTGCTCAATCAAATCAGATATTGTAAAAATCGAAAAATGCACTATTGGTCGTTTGGTAAACACAAGCGTAAATATATTACTGATAATGACATTCACATGAAAGTTGGTCCAGATGTTATTAACAGTGCTGCCAACTCATGAAAAAAATAACTAAAGCGAAATTTTAATTCCGCGAAGTTTGACAAATAAATTCACCTTACTTTTTGCCCACTTTCATTAATGTTATTCAAAACAGTTTAAGTTTTCCTTAAAGGCACAAACAGTAGACAAGTTTTCTTTTCTCTTTCCAATATTAACTAAAAAATTAGTTAGTTTAGTGCACATATACAACGATTTTTAATCTCCGGTTACTCAGTTTAGGTAAGCGGTGCTTTGCCTTATTCAAGTTTTTTAAATCAGTAGATCTCTGAGGGTAAAAACCTACGATATTTCGCTAAATAATGAACAACATTTATCCAATTTTCGTCTAGCAGATAACCATCAGAATGTATGTTGCCACAAGGTTTGTGAAAGGAGCATTCATAAGTATGCCTATGTGCCTTGTGTCCTTCAGAGCTCTTTATTGCCGTCTCCCGAGAAACAATAAATATAAATTCTAATAAGTTACTATATAATATATTATATGCACGTATTAGTAAAGTTATTTGCTACCAATGCATTTAATTTTATTAAGTAGAAATGAGAAAAAAAAAAATTATTTCATGTTTTACTAAGAAATATTGTCAGCACTATAAGGGTTCGTATCTAACGCTTCACAAAGGAAATAACGAAAGGTATCGTATTACAGTTATAAAGAACACGACTACGGATATTTGTAAGTAAAGCATTAGAAATAATTATTATTTGCCGCATTATTTACTAAAATCGGCAAAATACTTAATCTTTGCGCTTCTTGAATTTGCTTCTAAACAAATTGGGAATTTTATTACTCGTGCTATGTAACATAGCCTCCATTTTCCAGTCTTGGGTGTGCAACTAAGTTCTCGCTGTTTTTTTTATGAAAATACAACTTCATTCTGAAAAAATGGTAGGTTTTAACGGATTTGGCCACGTGAGGCCGAGCGTTGTCATGCTGTAGAATCACTTTTTCATGTCTCTCCGCGTATTGCGGCCGCTTCTCGCGCAGTGCTCGGCCCAATCGCATCAATTGAAGTCGATACCGATCCCCAGTGATCGTTTCGCTTGGTTTTAACAGTTCATAATAAATAGCATCAACTTGATCTCACCAAATATATAGCATAACCTTCGCAGCGTGAATATTCGGCCGAGGCGACGACGTAGAAGCATGATCGGGCAGTCCCATGACTTTCTTTTCTTTGGATTGCTGTAATGAATCCATTTTTTCATCACCCGTCACGATGCGATGAAGAAACCCCTTTCTTTTTTGCCGCTGGAGTAGTTGTTCGCAGGCGACGTTCAACATCCCTTGGTTTCAACTCATAAGGAACCTAAGTCCCATGTTTCTGAATCATTCCCAAAGCATGTAATCGCTTGGAAATGGATTGACGGGTAACTCCTAATACTCAAGGAAGCTCTTCTTGCGTTTGACATGGATCCTCATTGAGCAATGCCTCCAATCCAGCGTCTTCTAAGGTTTTTGGCCTTCCTTCACGCGGACGGTCGTCAACATTAAAATCACCGTCTTTGAAGCGACGGAACGTTGTTTCACTTAAAGCTGCATATCAATAAACTTTTTGTAGATCTCGATGCGCTTCAGAGCCGTTTTTTCTCGAATGAAAGAGGAAAATCAACACTTCACACAAATTACGATTACTCGTATTCGGCACAAAATCAGACAAGCAATGGCAAACCTCCTAGTGCATTTCTGCCATGAAAAAGCTCCTCATAAAAGTATCTGCCGTTCGGAGACGGCTTAAAACTCTAGGTCTCTCCATTTGTGGACTTTAAATGTATAGTTTTTGTAATTGATTTTTCTTTTTGTTTTTTGGTTTTTGGTAAGACTCCATAAAACGGGACTTAAATCTCCAAGTATAATTTGTAAAAGTGGCATAGTGCTAAAACAACTGATTTTTTGCGACCTTCTCAGAAATCGTCGATGGGCGAAGAGCAGTCAGACTGCAACCCAATTATTTTTTTTTATGGTTCTTGCTCGACGTTTAACGATTTTAGTTCATCAATGCGTTCCTGTCTTGCTAATCCACGTCAAAGATTGTTATTCACGGTGTAATATTATTTTTTACCGAGGTGAATTTTTAAAGACACTGCCAACAACACTATTACGGTTCACACATCAGAATCTTCGAGTGCGCTTATGGTAAAATATGTCAAACTTTCCAGTAGGAATACCAGATGATTGCAGCTCACAGAAAACTATGTGTTGAGCCAAACTTGTGTGCTGGAAACCATAGGTTTTGACAAATTTGTTATTTTTGTCTTACGCCCCTTTGTCTATTGAGCTGCAAAATCACTCCTTTGATCCTTTTTAATATAAACTGTATTTGTGTTGTGTAATTAATTTCCATTGCTGTTTATCCCTATAAGTAGTTTTGTGCTTCCACTTTTCATTGTGCTTTATTTTTCTATTTTCTTAATTTCGCTTTCTGCTGCGAGTACATTTCTCTAAACTTTTTTTCAAGTCTTGTTTTCGAACATATTTCGCACAGCTTATAATTTAATTCTTATTTGTCGCACACTTCGATATTTTTATATAACTTATATATTTTCCCCATGGCGCAAGGATTTGTTGGTCGTTACGTCTTTTTTTAAATTAATTTTTTATTCTATCAAGCCGACAAAGTTTTATGAAAAATTGCTCAGAAACTTTTACATGATTGAAATACAAACTAAAAGTAGAAGCTTAAGAAAATAGCGGAAATTCAAAGTTGGTCGTAAAGTTCACAAAATAAAAAAGAAGGAGAAAGTAAGATGAGGAAGGGAGAAGGAAAAGGAAGCAATTTAAGTATTTTGTTGTTTACTTCGCTTAGAGACAGGAACGAAATTGAATATTTTTACAAAACATTAAAAAAATTTTAATTAAAAAAATATTGAAATATAAGAAATTCCTCTACTTGGTTCAAATTCAGATAAGTGACTGTCACATGCAGAAATGTAAAACAAACTTTTTTAATTTTATTTACGTGACTACCACATATAAAGCGATTGTTATACATTATTCTCTGGAAGGGCATTCATAATCTTCTGTTTTGCTATTTGGGCTATGCTGTGTTCATTTTTGCTCTAAATCTCCTTCCGCACCTTTTTCTATGCCATTATTGCCTCATGATCTAAAATGGTTTCGAACCTCTCCGAAAAGAAGGAGGAAGCTCTCCAACACTCGTTCCTTCAATAAAGACATTCATCGACATGATCCAACGCGGTCATTGCACTTGCGGAGTATTCAAGCGCGCAAAGTGTATGAGTGAAAACCAGTTTATACGCAAGTTGAAAGGGAAGGAATGTAAATTTGATTTAAAAGAAGGATGAATTAAGATAGAAATATGGCGTTGAATGACGGCGAGTCGATGTAGAAGTGGAATCAAACAAGTTGGGAGTTCGTGTTAACGCTTCCTTATCTTGAACACCTGCTGAACTAAACTTAGTATTCAATATTTAAAATTTAAGTGCAATCGTAGAACTGGATTTAGTTAAATATTTCCGAATGTTTTATTTTTTGATTTTTTTATTTTTTGCCGTCACACCATTGGTATGTGGGTCACACTCCCACTAATATAACAATCCTTCCACCTCGCCTAATTCTACCCTGTGACCGCAAAGCATCCTGAGATCACATCTGGGTTCCTCTCTTGCGGGCATATAAAGGCTATACGCCGTCGATAGTCCCAATTACTCCCACTGTGTTCATAGTTTGTTCTAAAGTAAAAGAGGCATTGGAAAAGTTGCAGTAATGTTATATTAACAGAATACCGTCGTGTCTTCTGTACGATGTTGTATTGAGTGTTTCAATCAAAAGGATGTGCTTATCGTCGGTACGTCGGAAACCGTTCGCCTCCTTTGTTGTTGCTGCTGTAACTGTTGCTGCAAAACCTTGCGCTCCCAATCAATATAGCGGAGTCACGACAAGATCTTACATGCAAACGTTTGGGCTTCCTCCCACTTACTGCTGGTTGCACAAATATCTCGTATAAGGGTCCTGGGGGATGGTTTATGACCCAGCGCTTGTTTGAGAGCAGCTCGTTCCTCTCTGAAGCGGTCGCAGTAAAAAATCACGTGTTCTGGATTTTCGTCAGTATTCCGGCAGTTTGGACAGAAAGGGCTGTCTGCCAGCTTAAAACGGAGCAGGTATTCTCAAAAATAGCCATGTCCGCTGAGCAACTGCGAAAGCTACTAGTCGATGACTCCATGTTTTCTTCCTGATCCCACCGGCCTATTGTTAGCAATCGCTCAGCTGCTCAGTAGTCGCTTGCGTATTCTTGGGGTCCTCCTATATTATCTATATCTATAGTAAATAGCGTTCGAGATCAGAGAGTTATATCGATATTGAACTTAGAATCAGCTTAAAACAAAAGCAAAAAAAAAAAACACCCGACTAGCTGTATATCATCATTTACAAATATTTTAGAGTTTGGCAATTTTCAACTCTGGGCAACTAATATCTGTTTTACAAGATCTGTCGGAAAAGTTTTCGGACTGTTTTTTTACCTCAGCAGCCGGTGCCAAAGTCTTTGAGAAGCGTATGAAGATACATCCATCACGAATATCGTTAATGAAAGTAACCAGCTGATCCGAATTTCAAAGAATCCCGCTTAGAAAAATCAAAAGTGAAGCCAATGTGGACTCGTTTTTACAATACCAATAAGATTAAGCGCAATAAAACCGTTCGAGTGAGCCAAAAAGGTAAATACTGTATTTTATTTCGGTGTTATAAAGCGTTAGCTTCAGTAAATTCACAGTGTTCGACAAGAATGCCATGAAAATGGAAATTGACGCTTGTGTGGCATTACCAGCGGCCCCCATATTCGCCTGATTTAGCTCCGTCTCACTTACTTCTGTTTGGAAAATTACCCACGACCATGAAAGAAAGCCATATGCAGACGTTGAAGACATTCGAAGACGTTGATTGTAATGCTGAAACATTTTTTCAAACACGAGCTAAATAAGTCATTTGATATGCTTTCGACCAAGCAGGGTGGTATATAAAGTTCGAGGGGAACTATTTTGGATAAAATAAATAAATCATCTTTGCCAACAACTTTTTTAGTTTTATTTATTAAGTAGGAAATTACGGTCAAATAGGAAGTCATCTATGATAAGAACCTTGAAAAATCTAACTATTTGGAGAGCATTAAAAAGTTACAAAAAGATTGGATGACGCTTATCAGTAGGTACTAGGGGGATGCTATAAAGAGAAATAGAACGTTATTTGCTGGGAGAAGAGTTCACATTTAAATGTTCGCTGACTCAATGAACCATGTTAATATGAATATTAGCTAAGAATATTATGTTGCAATATATTATGTTTAATGTGGCATTATTTGGCCACTTGGTATATCCCCAAAGTGCACTCTGGGTTCTATATTGACATTCCTCGAAAATTTACACGAATATTTCCCAGAAATAATTTATTACTTCCCCCTGTTTGGAATAGCACAGCCTTGAAAAGTTGAATTTGCGCGTTTATTCGAAAGGGTGATTAGTTTGCCAAAATCTAACACTGCATCGCATTGATAAGCAGCCCTTCGTTACACTATTGCATACATTTACAAGTATGTGTATATGTATGTATGTATATATGCATGCGTGCTACTCATACGCACCTCCCCTTTTCGCATAAATTTCATATTTTTAAATGACATTCCAACTGCATTGAATAAAAAAGTATGTATGCGTACATGAATTTTGTTGACTTGGAAAAATATTAAAACGAAGATAAATGAGCAGGAAAGTGCATGCACGTTGTTTGCAGTGACTATTCGTTTTGCGTTTTAGGGTAAATGAAAAAGGGATTTAAGTGAACTGAGATAAATAAAGGGTGTACTAACTACTCAAAGTATAATAACATTGACAGATAGTATAACCCACATAAACTGCTGTGAAATTAAGTGCGTAAAAATTGGGGTGCGGAATTAAGTAATTGTTTCTGTGTGCGTGCATGCATTATCACCTGCGACAGTTTAGTGGAAAACTGTGTTGTTCTAGGCCTTTCAAATACGAGTAAATTGAAACTGTAGCAGTAGCCAATTTTTTCCGGTATATTTTCTCGTGTTACTTACTTAGGCAGAATAAATATTTACTCAGGCATAAGAGTCACCATTCGAAAGAAAATTTGATGGTACACATTTTCAATAAATTATATCCATTAAGATGGGCCTATGTGTGGATCAACGGTAGTTTAAATGGTTTTTTAGAAACCAAACTAATAAGATGTAGAGGGCGGCAAAAGTGAATGGAGAAGAAATAAAAAAATATAAATGAGATCAATTGAGAGCGAACCCGCAAATTTTATTCTCAAATGCATGCATTTTTTTGAACTCTTATAAGATTCATAAATACAATTTAGAATTCATGCAAATTAAAAATAGTAATTAATGGCTGCTAATCGTAGACGGTTGGAGTTGGAGCCCACTTTTAAGCTCCTTTCGACAGCCGAAAACCTTATATGTCAGCGCTGCTCATATTTTACTTATAGAATATCAAGTATTGTACAAATCTCTACACATATTGGGTAAGCGAATAAGTGTCCGCCCTCGTAAAAGGCGTGTCGCTGCTGATACAATTTTCGTGTTCGCTCTAGTAATATCCCGGTGGTTTGGTAGGTGTGTATGTGAGATCTCGATCGCAGTAGTTGACATTCGTTTGATCCTTCGTAAAGATCCTTTTTTATCTGACGTTAAAAATGTCTAGGTTCGTCCCGAAAAAACAGCATTAGCGGGAAGCTATGCTTCATTATTACCTTTTAAAGACAAGTGCAGCTGAAACTTGTAGTATATTGATCAATATTTACGGTAATCACGCTCCATCAAATGCAACTTGTAAAGAATGGTTTCCACAATTTCCAACGTGACAATTTCGACGTGAGTGAGATCACGAAGGAGCACCGAAAAATTCGAAGATACTCTATTACAAAAATTATTGGATGAAGACTCATGTCGAACCCTTGATGATATATCCAAAGAGTTGGATGTTGACAGATCAACCGTCGGTAAACGTTTGCACGCGATGGGAAAGGTTCAGAAAGCAGGTAACTGGGTGCCACATAAATTGAAGGAGAGGAATATCGAGAGACGTTTGGCGAAGTGAGAGGTGTTTCTTGAAAGGCAGGAAAGAAAAGGTTTTCTGCATCGCATCGTCACTGGCGATGAAAAATGTATCTATTATGATAACCCTAAGCGTCGAAAATTTTGGAGACTGGAGAAACAAAAATTCTCTCGAGTACTGATATCATAGTTCTATGTAATTGGTGCGCCTTCTATTTTAACTATAGAATATAAATATTGTAAAAAATATGCTAAAATATTTATATCAACTTTAACTGATACTAAAATTCAAGAGGCAAGTTATATGAAACTGCTACGCAAAGTCCGAACAACATTTTCATGCAACACCGGCGCTTTAAGGACTACCTCTAATAAAAAAAATAGAGGTGGCTGCTCTAAATATGGTAGGAAAACACGTTGCCACCGCTTCAGCACTTAGGCTTAATAGTATGGCGCTATGGAAACTCGGCGGTTTGGCCACGGGGAAATCAGTTTCAACACGAATGGGTCCAAGGAGGAAAATGAAGTAGGCTATAGAGATTTTTTTTCAAAAGAATTATGATTAGAATTATTTGTCCGACCTCTGGACTGAAATTGAAATTTGAATTGGCCGAGCCAAGGAGCACCAAGGGATTTGGTGGCTCCTAACACACTCGGGCTAAAAAGCCCATGCTATTTAGAGCTATGGAAAGTGGGTAGATAGTCAAGGGGGAAAGGAGAAAAGTATCAGAGGAAGAGAAAGGAAAGAATAGGGACAGAGGTAGTTACTCCTGTGAGAATTTTTCAAATTCTTTGGTAAATCTATAAATATCCTCCAGTTTAACGAACGAATATTACTCATTCTCACGACATCGGAACCCAAAACTCGTAGTCTTGCTCTAGCAAATGTAGGACACTCACAGAGAAAGTGCTCAGTGCTATCCGCCTCCTCCCTCCAAGCAAGACAGGCGCACTGGGTCCTCAATGACTCCAATGGTGGTCAAATGCTGACCCCATGGGTTGTGTCCTGTAATAATACCAGCCATCAACCGAACGTCTTTCCTTCCAAGCTTTAGTATAAAGTTTGACAGATTTCTGTTCGGACTTGTCGCAAAACACTTTGCAGTGCTGCAGCGTTCAAGACCGTTCTTCTTCTTACATTCTTGAACAATATTTGAGGTTAGCTTCGCGTTCTCCAGGACCTTCAGTGCAGCCTGACTGTCACTGAAAACTCCAATCTGTTTCCTGCTCCATCTCCTCTCAATTACCCATTCGGCTAGTTTCAGGATGGCAAAAAATTCCGTTTGGAAAACAGTTGCCATTTCCCGCATAGCAGAGATATACTTATCACTATCGTTTAAGTATCATCCGGCTCCAGAACCTATTTCATTATTGGACCCATCGGCAAAGAAAATATCCATCAAGCCTCCTTGAATGCATTCTGGATTGCTCCATGGCGCACGCAGTGGAAATCTGGAATCAAATTTAGTTCCAAATGAAACTGTGGGTATCAGGTCGTCTTTAGGTGTCAAAAACAGTGCTCAGATATCAACCTAAAGATTTCTCTGTGCCCCGCAGAGCCGTCTTCATGCCAGAAACCATATTTATGGAGTCTACATATTGCTTTTACTGCTTCCTGTTGTATCATAACATCCAAGGGGAGCAAATCAAGCATAGCATTTAGAGCATCGCCGGAGGTTATACTCACGGCACCCGTGATACATAAACATACCCTTCTTTATAGCCTGTATAGTTCCCGGAGTGCTCCGTCGCCACCAGACCACCGAGGCGTAAGTGATGAATCCTCCGCACTCTCTGCAAAGCTTTCTTAGGGATTTATCCGATTCTTAGCGCACAGACATGGTCCGTATATGCTTGCACATGAAAACCGAGTTCCTGCATCCCCGCTGGTCTACGATCAAGCACCATAACAGCGGATTGAGAACATCCCCTTGGAGACATCTTTGCTTGGGCCTGACGGTGATTAGTTCATCACTGTTCCCACCAGCGGTTAACAGCCTCTCAGAGAGCATGGAATATATTCATTTTACAATGGTTTGATTAACTCCGTGTCGTTCGGCAGAGGAACGAATATGTTTCTCCACCACTCGTTCTAGACTTTTCAATACGAACGATGCCAAACTGATTGGTCTAAGACTTTTTGTTAGGCAATAGTCGTCTCTTCCTGGTTTCGGAATAAATACTACTCTTCCGCGTCGCCATTGGGATGATATATGACCAAGTGCAATACAGGTTGTGAAGATCCTTTTCATCAGCCTGTCTCCTCCTTTCTTAAGCAATGCTGGATATATTCCGTCAAGTCCAGGGGACTTAAAGTTCTCAAAGGAAGACAAGGAAAACCTTGTCGATTCTTTTGTCCGACTAGCAATATACGAGCTGCATCTAGAGGTTCCACCGTTGCCACCGTTGTTGTTCATGCCACTCTCAACTTCAGATAGAGTTCTACTACCCGGAAAGTGGGTTTCGAGTAGACCATTAAAAGTTTCGGAATTGGAAATGATGTATGAACCATCAGGTTTTCAAATGGAATCCAGCCGTACTGAGCGGTCTAAATGAAGGACCTTACAAAGTCTCGCTGTTTTCCTCATTTCTTCGACGTTACTGCGGAAATTTTTATAGGATTCAAGTTTGGCTGTCCGTACTTTTTCTTATTAAGTCGATGGTTTGCCCAGTCCTCTTCTGTTTGGGTCTTTAAGGCCTTATTAAGAAGTTTTTTGCACCGTACACGAAGCTTCGACAGTTCAGGGTTCCACCAAGGAACCGCTTTCCCTTGTCTACTTTGCCTTAGTGGACACAGTTCTACACAGTTCGTTTATTGATTGAAGTACCTTCTAATTTCTCACTAGCATCTTCAACCATTTCTATTGATTTGAGTTTTTTCAGGTTTGGTAATCGCTCTGTTACAAGCTCACCCTACCTGTCCCAGTCCACATTTCGAGGATTCCTACTAGAAGGCATTGATATTGTATCAATTCCCAGTCGGAATTCGATAAGACGATGATTCTCATTCTTTTGCTTTGTACTGTTGAGCTAATAAATGAAATAATTTTCGGCATGGATCTATTTGATTCGAGCTGTACAAGTGTGCGCATCGTTTTCATATCACAAAGCATCCACAATTTGGTGACTTCGAATGGTAAATTTGCGAATTGCATATTTAATTAAATGTTTTTAGACGACACACCACCACCACCGCCAACTGGATCTTTACGAGAAGAATTAATTCCGGCTACTTCATGCATTCCACGTATCCCGCTTTCAATAGGTAGATTAAATTGTCTCTATGGTTGCGTTAATTTTGCTATTTAATATTAAGTACCCTCATATAAATTGTTTCGGTTGCTATTCAACCCTTTTCGGGGTGTATCAGTCAGAGATGTGAAAGAGAATATGGAATGGTTTGTGTAAGTATTTTTGTGCAAAATCACAATAAAAATCAATAAGCCAAGAAGTCTGTGGATGACAAAAAGGTCAAAGCAGCAAGTACATACTTGCAAATGATATTAAGTATGTATAAATATATATATATAGGCAAGAGAATACAGTTGCGAGTACCAAAATACGTACATTCGGAAATTGTGGTTTTTATAATTTTTTTGCAGGTGAATGAAATGGATTTAGTTTCATACAACATTTATATCTATGGACCTTTGGTGATGAACTCATGTGGATCTAAGAGGGCTTACTTTGAGGCCAATGAACTCTGATTTATCAGATAATTTTTTCTATTTTATTCATCATTTATTAAGAAGAGCTTGAACAACGGTGTCTTAATGAAAAAAGCTAAGCCGACTTAAATTCTTCGGGGATGTGGCAATTAAGTTTTTGGAATTTGGGGCTATACTGCATCCTAGATAACATCAGCAAAGGGATTATTCCTTTAGTTCGTTTAAATATTAACAAAAATAACAAAAAAAAATAAAATAATAAAATAAAAAAAATTAAATCCCTTACGTTTGCGTAAAATTTGGTTTTATGGTCGATATACCTTCTGCTCAAATATGAACGAGACTTTATCAATAAAACGGTCCGCGGATGACATATGACAAAAATAAATTTTTTGTTTTTTGGTGGAACTATAAGCTTACATGGCAAATTTCAGCGTGATAAGTCACATAGTTGTTTTCTGTGCTACTGTAAACAAGTCAAGCTCGAGTGTGTTCTTCGAATTTAACGATGGAAATTCAAGTTGAACAAAGAATTTGTTTAAAATTTTGTTATTCAAACACAATTTCGGCTTCAGACGCCTTAAAAATGTTGCAGACAACCTATGGGGACTCTGCTCTATCGCGTGCACGTGTTTTCCAGTGGTACAAATCGTTCAAAGAGGGCCGTATATCGGTTGAAAACTTCCCTCATGAACGTCGTCCAGCAACATCAGTAAACGACGAAAACATCAGAAAAGTAAAGGAAATGGTGCTTGAAAATCGCCGTGTGACCGAAAGAGAGATAGCTAGTGAGCTGAGCATATCAAATGGATCCGTTCATACTATTATTCATGATGTCTTGGGCATGAGACGAGTGTCCGCGTGTCTTGTTCCAAAATTGTTGAATTTTCTTCAAAAAGAACAACGCAAAACTGTCGCTAGGGAAATGCTCGCCATGTTAATATCGTTCCGCAAGCACCGTATTCGCCTGATATGGCTCCATGTGACTTTTTCCTGTTTCCCAAGCTCAAGTTGCCGCTCCGTGGAAAACATTTTGAGACAATTGAAGTCATAAAAGAGAATTCGAAGAAGGAACTGAAATCCATACCGAAATCGACCTTCCAGAAATGCTATGATGATTGGAGAAAATGTTGGCATATGTGTATCGCCTCCAATGGTGATTACTTTGAAGAAGATAAAATAAAAATTGAACAATAATTAACCGTTTGTGTTTTATTAAATCAGTCTCGTTAATATTTGAGCAGAAGGTACAGCTACTGGTAAATGCTACGTCATTTTTTTAACATCAAAATTGACTGAGCGGAATCGGCGAAATCAAAATTGCACGTAATTAGCTATTACAGTTTCGGCACACCCTATAACTCACAACTGAATGGAACAAAACAGACAAAGACAACAAAAAAAAACAAAGACACAGCAGAATAATTTTGTTTGTATGAAATGTCACCTTGACGACCAGTATAACCTTTAAATTGTTTGATCGATACTTTACGAGATACCGATCACTACAGCCACATACCGGGGTAATAATGTATGCTTCTCGCCAAACTATATTTCTGCTAATATCTATTTTAATTTCTCAAGAATCTGTTCTGGTTAGCTAAAGTTATAGCTACCAATAGCTATTCATCAGTAAGAAAGTGTTTGAAACTAGGCTTGAGTTAATTTTTTCGTTTTACCTCTTTTACCTTACCGGGAACCACCCTCTTTGACGCACTATTTTTGGGGTAATTTGAAATCAATGCTCCATACAAATAATTTCAGCACTTTTAATTTGTTCTTGTAAGATATGCTGTAAATCGTTTTTCGTTTGAGTTAGTCCTGAACCAGTTTTCCATTTAATAAATCCAGTCTTCTTTTGATTTTCCGAAACTCTCAGAAGCTTGTTAAACCCTTGCGCTATTCTTCTACATCTCCAATTTTGTCTTCGGAAAATAAAAATATTACCCTTTTCCATGTCTTATATGTTGTCCCAGAAATGAATGAATGAATGTTAAATTTTTTTTGTGTAAGTAGAGCTTTTTCATTGCCGAAATACACTCTGAGGTTTATCATTGCCCGCCGAGGGACGACCGCTATTAGAAAAGTTCCCCCATGGAGCTGAAAATGGTATACCTTCGAAATAGCTCTTCTTCGTTGGGTCTCAGAGTTCATTTCGCTGATGCTATTTACTATAAGTATGTGCTGGTTGCTAAGAAGTCAAAGTAATTCCCAACTTCGGAGTTATAATACATTTCACGATTCCTTTTTCTTCTAGAAAAACGTGTAGACCCTACCGAATTTTGGCAAAACTGCTCGTTTGGCATGCTCAATGTCATTTTATATAGCCGTATAAGTTTTTCCAGATAACCATATTTTAATATGGCGCCTTATAGGTAGCTTCCCTCTACCCTCAAAGGCCGCTTTAAAGCTTACGAAAGACTTGTATCCCTCAATTTGTGGGATTATTAATTTTATCAATTGTTCAAAGTACACTCAGACTTCACCGGCTTCGATAATTTTAAGCTGCTATACCTATATCCTCATTATTTACTCACTTATATCCACACAATTCGGCTTTAGGTACGCTCCGACTACCTGCCTGTATTTCAATATCCGCAACTGTACATTTCAATATAATCCACTATTTAACATTCTGTGCAGAGGTTAAAATGGCAGACAACAAAAGAAAATGCAAAATGGCACAATGTCGAAATGCCGTAATGTCGCAAGGTCATCTACATGGTATTATGTTTGCAAAAACCAGCTAACCAGTGCAAAGGCAAAGAAGCGCAACGTATCCGTAACTGAGCAGTGTAGCAAGTGTGCATGTGAATTGCGTGTTAAGTATACGCAATGTGGGTTCACAACTGGTCCTTTGCCACTTCATTGTTCTTGTGGGGGCCTTTTGTGAATTCACTTTCACCATTTCACATTTCTTTCCTTTGGCAGTAATTAGCCCGAATGACGAGGAAAAGTTCCATGTAGGTAAGTGAGATTGGTGCTTGTTTTTTGTTTTCTTTTCTGGCTCGTAATGAAGTCAACGATGTTTTAAGGCGAGTACCCTCATTCACTATAGTTTTATTTTTAAATGATTGTTCCATTATTGTGTACATGTAGCGTAGTTAGGGGAGGATTTTTATCAGATACAAGTTTTAGACACCTAAGAAATTTGCTCGAAAAGAGGTGGCTTTTCAGTTTCAACGAAAATTATTTATTGGTGGATGGATTCCTACTTTGTTTCCTTCAAAGTAGTCTTCCATCTAAATATAATACTTTTGTGGCGGAGCTATACCAGTTATTTGTCGTTTTATGGATGTTTTAGATTTTGGAATAGATACAATTTCGCAAAGAGTCAAACTGAGGTGACTGAGGCATGATTGTATTCGCTCAAGAAATATGGATTCTGTGAGCAATGTTTTTAGAGAAACCATCAATCACACCAAAAGGCATCTAACAAAGGGTCTTTAAAGGTCGCACCTAGATGTTTTTTTAAATAAAATATGTAAACATTTAGACTCTTCCAGGCTTAACTATTTTTATTCAAAATACGGCTTTTACGAATTATTTGGGAAAAATGCATTTAAAGTAGTGTCATTCATCTTCATCCACGAGAACTAAAATTTTCAAGGACTCATTCACACATAATCGCATTGACTTCAGCAATATCGATCCGAATGTTTTGTTTCAGTTTTCTAATCGTTGTTCCGTTATTCACATAGACTTTACTTTTCACAAAAATTAGTCTAATGGGATGAGACCGCATAATCTAGGTGGCCAGTTTATATCACCATTACGTGAAATTAATCGAGAGGAAAACTTAGATCGCAATAATGCAATGTTTACCCGTACTATGTGACTTGTAACTCCATTCTATATAAATAGTTCATGAAATTTCTGCATTTATAATAATCCTTTTGCTTCAGTTCTTGTGTTAATTGAATTTTGTAAGGATGGAAATTCAAATCCGTATGTACAATCCGTCAAACAGGCGACTGAATGCCTTATTGTCGATAATGTCGAGATGTCGATATCGAGAGTGGTTCAGCAACATCCAGTTTTTAGTCTGTCAGTCCCTTTTCTATCCTCAATAGAACCAGTTTCTTGAACCTTTGTATTTGCGACTCATTCAGATAATTATTTCTACCAAAAAAATTACGAATGTTGTTCTTAAAAATGGACCATTTTTACAAGGTTTGTTCAAAAAATAAGGTGAAATTGCAAATTTCACGAGCTACATATATTCGAATTTTGATTATTATTTTATGTTGGTACACTCGTCTCGCAGATATGTTCACGGTTTTCGCAATATGGCATGGTTAGTTTTTTGGGAGAGGCATAAATAAGACAAGTGTTTTGCGTGTTGAGTGATTTTCTGCTATCGAAAATAATGGATCAAAGAAGTTGCATCAAACTTTGTGTAAAAAATGGAACTAAGTTCTGAAAAACACTTCAAATGTTGACAGTGGCATACGGTGAGAGTACTCTGAGTCAGAAAAATGTTTGCAAGTGGTACAAACTTTTCGCAGAAGGTCGAGAAGATGTAAATGACGATTCTCGCTCTGGACGCCCCAGCACCCCAATAAATTTGAGAAAAATTAAAATTCACCTTATTTTTTGAACACACCTCGTATAGGTTTCCATAACTTTAACGCGTTGCTCTATTTTGTAAAATTGTGCATCTGTCTTAGTGACAAACATCAAAGATGACATATTTAAAGAATGAATACATACTGATATCTAGGAGCGTGTTTTGAAATACCCTTTATAAAATCTGCCGCATTAGTGGTAGTAAAGTACCCGTCCCACCGTCCATCTCAGAGCCATCCCCTTATTTCAGACAGACCCTTAGACTGACACTATTTAGTTACGGTAAGGTAACTGGAGCCATCTCACGTCTCCCTATAAAGATAACAACTTCTACTTTCCGCAAGTTGACGCTTAAGCACAGCGACGTCTTTTGCATCAAGTTACAAAGTGTTTCTTGAAACTGGTCTCTAGATGCAATGGTGCCATTGATTTGTTAAAGTAAACGGTAATTACTATAATATTATATCCAGTTTCTTTATAAATTTCACAAAGTACCAAACATACAGATAACTTCAACAAGACAGGATAGTGAGTTGAAACTCTATTGAAATATCTAGAAAATTCGGAGGGTTATTCGTCCCTAGTCAATTCATGGCATTGCTTACTGCTTCCGCAAGTACAAGAAATTTTTTATAGCAATTTTCCATATCAAGAAGGACAAATAAACACCTAAAAATCTTTCTCTCTTTTCGTTGAAAGAAACCAGGGTCTCTTTCCTTTTGGTTTATGTAAAGATTTTGTTCACTTAATGGTAGTCTGCAATTATAGGTGCAAAAAGGAAACAATTTACTAATATTTCGCATAAATTAAGTGCGAAGAAGGAAAAACTGATGGGCCTAACGTCCTACGGACTGGATGTAGATATATTTAAAGCTTCAGTTGAGTTACTAGTAGCTGTAAATGAGTTAAGCGCAAAGTAGAGGTGCCAATCCACAACCGCATAACCTCACCCGTAGTATAAACCATAATGACATTTATTGCCATCAATTATTGGTGCCGTAGCCATAACCAGCTGATGTTTACATATAAAGGGTTTTTCAATTGACGCGGGTCAATTTTGGCGGCCTGTGGCAGCCATTTTGTTTTGGTGACATCTGTCAAATCTTTTGTTTATTATTCAGTTGTTTATGCCAAATCATCATGGCAAGTTACACGATTGAACAGCACGTTCAAATGATAAAACTTTATTATCAAAATGAGTGTTCATTAACGCAAACGTTGCGCGCACTGCTCCCATTTTTCGGTAGACGTGGTGGCCCTTCCAATTTCTTATGGTCCATATTGAACCATATGGACCTAGACGACATGTGGTTCCAGCAGGACGGCGCTACGTGCCACACAGCAAACGCCATTTTATTCCATTTCAATATCTACCCGCCCTTATTGAAAAACCCTTTATTACCATTTATTTGTGCATTCCGATGTACAAAAACTGAAGAAAAGATAACAACATGAGCAGTGATGCGAAAATTAGTAATTCATTGATTAATATAATGGCATTATTTATCACAGCGCAGCAAACCAGAATGCAGTTGGTTATGGTTACGGCGAAAAACTAAAATCAATGGGTCGGTACGGTTACGGTTATGACTACGACAGTATGGCCGATTACAGTGTTGCTCATAGGTTGCTTCGATCAGCAGATTTATGTGGTTATGGTTATGTCACCTCTACTTTGAGCTTTGCCCGGAAAGGGTATGCCAGAGAATTCAAAGGTATGCCAAAAAGTAAATTTTAAGTCTGAAGTTCTAGTTCGCCTTGTCGAACCAGTTTGTACAGGATTTGCGGAGGGCGTTTATATAGCATATCGCCCAATAACATTTACTAAATGATTAATATTATTATTATTAGAAGGCCATTACGCACTGCGACCAGAGCTGATCTATTGTGAAAGGCGTATTTTTGTAACCCTAGAGTTTTAGGCTTTTTAGAAATTTTAGCACAGTTTTGGGTTTGTTGTTCCAATGATTGCATGGAGATACTACGATGCCACCAAGGTGATGAAGTCTCTGTCTGCCCAGCGCAGGACATTCACAAAGCACATGTTCTGAGCTTTCTATGTCCATTTCGCAAGAGCGGCAGACATTGGTCTCAGATAGTCCAATATTATTTAGATGATACCTCAGGCTGCAGTGGCCTGTAAGATATCCTGTTAAAAGACGCAGATCTACTCTGTTTAGTGAGAGAAGTTTGCCAGATATTCCTTTGTTGGGACTTAGGAATAGTTTGGCTTGACGCTGACCGGCACAGTTTAGCCAGTGTGCGGCAAGCTTTCTTTCTTCCCATTTCCTAAGGAGTTCATTAATGTGACCTTTGGGAAGTCCACAGAAAGGTTCAGGACCAGTAAGTTGCATATTTGCTCCTTGTTTTGCAAAGTCATCAGCCATTCCATTTCCCTCATGTCATTCATGTCCCGGAATCCAGCCTAGTGTTACTATGTTGAGGTTTCCTAAAGTGTTGAGAAGGTTTAGGCAATCATTTACCAATTTAGAGGTGATAGTTGTTGATTCTGCGTAAGATTTTTGGACCTTTGCACGTTGGCAACGGCGAATATCGCAGACGATGGAACGATGAGCTGTATGAGCTTTACGACGACATAGACATAGCGCAGCAAATGAAGATCCAGCGGCTACGTTGGCTGGGTCATGTCGTCCGAATGAATACAAACGCTCCGGCTTTGAAAGTATTCGATGCGGTACCAGCTGGTGGTAGCAGAGGAAGATGGCGGCCTCCTCTGCGTTGGAAAGATCAGGTGGAGAAGGAATTGGTTTCACTTGGTGTGTCCAACTGGAACCGGCTAGCACGAAAAAGAAACGACTGGCGCGCTTTGTTAAGCTCGGCCAAAATCGCGTAAGCGGTTATAGCGCCAATTAAGAAGAAGAAGAAGTTATTGATAGAAGGGCGTTTAGAGCCGCTTGGCTATCTGAAAGTATGTAGGTGTGAGTACCTCTCATTTTCCTGCTAAGGCATTCTCTCACACATATTTCAATGGCATGTGCTTCTGCCTGGAATATTGTTGGGTAGAGTACCATCGAAATCGATTTTTTGAATTTAGGCCCATTGATTCCTGCCCCTGTTCTACCATTTTCCAATTTGGACCCATCAGTAAAGCATAGCTGAGAGCCAGGTTTCAAAGTGATAGAATTAGTTCTCCAGTCTGTGCGTTCATTAATTATAACTTGGAAGTTCCTGAAGAGTATTGGTTTGGGTGATAGTATATCATCCCTATGAAGAATGGGACCATGTAGGAAGTCTTCCAAGATCTTTAAATGCCCTTTCATATCCCCACTTTTAAGTTCAGATATACCTTTTACTCCATGACTTAGGATTTGCAAAGGATCGGGTTGTTCCTTACAATAGTTATGATTTGTTATACAAGCTTGATATGTTTTTAATTTAATATGCCAACTTAAGAAATTCGTACGATTTGTGTCACACTAACAATGGAATGCCTCTCTAGCAATCCTTTTGAAGCCTTGTCGATCTTAAATAAACTATTAATAACTTAACTTAAATATATATATTTTATTTATATATCTAATGTTCATTATATTTTCTTACCATTTCATGCAAACCCCATGCTTCCTCTACATGGATGGCAAAAACGTCAATCAATCGCTTACTGGCTTACCATAATCAACTCATTTTGCTGCCTTCGAATATCGAATCGTTCTACGTGGAAATCATACTGCACGGCATTGTCAACTGCATATGTTTGTTATTACCCGGCGGTCTTAATAATTGTCAATAACCGTGAATGTCACATTCTGCCACCCTGACATTTTGCTGTTCCCTGCTGAGGGCATTTCTGAACCGCTGCTAATCAACTGCGATCACATTTATCAACATTTTTGTTCATTAACTTCCCATGCCTTGCCATGCACATAAATTTATGCTTGCCTTTGCAATGGTGGTCGGCTTTATTTGTGTTTGGTGTGCCACGCGCAGAGGCCTGTCACCCTTATGAACCGTTCAAGTGTCCTGGTGATGGTAATTGCATTTCAATTCAGTATTTATGTGATGGCGCGCCCGATTGCTCTGATGGCTATGACGAGGATTTGCGACTTTGTACGGCAGGTAAGTGAAAATCAGCAAGCATAATATAACATTATATACATATATTTTAATGATTTACTCAATGCAATTGGCCAGCCTAAATGTGAAATCATGTGGAACGAAATTGAAAAGGCTTAATGTGAATTGAATGGATGAAAAGATTTGAGTGAAACTGAACAAAATTGATTTCAAAATACCTGAACTCGTTTTGAAAAATCACTTATGGCATTTTATCTAACAGATTATCTAAAGTAATTAAATGGAAAATGACACTGCATAATGCAAAAAAGTAATAAGATACAGACAAAGGTTTACACTTAAGAGGGCAAAGGACAGTCATAGTTTGTTTTAAAGTTTAGATCGGATTATTTTAGGCAACCGAAAATTTACTTTAGCTTAGGACGAAATCTCGATGTACTTTATTCAAATTACCCAAGCTTTTTTTGCACAGTCATGTAAGAATAGTTTCCTTAAAACACATTAACCATCTGCCACATTCACCGGTACCGGTGTCCGGTGGCTCTCCGTCTATATCACATTTATTTTAAAGCTAATTTTGTTTCGCTTATTCCTAAAACCGAACTGATTTGAATGGCATATTGATACTGACAGAATCAATTTTTAAATGAATAGTCGCTACATTGATTTCTTTCAAACCTATAGACACTGTAGTGTTTGGAAATGAGGCCACCTTCGTGTGCCATCTTCTATTGAAAACTGATTCGTTGATAATTCTGTTCTTGAATCTGAACCCATTTATATTATGTAGAGGCACACGTCATTGAAGGGGTCAACGGAAACGATATTGAAGCAGCCATTTTTAACGACAATTTTAAGGGAGAAATCGTTATATTATCAGGTACTAAAAGGGCAGGCAATGGCAGTTTATGACCTCAACTTAGAAAATTCATATTTCCCATGCTCATCAGATCTCCTCTAACAAGACTAACAAAAAATATGGTTCACCAAGTTTCACTACACTTAGTGAATCTGGATATAAGCCCGTCCAAAACACCCATCATTCCTTTTATGCTGTTAGTTTGGACAGCGAAGTTAAGTATCTTGGCCTGTCTGGGATGTCAAACTTAACTGCAAAAGGCACGCTGATGCAACCTTGTCCAAAGCAACAAAGGCTCTAATGATCTGCAAACGTCTAGCAGAAAACAGTAGCTAGTAGATCGAAGTGTTTCTTCCTGTATTTCCGCAAAATTGGCACTGCTGTTGGGTTTAAGAAATTTATAATAATTTTCTTTATTCCAGCTAAATATGTTAAAAATAAAATATGCAGTAAAAAGTGTATGCCAAAAGAGTTTTCTACGGATTACAATATATTCTTTCCGGAATGTTTCACATTCTTTCGCAACTTTAAGGATTTCTTCACCAAAATATTTCTCTGAATCCATGTTGAACAATCGAAGTACTTCCTCTACATATTCAACAGTACCTCCACAGTAAAGGCGACAACAGAAATGTTTTTTTGATTTGAAAAAAAAAAAAAAAAAACAGAAAAGGTTTTTTTCTATCACACTGAACAATAATCACAATATTTTGTTAAATTCGATATAAAATAAACGGCAATGAATATCTAAATACATTCTGTCAAAAAAGTACCGGGAATTGTTCAATAAAACGCAAGTAATCAACAACATTTATTTTGTCGCCTTCAAAATATTCTCCATTCGAAGCAATACATATACGCCCACGTTTAGTCCAGTCATCGAAGTACCTTTTAGACGCATTTGAAGAGTTCTTCTTCAGCTCCTTGAGCGAATTCTCCTTAATGGCCTCTAACGACTCAAAACGGCGCCCGCGGAGTGGCAATTTAAGTTGTGGGAAAAGAAAAAAGTCACAAGGGGTTAAATTCGGTGAATACGGTAGTTTTTCGATGATATTTGTCGAAGTTTTGGTCAAAAAAGTGTTAACAATATGAGCCCTGTGAGACGGTGGATTATCATGGTGTAAGATCCATGAGTTTTCTTTCCACAAATTTGGCCGTTTCCTACTCACATTCTCTCTCAAACGTCGCATAATTTCCAAATAATATTCTTTATTTACCGTAGAACTATTTGAAACGAATTCCGAAAGCACATCACCACGATAATCACAGAAAACGAGTAGCTTGACTTTTTTCACTTTTGGCCGATTTTGACGTGGTATTCGGGTATCGGCTCATGTGGATATTGCCATTCAGCTGCCTGTTGACTGACTTGCATGTCAAACTCATACACCCACGTCTTATTACCTGTTATGATACGCTGAATAAACGTAGGGTCCGAGCTCACTTGCTCAAGCATGTCTTCAGCCCCCTTCTGCCGGTGAAGCTTTCTAAAGAAATTCAACTCTCTTGGAACGAGTCGAACAGCCACGCGTCTCATGCCCAATTGATGGTGTAAAATGTTGCGAATTGATTCGTGAGACAAGCTAAGGTCACGAGCTACCTTCCTCAAACTTAAATGATGGTTTTCCAGCACCAATTCCTTGACTATGTCGACGTTTTCCTCCGTTGAACACGTTGATGAGCGACCAGATCGGGGCAAATCTTCCACGACTTCTGGGCCCTCTGCAAAAGGCACATGATATCCCGTTGAAAACACAAAATTTAAGGCAAATTCTTTATTCGATATTTTTATCCATAGTGAAAATCGCCGAGCACACCTGAAGTTGACTGATGTAATTAAATACCAAAAACAAGCTAATTGACAGAACACGCTCAAACTCTGTGACACTATAGAGGACAGTTGTGCCAATATTCCACCAAAAAAAAATTTAGTACACATATGTCACATGAACGCACGCTTTTTAAATGAACAATTCGCGATATTTTTTTGACAGAATGTAATGAAATACATAGTTAAAATAATTAGTTAAATAGTTAAAAAAATGCTTTTGATTCGCTAAACGCATTAGAACATTTTCCTTTACTTTATTTAGTTGGGATATATTTATTTTTAAACAGACTGCAACCATTTTAGACATTTTTAAATATTTTCTACCTAAATCACTGAAGCCGTCTTAGAAAGTATAATCATTAAACTTGGCGCAGTATTTAAGAAGATAAAGAGCCATCGCACAAAAATACAAAAATAGTTAAATAGCCTAAACTTATATTCAGGCATAGTGTGGTTTGAATTAAATAAAAATGCTGCAGTTGCACTCGCCCATTTCAGTAAACGTGCAATCTCATTGGTTGCTGAGATTTTCACACAGTCAGAACAGCCAATTTCCGCTCGGGATTTACCGACACATTGTGATGTGCTGCACTTACACCTTACCGACCGAACGGATGTCAAAAGTGACGGATGTATTCAACACAATGTCAGGAGATGAATTGCTTTTTAAGCCACATAAGCCCACAACGGGCAACTCTGAAATTTGCATGAAGGTGTACAACTTAGTTTCGCCAGTTGACGACCACCACTTTGTTGTAGTATTCAATTTCGTATGAGTGCCGTCAGTAGAAGTGATGGATGGTTGGGTGCTTCGTGTGGCAAATGACAGACGTCAGATGTAATACGAGTACAATATGCACAGCGAAGTTATGTTTTTTCCATGTGTGTATTCTTGTACTTACCTGAAAGCTGTTCTTTTTTTTGCGCCGTGAAATGTAGCCAACACGCAGATTCGTAGCAAATACAAAAGAAATGTTTTTGTCGGAAAAACCCCTGTCATTTAATTATTTCGCTTTTTTAGCGTCATTCAATACCAATTACGTAAAATGGTAAAAGAAATGAATATCACTCAATTTGATTTGCATAAATGGATTGGGAAAGCTTTATGAATAAGTGAGAAAAATCGATGCGCGGTTGGTGGCAAACATAACGACATATCCGACTATTTCTGAAAGTGACGAATTACAAATATATAGAAATATATTAAAAAGTCACACTTTGACTAGGAATAAAAACGAAAGCGTTGGGCGTATGTGACAATAACATAATTTTCTTTGTTCTCTATATCAATGAAAGCATGTTTTTAAAAGTATGTGTATAGACATTTTAATCATATCGAACGTGACCATCCCACACATTCAAACTGCAGAAAACTGTCATCTAAAACAATTTTACATTTAAAGTAAAGTAAATTTTAAGCAAGTTTTCTTTTCAACATAATTGCAAAAAACCTAGGGACAAATACAGAAGTGAAGTTTCGCGGCCACCAATTCAAATACCGATATCAGTAAACTTGAGGCAATATGTTGTGCATTGATATCGATACTCGTAAAAACTGGTTTTGGTTTGATCAAAAACTAATTATATGGTAAAGCGGATGGGTGGCAAAATTTTTAACTGAAATTATTTAACAATTTGACGGCAGATCTCCTATGGCGCTCAGCGCATAAACAACTACATTTTTAGTAATATATATTCAGTACTCATATCCAGTAACATATTTGTGCATGAAATTTTGTGGGTGATAGGGTTAGACGAAATTGAGTGAAAACAATTATTCGGTGGCCTAAGTTACACTAATCCCGCTTTTCATGGTCTGCAAGCGCAATAAATTCATTTTGTACAAACATACAGGCATTTATTGAGACAACAATGGGCAATATATACTCGTATGTAAGAATGGATTTGTATATGTAGTTATTGTGAACCAACTAGATCTCATGCGGTTAGCTAGATAGTGTATTACTTATTTATTCCGGTATTTTCTACATGACTATTCATTAAATCCTCTGCAATGTGCAAAAATACTGCAAATAATGCAAATGGAAATAATAATAGAGTTTTGCGGGGCAATGAAATATTGTCCAACTGTATTGCGTTTTCAAACCACTAAGCCGCAGAGAGCACAGATGTCATGCTGGTACGTCAATGATTAGCTTATGCATATGTATAGCTGTGAATGAAATGGAGAATAAATAAGGCGATGGCTATTCAAACCAAATTCCCATTATTATTTTTATTAATTTATTATTTATTGTTCGACTTTTTTAAAATAAACATAACATTTCATTTTTAATCATTAACATTAGAACGTACGACAGTGACACTAGTTCGCTTGTCGGAAGAAAAAAGAAAAAAAAAAAACAAAATCTTACATTTTACATATGTTACTATGGTACTATGTATTTAATTCGTTTAAAATTAATTTTCTATATTCTATAGCACTAGTGACGAACTTAAATAAGTTATTATATCCAGAAGGGTCAATACCATTTAAAATGTCTATGATTTCATCTCGGTTTAAACTATATTTTCCAAAAAGTCTTCGACGAATTCTTTTAAGTATCGGGCCTTTTCCTAAGAAATGTGTGATATCTTCTAATTCATTTGAGTTACAATTTAAATCCCTTTGGCTTCCCAAGTATATTAAATCACATCTGGCTTTCATAATCCACATAATTTTATAGATTCCACTATTATCGTTTAAATAGCTTCTGGCGTTGTTATGGACTAATTCCTTATATAATCGTGTGCTTTGGTGTGCCCTTTCCCATAAAGTTCGAATACTCGAATCATGAAGATTTTCTATTAATGAAATTAATATTTCTATTCCACTCTCTTTTATTTGAAGTGCCCCAGTTACATGTTATATTTAACTTTTGTGCCAGATTACTAATTTCTTCAACCCAAAATATCTGTTTTTCTAAAATCTTTTTTGATAGTATATGAGGCAATCTATTATCATCATATTCAAATAACGTTTTGAATATATATTTTAAGTGAAGCTGCAGTGTATACAAATGAAAATTTGGATCATTTGTCTCCAAGAGAATGCAATAAGAAGGGGTATTACTCGGGAGATGAAGTACCCTTTTTAAAAAATAAAGTTGAATTTCGTCTACTTCTTCAAACAACGAGTTTCGCCATACCTGAGCAACATAACTCTGGATTGCTCTAGTCACCGCTAAAAACAGTTTCCATTTTGCCGACAACTTAATTGTATTTTTACTAAGAAATGTGCGCCAAGTTGCGCTTATGCTATTTTTCGCTAGAACATTTCTATTTTCTATATGTTGCTTGAAACTGAGTTTTGATGTTAGCTTTACACCCAAGTAATTATATTCTTTCGTTATTGGTATAACTTCGCCGTGAAAAAAACACTTTTCTTTTTCTGCTATTCTACCGCCTCTCCGAAAAATTATTATAGCTGACTTAGATAAGTTTACTTGCATATTCCACTTATCGCAGTATTTTTCTAAGTTGCTTATCATTTTTTGAAGAGCACTAACCTCATCTGCCAATATGTCGATATCGTCAGCATATAATAGCAAACGTATATTTAACTCATCTATAAAGAGTCCCCCCTCCAAGCAGTCGTGCAGGTCATTCAAGTAAAGAGCAAAGAGCAAAGGTGAAAGGCACCTTTGCTTTACTTCTGACGATATTTTGAATTTTTCACTCATTTCATCTCCTACTTTTACTATCGAACATGTATTTCTGTAATAACTTTCAATAAAGTTTGCCATTTTGGTGGAGATTCCTATTTCATGAAGCTTGTATAGCAATAGTTGTCTAGCGACAGTATCAAAAGCGGCTTTAAAGTCCACAAAAAATGCGTACACTTTTTTCTTCTCCCTAAACTTAATATGGACTATTCCCAAATTCCCATTATTTAATGCATATTTCGAAAGAATTTGTTAAATATACAATAGCTTACAAAAAAATTTAAATATTAAAAAAACCCATAGCCAAATTTTCACGGAGTGGATTCATATATACAAGAATATGTATGTATATAGTTCTAAAGTAAGATTGCCACGGGAAATCCATTTTTCATTAGAATCATTTTCTCATTGATCCGTCAAATCGTTTTCTTATTTTCAATTTGAAACAATATTTTCACAAAGACTTATATAAATAATGCACACTAAGAAAAAGCTTGAAAAGTATTCTGTAAGGAAGGGTAAGCTTTCTATAAATTGCAGATTTATTTGATACTCTGAAAAAGAAACTGCAAAATTCAAAAGAGGGTGAAATTTATTGAAATACAAAAAGCCTCAACAAAAATTGGCACCAAGGTACCACTAAACACGAATCTGAGATCTAATGGAAGGGTCATGGAAATTAGATAAAAAATTAGCATTTTTTTACCAAGCCATTTCATCCATCAAAGTACTGCATTCGACATGCGAAAATCACTTTCCCTCACTCCCATATCTTTATCCCTTTTCTATACCTACTTTTAAAAATACGGCTCTACCTTGCCATATTGTACCACAAGCAAAAATTTTGTGATAATTCAAATTTATGTTAGCCGAAGTAGCCGAAAGAGTCTATGCGTGATTAAAATTCTGTAGGGCCCGAATCCCAAGTGATAGAATAATTTTTTTTAAAAGAGGTTCTCCCTTGACCAGATAATTGCAAGCTTCCGAACGTATTAGTTTTGGGGAGGGAAAAATCCATTACTTTCTGGGTAGATATCTCGTAAAGTGTCGATCAAGCAATTTAAAGTTTATACTCGTTGTGAAGGAAATATTTCACACTGATAAAATTCGTTTCATGCTTTTCATTTGTTCGATTTTGCTGTGAGTCACAGGCTGTTAACAATGAAAGTCAACAAAGAGAAAATTTGGTACATTTCACAGTTTTTCTTTGATAAAGACGAACATGCAAACAGCCTGCTGAAATTGTTAATGGTGTGTATGGTGACGATGTCATAACAGCTAATTACGTGAAATTTTGGTTACGTCGATTCCGTTCAGCCATTTTTGACGTTAAAGAAAATGTCGAAAATGCAGAAAATGTCGAGCATCGTCAAAGAGCTAAAGATTGACCATAAACCAGTTTTAAGCCATTTGCGCAAAAAATTGACGCAAAAATAATGGATTTCTTTTTCCACCAACTAATATTTCTGGTATGAAAACGCGCCTCATAAAAAACCATTTGCCGTAGGGTGTCGGCATAACACTAAACATAAATGGAGGGACCATTTAAGAGATAGCATCAAAGCTCACACCACAAAATGTAGAATAAGTTTGGCCATTCTCCTAATAAAAGATGCATAGGAAAATTAAAGGGTTTTCCAATAAAAAGTGTTATTTTGAATAGCCCGCCATTTCGGTAGATGTCACTTTTGAAGCTGTCATTTTTTGATATTTGACAAGTAAAAACTACGCCGTTAATAAAAATGGAACGATACACGCTTTAACAACGCATTGAAATTATTAAAATTCACTATAAAAATGGTGAAAATTTGGCAGAGACAGTTCGTAAAACTCGAACATTTTCGGTTCATCGTGAAGCACCTTGTCCGACGGCAATACAGAATTTGGTGAAAAAATTTGAGCTGTTGGGATAAGTTAGTGATGTGAAGAACAAAACCCGTGCACGTCTCTGAAGAACAGCCGAAAATATTGCTGTTGTGTTGAAGAAAACCCAGGTTTGTCCCTTCCTCGTCGTTCTTTGGAATTAGGCATTCCACAAACGTCATTACGCCATATTTTGCATAAAGATTTAGGTTTTAAGACTTATAAAGTCCAGATAACACAAGAACTCAAGCCGGCCGATCATCAACAACGTCGTGTCTTTGCTGATTGGGTCGTTGAAATGCATGAAAATGATCCGGAATTCCATCGAAAAATGATCTTGAGTGATGAGGCTTATTTGTCTATTCTCTCTTCCGCCAGATGTTTGGCACTTAAATGATCGTAATAATTTGCATAATTAAGAACTAAAGATTGTCTTTGAAAGCGTTACAATTTTTTATTCGCTATAAGTATATTGTATGGGTCATATTAATTTGCGCTGTTAACTAGGCTGGAATATGCATTCACTATCTTATTCCGGCGACAACTTTACGAAGCTCATAGCCTTTTTATCTCCAGATATTCAAAGAGAGCTATTACTCGAGGTCTTTGCGAATTTAATGAGATCTGGAACTCCATTTCATTTGATTTTTAAATTAATAAAAATTACCAAAAATTCTCGTTTTTGTTGAATGCATCATTTTATTTATTAATATGAGCAGTTTTTATTAGTTCTATGTCAGTAGTCAATAAGAACTTTGCGTGTGACAAACAAAATAATAAACGTTATGCGAACAGTTCGTCAAGAAGCCCGCGCTATGATCAAATGGTCAACAGCGCATATTTTCAGAGCTTTGGGGTCAACGGGCGTGGAAAAAGTTATCTGTGATAAGTAGAAAAATAAGGCACCAATACACAAATCAGTAGGTGCCATGGCAAGAGCAAACTAGCGTCAATACGATGGCAGTTACCATGGTAAAATTATGAGAAATGACATGCCTACAAGAGTCGACTGACTAGGCCATCGATGAAGCAAATGTACTATATTATTTGGAGGAGGTCCAAAAAATTTAGAGAAATTCTGCGTTATAGAGCATGTCAAGATAAAAAAGCTATGTTGGAATCTAAAGTGGAGGTTTTCTTCTATGCTGAATAGAGTTTTGTTTCTCACTACTTTTAGGAAATTAATGACCCAACCTGTCAGCCTTAGTGAAATCATGTTCCTTTGTTGCCTTCACCTGAAGATGCACTTCAATACAAAATTCCTTATCTCAATTCATACACTCGATAAGTTTTAAAATTTGTAGTTTTGTTCCTGTATTCACATCCACTGGGTGAACGATATGAAGTGTTACCTATTCAAAACACCATAACCCTTTTGTGTGAAATTAGTTTTTATTGATTTCAAAGAAAAAATTGTTCAAAAATGATTACAATTTTAACATATATTCACTTTAGCTCGATATGATCACCTTTTGCCTTGACAATAGCCTTCAAACGGTCAAAAAATGAGTTGCATTCTGCACGAATGTGATCTTGAGGTATTTTGGCCCATTCTCGTATAATCGCTTTTTTCAGCGCATCCATAGTATTTTAGTATGGTTGTTTCAATAGTGGGTTGCATTCTTCAGGTGTTCCATAATAGACATTTTGCTTACTTACACTTGCGTTGAAACGAAATTGGGCTTCATTACTCTAAAAGATAGTGTTTAGCGTACGAAATTGCTCCAACATTGTCTCACAACATTTTTTACGCATATTACATTCGTTAGACTTAAGCGCTTGCACGATTTAAATTTTGGCGGGGTGAAGTCTAAGACCCTTTCATAATAGGGAATAGCAACAATAGTTTTTGGAAGTCTCAGGGCAGCCGCTCTCTTGCGTACGGTTTCACGTGGATTATCGAGTAAACTTGTAGTTACGAATTCAATATATTCGTGTGTTCGCTACGTCCGGCTGGGCCTCGCCCGGGGATTGTTTTGCCACCGAACTTGTTACCCGGAACCTTTGCGTCTATGATGGAATAAATCTTCAGTTGCAGCATCACATAAACGTCGAATATTGTAACGTGAACAAAATCTATGACGAACAGTTGCACCTTAATCGTTGATTTTGAGGTAACCGTTCACAATAACGAAGCTAAGGCGGCGATCTCATACGTTCAGCGATTGGGGAGAAATTTAAAATCTAACCCTGCCACTAGACACCCTGAAATATATCTCACTTAAAACGTCTAGCGGAAAACGGTTAGAACCTTTCATTTTATCCAATGTTTAAGCCACAACATCAAAAATAGATTCCCACATTTTTTTTTTTTTTATTAAAAGGGTTCTTGTAAGTTTAGCGGTGATTTGCTTGTTTTTTCACGACTTCGGGTGGCACAAATATAGACAATATGAAACTAGTTACCATACGCTGAAATCAAGGCCAATAATGAACTAAACATTTTTGCCAATTGTTCTGATTTTTTTCTGCATCGTACAAGGCTGCAACGATAAATATGTAGAAATATTCATTCATTGCATTTATATGAGTTTTTGCATTACTTGCCCGCAGCGATCACTTGGAACAACAAGTTTTCATGCTCTACTTTAAGCATACAAACCGACGCATATAAAGAAGAAACCTCTGCCTTCCCTCTTAGCGACATTTTTTTTTGAATTTTCCAAATATGAATTCCTGCAATTCATACGTGTGTTAGAACTTTTTACACATACATGCATACATATGTAGATTTTAAAAATATAATATCTAGTTCGGTGGTATTTTGTTGATTTCCCTGAAGGTGCAAACAAAATGTATATTGCATTTAAAGACTGAGGGCATAAACTAAAAAATGCAAACTCAAGAGATGCTATACAAAATACAAAATAGAATTGTCGAAAAAATTTGGGTACAAGGAAATTGCAATAAATTTAAACCTCGAGAGGTTACACATGAGCAACAATTGGACTTCCACTGCAAAAACATATGTGTATGTGTTAAAGTATCTGAATGTATATAAGCGTGTATAGTATACTGTACTGTACGACAATTTTAGCATAAGCTAGTTAGTTTGTTTATTGTGATATTTATCAGAGTTGTTATTGTAGATTTTTATTTAGTGTACTCTATTCTTTTTTTACGTCAGAGCCAGCATTCAGCACGTTTCCTTCTCTCTTATTCAGTTTGATTATTCATTACTTCATTTGAGGACATTTGGAAAGGCTGCACCAAGGTGGGTAACAACTCTTTCAGCGCGGTTATACCAGAGTTCACGAAAAAATGCTTAGAAGTCTGTTGTGAATTATTCCAGGTATAGGTAATTTTCAAAGTATGACTGAATTCTGGCATTTTACGATTTTTAACTGATATAGAAATCGTTATGCAGGCATACGAGGTTGGTGGGCATATGACCGAGCCTTTTCCGTGTTTCAAAGGGTTGTATACACTTCTGTCAAAAGATCTCTTCTGCCTATATTGGAAAAACGGAAAACCCAGCGGGACTTATATGCTTGAATCCGATTCCATAAGCCTTCTTTTAGTCTCTAAGCTCGCACACTGATCTGCCTTCCCATTTACCAAATTACTAGGATGCCTCGGATGCCTCCCCATGACCGAATGGGCTTATGCGTGACCGATAGTTTGGTAGGTACCGGGTTCGAAGCGCTACATGACACACGAATGGTAGAATGTTGTTTCTTCTAATAGCGGCTTCAACAGTATTTAGTCATTGCAACCGACATTACGAGTTAGTCGTTCAAATCGTGAGGCGGGTTTCGTTCTATGGAAGTTGTTCGAAAAAGCTGCCAGACTTTATTCCAGAATCCATTTTTGAGCCACCTGTAAATATTAGGATGTAAATATCTGAAATAGTAGAGCTTAAAACGGTATTAGATTCCCAATCATCTCTGTCCAGCAAGTCAGCGTCTATGGCATATTATAAGCCACCCTTTTTTGCACAGTATATACAGCGCAATTGGTATACGATTTTACGTAGTCTCTATTCCAGGTGAGCCAAACTTTGAATTCAATTTCCTATGGTTTTTTGCAGTTTATTGCAGACAAAAGCTTGCACATATGTATTCGTATCAAGGTTTACAGAGCAATTTTCCTCCAATATTGCGCTGTTTTTACAAATTTTCACTCGCATTCAATTCTGGCACGATGGAATATTTAAAGCAATTTTTTTTTAGACGCGAGGGCGTTATTCAATTAACGTCTATTGGATGAAAGCAAAGCAAGGATATACCTACAAAATCAAATGCCTAGACTATATCTGTATACATTTGGGTGTGTTTTGTTAAAATAAATATGAAAGAAACCAAAAGCTGAAAAAACATTACGGAAAAAGTAAAAAAGGCAACAATAACTACAACAACTTTTCGCACAAAGCGTTTCTATGTCAGCAAACACCAAAATAATGTGCGCGTTGAAAAGGTACCCACAAAAACAGAACAAACACAAAGAATACATTGAGGCGCACCGCAAATGAAAATTGCGAAAATGCGTAAATTTCTGTTTTATATTTTTTATTGTTTTTCGTCTCGTTCCTAATCTTTTTTTTTTGCATTTATGTATGTGCTTTGAAACCGTTTTCGTTTTAATTTTGTATTTGCTTTTTTTTTGGGAATTTTATTATGAAATTCCACAACGTAGGTACGATGGACTTTTTGCAATTTTAATGGGCATGTTAGCGGATGGCTTTATTTTTATGAAGCTTTGTGGCATCAGTTAAATTAAAATGCAATTAGATGCTAAAAATATGTAAAAATGCCAAAGGATCGGTATTTCATTAACTTTAATTAACTTTTTAATTAGGTGCCACTTTTTCAAAAACAAAAAAAGGAGTGAAGGATTAAAATAATTACTTCTCGGCTGCTCTTGATTACTGGTTACCTAGAGATGAAAATAATGGGGAGATAGTGGAGTGTCTTCAGCTCTCGCCTTTATGTAGACAACAGGAGGATAATTCTGTGTAAGTTTTTTCCAACCACAACCTTTACACCATTCTGAACTCATTCAATTGAGTTTGTTGGTTATAACACATCCGGCACTTAGCCGTTTTCTGGGCTTTGACTCACTTTTTTATTATTCTAATCTAACTCAATCCGAACTAGATATTTTTTATATAGTAGAAGGGATATTGTTAACCATATGCTATTCCATCCGTTCAGCCAAAATCACTTTGCACAAATTTAATTCGTCTTATATTACAGATACCAGCGGAAACCAGCGGCCCTGAGTAAATTGTCAAAGTAATGAGGAAAATAATATTTATTAATTATTTTGATTATATAAATACTACTAATAGTGGGACCACCACGGCTTTATTCCCTCTTTGGATGTAAAATGGTGGGAAATAGTTATTCCCCATTTCTGGGGACGCGTCCTATAGGGATTACAGGTTCCACCGGGAACTAATAAAAAACACAAAAAAATTGATAGTCTTTTAAATTTTCATCTATATTGCTGTCTTTGGAATTTACAATAATGAAATATGAAAAAACGTATGTTGCAAATAACAGGATTTGTTGCCTTAATAACGTGATTTAGCCAATTTATTGCCGCAAGAGCTCGGCACAAATTCTCTATCTCAACGCTACTGGAGATATAATTTCACAAAGGCACACAATACTGAATGTTTATCTCTTAATCCATTTAATAATATAACATAACATTTCCTTACATTCTTAACTACAAATATACAAGACCATTAGTAAAGAAAACCGTAATTAAAGTTCATACATACGAGTACATGTAAGTATAATATATCTAATTCCTGAACAGCATTAGAAACTTGCGGGCTCAAACTGACAATGAAATAGTTTCACTTGCGTCCAGTGCTACTAAATGCAAGGGCTTTAAATAATTCATTATATTGGTTTATTTATTTAAGAGTATTTTTGTGTTGTTTGTTTTTTTACTTCGATAACATATTTCTTTATAAAGGGTGGTTAAGTTTCAAGGGCCGGTGTTGATTTTAAATAAAGTAGAATTTTTTTTTATTGTCATTTCTCTTTATTATGATAATATTGGTATGGTTCAATTACGCATCGAACAAAATATCGGCCAAATGGCCGCCGCGGCCTTGGCGGCACACCTCCATCCGATGGTGTATAATTGAGGCATAATTGAGGTTTTATGCCGTTAGTGTGCCGAATTATCTCATCCTTTAGCTCTTAAATTGTTGCTGGCTTACCGACGTACATCTTTTCTTTTAAATAACCCCAAAGAAAGAAGTCCAACGGTGTCAAATCACATGAGCTTGGCAGCCAATTGACATCGCCGCGACGTGAGATTATTCGGCCATCAAATTTTTCGCGCAAAAGAGCCATTGTTTCGTTAGCTGTGTGACAAGTGGTACCGCCCAGTTGAAACCACATATCGTGCACATCCATATCTTCCAGTTCGGTCCATAAAAAGTTCGTTATCATTCTATTCTATTCTATTCACAGTAACTGCCTGACCGGCCTGATTTTGGAAAAAATACGGCTCAATGAAGACTCAATAAACCGCACCAAACAGTCACTCTTTTTGGGTGCATTGGTTTTTCGGCAATCACTTTTGGGTTATCATTCGCCCAAATGCGGCAATTCTGCTTATTGGCGAATCCACTGAGAGGGAAATGTGCCTCATCACTGAAGATGATTTTCTTCACGAAGTGGGCGATATGCATTTCAATTTGAACGCCCGTTTTCATAATAAGCCTGAATAACTTTAACGCGTTGTTCGATTTTATATCTTTCTATGGTTCAAATTGAGTTGGTCTGAAATTGAAAAATGGCAAATAAAATGCAGAAAAAAACTTGACGTTTAGGTTGGTTCACATTCAACATCGGCCCTTCAAATTTAACCACCCTTTAGAATGGAAAATTTACAATATGGAAAAATTAATTCAATTGCACTCGATGTTGACATCTTTTGTTAATGGATGTGGTTTTTAGAAGATTGATGATTTTTAGTATTTTCTGATATTACTTAGGAAACTAAGTGCTCAGGTTATTAAATTTTTAAACGAATTGTGCGATAGCGATATGGATGAGACACCAACTACTTTATATGTATACGAGTATTTTCCACCCGGGATTGAAAGTGGTGCACTCAGTTGATAATATGGCGATGTAAGCCCGAGGAGGTGTGTGTTAGTCAACTTTGGTCATTTTGCGAATTGACAATGGATAGTGGGGCAATAGTTATTTCTTTTAATGGTGGTTTGTTGATCAATGTGTAGAGCAAAGAAATATTTCAATGGAGGATTTTTTATCAAAAGATAAAGCATACATGAGTTGTTTACGAAAAGTAGAGACCGCAATATCTTCATTAATGTTACCACCCTGGAGTAACAAAAACTTCATTTACACGGGCGCAAGATGTTTCGGGTTTTTTCCATCCCAAAGCTATGAAGGTTCAAAGTACAACCGTACGAATAGTTTAAGCGGAAACTAAAATTTTCATTGCGATTTCACTGGACGATAGATGTAGCAGAAAATAGCGATGAGGTGATGTATTGCGATGTATGCGCTGACTCTAAGCTGCGGCAACTATGACTCTTAACCGACCACTTGAAAGCAAATATGCTGAAATATTTCTATCCGGAATAAGATCTCTCATTTCATGAAAGCATGATTTCCTACTATAAAAGGATCCTTTTTATGGCAGAAATGATCTGGAAGGTTTCAATGGCAAACCAAGGAGCAACCGCTGAAAAAGCTTTTTCCATCACTTGGCGATTTTTGGTATTTTTTTTATATTATTCTTTTAAGGATAATATCAATTGGTGTTTCATGTCCAAAAGTTCCAGTGACGTGGAAGAACAAATGCTCCACTTCAGCGAAAAAACTGTCAAAAATCAATATCGGTATTTCAAAGTTTGATGAAATTTTGAAAAAATTTTTACAAGTTTCGAAATTTTGTTTTCGATTCACTTACCATTTCCATCTCTTAATTCTACTTTTTTATTGGATGTAACTTTTTAAATTTTTTTAGTATAATGAGTTCTCGAAAATTTATCTTTTCGAGCCAAACTAACTTAACCACCAGTCAGGAAGCTTTTGCCTCCCATTTTATGTAAAATAATAGGTTTATCCTTATTTTTAATTTAAAAAATAAATAAAAAATAACTCTAAGTTAAGTATTTCTCGAATTTTCATTTCTTCGAAATGTCATCTTTTCTCTCTACACTATTTTAGTCTGTTATTTTATTCATTTAACTTTGTCATGGCAAGTTTACTTTCACTAAAAGCTGTCAAGCGTCAATTTGTTGATTTTGTTCGTATAGTCTCTTGATTTCTGTGCCTTTCTCTGCACACACATATCTGATACCTGTTCAACTTGAAAAGTAACTGCAATCCTACCTGACATCTTTTAAATGCACTCTTTTAACTTTTCTTGCTTGTCTGCACTCAACTTTTAGTTACGGCACTATTACTATAACATGAATATTTATCCTGCTGTATGTGTATGTACGAGTATATACAGATTTACCGCCCTGGTATACATACTTGAATAACGCCGCCAGTGAAGCACACTCGATGAACGCCTTTGTAGAGGTTGCCTTGCAGATGATACTTCAAGTGAAGAGAAGGATGCAACATTTCAGACAGGAGCTACATACACGTATTATAGTTATATGTCAGCAGACGTTGATTGCACAGCAAAGATATATGTATGTAGTGCGCTACTGAGGGGTGTTAGTACACGGTGTAATTGCAAGTCCATGCGGATGCAAGACATTTTAATGGCTTTGACCTGGAATCGAGCAGGTTTTTACCATGTATTTTACGCTAATTTATATTTTCAATTATATGCGACGAGAACTACTGTTTGGTGGAATAGAGAGAGATGAAGGTATGCATGGAAAGAGATATCGAAAGAGAATAAAAGAGTGAAAGTTAGTTATAAGTCATTGAAAAGTGTTCATGGAAACGATTTTAAAAAGACGTAAATATTTTTATTCGCACTTAAAATAATTTTATTAGGTTCGACTTGGCATGTACCCATTTGCCTTACTTGCATTTTACGTGAATAAATTAGACAAATTTTCATGCCATTCCTGTGTTTGTTTCTTTTTTGCTTTCAGCTAAACGCCCACCTGTTGAGGAGACTGCCTCTTTTCTGCAAAGTCTAATTGCTTCACATGGCCCCAATTATTTGGAAAAGCTGTTCGGCAGTAAGGCACGTGACGCGCTCGCTCCCTTGGGTGGCGTGGAGAAGGTTGCCATAGCCTTGAGCGAATCACAGACGATTGAAGATTTCGGCGCAGCATTACATTTAATGAGGTGAGTAATTGAGCGACAGTGGAGGCAGAAAAAATCCTGGTAATACTAAGTAGATGACGCAGTGACTCGGGCACACAATATTTACTAGGGAATAAAGACTAAAAAGCAAATAAATACATGTACATGAATAAATGAATATATAAATATTATTAATAGGGTAATACACAAGCACACAAAAACATTCCAACTTTGCTTACGGCAAACAAAATTCAAAAACTGTAGTAAATAACAAAGTCCCAAATGGTTACTCAATTATGCCGCCTTTTATGCCAGATACCTTCAATAATAGGTATTCTAGCAGACGCCATGGCGAATGAGGGTTATTTATGGCAAACTGGAGAAAAAATATTATATTACCTTTTGTCTTGTGCGTTATTTTCGAACTTCAATGCAGTAAATGTATCAAAAATATGGCAAACTAAATTAAATATGAAAGTAAGATTGTTATACTAAGAGAAAAACGAGACAATGTAATATCTTTTTTCATGCAATTTATTCCCCGACAGAGTAGGGCAACCGGTTAATACATATTTTAGAGAAAAGCAGACACTAAAAGAAAACAACAAAATTGAAACAGTGTTAAAAAAGATACACGCTCATTTTGTTGCGGAGGCGTTGTTGTATTATTATATTTGTTGTATGATTATATGTATGAGAAAGTAGCTTCGTTCTTTAAATTAACCCTGCCCAGCGGGTTACAATCATTTTTTTGTGATCATTGGAATAATGCACCCACAGGTGGCGAGCTCATCTATGGCTGTTAAAGAAGCATAGAGTGCGATGGGGAGCCTTCAAATTTTATGATATTTGTTTAAAAACTCAATTCGTAATAAATCGCCGCCACAGACGCCAATTATTTTGTGGGTCCAAGAAGCTAACTGCTTCAGTAATATGTGTAAAATTTTTCGGGTCATTGTTGATGTTAAGGGGGGAGCCTGGTTTATGAAGTCTAAAAATTGCATCTCTTTGTGATTTTTTTTAAGGAAAAAAGTTTTTTCTATCTTTTAATGAACATTTAAAAAGTATAAAAAATGTTTGTACTGGTTAAAATAAGTTGAAAAAAATGTAGATATAGAAATTAGTAGAGCGGTGCAACGCTGGAGCTTCCAACTAGCGTGCAAGATACAGCTCGTAATTATTATCTAAAGCAAAAAATTCAAATGGAATTCTTATTATCATGATTTTTTATTCTAGATGAACTAAGAAAACTGAGAGAAATTCCAAAATTTCAACTTTTTGGAGGTTTTAAAGAAAAAAATGCCTTTCTATAAAAAAAAATTCACTTCAACTTGGTATAAAAATCTTGAAAATTTTTTTTATCTATTTTGTTAGTTCAAATAGAAGAGAATTTAATACTGAAGGGAACAAGCTTTGATTCATTTCAAAAGGTTCATTAGTTTTTTTTTTCATTCATGTACGCCAATTCAAAGAAATCATAAAAAGGAAAAGTCGAGAAAAAAAGATAAAGTTTGTACTATAACTGTCCGGTCACAGCGTAACTACCTAACGCTCGCCTACCTTTGGCTTTGCATCACGGAAATATTGAGAATTAAGCTCTGTAACTTTGTGTGAATATTCTGAAATATATTAGGAATCGCTTAAAACGAAAAAAAAAAATTGAGTTTTTTGACCTTATAAACCAGGCTCCCCCCTTAAACATATGAGGTGTGTTCAAAAAATATCACGAATTTTGTGTTTTTTTTTCAAAAATTTATTTATTTATTCATTAATATCTATTTTGTCCCCTTCAAAGTAATCCCCATGAGATATTATGCACTAGGGCCAACGTTTTTTCCAATCTTCGAAGCACTTCAAAAAATCTTCTTTTTTTTTTTTTTTGCCTTGCTCAGCTCCGCCTTCGATGCCGTATCTCGTCAATCGTAACATAGCGTCGTGCTTTCATGGCCCTCTTCAGTTTCGGGAACAAGAAAAAGTCACAGGGGGCCATCTGGGGAATACGATGGCTGTGGCATCATTAGTATGTTGTTTTTGACCAAAAAGTCGCGCACAAGCAACGATGTGTGAGCAGGGGCGTTATCGTGATCTATGAGCCAATTTTTGTTCTTCCACAAATCCGGCCGTTTCTGGCGGATTGCTTCTCGCAAACAGGTAATATTCCTTATTGACCGTTTTACCTTGTGGCAAGAACTCATGATGCACAACGCCCCTGCAATCGACGAAAAAACTTTTATATGCACCCGAACTTGGCGCGCTTTTTTCGGTCTTCGTTCGTGGGGCAGCTTCCAATGAGATGATTGAGCTTAGGTAACCTGCGAAAATTCAAAATTCGCTATACTTTTTAAACACACCTCGTATTCGGCATAACTATAGATTTGATTGTACCATTTAAATTTTTGTAACGCAGCATACTGTAAATGCGACCGTGTTTAAGAATGATGCGTAAGTAATCCAAGTAAGTAGAGAAAAGGTATCGTCTTTGAATTCTCCCGTGTGTGAGTTTTCTATTTCTCTTTCGATTCGTTTGTATAACGAATTGGGTAGGGTCCTTATTCTTCTCCCTTTAATATTTGCTTGTTGCTTATACATTAATTGTCTAGTGGCGGAATGAAACCAATTTATGTTGAAAATATAAATACCATAGTGGAGCTGCTAAAGCTTCTTCCTCTGCAAAGTAACATTTTTTTAATCTATTAAAAAAATTTTAAACTGTGTACCTGAGCGCTTTTTGAAAAAGTGGGAAAAAGTTTAAAACACTAAACCATACAAACTATAGTAAAATATCACAAAGATTATTTTTTAGGGAAAAATCGGTACTATACGCCTCATAATCAGCGCCTAAGCAAACAATAATAATAATAACAAAAATCTGCATAAAATGAACGTAGAAGTCTACAAGAACTCAAATAGGAAATAGTTCTCCAGTTCGCCTAAAGGTATACAACACTTTTCATACTTTATTTCACAGGAAGTTACGTTACTAATGAACAAAGCTTTTACCTTTGCCAGTAATTGCTTTATTTTGAGATGGGTTTGCTGGGTCATAACTTCTTATTCAGAACTTAAGCTATTTAAATATAATTGCAAACTCTTTTAGGATATATACTGTGGGCTAAAAGTAAGGTGAATTTGGTTGTAAAATGAAAAATCTTTATTTATTCTTGTAAATCAATTTCATCCTCTTCAAAATAGTCCCCTCTCGATGAAATACACTTATGCCAACGATTTTTCCAATCCCCGAAACATGCCAAATAGTCCATTTCCGGTATAGCCATCAGCACCTTCTTCGATTCAGCTTTTACCTCCTCAATCGACTCGAAACGCGTTCCCCGGAGTGGTCTCTTGAGTTTTGGGAATAGCCAGAAGTCACACGGAGCCAAATCAGGCGAATATGGAGGTTGCGGAACGATATGCGTAGAATTTTTGGCGAAATGGTCACGAAGAACGAGTGCAGTGTGAGACGGTGCATTATCGTGATGCAAAAACCAAGAGTTGTTGGCCCATAATTCTGGTATTTTTAGACGAATTGCTTCACGCAAACGACGCATAACGCTCAAATAATATTCCTTATTAACAGTTTGGCCAGGTGGAAGGAATTCATAGTGCACTACACCACGAAAATCGAAAAAAACTGTCATCATGACCTTTTTAGTTTTGAACGACCTTGACGTGCTCTTTTCGGTGTGGCCTCGCCTTTAGCACGATGTTCGCTTGATTGGTCGGTTGTTTCAGGGTCGTAAGCATAAATCCAAGTCTCATCTCCCGTAATGATGCATTTGAGCTTGTCCTGATAGTCTGAAAGCATTGTTTCACACACATCAACCCGACGAATTTTTTCCAAGAAATTGAAAGTTTTCGGTACCAAACGAGATTTGACTTTTCGTAGGCCCAAATGGTCTTTCAAAATGGTTTTCACAGATCCTTCTGATATTCCGATCATATTAGTAAGGTCTTTAACAGTCAGCCGACGATTTTTGAGCACGAACTCCTTCACTTTATTGATGTGTTGGTCATCTGTTGACGTCGATGGTCGTCCGGAGCGCTCCAAGTCATCAACACGTTCTCGACCCTCTTGACGTCTTTGTAACACTTATAAACATTTTTCTGCTACATGGTCGAATCACCAAATGCCTTCTGCAACATGCTAAACGTTTCCGCAGCCGAAATTTCATTCCGTAAACAAAATTTGATGGCACTTCTCTGCTCAATCAAATCAGACATTGTAAAAATCGAAAAATGCACTCTTGGTCGTATGGTAAACACAAGCGTAAATATATTACTGATAAGGACATTCACATGAAAGTTGGTCCAGATGTTATTAACAGTGCTACCAACTCATGAAAAAAATAACTAGAGCGAAATTTTAATCCCGCGAAGTTTTTGACAAATAAATTCACCCTACTTTTTTCCTACTTACTCGTTGAGAAACGAAGTCCGGGGAATTATGCACAGGACGAAAGCATTTTGGATAGCATGCGCGTCATTCACATCTGATAAATCCACAGACTACTCTTTATGGAAGGCAGCAAAGTCATTTAACCGACCGATAAAACACATAGCACCCATCAAAATAAACGACACCCAATGGGCAAAATCCAATGAGCAAAAAGCAAATTTATTTGCAGAGAATCTTTGTAAAACCTTCTATGCCAATGATGGATCTGAAGATATTGACATCTCGTCAAATTGGATTGAAAGCGATGTCAGCATTGAGCCAGTTAGTAACGAAGAAGTAATGAGCGAAATTTTCAAAATGAAAACGAAAAAAACGCCTGGTTTCGACCTCATAACTGCAGAAATTTTTCAGAGATTGCCCAATAATTGTATTACTTGTCTGTCTCAATTGATTAATTTGTGTTTTTTGTTAAAATATGTTCCTATGTACTGGAAGACAGCAGAAGTAATTATGATTTTGAAAGCCGGAAAATCGCCAAATGATGTGTCTTCATACCGACCTATTTCTCTGCTACCAATGCTGTCCAAACTTTTTGAACGACTGTTACTGACTCGAATGTTGCCGATTATAGAAAGCAAGAGAGTTATTCCAACGCACCATTTTGGCTTTCGAAAAAATCACTCCACTATCGACCAAGTTCACAGGGTTGTTAGAACCATAGAGTGTGCGATAGAGGAAAACAAAGTTTGCGCAGCGGTGTTCCTTGACGTCTCGCAGGCGTTTGACAAAGTTTGGCATACGGCTTGCTCCACAAACTAAAATTGATTTTGCCCAGGAATTATTGCGAAATCCTTTCTTCCTACCTTGATGGCAGATACTTTCGTGTCAGATTTGACAACGCCTATTCATCATTGCAAAAAGCACGCGCGGGGGTACCTCAAGGAAGCATCCTAGGCCCTCTCTTGTACCTCTTGTATACGTATGACTTACCGGTTCACGAGCAACACGTTACCGCAACCTTTGCAGATGACACGGCTATCCTAGCAGTTGGAGAAGTGATCGAGACTACAACGACGAAATTGCAATCAGCGGTGAGTTCTATTGCAACATGGGCAAAAAAATGGCGTATCAAATTAAATAATTCCAAATCAGTTCACATTGTATTCGGCCTGAAAAAAACAATTTACAAGCCAGTCTACATAAACAACGTAAATATACCGTACGTCAACGAGGCAAAATATCTTGGTATAACCCTTGATGCTAAACTGCGTTGGAAGGCGCATGTCAAGAAAAAGCGTGAAGAGCTGGAATTAAAAACAAAAAACCTTCTTTATCTTATTGGACGTATGGCATTCAGCTATGGGGATGCTCAACCGAATCTTGCATGACTATTATCCAACGATTCCAAAATAAAGTGTTGCGCAACATCGTCAATGCTCCATACTATGTGAGAAATGTCGACCTCCATCGTGATCTTGGTATCTTACCCATCACTGACGTGGCGAAAAAGTACGCCATGGCTCACAGACAACGTTTAAGTACACATGTCAACGCTGAAGCATTGGCTTTGCTTCAGCCAAATACTCATCGTCGGCGGCTCAAGCGTAGAACAGTTTTAGACCAGATGGGCACCCAGTAGCAGATGTACCTTATATATTTATACATTCATAATGAATTTAAGAATATTGAGGCATCTTAGTTTTTTCCTATTTTCATATATATGTTCTATAAAAATTGCTCGTTAGTATCTTTATCTCGTTTTACTAGTTGTAATTTCTAAACGTTATTCTGCTTATACTTTAAGATGCGTTAATAAAAAATAAAAAAAAAAAAAAAACATCATTTTTCTTGAAGCATGACTTAGATCAAAAATTCTTAAATGATCATCCGCACATTTATGCAGAAATGTTGGATCTATTAGATGTCGATTTGAAGCAAAAACGACCGCATTTGGCAAAGAAGTTATCTTCCATAACGACAACGTACAGGTTCATAGGTGTACGTCCGCAGGAGTAACTTCAAAATTACTTTAATTAGGTTAAAACTGGCTCGCACATTCCGCATATTATGCAGATTTAGCCCCCTGAGACTGTTTACTGCTTTTAAATGTAAATAAATAGCTTTATGATGAAACAAATATCTAGATATTTTGAAGGCCCCGAGTAATTTTATTATATGGATAGCGTAAAAAATAACTAAAATATTTGTTAAGTGTATTAAGCTGGAAGTTGATCCCAAGACCCAAGTCTGAAAACATTTTGCTCACATGTATGATTGCTGTTTTTTTATGCCAGATACCGCTCGTTGTTATTAAAACACAAAAATAGAGCGAATGTAAATGAGCGAATTCAGGCTTTCGATTGATCAGATTAAACTAAAAAAGAATTGAAGGTTTCTTATGAAGTTGTATTGAAAAATTAAGAGTTTTCTCTTCTAGACACTCCCTTCCTCAAGTAATCATCAATAAAACGGTCCGCGGATGACACATGGCAAAAATAAATTTTTTGTTTTTTGGTGGAACTATAAGCTTACATGGCAAATTTCAGCGTGATATGTTACATAGTTTATTTTCTGTGCTACTGTAAACAAGTCAAGCTCGAGTGTGTTCTTCGAATTTAACGATGGAAATTCAAGTTGAACAAAGAATTTGTTGGAATTTCAATATTTCCCAATTTTGTTCAAGCGTATAGCGCCTCATTTCGTAAATGTCAAACCTTTAAGTAAATTATGAACACATTTGACATGTCATTTGTGTTACCATTCTCAAAAAAATAGGCGGTTCAAAAAGCAAACGCTTTATGGCCAACCCGTTACTTTCTATTTTGCAAACTCATGCGTTTCACACGGTAATCTTAAAAAAGTTATCAAATCAGACGATCCAAATGCATCGATCTGAACCCAGCAAGTCTTTTCGAAACCATCTGAGCGGGTAGCGCATTTCCTATATCCAGTGCTCTCAAAATTATTTATAAAAAAAGGGTACACCCTTTGCTAATTTCTTGGCTAGTACATTTATTTTTCCTTCACGAGACTGAAATTTGCGTTTTTTGCTCCCGATTATTTTCTCAAAGTTCGACACCATTTGATTTTCTGTAAAATTCCGCAAGTACCAACCACTTTATGAATTTGGTAGGCATGTATTGTACTAGTATACATTCACAAATATATGAAAAAGTAGCCATTTATTTCAGCCTCTCGGGATATTTACGGCCGCAACTGTGTATGTGGCAGTGTGCTATGGATTGTTCGCTTTATGAAGCTATGAAAACTGATTCTACATATATATTTTTTATTTGTGCAAGAGCGCTATTAATTATATTTATATACTTATTGTCTAATCGTGTGTGTATTTTCCCTGCCCAATGTTATCCTTTCAAAAGTGAATGCTCAGCTATCTCCGGGTGCTATACAGAGGCGGCATACATACTCGTAGACTTAGATGAGGCATCCTTCTAATTAACCTCTGGCCAGATCATATTACATTCAATTAGTTATAGTACATCAAATACATACATACATACGACTGTAGATTGTAATCGCAGCTTTTATACGCATGTCATGAAATATAATATCTTCTTAACCAAACAATGCTAATGCCGTGTTATTTTTGATATTAATTAAATTGCCTGAATAAATTAGATGAGGTAACATACAAGATAACACAAAATTCAGTGTGTTTTTCTGTTTTTAATAAAAACCCATTACTTCATTCATTCTAAGTCATAATAGCCAATAGCGAAATTACAATCAGCAAATTGAAATTTAACTAAATTAAAATTTGAAAACTTTAATAAAATAGTACAGATAAATATATTAGAAAATTGGAATTTCCGCCAAAATTTGAAGCTTCTTGTCATTTACAAATGGTTTTCCACTTATTTCCGAAAATATTGCAGTATACTTATTTTCCCCATCTTTTTGTCAGCATAAAAACTCCCTGTAACAAAAAATATCTCGTGCTTTGAATCCAACAAAGTTTTCACTTTTTATACAGAACCAGCTATACTCGGCTACAGGCCAAACTTTTGGCTATTAATTAGCCCAAAATTTGTTTGCTTCTAATAAACATGGAAACATGAAAGTTTGGGGTTTGAAATAATCACTTTGAAAAATTTCGAGAATCGTAATTGACTTGAATAGACTCGCTCTTTTCTCTTATGCTTACAATCTGAACAAAAAATTTTCGTAACTCCATCCGTGGATTGATGATTTTTTTGAAATTTCTATGAGATGTATCTACTGCTCTTAAAAGAGCTATGATGCACTCTCCTGGCCATGGATGTTTTCTTCATAAACTTTCAGCTAATATATTTACGCCACGCTCGCTAAGCTCTTTTCAAAAAGAAATTGAGTTTATTGAGCTGCTTCACCACGCCTGGTACACTTTTGTCCCGGTCTTAACCCCTTTTTCGAAGACATGAGGATATGTAGCGCCTTTACAAGACACTCCTCACCAAACCATTATGGAGGCTGGATGGTGGTGATGCTGAACCCTTCAACAAAATTTTTTCCGTCTTTAGAATTTTTCGCAAAGATTTTGTCGTTTTGCTTATTAAAAGCTTTTTCAACTGTGAAAATTTTCTCAGCCGAGTCGAATTTTCTTCAAGGGCGTTGTAAAAAGGCGACCAGTTGAGCGACGGAAGGCTTTCGTGTGGAGATCATCTCTAATTAGTCTTGACATTGACCTGGTCGATACATTCAATTCCCTGGACATTAATTTCTTCCTTCTAAGTGGATTTCTGTGAATTCTTTCTCGGACGGCTTTTATGGCTGCACTGATTCAAACCACGCGAGAACAACCACTTCTTTTTCTGTTTGTCATTTCATATGTTTGGGAAAAACGATTGATCGTACGGTAAACAATATATATACATATATAATTGGCGCGTACATCCTTTTTGGGTGTCTGGCCGAGCTCCTCCTCCTATTTGTGGTGTGCGTTTTGATGTTGTTCCACAAATGGAGGGACCTACAGTTTCGAGCCGACTCCGAACGGCAGATATTTTTATGAGGAGCTTTTTCTTGGCAGAAATACACTCGAAGGTTTGCCATTGTCTGCCGAGGGGCGACCGCTATTAGAAAAATGTTTTTCTTAATTTTGGTGTTTCACCGAGATTCGAACCAACGACCTCTCTGTGAATTCCGAATGGTAATCACGCACCAACCCATTCGGCTACGGCGGCCGCCTCTCTTTTTCAAGCGAGACCTTTTTTTATTTAGTAACTCTTGCTAAGTTAATGAGGCTCCATCAAGCTGATGAAATTGCTTTCAATATTTACTTTAATTTGCCTCGGCCGTACTGAAGTTGCATCAACGCACTGATACTAAAATAAAAACCGGAGCTGTGCTGTGGAAATGCAAAAGCCAGAATTGTGAAAAATTATTGTTTCGCAGTAATTAAGACGAGAAATTTCATAACCATTGATTATGGGATTAAGCCACACAGAAAAAAATCTCCATGAGGGATGCGAATCCTTACTTGGAGTCCGTACGCAGAGCCCACTTGCTTCGGCAGCTTGTACATTGGACTTGGATACAGATCTCACCCTAAATAAAAATTGCCATATTACAACTGGAACATGGCTCAACAATGGAATGTTCTCATTTTTATTTGGCAGCCCAAGCGAGATTAAAAAACGTATGCAATTGTCTCTCTCTTTTTTGCAAAGTTGCCCACTTACGTGTAACAAGTGCAAAAAAGTCCATTTGTATCTGGAGTTTTCATTGTTCACAGTTTGTGAGCGTTCTTCACAGAATAAAATAACTTCTATAACACAAGTCGGAAAGAAATTAAGAAATTCAATAAGATTAGACTCTGCAAATGAAATGGATGGCTGTGGGAATGAACCCTGGCAGGGCTTCCTATTACTCCTGACATGATGATATTGGATTTCTGCTAAGCGAAAGGGCAATGAAATAACTTCTTGGATGGAAACCAATCAACTAACGATACTTTTGATATCAATTCTACCATAAGTGATTAAGAAATATAAATAACAATATGAGTTGAGCGCTAAAGGAGTTGTATAAGAAAATAACGAAATATAATTACTAAGCCAAATCCATTGCAGAAGCCATCATGGCACAATTACATATGTTCAGGATGTTGTAGCAGTTTGAACTCCTACCTATCCAGAATCCGTCTTGACATACTTAACATTTATTCGGCGACGCAAGCACCTATTTACCTGCCATCCGAAACTCTCTCATCTACCACCCCTCTCCTCTTGGACCCATTCCGTCGAAACCGTATGTTTCTTAGACCAAAGATTAAATAAGATTGACGATGACTTCACCGTGCCTGGTAGAGCTTGCCTGACAAAAAATATATATTGATAATCGTGCATGACATCAACGTGAAAATGAGCTCTGAAAAACCAAACGCCGTGTAGTTACTGAATGAAATTGCGAGTAAGATGGTCTAATAATCGAGAGCTCAGTGTAACCTCACAAGTCTTGCTACAAATCAATTTAGATCTTCATAAATTAAAATATTACTTGAAACTAGATCGACTATTTCTGCATTAGATGGCTCAGAGCTTTGTGGCTAAATTCGCCTAAATATAGCTAGAGTGCAAAAGCCAGCTAAAACTAAAAGCAAGAAATCTAATATTGGAGAGCTGTGTGAACAATCTTTAACAGCGAACTTTTAACTTTCATTTACGATTTGCAGTAATTACATTCGGGTATTATGGGCAAAAAGTTAAAACTACTTATTCAATGTTATTGAAAAGTACTCGGCATGAGCTTATCAAGCATAAAACAATGAAATTTGGACTAAAAGCTCAAAAGCGCTGATCGCGCAGTCGAGGAAAAAATGCGAATTGAATGCAGCTGAATTGATCACACTCTACGGAAGTACAACCGGGTGAGATCTGTAAGTAAGCACTAGGTAAGTGGAACCCACAGAAAACCTAAAGGCAAGGGAAATCTAAGCTCACCTGGGGACTCATCTGATCGCTGTAGACACAGTAGACGATGTTACAGACTTGTCGGAATACCGAACTCAGAACTGAGACGCGATCTTTTCTGACGCCCTCTAAATATCAGATACACATCGCCCATCAAGTCTGCGCACGCCTTATAAATATTTTTATATTGATACAAAAGACGTCCAAACTCGCATAAGTCCCTGGGTTTCATATATCATTTCCTCATATCTTTTTGTACACCGTTGTATTTCCATTATACTCGTACAGTTACGAAATGGTTCAAAACTCATTCGAATTGCGTTGGCCTATCATCAAGCACTAATTTAAAACTGTCAGAAGATTGAATTTGTTGCCAATTACAAGCAAATGTAACACTTATCTGCCAGATGATTTCTTCATATGAAAAGTGAAATGACTGATCCATATGAGACGCTTATGGTCTCAATTAAGTCGCTTGAACTCTGGTGCGTGTTTTTTGAAAATGAGAAAAATGTTGGATTTGGGATGACAATGCCATCTGTTTGAAGTTTGCAAGTATCTAAAACGGTGTATTAAAAATGCCAAACTATTCAAACTAATATATTAAAAAAGCTATTTCACATACTAACTAAAAAAATTAAGAAAACAGAAGATATTATGTTTATGTAAAAAAGAGGTTGTCTGTAAAGTCGGTTTACTGACGATAGTTTAACGTGATAACGTCATAAGAAAATACTGATTGAATGGTTGCGTTTTTCAAAAGAAAATTTTAATTTTATTTGTTTGATAGATATTTTGTATGGATATAGAGAATGAGTTAACATTAACATAACATAATATAACATAACATAACATAACACAACACAACACAACACAACACAACACAACACAACACAACACAACATAACATAACATAACATAACATAACATAACATAACATAACATAACATAACATAACATAACATAACATAACATAAGATAACATAACATAACATAACATAACATAACATAACATAACATAACATAACATAACATAACATAACATAACATAACATAACATAACATAACATAACATAACATAAAGCATTCACCAACAGCTTTCATTTGATACCCATAGTGTACATACACAACCAAAGGTTACCCGGGTCCACGTTTTGTTCTATATCTCGAGACCCCAGTCACGGAGCGGCATGAAAAATACTCTGTACTAAAGCATTCACCAACAGCTTCAATTTGATATCCATATTGTACAAACACATTCTAGGGTCCACGTTTTGGTCTCTATCTCGAGACCCTAGTCACGGAGCGGCATGAAAAATACTCTGGACTAAAGAATTCACCAACAGCTTCCATTTGATACCCATATTGTACATACACATCCGAAGGTTACCCGGGTCCACGTTTTGACCTATATCTCGAGCCCTATTTCCAAAATAAAATATAATCCATGTTACTCGTGGAGGATGTAGCTTTCGAATGGTGAAAGAATTTGCAGTTCATTCAATGCAATGAGCAAGGTAACTACATATGAGCAAGGTAACACTAATGAGCAAGGTAACACTAATGAGCAAGGTAACACTAAAGAGCAAGGTAACACTAAAGAGCAAGGTAACACTAATGAGCAAGGTAACTACATATGAGCAAGGTAACACTAATGAGCAAGGTAACTACATATGAGCAAGGTAACACTAATGAGCAAGGTAACGACACATTTTTTCGTGCGTGCAGCCTGTTAAATCGAATTATAAGACGTTATCACGTCAAAAAGTATTCAAAGAAAAACTGAATTTGTTTAGTGTCTGGATTCTCATGTCCGCAACTGTACACTGTATCCTGAATGTTTGTATATTTATCATGATGCCGGTTAATTGATTGAGGCGCCTGATAGGCCTGATGATGCATGTGATTATAATGAATCGATTTGATTTACGATTGTTGAGCGTATTCTTGTACTATGCAGCTAAAAAGCTTATTTATTTCATATGTAAGTCAATTAGGCGTTAGAAACACAAATAGCCCGAGAATACTCAATTTCGAAAGTAATCCAATGGAGACAAATCGATTTGCAAAGAAAATAATGCAGGATTACAAGAAAATTAGTGGAATGTTTCATTAGGAAATTTAGGCTTATATTTACAGTGTAATTTTTTGTGCTACCCAAAGTTTTCTCAATAGGAGAATGTTTAATTGAAAATAAAATACGATTTTTTTACTTTAGTTATTTTCGGAACTTTGAAACATTTAAAATCTGCTGGAAAACTGTGTTTTTCAGAAAAAAATTAAATGAAATTAGAATACATTAAAATTAAATGCTTTAAATAGTTTTGTTATTTGCTTATTTTCGGTAAAATTGGGCATTTTCCAACCGTTAGACAGATTTTATTTTGTACCAGAAGCTTTATCCAAATATTTTTTTCGGCAAAATTATACTTACAGTAATGGTTTACTCACTTTTATAAATGTTGTCTTTTAGAAATCTTCTAAGAAGTGCGAACCTTGACTCTCTCCGTACATAAGCCCAGAAGTCCAGAATATATCTTTGCGAAACTTTTGCATTCGCTCAAAATTCTTCTGGTCTTCGTTATGTATAAAAGTTTCTTATAGACCAAATGTGGATATAGAGCGAACATAAACCTTTTGCTACAAAGCGTAAAATGAGTCTCGTTAGTTATTATCTCGATATTACAATTGCCGAGGATTTATTTCGAAAAGAAAATTTTTAAAATTTCAGCCCATTCTCTTGGCGTGTTATGGTTTATAATAAAAATTTACTGAACTGCACTTTCAGACACGAGCAGTTAGTTGTCAGGTCAAGTTGGGTGGCCCATCTAGCTTTTTTGAATGTAATTTAATTCAACAATAAATAAAAGACCCTTACAAGTTTTTCCCTAATCACACCAACACAAACTTCAATTTCTTGTTGCAATTAGGGGGGCTACGTGGAATCCAGCGGGACAAAACTGCACTTTGCTCTTGGTATGCATGCATCTGTGTTTCAAGCGGAGGTGTATGCAGTTCAAGAAGCGATGAACTTTGTTGTGGAGAAACGATGGAGAGGCAGATCTATCTGTGTCTGCAGCGACATCCAAGCTGCGCTTATGGCCTTAGACAGCCCTCCAACCACATCAGGGGTAGTCAAGTCCTGTAAATCCAGGGTGAACTATGTCGGTAGACATAATAGCCTGATGCTAACATGGGTCCCGGGACACGTGGGTATCGCGGGTAACGAGACCTCTGACTCCTTAGTTAAGATGGGCTCTGAGGCCAACTTCTTTGGCTCAGAGCCCGTTTTGCCTCTCTCTTCTGCGGCCATCACAGCCACGGTTAGCAAATGGGTAACTACCACCCACAAGCGAGCTTGGCAGGCTGAGAGAGGCTACAGATGGACTAAACTGATGTTACCTGTCATGTCCGATCGACTGTCGCAAACCCTTCTGTCATTAAGCAGAGGGGAGCGCAGACGGCTGGTTGGATTGATGACGGGCCACTTTCTGTGAGCGAAGCACGTGGAAAAGGTAGGCATCTCAGACAGTGTGCTCTGCCCTGCCTGTGAAGAGGAGGATGAGACGGTGGACCACTTCCTGTGCGTCTGCCCAGCGTTCCCTCGAATTAGGCTTGAGGTCTTTGGCACTGATGTGTTAAGAAGCGACCATCTTGGCTCCTTGGCACCACAACATCTACTCAGATTTCTTCGGAGATCGGGTAGATTTAAAGAAAATTAAAAGGGAATCCAAGAGTAGTACAATGGACTTAATTAATGTCTGAGTGCTGCACTTGCTAGTTGTCCCGACAAAAACAAAAAACAAAAAAAAAAAAAATGGGATCATCTCTGGAAGGTTGGGGTATCTTTTATCCCTAATGGCGCCCCACAAACCAATTAAAACCAATTGTCAACAGAGACGTCAAATTGGGGATACAAAAAACCGGTTAACGTAACGCGGTAATCACGATGCCATGCGACCAAAATGCACATCAAACAGTCACTCGTTGGGGATGCATCGGTTTCTCCAGGAAGACGTGTGAATTTTGCTACCCACAAATAGGACAATTGTTAATAAGTACGATGATTTATTACATGACTAAATGTCAAGACTAAATACGTATTTGGCGGATATAGATTTACCGGGGTGACCGGTCAATATGCGAGTGACTTTAATATGCCTTAAATATGCAATTGTGCCAACTGCGGTTATACGAAGGCGTTTCTTCTAATCGTTTTTTTTCTATATTTTCATGTATTAAACCGTTATACATTCAGTTTATAATCTTTTTTTATTTGCCCTGAAAGTTACAAAAAAACTCAAATTTGAGAGAGGTAACGGGTCATTAAAAGACCGACGAAGTTCGGCCAATTCCAGCCGAAGAAGGAGCTTAACCAAACATTTTATAGAATCCAAGTAATAAATTCAGTATTTTTATCCATGAAAAATCAAAAAGTGTCTCTCTCAATCACATAAATTTCAATTTATTTTGGCATGTGTGCATATGGTAATTATTTAATACTCAAAGTTGAATAATTCTATATTGAAATATATTTATATTTTATATACAGTAATTACAAGAAAATATCTCAGCTGCTTACAATTTCTAAACTATCCGAGCGTATAGTGAAAAGAGAAAATGTACTTCGTATGTATGGGAGTTGAATCTCCCCTCAGCAGCATAACTTTGACGCGGGACGGTGTAGACTTACCAACCTAGCGGTCTTTAGTGAATACCTCATTGATGTGTTGCACGTGTTGCGTGGTGTTAATCAAAGGAGTTAACACCATCTGACGTATCTCGGGGAAGTATCTTAGGATCTGCATTCTTTTTAGTAATGATACAGGCAGCTTTTTTTTGCTTTTTAGATTATTGCTTTACTCGAACGATTTAAAAGTTGTCTTTTCGATTAAGAGCTCTGAAGATATTTCTAGGGTTCGACTAGAGATCAATAGATTGCACCAATAAGTGTTATTACGTTACGTAGTACGGACGACGTTAGGTATCTCTGGTACTCCCCATCAGTCTGTTGACGACACAAAATACTTTGGTGTAATCTTCTGTGCTTGTTTTTAATCAGTAACCAGGTAAATTTTACTATATCTAAATCATGTACTGCGTTGGGATTTATTTATTTATTTATTTATTTAATTCAATTAATAGTCTAAAAATACAGTATTTCTTACAGACTATGAAAATAGACTAATGCTAAATTAATTAATCAAAGTAAAATTAAACTTATAATTAACTAGCTTCAATTGTAATGAGTAAAAGAAAACGATACATTTTTTTATAACTTACAGAGGAGGATTATTCATTTTAGTAAGTCAAGAAATACAAAGTTTCTTACAGACTACATAGAACTAAGAGTATTTATATAGAAGTAATTAACAAAATTAAAGCTTAGGAAATTAAATTAACAAAATATACTAGATAATTATTTAGAATTCTTACAAAGGAAGACATTTTTTAATTAGGTATTAAATACATGTTTCGCCCTGGAAAAGTCTAGATCCAAAAGGGAGGCGAGATAGTTAATGCCAGAGAGCGTTCTAACAAGAGGCGATTTGGCACTATATAATGTCCTCCTAACGCCAACATGAAAAATTTTGACAGGGCGAAAGTTCCTGCAAGGAACATTAAAATGTATTCTTTCTAGAAGAAACGGGCAGTCAATTAGTCCATTAACGAGATCGAAAATAAAAGAAACTGCCTGAAACGTACCTCTGACAGAGACTAATCAAACGACAGCGTTATTCGTATGATGGTTTCGGGAAGCCTGCATGGCAATCATCAGAAAAAACGGATAAGTTAGATAAGGTAGATCTTGCAGCTACAAAACCATGCTGACGTGGACTAATTAGACGTTTAACACTAAAATATAACTTGTCTTTAACAACGCATTCAAAGAGTTTAGATACAGCAGATAATTTGGAAATTGGTCTGTAATTTACAATATCGCTTTTATTACTACTTTTGAAAATAGTAGTGACTGAAGTCAGCTTCCAATCATCGATAAATATTCCTTCGGCCAAGGATTTGTTAAAAATTAGTTTAAGAGGTTGGACCAAAGAGCGACAATTTTTAAACAAAGTTACAGAAAGCCCGTCTACATCCGAATAAGCCGAGTTTTTAATTTTTAACAATTCCTCAATGACATCATCATCTGATAGAGCAAGCGAACCAAAGTCAACTGAAGAAGACACTTTCCCCAAATGTTCTTCCTGAATATCTTCATCAGACCCGAAATTAGATGAAAAGAAATCAGCAAATAAATTCGCTGCATCGCTGACAGAGCAGGCAGTTACGTCCCTATAGAAAACAGAATTAGGAATATAAGAGGACTTTTTAATCGATTTAATATATCGTCAAAAATTCTTCGGATTACGTTTTAAATTAAGCTCAAATTTGTGAATAAATTCCTTATACAAAGACTTATTTAAAGTACGAAACTTATTCCTGTGGAGGATAAAAAAATCATAATAGCGGGTTTCGTTAGTTAACTTGAACTTCTTAAAAAACTTATTTCTCAAATTTTTATGATGTTTAAGTTCTTTCGTGCACCAAGGAATCTTATAATTTACACGCTTAAAAATTGGAACATGTTGAGAACATATATCAAGGACTAAAGTTTTAAATATCTCAAAGTATTCAATATTGCCTAGAGATACTTCCCAATCAATTTTACGTAAGGCAATTTCACAAAAGTTTGGAAATCACAATTGGCAAAATTAAAGGAAGGATGAGCACTATCGGGCCTGGATTCAAAAAATTCTAAAAACTCCAAGTTTAACTTTAAAGGAATATGGTGAACGTTGATCGGCGATATAGAAGAAAAAGGCTGTGATAGAACAGAACTAATATTGTCGCTTATAAAAATCAAATCTAATGAACGACTCATACTATTAGTTAACCCATTAGTCTGAGTTAGACCCATACCCAGTAAATTATCAATAAAAAAAAAGATTCAGTAGGACTATTGACGTTTGAAGGCGTTAGATATACGTTATTGTCTAAATATACCCAATTTATATTGCTTAAGTTAAAATCCCCTAAGACACATAATTGGTTATTCCCAATAACATCTTGAAGGGCTACTTATACAAGTACTCATTACTTAAGGGTGGAATATAAGACACACAAATATTATATAAAGAAAACTATGCGCACCACGTATTCGCACGCATAGCTGGTCTAATACAGTATCAGTCTCATGTAATTTAATGAGTGATGCGTGTCGATTACAGCGAACTGCAATCAAGACTCCGCCTCCTCTGCTACATCCAGTTTTAACAGCATCTCTGTCTTTCGTCGAAATAGTTCTAATTTCACAGATCCCTACACCCTGGGACTACTCTATATATCTTTATCGTTTTGGTCAATAAGCACCTTTGACCATTTGAAATAAGTAAGGAAATAAATAAAAGCCATAGCTTACCGGCATTTTCACCTTGCTGAGTGCACCGTCTATCGGTGTAAGGCTGATTTGCAGCACAGTTACTAACCAAACACCTCGGAACAAAATTCGTTATTTCTCTAGTTATTAACTATATGCTAGACAAATTATTCTCGTAATTTTCCATTTAAAATTCTTCAAAATATTTTATACCTTAAATGTATTCATTTTGCGGTTTTGTGTGTGGTTCCATCCTAAAAAGGGAAACATTTTAAATCCTGTATTCAGGAGTGAAATCTAAGGACAGATGTCATTCCTGAACTAACTTTACCCATACTCAGTTCACAGAATATTGTTATAATTTTGGTTTTGGTTACGGTGTTGTACTGCGTTATGTGCGACCCAATTTTGTGGTACAATCCCACTCCCTTGGCTTTCTGAAATAACCAGAAATAGGTTAACACACAGACAAAGTAAAATAAATTGAAAGCTAAATCAAGGGTCCCAATTGGCCAATCATCTAAGCAAACCGGTAAGCTACCAAAAAAGAAGTGAACAAAAAATTCAAATTTAGTTTAACAAGCAAGTCAAGCTGGGAACTCTGTACGCATAATGAGACGATGTAAAAGTAAGTAAAAGCACGACAAAAAACATAGACTCACAGAAATGAGCAAGACATGGTTGGTAAGCTGCAAATTGAGGCAATAAAGCCATAAAGGAAGTGTGTAAAAAGAAGACATTTAATACTTACATACATACCATATGTAGACATGCATGCAGACAAAAAGCACAAGCATTTAATGCAAAAGACTGCGATGGGAAATGGGGTCATAAATTCATATATGCCACATATCACCCACAGAGAGCATTAACGCTGACAAGTGAAAGCAGAACTGACCTCAAATGTTTCTAATGAGCAGAGGGACAGGAAAAGAAGCGGCATTGTAGGTCGTTAATACAGTGGAGAGTAGTTTGTGCTATGAAATGTTAATTCGACAGTTAATGACCTAATAAGTTTTAATTTTAAATTGAAAAATTAAATAAAAAATTCTTTCAAAGGGACGAGGCGCTTCTTTCACCAGCAATTTTTAATTTACGGTAAACAACAAATTTTTATTTGATTATAAATATAAGAGTGTAAGTTATAGTATGTATGCATAGTGCAATTTTTCGTTATATTTATTTTTGCAAACCAAAACTTAAATTCAAAAAAATTGAAATCGTCTGAAAATTGTATACAAAAAATATTGTTCATATACAAAAATTCATTCGTACTTCCCAGCAGAATGTATTTGGTATAACTTTTGATTCAGCTTTTACGTTCGATGACCATCTCAATTACATCTGCGATTTCAGAGATCAATACACGAAAAAAGCAGCAGGCGTGCTAAAAGACCACTCACGGGCATGCGTCAGTTTTACTATCTGTGAAACACTTGCAGGACGCATCGAAAACATACTATATTATCTGGTTCCCAAGATAGACCTGAACAGACTATAAAATACAAATACCTGACAGAAAGGATTAGCAGACCAGCCATATCAGTTGAAGATGATCACCATATTTATACTGACGGCTCACAGAGGAAGAATGAATGGCGCTGAATCTGGAGTGTACTCGGAACAATTATACTTCAATTGCTTCTTTAGACTTGACGCTCTACTAAGCTGAGATCTACGCTATAGACAAAACCGCAAAAACGATAAGACTGATGGACTTACCACTTTTGTTGAAAGTTAAGTAGCGATCAAGGCACTAGCCTCAACGCGCATCAATTCAAGATGTGTTAAAAAATGCAGCACGACGCTCTCGGTTATCCAACAACACAAACCGAAACTTTGTTGGGTCCCCGGCCACTCTGGAGTGGAGAGAAGTGAAAGAGCGGATGAGTGTGGAAGGAAAGGCTCTGTACAGGACATTAGGACATTAGCATTCCTCTAAACGAACTGTACACTGCGATGAACTTGAGCGTAATCGCGAAAACCAATAGAAAGTGGTATCTGACTACTAACTGCCAGGTCTCCAAACGCTCTTGCCAAAACTGAATTTTAAAACGTCAAAGTTTCTCCTTGGATTCAACGGATCAACTACCAGCGTGCTCACAGGTGTCATAAGGGGTCACTGCGAAATTAGCACCCTAGCCAGTAGAATGGGTGTACTTCACAATGACTTCTGCTAGAGATGATGAGTTGAAGAAGAAATTGAGCCGGTACAACACCTCCTCTGCGAATGCCCTGCACTTCAAAGAAGCCATGCCAAATATCAGGGCGTTTATTTCTTTGAAGACCTGAGAAATTTTCAAAATGTCTCCTTAGAGGGACTAGTTACCATCTTAAAAAGATTTAAGTGGTTTAAGCAACTTAGTTAGGGGATGGAAATCAAATGCAGGTATCACAATAGCCCTTAGGGCCACCGAGTGTCTTGTCTTAGACCAGCAAGCTGGCTAACCTAACCTAAGCCTTTGCAAGAATATGAAATCCATTTTATGCTCTTCATAAAAAGAGAACTGAAAGAGGTCTAAAAATTTTCATTTTGAGTTTAAATTACCTCTTCCACCTTATAATTCTTATAAACTTATAAATTTGTAACTCTTTAAAGTAGGATAATTATGCAAAATGTATTATTCACGGGTATTATACATTTTCTGTTGATGTTTGTAATCCCTCCATTGCTTTGAATGAACCTATCAGTAAATCTTTAATTTAGTTGAGTGCAATAAACAAGAATATCTGTATTGATTTCTCTTTAAACCAATTCAGTTTTAAAAAACTGTTGTTTTCTTATTTGACAAACTAATTAATTTTACTCATTCTTTTTTTCTGAATTTTTCGCTTTTTAAAGATAATGGAGTTAATCAGTAATAACTTATTGTTTAATTTACTTAATAAATACAGAGAAAAAGAAATAATGGACAGTCAATTTTAGTTTTCAAGATTTATTCGAATAATGAGTCCTCCTGACTATATAGTATAGTTTCGGAAAATATTTGTTTAAAGTTTTCAGTACAGCGAATAGCAACTCTACCAAGGTTTACTAAAGAAAAATATCACAAAAAACTGAAAAGCGTGATTTACAGTAAAAATACAGCCTTCTCCAATTTATGCAAAAATTTTACAAAAATTGGAGCATAATTAAAGGCTTCTTTATTAAAGTTTGTCTTTTTAAGTTGCTTAAAGCGCAGGCATGCACCGCGTAGGATTATTTTTACCTGCATGTTCCAGGAAATACCGCTCAGAAATTATCTTTGATTGAATTATCCCTTTGACCATTTGGATAAAATTCTTTTAATTCAGTTATTTTAAATGAACAAATGAAGATTGATTGCAATTTTCATTTGCAGTATACTTCACAAATTTTCGGAAGGGTTGATCAAAAACAACGATATTTTTTTTTAGTTTTACGATATCCTGCTATTAACTTTGCCGTTAGCCTTCAAGCCATTTTATTTTTAAAAATTGCTTATTTCATGAAATCCAAATCTGTATTCTATTAGTCAATCACATTGTTTTTTACTTTGCCTTTCGTTTAATTGGATGGACAATTTTTGAAGTGATGATAAGTTAAATTTTTATTTGGTTTTTAGGATTCACTACGCAAATGATTTATTACATGATTTTTATTTCTCCAATCCTCACTTCGTGCATCCTTAACATTCAAGGTACTCCTTTTTATTGCAACTGGTACAAGTCTAGTCACGCTCGATCTAGTTTGACTTCTTCCATCAATTTCTTCCAAGTTCAAGAACTAAATGTTTGCTTGGTAACTTGTCATTTCACTGTCGAGTTATGTACACATACATGTCAGTATTAACGCCTTAACGTATGCTAAACCTGGTTATTAGCTTTAGCATAGCGACTCTTGGGAAACTTTTAGGCGGTAGCCGCAAATGTGCCTGCTGAGATTAATTAAGAGCAAACCAACATAAACGGAGAATAAAGGAAATGTCTAGAAACGGGCATTTGTAATGATAATCATAAATAATTTTTTGACGTATATTAACTTACACCTACATACAGCATTTTGATTTTTTTATGCAAATACATATAGAGGCTCGTTGCTTGTGTGGCACGTAGCGCCGTCTTGTTGAAAATAAACGTTGTCCAGATCAATACCATCCAATTCCGGCCCCAAAAAATCGTTAGCGCAATCCATTCACCGTAACGTTACTCCAGGTTTATTTTCGAAACAATAAGGTCCAATGACTGCGCCGAACCATAAACCGCACCAAACAGTCACACGTTGTGGATAGAGAGACTTTCAACAATAACTCTTGGGGTTTCTGAGCCCCAGATCCCACAATTTTGCTCGTTGACGAAGCCACCGAGGTGCCAAGATGATTTTTCGATGGAATTCCGGATCATATTCATGCATTTCAACGACCCAATCAGCAAAGACACGACGTTGTTGATGATCGGCCGGCTTGAGTTATTGTGGACTTTATAAGTCTTAAAACCCAAATCTTTATGCAAAATACGGCGTAATGACGTTTGTGGAATGCCTAATTCCAAAGAACGACGAGGAAGGGACAAACCTGGGTTTTCTTCAACACAACAGCAATATTTTCGGCTGTTCTTCAGAGACGTGCACGGGTTTTGTTCTTCACATCGCTAGCTTATCCCAACAGCTCAAATTTGTTCACCAATTTCTGTATTGCCGTCCGACAAGGTGCTTCACGATGACCCAAAAATGTTCGAGTTTTACGAACCGTCTCAGCTAAATTTTCACCATTTTTATAGTGAATTTTAATAATTTGAATGCATTGTTTAAGCGTGCATCGTTCAATTTTTATTAATGGCGTAGTTTCAACTTGTCAAATATCAAAAAATAATAGCTGCAAAAGTGACATCTACCGAAATAGCGGGCTATTCAAAATAACACCTGTTATTGGAAAACCCTTTATAAGGCAGCAAATGTGAGCCTCTTTCTGATCGATTGCCAAATTATGCGGTAATTAATGGGAAACAAGTTGTTAGGAACAAAATATTTAGGGGCAACATTGAATGTGTGGTAGCCTTTCTAGAAATTAAAAAAAAATTAAAAAAAAACTAATTAAATTTGTTCGGCACAATATTAGTTTACTCGAACAAATTCAAATTCGCTCTTTTTATAAAAACGATTTTATTCATGTAGCTGCCTCGACTGGATTCGCAGAGCGCAAAGCGTTAACCCAGTTTTCTAGGACTCTGGTGAAGGACTCTAGGTCTATCTCGCGAATGGCTTGCTCGATATTCGCCTTAAGGGCCTGAGGGTTTACTCGCGTAACATCGGTCCTCTCCAAAAAGGTCTAACGGCGTCAAATCGCAGCTTCGAGGTAGCCAATTGACATCGCCGAAACCACTGATAAGATGATTACTGAAATTGGCTGGGCTGTCTAGCATGGCGCGCTATCTGCTGAAATCAAAGATTTTTCAAGTTCATATCTTCAATTCCTGTCTACAAAAAATCATCTATAATGTTTTTGTAGCGCTCCCCGTTGGCCGAGATGACATTTCCAGTAGCGTTTTCGAAGAAAAATCAGCCACCACACTGTGTCTCTCTGAGGAACGACTGGCGCGCTTTGTTAAACTCGGCAAAAATCGCGTAAGCTGTTATCGCGCCAATTAAGAAGAAGAAGTCTTCTTGCATGCCCGAGAAGATGATCTGTCCAGCATTGATTTCATTTAGCTTCATTTCTTATTCCAATTAAACTATGTAAAGCTCAAAGGCGAAATCGTTAAGCGAAATTCGCCTTGCGGTATAAGCAAATTTCTGTTAAGCTTTTATTTTTTCATTAAGCTATTTAATTTTTTCATTCAAAGCCGGTATTTACCTATTTTATGCACCTGTTTTCTGTTTTCCTTAGAGAAGAAAAAATACCCATATGTGGAGGAGACAAAAGAGTTAATATTTTCTTTAGAAATTATCATTGCAGTATTTCATATAAACCTGTTGAATAAATTTTAGGCATAACCGTTTTACCTTAAGAAGGGGTAAGTTATAACCCTTCATAAAAAAATATAAGAAGTGAATTTTAAAAACGGGTTTTTGCAGGCATTTTTATATGACCCCCTTACTATTCCCTTGCTGCAAGCTGGTCATTGAAACGAGTTGAATTGTGTTGTATAGTGCAGTTACAGATTTTGCGAACGAGACGTGCCACCCTTGAACTAATTGCCGGAAAACTGAATTCGTACAACAAAGCAAAAACCTTACGTGAAGGGAACGTCAGATATTCTTTCATGGTCTACCTATAGGTAGATACATTCAGGTATCAGGATAAAGTGAGAAAGATTAATCGAAACCAAAGGGGGGAAAAACAGATCGCAGTCCTTTAAATGTCTCTATCTATTACTCAGCGGTTGCTTTGTTATTCGCGAGGTTATGAAATAGGTATTAATTTATTTTAAAAGGACAAGCGATTAATAAAGCCCCTGGTGAATTTAGACTCATTGATGCACATGAGCAGCATTCATGTAATGGAAACGATTGGAGTTGGGTAAATACTGTTCTCGGATTCTGCCCTACAACACCTGTTTGTGTGGAAGCAAGCAATTAATATCAAAAATCAACGATAAGCTGTCATATTCGCCGTATCTAGCACAGTTTTTCCCAAAACGGAAATTACAACAACAAGCCCTGAGTCTATTGACACCAGTGAAGGCAACACTGAAAAGCAGATATAAAATTTCCACGGGAGGAGGAAAACTGTATTGTATTATCTCTTTTTTAGGGAAATTAAAAATTGTATGCATTAAATGAAATTTTACTGTTTTGTGCCCAAGCTCAAGCCATAAGTACAGTTTTATTAGAATATTTTCGCTTAAAAATTTAGGGCATACGAAATACTAAACGACTCAATTAAAAATAGCTAAAATATAAATAAGAGCCGAAGGTCCTGGCAGCCAGTGCTCCTATTCTCGTGTTAAAATAATTATATTATTATACCACGTTTGTAAATAAATAAATAAATACAATTAAAATCCCTTTTCCTATTTAAATATTATTTTTTTTGCAGATCTGATTTGGAGCACTTACGATCAGTTTTTATGGCTGTTGAAAATGGCGACCTTGGAATGTTGAAGTCCCTGGGCATCAAAGACTCCGAACTGGGCGACGTAAAGTTCTTTTTGGAAAAATTAGTGAATACCGGTTTCCTAGACTGAGTGGCGCCAGATCCCGCTTCTGGATTTTATTATGCACACGCACAACCAATCAATCCCAGCTTCTATTCGTACTTAGGCACGCCCTACGACAACTACAACTACTAAGCAAATGGTAGTGGCAGAATAGTAGAGTGGCGCCCGATTAACGAATAAGAACCGAACATTCATAACGCATACATACAAACACATACAGAATACAAATAAACAAAGAAGAAAAACACAAAACAGTTACAAATACAGGCAGATACGGTGCGATGACAACAGCGAAAACAGACGAAGAAAAATAGAACACAAATGAAAATAGTAGTTGAAATAATAATTTTTTCTCAAATTTTAAAAGAAAGGTAAAATATTTAAAATCAAATTTAGTTTTTTCCTAGGTTTACATTGTTTTATATTTTATGTCATGTTCTTTTAAGTACGTCTGCAAACCTTTTATAGAAAAGATTAAGGAAAATAACAAAAAAATTGCAAAAACTTATATGTGACCAAAAAAATCTATCTCATTTTTTCTTGTGAATTCAATCAAATAAAATAAAAAATATGTGACGAAAGGTGGGAGTAAGGGAGTAAGGGAAAAGAGAAGTTGAAGAAGTAGAAGTAGAAATTTTAATGCGTAAAACCAAAACACTTTTAAAAGAAACTCGTGGAAGTAGTATAAAATAGTTTGTAAAAGATATATAAAAAAATACTTGAAGTAAAAAAACTAAAAATTCAAATTGACGTAGTCACTTGATTTACTGCTATCTACGTAAATATGTATATGTATTCGTTAATATTACAATATTTTTGCGCAAAATTTTAACACACTTTGCTAAATGTTGCTTTATGTTATGCAAAACCGTGCGCTATTTTGAAAATTTAAATTTGAGAGAAAAAATTAAATAAACTAACAACAACAAAAGTATGAAAAATTCAATGGTTTTCAGTGGTATCTCAATGTGTACATTACAATTCAATCATAAAAATAATAAAATGTGGAAGCAGGATCTATGAGAACAATGAAAAAAAAATACATAGGTATATAAAAAACGTATAAAAGGCATATATGTGAAAATATATATAGCAAATGTTAAATGATTTAAAAATAAAAAAATTAAGACTAAAGCAGCAAAAAGCATATGTAGAACAAAACAAGAGAATTATGCAAGCAAGTTAAATATACACCCATTAAATAGCGCAATGAAGCCTGTCCAAGGCTAGCAGTGTGCAAACTTCAATGTATTGCAAAAAAACAAAACCCATATGAAAAAATGGTAATTAAATAATGCAAGTACAAGTTAAAAAAAATAATGATTAAAAAAATACTTCTAATGTTCTATTCGACTATTTATGAGCATAACTTGTGTCGTACAATCTGTATGCATATATTGTATTTTACAATGGCTATCAGTAAATACCTTCCAGCTAAAGAAAAAACAAGGACACTTTTTAAATGAAAGAATTAAATAAATTTAATATTTTCTTTATTTTTTTTTAAGCAAAACCCTCGTCTAAATTAAAAGGTGAATAATAGTGAAGAGGGACTAGACAAAGAAGCCTATAAATTTTCAGAAAAAAAAATGATTTTATTGTATTAAATTAAAAAAAAAATTTTAAATTATTTTATTAAATTAAAAAAGGTGTTTAAAATTAAAAATTTTAATAAAAATTTAAAATAGAAAGAATTTGTGATTTAATTTTACTACTTTGAATTAAAAATATTTCTTTTTTCGAAAAAATAAAATCCACTCTTGAATTGTTAAAAAATAGCAAACATAAATTAAGAAAATAAAAAAAACTGTTTTATTTTTTTTAATTCAAAATTTTCGAAGTTAACTAATTCTAAAATTGGAAAAAACAAAATCCACGCTCGAATTAGCTGTTGAAAAAAAGCAAAGATAAACTAAGAAAATGAAAAAACTTTATATTTTTAAAAATTAAACCAACTAAAAATTGCAAAATCTTTTTAATTAAAATAGAAAAAAATTGTCTTTCAATTTTACTAATTTTAAATTAAAAATATATATATCTTTTGGAAAAACAAAATCCATTCTCGTATTAGTTGTTCAAAATTTGTTCGTATTAGTTGTTCAAAGTTGTTCAGCAAAGCTTAAGTTAGTAGAAAATACGGAGGAAAATGCAAAATCAAAGTACTTTTTATTTTTCCAACGAAAAATTGATTAAAAACAGAAAAATTATACCTATACATAAACAACTTTTTAAAAATCATTTTTTTAAACCCTCTCTAAAATTAGTTGTTGAAAAATGGCGATGAAAAACAAAGCAGGAAGTCAGTCGAGATTAGAGAAATCTCCTTTAGAGTAGTGCGCCGGATATTTACAGGAGTTATGCAACAGCGGCGATAAATGAAAACGATTAAGTCTTGTACTCATACATTAAATCACTTTACATATCAATGTGCAAAATTTTGCATCGGTGTATTATTTTCAAAGTAGTGGTAATTAAAAAAATAATTAAAATAAACTTTATAAAAAAATTATGTAAAAAAATTTCAAAAAAGAGCCGAAATTGTGGCCATAGTGAACCAAGATTTTGGCCACTTAAAAATTATGTAAAAAAATCACATAGTTGTAGCAAACAAAAAAATATCCCAGCAAGCCCTGCAGCTATTTAAAACCAGTTCTTAAAATGAAAAACAAATACACAAATTTTACAAAACTCCTAAATAAAATATGTGTATATAAATATGTATATCAGCGTCATAAAATTAATTCTAGCGTGAAAGTCTATTAAACATTTTTATTTTTTCGACGTTAGTATTTTATTTACTTGTAGTTTGTGCAAAATCATTTAGCGCGCGTATCTATGAACACTCACAAAGTGCAGCACAGAAATGAAAATGAAAATAAGAAAAAAAATAAAAACATTCCTTGTATTGGAGAACATTGAGAACATTTTCTCTCCAGCAAAAAAAAAAAAAAAAGATTCTATAAAAATGAAGAAAAAAGAGCCTGCAATGCAATTAACAACCAGCGCAAGCGTACACACAAATGTCGAAACAAGGGTTTGGTGAATTGAGAAAACAAATTAGAATACAAAAAAAATCTCTGAATTGACAATTGACCAGAAACAAAAAAAGATAACTCAGATTGAAGTCATAAAAATTACTTTAGCCTTTTCCTTTGCTTGACATAAGTAAAAGAAATGCAAATTCAAAAGTAATTCAAATACCTACAAACAAAGGCAAAGAATGTAAAATGAATGAAGCGGAGCACAACAAAATTATCAACGAAAACAGGAAGTGCCAACACCTGCGTACGAGTTGAGCGCGTGGCATAGCTTGCTGGCTTGGCGCTTTTTCAAGTAACACATACATATGCAAAGCTGTAGTTCGCATGTGTGTTTGATATTATAGCAAATAGTTCATTGTTCGTTATAAAAAAACAAAGAAAAATGAATAGTAGTAAAAATCTAAATAAGAAAGCAAGTTTTTCAGCGCTAATTTTTTCCAGTAAGTAATGGCTGTTCTTTTACGCTTTAATTGGTTTTTGGATACATTTTTTAATAACTTTTTCACCACTCAAAACTGAAGAGCGCTTGATTCTGCTATAAAATTATCTGACCCAAGCTGACTACCTTCGCGGTTTATATGGGAGGTGGACAGTTTGTTGATTCACATTTTTTATGATATTAGAAAAAATAAATCAAAAGATTTGTTTACAAACTTCGCTTTTTTTTTTGTTTTAAGAAATTAAAAAAACAAATTTGTATATTTTATATTTTTTATTTAATTATTATTCTGATACTTCTATTTCGTCCTAATAAAGGAAAAATTTACTTTATAATTTGAATTATTATTCTATTATTATTATTATTATTTACTGGCACTTACATCACAATGGGCTATGAGCCTGAGTGTGTCCCACAAGACAACCGCTTCAACCTAAACTAACCTAACCTACATGAAATTAGGCAAAATACGGTGCACAGGTACAGAACAGCGTAATTAAAGTTCCGCTCTTCATGTGTATATTTAAATGACCTCAAATAAAAGTCTACAATTTATGACTTTATTGCAAATGCGTTTATTTATGAAAAAATTTGATTTTTAAAGCGCTCACTTGTTCACAATATTAATATATTTGAGCTCAATATAATTTCCCAACTTTTGTATTAAAAATTAGTTTTAGCTCTGAAAAAATCTTCGTGCTTTGGCAGAATTCTCACCGCTGATTAGTTGCTCATTAACCAGAGTGTACGTACAGTGTACTCGTATTTTACCGTAACTGCATATCCAGGAGCACTACTGAGACAATATGAAAGCTCCGACGGGTTCACGCTATCTGAACGACCTGCATTTGGAATCTTACACCAGCAGGAGTCCTCAAAAAGGGGACTGTTTTTTGCTCTTCTAACAACACAACATAAATTTAATTCTTTTTAATTTTATACTTTTAATTAATTAAAATTAATTTAAATTAATTCTGTGTTTCTGATTTTGTCATCCTATACTAACTGCCGTCACCATATAAACCATTTTAGCAGAATCGACCACTCCTACGTAATAAAAGTTAAGAAATATTCCATAACAAATTTTTATGCACATACATTTACTTGAAATGTTTAGTATATAGTTAGATTTAGGAAGAAAATTTATAAAAATACAATCGAAACATATCAGTATATACAAATACATAACTATAAATATACCTTTACAACTAGGCAATTTATACTTTGGGAAAAGCAAAACAAGATAAAAGAGTTAGGTAGAGACATTGGCTCGCAAATGACTAAACTTAAAAAAGTGCGCGCTTAGGCGGGGAGTGAGAAACTTTATAGGTGGGGAGCTTGAGAACCCAAATGAGCGGGTTTAGCCACTAGGGTGAGATTTTTGAGAAGCTAAAACGAAGAGCTTGGGAAGCCAAGTGTGAAAGGCTTGAGACAAAAATATGCGAAGCTTGGAAAAGGGAGAAGTTTGCGAAACCAACACTGATTGCAATAGATAAACGAAATATGTAGAAAACTGAAAACTGTATATTTTTATAAAAATAATTTGCAAAAATACTATAAGCGGGATATGGAAATGAAATGCAGAAATAATTTAGTAAAGAAAGTAATAATAAAAAACTGAAAATAAATAACAAAGCAGCAACAATGAATTTAAAAAACAGATGGGCGTAGAAAACATTACAATAACAGCAAAGAAAAAAGCAACAGATTTATAAGGCGACAAGCTTGTTAGCCGTTTTTTGAAAATCATAATCACCATACAGAAAATAACGAAATTAAAGCCCAAAGTTGTCAACAAACAAAAAGTTAATTCCAAAAATATAAAAAAATATTTAAGCGTGGAGAGAATATATATTTGAAAGCTCTATATACTATATATATCAGTGGATTACATTGACGAAATTATGCAGCTTTTAGGTACATCTAACTCATCTCACAAGAATATCACGAGAACTAACTCACCGCAAACTACATACCATGTAACCACTCAAGAGACAACTTTAAATAAATGGAGTTATAAGTACCTTAAATTAGTGCGTAGTGAGACAAAATGCGAACAAACCAAAGAGTAGAAGGAAAATCTATTGAGCGAAATGCTGAAAAATGCAAAACTACTTTACTATTAAAATATCTTTAGAAGAAATTAGAAGCTATTATACATACTATGAATACAAAAAGTCATATTTACTACTACACTGGGAAGGACGAGTGTGTTATTTAAGCTATTTAGCAGCAAAAAGTTAAAGCAGTAAACAAATTTATACATACATATCTACATATATTTCAGTAAAAAGTAAATGCTAAAATTTTCAACCCTCTGTTACTTACACTTAGTGGAACTAGAGCAGAAAAACACTGGGCAGAAAATAGATGTAAATGGCAGTGAAGCAAAAAAGTTACAGTGGCTAGGAGCTATGAAAGAAATTTCAAGCGTATCTGTATAAAATGCTGTATATACGAAATTGAATTTATTAGGAAAAAAGAGCATACAAAAATAAACCAAAAAAAGTAAACAAAAAATAGCAGAAATAGTATTGGCTAAAAAATGCATATGAAGGGAAGTGGAAAGATGGCAGCTCAATGTATGAAAATGAGACAAATGAGACAAACTACTTATTCCTATAAAAAAAATATTTACAAAGAAACAAATGTACTAGTAACACTAAAGTAAAAAGAAGCACACAACAAGTAGTAAAAATTCAGAAGATTTTAATATTTTTAATGATAAAAATTTATTTAAAAAGTTGTACAAATATATATACATATATGTATTGTTTATAAAAGTTTTAACGAAAAATTTAGTATAAATAAAACATTAAATGAAAATGAAATGATTTGGAATTAAATGCATAAAAATATATGAGAAAATAGAGCATAAAAAAATAAAATTTGAAAAAATACATAAGGAAAATAAAAAATAATAAAAACACAAAAGGAAATAATAAAAACTAAATAAAACTATACAAAGAACGAAAAGGTTATTAAATTAACTAAAAAATTATGAAAATTATAAAAAGCTTGAAAAAATATTGAAGGAATTAAAAAATGTAAAAAAATACTTATGACAATTTTTTGTTTGTTTTTGTTTTTTTGTTAAAAAGAATTATATCCCTTTCAACTATTAGCACACTTAAACCAAAAAAAGAAAAAAATTGCAAAATATTATGCAATCTCAAATGCTTTTTTTACTCTTTCGTATATTCTAAATGAAACCAGCAGTGAAAGACAACCTTAGGAGGAAGCAGTCGCTAATTTGTTGCAAGCAAGTGGTACCAAAACAAAAATAAAAAAACTTAAAAAATCTGTATTTATGTAATAAAAATGTAGAAAAGTTATAAATATATGTACACATTTTTCTTAACTTTTGCGCTGTAAATGTTAACTAATACACACTAACTCACGTTATTTGATTGATTTTTGAAATAACTGTACTAACTGCACGAATGTGAAAAATATTTACTTCAGAAAAAAAAATACTAAAAGGAGTACACTTAAAACTTCAAAAAATTAATTGCACTCTTGGTTTTGTTTCAGATTTTCCAGCTAAATATTTCAAAGCGTTTATCTTAACTTTAAGTAAAATAAAATTAGTAAAAAATAAGAATACGCAAACTATTATTGTGCAAAATGTGTGTGACATTGTAAGTATAAATTATTGTATAAAAATTACGAAAAACAAAAACAACAAAAATATGCATATTTTAACGCTATACATACCAAGTAAATGCAACGCATTTGTTGTTGTTAGAGACCGTTTCTTAAGTAGTAAAAGCGAAATATCTGTGAAAATCAGCAAACATATCAGTCTACTATACAAAGCAAAAATACGACTAAAATATTAAAATATTATATCACAAGCGATTGCCGAATATTTAGAAAGTGAGGAAGAATAGTGGAAGCTGTTGATGCAAAAATAGTAGGGCAAATAAATACTCGTAGTAAAAAGTTCAATTTGAACACTGGCAAGGAATTTCTTTTCAGTGTATACATACTTACATATCAACTGCGCTTTAAGGTAGCGGTACTTTTGGGAAGTGCATACAAATAAATTGGCTTTGCTATAGGGAGAGGTGTAATCGAGTGTAGTTTATCGGTGAAAATATACCAAGCTTCTTTTAATTACATACGTCCATACGTACGTATATGTAATACATGAATATGAAATTATAGAGCTCATTTAAGAAATTATCTACAGATATAGATTTTCGCTAGCATTCCGCTTGACTTAAAAGAGTCGATACGTATTATTTCTTAACCGCATTTTGTTTTGTAGCAAATTTTTGCATATTTTTCTATTGCGATTCCTTTTTGTGTCTCGTAAAAAATACCTCTGAAGATAAAATAAGACATTTCGTCACTTTGATTGCAAAAAAATTTATTATTTCATTTCATTTCCATTTTTTGCATTAAAATAATTGGTCGCCTGACCACTGTACTTTTAGCTCTTAATACTTTTATAATAATGTAGTGTAATAAAGTATTTAAATTTTGTATAACTTGCGATTTCATAAATGTTTCGATTCCATTTTGTTCCCTCCCTCAGAAATGCATGACTTAGCAGCGATAAATGTTCCGATTCCATTTTGTTCCCTTCCTCAGAAATGTATAACTTTGCAGATATAGTAATTTCAAGCCCATGGTTAATTCTTCTCTTCAAGTGTTTTATTCTCCTTGAGTGTTTTCCACCAATAACTCATTTCAATAACTCCCACTTTCATTAATCACTTTTTGATACAAGAACCTCCTTCGTATTTTAGTGTGCTTTCGAATGCCGCCAACCTTGTTTTAAAAATGTTTCCATTTCGTTTTGTTACCTAGCGATATATTCATCACCCGATATATTTCTTGGAGAATTTCTTACCAATGTTCCAACTTCATTAAATCAAATATTTCTAACGATTTCCTTTTAACTATTGTTTTCATATCTTTCCGCTAATGATTTTTTACTTTTACTTTTACTTTTACTTTTACTTTTACTTTTACTTTTACTTTTACTTTTACTTTTACTTTTACTTTTACTTTTACTTTTACTTTTACTTTTACTTTTACTTTTACTTTTACTTTTACTTTTACTTTTACTTTTACTTTTACTTTTACTTTTACTGTTACTGTTACTGTTACTTTTACTTTTACTTTTACTTTTACTTTTACTTTTACTTTTACTTTTACTTTTACTTTTACTTTTACTTTTACTTTTACTTTTACTCTTACTTTTACTTTTACTTTTACTTTTACTTTTGCTTTTACTTTTACTTTTACTTTTACTTTTACTTTTACTTTTACTTTTACTTTTACTTTTACTTTTACTTTTACTTTTACTTGCTTTTGTTTACTACTATTTACATAAATTTTCAATTCCACATTATTCTCTGAGTTTTGTTTGATGCGACTAATATTATTTACGCCTCGGTTTCATTAGGTTCCGTAGAGAAATAATTTTCCGGCAAACTCGTTTACCAATTTTACTTTCATTTTAGCCATTCACTTGAATTCAGTTTTGTTTCTCAATGGAAAGTTATATTTAATGAGACCTTGACTTATTTTCGATTTACAATTTATTACAATTTGTATTTATATTCAAGAACGCATCCTTTGTTCCAAGGGTTTCAGATGATCACTTTTATCGAGTACGAAATAATTACCTCGATATTTTCCAATCGCTGGTGTTAAAATTAACAAAAAATTTACATTTTCTTACACTTTTTTATAAAATTAAAATAATTCATTAAATTTCTTTTATTTATTTACAACGTTTTTTCTACACTTTATTGTATTTCTTGAACAAACAAATAATATCTATGATGGCAAATTTTGTGCCTTATCTCAAGTGTGCTGCAACAAAATCTGACCCAACCCATTTTCTGGAAGATTTATAACAAAATTCAACAACATCCTGCAATTTATTGTAGATTTTCCGAAAACTCGCAGCAAACTTGAGTTGACTGCACAAAAAATGATGGGCACAAAGAAAAGACAACAAAGAAAAGACAACAAAGAAAAGCGCTTATCACTGCAGTTCACGAAAGTATCGCTTCAAAAATTGCCAAGAAATCCGAAAACTCCAAAAACAGTTACAAGTTGCCCACAAGAAATATTAAATCTGATAAAAGTTTCAAAATGCTGCACTAAGATTCAATTGTCCGTCGCACTAAATAAAACGACAGGCAGACACACATACCTACATATCAAAATTGAAACGAAAAACAAAACTGTATTATAAAAAAGTTTTAAGTAGCAAGAAGATGAGCAAATATCGAAGAGCAAACTATGATATTATTTATGAGATATTATTGTATTATTATATATTACATATTACGCATTATTATGATCGCAAAAACAAAATGAATTACAAAAACAATGTACGATGAATATTAACTGAATAAATTTTTAACATTCTAATGAATAATATTTTCGATGTGCTGTTTAAGGTTTTAAAAAACTCAATTGATGTTTTATTTGGCATGACAATCAGGCAATCAGGTATGTTTTGAGTGATGGAAATTTGGGCGGCGGGGAAAGCACGACAGAGCATTACAAAAAGAGACCACCTTCTTTGTCTAGAAATGGTCTATAAGTGGCATAGTCTGTTCAAACGGAATGGAAAGTCAGGACGATCAGGCCTTCGGCCGGACGACCAGAAAAAAATTCTTCTTAGAAACAATATATCGATGGCTTAATATAGAAAAGGCGTATCTACACTTTTCGTTACTTTTCAGGAGCAGGAAAAAACTGAATAAAACCTTAAAAACTTAAGATGCAAAAAACATTTCTATTGCAATTTTTATTCAAAAGAGGTAACAAATTCAATTCTGGTATAATTTTGTTATTATTTTTAATTTCTTTGAAGTTATTTGAGAAAGGGCTTTTTGTTATTATTTTTCTTGAAAATAAATTTAAGTTAGGGCTTTTTGTTGTAAGTTAAGTTCGGACAAACTATTATAATAAGTCATGCTTGAAGTAAAAGAAATGAATAGTTAAAACTAAAATACATATTTCAAGGCAAATGTTACTATACTGAAAACAAATTAGGTTTTATAAGGTAAATTATCATAAAAATGGTGGCAATCTGCTGGAAGAAATTTTTTTAGATCTTGCAAATGGTCCCACTTTTTTTAGATATGGCTATTTTCTCTTTATAAAGACAATCGGGGGACACATTTTTAATCGGAAACTTCGAAGCACGCTTACTGTATGATCTCCAATGCCCCTGCCTGTAATTTAAGAAAAGCTTAAGTATATGTATCTAAAGAGTTGTATCAGTGTGCAATATTCACCTGGTCGTATTGATGTGTATATTTTTGAAATATTTTCGAAATTTAAAAAATAATCATAACGCAAATGGTGCGCTTGTAGAGGTGCTGGAACTTTTCTAGTTTCCTCAATGAGTTGAACAAATTGAGACGGCAAGTTTATTTGTTTTTCATTTATTTTTCTCTCTATAAGGGAATGCATCACATTCCATTTGCGTATGACCACTTATTAAAAGCTTCTGTTCAATTGTTATTTCGGTTTCCTTTGAAAAATTCAACAAGGCGTTAGACAAAACAGTATTACGGTTTAGGTGAAAACAACCATCCGAGTAAATAATAATGTGATGGGTTTCAGGCGATCGAACATGGAAATTCCTTAAGTGCTTAATAATACATGTAGCAAAAACGGAAGACACTAAATTTCCATCTGTTTCGTCCCACACATAATTATCTGATTCATGCGTTACAATATTATAGACAGTAAAGTTATGTAGTTGAAGCTTCATTTTATAATATGCAGCACTCGCGTTTAGTTGAGGCACTAATTTAACTGCTTGCATATCCATACAGAATACTGAACATAGTCCGGATTCAGCATTTTTGATATCGTTTTGCTTTTCTACACGCATTTTTCCGATTTCTTCTCTATGTTTTTCGTATTGCTCATCGGAAGCATTATTAGCTTTATGTGATACGCATAAATTGCACTGATCTTTTCTTGGCTTAAAAATAGAATAATTTTATTCCTTTCTTAATTGCGTAAATATTGGGTACGACAATTTTAGGCCTTCATTTTCTTTATCGGATTCACACTCGTTGACATAAAGCTTGTAAATCTCCTGATATGAGGAAAAATCCGATTCGAAGTAAAACTTTCGACAATATCTTTTCGACAATAATGTGACTCCATTTTTGGCAACTCCTCTAGCCATTTTTTTAGAAAGTCACGTCGATTTTTGTTGCGCTGACCTATAACTGATGATCGCTTAGCATTTTTGAGCAAAATTAAAGCTTTATCGGGACTGCATTGAGTACCGTGTTTACCGCCACTGCTAACCCAATTTCGAACAATCTTTTCCTTTACTCCTAGTGTTGAATAAAACATTTCACGGCACACTTGTAATCGCTTTGAATTATGACTCAAGAAATATGATATGGACTTATTCATCTCGAATTTTCAGACGTTTTCCTTTTTGTTTCAGAAAAGCTTGTAAGACCTGCAACATACTGCCTTTTTTGCTCCCAGGACATCTCCCAAAACAAACTAAAAATTTCTTTTCGCGTGGACTCATTAAACGTCGAACACTTTCTCACCGCACTTTTTACACAAAATCGTGATGAACATGGCTCTCCTAATTCCCTAGAAGGTTTTTGATATACCCAAATATTCCACGCCTTCCATTTTTTTTTAATTTATATTTTGTTTCAATTCGTATTTGTTAGCAGTATTTTTCCTTTTTGGAACACCATCTGAATCTGAATTTTCTTTTGCACAATTCATGTTATTAAAACTTTCAATAAAAAAACTGTTTCCAACACAAAAACTTTAATTGAACTGACACAAAAAACAAAAACGCACCGACGAACGCAACGTAGCACAGAAAATATTCTTGTCCTAGACAAACTCGGGGAAATCCCTTTTTCTTTTAAAGTAAATACAAAAGCAAAACAATAAGAATAGACTCGCCAAGCAAAAACCAATTTCTGTTGTGGCTTTGATTGTGTGTCTATTTTAAATTCAACTTTAAATGACTTAGGACTTTTTTCTTTAAAAAAAAAACTTCGAATGAGTTAGGGCTTTTTTTATATACACTATAAATCCGTTATTTGCGATCATAGCCCACTAATTTTTTAAGGGGAGGTGTATTTGACAGTGGTCTACCAGAATACATTAAAAACGCGATTTCGAAAAAAATGTAAATACGCCTTTTCTATATTAAGCCATCGATATATGTCCTAAAAAAAGTCTAAAACTACCATAACTTAAAGCAAACTGGAAATTCACTAGTGTCTCAACCTTTTAGCTGTTTTTGTTGGCCCTTAATTAAAAGAAGGCCTTCGGCACTATGTCACATAGATTTCTCTTGTGTAAATTGAACTCTCTTTGCTTTCTCTCGGTTTTCCTTTTATGGTTAAAATCTTATCTAAGTCTGCCCTTTCATTGCCACTTCTGAGGTACCTTAAGGTAGTGTCTGTGTGCCCTACTATTCGCCTTATTTATAAATGATATAAGCAGATGCTTTTCATTTGCATGACATCTGTTATATACTGACTACTTAAAAATTGTTGCCTTAATAAGACACCCAGAGGATGTGGGTAGAATACAGGCTCACCTTAATGAACTCGTTCCTTGGCGTACATATTAATGTATCTCTTTAAATTAAAAACAAATGTTTTTAAGTCACTATAAATCTCGTGATATTTTACAATCGTCGTATTATATCTCTAATAAAGTCTTCCCACAAATAGGAGTAGCTCGGCCAAACTCCTAACAAAAGTGTACGCGCCAATTATTTATTTATTTTTAATGTCCTCCAATCTATAGATGGGATCAAAGACCTTCAAATTTTTGACTCAAATTTTTCATTCACAAGTCATATCATTTATATTATCTCAAAACCAAATTCGATCCTGGACTTTGTTAGACGTAACAGTTCAAATTTCTAAGACTTTTAAACAATGAAATTACTGTTCACCCCGTTTGTTCGGTCTAGGTGGGAATATGTCTCATTTATTTGGCGACCTAATCTCCAGTTTGCTACCATAAGTATGGAACAGGTAAAAAAGATGTTTCGTAACCCTGGCTTGAGGTCTTTTAATTTTTCTGCCCGATTCACTCTTGTAGCTTCACTTGTTATTAATTCGCTGAAAGCCGCTTTAGAGCAGATAGTGGGTTCTATCTTTGAGCGTTTAATTTAGTACAAGGTGTCATTGATTGTGCGAGAATTTTAAGTAGCTCTTATCCTTTTTATCTCAAGATATTGAGTCCAATGCACCTATTGCTCGGACTCTGCGGGAATTTAATGGGATCTCCAAATCCATTCTCTTCTTTGTTGCGCCATCAATCATTTAACAAAAGTTCATTTAATAAGAGTTCAATTGAGAAAAATCAGTAACAGATTTGAGAGAAAATTTAAATCCTAGAAAGGCCTCAAAAAACACCCAAAAATGATCAAAAATCAACGCAAACTTGTACTGCCTTAGAATAAAATTCAATGGGTTTTAAATCTGCTTACTTCAGTTTTCTTAAAATGAAGTGAGGTCCGCTGATGCCGCCATTCCGTAAATCGCACCAAACAGTGATACTTTGTAGATACATTGAGAGCTGGGACGAACACTTGTCGATTGTGAAGCGCATACATAACAGCAATTCTGCTTGGTGAAATGGCCACGGAACCTCGGCCGGGAAGATGGTAATTTGGCCAAAATCCGGATCTCCGTTTTTGCAACTAAGAAGAAATTTGGGCAATTGTTTTATTAATTTCCTCATATTTGGCAAGCGTGAAAGAAAGCATGATGAAATCGCAAACTAAACTGAATATTTTGGCATCTGGATGGCGTTGTTAGCTTTGACAGCAGCTGAAACATAACATATCATTGCTATATAAGCGCCCTTTATTTTTCTATGGTACACAAAGAAGTGAAAGCAACGCAAGTTTTACACCAAATTAATACTTGTCGCTCGATAACTTTAATAAAAAAAAGTTACAGCGATGAGTTACTGTCCTAATGTAAATTGACCCGAAATGATTTTATTTAAAACAATTTTTTGCTCTTTGAAAATTATTTAGCCTATAATATTACAAGGTGGCCCGCAAAAACAAATAATTGAACAGTTTCCTTCGAAAAAAGTTTACTATCTCCTTGCCTGTTTATAACCACTGTTCTTCTTGACACCGCCACGGATAAGCAAATTGTCAAATGATTAGTCATAAATGGCTGAGCGGCAGGTTGGACGTTTGTTATGACAAATCATCCACACAAAAATATTTGAAATGGAGGTTAATTTTATTTCTTCAATTTATGGCAAAACTCGAAAATCAAACGCGATATTAAAAACAACAAAACGAGGAGCAATAAATAGTTTAGCAAAAGGTAGGGCATAGTATTCGTGATAGTCGAAATGAAATACCTTTGCAACTGATTACGCATTTAGTAAACAAATGTGTATGCAAAGGGTAATGCAATAGTGTTACTATAGTTTTTTATAACATTACAATCGATATTTTAAAAATAAGAAATGTAAGAAGCTATGGTTGGAAGTATTTGACAATAATGTTGTATCAAAGTTTGAGGGTCTTTCAAAAGGGACGCCTAGATGTCAGTGGTAAATAATTCCTAGTCGGTTCTTTTTTTCATGTCCTCTTTGACATTTGTTAAGCAAGCAGACGTACAATTTTACGATAGAACAATGCGCTACAACTATTGAAACTTATTATGAAAATAACCGATCTTTAAGAACAACACATCGCAAAATTCGTCATTTTTTGGTGGAAATAAACTTCCGAATGATTTGATAATTCAAAGGCTGGTGTTGAGAATATTGCTGCTGTAGCGCAAAGTGTTGCTGAACAACCATCAACAACGATATCCCGGCGTTCTCAACAATTGCGCATTCATGAATCGCCGGTTTGGTGGATTTACCTGCAGACGCGCTCGTAGTGGACATTTAAATGTTTTAATTTTTCTCATAAAATAACTAAGAGCCGCATTTTGAATAAAAGTAGGGGAAACTGAAGGAATCTAAAATTTTAAATCCTGCTTTTGGAAAATCCTTTATTATCATCAATATAATATTATATATAGTCAAATGACAGTTTTCTCTTTATACTGCTGTTTAGATATTTACACCGTGTCACAAAAACCAAAATAATTCTAAACCCATGAAAAAACGGAGTTATTCGTTTTTCTCTCTGAGGTCAGGATTTTTGATGTGAAACATCTATAGGCTCACTTGTAAACCGAATCGTTGGCGTGGCGACCCGTCGCCTATACTAAGGTATACATATATATATTTTTTTGTGTAGTAGTATGAGAAGTGCTAAACCAATTTCAAAGGAACAACTCACAAATGATGTGGGTTAAAGTGTGTTAGTATGTGTGCCATGTTAGAGAGACAAATGTAGAGTTGCTAAAGAGCGGCAAGTTGGATGCTCGTGAGTGCTTAGTAAATGTTGCTGCGTTATGTGTTTTTGAATGTGTTCGGTAATTTGCTATGGAGATAATAGGAATTCGATTACAGAGAATTCGTGGGAAACTGGAAGGCTGGCTAGAGTGGGCACCTTTGAGGCGCGCTCTCTGTGCGAAGAAATGACGAAGGTCAGTGTTTGAGTTGAAAAATATCAAAAGGTCATAGAAAGCAGAGCCACAGCTGAAAGAAGTTTCATTACTCAATTATTTAAACTAAGTGGAACTATTTTGCAATGCCAAATTTATTGCTTTATTAATTCGAAATGAAAAGTGCAAACTTATTTAATAGCAAATTCGAGATATGCCAGCTCGTAATGAGCAAAAGTTGAAATTGAATAAAAAGTTTAAGCCTATGGAGGAAGGCATATTTTAAAGACACATTTTGATTATCATACAAAGTGACACAAAATTAATCATGCTATCGGATTATTTATATTTTTTACAAATAGTGCAGTACGTCAATCATAATTGAAATTTTGTGAAGTGTAGAGCTGCTGTATAAAAACAGACAAGCAATGGCGGTCGTAAAGGTCAAAAGTCATCACTCAATATAACTTCTTTATTTATTATTTTCTTAATTGTATTTAATAATTTTCAAATACAAATCTGGATGATTAATTTTGCGCCACCTGAAAACTAAAAAATTCCATTACTCAAAATCATTTTTTTATTTAATATCTTGTTAATTTTATTTAATAATTTTCAAATACAAAACTGGATGATTAATTTTGAGCCACCAGAAACGTCAAAAAATTTCATCACTCAGTCATTTTTTTATTAAATTTTTTTTTTATTTTATTTTCAAATACAAAACAGGATAATTAATTTTGCGCCACCAGAAACGTCAAAAAATTTCATCACTCAAAGTAATTTTTTTATAAAATTTTTTTTAAATTTTATTTATTGTAATAATTTTCAAATACAAAACTGGATGATTAATTTTGCGCCACCAGAAACGTCAAAAAATTCCATCACTCAAAGTCATTTTTTTATTTAATTTTTTTTAATTTTATTTAATAATTTTCAAATACAAAACTGTATGATTAATTTTGTGCCACCTGAAAATTCAAAAAATTTCATCACTCAAAGCACACTTCAAAAAGAATTTCAATTGCAAATCAATAACAATCCAAGAGAATCTACTACCAAATATGGAACAACAATAGATGCTGTATTTATGAGATATCTTGATAATATTTCAACCAATACTTTTGTAACGTACTTTAGTTATCATCGACCAATCGTCACAGTTATACCGGCAGAGGAAACATCGAATATAACTATTACTGAAGTCACAGATGAAAATATATCGAATTTTGATATCACATGTAAATAAATGTTTATTAAATAAAGTTACCATTTTCTGTAAGAAATTCGTAATATTTCATTTTTTCATTAGGCTATATTTAATTCCTGTAATAATATTATCTTTTATGCATATTACTTGTACACACACGATGTTTCACATCTGCCAGGCGTCCCATGACGGCTCACATTTTTTTTTAAGAGGACTTGAATTTGAATTGATTGAATTGATTTGTAAAAAGAACTTAATAAATTCAATGTAGAATAGTAATATTATCATATATAGAATAGAAAACTCTCTGAAAATTAAAAAAAAAATTCCCTGCTTTCTTCCATACTTTCAAAACTTTATGCTTGAATATCCTTGAAAAATGTTTACTAGATATTTTTGAAAAAATAGATGTTAAATAATATTATGCACTCTGTCGCCTCCTCGGATTTCATCCTTCTAACTTTATTCATTTAAGAAAAACTAATTTTAAGCGGTGCGCTGGGATCGTGACTTCATATCCACACAGTTCTCTTGATAGGAAGTTTTTCTACTTCTTCATCTTCTTATCATATAAGGTGTTGTGCTCTTTAGAACTACACGTGGAAGGCTTCTCACATGGAGAAAAGCTTGAACATTGCATGATCTAGAGTATATAGACCAGATACTCTTTACATCTGCAAAGACATCTAATAAAAAAAATGCGCTTATGTATTCACAAGCATTGCTTGTCTATCCTCGCTCTCGATTCACCACAGACAGACCACACCAAGGTGAGCTCGACTACAGCTAGTAAATAATATTCAACATTTATTTATCTTAATTTCCAGCGAAACTTTATTTAATATTTTATAATATATTAATTTAATACCTGAAAATTTTGCTACTTTTTGTAAAAAAACATGAACGTACGACTTATTGAATGACTGAATTAAACCTTTATTGCATCGAAAACGATGCCCTACAATATTTTCAAATTTTTATCTGAATGTATGGCCAAAAATTAATAAAATTCCTTGACGATCTGAAAATTCTGCATTTTCGTTGAATAAAAATATGTTCAGTGGATTTTACTCGAAAAGTTAAATTGGCTATTGTCGTGCGTCGATTAAACTCACATGAGAAAACATATGTATGTTTTTTTGCGAGGAAGCTATTTTCGACTGGTTAAATAAAATACATAAAATAAGTAAAACAAGAAAAAATTTATCAAATAAAGAGACGAGTACTTTTACTGAACTTAAGAAGAGTTATGTCTCGGGACAAATTTCGCGCTTCCGGGATTTCATTAGAAACCTACCGATATCACGGGACTACCCTAATATTGCCATAAAACCGAACGCTGTTAGAAAACACTATTTCTATTGCTTGGTGATTCATGTCCGCAGTGGACCAGGAGAGCTTTTAGTAGTCACCTTTCTGATACTGTAAATAAAACGCGGTTCATTAGTGCTGTCTAAGCGAGTTGTGCTTAATATTCTCGGCTGTTAGAAGTATGCATCAAATTGCCGCCACTTCTCAAATGGCTTATGCAAATATAAATAGGAAAGCTACGCGGCGTGTAGTCTTGTTCATAATGTTCTAAGAGTCAGTAGAGTCTTATGCCATAAAAGTCACTCTTCACGAGCGTCTTTCTCTCTTTCAAAATCAAAACATATTTTTTTTAACACACCACACTTGTGTGAAGCTTGGATTGCGTGAGAACTCAATTATATAAAAAGTTTACTGATCTTCCACTATTCTAAAATCCCCGGCTTCTCCTTATAGGTACTAATCAAATCAATATATTTCGCTTAAGCTAGAACTCCATTGAAAGTATTCCAGATGTTATACTTTTCTGCGCCACGGTATGCAGAAACTAAAGGTGGCACCTCCCGAAAACCGCAGCGCTATTTTTTGAGATTTGGACAAACGGTTGACGTTATTCCTTGAAGTGAACAAAACAAACAAAAATGGAAGAGAATTACTTGCTATAAATATTCAGTAAATTACTTGTTAATATTGTGACTTACAAAATTATGACTTTTAAATTAAACATATTTTTGAAAATGAAGGGCCGCGTTTTAAATTGTCAAAACACGAATTATAAAACTACCTCTAAGTGAATTTTGTATGCCGATACGCCGTGGCAAGAAAGTACTTCTACTGCGTCTGCTTACTCTTTCTCTTCACAAACAAGTAATTTCCCTGCCTTTTGTTTGAATACTTGTAAGCAATGACATTGCAGAGAATTCGGAAGGCGCAATCTTGTACTCTATGATTCTTGATTATCACCGGACTTAACAGCCCTAATGAGGTAGCTATTAGGCAGCTATTATTCTGATAGCCAAGCGGAGATCAAATCTCTTGATAAGGTTATCCCTAATTCAATCGTACCTCGCAAAATGCTGGTACCTCTTTAAGAGAGATTGTGGAATATTTCCGCATCCTTTTGGTATGAATACCTGGGCCTAGTGACATACCAGGGAGTTGTAAGGCAGACAAAGTAGCGAAATAGGGCACTACCACTCGCCTCATTCTTGCGGTGTAGATTTTAGGTATACCCATCTTAACCTACAAATGCGTGCTAAAAGAATGTTAACCTTGTTACTTCAGCCAACACGAGATAGGTTGGAAGTCTGACATGTAATGCTACAAAAATAATTTGGCCAAAATGGGACGTCAGCCGCTCAACGGCGCTACTTAATCGGTCAAGGAAAAACGTTCCTTAGTAGCTTTGATCAGCTGCATGAATGATTCTGTCAGATACCTTCTCTGTCACTGTTCTGCGTGGCATGAGACTAGGTTTAGATACTTTAGCTTAGCGCTCTTAAAAGATACGGATGACCTCAGGGTCATAAGTGTCAGCCAGATCAATGGTTTAATGAGGAGTAGCAGGTAAACTGTTAACACCATACACATCTCTCATAACTGCCTTCCTTCTTTTCTCTTCTCTTCGCTTAAACTAAATAAGACTGTTAAACTAAATTGTTTTATTAGATCTAAACTTTCCATCAGAAATTTACAACTTGCGCAAACATTTGCTTATAACCTGTACGAACTTCTCATTTTGGATGTTTTTATAAATATTTCTATTGTTTAACAAAATATTGCAACTGTCCTTTTGTCATTTATTTTTATTTTAGTCTTCCTCGAGTCTCTTGAATTCGAATTGACCTTATTCCATTCTTTTTGATATCTGATTTTAAATGAATATTTTCTATTATTACTAGGTACATATTTATGTTGTTCACCCAACAACATATCCGTATACATTAGGGCGGGTCGATTTAAAAATCGCTCTTTGCCCTGTGAAAATCGTATTCTAGGGATCAAAATAAGAAACTTTGCCGAGGGAACCATACCTCTAAAACGAATTCTGATGTCCCCCAATTCGGGTCGAACGAAAAATCCCACTTTGACCCATTTAGAGTGCTCAAATCGAGTCCAAATGTATGACCGACCCCCACTAACTTTGGACGGCCGATCCTCCGATGCCAGTGGCACACCCCCTGGAACTCCCCTAGGGGGTTCCCCACACAATCATTTCAAAATATCTCCATTTTTGGTCTCTACATGAGAAAAGAAACTAAAAAGTTTGACCCAAATTGGGGGACATCAGAATTCGTTTTAGAGGTATAGTTCCTTCGGCAAAGTTTCTTATTTCGATCATTAGAATATGATTTTCACAGAGCAATGGGCGATTATTTTGCCTCCCCACAAATCGGCCCAACCAACTATACATATACTAAGATTCTTTGTAATGGCACATCTTTCTTATGCAAAATAGTAAATATAGTAAATATCTTGAACACTTGTACTCGTATGCATTTAGTACCTATTAATATGTATGCGTTAAAAAAATTATATGCACAAATAACAAAAACACAGATAGCATTCAATGTGGAGCACCCTTTATGTGAATTTCCTATTTAAATCTACATACATACATACGTAAGTACGTAACACGAATATAAAATTCACAAATTTAGCGATAAGATACCGAAACGCAAGCAAAGCTGCTCTATGAAATATAGCGGCATTTTTCTCCTTCTAAGCACTCATGTTCGTTTAAGAGATTATTACAGTAAGTAAAGCCGTAGCCGAATGGATTGGCGCGTGACTACCATTCGTATTTCACAGAGAGAACGTAGGTTCGAATCTGTGTGAAACACCAAAATTAAGAAAAACATTTTTCTAATAGCGGTCGCCCCTCGGCAGGCAATGGCAAACCTCTGAGTGTATTTCTGCCATGAAAAAGCTCCTCATAAAAATATATGCCGTTCGGAGTCGGCTTGAAATAGTAGGTCCCTCCATTTGTGGAACAACATCAAGATAGATGCATACCACAATTAGGAGGAGGAGCTCGGCCAGACACCCAAAAAGGGTGTACGCGCCAATTATATATATATATATATAAAGGTAGCGGAAGAACAATAACAAAAAACAGCAAAACAACAATTCAAAGAGTGAAATTATTTTAATTGCAAGTTCTTCAAGCAAAAGCACAAACAGTAAGCACTGAAATTGGTTGCGGACTAGACAACTGGGAGTGCGGAATTTGTTAAGCACCCGATGAAGCAGAGTTTTCCACAGAAAAAGAAAGAGAGGGAGTGACAGTTTGTGTAAGTAAAGTTGATTTTGGAGAGGCTGCAGAATCGTAAGAGTTATTTTAGCAGTAGCAAACAAACGGAGCCCGATGTGCAGGGAATTATTATGTTATGAAATTAATTGGCCAACTCCACTTGGCGCTAAAGTTCCAATATTGGCATAATTAACTGTTTAAGTGACAGAAGTGACGTCTTGGGTTGATGGAACTCACGCAAATGAAAAAAACTAATATGAAAAAAGATGAGAATAAAAAAACATAAGTGAAGAGCAGTGAAAACCGAGCACAAATAATTATTAACTAGATTTATGCTTTTGCATCTCTGCTAACGTAGAGTTGTAGTTAGTAGTCGGGTAGTTGGAGCATCTCTAATCAGTCGAGAGGCGTTTACTGCTAATGCGCGAGGTGTTTACGGAGCGCGAATTATTTGGAAGAATCTTCTAATTACAGAAAGTGACGCTGATGCAGGGTTTTAATTCATGCTAAACAAAAGTGTAGTGTAAAAGTAAATATATGGTATAGGTACGTACATGTGAATAAGTGCATAGCAGAATTATATAAATTCATATGTACGAGTGGACTAAAAACTAAAATGTTTGATGTAAAATATAAAAAACTGTAAATGTGAGCACGCGTTTGATTCTCTAAATCTAAAAAAACAAAAAATTATCACAAAAAAAATTTCATGCAGTAGGAAATAAAAGTTCTGGAAAGAAATTTGAAAATACTTATATATATTAAGTAAATTATAGAAATATTTACAAATGCTTAAAAACTGTTAAAAAACTTATGAAAACCTTTCTTATGCGTAGTGAATAAAGTCGGTTAATTATTAATTAAAAAATAAAAATAAAATAAAATTACACATAATAAAATAATCATAAAATGCCTCATAGAATCTTTGTAATTAAATAAAAAATAAAAGAATGAATGAAGTAAAATAAACAAAATTAATTTTAGATAAAAGATGAAATAAATAAAAATAAAAAACTTATAAAATCTATTAAACAAGAATATAAAATAAAAACCAAATAAGAATGAAAATGAAAAATAAGTTTTTGTTTTATAATTAAATTTTCATCATCATTGTTGGCGTGACGGTCTGGGTTGAACCTAGGCCTCCCTCAATAACTTCTCGATCTTTTGCAGGCACCCTCCAGTTTTTCAGTCCAAAGATATTGGCGTCATTATTAACTGTATCAATCCAGGTTTTCTTTGGGCGACCCCTTTTTAAGGCACATACAGCATACTGTTGTAGATCTTTTTTTAATTAAGTAAAATAATTAAATTAATTAGATAGAAAAATTTAAAAAAAAAAATTATAAGCAATCAAAATAAATTATTTAAATACAGTAAGACAAAATAAATAAAACTAAAAAAAAACGTATGAATTGGATCAAATATAAAGAACATCTTGACAACAGACTTCCTGACATCAGGCAGTTTGAAATGACAAATAAAAACGATATCGAAAACGCTGTCAACATAATAACGAAGATGTGCCAAAGCGCAGCACGACAATCTTGTCCCCTGACAAAAACAGGAGGTAAGCATACACCTTCTTGATGGACTCCAGAAATCTCAGAACTTCGCAATCGAACTCGGAAACTCTATAACCAATCTAAAATAACAGACGAATGGGAGGAATATCGACAATATCTCAAAGACTTTAAAAAAGCTGTCAGAAGTGCAAAACGCACATCTTGGCGATCATACACTGAAGAATTAAAGAACACTTCAGAAGTAAGCAGACTGCGCAAGATTCTTGCATCAAACCCAGTCTCTCCCCGTTTTATTATGACTCAAGATGGAACTAGGACTACTTCAACTGACCACACTCTTAGACTACTTCTAGAATCTCACTTTCCAGGCTGTGTTGCCAACTTACCTGCACTTCCCAGCACTCTTCAGAGTAATTATGGGAATAGATCAGATCTAATCAGCTCTAATAGCATCTATACAGCAATACTAAGTTTTAAAAAATTTAAATCACCAGGTCCTGACAACATCATTCCAGCAGACCTTCAAGAAGGACTAGAAATTCTGCTGCCTTGGTTAACAAGGATCTTTAACAAGTGTTTAAATCTCTCTTACCTTCCGACAATTTGGAAGAAATCGAAGGTAGTATTCATTCCGAAAACGGGGAAACCTTCACACTGCAAACCAAACGATTTCAGGCCCATTAGCCTAACCTCTTTTTGCTTAAAGGCTTTTGAAAAAGTCTTAGATGAGCAAATCAAAACCCAACTTGATCCTAAGTTGATCTCTGAGGCACAACACGCCTACACTAAAGGGAAATCGACTGAAACGGCACGCATTTATGGACATAGAAGGTGCTTTTAAGAATATTGAAACCAACGCTATTTTGTCAGAAATCGCGAAATTGGGTATTAATTACTCCATCCGGAAGATGATCGAACAAATGTTCCACAATAGAATAACCACTTCAGAGCTTGGGTTAAGCCGCATGAGAATGTACGCCGTCAAATGCACTCCTCAAGGCGTCAAAGGCACTCCGTTCTCTGGAATCTCGCCGTAAACAGTTTGCTTCGAAATCTCGAAAAAGCAGGCTGCAAGGTTGTAGCCTATGCAGATGATATTGCCCTCTACGTGTCAAGCAAACACCTGAATACCCTCACTGAGCTCATGCAACGCTCAATCAATATTCTGTCAAAATGGTGCACTGAATGCGGACTAAATGCGAATCCAGCGAAGACAGATCTTGTTCTCTAGAATAGGAAACAACAATCTCCTCCACTGCAAACAATAACTTTAAAAGGGGAATCATTACTTCTATCAGATTCAGCTAAATATCTAGGAGTTATTAGAGATAGGAAGTTAAGTTGGAAATTGAACATTGAAAACAGATGTAAAAAAGTTTCCATAGCTCTTTATAATTGTAAGAAAGCCTGCATCCTGATAACAGGATGCCTAAGTACAACACCTACTAAGGCTCTAAATACGTTGCTTCACTTGTTCCCTATCGATCTGGCTGGCAAAGCGATTACAGCGAAAGCAGCGACACGCATGAATGCCATATCGAAATGGAAAAAGTATCTTGGCCATTCGGCCATACTGAACAGGAACACTGTTATCTCTTCCGACATAGACTATCATGTAAGTCTTCCATCACCACCCATGCTATTCTCCTGTTCACTCCCAACTAGGGAAGAATGGAAGACAAATCTTACCGAAATCGATTGCCCTCTGATTATATATACAGATGGTTCAAAACAAGACGGTAAAGTGCGATTTGGGATCTTTTCCAATTTTCCTCACTTCAATCTATCATTTAGATTACCCGACTACTGTAGTGTATTCCAAGCGGAAGTATGCGCTATCTGGTATGCTGCGAAAACTATCTTAGAAAAGAGAATATCACTAGAGGATATCCGCTTTTTCACTGACAGTCAAGCGGCCGTTCGAGTACTCAGCTCCTCTTATACCCACTCAGATGTGGTTCGATCCTGTCTCTTATCTCTTAACGAGATAAGTGTTCAGAATTCTGTCCAAGTTATCTGGATACTGGGTCACAGTGGATTCGAAGGTAACTGCAAAGCTGATGAGCTCACGAGAGCTGGAGCTGCGCAAACAAATGTTAGTAACTTAACCCACAATCCACATTCCGCTCTCAACATGTAAAATTATCGTTGATCGAGAATTTCACAGCATTGTTGATCGGAGGTGGCGAGTGGAAACTACTTGCGTTACGATCAGACAAATCTGGCCATCCTACAATCTGAAACAGACAAAAACCCTTATAAGTCTATCGAAACACGAACTAAGGCATATAATATCTCTTATCACCGGCCACTGCATTTTGGGCACTCACGCACGTCGTCTCGGGGCTCCTCAAAACGACCTGTGCAGATACTGTGAGGACGAAGATGAGGAAGTATCGAGCAGGCATTTGCTGTGCAGTTGTCCCGGCCTAGCCAGAAGTCGACTCGCTCTTCTAGGCTCTCCAACAATTGACAATCTTTCAGTACTCTCGGACCTGAAAATCGAATCTCTCATCAAATTCTCGAAACGAATTAATATTTTGGACCAAAATCTATATTATAATAAAAATCTCGGTTAGGTGGGGAAATCATATAATATCATGAGCTCTAGGGCAACACAACGGACCCAACTTGCGGTCTATGTGGCACTCCGATGCGGGGTCGCCCTCACACCAACCAACCAACCAACCAATTAGATAGAAAAATTTAAAAAAGAATTACAAACAATCAAAATAAATTATTTAAATATAGTAAGACAAAATAAATAAAACTAAAAAAAATATAAAAAAATTTAGAAAATAAGATAAAATTAAATTAAAAGTGAAATGATATGAAATTTTTTTCGAGTTATCAAAATTCAAAAAATAATCTGGAAAACTTAATTTAAATACAGAAAGATGAAATATATAATGATAAAGAAATTATAAAAATAGCTAAAACGTCAGACTAAATAAAATTAAAAGCAAAATGAAATTAGTTTTTTGTAATTATATACAAAAATTAAAACAATAAATTAAATTTAAATATGGTAATATGGAATAAATGTAATTTAAAATAAAAAAAGTTATAAAAAAAATTTTGCAAATTTAGCACAAAATAAATAAATAAAATATAAGATAAAACAAATTTAAATATAAAATAAATTAATTTTTTTTTAAATTAAATAAAAATATTAAAAGATTAAATGAAAATTTAATATTATAGAATGAAATAAAAAAACTCAAAAAAATAATTAAAAAATGAGAAAAAAAATAAACTAAATTAAACAAAATAAATGAGTCAGAAAAAACTAAATTTAAATATAATAAAATAAAATTAAATTAAAATAAAATAAGGTAAATAAAAAAAAGTAAAATGAAATAAAATTAATTAAAAGAAAAAAATAAAATTAAGTTAAGCCAAGTTAAATAAACGGGACAACTAACATAAATTTAAAGGTTCACCAAATATTCATTGAACATCGTCAAATATTTAATTTTACTTACAATCTAGAAAATATAACAAGTTTGCATTTCAAGGTATCTAACTGTTGCTTACAGAGTACTTATAAAGAGTACCCAGTTCGAATTATATTAGATGCGAACATTTTTGCTCAGTATTGTTCAACAATAAATATATGCTTCTCCTCCAATTTGTGGGGTTTTATGCCGCCTCCGAATGACAGATGACTTTTTATGAGAAGCTTTTTCGTGGCAGAAGTTCACTTAGAGATTTGCCGAGGGCGACCACTATCAGAAAAAACCTTTTCTCACAGCGGGTTTCGTACCCAGGCACAATCGAAAGATAGTCACGCACCAATCCCTTCAGCTACGACGGTCGCAACAATAAAGATGTTGACTTGAATTTGTTCATAGAGCATATGTAGCCTTTCTTGTTGATTTTAGGAGTGTATTTGTGTTTAAATACAAAATTGTATTACCCCTATTCAAATACCCTATATAAATTATCCAGTTTTCTTCCCATCACTTAATGATCCTCCAAGACTCTCAGCTAAGGCTTTAATCTGCTTCTCATTACCAAGTGGCTCATCGAGTGCTATTGTGCATTTATAGCGCAATCATTAAGTCTAAATTTTACTTGTGTCGATAAAAGGCAAATGCTAAATGCAAAAATGTGTTTTATTAAATTTCATATAAAATAAACGTCGATTAACTAGCCTACAATAAGAATGGAAATGAAGCGCCGCATTGCGCTACATCGTGAAGAGGCAGTAAGTACGCCTAAAAATAAACCAAAGCAAATGAAATTGAAAGGCAGTAAAGCGAAGCACTTAACAAAAGTATACTTCGAGCGGACTAAATGAATTTTTAATAATAAATTAAAAAAAAAAATTATGTGAAAAGCAATTTAAGTTATTTACATTTAATACCGTTATTTTAGTCTGCAAACTTTGCTGCTTAAGTGGCAAGCAACAAGCTGTGTCGCACAAAAGTATGCCTCATTAATTGCGCACAGAGCATGAAGTGTTGTTGCTTGCTAATCGAAATGTCTAATAACCTGAAACCATGGATTTAGGACATCAATAAGAAAAGTAGAATAACAAGCAAGTGATTTGGAATGAGAAAATGGGAAAATGTGGAAATGTGAAAATATGATATGTGCGCATAAAAACTCAGCAGGAGTTGCTACTTACACAGTAATTGGAGGATAAAGACAAGTAAGCTTGTATTTTAGTTGGAGCTAAAAACCGTTGCACTGAGCAGTATGGAAATATGCTGAGTGCTTAATTTTATTTCAATTAAGTGCCTTGTCATAATTCGCAAAGAGTAACCGTGAAAATGTTTGGTGTGTTTGCTATAGCGCCTGAAAGCTTGCCAAGCGCAGTGTAAGCGTGCAGTGAAAATGTTCAAAATAATTTTTGTGTTTATTGGAAGGCCTTTTTTAAGAAAAGTGATATTGTATAAATAAAAACGGGTCGCTGTTGTCGAATGCATAAAATATCCGCCTAAAATTGTACTATCCCAGTACCGTGAATATTTATAGAAAATAAATTAAGTAAGAGTCAGTGCTTGTTCCAATTACATTTTGGTCGAATTTTAGGCGATACATTTAATATTTTATACTCAAAATTGTTTTTAAATAAATACGCACATAGCTTCTGGTTCGTTAGAAAATATCAAATACATAAGTGGCCTATATTAAAAAAACCTCGAGTTCCAATAACAAAACAAAAAAAAAAGCAACAATTAAAAATGGAATGGCATGAGGCTTGCGACTATGAAATCATTTGTGAACAGTCATACGAGGCCCAACCTATTCAATTACAGGGATATGATGAATTTCGCATCAGATTTATGGGTGAGTATTAAAATATGAAAACAGAAAAAAATTTTATACTAATTGCAATGTGGATTAAGGTAGTGTAAGATAAGCTGCTAATTAGTATAAGTATGCGAATATATGGGCATACGCGTGTTTCACACACTGATGGGGACATGGGAATTTAATTAAGGGCTAGGCGATATGGATATACATACACATGCATATAGTGCCGCTCAACTGAATAGGTTTGAAAATTATTTCTTCTATTTTTTCTTCTCTCTTTGTTCCTATGTTCCCTTCTTTCTTTTTTGTTTTGAACATTCATTTGTTTACTCATAGCATGACGAAAAAATGTAACGGGTTCTATGCAACGGTAAATCAGAATTTTTGTTTCATCGTGAAATTCGCTAAATGTGTGGTTTATTTTTGGCTCATCTGATTAGGTTTGACAACTATGATTTCATTGATTGACAGCGTGATTGAAAACTTATAATTTCCTTGGTCTACTTAAATTTAAAGTAATTGCTACAATTTTTTTTAATATGGGTCGGGGAAAACCTTTAACCGATTTTGAAAAAGGTGAAATTAAAGGATATATTGAATCTGCCCTAAAACATAATGAAATAGCAAAGATGATTGGTCGAAGCCAAAACGTGGTAAGCAATTTTCCTCGTAATGAAGCCGATTACGGGAAAATATGAAAGGAGGAAAAAAATATGCTACAACGGCATCAGAGAGGTGACTAATCCTTCGAACTGCTTCGAATTCCCACCTAGCTGCCAGTAAAATCAGGGATGAATGCGGTGTAAATGCTAGTTTGGCAACGGTAAAACGAGTTATTTCGAGTGCTAAACACTTAAAGAGATTAAAAATAAAACGAAACCTCCTCTCAATGATGCACGGAAGGAAGCGTGACTTCGATTTGCGCGGGATCACATGACATGGAACAAGGAGTGGAAGGCTGTGGTCTTCTGCGACAAAAAAAAGTTCAATCTCGACGGATCGGATGGCTACAACTATTATTTTCACGATATGCGAAAAGAGGAATGCTTTTTGAATCGTCATCACTCCTGTACAGGAGCCGAGGTTGGTTCGGGGAGCCATATCGTTTTATGGAACTTGCGAGCTGCAGTTTGTTTCATCAAAGATGAATGCAAATGTCTACAAGACTGTGCTTCAAAAGGCTTTTCTCCAGTTTTCCGAAATTTTTGGACCTATTCAATGGACGTGCCAACAAGACAACGCCCCCATCCATACAGCCCGGGTTACAAAACAGTGGATTAAGGACCAGAATGTCAACTTACTCGAGTTACCGCCATACTCCCCAGACATAAATATTATCGAGAACATTTGGGGACTTTTATGCAGGTGGATTTATGAAGAAGGAAGACAATTGCAAGACTCGGCGACCCTGGTTGAAGCGATTAAAAAAGCCTGGTCAACTATTTCACTGAGTGAAATTCAAAAATATTACGATTCCTTATCAACTCGAATGTTTGAAATAATTAAGAATAAAGGTGGTCATACCAAATTTTAAATAATGCAGAAATAGTGTATTTTATTATTTAGGTTAACAAGTGCCATGAAATATTCCTGTGAATAATTTTTTTTTATAGTTTTGTTGGTCAAACATATTCACTTGAGCCAAAAATAATGTAGATTCTCAGCTATGCTTTTGAAAATATAATAAAAAATATATAAAAACCAAACTAAAAAAAAAAACGTTTGTATTTTATAAATAATTGATTGTTTTACTTAACAAAATTTATTTGGTTTACAACCGAGTGCTCGTTATGAAGATATTATGTTCTAAGTCTAAAAAAGAAGTCAAACCTATTCAGTTGAGCGGCACTGTATGTGTATGTATATACATTCGGCATAACTAGCTCTATCAGCAATAATTTTTTATTTATTAGTGCTACTATGCCTCTTGTACTCTTTCCAAAAGAAACCACCTCTCGGTTCTAAGCATAGACTTCGAGAAGGTCTTCGACCGTGTCGGAGGCCATATTGTCCTACGACAGTTGGAAAAATGGAACCTTAGCGGTAAAATACTTAAAATTATACAGACCTTTCTCACTAATCGCAGATTCGTGTCCAAAGTAAATAATACCTTTTCAGACTTTTTTGTTCTGCACAACGGTATCCCCCAGGGCTCTCCACTCTCCGTTGTTTTATTTATAACTGCTTTCAATGAAATTAGCCAAATTATCAATGAATATAAAAATGTTTCTTACATATTCTATGCTGACGATTTACTATTGTGTTCTCAAATTAATGACCTAAACATCGTCAAACAAGATTTCATTAATATACTATCTGACTTAAACACTTGGCCCGAATCATCGGGTCCCAACGTATCTATTAATAAGTGCAAAAACTTAATAGTATCAAATATTTGTCGTCTAAGCACTGCTTAATTAACTCTTCAACGCTAATAAATGTAACCAGGGTACTCATATTATCGAAGATAGACTACGACCTTCCCATTTATGGTAACTGTGCGAAAAGCAACATAAAACTTATTTACTCAACTTACCACACGGCTGTAAGCAGAAGCATCCGTGCTATGCCTAAATCCCCAACAAAATTTATACTGACGGAAGCCGGCCTCCCCACAATTGAAGAGAGATTCACGACGAATACGAAGAAACTTATACCTAAGCTATTTCTTTGCTACAACAGCGCTTTATATGAAGCAGGGGCAGGCGAGCTTCAAAGAAGTAAGACCCCACGTCGCAAATCGACAATTGCACTGTGCATCGATTACGCCAGAGAGATTGGTATAACTTCCGCTTCACATCGCCAAAATGTACTGTTTCCCCCATGGTTGATGAAAGAGCCTAATTTTATATTAAACCTAGCGAAATATGGTAAAAATCAAACCAATGCACTATGGGGTTTATTTTAATTTTTTTGGCATAAATTACAAATTTAAAGATAATGACTTAAATTTTTGCCGGTGAATCACGTAGATTAAAGTAGAATTTCGGTTTTTGTTTATTTTTTCATTCGATTACGCCTACACCTCCGCCCTGAACATGATCTTTAAAATAATGTGACAATTTATAGTAAATTTGTGTTTCCATATATTTCATTTATTTCGCGAATTTGTGCATTCTTAAACAATAAGTATTTATTTAAAATTAATTAAATTATTTCTTTGTTTTTATATTAAATTTGTCTGGGTGGATAATTCCCTTCCAAAATGGCTTAGGTACATTTTTAAACTGCATATACCTATGTTTTCTAAGAAGAAAGAAAAATATTACGTAACTTACAAACAGCTTATTGGGACTACTTACTACCAATATGAACTTAGTTTTCTTCTATTTTAATATATTCTTCGTCAGAAGTAATCACATCAAGTTCAATATCTTCGTCATATTCTTCATCTTCCTCCTGATAATCTTTGTCATTATTTGTTAAAATATTTAAAGATGGCGATTGAAGCAGCGCCAAAACTTCTTTTGGTATGTCTTTCTTTTTATTTTTGTTTTGTTGTTCTTTTAAAAAGATAGTGGACAAAAATGGGTCCGAAGTATCTAAGGCTCTGTTAAAAACATCTGTCATATTATCCAGCCGACTGCATTTTCTTGCATGCCTCCTTCTATCGCTCTTATAAAACTTATTTCGGGATTCGGATGCATGTTCCCCAAGACAGCCAACAGAAACCAAGGAGTTTTTTATTATTTGATGACCATGTACTAGTACCTTGTGGACAGTAGGAGACATAGGATACCAAGGATAATTATAATGGTACAGTTCAAAAACCTTTCCACAAAAGGTTTCAAACTTGCTTGAGCTAATTTCATGCTCACAGGAAATGCTCACTAAAATTATATAGAAGTTTTTCAGTAATTGTTCTTCAACATTTAAAATTGAGGCTAATAAGGCTACGTCAGAAAATGCCCTCCTTGCTGTGTTGCCGTCATTGGAGTTTCCGCTGCCGTTTGGAATAGGCTTGTCTACATTGAGGCCCATTTCCTTTAAAAGTGTCCTTTGTATTAATTGCTTTCGAGCTTGTAATTGAGGTTTATCGCAATCTTTAACGTGCTACTTTTTCATCTCGACAAAGGGCTAATTCCATATTGAAGGGCATTTGTTTTGGCCTTGAAAACTTCTGAATAAATATCTTTAATATTAAGTAATTGTGTTGGTTTTGCTCCGCAGATGGGGCAAGACTGGCATGAGTTGCATTCCGACATTATATTTAAAACTTTCCCATCAATTAGGGTCATTTGTCCTAAATATTCCGCAAATACCTTTTTACCATTATACCCGTACATATATGATTTCAGATTTCGAATCTACCTTAGATTCATTCAGACTTTCACCAATTTTTTTTAATATATGCTGCTTAACTGCGGCCTCTGCCCGATTATTTTTGATATATGTAAATATCTAGCAGCTCTACATTTCCGAACGTATATCCCTCTGTAAAAGGCGATTTTATCAAAAAGGGGCAAATTTGTGCAAAAAAAGGTAGTTACATATTATTGTGGACGTTTTAGTAAGTAACTCTACATTTAAAACTCTGTGCACTTCCGTGCGCCTTGGAAGTTCTATTATACGAAACGCACCTATACTTGTTAAGACTAATTTAAATAATACATATGAATAAAACACGATATACAAAATCTAAACCACACATAATTGAAAAAATGTGACTAAACTATAATCTTATATACCTGGACTATGACCTTCCATCATTTAAATTTGGATTCTTTGTTTTATTTGGATAACTCGAGCAATCAAACTTTTTTCAATGTATTCCACCAAACTGTGCACAAAGCGAACACGATAATCAGCTGACTTTGAAGGCGTACCGTTCAATCAGTGTGACCGTAAAAAATTTTAACGACTAATTTCTCAACTAATTAGGGTATGGTAAAAACAAAAATAAAGCTTATTTTAAAATACAGGATACTTTATTTTTTTAATATATGCCAAAAAAAACGCCAAAAACCCCATAGTGCAATGCTACTGTTTACCAACGCCTTTTTACAGAAGTCACAACTCCTCTACTTCTCGAATGGAGCTTAATTTTCACTGATGGCTCAAAAACTGATACTCGTTTGCAGTTATCAACTCGAAAGGAGAAACAATCACGGCCGGCATCCTCCCTAGCTATGACTCCGTTTATACAGCCGTAGCTGCAGCGATCCTTCATGGTATTACCTTCGCTGAAAACTCTATTGAAAGCAGTAATTTGCACGCATAGCAAATCAGTCATTTACTCGATAATGAACACAATGAACAAGACGCATATCATCTCCTGTGTCCGGAGCATATTATTAAAAAATAGCGACCGCATAAAACTTATGTGGATTCCAGGCCATGCAGGCATAAGAGGGAACAACCTAGCGGACGAACGAGCTAAACTCGCTGGGAAAGAACCACTAATAACCTTCGACTATATTTCGAAAAAAGACGTATACAAATTTATATATCAGAGGCACTATAATACACAAATGGTCAATTGGGGATCCTCTTCCCATCATTATATCGCAAATAATCCAAACAGGATAAAACTAAACTACCCACTAAATTGCCGTTGCAACGATATCAAATCATTTGTCCGCCTTCGTCTAGGGCATGTGTAAGAATAATTGTATTATTATTCCACGTCTGTAAATAAATAAATAAATAAATAAGTAATGAGTACTACACAAACAATTCTCGTACTTATATGTATATATATATATACAGTACTCCCGCGTTAATTTGAATACTTGGTGATTCGGAAGGACTTGCAATCGGGACACCTGATTGCGCTGTATTTTAGGTAATGTAATTTAGATACATCACTTTTTATTGATCTCTAAAATTTGCCTTTAAGTCGTATATGCCCTTTTCTATCGAAATAAAAGTATTTGGCGTCTCAATAACAATAACAAATTCAATAACTACGTGTTGGAGTTCTAGACATTTTATACGGTGTTACCCAGAAAGATGTCCTAGATAATTAAGGGCATTATTAAATAGGTAATTTCTGATTACCTTGGTTATACGAGATGATGTTCAAAACTTAACCGCTTTCGAGATATTCGATTTAAATGCTAAGTAAAAAAACAAATATATTTTAGCATTTGGTAAATATATTTTTTTACTTTCACATCCATTTTTTTTAAATCTGATTTTTTTTTGTTTGTAGTTAAAGGGTATGATAACTAATAAAAACTATCAATAAAATCTGAAGCAAGCCGAAAAGGATTACCTACTTCCCATCATTAAACAAAAACAAGTTTGTATGGAAACTATTCTGAAAACTACGGCACAAACTGTTGACACGGAGCCATGTTTGTAATGCGCTGTTTCTTGATTGACAGTAGAGTGCCACCGTAAAATTATATTATAAATTCTGACAGCACATCAGAAAAGCTATGTTATTGGAAATCCCTACGCACCGTAAAAAACTCTAAAGAGATATTTAAGTATTGTGACTGCAAAAAGTAATAATTTATGACATTGCAAAAGCTTTTCTCGATACTGACTATACAATTCATGTGTTTTGTTAATAGGCATACCAAGACAATTACAGACTTGGCTCCGCAGAAACCTTCTTCGCCAGAAAGACGCCAGGTTGTGGGTAGTTTCAAGCTCGGGCTGATATCCCCATAATTTTTACCAAAGCAAAACTTCATAATACTTAGTATGCTCTGGAGATTTCCGTTAAAGAAATGATGATCACAATAACATGCTGAAAACTTGCCTTGTGCATCCAAGCAATTCAGCTCTCAGATGAGACATTGAAAAAGTGCAAATAATGACTATATGTAACTATAGGGTGGGCCATGTAAAATTTGCTTTTTGAATCGGCTATAAAAAAAACACTAATCAATATTTTCTTAAACTTATTTTGACGTGAAAACGTCTTATATTTCGATTTCACAGGCTGCACGCACGAAAAAATGTGTCGTTACCTTGCTCATTAGTGTTACCTTGCTCATTGCCGTTACCTTGCTCATATGTCGTTACCTTGCTCATTGCCGTTACCTTGCTCATATGTCGTTACCTTGCTCATTGCCGTTACCTTGAATGAACTGCAAGCGAAAGCGCGGAACGAACGACAAAGCAAACAAAGCAAACGAACGGCAACGTTCCACATCTTGCTCTCTCCTACTTAAGTGAGCGTATATATGTATGTATATGCGCATATGTACATATATAAATTCACGTATTTGCATTTGCATATGCCTTCTTATTGATTATTATTAATTTGATTTACTTGAAGAATTTAAAATAAAACCAAGTTTGTTAATAATACCTGTTGTTTTAATGTTATTATTATTTCTTGACGTGATAACGTCTTATAATTCTATGTAGCCAGCTGCACGCACCAAAAAATGCATCGTTATCTTGCTCATGCGTCGTTACCTTGCTTGAACAGCATGTTATGTTATGTTATGATATGTTATGTTATGTTATGTTATGTTATGTTATGTTATGTTATGTTATGTTATGTTATGTTATGTTATGTTATGTTATGTTATGTTATGTTATGTTATGTTATGTTATGTTATGTTATGTCATGTTATGTTATGTTATGTTATGTTATGTTATGTTATGTTATGTTATGCTATGTTATGTTATGTTATGTTATGTTATGTTATGTGATGTTATGTTATGTTATGTTATGTTAAAGTATATTATGTTATGTTAATGTTAACTCATTCTCTATATCCATACAAAATATCTATCAAACAAATAAAATTAAAATTTTCTTTTGAAAAATGCAACCATTCAATTAGTATTTTCTTATGACGTTATCACGTTAAACTATCGTCAGTAAACCGACTTTACAGACAACCTCTTTTTTTTTTATTTTGAAGATTGAACATTGTCATTTATGAATGAAAAATAATATCGTTCAAATGACTGCCACGACTGGCTTTACAGTAGGCCATTCGATCAACCCAATTTTTAAGCACATTTTCGATTGTTTGGGCTCCAATTTCATGAATGGCAACTTCGATTTCGTGTTTTAAAGCATCAATCGTCTCTGGATGGTTCGCATAGCATTTGTCCTTAACGGCTCCCCACAAAGAATAGTTCAACTGGCTTAAATTACAGCTCCGAAGCGGCCAATTGATATCGGAATTTCGGCTGATTATTCGGTTTTCAAAAACGGTAGCCAAAAGTTCGAGTGTAACTTTGGCAGTGTGACAAGTTGCACCGTCCTGTTGAAACCAAATGTCGTCCATGTCATCCTCTTCAATTTTTGAAAACAAAAACTCGTTGAGCATGTCACGGTAACGCTCGCCATTTACTGTAACCGCGGCTCCTCGCTCATTTTCGAAAAAAAAAATGGCCCGATGATGCCACCAGACCAAAAACCGTACCAAACAGTGACTCGTTGTGGATGCATTTGCTTCTCTATAGTAGCGTGTGGATTTCCTGAGCCCCAAATCCGACAATTTTGTTTATTGACGTAGCCACCGATGGTGGTTCAAAAAACAAACGCTATATGGCCCACCCTGTATGTACCAAACTGCGGGCAAATAAATTTATTTTTAAACTCCACATTCCGGTATCACTTCAACGACTCTGCTCAATCTAGCAAACTTGGTGTACTTATTGCGTTGAATAACAAACATGATTTGGAAAATTTTTCCCTTTTAACTAAAATTTGTCTATCCGTCCATCTGGATGTCTGCGAAACGGTTAACTCGAGTAAAGACAGGAAGAAAGGTGATATTTCAAATGAACAAAGTCGATCAACAACAACAACAATCTTCCTATTCATTCCTTCAGTATTCATGTGAATAACGCTTTCGAGAGCCTCATGAAAATTATGCGGCATTCTTTCATCGAGTATTGACCAAAGTCAACGAGATGTCCAGGTCAGGACACTTGGTAATAGAGGCTATTCTAGCCTTTCTAGCCAAAGAAGTTGTTCGCTTAGATTTGTTTTTCTACATCAGTCTACATCATTACATCAACACACATTACCACACATCGGTTGAACTTGCGCTCTCGATAGTATTGTAGACGCCTTCAAAGTAATTTAACGAACTTCGAGCTAGTCCTTGCTTAACCCTAGAACCCTACCCATATTTTACATTGACTTTTTCTACCCAGGGTGCCTGAGCACCCATAACTTTTATAGATTATATTTTCCAGTGTGTTTATTGATTAAATTTGTATTGAATTATAAAAAAAGATGACAAAACAAGCTTTAGAGACATTTGCTACAAATTTTTATTTGATGCTCTCCACATATACATATGTACATAGGTATTTTGCACTTTCTCTTGGTTTTTCTGTCTTTCTTGTAAGGACAGAATCTACATCGCCCTTGCTTTATGGTGCCATCAGATGGTGCATCAGGTTCACTGAACGTTTTCAGTATGCCATTTATCATTTCGCGAATATTGGTACACAAAGTGCGCCAATTTTTGCGCTCTTCCAAAAAAGGTGTTATGAGTTGGAGAGACAAAGTTCTTAAAAAAGTACGTCTATTCGGTACATTTTCTTTATTTGTTACGTTACTTAGGCTCAGTAGTATCATCGAGTTTATACCAACGCTGTTTAGTAATCCAAAGAAAACGCACAATGGCCATCGACGGGTTTTTCGTGACACTGAATAAGTGTGACTTAGTTGATCAAAAGTATCAACTCCTCCTTTTGTCTTGTTGTAAAGGTCAACCATTTCAGGCAAAATAACAGATTTATCTTTATCAGGTTTAATGTGCATCGTTGATAACAAGGTGATTATCCATTTTTGGCTGCCTTTAGGTGGACAGTAAGCTAATACAGTTAGAAGTCCGCTATATGCAAATTTAGCAGAATTTCTTTGAAAAGATGGTTTATCTTTCATTTGTGAAGGAATTTCTCTTTTAATTTGTTTTCAATTAATGGGTACAATGTCATGTTCTTTTCCAATAAAGTAGTAGCGAAAGGTATTGACGTGAACCAATTATCACATGCCAGGTTCCTGTTAGATCCGTGTATGGGAGATGTCAGAGACTGAAGATAATAATCAGCAACTGATTGTGTTTTCGGTGTACTTTCTTTACCTAAGTAAGTACACTCGAGAAGTCGCTCAATCATATCACCACACCACTGTCTTCTGGAACCCGCCATTTCCCTTTACTGCTTACAACACTGAATCTACAAAATAAATGTACTTAGTAACACAAAAACAATAAAATCACTTACAGCTTAGAAATTCAAAAACCCTTTATTTGCAGTTTTTAAATGGAAATTCACTTTGTTCGCAGTTTAAAAGCAGCACCAGTACTAAAACAAAAATTTAACTTATTTTTCTACCCATGGGTGCTGCAGCACCCAGTGCTAATTGTTTAAACCACTTACCGGCAGAAAAATTATTTTAAAACTGATGAAATGTCAAGGACGGGTGATATTATGAAAATAGGCAAAACAAAAAAAATGTGCACCGCCCAATAAAAATATGACACCACTTTGATTAAACAGCAGGTTGCCTGAGCAAGGTCCTTGATCGCCAGCAAATGGTAAGAAAAAGAAACGAGATTTGGAGATTCTAATTTTGTCAGCATGCCGATTTCACTGAGCACGGCTTGAAAAATAGATTATGTGTATAAGAATCCTCCGGGCATGGTAGAATCCCCTCAGCACTTAGCACAATATCCCATTCGCTTCTGTCGGAGAAGAGAAATTTGAAGTTTTGGCATTACCTAAAATTCTACAGTTTACCGACATTGTATTTTATATAAATATGTATACATGTAAGTATGACTGTGCACATATTTTTTATGTAATTAATCAAACATTTATACGCTTACGAGTTTTTAGCTTCAGCTTCAGCTCCTCACATTTTTACGCCCATTTCATATGATAATGAGAACATGTGTAGAATTGCCTGTTTTATTTCTTATTATCTTGCATTTATTAATTTGCTTGCGGTATCTCTACATGCGTGTAAATAAATACCATATACTTTGGGAACGTACATATGTATATGTGTGCGTGCATCGGTATGCATGTAAATATGTTTACTTATTTGTGAAAGTAAGCTGACAAGATAAAAAAATGAGTTTGGTCTGAATTATGTGCCATTCTGTTTTTTTCCCCCCTCTGAAAATGTGTGATTTTTTTGCAATTCCGTTCAAAAAATTTCGTATAATAAAAAAATCACCAAAAATTGGTTTGAAATGATAAAATATCATTTTTTTTGTTATGGCTAATTTCAAAGAAAAACTGGCGTTGTAGTTCTTATCTTCATATTGCGCAAATATGTGTCTAGATAAATGTTTGTCAGGCTTAAATATGCCTTGGGAACATCCAGCGCTAATTATTGCTCGATTACATACACAACAAATTTCAAGTGCTTTATTTTATAATGCAGAAAAATATGTGGATGCAAGATAAAAGATTACTAATGACGGATATGCCTCCTAGTATAGTAATGTGTAAATTTCCAGTGGCTGCAAAATACTGTTGATTTTTAGGATGGCTTTTCTTTTCTATAAAAAATTGCCGAACGCCAAAACGTCGTATGAGTGTATGTGCACATATGTATGTGTAAGATTGTGTATAGGGTGATGCAAGGGCGAGGCAGATCTTTGACAGCAATTATTTGTGATTTTTCGTGTTATACCGTTTTTAAGGACATTGGTCAATTGCGACCAAAGATTTGTGAGTTAAGGAAAAAAGCCCAGCTGGGTCTTATTGCACGATCTTGCCGACAAATTTACATCACCTTCACAAGAGATTAAGTCGTACATAAGAAAATTTTAATATTCGCTATCGTATAATTTGAGATTGCATCAATTGAAGTCGATACCGATCCCCAGTGATCGTTTCGCTTGGTTTTAACAGTAAATATAATAAATAACACCAACTTGGTCCCACCAAATGTATAGCACAACCTTCGTAGCGTGAATATTCGGCCGAGGCGACGAAGTAGAAGCATGGCCAGGCAGTCCCCATGACTTTCTTTTCTTTGGATTGCTGCAATCACGTTTCACGATGCGATGAAGAAAACTCTTCCTTTTTTGCCGCTGGAGCAGTTGTTCTCAGGCGAAAAAACGGCGTTCAACATCTCTTGGTTTTAACTTATAAGGAACCCAAGTCCCCTGTTTTTGAATCATTCCCAAAGTATGCAATCGCTTGGAAATGGATTGGCGGGTAACTCCTAATACTGAAACAAGCTCTTCTTGCGTTTGACACGAATCCTCATTGAGCAATGCCTCCACCTCAGCGTCTTCGAAGGTTTTTGGCCTTTCTTCACGCGGACGGTCGTCAACATTAAAATCACCGTCTTTGAAGCGACGGAACTAATCTTGGCCCGTTGTTTCACTTAAAGCAACATCTCTATAAACTTTTTGTAGCTCTTGATGCGCTTCAGCCGCCGTTTTTTTTCGAATGAAAGAGGAAAATCAACACTTCTCGCAAATGACGATTATTCGGCACAAAATCAGACATTTTCACAAAACCAAAAGTATACCAAAGATACCAAAACAAAATCACAAATGGGTCGAATCAGTTTGTTTACCATATGTCTAAGCTTGGTTTATGACGTTTAGGTTATGTTAGAATCGACTAGCACACACTGCTGGCGGCATCTATTGACAAACAGCGGGAACTTAATATAGTTGCGCAGCTAATAGAGAGCCCTGTATTTGTATGTTGCTCCAAAAGTAACACTAATTCCCAAATAATTTAATTTTTACCAAGTTCCAATCCATCATTCCGATCATGATCATCATCATCATCTTAGTCAAGAACGCCACGATTGTCCGCAACAAAGTGAGATTGAAACAATGAATTGCCGGCTGCTCAAGAGCCGCACGCAGCCTATCTCTCCCAAACATCTCCACATTCGTAAACTTGTTTACTTGCATATGCTCACTTACATATGCTCACATGAGAGACACATCTCTCTCTCTCTCTCCTAACTAAGAATTATGTTTAATTGTTAACTGTGAGTGCCGGCGTGGTTCAACAAGTGTGGAGTTTGCATGCTTATTGATGTTTTGGTTGACTGGTTTGAGAAAACGTATTGTTGCTGCCGCTGGTTGGTTTTATTGGTAATTTTCAGAGTGAGAAGCATTCCCTCGGAATACTTGCCAAGTGTTTGTAACGTTGGCCGGCGATTAGTTTGTACCGAGTGAGCGAGTGATATGAAGGTGTTTTAAAACTACGCGAGAAAAGTGAAGCGCATGAATAGAAATAAAAAATATTTTACATCTCTGTTTGTTGCAAAATAATCAAAAGCGCATAAAAACCGGCAATAATTAAAGGTCTATAACTTACAACTATTATAGATATAATTATGTGTGGGTGAAGTGAAATATGCAATAGATTATCAGCAAACGAAGTGGATAATAAAAGTGGTAAGTGAAAAAAAGTAATGGCTGCGGTAAAGAATAAAATGTGAAGTGAGATCGTCGAAAGTTGAAAACAATTAAATTGTAAAGCGTTATAATGGAGAAATAGTGAAAATTGCTGAAAATGTTGTGGAAATAAATTTGAAAATTAGAAAAAAAGAATCTATGGAAATTTTCTGGCTGCGCCACACTCCAGACGCCATTCAGATGTGTTTGTGTATGTGCGTATTGCGCTTTTTTGCGTTATGTATACCTGCGCACAGCTTTGGCCGTGCGAGCGCTTGTGCTTTGGCTCGGAGCGCGGGCTTAGGCTGCAAGGTTCCGTTCGTTAACGACGTCACCGCCGTCAGCGTCGCTGCCTTTGCATCGCTTCGCTATGTGGTCGTGTGCAGTTCTGTGATCACCTGTTGATTTGTTGTTAGTTGCTGGCAAAAAATAAAGATATATACAAACTTGAAATGTCACCAAGCAGCTCAGCGAATTGTGGCCGTTAAGTGAAACGCAAAAATGTTAAAACAAATAGGAAACATCTCTAATGTGATAAATATTGAAAATTGAATTAAAAGAAATATGCAAATAAGTTAGTCAGCTATTAAAAGTCATGTGTAAATTAACCTTGGCCCATGAATTAGCATAAATATTTAACACAGAAAATCGGTTTGTGGTTCAGCAAGTTCGTCTATAAGACATGAAGGTGGAAAGAAAAAACAAAATGAGAAGATCGGCAAAAATTTAGTGGGGAAAAAATGTCGGTAAAGCAAAATGTGCAAATAGCAGGAATGTGGCATGTGTGAGTTAAATAAAAAACAAAAAAAAAAAATAGCAAACAAGGTAAAACGTCAAAAATGCAGTTAACTTGGCTCTGCTGGTCGATCCAGTTTTTGCTGCAGTCGTAAAACGTCAGAAACGGGGAAAAAGGCAGCAAAGCAAAACGAAACACACAGGCAGCACTAAACCGGTTACATAGAAAGAAACAATTAACAAAACGGAAAAATATGTGTATAAACACCTTAGCAAAGTCAAATATCGTTAAATGAAAAAAAATACCATGGGGTAAAATGTGAATTATAGCAATTTGCTATTTCAAGGGCAAATATTAAAATGATTATTTTTTTTTTTTTAATTTGCATCTTTCAATAGCTCTGTTACGAAAACAAATTCAGATCTTTCTAAAAGGTTAATCCACTGCAAAAATTAAAAACCCCCATGTTTTGGTTTTTGGGATTTGCTGTCATACACTATGAATGGGGGAAATATCCAAAAACTTATATTTTAGATTTTGATGCAGCCTCCTGCCGTTCGATGCATACCTTAGCAAAGACTTTAAAGGTGTTTCTTTAGTAGGATTCATAACTCGAACATTTCTTGACATATTGTTCTGCAATTTTTACCGTAAATTCACAATTATATTCCGCATGGAGCTACGAATATGCTGATTTTGATACATCAGTCCTGGGAGTTTTTTGAGCGTTGTCCTACCCATCGGCCCTTTCGCGTAGGTTTTCGAACTCGCCCATACTGTGTTCATTCGCCCAAGCGTCGCCAGTTGACATCTTTATCTGCTCCGTGGTATGCCGTGATGGTGCAGCCTAAGTAAAAGGAGCTTTCGACAAATTCTACCGGGTCACCATCACCTATTCGGCACATATACCTAAATAAATATATTCTATGATTGAAAGTTATTGAAAAGTTAACATTCTTTTAAGAATATAAATAGAGAGACTAGTAAAAATTAATTAAGAATATTTATTTATTTTGTTTCTTCGTAATCTTTTAACGTTACCAAAATTGCCCAGCTTAATCCAACTATTCCTTTCCAACTATTTCTGAGATTATTCGCGACAAATCAAAGGAGCCAGAAATTAATAAAAAAATATTAATTCCCGCTACTGTGAGCGTCAAAATAAAGTGTACAAAGCATTTTGTTATAATATGGAATTTATTTCAGTCTTTTATGACAAAACAATATACAATCTAATATTTTAATTTCATGTTTTTTAAATTAGTATTTGATTCTCTACTAATTACTAGAAAAAAACAACAAAATAAATTACAACAACAAAAGTTGTAAGACAAAAACAAAATTTAGTGCATATTTTACGCGTCAAAATAAAGTGTACAGCGTACATCAGTAGCATTTTAGCGATGTTGTACCGTAAAAAATACCGATAAATTTGGTTGTTTACTTGCTTTTTCGAAGCATTGAAACTTTTTTCATATTGTATTTTAATTGGTTCCGATTGGCAGAGTGAAAAGTTTTTGTCTACAGTAAATTAAATTCTATTATTTATTTTTTTTTTTTTAATAATGGGTAAACAAACTTCGTCTGATGTTAGAGAACTGGTTCTAAATCTTCGCAACGAAGGTAAAACCTTTCGTGAAATTGGCTCTATTGTCAACAGAAGCCATAATACTGTGAAAAAAATAGTTGACACATACAAAAAGTTCGGCAAAGTAGAAAATCGCCCAGGTGCAGGCCGTCCAAAAATTTTAAATCAGACTGAAGGAAGGTCTATAGTGCGTGATGTAAAGAAAAATCCCTTTAAAAGTGCGGTCAAAATATCACAAGAAGTTTCAACTGCATCAGATACTACCGTAAGTGCCAGTACAATACGTCGAGCGTTGCACGTTGCAAATGGGTTACATGGTCGTCTCCCACGAAAAAAGCCGCTAATATCGACAGTTAATCAGAAAAACGTCTTGATTATGCAAAAAAATACGAAAATCGGGATGTTTGTTTCTGTAATAATGTCCTGTTTACTGATGAAAGTAAGTTCGAGGTATTCGGGCAGAAAAAACCGGTTAAAGTCTGGGGAACCAAAAATAAAGACTATGCCGGCCAAAATTTGATAACCACAGTTAAGCACGGTGGGGGTTCGGTGATGGTGTGGGGATGTATGGCGGCAAGCGGAGTTGGCAATTTGGTTTCTATTGAAAGTACGTTGAATAAAACAGATTATCTGAATATTTTACAAAATAATTTACTAACCTGTGTGCAGAAATTAGACTTGCAGGGATCTTAGATCTTTCAACAAGATAATGATCCCAAGCACACAGCAAAAATAGTAAAAGAATGGCTGCTTTATCGTACTCCAAAGGCATTGGATCATCTTCCACAGACACCGGACTTAAACCCTATTGAACATTTGTGGGAGCATTTAGACCACCAAACCCGGAAAAATAACCAATATGGATATGCTGAAACTTGCTATAAAGGAAGAGTGAGATAAAATTTCATCTGACGTGACAAAAAAACTAGTTGAGTCGATGCCCCGAAGACTGTCTTCCGTTATCAAAGCAAAAGGGAAATCAACAAAATACTAAATCGATATCATTTTTGTAAAATATATCTCTGTACACTTTATTTTGACGCGTAAAATATGCAATTTGTTGTTGCAAATTTTGCTTTTGTCTTACACCTTTTGTTGTTGTAATTTGTTTTTTTTGTTGTTTTGTAGTAATTAGTAGAGAATCAAATACTAATTTAAAAAACATGAAATTAAATTATATTGTTTTGTCATAAAAGACTGAAATAAAATCCATATTGTAACAAAATGCTTTGTACACTTTATTTTACGCTCACAGTATATAGATACATGAATGTAAGAGACTGTTCAAATAAGAAAGCAATTGATATTTCCATCAAAATTGTCATCACAGCATTTTACATTATATTCTTTATCATACGTGTGATACCCATTTTATCCTGAAGGGGGCAAAACTTTGGTCCGCAATAAAGAAAAAAAACCGTTTAAACTTTAAAAGGACGTATGCTAGATATAATTAATTTATCTACTTCTTAAAACGGCGGCCGCCGTAGCCGAATGGGTTGGTGCGTGATTACGATTCGGAATTCGCAGAGAGAACGTAGAGAGAACATTTTTCTAATAGCGGTCGCCCCTCGGCAGGCAATGGCAAACCTCCGAGTGTATTTCTGCCATGAAAAAGCTCCTCATAAAAAAGAAAATATCTGCCGTTCGGAGACGGTTTAAAACTGTAGGTCGCTCCATTTGTAGAACAACATCAAAACGCACTCCATAAATAGGAGGAGGAGCTCGGCCAAACACCCAAAAAGGGTGTACGCGCCAATTATATATATATGTATATATATCTCTTAAACAGGTTACAGATTGTAGTTATGCTCTTTTTTTTTGGTGGACTTTGGTAACGGAAAGTTCTGTTTTGGCAACATGACCTCTTAGTGATGTGGTTCTAACAGCTTTTATAATTTCAAATATGCCTAGGTTTCAGTGTGTAGTTTTGCAGTAATTCGTTCACAGCTGATTCATTATTTTACAATTTGGATGTCTGGCCACCTCTTTTTCATGTCTATGCAAAAATTATGAGCGTCAAAGAGCATTATTGATATGAAAAAGCTCCTTACAAATATCATACGCCATTCAGAGGCGACAAAAATGTGTAGAAACTTCCCTTTGTAGGACAACGCCAATACACCCATCACAAATTGGAAGCGTAGCTCGGTCAAGCAAGGATATTCGCACGACATAAGCATAAAATCATTTTAGGATTAGAGATTCCTCCTTTTCCTATTATTTTGCAGTAATAGTTACATTGCAATTTATGCATAAATAAAGGATGAAGTCTAAATTACCATAGTACATATATCCAGTCTATACAGACTCCTTCGTTAGGTACCTTTATTGCAATATTATACTTGCGTTTTTTTTATCAATTAATATCTGTGATGTCCTCTTCCTTTTCCTCACGTACCTGCTTTTTATCTTTGTGTTACTTCGAAATATCCTAAGTAATTATAAAGTCTGCCCACATTTACCACATTTTATTTGCTTCGTTGGCCACAAACTAACCATAAAAATGAACAGAGTTTAACATGAAAACAATAAAACACTTCAATGTTCCAAATATCAAACCAATAAAAGGCCAAAGTGACTAAAAAAATAAACAAACCAATAAGCGTGAAGGGTAAAAGTAAAAGGCAAACATAGAAAATTGTATTAGTAACAATAACAATGAGCATTAAAAGCAGAATACACAAAAATGTAACACACAAGAGCAGAAGTTGTGGAAAATTCAAATGAGATCAGAACTTGAAGTTGACGAGCGGGAATGCAGCAAATCCAAGTCCGTACATACTTACATACATACATGCGAGTGCAATTGAGCAATGCAAAAACTACATATAAAATAATAATAATAATAATAAATGATTATCATGCTTTCATTGGTTCCACTAGTGTCTGACGCATCAGCGCAGCTTTGCTCTTTACTTTCGCTATGTTCTCGCGTGGATCTGTTGACTGGCTTAACGATCCATGCCACTTCGTCGTTTTGAAAGCAAAAGCAATAAATCGAAATAAATAACTGCTGGTAATTACAAGAGAAAGAGAGCTACAATAAAATATAATAGAATAATAAAAAGATGATATTATAAGCCGCCACCAGGCAACAACCACCAGCGCTAGTGCCATTGTCATAGCCATCATCCACCACTATCCATCAGGGCTGCATATTATGGTACTTGCACTACGATCTCTGCTGTTTGTCGTCTTTTTGATTATCTTTCTTCTACATTGCGCGTATTCTCGCACGCTCGCTCTTTGTGAGCAGTTCTCAATACAATCCCATCTCAGCTCGTATTTGTTAGATAGTGTTTTTTTTCTTTTTTTGTGTTATTTTATTTCTTTTTTTTTGTGTTCTTGTATTTTTTTTTTGTTATTTTTAAAGGCCTATTTTGTATTTTTTTTGTATTATTGTTTTATGCTTTGCCAGTTTGTTGTTATTGTTCCAGCTATGTGTACTCCACCCAATGATGATAGATTACATTCTGTACATGGTGTACACCACCGGCTGTGTACAACTGGCACATGGAACACGCTGTGGCACAGTCACTCACAAGCATGCTCCTATTCTACTTCCATATAAGTATAAGTTTATAAACAAATGATCACGTTCTATATAAAAAAAGATCAAAACGGCCTCTCGCACCCGTTGCCATACCCTAATGGGTTGTCTGTTATTAATCATTCAATTGAAGTCAGTGCTTAAGGTGAAGTTCAACGTTCAACGTTCTACAACAAAGCGGGCGGAACTAGTGGAAGAGAGGGAAAACTAGTGGAAAGAGGGAAGAGCTGCGGAATTGATAAGTAGGTCTGCACTTGTTATGTGCTTACAATCTCCAGAGATTCTTCTTTGGGATGTAGAACTTACACAAGTATGCAACTACACATACATACATACATATACTTACATGCGAATTCTGTAAATATTCAATGTGTGAATTTTAAGGAAGTGAAAGGCTTGAATTGTCAAAGATCGTGGCATTTGGAAATTCCAATTGAAATTTTAGTAGGATCGCTGCACTTGCGCACTTCGGCTAAACGGTACATTTTGACGTATCATGAGCGCCCTTTAATTCAGGCCGTATAATTCACAAATGTTTCTTTCATGAAAAGCTAGAGATTACAGATGCCACTTGAATCCAAGTCAGAAAGTCCTTCAAATAAATATTTGCTAAGATGGAGATGTGGTTGTTTGCTAGAGCGGAACTATGAGTAGTACACTTCATTCATTCTCATCTCTGAAGCTGGGGCAGAAGTCATTTGTGGGACGTCCATTTGATATCTAGATTCTCATATCAAACCTGCACCAGATTTGGTAACGCAGCATATGAATTCTCCATCTCATCTGTTATTTGCTTATTCAATAAAACCCACTTTTGGGTGGAATTTTCATGAATATAGGGAATCGCCCTTGTTTTTCTTTGCACAGTTGCCAGGTTTGGTCCTGTGTCAGAGGACACAAACCACATTTGTTACATGATTGGTGCGTACTTGCTTTGCTGGGGGCCAAAGCTGTTCCTCTAATTTGTGATGTGTGTCTTCATGTTCTTCTATAAAATGAAGGGCCTACTGTTTCATGATGCCACCGAAGGGAAGATGACTTTTTATGAGCAACTTTTCAAAGCAAAAATATACTCGGAGATTCGCTATTCCAGCTCTCCCAAACATTCGGGCATGGCTGCCGTCAGGTGGTAGTCCAAGAAGATTTTGCATCGAGGAGGGGGGACTTAAGTGCAGCCTGACTATTAGAGATACTGTATTGAGATTGGGGCACTTCCGAGCCAGAAAGCCGCTCTCTTATTCCTATTAACTCAGCTCGAAAGATGGTACAAGGACAGCCGTAGGGCGAGGGTCAGTGAGAACTCTTTGGATTATATCCCACTGTCATCTTAACGCTTAGCTTTGACAGATGAGTGAAGATGGTGGTAGACTTTGAATCTACAAGTAAGTATGTTTGGTCTACAGCGGTCTGCGGCAGTATCATTTAGAATTTTGACGGGTCCAAAGCTAAGGTATGTCCAGGCCGCAATTCAATGAAATATATTTTCATTGTGGGAAATTCATGCAAGTATGTGGGAATTAGATGAAGTGACTACAATCCATACTGCAGTTTTCTCAGTAAACTTGTGTCTTTATCTGTATTTCTTTACATGTTGATGGGATTCGAGTTTGTCCGAGCTTTTCCTCCTCCTAGCATGTACGCCCCGGGTTTGGATCACAAATGGTGGGGCAAATTGGTTTTTATGAGAAGCCTTTTCATATGTGTGACAGATTAGATATCTTTTTCTGCTTTTTTTTTATTTCGTCATTGAAGATGATTATTTGAAAGTCTGTACCCTAGTTCTTAGTATTGTGGAATACTCAATAATCATGTCAAAACTAAACTATTCGGGATAATTAAAAAATTATATGTGTTTAAAGAAAACACCCGCTATATATAAAGTATATGGTTCGCTTAATGAGCTGAGACAATAATTTTAGCTTTACAAAAATATGGAATTTATTTGATTAGTGATAAAATAGCCATGTATACTTTAGCAAATGTTGGCTGATAATCACAATTAGAATCATTCATACGGGAGCATGGTGTTCTATTACCAACGCATTCCATACGACAAACGGCCGGAAAGCCACATGACGACAAATCAACAAGTAAACGGGAGAAAGAGAGAAAGAGATGCGACGTTGCAGAGAATTAAAATATAATAATAACAAAAAATTGTGTGAGAGCGAGAAATGTGTGAGATTGTGCGGCTTAATTGAATATCGAATAAGAGCGCACTAAAATTACAATCAGGCAGAATTAAAGCCAAGTAAGTGTAGTGGTGCCTATATTTTCAGTGTAGTGGAAAAGCAATAAATAGTGAATAACATAACACGTACAATGTGAAAAGTAAGAGAATAAGCCAAACTGAAAAATGTAATATTAATTTAAAAGAATCAACGATTATTTGAAGTTAACTGGTGTAAAAAATAAACGAGAAAGTGTAATGCTAAAAATATAGGCTGGGAGATGTGCTTATAATTTTGCGTCGGCAGCGACAGTGGAAGCTGGTTTTTAGTTATTAATGAATGAATTGATTGAACAACGAGATTGTAAACAAACAAAAAGGCGAGTGCTGATAAATAAGTATTGTAAAAATAATGAAATAATTTGCAAAATAAGACAAACAATTGAAAGAAGTGAGAGTAAATAAACAAAAAGCGGAGCATAATTAAATAAATGAATACTGCTTATAAGTACCTTTGTGTATCTATAAGTGTACCTATTAAATCGCGCATGGGAAGAAAAGAAAATGAAATAAAAGTATTAAAACGAAAAGAAAAAATTTAATTACAAAATTGAAAAGAAAAACAAATAAGTATAAAGATATTAAAAAGTTACAAAAAATGAAATTTAAAGAAAACCAATTAAATATTTAGAGCTAAGAATAAAAATACATATAAAAAAAATAAATATAAATATAAAAAGTAAAATTCAATATATATATAAAAAAGGGAAAAATATTAAAAAAGAAAAATAAATTGAATAAGAATCACCAATTTGCGAATTTGTGCCTCTATAGTTTTTATGCTTTTTTCTTTAAAGATTAAAAACGAAACTAGATCACTTTTTAGGCATTACACCCTGTTCTTTAATTATTTCCCACTGTTAAAAAGTGAAAAAAACCTAAGAAAGGAAGAAATCTGCAGTGGAATATCAAATACTAAATTATTTGTCGAAATAATTCGTTTTAAAAGTGCTAACTGTGATCTGAGTTTCACCTCCATATGCATGCTTATCAATTTTTTCTAGTTCTGCGTGCTGTCTCAGCTGATTTATTCATTTTCTTTGCCGCTCAACTGACTTCAGTTATGAATCAATATTTTGTGGATTTATGATTTCATTAACAACATAAAACTAAAAACCAGAAACTTCAAAGCTTACTATTAATTCAAAATATTAAATAAGAAAATTAAATTTGAAAAAAAAAACCATCACCTATACGCAATATTAATAATTGTGAAAATTTCTATCTAATAACCAACCAGTATGTTCATCATTGCTTTTTTAATCTAAACGATATAGCTGTACCGAACGAATTTCGATTTTTAATTTTCTTTTAACGAAAACGATATGGATCCGGCGATTTTAATTGGTAAGTTAAGCAAGTGGTGAAATTTTTTTTTAAATCTAAAGTTGATTATTATGTACATTTTTTATTATGTCTTCCAAAAGGTATTAAAATCAAATTGATATATTTTGATTTTATTATACATATATTTATATTTAATAACTTTGCTTTCCGTTTAAAATTTTACATTCGCTCCGATTCCGTATTTACCAATAACACGCTAGCCATAAACCTTTGTTTACCATGAATCTATACAAAATTTCGCTGTTCAATTTTACAGTCATAATGTTTATAAATTGAAAAAAGAATTGAATTTACATATGAATAACTTTCATCGTCTGTACATAGTTTTTTCCTTAATATTTTTGTACAGGCAAAATATAGAATTAATGCATCCTTCAAAGTTTTAAAGTCCACCTACTCTCACACAATTTAATGGATAATTTATATGCCTTACTACGGCTCTTATAGGCGAAATATTTTGTGAGGTTATATCATACATTCGAACCGATATTGGCATCATCGGAACTTTTATTTACTTCGACATGCCTTCCTTTTGCTGCTTACGGAGCTGCTTAAAGCTGCTTACGGAGCGAAGTGCATGAATCATTCAAAGAAAGGCGAACAACCCAGCAAGAAGAGTGCCGGTCACGTTACCCATCACGTAACTTGCACGCGTGACCGTTAAGCGGTCACTAACCACGCCCCTTTACAATCACGTTGTTAAAAGCGTTGGGAAAATCGTGTCAAAAACTTTGTGTACGTGTGATTTTCTATACCTTTCATACATATGGATTCGTTTGCCAGTGCCAGTTTCATATAAATGCTTACACATTTGCCAAAGGTTGACAATTTGATTCTCGGCCTACTTTGATATCAAAAAGAGAGAAAAGATATCTTTTTGACTTATTGCTTTGACAGCCACTTCCCGTTTTTTTTGTTTTTTTTTTCTATTGATGCAAAAATGAGAAAAAATATATGAATGAAGTTTGCTTACTGCTTACACATTTTCCAAAGGTGACGGAGAATCAAAAAAAAAGTCGATTGTGTTAGAGTTTCGGTGACGCCCCAGCAAAACCTGCATGCATATGTGTTTGTAACATATAAAAAAGTGTAATTGTGTTAGAGTTTCGGTCACGCAGGTTTTGCTGGGAAGTGTCTCCTGCCAAAAACACAACACATACATAATTTCGAAGTAGTAGAGTGTTTCGTTTACTTGGTAGCCAGAATTAACATCCATAATAAGGCCAGCCTTGAAATCCAATAGGGTATCCCTTTTGTTTCCAATAAGTGTTACTGTCTTTCGTCTCTCCATGTCTCTCCATGTCGGTTTTGAGTTTTTTGATAAGCGCAGAGCCACGCAGCTTAATGGATCTTTTTGTGCTGAAACCCAGAATGGCAGAACTACATTGTTTCGGGCCCCGGTGGAGTTGATTCGCCTCAGTCTGCTTGCAAAAGCTCTCGCGCACAAGTGGAGTGGTGCAAAAGTGCAGTCATTTGCAAATTGTAGGTAATATTTGCTTCTGGTCAACATCGGTTAGATAACTGTTAAAAGCTGCACTCACTTGAGTGAACCTTTCCATTCCTGACTTCTCTGGGTAGTTCCTAATGGCGGCCGTAGGCACAATGACTGGCATACTTTCTAAAACTGGGTGAATGGAAGAAAAAGATGGCCATCCTTGAGATCTAAGCAAATGTGCTTTCAGGAAATCAAGCTTCACCTTTTTCATGATTCGGATCATGTTTTCATTTCAGTTACTTCTCCTAACACATGCCATTTATCTTACCATCCCCTTGGAACATGGAAATTCTAAATCTTATTTTTTAGGGCAAACTCAGTTTTAAAGCTATTTCGGCAATATTTGCACAGTATTGTGTTTTAACAAAACGTCAGTTATTTCTGAAAACCATGAAGATCGAATTACTTTAACATGGATATAAATTTGTTCTTAGTGAGCTTTTCAGTTACCCAAGACCCATTTTCAAGTACCCTTTACTCAAAAACTGTAGCTAGTCTGGCAAAAAGGAGAATGCCATTCTCTTTAGAAGGGAAATTAATTGTCTTTTAAGGTAACTAAATAAGATCTGTTGAGAGAAGCATTTTTTAAGCCAAGTATTCGAAAATAAAATGATACCCCAGAGTATTCAATCTAAGCACATTCCTGAAAAAAAGGTGAGCGAAAACCGATCCTAAAGTTTCTATTTTTATTTAATTACGACGAAAAGAAGGTGCTCAGCTGAATTACACAAGTCTGCGAAAAATTAAATTTTTTCAGTTAGAGGAAAAATCAGAGATATTTCTTGTGTATTTTTTTGTGCTGAATACGAACCGTGCGTTTGAAAGAACTGTGCATGTATTTTGTTATACCTGGTATGAGTTAAGACGCTTTATAAATACTTAAATTTTATAAATTCAACTATTCATAGATGCTTTCCATTTCAATTCAACCGGGCTATTCGGGTCATGTTCTTCGATTTCGATGTAACTGAAATATGTTGCTCTCTGGTCAAAATAATGAGATACGTAGTTTTTTGTTCGCCCGAAAAAATTTTTTTTCAAGAGTTATTGGCAATTTTGTTTTTCGGCTCAAACTCGATTTTTTTTAATTATATAAGAAATTTTTTTTTTTAAATGCTCATAACTTAATCAAAAATGAACCGATTTTAATAATTCTGGGTTCAAAATGATCATAATTACTTACACGAGCGACTTCATGTAGAAACAATTGCAAAAAAGTAGTTGAAATTTTTTTATTGAATTGAATGGTTGAAATGAAATGGAAAGCATCCATAACTTGTTTTTAAAGACAACACAAGTCAAATTCTAAGATTAGGTATTGATGCTAAGAATGCGAACAGCGAATCATGTACGAAAAAAACTGAAAAATGTTGTACTCTCTAAAAACCATTCACGTGTAATTGACTTTCTCATGGACTCAGTGGCTTGATTTCCAACCTTCAATTCTCAGACTTCATTGCAACGAAACTTAAAGCAATTGATTTTTTGAGCTACTAACAATGTAAGGAAGCAACTTTTTTATACCGGCTCTTGTTTACTTTTCCCTTTTCAAGATTTTGTAAGCACCCTTTGTATTCCGCGTTAACAATGCGGCGCTTTCGTCGTTTCACACCTGTACCACACAGCTGTGTTGATAGGAAACATGCTACTAAAAAGGTAAAAAAGCTTGAATAACTGAGAACAACCCAACACGCATTTAAGTTTTAGTTGATTTCTAATTTGAGAGCTAAGGTATTTTTCAACGTTGATTATCAACAGTACAATCAATGGAGAATGAGAGAAGTCTAAACAAAAATAACATTTTTTGTATGTATGAAATAATTGTGTTGCTATTCCTATTCCGAAATCCCATTGGACGGCGCAAAACCCAGTCTAGAACCGTAAAAGATGGAAGAGTCTTGTCGAGGCCCTATGCTCTCGAGCGCAGTGAGCAAGGAAAAAAAAATTCTGAAATTGATACGAGGGGCTCATATAAGACCTACCAACGCTAAACACGTTTTTTTTTTTTTTCGTGGGTGAGGTAGGGTTCACTTCGCATTTACAGCGACCGTCGTCTACTGCGTCGTGTGGTGTGGCCACTAAAACAATTCGTCCTCCTCTCCTGGGGAGACTCCCCTCCCGGAACTGCTTTGTGCATTACTTCGGGAGGGCCCAGAACAGTGTCTATGAAAGATACCAATTCTATTTACCCACGTCTGGGTCCACCATATTTGTAGCCAGCATTCATGCTATAGGCTCGTCTTCTTGTGTCTCCATCTGCAGGGCTTCATGTTGTCGGCTTATCTTCTAGTCAGGTATATTAGCATGTCGGTTAGGCATCTCTGTCCATGTCAAGCTTTTTGGCACGTAGGACTCGTTCTATATACGTGCGAATAATTTGCCAATTTTCTGCGCATTCTATAATTTTATCAGTGATGTTGTCAGCTCTTAAAGGGCCTAGTCTGCCTTCGACAGCTTTGCGATCTAGTTTCCATCTCTCACATTTGAAGAAAGTGTGATCTGCGTCGTCAATAAGTGCATCTCCGTAGATGCATTTAGTGGTTTCTGACTTGCCTATTTTGTTAAGGTATTTGTAAAAGTATCCATGTCCAGATAGCATCTGTGTAGTATAATAGTTTACTTCGCCGAACTGTCTGTTACACCATTTGTCTAGATTTGGTATTAGTCTCTTCGTCCATCGGCCTTTCGTCTCTGACTCCCATCGCTCTTGCCATATTTGTAGTGTATGTGCTCTAATTTGCTGCTTAGCGCTCGTTTTGGTGCGGGCGCGTGTGTGGTCTCCTATGTCGTTTGTCTCGCTCTTTTTAAAGTTTCATAGTTCTTTTCGCTCTCTCGCTAGCAGATCTATAGGTATCGTGGCGCTAATAATGAGTACTGCTGCTTCTGATACCCTGCGATAAGCTGAAGCAACACGGAGGGCGGCGGTTCTTTGGGCCTTGGGCAGGATCTTGCGGCGACACTCAGTTTTAAGTGTGCCCGCTCATACTTCACATCCGTATAGAAAAATGGATACCGTCGTGTCCATGAGCAGCTTCCGCCTGCTTGCGACGGGTTCTCCCATGTTAGCCATTACTCTTGATATCCTTGCGATTGTTTTGGTGGATTTTTCAGCAGCGTACTGGATTTGTGCCCAGTATGTCAGCTTGTTGTCGAGTTTGATGTCCAGATATTTCACCACTTTTGCGGTTGTTTTGTTCTCTGTGTAGACTGGCATTGTCACTTCTACAGGTATGCGCGCTCTCGAGAATAGTATCAGTTCTGTTTTTTTCGGAGCTAAGGTAGGGTCTTGCTAATCGAGCCATGTCTTGATTCTTGTCATCGTTTGTGTAAGTTTCCGCCTAGCTGCGTCTACATCCCGTGCGGTAATTACTGCTGCGACATCGTCAGCATTGTCGATTGCAGCGAGGAGCACGATTGGTCGGGAAAAATGATTTATGCTCCGTACTTTTACTATGCTCTTTACTACATCCTCAATTGCTCCAATTACGGACCTTCGCGGTCTAAAGCCGCGCTGCCATTCGTGGTTTCAGCATTTTTTCTAGCAGCTTCCCTGCCGTGTCGAGCATGCACAGAGGGTGATACGCTGATGGGGTTTCAGGGTCTCCTTTCCCTTTGCTTATGAGGTCTAACTTTTGTCTCTTTTGTCTCCATGCTAAACACGTATAACTCTTAAAATAAATATATTTTTATTATGGACTTTACTTAGTCAGACATTTCTCTTTAAAACTGCGTCATTTGATTTTTGAAATTAAATTCTCAAAAAGTTTACTTCTTGCTTTAAACTATCACTGTGCCCCGGGACGAAGGGGTGAATTAAGGTCAAAATTCATAGATCAAATTTTTTCTCTCCATTAAAACTTGACATCATTTTGAAGAAAAACCCTCAAGCTTTTATTTTAAAAATGCCGCATTCTAAAAAAATTAAAACAAACAATTTTTATCAGACGATTTTTTTTATATATTTTTATAGGAAAAATCGGAGGAAATAAGTTTTATAGAAAATATTTATTTTGTTTTCTTTTAGACCTACAATTATTCGACTAACAATTCATAAAAAACTGCTTCCACAAAAAGAAAAAATTTACTTTGAACCACACCCTTTTTTCTACCACATAGCACTATTTATGTTTCTGTATTATAGATCAGCCGCCGTAGCAGAATGGGTTGGTGCGTGACTGTCATTCAGAAATGCTCGGGCTCGAAACAAAGAGTTTTTCCAATAGCGGTCGGCTATCAGCAGGGCATGGCAAACCTCCGAGTGAGGATCTGAAAAAGCTCTTCATAAAAAAACATCTACCGTTCGGGTGTGGCGTGAAACTGTACGGCCCTCCATTTGTGGAACACGTCATACTGCTCACCACGAATTGGACGAGGAGCTCGGCCAAACACCCTACAAAGGGCGTAAGAGCACATTTCTTATACCCGTGCGCTCTAGGGCGCTAGAGTATTAAAATTTTGCGTACTGGCTGCCAAGCACACTAGAATTTCAACAGTTTTTGTTGTTGCATCAAACAACGGGTTGCTAAATTTGCATTACTTTGCAAGCATTGGAACCGTAACTACCGTTACATACCACTCGCATTGCCGTATTTTAGAGTGTTTGCCTGCATTTTTGTAACAGCCGAGGGCACTTAAAGTACATTCTTGAAAGCACAGGATAGAACTATTTTTAATGTAAATAAACCAAAATGAATTTACCCCGCTGAAATGCTGATATACATGCAACGTACGGCTTCGATAAACAACCAGCAACCAAGCAGTTGAAAGGTCAACTCGCCAGGTGAAAGTTGCACAGGATGCGAGGAAAATGTGAAAAAGTCAGTGTGAAAAATGCACAGCATTGCAACAGAACCAAAAATAACAATAAATTGGAAGTAGTAATGTTGTGTATAATATTGTATTGCACAAAGGTTTTGACTCCAGTGGGAGCAGCAACAGTGCGGCAGCTACCAAAATATTTTCCTCTTTTACCAATATGCACATACAAACATAAAATATAAATATGGTCAGAAGCCATGCTGTACCTGTATACTGCTGACCAGTTGACAACTCGGTCTGGTGGACGGATTTTGAGGTTGCGTTTGGTTTGGTTACAGAAAGCCACTATTTTATGCTGTGCTCTGACTTCTGTGGCTCATAAATAAAAAGAACTTTCGGAAAGTATTCGTACTGAAAATATATATTTTCCATTGTGTGTATGGGTGTATGTATATATAAAATTTTTGTCTGCGTGTTTGCCATTCTTTAAATTAAATGTATGGCAATGTATGCTTCAGGTGTGTTGTCTGAATTTAAAGGCAAATTCACAGAAAAGCCAGAAAAGACCAGGAAAGTTCTACAATTAAACATTGAAAAAAAGAGAGTTTCACTTCTATTAAATGTTTCTTCTTAATCTAAAGATTTTGTCGAATAGGCATTATCAAGGCAAAGTCGGCACTTTAGCCAAAGGTGTACTTTTACTTTTGAATCGTCCTTAAACTTAAAGCTGCCTTAAGTTACATGTTTTTTGTTGGAATATATGAAAATGACTAAATTTAGAAAACAATTGCGCGTGATTTCGAAATTGACTTCCGAAAATATTAAAAAAGTGTTCCATTTGAAATAGACAGAGACCGAAAATAATACCAGTTTACAGCAACCAAAAACAAAAAAAAAAAAAAACAGACCATCCACAGTACCTACGGATCAACAATGTAATTGAATTTCCTATATTTCGTTCACGCATTATTTTTCATCAAAATTGAATATTTTTACAATAAGATATTTAAAATTTGTTTCAACAAGTATGAAAATATTCCATTTTATAAGGTAGGAATAAGAAATACAGTCTGTCAAATGGCAGCAATATACAAGGTGGCGCAAAAGTAACCTTGCGATGTTTGTTGGCTGTAATTTAAAAAAAAATGAAAAACTTTGATTCTTCTTGTGGATTTTTTTTATTTGGTCTTATTTGTTTTTACGTCAAGTCGGGAATATGATGTCGTGTAAATGGTCGCCGCTATAGTTGATTGCCATTTGAGCCCTTTTTATGGCATATTCCATCACTTTGGCTAAAACTTCTGGCGATAGGTCCTCACATTCTTGACGGATATTGTCTTTAAGAGCTGCAAGAGTCTGAGGCTTGTTGACATAAACCCGCGACTTCAAAAAGCCCCACAAAAAGAAGTCTGGAGCGGTCAAATAAGGCGATCTTGCTGGCCATTGCAAATCGCCAAAACGGGAGATTAGGCGCCCGGTAAATGCATCCTTCAGCATATCGATTGTGGCACTTGCAGTGTGTGCCGTTGCACCGTCCTGTTGGAACCACATGTTTTCCAATCCCAATTCATCAAGTTGCGGCAAAAAGAACTCGTTGATCATTGCTCTGTAGCGCTCACCATTCACAGTAACCGTTTGGCCCGCGACGTCTTCGAAGAAAAAAGGTCCGATGACTCCTCCAGCGAAAACAGCACACCATACAGTGACTTTGAGCGGGTGCAATGGCTCTTCGTGGGTTACACGCGGATTTTCAGTTCCCCAGAAGCGTAAATTTTGCTTATTTACGTACCCGCTAAGATGGAAATGAGCCTCATTACTCATGATTATTTTTGATGAAAAATCATCTTCCTCTTGGTGGTGATTAAGGATGGCTTGAGCGTATGTTAGAAGCGATTGGCTGTCAGCAGCTAACAGCTGATGCACCGTCTGGACTTTGTACGGAAACATCTTCAAATCTTGTACCAAAATTCACTGTAAAGACCGTCGACTGATACCCATTTGCGTGGCACGTCGTCTGGTCGATGTCGACGGCGCTTTCATGACTTCCTCGGTTACAGCAGCAATATTCTCTACAGAACGGCTACTCCGGGGTCTGCCACGCCTGGCAGCATCTCGTGTTGTGCCAGTCTCTTCGAGGCGAGCGGCTAAGCGTCGCTGTGTTTCATCAGTAGGCGTTGAACGGCGAGGAAATCTGCGACGAAATTCACGTTGTGCCAAAGTCACCGACCGATTATTGGTCAAATAAATAGTCAGCAATATTCCGCGTTCTGGAGTAGTGTAGCGTAACATTGTTCATTAACGTGTATTTCGAATGTGTTTCCTACACAAATGTCAAAACAGAACTGACATTAGGGGCCAATAGCAAAATTTATAGCATTTTCTGATAGGAGGATTACTTTAGCGCCACCTGTTATAGTCACCCCCCATTAGCTATAATAATAATAATGTGTTAATTTCTGCGCAAGTTGTGCAGGTAATGAGCTCCAACTCCGCCGAATTTGTCTTGAAAGCCGTTTGACTGTCCACTGTTTCTTTCCATTGAATTTTTGCTTAACTATTACCCAAACGTTTCAACAGGATTGTTATCAGGCGACTGTGAAGGCCAATCCAACATTTCAATCCCATTTTGCTGTTTCCACTCTGCTCACATTCGGTTTCAATGCTTGGGATCGTTGTCTTCTTGTAAAATCAAAGACAAGTGCTTCCAAATATCTTCGCAGCTGACGGTAATAATGCTTTTTGGTAAATTTTATTCATCAAAACTGCATTCATATTGGCGGAAAACACAAATAAACGCCCAAATCATTTTTCGGAGAAGCAGCATCAAACATCTTAACTGGATGCTTAACAGCTCGTCGTTGTTGTTGTTGTTATTGTGGCAGTATACTTAATCCTGTTAGTGTAGTGTAGATCACCGGTCTACTTTGTTTAGCTCATCTAACTGCTGTTTCGACAGGTTTGGCCCAGAGAGAGAGAAAGGGGTGTTAAATGAGTTGGTTTGATGGGGAATGTCAAAAGGTGGTTAATCTCGTGCGGGATGCCTTCACATGCTGGACATATGTTTAGTATGTCGGGGTCAATTCTGAATAAGTAGGAGGTAAATCTGCTACAGTATCCAGAATGTAATTGCGCCAAGGTTACGCGGGACTCTCGGTGAATGTGGAGTTTTCGTCGGCAATGGGTGGTGGTTGGACTCCGATAACGGCTTTCGGGGGTCGCGAGCTTAAGAAGGTGTTAAAGATCTCCCGATGAAAGATTTAAGATATGACTGAAAACAATCGTCAAATAAAAGTGGAAGTTATTTGTACGAGAATAAAAATACTAATTTTGAACATTGACGATATTTAAGAAAAACTTACAAATTTGCCAACATAAACTCGATCGTTAGAGGTTTTCTTAGTGACAAAATACATAGCTAAGTAGGTATTAAAAACATATTTTATAGAGGAACGGCTGGACGGTTTGGCACTTGGGTGAAAAAATCTTACATTTTTTGTAAGCCCGTGCAATTATTACTTTAAAATATTCAATGAAAAAATCAAAAGTTTCCAAATATCGTAGAACAGTTTTGAATATGTAAATGTGTGCATATATATTTTTGGTCTTTAATAAAAAAATTGGTATTAAGAATTTTCATCAAATGATAGTTTCCATTCTGCTATTTTAACAAGCAAAATATTTTTTCAAATAAATCAAGAAAATGGCGTTACTGCATTCGATTACACAATACGCATGCGTCCACACATCCCGGCTATGCGACTAGTTACACAGTGCGACATCAAAAATCAAACCGCACCGGACCTTTTTTTTCTGAAAATATACCTATTCAATAGCAAAACCCTCGCTGGGTTTTTAAAAGTTAGCTCGATGTTTTTTTTATTGCGTTTTGAAGTTTTCTATTTTCATGAGATTTTGGAGTTTTACCTGTACGCTAAATTTGACTTATAAATCGACCTTTGTTTGATTTAATCGATTTATTTTGTCATAGCTTGATGCAGAAATTTCGTACATGTACAAATAAACTTATTTTGAGAAGAACCTATATCTCAATACGCAATTTTGAACACCAAAATTTCGAAAAATTGTATGTTTTTACCATTTTTTACTGTAATTATGAAAATAATTTTATACGTAACCACCTTCAAGTTGGCTACATTAAACACATGTGTTTTTTGTGTGATTGGGATAGTCGTTACAAAGGGGATCAATACCAAAAAAACGATTGGAAAATGAGATATGAAAGTGAAAAGAAAGACGCCAATAGAATTCACAAGGAACTTGTATCATCCAAAAAAATAATTTTGTCACCACTTCACATCAAGCTAGGAATTGTGAAAAATTTCCTGATGGTTGTTGCTAAAAGGGATGAGGGGTTTTCCTGCCTACGTGACATTTTTCCGAAGATCAGTGATGCAAAATTGAAAAATGGTGAGATTCTGAGATACATTTATTTCCAGATGCACACATATATATCATTTATTTGTATATATATTTTTTCATATTTTGTTTAATTTCTTTCAGGCGTTTTAAATGGTCCTGACATTCGCAAATTGGTAAAGTCTGAAGACTTTAACAGGGTCCTAATAAACAATGAAATCGTTGCGTGGGAATCGTTAAAAGAAATAATAGTTGGACTTTTAGGCAAACATCGTTCTCCAAATTACAAAGAATCTGTGCGACGAATGCTAGATGCTTTTTCCAAAATTGGGGTCCATATGTCGCTAAAAATTCACTATTTTAGTCAACAATTGTCGACAGAATCAGATGAGCAAGGAGAGCGCTACCATCAAACTGCGATGCCATTTGAGTCAAGATACCGAGGAAAACGAGCTCCAGGTGCCATACTAGCCGAAATATGTTGGTGGAGTAAACATATTTTTCAATACGACCAGGAAGAAAATGAAGGAAAATGGAGTAACCAGGAGGAAAAAGAATATGAGGTAGAAGAAGAAGAGACAGGCATGGAATTCTTTACTGATGAATCTGATTACTCTGATAATGATGATGTTGAAATTCAACCATTGTCGAAAAGAGCTCGTCTCTAAGGTTTTAGTACGTAAAAATTCTTTATTTTAATAAAAAAAAAAAAATTAAAAGAATTCAAGTCTATATTCTTTTTACTTAATCTATTTAATATTTTTACCTACAGAGTTTTTAGATATTTAAAAAAAAATTTAAAGCAGAGTATAAAAAAATTATTTTTATGAAGAAAAATCTTGTTAAAAATTTATTTTTTTAGAAAATAAATAACAAACTTAAAGTTCAGTTTTATGTTTTTATCTTATAAATGACTTTTTTAGTACATTTTGCAACATTTTTGTTAGAAGAAATAGTGAGAAATTTTAATTATTTTCATAATTACAGTAAAAAATGGTAAAAACATACAATTTTTCGAAATTTTGGTATTCAAAATTGCGTATTGAGATATAGGTTCTTCTCAAAATAAGTTTATTTGTACATGTACGAAATTTCTGCATCAAGCTATGACAAAATAAATCGATTAAATCAAACAAAGGTCGATTTATAAGTCAAATTTAGCGTACAGGTAAAACTCCAAAATCTCATGAAAATAGAAAACTTCAAAACGCAATAAAAAAAAAATCGAGCTAACTTTTAAAAACCCAGCGAGGGTTTTGCTATTGAATAGGTATATTTTCAGAAAAAAAGGTCCGGTGTGGTTTGATTTTGATGACCCCAAAATTGTCGCACAGTGTTATTTACACAAGCTTAGCAGCTACTCTTGGCTAAAAGTAGTGTTGGCCACTTCAAAGCCGTGTAGAGCCACTACGATAAACAACAATTACAACTGTGACTCGGTCGGTCACATATTTACGAGCATGTGTGGGAATTTTTTTCTAGCGGAGTGCGCCCACCTGAATGGCACCCATGTATTATGAGAGGCACTAAGTCTCAATATGCTTGTGGGTGTGTATTGGCACACATTTTTGACGTCAGATTAGCGGAAGTCTTTTCATTTGTATACCATAAATTTTATTTTTAAGATTCCTTAGTACTGATTTTCACACTGCCAGATCTATAATGACGACGAAGCCGGATGTCAGCTGTGTGATTTCTTATTCACCTGCGCTTTGGTTCATTGATTAGTTAACTTCAAAATGGCAAAATGGGGAAATGGCACAGATATAGTAAAAAAAAAATGGGGAAAATGGCACAGATTATTTATAAATATAATTGGCGCTTAGACACTTTGTTGTGTATGTTTAATAACAAAATCAGAAAGATCTCATTCGCTCTCATTCTCGCTTCACTGATTGTAACCCAGAGCCCACTCACCTACGCATTTTCAAATTGTGGTTGAATGCTTATGCTCTTGAACATTGCCAACTAAGGCTAAAATCTGCGTAATTAACATTAAAAAAGCACTGATTAATATGCAAATAAATAGAAATTTAAGACAAAATATGTGAAGATGCGCCCGAACAATGCAATGTCATTTTCAGACAAAAAACATGATCCTCATAAATAATTAATTATTGCGTACCTACGACCTACAAACAATAAAATGCGAATGCGCAGAAATCCGGGCCCTACTTATGAGTGTTTGCTTGATAGTAAAAGTAATAGTCCGTAAGCCTGCGACAGATTTTCACGACCAAGTTCCTCCCAGTCGATAATTCGTAAAATGACTCAGATAGTTGCATTATGAAGCGTTTTAAACGTCAGCTGCGGCTCCGTGGGTGGGTTGAGCAGTGGTAGCCGCCCACGCACGTAAAAAAAAATTTATTTTTAGTCATTTACTCCCAATCAAAAAAAGTGATCAAATTAAAGTTAGACTAATATTTTGAAGAAATAAAATTGTCAGTTAATTATAAAGTGGTGGATTATCCGTCAGCTGGTCACACAAATATGAAAAAAACATATATATTTTTTCAGTGATTTCCTCCCAAAGGAAAATTTATCAGATGATAGTTTATGTATTGTTTTTAATAAATAAATAAGTCAGCTGGCTATATGTATAGTAGGTGGAATGCCCTGAAGGTGTAACGTAGGAGCTAGTCGGAAACATTTATAGTCTAAGTAAATGTATCCGCTGACGAGTTGCCCCCCAACATACTGCCAGCTGATTTGTTTTATTACTTACAGGATCATTTCAACAATCCGCACAAAAATTTTTCTTCGGGATGAAATGACGTACTTGAAGTTATTCAACATTACATTTAATGTGCAAACTGAAATGTATACTTTTATGGCAATGTTTCGGTTAAATCAAATTTTTTATGGGCATTTTCCGATTTTTAAGAATAGAAATTTATAAATATTTTGTTAAGCAAATCAACTAATTTATAATTTTTTAGTACTTAAATTAATAATGTTTAAGATTTAATACAAAAAGTTATTTAATTATGTTTGGTAATTTAATCATTTCATTTTCGCTTCTGCTCATCTCACTTTCTTCTCTTTCTGACTCACTGTCAGAGTCGCGTCGTTAATGACTTTCAAAATGTATAATGAGTAAATTCTTCTGGCACCTCAACCGTTTGTGATTTTGAACAGAAACTAGATAAATGTCGATGCTGCTGTCTGGTACGGCTTACTACCATGTTTCGATGGAATCTTTCCGTTATCGGAAGTGTTTTCGAGAAAGCTGAATTTTCCTACTGTTGAACCAAACATAGATTCTTTGTCCCCAACGTTAAGTTCGACAAGTGCAAGTTTAAAATCATAGGAAACCTCCTTCGTCTCACCATTTCCCCCGTCTGTCAGGATGTGCACTCAAATTAAAGTAGGCAGCATAGAACACGCGCTTTTTCAAATTTTAGTAGGAGTACTAGGAGTTTCAAATATAATACGCCATGCCGTCTGGATAGAATATTATTTTAGGAAAAGTGGCCGAATCCACAGTCAATCCCACTAAGGGCTTAAATAAATTTTCATTAAGATTTAATGTACTGGTGCATTAGAGGGTTAGCTCTAGCACTCTAAGTCAAGCCTACTAGATGCTTAAAAAAATTTACCTGAAAAATGCATTCAGCGCACATACAGGTATTTGAAAGATCTACGGGGTCAAAAGTCCATTTAACAAAACAATAAATACATTTACAAAAATGACTTCCTGAGGTACCTGACCCTTCCGAGAACAAAAGCCAGCTCTACAAGCATTTGACATACGATAACGGCAGTCGGAATTCGATCGTATCACCTCGTGTACGTTATCTGTTCTCGGCACTCCTGCAAAACCCAAACTTTAAAAGTGAAATTTTATGTTTTTGTGTTCAACAGTGGAGCAAAGAGTTATGGATTCTGAAGCATCAGGTTAGTAATGAATGAAATCAATTAGAACCTTTATAATTTTCAAGTATTAAAGTTATCTTTTCAACCCTATAAGTACACACCTTCTCAAACTACTCTTTTTTTCTTAAAATAATATTTGTTAGTCAATAAGTATTGTAATACTATCGAGATAGATCCGGTTAAGATTCGATTGTAACTGTTTAGTATGTACCTTGTTTTGACAATTCATCAAAGAATTTGAACCGGATAAGTCCGGATAAACGGTATTTTAGTACTTTGAATGTTGTTGGTAAAATTTTATGAAAAAGGTCTTTTCCATTACAAGGGATTAAGCGAAATATTTATTTGTTGTAGGTTCAATGGGAACATCGGGAATGAGGATTGTGACTAGAAAATACTTATTTGACCTCATGAACAGTGAAAATTTAACCAACATAGAGGCAAGGCTAAGTTTCTTGAAAGATCAGTTTATGTCTATTAAAGGATTCTCTGACAATCAAATTGAGACGTTGAAAAGCAATTTTGCACATTTCAAAGGAAAACGAGATGCTTCGAATGTGCTAAAAGAAATCATTACTTCGCCAACTCACGCAACCAAATATAAAAAGGCCTATTATCGAACAAAGTCATCAAAAGATAAAATTTGCCCCTTATCTGTCCAGGAAGCAATGCAAATGTTCATCGATGCAGATCTAACACGAGACCAATACGAGACAATAAGAAGAACAATAAGCAATTCTTTCCTTGTTATAGTCTTTTACAAAAAGAAAAAAAGAAGAGTTATCCGCCACCAGAATCTTGCGCTGTAAATAGTACAGGTGCGGAAGCCGAATTGCAACCTTTGGTCGACCTTACCGTTAGACGATTATCGGACTACCTGGAAGAGGTACTAACAACATTGAAGGTCCAAGAAAGAGAGACCCTTAAATTAATTTGTAAATGGGGTTGCGATGGGTCCCAACAGACCCAGTTCAAACAAAGGATTGAAAATGATACGGATTCAGATACGAACATTTTTCAAAGCTGCTTTGTTCCTGTAAAATTAGAATGCGGCCAAAACATGGGAAAGACTATATGGGAAAATCCAACACCATCTTCTCCTCGATTTTGTCGGTCTATAAGATTTAAATTTATCAAAGAGACTACTGATGTAACGGAGCAAGAAATTAATCACGCCAATAATCAGATAAACAGTCTGGTTGCAACAGAATTTGACTTGAGTGGCAAACATTATTCAGTGAAACACGAATTTATAATGACAATGGTTGACGGAAAGGTCTGTAATGCTACCACAGGAACCACATCAACCAGTCGTTGCTACATTTGCGGCACAACCTCAAAGGATTTCAATAATTTGGATAAAACAATAGATGTTAATTTCGAGGCTATTCAATTCGGCCTTTCGGTACTACATGCCAGGATAAGAATATTTGAGAGCATTCTCCATTTGGCTTATAAGTTGCTAGTAAAAAAATATAGAGCAAGAAAAACAGAAACTGAAAAAAGCCTCGAGAAAGAGAGAAAACAAGAGATCCAGGACAGGTTTCGCCAAGAAACGGGATTGTTAATAGATATGCCAAAGGCGAATTTCGGTAATACCAATGACGGTAACACAAGCCGAAGATTTTTCGACAATCCTCAATTAGCATCCGATATAACAGGCATCAGCTACGAATTAATATATAGACTGAAAGTTATTCTAGAAACAATTTCTAGTGGTCATAAAATTAATCCTGAAAAATATGATATTTATGCAACAGAAACTGCTCGATTATATGTGGATCTTTATTCGTGGCATCCCATGACACCCACAATGCACAAAATACCTATTCATGGAGCTGTTATAATAAAGAGTGCTTTGTTACCAATTGGCCAGCTCTCTGAAGAGGCTGCAGAAGCCCGAAATATGCATTTCCGCTCTTACCGGCTAGATTTTGCCCGAAAATTTACTAGAGAAAATTGCAACAGGGATATTTTTAACCGCCTCCTCTTAAGTTCGAACCCCTTAATGAGCTCTAGGAGGCAAATAAAAAGAAGAAAGTCCCAATCATTTCTGCCAGAAACATTGGAAATGCTCATGCCTGCCGATCCAAATCTAGAATTTTCTTCACGTAGCGATGAAGAAAATCTAGATAATACCATTTGATTGTATGCTTTTTTTATTGTTTATATTTTTTTATGTTTGATCTTGTAAATCTTTCTTCATTCTCATATTATATTCCATTCAATAAATGTTTTAAGTTCATTATTTTAGTTGGTTTTATTCAGAAACATCCATTAGCACACGTTAAACCCAAAAAATACTTTTGGCCCCTTAGATTGTTCAAATACCCCTATGTGCAGCGGTCATCAGGGGGTTAACTCGCACTGATGCTATTCACATAAATGGATAATGTGATTTTCGAAAATTTAGTAGGACCCTGTAACGCGCCCAGGGGGTAAAAATAATTAATTTTGAGAGAGATTTCATAAAAGCGCATGAAAGCTATCTATGAAATGAAACACCTGGACAGAAAATGGGTTTCTAGGACTCTCAGTCAATTGAAAATAAAATAAAATTCCATGGTTTGAATAGTAAATTCAAACAACACTACTACTTCATCCGACAACAACATTCAACAACTCATACAAATGCAATTTAATGTTCATAAATTTACTCAGAATTCCGTTGTGAAATTATGCAAATTGTTAAATATTTCCGACGACTTATTTACCTACATTTTTCTATTCAAACTAAAAATGCAAATTTAAGCGTTCAGCTCCACTTCCATTTCCAAGGCATTCCTGCATAAAAAAAAATAATACAATGCAATCCATACGATTTGTTCACATTCTACGCAACATTTAGCAGAGCTGAATAAATTCCAGTTGAAAATGGATGTGAATTGCACGCAATAGTGCGCCGCAGCGCACCTAGAACAGCTGCAACACCCGCGCCCGTATAAAAAACGAATAAAATCAAAACAAACACTGCACACTCAACAACTTACAACAATAATAAGCACCAACAAAAGCAATCGTTGTGCTACACATCTAACCTTAGCCCACTTGATCAGTCTTACCTAGTTTGCCTCCACTGAAGTGGCCACTGGTGACCGATCGCCAGCAAGCCTCGGCCACCTTTACCACCAACCGTTGCTACCAGCGATTAAGCAGAAGCTGAGAGATCTGTGTATGTGTGTGTGTGTGTGAGTGTGAGTGTTGTATTACCGCATTGCATGCAATGCTTGTTTGCAGTAGTTGATTAATTTTTTGTTGCTTGCTGGTGCTGCTGTCTTTTTTTGCATTGCATTTGTACTCGTATTTCCACGCCACGCTCATTAATTACGTACAACTTGAAAGTGAGTTTGATTTTCCACCGCCAACCCACTGCCGCTCGCTCCGCTTGTTCTATTCTAGCGTTGAAAATCAGCTTAAGCACATTCACACATACTTACCACGCACCTTCATACAAACACACACATTCATGAGTTTATAATTTTTTATGTCGTTTTTTGTTCGGTTTTTTTTATTACTTCTTGTTCTGCATTCATGCAACATGTGCCCAAACGAGTTTGTTGCATGCCAAACCAACGATGCCGCACAATTCAGTGACGCGTCGACGCGCTGCAATGCAAATGAGGCGCAACTGAGTGCTGCTGCTAAGTTCACCCCCTCTTGGTTTTTATCAACTGAAGCCGGGCCTATGGGAATTGTTGCGACAAGCCCAACTGAATTTTTGACTTGCTTTGTTTCTTTTTTTCTCATTTCTCGTTTGTGTTTCGGTTTAATGATTTTTTTTGCTTTTCTCGCTTTTTGGTGAGGTTTTCGGTGTTGGATTTCAGGTTTTATGTTTTTGGAATCTGAGTTTTGATTTCTTTGGCGTTTTCCACATTTTTGGAATGCCGCTAATGGAAGTTTGGCGGGTGTTGCTTCATAAAAGCTCACATATGCGTGCGTATGTATATGTATGTATATGTATACGTGTATGTATATGTATGTGTATGTGCATTAACAATTAAATACAACTTCGCTTGGCATAGATTGTTTGTGGTTTTTTCCCACTGTCCTTATTTGGCAATACTTGTTCTTGTAATGGGAAACATTTGAAAAACATGAAAACATTTAAATAATTATCTACCCCAGTAATTTAATGGCAATTTGGAAGATAGACACATTTGGCCATAGCCATGCTCATACATGGAATTTTTAATTTTAATTGTCATCCTTTAATGTATCGTGGGAAAACCTATGATATCCTATTTGTACGACAAGTTTTAAGTATTTAATTGACCTGCAACTGCTCCGAAGACATAACGTTATTTGGTTTTTGGTGGGGTGGGGTGAGCCAAATAAGTCCTAATATATTAAAAGCAGCTGAAGTAAAAATGGCTGCGTGCAGTATATATTACAGTTTTATATTACAGCGTCGCAAAATGCAGCAAATTAGTTGGTCTTTCTAATTTAATTTCATCGTCGACATAAAACGAAAACAACGCCCTAAGAATTTTTCGGAAAACCCAGGTATCCCCATACACCATTTCATAAGTTAATAAGCAATAAGTATTACTACCTTCCTAAACTCCTGACCCACGAATCACTCATTGCAGACGGAGAGCTTCAAATGCCTCGTGAGACGAGCGTAACTTTGGCTCAACCACTGTCTGGATATTGTAGCAGGTTGAACTCCTACCTATCCAGTTTCGATCACGGCATACTCAATTTATGTCTGTCATGTGAAGGTGTACCCCACAGGATAACCACCTATTCCCATGCCCTCTTAAACCCACTCACCTAACTCCCTCTGGACCGAGGTTGTCGCAACAGTATGTTTGCTGGGTCTACCTCACTGACGAGGCTTGATGAACTGCTACAAAAACAACCATGAAAATGCAATTTTTACTACTCCTAGGTAATCACGAGATGTCTGCAAACCTTTTTCAACCTCTGCCTGCGGCGTATTTTGCGACTTTTTTGGCCTGGTACAACATCCCACTCGGTTCCTTATCGGTTCGCATTCCATTTCTCTCATTGTTCCGCATTTTGCCGACCAATCTTTAAACCACTTTTTTCGACCAATCGAGCCGAGTGGTTCGAATCAATCGGCCATTTTGTCGATTTCTTACAGAAACATGCTTCTGAATGGTTAAACATTTGGTGCACAAGCCAAGAACTATTTGAGCCCAATAAAATTTGTCCTAGTGGCCTCAGTGCAATAGACGGAGGACTCAGAAAGGCATGTGGATTCCACACTATTCAATTTCCAAACTTGTAGTTGTGTTTACCGGCCACTGGACAATTGGCACACACGCGCAAAAACTAGGTTTTCTAGTTAATATCCATTGCAGAAGTTGTGGGGACCTTTCAGAGAAGAAGACTCTCGACCACTTTCTCTTTAAATGTTCCCGCTTGGCAGCTAGACAATTAAGATCACTGGGTGTTCCTTTCATCGACAGCCTGTGGCAGTGCGCCAGCCTAAATCCCATCAATCTTCTCCGTTAAATCAACGTCTCTGGCCGGGTGTTGATATCTGCCTTTTGGAGGTCTCACAATGGTATCAAAACGGCGCTTTAGTGCTACATGGGGAGTGTCAGAGTGGTACCTAACCATTTCACTTACTTGCCTACATAAAATCTGGCCAAATTTGTGATCAAAATATATTTTTTCTCATCAATGCTACCAAAACCCAACGTCAGGTGTCCTCATGTTCGTTTGTTTATTTTCTGTGTCGACGACACGGGCCTGAGATGGCTCAATCTTGTATGAATCTGGATTCCAATCTATGGTTAATCCTGAATTAAATTGTATAATGCACCAAGCCGTACAAGACGCGGATCACCAATCTGCAATGGCTTCGTTCTTTGGCACAATTCTATCGGCGGATCAATCTGGAGAGATGCTTCGCTATACGTCGCTTTCAAATATGATTTCTTAGTTGACGAAAAAAGTGCCACTCTTGTCGCAAGACGCATGGCTTCTCCAGACATTAGAAATTGAAGTTTAGCTTCATTCAGTAGGAAATCAAATGGGCGGCAGGGGTTGACATCGGCAGGCAAGTGAGTCAACTGTCAAGAACTTGCTTTGTTTTCAGACTCCATGAGGAGGCAGTTGAGTGTGTTCGGCGCTATTTATTTAAGTATTTGGCGTAGAATCCGCTTGTCATCAACCTCTCACAAGCGTCTCCCTCCACGTAACCGGAACGACTGCTGTTTATGATGATACAAGGTGAAGAGGCGCAGTTGACGCCTTATGCTTCAATAGGAAAAAAGTAATAAATAATAATTAGGATCAAACTAACAAACATAATTGAGATTTAAATTGCACCGTTCTAACAACGTATTTGGATTCATTTTGTTTTAGGGGGCGTGCGCCACGTAAACTGATTCTATTTTTGTTCTACTCCTTTGTCAACAAATTAATTAAACTTGAACTTCGACTCATTCACTGGACTGTGTTTAAAATAATAGCAGCGTGACGAATTACTGAATTTTAACAATTGTTTTGTATATTTTTACAAAATTATAGTGAATACTGCAACAAAAACCAAATAATTCAAAGTTCCAAACTTTAAAAAAAATTCACTAAAATTGTCATCAAAATGTTCGCTGTTTTAATCAAAATATTTAGGAAACCTCTAATAACATAGGTTATAGTCTATTAAATTTAGTAAAATAAAGTCAAATTTTTTTTTTTGCAAAAGTCAGTTAACAAGTTTTTTTTTGTATTCTCTTTTCACTTTTATTCTCTTCTCATGTCGAGTCCAAGCGAGAACGAAATCGGCCAAGTGTTCTTGTTTCTTGGAACAAACTTTCTATAGATAATAAACCACGAAAAATACTTTGCTTTGATAAATCCACAAAACCATAAATACGATTTCTATAACTCTATGCGGCTCCATTACCTGCAAACATATTTCTTCATGAGCAGCTTATAACAATTCTAAATATGAACAAAATCGGCCCATAATAAGACTTTTCGGAATATTTCGTTCAAAGTGCCACCTAGCAAATCAAAATATGTCCAAAAACCAGCCTCCGCGTGATTCCATACGCACAAAAACATATCTTAATCGGTGGACCTGTTTAAGAGAGGAAGAGTTACTCCCAAAACCACAGCACAATTTTATATATAAAGATATATATATCAATAAGACTGCAGATTTTCTTTTATAAATAAACTATCCGAAATTTATTAAAATGATTTTTCTTTTTTATTCTGTTTCTATACGATGGTATTTACTATAGGGTTTTTCAATTGGCGCGGGTCGATTTTGGCGCCCTGTGGCAGCCATTTTGTTTTGGTGACATCTGTCAAATCTTTTGTTTATTATTCAGTTGATTGAACAGCACGTCCAAATGATAAAACTTTATTATCAAAATGAGTGTTCATTAACGCAAACGTTGCGCGCATTGCGCCCATTTTTCGGTAGACGTGGTGGTCCTTCCAATTTCTTATGGCCCATATTGAACCATATGGACCTAGACGACATGTGGTTCCAGCAGGACAGCGCTACGTGCCACACAGCAAACGCCATTTTATTCCATTTCAACATCTACCCGCCCTTATTGAAACCAAAGCAATACTGGATGCTTATATTTAAACTATCCTTGGCTGCATATCATTCATAACGCGCATGTCTTCGGTCTTCGGCTCTGGAATAATCTCGTGCTTATTGGCATAGACCACACTTTTCATACAGCCTCAGAAAAGCAAACGGTGTCAAGTCGTTGTTTTGAGGTAATGCACCCTGGGCCTTTGTTTCGTGCGTTGTGTAGTAAGTGGCACCCTCCCGTTGAAATCTCGTGTTGTCCAAGTCCATGCTATCTAATTCAGTCCATGAAAAAATACCAAGTAAAACGGTCTGCTGGCTCCGTCAACCCAAAAGCCAAGACAAACAGTGACTCGGTATGGGTCCATAGTTTTTAATGAATAAACGGCGATTGCATACTCAGATGGCCGAAGACTTTTACGCGTTGCTCAACTGAGTATCGCTCCATGACTAAGTTTGCCAAAGCCTTTAGTACAAATTTTCTGGAAAAAATAAATACATATAAACAATTTAATATGTCACAAATAATTGCTGTCAAAAATCTCCATCACCCTATATAACATAATATTTTGACTTAGATAAATTTTCTAATTTAAATAAATAAATATTATAATATGCTATTGAATTTTCAGTGGGTTTCATAGGGCATGTGAATAGGTGGTAAGTATCGTGTGGTAAACCTTCACATGCCGGACATATATTGAGAGGGTTCCGTATTTCTGGAAAGTAAGGAGTTTAGTCTGCTAGTCAGACCGTAGTTGGGCCCGTCGAATTGATCGAAAACCGTGGCAGTCACTGGCGCGTTCCATTCCATTTCAGTACGAATACTCGCTAGAAAGAGTTTCTGTAACCAACTGGAATGAAATATTGTCGATCAGTATTCTCGCTTGGCATTGAGGTAGTGGTAACATATATTTCGTTTGTTATATTTGTATGTGAATACTTTATAATAAAAGCTAGCAAAGAGTTTTGTAATCTGTGAATCTTTACTTTATGTCTCTTAGTTTAAAGTCAGAAAATGATATTCTGTTCCCATGTCCCTCTACGGATTAGGCAATACAAAAACACAAATCTCGTGGTTTAGTTGGTTAGTGTGAAGTGGTTCCAAAAATAGTATCTCGCAACGGCTGCAACGGATATCCAGATTCTCTGAGCACAACACGAAATGACTGCACATTTTTGGAGAAGTATAAATAAAGGGGTTCCCAATAACAGGTGTTATTTTGAATGTTTCGGTAGATGTTTTTAAGGTGTCATTTTTTGATATTTGACAAGTTCAAACTACGCCATTAATAAAAATGGAACCAATACACGCTTAAACAACGCATTGAAATTATTAAAATTTACTATAAAAATTGTAAAAATTTGCTAGAGACGATTCGTAAAACTCGAACATTTTGGGTCATCGTGAAGCACCTTGTCAGACCGCAATACAGAAATTGGTGAACAAATTCGAGCTGTTGGGAAAAGTTAGGGATGTGAAGAACAAAACCCGTGCACGTTGCTCAAGAACAGCCGAAAATATTGCTGTTGTAGCCGAAAGTGTTGAAGAAAACCCAGATTTCCCATTCCTCGTCGTTCTTTCGAATTAGGCATTTCACAAACGTCATTACGTCGTATTTTGCATAAAGATTTGGGTTTTAAGGCTTATAAAGTCCAGTTAACACAAGAACTCAAGCCGGCATATCATGAACAACGTCGTGTCTTTGCTGATTGGGTCGTTTGAAATGCATGAATATGATCCGGAATTCCACCGAAAAATCATCTTGAGTGACGAGATCCATTTCCTCCTTGGTGGCTTCGCCAACAAGCAAAATTGTGGGATCTGGGGCTCAGAAAATCCAAGAATTATTGTTGAAAAGCCTCCCTATCCTCAAAATGTGACTGTTTGGAGCGGTTTATGGTCCGGCGCAGTCATTGAACCTTACTTTTTCGAAAATGAAGCTGGAGCAACAGTTACGGTGAATGGATTGCGCTGTGGAGAGATGATTAACGATTTTTTGGGGCCGGAATTGGATGGCATTGATCTGGACAACGTTTATTTTCAACAAGACGGTGCTATGTGCCACACAAGCAACGAAACCATTGATATTTTACGGGAATAACACCTCTTATTGGAAAACCCTTTACTATAGTATACTTTCCCAAAGTTTATTGCAATGTAACTCTATTTTAAACAACACCGGTAAAGTTTTAGACTTTGTATTTGCTTCCAACGACTTGAAGATTACTTGCATCTCAAAGCTTTATGTATTAATTTTAAATTTTATAATTTTAGTACACAAAATGCTGTTGATGTGGCAGAACTCAATTATTTAAAGGCTGATTATAAGGGTATTAGGAGTTTCTTTGATGAAGCTGATTGAAGCTTTTTGTATTAAGCAAGTTTTTTTTTTTTTTTTTTTTTTTTTTTTTTTTTTTTTTTTTTTTGTTTTTTTATTCAAATGTTATAAATGTGTATTTACATTCTATAAATATTACACCTATTATAAAACCAATAAGTAATTTTCATTTCACAATGTGAAGAGTAGCTTAAACAATATTGAGAACTAAGCCTTGAGGTTTCTTTCTTTTTAATCTTCTTTTTACAGTTGCTTCATCGCTTAGTACAGAAGCTTCTGCGTTAATGTGTTTTTTTAACTTTTCAGCATGCTTAACTGCACAGAGATTGGCTGTGTCTGAGACGGTTTTTAAATTTAAATGATTACTCTATTTAGGAGGCGCTGTATAATGTCGATGTTGGTCTTTGCAGTACATCCCCATAATTGGAGACCATAGGTCCACACCGGCTTTAGCACTTGGTTGTAAATGAGGAGTTTATTTTGCGTTGATAGCTCCGAGTTTCTGCCAATTAGCCATTGGAGGTTTTGCGTCTTTAGATTCAGCTCAGCAGCTTTGATTTTCACGTGCTCTTTCCACTTGAGCTTTACATCTAAAGTCGTGCCTAGATCCTTTGCACTGTTAGCATTTGGCACTATTGCTGACAAAATATGAACTGGTTTGTAGATAATTTTTTTATTAGTAAAATCCACGTGAACTGATTTGGTTTCATTTATCTTTATGTTCCAATTTTCAGTCCATGTGACTACTTCGTCAATGGACTTCTGCAGTTTCTGGATGGATTCGTTTTCAGTTGATCCAACAGCTAAGATGCATCTAAGATGTATCGTCAGCGAATGTAGCTACTTTGCACATTTTCGGTACTGGCAGGTCTGCGGTATAGAGTAGGTACAGTACTGGGCCGAGTATGCTGCCTTGTGGTCCTCCGGCCAATATTTGTTTTATTTCCGAATACGCCTGCTTTTGCTTTACTCTAAAGTACCTATTTGTGATATACGATTGCAAAATGTCAGTGAACTGCAACGGAAGAAGGGCTTTTAATTTACAAAGTAGTCCCTCGTGCCATACTTTATCAAATGCCTGGGCAATGTCTTCTATTGTATGTGTTATCCTGTGTATTTGTTCGACGGTAGAGTGTTTTTCCAGGAAGCCAAACTGATGTGAGGGTATGATGTTTCTACATGCAATTATAGATTTTAAGCGTTTGGAGAACAGCTTTTCGAATAGTTTACCCATTACTGGAAGCAGAGCGATTGGCCGGTAAGATGACACTTCATTCGGTTTTATATTTTTCACAAAGCAACCTATGCTTTCGAATAAGTCGCGTTATGAATATGATCATTCGAAACTCTGTTTATTTGGTCATTTCAAATCTTCCTTTCGAGTTATTAATTCATAGTGGGTCGGAAACAAGCAGACACAACTGAAGCTGAAAGAAAAATAAATTTGCATATACATAATGAGGGCACATCATGTACAGAAATCGGTCAAAGAATCGAAGTCGTTTTACTATTTATAGGATAATACTCGTAAAACGTCTTAAAGGGGAAACAAATCTTAAGAGCCAACCACATACTGGAAGACCTCGCAAATTGACCCTCAGTGATGAACGCCATATAATAAGAAAAATAAAAAAGAATCCAAAAATTACATCAACGCAAGTGTTAGCAGAAGTTCTTGAAGAGATTAATAAAGAAGTCCACCCGAAAACAGTTCGCAGAGCCTTGAAACGTGCCGAGTATAGCTCGCGAGAATGGCTCGAAGGAAACCACTCATCAGCAAAGTCAATAATAATAAAAGGATCGAGTTCGGAAAGGAATATAAAAATAATCCACTTGATTTCAGGAGCAACGTCATTTTTAGCGAAGAGAGTGAGTTCAAAATTTTGCAATCGGATGGAAGGATTGAAATCTGGAGAAAACCCAATACCGAATTCGATAAAAGCAATACAGTAAGGACAGTGAATCATGGTGGTGGAAGTGTAATGGTGTGGGGTAATCTTGAATTTATTGATGGTTTTATGGACTAATCACTTTATCTTGATCTTTTAAAAGAAAACTTACTTTAAAGTGAGCATAAACTGTGTGCTGGATATAACTTGGTAGCAAGATAATGATCCCAAGCATACTGCCAACGATGTGCATAGGGTCATACATCATATGCCTCACACACTTCCAACACCACCACAGTCTCTAAAGGAGGTACTCCAACAGGAATTGCGAAATTGGAGTCCAAATGTGATTAAAAAATTAGTTAACTCTATGCCAAATGGAATTAATGAAATACGTTCGAGTCTGTACATCTACATCTCATAAAATAAAGTCGCAATGCTCCGATTTGGACAGACTCTTTTGGATTTTGTAATTAATATATCTAGGAAGGATTCCTTTCCACAGAAATTACATGAAATTACAAAAGAGGCGTACCTATGAGAAAAAAAGATTTTTTTTCTAACTGCAACAGATTAAAAATAACTCAATCTATTGGAGTACTATTTTTTTCGTGCAAAACTTCGAAATGTTTACTATCACTCTGCATTAATCAAGTGCAGCAATTATTTGCTATTGATATTAAAAATTTTAAAACCAAAGGAGCATTTCGTAAAATTGTACGTACCCGTGTGACAAATTTCACCAAGTGAAAATAAGCAAGAAAAGAAACGATGGAAAATGTATGCTTTTTACTCACTACTTTTGCGTACATAACTGCTTAACCTCTAGGGCAGAACGTCCCATACCAGGTACTTGCTAGTACATACATCTATGTATGTGTGTAAAAATAATAAACATTTCATTCATTGAATATGACTTGAATAAAATTTAGTCGAAATGTGTGACTATGGACTTATGCAGTACGCTTTTAACAAACACTAATTCATTTTCTTTTTGCTACCCGATAGTTATGCACAGTTATTTATTCATCAAACTATTTTTATCTCAATCGTCAATAGTAAGATTGAAATTTTTATGGTTTTCATTACGAGTCATCGCAGCATATTTGAACAGCACAACACCCACTTGCTTGCAATACCCTCGACCTCTCAATCCACTGCAAATATCAATTAAGAATACATATTTCACAAAATACATGCCCTGCAGGAAAAACTATTAGTAATGCACTGGTGCATAGGGAACCACTGCTTTCATTAAATTTCCATATACGTAAAATGTGGTTTTTCTTTGCTTTTTTATGGCAGAAATACACTCAGAGGTTTGCCAATGCCTGTCGAAGGGGACCTTTTTTTTCTATGAAATGGCGTTTCATGCACGGAGATTCGAACCTGTGCACTTCCGAATAACAGTCACGCACCAACCATTCGGCTATGGCCGCCACCGTAAAAAAACCTATTAAGCCGTTCGGAGTCGGCTTAAAACTGTAGGAGCAACAACAAAACGCTCATTAGAAATAGGAGAAGGAGCTCGCCCGAAGACCCAATAAAGAGTGTATGAGGTCTGTTATGGAGCATACCTCAATTATTTCGTTCTGACCATGGAAAGAATTGAGGTGTGCTCCATAACAGCATCCGCGGATGGGCTGACGTCCCTTAAGATGTGTTTACAAAAAAAAACTGAGATTTTGTTAGTGATATACGCTGCCATGTGAACAACGACTAATTGGACGGGTGTGTGAATATATAGTACGTTAAATGATTGTGCAGAATTCGGCTAGTGATAAGATTGTGTTAGTGATATGCGAAAAAAATCAACACTCATGTTGCTTCTTTGCTATCTGAATAACAACGATTCTTGCAAAAGTCGGTAGGTCAAATCGTAGGTATATCTCTCAGGAGGTTCTAGATTATATTCTCGAATTCTTGGAGGAAGTTTTTTCTGAAATAATTACACCTTAAGTTATAAATTTATTTCATACAAATTTTACGGCGACACAATACCTTACATTTGGGGCAGCCGGTAAATAAAAATACATTTTCTATATCGACTCGAGCCAACAGCTTCTACATACATTAGAAGCATCTCACGATGACACAGTAATAATAATAGTAGTTGTACACGAGAATGGAAATCGTTCGTGTTAGTTTTTGATACGAAGACAAGGAGCCAGTTCCTCTAAGAAAACTCGGATAGGAAACTAGCATATTCTTGTCAATTGTTGGAGAGCCTAGAAGAGCGAGTCGACTTCTGGCTAGGCCGGGACAACTACACAGCAAATGTCAGCTCGATACTTCCTCATCTTCGTCCTCGCAGTATCTGCACAGGTCGTTTTGAGGAACCCCGAGCCGACGTGCGTGAGTGCCCAAAATGCAGTGACCGGTGATAAGAGATATTATATGCCTTAGTTCGTGTTTCGATAGACTTATAAGGGTTTTTGTCTGTTTCAGATTGTAGGATGGCCAGATTTATCTGATCATAGCGCAAGTAGTTTCCACTCGCCACCTCCGATCAGCAATGCTGTGAAATTCTCGATCGTTCTATCTGTACTTACTACGATTAAATTGGGCAACTTCATGCTGAGCAACGAGCTTCATAAGAAGAAGTTGAAATCTTTCCTGCAGGGCATATTCATGGTAATTGCACAAGCACAAGTTCGATTTGCAATAGACTTATATACTTGTTTACTTAATTGTTATGGTGATAAATGTTGCTTTAGTGGCATAAATAAATATTGATTTAGACATATGTAATATATTATAAATTTGCATGTATTTAACAGTAAATATCTGACATTTTTATTATTTACAATTAAATATATAAACATATCGCTACGGTCAACTAATTAATAACGACGTGTAGATAGTCAGTACCTATGGCTCAGGCCAAGTTTTACAATTCTGCGTAAATGAAGTTTTTGTGTGCATTTCAGAGAATATAGAAAAACAGCTAAAACGGACCTACAAAAGTTTAAAATATTTTTTATAAAACTCACATTCATTTAAAGGGAATTATTTAAAGGGAAAAATCTTCAAATTCTTTGGAAAAACGACAATCAAGCAACAAAAACATATAACACACTATTTCACCACTGTCAATAAACTGCTTTAACAAATTTTAATAGGGGTTTTTTTTTATTAAATATTATACATAGTGTGAATACGTAATTTTTTTATTAATTTAATGTTTCGTATAATAACCGTTGGCTTCAATAGCACTTTGCAGGTGCTCTCTCATGGCATGGACTAGTTGGTTTACGTCGTATACATTCGGTATATTCTGCCATTCCTTCATTATTGCAGTTTTTAATGTTGCTGCAATCCTTGGACGTCTTTGGGTCCTTGGAAAGGGTCCTTCAAAAACGCCAACAAATTTTCAATCACGTTCATGTCGGAACTCTGGGCTGGTGTATTTATAACTTTATCGCAATTGTAGATAAGCCACATCTGCATATTATGCTTCTTATGCTTTGGATCGTTAACTTGATGAAATTCAAGTTGGTTTATTCGCAGTGATAAACACAAATTTTTTAGAACTGCCGACTAAGTTTTTTTTTCCGTATATATGATATAAATATAGTTTGGCGTTCATTGTGCCGTCAATAAACACCAAGTCTCCTACTCCTTTACTTGAAATGCATCCCCAAACCATAGCGGAAACTTTTCCAAACTTAAAAGTGGGAATAATATTTCGATTTTGTGAAGCTATCAAAAGATTGCGCAATACCCTTGGTTGGTTGGTTTAAGTGGTGATTCTTTCAGAATCCAACTAGCGCTTCCGCACCATTTTGTTGCCACATCCTCGTTACCAACTTGTTTGCCAGTTATTTACAGCATGACTATATCCAGTCTGTGCGGAATCAGGAACCTCATCAGGTTGTTGATATCTAAGCCAGACAGCTGTTCCAGACTCTCGAACAACGGTTTACCCAGGGTTAACATTCTGTCCTTCCATAGGGCAGGGCATTCGCAGAGGAAATGGAAGATTGCTTCCTTGCGCAATACTCTAGTCGGCCCATCATTGTAATACAGCATTATCCTTGTATCGTAATATATATAACGTCGACCCAACAATCTTCTGGTTCGGAAATGGGGTTAAGGCAAAATAAAGGCTTTTTATTGATTTTGTGTAGACAGCAATGGTTTCTTGCGTGCTGTCCTATATCGGTAAATAATGAATTTAAGGGAATGGAAAGTTGTACAAGATTTCAAAGACAAACGAACCAAAGTTCCCGCAGAGAAAAACTATTAACAGTAAGCGAGCCGAAAAAAATCCCATTAAAAAAACAAAAAGTTGTTCACGTTTTCAGGAGGTTTGAATGGTTGAACTAATCACTGTCTACAAAACTGTGAATGAAAGCGTCTATTGTTAACATTGCTGGACTGGCCTGCTTGCACTCCTATCAGGCATAGTCTCTGCGAGCATCCCGGAGAAGGTGTAAAGAGGTACCAAATAAGAAGTACTCGAGAAGTATGTACTCAAAAGGAATACAAGTGATTTTTGAAGTAAAAACTTCTTTAGAATCGTTGGGAGTGGTTTGAGACTCGATGAAATGAAAAAGAGACATACATATAGATCTTATAGTATATAGCCTGCGAGAGAATGCGATAGAACACAGTTATACAGCGTTCCCTATTCTCCGTCTCCTCTTTGTGCGGTGCTTCGTAGCCTCCCCACTCTTGGCTACGAAGCGTTATATGTTGATATACGTATATGTGTGTGGCTGCGTACTGCTGAGCCACGCTAGTATAGTGAGTATTGTAGTATATATACTACACTGCCTATTACTTGCTTTGGTGTTTAGTTCAACGTATGTATGTTTGTATGTATGCTAGTACGTATGTGTGCACGCCTGCGTATTACGGAGCCACGGTGAGCGAGAAGGCATTATGTATACCTATACTACACTACCTAATACTTGCTTAGACCAAGCGTCCTACGAATGTTTGTGTGTATGTTAGTACGTCTGTGTAATATACGCGTTACGACGCTCATAATAGAAACCGCGAGTGCTGTATTGCGTCCGTATTTTTATATTCGTAAATATTTTCATTTTTAAATATTTACCGCAATTATGCCGAAAAATAATGCAGAAAAGTGTCGTGAATATCGACAGAAAAAAATAATAAAATGAAGAAAATAAAATATGAACTTTATAGCAATATTATAATGAACCTATAATTATCCCGCTCCTAATGCTGCTTTTGTCTCTTTCTCTCCCAGTTTGTTTTACGGAAGGTTTCACTTCTATCGCGTCTAACCGTTAGACTGGTATTTTTTTTTTATAAAAAAACCGAGCACTGTTATTATATGATCATGGCGTAAATGTACATATTGAATGATTATCAACTATCAAGGATAAATACTATGCTTTAAGCCACGATAATCGCTCTTAATTGCCTGTGACATATTGGGCCAAATGCCAAATACATTTCCCATACTGTATGTAGAGGGTGAAAATTTGAAGGTTCTCCTAAAAGGTTATTCTGTCGAAATTCCACTTCTTGTCTGTAGAAAAAATTCGATTGTTTGAATACTGAACTCAGAAATAACGAAGCTTATAAGGATTTATTAAGCATTGCTAGATTGATGCAATGCAATTTTCACTGGCAAATGGCTATCACCTGAAGCCGTTTCCGGGCTATTAGGCTGTCGCTCTTGCAATTGTGGATTTCCACAGTTGCTAAAATCGAAGTTCGAACTTGAAGGGCCTTGCATTTTTAATTTTAAAATAGTTTTTAATAGACACTGCCTCGTCATTTCTGACTCATGCAACATTTTTATGCTCACTTTAATTATTTATTATGACATGTGCACTTATACGGCTCCTTCATGTCGCCTTAACTCTCTTTTCACTTTACGCAAGTCTTGATGGCATAAAAGACTTTATTAGTTTCAATTGAAATGTTTACTCTTTTAATTCTTACATTAACTTTAATCAGTCTCTGTTGGGGCAAGCACTTCACAACGTCCAGTAATAATTTTGCTTCTTTGTGGCATTTTGCTTTTTAGTTGCATACAGGCATACATAGTATATACATACATAACTACATATCTGGGAATTTATTTCGAATTTGTTTAAATGACAACAACACGCATTTCAATCAAAGTTGATTATCAATGGCGTTCTGCCATATTTTGCTCCGTCCCTCCGCATTAAGCATTTATACTTTTGCAAAAAAGAAATCTTTTCTGCAATTTTTTATTTGTTTGAAACAGTCAATTACTTAAAAAAATTTATGGGCTTTTAAAGTAGGTGAATAAAATTTGTATGTTTTGATCGATTTAAAATATTCCCTAGAATTTTTTTCCATTTATCGATCAGTGATCAAATTCACAAATGACTCAATACAGGAAACTAAGGAAATGTTGGAAGCGGCCAGAAAGACACATACCTATTGAGAGAGAAGTATGTAGATCAGCAGAAAATTACAATATTTCAAATTACCATAGTTAAATTGCTAAAACACTCATTTTCAAAAAGTAATTCGAATAATAAAAATATAAAAAATATATTAGGTGGTCTGTAGGTATGCAATTTTAAAGACTCATCTTTCATATTGCAAGCATAGCAAATAAATTTCGAAACGATCGCTCAAATATTTATAAATAAATATTTACTCCTACATTCTCTCAAGATTTGATTCTTGTATACATTTGATTTTTTTATTCCTGTATGGAACATATGATCTCAATTCTTACTAGTTGAGGTTGGAATAATGTTGAATTTGTTGGTCTTGTCTGTGATCATCGCTTATACTATGATAAAGAGTTCTTTATGAAGCCACTGATTTGACTCATTGACTACCTCGCCTCATTACACGATCGGAACAGAACAATAACGTCTGGAATTTAAAGTTAACTATGAAAACTCGGAGCCAAGTCCCCTGCTGCTGACATAGAAACCGAAGTGGTAAGCAAAATTGTCGTCACACTCTTCCCAACACGCTGTGTTGAGAGACTCGAGTATGAAGCAAAGGAATCTGCCCCATTCACAGCAGACAATGAAATGTAATAAAGCGCCAGGACCTGATGGCATAGTTACAGAAATACTGAGAGTGCTAGCAGTCGAACGCTCCCTTTTGCTACTCAACATATAACAACGCACGGCTAAAAGAGGGCATTTTTCCAGAAATAATGAAAAACAAAATTTAGTGCTAACTAGTAAGGGGAAGAGAGACCCAACGTCCACTTATAGACCACTATGAATGCTAGATAGCGCAGGAAAACTCTTTGAAAAACCGATAAAGCGTGATGTTAGTGAAGCAGTAGATAACAAAGTTGGTCTGTCTGAAAGGCAGCATGTTTTTAGTACTCTCAGATCTACCTTAGGAGCCATCCAAAGCGTAAAAGCTAGCGTAGAACATGTTCAGCTAGGTAATCGATACTCCAAACGCTTAGTATTACTATCCACACTGGACATTAGAAATGCTTTCAACATTTTAAGATGGGGCCACAAAATTCAAGGTCCCAAATAATCTATTGAAAGTTATTTGCAGTTATCTAAGCAATCGGGTACTCTTATACGAAACCCGCGAAGGATGCAAGACAAATCAAATAACAGCAGGCCAAGGTCCAGGGATCAAAACTCGGACTTGAACTTTTGAATATAAGCTACGATAAAATTCTTCGAATAGAGATGCCTGAGCATATGCATCTATCATAGTTGCATACGCACACGACATTGCTGCCGAAATAACTGTTCGTAGCACCGACGAAGCCAAAACGAAGTTAAATCAAGTGATCCGAATACAAACATGGCTAGAGGATCAGGAATTAAAACTGGCCACAGATAAAACAGAGCTAAAACAGAGATATGCAAATACTTGGTACCTCTTTATCGTCAAAAATAGTGGTCAAATACGTAGGAGTGCAACTTCTTCTTAATTGGCGCGATAACCGCTTACGCGATTTTGGCCGAGTTTAACAAAGCGCGCCAGTCGTTTCTTTCTCGTGCTAACCGGCGCCAATTGGACACACCAAGTGAAGCCAAGTCTTTCTCCAAATGATCTTTCCAATGATACCACCAGCTGGTACCGCATCGAATACTTTCAAAGCCGGAGCGTTTGTATCCATTCGGACGAAATGACCTAGCCAATGTAGCCGCCGGATCTTTATTCGCTGCGCTATGTCTATGTCGTCGTAAAGCTCAGACAGCTCATCGTTCCATCGTCTGCGATATTCGCCGTTGCCAACGTGCAAAGGTCCAAAAATCTTACGCAGAATCTTTCTCTCAAACACTCCAAGAGTCGCTTAATCGGATGTTATCATCGTCCACGCTTCTGCGCCATACGTTAGGACGGGCATGATGAGAGCCTTGTAGAGTGTTAGTTTTGTTCGTCGAGAGAGGACTTTACTGCTCAGTTGCCTACTTAGTCCAAATTGGCACTTGTTGGCAAGAGGGATTCTACGTTGGATTTCAAGGCTGGCATTGTTATCGGTGTTAATGCTGGTTCCTAAAAAAACGAAGTTCTTTACAACCTCGAAACTATAACTGTCAACAGCGACGTGGGTTCCGATACGCGAGTGCGCCGACTGTTTGTTTGAAGACTGGATGTACTTCGCTTTGTCCTCGTTCACTAACAGACGTCTATATCATCGGCATACGCCAACAATTGTACGCTCTTATAAAATATTTTGCCTGAGCGATTAAGTTCTGCGGCTCGTACGATGCTCTCCAACATCAGGTTAAAGAAGTCACACGACAGCGAGTCACCCTGTCCGAAACCTCGATTTGTATCAAACGGCTCGGAGAGGTCCTTTCTAATTCTGACGATGCTGCTGGTGTTGAGCAACGTCATCTTGCAAAGCCGTATTAGTTTTGTGGGGATACCAAATTCAGACATCGCTGCATACAGAAATCGACGAAAAGATGGTGTGTGTCGATTCTCCTTTCATGGGTATTTTCCAAGATTTGACGTATTGCAAATATTTGGTCGATGGTACAGTTTCCAGGTCTAAGGCCACACTGATAAGGTCCAATCAGTTGGTTGACGGTGGGCTTCAGCCTTTCACACAATATGCTCGCTAGAACCTTATAGGCGATATTTAGAAGACTAATCCCGCGGTAATTGGCACAAATTGCAGGATCGCGCTTCTTATGGATTGGGCAGAGCACACTTAAATTCCAATCAGCAATTCGGCCAATCCGACCATATTTTGCATAGAAGCTGATGCATGCACCTTACCAGCTCCTCGCCGCCATGTTTGAATAACTCAGCCGGCAGTCCGTCGGCGTCCGTGGCTTTGTTGTTCTTTAGCCGCGTTATAGCTATTCTCACCTCGTCATGGTCGGGTAGCGGTAGGGGTTTTTTACCTTGCCCTGCCCATCGCATTTCGTGAATGGCAGTGATGTCAGCCTTTACTCTCACGAGGACATCAACCAGCCGAGTAGAGGCACCTTCCCCATTAAGGGACCGGACGTTCTAGGTGCATGCATCAAATCATATTCCTTGTTTCGCTTGTAGTAAACGTAGTTCTCATCCGAAGCGTTGTATATATTTTGGGGGGGATTTTTAAGTGGCACAACCAGCTATCATGGAATGCTTCGCCTGCTCACTTTAGCTCAGTTCCGAACGAGTGTTCGGAAGCTACCCAGAGGATAAGTGGGCTAATCCCGGATGTTGTGAGATGCTTGAACCATATGTAGAAGAATCGTCCTGGCCACTCCCAAGTGAATGGCGGTCAGTAACTTTCCCCACTTGCGTGGAACTAGACACAAGATTAACTTAATGGGCACACATAAATCATGCTGCCACAGTAAGCAAACATTGGAACTCCAGCTCAGATCAAGCGAAAACTTTGAATGGACACGACGTACTCAATTTTTCTATACGGGAAAAACATGGGCAGGTGAAATGCCAGCGAAAAACTTTGCAATCTGTACCTGCGCTCTCAGAGTGGCTCAGCCTGCACATCGAAAGCAGCGGCCATAGTTATCAGCGGAACCATCCCTATAGATTAGCTCAAGAGCGAAACGGAGATGGCAGGCAAAATTCTCAGGAATTCCAGGACCATCCTTCTCCGACATTACAATTCAAACGCTCACACTTTGCCAAGCAAGATGGAATTCTGAGCAGTACGGTAGATGGATAGCGAGACTAATACCCGATTTAAAAAAGTGGGTAGAACGAAAGCATGGTGAGGTTAGCTATTAATTTTTGTCCGAACATGGGTCCTTTCGCACGTAGAGAGAACAACTCTGTAACAAGCTAGTGGTGTATTTATACCTGAAGAAATAATCGAGGAAATTATGATAGGCGAAGCAATAAATTTCTATGAGTATATTATCCAGAAAAAGAGGTTTGAAATGGAAACTTATGCTGAAGAATATTAAGCATATATTTTTCAAGACAGGCGGTGCTGGCCGTAGGGTGAGTAAGTGAATGTGTCTTTCCAAGGACGCCGTCTTGGATATCTACCTCGATGCAATGCGGAAGCAGTCTCATGTAAGGGAAAAGATCCAGGAGAAGTAACAACAGTTACTATTGGAGCGACGGCATTTTTAACCCAACCTCTTCGCCGAAAAAAAAGTCTAAAAGTAAATCTCAATTTCATAGAATTAGAAACTGTTGGTTTACTTAAACGTTATTGCGTTACTCACAGAAGACTTCACAAGTTTCTAATGTTTCCAATGCGAATGGGACAGCTAAGCTCGAGATAAGCATTACATTATACAGCATTAATCTCTGCGCGAAAGCTTCACATCCAGTAAAAAATTGTCTCTTACCATCTTAAGGTCCCGAAACAAAATACTTAGTTGTGAATCAAACTTGGGTTGATTTAGGAGTTTGTAAAAGCAATGGATAAGGCAGCCACATACATTTTTGAAAACTAGATTTGCCCGAAAATGAAGGGATTGTGGTAGACCGCAAGAGTATTATATATAAAGGGTGGGTAATTTCAAGGGCCGATGATGCATGTGAGCCACACCTAAACGTCAATTTTTTCTGCATTCCATTTTTTCAATTTCAGACTAACTCAATTTGAACCATAGAAAGATACACAATCGAGCAACGCGTTAAAGCTACTCAGGCTTATTATGAAAACGGGCGTTCAAATCAAAATGCATATCGCGCACTTCGTGAAGAAAATCATCTTCAGTGATGAGGCACATTTTCACCTCAGTGGATTCGTCAATAAGCAGAATTGCCGCATTTGGGCGAATGATAATCCAAGAGTGATTGCCGAAAAACCAATGCACCCACAAAGAGTGACTGTTTGGTGCGGTTTATGGGCCGGCGGCATCATTGAGCCGTATTTTTTCCAAAATCAGGCCGGTCAGGCAGTTACTGTGAATAGTCTTCGCCATCGTTAGATGATAACGAACCTTTTATGGCCCGAATTGGAAGATATGGATGTGGACGATATGTGGTTTCAACAGGACGGTGCCACTTGTCACACAGCTAACGAAACAATGGCTCTTTTGCGCGAAAATTTTGATGGCCGAATAATCTCACGTCGCGGCGATGTCAATTGGCCGTCAAGATCATGTGATTTGACACCGTTGGACTTCTTTCTTTGGGGTTATTTGAAAGAAAAGGTGTACGTCGATAAGCGATTCAAGAGTTAAAGGATGAGATAATTCGGCACATTAACGGCATAGAACCTCAATTATGCCTCAGCGTCATCGAAAATTAGGACCATCGGGTGGAGGTGTGCCGTCGAGGCCGTGGCGGCCATTTGGCCGAGATTTTGTTCCATACGTAATTGAGCCATACTAATATTATCATAATGAAGAGAAATGACAATAATTTCTTAAAAAAATTATATTTTATTCAAAATCAACACCGGCCCTTGAAACCTAATTACCCTTATATAGAGTAGAATGGGGTAAGATAGGTCATTTTTTTTTGGAGAGCTCTTGCTACGGTGTTCTTGCATTGATTTTGAAAAATAAGCAAGATTTTGAAAGGTTATTTATCTGCCAACATTTTGGTTATATTGCCTTATGTTTGGCTAAATATTTTGGAAGCTGCATTCAATAAGACAAAGGTACTTTTTTTCGATATTTTTAAAATCGGGGGGCACGATAGGTCACTATATGTGAGGCGAAAAGAACAATATACATGGCTTGGAAAGTAACGTTTTAACTTTTATTTATAGAGTATGAACACTGCACATGTTATAAAAGTTAGGAATTTTTCTTTAATCCATCACGCGAGCACGTAATGTTTCGAACAGAATTTTAAATTGTTTAGAGGCTGATCGAACACTAGCGCCATCTCGGACTTCCGCGATTGCGTTTTTTACGTCCTCTTCACTTTGTTTCGGCGTTTTTCGCACATAATTATGCACCATTTTGCTGCAAAAACAATTAACATTTATTTTATTCAATTAAAAGTAGTGACCTATATTATAATGCCCCCAGACGGCTGACCTATAGTGCCCCCAAGCACATGTTTTATGTTGGTGTCGATATTTTTTTTAAATACAAAAATATCAAAAAACTAACACATTGTTCGTGTTCAGCATTATTTTCTACGTAAAATAAAACTCACCTGACAAATATTTACATACATTAAATGCACTGCACCGTAGAATAAAAAAAATGCTATGTCGGAGAAAAGCTCTCGAAAAACTAAACGACGCCAGAACTAGGATAACTAATCAATGGTGACGGCCGAAATGACAGTCGCGAACGTTGTTCCCCACCACGTATTCAATTCACATAAGACGAGTGACCTCTGCAAAAACAGTGCGGCGAAAACCCCACCTACCTATTGTGCCCCCATACCTATCTTACCCCATTCTACTCTACCTATAATTGACGCGTACACCCTTTTTGGGCCTTCTCCTATTTATGGCGTGCGTCTTGATGTTATTCCACAAATGGAGGGAGCTACAGTTTCAAGCCGACTCCGAACGGCAAATGGATTTTTATGAGGAGCCTTTTCATGGCAGAAATACACTCGCAGGTTTGCCATTACCTGTCGAGGGGCGACCGACATTAAAAGAAAAACTTCTTAATTTTTGGTGTTTCACCGAGATTCCAACCTCCGTTCTCTCTGAATTCGATAACGGCGGCCAATTTTTCCATTACTTGATAAGGAGAAAACCTGACTTGAATTGCACAATGTACGTGAAGGTTTCTAGATAACTACAAAAGTAACGATTGGGTCACTCAGCCGAGAAATTGACTAGACGAGAAATATCTACAAGAATATAGGGCGTAATTTGCCCCTTCGCGTGCACTTTCTGCATTTACACTTGCATTTCTTACCGAAATTTATCAGTTTAGCAGTTTAAGCTGAACAACGGACGAGGCGCCAAACACTGGATGCCTAAATAAAAAACTACCAACTATCTGCTAATACTTTGAAAAGTAGATTGTGGGCTGGTGATTGGGTTTCTAACAGGACACTTTCTTACACATCTAACGAGGCAAAACTAGGGTGTATCGGGGAATAGAGGATCAGCAAGTCAGGAGTGTGATCTAAAGCATTCGCCTTCTCGCTCTCCTGGGAACACTAGCTGCCAGATTTGGTCTACGTGAAACCATTGCTGACCAACTAAGTTAACTTAAAATTCAGATAAACAGGGCGAATGCTTCCATTAAAACATGCCTGAATTAGAGAAAAGATGTTCAGAAATCGGACTGCGAACTTTTTGGAAGTGTACTGGTGATCTTTGGTTCAAGAAATTCCTACTTGGGTACAAATTAAGATCCAAGCACAAAATAAAGTCGTATATCTCATTTAGTTTTAAAGTAAATCTCTTAATTTTTTATCCCTACAAAAAAAAAAGTTCATTAAAAGCGAATATCATTATCGTATTCAGGAGGTATGTATAATATGTTTTTATTTATTTAATATACTTATTATGTAATATTATATATTAATGTACTATGTATATAATATTAAATAGGACATTTTTTTACATACACTACTGTAATCGAATGTATCCAAAACTTTTTTATATGACTCCAAACAACAGTCGAAAAATCCGAAAAACAAATCGCCAAATCATCAGACAGAAAATTCTCAAATAAAAGTGCACTCGCAGATACAAGTAGACGTAATGTCCAGCACACACACTTACACAATTGACAGCGCCATTTCTACCAGACACTTTGCACACTTCGACGCTATTTGACAGTTTGAGTTATTAATTACATCACCAACGGGCCGCTCGGCCAACAGTCTGTTGAATGTGTCCATGGCTCCTCATGTCATTTGTTCAACAAGTCAAAGCCATCAAATTTTTCGAGTTCGCTATGTTTTTTTTCTTGTATTTTGTTGGTGTACGCTAGCGGTATTCGCAATTTTCACTGCTTAAATACCAATCAAGTTGTGTTGATTTTAGTGCGGTAGGTGGATGCCAGTTAATTTGCTGTGAATGAACAAATTCATTCAGATACAGACAATTTGCGTAGCACTTGTTGAATAAAAGTAGAAATGGTAGTTTTATTATTTCTCCATTTTTTTTGTTTAATTTTCTGGGTGCGCCAAATGGAGGTTTTGTGTGATTTTATGTAGATAAGTACCTATGTATGTATTGCTGTGTTACCCTGTTGAAGGTGCAAGGTCCAATAAACGCGAATTTATGGCGCAGATGAAATTTCAATAAATGCCATTTATTGTTTTTCTGTGTATTGCAAGTAAGTACGGTTTTCTAATAGAGGCAAATCGACGTTGACAGGTTCTGGTGGCCACGTCACTTTGGCGGTGGCAGTCAAATCTGCTGTTTATTATTTAGTTACTGATGTCAAATAAACATCTAAATTTACGGACGATTGAGCCGTACGTGAAAATCATTACACTTTCTTAAGGTTATGTTTATTTATAATACACCGAGGCCATTACGAGTACTATAACCCAGGTTGTTGCTCAAATTTAGCCGGTTGCATGCTGCAGCCATTGATCCATGCATCCAAGCCTCACGTATCCATACCAGCGTGCCAAAAGGTACTACAGTGAATTTCAAGCAAATATTGATGCCCTTAAAGAAAGAGTCGACAGGCTGCGATATACCTGTTAGGTTAGGTTAGGTTAGGTCGAAGCGGTTGTGCTGTGGGACACACTCAGGCTCATAGCCCATTGTGATGCCGCGTGGTGAGCTTGCCCCTATCTGTCCTAAAACCAGTGTGTGTTTTTCAAAAATTTTAAAATATCTCTGATTTCTATAGAACTGAGGTCTTCTAACTCATTAAAAAATTGTCTACCCAGAATAGTAAACCTGCGTCTGGATAGAACAGGGCAGTGGTACAGTAGGTGCGAGATTGTCTCTTCCTCGCCCTCATCTAGACAACTTCTGTAGAAGTCATGTGTTTGCACACCCATCCTTTGGGCGTGTCTACCCATTAGGCAGTGCCCCGTTATGACTGAGATCAATGTGCTAAGACTGTGTTTATTTTGGCTTAGCAGAGATTTTGTGCGTTTAGCACTTAGAGTCGGCCACAGTTGACGGGCGATGTTACAGGTGGCTTCATTACGCCATCTTTCGTTTGCTTTCTTCACGATTTCTTCAAGGATGAGTAGCTTACATGTTTGTTAGGGTATCCCTATGTCATTATCTATGTGCTCGTCAGACAATTTAGTGCCGAGTCTTGCTAGTTTACCGGCTCTACAGTTACCCTCAATGCCGCGATGGCCAGGAACCCATGTTACCTTTAGGTGAAATGACTCAGCCATCTCGTTAAGAGATGTGCGGCATATCATGGCTAGCTTGGAGGTTGTCGACTGGTTTGTGAGGGATTTTATCGCCGGTTGGCTATCAGTGAAAATGTAGATATCATTTCCGGATATCGCATCACACTGTATCAGTGCCGCGGCTTTTATTATTGCCATCAGTTCAGCCTGAAAGACACTACAGTAGTCGGGGAGCCGAAAACTGAAGGAGATCCCCAGATGTTCGGAATATACACCCCCGCCCACCCTGCCCTCGAGCTTTGAGCCATCTGTGTATACATGGGCGGTTAAAGAGGGCAACATTTCTTCAGACCATGCCCCAATGAAGGCATTCTTTTTTGTTAAGTATATTTCTTGTATGGTTCCGAATGCTTATACTAGCTTAGCATTTCTGTGAAGATATGTCAAAGGTTTTAAGGACCCGCAGGAAAATAGCATCTTGTTGTTGCAAAAAAATTCCCCATAAATGTTTAGGGAACGCTGCTGAAATGACAGTCCTTGGCCGTATAGATCTCGATAATATCATCTCAATTTACATTTCGTATTTTTGTTCGTTTTGCTCTACAGTCGCTTAACTATCCCAGAACCTTTAGCTGCTCATAGATTAAAAATCGCTTGAAAACAGAATCACTTATCTATGTTATCTATGTTTATCTATGTTTTGATATAAGTTAATTACTTAACAGCTAAAGTCTAAATTTTCTCAACAGTGTCTTGCTTTTTCGACCTCGGTTTTATCTGTTCTGCGCGGCCGCCGTAGCCGAATGGGTTGGTGCGTGATTACCATTCGGAATTCACAGAGAGGTCGTTGGTTCGAATCTCGGTAAAAGCAAAAGTAATAAAAACATTTTTCTAATAGCGGTCGCCCCTCGGCAGGCAATGGCAAACCTCCGAGTGTATTTCTGCCATGAAAAAGCTCCTCATAAAAATATCTGCCATTCGGAGTCGGCTTAAAACTGTAGGTACCTCCATTTGTGGAACAACATCAAGACGCACACCACAAATAGGAGGAGGAGCTCGGCCAAACACCTAACAGAAGTGTACGCGCCAATTATTTATTTTTTTATCTGTTCTGAATAAAGGCAAATTTTCTTGCTCCTACCCGTTTCAATGACATCCCAAAAACTGGTATTGCGTTTTCGCATTTTACTCTTAGTCTAATTTATATAACTTACTGTTTAGTGTATAGTTCAATATTTAAGGTTCTTAATGTCCTGTTAGGATCTTCTCCTTAATTGGCAAGAATTCAGGTATCTTGTTTTTCACTTCCTGCGTATTGGTTGCCTGCGGAACTTTCTAATTAGCACCTGGCGTTTCTCCAACTAATCAAAAATCATTACAGCTCACAACCTACTTTCATTTCCCCCTTCTTTATCTTCCCAGATTTCTTGTTTTTTTGTTGCTTGAAGTATCATGACGGCCTGATATCCACCTGCGTGGGGACAACCAGCTTCACCTTCACCTTCACCTAATCCTATCCCATTTTGCCATTACTTTCCACTTTTCCTCTTGTTGCATAAATTAATTCGCCCGACTGACTGGCCTGTTTTTTTTTATTTGAAAACATTTATGGGTTGGATTATTTCATGGGTTGTTTAGAAACGGTCGATTGATTTGCTATTAACGGTTGATTGCCTGGCGAAACATTCTGAGGTGCATTGAAGTGGCTGACCCTAAGAAAACTTGTTACTGGAGTGCGGCTAATGAATAGGTGTTATTGTAATTATATTGCTACGATGGTTTTACTTTTATTGATTTATGTATATTCTAGCAGCTTGCGGCTGGAAATTAATTTTATTAATATTTTCGTATATATGTAAGCATTTACTTGTACACGCGTATTTATGTATGGATGTATGTATTTAAAAACATGTGAATTGAAGTGCCACAATTTTATTATAAACTTGAAATTGAAATTTGAAAAAGTCGAGCCAAGGAGCACCAGGAGATTTGCTGACTCCTAAAACACTCAGGCTAAAAAGTCCATTGCATTTAGAGCTCTGGAAAGAGGGCAGATAGTCAAGGAGGGAAGGAGAAAAGTATCAGAGAAAGAGATAGGAAAGAATAGGGACAGAGATAGAGATAGTTAGTCCTGTGAGAATTTTCCAGATTCTCTGGCAAATCTTAAATATCCTCCAGTTTTAGAGCACGAATATTACTCATTCTCCACGACATCGGAACCTAAAACTCGTAGGCGTGCTCTAGCAAAGGCAGGACACTCACAGAGAAAGTGCTCAGTGCTGTATAGAATTAAGTTTCTTTTTACATTCTTTAAGTATCTGTGAGGTTCGCGTTCTCCAGGGCCTTCAGTGTAGCATGACTGTCACTGAAAACTCCAATCTGTTCCCGCCCCATCTCCTCTCGATTATCCATTCGGCTACTTTCAGGATAGCAAAAACTTCCGTTTGGTTGCCTTTCCCCCATAACATAGGGATACTTATTACTATCGTTTAAGTACCATCCGGCCCCACAACCCATTTCATTCTTGGACCCATCGGTAAAGAAAATATCCGTCAACCTCCCTCAATGAGAACATACTGAGCCAAAAGTGGCATTATCAAAAGCCCCCTCAATGTCCACGAACAGGCCCATTGTGCATTCGCCAGCTTCCAACCCGACTTCAATTTTGCTAACACGATCGTGCAGGGCCGATTCACATGATTTTCCATTCTGGTTAGCGTGTTGATTTCTACTAAGTGGAATTCTCGGCAATGCCCCCACTCGAATATATTTCTCCACCACTCATTCTAGACTTTTCAACACGAACAATGTCAAACTGATTGGTCTAAAACTTTTTGATAGGGAATAGTCATCTTTTCCTGGTTTTGGAATAAATACTACTCTTACGCGTCGCCATTGGGATGATATATAACCAAGTGCAAGACAGGCTGTGAAGATCCTCTTCAGGGCCTCAATCAGCCTGTCTCCTCCTTTTTAAGCATTACTGGATATATTCCGTCAGGTCCAGGGGACTTAAAGTTCTCAAAGGAAGATAAGGAAAACCTTATCGATTCCCTTGTCACTATCCGACTAGCAATATACCAGCTGTACCTAGAGGTTCCACCGTTGTTACCGTTATTGTTCATGCCACTCTCAACTTCAGAGAGAGTTCTACTACCCGGAAAATGGGTTTCGAGTAGAGCATTAAAAGTTTCGGAATTGGAAATGGTGTATGGACCATCAGGTTTTCAATTGGAATCCAGCCTTATTTAGCGGGCTAGATGAAGGACCTTACAAAGTCTCGCTGTTTACCTCATTTCTTCGACGTTACTGCAAGAGGATTCAAGTTTGGTTTTTCGTACTTTTTTCTTATATTCTCTCTGTGTAAGTCGATGATTAGCCCAGTCCTCTTCTGTTTGGGTCTTTAAGGCCTTATTAAGAAGTTTTCTGGATCGTACACGAAGCTTCGACAGTTCAGGGTTCCACCAAGGACAGTTCCTCAAAGCAATTGATTTAAGTACCTTCTAATTTCTCAGTAGCATCTTCAACCATTTCTATTGATTTGAGTTTTTTCAGGTTTGGTAATCGCTCTGTTACAAGCTCACCGTACCTGTCCCAGTCCCTATGTCGAGGATTCCAACCGGAAGGCATTGATATTGTATCAATTCTCAATCGGAATTCGATAAGACGATGATCAGAAAGACAATCCTCTTCCAAAACTCGCCATCGGTTGATTTGATTTCCAACTGACCTTCTGTCTCCTCTTGGTCACAAAAGTTGGTTTGTTACCAGTGTTTTCAATGACCAAATTAGATGACAGGATAAAATTCAGACCCGGCATCCAGACACTCGCTCGTACCAGCATTTCTTTGCTACTCTCAACAAGAATGAACTTGCTGTTTTCGCAAGCTGGAATTTTTGCTATCTCTTTTTCCAGCCATTCTCGTGAAAAAGCATTCGAACGGTGCACCTGTACGATGCCGTCCATCACGCTTTTACCCTCGAAAGTCGGCGCGTCTTTCGACACACCGATAGCTTTCCAAAGATTGGTGTCAAGATAGTATTGTTGCCCTTTGGACAGTCGACCGTCTTTTTTGTCGGTATGTACCTCTACCGTCATTACCTTTGCTGCCATTCCCGCGAATGATTCGCTAGACGTTGACGGAAGAGTGTCATTCGTCATTTGATGTCCCTTAGCCTTTGCCTTGTCAGGTAAAGGTTTGTCTGCCTTGGATTGGGTCGAGGATGCAGGCATTTCCGACTTCCGTCTCTCGACTTTGCTCTTCTTTGCCTTTCTCCTCTTCCCGATCGTTGGCACAGATCCCGTTTCGTTTCCGGAAAAGTGCAACGTTACAGAGAAATTCTCTGTTCTGCCACGCTTTCCTGTATTCCATTATAGGTGTCGAAGGTGATGGAGCTTGAGTACTTACCTTAGCTAATGCTTCGGCTTTCATGTGCCTTGCGGACAAACCAGCACCTGCGTTCGAATCTCCAACAACTTCAGTCTTTTTACCGGTACTTACCTGATTCGCACCAGGTTTGACCGTTGTCAAAGACTTACTCGGTACCCGAGATCTATCTGAGTCTACTGAGAGATTGTCCACCATCTTCACATCATCCACAACTTGTTCAGTTGATTCGGATCGTTTCGACGACGGTGCATCGCTCACACTCACTCGGCTCTTTATTAGCTTAGTTTTATTAGATACATACAAATTTAAATCAATTTCCTCTTACTTGACAGAATTATAAAACAGTTGCGAAAATAAGGCATTTGGATTATATGCCATCCTAAACATTGGCTGTTTCCCCTTTTTAATCTTTTTTAAATCTCCATCAAATTCATAGTAGAAGACGGGTCTTAGATGGATATTTTTTTCGTTACCCAATAAAATTTCTCAAAGCAAGCAGGATAGATGCAATTTATATACACCCATCACGTTCAGGTACTTGGACCTTGAAATATCACCAGTTAGCAATGCGACAAGTTGTTATTAGTTTTATCTGTTCAGCGAGAGCAGAAACCATTGCCTTAGTCCAACTACCGTTCCTAAATACAGACCTTTCGGTTATCACCAACCGAAAAATTAATCTAGTTTCTGATGATAACGCCAATGGATGCAAGAGGAAGTTTATGCATTTTCTGAACGATATGTGGTATTTTACGTAAAGTTTTTTCATATCCGAAATGCACACCATTTCTTACAGAAGGATGACCGCCATTACAAACAATTTCGGGTCCGGAACATTCGGCTGTCGAAGGCTAGGCACGCACAAAGCAAGAGCTACTCTGACTAAATGGTCGAATACCTCATTTTCTATCAATACCAATTCACCAAGTCGGACAATGTCACTATAAAATAAGAGAAAATCTATTCCCATTACCTGTGGCTTTAGATTTAGATTTAAGTTCGATACTCCAACAAACTTTGATTCCAGGTTGTGGCTCATAAAATCAAAATGTCACCTCCAGGCCCGAACTGAATGCTGTAAATTTCGTAGGAGCTCAGTATATCTTATATGATCTAAGGATCCCTTAAGTTTTTCGAAGAAAAGTGTCACTCATCGGAAAGAGAGCCGTAGGCCCGCCGGCGTAGTTCTAATCCCGAAATTAAGAAGTATGAAATCACCTTCTAAATCGATAGTCTTTATTGACCAATAGACCTTGAAATGAGTTTACGACAAGCTTTTTCTTTCATTTGTTGTGCCAAAAATAATTACGTATCAATTCCACAAATGAAGGATCTAACAGTTTAATGCCACTCACAAGATGAGATTTTCGAATGCCTCCCGCTAAAAGACTTCATCCGGCGAAGTCATAATGATGCTGGATTCGAGAATTTTTTAATTAATTTAATTTTTTTAAATTAACTACACCGAAGCTTTGTATGAGTAAGAGGTCATCTTCCAAGCATCCCGCTATAATGATAATAGAACCTGAAAGGGGTTTCAACCCCGCTTTATTTGCAATTAATGTTCGTCTTGATGCCCTTTTAGTCTATTTTGGCCTTCGAGTGGCAGATGTTGTTCTTAAAAGCTTTTTATGGCAGAAAAAACATCTCTCTCAAGGAAATACTCTACCGGCGAAAAGAACACTGTAGCGACATATTCGTTTAATCAGTTCAATCATCTTCAATTTTTATTTAACACTAACCGTACCGGTGTATCACGTATACCTACGAGGGGTGCCTTTTATATTTCGGGGTTAGAGAACAAAAACAAATTTTAATCATCGAAAATCACTTCATTGTTTTTCAAAATATTCTCCATGAAGATCTATACGCTTTTGCATGCGTTTGAACCAATTGTCGAAGCACTTTTGCCACTCTGAATGAGGTACCTCCAAAACATCCATTCTGAATGCCGCAACCGCTTCTTCAGGTGTCGAAAAACGTTGACCTCTCAGTTTGTTTTTTACGTACGGGAATAAAAAGAAGTTATTCGGTGCCAAGTCAGAACTATACGGCGGATGACCCATTAATTCGATGTTTTGGGTGCTCAAAAATGCAGTTGTTTGAGCCAATGTGTGAGAGCTCGCATTGTCCTGGTGAAGAGTGATCCGTCTTTGGCGATTGGTTTTCCTTATTTCTTGGAAGACAACTGGCAAACAAATGGTTATGCACCACTCAGATTTTACTGTTCTGCATTGTTCTAGTGGTACGGTTGCGACATGTCCAGTTTTTCCGAAAAAAAAGGCGACCATTTGCTTGGAAGTGCTTCGTGCGCGAACAACTTCTGTTGGATTTGGCTCATCTTGAAACACCCATACAGTCGACTGCTGTTTACTTTCGGGCTCATACGGGTAAATCCATGATTCATCCCCTGCCACGATGTCATAGACGTGTTTCGAAGCCCCGCGATCGTATTTTTTGAGCATTTCCTTCGACCAATCGACACGAGCCTTTTTTTGAGCGATTGACAAATTGTGTGGGATCCAACGCGAACAAATTTTTTTGACAGTCAAATGTTTATGCAATATTGAATGTATGCTGGTCCCACTAATGCCTAAGATTGTCTCAATCTCACGATAGCTCACATGACGATCTTGCAATATCAGTTCGCGTACAGCATCAATGGTTTTCGGAACAACAACTGATTTTGGACGACCTTCACGAAATTCGTCTTGGAGTGAACTACGACCACGATTGAATTCACCATACCATCGATAAACACTGTTCCTTGATGGAGCTTCATCGCCAAAAAATGAATTAAGTTCATCCATGCAATGTTGCTGAGTTAATCCACGTCGAAAGTTGTAAAAAATAATCCCACGAAAATGTTCACGATTTAATTCCATTTTTGGACCGAGATGAATCATTTAAGTTACTGTAAACAACACAAATAGCGCTGGTATTTCAAAACGTTCTGAGTACGTAAAAGCCAAAAAATGTCAAACTTTGCGATACAGCTATCAGTTGCCAGATTGCAACACCAGGGTTGCCAAATCCCGAAATATAAAAGGCACCCCCGTATTCTTAACGCAACCGGTCATTTGATCGGTTATGAAATAATTGTTTTTTCAAAACAAATTTTTAATTTTTTCTAATACATATCTAATATTTTCAAATAGCAATAAAATAATAAATCATACATTTTCATTTTTTTTGTATTATCACTACATATTATAAAACCAAGTCGCTTTTTCTGTCCCTATGTCCCCGTATACGCTTAAATCTTTAAAACTACGCAACGGATTTTGATGCGGTTTTTTTTTTAAAGATAGATTGATTGAAGAGGAAGGTTTATATCTGTATAATGTGAAGAAATATATAAAGGGGGCGTGGCAAACGGTCAAAATGTGGCAAAAAAACATAATTTTTTTGTTTTCACGGCCATAAATCATAAACGAATCAACCAATTAAAATGAAACTTTCTTGAAGTTTAACTTTGAAATATTTACTTTCGTTCTGCATCAAAAAAAAAATTGATGTATTTGTTATTTAACCAAAATTGTTTAAACAAAAGCAGCTCTTTTTCCAAAAAAAGCTGTTTGTGTGTTTGTTCGCTATCAACCGAATGAAGCAACAGGCGTTAAGCGATAATCTCACCACACCTCATTAATGTTGAATTACATCGTATGGTGACGGATGTATGTATGTATTTACGAATCGCTCGCATTATTTCATTTCGGACGTATGTACATATGTATCTATGTATGTACTGAATTCCATGTAATTATATGCACATACAATTTTACAGCGAAATAAAACGCTATTTTCACGTTCTATATTAGTAAATCGCACATACAGTATGCAAAGTTCGTATTAGTACACCCTCTTACAAATAAAAATACCACGTATATTTTCAAATTTACTTTAAAGCAATTGATTTCAATCGTAGTGCGGTATTGTAAAATTCATAAAAAAATAGAATAATAACAAAAACTCCGAAACATTTGCATAGAATTGAAAAAAATAGCTTTAGAAGCAGTGTAGCTATTTCTACTGCAGGCAAAATTCGTATTAGTACACTTAGTATGCGTTGAATTTGTAAACAATTTGTTGGTATTTACCTTTATTTTCGAAACGATTCAATGTTTAACCTTGGGCAGTTGCGTTTTAGTAGCCATTTGTTCAAGTTCGCGGAGTTAGCTTGCAATGTCGCCAAAGTCAAACGAAACTAGGAGATTAATAATAAATATGAACAAAAACGGAAAGTCTTTACGCGAAATTGCGAGAACATTGCAGAAAAGTGTGTCTACAATACAAAACTTAGTCAAAATTTTTAGAGACAGTGGAAGGATTGACAAAAAGCTTCGAAATGTGAACAGGGCAAAGCTTGGGCAGAGGCACAAGACTTATTTGAAACGCCTTATGAGAAAAGACCCACCGTCAGTGGAGTTTCACTAGCTGCAGAACTAGAAAAATACTTTTCCATTAAAGTTACACCTCAAACAGTGCGCAATTATGCAAAAAAATTGGGATTTAGAAGCAGAACTGCGGTTAGAAAACCGTATGTAAGCTCAAACAATAGAAGAAAGCGTGTTATATTCGCCAGGCAATATTTAAACAGAAATATGCGGTTTTGGAAAAGGGTAATTTTTTCAGACGAGTGTAAATTTAATATAAAAATGTCCGATGGACGCATAAAAATTTGGAGAGAGTGTAATACTGGCCTTCAAAAACGAAATCTGCAGCCTTCTTTCAAGCACGGTGGTGGTTTTCTGATGGTATGGGGATGTTTCGGGGCAAACGGAGTAGGAAAGTTGCATTTTATTGATGGAATTATGACTGCGAGGCAATATATTGATATTTTAAAAAAGAATCTACGCAAAGGGGCCAAAAAATTGGGTTGCAAAAAAAAAATGTATATTCCAACAAGATAACGACCCTAAGCACACGGCGTTGGATACAAGGTTATGGATGCTTTATAACTGTCCAAATTATCTCAAAACACCACCACAAAGCCCGGATATTAATCGCATAGAAAATGTATGGTCGATTTTCAAAAAGCAGCTGGAACATCATCAAATAAGGAACCGAGAACATTTAAAAAAAGTCCTCAAATCAGAGTGGAAGAAGATTTCTCCAAATCTCACAAAAAATTGGTGGAATCTATGCCGAAGAGATTGTCTGCTGTTCTAAGGCAACGAGGGTATCCTACAAATTTTCTGAACTATTTTTTATTTACTCTTTAAATCATTAAAAATACATGTGTACTAATACGAATTTTGCTTCTGTGAATAGTGTTCATTTTTTTCTTTCTTATTTTTTTTTTTGCATTTCAATACACTTTGTGAGCGGTTTTTTTATTTGGCCTTATTTTAGTTAATTATCTATAAAATAAAACGGTTTCAAGCATTTGTTTTAAAATTAATTTGAAAATATACGTGGTTTTTTTATTTATTAGGGGGTGTACTAATACGAATTTTGTTTGCATACTGTAATTAAAATACAGTTTTTGAATCGTTTTTATTGATTCGGAGCGCGTTTAGCTTGCTATCGATACCATATAATAACATTTTTTGTCATTTACTTTTTACGACAACTAATAGCTTATTTTCGAAGCGATTTCAACAAATAGGTACAACATTAATCCTTATCCAATTAAATACCTTAAATACATTGTTGTTTTCATATAGATCTATGTATATGGCTCTTTACAGCATATAATTAAAAACAATATTTTTCAAGATATTACATCAGTAGTTAGTAATTGAGATCTACCGGAAAAATTGCGTTAGCTGTTGCGTCATCCGGCATTGCCGCTACTCCTTTGGAAGGAGGCCGAACCGCGCACTCTACATTCAAGCTCCCGCTGAAAATCGCAACCGATGATGATAACAGCGTCTGTAGTGTTTCTAGACAGAGCAATACAGGAAAATTGATGCGTGACTGCTCATTAATAGTCTGGGACGAAGCTACCATGTCAAACAAGACGTCTGTGGAAGCACTGGATAGGACAATGCGCGATTTGCGCAACAAAAATGCACCTATGGGTGGATGTACAATTCTGTTCTCAGGAGATTTCCGTCAAATCCTACCAGTTGTGACTCGAGGAACACGTGCTGACGAAATAAATGCTTCGCTAAAAAGATCCCACCTTTGGTCGCATGTCAATAAATTAGAGCTTAAAACTAATATGAGGGTTTCGTCATCTTCACGTGAGAACAGGCTATTTCCAGAGATGCTGCTAAAAGTTGGCAATGGAGAATTAACACAAAGTGAGGGAAGGATTAACCTAGAAAATCTTTGTGTTTTGATAGACAACATCCAAGAGTTAGTCAACAATGTCTATCCAGACATTGATAACATAAGTTATAAGACAATATCTTGGTTTAATGAAAGAGCTATTCTGTCACCAACTAAAGAACAAGTAGATAAAGTAAATAACTTGATTATTACAAAGATTGATGCGCCGACGAAAATATACTACTCGGTCGATACTGTTCTCGATTTGGAAGAAGCTGTTCATTTTCCTACAGAATTTCTAAATTCGTTGAACCCGTCTGGACTCCCTCCTCACAAAATGGAGCTGAAAATAGGTTGTCCTGTTATTTTATTAAGAAACCTAAATCCACCTAAACTTTGCAATGGAACGCGTTTGCTGGTAAAACCACTGAAAACTTTCATAATAGAGTGCAGAATACTCACAGGATGTGGTACCGGAGAAGATGTATTGATTCCCCGAATCCCTCTGATACCATCGGATCTACCATTCCAATTTAAACGCTTACAATTTCCGGTAAAGACATCTTTTGCAATGACCATTAATAAATCTCAGGGTCAAACCTTCAACGTTGCAGGCTTAGATTTGAGTGTTGACTGTTTTTCACATGGCCAACTGTATGTCGCTCTTTCAAGAGTAACCTCTAGAGAAAACATGTTTGTTTTGTCTAATGACAAGAAGGCTATGAACGTTGTATATAAAGACATTCTGTAATATAGTAATTGTTGTAAAAATAAAATAAATACATATGTAAAAATGCAAAAAGTTAATATGCAAAAATGTAGGGTATGAATTTAGATATCCCAAAGATAGCAGGAAATCTTCATGCTATAAAGAAAGGGGAATTGTTTTACTCCAAATTTAACGCGTGCGGGCCACTACTGGATCGATTTTAATCATTTTTTCAGTGAGTGACATAGGGTATATATTTTATACCCGTGCGAAGCAGGGCGGGTTGCTAGTATATATATAATATAGTAATACAAAGGAAACGAGAGATTATAAGTACAGCCATTCAATTAAATTTTGTAACCGGTCATTTGACCGGGCGCGGTACGGTTAGGGTTAATTTAATCCAATACATTAAAGAGGGACCTTCTTTCTGCACGGCTCTTCGAGATGAGTGAGTTGCTCTAAAGACGGCAAAGAAGCTTGTCGAACCCAGGCACTCCACTCTTGATAACTTATTTACGGATGATCACCGCGTCATCCAAGCGTGCTGTGAATTAGTAACCTGTTCAATTACCTGTTCAATTCATGAGGGACCTTCTAACTGATAAGTCATTGCGAAACGAATGAGCTGCATCAAAGATGCCAGAGTAGTTTTCGTCTTCAGTAAGAATAAGATTGAAATAGAGGTGAAAACTAACCCGTGTGCCTGCCGCCAGCCTTATCGTCTTTTACTCCCTCCAATAGGTATGCGACTGCTACTTTCACGAGATACCCATATATTTTTCGATTCACACACTTTACATTCGGATTCGCCGAAGTTATAAAAGGCTCATAAGAATAAAGGAAGGAGTAATTGTTTATTATATTAGTTCATTATTGACTTACTTTCACTGTTAGCATAGTTTTATTGAGCATACTCGTATAACAGTTTGTTTCGTATTTGTCTAAAAGTCATAAGCTTTGTTTTTCTAAATTATGCCACATGCATTCTTAATGAATTTTTTGAATGAAATTTTTTCGCTTGGCACTATTAATACCTACATATGTATGTAAGTATACTCAGCTTTAAATCCAGCCACTTGAAACGGAACGATACCTCAGAGATAGTGATGCCAAGTAAAAGAGGTGGGAACAATTGAAAACTGAAACCCAAAACGAACACTACAGCGCATAGTGGCTGGGGTTAAGGAACTTTACCCGGCGCTCAGCTAATGCAATCAAGTCGCTAAGCATTTGTCTCATTGGCTATCCCCATTAACCGCAATCATCAGTAAACTAACCACAGCCACCTCAATTCAGCGTTACTACCTCTGCTGCAGCAATAAGTACTTCTCAGACTCATACGGGTACCATACAGCGTTTTGCCTTCTCTCGTCGCACGCTATTCAAGCGCATATCAGCTTATCAGCCCACCAGCTCTGCTTATCGCCAGTCACTCGTCCACCTCTTCACCCAGAATTCTTCAACTACCATATTTTGAGCCTCAATGCATTTCATATATTTACTACTACTTTGGTTCATTGCGTTGCCCTGGAATTTACTGCTTGTTATATTAAATAAATACTTTGTTTTTTGTGATATTTTTTGTGTATTTGTTGGGTATTTCATTTATTATATGTGATTATTATGCAATATGGGTGCATTATCACATACGCTCTGATGCAGTATGGTGTGACTGCGTGATACATATATGTATGTGTGTATATGAACATTGTATAAGTACATATATTGAGTATTTTTTAGGAACAAGTGCATCAATTATTAATCGTAACAATAAAACCCAAGTAAAACATGAAATGGATAGAGTTATGGCTAGAAAAACTAATCATGCTACTGAGTAGCTTCGAAATAAAAAATGTAAAGGAAAAACTCTACTGTTTTTTTTTCTTTTTCAAATCGGCCCATTCTGTGACATATAACCAAGTAAATTTATTCAGAGAGGTAATAAGCTAGTAGTCTAGAAATGTTCGTAACCGAAGCGCTGGAAAGTGAATATCATTCAAGAGTACGTAGCATTTTATAATTTTTGTATTTTATCAAGCTAGGGATGTGAGATATGAGAAGTAATTATATAATAAATAAAAAAAAATTGAATAGAAAGGTGTAGCTTTATCACTTAAATATGTGTAATGTATGCTAGGAAAAGTTGTGGAACAATTATAAAACTGGAAGCAGCCTCACCAACGAACGGGTAATGCCATATAATGAACTTATATGTGAAATGTTTATCTTAGGTAGAATTCTGTAGCAGAAAAAAAATTAAAGTAGTTTCAATAATGAACTGGTTGAATAATAGTATTACAATAGTTGTATAAATGGTGGTTTTTTAAAACCCTGCAAGGAGTTTCAGTCAACGACAAAAGTCCAATCAAACAAAACTCTTTGGATATCCACTTTCATGTACTGTGGGCAAAAAGTAAGGTGAATTTATTTGTCAAACTTCGCGGGATTAAAATATCGCTGTAGTTATTTATTCATGAGTAGGCAGCACTGTTAATAACATCTGGGCCAACTTTCATGTGAATGTCATTATCAGTAATATATTTACGCTTGTGTTTACCAAACGACCAAGAGTGCATTTTTCGATTTTTACAATGTCTGATTTGATTGAGCAGAGAAGTGCCATCAAATTTTGTTTGCGGAATGAAATTTCGGCTGCGGAAACGTTTAGCATGTTGCAGAAGGCATTTGGTGATTCGACCATGTCGCAGGAAAATGTTTATAAGTAGTACAAAGACTTCGAAGAGGGTCGAGAACGTGTTGATGACTTGGAGCGCTCCGGACGACCATCGACGTCAACAGATGACCAACACGTCAATAAAGTGAAGGAGTTAGTGCTCAAAAATCGTTGGTTGACTATTAAAGACCTTACTGATATTATCCAAATATCCGAAGGATCTGTAAAAGTTATTTTGAAAGACCATTTGGGCCCACGAAAAGTCAAATCTCGTTTGGTACCGAAAACTCTCAATTTCTTGGAAAAAAGTCGTCGCGTTGATGTGTGTGAACAATGCTTTCATACTATCAGGACAGGCTCAAATGCAAATGCAAATGGATTTATGCTTTCGACCCTGAAACAACCGACCAATCAAGCGAATATCGTGCTAAAGGCGAGGCCACACCGAAAAGAGCACGTTAAAATCGTTCAAAAATAAAGGTCATGATGACGGTTTTTTTCGATTTTCGTGGTGTGGTGCACTATGAATTCCTTCCACCTGGCCAAACTGTTAATAAGGAATATTATTTGAGCGTTATGCGTCGTTTACGTGAAGCAATTCGTCTAAAAAGACCAGAATTATGAGCCAACAACTCTTGGTTTTTGCATCACGATAATGCACCGTCTCACACTGCTCTCGTTCTTCGTGACCATTTCGCCAAAAATTCCACGCATATCGTTCCGCAACCAGCGTATTCGCCTGATTTGGCTCCGTGTGACTTCTGGCTATTCCCAAAACTCAAGAGACCACTCCGGGGAAGGCGTTTCGAGTCGATTGAGGAGATAAAAGCTGAATCGAAGAAGGTGCTGATGGCTATACCGGAAATGGACTATTTGACATGTTTCGGGGATTGGAAAAGTCGTTGGCATAAGTGTATTTCCTCGAGAGGGGATTATTTTTAAGGGGATGAAATTGATTTACAAGAATAAATAAAGATTTTTCATTTTAAAACCAAATTCACCTTACTTTTTGCGCCCTATAAATTTCTTCTGAAGCTCATGCATATGAAAATTTACCTCATTATATTCAATCAATCCACTGTCCAATCAATCACTATTAAGGGCCATGCCAGTTCAATGCAACATTATTTAACTTGAATATTGTATTGACCTCATACAAGTAATTGCATGTGAATGCGTGCATTATGAATTTAATTCTGGTCATAAAAGCATTCGTTGTTTACAACAAAAGTGAAAAGCAAAACAAAGATTGTGCTCATTATACACTATATAGAAATTAAGTACAAAAAGTTATAAAATATCTTAGAAAAATAAATATATAATATTTATTTGGTAGTAAATAAAATTAAAGCTGTACACATTAACTACTCATACATATTGTGTTGTCATTTTATGATTTGCGTAATATTTTGGTAAAAGTGTTATTAGTTATTTATAAGTTTTTCTTTCTCTCATAAATATAAACTTGCTCATGCAGTATGGCTTATAATTTGACGAAAATTGTACCATGAACGGCCTAATATTCTGCCAGTCTTGCTGTCTGAGCTTGCCCATGTAGATATATCTTCCTAGACATCTTCAATGTGAATGAGGTCTGCACTCATTGCTGGAATATATTTCTGGATATAAGAAATTCTTCAAAAAGCATCGAACTGGCTTAAACCTTGCCTATATGCCCTGTCATTGCCGCCAATAAACTTGAATAATATGATTGTCGATTAAGGTTACTGTGCATAGTAAATAATTTTTGTAGGTAGAAAACCTACTTTCATTTCTACTTTGTTGCAAAACGCAATGAACATGAACCCTACGCCATGAACTCAAGTATGATAGGATAGGAGATGTCGCAGGGTACGCACCGCTTCAAGGGTATTTTGATGAAAGATAAAAGATGGCGGAGCATGCGTTTCCAAGGCCTAGTTGAATCAGCAATTGAAGGCAAATGAGAATTTGTATAGCTTTCTTTCTTACTGGTCCGTTGTGCGTATTCGAATATAACGCGAAACGTTAATGGATTCCCACTAAGAAACTTTCAAGGATTACTGAGTATAGTTTCAGCTATTCATAAAAAAATAGGAAGAAAATGTGAGTTGGGGTGTTTTTCACTAAATACTTAAAAGTAAAAATTAAATTTATTCAGTGTTTTTCTTATTAAACCGATTTTCAGAAAAATTGAAGACCATGTTTACTTGCGCTACTAACTCGTTTGCCGTGGTCTGATGTTGGAGGCAATTACTTAGGCGATCAATATGATTGTTAATTTAAATTCATTTAAGACAGGCATTAAACGACATTCATCGGGAGTCTCTTTCCACCGTCACAAATTCCTGACCCTGAATGCCGTACTCGGAGTCCAAGCACCACCCGTTGCAGATGAAGAGATTCGATAGCCTCGTTAAACCCGCATAACTTCGGTCAATTACGTTCTGAATACTGTAGCAGGTCAAACTATTACCTTGCCAAAATCGACCGCGACACACATTTCAGGACATTCCGCACGATACTAACCAATTTTATTTTTTTGAAAACGACGTTGGTGAGGCGGTCACCGTCAACAGCGAGCGCTACACAACGATGATAACCAATTTCTTATGGCCCATATTGAACCATATGGACCTAGACGATGTGGTTCCAGCAGGACGGCGCTCTGTGCCACACAGCAAACGCCACGATTGACATTCTGCATGAACGATTTGAGGGTAAGGTTATCTCTCGCAGGGGTGATGTGAATTGGCCACCAAGGTCATGCGATTTGACCAAGCTAGACTTTTTCCTGTGGGGTTTCTTGAAGTCTCAGGTATATGCAAATAAACCACAATCGACCGATGCTCTAAAGGTGAACATAACACAGGCCATCGCTCAAATTCAGCCGGATCTAAGCGGAAGAGTCATTGAAAATTGGATCACTCGGATCCGTTCCACCGTAAGAATCCGAGGCGGGCATTTGAATGATGTCATATTCCACACTTAATGGCATATATGCGTCTTTCAAATAAAATAATAATTTAGTCAATAACTCACACACAGCTTGTTTTATTCCATTTCAACATCTACCCGCCCTTATTGAAAAACCCTTTACTTCTTTAGTAGTCCTTGAGGACTTGAGGGTAAGAAATATTGTCTCCTTTCTCCAATCCTTCGATTTCGCGCAAATTTGATCTCGCCTCGTTGTGAAAAAAATTCAGTCACTAGAGAAAAAATTAAAAAAGTTGTCTTCATTTTTGTGCTGGCTCTCGCGCAATAATTAAACATGAAAATTCCATTTGGAAAATTTCTAGTTTCTGCTATGAACAAATTCTAAATGTTAATTGCAAACCCGGAACTATAATTATGAGTGTCATTAGGCGTAAATTAATAATAATTAAAATGAAAGAAATAATAAAAAAATACAGCTGGAAAAAAGCAAAATTTTCATAGGCCACACACAGCAGCAAGAATGGCAACAACCTCTCCAACTACATTGTTGAATGCCGTTCATTGCAAACTTGACTTTTTCCAACAGCAAATAAAACTCGCATGCATCCAATTGACTCAAATGGCAAGCGCTGCCTGGGTTTGGATCAGTTTCAAAAGGCGTAAATAGAAAATATTCCCAGAAAGGCGGTAATGGGGCAACAACTGCTGTAGTGGTTATTTGTTGAAAAACACAAACAAAGGCAAAAATTGCAACGTCAGCAAAAGAAGCCAAAGCAAAAATAAATCAAATGGCAGCAAGAACAACAATACCAACAATGTCATTAGATGCTCCTGCTGCTATGGGAGCGTTTACTATTTCGAGCATCAGTGCATTGAAGAGGGTTACGGCGAAAGAGCTGCTGTAATTGTTTATTCTATGTTCGGGGCATTATTATTTTTGCTTCTAGTTATTATTTGCCACTTGCTTGTTGTTTTGTTTTGTTGCTGTTTTAATGCTGCACTTGCCATTTGCCATTTGCCATTCGCCAAAGACATAAACAATTTCTCTAATTGCAGTGACTTTGCGGCGCCACCAACGATGGTTGAGTCAATGGATGACGATGTTTTGTTTTTCTTTATTAATGAGTTCCACGGGTGCGGTACGAAAATTAAATAATGTTGCACATTGGCTACTAAAATATTTCCTTTCACAACTTTTTTTCTGTTACCTTTAGGAAGTGTTTTGGCAAAAATTAACATAAATGAAATTCGCTCTAAAAATTGTTACTCTTATATTTTATTTTCCAATACGTAATGTTTTGTTAAAAATTATTAGCTAAGCCTTAGGCTGTTTTTTAAGAACAAGTTATCACAAAAATGAGTTAAAACTGAAAATATCTCAAAACTGTCATTTTCGACCTAAGTTGTTCTTCAATATGTCTTAAGTCGGGTGATTTTCTTATGCCAGTTGTTTTCACGGACGCGGACAAGCCGAATTGGAAATCTATGACGTTAGTCTATTCATGATGAATGGCCAAACCAAATTACCTCAGAAAAAGCGAGAACTGTAAAGCAGCTAACACAGAAAAGTGTCTACTAATTTAGAACTCTCCATTTCTAAACAACACTCTTTAAATATATACAAGTATCGCCAAAATAGTCTCTCTGGATGGCACAACTTTATTTATTCCAGCTATTCTATTCTTAAGAAGATAAGTAAATTCAAGTCTACTACGAATCTAAACTACTGAATATTCCTCTTATAGATGTATAAATACGAGGGGTGCCTTTTATATTTCGGCATTAGAGAACAAAAACAAATTTTAATCATCGAAAATCACTTTATTGTTTTTCAAAATATTCTCCATGAAGTTCTATACACTTTTGCATGCGTTTGAACCAATTGTCGAAGCACTTTTGCCACTCTGAATGAGTTACCTCCAAAACATGCATTCTGAATGCCGCAACCGCTTCTTCAGGTGTCGAAAAACGTTGACCTCTCAGTTTGTTTTTACGTACGGGAATAAAAAGAAGTCATTCGGTGCCAAGTCAGGACTATACGGCGGATGACCCATTAATTCGATGTTTTGGGTGCTCAAAAATGCAGTTGTTTGAGCCGATGTGAGAGCTCGCATTGCCCTGGTGAAGAGTGATTCGTCTTTGGCAATGGGTTTTCCTAATTTCTTGGAAGACAACTGGCAAACAAATGGTTATGCACCACTCAGAATTTACTGTTCTGCATTGTTCTAGTGGTACGGTTGCGACATGTCCAGTTTTTCCGAAAAAACAGGCGACCATTTGCTTGGAAGTGCTTCGTGCGCGACCAACTTTTATTGGAGTTGGCTCATCTTGAAACACCCATACAGTCGACTGCTGTTTACTTTCGGGCTCGTACGCGTAAATCCATGATTCATCACCTGTCACGATGTCATAGACGTGTTTCGAAGCCCCGCGATCGTATTTTTTGAGCATTTCCTTCGACCAATCGACACGAGTCTTTTTTTGAGCGATTGACAAATTGTGTGGGATCCAACGCGAACAAATTTTTTTGACAGTCAAGTGTTCATGCAATATTGAATGTATGCTGGTCCCACTAATGCCTAAGATTGTCTCAATCTCACGATAGGTCACATGACGATCTTGCAATATCAGTATCGGAACAACAACTGATTTTGGACGACCTTCACGAAATTCGTCTTGGAGTAAACTACGACCACGATTGAATTCACCATACCATCGATTAACACTGGTCCTTGATGGAGCTTCATCGCCAAAAAATGAATTAAGTTCATCCATGCAATGTTGCTGAGTTAATCCACGTCGAAAGTTGTAAAAAATAATCGCACGAAAATGTTCACGATTTAATTCCATTTTTGGACCGAGATGAATCTTTTAAGTTACTGTAAACAACACAAATAGCGCTGGTATTTCAAAACGTTCTGAGTACGTAAAAGCCAAAAAATGTCAAACTTTGCGATACAGCCGTCAGTTGCCAGATTGCAACACCAGGGTTGCCAAATCCTGCCAAATAAAAGCCACCCCTCGTATTTGATCTCTCGATAAAAGAGTGACCTAAGATGGATATTATGTAAAAAAAAATGCCATCATCTTTACCAAAAGGGGTGTGGAAAATAGGTCATCACAAAAATTTACTTTGGGCACAATCTCGACGAGGACTTGTCCGACAAAAGTGATTGGAAATTTAATACCTAGGTTTCGTGTTAACTTTGGTCTGAATTGGTTAATCTTTTCTCACATATCCTATTAGGGACAAGTGAAAATTGACTGTTTGGATGTGAAACTGGTTTATGACAATTACCAGCTAGCAGATATAGAATGATGAATGGCAAATTGATATGGCATAGATAAAAATTTAGAATTTTTTCATCTAGGACTGACCAGTGCACACGTAAATACATTTAGTCCACGCTCATTAGCTGAAGTGAAGTTTGGACGCCGATTAAGCATTACTAATAGAATTGAGGGTCAGTAAAATTATTATTAATGAATTTGGGTGAACCACATATTTCACTGCCATGAATAATGTCGGCTTCTTGAAGTCTTCCGTGTTACCCAACACTTATTATCTGGAAGCCTATCACAGCTTCATTAGTTAATTTATATTATCAGCAATTCATCGTTTGCACCGCAGGTTACGAAGTTAGCTTCGAACAATTTTTAAAGTTTTTGTTTTATCCATTTCCCACTGTCGTAGTTGCATTCAGCGAAAATGCATACGAGTATACAAATTTCTCTAAACTTGCTCAAACATTTGTCTATGTAGTTCATTGTTTCCTAAAATAATAAAATTCAATAACGCTGCTTCATTAAGTCATTGAGGCTAAAATCAATTAATCGATTTTCCCGCAATCAGTTTAGTATTGGTCAGAATGGACGCATAAGAAAATAAGGACAATAGCGTCAATCGACACGTGCTAACAAACCTAGTATGTATTTATATACATAAAGCTAACGAACAGAAAATAGTATACGTAAAGGGTGGGCCATCGTCTGGGGTTTCCATGAAAACTTGTTTTAAGATTGACAGCTATTTTGCGCTCAAAAAAGTAATATAAACTTAATATCAGCTTATCTTACATCTTCGCGACACGAGTGGATTTTTGCTTGCAATTAATGTGAAAAGTGGATACTATTATTCAAAACAGCGCGAATAAATTTTGACTCGATTAGTACACCAACCACGCTTTGTACGCATAAATAATTGTAGCTATCTTCCTTGTTCAGGAAGCAGTCTGATTTACACTCAGTAAGCTCATGGTGGTGATGATGTATTGAGATTTATTCTACGCTGGACAGTAGCTACAGTTTATTATTGTCAGAGTTAAGCGAAATTTATTCGAATAACAAGGGATAAATAAATCAATTATTTTATCGTTATTCATTGATATTAAATATTTCAGTTTATTCAAATAATGAATCAGAATAAATACAAGTATAACACTAGTCTACAAGGAAAAGTATCCGAACTAATTTAAACTAATATCTGCTTCTCTGTCCATGCAAAATTCGGATTGATAACTAAAATTAATTTATTAGTTTCAGTTTTTACGATAATCGTATCTTTCGTGTTTAATGGAACTAGGCCGACAAAATTTAACCAACATTCAGACCCAGAAACCAGACTATATATTTCCGAAGGTTTATGATGCGCTGAATCCAAATCTGGCCTCAGAATTGCTCTATCAGCTCTGGTTTTCGAGATATCCTAACCTAAAAGTGCAAAAAACCCCATTTTTGCCCATATTTGAGGTTATGTAGCCTTGCAGATGTTTTCTTTCACCAAAATTAAAGGATGGCATCTTTAAATACAATCCTTCTTTTTTCAAATGGCGTTTTGTTTGCTCAAATATCATTTTTTTTCGCAGAGATATCGCATTTTGAAATTTTCATGTTTCGAAATTTTCCTACACCTGAAAATCGATATATCGATATATGGATTAATATTATGTAAATTTGGAGTTTGTGGGAAAGCCTGCTTGCGGTTATGTGGGTTAGCCTGCTCGCGGTATGATAGGGGTGGTTTCTAGGGGTTAGGGCTGTGTGTGACTCGGTACCCAAAGGTTAGATAGTGTAGGGATGTGGTGAGTCAGCACACTTATGGTGTGAGACAAAATTTTAAGAAAAATAAGACTCAATTCAAGAAAATTAGTAATCGAATATATCATGTCTATGTTATCTTAATCGATTTTCAGGTGTAGGAAAATTTCGAAACATGAAAATTTCAAAATGCGATATCTCTGCGAAAAAAAAATGATATTTGAGCAAACAAAACGCCATTTGAAAAAAGAAGGATTGTATTTAAAGATGCCATCCTTTAATTTTGGTGAAAGAAAACATCTGCAAGGCTACATAACCTCAAATATGGGCAAAAATGGGGTTTTTTGCACTTTTAGGTTAGGATATCTCGAAAACCAGAGCTGATAGAGCAATTCTGAGGCCAGATTTGGATTCAGCGCATCATAAACCTTCGGAAATATATAGTCTGGTTTCTGGGTCTGAATGTTGGTTAAATTTTGTCGGCCTGTGTAATCAGTATTCATTACTTTTTTTAATTTGGTTTGATTCATCCATAATGAATGAAGTTTTATTCAATAGTAAATAAAGTTATATTCCACTAATATTCAATGGACGCTGTAGCCCAATTTTGTTACTATTTTTGATGAAGTTCTCTATCTATTAGACGCCACAATGACCCTACTCTCACTTGTGTTTCTATAAAAAAAAAAAAAAATACCAGTCTAACGGTTAGACGCGATAGTAGAGAAACCTTCCGTAAAACAAACTGAGAGAGAATGAGACGAAAGCAGCATAGGAGTGGGATAATTATAGGTTCATTATAATATTGCTATAAAGTTCATATTTTATTTTCTTCATTTTATTATTTTTTTCTGTCGATATTCACGACACTTTTCTGCATTATTTTTCGGCATAATTGCGGTAAATATTTAAAAATGAAAATATTTACGAATATAAAAATACGGACGCAATACAGCACACGCGGTTTCTATTATGAGCGTCGTAACGCGTATATTATTACACAGACGTACTAACATACACACAAACATTCGTAGGACGCTTGGTCTAAGCAAGTATTAGGTAGTGTAGTATAGGTATACATAATGGCTTCTCGCTCACCGTGGCTCCGTAATACGCAGGCGCGCACACATAAGTACTAACATACATACAAACATACATAGGTATCTTGAACTAAACACCAAAGCAAGTAATAGGCAGTGTAGTATACATACTACAATACTCACTATACTAGCGTGGCTCAGCAGTACGCAGCCACACACATATACGTATATCAACATATAACGCTTCGTAGCCAAGAGTGGGGAGGCTACGAAGCACCGCACAAAGAGGACACGGAGAATAGGGAACGCTGTATAACTGTGTTCTATCTCATTCTCTCGCAGGCTATATACTATAAGATCTATATATATGTCTCTTTTTAGTGTCGCTCTTTCGTTTCATCGAGTCTCAAATCACTCCCAACGATTCTAAAGAAGTTTTCTCTTCAATTAGTCGAATTAATCGACATTCATGCTTGTCACTGACGTGTTCCATTCTATTTCAGTATGAATCACTCGATTGACGGGTAACAGGTGCATTTATTACCTCATTATTTGTAAAAACTGAGCATTTCTCTAGGTTTTCCAGTGTGTTGACAGCCTGTGTTTTCAAGATTCTCAATCTTTTGTTGTTAACGCATTATCTCTCGCCTACCTGCTAAAATTCGTGAAAATGGCAAAAGGTTCAAAACCATTGAATCATGGACGAGGGAAACCATAACAATACAAATTTAGATTTCTGTTGTGTGTCTGTACTTTTGTGTTTCAAAATCCATTTAACAAAACCAAAACCTACACTATTCAAACAGCTATGGGATTAGTAGTAGCGCAACAGAAGTGAAAGTAGTAGCGGTAGCAGGAGGACACATGAATAGTTTCTCAAGTAGCGCTCTGGCGAGGTACTTATCTATTACTCTGAGGTATTACTAGCAGTAACGAAACGTAGCTTGGAGCGGAGCAAAATAATTGATCGGGCGTTTTTCGCTACCTTATCCACTAACCTTCTGTTTTCGTTGATATTGTTGCTATGAAGTAGTTAATGCAAACTCTGTGGAGAAGCATAAATAGTTATTTATCAATATTAAACTTTCTGTATACGGATTTACATTCCACGATTATGCGGAACGTCTACAAATTCTTATAGGTAATAGTGCGCGGTGATTTTTACAGCACCCTTTATATGTAAGTAAATCGCGTAATGACCTATACATAACAACTATTGCCATGACTGTCGCCTTCGGCCGTAAGAGCATCAAGTGCGCCACTATACATGTACGATTGCGTTTGTTGTTGGTGTGGTTGCTTCTGGTATGTATGTATCTCTAGTGGCATTTTGTTGCGCGTAAGACCAGAAAATTGAATTATTAAAATACTTAATTAGTTAATTAAAATTCGATAGCTCTAGGCGAGCGTGCTCTCATACACACACATCCATATTTGTACATGTTGGGATGTGCGCATAACGATCCTAGCACACATAACTCACTTGTATAGCAACGAAAGTGCTTTGGGCACTTCGCTCCACCACATTGTGCTGGCGTAAGACTCTGAGGCATGGCTTGCCATTTGCATCGTTCCTATCTTAGCCTTTCCTCTATTAAGAGCCTTTGCATATGCTTTGTACATATGTATACGTATTTTTCCTGCAGCTGTAGTCGTGTGTCCGTTTGCCTGCATGGTGAAATTTCTACAAACAAAAGCATGCTTACCTTAAAGTTAGATCCTTGTTGTTGCACTTAAATTGCGTTGTTGTTGTTGGATGCTGCGAGACAGAAGAGCACTTCTACATGAGTTCATGACTTGCAAGCATCGTCCTTCTTCATGCAACTAGCAAAACTCCCATAACCACGCCATTAGCTATCTGCCAACCTCTCTACTTTCTTCGGGTGTGCTACTCGTATTCTTCGCGCCTTCGCCTTTCGAGTCATACCTGTGACATGACTTTGTTGCCACTTATGATATGCAATACGAAATCTTCTTCCAACTACCAGTACGCTTCAATGTCCGATAAATTGCAATACAAGCACAACTTACAATAACAACAAAAAGTTCAGCAATATCTGTGGGCGTTTCATGCCTGCCATTGCAAACTCTCCTTGGCTAGTCGATTGTTCATTGTGTGAGACGGAGTGGTGTCACCTCTGCACTTAAGTGCCACAACCATCTGTGTATTACAATTTGTGGTTGCTGTTCTTGTAGCATTCTGGCAACACTAAACTTTGCGTGACCAGCTTTTGTTGGTGACGCGTGCTATGGTTGTTTCAGCTATGCTGCTTCAGCTCAACAGAATTCCTGAAGCGAACAAAGCGACGTACTGCAGAAATACTTGAAAATTGTTGAGCAGATATGAACGTAATCAGTTTGTTAGGTCAGTGAAACAGTCAGTGGATCAGACACGCAGTCAATGAATTACTCCGTCAGTCAGCCATTCAGTCACCTAAGCAGTACATCAGTGAACTCTTGTCAGTTTTGGTAAACCTCAAAGCCATCGCAATCATATTCACTTTCATGCAATCATTTGTCAGTTAGCCATACAGACATGTAGACAGAGAAACAGACTGAGAGACACGCAGACATACAAGCAGATATATGGTTGTAGTTCATATCTCCTGCAAATTGATTGCTGTCAGTTATTGCATGTCATGTTAGGTTGGAGTGTTGTTGCAACAAGTGCACCTCTGCAATTAATGCAACCACCATCTCATCACGTCGTTAGTACGATAGTAACCAAGTTTTTGTTGAATATTGTTGTTGTTCCGCTTACCGGCATTGCGCAGAGCTAGGGGCGAAGCATATTTGTTGGCGGGTTGCTAGTTAATGAATTTGACTAACCGAAGTTCCACAAAACCAAATTTGCATATGTCAATTCATCTCAGGGACATAAATTGAATGGGAAAGTCCAAAAATATTAGAACAAAGTATTGAAGAACGTATTAAAGTACGTCTTGATTCCAAGTGATTTATATGTTTGGCTACCTAACTGCAGTTTGGCAAGTTCTCATAAAACACAAATCGCGTAAAGCCATTCAAAAGGCCTGGAACGCAGGTTGGTTATCTGGTTGTATGATACTTAAACCAAACCCATTCTGACACATACTGCACTTTAGAAGAAGAAAAGGTCGTATTATACGAGTATGCAGGCTAAGCTCAAATAACGTTGAGGAGTAGCGACACAGGCATGGGATTTGCGCGGGCATCACGGAACATTTTTCCTCTCCATGTCGTTATCTAGATAGTAGTAAGGCTTTTTACAGCAAAGTTAAGTCGAGTGACTTGATGGTCATCCGAGTAGAGTTGAATTCATTGAAGAATATATGAGCCAGCACGCAGCTTCTCTTATTGCTTCCTCAAGAGAGAATGCAGAGGACAAGATGATAAAAGAATCATCCATCTTCAGTACAATAGAGAAGAGCAGGAACTTCTTATTAGCAATATGGGCCGGTGGTCTCCAAGTTGCAATTTCAGACACAGTTTAAGGTGTCGTTCTCAAATAGGTCCAATCGGAACAACGAGCTAACTTAACCGAAAACTATAGTCACGATAGTCTTAAACGAAATAAGGCCCCCCGTATAAAGGGCCTATTTGATATTAGACAGTCCGACAGATACCTCAAGAAAACGATGCGCTTTGCTTCTGGGGTTTTGACGACATTGAAATGCTGCTCAACGAGTTTGTATGCTATTATGTGAGGATACAGTGCACAGAATGCTCTTTGGCTATCTGAGGAAATGCAGATAAGCGTCAAAGTTGGGCTTTTCCGAAAGCAAATATTATATTTATATGTTATGGAGTCCCTCTTGAAAGACTCTGAGCTAACCATCCCTTAGTACCGGTCTGAAGTTCGTCTCAAAAGCACCCGCACTAGTCCCACCATCCGTAAGCTTCGACGCATTTGTGTCATATTTCCGAGTCGGTTTCCATGTATGGTTTACCTGATTCTAATAGTGTCCGATCTAAAAAATATATCTTAAAATTCTCAGAGATATTTAGCGCACGAATTATTGCATTGTGAAATATTAGTAAATCTCGCGCTGCTAAGAAGCGTATCCAATTCAATAAGCAGGCCCAACATTACTGGAAAATGCCGAAGCTAGTATGTAAGCCAAAGATTTTCTGCAGTAAATAAAATTAAGGAGATCTTAGACATTGTCCCGAGACACGTGGGTATCGCGGGTAACGAGACCTCTGACTTCTTAGCTAAGATGGGCTCTGAGGCCAACTTCTTTGGTCCAGAGCCCGCTTTGCCACTCCCCTCTGCGGCCATCACGGCCACGGTTAGCAAATGGGTAACTACCACCCACAAGCGAGCTTGGCAGGCTGAGAGAGGCTGCAGATGGACTAAACTGATGTTACCTGTCATGTCCGATCGACTGTCGCAAACCCTTCTGTCATTAAGCAGAGGGGAGTGCAGACGGCTGGTTGGACTGAAGACGGGCCACTTTCTGTGGGCAAAGCACATGGAAAGGTTGGGCATCTCAGACAGTGTACTCTGCCCAGCTTGTGAAGAGGAGGCTGAGACGGCGGACCACTTCCTGTGTGTCTGCCCCGCCTTCGCTCGAATCAGGTTTGAGGTCTTTGGCACTGATGTATTAAGAAGCGACCATCTTGGCTCCTTGGCACCACAAGATCTACTCAGATTTCTTCGGAGATCGGGTAGATTTAAAGAAAATTAAAAGGGAATCCAAGTGTAGTACAATGGACTCAATTAATGTCTGAGTGCTGCACTTGCTAGTTGTCCCGACAAAAAAAAAAAACAAAGACATTCATTATTCTTGGTAGACGCGCCGTTAGAGTAGGCACTGACTTTCTTAATGTTCAGTGTAGAGTAATGAAGCACTTGACAAATTGACGTGGCTCACACGTGGAAATGGCAGAACAAGTAATGTGTCACGACAAAGTTTTTATCAGAGGCAGACTTCGCTTTCAATGTTCACTGAATTTGGTTGCACCGCGCAAAGGGCCTTGCGAATTTCCTAAAATTGTAAAAGTGTAAAAGTTTGAACTACCTTAAATTTCCTATTAATTAAAAACAAAAAAGTTTGATGTCGGTGTACGCAGTTTCTTCCATACAAAAAAATTCGACCATTACAAAAAGTAAGAAATAATAATAATTATCAATATATATATGTATATTTATACACCATACATAAACAATAGATCAGATCATAATATTTATCGGTATAATGATGAAATGTTACGATGGACTGAGCTGATGCCAACAAAGTGGCTCAACATTTGTATGGGATAATGACATGTTGCAACGGTAATACCTACTGTTGTGTCCAATGCCATGGATACGGTAAATTGTGATTTTCATACAAATGCAGCTATTTGTTGCATGCCACGCTTTACTGCTAATTCAATTTGAGCGGTGTGGCCTCCACCAAACACAGCCTAAGCGCTTGTATAATGCATTAACAAGCACTTATATGGATGTGCGAGTGTGTGATAATGAAATGTGACATTACAACAAAACAGAGAGGTGTGAAAATTATGGATTTCTCGGAAATTTGTACACAAATCATTCAGCGTGGCCATGGCACGGCATTTCGTGTATAAATTGTAGACGTGTGTTTTGTGATTCAGTCAGGAGCTACTGTGTTTATTTTATAATTTCAGGCATGGAAGACGAATATAAGAGACTGCGACGCAATGCAGTATGGCAAAACCATGTTTTATACCTCAACCTAGTTCTAAACTTGCGAATTTCAATTTGTAGCCAATGCCAAATTATTCCTTTTGCCACTTCTTCCGCCTCCCGAATGAGTTTCCGGTACGGTGGAAAATGGTACTGCAGTATCAAGTCTGGTTGCGTGACCACTTATTGTCTCGCGCTCTGAACGCAGCTGTTAAATGGATATACCCTTTCTGGTCATTTCAATGGTCCGTCGACGCAGTCGCACGATCACAAACTTGCGAAAACCTTCGTAGTACGAAGTTTTTCCGTGTTGGCCTCTCCAAATCTCTTTATGCTCGCATTGCTACTATTACTAGACCCCTGATTGAGTGTAATAAAATCTTTAAATTTTTTGAGGTAGATTTTCATTTTCAAAAGATCGCCTATTGAAATTTTTGAATATTTATTATAATTGAATTGTACTTTCTACGGCTCTGATGGCTATACTCAAAATATAGTAGAGTTCTAGAAATGTTTCAAGAGCTGGGTCAAACGCTGGCGTGAGAGCCTTACAGTTGATGGGGAGTACTTTGAAGCCGATAATATCACTTTTAAGAAATAAAATTTTTTTTTTTATTTGTCTGAATATATCCCGGGAACTTCTTAATCAAGGTGGTATAATAGCCTCATATTTCGAAATTTATATGGTAAATAACCGTCATCGCACAATGCGTATTTCAAACTTACATAATTTTTAGATATTTTTTCTCCATAAAAATGATATACTTTTTTTTTACTCCCTCTCCTCCCAAATATGTTATTATTATTATTAGAAGGCCATTACGCAGTGCGACCAGAGCTGATATATTGTGAAAGGCCTATTTTTGTAACCCTAGAGTTTTAGGCTTTTTGAAAAATTTAGCACAATTTTGGGTTTGTTGTTCCAAAGATTGCATGGAGATACTACGATACCACCAAGGTGGTGAAGTCTTTGTCTGCCCAACGCAGGACATTCATAAAACACATGTTCTCAGCTTTCTATGTCCATTTCGCAAAAGCGGCAGACATTGGTCTCAGATAGACCAATATTATTTAGCCTCAGGCTGCAGTGTACAGGTCACAGGATATCCTGTTAAAAGACGCAGATCTACTCTGTTTAGTGAGAGAAGTTTGTCAGATATTCCTTTGTTGGGACTTAGGAATAGTTTGGCTTGACGCTGACCGGCACAGTTTAGCCAGTGTGCGGCAAGCTTTCTTTCTTCCCATTTCCTAAGGAATTCATTAAAGTGGCCTTTGGGAAGTCCACAGAAAGGTTCAGGACCAGCAAGTTTCATATTTGCTCCTCGTTTTGCAAGGTCAGCCATTTCATTTCCCTCATGTCCTTCATGTCCCGGGATCCAGCCTAGTGTTACTATGTTGAGGTTTCCTAACGTGTTGAGAAGGTTTAGGCAATCATTTACCAATTTAGAGGTGATAGTTGTTGATGGAAGGGCTTTTAGAGCCGCTTGGCTATCTGAAAGTATGTAGATGTGAGTACCTCTCATTTTCCTGCTAAGGCATTCTCTCACACATATTTCAATGGCATGTATTTCTGCCTGGAATATTGTTGGGTAGAGTACCATCGAAATCGATTTTTTGAATTTAGGCCCATTGATTCCTGCCCCTGTTCTACCATTTTCCAATTTAGACCCATCAGTAAACCATAGCTGAGAGCCAGGTTTGAAAGAATAGAATAGTTCTCCAGTCTGTGCGTTCATTAATTATAACTTGGAAGGTCCTGAAGAGTATTGGTTTGGGTGATAGAAGAATGGGACTATGTAGTAAGTCTTCTAAGATCTTTAAGTGTTCTTTCATATCCCCACTTTTAAGTTCAGATATACCTTTTAATCTTAAGGCACTCGAGCGAGCTTCCCTTTCAATTAGAATTGGAAGCGGTGGTATGTTCAGGAGCACACCCAACGCATCCGTGGGACATGTTTTCATAGCCCCTGCAATACCAACACATATCAGGCGAGGCAGTTTGTTTAATTCGTTTACTGCCTTCCTTTGCTTGACCTTGGGCCACCAGGCTAAGGATGCATAAGTGACTATGGGTTTCACAACTGTGGTGAATGTCCAGAAGGTCATTCTAGGGTTAAGTCCCCATGTCTTACCAAAAAGCCTTGTACAGGCAAAGAATGCCCTTGTGGCTTTTGAAGTAACTCTCTCAATAAGGGAATTTCACGTAAGCGTTTTGTCAAGACTGACGCCAAGATAGTTCGCTTCTGTCGAGAGCTGAAGTGTTGTTCAATTTTAGATTTATGTTCCTTCTCCTAGTAAACGGTACAAGTGTTGTTTTGGATGGGTTGATGGAGAGCCCTTTTTCCGTGCACCATTTGTTTATTATTGTAAAGGTTTGCTGCATGCGATCCGAAATGGTTTCCTCATGCCAGCCTAATACATAAACTACTAGGTCATCAGCGTAACCCTGAGTGTGAAAACCTAGGATGTTCAGTTTGTGGAGAAGTTCATCTATGACTAGAGTCCACAAAAGAGGAGAAAGTACGCCACCTTGAGGGCAACCTCCTGTGGCTTTGATAGATTTGATTGTTCCTCCTAGTTCGGTGCTGATCGTCCTAGATTTCAGCATGAATATTATCCATCTAGTGATGGGTTCAGGTACCTCGTTTAGATATAGGACATTATAGGAAGTGTTATCAAAAGCCCCTGAAATGTCAATAAATGCACATAGAGCTATCTGTTTGGACTCAATAGCCTTTTCAATAACTGTTACCAGGCTGTGTATTGCAGTCTCAGTGGATTTTCCCTGTTGATAGGCAAATTGAAGTCGATGCAGTGGGAATTTAGCTAGATTGTATTCCCTAATATACTGATCAACTATCTTTTCCATTATTTTAAGGAAAAATGAGCTGAGACTAGTTGGTCTGTATGATTTAGGCAATTGTTCGGGTTTTATCCCTACCTTTGGAATAAATACAACCTTAACCTCAGCCCATTTTGTAGGCAAATATCCTAGCAGTAAGCTTGCTTTGTATAGTCAGGTCAAATTAGGCATAATATGGTGTGCACCCTGCTGTAAAAGACAGGGGAATATCCCATCAGGACCAGGAGATTTGTATGGGCTGAATGTTGATATCGCCCATTGTACCCACTTTTCATGGAATAGCTTGTTTGCTAGTTTTAAGTTCTCAGCACTCGCAGATGTAGTAGATTCTGCCGGCACAGAGATCTCGTCTAGCACAAGTGATCCAGGGAAGTGAGTGTCCAGCAGAAGTTGACTGGTTTCCTCTGGATTCCTTGTGTAGCTTCCATCTGGCTTTTTCAGGGTACTAATGCCGTTTGAGTGATCTTTTAGTAGGGCTTTTTGGTTACGAATAGCATTCGGAAGACTACAAATCTTTTCACAATGATTCCTCCAAGTAGCCCTTTTAGATTTTGTTGTAGTTGGTTACGGCTGTTGAGTAGGAGGACCAGTCCCCCGTTGCTTTAGCTCTATTCCATAAAGTTCTTGTTTCTTTACGCAGGTCGGAAAGTGTACTATTCCACCAAGGAACATTTTTTTGTAGCGTTTTTATTTTTATTAGGCAACTTTCGTGAAACGCGGATGTTATGTTTGAATGTAGTTCGTTCGATTCGAACTCAAGCTCAGATATAAGCTGAATGTGACGCTTAGAGTAGTTAACACTTTGTTCTAAGCAAAAGTGAAAGTAGTCCCGATTAGTTTTTCTGGGGTTTCTGTAAATTGTCATTTGTGGCTTGGTCGCACCTACTATATATCAAATCTAATATGTCTGTGATCCGACATAGATGTTTCCTCTGACACATGCCCATTTGAGACTTCAGACAAAGCATTAAGATAAGAGAGAGTAATGTCACGGACTTCTCCCCTGATTGCATTAATGAAAGTCGGTTCGTTGCCTCGATTTAGGAAAGATATATTATGCCTAAGTAGAAATTCAAGAAGGTACTCACCTCTTGGATTTATGTTTGTGCTCCCCCACGCTGTGTGGTGCGTATTTGCATCACAGCAGAGGATTCACCGGAGACGTTTTTGTTGACAGTATTCCACCAGGGCTATAACCTCCCTTGTTGAAGGCAAGTACTACCTCATGCTCACCTTTGTTCGTTGGCACTTTTACCCAAATGTCCACCAAGTCTTCTATAATAAACTGTGAAATTGGGATAAAGGTTAGTTGATTATTTATTATAAACGCCGCTCTGGGACGGTCTTTGTTAGCAGCATATATCAACTTACCGTTTACGCTCTGGAGTCCCAGAATGACTCCTTTACGTACCCATGGTTCTTGAATGAAAGCTACATCCAAGAGTTCTTGGTTAAGTCTCCTCGTAAGCCGTCCGAGGCTGCTTTTTCGTGTTGGAGATTTATTTGAACGCATCCGAGTTGACTTCTGCTGTTATGCGGTTTTTGATTTGGCCAGGTCATCTAGTGATCCTTCGTTTGACAATGGCTGCCTTTTTCTTACCTCGGTTGCCTTTCAGCAGGGCTGCTTCCTCGGCGAGCATCTGATCCCCTCTTCGAGCCTTCTAATGGCTGTGCGCTTTTTTATCGGCCTGCAGCGGGGGCCGCATGCGAATACCAGAGTTGGGTTTTACCGAACCCGTAGTTCAGCCAATTGTTCAAGGTTTTTATGACCTCTGCGGAGATTGGCTCGATAGCAACAGTGATTTCTACCACAGTACCCTTGCGCACTCTGTTGAGCACCCGCCTGTCTTTCGTGTCAAGGCCCTCATTTTGGCCATCAAGGAGGCTAATAATATCCTCAATTGAGGTGCTGTCCAATTCTGGAAAGTGACCAACGAAGATTTGTGGACGCGGTATACCTGCCTCCTGTACAAGCTTCAGGAAAGATGCACTTCCACGGCTTCAGCTTAGGAATTGCTTCCTTTAGCCAATTAGCCGTATCATCGCAGCCGCATGAGATAACTACATATGTATCCTGGGCGAAAGGTGCAGCTATTAAATTTGGGCTTTGCAGCACCAGTCTGCTTTTTCCTTATAGCCTCCAGGATAGCATGTTGTATGGCCGTTAGTTTTTCCGTCGACCATATTGTAGTTGGATAGTCAGGAGGTATTATTCTCAACTTCGTGCTACACGCCGCGTCTTTGTAAGACTTTTTTGTTAAGTCTACCTTGACTTCTGGATTAGGCACTGCTGCCTTTGGTCCTTCCGTTGCGGTAGTCTCGTCTGGCTTTTCTTCCAACGCTAGAGCTGCCCTGCACATTGGCACGCTTAGGGGAGCTTCGCTTTGGCGTGGTGCTGCTGGAGCGTTGTCGCTTCAGATCAGCTGGTTTTTGAACCAGCTCTCTTGCCTCGTCAATGCTGTGACCCTTTCTCTGGAAGTACTTTAGACGCTTTCTGGCGGCACCACACAGCCGCACCTTGTTTTCATCCTTTCTTCCTGAGTCACGAGTGGGAGAAGCTAGTAGTTTCTCCTCTTCCTTTGGTGATATTGCAGAAGCTTTGCCATCTGGCCCCAGAGCCATGTCGTCAACTTCCATATCCTTGCCCTCCGCTGGCAGTTGGAGGGCATTGGTTGCCCTTAGCTGCCTGCGATGTTGTTGGTAGTTCGGCACTGTTTACCGAAAGGTCGTTATCGACCTGGTTAATATTAGGCACTCGCGCACTTTTTAATAAATTAATGTTTGCCATGTGGTTCCACGAGTAAAGGGGAAGGGAAGGTCGAGCCACGATAGTGCCCTGGTGTCGCGGTAAGGCTAATTACAACCAGAGGGCGCCCCATATCTGAAGGTCACCGTTATAAGACACACTTACGTAGTGCCATTCATCCTATAGGCACGGTTCGAATTACACCTAGGATTACGGGTTTTTTCGAGTTTTCCCTCTCTAGATCCGCCATTTTTAGTTAAAAGCAGGGGCACCTCGTGCAGGAGTGGCATTCTACCGCAATGGTCGGCCTTTGGGCTACTGGCACAACTGCCATACGGCTCTGTGTGCATTACCCCAAGAAGCAACGTACACTTCACCCCCAAATATGTTATGTGTCGATTATAATCTTATAAAATGAAGTCCCTAAATATGCCAATGCCCATGCGCATAATTCTCTAATTTGAACAGGGTATTCCGTAGTTTGGAGCTAAATTCTTCTGTAAGATATTTTTCGACACAAATTGCATAAACTTTCAAAAAAGGCGTGCGTATAAGCCAAAATATTTAAAAAAATCATGAAATAAATTTTCTAACTGCAATAAATCGAATATAACTCTACCGATTGGAGTACTATTTTCGTGCTATCAAACTTTAAAATGTTAATTATGAGTCTGCTTATTGTAATTAAATGTTTGCTCTTTCCTAATAATACTAAAATTTTGAAAATGAAAGGAACGTTTTATAAAATTCTTGTTTGTATTTAAATATGCTTGCCGTGTGCTAAACTTCACTAAGCGGGATAGCAGGCACGGCAAAGATGAAAAATACATGTTTTCTGATTTCTACAATAAAAAAATATATAAAAGCGCTACGAACTTATTCCCCAACCTAATATATCTGTGGATTTTGTTACTCATTACTTTTTCGTATATATTGGCAGAGCAGCGCCGGGTGTTTGCTAGTGTACTTTTATATACATATATACATTCTATACTCTCTTGTCTTTTATTAATCTTTTCTTAAATTAACTCTAATCCATTTGCTCTTCTTCTTTTGCAGATGAACGCCAGGACATACAAAAGAAGACCTTTACAAAATGGATTAACTCACATTTGTTGAAAACCCAGTGCACACCAGTGATCGACTTGTTTGAAGATTTGCGCGATGGTCATCGATTGTTGGCGTTGCTTAGTATACTCACCCAATCACAGTTGGTAGGAGGAAATTATTTGTTTATTTTTTGTTGTTGTATAACAGTATTTATCCTGCATGTTTTTAGTGTAAATTAATAAGTTAAGAATGTGCTTGAAAAATGGATAGATAGGATCATTATCATTGAGTAGTGAGGGTGGTGAAGGGGCTATGTAGTATCTTCGAAGATATGGCTGGCTTGTTAAGCTAAGGTAAATTAACGTGAGCAGACTTAGGTATTGCAAGCCAATTTGGTGGGCAAAAGTGGTTGATTAGGCTACCCCATTCGTACACGCCGCACACCAATAACATACATGCCTGCATGTCGAGAGTTAGGATAGGTTAAGTTGATATTAAAAATAGTTCACTCGGTGGTCACAAGGGTCTTCTGTAAGTAAGAAGTGCGTCTCTTTTAAGCACTCCATGAAAGTTGAGGGTTTTGCTAGCTTTGAGGTTTATTTCTTGTGAAAACGAGCGTGCAAAAATGCAAGATCCTTTAATTTTATTTGACACACCAACCAGCCAACGTACGTTGAGTTGATTGATCTAAAGCCGAACTGAATTAAAATCGTGTCGCGAATGACCCTGGGACACCAGTGTCCAGCCAGCTTATCAGCCATATGGTTATCTGCGATATCACTATGAAAATGAAAAATTCCTTTCCTTAGCTTAGAGTATTGATTGTTGTTTGGGTATGGGAATCCTAATTGACTGCTTCGTTGGCAGTGATTACTTTGGCTTTAAAAAAATGTGGAGTTCCACGCAGGTTCAGCGCGCTTGGTCTCTGAATGTTGCACCCCGCACAAGCCCCTCGTGCAGGTATATAAGTATAGAATGAGTAGGGGGTTTGTTGAAAAAATAAGGGGGATTGTGAAATTACGCGGGCTACGTGCATACGACTTTCGATTATTAGTTTTGGTTATGTTGGTACACTCGTCTCGAAGATAAGTTCACGGTTTTAGCAATTTGTGAGAGGTATAAATAAATAAGACAAATGTTTTGCGACTTCGACGATTTTCTCCTATCGTCTCTTGGCTATCCCGCACACTCACATTGAGACGATTGGGCTTTGGTTTCGATGTCATAACCATATATTCATGATTCGTCACCAATATTAACCAATATTAAGCAAATATGGATGATCGCTGGCGTCATTCAACAATTCCTGAGCGATGCTCAAAACGTTGATTTTGGTCAAAATTCAGCAATTTTGGAACAAACTTCGCTGCCACAAGCTTCATGTCCAAATTTTCCGAAAAGGTTGCCGATATACCGACATGTTCAGCGACGATTCTCTATAACAATTTTCTTCACTTTCTCAACGATTTCATCGGTTGTAGATGAGTTGAGGCGTCCAGAGCGAGCGTCGTCATTCACAACTTCTCGACCTTCGTAAAAAGTTTGTACCACTTGTAAAAATTTTTTTGACTCAAAGTACTCTCACCTTATTCCACTATTAACATTTTAAGTGTTTTTGATCACTTAATTCAATTAATTTTGATCAATTTTTTTCGATAGCAGAAAATCGCCGAACACACAAAACACTTGTCTTGTTTATGCCTCTCACAACAAACTAAACATGCTATATTGCTAAAACCATGAACATATCTTCGAGGCGAGTGTACCAACATAAACAAAAGTAATAATCGAAAGTCAAATGTACGTAGACCGTGAAATTAGAAAATTCCGCTTATTTTTTTAACAAACCTCGTATATATAAAGATATATTCTGCGCATTCCCAGTGCGAATGAAAAGTTACTAAAGCAGCATTTAAAATGACGTTGAGCGATGGAGTCGAGATGGCACTACTGCTCCACCGAATCAATTTCTCAGTTGTTTAACCACTCAATGTCTTTGGTATTTTCGAATTCCAGAGTTAGAGAATTGACATATTCATGCCTATTATGATAAACGTCAGATAATATGCGGCGGGAATTAACTCGATCCGCACTCGATTCACTTTTTCACTAAATGTTCCCTAGGTGACTCTGGATACCCACTTTTAAGCTGGTTGATAACGCCCTTCCGAAATGCCGGAGCTAATACACCCCAAAGCCGTTTCAATAAAAGCCATAGCTCGGGTCGCAATACTGTTGAACGCACAATAGGTGTCTGGAAGAATTGGTGTCGATGCTTGCTCTCAGCTCGCCCACTTCATTATTCTCCGGAAAAAGTGGCTCAAATTGTTAATGTTGCGGCGGCACTTCACAACATTTGGATCCATTATAATATTTCAGACGAATATTTAGAAGGGGTTTTTGAAAAAAGAAGAGTATGAAAATGGCGAGCCTGTACAACATCAAAGATATACCAATGAAGCAAACCAAATCCGGAATGAAATGCTACACAGCTTTTTATAAAGAAGCATTTTTTTGTTTTCATTAACGTACATAAATATATGTATATTTGTATATATTTCTTAAGAACAAAATAAAAACAGCCTTTTTGGCAAATGTTGCACTTTAAAACTTAAGCTAAACAAAATTTCTAACTCACAGTCATTTTTTCACCCTTAATTTTTCAATAGCATTTGTTTCCATAGCCATATTATGTCTTTTTGTCTCCTCAAGAAAAGCTAGGGGAATTTCATTGTTTTTCTTCTGGTGATCACCCAGACGGTCAACCGACCTAGTCAGATTTTTCAGTTCTTTTTTTACATTTTTAAAATGTAGTTCCTGTGCCCCAACACCTTCCGAAACTTTTGAATATAACCTCTCCTGCACACCGATTTGCTTGTCTAACAAGTCAAACTGCTCTGGTCTCTTTTTTTTCGGAGTTTATTTCGAATGTTTTGGTTATTTTCCACATCGTCATTTTCCAACAACTCTATGCAGATGGCGTCTCTCGAAGTATATGAATTTGTACCCTCACGAGCTCTCTTCGATGTAGATGGAGTAATGTCTTCAACCACCTGCTCTGAATTTAGTGGAGTGGCATGCTCAACAATTCTCCTCTGAGGCACTCCAAACTCTTTTGAATTTTTAGTGCCACCAACACAGTCGTTTAGGCCCACTAGAGCAGCAACATCTTCTTCTAGCGACGATAAAGGTAGTTCCCTATTTTCGCCTCCACCAGTTGCTTGTAATTCCCTTTTATTGTGCGCCAAATTTTTCTTTACTGCTGATTTAAAATCTGACCAAACCTTTAATTAAAACGCAAATAAGTACTTATATTCTCAATGAACTTTTGAATTATCAACAAACCTTTTTCCATTCTGAAATACTCTTCGATGGAGGTCCTAATGAATTCAGTTCCTCACGCACACTCTCCCAAAATTGCTCTACCTCGTTAGGAGCACTTCTGGTAAAATTTTTTGCAATATCGGGACGCTCCTTCATACGAGATATTAAACCTTTAAATTTCTCTCTGGTGGTTGTGCGTTTCCTAAAAAATATAAATTTTGCAATTTGTATAAATTTTGCCAATATATATTATATAATCCGAAAAAAAAACAAATAAAAATGTTTTTCCTTACATTTTATTGTTCTCCATCTTTATTATAATAATATCCGCAACACAATGACCTGCGGATGAGAAACGAGTAAATTTGTTTGAAACGAGTATTGAATGCGTTGTTGGTAATGCCATTTTTTTTAATCGATCCGTGAACCACATTATCGATCTGCATACTGCTTTATCCGACTTTTATTATGATACCGAATACTGTCGGATCGAGTATAACTCCCTCCGCAACCATCCGGCGGATACCATAATAGGGGTGATTAAATTGCAAAATAATGATTTGTATGAGGAGTGTGACAGAACTTTGAAACGAGTTTCAGCGGAAGTATTCAACATTTGTAACAAAATATTAATAGCTTGATTTGGTTGATGTTAAAAAGGAATAATAGAAAATTGTAAGAGGAAAATAGAGTTTTTTTCTTTCGGGAAATAAACAAACAATTTTCTACAATTTCCTTAACTCAGTAGCTCATTCAATAAAGTTCACCGAGAACTGAGTTACAGCCTTCGATATATATACAACCTTATGTATTCTCTCAAACGAATTTCGAATTGTAACTTTGAGCTGGTAAACCTCTGCGTGCAGAAGAAGCATTGATTTGAGAGAGGCGAGAGGAGCAGATGAAACAAACAATCCTGGAAACTACTGAGCGGCCCATATTCTTGCTGTTACGTTTATTGGTCCACTGTTTTCAATTGCTAGGCTGATTGGATACACTCATTGGTCCTCCTAAGTGAAATCGTTTGAAAAAAGCATATTCGTCTCAGACGCGGGGCGAGCACATTAAAATACTTTGTGAAAACAGTTCTGAAGGTTTCAATTCTATTGCTTGTAATATTTTTGATGAGCAAAAATCCTTGGTGCTTTCTCTTACTCTTAATAATCTCTAAGCTCAGAATCCTATATCGCAGATTGTACGATGTTATAGTATCATTTGTGTGCATTCCGCGAAGCGCAAATCTCGTGAAAATTTACTGGATCCTCTCTAAGCGCTCGCAATGAACTTTGAGTGCCGAATAAATGTTATTTAGAGTCCAAAGGCATTTGAAATTCATGGATTTGCGTTTATGAAAACCGAGTTTTTAGATCGCAGTTAGATTTATGTATTTTCTATGGTATTAAAAGCTTAACTTAGTGTCGAGGTAAGCACTTAAATACTTTACAGTTTCAAAGCAGAAAAACGTAACATCCTGACCATATGCAAAATTGAATGTTATTGGTAAAATAAGCAGCGAAAAGCAAATTAACAAAAATCCTTTACTTTTAAAAAATAAAATCTGTAAATCTTGCGTAGTCTTAGCTTTAAATCGTCGACGCAAACGCTCGCCCAATTCGAGGGCTAATGAAAATCGTGAAAGGTAACAGTCCTAAAAGTCTACCTTGGAGTATACCAGAAGATACAGAAATTGGGCGAGAGAAACTGTCACAAACTTTGATGATTAATTTTCTGCACTTCAAGCCAGTTAAGAGCAGTTGAGTGAATAAGTATTCGTGATTTAAACTGCCAAAAGCCGTAACGAAGTCTGTGACCTGCTGTAGCGGAAATGTAGTTTTGTCGAGGCCTGTTCAATCTGTTGTTAATTATATAATCATTCAGCCCCCGATGTCAAATTATCATGGCAAATTATACACTTGAGCAGCATTTGCAAACGACAACACTTTATTACGGAAGGTTTGATCACGGAGTTGACGAGAATTGCGCACCAAGGTCAGGCGATTTGATCTCGCTAGACTTTTTCTTCTGGCCGAGTTTCTGAAGTCACAGGTCAATAAGCTGTCATCTAATATTATGAAAATCAACATAACTTAGCCCATTTTCAAATTCATCAGCAGCTATGCAATAGAGACATTGAAAATTTTTCCATGTCGCGGTGCAAAGCCGCGACGGATATTTGAGCGATGTATATTCCACGCGCAATGAATAATGGCATGCAAGGTCCTTCAAATAAAAAATAATATTATAATTTCGTTAATTCCGTTTATTTTATTCCATCAACATTAACTGAAACCTTTTTGAAAACCCTATATTTTCACGTTACGCTTTTAAATTATCTTGCCGAGTGTAGGAGGAAGGAAATATGAACCGAATTAGAGATATTTAGTTGAACAGTAGATAGTAGGGGAGGATGAAGATATCCAACTCAGCTCATCCTCAGGGTAAGGGAGGGTGAAGTGCAGAAGGCAAGTGTTTCGTATTGCATAGAAATAGCAAAGTCAAGGACTTGTGGGTGTGGTGTATGCAAATTACAGTCGAATAATGAGTGACAGGTGGAAAATACGGAAACACACAAGCAGTAGGATAAATGCATTTGAATGTGTTAATGTTTGTGAATGCAGTTCCACGACACTCAAAAGCGATGAAGTATTAGCGTATAGTTATTTGTAAGTACATCGTCAGAAGAGTATCCACTGATGTATAGGTTGTTTATTAGTTCTGTGTAGCAAAGCAATTTATATATATTTTACAAACATTTCTTTCACATTTCTCTTACATTTCTACTACCTTTCATTCCATTATGCCAACTGCTCATGCAATTACGCTTCACTTGTTTAACTCAAATGAATTGCATGTACCATCCGCACTCGCTCTCTCACAGAAACCGGAAAGGGGTCGCATGCGCGTACATCACATCAACAACATCAACAAAGTTATCCAAGTGATACAAGAACATGGCGTCAAATTAGTGAATATATCCAGTGATGACATAGTCGCTGGTAATCCGAAATTGACACTGGGCCTGATCTGGCTCATTGCGCTCGAGTTTAATGGTCAAAATCTAGTCAAGAGCCAGTCTAGCAATGGTGTTGAGAAATCCCTCCTTGCATGGGCGTGCCAATTCGTCGAACCGTATGGCGTGCAGCTGCACGACTTCTCCACTAGTTGGGCGGATGGACGTGCTTTTCTCATCATACTCAATGCGCATCTCGACGATATTGATTTGAGTGCAGCGCTTACGAAACATCCATTGGCGCGACTAAAGACCGCCTTCGATTTGGCGCATAAGTACTTTAAGATAGAGAAACTGCTCGATCCTGAGGATGTGCACACACACAAACCCGACAATAAATCCATACAAATGTATGTGATGTGCTTGTATCACGCAATGGAATCGCGACGCAATCGCGAACGCAGTGACAGCGCCGGCGAGGCAGTGCTGTTCGATGAGAAGGCACAGGAAGCGTTGCCACCGCGCCCGCACACAAACATCACAGACCTCGATGAAGTGCCATTGGATAGCGCCGAAGAGGTATACTCGGATATGAGCAGCAGACCGGTAAGCGGCTCGGATGCGGTGAAGTCGCTTAAGTATAGCACTGATACAATGCGCAGCATCATGGATATCGGCATGGATGAGAGCAAACCGTTGGATTACTTACGCATGACGCACGACAAATCTCGACCCATTAGCACAGCGACAAATGCGTCGATTGAGATCACTAGCTATCAGGCGGCGTTGGAGGCGGTGCTTACACTGCTGCTAGAAGATGAACAAGTACTCTCACGCGAGCTGCTCGAACCAATTGATTTTCAGAGCGCCAAATTACAGTTTCACGAGAATGAAAATTTCATGCTGAAACTCACCGAACACCAACAGTATGTGGGTGAAGCCCTTGAAGAAGGTTCGAATTTGATCAATGAATCTCAGAAGACCTCGGGACTTACCACGGATGATCAGAATGAAATACGCCAGCAAATGGTGCTGCTGAATGAACGTTGGGAGACCTTACGTCTGCAGGCGCTCGATGTGCAGGCAAAGATACTCGCTCGTCTGGCTGAATTTCAGTCGCAGCAGATCGAGAAACTGCGGCTCTTTCTCACCAATGTCGAAGATCGCATATCTCACATGACGGACATTGGTCCAAGCTTGCCTTCAGTGCAGCAACAGATTGCCGAGGCGCGACAACTCAAAGAAGATTTGTGCAATCAGCAAACGCTGGTAGATAGCCTTAGCAATATGGTGGTGATAGTGAATGATGAATCTGGCAATTTCAACGATCTGGAAGATAAGTTGTCTGCACTTGGTGAACGCTGGTCGCATGTCTCCAAGTGGGGCGACTTGCGCATGGAGAAGCTACAACAATACAAATGCATCTATCGCTGGCTAGACACGCGCGAACAAGATCTGAAGGCGATGGAGAGCAAAGATGTTACCGATCTGGGCGGCATTACGAAGCGCATGAATGACCTGAACTATTGCGCTAAAGACCTTCTTGAATTGGAGCGCTACCTCATTGATTTGAGACAGATGGTGGCAGCTTCACTGCAGGAGGGCGATGATCAGGGTGAACGTGTATTGATGCAGTTGGAAAGTTTTGAAGATCGTTTGGATGCATTAAAACAGATCGTTGAAGTACAAACTGACCGCATCGAAGCGAAAGGCTTCAAGTTCGGACGCGATCGTGCATCCTACGATGATAGTCGCGTGGTGCGACCTGACGGTTGGGTGGATTTCCAACTGCTCATCAAATTTGGTGAAGAAAGTGAAGAGTTGAATGAGGAAGATATTACAGAAGTGCAAGAGTCACAAGACACCACATACCAAGAAGCATCACCAGAGGGTAATAAAAAACGCAAGTTGCGTAGCTCAGATAATTTTTATTTGCTCACCGGCCGCATAATGGAGGCAATCAACTTTCTTGATGACTGTGAAGACCGTTTGCATAATATACATCGCCAGAGTTTACGGAACCAAAGCGAAATTTTGATCGCGCTCGAGAAAGAAGTTGCAAAACATGCACCATTAACCAGCGAGCTGAAGCAACTCTATGAAGAGTGTGAACAGGAAAATATGAAACGCAATTTAATTATGGAGGCCACGCAGATTAAGCAGATTGATGAACGTTTTACCAAGCTCATTAAGCGTATAGTCGAACAGAAATCTGAAACATCACAAATAATAGCCAAGGAAAAGTTCTATAACAGCTTGACAGGTTTCAAGCTGGTGTTGGCCGATTCGCGCGACTGGTATAAGCAGCACTCACAGTCGGCAAGTAAAGCCGATTTGGAACAACGCTTGAGCCACATGGATTCGCTGTCTGGCGAGATCGCCGATGCAAAAGAGATCACGGCAACGCTCAGTGATGAGCTGCATGAATGGAAGCAGGACTTCAACATTTTCTATGAAAGTTGGAATGATATGAAGCGCGCAATAATCACACTCATACAAGACAAGGGTGGACTAGATGAAGTCACTCAGCGTCAGCAATGTTTAGAAGACTTTATGGTGAAAGTAGCCAGCGTCAAAGTGGTCGTCACAGATCTTGCGCACATGCAGCAACAGCAAAAGCAACTGAATGAGCTCGTCGAGGAGCTAGAACAGTTGAGAGCGGACTATGAGTATGTCTGCGAACGACGGCCCGATACTGCAGCCACTGAGTTTGTAGAGAATTGGGCGAAAATACCAGAGCAACTGAGTGAGCGAGTTATCAAACAGACGACGGCGATTGAAAATCTCAATCACTTCAATGCCGAGTATAATGCCATACTGAATGTGTTGCGTAAGCTGGAGGCGAAATTCATGCGTGACGATGCCGACAACACAGATCAGTCTTTACTTAACTGCCAGCCAGCGGTTGGTGACAGTAATCGGCTGAATATGGAGCTGCGCAAGATCGAAATTGACGTGATTAGTGCTCGAAACTTTAGCGAAATACTCATCAAGGATGCGGAGCCGGCACATCGTGACCACCTGCTCGCACAAATTAAGGAACTGAATGAGTTCTTTACAAAGGTGCAGGAGTTGCACAAAGGGCAGGCATTGAAACGTACGCAAGTGCTCGACAAAGCTGAAGAAGTCTTCAAGAGACTGGCAAAAACAGAAATATGGTTAAATGAGCTTGAGAAAAATACGCCGAAGACAAATATCTCTGAGATCAACAACTCCAATGAGCTGTTTCAAATAAAGAGTAGATTTCAAACACTCAAGGAAACCTGTGAACGCGAATCTGTGGGCTTTCGCGAGCTAAATGAAGTTGGTGGCGAGCTGCTACTACAAATGGATGAACTCAAAACAACGGGCGAGGAAGTGGACAGCAAATATGCGCAGCTGCCGAAGAAGTTTACGCGCTTGAGCGCACGTTGGACCGAGGTCACTTCGCTGGTGTACGCAAAGACAGCATTGTTGGAGCACATTTCTACACAGCTGGGTGAATTCAAGAAATTTATGGTCTCCGAGTCTGGATACCTGGATCGATTGGAGAATAAAATAGGCAGCACGCCGGAGAACGCGGATGCAGAGGAGATCATTGAAGAGTTGGATGTGAGTATTTTTTTCAGTACAAATTAGAAACTTTACTAATTCGTATGCATGTATGTATTGCAGGATCTCGAGAACGTACTGCGTGCACATTCTGAAGAGTGGTTGGAGAAAATTCAAGAAATTGGCAATGAGCTAATTGAAGATGAATTTATGGCGAATTCGATACGCGCCGAAATCGATGGTATTGTCGAGCGTTGGATGCAACTACAGCAGCGCGCTAAGCAACGCACTGAAATACTGGAGAAAGAGGTAAGCGAGGCTGAGCAATCCGAGAAGTGCATTGTGCAATTTGAGGCGTGGCTAACGCGCGTCGATGAGATACTCACAGAACATCTGGAGAATGATGTGACCATTGAGGATCTGCCGGATGATTTCCAAGTAAGTACTGTAATGTGAGTGAGAGGGAGAAAAAGGAAAACGCAGCTTTTGATCGAAGGACTATAATTTTATATATAAAGCTAGAGAGAGGAGGTTCTGCTTTTAATCGTAGGACTCTATATTACTTATAAATGAGAAGAGAAAGAGCGAGAGAGAGATAAAGATAGATTATAATTTCAATGAAAAGAATGCACTTGTGTATTTAAAGAGGAAGATAGAGAGGTATACAACTTTGCACTTAAGCACAGGAATACAGTTGTTCTATAAAGAAAAGGAACAAAGCGACGGAGATCGCATTTTCCTTTAACTTAAATAATAAAATTTTTAATATTATTTTTTTATCCAGCGCTTGGTTAAAGAGTTCGAATCGAAAAAGCAGTGCTTCCAAGAAATTGATGAACTTATTTCTGAACACACACGTAATGGCAAGATTGAAGCCGCCAACCGGCTACAAGAGAAGCTAAATTTAATGGAGTTGCGTTTCAAGTCGTGTCAACTAAAGCTAAATAAGTGCACAGCGCCCCAACCGGCATACGAGTCACGCTTGAATCGAGCAGTGGCTGAGCTGCGTGCGGTCGAACATTCCACATTGGTACTAGATGTGGCCTCGGCGGGACCTAGTACTGTGCAGGCGCAGTATCAGAAATGTGTGGTAAGTATATATACATATATGCATATATATTAGGGCGGGTCGATTTAAAAATGGCTCATTGCTCTGTGAAAATCGTATTCTAGGGATGAATATAAGAAACTTTGCCGAAGGAACCATACCTCTAAAACGAATTCTGATGTCCCCCAATTTGGGTCGAACGAAAAATCCCACTTTGACCCATTTAGAGTGCTCCAATCGAGTCCAAATGTATGACCGACCCCACTAACTTTGGACGGCCGATCCACCCATGCCAGTGGCACACCCCCTGGAACTCCCCTGGGGGGTTCCCCATACAATCATTTCAAAATATCACCATTTTTGGCCTTTACATGAGAAAATAAGCTAAAAAGTTCGACCCAAATTGGGGGACATCAGAATTCGTTTTAGAGGTATGGTTCCTTCGGTAAAGTTTCTTATTTTGATACTTAGAATATGATTTTCACAGAGCAATGGGCGATTTTTTTGCCTCCCCACAAAATACACTAAAAGTTCGACCCAAATTGGAGGACATCAGAATTCGTTTTAGAGGTATGATTCCTTCGGCAAAGTTTCTTATTTTGATCCCTAGAATATGATTTTCACAGAGCAATGGGCGATTTTTTTGCCTCCACACAAAAGACACTAAAAGCTCGACCCAAATTGGAGGACATCAGAATTCGTTTTAGAGGTATGGCTCCTTCGGTAAAGTTTCTTATTTTGATACTTAGAATATGATTTTCACAGAGCAATGGGCGATTTTTTTGCCTCCCCACAAATCGACCCGGCCTAATATATATATTATATATTCTGTCAAAAATATGGATCTTGCACCGTGATAACGCACCGTCTCACAAGCCTTATATTGTGAGCACTTTTTTGACTGAAACTTCGACAAATGTCATCGAAAAACCACCGTATCCACCGGATTTAATCCCCTGTGATTTTTTCCTTTTCCCAAAACTTAAATTGCCACTCCGCGGACGCCGTTTTGAGTCGATTGAGGCCATTAGGGAGAATTCGCTGAAGAAGATGTCTTCAAACGCGTGTAAAATGTGCTTTGATGACTGGACTAATCGTTGGCATATGTGTATGTCTTCGAATGGAGCCTATTTTGAAGACGACACAATAAATGTGGTTAACAAATTATTTTGCGTTTTATTGAACAATTCCCGGTACTTTTTTTGACAGAATGTATATTTTGGGAAACTTCGTAAAATCGTTGCTTTAGGAGATACCTAAAATGTACGATGAAATAAGTGCTTCATTTAAAAAGCATTCAACCTTCAGTTTCTTTCAATCACTTTTCCTATATTTCGTTCTTGCGACCCATACTTTCCCCATTCACTAAAAAATGTAAGTTTCAACGACAGTCGATTTTATGATTTCGAAACTAAGCGGTATTATAACCGGAAATGACTCACTTTTGATGACTCCCCATACATTTTCTCAGATTTTACTAACTAGGAATTTCATATCTAACGTTTTCTTTTTCATTTGCTAGCAAATCTACCGCACACTTTCTGAGATCAAGCCGGAGATCGAGAGCACCATCAAAACTGGCCGCAAAGTGTGTGAGGACAAATTCACGCGTTCGCCTAAACAACTCAGTCAACGCATCGACGCACTAAAACATCTCTACAATGCGCTCGGCGAGAATGTTACGCAATCTAAAGTGTTTCTGGAAACGTTGCTGAAATTAGCACACCAACTGGACGAATACTTCGATCTGGCCGATCAGCTGATAAGGCGTTTCGAATCACTGCAAGAGATGCAAGATCGCAATTCGGGTTTCTTGGAATACGAAGATCTACTACAGCGTTGTGAAGAATTGTATGAGGAATACAGCAAATCCTGTGATCAATCGTGCATGGAGGATACACGTCAAAAGATTGATGAACTGAAAACGATCTACATGAAATTAACTAGCGCAGATGTGATCAAACGTTTAACCGAAATGAAGTCCACATTACAGAATTTGGACAACATATCACCAGAGACGTTGAAGTAAATTTATAAATACTAATTCCGGTGACTCATTTAACACTAAAGGTTTTTGTATATTTTCCCCACAGAGCGATGGAGCATGAGTTGAAACAGATAAATACGCCATCGAATCCGGATATAGAGAAGCTGCAACAGCAAGTAATCGCAATTGTAGTGGTGAGCAACTAATGACACTTACACGTACATACAAAACACAAAACAAAAAAAAAAATCAACTCGCAATTTTCTATATACACCCGCATTCATTCCTTATTTTTAATGCTAGTAGATATGTTTGTATTGTTGCTGCTTTCTGCACCCTCTTTGGCGTATTTTTCATTTTCTATACGTACTTATCCTTGTAATTAAACTCTAAGTGTGTAGTCTTCGCGTCAATTTGAATTTTTCATTTCATTTCATAGGAAATTACATAGCAATTCACCTATTCATTAACTCTCAACTCATTTCTTCATTTACTTACACCCACTTCCGAATACCTTGGACTTAATTACATACCTGCTACAGCTTTATTATATTACTTGGTGGCTACGTTCCTCTACCGCTTATAAATATTTGAATAATTGTGTTTATTGTTTAAATTATTTGATAATTAACTGAAATATCACAATTTGAGTACGTATGAATGAAGTTTTTAAAAGTTATTTTATGTAATAATATTTTTGAAGAAGACACCTTTTAAATCATAAGATTTACTTGTTTATTTATTTTTGTATTAGTTTAAAAATATTTTTTGATTACTTCAAACTTTAATGAATTTATGTAAAATTTATAATTTACAATAATATTAGTTTAGTAATTGTTGAGAACTGTTTTATGGTGAATCTTTAGCCTCTCCGGGGGGATGCTACGAGTTCTAACATGCAACTTTAATTATTTCTGTGATTTTATCCAAATTATCGACAGTGCATCAAAAAAAAAAATGTGAGCCGTCATGGGACGCCTGGCAGATGTGAAACGTCGTGTGTGTACAAGTAATATGCATAAAAGATAATATTATTACAGGAATCAAATATAGCCTAATGAAAAAATGAAGTATTACGAATTTCTTACAGAAAATGGTAACTTTATTTAATAAACATTTATTTACAAGTGATATCAAAATATATCAAAATTCAATATTAATATCAAGCCACCATTTAAATATTTTCATCTGTGACTTCAGTAATAGTTATATTCGATGTTTCCTCTGCCGGTATTACTGTGACGATTGGTCGATGATAACTAAAGTACGTTACAAAAGTATTCGATGAAATATTATCAAGATATCTCACAAATACAGCATCTATTGTTGTTCCATATTTGGTAGTAGTTTCTCTTGGATTGTTGTTGATTTGCAATTGAAATTCTTTTTGAAGTGTGCTTTGAGTGCTGACATTTTTTGAATTTTCAGGTGGCGCAAAATTAATCATCCAGTTTTGTATTTGAAAATTATTAAATAAAATTAAAAAAATATTAAATAAAAAAATGATTTTGAGTGATGGAATTTTTGAATTTTCAGGTGGCGCAAAATTAATCATCCAGATTTGTATTTGAAAAGTATTAAATAAAATTTAAAAAATAATAAATAAAGAAATTATATTGAGTGATGACTTTTGATCTTTACTTCACAAATTTCAATTATGATTGACGTACTGCACTATTTGTAAAAAATATAAATAATCCGATAGCATGATTAATTTTGTGTCACTTTGTACGATAATCAAAATGTGTCTTTAAAATATGTCTTCCTTCATAGGCTTAAACTTTTTATTCAATTTCAACTTTTGCTCATTATGAGCTGGCATATCTCGAATTTGCTATTAAATATATTAAGTTTGCACTTTTCATTTCGAATTACTAAAGCAATAAATTTGGCATTGAAAATAGTTCCACTTGGTTTAAATAATTGAGTAATGAAACTTCTTTCTGCCGTGGCTCTGCTTTCTGTGACCTTTTGATATTTTTCAACTCAAACTCTTTCATTTTCATTTCTTCGCACAGAAAGCGCGCCCCACTCTGTAATCTCTGTAATCGAATTCCTATTATCTACATAGACCCGATTTACACGAGGAGACATCTGGAAGGGAGACCCTGGAAATTCTCTTTTGATGTTTCATTCGCGTACACTCGGGCAAAAATGTTTCCGCGACATTTTGACATTTAATACTTTAGCATCGTCTGGTTCGGATGTATTCTAGCACGCGCTTACATGTAAAGCAGAGAGCGTTCGACAACAGTTTCTTAAATATATGAATGAAAAATGCAACTGGTTAAATAATAAATAATTTGTTGTTTTTTTTTATTGAAATATATTTATAAATTCTTATAGTTGAATAAAAAAAATTAAATTAAAAATACTTCTTATGTAAATAATTAACTTAAAATTAACTTGAGTATCTAGAAATGCAGGGAAAAATTAGAAATCAACATAAACATGTCCCATAACTATTTTAAATTATACCTACTTTACTAGCAAAAATAATCGTGCATTTCCCAAGCAGCGTTCGGATGTTTGTCATCGTTGTTATCTTCCGTTTGATTGAAAACCAACACATAACTTAGAACTTTCTTCCACAAAAGAAGAAAACGAATGAAGCAACTGTCAAAAATTGCTTTAAGGGGTTATACGCAGTTATGACTTTCAAAAAAATCGATTTTTTATTGCATTTTTGTAATGTACATATATTCAAAAGTATATGCACGAAATTTGAAGTAGATCTAAGCAATACTTTCGGAGTTATACCTAAATATGTAGAGATGCCTCGGCACGTTTTAAGGTAGGTATTGAAACTTTAAACGTGTTTTTTTCAAAACGGCATTTTTCAAGTCGGTGTACACGATATCTCGAAAACGGCTTGTTTGATCGGTGAACCGTTTTAACTCAATCTTTAGAGATACATTTTCTAGTAATTAATCGTTCCCTTTGTAAATCTGATACTTATTTTCCATTTTATAATCAATTTACGGCCAAATTTTAACGTAAACTATTTTGATTAGCCGAACGATTAATTACTAGATAATCTAATATATTAACAAAATTTGTTTGGTTTTTTGATTTCAGATAATCCAATCCTGAGTTACGATGTACACCGTAAATCGTCTTTTTTTAAAGGAGGTTCCTGAAATCGCCTGCAGCGTACTCTATAATCAACATTTTCATAAATAAAAAATTGTGCTACGTTCTTGAAGGATGCTTTTATAACCGCCAAAAATTTTTAAATTAAAATATTCTGAAGTTTCTTCAGGATAAATCCTTGACAACCCGTCTTTTATTTGCTTCATAACTGCGTATAACCCCTTAAGATAAGAAATACGAATAAGAAGAGCAAAGCGTGTCGCCGAGTACGGGAGACAAAATCCCTTCTCTATTCCCCGACCGTCCTTCGCCCTTGAACAAAATGTTTCCCTTCCAGATGTCTCCTCGTGTAAATCGGGTCATAGCAAATTACCGAACACATTCAAAAACACATATCGCACCAACATTTACTAAGCACTCACGAGCATCCAACTTGCCGCTCTTTAGCAACTCTACATTTGTCTCTCTAACATGGCACACATACTAACACACTTTAAGCCACATCATTTGTGAGTTGTTCCTTTGAAATTGGCTTAGCACTTCTCATACTACTACACATAAATACTACTACACACGGCAAGCGTCGCCACGCCAACGATTCGGTTTACAAGTGAGCCAATAGATGTTTCACATCAAAACGCCTGAACGGAATCGACGAAACCGAAATCGCACGTAATTAGCTGTTCCAGTGTCGACAACATAAGCACCATTCAATATTTCAGCGGCCTGGCTTCTATTTTCGCGTTTATCAATGAAAAACTGCTAAACTTCCATTGTTAACACCCTGTAACTCACAAACGAATGGCACAAACAAAAAACTGCAAAACTCGAAGTGTCACCAACTTCTGACCGCTCGCGCAGCTGATGCATGGGCATTAGTTGGCTAAATGACAGTCCAGAGTATTGCCGAGAGTAAACGCGAAAAAAGAGAATCATTATTGAATTTCAATCGTAATAGTGTGATTGCATTATATTTGACTGGAAATCACAACTAGCGATTGTTCGTGAACTCGAGCACCTTAAAGTAAATAAAGTTTTTGTTTATCGCACCATTACTCATTACAATGATACTGGTAGTATCGAAATACCTCATGGAGGTGGTCACGTCACGTGAAATGGATCAAAAAGTGAAAATATCTGACCTTAGCCTCAAGCCTTGCAAGATCCACAAGGCGCAGGATCTCACACGTAAGCAGCAACAAGTCAGACTTGAAAAAGCGAAGGAGTTACTTCGCTTGGCCGAAAGCTGTCAATTTCCGAACATTGTGTTTTCTGACGGAAAAATTCTTCAAATTGAGCAATTCGTAAACTCCCAAAACGATAGGGGTTATTTGGCCGACCGTTCATACGTGAATTTGAGTCATCATTACCAGGAGGCAGCACCCGTCACAGATAATGGTCTGGGTCGCTGTAACCGCAAATGGGCGCTCGCCAAATGTTTTCATCGAGTCTGGCGTCAAGGTGAATGCGAAATATTATCGGGAAAGTATTCTGGAGTTTGCTTTGAAGCCGTGGGTATACCAACATTTCGGTGGTAGACTATGGACGTTTCAACTGGTTTCGGCACCGTCTCACAAAGATCGAATAAACCAAGAATGGCTAAAAAACAACGTTCCGATCTTCATAACGTCCACACAATGACTCTCAAATTCACCAGACGCGAATCTGATGGAGTATTATCTTTGGGTCATTTTGAAGAGCAAGGTCCGAACTAAAAGATTCACCAGTCTCGAAGCGCTGAAAAAAGCTATTGCTGGACCGTGTCAAGGCCATAGTCAAGGCAAAAGGTGGTCAAATCGAGCAAAAGTAAATTAATTCTTAATTTTGTATTATTTTCACACAATTTTTACTTTGAATTGAATAAAAGTAATTTCCCAAACTAAATGTATGGCCTTTTTAATTGGTTACATTTCGAGTATTGAAATGGAATCAGTTTATTTACAGAAGTTATTAACTCAAAAGGTTAAAAAGATAAAATTATTGAGCATTGTGGGAGTCACGTTTAGGGTTCTTACCATTTAAAATTTAAAGCAAAAATTTCTAAAAGTTATGATCTTAAGATTATAGAACCAATCATATTAAGCTTTAACTTATGAAGTGTGAGCGTATGTATACGTAGAGATGGTAGTAAATTCGGCATTATTTTCTTTCTTTAAATTAACTTGACGTTTTAAATTAGAAGTACAAGTATATAAAAGGGAGTATGTAAAATTTTTAACCACGTCCTAAGTTAAAGGCATTTAGTGAATGGCATCAAAATAAAATCATCATTAACCAAACATTTTGTGTGCATATTAATGTAAATATTTATTTATATATATGTATGTACTTTTATTCCTCAGTACTCACTCATATAGATTTATTCACACCGCAAAACCCATTAAACATCCTCAACGTAAAATTAAAACTCATTAATTCATCCCGTTGCAAATTAACTAATCAATCAAAACCTAAAAATAAAATCACAAAGCACCTTCATCCTCAAAGCCAATCACCGTATCACCATCTAGCTGAAGTGGAAACATTTGTTGGTGTCATTTTAATGTATAATACATTTTATACCTGTATATCCATTTAGAATACGAACTTATTGAATTTTATGTAGACTTTATTGTGGGATAGGTACGATCGGGCTGTAATTGTTCACTGCTTCAGGCCATGGAATTTTAACGACGCATAAAATTCGTATTGTACCATGTACATACCTTGAAAAATCCTTTAACATACATAACAATTACTTTAAGCATCCAATAGTTACACATATTTTAATATAACACTTTAAAATCGAATATGGCTTTGGAATTTAAAGATACTTTCATACATAATTCAAGGGCTTAGCCGTTGCAACGTGCAAGCACTTTTTCTAAATCGTACTAAATTCATTGATAAAATTTGTCATTAGCTGAAGTCAATTTGCGCTTAGAAGTAAAAGTCTCCACTTTTTGGAGAGTTTAAATTTTTATTTGATCTCACAAAACAACATTATTATTCGTCACAGGACGCTTTAAAAACGCGTTGCAATGAAAATTCTGAGTTGGCAACACAGCTACCGAAGCCACCAACATCTACTTCTCCTGCGTGCAATGCTGTTGAAAACGCCAATTCCGATGTAGAAATTGTTGTTGTAAGTGATACTGTACGTCAACGGCGCGCACGCACACCCAGCGCAAATGATTCACCGAACGCTGGCGATACACCGACAAAGTCTGATAAAACTCAGACCGCTCAATCACAAGCACAGCAGTTGCCCCAAACATGTGAATCACAATCGCCCACAGGCGAGCAGGCGATTGTCACACAAGTGTTGCCCGATGTCTTGCCACCACAAACATTTCGCTTAGCTGAGTTCAGCACTCTATTCTCACACATATCCACATCTACGCCCATTGAAATTTCAGACACCGTACCCGCGAAGCCACCGAAGCGTAAAAGTCGCAAGGGCGAACAGCACGCCAAAGTGGTAGAGATACGTGAACGTAATTTGCCACATGACAAAATGTCTGTGCAAAATATCGAATTTGAGCCGCAAGTTGGCGAGATTGTCGACACTGTAAATATTTTGGAGAGTGTGGAACCATTCGTGCCGGAATACGTGGAGACGGTTCAAATTGTTGATCTATCTGAAGACTCGGATTCATCGATGCGCTTTGATGCCGATGGCAAAGAGATTCAGCGCAGCAAAAGCAAACGCTCGCTCTGTGAATCACCTAAGCCGCAGGCACCACTCTCACCCCTGCCAGACGATGTGGAGATGCGTGCCGCTCAGCCAATTAACACAAGCACCCCTTTCTTGCGTGTGGAAAAGCAACGTATCTCATTTGATGAGAAACGTAAACGCATCGAGAGTGAGCGTGACATATTAAGAGATTCAGAAGAGGATGAAGAGGAGCGTCCTACGAAAAATGTCGAAATTTCTAATGGGAAAGAATCTACGCCAAAACAGCCGAAACGGTGGCGTCAACTGACACTCACGTTGGACGAAGAACAGTCGCCTAAAAAGGCCAAGGCTAGGGATGGTTCGGAGCAGCTTAAGCAGTTTGAAGGGCAGTGTTCAGTGGAGTCGCCAGTTCGCGACAGCTTTTATGGTGCAGATAAAGAGGCAAGTTACGACTTGGAACCATTGGTTTTTTCTGACGATGAAGATATACCGAGATTCTCACTAGAAATGACACCAACATTTGATTCCGATAGTGATACGGTAAACAAGCACATGACATTTTACACTTCCAAATAAAAGGCTTGTTAAGTTTGGCTTTCAGGAATAGTTATTTTAAGCTGACTAAGTTTCATTTATGCTGATTACTTGACTAAAATGTGCAACATTTTTTTTCCTATCCACATAGAGCCGCATTGAGACGCCCGGCGCTAAGAAACCAAATTTATTAGATAACAAAATTTTACCTTCTTCACCATCTATCGATGATTCGAATATTACTTTAAAAAGTCCCTATTCTGAGAACTCGTTGAGTTTCAGAGATAATGCGCCGTTGGATCAACGCGTTCAAAGTTTCGATAAAATGGCTAAGTACATGATACGCAAGATGGAGGCGACCAAAGAGAAAATTGAAAAGTCTGATGAGGGCGAAGCGTAAGTTATTTAAAACTCTCTCGAAATGTAATGTATTGTATATTAATTTCTTATTATCCACAGCGCCATTGAGGACCTGAAGCTGTTGATTGCACCAGACGCTGCCACGTTGATTTCACAAGGAGACTCTTTAGTGTTAGAGACACACGGCAAACAGGGAAATCTTTCCCGTTTGGTTATGAAAACCCAGATAATACTCCGTGAAAAATTCCGTGAAGTACAGCAGGCCAAGTAAGTGGAGCAACATTTGATGAAACTAAGCTATTATGATAAATTGAGTATAGGAAAATTTTGCTTCATACCAAAAGAAAGTTTTAAATAACAGGGTTTCTATTTAGATTTCCGCGCATTCAGAATGAATACGAAAAACCCGCCGCTTTTTGCAGGCCTTTTAAAAACAGTGAAGTAGTTCAATTGTTGAGTGTTTAATCATAATCAAAATGGGTAAGAAAAACTATTAACTTTTTGGCGACGTTTAAAGCCTAGTGACGTGAAATTATTTAATTTGTATCAAAATTTCTCAGATCTTCGGATACTTTCATCGCATACCTATTTTTGAAGAAAGCCGGAAACTGCTCTAGTACGAAGAATAAAATATTATTTCTGAGAAATATTTCAAGTTATTTTATATGCGGAATTGAGTAACCTAATAAGGTGTTTAGAAATTTTAAGTTTTTTGGTTAATTTTTAGGTGCGCAACTAATTTTCCGCTGTTTGTCAATAGATTCCGCCAGCAGTGTGTGCTAGTCGATTCTAACATAACCTAAACGTCATGAACCAAGCTTAGACATATGGTAAACAAACTGCTTCGACAAATTAGTGATTTTGTTTTGGTATCATATACTTTTGGTTTTATGAAAATGCCCGATTTTGTGCCGAATAATCGTCATTTGCGAGAAGTGTGGATTTTCCTCTTTCATTCGAAAAAAAAAACGGCGCTGAAGCGCATCGAGAGTTGCAAAAAGTTTATAGAGATGCCGCTTTAAGTGAAACAATGTGCCGAGATCGGTTCCGTCGCTTCAAAGACGGTGATTTTAATGTTGACGACCGTCCGCTTGAAGAAAGGCCAAAAACCTTCGAAGACTCTGAGTTGGAGGCATTGCTCAACGAGGATCCGTGTCAAACGCAAGAAGAGCTTGCTTCAGTATTAGGCGCTACCCGCCAATCCATTTCCAAGCGATTGCATGCTTTGGGAATGATTCAGAAACAGAGGACTTAGGTTCCTCATGAGCTAAAACCAAGAGATGTTGAACGTCGTTTTTTCGCCTGTGAACAACTGCTCCAGCGGCAAATAAGGACGAGTTTTCTTCATCGCATCGTAAAGGGCGATGAAAAATGGATTCATTACAGCAATCCAAAGAAAAGAAAGTCATGGGGACTGCCCGGTCATGCTCGGCCGAATACTCACGCTGCAAAGGTTATGCTATATATTTGGTGGGACTAAGTTGGTGTTATTTATTATGAACTGTTAAAACTAAGCGAAACGATCACTGGGGATCGGTATCGACTTCAATTGATGCGACTGAGCCGAGCACTGCGCGAGAAGCGGCCGCAATACGCGGAGAGGCATGAAAAAGTGATTCTACAGCATGACAACGCTCGGCCTCACATTGCCAAACCCGTTAAAACCTACTTGGAAACACTGAAATGGGAAATCCTATCCCTCGTGCCATATTCTCCAGATATTGCGCCGTCCGATTATCATCTGTTCGGATCGATGGCACATGGTTTAGCTGACCAGCAGCTCCATTCATATGAAGACATCAAAAAATTGCTTGATCCGTGGATAGTCACAAAAGATGAACAGTTTTAGCGCGACAGTAAACGAGGTCTACCAGAAAGATAGGAAAAAGTATTAGTCAGCGATGGGTGATACTTTCAATGATTCACTTAGAACCATATTTTCAGAATAAAGTTATATTTTCATCAAAAAAAGCATCGGGAACTTAGTGGCGCACCTAATAATGAATTAGTTTTTAGGATTCCCTCCCAAATTTTTAACAGATAGGTTGTTGTTTTTCTTTAGAGTTTTAGTTTACAAAAAAACATACACTGGAGGTTAAATAATTTTCGCATCTAGTAATAATTGTGAAATTCCCAAAGGGGGAAACCTTTAAGAAATTCCTTACCTCGAGAAGAACTAAACTTTTTATACCTGAATGCATAACCCAGATTGCATTAATATTTCATTTCATACTGTTGGAGGCTTTTTTGGTAGAATTCAAACCTTTTCCACTATGCAAGTTTTACAATCAATATTTTTGTATTTATTTACCAATTCTCGCGAGTTTTTAACATACATTTTTTGATTTCCTCTTTCCAGATCGAAAGTGCCTGGCGTCCCACAACTCACGGATGACAACAAAACACCCTGTCCACATTCCACTCTCGAAAAGCTGAATATCAATTTGGAAGAGCTCATCACAAAGGGTCTCAAGCGAATAAACGATCTAATTGAGAAGCCGTACGAAAAGAAATCTATTGAGACAATAGAGCGCCGCCTGGAGGAAATTAGCGTAAGTACTTTGCATTTCGTTACAAGGCAGTGGCACTCAAACTGTACGTAGCAGCTGCTCGTTTGGGAAATGCTGCAAGTGAATGCTAATAAAATAAGAACGTGCAAATGTTACTGTTAAGTATTTTTAGTACAATTGAGATTTGAAAGGTTTGCTGGTAAGGTAAAGTATACACCACACTCAGTTTGGCACAGTATAGTTTTCACAACAGTATAGTTTAGATGTGATTAAAGAGATTAAATATATGTATAAATGTTAACAGAAGTGAAACTTTCAAGGCAGATAAAGAAAGAGGGAGAGACCCCAAAGAGAATGAGAGAGAGAGAGAGAGAGAGAGAGAGAGAGAGAGAGAGAGGGAGAGAGAGGGAGAGAGAGAGAGGGAGAGAGAGGGAGAGGGAGAGAGAGAGAGAGAGAGAGAGCGAGAGAAAGAATTTATATCTAAATAAATTCACAACATTTGCAGATAATAGAAATATACAAAATTTACAACAAAAAAATGAATAATAATTCACGTTGTATATCAACTGCGTAATATTAGGCCGTATCGATTTGTGGGGAGGCAAAAAAATCGCCCATTGCTCTGTGAAAATCATATTCTAGGGATCAAAATAAGAAACTTTGCCGAAGGAACCATACCTCTAAAACGAATTCTGATGTCCCCCAATTTGGGTCGAACTTTTTAGTTTATTTTCTCATGTAAAGGCCAAAAATGGTGATACTTTGAAATGATTGTATGGGGAACCCCCCTGGGGAGTTCCAGGGGGTGTGCCACTGGTATGGGTGGATCGACCGTTCAAAGTTAGTGGGGGTCGGTCATACATTTGGACTCGATTGGAGCACTCTTAATTGGTCAAAGTGGGATTTTTCGTTCGACCCAAATTGGAGGACATCAGAATTCGTTTCAGAGGTATAGTTCCTTCGGCAAAGTTTCTTATTTTGATCCCTAGAATACGATTTTCACAGAGCAATGAGCGATTTTTAAATCGATCCGCCGTAGTATATATGTATAGTGTCTGTTGCCAACGCGTACTGCCATAGCACGCACAATACGATCTGTAGTATTCTAACTATACGTTGCTCTCTCTCGCTCCGGTGTATTAGCGTGGCGTTAGAGCCGTGCGCATATATAGCGTCTAACACTGTAACGTACATAGACAAGGCACGCGCATGCGCAATACTATCTATCCTATTCTAACAATATGTTGCCCTCTTTCGCTCTACTATAGTAATATGGCGTTAGTGCTGTAAGTTCACGCGTCACTCTCTTTCTCTCTCTCTTATATTCTAACGCCTTGAATAATGTATACGTGGTTCTCTGTTGCTCCTACAATACGAGTAACGTCGTACGACTTAGACTATAGCCCTAGCGTAGAATTGGGGAAAAAGACGAAGGACCGCACAAAAAGGAGACGTGAATAGCCTAAAGTGTATCTAAAATATATATAAGGTATAGCTCTCTCTCTCCTTTTCGTCTAGGTTATATCTTTTTTCTCTCTCGCGGAACGAAAATGCCCAAAATGTTGCATGTTTGTTACAATTTTACTCTCCATTCTCGCTCGTCCTTCGACGCTTCACTTCAAAAATTGTGCAAGAAGAAGAAAAATATGGCACAACAGGATTTGAACCAGCATTAAATATGCGCCACAAAAACCACACGATTATTCTAGTCGACTTTAGGCATCAACATATGCAGTTAATCTCCAATAGCCAATTCATTAAATTTGATGTGAGCATTTATTTTACCACATGAAATGCATATGCTGAAGCCCCCCCCCCCCATCACTTATTACCGAATCTTCAATTTAGTACTCAAAAAAATGTTATTTAACATTTGCGCCTTCCCATTTAATTAACATTCTCTGGTGAGGAGGTATAGCAGAGAATGTTAATGTTTTGTGTAAACAATTTTATGTATTCGCTTATCATTTCATATATAAGCAATTAGTAAGAAATATAATACATGGAATTTTAAAGTGTCTTACATTTTTGTGTGATGCAGGCATATCTACGCTGTTCTAAACTTCATTACTAAGAAACTTTTCAAAACTTAATTGGACTAAAAATAGTTAACAGTAATATTTGCGCCTTCTCATTTCGTTAACATTCTCTGGAATCATAATCTTTAATATTTGAATAGCCCACAAACTCTACATAAATTGCAAGCATTTCATGTTATTTCTTAGAAGTATGCACTTACATATACAAAGTGAAGTCCAAAATAAACAAGACTGGCGTCATAAAAATGTTTTTGATGGCGCTATATTTTTAATGAGTTACATTTCTAGCTGACTTCCAGCGAAAGCTTGCTGACATTCGTTTCACTGGAAGCGAATTTATTGCGCCTAAAGTGTCAGTAAGTTTGTGTCATCGGTACAAAAATGAGTGTCGAACAATGAGCTATTATCAAATTTTGTTTTAAAATACATAGGTAAAACGTTTATCGAAACTTTGAATTGATGAAAACAGATTATGGCGATGATTGTCTACCTCTGCTAGAGTCATGAGTGGTTTACTCGTTTCAGAGATGGTTGTGAGGACATAAAAACCAATGAACATACGGGCCACCCAAAATCAGTAATCACCGAAAAATCCATCGAAATTGTGTATTTGTTGTAAAATGAAAAATCTTTATTTATTCTTGTAAATCAATTTCATCCCCTTCAAAATAATCCCCTCTCGATGAAATACACTTATTCCAACGATTTTTCCAATCCCCGAAACATGCCAAATAGTCCATTTCCGGTATAGCCATCAGCACCTTCCTCGATTCAGCTTTTATCTCCTCAATCGACTCGAAACGCGTTCCCCGGAGTGGTGTCTTGAGATTTGGGAATAGCCAGAAGTCACACGGAGCCAAATCAGGCGAATACGGTGGTTGCGGAGCGATATGCGTGGAATTTTTGGCGAAATGGTCACGAAGAACGAGTGCAGTGTGAGACGGTGCATTATCGTGATGCCAAAACCAAGAGTTATTGGCCCATAATTCTGGTATTTTTAGACGAATTGCTTCACGTAAACGACGCATAACGCTCAAATAATATTCCTTATTAACAGTTTGGCCAGGTGGAAGGAATTCATAGTGCACCACACCACGAAAATTGAAAAAAACTGTCATCATGATCTTTATTTTTGAACGACTTTGACGTGCTCTTTTCGTTCTGGCCTCGCCTTTAGCACGATATTCGCATGATTGGTCGGTTGTTTCAGGGTCGTAAGCATAAATCCAAGTCTCATCTCCCGTAATGATGCGTTTGAGCTTGTCCTGATAGTCTGAAAGCATTGTTTCACACACATCAACGCATCAAAGCGACGACTTTTTTCCAAGAAATTGAGAGTTTTCGGTACCAAACGAGATTTGACTTTTCGTAGGCCCAAATGGTCTTTCAAATGGTTTTCACTGATCCTTCTGATATTCCGATCATATTAGTAAGGTCTTTAACAGTCAACCGACGATTTTTGAGCACTACCTCCTTCACTTTATTGACGTGTTGGTCATCTGTTGACGTCGATGGCCGTCCGGAGCGCTCCAAGTCATCAACACGTTCTCGACCCTCTTTGAAGTCTTTGTACCACTTACATATAAACATTTTTCTGCGACATGGTCGAATCACCAAATGCCTTCTGCAACATGCTAAACGTTTCCGCAGCCGAAATTTCATTCCGCAAACAAAATTTGATGGCACTTCTCTGCTCAATCAAATCAGACATTGTAAAAATCGAAAAATGCACTCTTGGTCGTTTGGTAAACACAAGCGTAAATATATTACTGATAATGACATTCACATGAAAGTTGACCCAGATGTTATTAACAGTGCTGCCAACTCATGAAAAAAATAACTACAGCGAAATTTTAACCCCGTGAAGTTTGACAAATAAATTCACCTACTGCCCACAGTAGTATCAAAGAGCCGAATGAAAGGCCCCAGACGAGCCAACACCCGGAAAATCGGGTTTGGAGAAGTCAAAGATCAAGTCGATGCTCATTTGTTTTTACGATTCCAAGGGAATTGTCCGAAGGTGTTCGTGCCAACGGGACAAACCGTCAATGCAATTTTCTATCTTGGCATTTTGAAGCGTTTGTTGCATCGCATTCGTCGAATTCGCTCTAAATGCCGCGAAGGAGGGATCTGGCGTTTATTGCATGGTAAAGCACCATATCATATATTCACTCTTGTGACTGATTTTTTGACTAGAAATGGCATTTTAACCACCAATCACTCACCGTATGGGCCTGATATGTCTCATTGTGTCTTCTACCTATTCGGAAAATTATATTTGGCCATGAAGGGAAAATGTTTTGCATGCGTAGAGGCCATCCAAAAGACTTGTACCGACATCCTGAAGGACATTCCGGTCAATGACCTGAAACACTCTTTCGAAAAGCTTTTAGATCGCGCAAAACAGTGTATCTAGACCAGAGGGGGCTATTTTGAATAAATAAATTCGAAGTTATCGGAACAAAGCTACTGTCATTACTATTTTAGCTCAGTCTTGTTTATTTTGGACTTCACCTCGTATATGTTAATATGTGGCGTGTGCCACATGCTGCGAAACACTTGGCAGTTCCGCATTCCGCATTTTGTATTATTTTAGCTTCAACAGCCGAAGAAAGGCGTCGGTCGGGGTGGTAGGGAGCTCTGAGCGTGAAGTTTTCAAATTGCCGTTTTCGGTTACCCACGACTTGTTTATTTATGGAAATCTTGTAAATACACACTCACCCACATATGCATATACGAGTACATAAATAAACATACGTACATACTTATAGTTTATTTTAAATTGATCCATGCGGCTATTGAAGTCTGATTCAGTATCAAGTAACGTCGACAAATAAATTATAACTGATGATTTTCAGCACGCGCTTCTTATTTATATTTTCAATGTATGGGTGCGTTGTAGTAATGTATGTATGTCTGATCAGTTGACTCTTATATTTTGTAGTTAAATGTAAATTTGCAATTTGATAATCTTCGAAATTTGTTTGCATACTTTTCATCAAGAGAGCTTCCGAATCGAAATAAGGCCATAAAGACATGTTCGTTAGATGTTGTTATCTTATATAACCGAGTCCATTGGGCCTTACTAGAGAATAATCTGAGAACTTTATGCATAACGCTCACTGGACTGATACAATAACCAGTTGATAATCAAGATTAAAATCTTCGTCCGAAAGTACCCAAAGCCCTTATGAAAATGAGCCACGTATGAGTGGCTGAATTTGTTTAAAGTTCAAAGCTGGCCGAATTGTGCCGGTCGTCCATCTACCTCTGAGAATGACGAAAACCCAGAAAATTAAAAACAAAATATACTCAAAAATCGACTTGCTTTGGCTATTACAAGAATGTTGAAGCTCGACTTAAGTAAAAAATAAATGCAAAACTGGCATTGAAGAATTGTGTTCTTTTGAGCCAACTTTTTACTGTAGGTATTAGTGACGAGGCAATAAATGTGGCATCTCAACGAACTAACAATATGAGGAATAGTTTTTCTTAAATTATCCTAAAGCCCAGAAGTTCACAACGAAGTTCATCCAAAATCAATTTTCAGCAGAGAATTGCTTATATTGATTATCATGACGTGGTTCACTTCTAACTCACCTGGGCAAACATTATAGTCTAAGAGCTCATGACCAAAAAACCCAACATATTTTATACCTCTTAAAATTTTGTGTGAGATTAGTTTTTTAATACTAGAATCGATATCCCGCGGGCTGGCTGCTCAATAGCGGTCTTAATTATGGGTTTTTATTTTTTAAAATTGTTAATAAAAAACATTTTCCCAACATATTTTATACCACTTGAAATTTTAACAGAATTTCATTTACGGTCTGTATAAAATGAAACGATGGTTGCCAGCCCATTCTCATGGTCCCAAAGTACTGCCAGCCCATGTTGAAAGTGCGTTGATGGAAGCACAAGTCAACATATTTTATACCGGCTGTCTTTTTTACACGACATTGGCAATACAATAAATTGATGAAATCTGTAGAGCCAGCCCATTCTGATGGTCCCATCACATGGAAAATTTGGAAAATTTCATTCATTTCATTCATTCATGAGTGCGAGCGAGACCGACTTACGTGAATGTGGGCGCGCGAGAGAGAGCGTATATCGTTTATATACTGTCTGTCGCACGCGCTGGCTCTACTTTTTTACTAGGAATTTTGAATGGTGATTCATAATAGTCTAAGAGCTCATGACCAAAAAACCCAACATATTATTATTTAAGACCGCTATTGAGCAGCCAGCCCCCGGATATCGATTCGAGTATTAAAAAACTAATCTCACACAAAATTTCAAGAAGTATAAAATATGTTGGGTTTTTTGGTCATGAGCTCTCCGTCTATAAGTCGCCATCTGCCTGCAATACAATACGGGCGGTATTCAAGGACAACAGTGTCCGGACCCAAAGTACGACGTCATGCATAGTTAGTTCTTTCCACAGTGTTGGCTAGTAAAGACGTAAATTTTAACTCTTCGTTCGATTTTCTTACTTGTTATTTAAAATGGAATCTTCCATCAAGTGCGTTTTTTGTAACAGTAAAAGAACAAATGATAAACTCGTTGCTTTTACCGTGCATACGTTAAAAAAGTGCCGGGAAGTGTTGGACATTCGGAAAAAATTTAATTTAAAATACAAAGATGTTATTTTACCAGCATCAGAATGTAATGACGGCTATCATATAAAATGCCTTAAAATGTTCTTAGCAGTCATGAAAAAGTATTATGAAAAAATGGCACTTACATCATCGGATATTTCAGTTCAAACAGGTATGAAAATATTTATTTTACTGTAATAAGGGAAGGAATATAATACTAGTTCCGATTATAATTTTTTTTGCATTCAAATATATTTTCACAGATGAACCGACACCAAGCACTTCATCTGCTCACGAAATAGAACAAACACATCAGGAAGGTCAATCTGCCATACAAGAACTTTCAGGTGAAAAATTAACGGAGGCAGCATTAAGTGTGGAGCAGGATATTTGTGCATTTTGTAATAAAAAATATAAAAAATCCAAAGGACGTCAGGCACCACTTGTCAGAGGAGAAAAAAAATTCTCATTGAAGCCTTGGCAGAATATTTGGATGTTGTGAAAGATGGTGAATTTTTTAAGTCACTTTCTAACGAGCCTCCGCACTTATTTTATCACAAAATCTGTCGAAAAAATATTGTCTTATCCAATAACACCAATTCCGTTATCTCTATGTCATTCTGATGGAACAATTTGTAAGACTGAAAAATCTGCAATCACTCAGGTTTTACAAATAAATACAGCTGCTAACATACCGCAAATATTCGACATAGTCATAATCGATGGATTTTTCCTGCTCCACTTAATGAAAGAAATTCCAAACACTTTTGGAAATTTATCAAAAAAAATTATCTCATTCATGCAGAAGACACCGGCCAAACGATTCGACATCATATTCGACCAATATTTTACTCCATCTATTAAAGATTATGAACGAATACAAAGAGGAAATGTCAGCAGTATCGATTATAAGATCACAGGACCCGAACAAACTCGACCTAAAGATTTCAATAAAGAATTAAGAAATAGCAAATTCAAGGACGCACTGGTCAGATTTCTCATAGAACATTGGGGAGCAGTGGAAATGGTGCCATTTATTGGCAATTCAACCATAAAATTGAATTACGATGTGTGCTATACATTTACAAGTGACGGCGCCTCTGTATCGAAAATCGTCGATGAGGAAATGTCATGCGAACTTCAGGAGGAAGCAGATACAACAATTGTGTATCATGTGTGTAAAGCGGTCTGCGAGAATGTTTTAATAAAATGTTCCGATACTGACATACTGATCATCATGCTGGGTAACATGGACCATCTTTCGCATGACGAATTGCACATATTTATGGAATTAGGAACTGGCAATAACAAACGTTGCATTGATATCAATGATCTCAGTGAACAACTCGGCCCATCCCTATGCCAGAGTTTACCAGGATTCCATGCCCTGACCGGTTGTGATTACAGTCCGGCCTTTTACAGAAAAGGCAAGAAAAGACCTTTCCAGATATTAAAAAAATCACCGGAATATCAAAATGCTTTTATTGAACTGGGGAATATAAACTCCATCGCAACAAAAACTCATATATTTAAAATGCTGGAAAAATTTGTATGCGAAATGTACAATTTAAGAAACATAAATGACGTGAACAGCGGTCGCTTTTCTAAATTCTGGGAGACATATAAAGCGTCAAATGTAAACGAAGTATTCCAGAAACAGCTGAAAAATTTCGACGCATCGTCTTTACCGCCATGTAAAACCGAGTTACATCAGCAACTTCTCCGAGCTCAATATATTGGAAATACATGGCGCAACGCTTATTTGAAATCTCCAACTTGTTATATCCCCGAATCGAATGGCTGGGTGAGAAATGGAGAATTTCTTTCTTTTAATTGGTTTGATGGCGATCAATTCCCTCAATCAGTTCTTGGAGCTGTCATAGAAACTCCTTCAACGAATGACAACATTGAATCAGGTATAGTATTTTACGCCTTCATTCATAGTCCGAAATATTGCAACTATCAGGTATTTTGATTGACGGTATGATTTTCTTTCAGATGCTGAAGCTGAAGAAATAGAAAATGACTATTTCAGTTCAGACTCGGAATCTATTTCTGACATCGAAAATTAAAAATTTAATTTTGTTTTTTTTTTCTATTCATGTAATAAATTAAATAAATAAATAAAGGAATAATAAATTAGAAATGAAAACTTTTTTAAGAAAAAGAAAAAAAAAATTCCATTCTCTAATTTTTTGATGAACAAACCTTTCATCCTTCCCATTTTTGCAAGACTGTACGGAGATACAGAATATGGACAATATACGCTCTCTCTCGCGCGCCCACATTCACGTAAGTCGGTCTCGCTCGCACTCATGAATGAATGAAATGAATGAAATTTTCCAAATTTTCCATGTGATGGGACCATCAGAATGGGCTGGCTCTACAGATTTCATCAATTTATTGTATTGCCAATGTCGTGTAAAAAAGACAGCCGGTATAAAATATGTTGACTTGTGCTTCCATCAACGCACTTTCAACATGGGCTGGCAGTACTTTGGGACCATGAGAATGGGCTGGCAACCATCGTTTCATTTTATACAGACCGTAAATGAAATTCTGTTAAAATTTCAAGTGGTATAAAATATGTTGGGAAAATGTTTTTTATTAACAATTTTAAAAAATAAAAACCCATAATTAAGACCGCTATTGAGCAGCCAGCCCGCGGGATATCGATTCTAGTATTAATCTAATCTCACACAAAATTTTAAGAGGTATAAAATATGTTGGGTTTTTTGGTCATGAGCTCTCCGTCTATTACTCCAACACCGTTTCGAGGCAACAGAAGACATTTAACATTCCGTTTCGGAAATCACATTTGGCGAGAAGAGAACTAAAAAGAAAATTGGCATAGTTGTATTTTGCCGGAGAAATGGATTACTTGAAATGAGGCGCAATAAAATAGATTTCGGAGTATAAAAAGATTGTGAAATTTATAAACTACCTAGAAATCACCTATCTATTGGGTCATAATAATATACAAGAGATACTGATTCAAAATGCGCCAGTTCCGCTCTAGCGATGAAACATACTCAGTCTTCGCAAGTCATTCATACTTATGCAAATACACAGTATGTTCAATAAATAACATAACTTTTCAGACGTAGAATAAAACACGTATCCTACTGTGTTTGAAAGTTATTTTTTATTCAAAATAGTCTCCATTTAACTCGATATAACGATCAGAACGATCAACCAATTTTTGCATGGACTTTTTTATGTAATCTAAGGGAATGTTCTTTAACACCTGTGGCACGGCTGCTTGAATGGCTGGAATATCATCATAAAACGCACCTTTCATGGCAGTTTTCAATTTAGGGAACAGAAAATAGTCGCATGGTGATAGATCAGGAGAATACGGAGGGTGGTCGATGACACAAATATGTTTTTGCATTAAAAATTTACGAACATTTTTGGTTTTGTGAGGTGGTGCATTATCATGCAATAAAAACAGCTGTTTCCCCTCTGGATATCCAGGTCTTACACGAACAATTCTTGACCACAAACGATGTAAAACTTGTAAATAGTATTCTCCATTAATAGTTTGACCTTCTGCAACAAATTCCATGTGTACAATACCCTTGGAATCGTAAAACGTGATCAACATTGTTTTGATTCTTGACTTCTGAAAACGCAATTTCTTTGCTTTTGGCTCCCCTTTCGTCTTCCATTCTGCAGATTCACGCTTAGTTTCAGGGTCATATTTGAAGCACCATGTTTCGTCACCAGTTATGATCGAATCAAGAAAATCTGGATCGTTTTCAGCTGCTGAAATGATGCCTTTACAATGCTCCACACGAACGATTTTTTGATCTTCATTTAATTGGTGTGGAACAAAGCGTTCACAAACCTTTCTTTTACCCAAATCGTCAGTTAAAATTTTCCAAATAGTACCAGTAGATGAATTTAATTCTTCAGCCAACATTCTTACAGTGAAATTTCCGTCAACAGCAATGATTTCGCGAACTTTTTCTACCAATTCAGCACGATTACTTGCTTCTGGACGACCAGGTCTTTCATCATCATTCAAATCTTTACGACCATTTTTAAATCGTTTAAACCAATTATATACATTTGAACGAGCTAAACAAACATCACCATAAACTTTTTGCATCAATTCGTATGTCTCACTAAATGTTTTTCCAAGTTTAACACAGAATTTAATATTTGCTCTTTGCTCCATTGTATTTTTACGACACAAGCACGAAACATACTGTCAATAAAAGGCGCGTAACTTTTTAACCTGTCAAACGATTCACATGAAGTTGGCTGCGATTGGAAGCAGACGCTTGTACCTTTTCAATATGATCAAAGTTTAATAGATAGCTCTACGTGTTCCATGATTTAAATAAAAAGTTCTGTTATTTATTGAACATACTGTGTACACTAACGTATACACAGGTATTTCTTAAGTACTTTGCGTGTGGCTATGGTGATTTTTATCTCCAACTATTTAGCGTATTTTAATGTTACACTGCCAAATTTTTCACTAAGTCGCCTTAAGCATTCAGTCGTGCGCCGGATGACGCTGCGCCAATCAGCCAGCTAGGCGACATCGCCGCCAAGTAAGTGACAGAGGTGGGTGCGTTAAAAATAGCCACTCAACGTCGATGGTGAGCAGCAAAAGAATTGTGGCTAATAATATTCTATATAATAAAAGGAAAAGTGGTGCGAAGCGTGCGCCGATTTTTGTTGATATTTTCCTTTTCATTAATTATTTTTGTAGCTTTTCGCCGTAGTGTCTCTTGTATGGCTGAGCTAAAGCTTTTTTTTGTTTTTTTTTTATAAAATTAAGCTTCATAACCAAAATGGAAATGTTTTTAATTGAAAATCGTCAGAAATGAATTTGCTTAAAAATGATATCTGTTGCTTGTGTGTACGTATGCGAGTTGCGCGCCGCTGCCGATACTCGATGGATCCTCATTGAGCGGCATGAGAAATATTTTTCACTTCAGCTACACTCAGTATGGCGCGATTATTCCACTTGAAAACGTCGATTTTTATCGAAAACGGTCTCGTGACGACATATTTGGGGGCGAGAAGGCGTGTTGCTGCAACAAATTGTTGCATCACCGTGTTAGTTGACGTGTGCGCGTGTATACAAACGGGTTTAAATTAACTGTTGATGTTACAAAAGTTGCAAGAATTAAAAATATACTTATAAATTTGAAAAACTGAAGCGTGAAAAAGTAAAGAGAAAATTTGGCTCAAAAATTATACTAAAAAATGTTTGCACAAATTTTAAAGTGGAAGCGTATTAAATACGTAAAGAAATGAATGTAAATTTGTGTGTCCTACGGTATTCTTATGTGTAAATAAAAATATATAACAGAGGGCGAATGTAAAGCAAAATAAAACAAAAAAAAAAAAATAATTCCAAAAAGTTGATTCCAATTTAATTTTTGTGGCCCACCAACATTGATTAGCTTAGAGACAGTGGAAAACGCTAATATAAAGAAGGGGTAATAGAAGCGAAACGAAGCAGAGGTTGTAAGTTAACAACAGCTTCACAAAAAATGTGTTTGTTGTTGTGCTGAATTGAAATCTGTTGTCACAAAAGGCCAATTTTCTTTTAATTTGCCACTTCTCTCTGAAAATGCTCAATTTATGAGTTCCACAAGAATTCGCCACACCTTAGGTGGTGAGGATAATTTGCGTTGGAATGTATTTATATGCCCTACATTTGTTCCAAAGCCGTTAATGGGTTAACCTGCTACTTGAAGCGCCAGAAGTATTAAAATAATCAACTTTTCTTGCGTTTTTATGCATAGCTTCTTCACTGCCGTAAGAAAACGCACTCATAAAAATGTACAATTCACGCTTGCGGATGTTAGGATTAACCACCAGAAATATTGAGTCCTGCGGTTCGGAAGCTTTAACGGAACCCTTCTGCACAGAGAATAGATATGCAAGTAGCTTGATTGTAGTATGCAAGCGGTGTTTCCCCTCAATATGCCATTGCATGCGGTCTGCTTGCTTGGGCGCCAAGCGAATTAAATGATATGTGAATAGCGCAGCTTGCCATTCATAAGAAAGGAAGCCTTGATGAGAGAATGAGAGAAAGGAAGCACAAGCAGGTGTAGGCTAGTATGGTTTCACAAGCTAACTACAAAAACTGTAACAAGGTTGAAAAACAAATAAATTAAAATCATTACCGCTTACCTGAGAGTTTTTCATGTATCTCGAAAACCGCAAATAGATTTTCATTTCTTTCCAAATTTTATAAAACTCTTATTCTTAGCCCAATTTGAAGTCTCGAATAGTGGTGGTAGATGTGTGGCGCGCATATTTATTTCATTTGTAGACAACCATAAAAAAGTAACAAAATCGTATTTGCACATCTATGATCTAGAAGACTACAAAAAAAAAATTACATAAATAAAATCGCATTCTTCTTTTTTGAGAAAATAGATGCAAAAGAAATTATTATTATAAATAATATACAGGGTGAACGATATGAAGTGTTACTAACTTCACACTGCTTGTATCTGTAAAACAGCTCATGACATCAACGTCAAAATTGTTCTAATGACAGTTCAATATATTGTTTATAAGCCGTCAAAAGCATTTGCGTCTCAGTTTTGTTGAATTTTTTTTTCTGTGATGAAATTCAAACGTAATAATGCGATTGCGTTATATTTGGCTGGAAAATCACAACCAGCTATTGTTCGTGAGCTCAGTCACCTCAAAGTGAATAAAATGTTTGTGTATCGCACTATAAAACGTTACAATGATACTGGTAGCATTGCAAAACGCTATGGAGGAGACCCAAGAAAAACCGCAACAACGCCAGAAATGGTTCGGAAAGTGAAGGCTCGACTTGAACGAAATCCCCATCGAAGTGGAAGAAAAATGGCCAAAGAACTGAAAATATCGCAAGACAGCATTCGGCGCATGTTGAAAAACGAGCTCAAGGTCAAGGCTTACAAGTTCCAAAAGCACACTATCTTTCACCCCAGCAAAAAAAGTTCGGTGCGAAAAAGCAAAGGAGTTGTTGCGCTTGCACGAACGTGGCAAAATTCCTAACATTGTGGTTTCTGATGAAAAATATTTCCCAATTGAGCAGTTCGTAAACACTCAAAACAATCGTGTTTACTTGACCGAACGCTCATACGGGAATTTGAGCCTACGTATGGCCACTCGAAGCAATTTCCCATCGCAAGTAATGGTTTAGGCCGCAGTGCCCGCTGATGAACGCTCTCCAATCGTTTTTATCGAGCCTGGTGTCAAAGTGAATGCGACTTATTATCGGGAAAATGTTTAAGAAGCTGCTTTAGAGCCGTGGACACGCAAACATTTCGGTCGTAGACCATGGACGTTCCAACTGGACTCGGCACCGTCTCACAAAGCTCGTGGGAACCAATAATGGTTAAAAAATCATGCTCCACACTTCATTTTGTCCACAGAATGGCTTTCGAATTCGCCAGACGCAAATCCGATGGACTATTCCATCTGGTCCATTTTGGAGAGCAAGGTGAGGACTAAAATATATGCCAGTATGGATACGCTGAAAAAAGCGATTATACGAGAATGGGCCAAAATACCTCAAGATCACATTTGTGCAGCATGCAACTCATCATTTTTTGACCGTTTGAAGGCTATAGTAAAGGCAAAAGGTGGTCATATCGAGCTAAAGTGAATATATTTTAAAATTTTAATCATTTTTGAACAATTTGGTCTTTGGAATCAATAAAAACTAATTTCACACAAAGAAGTTATGGTGCTTTGAATAGGTAACACTTCATATCGTTCACCCTGTACATATAATGGGCCATGTAAAATTTGCTTTTTGAATCGGCTATAGAAAAAAAAAAATAATCAAGGTTTTTTCAAACTTTTTTTTTTTTTATTTTGAAGATTGAACATTGTAATTTATGAATGAAAAATAATATCGTTCAAATGACTGCCACGACTGGCTTTACAGTAGGCCATTCGATCAACCCAATTTTTAAGCACATTTTCGACTGTTTGGGCTCCAATTTCATGAATGGCAACTTCGCTTTCGTGTTTTAAAGCATCAATCGTCTCTGGATATTTCGCATATCAGTTGTCCTTAACTCTTAACGGCTCCCTACAAAAAATAGTCCAACGGGCTTAAATCACAGCTCCGAGGCGGCCAATTGATATCGGAATTCAAAAACGGTAGCCAAAAGTTGTAAGTGTAACTTTGGCAGTGTGAAAAGTTGTACCGTCCTGTTGAAACCAAATGTCGTCCATGTCATCCTCTTCAATGTTTGGAAACAAAATTCGTTGAGCATGTCACGCTAACGCTCGCCATTTACTGTAACCGCGGCTCCTCGCTCGTTTTCGAAAAAAAAATGGCCCGATGATGCCGCCAGACCAAAAACCGCACCAAACAGTGACTTGTTGTGGATGCATTTGCTTCTCTACAGTAACGTGGGGATTTTCTGAACCACAAATCCGACAATTTTGCTTATTGACATAGCCACCGATGTGAAAATGAGCTTCATCAGAAAAGAATAAGAAGACTCACCACTTTGGAAATAGGTTTTCAATATTTCCTAATTTTGTTCAAGCGTATAGCGTTCTATTTCGTAAATGTCAAACCTTTAAGTAAACTATGAACACATTTGGCATGTCATTTGTGTTATCATTCTCAAAAAAATAGGTAGTTCAAAAAGCAAACGCTATATGGCCCACCCTGTATATATGTAATATAACTTGTGACTAAATGAAAGCAGTCGGTTGTATAGAGTTTTCTTATTTCCCTTATATATTTTCGGGTTTTGTTGAAGTAGCAGTATAAATATTCGCCATACATGTATCGGGAATGGTGCTGGAGTGACAAGGGCTTGGCTTATATAGCCGGGTCATTCCGACAACGTAGAACCGACTGTCGTGGGTATATCTATTTACCCTATTACAGTCGAATATTTCAGAGTGCCCTTCAATTCAGTAAACAGTCTTATGTTTTTGGACATCGAGTCTGCCTGTTCGGCTCTTTGACGTTTTGCAAGGCTATTCGCAGGTTGTTCCGACTTCTACTGATCTTCTTCCGGTTTTTCAAATTCAAATTACCTTTGTGGGGTTTAAAAATGTCTGTGCAAAAAAATATGAATTATTTTATTTAATTATTATTATCTTTTAATTGAGTAGTTCTACGTGGCCAAAATATTTAGACGGGAATGTGAGACCTGTTTTCGAAAACCCCGAAATTAGTCTAGAAATAATTCTGTTGCTAGATTATTTTTCACTAAATGTGCGACGTGTTAAATTGTTGTTTCAGTTACTGTTAATTTTGATTTTTAACGAACGCATTTGATTTAAACCCCTTATCCGGTGGTTGCAGAGTCACTGATTTGCAAGCCTCATCTGCTTTTCAGTATTGGTTGAAACTAGTAATAAATTCCTAGGGCCCCATATTCCTAACTAAATCTAGTTTTTTTTTTATTTTCGACTGGCCCCTTAACGTTTTAGTCACCATTATTAATTATTTAAAATATACTGCTGAGTTGGTTCGGCAGGTCGCAGCCATCCAACTCTGCGTGTTTTATTTGGAGTTTACGTTAAAACGACATAAATGGGGCTTCTGTGGTTAATCTTGCAGTGTTTAGCTGCTTTTGTATCCCCCTAAACATTAGCCTCATATATCAAATTTATATATGAAATATCTACTACTGTGAATTTGAAGTGTCATAATAAAAAATAAAAAAGTTATTACACAAGTGCATAAAAATATAAAATACTTTAAAAGTGACGTCTTTAGCAAAATACCAATAATCCTGAATAAAGGCAACAGTGAGTCGTGAAAGTTTTACAACAATAAACTAGAAAAGCAAAGCAATCTCCTACAAAACGACAAAGAAACAAATTTTAACCAACAAAAATAACAAGAAACATTGTCAGTTTCGTCAGCTCAAAAATGCAATTCTGCTGGTTGACACAAATCGTCAGTTAAGGCTTGGACATGAACTACCAAAGCACACACACACACGCAAACAAATTCAGTGCATGCGCTTGAAAGATCAACTTTCCAACTCATGCCTCAGAAAAAATGTAAATCAATCATTTTGAAAATAAGAAATTTAAAAAAGGACAAGATCAGAATCATAGAAAACTGCACTAAAGGTGTATGTAAGCGCCGCAAACATTTAACCGTTATCGCAGGAGCTACACAAAAACTACTTAGGCACACCTACATAATTGAACACAATTACTTACAAAAATATAGGGTTTTTCAGTAAGAGCGCTTCGACTTTGCTCTTAAAGTAGCAGCAACAGAACGATTATTTTCATAAAAAATTTGCACGATTTGCAATCGTTGCTCAAGTGTGTAGCGTTCCATGATGAAATGTATACTAATGAAGTTTACAAATGACAAGTGAAAAATAAAAAATATTGCGTCGTTCGCCCTCCCTATCGGAAAAAAGTTGAAGCGCACCTATTGAACAACCCTATACATATGTATGCATGTATGCACAAGTGATACAGACTTCCACTCCAACTATGTAGTTGTAGCATTTTTTCAATTTTTCGTTTTTAATCTTCACTCCTGCTGCATTTTTCCTCACTTTTTTACCAAAATTTCTCCTTTCCTATTTGCATTCATTCGGCATTCGTTTTTTTTTTTTTTGGATGCCTTCAAACATACTTGTTTCATTGAGTTTCATACTGAGCGGTGAATATTCGATACACATACTTACACAAATATTGGGTAGTCGAAAAAGTCTTATCGTATTTTGTCAATAGATGTCGTTGGAGTCATCTATCTCCAGTGCTACCAATCACATTGTGTCATATCATATGGTGTTAGAAAGGTGACATTTTAAGCTTCATTTAACCAAAAAAAAAAATTAAATTCGGAGAAGTTGAAAAAAGTTATAGCTGTTCAAAAATGAGTGAAAATAATGAAGAAATTCGCTATATTTTGAAATTTTTGTATATTATAAAAAAGGAAATAATGCCACGCAAGCCACCAGTGAAAGTTGTGAAGTTTACGGAGACGCTGCTGTATCAGTTCGTGTAGCACAACAATGGTTCGCTCGCTTTCGTTCTGGAAATTTCGATGTGAAAGATGCACCTCGCTCCGGTCGACCTATCGTTGAAAAAGTCGATGAAATTATGGAAAAGATTGACCAGGACCGTCACATAAGCTGCCATGACATCGGACATCGCCAAGGCACTAAACATTCATCATCAAACGGTTTTGAACCATTTAAAAAGGCTGGTTACAAAAAGAAGCTCGATGTTTGGGTACCACATGAATTGTCTGTGAAAAATTTAATGGACCGAATTAACATCTGCGATTCTTTGCTGAAACGAAACGAAATCGAACCATTTCTGAAGGGAATGGTAACAGAAGACGAAAAGTGGATCAAATACGACAATAATGTGCGAAAAAGATCATGGTGCAAGGGTGACGAAGCTCACTAAATGGTCGCAAGCCAGGATTGACGCCTCGAAAGGTTATGTTGTGTGTTTGGTGGGATTGGAAAGGAATCATCCACTATGAGCTGCACCAGCCTGCTCGAACAAAGCAAGCAATCGAAAAAAAACGCCCAGAACTGATCAGCAGAAAGGGCGTCGTCTTCCATCAGGACAACGCTAGGCCACACACACATCTTTGATGACTCGGCAAAAACTGGGAGAGCTTGGTTGGGAGGTTTTGATGCATCCACCATATAGCCCTGACCGTGCACCATCGGACACACCATTTGTTTCGGTCAATGCAGAACTCCCTTAATGGAGTAAAGTTGGCTTCAAGAGAAGCCTGTGAAAATTACTTGTCGCTGATGGAATAATGTCTCTAGAAGAAAAATGGCAAAATGTGGTCGATCAAAATGGTACATATTTGGTTTAATAAAGTTCATTATAAATATAAAAAAAATGAGTTGAAGTTTGATTAGAAATGCGAAAAGACTTTTTCGACTACCCAATATTTTAATAAACTTTTATGGTTTTTACAAAATTTTTAATTCGCGCTCAAATTTTAAAATTTTTAAGTAATTTGACAAATATTATGTTGTTTTCCTTTGTGTCAACAAATTTTCATTAGACACTTGAGTTTTTCCATTAATACACAAACACAACTAAATACAAGCAAATGACACCTTTTCATAAGCATTTATAATACCTTTTAGGATCGGCGGGACGATTTGAAGTTGATTGTAAATAAAATTGGCAAAAGTGAAGAGAAACCAAAGGTTACCGCTACCATGATGAGTGAAATTGAAAAGGTAAGCAAAATTTGGATTGATGTATACACATTAGGGAATTTAGAATTTTAGATTTTTTTTTAATTATTATCTGAACATCCTACTATTTTGTTACATTAAGAGAGAATTATTGCAACTTTTGTGAATTTTTTAGCATGGTTTAAAGTTTAGACTTATCCAAATAAATGAAAGGCAAATAAATAACAGTCTGCAGCCAGCAGTCAAAAAAACCAAAAAGATGATATACACATGCCGCACAAAGTCTGCGTTCACTCTACAATAACTTTTTAGTGAATGAAACACACAACCTGATTTTAAAATTTTTTATAAATTTGTATATATTTATATGCTTAAGTTTCAAAAATAAAAATAAATTTCAAGATTCCTCACATAAGTTTTTAGATGACGGTGAATAATGGCTGTAACAAGTAAATAAAACGACCATAAAGTCTGCGTTCAGTCTTAAAGTCTAATACAAAAACATGATATGCTATATGCAAAAATTAAATGTAATATTTAGTTGGATATCCACATTGCTTCAGGACTTCACTCAGCCTATTTGGCATTGAACTTACTAGTTTCTCTGTTCCCTCTGCTGTTATCTTCCTCCATTCCGACTGCATGACACTCCGCAAAACCTCTTTACTAGTAATCACTTGCTGACGAATTCTTTTTTCCAATAGATCCCACAGATGCTCGATGGGGTTAAGATCTGGGGACTGTGGCGGTGTTTTAAGCTGTTTTGGGGCGTTCTACAAGAGCCAAAGCTTAACGATCTCGGCTGTGTGCTTCGGGTCGTTATCTTGTTGAAACGAAAATGTTTTTGATAAGGCCGGATTTGCTGCACTTTGCTTGAAATTCCGTTTTAGTATGTTCAAGTATCCCCATTTGTCCATCGTCGAATCAATAAATTCTAACTGCCCCACCCCATTTGCAGCCATGCAGCCCCAAATCATAACCCCGCCACCTCCGTGCTTAACCGTGCCAACAAGATTTTGCTTTTTAAGAGCATTTCCAGGTTTTCGCCAAACAATTTGACGGCCTTTTATTCCGAATATACAAAATTTACTTTCGTCTGAAAATATTACTTTTTTTCCAGAACTCGGAAACTGCGTTTACGTCTGTTCTCAAGAGAAATGAAAGGCTTTCTTCGGGCGACTCTACCGTGGTATCCAGCTTGACGTAGAACTTTTCTGGCAGTTTCAGCGCAAATACTTTTTGTAAATGTTTGATTTATGTTTTCAACTAATTTTGGGGATGTAATCCGGGGGTTAACCTTTGCCAAGTTGATTATAGAAAGCTCTTCCCGGGTCGATAATTTTTTCGGACACCCTGTCCTGGGCTTAGATGTAAAAATTCCAGTTTGTCGAAAATTTGTTACAACTCGCTGAATAGAGGAATACGTTCTCCCAATAGATTTTCCAATATTTCGGAAACTTTTCCGTCTTTCCACATTCTTATAATTATTTTCCTCTCAGAAACCCTTATTTCTTTTCCCTTTCCTTCCATGTTCCTTAAATATCTCCAGTTATAAATAAAATGTTCAACTAAGCTTTGTTAACATTCAGTCGAAGTAATGCGCAATCAAAAATTAATATAAACAAGGAAAAATATCTTAAAATTAACGGTATCATTAAAATAAACAGGCTGAACGCAGACTTTTTGGTGCCACATTTATATGCTGCTGAAATTATTTTCCCCGTTATCTAAAAAGTGAAGTGGGGAATCCTGTTTTTTTTTTTGCCCTTGAAAGCTGGGAATGCAGTGAATAAACAAATTGTAAAGATTTCATTTTAATCATAATATTCTATTTTGTTTTTAATAAATTTAAGAAGGGTATTCGGGTGAACGCAGACTTTGTGGGGCATGTGTAGATATTTTGTAAGAAGAAGAGCTGTAGAATGCTGAGCACCAGTGAATTTTTACAGTATATTGGTTTTAAAAACATTTATTAAATATCGTCTTTAAGAATCTAAATAATCCAATATTTCTTTCTTGTGTGGATAATTTTGACCCTCAATTTTATAATTCTGAAAAATATTATGGATGGCTGCACAGAAATATTCTGCATAAAATTTCAGATAATGGACAAAGTTAGCCCATTAATTTATTTCAGCACATGCTGCTTTTTTGCCCACTTTCGTCACGGTGTTATTAAGAGTTAATACAAAAATAACGATATTTGTATTGAAGAGCTCAGTAAATTCTATAACAACTACCGGCATGGGTCTGTAAGGACTCGAATTTTAACATCTCACACCAAGTTGGGTTTCACTGATTGTCAGTAGATTTTTTCGATAAATGAAAATTAATTTTTCCGTTAATACTAGCTAAATATTCGACGGCGGGCGACAGCTCAGTTGGTATTAATCAGATACTAATTTCTATCAACTTTGTTAATTCAATTGATCTTTTAAGGAGGGAAGCTGGTCTAGAATTTTGAAAAAATCGAAAAATTTTTTTTTGTCTTAAAAGGTGCTTTAGGGTCTTAGAAATAATATACCAAATGAGGGATGCCAGCAAAAATGTCTAAATGCCCAAATTTTTCATTCGACGGCAGTGCCTCGCAGGTATGCCCCGAACGCTACTTACAACTTTAAACGCGTTTTTCTCGAAATCACTTTTTTTAAACTGGCCGAAGACATAACTCGAACAAATCTTTACCGATTCTTACGAAATTTTGACAATACATTCGAAATACCTTTCTCCGGAGACGTACGTAGGATTTTTTATTTATATTACATCGTTTTTTTTTTAATCAACAATTTTATGTCGTTCTTTATAGTGAAAATTGTAACTTTTTGTTCAAACGTGCACCATTTCGCGAAAAACAAAATATCGAAAAAATCCTACGTACGTCTCTTTCTGTTGTTATATAGAAACTAAAAAAATTTTATTTTTTGATCCAGGACAAAAATTAAGGAGTTTACGTCTTCGGCAATGGACCCACTAGAAAAAAAGGCGCCTTAGGAGAACTGCTGGACAGCGGCCATTTTGAAATTAATTCAGACGAAAAATTTTGTATTTGTACCATGAAAGCTATATTATTAAACCTATTTCACAGATTTTCGATTGATTCCTTTGTTGAGTCAAAATAAATTCATAAAATATGCCCATTTTTTGCGCTCTAGACCAGCTTCCCCCCTTAACTCATTTAGAACCATATAATTTTCGGCACTCCGAACACTCAACACTGAATATGTTAATCCAATTTTATCTACTATAGCTTACAGAGTGTCTATTTGTTATAAGCGAAAATGGCAGAGAGTGCTCCTTAATGTGCGACCACAGATTTAGAATTCTATTAACTACATGAATATGATTTAAATAAAATAAAATGCGAATTTCGGAATTAAAAAAAAAAAAAAAATTAGCAAATCACGAACGCCTCAAATCGCGAAAGAATTTCACCCACTGCCGGTTTATCCACCCCAAAATTCGCCCAAATACTGCAATCAGCTGGGGGATCAAATGCCATGTCCACTTTTCTAAGCAAATTAAGTTTTGGAAATCTCATTATTTCCATTTTATATTTTTCGAAAAACCAGCATTTATTTTTATTCTTAAATTTTTACACCATGGAATCATCTGAATTTGCTAAAACGTGCTCGCCCGAATCTGTAATAAATATGTGTAATAATATTGGATGCTTGTACGAGTACGTGCACACATACATATATGTGATGAAAAATGAAATACTTTTAAGTCGCACCAGTCGCTGTGAACAGATTCTATTACTTGTTAATTGTATAGTACAAATGAGCAGATGGATGGAATGGAACAGCTATATATGTATCTAAACTTCCATACTGGTTGATGTTAGAATAGCAAAATGTATACGTTTTTATTTCAATTTTCAATATCATGTCAAATGGAAAATATATTTATTATATCATATGGCATCATGATTCAATTATAGAAGGTTAGGTGAGTAATGACAAGGGAATTTTGACACTCCCTTATATTGGGTTGCATTTACGTAGGATTGAGGAAGAGGGAAAAAAGTTCTCCCCTTCTTGCCTAAAGGTAGTAAAAAAGTACGCAAAGTAGCAATTAGCAATGTAGTAAAAAATTAAAAAAAAAAAAAAAAAAACTGGCCAATATAGATTCAATCTATATTAGAACAAAACAACCAAAAAATTATTGTTTTCTTTTAATAAAAATATGGTACTTACTTAATTTTTTGTCAGGATGACTAAATCAAGTTAACTTTTTAATAAATCTATCAAGATTATTTAATGATTAATGTTCTGAAATTTAAAATGCTAATCATTGCTTTATGTCTATTGTTATTGAAGGTATGTATCCCTGTTAGTTACTTTATTAAATTAATTACTAATAGAGTAAATTCATCATTAGAAGACTGGAAGTATTGCTCTCTCATAGTAAATTAGCACTTATTTCTAATGATACATTTTATTAATGCAAAGATAGTTAAACTTATAACAACAGCTCCTCTTGATTAAGTTTATTTATTATTATTTGGAATAATAAATTATTACTCTGCAATTTCTCATCTTCCTTAATCTGATTACATTAGTATTTTGTCCTTAGTTTTCGACCCAACTTCAAGTATTTTTAATTTATCATTAAATTAAAAAGAGGTCTTTCAGAATTAATAGGAATTCCTTCAACATATTGACTAAAACTTACCCTATGTCGTATCTTTTGAGATTCAAGAAAAAGCATTTAGCATTAACTTTAGCATTAATCTACAGCAGGAATTAAATCATTTAGCTTTATTTACTATTAATATAACTTGAGCACAACACAGATTAATAGAACGTAATCACTACTAAGTTACACAAGGATTATCTTTTACAGTAACTAGGAATTTATTTTAGTATTTTGCTATCTTATGATAGCCGACTCAATTTATGGATCTACGTATTTCAGTGCACGATTTGCTAGTATAGGTACATATATTTTGAGTGCTGCTAAGGGATAAAATACCCTTTTATACTTAATGATACACTGTTAGTCTGAAATATATCTATTAGGGAGTACCACCAATGCTAGGATACACTCGTTGCATATGAATGCTACATTTATCATAGCGAATAGTTTTTTTTATTGTATCACACCAATGTTCCAAACAGTCCATATTGTCCCATGATTCCTAAAGTCTCTGAAGCTCAAGCAGATGGACCATCGCATTAATACAGCGAGTAATGTTCTTAGGGCTGAACTCGATAGGACCACCTTCATGAAGATTGTCTTACCGAAGCATAATTGTTCAAAGGAATGGATCGTGTGATTATATCAACAATAGCCGCAAATGCCCCATAGTTTAAGTTCCACTTCAGCTTGTAGGATCTAGAGAGCAACTATTAAAACAGTTCGTCAATAGTAAAAAGAAATTTGAAGTTTGGTCTATGTGGGACATCAATGAACATTTTAGACTGCCGAAGATTTTCAAATTAATGAATTTCTTCACCAAAGTACTTCTTTTAAATATTTCTTTATTTTTTCCTTTCTTTCATGGCACCCATATTGTAGTGGTTGTACCCGCCAGCTCGCTCAGTCTGTATATGTCCTCGCACGTTATTTTGAAGTTTTCCCATATATCCGAGGTGACCTTGATAACTGCTTGTCTATCCGACAATTTCAGAAGCACGACCACCATCGACCCAAATAATTAAAAACGTTATTAATTTGAAAATTAATTCGATTTTATCGTAATATGATACTTACTCAAATGTTTACAGTTTGAATGTTTACGATTTTCAACGAATAATAATAAGGCGAAGCGTCAAAATGGAAACGATGTTGCCGACATAATAATTTACACTAAAAGTTTAAATTTTACTACACTTTAAAAGTTTTTTTTTATAAAACATGTACGTATACTTGTAACGAAGCAACATGTTTTCAAATAAGGGAGCCGATTTGGCAAGAGGAAGCGAGAAAGCTGCTTACTTACCTAACCTTCTATAATTGAATCATGATATGGCATCATAGGTATCATAGTCATACCACATCACATCATATCAGAATACACCACATCTCATCATATCATGTGAAATCAAATCATGCTATTTATTTTTCATTTATTTTTTTCTATTTTTATAGAAACACAAAGTAATGAGTTAGATTCACCTCTCAAGCGCAAAGGGTTAAAGTGTCCAGAAAACCTTCGTCCGTTATGCTTTGCATTCCACATACACAATTCCATGCTATAGATGTCGGTGCTTGCTCACTAACCTCAAATCACTAGATAGTAGACGGACTATTCTCTCCCTAATTTTCATTTTCGATTTGATAAGTGGGACGATTGACTCTCCATCGTTACTCGAGAAAATCAATGCAAAATTACTCAGCTAAGCTTAAGTGATCATGATTTTTTCTGGCTACAATTAATTATGTGCCAATGCTTTGATTTCTAGAACTTCGAGAGAATTTAATTCGCTTTCAAATCCTATTGACCTTAATATTTTTCCCACTATTTCAAAATTACTTTATTTACTAAACTAATTGTTTGACCAGTTTCGAAATATTCTCTAATCTTCCTTCTTTGTAAACTGCAAGAAATGTTACATTTGAAACATCAGAAATTGTTTTTAATTGAATTGTTAAAATAAAGGGTTTTTCAATAAGGGCGGGTAGATGTTGAAATGGAATAAAATGGCAAATGGCTGCCACAGGGCGCCAAAATCGACCCGCGCCAATTGAAAAACCCTTTATAACGTAAATGCGTAGCATTAATCTGTTTTCATAGTCTGCACGAGAAGGGATATATACAGAATTAGGGGGAAAGTCGTGCTAGATACTAAGGGCATTAATATTTAGGTTATTTCTAATCTTGTATAAACGGCTTACTACCTTCTATTTCTTCAGTCTTTCAGAAATATTTTAAGTAGCTAAGATTAAATGAAACTGAATTACTTGAAAGATTTATTTGAAAGATTTGAAGGAATTTCTATATTACAATAAACTAATTTTTTCAAAAAAAAATCATATTTTATTGCTTATATTACTTGTATGTTGATTATTTTGCTGATTCTGAAAATGGTTTAAGTCATCTAAAAACAGTTTTGTGCAAGATTAGTACAAATCTTATTCAAGACCATACAAAAAAGAAAAATAGTTTTTAGTTTGCTCAAATGCAAACCCATAATTTAATAATAATGTATGACTTAGACCACTTTCAAAATGGTGGATACCAACAAATAACAATAAATGTTTTATTTAATTCAAAATAATTTTTCCAGTCCAAAAACAATCTGCAATCACATGCCGATGCTGTGGAGCTCTCGCTGACCGAATTGAAACAGATGAATAAACTGTCAGCACGAAATGGCGATGATGATAAAGGTAAATAATTTTAGTTTGTCACATTCATCACACACTTAAGCACTTTAAGGCAATTTAATACGTTTGTAAGCGCTAATTTTGGCAATTAGTTTTGTGTCAACAATTCGACAAATAATTTTGCAACCAAATGTTTTCGCTTTTACTTCTTGACTTAAGTTTTTTTGCCATTTTCCCGAATAAACACGCATACACACATATTTAGCCGCTTATACAAAACAACACATATAAGCTTGACATTTTCATCCGCTCGACTGCTGGGTTTTATATTTGTTTTCATTTCTCCGCGCTGCGCCAAATAAAAATGAAACTTTAATACTCGGTTGTTGAAAAGCGAACGAAACAAAAAATTATAAACAAATCAACGCGGCGTTGCAACAATTTGGCACGCAAGCAATGATGGGGCACAGCTGTGAACAAATATGGAATGCATATAGAAATGTGTACGCGCTAGCATGCGCACATATGTACATACGTATGCACACACATTGGGCTGTATGCATGCACATGACCCTATAGTGTCGAACAGAATTTAAATCTGGCAGAGATTCATTTTTGGTTTTGCGTTGCAGGGAGAGCTAAACCCTTTTTTGTTTTGGAAATAGCTCAATGAATTGTTAATGAAATGAAATATGAAATTAAAAAAAAACTATAACTACCTAAATATATGGAAAAAAATTAAGAAATATTATATGAAATATTAAATTAAATAAACACATGCCGGCAAAATTTGATTGCCTTCCGGTATCGAGAATCAGACTAAAATATTTCGAGCACTTTTGACGTGCTGAATCTGAATTAGGATAACTCCAGCCCGTTCCCTTTTCGGCATTTTTTCGCTTAAAAGTGCAAAAAAAGATAGTTTCCGGTAATTGAGGTTATAGGTATAACGTCATGCGGTTTTCAGTCATGCACCCCCTATTCGGCTACGGCGGCCGCGTTAAGTACCTATTCCTGGGTTAAATCGAATTTAATACGTTTTTGCTTCAAAATTTGCCAGTGCAACGTACATATGAAAGCCAAAACAAAAAAAAAAAAAAACAAAAAACAACATGCCAGCCGAGAGAGTCCGAAGCCAGCACTGCGTTAGCGTTAGTTTATACAATATAATAATTTTATTGTTATGTAAACTTTAAAAAAATAAAAATTAAATTCTTTGTAAATCTCAAGCAAACCCAATGGATTCGGCTCTTATGTATCAGATAGCATATGGCATGAGTCCATCTGTCTGTGTTGATTAAAAATTTGCAAGGCCGTAACCAGACCCCTGAAATAGTTAAAAAATAGCAAGAAATAAAATGTTGAGCTGGCAAATGATAAATGACAAATTTTTCAATATGTAAGTATGCAATATTTCTTGACTGCTTAGTTCTAATTAAATTCATTATTGCGAAACTTCTCTGTCTGCTTTTCTAGGGGAAGAAGAAGTTGCAACGCTTTAAAAAAATTACTTACTGTGGGCAAAAAGTAAGGTGAATTTATTTGTCAAACTTCGCGGGATTAAAATTTCGCTCTAGTTATTTTTTTCATGAGTTGGCAGCACTGTTAATAACATCTGGGCCAACTTTGATGTGAATGCCATTATCAGTAATATATTTACGCTTGTGTTTACCAAACGACCAAGAGTGCATTTTTCGATTTTTACAATGTCTGATTTGATTGAGCAGAGAAGTGTCATCAAATTTGGTTTGCGGAATGAAATTTCGGCTGCGGAAACGTTCAGCATGTTGCAGAAGGTATTTGGTGATTCGACCTTGTCGCAGAAAAATGTTTATAAGGGGTACAAAGACTTCAAAGAGGGTCGAGAATGTTTTGATGACTTGGAGCGCTCCGGACGACCATCGACGTCAACAGATGACCAACACGTCAATAAAGTGAAGGAGTTAGTGCTCAAAAATCGTCGGTTGACTGTTAAAGACCTTACTGATATGATCGGAATATCAGAAGGATCTGTGAAAACCATTTTGAAAGACCATTTGGGCCCACGAAAAGTCAAATCTCGTTTGGTACCGAAAACTCTCAATTTCTTGGAAAAACGTCGTCGCGTTGATGTGTGTGAAACAATGCTTTCAGACTATCAGGACAAGCTCAAATGCATCATTACGGGAGATGAGACTTGGATTTATGCTTACGACCCTGAAATAACCGACCAATCAAACGAATATCGTGCTAAAGGCGAGGCCAGACCGAAAAGAGTACGACAAAGTCGTTCAAAAATAAAGGTCATGATGACAGTTTTTTTCGATTCTCGTGGTGTGGTGCACTATGAATTCCTTCCACCTGGCCAAACTGTTAATGGGGAATATTATTTGAGCGTTATGCGTCGTTTACGTGAAGCAATTCGTCTAAAAAGACCAGAATTATGGGCCAACAACTCTTTGTTTTTGCATCACGATAATGCACCGTCTCACACTGCACTCGTTCTTCGTGACCATTTCGCCAAAAATTCCACGCATATCGTTCCGCAACCACTGTATTCGCCTGATTTGGCTCCGTATGACTTCTGGCTATTCCCAAAACTCAAGATACCACTCCGGAGAACGCGTTTCGAGTCGATTGAGGAGATAAAAGCTGAATCGAAGAAGGTGCTGATGGCTATACCGGAAATGGACTATTTGGCATGTTTCGGGGATTGGAAAAATCGTTGGCATAAGTGTATTTCATCGAGAGGGGATTATTTTGAAGGGGATGAAATTGATTTACAAGAATAAATAAAGATTTTTCATTTTACAACCAAATTCACCTTACTTTTTGCTCACAGTATTAACTCTTTTCTTTGCTGACATTTCACATAATCCCATATTCTCAATACTAGAATTCGTTTTTCATTTTTCGAAAGTATTAACCCTTCGTTAGGCACGTGGATTTTTGTAACGTGGTTAGGCACGTGGTCTACAATCGTAGACCATTTTAATATTATGACTAAAAGTGTTATTCATTTGAGTTTCTCAATAATACTTCATAAGTATATTCTGTGATTTAATGTGAGGAATATAAACTAATATTTTCACTTAAATATTTGTGTATCTTCTGTAAATTCAATAAAAACGTGAATGTATGTGTTTTTTAACATTTATTGCAATTCATAAAAGTTTTTTCTTATAACTAATGGACGATTTACAAAAGAGTTTTTATTATTCGTAAAACTTAAAATAAAAATATGTAAAATTCAATTCTTTAAATAAAAAAATAAAAGTTCAGTACAAAACTTATATGTTATGGTTTCTGAAAACTGCTTATATTTCCTCACTGAGACATTCCGTGCAACTTTCCCTCATATGATTTTTGCAAGGAAATCTGCCGCATTTAGTACACGACTTTCGGGATGATTTGTTCATATTGCGAGGGCAAATATGACAACGTCCGACATAGTTACTTGGTGATTGAGTGGGTTGTGGTGCAATGCTTAGGATGCCAAGAAGGTTGTGGGCTCGCTGCCTCATTTCCATGGGTAGTCGAGGATTCTTTGATCTAACTTCAATTTGTGGTCGAATGAGCTCCCAAGCGCATTTTTCAAGAAAATCACTTGGTTTTTTTCATCATTTGTTTGCTCATCTATTGCGTTATCATGGTGCATAGATGATATCAGGATCACTGACCGGTTTTATTGGGCAGTACGACACTAGTATACAATTTTCTTGGAAACCAAAAATACTTGACTTTTCTTTACGATTCTTCCTGGGAAAGAATTCTTTGGGAACTTCGCGTTTATTTTTTCTCACAGTTCCCAAATATGTAAGCTTTTTCTTTAGCATCCATAGCACTTTCTTCACTACTTGATAGTTCGGAGAGCGGATTTTTGCTGCTTTCCAATCGTTTTTTTTTTGAATCAGACATAATATTATCTGAAACTAATTAAATTAGCACACTCTTGTAAAAAATATAAGCAAAACTTAACTGAACTTAATTCAAATATTTAATAAATCAAGTAATATTGCCGCAAGAAAAAGTAACGTCGTTAGTCACGTGGTCTACATATGTAGACCAGCACTGTTCAGACCTTGATAAAATTTACAACTGCACGTCAAACCCGCACTGAATGCACTAATTGGATAAAGAGATTAATTATAAACAGCTATTAAAAAGCTTAGGTAATTTAAGAGACAAATTTAAGGAGTTGCACGACTGTGAAAAGACGTGGTCTACCATTGTAGACCACGTGCCTAATGAAGGGTTAAAACACAATTGGCGAATTTTTCAGTGAAAAAATTCAATGTTGCTTAGAGACTCAATATTTGATTGTAAACGTTGAGTTAACTGCCGAATTAAATGGGTAACAAATGTTTGGAAAGTTTTACACACTTTTGTTTCCGCAAAATAAGACAAAAAAATACATTAAAAATCATTGATACTTCCGAACACCTCACTAACCTTTTTAACTAACACACTAATTTTACTGGTTCAGTTGATTAGAGGCTATCATTTTTAGGGAAGAAAATGGTTACTATAGCAACCGGATTTGATCTAGTAAGACAAGGGTTCCTTACAATTCAAGGGAAGGCTGTAGTTTGGTCGAAAATAAACATGAATCAGTTGAAATACTAATCTAACGGTATTTCGCACCAGTAAAACTTCAACATGGCGGCCGCTGTTGCCAATTGGATTGGTGCGTGACTACGAGTACCATTCGGAATTCACAGAGAGAACGTAGGTTCGAATCTCGGTGAAACACCAAAATTAAGAAAAAGTTATCTAATAGCGGTCGCCCCTTAGCAGATAATAGCAAACCTCCGAGTGTATTTCTGCCATGAAAAAGCTCCTTATAAAAAATATCCGCTGTTCGGAATCGGCTTGAAACTGTAGGCCCCTCCATTTGTGAAACACCATCAAGAAGCACGCCCCAAATAGGAGTAGGAGCTCGGCCAAACTCCCACAAATGTAATTGTATATACATACATATATATACATATATAATATATACCATATAAAACTTCAGTAGCTGTAATACTGTGCTTGATTTAGTGGTTCACTTGAATAGAGGCACTAACCAAATAAGAAAAATAATAATAACTATAGGAAATTTTGTTTGCTCTTTTATAATAGTTATTATTTACACCTTAATAGTTTGTGGTGCCACCTTGTTAATAAATTCCTTCGCAAATACTTTTAATGAGTGGACTTGTACAAATTCTCCAGTTAGCTTAATGCAATTTCAAGCCCGGCCAATTTAATGATTCGAATTAAAGCATGTTTTCTTCAAATTGTTGTCCATTCTCACCGACGGACTTTGACGCAATCCTAGGGATTTTGCGGGTTTCCTTCGGTGTGAAAGTCATTGCAGTTCTGTCTTTGTAGTTCTTACACATTGTTTTACGTAAAGATACGACGTTTGGATTTCGACCAATTTTTTTTGCGATTTGGCGATTTGAAAGTCGCTCTGAGGTCAAGATATCAATTTGGCCTTTTCGCGATCTGTTAAACCTTTCTGCTTTCCCATTTTATTAGAAATTAGAAATTTTCGACCACAATGACGATCCCTTTTCACAGCTTTAATATGCAAATAATGTAGGCTAACTGAGTGCCTCTATTCTAACGAACTTCAAGAATAAATCAGTAAATCCACTCCAGAATAAACCAAGCACAGTGTTACAGCCGCTAAAGTTTTACTGCTGCGAGATACCGTTAGATGGAATAATAATAAGTTTTAATGCATATTTAATTTCGAGCAAAGTACAGTCTTCACTTGAAGAATGAGAAAAGCTTGGGTTACTAGATCAAATACGGTTGCTTTAATAACCATTGCTTCTCATCAACTGAACAGGACTGTATGTGCATAAAAAGGATGAGGGTTAAATCAATGGGAACTTGTCAAATCAAACACTTTGTTTTTTTCACACGACTACGCTCGGAAATTCACATATTCTGCCATTTAAAACTTTTAACTTCAATCAGTGAATGACACTTCAGTCCAATGACTCCTAACGGCAGCACAATCGCGCTGCTCACTAACGTAATTAATAGCGAATTTCCCCCATATTTGATTGGAACTAATGTACTGCTGTGCTTCATAGCCAAAGAGTCTTTTGCTAGCATTACTCTGGGTTTGCATAAACGTAGAAAAAAAGGTTTTCTCTCCTCGAAGAGATGAAATCATAAGCCTTTTGAATACTTTTAAATTCACAAAACACTTTATTTTAATCTCCAAAAATATTTTTTTTCGGAAAGGTGAAATCTCATCTCCTTCCACATCAGGTAAGGAAGTGATTGAAAGCTAAAACTCGATTTTTAATGAAAAAATTGGTTAATGCCAAGTTTCTTTTGGTCCGATACTGCGAACACACAGATAATCACAAATTATATTTTGAGTTCGTTAATTCGAATATTCATATTGGCCAGCTTGTTGCTTACTATTTATGTCTTATTTTTAACCATCTTACTACTCGTACTAATGTGGAGTTCATGCACGAGCAGCTAACTACTTCATCGATGGTGATTTATGTACCCAAAACAAAAAACATACAATATTTTTGCTGCAGATACAATAACTTCGCTTCGACTCTATGTAAAATATTAGGTTAGGTTGCAGTATCTAACGCTAAAACCTCAATTACTGGTGATCAAATCTCGCGCGATTTTGGCACTGCTCTTATATCAATTAAGGACCTATTGCCACCACATAAAGTACTGTTTACTTTTAAAATCATCTTGTTTTATTTGACTCCGAAAAATTGGTTTGCAACTTCGCTGACAATCCTTATAATTCTGACGGCAACTAATAGTTTCCTTTTTTACCCAAAAAAGCTCTATGACCGGCACATCCTTAAAGCTGTTTTCGCGCGAAGCTGCATAATTAAAAAGCTTAATTTGAGGGGCGTTTGTCTGAAATATTTGTACAGTCAGAAAAAAAGCTTAATTTAACATCCAGCTAAAATTGTTGTTATTTATTTTAGACGAGTGTGAGTGTGAATAAAGCACTTTTGTAGAAATATGCTGGTACACACACACCTATATACATATGTTTACATGGATGTAGGCGCATCAAATTGATAAATGCTTTTGATAATATCCTGTTTACCTGTGTGTGGTGCAGTTGAAACGTGCAGAACAGCTGTTTTTGTATTTTTGCCTGCTATTTGCATTTGTGCCCAAGTGGGTATATGTGTCTGTGTGAGTGCTACATGTATGTGTTTCTGACACTAAAGGCGCGCTTCTTGTCGCATGTAGTCGCATTCAAAACCAAAACGTGCAACCGAACGGAAACGAAAAGATTAACGGTGCGCCTGAACGCTTGCAGTCGGTCACTCGCATGGCTGGTCGGTTGTTTAAACGGTACACGGTGGCTTATACTCGTACATGGACATGAAATTGTTGATTATCATTCACCGGTAGCGCGATATTAGATGAAGAATTCTACGTCGCTATTTTGTAGTGTGGAAATTCGCTTTGAATAGAGAGGAAATTGAAAAGGTTAGAAAGGTTAAGTAGTGCAAATGAAGTTGGACGACGAAGGAGTTAAAAAAGTAGAAAAAGAAATAAACAAATAAAATTAAATCAAATAAATATTAATTTAAAATTAAATGTATTTGAAGAAAATGAAATAAAACACATTAAATTAAAATCAGATACAAAGTGAAATAAAATAAATTAAAACAATACAGAGTAAAGTAAGGCAAAATAATATAAAATAAAAAGTAAAATAAAAAATAAAATAAAATTAAATTAAATTAAGTAAAATAATATAGTAAAAAACAAATAATAGAAAAATAAAAATAATAAAAACAAAAATACAAATAATAAAAAAATAAAAGTAGGTAATAAAAAATAAAATAGATATAAAATGATATGCAACGAAAACAAATAAATAAAATAAAATTTAATTGAACAAACAAATTGAAATAAATTAGCCGAATTAAGTAAAATAAAATAATTTAGTAAATAATATAATAAAATAAAGAATAAAAATAAAAAGCTTTACTAAAACACGAAATAAATAAAACTAAACCGGCGGCCGCCGCAGCCGAATGGTTTAGTGCGCGATTACCATTCGGAATTCACTGAGAAATCGTTGATTCGAATCTCGGTGAAAGCGAAATTAATACAAAAAAAAACAATATTTTTTCTAATAGCGGTCGCCCCTTGGCAGGCAATGGCAAACCTCCGAGTGTATTTCTGCCATGAAAAAGCTCCTCATAAAAATATCTGCCGTTCGGAGTCGGCTTGAAACTGTAGGTACCTTCATTTGTGGAACAACATCAAGACGCACACCACAAGCAAGAGGAGGAGCTCGGCCGAACACCTAACAGAAGTGTACGCGCCAATTATTAAATTATTAAACTAAATTCAAATAAAATAAATTTAAATGTAGCAAAATAAAGTAAATTAGAATTTTAATTAACTTAAATTAAACCGAATTGAGGTAAATTTAAAATAAATTTATAAAAAGTAAATAAATAATTGGTACGTACACTTCGGTATTCCTCCTCTTGCTTGTGGTGTGCGTCTTGATGTTTTTCCACAAATGGAGGGACCTACCGAACGGTAGATATTTTTTATGAGCAGCTTTTTCATGGCAGGCAATGGCGGTAAATTTAGGTTAAATTAAGTTAAAGTAAAACCAGTTGTAACAAAAAACAAAGTTTAAATTTTTTTCTACCGAAATACGTGCTTAAATAAGTGCTTAATTACACTTTGCTTTAAAGCGAGTAAACACCTCATTTTTAGTGCAGTTTACAATCAGTGATAACCTTTAAAAATCACTTGGTACTCACATCCAAGCATAGAAGCAAAAACGAGTAATGCCATCATTCACATCTTATCAGGCTCAAAGAAAGCAGATATAAATTTTGCCATTAACCTGCTTTAGGCCGCTGTCAAGCCCTCAGGCGTGCCACACACAAATTGTGCTAGCGGCATGCCACAATACATAACACCAAAGGAGCTGTGCAAAAAAATAATTTACTTCGACGGCTGACATCACACAGCAAGTTAGTGAAAGGAAACGAGATAAGTGAAAAAAAAACAAAAATTTTTATTTTGCCAAAAAACAAAAGCAACAAATTGGCAAACCTATAATTAATTGTTAAGGTCGCCCAATTGCGTAAAATAATTCGAAGTGAAAAATAAATATAAGCAGTCACATTAGGAATAATTTGATAGTGCACATCTGAAGTGCGCTTGTGCTGCAATGCGTATACGCGACCTAAGCACGCAATTGTCGTGCGCTAAAAGAAATATTAGTTACAAAACAACAAATAAAAGAATTAAGAACCCCATCGAAAAACCAATATAATATGAAAGTTTGTAGCAAACTAAAAAAAATATGTTTTGTGGTTTGTATTAAAAGCAAGACATTCAGCAGTATCTACCGAACATACAAAAACTTGGCGGCAAATATACAGAAAAAACCAAAAGTCTCAGTCAGTCAGTCAACTCGGCGTCTTTACAACAACATATGCCATTTCTTATACTCTCCGCAGCCACTTTGCCTTAGGGTAACAACGCAACAACACAACAAAAATTATGCTGGTCTGTCTGTTAGTCTCAAATGTCCAACTGCCGACGCTGTTGACTGGCACTTTTACAGCTAAACACCTGCTTTGGCTGATGAGAGCTGCTGTTGATGCTTCCACTTTCGCCTGTCTTATTGCCTCCTTTTCTTGTCGCCTCAAAGTCAACGTCCTCGCGCGCTATACTGATGCGCTCTCAAGTGTTGTTCAACACTTAGCAGGTTGTCGTTGTTGTTATTTTTAATGTTGTTGCTGCCTATGTTACTGTTTTATTGCGCTGTTAGCTTTTTATGTATTTTTCCTTGTTAACTGTCATTTTTAACTTAAATCGTTGTTTTTGTCTTTGCTTTCTTGTTACTTTTACGCTTGTTGAGTGTTTGTATACAAATTTGTTGTTTTTGCTTTTAATATTTTTGTTAGTGTCGGCGCACGTGGGCGTCTCGATAGACACTCTGGTACCGCCGCTGACAGTGGATTAGAAGTGAAAGAATTGTTACTAAAATCTTTAGTATTTGTTGTTTTAATTTAGGCAGATATCTTAGCTTTTTTAGTTACAGGTGGCAAGAAGTAAGAAGCGTAGCGCTTGATTGGACTTATTGCGCTAACGAGCACTTTTATTTAATTCTTGCAAATACTCGGCGTGCTTTGTGATGCCTCATAAATAAAGATTAAAAGTTTTATCGCGCTTTGATAAGGTAGTCAATGGCGAAAGTAAACCGATTTGAGTTTCAGTGATATCTGATCAGCAACGTAAATGAGGTAATCTGAAGAGTGAAAGAGTCTTCGAAGAATGGTTCATAAATTTTACCCTTTGGTCCGGAAACCCGTTACTATTTGCTTGTTGGGTACCCTTTTCCCTGTAAAGTAAGAACCATTTTTCTCCCCCTTCAATCATTAATCCTATAACTCGGAATCCAATTTTTAGCTCAAACTAAATTTATGTTTTCTCTATTTTGGATGAATTGTCACTCACATAGCACTAACTCATATATAAAATATATTACATTTGATTTAAACTTTGATAGAATTTCGGAAAACGTAATATTAAGTGCGCAACTAAGTTCCCGCTGTTTGTCAATAGACGCCGCCAGCAGTGTGCGCTAGTCGATTCTAACATAACCTAAACGTCATAAACCAAGCTTAGACATATGGTAAACAAACTGATTCGACCCATTAGTGATTTTGTTTTTGGTTGATTGTAATGTTTATTTTCCTATTTCATTCGAAAAAAACGGCGCTGAAGCGCATCGAGAGCTACAAAAAGTTTATAGAGATGCTGTTTTAATGAAACAACGTGCCGAGATCGGTTCCGTCGCTTCAAAGACGGTGATTTTAATGTTGACGACCGTCCGCGTGAAGAAAGGCCAAAAACCTTCGAAAACGCTGAGTTGGAGGCATTGCTCAATGAGGATCCGTGTTAAACGCAAGAAGAGCTTGCTTCAGTATTACAAGTTACCCGCCAACCCATTTCCAAGCGATTGCATGCTTTAGGAATGATTCAGAAACAGGGGACTTGGGTTCCTTATGAGTTGAGACCAAGGGATGTTGAATGTCGTTTTTTCGCCTGTGAACAACTGCTCCAGCGGCAAAAAAGAAAGCGTTTTCTTCATCGCATCGTGACGTGTGATGAAAAATGGATTCATTACAGCAATCCAAAGAAAAGAAAGTCATGGGAACTACCCGGTCATACTTCTATGTCGTCGCCTCGTCCGAATATTCACGTTGCGAAGGTTATGCTATATATTCGGTGGGACCAAGTTGGTGTTATTTATTATGAACTGTTAAAACTAAGCGAAACGATCACTGGGGATCGGTATCGACTTCAATTGATACGATTGAGCCGAGCACTCCGCGAGAAGCGGCCGCAATACGCAGAAAGGCATGAAAAAGTGATTCTACAGCATGACCACGCTCGGCCTCATGTTGCAAAACTCGTTAAAACCTACCTGGAAACACTGAAATGGGAAATCCTACCCCTCCCGCCATATTCTCCAGATATTGCGCCGTGCGATGTAGTCACCGATCATCATCGTCTAACTCATCTGACGTGTAGTTTCGGTGGGTTGGGTCTACAGGGAGAGGAACTTTATGTGGGTTTAAGAGGGCATGTAAATAGGTGGTTAGTAACGTGTGGGGTACCTTTACATGCAAGATGGCGTCGATTCTGGCAGGGTAGGAGGTTAACCTGCTACAGTATTGAAGAGGTAATTGAGGCAAAGTTACGTGAGTCTCACGGGTGGTGGTTGGGCTCCGATGACGGCATTTGGGGGTCGGGAGTGTAGACAGGTACTAAGAGACTCCGGATGAATGTGTGTGTATAAATTGTCTGTTCGCGTTGTTGTAGCCGTGTAGCCCCAGGCATACAAGTGTTTGGCTCTGGTTGTGTTATGTGAAAAGAAACAAATTTTCGTAAGCGGAGTCATGGCTAAAATATGCATACTAATAATTAAGGCTAATTTATTTTTGCTCATTTAGTTCCATATACACTATGTATTTATTTGAAACCTCAGGCATAGGCAACACCAAAGCGTTTTTGTTTCGATATTGATTCATATCGCATGTACATATGTATGTATATTCTTACCTAACGAAATTTCAATTTAATTTATTTCGAAAAAGCTGTTTATTTCAATACTAAAATAATCTCTTTTAGGGGGTTAAGTCTTATTTTTGAGTATAATTTGTTAAATTTAGTAATCCGATTATTTAAAATGTGTAAATATTTAATCCTTAGTAAACGCGGGTTCCCTTGAAGATATATTTTACTGCAATCCAAATAAATTTATGGAAATATGGCACATTTTTGTCTTTAAAATGTTTCTTCTGTAAGAGAGTAAAATCAGATTTAAGCTTTTTTGTTAATTTTCAAATGCTAAACCGTTTTTTTAATCTTAAATGTTTTTCCAATCACCCAGGAAATATTTGCAATCTCAACTTTCGAATGTTAGATCAATATTTTTACGTTTGAAGACTTTAACCCTGTAACGGCCAGTTTAGTAAATAAACACTCATAAGTGTTGTTTTAAGAAAGGTCAAATAGACCCACTCGAGTATAAGCCAGGGGGCTAAAATACTACTCACATTTAAACTGCTTTGGTTGAGACCCAAAATGGTTTCTATAACCAACACACATACTTACGAGGATATTCCTTTTCAAATCTTCTAAAGACGTCTTTTAATGCGTTATGTATAATACTATATGGTTACCTACACTTTTTAAAAAAACAATATTGGTAGAATATAACGTTTGTTTACTCCGGTGTCTATTAAAACATCATCTGAATTAAGAGGAAGAAACGATCAGCTATCAGATAAGCTAAATTAAAAATTATGTAAAGGAAACCATATCACGCCACTCTTCTCTAACTACTTTAATATAGACAATTCTGCTGAACATCTTGAGCAAAAATGTACAGAACCCCAACAGTATTTTTGAAGTTTTTTCCTTAGCTTTCGAAATCAACAACTTGGAATTTTATTAAAATTATGTGTTTTTTGTTTGCTTTTTTACGTAAGTAGTATCTACGTTAAATATGGTAATATCTATGTATGCTTAGAACAGTATCTGCCTCTCTTGGCCACCATATCATTGAAAAGGAGAATAAAAAAAAAATTACGTTTCCTTCCTTCGGATGAACTGTGAAGCCACCCTAATGAGTACGCGTGAAAAAAAGTAGTTTTATTTTCTTAGAAATCGCACCAGTACCGCAGCGCTACTTCAAATCTATACGTTTCCTCATGTAATTTGCCGCGCTCATAACTCCTGTACTTATACATTGCCCCAACAACACCCATTCTACTTGTCACTTCTTCTTGCACAAACGCTTTTTAATGAATTATGACATTTTCTCTCTTGCTTTTGTTTTACTTCTTCCTCATTCCCCAATACCAGTCTCTGTTACTGATTACATTTTTACACCTTTCTATTTATACCCTCTGATCAAAAAGTACCGGGAATGTTTAATCGACTGTTTTCTTCGATTGCCAAGGCGTAGTGCACCATGAGTTCCTTCCATCAGGCCAGACAGTCAATAAAGAATATTATTTATCCGTTTCGAAGCGTTCAAATGATGATGTACGTCGCAAACGGCCGGAAATGTGAGCAAACAATTCTTCATGATAATAACGCGTCATCGCACCGAACCCAAATTGTACTGGATTATTTGACCAAACAGCAAGTAAATACCATTCGTGCAAACACCGTTTTCACCAAATATTGCCCTGTGCGACTTCTTTTTGTTTCACAAGTTGAAGTTACCACTTCGTGTGATGAGATCTCAGTCGGTAGAGGAGATCAAAGAGAATGCGACGAAGGAGCAGAAGGCCATCCTTTCGTCGGTCTACCAGGGGTGCATGGAGGACTGGGTTAAACGTTGGCACATGTGTGTTGCTTCAGACGGGTCATATTTTGAAGGCGATGAAATAAATTTGCGTGAAATTTAACTCTGTTTTGTTTTATTTAAACATTCCCGGTACTTTCTGATCAGAGGGTGTACCTCAACATTCGGGAGTGCGACACTGTGTGCTGGTGCCAGTCATATCTTCGCTAATCCTCTGGTTGTAGGCACTCCTCGAATATGAAATTTCAAAGTGAAAGCACCGGTTTTGTGAAAAGTACTCGCCACTTATCAGGGACAGCAAAATTAACCCTTTAACAACCATCGGCATCAAGTTTCCAAGTAAATTTGGAATTCCGGTGAAGGAGTAAACGAAATTTCGTGAGGAAAACGTTAATGTTTTGCAATGAGAATTCCAATCTAAAGCTGACATAATTTGACACAACTGAAGAGAACATTACATTGAGTTCCAGACAGTATTTTCAGTATGCAGAAAAAGGGGATCGTTATCCGGGCTTAATTGATACTTCAGAAATCAAAGCTTAGGATCCCCACCCCAATTAAAATCTTCTACAATAAACTAAGCCGTTTTGAAATGAAACGGACTATAAATATGGCATTTCCGAATATTTTGGTCTTAGCGCTACCTGGCGGAAAAGTGTTTTTTGAAAGTATTTGTTTACAAATATCCAATATATGTTTTGAAAGCGCACTGAATCCAACCATAAAAAGGAGTTGTTAAATATTTCGACACCAATACCACCTGCAGATCAATTTTTTCTGAGGAAAAACAGGCAGACTTACAAACAAGGTTCTTGAAAATGGGTTTGTTATAAGTATTTTTTACACTCCCTGTATCATCTCCAAGCATTTATTTAATAATATTTTCAACGTATAGACACAACGGCTGTACATTTTTGTTATATTTTTATATATCTACTATAGACCGGTTGAAGAAAAGCCAATACAAAATTCACATTTTATTCAGGAACAATGGCGGCGAAATAGTTGTTGTTGTAAGTGGATGTTACACAGGTTTCAGGTATACCGAACCCTTTCCTCATAAACTGCGTCAAATTACTTGTTCAACGGCAAGCAGCGAGGAATCAATGTATAAGCTTTGACGCGTATACATCACGTTGAGAATAGCTGCCTCTGGTGAACTACTTCTATAACCCACTTGTGGCAGAAGTTCTTCCTATGCAGATTTTGTAGAAGTTTATTAATAAAATTTTCTGCAAAATAATTCTCTGACCCTCTAGCCACCTCCTAAATTCTTTAATTTTTTGAATAATAGCCAAAAAGGCATTTTGGCGAGCGATTTAAATAGTTCTCTAGAACATTTTGACCCTCTAACAACCTGCTAATTTAATTACTTTCAAAACGAAGAGTGAATGCGTTAATTTCTGCTACTAAAATATTATTCGTGAAAGTTATTATATTTGTCTTAACTAGAAATTTTCAGATATGTATTTTAAACATATTTCGGATTTTTTCGAAAAACACTCTGGCCACTGAGCTAAATTGCTTTTCCAGTGTGTTATCGGGAAAATATCCACAAAAATTGCAACTAAAAGAAGAACAAGAAACAGAAAATTAAACGTGGCCTGTTTTTATAAGTTAAAACTCAATAACGAGGTAAAACTGGCTGTGATAATTATTTAAGTGGCAAAGAGCTCTTTCTTATGATAATTTTGCCAAATTTCTTATGTAAAGTAGCAACAAATGCAACCTAAATAAAATGAAAAACTATATTTTATTACTATCAAATAAATACTATTGGATTGGACGCTCGGCCAAACACCCAATTTTAGAACATAATTATAACAGGTGATTTTTTAGCTATTATCTTTTTATACAGTTGGTTTAAACAGCTGACGCACGTTTCGTGTTTTGTTTCACTGTCAAACATCTTCAGTTTGGTATATAATTTAACCGTGAATCGTCTTACAAACGAACAACGCTTGCAAAGCATTGAATTTTATTATAAAAATGCGTGTTCTGTTAAGAAAGTTTATCGCGCGCTTCTTCCATTTTATGGCCAGTTTAATCGACCCACTGACATCTGCTATTAGAGCTATTGTGACTAAATTTAGAACCAAATTTACATTATTGGACATCAAACCCCCCACACGCTTACGTAGAGTGCGAACTGAAGAAAATATCGCAGCTGTATCGGCCAGTGTTAATGATGGCCATCAATTATCGATTCGTCGACGTTCGCGGCAATCAGTCCTCTGTTACTCAACAACGTGGAGAATTTTGAGAAAGGATTTCAGTGTGAAGCCTTTCAAGCCTTGCCTGGTGCACGAATTGAAGCCGCACGACCTATCGCAACGCAGAATTTTTGGTGAATGGGCTCTTGGAAAGTTGGCCGAAGATCCACTTTTTTATCGAAAAATTTTGTTCAGCGACGAAGCTCATTTTTGGATCAATGGGTACGTAAATAAGCAGAATTGTCGATTTTGGAGTGAAGGTCAGCCAGAAGAATTGCAAGAGCTACCAATGTATCCAGAAAAGGTCACAGTTTGGTGCGGTTTATGGGCTGGAGGTATCATTGGACCGTACTTCTTCAAAGATGCCGCGAATCGTAACGTAACTGTGAATGGTGAGCGCTACCGTGAAATGATATCCAACTTTTTTTTGCACAAAATGCAAGAGCTTGACTTGCATGACATGTGGTTTCAGCAAGACGGTGCCACATGCCACACAGCACGCGTAACAATGGACTTGTTGAGAGGCGAGTTCGCTGAACATTTTATTTCACGTTCGAGACCTGTCAATTGGCCACCCAGATCGTGCGATATAACGCCTTTAGATAATTTTTTGTGGGGCTATGTTAAAGCTCATGTCTACGAGTATTCAGACAAGCCGGCTTCAATTAACGCACGGGAAGGCAACATTAAAGTATTTATATATGAGATACCGGCCGAAACATTGGAAAGAGTATGGCAAAATTGGACTAAGCGGATGGGCCATTTGAAGCGCAGTCGCGGTCAACATTTGCATGAAATAATCTTCAAACATTAAATTATATGGACTGTATTATCGATTTAAATAAAAATGTCATGCATTTTTCTGAATTTTTTTTAAATTTTTTTTTTTAAACTTTCCTATAGCTCTTAAAAAACCCACAGTAAACGCCACATATCTTCTCAACGTAATATATTATTATATTTATATGCACATTTTCTTATATTCGTTTATGCTTTCTACATAATTTTTTAAATATTTTTTTTTGTGCTTTATATGCATTTTCACCTGTTTTTGTTGTGCTTTGCATTCTTGCAATTGACAAGAACCCCTAGATGCACAAGGAATGCAGAAAGTATTCCCTACAACATTGTTTTAATATTCTATACTTTTCTTTTTATTTTGCTTATGTAGCGTTTTGTTTGACACTGTTTCTTTACCCATTTCTGCCTGCAACTGTTATTATTATGAATATTATTTCTCCCCTACATTTCTTTTATAATATTTTCTAAAATTTTTGCACACTGCGAGTTCATAAGTAAACCCTTTTTACCCCATTTTTCAACATTTTGTTGTTCTTTGTGGTAGTGAGGCACGATTTTTTCGTTGCCTTTTTGCTTTTTTGCTATTGTTGCTAAGTGAGGGTGTGGCGAGGAGGAGAAGAGAAAAGAGAGATGTCCTAAACAAAGCCTCTTATCCATTCACATTTTCGTTTTTTTTTTTTCTTTTTTCATTCAGCATTCAGTCGTTCATCCATTCATTCATTCACGCTCTGCTTAGTCCATTCAGGCGAACGCGCATACCCTAACACACACACACGAGGCTGAGCTCGTATTTGGCTATTCAAATTATTGTAGTAAGCAACGTCCGACAGCTTCATGTGCAAATACCTATACCAGCCTTCAAAAAATCAATTCACAATTCACTCAGTCGCTCTCTGTTTCGTTTTGTGTCCTAATCGTGCAACCATTTGTCTATTTTAGGCGCCGCAGTGTTCAACCAGTAATCATTTTCGTACACTCATTTTTTTCCTAACATCTTTTATTGAACATATTTGTGTTTATTCAACGCTTCACTTATCTATTTATCGGTGTTAGTAATAAAGCTTGCTGTGCTCCGGCTCGTTCCTTTAGTGTATTGCAAAAATAAAGTACAGAAAAGCGAAAATTCGCGTAAATCTGTCCGGCCTCGGCCTTGGTTGCATACACACCCGCCTTGCACCCGTCTTCCCCCTTTAGCCATTATGCCCATCGCAGGCAATTTATTTGGTTTCACAACTTCTTAATCCTTTGGTTACACGCTCTTTGTTTTTTTTTTTTACTTGCACACAAATCTTCAGTCTATTTTTATTCTTGCGCTGCTTCATTGCATTTCTCATACCCAACTAAACTTTGTTTTGTGGCCTTTTTTCGCTGTAACTTCGCCATTTCTTCGTGCTATGAATCCAATTCTTCTCTTTATTTTATTTTCTTACAACTTTGTCGCCTAACAATTTCAACACCTAAAAGCTCCTACAGTGCCTGGCTTATCCGTGCCGACGCTTTGCTTTGGAAATCTTTCATTGTGTCTACGTGTTCTGTTTGTTTGCTGTTGTTGTTTGTATTTTCAGTGATTCTTGTCGTGCGTTTTCTTGGGGCAAAGTCTTATTTGTTTATCGTGGTAGGCTTTTGGGTGAGTTTGCGTCACATTTCTTCTAGTCTCCATAACACAAAGCACAGTGACGAAAAGTTTTAAATAAATATTCTTATTGTACATTTATTTTTGTCAATTCTGCAGGCGTTTTAAGAATTTTGCGGCGTGAGGCTGATTTGTACCTCGTAAAGACAGTGAGCTAAACATTTAAAAGTAAACGTATATAAAAATATGGGCAGTTAAGTAGTTAGCTTACATTTAATTATTATAGAAACTAGAAGGTTTAAATCTCAGTAGATGAGCTTCGTTTTGAACATAAGTAAAAGCAATAAGTAACTTTTTAAATCATAAAATGTGGGTGAATTGTTTTCTTTGGAAGTTGAAGTGAACGTAAAACAATACAGAATTCTAAGAAAATAGCCGAAAGTGCAAAGTTTTCGTGCCACAGAAAGAATAGTATTCCATTCGGGAAGCAACTGAAAAAATAGGATTTAGAAATATGAGATTTTCACTTATTCAAAAATAGAATTATGAGAGGACCATGTATGTGAAGAAGAGATACGAATTAAAACGCGCCAGAAAAAATATAATATCGAAAGTCTTTCGTCGAATATTTTTTGCAAGAAACCCAAATACCTGTAAGTGAGAGTCGATTATTGAAGCTGTATACGCTTACAATTATATATATACAGTGAAACCTCCCACAAGCGGACACTCACGGTTCCACAATATTCGTCCGTTTATGGGGAGTGTCCGCTTATGGGTTGAAAAAAAACTCTAGGTTAAAATTACTATCCCATCTCTTTAAATCATTTTTTTATGTTCTTTTATGGTACGTTCAGTTTTTTTCATATTTATTGAAAAATATATATGTATGTATGTACATTTTTATATTGGGAACAATGAATATATTTACACATTTGAATATACATATTTGATTGAACATATAATATTTATATTTTAGGCTTCAAAAATTCATATACCGTAGTCTGTCCTACATTCTCCTGTTTATGTTTCAGAAAAAGGTTTTTAAGATGACATTCTAAAGTCTTGGCGTATTGGAATCCAGTAATATCGTCTCTTAGAAATTGTTTAATGCGACGCAGTTGTTCTAATGCTTCAGGATATGACTTGATCTGACATTCATCCTGGACACATACATGATTTGAGTCTTCGCTTTCTCTGTCAGATAATTCCTCAGTATTAATTTCGTCAATAACAACGCCAATATTATTGTCTTCTGTAATAACAACTTCGTCGATTAACAAAAACTCTTCTGTATACTGACCTTTCTGATTTTCATTTAAAATCTTTATCAAAGCCGCTAGTGTCGATATGGGAATATCATCCTCTGCCTCGAAGTCAGAACATACAAGCGGAGCTTTTTGAAACCCGGCTTTCGAAAAACAATTCTTAATTGTTTCTGCCGTTACGTTGTCCCATGAAGATTTAATAAAAAAACAGCCTCCAAAATGTCAAAAGTTTTTGAAAGTCTGTCCATTGGAATGTCTCCTAATTTTGTCAAAATATGTTTGATTATATGGCATCTGTAATGACACTTAAAATTGTGTATTATACCCTGATCGAGGGGCTGACAAACGGATGTTGTATTAGCAGGTAAAAAGATCAACTTTATGTTATCTAGTTTAATATCTCGAGGGTGAGTTGTAGCATTGTCCAAAAATAATAACATTTTTCTCTTCTGGCAGCCCATTTTTTTTATCAAGCATTTCTAGCCACTCATACATAATTTCACGAGACATCCAAGCTTTCCGGTTTGACTTCCATTCCACTGGCAAACTTCCTATATTGCCTCTTTTAAAGGCGCTTGGGCATGCTGCTTTTCCGATAACCAATGGCTTTTCTTTATCTCCAACTATATTGGCACATAATCCTCGAAATTAACCTCGGAAGATTCCCACATATTATTTTGAAAGTCACATTATGACGCCTACGCCATTTCTCCAACCATCCATTTGACGCAGAAAAATTTTGAATACCTATTCGGCCAGCGATTTCTTTTGCTTTTTCCTTTATAATAATACCCGATATTGGTATATTTTGGCTTCTGGACTTAACGAACCATTCGAAACTCAAATGGTCAATTTTTGAGCCATCCGCGTTTAAGAACTTTTTCTTTTTGTTGACGTTATCACCGCCCATCTATATTCTTTTAATATCTTTTATTTCAACTATTGTCTATCTACTATCTTTGTTGTCCGTGGATTAGAGTATCGCGTCCGCTTATGAGAGGTTTTTATTGTTTTCTTTACACATTTGTTCAGTGATATATTTTGCTTGTCCGTTACCGAGAGGCCCGCGTCCGCTTTCGAGAGGTGATTAGAACAAAAAAAATGAGAAAAAGTGTCCGCGTCCGGTTATTAGAGTGTCCGGTTATTAGAGTGGAATTCGTTCCTAAAACACATAATAAAGCTTGGTTCCTCAGTTTTTGTCCGGTAAGGGGGGTGTCCGCTTATTGGAGGTGTCCGCAAGGGGAGGTTTCACTGTATATATATAATTGGCGCGTACACCCTGTTTGGGTGTTTGGTCGAGCTCCTCCTCCTATTTGTGGCGTGCGTCTTGATGTTGTTCCACGAACGGAAGGACCTACAGTTTTAAGCCGACTCGGAACGGCAGATATTTTTTTATGATGAGCTTTTTCATGGCAGAAATACAGTCGGAGGTTTGCCAAAGCTTACCGAGGGGCGACCGCTATTCGGCTATGGCGACCACCGTAGGCAATTAGCATTCCACAATTTATTACTGAACCTCCTTATATGACAGCAAAGATTTTAATCAGTACTTAAGTATGCCTCATATCAATTGTCGCCTGTCAACTCGTGTCACCACTTATCTGTCAAATAATTCATACATTTCTCATTAGTCAGATGTCATCTGCATCTACATTTACTAAGTCAAGATTTATTTTTTTACTGTCTATTTAAGAAACTGGCTTTCCACAACATATCGCTTTTTTTGAGGTATGTCTTTTGCCTTTTGTTATGTGCCACTTATCAATTGTGGCGTATTTTTATTTAACACATATTTTTTAGCTTACCGATGACTAAAAAATTTGAAAACTTTTATTCTACAACTTCTATTTGAAAAGATGCTGCTTCTCAGCTGTCATTTGTAACCAGTCATTAGTCGCAATATGCTTTTCGTCACTTTTATCTTGTCAACTGATGTGTCTTTTCCATCTACTGTTTGTGGCCATTTATTTATGAGCACCTGCTTTAAGAAACCTCTGGTAGTATCTAACTTCCTTCCTTATCACTTTTAATTTATTTTCGGACATAGTATCATCCACCATTTATTAGCGGATATTTTTCTGCTCAGTTATATGTATCAAATTGGGTGTATTAAAACGCAACTCTCCTTACCAACTGGAAATAAGTGACCTTCATTTCACTTTTGTGTCTCACCTATAAAAGAAAACTATTATTTATTTTTATTTAACGAACAGAAGAAACTGGCCATAAAGATATGATCTAAATGTATGTACTAATTAGGATACACATAGGATATACATGAACATATATGTGTATTAGGCCGGGTCGATTTGTGGGGAGGCAAAAAAATCGCCCATTGCTCTGTGAAAATCCTATTCTAGGGATCAAAATAAGAAACTTTGCCAAAGGAACCATACCTCTAAAACGAACGTTTTAGTTTCTTTTCTTATGTAAAGGCCAAAAATGGTGATATTTTGAAATGATTGTATGGGGAAACCCCCAAGGGAGTTCCAGGGGGTGTGCCACTGGCATGGGTGGATCGCCCGTCCAATGTTAGTGGGGTCGGTCATACATTTGGGCTCGATTGGAGCACTCTAAATGGGTCAAAGTGGGATTTTTCGTTCGACCCAAATTGGGGGACATCAGAATTCGTTTTAGAGTTATGGTTCCTTCGGCAAAGTTTCTTATTTTGATCCCTATAATAGGATTTTCACAGAGCAATGAGCGATTTTTAAATCGACCCGCCCTAATGTGTATGTAAGTTTGTTGGTGTAAATATTTAATACTTTTGCTGACGTATGTATATCCTGTCGTGATGTGACCACACAGCCGATGTTTTACCTAACCGGCTTCTATGAAGGTGAAATTGAATTCTGCTGCCAACATATGTCTGCACACCTAAAAGTATGCATTGTATAGCATAACTAATACTAGAATTACCCTTGCCCACGCACACACATTCGCATACTGTTTAGAAATATCATTTATTTGCTTAAACCGCTGTCAGTTGTGGGTTCATCTCCTTTCGTATTTCACTTTTTTTTAGCTAGCGTTTTTCTATTATCTTTTGCTGCTGCCTGATTAGGTTTCACAAACTATCCAAGATTCGTTGGCGAAAGTTTAGTATGTGTACATTTTACTTGTTGTTTGTGTGTTGTTATGTATTTGCGCTGTATATTTATTTGCTGTTTACAAAGTGGAGTTGTGGTCAGCTCTTGGCGGATTGTCATCTGCTTGGATACTTATTTCATTCATAACAGTCTTTCTCTGTGGTCTACATAGTGGGCATCTACTGCAAGGGCGGCATTAGTTGGTGAGGTGATGGATATCAATATATACTCCTACAAATGTGAGTTTATACATATATTTAGCTCAAACGTTTTTTTTTATTTTTGCTGTGTGTTGGCATGAGGCTGCATATTTGTGCTTGTCACATAGTCATGGTGGCTGCACCAAGTGGTCACAACAGCAAATGCTTATCATGACAGGAACAGTTCTATTTTGACAGACACAATTCGAGTTAGAATTGGAATGGTAGTACGTATGTGTGTGTGCGCGAACAGTGGGAAGGACTGTGTGCCTTTGAGGAATAAATCAATATGGTACTGAAAGTTTTCAAAACGGAGTGGAAGAGAAGAATTGGTAAATTTTAAACATAAAAAAGAGAGGGGGAAAACGCGTTGCAGAAAATTAATACGCTATCTATATGTGATACATATGTAGATGAAATTTGACTCGTGTATAGGTGATTTAATTATGAAAATTAAAAATTAATACTCAATTCAGTAGAGTAGTGAAAATTTTACAAAATTTATACTCAGGTTATTTCAATGTTATGTTTCGGCTTCGTGCTAAAATTTAATAAATGAATGTTGGCACTAAGATCGAGATTTAGGCACTAAGTTCGAGAATTAGGAGTAAAAGCAATGCTTGGAAATAAAAATTTTAATAGGGAAAGCTAAAAGTACAATTGTAAAACTGAAAATTAGTAATAATTCCAAAAACCAAGAATAGCTTTGAAAAGCCAGAGCGTGGAAATAAATATTTTAATGCTGAAAGTTAGAGGTACAACTTCAGAACTGAAAATTAGTACTAAAGTCGAGGCACCAACACTAACTTCATAAAATCAGGGATTAGCAATAACTGCTTGAGCGTGGCAATTAAATACCAAATTTTACAACTTATAATTTGTATATTACTAAATTTTAGAACCAAACAGTGTACTTATAAAAGCAATGTTGCCAACAAATGTACCAACCAATACTCAGTACCTACTTAAATGCTGTGAGCGAAATTAAAAAAAAAAACCTATTTCTTTAGATTTCCAATTTTGTATTTAAAATAGCATTACTTTTTTGCGGTTTTGAAGCTGAAATGTGAGCCATTAAAAGCAAATACTAAATTTATAAAATCTCGTGACATCCTTCAGAAATCCGATGCAGAAAATACCAGTTCTACGAGGGGTGGCTTTTATATGTCGGGATTAGAGAACAAAAACAAATTTTAATCATCGAAAATCAATTTATTGTTTTTCAAAATATTCTCCATGAAGATCTATACACTTTCGCATGCGTTTGAACCAATTGTCGCAGCACTTTTGCAACTCTGAATGAGGTACCTCCAAAACATGCATTCTGAATGCCGCAATCGCTTCTTCAGGTGTCGAAAAACGTTGACCTCTCAGTTTGTTTTTTACGTACGGGAATAAAAAGAAGTCATTCGGTGCCAAGTCAGGACTATACGGCGGATGACCCATTAATTCGATGTTTTGGGTGCTCAAAAATGCAGTTGTTTGAGCCGATGTGTGAGAGCTCGCATTGTCCTGGTGAAGAGTGATCCGTCTTTGGCGATTGGTTTTCCTAATTTCTTGGAAGACAACTGGCAAACAAATGGTTGTGTACCACTTAGAATTTACTGTTCTGCGTTGTTCTAGTGGTACGGTTGCGACATGTCCAGTTTTTCCTAAAAAACAGGCGACTATTTGCTTGGAAGTGCTTCGTGCGCGAACAACTTTCGTTGGATTTGCCTCATCTTGAAACACCCATACAGTCGACTGCTGTTTACTTTCGGGCTCATACGCGTAAGTCCATGATTCATCACCTGTCACGATGTCATAGACGTGTTTCGAAACCCCGCGATCGTATTGTTTGACCATTTCCTTCGACCAATCGATTCGGCCTTTTTTTTGAGCGATTGACAAATGACATGACGATCAGTTCGCGCACGGCATCAATGGTTTTCGAAACAACTACTGATTTTGAACGACCTTCACAAAATTCGTCTTGGAGTGAACTACGACCACGATTGAATTCACCATACCATCGATAAACACTGGTCCTTGATGGAGCTTCATCGCCAAAAAATGAATTAAGTTCATCCATGCAATGTTGCTGATTTAACCCACGTCGAAAGTTGTACAAAATAATCGCACGAAAATGTTCACGATTTAATTCCATTTTCGGACCGAGGTGAATCTTTTAAGTTACTGTAAACAACACAAATAGCGCTGGTATTTCAAAACGTTCTGAGTACGGAAAAGCCAAAAAATGTCAATGTTTGCGATACAGCTGTCAGTTGCCAGATTGCAACACCAGGGTTGCCAAATCCCGAAAGATAAAAGGCACCCCTCTAATTGTCCTAAATGTTTAAAACTGGGCTTTCGAACTTTATGTTTAATTTGTAATTATATTGAGAACTAACTTTAAAGGTATTCAAATTTTGTGCATTGTAATTTTAATTAAAAAAGTAAAATTTAGTACTAAAACAGCACAAGAAGTAATTAGTACTACATTAAATTTTAAAAATGAAAAATTGTTCTTATAATTTTACGTACTCTATAATAAAAACAGCAATTAACTTCAGACTGTACCCGAAATTTGTCAAAATAAAATCTTAAAATAAATTTCAATTAAGGAAAATTTAGTAAATTAAAAACAAAATATTTTGTTTTTCTAAGCTTAGCACTAAATTCCTTAAAAGAAGAAATCGAGGAAGATTGAACACTCTGATTTTGATACCCATTGGAAATCTACTTCAGGTATATAGAGTGAGAACAAAGTGAGATACCAGTGTTGCATTTAAGATGGCCCTGACTTTCTTTTATTACTGCCACAGAAAGATGAAAGAATAAAAGTGTTTTTTTATAATATATTAATAATTTGTTTTTTAATGATTTTGGCTCTGTTTTTCGTTTTTATAAATTGATGAGATATTTTTTTTTTGTGTTTGTAAACTGATGAGATAATTTTGTTTTTTGTTTTTATAAATTGATGAGTTAATTTTTTGTTTTTATAAGTTTTCATTATTTAATATTGCGTGTACTAAATTTTTTTAGTTGGTTTTTACATCCATTCTCTTCCCTCTTATCATCCATTTCTCTTCCCTTCAATGAACTACATTCCTCAACTTATTGCAAATTCCGCATGCCTCTGGCCGTTTTTAAAATTGCAATATTGAATTCTCTTGTGCCGGACTCCTCAACAACAAACAATTGTACAAAAAAAATAAAAACTTCCATAAAAACGGCAAACCAGAGGCATTCATTTCATTTGTAAGTCACAGCAACAATATCATGTAGCATGCTACGAGAATGCGACAACAACAACAGCTGCAACAACATGCAAGCGCGCAGCTATTGCAGTGGCGCGTCCTGCCGATACACTCACACATACATGCATACTTAGGCATGCCCACTCAAACGTTTCGCAGCATTCTACCAGCTGTTGCGAGCAGTGCATGAAATTTCAATAAAAGTGGTACTTTGCTGGCAGGAATAATTGCTGTTGCTACAGTTTTGCAATTTTCGTTGCTAGCGAGAAATGGACGCAGCAATCGAAATGACAGCAATTGTGGCAGAAGCAATGTAGTACAAAAATCCAAAGGGAAAAAAGAAAAGGAAATAATGGATAGCCTGATGTGGGGACAACAAACTTTTGTCCTGCAATACTTTCAATTTATCGGCACATTTTCTACACCAGTTGTTGTTTTCTCTTTGGGCTTTGTTTTCTCTTTGGGTTTTGTTTTCTCAGTACATACCAAGCATCAGTAGCTGCTTCATTGAAGAGTAGAGATTTTTCCTTTCTGTTTCTTCTTTCGCTTGTTGTTTTTTCCAAATACTAAGCGCTTCATCACTTTTAAACCATTTTTGTTACTTTGGTTTGATGATGATTTTCTTTTCTGATTTTGTAATTCCCAACCTTTTTAATGCTTCACTTCAAAGCGAGTCAAGTATACATTCCTTGCAAGGGGAAAGGGAAGAGAATTGAAATGAAACCAGTGTTGCCCTAGTTATGATATGTGCAAAAAATAGAAATTTAAGCAATACTTACCACTAGTCATATGTATTATTACTATCAAGTGCCCCATCACACAGTCTTTGACATGGCTAGTTGCTCGTTCGCTGTAGGCCAGTGGAAAGGGAGTACGTATTTAAGCGACAACGTTTAAGGGTAGCCTATGGAGAAATACTGTTTGCTAATAAGAAATTTCCACCGTGGTTTAGTAGCCGAGCCTGATAACTCACCAGACTTTTGCAAAACGTGAGATGTAGATGATTGAATCTCAGCCTTACGAAAAAAAGGCCAACTCAGAAGGAAATGCAGAAACGGCTTCAATTATTCATGCTCCATACGGCTATCTAAGTACCTTAATGTAAATTGAGTCTCTCCAGAGTGTGTTGGGTTAAAACATCAACACTAAACAGTTGTTATCCTTACCAAGCCTTTCGACTGCCTCAGATCCGCTGATGGCCGGCCAGAAGCACTTTGCCAATATTCTCGCTGCGAACTGACTTTGTGGTCTATCTGTACAAAAACTAATGCATGCAAAGTGGGCCACCACATTCCACAGTGGTCCGACCAAAAGGCGTTGGCGGACAAAATTCAAAAACTCATTTAATTAAGCTGAAAATATATATTTAGGGGTATTAAGGATCAGTGATGACGAATCTGACCTTAGTTTTAGCAAATTTTAAATTCATTGAATACTATAAATACATTTTTACTTCCGTAATTAGCTGGTAAGTTCATTTTTACATTTTTCACGACCCCAGAGAGTACCACGTGGAGGTTTACGGTAAGGTTATTCTCTCATCATTTTTTTTGTTTTTAGATTTTTTTTATTTATTTTTTTTAAATTTTTTTTTTTTTTAATTTTTAATTTTTTTTTTTTATTTTTAATTTTTAATTTTTTTTTTTTTTAATTTTTTAATTTTTTTTTTTGTTTTAGTTTTTAAATTTTTTTTGGATATTTAGTTGTTTTTTTGTTTTTAATTTTTAATTTTTTTTTATGATTCAGAATCCTCGGTTTCTGATGAGCTGTTTTCTGAGGCTGGATCATTTTTCAAATTTAAAAGCGCAAGAACCTTTTTTGAAAATGGTTTTGGCTTGTTTTTCGGAACCTTAGTTTTTGATATTATAACTACATCTGATGAACAAAGCAAAGCATTTAATAAATCTGTCATTGTGTCAGTTCTCGACATTTTTCGTGTATTGTTTTGTCTAAAATTTTTCAAATCCTTATTGCGTGCTTCCTGAGCCTCTTCGGAGAGTTGGCCAATAGACAGCAAAGCATGTTTAATAATTAAACTCCCATGAATTAATTGTCTCTTAATGCTGATGGGGTCTGTGATGTCTTTTTCTGTTTTTTACACAAAATTTCATAAGCCATATGTAACATTTTGCCTGTGGGTAAATGCACAAAAGCTACATTATTTTTAATTTGCGCAACATTGCGCAACAGGTTTCAGTTTGAGATCATAGCTGAAATATATGGCTACATCACTCATGTTGATTTCAAGTGGACCGGTGTGGACCACTCGAAAAAATGATCTTTAAAAAAAAAAATTTCGAAAAATTTTGAGATTTCAAAAAAAAAAAAATTGGATTTTGTACCACAACTTATGAGAATTATTACTGTTTCCGTTAATATATTCAATTATCTTTTTTTTTTTAATTTGGTTAACAATCAAATGGTAATATTTATTTGCAGACATGAAAATGAAACTCTTGTATGAAGTACGATTTGCATACAATTTCATGTTTAAAGTCAAAAAACTACAATGAAAAATTTTTTAAATTAAGTAATATTTTCAAGAAATCTGCCTTGAATATTTAAGAAAACATCTGCATTATCAAATTTTTATTTCAAAAATGTTGAAAAACTGAATTTTGTCCGGCCGCCGGACCACTGTGCATTCTATTTACACGAACGACCACCTCAGAGGTGCTCTGAATAGTCTATCTATCCCTTAGGGTCTTAATTGCCAATTAGATATTGCAATAAATGTTGATCTTCTTAATGGTTACCAGATTAGCAAAGAGTCAAGCATCGCAGCTTTCTTCCCTTAGGAAACATTGCAGTTATCCGGTAATCTAAGTTTACGCTTAATGGGGAACTTCTTCCAGGAGACGCCATCACAAATCTTTCGCGAACAGGATTATTAGGTTTTCTTCCTTCCACTCCGCTCAATCCTACCTAGAGAGGCTGTGAGTGCGAAAGGGTCCGTTAGGTTCCAAAGTAAAGGTAAACTGATATTTATCATCGGTAACGAAGTAGTGATGGATGCGACTAAGTGCCTTAGACTTATACACTGCCGTATGCCTTCTGCAAAGGGTGTCTAATAATCTAATAACAACCATTTCCTTCAATTGCTCAAGCTTAAATTCGTATGCCGACTCCTGATAGAAAATAGCTTTTGGGTAAGCTTTTCCTTAACAAAAATACACTCTCACGTTTCGATTAGCTGTTATGTTCTGCAACATAGTTAGATAGTTATGCAACATATGATACCTCAACAAGCAAAATAACCCAAAATCGTGGTAGCTAATTTACGCTCTCCTTAATGCTGTGCTGGGCTCATTACGAACTTCGTCTTTCCGTGACAGCGCGAAATGGTAAGAGGCAAGGTTCAAAGGGACAAGTTTCGATACCATTATTGAAAGTACTAGAAGAAAAAACTGTTCAAAGTTAATGCGATACTCTAAAAATTGTAGGCAAACACACGTCTGATATAAAAAATTATGTTCCATCCGAGCTTAAACTTTTTTGATTTGTTTCTATTAATATATTTTTATTCAAACTTGTAGATATTCATCAAATATTTCTCATTCCTTTTTCCTACTTATACATATAAGGAACCACCCAACTTACACCACCAAATTAAATCACAAGCTCAGCGGTCATCAACTCACGCAAGCAACCATTGCCCAGGGCTTTCGCTGTAGTTATGTATGTAGTTGAGCTAGAACGTCCTGTCACAACAGAAAAGTTTACTTAATATTCACTTCTAATGACTATTAAAATAAGGGTTAATTAACGTGAAAATTCACTGCTTAAAAAAAAGTTAGTCATAACAAAGCCAACAACAAAAAGGCGCACAAAGCGTTCGTGAAACATAAAAGTGGTCAAATTAATTTAAAAAAAAAAAAAACAGCGAAATGGTCATAAAGGTATAATTGTGACGAACATTCCCACCCGCACCCAGTTGTCAGTTCTCATTATCGCTCGCACCGGCGTTTTGAACAACTGAATTGGGTTGGGGCACACCACCAGGTATTCGATTATTCATCGTAGAAAAACTACGAAACCGAAGCAATTAGTGTCATTGAACCCAAGGGAAATGGAAAAAAATTCTTGCCAGACTTCAAAAGTCTTATTACTTTTCTTTCTAAACCAGCTGGTACAAAGTAAACAAATGCAATGGGAGAAATTATTTGCTTTATTACAACAAAGGGCAAAACAAATTTCGAACCGTGGACCAGACTACACTTTTCCGAAAGTTTCTCATGTGAATCTGGAAATATGTATTTTCGCTGAGATATATGTATTGTCCATTATATTTTTAGTGCTAGGCAAAACTCGTCAATATGTGAAAACTCAGTAGCATAAGATAAAGAGAAGAATAATACAGCAAATAACTAAATTTCGGCTATTCGATATCTTAAAGAAAAATAAAGATTTTTTACGTATCCAAATAGGTTTAGAAAAGGAAAATTTGTCCTGTTGCGACCTTTACAAAAATCCTGTGGTATTTTATAACCTCGAATTTAAATAAAAAATTTGTTTTGAACTTTTAACACGTTGAGTGCCATGTGAGTCCAGGTTGGTCTCCCAGTGCGAAGAGACTTTCAGGCCTCGCGGTGACACTTGGTCTCACGGTATAATGTGTGAGATTTCGGTTTGTGCTGATGCAGCTGCTTCATAGAGGCTATTAGTAGTAGTGTATTCACGCCATACTAGAGCCATTGCATTGTTTATGCTGCTTGGCCTATGGGTATGAGACCGATGTGGCATCATATGGCCCATTCAAAAAGTGATTAAAATTAACAGATTTTTTTACTCGTCTAGGTTTTATTTATATTTGTAGGGAGAAATAATAGCTTTTGGATACAGTTTTTGATTAAAATAAACTTATTAGCATATTCATATATCTAAATATTTTTACATCAATTCATTAAGAAAAAAAGTAAAAAAAATAAACTCACTTCAAGTACATTAACATTTTTACATCAATTTATTGAATTTTGTGTTATTTTATGGCAGTCAAAGAAACATTGAAGACAATAGTATTTTTCACATGCTACGCATTTCAATGTGGTTTGCGGTGTTTTCCTGGTAGCCTGTTCTCTACCCGACTCTTCAGCTATTCTTTTGTAGCTTATTATACACCGACGGCGCTTTGATCAACCGAGATCTTCCAATCTATGAGCTTTTGGTGCTGGTACGACCAATTCATGATCCTTTTCGAATAAACTTTCAACAATTTTTTCCTTGAATTCCGTTATTGATAGTTTTTTATTAGTTACTTCTATATAAGCCACAAAAGCATTCACTAAAGCCGTTCCTGTTATTAGTTCAATGGCAAGTTTCCTATACCATTTCAAAGAACGGCGAAGACAGGTATTGTAAGATTTCATTTGGTCAGATATATCTATGTAGGATTTGTATTTGTTATATTCAACTACATTTTTTGGTTTCAATACTTCTCGTTGTCTTTGTTTTACTTTTATCATTTCTTCCCCATACTTCGTACTTAGGACAAGAACATCTCTTTTGTCTTTCCACTTTTGAACCACAATACCTTCCTTACATTCCATGGATATACATTTTCCTATCTTCAGTTTTCTTTGAATTACTTCTCTTGGAATAAATTTTGGGTTTGATCGCAGAGTACCAATCAAATGCGTTTTACGTTGCAGTAAAGTATTTGCCAAGCTAACAGACGTATAATAGTTATCTGTACAAAGTGTACGACCCTAATCAAGTAGTTTTTCCATAAGGTCCATAACATTTTTAGATGGTACACTCATGTTTTCATCCTTCGATTTTCCACAGTATACCTTGAAATCATAGGTATACCCGTATTCCAATCACAGCTTGAATAGTTTAATTCCAAACTTGTGTCTTTTATTTGCAATATACTGGCGGAACTTTAGTCTTCCGCGAAAGGGTACAAGTGTTTCATCGATACAGACATATTCAGATGGAATAATATGTTGCTGAAATGATTCCCGAAGTTTTTCTATAAATGGTGAAAGCTTATGTAACCTATTTTCTGTCAGATCCTCATTATTGTTGAAATGCAGCATTTTCAGCAATAATTGAAAACGATTGCTTGACATTATGCTGGACAAGCAATTCTGATAAATCGACTTTTCTGCCAATATGATTGCAATGAAGGATATGGGCACAACCCCATCCAGATGATTATACCGATAAGTTTTTCAATTTCATTACGATTAGTTGGTGTCCATTTTTGAATACGGGAATTCGGCAAAGAGTCTTTTTGGGTGCATTGTCTTGCAAACCATTGCTAGCTGGCACTATTCTGATTCGGATTCGGTGATTCTGGATTCTGAAGGTCAACCAAATATGGAAGTACATGCCAAAGACTTCAACAACAAGTATGAATTTTTAGCCAAAATTTCTAAAAATGCAGGTTAAAAAAATATACTGTACTATTTTGATGAAATGATTTTGGAATTCGTGAATTTTGAACAAAGTTTGAAACTTTGATTTACACTTCTTAATAAGAAAAATATTTCTGTGAAGAATTTGCAAAACAAATGTATGACTGATTTCATGAATATTATAGAAAGAAAAAAAACTTGTTTTATCTAGTGTATGGCGGCCGGGGTAGCTGAATGGGTTGGTGCGTGACTACCGTTCGGAATTCACAGAGAGAACATCGGTTCGAATCTCGGTGAAACATCAAAACTAAGAAAAACATTTTTCTTATAGCGGACGCCCCTCGGCAGCCAATGGCAAACCTCCGAGTGTATTTCTGCCATGAAAAAGCTCCTCATAAAAAATATCTGCCGTTCGGAGTCGGCTTAAAACTGTAGGTCCCTCCATTTGTGGTACAACATCAAGACGCACGCCGCAAATAGGAGGAGAGCTCGGCCACACACCCGAAAAGGGTGTACGCGCCAATTATATATTGTATGCATGGTAAACGTTGGTACTTCGGAGACATTAAGTGGCTGTCTTTGGTTTTGAGACATAGACTTTTTTGAGCTAATATGGTTAGTGTTATTCGCATGTGAAAGCAGCCGAAACAACCCTTTTTCAAATACCTACTTTGATGGGACATTCTCAGACAGTGGAGAACTCTCCTCCAGTTCGTATTGTAAGATATTTTCTTTCAGAAAATAGTATATGGTAGTTTGGGGGAAAAACTATTCCATTATTTTCTTGGTAGATGATTGTAGCAATCGATATCTCGTAAAGTGTCGGTGAAACAATTTAAAATTTATGCAACGGGATGAACTCGACCCATATCTTAAACAGATGGTGACTGGGGATGAGAAATGGGTCACATACGACAATATTGTGCGAGAAAAATTGTGATCAAAGCGTAATGAAGCAGCTCAAACGGTGGCCAAACCAGGACTATGGGCCATGAGGGCTCTTGGAGGTTAGACTTGAAAGGAATCATTTATTAAGAGTGGTTTCCGTATGGCTAAGCAATAAATTTAGATCTCTACTGTCAAAAACTGGACCGTTTGTATTCCATCAGGGCATATCAAGGCCACACAAGTCTGTAATGATTCACCAAAAACTTCGGGAGCTTGGTTGGGAAATTTTAATGCATCCACCATATAATCCAGAACTGGAACCAAGCGATTACCACCTTTTTCCCTCCTTTCAAAACTTTCTGAGTGATAAGAAGTTGGTATCAAGAGAAGGTTGTGAAAATTGTTTAGGACTACTAGAGTTTTCCGCTTCTATGAGAGAGCCATTATCAATCTACCTTTAAAATGGCCACAATAAGACGGTGCATATTTGACCCACGTCGCACAATCCGAGACATCTTAAATAAAGTTTGAATTTTGCGCAAAAATAATGGATTTCGCAAAAATAATATTTGATTCAATGATTAATAAACATTTGTCTCTCGAAATAATCTGAAAGTGGAGATCGAAGAAACACACAGCGTTCAGGGGCATAAATAACTGATAGCTGTTGTAAATGCCCCTATATACATAGAGGAGGTTACTAGTAAAAACTTAGTTGAATTTGCCTCGCCTTGCATTACTTTAAGTTACAAGAGTTGTTAGTTATTCGTTACTCATTCAATGGCAATCGACACTTGTGCCACTGGCGGGTGACCTTTGTGCATACGAGTATAGGGTGTGCATCTGTGTGCGTTGCCGGTATCTGAGGGAAGGAGTCTTGTAGATGACCCTTTAGCGCATTGATAAGCGCATTTTTTTCGCGTATTATAATTTATTCTCTCATCTTCTAACAGGTGGCGCTAAAGTAATCCTCCTATCAGAAAATGCTATAAATTTTGCGATTGTCCCCTAATGTCAGTTCTGTTTTGACATTTGTGTAGTAGACACATGCGAAATACACGTTAATAAACAATGCAACGCTACACTGCTCCAGAACGCGGGATACTGCTGACTATTTATTTGACCAATAATCGGTCGGTGACTTTGGCACAAGGTGAATTTCGTCGCAGATTTCCTCACCGTTCAACGCCTACTGGTGAAACACTGCGACGTTTAGCCGCTCGCCTCGAAGAGACTGGCACAACACGAGACGCTGCCAGGCGTGGCAGACCCCGGAGTAGCCATTCTGCAGAGAATATTGCTGCTGTAGCCGAGGATGTCATGGAAGCGCCGTCGACATCGACCAGACGACGTGCCACGCAAATGGGTATCAGTCGACGGTCTTTACAGTGAATTTTGGTACCAGATTTGAAGATGTTTCCGTACAAAGTCCAAACGGTGCATAAGCTGTTAGCTGCTGACCGCCAATCGCGTCTAACATACGCTCAAGCCATCCTTAATCACTACCAAGAGGAAGATGATTTTTCATCAAAAATAATCATGAGTGGTGAGGCCCATTTCCATCTTAGCGGGTACGTAAATAAGCAAAATTTACGCTTCTGGGGCACTGAAAATCCGCGTGTAACTCACGAGGAGCCATTACACCCGCTCAAAGTCACTGTATGGTGTGCTGTTTTCGCTGGAGCAGTCATCGGACCTTTTTTCTTCGAAGACGTCGCGGGCCAAACAGTTACTGTGAATGGTGAGCGCTACAGAGCAATGATCAACGAGTTCTTTTTACCGCAACTTTATGAATTGGGATTGGAAAACATGTGGTTCCAACAGGACACCGCACGTGCCACAATTGATATGCTGAAGGATGCATTTCCCGGGCGCCTAATCTCCCGTTTTGGCGATCTGCACTGGCCAGCAAGATCGCCTGATTTGACCGCTCCAGACTTCTTTTTGTGGGGCTTTTTGAAGTCGCGGGTTTATGTCAACAAGCCTCAGACTCTTGCAGCTCTTAAAGACAATATCCGTCAAGAATGTGAGGACCTATCGCCGGAAGTTTTGGCCAAAGTGATGGAGAATGCCATAAAAAGGGCTCAAATGGCAATCAACTGTGGCGGCGGCCATTTACATGACATCATATTCCCGACTTGACGTAAAAAAATTTAAGACCAAATAAAAATAATCCACAAGAAGAATCAACGTTTTTCCTTTTTTTTTAATCACAGCCAAAAAACATCGCAAGGTTACTTTTGCGCCACCTTGTATAAGTATGTAGTATTTGAAGTTTAATTTTTACATTTTCTTACCTTAAACACATTTTTTAATTAGTTTGTTAACTCCTCTGCACTGGCATAATTATTGAAGTGGGCAGCTACGAGTTATCATCCCCTCCTTGCCTTAACCCTGCCTGGAGAATGTTAGTAATTTCGACTGCCATTGCTCTCTGCCTTGCTCGCTGCTTTTGTTTCTTATTTCTTATATTTATTTTTTACAATATATAATTAATTCTAGAAGCAACTACAAAATGTTTAGGCAATTTTTATTTAGATGCATATGGATAATATTTTTATTATCAAGCAGTTTAGTACTTTTAGTATGATACATTGGGCATAACGTATAAAAAATATCATTAGTTATGCAGGGTTAAATAATTTCCTTCCCTAAGCACAGCTCTCTTGTCATTAACTTCTCTATTTTCTTCTCTTGTTCATCATTTTCCTCCATTCTCATTCTCATTAGTCTTTTAATGGCAATTTGATATCAGTCCGTTTGCCCTAAATACATCGAATAGCTCCAAAACTCGAACGCTCATTATTTTCGTTTTTTTGTTGTTGTTAAGAGTGAGCAGTAGATTTTAGCCACTCTCTGTTGGCTTAGAAATTTGTATAATTACTGGGTAAAGTGCACTGACATACTTGCAGTTGTTCGCAAATTCCTTAAATTATTATTAATTAGAGCAGGTTTGACTTGGTAAGTGCCAATTGAGCCAATTTGTATTGAATTTATTTGATGAATGAGGAAGCGAAAATTCTGTCAAATCCAATTTTTTTCGACACTACGATATTAGCGATTTCGATTGCAAATTGTATTGTAATAAGTAAAGTAGGGGAAAGTAAAATGAAAATGGAAAGAGAAAGGAAAAGGGAAAAGAAAAAAGGGCGACCTCGAAAAAAAAGGAAGAGCAGAAGAAGGAAGATAATGAAAAAATAAAACGAAAAAGTGAAAGGAAGTTAAATGAGTCCAGCTACCAAGTTCTGCTGAACTAACCAAAAATTTCAGACGCAAATCCTACTCAGCTCATTGAACCTAAAAGGCTTTAGTTTGAGGAATGTATCCCTACTCCAATCGGATTGCAAGAACCACTAATTAACCGCGTTTGAGCGAATTTTGCTTAATATTTTCCTCTGCTGTAAGTACTCTCGATAATGTAGTACCCTATTCGCTGTCGCTCAATATGCTGATTTGTACGAGTAGTACTCAAAAGGCTCATCCAAAGGCAATACCAGTATCAGCCGAAGATTTTTGCTCCTTGAAAGATATGCGCTCTATGACACCACTCAGTTCATATATTTTTATTCAGAAATGATAGTTAGCTGCCCCAGGTTAGCAGGCGCAGCAGGTTTATCTGAATATGCTCAATTTTCAACTGACTTATGGAACGAAGAAGCTGGCTCGGTGTGTGCTAAAAACAGTATGGACTAATCCCGAGGCCTAAAACCATGAGATGGTAATAATAGATGTGTAAAGGACACTGACGTTAATCAGGCCACTAGGCCACTATTCCTCCCTTTCTTCTTTTGGATTGAGCCCAAAACTCCTTAAGTGGTAAAAATATACTTTAATTCGGAAATTTCTTCAATGTTATTCATATGGCTACGACGCCTATCGGACCATCTTCCAAGGCATAGAAAAACTCTAACCCAATGTTTTTTGCATTCATCTACAGGATAAAGGAATGTATAAATTGAATTGAAACAAATTTTTGCAAAACTTGTATAAAAAAACGTTATGAATTTAATTTGACTTATTTTTCTCTTTCCAGATTATAACAACGAACCAAGCGGCAACGGCGCACTGGCCGGTAGTTTTGATAAATCTGTACTTCAAATATCAGATTGGCTGACGTGGGAGCAAAATATGATAAAAATACAAAGTGTGGTCGTCGACGATGTGGATGCGGTGCGCATGGCCATCGAGAAGCAAGAGGTGAGTGAGACCAATCAAACATACAGCCAGCGTCAAAATGATACAACACATATTGATAAGTTCTGACTACTTGGTTATTTATTTTGTAATTTCAATTATTTTTTTTTTTTTATAAAAAAATAGTTCAATTAAGAAAAACTTGTTTCTAATAGCGGTCGCCCCTCGGCAGGCAATGGCAAACCTCCGAGTGTATTTCTGCCATGAAAAAGCTCCTCATAAAAATATTTGCCGTTCGTAGTCCGCTTGAAACTGTAGGTCCCTCCATTTGTGGAACAACATCAAGACGCGCACGCCACAAATAGGAGGAGGAGCTCGGCAAAACACCCAAAAAAGGTGTACGCGTGTATATATATATGGGGCATTCTTTCTCAACGGGAGACCCCTATCTGTCCAAAAATGTTTTTGACCTAGAGAGTTCTAATAGGGCTTAAAATTTAGCTCTTTTTATCTACTTTTCAATACAGAGTGGCCAAAAACGAAATTCAAGATGGCTCAGTTAATATCGCTAAAAATGTAATCAAAATTCATTAAATTCATTCTAATAACCTATACCAAAAAAAATTCATTTCAACGGAAAGAGTTGTACGAGGTCTCAAAATTTAGCTAATAAAGTTTACTTTAAAATACAAAATGAAAAATTTTAAAATCCAAGATGGCGGCCACAACATGGCGGCTAATTTTTTAAAACTACTATATAGTATATATATATATATAGTTCATACTACGACAAAAACCATATAAAGCGACGTTTTGAACTTTGTAAAACATTTGTAAAAATTCGGTAAATTTTCATCAACATTTCAAACTTTTCGCTCAGGATTTTTAGAAAAATTTCGGATGTGCAATTTTATAGATCTTTAAATTTCGGTACAATAAGGTGCAAGTTCTTTTGACAATTTTTTCTGTTGACGGAGAAAAAAGTGGAGTAGGCGTTAAATGGAGAAATTTTGGCATTTTCTCCTACTACTACCAAAAATTCCAAAAATTATAGTGATTTCTGACTTACTTGAGACTTACACTTTATTATAGCAAAATTCAATGATCCATAAAACTGGATACCCAAAATGTTTCTAAAAATGCTAAATAAAAAGATACAAATTTTGATGAAAATTTGCCTTCATACACTTCTGCTTTCGCAAGTACAGTTGTAATCAGCCTCGAACTAGTGTGACTTTTTCCATCAAAATATCTATTCAGGAGCTCGAAAGCAAGGCTTTTCACTGCGTGAGAGCGCTTGGCATGCAAACACATACAGCCGTGGTCATATAAATAACACATTTAGACTTTGAAAGCAAAGAGTTTAATATGTTTTTAAATAATTATATTTTATTTTGAAAAAAGCAACATAAAAAATAAAAATCTTATTTACTTCCACTTTAAAACAAAAAAAATGGTCAAAAAGAATTTCAGTTCTGATTTAATTTACGAGAACGTTGATAACTCATGAAACATCCTGGACACATAAATAGCACATCCTAAAAAATTTCTAAATAAAAGCAAAAATAGTAAACAAATCAGTTGGCTAAGTAATAATATTGTTTTACCAGATTAGTATTTTGTGCTATATCCACCGTTTTTGATTACTTCTACAAACCGTCGCTCCATGCTTTCTACAAGCTTGTGGCATCTTTCATTTGTAATCGGGTACCAAGCCTCCTCAACTGCGGCCCACAAATCCGCAAAATTTTTAAAATTTTTGTTTGCGATTTTGACCTTAACGTCATTCCACAAATTTTCTATTGGATTGAGATCAGGGCTCTGCGCCGGGTAATCCAGTACATTCATTTTTTATCTTCTGAGCCATTGCTTCACTGTCTTTGCAGTATGCTTTGGATCATTGTCCTGCATAAATGTCCAACTTAATGGCATAAACTCAAACCCAAATGGCTCCATTTTATTCTGGAGTATATCCAGGTACTGAAATCTATCCATTTTACCAACCGTGTTTAATAGTCTCTTTTGTGAACCTAGAATTTACTTAGCGCTTGATTTTTTGGACGACGAACAATAGTTTTTTCCCAACTGCTCCCATCCGATTTATTTTGGTTTCGTCGGTCCAAAGTACGTTTTTCCAAAACTGAATAGATTTGTCTTTGTGGGCTTTTGCAAAGGCAAGTCGGTGTTGATATGTCTTTTTGAGAGGAGTGGCTTTTTTCTGCTTATGCGGCCAAACAGCTGAGCTTCGTTAAGTCGCCTTTCTACAAGTTTTCTGGACACCTGTAGACCAGATTCTTGGTTTATTTCAAGCATTATTCGACGTGCCGACTTAAGGGGTTAGGTGGGTTACAGAGGTTCAAAAAAAGGGTATTTTTACTATCTTTTTTAATATATACAATCATATATTTTATTTAAACAATTCAGCATATCAAAGATACATATTTAAACAGTATTTTGTGAAATTTTTATTTAAAAATTCCGAAAACTCAGCCGTTGGTACCTCATCTCCCTTCACGTCTCACAAAAAAATGCTCTTGCCGTGGACAGCATAACTCATTATTGGTTCATCTAAAATCAAAAAACCAAAAATATTTCGTTAGTACATGGATAAATCTCGTTACTGGACGAAGGAAAAAAAAAAAATTTAATTTGAATTTTTGACAGACTTTGAACAAAAAAACACATTTTTTGGTCAAATTTTCGTCATGTGTTGGCTCGAAAAAATTAGTTGTAATAAAAAAAAAAAAATCCTTCGTTCAATAACTTGATAATGTTATTCCAAAGATGTGTGCAAAATTTGAACAAAATCGCTTCATAACTTTTCGAGAAATCGTGTCCACCGACTTAAAAAATCGAGTTTTGAGATAAACGCGTTTAAAAACGAAACGCTGCACTGACATGGCCTGATGGCGGAACTTCTGAAGGGTCTATCTCGTAGAATTTTACTCGGATGAATTTGAAATTTTACGAGAATATTTTAAACATATTATACTATATTTAATAAGACAAAACAAAAAAAAATCGATTTTTTGAAATTTTCAAACCCACCTAACCCCTTAAAATAATCTGCTTTGCTTATAGCTCTAACCACATTAACATCAGTTTTTCGCGGCTTTGGTTTTCTTTCCGTTTTTTTGCTTCAGTAGGATGAATCTTTCTTAACTAATATAAATTAGGAGCATTATAAACAATTTTCCGAGAGCACATCATTATTTCAGCTATTTCTGCATAGCTTTTTCCGTTTTGACTTATACGGTATATAGGAGCTCTTTTCTAAGACGTGCAATGTTTTCCACGTCCCATTTTTAGTAATTTACTAAAAACTTAACTTAACATATAAGGTTCACGTTTGTACTATTTATCTGTCCATGGCTGTACATTTGAAACACAGTGCACCATTAAAAATCGAAATCGGTCACTGTAGGAGGACTTTCTTATATTGGACGTACATATGGATGTGCATGCATGTTAAATACGCAGGAATTGCACTACTTTTCTGCGCAAAAAACCAGTGACAATAAAATATTGCATGTGCGGCCTGGAGTGCTGATATCGTACTTTCTGACTGCTACTCATACGAGTATTTTGCCTAGTTTCAGTACAATTTGATTTTATGAGTTTTACATTATAATGGAAATAGCACAAATGTACATCCATATACTTACATGTGTACATAAGCATACATACATACACATTAATGGAACTATATTATATTTTAAACGCTTTTCATATTTTGTACCTTTTTTTTGCAGAAAGTTTTACGTGAATTGAAAATGAAAAAGCCACAACTCAATGAATTGGTTCACACAGCGGAGGTACTTAAGGGCGATGTTAAGCGGCAACAGTTGCAGGAAAAAGGTGAGTACTTGAAAAGTGGAAGGAAAACGAAAAGAGCAATCATTGAAAAATCCATAGTAAACTATATTCATACGGACTATGGAGAGCGATAGCCTACTGTGATAGCTGACAGTAAAGCATTAAAAGGGCATTGCAAATCCTTTTTTTTAAATTTAATATTTAGCTCAGTACAAAATTCTGTGGGTCATTATGCAAAACTCACTTGAAGTATTTAAAGCAACAAATGCTGGAATGTGGTTTGGCAGAAAGTTCAATCGCTTTCTAAATCGAGTTGATGACTTTGAAGGGCCTAAAAATTCTTGATGTTCTATTTTAAAGTCCGGCTATGAGTGCCAAATCTATTGACACCAGCAGAACTATCAGCGAAATATCTGCTTATATCGAAATGTTAAGATTTTTATTTATAGTTTCAAGCATTTCTATACAATAAATCCAGTTTTGCTGAGTTGTGTGTTCATGCCTGGGAAGGTTTATGAATTGGCTTGAATCCGCTAGGTCCTGCTGTGGTCGACGTATTCGGAATTGGTTAATGTAATGACCTGTGGTGTCCAATACCAAATAATAATTAAGTAGATCGACAATATTTAGGATTTTATCAATTGAATTTATTTTATCGCAACCAGTAGATACACACGAATGAATATCTTGCATATAACCGCAAAGGCGCCATTTTAGTACATTCCTGCTGTCAGTCGTTTTCAGTGTTGCCATAGCATTTACTCTCATCCGGGCTGCCAGGTCTCCGCAGTTTATATTCTGAATATGCGTGTGAATTTATGAAACTGGATTTCTAGCATTCGTTTGATAAATTTTCAAATCGTCTGCATAGAAAATAAATGCAGACAAGCAAAAACATTCAATTTCATTAACAAAAATTATGGAAAGCAAAGGACCCTAAATATTACCCACGCTTTTAAGCTGGAGAGGTACGACTTTATCCATTTTAAGGAAATAGAGTGAAAATCAAAACTGAACAGTTTGGAAATTAAAATTGAATTATTGAAAAGACTTCGAGGAATCTGCATACATTGCAGAACCGAGTTAATATTTCTTGATGCCCTAAGGAAGATTTTCACAAGAAAATGTTGACTTTTTTGAATTGTTTTAATCATTCAATAAATCCCTTTTTCTACAGAGGTTTCAAAGCATTGTACAGCACTGTGAAGAATTTCAAACTCGATTTGGCGACCTTTTTAATGATGCAGAAACTTCTTATTTAAAAACAGATGCCAAAGAGTATCCCTTATGAACTCGATCGGCAGTCATACTAAATAATATGGACACAATTTTCCTGCCAGTTATTGAATCATCATGCTAATGTTTTTCACGCCTCAATTTATTCAAGATTCTATAAAAATCAATTGCAAACCATTCTCACGACAGTCGGTTCAACGTTACACGAACGACCCGGATTTATATCCGACCAAGACTGTCACTTCTGCAGCATTCCCCGTACATGTATGGAAAATGTTTATGCTGCTACAATACAACCAAAAACCAATCCAATTGTAAACGATTTTTTCGAATATTGAGTTAAGCCATTTTTGCAACGTTGTTTTTTACTAATATGCCCGTCGTTTTCAACATTAAAATACATAAAGTACACATTTGGGATCTCAATAACTGATCAAAAAATGAATTTATTTGTACTGATTCGCTTAAAAATTTTGTTTTTGCTTTTAGGTATGAATGAAGAGCCGTTTTGCTTAAGAGCCGTAGATAAATAAAGTAGTTAAAGAGATTGAAAATAGATTAATTAAAATTAGAGGCTAAGTTTGTATGAAGAAACAATTGTTTTTTTTTTTTTTTTTTTAAATAAATAAAAGGTATTACTGTCGTAAAGAAAACGCACACATGCATATCTGACACACGAGCTATGGCGTTTAGAAACCACACTTTTAGACCATCAAAAAGTCAATTTTTTTTTACGTATGTGTTACTCTGAGGCAGCTTCCTCTTTGGCTCTATAGTTAACCCGAAACTGACACCCAGTACCGACTGGAAGCCAAGCAATGAAAGCAGGTGTACAAAACTCTGAAGAAACTGACAATTGGAACGGAAGCCATGTTGATTAATAGATGTACAATCCTTTAAGGAGAAATACAGTTTCTGTTCAATAATATTCCCAGTAGAGGCCTATAGTTGTTAGGCATTAGTTAGCAATATAATTTGTGTTACCAACTGTAAATATAGCTGTATAAAATCCGACTTTCCAAGTGTCAGAGAAGTCACCGCAAGCCAAGGACTTATAAAAAATTAATAAAAGTGGATATGCGACTTGCTGGAATCAACAGCATTTATTTCGAGCTAATAATACCTGGTGGAACAGTAATGGGTAAACGCTATCAGCTGTACAGAGTTCAGAAACGGCACACATTTTTTTGGCTCCCTACTTTGACTTTTCACTTTTAAGTTTCAGTATACTTAGTGTGACCCTATGCAGTTATATATATATATATAATTGGCGCGACCTTTTTTTGGGTGTTTGGCCGAACTCCTCCTCCTATTTGTGGTGTGCGTTTTGCTGTTGTTTCACAAATGGAGGGACCTACAGTTTCAAGCCGACTCCGAACGGCAGATATTCTATTTTTTATGAGGAGCTTTTTCATGGCAGAAATACACTCGTGGGTTTGCCATTGTCTGCCGAGGAGCGACCGCTATTAGGAAAATGTTTTTATTAATTTTGGTGTTTCACCGAGATTCGAACCAACGTTCTCTCTGTGAATTCCGAATGGTAATCACGCACCAACCCATACGGCTACGGCGGCCGCGTAGTTTCCACAAATCCAGAAATCAGAAATCAAATTTGCGCTCCTTTACATTGCGGGTACTGCACACGTCGCATGGTCTGATAGTTTTTATACCGTGCGCAGTCTTACACAACTCTTGGTGTGGCGATGATGCCAGCATTACCGAGAACTTCAATCATCATCGTTCAAATAGTAGTTATTTCCACTTACCAAAGCAGTTATAAAAAAGTAGGTCTCATGCGCCGCATACTATTTACTTTAACTGGAAAAGGTGTTTACGTGAAAGGTTCAAAATATGACTCACAATGCCACTCTGTGGGATTGAGTTTGTGTGTGCAAATTTATATAGCGTCTACAATTTTGCTGCTCAAATTCTGATACCCGCTTACAGCCACACCTCCTAGAGGCTTTAATGGACCCTAAAACCGAATATGCTGCAGTAGCCCCACTAAAGCAATTTCTATTATTGCCATGACCCTCACAGGTAATGACTATCGTACCTCGCACATGAAGAGTGGAGATTGCGTATAGTTGTGTAACTGTACTGTGTACTCAGAAATACCTTAATTAAGATGTTAAACTGTTGACATTTGAACAGTTTAATATCCCATAATTCTTAAAATTGTTCTAAAACATAAGTTTTGTATATGACTAGACTTAAAAACAGGTCAGTTCACATGTACACATATAAATGAATAAATAAAATCTTTATTAGCAAACAATGGAATATAATGTCTACCTGCATACAGTGGTGTGTAAATGTTTTCGACAATGTATCACAATAATTTAAAACTCTCAAGAAAATTAATGAAATACAAAAAATACAATTTTTTTAATGAATGTAGTGAAAGTCCATACAGAGTCTAAAAAAATAATATTGTTACACATTTTCTTACGATAAAATTCGAATAAATCTCTTACAATAACTCTCTGAGTTCGATCACTAGATTGTCGAATAAAACACACAAATTAATACCAACACACTTGCTTTACTTTATTTCCAACACTTCACATGCACCTCGGCTTTTATGGGTGATTCTCCACGTAGCGCAGAATTCAGTTCATATTATTATTAGTCCGGACAAAATGTTTATAATTTTTTTTTTTTGAAGTGAAACTTCTTTAGCGGCGGTCTGATATTTGAGCGAGAATGGAGAGTGAATTGGAAAAAATGTAACGTTTAGAGATTTCGTTACGCGAGAGAGAAAAAAAGATACAATGTAGAGAGAAGGAGAAAGAGAGCTATACATTTTCTATACCTAAGACATAGGCTTCGTTGTAAGACAGAGTATACAGATATATAACATAGAGAGAAAGAGAAGGAGAGCTATACATCATAATGTTACGCGACAGTCCCGCTTAACATCAACAAAACGATTAACGCTAAACGATCACATTTACCATTAGTTTGTGCTTGTGCGACGACCATTCACAAGTCTCAGGGAAGCACGTATTATGAAGTTGTTTACGAATATGATAAAAAACATTCGTAATCATTAGTTTACGTTGCTTTATCACGAGTCACTTGTATTGAGCATCAGTCAGTATGTCTCATTTGCAAGATGAATTCCGGAGACTATCGTTATATAGACTGGAAACTGTGGATAAACAAATAATCGATTTCATGACTCAGAGAACAGGGCTATCTGTATATACTCTTAATTGTCAGAGCCTACGAGCACATTCCGCAGATTTAACAGACTCTGTCATCCGCAAATCGAGTATAGTACTTTTGTCCGAAACTTGGTTAAACGATAACGAGGATATAAGTATACCAAATTCCAATTGCGTCATCAAATATAAGCGACTAAATGTTAGAGCTGGCGGTGTGGCAATCTATCACAATCAAGATGATAGCGTAAATATCGTCACACCAAACATGGAAATGACTGCAAGGCAGTCACAGTCATATTCATCAACAGTCACACCAGTTGGCGATGTTTGCATTGCAGAATGCCAAACGCTGAATGGAAAAACTATTGTCATAGCCGCCATCTATAACTCACCGAACCAAAATCTTAATGACTTAATATACCTATTTCATTCACCGCTCACTACTGGTTTACAGCCACGCAGGTGCAAATGCACTTGGAAGAGGCGAAGACAAAATTCCATTGATTCTCGGGGGAGATTTCAACGTAAATTTCGGATCTAATGATTCTTTGCCGTTGATTCAATTTCTTCGAGAAACATTCGGTTTGCAGATAAACAATAACCCTAAAGAATCAACAACAAAGTCCGGAACTACACTAGATGCAATTTTCACACGTTATCTAGAAAATATTGAATCACGTACATATATTTCATATTTCAGCTATCACAAACCAATTAATATATATCAGTATTACCAAGTGAACCACCAACAGATGATAGTATAATGCATACATATATAGTTAATAAAATCGAATTTTGGTTACACAAATTTTATACTGTTGTATTTCTTTTGAAATTATCGCTGTCTCCTTCTCTTCCTCTCTCGCTCTTTATCTCTCTCTCTCTTTCTCTCTCTCTCTCTTTCTCTCTCTTATTCACACTCATTCACACACAGAAGTTTCACTTCTACCACGTGTACGATACTGCACATGATGTTTTTTTTTTAACAATTCAATTGTAAACGCTGGTGTGTGCTATATATCTATTGACCAACCATTCTTTACCAAAGCAAGCTGTTGGATTTGTAGGAGAATTAAATAAGACTAACCGTTACATTGTATTGTTCAATTTTTAATTGTTTAAGAGTAATTGTTTAAACAAAATATGAAAAAATTACACTTTTTTTCAAAACTATGAAGTCAATGGATTCTACAAGAAAAGTTAGAAGGATTTTGTAATGGAATTATTTTTCTTTAAGTCATACTTTGTTTATAAATCATTATAAACAAATAGCGCTTCAAATGTCTCAACTTCAGGCTTTACTTTGAGCACATTAATTAGATCTATTGAACGATTGAATTCATAGGCAAATAAGAATAAATCTGTTTAAAAGTTTGGACATATTTTTATAATTTGGTTAAATAATGATTATTGAATAGTTAGAAATTATACAATAAAAAGTTTAATTTTTATTCGTCTGTGAATTCAACGGTTATTTTGTTTATGGAAATTTTTGCGGTAATTCATTATTATTTATCAAACCAGATTTAAATAAAAAACGTTTGATTTTTTAAATTTATGCGGTAATTTATTAGAAACTTACCTTAGCGTTGATTGCTTTAATAACTTTTTTTGTCTTTATTTGTTTTCACAAATTCACTAAACTTGCACTAGAGGTGGAGAACTATCGATAGTGGGCGCCATCGATATTCGACGATAGTTAATTTTGAACCATCGATAGTGTCGATAGCGCAATCAATAGTATAGCCCGACAAACAAATTTATTTTAAATGAATACAAGAAAATTATAGTTTATTTTAACCAAAAGTTACGGTTCAAAAATAAAAGAATGTTAACATTTTCAAGTTCAATAACAAGTTCTTTCGGATTCTGCGGACGTAGCGGGAATGCAAAGATATTTGCAAAATAGCCTTTCAATAGAGGGAAATTCAGTTTGATTCACCTGGAAAAAAAGTAATATATTTAATTATATAGAACTTATAATTCGTTTTTTAGGCATACCTTCATCCATAACAGAGGGTCCATATCTTGAGCGGCAATTGCCCTCTCCAGATATTGCCTTTTAGTCAGGATTGCATCCACTCGTGAGCTTCCAACTTTGTTCATCGATCGCTCACCCAAAAAATCAAACAAAGAGTCCTGGGAACTTGTATCCGGTGCGACGGGCAGATTAATTAGGGACTCTTTGACGGGGTATTTTGCTAGTTCATTTTCAAAAAATGTTGCTGCTAGTTCAGCGTTTGAGCTGTGTTGAAATCCATTTTTTTAAAGCGTGGATCCAATAGCGTAGCCATCATGCAGACTGTCATTTGATCATATATGGAAAGGCGTTTCTTTATTGACTCCATTAATATTTTTGTCATAGTTTTTCCTTGCAAAGTTTGTAGCAGAGGTGAAACACTATCGATTTTGCGGAAAAGTCCATATGCCATGGGTATAATTAGCGATATGGTTACATACTTTCCACCAGAAATTTTCTCACTTGCTTGCTGAAAGAAAGCCAATACCTTTTCAATATCTTTTAGCGCAAGTATTTCCTCAGCAGTAAATGGCTGCGGTGCATTTGTCGTTGATAATAAGACTTTGGTAATGGCATCGTTCGTTTCTAAAATACGCTCCATCATGAAATAGAAACTATTCCATCTAGTGGGTGTTTCTTGCAACAAAGTATACGCCGAGACTTCTTGAGCTAATTTAAATTTTTTATTCGCTATAGTGCTTTTTTTAAAGAATCGAACAATTGATTTACACTTAGTAAATAAATCTTGAAGTACTACGTCATCAACTTTTAAAGCATCTTGCACCACCAGATTAATAGTGTGCGCAAAGCATGGCAAATTGCTAATTTGCAATATTTCACATGCTTTAAGCACCATCTGTTACAATGCATACCGTTTTATTGAGGATGTTCCAATCAATAAATCTTTCTCGCAATGTATTTGCAATGTTTTGCGAACAGTGATTAGTTGTGCTTAACAGTTTTTTCGTAGCCTATGATGCTGTTTTTAATTCGTGATTATAAACAAAATGACCCGTCACAGTCAAAAAACTAGCATTGGCACTTGATGTCCACAAGTCACATCTAATAGCTATATCCGAAACATTTTGAAGTATTACTGATAACTTGGCAGAGGTTTCTTTGAAATAATTTAACATAAGCACATCTCGTAAGTGTGTCTTGCTCGGTAGTTAGTATCTAGGATCCAATACCTGAGTGTATTGTACAAACCCTTCATTTTCTACAATATTGTAGGGCTGCACATCTTTGGCAACCATCTCAGTTAAGGCTTTGTCAATGTCCGTCTTTCGCTTAGAATTCGAATCGTACAAGACGGCTCTTTTGAAGTAGGACTCTACAGAGTTCATACTCGATCTGCAACTGCTGCTTGTAAACGCAGTGTCGTTCCTTTCAGCACCTACAGTTCGTGTGCTAGAGTCTGGTTTTTAATTTCCAAGCCAGAATGAAACCTTTTCAAGTGGTCGTGCAGGTTTGACGTATTGTCGCTTGTCTTGTATTCTTTGCCGCAGTCAAGACATTTTGCAAATTTTTTGTCGTCGGACCTCTTGAAATACTTCCAGACATAGGGAATTTTACTTTTTTTTTGTAATACTCTGTCTATCTGGTTCAGAGTCAGTGCTATTGCACTCGCAGTCCTGCTTGTCGATAGTTGAGGGGGACACTCGACGTTTACCTTAAATTCCACACATTGTCGATCAAAATACTTATGTATAATATATTAAACATACCTATTTTTAAAAAGCGCTCCGTATCTATCTATTTTTTCGTCTTGGAAATTGCTGATACAGAACAAGCGCGAACAATTTTTTTTGGCGATGTGAGACGCCTGCTATCGATGGCACCATCGATAGTGGATGGCCCACTATCGCAAGTGTCTGCTGCTATCGATTGTGGCTCGATAGCACCCAACCATCGATAGTGTCGATAGTGCCATCGATTGTTTTCCACCTCTAACTTGCACGCGTAACTATTTGAATAAAGCACACGGTTTAAGGGGGGAGCCTGCTTTAGAGGCTTCAAAAAATAGATTTTTTCGTGGATTTTTTTGGGAAGGAAAGAAATATTCGATTGAAACGAAACTTTCAGGTGTTATTGTTATATATTTCAGCAGTCTTCTCAAATTTTTTCATTAAAATATTTGTCATATTATGGCTGGTACAAGCATTTTGCCGAGGCGCCTCGAGTGTGCATGTGTCGTGCGGCGGGAAAGATGCAGGTCGCAATTTTCATCTGAAACCAAAATCCCAAACACTTTTTTATTTTAGTATAGTATAGCTTCTAGTTAAACCAAGCAAATTAAACAAAAAGTGAGAAATTCAACAATTTTTCGTTAATTATAAAAATAATTCATTTTTTTGGAAAAACAAATTCACTTTAGATTATTTAAAAAGTGGGTTAATCATAACTTTGTTAAGGTTTTTTAGGTTCAACTAGAAGAGAATTTAATTTCGAATACAAACAATGTTATCTCGTTTCGATAGGACGTTTAGCTTTTTCCCTATCTTTCCCGCCAATTAGGAAAAATCGTAAAAAAAAAAACCGAGAAATCGCGCGTCAATGTTTTTGTATATAAAAAATCCGCTCGTATACCTGCTCGACGCTTGCTCACAATTCCTTCTGTAACTGCGAAAATATTTTGAATTTGCTTCTGAAATTTTGAGGACACATTCGTGGATAGTTTGGGAAGACATTTATGCAAAAAAAAAAAAATCGATTTTTTGAAGCCTCTAAAGCAGGCTCCCCCCTTAATACGAAAAGGCTCGACCGCGACGCACATGTAATACTGATTTTTTAAACAAATTGTCGGCGATTTTCCATTTTTTATGTTGAGGTAATTTTATTCACTAGACTAATAGTACTACACATTATTTAAGATTAATTATAAGTAATTATTAATTTTATTGTAAAATATATGGATGCTTCACCGTGACGATTCTGTTAGTCCCAATACTAGTTTGTTACTGCCAAGGTATAAAAACCAAAAAATTCAATCATGAGATTAATTTCTGCCTTAGTGGATCAAGTTAGCAAAGTTAAATGTTGCCTTTACTAGAGTAAAATTAATTTGACATTTTATTTTTATATAAATAATCCAATTTTATTGATAGGCTTCACCGTGACGCAAAAAACTGGTGACAAGAAATATCATCCAAAAAAGCATTAAATTGTTTTTTTTTTTTTAATAAGTATTTTATATTGCTCAATTCTACTACCTTGCACCATACCAAAATGTCAATAACAGTTATACTGATTATCATACTTCACTAAAATATTGGTTATTATTTTATAAGTGAGCTGGGGACAGGCTTCAGTGTGACGTTTTGGCACCTTAAGCTGCACTTTTGAAGAAAATTCTATTTTTATTTATATTATATAACAACTGTTTTTTGTTTGTAAACGCAGAAATTACTTATTAGTAATAGTAGGCATCAAAAAGGCAAAAACGGTTTCATAAACCTGGGTACACAAACTAATGGCTTTGGAGTAATAGCAAATATTTTGTTATTCAGCTCTTTTGTAACTTTCATGTTTTGATTACTCCGTTTTCACTTTAATATTTTTATTAAGGTTAGTTCATGTAGTATTGTGGCGATTGTATTTGAAAAAAAATAAAAATATTCGTTGTCAATTTTACACAGAAAGATTCTCCAGACCGGTAGATTAAGATCCTATCTACTCGGCAGAAGATGAAATTTCAGCAAGGATGGAGCAAAATTCGGCGACGAGTGCCCGGCGAATATCAGAAATGAGAGCTCTTCTCTTTTAACAGCTCCTTTGTCTATAGAATGCACAATAAGTACAGGGCATAAATCAACTTAATCATCAAGCAAGTTTAAATGTTTGGCACTGGTCTACTTGTTTTTGGTTTCAATGATGCTGAAAACTCCTGCCTTCTTGTCAATATGCTTTTTACTGATGAGGCTGGGCTCACACGTAACTGAGTTATTAATTTTCACAATACGTATGTTTGGGCCGATGAAAGTACCTGTGTTCTAATAAAATCTGTCCACAAGTATTGAACCAACAACCAATGCAACCAAGCGCGTAGTGGTGCTGTATCTTAGTCATAAACAAAACCATAGCAATCAGCTCTTCTGATCAAACTTATGGGCACCGCTGTAAAGAATTATAGGTGCCGCACCATAACGCCGTAACCATAACCGTAGCCGTAAGCATCTATTGAATTTTGGGGTTTCCCGTAAATCGTAAGCAGCTATAAAATACTTTACATTTGTTTTGATATTTCCGATAAAAATTTCTACATTAGAAATGAACGACGAAAAATTAATTGACTTAATGGAAGGTTCCCTGCCAATTTGAAGCTTATACCCGGATTGGTTCATCAAGCACAATGTTAATGCGATTCCGCAAGCTGAGAAAGCGCTGTGGACCTTCCAAAGTGAACTACTACATTTGAACAGAAACTGTTTAACAGAGAGTAATTCTTTCATTTAATTATTTTTTTAATACAATTTAATACCCTAACTTTCAACCATCACTGTATATGGAAATAAAATTTCTGTAATTATGCTAAGGCAGTACATTCACCAAGCAGGCACTCTAAAAGTCTGCAACAAAAACATCAACGTCATTTATTTAATTGCATACACTAAAGAGTTGGGTACAAAATATGCCAGCGGTTTTTTTAAGCATTCAAAATTATGGTAGCTTTAAAATAATTACCCCTGAGGCACTAAGCATTGAGTGTAGTTGGTAAGCCGATGAAGTGAGCAGCAGGAGTGCATAGAGCTGCCCATACATGTTACTACAACTGTTTGCCAGCGAGGCGGAAGCATCGGCCCAGCGACAGCCACATAACGTCGCTACACCGCATAAGCTTTTGGGTTTGGGTGGACAAGGTTCACCTTTGACTTTATTTGCGGTTCGCAAAACAGCTGCAACAACAGGCATAATTATCAAGGAAGAAGCGAGGAAGAATAAAAAGAAAGGATTGCGGAGGAGGCAATGTTGCATGAGCTTTTCGAATCGAAAACATACACACAAACATACACACATACAACAAGTTGGGACCGGCATTGCCATAGACAGTAAATCAGCAGAGCATATTGTTTGGAACAACAAAGCCAGCGCATATGATATGTGGCAAGAACAGTTAGACAGCAGCAATAGCAACAACATAACATAACAAACAACCGCAAAAGTATTGTAAGCAGAAGCGACCAAAGTTCAAAAACACAAGTTTGACACTTGAAAATGCACATAAAGGCAGCAACTGTAGTCCTTCCTGATTATAGAGAGAAAGAAGTGGTGACTGAACTTGGTATTGGAAGCGAAAGAGGAGTGTGGGAATTCGTACGCAGTAAGAACAACAAAGTACAAGTAAAGGATAATGCAAGAATATACTAAAATAAAAATAACAACAGCAAAAAGAGGGTTTTGCAATGTAGGAAAATCAAATAAAGAAAAGGAAAAGTAAAAACAAGTTGAGGGAACTCACCACTGTGTAACAGAGTAGAGCAGATCCGAAAGGGTTACGCCTGCCATAAGCAGTTATGAAAGAGCGCTCGCCCCACTAACCAATGTGAGAGCGCACTACTGGAATAATTGCGTTGCGAGCGTAATGAGAGGAGAATGCAGTTCGAATGGGAGAGCGAGAGTGAATATACGAGGATATTTTTTTCTGCTCACCAACAACTACATATGTATTGTACATACATACCTATATCAGCGCATGCGTCACACTGGCGAAAAGTGAGCAATCAAATCAATTAATTTACGCAGACAAGGTGAAAATAACAAAAACTACAACAACTCCGGTGGAAGGAGACAGGGGGGATGTTGTTGGTGGTGAAGTATATCGATATATTGCCAGTTGTCGCGTGCCAGGCTTGTCAGAGGCTATGGGGGCAGGGACGAGCAGAAGAGCAGGAGCAGAAGAAGTTGACTACATACGCCTTTCCGTACAATGCACAACAAAAACTGTGGAACTCATTGCTTTTCATTTGAAGAAGTTCACGGAATTGAAGTGCAAATTGAATGTTGGTTAGCAAAAACAAACAAAAGTTCAGAGAAATCTACCGGCAAGGAAAAAATTAAATTGTTTTAAAAACAAATGGAAAGTAATAGGAAATAAGATTTAGTAAAAATAAAATTGAAATAAGTACGAGCTAATATGTGTCTTTGTTGATGCTGGCCACCGTAACTTCGTGTTGAATTACCATTAGATTAGTCCTAGACTCGACGCACCCCAAAATCAAATGATAGAAAACGTTTTTCGACTTTTGCCCCTGCCACCGGTATTTCTACCAAAAAAAGAGCTTCTCTTAAGGGGTTACATGGGTTTCGTCGGGTAAAAAAAGGCATATTTTCAGTTTTTTTTCTATGTAAAAAATTATTTATTTAGTCCAAACTTTGTTCTGTCTTATAGATAGATATTTAAAGAATAATTTATGAAATTTTCAAAAAAAAAATTAAAATTCCTCCATTGTGACGTCATCTCCGGTGACCCCTCGAAAAAAGGTGCGTCGCCGTTGTCAGCATAACTCCTGACAAGCTCATCAAAAATGAAAAAACAAAAATTAATGCTTTAGTTAAGACTATAAACTCGTGCTTGAACGAAGGAAAGAAACAATAAGTAAAAATTGGAATTTTGGCAGACATTTTTCCAAAAAAATGAAAATTTCGGTTATATTTGCTTGACATTTTGTTTTTATAAATAGTTGTAATTGAAAAAAACAAAACAAAGTACTTCGTTCAAGCACGAGTAAATTGTATTTCGAACACCAGAATAAAATTTCATCAAGATCGGTTGAGTAATTTTCGAGAACATTTGACAACCGACTTTGAAAGCACGGTTCCGAGAAAAGCGCGTTTAAAGTTTTGAGTAACAATAAAAGTGGCTTGGAGCGCACACATTCCAAAGGCTGTATCTCCGAATTTATTATTCGGATCGACTTCAAAATTTAGGATAATGTTCCTGAGATGTCGTAGAAATTAATAAGCAAAAAAAAAACTAAATCGATATTTTTAACCAACGAAACCCACGTAACCCCTTAAGAACCTGCTGCCACTCTGAGTCGACATAGAACCATCAGGATCAAAAATTTGAGTAAAAGCTCGGCCAAACATCTAACAAAAACTGTTTGCGGCAAATATACGCATACATGAATAATGTGAACATTTCCTTGTCAGTCAGCCACTCGGCAAACTATTTTGGCATATACAAACACTCTAATATGAAATTTAACAGTCAGAATCACAGTTAATTGACTACGATTCGTATGCATGCAGAAGGTTACGAACAACGCAAACGAATAAATAAGTAACATATTTAATAGTGCGGAAACTTCCTTACTATATGTATATGTAATATATTAAGCTAACTACTAGTGGGCAAAAATTAAGGTGAATTTATTTGTCAAACTTCGCGGGATTAAAATTTCGCTCTAGTTACTTTTATCGTGAGTTGGCAGCACTGTTAATAACATCTGGGCCAACTTTCATGTGAATGTCATTATCAGTAATACTCGTATATTTACGCTTGTGTTTACCAAACGACCAAGAGTGCATTTTTCGATTTTTACAATGTCTGATTTGATTGAGCAGAGAAGTGCCATCAAATTTTGTTTGCGGAATGAAATTTCGGCTGCGGAAACGTTTAGCATGTTGCAGAAGGCATTAGGCGATTCGACCATGTCGCAGAAAAATGGTTAGAAGTGGTACAAAGACTTCAAAGAGGTTCGAGAACGTGTTGATGATTTGGAGCGCTCCGGACGACCATCGACGTCAACAGATGACCAACACGTCAATAAAGTGAAGGAGTTAGTGCTCAAAAATCCTCGGTTGACTGTTAAAGACCTTACTGATATGATCGGAATATCAGAAGGATCTGTGAAAACCATTTTGAAAGACAAAGACCATTTGGGCCTATGAAAAGTCAAATCTCGTTTGGTACCGAAAACTCTCAATTTCTTGGAAAAAAGTCGTCGCGTTGATGTGTGTGAAACAATGCTTTCAGACTATCAGTACAAGCTCAAATGCAAATGCAAATGGATTTATGCTTACGACCCTGAAACAACCGACCAATCAAGCGAATATCGTGCTAAAGACGAGGCCAGACCGAAAAGAGCACGTCAAAGTCGTTCAAAAATAAAGGTCATGATGACAGTTTTTTTCGATTTTTGTGATGTGGTGCGCAATGAATTCCTTCCACCTGGCCAAACTGTTAATAAGGAATATTATTTGAGCGTTATGCGTCGTTTATTTGAAGCAATTCGTCTAAAAAGACCAGAATTATGAGCCAACAACTCTTGGTTTTTGCATCACGATATTGCACCGTCTCACACTGCACTCGTTCTTCGTGACCATTTCGCCAAAAATTCCACGCATATCGTTCCGCAACCACCGTATTCGCCTGATTTGGCTCCGTGTGACTTCTGGCTATTCCCAAAACTCAAGAGACCACTCCGGGGAACGCGTTTCGAGTCGATTGAGGAGATAAAAGCTGAATCGAAGAAGGTGCTGATGGCTATACCGGAAATGGACTATTTGGCATGTTTCGGGGATTGAAAAAATCCTTGGCATAAGTATATTTCATCGAGAGGGGATTATTTTGAAGGGGATGAAATTGATTTACAAGAATAAATAAAGATTTTTCATTTTACAACCAAATTCACCTTACTTTTTGCCCACCGAAACATCATACAAATATTAGTACTCCCGGAGACGTTTTGTTTTATTTTATTTAGGTATTATCATTTCCATCCTTAGTTTGTTGTTTAGAAAAGCTTTTATTTAAAAATAACTGTCAGGGTGGTCCACATAGTTGCTTATTTTTTAAAATACTTCTGATATATCACTGGTTTATTCGAAAGAGAAAAAATTCGCACTATTTAGGGAACACGAATTTATTGATGTTAACCTAGATTTTCAATACCTTGGTAACGATTTTTGGCTCTATCCTACGCATAGTGTGCTCAATATTCGTCATAAGGCCCTGATTCATTAGTGAACTGTTCACATAAGATCTATCCTTCACAGATCCTCTGCAAAAAATCATCAACAAAACATTTCTTTTCACTTAGCGCACTATTGGGCTGCTCCTCATTGAGTGTGGGAATAAGTTCGTAATATTTTTCAACGTTGTTCAAGCGTAAGGCGTTTCAGTTCGTTTCGCGGAGGTTTGATTATGACTTTCTGTCAAGACTTCGAGTGTCAAATGAACATATTATTAAAAACAAAAACACTATGGACCTTCCTGTATGCACCAATCCCGAAATACCTGGAGTCGGTCTCCTGGCATTGAGTGATTTCGTTTCCATGCGTGATGTATTTGGTTTGATTTTTATTTTACAATAAACTGGACGTTACACGCAGCTAGCAATATTTTTGTTTGACCAATTAGAATTGTGACTCTCTACTACGCATTTGTATTTCTTTTGTTCTAGAGACGTACGTGATAAGACTTCTGTAATATGTTTTGTGCCACATCCTCTTAGCTTCGATGCCATTTGTTATGTGTTCAAATTTGTCCAAAACTTCAATAACAATACCACACAAAATATTCCTCTCTGCCATGCTTTGAAAATAGCGAACAAGCACTTTTATTGAGACTCTCTGTGGCTTTGCTTAGCGATGCCTTATATCCCATATATCCTTCATAAAATATAATGTAATATCAAATACATTTCGATATGGCCCTATGACTCCAGCACCTCCTGTAGGCTCCGAACAACCTTGTAAGCCTCCCTAACCCTGCTCGCAATAATTCATACATATATTGTACATTTAGTCGAAATGGGAAAGCGCATAGATAACTCATCATCGGAAGCTCGGCGTCAGGCTGTCAAAGCCGAGTTAATTACTATTGAGTTCATAAATCTCTCTTAGCTGCAACTAACTTTTGCTACTACGAGCTTATATCGGTGAGATTTAATATGTCCACTCCTTACATCAACATGTACTCGTATGTATACTCATATGTATGTATGTATGTCTGTTTGTATGTATGCATAATAGCCTGCATGTAGGAATATTTCCCTTTGCCTTCCAGCGTTTACCCATTGTTGCGCTTTTGTTCGCCTCCATGCGAGACGTCTTGTCCTCCAGTGGAAGACATTGAATTTGCTGCAATGCTTTTCTCTTTTCATTGCCATTTCTTTAACAAAATCTTGTTGCAAGCTGCTCTATTGTTAAAATGTTGCCATCATTAGTGGCTGAAAAGATCGGGTCAAGCTTAACGAGTCCTTATTTGAGTATTCATATTTTGATAGAGAAAAGTACATAAATTGCTATTAGTGCTTTCTTGATGGATGCACTTAACCTTCGAGTACCGACCGTAATTTTAGTCAAAGTTGTGCATAAAGAAGTTTAAGTTGCACTTTTGAGTATGCAGTTAAGTTGCATTTATCGCGTTACCCGAATGGCCCAGTCATGTTAGGGGTTTCACCTCGGAATGAAAGATAATATGCTGAAAATTGGTAAAAACCTTTGTTTTGCCGCCCTAAATATTGTTTCAAAAGTCACAAATGCTATTGTGTCCGCGTCTTAAGATATTGAAGGTCAAAGGTCACAAAAAACGTTTTTTCGCGAATATCTCGGTTCCTATTGCTTAAATGATATTTTCACCTATCATGAAAGTTGTAGAGTATAAAATTCTCTACAACTTTTGTATAAACTTTTTTTTTTATACGATCAACCGTTTTTGAGGTAGAGCGCGAAGAGTGCGCAGCGTACAGTCATATATGAGCTAATGCAGGGTCAAGCGTGAGTTACGGTTATCAGTACGTTGGATAAAGACAATTATTGACAAAAAAATTATAATTATTAAGCAATGCCCATTTTTTCTGTACATATTATTAATTATTTATATTTAATTATTCAACTATAGTATATTATTAATTCTGGATTATTTATTTTAATTATATTTTAAAATAAAAAGACAGTAAGGAAATATATTTCAGATATACCTTTATTTAACATTAAATATGGCATGTTATACATGACGAAATTTTGAATTTTTTATTGTACTTCTTTACGACCAACTCTTTAACCATTCTCTTCCAATGCTTTCATTAGCCCAACTTTTCATTTTTGCATACAAATGTTTCTATTTACATATTTTCTCAGTTCTCACTTGTAGCTCCTCTAAAATTATGTCGCAATAACATTTCACTTAAATATGCGTGGCCTGGTATTGGTTGCTAGGTTGCAAAAACAGATTTCAAATACGAATTTTGTTAGGTTTTGTAACATGGAAAAGTAACGATGCCGGAGTCCGTAATGAACTCTCAGCGGTTCCACGGAAATTATACCGTTATACCAAAAACTAGAGGTAATCTGATATACCATTGAAATTCCCAGTTAAGTTAAGTTTGAAAAGTTGCTGTGTTGAAAGCTAATTTTTTCCATTTGCGAACACCCGTTTTGTATCTACGTACTATGCTGAACGTTTGTATCATAATTTCAAGATGGTCGCTATGCGAATGAATGCCTCAATCTACCGTTCACATGGTGGTATTCGCAGTTAGCCGGTCCGCAAAGGCGAGATCAATGATGGAGTTTCCCTTTTTGCAGTCGTACGTATATACGCCAAGAGTGTTCAGAAGCACAAGGTGCAGCGCTGCAACGGTGTTCCCAACCAGCCGATCCCTCTGATTGGTATGTGTAGTGCCCCAAGTTCTTGACCATGTGTTGAAGTCTCCTGCAAGCAGAATCGGCCTCTTTCCCCTTAATTCGAGTTCCAGCTCCACCATCATTTGCTCGAACTCCTGTAGAGCCCATCGTGGTGGTGCGTAGCAACTGACATATAACACATCGCCGTTTTTATCCATGTAAATCCGTTGCGAACTGTCGCCATTTTACACTAAGGAGTTTTATTGCCCACCAGCCAAACCGTCGATCCCATATGACTATCAGCAATACAATTGTGGGTGTCAATGCTTTCAAATGGTTCAGAAAGTAGAACTATGTCAATTTTTTGTTCCGCTACAGTCTGCCGTAGCAGGTCCTGAGATGCTTGGCAATGGTTTGCGTTAAGTTGAAGAACTTTCATGTTTTTCTAAGATGCACCGCCTCTTGGTAACGCCGGCACTTTGCGCTGCTAGCTGCATGTGCTCCGGTACACAGCACACATTTTTCATCGTTTTTGCTGCTTGATGCTTGGTGGCCTTCTTTGCCACATCTTCTGCACACTTTTGTGCGATCGGGTTCTTTACTCGCGGATGCCTTTTTGGCATCATCTGCACGCAGCGATAAATACATTGACTGTGTACCTCCTGGAACGGTGCGTGTGCTCCGTATCGCCGACTTCTTTAGATTTTTCACCTGTGCCTGCTGAGTAATCGCTTCAAGTAGCTTCTCCTCCGTGTTCAGGTCAGTGATAAGACCTTAACATTGGATTGTGATTGTATGCGTCTTTAGGCTCACCGATGCTACACCGTCCAGCGCTTTTTCAATAGCCATTTGGTAACTACTGTCCTCAACATCCTTGCACCTTTTAAATTCTATAAGTTGTTTTGTTTTAGAAACAGGGGAAAGTAGGTAAATTTGGAAAAGTTCGAGTACCGTGCTTTACATGGGATTCGAACCCACAACCACTGCACTGGGATGGCAGGCTAGTGCACTTACGCTAGACTACCCAGGCCAACCCAATATCATTGTCCTATTATTATGATTGATTATTGATGATGATGAATTATGATTGATCTTCAACCTGTAATGATATAGTAACCTAGTTTCCCAGTCGAGATATATGGAAACATCGGATTAATTGGTATTTAGGAGCTACAGTTTCTGTATCGGCTATTGATCCAACCTCCACTCTTATATGGCGTACTTGGCAGTATTAATCAAAATGGCTACTGAGGTCGTATCCACCACTCGTATTACTCGACAACAAAAAGTCTCTCAGCTCGCCTTATGTGCGGTGACATTGTGGTTCTCTGCGAGTATCTATTTCAGCAACATGCCGTGCGGCATTCCTCAACAACGTGAACTCTGCTTCCCATCTTAATGCTGTCCGACAAGTGGAGGGTCTTATAACTTTATACAGCCTTCGAATGGTAGAAAAAACTTGTTCAGCCTCTTTGATGTTTCATACGCTCTGTGGTAACAAGTTCCAAACCATTACGGGTCAATAAATCTCTCGAAATTCGGCCTTTTAGCGATCTGTGATATTCGGCATCGTCTTTTCATTTATTTATAAGTAGGTATGTCTAATTAAAGCTTGCTAACTTAATGTTATTGCAATGCTGGAAGAGTATATATTAAAAAAGAAGCCTTGGAAAGTCAATGGTAATTTTCAAAACGTTGGTGGCACTGGTAAATATTATTTGAAAAAAATTGGGTTGTTTTTGGTCACAGCTTCAAAGCCTATAAAAGCAATAAATTTTAGCCTTATTTTAAGTGAGTGAGAAGCTGAAGAAAATGTCACAAAAAAGCCAAATGGATATGCTTTTTTTGTTTTTAAGTTCTGCAAGTTTGCATTGCGATCTCATAAATTTCTTATAAATAATTTCTTCTATAATATAATATTTACAGAATTTTATTCCAGATAAATACTATCGAACTATATCTGCTTCCATGACCTGTAAAAAATGTATTTCTATGAAATTTCTTAAGGATTTCTCTTAATTCAAAATAATCTTTATTGCAGTTATATAGCATAATTTTTTAAGCTAAGCTCTTCGTATAAGCAATCAATGAAAAGCTGCCACGCTCACACCCACACATGAACATCACCACTTAACCTCTTCACTGCCTCCGTCGACCACAGTTGGTGTTTTCAGTTCTCCTCAATTGCCAACTCCTTCACAGATTTGCTGCCATTCAATCGTTAATAAGCCACGTCGTTAGCTTTTTCTTTTAATTATACGCCGCTGTCAGCCAGTAGAATAAAGTGAAGAAACACAAATGACTAAGAAAATTTATAATAAGCGCAAAGAAAAAGTAGAATAAAAAAACTTGGAAGAACTCAGGAAACAAGAGAAACACAATCCAGAGTAGGAAACCATAAAAACAAAGAAAAAAGGAAAGGAAAGTCTTAAGAAAATCGCGTTTAAGCGTCACTATGCTCAGTTGACTGCCTTAAATCGGCAAAGCCTTGTTCTTCTGCGTTCCGCGAAAATGTGTGTGTGTGTGTGTGTGTGTGTGTGTGTGTGTGTGTGTAATTATGTCTGTATGCATACACTTCTTCAAGTCACTTGCTGATCCGCCATATAGCTGTCAGCGAGTCAACCAGTCGCAAGTCTGACGTCGCTCGCCGCTGTGCATCACTGTTGTTGTTATCCTTTATCTGCACCCAGCGGGTGTGCTTGTTACACTCTGTTGCACAACCAAACGCACAATACATGTATGCCTCTCGCACTTCTGTCCTCTTGCGTACTTCTTTACAAGCAATTTGTTCCAGCGCTTTCTTTCGTCGCGCCATTTTAATATCTACAAATACATATCTAAGGATGTATGAATTGGTGTGTGGGTGTTTCTTTCGAAAATAGTTGTCACTGGCAAATGGAGACAACCACCATAAAAACTATGCCTTCTTATACCGCCCGTCCCGTTATGTGCTTAAATATGCGTATCATATAAAATTAAGTTAAATATTTAAAAGGGCTTTTTTTGTTTTTCTTTGAGTAGCTTGTCATTTCCAGCGAGCGCACTGTTGCGTCCGTTGCAAAGCAATACAAAAATTATTCCTTACCTCAGCTGCACTGTGCGAAAAGAGCAGATCAAAAGCTTGCGCGGTTTTTTTTTAACTTTTCCTTTTAGTTTGTGAGTTGGGAAAGCTTCACTATGTGGACTGAACCACTTTGAAGAACTTAAAATAACTTCCCTCCAGCTTTTCTGATTTGCCTTTTCACTCAACATTTCTCAAAACATTCCAATTTACAAAACTTCACGCAAAAATTCACACTTGTTTGTATGTATAACTGCCTTTGAGTGTTATTTCCCATGGTAAAGAAATTCAGGAGGTGTGACGAATATCAGACCGTTCACCGGCACTCAGTGAATTTGAATAAATCAGCTGATTGGCTGACGTAACTGTGGTCATGACAACGGTTTGTTTACGAAAAACCTGTGATTGTGTTGGCGATATACGCAAAGAATCAACACACAGTCTTCGCTCATGTTGCTTCGTTGCCGTCTGAACAACAACAGATTAACCGAGTCTCTGAATACGTGTGAAATGAGCAGGCAGAATTATATTGCAAAACCCCCGGTGACATGACAGTCGAGGTCGTCATTCGCTAAATTTCATTTTGCACCATAGCTGAAGGCCAAACCTGGTAAACTATCGTCCTTGTACAGGGTTATTCAATAGGTGCGCTTCAATTTTTTTCCGATATGGAGGGCGAACGACGCAATATTTTTTATTTTTCGCTTGTCATTTGTAAACTTCATTAGTATACATTTTATCATGGAACGCTACACACTTGAGCAACGATTGCAAATCGTGCAAATTTGTTATGAAATTAATCGTTCTGTTGCTGCTACTTTAAGAGCACTACGGCCATTTTACGGTCCATTTAACAAGCCGTCCCGTTTTGGGGTTATGTGAAGTCATTGGTCTACAGTAACAAGCCGGCGACGATTTGTGAGCTCAGAGCCAATATTGAACGCGAAATTGCTGGAATTTCGGCCGATTTATGCAAAAGAGTGGTCGAAAATTGGGTTCAACGATTGGACTTCGTAAAACGTCACGCGGTGGTAATGCAAAAGAAATCGAATTTCATACTTAAATGTATATGTTCAAACTCGATAATAAAAAAAAAAATAGTTAAAAAAGTCAAACCGTTTGTGTTTTATTCAAAAAAGTTCAAAAGTTGAAGCGCTCTTACTGAAAAACCCTATATATTGCCTGTAGCAGGTATCGAACCATTGACCTGTGAGCTAACAAAAAAATTATAACTTTTTTCCAGTTATGCTCCAGTACTTACTGGATATTTATTAATGCTGATAACGTATTCTCTCAAAATTTCGAAAACTGTATCAAAATTTTATGTTATAGCTTTGTAGTGCTGTCCAGTAACTTCTGAAGTTAAATCAGATGATGATCCGAGTCCAGACATGGCTAGAAGACCATGGATTAAAGCTGACCACAGAGAAAACAGAGCTAATCCTTCTAACGAACAGACGTATCCCATTAGAAGTAGACATACAAGTAATTTATACCACTTTATCGACAAAAAGAGTGGTCAAGTACCTAGGAGTGCAATTAGACACAAGGCTAACCTACTGGGCGCATATACACCATGCTGCCACAAGAGCTGCAAAGGTAAGCGGCATGTTAAATAAGCTCATGGCAAACCTTGGAGGTCCAACGCAGAACAAGCGAAAACTTTTAATGGACACGACGAATTCGATTCTCTTATACGGATGCGAAATATGGACAGATTCGCTAAGGGTGCAATGCCTCACACAGTTTTTGTCCGGACATGGGTCCTTTCGCAAGTATTTGTGGCGAATGGGAAAAGTGAGCCAACCAAACCGCATATATGAAGATACTGAGTATGATGATGCGGAACACACCTTCTTTAAATGCGAAAGGTGGAACGTAGAGAGAACAGGTCTGCAGCGAGTTATCGGTGTATTTACACCTGAAGAAATTATCGAGAAAATGATGATAGACGAAGAAAAATGGAATGCCGTCGCAAATTTTGTGGAGGATATTATCCGAAAACAGAAGCGCGAAAAGGAAAGCTATGCTGAAGAGCATTGAGCATAGGTTTCTCAAAACAGGTGACCCTCTTGGCCCTCTACCTCGAAGCAATGCGGAAGCAGTCCCGGGGTAAAGGGAAAAATCCAAGAGAAGAGGAGGGATATTTTTAGTGGAATCACCACACACGTAGTAGTAACGGTTACTATATGGTGCGAAGGCATTTTTAACCCGACCTCACCGCCAAAAAAAAAAAAAAAAGTAACTTCTGATTTAAACAGAAAACAAATAAGAACTCTTTCATATCCGAGGAAACAATTTGGAATTCTTTTGAAAATGATTTGTGTTATTGATTTAATAAAATTTTGTATATGATTATTATTTCCCATTACTAAAAGACTTCTTCCTTTGGTGGTATCTCTATTAGTATGCGAAGGTGTTCCTTCTGTGTAATTTACTGTCACTTCATCAATCATCTGCCTGACTTGCTCAAGCTTTCAACAATAACAACAAACAAAACAGCTTACTTCTCTGGTAACTGTTATTCACCCCTTTAATTGGTTTTGTTATTCTAATGGAGACTTCAGAAAAGAATTCCTATTTTTGTCTTGTAACGTACTGTGGGCAGTAAGGTGAATTTGGTTGTAAAATGAAAAATCTTTATTTATTCTTGTAAATCAATTTCATCCCCTTCAAAATAATCCCCTCTCGATGGAATACACACTTATGCCAACGATTATTCCAATCCCCGTAACATGCCAAATAGTCCATTTCCGGTATAGCCATCAGCACCTTCTTCGATTCAACTTTTATCTCCTCAATCGACTCGAAACGCGTTCCCCGGAGAGGTCTCTTGAGTTTTGGGAATAGCCAGAAGCCACGCGGAGCCAAATCAGGCGAATACGGTGGTTGCGGAACGATATGCGTGGAATTTTTGGCGAAATGGGCACGAAGAACGAGTGCAGTGTGATACGGTGCCTTATCGTGATGCAAAAACCAAGAGTTGTTGGCCCTTAATTCTGGTCTTTTTAGACGAATTGCTTCACATAAACGACTCATAACGCTCAAATAATATTCCTTATTAACAGTTTGGCCAGGTGGAAGGAATTCATAGTGCACCACACCACGAAAATCGAAAAAAACTGTCATCATGACCTTTATTTTTGAACGAATTTGACGTGCTCTTTTCGGTCTGGTCTCGCCTTTAGCACGATATTCGCTTGATTGGTCGGTTGTTTCAGGGTCATAAGCATAAATCCAAGTCTCATCTCCCGTAATGATGCATTTGAGATTGTCCTAATAGCCTGAAAGCATTGTTTCACACACATCAACGCAACGACTTTTTTCCAAGAAATTGAGTGTTTTCGGTACCAAACGAGATTTGACTTTTCGTAAGCCCAAGTGGTCTTTCAAAATGGTTTTCACAGATCCTTCTGATATTCCGATCATATCAGTAAGGTCTTTAACAGTTAACTCCTTCACTTTATTGACGTGTTGGTCATCTGTTGACGTCGATGGTCCTCCGGAGCGCTCCAAGTCATCAACACGTTCTCGACCCTCTTTGACGTCTTTGTACCACTTATAAACATTTTTCTGCGAAATGGTCGAATCACCAAATGCCTTCTGCAACATGCTAAATGTTTCCGCAGCCGAAATTTCATTCCGCAAACAAAATTTGATTGCACTTCTCTGCTCAATCAAATCAGACATTGTAAAAATCGAAAAATGCACTCTTGGTCGTTTGGTAAACACAAGCGTAAATATATTACTGATAATGACATTCACATGAAAGTTGGTCCAGATGTTATTAACAGTGCTGCCAACTCACGAAAAAATAACTAGAGCGAAATTTTAATCCCGCGAAGTTTGACAAATAAATTCACCTTACTTTTTGCCTTCAAATATTTTGCTGCAGATGCATGTACATAGGAACACTGCTTCAAATCGTTTCTCATTCGTGGAAATCTTTTTATAAAAACAAGTTACGCTTTTTAAATTTCTCACAAAACTAGCAAATTGCAGCATTTCAATTTTTTTATAATCAAACTTTATCTTGCAATTTGTCCGCCACGCTTCTATTACACAAACTGTGGATATGAGGATAATAATTAACCAATTTATTTTTGTAAACCTTTTGCAAAATGGCTACTTATGATGATAAAGCATGTTTCAGTTACCGATTAAGCGATTTCACCTAAACTTATGTAATATAATTGAGCGTAAAACCATTTCCCGCCTTTGTTTCACGCCACTGTCGCCCCCTCAGGCAAGTCCTCAATAGGTATTTTAGGGTAGGTTTGTCCGAAGAATTGGTGGCTAAAAGTTGTTTAGCGATCTCTACTGAAAATGTGTGGGACTTGGTTGAGTCGCTTTCCTGTCCCGATGCTATCGTAATCAATTTAATTCTACACCTATCAATTAAATGCTTTACTATTGTTGTTATTCCAGATGAAACATCAGAACTATAATCCTGTGTCCGCATCTGTCATTTCCGTAATTTTAGCGAATCCATGCATGTGAAGTAGACAGTCCAAACGGTATCTACTTTCATCAGTTAATTATTGGAACATCAGTCTATATTGCTCTTGTAGTACTTATAGTAGCCTCGCGAATGAAACATTTCATTTATGCATTACAAACCTTACCATCTACTTTAGTTATCTGAAGTTTATGCTCAATTGAAATTAATTTTCCGACTAAAATTTTTTTTTTTTGCACTGTACAAGTTTATTGAAAAAATTTATTATGACACTTAACACCCACCCGTTTCTTCCACTTCATTCCTACACAGTCACTCGTTACCTATTAGCTCATCCTTAAATCCCTGTCTGATCTCCGAATCCTTTCTACAGTCGCGTGCGTCTCATCGCACACACACCATTAACTTAGCCAACGCAGCCGCATACTTAACCCACACCAACCCTACATCGACATTAGCTGCTAAGCTCAACTCGACTCCTTTCCAAGCCACTTGACTCGAATTGTCAACTTGTCAACAGCGTCGGCAACCTCATCTCATCGCAAACTTGGCAATTGTGAAATAGTTTTGTTAAGGAATTTCGTTTGATGCTTGCCAAGACATTTTTTCACATTTCTTTTTGCGAATAGAGTTTTTTTAATGAAGGAAAAATTAATTAGAAGAAGCAAAACAAATGAATGAATGAGTGGCTAAAAGACGTCGAAAATGTCACCGCTCACTCATTTGCCTGTCTGTTCGATGTCTTCAACAAAAACTGTGAAAATTCCAATTGCATAAGTACGAGTATATGCGCGGATGTATGTACGTAGTTATGGCTGTGTGTATATATGAGCCACTCTTTTCATTATCAATTTGGGCCTGAGATAAGAGGTAGATCGCCTGCCGGTTTCTGTAAGCTATGGTTTCCGCTTGCAGCTTGAATGAGCGCTGCAAGTGTTGCTAGTACGAGTCGTATGCAACAAAATCATGGGTGCATACAACGGTAATGGCGTACTTAATGTGCACGCACAATTATTCCACTTCACACCCACTCGAGTTGTTGCACCGGCGTAGTCATAGGGTGGACGCAAATGGGTGACTGGGTTTCGATTGTTGCAGCGGGCTTAGGGTTGCAGTCTCGTCGTGCATCTGGCACGTTGGAGTGTTGATGACCGCAGGGGTTATGTTTGTGGTGATGTTAAAAGTTGTAGCAGCTTCAAGCATACCGTTGTTGGTATTCTCATCATGTGCTGCCTTGTTTTTGTTGCTGGCCTTTTAGACTTTATTTTAGGTGGTTCTTGTAAGTGTATCAGTTTTTTTTACAACACTACAGCTATGTATGTATGTAGTTAGTGGGAAGTTAAAATGCCTGGAGACGGTGAGGTGAGTTTTGTATTGGTGTGGTAGCAAGTGAAGTTGCAGTGTTGCATGCTTTCTTAAATTCCATAAATGGGAGTTGTTTTTCTGCATCGGAGTATTTTAAATAATTTTTTTTTGAAGCATTACAAGCCCTTTGCAGCCCGTCTCCGAGGATAATGAAATGAAATCAGCTCAGCACCTAATCCTCAACTGAACACCTAATCATTAATCCTCAACTGAATACCTAATCACTTTTTAACTGAGGAGCAATCTTACTTGGATATTAGCCGGCCGTAGAATTCTTAAACCGTCTTTCATTTTTACGCAATTCTAGCCCAGAAGAGCCAACTCTATGGTAATCGTTCCGTGGGTTTATGAACTAGTGGCCACATATGTAGCTAGTGCCGCACTGGTATTCCCGCTAAAACCCAAAGGTTCCACATGCGGTATATGAGCGACGAGGGTATTGCATCGATTACATACATATACGGGGAATGCTGTTGAAGTGACAGTCCTTGACCGGATATAAATCCGCGTCGTTCCGGTTATTTAGAACCGACTGTCGTGGGAACGAACTAGATCTAATCGTTATGTTTAACTATTTAACTCTAGGCCGACTTGACGTTGTTGTAATAGCATAAGATGCAACCCATAAAGTTCTGCGAAAGTGTGAATTGATAACACTCGTTGATCAGATATAAATCCGGGCTTTTCCGATAACGTAGCTCTAGGCTCTGACTATGGCATGACTGGGACTGCTGACTACTGACTGGGACGATGGCTTTGTCTAGCCTGCGAAAATATATTTCATACATATTCTACAAAAAAAAATACATTTAATTATTGGCTTTTTATTGTCTTCCACTTTTAAATATTTCATACCACCTCGCCATTAAAATTGCAACATTTACTTTTCGCGTTCCGCTAGATTTGCTTATCAGTGACCGCTACATGCGGCCATATGCCTTCCACCCCTTTTTTTTTGACGTTTTGTGTTGCGCGTGTAATTTTGTTGGCGCTTTTTGTTTGGTTTACCTTTAATAGAGTTTTTTGTTTTGCTTGCATTCCGCGTGCCTGGAGGGCGCGTGAGCAACAACCCTTGGTGGTATCATATATGTATATATATGTGCCGTCAGCTTGTTGGCCCCACTTAGGGTGGTGGCGATGGAAACCCTCAAAATGTGTGATAAGAAAGTGATTATGACAGAGAGAGAGAGAGAGAGAGTGGAAAGAGTGAGCAGATTAGTTTGACAAAAGGGGTGGAAAAGAGCGTAAACAGAAAAAGGTAAGAATAGTTAAAAATGTTAAAGGCTAAAAAATTATATGAGAGCGTGAGAGCAGTTAGAAATCATTTATCTGTTTAAAGAAGGGACTACAGGGTGGCCCAATTGTAAATAAAGTAAATGTAAAAAAATATACTGAATTTATTTTGAGGTATCTACTTAATGTGACAATTCTTACAGTTCACGCATTCCATTACATCCCATAAAATTAGTACTCATGGCCCTAAAACCGAAAGGGTGTTTCAGCAGCCTTTTCGAAAGAAAAAAAAATTAGCACTCATGTCAATGAGAAATTAGAGCGTGGCAGCTTTCTTTCTTGGTATATCTGGCGAAATGGAAATAGGTCTCGGGCATGATTTCTTTTTAGTCGAAGTGCAGGAAGTGCCCGGGAGAAATAATCATAACTGGCGACAATTTTGGGCGGGGGAAAAAACAGACTGTGTGAAATTAGCTTCTAGTCGGAAATATACCTGTGGTAGGTGGTTCAAACAATTATAAGTAAAATTATTATTTTATTTATAATTACAATTGCAATTGAACTACAATTCCTATTAAAATCGCTATAACAATCCATAATACAATTAATAATTAAATTACAATGACAATTGGAATTATAATTACAACTACCATTACAATTAGATTTACACTTAGGCTTACACCGGATACAATTACAGTAGCGAATCTTAATTACAATTACAATTGGAATTATAATTAGAACTACCATTACAATTAGAATTACACTTAGACTTACACCGGATACAATTACAGTAGCGAATCTTAATTGGAATTATAATTACAACTACCATTACAATTAGAATTACACTTAGACTTACACCGGATACAATTACAGGAGCGAATCTTAATTACAATTACAATTGGAATTATAATTACAACTACCATTACAATTAGAATTACACTTAGACTTACACCGGATACAATTACAGTAGCGAATCTTAATTACAATTACAATTGGAATTATAATTACAACTACCATTACAATTAGAATTACACTTAGACTTACACCGGATACAATTACAGGAGCGAATCTTAATTACAATTACAATTGGAATTATAATTACAACTACCATTACAATTAGAATTACACTTAGACTTACACCGGATACAATTACAGGAGCGAATCTTAATTACAATTACAATTGGAATTATAATTACAACTACCATTACAATTAGAATTACACTTAGACTTACACCGGATATAATTACAGTAGCGAATCATAATTACAATTACAATTGGAATTATAATTACAACTACCATTACAATTAGAATTACACTTAGACTTACACCGGATACAATTACAGGAGCGAATCTTAATTACAATTACAATTGGAATTATAATTACAACTACCATTACAATTAGAATTACACTTAGACTTACACCGGATACAATTACAGGAGCGAATCTTAATTACAATTACAATTGGAATTATAATTACAACTACCATAACAATTAGAATTACTCTTAGACTTACACCGGATACAATTACAGTAGCAAATCTTAATACAATAACAATTCCAGTTATATTTGTTTAAATTACAATTACTGTTGTAATTGTAATTTGAATCTCGATTGCAATTTCAATTACAATTTCATTTTCAATTACAATAACAAATAAAATTACGATTACAATTACAATTTAATTTCTAACTACAACTACAAATAATATTACGATTACAATTACAAACAAAAATAAATTTACAATTAGAATTACAACCCAATTACTTTGAATCGAAATTGGAACAAAAGCTACATTAAGTACATCTGAAACAGTTCTTAACAATAGTTGAAATTAAGTCTGGTATCATCTGAGACATACTCGTTTTCACCTCAACTGCGAGTGCTTTCGTCTAAATCAGAACCACCACCAACTTATCGCTCTCATATTCAGTTTGCTCGTGAGCGCCGCTGAGCAAAACCCCACCTTGAGTGAGTGAATGATGGGACGGAGTCAAGGGCAGGTGAACCATGCAACATAGCGCCTTAGCTGTGATAGTAAGTTTTAGGAGGATTTTCATGTTGAATTTGGCTGCAGACAAGCATTCGTGATTTTTAACTGCGTACAAACGGTTGTGATTTTCATAGGCATCCTCACGCGATAAAACTAAAATACAGTTACTTCTTAAAGCGGTAAACAATCAGGAATATGAAATTAAATTAAGTATATGCACTTAGATTGTGAATACAAAGTTAGAAAAAAAGTAAGCCAAAGAGGAGTGTGCAAACAATCGAAGTGAGATTTCGGTAATAAAGCTGCAAACAAGTAAATCTAAGGAAAATCCTTGGGTACAACATACGAGTACAACACCCGCCGCGATAGAAATGGAGAGAAAATACACAGTGAAAGAAATAAAGAAGGATAAAGAAATGTGAGAAAAAGCCTAAGTAGGCAGTGAAATGCAAGCTAGTCGAGCGAGCAAAACCTCAGCCCAGTTGTGTGTCCTAGAGTTGTTTATACTTAACGCTGTGCGTGTGTGTGTGTGCTGTGTGATACGTGTACGAATATGTGTGTGGTTTGAATGTGTCTACAATGGTGTACCGTTAATCAATACCAGCAGGGTGGCAGCATAAGCAAAATGCTGCTGCAGCCAATATTGTGCGTCTCCGCCAACCGCCCTCACCGCCTCTTGCCATAAGATGCACGCTGCATAGCGATATATTACCGCCGGCTGAATTTCGCCCGAAGACAGACGGATAGGCAGGCAGGCAGGCAATAAACCAGTGAAGCATAAAGTGCACTACATACATACTTACTTACCAGTAAATTAGTTTACATAGTGAGCACGCGAAAGTGTGGGCGTAGTGGGCTGGTTGCGGTGTTGAGCAGCTTAAAAAGCAATTAAATTCAACTAGCATTAAATAAGTAAATGAATGTAGTGAAGCGATTGAGTGCAGTGTGACAAAGCTGCTGTTGAAAAGTGTGTCAAAAACAAAAACGAAAAAATGTGAGAAAAAGAATTCAAGTGAAGTGAGTAAAGCCTATGTTTAGGCGTCAGACATACACACGCACTCGCACCAGCATATTCACAAAGAAAGGTGCATACATCAAGGCACTCGCTGTATCAGAGTGAAGTGTATTTTTTCGTACTTTATAGTTGTTTCTTGGTATGCACTTCTGTACTTGTGTGTGTGAGAAAAAGTGGTTAAAGACCGTGAAAAATCACGAAAATTAAGTGAAGGATAAAAAGTGTAGCGCGAGTGCAGCTATTGACAGCCCCGAAGGCAACAAAACAATACGAGAAAATAAGAAAATCGCATACAAAAGCAGCAATAATGGAATGAGCAACAACAACAGCAAGGAGAATAGATAGCAGTAACAACGGGCGCAGCCAAAGACCTTCGTCTTTTCATACACTTACTTAGTTACTGGTTTTAAACAGTACAAGCAACAGCGGCGAACCCAAAACGCAAAGAAAAAATGAATAGCACTGAATAGTTTTGGGCGTCGCAACCTTGTATTCGTCTTTGCAAACTATGTAGATAACATGCCATTGCTTTTGCTGTTTGCTTTCACTACTCACTTAGTTACTAGCGCAAATTGAAAACCTTAACATTTGTATGCCTTGCAGTATGTGTTCGATAGTTGGTGCACACGTGTTTGTGTATATATGTGTGTGTGTGTGTGTAATACTGTTTTTGGCTATTGTAGCAGCATTTGTTTCTTGTTTGAGTATCTATTTGCGTTTGTTTGCGTTCTTGACATCAACCATAAAGTAGTTCACTGCGTTGTATATGATGGAGCATTTACAAGTTGCAATGTGCGGTATACTTTTAGACAACATGCAATATTGGAAGTACTGGGATGATAGATAGCGATTCTAAAAGCCAAAGGTTAGGTTGGGTTAGCCTGGTTGGCAATAAGCCACGCATAGACCTTTTGGTCCTTAGCGATACCAGATGGTGACCGACCCTTTATGAATACCTAAAGTAGACATCTTGTAGGATGTCAGTGCTTTTGGCGAATCTAAGTAGAGCTGGTAGAGCCGCTTTTGAGACGTCTTCCAGACCCTCAAACAGTGGGGCTCCCAGGCATCTTAGTCGCGTTTTTAATAATGCCGAACAAACGCACAGAAGGTGTTCTAAAGTTTCCTCAACATCCCCTCTACATTTTCTGCATTTGTCCGTGTTAGCAATCCCTATCTTGTGCAGCCAATAGATTGTGACCTGTTAGCATACCTATGATAGTTCTGCAGTCCTTTCGCGAGAGCGTAAGTACGAATTGAGTCAGTTTTTTGTCGTTAGTTCTACACATGACTTTTGCTGTTTTGCATGTGCTCAGGTAAGTCCACCTAGCTGCCACTTGCCTTTTCATGTGGTCGTCCATTTCGTTGTATATTGTGTTTAACGGTTTTGGTATGTCATTCTCTTGCTCAAAAGGTAGTCTAACAGCACTTTTTGCTATCTCATCTACTATTTCGTTGCCCATAATGCCTTTATGACCAGGCACCCAGTAGATATGCAGCCTACTGTTTCCGGCTAGCCTTTCTATGGCCTCCCCGCTCCGTCGAACAATTTTGGACTTAATACTTGATAATTGTTGGGGCTTTCCCCACAGCAAAAACTTCCGCTTGGAAAATACTGCTGTGGTCTGGCAGCTTGATAGGCTGCCTTATTCCCAGGTTTGAGCAGTAAATACCCGTTCCCACTCCGTCTGGAGTTTTCGAGCCGTCTGTATAGATGTGAAAAGTTCTATGGCCAGGCTTCATGCCTTTGTGCCATCCCTCCTCTTCAATTGTAGTACGAAACCGTCTCTCCCAATTAAAGTACGGAGTCATGTAGTCCGTGCCACCTGAGCTCCACTTTCCTATTGAGCTGTGACCGAAGGATCTGCAGGTGAATACCACCGCAGCCATTAGCCTCCTCGCGGATTTCGCTGCCAGGTTTCCCTCCATGAGGTCAATAGGTGGCATGCTGAGTATCATTTCAAGCACCGCCGTTGACTGGTTTTCATCGCTCCTGTTATGCACAGAGCAGCGAGTCGTTGAATCCTTTCCAGTGGCATTAAGTATGTCAGTTTTCTTGTCGCAGTGCACCATACTAAGGTTCCATACAGCAATATCGGCCTAACTACTGCTGTGTAGCACCAATGCATCAGAGAGGGTGATAGACCCCCAGTAACGCCCAGCATTATTTTACATGCGTAAGCCAAAGTAATAAAGTATAAAAAAGAAAGGGGTCGAAGAGGTGAATTGTTCTTGCTTAGTTAATTTCTAATGAGCGTCAGAAGTAAAATATTAAATAACATCCACAAGAAAAGTAATAAAACTCTAATCTGTTTAAAGGTGTGGTGTTTAACCCCTTCGTGCCGGAGTTTTATTTTCGCTACCGGAATACTTCTTGTACGCATACTCAAAGAAGACGAAAAATATAATAGAAAGAATATGTTCTGCATACTTAAAAAAGTCCTTAATTCCTTGCATTATCCTGGGACATATTGTCCCAATAAGGATTTATATTGGGACAATTTAATAAACCGTCCAATTTAGTTTTAAAAAATTTATTTGATAAATTTAGTATTTTTGTGTTTTATTACAGAAAAAGTATTTACTTATGGTACGGGGCAAAACATTTGAAACAAAGTGCATTGTTGCATCTAGAGAAAACGTAATTTGTTCTCGTTTCTTTTTGCAGGGAAGTGCATCGTACGCAACGACGTCGATAACTACCTTTTAATGGTAAATGATCACCTATATTCAAGAGCTCGGTACGTGGGCGTTTAGGTGGTCTTCCACCAGTTCGCCGAGTTTTTAACTCCTTGTGCTTGGTTCTTTCCGCAATAAGGGACTCTGCTAATGGGACTATGAACTGTATCAGTGATTTCTTACGGTTCAGGTCGTTATGCACAATCCAAGCATTAACAGTTGAAAGCATCAGAATCTTGAAAAAAACCTTTTTCCACCACTTTTGGGATTTCCGGTTGATATCGTATACCGCTGCTTTCTGATCAGCTACGCCCCCCATCAAACGATTATAGTCCACAATAGCTAAGGGGCAGGTAACTTTTTTCTTCTTACCGTCCCTTTGCTTCCTATCTACTACTCCTATGCTCGGCTTGTGACAGTTGGAGCCAACAAGTACTTCTTTCGAGTGCATCCAACGAGTAGCTAGTAGACCATCGCAGTTTATTTGGAACTGGCTTTGCCCACGTTCTAGTCGCGAACCGAACTCCGGTGTTTCTTTTCGATTTCTCATATACATATGTACCAATAGCAGGAAATGGAATGGATTTCATCAATGTTATTGATGTGAAAAATCGATCGAATGCAACAACCACATCATTGTCACGGGTAGTACCTGCTAATTTCAAAACCACTCTTTCTCCAAGAGTTCCAGAAAGATTAGTGGTGACATCTTTACCAGTATATACATTCAAATCGTATGTATATCCTGTTTTTGCAACACATCGCAACCAAATTTTAACACCTCGTTTGATTGGTTTCATGGGCATGTACGGCTTTAGACTGGACCTACCTTTGAATTTTGCCATACATTCATCGATTGATTGAAAAGGACTATCACTTCGTATTCGCATGAATTTTTCTTTCATACATGAAGCAACTTCAGAAATATAGTAATCTTTTGGAGCATTATCAGGTTTGTCACAATCATTTAAATATAGTTTCGAAGAAAGTAGAGTGAACCGATCGCGAGAAATACTTTGCTTTATCATTTCGTTTCCCATTGATGCGTGTTTGCTCCAATAATCATGTAATGATGGCAAATGGTTGTAGTGCATAATCATAGCCACGCCTAAAAACACCATTATTTCATGGTCATCGGTTAATACTCTATTAGTTTTCTTCCCTTTATTAAGTTTTTTTTGTCGCTGATTTGTGCACTGTGCAATAAAAATACACAAACTTTTTGGAAAAAATTCCCTAAATACACGGAACTCGGTAGACACTCTGGAAATATCTACCAGAGCTTGAGAATCTCTTTCTAATGGCATTCGAAATTTGGGTTCGAAACATTCATCTTCTATGATGTTAGTCCAGGTAGCAATGGCAGGTGCTTCACTCACCTCATTCTCGCATAATTCTTCTTCCTCATCCACACTCGATTTGGAACTTTATGTCTTCGGCAACATATTCTTCGTCTGATTCGGAATAGAAAGCATCACTCTCACCTTCATAAGTATTATCTCCATCTGCTTTGCTGTTCCCAGAGTTTGACGATGGTTTGTAGCTACTCTCAGATGGGCTAAAATCTTCCTCTTCAAAGCTTTCATATAAAATATCTGCAACCCCTTCCACAGTGTACTTTTTCTTCGACATCTGGGAAAAACCATATTGGTACAAATAAGTCCCATGTAAAATGCAAACTGGGACAATAGATCCCAAGACACACAAAATTATATGCTACTCACCTTTACTGATATTCTAAGAATGTGTTAAATGCAATGTAGGGTGAATTCTAAGTGCACTATTTACTGATTCGATGCTAACGCAATGACGATCGCGGAACATATGTTTTTGACATCGTTTGTCTTGCCATATCGTCAAAATTTCTCAACACGTGCTTGTTAACTGGATCAGTGGTGCCACGTATATTAAAATTACGAATTTTTTTGGGATTTTTTTTATAAATGAAACCAAGAACTTTTATTGGGACAGTTAAGATGGAAGTTTTATTGAATAACAAAACTAATAAATAACTTTGTACGAGGCTGGGACATATTGTCCCAGTAGGCGCGAAAGGGTTAAGCAAGTAGTACTTATTATTTCTTTCGCCCGTGACGTGGCAAACCTCAAAAACTAGTTACGGGAATGGTTTCTTCAAATATTTATTTTATTGGCCTAGCAGATATCTGAACCTCCCTACCGACTTCTGAAATAAAAGCTGCAGAGTTGGATTTTATTCAGTAATACAGGTTCTTATATTTATTTATACTTTCCATTACAAAATTTATATAAAAAAAAAAAAAAAAAAATATTTTGCGTTTCAACATTAAAAACTTTCACAACAATTTATAAAAATGGAGCAGTAGTATGTAAAGGGTTTTTCAATTAGGGCGGGTAGATGTTGAAATGGAATAAAATGGCGTTCGCTGTGTGGCACGTAGCGCCGTCCTGCTGGAACCGCATGACGTCTAGGTCCATATGGTGCAATATGGGCCATAAGAAATTGGAAGGGCCACCACGTCTACCGAAAAATGGGCGCAATGCGCGCAACGTTTGCGTTAATGAACACTCATTTTGATAATAAAGTTTTATCATTTGAACGTGCTGTTCAATCGTATAACTTGCCATGATGATTTGGCATAAACAACTGAATAATAAACAAAATATTTGACAGATGTCACCAAAACAAAATGGCTGTCACAGGGCGCCAAAATCGACCCGCGCCAATAGAAAAACCCTTTAGTAAGAGAGAAAGTAATAATACATAGTAACGGGTCTTTCAAAAGTAACGCCTAGATGTCAGTAATGAATAATTCCTACTCGGTACCTTTTTTTATGTCATCTTTGAAATTTGTCGTCTAGACAGATGTACAATTCTGAAACTTATTATGAAACCATATCGCAAGATTCGTAATTTGCTTGGTGGGAATAATCATCCGAATGAGTCCAGAATTCAAAGGTTGGTGAAGAAATTTTAAGGAATTGGTTACGTTGAGGATAGAAAAAGGACTGACTGTCAAACCAAAAACTGGGCATTCTGTTGAGAATATTGCTGCTATAGCGCAAAGTGTTGCTGAACAATCTCCAAAATCGATATATGGACATTCTCAAGAATTAGGCACTTAAGTTTCGACTGGCGGACGGATTTTAGCTGCAGACGTCTTAAGGGGGGAGCCTGGTTTATGAGGTCTAAAAATTGCATCTCTTTGCGATATTTTTTTTAAGGAAACAATTAGTTTAGTACTGCAAAGTTTTTTTTTATCCTTTAATGAACATTTAGAAAGTATAAAAAATTTGTGTACTGGTTAAAATAATTTGAAAAAATGTTTAACATAGAAATTTGTAGAGCGCTGCAACGTTGGAGTTTCCAACTGGCGTACAAGATACAGCTCGTAATTATTATCTAAAGCAAAAAATTCAAATGGATTTCTAATTATCATGTTTTTTTAATTTAAATAAACTAAGAAAACTGAGAGAAATTCCAAAATTTCAACTTTTTGGAGGTTTTAAAGAAAAAATGCCTTTCTATAAAAAAAAAAATCACTTCAACTTGGCATAAAAATCTTGAAAATTTTTTTTTATATATTTTGTTAGTTCAAATAGAACAGAATTTAATACTGAAGGGAACAAGCTATGATTCATTTCAAAAGGTTCATTCGTTTTTTTTCATTCATGTTTGCCAATTCAAAGAAATCATAAAAATGAAAAGTCGAGAAAAGAAGATAAAGTTTGTACCATAGCTGTCCGGTCACAGCGTAACTACCTAACGCTCGCCTACCTTTGGCTTTGTATCTACGGAAATATTAAGAATTAGGCTCTGTAACTTTGTGTGAATATTCTGAAATATATTAGGAATCGCTTAAAACGAAAAAAAAAAATTGATTTTTTTGACCTTATAAACCAGGCTCCTCCCTTAAATTATGTCATTTATCCCATATAATTTAATAAAGAGAATTTACATTTTAACCCGTTTTATTTTAGAACAACATCTAGACGCGTCTTTTGAAAGACCTCTCATATAGAAATCCTTTTTTGGTTCCAAATTATAAGTATGTTCTTTGCATTATTATATTTCCCCCGAAAATCAATACATTTTACAAAGTCGCCTAAGCTAGATAAATTGCCGCATTTGATGTGTGATCATAAGTCACAGGTGCTAAAAGTTCTAATAAATTAACTTATAATAGAAAGGCAACAACTCACAAATCCTCTATCCTCTATCTCTTACTCTGCTACACCGAATCAGTTGAATAAATGAAAATGAGGTTTCCACCTCGACCCCACGCTCTGTTGTGCGCTCTTCTCATCATAGCGCCTCATCCAGCCGCCTCAATAAACCTAAGATAGAGCTGGGTTGAGCTGGGCATAGGTGCCTTTCTTTCGGCTGAAATATCTAATCCTTCTTCTCGCTAGGGTACTGTAGTCCAAATACAAGGTTTGTTAGACAAATTTAATTTTTTTTTTGTATTTCCAACTTTTTAGTAGTAATTTTTATAAAAATCCTCGGTATGCAGTTTTATAGCCCACTCAATATTTGTACAACAAAGGTTAAGTTTTAAGTGGAAATCGTTGATTTGTGATAATTTTTTGTTCTGACGGGCTTGCGAATTTCCTCTACTATAAGACACTACCTGGATTTTTGAGCGACTTTAAACGTATGCTCTGTTTGAAACTAAAATTTAATGTTATATAAAATTGCGTACCTTGACGTCTTTTAAAGATTCTGATTAAAAAGTACACAACTTTTATTTTAAATTTTTTTTTTTTAATTTAAAAATTTTTGGGAACTGTGTATATTAGAAATGTGGTGCTTTGAGCAAGTGTTTGTTGTAGTATTCACTATACCTTTGTAAGAATAAAAAATAAAAAATTGAAAACAAAATAATAGTTAAAACTTGGTAATTTGTTGCGCACATTTCACTAGTACCCTTTTGATGCTCCATTTTGATCCACCATAGCTACTCCAGATGAGAGATACGAAGGTCGCCTTGTATATTTTGGGCCCAAGAATGAAAACAATAAAATAAAAATGAGAAGGGTTTTATTGTTTTTCAAAATATTCTCCTTGGAACTAAATACACTGCAAAATTCTGGGCCAAAACTCTATTAACTCAGCATTGGAACAACGTAGAGGGTCTTAGACACTCCAAAAAGTTCCTAAGTTTCAACGCTAAAATAGCTAACATGGCCCTCACGTTAAACAAAAACAGCATTCGCACTCTCACAGGTGCCCTCACGGGTCACTTCACCTGCAACAAACACCTACATAAATTAGGCATAACTAACACCAGCACCTGCAGATTTTGCAGCGAAGATGAGGAGTCTATAGAACATCTCATCATCGAATGTCCGGGGTTGACGCATAGAAGAAAAAGGTTTTTAAACAAGTTCCTGCTTACAGATGAAGACCTTCAATCACTCCCTCAGAAGGAGCTGGTACAATTCATGAGCATACTTAAGAGTCAATAGACAGCATAGGGTGCACAGTAGATCAATATGGTCGCAGTGCTAAAGGGCCATACCTTAACCCTTTACTACCATTAACCATTAACCATTAAATACACTGCATTCGCTTGAACCAATTAAAACACTTTTGGCTCTCGGAAGCGGATGCCTCCAAAACGAGCTGCCTAAAGGCTTCAACTGCTTCTTGAGGCGTTGAAAAATGTTCACCTCGCGTTTCATTTTTTGATGTTCGGGAATAAAAATGAATCTTTAATTGCCACAATGGGCCTGTAATACGAATGACACATTAATTCTGTCTTTTGATTGCTCAAAAACTTCTTTGATTGAGTTGATACGTGAGAGCTCGCATTCGTCGTCGGCGGTTGGATTCTCCGAAAATCTTTTGTAAAAAAATGGTTGTATAACACTCAGAATTACGGCATGACCAAATTTTCAAAAAAACAAAAAAAAAAAACAAAACTGGCGACCATTTAGTTTGAGGTGCTTCTTCCAACTTTAACAACAACTTTAGTTGGATTAAGTTAAGCTCATCTTGGAACACCCATACTATCGTCTGCTGTTTTTCCCTGCTCATATGCATAGATCTAAGGTTCGTCACCTGTTACGATGTCATAGATGTGCTTTGAACCACTGCGCCTGAATTTCTTCCAAATTTTTTAACACAAATCGATACGAACTCCCTTTTGAGCAATTGCCAAATTATGCGGTATCCATCGAGAACAAATCTTATCGAGCAATTGTCCATGCAAAATTGAATGTATGCCGATCACACTAATTCCCGAAGAGCCTCCATCTCGCGGTTTGCCGAATGACATCATCGCGTCATCAATTTACCATAGCATAGCATCGCTTGTTTCTGGCGGAACAAAAGTTTTTGGACGACCTTCACGAAATTCATTCTGCAAGGATCACAAGTCATGTTAGAACTCGTTTTACCAGCGTTTCACAGTGGCCAAAGTCAAAGTAGGTTGATAAATGCACTTCTGTTTCGATAATCCACGTTGTCGTAATAAATCATCGCAGAAACATTTTTTTTTTTTTTTTGATCTTTTAGGAGAAATGAATTTTTGAACTCAACGAAAAAAGAACAAATAAAGCTCGTAAATGAAAACATTATCTGTAAATTAATACAAAAAATACTAAACTTTTCGGTAAAAATATCGAATAACGTCGCAAAGGTGCTAAATATAAAATGGACTCTCGTACTCACCCAGGCAAATTTTCACTCATACAAAAAGATCCATTAACTCTGAAGTATAAGACCCATTAGCTCTAAGACTTAGATTTAGTTTAATCCAACACTGGGCCCTAATATTAGCAAAATTTGATGTAGCTGATATTATTTTCCCTCGCTTGGGCATAATAGTCTTCTCAGTATAACTTTTTCTATGCAGAAACTCTACGAGGTATTCAAAACGACTGGGCGTTTGAGGTCGTTGAAGTAGTGATGATTTGGATGCTGTAGCAAATGTGAACCACTAAATCTGATGGTATAATTTTTAAACAGTTTACTCGTTCCCAAATTATAGACATTTTAAGCTACTCAGTAGTGTAAGCAAAAGTACTCAGCATCTATGTTTCACTGAAAGTTTATTTCATTATTTAATAGCGTTTGTTGAAGAAGGTTTTAAGCAATTATTCAGAGTACTTGTGTTGAAAAAATAAAAAAGGAAATCAGGAAAAATGTTTATCTCACAATGCACAATAATGGCATTTGAGCATTACAACGTTAATTAGCCTCCATTGAAGCTTTTAAAACTTTTCCTATTTCTCACGAAAATCACGTCATTGTTGAACTTCGTGCTCGCTTTCGATTGGTCAACACTTCACATTGGCCTTGTCCGCTGAAAACTGCCTATTATTGCCTACTTCTGGACACACACACAGGCGCACACGCCCGCTTCGAAAGTTGAAAGCTTTGGCAAACTCACACAATTGCTGCAACTGCACTAATACTCGGCTACATGCGCACACATTCATGCGCATTTGTAACCAAAGCTAAGAGGAGACTTTGTGCATAGAATTGCTGCCTACCTCATGACGCGGTAGCATTATTTTTGTGAAATACCACATAAAGTGGTAAACATAAAGCAACAGTGCAGTTAATTGCATAGAAACTGGAAGTAAAAAGGCGAAATAAAAACCACATTCAGCATTGTTGGTGTTATAAAAGTTTTAAAACAACAATTTAAGTGGTTAGGCGTCGCTGCAGCCGGTGGAGTTGCAATAGCACGAAGAATGCCAGCAGAGTCCGTCGAATACAAAATGCTGCAGATTTGTTTTTTTGTTTTAGTGTTTGTTGTTATTGCACCTGCAAGCAAAGGTCGATATGCTACGCGCGAGCATATACACATACACATAAGCACATAAAGTACATACATAGGCCGCAAACAAACTTTGCTATGCGTGGGTATACGAAGGCAGGTTAGCTAGCATACTTTTAGGCGTAGCTGTGGCGCAAAGGCCGGTTGTTGCAAGAGCCTTTCTAAATACATTGCTGGTTGCAGGTGGGCGGATGCGCCAAACACACGCGCCTCCTCACCAGTCCTTTCCAGCTATAGCTGTTGCATAGTGACTGGCTTTTGCTTGTGGCAAGGGTACCTACATGTGCAACAAAATGCCGCAACATGCGTTTTTGCAAATTTCAAAGTAAAGCTCACACCTCGGGGGCAATGCTCGAAGTGCAAGGGTTTGAAGGGAGGGAAATCATGAGAAATTTGATGTACCGGAAACAGTAGTACTCGTATATGTATTGTATATGTATTGTGTAAGCCTGTGTGCAGATATTTTAGTGTACCTTTAACTGAGTGTATTTCGTTAGCGGTAACTATAAAGCACCTGAGTGGTGGATTTGTGCAAGCGGGTAGGGAGGAAAGAAACGCATGACAAGTGATTAGTGTGAAAATTCCAATTTGGGTTTTGCTCTGCTAATGAACACTTTGTGACAGGCCTTAATCTCCACAACATTTGTATACACTACACTACAAGCTGAAAAGTAAACTAAAAAAATACATTTGTAAAAGCCGGCTGTGAGAGTGCGCGTGTGAGTGGTGAATATGTGCATGAACTGTGGTAAGGAGTAGCAGCAGTGTTGTACGTCCTGGAAGGCGAGAGTTTTGCGAGAGCAAGAAAATTCCGTTGTAGCATGAGTGGGGTGGGCAGAGTGGAAGAGAGAGAGAGAGAGAGAGCGCTATGGTAAGTGTGAGAGTGAGTAAATGGAAACAAGAGCGCAAAGTGAGAAAGTGAGTGCTTCTGACGTTACCGCGCCTCGACCGTAACAAGCACGCGACACTTTACTATTGCCTTCCCATTGTTAGTTTGTGTTCATTGTTGCTGTTGTTGTTGTTTCATTATCGCCGGTTTTACGTTAGTGTTTATTTATTTTCTAGTTATTGTCGTTTTTGTTTGCCGTAAATAGTTGCATATACTTGCGCAAGCCTGCCACTGTGGCTACTACGAAGGCAACAACAAAAATGAATACAACAATAAACAAACAGAAAACGAAAGAAATCATAAAAACCAAATAAAATACCGGTTTAACTAAAAAAAGGAACACCAAATCAAATATTGTGTTTTGCCCCCTAAATGTAGGCAACAATATGCTAAACTGAAATATCAAACACACGCACAGCTGCACTTTTTAAGTGAGGTGATTGAAAAAATAATAATTGAAAAGCAAGCGAATATAAATTAATTTAAAACACAAGTCTTTCTAATTCCAAGTCATACGCAACGAAAGCGCACAATGTCTTAGAGGTTCGTGAAAAACAAAAACTATAAATCAACTAGAACTCTACGTTAAGTCAACAAACTTCTAGAAGCACATTACACAATCAGTAGTCGAACATCTCAACTCCGACTACAATGACTGCCAAACCACCGCCACCGCCTGTCAATGCTGCGGACAATGAGGGCCCAAAATTGGCGCCTGAAATACCACGTCTCACTTCCGAGCTTGCCGCTCAGGCTGCCATCCGCGCTCAACAAATACTGCGAAAACAGGCCTCACAAGAAGATAAAGGCACACCCGCTATGCATTTGCCACCGAAGCCATTGGGCGCTGTGCCGCCACCACTGCCACCGCAGCACAATAAACCAGTTCCTGCTATACCGGCACGCGCAGCCGATCGTGCGCCGCCGCCGGAGATACCGCCAAAGCGACACAGCCTTAAGAGCTTGCCAGATGGTTTTCCGTTACCGCCACCGGGCCGACAACCGCCGCCGTTGCCTAAGAAACCTGTCTCGGCGCAGAGCTCCGCACAAAATAGCGCGCAGAATTCACCGCTCTCCGCCATAAAGTTCCAAGATCGCCCGCACTTGCCACCAGAAAAGCCAAACGAGGTTTTGAAACGCGGCTCAAATCCCTTCGATTCACCACTGTTGCTATCGGGTAGTATTGATGTGCTGCCTAAGTCGGCGGTACCATCACCGGCTCCAACACGTGCAAGCGAAGCAAAGAAGGCCGCAGCCGCCGCCGCCGCCGCAGCAGCTGTGGCCACATCTGCCTCTACCATCGGACGCATATCACCCACTGAAGACTTCGGTTCGGAGGATGCACTACGCGGAATTGAAAGCGGTCTGCGCAATATGGAACGCGCCATGCAAGAACAAATGAATTTACGTTCCATGGAAGCGGCTGCTGCTGCTGCTGCTGTTGCAGCACAACAAAATAATTTCGATTTGAGTTTTAAAGCAGGTTTGGCTGGCGGCGCTGGTGTACGTCATCCGCTCACTAACCTGAACTTACGAGGTCCACCCTACGAACGTAATCTTTCCCTAGACGAAACTGTCGCACGCGACGTTGTTGTCATGCCTCAGAACTCAGCTGTGGCTGCTGTGGCCGCTGCCGCACGACAATCATTCGAGGAGTTGAAGCAGCTGCGCTCACAGCAGCTGCAGGGTTCTGCCACGGCGCTCAACCAAACCGGTGAGCAAAATGCAATGCGTTCCACTATCGAGCATCATATGCGTTCACTGGATCGTAATTTGCCATTGGAGTTGCAATATAGTCGTCATCGCGTACAAGCATCGCAGGACTTTAGCAAATCGAATATGATGGGTGTGGGAAGTGGTGCAGTTGCTGCTGCCAACGTTGGTAATGGTTCAGGCAATATAGGCGCTTCTAGTGGTGGTGGCGGCAGTAGCGCCGCCCACGGTGGTGGCGGTGGTGGTGCGGGTGGACCACCGATACCATTGAGCAGTGAATTTCGTGAACAAATACGTCAACAGCTGCTGGGCAATGTCCCAGGAAATGTGATGCATAATACAGGTTTAACGCCAGGTTCGGCAGCAGCCGCTGCATTGCTGCAACATCAGGCGCAGTCTAGAGCTGCGGCTGCTGCCGCTGCAGCAGCGGCCGCCGCACAAGCTGCTGGTGGACTGACGCGCGAGGAGATACGCATGCGACGACGTTCTTCGCACGATGAGACACAGATGGTGCAAAATGCCAGTGGCGGAATTGCGGGTAGGCTGCTGGGATGGAGGGATGTGGTTTTATTTTTTTTAATTTAAATTTTTTTATTTTTTATTTTATAATTTTAGATATATTTTTCATAATCGCCTCAAAATTGGGGAAAACTGGGTCGTGAATTGGTTAAAGTAAACTAAACCAACAAACTTCCGCATTTTTGTTTCAATTATCACATTATATAAATTATAGAAGAAATTAAAAGCCTTCAATGGACTCTTTTTCTTCGCAAAGATGCCAAATTTTTAAAACTTATTTATTACCTGACAGCAGGGTCTGGTCTACAGCTAGGCGGGTATAGTCAATTGGTGAGTAGTCGATCGAATTAATTCGCGACATCAAATTAGCGGCGGCGTTATTTTCACCCTCAACGTGACGAATATCTGTCGTTATTTGTGAAATGAAGTCGAGCTGTCTTACTTGCCGGTCGGATGCCTTATCCAGACGCTGATGAAATGCGTACACCAACGGCTTGTGGTCGGTGTAGATGTGTCACATTCTGCCTTCTACCATGTAGCGAAAATGGCGTAGGGACATGTACGAAGCTGTCAGCTCACGGTCGTATGTGCTGTATCGCGTCTCAGTCTTCGTGAATCTCCTCGAGAAAAAACCCAGCGGTTGAATATTACCATCCACCACCTGTTTCAGCACGGCACCCGCGGCAAAATTTGAGGCGTCGACCCATAATAATAATTCCGTATTAGATACGCGGTGTGCCAGCATTGTACACTTCGCCAGTTGCTCCTTGCAGGCTTCAAAATTACTTGACGCCTCGTCGGACCAGGATAGAGGAGTAGAATCGTTGCGCTTGTTTGCGCCTATCATGTCGAAGAGAAACCTTTGAGTTTCCATTGCATGCGGCAGGAACCTCCGATAGAAGTTTAGCATTGCTAGAAACCGCTTCAACTCTTTTGGGACGGTGGGTCGTTTAAAGTTACGAAGGGCTTCTACGCGATTTTCTAGGGGTCGAATGCCATCCTTGGTAATAGAGTGTCCCAAAAACTCAAGTTTCGTAACCCCAAGCTCGGATTTCGCTGCGTTGATAGTTAAATTATGATCTCGCAATCGTTTAAATACCTGCTGAAGATGTTTTTGATGTTCTTCGAATGATTTCGATGCAACACATACGTCGTCGAGGTACTTGCGTAAAAACAAAATCAAGACCACGAAAAACTTCGTTTATTATGCGTTCAAAAGTCTGGGCTGCGTTTCGTAGACCGAAAGTCATCTTTGTGAATTCGTATAGCCCGAAGGGCGTAGTGATGGCCGTTTTACAGACGTCGTCGGGATGTACAGTTACTTGATGGAACGCCTTCTGCAAATCAATTTTCGAAAAAATTGTGTTACTTGCCAAGACATTTGCGAAATCCTGCAGAAACGGGAGTGGGTAACGATCCGGCACGGTTTGCGCATTGAGGGATCGATAATACCCGCAGGGTCTCCACGATCCGTCAGCTTTCAGCTTTCACGAATTCAGCGCGGGCAGCTGCTAATTTTTCGGGCGAAAGTCGTCGCGGGCGCGAAAAGACAGGCTGTCCTTGCGTTATAATTCGATGAACTGCATTGGAATTCGTCTTTGTACCCATTAGTAGTGGCCGGGTGATATCAACAAATTCTTGCAGAATGTCAGTGAAATTTGATTCCGCGTTGACAGTTTTTACACTCACCGAAGGTGTCATATGAATTGCGCATACAGATTTTAATTCGGTTTTACTATCTCGTAAGCATTTCCGCTTGAGGTCGACCAAAATTCCAAAATTACTTAAAAAATCAGCGCCGATGATAGCATGAGAAACATCGGCAATCAAAAAAATCCATACGAATTCGCGGCGTAAATTTAAATTTTATTTTAAAAAGACTTCACCATACACTCTAATACGTGAACTATTCGCGGCAAATAATTTTAACCCGGTTGAGTTGGCTCTAGCTGCCCTCGTATGTGACGGTATTACTGACACATCAGCGCCAGTATCAATAAGAAAATTAATTTTCGACGAAGAGTCAAAGATACGAAGCCGGTAATTTTTAAAGATCTCAGGTTGTTTCCTGCTACCTGAAATCGCTGCAGCTGAGCAGCATTATTGAGATGATTGTTTTTGGGAAAACGCACATGGCTTGCGACACTTCGTTGCTTTGTCGGCAAATGTCTGATGATACCAACAAGAATGTCCCGAAGTGGCATGTCGGTTGTCGCGCCGTACGCTCCTTACTCGAGAAGGTGACCTTGATCGAAGAGGACGATCCTTCAAGGTTTAATACTTTTGCATGTTTCGAGTTAGTTCTGCGATCTCGCTTTTGAGGTTAGAAATTTCGTTGTGTGTAGACACAACATCCACATGACCGTTTTGCCAATCAATGGATTCCACGATGGAATCAGCAATTTCAGCTTTTTCGTCGAGAGGCACTTTTGCTACTATTACAGCTGCTTATACATATGGTGGAAGACGCGTTACCCCCAAGTCGTGCAATAGGCTGTCGTTGAGCGTGGTGCCAGCAACGCGCTTCATCTCACTGAAAAGTTCGCTTGGTTTACGGTCGCTAAGCGGCATGTCTTTGAGCACCTTCTGCAGGCGCCGTTGCTGACTATCAGTGAAATGATCAGTTACCTTCTGCTTAATGTACCGATATTTTTCGGTTGACGGCGCTGTCTCGATGATCGATCTAAGCTCAAGTAGTATAGACGGCGAAAGGTTCGCTAAAACGATATGGAATTTTCTGGAGTCAGAATGTATGTGCGAGGCTTGAAACCAGAATTCTAAGGTGTAAAAGTAGGCCCCAATGTTCTCTTCACTCATTTGCGGCAGTGGAATTCGTGGTACTGTGTTGTAATTTTCGGTATGCACAGCATCCGAACCGCTATTGCTAATTGCCATGCTGTCGTTCAGAGATATGGTGTGAAAAATTTGCCACGAAGTGTGGTTATGTGGATTTTCGATGTGCGCACTTGCAAACGAGCGGCAGCAATTCCAAGTAAGCGGCGAAAATTCAATATAATGGACAAAAATTTATACGATAGCTTTTTTAAACCGTTCGAGGTCACCAATTTGGATTTATTGTTAAGAAAAATAAATCTACAACCTTAAATTAGTTACCGACACGTCTCCGATTCAAAAAGAGAAGAACATTGAAATTAGAAATGAAATGATAGCTCATGCCAGTAGCACGGCGTTGCCATAGCAAAATTAATATAAATTCAACATATGAAATATTAAGGCTAGTGTAGAATACAATTATTTTGTGGATACGCCACATATATATATATAATATATTAATATATATATATAATTGGCGCTTACTCCTTATTGGGTGTTTCGCCCAGCTCTTCCTCCTATACTGTAGGTCCCTCTAGTTGCTGCACAAATGGAGGGATTTACATATTTGGGAGCTTTTTCATGGCAGAGGTTTGCCATTGCCTGCCGACGGGCGACCGTCGTTTTTTATAATTTGATGTTCACGCACGGAGATTCGAACCTACGTTCTCCGAATACCGAATGTTAGTCACACAGCAACCATTCGGCTATGGCGACCGCTGATTCCTGTTCGTTCTAAATAAACCCAGTCATTTATTAGACCAATGACCGCAATTTAATCTTCCACCCAGTAGAGAAGTGTACGCACTGTTGTCCGCAAATAGTATGAATCTGAGTCAGTCTAGTCATTATCGACCCCATTTCCTGGATCCCGTAGTGGACAAACTAAAATACCCAACATAGAATTGTTGTTTTTGCTTTTTAATTCTTAAAAACTGAGGGTGGTTGCCACATAACTTCCAACATGGATGTGAAAATCCGTCAAGCTGATAGACGGTTCGCTATCTGAAAGTGTTTCCTTATTCACATTTGATCCATGCAAATATCTATTATTTCGACCCTTATCGGTATGGGAAGCTTACTACGAATTTTCGACTCAGATACCTCTTCAAGGCAGAAGAAGTTAAGTTGAAAGAATGTATTTTCGAATGGACCAAGAACATTGAAGTCAAGGCAATCAATTATTTTTCAGAAATACCGCAGCGTCAATAACCATAAAGAGATGAATTTCGAAGCGCTCACGAAATAAGTTAATACCAGAGATGAGACTTAGATCTATGCTTGTGATCTAGAAACCGCCGCTCAAAGAAAGAAAATACTAAAAAGTAGCGGTGAAGTCTATCAAAAATCAGGCGTTACCTGTACTCAAGTCAGCTAACTGGTCACTTGTCCCTGGCGATGTAATCTAACTGCAGGCAACCTGTTTCGACGTGCTTATACCCAAGAAAAGTGGTGTAGATGAGTTGGTTTAAGAAGACAAGTGAAGAGATAGATGTTGAGTATGTGGGAGCTGATTCTAGAAAGGATTTAGTATTGCTGCAATAGAATTTTAATTTGCCTATCAGGGATGCCAGATTTGTACAAAACAAATCTTGCCTTTGAGCAACGAGAAATGGAGTCACATCAAAATAGATTAAGATTGCGGTGCGCACGTATGGTTTAGATTACAAATTACCCATACCCTCTAAAATCCACTCTTGCTCAATTACGTCAGTTCCCTTTTGTTCATGGCATTGAAATATGCAAAGTATCCTCCAGCTACTTGAGACCCTTCATCCAGGCTCTTCCTCTTCTACATCTTGACAACTTTTGCAAAAGTCGTCTCCAGGAATACCCAATTTAGTAACCTGCAAGCCAATCAGGCATTGCTCAGTAGGTACAAAATTTATGGTGCATAGCCATTCGGCTTTGTTCTGTCTGCTGAGAGTGAACGGCGTATCTTGAGCTAGCGCATTAGTCTTACACTTATTTCGAAGTCGCAACTGACTGCAACCCCTTGAAACTTAGAAGGAAAGATATTCGGTTGATGGTCGGCATCATTACAGGACACAACCCATGGGGTCAGCATATGACCACCACTGGAATCATAGAGAACCCGGTATGCCTGACATGCTTGGAAGAGGCGGATAGCACTGAGCACTTTCTCTGTGAGTGTCCTGCCTTTGCTGGAGCAAGGCTACGAGGATTGGGTTCGGATGTCATCAGAAGGAGTAATATTCGTTCTCTGAAACTGGAGGATATTTACAGATTTGCCAAAGAATCTGGGAAATTCTCACAGGACTAACTATCTCTATCTCTGTCTCTATTCCTTCCTATCTCTTTCTCTGATACTTTTCTCCTTCCCTCCTTGACTATCTACCCCTTTTCCAGATATTTAAATACAATGGGCTCTTTAGCCTGAGTGTTTTAGGAGCCACCAAATCTCCTGGTGCTCCTTGGCTGGACCTTTTCAAATTCAATTCAGACTACAACCCCCATTTTCACTTTTGATATCAGCGAAGTTTCTTCTCGTTGGTTTTTTTATTTTATTTTTTTCGACTAATACTAACCGTCCAATAGAACGAGCTAACTATCTACAAGATTTCTGAAAAACTAAATTTTCTGTAGCCATGAAGTATCCGTGATATTCTTGCCTCTAAATATTTTATGTTTCAACTAAAAGTTCTTTTTCATTATTTATGTTTTTATTCATTGCATAGCCTTAAAGCAATTTTCCCTAGCGCCTCATTGCGCTGCCGATTTGGATTACATGCGTTGTTGTTTGAAAGGTAAAACTAAATAATAAAAAACTATGGGATTTTTAACCGAAATAGCACTAAAAATGATTAAAAATGAACTAGTTAACAGAAAATAAATGTCGTTCATTAATATTTTGCTAGCTAATCACAAAGAAATGCCACAACACATAATAAAAAGCAAATACAACTCACTAATAAAAATATATCAGAAAAAAGTAGGTGCCAAAAAAAGGTTTGTATAAAATGGAGAACTGTCATTATCCATCTGGTGACCATCTGTACTAAAAAGTCCCTTCCATTTGTCAAATAACAAAAACAAAAAAAAAGTACCTTTGGCATATATGAAAGTTTTGGAAAGCAAAAGCTTTAGAAACTTTGAAATGTATGAAAGCTCAACGGTTCATAACTTTAAAAAACTTTCATAAGTAGAATTACAGTTACATAAGTTTATCTACCTCCTAGCAAAAGTTGCCTTACATTTTGTGCTTTAGAGAACAAAAGCTTTGAAAATGAGAGTTTCAGAAAATAAAAGCTTTAGAAACTGAATGCTTTAGAAAACTTCTATAAGTAGATAGAGAAGCACATCTATGTTTTTGAGTCAAAATCGAAAAACATACTTCTTTTCACCACAATAAGTTTTGCCAACTCTCCCCTACTAATTGCCATTAATTGGATATAAATTTGCTCTACCGTTAGTTATGAAAGTAAAAATAAAAAAATATACATTGAAAGTACTTATGACGGTTTTAAAAAATAAAATCGTTTGGAAATGAAAGCTGTACAAGAGCTAAGATAACTTTCACACGTGAGTTCAAATCTCATTCATATTTCTGACCCAGCTTTGAAGAAAAAGATACTCCTTGCCACCATAATAAGTCTAGCCACCACTTCCCTAACATATGCCACTAATGCTACATAAAAAAGTTTGCATGATTGTCAATTATTTTTAATTGTGAAAATAACAAAAAGGTTTCCGGTACCACAGGTTCAATTTTTATTTCGTTGGGCAGCACAAATAAATAAACTACAGGAAGGGCCAACCATCGGTGAAGGTCACAAGTATGGCCCGAAACTTCATTATCGTGAATACTTTCACTGAAGCTGCTTAAAAAGTGCACATAACACAAATTGTCTATTTATATAAAGCTTTCACTTACTTCACTAGCTGCTGCCGCTCCTGCTGCAAGTGAAAGCTCAATCACGCACACTGTTTTTTTTGTACTCACCTTTGTTGTAATCTTTATATTATTTTTTCTTTATTTTTAGTTCTGTATAATTTTTAACATAGCTAACTTTTCCACACTAAAGCACTCCTTTAAATACCAATCTGATTTTTATTGTTATGTTCTTTCTTTAGTTACCCGTTTACGCGAACACTGGGATGAGACTTCACAGTGTGTGCTGCAACGCGCTGCCCAATTGAAAAATATGCTCAGCGACTCACAGCGGTGAGTATATGGAGTGTAGTTGTAAACTTGTGGTAGAGCTTATGCTACATTTTAATAAAGCTAATGCACATTAATTTAAAAATTTTGCTCACTCGCTACTTTCTCTTTCTTTGTTGGTACGCAGTTATGAAACTAAGCGTTTGGAGTTGGAAAAATGGCTGGCACGCATGGAGGCACGCGCTGAACGTATGGGCAGCGTAGCCACTACCGCTGATGTTCTGGAAGCGCAGCAGAAGGAGCAAAAGGTGGGTGTCCAGCTGCGAGTAGTGCATTTCTGCTCGAATTATTAATTAGATATTTTTTTTTTAATCTTTGTGTGTTTTTGTTTCCTTTTTGATTTTTGTATAATTCTACAGTCTTTCCACGCCGAGCTGCATCAGAATAAACAACAATTTGAACTTTTTAATGCCTTGACGCAAAAGTTGATTGCCGTTTATCCTTCGGATGATACTACGCGCATCAAAAAGATGACAGAGGCTATCAATCAAAGGTGAGTGCTTTTGGTTTCTAATAATCGTGTGAGGATGCCTTCGGGCCATTCATTTTTTAACTTCACTGGTTTGTTTCATACTGCTTATTGTTGGTCAAATATATTTCTACATGTTAAAAGAAAAACTAATAAGTTAAGATTTCTTTCTGTTACTGCCAACCAAACTAATAATTTGAAATTTACACTGGCACTTTGGTATTCTCTGAATTATTGAAATAAATAAATAAATAAATAAATAAATAAATAATTGGCACGTACACATCTGTTAGGTATTTGGCCGAGCTCCTCCTTCTATTTCTGAAGTGCCACAAATGTAGGGACCTACAGTTTTAAGCCGACTCCGAAGAGCAAATATTTTTTATGAGGAGCTTTTCATGGCAGAAATACATTCGGAGGTTTGCCATTGCCTTCCGAGGAGTGACCGCTATTAGAAAAAACTCTTTCTTTTATTTGATGTTCATGTACGGAAATTCGAACCTACGTTCTCCGAATTCCAAATGGGTGTCACGCACCAACCCATTCGGCTACGGCGGCCGTTAATTTATTTTTAAATGTGTACATTATTGTGTTGAAGAGATGGTTTTTGCCAGTAATTATTAAAACAGGATGATTAAACTGTCGCTACAGTCGAGTGAGTTGTACACCAGTGTCATTCGATTGTTCCGTGTTCGACCTCTACTGTAGGCATGACAAATCAAACGATAGACAAAGTGTTTTTCTAACAACGGTCGCCGGTCAGCAGGCAATGACAAGTTTCTGAGTGATTTTCTCCCAAAAAAAAGGAACTCATAAAAACCATCTGCAATTTGAAGGCGGCATAAAGATTTAGGTCTTAACAATTTCAGAACGTACACCAAAAATTGTATGAGAAGTTAGGCTAAATGCCTAATGAAACTTATTTGCTTTATACCTTCTGCTCAAATATGAACGAGACGTTATCAATAAAACGGTCCGCGGATGACATATGGCAAAAATACATTTTTTGTGTTTTGGTAGGACTGTTATAAGCTTACATGGCAAATTTTAGCGTGAACAAGTCAAGCTCGAGTGTGTTCTTCGAATTTAACGATGGAAATTCAAGTTGAACAAAGAATTTGTTTGAAATTTTGTTATTCCAACAAAATTTCGGCTTCAAACGCCTTAAAAATGTTGCAGACAGCCTATGGGGACTCTGCTCTATCGCGTGCACATGTTTTCCAGTGGTACAAATCGTTCAAAGAGGGTATAAGTAAGTACCTATAATCTCCACTTGACGAACTAAGGAAACGGCACTCACTAGGCCTCTTCTCACTGGAATACTAACCAATATATGAAGGTGCAATACGGGGAATGGGGCGCCGCTAATAAATTTTACATCAGCTGTGCAGAGTGCGCTTCAGGTTGTTTGTGAACCACTTTTTCTAGGATCTGAACAGTTCTGGCTCATTTCGCAAATCTACTGGGCTGCCCATATTCGACGGACCCATGTGCTTTTTTTTAAATCAAAGACAAACACAGTTTTTTTTGATGTTGTCATTTTATTTGGTTCAAGTAGATTTGTTGACATCACTTTTTGAATATGATATCTCTCAAATGACCACCTTGAGCCTGTACGGCGTATTGTGCCCGTTTTGCAGCATTTTCCATAGTTTTAGCTAACATTTCGCCTGGAATAGCGGCTATTTCCTCGCGGATGTTGTTCTTGAGCTCTTGTATGGTCTTTGGCTTATTAATATAAACCTTTGATCTTAAATATCCCCACAAGAAGAAGTCCGGTGGCCTTAAATCGGGCGAACGCCGTGGCCAGTCAAAATCGCCATTTTTCGACATCAAACGACGAGGAAACAATTTCGTCAAAAAATCAATTGTGGTGCGAGCTGTGTGTGGTGGAGCGCCGTCTTGTTGAAACCAGAACTGCCTCATACGCTTTCGACGAATAATTGGCACCACAAAAGTGGTTATCATATCGCGATAACGCTCCTGATTGACGGCAACAGCTTGACTATCTTCATTTTCGAGAAAAACGGCCCAATAATCGTTTTCGCACTAACGCCGCACCAAACAGTGACTTTTTCATACCTCTTGAATTTCGTGAGGATTTTCAGTGGCGCAAATACGGCAATTTTGCTTGTTTACCGTCCCATTCAATAAGAAATGAGTCTCATCGGACATGATGATTTTGTTCCAAAATTGCTCGTCATCTTCAGCCATTTCGATGACTCTTTGGGATATGGGGATAATTCGCTGTAAAATGGTCCGAGCAATGCCCAACTGCTGAGAACGGCGATTTTGGGATGTGCTTGGCGACGTCTCAACACTGACCCTTACAAGAGCAATATTCTCATCCGATCACTTGGTAGGTTTTGATTTGGCCTCTTTGGATTAGAAAGAGCATCACCAGTCGAAAACCTTTCGTACAAACGTTTAATGGTGTTCTTAGAAGACGCACTTTTCACATTATTTAATTTTTTATACGCACGTTGAGTTTTCACAATTTACTTCTTTTGTTGAATGTAAATTTCAACAATTTGGGAGCGCTCGCGTGGCGTGTACTGTTCCATGGTAAAAATTTGGTTGGACTGACGCTTCCAACGCGGTATGTCATTAAGCGATCTGACGTCTCTGTCAACAGATACGGGGTGCCAGATGGATACGTCGAGTATGGGCAACCCTGTACTTATAGTCTTATTCTGCAATGATGCAATGGTGCATGTTTCACATTTAGATTATTGTGTTATCATCTTGATGTACAAACAAATAAGTTTTCGCTTATGAAGCGACATATTCTACAGAATTAAAATCTGTCGATAAAATTTTCATACCTTTGCTGATGAATCGTTATTCCACCAACAGTTTCTATCCTACCACATCTTTGTTTAGCACAAAATAAGCTTTAGTGAATGCTATAGGTTCACTACATTTGTGAGATGAACTAACAAATTTTGATATTTTTCAGATATTCAAATTTAAATAATGGCGTCATCAATCGTGGCAAGCAACTTCATGCCGCCGTACACAGTCTTCAGTCGTTCGACCGCGCTATGGATCAAGTATGTGCCTCTTACAATTTAATATATTTTTCTTTGTAATTGTAAATCAAATAACTAACTATATTTTCTAATGATGGTGTGTAGTTTCTCGCATTTCTCTCCGAATCAGAATCACTTTGTGAGAGCGCCGAAGCTGAAATCGATCGCAATCCACTCATGTTCAAGGTAAGTAGAGCTGATTTCTTTTTAATTCTGAAAAACAAATTAATCTTTAGAAGAAAAAATTGTGTGCTACCTTCACTATGTAAAATTCTTCACAAATATCAATCATTTTAACCTCACAATTTCCCAAAATATTTGGCGCAACCGTATAAGTAGACACTTGAAATTTTGTTTGAAGTGATGAGATAAAAATATTGGGAGGAAGTGTGAAACTTGTCTTCAAGATCAAAATATAATTGTATATTTGGACATCTCTTGTGACGCTCTTTAGAGTCAAGTTGGTGTATCTATTAACACATAGAGTGCCAAGCGGATTTGACGAAAATCTTTATCGGAGCCCAAACTTTTTTTTACTTAGTATAAAACGTCCTGAAAGTGGTATTAATTTGTTTCTGAGTGAACCCCGACTGCTTATTGTATTTCTTAGATTTTATAACTGTATTCATATGCAGCAAGGGGTTTTGTAGGGCGTGGCCTTGTATGGCAAAATTGGAAGTTAGACAGATTTGTTTTGTAAATATTAGCCTATTATAAAGAGGTAAAAAAATACATACGGTGAGACGCACAAAAGCGAACGATGAGGCCTAAGAGAAAGAGTCCCTGTCTACAATTTTGTATGGCGTGGCACCCAAATAATTTTTCTATTAGGTCAGGAGGCCAGCAAGCGAAAAATATTTCGATTTTCTTGACTTCAGTTGCGCACTTTTTCAACCAGCCCTCGGGGAATTTAAAACTCCAGTTTACGAAAACATTTCGCGATTTCCCTTTTTTTCGATTGCATTCAATTCAAAATACCAAATTTCATCGAAAAGTGAATAAAAAAACCAAAACTAAAAATTATATACAGCTTAGTTGTAGCCAAATCGGCACTAAAATATTTCCAACCTTATCAATTTATTAGCTTCCATACGCTTCACACGTCTGAAAGCCTTTTCGACTTCCGCGCGTAGTCTATTTGGTTTCATCATGCATGCAGAGCATCGTATTATGCTCCTCAACTGGGTAACAGCAGTTGTATGAGATATTAGCGAACGTGTTTTTCTGATTGGTTTATAGATTCGTCCACTGTATTCTAAGCCAAATGAACCAAGATAATTTGGGATCGGTCCACCGATCGCCTTGTATGGGCGACACGTTGTCTTTGTCCGAAGTGTCATAGATGCTTAAGTCAATCTTCTCCAAAAATTTGTGATATGCATCTTTATGTTGTCGCGCAAACAGAGGATCCAACAGTTTTATGCCGCCTCTAAATGGCAGCTGGCTTTTTATGAAAAGCGTTTTTAAGCTAATTCAGTTCAGGTTCATTCAGTCTAAGTAGTCTAATAAGACTAGATTGCATATTAGAAAGTAAATATCCTAAAAAGTACTAATTTCTACATGCAATGGATTTTATTATATCCATTAATCATTCATAGGTAAAATTCGGCGACCCGACGTTTCTTCTACTTTCAATTGATTTCAATAAGATGGAAGGTAGTGTTCGTGGAAGCAGTTGAAATGCAAATTGAAAAATTGCCGTGAAATTTAATTTTACGATGTAGCACGATACCCGGGAAATGTGGTTTCAAGTTATTGTACGCACTCTAGTTTTATATGAACAAGAGCAAGGTGCGATTAAAAAAATCGTAAGGTTGCAGTAGATTTTTCAGTACGCGTCGAGCGGGGACCGCTGTTATAAAAAACTTACTTACATTAAACGCCCCCAGTGAGTATCATATCAAGGCCTGCTGCCTGCGTGCGTGCACAACAGACTGCCTAAGAATATGTGCACAAAATATACAAATGTATAAAGTAGATACATAATCTTAGTAAATATGCAATAATAATCTCTAACATTGAGCTCATTACTTACTTACTTAGGTGACCATAACAACCCGTTACCGAGTTACGGCCGACCTCATTAGCCCTCTCCAGGCGCCTCTGCTCCGCGCGCGCCTTCTCCAGTTCTGTACACCAAGCGAGCATAGGGTTTCCTCCACCTGGTCTATCCACCGGAGCAATGGTCTTCCTCTGCGTCGGCTCCCTTGGACTTCGCCCTCGAACACCTTCTTTGCTGGAGCTTCTTCATCCATACGCACGACATGCCCTAGCCAACGCAGGCGTTGGATGGCGATGCGTTGAACTACGTAAATGTCGGCGTAGAGCTCATACAGCTCGTGGTTCATTCTTGAACGGTAGTCTTCGCCAACGCGCACAGGACCGAAGAACTTTTCTCTCGAACACCCCAAGAGCGGCTGCATCCTTTTGTGACACTACCCATGCCTCTGCGCCGTAAAGCAACACGGGTATGATGAGCGTCTTGTAAAGTGTCAGTTTGGTCATGCGAGAGAGGGCTCGACTACTCAATTGCTTACTTAGCCCATAGTAACACCTATTAGCAAGAGTGATTCTCCGTTTGATCTCCAGGCTGATATCGTTGTTGCTGTTAACGGCGGTGCCAAGATAAATAAATTCTGGCACAACTTCGAAAGTATAGTTGCCCGCAATGACGTGCGTTCCTACACGCCGTGTGTTCCGCGTTGTAGACAGCATATACTTTGTTTTACCCTCGTTCACCGCCAGACCCACTCGTGACTCGACTCCTTTTCGATAGCAGAAAACGCAGCCGTGACATCTCGCTTACAGCGGCCGATAATGTAAATGTCATCGGCGCACGCAAGGAGCTGAACACATTTGTAGAAAATAGTGCCATTACGATGCACACCTGCTTTTCGGAGCACCCTTTCCATCACAAAGTGGAAGAGGTTGCATAACAGTGGATCGCCTTGTCTGAAACCTCGAACGGTACTGAATGGCTCGGAGAGGTTATTTCCTACCTTGACGGAGCTGGTTGTGTTGCTCAACGTCATTCTGCAAAGCCGTATGAGCTTCGCTGGTATACCGAACTCAGACATGGTGGCGTACAGGCAATCCCTTATCGGGCCATCGAACGCATGATTTGGCGTAATGTGAAAATCTGGTCGATGGTGGACTTACCACTTCTGAAGCCGCACTGATAAGGCCCGACCAGTGTGTTGGCAAACGGCTTAAGTCTTCCACATAGGACGCTAGACAGGACCTTGTAAGCGATGGTTAGAAGACTGATGCCCCGGTAGTTGGTGCAGATCGTCGGGTCACCCTTCTTCAGTACAGGACAAAGGACACTGAGATTCCAATCGTCGGGCATGCTTTCTGCTAGCCATATTTTGCAGATGAGCTGATGCATGCTCCCTATCAGCACATCGCCGCCAGTCTTAAACAATTCAGCGGGCAAGCCGTCAGCGCCAGCCGCTTTGTTATTCTTGAGCCGCTGAATGGCAACTCTGACTTCGGCATGACTAGGTGGTGGAACGTCCAAATTATCGTCGATTGGCGGTATCGGGTCATCTTCTACTGGGTCGGAATTGTGTGCGTCATCGCCAGCAAGTAAATTGCAGAAGTGTTCCCTCCATATGCTCAGTGTGGACTGTGTGCGTAGCTTAGACTGGTCACATTTAAATTAAAATAAACGTAAATTATCAACCTGCTATGATTGCAATAATTAAAAAAGGGCACAAATAAATAGTCACATATATTTTTCCTCTTCCAAAAACCGATGTTAAGACATCCTAAATGGTGCGATAATGCTGACATGTCTATGTTCTATGCTAAAAAAAAACCCCAAATCAGAGTACATTTTGTGACTGCTTCGATGTTAGTTTCTCCTCAATAATTTTTTTAACCCACCACTAAATACTGAATGAAAAATAGAAGTGCAATTCATTACATATTTACATCCAAGAAAGTAAAGTAAATTAAGTATTTATATTTCATAAAATCCCAAAATCGAAAGAAAAATTTCTCATGTGTTTAGAAGTTAGTTCACACGAGCCTCCATGGGCCTTTTATAAAAATTAATTAGAATGTTGGCTTCAATCGATTCCTTTCATCGCGGGAATAGATAATAGTCGAAGGACACAGAATTAGGTGAAAACGTTAAATGATGTAGCAAAATAATTTGTCTTTTTGTCAGAAATTCACTCGCAACTCCCGGCTGATGAGTTTTTGCTACGAATCACTTCAAGACACCCAAATAAAAGTTTCTAGTGACTGTTTGGACTGGGTGAGCAAATTCTTTATGCACAATTAATGAACAAAAAATGAGCGTAATCTATACATTTAACTTTTCCAGACGTCTTTTTTGGTGCCTTCCTCTGGTAGCTGCAATTTATTTATTATTACTTTGATGATTAGTTATTTTATTCAAAGCACCTCATCCCGCCGTCAATACGATCGCTTTCAGATAACGTTTTCATCATCTTTTACATTCAAATGTCAGACTTACCTCACAGAGGGATAATACGGCGGGAGGCGAAATTAGCATTTTTTCTAAATATTCTTTTTATTTATGAATAGAGTTTGGTTTTTTAATGTACGAGGTGTGTACAAAAAGTATAGCGCATTTTGAATTTTCGCATTTTCGAATTTCGATTTTTTTGTGGCGATATGTTGGTACACTCATGTCCCTCACGCATGCCGACGAGGTCGGCCATTTTGAATGTTCAGTTAATTGTTGACAGCTGCTTTGCTTGCACGTGTTTCGGCTCGTCTTCAATTTTTACCTATTCAAAACGATGGGTCAAAGAACCTGTATCGAATTTTGTGTGAAAAACATAATTACAGTTAGTAACAGAAGTAAGTATACACCGGACACGTTTTCAATTTTCCTCCAATCGTTTCCTTCAAACAACCTAAGTTATAACGAAATTGTGTTTTATTTACATGAATGAAATACAAAAATCATATTTAATCCAAATAATGACAAAATTTAAAAAAAGGAACAAAATTATAGCTTTTTATGTTAAACTTTATAAAAATTCATGTCTTAAAAGTAGGTATACAATTCATTCTATTATTAATTTGTGAAATCAAAAACATAATATAATTAAAATGAAATCCTAGTATTTGATCGGATAACCATTAGACTTTACAATCGCTTTAAGTCGTGATGGCATTGATTTCGCCAAGTTTTCAGTTACAGCTGGTGGTATTTTATTTCATTCCTCTTGAAGGACGTTTTTCAGTTCTTCCTTATTTCTAATCGGATGTTTACGTATTTGCGGCTTTAAATGATCGACTGGGTTGATATCCGGGGACTGTGGCGGTGTTTTTAGCTGTTTTCGCACATTGTATAACAGCCACTCTCGTACAATGTTGGATGTGTGTTTGGGGTCATTATCCTGCTGGAAGATAAACGCCCCTCCAAGGCCTAATTTCTTTGCGCTTTCTTTTAAATTATTTTCAAATATTTAAGTAACCATAGCGGTCCATAATATTTTCGATAAATACCAAGTTTCCAACCCCGTTCGCAGCCATACATCCCCAAACCATCACAGAGCCCCCTCCATGCTTCACAGTGTCGGTCATATTGTTTGGATCCAATTCCGCGTTAACTTTTCTCCAAACTTTTTCAAGGCTATCAGATCCACAGATATTGAACTTACACTCATCAGAAAATATGACTTGATTCCAAAACGTTTGGTCATATTTTTGATGATCTTTTGCAAATGAAATCCGTTTACTCCGAGTGACACTACTCACGAAGGGCTTTTTCCTAACATTGCGCCCATGATAACCAGCACTATGCAAAGCCCGGCGAATAGTTTGGGTGCTAAATTGTTTTCTAGTCTCATTTTCAACTTCATATTTCAATTTGGGGGCACTTATTTTGGGGTTTGTCCTGATTTTTCGTACGACTAAGCTTTTTTCCCTGGGACTTAAGAGCGGCGGACGCCCACAACGCTCTTTATTAGTGGTGCTTCCCGAACTTTTATATTTATTCACAATCTTTTGAACTGTAGCAAAACTCCTATCTATCAAACGACCGATTTCTCGCAATGATTTATGTTCCTTGTGATATTTTATAATCAGTTTTTTTTAATCATCAGAAAGCTCTTTTCCTCTGGGTGCCATTACTAAAAATGTCGCAAAAATTAATACAAAACGTATTATTACTTCCCTAAATTTTTATACTCACTTTAATTATTTCCTTTTAATAGCTTTAACTTTTTTAATCCATACGCAAAAGTAAATGTTGTGCTAACTGAACAATCGTTTGCTGTATATTAACTTTTATGACATAAATTTCGCTGGCAGAAAAAATTGATGAAGTGAAGAAAATAGTGTTGGCCAATCGTCGAATCAGCGTTAGAGAGGTTGCTGAGAACCTAGACATATCGATTGGCTCGTGCCATTCGATTTTTTTTCAATGATTTCAAACATGAGACGGGTCGCCGCGAAATTCGTACGAAAACTGCTCAATATCGACTAAAAGCAGCATCGCATGAACATTGCTAGTGAGATGTTGAACTCTGTCCGCGACGACTCAAATTTGCTCCAGAGGGTCATAACTGGTGACGAATCGTGGGTTTATAGTTATGGCGTGGAAACCAAAGCTGAATCATCTCAGTGGAAGCTGCCGCACGAACCAAGACCGAAAAAAGCGCGCCAAGTTCGGTCGAATGTAAAAGTTTTGCTTACCGTTTTCTTGATTGCAGTGGCGTTGTGCATCATGAGTTCTTGCCACAGGGTAAAACGGTCAATAAGGAATATTACCTGCAAGTTATGCGCAATTTGCGCGTAGCAATCCGCCAGAAACACCCGGATTTGTGGAAGAACAAAAATTGGCTCTTGCATCACGATAACGCCCCTGCTCACACATCGTTGCTTATGCGCGACTTTTTGGTCAAAAACAACACATAATATAATGCCACAGCCACCGTATTCCCCAGATCTGTGACTTTTTCTTGTTCCCGAAACTGAAGAGGCCTATGAAAGGACGACGCTACGTTACGATTGATGAGATAAAGACGGCATCGAAGGAGGAGCTGAACAAGATAAAAAAAAATGATTTTTTGAAGTGCTTCGAAGATTGGAAAAATGTTGGCACAAGTGCATAATATCTCGTGGGGATTACTTTGAAGGGGGCAAAATAGATATTAATGAATAAATAAATAATTTTTGAAAAAACACAAAATTCGCGATATCCTTTGAACACACCTCGTAGAGTGTGGACTAGACCCTAGCTCTAACTTTCGTAGTAGTGAAGCAGTGCGGCACTAATGGATTTTCCTGTAGAGAAATACCTCGTACCCAATGTCCATTCCCACTATTGTTTTTTACAAACAAATTAAGCCAAAGCAATTTTATTTGCCTGTTTATTTTGAATTTGTAGTTTTAAAAATATTCTACTTTCCAAACCAAAGAGTTCAATGCGCCCATCCCCAGCCACATTGCACATGTCTATTTGAAAGCTGACAGGAAAAACATAAATAAACCAAAAACGATGTCGTACAAGACATAACGCTTAATTAAATTTGTTGTTATCAAAGTGCACTTGAAAATTCTTAAAAATTAACGAGAGGAGTGCGTGTGGCTGTGTGTCTGCATGTGAAGAAAATGCGATTGCATGGGCGTCTGTTTTTCTTCAGCTAGCACAACAGCAACTACAGACGATGGCACAGACGCTGCACTTCATATGAAATTAATTTTGGCATGTGAGGTCCAAGCACAACAATTATCGAAACGATTACTTTTGAGTCTCAAGTGCCGATAGAGGGTTGGTTAGCTCGCTTGAAAAAGCGCCAGCAAGCGCCGTGCTTTTTGCATTTATTCATTTAATTTTATTCTTTGCCTTTATTTCACTTCCCACAACTTCTCCATCAATTTCTGTTTTTTTCTTTCAGTTTTTTTGGCGCTTATCAATCGCTTAAGTGGGAGCACAGATTCATTTGTTCTGATTTCATTCATTCAATTTTTTCACTTACATATCCGAGTATCTCCCCTTTTGCTTTCCGATACTTACAATCGATTCAATTAAAATGGAAATTAGTAGGAAAAACTTGCAAGCAAAAAGTGTCGGTATGTATACAAGAAAAACCAACAAAAAACTGCCCACATACTGCAAGAAGAGCGCATGTATGTTTATCACCGCATGTATTTTGATTGCTGTGCGCTCGCTTCCTTGCAACATTGTTGCTGCCAAACAAAGTACTTGAGGCGTCTGGCATAAGTTGCACCACGCTTGCCGCACCGGCCGGCGTGCAGACACGTAAACATACAGACACTCTTTGAAGGTAGCAGCTAACAACCGATACCGCGCTCGTTTCTGCAGAGCTCACCATAGTTGGTGCATCTGTGTGGCCACTTGAAATGAATTACATGATTCCTTTGCTCGCACTTTACTTTTTTGTGTGTTTTGTTTTTCTCTCTTCCCTCAGCACTTGCTTAAATCTTTCTTTCGCTTGTATAAATTTGAATTTTTTAAACGCTTTATGCCTACGCATATATAATACTCGTACTTTCAGTAAAATTTTCTTAATTTGAATTGACGTATCGTATCGGTGTCTTTGCTCTACGCCCACACAAACACCCACAGCCTTATATTTGTATGCATGAAAATCTGCGCGAATGAATGAAAGAACAATGCGGGCGATTATATGGTGCGATACTTTGGAAAAGCTATAGAGTTTAAATGAGTAGTTTTCGATCTTTAGTTATGGTTTATTGAGATTAATTTTTACATTCATAATAAAGTGATGCCATCTGGCTCTGAATTAAAAAAAGAGAGCTAATAGAGCTAATCCATCATGAAAAGAAGCTATCATATATTTTATCTCTCTATAGTTTTCGATTTGCCCTCGGTGCTGATCTTGTGCATTGATATTAAGAAGTACTAGTATTCTTCTCTCGGAATAAGCGATGTCGGTCGAGTTAAAAAAAACGCACAACTGGGGTTTCCTCGTGGTGGTAACTGGCGCTAATTACATACACCAAAGAAGCCAAAGCCTCCCCCACCTAGTATTCCCAATGATCAGCATTTTTTTTTTTCTTCTGCTGCCTCCTCGAAATACTCTGAAAAGCTGGAGCGTTTGTGAATTCAAATGAACGATAAGGTCTTTCCAGCGGAGTCGCTGCACCTTTATATGCTGCACTGACACGTCAACTTAAAACTGCTTAAAAAAATGAAGTTTTGTCTGCGTTCAAATGAAAATTAAAAAATATGTCATATAAATGTTGATTATCCTCCTAGTGAACAAATGATTTTTCTTTTATCTTCGCATTATGTTCTGCTCTACTCCCTACACCGTTCACAAACTTTTCTTTTTTATTGGCTTAAAATACTATATTTTCAATGTTCTAATACGACAGTTCAACAGTTTTTTTACTGTATAGATAGATATGGTATTTTTTTAAGATCTTGAGAACTTGAAATGATAATACAGATATATTGTTGGAATGAATTTTCAAGTGAAAACTTCTTTAGAACCGTTGGGAGTGATTTAAGACTCGATGAAACGAAAAAGCGACACTCTTGGCTACGTAGCGTATTACGGAGCCACGGTGAGCTAGAAGGCATTATGTATACCTATACTACACTACCTAATACTCGCTTAGACCAAGCGTCCTACGAATGTTTGTGTGCATGTTAGTACGTCTGTGTAATATACGCGTTACGACGCTCATGATAGCAACCGCGTGTGCTGTATTGCGTCCGTATTTTTATATTCGTAAATATTTTCATTTTTAAATATTTACCGCAATTATGCCGAAAAATAATGCAGAAAAGTGTCGTGAATATCGACAAAAAAAAAAAACAAAAAGAAAATAAAACTAAAAAACCGCAAAGACTTCAACACAACGTGTACGTGAATTTCTTGCACGCCGAAAAACATTACGAAATGCGCAACCTAGTGTTTCTCTCTCAGTTTGTTTTACGGAAGGTTTCACTTCTATCGCGTCTAACCGTTAGACTGGTATTTTTTTTACTATAATCTGGTAGATAATTTCATGTAATTTCGAGTAACTTGTTCAGTTTCGGCCATATTCTATCATTTAAGATGTTGATAATAACACATGGGCTCAAAAGTCCCGGCCCAAACAAAGAAAGTACAATTTTTTGTACAAAATCAACTTTATTCATCAACGTAATTTCCATTATTTCAGCTCTGCTCTAACATTTCAGTATCACTCTTGTAGAACGATTTATCTTTTGCTCAAAACAGGCCTCAGTTTCAGCGATAACCTCTTCATTCGAGCGAAATTTCTTACCGGCGAGCATTTTTTAGGTCTGCGAATAGTCAGTAGGTTTGCCATTGTTTTGATTGACTTGTGACACGGTGCATTGTCTTGATGAAACAAAATGCGGCACCCACTTTGAACAGAGCTTTTTCAAAGTCAAATGCTCATGCAATATAAAGCCAGCACGTTCTTTTGATATGTTTACGATCCTAACTACGCAGCTCCACTTTTCGATCCTTCAAATTGATTTTTTTTATCTTTTCTGGTATTACAACCTCATTTGGCCGTCCACTGCTTTGTGTATCATCGGTGTATCTACGACCACCTTTGAAGCCAGCAAGGCATCATTTTATTGTTGTATCTGATAGAGCGGAGTCCCTATAACACCTTTCAAGCCATGGATTCGCTTGAAGGGAGTTTTTTTTGTCAAGAGTCAGGGTAAAATTAAAACAGGAAATACTTTACACTCCATTCCACTGTTTTGAACTAATGAATAAATAACTGAAAAGGAGGTGTATTCAATAAATCTAGTGCCATCTACTTCTGCTCAAATATGAACGAGGCTGATTTAATAAAACACAAACGGTTAATTATTGTTCAATTTTTATTTTATCTCCTTCAAAGTAATCACCATTGGAGGCGATACACATATGTCAACGTTTTTTCCAATCATCATAGCATTTCTGGAAGGCCGATTTCAGTATAGATTTCAGTTCCTTCTTCGAATTCTCTTTTATGAGCGGCAACTTGAGTTTGGAAACAGGAAAAAGTCACATCGAGCCATATCAGGCGAATACGGTGCTTGCGGAACGATATTAACATTATTTTTGTTCAAATAATCGCGAACAAGACGTGATGTGTGAGCTGGTGCATTATCGTGATGCAAGAACCATGACTTGTTGTCCCACAATTCCTTCCTTTTAAGAAGAATGTTCTCGCGCAAACGCTTTAAAACGTCTAAATAATATTTAGCGTTAACCGATCGGCCTTGCGGAAGGAACTCCGAGTGCACCACACCTTCGTAATCGAAAAAAACAGTCAGCATAACCTTAATTTTTGAGCGACTTTGGCGTGGTTTTTTGGGTTGATGTACGGCCCTCTTTGAACGATTTGTACCACTGAAAAACACGTGCACGCGGTAGAGCAGAGTCCCCATAGGTTGTCTCCAACATTTTTAAGGCGTCTGAAGCCGAAATTTTGTTGGAATAACAAACTTTCAACCAAATTCTTTATTCAACTTGAATTTCCATCGTTAAATTCGAAAAACACACTCGAGCTTGACTTGTTTACAGTAACACAGAAAAAAAACTATGTGACATATCACGCTGAAATTTGCCATGTAAGCTTATAACAATTCTACCAAAAAACAAAAAATTTATTTTCGCCATATGTCATCCGCGGACCATTTTATTGATAAAGTAACGTTCATATTTGAGCAGGCCCAGGACTTTTCATGCCATGTGTTATTTGGAGGTATTTCTAAACCGATGCAGGTCATCTAAATCTAAATATTTGTCCGACATTTTATGGATTATTAATAAATTTTAGAATTCTGGTGGAAAAGCCGCAACTTTTTTTGGTGACGCACCCTAACACTAACACCTACCCTAACATACACAATGCAGTTGGCCTGAGTTGTGTTTGCAAAATTCGAAAAGTATTCCATGCAGTTTAAGTTTTGCTGTGACGTTGTATTTGAATACTTGTGTGTTTTGAAAACTGCACTTTTGAAGATATAAAAGGATCACTTGACAGCTTTTTTCCACACAAATCCGGTTTTTTCGACGAATTCGCTCTCTCAAAATCTTATCCATAATGGTGTATTAATATTCCTCATATTTGCACCATGTGTCGTTTTGTTTTTTTTTTTTGCTTTGGAAATTTGGCAATCCCTTAAAAAACACTTTTCTTATTATCAATTCCTGGCTCTTGTTTTACAGAATGTATTTTATACCTTTTTTTAATAATTTAGCGTCCAGTTTTGGACGCAAGACTCGATCGCTCTGATATTATCTTTTCATGTGAGTAACTTTCTTTTGCTTAAGCTTTGAAGAATCTCAAAACAAATGAAATTTTGAAGCTCAGATAATTAAAACTAACCAGCAGCTGCTCTCAAAGTTCCAAAACTTCGACATCATATTGAACAAGTACAGATTTTTTGAACAGCACAAATTGTATTTTATGCTAAAGCCATATAAAAAACTTATGATTGGCGTTGAATACTAAAATATTCATAAGTAAAATTTACATACATACAAAATATTTGAATGGAATGCGCATACTCGTACGATACAAAACCTTAAAATCTCCGTATGCATATGTAGTATATATATATATATATATATATATATGTATATATATATATGTGTGTGTATGTAGCATATTTATATGCATATCTCCATATGTTTTCCTATAAAAAATATTGTAAATATGTATATATGTATGCTTGTATGACCTCATAGTTGAACTAAATAATTGGAAGCATACGAGCATTCGATTACTACTCCGCCGATTAAGTGTTGTTGACTTCAAATGAAACCCATTCATTCTCGATTCCCGATTGTCGTTTCTAGTTTTACTTTATTTTGTTTCACTTTGATACTCGATTAGAATGCATGTCATAAAATCTGTTTTTCATGTGGCAATCAATTGATTGTTGCAACACTTTTGCTGCACTCTTGATGACTCTTAAATTAGCTTACAATTTAAATAGGACAACTGCAATCATCCAAATTGCTTTATAATTTCACAATTTGTTAATCGATGTATGTGTGAATGTGTGTAGTAGTTTATGGGTTTGATAATTTTGAAATTCCTCACATTTGCCCATTTAGTAACAAAGGCTTATCACTACAAAGCCGGCAAAGAAATACATATACGGTAATACATAAATATGTAACTAAACTTGTTTTGTCTCAAAAGGGATAGTCTTGAGCTGGACCATGTTAAAGATATCTCTTAAAATCTTTTAGAGGCGTACTTTCTCATGCTGGCGCCTTTTTTTTTAACTGTATTGAAGCAGATCTTTTTAGTTTATGCCAATTTTACCATCCAAAACTATGTACTAGGAAAAAATTGTGAACAAAAATATTTTTCATTTAAGACTTCAGTTTTAGAGATATTTTTCATATCATTCAGCTAATACCAAAAAATATTTCCAACTTTTAACAAAATCATTTTGCTGTAGGCCATGCAATATAGCAGATCTTATAATACGCTTGAAAAAACGGTGGTTCATTTAACGTTTGGCATTTTAAGTGATTAGTCTATGAATAAAGGACCTAAGAATATTTTTTAACGCATTTTTGATTTTTACTAGTCATTAAACATGAAACCCAATTTTGTTCCAATGAACTACACGAGCTACCGAACGAGGTTTCAGACAACGTGATTCGCTGTCGTGTCACTTCTTTAACCTGATGTTGAAGAGGATCGTGCGAGCCGCAGAACTTAATCGCTCAGGCACAATTTTTATAAGAGCGTACAATAGTTGGCGTATGCCGCTGATATTGACATCATTAGTTCTGCTTTCTCCAAACTGGATAAAGAGGCAAAGCGAATGGGTTTGGTGGTGAACGAGGACAAAACGAAGTACCTGCTGCCATCAAAGAAACAGTCGGCGCACTCGCGTATCGGCAACCAAGTCGCTGTTAACAATTATGATGACGAGGTTGTAAAAGGCTTCGTTTATTTAGGAACCTACATTAACACCGATAAGAATGCCAGTCTGGAAATCCAACGTAGAATCACTCTTGCCAACAAGTGCTATTTTGGACTAAGTAGGCAACTGAGTAGTAAAGTCCTTTCTCGACGAACAAAACTAACACTCTACAAGGCTCTCATCATGTCTGTCCTAACGTATGGCGCAGAAGCGTGGGTGATGACAACATCCGATGAGGCGACGCTTGGAGTGTTTCAGAGAAAGATTCTGCGCAAAATTTTTGGACCTTTGCACGTTGGCAACGGCGAATATCGCAGGCGATTGAACTATGAGCATTATGACGACATAGACATAGCGCAGCGAATTAAGATCCAGCGGCTACACTGGCTGGGTCATGTCGTCCGAATGGATACAAGCGCTCTGGCTCTGAAAGTATTTGCTGCTGGTAGTAGAGAAAGAGGAAGACCTCCTCTGCGTTGGAATGATCAGGTGAAGAAGGACTTGGCTTCAGTTGGTGTGCCAAACGGGTGCCGGTTAGCACAAGAAAGAAACGACTTATTTCACCAATGGTAACTCCTTTTTTATGTTTCAACCCTCGAATTGTCTTTGGATGGGTGACATCTGGCATTTATGCTTAATAGCCCTTCATAAAAATAGTCTAATGAAGGCAAATCGAAGTTTCTAGGTGATCATAGCATACATAATACCGTTTGACTGATTATTCGCATTTCGCATTTTCGCATTTCAATGATTTTCGAATGGTTATAATGGAATGTTTGAATGGAAGAACGATCGATTTGTGAGGGACTAACCATAAATTAAATTTCTGCCACATCGTAGATATTCGCAGAGAGTCGTAGCATAATAGCTTGAATGCAGAGATATAAGAGTTTATTAATGCCTTTATAATTTTATCTTTAGGGATTTCTATAAGTTCTGTAAGCTATATCTATGTAAGGGGATTCTCAAACAAAATTTGATGGGTTTCCACTAAGCTGGAACCTAACTTATTACGCCGTTGCAATAAGAGCTTAATGAGGTCAAATTAAAAAGTAAATCTTCCAACAAGGGATACTATAGCTACCTATCATGGGCTAAAATGTGAAAGAGTTTTAGTTATAATATGTTCCAAAAAAGTTATCTTCTTATCATTGCACATGAAATTATTGCAAATATTTAAAATCTCAGATGTAAGACTCTTGAGATTTCGATAAACTCTCCAAACAAACGTCCAGACTTAGAAAATCCGAACGAAAAATCCCACTTTGACCCATTTAGAGTGCTCCAATTGAGTCCAAATGTATGACCGACCCCGACTAACTTTGGACGGCCGATCCACCCATGCCAGTGGCACACCCTCTGGAACTCCCCTGGGGGTTCCCCATACAATCATTTCAAAATATCACCATTTTTGGCCCTTACATGAGAAAAGAAACTAAAAAGTTCGACCCAAATTGGGGGACATCAGAATTCGTTTTAAAGGTATGGTTCCTTCGGCAAAGTTTCTTATTTTGATCCCTAGAATATGATTTTCACAGAGCAAAGGGCGATTTTTTTGCCACCCCACAAAAGACACTAAAAGTTTGACCCAAATTGGCGGACATCAGAGTTCGTTTTAGAGGTATGGTTCCTTCGGCAAAGTTTCTTATTTTGATCCCTAGAATATGATTTTCATAAAGCAATGGGCGATTTTTTTGCCTCCCCACAAATCGACCTGGTCTAATATATATATATAATATTTTGTATATATATGTATATATAATAGATTTGCATCAATAACATGTTAAGAAGTAGAATTCAGGAAGGTGTCTTTATCATTTTTACTACAATAGTAAAATCCAGCAGCATACAGTGAGTGACAGTGATAATCATTTACGTAAATATACTCGCAGTGAAACCAGTTGTGTGCCAGAAGTCCTTCTAAGACTGCCTGAGACATTTTGGCTTTCGTTGGTAAGCGGCAAAATGAGATACATAACTTTTCTTTGTAGGCATATGGGCAAAGAAACGCTCAATCTCCGATTCAGCTAGTGATTACGGCTAAAATAGTAACGTTTCCACGGTAGTCGGTTCTACAGATTTACATGTATTAGACCAAAGGCTCTCCACTGTTTTCTCAAAAAAGGCATCCTCAGAAAATTTACTTCGTAAGAACTTTTTATCAGTCCATGTCTATGGAAACTATATTTCGAAAAAGCTATGCAAATCGTGTAACCTCTTTATGTTTTTTCGCAAACCTTGCAAAAGCTTCCGAAAATTGCGCAAATACACTAAAAGCTTTTATATTACCTACGTAGCGGTATTCCAAACCAATTCCTCACAGCTGTGAGTAAAGCTTTCCAACAGCTGGGTCACTGTTTCATCAGCGCATAGCATTCCCACGCGCCTATCACTTTTGTTTTGTTACCGTCATTCGCGTGCACCCAAAACTCAGTAAAGCTGATGGAAATAACTAAACTTAGAACAAAAACAAATCGCAGCATCCAAGACACGCCACACACACTCTTGCGAGAGCTGGCAGCTCAGAGAGTAACGAATGAGTATTAGTGTTGCACATGTGTGCGAGCATTTGTATGTGTACTTTGTGTGCTAGTGAGCGAACTCTACAAAGCAGAGCATTTGTACATCAAAAAATACATACATATGTACATTATCAGGTCACAGCAGCCACCCACAACCAGCTGTATACCTCTTCAAACCCTCGCAACTGCGATTCTAATCCAAACAAATCACCAGCAGCTTAGTGTTTGTGGTTAACTTTTTGTTGTCTTTTTTAACTGTATTTTTGGCGCGCATGTGTTGCCATTGCTGTTGAACCTCTTGCCGGCGTCAAGTCAGTCCGTCCATCCGCCCAACTGTCAGCTGGCAATGCACGCACACCATTTTAAGTGGTGATGTGTTGTCCCGGCAAGTTGGTGTTGGATGGGATAGCGGCTACAGCACTCCACTCTTCTTATCGCTGGCAGTAAACACTTTTCCTAAGTCTCCAAAGAAAGTGTTGATGTTTGTATCGGCATGTTATCGCAGATGCCGGAGAAAAGTTTTTCATATATGTGTCAGTGTGCGAGCGGAGGAGGAAGTTGCGTATATCAGTAAGTTTGTGTATGCGTGTGCGTGGCGCTTACTCGCCGCCGCCAATTCAACTCGGAAATCAGTTCGTGTTTTGAATTTCTCCGGATCGCATGTAAGCAGCGGAAGATTGCCTCGAGTGGAACGAACGTGTGTGAAAAAAACAAAAGTGAAAAAAAGTGGTTGAAGAAAGTGAGAAATAGTTTTTTTTTTTCGTAATATTAGTAAAAGAATGAATTAAGAAAAATGTTTATACAAATGATCATGAGAAGAAGTTTTGAGGGAGCAATTTAAAATACTTAGTTCTTAATATTATGTAGAATTGGCATATAATTCGGAAAAGTGGATGCTTTTCATGAAAAATGTGAAGCTCTTGAAAGCTATGCACTGGTGCATATAAATAAAATAAAATATTAAACATCAGAAAAATGAGTTAACATTCAGCGAAAATTATTAACTAAAAAAGTAATTTCACGTATTACGTATTGTTGTTTTAGATGTAAAAAAATTGAGAAAAAGCATTTATTCAGCTTTTAAAAATGTGAAACACATAAATTAAAATAAAAAAATCTGTTAAACTTTTCATGGGAAAAAAAGTTTTTCGGATTCGGTAAATTCTGAAATAAGCAAAGAGACAACATTTCAAATATTACGCAAAAATCAAATAAACCAGAACGAACAAATAAAAAACTAAAAATTTGGTATGCAAACACAAAATATTTTGAAAACTTCTGCCTCATAAAATGCTAGAGAAATAATGAAGATTAAAAATAAAAAAAACAAAAAGTATTTTTTTTAATCAAATATCGATGTTTGAGATAAATTTGCTAAAAAAAAAAACCTGCTTGCACTCAGGAAAATTATGCAGCTCTCGCGCCTAAAAAGTGTGGAGAATTAAAAATGACAAGAGATCAAAGATAAGATAATTATTTGTATTTTAAAATCATCAGCATTCGGAAACAGCGAAACATTTTAAAACGTTACTACAAATTGAAAATTAACAAAAACAAATATGCATTCAACAATAAAAAATAAAAATAAATTTATAAATCTCACAGTTGCAGTTCAGGAAAATTCTGCAAAGTTTCAAAAGGTATTGAAAATAAAACAAAGAAAAAAACACAACAATAAAGTAAAAAATAATTATAAATTAATGATAAAAAAACAATAAAAAAAAATTATAAATCTATTAAATATTTGAATGTGAAAAATTAAAAAAAAAAATGTATTTTGGATTCTTCTACAATACATTGAGGAACAGCACAAATTTTCAAAACAGAACGAATAAAAGCTAGAAAAAAACATCAAATATCAAATAACACAATAAAAAAATTAACAATCCTATGGAATTTTTGGATGTGAAAATTTATTTGGAAGTATTCTGTATTTGGAAAAAATTTTTATAATTATTAAATCACAAATCAAATTAATTTTAAAGACTTATTGAAACCTAAACAAATCAAAATTCAAACTCCATAAAAATTCTAGCTGTGTTTGAAAGGCAAAAAACAAAAAAAAAGTCGTTTGCGTTTGGAAAAGTTCTGCAGTAACAACAACAAAACTAATAAATATACTAAATCAATATTCAATACAGCTCTTACATAAAACTTAACAAAAACTAGAAGAATACATCTGAAAAAAATACAACAATTTAAGAACAACAACATGAGAACTAAACAAATATCAAAACTTTGCCATCGAAAAATAAATTTGATGTGAGCAATTAAAAAATGATAATTATGAGATAACTAAAAGTACAAAAAATACTAAGCTAACAAAACTATTTATAAATTTCAAAACAAATTATCAAATTTGTAAATCGTTGTGTAAAACAATAAATTTTAAAAATATATTTAGTAAAAGCCTCTAAATTAATTAAATGTTTTAACTAAATGATCAGTTGTTACAAAAAAAAAAAAAAATGATTGGTATAAAATAAAATAAAATAAAATCACATGCCAATTGAACCATATAACAATAATGAAAACATAAACATATAATTTTACATACATAACTACTTAGCCCAGCTAACTGGGCCTACTCAGTTCCGCTAAGGCTAATTTAGTTATTATGAATTATACAATAAAAGTCCTTGCAGTGTTAAACGTGTTCACGAAACCCATTCAGTCTTTAACCATTGACGGAGAGCATTAACTATTGTTGATTTCGAGGAAACTCAGAGCGGAACAGATTCAAAGGAAATTTTGTAGGATTTTCAGATATTTATAACTTTATAATTGCCCCATATACCCGAGTTATACTTCAAGTTAGTTAGCGCGAAACTGATACTCGTATCAGTGTTTCTGCGAACTCCAGCTTTTTGAAATGCTAATAATAACGAGAGTTCGGCAGAAGCAGACGTTGGGCAAGAATCTGTGCTTCAACACTATTTCACACGTTGAAAGTGTATTGCGCTTACCTTTTGCACTTAATGCGTTTTCGAGCTCTATTTTGAGCACTGGCACGTTAGAACTTCCACAGAGGTTCTCGTAAGAGAAAGTGAAGTATTTTTTCTTTTTGCAACAAGTCGAGCGGTTCCCTTAACATTATCCGGCAAATGAAGACGTATGTGTTAATCATATGGGCCAAATAGTTTTCAAAGCTGTACTTAATCTTCTGCCTATGCACTGCGATGGACGCTGTAGTGCAGTTAAACTCAATGCATAATATTTAGCTCCATTTGCGCTCGCCGTAGCCGAATGGGTTGGTGCGTGACTACCATTCGGATTGCACAGAGAGAACGTAGGTTCGAATCTCGGTGAAACAACAAAATTAGGAAAAACATTTTTCTAATAGCGGTCGTCCCTCGGCAGGCAATGGCAAACCGATATATGTATATATATTTGCGCTCATTTGGTGATGGATTCTTCAGGCCATTATTGCCAATGCCCTGCCTGGTTTTGCGAGCTCAAGAAAGTCGTTTTTCACAATTACTTCAATGGTAGACTAGGTAGGTAGGTGGGGTGGTTGTCATAAAGACACACTAAGACCTTTCGCAGGTCCATTGTGATACCACTGGAGCTTATCCTTACTCTACGTGTTCCTTTTCAAACCATCCGGTAGCTTTAATAAACGAGCAGAGCTTCGTTAGTTTTAGATGGGCTATGTCCGCTACATCGGTTAGAAATGCTGTATCAAGAGTGCGCAGCCTTCTCATAGCTAGGCTTTCACACTCACATAAAAGGTGTCTGATTGTTTCCTCTTCTTCTGTATTAAGACAGCTTCTACAGAAATCGAAGTACGGGAGTCTTAACCTTCTATGGTAGATTAACGGATATGAGTTAAAATAATTTGAGGCTGAACTTGAACGTGTGATGGAATTCAGTACTCAACTGTAAGGAAAATTCGAAACGCGGAAAAGGGAAAGACGGCTCAATGAAAACTATTAAGGCACCTAAAAACAACACAAATTGGCTTACAATTTTCTTCAAACATGTTAAACTGCATTAGAGAAGTTTTTGATACCGTCTTAAGCCCAAATAAAAAATGCAAAATTTTTGATTTGATTCAAACTGTGGCATATATAGAAAACTTACTCAGGAAAATAATCAAATTTATATAGATAAGCAAGTTTGAATTCATTCTAAAACAGTTTTTATTTTTTACCTAAAGAGATTTGCGATAAGACTCGCTATATGATCTTTCCCCATCAAATGGTCGTCTAGGGCTTATAAATCTTTTCACGCTTGACTGCCTTAAATGATGGAAATAATATTTGTGATTAAACTGTGCATAGCCTCGATTTCTAGTCCCTTTGTTCCGGCAGAATTTGGCCTTAGCTCGGCACTTGAGGCCCATGTTTTTAAATCCGTATAAAACAAGTTGCGAACCTATTGTATCCTTTTGATCCTCATGCCAATTCGCATTTCATATTTTTTGATATATCGACCCCGCCTTTTACTAACAAGAAAGCCGTACTTTCCTCTGCCATGGGTAGTGGCATACCGGTAGCATTTTTTTCTTTTTGTCATTGTATCATATTATTTTTCTGTAACTGAACATTTTGAGGTTTCGAGCCCTAACAAACTTTTGTCTTTCTTTTCCCAGTGCTTAGCCGGCTTTAATGCTAATACAAAAAGGGGAGTTTGAAGAAACTTTCAAGTAAATTTGATCTCGTTCAGTTGACTTAATATTTTTCAATGCACATTTTTTGCTTACCAGAAACAATTTTTTCACATGGATAGAAGTAAGTGTGCATGCACAGACATTTGTTTAAAAACGCACAGGTACGAACGAGATAGCATAAAAAACAATGGTTCCATAGAAAGATGATATGCGCTTTTTGCATTTCTTCTTTATCAGCGCATGTAAAATATGTAATAATGCCATTGCGAGAGCGCCTTTTTGTATGCAACACAAAAATTTGCATGCCACTTTAAAAATCCAACTGGCTGCTGGTCAATACTTGTGGTTTAATTTCCGCCTTTTGCAAATTCTGTTTCCGCTAGCAATGATTTCCGTATGCGTAATTTTTTTTTTTTTTTTTTGTGGTTGATCCATTTTTATCGAAACAAATTTACATTTTACTTTTTCATATGGTTTTCTCTCAAATCGTTTTGTTTTGCGACACGCGTAGCCATGCCATGGAATACCGGATTTTAGATATGACGGTTTTCGTTCACAAGCGTTCGCCTGAATAAACATGCCCATATTTTTTTGCAAGTTTTGAGAATATGTAAAGGTAGCAGTGTAAGTGTGTTTGTGTATGTGTGAGCTACTGGGGGCTCAATTGTGTGTATTTCACATGTTTACGTGTATTCACTCACTCGCTCGCTCACTAGCACATAAATTTCAATTAATTTATGCCATTCGTAGCTGCAATTAAATGCAAATCTGTGGTGAATACAAACACGCGCACACGCATTTTATGCATGCCCTGTTGGAAATCGAACTAGCTTGGATCGAGCTAAGAATTAGGTCTTAGAGAGGGGTACTGGTTTTCGATCTATTCCTACCGTGATGCTTTCTTACTCATACGAGCTGATGCTTTCCTAATTTATGCTGACATTTAGAATGCATATTGAAGTAGTTCGTAATTGGGCAGTTTATTGTAATAAACTTTGCCGAAAGAAAGAGAAAAAAACTGCAGCTGGCCGCCCGAGCGTTATGCCACTGACAAGATAGCGGAGCGGGTCTTCGTTCGATTTTGCGTTTTTTACTTTTTTCGATTTATTGGACAATGAAATCTGATAATTTATTCTGCTTTCACTAATCGAGAAAGTTTAAGATGAGCAGATCGATAACCTTCTATAGCCAGTCTCAGCTCAAACCGACAGGGACTCGTCATCAGGTTGATAGGCTACAGGAATTTCCTTACTGCACGGGTTCGATAAAAACTGTAAACGAAGAATATTAACAAGAACAAATTACCTGGTTCAGTTGAGTTGGATTTAATAGTTTTACATTCTCTACAAAAATGAAAAAAATCTGCTTTTTTAATTAAAGGAAAAATAAATAATTTCTTTGTTTTTTAATGAAAAAAGTTATATATAAAAGTTCTCGAACGACAAAACATTAAAAAAATCACTAAATACCGCGAACTTTATCGAATTATTAAAACAAAATAAAGCTTTTGTTTCCTTGTTTAATCAAGTACAGTCCTAAAATCGAGACAAGGCTAAATTTTATTTAAAAATTACAGTAGGTTGTTTTTTAAATAACAAATTTTGGGTTTCCAAATCGAGAAACGTATGTGGGCAAAAAGTAAGGTGAATTTATTTGTCAAACTTCGCGGGATTAAAATTTTCAAGAGTGCATTTTTCGATTTTTACAATGTCTGATTTGATTGAGCAGAGAAGTGCCATCAAATTTTGTTTGCGGAATTAAAACTTCGGCTGCGGAAACGTTTAGCATGTTGCAGAAGGCATTTGGTGATTCGACTATGTCGCAGAAAAGTGTTTATAAGTGGTACAAAGACTTCAAAGAGGGTCGAGGACGTGTTGATGACTTGGAGCGCTTCGGACGACCATCGACATCAACAGATGACCAACACGTCAATAAACTGAAGGAGCTAACTCTTAAGGACCTTACTGATATGATCGGAATATCAGAAGGATCTGTGAAAACCATTTTGAAAGGCCATTTGGGCCTACGAAAAGTCAAATCTCGTTTGGTACCGAAAACTCTCAATTTCTTGGAAAAAGTCGTCGCGATGATGTGTGTGAAACAATGCTTTCAGACTATCAGGACAAGCTCAAATGCATCATTACGGGAGATGAGACTTGGATTTATGCTTACGACCCTGAAACAACCGACCAATCAAGCGAATACTCGTATCGTGCTAAAGGCGAGGCCAGACCGAAAAGAGCACGTCACAGTCGTTCAAAAATAAAGATCATGATGAAAGTTTTTTTTCGATTTTCGTGGTGTGGTGCACTATGAATTCCTTCCACCTGGCCAAACTGTTAATAAGGAATATTATTTGAGAGTTATGCGTCGTTTACGTGAAGCAATTCGTCTAAAAAGACCAGAATTATGGGCCAACAACTCTTGGTTTTTGCATCACGATAATGCACCGTCTCACACTGCACTCGTTCTTCGTGACCATTTCGCCAAAAATTCCACGCATATCGTTCCGCAACCACCGTATTCGCCTGGTTTGGCTCCGTGTGACTTCTGGCTATTCCCAAAACTCAAGAGACCACTCCGGGGAACGCGTTTCGAGTCGATTGAGGAGATAAAAGCTGAATCGAAGAAGGTGCTGATGGCTATACCGAAAATGGACTATTTGGCATGTTTCGGGGATTGGAAAAATAGTTGGTGTAAGTATATTTCATCGAGAGGGGATTTTTTTGAAGGGGATGAAATTGATTTACAAGAATAAATAAAGATTTTTCATTTTACAACCAAATTCACCTTACTTTTTGCCCACAGAGTATGTACGAAAGTTTCCAAATTATAAAAGCTTTTAAAAACTCGAACACAAAATACCTTGTAATTATAATAAAAACAATTTTTTAAACAATTTTTAGATAAAAAAAAAATTAAATAAAAGCTTAAAACCCATTTGTTTTAATCAAAAGGTCCAATTTTTAAAATAAAAATAAATTAAAACAAAAAAATTACTAACCTGGCCGTATTACAGAAACAAATAAATGAAGTACTTAACAAAGAACGCAGCTTGCCAAACTGCAATAAACTGCTATCTCTAAATTGAGGGAAATATTGTAAAATATTTATCAAATCACAAAAAAAATTCATAAATGACTGCCTCAAAATGGAAAAAACCTAAGATTTTCTCTTTGACAAAACTCGCAAAAATTTAAATAACTACGACCGATTGCCGAATCCTAAAAAGAAATTAGAAAACTATGGCATAAAAAAATGTACGAAGTTCAAAAAACAAAGCGACATATAAATTTCTCTTGTGTTTCTAAAGTTTCGAATTAAATTCATTGAATTATACAACTTACAACCTAAAAACAAAAAACTATCGAAAAAATTTATTATATTGAAATCGAGCAAAGTGCTGAATTTTACACAACTAATATAATAATAAAATTAATAATGAATATAAGAAGGAAAAACCCGACTTAACTGAAATATTTAGCAAGAAAAAAAAAGTTCGGCCAGATAATAAAAACGAAAAATGTAATAATTTGCTCCACTTTCTGTGCTCAGTGTTTTTCCTACACAAATTCGCTTCGTTAGTAAGATGCAAATGCACGAATAGTTTAAATTCATTGTAAAAACAAAACAAAACACCAGCAACAATCAGTATTTTCATTGCTGTCAAATAACTACAAGTGCAATGTTTAGTTTGAACTGCTTTCCATGCGCTGTGTTGTTGCTGCATTTGACTGAAAAATAATCTATCAATCATCTTACAACTGCAAATAATTATATAAATTTCAAATTAAAAGTTCAATATTGAAGAGAATATTGCAAATATTTATGCTGCATTTGCATATTTGATGGTAGTGCCAGTGTTCGAAATCTAAATAAATTGTGTTACAAAAAGAAAATTCTAATAAAAAGTATATTGGCGCGAAAATTGTCTGGACTAAGGGTGTTTGAAATTTATGCATAACAACTCAACAAAATATTTTTTCTTCCTTTAGCATTTAATAAATATTTTGACGAAAGCCCATACATATTTTCTCTAATGCATTGAAAGCTCTTTAAATACTTCGGAAAGGCGTAAATGTGTGTTTGCTTTGTATACACAAACGTACATACACACGTATATATTATATACATAAGTATTATTTAAAACATGTCCGAACGTGTATACTAGAAAATCAAAGTTTATGCAAAAAATTTTACATTTTCGTTTACTTTCCTTTTCGGTATACCAAGTCATAAAAAATTTAGGTCTCTGTTGGTCAGGAGCGATAACCGAGGTATAACCCAAATACCGTTTTCATCTAAATCCGATACTTTTGATCTGTAGTCAATTAAAACAAACATTGGATTTAAATATATGTATATATATTTTTTTTTCTCACATTTATTTTATACATCTGTCCTTTGACATTAAGTACCTATGTTGTTGAACAATTTGGTCAGGATTTATATACATCGCTTAATGGCCAGTGCCAAAAGCGATAAAATTAAAATAAACGAAATAATATACAATTAAATAATATACAATAATACAATACAAGTTTCACTTTACATGATTACATTTTACAACTATTTTTAATTTTTTTTTGAAGTGAAACTTCTTTGGGCGCGTCGGGTGCCCCAAGGCAGATTGAAAATAGGCGAGTGAAACGGTAAGTTCCGAGCGTTACCGAAATCCGTCAAATGGGCGGGGCCAAAGAGCAGCTGCTCCTTCCCACTCTCTCCTATTCGCTCTCTCTGTCGCTCTCTCGCATCGCAAGCGCTGAACGATGTGAGGGAGCCACCGAGACACGCCGAAATGTATATAGCACACAAGTAAGCATTGAAGTAGACTGGCGACATGCAGGCAACCGACAATCGACAACCGACAACGGGTATTATAGATAGCCATAGCCCGTGCAAATGAGTGCTGTGTGTGAGTATCAGATAAAGCGCCGATTGAATGTGTGTAAGCGGGAAAGCAATAAGAAACTGCTGTGAAGTAAATAGATGGTAGGTATGGAGGAGACGAAGCGATACAATGAGTGGGTTTGCCAAACGAGTGACGATAGTTGAAGTAGAAGGTTGTAAAATGACATTTCAACCGTTTCGGTGATCAAAGCAAATTGATTAACGCGCCAAAAGTAGGCAAAAAATACCATTGGAAGTGCAAAGAAATGTCAGCGTCAAGTGCAACACTGCACTCAAGTGTCAAATTTGAAGCTAATAAGGACAAAAAAAAAAAATAGTACAAATTTATGTGGAGTGATATAGAAAAAAAAAAATGAAAACCTGAATTTAACACGGGAGAGGGGGGAGAGATCTAAACCGGGGCTCCCATGCATGGAACAACCAACTTAGAAGTTTCACTTCTACCGTGCGTGAGTCTGCAGACCCTAGTTTTTTTTTTTTACATATTTATGGTTTTTTAGCATTTATCATAGTAGGTCGCTTGGTCGGGTTCTCTTTAAACGCCTTTCCCCGTTTCTTTCCCTTTCAAGAAGTTTGCTGATTTCTGCATTACTGTGTGTGTGTATTTTTTCAAAGTGCCTTGTTGTTATCTTTTTGATTTCTTCGTCTACTCTTGCTATATTAAAAGTCCTGTGGATGTCATCATTTTTCGTGTACCTGTCAGACATGGTCAGAATTCGAAGAATCTTGGATTGCTGTCGTTGGATTTTTTCTATATGAGTTTTTTTAGCCGTTCCCCACACCTGTAATCCATATAGCCTGATTTGAGACTTTGGATTTTGGACTTTATTTGTAATTCTATGGATCTGTTGAATAGTCGCATGTTTTTTCCTAAATCCAAATTGATGATCCGGTATTATACGTTTTTGGTCTAGAAGTTGGCTTATCCGATCACGCAGTAATTTTTCAGCAATTTTAGATATTGTCGGTAATAAGCTTATTAGTCTATATGATGACACGGTAGTTGGATCTTTACCCGGTTTTGGCAATGCAATAATCTCTGCCACTTTCCAGAGTTTCGGAAAATATTGTAAGCGAAACATTGCATTAAAACCGTTTCGCAAGTATATATATGCCTGGTTGGTAGCTCCGCTAATGCTTTTCCTGTTATCATGTCATATCCGGGAGCTTTTTTATGTTTTATTCCTTTTTTGATGCAAGCTATTATTTCGTGTGTATTCGTCCTTTTTATTTTTGTAAAATCATAGTGGAAGTTGTTTTGGTTGTTGATTTTCTTTTCTTCGTCATTTGATAGAACTTTTTCGAAGTAATTTGCCAATGTTTTCGCTTTTTCCTCTTTTGTAACAGCCCATGAATTGTCATCTTTTTTTAGCGGTGGTTGATGTTTTATTTGAGTTTTTAATTTTTTAGTAATATACATTTCCATAAAGGGTAGTTTGTATCTTGATAGGGAGTCGGATTCTTCAAATAGTTTTCGATTTCTTTGTTATTTCTTTTGTTTAAAGTATCCTTAAGAATTTTTGTAGCTAAGTTTAGTTTTCTCTTGTCGTCAGGTGATCTAGTTTTTTCCCATCTTTTTCTTAACTTTATTTTTTCAATAATTTGCTTTTTAATAGTAATGTCAGTTGTTGGTGTATTTGCTCTATTTGCTTGCTTTGGTGTCGATCTTATCCCTGCTTCTAGTACTACGTCATTAAAATGGATAATGGCATGTTCAATGTCAAGTTGCGTTTTTAATATCACATTTGGTATAAGTTGATCGTCAATATAGTGGCGGAATTTTGCGCAGTTGGCTCTGTCAATAAGTATGCGAAAAGATGTATCTATAGATTTTATATAACTTACATATTCAAGTAATATCGGGGAGTGGTCAGAAGAAAGTTCATAGCACGACTGAATTGTCAATTGGTTATGGCTTATGTTTTTGGTTATGCAGATATCGATCAAGTCTGTAATTTTTTTTACGTCAGTTGGCCAATAGGTAGGTTCTCCGGTACTTATAAATCTGCAATTGTTTTTGTTAATTGCGTTAATTAGAATACGCCCCTTTTTGTTGGTGAGTCTTGAGCCCCAATCAATGTGTTTTGCATTGAGATCTCCAGCTGCAGCAAGTCTATTGTTAAGCGTCTTTATGTATTTGTCATATTGATCTGAGCTTATTATGTGTCTAGGTGGGTAGTATATGGAGGAGATGGATACTGGTCCATTTTTGTCATAGATTTGTACTGTCGTCGATTGAAGATAAGGCGTCGAATGTTGGAGTTGTTCATTGTGCGTTATGCTTGATTTAATAATTATAGCAGTCCCTCCGTGGGCTCTTTCATCAGGATGGTTTGTCACATACATTTTGTATTTAGGAAATTTCAGAAGACTTTTATCAGTGAAGTGTGTTTCTGCAATCAATGCTATGTCAATATCTTTTGAATATCTATCTATATGAATTATAAAAAATTATAGTGCCGTTATGCATAATAACTTTTTGGATATGAAGCCTTAAAGCGTAGTCGCCCATCTGTAGTTAGTGGCAAACTTTCGAGTGCATTTTTGTTATGCCTAGATAGTTTTTAATTTTAGTTATACATAGTTGGAAGGACTCTCTTATTCGGAAATCGAAGAATGAAACAAATCTCAGGCCGCCACCTCTTACTGGTGCATCCAGTCGAAAAATCTATAATACCACTTCTGATTGGTGTGCTGATAAAGAAAAGAGTATAAAATAGTAATTTTAGTGTAATAGTATAGCGCATAAAATCTCGATAGTAGCCTCTGTTTTAAAAGCTAAGCATCTGTGTTAGAGCAAAACCTATGGAGCGGAGTTGTAACCTACTCAGCTTAGCAGACTAATGTTCCTAACACTGATAAAACCTTGTTGACTTAGCTTTTCTGTACGAAAAAGTCATCTCATGACATTTGATCCAATACGTATCTGCTATATCGTTTGTTGTCATGAAACTCCGTTGCCTTCACACTACTTGTACTTGTTGATGAGTTTACAGATATTAGTCAAAAAGCACGTGTATACCTTCTTCCCAATACTTACAAAATAGTGATGAACCACGGCAACGAGCGCTTTTTGCCGGGGATGCCAGCATCTTAGCTTTATATCTGGCAGCAAGTTATTTTCCAAGATATCCTCTTCTAATTCTTAGTACTTCCATTCAAAGATGATAGCAATGTTAGATGCTCTGAAAAAGAGAAAGGCATCTTCTTGTAGTTCATCAAAATGTACTGTAGATAGTATTTTTTATTTATTTATTTATTAAAAGAGTAACAATTATAAATAATTATTCCACTTAAAGAGCTAAAGCACTGTCTACTATGGCCTTCGGCTATTAGTATAATAAAAATGGCAGCGTGTCTTATAGCCTTAACTTACATCTAGATACATAATCACAAATCTTATTTAAATTGCATGCCGTTGTCTGTTTGAGGAGTTCCGATGGCTTGATGCTTGAGAAAAAGGATGTTCTGATATTTTGTAGGGGAGTACAAGTATCTATCAGATGAAGTGTAGTAAATTCGTTGGATCCACAAAAAGGGCTTGTAGGCTTCGGTGAACCGCTGAGCAGGTGGGCATGTGTCATGAGTGTGTGACCGATTCTCAGTCGAGTAAAGATTTTTGCTTGGTGACATAATGCAGATGGAGGGTAGATATTTTTTCCCCCAAAGGGGTTAAAGTTTTTATATAGCATCCTTAGTTGCTGTGTTATCTGCGGCAAGTTCTTTCGCTAGTATCTTTATGTCATTGCAAGTGATATAGTCAAATGTGTGTAGAGGTTCCTTATTCGCCTCTTTCGCTCTCTTATCAGCTTTTTCGTTACCATTTAGCCCAGAGTGCCCAGGCATCCACATAATTTTGATTGCACCTATATGTATTGAAATTATATTGCGGATTATTGTTATCATCGGGGTGTCATTTGAGGGGTTTAAGATAGCTTCGATTGAGGATTTGCTATCGGTGCAAATTAAGTGCTTGCTACATTTCTGGAAGGCAAATATTACTGCAGATAGTAATTACTTGTATTCCCTTTGAAAAGGCAACATTAATTTTTGGTCCACAAGCGCGCGATTTACGTGTTTTGCCGTTAAGTTGCGTAAAAAAAAACTAAATTCTGTTTTTGATTATTAAAATTTATTTATTTAATTCAATACAACGAACTACTCCAATGGAAGGGAGGAATCAGACTGACTTTATGCTTTTACTTCAAGTTTAATCAAAGCTTACATATTTGCTTACTCGATATATTCTGTTTTTCTTACTTGCTAAATTACATTGGCTTATGAAAAAATACTTATTAATATTACATTTTAGTGTGGGAACGGAAATGCTGATACTACAATATTTATTGTAGTGGACAGTAAAGTTAGTTAATTTTGGAACGGTTGCAATTCCTGGAATTGCGACCGAAAAATAATTTTGATTTGTGAATTTAATAATAATTTTTGCAAACAAAACGGAAGTTGGTTTAATATTACATTTTGTCTTTAGTTATACTTGCAATGAATTCATCTATGCTTGGTTTTATATATGTAATGCTTGGCTTTACATATGTAACTCGCGTTTGATCGTTGAAAACGTCTATTTTGCTTATAACTTCGTTCTTTTGGTCCAAGTCTATCGCATGGGCATCGAATCAATCGTTCACCGTATCAATAAACTCTGCCGTTTCCATGGGCTGATACGTGTCGAACCGCAGCATACCTATAACATATTCGAATAGCACTTGCTGTGATGTGCGAAAGCAACTGCGGTGCTAACTTCACCTTTTCGCGGCCTACAGGATGCACAGTTAAATGCAGCTCTGTTAGCCTGTGCGTCATTTCAGTATCAGACAATTGGCGTATACGCAAGAATCTGAGCGATAGGCTTTGCTTTGAAGAATGCGAAAATTTGTTAATTTCATTTTGGGACATGTAAAAACTCACTGCCTTCTTTTACGCACGTTGTTTGGCACAAAACGCAGCTTGGTTTTGGCATATTTAGTCTATTAACCGTCCGTTGTGTGAAAGTTTTATATTCTTTCGTTGTTTAAAATGGCCTGGCCAGGCCACCTATGAGAACATTTTACATTATTAGGGAGAATGGCTCAACCGATTTTAACCAAACTTGCACACATTGTTAAGTAGGTATTGAAGATGGTTTCCGTATAGTTTGGATACCTATTGGTGGATAGGGTCTCGAGATATAGGTCAAAACGTGGACCCGGTTAACCTTTAAATGTTTATGTACAATATGTATAAATTGCTCTTTTTCACCTAGTAATCGATTCACTCCACTGGCAAGATTTGAGACACTAGGCTCTGGTTCGATTACTTCCCATTCAACTTCATTAATTTCTTCGTTTTCAGGCAATTCTTCTTCAACCTCAAGTTCATTCTCAATATCAGACAGCTCTCCGTCATCAACAGGAACATAATCCTCATCATTATCGTCGTCGGTGACAAACGGATCATCTTCCTCATCCTCCGCTGCAATAAATTTGCTCAACACTTCCTCGTGATGGCACATTTGCTCACTTGATAGACGATTACTTCTTCTACCGATAGCTAATAGAACCCTATCTACTTCGTTTGAAAGTGACATTTCTGTTCCGGCACAAAACACTTTATGAATAATACAGATCACTATTTCAATTGTTAATAAATACTTACTTTTCTCCACTCAACCAAAAATGATTGCAAAAAGCAAAATCAATCATACACAATAAAATGTGCACCTGTAATAAATAGAACCAAATTCAATTCTAACGGCATATATCTGGCGCCTGTTCTCGTGTTTTTTTTTACTAAAACTAGTAAAACTGTCGAAAATGCGGTCAGAGCGAGAGAGCGACTAAAGTTTCAACTTCTGAGTGAGAGAGAACCGTATTCACTCTTTCTTGTACTCTAATTAGTCAGAAGACCAAGTACGGTGCATGACTATACTAATATTGCAGTGGTGGCCTGTGCAGGCCATTTACCCTAACATATGAAGTTTTTGTGTAAAATGTATTTTTTTTTCATAATCACTTCGCTGGAAATGGTTATAAAATTTTCAGAAGATTCATCTAACAGACCTGTATGGTATATTTTCGCCGTTTTTTGAAAACTTAACGAAACAAAAAGATATACCCCTCTAAAATTCGGAATGACCTGCGTAGGCCCATCACACAACGGACGGTTAAAAGATTTAAACCAAAAACTAATAGTTTTCACGAACATAGGCATCTCTGATATTTCGAATGTTTTGCTTTATTGTACCATAAGGTACATTGAAAGATGCGAAAGCCAAAACAAAGCAGAATGGGCGAAACAGTATGCCATCAACTTTTTTTTCTCATTTCATGCTTTGGCATGCATGTTTTCATTTCCATGCTTTTGAGTACTTTTTCTTTAAAATTTGCCCCGAAATAATAAGTAGCTTTTCTAAGAGAACATTGGGGGAATTATTAAGTAGCTCAAGTTGGCTGGCACAGGGTGAAAATCAGACATCTTACATCTCCTTCAAATATTGAAAGCTGCTTTTATACCTCTGAAGAGCACGAAGCACTGTTTCGAACAATGACAGTTTCGCATGGAGCCTTGTAGGGGTGATAATAAGTAAATATTCAGGTGACACAAAATTGTTAAAAACGTTTTTACAAAATCAAAAAAAAAAAAACTGATTTTGAATGATGCAAATCTTTGCTTTCCCATTTAAGTGCTCCACTGCTTATATGTTTGTATACTGCAGCTGCACATGAGTGTCAATAAGATGTGCCATTTGTTAGAATTATAAATCTGCGGATAGGGTGATTAATTTTGCGCAACCTTGTAAATGAAATCAATACATGTAAAAAAAATTTGCCTGTGTATGTAACATGAAGAGCGCGTCCATATATCGCGTTCGACTCGATTGAAGAAAGTACCGGGCCGCGGCACTTCACCTGCTTCACTTTCTTGCGCTCCGCTCCACAGGCAGTGTGCTAACTAGACTAATGCCCGAATTCTCAAGTCACTAAAATTGAGATTATAAATTAGAGACTCTTTTTGTGACTTGAGACGATTTTGCTATTCAGTAAGGGAAAGTCACAAGAATTTCACCAAATATCATGGTGAAAATAAATAGAGACAGTCAGCTGATGGCACGTGTCGGCTAGAGATAGTCAAAAAGTTGAGCAAAAATTCACTTATCGATTCCATATGTAATGGAATTTTTTAAACTCATTTATCAAGCGAAATTCTTTATCAAAAACCTTTTACCTGAATCGGCTTATCAACAATTCAATTGAGACAAACAAATTAATAATCGATAAATGTTGAATTGCATCTCTATATACATTCCGTTAAAATAAACGAGCTGGGAACTCCGCTCAAACTTGTGAAGTGGCTTGAGATCTTGAATAAGTTCCCAGCAGAAAGATTTCGGGAATCTAAAAAACCTCCTGAAAATGTCTTCTTCCAGAAGGAATGGGTCTTCCGTGCTGCGTAAACTTGCCGGAATCCGTCTACGCATATTTCTAAAACGTCATTAAATACACAAGTATTCGTGTTCTTAAGAAATTTTTACCCAAAACATATTACATTGCTTCATTTTCGCGCTTTTTTTTGCAATATATATAAAATAATTAATTCCTCTTCCGTATTTTTCGTTTTGTGAGCTGCTCAGAAGTAGATCACTAATTAGTGACTTCTTTTTGAGACTAATGACGTGAGATTGCTTACTGAATTGCAACTAGTCTCAAAATCAAATTTCACCACAAAAAGTCTCAATTAGTGACTTGAGACTGCTTACAGAATTCGGGCATAAGTGTGTGTAGTGAGTCTTAAAAATTTGAATTGAAGGCGCTTTAGGCAAGCTTTGTACTGGAATAGACAAACAAACAAACAATCGTGTGCATTTGTTGATAAATATTTATGAATGCCATTGAATTCAGTTTTCAAGACTTCGATCTACGTGGTCACGCATTTCCGTACAGCATCTTTCTACACTTTCTTTTGCTCTTTTCTTGGTCGCTGACTTGTTTTTAACACCTTAAATGGAAGCATTTATACGAAGAAATTTGGGTAAGGCGTTGAGCATGTTAACCAATAAAAACAAATGCTAATGAAAATAAATTAAAAATATTTCGTAAAAGCCGATAAGAGTAAATAAAAAACTTATTGCAGCTCTGCTGAGTATTTAAACATTTTTTTTATGTTGTTAAATCTTCGGATTATACTGCATGTGCATGTGTATGTGTGCTCAGAAAGCAGGTGCTTAAAATGCAGGCAGTTGCTTATTAAATACTTTTCATTCATAAATTTAAATTTATTTAATTGTACAAAGTATCCAAATTTAGGCATATTAAATTAAAGCTAAATTTCTTTGTAAAGTCTTTAGGAAATTGTCTGTATGTATGTATTACCGACACTTAAACTGCCTCCTAATATTTTCATTTTCAATTGATTCTCAAACACAAAACTCCACCTAATCAAATATTCAAAAGCAATTTAGTTTATTGAGCGCACGAGCAAACGAGGCACCGGCAAGGGGCGGGGCGGGGCGGCTAAACAGGCAGAATGAAGTGAAGCTGAGCAATCAATGAACAGTGGCGGCCAGTGGCAACTGTAGGCGGCTGACCACCGAGCAGCAGTACAGTAGTCGGCGCACTGCCAGAGGCGATTAAAATGTATTTTAGTTGTGTTTTAGATTAGCAGGCAATTGAAAAGCTTTAGAGAGTTGAGAATTTGACGTAGAAAAGTGGGAGTTTACTTGCAAAGGGAAATTAGTAAAATACTTTCTCTCATAGTAAGTAGACTTGGTGTTGGTGTTGTGGTTGCTCATCTTGTATTGTTAACGGTTGTGTTTCCATTGATGAGCCATAAGCTAAGCGGTTATAAGAGCCTAAAGATGCAGTTTAGTATTTCTGTTAAAATCGTTGCCTTTTATTTGAGCTTTATTTTAATATTCAAGTGATAAGTTTAACGACTTGGTTTTGTAAAAATTATTTTTGGAAACAGGTCGCTTGTGTGTTTGATCGAGTAATTTTGTAAGGAATTGAAATTTGCAAGGTTCAGTTTATTGATAACTAAAATTTCAGTTTGGCGGCGATTTCTTTTAAGGGGTTACATGGGTTTCATCGGGTAAAAAAAAAGCCTATTTTCAATATTTTTTTTCTATGTAAAAAATTATTTATTTAACTCAAACTTTTTTCTGTCTTATAGATACACATTTAAAGAATAATTTCCGAAATTAAAAAAAAAAAATTTAAACTCCTCCATTTTGACGTCATTTCCGGTGACCCCTCGAAAAAAGGGTGCATCAAAAATGAAAAAACAAAAATAAGTGTTTTAGTTAAGACCATAAACTCGTGCTTGAACGAAGGAAAGAAAAAAAACTAAAACTTGGAATTTTGGCAGACATTTTTCCAAAAAAATTAAAATTTCGGTCAAATTTGCTTGACATTTTGTTTTTTTTAAATAGTTGTTATTGAAAAAAAAAAAAACAAAATCCTTCGTTCAAGTACGAGTAAATTGTATTTCGAACACCTGTGTAAAATTTCATCAAGATCGGTTGAGTAGTTTTCGAGAACATTTGACAACCGACTTTGAAACACAGTTCCGAGAAAAACGCGTTTAAAGTTTTGAGTAACAATAAAAATGGCTTGGAGCGCACACCTTCCAAAAACTGTATCGCCGAATTTATTATTCGGATCGACTTGAAAATTTAGGATGATATTCCTGAGATGTTGTAGAAATTAATAAGCCAAAACAAAAAAATAAATCGATTTTTTGAACCAACGAAACCCATGTAACCCCTTAACACAATTTTTTAATAAGAATTTGAATTTAAGGATATCTGTTGTTCTTGTGTTTTTACACTAATTGTATCCACTGCTTTGTTGCTAATTACTCTAACGAGTTGGGTGAAATATTGTAGAAAAATACTGCTTAATTTCATTCAGAGGTTTAAGGTTGAACTCAAAAATATTTTTCAATAGGGTTACCAGCTAATTTTTCAAGAAAAATGGGCATTCAGTATAAAATGTTAACTTATTTAAGAATTTGAAGTACGAGGGCGGGTCAATAAGTCCGTGACTTTTTGTATTTCTGACCTCTTTACTGAAAAAGAAATACTGCTCCTGTCAACAGGCATCTGTCAGTTGACTCCTGTCAAAATTTGAACGTGCTGCGTCAGTTAGTTTGTGTTTTACAGCTACCTTTATCAGACTACCCAGTCATTTGAGGAGAAAATGGAAAAAAACTGAATTTCGTGTGCTTATTAAGCCGATTCACCCTTAGAAACCCACTGTATCGACTGTTGTTTGGTCTCTGGTGTGTGGTGATGGATCAATGTTTCGTCCACGGTTACAAAACGGCGCAAAAACTCCTCCATATTGCGATTAAATAACGCCAAACCTTCCTGTGAAGTTGTGTGTGGAGTGATTATTTGTATTGGGTTGCCACAGTTTTTACTATTTAAAGGGTTAATAAAATGTCATTAAAATTAAAGGTATTTTTGACAGCTTTCATTCCGAAATATTTTAAAAAAGGGTTACCCTCTTATTTTTTTTAAAATATTTTTTTAGTCAATTAATTTATCGCGGCCGCCGTAGCCGAACTTACCGTTTTACCGGTCAGTAGTGCCCGGGTTTGAAACTCCCGGAGTGAAACACCATTTGGAGTGTGACATACGTGTTCCAAAATATTTCAGAATTAATGCTGTCAAAAATAACTTTTATTTGTATACATGTCCTACAATTTTAGTTACTTGAAATAATTTAAAATATTTAGAAAGGCAACATTGTGCCACCCACCTCTTTTTTTGTAATTGAAAATGCGTGTGAAAAAAAACCTTCCTGAGCTAATTAAATACATCCTTTGTTCGGTGTTTGGCCAGCTCCTCCTTAAATGTACGGCCTGCGTCTTGATGTTGTTCCACAAACGGAGCGATCTACAGTTCTAAGCCGACTCCAAACAGCAGATGGTTTTTATGATGAGCTTTTTCGTTACAGAAATAAGCTCGAAGGTTTGTCATTGCCTGCCGTGGGGCAACCGCCGTTAGAAAAAACTTTTTCTATTATTTGTTCAGTTTGTCCACTGAAATTAGAATCCGTGCATACTTTATGAGGCTTGCACTTCGACCTCATGGGCCTCTACTCATCACAGTAACTCAACCAGACCCAGTTCCCTTATGAAACTCAGGATAGAGCTGGGTTGGATTGAGCGTATGTGCGTTTCTTCTGGTGGCTGCAGTTGGTCAGTATGTCTCAACCTTCTCCGTGCTATAGTGCTGCATTCCAGAAGAAGGTGTACGAGAATCTCCTGAGATTGGTCGCAAAAACTCCGTATACCAAATCCCGATCATGTGCAGATGGCTTCGCAGTCTGCAGTGGCCTGTGAGAATGCCCGTGAGCACTCTTAGTTATATATCCTTGGGAAGGGTTATGAGTTTTTTAAACCTCTCTTGGTTGTATCCTCTTAGTAAGGATATAGCGGCTGCCGTAGCCCTATAGTTTGGTGCCAGCAAACCTCCCTTAGCCCTAGCTCTTCACTCCTATGCTTCTCCTGGATTGTATGTTTTCCCATAACAAGGAGGGGCTCGGATTCTATTAAAAGCGAGGCCGCAGCCTTTTTCGCCAATGCGGCCGGTATTTCGTTCCCAGTTATACTCCTGTGTCCTGGGACCCAAATTAGCTGGATGCGATTGTGCGTTTACTACCGAATGAAATGGGCCCCCTTATTTGCAATACATAGTGTAGGGTATAAGCAAAAGGTGCCATAAAAACCTTATCGGCGGAGTGCAACTTATTCATGCAAACATTTTTATTTGCCTGTGTTAGCAATCCAACAAAATCTGCTTGCTGAACATAATGCCATGCTTCTTGATGAAGAACATAAGGACCTCATTGCAGGAGTGGACATTAATGCAGAATATTTACGTGCCTGTAACTGCATCCCTGGTTCCCGCCTCCGAGGTGGGTGTTGCGTAGTTTAGAGTATTTTGTTTGTTTTTAGCCCAAGTCCTGCTGGCTAGTGATTTCAGAATTTTGTTGCTACTCTGGTTGCTAACTGTGGTTATACTTGCAGTAGTCTGAGAAAAGAAAGAGACCGGGTCGAAACAAAATTTTAAAAATTTTTCGGTATTCGTTTTTATCGTCTTAAATTGAACTCCTTTATTCATGCTTCAAATAGTGTTAGCGTTGGTCTTGTAGGAGTAGTGTAGAGCTCTTAGCAGTAAAAAAGCGAGAAATCCATCAACATCACATGCGTACGCTATTATCGAGCAGTGCCAGCTCATAAGGCTAGGGTAACTTCGTTTGGTGGTTGGGGAAGTTTCAAGATGCAAATTTGAAGGGATGCACATTAACCTGGCTTCTAAACTTAGTGATTGGATCTCCCGTTTATTAAGTAATTGAACGCCACTACTTCTTAATGGATACGACGATAAGTTTGAGTGGCATTTTGCTAGCACATCCTGGGTCACAATCCAATACAAACCCTTCATCGTTTCGTTTCAAACGACTCCTCTCGGCCTTAATGCGTGAAGCCCTTACTTTCTTCCTTTCCAATAATTACCAGTAGTCTAAATCGTTCCGTTTAATCGTATTACTGCCACTTAATCTGCAACTTCTTCTTTGTTTCTCATTTTTCTTCAAATTTTTGTAACAATAAAACTTTAGAAGAATTCCATGGAGACATTTTTTCCAATTTATAGGTAAAAAAGTAAAGCTTGCCGGAAAAGTTTCTTTCTTGGAGCGTAAACCGGCATTTTCCAGAGACGTAAAACTATGATACGAATGCTTTTTTCTCAATCATATATTTTCTTAAATAAAAAGTGATGCTTAATAACAGTATTGGATATAATGGAATTTACTCGTATATTCATATAGATGGCACTAATTCATATACATACACATTCATGTGGGTTGTGCTTTCGCGATATATGTAAAGCACAAACTGTGAATTTGTGCATATGAGTTTACTATACTGAATAGCCATGCCATTTTTAAGGATCGCTCAACGCTTCCTGACGAGTTCTAAATTACCCATCTTGAGACGCGACCTTACCAAGCAATTTCTTTGTTTCTGAACAAATTCGTTGCCCTTATACATTTTTTCGCACACGCACGGAAATATGCACAAACGCGCTTCTATCTACAACTCTACACCCTAGTACAGCATACAAACAGCCATTTCTGTCAAAAGCGTTGCTTACTTTCGCGTCACAATCTAAATTGCGGCCACTACATCACCAAAAATTTGCAGAAAACTGCAATGAGTTTTTGATTTGTTGCTGCTATTGTGTGCTTGTTGTTGTTGTTTGTTTTATACAATGTTTGTGAACGAAATTTTCCCGCCTGCCAGTATGAATTGAGAATGCGAGGTATGTGAAAAAGCGAAAAGTGTTAAACGAAAAGTGAAAAGTGAATGGTAAAGCAAAAGCTTCATGAATGAGTTAGTGAGTGAGTGAGTGGTGAGCGTCGCGATGCGTTGAGTATAAGCACAGAGTGTATGAATTTGCAATCCTCTATGCTGCGATGTCAGTTTTTGACTGATTAAGGCGAATGTGTTCAACAACTTCCGCAGCGGACAATGTTGACAACAACACCAATAGCGAGGTTGTCGAGCGTTTTCTGTTAAGCGAGGCGATGATGTTGCTTAGAAAATGGAAAAAACGCACAGTGAAAAAACAAAGTGAAAAACTTTTCACTTGTGTATGTTTGTGGTATGTAAGTGTTTTTTGCACATGTGTATGTGTGTGTTGCGTACATTTGTCTGTTTAGCTTGCACACGAAAGGTGCCCTTTAGAACGTTTGTTTTGAAATTCAAAAATTAATTAATAGTTAATTTAATTCGTAATAAAAAAATGTAAGAAAAAGAATTTAAAAAGAGGGATATTGAATCTGGATATTAAAACAAATTAAACTAAATTTTAATTAAAAATAGTGTTTATTTGAAGGCACGCACGCTATTGCACTAGAAAATTATATTTATTCACAAACCGTTAATTACCGGCATCCGGCCAAATAAAGGGTTTTTCAATAAGGGCGGGTAGATGTTGAAATGGAATAAAACAAGCTGTGTGTGAGTTATTGAGAAAATTATTTTTTTATTTGAAAGGCGCATATATGGCAATAAGTGTGGAATATGACATCATTCAAATGCCCGCCTCGGCTTCTTACGGTGAGACGGATCCGAGTGGCCCAATTTTCAATGACTCTTCCGCTTAGATCCGGCTGAATTTGAGCGATGGCCTGTGTTATGTTCACCTTTAGAACATCGGTCGATTGTGGTTTATTTGCATAAACCTGAGACTTCAAGAAACCCCACAGGAAAAAGTCTAGCGGGGTCAAATCGCATGACCTTGGTGGCCAATTCACATCACCCCTGCGAGAGATAACCTTACCCTCAAATCGTTCATGCAGAATGTCAATCGTGGCGTTTGCTGTGTGGCGCGTCGGCCCAAAATCCACACCAAACGGTAACTTTTTGAGGATGCATTATCACCTGGTGAACCTCGTGTGGATTGGTGTCGTCCCATATATGGCAATTTTGTTTGTTAACACAGCCATTCATCCAAAAATGCGTCGTCACTAAAGATGATCTTTCGTCACTAAAGATGATCTTTCGCCAAAAACTGGGGTTTTCTTCCAAACGATTCGAAGCCCAGTCAGCGAACCAACGGCGTTGTCTATGGTCATCAACTTTTTGCTCCTGGGTCAGTTGGATCTTGTACGGGTGTAAGCCCAAGTCCCGACGCAAAATTTGCCAAGTTGAAGTCTGCGAAAGGCCAAGTTCTTGTGCACGGCGAGGAATAGACTGCCTCGGGTTCTGCTGTACACTTTCACGGACCGCGGCAATGTTCTCGGCGTTCCTTGAACGTACAGGTGATAGGCTGTACAGGCTCATTGTTTACTGTCCCGGTCGTCTCAAATTTGGCAACCAAACGTTGAAGAGTCGACTTTGAAGGGCCACCACGTCTACCGAAAAATGGGCGCAATGCGCGCAACGTTTGCGTTAATGAACACTCATTTTGATTATAAAGTTTTATCATTTGAACGTGCTGTTCAATCGTGTAACTTGCCATGATGATTTGGCATAAACAACTGAATAATAAACAAAAGATTTGACAGATGTCACCAAAACAAAATGGCTGCCACAGGGCGCCAAAATCGACCCGCGCCAATTGAAAACCCCTTTATTTGTATTTTATTTTCAAAGCGTTATCCTGAAGGGCTCTGCAGTATGGTCCTGAGCAGTTTAGTACAATGGTGATAATAACACGACATTACTCCTGTAATCTCAATTTAAAGTTATGCAACCATCAACAGAGAAAAAAAAAACTATCGTTCTATAATAGTAGAAAAAATTGTGGTCATGGTAGACCATTTGGGGCCAGTATTGCATATTGTGCTCTATTATGGCGCACTTGTTTTATATGTTTTTTTTTGTGTGTGGAAATGATTTGGACTGACCTCCAGTATTCAGCAAGCAAGACCTAAAGTTTTCAGCATTGGGTACATAAATCAAGCCGGGCAAATGTCCAACTAATGTTTACGGAACGCTGAAATTTAGTGTACCTAACTCATGTCGGCACACGTACATATGTACCAACAAATCAAGCGAGTGGCCGAGTGATTTGTTTGACTTGCAGCAGCGTTGATGACCCCCGCTCTACAGTCATTTAACTACATGAAGTTTATGAAACAACCAAAGAGTGTTAGCTCATACTTTGTTTTTGCTTTCTTTTTCTTGATATTTATTGCACACTTTTCACAAGTTGCTTGGTTTGGTTTTTTTTCTAATTTTGCTTGCTACAGAGGCACGTTGTTATTGTTGGGTCTTTGGGTCTTCCCAACTCCACAGATCTGCCCGCTTCTTACTGTTATATCCTCATCTTTTTGCATAAATCATTGAGCCGTTGTGATGAAGAATCTACTGGTATTTTTTTATACTATTGTCGGCTATCCAAATTACTAGAGCATTTTCTACAGCTTCTTTAAAAATTAATTGGAAAGTGGAAAATTTTGCGCTTACAGTACTTAGTTTGTCTAAAATTACAATTTTTTTCCAAACTGATTGCTTTCCTTTCTTTGAGTTTTCTTTTTGTTGACATTATATATATAATATATCATTGGCCGTCAACTATCTGTGCGATCCTTCTGCCAGAGAAATGTGAGACACAGATGGCGCTCCAAGCAGAAAGAAGGCGTTGTTCCTATGCAACGACAGGTGGCCAGTCCCACTACTTAGAACTATGTAGTAGATTAACGAAACCAACGTAAGACTGAGTCGTGTGGAGGCCCTATGCTGCCGAGAGGAGTGAACAAGGAAAAAAAATATTGCCACTTATACCCTTTTTGGGGTTTGGCCGAGCTCCTCCTCCTATTTGTGGTGTGCGTCTTGATGTTGGAGGGACCTACAGTTTTAAGCCGACTCCGAATGGCAGATATTTTTTATGAGGAGCTTTTTCGTGGCAGAAATACACTCGGAGGTTTTCCATTGCCTGCCGAGAGGCGACCGATATTGGAAAGAACTTTTTAATTTTGTTGTTTCACCGAGATTCGAACCTACGCTCTCTCCGAATTCTGAATGGTAGTTACGCACCAACCTATTTGGCTACGGCGGCCGACATTATGGAGCTCTAATAAAGTTGAAGCCGAAATAAATTTTTAAAACTATAAAAATGTTTTTTTTTCACCTGTTATTAGAAATAAATCAGAGCAAATGGCTTTGAGATTTCTTCTCTTTTCTCTTCGCACAAAATGCCACAACCTTAAAATTTGCGATTGACGTTTTGGAAAAGGGTGCGTTAGGTAACTTTGAATGAGATTTTAGAGGAGTACTTTCATCAACATGATACTGATAAATGGCATAGTGCACAACCATCAGAATAAGACCAAAAACATTTTTTTTGTTGTGATTTAGAAACCGTGAAAGCGGAATTCTGTAATTCGAGTATCGTGCGAAGTACAGGGTACATATCTACCCCTGGCCATACATAATACCAACCACTCACGAATAATCGTTTACAAGTAATATCGACAACATTTTTTCCTTAAAAGAATACTCTTTAAACTTTCGAATAATGCATGGAGGAAAAAAATGTCGTTATTCGGCCTTATTGAACAAGCCTAAGCTAGTAACTAAAACTACTTTCCTTCAATTGAATTAAGGGAATCATATTTTCAGCTCTATAAAAAATTAAAAAAATTGAGTATGAAGTAGGATAGAGGAAATATGAGCTGTATTTAGTCTGAGAACGGTTTTAGTTCGCGCTCTTAGGTGGATCTGAAGGGTTCGAAATATTTCTGTTTTTCTTTTTGAAGAGAAACTTCTTTAGGCGCGTCGGGGGCCCCAAGGCAGATTGAAAATAGGCGAGTGAAACGGTAAGTTCGGAGCGTTACCGAAATCCGTCAAATGGGCGGGGCCAAGGAGCAGCTGCTCCTTCCCACTCTCGCCTATTCGCTCTCTCTCATTAATTTGTATATGCATGTTATGTTCCGCAATTATCTCTTTTATATATTGTACAAGTAAATAGCGTGTGGAGTCTATAATAGAGGATTTTCGCTTTAAAAATTAGTTTGACACTGGTATTTGAACAAATTTCTATTGAAGAATACTTAGTTACACAACGAAATACTTCGTCTGGCCTTCTTCTAGAAGATAAACCAGTGCAAAAATGCAAACGTCTCTAGCACAACCTGTAGCGAATAATTTCGAAATAATATGAACTGAAATGTATATAGCACACAAGTAAGCATTGAAGTAGACTGGCGACATGCAGGCAACCGACAATCGACAACCGACAACGGGTATTATAGATAGCCATAGCCCGTGCAAATGAGGGCTGTGTGTGAGTATCAGATAAAGCGCCGATTGAATGTGTGTAAGCGGGAAAGCAATAAGAAACTGCTGTGAAGTAAATAGATGGTAGGTATGGAGGAGACGAAGCGATACAATGAGTGCGTTTGCCAAACGAGTGACGATAGTTGAAGTAGAAGGTTGTAAAATGGCATTTCAATCGTTTCGGTGATCAAAGCAAATTGATTAACGCGCCAAAAGTAGGCAAAAAATACCATTGGAAGTGCAAAGAAATGTCAGCGTCAAGTGCAACACTGCACCCAAGTGTCAAATTTGAAGCTAATAAGGACAAAAAAAAAAAATAGTACAAATTTATGTGGAGTGATATAGAAAAAAAAAAATGAAAACCTGAATTTAACACGGGAGAGGGGGGAGAGATCTAAACCGGGGCTCCCATGCATGGAACAACCAACTTAGAAGTTTCACTCCTACCGTGCGTGAGTCTGACAGACCCTAGTTTTTTTTTTTGTGTTGTTTTCGAAAGAAAAAAATATATATTATATTTCGTTAGTACATAGGAGTCAAGTCCACTATACTCGTAATAATGCAACTTGTGTAATAGAAAGCGGGCGGAAGTGATTGAAGTTTTACGCCTTAGTACGAGTTTTGATCAACACGCCGTATGCGCAACTTTTTAAGTGACATTAAGAAGCAAGAAATTTGACAAGAATAACAACTTTTAAAATAGCACAATTCTATGGATTTGCACACAATCAAGAAAAGTGACCTGTGCAGCATTCTGCAAAATTAAACCATTTTAGGGTTCCATTCATGCTGTTACAACAAAACCAAGCACCATAGTAATATAAAAGAGTTCGAACAAGAACAGAAAGCCTTGTAAGCACTTCGTCTCACAATAAAATTCTCCAAAATTATAAAAATTCTGCTCAAAAACTCTTCCTTCCTCGCAATATTTGCTAAACAAAATTTTTAGTCTCCCGTTTCTGCGCTTATTTCCCCTCCAACAAATTAACTTTCCGACTAGACAGTTGCGGACTAGACAAAGCGTTTTACTTAACTAAAACACAACAAAAACCAGCTTTTCACCAGACGCGTTATTCGCTTTAGTTTTTGTGCTTAAACCTGCAGCACAAAAAAAAAAAATACAATTAAAAAGATAGAATTGCTTGCTTGCTAGTCAAAAACAAGTACTCTATATTTTATTTTTATTTTCTCACATCTGTACCGCAATTATGTAGCTACAATTGCAGATCCTTTGTTACTTGTCACATTGCCATGGCGCCGTGCACCTCACGCACCCTCCGCTGTCATTTGGTGCGTCCGACTGTCCAGCAGCACTAGACCGTTGTCCACTATGTCTATGTTATTGTTATTTCAGTCTAGCTTGTGAATTTGTTTCTATTGCAATTGTGAAGTGGTTGCAGTCATCGTCCTGCACTTCATTTGGTTGCAATTTCATATTTTTTGTTTCGTTTTTGTGTTGTTTTTTTGTCAGCTCGGCACTCGCGTGATACTCTTTTGCACTTTGTTTTGACTTCTGTTATATTGCGCGTCTGTTTTGAGTGCTCGTAGTGCCCTATTGTTTGCTTACTTCTACGTACATATGTATGTGTGTGACTATATAAGAACATATAGGTATAAATGTGTGTGAATTCGTATTGCATAGTCTGCTCTGCAACGTCAGTTTTTTGCTGCTTTTTTATGCTGCTTTTGGGTGGGCCGCCATATCTCTTCTCGACGCCTTTATCAACAAAGGATTCGCTATGAGCTGCTCTGCCTGCTTTGCCACCTCCATCACTACTAATTCCTGTTATCTGCTGCAAATTCAGTCAACATTTGTCCGTTTGTCCAGCGCATATATTATTTGGTGAATTTATGTTTGCAGTGCGTTTTATGATGTTATTTATTGTTATAGTAATACATTAGATTTTTTTTGTAGAGCTTCATCTTTTGTTTTCGAATTGCTTTCAACTTTTTTCGACACTCGAATCAAACATAATTTTTGTTAAAGTGTTAGAGAAAATAAAAACAAAATACACGCATGTTCGACATAAGCTAAGATCTTTCCTCCTCTGAGTCATATGGACAATTCATCAAGCTCATATAATGTATATTCGAGCTCTTCATCCCTACATATACCTATACATAAATGTACGTTCTCAAAGAAGCATCACTTAAATAAAATTGTCTACTAATTTCAATATTTTATTACGTTATTTGAAATAATATTAATTGCAAATACTTTTTGCATGACTCTTTGATCAGCAGCGTGTTGCCACCTATATGTAATTCAAATGGATAAATGTGTTCAAAACCAGAAATAAATATTCGAGAACAGATGCCAAAGTAAACGCATTTAAGAAAACTTCAGTCCAAAAACATTTATTTTGCTAGCACTGTCACCCGAAGAATGTAAAAAAAGTAAGTAAAAGTAAAAAAAGTAAACTCAAAAAACGGTGTAGAGTAGCCACAATTGATCTAGTCCAAAGAACAGCCTGCCTCGTGATAACAGGATGCTTAAGTACAACACCTACTATGGCTCTAAATACGTTGCTTCACTTGTTCCCTATCGATCTGGCTGGCAAAGCGATTGCAGCGAAAGCAGCGACACGCATGAATGCCATATCGAAATGGAAAAAGTATCTTGGCCATTCGGCCATACTGAACAGGAACACTCTTATCTCTTCCGACATAGACTATCATGTAAGTCTTCCATCACCACCCATGCTATTCTCCTGTTCACTCCCAACCAGGGAAGAATGGAAGACAAATCTTTCCGAAATCGATGACCCTCTGATTATATATAAGATGGTTCAAAATAAGACGGTAAGGTGGGATTTGGAATCTTTTTCAATTCCCCTCACAACAATCTATCATTTAGAGTACCCGACTACTGTAGTATATTCCAAGCGGAAGTATGCGCTATCTGGTGTGCTGCGAAAACTATCTTAGAAAAGAGAATATCACTAGAGGATATCCACTTTTTCGCTGACAGTCAAGCGGCCGTTCGAGCACTCAGCTCCTCTTATACCCACTCAGATGTGGTTCGATCCTGTCTCTTATCTCTTAACGAGATAAGTGTTCAGAATTCTGTCCAAGTTATCTGGATACCGGGCCACAGTGGATTCGAAGGTAACTGCAAAGCTGATGAGCTCGCGAGAGCTGGAGCTGCGCAATCAAATGTGCGTAACTTACCCACAATCCACATTCCGCTCTCAACATGTAAAATGATCATTGATCGAGAATTTCACAGCATTGCTGATCGGAGGTGGCGAGTGGAAACTACTTGCGTTACGACAGGACAAATTTGGCCATCCTACAATCTGAAACAGACAAAAACCCTTATAAGTCTATCGAAACACGAACTAAGGCATATAATATCTCTTATCACCGGCCACTGCATTTTGGGCACTCACGCACGTCGGCTCGGGGCTCCTCAAAACGACCTGTGCAGATACTGTGAGGACGAAGATGAGGAAGTATCGAGCAGGCATTTGCTGTGCAGTTGTCCCGGCCTAGCCAGAAGTCGACTCGCTCTTTTAGGCTCTCCAACAATTGACAATCTTTCAGTACTCTCGGACCTGAAAATCGAATCTCTCATTAAATTTTCGAAACAAATTAATATTTTGGAACAAAATAATGAGCTCTAGGGCAACACAACGGGCCCAACTTGCGGTCTATGTGGCACTCCGATGCGGGGTCACCCTTAAACCAACCAACCAACCAAGTAAAAGTAATGGAAGTATAGAAATTCATTACACAGAAAATTACATTAAATATGAAACGATGTGAATAATAAACCTAAGTAGTAAATTAAATCTTTCGTTTTTGGGCGTTTACAACATTCAAAGAAAGGAAACTGTATTCCAGAAATATTTTTATATGGTGTTTTTAGCTTTTAAGATAAAATTAAAAAATGGTTAAAATGTTTAACATAATATTGTGAGTGCGGTAATGAAATTCGAAAAACTAGACTTAACTAAAAGCAATTTATTTTTATATTGCATTGGCACCCATAAAATATTTGTTTGGGGAAAAAGAAAAACATTATTTTCTCGGTAGATGTCAGTGATCGACGTAACGAAACTAACCATGAAACAATTTAAAGTTTTGGCTCATTAAAAAAATATGCTTGAGCAGCGTTGCCACCTAATTTTTGTGAAGTGTGAATATCTTTGCTCCCAAAGAGAAGTCTCAATTTCGCACCCTTTGTTTCTGTCCGTACTTGGCTGCTTGCTCTTTTTTGACGCTGTTTATTGAAATTATGTGAATAAATAAAAAATGCAAAACATTCTCAAAATCAACTCTTAAATTCCATATGTAAGCACTTGCTTGCCGCAATCTCTAAGCAACAATTAAATTTTTAAATATTCACAACCAAAACAAAAAAACAAATAAAGTAAGCTAAGCATGGAAACTACTTTGTAATTTTGTCAACTCCCATTGCACTGCCAATGACAGTAGCAGAACAACAATAGAAATTTTATGAAAAACAAAACAGCACAAATAACGAAACCATGTTAAAGGGCAGAGCAAAAGGCAAATGAGTGGGCCTTGGACCAAAGGATACAACTGTAGTGCTGACGGAAAATATGAAAATGCCAGCGGTAATAAAAACCAGGAAGTGTGCACGGCATTCAATTAATTTTTAACTACTGCAACGCTGTGGGGGTATTACAACAAAAAAAAGGGGGAAAAAGTAGAGCGCACGAGAGTTGGTATTAATATTTATTTTAAGTTATTTATAAACAGACGAAAGCAATAAAATTATTAAGCCAAGTGCCTTTCAGAATGCGATTAAATTAGTTTAGAAATGAAGACTTATTTAGGCTAGGAAGATCGATGAAGCAGAATGTACCTACAAAATTCAGCCAATTATGCTGGCATACCAAGGGACATCTTTTGAACGACTCAAGGGCAAAAATATATTTTTGTACAAGGTTCTAGAAACTACGAAAAATTATTTGTTTACTATAATTTTTTAAACAGGTGCAGCCATGCGGAAATAGGAGTTTGAGTTCAAGTCTCAAAGGAATGAAGCATACAAATTTAATTTGAAGTATGGACGTAATAATTTTGTCTCTAGGCTTGCTTAATACCAATATTTAGTCAAGTCAAATCCTTTTTCTTAACCACACATTAATAGCGTCACAAGTTTTGGCTGTACCATTTTGAGTTCCTGATGTAACTTTATGTGCGTAAAGGGTTTCTTAAATTTTTTCAATTTCGTCATCGGCTATCACGAAGATACCAAACTGTACATCTAGACAAGAAGTGTTTAAAAATTATTCTTGCGCTCTGTGATCCAACGTTTTGAACATAAAAAATCTCGATATATTGTACTACTGTGGGCAAAAAGTAAGGTGAATTTGGTTGTAAAATGAAAAATCTTTATTTATTTTTGTAAATCAATTTCATCCCCCCTGCAAAATAATCCCCTCTCGATGAAATACACTTATGCCAACGATTTTTCCAATCCCCGAAACATGCCAAATAGTCCATTTCCGGTATAGCCATCAGCACCTTCTTCGATTCAGCTTTTATCTCCTCAGTCGACTCGAAATGCGTTCCCCGGAGTGGTCTCTTGAGTTTTGGGAATAGCCAGAAGTCACACGGAGCCAAATCAGGCGAATACGGTGGTTGCGTAACGACATGCGTGGAATTTTTGGCGAAATGGTCACAAAAAACGAGTGCAGTGTGAGACGGTGCATTATCGTGATGCAAAAACCAAGAGTTGTTGGCCCATAATTCTGGTCTTTTTAGATGAATTGCTTCACGTAAACGACGCATAACTCTCAAATAATATTCCTTATTAACAGTTTGGCCAGGTGGAAGGAATTCATAGAGCACCACACCACGAAAATCGAAAAAAACTGTCATCTTGACCTTTGTTTTTGAACGACTTTGACGTGCTCTTTTCGGTCTGGTCTCGCCTTTAGCACGATATTCGCTTGATTGGTCGGTTGTTTCAGGATCGTAAGGATAAATCCAAGTCTCATCTCCCGTGATGATGCATTTGAGCTTGTCCTGATAGTCTGAAAGCATTGTTTCACACACATCAACGCGACGACTTTTTTCCAAGAAATTGAGAGTTTTCGGTACCAAACGAGATTTGACTTTTCGTAGGCCCAAATGGTCTTTCAAAATGGTTTTCACAGATCCTTCTGATATTCCGATCATATCAGTAAGTTCTTTAACAGTCAACCGACGATTTTTGAGCACTAACTCCTTCACTTTATTGACGTGTTGGTCATCTGTTGACGTCGATGGTCGTCCGGAGCGCTCCAAGTCATCAACACGTTCTCGACCCTCTTTGAAGTCTTTGTACCACTTATAAACATTTTTCTGCGACATGGTCGAATCACCAAATGCCATCTGCAACATGCTAAACGTTTCCGTAGCCGAAATTTCATTCCGCAAACAAAATTTGATGGCACTTCTCTGCTCAATCAAATCAGACATTGTAAAAATCGAAAAATGCACTCTTGGTCGTTTGGTAGACACAAGCGTAAATATTATATATTACTGATAATGACATTCACATGAAAGTTGGCCCAGATGTTATTAACAGTGCTGCCAACTCATGAAAAAAATAACTAGAGCGAAATTTTAATCCCGCAAAGTTTGACAAATGCATTCACCTTACTTTTTGCCCACAGTAGTATATTGCACGTTTTTTCCAATCTGTTTTAGAGTTTGCGGCTCTTTAAGAAGGGTTTCAAAAAAGGGAAACCCTTTTAGTTAACAAGAACTAACACAGCTTGGAACTAAAGTCATTTATCTAGAAACCTTTAAATTTCTTCACCCACCATCATTTGTTGCTGTATGCTTAAAGTCTTTCCGAATCTTTTCTTTCCACTTCTTTTGTTGGAGTAAAAAATTCTTTTAATACTACAGTTCGCCCTAAAACTACTTTTCATCAACCTTCAACTTCCACAAATTTACCTCAATTTTTCTGTTTTGTTTTTCAGCTTTCAACTCCAACAGTTTTGTTATTTGTAAACTAGCTTATCTTAGCACATACTTTACTCTCTGATAACTATTACTCCTCCGTTAATTTGAATCTACTTTAATATTCTCAATGTTTACTTCATCCATTTTTCCGTCTTTCACCGCTGTTTGCACATTTTTATTGTTTAATTAGCCTAGATTTCTGAGGAAGGAATAGGTATACCTACCAAATAAAGAAAAAAAAAATAACTAAAATAAATACCTACCACAAATAAATAAAATGTGGCAACAAAGTAGAAATTGTGAATTTGTAAATAAATATTTCGTTGAGTGAACAAATAACAAGTCGATAGTAAAGCAATAGCTTTTAACTGCATTTTTGAAGGGGATATGATGTTGAAATAGTTCAGGCTTTCATGCATGAAATATCTATCTTAATAAGCCAAAGGTGAGCTGGGGAGCGAGATGTATTTAATGATTGCTGTACTTGAATTAGTAGCACACATAGTTCGTGTAAATTAGGTAGGATCAACGAGATGCCCCGAAAAGAAAGACTACGTCCTTTACGTCATCCCAAGCCAATCCTTCTAGAGAAACTGCATCGAGACTATTCAACTCTTCGAAGAAGTGACTGAAAAGCAAACATCTGAAATGAAAATCTGAATAGTTAAATCAAATTTGCCTTTTGCGATCTGTGTTTAGTAACCATTCAAGCTTTTCTCTACTTGTTAATACAGGAGACTCAAATTAACATGCATGAATATTGGACAAAGGTCACCAGTCTCACTGACCTCTCAATTCCATAGATCTTGGCATTAAAAACAGTACATTGCTCTGGAAATATGCTCTTCTCTAAGAGAGTGTGGCTACGAGAAGGAGCCAATTGCTATTCCAATATGCATTTCTGATGCGCTGGAGAATATTAGAATATCACTTATCTTGGTCACTGACGAGGAAGTAGATGTCAAAGTGACGTAAAAGTGAAAAATTGTATGTTCAACTCCCTTTTGTTCACAATGCAAAGGCATGACCTTACTCCGTTATCCGTAGCCTGCAAGTCGCGATATGGCATAGAGAGCCAGGTGTAGATCAATTTAGAGGATTTAGCGGATTTTAGATTGAAATAAAATATCAAAAATTTGTATTAGTTTTGTGTAAAACCACTTATAACATTTGTTTTTTTAAAGATAATCACTCAAATGTTGGCCGCAACTGCGCCGTCATTCGGCCATCCGAAAACACCAATTTTGAATGACTAGCTGGAGGACTTCGGTCGGTATTTCGTGAATAACTTTAGTAATGTTGGTTTTTACTGCCTCAATCGAAATTGGTTTATCCACAAAGCATTTAAACTTAACATACATACAAATAAAAGCCCAAAGGTGTGATATCAAGCGATAATGATGGCCAATCCACTGGTCCGAGACGAGAGATAAATTGCTCACCGAAAAATGACGCAGTAAATTCATTATTTCACGGGCTGTATGGCAAGTAGCACCGTCTTGTTGGAAGCGGCTTCAATTTCCGGAATCAAAATGTCGTTTAACATGACCCGATTGTTTTCAATGGCTGTAATTGATATTCTTGAATGGCTTCGAGTTGCTCTTCAGTCCAAATATGGCAATTTTTCTTAATGACGTAGCCATTCGTTTAAACGTTGTTGAGGCGGTAAGTCTTTCCATGATGAAATGTCAATGAAAAAAAAGATAAATAAATAATTGGCGCACACACTTTTGTTAGGTGTTTGGCGGAGCTCATCATCCTATTTGTGGTGTGCGTCTTAATATTTTTTATGAAGAGCTTTTTCATGGCAGAAATACACTCGGAGGTTTGCCGTTGCCTGTCGAGGGGCGACCGCTATTTTGGGGATTCACGGAGATTCGAATCAACGAATCCGAATTCCGAATGGTAGTCACGCACCAACCCATTCGGCTACGGTGGCCGGCATATCTATGAATACTTAAAAAATATGTATATAGTTTGACCGTAGTCACGCGTGATCTGTCAAAAAACCCCTATTGGATAAAGTATCTCGAATCTGATCACCCTTTAGAAGTGTTGACCTACAAAGTTAATCTCTCTCTTGCCTTTATCCACTGACCTTTCATGTAGATTGTATTATTACGAAGTGCGATTTTATTTGAAGTTAAGTTATTTTAAATAATGTTAGTGCAAGTGAAGTTGATTTAAGGGGTTACATGGTTTTCGTTGGTTCAAAAAATCGATTTATTTTTTTTTGGCCTATTAATATCTACAACATCTCAGGAATATTATCCAAAATTTTCAAGTCGATCTGAATAATAGTTTCGGAGATACAGCCTTTGGAAGGTGTGCGCTCCAAGCCACTTTTATTGTTACTAAAAACTTTAAACGTGTTTTTCTCGGAACCGTGTTTTCAAAGTCGGTTGTAAATTTTCTCGAAAACTACTCCACCGATCTTGATGAAATTTTACACAAGTATTCGAAATACAATTTACTCGTGCTTGCACGAAGAATTTTCTTTTTTTTTTCAATTACAACTACTTAAAAAAAAGAAAAAAAAATATCAAGCAAAATAGCCCGAAATTTTCATTTTTTTTTAAAAATGTCTGCAAAATTCCAATTTTTACTTTTTTTTTTAATGAAATTTTACACAAGTGTTCGAAATACCATTTACTCGTGCTTGAACGAAGAATTTTTTTTTTTCAATTACAACTACTTAAAAAAAAACAAAATATCAAGCAAAATTGCCCGAAATTTTCATTTTTTGGGAAAAATGTCTGCCAAAATTCCAATTTTTACTTTTTTTTCTTTCCTTCTTTCAAGCACGAGTCTTAACTTATGGTCTTAACTGAAACACTTATTTGTGTTTTTTTCATTTTTGATGAGCCTGTCAGGAGTTATGCTGACAACGCGGACGCACCTTTTTTTCGAGGGGTCACCGGAAATGACGTCATAATGGAGGAGTTTTAATTTAATTTTTTTTTTTTTTGAAAATTTCAGAAAATATTCTTTAAATATGTATCTATAAGACAGAAAAAAGTTTGAATTAAATAAATCATTTTTTACATAGAAAAAAAAAAATATTGAAAATAGGCATTTTTTTACCCGACGAAACCCATGTAACCCCTTAATTAAATTAACCTAACTTAACTAACGTTAATTTAAGTCAAGTGTAATGTGTACATATGTATATGAGCATATATGTGCCCTTTCGAAATTTTCTAATTTAATTATATGAATTCATCGGCTAGTCGCAGCCTTTTACATCCTTAATCGATGTTTAATTTCCCTACTCTTCTAGTTGGTTTGCTACTGTTTATTTTATTTCCTTATGCAAATCATATCTTCAGGCGCGTTAGTATTCAACTGTACGGGTTATCGTACGCTTATCTATACAGTTTATCTACACACAATCATTTTTATCGCATAGAATTACCGTTATATTTGTTACAGTGTTTGGTTTCTCTCTTTTTTATGGCAGCGTCTGATGTGGGTGGGGAGATAAGAGTTGATTGCCGCTTTTTGCGTTTAATTTTTTTGTTTTGTTTTTTATGACGGATAGAGAAATTAATTTTATAGTGCATAGAGATAGAAGAAATGAAAACGGCATATCAGACAAAATTATGAACAAATTTTAGCGGCAATTTCCATCTCAAAGTAAACTCAGCTATGCAGGTGAATGAATAATTTCGAAAGCTGGAGGTTTTTTCAAAATTTGTTTTTTTTTTTTGTAAAAGATAGTTTTACCGTCATTTTGCACACAGTTTTTGCATTTCAACTACTCTGGCTTTATCTAATATTTTTTGATAAATACAGAGACAGAGCAGTTTTCTTGTTTTTTCTATGGTTTTGTATGCCTTTCGCATACTTCTTCCATTCGCAGCTGATATTTCATTTAATGAATTGGCCTTCGATTGACATTTGCAATTTAGTTTTCTGTTTTTTGCCGTTATCGCTTGCCTGTTTGCTTTTGGCCTCTGCTGGCCAAATATTTCGTTCAAGCCACTGCAAAACTTATTGTTTGTATGAGGTTTTTTTTCATGTGTCGTTGTTGTTGCGCAATCTCTTTTGACTTTGATTGACAAGGAGTTGCTGTCGCATGGCTCCAAAAAAAGTAAATAAATAAAGTATGGTCAAGTTGAATTATGCTTATTCTAAATATATTGTCATTCGCATATCTGTCATTCCTGCATTTGCCATGTGAATAGTTTTTCCCCGATTCCTGCTGTTTGCGTTAATGGTAACGACGCATGTAAAAATAAATATACTACAATATTTTTGGTTTGGTTATTTTTGGTAATGTGTACAATTTTCTTGTTCTACTTGTGGGTCCATATCTGTCCTTCCTCCACCTCCCCCTCCTTTGCTCAGGTCACTTATTGCGTTGAGGTTTATTTATTTTGGCAGTTTATTGACTTAACCATTTGGTAGATGCTGTAATCCACTGTACGAAAAAAACTAAATTTGTAATATTATATATTTTATATTGGCAGACACAGTCTTTCTATGATGGAATACCCGAAAATTTGTTCCTTAGTAGAAAGATACAATAAATGTTGCGTAAATTAATGTTTAATGAATATTGTTTATCTCAACTAGTTGCCAAAGATTTTATGGTAAATTTTAATAGATTAGGTACTTCATTGGTAAGCATTTCAGTAGATTTGAACGCTATCGTAGAGTCCTTCCAACATTTGGCCCGTTTCAATTTGCACGATAAGGTAAAGGCCTCACTTAAGCGCCGAATATTCAAATTCAAGAAATATCACCGTCTCAGCGACAATAACAAGTTTTGGGCTTATGGTTGACATGGCTTTAAGAATTGCATTGTTAAGTTCAATTTTTTTTGTTTAAGCTTTTGCAAAATGGTTTTTAGTATTTCAAAATATATACTTGTATACTGAGCATAGGAAACTAAATCCTACTGAGAAAAGGTAATGAATAGTGATGTTGAAAGTGTACTGAAAATCGACAAAAATGTATATTTTATTAAGGTCAATAACAGACTAAATGCAAAATGCCTTGAACGCAACATGGGAATGGTGTAAAAAGAAGGGGCTGTCGATCAACCCTAACAAAATCACAATTATCCCCTTCACAAGAAAAAGAAAGTTGGAGTTTCCTATATTGAAAATAAATGAAACAGTGATAGAACTAAAGGAAGAGGTCAAGTATCTAGGTTTAACCTTAGATAAAAAACTCACTTGGGAATCACATATAAATAATATAACAAAAATCCTTGTGGACAACTAAAGAATTACTAGGGAGATCCTGGGGCCTCAGCCCTAGTATGGCCCTCTGGATATACACCCAAATGCTTAGACCAATCATACTGTATGGGTCACTGGTAAGGTGAAACAAATCTATCCAACAAACAGCGATAACCAAACTGGGAAAAGTACAAAGGCTTGCTTGCCTATGCATTACAGGGGCTATGAGAACTACCCCAACAGCTGGCATGGAAGCTCCTTAATCTCCCACCACTTCATATAGCAATCCAAGAGGAAGCAGCTGCGCAAGCACTCATGCTACACATGAAAGAAAATTTCAATTTAGGCAACCTCACCAGTCACCTAAGTATCCTAAATAAAATCAAAAACACCATAAGTATGGCTCAAGTCTCAGACCACATTGACCCAACCCTCTGTTTCACAAAAGGATACACAGTTACCTTTCCTGAGAGGATCGAGTGGAAAACAAACCCAAAATGGATGATCAAAAACACCTTATGGTGTAGGAGCAGGAGTAGTGGGGCCCAGAATCCACAAATCATTCACTCTCACCAGGGACACCACCATCTTCCAAGCGCAATTATACCCAATAATGGAAGCAGGAAATATCATGCAACGTAGAAACCACAAGAGAGTAAAGATTAGAATACTCTCGGACAGCCAATCAGTTCTAAAAGCTTTAGATAGCTATACCTACAACTCAAAAACTCTTTTAGAATGCCACAAGGCACTCAATAACCTGTCATCCAAAAACAATGTCTCATTAATTTGGGTACCAGGGCATGAGGGATATGACGGCAACGAAAAGGCAGACTTTCAAGCCAAAAAAGATATAAACTTCATCGGACCTAGTCCCATGTTCGGATTCAACAAAAACAGCCTAAAACAAAAAGTAAAATACTGGGCCAAAACTCTTTTAAATCAGCATTGGAACAACGTAGAGAGTCTTAGACACTCCAAAAAGTTCCTAAGTTTCAACGCTAAAATAGCTAACATGGCCCTCACGTTAAACAAAAAGAGCATTCGCACTCTCACAGGTGCCCTCACGGGTCACTTCACCTGCAACAAACACTTACATAAATTAGGCATAACTAACACCAGCACCTGCAGATTTTGCTGCGAAGATAAGGAGTCTATAGAACATCTCATCATCGAATGTCCGGGGTTGACGCATAGAAGGAAAATGTTCTTAAACAAGTTCATGCTTACAGATGAAGACCTTCAATCAGTCCCTCAGAAGGAGCTGGTACAATTCATAAGCATACTTAATTAACGGCCAATAGACAGCGTAGGGTGCACAATAGATCAATATGGTCGCAGTGCTAAAGGGCTATACCTTAACCCCTTACTACCATTAACCATTAAGGTCAATAATACTTAAAATATAACCACTGTTAAAGGGCCCGAGTGTTTAGGGCTGCAAGGAATGGATCAAATTCTAAGGGTATTGCAGAAACTAACCGCCCATCCTACATTCCCAACTCCTTTAAAAAAAAGAGTTACTGGAAGGAAGATGTTTGGACAACAGTGGGATTAACGCAGAATTTTGTTTTCAGTGGCATAAAACAGAAATTGTGCGGTGTGAAGAGTATTTCATTTCAAACGAGATTATATTGAAAGCTTAAAAAAGTTAAAACCATAATTTGCTTTTATAATAGAAATAATTTGAAGCCAGAGAAAATAAACTTGTCACGCCTTAAAGCTGTTTTCTAACTTTATTAATCAAGACTATAATTGTTCCTCACCTTATGATACCCTTTGACTCTCTCAATTTCTCAGGGATTCCACAATCAAAATTTGTCAATTACGAAAATAAGAGGTAAATAGGGGGAATATCAGTTGCCCTCACATGTATTGGCCCGAGGGTTTAAAAAGTGCGAACAAAAATAAAAAAGCGTTTACTGTCACTATTAAGTGGTCTGGAAAGTTAAAGCTTAGTTGAGCAAATGGGCTTAAGATATTCAAGCATATACTATAATATGAAGAAACTGTTTTCAGAAAAACAAGTTACGAGCGGATAAAACCCTAGATGTAGAAGTAAAATTGTTAAGTTAGAATAATTTCTGGGTGAATTCAATCGAAAGAACTTGTTTTGTTGGATTAAGTTCTAATAGTGTCCGAGATTGGCTCTTTCATGCCAACTGTTCACAAGATTTCTCTTGCTTAGGAATACAGTACCTGGCCATTGAATTATGACCGATGGCATTTTTTTTGAAAACTTCAAATATCGGGCAAAATTTTCAATCCAATTTGTGCTTTTCCAAATGAAAAAGGGTATTAGTGGATTTTTAACCTGTTCTTAGATGTTTTTAAGAATTTTCGCCCAATTGGCCCGCTACGATTAGAAAAGGATCAGTTTTTTAGCTTATAAGTAAAAAGTTAAGTGTGCAAGTGCCAGTGCAAATTAATTCGATCTTGTGTGAAGAGAATAAAAAACTAATTGAGATCGTCTGAAGAGTGAAAGAATTGAACAGAGAATATTCATATATCTAAAATATAACAACAGTAAGTACCAAATATACATATTTTTTGAATTTTTCAAGTGGATTATCCTTTTTTTTTCAATTTAACCACTTTTTTTTAGAAAATGGGCCGAAAGTCAGATTTGACATCGGGACATAAGGAACAAATTGCAATTCTTTTGCCAAGAACCTGAGCTATGCAGATTTAGCAAGAACCGTTGGAATATCCAAGGCGTCTGTGGTAAATGTTGCCAAAAAGTGATTTTTCGAACCACGTTTTAGTGGTAACTTCAAACAATCGCCAAAAATTCTAGCCGAGAACGCATCACCTCAACCAGGCAGGATCGCAAAATCGTCCAAAGATTTCTCTGGAACAGAAATGCTTCAAATCGGATGATTTTAAGAGGGTGGTCAGGAATTTGAAGTAAATATTTCGGAAAGAACGTTTCGACGACGCTTATACATACGAAAATGGACTTTTTTGTAGGCGACCAGCAAAAAAGCCAAAACTGACACCGTGTATACGAAATCGGCGGAAATTTTGGGCACAACTGCACAGAGACTTCTCGCGGAATATTGGTGAAAAGTAAGGTTAAAAAAAAAACATTGTTTTCTTTGTCAAATAGCAGTAAGAAGATGTGAATATTGACACTTTTTTGTGGTTTTGTTTTTCTTCTTACAGATCATCTTCAGCGATGAATACCGATCGGAAACGGTCACAAAAACAGCATATTTTGTTCGCAGAAGAGCTGGAGAAGATTGTGTGCATACAAGGGTCAAACACCCCCTTTGGGCATACCTCAAATCGGCAGAATACCAGCGGAATAATACCACAATACAACAGCTTAAGGAAAATATCTAAGATGTGTGGTATAATGACCAAAATCTTAAGATGAAGATAACACAGTGCGTAGCCAGTATGCCTCAACGAATTGCGGCCGTCTTAACAGCAAGTGGTGGGGTTTAAAATAAATATTTTTAATGGAAAAACTGTCAAGAAACTTTTAATAAAAACAAATATGTAAACTTATTTAAATGCTTTAAAACCCTTTGCTTTTTATTGGCTCTCAAAACCATAAATATGTAATTTTTATCATAGATCATAATTCAATGGCCAGGTACTGTATGTATTATGGTTCAAACCTGGGCTCAAATATTAAAAATGCTGCCCTTTCAACTCTTACTAACCTCTTACCCCCTCACAGCAATACTCTGTTCATGAAGCAAAGCTCTGCCATTGTCATTTAGTAGTACCTCGTTGCGAGGAAATAATTGTTTGTCAATTTCCAGGCCCTCAGTCAAAGTGACTCAAAAGTTTCGAGTAACGGTTTTTCAAAAGCCTGTATTAGATAACGGAGGAATTTAGTATTATCAAACCTTCTAAATTTCATCCGGAATTATAGTTTATCATGATATTTATATAGAAAGACTATATATACCTCTGGACTTTTTTTTTGCCAGTACACCTAAACAAATTTCAATCCAGTGCCCGTAATATAGAATAAGAAAAAGGTAACTTTTAGATGTAGCAGGAATTAACAACAAAAATTTAACCGATATTTTTATTGCTTATTAGTAGAGATGTACAGAAAGGATGTAAGTGGAGAAGAAGAGTGTTGGCGAGTTCGTACGAGTATCTTCACTTCGGGTATCAACTAAGTTTCAAAGCTTTACGACTCAGTCTTAGAGCTTTAGCCGTTACGCACAATCTCGTTTTTCAACGATCGCTCATCTCTATCAAATATAATATAAATTAAATTGTTAATTAGATACCCATGAATTATAATCGCTACCCTTATTACATTGTTTCGGAACTCGCAAAATTGGGTTTATTTTAAAATATTTATTAAACATTTGTTCGCAAAAAAAACTTTTAAATTTCAAGAAACAAAAAGATATGTTTATAATAATAATGAGCTATGACCAATACACTCCATGACTCTGCTTCAATTATTTACTCAAACGTCTAACGTCACTCCAATTCCCATGATTTATGCATTACTCTTATAGTTTATAAATATTTGCTTCTGATAGACATAAGCATACAAATCAAATCCAATTGACGTTGTTACTAAGCCATGAGTATCATCACATTGGCAGCCCACTAACCAGGGGTTGACTGGTGGTGCTATGACCAATTATTTCATCATTAATCAGATGCCACATGGTATATCCAGCATCATCAAAGTCGTGCGACTGTGGCAGGAGGACAGACAGATGAACGCGCTGACATTTAGTATTGGCTGATATTCGTAAAGCACACACCAAAAAAAAAAATAAAAATGAGACAAAATAAAAAGCAAGAACTAAGAAGTACCTACACTTTTATTGATTGTTAGTTTTTCCACCTCAATTAAGGAAAGAGAAGTACGCTAAGTGAGTGTATGTGTGAGTGCGGAGTGCAAATCTGGCATGCTTCTTAACTAACACCAATGCTGATATGGCTCCATCAGCTCTCTTTCACTGCTTATCATGCAACGGTTCTATACTTATGCGTCCGCTTTGCCTACACGTTGACCAATTGGCGAGTGCTCAGTACAGCTTCGAAGATTTCATTCAGCATTCACCCCGACTCGAGCTTAAGATTGTGCTTACTAAACTTTTGTTCTGTCTTTTTTCTCCTCTTTGCTCTCGAAGCACTTAACAGCATGTCGGACTTCTCAAGGAATGTAATATTTGCGTAGTGTACGAGTAAATGTTGGATAGGAAAGAGCAGCTGAAAATGAAGGGGGAAAAACATTGAAACGCTAGCGAAAATTTGATGCTGCCACTGGCGTTAAACCTGTATATATATAATTGTCCATTTCTTTTAATTTTTTATACAAACATTCACATGTAATATGTATGGTATGAGTGTGTGTGATATAAATGGTTTTCTGGTTTTACACACGTTCTGTATGCATGTGTGTTTGCGTGAAACATGAGCCTGCATACATTGAGTACGAAATTCTGTCCAGTATGCTGCCAAACAAGATGGATGGATTGTACCATGTAACTCTGGCAGAAGCATTCATTTTTTCAGACCTTTGCCACAACATACTATACTACCATGCTTTTACGCGCAAAAACCCTGCAGGAAAAACCTGAGCAAACGCAATGAAAATTTTACTCATGCATGGAGTAGCGACATCTGTATGTAGAGTATGACATAAACAGACATAATGGCTTAAAATATGGTACGGGGACCTGTTGTTGTTGTTGTTGTTGTAGCAGTATCTTCGCCCTGTCAGTGTAGTGTAATTACCGGTCGTCTTCGTCTAGCTCATCTAACGGTAGGCCCAGGAAACTAGCTGTTTCGACGGGTTGGGTCCAGAGGGAGAGAGGTGTTAGATGAGTGGGTTTGATGGGGCATGTGAAAAGGTGGTTAGTATGTCGGGGTCGATTCTGGATAGGTAGGAGTTTAACCTGCTACAGTATCCAGAATGTAATTGTGCCAAGGTTACGCGGGACTCTCGGGGAAGCTGGAGCTCTTCGTCTGCAATAGGTGGTGGTTGGACTCCGATAACGGCATTCGGAGGTCAGGAGCTTAAGAAGGTGGGGACCTCAAGTGCGTTGGCTTTGAAATATTTTTTACACATTTTTTACAAGAGAATGTATCTTGAAAAGAAGTCATTATTGATGTTTCTAAAAATAAAGTTATATGGCTTAGGAATGCGATGGTTACTCATTTTAATTAGTTTTTAGAGCGACAATTGATAAAACTTAAATTTTGTGTCATAAAAAGTAAATTTTTTAAAAATACCATACCAAAATGTTTTAAATCGAAAAAAAGTTGAATAAAATTTTAGAACATTTCAAAATTAATGAGAGCGTTCCAGAGCTTTGTTTCACTAGAGTTTGGAGTTTTTTATTCAGAAAATTAGCTGAGAAAGGTATATCCCCCTCCTTGAGTGGGATTGTTTGAATTAAAAATACAAAAATAGCTCATTTTTCTCATTTTCGCTTACATTAAATTTTTTGGTAATAAAACTTTTGAAGTTAATCATCAAAAATCAACAAAAATCTAATATTGTTTGTCACATCTAAGAGTCGAACAAAAGGCCTCCTGAAAGGTACGCCAATGATCTACCCCATCGACTGGTGCGGTGGCGGCACCAGCGATTTGCATTTCTCAAATATAACACTGGTACCAAGTTATCGACGCAGTGAAACTAAGTACATATATCAAATCTCATCCGTCGCATTTGTTGCTAGTTGCAAATTATCGGAAAAATATTGGACGACGTTGCTGGCACATTTCCCTGCTATTCAGGGCATTCAGAAGTTGCTTATATAGGCAAAAAAATGCAAACCATCATCAGTAGTTCATCATATAAAAGCAGCGCGCCTACTATTACCAGCGGATTTTCCCTTAGGGTACTTAAAACCATAACCAAGTTTGTATTGTACATGGGTGTAAATGTTATTGAGTTTATTCACGCCAGCAGCGATCCGTTTTTGCCCGCATGCCATATTAGTATGAATATGCGTTATTGTTGGTTTGCCAAGTAAAGTGCTGAGAGGTGTACAAATGTGCTATGAAACAAAATGGAAGTACAGAAAAAGATATTGTAGACCGGCATCCATTATATCGGTCAGCAAAAGGAAAGTGCTTGGTTAGTCCTTCTTCCATATGAGTATGTATACATATATTTATGAATGTATAAGTTTATGGCTGTAGTAATTTCACTTGAAAGGGGCTGCTCCAAGCTGAAGTAATTCTGAGCCTGTATAGAATTATGGAGTAGCGAAAACCAGATAAATATGCCCCTTTCCTTCTCTGAATATCTTCGAATCATCTATAGCTAATGATAAATTCAACGAAATGTACTATCGAAACAGTGCTCAGGTCGACATAAAAGTGTTTAAAGTTGGGATAAAGCTTGGAGTGAAACTCATACAAATATTTCTTTGTAATACGAGTACTTATAGAGGTCGGAACGGCAGTTCAAAAGTTCAAATAATTTCTGGCAAGACCATTTATGTATGAGTCCGATTTCATTGGCATATACCGAGAATACTGGACAAAGTAGTAGAGATTTCTGACATTATTTATTTAACACAAAAAAAAAAATTGTAAGATTTTGTAGCACAAAACCTAAACTTCATCATAAGCGCTAGAGAAACAATGATATTCTGCAAGTGTGGTCCCAGAGTAGAAAATACATGATAATCCGATAGAGCTGAGTGTTGTAACTCTGTTAAATTCGGAAGTGGTTTCCCGTTGAGCTCATCTTTTCCATTGCTTTGGTCCTCCTTCCCTTGCGTAGAGTGTTGTTCTATTTTTGTTTGCCTACCTGTTGTTTGCCGGTAGGCAAAGGACTTACCAGCAGTGTACTATTTCAAAAAAAAAAATCTATAAGCGACAAATTGAGTTTATTTAGAATTGTTCTTAAGATATGATCGTCGTGCTTTTTCCGTTTTTGCGACTTAGTTCCAGAAGCATTTGTACGCGATGCGGCGTCGAGCAGAAGAAGGGCATACCTTGAGGCAATACGGTCGAGGAAAGGACTGTAGGTTCTCTTAATCTGTTCAACTGTGCCTACATGTGGACCCGGATCGCAGGTAAATTATCTCATACGAAGCACCGAAGGCCCTAGTAGCCAGTGTGCAAATTAAGTTAGGGTTATATTGTATAAATCCCCTACAAATAATAATAAATAAATATCTCATACGATATAATGAAATGGAGATCGTCCATCCACTGCACTGCATGGAGATCGTCTATTACAGCATTTTATCCAATCCAATGAACTGTCACTTTGGAGTTTCCACAGATATATTTTCGTTTATAAGAATTCTTACTAGTGGCAAGCTTACAAAGCGAAAAGAGAAATTTAAAAAAAAAAGCTAGACGATTTTGTCTTTTGCTCGAAATTGCAAAAATTGTTCCCATAAATAAGTATTTTGTATTTAATTTTCTGCCCTTTCAATCAACTGTTAACGCCTCACTTCACTTTCTAATACCAATTAGCATTTTTGTTCACTCAAAAGTTTGTTAAGGTTTTGGAATAACGTATGAGTTTTTAGCTATTATCTTTTTAAACAGTAGGTTTAAACAGCTGACGCCCGTTTCGTGTTTTGTTTCACTGTCAAACATCTTCAGTTTAGTCTATAATTTAACTATGAATCATCTTACAAACGATGAACGCTTGCAAATCATTGAATTTTATTATAAAAATGCGTGTTCTGTTAAGAAAGTTTATCGCGCGCTTCTTCCATTTTATGGTCAGTTTAACCGACCTACTGCAGCGGCTATTCGAGCTATTGTGACTAAATTTAGAACCAAATTTACATTATTGGACATCAAACCCCCCTCACGTTTACGTAGAGTGCGAACTGAAGAAAATATCGCAGCTGTATCGGCCAGTGTTAATGATGACCATCAATTATCGATTCTTCGCCGTTCGCAGCAATTGGACCTCTGTTACTCAACAACGTGGAAAATTTTGCGAAAGGATTTAGGTGTGAAGCCTTTCAAAATACAACTGGGGCAAGAATTGAAGCCGAACGACCTACCGCAACGCAGAATTTTTGGTGAATGGGCTCTTGGAAAGTTGGCCGAAGATCCACTTTTTTATCGAAAAATTGTGTTCAGCGACGAGGCTCATTTTTGGATCAAAGGGTACGTAAATAAGCAGAATTGTCGATTTTGGAGTGAAGATCAGCCAGAAGAATTGCAAGAGCTACTAATGTATCCAGAAAAGGTCACAGTTTGGTGCGGTTTATGGGCTGGAGGTATCATTGGACCGTACTTCTTCAAAGATGATGCGAATCGTAACGTAACTGTGAATGGTGAGCGCTACCGTGAAATGATATCCAACTTTTTTTTGGCCAAAATGTAAGAGCTTGACTTGCATGACATGTGGTTTCAGCAAGACGGTTCCACATGCCACACAGCACGCGTAGCAATGGACTTGCTGAGAGGCGAGTTCGGTAAACATTTTATATCACGTTCGGGACCTGTCAATTGGCCACCCAGATCGTGTGATATTAGGTCTTTAGATTATTTTTTGTGGGGCTCATGTCTATTCAGAAGCAGGCTTGTCAATTAACGCATTGGAAGACAACACTAAAGCATTTATATGTGAGATACCGGCCGAAACATTGGAAAGAGTATGCCAAAATTGGACTAAGCGGATTGACCATTTGAAGCGCAGTCGCGGTCAACATTTGCATGAAAGAATCCTCAAACATTAAATTATATAGACTGTACTATAGATTTAAATAAAAATTCCATGCATTTTTCTGAACTTTACGTGTGTTTTTTTGAAAAGCTTTCCTATAGCTCTTAAAAAATCAGACTTTACATTCCAAGATTAGTTAATTCGAACTTTAAAAGTAGTGGTTAGATTTAGAGCGAAGTACAGTAAAATGAAGGTATGGGCGTGTAAACAAAGAATGATGGTATTCTTTACCGACAATACCACTAACGAAAATAGTTGAACAAAATACTGAATTCTTACTTTCGGCTTCGCAACTAGCTAATTTAACATTGCGCAAATAATGTCAACAGCGATAAAAATCAACTCTTTTTGGTATCTAGAAAAAATTGCATGTGGACGTAAAATCATAGATATTACGCGGCATGCTGCATTATTATAATTTTTTTTTTCATTTTTGTTTTCATTTCAATCGCACGGTGTGATGTTATGCGGCAATCGAGAAAAATAAAAGTGGTAAGGAGTATTTTAAAGCTGGTTTATGAACTTTTTAATCTTTAGATTAATAAAAATTAGAGCAATGAATATGCAAAATTTCGAACAACTGACTTTAAAAACATTTTGAAAAATGTTTGGTTACCAAACTTCATATTTTGAAATTTCTCCTATCTGATTTTTATGGCACTTCAATTTAAAATGCATTGCGTTATTTGTTGATGTAAAGCTACAACAAATTTTATTACTTAATAACGCAATTGCCTCTTTGAAGTTCCTCTTCACACTGCTTACTGTGCTTAATTCTAACTCTCTTCTACTTGTCAACGAAAATATTTGATCAATTTGTAAAATGCAGTAAAACAGAACGACAGAGTAACTGAATTTCCATGTAAATAGGATGAATATTACCTTTTCCCACTCATTTCACTTGCCTCCACTAACTGTACTACAGACATATTTTTTAAGTCGTAAGTGATCTTCGAAGGTGTATGTAGGAAAGGGCTCTTTTCATCCTATGCAGAGAGAAATTTTTGCAGTTGCGAGTGGCCAGATGGGGGTGTGTGAGTGTGTATTTACTGTGCTGTTTACGTTCGTGCGTTTGTATGTGAATTCATGTGCTCGCTTGTGTTTATTTGTATACAGTCATGTGTGCTATATGGAAATTAAAAATACACAACTTAGCCCACTTACCTGTCCGGCATTGCTAGGCAGCCGGCAATCCTGCGACAACCAATGTATGTATGTAGACGGGAATGTTTGAATGACTTTTAAGTATATACAAGTATGTGAGCATGTGCAAGAGAGTAGTTTAAAAGAATCGTGGCACTACCAGTGGTGGTGTATCTACCCTGCAGGGAAAACTTAAACTAGTGAAAAAAGTAACTGGTTCAAAACTTGTCTTTGACTTTGACGAGATCAAAATATGCGATCTGGCGTTAATTTCAAGACAATCTCAAAAGCGAAAATATTTCTTATTTGAGATGTCAAAAAAAAAAAAACTTAATACGACTATTATCTTTAGCATAACGAATGTTGCAACAAGGGGTTAATTTATCAAGTGTGTGATTTTTATTCAATTTCAATGAAATGCGGCATATACAATACAACGCCCATTTCACAAATATTACTTATTGTTTCTGTCCCGAAAATATTTATATATTTTGAGATTTTCAGAATTTCAATATCAGTCGCGGCACCATTGTGATGCAGCGGCAATGAAAGTAACATACAAAGGTTAGGTTAGGTTAGCCTGGTTGGCAATAAGCCACGCATAGACCTTTTGGTCCCTAGCGATACCAGATGGATACCGACCTCTATGAATACCTAAAGTAGACATCATGTTGGATGTCAGCGCTTTTGGCGAATCTAAGTAGGGTTGGGAGCTCCGCTTTTGAGACGTCTTCCACACCGTCGAACAGTGGGGCTCCCAGGCATCTTAGTCGCGTTTTTAATAATGCCAGACAAACGTACAGAAGGTGTTCTGAAGTTTCCTCAACATCCCCTCTGCATTTTCTGCATTTGTCCGTGTTCGCAATCCCTATCTTGTGCAGCCAATAGATTGTGACCTGTTAGCATACCTATGATAGTTCTGCAGTCCTTTCGCGAGAGCGTAAGTACGAATTGAGTCAGTTTTTTGTCGTTAGTTCTACACATGACTTTTGTTGTTTTGCATGTGGTCAGGTAAGTCCGCCTAGCTTCTACATGTCTTTTCATGTGGTCGTCCATTTCGTTGTATATTATGTTTAACGGTTTTGGTATGTCATTCTCTTGCTCAAACGGTAGTCTAACAGCACTTTTTGTTATCTCATCTACTATTTCGTTCCCCATAATGCCTTTATGACCAGGCACCCAGTAGATATGCAGCCTACTGTTTCCGATTAGCCTTTCTATGGCCTCCCTGCTCCGTCGAACAATTTTGGACTTAATACGGTATGAGCTTATTGCTCTTATTGCTGCTTGACTATCCACGTATATATTAATTGTTGAGTTCTTTCCTATTCTAGTGTAGGCTAGCTCTGCGGCTTTCCCCACAGCAAAAACTTCCGCTTGGAAAATACTGCTGTGGTCTGGCAGCTTGATAGGCTGCCTTATTCCTATTTTTGAGCAGTAAATACCCGCTCCCACTCCGTCTAGAGTTTTAGAACCGTCTGTATAGATGTGAAGGATTCTATGGCCAGACTTCATGCCTTTGTGCCAATCCTCCTCTCCCATTGTAGTGCGAAACCTTCTCTCCCAATTAAAGTACGGAGTCATGTAGTCCGTGACATAGTTAAATTATACAAATATACCCCGTTTCGTTCGTCAAATTTGATTATATTGAGGGCAATTTCATAATTTCCTTGTTATATGAGTTTACGCCTTTATTAGTTAAACACTTGACTGGCTCATTTAGTCTCCAAGTTTCTACCTTTAAACACAATTGAACAAATTTTGTTTTTAAATGTCATCAAATTTCGATTATAGTTTTATAGACAATTGAACTTTAGTGTAATACGAGTAGAGTTCAAGTTTGAAGAAGCTTAATCGTAGGCTGGCGCTAACTTGGAAGCATTAATCAACTTTTCCTATAAGCGAATTTTTTTCAGTTATTAACAGATGCAGTTCGGGTCGAGATTTTGGTCAACTGGTAATTCATAGTAGCTCACCCACATGAATCTCTGCCTTAGTCGTTTGTTCAAGCTCACCGCTATTTTCGCACGACTTTTTTGGCTTATGTATTCGTATGTAAATAATTTTTCACCCCAGCTACCATCCGCTTCAAAACTGGTTTGACTTCATTATGTTTCAGCTAAGTAGCGATATCATTAATTCAGTCACTAATATTATTTTCAATAAATTCGTATCATACACAAGGATGTCAGAATACAAGGTTTGGTCAACTTAAGCAAAATTGTGAGAGAAACTTTGGTCACAGATGTTTTGTCCAAGAATGATAGAAAGAAGATTGCGCCCATCAGAGCGTACGTGACGTCACGTTTGCTGAGTTGTGCAGTATTGCCAACCATTTGCTCTTCGCAATAAATTTAGTGCTTTTTATACCGAAAATGCAAAAATTTTTAAGTTTCGTGTTTGTTTTTTTTTTTTATTTAAAGCTACCGAAACTTTAGGTTAAAAAAAATGTATTATTATACAAAAGAAGTTTAAAAAAGGCCACTCTGAGAAGATTTTAGTGCTAATGAAAATTTTTTTACTCTTATTAAATTTGATAATTTGAAAGTGCAAATTTAATTTTTAGCTCCATTTAAGGTTATGTAAAAATATTAAATGCCCTTCTCTCAACCCTTCTTAAGATTCAAAACCTTTTTACACATTTTAAAAAGCGTTTGAATTTATTGAATGCGGATTAAAACCATAGAGGTGTAATCGTTTCTTCCGGTCATCAATCCTTAGTGAGACATAGGACATTAAGAGTTATATTCATTGTAAAAATAAACAACAAAATAGCAGAAAATACTAAAGAAACCATAGTGACATTTTTACAAAAAGAGTACCTTATCTAGTTACATAACTTCAAATATAGCAATCAAAGTCGTTCCCTTAACAAAAGAGTCTCGCTTAACAAAAAAAACTCATAAATTAAATTGTACATAAGCATAACACATTTATTTAAAAAAACGCGCATTCTACAGACAATTTGTCACGCATACAAAGTTCTTACTTAACACAATAAAATTTCGTGTTTTATTTTCTTTAAATGGGCATTTAGTGCGTTTTTATATCCAAAGCAAGGCAACTCTGCAGTAGCGAGATAGAGATTTGACTGCCAAAAGCAGAAGAACACCAACAACACCTGCAATCGCGGGCAATGCCACCAGATGTTAAAAAAAAGTAAAGCTAAATAAAGCTGAGTGAATTATTTAAATAATTATTAAAAAATGTATATTTTACAAAATTATAAACATGACATTTTAATTAGAACAGCTAGAAAAATGTCATGAAGAAAGAACTAAAACTCCAAGACAAAAAATAATAAAAATAACAAAAAAAAAATGCTAAATCAAGTTACGAAAATGGTAATCTGGCCATACTGGAGCTAAAATCACGTAACTAATAGGACTATGAATAAGTTCGTTTCGGTTTTACAACAGATGGCGTAACTTGATTATTATTCCATCGATCCACATTTCCAAACATTCATTGGAGAGCTACTGTCGTAAGGCACAAACGTCAGTATAAGTTTTTTATTTGAAGCGTAAACAACAATATTTTTACCACACTTGAAAATTTCGAATTTCGTGCCAAATAATGTGTTTTTGCGGGGAATTCTTCTTCATTATTTTAATATGAAGAAAAAAGCAGCCGAAAGTCATCGTATCTTGGTGGAAGTTTATGGTGAGCATGCTCTATCTGAGCGAACGTGCCAGAAGTGGTTTGCACGCTTTAAAAGTGGTGATTTTGGCTTGGAAGACGAAGAACGCGAGGGTGCGCCGCCAAAGTTCATGGATACCGAATTGGAGGAATTGCTCGATCAAGATCCGGCTCAAACGCAAGAAGAGGTTGCAAAAACTTTGGGAGTTGATCAATCAACCATTTCCAAACGTTTAAAAGCCATGGGAATGATCCGAAAGGTAGGCCATTGGGTGCCGTATGAATTGAAGCCAAGAGACGTTGAACGCCGTTTTATGGCATGCGAACAACTGCTTCAACGGCACAAAAGAAAGGGTTTTTTGCATCGAATTGTGACTGGCGATGAAAAGTGGGTCCATTACGACAATCCAAAACGTCGGGCAACGTATGGATACCCTGGCCATGCTTCAACATCGACGTCGGCGCAGAATATTCATGGCCTGAAGGTTATGCTGTGTATCTGGTGGGACCAGCTGGGTGTTGTGTATTATGAGCTACTGAAACCGAGTGAAACGATTACGGGGGATGTCTACCGACGACAATTGATGCGTTTGAGCCGAGCACTGCGAGAAAAACGGCCGCAATACGCCGATAGACACGACAAAGTTATTTTGCAACATGACAATGCTCGGCCACATGTTGCACAAGTGGTCAAAACATACTTAGAAACGCTCAAATGGGATGTCCTACCCCACCCGCCGTATAGTCCAGACCTTGCGCCATCCGATTACTATCTCTTCCGATCGATGCAACATGGCCTGGCTGACCAGCACTTCCGTAATTACGATGAAGTCAAAAAATGGATCGATTCGTGGATTGCGGCAAAACCGACCGAATTTTTCACAAAGGGAATCCGTGAATTGCCAGAAAGATGGGAAAAAGTAGTAGTAAGCGATGGACAATATTTTGAATATTAAATTTGTAACCATTTTACGTCAATAAAGTTTCAAATTTCGAAAAAAACCGCACGAACTTATTCATAGTCCTATTAGTTGTCAAATTCGCTGAGAGCAAAGTAACGGGACCACGATAGGCGCCATCTCATTATTCTTTCCACCATGTGTTTTGTCAACAGAAGTGTGCCCGCTCATTTCTTACATATTTTTACGCTCTTCCAATCAGTCATTGTTCAGGCGGAGACGAAGTAGCATGGGGAGTCGCTGCGTTGATGCTTTGTATATCACCAACATAATATCAGTTGTTGCCGACCTCTCTCGTAAACATTCCACTGTTATAACTCCTGTACGTCGTGGAGCATTTATGTACGTACATATATGGTTTATTATTGTTGTCAATCTTATATAAATGGCTCAAATGGCATACTAGCTAATCCTAAGTTCCAGGGGAATGGAATTCATGCTAACACCCTGATACGACTCCATAATTTTCGCTGGAAATTGTTGGAACCACCGCTTTGCTGTTGCATTCGATACTGTTTTTTGGCTGTCTATCGTGAGCCAATGTAAGGCATGCATTTTGAGATGTGGCTCAATAAAGACATGGTTCGTACTTTCTACGTGACCAATAGTTATGCTAGAAAATACCAAGTGTTCATAGAACAAAAAACAACTCACCAAAGGTACCAATTAGAAGCGCACGAATACGGTACTAGTGCGTTTACCTGCAGGTATGCTTGTTGCACTTGCTTGTACACATATACATATATATGTATGCGTGCAACGTCATTACTCAACAAACGTTAGTTGCTGTGTCCTGTACTGACGCTGTGTCCCTTTCAACTTGCATCTGCAAATACGAGTATAACAACAACACACACACACAAATATAAATACACACGGCTATATAGGTCAAAGGGGCTCTGGTAATTTCCCGACTTTAGTGAAGTCAGATGAAGCGCATCACTGCCGTAATCGCCGGCTTTAATATACTTTTTTGTACACATTCAAACGTACACACATCCATACATAAATACATATACGGGCACTTGTGTTCCCCTGTGTTGAAAAAACTCTGTTTTGCTGCCATTACGGCCAATTCTACCACTGCTGCGACTACTTCTCTTGCTGCTCATGTTAAGCCGGAAATGTGTCATTTATCTTGGGCCAACATGCCGTACATAAATATGTAAGTATGTATAAATATATGTGTGCGTGTAACTTTTGATTTGTTCGCCCTCGTTTTGCTTGCCTAGACTGCGTGAGTAGCTAGCTGGTCGAACAACAAACAACAACACCCTGCAGCAGTATATTGTGGCTACCTTTTCCCCGCTCCATTGTTGGTGTTGCACGCAGTTTCCGTTTCCTGTTTGACTTTTTGCCGCCATATTTCCATACTAGCACCGTCGTTCTACATCTCTCTGTGCTTCCTTTTTCCTCCATTTGACTTTATCGTCTGCCATTCACAATTGGCCATAAGTACCTGCCACCATCACTTAAAGTTAATAAGTTCAACCTTTTTCCCTTTTTATTGTTTTTCTTTATATTTGCCTTCTTTTCGAACTCAGCATTGTGTTGCATGTGTGTTGGTTGGCATGCCTACACAGAAGCTCTTGAACACATTTTTACCTCTGTACATATGTTGAGTTGTCTATGTTAATTGCCTCAATTCCTTTTGTGTGCTAAAAGCGTTTAATTTTGTTGTTGTGCTAAGGCAATTTCCCATGGAAACTACATCAATTCTGTCACTAGTGAAACTAACAATTCATTTAAGTTGTTAAGTCGGCCAGAGTTGCAGTTACAGTTAATTTCGCCTCAGAAGGACAAATTGGTGATGTATTACATTTATGTCAATATTTTTTCATTGTTTTCTTCCGCAATTCGATATGTTGAAAATGTACGGCCAATGAAAAGTTTAATATCAAACACTATTGCTTTATATAAAGATATATTTTCTTAAATTTAACGAGGAGTTCTTATAAATTGGCGAGTCATTCTCCGAGTCGCCCTTCTGCTCAAAATTGGTTTAGATTTAAACTACAGCGTTTTTCAATAAGTGCGCTTCAACCTTTTTCCGATAGGGCGGGCGAACGACGCAATATGTTTTATTTTTCGCTTGTCATTTGTACACTTCATTAGCATACATTTCATCATGGAACGCTACACACTTGAACAACGATTGCAAATCGTGCAAATTTTTTATGAAAATAATCGTGCAAATTTTTTATGAAAATTTATAAATTTTCCAAAAAATCATCTTCAGTGATGAAGCTCACTTTTAGCTCAATGGCTTTGTCAACAAGCAAAATATGCGTTACTGGCCGAAAGCAATCCACACGTGGTTCATGAGGCACCGTTGCATCCCGAAAAAATCACTGTTTGGTGCGGTTTACATGCCGGCGGCGTAATTGGCCCATATTTTTTCGTTGACGAGAACGATCGCCACGTTACTGTGAATGGAAATCGATACCGCGACACGATAAACGATTATTTTTGGCCGCAATTGAATGGTATGGACTTAGACGACATGTGGTTTCAATAGGACGGGGCCACAAGCCACACAGCACACGCTACAATTGATTTGTTGAAGAGTAAGTTCAATGAGCGCATTATTTCCAGAAATGGACCGGTCGAATGGCCGCCGCGCTAGTGTGATTTGAAGCCTCTAGACTATTTTCTTTGAGGTTATGTGAAGTCATTAGTATACAGTAACAAGCCGGCGACGATTTGTGAGCTCAGAGCCAATATTGAACGCGAAATTGCTGGAATTTCGGCCGATTTATGCAAAAGAGTGGTCGAAAATTGGGTTCAACGATTGGATTTCGTAAAACGTGCACGCGGTGGTCATGCAAAAGAAATCGAATTTCATACTTAAATGTATATGTTCAAACTCGATAATAAAAAAAAAATTAGTTAAAAAAGTCAAACCGTTTGTGTTTTATTCAAAAAAAAAAGTTGAAGCGCTCTTACTGAAAAACGCTTTATATATCCTAAGCGGCTGCAATAGCCGAATGGATTGGTGCGTGACTACCATTCGGAAGTATACAAATACGGATCTCCGTCTACGAAGCACCAGCTCATTCGGCTACGGCGGCCGGCCCTATACTTTATGTTATTTTCACATCTGACGTACCGGTCTCTAAGACTAGCACTACAGCTACCTTTGCTGCCGATTAGAACAATCGCAGACCAATAGATAAAAACCACTCGTAAACTTCAGAAAGATGCTAACAAAATCACAAAATGGACTACAAAGTGGCGTATAAAGCTTAACAAAGGAAAACCACTTCATTTAGATTTTACGATTAAAAAGATTGATGATCGTCCTATATACATTTCAGGCACTCAAATTTCATACTGCAATTATGCGAAGTACGTAGGAATGGAAAGAGCAAATTAAACAATCGGAATTAAACTTCAAAATTGGCTTACTGGAAGAAGTTCGCCTCTTTCCATACAAAACAAACTTTAGTTTATAACCAAGTATTCAAACCCGTGTGGACTTACAGCAAACAGCTGTGGGGCTGTGCCAAACAAACTCATCTCGAAAAAATGTAACGATTTCCAAACATTTTCATAAAAAGCGCAGTTAATGCACCATGGTATGTGAGGAAACATTTCACTGCAGCGCATGCCGAAAGGCTCGAGAAACACACTAACCCGGAGGAATGTTTCCAACCACAATCAGTGAGATTATGGAAGGAGCTCTGGTATTACTCAGCAATTGGGCCACGGACTGTGGTTTAAGTGTAAGCCCGAGAAAAACTGAACTGATGCTATTCACCAAGAAAACCAAAGTGCCAAACTTTAATCTCCCAAAACTAAACGGCGTCAGCCTCACGCTAACCAAACAGGCAAAATACCTAGGGGTTACCCTGAACCCCAAACTCAGCTGGAAGTCCAACGTAGAGTACAGGGTAAAGAAAGCGAATATAGCACTTCACACGTGTAAGAGAATGTTGAGGAAAAAATGGGGTCTCCAACCAAAACTATCCAACTGGTCCTACACAGCCATTGTAACGCCAATACTAACATATGCGGCACTAGTTTGGTGGCCTGCAACAGAAAGGAAATACAACAAAACTAAGCTGAACAAGATACAAAGAACAGCGTGAATCTTAACTACAGGGGCGCTTAGCATCAGACCTACTGAAGCGCTCAATGTACTGACACATCTCTTGCCATTAGATTTACACATTAAAATAATAGCTACTTATAGCGCGGTGAGACTCAGAGACATAGGAAGCTGGACAACAAGGTCGTACGGTCACAGTAAGATCCTCCTATAGGGATCCTCGCTGCTCAAAAACGGATCAGACTACACAGTCCCCGACCTTAACTTCAAGAAAGGCTTTACGGTACGTTTTCCACCGAGAACCGAGTGGAGCAAAGAAAAGCTGATTGGAAGACACGATATCGAAATTTATACCGATGGTTCTAAGATGAACTGTGGTGTGGGAGCTGGCTTCCATTCAGAGCCACTCAACCTATCTCAATCAATTCGTCTTCCTGATTATGCCACCGTGTTCCAGGCAGAACTTTTAGCGATCAGAGAAGCATGCAAATCCCTAGAACTCTACAAGGAAGTTGGTGCAAGAGTAGGGTTCCCGGTCATAGGAACATACGGGCAATGAAATAGCGGATGAGCTAGCAAGAAAAGGCTCGACACTAGACATAGCAGAGACGGTAGCAGTCTCCACCCCACTGAACACACTAAAAGCATCCATTGCTTCACACTATCATGCTTTAGCCGAAAGAAGATGGCAGCAAATGCCGACATGTATTACAACAAAAAACACATGGCCGTCATACAAAATCCAAAGGACGATTGACCTGCTAGGATGTTCTCGGCCAAACATTTCACGCATCACTGCAACCCTTACAGGACATTGGAAAGTAGGGGATCATGCAGCTAGACTCAATCTACCCTTCAATCCTATCTGTAGAAGCTGTCAAGCGGAAGGGGCGAAGGAAAGTCTTTTCCATTATTTATGTGAATGGCCGGGACTAGCCAGGGCACGACTCCGATCCTTCGGTAAGCCTTTCCTACAGCAAATTAAGGAGATGATCTCAGACATCGAGATAAAGGATTTGCTGGTATACCTGGACCTCACTAAATGGATCTGACTTGGAAAAAAAAAAACAACAACAACAACCCGGAGGCTCAGCAACTTGCTAATCCCGATGAGCAATACCGGAGACTTAAACGAAAGTTAAACTTTATACAAAATTTAGAAAAATTCAACAAATTCTCATCTAAGCTTATCAGTGTTAATGATATTTTTGCTGCCCGCTCTTCCTGTTGTGTTTTTTTTCATATAACGAGTTCAATATATAAAAAGTGCTGTTTGTTTTTGCAATGTTTTTCAGAAGGTCCTATGAGTTTCATCCACATAAACCATGTGCTACATTATTCCAAGTTTAGACGAAAATTTTGTTATTTGTGATTTTTTTTTTATGATAGTTTGGTTTTGGGTAAATCACCTGAAATATATATTTTTTAATAACAAAAAAGTTGTAACTCGAAAAAGATTGTAAATATTAAAAAAATCCCCATGCTCGCCACTGTATGCCCCAGAGCTCTTAAAGGGTTGAAATCCTTTAACTATTGTCTTTATATATCCGCCTGTTCAGCTTTGTAAAAAGTAGCTTAGATAAATTATTTTTTGAATATAACGACAAAAATAGTAGGCTAATTTTTTTTAAGTATGCCAATGCGTTAGGCTGAAATAAAGAGGTACCTATATACAATACATACGGCAGGCAATGGCAAACCTCCGAGTGTATTTCTGCCATGAAAAAGCCCCTCATAAAAATATCTGCCGTTCGAAGTCGGCTTGAAACTGTAGGTCCATCCATTTGTGGGTCGAACTTTTTAGTTTCCTTTCTCATGTAAAGGCCAAAAATGGTGATATTTTGAAATGATTGTATGGGGAACCCCCCAGGGGAGTTCCAGGGGGTGTGCCACTGGCATGGGTGGATCGGCCGTCTAAAGTTAGTGGGGGTCGGTCATACATTTGGACTCGATTGGAGCACTCTAAATGGGTCAAAGTGGGATTTTTCGTTCGACCCAAATTGGGGGACATCAGAATTCGTTTTAGAGGTATGGGTATGGTTCCTTCGGCAAAGTTTCTTATTTTGATCTCTAGAATACGATTTTCACAGAGCAATGAGCCATTTTTAAATCGACCCGCCCTAATATATATATATATATATAAATACATAAATATAAAGTATAAATTATTTACGTTCTGGACGTGTATTCTCACTGATTTCTCTTCCTAATTTTTTTATTATTATTTTGATTTATTTGCCTTTTGATTAAAATTGCACGTTCAATTCAGATAACTTCTTTGCCAATTTCATTTATCCTTAGCTCTCAGGATTTGTTCCTTTGTTTGTTAAAATAACAGAAAATTAATTTGCTGCATTACAATGGCAATTCTTTTGCCAATCCCAGCAAGCATAAAAATTCAAGAAAGAAAAAAAACGCATTCCTGTCTGTTGCAACCTTCCGTAAACTGCTTACCTTCATTATGCTACTTAGCAGCGCTTATTTGTCCTCTCCTCTTCCACTGCCTTCTTTTCCAATTCACAAACACATATAAATCTATATAAATGAGCTACCTTTTTGTTGAAAAAGTTGGTCATTTTGCCAAATCTGCAGCCATCGCCCATGCTGACATCGAACTTCAACGCATATAATTAAAAAAATGTTTTGTTTTTTGTTTGCTTTCCACCGTTTTCGCAGTCGATTTGTTCAATTAAATTAACAATTTCATTTATAATATATAACAATGTAATGTTGTAAGCTTATATGTAAACACCAAACGGTGTGTTTGTGAATGTGTGTGTACTTTCTGTTGGCAAAACTTTTACAAATTGAGTTTCGACGAGAGTTTTTGTTTTTTGTTCTGCAAATTTAGTTTAGCGCTGCTCACTTTTCGAATTAAATGTTTGGGTGAGTGCCACAGACCGGAAAAGTTTCCTCGCTTTCCTCTCATACTTTCGCGAGTTTTTCATTTTTATTTGGATTATGTTCCGTTGCTCTAATTTGAATTTGCGTGCAATTGCGCTTTAATAAACTGAAATATGGCAGGCGAAGGTGATATTTTTTTTTTTTTTTTTTGATTTTCAATTATAGTAGGGAACTTATTTATGTATTGGAAATTACTTTTGTAGACAAGTAAATTAATGGCAAATTTGTTAAATGAGAAAGTAGTAAACTAGGAACTTTAAGATTGACTCCCTAACTTGGGAAGTGCACCTTTGTGATTTGTGCTAAAAATTTAATAAAAGAAATTAGCTATCAAAGTAACAAAAAAGCAAGCGTAGGATTACAATTTTATTTAAACATTTTTTTTTATTTTATCTTTATGCTGATCTGCTAATATAAGCAGATTTTTTGGTGTAAAGACAGGAATGTAGATTCAAGCTTTTTTTTGTGCTGATTGATGAACTTCAATCCGTTAGATTTTTGTCGTAGAAGCTGAAGTTTTGGACTTGATCACCCTAGCGTTGAATTCACTAAACACAATTTTTAGGCATAATGGTGGCTTCGCTCAGAAGTACTCTCTAGGCGATCTTCTTACCGTCGTTCTTAACTTCCATTTAGGCGAATATGAAGAAGATGTTAAGGAACCTCTCTTTCATGTGTATTGTGGCGGGGAGGTTAAGTCAGGTAGTGCTGGCTGACCTGAAAAAATATTTCACTTACTATACCAGGCATAACATTTTTACTATACTATACCAAGCATCACAAGGTCTGAGGGTATTCTTACCTTCCGTCTCATTTATTGATGCCAGTCTTTGATCTGAGGACACCACCCGGCACCCGGTACACTAAGGGATTGTAAAAGTATGTTCCAGGTGTCACTCTCCAAACAAGGCTCCATAACCATTTTAACATAGTGACCATCAAATAAGGAGTACCTCATTCAAAGTAGCGTAAAGTTTTTTCAAGTTATTTTAATGAGTCGAGTTCCAAGCTCATTGCACAAACATATCCTGTAGTGTATTGTAGCAGGTGTTTTTTTTAGCTGTATGAGATGTATGGATATCGTTAACTATGATTTGACATTTCTATTCAGTAAGGTTTGTCAAGTCAGCGTTCATCGATTGAGCCAGAACAACACTTCCAAATTGTGAAAATTTACTTTGAAAAAAAAAAAGAAAAAAAAAAAAAGAAATTAATGTGTGTGCGATTTTCATAGCGACTTGGCGGTGGCCGCTGCCGTTGCGGTGAATGGCCATGCTGGCTGAATATTTGTCTCCGACATTTGGTTCCAACCACACGGCGCAGCTTGCCATACAGCGCGCATAATAATCCATTTATTGCAATATTCAAGACACCACTGACGCCATACGACCAGAAAAAAAAAATAAATAAATAAGTGGCGCGTACACTTTTGTTAGGTGTTTGGCGTCTTGATGTTGTTCCACAAATGGAAGGACATACAGTTTTAAGCCGATTTCGAACGGCAAATAGTTCTTATGTGGAGCTTTTTCATGGCAGAGATACATTAGGGGTTTACCATTGCCTGTCGAGAGGCGGCTAAAAATTGTTCTATCATTTTGCTGTTCCATGCACGGAGATTCAATCATACGCACTTCCGAATGGTAGTCACGCACCAACCCATTTACCTACGGCGGACGCAAAAATCCTATATAGCGTTTGAAAGTTGGGCTTTATATATATATTTTTAATTTTGTAGATAAAATAACATCCCCGAGGTGTTAAATTTTCGAAATAGATCACTTTTTTCTTGAACAAAGTTGGGAAATTTTGAAAATATTCGAAAATCGAATAATTAGCCGAAACGGTGATATCCAGACGCTGCGATTTAAAACCATTAGCTTTTTCGGGAACCCCGTCAAGGACGAATGTCTCGTTAACCAGCCGGAGACGATATAAGAATTTAAGCATGAAATCTGAGTAGGGACTGTTAAATTAAGGGCTGAACCTGACACAAATGCACTGCAGTATTAGACTGAGAGAATGAACTTCTCGAAAGCCAGGCGGGAAGTTAGTGGAAGGAAATTGTGTTCCATATTTAATTGCAATATTTATTCTATCCAGTGGTAAAATAATTAATTGAAAAATATTCAAGGGTCTTTTGTTTATAGCCGAATTAATATAAATTCCAAACGTAGATGGGTCACCCTGTACTTTTATGAGCAATATAGGTACAGAAAAGCGTATTTAATTACAGCTTTATAGCTTGCAATGTTTAATGCACATTTGCAAATTTTATCATATCCCCTTAGCTTGGCCAGCCACAGTTTCGAATTCGAAGAAAAAAGGAGATAGAAATAACGGTGTTAACTAAGCACAAAAGCCACCGAAGACGGGAAATAAAACTAAAAATCATTGAAATTGGGCGAATAGATGAGAGATGGCATCAAATCTCCTTTACCATAAAAGAAAGCAAGGTGACAAGAATAGCTCAGTAAAGAAACCAGAAAAGGAAATAAAAAAGCGGAATGCTGTTTTCAAAGTGCAAAGTGTAGACTACTGTAACCACAAAAGAATTCGGCTGTTGCGAAGTAGTGTGGGAACACTTTTCTGTTTTTTTTATTTAAATACCAAACGCAGGCGAAGAAAATGAAAATGAAAATGAAAAGAATTGTGTAAAAAATAGAGAAAATGGGGTCTGGGTAAAGAAGTATACTAGAGAAACTTCATTGAACAGGCACTGAAACTCGAAGGGAGTATCAGCCAAAAGGAAGGCGTACTCTAGAGTAAGCCAACGTTCTAAGGAAAGCACAAAACCGCTGCAAAAATGAAGCAAAAATTAGAAGGGCAAGGAAGCACCAACAAAGTACTAAAACAAAAACACAAAAAAACCAGCAAAAAAAAAGAAAACGCCAAACCCACTTCGAACGCAAAAATTACAGGAATGAATGAAGGAAGAAGCGATAAAATCAACCAACCGACCAACGAAATAAACCAACACATTGAATGAATTGACCACACAGATGAGACGTTAGTGAAACTACAGTTCCCCTCTTTTCCCAGTCATCTACTACCCTGCTGCATGCTGCTGATGTCAGGTGTGATAGCGCACGACAAGCGCAGGATAGGACAAATACAAAATGACATAGCGAGTACAGCGCATATAGTGCAGAGGAATGCGAAATGGTACATTCGCGGTACAAGTAGCCGAGCGTTTGGAGGAAGGAGATGTATAATGTCAACACTGAGCCTTGTCACACGAGGGTAGATAAATAAGGCACCGAATAAAATATAGCCCTTTGGCTCTTAAGAAAAATATTTCAACTGCACACAGCCAAATTTTTCTGATTGAACTTAAGAGAAAAGGTTGGGAGATATTATATTATTGGGACCCACACTATCGACTGAAGCCATTCAACACTGATTTACTGAATTTCCGTGTGGTCGTACGAGTAGCTACAAATGTGACGCTGTTGTTATTGTAGCAGCATAAACTTTCCCCATATATACACGGCGAATACCGCTAGAGTGACAGTCCTTGGTCCATGCGGACCGTTTCGGTAATGTAGAAGCGACTGACAAATATGACGTCGAATGCTCTGGTCGCCTAATTGAGGTAAGCTCTTCAGAAAAGTCCACAGTCGAAAAAGGTCCACAGTATGAGAATGGACGTTCGGTGAGTGAATACGATATTGTCTTTTCCGTTAATATCTGAATATGAAAGAGCTATCTGCGGGCTCAAATTCAATAAACGTTGATCAACTTCAAATACGTAACCGAAATACGTTCGATTCAAATTTGCGCAAGTTTCCATATGCTTGGATTGTATTGGATGGACAATCCATGACAGCTTATTAGAGACTAAAAAAAAGCTGATACAGTAGTGAATTCCCGCAACAGAAAAGTTTGGTATTTGTATTATCCTGCTCGTTCCCATGACAGTCGGTTCTTCGTAACCGGAATGACCCGGCTTATATCCGGCCAAGGACTGTCACTTCAGCAGCATTCCCCGTATATGTATGGGGAATGTTTATGCGTTGTAGCATGCAACAAGAACAATGATTAAGGCTGATGTCGGCCTGTCGATTAACGAGGTGTTGGTGACAATTTGTTTGGGATACGCAAGGTGTCATTCACATGGATGATCTGGAAAAGGATAACTCGATCCTAAATGCTTGTTATGCAGAAATGTTGGTTCTTTGGCTCTAATTTGAACCGAATTTACTGCGCAAATGTCTCCTTTCGCAAAAGGCAAAACTTCTTCAGTTAAGTTACGCATATCTTCTTTTTCCACCAAATTCTACAGGGTGAGTCCTCTCTAAATTTTTTTTCTTTCAAATATAAGACGAACTAGTAGGTGGTTTGGGTCGAGCGAACAGGTGATGGACAAAATAAACCCCAATCTTGTTGTTGGACTATGTAAAAGAATAAAATTTACTTTTGTCGGCCACTTCATTTTAATTTTGAGAGACTTTTTTACCTGCCCCTGTAGTAGATGACAGACACAAACGGGCAGCTGGGAAATTGGACAGCATGCGAGATAAGCAGAACGTGTAGATGTTAAAGTTACGGCGCAGCTTTGGTTTAGGTGGTATGCATGGGAATGGATATGGGCAACAAAGTGCAAAAGCTTAGCGGGAGACTTAAGCAAACAGCTTGTGAATACACGGGCGACAACCCAAGTTGTCGTCATGTGGCTTTGTGTAGGTGGAAATGCAGAAATTAGAGAACGGGTAGAGCTTAAGCTTAATTGTGCAGCTGCCAACTGCGAGAAGGAGTTTCCTGCTTAATGGATCACCGTTGCGGTAATAAACTTAGAGTGTGGCGCACAAGCATAGATGCACGAACCGAGCCAGAGAAAAGAGGGTCAGAAGATGGCGAAAGGTGCGAAAAAGGATATTTAGTAAAAAGTGGTATAGAATTTTCAGTTGGCTCACAGGTTCTGCGGGCAAAATATATTATAGTCAAATCTACGGATATGAGAAATGAAAGTGAGTTAGTTAAAGTTGCGATAAACACGTTTGTGGCTACTGCAGTCACCACTGCTAACGTACATCTTATTTTATTTCATTTTATTTTATAAAGTCCCTTTTTCCTCTGCATCCGAACTTGTCGGTTCTACATTGCACACATTTTATCTGTTTGCTGCTATCGCTTGTTATTTGGTTTTCGAGCTTTGCGTGCGGTTCGCCAAAGAAAGGACCAACTTACATATGTATGTATGTGGCTTGTCAGCAGCCGACCGCAATGGAGCATTACACATTAATTGAAAAAGCAAAGTCAACGCCGCATTTAAAGGATACGCGCACATATACATGCATATATCATATATTATATAATGTATATTACATGGCGATGAATTCGAATATGAAAGATGGACATTTTGTGGCACGTAGCGGAACAACACTTAAGTTGGCCAATTAGTAAGGGCAAAAACATGATTCGGGCTTGTTACTGCTAGCGAACGACAATCGAAAGTTTGTGTGTGGAAAGCTATGATAGAGTGGGTGGGAATATATAGCGAGGCAAATTGAAAACCAAAAATGTAACGAACGCCAAAGAGATCTGACTGATTTCCCCCATGGCGAGTTAGTGGGCGTGATAGAAAGTTGAGGCTGTGGATTCGTGATGAAGAGCTGAGGTGGGTCAAGTCTTAAGTTTCGTAGGAAAAGTTGTAGCACGTTTAAATGTGGTTTGCGGTTAGTGCTTGGGAACCCGGTGGTAGTTAGTTAGTTAATTGTTGAAATTAGCACAGTTTGCTACAAAGCGTGCAATAATAGCAGTCGCCTTTGACGCTTTCCTTTTTTGGTGTGGACTTAATTGGACTTGTACAGGGTGGGCCATATAGCGTTTGCTTTTTGAACCACCTATTTTTTTGAGAAAGGTAACACAAATGACATGTCAAATGTGTTCATAATTTAGTTAAAGGTTTGACATTTACGAAATGGGACGCTATACGCTTGAACAAAATTGGGAAATATTGAAAACCTTCCAAAGTGGTGATGAGCATTTTTACCGAAAAATCATCTTTTCTGATGAAGCTCATTTTCACATCGGTATCATTTTCACATCGTCAATAAGCAAAATTGTGGCATTTGGGGCTCAGAAAATCCACACGTTACCGTAGAGAAGCAAATGCATCCACAACGAGTCACTGTTTGGTGCGGTTTTTGGCCTGGCGGCATCATCGGGCCATTTTTTTTCGAAAATGAGCGAGAAGCCGCGGTTACAGTGAATGCTGAGTTGTTTCCAAAAATTGAAGAGGATGACATGGACAACATTTGGTTTCAACAGGACGGTGCAACTTGTCACACTGCCAAAGTTACACTCGAACTTTTGGCTACCGTTTTTGAAAACCGAATAATCAGCCGAAATTCCGATATCAATAGGCCGCCTCGGAGCTGTGATTCAAGCCCGTTGGACTATTTTTTATGGGGAGCAGTTAAGGACAAACGCTATGCGAACCATCCAGAGACGATTGATGCTTTAAAACACGAAATCGAAGTTGCCATTCATGAAATTGGAGCCCAAACAATCGAAAATGTGCTTTAAAATATTGGGTTGATCGAATGGCCTACTGTAAAGCCAGTCGTGGTAGTCAATTGAACGATATAATTTTTCATTCATAAATGACAATGTTCGATCTTCAAAATAAAGAAAAAAGTTTGAAAAAATATTGAACAGATTTTTTTTTATAGCCGTTTCAAAAAGCAAATTTTACATGGTCCACCCTATACTACACTAACTAGTGCAACTGTATCGTAGCGAAGTGGACATGATTTCCAATTGGTTGGTACCGGGTTCGATGCCCACTGCGATGGAAAATGGCCTGCTCTTAAACAGTTTCTGATAGGAATATCTGCCTTTCAAAGGTGATGTGGGTTCTCCATTTGTAATACAACATCAATATACTGACCGCAAGTAGAAGGCAAATATAGCCAAAAAGCAGACAAGAAAGGTGTGTGGAACCTATACATACCCATATGTATATGTGTAGGTAACAAGCTCGCTTAATAATTAGCTGGTCACATTTTAGGAAATGTTAATTACAGCTGATTAAGCGAGCGAGTAAAATGCTGGAAACTTGAACATGCTATTAGTTGCCGCGTGCCAAGAGGAGAAGGAACATAGTTGAACGCCTTTATTAGCTGTTAATTGAGAAGTCACGAACACCAGCGAAATGAGGGAAAGTGTATCCGAGATTATTTTAAAAGGTGTTTTGTACAAACGGTAATAGGTAGTAAAAGAAGTTTATGTCGTAATAGGTTATATGTATGTTGTATAAAACAATTACTATGTGAATATATAGACAAATAGATAAGTATGCAAGTGTTTTTTATATGAGAAGGTAGCATCGAAAACCTTTTCTTTATCAGTGTTGGACTTTAACTCGAATTAGACCTCCTGCCGTGCAAGTACAGATTACCTCCTGGTACTACCGTTAAGGAAATTGTCGGGAGGCGATGTGAGCACTAGGTTCCACGCGAGTTGCTTTTAACATGCAGTCCGTCTTTAATCTTCCCATCGTTTTGTTTATTTCTGAACGAAAGAATCCCTTTGTCTGAATGGTCTGTTTCTTTGTCTACTATCATCTGTTTAGCTGCCGCTGATCTCGTAGACGGATGCGTTACTCACTTCTGCATGCTTTATTGCATGTTGCGCAACGGCGATTGTAGAGAAAGAAAACCTTTTCCCCTCTCCTTTCCAATTTCCCTTATCGGACCTTCTGAAAATGTAAGTATCCAAGTGGTGGTACCCGCACTCCAATCCCGCTGTGGACACGAAACACCAAAATGAATGAAAATTTGTTTTCTAATAGCTGGCATAAAACTGCCGGACAGAATAAAAACGCATACAACAAATAGTAGGAAGACCATGGCAAAACAATCAACAAAGGACTAAGTACCAATTATACATATACTTATATATACTTAGTCTTGCCATAAATTCTGTGACAAATTGTGCAATGCATGCGATGAGAACGAATTCGCAGAAAAAAGTTGCATTATTTTTGCTTTTTTCCTGTGCATTGTCTACTCATAAATATTACTCAGTTTCGTGACAAATTTCGCTTGCTCACAATGGAGTTGGTGACTAAGGACAATCGCATTGCATAATTGCATTACAAAAGTGTAGTAAAAGTGCAAGTGAGTTTTACGAATTGCTGAACAAACTTAATATTTCGAGAATGCTTGTTTACCGCACGATCAAGCGTTTTTTCCAAACATCTGAAATGACAAACAGAAAAAGAAGTGGTCATCCTCGCGTGGTTCTATCCAGTGCAGCCATAAAAGCCGTTCGAGAAAGTATTCGCAGAAACCCCCTTAGAAGGCGGAAAATCAAGTACAGGCAAATCGACCAGATCCATGTCAAGTCTAATTAGAGATAACAGATGCAAGCTGCTTTTTCGGTGACACGTGGTCAACGGCCAGGAAAATTTTATTTCGACAAAATCTGTGCTAAAACTTCTAAAGATGCAAAAAATGTGGGGAGGGTCTTGTAAAGGCGTTACATCTCTTCATTTTTTCGAAAAAAGGGTTAAGACCGTGGCAAAAGTGTACCAGGAGCATGTCTTAAAAGGCGTGGTGTAGCAGTTGAGCAGTACGCTTTTCAATGGAGAGCGTTGAATCTTCCACCAAGATTCTGCTTCATCCCACCCAACAGTGGCTAAAAAACCATATTCCTGGGTTGATAACCGCAGAAGATTGGCCGTCTGTTAGTCGAGATCTGAATCCGTTGGACTACAGTATGGAGAACAAGGCCTGTCGAAGGTCTCTTAAGTATCTTTGTAATTCTGTAAGTGTTTGAGAACGTAAGTGAATAAATATTTATTGGCGTAAGTATCTACAGTAGGCCGGGTCGATTTGTGGGGAGTCAAAAAAATTGCCCATTGCTCTGTGAAAATCATATTCTAGGGATCAAAATAAGAAACTTTGCCGAAGGAACAATACCTCTCAAACGAATTCTGATGTCCCCCAATTTGGGTCGAACTTTTTACTTTCTTTTCTCATGTAAAGGCCAAAAATTGTGATATTTTGAAATGATTGTATGGGGAACCCCCAGGGGAGTTCCAGGGGGTGTGCCACTGGCATGGGTGGATCGGCCGTCCAAAGTTAGTGGGGGTCGGTCATACATTTGGACTCGATTGGAGCACTCTAAATGGGTCAAAGTGGGATTTTTCGTTCGACCCAAATTGAGGGACATCAGAATTCATTTTAGAGGTATAGTTCCTTCGGCAAAGTTTTTTTTTTCTGATCCCTAGAATACGATTTTCACAGAGCAATGAGCGATTTTTAAATCGAACCGCCCTAATCTACAGGGTCCGAAGTGTAACCAATTAAAAAGGCCATAAATTTAGTTTGGAAAATTACTTTTATTCAATTCAAAGTAAAAAATGTGTGAAGATAATACAAAATTAAGAATTAATTTACTTTTGCTCGCTATGATCACCATTTGCCTTGACTATAGCTTTGAGACGGTCCAAAAACGATGCGAAAGCTGTCCGACAATGGTTTTTTTCAGCGCCTCGAGATTGGTGAATCTCTTAGCTCGGGCCTTGCTCTCCAAAATGGTCCAAAGAAAATAATCCACCGGATTCGTTTCTGGTGAATTTGAGAGCCATTGTGTGGATATTACGAAGTTCGGAACGTTGTTTTTTAGCCATTCTGCGCTTGTAAACAATACTCTGGACTGTCATTTAACCAACTAACAGATGAAGCAGATTATGCACGGGCACGAACGATCTGAAGTTGGTTACACTTCGAGTGCCGGACCCTGTAGTTATGTAACTATGCATTTCTGTACATATGTTTGTAAGTATGTAGGGTTCTTTCTTCTGGCACTTCTGTAATGAATCTCTACATGTCTATGACGTTCTAAAATCTGGTCTATTAACTATGTGGTTCCTAAGAGGTGGTGGGTTTCAGTTAGGCCAGATTATACCATCCGCTCTAGAAAAAGAGTTATCTCGGTAACTACTTATAAAGAAAAGTTTGTTCTGATGCCGAGGAATACTTTCGTCATGCATATCCCTACATGACCTGAAACTTTGATACACTCTATGGATTAAAACAATCAGACATTTCTGTGCCTGGTCTAATACTCGAAGACTTTGTCCAGGAGTTGGTAGAAATCAAAAACGGCTTCTACCAAATGTCGGATATTTGTACCAAAAATTCAGAATGGATTTTATCTCGCTCTCATCTCTACATCTTCTACATATGTTTTTATGCGGTGCTCTGCGCTTGATGACAATAAGGAGAGTAGATCAGCTGTTTTTACAGCACCAAGTACAAATAATTTTTTTTAGGTTGTAAAATTATAAGTTGAAATAAGAAATACTAGAAAAAAATAGAATGTTTTGAATGAGTAGGTTGTTTCAGGACAAAACTGAAGTAGAGTGATTTTTGACATATAACCCTGAAGAAAGTAACTAAAGTACATCACCCTAGAATACCAAATTTCACATCCTATTTATAAGAAAATGTCATTTCGTAAGAGAATTGTTTGTGTGAGAGAAAAAAGGGAAGAGAGAACGAGCTTTTATAATTTTGCTATTTGAATTATCCTTAACAGACACTCGGAAAAGTGTGCTGTTGCCTGTCATACGATTTTTCAGGTGTCCCAATTTTCATTTTAATTAATTACTTTAATTTTCGTGAACAAAATTTCTATTTTTCATTAGCCACATCCCAAGTCAGTCAAGAAATAGTATCAGCCTAATCTCCAAGTAGATGTTCGCAAATATATACATACATACCTCCAAGTATTCATACACCAGTATTTCTGTGACAGTTTTCGTGTGGAAATTAGCAATTAATGTTGACTGTGGCACGTGTCCCGCAAACGCACATACACACATGCAAAGTAGACGATTGAATAAAATGTCACATTTGACACTTACGTTGGCAAACGCATACTTTCCCACGCCATGATTGTGGTTGCATAGTGATTATGTGAATGATGCCTTCAAGCAGTAAATTTAGATACAAGCAAATAAAATAAGGACACTGAGATATGCCAACACAAACAAATGTTCTCAAAAGATATTGAAATAGCTTTAGTGGCACGATGAGACGTCGACACATGTGTGGACAAAATGCTACACCAATACCAAGGCACAAATTAGCATGTACATGTCTGCAAGGGCATGTGTGTATATATTTATTTTTATGCTTTTCTATAGGTGTATAACCGTGCTTCATTTTGACCTTTACACTGTTTACTCGCTTTATACCCATCGTAAAATATTCCAAGCATTAGCTCTCTTTATGTTGTTGTAATACTTTTTTTGCACGCTAAGTTTTGCTTTTGCTACCCATTAAAGGTATATCTTTTATATGATCATAAAATGTGCTAAATAGCAAGTAAATTAATATGGGTTTTACCTTGCTGAATGTCCTGGCTGCGTCAACTTCCAGCTCAAGATGAATTTTCTTTTTTGTCTGCCTTGTACGCTTGTACTGGTTGGGTTGAAATGGTCGTCTTTGATAGATTATAAGACACTATGGTTACAATAATTAGCATCATTATTATATTGGGTGTATCCCTCGTTTGAGGTGGGTTAATGTGCCGTATCTCAAGAAATTTATGTGTTGGCAAAGTTTTCACTAAAAAAAAAGAGGCATCACAGAGGCTGAGATTAAAATAGTATGCAGCAGTTATTACATGCATTAACTATACTTTAGCTTTGAAACCTTGTATTCCGACCTTGGTTTTCGTCAACTTCTAAACTGTCGATTTTAAGTTTATTATATTGGTCGCGCTGCATGAATGGCTGGAAAGCAATGGAAAGGCTGATTGCCTCGCAAATCGTGAGGATGAAAGGATCCCGTATGGTCCAGCGCATTACCAAAATATATTATATCATACAAGCAGTGCATTGCAAAACTATACAAAGAGAGTTGTAGGACGTTGAGATTTCCGCTCACTAACGTAGGCCCAATGAACGAAAGGTAAGCGAAAGTGCGTCGCTGAATGATTGCGGGCACTTAATCAGTAGAGTCTATGATCTATTAATGAATATCCGACAGTTTTCTGTAATTTAAGATATAGGTAAGTTGGGTTAGGTGGAACGCCCCAAAGAAATAGCTGATGATTTTGTGGATTTGCATAGAAAACTGTAATAATCAGGCATGTTCTGAAAATCGCGCGATTTCAATTCGGATCCGAAATGGCAATTCATACGATTTCGTTTTGGGTGTTCTGTAATTCGTCCGATTTCATTTAAATTCGAATTTAAGTTCGAAACAGCTGATTTCTCTTTGACAACTAAACAAACCAAATAGCAAAAGAATTCGTTGGCATAAAATACGAAATTATTTCAAAATAAACGGATTTAATTAAAAAAGGATCATGTTTTTTATGGCAGCATATGTGTTAAACGAACAGGGGCAACATTACCAAAGTAGAATAGATAGGCGGCGTCTAAGAGACCATTCGAATCCTCTCAGTGCACCGGATTCTACGTAAGATTAGAAATGGTTATACTTTGTTGCATTCATTAAGTTTTTCTACTTTAGATTTGTTTCCAACTATCGCCTAAGCAAGTACGCTTTTTTAGAAGTGCTCAATGAAGTAAAACCTTTCGTCAAAGAAACGTCCATACCTATTTTACTAAAGGTGGCAGCAAGTCTTAGGTTTTTCGCAGAAGGTTCCTATCAACGTTCCGTCGGAAAGGATACAGATATTACTATGAGTAGAAGCACAGTTTCAATAATATTATCCGAAATGATCAATGCTTTGGAAAATGATCTGTGTCCTAAGTGGATTAAGCTGAAAATGTCTGAAGAGGATTCTAGAAAATCAAAACTTCATTTTGTAGACAAATTCGGTATTCCAGGAGTAATAAGGTGTATTGATGGAACACATGTGGCTCTGATTAAACCTTGTGAGAACGAGCGTCTATTTTTTAACCGAAAAGGTTTTTTTTAGCATAAACGCAATGATTGTAAGAATGAATTCAAATTGTGTTTCTAAAATTTAAAATTTACTGCCTTTATTGTACAGATTTGTGATTTTGATCTGATAATAAGAGCAGTAGATGCAACTCGGCCTGGTGCAAGCCATGACGCTTTCGTATTTAGTATGAGCAGTGCGCAAAACACTATTACCTATCGCAGTATGAAGCTGGTGGCCGAGGGTCTTGGCTACTGGGAGATTCTGGTTTTGGTATAGAGCCATTTCTACTGACTCCATATAGAAACCCAGACCCAAGATCAGCAGAACACAGATTTAACCAGCAGCATGCAAAAGCACGTAACATCGTTGAGCGTGTTATAGGAGTATTAAAAACTCGGTTTCGTTGTTTAAAAACTACCCTGCCATATACGCCGCCAAAGGTAGTGAAGATAATAAATGTTTGCTGCGCACTACATAACATACCTATGTAGGAGTAATCAAATAGATGACATTGAAACAGAAAGCGTATTAGAAAACAATCCAATTGATGAGGAAATTGCTGAAAATGAGGAAAACAGTAGTTTATATAGTGTTGGCAGAAATATAAGAGACTCTATTGCTAGAAATTTAATATTATGAAACATAAAATTTATTCATATTAAAAGTAAATATATACATAACAGTTCAATAAGATTCTTTTATATTTATTTTTTAGTCTCTATCTCAAGCATTTTAGTTTTAATATTAACTGTTTCATGTTGCAACTGCTCCATTTTGAGGTAATGTCTTTGCTTTTGCTCTACGAGTATACTTTGAGTCTTCAAGCGATTTTGCTCTGCCAGCAATTCATTTTGTTTCTCAACAGCACGACAAAGTCGCCGAATCCCTTCCCTTTCATCTTCCTGCGATTTTGCAATCTTGTATTGGTTTTCGCAAATGTTATCTAAAGTGGTGGATATTTTCTCCATACAAGTAGATTGCGTTGCCATACACGTCTGAAGGCTGTCCTGCGTTGACACTCGTGGCCTTTTGGCAGCTCTCGGGGTAGCCACCGCTTCCCTACTTGTTTGGGGACGTTCTTCCTCAGATTCGATAGCGCTATTATTTTCTTCTGTCCCAAAGCTTCTAGAATGGTTTATGCCCTCAACGGCTGCAAAAATTCCACAAGTTCTTGCAACACATTCTTCGTTGCTCGTCAGTACATGCTTATTAAAGGGTCCCCCCCCCCCCCTGTTGACCTCGATTCTAGATTGTAATGGGCAACCTTTTTCCGAATGCACCCCTTCTAGTCAGACCATATCTTGAAAAAAGACAACTCAAAAATATTTATTTTAATATTTGACTAAATACTTACTTTTTTCCATCCATTAACATCTTTTTGGGGCGGCCCTTCTGCATTTAGCAGCGTTGTTAGCTCTTTTCACTTTTCCTCAACAGCAACTCTGTCGCCCTTCGAAAAATTCTTCGCCAAATCTGGATGAGATTCCGTAAACTCGCCCAAAATTAGCTCTTGCTTGGAGTTCTTGTGTTTTCCCCTAAAAGTTTTTGAATAAGTTTTAGATATTTTAAATACACACTTTTTACATAAATATATGCAGTTATTTTGAGTAAATACTCACATTTTGATAAATTTATTTCAACAAACAGTTTATAAGAATGCCACAAACCGCTAACGTTTAAGTTGCCGAAAATTGAACTGGAAAATTTTAACGATATCGATTTCCAGAACAGGGTGACAAAACGTTTTGCTGATGTTCGAAAAAAAAAAACGAAAACGGAACGATTAACAGGACATGTCAAACGATTTGAAAACGGAAAATGCGAAAATATTGCCCGAAAACGATTTGCAGAACATGCCTGAATGTAATATAATCCTTTAATTGCTAATGGGAAGCAACTGGAAAAAAGCCCAAAACGAAAATTCTGCTTTGCTAGTCCTAACTGAGAAATAACAAGCAGAGTCAATTAAACAACAACCGTTTTCAGGGCTCGTAAATACTCTTTTTAAAGTCTTAAGTATAAAGTTGCAAGAGTAAAAATATGACATATTCGTATGTATTTAAATGTACACAGAATTTGCAGACGCTTGTTTAGGAAAAACAATATCCAGAACGGAAAGTAAGGTTAGGGATTTGGGCAAGAATTTGCATGTGGTGCTCCAAAAGGATTTTTTATTATCAATGGGTAGAAAAAAATGTGAAAAGAAAGGAGAAATAAATTTTCCAAATACAGAATGTGAGTTTAATAACCAACTTTGTGGTCAGCTCAAAATTAGATCGGAAATTCGTACATTTATTGCATTTAAATTGAATGCTGCCAAGTTGCATAGCTGCAAACGGATTTATACTCGCATATATGTGTTAAGACATTTACCGCATGCATAAATAACAATTTGCATACATGCACGCATATATGAATGTCCGAAGAGTTAAATAGTAAGCGAATTAAATCAATTACTCACAAGCAAACAATAGGAAACACTTCCAAAGAGCGGCAGAATGGCAAGGGATATTTTGAGATAATACCTACAAACAAAACAAATAGAACGACATTCCGTTTCTAAGTGCAAATCGTATAGGCAAAGCAGTTGCAATGGCGACCAAGATAAGGCAGGCAACCATTTAATGTATGGATGCTTGAATGTAGGTATATATCGGGTGTTTTGTTTTAGCTGCATGAGAGCTATCAATATTGATAACTATGGCTTGACAGTGGAGCATGGCAAACTGCGTTAACATTTCTATTCAGTAAGTTTGGCATGTTATTATGAATCGTTTAACGCCAGAAGAAGGCTTCCAAATTGTGGAAATTTACTTTGAAAGAAAACAAATCTGTTTTCAAAGTTCATAGAGCACTGGCGGCATCATCGGCCTTTCTTTCTTACGAAATGAGGAAGCAGCTGTTGTTACTGGCAATAGCGAGCGCTATCGAGCCATGCTGACTGAATATTTGTCTCCAAAAGTTAATCTGCTAAACGTCGACGACATTGTTTAATTTCTTTTTTTTCATTTTTTAGTGGGAGAGGTAGGGATGAAAATGCTTTCGCACTTACAGCTACCGTTGTCTGCTGCATCGAGTGGTGTGGCCACTAAAACAAATCCTTCTCTGCTTCAGGGAGACGCCATTTGATTGCAATTTGCCATACGCTCGCTTGACAATTATTGTTTTATTGCAATATTCAAGCCACAATTGACACCATATGGCCAGATATATTGGAAAAGGTTGTGAAAAATTGGATTGATCGTAGTCGCAGTGGGCATATGCCGGATATTATGTTCAAAAAATAAAAATCCTAAGAAATTATGTACCACATAATAAAAAAAAAACTCCATTCCACACAATTTTTCTGTTTTGTATTATCATTTTAAGCTCTTAAAAAACACCCGATACTTACACAAGTATGAGTCCGTAGGCCTGTCGAATGATTTTTGCAAATCTCAACCACATTCTTGCTGCACCGGAGCATTGAGTCAACAACACTGAGCTATGTTTATTAGCAGAAGGAATTGCACATTTCTGAAATGCCAGAGTAGAAGTATAAACCGGCACTATGCCTATGATATATAGAAAGTATTTGACAGGATTGAAGTGCTAGGTGGGGTAGAGAACGTACCGGAGAACAACGGAGAAGCTGAGCACGTTGTGCCGAGCTCAACTTGAAAGTATTTAGTTGGAATTTCTAATGACAACACACGAAACATACGAAATAACATAACTATGCCAAATGAAGATGCCTATGGATATACGAGTAGACTGTACAGAGCACAAAACTAAATTTGAGTGAAGCAGAAGGGATAAAGCACAGCATTCAGTTATAAAACACGCATGCAGAGGGTAGAAAGCATGCAGATACAGGCTGTGGAAGAGATTTTTAATCTATAAGTAATTGGGTTTAAAGTATTTCGGAAGGTTAGATTTTAGGGGACGTTCGGTATTTATTTATTAAGTACTAATTTGAAGCTTGTAGTGAGTTGGCGTGTTTAGCTTATCAGAATACCACTCAAATTATTTCAATGGTCCATGCGTAAGTAACTGTCGCTTTCTTTCCCTAGCAAAAAGTTTTAGACCAATTAGTTTGACATCGTTCATGTTGAAAAGTCTGGAACGAGTGGTGGAGAAACATATTCGAGTGGGAGTATTGCCGAGAAGTCCACTTAGTAGAAATCAACACGCTTACCAGAGTGGAAAATCATGTGAATCAACCTTACACGATCTTGTTAGCAAGATTAAAGCCGGGCTGGAAGCTGACGAATACACAATGGGCGTGTTCGTGGACATTGAAGGGGCTTTTGATAATGCCACTTTCGGCTCGATATGCTCTTCTGCCGAACGACACGAAGTTAATCAAGCCATTATAAAATGGATATATTCCATGCTCTCTGAGAGGCTGTTAACCGCTGGTGGGAGCAGTGACGAAAAAATCACAGTCAGGACCAAGCAAGGATGTCCCCAAGGGGGTGTTCTTTCTCTGCTGCTGTGGTGCTTCGTCGTAGACTCTCTATTAGTGGAGAAGCAGGAACTCGGTTTTTACGTCCAAGCATATGCGGACGACGTCTGTGCGCTAACATCGGATAAATCCTTAAGGAGGCTTTGCACGAAAGTGCAGAGAATTCTTGGCAAAATCGATGACTGGTGCATGAGACGAGGTCTTTCCGTTAATCCGAACAAAACAACCATAGTCTTGTTTACGAGAAAACGGAAATTAGATGGACTCAGTCTTCCAACACTGAAAGGTGTGACACTTGGTCTTTCCAACGAAGTTAAATATCTAGGAGTAATCTTGGATAAGAAGCTGACTTGGGAGACACTCGTTTCACTGAAGGTGAATCGTGCATTCAAGATTTTTCAGCAATGCCGTAGAGCCTTTGGCAAAACCTGGGGTCTAAAACCTGCTGTGGTCCTATGGATATACACAGCACTTACGCTTCTGTGGTCTGGTGGCGACGGAGCATGGCTAAGTCCACAATCCGGGAACTATACAGGATGCAAAGAAGTGTATGTTTATGCATCACGGGTGCCATAAGTGCAACCTCTGGTGATGCCCTAAATGGTATGCTTGATTTGATTGATTTGGATCTTAAGATACAACAGGAAGTAATAAAAGCAAAGTGTAGACTCCATAAATATGGTTTCTGGCACGAAGATGGAACTTCGGGACACAGAGAAATCTTTAAGTTGCTGTCGGAGCAGTATCCACTGTTTCTGACACCTAAAGATGACCTGATACCCAAAGTTTCATTTGGAAGGAAATTTGATGTCAGATTTTCATTACGTGAGCAATGGAGCAATCCAGAATGCATGCAGGGAGGTTTGACGGATATTTTCTTTACCGATGGGTCCAAGAATGAAATAGGGACTAGAGCCGGATGGTACTTAAACGATAGTAATAAGTATCACTATGCTATGGGGGGAATGGCAACTGTTTCCCAAACAGAAGTTTTTGCCATCCTGAAAGTAGCCGAATGGATAATCGAGAGGAGATGGAGCAGGACACAGATTGGAGTCTTCAGTGACAGTCAGGCTGCATTGAAGGCCCTGGAGAACGCGAAGCAAACCTCAAAGATTTTTCAAGAATGTAAGAAGAAGCTTAATTCTGTCGCAAGACAAAACAGGTTTGTACTTATATGGGTTCCGGGACTCTTCGGTGTTCAAGGAAACGAAATTGCCGACGAATTGGCCAACCGTGGATCAGCGGTGCCTCCACAGGGGCCAGAGCCAATAATCGGAATCAGTCCCGCAGGAATCAAGAATTGGATCAGCGATTATGTAGGCAATCTACATAAAGAGCGATGGTCCGGTATGGAACGCTGCAGAACTGCAAAGTGTTTTGTGACAAGTCCGAAAAGAAAACTGACAAACTTTCTACTAAAACTTAGAAGGAAAGATATTCGGTTGATGGTCGGCATCATTACAGGACACAACCCATGGGGTCAGCATATGACAACCATTGGAATCATTAAGGGCCCAGTGCGCCTGTCTTGCTTGGAGGAGGCGGATAGCACTGAGCACTTTCTCTGTGAGTGTCTTGCCTTTGCTAGAGCACGGCTACGAGTATTGGGTTCCGATGTCATGAGAATGAGTAATATTCGTTCTCTAAAACTGGAGGATATTTACAAATTTGCCAAAGAATCTGGAAAATTCTCACAGGACTAACTATCCTTTCTCTGTGTCTATTCTTTCCTATCTCTTTCTCTGATACTTTGCTCCTTCGCTCCTCGACTATCTACCCCCTTTCCAGAGCTTTAAATACAATGGGCTCTTTAGCCTGAGTGTTTTAGGAGCCACCAAATCTCCTGGTGCTCCTTGGCTCGACCTTTTCAGATTCAAATTCAAAAACTGTCGCTTTCGATTTACCACTTCTCTGCTCGCTAGAGAATTTCGCTGTTCGCCAAGCGAACATTTTTTATGTGAAAGCAACAGCAACAAGGAGATCAAACTACTTTACTAAAAGCCGCATAGTTCGCAAACGATATGCTTAAGCCTTGTGTAAGAAGAGATATTTTTTGTTTTTATTACATTACTGAAAGTATGCAATTTAGTTGAAACGCATTGAAAGGCAATATGACTACATAACAATCACTAGAACCGTTAGTTAAATTCCACTTTCCTGGTTGTAACTCCTATCACATGCCAAGAGCTTGGAATGGCAAAAACCTCCATAACACGAAATAGACTTATTTATTCATTCTTTCATCAATCAAAGTACAACTCAAATATATTACTAATTCTAAAGCTTTAATATAAAGGGTTTTCCAATAAGGGCGGGTAGATGTTGCAATGGAATAAAATGGTGTTTGCTGTGTGGCACATAGCGCCGTCCTGCTGGAACCACATGTCGTCTAGGTCCATATGGTTCAATATGGGCCATAAGAAATTGGTTATCATCGTTGTGTAGCGCTCGCTGTTGACTGTGACCGCCTCACCAACGTCGTTTTCAAAAAAGTACGGACCAATGACGCCGCCGGCCCAAAATCCACACCAAACGGTAACTTTTTGAGGATGCATTATCACCTGGTGAACCTCGTGTGGATTGGTGTCGTCCCATATACGGCAATTTTGTTTGTTAACACAGTCATTCATACAAAAATGCGCCTCGTCACTAAAGATGATTTTTCGCCCAAAACTGGGGTTCTCTTCCAAACGATTCGAAGCCCAGTCAGCGAACAAACGGCGTTGTCTATGGTCATCAACTTTGAGCTCCTCGGTCAGTTGGATTTTGTACGGGTGTAGGCCCAAGTCCCGACGCAAAATTCGCCAAGTTGAAGGCTGCGAAAGGCCAAGTTCTTGTGCACGGCGAGGAATAGACTGCCTCGGGTTCTGCTGTACACTTTCACGGACCGCGGCAATGTTCTCGGCTGATATTGCGTTCCTTGAACGTGCGGGTGTTGACTGATTGTTTACTGACCCGGTCGTCTCAAATTTGGCCACCAAACGTTGAAGAGTCGACTTGGAAGGGCCACCACGTCTACCGAAAAATGGGCGCAATGCGCCCAACGTTTGCGTTAATGAACACTCATTTTGATAATAAAGTTTTATCATTTAAACGTGCTGTTCAATCGTGTAACTTGCCATTATGATTTGGCATAAACAACTGAATAATAAACAAAAGAATTGACAGATGTCACCAAAACAAAATGGCTGCCACAGGGCGCCAAAATCGACCCGCGCCAGTTAAAACCCCTTTACTATGTGGTAAACGTTGGTCACAATTCAAGAAGTGTATCTCCAGATTGACTTAAAATTCTCTCGTGAGTTAGAAAATATATCTTAATTTTTATAAAATTGATTAGAGTAGGGCAATTAAAAAGCAGTAGCTCCAGTAAGAAGTAGGGTTTGATATGATACGTGGCTAGGTCCCTTTTGTTAAGTCTTCTTGAAGTCTTAAGCAGTCAGTTACGTCCTCTATTTTGTATGATGTATAAAAAACGGCTGCAATGTTGTTTATTGTAGCGAAACGGTTCAAGTCAGTTTATTAAAAGTTGTTGCATATTATATTATAAAGTAACATTTCAAGAATATTTGATAAAATTTTCATGTAAAAATATTGCAAAATGAGCGAATGAGAGCACATTTACGTAGACGTCTTTTCAAAAATACATTTTGCAGTAGTCAGCATATCTCAGCGTAGAATCATCTGAAATCAAAAAAATCGAATAATTTAGTTAAAGTATGAGTTAAACTTCCCCCCAACGTTTATTTTGACGATTTATTTGCATTTTCAGCCATTTGGTAGTCGTTTGAAGTAAAAAGTGATTTTTGACGAAAAAATGCCGCCATTTTGTAGGTGTAAAACCACCTTAATATAAAAAAAAATGGCGAAAAAAAAACGTTGGGGGGAGGTTTTTTATATGTAAAATATGTGTGCAAAATTTCAAAAGGATCGGTTGAGTAGTTTTCAAATGCCAATGACTACGCACTTTAAAAAAAAAGGTTCGAGAAAACCGCGTTTAAAGTTTGTAACGGACTACGCGCGCAACTGCTGCGTCTCGCCAGATGTTTGAGGCGGCTCGGCTTTATGCTCTATAACTTAAAAAGTTTTGCTCGGATTGACTTAAAATTTTAACACGGTATTTTTGAAATGTTTTACTACAATAACATGCAAAAAAAAAAATCGATTTTTATCCCTTACCCCCCCCCCTTAACAAATATTAAGAACAAAAGTGGCCCGAGAGACCTTGAGGTACACCTAAGGTAACTTTGATGGCATCAGATTTTGCATTGTTCATACGTACGAATTAAGTTCTACCTAACAGATAAAATGCAAGAAACTTAAGTAAGTTAGGATGAAGGACAAGCACGGAACCACCTTTAGAGAGCAGTAGTGCGGGCGCAGCTGTTTTTACGAAATACATTATACAGTAGACAGTCAAATAACTCTGTTAAAACTATTATATCATAGATAGATGAATATAATAGGGATGGATTTTCGACTAATTAGTCTTACCACCTTCATGAAGTAATTGCACATATCGAGAAGTCACTATATCAGAAAAATTTACTATAGCTGCTATTTTAGTCATAGAAGGGGCATTTAACCATAATCGATTCGTTAGTAACTATCGGCGTTAATGACTGCGTGACTAACTGGCTCCCACGTATACTTCAGAACACAGCTATTCTAGCATCAAACGGAGGCGCATCGGTTACCCAATTTGTAAGCAAAGGCACTCCACAGGGTGGCGTTCTGTCTTCTCTTTTATGATTCCTAGCCTTAAACATATTTTACTGCGACGCAACAGAGGAAGAGTGAAGGTAGTCGCGTATGCAGATGACGTCGTGATTCTAACACCAAACATACTAACAAAAATATTAGAAAGAGCTCTGGGAAACTAAGTAGATGGGCTGCGAGCAGTGGCCTAAATGTTAACCCAAGCAAAACGCAATTATTGTTTCGACTAGCATCAATCAATGGAGCTAAAATTCCGCTTACAGACAGAGCGACATGTCTAGGAGTAGTGCTAGATCCGAAGCTTACAATGTTAGGCGGCTAACAAGCGTATGGCAGCGAGCAGCCTGCATAGGAATTCCTGGAGCTATGAAATCGTCTCCAGCAGAGGCACTTAAAGCCATGCGCTACCTGTTACTGACTAGAAGAAGGTTGTTTTTGTGATGCTAGGATATTTGGTCATAGTGTAACTTTAGACAACTAAAGGCTTACCATCAACTCAACAGTTTCACTACCGCTACCCTAGACTTTAGAATAGAGTTTAAGGTAAATTTCCTCAAGCGAAAGGAATGGGATTTGAATTCAATAGTCAAAGAGAATACAACTGCACTTTACACTGACGGATTCAAGACGAACTGCAGCGTCGGCGCCTCGATATTTCCAACTTTTTTCACCTGGGGAATTAATATCTTTCAAGCATAAGTTCAGTACCGCCTAATCCATATGCAACGTTGGATTCAAAGAAATCGATAGCTGCTAATATTAAAATTTAGTAATTTTTACGGTCTGTACATAGTCGTCGTACGAGATTTTTTGCGCTCGATTGAGTAGCGACAAAACAAAATAGGTTAAGCTGATGTGCAGTTGTTGACGGCGTGAAAGCCAAAGTCAAAGTGTCTAAAAAAACGTTGTTTACAATTGTTTATAGAATTAGAATACATTTTATCAGAAAACAACAATCTAAAGTACTTGAAAGGAATGCAAAACGCTGCAAATAACTAAAACCCAATCACTGGGGAGAGTTCGTCATGGAACCAAATGTGATTTGAAGTGTCTTCGTATAACAGTAACGTATTTCCACAACTTTAGGATAGTGATTTTTTAGAAAAAAAAATATGTCTATATATGCTAAAAACAACATATCTGTTCAACATTCAAGGCATATTTACTCCACATACCTACGAGTATTAGGTCATAAGTGCGAGTGTTGGATTATAATTTATGCGCATTTTTTATTAAATATTTACAAAAGTTTCCCGCACCTAAACTACGAGCCAAACAACAATGCACAAAGCTGTGAAGCAAGCAGCGCTCAATCTACAGCTTTCTGCTACTCAACTGCATGCCACAGCTCAACGATATTCTACTCTTTATCTTCTATCCTTAACACCTCTCTTTAAGGCTTGTTGTCATGTTGGTTTTCCTAAGCTCGCTGTGCAAAATTTATGCACCGAATGGATTATCCAAAGCGAATATGTGGAAAAGATGGTATGTCACAGTCACTTCACTATTTCCACGTTGGTTTGAAGCTGGCTCTGCTTTTGACTGCTTGACTGAGTTCGTTATACTCGTATGAAAGTATAAGTGTATATGTACATATGTAGTTGTTGGATTGAGGTTTGGTGTCTGCGACAAAAACCGCTAAACCATCTTTGCGCTTTGATGGATATGGTGGCTAAAAGGAAAGGAAAAGCATTGCATATGAAAGGTGTCAACGTGATGAAAAATGTGAAAAAGGTGTACTTGTGTTAGAAGAAGGACTAGATCGTTGCTTGCATAGTTTCTTATACACATTTAATTTGGAAGGGTATTAAATAATAGGGACTTCTACTGCTATTAAATAGGTGTCATAATATAAATTCTAAGATATTTTTCTTCCATTTTGCTTCCGAATTCATTTAAAATTTATTAAATTGACACATTCGTCGTGCGCAGAACTATACATACATATGTAGCTTTATATAGCTTCACAGGGATTACGAATATTAAAACAATTTATATTATAATTTTTCTGCTAGAACCTCAAACGGCCTTTGCAACTGTTTTGTATTGCATGACCACTTTTTAACCGGATATTATACAGATAATTTTTAATAAACGAATTAAAATACCGACTGAAAAGAACTGTTTTCTTTGCAATATGTAGCAATTTCTACTTTAAACTGGCATTGAATCGGACCAACAACTTCGCAAAATATTTCTCGGGGATCATACCGCTCTTAATAAGTTGTGTAGATCGGTTATAATGATGGGCTCGCAAAGGAATCAGTCCTGATCTCAAGGAAATGCATCATTCAATGGTTTAAGTCTGGAAGTAGGAAACAGCGTCAAATATTTAGGTGTAATTCTCAACAAGAAAACAGAGTAGCGAAAAATACTGTAGTTCTACTTTCATGCAAAAAAGCTAAAGGAAGCAGGTGGGGTCTTTTTCCGAAGAACACTCACTGGCAAACTTGTTTGAATGGACCATATTTTAATTAATTTAGTACTAGAATGCCAGCAACGGCGGCCGCCTTAGCCGAATGGGTTGGTGCGTGACTACCTTTCGGAATTTACAGAGAGAACGTGGGTTCAAATCTCGGTGAAATACCAAAATTAATAAAAACATTTTTCTAATAGTGGTCGCCCCTAGGCAAGCAATGGCAAACCTCCGAGTGTATTTCTGCCATGAAAAAGCTCCTCATAAAAATATCTGCCGTTCGGAGTTGGCTTGAAACTGTAGGTCCCTCCATTTGTGGAGCAACATCAACACGCACACCACAAATAGGAGAAGGAGCTCGGCCAAATACCCAAAAAGGGTGTACGCGCCAATTATATACATATATATAGAATGGCAGCTAGCCGTGAGTGGGTTGATATACCTGGTGGGAAAAACTGCCTACAGGTCTTTACTGATAGCTCAAAGCTTGACGATAAAGTTAGCTTTGGTGTCTACTGTAAGCAACCAAAAGTAAGCGTAATGGCGCTCACTTGGGGGGGTTGTCACTAATTCCATTATCGCTCGCAAATGCCGAACGTCTCTTAACGAGAAGGCGGAATATTTCGACATCCGTTTGATATGGGTGCCAGGACATAGTGGCATGCCAGGGAATTGTAAGGCAGATCAAGTAGCGAAAGAGGGCCTCCGTCTTGGTGTGCTGATTTTGTGTACAAATGCGTGCTACAAGCATGTTATCCTTGTCACTTGAGCCAACACGAGATGAGTTGATAGTCTGACATGTAAGGGTACAAAAGGAATTTGGCCAAAATTGGACGTCAGGTGCTACTTAATCGGCCAGAGTAAAACGTCTCTGTGTTAATTGCTTTGATCACAGGCTACTGTCTTCTACGTCGATTTTCGCAAAGATTGAACGTACCTCATTTCAACTATTGCAAAAGCTGCAAAAATGGGGAGGAGGAAGAGTTTATCAGACATCTTCTCTGTCACTGTCCTGCGAGGCATGACTCTAAGTTTAATATAATTTGGTTCATCGTTCTTGAATGATACTGATAACCTTAGGGATATAAGTGTTAGCCCGGACAATAGGTTTGGCCGTAAAACAAAATTGTTCAACGAGGAGTAGCAACAGGTCGGCAACGGTTTAAGTGAGTTGGTTTAGAGACCGATTGCCACTTCTACTTATCTACCTAGCTAAACGCTAATATCTTGCAAATTCAGCACTCCCGATTTCCACCCCAAAAGTCCACTGCTTCGACCGAACCTTAGGTTCCGACCTTCTATGAAGGATGCGAGGCCCACAAATACTCAAATACACAAAAGGGGGTACATATGTGTGTGCCTATTACGAGGGCGGGTCAATATGTCCATGACTTTTTGTATTTCTGACCTCTTTACGGAAAAAGAAATACTGCTCCTGTCAACAGGCATCTGCCAGTTGGCTCCTGTCAAAATTTGAACGTGCTGCGTCAGTTAGTTTGTGTTTTACAGCTACCTTTATCAGGCTACCCAGTAATTTGAGGAGAAAATGGAAAAAACTGAATTTCGTGTGCTTATTAAGCATTATTTTTTGCGAAAAAAAAAACCATTACCGAGACCAAAGCTAAGCTTGATAAATACTATAGAGACTCTGCACCATCGATTTCAATGGTAAAAAAGTGGTTTAATGAATTTCGTTGTGGCCGTACAAGCACTGAAGATGCCGAACGTCCTGGACGCCCAGTTGAGGTCTCTACACCCGAAAAAATTCATGATATGGTATTGTCCGACCGAAGATTGAAAGTGTGAGAGATTGTGGAAGCCGTAGGGATCTCGCATGGTTCAGTGGTTTCAATTTTGAATGATCATGGGCATGAGAAAGCTTTCCGCACGATGGGTGCCGCGTTTGCTCACAGTCGACCACAAACGCAATCGTGTAACAGCTTCACAGGAAAGTTTGGCGTTGTTTAATCGCAATATGGAGGATTTTTTGCACCGTTTTGTAACCGTGGACGAAACATGGATCCATCACCACACACCAGAGACCAAACAACAGTCGAAACAGTGGGTTTCTAAGGGCGAATCGGCGCCAAAGAAGGCCAAGGTGGGTTTGTCAGCCAATAAAGTTATGGCGACTGTTTTTTGGGATGCACGCGGGCTAATCCACATTGACTACCTTCAAAAGGGAAAAACAATCATTGGGGAATATTATGCCAACGTATTGGACCGATTCAATAACGATTAAAAAAAAAACCGACCTCATTTGGCTAAGAAAAAAGTTCTTTTCCACCAAGACAATGCAAGGGTGCACACTTGTGCAGTTGCCATGGCAAAAATCCATGAATTCGGCTATGAATTGCTCCCTCATCCGCCCTATTCTCTAGATTTGGCTCCGAGTGACTACTTCTTGTTCCCAAACCAAATGGCTTGGTGGAAAAAGATTTGACTCCAATGATGATGTCATCTCACAAACAAAGGCCTATTTTGAGGACCTCGATAAATCATATTTTTTGGAAGGGATAAAAAAATTGGAGAAGCGTTGGACAAAGTGTATAGAACTCAAAGGAGACTACGTTGAAAAATAAAATGATTTATTTATCAAAAAGTCTATGTTTTATTTCAAAAGTCACGGACTTATTGACCCGCCTTCGTATATTTATATATAATTTTGCTGCTGACCAGCCCCTAATCTCGCCTAGAGGTTTTAAGAGCTGTAGGATTCCCCTCGTACTGCAATGATTTGAGATATTTAGTAAATTGCTAACGTCCTGTCTCGCCACGTCCCTCCCTGGAAAAAAAAAAAGTGTTCAGCGGAGTAGCCCACGCGAAGTGCAAATCGACGGCAGTATCCATAATATCTATTAAAAGGGAACACTATTGGGGTTATCGAGGTTTCTGATAGAACTGCAGACGGGTTACTATCTGTTAGCAGTTAAAATCGTTATCAAAGTTATGACGTTCAAACTGGGCGTCTCAGGAGACAAAAAGGTGGAATAAGGATGAGACCATGAAGCACGTTATACCCACACATAGTTTCGAGACAAACGGCAGGCCAGTTCCACATTGTGGTACTGCCAACTGTCAACTTTCTTGTATCATTAAACTTTGCGTAGCTTGAAAAACAAATTTTTCGAAATTAAAATGAAATCGAAAACAACTATAATCCAAATGAAAGCTATCGCTATACCGATTTATTTGTTTACGGAAGCGAACGGGAAGGATTCACGTTAAATAGCTGGCGGAGGCTGGCGGAGGCTGGCGTTCGGTGCATGTGCACTTCTCATAGAGTATCCTCTGTCCCAATACTGGTGGCTTTACTTCGTAGTTTTTTTTTTTTTAACTTTATTTTGTATTCTGTCTATACTTACAATTCTTAGAAGACATTTTACAAATATTTGGTTACATTTAAGAGTGGCTTTGATTTTAGTATTAAAGGAATATTTTCAGTAAAATATCCTTTCTAATAAATAAATTCAATATTTTATAGATGGCTCTTGGACGAGCTGAATTGGTGTTTTTCTTTTCAACCTTAAAAAGACACGTGATGGTGACATGAGGGTAGAGGCCAGTTCATTTGGGTGCGATTGAAGTCGATTTCGGTATTTACTGGTTACATTTTGTATTTCCTCTTTTATTGAAGGGATGTCTAAGTCCACGGAGCGTTAACTAGGGTGCGTAGAGTCTTGGACTGGAAACGCTGCAGGATTTCCAAGTATGAATTTGACGCAGTACACCACAGTTGGTTTCCGTAAGTCCAGACCGGTTTTATCACAGACGTGTAGAGGATAAGTTTGTTGTCTATTGAGAGGGTGGATTTGCGGTTTAGCAGCCAGTACATATTACGAAATATTAAACCTAGAGCTTTCCTTTTTGCAAAGATATGCGTTTTCCACGTAAGCCGTTTATCCAAATGAATGCCTAGATATTTAGCACTATCACATTGCGGAATTGGAATCCGGTTTAAGTTGAATTGTGAGCAGGTGGTTCTTTTTGTGGTAAAGGTTACGTGTTGAGATTTATGTTCGTTTACTTTCAACCGCCAGCTCCGGAGCCATTTGGAGATTTTATTTATGCTTATTTGGAGCATATGAGAGGCTTCTACGGGATACACTGCTGTCACCATAATAGCAGTGTCATCGGCAAAAGTGCCAGTTAGTACACCTTTTGTGGTTGGCAGATCGTGTGTAAAAATTAAGTACAGGATTGGACCTAATATACTGCCTTGTGAGACCCCAGCTTTAATTTGTTGGAAATTGGAAATTTCATTTTCGTAATTTACGTAGAACATTCGTTGGTTTAGATATGATTTAAGGATACTTCGTATGAATTTAAAGATTTCAAAGAGTTTTCAATATTTACCAGAACTTAACTTTTTCAAGCAGAAAATAACTGCAAATTAGAAAAAACAGAATATACATATTTTGGCAGTAATAAATATTGCAATGTTGTACCAAATTTTATATTGTAAATTTTTTAAACCAAAAATGGAAACCAATTAAGTCCCTCCACTCCGCACTTAGGGCATTCTTTTTCGCACACTTGATTATATTCATATATACACACATTCAAATAGACATATATACGAGTACTCGCAAACACACATATGAATGTGAATACATACAACATACACATACATACATACTATATATAAATGCGTGAGTACCCTACAAGACAGTGCTGAGCACTTTCGACAAAAATTCCAACACATACGAAATTTTTTAATGGGGAAATCAAATATTTCATTTCATATTATTTGCCGCTGTTCGGTGTGAATTCTATCTCTCTTTTACCAATAGCAATTTCATATAAGTGAAAAATATATCTGCTGTACTTTAAACGCCAGGGCATCTTATTTATATGTTTATAATGTGGCTGTTCTGAAAAAAGTTCTAGTGTGAAATTTGGATGTTGTTTTTGTAGGGTGGCCATAGCCGAATGAGTAGATGATTGGCTAAGACTTGAAAATTCGTGAGATCGGATCTCCGTAAAATATAAATTTTATAATTTCTCTAAATAAAACATTTTAACGAAACTCCTCATTCTGATTAATTTTTAACGAAAATGATGAGTTATTGTCATCAGTGTTGAATAATTTTAAAGAAATAAAGTGGTGCTCTAAAAAAAGTACTAGTGTGAAATTTAGCTGTACTTATTTTATAGTCGCCATAGCTGAATGAGTAGATGCTTGGCTAAGACTTGAAAATTCGTGCGTTCGAAACTCCGTGGATAAAACAAAAAATTAGTATTTAAAAGTTTTTTAATGAAAATAAAAAATATTGAAAGTCGCGAGCTCGAATCGCAATGAAAACACAAATATAAATTTTATAATTTCTAAATAAAACAATTTAACGAAACTGATTACTTTTTAACGAAAATGAGGAGTTATTGAGGAGTTTGTGCTGATTACTTTTTGATGACGAAAATGAGTAGTTTAGAGCATAGAAGATATATTTTTCAGTTATAAGAAATTTCTATTGGTAAACGAGAGACAGAATATCAGACCGACAAGCGGATACTATCAGAACTTTCCCATGGCTAGAACAAAAATGTGTAGTTGGATGAGGATAGTGAGGATGATAATATGAGTGCTTATATGATATTCAGCTGTCTTGTAGGGTATTTTTCTGTTTGCGTGCCTTTCAATCTTAATGTATTTGGCTTTCGTCAAAAATTCCATTAAAAACGTCATCAACCACAGTTGCAAGCCACAATAAAAATAGTTGCAACAGAACTTTAACTTTGTTGAAAATAATTGCAATGGCAGCAAATTGCTGAAATGTGCGGAAAGAGGAAAGAAAAAAGGCATAAAATAAAATGTATTATTAAAAATTGGAAGTGACTGGAATAAACGTCGTGAAGCAGATTTGATGACAATCAAGGTAGTGAGCCGTTAGTGGCAGTTAATGAAGGTGGAAAATAAGAAGCAGCCAGAATAGTGCAAAGAGGAAAGAAAAGTAAGGGGACGTAAGTGGAAGTGGAGGAGTTACGTGTGTCGCATTGTAGAAATCCAGTCTTAGGGTCTTAATCCACGTTTGTGCGACAGCAAAATTAACGGATCACCACTAAGTGGTACAACTCAACTCGTATGTGGCAAGAAGCTCTTAAAGTCCTGCCACGAAACAAACGGCATGTCAGCAAATTAACGAATGAATAAATCGTCACTTGACCAACTAAGAGAGTGTGGCAACTTTGTTGTGATAACCACCGGGCGATATAACGAATGACGAAGTTGTTTTATATTTTACAATATATCAGCAAAGTATATTAATTATAGCAAAGTATATATAGTGTGTGAGTGTGAATATATGAGCTGGTGATAATAATGATGTGGCTGCTGATGGCGTTTGCCGATACAATGCTCGGCGAATCATGCGGAACAATGTAATTAACTTGCAGCAGAGCAAAGGAATGAAAGCAAAAAACCAATAACAAAAACAACAACAATCATATAATAAGTAATCGTCATCGTTGTTGTTGCTGAAACAGTAGGAGTCGACAAAATTTTCATTGGAAGCGAATTATAATTGGGCAAGCGGAAATTTGAGGCAACAGCAGCAATTAAAATAAAAAATAAAAGTAAGCAAAAGTAGAAGTTATACTCGTAATAATACAACAACGTAGTGGGATACTACAAATGGCTAAAAAAAATTGCGAGCAAATATGCAGGTGGCGCGCGAAATCGAAAATTTAATGTAAAAACAACACCAGTGAGTGTGGCAACTACGAGCATGCCAATTACAACTTCAATGGAGCAGTAACGGTAAAGCGCTTATTTAGTTTTTGCAGAGCAATAAGAGAGGCATTACAGCAATAACAATTTTAAGCTGCCACTATTGGAGACAACCATTTTTAACAGCAAACGCAGCGTGCAACAAGCCAGCTCTATAAGCGAAGCTTAAAATATCAACTACAGTAGACACAACAACAACCGGCACAACAATAATTTCAGTAACATCACTGAAGTCAATAGGAAGAGTAACTGCATTGGCAACAAACAACTCTATGGAATAGCTTACGTAAAGCTCGATACGATTACTTGCAAAATAGCGGCGCGGCACTAAAGCAGCGCAGTGTTGCCTGCTTACTTTGAGAACACAACGAGCAATAAAAGCACTAATATAAACAACCATAACGCAACGTTAATTTCCTTCAGTTGGGCTTACATAAAATTGCAAAGGGCACCAAAGGGCTACTTGCCAACAACAACAGTGGTGTGGTTGCGCCATTGAAACTGCAAAAAATAAGTCACATTTCCGTTAGCTTTACGACGACTTACAATACAATTATAACGGTACATATACAACGCCCGAGAATAATAGTATAAAACAACGTCAACATCAATGAATGGCGGTTTCCGCATAACTGGCTATCCGGCTGCCGCCGCAGCGACAACGGCGGCAAGCAGCGCTGGAACAACCACAACCCCCGGGACGACATTGACAGCGTGTAACAACACGCCGTCCAACAGCGCAATGATGCACAATGCCACCGGAAACACAAATAAAATTAACAACGATGTTGCCAGTCAAGGTATCTGTGGCAACAATAATACTTTTGCGAACCACTTTAATCCGTTGCGTACGCCAAATGGCAGCATTGCAAGTCAACAGTCGCAGGCGCAGCAACAAAAGCAGCAAATGCAATTGAAACAATTACAATTGCAACGAGAGCAACGCGAGCGCGCTCTAGATTTGCACATCAGCGAATACCAACCGCCAACACCGACACAATTCACCACCGTGGCGCCACCGCTTTGCGGTAACACAGCCGCACCGATCGCGTTGAAAGGCAATAATCCTTTTCTGAATAGTCCTTCGCCCACAGACACAATGCCTACGGCGGCAATGGCTTTCGGCTATGCGGCTACAACTACAACAACAATGACGTCAGCAATGCCACTGGTATGCGGAAACACGAATAATGTTGCAACGCCGCCCAATACTAGCGGCTATGAGATGCCTGAGTATGCGGAGCCGCAACGTTTTCGAGCACACAAACAACCACGACCGCATAGCATTGCCGTGGCGTCCATGAGTGCCAGCATGTCGGCAACTACTGCAGCAAATGTGACCACCACATCCACTTCGGGCGCGACCAGCTACAGCAGCAGTACCAACGATCTGGCTTTTAGCACTTTGCGACGCACACCCAAGGCGCTGCCGAACAGCTTTGTTGACTACGCCTCCAGACATCAGCTACAGCAGGAAGAGCAATTGCGACTGCAGCATGTTAATTTACAGCAACAACAGCAGCGGCTACTGCAATCAACGCGTCAGCAGCAGCAGTTACGTAGCGTTGGCGCTGGCGGTAGCGGTAGTGGCAGCGGCTTAAGTAATTCAGGCACACCCGTTTCTATCGGCACTGCGCCTACTTCAGCAGGCACGCCTACACCCGCCACCAGCGTAGACAAGGAGGCCTTGTATGCGGCACTCTTTCAACATTATCGCAATAGCCCAACACGCGCGCCACATGCCACACTGCCGCACAAAATGGGCGCCGCCAACGTATCTCAAACACTAGCCACGCATACCATTAGTAGCGCTGTGTCTAGCTCCGCAGCAACTACTACCAATTACTGCCCACCCGTGCCGCTCCACCGAAATCAAAATTCGACCAGCGCGGCTCAACAACTCCATCATCAACAGCAAGCATCCAACTCGTTAATGCAGCAGCCAATTGTGCCACGTCGTTCGCATAGCACACCGCGTCCACTCAAGGGCCTCAACGATCAGCAGCCACAATCGCCACAGCAGCCACTTCCACCAGCAGTCAATGGCGGCTTGCAGTTAAATGGTGGCACAGCGCCACGTCCTCGTAGCTTAGATCGTTTCAACAGTGAAGCAAAGCCTGCAGGACTCTATCAACCACCACCAATACCACTGCGCCGCTTCCCGCCGGGTGTAACAAATTCACGTCAATCAATGGGTAGTCCCCAACCGGACTCAGGCAGCGACACGCCAAAATTCAGCGGCAAGAAGAGCACCAGCATTGATAACATACGCAACGGACTGTCCTTTACGAGCGCGTCGGATGTCAGCGCGTTTGCGAATGGGGCTGGTTTAATCAGCAGTGCCACCGGTGGTATGCGCCACTCGGTCACCTTTCACGGTCGCAGCCAATCGGGTCAGATCAGCGCGGAGCATGGTTTTAATGGAGACGTCACCGCGGCGACAGTAAGTTCTGCTGCCACTGCGCTTGGCATCACGAACCTCACTAGTTCTGCCTCCTGGCAGAAGGGCGAACGTCCACTTTCCTATGCTTACGGGGCCAGTGCGCCCGATCAAGCCTATCTGGAAAATCAGCTGCGCGCCTATTCAGAACAGTTGCGTACTATAACGGAAAGTGTGCGCAAGTACTCTGAGCAAGCAAAACTGTTATCGGAATTAAAGCGCCAGCAGCAACTAGCCAAGGTGCAGCAACTGCAACCGACTAGTGGCAATATTAGCTCGCCAACTATGGGCGGGAATATTACTGGCAATGCCCAACAGAGCCTACATGTGTCCAGCTCGCAGAGTGGCAGTAATTTTTCTTCGAATATGATTTCGCCGGAGATCGTGAGTAAATCGCTCGCATCGCTCTGTTCGTCGACGGAAGCGCAGACACCTTCGCATCAACTGAGACTCTTCCTCGACAACATACGCAGTACCATGCGCTCCGAGTATCAGCAGAATATACCGGAAGACATGCTCAAACCCATAACTGAGTCAAAGTCCCCAACAAGCTTACAACAACAATTAGTGCAGCAACAGCCACAGTCACAGATTCCACATTCGCAGGCCTCCGCTCAATTGCCTTCACTGATGGCCTACAAGCGACCCAACCTCGACGAGTCATTGCGCAGTTCGCCTGTGCAATCGACATCAGCCATAAATTCTTCTAACTCAGTTGCCAACAAATCAAATGACAATGACCTACCTACACCATCAGATCAATTACGTCTCTTCCTAGATGCCATACGTTCAAATAAGATACCCGAAACTGATGAGAAACCAAAGCTCGCCAACTCACAAACGCTCGATTCGTTCATTTCAAAACCCCTTCAAATGCCTGACGTCACTTCTGGCACACCTGGCGCTCAACTCAGTGGCATGCCACCTACACGCCGACGTCCTAAAAGTGCAATAGCAACCACTAAGATAGAAAATGATCGCGGTGAACACTCAATGATCACCTCGGAAAGTTTTCATCAGATCTCGGACAATCTGCGTTTGATGAGCGAAGATCTGAAGGCACTCAGTCCCAGCAAGGTGTTGAGCAGCTCCGTGAGCAGTGGAAATTTGAAAGTAGCTGCCGCCACAGTGACCTCTCTTTCACCCTCTCTAACCTCCGAGCTACGCGTCATAACTAGTCATTCCCCACTTAGCACATCACCGATAAATCAGTCCTCGTCACACTATGCCACCTTGAGCCGAGCGAATGTTAGCAATTTTGGTGCCAGCTCTGCTGTATTCGGAGCGCAAATAACCACAAACTCACCATCGCCTTCACAGTCGACACATTCGCAATCAACTAGCGCCACGACGACACCATCAACAGCGCCACTCATGACCGACTTCAATGCGATACTGGACAGTTTCCACGAGATGGCGGACAAGTACAAATCCAAAGGTTCCTATGATTACTTGCGCAAATGTTCGGATGCGTTGCGTCAGCACTCACAACAGCTGAAATTGCGAGAGCAACAGCAACAAATGGCCAATGGTGGTGGTGGATTCATGGGTAGCGATGATAGCAGTTCATGTAGCACAACACCGGGTAGTATTCGCGAGGCGGTGCAAAATCTATTGATGCAACCGAGGAATGGTTTCCAAATACTCGATGATCGCATGCGATTGTTTATCGACATCATCGATAGTCAAGATCGCCTGAGTCAGGTAAGTGAATTAATTATATACCATCGGGGGGGGTTAACAAAATGCCACATCTTTTTTTCAAAATAACTAGCTGCCGGCCAAGGAATAGGGTAGAGGAGTGAAATTTTTCGTCAAAATCTTTTTGTTTTGCTTTTTAAAAAGGTGAGGCGGGTTTAAAATTTACCCTACATACAAAGAAATTTACCCTACATACAGAATTACAGGCTTATGTATGTATACTATGGGGATAAGCTGGACACTCTAGGTTCTGAGCGTTTTTGAACTTTCCAGGGCAAATAAATAAACATCGCTTAAAATTTGACTCTTTTGTAACACATTAACCCCTCAGTTCCTTTAAAAATAAGTCCTGGACTCTTTTATGGACATTTCTGAAAAATCTCTTGAAACAAATGTTTACTGCTTAAGAAGCAATGTTCCTCTAACACATTAACTTGAGGAAGTAGACAAATTTATATTTTGACTCTTTAAGGGAACAAAGAGAAAAGTTCATGAAACTGGCTTAAAATAAAGTAGCTATAATAATATTTATCATAAAATTATGTTCATATCTTTGCAAAGATATGCCAAGGATGGCAACGCTAACTAAATAATAAAGTTGCATAAGTAAATACAAACCTGAGTACGAATACAGATTATTAAGGCATTGAAGAGATCATATGGATGGAAATATGGAAGACATCGTTAGAATTCCAGTGTGGTGCTTCGTTCTACTATCGATTCACTCAACACTCTAAAAATGTGTAAAAGTATTGAAAGCAAAAAGTATTCCTCCATTTAACTAGCACTAGTTAAATAACTTCATTTTGTCTTTCCTCAGTCCTCCATCATCCTCTTTCTAATCCAGATTTCCTTTCATTTATACCACCAAGATAGTACATTTCACCATTTGCTGGCATTGACATTTTCTCAACAAAATTTCTTTCCATATTATTTTCGTTTTCTATACCTGCCACTCCATAATTTTCAATCATTATCCTTTACATAATTACTCCGTTATGCCACTCAATCTAAGGGGATTTTGTTGTCTCACAACCTGCCTGTTGTCGCCTATCCCCTGCCTCGTCATTTCGAATAGCGGGTGCAAAGGGTGTGTTGTACTTGCACCTTCTCTTCAAAATTAAATATACATACGCACATACATCCGAGTGTGTTGTCACATTGTAAACAAAATCCTCGCCTCAAATCCCATTACAATTACATTTGCCCACTTTCATCCCATTTGCCAACGCGTAACACTACATTTCCTCGCCAAACTGCCGCTGGCTGGTTAAGACCGTTGATGTGGAACAAAAGTGTTGCCAGATGTTATATAAGGATAAAAAAAAGCAACAGCTGTCTAATAAAACATTATACGGGATAATTGTGAAACGAATTTTATTCCCTTTCTTAGTTCTACAAGCTCTCCAATGATATTGCGTAAGTCTCGGCCGAAACTGGCAAAAGGTTGTAGTCTAAATAAGGATAATAATTTTTATTCCAAGTTTACCAACGAAATAAGCATCCGATCACTCAAATGATCGCCTCTGAAGTAACTCGAGCCATGATGCAAATTTAAAAAAAAATTAAGATGTTAAATAGAACTCATTTGGTTTAAGAACTTTGGGGTTAGAATTGGAAATAGTAAAGACGGAACTAAGTCACTAATAAAATGACTTTTACATCAATTCAATTTGAAGGTAGCACACAATATTCACATATAGTTCTCGAATTCGAGTAGTGGTCATGTGACTTATCATAAAATAAAAAATTGATCAATAATTTTCTCTCTCTCTCTTTACAGGTATGTACTTCTAGATGGTAGTAAATACATATATTGTATTCCATATCATTATCAATCAGATGTCAGGAAAGTTTAAAAAGGTAAATAAAATTCTAGTTTCTAATATTATTGATTTGTGAGATAAATACCATTTACTAAAACTAAAAACAACAGTGCTTCAATAAGACTCTTTATCTACGAGAAGCTACCTAAATTCCAAGATCATGAGCTTTTAGCTTTGGTTGGCTCTCATTCAACCGCACAGGTTTTACTCAGGAGCGTTTTATTCACAGGGTCGTGTATCCCCCAAGGATTTCAAAGAATTCCTCATGTGCGTCAGTTGAATGCTTAACCCGCTTGCAGTAAGAGAAGATCAGTAAAATAGGACTTACATACAATTATATTATTTTATTAATAATTATGACCTAACTTTTTTGCACTCTTGTACTCGTATTTGCACCCTTTTTATAGTATTTAGGTGACATTTAATAATATTCTACTTTATGCATAATGGAAGGTCGAAAATGACCTATTTAAGTTTATTTAGCGCATACCCTCCGAGAGAACAGTTGTGGTTGAGATGGACAGTACCTCTTTTTAAGGAGAAGGCCAACAACATTTTGGAGGATCCACTAATGAAAGAAGTAACTTTCAGGTGATTGCGTGACACTCGTTGACGGAGGAAAGATTCTAGCCAATTCTATAATTTTTCTAATGCTGGTGTGTAAATAAATTTGGGCATTAAATGAGAACAAGATTCAAAGTTCCTTAATGCTCAACTTATGTCGATGGACGATGCTCCACTTGTACTTTCTGACATCGTGTATGGGGCACTTCTAAGTTGCGCCTTCAAGTGGAGCTGCAGTGAGTGCAGGAGGTTCCTTTCATGAAATTAGTAAAAAATATAGCTGGTTCTATGGTTTTAAGGAGTACGGCTATCTAGGATCTATTATACTTTATAAAGAAATTTGAATGTGCCTTGAAAAGTTTGGGCCAGCAGCGAGATATTTGTATGAAAAAATGTTCCACTTATATTAGAATTTACTCCATTTACCCTCCTTCGGAGGGCAGCGATCTATGAAATACAGTTACTAGACTATTTGGCAGTTTGTGTTCATATAAAGCACATTCAGCCTGGTAATCCCGAATGCTAATTAAAAAATAGCTAGTAAGCTTTCTTCGACGATAGTGACTTATTAGTAGCCTAGGTTAGGTTAGGTTAGGTTAAATGGCTGCCCTAGCTAAGGGCTCACTTAGACAAATATTAAAAATTCGTCCGTTGTGGTGCCATACATGAGAGAGGAGAAAGAAGAAGGGAAGGAAGAAGGAGCCTTGGGATTAGAGACGATGATGACCATACATTTGACGACGACGCCGACGGTGGCTGATTTGCGTTCGTAGATAGCCGCAACAAGCTACTGATGAACTTCACCAAATGTATGGTATTTACACCGGCTTTATTCGCAGGCGTAGCGAAAAAGTGAGAGCCCAGATGACTAAGTCTTTGCCAGACGAGCTCGGGGTGTTGAGATGATTCCACCTCGTCCTCCAGACAGTTTCTGCAGAACGGACTTGAGGCAATCCCAAGTCTCACGGCATGAACACCTAACGTACAATGTCCGGTAAGGATGCCCACCAAATTCGAGAGCTGGGGCTTTGTTAGCCTTAGGAGTTCCCCTGAGCGTCCCCGATTTACCCGTGGCCAGAAGGATCTCGCGACCTTGCACGTTTGTGCACTAGCCCAGCGCTCGCTGAGTTGACTCGAGACCCATCTTTCCAGGAGCAAACCACAGGTTCTCAGGGGAACCCCAATTCTCTCATTTCATGACGAAACCGTCTCCAAAGTCCCCTGTCTAGCCAGCTCATCAGCCCAGTAGTTTCCCTCTATGCCGCTGTGCCCGGGAACCCAAATGAGCCTGATGACGAAGTATTCGGATGCAATCGAGAGAGAAGCCAGACATTCCCCGACCAATCTCGAACCCATAAACAGCGTGTCCAAGGCCCTAATTGCCGATTGGCTATCGGAGTAAATATTTACTTCCTTAACGGTAATTGCCGAAGTAAGCAACCAATCCACCGCTTCGTTAATTGCGGATACCTCCGCTTGGAAAACACTACAGTGGTCCGGGAGCCTAAACTTAAGTTTAGTCCTCGGTTCCTTCGGCCGGAGAATGTCCTCCTCTCGAGAGCGTTGCCGCTTCACTGCCGATTCTACGGGCGGTGCTACCGCACCCTCCCTTTCCGCCCGGCCTTTCTCTGCCCCACCAAGTACCATCCTGGCCCACTCAAGCGTCCTTAAATACTTCTCAAGTACCTGCGAAGCATTTTGGCCGCCGTAGAGTTCCAGGATTTTAGCGGCTATGCGTTGGTCAGAGAATGCTTTCCTGCTCTGTCCTGGCTGCCGTTTAGGCCTAGCGAGTAACCCCAGAAAAGAAGTCCCTGAAACCTCCGACACCCTTCCGCCCCTACTTGTTTTGTCCCCCAGGGCTGCCTCTCGGTTAGAGCTGGTTAGAGGAGGCGGTTATGCCCCTCTTTCCTTAAGTGAGGAGACCTTGGGGTTCGGCTCCGAATCCCGTCTAAATTTTTGGGGCTTTGATTTTTGGTTCTGTTTTTGTTGTTGTTGTTATTCATGTTTTTAAATGGGTCCCCACTCGGAGCCGCTATCCATGACTCGAATGTGTAGTCGTCCCTAAGTGATCCCACGGTTATCTGTGACGAGGCAGAGAGGCCGTGCTAGGGTTGACGCATACCCTTATGAGGCATGCAGATCGGACGCAAAGCGGGAGTCATCTCAACCGCACCTACACCACCAACCTAATGGCGACGAGTTTGGAACGTACTCCGAGGCCTGCCAGGGTTTTAACGGGACGGGGGCAGTCAGGACATTGGCCCATTTCGGTTGAGTTTCACCCCAGCGTACTCAGGTGGCAGAATGCCACAACCATCAGCTCAGGAATCGAAGCTCAGGTCCACAGAGTATAGACGTAGCCAAAGAGAACGCAGGGTCGTCCCCGTTCAGGTTTAAGGCCGTTAAGGCCGCAGGTCATTTGGCTGTACCCAGGGTGCACCACGCGGAGGCGATCTGCCCTACACCCCTATTAGTATCATATAAAAGCTGAAATATGATGAGAGATGTTGGAATGAATTAAAAACTTTTTAAAATTTTGTGTTGGCAACAATGGCACGCCGTGTTGCTGTAGCCGCAGAAGGTTGTCATACTTTTTGGACAGAAAATTTCTACTTGATTATCATCGATGATTTGAATAACATTGCCACGATGGCTCACACACACACACAACCATACAAACAAATAGTTTGTAATATATGCGGCGGCAGGCGTACCGACACGTGATTGGCTACACACAAAAACCACCGAAAAGGGTGGCATGACATGAGCGTATGGATAAAATAAAGGGATTTCCAATAACACGTGTTATCTATCGCTATCGAGAGATGTTTAATGATCATCGGAATTTGATGGTATTAATGTGGACAACGTTTATTTTCAACAGGACGGCGCTACGTGCCACACAAGCAACGAAACCATTGATCTTTTACAGGGAAACCCCTTTATATATGGTATATACGAATGTGTATTTCCAGAAATGAGATGATATTTGTAAATGCAAATGTACCACACAATTATACCTCGCAGGGCTTTGTATACTAATTGAATATATGTGCATATGTATCATTATAATGATGCACCTGCCCAATTGGTTATGCTGGTTGCAGCGAAATGTTGTAGAGACGCACAGCGATAGAAAGTAAATGTACATACATGCATCGGTCAACAATTTAGCAATGCCTCGGAGAGAACTTATTTAAAATTTCCGCCGACAATTTTAACCCCACCCTTTTCTAAAATAAATGTGCATTTGGGGACTTTCTAAACCTCTACCTACCTTTACAGGCAAATCAGAAAAACATTCGTGTGTAGAAGTTATGCTTCAGCCTCAATATTGTAATGAGTCAAATCAAATTATAAATACGATATTTCAAATTTCAACGCAATCGGCTAGATAATTTTGAGTTATTCTGTTTTTAGAAGTATATTGGAGCTTTTTGACGTGATAACGTCTTATAATTCGATTTAACAGGCTGCACGCACGAAAAAATGTGTCGTTACCTTGCTCATTAGTGTTACCTTGCTCATTGCCGTTACCTTGCTCATTGTCGTTACCTTGCTCATTAGTGTTACCTTGCTCATTGCCGTTACCTTGAATGAACTGCAAGCGAGAGCGCGGAACGAACGACAAAGCGCACAATCGATCCCCGCGTTCGGCAACGTTCGACATCTGGCTCTGTCCTACTTGAGTGAGCATATATATGTATGTATATGTATGTATATGCGCATTTGTATATAAATTCACATACTTGTATTTGCATATGCCTTCTTGCTGTGTGCATGGTAATGAACCATTTCCCTGTTGAGAATAGGAGATGATAGAAAAAGTAGGAAATGAAAGGGAGTGTTTCAAGTGTAATGTGTCTTGAGAATGTCAAATCGCTGATGATGCCTCTTAGTGTTGTGGACTTATTAACGTCTGATGCACAATCAAAATTGAAGATATCTTTCATGAAGTTGATAAATGTTTCGTCATTTTTCACGTTTGTGTAAATGTAACTTGACCTATTCCATTGCAATTCCATTTACCTCCTCCTCTATATCCATACAAAATATCTATCAAACAAATAAAATTAAAATTTTGTTTTGAAAATTGCAACCCTTACATCAGTATTTTCTTATGACGTTGTCACGTTAAATTATCGTCAGTAAACCGACTTTACAGACAACCTCTTTTTTAATTTCAACTTTTTTTTATATAAAAATGTAGTTACCTCTTTAACAAATGCCATAATAATCCAAGTTTCAAAATTTGCTTCAGATTTATAAAAATTCGAATGAATTTTCATAAAAATTAAAAACTACAGGTACACAGTTTTACAGTCCATTAAATTTTGGCATAATAAAGTCACGTTTGAAGTGACACAAATTTGATAATTTTTTTCCTTGACGGCGTTGCGCATTTTCTCCCTACTGTTATGAAATTGTGACGGTTCATCCAAATAGAAAATTCTTCAATAATTCCTCTGCGTACGAGCACTGAATTATTAAGTAAAAGTCAGAACTACCGGCAACAGAACTTGCTTTATTTAATTTCAACACTTAATCGCTTTACTTTACGTTTACACATTATCACGTTTAGCTTAAGATTAAATACCCCATACGCGTTCACCCCTGCTCATAGAAATAAAGAACAAAAACAAATTTTAATCATCGAAAATCAATTTGTTGTTTTTCAAAATATTCTCCATGAAGATCTATACACTTTTGCATGCGTTTGAGCCAACTGTCGAAGCACTTTTGCCACTCTGAATGAGGTACCTCCAAAACATACATTCTGAATGCCGCAACCGCTTCTTCAGGTGTCGAAAAAGTTGACCTCTCAGTTTGTTTTTTACGTACGGGAATAAAAAGAGGTCATTCGGTGCCAAGTCAGGACTATACGGCAGATGACCCATTAATTCGATGTTTTGGGTGCTCAAAAATGCAGTTGTTTGAGTCGATGTGTGAGAGCTCGCATTGTCCTGGTGAAGAGTGATCCGTCTTTGGCGATTGGTTTTCCTAATTTCTTGGAAGACAACTGGCAAACAAATGGTTGTGTACCACTCAGAATTTACTGTTCTGCGTTGTTGTAGTGGTACGATTGCGACATGTCCAGTTTTTCCGAAAAAACAGGTGACCATTTGCTTGGAAGTGCTTCGTGCGCGAACAACTTTTGTTGGATTTGGCTCATCTTGAAACACCCATACAGTCGACTGCTGTTTACTTTCGGGCTCATACGCGTAAATCCACGATTCATCACCTGTCACGATGTCATATACGTGTTGCGAAGCCCCGCGATCATATTTTTTGAGCATTTCCTTCGACCAATCGACACGAGCTTTTTTTTGAGCGATTGACAAATTATGTGGGATCCAACGCGAATAAATTTTTTTAACAGTCAAATGTTTATGCAATATTCCTATTGAATGTATGCTGGTCCCACTAATGCCTAAGATTGTCTCAATCTCACCATAGGTCACATGACGATCTTGCAATATCAGTTCGCGCACAGCATCAATGGTTTTCGGACGACCTTCACGAAATTCGTCTTAGAGTGAACTACGGCCACGATTGAATTCACCATACCATCGATGAACACTGGTCTTTGATGGAGCTTCATCGCCTAAAAATGAATTAAGTTCATCCATGCAATGTTGCTGAGTTAATCCACGTCGAAAGTTGTAAAAAATACAATAATCGCACGAAAATGTTCACGATTTAATTCCATTTTTGGACCGAGATGAATCTTTTAAGTTACTGTAAACAACACAAATAGCGCTGGTATTTCAAAACGTTCTGAGTACGTAAAAGCCAAAAAATGTCAAACTTTGCGATACAGCTGTCAGTTGCCAGATTGCCACACCAGGATTGCCAAATCCTGCCAAATAAAAGGCACCCCTCGTAAATATTCTAATATCTAGATTAGACAACTCCAATCTTCTGCAGTTAAGGCGAATTCATGTGCCAGTCGGTTCTGACATGCACAAACTTTTTTTTATGGACACCCAAAACAGGAGTCTGTCTGGTGCATCTTTTTTTTTAGATCTAAATATCAGTAAGATAATTCTCATTTCGCCAGGTTTGTTTTATTTGTTTCGCTTTAGAATATTCGTATATCTTACCCCACTATATAATTATTGATTCAAATATTCTCGTCAACGTAAAAGATGTACATCCAAATTACCAACTAGATATTGTAGAGGGCGTAAGAAAGGAATGCGACAGTAACTGCGTGTACACGAGTGTAGGGGAAGTTTTGGTCTCACTTCGACATTTAATCTCACTTTACTCTTACTACTGTTTGTAGCTCCACGCTAAATCCTAAATGACTTTATTGTGCAATCCAATTTTCGACGCAACACATTGTTATAATTAACCGTTTCTAATTGCAAATGTACATATATGTATGTAACTAGCTATTCATTCAATACGAATATACATGCAGACATGAAAATGTATCATACAAACCTAGCTGGTTGAGCGGTTTTAATCGCCTGTAAATTGGCTTTGTGGTTTCTCATATTCACCGAACCACAAGCCCATTTTGATTATTGATAGCGCGGAAAATGATTGAAGGTGCAAAGGACGGTAGATAAAAGGAGAAAGTGGAAGTATTTCATATATGAGAAACACACACGGCTAAACTCTATGGTGATTGACAGAAGGATGGATTATAATTATTAGCTTCATATTTAAGCCCTTCAATTAACTGTTTATGCTTGTATGTAACCGTTAGTTATGTGAAGTAGACATACATTTTGCCAGTCCCAATAATGTTTCTTAGACATGCATTCGCTCTACTTTCATTGTATTATTTGCAGATTGTAAAAAGTTTCAGAACTTACTTATACACAGATGCTTCATATTTTCCACTTTTACAATGAGAATAGCAACAACAAAGCTAGGAAGTACTGTTTAATTTATTTAAATTATAATTCTGAAGCCCAAATTATGGTACAGTGAAAAATAAATATCTCGAAGGTCTCTTTCACTATCAATACCCAATTGTCACCTAAAGGGAGAGCCCAAATAATACATAAATTGCGAGTCTTAATAAAAATATAAATATTGCGGGGCTCTAAGATTTGCAAATCGAGCATATATGGTCGGGCACTTGAAGTGTAACCAGTTAAAAAGGTCAAAAATTTAGTTTGGAAAATTACTTTTATTTAATTCAAAGTAAAAAATGTGTGAAAATAATACAAAATTAAGAATTAATTTATTTTACTCGATATGACCACTTTTTGCCTTGACTATAGCCTTGAGCTGCCCGAATGTGACTTGAAGGTATTGGAGGTTGAATTAGTTTTAAAGGTTTTTTTCGAAGATTTGGGGCTTTATTGTGAAAAAACGGTACAAAATATTTTATTCGAAGTATTGGCCATCGCTAGCTACAACTTTCGCCCATCTTTCGGGCAATATCCGGATGCCGTTTCTCCAAAATTCTGGCCGCTGCTTGGCTATCCATGACTCAACCCATATTTTGGTAGCCTCGTACGAGGAGAACCGCTGGTCCGCCAAATCGAGACTCATATGCCGGAACAAATGATAATCGGAGGGAGCTATGTCTGGACTATACGGCGGGTGGGGTAACACTTCCCAGCCAAGCGTTCCAAGGTATTTTTTGACAGGTTGAGCAACATGCGGCCGAGCGTTGACATGTTGCAAAATAACCTTGTCGTGCCTTTTTACCGTTTCCGGCCGTTTTTCTTTCAATGCCCGGCTTAAACGCATCAATTGCAGTCGGTAACGATCCCCCGTGATTGTTTCGCCCGGTTGGAGCAGCTCAAAATATACGACGCCGACCTGATCCCACCAAATGCAGAGCATGATTTTCTTGCCGTGAATATTCTGCTTGGCCGTCGACGTTGATGCGTGGCCGGGCAAACCCCATGATTTTTTGCGTTTTGGGTTATCGTAGTGGATCCATTTTTCGTCGCTAGTCACCACCCGATGCAAAAAACCCTTCCGATTTTGTCGCTCGATCAGCAATTCGCACGTAAAAAATCGCCGTTCGACGTCGCGCAGCTTCAACTCGTACGGGACCCAATGGCCTTGCTTTTGGATCATTCTCATCGCTTTTAGACGCTTGCAAACGGTTGATTTATCAACGCCCAATGATTCAGCAAGCTCTTCTTGGGTTTGGCACGAGTCCTCGTTTACCAATTCCCCCAATTCCGCGTCCTCGAACTTTTTGGGCTGGCCAAGACGCTCCTTGCCTTCGGTGTGAAAATCACCACTTTTGAATCGTCGAAACCAGTACTCGCATGTTGAAATCGACAGAGTATGGTCTGGGTAGGCCTCCTGCAGCAATTCACGGGCTTGGGCTGTTTATACTTCAGCGAAATGACAGATACTGATAAGCAAAGCCTAGGGATGAGGCTTTGTCATGAATATATATTCAGTATTGCCAACGCAATAAAGTGATAAATAGCGCCGTCTGTGTGTCACCTTTAAACTAATTCAACCTCCCAATATTTTGGCCTACTCGCGAATAATAGCTTTTTTCAGCGCCTCAACACTGGTGCATCTTTTAGTTCAGACCTTGCTCTCCAAAATGGCCCAAAGAGAATAATCCATCGGATTCGCATGTGGTGAATTTGAGCGCCATTGTGTGGACGTTATGAAGTTCGGCACGTTGTTTTTATCCATTCTTGGTTTACTCGAGCTTTGTGAGATGGTGCCGAGTCCTGGTGGCCAATTGCTCAATTTGAAAAATTTTCTCGTCAGAAAAAACAATGTTCGGAAATTGATCGCTTTCGGCCAAGCGAAGCAACTCCTACGCTCTCTCAAGTCTGACTTGTTGCTGCTTTGGTGCGAGAACATGCGTCTTTTGGATCTTGTAAGGCTTAACTTTGAGATCATTTTTCAGTGTGCAGCGGATGCTAAGGTCAGATATTTTCACTTTTTGAACCATTTCACGTGACATTGCAGTCTGTTGATGACCACCTCCATGACGTTTCACGATGCTACCTGTGTCATTGTAACGAGTAATGGTGCGCTAAACAAAAACCTCATTTCGGTTAGGTTAGCCTGGTTGGCAATAAGCCACGCATAGACATTTTGGTCCCTAGCGATACCAGATGCAGACCGACCTCTATGAATACCGAATGTAGGATGTCAGCGCTTTTGGCAAATCTAAGCAGAGCTTGGGGATCCGCTTTTGAGACGTCCTCTAGACCCTCTTACTCAAATGGTTGTCTAACAGCACAAAAAATTCAGTTACTTTAAGGAGATCGAGCTCACGAACAATCGCTAGTTTTGAGTTTCCAGCCAAATATATATAATGCAATCACACTTTTACGTTTGAAATCCATTACTGATTTTCTTCGAAATGTTGCCAAGCCCAAAAAGTATCAATACCTAAATATTGTTTGCCCTCGATACGTTTCATTTATTAGTTTTACTGTTTTTTGAAAAGAAAAGTGTATGCCAATATCCTAAAAATAATTCCGTTACCGAAATGCGGTGGAATTAGCAATATGCCGAAATATCATCGAAAGGACAAATGGCACGAGGAGTACACGACATGTGGGTTTACATGAAAATGTTTCTATAATTGCAATTTACCTGTGGGCAAAAGTAAGGTGAATTTGGTTGTAAAATGAAAAATCTTTATTTATTCTTGTAAATCAATTTCACCCCCTTCAAAATTATCCCCTTTCGTTGAAATATACTTATGCCAACGATTTTTCCAATCCCCGGAACATGCCAAATAGTCCATTTCCGGTATAGCCATACCTTCTTCGATTCAGCTTTTATCTCCTCAATCGACTCGAAACGCATTCTCCGGAGTGGTCTCTTGAGTTTTGGGAATAGCCAGAAGTCACACGGAGCCAAATCAGGCGAATACGGTGGTTGCGGAACGATATGCGTGGAATTTTTGGCGAAACGGTCACGAAGAACGAGTGCAGTGTGAGACGGTGCATTATCGTGATGCAAAAACCAAGAGTGGTTGGCCCATAATTCTGGTCTTTTTAGACAAATTGCTTCACGTAAACGACGCATAACGCTCAAATAATATTCCTTATTAACAATTTGGCCAGGTGGAAGGAATTCATAGTGCACCACACAACGAAAATCGAAAAAAACTGTCATCATGACCTTTATTTTTGAATGACTTTGACGTGCTCTTTTCGGTCTGGCCTCACCTTTAGCACGATATTCGCTTGATTGGTCGGTTGTTTCAGGATCGTAAGCATAAATCCAAGTCTCATCTCCCGTAATGATGCATTTGAGCTTGTCCTGATAGTCTGAAAGCATTGTTTCACACACATCAACGCGACGACTTTTTTCCAAGAAATTGAGAGTTTTCGCTACCTAACGAGATTTGACTTTTCGTAGGCCCAAATGGTCTTTCAAAATGGTTTTCACAGATCCTTCTGATACTCCGATCATATCAGTAAGGTCTTTAACAGTCAACCGACGATTTTTGAGCACTAACTTCTTCACTTTATTGACGTGTTGGCCATCTGTTGACGTCGATGGTCGTCCGGAGCGCTCCAAGTCATCAAAACGTTCTCGACCCTCTTTGAAGTCTTTGTACAACTTATAAACATTTTCCTGCGACATGTTCGAATCACCAAATGCCTTCTGCAACATGCTAAATGTTTCCGCAGCCGAAATTTCATTCCGAAAACAAAATTTGATGGCACTTCTCTGCTCAGTCAAATCAGACATTGTAAAAGTCGAAAAATGCACTCTTGGTCGTTTGGTAAACACAAGCGTAAATATATTACAGATAATGACATTCATATGAAAGTTGGCCCAGATGTTATTAACAGTGCTGCCAACTCATGAAAAAGTAACTAGAGCGAAATTTTAATCCCGCGAAGTTTGACAAATAAATTTACCTTACTTTTTGCCCACAGTAGTATCTAATGCACTGCCCAACAAAATCAAACTTTCTGCAAAATAACAAAATTATGGCAGTGGGTGCTGATAGAGGAGGCAAAACAAAAATTTTTTCGCATAAATTTAATTTACTTTTTTTTTGCAAAGTTTTCATAACAACTATGTTAAAATATTTGTATGGTATATTTTAGACCGCTGTATCCCTCTGTTATGACTATTTTAGCCGTTTTTCACAAATGAAACCAAAACGGCCCTTCTATTGGAGAGTTAGAGGTTAAAATGTTTCATCAGAATGTTCTCCGTTGATTTTTCATAAAACTGCTGAACTCATCATACAATATATCTAAAATATAAACATCACATAGATTCCATGCTTATACATTTTCAAATCGCCGATTTTTTTGTCCGTCGTCGGATCCTCTCTAGTTTTTTTTTTTCGTTTTACAGTGTTAAACATTGAAAAATATCTACCGTTACGCGTACAACTGAATATGCAACAAATATATAGTATGCACTAAGGCGCAACAATTTATTGTATAAGTACATTGGTCAACGAATTATATAACGACGCATGGCATTATTTCTGAATGAAACTTGCCTATTCTACAAATTTGGGATGTAAAAGCATTTTTAATATGAAAATTACACAGACATTAAATGATTTCGAATCAATAATTTTCAATATTGTAGCTAATTATAGTTTGATTTTCTGTGTGTATTTGGCATAAAGAAATAAAATCATACGACATGCATAAAAGCGTGCAACAAATGCATGCAGCCAAACTCATATAAAATGTATGTATCGACGTATACCCATATACATTGATCGCAGGGAAATTACTGCCACGGGCAAATGTTTATTAAATTAAAACTCGACATGCATGCTTGTGCGCCTACAGGTATGCAAAGTGTACGTTTCACATACAACTACATGCTTGCGTGTGCTAGTTGGGCTTAGTAAATGCGCAACAGTTTTACGTAATTAAAATTATTTCAACATATTTTCCGGCTGATTGGCTTTTGTCGTATTCAACATTTTTTCGCATTTCTCATTTTTATTGCAATACAGTTTTAGCCCTTTGCAGCAGTACTCGCGTCTATGAATGATGAGTGTGTACGTGTGTGTGTATTCGTGTAATATATGCAAATTTTAATTGTGCAAACGTGTTAACCACAAAATTGTTTTATGGCGAAATATGTGGCATTGTTTTCATGTTGAAATGTCTGCCGTAATATTATTAAATAGGTTTTGCATTGCCAACGGGTTGCGCGAGTGCAAAATGACTGTTTTGCGGCAGCAGTAAAAACTATGAAAAAATTGGTCTTAATTCTATTAACTTAGTGGCGCTGAAAATGATTTGAATACAATAAAAATAATAAAAGCAGGAGCAAAGGTAAGAGTGAGTGAGTGGAGGATGGAATCCTTATGTAGGTTTACGCTTTCAAGTTGAAAATAAAAAAACAAAAAAGTGTTTTATATAAAAAAATGCCAAAAGAAATTTGAGACATGATTACTGTACAATACAAATGCAGTGAATTTTACTTTGTAATTATTTTTTTCAATTTATTTAAATAAATCTTGTTTTAAATTGTAATTCTATTTTAAGTTATTTTATGTTATGGCGTGTTATGTAATGTTGTGTTATATTATGTCATGGTAGGCTGTGTTGTCTTATATTATTTTAACTTATTTTATTAAAAATTTTTTTCAACGTCCACTTGGCTGTCATTAAATTGCCAATTACCGTTGAAAAATCGCCTCTTCAATCATCACCTTCCTTCGCTAAGAGTTTTCACCTTCTGTCATTTACTGTTCGCACACTGCCCACTTGCTCTACATTTGCTGTGTCTATTTCAATTACCCGGAGCTTTATTGTTGTTGTTATAATTACTAACAATTAATCATGATTAGTGCGCTACCTCAGGTAGCCAAAACAACTGTTAACGGATTTGGTACAGCAAAGATAGGTGAGGGCGTAGCGGAGGGTGAGCATCATATGGAAACTATTCGATGCTTGTACATGGGCGTGTGCACATACATTCATACTCATATTGTGCAAGGAGAGAGAAGAGAGAACATATACATATCGACATACACATAGTGTGCGCTAAATTAAACTCTCGTCGTGCTCACAATACTCTTCGTATGCTATTTTTCGTGTACCTGTTTCTTAGTGCCGCCGCTAGCTTCCAAGCTGCTTGATTAATTGCTAAAATCTGTTTTTGGTTGCTCACTGATTCTGACAATGACTGGGGCTGGCTGGAGTAGTAACCTCGTTAATGCCTCTCAAACTTTTTTGTAGTGTATGGCAACTTAGTAGCAGGGATTTATTTTTTGAGATTTGTTAAAACTAAAGCTTGGTGTGATTCGCATTGTCTAAATTTTGTCATGCTTTGGTGCTTTTAAAGTGATTTTCTATCGACAGTTTTCTGAGTTTATAAGTAATTTTCCCCCTCTGGGATAATCGAGTCTTTTTTATTACTCTTTTTGTGTTACAAAATTATTATATAACATTTAGGGCGAATTTTTCATCTTACCAATAGAGTGCGCTTACTAATCGAGACGATAAATTATGCCTCACATTCAAAGTGTCATTGTACGATTTTCATTTCCTCAGGAATGCGTCAAACAAAAACTGGTCAATTAGGAAACTACAAAAACTCAAATTGACTAACTGGCAATTAAATCTATCGTCCCGAAAGTTTAACCCTAGAAGGACATTCATATTTTTAGTACACTAAAGACATTCTTCGCCGAAACGACGACCACTCACTCAAAATTCTGGTTGATCCATTGTTTCGAAAATAACAAGTGTAGCGTCACTCTTAGAACAATAACTCTCGAACTAATGAATCATGAAATTTTAACAGCTATCTTCTTAATAAATCGCGTGTACAATTTCTTAGGTTCTCCTCTTAATTTGTGACGTATATCAGGTGAAATCCTAAAAAGGAAAGCCCTTCAGTTTTATAATGCCTCTGAATGGTTACTTGTTCGAATTGTAAATTTTACATGACAGAAATTCACTCGAAGGTTAGTCATTGCCTGCTTATGGATGGCTAGTATAAGGAAAACATTAACTGTATCACTTAGTGTTTCATCCAGACAGTGGCCATCAAACTCAGCATCAAGGGGTAGCCAGGCACAAACTTATTTAGCTACGGAGTTTTCCAAATGGTGCATTTTTATTTAAATCAAAAGCGCCGAAGTTTCAACCAGTTCAGACAATTTATTCTGCCTCAAAATTTTTTTGTTCAATTCCTGAAATAACCATTGATAGAGAATTTCAACGATTTCAAATACTGCTACAAAAATGCTTTTGAAATTTTCAGTTAAATATTTAAATCAAAACAATCTCAATTTCAATTTCACCTGCATAAATTATTGCATTCAAAAATTTGCTGCTGCCTCTACTAAATTATTTTTTGCTTTTTCGTTATGCCTTCACTTCGCTGAGTGCATTGACTGCCGCCGCGTTCGAAAAACAAAAGCCGCCTCCACTCACTGCCTCCCGAAGGCGCTGCGCTCTCCTTTCTGCTACAGTCTCCACACCATGCAGTTGTTATTGAACGCGGTCGCGGCATTAACTGTTGCTTTCACTCACTCGCACATACCTACACGCATCCATGTGCGCCTCTGATGAATAATGGCCTATGGTGCGCATGCATTGATATCTCACATACAAACATGCGGCCCCGTCGCAATGTTGCACTCACTCGCCAGTTGATAGGTGAATGTAAACATATGCATTAATACAGCTGCATCTATACACATGCATATGTATGAGTGCTTGAATGCATTTGCTGTATTTCCTAACGATTTTAGCATTTGAAAGGCGTAGCCTACCTGCTACTCTTGCTGTTGTTGCTGATTTTGCGTAGCTACCGTTGCCACTGCCGCTAATAGTACAGCGTGCAGTTGTTGTTTCACGTGCGAATTGCATCGCAACGTCTAGCAACATTCAGTTTCTGGAACAACAAGAAAAAAACAGAGAAAGGGGGTGAAAACGCTCACAGGATTGCCATGTATCGGCATTTACGACACCATCAAGCTGCATGAATACCTACGAACATACTTAATTGCTAGTATGCATACATGCATATTTTTAAAGTGTGACGAATTGTGAAATCCACTTGAATAGTTTTCGATGCATCGCAACATGTTAGTGTGTGTTTGTGCCAAGTAGTAATGCTGCCAGTTACCTACACGTATTGCACAATTTCTAGTGGATGTGTTGGTGTACGGTAGTGGAATTTCTCTTCCCACGCTCTTCAATGGGCAACTTCATTAATCATAAATTTTGTGTTAAGTGTATTTGTGATGTGACTTTTTGCATGGCACTCATTAAGACCAAAAGGGGAGGAGGGCGACGCGAAAATTGTACCAGCAAATTCAGGCTTTACGTTGTTTTGTCTTTGCTAAAAATGTTCTTCACTTCTTATAAACTTGGCGGGTAGCAGAAGAAGGAGTTTATTTAGTTGAACTGGACTTTTTCGGTCAGGTTAGTACTTCTAGGCTTAGTCCACTTCCATTGTATTAGGCTGATTAAAGGGACCGGTACTCCTTACTCCATTGTAAGTTAGTGAATATGTTTTGAGATCTCATCATCCTTCAAGCATTATCGGTATTCTGTCTCATTAGACTCAAATCCATCTCTTTGACTCAGAAGAGCTTCGGAAAAGTAAAGGAAAATGGAATCGAAGAGCAACATGTGAGCATCGAGGAAAAGACACTCCGTCAGGACGATTTTCATGCTCAACAAGTTTTTTGAGGAAATAAATTAAATCAGGACAATATCAAGTTCTTTTTGATTTTCATTTTCATTTAATTTTAATTTTTATATTTATTCTAGTGCTAATAATTTAAATTTAATTATTATTATATTTTAGTCTCATTTATTCTTAAATTTTGCTTAAGATTTTATTTTTATTAAGCTTTTAATTTCGTTTAAGCGTTAACTAATTTATTTAATTTCTATTAATATTTTTCATTGAAATTTGAAAGATAGTTTTCTAATATTTTTATATAAATACCTTAGTATAAAAAAATTAGAAAAAATTAAAAATATTATTTTAGTAATATATATAAAGCTAAATATTTTAAGATTCAAATTTAAAATGTTTTACCTTCATTTTATTGACGTGATAACGTCTTATAATTCGATTTAGCTGGCTACACGCACGAAAAAATGTGTCGTTATCTTGCTCAATCGTCGTTATCTTGCTCATGCGGTGTTACCTTGCTTGAACTGCAAGCGAGAGCTCGGAACGAACGACAAAGAGCACAATCGGCCCCCGCGGTCGGCAACGTTCGACATCTGGTTCTGTCCTACTTGAGTGAGCATATATATGTATGTATATGCGCATTTGTATATAAATTCACATATTTGTGTTTGCATGTGCCGTATTCCTGTGTGCATGATAATGAACCATTTCTCTGTTCAGAATAGGACGATGATAGGAAAAGTAGGAAATCAAAGGGAGTGTTTCGAGTTTAAAGTGTCTTGAAAAAGGCAAATCGATGATGGTGCCTCTTAGTGTTGTTGACTTATTAACGTCTGATGCACAATCGAAATTGAACATATCTTTCATGAATTTGATAAATGTTTCGTCATTTTTCACGTTTGTGTAAATGTAACTTGACCTATTCCATTGCAATCCCATTTACCTCCTTCTTTATATCCATACAAAATATCTATCAAACAAATTAAATTAAAATTTTGTTTTGAAAATTGCAACCATTCCATCAATATTTTCTTATGACGTTGTCACGTTAAACTCTTCGTCAGTAAACCGACTTTACCGACAACCTCTTTTTTTTTAATTGATTTAATTAAAATTTTACAGTTTAAGTTCCATTACATATTAAGAAAATAAAAATGTATTTTCGTTTTTATTATTTTAAATAATAATTTTGTATCATTATTTTAAACTTTAACTTAAATTTCATTTCCATTCTGAATTATGTTTTCATTTCGTGTTTATTTGTTTAATATTTTCATTTTTATATTTATTTCAATTCACGGTTTGAATCGTAATTTTAATTTTTTTTTATGGATTTAAAGTAGATTTAACTTAAACCCGAATATGATAGTTGATACCCTATTATCTTAATTTTTATTTCTACTTTTGTAACCTTCCTAGTCCAGCTCAAGACCGACAAGATGCTGTGTGCCTGTTTTTATTTGTTTTTCGGTGCACCAAAATAATCTGTTTATGGGGATCAGTACTAACTTCTGATTCGATTGGTCTATCAGAGCGATGCGGCTATGATGTAACATTTTTGTGAAGGAATATTGTGTATATTATATTTTAGCAATTTTTTATTATTGAGTTAATAACTTATCGGACATTTTAAAACTATTTAATGGAATACTTTAACTTCAAAATGGATAACGGCAGGTCAGATTGATTTTGAAGAAGGAATTTTGAGTATAAATACAAAAGGACACCGAAGTTTGGAACCACGTTGTTGTAGAGGAAATAACCAGTGATACAGGGTTGGAGTGTTACCCTGACAGTACAGGGGGCTCAAACGGAGCTTTAGTAACAACTACATAAGCAGAGCTAACCAATCAAAATGAAATCGAATTGTAAGAAATACTATTGTTTAAAACCCAAGCAATCTGAGAAGATTTAGTTTATATTTGGTATTTCTTTACCATCTTGCTTTTTTGGAACATCCTGTGCGGCTATACACGTTACTGTTTTTGGCGCAGGTACAGGAAGGTTGAACTAGAAAGTTTAATTTTTTAAATTAAATTTAGTGTTATTAATTTTTTTAGTTAAATTTAAATTTTAAATTTAAAAACCAGCATATTTAAAAAGTGTTTTCATTTGCATAATTATTTTTAGATCAAGTTCTTTTTCGCAAATTTTCTTAAACTTTACTTCTATTTTCAATTATATCTTAAGTTTGCCTTTACTTTGTATTCATTTTTGTTTTTATGCTTTGTGAAGCTTTTATAACTCAGTTTTAATTTTAATTTTTATTTTGCAGTGTATTTATTTTACATACTTACTTTTTTCTATAATTTCGATGTACATTTTTTTTATCTTTGTCTTAAATTATATTATAAAGGGTGTTTTTTTTAGAGGTTAGGTTTTCAAGAAGAAATAAAACGTATATAATTTAATGTTATGGCCAAGAATTTAGCTATCTTATAAAGATAAGGGTTTGCCATTATGTTTTAAAAATGATTTCGGGCAAGTGGCCGCCGCGGCTGGCTCGAATAAATTCCAGCCGAGAGGCCCAATTTTCGACCACTTTTTGCAGCAATTGGGGCCGTATGTCAGCAATAACGCGCCGAATATTCTCTTCCAAGACGTCAATCGTCTCGGGCTTATCTGCGTAGACAAGCGACTTCACATAGCCCCACAAGAAAAAGTCCAGCGGTGTTATATCGCACGATCTTGGAGGCCACGCCACAGGTCCACGGCGCGAGATAATGCGCTCACCAAAAGTTTCCTTCAATAAATCGATTGTTGCGTTGGCTGTATGGCATGTAGCGCCGTCTTGTTGGAACCAAAGGTCGTCCACATCAACATCGTCCAATTCAGGCACGAAAAAGTCATTAATCATGGCTCTATAGCGCTCTCCAATGACTGTAACATTACGGCCGGCTTCATTTTTAAAGAAATATGGACCAATGATTCCCTCTGCCCATAGAGCACACCAAACAGTGACTTTTTGAGGATGTAACGGCGTCTCAGCAATGGCTTGTGGATTATGTTCACTCCAAATGCGACAATTTTGCTTATTGACATACCCATTCAACCAAAAGTGAGCTTCATCGCTGAACAAAATTGTCTTGTGAAAATCGGGATCGGTGGCGACGCGCTTGATGGTCGTTCGGCTTCAATTCTTGCACGAGTTGGATTTTGTAAGCCCGCAAACCAAGATCCTTCCGCAAAATCTTCCATAAAGTGGATGGGCACATCTCCAATTGCTGCGCGCGATGGCGGATGGACTCATTCGGGTCTTCTTCGATACTCTGCTCCACAGCAGCAATAGCGTCTTCGGTACGCACTGTACGACGTCTCTGAGGATGCGTATTATCCACTAGAGCAAACGTGGTGCGAAACCGATCCATGGTTAATCGAATTAGTGACTCTGATGGACGATTATGTCGACCGAATATTGGACGCAGCGCGCGATGCGTCGCGCGAACCGAACCATTATTTTCGTAATAAATTTGCACGATTTGCAAACGTTGTTCAGGTGTAAGTCTATTCATTATGAAATGGCAAACCAAACCGAGCATAAATCAAGTGACAGCTGTCGAAAAGACCATCTACGAAAAAAGTAGTGCCAACTTGAAAACCTAACCTCTAAAAAAAACACCCTTTATATATTTTTTTTAATATCAAGTGCTAATAAATGAAATCAGCCCATTTGTTGTCTAATAATATGCAAATATTTGCAAAATCCTAAAATAAAATAGTAAGGCTTATAACAAAATATTGTTGAACAAAATAAGACTATCAGCAAATCAAAGAGAAATAATTAATACATTTTTTAATCCAAAATGCAAATAATCTGCCTTAAATCATTGGCTATTTGCCCCCATTATGTTTACATAACTAAAAACATTCCATAAATATGTAAATGCGTAATTAAGTGCAACAAAAAGGGACTAAGTTGCTTAAAAAATTGTAAATAACGGGCAAACAATGAATAATTGGCGAATAGTAAAGGGAAATTAAAATGACGTAGGTAAACATATTTGAAGCAAAATTAAAAAAACTTGCGTACATAAAAGTATGCAATGCCAATTAGCTGCATGAATAGCAAATGTAAACAAAATCTTGTGTGCCTACATCAGTTTGAACTGCATTAGAAGAGGGAGAGAGAGCGCAGTAAATATTACGCCACGCAAGAGAGATTCAGGATGATGCAGATAAATATGCTAGAAATTAAGCCTTTTTAGTCGAATGAGCTGAAGCAAGAGTTTGTCTGGATATTTACCTGCAAAATGTTAAACTGCTGGTGGCACTGGATTATTCAATTATTAAAATTGTTAATATTTATTGTTTCTTGAGCTTGGAAATTTTATTCGCAATTAATGTTTTGAGATACTTTCGAGAATATGCCCACATAGACTTTGTTTTTCATGAGCAACGGGCTTGGCAAATTTTATACCTCTTCAACAGCACGACGTAAAAAATCGCTGAATACGAGTTGTAGTTTTCAAGTTGTCAATGGCAGCTGGTTCATCGGCATAAGCAAGTGCAAGTAGTACAAGGAGTCTCTTGCCCCGGATCCCCAAATCATATGTATTTTTCTTCACATGTTCCGAGCTCCATAACATCGCCATGTTATTTATTTTTCTAGTTGCACTGTTTTCCTGAAACAATTGAACACTTAGACTGCCCACCGTGAAACTAAAAAGTCGTGAATAATTTTTGTCTTAGTGGATATCGTCGAAGGTAACTCCAAATTATTATTATTTTTTTCAATTCACAAGTGTACTTATTCAAAATGCTACAGCACCAGAAGTATAGAAATATTTACATAAACTCAGCCCACCGCTCTATAGAAACTTTATACTGATTGTATCTAAGTGCTGCGCAGCTGTTTTGATCAAATTTTCTATCGAGAGTTATTTAATAAGATATTTCTATTATTTTTTTATGTGACTGTTGTCTGTTCGGTGGTTAATTTTAGTTTAGTTTTATAACGAGATGCTCTGCACAGAACTGACAAGTCGGTGGAGGGGATTTGGGGAGAAGATCTTCGTGTGTTGGTTTACTAAGTCCGAGCCGCAGTCGTGTGAAAATTGCGATTTGGTGCTTGGAAAGCGAAGTTGTGAATAGAGATTTTCTACAATCAGAGTTTATAAGGTTGTTGCAGTTGTAGACGTATCGGCGGATGACCGACCAGATTTTGAAAGACCGTTTATGCCGAGAAGCAGTTCTTAGGGTGTCTAAAAGTAGTTAGTTTGTGGTGCTTGAAAGTTTGTCTATTAGTTTAAGAGTGGTTATTTAGCATCTTTCTGTGATGGATATCGTTTAGAAGTATACTTTAAATCCAAAGGAATGTTTTATGATTAGCTACCTTTTTATTCGCGTATTCTTAACGTTAAGGTTTATACGTTTTTTTTTTTCTTGTTTTTCTTTGGTATGCGGACCTTGGAGGTGGAATCTTCTAAAGATACGTATGAACCGACTCATACGTATGCCCGATTCACATGCGATATTCCCCGACTCTTTTGAACTGAGTTTCGTAGTGCCTACGGACTAAACCACCCCATTGCCTCGCTGTTCTGCTTTTACCCCTCGGTATTACCAGTTAAGATATTCCTTCGAGGGGGCAGTATGTGTTTATTCACTCATTTGTCTGCGTTCGTTGTCATCATGTCTCAGCCTCCGCATAATTGTTGAGGCTCTGCTACAACCAGAGTTCCACGTTTCTTCAGATTCTAGCATATATTGTACTAGGCTAGTAGCTGTCATGCTCTCGCCGATATTTGAGCGCCGCGTGCTTCGTTCCCCATCAAATGTAGAGCACTCCAACAGGGTATGCTCAGGCTTTTCATGTTTTTCTTGGCAGTACATGCAAAATGGGGAGTCTGTGTGATTGTATTTGTACAAGTACTGCCTGAAACAGCCCTGCCCAGTTAAAAACTGTGTCAGCATGAAGGTAATGTTTCCATATGTTCTACGGATCCATTTCTGTGTGTGTCGGGGATCATAGTGAAAGTGGTTCTTCCCTTCCCACTATCGTTCCATTTGGCCTGCCAGTTTTGCAGAGCGGTATCATCGATCCTCTGTAGGGCGTCTCTCTGTGAGGCTGAGTCACCAGATACCCGCGCGTTTTTTGCATGCTGGTATTTTTGTTTCATGCATTTAACCTTTATATCGAGGGGTATTCTGCTTGCTATTACCCCTGCTGCTTCGTCAGATATGGTCCTATAGCATCTAATGATTCTGACACTGCATAATCTGTACACCCGTTTAGCCGGTCTGGGATATTTCACTACGTCGCCCCACACTTCCACAGCGTAAAACAGGATCGAGTTGCAGACGCTTGCTAACAATGCTCTCATTTGTTGCCTTGGTCCACCCACATTGGGCATCAGTCGCGGTAAAGCCGCGCAGGATTTTGAAGCTTTGGAGCTTGCGTATTCCAGATGCTTTTTAAAATTGAGCCTTCTGTCGATCATTACCCCTAAATATTTTATGTTATCTGTTGATGTCATATTGTGACCACCAACCTTTATTTGAATGTTTTCAACTTTTCGCCTAGAACTTATGAGAACCAGTTCGGTCTTATGGTCTGCTAGTCTTAGCCCAGACGATTGTAACCATTGCTTGATTTTATTAATAGTGTCCTCTACCCGTCGTGAGACCTCTTTTAGTGTTTTCCCTACGACTACCATAGTTAGGTCATTTGCGCACCCAACAATGCTGGCTTGTTCGTGCTGTTCAACGCGTAGCACTCCATCATACATGATATTCCATAGAGCCGGGCCTAGTACAGAGCCTTGAGGAACTCATCCAGTTAACTTATAGCTTTTGGGGCCTACGTCTGTATCATACCATAGGGTATGCCATATTCTTCCAGAGATAGCAGTTGTTGCTATTTTGCATACTTCTATTATTGCATCTTTTGCACTGCGATGCTTTCTGAAACCGTAATGGCGAGCTGACAGATCTGTATGCCCTTCTGAGTACTGCTCTAGTCGATTACAGATTATTGCTTCTAGCACTTTGCCAGCGGTGTCCAGCATACAGACCGGCCTGTATGATGAAGGATCTTCTGTAGGTTTTCCAGGCAATAGGACTAGTCGCTGTTGTTTCCATTTTACAGGAAAAACTCCGCTTTTAATGCATGTTGCATACATGTTTCGAAAAACTTCTGGTCTCACTTGCAGTGCTTTTTTCTGCACGGCGTTCGGGATTCCATCAATGCCCGGTGCTTTTTGCAGTTTAATTCTTTTGCAGTCCAGTTCTAGTTCGTCGAGGTCTACTTCGGGCACTTCGTCCTCGTTATCAGTGAAATGCCTTCTGATGAAGAGGACACCTTGTTCCGGAAAGAGGTTTGTTACTATGTGGAGCATTTTAGCTTGTGGTAGCAGCATGCTAGTACTCCCATTCTGGAATTTTTTTGTAACATGGATTCGCATCTACCTCACTTAGGAGGCTATCAAATGCCTCGGCCTTGTTTTTTGCTATGGCCTTTTTCAGTGCTAGGCGTTTGACTTTGTATTCTGCCCACAGCTGTTCCCCCTCTGGCCTATTTCTTTTGCGCTGATGCCTCCTCCGCAGTTTGGGGCATTCGTTTCTCAAATTTGCGATGTCGTCATTCCACCAATAATTGGGTGCTCTTCCGTTTCCTTGGCATTTACGACGCATTGCAGCATCGCACGCAACTGATAGTTGGCGTATTATACAGTTGGCTTGCTGGTTTGCTGTGCCTCTAGTTTCCTCTATTTTCTCTAGAAAGTACAAGAGCATTTCTTCGTCTAAACTACTGGTTTTCAAACTTCGTTTTTGTACTCTTTCGACGTGTTTTCGCATTTGAAAGCGTTGTGTAGGACTCCATTCGAACAGGATCATCTTATGGTCACTGTGTGTATACTTCCCAGACACATCCCATCGCGCTGTTCGAGCTATTGTTGGACTAGCAAAGATCAGGCCTATGATAGATCTGCCTCTGCCATTGTCGAAGGTACTCTTATTGCCCCGATTTAGTAGCAGTAGGTCCTGACTACCAAAGGCTTCCAGTAGTGCCGCTCCCCTTTGTATTGTTACGGAGCAGCCCCATTCAGGAGCCCATGCATTAAAATCGTCGCAACTACTATCGGTGTGTTCCCTCTGATGGCTGGATGAAGGTTTATACGTTGACAATTATGTTTGCATATGTGAAGTGTGTAGCATTTGATGTAGGTCAGTATAGTGTCCCCAAGTATTGACACATAGCAAGTTGACGAAATTACTTTGGACTGTTTAAGGATAATTTGAGGTAGTATAAATAATTGCATTGTTGGTATAGATTCGGAAGTTAATTGATTTGCTATTTTGTTGAGTGTTTCGAAGGCTGTTGTAAAGAGTACAGACGATAGTGGCGAGCATTGTGGAATTCCATTTTCAAGGGGAAAGAAAATTCGCCGATAACTTGGACTTGGAATTTCCGTGCGGTCAGAAAGGATTTTATAAGATTATAGATTTACCTTTGGTTATACACGCCAGCTGGACAATTGCTCTAAAACGGCATGGGCTCCGGTCGAATACGGTCAAAAGCTTTTTCGAAATCGATGGGAGGATAGTTACGTGGTTGAAAGAGCATCAGTAATAAAATGTTGAAGAGGGGGTAGACAGTCAAGGACTCCATGCCTTCTTTTAAAGGCTATTTGGTCATAGCTAAGAAGGGTGTCTTAGAGATAAAAGCAAGAGTCGTTGTGTCAGTATTTTTTCCAGTATTTTTCCAAGCTATGAAAGGAGGGAAATCGGTCTATTGCTAGTAATAAGTTATGGGGGCTTATTCGGTTTCGGTACTGGGAGGACAAATGCGGATAATCAGATATTGGAGATAGGTATCACCATCGAGTATTTTATTGAATAAGGACAGCAATATGTTCTTAGCAGATTATTGAAGATTCCATAACATAGGGTGGGATATATGTACGATCTCTAACACGCGATTTCCCCTTTAGCTTTCTAAAGGGCAAGCTCGAGTTCGACGTAAGAAAATTCGGTTCCAAACAAGTTGCATACATTGCGACATTTAATGGCTTGTGATACGAGTAGTGTTGAAATTTTGCGGTTAGTATTGTCAGTTGGGAAGCTAGAGTTTTCTGTGTGCTTAGACCAGGTATTATCGAAAGCGTTTTCTATTGCTGATGCTGCTATGAGGAAGCAGGTTGGTAGTTGAATAAGTTTTAAAGGTGGTGAGGGGATACTGGTAAAAGCTTTAATCTTGACCAACATTTTTGTTTTTTGTGTAGAGGATAGATTTATATTGGAAGTGAAGGTGAGGATTGCTTTCCTTTTGGCTTCATTTACGAACTTTTTGAACTGCGCAATTATTAATTTTACATTCTCTCTTACTCTTTATGAGATTGACTGAGTGACCAATGAAATTATAATCATGGTAATATATATACAATATACAATTGGCCCTTACGCGCCAACCCATTCGGCTACGGCGGCCGCTCCTTGGTTGTAATATTGTAGTTATCCAAGAAAAATTGCTAGATATATTTTGTGGATATATTTTCTTTCATTTGATAACCATATAAATATTATATCTTAGATCGAGTTTAAGTATTTAAAATATTTATTTTTGAAAATTATGTCTTTTGAAATTTTAGAGCCCTTCAAAAAGTTATATTGTTGAGCAAAGTAAAAGCTGATTACGCAGCATTACTATATAAAATTTATATATTAGTTTGACGTTAAGATGGAATTTCTCCTGCATAACTTTTGCTGTTATATATATACATATATATGATATAATTGGCGCGTATACCCTTTTTGGGTGTTTGGCCGAGCTCCTCCTCCTATTTGTGGTGTGCGTCTTGATGTTGTCCACAAATGGAGGGACCTACAGTTTCAAGCCGACAGCAGCAGATATTTTTTATGAGGAGCTTTTTACTGTTGCACAGTGTTATTTATAGCCCTTGCCTGGGAAGCTTTCATTGGTCGCAAGGTGCAAATTAGTTTGACCAGATTCTCCACTAGGCAAGCACCCCTTTTTCGTCAGTATTTTTTCCGCCCTACACTTCAACGTAAGAATAGTTAATTAAATTGCTGTCCAGCCCGATTATACCTGTATAAAGATATTTTTCGCATAAAAACTCTGCGTTGATGGTTACCAACTTCTTATATATTCACAATATATGGAGTTATCGCAGGTCTCTGTCGATAAGCCACATTTGACCGACCCCATCAAAGTCAATACAATCCAGGCCATTTCTCAAATGCAGACTGATCTATAAAGCTGAGTAACTGAGAGTTGGGCATTTCAAATCAATGCCACCGTACGAAGTTGCGGCGGACATTTTAGCTATATCATACTCCGTGAGATATTCAAATATCAAGAATATCATTAATACCTCACCCAAAATATGTTTTATGACACTTCGACCAATCCCTGTTATGCTACAATGATGTTATGCTTAAAAGAACATCCGCTATGAAATTAGATCGGGACTCACAAATTGACATAAATACCAATTTTATATAAAGCCAATTTTTGATTCAATTACAACAATTAGAAAGCCTCTTTTATAGTGGAATGCTCGCAGCTCATAAATAACACCGGCACACAAAAAAAAAATTGTCTACACTGGGCGCCACCTATCTACGGGCATGTTTTTCGACCAGCTGAATACGAATTTCAAGTCAGTTTGGGCCATCCAGCCTTCAATTTCGACTAAATTGCAAAAAACCCAAAAAAATGGCGAAAATTCGATGTTTTGGCAAAAAAAAAATTTAGATCTAAGGAAAGCATAACTTTTATGTATTTTGATCCGTTACATACTAATTTCGATCGTACTTTAATCATAAACTTTGTAAAATATCCTTAAAAATTGCAAAAATCGGAGAATTTTGTGGATCCGGATTGACGAAGATTTTCATGTAATTTAATCTGCTCGATCTGATTCTGCAATGAATTTGGCCCATAGTCCCCTCAAACATTCATACAACTGCAAAAAACCATCTTGCGTTAACGGCGTGTGTGCCGTCATGGCAGGTACAAGTGATGAGTACTTTACGATGCAGGGATTCGGAAACTCAGTATCGGCGTCTGGTCAGGGTGAGAAAGCAGACCCGCAGGTGTCGTCATTCAGCGACTGCAGCTCTTCAGTAGTGGAAAACTTGGCTACTGCAGATTCCCATCTATGCAATAAGAGCCCTGAACTATTTTGTTACGTTTGTGGGGAGTCTGAGCCGGTAAAAAACCGCAGAACGTTTTCAGATAGATTAAAACGAAATTATGAAGGATGCTTTTGCATTCAAATTACAAATTTGGTTTCAGGCTGGGTCCCACACTTTGTTTGTGGTCGATGTAATATTATGTTGACACGATGGGAAAAGACCAAAAGCAGAGAAAACTTGAAATTTACAATTTCCATGAGCTGGACTTCACCAACTAGTTCGCATAACTCTTACTTCTGTATGATTGAAATTGCCGGTTTTACTTCATCGAATAGAAGTAAAATACAGTACGCCAATGTGTCATCAGATATTAAGGCACAGAAAACAGTTATTGTTGATGAATCCGAAGCGCTTGAAGAGATGTAAGTAGAAAAAGAAGAAGTGCCAATGGAGGAAGAAGAGCAAGAAGAAAATTCTGAAGATGAAAATCCCAAAGACGAAGATTTTATGCCAGATGGGAAAACGAATGGTCCTGAAACATTTACTCGAGAAGAATTAAATGATCTCATACGAGATTTAAAATTGCGTAAGGATGGAGCTGAATTACTGGCATCAAGACTAAAAAATAAAAATATGTTAGCTAAAAAGGTAACGGCTTACTTTTATCGGAATAGAGAAGAGGAGTTCCGGAAGTTTTTCACTAACGACGATGAGAACTCGGTGGTGTACTGTTCCAATGTTAAAGGCTTGGTTGATGAATTAAAACCTAATATCTATAAAGACGATGAGTGGAGACTCTTTATAGATTCATCAACTAGAAGTCTCAAAGCTGTCTTGTTTCATATTGGAAAAATATTAGCGCCAATTCCAATAGCCCATTCGACGAAGCTTAAGGAGACCTACGAAAAATTGGAACTTTTATTGGATAAGATACAGTATTCAGAACAGCAATGGCAAATTTGCAGGGATCTCAAACTCGCAACACTTCTTTTAGGCCAACAATCAGGGTTCACAAAATATCCTTGCTATCTATGTTTGTGGGATAGCAGAGACAGAAAGAATCACTATGTGAAAAAAGAATGGCCTACGAGAGTGCAATTAAATGCCGGTACTCGAAATGTAATACGAACACCATTAATTCAGCTTTCAAGCTATCTGGTACCGCCACTTCATATCAAAATAGGTCTCATGAAACAATATGTCAAAGCTCTGGACAAAAATGGTGATTGTTTTCAGTACTTGAGAGAAAAGTTTCCGGCGATAAATGATGCCAAATTAAAAGAGGGAATTTTTAATGGACTCCAAATTAGAACTCTATTTCAGAATGCTAATTTTATAGGTAAAATGAATGATACGGAGAGTTTAAAAAATATGTGCCAGGAAATATGTGTTAGGAAATAATAAAAGTGAAAATTACAAGACAATAGTCGAAGAATTAGTGGCAAATTACAAAAACTTAGAATGCTTAGTGAATCTAAAATTACACTTCCTAGCTTCTCACATTAACTACTTTCCTGAGAATCTTGGGGAGTACAGTGAAGAACAGGGAGAACGTTTTCATCAAGACATACGTGAAATGGAGACTAGGTATCAAGGAAATTGGAATACCAACATGATGGCAGACTATTTCTGGACACTCAAACGATAATAACAAACGAAAGAGAAATCCTCTTTTCATTTGAATCATTTGAAAATAAAAGAGTTCGATACCACCGGCCAACAGTTTGAAAGTTAGGAAAATCATTTTTCTAATTCTTTTTATACGTCATTTTCATAGATTTTAATATTTTTTTGCATTTTAAGATTTTAATCTTGTATTTTGTTAATAAACAATCCAATAAATTTATTTAATTGTGTTTAAAAGATTTTTTTTCCATTTTTGCAGCAGCAATTTTCTGCTATTTTATACATTTTTTGCTATTGTATTCGAATTTTCGCTATTTTTTGGGAGTTTTTGCAATTTACTCGAAATTGAAGGCTGGACGGCCCAAACTGACTTGAAGTTCGTATTCAGCGGGTCGAAAAACATGCCCGTAGATAGGTGGCGCCCGGTGTACAGACAACTTTTTTTTTGTGTGCCAGTGTAATCGACAAAGACGCCATTTGTTATTTGAAATTATTGCTGGAGACCAACAAATCTTGCAGTTTATTAGAAGGCCATTACGCACTGCGACCAGAGCTGATCTATTGTGAAAAATCTTTCAGTTGGTATCAAAGAATTTATTTTGCTAGGAAGACACTTTAGTTTCAATGTATGCAAAAAGAACATTTGCATTTAACTCCATGCATATTTTACAGCAACAACCACTCCACTGCATAGCAAAAGTAAAAATACTACTTAACTTTCAACAAATTCAGTTGAGTGGAGAGAAGAAATGCGTTGAAGATGCAAAACAAACCTAAGGCACATGAAACAAATAAAGTGCATATAAAAGTATGCAGTATGACGTAATTTGCGATTTGCCACTGTCTGGCTAGCCTCTATGCCAACAAGCATGCAATGCACGTACATGAAATTTGCAGCAGTAAACGTTCTATGAGCGGAGAAATAAAAATCCTATAAAAAATTTAAAAAAAAAAGATAAATTTCATTTGAAGTTGTGACTAAGCAATGTTGCAGCATGTTTTTTATTTTTATTTTTTCTAATTCAACACATTTGTTGCTGATGCGCTTGCTTACATGTATTTACCTACAACCAGTGCAACTGCAGCTGTTGCGCTTGTATGAGTGCAAGCTGGTTAGCTTCTCTGCCACTTGTGTGGCAAACGTGCGGTTACTTACTTTCTATCATGTGCTCATCTGCACACCACTTCGTCCGGCGCGGCGACCCAGTTGCCGGTGGCATAAAATGTGCGCGCGCGTACGTGTGTGTGTGTGTGTTAGTGGTATTCAAATTGCATAAATAATCTTAGCGAAAGTGCTAAGCAGGCGGCAACTGTGAGCTAAGCAGCAGGATAGATTTGTTGCTTGTAAACTGCCACAATAAACTAGTTGGATTGCCATACAAACCCACACACACACACACATGAAGTATTTGTATGTATTGTTGTATGTATGTATGTATTTGTATGGTTGTACAAGTCAGGCGCGCGTTATGATTTATTCTATATTTGCATACGTGTGAGTGTTTTCGCTCGAGGCATGTGCTGCAAACCGCATGAGCGATTTCTATTTGAGCTGCATATTATCGCGCGGAGTCAAGTATACGCTTGAGTATACTCAAAGCTTTAGCGGAAGCTCATATGTGCACATCTGTCTGCATACTCTTGCGTTCGCATTCTGCCTAGTGCCTTGAAGTATACCTCACTTATTTTGCGAACTACTATTTACCTTTTTTATTAACTTTGTTGTGCAATTTTTCACAAGTTCGCATCTCGTAAGTTTGCACACCTATGTAGATGTGTATGTGAGCAAGTGTACTGCTATTTACTTGCAAATATCTTGATTTATTAGTACAGAATGTGGTATTTGATTTGCAGCTGAGTTGTTGTTATTGTTATGGTTGCTATTAAATTAAGTTCAGTAACGCAGAGTGGTATGCCATACAAGTTTGAAATAGTTTTGTGCAAAAATTTTGTGAAATATTTGCGCTGCTTAACATCTGAGGAATTACTTAGCAAATATCATGAGCATAAGCAGCCTTTTAAAAAAAATGTAGTATATTGAGAAGACTACTAAATTCCAAGGCGTATGTATGGAAGGTGGTATGATTAGAGTAGTTGATTGCTTCTTCTTCAACTCGTTGTTGTGTTGTGAATGCGCGAGAAACTAATCTTGTCTATTTGCCATTCATTCCATTCTTTTAATAACTTTCCCTTAACTGTTCTTGTAGTTTAAAAACTGTTGTTGTTTCTCGAATGCGACCAACTTGAATAGATTCGCCTTGGTAAATTCAGTTTGAAAATGAGAAGGATATGACAGAAGTAAGTGTCTGTGAAACTCATAGAATTACGTAATATTTACTCGATTTTGTAGTCTATTACAAAAGTATGGTTTTGAATCTAATACATACAGTGTGAAAAATAGACAAAGTTTTAGCAAAATTTCGAAAATTTTAATATTTGTAAGGCGATGTAGTTCATTAAATTTTTAAGTGGCGGGTCCCAAACCCAGCGCACAATCAGCTATTCTGGAATGCTTCGCCTTCTCACGTAAGCTCACTCCCGAACGGGTGTTCGGAAGCTACCCAGAGAATACTTGGGCTAATCCCGGGAGTTGTGAGCTGCTTGAACCATATGCAGAAGAATCGTCCTGGCCACTCCCAACTGAACTGCGATCAGTAACTTTCCCCACTTGCGTGGACTTCTACATATGGAACCATCCTCCATTATGAACTGTTAAAAACAAGCAAAACCATCACTCGGGATCGGTATCGACTTCAATTGATGCGATTGTGCCGAGCACTGCGCGAGAAGCGGCCGCAATACGCGGAGAGGCATGAAAAACTGATTCTACAGCATGAGAACGGTCGGTCTTACGTTGCCAAACCCGTTAAAACCTACCTGGAAACACTGAAATGGGAAATCCTACCCCGCACGCCATATTCTCCAGATATTGCGCCGTCCGATTATCACCTGTTCGGATCGATGGCACATGGTCTAGCTGACCAGCAGCTCCATTCATATGAAGACATCAAAAAATGGCTTGATCCGTGGATAGCCTCAAAAAATTTACAGTTTTACCTCGACGGTGTACGAGATCTACCAGAAAGGTGGGAAAAAGTTACCTTTTTTTTCAGAATAAAGTTGTATTTTCATCGAAAAAACAGCGAGAACTTAGTTGCGCACGTAATATATAATTGACGCGTGCACCTTTTTTGGGTTGAGTTTTGATGTTATTACACAACGGCAGATATATATATATATATTTTTTAGGAGCTTTTTCATGGCAGAAATACACTCGGTGGTTTGCCATTGCCTGCCGAGGGGGACCACTATTAGAAAAAACTTTTTGTTCATTTTCATGTTTCACCGAGGGTCGAACCTACGTTCTCTCTGAATTCCGAGTGGTAGTCACGTACTAACTCATTTAAAATTTAAATACAATTATGAAAAATAAATGGTACCAATTTGCTTATCGATGTACTATCCATGGTTTTTGAGCATCGCAAGGTTATCATTAGCTTTCCGTACTATGAATAGTATTTGGTAGATTTGCGTTACTACTTCGATAGAAATTTTTTATTTACTTGTAGTGTAAGTAAGTATGTATAAAGGGCTGGCAACAAATCAGTGGCCTGAAATAGTCAATCCACCTTTATGCATTTCAAATCACAAGAATTTCATTTTGGGAAAACTTGTTCCGCTTTCTAGAAACAAATTGTTCAAATTCTTAAAAGGTATTAATATTACTACTGTCCCCGTTGAAATAGAACTCGTTTTTCATATACGAGTTTAAGAAGAATGAAATATTTTTTGACGTGATACCGAAGAAATTATGATATCGGATCGTGGATCCACCCCTAGACCGAAACACACAGATATTATTATATGTTTCAACAAAAGTTCAATTTTTCCGCCGAATATCTCCTCTCCTTTTATTTGTTGACGATATTCAAAAGACCGATAGTTTATCGATGGCATAACAAAAACTATGGGCTATGACTAAAGTTATCCATATCGATAGTTTAAACCTTTGCAAGGTAGCTTAAAAGATCTTGTGAACTCTTGCAAAATTTATTGAAAAAGTTCTCCTATTCAATATTAATGGCGTAAGCGAACTGAGCGAGCTTTGTCAGGTGGAGCAATGCCGTCGAGAGATATTCGCCGTAACATTTGGCCCAGTAAGACAGAACCAAATGGAAATTCGTGTCATAAAAGTAAAGATGAATCCCCAATTTTTCGATGAATAAAATCTGGGAAGGTTTTATGGGTATACATATAATGTTTATAATATGCAAGGCATTTCTGCAAGTAAGGCAACATTTGCGAAGAAGTAAATAAATCTAATTTTTTGTTTGTTTAATTTTTACATTACATTTCTTTTTTTTACGTATTCTTAAAGTTGGTTTTGTCGACCCGCGGCTCCGGCAAAATTAAAAACATATCATTTCTCAACGAATTTCGTTAGATGCACCTCGTCGTCGCTTTGGTTGTGTGCGAACTTTGGACCGACAAAGCTCAATCAGCATCTTGATTGTGTTTACACAGAGGTTCGATATTTTCTTCACTGACTTTTACGATAGTGACAGTTACGTTAGAATTTGTCTTTTTCTTAATTAAATCCAACACTAGAGGAATGTCGGGTATTGTGGTATTTGCTTTTTTCTATAATGCTAAGAAATTTTACTTAGTTTTAATAACACGTTTTTACACCATCGATTTTAGAAATACTTAGAAAATAAGCCAAGTCCTTATACAAGCCTTGGTACAGCATCTTGCGCTAATTTCGTTCTCAGTAAATATTCAGTAAACTCCATTTTCGGTAAGTTTCGTTACTAAATAATTTCCAATTGGTCCTGTTGAAATTGGAGTTCGATTCAAGTTCACGGAAACTCTGCAATGATTTTTTTCGCTCCTGCTTCAGAGTTTTGCGGTTAACAATAAATATTTTTGAGGCCAATAGAATTTTCATACAATTTTGTGACATTTCTAAGTGCCGCGATAACTTTTTCAATTTTCTTATTCATCTTACGTAGGCATTTTGCACACTAAACGACTTTATCTTTCTTAACCTATAAAACAATAACCGAACTAGTGTTTGATTGAAATTATTATGACTAATAAAACAATTACTAAATATATAGAGTAAAGGGCAAAAGTCGTCATGTACTCGTTGGTTTGAAAGTCCAAAAAGTTTATTGGAAGATGTGTTGATACAGTTTTATTTCAATTCTTTGTTTAATCATAGACTGAAAAAACAATTCATTCTTTAACATAACAAAGTTGTGGCGGAGCAACGCAAAAACAGCGCTAAAAAGTCTAGGTCTAAAAAAGAAAGGTGAATTTGGTTGTAAAATGAAAAATCTTTATTTATTCTTGTAAATCAATTTCATCCCCTTCAAAATAATCCCCTCTCGATGAAATACACTTATGCCAACGATTTTTGCAATCCCCGAAACATGCCAAATAGTCCATTTCCGGTATACCCATCAGCACCTTCTTCGATTCAGCTTTTATCTCCTCAATCGACTCGAACCGCGTTCCCCGGAGTGGTCTCTTGAGTTTTGGGAATAGCCAGAAGTCACACGGAGCCAAATCAGGCGAATACGGTGGTTGCGGAACGATATGCGTGGAAGTGGCGAAATGGTCACGAAGAACGAGTGCAGTATGAGACGGTGCATTACCGTGATGCAAAAACCAAGAGTTGTTGGCCCATAATTCTGGTCTTTTTAGACGAATTGCTTCACGTAAACGACGCATAACGCTCAAATAAGATTCCTTATTAACAGTTTGGCCAGGTGGAAGGAATTCATAGTGCACCACACCACGAAAATCGAAAAAGCTGTCATCATGACCTTTATTTTTGAACGACTTTGACGTGCTCTTTTCGGTCTGGCCTCGCCTTTAGCACGATATTCGCTTGATTGGTCGGTTGTTTCAGGGTCGTAAGCAAAAATCCAAGTCTCATCTCCCGTAATGATGCACTTGAGCTTCTCCTGATAGTCTGAAAGCATTGTTTCACACACATCAACGCGACGACTTTTTTCCAAGAAATTGAGAGTTTTCGGTACCAAACGAGATTTGACTTTTCGTAGGCCCAAATGGTCTTTCAAAATGGTTTTCACAGATCCTTCTGATATTCCGATTATATCAGTAAGGTCTTTAATAGTCAACCGACGATTTTTGAGCACTAACTCCTTCACTTTATTGACGTGTTGGTCATCTGTTGACGTCAATGGTCGTCCGGAGCGCTCCAAGTCATCAACACGTTCTCGACCCTCTTTGAAGTCTTTGTACCACTTATAAACATTTTTCTGCGACATGGTCGAATCACCAATGCCTTCTGCAACATGCTAAACGTTTCCGCAGCCGAAATTTCATTCCGCAAACAAAATTTGATGTTGACCTCTCTGCTCAATCAAATCAGACATTGTAAAAATCGAAAAATGCACTCTTGGTCATTTGGTAAACACAAGCGTAAATATATTACTGATAATGGCATTCACATGAAAGTTGGCCCAGATGTTATTAATCCCGTGAAGTTTGATAATTAAATTCACCTTACTTTTTGCCCACAGTAGTACATACAGTAAAAAAAACTTTTTTAGTGTGAAAATTTCACTTAGTCGTACATATTGTTGCGTTTTTGTATTTAGTTGGTCCACCATTAGCAACTTAATTTGTCAGCTCTACATATTCTATAATGTTCCAGACTTCTCTATACGCTCTTTGATTATACCAGTGCTAGAAACCTAATTTTTTCTAATTTTGTGTTTCACACTTTCCCCATGTATGGGATAATAATAATATATATGTATAATAAATCTGGGATTTGTGGTGCCATATATTAAATCGTGCCATATATTGTTAAAGGATCCAACCCCCACCAAGCTCCAAATTATCCACCAATGTTTCAAATTATGGTCCAGTAAAGGTTTGTATTTATAACGATTCACTTTATCCTTAATAAATACTATTATTTCAACTCCAGTTGCCGCAACAGCTCCCAACCCACTACGCTGCCGCACCATTCTTGACAGTTAATACTGAATTGAAGCTTTTGTTCTGCCATCGCTGCTAAATTTATGTGCTTTGGCGAACTCCAAACGAAGTTTACAGTTTTTTCTTTTTCAGAAATTAGAAGCTTTTTGCGTGGCGGCGCACTGTGGAAGCTGTTATTGTTTGTAGTTTTCGAATTGTTCTTAGGTGGACACACTTTTCTGCTGTGCTTGCTATATCTTCGGCTAATTTTGAAGCATTAACTTTTGGATTTTTGCGCACTTGGGAATCAAACTAATGTCTCTGCGAGATAGTTGACTAGGGCGGCCACACGCGACTCATTTTTGGTAGAATCAATATTCTTCAAGTTTTTTACAATGGTCTGTAATATTGGTCGGTTCAAGTTTAAAATTCTTGAAATTTCACCGTATGACGTTTTCTTTTCTATTTTCTATATCCATGTTTCTTACGTGAACTGGTATTTATTTTCGCCAAAATCACAACTGAACTCAATATTAGTAAAGAAGCAAGAAGGAGTTAAACTTTGTTCGTTTATGTTGAAGAATGGATTTTTTTCGGTTTATTGTGATAAAAATTTCAAATAAATGCTTTGGACTTTGGAAGCAATAGATATAGGGGGTATATACAGGGTGGGCCATATAGGGTTTGCTTTTTGAACTACCTATTTTTTTGAGAATGGCAACACAAATGGCATGTCAAATGTGTTCATAATTTACTTAAAGGCTTGACATTTACGAAATGGGACGCTATACGCTTGAACAGAATTGGGAAACATTGAAAACCTATTTCCAAAGTGGTGAGTCTTCTTCTTCGTTTCTGATTTTCACATCGGTGGCTACGTCAATAAGCAAAATTGTCGCATTTGGGGCTCAGAAAATCCACACGTTACTGTAGAGAAGCAAATGCATCCACAACGAGTCACTATTTGGTGCGGTTTTTGGTCTGGCGGCACCATCGGGCCATTTTTTTACGAAATTTTTTTTTCGAAAATGAACGAGGAGCCGCGGTTACAGTAAATGGCGAGCGTTACCGTGACATGCTCAACGAGTTGTTTCCAAAAATTGAAGAGGATGACATGGACGACATTTGGTTTCAACAGAACGGTGCAACTTGTCACACTGCCAAAGTTACACTCGAACTTTTGGCTACCGTTTTTGAAAACCGAATAATCAGCCGAAATTCCGATATCAATTGGCCGCCTCGGAGCTGTGATTTAAGCCCGTTGGACTATTTTTTGTGGGAAGCCGTTAAGGACAAATGCTATGCGAACCATCCAGAGACGATTGATGCTTTAAAACACGAAATCGAAGTTGCCATTCATGAAATTGGAGCCCAAACAATCGAAAATGTGCTTAAAAATTGGGTTGATCGAATGGCCTACTGTAAAGCCAGTCGTAGCAGTCATTTGAACGGTATTATTTTTCATTCATAAATGACAATCTTCAAAATAAAAAAAGTTTGAAAAAATATTGATCATTTTTTTTAATTGCCATTTCAAAAAGCAAACTTTGCATGGCGCACCTTGTACAATATATACTTTTGTCCATCACTGTACCAACTCCACTAATAATTATAATAAGGAATTTAAATAGTGACCTGCTTCTTAACCTTCTCTTCTTATGATTGTTACATTGGATGACTCGTGAAAAGTAAATTAGAACCTGTTTTCTTATTGCTCTGAGAACGCCAAACTGTCTAGGTTGGTATCGTTAGTTCAATGCTATAAAAGCCGAGGTATTACCATACTTTTAGTTACTATACTTCGAACCATTTATCATTTGTCGCATTAAGTGCTAGTTTCGCCCTATCGAAAGGCAAATGTAATTTTGGGTAATTGCCTCTTCTTAGAGCATCGCTGTTAGAATTCTCTGGTTGATTATATGGAAAAGAAATGAAGGGAACTAGTCATGGATTAAAATGCTTAAGAACCCCATCAGCTTAGTATTAGTGCATTTTCTTGGTGTGAGAATGTGCATTAAAACTATTGCATTTATATTTTAAGCGAAATATTGCATTTATCTAATAAAAGTTTAAGTGTGTGCTTTCAAATTTATAACCACTTTCAAATAATACACACAAGTATATTCGAAGTAAGCATCAGCAGCCGGCAACCAAAGCAGCTATAGCTGGCAAAACAAAACTCATTAATATATTCAACTATTCTGAAATCCCCACAAAACTGCCTCACATACACTCACACTTCCACAATATGTGCGCATGATATTCTAGTGTGGCCTGTGGGGATGACTAACCACTACCTCTGAACGAATGTGTTTTCCTTTTGGAGTCAGAACCTACTTGTAGTTCAGCAGTTGTAGCAGTTCAGTACTTTTTCATACACAAAATGTGATTCCACTGGACCTGTTCTATCCTTATTCTACACGGTCCTCTCCAAAACATTGTGTGGCCTGGCTATATCAGCTAGTTTAAGGCTCGTAACATCCGCAAACTTGTCCAGAAAAGCGAGAGCGAGCAATCTCAATGATCTTCTACACAGAGCCATGCACCCGCATAGAAGGTGATCGACTGCCTCTTCCTTCACTATATACTGACAGCTTCTACAATAGTCATTGGATAGTGCCTCTATCTATTCTTAGATCTTTCCTACTTAATTTAATTTATTTTAATTTAATTTAAGTAGCCTCTTAGTGCGATCCATGTTCTATTCGGGTAACGTTTGCCTACTGATAGTGCAGGCGTTTAACTGTTTCCAGTTGGAATTTGTTTTGACTAATTTGGAGCGAGGAACCTAATCTCGCTAACGCATCTGCCTTTTACTTCTGCCAGTTACCTTTAATGTTACCATTGATAGAAAAATAATGGACAAGTATTTTCAACAATTTGTAACACTCTTTACCTGTCTTAGACGAATGTTTACATGATAGGAGCGATTTCAGAGAGGACTAAATGTAGATTTCCCTAACTGTGACTACGCTTTTATTTAGCACTGAAACGATTTCTGAGATTGGTAAGATTTTGGCTTGGAATACGCTGCAATGATCAGGCAAGCGAAAGGATATGTTGGTGTGTATACTTATAATTTCGGAGTATACACCACCTTCCACTTGATCATTGAGTTTTGAGCCATCATTATATGTATACTGACCTCGTCTCCATTACTACTTATACTATTTTTCTAGGTCTCTCAGGATAGAAAATGGATTGTGTAAGGCCTGTCTAGTTATCTATTGACCGAGTCACAAAAGTCAGTGGTGTTAGGAATACAAAAGACTTCACAAGTATGCTCGAGGGTCCCTAGTTGTTGGTCTTGAGCAACGATGACTCCCTCAATATTAACGCCGCTTTGGCAGCTAGTTCTCTGCAGCTCTATGCAGCATAACATTTCGACCTGAAGTTGGCGTTATTTTCAGCGTCCCAGTAATACAGAGGCTAACCACTCTTTGATTACTATCTAGCCTCTTGATTGACGTTTTCTTATCAAGGGCTGGTCACCAGACTAGAACTTCGTAGGTCATAATTGGTGTGACAATGGCTGTAAATAGCCAGTGAACTATTTTGGGGGCTACGCCCCATTTTAAAACTACAGTTTTTTTTCATGAATAGATCGCCGTGGTAGGCTCATTTACTCTGTCCTGAACATTCAGCGTCCGAGAAAATTTCCTGTCAAGTGTTAAACCAAAGTAGCTTGTGTTATCACCGACCAGCAGAACAGTTCCGTTGAGTATCGGAAGCCGAAGGGCATTTTGCATTTTCTTGTAACCAACACTAGCTCCGTCTTGGTCGCATTGAAGCTTAAGCCGCACGTTTTGCCCTTGGTATCTATGTATTTTGAGGTTCTTTGCATTAGACTACGGAGAGTGTCTGGAAACTTCCGCCTCTCCTCTCCTCTAGGGCATATGTACCTATTTATGTACCATATATTTTTGATGCCTCCTATTTTTTTTTTCTTATCGAGCAGTCGCTATCAGTTTGCCTCTCATTCGCAATGCATCACTACCGGGGCACTGGGCAAAGTCTCCACCTCTCAAGAACAGATTTTTCCTGCAGAGTGCGAGCAATAGCAAATATTTATATGTATGTGAATGCATATGCTTGCCTGTGAATCTGTGTTGACATTGTTAGCATTTCTTAGGCCCTTAAGGAATTGCAGCAAACTAGAGAAAACTTTCCAAATTGCTTTGTTTTGATTTACATTTCTATGTTCATTGCTTAACTGGAATTTTATTAGGCAACGAAAATAGTATTTTTCACATACGGAATTTGGAAGTAATTTATGTGAGTCACATGCATGAGAATACAAATGAGTTAAAAATTTAAATTCATATTCGCAAAATGTTTTGGTACACTGACTTCATAAATGAATTTGCAAAATCTCATCTAGAGTTTGTGTTTTCGAAATCAACATTTGAAAGGATTTTTCCGCAGTGCATCTGCATTGCATCTCATCTTCTGTTAAGATCAAACTCTAGTAGTGTTTCTCACCTAAATCCGCAAATTCACTTGAAATTGTTGCCATTTCGAAACAGAGTTTACTCATCTTTACTGGCCTATCCTCCATTAGTTCAAGTCAACAGCAAATGTAATTATTTTTTAAAAAATACTTGCAGGCGCAGTCAGATCCACAACAATGTAAATCAAATAGGAATAATTAACCAAGTTTTATGTGGTTTGATCTTCGTACCGAAAATTATTTTTGTTTCTAATGTTTTTATTAGGAGGTATGGTTTCCCGCTAGTTAACCAGCTCTGAAATCCCCTTCAATGTAGCAATGGCCAGAAACCTATTTTACATTTGGGATAAATGTGAAGCGACAAAGTCAGTCTTTAGACAGGTCTTGCTTTGCCACTCGAAGGCCTAATTGTGAGGGCTGGTCTGTTATCTGCGCCAGATATGCACGGAATGTCATCCCCAATGTGCCCTAAGGCAGGATTGGGATTATTAGGGTCAGCAAGTGTCCGCATTGCTCTGGAAGCAATCCCTGAAGAATTAGGTCCTAACTTTGTTTTGGGTTCTCGGTTATCCGCAGCATGTTTTTTATCAATTTTAAGAGTGGTCGGGATGAGATGCTAACAGGCCGAAATGAGGCTATCGTCGGTACTTTGCTCTCCGTATGGACGATTGACGGGACACCAATAGCGTGACCATATGAAACTACCCTCTTTGTTCCTGATGAGTTAATTTTCCGAGCGGAGAAATCAAACTACCAATTAAGCCTCTGCCTCACTGCAAGGAGCCCAACTTGATGAGGCGGTTGATGATTTATAATTAAAATTGAGAAAAAATAAATAAGAACCGTCATTAAGTACCGCTGCCTTAAACAAATGTACGCGATAGAATGCATGACAACTGAAAAGAATCATTAAGGGATTATATTCCACAAAGTTTCAAGATTTAGTAGTGATCATAGGAATGCAAAGAGTCCTCACCGTAATGTTTTTGTTTTATTCAAAGCTGAAGTTTCTGAAAACAGATGGATAATCGATATATTACGAGATTAAAGGTCAGTTTCTCAACTAATCTTTGATTCTACAGGCTACTTTATCGTGTCGGTGAACCAAATTCCATTCCCTAAAGTAGCAGTTAAAGTTTACAAGCAGCAAATCGCTGCTGGTCAAGTTGAGTTCAAATTGTAATTTTGAAAGAGTGTCATGGTTGCGTAGTTGATGGAATAGTAGAATTCTGGGAAACCAAAAAAGTTTATTTCATTTAAATTTATCATCTCTTATCACTCTCACATCTCTTAGCACTCTATTGGTCGGCTGATAAAATGCCTAAAAAAATTTTAATTGAAGAAATAATTGTTGTGTAATATATTAATTATCAAAACCTGTTGATTCCCATCTTTAGACAAATTAATAGGTGTGCCTGGGTGCGGATTGCAGTGTTTTTCTATTTAGTAAGATAAATACTTGTGGAGTTCCAATTCTTAAAAATGTATTCTTAGGGGTAGGAAGCTACTTCTGAGAAATTGAAAGCGCTGCCAAGTCTCTCTCCAGTATATGTATGTATATATTTTTACAAGCAGGTAAGGTGTCTTCATTGTTCTGCTACCATCAGCAGATACCGCACCAGTCAGTTAAAACACTTAAATCTATCGGTAAAATATGACAACAAAAACCAACAACCGAAACGTGTAAAACATTGAAAAAAAAAATCAACAAACTATGCTGATATTCAGTAAGGTTTGGCAAGTCATCATTAATCATTTAACGCCAGAAAAACGCTTCCAAAATGTAAACAAAATAAATCTGTTGGCGAAGTTCACAGATCACTGACGGCCTCATCGGTCCTTATTTATTTCGAAATGACGTTACGGCGAATGACGAGTGCTATCGAGCTGTGCTGACTGAATGTTTGTTTCCAAAAATTAATCAGCTGAACAACGACGACATTTGGTTCCAATAAGACGGCGCATCTTGCCTGATAGCGCGCTTAGCCATCGATTTATTTCAATATACAAACCACAATTGGCGCCACACGGCCACATTTATTGGAAAAAGTAGTCAAAAATTGGGCTGATCGAATGAGGCCGCAGCAGACATATGCCGGATATCATATTCAAAAAATTAATACCACTGAATTATATACGAGGGGTGCCTTTTATATTTCGGGATTTGGCAACCCTGGTGTTGGAATCTGGCAACTGATAGCTGTATCGCAAAGTTTGACATTTTTTGGCTTTTACGTACTCAGAACGTTTTGAAATACCAGCGCTATTTGTGTTGTTTACAGTAACTTAAAATATTCATCTCGGTCCAAAAATGGAATTAAATCGTGAACATTTTCGTGCGATTATTTTTTACAACTTTCGACGTAGATTAACTCAGCAACATTGCATAGATTAACTTAATTCATTTTTTGGCGATGAAGCTCCATCAAGGACAAGTTTTTATCGATGGTATGGTGAATTCAATCGTAGTCGTAGTTCACTCGAAGACGAATTTCGTGAAGGTCATCCAAAATCAGTTGTTGTTCCGAAAACCATTGATGCTGCGCGCGAACTGATATTGCAAGATCGTCATGTGACCTATCGTGAGATTGAGACAATCTTAGGCATTAGTGGGACCAGCATACATTCAATATTACATAAATATTTGACTGTCAAAAAAATTTGTTCGCGTTGGGTCCCACACAATTTGTCAATCGCTCAAAAAAAGGCTCGTGTCGATTGGTCGAAGGAAATGCTCAAAAAATACGATCGCGGGGCTTCGAAACACGTCTATGACATCGTGACGTCCAAGAAATTAGGAAAACCAATCGCCAAAGACGGATCACTCTTCACCAGGACAATGCGAGCTCTCACACATCGGCTCAAACAACTGCATTTTTGAGCACCGAAAACATCGAATTAATGGGTCATCTGCCGTATAGTCCTGACTTGGCACCGAATGACTTCTTTTAATTCCCGTACGTAAAAAACAAACTGAGAGGTCAACGTTTTTCGACACCTGAAGAAGCGCTTGCGGCATTCAGAATGCATGTTTTGGAGGTACCTCATTCAGAGTGGCAAAAGTGCTTCGACAATTGGTTCAAACGCATGCAAAAGTGTATAGATCTTCATGGAGAATATTTTGAAAAACAATAAAGTGATTTTCGATGATTAAAATTTGTTTTTGTTCTCTAATCCCGAAATATAAAAGGCTCCGCTCGTATTAGATTATAGTAAAAAAATTTATTCCATCAATATTTCTGTTTTGCATTATCATTTTAAGTTCTCAAGCTCTTGAAAAAATCCCATTTATAGTCAATACTTTGCTCTACATATATCGCTCTGCTATTATTGCGAACCCAGGTGCCTGTATGTGTGGATGTGTACCCTGACATGTTGCAAATTGTACTGGTTGCCCCATTTTTGCTATGAATATAAAAATATTATAATAGGTATTTTCACTTCCTTTCAACAAAATAACACGCTCTATTCTTTCATACCTGGAAAGCAGGTAGGTTTGTCTTAGTTATGTTAAATAACTGCAAATTTATATGTCAAGCATTTGCGATCCACATTATTTAAAAGGTAACCTTATTGCTCACATGTTTTTACCATGAAACAATGACGCCACCCGCCCGACTTACTATTTCAATAGACAGCAAGAATACAAATGGAACATAATCCTTCAAAAATAAATGTATTTTTCACAAATCAAACCACATACTCACACTAATATTTCCAACCTATTACTTTACACACATTTGTGCGCATTTCATGCCGCAATTGCAAGCTCCGGCCTATTTGCACTTAAGGATGCCATCAGACTGGCCAAGGAAAGTGCTTTCAGCAAGCTTGCAAAAATGAAGAAATTCGGAAAGTAATTCCAGAAGCAGCTACGCAATGCATGCAAAGTACTTTATGAAAGCAACTTTTTGTTTTCAAAAAATTACTTGGTGGCTAACTTTTCGCCATTCACTTTACGTGCGATATCTGACTGCCTCTTAAAGCTAGTCAAAATTGTGTCAACCACAATTCGATGTTTACTTTTGAAGCAAAGGAATTGAAATTGTTTGCTTACAGGCAATTGATGCGGGCTTAGGGAATGGGGAGGAATAGTAAATAGAAGGCAAATAAATCAGAAAGAGAAGAGCAATGGCTAGAAACTATTTGTATCTAATATGTAAGTAAATGTGTTTTATTTAGCAGTGGATTATCAACACGTGATTATTTGTGAATGAAAGTTTGCTGGCTAAATGCGATCAACAGCAAAAACTTCTGCTCGTTTCGGGATAAAAAAAAAATGATCGGAATTCTCGTGAATTTGCTTTTTTCGGAAAGCAAAGGTGGTTAGGTGAAAAATATCAGCCAGAAGCAAGTAGTGATTTAAAGTGAATATTATACAGATGAAAGCTTTTAGCCTAAACGAATTTTAGTAATTGGAATTGTTGACATTAGTGATTCATTTATTATAGGAAATAGAGAAATACCAGACCCATTCGCTTCGCCTCTTTATCCAGTTTGGAGAAGGCAGAACTAAAAGCGCGGTTGTTAAGGCCGATGATGTCAATATCATCAGCATACGCCAACAATTGTACGCTCTTATAAAAAATTGTACCTGGGCGATTAAGTTCTGCGGCTCGTACGATGCTCTCCAACATCAGGTTAAAGAAGTCACACGACAGGGAGTCACCCTGTTTGAAACCTTGTTTGGTATCAAACGGTTCGGAGAGGTCCTTCCCAATCCTTATGGCACTGCTGGTGTTGAGCAACGTCATCTGTCATAGCCGTATTAGTTTTGCGGGGATACCAAATTCAGATATCGAGGCATACAGGAATCTTCTTTTTGTATCGAATGCAGCTTTAAAGTTGAGGTGAGATGGTGTGTGCCGATTCTCCTTTCATGGGTCCTTTCCAGGATTTGGCGTATTGTGTATATCTAGTCAATTGTTGACATTCCAGGTTTAAAGTCACACTGATAAGGTCCAATCAGCTTGTTGATGGTGGGATTTAGCCTTTCACACAATACGCTGGCTAGAACCTTATAGGCGATATTTAGAAGACTAATCCCGCGATAATTGCCACAGACTGCAGGATCAATCACCCTTCTTATGGTTTGGTCAGAGCATACTTAAACTTTCGAAGGAATTAGGACTGGAACTATCTGCTCGACTACCAGACTACTGCAGCGTCTATCAGGCAGAGGTTCTAGCCATAAAAGAAGTGGCTACATACTTAAATATGCATGCCGTAACAAAAACGACTACAAATATATTCTCGCATAGCCAAGCGGCCATTAAATCAATGAATGCGGCTATACTAAGATCAAAGGTTGCACAGGAATGTCGAGCAGCCCTAAATGATATTAGCGTCGTATTCAAGGTCAACCTTATTTGGGTTCCGGTACACAGAGATGTTGAGGGAAACTATAGAGCTGATGCGCTAGCCAGTAAAGGTACTGTCCTTAAACTTTTCCGTGATAAAAGTACCATTGGAATACCTTTGGCCACGAGTAAATTAATAATAAAAAACAACATTACCCAAGAGGCCCATAGGTCATGGGATGATGAAGATACATGCCTAACAGCCAGGCTACTATGGCCGCAAATAAACAAGAAAAGGACAAAGGAATTGCTTAGGCTCTCAAGAGAAGATATCTTGAAGGTTGTGGCTTGTGTCACCGGCCACTGGCTATTCGGAAGGCATTCTTTGAGACTAGCAGTATGCTCCCATGAATATTGTAGAAGCTGTAGAGATGAGGAGGAGGAAGAAACAGTAGAGCACTTCCTTTGCATTTGTCCAGCCTTAGCTAAAATCAGAGGAGGTTGTCTAGGTAAACACTTTTTCAATTCTCCTACAGAACTATCTGACGCGGGGATTAGACCAATCCTGCGCTTCATAAGAGCCTCAAAATGGTTTCATGAAAGTAAATAGACAAGGTTCCCGTGTAGCACAGTGATATCACAACGTACCTTGTAAGGTCTAAGTGAGTTGGTCAAATGGACCGCTTCCACCATAACCTAACCTAACACTTAAAATTCAATCGGCAGGCATGCATTCATCCGACCATATTTTTTATAGAAGCTGATGCATGCACCTTACCAGCTCCTCTCCGCCATGTTTGAATAGCTCAGTCGGCAGTCCGTTGGTCCCGCAGCTTTGTTGTTCTTTAGCCGCGTTAATGCTAGTCTCACCTCGTCATGGTCGGGTAGCGGAACGACAATTCCGTCGCCGACGATTGGGGTATCGGGATCTTCCCATTCTCTGTGACATGCGCAGCTATCACTTTCTATTATGTTATGCACTTATATTCCAATATGAGTACCATATGAATGTACATTAGGGCGGGTCGATTTAAAAATCGCTCATTGCTCTGTCAATCATTTCAAAACATTACCATTTTTGGCCTTTATTTGAGAAAAGAAACTAAAAAGTTCGACCCAAATTGGGGGACATCAGAACTCGTTTTAGAGGTATGGTTCCTTCGGCAAAGTTTCTTATTTTGATCCCTAGAATATGATTTTCACAGAGCAATGGGCGATTTTTTTGCCTCCCCACAACTCCCCGAACTACTTAACACCAGTCAAAACACCGAAAATAGAGACTCTAACTTGAAAATCGCTTCACACACTCCACTAGGTGCTGGAGGAAGATAATGCCCTTAGCTGTTTAAGCTTAATAAAGAATAACAAAGAATAAAATAATAAAAGTAAGGATATAGCATGGTCAGTTTAGCCGCCAAGCACTCTAATGCCAGCGTCATGTTGTTATGAGAAAAAGTTTTTAATTTTTTTTTTTTTTTCGTTTAGAAATTTCTTTATTCCTTTTTCGTAAGTTTGAACAACGTTTGTCATAAATATGGGGAAAAATGTGAGAAAACATTTTTGTTGTCATACCGACAGTGATTGTGTGCGTTTAGTACCAAAAAGGATTCTTCAATTTAAAAAAAAATCAATTAAATGAAATTATCGGCTGGATAAATGAGTTGAAGCCTCGTACTGGTTTTGTGAATATATTGAGTTATTAAAGGCTCGTGAGATATTAGTCATAAAAAAAAACTAGAAAAAACGAGAAAAAACTAAAAGAACGATAGAAACCACTTGTGGGATCATTGGATAAGGGGATATTGGTGTACAAGGTCAAAACGATGTTTTTCCATTCAAAGTCCGGTATCTCAGCGAGCAGTAAACGTTTCGTGGTAATATTTCCTTCTTATAGTTTATGTGAAAATAATAGTTAGGTGGTCTACATCTTATGCTCAGGCCGGCATTGGAATCTGAGAAATAAATGCTAAGATGCGGCCACCTCCTTATCTCCTTCACAGTCGCATCAGAAGCTATTTACAATTTTTTTTAATCCAGTGCTTGGATTTTCACCAGGGAGCGTTCGATAGGACTCCGACCATGGCGGGAGAAGCGATTTTTTTAGCTGTAGAAGCTTCCGCGCGATTTGCGCGATATTCTCAAAGATGGTTCCATTTACTTTTGTCCAAGAGGAGACCATAAGAAGTTAAGGAATTCACTACCCACTATTTGCAAGGAGAAGGCACCTCAAGGGTGTCAGTTCGTTGGCTCTGCAGTTTCTTGCAGTGGCTAAAAGTTCACTTCGGGAAATACTTAAGGTAAGGCGATATGACTGAAAGTATGGAGTAATAATAAAATTATTAACAATAAATAGCTCTAAATGAGATAAACAATTGAAGAGAATGTTTGAGAAAATCAGTTCAGTGACAGCTTATGAATGAAGAGGAAACAGATTGAAAACAGAACTCAGTGAGCTGCAGAAATTCGGCGGGAAATCGAAATTAGTTGGCTGGAGTAAAATGAATACGTTGAATGAATTGCTTCTGAGTTAGCACTCATCTTTATGCGCCACAAATTATTCATCTGCAGCTGTGACTGTTTGGACAGATCAGGATTGTTAGCAAGAGGAAGCGAATACCCGTACGCTATCTCACTCTTGCTCCCAAAGGCGTTTGTGACTCATTTTTATGCTGGTTAACTGTACGCCTGGCTGCTTATGTACTCCTATGAATATCTGCAGAAATTTTCACTTTCATTGCGGCAGTCAAAGTGGGCGCATCGCTGCCACCTCCAATTTCCTTTTCAACTCGTCGTTAGCGTCACCACAAACTTCAGCAGTAGTAGAGGTAGCAATAGTTGGACGTAGTGTATTTACATTCACACATTCACACATTCTCACGCATACAACTACATATCAGCATCGACTCTGCTGCTGGCGTTTGGCTGTTGCAGCTTTACGATGCTTGGCTGCCTCGGCGTCGCTGTGCTTTATACACAAATACATGCAACATCCATGCATACAAGCATGTATATTTATTTAGCCTAATTTTAGTCCTACCAACTTTGTTTGCAACATTAAAGCCCGCACACTTTTGCAGCTGGCAGCAACCACAGCAACAAAAACAACATCAGGATGAACGGAAAAATTGTCGCACTGACTGTTGGTGCTTTTTCACATTTTGCTGTTTTTGTTTTTGTTATTGTTGTTGTTTTATGTATGCGTTTATGTAGTTGCGACAACAAAAGCGTCAACCCCGCATTGCTGCAATTCATTCATGCCACATTTTCTCGACGCAAAAGGCGAGCAAGCGGAGAAGTGGCAGCGCATTTTTTCAGGTTTTTAACTTTCACCCCACAACTTTTTTTATTCCGCTTGAATGCTACGTAGGTAGTTACAGTAAACTATACGTAAATATTTTTTTGAGTTATTTTTATAGCTGCTGACCCAAAATTCTTGTTCTCAATTTGTTGTTTGTTGATGATTTCGTTTTGGTTTTTGTTGCAAAGGTGCTTTTGTTCGCTCTTTGGGTTGTTTTGCGGTTTACAATTTTTCCTGTTTTTCTTGTTGTTGCAGTTTATAGTTGTTGTTGTTTCACTTTGTGTTCTTCGTGTTTTGTTGCTTTTGGTTCCTATCTCACGCTTGTCGTTCGTGTCGGCTGTGACCGCAATTTTTTTGCTTTTTATTTGCTTTGTATTTTCGGTTTTGTTTTTGAGCGCAACATTTTTCTAAAGCCACATTTGCTTTTCTCTCCCTTCTGCTTTGTCTACTTTACTAGCCGCACTCGATGATGTTTGTGGCTTGCTAATGGACTGGGCGAGCCACTTGATCGGTGTCGGCCTATCCAGTCATCCAGTTTTGGACTCCAGCCACTCCACTGCACGTCCTCCCCTTCCCGTTCTATCTATAATTTGATATCAGTTTCCATTTTAGGGTTTGTGCTTTGCGTTTTTCAATTTTCCTACCATTTGCGTGCCGGCCTTCTTTTGTTGTCATTTTGATGCGTTTAAGCCGCCTTTGTTGTATTTTACTGCCTTTTCACAGCTTTTGAGGCAACCTTTGGCACGTTTCCACTACAACGCCTTCTGCGCTCACTTCCGTTAAAGAAATTGTCTAAAAATGACAGTGGATGCCCTGTTTGCGGCACTTCCGCTTCGAGAAATTCCACAGTTTTTTTTTTTTTCTTCTTTGTCATACTTAACTTTTTTCATTTCCTTTTCACTCATTTTCACATTTAACAGCGTCATTTTCGGCTTTGTCTGCACGTATACGCTCCAGAAAAATGTGACAGTGATTTCTATTGTCGTCATGAAGGACTGATGGACACTAGTGGAAGTGGTTGGTTTTGCTAAACATTTCAAATGAAATTAAAAAAGAATCAATCCCGTGCGTTAGAGAGCATTTTCTCAATTTACTGCATATATTAAGGGATGATGTGAGGTGGTCTAAGAAACAGATGATTTTTGGGATATTAATAGAAACGTTTTTGCATCGACTTTTTCGAATCCGGTGCCTATTTTTACGTAGAAATCGTCTTTATTTTTTATCAAATTAATCGGCGGCCGCCGTAGCCGAATGGGTTGGTGCGTGACTGCCATTCGCAATTCACAGAGAGAACGTCGGTTCGAATCTCGGTGAAACCAAAATTAAAAGAAAAAGAAAAACATTTTTCTAATAGCGGTCGCCCCTCGGCAGGCAATGGTAAACCTCCGAGTGTATTTCTGCCATGAAAAAGCTCCTCATAAAAATATCTGCCGTTCAGAGTCGGTTGATTAAATTTTAATATATAAATTATTACCCTAACCTCTTAAAGATTTCCACCCATTCAGTATTGTGAATGTTCGTTTAAATAATGTTTTGGATCCTCTACCTCGCCTTCCATATAAAAATTGTACTTTGAAATCGATATAAAAAATTTAAAATAGAATTAAACAATGAACTTAAGGTAGAATACGTTGCAGTTAGTTGCGAATTATGAAGCTCGAAGGTTATGGAATCCTACTTGACTGCTACTTGTCGCTGTATTGACAGCGAATTAAATTTAAAATGCAAGGTCTTATCAACCAAAGCCCTGCTTGACCAAGCAAGCCATTCAGCTGAAAATATTGAGGTATCGCTGTCAGAAATATTCGAAGAGTGGAGCTTCTAGTGGCTTCTACCAGTTGTATTGTCCCCGATAATGCAACGAGTAACCCACAAGAACAACAGAATACCAAGAGTGGCGATAATTGTCACACAAAAAAACAAAAAAACAAATATTTTGGGTAGCTCAACTGCAATTATAATTCGGCTTCATTCATATTTTGAAAGGCTGCATAATGAAGGAGGATGGTTCCATGTGTAGTAGGGCGGGTCGATTTAAAAATCGCTCATTGCTCTGTGAAAATCGTATTCTGGGGATCAAAATAAGAAACTTTGCCGAAGGAACCATACCTCTAAAACGAATTTTGATGTCCCCCAATTTAAAAATATCACCATTTCTGGCCTTTACATGAAAAAATCAGCTAAATGGCTATGTTTTTTCTTTATTTTTATTTATTTATTGTATAATAATATCTATTTTTTCTCTTAAGAAATTTATTTAGTCAGAACATATGGAAATGAAAAAATTAATTTAAGTGAATTAAAAGAAACTAAAAAGTTCGACCCAAATTGGGGGACATCAGAATTAGCTTTAGATGTATAGTTCCTTCGGCAAAGTTTCTTATTTTGATCCCTAGAATATGATTTTCACAGAGAAATGGGCGATTTTTTTGCCTCCCCACAAATCCACGCAAATAGGGAAAGCTACTGGTCGCCATTCTCTCGGGAGTGGCCAGGACGATCCTTCTGCATATGGTTCAAGCAGCTCACAACGTCCGGGATTAACCCACGTATCCTTTGGGTAGCTTCCGAACACCCGTTCGGGAGTGAGCTAAGAAGAGAAGGCGAAGCATTCCAGGATAGCTGATTGTGCGTTGGGTTTGGGACCCGCCATTTAAAAATTACCCCCAATGAAAAGAATTACAAAGCATCGGATAAGAACTACCTTTACTGATGACGACCCCTACAAACGAAATAAGGAATATGATTTGAGGGCATGCACCTGGAATGTCCGGTCCCTTAATGGGGAAGTTGCCTCTGCCGGCTGGTTGATGTCCTCGTGAGAGTAAAGGCTGATATCACTCCCATCCAAGAGATGCGATGGACGGGGCAAGGCCAGAAAACTATAGGACCTTGCGACTCCTACTACAGCTGCCAAGTAAAGGAGCGCAAATTCGGTGTCGGATTGGTTGTGAGAGAGAGACTTCGCCGCCAAGTACTGTCCTTCACTCCGGTGGACGAGCGTCCCGCAATAATCCACATCAAAGCGCAATTCTTCATCATCTCGCTTATTTGCGCCTACGCCCCGACGGCAGAGAAGCACGATGCGACCAAAGATCCCTCCTATGAGCACCTGGAACATTCCTATGACGCTGCCTCCGCCACGACATAAAAATCGTGCTTGGCGACTTCAACGCCAGGGTGGGCAAGGAGGGAATTTTTGGTCCCACAACCGGAAAATTCAGCACAACGAAACATCCGGTAACGGACAGAGGCTGATCGACTTCCCCGGGGCCCGAAACATGGTAGTCTGCAGCACAAGATTCCAGCATAAGAAAATACACCAAGGAATGTGGCTGTCTCCTCATCGGAAAAGCGAAACCAAATCGTTCATGTTGTAATAGACGGAAGACACGTTTTGAGTGTACCTACGACCCGAGGACCCAACATCGACTCGTATCACATTACCTTGTTGCACCAAACTGCGCACACACCTCTGTGCAGCAAAAAGCGTATATCCACCTACGCAAAGAATGTTCAACAAAGAAAAGCTGCAATCACAACAGACAGCCAGAAGATTCGCCACTCGACTCTCACTCCTGCACTGCCCAACAAACCGCCATGCACGAGCACTGGAGCAACATTTCTCGTTCCCTACCTACCGCCGCCGAAGAAGAAATCGGATTTCGGCGAGAGCCACGCTGCGATCGGAGCAACGCGAGCCATGTGGGATCGCTACAGAGAGCTAAAAAAGGAAGAGAAACGTATTATCCGAAAGAAGAAACGACAGACCGAAATACGTGAGTGCGAAGAGCTTGAGATGCTGGCCAACAGGAGCAACGCCCGAAAATTCTACCAGAAAGTTCGGCAGCTCACAGGTTTCAAGACCGCAGCGTTTTCCTGTAAGAACAAAGATGGTGATCTGGTGACTGACATCCAGAGCAATCTTAAAGTATGGAAGGAACACTTCTCGAACCTATTAAACAGTGATAGCTGCTCATGTCACAGAGAATGTGAAGATCCCGGTACGCCAATCGTCGGCGACGGAATTGTCGTTCCGCTACCCGACAATGACGATGTGAAAATAGCGATAACGCGGCCAAAGAACAACAAAGCCACGGGCGCCGACGGACTGTCGGCTGAGCTCTTCAAACATGGCGGCGAGGAGCTGGTAAGGTGCATGCATCAGCTCCTATGCAAAATATGGTCGGTTCAAAGTATGCCTGCCGATTGGAATTTAAGTGTGCTTTGCCCAATCCATAAGAAGGGCGATCCTGCAATCTGTGCCAATTACCGCGGGATTAGTCTTCTAAATATCGCCTATAAGGTTCCAGCGGGCGTATTGTGTGAAAGGCTGAAGTCCACCGTCAACCAACTGATTGGACCTTATCAATGTGGCTTTAGACCTGGAAAGTCTACCATCGACCAAATATTTATAATACGCCAAATCTTGGAAAAGACCCACGAAAGGAGAATCGACACACACCATCTTCTCGTCGATTTCAAAGCTGCATTGGGCAATACGGAAAGGGGTTACTTGTGTGCCTCGATGCCTGAATTTGGTATTCCCACAAAACTAATACGGCGACGGCCAGCATCGCCGTCAGAATTGTGAAGGACCTCTCCGAGCCGTTTGATACCAAACGAGGTTACAAACAGGGTGATTCGCTGTCGTGTAATCGCTCAGGCACAATATTTTATAAGAGCGTACAATTGTTGGCGTATGCCGATGATATTGATATCATCGGCCTTAACAACCGCGCTGTTAGTTCTGCCTTCTCCAAACTGGATAAAGGGGGAAAGTGAATGGGTCTGGTGGTGAACGAGGACAAAACGAAGTACCTCCTGTCTTCAAACAAACAGTCGGCGCACTCGCGTATCGGCACCCACGTCACTGTAGACAGTTATAATTTCGAGGTTCTGAAAGACTTCGTTTATTTAGGAACCAGCATTAACACCGATAACAATGTCAGCCTTGAAATCCATCGTAGAATCTCTCTTGCCAACAAGTTCTACTTTGGACTAAGTAGGCAACTGAGCAGTAAAGTCCTATCTCGACGAACAAAACTAACACTCTACAAGACTCTCATCATGCCCGTCCTAACGTATGGCGCAGAAGCTTGGACGATGACAACATCCGATGAAGCGACGCTTGGAGTGTTCGAGAGAAAGATTCTGCGTAAGATTTTTGGACCTTTGCACGTTGGCAACGGCGAATATAGCAGGCGATGGAACGATGAACTGTATGAGCTTTACGACGACATAGACATAGCGCAGCGAATAAAGATCCAGCGGCTTCGTTGGCTGGGTCATGTCGTCCGAATGGATACAAACCCTCCGGCTTTGAAAGTATTCGATGCGGTACCAGCTGGTGGTAGCAGAGGAAGAGGAAGGCATCCTCTGCGTTGGAAAGATCAGGTGGAGAAGGACTTGACTTCATTTGGTGTGCCCAATTGGCGCCGGTTAGCACGAGAAAGAAACGACAGGCGCGCTTTGTTAAACTCGGCCAAAATCGCGTAAGCGATTATCGCGCCAATTAATATGAAGAGGAAGAACATAATGAAGAACAATTTTCCGAACAAATTATTGAATGTCGTCTTTCTTAAAGTAATATCAATTTGCTGCTTGAACCATTACCAAACTGTACCAAGTAATACCTTTAAGTTCCAATTTCATTTGTCGAAGCAGGGAGGATGTTTAGCAAACCGGGTTAATTATCAATGATAGACACATCAAACTTAAGGCAACAACAGTCGACAAGCTGATTTTTCTTTTACAAAATTGTTTAGTAAATTCATACGTACATCTCAAAAGCATGTAAAAAAGTATTACAACGCATAGAAAGCTTTAATATGTTGATTTAAATTTGGTCGATAGTATGGATATATCGATGAAGGGTGTGAGTACTATCGGCGAATATCGATAAGCAATACTATCGAGTGTTTTCCACCCTAGCTCCTTCGTATATGCGATTTCTTAGAAATCAAGTAATTTCTGGCCCACCTTGTGCATTATGCCTTGGCATATGGACAATACCAACTATGTTGAATATTCTAACATTTAATATAATAGCGACACAAATTCTTACACATTCGGTGTAGTTTTAAGGCACATGAGCTCACACGGAAATGAGCGGAAATTACTTTGCTCTTGAGAAAGATCGCTCTTTTTTGCTTTAGCTTGGGTATGCGATTCACCTCAGCAGCATTTATTCAATTCAAACCAGAATATAAATACGGGTAAAATTATTTCTTGATTGAAATTTTTTGTGCGCTTTCGCTATTAATTTCGTGTATTTAAACTTTTCGTTGCTTTTACTTATTGCTGCTTTTACGTTAAATAACCTTTACTGCTAAATAGTACTTTTTCCTCTTTTTCTGTGTGTGCGCCTAAAAGTTGACATGCCTGTGCATTCAGTTATGTATTGAATTCCCACTCCCATTGCTTGCTGACACAGGTCATTTACAATGAAATACTTGGGCCATTCAGCATTCAGAGGAATGCCATTACGTGTGTGACTAAGCCTCATCCAGTATATCGGGAAACAATGACTTTCTGTTATTAAATTTGTAGCTCCGAGCTGCAAAGCATGCACAAATAAAAATTGCAGAACTGTACTTGTAGTGCTCATATAACATAATAGCAAAATGTAGAGTAAATACAGATTCATAGTATTGGACAATAGTTGGAACATAACCTGTGTTAGACCGATGTGGAATGTTACCTAGAAAATTATATTTACTTTACTTGTACATCTGTTTTTTTCCTTAATTTTTAGTAACATATATACGCTATATTTTTCAGAAGTTCAGGTTTCTTTTCATGCCACTTTCATATTTTATTTGATTTGCAATATTTCATTTTGATATACAAGAGAAATTCCTTTAATTTCATAACGTTTTTCCATTAAATTGAAAAATTGTAGTATTCCCGCTTTTTCCTTTTTCATCTTTTCATCTCTATGCATCATTCAGCATGCTTTTGAAAGTCGGCGCTGATATTTATTTGCCTTGCAGAAAACTGTCAATATGAAATGTGAAGACAGAGCAGGGAAATATTCTTCAATTGTGAAATAAAAATATGAAACATTCAAATTGTGGTCTCATTCATGCCACTTATTAAAAGAAATATATCAATATTTTTTTATTAATATAAAAAAACGGTATTCTGAGAGTTTCTCCGTGCAAACAGTCGTATGTAATATATGTATGCCAATGGTCTCATTAAATTTATAAGTATTTTCCCCAGGGGAGGATTTTATGGCGTGTACATTTACGTGCGTACGGTATTTGAGGACAAGTTGAGAGTAAAACTTATAAACTTTTATTTTGAACCAAATTTATTGCAACTTCACGAATTTTTTACACAATTTTTACTTCACGAAAATCCGTGAAATCATTCAATTAATCAATTCCGTTTATTCATATTGATAGTAACGGGCAATTCCAGCCTACAGAGAAGAAATAGTGTCATAAGAATTCTTATTGGTTTCACGCTCAACTACGCCTCATACTTAGTAATCCAGGGGATTAAGGTCTGGAAAGTTAGGCGGTCATAAGTTTCGTGTTAAGTGGTCATGGAAATTTTAAGCCACTTCACTACTGTCCTCGAGTAAAAATGGCAGTGTAACATACGAGGGGTGCCTTTTATATTTCGGAATTTGGCAACCCTGGTGTTGCAATCTGGCAACTGACAGCTGTATCGCATAGTTTGACATTTTTTGGCTTTTACGTACTCAGAACGTTTGGAAATACCAGCGCTATTTGTGTTGTTTACAGTAACTTAAAAGATTCATCTCGGTCCAAAAATGGAATTAAATCGTGAACATTTTCGTGCGATTATTTTTTACAACTTTCGTCGTGGATTAACTCAGCAACATTGCATAGATGAACTTAATTCATTTTTTGGCGATGAAGCTCCATCAAGGACCAGTGTTTATCGATGGTGTGGTGAATTCAATCGTGGTTGTAGTTCACTCCAAGACGACTTTCGTGAAGGTCGTCCAAAATCAGTTGTTGTTCCGAAAACCATTGATGCTGTGCGCGAACTGATATTGCAAGATCGTCATGTGACCTATCGTGAGATTGAGACAATCTCAGGCATTAGTGGGACCAGCATCCATTCAATATTGCATAAACGTTTGACTGTCAAAAAAATTTGTTCGCGTTGGATCCCACACAATTTGTCAATCGCTCAAAAAAAAGCTCGTGTCGATTGGTCGAAGGAAATACTCAAAAAATATGATCGCGGGGCTTCGAAACATGTCTATGACATCGTGACAGGTGATGAATCATGGATTTACGCGTATGAGCCCGAAAGTAAACAGCAGTCGACTGTATGGGTGTTTCAGGATGAGCCAAATCCAACAAAAGTTGTTCGCGCACGAAGCACTTCCAAGCAAATGGTCGCCTGTTTTTTCGGAAAAACTGGACATGTCGCAACCGTACCACTAGAACAATGCAGAACAGTAAAATCTGAGTGGTGCACAACCATTTGTTTACCAGTTGTCTTCCAAGAAATTAGGAAAACCAATCGCCAAAGACGGATCACTCTTCACCAGGACAGTGCGAGCTCTAACACATCGGCTCAAACAACTGCATTTTTGAGTACCCAAAACATCGAATTAATGGGTCATCCGCCGTATAGTCCATAGTCCTGACTTGGCACCGAATGACTTCTTTTTATTCCCGTACGTAAAAAACAAACTGAGAGGTCAACGTTTTTCGACACCTGAAGAAGCGGTTGCGGCATTCAGAATGCATGTTTTGGAGGTACCTCATTCAGAGTGACAAAAGTGCTTCCACAATTGGTTCAAACGCATGCAAAAGTGTATAGATCTTCATGGAGAATATTTTGAAAAACAATAAAGTGATTTTCGATGATTAAAATATGTTTTAGTTCTCTAATCCCGACATATAAAAGGCACCCCTCGTATCCTTTGTTGCTCACAACACCTGAACCTATAATAGGCACTCGACTTCGTGTGCATGACAAGAGATATCTCTGTAGGATTGCAACATAGCCATTTGTCATTTCTGCGATTGACATTCAAGTCTTGGTCAAAGTATTTTTTGTCAGAAAAAACCATAACATCACAGGCGCTTCTGAGTGCTTTATTTTTGTTCAGAAGACGTTTTGCTCGGATAACTAGCTGTTCTCGTGTTTGCTCCGACATAAACTGTCTTCTGGGCATAACGTAGGTTTTATACCGGAGGTTGTTGATGGATCCTTTTTTATTATTTATTCCATAAAAAATATAATATTTTGTCATAATCATGAAATCATTTTCTTCTCGTTTTCCTTATTGGGCTAGCTTAGAGCATTCTCTTATTATACTAGCGCCCGTTTCTTTGTAAGCTCCAATCTAATTTTTCCACATGCTGCTAAAAAAATCCGTTAGCGTGTGTTAAGAATGATCTTTGTGTATCGTTTTTGTACTAAGGCTCTAAATACGTTGCTACACTTGTTCCCTATCGATCTGGCTGGCAAAGCGATTGCAGCGAAAGCAGCGACACGCATGAATGCCATATCGAAATGGAATAAGTATCTTGGCCATTCGGTCATACTGAACAAGTACACTGTTATCTCCTTTGACATAGACTATCATGTAAGTCTTCCATCACCACCCTTGCTATTCTCCTGTTCACTCCCAACTGGGGAAGAATGGAAAACAAATCTTACCGAAATCGATGGCCCTCTGATTATATATACAGATGGTTCAAAACAAGATGGTAAAGTGCGATTTGGAATCTTTTCCAATTCCCCTCACATCAATCTATCATTTAGATTACCCGACTACTGTAGTGTATTCCAAGCGGAAGTATGCGCTATCTGGTATGCTGCGAAAACTATCTTAGAAAATAGAATATCACTAGAGGATATCCGCTTTTTCACCGACAGTCAAGCGGCCGTTCGAGCACTCAGCTCCTCTTATACCCACTCAGATGTGGTTCGATCCTTCAGTTCAGAATTCTGTTCAAGTTATCTGGATACCGGGCCACAGTGGATTCGAAGGTAACTGCAAAGCTGATGAGCTCGCGAGAGCTGGAGCTGCGCAATCAAATGTTAGTAACTTACCCACAATCCACATTCCGCTCTCAACATGTAAATTGCTCATTGATCGAGAACTTCATTGAGCGGAGGTGGCGAGTGGAAACTACTTGCGTTACGACCAGACAAATCTGGCCATCCTACAATCTGAAACAGACAAAAACCCTTATAAGTCTTTCGAAACACGAACTAGGCATATAATATCTCTTAGCACCGGCACTCACGCACGTCGGGGTTCCTCAAAACGACCTGTGCAGATACTGCGAGGACGAAGATGAGGAAGTATCGAGCAGACATTTGCTGTGCAGTTGTCGCGGTCTATCCAGAAGTCGACTTGCTCTTCTAGGCTCCCCAACAATTGACAATCTTTCAGCACTCTCGAACCTGAAAATCGAATCTCTCATCAAATTCTCGAAACGAATTAATATCTTTGACCAAAATCTATAATAAAATCTCGGTTAGGTGGGGAAATCATATAATATAATGAGCTCTAGGGCAACACAACGGACCCAACTTGCGGTCTATGTGGCACTCCGATGCGGGGTCACCCTTAAACCAACCAACCAACCATCGTTTTTGTCACTTTAATTTTTGACTAAAAGAAACCCAATAGGATATCGCTTCTAAAACCAAACACCTACACACTTATGGTACCTTGACGTCTTTATGTCCGCGAAGGATTTTCGTAGACTCAAATGTGTGGGTTGATGCAGCTTCTGACAAGGTGGTTAGTGTCGTGCGGGGTACCTTCACATGCCGGACATATGTTTAGCTTGTCGATGTCAATTTTGGATAGGTAGGAATTTAACCTGCTACAGTAACCCGAAAATAATTGTGCCAAGGTTACGCGGGACTCTGGGGAAAGTTGGGCTCTTCGACTGCAATGGGTGCTGGTTGAACTCCGAATACGGTATTCGGGCATCGGAAGCTTCAGATGATGGTAAAAGCCTTCCGATGAATGCCGTTAATTATCTGTCTGTACACTGTTCGATCCAGTAATTGTTGCTCTGTTTTGTTCTGGATCTCGTCCACGTAATTGAGAAGGTTCCTCCTGACGTGCCTAGGAGGCGGCTCTGGTTCAAGCAGGTATCTGCATGGGTGGGATCTACGATAACTCTCTAACAGGAACTGCTTCCTGAGCAATTTATTGTGCTCTTCTACAGTGAGCATATGGGCCGCGTCGTGTAGATGTTGACATCAAAAGACATCCTGTCTCAGTCCTAATGGCAATGTTTGTGTATCAGTGACTCGTTTCAGGTTACCAGACAGGCGCAGCGTAGTTTAAAACCTTAAAACCGGCCGACCTATTACCTTAAATGTCGATAGCAACATTTCTTTGTCTTTGCCCCAAGTGCTGCCGGCAAGCGATTTTAACAGTCGTCGACTTTTACCTTAAGTTGCACTTTGACTTCCTTCGTCCAGCTGGTAAAGAGGGTCGCCGAGAACTTCGTGGGGGAAAGTTGTAGGTTCCTTGCAGTGAGGAAGCGAGAAAAAATAGTCGTTCACCTTGGCGCACAGGCCATCAATGTCATTGCGCGACGCCATTATCGTGCAGTTGTCGGCGGAGGAGATCAAGGAGTCTCCTTCTAGTGGCTTGCGGAGTTTCGAATATAAAAGTTAAAAAGAAGGGTGAAAGAACACCACCGTGTGAAACTCCTTGCTTTATTTTCCTCTGTTTAGAGATTTGGTCTCGAAATATATTAGCACCGACGAATGACGGCCACTCAGGTAGTTCGCGGTACTTTCATTGATGTAAAAAACGTAAAAAATTTAAATTAAGAAACACATTTCGTTAAGTCAGTATTAAGGCATCTATAATCTACTCTTTACATTACCTTCTATTTATAGTGCCAATATAAGTCATTCAACTCATATGGATTTTTTTCTTTTCTTTGCAGGTATGTCACGGCTGATGCTTTGTTTTATTCTCTCTGGTTAAACCAAATTTTTAAGTGAAAAGGGTATACCTTTTAAAATATGTAAGTAAATAAATGTGTTTCGCTCAATGGAATGTACCCAGGAAGCTACACTGTAGTTGCAATTAGTCGAAAACTAAGCCATCATAAAAAAAAGGTACGTAAAAGATAAGAATTTCCAACTGCCTCCCTGACTACGCGTTTACATTTTTTAGAGCTACGTAGAGTATAAAACTCATACAATATTTTTTATTTACTTTTTTTGTTTTTTTTTTTTTTGTTTTTTTTTTTTGGTTCAACTACAACGGCTATGTTTCAGGTTGTCCTAAAAGGTACTTTATAAGATTGCTATAACCTAATATTGGCGATATCTCAGCCCTTTATTCGCCACTTCGTGATACATTCTTAACCCGTCCCTTCTCAAATTACACAAAATGTCCATGTTAAAACGAAATTGTTCGTCTTCAAGCGAACACTGTTGGCAAAGTATTCTAGTTTCCTGGAAACATAGGGGCATATAAGGAAAACATAAACAAAAACTCTATATTTTGGTGAATCGCACAATTAAAAGTGTTGGCTAAATATTTGTTCCATTGCCCTATTATATATACTTTTTTTATTTAAATTTTGAGGAATGTTGATTGAAATTAAAATTATTTTATTTTTAGTACGCGTACTTTTATTTAGTATTTTCAAATTAAACCAAATCCATCCTCCTTATAGAAAGAAATAATACAATTTTTTATGACGACTCAAAAAGATGTTTACAGAGCAAATGTGAGTCCGTGCAGTCAATTAACTTTTTGCTAGTCCATTGTTTCTGCCACTGCTTCACATTCCCTTGTATTGGTGCAATTAGATTATGGATGGTTTTCTTATGGTACTCCTATCTGTCACCCGATTTAACCAGCTGTCATAAGTTCTGAATTGGTTTGAGATGCCAAGCCTGCGGTGTAAATATCTCGGTGGTCATTACATTACATTGACAATTTTGGAGCTAAACTAAGACTTAACAGATCAGATTTAGCCGCGTTGTCTGGATCGTAGTCCCGTTGGTCCGCATATGACTATATAACTGCCTCTGAAAAGTCTTTACATTGATATTGATTCAGCCCCACACTATTATACTCTCTCCACCGTGTTTTACTACTTTCCTACAAAAACGAGCATCATACCGCCTTCGCACCTAGCACATTTTATCGCTATTAAATTAAATTTGGGCATCACCAGGGATAATAGTTTTCCATTTCCTCTAAGTAGATACGATTGACAGATTCGTAATTAAGCTTTTAACAGGCGCCTGGGAACCCTTCTCGTCGATATTAGCAAATTTAAATATTTAATGATTTGCGACATCCCAATTTCAGGATTTTTTTTTGTCTATTTTACTATTAGAGCCTCAGTCATTTGGTTTGATTTGCGTTGGCGAAGGCTTTGTGAATGACACACTTTGGTTTTATTCCAATGAACTGAGTTATTTTCGAAATCGTACTTTTGTGGATATCATGATTTGTAAAAGTCCCTTTTTTTGTCATTCCTCCTCGAAAATCAATACCTTTATCGCTAGAATCCTGTTGCTTGAAACTATTCTCGAGTTGTTGTTTTAAAAAATTGAATTATTTCCATCTATAAGAATGGATTTTGTTTAATGTGGAGACACTTAATGAAAATAATTTTATTTACAATCAACGTTCTACAAAATTCGACTAAAATAGAATTATATAATAGCAGGGCAATAGATGCATATAATTTGGCCACCACTGTACAAGAATTTTATATTTGTGTAAGTATCTCCGGCATAGCGTCAGTGAGCGACAGCAATTTTTTCTCGTACGTAATTAAGATACATTCCGAATATTACCCAAATCGGATTCTGGTGGTGTAAATATCTCGAACACATTACCATCTACGGGGCTTATTTTTCGGATAATATACATATTTTCTTTTGCAATTATCAAATGCACATTCTGAATGTGGATCCCATGGAATACGATTTTTAGGAACATTTCGTCCTCGTCGATACCTAGCAAATATTTATTTTTCCACAAAAACTATATTTCGGAAAATATCGACTAGAGCATTTGCTTTAAGGTAGTTATGATATACTCCGAGAGTGGGCAAAGTTGAACCCTAAATAAAATAATTAAGGAAAACGCCATCTGAGCAGTAATATTTAAAAAGCGAATAAACCAAGATCTTTATGCAGGACTCTTCTCCAGCGTCTCATCCTGTTCAGATTTGCGGTGAGTTGATGCGCTCGTCTTCAACCGAGCACTTTTACAAGCAGTAGCAATATTGTCAGCCCACACATGAATCGTCTCAGATATACTTACAAGAACTCACTAAACATTCATCGCCCTCGGATGAACGATTACCCTCTGTTATAAACTAAACTTATACAAAGAAACTTTCATATAATCCTCTTTTTTTTCTTTTGTCGGGACAACTAGCAAGTACAGCACTCACACACAATTATGTCCATTGTACTACACTCGGATTCCCTTTTCATTTTCTTTAAATTTACCCGATCTCCGAGTAGATCTTCTGGTGTCTGGTCGTTTCCGAACACATCAGTAACAAAGATCTCAATCCTAATTCGAGCGAAGGCGGGGCAGACGCACAGAAAGTGGCCCACCGTCTCACCTTCTCTTCACATGCTAAGCAGAGTACACTGTCTAAGATGCCCACCTTTTCCATGTGCTTCGCCCAAAGAAAGTGGCCCATCATCAGTCGAACCAGCTGTCTGCAGTCCCTTCTGCTTAATGAGAGGAGGATTTGCGACAGTCGGTCGAACATGAAAAGTAAAATCAGCTTGCTAAGCTCATTTGCTCACCGTGGCGTTGATGGCTGCAGAAGAGGGGTGGCAGAATAGGCTCCGGGCCAAAGAAGCTGGCCCCAGAGCCCATCATAGCTAAGGAGTCAGAGGTCTCGTTACCCACGATATCCACGTGTCTCGGGACCCATGTTAGCATCAGGGAATTATGTCTACCGACATAGTTCAGCCTGGACTTACAGGACTCGACTACCTTTAAAGTGGTCGGGGGGCTATCTAAGGGCATGAGCGCAGCTTGGCTGTCGCTGCAGATACATACAGATCTTCCTCTCCATTTGTTTTCCACAACAAAGTTCATCGCTTCTTGAACAGCATACACCTCCGCTTGAAACACAGATCCATGCATTCTAAGAGCAAAGTGCAGTCTAGACTTGACAAAGTGTGGACTTGTTGTCGAGGCGGTGGCGAGACCATGGCTCGGCAGAACGCTCGCCCGCCACATTGACTGACGCCGAAATCACGCTCGTACCTTGGGGGTCGTGGCGCGGATATCAGCATCACGTTCAGGGCAGGGAGGTGCCCTGTTTTCAGCCACTGTCTTTCTCTGCTTTTGTCGAGAGGATCTGTGCCCACCGAGGACTCGGCGGCTTCTGTGCGTGTCACTTCCGCCGACCGAGGCCTTTTGGGAGACCCAGACGAAAAAGGGCCGACAGAGTCGCATGAGGATTTCGCCCGCATGAGCTTCGCCAGCCACTTTATCCGCTCCCTTCTTGCCGTGCTCTTCGATTTTCCGGCTTCTTTAGGAGGTCGTGCCGTTACCGCATTGGCCGCACAACTCAGGCCCTCCGAAACCGCGAAACGGTTTTCAATCCTTCGTTTTCCACTACCTTTTTCGGTTTTTCTTCGGAACTCCTCCCTAGCCAGTTTTGTTCGCGGATGGCACCCTGATTCTATGCCTACTTTGAGTCATCACACGAGTGTTGGAACATAACCCAACTGGCAAAGCCACTATAGTGATGCCAGGGCTTCCCTATCCACCACCTGGGACGCGCCCGAAGTGAGATCAGGCAACTCTACACGGTACAACTTATATACTCAGGACCGCATATAACAAAGTCTCAAAATATTATTTATTTTGCAAGAGAGAGTAAGCAGGCAAAGCAAAGATGAAAAATGTATGCCCACGATTTTTAGATCTGTTGAAATGCTTACTACTCTTCCGGCAGAACGGCGTATACAGGCTATTTGCCAGAGTTTGTATATAAGATGATAAAAAGCTTTCATTAGCTAAAAAGCTTATATAAGTAATACAAAATATAAATAATATTCCTCTACATTAAACCAGTTTCAATGTTGCAAATTAAAGTATGATATCACACAAAGGCTTCCATTTTTACAGCTCCAATTACATTCATGATTTCTTCTTTTGATTGTCTGTAAGTTGATTGCTTGTTCTTTATGTAAACCCATAAATGGTGATTTTAAAAGCTTTAAATTATCCATTTTCTTTGGGAGAAAATTTTAAGTAAAAAAAGCAATGTTTGGAAAAGCATTTAAGTGTTTGCCAATAAAAAGCCATAGGCGGATCTTGGCGCGACATGGATACCATCACCTATAACGCGGCATACTCTTCGCGACACTTCGACTCCAGCCAAATTACTTGGCTAGTCCATTGAATTTAGATAACAAAACTAAGCGCACATATATTTAAGCAAGTTTGAAACACTGTAACATACAACAGACATTTTGGCCCGCAGCGCATTGGCGCAGCACACAGGCGAGCGAAGCCAGCGACCAACGACAGCTAAGTGTGACTTAGAAAATCCATTAAAAGTGGTAAGTAAGGAGAAAAATGAACTAAAAGCCCCACCAGGCAATGGCAGCAGCCGGGTGAGGCAAATGAAATATAAGAAAGTAAAAAGGCAAAGCAGAAAAATTAAGAAATCACGCCACAACTTTGTTGGCTAAGATTTAGTTACTTTACTCGTGCTTTTCCCTACGACTATCAACTATCGAAGGCAGAATGTCCCTTTTGCCGCTGGCTGGCCACACAGGGGGTGTCTCTGTACTGCCAACTAACTTTGTGTGTGGTAATCAAATTTTAGTTCATTTAAATTCATCTCCGGGGTCCATTTAACGCTACATTTTCTTTTCACACTTTGGAACAACAGTCGCCATAGCAGTTATTCGTTTTGCCATTTTTTATTCTTTCTTACATATCGTTTTTTTTTTGTTTTTGTGAAGCTCCGTCTCAGTTTCATTACAACACTTAATCAGAAATTTATGCAAAAGGTAACCGAGCTCGCTGTACAACCATCAGCTCAGCTCATTTGCTCATACTAACGTCGAGTTTGTTTTGTTTTTGTAGCGTACTATCGGTTTATCTGGTATTACGTGCATATAACCACTATTTCGCGCTTCAAATTGCCAAAAAATGCAAATTATGCGCAAAAGTTTAGAAGAAATTTTTCAAAAAGTTGCTGTGGTGGACTGCTTTTAAGTCCCATCTTTAGTTTCTCCTTTTTTGTTTTTTGTTTTGAATTCCATATTTAACACATTAACGCAACATTTTCAAGTTTATATAAAGCAATTACATGAATTAAAAATACATAAGTTCCCCTACCCCCGCTGATTAACTTTCGGCTTCAAATTGGGTTGAAAAGAGGCTGCAAGTTCTCGTCAAAGTTTTGCGCATATAAATTAGTAGCATGCTTTTGGGCGTCATAAATTCAACTGGTCTAATGAACAAGTACATATTTCCGGATTGGATGGTTTGACTTTTCTTAGGTTTTGTTTAAAAGTCAGTAGAGATGGTCTTACGGGTGTGTGCGTGAGCTAATTGCTGTCGTGCTGTCCTCAGGGGTCAGTTTAATTTACGGCTTTCGGTTTGCATGCAAGTGCGCATAATTTGAGAAAAAGTTTATTTTTAAAATTGTGCTTTTGAGCAGGGTATGTAAAATTGTAATTTTAAAAGTATTCGCCTTAACTATTCCCTCTGGAGTCATTCATCTATTGTGGAACCACAAATTATTTTTATCTGTTCTAATTTTGCCATCATAAAGCGTATGGGAGAATTACTTTTTATATTGCTAGTGGGCGCTCATATTTTCTATTTTTCAAGTTCAATCAAAATTGAGAAAACTCACTTTTCACGCTTTTCTTCAAGGCAGTCAGTATCGTGCTACAATTTGACGGAGATGGCTTTAAGGTAGTGGCATATACCGATGGTGTAGTATTAAAAGTTACGAAGTCAGCTCATTTTACTGTCTGCCAAATATATGTTAGATAACAAACCGTAAGAATACATCTTATATTGCTTAATGTAGCTATTTGTAAGAGGATCTCCAGCCGAAAGCGAAACTTGTGTTATTGGTGAAAGCTGCCAGTTTAAGGCCTAGGCTTACCCTAAGTCCTAGTTATAGTTTCCCGAGAGCATAAGCTGAAGTATGACGGATGCAACCAAATTTTGCTATTGATGAAAAGTGGTTGCGTACTCCGGAATGAGACAAAAAAAAATTTCATTAAATAATTAAATACTGGCATTAGGCAGAACCAGAGGTGTTGCGACAGCTAACCCAGGTTTCAATACGGACTTGAACGTGCGAAGAGACGGAAGTATAGGTAAAGTGGTCAATAAAGTGATCATCTCCCTCAATACTTACAAGTCCTAGTAGGGCTGCTATATTAAAGTAGGTATTTATTCCGTACCACTTGAGACCACTCAGCACCGGCGGACATGCTCTATAAATAAAAATATGTGAACACCAATACCAGCGACAAAGAAGGCGAAAGGAGGACAGAAAGTCTCGAAGTAGACGTTAAATGTAAAACTATGCGACTCTAGACTAAAGAAACAAATTTTGATAAATGCTATCAACAGTAATTGATACAATTAAGCTGCACATCGAAGTTCAAATATCTTCAAAAACATAGGGAGTCGTCAAGAAAACTTTATAGGCGTTTCAGTGAGATGTACTCAACTAGCCGCTCCATTCACCATACATGGCTCCTTCCTCCGACTATTACACTGTGCGACAATTTTGGGGTCATCAAAATCAAACCACACCGGACCTTTTTTTTTTGAAAATATACCTATTCAATAGCAAGACCCTCGCTGTGTTTTTAAAAGTTAGCTCGATTTTTTTTTTTATTGCGTTTTGAAGTTTTCTATTTTCATGAGATTTTGGAGTTTTACCTGTACGCTAAATTTTACTTATAAATCGACCTTTGTTTGATTTAATCGATTTATTTTGGTCATAGCTTGATGCAGAAATTTCGTACATGTACAAATAAACTTATTTTGAGAAGAACCTATATCTCAATACGCAATTTTGAATACCAAAATTTCGAAAAATTGTATGTATTTACCATTTTTTACTGTAATTATGAAAATAATTAAAATTTCTCACTATTTCTTCTAGCAAAAATGTTGCAAAATGTACTAAAAAAGTCATTTATAAGATAAAAACATAAAACTGAACTTTAAGTTTGTTATTTTCTAAAAAAATAAATTTTTAACAAGATTTTTCTTCATAAAAATAATTTTTTTATACTCTGCTTTAAATTTTTTTTTAAATATCTAAAAACTCTGTAGGTAAAAATATTAAATAGATTAAGTAAAAAGAATATAGACTTGAATTCTTATAATTTTTTTTTTTTTTATTAAAATAAAGAATTTTTACGTACTAAAACCTTAGAGACGAGCTCTTTTCGATAATGATTGAATATCAACATCATCATTATCAGAGTAATCAGATTCATCAGTAAAGAATTCCATGCCAGACTGCTGCGATCTTAGAACAGGTAAAATCGTTGGGAACAAATTTTGGAATTTCAAAAACAAACATTTCCTGATAAGACAGACTACAACCTTCTTTATACTTTTTATTTTGGAATGTGTGCTAGCCACTTTTCTATTTACTTAACAGGCTAAAAGTCTTGTGAGACCAATCTTGCTTATCACTACTCACGATCACATTTTGTTACATCCAATATTCATTGGAAAACCGTATCTGGAAAAAATACTAGCAAAAATAGAAAAATCTGAAAATGTGTATAACGGGTGGTTACGTATAAAATTATTTTCATAATTACAGTAAAAAATGGTAAAAACATACAATTTTTCGAAATTTTGGTATTCAAAATTGCGTATTGAGATACAGGTTCTTCTCAAAATAAGTTTATTTGTACATGTACGAAATTTCTGCATCAAGCTATGACAAAATAAATCGATTAAATCAAACAAAGGTCGATTTATAAGTCAAATTTAGCGTACAGGTAAAACTCCAAAATCTCATGAAAATAGAAAACTTCAAAACGCAATAAAAAAAAAATTCGAGCTAACTTTTAAAAACCCAGCGAGGGTTTTGCTATTGAATAGGTATATTTTCAGAAAAAAAAGGTCCGGTGCGGTTTGATTTTTGATGTCGCACCGTGTTACTTATTGATGACCTGACCGAAGAGAACTTTACTTCTTATAAAGAAGCCGAAAATATGGTCGATTATTAAATCTTATCAAAAGACAAGACATTTTTTAACGCAAAAATCGAAAGCTACCTGAAAGTTAGGTTGTCAAAAATTAATTATGCTAGTAGATTTATAGCGCATAGAGGTGTGATTAAAATCTATAAGCTCTTTCGGTAAATTCTCCATTCACCTCAGTTATGTGTAGGTATCTTAACATAGGTTACGTTGAAGTGGCTGCCAGTAGTCAACCTCTATTCATCCAAAAATTCCGAGCTCTCCGGGCTCTTCTTTATTTCCGCAGATGGCGCTATGCTCAGCTTCAAAATTTTCACATTATCTCTGCAATGAAATGATGTTTTAATAGTCACATGGCTATGTACATGAGTAGGTCCTGTGAATACTTGGCGTTCCATTCTGTCTAGAGATTGGTGGTATTGTGGGTGTCTAAGTGTTTCCATCTTTAATTCACTAAAAAAGTTAAGTTCGTTAATTATATCTTCTTTGCCAGCTCGTTTACCGCCGCATTGCCTAGTTTGTACACCTCTGGCATGAGAAAATCTATATGTGTGCGATACTAAGGCTTTGTTTATTATTAGGGCTTAGGATTCGTAACACTATTATAAATCTATAAAAGCATTTTATGAGGGCAAAGATTGTCTTTGAATTTATTCGAAAAACTGCCAATTTGGGGATTCTGGCTTTATTCCCGGTTGAAGAACTATGTATATACGCGCTTAATATGACTAGGAATACTCGAAGATCTGGCCAACGAGCACGTTTCTCAAACAAATGTGATATTCTTTCATTTCTTGTGACTCTTATGCTATTATGAAAATTATTAAATCCTTAATTTTTCACATATTCGAAAGCAATGATTGCAGCGAAAATATATATTTAAATTTGCTTTATGTTCCCCTTTCTTTGCATTATATAATATTTTATATTACTTAAGGTGTTTTAATAATTTTCCTAATCATGGCGCCAAAGTAAAACTGCGAAGTCCCTTTAAAAGTATTTTTACATGTTGCTGCTAAATTAGAAATGTGATAATACTACAGAACTAATCATGTATGATAAAAAATTCGCACTGTGTGGCACAAATTAATTTCGACATTTAATTTTTGTCTTCTTGCTGGCATTTAAGCTTTGAATTAAACGATTATTTTATTATCTTAAAAACACTTTTTGCAAAACATACGGGCACTAAAGGCTTAATTCTCATCTGTTTTCAGCCAAAACCTTTTAATCCCCATTTAAATTGTTGGCCAGAGAACTATGCCAGTTTTCCAACAACAAATCGTTGGCATTTGCATGACGTGTTGACTTCGAATACAAATTTTGTGTAGCTCATACTATATTTTTAAGCATTTAGCCTGGCAGGTGGAATATTACGAGTGTAATAAATTTATGTAATATATGTACTGACGTGACTGTATTTCGAAAAGCCAAAATTTTGTTAGCTTTTCATTTACCGTCGCGGACTTAAAAATGTTTACAGGTTCTCTAATCTGAGCATAAATAGAGATCTTGCGATATGAATTTATTAATTAATCTTAACTTGTTGTATAGCCATTTTATAGTACTGTCAAGTGTGTACAATATATATAAGAAAGTGCAAAAAACACCAAACTTGCAGAAAATCAACCTGATGGGGTAATTAAAAATCTTGCACTACTAACGGAAAAATAAAGCTTAAAGAACATCAGCAGTGGAATTGATTTTAATAACGCTTGGACTGAAAAGTCCCGGGCCTAACAAAGAAAACACGTTTTTTTTTTTTTCAAAATAAGCTTTATTCATCAATCTCTATCAAGAACAACGCAATCATTCCAGTACCACTTTTGTAGAAAGGTTTATCTTTTGCCTCAAAATAGGCCTCAGTTTCAGCGATAATCTCTTCATTAGAGCGAAATTTCTTACCTGCGAGCATTTTTTTAGGTTTTAGGTCTGTGAACTGCCAGTAGTCGCTGAGAGAAAAGTCTGGTGAATACGGTAGATGTGGTAGCAATTCGAAGTTCAATTCATGTAGTTTTGCCATTGTTTTCATTGACTTGTGACACGGTGCGATCAAGGTGTAGTGAGCAATCGCGGAATCTAGCCACAGCAAAAGAATACTATACCTATAGCAGGGTAGTCAGCTCGGTTTTTTTATATGCCGCACCGATCTGGGCTGACGCACTGAACATAAATAGCTACACAAAACTGATAGCCGTCTATAAGCTAAACGCTTTGCGGACTACCTGCTGATTCTGTACAATTTCGGACTATGCTTCCTTCGTTATAGCTGGTCTAGTCCCCGTAGACATTTTGGCGAAAGCGTTGCAAAGAGTGTATTTAAGGCTATCCGAGCCCGACGGTGGAGCAAGTCGTAAAAGAATTGCAGAAGAAGAAAGGCGTCATTCGATCGCCCACTGACAAGACCGGTGGAACAGATTACCGAAAAGTACATGGACGCCTGGGCTAATACTCATTCTTACGATCTGGTTAGAAAGGAACCATGGGAAAACAAACTTCCATCTAACCCAATTCCTTTCAAGGCACGGGGTATTTCGAAAATACCTCCATAGATTCGGCATAATAGTTCACCAAACAGCCGAATCTGCGCGAAGGGGGAAGAAAACGCTGATCATGTCTTGTTTCAATTCCCACGCGATGCTCTCAAAACCTGTAGAATATTAAACGGAGAGAATATTATAGATTTTCTGCTAAAATTGGATGATAACTGGAAGTGAATCTGCGCGTATGTAAAATATATCCACAATGATTCAAGACGCGCGGAGGTTCATAGGCGAAATAACTAGCAGCCTATGAACTAACCAGCCCAGTGAGGTAATTCCTTTTTTGGACAGTTCCGTGGGGAGAGTGGTAGATAGTGGAGAGGTGTTTAGTACGTAGATGTAGCTCTGTGGCTACAAGTCTGAATACTACCATACCTAAACTATGCTTCGCGGGATTAAAATTTCGCTCTACTTATTTTTTTCATGAGTTGGCAGCACTGTTAATAACATCTGGGCCAACTTTCATGTGAATGTCATTATCAGTAATATATTTACGCTTGTGTTTACCAAACGACCAAGAGTACATTTTTCGATTTTTACAATGTCTGATTTGATTGAGCAGAGAAGTGCCATCAAATTTTGTTTGCGGAAAGAAATTTCGGCTACGGAAACGTTTAGCATGTTGCAGAAGGCATTTGGTGATTCGACCATGTCGCAGAAAAATGTTTATAAGTGGTACAAAGACTGCAAAGAGGGTCGAGAACGTGTTGATGACTTGGAGCGCTGCGGATGACCAACACGTCAATAAAGTGAAGGAGTTAGTGCTCGAAAATCGTCGGTTGACTGTTAAAGACCTTACCGATATGATCGGAATATCAGAAGGATCTGTGAAAACCATTTTGAAAGACCATTTGGGCCTACGAAAAGTCAAATCTCGTTTGGTACCGAAAACACTCAATTTCTTGGAAAAAAGTCGTCGCGTTGATGTGTGTGAAACAATGCTTTCAGACTATCAGGACAAGCTCAAATGCATCATTACGGGAGATGAGACTTGGATTTATGCTTACGACCCTGAAACAACCGACCAATCAAGCGAATATCGTGCTAAAGGCGAGGCCAGACCGAAAAGAGCACGTCAAAATCGTCCAATAATAAAGGTCATGATGACAGTTTTTTTCGATTTTCGTGGTGCACTATGAATTCCTTCCACTTGGCCAAACTGTTAATAAGGAATATTATTTGAGCGTTATGCGTCGTTTACGTGAAGCAATTCATCTAAAAAGACCAGAATTATGGGCCAACAACTCTTGGTTTTTGCATCACGATATTGCACCGTCTCACACTGCACTCGTTCTTCGTGACCATTTCGCCAAAAATTCCACGCATATCGTTCCGCAACCACCGTATTCGCCTGATTTGGCTCCGTGTGACTTCTGGCTTTTCCCAAAACTCAAGAGACCACTCCGGGGAACGCGTTTCGAGTCGATTGAGGAGATAAAAGCTGAATCGAAGAAGGTGCTGATGGCAATACCGGAAATGGACTATTTGGCACGTTTCGGGGATTGGAAAAATTGTTGGCATAAGTGTATTTCATCGAGAGGGGATTATTTTGCAGGGGGGGGGGTGAAATTGATTTACAAGAACAAATAAAGATTTTTCATTTTACAATCAACTTCACCTTACTTTTTGCCCACAGTAGTACTCAAGAGAGTTTCCTCTGCACGGGCGTCATCCCGAAAACACACACACACACACACACACACTAATGCAATCCATAACGTTAAGTCATATAAAGAGACTTTTTTCAAACCGAACACCTTTCTGACTCAAACATTTTCGATTTAATTTGGCTGACATTTTGTAATGGGGTTCATACGGAAAAACAGAAATACGTATTTCAGGTTTCGTTTTCTGCGTGTTTAATGGCTAAAAGACCTGTGTCCAAAACTTCACATCTTCTTCTTTTCTTTGTGTGGCATTAAAATTAATTGAAAATGTATCCTTTTAACGGCTTCGCAAATTCTAAAAAAGATTACAAAGTTTTAAATATTTTTATTGAGTTTTGTTGGTGTGCTGAATTAAAATCTCTGACTAAACTTGGCAAATTCAGGGTGGCGAATCCAATATGAAAGTTAATTTCTATAGCAAATTTTCGCCAACTGATATCACGGACCAAAATTTTAGAATAATTTGTCGCTGTTAGGTATTTACCATTTTGTTTTTGTTGATTTCGACTACACATTGAAACTCAGCATTGCGACAACTCCTACGTGCAAATTTTTTAGCTGGAAATTTTACATTTGAAAGCTTTACAAATTAATGGGCCCGCTGTTTTGAATTTCTGATTATATCTGTTTAACAATTTTTCATCATAGTAAGTTGAATTGGTTTTTGTAACTGCTTCATTGCTTTGAGGCTTGTAAACGAAACGCCATTTTAAATGTTTCCAACTATTTAATGTATGATACTTTGGAGTTTCTAGAATCTTCTATGAAAATATAAAATAGTAGAAAAAAATACACCCGAATTTGATGAAGTATGATTTTAAGTAGTAAGTGAGTATATCTCACACTTGTCTCAGAGTTGGGGAACATTAAAAGCAAGTTGTATACGAATCATTAAGAATTTATATTTTTATAAAGAAATTACCCGACTAGAAATTTTGGTAAGACGGTGATTAAGCGCAAATAAGCTAGACCGCATTCAAAATTTGCGCCTCATAAGGCAGCCAAACTGCCTAATTTGGCTTCCTGATTAGGCAGTAGTTCCAAAGCCACACTTGGCGGTGATAACTAAAACCTAATGTGGCCCGAACTTGGCTTTTTGATAAGGCGGTGGTTTGGAAGCCTCAGTTGGCGGTTGTTCGGTAGCCACACTTGGCGGTGATTTGAAATCCACACTTGGCAGTGGTAACTAAAACCTAATGTGGTCCAAATTCGGCTCTCTAATTAAGTAGTGGCTTCAAAGCCACATTTAATGACAGTAGTTAAAGATAATATGCCTCAAATCCAACTTCTTATTTATGTTATGGCATGCAACCATACCTGGACTCCAAGACGTTTTAGAATAAGGTTTAGACTCAAGATACACCGATTTCAAAAACTAATCGGATGACAATTTTATACGTACACCAGAAGATTACATTTAAATAATGAAAGTTAGTTTATTTAAGAACTAAGGCAATTACTAGTTCAAACAAGAACAACTTAGTCATAAGAAACACAGCCAATTGAAAATATAAAAAAATTTAAAAATTTTCACATCTTATAATTTTTTCTTAAAATAAAATTGAAATAAAATTTATATTATACTTTTTAAATTTAGGTTTAGACATACAAACTTTAGTACTTAAAATGAAATTCAGAAAAAACAAAAAGTTAATGATAAATAATTAATGATAATGATCAGTTAATGATAACTTGCAATTATTGTTTAGTTATTGGTCAGTTTTATTTGCGTTGCTATCATCGGGAACTTCTTGAAGCTTTTTTAGGTCCATCTTCTTCTTCCTTCCAGCCGCCCACAATCCCAATCACCGCAGTGTCTTGTAGGCTGATTCATCGTTTTTGGCTTTTTTTGCGGATGCTTCATTTTCTGTCGAGTGAGCGTATGCTTCATACTTTAATTTTTCGATTAATTTTTCAGCACCCTCATAAGAATCTACAAAACAATTGATTAAATAGTCCAGAAATTAAAAAAATAGATTTTTATAAATATTCCACACACGAATCTTTAAAATCGAAATAATGAATTGTTAATTGAATATTTGCTTATTTTAATATTGTATTATTTGAATAATAAAACTTACTTGCTCGTACACGAATTTGTACTTTGTAAGATGGCCAATCAGTACAAGGCTCAGTACAACGCCTAACCATGTCGGTTAACATTTTCAAATTCTTGGAATTATACATCGTTTCAGGCAAAAATTTAGATATTAGTTCATCAGATTTTTCATCGTAATAAACCCACGTGCTGGGTACAATGTCGAGCGCTTCTTTTTCATCTTCTTTACCAGAGTTTGAAAAAACCACTAACCGATATTTTTGATCGTTTTTTCTTAATTGCGACATTTTTTAGAAGAATCACAAACTTTTTTAGAATAATAATACTCGTATCAACACAATTTATTAACACTGAGTTCACGATAATTCTTGCAATCTTGCCACTTGCAATGATGTATAGCCTGCACACTGTCGATGGATAATGCGCACATTTCACAGTGATGTAAATTCAAATGTTTTCTTTTTTTTCGATACCATGAATGCTGTCTTCAGTAAATGTCACATTTTCACTTACTTCTTCATGAATAAAATTTGAATCAGTACTATGATCACTATTATTCATTGATAATAAATCACCCGGCATCTCAGAATTAAATAAAATCGAAGATGTACTGCTTTCGCTGTCAAGTAAAGCGGAATGTTCCGATACGCAAGATAATTTACGTCGTGCATTACGAAATTTTTCCGCTCTTAAACGACCGAGTTTACGTTTCCGCAATGATTTACTTTTTATGGTATACATTTTTATGTATTAAATGTATAAATCGTTATGAAATAAAAACAGTCAGTTGTACCTTAAATAGTCAAAAAAAAAAAAATTTTAATAAAATCGACATCTTTCATCGCCTTGCCACACATCTGCCTCATTATTCGCAGGTTCGAAAAACCGAACTTTGGTAATACTCCAGATGCCCTTCTACAAATCAGTTAGGGATTCCAATTTATACCTAAGTGAGACACTGCCACAGATTTTCGTGACCAGAACCATATTGGTATTGTTATGGCATGCCAATCTTTGCCTTGCCTAACGTGGGCCTGGTAAGGTAATAGTGAGGCGTGCCTCAGTAAGGCCTGCCTAATTCGGGCCTAACTGATTCTTCGGCATGCCTCACTGTAATTCTAGTCGGGTAAACGTTTATCAAATTAAGGCATTAGCGAATTTTTATTATAGCCAAATTATTCTTCGTCTGATTTTCATATCTTCAATTAATGGAAAAAATTATTATTTCAAAATATTCGAAATTCTAAAAAAATTTCGCTCTTTTGGTTGTCCAAAATTAAACAATAAAAATGCCAAATGAAACCTCTCCGGAGATTTACAGAATAAGTCATATGATCAAGCGCACAGAAGATGAGAAATAAATGTTTACATATGTGTGTGTGCATGCACATCTGTATATATGTAAATACCATCAGCTAACGTTACTTAACTGTAAGCAAAACTTACGCAAAATTTGCAGTACATTAAATGTGTGTGCATGCAAGTTGGTCTGACATTTGCCTTAGTACTTGACCACAAACAGTTGCTGGCAAAAATTTTTGGTTTCATTAAAAGTGCTTGACAACATGAAAATTTCAAATGTTAACCGAAAAAAAGGATGCAGCGAAAACTACACAGCTTAACAAAATGCTGGGGTGAGTGCTTGCTTGTGTGTGTATGTGCCTGAGAGCTGGCAAGTACTTGTGAGGTGGCAAGTGTGTGGTGAAATGTGCATAAATTAACTAAAACAGCAAACCGAAAATGTGTTGAACTAATTTGCCAGCCAGCAAACCAGCCGATAAGCAAGTTAAAACAGCACGAAGGGAGGGAAAAATAATTGAATATATGTACATGCATGTACAATATACTCGTATATATCAGGTCAGTCCATAAGTTCGTGCGTTTTTTAAAGGTGGTTTTAAAATTAATAAAAAAGGTGTTTAATGTATTTATTAATTAATAAAATATTTTCCTTCATTATTTACAATGTCTTCTCAACGTTTAGGCAAATTTTTAATTCCCTGCTCAAAAAATTGTTTGTCCATGGAGTCAAAATACGCTTCGATATCCCTTTTTATAGCTTCTTTTGAGGAGTAGTTCTTGTTACTCATATGGGATTGAAGTCCACGGAAAAGGTGATAATCACAAGGCAAGCAATATCGGGAGAGTATGGTGGATGCGGCATTAGCTCCCATCCGAGCTCGTTCAGCTTGCCTAATGTTTGCCTTGCGGTATGAGGTCTTGCGTTGTCGTGGTGAAACAAAACTTTGCGTCTATTCACTAAAGACGGTCGATTTTTTTTAAGTTCCTCATTCAGGTTTGATAGCTGATGGGAATAATAATCAGCAGTTATCGTCTGATTTGGTTCCAGAAGTTCATAATAAACAATACCGGCCATATCCCACCAAATAGACACGAGAATCTCCTTGGCATGAAGGGCATCTCTAGGGGTCGATTCTGGTGTTTCATCTTTATCTAATCATTGACGTTTGCGAACAAGATTATTGTAAAGGACCCATTTTTCATCACCAGTAACGATACGATTCAAAAAACTTTAATTTTCAAGCCATTGCAGCAGCTGAGAACACACATTCACTCTCTGCTGAAGGTTGGCGACGGAAAGTCTATGCGGAACCCATTTTCCCAGCTTTGAAACCTTTCCCAACTGAACCAGGTACCTGTGAACTGTTCCATGCGATGAATATAGCCTCTAAGCTATCATATCGACTGTCAAATTTGGTTCAGCTTCCACGAGTTCGAGCAAGGCGTCGGAGTTAAAGACTTCAGGACGACCAGCGCGTGGGGCATCCTCCACCTCGCAGTTAGCACTTCGGAATTTTGAAAACCACATTTGCGCAGTCCTTACACTCACGGAATCCCCTCCTTGAACAGTGTTTATTTCTACAGCAGCAGTTGTTGCATTTTTACCACTTTTATAAAAATAGACAAAATATGCCTCTTATACGCGTTCGAAGATTCCATTTTATTTTTTAACAACTCGTGCTTCCATCCGCGATTAAAGTCACTTGTTGATTGCCCAATATATCAAAGAAAATATAAATAGTTCCGTTATATTCCGCGAATAATTTTTTGTATGCAAAAATCGCACAAAAGTGAAATTATGGGTAAAATACGCACGAACTTATGGACTGACCTGATACTTTATATATCCATATGAATACCCATATATGTATGAAGCTGCACCGCCTATTTGCCTGCATAACTGACAGCGATTTCCTTCCAAGCACGACAGACAAGTGAAGCCAAAATGCTAAAGGCATAAGAACTTAAACTTTCTCCATTACCGGGTTAACAGCATGTCAACGTGTCTAGCAGGCAGGCTGACTGGCTGGTGAACTGACAAAAGCCATTTGATTGTCTGCTGTGGAATGTTTGGATGTCTGCCTGCTTTCTTGGTTATCGTTCTGCTAACATGCCATATGCCACATGCCATATGCGTCTACTATGTTACTAGTCTGCCTGCACTTCACTTCTTGGTTGCCCACTGTTTCATTAACAGATTGCATATCCTGCGATCTTTGGCTTTCGGAAACATGCAAGCAAATTGAAGTGGCCTTCCATAAGCAAAAACTTATGTTACATTTTCCATTATTAAAGTGAAACCACACGACTACTACGATTCTGGCCCCTTAATACTTACCGGCAAACTTTTTCTTGTTTACTGGCAAAGACAATTTCATACTATTTACTTAAAGAGGGAGCACATATGAGAAAAGTTAACGCCACAATTGCAAACACACTCAGACACAGATGTGATGGAAATGAACACATACACACATTCATTTCCATTAGGCCCGAAAATCCAGAAGAACCCTTGACTGCTAAGGTTCCTTGCAAAAGAGTTTATTGTAGCCCGCTTTTTGCCTTTGGCGGCAGCAACTCATTACTGCTTTTGCCTGTTTCCCTCCCTCTCATATTATTTCCTCAGTTAAGGTGTAAGCTGGGCATCTGTGCATGTAAGCAAATTTTCAAGACTTTCAAATATTCATACCTTGTAAATGAAGTTGCGGCAATAAAAACTGATTGCAGCTGCTTCACAACTTTAACACAGAAAATCCGCACTCATTAAAAATATGTAGTAGCTTGCTTTTTCGGTAATTTTTAGAAGTTTGAGGCTAATAACGCGCACTCACTATAGGCGGGCTTCTGCCTGTAAAGCACTGAAGATCTTTTTGCAAATTTCAACATCCTTACTGCCTTCTGTGTATGCCAGCATCCTACTGGAGTCTTCCTTTTTGCTACGAGTACTAGCTGGAGCCGCTAGATTCGTACACATACGTATAAATATTATATATCTCGTTTGTGTTATTAAAATATTTTATTAGCAAATATTTTGCTTGCTCTTGCCCCACTTTAACTTCAGCATGGCTTATGAGGGGATAGCAGCTGCCTCCGGTTGTGTGAAATTCTTGTTAGTAATTATTTTGGTAAGAATATACATACATACACTTACGATCAGTAAACTCGCACCATTCATTGCAAAAATAATACATTTATAATTTTGTTAAAAATATGCGACATTTAGGTTTTCGCTTGGCACTTCGCTTACGTTTGGATCGAACTTCTACTCTATGTGTGGTTGGCTGAAGGAATATTTATCGATGATTGGCAGCTGACTTCTGTCACTCCTATTCACTCCAATTTCCAAATTATCTGCTGTATCTAAACTTTTTGAATGCGTTGTTAAAACCAACTTATATTTTAGCGTTGAACATCTAAATAGTCTTAGATAGCATGGTTTTGTACTGAAAAATCTACGTTATCTAACTTATCCCTTTTTTCTGGCGATTGGCACGCAGGCTTCCAGAATGGTTTCCAAACTGACGCGACATAAACCGCTTTCTCTAAAGCCTTTGATAAAATCTGCCATACGATTCTAGTACTAAATTGGCTTGTCTCGGTTTTCATGCTACTTTCCTCGATTGGATTCGGTCCTATTTAATAAAGAGATGCAGTACTGTTGTTATCGATGGAGTTTCTTCGAAACAGTATATTGCCACCTCTGGTGTACCTCAGGGTAGTATTTTAGGACTTTTGTTATTTGTTTTGTTTATTAATGGTATTTGTTCGTTTTTTCCTTTCGCTAATTTTCTTCTCTATGCTAATGATCTAAAAGTGTACGATGAAATAAGAAATTCTAGTGAAATATTGAAAAATGTCACAAAATCTCATTTTCTAACCTTCAAAACCCCCTTTATACCTCTTCTCATATCAATTATACATATCTTGCTTCGTCTGATGTGATAAAAAATTTAGGAGTTTTCTTCGATTGAACGCTTAATTTTATCGCGCACCTAAATTATGCCGTTTCCAATTCTCTTGCTATGCTCGCTTTTGTTAGACGTCACTCATCGCACTTCACTGATCCATATACTCTTAAGATATTTGCTCTGCGTTTGTTCGGTCCAAATTAGATTATGCCTCTTATTTGGAGACCTTATCGTGCATTCCATATAAATCTAGTGGAGAGGGTTCAAAAAATGTTTGTGCGTTTCGCACTAGATTCACTAAATTTCTCAGACCCGAAACCATCATACGAATCACGCTGTCGTTTGATTAGTCTCTTTCCATTAAGTGGCACAGGTACTTTTCAGGCAGTATCATTTATCTTTGATCTCATTAATGGACTAATTGTCTGTCCGGTCCTTCTAGAAAGAATACAGTTTAAAGTTCCTTTCAGAAATTTTTCCCGTTGCAAAATTTCTTGCGTTGGCTTTAGTAGGACATTATATAGTGCCAATGTGTCTCTCGTTGGAACGTTGTCTGATCTAATTATCAAGCCTCCCTTTTGGATTTAGACTTTTCTAGGGCCAAACATGTATTACAAACGCAATTAAAAAATTATTTTCTATGTAAGAAATCTAAATAATACCTAATACCTAATATTTGTTATCTTAGTTTCCTAAGTATTAATTTCGTTAATAACTTCTATATATTTTTAGCAATTCAATAGTTTTTTATGTTCTTAATCTAAGTTTTCTACACTGTTTAATATTAAATATTGTAAATTTGTATTTTAGCTGAAATTTACTACTCTTTATTTATTCTTGTAAATCAGTTTCATCCCCTTCAAAATAATCCCCTCTCGATGAAATACACTTATGCCAACGATTTTTGCAATCACCGAAACATGCCAAATAGTCCATTTCCGGTATAGCCATCAGCACCTTCTTCGATTCAGCTTTTATCTCCTCAATCGACTCGAAACGCGTTCCCCGGAGTGGTCTCTTGAGTTTTGGGAATAGCCAGAAGTCACACGGAGCCAAATCAGGCGAATACGGTGGTTGCGGAACGATATGCGTATGCATGAAATTTTTGGCGAAATGGTCTCGAAGAACGAGTGCAGTGTGAGACGGTGCATTATCGTGATGCAAAAACCAAGAGTTGTTGGCCCATAATTCTGGTCTTTTTAGACGAATTGCTTCACGTAAACGAAGCATAACTCTCAAATAATATTCCTTATTAACAGTTTGGACAGGTGGAAGGAATTCATAGTGCACCACACCACGAAAATCGAAAAAAACTGTCATCATGACCTTTATTTTTGAACGACTTTGACGTGCTCTTTTTGGTCTGGACCCGCCTTTAGCACGATATTCGCTTGATTGGTCGGTTGTTTCAGGGTCGTAAGCATAAATCCAAGTCTCGTCTCCCGTAATGATGCATTTGAGCTTGTCCTGATAGTCTGAAAGCATTGTTTCACACAGAGTTTTCGGTACCAAACGAGATTTGACTTTTCATAGGCCCAAATGGTCTTTCAAAATGGTTTTCACAGATCATTCGGATATTCCGATCATATCAGTAAGGTCTTTAACAGTCAAGCGACGATTTTTGAGCACTAACTCCTTCACTTTATTGACGTGTTGGTCATCTGTTGACGTCGATGGTCGTCCGGAGCGCTCCAAGTCATCAACACGTTCTGGACCCTCTTTGAAGTCTTTGTACCACTTATAAACATTTTTCTGCGACATGGTCGAATCACCAAATGCCTTCTTCAACATTCTAAACGTTTCCGCAGCCGAAATTTCTTTCCGCAAACAAAATGTGATGGCACTTCTCTGCTCAATCAAATCAGACATTGTAAAAATCGAAAAATGCACTCTTGGTCGTTTGGTAAACACAAGCGTAAATATATTACTGATAATGACATTCACATGAAAGTTGGCCGAGATGTTATTAACAGTGCTGCCAACTCCGAAAAAAAAAAATTAGAGCGAAATTTTAATCCCGCGAAGTTTGACAAATAAATTCACCTTACTTTTTGCCCACAGTAGTACCTATATCTTACATGTCTGTTCTGAATTTTGTTAGACATTAAACAAATAAACAACTAAATAAATAAATAAAATATATACCTGTTATTTATGTTTTTCTAAATTTCTGTATTCTGTTTATACAGATTTTATCTGAGAAGACCCCTTGTAATATTTTAACCCATTCGTGGCATTCAAATGTGTTTACCCCTCTATCAATCGGCTAAACTAATTTTTAGGCTTTTCGAAAAACGGAGTAAAAATTAACGATCCACACGGGAGTTGATGTATTAAAGTGTTGCAAAGTAATATTCCTTGTAAAATTTTACCAAAGGCTTTTTTATTGAAAACGCTGGAACTTTGAAATTAAATAAATCAAACGGTTTAAGCAAGTTTCCCACAATTATTCCGTTCTTTTTTATGTTCATTTTGTGTGGCATAAAATGTCTAAGAAGTGCCGCTGCTACGCAATAGTCGACACCCCTTTGGATCCCGTTTGGATGAGTGTTGCATCTTTACATAAGTGTGACTCAACTTTAGGAAGAACGCGGATAAGACCGGATAACGCCGCCATACTCAAACTCGAACCAAACAATGAATAATTTTTCGGTGTGCAGATTCAGATGATGTATATGAGTCTTTTGATAAGAGTCTACAGCGGCACATAAAGCTAAATGCACCCAAGTGTGGTTACGGCGGTATATTCCAGCTTTCATTTTTTCTAAATATTAGCCCTCTAGGTGCCCAGATTTACATACCCTTCACTACATATTATGGTCGAAGTTAAGTGGTATCAATTGCAAATTTCGCTACCAAAATTTTGAGAATCTCGAGCTAGCATAGGTTACGAAGCCGCCTATTAACCCAAAATGAGCCTCATCACTCAGCATGAGCTTCTTCGCTAACGTTTGAAGAAAAAAATGCACTGATCTTGGTGACCAAATTTAATAGCTTTAACCTTTCGTATAACCATAAAGCGCTACTCCGTGAAATGCCAAGACCAAATAAGTATTCAAGCCAATTTTACAGCTGTAGACTTACTAAGTTGGCCGCTGTGCTCTCTCGATTTTCGGGCACATCTACTGAGAACCCATCTAAACATACCAGGTTCAATGAATTTTGTCGTTCGATAGGAAAACACAATTTTATGGTTTGGAATGCACTTTCTTATTCTGTATAATCTCCATGATCATCAGTACACTTGTTTCAATGAGATTCCAATTTATGAACTCCATCCCTGAAGTGAGACTCTAGAAGGGCTGCAAAATACGCATCCACACCTGTTATGGCCTCATCATCTTAGAGAAAATGCTTTGCACGCATGCATTTTTTTAGGCTTGGAAACAGATGAAAGCGGCTAGGGGCCTAATCTAGAGCTTTATTTCATAGAATTTCACCATTGCCAAAATGCTTCTGTGGCACAGTGCACTGACTTATGAAAAATATTTTTTTTCTTTTTTCACGAATTTTTTCTTTAGCTCATATACAATACAAGGTAACAATAATATTTAGAATTTATTGTTTTACCAGTTTGTAAACAACTACTGCTAACATTTTCGAAATAACCAGGTTAACACCACTATTTAGCTTCCTGTTTTCAGTTAGGATCATAGTTATAGACCCAAATCTCGTCCATAGTGATGAATCGGGCACAAAATCTACTTTATCCTTTCAAAATCGCTCTAAATGTTGCTGAAAAAGTCGCATTCGAATGTGTTTTTGTTCCACTGTTATCGAATGCGGCACCCGCTATGCACGCAGCTTTCTGAAACCCAATACTTTAGTCAAAAGATTGCTTACACTGCACAATGAGACTCTTAGGGCTTTTACTAAATATCTTTCAATCACTTGACGATTTTCCAATACGATTCCCTGTATTTTTTCTACGATTTATGGTGTTGTTGCTGTTTTCGGACGTCCTTGATGGGGATGCTCTTCAAGGCTTGTACGACCACTTTTAAATTCAGCAACCTAATTGATGGCAAGAAGTCATTATACACTTTCAACATTAGTTCATAATTTTTCGTTGCTTTTAAACCTTCCAAAAATAAAAATTCAATTGCATGATACTTGATTTTTTGCATTGTAGAAAATACTGGGACACGTCGGTATTAAATGACTTGTAATCAAAGAATGAATTGACAGATTGAAATGAAATTTCACATACGTTTATATGAAGAGTGTACCAATATAACTAAAATAAAATTAGGCTAGTAGAAATCCGCAAAACTTATTGAACAACTTGGTTTGTGCCCGAACTATTTATAGACGAGTAAAGTGGCTCAAAGAAGTATTTTGAATTATCCCGTGCATGTTTGAATTTCAAAGTTGTGACGCTTTCTAAAACTATTTCGCATTTTATAAGTAAAATTGCAAGCTTAAATATTAACTGTTAAATAGTTATAACAAGAAACGTTGCAATGCAATTCTGTTCCTACAGAAGTATTTTTTTATTGTTTTTGGAACCGTTGCTCATACAAATTTCGTTATTTTTTTAGTTGAACCGGAGCTATAACTCATTTTATTTATATGTGAATTCAATACTGTGCATATCGAAGTTTTCGTTGGGATGGTATTCGATCAAAAACCTTAAATCCACTGTAGAGCACGGCGGAGGTTTAGGATTGTATGCCACTTCAGGGAGTCGGAAGAGCTACTTTTTATGGATGTGAAACTATTTATAGATGCACGAGCATCTCTTGTTGTTTCTTCTCAGCAAAAATGTACATTCCAGTGCAGAGAAAAAGGGTATGTCTGCCACCGAGTTTTTATGTGTACTCTATAGCAGTTCCAAATGTACAGCTCATGATGTTAAAATGTGGTTACCTTTCAACACAAAGTATTTGCAAACACTTCCCCAAAGTTCTAGCATAAGCCCTACGGAAAATTGTTGGGCCTATCTCGAGAACCAAGTACAGGAATAGAAAAAAGGGGCCTTAAGGTTGTTTGGCTCAAGGAATGGGAAATTTTATGGAAATTTAGTAGAATCCATATCAACCCGCTTATAGGTTGTTCTCCAAAATATTATATTAATTATCATATGTTTATGCACTACTAATAATCTGAAGACAAATGCGTTTGTTACCTATAAAATCAGACTTTACTGTTATGAAATAAAAAAAAAAATGTATTTTATTTTATTTTGCTGAATTATGTATGTATGTATGTTATGTTCTTTATTAAAAAAAAAATGCTATGTATAGCCAATTGATATGTATAACTAGCGGAACGAATGACTATAACATTGATATGTTGTCAATCGAAATGTTTTAAAATAAGTACATAATGGCAAATTTTGGTAATTTTTAATTCAAGGGACTCAAATTCAAGTGCATTACTATAAAATGCAAACAATGACTAAACTGCTCTTGTTTGCCCTAGGAGCGGATGACGTATTTTGTTTTTATTACTTTATTTTTGTTTTGGAATTCTAATTTTCTGCAGTCATTTTGATACTACAAATGTCACTAAGATTTCAGAAATAAACAAACTCTTACGTAAGATAGACTGCTTTTACATCCTACTCCGATCATCCAAAGATGAAATCCGTTCCACATGTAAATATGTTCTGAAACAAGTCCGTACCCACGGGTTAATTGACTTCACTTGCAAATATAAGTAGTTATGTGAGCCAGTGTATGGAGGTATTTGGCTCGGATATGCATTTATGTTCCTATACGGTATTATTAGTATTGGTCTTCCCTTAAGCCGAGCTTATTTCCATAATTTTGTGCGCAATATAATAAATTTCAACTTTAATTTTATTACTGGAAGTTCCATTCTAGCCAATTTTAGGCCAATTCATTTTGTATTACACTTCATCGCCTTGCATGCTTTGATTTTCAGCTGCACTGCTTTATAAAGTTTATGCAAAAGTCGGCGAAACGTAAATTTATATTTAATTATTTATTGTAATTTCCTCACAGCCCACTATATATGTATGTATGCTCTCCTGCAACGCTGTGAACAAAGTGGAAAAATTGATTTATTTTATTTGTGGGCAAATAGAATTTTCATGATGTTATAAATGAAAAATTTCTGTTGTGCACCAGTGCGTATGCGTAATTTTTCAACGCCTTGGCTACAAACAAAAGTGAATATTTGGAATCAAAGCTGAGGCAGCAAATTGTTGATACTGGTTTTTACCGCTGTGTCGAAAATAGGCCAGCGAAAGCGAGATTATATTTTGGTAGAATGAATATTTTGCGTGGAATTTACTATATCTGAAATGATGCTGGAGTGAAAAAATCAATTCTTTTGTTGCTAAAAAGTATGTAAAATTTACCTCTTTTACTGTTCATGCGTACACATATATTATATATGTAAATATGTGTGTCTCTATATGTACATTCGTTGGTGTGCCTGCATAGCTATTAAACCTCTGAAGAGGTGGATCGATTGAGGTCAAGTTCACACAACATATTTGAGTTGGATGGATAGCTTCATTAGAATCCGATCGATGGCACTGTAGTAAAATTATGGACTAAGTCCATGGAGGATGGTTCCTTATGTAGAAGTCCACGCAATGGTGATGACTCCTGCAAACGAACTAAGGAATACGATTTGAGGACATGCGCGTGGAATATCCGGTTCCTAAATGGGGAAGATGCCTCTGCCCGTCTGGCTGATGTCCTCGTGAGGGTAACGGCACAGTGATTAAAGTGGTTTGAACCAAGAGATGGCCACTCCCTATGGGTCTTAAGGCCTGAGATGAAGTCTTTGCACTGATTGCATCTAACCGAAGTTGAGTTCAGATGAAGCCTTCTTTGGAAACCGCAGCAGAAATATACTTCGGGTCGAGGGCTAGGCTCGATGATATCACTGAGAATAAGTGTATGGAGCAATCTTGTTGCTGTTGCCATACAACTGATATATTAACATCTGAAACTATTGTGATTATTTCTTCAACCCAAGATGAGGATCTATATATTTCGCAGTAGCTTGGCTAATTTCAGTGATGTTGCATAAAGTTTATGTATTTACTTGGTATTAAAAAAAAGTCGAATGAAGTGTAACATATTTTTGATAAATGGGATTGTTGCGTCAACATTCATAAAATATATGTTGGTTTTATGTCTGTCAATGAGCATTTGTGAGAGTCGGGTGCATTCGATTTAATAATTTTATATCTCGTCAGTTTATTACCACTACGTTACACTAAAATTGGATCGCCACTGTTTGAAACACTGATCATCTGTATTATTCTCTGTTCTCTCTATATTATAAATGAATCATCTGTGTCTCTAGAGCCTAGTTATCATAGGTTTTCCTAAGCCATACTGCCAAGTACTCCTTCCCGTGCAGATCAATAAGAGTCTGTCAGCTTCAGGATAATGAAAAATAGTAAAACGATGCCAAAATCAAAAACTCAGTAACCACGACTATGTAAAATCTTTAGTTTCACGTACATATGAGATTATTCCAGTACAAATTTTAATGTCGCATGTGTAAACTGAGTTGTAATGTTAAGTCAATAATTTTGCAGTTCTCAATCAATCTATCATTTGGCAAAATCAGCTTAAGTTTGTAGCTGGAGCTCCACAGCTCAATAATTTAAAAATAGCTAGTAGATGAGCTTACCACGACTCAATTAAATAAATAAATGAAAACATCTATCGGAGCGAGCTTAACCCCTTCGATCCGAACGGGACCTATGTGTCCCAGTATATGTTCGAGGATGCCTAGCCTGGAAATTAAGAGACTAAAATGGGTTTAGCGGTATTTCCTTCCGTTATTTGATATTTAATCGTAAACACGTGCTCATAAGTTGAAAAAAGATCAGAAGTTTGGACGCGAATTCCGTAAGTGACACTGTTTTTTACAATTATTCGTGGTTTTTGAGTTTTAAAACCAACCAAAAGTAAGTTACGTTCCTCTAGGTTTAGCGAACGTGAATAAAATACCTTTTGTGTATTTTTGCTAGGCGTTTGCCTGCTTTATTCGAAGCTAATTTTATAACTGAAAACTAGATTTACATTTTTTAGTTTTTATACAAAATATTACATTGAATATGTACCAGACGCTTACTAGGCATAAATATGTAATTGCAAAATAAAAAAATAATTTCCTGTTTATTGCCTTATTAATTTTAACATATTTCTGTTCACGTAGCTATTATTAGCTTTTCGGTCAACAGCTGGCGTAAATATCAGTCAGCAATTACTGGTTAATGTACTTTGAAAATATTAATAAAGAGGAAAACAGTTTCCTGTTTACCAATTTATTGCATTCTATTTCGACACAGCTATTATTGGCTTTTGGGTCAATAATTAGCGTAAGTGTCAAGTCAGCGAAGAATTAACAAAGCGCGTGTTAACTAGTATAGTAATTTATTGTGTTAGTGTTTTCGTTATATACTGAGGTAAGTAAGTATTCGTTCTTTTGTTTATTTTAAAAGTCATTAGCATTTTCATTCTACTGAGACGTATGTGTCCCACCAGTATTCATGGTGTCCCAGTCAGTATTGAACGTTCTTGGGAATTTATTAAAATGTAGGTACTGATATTATTTTTCATCAACAATTCGAGAAACGGATGTGACTTTGTGTTTCGATCAGTTCTTCACAAGTATCAATCTTCTAGAGACTATTAATTACGCAGCGTTAGGAACCATTATGTCGAATGGCAAAAAATTGCCAGTTATCAGCACAAAGCTAAACAGAGGTCAATGCGTTTTCCGAGAAAGCAACACTGGTGTAATGTATGCTAAATGGCAAGATACCAAGGAAGTAGTAGTTGTAAGCAATTGTCACTCCTCTGAAATCTTCATAATAGAAAAGAAATTAAAAAATGGTCAAAAAGTTAACGTGGACTGCCCCGAAATGATAAAATTTTACAGACAGATAATGGGCGAAGTTGACCGATCTGATCAAATTGCAGGGCAATATGAGTTGGATCGGAAGTCTAGTAAATGGTGGAAAAAAGTTTTTTACCGATTGTTAATGATGTCAGTAGGAAATTGTTGGGTAATCAGTTCGCAACTTTCACGGAAATAAAATCCACTTATAGACTTATGATAGAACTGGAGTAGCACATGATTGCTGAAGGGAAGGAAAGAGCAGCTGTTCAACGCAGTGGCACGTCAGAAAGAAAAAGGAAGCTAGCCGCATGTCATCTACCCATTCCAATTCCCAAGCGAGTACGTTGCACAGACTGTGCTGATCAAAAAAAAAGAGAGGAGAACAAAAACGATTTGCGAAGAATGTCAGATTCCTCTCTGCCAAGATTGCTTCGCTCCGTACCATAAATAAAGACCAAACTTTTTTATGTTAAATATATTGCTTTTGTATCATTTTTTATTAAATTCTTTACCGAAACAATTAATTGAATTCCAAATAAAATTAGTTTCATATAAAACCAAAGTGCAATTATATATGAGGTACCGGATCATAAAATACTAATCGGGACATATAAGTCCCATTCAAAAACACTGACGGGACATATATGTCCCAGCCCCTCCCACCCCCACTTTTTACCCGATTCAAATCCTGCATTTATTTTCCCTATTGCAACGATTAAACATGTAAAACAAATTCCCTTTACCTCAGCGGCTTTTCGGATCGAAAGGGTTAAAAGCTTCGTATTTCGCATTGTCTAAAATTCTGCACCCCTTGGCAATTGCATTTATTTAAGTTTTTCTTTAAGCCTTATTTTAATTTATTGCAACAGTTCTTTGTGTAGAGCAAAAATATTTGTTTTAATATTTAATTAGAAATAAACAAACTAATAAATAATGGCTCATGTGTTTGCAGGACAAAACGCACATCTAATCATTTATTTCTATGTATATCGGGCATTATGCGCCTGAGGGTATGCAATGCTTTTAAAGTGTATATGAGAAAGTATAAAATGAGTTAAAATGCAGAGGCGAAATGTTTGCATTAGCTTGCAAGCCAACAAAAACAAATACAAAAAGGTAACAAGAATTTAAACTGAAAAGAAAATAAAAGAAAAAATCAAGTACAAAAAAAAAAACGCAATTGTTGCTTTCTATACCAAGGAAATGGTGCAATATTGAAATAATTAAAGCACAAGTGAATGAAAAAGTTTAAGGAGTACACACGCATACATACTTACATGCAAATATTCCCACATAAAATCTCATACATTGAAAATGCAATTGAAACGTGTGTGTGAGTGGTACGGGCGTTTGTGTGACTGTATGTGCGCGTTCTTGACGACATCAACGACAACAATAGCAACAGTAAAATTGCCAGCACTTACCACAACAACAATTCTAAACTGCAAACAACTCATTTGTGTGCCAGAGTATGAAATAAAGCAATCAATACAGAAAGTGTTGAAGGGAAAGCGAAAGGTGCTAAATGCAGCCACTCATCATGATGGCTATGAGAAAAACATAAAAACAGTTATATAGTGCATAGAATAAAAAACGATGTCAGCAATAAAACACGTGCCACTGGAAGCACTAAGTGTGCGCGGCAACAGGAAAGTGAGAGGTGGCGAATACTCTGAATGCACACGAAAAAACACGGTTGGGTAAGAAAATACCGCACTTGAGTGGCATATTAAATTAATTGAGTGGCAGAAGAGGAACAGGAATGCATGTGCGCATGCAACGCAGCATAATTTCAAGTTTTGCAACGACATTGCTCCATATTTTTATTTTACATTAGCGTAATTCACATGTACCGGTGACAGGAAATGAAGCATCCGCGTATTTGAAGATTTAGATGAGTAAAAAATAACGACTAGTGATGTTTGTCCGACATAACGGGGATAGTCTTGGTCCTTGGACAAAGTTTGTTTTTGTAATATTTTGTAAACATCTTCAAATTTGTTATTTTTGTATCATATATCAAAATTTCATTGAGTTAGGCGGATCCGTAGCCATAGAACCAATTCACTAGATGATTTCATCATTTTTTTGGACGAACTAACCGACTATAGAACCAACCCACGGAACTATATTACAAAATAAACCAATTTGAAAATCGAGAAGAGTGTACTTATATATTCGTACATAAAATAAATGAAATGCATTGTTTTTGTTTTTTTTTTGCTTTTTTCACATAAAGGGTGGTTAAGTTTGAAAGCCCGGTGTTTATTTTGAATAAAATACATTTTTTTTTGGAAATTATTCTCATTTCTCTTTATTATGATAATATTGGTATGGTGTACGTTTGGAACAAAATATTGGCCAAATGGTCGCCGCGGCCTCGGCGGCACACCTCCATCCGATGGTCCAAATTTTCGATGACGCTGAGGAATAATTGAGGTTCTATGCCGTTAATGTGCCGAATTATCTCATCCTTTAGCTCTTGAATTGTTTGCTGGCTTATCGACATACTCCTTTTCTTTCAAATAACCCCAAAGAAAGAACTCCAACGGTGTCAAATCACATGATCTTGGCGGCCAATTGACATCGCCGCGACGTGAGATTATTCGGCCATCAAATTTTTCGCGCAAAAAGAGCCATTGTTTCGTTAGCTGTGTGACAAGTGGCACCATCCTGTTGAGAAACCACATATCGTCCACATCCATATCTTCCAATTCGGGCCATAAAAAGTTCGTTATCATCTCACGATAGCGAACACTATTCATAGTAACTGTCTGATCGGCCTCATTTTGGAAAAAATGCGGTTCAATGATGCCGCCGCCCCATAAACCACACCAAATAGTCACTCTTTGTGGGTGCATTGGTTTTTCGTGATTGCCCAATCTTGGATTATCATTCGCCCAAATGCGGCAATTCTGCTTATTGACGAATCCACTGAGGTGAAAATGTGCCTCATCACTGAAGATGATTTTCTTCACGAAGTACGCGATATGCATTTTGATTTGAACGCTCGCTTTCATAATAAGCCTAAATAACTTTAAGCCGTTGCTCGATTGTGTATCTTTCCATGGTTCAAATTGAGTTAATCTGAAATTGAAAAATGTTAAATGAAATGCAGAAAAAACTTGACGTCTAGGCGTGGTTTACATTCAATATCGGCCCTTGAAATTTCACCACCCTTTATATAACAAAAAGGTATATAAATCGGACCGAAACTTGCCTATTCCGCCTATTTCTTCTTTGTCTCTTATTTGACAGTAATCGTAGTTTGCCTGCTTTGGGCTGAAAGGGCTGTAGTATCGCCGTATAATATATGCCTTTGCAATATTGAGTTATTATTTTTGAGACATGGCTCAATAGAAGACTTCTAGCGGAAAGGTTTTCGAATGGAAATATATTGAGCATTTTCAGAGAAACTATTTGCTCTTTAATTTTCAGGAGAATTTCGTTCCTAATTTTTTAATTTTGTGGGCATTTTTATTAACCTGTGAATTTTTTTTTTTTGTTTTCCAAGATATATATTTGTAGAACCTTCTAACTCTCTAACTCCTTTCTTATCGGAACAATTTAGGTATTTTTCAAATAAGGACCCTAAAACTAAAACCCCCTCTATTCGAGACAATAAAGTTGTTTATGAAAATTTTCGAAATGATCTTCGTCAGAAATATGAAAGTTTAATTTCACAATCCAATAAAATGTTTTACTCCGTGGTTCGAAGCCTTTGTCACCTGATGACATTGCCTTCCTTCCAACCTTCACAAAGATTTTATTCGGAACTCAAAAAGTTGGTACTTCCAACCTGAATTGGCATCATTGCGTTCCAAACTAGCTTTGCCATTCAATTTTGTTGAGAAGTATTTTCTCATCTCACGAATGCACGCCAATCGTCTGCCTGACTTAAAGTGTCTGATTAAATAGCTTCCAATAGATCAGACCAAAGGTCGCAGTGGACTATTGCCCAATAAAATTAAGTAGTTCATTTTAGAATTTTATGGCATTCGGGATATTTTCTTGAGAAAAGAAGTTGTATACAAATTTCCAGCAGAAGGGAAGAAGCTAAACGAAAAAATAAACACCGTTTTACTTTTTCTATTTGAGGCAACAGTCGATGTGAATTACACTGTCACTACTTTCGCACTAAATAGCTGTTTACCAATTGCAGCTACGCAAAAGAAAGCTAGTTAATGCAATAAATTTACGTAACACTATTTCTTTTTTTTTACTATTTTACTTGGGCTTCACCCACAATTAGTAGCTTTCAAATGCAATTTTCTTTTTCACTGAAGCCCAAGAAATGCGCACAATAAGCTTTCATGACTGGCCTGATGGTAAAGATATTTTATAATATAGTATTTGCCATTTGCCAGTAACAAGGAGCTTTATGCTTCTGTGTGTGCGTGTTGGCACTCATCAAAGATTCACAAAAGAGTTGGTCCACTCCTCAGTTCTTTCGCAATTCAATTCAAAGAGGAAAATATAATTATTCAATAGTCTGTCCCAGTTGTACAACCACGTATTCTCCTGCCTTCTTCACCTTCGCCGTCATCTTCAGTTTCTTCTCCATTGGCGTTTGCGAAAAACCTTAATTAGTTATGCAAAATGAGACTGCTAAATGGCATTGCTGGCGTTACTTATGTTTCTAGTTGTAGCTCTGGTGTCATTACTATGCTCGGCAATATAGTAGGTTTTTGCTATGGTTCTGCTCTTGGCGCTGATAGTACTGTTACTGATAACGTTGCTGCATTGACTATTTACTAGCCTCATTTCTTAATTTACAACTTCATTTAAGTTGTTGTTGCTTTTTAGCTCTGCCAATCGTAGTACTAGATAAATGTGGTTCTTCTGTGCTGCTGATGCCACAGGCATAAATGTCGAACTGGACTTTTATAAGCATATCATGCCGACACATCTTCAAGCTGGTATGCAGACAAACCCACATACCAGCATACTATACATACTTTATTGCAGGTATATATCTATATCGATAGCGTCAGAGAGAAGTGAGCAGTGTACACATATCTTGTTGAATATCCAGCTTCTTTTCTCGCATTATCATATTGCTTGTGCGAGTGTACCCAAAGCAACCAACGACTAGTGTAGTGAGTTGTCGTCAAATTAAAATTGCATTATCCCATTTCTGCTCAGTGAAATATTAAAATTCAAAATTTTTCAAATCTACTAGTCTTCTCATTTGTAAGATATCAATCCATTACCCTTTGTAAATATAGGTTAGGCGGGGTATTTGTGTACTGCTCGCTCTTACAGTTGAAGATGGTTTGGCACAATAGGAAAATACACAACTTGAAGCATAGATTCGACTCTTGATGAAAGCTTCCCTTCGCACTGCTATGCACAGAGTCGAATGTTTTTGAGGAAACCCCCAACCATTTCGTTATCATACAGGGTGGCTGATGAATTTTGCTACATTAAGAAACTCAAATAACTTTTTTTTTAGTGTATGGAATTCATTTATTTTTTTTTCAAGTTGAAGGTCATTAAATTTTATTAAATGTAGCTTAACTAGTTTTAAAAATAATTGAATTTAAATGCCCCCCATGCTCGTTGACACAAGTGCGGCATCTTAGTAAAAAGTTGTTCATTGCTGCTTTGAGAGTTGCAACAGGAATAGCCGCAATTGTTGCCCGAATGGATTGTTTTAGTTCATCCAAATTTGTTGGCTTTGTTTTATAAACTTCTTGTTTACATAAACCCCACAAGAAAAAGTCAGGTGCAGTAAGGTCAGGCGACCTGGGAGGCCAACGAAATTCGGAGTTTCTTGAAATCAGTTTATTGGGAAATTTTCGTCGCAACTCTGTCATAACAGTCTGGGCTATGTGAGACGTTGCCCCATCTTGTTGAAACCGCACAGAGTTGAAAGGAATTCTCTTTCGGCGTAGTTCTGGATAGAAAAATTCTTTCAGCATTTTCAAATAACGGTCTCCAGTAACCGTCACGGTGTGACCATTTTCTTCAAAAAAAATAAGGCCCGACAATACAGCGTGAAGAAACCGCACACCACACTGTCACGCGAAGAGGATGCAATTCCGTCTCGTGGAGTATCTGTGGGTTAGAAGTACTCCATATTCGACAATTTTGTTTGTTCACATTGCCGTTTAAATCGAAATGGGCCTCATCAGACATGAAAAGGCAGTTTAACATGTTTTGGTCTTCTTCCACCATTTGCAGGATCTTCTGGCAAAATTCCAAGCGAATCGGCAAGACTGCTGCATTCAGTTTGTTAACCATTTGAATTTTGTAGGGAAATAAGTCTAAATCTTTGTGCATTATTGTTTGCAAAGACTGTCGGCTGACACCAAGTTGAGCAGATAAGCTTCTTGTTGAAACCATTGGATTGCTTTGTATAGCTGCAGCTACAGCAGCGATCGTTTCCTCCGTCCGAACTGGTGGGTTTCGATGATAAGGCCTTCTTGCGACTGTTCCTTGCTCAGCAAAATTATTCACCAGTCTCATTATGGTCCATCTGCTCGGGGGATCGCCGCCAAACATCCGCCTGTACTCTCTCTGTACCAAAACTACGGACTCCAGTGCGTGATAGCGGCGGACTATCCAAATTCTTGTTTGCGTGTCCCAGTTATCCATTTTAATAAATTTTAAAGATCAATCTGCAAATTAAAACAAAAATGGAACAGATAACTTAAAAAGAAAAAAAGTTATTCAATTTTTTTTTTTGGTAGCGGCTTTCATCAGCCACCCTGTACATTTTAAGAGATTCAGTACCTACCGAAGTGCTAATGGCCGAAAGTAACTGAAAATCCAAAGTATATTTCATAGAAATGCACGAAAAATTGCTTAAAGGAAAATTTAATTGAAATATTGTTTTTAAAATACTCTTAATTTTATCTATATATATAAAATTCAAATTATGTATGTATCTATAGATCGACTTGCGTCCTAAACGCATAAACCGATCGTAACCAAATTTGAAACACAAACTGGATACTTTACCGGGATGGTCATGGGCTAAAAAATATTTTGATATATATGGGGGGCGTGGCACCTCCCATACAAATGGAATTTTTAACAGTCCGTATTTCTGGAAGTATTTACGTTAGACTACTGAAATTTGGTAAAGGGTTATATGACATTAATCCTTACCACATCCAGAAAAACTGCGTATAAAGAAAAAGGGGGCGTGGCACCTCCCATACAACTGGAATTTTTTATAGTCCATATCTCTGGAAGTATTTAGGCTATCCCAATGAAATTTGGGAAGGGGTTATATGAGGTTAATCCCTAACACCTCCAAGAAAACTGAGAAAAACGAGAAAGGGGGCTTGGCACCTCCCATATAAATGCAATTTTTCATTGTCCATATCTCCGGAAGTATTGGGGCTAGACAACTGAAATTTGGTAAGAGATTATATAAGGTTAATACCTAACACCTGCATGAAAACTGGTGATAGCTAGAAATGGGGCGTGACACCTCCTATACAAATGGGATTTTTCATACTGCATATCACTGGACGCATTTATGGTAGAATACCAAAAATTGTTAAAAAGGTTAATGAAGTTAGTATTTAGTACTCCTAAAAAAATATGAGCTTTGAGAAAAATAGGGGTTAGACCATTTGATATAGAAACGAATTTATATTATCAACGATAGAGGTATTGCTGAATTGAATGCATTCTCTTATTAGTAAAGCTTTATCGGTAAGTAAACAGTCCAACAATCTAAGCGAAATATCAATTTTATTTAAAAAATGCTTTAAAAACTACGCCATGCCTAGATAATAATGTCGGTTTAGCTACATAAATATTACACTCAAAGATATATGATTACGTATGTAAGCTAAAATAGTTTTATTTTGAAATTAAATATGAAATAATCCAAATTAATAAAATAGCAAACCACACATATCAAACTGAAGTGCAAGTTTAACTAGCGGAAAATATTGACAGTGTACACCACAAGTTATAAAATCATCGTTTAATCGCCATCACTGTAAATATGTAAACAAAAAACAGCTGATGCATTCCATTGTAATATCTATATTCGCAAAAAGCTTTTAGAAAGGGGGCCATGATAATTAAGCTGCGTAATTTGGATCTTCCACGTTCATGCAATGGCACAAGGCTAATCATCACAAAACTTTTACCGAATGTTATAGAAGCTATGGTTTTATCAGGAAATTTTGAAAACCACAAAGTTTTCATACCAAGAATTCCAAAGATACCGACGGATATACCTTTCAATTTTAAACGCCTCCAATTTCCTATTAGACTGGCTTTCGCAATGTCCATAAATAAAGCTCAGGGACAATCATTAGCTGTAGCAGGAGTCAATCTAACCAACTCATGTTTTACCCATGACCAATTATATGTAGCCTGCTCCAGAGTTGACGCACCGAAAAACCTTTTTCTTTATACTCAAAATAATATAACAAAAAATGTCGTATATCCGATCGTTTTAAATAATACCTAAACTGACTTAAAAAAGTTAAAGTTGTTTTATTTACATTGAATACTTTTTGATAGAAATGTGGGGTGAAACCCACGGGTATAAGCTAGTAATGTTATAAAGAAAATGTCTCTGTTATGGGTTTTTGCATTTCACATTTCAAATGTCTCTGTTATGGGTTTTTGCATCTGCATGGCAGATTTCAATAGAATTTATACTGCTTTTGAAAGACATAAAAAACTCTTGCCAGATCGAAGAATTTTTTTTCGCAAATTTCTATTTTTTTTAACCAAGTAATTGTCGGTTGTTTTCTCGAAAATCTGAGCAATATTTCCTGAGCCCGCCATATTGTTAATGCTCAAAAAAAAGCTACGTTCAGGCACAAGATTATCTATTAATAAAACTAATTTCTCTTGTCCGATTGATTTTAGATGAATCTCCAAGGACTTATGATGATCACCGCAAGGGACTTCTGAAGACACGGGCTCGACACAAACAGCTATACAATTTTTTTTTTTTTTTTTACAAGTTTACAATTATTAATCTTTGTTTTTTTGAAATTTCACTAAAGTCAAGCCGAACCATGATTATTAATGCTATGTGTTTATTTTCGTAAAACAAAGCAATTGTCTAGCAAACAAAAACAACAAACCCCTTAATAAAGCTAGTTTTTCATTGAAAGTACAACACACCCTACCTACCCTATGTGAATATCTCTCAAGAACTTCTCTTAAATAAACCGCAGAGCATATGAAATATAAAACACCAGTCGCCAGTCGCCAGCCACCAGCTACCAGCCCTTCGTTGAGCTGAAATGAGCAAAAGCCAAGATTAATTGTAAAATTTTAATTAACTGCATACGAGAACTAAATATGTTCAACTGTCTCATACAGTGTGTGCATACAAATGTATCTTAATAAGCAAAAAAATTAAAACAAAGGAAAACTAAAATATAAACGAAAGCGAAGTGGAAGCAAATAAAGCAAACAATATCAGTGGCAAGTAGTTTTGTGTACGAATAGAAACGAAAGAAAAGTTCGGATAGTAGTACAATAAAGTAGGGCATATACAATAAATGACGTTCAAGAAGTGAGACCAGCAAAAAGGGTGAAGTAGCGTAGATTTCGCTTTCAAATGCGCTACCAAATGGAAGTCACGTAAAAGTCACAAAACAATTGCAAGCAACTGGTACGAGCGCCAAATTTAAACATCCTTAAATACACAGAAGCGTACATGTGCATATACACTCATACATGCATTCACATTTATATTGTATGTATTTGTTGATGAAAAACAAGACGCAAAACAAGCGGTTGAACGCATTGAGTGCAAATTGTAGAGCAGCAACACAGAGCAATGAATGCCACGCTTGCCACGCTTGCCACACTTGCCACTTATTTGGCGTCTGTGTCATGAAGAGTTGATTTAAACAGGCACAATAAAGCGCAGCACACATCCATACACCAACTCACACACTCATGCTAATAAAGCGCCACTGTTGCGCTATTGCTCATAGATGCCACAAAAATGATAACAAAAATTATTGTAATGTTGCACGCACAGTACATTTGTATTGTAAAACTACTGCAGTATGTGCATGCAGCATTAAAGCAGTACCAAAGGCACCATCTCGACTTTTGTGTGTGAAAAGTGAGAAAAACAAGGGAGGCTCATCGTAGTGTTGCCATTGTAAAACAATATGTTTACAATGCCCTGCCCACCCACACATCACTTCACATGCTACTGTTGCTCATCCTCAGCCTTTCGCCCATCCGCTACGTGCCTCATTGCTTGCTTGCTCGGTAGCTGGATGGCTGTTGTCTGCCAACAACAAACTATGTGTATTACATGACGCAACAATAGCCACGTGCAACTGCCAAGTGACTTCATTTCATTTCGCTAAGTTGAAAACATTATTTGTCTATTTGTTTGTTTATTTCTTTCTTGTTCTACAACAACTTTCCTTGTGTGCAACTCACCCAAATGCTTGCTTGTTCTGTGTGCTTGTATGCGTGAGGTTTTGCTTGTGATTCGTGTGAAAATGGTGAAATCGAGGTTAAGTAATATTGTGGCTGACTTCAGGTGGCTGCTTTGCTTTTGGGTATTCACTCGTAGCTTTGGTTTCCCTGCTTGCTCTTCATCGAGGGTGTTGAAAAGTTGGTGGATTATCTGAGTTCCTTTTATTTATATTTTTATTTTTCACTTAATTTCCCAATTGAGTGTAAATGAATAATTTCCCCATTTTAAAATTTAAAATAAACTAGAATTCCTTAAAAGTTTCGGGGTTGTTAAAATAATTTTTGGAGGTTGCCTTAGGGTACCGAATAAAATTTTAAATTTAAAAAGCCTTTGATAAAGTTTGGCATAAAGGACTTTGGCATAAGCTCAAAGGAATCTTTCCACAAAACTACTTTGAAATTTTAAAAAGCTACATACCTGATCGAATATTTTATATAAGATATGAAGACGAATATTCCGATATTCTACCAATGATAGCTGGAGTACCGCAAGGCAGTGTATTAGGTGATCTTTTATATCTGATATACACCGCAGATGTGCCAACTCCGACAACAGATAATGCAATGATAGCAACGTTTGCGGATGATACTGTATTGATGGTCTCAAACAATGACGATAAACGGGCGACCTTTACACTTCAAAAATTAATAAACAATACAATAAATTGGTTTGATGAATGGAGTATAGAAGTTAATAAAGACAAAACTATACAAGTTATATATACAAACAAAAAGACATCAACATATAATCTTACCTTCAAAAACAATAAAATAAAAATCTGCCCAGCAGCAAAATATCTTGGAATAACTATTGACGAAAAACTAATATGGAAACAGCATATCATTAACAAAAGAAATCAAATCAAGAATAAGTACCGGCAATTAAGTTGGCTTATCGGACGAGCATCAAAACTATCACTTTATAATAAGGTGACTATATACAAAACAATTATTACTTCTATCTGGAAATACGGAATAGAAATATGGGGAACGGCTAAAAACACAAATCTTCAGCGACTCACACCGACTGATCTAATTATAATATAAGATTTGCAGTGTAATTACAAAACAAAACAAAAAATAATAATAAAAATAATTATAACAGATTCTTCTTACAAGAACATAATAAACCCTAATTATACAAACATTTTAACAGACTGTAATAAATAAAGGGGAGATATAAAAAAAAAAAATTAAAAATAAAGTTTGTCTGCAATAGCTTAAAATGCTGGTACACCCCGTACAGTAAGACCCTTTCAACTTAAAACAAATTAGTGGTGTAGTTTTACCTTTTATCACATACTATTTTCGTCTAAGAAAACCCCTACTGAAATTTCCCTGTTAATATTGTAATAATCGAGCTAACAAACTAAATATTTGTTAGATTTTTAAAAATAGGAGTCAAAATGACACACAGAGGTAAGGCGCATTGGGTTAAAATGTTTCACAAAATTTTATTATAGACTTTTATCTATAGTTTCAGTGTTATATGTAGTTTTATACTGGTTTTTTCAGTTAATTTAGATCAAACTGAGCTTTCCGCTCCCTTTTTTCATTCTGTGTATTTCTTCAGAAAATAGTGATATTTTTTATGAAACTGGTAGCGCTTATATAAGTTAATGCAACATTTATTCATATTTCAATATTTAGTTATTTCATATCAGTTGTCATATTTCAATATTTAGTCAGCATAATAAAGTATGTGCAAATAATTAAAATGCTGATCAATAAAGAATTATGTAAAAGACCAGCATAAGACTATTTATAAGAGATATTGTAATTTTAAGTAACAGTGTAAAAAGATAATTCAATTAATAAAGAGCTAAGCTCTTAAATATTTTTTAAAAACCAAAATAAATATATAATTTATTAACTTATATATTGGGTAGTCGAAAAAGTCTTTTCGTATTTCTAATCAAACTTCAACTCATTTTTTTATATTTATAATGAATAATGAACTTTATTAAACCAAATATGTACCATTTTGGTCGACCACCTTTTGCCATTTTTCTTCTAGAAACATTATTCCATCAGTGTAAAACTTTTGTGGTTTCTCGGCGAAAAACTGCGACAAGTAATTTTCACAGGCTTCTCTTCAAGCCAACTTTACTCCATTAATGGAATTGTGCATTGACCGAAACGAATGGTAGTCCGATGGTGCAAGCTCAGGGCTATATGGTGGATGCATCAAAACTTCCCAGCCAAGCTCTCCCAGTTTTTGCCGAGTCATCAAAGATGTGTGTGGCCTAGCGTTGTCCCGATGATCAGTTCTGGCCGTTTTTTTTTCGATTGCTTGCTTCGTTCGAGCAGGCTGGAGCAGCTCATAGTGGATGATTTCTTTCCAATCCCACCAAACGCACAGCATAACCTCTCGAGGCGTCAATCCTGGCTTTGCGACCATTTGTTGAGCTTCACCACCCTTGCACCATGTTATGTTTCGCACATTATTGTCGTATTTGATCCACTTTTCGTCTCCTGTTACCATTCGCTTCAGAAATGGTTCGATTTCAATTCGTTTCAGCAAAGAATCGCAGATAGTAATTCGGTTCATTAAATTTTTCACAGATAATTCATGTGGTACCCAAACATCGAGCTTATTTTTGTAACCAGCCTTTTTTAAAGGTTCAAAACCGTTTGATGATAAATGTTTAGTGCCTTGGCGATGTCATGGCAGCTTATGTGACGGTCCTGGTCAATCTTTTTTATAATTTCATCGGCTTTTTCAACGATAGGCAGACCGGAGCGAGGTGCATCTTTCACATCGAAATTTCCAGAACGGAAACGAGCGAACCATTGTTGTGCTACACGAACTGATACAGCATCGTCTCCATAAACTTCACAAGTTTCATTGGTGGCTTGCGTGGCATTATTCCCTTTTTTATACAAAAATTTCAAAATATAGCGAATTTCTTCATTATTTTCACTCATTTTTGAACAGCTATAACTTTTTTTCAACTTCTCCGAATTTAATTCTTTTTTTTTTTGTTAAATGAAGCTTAAAATGTCACCTTTCTAACACCATATGATATGACACAATGTGATTGGTAGCACTGGAGATAGATGACTCCAACGACACCTATTGACAAAATACGAAAAGACTTTTTCGACTACCCAATACTTACTTGGTGCTTGTGAATTGTCGCGCGTAGTATTTGGGTGTATGCAAAAATACTTTTCTTCTATGCTATTAAACGAATAACGGTATGAAAAGTCGTCAGGAAAAAAAAACAAACTCAACGCAAGTTTTTTGTTAGTTCTACTAAAAATTAGATGAACATTTGTTGAATTTTCAAAATTTTGTAGAATGTTTGAGGGCTTGTTTTATATGGTTTTGGGTAAATTATGAACAAATATTTAACTCGAAAAGCATAGTAAATATTTCAAAAAAATTACCATGTCTTAGTTGTGATCAGCAGTAAGAATTTTCAAACGCATTTTCGCATTGTAGAAATCATAAAATAAATCTGGTTTTTTTAAGGAATTGCCGAATGAAATTGTATGCCTTTAAAAAGTGACAACTATATGACCTTAAACTTTTGTCTTACATCGAACTACGAGGGTCGTTTGGAAAGTCCGAGCAAAAATAAAACTACTTCATTTTTTGGGGTAAAGCTTTTTTATTTTTTGACATAGTCTTCTTTTAGGTTTATACACTTCGTGCAACGCTGTTGTAGTTTGTTGATCCTTTCCGCATAATTTGTGCGATTCTGCAAAATAGCCATTCGTTTCTGCTTTTCGTTTGAATATTATTTCTTATTAATTCCAGTTATTTCTTCGAATTCGGCAACAGTTAGTAATGCCAGGAATCGGAGAGAGCCAAGTCTGGAGAATAGGGGGTATATGAAACGACTTTGAATTCTGTTTCCATTAATATTGCGACCACAACTGCTAAGATGTGAGCTGGTGCGTTGTCGTGATGGAAAATGAGCGATGATCAAACAAATGCCAAACACAAAATAATAGACCAATCTGGTTCAAACTTCTGGAGTATTCGTTCAAGAGGAGTTTTCTGCAAATTGCCACTACTTTCTTCTTGATACCTATTCATTATTCTGCGTGAAGTTTAGATCGTGTTTTAAATATTTTTTAGTGAAAAAGTTGTAGAATAGAAAAAAACAGCTTTCTGGAAAATTTGTCGTGGTACTACCTCTGGTGGGCTTCCCCCTAAGCGATGGAATTTATTACAATGTTGATACATTTTTTTACTACACAGTGTCGTGAGTGGTTAGCATATGAAAAATGCGTTTTTGAGCAAACTCGGTTTCAGTTGTCAAGTTAATTGAACCTTATTGTTGTTGTTCTCGGCTCCAAGTGCACATTGTTAGCCACAAAAGTGATATTTTCGTTTGACTAGACTGGGTAACCACGAGATTAACTGTCTTTCGCCTATTAAACATCTACTTTGAAAGTAAACTTTCAATATACCGATGGGTTGTTTTAAGGTGAAGCCAGTCAACACTGAGATATGTACCCAAAATATATAAAATTTGTTAAGCACGTAATGCATCCTATATATATTGGTGTGACAGGAATATTTGGTTTAAAGGTTACCCCGCGATAACCCTTTATAAAATCGCATTATAATTAAAAAGAAAATTCTATGCATCTAAATTTTCTATGGTGCGAATCAAATCTCAAATCTCTACAGCTATCTTTTTAAGCTCGTCAAACAAAAATTAAACTATGTTTCACTTAAGAACACCATCCTTGAAAATGTCGTCAAACTAAATATTTATTTTCAGTGCTTTTATGTATTTTAGAGAACTCGCACATTAGCACTTCTGGCATGTAGTTCACTGCAATAGTAACCCACCTAGATATTACTTAAATTGCAACAGAATTACTGCAGCTGCTGTATGACGCCTCTACATCACAATCCAAAAGCGCGCGTGTCACATTCGTACTTATAATTTCTATTAGTAGAACACCCTTCAGTGGTGAAGGAGAGCGTAGTTACACTGCACGTGACCGTGGGCGCTAGCAGCAATATACTGACAAACCTACCCACTGGTAACCCGTACAGCTGCGGATATAAAACTTAAAACACCAAACACAAAAAAACAAAACAAAGAAACGCGGTTTTTGATGGACTATTTTTTTACATTTTTATTATAATAAGCTACATTCCGTGAGCCCGGTTCAAATTTGAAAAATTATTTAGTTCCGATTGAGTTCTCATCTTGCGTAGTTAGATCTAGAATCGGTAACGTATTATTACTATTATTATTAGAAGGCCATTACGCACTGCGACCAGAGCTGACCTACTGTGAAAGGCCTATTTTGTAACCCTAGAGTTTTAGATGATACCTCAGGCTGCAGTGACCTGTAAGGTATCCTGTTAAAAGACGCAGATCTACTCTGTTTAGTGAGAGAAGTTTGTCAGATATTCCTTTGTTGGGACTTAGGAATAGTTTGGCTTGACGCTGACCGGCACAGTTTAGCCAGTGTGCGGCAAGTTTTCTTTCTTCCCATTTCCTAAGGAATTCATTAATGTGGCCTTTTGTGGGTCCACAGAAAGGTTCAGGACCAGTAAGTTGCATATTTGCTCCTTGTTTTGCGAGGTCATCAGTCATTTCATTTCCCTCATGTCCTTCATGTCCCGGAACCCAGCATAGTGTTACTATGTTGAGGTTCCCTAACGAGTTGAGAAGGTTTAGGCATTCATTAACCAATTTAGAGGTGATAGTTGTTGATAGAAGGGCTTTTAGAGCCGCTTGGCTATCTGAAAATATGTAGATGTGAGTACCTCTCATTTTCCTGCTAAGGCATTCTCTCACACATATTTCAATGGCATGTATTTCTGCCTGGAATATTATTGGGTAGGATCCCATCGGAATCGATTTTTTGAATTTGGGCCCATTGATTCCTGCCCCTGTTCTACCATTTTCCAATTTGGACCCATCAGTAAACCATAGCTGGGAGCCAGGTTTGAAAGTGATAGAGTTAGTTCTCCAGTCTGTTCGTTCATTAATTATAACTTGAAAGTTCCTGAAGAGTATTGGTTGGGGTGATAGTATATCATCCCTATGAAGAATGGGACTATGTAGGAAGTCTTCCAAGTTCTTTAAATGTCCTTTCATATCTCCACTTTTAAGTTCAGATATACCTTTTAGTCTTAAGGCACTCGAGCGAGTACATCGGTAACGTAATTTCTCATAGATTGCGCTTAGCAACATCAGAGGTTATTCTTTCCAAGAGGTTAGAGCAGTCAATTGCTCCACTTAGTGGTTTGGCTGCAAAAGAGCACGAAAGATGAACAAATTTGACACTAACTGTTTTTGAGCTTAGTAGTACACAGAAGGAAGGAGTCCACTACAATTTAAAGAAAGAAGGCGAATTTTATTAACAATTCCTGAATCCCTTTTGGCTATACGCGTAATGCAAGAGTTGTGGCATAATCTTCAAATGAATTATACAGGTCTGACCTGAATATTCCAAGCCAGCTGCGATTGTGATAGGCGAATTGGACATCGGCTGCTCGCTGAAATGCAAGAAACTCTCAGTGTTTTTTTCTATTTTTCTACATTCCGCTATTTTTGTTGCGTTAGAACGTCGTTCACTGGGCGCAGCTAGATTGGTCTACATAAAATAAAGTTATATAAGTGAAATTATGTTAATAACCACTGCTGTAGGTAGGCTTTAGAAAGGCACGAGTTTAGTTGGCAGTTTTTTGTGTTCGCTGAACTGCTGAGTGCTGCTGTCACAAAATTTCCGCCAACTTAGCGCCTTTTTTCATTTTCACACCGTTCGCACTGGCCCATATTAATTTAATCCGCCATGCAACGAAGGGCATATTGCTAAAAAATATAACATGCGCACTACATTCGTACATAGATATATCACTAGGTACATTTTGAATACATAGTTGGTTGCCACATCAGGCTCATTGCACACATAAATTATTGCGTACATGAATATGCATTTGCACACACACACACTCACTCATTATCTTATTGTTGTAATTTAATGGTCATTAGCTATGCAAATAATGAGATGCACGTTTAGCTGTGTGTATGTGTGTGCGTTTAGTTAAGGCATACGGGTCGTATGAGTAATTTTAAGCAATAAACATTACCAACGGTCTAAAACGTAATTACGTAATCATAAAGCCTTTTTGTTGCTTTATATTCCTGTTATAAATATATTACTCTTATGCTGTGTGCTTATTACACTTGCTATATAAACTTTACGTTTGTTGTTGCTGTTGTTGGACTCATTAATATTTATTATAAAATAGATGCACGCAAATTAAATGACATAACGCCTGGCTGAGCGCTAAGACAAATTTGTGCGCGGCAAACTTATGGCATAATTTGTATTCACATATAGTTACCATACAGTGTCTAACAAAATTTATCGAATAAAAAGATATTTATACGCTTTTGAATATTTTCGTTATAATATGTTGGAAAACTTCTATTATATATATATATAGCTATATATATAATTGGCGCGTACACCCTTTCTGGGTGTTTGGCCGAGCTCCTCCTCCTATTTGTGGTGTGCGTCTTGATGTTGTTCCACAAATGGAGGGACCTACAGTTTCAAGCCGACTCCGAATGGCAAATATTTTTATGAGGAGCTTTTTCATGGCAGAAATACAATCGGAGATTTGCCATTGCCTGTCGAGGGGCGACCGCTATTAGAAAAATATTTTTCTTTATTGAAGTGAAACTTCTTTAGGCGCGTCGGGGCCCCAAGGCAAATTGAAAAGAGGCGAGTGAAACGGTAAGTTCGGAGCGTTACCGAAATCCGTCAAATGGGCGGGGCCAAGGAGCAGCTGCTCCTTCCCACTCTCGCCTATTCGCTCTCTCTGTCGCTCTCTCGCATCGCAAGCGCTGAACGAAATGTATATAGCACACAAGTAAGCATTGAAGTAGACTGGCGACATGCAGGCAACCGACAATCGACAACCGACAACGGGTATTATAGATAGCCATAGCCCGTGCAAGTGAGTGCTGTGTGTGAGTATCAGATAAAGCGCCGATTGAATGTGTGTAAGCGGGAAAGCAATAAGAAACTGCTGTGAAGTAAATAGATGGTAGGTATGGAGGAGACGAAGCGATACAATGAGTGCGTTTGCCAAACGAGTGACGATAGTTGAAGTAGAAGGTTGTAAAATGACATTTCAACCGTTTCGGTGATCAAAGCAAATTGATTAACGCGCCAAAAGTATGCAAAAAATACCATTGGAAGTGCAGAGAAATGTCAGCGTCAAGAGCAACACTGCACCCAAGTGTCAAATTTGAAGCTAATAAGGACAAAAATAAATGGTACAAATTTATGTGGAGTGATATAGAAAAAAAAATATGAAAACCTGAATTTAACACGAGAGAGGGGGAGAGATCTAAACCGGGGCTCCCATTCATGGAACAACCAACTTAGAAGTTTCACTTCTACCGTGCGTGAGTCTGACAGACCCTAGTTTTTTTTGGTGTTTCACCGAGATTCGAACATACGTTCTCTCTGTGAATTCCGAAAGGTAGTCGCGCACCAACCCATTCAGCTACGGCGGAAAACTTCCATTACGTCGATTAAATATACTACTTTTAAGATGCTCTCTTTTTTTCGTGCTCAATGGCAAGTTGAGTTAAATTATTGTAAGGATTTTTACGTTTCTAATACTCTTAGTATTGCCATTAGTTACAGCTTTAGTTACATCTGCTAACCTAGCAAAATTCAGACATATTGCTTAAGAACATACAATACGTATATGCTTTTCTTTCAACCTTTTGCTTTATTTGACTAATATAAATAATGCATAAGTAAAAGCTGATGACGTGGCCGCTAATGGTTTTTAATTCATTGTGAGTGTAATTCATTATTTTTCCAATTTAAAAAAAAAAAAAAATCATAAGTAATAGTAGAAAATAAAGTTATTCCGTTGAAAATTAAAACAAAAATAAAAAGCAGAAAAATATACACTTCAAACAAGGTTTTCTAGAAAGTCCTTTTACATTTGCAGTTAATAGCTTTTATTTTATGCTTTAGAAAATGAAATGTGAATCAACACTTTTTTTGGATACCTAGGCCATCTATAATACCTTGTAGTCTGTTTCGCAGAGAACAAATAAATTTTTGAACATTGTAGTCATGGGGTATCTTGTGCCATTCCTCGAAACTAGCGTTTTTGAATATTTTTTTGCAACTTTTTCTTTAAGCGATAAGAAAAATCGTATTAATACCCGGGCTTTGGGCTGATGTTTCCAATACTTTATTGCATTGAAAATGCAGACTTTGACCATATTAGCCTTATGTTTTGGATCGTTGGCCTGGTAGAATTGAAACTGAGGCTTGTGGTCAACAATGAAGCTACATTTTGTTGGAATATTATAATACTGTAGGGCATACATCTTACTATATCTTCTGTAAACACCAAATCACCCTTTCCCTTGCGGGATATGCATCCCCATACCATGACTGAAAGTTTCCCAAATTTCACTTTCGGTAGTATTCCGCCTTTCCAGTTTCTGCCTCCACACTCTATTGGGCCCATCGATGTAATACCGAATGATTTTAGCCTCATCACAGAATATCACATCTTCCCAGTAGCTATCTCGCTGAGTTAAGTGCATTCTAGCTAAAGAGAACCGCTTGATAGAACCGCTTGTGCAGAAAGCAAACGCTTCTTTCGAGCAACTTGTGAAGTATAATTGTGTTTATGCAAAACTTGCCGGACTGTTTATGAGAATCTTCGGCCACACACTAATCTGTAAGCTTATTAGCAAGATTTCTTGTCGAAATCTGCGGATTTGCCGTTACTTTTCTCAACAAAATATCTCAGCGTGGTCAGGTATTTTCTGTAGTCCTCCTTTTGCCGATTTTGGCTTCAGTCTATTTTAATTTTTTGCCTGATTTATGTTGTTATAGGTCTCTGATAACTGTTGCACACGTTTCCCTATTGTATAATTATAATAGACCGACTGAGACACCACAATGTTCGTTCCAGACATTTTGATATTTTGAGCAAATTACTTTACGGTCATTTTATGACTGATCGATGACTAGCACATGTGCCGCGATTCATTGAAATAACGGGTTATCAAATCATCCAAGCAGAAGATGCCGAAAATTGATGTGTGAAAACTGTTTCTTGACTGCTGACAGAAGCATTTGTTTTGTTTTTGTATTTATGTTTTTGCTTACTTTGGCGGATTCCACGTTACGAGGTACTGACAACTATGTAAGTTAATAAAATAATTTTGAAAGTATAGTTTTAATTTAAGCAATGGAAAGAACTTGGATAGTTTAGTATGTTAAAACATTTTCTTGCAAAACTATATGTATAACAAAACGATCAGGATGTTGAGAGATAACTGTCTGTCATTTCACACATCTACGCATGCACGCATACATCGAATATCATAACGAAATTCGAAACTTAAGTTTTCTTCTCTCTCAATATCCTGTAATTTCATTAGCAACTTTCATTTCAACAACTTTAAAAAATGAAAAATTTCAGTATCTCTATTAAACAAATTTGCTAAAGTCGGTTTACTGACGATAGTTTAACGTGACAACGTCATAAGAAAATATTGATGGAATGGTTGCAATTTTCAAAACAAAATTTTAATTTTATTTGTTTGATAGATATTTTGTATGGATATAGAGGAGGAGGTAAATGGAATTGGAATGGAATAGGTCAAGTTATATTTACACTAACGTGAAAAATGACGAAACATTTATCAAATTCATGAAAGATATCTTCAATTTCGATTGTGCATCAGACGTTAATAAGCCAACAACACTAAGAGGCACCATCATCGATTTGCCTTTTTCAAGACACTTTACACTCGAAACAATCCCTTTCATTTCCTACTTTTTCTATCATCGTCCTATTCTCAACAGAGAAATAGTTCATTACCATGCACACAGGAAGAAGGCATATGCAAATACAAGTATGTGAAAATGCGCATATACATACATATACATACATATATATGTATGCTCACTCAAGTAGGACAGAGCCAGATGTCGAACGTTGCCGAACGCAGGGGCCGATTGTGCTCTTTGTCGTTCGTTCCGCGCTCTCGCTTGCAGTTCAAGCACATTAGCTTACATTTGCTTGCGTACGGAATAGATTCGAATATTTGATATGTCCATATAATTTGTATGCATCTTTACATATAGATTTGTTCTTTTTGAAAATTGCGCGAAATTGTATATGTATATGCATGTTTATATACATATATTAGTATACAACATATCTTATAAGGTATGTGGTAAATATTATTGTACCATACATTTTTTCCTTCATATATAATAAAAAAATTAATAATAATAACATTAAAACAACAGGTATTATTAACAAACTTGGTTTTATTTTAAATTCTTCAAGTAAATCAAATTAACAATAATCAATAAGAAGGCATATGCAAATACAAATACGTGAATTTATATATGTACATTTGCGCATATACATACATATATACGCTCACTTAAGTAGCAGAGAGCAAGATATCGAACGTTGCCGTTCGTTTGCTTTGTCGTTCGTTCCGCGCTATCGCTTGCAGTTCATTCAAGGTAACGGCAATGAGCAAGGTAACGACAAATGAGCAAGGTAACGACAAATGAGCAAGGTAACGCCAAATGAGCAAGGTAACGACAAATGAGTAAGGTAACGACACATTTTTTCGTGCGTGCAGCCTGCTAAATCGAATTATAAGACGTTATCACGTCAAACAATAAATAGAAAAAGAAGAATTGATATTGGCAGATGCGATTGTTGGGGCTTGGCAACGGAATGTAAAATTTGGGATCCTTTTATGTTACTATATTAGTAAAGAGAAAAATAATTTTTTTGATCAAAGTCCAATTTAAAAGGGAATATTTTTAGTGATTTTCTTATATTTCTATGTATTTTCTCATTTTAAACCCCTTATCTATAACAATTTGTTACTTTTCGATGCCTAGCATCAGAATTTATGTAAAGTAAAGAGGGACAACTCAAAGGGGGTACTATACAAATTGTTCATGAGAATAAACATTGTATTGCCTTCAATTTGAAACATCTGTTGGAAAGGCGCTTCTAGTTCAAAATTACTAAAGTTTTTTCCTCTTTCTGGGGTAAATCGTCACCTGTCACCTGAAAGATCCTTACAGATATACAAACACACGGAGGTGATCAAATAAATTATTGACCATGGGTGCGCGGTCCGAAGCTACATATTGTATATGTATATTAGTACGCAGGTGTCTAGTGAATTCGATTTTAAGCTGCCGAGTGCCATCTGCTTGCTATCACAATAGTCTGCCCTACAGCACCAGGGGAAGTTCTCAATGCTGAATTAAGTCTGCCATCCCTAGTTGTATTCTTTTTTGGAGGTGCTTCAAAATCTATTAAAAGGCTGAGATCTTTGGAGTATGGTGTAAAAACCGTACCTTGCCTAGAAATACAAGACATACCTTCTGATTTCCACGTACGTAAGTTAACTTACTTAGACCTCTTCATGTCGCAATACCAGACAGGCACAGAGGACTGAAATATTCTAGAAACTTTATGGATGGCAAGTCTTGGCTCTAGAGCGGAAGCGGTCAAGGGGAAGGGTGCAGGAGGAGACCAAAGAAAAAAATGTGCTTTCTACAAGCAGATGTTTAGAACTTCATTAAGTAAGAGTAAGTGGTAAGCTAAGAATACATTTCATTTTTAGCATTCTTTAACCACGTGGAAGATTGGGAATATAGAGGAACTTTAGAGAGTCTATTGTAATTATATAGCGAAATCCATTGAAATGAAAGTTCGGATAAAATCATGGTGGGTGCAGTGAGAGGGCAAATATTCTTCACGCATAAGGCATAGTTAGGAGAAGTAAGAGTTCTTAAGCGTACTTGTGTCAGTGTTCTGAGGCGACTTGCGTTATTCTTCTGTGATGAGGGGTATTTAGTCACCGCTAATGACATTTATAGGACTATACTATCGTTCTACACTAAAGATGAAATTAACTCTGGCTTCTGGTTCATCGGTAGTCCTTCGGGTGTAGCAGTTGGCGTACATGTTGCTGAGAGATTACCGTTTATTTTCGATAACAACTCATTTCGATAACAACAATTATCGCACAGACCGTATGTGATATCTACTTGTGTACATGGAAATGAATTATTGCATGAAGTTATGCAAATAAATACTCTTTCTGTATATATGATCTGGTATTCGCTGGATACTTATAGGCACTTTGCTGCATAATTTCACATTATTTGGTATAATTTTCATTATTTATTCTGTATATGAATAGCTGTATGGGTATGTGATCAGTAACTTGCATTTGCACCTATGGCGCAATACATCTCTATTTGCGCAATTCGTTTATTGTATTTTTTCATTATTCATTTGGCATTATTTTGAAAGCTTCATTATCAGTATTCTCTTTATATGGCTTAAATTTTTTCCCTTTCGAAAACTCAAATTACCAAGTTAGGGTGCCCGTTTTAGCTCTATTATATGTCTGTTGTAATAAATGTTAAAATTTAATCAAAATACATTTTTAGAATATTATCTTTATTCGCTTTCCCTTATTGCAATCTTTTCATTCATCCTTGATTATTCATATTAAAGTTAAATATAAATGGTAATGTCTCCGGAATACAACTTCCCTGCAAATGATTGAGTAAATGGGGTAGTGTTAATAATTAACCAGCTAAGAGAAATACAACAATAAAAAAACAAACATAGTGAAATTCTGTAGAAGAAATTTAGAAATGACGAGTAGCAGCATTGGAAATCAAACCAGCCAACAAACTTTTCAAAAACTTTCGCAACTTTCGTCCACCAAAATGTGGCTAAATGTCAAATGTTGGCAATATTTATAAATAACGAAAAGTTTACAGGACAGTAAATAAAACTTGTGAAGAATTTTAAGTCGAATGAGTTGGACTTGCCACACAAATCTGGTCCAACCGCAAAAATTACATTTGCGGGTCGACAAAAGTGATTGTGATTGTGTTTGTATAAGACGATACTTAGAACTCTCTATATAGGTTGGTGTGTGTTAGTGGATGGACGATAAATTAAGAAGTTGGGCGTACACAATTTTAATAATCAGTAAGACTGCAAACTCTCTAATCTTCTCTTCTCTTCTTCTTAATTGGCGCAATAACAGCTCATGTGATTTTGACCGAGTTTAACAAAGCGCGCCAGTCGTTTCTTTGTCGTGCTAACCGGCGCCAGTTGGACACACCAAGTGAAGCCGAGTCCTTCTCCACCTGATCTTTGCAACGCAGAGGAGGCCTTCCTCTTCCCCTGCTACCACCAACTCGTACCGCATCGAATACTTTCAGAATATTTCGAATACTTTGTGTCCATTCAGACGACATTACCCACTACATCTTTATTCGCTGCGTTATGTCTATGTCGTTATAAAGCTCACCCAGCTCATCGTTCAATCGCCTGCGATATTCGCCGTTGACAACGTGCAAAGATCCAAAAATCTTGCGCAGAATTTTTCTCTCAAACACTCCAAGCATCGCAAGATTTAGCGTATTGTGTATATCTGGCCGATTGTGGATTTTCCAGGTCTAAAGTCACACTGATAAGGTCCAACCAGCTGGTTGATGGTGGGCTTCAGCCTTTCACACAATACGCTGGCTAGAACCTTATATGCGGTGTTTAGAAGACTAATCCCGCTATAGTTGCCACATATTGTAGGATCACCCTCCTTATGGTTTTGTCAGAGCACACTTAAACTTGAATCGGCAGGCATTTTTCATCCGACCATATTTTTTATAGAAGCTGATACATGCAGCTTACCAGCTCCTCGCCGCCATGTTTGAATAGCTCAGCCGGCAGTCTGTAGACGGGAGGCTTTGTTGTTCTTTAGACGCGTTATCGCTATTCTCACATCGTCATGGTCAGGTAGCGGAACGCCAATTCCGTCGCCGACGATTGGGGTATTGTGATCTTCACATTCTCTGTGACATGCGCAGCTATCACTGTTTAACAGGTTCGAGAAGTGCTCTCTCCATAATTTAAGATTGCTCTGGATGTCGGTCACCAGATCGCCGTCTTAATTTTTACAGGAAAACACCCCGGTCTTAAAACCTTCTGTGAGCCGTCGAACTTTCTGGTAGAATTTTCGGGCGTTGTTCCTATTGGCCAGCATTTCAAGCTCCTCGCACTCACGTATTTCGGTCTCTAGTTTTTCCTGTCTGATAATACGTCTCTCTTCCTTTCTCAGCTCCCGGTAGCGATCCCACATGGCTCGCGTTGCGCCCGATCGCAACGTGGCTCTATAGGCGGCATCCTTTCTTTCGGCGGCAGCATGACATTCCTCGTCGTACCAACTGTTTTTTCGGATGCGCCGGAATCCGACAAATGTTGCTCCATTGCTCGTGCATGTCGAATTGTTGGGCAGTACCATCTGAGAGCAGGAGGAAATTCGAGTGGCGAATCTTCTGGCTGTCTATTGTGATTGCAGCTTTTCGATGTTGAGCAACCCTTGCGCAGTTAGGTGTACGTTTTTTGCTGCACAGAGGCGTGTGCGTAGTTTGACTGCAATAAGGTAATGATCCGAGTCGATGTTGGGTTCTCGGATCGTACGTACATTTAAAGCTCTAGAAACGTGTCTTCCATATATCACAGCATGATCGATCTGGGTTAGTGTTTTTTGATCAGGAGACAGCCACGTTGCTTGGTGTTTCTTCTTTTGCTGGAATCTGTTGCCATGTTTCGGGCCCCAGCGAAGTCGATCAGCCTCTGTCCGTTACCGGATGTTTCGTTGTGCTGGCTGAATTTTCCGACTGTGGGACCAAAAATTCCCCCCTTGCCCACCCTCGCGTTGAAGTCGCCAAGCACGATTTTTATGGTGTGGCGGTGGTAGCACTCATAGGAAAGTTCCAGCTGCTCATAGAAGGAGTCTTCGATCGCATCGCCCTTCTCTTCCATCGGGGCGTGGCGCAAATGAAGGAGCTGTTGAAAAATTGCTCTTTGATGCAGATTATTGCGAGATGCTCGTCCACCTGAGTGAACGACAATACTTGGCTACAAAGTCTCTTTCCTAGTTTTTTTGAAGGATCGTCATCTGTACAGGAAGTTCTCATCCGAGGCTTTGTTCTTATTTTCATTGGTTGGAAATTTGACGGGTCCCAAACCCAGCGCACAACCAGTATCCTAGGATGGTTCGCCTTTTTACGTCGGCTTACTCTCGAACGGGTGTTCGGAAGCTACCCAGAGGATACTTGGGCTGATCCCGGAAGTTGTGAGCTGCTTGAACCATATGCAGAAGAATCGTCGTGGCCACTTCCAAGTGAATGGCGATCAGTAACTTTCCCTACTTGCGTGAACTTCTACATATGGAACTATCCTCACTAATACTTAGGTAAATTCCTTAAACGGCTCCGGTCTACTGTTAGTTTTTATATTTGTTTTCCCTCCTTATTCTCCCTTAGTAGAGCTTAGCATACAGAGAACATAAACACAAGTAGAAATTAAAACAAGCGGTCGTTTTGTTTCAAAAAATTTAATGGAATTAGGAAATAATTGGCATAAATCGAGTTTAACGGAGATTGCAAAGTTTAATTAGTTGACTTTACTGCGTCTATGAAAAGAAAAATATTCTGGAGATGAATTTAAATTCATCGTATTCCAATAGGTGCATAACTCCTACCAGTAGCATTAATACGCGATGTTGGAACTCAGTAACGGAATGGATAGTGCCATCCACACAAAAGGTTCTATATTAATAATTTCGCCAAGAATTATCGAATTTATGAAAAATCAAGAAAGAAGAAAAATTATAACAGCAGAATGCTTGATTAATATTTTCAGGCCATATATTGATACTTATTGATCTATTAGTGTATGATAAAGGATGTTTGCAGGGCTCCAGTAAGAAGCAAATCAACGAATAATAACTAAAGAAAGATGTGCGTCTTGAAATTGTTATAATTTTTATAATCCTGTGTCTTGCAGTCACTTGCTGCAATTAACTGTAATTGTTAATACCCAGTTTTAAGGTAATTTTAGAGGTAAAATTCGGGACTTGTTGCTGATCAGAATTGTTTTAAAATCAGGATGTTCTCAAAGCATTTCGGGACGCCGTGACATTATTTTCTTAAATTCACATTCAATAAGTCGAATGTTTTGTTTCAGAAAAACTAGAAACATTTTAAAAAACAATATAAAGCAAATATTTAGCTTAACAAAATTTATAAATTAGTGTCAACTAATTTCGGCATATCCGGTATTTATTAAAAACGAGATCCAATAATTAAGAAATCCTGACTTATCGGGATCGTCGATATTGACATCTCCAGAACACATTACAGTGTATACAGGCAAAAAATAAAAAATTTATTTAATATACATAAAATAACATCGTGCGTACGAGGGGTGCCTTTTATATGTCGGGATTAGAGAACAAAAACAAATTTTAATCATCGAAAATCACTTTATAGTTTTTCAAAATATTCTCCATGAAAATTTATACACTTTTGCATGCGTTTGAACCAATTGTCGAAGCACTTTTGCCACTCTGAATGAGGTACCTCCAAAACATGCATTATGAATGCCGCAACCGCTTCTTCAGGTGTCGAAAAACGTTGACCTCTCAGTTTATTTTTTACGTACGGGATTAAAAAGAAGTCATTCGGTGCCAAGTCAGGACTATTCGGCGGATGACCCATTAATTCGATGTTTTGGGTGCGCAAAAATGCAGTTGTTTGAGCCGATTTGTGAGAGCTTGCATTGTCCTGGTGAAGAGTGATCCGTCTTTGGCGATTGGTTTTCCTAATTCCTTGGAAGACAACTGGCAAACAAATGGTTGTGTACCACTCAGAATTTACTGTTCTGCGTTGTTCTAGTGGTACGGTTGTGACATGTCCAGTTTTTCCGAAAAAACAGGCGACCATTTGCTTGGAAGTGCTTCGTGCGCGAACTACTTTTGTTGTATTTGGCTCGTCTTGAAACACCCATACAGTCGACTGGTGTTTACTTTCGGGCTCATACGCGTAAATCCATGATTCATCACCTGTCACGATGCCATAGAAGTGTTTCGAAGCCCCGCGATCATATTTTTTGAGCATTTCCTTCGACCAATCGACACGAGCCTTTTTTTGAGCGACTGACAAATTGTGTGGAATCCAACGCGAACAAATTTTTTTGACAGTCAAATGTTTATGCACTATTGAATGTATGCTGGTCCCACTAATGCCTAAGATTGTCTCAATCTCACGATAGGTCACATGACGATCTTGCAATATCAGTTCGCGCACAGCATCAATGGTTTTCGGAACAACAACTGATTTTGGACGACCTTCACGAAATTCGTCTTGGAGTGAACCACGATTGAATTCACCATACCATCGATAAACACTGGTCTTTGATGGAGCTTCATCGCCAAAAAATGAATTAAGTTCATCCATGCAATGTTGCTGAGTTAATCCACGTCGAAAGTTGTAAAAAATAATCGCACGAAAATGTTCACGATTTAATTCCATTTTTGGACCGAGATGAATCTTTTAAGTTACTGTAAACAACACAAATAGCGCTGGTATTTCAAAACGTTCTGAGTACGTAAAAGCCAAAAAATGTCAAACTTTGCGATACAGCTATCAGTTGCCAGATTGCAACACCAGGGTTGCCAAATCCCGACATATACAAGGCACCGCTCGTATTTGAAACAACACCAAAGTGATAGCAAAGCCTTTTCTAATAGCTGCCGCGCGTCAGCATGCAAAAGCAGCTTCCGAGTGTATTTCTACCATCAAAAAGCTTTCCATAAAACACCGGCTGCCGTTCGAAGGCGGCATAAAACTCTAGGTTCCTCCATTTGTATGAAAAACATCAAGACGCATACCTCAAGCAGGTGGAGGAGCTTGGCCAATCACCCAATCACACTCTTTGCGCCAATTATATACATACTTCTATATATAAATGTACATATATTATTATATAATACATCTGTAAGTATTGCTGTCATATGCGCCTCTAAAGTGGCGCAAAAATAATTTGGGTGTCACAAATAATTTGTGTTGATTATTTGACAGTTGATAGCAGTAGCAGTTACAGCAACAACACAGCATTATGTTTGAATAATCAAATCTGGCCTAGCAACCACTGGCCACGAACCATTGAACTGTGCGAAGTCGCATACAACAAATTTCACTTAACTGACAACTATTTCCTCCAATACCAGCTGAGTGCTTCAGCTAAGGCAGCAGTTGTCTTATAGTAGGTACATCCCTACATGTACACAGGTATGTAAGGATCTGTGTACCCATAGCCCTCGTTCTGTGTCTGCTTCTCAACACCGTCTACGTTTGCGGTCATTGCAGCCAGCACGAAGCCAACCACACAGCTCTTCGCTCCATCCGTTTTCATAATACCCCAAACATGCATATCTACCCGTTTGGCCATTTATCTGTTTCCCTGTCTGTTACGCTTGTCTGCAGTTGTATTGAATATTTAAGTTTTTAACTTACATACTCACCCATACATATCTGCGTATGTATTGTGTGTATGTGCGCTTCATTTAGCCGTGCAGAACATGTTAAGCTGCTTGTAGATACTTACTCTCGACTTTATACGAGCATCCATTGGTATATACACTAATCGAAATAGAGATATGGCACATTGAACAAACATTGTTTGTTTTTGTAATGAAATAATCAGAGATTAAATTTTTTTACCTTTCGGCAAAAGTAAGAATGAGGCATGTTAAAGGATTTATGACAGCCTTTTATTCTACAAATTTAATCATTTTTTAGGGCGCAAAAGCGAATAGGTATATGCGACAAACCTAATATAAAACTTAAGAAAATAATGCATCTTAAGAAATTCCGTTATTTATTGTATCTGATACTAGTCGTCGTGGTATCGAATTTAGGAGTGACTGAAGGACACTAGGGGCGATTTTTGCCCATTCCTATTGAGGGGCTTTTCTAAGGCGTAATAGCGTCCGCCTTTATAAACATGCTTGCTAAGAATGCATCGGAGGCTCTCCATTGGATTTAGGGTAGCACTATCTCGGGGCCACTTCAGTATAGGAATATTTTTGACGCGAAAAACTCCTTTGCACGCTTAACGCAGTAGATTGGAACATTGTCCTGTTGATATGTCCAAATTCTTCTACAAAATTCAATAAAAGATTAGCCAAGACCCAGACAAATTGGGGTTTGCCACGGTAGCTAAAAGCACCCCAGGTCATAAGAGAGCCACTGTGGAAGTTTCGAGAGTGACGCGTTTGTCGTGGTTCGCGAATATCTATCCAATACTTTTGAAAAGCATCAGCCCCAACGAGATTCAATTTTTTTCATTGATGGATTGCCATTCAACAACCCAGAACTTATGATTGTCGCCCAATTTCAGTGAATCACTTTGTGGCGTGGTGTGCGATTGGTTTCAGCACGTCTATTTTGATATTTGAAATTCGAATCTTTAGTCAAAATTTGCTGTATTATTCTCTTAGTAATATTGAGAGGAAGTTCACATATATTTTGGTTAGTGTTGATGTTTTTATTGACAACCGTCGTATCTCTCCGTTATACCTGAAGTCAATTTGAGATTTCGTTCCAGTTCGTTTAATTTTTTCATATCCATCAAGATTTTTCAAAAAGTTGTAGATGGTACTATTTACTTTTAGTGCTATTTCGTCAACTCTGACTCCCGATTCACTATAAACTTGAATACTAGCACGCTCCTGGGTATACGAGTATAGCTGCGTTCCTCTTGGTGTAGTGTCGTAAAAAGTGATTTTCACCGCCTGAAAATTATTTGCTAATGGAAACTATTCAACTTACATGACTTACATTACAAAAATACAGCTATTTCGCTTAGTGTACATATGTGCCCATACTAACATGGATGTATAGTTGCTTCTAAGAGGCGGTGGTCGATCGGCGGGCCGGCAATTTGGCAGTCAGATCCATTTACAGCCTATCGGCAAAGTACGCACATTTTATAGCAAACAATTACGTACACACACACATGCATATACCTACATACATACACATATATCTACAGAGGTTTAAGCTTTCAAGTAACTTACCACTGCAGCATGTCGGTTCTTGCTTTAGCAGCACACCAGCGCTAACTCCACGCAACACGCATACGCTATGTAGTGCCATTTTACGCACTGACGGTACGCGCTAATTCATCTAAATTATTAAAATCTTGATTAAGTTTAATGTACGATCTGAGGGCATGAGCCTTAATGGGGCACACCAATAGGCGACTGTATTAAAGAAGAGCAAGAAAATAGTACCCAAATTGGCAATGCTGACAGAGAGGATATTTTCGTACAGTGATTCGTATTCCAAAACAAAACAATCAGGTGGAAATGCGACCAGTTATAGAGAATAACGTAAATGGGTACTAGAAACTCATGAAGATATTAGCAATTCTTAATGTATATTCTCGCCGGATTATTTTTACTAGTGGAATTTTCGCACAAATGGGGTGATCGACTATGTTATGCTGCCTTATGGAAAGTATTTTCACTGTAGAAATGGTTAAATATTAGCTACAGTGGCAATTCGGAAATATCGAGTTTATTCGCATCGTTAGGTAATATACTGCCCTTCAGAAGGGTGTGAACATCAAGAAACTTGACAAGGTGCAAAGACTACAATCTGTTCTGATAACCGGCGCCATGTCAACTACACGATCGAAAGCATTATCTGCAGGCAATATATAACGCACGCAGTGCGGCAATAAGGCTGAACACTCTAAACAAGTGGTCAAACACGAATTATGGTCACGGTAAAATCCTGGCTGCCACTTTGGGGCTTTCCGGACTGGTGGACTATGCACTCCCGCCTATACTTGCCATTACATCGTTTACGATCCTCCTACCCTCAAAGGAAGAGTGGGAACGGGACGACGTGAGACAGGGCGAGTCCATCCATGTATACACAGATGGCTCAAAGCTCGAGGGCAGGGTGGGCGGAGGTGTATACTCCGAACATCTGGGGATCTCCTTCGGTTTTCGGCTCCCCGACTACTGTAGTGTCTTTCAGGCTGAACTGATGGCAATAATAAAAGCCGCGACACTGATACTGTGTGATGCGATATCCGGAAATGATATGTACATTTTCACTGATAGCCAAGCGGCGATAAAATCCCTCACAAAACAGTCGACAACCTCCAAGGTAGCCATGAAATGCCGCACATCTCTTAACGAGATGGCTGAGTCATTTCACCTAAAGGTAACATGGGTTCCTGGCCATCGCGACATTGAGGGTAACTGTAGAGCCGATGAACTAGCAAGACTCGGCACTAAATTGTCTGACGAGCACATAGATAATGACATAGGGATACCCTTACAAACATGTAAGCTACTCATCCTTGAAGAAATTGTAAAGAAAGCAAACGAAAGATGGCGTAATCAAGCCACCTACAAAATCGCCCATCAACTGTGGCCGACTCTAAATGCTAAACGCACAGAATCTCTGCTAAGCCAAAATAAACACAGTCTTAGCACATTGATCTCAGTCATAACAGGGCACTGCCTAATAGGTAGGCACGCCCAAAGGATGGGTGTGGAAACACATGACTGCTGTAGAAGTTGTCTAGATGAGGACGAGGAAGAGACAACCTCGCACCTACTGTGCCACTGCCCTGCTCTATCCAGACGCAGGTTTACTATTCTGGGTAGACAATTTTTTAATGAGTTAGAAGACCTCAGTTCTATAGAAATCAGAGATATTTTAAAATTTTTGAAAAACACACACTGGTTTTAGGAGAGATAGGGACAAGCTCCCCACGCGGCATCACAATGGGCTATGAGCCTGAGTGGATCCCACAGGACAACCGCTTCAACCTAACCTAACCTTGCTGTTCGCTGTCTATACATACATATAAGTTTTAGTTCTAAGAGTGAGTGCATTTTATTTAAATTTTCAAATATTCGAGTAACGACTTGTAGTGTCGTGCGGAAGTTCAAATAATATTCCAAAATAGTGCAATAGACTTTACTTAACCAAAGCTAGCTTTTGTAAATTTCCTATTCCGCGTCTGTTGATGTTAAACTCTCCTTCTTATTTTATTTCAAATCCAATCGTAAATCCGCATAAATAATATGTAATCCCACTAAAATCACTAAATAAATAAAATACTTTGTTTTTGTGCGCATGATGTAAATTTTGATGCAGATCTCTCAAGTTTACATATTTCATTCATCTGAGAGTTGCATAAAAAATATGGCAACATAATATTTACTTTATTATCGTTAAACCCAAGGTTTTTTTGTGTATGGAGAATGAGGCTCGTTTATGCTAATTTGGCTTCATGAATTTTTATGCAAATTTTTCATAAATAAAAACTCACGTGATTTCTTTACAGTCAAAACTCACATAAAACCAGTTCATATTTTTGTTTTAGTTTAATTATTTAAAATTAAAAACATAAATAATTTATGCTAAAACATGCAATGCTCTGAGCCAATAACCGCGTATCTTGATTTGTGGAGCTGGATACTGAGAATTTGTGTATGTTAACTAAAATGCCAATTGTCAGGAATTTACTTTACAGCCGGTTCTTATTAACTCTGACAAATACGAGTATGTACACCCAGATGTGCAAATTAGTCATAACATCCAAATTCTATGATTATTAGTTTCATTCTGAGAAAGAAGAAGAAGAAGAAGAAGATTCAAGTGACTGTTCCAAAAAAAGGGGAAACACCTCGCCATGTAAAACACAGTCTGTTGTTACACCGCTGAATACAAAAGAGCAGAGATAAACTCGTAGGTGAAGAGATTGTGAACAATAACAGTTAAGGCCAGTTAAAGCCATCTGCAATTCGAGGAGATAAAAACTGTAGGTGCCTCTATTTCTAAAGCAGCTTCAAGATGCATGCACCCAAAATAAGGAACACTGGGTGATAATTTTACTCGTAAATATTAAAATACAACATGTTTACCTAAAAATATGGCTTCACTGGTCTATTTTTAGTATAACACAACTTCCCAAAGTGTTAATCAAAAGGAAAAAGGCCACCGAATGATATTTAAAGGGTGGTCAAAATACAAGTGACTTGTTGAATAATAGATTGCTTTGTCAGCTTTTAGCTGCTTGCAATGTTGGATGTTAGTGAATATCATACCTCCACGGAAATGAGTGGTTTTAAGCTTGGGTTAGGAAGTATGTCCACTAGAATTTCAAAGATGGGCTAATCATGGCTCCGACGTGTACACCTGATGTTATGGCCAAAGCCAAGATTGTGCTGCCCAATACCTTTACAAACTTGAACAAGAGAATTTTGAGGCCAAGATTGACTCAGCAAGTCAGCCAATTATCTACGAATAGTGGCAATTAATGAATCTGAATTTAGTATACCTCAAGAATTGCGAGTACGACATCGCTAGTATCTACTTATACCTATATATTTGGAAAGAGGGCACCTTCATTTAGTTCCAGCCGAAGCTTGAAGTTGTTAGTTTGGTTTATATTTTATGAATTTTTTTCGAAAGTATCATTACGAAACTTCCGTTTGTTGCCCAAGTTTCACCTGAAGGCAATAAAGACTATTATCAATCTCTACGGCATAATCATGGTGAATATTTTCCTGGAAGACTGGAAAATCTAAATATTGCCTTGCAATTGCACGCTTTTGTTGATAGCGATCCCTAAGAATTTCTCTTATTCTAAAGTCGCAACTTAAGGGAACTCATCTTGGCAGTGAAAAGCTGGTCGGGAAGGCTATTGTGTCGGTGATGAACGCGCTAATTTCGGAGGATTACCAAGGGTGCTTCCACTCGTAGGAGCAACATTGGGTTGGATTGGAATTCTTACTTCCTTATCAATTCTCCGTTTCTGCCGGCATATCAATCTGGCCGCGAAATTCCTTTTGTTGACGAGACAAATTTTCTGGGAGTGTATAAACGTGTCGCAAAGATTGATTGCCCAGAAATTACTTCAATGGTCCATTTCTTTGAAAACGCTGCTGATAGCACCATTTCGGTAAACAGAGCCATGATAACCGACGTTTTGACGCTTGAACTGAGGATATGGGCTTTGGGTTTCAGCAATGTCGCAAATACCATATGGAAAAGTATGGTAAGCAGTCGTCTTGGCGATGATTGTTAGACGTCAAGGGGATGCTGCTATTTCACTCTGTTTAGACTTTTTTGCGGTACTCTAAATAATTGAGGATGTGCTGCCGACCCGGAAATGATGCAGACTCTTACACCAGTTGAGCTTTTTGTGTGGTCTTGGAGAATCTGCCTCACAGGATGAGTTACGTACTGTGAATGCAACCGAAGTAGTCACATGAATGATACAATATAAATATTATATATTCTTTGAATTGCGGGATTGATTGTTTTATCCATTAAGTAATACTGTCTTTTTACAAGTATTTAACCTCCTTTGCATGCCAAACATTTGTATATGTACAAGAAAAGATATGACTGTACTTATGTACACTAAATAGTAAGGCGCCAAATAAGTTTGAATAAGATGCCTTGGAATAATTCACCAAAACTCGAGCAATCAATTATCGAGTGTCTAAATCTGTCAATTTGCTATTTCGACATCAAAGCGACGTTTAGCTGATATCTCAATGGCTAACGAAATTTCTTTCATATGCCATTCAACACAAATAGATATTTGCTAAATTTATTTGCAAACAAATGCTCTTCAATTCGCGTGGAAATGAGGAAATTTGTGGTCGTTTTTGGTTTTGTTTTTGTATGAAACTTGAATTGATTCTCTGCGTTTATCCACATAGTTAATTTCCGTTGACTATTTATGCATTTGTACGCATATTTATTAAGAAATATGAACTCATTTCTGCCCAATAACCTATGTATTGATGTATTTATGCTTTCGAATATTTTATTTATAAATTACTTCCGATTGAGTAGAAAATTCGCTCTTCTACGACGCTTACCACAAAAAGCTTATTCTTTATATTACAAAGCACCATAAAGCACCTGCGACTCCTCTTCATCACAGCAGAACCTGCATAATCTTGTACTAGATAACGCCATTGTGTTAAAGTGTTTATTACAGGCAAAGTGACCTGCACGTGCTCTACAGAGTAGTCTGAGGCCCTTTTTATCTAGGGCCAGAGCAGATTTTGCTCTGTTGGGATTGAAGTTCAAAAACTTTTTGGAGTGATTAAGGTCTCCATTTTTTGGTTTCCTGTTCTATATTCTTTTTATTAAAGCCGAAAAATGGGGTTGCTCAAATAAATAGCCCATCTGCCCCTTTTTTGGCACAAAAGTGCCCAAGTCAGTGACACCTGATTATGAGTGGTCAGTTTGTTGAGTGCATTGTTACACTCTATTAGGACTTTTGACTTGAATGTGAAGCTATTCAAGGCTTTGAGAACCGATTGTTCCAAAGTATTGTAATTTTTACTTTCTCGAACCCTCTTTGGATATGATGTCCACTGTTTGCATTATGGCGAAGCGCTCCGCATGGAAAATTGTGGTATCTGTGCTTAGTGTTAGAGATTTGAGTGCTCTAGGCCCCACTATTCCTGCTCCTGCCCCTTGGAGCGTTTTGGAACCATCTGTTTGTTTGTTTGTTTAACCATCTGTGTACCATTTTTGTGAGTCATCATTTATTCATGTTGAGTTAGTGTTTTACTCTTCCCTAGACGGGAAGATAACCTTGTATCTCTTTATAAAATTGAGTTCTGTGTGGTCATTCGCCTGGGTTATGCATACTGCATGCTGAGCCCTGTTCAAGATATTGAGGTGTCCAGTAAGATCACCCGGTTAAGTTTTTCTTTCATATGAAGAGAGAGTGCTTGCATAGCAGCATCCTCTTGTATTGCTAAATGTAGCGGTGGTAAATTTAAAAGCACTTAAATGCCAGCAGTTGGGGTAGTTCCCATGACCCCTGTTATGCTTAGGCACGCCAGCCTTTGTAGTTTACATAATTTTGATATAGCAGTAGTCTGATTTGTTTTAACCCACCATGTCAGGGCCCCATTATAGTACAATAGGTCTTAACATTTGGATGTAGATCCAGAAGGTCATTTTAGGGTTCAGACCCCAGGATTTACCCAAGAATTGTTTTGTTGTCTAAAGGTTTTTCGTTGCCTTTTATATATATAATTGGCGCGTACACCCTTTTTGGGTGTTTTGCCGAGCTCCTCCTCCTATTTGTGGTGTGCGTCTTGATGTTGTTCCACAAATGGAGGGACCTACAGTTTCAAGCCGACTCCGAACGGCAGATATTTTTTTTATGAGGAGCTTTTTCATGGCAGAAATACACTCGGAGGTTTGTCATTGTCTGCCGAGGGGTGACCGCTATTAGAAAAATGTTTTTCTTAATTTTGGTGTTTCACCGAGATTCGAATCTACGTTCTCTCTGTGAATTCCGAATGGTAGTCACGCACCAACCCATTCTGTTACGGCGGCCGCCGTAGTGAGCCTTTTACCCAAGATAATTCCTAGATATTTAACCTCTTCCTTTAGAGGTACGTCTATTCCATTTATTCCCAGGGTGGGTATATTTAGAACCCTTTTCTTGGTAAATGTGATAATAGTGGTTTTGGAAGGTTTGATTGATAAGTTATTGAGAAACTTAGAATAATATTATTAAATTTTCAAAAATATGTTTAGATTTGAACTACCTTTACATACGTGCACGGATATGTGATTCGAAATAGTGGCAGCTTTGTAGTTGGCCGCCGAAAGAGTGATAAGCGTGAAACGCTGAAACCCTGCAAATCGTACGCACATATACTTATACATACATATGCACGTTCGTATGCTTGTAAATATTTACATATATATCTATATATTTCAAGTTGATTGCCTACTTTCTCACAACTGGACCACAATTAACTAGTTTATCAATTAACATGTCAATATTTTCACAAAAGTGATACAGTTACTTGGGCCCCTCAGTGTTGTGAGAAAAATGCGAATTTCTTTGACTGCTACTTGGCATTCATAACAATAAAGACGATATCAAACGCAAAACTACAACACCTCCTCACATTATTTGCTTGTGTGCATATGTGTGTGTGATCATATACAAAAGCGTGTTAGTTACACCCCAAACAGTTAAGCTTTGCCCAAGTTCACCTGAGCTCAACTGATATCCCAAATCAAAATCTATCGAGTTGGCTGCTGCTCGACAGATTCATTTGCGTTTTTTTGCTTGCTTTTTCGGATTGAGCAGAAACAAAAAAAAAAAATATATAACACGCTTTGAATTAGATGAGCACTTTGTATACTCTTTGTGGTTAACATAGCGGCTAACAAACTAAGGCTGAATTGCTGAGCTGAGAAGAAGTCCGTTGCTGAGCTAAACGTGCACAGTTCGAGCTGTCCAAAATATTTTGTAGACGGCTTTCAAATGGATCATAACTGAAATCAATAATTTGCACTTACTAGTACGTTTTCGGCAGCTGATTAGGTAAAGCGCCTGCGGCAAGGCAGATACAATTTTTTTTTGCCAAATACCAGAGTAGTTATAAGCAAAGGTGTTAAGAAATTTGTTAAAAATTTAGAAAAATTAATTGAAAACAAAATTATAACAAATACAAAATGGATTTCGATTCGTTGCTGGAGAAATGTGGAAATTATGGACGTTATCAGTTTTCAGAAAAGTTGCTTAAAAATGTTGAGTTTTTATTGAACTTCCGTGGTAGAAGTCACGAAATATATAGGTTGTCAAAAAAGTCTTGCGGTATTTTTATTGAATTTTCAATTGTTCATAAAATTGGTTATAATAATGCGATTTAAGTCAAATATGCGCCGTTTTGTTCGATGACGAGTTCCCAACGAGATGCCAACTTCATAATGCCCCTCTTATAGAAGCTCGCTTCCCTATTGTCAAAAAACTCGGAGAGCCAATTTTCACAGGACTCTCTTGTGGACAACTTCCGACTACCAAGCTCGTTCGCCATGGACAGAAATAGGTGGTAATCACTTGGTGCGAGATCCGGACTATACGGTGGATGCAAAAGAACCTCCCATCCGAGCTCCCGGAGCTTCTGGCGCGTCACCAAAGATGTGTGTGGCCTGGCGTTGTCCTGATGGAAGACAATTCGGCCTCTGTTGATCAAAGATGGCCTCTTCTGCATGAGTGCTGCATTCAAGCGGTCCAGTTGTTGGCAGTACAGGTCCGAATTGAGCGTTTGGCCATAGAGGAGCAGCTCATAGTGGATGATTCTCTGCCAATCCCACCAAACACACAGAAGAACCTTCCTAGCCGTCAATCCAGGCTTGGCCACCGTCTGGGCAGCTTCACCGCTTTTCGACCACGACCGTTTGCGCTTCACGTTGTCGTAAGTGACCCACTTTTCATCGCCAGTCACCATCCGCTTCAAAAACGGGTCGATTTTGTTGCGATTCAGAAGCGATTCGCATGCATCCATACGGGCAAAAATGTTTTCTTGCGTCAAGTCGTGTGGCACCCATACATCGAGCTTCTTTTTGTATCCAAGCTTCTTCAAATGGTTTATAACGGTCTGATGACTCATGCCCAGCTCTTGGCCGATGCTACGGCTGCTACTATGCCGGTCTCTTTCGATCAATTCAGCGATTTTATCGCAATTTTTGACGACAGGCCTTCCGGACTGTGGCGCATCTTCGATCACCTCTGCACCAGAACGAAATCGGTGAAACCATCGTTGTGCTGTGGAAATGGAAACTGTATCGGGTCCATAAACTGAACAAATTTTATTGGCAGCATGAGATGCATTTTTGCCTTTATCGTAGTAGTACTGTAAAATATGCCGTATTTTCTCTTTATTTTGCTCCATGTTTGCGACGCTATAACTCACGAATGACTAAAAGCAAACAACAATTAATCAAACAAGTGTTAGCACGTGAAAAGAGCTTTCCAAAAAGCTCTAGCGTGAACCGATGCGACGAATACAACTAGAACTACGCGCTTGCAAAGACAAGCTTGCGGAAATACCGCAAGACTTTTTTGACAACCTTTATTTCAAGTTTTTCGAATAGCCTCTACTACCAAGTAAGTAGATTTTCTTATGAGCTTTAACTAATATGGCAGATGAAGTGCTTTTAAGCACTATGCTTTGCAAAGCCCACTCGTCGTGCATTCCTTTCAGCTCACTTTCTGTCCAGATTAACACGTGGAGTCGTTTCGAGAAGTCCATGATTATTACAGCGTCCCCCGGGCTCGAATCTTAATAGACAATGGCAAACCACCAATTAACCTCCCTAAGATATTTTTACCATCACAGGTTAATGTGTTTTCAATATTTTGCTATTTCTGATTTTCTGTAGCTCCCTTATAAAGAGAAAGTAAATATGAATTTCGAGAATCTCAAGATGTCAACAAACTCTCACGGCTCAGATTTGGTCATTATATTTTTGAGCTCTTAAAAGTACTCAACATTCGAGATCTTATACCCATATTAACCTATTTTTATGAAATAATCAGTGAACAAATTAAAAAGATGTTTGATTTTGAATAAAAAAGGTGTATAGCTCCTTAAATTATGCTAGCAAATATCCGTAGCCTATCTTAGCCGTATGCTATCCTCAATTTAACTCACGTTGTTATAATTTTTGGGCTTATAATGCTTAATAACCGCTTCAGTAATGTAATAAAGACATCCGCGTATCGAAAAATTTATCATATCGGCACCAAAAGTTTGTAATTTTCGTTTTCCTTTATATTAAACCCTTATAAGTAAAAAGTATTTTCATAGCGATTCCCAAGAAATGCCACATACATACATATATTCAAGGAATTGAGTGAAATTCCTTTTCAGCCACATTCATTGCTTCTTTAACAACATTTGATAAGTTTTACGCACGATTTGGGAAATCTGCACATTTGATTGACCGGCACCATTTCCTTTAATTCACACTTTCCACTTTTTGCCGCATCATTCTTATTGTATTCGATTTCAATTCCGACACGCTTTGATGTCGTCGTCTTTCAAACATTACTTCTTACATAATCACATTAAATGTCACTACCACCAGCCTAAAAGTATGCCGCGTGCACTGATTGGTCTAATAAATTTTCTGTTAGAATTTTTATACAATTTCTTCTTCAGTTACACATATTTCTTTTTTTGCTTTTCACAAAATCAAAATGTTCTTAATTTAAGATATTTTTCTGCTCTGTCATTAGGTATTAAGCTGCGAGTGGTGTGAGTTCGGTGCTTTGTGCGCCCTTTGGTATGCTTCATTGCTTACCTTAGCGAACGCGTGTTGCTTTTTATGCAGATATTTCATGTCTTTTTCAACTTGTATATCATCAATTTTAATTTTGCACCCCGCTTTATGGCGGAGTTAGATTGTCGAAGTGTTCGAATTTTTTTACTGCAGATGCGCTGACAAATTAAATTAAGTTGTCATTATTACCCAAATTTTTTGTTGTACATTTTTCCTCTTCGTAATATTCTTTTTGCCTTTCATTTTTTGAGCTATCCTAATTCTTTATTTTTTTCCTGCCACTTTGGAGTGTCTTTCGGTTAGAGTTAAAATCGCATTTCAATTTTTATTCAGTTATATCTTTCCTTTTGTAGGCTTCATTTTCTCCTTCCAAATGAGCCTTTCGGCAGAGTAACTCTCTGTGAAACTTAACTTAAATTAAGATTAACTTAACTTAATCAGATTCCATTATCATTTAGAAAATAATAAGAGTTGCAGAACTGAATTAATGAGGCACCTTCTTAGTGTGCAAGTGCTGACAATTGCTAACATTATTGGGCTCATTAAATGCGCTAAATTTGACTAATTTCGAATTTATAAGAATTTTTGTTTATGCGGAACGGTTACCGTTAACCTTGAAATTCAGCGAAAGACACTTCTTGGCAACAAGTCTACTCACCCGGAACGAAATTTGCGCTCAACAAAGAGGATTACGCGCGTCTTATTGGATGACATAGAATCTTGGATGACAGCATTGCCCGATGACACGGCCCATGTACTGTTTTTGCGAGCAGTTTAACCGAAGATTTTTAAATGTGACTACCATAGGTAATGGAAGGATGAGATGTTCAAATCCTACGGCGACATTGGGTTATGGAAGCGGGTTCAGATTCAGGGGGGTCCGCTGGCGGTTCAAAACTATTCGATGCAATACCCGCTTATGTTAGTAATTATCGAAAAAAAAAATCTTCAAAAGTAATAGCTGGTGCAAGACCTGGGCTTACTTGTAAGATGATGCGAGGAAGAATAAATGACTTGACTCATGACTTCACTAAGCTCGTCCCAAATCGTGGTTACAGCGGCAATTAAGGGGGGAGCCTGGCTTATGAGGTCTAAAAATTGCATCTCTTTGTGATTTTTTTTTTTTTAAGGAAAAAATTAATTTAGCACTGCAAAGTTTTTTCTATCTTTTAATGAACATTTAAAAAGTATAAAAAATTGTTGTACTGGTTAAAATAAGTAAAATGTTTAACATAGAAATTAGTAGAGCGCTGCAACGCTGGAGTTTCCAACTGGCGTACAAGATACAGCTCGTAATTATTATCTAAAGCAAAAAATTCAAATGGATTTCTAATTATCATGATTTTTTATTTTCAGAATTTCAACTTTTTGGAGGTTTTAAAGAAAAAAATGTCTTTCTATAAAAAAAAAAGTTCACTTCAACTTGGTATAAAAGTCTTGAATAATTTTTTTTTATCTATTTTGTTAGTTCAAATAGAAGAAAATTTAATACTGAAAGGTTCATTAGTTTTTTTTCATTCATGTACGCCAATTCAAAGAAATCATAAAAATGAAAAGTCGAGAAAAGAAGATAAAGTTTGTACTATAGCTATCCGGTCACAACGTAACTACCTAACGCTCGCCTACCTTTGGCTTTGTATCTACGGAAATATTGAGAATTAGGCTCTGTAACTTTGTGTGAATGATCTGAAATATATTAGGAATCGCTTAAAACGAAAAAAAAAATTGATTTTTTTAACCTTATAAACCAAGCTCCCCCCTTAAGAATAATGAAATTACACCCTCAACTCCTTTTGCTAAAATCAAATGTATCTCAAATTCATATCATTCTTAATGGTTAGGTTGAGGTGATTACCAGCAAAACGGGCAGCATTTGTAGGCAGTAGACATTGGGATGCCACAGCCTAACTTACTAGCTCACCTTAATTAACTGTTTACTTGTATTAAATTAGTTGTGAAATTCAGTTGTGAGTTACAGGGTGTTAACAATGGAAGTCAACAATGAGAAAATTCGGCACATTTTACAGTTTTTCTTTGATAAAGATGAAAATGCAATGGCGTCTTTGGCGCCGAAACTATAATAGTTAATTACGTGCAATTTCGGTTTCCTCGATGCCGTTCAGCCATTTTTTATGTCAAAGAAAATGTCGCAGCTAAAGAACTACCATGAAACAGTTTTAAACCATTTGCGCAAAATAAAAAATAAAAATATAAAGAATGGATTTCTTTTTCCCCAAACTAATATAATTAGAAAGTACTAGTTTTTTGCATATAGCTGTTTTATTGTTATAAATCGTCAAAAGAATCTTATAATGAGGTTTAAAAAAGTGTGAGTTTTTGAAGAAATTTTTTACTGTAAATCTCTGTACGGTTTACTGGCTTCTCACCAAAGTTCTTGCACGAATTAATTTCAGCAAACATTTGCTTTTTTAATAAACAAAACCAAAGCTCAAACAAAGCTCATTATAATAAATACACTCTCACGCACTTATAGATACACAAAAACATACCAGCGCCAAAAACAACAGTACAGAAAAAATGTAATGCTTAAGTTGCGGGTGTTGCAATAATCTATGGAGTAGAGGAGTGGGCAAACATTGTTCGCTTTTTTGCTTTTGATTTTACTTTTATTTCTCATCATCATCATTAGCTTCACAGTCTTTCGCAGCTGCTCCATTTAACTCGATCATTATTCAGCTCCTCCCAATTGGTGGCGCTTATTGTCCTTAGATCATTTGCGATAGAATCCAGCCACCCTTTCCACGGTCTTCCTCTGTTTTTTCCCCACATGTGTTCTGTGATACACTATAATAGTATATCTATTTTTTGGCATTCTGCAAATATGACCCAGCCATATTATGCGTTGGCTTTTATAAGTAGATCGAGCTCTTCGTTATATCTTACTCTGAGTATTTTCTTTTCGAAAGCTATTATTTGTGATATCTTTGATTCTTTAAGGGTCCATATCTCGCAACGGTACGTAAGGATTGGCCTGATTAGCGACTTGTGCATGCAAAGTTTCTGCGGTCTTGTTAACAGTCAAGATTTAAAGAGTTGCATATTCGTAATATTCGAGAATAACGACTGTGCCGTTGTTCGTGATGTTGTTCAATATACGCGAAATCGTACTTGCTCGGAAGAGCAATATTTTTTTCCACTACCATAGAGAGTTTCCTGCTGGGATGTGCGCAGCTAAAGAAAAAAACGCCATTAATTTCGCTGTTGCTATTAAAATTCCGCGGAAGTCGTAGAAAGCATTTTGCAATTACACAGCGATTGATAAGAGCACATACACGTTAAGCCAGCTAAACATACACACATACACGGCGAGTATGCATGAACATCGTCATACCCAGTAAACCTTTACGCTCGCTAATCCGCTTTCTCCTCCTGGCATTGTTCATTTCTTAACATCTGTCACTTTCGTGTTTTAAGTGGTGCACGTTTGTTTTTGTGTGGGCGATGTCGGTCATAACGTTTTATTTGTCGGTATGTCAACAAAGCTATGAAGTCAGTAAAGAATTTGACACCACTCTAAGAGTTATCAATTGAAGAAATAAAGTAATCTCCGCACAATTTTTAATAAAAGAGTTCTGCAATACGTTCAGGTACAGTTCGGCTTAATACGGCATTTTATCCGTGACTTAAATGCAGTTTTCACTTAACTACAGATAAAAGACGCATTTTACTCCTTCGTTGGTCCATGTGACATTTCTGTAGCAATCCTCAAAAAGCCCTCCAAGAAACGTACTAAGTAAAATTTTGTTATTTTCAACTAAACGTCATACCCTCTATTTTTTGAACTATATTCTACAATAATAATTTTTGGTAGTTTTTGAAAATAAATGTAATTTTTATTCGCTTACACCAGTCGTTTTCATAGGAATTTCAACTATTCTGGCATATACGAGGGGTGCCTTTTATATGTCGGGATTAGAAAACAAAAACAAATTTTAGTCATCGAAAATCCCTTTATTGTTTTTCAAAATATTCTCCATGCAGATCTATACTCTTTTGCATGCGTTTGAACCAATTGTCGAAGCACTTTTGCCACTCTGAATGAGGTACCTCCAAAACATGCATTCTGAATGCCGCAACCGCTTTTTCAGGTGTCGAAAAACGTTGACCTCTCAGTTTGTTTTTTACGTACGGGAATAAAAAGAAGTCATTCGGTGCCAAGTCAGGACTATGGACTATACGGCGGATGACCGTTGTTTTGGGTACTCAAAAATGCAGTTGTTTGAGCCGATGTGTTAGAGCTCACATTGTCCTGGTGAAGAGTGATCCGTCTTTGGCGATTGGTTTTCCTAATTTCTTGGAAGACAACTAGCAAACAATTGTTGTGCACCACTCAGATTTTACTGTTCTGCATTGTTCTAGTGGTACGGTTGCGACATGTCCAGTTTTTCCGAAAAAACAGGCGACCATTTGCTTGGAAGTGCTTCGTGCGCGAACAACTTTTGTTGGATTTGGCTCATCTTGAAACACCCATACAGTCGACTGGTGTTTACTTTCGGGCTCATACGCGTAAATCCATGATTCATCAGCTGTCACGATGTCATAAACGTGTTTCGAAGCCCCGCGATCGTATTTTTTGAGCACTTCCTTCGACCAATCGACACGAGTCTTTTTTTGAGCGATTGACAAATTGTGTGGGACCCAACGCGAACAAATTTTTTTGACAGTCAAATGTTTATGCAATATTGAATGTATGCTGGTCCCACTAATGCCTAAAATTGTCTCAATCTCACGATAGGTCACATGACGATCTTGCAATATCAGTTCGCGCACAGCATCAATGGTTTACGGAACAACAACTGATTTTGGACGACCTTCACGATATTCGTCTTGGAGTGAACTACGACCACGATTGAATTCACCATACCATCGATAAACACTGGTCTTTGATGGAGCTTCATCGCCAGAAAATGAATTAATTTCATCCATGCAATGTTGCACGTCGAAAGTTGTAAAAAATAATCGCACGAAAATGTTCACGATTTAATTCCATTTTTGGACCGAGCTGAATCTTTTAAGTTACTGTAAACAACACAAATAGCGCTGGTATTTTAAAATGTTCTGAGCACGTAAAAGCCAAAAAATGTCAAACTTTGCGATACAGCTGTCAGTTGCCAGATTGTAACACCAGGGTTGCCAAATGCCGACATATAAAAGGCACCCCTCGTACAGCAATTAGTTGTATTAAGTATATTTTGTCTTCTGAAAATAAACACAAAACAATCCTCCTGGAATCGGGGCATCAAAAAATATTTTTAATTGCTCTGAGAAGTATCCACGAAAGGGTTTGCTTTTTATCCGTTTTATTGCGAATGTAATGCAAAATTGCGCTCTTTACTCATCTCAAGCTCATATAAATTAAAATTCCAAAATAGATACATGTGTATACTTATAACTATGCACAGAATGCTCAGATTTGCACAAATGTTTTTGAAGTGATAAAGTCTTATAATTCGATTTCGCCGGCTGCACGCACGAAAAAATGTGTCGTTATCTTGCTCAATCGTCGTTATCTTGCTCATGCGTCGTTATCTTGCTCATTCGTCGTTATCTTGCTCATGCGTCTTTACCTTGCTTGAACTGCAAGCGAAACGAACGACAAAGAGCACAATCGGCCCCCGCGTTCGGCAACGTTCGACATCTGGCTCTGTCCTACTTGAGTGAGCATATATATGTATGTATATGTATGTATATGCGCATTTGTATATAAATTCACATATTTGTATTTGCATATGCCTTCTTGCTGTGTGCATGGTAATGAACCATTTCCCTGTTGAGAATAGGACGATGATAGGAAAAGTAGGAAATGAAAGGGGTGTTTCGAGTGTAATGTGTCTTGAAAAGGGCAAATCAATGATGTTGCCTCTTAGTGTTGTTGACTTATTAACGTCTGATGCACAATCAAAATTGAACATATCTTTCATGAAGTTGATAAATGTTTCGTCATTTTTCACGTTTGTGTAAATGTTACTTGATCAATTCCATTGCGATTCCATTTACCTCCTTCTCTATATCCATACAAAATATCTATCAAACAAATAAAATTAAAATTTTGTTTTGGAAATTGCAACCATTCCATCAATATTTTCTTATGACGTTGTCACGTTAAACCCTTCGTCAGTAAACTGACTTTACAGACAACCTCTCTTTTTCTTTCGAAGTTACTTATTGCTGGGAGATTTTTCTCGGTGTAAATTGCATAAACTTATGAAGAAACCGAGTTTATAAACTAAATGTTTCAAACAATCAAAAAATTAATGTTCAAAGTTTCTATGCAGTTCATGATTTTCTCTTGTGTTGGCCATTGTCCCTTTCTCAATTTGAATTTTCCATATTAATGTCGTTTTAACTACTGCCTTTAGATAGTACTTTGCAACTTGAGCTCGAAATATTTAATAAATAGGCTTTAATGTGATAAATACAATTTCTGATAAGCGCAATAGATAAACTCTGACTGCCTGCCCTCTTAGCTGTGAGTCATAAGCCTACCTGGCAGCTTAGGGTATTTAGAGTGGTGTAATCTTAATCATGAATATGGTTTCTGGCACGAAGATGGAGCTCCGGGACACAGAGAAATCTTTAAGTTGCTGTCGGAGCAGTATCCACTGTTTTTGGCACCTAAAGATGATCTGATACCCACAATTTCATTTGGAGGAAATTTGATGTTAGATTTCCATTTCGTGAGCAATGGAGCAATCCTGAATACATGCAGGGAGGTTTGACGGATATTTTCTTTACCGATGGGTCCAAGACTGAAATAGGGTCTGGAGCCGGATGGTAATAAGTATCACTATGCAATGGGGGGAATGGCAACTGTTTTCCAAACAGAAGTTTTTGCCATCCTGAAAATAGCCGAATGGATAATCGAGAGGAGATGGGACGGGAAACAGATTGGAGTCTTCAGTGACAGTCAGGCTGCATTAAAGGCCCTGAAGAACGCGAAGCAAACCTCAAAGATTGTTCAAGAATGTAAGAAGAAGCTTAACTCTGTCCCAAGACAAAACAGGCTTGTACTTATATGGGTTCCGGGCCACTCCGGTGTTCAAGGAAACGAAATTGCCGATGAATTGGCCAGCCGTGGATCAGCGGTACCCCCACAGGGGTCAGAGCCAATAATCGGAATCAGTTCCGCAGGAATCAAGAATTGGATCAGCGATTATGTAGGCAATCTACATAAAGAGCGATGGTCCGGTCTGGAACGCTGCAGAACTGCAAAGTGTTTTGTGACAAGTCCGAACAGAATACTGTCAAACTTTCTACTAAAACTTAGAAGGAAAGACATTCGGTTGATGGTCGGCATCATTACAGGACACAACCCATGGGGTCAGCATATGACCACCACAGGAATCATCGAGGACCCGGTATGCCTGTCATGCTGGGAGGAGGCGGATAGCACTGAGCACTTTCTCTGTGAGTGTGCTGCCTTTGCTAGAGCACGGCTACATGTATTGGATTCCGATGTCATGAGAATGAGTAATATTCGTTCTCTAAAACTGGAGGATATTTACAGATTTGCCAAAGAATCTGGAAAATTCTCACAGGACAGTTAGTCCTCTCTATCTCTATCTCTGTGTCTATTCTTTCCTATCTCTTTCTCTGATGCTTTTCTCCTTCCCTCCTTGACTATCTACCGCCTTTCCAGAGCTTTAAATACAATGGGCTCTTTAGCCTGAGTGTTTTAGGAGCCACCAAATCTCCTGGTACTGCTTGGCTCGACCTTTTCAAATTTCAATTTCAATCTTAATGCTAAATTTAGCACTAAGCGGTTTACTAGATTCATGTCTCATGTCCTCAACAGCTATTACTCTGCATTCATAAAATTAATCAACTAATTCTTCATATTTCTGTTGCAATTTTAAAGCAAAAATGGCATTTTTTTGTTTTGCTATGTTTGAAGTTTAGCTCGCAGTGGGCCAAACGCTAATAATCGGGAATGAGCGGACAAAGCAACGTTTCTTCACATTTTCTATATCTGTTGATTTGTATTGCATTGTGTTCTTTCTTCTTAGTAAATCTTATAAAGATGTTTTCTCTTTAAAGGTTCTACATCATTCTGATCTTAAATTCAGCCCACCAACCAATTATGCTTTATCACTAGATCGTTGTTACAATTCAATAGCCCATTAACAAAATATAGTTCTTTGGATATTTTATTGTATTGAGATTTTCTCAAACGAGAGTTATATAAAGTCCTGGAAAATTCCATTTAAAATTATTTATTTGTATTATTAATTTTATATTCTATCTGATTTGTATTCCTAGTATGTAACGTATGTGGAATACTCTATTGATTTGAAATAAATAAATAAATCGGTTGGAGGTATGTATCGCACTGCCTTTGAAAGTTTTAACATGTTGAAGCTGCGGTAGCCGCGTAACATTCGTGCCTTAACACGATTGCAGGTAGATGCGGACCACGCGAGCGTATTTGTCTGAACGCAGTGTAGTCTTTCAGAGGATTGGTAATTAAGTTGTTATGGATAGTACTCGTTGAATCTTACAGCAGGGCTCGTGAGCAAAGAAAACTCGATGTTAATTCGCCTTAAGCGAAGCGATTCCTTTCATAATCATTGCGCTGGCTGGGTAAATCTCAATTACTTCTCGCAATGGAAGCGAAACTCTATACGAATCTGTCAGTGAGAACCTAACGAGTGCTTTGGTTTCCTCGTAGATTTTCTTACACCACTTTCTACACGCAATTCTTTGGTGTTGTTAGTAATACTCCGCTTTTACTAGTTCGTGCATTTTCTCTTCACACATCCCACTTCCGGACTACGTGTTAGCTTCTGGCCTGGTTGCACATTTTTGATTAATCCCCTAACGCACATTTGCGCGGAGACCCACAATGACATGGACTGGCGAGCAATAGACCTATGTATATAAATACGTGCATATGTATTCATAGAAACAGTTATATTCATGCGTTTCTTGGTATGTGCTCACACACATACATATATTGCATGTGTAGTAATGCGCTCAGTAGCAGATAATTTTAAGTTGACATAGAGGCACATTTATATGTATACTTCCTAAATATGTTTGTCAGCTTATAACTATTATATATGCTGATGTGTACGTATGTGGTAGTGTGCTTTAGCCGCTGGCAGCTAAGGATAATTTGCTGTTTAGATTTATTGCATCACTGCGCACATACATATACTACACACTTATACTACCAGCATTCATGGCTGTCGGGGCAAAGTGAATTAGTTGGTACAAGAACCGTCGTCCTTATCAAGCGACACACATTCAGCTATGCATACGGTCGGCCAAGTTGACTACACGCAATATGTGGGTCTGTGTGTGTATGCGTAATATATTTTTGTTGTATGTACAATTACTTATATACATACATACTTATGTATGTAATTGGCGCTTACACCCGTTTTAGGTGTTTGGCCGAGCTCCTCCTACTTGTGATGTGCGTGTTGATGTTCTCCACAAATGGACAATTATGGTGGCAAATATTGTATATAAAAAGCCCTGGAGTAGAAAAAAATGCAAAGAAATTAAAAAATTAACTAAAAAATTATGGGGTGGCCTGTCAGTGTGCGCATAATTTATGACATAGACAGTTCAAGACTATGCACTCGTGTGATTTTAGAGAAAGATGCGTCCAATTTAGTTGCTATACATTTTCCTCAATTGTCTGTATACATAAGCACCATATATAAAGGGTGATTTTTTAAGAGCTATAGGAAAGTTTTTAGAAAAAAACACACGTAAAATTCAAAAAATGCATGAAATTTTTATTTAAATCGATAGTACAGTCCATATAATTTAATGTTTGAAGATTATTCCATGCAAATGTTGACCGCGACTGGGCTTCAAATGGTCCACCCGCTTAGTCCAATTTTGGCATACTCTTTCCAATGTTTCGGCCGGCATCTCACATATACATAAATGCTTTAATGTTGTCTTCCAATGCGTGAATTTAAGCAGGCTTGTCTGAATAGACATGAGCTTTAACATAGCCCCACAAAAAATAATCTAAAGGCGTTATATCGCACGATCTGGGTGGCCAATTGACAGGTCCCGAACGTGAAATAAAATGTTCACCGAACTCGCCTCTCAACAAGTCCATTGTTACGCGTGCTGTGTGGCATGTGGCACCGGCTTGCTGAAACCACGTGCCATGCAAGTCAAGCTCTTGCATTTTGGGCAAAAAAAAGTAGGATATCATTTCACGGTAGCGCTCACCATTCACAGTTACGTTACGATTCGCAGCATCTTTGAAGAAGTACGGTCCAATGATACCTCCAGCCCATAACCCGCACCAAACTGTGACCTTTTCTGAATACATTGGTAGCTCTTACAATTCCTCTGGCTGATCTTCACTCCAAAATCGACAATTCTGTTTATTTACGTACCCATTGATCGAAAAATGAGCTTCGCCGCTGAACGCAATTTTTCGATAAAAAAGTGGATCTTCGGCCAACTTTCCAAGAGCCCATTCACCAAAAATTCTGCGTTGCGGTAGGTCGTTCGGCTTCAATTCTTGCACCAGCTGTATTTTGAAAGGCTTCACACCTAAATCTTTTCGCAAAATTTTAGAGTTCCCATGGTTGTCTATGCCGCGGCAGGAAGCCATGTGAAGGTTAATGCATGTCCTCATGAGACGTGCGTACAGAGCCAGACCGGACGCAAAGACGGGAGTCATCTCAACCCCATTACAACATTTAACAACGGGTTTGGAACGTACTCCGAGGCCCGCCAGGGTTTGAACGGGACGGGGGCGGTCACGGCATTAGTCCACCAGCCATTTCGGTTAAGTTTCACCCTAACATACTCCGGTGGCAGAATGCCGCAACCACCAGCACAGGGGTCAGAAAATTTTCAAAACGTAAAAAAAGTAATATAGGTTGGTCCAAAGATGAGTGCAGCGGTCGTCACCGTTCAGATTATCAAAAACGGCCGCAAATCATTTGGCGCTATCCAGTGTGTAGCACGCGGAGGCGATCTGCTTTATACGCAAACGATTTTTACTGTTACTTTTGTAGTAACAATATCATGAGCTGAAAGTGTCCGAATAAATGTTTTGCAGCATTTTGCTACGTCTGCCTGCTTTCCTTGGAACCACTCAATGTGAGTTGAAATAACAGGAGATTAGTTTGCGGCAATTCATCAGGAATGTAACATTCTTACAGTGTCCCAAAAGAAATATTGCATATTGTCACAGCAAATATTTTGCGCAAAGCTAAAGATTTGTATGTACTACGCAGGGTGCACAAATAAATTGTATGACCACTGCATATGAAGTACTACATACCTCAAGTTCGTTCTTCATGCTGGTTTATAGGAACGTAGGAAAGTAGTTGAACTTATCAACTATGAAATAAAGTATACGCCATGGATGCCTTTGCTTATGTTTTCCCTTTGAAACTTTAGAGCTCTTTAAAAAAATAAATTGATAAGGTACTGAAAAACTGAGTATTCAGCATTTGCAAATGTTCTGGATAACAATAAAAGTTTATTTATAAAAACGCTCAAGTTTTAAAAATATTCAATTACAGCAGAGATTTTAATAACTTGCGGCGTAAGCGAATTGACTTTCATAACATTTATTCCTAACAGTTTTCCTTCTCAATGCAACATAGCACAATTCTTTGTGCGCTTTTCCTTGGTTATTAATTAAATTTTTTAAATTATACTTTTCTTCGGTAGTATGTAAATAAGATACGTTTTAACGTCTATTCAGATTTCGTTGGAAATATAATGCAAAATGAAAACACATTCGCGAGGTGACATAAAGGTCGACGGACTCGGCATTATTACACTAATAGCTCGATTTCCCCTACATGCGAAAGAAATGCTAGATGTTTATATCCATAGAGCCGAAAATTATCTCAAAACATGAAAATATCTTTAATCGTAATATTTAAAATTTTTCAGTGAAGTTTTCGACTTTTCTATAGGTATTTGAATATTTTAAAAACCCTTGTTTACAAACTAATATCTTTGCTCCAAATGCTTTTGTATATAAGTATGATAGATATGTATTTTAACAATGAAATAAGTATGTAAGAATTATGGTAGCTAATAATATTTTTCTTTTTGTTACAGGTAAGACGAATACTCTTCTAATCTTTATTTCGAAATGGTACATAATCACAGATAGCCAAGTGGCTCTAAAAGCCCTTCCAACAACCGCTATCACATCTAAACTGGCAATGATTGCCTAAACCTTCTCAAAACGTAAAATCAAATAGTAATACTGGGCTGGATTCCCGCACATAAAGCGCATGGAGGAAATGAAATGGCTGATAACCTTGCAAAATGAGGAGCAAGTATGCAACTTACCGTACCTGAGCCTTTCTGTAGACTCACAAAAAGCCACATTAATGAATTTCTTAGGAAATGAGAGAAAAGGAAATTTGCTACACACTGGCTAAACTATACGGGTCAGCGTCAAGCCAAACAAAGGAATATCTGGCAAGCTACTCTCATTAAGCAGAGTAGATCTGCGTCTTTTAACAGGATATATTCCGAGTCTTTTTAAATAATATTGGTCTATCTGAAACCAATGTCTGACGCTTTTGCGTAATGGTCATAGAAAGCTCAGAACATGTGCTTTGTGAATGTCCTGCGTTGGGCAGACAGAGACTTCATCACCTTGGTGGTACCGTAGTATCTCCATTGGGCCGGGTCGATTTGTGGGGAGGCAAAAAAAGCGCCCGTGAGCGATTTTTAAATCGACCCGCCCTAATCTCCATGCAATCTTTGGTCAAACAAATCCAAAATTGTGTTAAAATTTTTAAAAAGCCTGAAGCTCTTTGGTTACAAAATAGGTTTTGCACAATAGATCAACTCTGGTCGCAGTGCGTAATGGCCTTCTAATAATACCTAATAATAAATATTAATTGTATAGTGACTTTTTTTTTTTTAAATATTTTAATTTTCGTACAATATGAAATATTGCTGATATTTAACATACCAAAAACGTTTCCTTCCATACATTTTTAAGGAATAACTCTGCTATTGAAAAACTTATTTTCTGCTACAATTTCATACCTTACCTTAGAAAGAATATGTATATTAGCAAAAATTATATAAACTGTTTGCGATAGTATTTCTGAAGACACAACATCAACAGCCAGGCATTAAGTAGATAGATGTTCGAATGTCTGGCTGGCTTTTTAGAGCTTTTTAAGATATTTATAAAAAGGAAAACGAATTGATAAAAATGTTCGCAGCAGCAAAAGTCTTTCAATGTTTACTTTTACAATATTTGCGTTGATTTTTACGTTAAATATTTTTTGTGATATTTTTATAAAAATGTTGATATATTAAGCCTGTATTATATAAGTAGGTCATAGCCCATACTCGTATAAAGTAGCTTGAATTAAAACTCGAAGAAAAAATCAAGAAAACTCATCGAATTCGATAATAGTTTAACAAAACTCTGAATTTTTTATTACATTTTGCCGAAGTTTTTAGAGTATGCAGTTTTACAGCTTACGCAATTTTTTTATCGCAGGACTTTGAGCATTTCTTAGTTAAAATAAGGGATAAGTGTTTTACATTTAATATTTTTTTTGAAACAATTTTTTCTTGCACAGGAATTACCATCTTCATTCTGGCTACCGTATTCACTTAGAATTTGAGTGGAGCCGCGGAAAAGTGGGTACAACTGCAGGATTTATGGGCATTTTTAGATATACTATTTTATATATATTTTAGACATTCTTAACTAATTTTTCATTCTCTCTAAACAGAAATGACATTCGTAAGTCTTCTAGAGCGGTTAACTTTAAAGAAGCTTGAGCAAAATGGAATACTAAACAAAAGTAATATTTGTTTACAGATATATCTTGAAAATAAGGCCCTATATTGAAATTTTGCTTTCATAAAGAATTTTTCCATTCAGAAGCTACTAGTTGTATTGATTGAGTTGACATATTTGATTCAATACCAGTCACACCAGACTAACTTTGTGGCTGCATATTGTTCGTCAGAAAGTTACTGCTATTAGCACACTATTAACGATTTTTTCTTTCACGATTTTTTATATCAACTGATATAGCAACGATATAATATAGCAAAAGGAGAGCGATAGTTTAATAAGAATACAAAAAAGTTAGATTTAATTTTTATTCACATTCGCATGCATATTGGTGCCTACATATTTACGAATATCGTGTACATTTTTCTATTTCTTTGAATCCTGGCGAATATACATACGGAGGAACTATCAAAGGTTCGGTAAATTGAATTGAAAAAAAGGATTCTTTCTTTTTGATTTTCATTTTTCATCTTCATTATTTTTTATCTTCGCCACATAATCGCCATTAATTTTTGGAAATAACAATTAGCAATGAACTAAGTTCTCCAGTGCCAGAGAACACAACGAAGTTACTTGTCATTTCAGCAATGTGAGCTGCCGCATTATCTTGGTGTAGTAAGTAGCGGTCTTGTTCCTCATTGTTCCTGTTGCCTACTAATTTTTTGAACCATTTTGGTAAGCAGTTTCCGGTATACGCTTTTGCAGTTACTGTATAAGAAGAATCTCACGAAATATCAGCAACAATGTTTGCTCTGGTGAAGTAAACCGAGATTAACACTTTTTTCTGCTGACTACGATCATATTAAAGTCGATAGACTCTCCATTTCGGAATTTTCTTAAAAAATATAGAGCAAAGTTTACTTGACTTTTGTGAAACCCAAAGAGCAGATTTCTTGATGCGTTGCAAATAATTATGGAATATTTGCGATACTGCTATAGCATTCAAGCCGAATTCACTAGACATCATTTCCAGTGTTATTCGTGAGTCCGTCAATGTTTCCCTTCACCAAGGCCACATTTATCTCGTCGGTCGACGAGTTTGGCCGTCCTTCTCGAGACTCGTCCTGCACAGAAAAATGTCCAGTCCGGAATTTTTGATACCACTTACAAATAGTCTTAGGAGATGGTGTGTCCGTTTTAATACAGTTTGGAACTCGTTGAAAATTTCCACAGGCTTGAGTTGACGTCGAAAGTCGTAAAGTATTGAGTAACGAATTTCCTGCTGCGTTGCTGGCGGAATTTCAACTGACATTGCATTAATTATTTTTTATTTGGTTGACTCCATTCCCATTTAATTTTTCTGAAATTGTAAATGAAACTTACCGAACATATGTTGGGCCCCTTTAGGAACATATGCGACTATGCAAGGGGATGTTTTCGCATATTTCTTGCTGAAAACGTGTGACAGCCGCGACGGCAAAGTGACAAATGAGAAGTACAGCAAGTGACTGATGGAGATTTATTATTAAATACTTTGTTAGAAGGAAGTGGCAGCCAGGGCAGGGAAGTAGCAAGACCCATTTCAGCAAATTGAATGACGAAAATGACAAAGCAATAAACTGTTTGCCACGAGTCAATTCGGAACACAATTAGGATAGTGTCCATAATATATACATGGGTCAATGGGTGGGTGTATGTAACATATGTGTGCATCTGTATATGTATTCAGTGGTTTATATCTATGTTTTATGAATTAAAATTCCCAAATATGAACTGCTGTCATCTAATAACTAAGCACAAAATGCTCCGATTTGCATTGAGGCTTTTACATTTTGAAACTAATATCTCCTAGAAGATTTGTCTTTACCGAAATTGCACAAGATTAAAAAAGAATCAATGCTATAAGATTAAGATAATAGAAAATTAGAATTTTTTGTTATTATAAAATAAACTGCAACAAATCACAAATAACTCAAAAGATTGGAGTACCGCTTCTTGCATCATTCAAATTTAGCAATTAAATTTTTTTATTATTATTTGTAAATCCAGAAATATATGATTTCTTATAAGCCAGAATTAAATATTTTAAGGCTAATAGTTAATACTTATCTATATAATTCAGTTTGTAATAAAAATTTATTATTTTTTTTTAAAAAACTGAAAAATCAAATGCCAAAGAACTTCAAATTTTAAAAAGTTCGTTCTATGTTTTATCTGGCGAAACATAAGAAGCATAAATTATCCCAAGGTGCTCCAGAAAGAATACCATAAATCATTAAGGGGGGAGCCTGGTTTATAAGGTCAAAAAAATCAATTTTTTTTTTTCGTTTTAAGCGATTCCTAATATATTTCAGAATATTCACACAAAGTTACAGAGCCTAATTCTCAATATTTCCGCAGATACAAAGCCAAAGGTAGGCGAGCGTTAGGTAGTTACGCTGTGACCGGACAGCTATAGTACAAACGTTACCTTCTGTCCTCGACTTTTCATTTTTATGATTTCTTTGAACTGGCGTACATGAATGAAAAACAAACTAATGAATCTTTTGAAATGAATCATATCTTGCTCGCTTCAGTATTAAATTCTCTTTTATTTGAACTAACAAAATAGATAAAAAAAAAATGTTTCAAGATTTTTATACCAAGTTGAAGTGAATTTTTTTTTTTCATAGAAAGGCATTTATTCTTTACCTCCAAAAAATTGAAACTTTGGAATTCCTCTCAGTTTTCTTAGTTCATCTAGAATAAAAAATCATGATAATTAGAAATCCATTTGAATTTTTTGCTTTAGATAATAATTACGAGCTGTATCTTGTACGCCAGTTGGAAACTCCAACGTTGCAGCGCTCTACTAATTTCTATGTTAAACATCAACTTATTTTAACCAGTACAAACATTTTTTATACTTTTTAAATGTTCATGAAAAGGTAGAAAAAGCTTTGCAGTGCTAAATTAATTTTTTCCTTTAAAAAAAATCGCAAAGAGATGCAATTTTTAGACCTCATAAACCAGGCTCGCCCTTAATCCACAGGTTTTTTTGTGGAATGTAAAAATTAATGCGCTCTGAAGGAAGAGGACAGTCAATTACACCACTGATGATGTCAAGAATGAAGCAGCGTGAAAGAATGCTGTTATTATAATTAAAATTGTGAAAAAAGAAGTAACATTTTCTCAAAAAATGTACGCTTATGTGTATGTCCGCTGTGCGCTAAACTCCCCAAACCAATTTTGGTTCATATAATTACAAATGGTGACTCTTAGAATCTCACAGTAAGTCTTCAAACATATTGCGTCGCTTTTCACTCCCACAGTTTGTGTACGATCGTATAATATTTCTTTCTTAGCAACTCTTTTAATATAATATCGTTCCGATTTTTGCCTTATAATTTCGCAAATTTCTCATTCTGGATCTTCTTCATAGTGCATCTGAATCAAAGAAAATACGACCAATTATAGTAATTATTATATTGTTTTAGGCTTCTTTTAGTTTATTAGCCAATACAAATTTCTTTCCAAAGTAGGCTTGCATGAACACGTTAGTCATGCGTTTATAGCATTCCAGCTCTTCTTGTATTTCTTGTACATTGAGAAAATTAAACAATAACTGTAATCAATTATATTCAACAAATATAAAAAAAGCTACACGACGGAATAGCAGCCACTTAAACTTTTGCCAGCGCAGAGTAATTTTTCAGCAGTTTTTCCACATTATTTTTTTGTTTTACTCTGCCAAAGAAAAGTTGGCGGCTGCAATCAGCAAGTTACAAAATACAGTAAAAAAGAAAATCAAAAACAAAGAAATACAGGAAGGAATAAGAAAACTAAGCACAGAAAGCCTCTTCGCTTCAGGACTGGCGTTTTAGGCTTTGATACGTTGCCAGCTTTTAGGCTTCATACCAGTGAATGTATTGTATGGCTGCAGTTGCTCATGAACCGTTATTACTTTGATTGCATTATTGTGCTGTACTTGCGTATGGGTGTGTAAATAAGAGTTTTTTATTGAAAAGTTCGCGGGTGATTTATATTTTGTAGATTCCATCTGTTTTTATATTTTTATAAGGTACAGCTTACAACTGTTGTTTGTGTGTACTCGTATATTAAAATTTATTTTCAACAAACTAAATTTCTTTATCTTAACTCTCTAATGCACAAACCTTAATTGAATTAAGGGTCCAATTTTTTTCTGAGATTAAAAAGTTGAAAATTTGTCGAATTTTTATGAATTGTGTATAAACTTTGATACTATTATTATCTCTCTCTTGATTATATGTTAGAATGAACTACACTTTAAAAAAATATAATTGAATATAATTGAAATTAAAATAAATATATTAAATAGTCAAAATTTGGCAATATGTGTGGTGCCTTTATAATTTTTGACATTCGTACTTTGGACTCGATAAATAGATTTTGAATTTGGTTCGTGAAAACGGAAATACATTTTTCTTTTTTAACTTAGATGACTTCTCTCACTCTATCGATAACGTTATTTTTATTTTCCGAAAATACATTCAAAACTGTATTTATAGTTATATCCGAGTTTTACTCAAAATTGATCATATTTAGTGATGAGTAAAGAAAATGCTTAAGTCTTCTTCAGGATTTCATTCACGCAACTGGAAATTGGCTTTAACTTCTATTGAGGCTGAGTTGTTTTGCCTTCCGACCTATCGTTTGTTCTATTACTTTGCCACTTCTATTCTATTGCTTGGCAATCTTCGAAATGCAGATCCAGGTGTTAAGATTAGCTCAAATGTTTTTGAAGCAGTAGTTATTTTTCCATTGACTAAACCATTCCTCCGCTTCCGCAAATTTTAAAACAGATATTTCCATTATTCTTCTCATGAAAGTGGCTCTTATGTGTCGACGGAATAGCCTAGCCAAAAAGGCAGTCCGTGGGAGAAAGCACATCGAGTGGATAAACCGCGCATAGTCGGGGCACTTAAGCTGGATATATCGAAGTATAAATGGCGCACCCTTCTTGGGTGTTTCGCAGAGCTCATCCTCTTATTTGTGGAGTGCGTCTTGATGTTGTTCAAATGAATGGACCTACAGTTTCAAGCCGACTCCGAACGGCAGAAGGAGATCTTACGGTACGAACAAGAAGATCTTACGTCATAAAATTAGGTTGCCTTCGACAGTTCCCGATCCACGCACTGTAAAGTTTCTTAAAATATTGGAGTTTTAACTATTGAAATTCACATTTGTAATATGACAGGGCTTCCAACAGAACTGCAAAGGGGCGACCGCTGGTTAAATTAGTTTAATTGATTTGAGCTAAGTTGAGTTGATTGAAGAGAATTTCACTTGTTCTGTAAATAGTAGTTATGTTTTTGTTGGTTGTGATATTACTATTCCAGCATCCACTCTTCTCTCCAAATTTAGTTGATAAGAACATCAAGTAGCGCACACTGCGGAGTAACAGGCTAGACATCGGTTCTTTGTATCATTTCTTCCAAGAAGCAAATTGTTTCCCCGAGCCCGAGGATGCGCCTACTTACACTCATGCAAAAAATTATATTTATGTCTTTGTAGATAAAAATGGCTATGCTACATTTCCGTTCTCGCCTCCATTCCTACGTATTCATTTACTCGCTCATTCATTACGTGAATATCTTTCGCCACAAAAGGCTGTAGCTTCAATCTTTACATTACTTGAGAAGTTTCGAAGTGGCCGGATGAAGTTAAAGTTGTTGGCTGTTGGCTGACTTAAGTGGCCCACTTCAATTTGCGGAAATTTCCAGCAAACAAAAGCATCAAAAGCGAGCATTGCAACAGCCAGCCTTGAAAAAGGAAGCAAATCTTTAGGCAGCCTGCCAAAGAACTAAGCCAACATAGGCGGCAGTCAAGTTCAGTGGAGTGGCCAATTGCGGGACGACAGCCAGCTTTTTAGCTGTTTTTGCTTGTTTATCATGCTATTTTTGTAAGTTGCGAATATTGTAGCTAATGACGTTGTTGAAATTTGGCGGCAACGACACTTGAAAAAGAATTCCCTTGTCCCGTTTGCGCAAATTTGGCTATTACAGGCGTGATACTAATTTCTGTGGCCACTTGTGATAATATTTGTTGTTGTAGTCAACAATGACACAACAAATGCTATTGGATACTTACCTAACTTAACTACTTGCTTTCACTCAGCTGCTTCTCCAGCTGCTAATAAGAAAATTTGGTAAGTGGCTTTACCTAAAGTGATTCTTCTTCTGCCTATCGCTGTATCATCATCTTACCTTCTCTTGAATATTTATTCGTGTGATTATTGTTACGGCCATTATAACCACGAGCGGCAGGCTTAAGTGTCTTAATTAGCCGGTCGCACCATTGCTCAGTTGAGTTGAGTGCACGTGTACTTAGAACCATTGCCGAATTCGAAGTGCCAAAGCTGCAAGCGTAAGTGATAATGCTGCATGTGTATCGCCCTAGGTTCCTAAGTAAAAATTAATGCCAGCAAAGTTACAAGTGAGATGCCTAATTTGCCGCACGCACTAAAATTTGTGAATAATTAAATGAGTTACCGGCTGGAGTTATATCATATTACTCGTAATAGCATAAGTGTACTTCCACTATTTTTTTTTTTTTTTTTTTTTTTTTTTTATTGACAATTGTATTTATAGTTAACTATAAAATACAAAAAAAGCTTATAGCTATGGCTACTGCGGCCTTAAGCTAATATACTGGGTGTGTATATATGTGTATGTAGGGTGTTAGCTAAATTTCATTTAAGATATTACAATATTTTAAATAGCTTATAAGTTTAATAATGTTCTCTGTAGAATTGTTTAAAAGTAGATCAGTAGGTTTTGTGTTGTTTAGTGATTTTCTGTGGTTTGTAAAATGTGTGCAGTCGTCTAGGATGTGTTTGATGTTTGGAGCTGAGGTATTGCAGTATTTGCAGATATTTAGGTCTTTTTTTATTAAATATTCGTGTGTTAGTCGTGTGTGCCCAAGTCGTAGTCTAATTATTTTTGTTATTTCCCTTCTAGTTATATTATGTTAGTATTATGTGTAAATGTGTATTCATTGATCGCTTGCTTCTTTGGGTTAACAAATTTGTACCAGCTTGTTGTTTGTTCGAATGTGGAGTGTTGTGTATTTTTGAATATTTTTGTTATAATATATGTTTTTTAATATCTGTGTGTAGGAGGTTCAGAGACATAGTTAGGGGGCGGTTTTGTGCTTCTTTTGCTGCTAAATCTGCTAGTTCATTGCCCTTGATTTTAGCGTGTCCTGGTATCCATATGAGTTCGATTTTATTTTTGAATTTTAGTAAGCAGTTTCTTATGTTGTCTGTATAATAATTATTATTGGTTATATTTTTTACCATTTCTAATGAGGCTAAGGAATCGGAACAAATTGCAAATTTTCCAGGTGTTTGGTTTGTTCCACTATTTAATGTACTGAGTTGGTTGGTTGGTTGGTTAGAGTGGTGACTCATCCAGAATCCTACTAGCGCTTCCGCACCATTTTGTTGCCACATCCTCGTTACCAAATTGTTTAACAGTTATTTACAGCAGGACTATATCCAGTCTGTGCGGTTTAGGAACCTAATTAGGTTGTTGACGTCTAACCCAGACAGCTGCTCGAGACTCTCGAACAGCGGTTTGCCCAGGGTTAACATTCTGTCCTTCCATAGGGCAGGGCATTCGCAGAAGAAATGGAAGATTGTTTCCTTTTTCTCCGGTTGTTTACAACTATGACAGTATGTATTGTGAGGGATGCCCATTTTGGCGGCTTGTTCTCCGATAGACCAGAAGCCAGTTATGACTGCCGTAAGTCTACAGGTGTCCTGTCGTTTCATGTTTATCAATTCGACGATTGCTTGAGGTTGTAGGTGGGCCATAACGTTTTGCTGATTTTGCATTTCGTCTGGTCTCTCCATCTACAATCTGCGATTCGGAGGTATTTTAGGGAAATTGTATGCTTTACTGCACCTAATAGTGTGAATACTGGTACTGCAAGAACGCTACTCATGGCAGATCCCCCTCTTGCCAGTTCATCAGCTTTTTCGTTATCTTCTATGTACCGGTGTCCCGGGACCCAAATTAAGGTTACTTTATGGTTTTCACTCAAGTTGGTGAGGCTATTCCTACTTTGCTCCAGCACTTTAGAGGTTGTTGTAGCCGAACCCAGTGCCTGGATTGCAGCTTGACTATCCGAGAGAATAGCGATATTGCCCTTAAAAGAGAAATCTGCGATTAGTAACCTACAGGCTTCCCCAATTGCTAGTACTTCCGCTTGGAAGACGCTGCTGGTATTAGGGAGACGCACAGATTTTTCAATTCCAAGTCTATGAGAATATATACCAGCTCCAACACCACAATCCATTTTACTGCCATCTGTATAGACTGTAGTGTCGAAGTTGTTTAGAGAGAATCCCTTATTCCATTCTTTTTTAGATGGAAAGAGTGTGGCGAAATTCCTATTGAACGTTACCATCGGGACGATGTAGTCAGTCCTGACCGAGGTTAACTGAGTTTGTCGCAATAATAAACTAGCGTGACCATACGTTTTTTCTTTCCAGCGAGCCGCTTCATTTAACCTAAATGCATTCATGGTTGCCGTCTTCTTTATATGTAGGTCTATTGGAATAACGCGTGTCAGTGCATTGAGAGTCTCTCTAGGACATGATCTGATTGCACCGACCGTTATTGCGCAGGCTGATCTTTGTATTATATTTTCCGAGTAATTTGGTATTGTACTCTCTCCCTAGAGCTTTCCACCAAACTACCGAACCATACGATAAAATAGGTCGTATAACCGCCATATACAGCCATAATGCATGCTTAGGTTGAAGACCCCATCTTTTTCCAAGCATACGTTTGCAGGCATATAAAGCAATTTCTGCTTTCCTTACCCGTTCTTCGACGTTTAACTTTTAACTAAGTTTGGAGTCTAAAATTACCCCTAAGTACTTTGCACTGGTTGATAAAAACAGAGTTTGTCCGTTGATATTTGGTAGGGTAAAAGTTGGTACCTTGTATCTGGTGGTAAAAAGCATAAGTTCTGTTTTACGCGGGTTTAAACTTAGGCCACATCCCGTGGCCCAAGAGTTAAGCTCGCCTAACGCCCTTTGGATGATCCCACTGATCGTATTTGGGCACAGTCCTGACACCATTAGCACCACATCATCAGCGTACGCAATCACTTTTACCCCACCTCCATTAAGTTTTATTAAGATTTTACTGATCACACATAGCCCAAGAAGTGGAGATAATACTCCCCCTTGTGGAGTGCCCCCGTGGACCTTCTTGATTATGTTGATATTACCCATATTAGCTTTGATGACCCTGGTTTCTAGCATGGAGATGACCCAGTTACTAATGCAACTGTCCACCTCCAGGTCTATCAACGCCCGTTGGATGGCATCTGTGCTAACATTGTTAAAGGCGCCTTCGATATCCAAGAATGCCGACATGGTATAATGTTTGCTCTCTAGAGAGCCCTTTATTGTTCGGATTACCTCGTGAAGCGCTGTCTCCGTAGATTTGCCTTTAAGGTATGCGTGTTGTGCAGTTGATATATCAGAGGTCTCCAAAGAGCTTCGGAGGTGCATATCCAAAAGTCTTTCAAAAGTTTTTAACAGGAAAGACGAAAGACTGATTGGCCTGAAGTCCTTCGCTGATTCATGTCCTCTTCTACCTACTTTTGGTATGAAGACGACCTTGACTAGTTTCCAGCTATCTGGAATATGGCCTAAGTTTAATCACGCTTTAAAGATTTCGTCTAGCCATGGTAGGATACAGTCCAAGGTTTCCTCTAACATCTTTGGAATGATCCCATCTGGAGTGGAGACTCTATTGAAAAAGAAAACATAGCTTTTCCCGATGAATTTTCCTGGTTTGTTTATTTATTTATTTTTATTTTTTTGTTTTCATTGCGAACTATTTAATTCTAGGGATCACCACGTTCGTCAATATCAGGAATCCTGCATGAAGTCTGCTTTTCTCAGTTGCCTTTAAATCATTTCACGTTAATCAATACACAGGTCATTCAAGCTGGAAATATTCTTCCAGGCACAGACGTTAAAAACCATCTTCTGATTTCAAAAGACTGTTAATGCTGAACGCTAAATGTGGACATAAATCTACAAAATTATCTACCTCAATACAACTTAGTGCCAAATTAAGCGTCGAAAGCAACTCTGTAATCTTCAAAAAAATTGGTTAACTTGAATATGTGAGCGCAATTTCCGAAATCCCCATGTTACATTATGAAAATCCCAAAACCCCGGGATCAAAAGTTTCCGCTAACTGTGTCATAACTTATTCTTCTTAAATTTATAAAAGTTATATTTCGTGACAAATTTCGAATACTGAAATCCCAAGACTACGTTAAAAGCATCTCGAAAGTCTGGGATCAACAATTGTCGGCTGAGTTTCACTAGGAGCCATGAAAAATATCTTAAAGTGTCCATATATTTATAAAAGTAAATTGAACAGGGGTTCTCTAACTTAAAATTTTTCATTGCCCATTCATCGTAGAAAACAGTTTGACCTCAAGGTAAGCAAGAGCGTTCTGCCGAACGACACGGAGTTAATCAAAGCATTATAAAATGGATATATTCCATGCTCTCTGAGAGGCCGTTAACCGCTGGTGGGAGCAGTGACGAACAAATCACAGTCAGGACCAAGCAAGGATGTCCCCAAGGGGGTGTTCTTTCTCCGCTGCTGTGGTGCTTTGTCGTAGACTCTCTATTAGGGAAGATGCAGGAACTCGGTTTTCATGTCCAAGCATATGCGGACGACGTCTGTGCGCTAACATCAGATAAACGCTTAAGGAGGCTATGCACGAAAGTGCAGAGGATCCTTGACAAAATCGATGACTGGTGCATGAGACAAGGTCTTTCCGTTAACACGAACAAAACAACCATAGTCTTGTTTACGAGAAAACGGAAATTGGATGGACTCAGTCTTCCAACACTGAAAGGTGTGACACTTGGTCTTTCCAACGAAGTTAAATATCTAAGAGTAATCTTGGATAAGAAGCTGACTTGGGAGGCACACGTTTCACTGAAGGTGAATCGTGCATTGAAGATTTTTCAGCAATGCCGTAGAGCCTTTGGCAAAACTTGGGGTCTGAAACCTGCTGTGGTCCTATGGATATTCACAGCACTTATCAGACCAATCATCACTTACGCTTCTGTGGTCTGGTGGCGACGGAGCATGGTTAAGTCTACAATCCGGGAATTATACAGGCTGCAAAGAAGTGTATGTTTATGCATCACGGGTGCCATAAGTACAACCTCTGGTGATGCCCTAAATGCTATGCTTGATTTGCTCCCCCTGGTTCTTAAGATACAACAGGAAGCAATAAAAGCAATGTGTAGACTCCATAAATATGGTTTCTGGCACGAAGATGAAACTTCGGGACACAGAGAAATCTTTAAGTTGCTGTCGGAGCAGTATCCACTGTTTTTAGCACCTAAAGATGACCTGGTACCCACAGTTTCATTTGGTGAAAATTTGATGTCAGATTTCCATTGCGTGAGCAATGGAGCAATCCAGAATGCATGCAGGGAGGTTTGACGGATATTTTCTTTACCGATGGGTCCAAGACTGAAATAGGGTCTGGAACCGGATGGTACTTAAACGATAGTAATAAGTATTACTATGCTATGGGTTGAATGGCAACTGTTTTCCAAACAGAAGTTTTTGCCATCCTAAAAGTAGCCGAATGGATAATCGAGAGGAGATGGAGCGGGAAACAGATTGAAGTCTTCAGTGATAGTCAGGCTGCATTGAAGGTCCTGGAGAACGCGAAGCAAACCTCAAAGATTGTTCAAGAATGTAAGAAGAAGCTTAATTCTGTCGCAAGACAAAACAGGCTTGTACTTATATGGGTTCCGGGACACTCCGGTGTTCAAGGAAACGAAATTGCCGACGAATTGGCCAACCGTGGATCAGCGGTGCCCCCACAGGGGCCAGAGCCAATAATCGGAATCAGTTCCGCAGGAATCAAGAATTGGATCAACGATTATGTAGGCAATCTACATAAAGAGCGATGGTCCGGTCTGGAAGGCTGCAGAACTGCAAAGTGTTTTGTGACAAGTCCGAACAGAAACCTGTCAAACTTTCTACTAAAACTTAGAAGGAAAGATATTCGGTTGATGGTCGGCATCATTACAGGACACAACCCATGGGGTCAGCATATGACCACCATTGGAATCATCGAGGACCCGGTATGCCTGTCATGCTTGGAGGAGGCGGATAGCACTGAGCACTTTCTCTGTGAGTGTCCTGCCTTTGCTAGAGCGCGACTACGGGTATTGGGTTCCGATGTCATGAGAATGAGTAATATTCGTTCTCTAAAACTGGAGGATATTTACAGATTTGCCAAAGAATCTGGAAAATTCTCACAGGACTAACTATCTCTATCTCTGTCTCTATTCTTTCCTATCTCTTTCTCTGATACTTTTCTCCCTCTCTCCTTCACTATCTACCCCCTTTCCAGAGCTGTAAATACAATGGGCTCTTTAGCCTGAGTGTGTTAGGAGCCACCAAATCTCCTTGGCTCGACCTTTTCAAATTTCAAAAAAAAAAAAAACCAAGGGTGGGGTAAGTAGAAATGTTTTAAGTAAAAAAAAAGTGTTTATCATTGTTCCTCTTTATTAAGAAGTTGTAATTCTAATTCCGGTTGCCCTCTTTTCGTACTTTTACGCTTTGCAAAAAGTTCGGCGTGTAATCCACGCGCTGCTACAGTCACAGCCGCACTCCACTTCAGCTTACCTTCCGGACTCTTTCTAAACTTAACTTGGATTAAAGCATACACTCGGCGTTGATTTGATTTTTCGTGCATTTAACATACGTTGAGCAATGCATTGCATTGACACACACGCGTAATCATAACCTTGTGTGTGAGTGTGGTACGGGTTGCTTACTTCTCAAGCTCGCCACGTTTCATTCGTTGGCCTTTACCACTTACCACTTCCTACTTTCCTTCATCCATTCTTGGCGCTATCTTTATATAATACTTTACTTTACTTTGAATGGCTAAATAATGATGGCTTTCTTTACTTTGGTCGGGAATACTTTCGCACCACTTACTTTCGCACAGTTCACACAGCCATTTTGTGAGTTCACTATTATGTGTTAGTGTATGAAACCTCTGAGTTTGTACCTACACATGTGTACGTGTGTTTCATATCCATGTGGCAGCTAATGTAAAGTGCGTTCGCGTGGCATGCGAAAGATTTTAAAATATGAAATTAATCACTGTCGTGTGGGGATAACTTGAAGAATGTGTATAGAATGTGATGTCAAGTGATATGGATTTGAAATTCTAAAATATAATTTCGTTTTACGGCCATATGAAAATACGAAGCGGGAACTTTTTACTTTAAGAGCTGCTAATTTTGAATTCCATTTGGTTAGTCTTTTATTCATATTATTTCTCTAAATACCTGCGTGGATCGAAATAGATTCCTTCGCGTTGAAAGTCGTTGTGATGTATTGAAAACTTTTTTCTAAAGTACATAAATAGTGTACGCATCCATGTTAATGAGATCGTATTTTATTAATAATTGCAATGCTTATTCTTTCTAATAAAGCCGTAATAAATAAATGAGTAAATAAGGAAATAATTTTCGCGTTACCTTCTGTTAGGTGTTTGGCCGAGCTCCTCCTCCTATTGTGGCATGCGTCTTGATTTTGTTCCAGAAATAAAGTTGTAATATATCGGAATAAAGTCAGTTTGGCTCATTTCAACTCATTCAAAAATACGTTTTAGGTAACCCTATACAAGTATAGCCCTGGTATAGCCTCGGCAAATTTGGTCAAGACTAGTACCGACCCATACAATGAGAGCAAGAATGCTAATGTAGCGCGTCCAAAAAATGTTATCTTCCTAATTTAGATAAGATTACGGGAACTACTCCTCTCTGAAGAAAGTGATTCACACTTAGTTGAGTTGGTCTCTGATGACACCACTTTCCCGACTTAAGACCCTTTAGCGCAGCTTCGAAGAATGCATATCTGCATTGAAGCTTAACTTCCAGCTGTATGTGACTTACAAAGCAGATTAGTTAGTTTCACGGTGTATGCCATTGATGGCTACAGAAGTTACCAAATTGTAACTTTTTCTTTTTAAGAATCTGTTCTTCAACTAATTGGGAGTCCTTGGTGGCATAAACCGCTTTTTTTGCCTACTTACGCCTCCATTTAGAGGAAAATATGCATCGAGTCAATTGATTTTTGTTTGTCTAGCTTGAAATGAAAACGAATTTTCTTCACAGTTCCGTCAAGTTTACATGCATCAAATATTGCTCTGACCCCAGACATTAGTGATTCCTGCTGCAGAAAACTACTGCCTTCTTTTCTAAAACATTTTTGATTTGAGACACTTTAGACAGATAATTATTTTAATAAAAAGGTGAGGAGGACTAAGGAAATTTCTGAGGATGAATATTTTGTGCTGTTTGTTGTTTTTTTTTTTTTGGTTTTAATGTTCCCATCTCAGTAGCTAAGAATATCTGATATTCATAATTCAAATTTGCTTTCAACAAATTTAGTGCTAGCTTACGAGACATTGTACCTGCCACGCTTTACGATGTTCTTACCACAGCTCGCACAGTTCCCACAATTCTCAAACACATTTCCTTCAAACTGCCAAGCAGTTGTCAAAACTTACACGCAAACCCATTAAATTGAGCATATTACCAGATGAATTATTTGCAGTGATCATAACAAAAGACACACACTCATTTGAAAGGCGCCAGACCGAGCGTTAAAGGAGGCAAGTAAACGGGCGAAGTCGCTTCATAAAATGGCCAAATATATGGCAGGAGATGATGGGAGAAAAATGTAGAAAAAATAGCTAACAAGAAAAACTTACACAAATGACAAATGACACCATTAGGCAGTAGCGACCTGAGCATTGTATGAATACTTGTGGTTGAAGTGGTGATGGTGTTAAATGGATGAAGCGCAAAGAAAGTAGCAATGCAATTCTCGTGCACATAGGCAGGCAATAGGAGCAATTACTTGCAGGCATATAAATATATCTACACCGGCAGTAAACATAGTTTCAAACCAGTCAGTTACCGGAAGTAGTAATGGTCCTCCGTAAAGTATCCAACTGTCTTTTGTTTGAACGACGTTGTCCCACATACAGATAATTGTCGTTCTGCAAACTTTGGTGCCTGTTCTCCTTTGGATCCATTATATAACCCATTATAGCAAATTAAGTGGGAAGAACCGGAAAAGAAACTAAAAATGGAAATTAGCTCCCGGTGGTGCATCGATGGGAATACCGATAGGGTAGAAATTGACTTAATATTCATTATATCCAAAGCTCTATTCTTCGGTCATTAATTAATTTTTTCGACTCTGGGTTGGAATACTTAGCTGCTGCTAAGTGCTCTGTTAGCTAACATTTACAGCTTACAAAGTGCACGCATAACATCATTTATTTTCGTGTCTTAACTTTGTTTATTTTCCTCGTGTGCAAGATTTTATTAAAAAACTCTTTCTTGAATTCTCCTGATATAATATATTCATGCCTACATTTTACTACGAGTACGATACTAAGCTATATGGAGATGTTGACTTATTGAATTGTCAGCGAAATGTTCTCGAAGAACCACGGCAGCGAGAACTGATGCAATGAGTGGTTCGGCGCTAAACAAAATTTCAATGCTGTCAGGCATAAAAATTTCAATTTCCAGTATCAGGGAAATGTCGAACTGATAAACATTTTTTTGCAGGTTTGCAACTTTGAACAAAGGCTAACAAAAACATTGACCGAGTTGATGAGACCGCGTATTTTAAATTTAAAACAGCGCCACCCTGCTATGTTAAAAATTAGCGAACAAGTAAATTTCAGACAAAGCTTCTAAAAGAACCACGAAAGTAATCAAAGATTAATCTTTTGTTGCTTAGTTATTGCTGAGACTGTGCCTTAAACTCCTCCTTTAACACTTTTACTTCTGTAACATCGCAGTCACTGTTAATTTAACATTTTCTGCGAAAGTTCTGCAGAAATGCTATGTAAATTTAATTTAAGGGGTATTACAACCGCCTGACAATTTGAGGTCAGGATGTTATTTCAGAGAAATTATTTTTAACAAACAAACAGGTGGCGCAAAAGTAACCTTGCGATGTTTTTTGGCTATAATTTAAAAAAAATGAAAAATTTTGATTCTTCTTATGGATTATTTTTATTTGGTCTTTTAATTTTTTTTACATCAAGTCGAGAATATGATGTCATGTAAATGGCCGCCGCCACAGTTGATTGCCATTTGAGCCCTTTTTATGGCATTTGACTTTGAGCGGGTATAATGGCTCTTCGTGGATTACACGCGGATTTTCAGTGCCCCAGAAGCGTAAATTTTGCTTAGTTACGTACCTGCTAAGATGGAAATGGGCCTCATCACTAATGATTATTTTTGATGAAAAATCGTCTTCCTCTTGAGACGCGATTGGCGGTCAGCAGCTAACAGCTGATGCACCGTCTGAACTTTGTACGGAAACATCTTCAAATCTTGTACCAAAATTCGCTGTAAAGACCGTCGACTGATACCCATTTGCATGGCACGTCGTCTGGTCGATGTTGACGGCGCTTCCATGACATCCTCGGCTACAGCAGCAATATTCTCTGCAGAACGGCTACTCCGGGGTCTGCCACGCCTGGCAGCATCTCGTGTTGTGCCAGTCTCTTCGAGGCGAGCGGCTAAACGTCGCAGTGTTTCACCAGTAGGCGTTGGACGGCGAGGAAATCTGCGACGAAATTCACGTTGTGCCAAAGTCGCGGACCGATTATTGGTCAAATAAATAGTCAGCAATATTCCGCGTTCTGGAGCAGTGTAGCGTAACATTGTTTATTCACGTGTATTTCGCATGTGTTTACTACACAAATGTCAAAACCGAACTGACATTAGGGTAAAATCGCAAAATTTATAGCATTTTCTGATAGGAGGACTACTTTGGCGCCACCTGTTATTGGAGCATGGAAACAAATGAGGTTCATTCTGATGCAAAATGAAGACAACACAGTCAATTCTCAAAAACATGTCTTTAAAGCCTTGAATACGAAATAAAAATTTTCGTATATTATTGCTTGCGGAAGTATATAGAAAATTTTTCTGATTCAAATTTTGTTGAAAAGTGAGTAGTGAATTAAGAAGAAATTTATATTACCTTATAAAAAGTTACGTTCTTTCAAATAAAATGTACGTACAAAGTTTCTCCCAGAAAAACATCATATCAGTATGTATATCAAGTATCTGCCCTGTTTGAAAAAAGTGGTTTAGAGAAAAACGCGTTTAAGATTTAATACTGACAAGCAGCTCCAAGACGCTTTAACCAAATAAAGAACTGAATCGTGCAAAAATGTGTTTCGTTACAGAATGAACTTAATATAGTTTTCAAGGCCCTAACACTTCATACCATTAATTCCAAAATCTTAAAGCGTACTTGAACTGAATTCGAAAAATTACGTCATCCTTTTTCACGCTTCCAACTAGCGACCTACTGTATCAGAAAGTGTACACACCTCACGAGGTTACCAGCAGCATTCGTCGGCTACTACCGAAAACTTGTCAGCTGTCACAGTCAGAATATTTGCCGGAGTCAGCAGCGCTGCCTACGCAAATCGTAGAACCACCAACTGATACACTCTGCATCCAATCCGCACTTATTAGGAGACAATCACTAGATGGACAGACTAGAAATAGTTAAATAAAAGACTGCTAACACCTTTTTACTACAGGGTATCGCTTAAATAGACTACAAGATTTTTTTACACATTAAAGTACACACATATGTAAACAGGCAAACGCGAGCATGCGATTTATATCACCGAAATGAGGCATGCCAAGCAGCATCACGAAAAGCGGCAATCATGTGACGTGACACGTGGAAACGTGCTACTACGTATGCAACGACAACAACAACGTTCGCAAAAAGTAACAGTGAAACCATCAGCAATATCTGCTGAATGCTTGCTTGCCTCGGTGGCACGTTCGTGTTAACATGACACTAACAAGAAGTGGCAGATTGTTCTGCATACGTCACCAAAAGTGTCGCATCCAACTCACCTACACACAAACTCAAACATGCACATTCGTTAATACTAACTGTACTCATAGTCTGCAGTATTTTGGCACACAAAGAGCTCATAAGCGTAACACTTGCTTTACACTCAACTTTTCTATCCGATTTTCTCTTTCTCCTCACTCACGGCCTTAAGAATAGATTCCTTATTCTATATTTGGATTGTCACAATCGCTTGCGATATTTTTATTCCATTCTACACTATTAGTGTAACAATGGCAATAAAATGTATTTCAAGCTTACGAAAACTCATAGAAACGTACTCATACATGCACAAGCATACCGACAAATCCAAGTATAGATCTTTGCACTTATGCAACATTCATAATTCATACTATACTGACAATGCCAGGCAGTGAGGTAAACCAGCAGTGATTAGAGCAGTGGTCAATTCAGTATCTAAATTTATGTAATAGTTCAATGGGCGTGGAAACTTATTGCCAATGTATTGATCATTAGAATACAGGACTACTCAGCTTCATTCTAATGGCACAATCGGTTCATAATTGAGAGAAAGAAGATGCGGTGAATTAGAAATTCCTTAAAGATGCGCATAAATATTTGAGCATTCAATTCAGTGCCAAAAATAATGAAAATAGACCGATAGCAACGCAGGGCGTTACGCTCTTCTTATGCCATATCAAATAGAAAATAAATGCTTGCAAATACATGCACGAGTATGAGTGTACATACCATCTTCAAGAAAAATTCCCGGAACAACCGGTGTGCCAGGTGCTGCTCTAAGTCTGATTTGAGCTGTGTTTTTTGTTTTTGTTGGGTTGTCACATTTGTGATTAACATTCGTGACAAAATTTTATCAGTTTTGAAAATGGTTTTGAATTTGCAGGAACGAGCTTGTATTAAGTTGTACATTAAAAATGGATTCAATGGTGCGAAAACCTTTGAAATGTTGAGAATTTTTTCTGTAATGATATATATAATTGGCACGTACACCCTTTTTGGGTGTTTGGCCGAGCTCCTCCTCCTATTTGTGGTGTGCGTCTTCATGTTGTTCCAAAAATGGAGGGACCTACAGTTTCAAGCCGACTCCGAACGGCAGATATTTTTATGAGTAGCTTTTTCATGGCAGAAATACACTCGGAGGTTTGCCATTGCCTGCCGAGGGGCGACCGCGACCGCTATTAGAAAAATGTTTTTATTAATTTTGGTTTCACCGAGATTCGAACCAACGTTCTCTCTGTGAATTCCGAATGGTAGTCACGCACCAACCCATTCGGCTACGGCGGTCGCCTGCTACTGTACAGAAAACAAACTTTTACGAGTGGCATGATCGCTTTAGAAGAGATCGTGAGTACATCGAGGATGACGAACGTAGTGACAGAGTGGAGAGCCCCGCATGAATCAGGACCACGTCGTTTTCTGCCAAAAACAAAAGCGATTCTCATGGTTTGTATGGATTACAATGGTATTGTACTCCACGAATTTTCGCCAGAAGCCCACACAATTAGTAAGGACTACTATTTGGGATTATTGGATGTTTAAGTTAAGAAATTCTCAAAAAAAAGAAAAGATTTTTAGGAAAGTAACTCGTGGATTTTTGCGCTATGATAACGCACCTTTGCACGGAACCATCATTATCCTCGAATTTTTGACCAACCACGAAAGGAATATCATCTAACAGTCATCGAATACACCTGATATGACTCCCCGTGATTTTTTTCTGTTTGGTCGAATCAAAAAACCACTTCGAGGGACATGTTTTTACAGTTAAATGGAAGTAATGGAATAATCGAAGACGGCTTTGATGGCTATACCGAAAATAGAGTTCCAGAACTATTTGGAGAGCCGGGTCAAACGCTAGCTCAATTGCGTTGAGGATGTTACGTTGCTATTACTTTCGTGGAATGAACTCGTATTTTTAATTTTCTGAATATATTTCGGAAACTTTTTAATCAAGATATAGTATATATGAGTGTATACCTGCATTTATAGTGTAATGTATAGTGCGTGTATATCTATACTAATATTATAAAGAGGAAAACTTTATTTGTTTGTAATGAATAGGCGCAAAAACTACTGGACCGATTTTAAAAATTCTTTCACCATTCGAAAGCTACATCATCCACGAGTAGCATGGATTATATTTTATTTTGGAAATAGGGCTCGAGATATAGGTCAAAACGTGGACCCGGGTAACCTTCGGTTGTGTATGTACAATATGGATATCAAATTGAAGCTGTTGGTGGCTTTAGTACAGAGTATTTTTCATGCCGCTCCGTGACTGGGGTCTCGAGATATAGGTCAAAACGTGGACCCGAGTAACCTTTGGTTGTGTATGTACAATATGGGTATCAAATGAAAGCTGTTGATAAGTGCTTTAATACGGGGTAATTCTCATACCTATTGATGACTAGGGTCTGGAAATATATGCCAAAACGTGGACCCGCTGTGTCTTTGCACCGAATTAAACCAAACTTACACATATTGTTAAGGAGGTATTGTAGATGGTTTCCGTATACCTATTGGATACCTATTGGTAGATAGGGTCTCGAGATATAGGTCAAAACATGGACCCGGGTAACCTGCGGATGTGTATGTACAATATGGGTATCAAATGAAAGCTGTTGGTGAATGCTTTAGTTCAGAGTATTTCCATCCGCTCCGTGACTAGGGTCTCGAGATAGAGACCAAAACGTGGACCCTAGAATGTGTTTGTACAATATGGGTATCAAATGAAAGCTGTTGATAAGTGCTTTAATACGGGGTAATTTTCATACCTATTGATGACTAGGGTCTCGAAATATATGCCAAAACGTGGACCCGCCGTGTCTTTGCACCGAATTAAACCAAACTTACGCACATTGTTAAGTAAGTATTGAAAATGGGTTTCGTAAAGTTTGGTTGTAATTAATTCGGAGCACTGGCAACGGGTACAGCGTTCTTTTGAACCAGCTATAATGTCGTTTACTTTTTTAACGCTTGGGGCGGAACTGAACTGTCAAATTGACAGTGTGAGTTACAATGTGTCAATATTTCTTTCTGATGTGGATGCCATAAGGAAAAAACGTTAGTGCAACATGTAAAAATTGTTTGTGAATTTTTTTGGAGTGGATTTTGGAACAGTGAATAATTTCTTACGAAATTTGAGAATTTAATGTGAAATCCGAATGAAATTATGTGTTCGTGGAAAAAACAATTTTTTTCGTTTTTTTTTTGAAAAATATAAATGGATAATGGTTAAAAAAGCTCCAATGCTTAATAAAACATATAAATTGAAACGAAAAATTCATGGATTATCAGGAAAAAAGACGATTGTTTATTCATATGCGTTGATTTGAAATTTAAAAACAATCTTCTTTTTTCCTGATTTTCAATTTATATTTTATATTTACTCAAAAAGAAATAGAAAACCAAATAATATTGTTGATGCCAAAGCGCTTGAATAAAGAATAAAGAAATAAATAATATGAAAATCATATATTTTCTGTTCTAAACCATATCTATTCTATTTTAGTGTGCCCAGCGAAGGGGGCCGGGTTTGCTAGTACATATATATATGTGTTCTCTTACATCTAAAGTTTTGTTCTAAATGAGATGATATAATTTCGTTCATTTTAAAAAAGAGTATATCTTTGAAATGTTTCTGCATCTTTCTGTGACGACGTTGGGTTTAAAATTTTTGAGTATTAATTGGCTTAAATGGTGTTTCATGCACAGAGACTCTTACCTGTCTACTTCCGATTGGCAGTCATGCACCAACCATTCGGCTACCGCGACCTGTACAATACCTCAGCGGTAATAATCCTGCACCGGATTAAAAAAACCGACTATGTTTGGAGGACGACGAGACGTCTCAACCCATTTGATGACAACGTTCGACTTTGGAAATGTCTAGACACTCTTTTTTCTTCAAAAAATGTATGGACGTTCCTATTAGTGCTACAAATGCCGCAACGAGGGACCTTTTCCCTTTCATATAAATACATGAAGTCTATATCGCAATTTCGCTATGTTCTTGAGATACGCAAGCATCTTAACTTATCTCTTGTAGATATTTATAACAGCTTTAGAATTATGTGCTTTACTGGTATAACGACAACGAGGAAGAACTAGCGGGCAGCATCAAATGTTTTGAGTAAAAAAAGAAAATTGTTTCTTATATCGAATCACTTACTTTATCAATTATTGCATATTAATAATAAAATATTTTGTGGAAGCTTTCCATTTATCATGGTCGAGAGCATTTAACCCGCAGTATGTGTGTGACGTGATGTGTGTGTGTGTGTGTGTGTGAGGGTGCATTACATATGTATTTGCGTGACATGTGGCTAACGTAACTATTTTGCCAAGAAGTGGAAACTAACGAAAAGATTTTCTACATAATTGTGGAGAAAGTGCTGAAGAGAAGAAGATTTACTAAAGATTTCTGAAAATACAAAAAAAAACTATATAAAGTGAGCGTGTGCATAACTTTTCTTAGCTCATGTGTTTTTTTTTTTTGACAAATAAGAGACGCCAGTCAAGCTCTTAGTAAAATATTAATATATCTACTTGGGAGAAAGGAGTGTAGTGTGGGAAGGCTGACTTGTAAAGGCTGTAGGGACAAACAAAAGGTGCACAAAGAAGAGGAAAAGAATGCGAAAAAATAAGCGAGTAAACTAGAAGAGGGAAGGTACGCAGTGAACTAGTTGAGATGAGCTACAAAACTTGCAGTAAAGAAAGGAAATAAAGTAACTAAAAAAGGTTTATTGACGCACAAAGAAAAGAAAGCAGGGTAAAGGAAAAATGCAATTTTATAACAACTTCAGGTAGTCACCGATGGGTCTTGCAGCTCCAGAAATAAAAACGTGATTGTTTTGGTTTTTTCTTACTCAGATTTCGCTACTGACATTGTGATTTGTTATACCTCTTTTGCGCCATATTAAAACTCGATATTGGAAGGCAACAGAAAAGACAAATAAAAGGCCAAAGAAAAGCGACGACTTGCGCGACGACGATACAGTGACATATGTGCCTATATGTATACGCATGTACATATGTATAAGGAAACGTGTGGCTAAAAGATTTACTGCCACAATAGCAACAAAAGAAGCAGTAAGTAAAGTGAAGAAGAGAAAAATTAAATAAGCAAACTTGGCGAATGTTAACGTGTCGCTAACATGCTTAAGAGTGTCGTAAATGTTAAGTCAAAATCCAGTTGGAAATACAGAGAAAATCAGTACAGAAACATAGATATAGGATAGCTACACATACACATTCATAAACAAGTAAATACCTGCAGTAAGATGAGTAAAGCTTAGGCGTTACGAACGTCACAAATAAGGCAGAGTGCTTTGGTTCGAGATGAAGTTGAAGGGCTAAATACAAAATGCGTGTCTACGTATCTAAATATGTGCCCACTAAGGTATGCCAGTATATAAACTTTTATACCGTACTTCCGCACATGCACACACACATACACATGCAAGCCATCCAGCTATAATATATGAGCACGCCATTGCACATTGCCATGATTTCACAGATAATCTGCTGGTTAAAATCAACTTAAGGCGGCGGGCGTCGCAGAATATGCAGTTAAAGGACAAGAAAAGACAATTGCCTTGGTAGGGCACCGAGGTGTTAGGGGCGTTAGATTGGTTGTGGAGTTAGGAAGTCAAGTAGAGCAGAGGAGCCGCCGAAGTAAAACAATCTACAACAACATCTTGTTGACTTTCTTGCCGGCTTTGGCTGGCTGGCTACCTGCTTGCCTTGCGACAAAGCTAACTGTGTAGATATGCTGTGGTTGCTGTTATATGCAGCCAACGATGGCAAAAGGATAATCATGCGGCATAAGGATAACATTAAACAGCATGTCAACATACTAATTCAAATACACGTCATGCGTTTACACACACATGCAAAGATTCGTTTAGATTTCATAGCAATCGACATTGCAAGTGAATACATTTAGTTTTCGTGTCGTTGCATTGAAATATGTAAGCTTTGGTATTTCTTAAGCGTCTAACAAGGGGCTTCATTTTAAAGTTGATTTGTGGTTAAGCGAAAAACTCTGAGAAACTCAAATGAAAAAATATAAATTTCCATAAGTTTGCTGCTATTTAAATTTTTGGAACCAGAGGTAGCCCTGTGGATGAAATTTGACCGCACATGTTTCTCTGTTCCTCTGTTCATTGAATATTATTAATTTTTTTTAATATTGTCGCAATAAAAATGATTTCATAATCTCTACTTCAGCAGTAGTAAAATCTGTCAGTCCCACAGGCGTGCGTTTACTTGTATTTTTTTTTGTTTTTTTTTTGAAATTATTGCAAAGTTATTTGTATTGAAATAAATTACAAATTTCACTGCAAAATTCGATTAAACCTGTATTAAAAAATTTAAAAAATTTTGTTTAAGATTTCAATTATTATAAATTATGTTTTTTAGGAGAAAACTATAAATTTAATGGTAAAGTTTATTAACAAATTTTACAAAAGTTAAAAAAGGCTTTAAAAATGTTCTATATATACGTCTGAATATTAAGTATTCGTTATAAAAAAAAAAATAGATAGAGTTGATACGAGGTGTGTTAAAAAAGTATCGCGAATTTTGAATTTTCGCAGGTTACGTATATTCGAATTTCGATTTTTTGTGGCGATATGTTGATACACTCATGTCTCTCACCCATGGCGACGAGTTCGGCCATTTTGAATGTTCAGTTAATTGTCTCCCTCATCTGGGTTCCTGGGCACAGGAATATAGAGGGAAATGAAATTGCCGATGAGCTTGCCAGGAAGGGGGCGGCAGAACCGAGTCCAGCTGCCCTCTTCTCAGACATCGGTATCCCCTTGGCCGTCGTTAAAGGGAAACTACACAACTTCTTTCTAAGAAAAGCGCAAGACAGATGGAGGTCTGTCTCATCGTGTGCCATTTCAAAAGCACTATGGCCTCAATACGACATAAACAGAACGCTTAAGGTGATGGGAACCCCCCGCCATTTAATTTCCAAACTCATCGCGGTGATCACTGGCCACTGGGTGATCAGCACTCACGCGGAGAAGCTTGGAATTCCGTACAACCCCCATTGCAGAAGCTGTGGGGATCCTACAGAGAAAGAGACTGTGGAACACTTTCTCTGTAGATGTCCGGCTTTGGCGGCTAGGCGCTTGAGATTCCTCAGCGTCCCCTTTGGGGATGACTTGAAGAAATTCTCCAGCCTAGATCCCTTTTCTCTCCTCCGCTACATCAACAGCACTGGATGGCTGTAGACGGTCTTATCTCCTCCCTTAATCCTTTCACAGGTAGTGGTCCACTCTATGGTATCAAAACGGCACGTAAGTGCTACTTGTAGCGTACCTGGCGTACTCTTGCCATCTTACCTACCTACCTACCTAATTGTTGACAGCTGCTTTGCTTGCACGTGTTTCGGCTCGTCTTCGATTTTTACCTATTCAAAATGATGGATCAAAGAACCTGTATCAAATTATGTGTGAAAAACGAAATTAAGTGCGTGGATGCATTCCGAATGTTGACTGTGTCAAACGGAGAAGCTACTTTGGACCAAAGCAACGTTTATCGGTGGAACAAAAAGTTCCCAGAAGGCCGAGAAGATGTGAACGACGAAAAGCGTGGAGGACGCCCGAGGACTTCAACTACAGACGAAAAAATTGATGAAGTGAAGAAAATGGTATTGGCCAATCGCCGAATCACCATTAGAGAAGTTGCTGAGGACCTCGACATATCGATTGGCTCGTGCCATTCGATTTTTTTCAATGATTTCAAACATGAGACGGGTCGCCGCATAATTCGTACCAAAACTGCTGAATTTCGACCAAAAGCAGCATCGCATGAACATTGCTAATAGGATGTTTGACTCCCAAATTTGCTCCAGAGGGTCATAATTGGTGACGAATCGTGGGTTTATGGTTATGTCGTGGAGACCAAAGCTCAACCATCTCAATGGATGCTGCCGCACGAACCAATACCGAAAAAAGCGCGCCAAGTTCGGTCGAATGTAAAAGTTTTGCTTACCGTTTTCTTGATTGCAGTGGCGTTGTGCATCATGAGTTCTTGCCACAGGGTAAAACGGTCAATAGGGAATATTACCTGCAAGTTATGCGCAATTTACGAAACACAATCCGCCAGAAACGTCCGGATTTGTGGAAGAACAAAAATTGGCTCTTGCATCACGATAACGCCACTGCTCACACATTGATGCATGTGTGCGACTTTTTGGCCAAAAACAACATATAATACTAATGATGCCACAGCCATCGTATTCCCCAGATCTGGCCGCCTGTGACTTTTTCTTGCTCCCGAAACTGAAGAGGTCCATGAACGGATGACGCTACGTTACGATTGATGAGATAAAGACGGCATCGAATACTATTCCTCCTATAAAAACAACAAAAACCTACAAAATTAAGTTTTAAAACATAAAAAGATTGTGATGCCAGTCTATATATAAGTATATTATTATCGGGTTACATAAATGTGGAATATTGCATTTGAAAGTAAAAATCGATTTAAATTCTATTTGAATGCATGTTTGTATGTACAATTCCCTCAACCTTCATCCGCTCCAACTGGCACTTAAAGCACTTGTGCCAGGAAAGTTAGTCGCGTATTTTCTATTAAAGACTACTGATGAGATCTAAATTCCTCTTATGATTAACAAAAACGCAATGAAATGAATACGAAATTAAATTTAAAAAAAAAAAAATAATTGGCGCGTACACTTCTGTTAGGTGCTTGGCCGAGCTCCTCCTCCTATTTGTGGTGCGCGTGTTGATGTTGTTCCACAAATGGAGGGACCTACAGTTTCAAGCCGACTCCGAACGGCAGATATTTTTATGAGGAGCTCTTTCATGGCAGAAATACACTCGGAGGTTTGCCATTGTCTGCCGAGGGGCGACCGCTATTAGAAAAATGTTTTTATTAATTCGCGCACCAACCCATTTGGCTACGGCGGCCGAATACGAAATTACTTGGTAAATATGATTGCAGCAACCATTTCATTCTGAAGTTCAAAGATGATTTGCATTATAAAATATATAAATTTTCGTACAAAGCGAAAAAACACCATTCTACACAGATATAACATAGCACTATACGGTAATATACCGGGGCTACTGTATACCTTGCCGCCGCTCAGCGTGTTTAGGCGGCAGAGCGCAACATCGCTGTCTAAACTCCTACTTCTCCGCACCCATCCGCAATATTTCAGCGTTTATTATGGAGACAAAGGGATTGCGTTGAAGTTGATCTTCAACTAGTAGTATTCCAACGGTCCTTTAGGCCTAAGTGAGCCCCATACCCTTGCGGAGAGTGACAATTATCGCACCCAATTTGATTTGAATAGCTCGGACGATTTTTAGTGTAGTTGAAGGCAAGTAGTGACTCCCATAGCCGAGTGGATTTGTGCCTGTTTTATCTTTCAGCTAGTTTGAATTCAAAGCCCAAAGTGTGCAATACCAAACTTGTGAATGCCATGAAAAAAAGTTTAATATAAAAAACCAAACCAATGCCAAAAACGTGGGCCCGTACTTTTGTAGAGCAACATCAACCATCAGAGAAACTTGGTTAAAAGTAGTTAGTAAAAAGTCAATTATCAAGGCATTTTTGACGATCAGGCTTCGGCCCTTGACACTATGGATCCGGGGAAAAATAAGTTTAATCGAGTACTTTCCTCACTCAACGATGAATTGCGAAGATATTGGCCCAAATTAGCTGTTGTGCCGAAAAGAGATAATTCAAGATGATCACGCGAAATCCTTTTGCAGCATGCATAAATAAGTTAAATATCGCATTAGTATTAAACAATGATGAAGGAAGTGTACGCAGTGCTATGTACACAAATTTTCAAAACTTTCTTAAAAAAAGATGTTCATGATGATATTTTCATTGGTTAATGAACCGGAAGTTTACATTAATACTAGAATACAAAATACTATTGTATTATTGTGCCATTAGTTCGGTTGGCTTTGTCTTATAAAGGGTTTTTCAATAAGGGCGGGTAGATGTGCAGAATGTCAATCGTGGCGTTTGCTGTGTGGCACGTAGCACCATCCTGCTGGAACCACATGTCGTCTAGGTCCATATGGTTCAATATGGGCCATAAGAAATTGGTTATCATCGTTGTGTAGCGCTCGCTGTTGACGGTGACCGCCTCACCAACGTCGTTTTCAAAAAAGTACGGACCAATGGCGCCGCCAGCCCAAAATCCACACCAAACGGTAACTTTTTGAGGATGCATTATCACCTGGTGAACCTCGTGTGGATTGGTGTCGTCCCATATACGGCAATTTTGTTTGTTAACACAGCCTTTCATCCAAAAACGCGCCTCGTCACTAAAGATGATTTTTCGCCCAAAACTGGGGTTCTCTTCCAAACGATTCGAAGCCCAGTCGGCGAACAAACGGCGTTGTCTATGGTCATCAACATTGAGCTCCTGGGTCAGTTGGATCATGTACGGGTGTAGGTCCAAGTCCCGACGCAAAATTCGCCAAGTTGAAGTCTGCGAAAGGCCAAGTTCTTGCGCACGGCGAGGAATAGACTGCCTCGGGTTCTGCTGTACACTTTCACGGACCGCGGCAATGTTTTCGGCTGGTCTTGCGTTCCTTGAACGTACGGGTGTTGGCTGACCCGGTCGTCTCAAATTTGGCCACCAAACGTTGAAGAGTCGACTTTGAAGGGCCACCACGTCTACCGAAAAATGGGCGCAATGCGCGCAACGTTTGCGTTAATGAACACTCATTTTGATAATAAAGTTTTATCATTTGAACGGCTGTTCAAACGTGTAACTTGCCATGATGATTTGGCATAAACAACAGGGCGCCAAAATCGACTCGCGCCAATTGAAAAACCCTATATATTTTCAGCGTGACGAAGTCTTACGAAAAGTCATTTGTCAGCCTGGACATCCACTTTGTACCAGATAGTGAACTAATTCACAATAGACACCAAAAATTATGATTCAATGGCCAAAATACTTGGATCACTTTACGTGGGATCGCTCAGCTGGTAAACTTCTGGACAATCTCGAACTAGAACCGCATCTTCTATTATACGCCAGTTCAAAAACTAGAATCTTTGTTGAGTTTTTTAGTTTTTCTCAACGGGGTACATGTGGCTTCGTCTGTAAGTATCAATAAGCCGTAAGATGCTGCTTATTTTATGAATTAAAAATATTCGCCAGCTGCTACCAACTACAGAGAAAATACTGCGTAATTAATGGTCATGAGAATTTATTGGACGACTGCTACGAAGAAAAATTCTCTGAGAACAAATCGCAAAAATTGCTTGGTTACGGCTAAAGGATAAGCTGGCAGCTGTCCAGCTTTTGCAGGACCTTTGTGGGATCATTTTAATGATATACATATATTTCACTTTTTATGTCACCATAGCATATAAGCAAGCAACGTGGCACTACATAGCAATGTACATATGTAAGTAACTATTTCTATGGGGGCATTTATCGATGCGCATTCTCCTCTAATTGGCAGCACAAAAATTCACACGGAAACCAAAATAAGTGTGAAAATATTCTCGATAGCAGCGCGTGCAGTGTATTTGCCAATAATTTTTATTATTTAAGGGCGTACACACATACATACATAAATGTGCATACACAGGCTACATATTCGAGTCGGTTGCTAGTAGCTTCCACTTAACGATTTGCCGATTTTTAATTGACAGCCGCGCACAGGCGTGACGAAAGGGTAAATTGCATAATTGTAGCATACTTACAGGCCCTTAATGACTGCCAGTGGCGCATAAATGAGCGTTAATTTGGCAATTGCAAACGAAACCAATACAGAAAAATCGGAAAAACAAAATAAATTCAGGGAATATAAGTTGTACTAAATCCTTTTTTGTAGGCAATCATTTCACAGATATCAAATGGGGAAATAAATATACCCAAATATAGCGCTAAATAAAGTAATTAACGGGAACTAGGATGCGAGAAATTTCAATGGAATTTTTTTCGTTTCGGCAGTCAAACAAACAAATGGTCACCACATAAGCAGGGGTACCTGCATATGTGGGGGGTAATTGTAAATGTGTGGGTCGTGCAAAATGTGCTCATTAATTTCTCACGCGCGCAAAGCTGTAAATAACAAGCCTCACCAGCGCAGGGTATGCTGGCTTATAACTGTTTTGCTTACAATAGATTTTTTTGTTTGTTTTATTTCGTTATTTTTATTAGACTTAATGTGAAATACGACAGCTTGCATGTGTCTGAGTTCTGCTATCCTGCGCTTTGTACGAGCTGCTATGTGTGCCAGGATATAGTATTGTGCAAAACGTAAGCAACTTTTAATGTTAAGTAATTTAAATGTAGCTTTTACTTAACCGAAGTGAATACTCGTAAAAGTTTTTAAATACCCTAATTCCCTTGCTACTGTTGCTGTAGAAATTTTCATAGATTCTGTTTCAGAACAAGTTGAACTTTGCTTTGAGCTTCTTTTAAAATTTTTCTTGTTTCTTTATTTTCGGAATAAGTAATGAAATACTTTCATTAAACCACTTACCAACATTACAGTTTGTAAAGGAAGGTCCAGTAGTTTGTTTTCCGTTAAAGTAAAGTCATTTTGTATGAACAATTTTTACATCAAATATTTTTTTGATTCAGTATATTTACTTTTTTATCCTCGTATTTTTTTCGCCATAAACGATAAAATTTCTCCTTTGCTGTTAGAGGGTTCTAAAATAAAATCATTATGATTTTAATAAAAGTTTATGAGATTAAGAAAATATGATATCTTTGAACCTACTGTTTCATTATTGCCAAAAGAACGAAAAAGTGAGCGAAGAGCAAAGCCAGTCAATTAAACAAACGGTATTTCTTGAGAATCACTCTTGCTAATAGGTGTTACTATGGGCTAAGTAAGCAATTGAGTAGTCGAGCCCTCTCTCGCATGACCAAACTGACACTTTACAAGACGCTCATCATACCCGTGTTGCTTTATGGCGCAGAGGCATGGGTAGTGTCACAAAGCGATGCAGCCGCTCTTGGGGTGTTCGAGAGAAAAGCTATTCGTAAGATCTTCGGTCCTGTGCGCTTTGGCGAAGACTACCGTTCAAGAATGAACCACGAGCTGTATGAGCTCTACGCCGACATTGACGTAGTTCAACGCATCGCCATCCAACGCCTGCGTTGGCTAGGGCATGTCGTGCGTATGGGTGAAGAAGCTCCAGCAAAGAAGGTGTTCGCTGGCGAAGTCCAAGGGAGCCGACGCAGAGGAAGACCATTGCTCCGTTGGAAAGACCAGGTGGAGGAAACCATATGCTCGCTTGGTGTACAGAATTGGAGAAGGCGCGCGCGGAGCAGAGGCGCCTGGAGAAAGCTAGTGAGGTCGGCCGTAACTCGGTAACGGGTTGTTATGGCCACCTAAGTAAGTAAGTAATTTCTTGAGTTCTTCTCAGCTTGCAGTACAGTTATCATACATTTTAATACACAATGCCCATGCGCACAAGCAAATTGCAGTGATTACCGCGCACTTCTTTCACTGACATTTGTCTCCTGTACGTACGAAAAGGAACGAAAATGGAATGTAAGCGGACAGACGAGATGGCGATAAACCCGTTGCACGTATTCTATTCAATTGCTTAAATAAATTTATGCGCGGAAATTCCCAATATTATAGCTTCTGCAGCCCATTAACTAGGCAGAGAGGGGTCCGCGCGCTCCTGTACCTTAAACTTTAAATTCATTTATGTCGAGACGACTTTTTTCGGCCTGGTGTTGTCAAAAAATCAAAACTATTCAACTGAATCGTCTGAAATTTTAATATTTTGTTCACAACATCAAAGGCTATCCCGTACTAGAATCATATTTTATTTCAATTATTTCGTATTTTTTTGATTAAAAATTGATTTTTTTATTAAAAACCGATTTTTAGAATGTCAAATTCAAAACCGCGCCATTTTGTCAAATTTGTTTTTTGTTTTTATTCTAGTACAGGACATAGCTACAATCATACTGCTTAAGGGGTTACATGAGTTTCGTCGGGTAAAAAAAGGCCTATTTTCAATACTTTTTTTTCTATGTAAAAAATTATTTATTTAATTCAAACTTTGTTCTGTCTTTTAGATACATATTTAAAGAATAATTTCTGAAATTAAAAAAAAAAAAAATTTAACTCCTCCATTGACACGTCATTTCCGGTGGCCCCTCGAAAAAAAGGTGCGTCAGCGTTGTCAGCATAACTCCTGACAGACTCATCAAAAATGTAAAAACAAAAATAAGTGTTTTAGTTAAGACCATAAACTCGTGCTTGAACGAAGGAAAGAAAAAAAAGTAAAAATTGGAATTTTGGCAGACATTTTTCCAAAAAAATGAAAATTTCGCTCAAATTTGCTTGACATTTTGTTTTTTTTAAATAGTTGTATTTGAAAAAAAAAAAAAAAAATCCTTCGTTCAAGTACGAGTAACTTGTATTTCGAACACCTGTATAAAATTTCATCAAGATCGTTTGAGTAGTTTTCGAGAAAATTTGACAACCGACTTTCAAAACACGGTTCCGAGAAAAACGCGTTTAAAGTTTTGAGTAACAATAAAAGTGGCTTTGAACGCACACATTCCAAAGGCTGTATCTCCGAATTTATTAATCGGATCGACTTAAAAATTTAGGATAATATTCCTGAGATGTTGTAGAACTTAATAAGCCAAAAAAAAAATTGATTTTTTGAACCAACGAAATCCAGGTAACCCCTTAATCATTTTTTTGGTTTTTGTGTTTCAGATAAAATTATCATAGAAGAGTCAAAATGTACAACACCGTTCAGGTCCAATTTTTCGGTAGGATCAATTTCAGCGCCATTTTTAAAATTATTAAAATTAAAGAAATTGTTTGTTTTTAATTTTTGTATGTAAAAGAAGTTGAATAAAAAGCCTAAAAAATTTAAATGTCATTTCCTTCTTTTTCTATTGAAAAAAATTCCTGAAAATACTCTAAATTTTCGATCTCTACTTTGGTAGTTAATCTGCTTTCTACTTTGGTAGTTAATCTGCTAACACGCCATTAGCAGTCAATCTATTCGCAGAATTTTTCTAATTTAATTTTGTTCAGAATTGTTTCAGATTCGTATCACTTTTTAGATCGGTCTATAAATCAATCTTCAACTCTGAATTTTGGACACCTAAGTCGAACTTGGAATACTAAGCTTAAAACCCTCCTCACAGACTGATATCGATAGGCTTTTTGTAATTTTTCTAAAGAAATGTTGGGCAGTTAAAAATAATTTTAAATAAGTTATTATCCTCTGGAATTCTCATCGATGACTGGAAACAACTGAAACAAGTATATCCCCAATTTTTAAAAACTACAATAAAAATGAATGAAGTAATTATCGCCCAATTTCCAAGCTCTGGACAATTTCTAAACTTTCTGAAACAATTGTCGAAGAAAAGTTGTTCTTTGCCACTAAAGGCTTAATTTCGTGCAATCAGCATGGATTCGTCACTAAACGGGCCACAATGTCTAATCTCGCCGTTTTTAGTGACTATTGTTGGAGCTTTCTCAGCAGGGCAACAATTTGACTGCATTTACGCGGATTTTTCCATATTTTTTTCGACATAGTCTCTCACAACATTTTACTAGATAAATTATCTCCGCTTGGGTTTCACTCTGTTTGCTTGCAATCGTTGAAATCCTCTTTATGTGGAAGGGTTTTGGTATTTCCTTTGAAACATTTATTGCCTGCTCTGGAGTGCCTCAGAGAAGTGTAAAATACGCTACTCTTTGTGTTATTCGTAAACAACATTAGGAATTGCTTCTGTATAGCTAATTTTCTGTTATATGCTGACGATTTAAAAATATTTTCAGTTATAAATACCACAACTGACGTATGCAGGCTTCAAGCTAATATAGAAAAATTTGTTATGTGGTGTCAACAATCTCAATTTTATTTAAATATCAAAAAATGCTGTCATGTAAATTTTTTGAAAATTCCTGCTGTCTGCCGTATTTCATATAGCATATCGAATATTGTATTTCAATCTGTCAAAGAATCTAAAGATTTGGGTGTAGTTTTCGACCGTCCTTTCTGATTTAGTAGCCACATTAATTTCATCTTATGAAAATAGTAATCTGCCTTAGGCTTTATATGACAGAATAGCTCAAATTTTACGGACCCTTATACCTTAAAGTTATTCTTTACTGTCTTCGTCCGCTCCAGGTTGGAATACGCCGCCTTTATTTGAAAGCCATACCATAAATTCTTAATCGACAGGATTGAACGTGTGCAACAGGTGTCTCTGAAATTTACACTTGGATTAGTAAAATTTTCCGATCCTACCCCATCTAACACAACACGTTTGCTTGTGATCAACCTGAAGTCCAATGTTATGAAAGGGGACATTTATTGCCACTTTCCACTGCAAAGTATTAATTTTCTTACAACTTCCAGAATTCTTCACAATGCTTCTCCTTTCTATTTAAATAAGTGCAATATAAATTATGTTCGCAATGCTCCTATTGAACGTGCTCTTCGTGATTTTAATGAGATCTCTAATTCTAACTTGCTAGATTTCTCATTTTCTATCTGTCTTTTAGTTAGTTAGAGGTAAGCTTGCATATTTCAATTAGATGTGAGTTTGTAATTGAATTTGTATATTTTTTCATTATTCTGTAGTTTTAGTAGTCGGCCTTGACTTCTTCAAATAAATAAATAAATGATGCTGTTTAACTTTTGCACAATACTGTATGTCTAACTGCAAATCGTTGGGATTTTTATTGAGATATAAACAGTTTCTAATTAATTGAATTAGTGAGCGTAAAGAAAATGAATTAACAAGCTTACGTTGCTACACACACACACACACACACACCTAGTAAGCAAAATACACAGAAAACATACGTGCTCCTATACGTAGATATGTATGTATATTTATGAATAGATACGTATATTTATTGAATTAAATTGCAACATACTTGGAAGGGTCCGAATGGAGTACATAAAGCATTAGTTGGTAAACGAGGATATATTCGAAATTCAAAAAGGCCTTCAAGAATCGGCCGAGGTAATGGGAAGCCGACACTTTTGATCTTATTGAACTGTCGGGTGCAGCTCTTGTAAAGGATGATTTTAAAGTAGAGCAGAATGAAGCAAAACCACGTTTCAGCCATGACCATGCCCTTGTACAGGTCTAAAACTACTGTGAGGTACAAATTTATTTCAATTTCACTGGAAGGAGTAATAACTCCGATATTGATAATTGTTCCTGTTTAATTACTCAGTATGCCAGTCTTGTCACTCACTGTGCAACGACTGCGAAACAAGTGCTGTCAAACTCAAATGTAAAATTTTACCTTAAAACATTTTTCCTTAAGGTTATTAATTATTATTAATAATATAATTATTTCAAACTAGGTTTAAAACATTGAGATAGTATGCCTGCACTTCTTTGGAATTATATTATTGGGTTGGGGAAAAAGAAATATCGTATTTGTGATCGAAATTTGACGCTTTATTTAACGTACTTAGAATTATCCGATTCAAGTCAAATATGCCCCGTTTTGTTCGCAAACTTGTTTCCATTTAGAAGGCAACTTCATTATCCCCCCTTTATAAACCCCTCCCCCTCCTTATTTGTAAAAAACTCAGACAACCAGTTTTCGCAAGCCTCTTTTGAGGCCAACTTGGTATCACCAAGGGCGTTTTGCGTGAACCGGAAGAGATGATAGTCACTTGGTGCCAGGTCCGGACTTTAGGTTTGTGCGATAGGACATCCCATCCGAGCTCCCGTAGCTTCTGGCGGTTCATCAAAGATGTGTGAGGACGGGCGTTGTCCTGGTGGATCACAACACCATTCCTATTGACCAATTCTGGCCGCTTGTGGTCAATCCCCTGCTTCAAACGGTCAAGTTGCTCACAGTAGAGGACCGAATTAAGGGACTGGCCATAGTTGAACAGCTCATAGTGGATAATTCCCTTCCGATCCCACCAAACACACAGCAAAACCATCCTGGCGGTCAATCCGGGCTTGGCGATGGTTTGGGCCGGCTCGCCGCTTCTCGACCACGATCTTTTTCGCTTGGCGTTGTCGTACATGATCCACTTTTCATCGCCAGCCACCATCCGCTTCAAAAATGGGTCAAGTCTGTTCCGTTTTAGCAGAGAATCGCAAGCGTTGATTCAGTCCAAGAGATTTTTTTGCGTCAACACGTGTGGCACCCAAACATCCAGCTTTTTTTTGGAATCCAGTATGGGGTGTATCTTCGACATCTACTACACCAGAATGAAATCGATCGAACCAATGCTGTGCTGTGCGAATCGTTACAGTATCAGGTCCATAAACTTCACAAATTTTTGCCGCCTTCGTTGCATTTTTACCTCTAAGGTAGTAAAAACGTAAAATATGACGAATTTCTTGCTTGGTGGACTCCATCTTTGACGCGCTATAACTTAAGATTGAAACGTACGATCACAACACTGACAAGGAGACGCTTGTAGTACAGATTGTCGTCTTCAAATTGCCGTTTAGTGTAACCCGATGCTTCTCGCACTGTGCGCCGACTAATTCCGCATTGTTTGGCTAGCGATGTATAGCCTATTAGACCATTCACCTCATTCAAATCATCCTGCAGAGCATAATTTCTATCTGGCTCTGAAGTTGAAGTCCTCGCAAAAAAAAAAAACGAATTTGGGTCCAAAGCGTGGTGTTGGTACTGAATGGTGTTGGAATGAAAAAGACATATAGCTTTGTTTCAAGCAATGGAAGCTTCGCATGGAGTGCTGTAGGGGCACAGGATAGGGAGTGCATTGAAAGCTTATAATAAGTGAATAAGCACAAAATCAAAATCAGGTGTTTTACAGGGTCAGTGTCTTTATTTAATAGCCACACTACGTATGTAAAAAAAGAAAAACGCATATATAAAAGTAAAAAATCTAAGTGATGAGATTTCCTAACTGAAGAAAATTCCAACATACATATGTACATACAAAAGTGATACATGATTTGGGTGTAATGATCGATGCTCGACTAAGCTTCAGGCAGCACATTAAAAAAGCATGCGGAAAGGCCGCCATGGTGACGGCGGCACTGTCAAGAATTACGGCCAACATCGGTGGTCCTACTCAGAGTACAAGAGCGCTCCTGGATAAAGTTACCCTGCCTACACTCATGTATGCAGCACCCATATGGGGTAAAGCCCTGATACAGAAAACATACGCGAAGAAGGCGGAAATAGTTTTTAGACTTATTACCCTTAGAGTTGCCTGTGCTTTCAGGACAGTGTCGTTTGAAGCAATATGTGTCATATCGGGTATCATGCCACCAGATATAATGGCTTCTGAACTGGGTAGAGTGTACGACAAAGCCAAAAGCCTAAACAGGCGATTAACGGCGGAAGAGCGTAAAGAAGAAAGACGGGGAAGCATAATTGAATGGCAAAATCGCTGGGACCTAGCGACAAAAGGGAGATGGACGCATACACTTATCAGAAGCGTACAGGCTTGGGTTGAGAGAGGACATGGTGACACAGATTACCTCACACCACAGGTGACACAGATTATCTCACACCACCTCACACCTACCAGATTACCTACCTCACACAGTTCCTGACGGGGCATGGATGCTATAGAGAGTATCTCCAAAGACTCGGCCACGAGGACGCAGCTGACTGCTCGTTCTGCGGCAACGGTAAAGAGAACATGGAACATGTCTTCTTCTTCTGCCCGAGACACGCATCTGAAAGAGTGTGCATTGAAGAAATCATAAAAGAAAAAATAACCCCGGGCAACATTGTAGATCACATGCTGCAGTCGAAGTTGGTGTGGGCCAAGATGAGAGAATGGTCCGCAAATGCGTTACAGGAACTGCGGAAAAAGGAATGGGAACGCAGCAAAGAAAGAAGACAAAGAAGTAATGAAGGGTAGATGGAGAGAGAAATATAAATGAAGAACCATAATGGCTAGCTTGGTCCTGCGATGCAATGCTTAAACGGCGGTACCGCAGGGCAAACTAAAGCTAAAGAGGTTGGAGTTTGGGTTTAGTACGTAGGTGCACTGTTTCGCAAGTCCAGTTTAGTAGTAATACTGACTGTGCGTGGTCCCGAATGAGGTGCACCCTCAGCGATCCCCTTCGGATAAAAAATAAAAAAAAAACATGATTTGACTTGAACAATACATTCATAGGGTTGCACACCTTTAAAGAAAACAGCTTCGAATTGTTCACATGAATGATTGAAGTGATTTACGCGCAGCCCTCACAAAAAGCATCTGCACACATAGACACACACTCGTAAGTAAACATAAGTCATAAATAAAATACAAAACAAAAATAAATAAATTCTGAAACAAAATGACCATAGATTTATAAACACGCACGTTTTGTGAATAAGAAGGGTATGGCAATAAAAATAAATATACATAGCATAGCCAAAGGCGCATATGTGTTTGTAACGATAGGACATTAAAGGCAAAAGCTCCACAAATTTAAGTATTTGTACGCTGTATGTAAATACTTTAGATTTCTAAGTACATTTACAGCTTTTTGTTGGAAGAAACAAATATTTATACTTAACTGTGTGTGTGTTTGTGTACACTTAATATTGAGTGAATGCTTATTCATAATGTTGATGCTGCAGCAAGCAATAAAAGGGAACGCTTTGCCAGCCAGCCAGCCTCTGTTTAGTTCACTGTGCGCTTTGGTTGTGCAAATAGCGATAGCTCACTTTAGAAGCGGATATTTACATTTCCGTTATGTCAACATTGACACTTCAAAACGACCAATGTGTGAAGAAAACTGCCGAGTTCAAGGAATAAATGGAAAACGGGGAAAAATAAAAGTGCCAAAACGAAATAGTCTTAAATTTATAAGACACACATGAAACGGTAATCTGTTGAAGCAAAAATGCCAGAAAAAATATGCTCGTATGCCTATAACCATACATGCACATCTACCTACTAACTAAAGCTGACATCTAGCGCACTGCTTTTGTCATTGAAAGTGTCAGTAACTACAGCGTTGAGATGAAAGCTCCTTTGAGTGGGCTGGCAAACGGCCATCAACAGATAGACAGACGTATGGGCTCGCAAAGCATATGCACGTACTTATTTACGACTGCACGAGTTACTGTATACTGAGCCACATGCAGAGCTGCACAAATGAACTTAAAAACTCACACACACACAAACCCAATGTCAACTAGAACAAGCAACCATACAGAAATCCTTCATATGACAATACCGATGTTAGGGCGCGTAGACGAGGCAGAGGCAAAGCCACCGAGGCTTAGCGCACATTCTGGTAACCATCAAATTTAAACAAGCGGAAATTCCCAAATGACAATCGGAAGTGTAGGCGTTTGCTTGTGACATTTTTCTTGATTGAGTGACTATCAGTGAAGCGGCCACGATCTTCAATGCTCTCGCTTAGCTTATTGCTTTAACCCTACATGCCTCCTTCGCTTGCATTGCTGACAGTCCAGCCGCATGCTGGCCGCATCCTACTAAGGCAGCAATTGTGTCCATTGACTTATAAGTGCGAGTGTGTTTGTGCGATTTTTTCCAATTGCGTTATTCAAGTGAGCTCGAGTGCAAATTGTAATATTGCCCTTTTCTCTGATAATTTGACGTGAGAGTTGCCGTTATAGTATTATGAAGGAGCTTTGGACATATTGCCGAGCACAGTCTTATTCTAAAAAGTGTTTTACTTCAATGTAAAGTTTTTTGAGAGAATCTATCATATGTAGTAGTAGTAGTAGTTTTGAAATTGACCTGAAAAATTTTTACGCGTGGTGCACCGTGAATAATTTATATCTAAAATATGAAATATATTCCTTATCATTTTTATAATAAATGTTTCTGTTGCGGTGTTGTTTATGTACAACGTCATTAATCGCAGAATAAATTGTAGTGAAATTAGTGAATTGCTTAGTTTTCATTATCAGAATCGCGAATTCAGGCATGTTAAACTCTTAACGGTCGCCGCACACAATGTACCTATGCTTATAATGAGGCTATATCAAGAAACATTCGATTATGCGAGAAGTATTTCGACGTTATTCACTTTTATTTAAATTTATACAATTTCGAATTGAATTTACTTAAAATGTTGAATGTATAAGAATCTCTGTAGACGAATAATAATAAATAAACAACCATCTGGAAATTATTTAGGTAAAAATAGGTGACTACCTAGGCGGCCGCACTTTTCAACCCAGTAATGAAATTGTATTTTTCGTACTTTTCCTTCAAAGTCCATAGCTGGCTAATATGCAAGCCTTAAAACTCTTCAGTCATAGTAAAAAAGTGAGTGCTAAAAACCTGATTCTTAACGAGTTTCTTCCACCTCACTATGTTCAAGCACACATCTACCGCAACAAAGTTGTGTTGTGTCTCACGGTATCCGGTTAAGGCACTACCGAGAGTTGCATCTTTTTTAGCTTCGGAAGCTCTCACGATCGCCTCCGATTCACATGTGGATATCAGGAACTCAAAACCATGCACATTGAAGTACTCGCCAGCGCTTCCTGAGCCCTTATTCGACTGACTCTCTTTGCACAGAGAAACTGGCTTCGGGTACTACACCTAGCATAGACTTCGGCTCTTAGGTAGCGAATGTACACAGTGGCCATTAATTCCAATTAGAATAAATTTCGAAACACCTTTATTATCCTCAAGATTGGGCTTACTCGAAAGATTCATGCCCAGCATCACACACAAACACTTTACTTTGTCAGGAAGCATTAATGGAGCACTCTCCCAATTGAGTAGTGCTGGGCCCTGGAATTCTTAATACAGGGTGGCTGATGAAAGCCGCTACCAAAAAAAAATTGTATAACTTTTTTTCTTTTTAAGTTATCTGTTCCATTTTTGTTTTAATTTGCAGATTGATCTTTAAAATTTATTAAAATGGATAACTGGGACACGCAAACAAGAATTTGGATAGTCCGCCGCTATCACGCACTGGAGTCCGTAGTTTTGGTACAGAGAGAGTACAGGCGGATGTTTGGCGGCGATCCCCCGAGCAGATGGACCATAATGAGACTGGTGAATAATTTTGCTGAGCAAGGAACAGTCGCAAGCAGGCCTTATCATCGAAACCCACCAGTTCGGACGGAGGAAACGATCGCTGCTGTAGCTGCAGCTATACAAAGCAATCCAAGGGTTTCAACAAGAAGCTTATCTGCTCAACTTGGTGTCAGCCGACAGTCTTTGCAAACAATAATGCACAAAGATTTAGACTTATTTCCCTACAAAATTCAAATGGTTAACAAACTGAATGCAGCAGACTTGCCGATTCGCTTGGAATTTTGCCAGAAGATCCTGCAAATGGTGGAAGAAGACCAAAACATGTTAAACTGCCTTTTCATGTCTGATGAGGCCCATTTCGATTTAAACGGCAATGTGAACAAACAAAATTGTCGAATATGGAGTACTTCTAACCCACAGATACTCCACGAGACGGAATTGCATCCTCTTCGCGTGACAGTGTGGTGTGCGGTTTCTTCACGCTGTATTGTCGGGCCTTATTTTTTTGAAGAAAATGGTCACACCGTTACGGTTACTGGAGACTGTTATTTGAAAATGCTGAAAGAATTTTTCTATCCAGAACTACGCCGAAAGAGAATTCCTTTCAACTCTGTGTGGTTTCAACAAGATGGGGCAACGTCTCACATAGCCCAGACTGTTATGACAGAGTTGCGACGAAAATTTCCCAATAAACTGATTTCAAGAAACTCCGAATTTCGTTGGCCCCCCAGGTCGCCTGACCTTACTGCACCTGACTTTTTCTTGTGGGGTTTCTGTAAACAAGAAGTTTATAAAACAAAGCCAACTAATTTGGATGAACTAAAGCAATCCATTCGGGCAACAATTGCGGCTATTCCTGTCGCAACTCTCAAAGCAGCAATGAACAACTTTTTACTAAGATGCCGCACTTGTGTCAACGAGCATGGGGGCCATTTAAATTCAATTATTTTTAAAACTAGTTAAGCTACATTTAATAAAATTTAATGACCTTTAACTTGAAAAACAAATAAATGAACTCCATACACTAAACAAAAAGTTATTTGAGTTTCTTAATGTAGCAAAATTCATCAGCCCTGTATCTACTCGAAAATGAGATAAGAATTTAAAGATAGTCAGCGTCTCATTTAGCAAACAAGGTTTGGTCTGACAGTCAGACTACTCAAGCTACAGACAGCCTACTACAAGCCAAGACTAATTTTCTATTTTAAGAAGAACTTATGTAAGCGAACTCTTTTTATATTCATTACTATAGCCAGGTACTTATGCAAATTCGGGCGTAACGAAAATTCTGAATAAGTAAGCTAATTCTTGTCTATGGTACTGCAAAAAATGATTTATTGCCACTGGTAGCAGCTGTGTGCATTCGCAACATAAATGCCCATGAAAGAAATAATAAAAAGTGTTGCATATCTTGAGGACAACTAGGACACTATTTGCTACTTTAGTAACTGTATACTTTTGCGTTTTTTGTATGCAATTTGTATGCAATGTAAATTTTTCGGAAGAATCATTTTCTAAAACACTTTAATTCTTTAGCGACATTAGTGGTTACAAGGATACTATTTTGAAGGAACTAAAGGGCTAGAATATTAAACAGAAATATTTGTCTTACTTTTAATTTATTCATCTTTTTCGAAAGGCGCTTAATCACATAACTTAAAAATTTCTCCTAAAAGTGCGAAATCTTTGCGCATTCTTCCTATATAACCCTAGTAATTTAATTCTAAATTGGTTGCGTTTCACCCAGATAATGGCACAGTGTAATCTTTATTGACTTGTTAAAATTCCTTAATTTCCATTCGATCTTATTCTCTATGTTCAATTTCTAGCCTATTTTATTCTATCCTGTGTCATCATAGTGGGTCCTATCCAAATGGCAAGCAGGTTTACATTGAAATTTACTTATTTTATTTATTTAAATTAATTCAAATTTTTTTAGCATGAGTGTACTTTTTGTTTGAATTTATATTTTTGTGTATATGCGGAAAATTCTCTAGTCACTTATTTAATGAACTAAAATTCTCGTATTTAAAAACAATATATTTTCCACCTCCTGCTTATTTTCACTTCCATTTTTAACAAAAAAATTTTGTTGCCCTGAATTCTCTCATGACCAATTTAGATTATTTGGAGTCATGGCATGCATCTGCCTGTGGATAGGTAATTTTAAGAGTACAAAAAACTCCACATGTTTTTGCCATAAACTAAATTGGTATTCCAAAATCACGGAAAAAGGTCAAATAAATAAAAACTTCTACAAAAAAGAGGTCAGAGCGGTGCAGAAAAAGTGAAAATAAAAAGCAGTTGCAAAAATGCAAACTCACAAATTTCCATTTACCAAAAAGTTTCGCTGCACTAGCCAATACATTTGCATATCAATTTGAAATGGGAATACTCATGCATAATAAAAAATAAATATGTATTCCTTCACATGGAAATATTATTGTATATGTCGTACGTGTGCAAAATAAACGATCACATTAGTGGCTGAATGGTATACTGGCAATATTTATTGATATTTTTTTATTTTATTGATGGGCCCGTTCTACTTTTTTGTAGAATATTTAGGAGTTAATAAATACTGAGGCGATTTACTCGCGCTATGGCTAATAATATCTTTTATTACCTGTTGTATTCACCAACGGCTGGTGTACACTATGACGTACAACCAATTCGATTTGATGGCTGTTATTATGTTTCCAATATTTAGTAAAACTCTTTTTAAATGAGTTAGGAATTGCTGCTATTAAAATCATGTACCGATATTTTATTTTGGGAAGTCCGCTGGGAACATCAAACACCAAATAACAGAAACAAAATTTTTAGAAAAGTGTGACCACTTAGAAAGGAATTCAATAGCGTTTTAAGCCATCTTCACAGACCGATTAAAAATGCTTTTTTATGTTAACATGGAAACATAATGTGATATCTCTCACTGAAATAAACTTACAGACTTTTATTGGCTCCTACGAGATAGTAATGTATGACAAATATGTTAGTACCTCTGGGTTTTATGTACAATTAAATTGCGGAAAGAGCAGCAACAGCGAGTATAATATTACCACTCCCATGGCAACCGATTCTACGTTACCGGAATGAGTCGGGACTGCCGCCCCAGTAAACTACCCCTGTCTAGTGAACCGTTTATCATCTCCCCTCTAATATCATGGCAACAATTCATGCAGCAATACTTCTCCCTAAGGGCTGGTATTGAATCTAACCATGGGTCAGAGGTATTATATCACTGCGTTTGTCATAAACGGCTCCACCTGGGCTAAGACCTGTTCAGGCCTTACGTGTTGCTCCCGCCACCAGGCGTTCAATGCCTCAACGGCTACCACCGTCCCTGATAGGCCGGCACTACCAACCGCCACCACAACCCATACCTCCACGGTAAGGAGCGTGTGGCACAACACAAATCCCCAAACCTAGCCCATCAACTTCCCTTCTGCTCCAACCCCAGTGCGGCGACAAACCAGCAGTATGTTCCGTGTGGCCTGGCTTCTGTCAAATTCAATTTTTGCAATGGCTGGTGCCGCTTTCGGAGATGCTCTGGCCTGCGCTCCACACGTGAGTGAAAAACTGGCTACGTTGCCACCTGCTGCAGAGCCCTGCACCTGCAAACGCCCTCCGTGGCACAGCCACCCACCACCACTAGGTCGCAACAACAGCAGAATGCACAGAAGGCCCAACGAAGACAACCACACGCGTTCCTCACACCCCAAGTTACAACAGTCCTACCGAGAAGCTTCAAGCTTCTTCAATTTAACTGTAACGGACTATCGCGCAAGGTAGATAAGATAGTCGACTTTATGAGCCGACACGGAATCGCAATATCTGCGGTCCACGAAATCAAGTTTCACGTTAGCTCTAGACACACGTCCTAATTTCCTGAAGACCTGTAACTTCAACACTAGTGTGAGTAATCTCTTGTCCACCGTAAGATCCCTGTCTAACCCGACGAAGCACAACGACAAGGTGGATATCACCTTCAACGGTAGCACTTCGTCGGACCCGAAGAGATGCGCGAGCACAAACTAACGAACAAGAATGCAGCACTTACTTTCTCTTGTGATGAGGTTAAGGGGGCCATCAACAAATCCAAAACATCAAAACCCATTGGCCCTAACGGACATGCTGATGCTGAAAAAGCTGGGTCCATTGAGAGTGGAACTTCTCACAAGGGTTTTCAATCTATCCTTGGCCACTCTCATTATCCCTGACAAGACCATACATTACCATAGCTTCCGACGAGTACAAAGTACCACCACAACACTCACCGTCATAAGCCCCCAGATAGACCGCGGGCTTAACCAAAACCGCTCCTGCGAGAGGACTGTTTTAGTAGCGTTGGACTTGAAGAAAGCGTTCGATCCTGTCAGCCATTCCACCCTACTAGACGACATTTTACAGTCCACACTCCCGCCAGGACTGAAGAGGTGGTCCCCCAACTATCTTGTCACTCCTCAGTGATTTTTAGGCACCAAACATCCAAACAGAAGAAGATAAAGTAAGGGGTTCCGCAGGGTGGTGTCCTTTCGCCCTTGTTATTCAACTTCTATATATCGAAGCTCCCCCAACCCCCAGAGGGAGTCTCCCTGATCTCAACTGCGCGATAATGGCGTCGGTCAATGGCATTGATGGCCTGTGCGCCGAAGTAAACGTCTACCTCGCCTGCCTTTATCGCTTATTCACTGCAAGGAACCTTCAACATTCCCCCACAAAGTTCACAGCGACCCTCTTTACCACCTGGATAAAGGAGGTCAAATTGCAACTCAAGGCAAAAGTTGATGATATACCAATTCCGACTGTTAAAATTTCCAAAATTTTGAATATAGCCTTGGACAGTTTGTTCTCCATTTCTGCGCTTACAACCGCTATTGCCACTAAAGTCCAAAATTGCAAGAAGGTTCTCAAATCGCTTGCCGGCAGCACTTGGGGCAAAGAAAAAGCAATGTTGCTATCGACATTTAAGACAATTGGCCGCCCAGTTCCAAACTATGCTGCGCCTGTCTGGACGCCTGGAACTAGTGACGCGCCGTGGGTAAAACTCCAGACTAATTTCCCTTCTTTAACACCTGCTACCGCAGGTTTAACCCTTGCACACACCTGCTTGCGTCAGAGTCGCCTCCCAGGCACGTCAGGAGACACCTCCTTAATTACGCCAACGAGATCCAACACAAAACAAACATACATCTACTGGATCAGACAGTGTTTAGACAGACAATAAATGACATTCAACGGAAGGCGTGTGTGAGTGAAAAATACTTTTGTCAACACGTACGTAATAGGAGCTCTCCAGAAAAACACCAAAAAGATATCTTTAGCGAACCTCAAAAATAGTAAACTGGGTTAAAGTCGACGGGACCTGGGACCCTTCTGCGGATTCGTTGCTGACAGTTCGAATTTTACATTTTTGGTAAAGTTATATTCGATTTATTTTATAAAAAAAAAAAAAAATTACAAAAGGATTTTGACTGGAAAGCTTAATAAGAAAATCACTCAAATTGAGGCTGGAATTTAGAATAATGTATATTGGGCAATTTTTGGCAAACTACTATGTCTTTATTAATGAAACTTGGTGGAGATGTTAGTGAGGTGTTAAGAAACGCTCTTTGTAACTCCAAATTATTGGGGAAATAATAATTTCATAATTATTTGCCATCAAAATGCCCTTGGGAACTTCACTATAATTCACCAAATATACACTCACACGCGTGTTTTTACTTATTTTTGTCCCTATATTCGAATTATTTTTATTAAAATTAAATGCAAATGCATTTGTCCACACAATCACTTTCCAATTTTAAACGCGAATAAGAAGAAGATTGGAATGACATTATGGTGTTGACGGATGCCTGCAAATAAAAATAAAAATATGAACAAAAATTAAGTATTTCAGTTTAGTGTTAATAATGGGGATGGGGGTTATTGTGCCTCCTTACTATGTACACGCTTCTAAGTGCTTGTCGTATGCCATTTTGGGTGTGAGAATGGCACCAAGATATTTATATTCGGCCACCAATCTCTCTTTTTCACTTTGCTACCACCATTTTTCAGCCTGGGAAAGTCTCATCTGAAGACCATCATCTTCGATTTATTTGGGTTTACTTCCACATTTCATTAAGCGCAGTATTTCTCGGGGTTATTAATCATGGATTGCATGACTTTAGGGTTATCCGCCAGGAGGACAATTCATGGCATACACCAATAATCCACCTTCCAAATGCGCGTGCAAATTATTTAGGTATAAAGTGCACAATAATGGCGACAACAGACATCCAGTGCAGGTTTCAAAATAGTCGGATACTTCTTTTCCTGCAAAAACCGCAGGTCTAGTATTCTCGTAGAAATTCTGTCGAAGCGAATTTGAGCAGTTCATAAGGTATTCTATCTTCTCCTGGCACTTTATTTATTTTAGCACTTTCAATGGATTTTTCGACATCCATAAAAGTTATATCTTTATCGAGATATTCATCTTTACCTAGCGCAGCTGCATAATAATTGTATGTAAAAATATAAAATATAAATATAAATAATAAATGTAGGGTTTGAAAATTGTGTTTAAAATCGATCGCAGTACCATTTGTACCAACTTGAATTGGACTTCTTTCTTGTATTCTTCGCTAAACTCCACCATTATTTTGTATTTGCAGTCTTGTGTGTTTTTTCTATTTTTTTCATAATATGCTTTGCTTTTTCACATGCGTTTCTATAAAGTTGTAAACAACTCTTAAGGGTATTTATACCCTTCTTTCCTTCGCACTGATTTTCACACTTGCTTTGCATAATTACTCTTGCTCTGCATCAACAGATCTTTTATTGCGTTGTTAGCCACTGCTTGGCTTCACAGCCCAAGCCAATTTCAAAACTTTTTTTCTTGTAACTTTTTATTTAAATATGCATTTTTTTATTTTTTCTGTATTCTCATACTTCCGCTATTGTTATATTGTTTTTATCACACTTCCAAATACCGTTTCGAACAAAATCTGCCTCTTATAGCTCTGGTGCTCTCTGTTCTTTGTTTTCGTTTACCTTTCTGCGCTCAGCTTAAGCTTATTTTAATTAAAAACTTTTCGTTCTTCGCTTTGGTTGCTGTTATAGCTGCCGATAATGCCACTCCCATGTCGCTTAAAAGTTCCTATGGCTCACCTGCTTCCCGCGTTGCACAACCGCTCACTCAGCCTTCCACAGGTATTTTGCATTTGCCGTCTCTTCCTCTTACTCTCTCACTTTTGATTTTCATCATGTTATGCACATACCTTTTTACAGAGCCTTGATTGCTTCGATGCTCGAATTTATTCCTCCTAAATCGTTTTCTACCTTTGTTTCCCCTGCCTTCATCGGTTATCGTCCCTACTTCAGTGATCAGTACTCACAATCGGTAATAACCATACCCTATTTGACTGCCTCTTCGTTACCTTCCAAATTTTACCGGATTTTGTGGATATATTTTACACAATTGTCAGCCTGTGCATCTGCCCTATGCGCATTAATGAACTAGTTCATAATTGACTCCAAAAATTCTAGCCCACTTTGGACAGTTTTAATAAAGTTGAGAAAGTACATACATAAAAAATTGATACATGGGGCTTAAAAAATATTTTATTATTTTTTATTCAAAATTTACTCAAATTTTTTACTTACATATCTTGAATTTAGATTTTATTTCGTATTATATTTCGCATTTTATTTAAATGTTCTCCTATTATATGCGGTTTCTTTTTCGATCGACTTTTTACATCGACATTGCCTCATGCAGAGTTACCGGGAAAGTAGTGCTAGATACTCAAGAACATTATTATTTAAACAATTTCGTATTAATTTATTTGTATGACACAATGACCAAAACTTAACCTTTTCGAAACAATCAATTTTGAAGATTACTTAGAAAAGTGTTGTTATTTATTGGTGCTTCCACTTCCTTGTAAATGTTAATTCAAGGGTTCGATTTTTTATTTTTATCTTTAGTTAAAAAGTGTGCCACTTAATAGAAATCCTCAATAAAATTTGAGCTAAGCTGCAATAGTTAAAAATGGTTGCTTGCTAAAATTTTTATTTTAAGATTTTTTACCAAGCATTTCTTTCTTCATATCATAAAAAAAAATTGTTGGAAACTATTCTGTATATTCATTTTAAACTGGCATGCCTTCTTAGCTTTCCTGGAAACCCGGTATATGCTTCTAATCGTTATTGAGAGCGCTCTTAACGTTACAAGCACTATTTTTTAGCGTTAGAATTGGTCACTTTGCAACTGGTACAATTCTGTACACTCTCGAACTAGTATCAAGCAAATGCATAAATATTCATATGTACATATATGTGTATGAACAAGTCTGTTAGAAAAATAACAAGAAAACTGGCACACACTACAATTGGTGTTGCACACAAATTTAACAATTGAATGCACAATGTTGCACATTTATTATTATTGTTTTTTTTTGGAGTGAAATGAAGAATTCCATACAAAATATTTCGTAGTTCAAAGGCATTTTTGCAAGTTTTCGGCATAATATTTTCTGTTTTTCATTTTTTGTGCTGAACTTGTTTTTTTGTGTTATTTTGGCTGCATGTTTTTCCTTACAATTCACTAGTTCCAATTAAAACTTTTTTTGAAAAGCGAGTGCTATGGAACTGTATTCTCCCTATAAATGTAAATGTAAATGTAAAAGATCATTTAGCAATTCCTATAAATGTTGAAAAGTAAAAACAAACTCATCAATTTTGAGTTTTTTTTTAGGAATTATTATATTTTTTTCAGAAATTTAGTTAGGGCTGCCCCCCTACTCCAGACAATCAGATCAATGTTTGCGAAAAACTGAGAGTATTTATTCTCCCGAAATAAATTGCATATTAATACTCATGCTTAAATGAATATATCAAAAACTTGTTAAATAAAAAAAACAAAAACGATATGGCGACGCTACAGCTGCTCAAATGTGGCTGCTTTAATTTGCGCCGTGGAATGTACAGCTTCTTTTAATCAGCTGAAATCAGCCAGACAAAAATAGTTCATTAAAATAAGTTATACCGCTTTGCACTTACCTATTTTTAACAAAAACATAAAAAAATGTGAGCCGTCATGGGACGCCTGGCAGATGTGAAACATCATGTGTGTACAAGTAATATGCATAAAAGATAATATTATTACAGGAATTAAATATAGCCTAATGAAAAAATGATGTATAGTATTACGAATTTCTTACAGAAAATGGTAACTTTATTTAATAAACATTTATTTACATGTGATATCAAAATTCGATATTAATATCAAGCCACAATTTAAATATATATTTTCATCTGTGACTTCAGTAATAGTTATATTCGATGTTTCCTCTGCCGGTATTACTGTGACGATTGGTCGATGATAACTAAAGTACGTTACAAAAGTATTGGATGAAATATTATCAAGATATCTCACAAATACAGCATCTATTGTTGTTCCATATGTGGTAGTAGATTCTCTTGGATTGTTGTTGATTTGCAATTGAAATTCTTTTTGAAGTGTGCTTTGAGTGCTGAAATTTTTCGAATTTTCAGGTGGCGCAAAATTAATCATCCAGTTTTGTATTTGAAAATTATTAAATAAAATTAAAAAAAATTAAATAACACAAATGACTTTGAGTGCTGAAATTTTTTGAATTTTCAGGTGGCGCAAAATTAATCATCCAGTTTTGTATTTGAAAATTATTAAATAAAATTTAAAAAAAATTAATTAAAAAAATTACTTTGAGTAATGAAATTTTTTGAATTTTCAGGTGGCGCAAAATTAATCATCTAGTTTTGTATTTGAAAATTATTAAATAAAATTTAAAAAAATTAAATAAAAAAATTACTTTGAGTAATGAAATTTTTTACCGTTTCTGGTGGCGCAAAATTAATCATCCAGATTTGTATTTGAAAATTAGTAATAAAATTGAAAAAAAAATTAAATAAAAAAATGACTTTGAGTGCTGAAATTTTTTGATTTTTCAGGTGGCGCAAAATTAATCATCCAGTTATGTATTTGAAAATTATTAAATAAAATTTAAAAAAAATTAATTAAAAAAATTATTTTGAGTAATGAAATTTTTTGAATTTTCAGGTGGCGCAAAATTAATCATCCAGATTTGTATTTGAAAATTATTAAATAAAATTTAAAAAAATTAAATAAAAAAATGACTTTGAGTAATGAAATTTTTTACCGTTTCTGGTGGCGCAAAATTAATCATCCAGATTTGTATTTGAAAATTATTAAATAAAATTAAAAAAATAATAAATAAAGAAATTATATTGAGTGATGACTTTTGACCTTTACGCCCGCCATTGCTTGTCTGTTTTTATACAGCAGCTCTACACTTCACAAATTTCAATTATGATTGACGTACTGCACTATTTGTAAAAAATATAAATAATCCGATGGCATGATTAATTTTGTGTCACTTTGTATGATAATCAAAATGTGTCTTTAAAATATGCCTTCCTCCATAGGCCTCAACTTTTTATTCAATTTCAACGTTTGCTCATTACGAGCTGGCATATCTCGAATTTACTTTAAGTTTGCACTTTTCATTTCGAATTAATAGAGCAATAAATTTGGCATTGCAAAATAGTTCCACTTGGTTTAAATAATTGAGTAATGAAACTTCTTTCTGCTGTGGCTCTGCTTTCTGTGACCTTTTGATATTTTTCAACTCAAACACTGACCTTCGTCATTTCTTCGCACAAAGAGCGCGCCTCAAAGGTGCCCACTCTAGCCAGCCTTCCAGTTTCCCATGAATTCTCTGTGATCGAATTCCTATTATCTACATATCAAATTACCGAACACATTCAGAAACACATAACGCACCAACATTTACTAAGCACTCACGAGCATCCAACTTGCCGCTCTTTAGCAACTCTACATTTGTCTCTCTAACATGGCACACATACTAACACACTTTAACCCACATCATTTGTGAGTTGTTCCTTTGAAATTGGCTTAGCACTTCTCATACTACTACACATACACATGGTAGAAAAAGTCTGCGTTCACCCACTGTTATAAAGTATTAAAATAATTTAACGTGTTTATCTTAAAACTCTCAGTTATTTCTTTTCACTTATTTCAAAGAAAATTATTCATAGAGGTTATGAACAAAATTTTTTGGAGTTTGAGCTGCGTCGTGTTCAGATAACGGGATTGTAGTACAGTTAATATACTTAAATAGGCTAAGCAGAAAAAGTGTGCGTTCATTTCGAATAGTGACGATTATTTGCATGGCAATTACGTTAAATTAAATTTTAAATCATTCATGTAGTTGACGCGGTTAAGAACAAATCTAAAGAGGGAAAAATTGATATTAGAAATACATTTTTTGTTACTATGGACCAAAGGCGAAAAGAAATAGATATTGGTGAAAGGAAAATCATTGTAAGCTTGTGGCAAAATAGTATGAGCTATCGGGAAATCGCGAAAATTGCTGGGAGGCAATACTCCTCGGTCCAAAGAGTGATAAACAACTTCAAGCAAACGAATTGTTTGGAGTCTAAGCCTCGTTCTGGGCGTCCAAAAAAACTGACGGAAAGAGAAGAACGCAACATAACTATTCTTGTGAATTCTAATCCACGACTAACAGCAAGCCGAATTTCAAAAGACATAGAAGTAAAATACCAAAAGAAAGTACATCCAGATACAGTAAGAAAAATTCGAAAAAGAATCGGATTTCACGGCAGAGTGGCCCGAAAAAGACCCTTCATATCGCGAGTAAATCGACTTAAGCGGATGGCTTTCGCCAAGGAATACGTAAACAAGCAACCTGAGTTTTGGAATAGTGTGATTTTTTCAGTTGAGGGCAAGTTTTGCATTTTCGGGATAAAAAGTCGTAAAATTATTTGGAGGAAAAACGGAACGGCACTTGGAAAGCAAAATCTGGTACCTACGGTAAAGCATGGAGGAGGAGGTGCCATGATATGGGGGTGTATGGCTAGTTCGGGCGTTGGAAATATGCAGTTTTTTGAGTCGATAATGAACAGACATGATTATCTCGATATTTTAAAAACGAATTTGTGAGAAAGTGCAATCAAACTGGGACTCGGTGAAAGATTTGTTTTCCAACAGGACAACGACCCGAAACACACAGCAGAGATTGTTAGGTTGTGGTTGTTGTATAATGTTCCAAAACAACTTCGCACACCCCCACAATCACCTGACCTTAACCCCATTGAGCACTTATGGGACGTTCTAGAAAAAAAAAATACGAGAGCGTACAATAACTAGCAAGGAAATGCTTAAGAACGCGCTTAAAGAGGAATGGGTACCCATAAGTCCAGAAATAACAGCCAACCTAGTTGGATCAATGAAAAGACGCCTCCTAGAAGTCATAAAAAGCCGGGGATATCCAACTAGCTATTAATTTTAAAACATTTCTATGATCTTAAGCCTTTTATTTTATTATTGTATTATTGAAGTGAACGCAAACTTTTTCCGTTTAGTTTGAATGGCCTTTTTAATTTTATGTGATCTCATTTTAAATTTGATTTTGTTATTGGTAGCGAAATATGTGTGATAGTTACGTTTAAGTGAACTTAATAAAACTCATTAAAAAAAATTTCTGAAATATTTATTGTTTTGAACTTTTTCTAATGCAAAGAATATTTGCATAGGTGAACGCAGACTTTTTCTACTATGTGTACGTAAATACTACTACACACGGTAAGCGTCGCCACACCAACGATTCGGCTTACAAGTGAGCCTATAGATGTTTCACATCAAAGACTTGAAATTTTTTTAACGAATTGATCGTAACGATCTTTTTAGTGATAACGAATATGAAATATGAGGCACCTGCAAAGGACAATGTGTTAGAGAATAGCCCTGTAAAATTCTAAGTTGATATCATGATTACTTTTTGAGTTATATTCGACAAGGCAGAAAAAAACGTGTTCGGGAAAAACGCGATTAAAGTTTTCGTTCTTACTCATCTTTCGTTCGTCGCTCATCACTTGATACTTTTTAGACTTTCTATTAAGTTTAAAACATTAAAGAGATATTCTTCAGATTGTAGATTCAAATTGTAGGTTATAATATTGTAAATATGCAATGTTGCATATTTAATATTAATAACTGAGCATGAAAAATTGTTGATCTAAAAGCCGCTTTGTTGAGTGTTTAGCCGAATATTCGATCCCTAGGGGGTTCTACATAGTCAGCAAATCGAAAGAAGTGGCTCTCTAAATATTTTTCCTCGAAGGCATTTAAATTTATTAATATAAAAATTTGCAGATATACAGGGTGAACGAAATGAAGTGTTACCTATTCAAAACACCATAACTTTTTTGTGTCAAATTACTTTTTATTGATTTCAAAGACAAAATTGTTTAAAAATGATTACAATTTTAACATATATTCACTTTAGCTCGATATGACCAGCTTTTGCCTTGACTATAGCCAAAATGGACCAGATGGAATAGTCCATCGGATTTGCGTCTGGCGAATTCGAAAGCCATTGTGTGGACGAAATGAAGTGTGGAACATGATTTTTTAACCATTCTTGGTTCACACGAGCTCTATGAGACGGTGCCGAGCCCTGTTGGATCGTCCATGGCCTACGACCGAAATGTTTGCGTATCCACGGCTCTAAAGCTGCTTCTAAAACATTTTCCCGATAATAAGTCGCATTCACATTCGCTTTGACACCAGGCTCGATAAAAACGATTGGAGAGCGTCCATCAACGGTCACTGCGGCCCAAACCATCACTTGTGATGGGAAATTGCTTCGAGTGGCCATACGTAGGCTCAAATTCTCGTATGAGCGTTCGGTCAAGTAAACACGATCGTTTTGAGTGCTTATGAACTGTTCAATTGGCAAATTTTTTTTCATCAGAAAACACAATGTTAGGAAATTCGCCACGTTCATGCAAGCGCAACAACTCCTTTGCTCTTTCGCACCGAACTTTTTTTTTGCTGGGGAGAAAGATCGTGTGCTTTCTGGAACTTGTAAGGCTTGACCTTGAGCTCATTTTTCAACATGCGCCGAATGCTGTCTTGCGATATTTTCAGTTCTTTGGCCATTTTTCTTCCACTTCGACGTGGATTTCGTTCAAGTCGAGCCTTCACTTTCCGAACCATTTCTGGCGTTGTTGCGGTTTTTTTTGGTCCACCTCAATAGTGTTTTGCAGTGCTACCAGTATCATTGTAACGTTTTATAGTGCGATACACAAACATTTCATTCACTTTGAGGTGACTGAGCTCACGAACAATGGCTGGTTGTGATTTTCCAGCCAAATATAACGCAATCGCACTATTACGTTTGAATTCCATCACAGAAAAAAAAAAATCAACAAAACTGAGACGCAAATGCTTTTGATGGCTTATAAACAATATATTGAACTGTCGTTAGAACAATTTTGACGTTGATATCATGAGCTGTTTTACAGATACAAGCAGTGTGAAGTTGGTAACACTTCATATCGTTCACCCTGTATATATTGAGGCTACCTTATTTTTAAGTATACAAAAAACTTACTTTCTTTTTTCTCCTATTTCATTTCATTTGTTTCAGCTATAAACAAGTTATAAGTTTTCTTTCCCTTTTTGATAAAACTAATTTATTAGCAAAGTTTTTAATGCCAAGTTTTATGCTGATAAGTTTCAGAATACAATAAACTACATGCAAATCGAAGCAACCTGTGTGTCACTATTAACATATATATGTACATAGTATACTGGACTTTATGTTTTACAAAGGCCGCATCCCAAAGCGCCATATATGCACATACATACATATTTACTTGAATTTTTGCCTCAATTTTATTTATTAAATTTTTTTCATGTTTTACGCCAGTTCACACACGCGGGCGTTAGGACATTTTTTATATATTTTTCTCCACGTACAAATGTACGTGGACCAAAATGGCTTAGCTTAATATTTCACAGCGTTAAAGAAACTGTTCGATTAAAACGACAATTTGAAAGAAGTTAGTGGGACAGAAGTGTGACGAATATAAAATAGCAATTTTACAACAACGACCAAATATTTTCACACTTCATTGCCAGAAAATGGGCATGTGTTGCCACATAAACGTTTTCCACATGCGAAGAGTGCAGCCAAATATACCAGAGAAAGCAAATAAAGAAACATACGTGGACAAAAATCGAAAAAGGGGTGCTATCAGTGGCCAAAATGCAGCACCAAACTAAACTCAAAACTAGCATTTAAAGAGATCCATACGAAAATGGAAATAAAATAGAAAACTGGGAGCTCTGAAAATTGACGGCCAGTGAGAAAAACAGTGTGGTACATTGTGCACAAAGGTGACCAACGCGCTTTACATAGCCGCCTCAGCGTTCCTGTTTTGCCGATGTTTTTACTTTTTTGTGTTTGTCGCTTTTCTAAAGTATATAAGGTAATGTGTTTGGCAACTCACTGCACTGCCTGCTTATTGGAGCTGTTGCAATTTCATGTGTGCATGTGCCAGTGTGCATTTTCCACACTTTATCCTTTATTTGTTGTGTCACATTTTCCTTCGCATTTTTCACATTCTCACCATAATTTTCTCTCCACCGAGTATGTAGTTTAGATTTGAATTTCTTATTGTTTGTGGAAAACCTGCTTGTGGCAGAACTGTTTGAAGGAAGTACAAAGTGCTGACACAGGCTACAATGTAGCGGCGACATAGCACTTTTTGTTTGGTTGACAAAATAAGCAAATTCATACATGAGTGTGACTTGCAGCAGGCACAAAACTGCCCTGTTGGAAATTAGCTCATCGATGGCACAGAAGTCATTGACGACACTGAAAAGGTGTTGGCTTTATGTATGCTAGCTCTCTTAGCAAATCGGTCAGCGTACTTAAAAAAGGAGGCCAGAAAAATTCTAATAATTTCAAGCAGAGTTTGTTGATTGCGACTCAAATGGCCCTTCATCGGCGCGCAGCACTATCTGGAAATGTGAAAGAAAGATATGTATAACTAACCTACGCGAATGCATGTTACACATCTTACCCTCGATTCATTCTGTTGGGATTAGGTATACATTTTACAATATACAAATAGTCAAATGCAAATTGAGTGGCGTGAAGGCTTTTAAAACCAAAAAATAGGTACCACAATCGACTTTCCGAAAAATGAACTGAGTGTTATGAAAGTAAACCTAAATACCCTACTGGGTATGCATTTATAGATATGATCTTGAAAGTGATCTGCAGGAAAAGCCTTTACCAATTCAATCCTAATAAGCTTTCGGAAATTTTGACCTTATATGTGTACCGCAAGTGGCGATGCATTTTACGGCCGTGAGCGAAGATAAGTACGTCGATGTAAAAAATAGCGGGCTGTTGGTTAATGTAATTTTTGAAATCAAATAAATGTAGCTTATGGATTTTACAAATTACTTATTTTAATCCGTTGAGCGTTGCTTTACTCTACAATTTAAATTATGTGATTTAGGACTGGTCAAGATTATTAAAAAGTCTTACTAACTGTATTGCAGAAGTTTATTACTGTGCTCGCTGTTAGATAATATTTCTTGTACTCGTATGGCCAATGTACCCACAGATGCATATCTCCTCTTGATACTTTCTAGTATTAATAGTAATTTCTATTAGATTATTTAAAAAATTTTCCAATCGGTCTTACTCGAGATGGCATGTTGGTACCTAGCAACATGGTGCCATTTGAAAATAAAGAGGAAAACGATCAGGTCACTGAGACCTGATTCATTTCTCTGCAGGGCACATACATAGGTATGTACCTTTAGATACATATACATCTATATTACATACTCGCACATACATACGTATAGATGGAACTAGTCATGTCTCCTCCATTTCGTACTTAACTCTTCGCCCCCACACACTTTCACCTCACACTCACACACCCTCTGTTGCTTAGGGCCATTGTTGTCCTTTTTCTTTAAATCCCAGCGGCTCAGTACCTCAGTACAACGGATGCCAGCTCTTTTTGCTTTGCTATCGTCGACAACGTCCAACGCCGCTTCGTGCCAGCAATTGTTGCCTTTTGTTCCGCTTTTCCTCTTTCACTTGCTGGCATAAATTCGACTAACCTGATACACACACCTATGCACATACCTACACATATTTATACGCATACATGCACAGTTTTATGAGGTGTGCTCATTCACTTATTTTACGTCCTTTTTGTGCTGATTTTGCCACTCAACACCTGCTGAGCGTGCATGCATAAGTAAACATGTGTACCTATAAACATACATATAAGCATATATACGAGTACATTTTTACTTGGGTGTATGTGAGTGAGTCCCATGTTTGCCAGCCTACTGCTGATTGTTTAAAGGTGTTTCGTTTGCTTAGCAGAGCATACGCACACACTGACACCTACGCCGCCTTCCATTTGTATTTCTCTAGCATTTTTAATAATCTGGTTTAACGCAGATTTGTTTTAAAAGTAAGTAAAGTAAAGAAATATTCCGGAATTAGAAATCATTTTTAAGCTAAAATTTTCGCAAACATATTTTTACAACACAATTTGTTTGCCTTCAAACAACGGTTCTAACTAAGAACACCTGGCAATTCAGGTGGAATCTTTGGAATTCTTGGTATTAGAACGTCTTCATTCTCGAATTTGCCAATTAAAATAGTTGCTTGGATAACATTATTCATCAATCGTTTGACTACTTCATTTTGTTCTTGACGTTCTTCTGATGTCGAGTTATTCCGGGCATTTCTCTCATTATAATTTCTCGAACGACCAATATGAATGCGTGATTGTCTTGGGATTTGTACTGTAATAAACATGATTGTAATTATGGAAAAAAACATGTCCACATGGTCAGGATTATTTTATTTTATTGTGATTTTCTTAAATCATCTCTTTTCTTCTGAAAATTGTTGACAATTTGCATGATAAGACTATTAATTTTTTCATCAAAGTTACGCATTTTTCGTGCTCTTCTTCTGCATCCTTTAACAATTTCTTTTGTTTTTTCATTTTTTTTTACCATTTTTTTCACCTATAAATAAATAAATCCACAAAATATAATTTCCTTTGAACATTCGGATTTCACATTAAATTCACAAATTTCGTATGAAATTATTCACTGTTCCAAAATCCACTCCAAAAAAATGCACAAAAAATGTTTACACTTTCCACTTATGTCTTCTCCTTATGGCGTCCAAAAATACTCTGTACTAAAGCATTCACCAACAGCTTCCATTTGATATTCATATTGTACAAACACATCCTAGGATTACCTGGGTCCACGTTTTGGCCTATTTCTCGAGACCCTGGTATCCGATTCTTAAAATTTCAACACACAAACCTTCTCCACATGTGTCTCTTTAATATGGCAAAGTTTGGTTAAAATCGGTTGAGCCATTCTCCGTAAAGTTCATCACAACGCGAAAAAGGGCTGAATTTTTGTATATATAGAAGATTTATATATATAATTGGCGCTTACATCCTTTTCGGGTGTTGGTCCGAGCTCCTGCTTCTCTTTGTGGTGTGCATCTTGATGCACGGCGGAAAGTATTTCGCTCCAAATACTTTCTTGATACACATTTTTTGTCTTAATGAATTTGTTAATCTTAGCAAAGCACAAAATTGCAAAAATTCTATAATTTTTCCACATTTTCAGTGCTGCTGTGCAAGAAGGAGCATAAGAGACAATCAAATGCTTTTCAGGTCCTTTTATAGGAGAAAGTCACTTTCTGTTGGCTCCTTTTTATATTCTGTGCATTTGTAGAGAAAATCAGAATCATCCCACTGGTTGCAAATAGCTTTGACTTCTCACTGTTTACACCCGTTTTAGAAGTTGATAAAAGATTATACGAATATGAAATAGTGGCGCTCCAAACATTAGTGAACTTACAAATTTTAGAATTTGTTGCTACTTGGAAATTTTTCTGTATTTGAGGTGTATGTGAAATGTGTCAAGCGGTTTTGGAAAATTGAAGTTATTTTTGTTTCAAGTTACTTTTTATCAAACTTTTGAGTAATCTATTCTTCAGGAGCGTTTGCCTCGAAATCTGTGGGTTCTAGCAATAAAATTGTTAACAAGAATTCTAGAGAATGGACTGAGCTTTTATAGTACAGGGTGGCGCACGAATCGTGCTACAAAAACAAAACGTAATAACTTTTTTTATAATCAATGTATTTAACTTTTTGTTTTTTTATTGTATAGATAATTCAATTTTATTTTATGTAACTAATTAGTTTTGAAAATAATAGAACGTAAATGACCTCCATGCTCATTCACGCATATGCGACACCTGATGAGAAAATTGTTCATTGCGCACTGAAGGGTTGAAGTCGGGATCGCCTCAATTATTGTTGTGATGGACTGCTTCAATTCAGTCAAATTACTTGGTTTTGCTTTATACACCTCTTTTTTGAGATAACCCCATAAAAACAAATCTGGTGCAGTGAGGTCAGGTGACCTTGGGGGCCAGCGGAAAGTGGAATTTCTGGATATCAATTTATTTCTAAATTTTCGTTGGAGCTCCTCCATAACCGGTCTGGCTATATGTGCAGTTGCTCCATCTCGCTGGAACCAAATGCTGTTAAAAGGGATACGTCTTCGCCGCAGTTCTGGATAAAAAAACTCCTTCAACATGTTTAAATAACGGTCCCCATTTACAGTCGCTGTTACACCGTTTTCTTCGAAGAAGTATGGCCCGACAATGCACCTTGATGAAACTGCGCACCACACTGTGACTCGTTCTGGGTGCAGTTCCATCTCATGGAGTATTTGCGGATTTGATTGACTCCATATACGGCAATTTTGCTTGTTTACATTGCCGTTTAGATCAAAATGGGCCTCATCAGACATAAACAAGCAATTTATGAAGTTGTTGCCTTCTTCGGCCATTTCAATAATTTTTTGGCAAAATTGCAGGCGAATATGCAAATCCAGAGGGTTTAATTTGCTTGTGATTTGAACTTTGTACGGAAACAAGTTTAAGTCATCATGAACTATCCGCTGCAATGACCGTCTGCTAACTCTAATTTGCGCCGACAAGTTACGAGTCGAAACTCTTGGATTTGCCTGAATTGACGATGCTACAGCCGCGATTGTGGCTTCGACTCGAACATGGGGATCTCGATGGTACGGTCTGCGTGCGATGCTTCCAGATTCAGCAAACATGTTCACCAGCCTCATAATGGTCCATCTGCTCGGGGGAGTGCCGCCACACTCCCGCCTAAATTCCCTTTGGACGGAAATGATGAACTGCAAAGCATGGTACCGCTGCACTATCCAAATCCTCTTTTCGGTATCCCAAGCCTCCATTTTTTGTAAATCTAAATACTAATCTGCAAAATAAAAAAAAAAAAAACACAGCCGCTTACTCACACAGAAAAAAAGTTATTACGTTTTGTTTTTGTAGCACGATTCGTGCGCCACCCTGTATGTTATTATTTTATTCTATTTGTTTACATGAATTATAATTAAAAATAATTATGGGTCACAATTAAGGCAACTAGCAGCAATTGAAATTGCTATGATAAGACCCATTATCACCTATGCATCAGTGGTATGGATGAGTAGACTCTCCCTAGTGGGAGTCAGGAGGACCTTATCGAGACTACAACGCACTGTGGCCATCTGTTGCACCGGAGCTTTTCCGACTACTTTAGGCCCGGCTTAGATGATCTGATTGGTTTACCACCACTTGATGCTTTCATCCAAGGGGAGGCCTTGAAGGTCATCTGCTGACTGAAACACAATGGGAACTGGTACGGCCCCTGTCCGGCATTGGAACACAGAGAAGGCATGGACGTCGATCCAACGATTCTCTCCATGCCACCAAGAGTCGTACTTGAAAAAAGACAAAGTGTAGTGCTACCAGAGGCTCAGTTGTGGGAAGACTCAGAAAATGAGCCCGGCAAACATTATTTTCGCATTTTTACGGATGGCTCCAGGACTGAGCATGGCTCCGGCTCTGAGGTCTACGTGGAATCCAGCGGGACAAAACTGCACTTTGCTCTTGGAATGCATTTATCTGTGTTTCAAGCGGAGGTGTATGCGGTTCAAGAAGCGATGAACTTTGTTGTGGAAAAACGATGGAGAGGCAGATCTATATGTGTCTGCGCTGCGCTTATGGCCTTAGACAGCCCTCCAACCACATCAGGTGTAGTCAAGTCCTGTAAATCCATGCTGAACTATGTCGGTAGACATAATACCCTGATGCTAACATGGGTCCCGAGACACGTGGGTATCGCGGGTAACGAGACCTCTGACTCGTTAGCTAAGATTTGGTCTGAGGCCAACTTCTTTGGCCCAGAGCCCGTTTTGCCACTCCCTTCAGCGGCTATCACAGCCACGGTTAGCAAATGGGTAACTACCACCCTACTACCAGCGAGCTTGACAGACTGAGAGAGACTGCAGATGGACTAAACTGATGTTACCTGTCATGTCCGATCGACTGTCGCAAACCCTTCTGTCATTAAGCAGAGGGCAGTGCAGACGGCTGGTTGGACTGATGACGGGCCACTTTCTGTGGGCAAAGCACATGGAAAGGTTGGGCATCTCAGACAGTGTACTCTGCCCAGCTTGTGAAGAGGAGGATGAGACGGCGGACCACTTCCTGTGTGTCTGCCCCGCCTTCGCTCGAATCAGGTTTGAGGTCTTTGGCACTGATGTGTTAAGAAGCGACCATCTTGGCTCCTTCGCACCACAAGATCTACTCAGATTTCTTCGGAGATCGGGTAAATTTAAAGAAAATTAAAAGGGAATCCAAGTGTAGTACAATGGACCTAATTATTGTCTGAGTGCTGCACTTGCTAGTTGTCCCGGCAAAAAAAAAGCAATTGTAATCGTTCATTTCCCCCTCAATGCAATAATCGTAAATCATGAAATTTACTAACAAATGCTATAAATACAAAAAAAATTTGGTGTTTGATATTCTCAACCACATTATTTTTGAATTATCGGTCAACGTGGCTTGCGTCGTAATGCTATAGAAACTTTTTTACAAAACACTATCGGTACGCATACCTATAACTCGCCTTCAGATGGTAGTTTCCCATTTTAGTGGGTTATATATATTATAAATAAAACGAAGCCAGTGCTTTTCCAATACATATTATTACCAGGGATTGGAAATAATTCTCAACCAGTTTTGTAATAACAATTTGACCAAAAAATTTTCTTGAAAGTAGCAACCGTACTTAAGTAGTTTTCAGGGCGAAGGTATTCCTCAGGGTTTTTAGTTTGCTGCTGCCACTCAAATATCTTATGTATTTAGTTGTTTATCAAGGTGACAAATCTACGTGTAGATTATTGTTCTTGCAAGTAGCTATCGCTTGATACCAACTTATAAATTGTTATTCAGTTATAGTATTATTCCCATTTAGAGATATTTCTATGATGAAATGTTCTTTCCGCTATTTGATTTGTTACCAATATGATAATATTTTAACCAGCTTGCATATGTAATTTATTTACATTTATTAGACAGTTGGCAAGTCTACTTAAAAATATGGATGTATTAAAAGGTTTTTAATTATTCTTTGTGGGACACGCATCTTATACCATCTTATCAATTCATATGATGGTGTTTCATAGTTGGCAGCACTATTTCAGAATATTTATCGATTAGAACGTTTTAAAGCGAAAATGTCTTTGGCTTGATGTCCACCTTATATATAGAGGGTCTGCCATATAACTTTACGGAATTAAAAATGCTATAAAAAAGAAACTACTCAATATTTTTCCAAACTGTTCTTTTTATTTTGAAGTACAATCCTTCCTGCCTGGCTGGACTTTGTACGGCGTCATACCAAGGTCTTTACGCAAAATTCGTCTAAATGATGTCTCCGAAATGTCTAATTGTTGAGAACGACGGTGAACTGATGTTCCTGGTGATTCACGAACACTCTCGGCCACAGCAGCAATATTTTCGGGTGTACGCACGGTTTTTGGTCGGTCACGCATTGGTTTGTCAATAAGCAACCCAGTTTCTCTTACTTTTTCCGCAAAGTAACGCAGATACGTTTCATTCGGTGCTTTTCTTCTTCCCATTGCCGTACGTAATTTTCGTACACATTCTGCAACATTACCATGATTTTGAAAGTAATGTCGCAATATTTCCCAGCGTTCTTTGAGCGTATACACAACCATTTTCGTTCAGCGGAAGAACAAAACTAATTTTCTGTCAAATCAGATGACGTGTCAGATGAAGTGTTACCATTCTTCAAATAATACCTAGTTCAAATCCGTAACGATAGATGGCGGGCCCTGTATAATATTTTAATAAATTTACGTTATTAATTTTATTATATCCTAAAAACCTTTTAAATTAACTTATATTACCCCATTAGTTTCATTTTCCAAATAGTTGGCAACCTTGTTTAAATTTACTTTTGGCCTAAAATGTGCCTAGAAACCTTAGAAACCTGTATTGCATAATTAATTAACTTATTTAATTATTTTTGATTTTTGCTGAAAAGTGTCCCAGTTCATATATCTCCTTATACGAGTATGTACGCACCTACACATATGTATGTGTTTCCATAACTGTTTGAGGAAGCAGCTTGCCTTAAATTTTTATGTGAACAGATATTCATTTCAATATAACAGCACTTTAAGTTTGTTTTCAATAGGAATACACGTATCCTTCAGTTGTTTTCCACTATACCGATAACCACTTCCTCACAGCTCCTCAGTACTGCATCCTGTTAGTCTTTGCTACTCGCTCAGCTATTTATTACAGTTTGTGCCGTTTATTGCCTTGCTTTCTTTAAAAAAATCTATTACTTGCTTGCTGTCGCCGCCACTCACCTAGATCTCGTGAGTGCCAGTTGTTTTAGCCAAACAACTTCTTTGCTGTCATCTCTTTGACACTCGACGTGCCTTTGCTTTGCTTGGACTTTTCTAATTTTTCTAATGTCGCCTTCTCTTTTCTTTTCGCCTTCGTCTTTTTTGTATTGATGCAAGTACCTTTGTATTAAATTTTGTGCCGTTGCAGTTCTGCGATGCTGTCACTTGTAACACGCATTTTATACACCCTGTTAGAATTAACTTGCTTTGCTATATTTTTTTGTAGTTTGCTAGTTGGCATGTGCATGGTACCTACTTCAATAAGTAGCGTAATGTGCAACTAAAGTATATTTTTTTTTTAATTGAACGAACTATATCCAAGATAGTTTGTTATTGCTTTTGTTGTATGTGCCATGCTTTTCTCCAGTGTGTCCCTTTAGCTCCTCTGCCACTTTTATTTTTTATGCTTTTTCGCTTTCATCTTCTAATAAGTAGCCAAAAGGTTACTCATACGCCCTGTATACCAGCATGGTCACCGGCTCACATAGTTCAGACATACAAACTTAGCTGGTCACTGCTGTTAGAATCATTATTTTTTTCTTGCTGTGTAGATATGTATTTAATATAATACTTTGACTCTGGCTGCATATTTATTTTTTATATTTTCCTCTGTTATTCTTTCTTCTGCTTCTTCTCTCGCCGCTGACTCTGTTTTTGATAAAGTGTCATACCTGACGGGAAGTTCAATTCATTTTTGAAAGTTGTTGAATCTTTCAAACACATTTATTTAGGAAAGTTTAGGTGAGTGTGTTCATGGGGTATCATTTTGCGCATTTCCTGGGCATCTTGAAATTCATCGTTTTTAATGTTTTGGAAGTTTTTTCTCTTGGCATTTTTTGACTAAGAAATTAAAGTGCACAACGGGAATCATTGACACAGCCATTACTTACTAACACACCCATTACTCCCACGTTTGAAAACTTCGTTCTGGAGAATAATAATATTTTTATTAAATTTTTTATTTTTTATAAGTAATTGTTTATTTTATATTTAAAATGGGTATGTAGACAATATTCGTGTCTTTTCTTCTTTCTAAAAAAATTACCACTGCGAAATACCCGGTTTCAGTCCATAGCAGCCTTAAAAGATAATGTGCAGGGAAACTGAACTGGACTTCAGACAATGTGTCTGAAAAAGGTTTGGGGTTTTTATGATTGGTTTATTAGTTAGCATAAGTGTAGTGTACATAAAATATTTCATAAGAGGCCTGCATCGAATACAACTCAATAAAGTTTAGTAAATAATCAAAATTTGGTAGTTCATGGGCCAAGCCTTGAAATTTGAAAAATGGCACAGAATGGATTTTGAATAAATAATTTGTACACATTTTTTTATTTTATTTTTGTGTTAAAAGTGTGTTTTATTTTGTCTGCCTGTTGTTTACTTGAAAGTTCCTTCTCAAAAATATGAACGCCAAAAAGAGACCACAAAAACACACAAAAAAAAAATAATAAAAACCGAAGCTTTTAAAAAGTCATAAAATAAGCATAAATTGAAGTGGAACATAACGAATGTTTCAAGAAATAAGATATACTTATATGTACATATACCAATGCACCCCCATAGCTAGCAATGTGTCCAATTTATGTCAAATGCGTGCAAGGGTATTTTTTCGGTTAGTTTCTAATTCTGCTTCTTCGAATCTCCCCACACAAATAGCAGCAGCACAGAGTGCAAGCTAACCAAGCTGGCAGGTAAAAGCCTTTCAACTTAAATAAGCGACATAGCGACGTAAAATGTCAAACGGCAAAATCCGCAGTAAATCCCACATTTGGAGTGTGCACACCTGTGCTGCGGCACAGCGATGTGTTCGTGAACATTATTGATGGTGTTTTTTGTTTTCTTCTTCTTATTTTCATATATTTTCTTTCTTCTTTTTACATATACGAGTATTTGATGTAGGTGCTGGAGCGCCAACATTCAGGAAAAAGTTTAAAATTTTGATATCATTGCAAACGACGCTCGGTGTGGGGTATGAGCGAAAACAAAAATAGAAACTCAGCTGGAGGTGGCGGTATGTGCAGGATGGCGCGCGATAGGTGTACTTTTGGTCACAACAAATTTCAGCTGCGGTTAATATTTTAAACAGTTCAAAACGGCAGTTAGGCAGTTACATGTGTACACAAGCACAGTTCGAAGTAGGTCGAGCAGCAGTGGGAGCGTCGTTTTCTTCGTTCGCGTCGTTTCGTGTTCGTTACAGGTGTTTTGTTTTCAGGTTTTTACTGTCACTTTTTCAATTTTTTTCCATTCAACCTTTTCTATCCATCGTTTTTTGTTTTTTGTCATTTTCTCTTTAAACTTTCTGTGTCAGATCACTAGCGAAAGATTTCCTTACATCAAAAGTATGCTTACAGCTGTTCACTGGGTACAATGGCTGGAATTGAAATGAACAACTGGCTTGCATAACAAACATGTGCACACACACACCTGAAATTCAACTCACATTCCAAAACTTACCCATTCGGCTGCTGGGTGGGTGTTCCATCGAAATTGCGAGCCATTGATTCTCGTTATTCATATTTTATGTATGTGTGTATGCGTATGATATATGCCCCTAAAAGTATTTTGCGTGTACGTGGCATAAGAGGCCTGGCTAAATAAGTGGCGTATGAATTCATATATGAAGACTACAATAGTATGCCAGCCTGCCAGGATGAGTGCGCCTTAGATGACAGTGAATGGTTATAAAAGATTTTATGATCACTGGCGAACTTATACCTTCAAGTGTGAATGCCTGTATAGTTTATGCTTATGCTTATAATATATGTATAAGTATAGACATATAATCTAACCGTAAATGGGCAATGCTGCCTGTGGCATTAAAAAAGTACAACATCGTACTCTCGTAGCGCATTTCTTGTGTTTAGGGGGCGAGACTCAAGGGACTTATGCTTAGTGTGTTTGAAATGTTCCTATTCTCCTTACTTTAGCTTTGAGAATTTGAGCTATTCCTATATCTGTAATTTGATTGTTGTTTTCTAAGAGATTCAGGATAACTTCTTGTATATTTTATCCATATAACGCATGCTCGAGATTTTTTTTTTATATGGAAAAAAGCACTCAACTCCATTAGCAAGCAAAAAAAAAACAAAACAAGCCAAACTTCAAATTCGGTGGGCTATAAAATTGCAGACCCGAAATTTTTCTAAAAATTCTGATTAAAGAGGTTGTAGTTTTGCTGAAAATTTGTTGAATATTGTTTTTAATTTGCAAAAGGTTTGAAACTTGGATTGACTTTTATTGCATTTTAAAGTATATTTTCTTAAAAAGATTACTAAAATTTAATAAAAATTACAAAGCTGTCAAAATTTGTCAATAAGTGCCTGTACTTTAGTTATGAAACCTTCTTTATACTTGAGTGTGAATTTTAAGTTTTTCTAAATTCTACATTCCGAAAAATGAATCCTGATACTTAGTTTCTGTATTAACTTTATTTTGTTCTAATTTGTATATTCTAATCTTTAACTAATCGGGTGACTCGATAAGAACAATAGAAAATGATTTTTACATTCGACAACAATAATATCGGATAGCAAAGTGATTCTGACTTTATTTTCAAGCTACTTTTATGCATAGAATAGACCATAATTCAAGTTTCTATGACTCGTTTCAATATGTTCGGCTTCATTTTAGCAACAGCTTCTTGAATGTTAATCGCCAGCTCATCCAAAGTGGTTGGGCGAGTCTAAGAACTTGACTCTACCTGGGAGAGAAAATTCGTTGGGTATCAAATCGCCTGACAGCGGTAGCTCATTGATAGACGCTCGCTGAAGGCTCATAACTTTAAGCTTATATAGCATGTAACCTGGTCATGGTTGGAATTTGAACCACAGCTAGGATATACTTGTGTTTTTGAGTTTCGGCCGCAGAAAGTTGGTTAACATTGCTCTGTACTTAGTACCGTTGACGACAGTATACCATTTCAGAGGAGATAAGGCCCTATGGAGCCAATCTTATGGTTACGCTTGGTCGGACAATTCTGAATTGTTTAATTCTCCCAATGTGTTGCCAAATTTCTAAGCAGATAATCGCTTCATGTGTGTTCCGTTCTTAAGTACTAAATCGCTCCTAAACCTAAGTTTTATTTCGAAACTTTTGAATGTAAACATTTCTTCATTAGTAGAGGAGTCTTTATCATATATGGTGGACAGATCTACATAAAATTCTACGCCGAACCGACATTCAAACGAATTAAATGGAACGCTCTCTGATAATAATTTTTGAAAATTTACAGCGATCAGTGAGTTTGTTTTGCTTCTGAAGGAAAGAAATTAGGTACAGCTTTGAGGGAAATTGATAGGATCTAAAATAAATCAACAATTCCATTTTAATTTTTCGTTTGTAAATACTCAAGAATATTTGGTAATTTTTGGAATATATCTACATACATACCTGTGGGCAAAAAGTAAGGTGAATTTATTTGTCAAACTTCGCCAACTTTCATGTGAATGTCATTATCAGTAATATATTTACGCTTTTGTTTCCCAAACGACCAAGAGTGCATTTTTCGATTTTTACAATGTCTGATTTGATTGAGCAGAGAAGTGCCATCAAATTTTGTTTGCGGAATGAAATTTCGGCTGCGGAAACGCTTAGCATGTTGCAGAAGGCATTTGGTGATTCGACCATGTCGCAGAAAAATGTTTATAAGTGGTACAAAGACTTCAAAGAGGGTCGAGAACTTGTTGATGACTTGGAGCGCTCCGGACAACCATCGACGTCAACAGATGACCAACACGTCAATAAAGTGAAGGAGTTAGTGCTCAAAAATCGTCGGTTGACTGTTAAAGACCTTACTGATATGATCGGAATATCAGAAGGATCTGTGAAAACCATTTTGAAAGACCATTTGGGCCTACGAAAAGTCAAATCTCGTTTGGTACCGAGAACTCTCAATTTCTTGGAAAAAAGTCGTCGCGTTGATGTGTGTGAAACAATGCTTTCAGACTATCAGGACAAGCTCAAATGCATCATTACGGGAGATGAGACTTGGATTTATGCTTACGACCCTGAAACAACCGACCAATCAAGCGAATATCGTGCTAAAGGCGAGGCCAGACCGAAAAGAGCACGTCAAAGTCGTTCAAAAATAAAGGTCATGATGACGGCTTTTTCCATTTTCGTGGTGTGGTGCACTATGATCTCCTTCCACCTGGCCAAACTGTTAATAAGGAATATTATTTGAGCGTTATGCGTCGTTTACGTGAAGCAATTCGTCTAAAAAGACCAAAATTATGCGCCAACAACTCTTGGTTTTTGCATCACGATAATGCACCGTCTCACACTGCACTCGTTCTTCGTGACCATTTCGCCAAAAATTCCACGCATATCGTTCCGCAACCACCGTATTCGCCTGATTTGGCTCCGTGTGACTTCTGGCTATTCCCAAAACTCAAGAGACAACTCCGGGGAGTTGCGAGTCGATTGAGGAAATAAAAGCTGAATCGAAGAAGGTGCTGATGGCTATACCGGAAATGGACTATTTGGCATGTTTCGGAGATTGGAAAAATCGTTGACATAAGTGTATTTCCTCGAGAGGGGATTATTTTGAAGGCGATGAAATTGATTTGCAAGAATAAATAAAGAGTTTTCATTTTACAACCAAATTCACCTTACTTTTTGCCCACAGTATATATACCTTAAAAAATTTCATTCTCTTTATCAACTTCCTATGAACTAAATATACCTCTTTTCGAATTTGGGGAAATGAAACTGACAATAAAAGCTATACTCTAATGTTTTGTGTTGCTGAAAATTTAATGTACAATTCAAATCTACATACAAATTGTCCCGACCTTTTGTTCATATACAAGTTGCATAAATACGTCTATGTGTAAAACCATATCTCTGCGCGTAAGCAAACATATGTTTGAGATTTGTGAAGTAAATTTGAACCATTTGCATATTTTTTTATCGCTCAGAGTGCTTTGTAGTATAATATTTGCGTTTTTGAAACTGCTTTGAAAGCTTTATGCGCAATTTAGTTTACCAGTTCGCAGCGCGCCCCTTCCTATGTGTTTGCTGCTTTATCGACTCGTTCCACCTTTCATTCTTTCAACTTTTGCACAAAGAGTAATTTTTTTTTGCTCAAATAAGCATTTGCAACTGTTTTTGTATCATTTCAACCATTTTAGTTTACCACTTTTCTATACTCGTCGCGGAAAAGTAACTTCAAGCTATCGCACCAACCACAACATTCCACACAAATGTGACAATAAAAAGCCAAATAACAATAAAAAGTCATAGATTTGTTGTTGCATTTGCTTGTTTACCATAAGTTACTTATATTTCGCCACCAACAATAACAAACACATCGAGCTATATCCAACATCCATCAACATCCGCCGCTTTTGTGGGTGTTCCACAATAATGTTGTGTACGCGCACTGTTGCGCCTAAATTTATGCAATATTTCCGTATTTTATTGTAAAACGAGGATATAGTTCGCTCATGTTTTTTTCTTGTTCTTTCTTTAATTCTCATGCTCATTACAATTCTTCGCTAACATAATTTTTTTTGCTTTTTCTCCTCATTCTCGTTTGGTAGGATTTACAATCGGAAATTGAAACGCATCGCGTCGTCTATGATCGTCTTGATGGCACCGGCCGCAAATTGTTGGGTTCACTCACCTCGCAAGAGGATGCCGTGATGTTGCAACGCCGGCTGGATGAAATGAATCAGCGTTGGAATAATTTGAAGTCTAAAAGCATTGCCATCAGGTGAGTGAAAACAACTAAGTATATACTAAAGGAGTAAAGTGAGTAGGGGAAATCGGAAGAGAAAACAAGGAAGTGCTGGTAGGAGTGTGGACGGTGGTTTTTTATTTCAATTGTATGCATTTGTGTAAGTATTGCAAGAGAAGGAGCGGATATAGAAAAGAATTATGCAAAGAAATTGAATTAAAAGTCGAGTAGGGCTGCAGCTCCGTGACGTCAAGAAGAGTTACGCGACGCTCGATTGTCGACCTATTGCGCTGGGGTCATGATACGAGTACGCACAGCTTGATTACAATAAACACATCGTTCACGCTTCGTTATACTAAATACTTTGTTGGGTGAATTACATTGTTCGCAAGTGAGAAATATTTACTACGCGTTGACACCTCATTTTGGGGCACTGAACTTTTTAAAGCCAAGAGAAATGTAAAAAAATGTTTTGAAATTGCGCTGAAAGCATCTTAAGTTGTTTCATCTTTTATATAAGTATATAACCAAAGTAAAAGTTCTCTCGTTGTTTTGAAAAAGTTTATCCATTCTCCCGTCGAAGCGGCGGTGTGATCAGGAATAAATTTAGAACTAATATTTATAAGATATTCTTGATGATTCAACATAGTGTTATGCGCTTAGACAAAACGGTCCGTGGCTAGACGTAGCTAAAAACTATAGTAGCTACTAAAAATGTTCTTCTAAAAATTTAGTGCTAAAAGGGCAGTACTAAAAATTTGAGTACTAACAAATCAGTATTTTAGTTTAAATAGCGCAAATTTAGTTCTAAGCTTTGCGGAGTAAAATTGGTAGGGCAAAAAAGTTGTAAAATTTAAATATTTGTAGCAAATTCTTGGAAAGCAATAACTTTTTTTCAGAAATAAATATTTAACCCTGTGCTTTTAACTCATTGCTGTAAGCTGCATATCTACCGAATTCATTAAGCCTGCTAGGGCTCTCATTAGCGGATTAGACCCAGGTATGGGCTTGCCATATATTCCAGTTTATCAGCATACTCGCCATAATTTCTGAACGACAGGTTGATTGGACAATCCGAGCTAGTCAATATTTATGTAGCGCGGAGAGGACGGCATGGAAACTATTCCAGCTTGTCCAACTATTTGTAGCCTGAAAATAAACGGACAAGCGCTAGGGTTCGAGTATTCTCCAATCAGTCACATCTTTCACTAAGCTCATCAAGGGCATCAATTAGTTCACAGAAGTTGTTGCATACTGTGCTTTGCCTATTATGCCAATACAAACCCCAGTGAAACCTATTGGAGGTTAATCGTCTTAGGCAGCAGGCTTGAAGAAATGCTCATCCACAGAATTCTGTGACTTCTGGGCTAGACCCTAAAGGCCTGTGTTGGTTCAATAAATAAGCGGCCGGAACGACGATGGAGGTCTGACAGACCGTCTAATATGAGGCTAACAACAGGCTTGATTTGTTTCTTGTGTAACAGAAAGCTAAAATTTCATAAATTTGAGGCCTTATAGTAAACTGATGAGGGGCGTTGTATAGTAATTCTTTTTGGATTGAGTCGTTCTGATATAATGTTATTTCTTCAAGATTTTTGAATCCGACTTTCGACGCCCGCTTGACAGGTACTTGTATGTTATTTAATCTTCTTACTAATTTTTTGCTTGAAATACTGCCTAATATCAATTTTGACCATTTCCATATCTACAATAAGTTCAATTTACTCCAGCAATAATGGCCAGCAATTTGGCCATTTGACAGCTCGTGTCAGTGATTGCTTGGCGGAACTGTACCCACAACTTGGCCAAGTCACTTAACCAGCAGTCACTTGCTTGACACACAACATTCAACAATCAGTAACGAACATGAGAACATCAGCGCTATCATCATCGCACATCGCAATTGCTGTGCCAGCATTAGCACGTAATGAATATAAATGCCAATTATTCTCTGGAGGACATTGCTGAGTTGGTAATGCTTTCACACATATGCATTTGCTTTTATGTGTATAAGTACAGGGCGGGCCATACAGCGTTTGCTTTTTGAACCACTTATTTTTTTGAGAATGGTAACACAAATGACATGTCAAATGTGTTCATAGTTTACTTAAAGGTTTGACATTTATGAAATGGGACGCTATACGCTTGAACAAAAGTGGGAAATATTGAAAACCTATTTCCAAAGTGGTGAGTCTTCTTCTTCTTTTCTGATGAAGCTAATTTTCACATCGGTGGCTACGTCAATAAGCAAAATTGTCGGATTTGGGGCTCAGAAAATCCACACTTTACTGTAGAGTAGCAAATGCATCCACAACGAGTCACTGTTTGGTGCGGTTTTTGGTCTGACGGCATCATCGGGCCATTTTTTTTTTTCGAAAATGAGCGAGGAGCCGCGGTTACAGTAAATGGCGAGCGTTACCGTGACATGCACAACGAGTTTTTGTTTCCAAAAATTGAAGAGGATGACATGAACGACATTTGGTTTCAACAGGACGCTGCAACTTGTCAGACTGTCAAAGTCACACTCGAACTTTTGGATACCGTTTTTGAAAACCGAATAATCAGCCGAAATTCCGATATCAATTGGCCGCCTCGGAGCTGTGATTAAAACCCTTTGACTATTTTTTGTGGGGAGCCGTTAAAGACAAATCTATGCAAACCATCCAGAGACGACTGATGCTTTAAAAGACGAAATCGAAGTTGCCATCCATGAAATTGGAGCCCAAACAATCGAAAATGTGTTTAAAAATTGGGTTAATCGAATGGCCTACTGTAAAGCCAGTCATGGCAGTCATTTGAACGATATTATTTTTCATTCATAAATGACAATGTTCAATCTTCAAAATCAAAAAAAAGTTTGAAAAAATATTGATTAGTTTTTTTTTATAGCCGATTCAAAAAGCAAATTTTACATGGCCCACCCTGTATGTATGCATATAAATAGCTGTATGTGACCAGTTCACATCGCCTACTTTCATTAGTTAGAAACGCTATCTTGTTTTTGTGCTCATAGCATTACTACATAATTTTCAGTGTTTCTCCTTTTCATCAAATTTGGACATAAAAATTAATGACCGGTGGACGGTTTCATGTCCACATAACGGCCCATAACAAGCAATGGGCAAATGAATCTTATAACTATGTAGTTCCAAGAATTTATAGGAATAATTTAGACTTTATCGAATCGAAAGATTTTATTTTTAGAAATTCCGTACTTATATTGATTTTATAGTAAATGAAAGTAGTACTTAAAATTATATTAGATCAGAGAAATCTTATCTGCACACCTAAGAGATCGATCTCCTCTTTGCAGGAGTTGACCAGTTCGGATGTGCACCATGGCATCGTCAGAGCCTTGCATGCACGAACGAAAAGACTTCTGCCTGAAAAACACTAGCGGAATTCCGCAGTTTCAAGGAAACAAATAAGTTGGATAATTTAGAAAAAGCTTTTGCTCGAATCCTTCATTTTGGAACCATTAGTGTACCAGCTTCAGTACAGATTTCACCTCCTTCCATTCCTGCCTACTAGGAAAAATTACACTAGCACCCTCCCCAAACTGTAGTTTGTGGATAGAGAGAGCTGTACGAAGAGAAATGAAGCTAACGGCATAAAAATGCCAAATCTTTGGTATCTTATATTTAAAAAGAGCGCTGAGTAAGAAATCGAGTTCAAAAGATTTGGCAGAAAAAATAATCACTAAATGTTTAGTAGCAAAATTTCAAAACAATTAAATTAAATACTTCGAAATTTAGTATTAAAATATTAATTATAAAAATATATATTATTATAATTAACTTCTACTACCAACAAAACGAACATTACTCAAATAGCAGCTATGGGAGTACTAGGAGCGTAACAGAAGTGAGAGTAGTAGCGGTAGCTGGAGTACACCAAGAATGATAGAAAGAAGATTGCGCCCATCAAGAGTGCGTGACGTCACGTTTTTCCGAGTTGTGCAGAATTGCCAACCATTTGCTCTTCGCAATAAATTTAGTGCTTTTTTATAACGAAAATGCGAAAATTTTGAAGTTTCGTGTTTGTTTCTTTTTTTTTAATTTAAAGCTACCGAAACTTTAAGTTAAAAAAAACTGTATTTTGTATAAAAAAGAAGGAGGTTAAAAAAGGCCACTCCGAGAAGATTTTAGTGCTAATGAAAATTTGTTGGTTCTTATAAAATTTGATATTTTGAAAGTGTGAATTTAATTTTTTGCTCCTTTTAAGGTTATGCAAGAATATCAAATCTTCTTCCCTCAACTCTTCTTAAGATTGAAAACCTTTTTATACATTTTAAAAAGCGTTTGAACTTACTGAATGCGAATTAAAACCATAGAGGTGTAATCGTTTCTTTCGGTCATCAATTCTTAGTGGGACGTAGGGCATTAAGTGGTGTATTCATAATAAAAATAAGCAAAACAATACCAGAAAATACTAAAGAAACCATAATGAATTTTTTATAAAAATAGTACCTTATCTAGTGACATAACCTCAAATATATGAAAAAAGTCATTCCCTTAACAAAAGTGTTTCGCTTAACAAAAAAAAAAAACAACTAATTAATTAAATTATACATAACCATAACACATTTATTTAAAAAATCGCACATTTTAAAAATAATTTGTCACGTATACAAAGTTCTTTAAGTAATTCAATAAAGATTTGGTGTTTATTTTCCTTAAATGGGCATTTTAGTGCGTTTTTATATCCAAAGCTAGGCAACACTGCAATAGCGAGAGAGAGATTTGACTGCCGAAAGCAGAAGAACACCAACAGCACCTGCAATCGCGGGCAATGCCACCAGATGTTAAAAAAAAGTAAAGCTAAATAAAACTGAGGGAATTATGTAACTAATGATTAAAAAATTTATATTTTACAAAATTATAAACATTACTTTTAATTAGAATAGGCTAGAAAAATGTCATGTGGAATGAACTAAAACTCCGAGACAAAAAATAATAAAAATAACAAAAAAAAAATTCTAAATCAAGTTAGGAAAATGGTAATCTGGCCATACTGGAGCTACAATCACGTAACTCGTTGTCAAATTCGCTGAGAGCAAAGTAACGGGACCACGATATGCGCCATCTCTTTATTCTTTCCATCATGGGAGTACACAAGAATAATTTCGCAAGTAGCGCTCCGGACGAGTTCCAAGTTCTACCAACTACAGATATCACTGAAATTTGTTTTACTATTACTCTCAGCTACTAGCAGCAACAAAACGTAGCTTGGAGCGCTGCACAGTGCGGCCGATTCCCAAAAAGCTGGCCAAAAGTCGAAAAAAAAAAGTTTCTAGATAGAGTTTTTTTGTCTTTGGGTTGGCTACAGTAAAGCCTTGAGTAGTGAAAACCGTTCATAGCAATGTCCTGTACCCTAAGTATCCTCTGTATTTTCAGTCGCAACGTGGCCTTCGTTTGAGCATCGTATTACTCTCGATGAATAGTGAAAGTTGTACACATTTGAAAGATTTTGTAATGGAGTAAATTGAACAAAACCATTTTCAAAATTTTAAGATCAAATTCGTAATCAGCGACCCCGACAACCCCCGTGTAAGAAATTTTGAATCAATTACTTAATTTTTTGAGTTTTGGCCAGCTTTTCGGGAATCGGCCGCACTGTGCGCTGCAAAGCAATTCATCGCGCGTTTTTGGCTACCTGCTCCACTACTCATTGTCCAAATTCAGGGCAGTAGCGAGCACGAAAATTAAAGCTAGGAAGAAGCGGAGTAGTTTTAATTCCTGAAGCAAATTACCTAAAAATTTAAGAAATGTTCTTCGAAGTTATTTAGACCCTATCTAGAAAGTTTTACTACAAATTTAGTAGAAAAAAATGTTTAAATCAAACTCATATTTTCAGTTGTATACCAGAATTTTAATAATGTTGTGAAACGAAGTACCCGAATGTTAGAGTTTTGGTGATACTCCCTTGTGTTGAACCATAGTTTGTCCTTTTCTCCTTCCATTGTTAAGTCCACCCAACGTCAATGACAAACCATTATTTTCTGTTGAACATTTACTTCCGCCCTCCTCTCCAGCTATGTTTTATGCTTAAAGCTCGTCAGCTCGTCACAGCGCGTCTTAGCTCATTTCCTGTTGTTTGTGCATCAGCTGCGTCCATGGGAGCACACTCCATCACTCAAATGCCGGTGACAAATGACACTGGCGCAATGGGTATGATGAAGCTCTGTTTACCGTTGTTTGCATTGAATCAATAAAAAACTTCTGGACAAGCTAGGACTTATTGTATATCCCTTCCGCTATGCAGTTAATATTGTTGTTACTATTTTAGCCGTATAAGCCACTCGATTCAATTCGTGTCTGTTCGTGCCACCAATTTTTGTCTACACTCAAAATCGATTCACTAAACTTACTGGTAACTCACTTTGAGCAATTGTGCGATGGTATGAGCATAGTATGTGTATGTTTTCGGGTTACTGTTAGATAAGCCATCATTTCCGTCTTCCGTTTGTAGTTTAATTGTTTCTCTTTTGCTTACTTTTCACCAGCTTGGTATTTTTCTATTTGTATTTGTGTTTATGTTTGTGTTTGCCTTTTGCCACCGATTTTATGTATTTACAAATTTCCTTGTTTGTTATTTTCCCAGCGTCCATTCTCTTTACACCGCCAGCTGCTGTTTAATGCTGAATTATAGTCCCTTTGCAGTTGCTAGTTGGCAGCTGGAGATTATTCGCTCTTCTCATTTTTCTTTTAGTTTTTGTTTTATCTTTGCTTTATCGCGTACGCGCGGTTAGTATTTCTATATTCATTCCTTACCTTAACCACCACTTGACACCGCGCTTTTGTTGTACTTTCTCTGACTTTTGTTCAACTTTCGTTGCACTTACTTATCTGCCGCCTCGCTTGCAGATTTTGTTTGATTTTCTTATTTGCTGATTTTTAGGTTCTGGTTTTTTTGTATTTTCGACTGAATTTCTTATGATTACGATCATTTATGTAAAACAATTTCAAAGGGAAATAATTTTCCTAGAAAGGTTAGCAGAACAATTGTTTGTTATGATACGAGGGTGAGGTAATAAGTCCCTGGAAATTCAAATGAGGAACAAAGGGTTTTTCTTTTAACACTCTCTTAATTCGATAGACTTCATCCAACGTTTTCCCGATTATCCGATGTCTTCGAATTAATAAGCGTTCCCGAAGTCCTCAAAATTGCCTTTTGTTTCATCGGTGACCTCTTCATTTGACGCTAATATTATATTTTACCACCGTTGAGATAGTTCTTCTTAAAAAAGTCCCTAAATCTGGAGAATATACTAGACGAGCAATTAAATCGTAATCCAATTTAATCACGTTTGCCTTTACGACTTCGAACTTGTGCGCTGCTGTGTAGGGAACTGATGGAGCAACCTTTTTTCTAACAAAATACAGAAATTTCTTCTCTAGAGGTGTTAAGTCGATCCAGATTTGATCTTTCTTTTCTGTTTCTATTAATGAATGAGGATGAAACATCGTGTATAAAACACTGATCCCGTGACCTTGATAACCGGCAGACATCTTTGGCATCAATTCACCACGATATGTCCACTTCGTCGACTGTTTATTTATCTCATATTGTACTGAATTCATTTTCCTCCGATGGTGATGGAATGGCGCCGACATTTATGTATTAAAATTGCATTGGATCAGCGCTAATAATTTTTTTACGTTGTCAAACTAAACGAACTTACGAATACCGTTTTTTATCCTCATATTTATGCAAAGCTGATCTATGTTATAGCCCCTTCAAGATCGAGGCCTGATTCTTCATATATCCTCGAGAATTTTGTGGAAAATTTCTGATTTGGTAGCCTCAGTTGGAACGCCAGCATGTTCGTCGCTCTTTATGAAATTCAATAAAGTAAAATAACCATTGAATGACTTTGGCATTCATCAACTTATTTACTTGAGTAGGCATATTTTTGAAACCTCATTGAATATAATTTTAACCACGAATCGGATTTCGCAGCGAACTGACATACATTGAAAATAGTTGGTTGTGGCGAAATTATCCTGAACAACAAGCACAATCTGGTAATAGTTTTCAATATTTCCCAATTTTGTTCAAGCGTATAGTGGCCGCCGTAGGCGAATGGGTTGGTGCGTGATTACCACTCGGAATTCACAGAGAGAACGTAGGTTCGAATCTGGGTGAAACACCAAAATTAAGAAAAACGTTTTTCTAAGGCTTGGCTGATCAACAATGATTTTTCACAGATCAGAGCTCGTCCTTATATTGTCGTATGTCGTATTTGCCTGCCTTGCTTAGAGGAGGCGGATGGCAGTGAGCATTTTCTCTGCGAGTGTCCCGCATTTGCTGGAGCAAGGCTACGAATTTTAGGTTCCAATGTCATTATAACAAGTAAAATTCGTTCTCTCAAACAGGAGGATAATTTGAGATTTATGAAAACATCTGGAAAATTTTCACAGGTCTAACTAATTCTAATCCTCTATTTAGCCTATATTTTTCCTTCTGTTACTTCTCTCCTTTCTTCCGGGACTACATATCTACTTTTTCACTTTCCAAAGCTTTAAATAGAATGAGCTTTTTAGCCTGAGTGTTTTAGGAGTTACCACATCTCACGTTGCTTCCTGGCTCGACCTTTCAAATTTCAATTTCATTCCAACACAGTACAAAAAATTCTACCTCCATCAAAATAAAAGAGTTTCGCCAACGTGTTTTGGATAAAAGAGTTAAAGATAAGCATTTACCATATGCCGTTTCTAAAGTTTAAGGCTGATTTTCGTTAGAGGAAGACACGGCACACACGATCATCACACGACTTTTATATCTGAGTTTAAGTAAACTACGTCTTTGTCTTCTTTGCCTTTTCTCTCTACCTGGTTCATATATTGATTGGTGCATGACCATCATTTGGAGTACGTAAGCTCGAATCTCAGATATTTTTATGAGGAGCTTTTTCATGGCAGAAATACACTCAGAGGTTTGCCATTGCCTGCCGAGGGGCGACCGCTATTAGAAAAATGTTTTTTTTAATTTTGGTGTTTCACCGAGATTCGAACCGACGTTCTCTCTGTGAATTCCGAATGGTAGTCAAGCACCAACCCATTCGGCTACGGCGGCCGCTGCGGAATATTGATATTAATTTTCTCGAGTAGCGATGGGAGTCAATCGCCTCTCTTATGCAATCGAAATCAAAAGGGAGGGAGAGGGAATAGTCCTTCTAATATCCGGTGTTTTTAGATTAATGAGCAAGTAGCGATTTTAATAGGGTGGAATTGGATCAGTGAAATTTGAAGAACGCAAAGCATAGCCCACAAAAGCTTTCTGGACACGTTCAAGCTTACTAATATGACAAGCGCAATATAGTTTCCAAATAAATACAGTATATTCCAGCTTCGAAAGTACCAAAGAGGTATATAAGAGCTTCAGAGTACTAAAATGCCGAATAAACGCAAGTACAGAATATGACTTTGCTATGGTATAATTTAAATGCACATTAAGAGTCACACCATCATCACATCTATAATTTCATGTGGATTGGATAAACTAGAACAAGAACCTCTAATCTGGTAGGAAGCGGGTATAAAAGAACAAGGTTTGGTATAAGAAACATAAAAACACTTGCTTATATTTAAATCTAACTTATTTCTTTTACACCAAGCAACGACGCTATGTGAATCAGATTGAAGATTTATTGAGTCTACTCTTAATGCGATCACCGAGTATATCTTTAAATCATCAGATTATTTATTAAGACAACTAGAAATGTATTTAACAGAAAGTATGAAAAGTAAGGAACCAAGAATACTTTCCTGGGGTACACAAGAGGATAAATAAAATGTTGACGCACCGTCAAGGAGAGATATGATTTAATCAATTTTCAAAAGAGCGAAATGAAATCCTGAAGCCCTCAATTTGGAAACAAAATCCGTGTGATTAACTTTATCAAATGCTTTTGAAAAGTCTGTGTGCACAGTGTCAACGTTAACCTTGTTTTGAAAAGATGAAATCCAATATTGGGAAAAACTGCAATATTTGAAACAGTGGGTCTAAAAAAAAAAAAATAATAATTGGCGCGTACACTTGTGTTAGGTGTTTGGCCGAGCTCCTCCAACTATTTGTGGTGTGCGTCTTGATGTTGTTCCACAAATGGAGGGACCTACAGTTTCAAGCCGACTCCGAACGGCAGATATTTTTATGAGGAGCTTTTTCACAGCAGAAATACACTTGGAGGTTTGCCATTGCCTGCCGAGGGGCGACCGCTATTAGAAAAATGTTTTTATTAATTTTGCTTTCACCGAGATTCGAACCAACGACCTCTCTGTGAATTCCGAATAGTAATCACGCACCAACCCATTCGGCTATGGCGGCCGTGGGTCTACCTTTCATGAAATCGTGTTGATCTACAGAGATAAAACGATAAACTGCAAAATATCTTTCACTATACGTTCAAATAATTTTGAAACCTTGGATAATTTGGACGTGAATAATTACCACATTTCAAGTCAATGTTTTTTTATTGCCACTTTTGAATACTGAACTAATGGTTGTTACTTTCCAGGCATCTATGAACTCTCCCCGTTGAAGATATTTGCAGAACATTAATAAAAGTGAGTAGGCAATTGCATAGAAGGTAGCCCATCTACATCAGATTTGGTTGATTCCATGAGTTGCCGAATTCTATCTTCAATATCAGAAAGCATTACAGTTAACGAGCCAATATTGACTGCGGTATTCATGTTCTAGTGGCACGCACGAATCAAATCCGAATCTACTTGAAAATTTATCTAGAGAAAAATATACTTAAGATTCATTATAGTAGACAACGGAAGGAATACTTGAGCACGATTTGGTGGATTTGACATAACGCCACAAGAAACTAGGATTTAATTATATGCCCGATTGGAATTTAAAAAAGATTTAAGTTCTATAGAAAAATGCAAATATTTATATTTGTGAGAGATGGAGTGTGATAACTAAAACTTTTTGAAATATTACGAGGGTCGTTTCCATGCCTTCTGGGGTTTGATCTGGTTTGTCACCCAATAATACGATTTATTTAAAAGATGCTACATTAATTGCAAATATTTAAGTGTTTAAGTTTGCAAAAAAAGAGAAAAAATACGTGAAATACGCTTGAAAACTTGTTTCAGTTGTTTAAAATTGTATGGTAAATGTATCCACTTTCTTTCACATACACTCACACATTCGCATGCATAGATGAAAGCATTAAATCGCATGACATTCAGCGGCAAAGCACTGATGTGAAGCAAAAACAGAAACACACACATACACGTACGCAAAATGAAATGGCTAACGCGCCTAGCGCAGTGTTAATTGTATTGTTGTCTTTTTATTGTTCCGCCAAGTTGATTGTTGTCATTATAATCGCCAACATCAGCAGCTTTAATTACAGCCCAAACAAGGTATAATACCATCAACAATGGCAGCAACAACAAAATAATACACCATAAAACACATATCCAGGAAAAGCGGCTTAAAATGATGGCAGGATGAGATTCATAAGAAAAATTCGATGGAAAACAGAAGAATACCATGAATGTTAAACAAAGCTATGACAAACTTACATATTTTCCCATTGAAATGTATATATGTATGTGTGACGTACACAATACCAATGCAAACACCCAACACAATGATTTTGTTTTTTGCTAGAATGAGGTATAAAGAGCCACAGCATTTCTCACATTGCTCATTATGTGCTGATAAGAAGAGGCAATGTTAAGACAAGTTCAAACGCCTTCGAATATTTTATAGAAACGTCAACCTTCTAAGAGCTAAATAAGGTGTTTTGTTGCAAATGCCAGTAGAAGAGATCCTCATTTAACACATTTACCAATTTCTTGCTCTAATCTTAATTCTTTGCTCGCATTTCAAAATATGCTTTGCTACAAATATATTTCCCTCCAAATTTATTTAAAGCAAGTTTCTTACCACGCTAATGTAGTTATGTTGCCAAAAAAATCTAACAAAAGCTTTCGAGGCACAATCGATGTCCGCAGAAAAGTTGTAAGTGACTTGAACGAGATAAGATATGGGAACGTGATTGAGAGTCAGAAGCTTATTATGTTTTGAGGAATTTCGTAAGCCAGTTTTTCACACAAGTAACAAAATTGCCTGTCCGGCATTGGAACACAGAGAAGGCATGGATGTTGATCCAACGATTCTCTACATGCCCCTTGACTCCATGCCATCAAGAGTCGTACTTGAAAAGAGATACAGTGTAGTGCTACCAGAGGCTCAGTTGTGGGAAGACTCAGAAAATGAGCCCGGCAAACACTGTTTTCGCATTTTTACGGATGACTCCAGGACCGAGCATGGCTCCGGCTCTGGGGTATACGTGGAATCCAACGGGACAAAACTGCACTTTGCTCTTGGAGTGCATGGATCTGTGTTTCAAGCGAAAGTGTATGCAGTTCAAGAAGCGATGATCTTTGTTGTGGAAAAACGATGGAGAGGTAGATCTATATGTGTCTGCAGCGACAGCCAAGCTGCGCTTATGGCCTTAGACAGCCCTCCAACCACATCAGGGGTAGTGAAGTCCCGTAAATCCATGCTGAACTATGTCGGTAGACATAATAGCCTGATGCTAACATGGGTCCCGGGACACGTGGGTATCGCGGGTAACGAGACCTCTGACTCCTTAGCTAAGATGGTCTCTGAGGCCAACTTCTTTGGCCCAGAGCCCGTTTTGCCACTCCCTTCTGTGTCCATCACAGCCACGGTTAGCAAATGGGCAGATGGACTAAACTGATGTTACCTGTTATGTCCGATCGACTGTCGCAATTCCTCCTGTCACTAAGCAGAGGGGAGTGCAGACGGCTGGTTGGACTGATGACGGGCCACTTTCTGTGGGCGAAGCACATGGAAAGGTTGGGCATCTCAGACAGTGTACTCTGCCCATCTTGTGAAGAGGAGGATGAGACGGCGGACCACTTCCTGTGTGTCTGGCCCGCCTTCGTTCGAATCAGGTTTGAAATCTTTGGCACTGATGTGTTAAAAAGCGACCATCTTGACTCCTTGGCACCACAAGATCTACTCAGATTTCTTCGGAGATCGGGTAGATTTAAAGAAAATTAAAAGGGAGTCCAAGTGTAGTACAATGGACTTAATTAATGTCTGAGTGCTGCACTTGCTAGTTGTCCCGGCAAAAAAAAAAACAAATAAAAAAAATTAAAAAAAAAAATTAAAAAATTGATCACTTGTCACAATAACTCTCCATTTTCATCCCAAACCTACTGCTGACGTTGACGGTAGCCAATTTGCTTTAGAATTTAAAGTGATAAAGTACCGTTTAAATTTGAGTCAGAACTTTGAGCGCAAAACGTTCTATAGTAGCTCAGCGGCGGTTTTAGGCTGCCTCCCGTGGGGCACTATTTATATCCAATTTGATTCTTGACTCGATTGGATTCTTGGTTTGTGTTAGTAAAGTTCGCGAGTTTAGTTCACTTATCGTTTATGGACTAAACTTTTGTTAACAATGATTTTCGTATTACAAGCTTTATAAATTAGTACAAAAACTTATGTATAAGGGATATAGTAAATTTTTGTATTCAATCTTGCAGAATAGGTTTTAGTGCTATTTTTTTAATACAGTTTTATAGAAAAAAATTTATTCTATTAGCCATTGTGTAGTTTTGCAGTACAAAGTTCTAAAAATATGCCAGTGCAAAAAAATTATCAAAGAGAGAAAGTACTTAATTGGTTCGATAAATCGTACAAAAAAGTGCAAAACTAATATACTTATTCTGTTAATTGCTAATATTTAGTGGAAAATATACAAATTTATATTATTAAAAAAAATCCAAAAGTATTCTAGTAATAAAAGTTGAAAATGAAGTTTTAGGTTTAACTACGTTCAATAATTTTTAGTACAAACCCTCTCATTTTGTCAACTTTTAAAAACAATTGGTAATAAGAAGAATATTTTAAAAATGAATCACAAAAAGATTTATTTATTTCAGAAACAAAGCCTTTCCACTGTACATTTGTGACAATTGAGTTAGAACAATTTGCCTAAATTAACACTAGAAACGCTTAAAACTTACAAAAGTAATATCTCAGAGAAGCTGCAAAGAGGAAGAGAGGGAGGGTCGCCGTAGCCGTATGGATTGGTGTGTGACTACCATTCGGAAGAGCACAGGTTCGAAACCCCAGTCACGAAGCACCTATTAATAGAAAAAGGGTTTTTCTGGTGGCGATCGCTCCTCGGCAGACAATGGCAACCCTCCGAGTGTATTTCTGCTTTGAATAAAGCTCTTCATAAAACATCCGGGTCAGAGGCCGCATACAACTGTAGGTCCATCTAATTGTGGAAGCCTCTGTTTTTATTATTTTTCTTTTATTATTTTATTGCACTAAACTCGATGAGCCAAATACAACATACCGTTTTTAGTGAAAAATTATTACTTTTTAACATTTAATATAAAAGTTATGTAAATATACTATATTTCAGTACTTGTCAATTAGATTGTAATACTAATTATGTGACTTCGATAATTTTAATTTTACATTTACATCTATCCAAATTCCGCAAAATTTAATGCAGTTATAAAAAATGTAATAAAATTACTATAATCTTATTATTACAGAAAAGCTTTCAACAAAACATAATTAAATTTTGAAATTAATAAATTTGTTATATTATTCATTTTTTATGATATATATATATATAATATATATATGTATACTCCTGCCAAAAATTTTAATACTTAAATAATAATACTTAACAATCAGCAATATAAAATTTAACGACCAAAATCTGCTAGAAAATTTAAATGGGACACCAATGGCAAACTGCCCAATTTGTTTGTGCTTTGTATCCTGCTTAGTAAATTTGACACGCGTTTTATTGCAGCAAATTAAATTTCATCGCAAGGCTACAATTTGCATATCTTTATATATTTTTGCTAACCAAAAAAGTAAGTACCAAATGTTTCGTCAAGCTCTTCACTCCGTCCACTACACTCTAGGCACTCCCGCAAATAAATCGCATCATTTTACCCAAATTATATTATTATTGGCATTTTTTTTTATTGCTGGCACTAACAAGCGCCTCTGCTTATTGCAATTACTTCGCTCTCATCTTTCCCCTTCCTATTTTTCTCTCACAGGAATCGCTTGGAGTCGAATTCAGAGCATTGGAATGCATTGTTGTTGTCGCTACGCGAGCTCACCGAATGGGTTATACGCAAAGATACAGAGCAATCATCGCTGAGCGTTGGTCCGCTGATGGGCGACGCTGCTAGTCTGCAAAAACAATTGGTAAGTAAGTGATGATGACAAATGCATGCAAGCAAATGGTGGTAATGGTGCATGAAATGGGGGCTGAAGGGTCATCCTGTTATCCGAAAAAGGATGCTGCGATGATATTTTTTTTCTTTCAAATATCCTTCCAATTACATATAAAAGAAGGTTACCTCTTAAAGCTCAACTATTTTTTTAGAGACTAAGCACGGAAGAGAAAAAAGCAATGGAAAGTAAAAAGTACCGTTCATCGCTGGTTACTTGTTTCAATTAGTTCCACCAAACTCGAAAATGTCACTTAAGCAGGTTATAATAAAAGTTTTTCCAAAATTTGAGCTTTAATTTTTTTTTTTTTTTTGGAATTTTCGGAGTAAGTTTGAAGTATACGAGTATATAAATTTCTAACTGACAGTGATTTTGAACTTAAGTTGTGCGAGCGTCCCATGCAAAACATATCAACTAAGGGGAATGCGTTTTTGTAATAACCGTTGGCCCTCGGCAGTCAAGGGTAAACCAACGAGTGCATTTATGCCTCTGAAAAAACCATCTGCGGCATCCGGCTTCAAACTTGAAATTACTCCATTTGTAAGAAAACGTCAAGACAGCCTCTTCAAATTAGAAGCCAAACACCTCAAACGGAACGTTTGAGTCTACTACAAGTATGCTTATTATTGTTGTTGTTGTAGCAGTATCTTTGCGCTGTCAGTGTAGTCTAATCACCGGTCGTCTTCGTCTAGCTCATCTGACGGTAGGCCCAGGAAACTAGCTGTTTCGACGGGTTGGGTCCAGAGGGAGAGAGGTGTTACAGGTTACAGGTTTGATGGGGCATGTGATAAGGTGGTTAGTGTCGTGCGGGGTGCCTTCACATGCCGGACATATGTTTAGTATGTCGGGGTCGATTCTGGATAAGTAGGAGTTTAACCTGCTACAGTATCCAGAACGCAATATGCCCCAGTAAACTAGCCCTTTCTAGTGTACCGTATCCCCCGTATGCTTATTATTATATATTATTGTTTGCTTAAGCGCCGATTAAGAGGCGCCAAGTGACATAGTCAATGATCTGATTGCATTGTCTGTGTAAATCAATGTTTTAATCCAGATGTCTGACAACCATGCTTGTTTTATTATAGATCGATTTAGAAAAGTTTGCAGTTTAGATGCTATTTCCTATGATATTGGTCAGGACTCGCAGCCGTCCAATAAAACAGATTTTACATTTGAGTTAAAAGTGCGGATTTTAGTTTTTTGGTAAGGTTTGGAGAATATATATAATTGGCGCGTACACCCTTTTTGGGTGTTTGGCCGAGCTGCTCCTCCTATTTGAGGTGTGCGTCTTGATGTTGTTCCACAAATGGAGGGACCTACAGTTTCAGGCCGACTCCGAACGGCAGATATTTTTATGAGGAGCTTTTTCATGGTAGAAATACACTCAGAGGTTTGCCATTGCCTGCCGAGGGGCGACCGCTATTAGAAAAATGTTTTTCTTAATTTGGTGTTTCACCGAGATTTGAACCAACGTTCTCTCTGTGAATTCCGAATGGTAATCACGCACCAACCCGTTTGGCTACGGCGGCCGCCAGCAATGCATTTGCATTTGCTTCTTTTTAATCTTGCTGATACATCGGCTAGGTCCTTATTATTCGTTCCTAAATATTCTGTTAATCGATTGACGAAATTAGTTGAATGTGTTGTAATTGTAGTCAACTAGAGGTTTGCGAGCACTAGAACATTGTCAACTATTCGCCTAACCATGTTTTTCTATAATTCGATTTGCGATGGATTTTCGATTTTTTGATTCTTATGAATTCGCATAAAAATAAAAAAATGTTACCTTTCCACAATTTGGAAGCATTGTTCTGGCGTTAAACGATTCATGATAACACAAATATCAACATAGATTGCCGTTTTCAGCTGCCAAACCATAGTTATCAATATCGATTGTTCTCATGCAGCTTAAAAATCACCCGATATAAACAAGTATTTGTCCAAGGAAGGCAGTAGGTTATAATATTTTTAATGTATCTGAGAGGGGCGAATGATCTTCCAAAGTAAACAAAGCTGTAAATCTCTATTTAGTAGTGGAGCTCCTAAGCGAGTTAATTTGGACTCCATATAGTAAGAATCAGCCTCACTTTGACCACTTCCCCCGGTAATTATTTGGAAAATGCCTTCGCTGTGCTAAGATACGGGCACTTATGCAATCAGGTTGGGATATTATCGTTTCTCAACTTATGTCTCCAAATTGGCACCGTTCGAATATTTCGCCTAATCCTTTATTTTTGCTCCACACTCAAAAACAGAATTAGTTGTAACGGCGCTGTTAGCTCATTCTGCAGAGTTATATTATTCTTGCTGGCATTATCTTATTAGATCTAGTCGAAAACTTCTTCATATATTGCCAAGTTCAATGTTTGCTAAATGTGACTGTTGTTATAAGAAATATAAATCTAGGTCGTTCTGGTGACGAGGAACACACTGCTGTGGCTCTCAGCTTTCAGCGCGGTACATGAAGTTGAATGCCGACAGCTGAGCTCGTAAGTGGCTTAAGTTTTCCCCAACCATTATTGACCTGAATTGGCGAACGGTGTAGATATTCTGCTTGCTATTGCATTGCTTCTGCTTCCCTTCTCGATTTTCGTTCAAGATATCCATAAATGGAATGAAAGTCAGTTCACATCATTTACGATAAACGTTTTTGCATTCTCAATACTAATTCCCACCTACTCTCTCTGTACATTGTAAAACTTGCCTCGCTTTTCCCTCTTTATCTGCACTACAATAAAACCGTTGGACCCTGTAGGACTGTCACTGTAGGACAGTTAATTTGAATTTTTCACTCGGAATTTTTTTAAAAGGGTTTTAAATATTGAAATATTTGAATTATTATTCTGTTATTTATTATCAGTGATATGTAGAACTACAATGTTAAATAATAGAGGAAATACTCTAGAACTGAAACAATTAAACTTTATGGAGCAAACGGGTGAGTAGGTATTGAACATGTCCTTTCAGTACTTAAACTTTGAATATCGTTGCAAAAATCTTAATATTTATTTTTGAAAACAATACATTTTAAAGTCTAATATGTCCACTACTCGATTATCTAATTTCGTTCTTCTAACTTGATTAATTTAGAATAAAAATTTGAATACGTCCCCATGTAAGCCAAAAAATGTATTGCACCGCACCTCTCTAAACACCAGATGGCACCCTATCGGAACATTTATAATTTCTTCAAATAGCGTCGTTCGTTAATCGTATTTGACACTTGTAAATTTGACAGAAGAAATTGAGAGCGTTAAGGTCAAATAAAGATTCTGAAACCGGAGGTCAAATACGGTATTATTATTATTAGAAGGCCATTACGCACTGCGATCAGAGCTGATCTATTGTGAAAGGCCTATTTTGTAACCCTAGGCTTTAGGCTTTTTAAAAATTTTAGCACAATTTTGGGTTTGTTGTTCCAAAGATTGCATGGAGATACTACGATACCACCGAGGTGGTGAAGTCTCTGTCTGCCCAACGAAGGACATTCACAAAGCACATTCACAAAGCACATGTTCTGAGCTTTCTATGTCCATTTCGCAAAAGCGTCAGACATTGGTTTCAGATAGACCAATATTATTTAAAGTGACTCGGAATATATCCTGTTAAAAGACGCAGATCTACTCTGTTTAGTGAGAGAAGTTTGTCAGATATTCCTTTGTTGGGACTTAGGAATAGTTTGGCTTGACGCTGACCGGCACAGTTTAGCCAGTGTGCGGCAAGTTTTCTTTGTTCCCGTTTCCTAAGGAATTCATTAATGTGGCCTTTTGTCAGTCCACAGAAAGGCTCAGGACCAGCAAGTTACATATTTGCTCCTTGTTTTGCAAGGTCATCAGCCATTTCATTTCCCTCATGTCCTTCATGTCCCGGAATCCAGCATAGTGTTACTATGTTGAGGTTCCCTAACGTGTTGAGAAGGTTTAGGCAATCATTTACCAATTTAGAGGTGATAGTTGTTGATGGAAGGGCTTTTAGAGCCGCTTGGCTATCTGAAAGTATGTAGATGTGAGTACCTCTCATTTTCCTGCTAAGGCATTCTCTCACACATATTTCAATGGCATGTATTTCTGCCTGGAATATTGTTGGGTAGAATCCCATCGGAATCGATTTTTTGAATTTAGGCCCATTGATTCCTGCCCCTGTTCTACCATTTTCCAATTTGGACTCATCAGTAAACCATAGCTGGGAGCCAGGTTTGAAAGTGATAGAGTTAATTCTCCAGTCTGTTCGTTCATTAATTATAACTTGGAAGTTCCTGAAGAGTATTGGTTTGGGTGATAGTATATCATCCCTATGAAGAATGGGACTATGTAGGAAACCTTCTAAGATCTTTAAATGTCCTTTCATATCCCCACTTTTAAGTTCAGATATACCGTTTAATCTTAAGGCACTCGAGCGAGCTTCCCTTTCAATTAGAATTGGAAGCGGTGGTATGTTCAGGAGCACACCCAATGCATCCGTGGGACATGTTTTCATAGCCCCTGTAATACCAACACATATCAGGCGATGCAATTTGTTTCATTCGTTTGCTGCCTTTCTTTGCTTGACTTTGGGCCACCAGGCTAAGGATGCATAAGTGACTATGGGTTTCACAACTGTGGTGAATGTCCAGAAGGTCATTCTAGGGTTTAGTCCCCATGACTTACCAAAAAGCCTTGTACAGGCAAAGAATGCCCTTGTGGCTTTTGAAGTAACTCCCTCAATATGGGAGTTCCACGTAAGCGTTTTGTCAAGACTGACGCCAAGATAGTTCGCTTATGTCGAGAGTTGAAGTGTTGTTCCATTAAAGGTCGGACTTCTCCTAGTAAACGGTACAAGTGCTGTTTTGGATGGGTTAATGGAAAGCCCTTTCTCCGTGCACCATTTGTTTACTATTGTAAGGGCTTGCCGCATGCGATCCGAAATGGTTTCCTCATGCCAGCCTAATACATAAACTACTAGGTCATCAGCGTAACCCTGAGTGTGAAATCCTAGGTTATTCAGTTTGTGGAGAAGTTCATCTATGACTAGAGTCCACAAAAGAGGAGAAAGTACGCCACCTTGAGTTCAACCTCTTGTGGCTTTAATGGATTTGCCAAATACGGTAATTCTTCAATATAAGATTTACCAACAATATGGAGTTTTACTACAATTGTGCCCTAGTTTCACGAATATATTGATTTTTCCGTGTGTGTAGAATTTTTTTGGTTTTTGTTGCGCAATGCATTAGGACCATTAGTAAATAAAGAGTCTTTCAAAAAAGATGCCTAGATATCAGTAGTGAATAATTCCCACACCATACCTTCGTTCTTATCATCTTTAACATTTGTCAAGTAGGCAGATGCACAATTTTACCTGGTAGAACAACGTGTTCAAATTGCTGCTACTTACTATGAAAATAGTCAAAAACGGTAGGAAAAAGATATTGCAAAATTCGTGATTTTTTGTGGAAATAAGCATTATGACGCTCTGTATTTACTAATGGTCCTAACAAATGAAAGGTTGAAAAAAGAGTTTCAATAAACTGGTTCTATCGAGGATAGAAAAGTGACTGACTGGCACACCCAAAACTGGGCGTTCGATTCAGAAAATTGCTGCTGTTGGGCAAAGTATTTTTTTTTTGTTTTGTATTCACTTTTATTGTAACTAGTTAACAAAAATAAGAACAATTTTCTTCGGTTTTTGTATAATACAATTAATATGAGGGTGCTTTGCACAAAACTTGCAAAGGAGTTGTTTACTGCACGAGGTGGTGCGGCTTTTTGCGTTTCAGCCTTTCAAATCATTTATGTTGATCGGTGAGGGCTGAGGCTTCGCTGTTAAGATGATGAGATAGCCTATTTATATGAGATAGGGCATTTTTTTTTTAATTTCGACGGCAACTGGTTCTATGCCGAGATCGCGTTCGAGTTCGCTGATGCGTACATACCAGGGCGCGTTAGTAGTGCATCGCAAAATTTTATTCTGGAACCTTTGGATTTGAAGTATGTTGCTGCAGCTTGAGCAACCCCATAGTTGTATCCCATACGTCCAAATTGGTTTTAGCATTTGCTTGTACACAAGTACTTTATTGTACATGGATAAAGCGGGTCTTTTACCCATAAGCCAATACATGTTTCTGAATTTAATATCGAGTTCTTCTCTTTTCTTCTTTACGTGAGAACTCCATCTCAGTTTGGTGTCAAGAGTCATACCCAGGTATTTAGCCGTGTTATGATACGGGACTTGCACTCCATTTATATATAGTGGAAGATATCTTATTTTAGTGTACGTGATATCAATATGGACGGATTTGGTTTCATTTAGTTTTATACGCCAAGTAACTGTCCACTCATAGATTCTGTTTAAATGTTTTTGAAGATTTGCAGTTGACTCAATTTGTGTATTTCCAACGGACAAGATAGCGGTGTCGTCTGCAAACGTTGCTATGACGCAGTTCTGATTGGTAGGCAAATCGGATGTGAAAACTAGATAAAGGATAGGCCCCAGAACGCTACCCTGTGGAACACCAGCTTTAATTTCTTTCAGGTCAGAATACGTGTCGTCATATTTAATTCGAAAGAAACGATCGGATAGATAGGATTTTAAAATGTTATAATATTGAATTGGTTATAGTTCTTTTATTTTGCTGAGAAGGCCATCGTGACATACCTTATCGAAAGCCTTGGATACATCTAGGAAGACAGCCGAGCACACTTTTTTCTTTTCGAAGGCATTTTCTATAACTTGAGTTAGCCTGTGAACTTGATCGATTGTCGAATGTCTTGGGCGAAAGTCAAATTGATGCGCTGATATTAGATTCTTCTGCTCAATAATATTGTTCAGGCGTTTGGCAAGTAGTTTTTCCAATAGTTTTGACAAAATGGGTAGGAGGGATATAGGCCGATATGATGAGACGTCGTGTGTAGGGCAAAGTATTGATGAACAACCTGCAACTTCTACATCTCGCCATTTTCAACAATTAGGCATCCATGAATTGTCGGATTTTACCTGTATACGTACTTATGGTGGATAATTAAATGATGCCATTTTTCGCATATAAAAACTAAGACCTGTAGTTTTAATATAAATAGTGCAACCTGAAAGAATCCAAAGTTTTGCACATTTTATTTAAAACCACATCTAGTGGGGTCTACATATTAAAAGACTGTTTACTTTATCGGTTTTTTTTTTTCATCTTTTAACATGAAAACATTAATCTTCAAGTGAGACTGGCGTCGGGCTACTTCTAAAAGCTTTTCTCATATTTTCTTTACCACTATTTATATAAAAATGTACGAGTATATCTAATTAAAATGTTTGCATTAGTTTTGGAAGGCTGCATCTTCCCACTGGCTGTCCTTCACTATTTCGGCAAGGCATCTAATATGTGTGGACAATAATATGTAAATAAATATGTATTCCACAAAAAATAATATTGCTTGGTAGCACTTTCTGTGCCTTCGCAAGTAATTGCGTGGAAACATCTGAAATATAATTTACGGCTGTTTTCTTTCTGTAGGAACGGAACGAAACGCATGACGTTTCCTGCCAACGACTCTACCCAATCGTGCAGGTCGCACACCAAGCCGTCACTGCACACAAAGCTTATTTCAGCCACTTACACAAGGGCACACAACCACACATTCAAATGGACACCTAAAACGCGCGCCAACCTTTTCAACATGCCCATCATCACTGGAGTGTTCCCCTATTATGTAGCTTGATGCACCTGACTGACTGCTTCATACATTGTACTTCATACTGCCACTAATGCTAAGCTTTTTCACGGCCCCCTCCGTCCACATATTTTCATTGTTCCATTGCTTACCACCTTTTCATTTTACTCCAACAAATAAGCTCTACCTCTACCCGCCTTAAATACGTTGAGGTCGCTCATGAGTTGAGATTTAATGGCGTATGAAGTGGGTTCATTTTTGAGGTTAGGACAATTTTGAGATTTTGGCAGCGTGCCAAGTGGCGTGTGAGCGGAAGAATGGAAGGAGAGGGTTGGTTGAAGTAAGATTGCTGCTATTTCGACTAGAAGAGACAGATGGTCGACTAAGGAAATATTTTTAAACCACAGTTGTGAGTTTGTGTAGGTGTGTAAGGCAAATGAAAGGATTGTCAAGTATACTATGAAGGATATGTATTAGGCCGGGTCGATTTGTGGGGAGGCAAAAAAATCGCCCATTGCTCTGTGAAAATCATATTCTAGGGATCAAAATAAGAAACTTTGCCGTAGGAACCATACCTCTAAAACGAATTCTAATGTCCCCCAATTTGGGTCGAACTTTTAGTGTATTTTGTGGGGAGGCAAAAAAATCGCCCATTGCTCTGTGAAAATCATATTCTAGGGATCAAAATAAGAATCTTTGCCGTAGGAACCATACCTCTAAAACGAATTCTGATGCCCCCAATTTGGGTCGAACTTTTAAGTTTCTTTTCTCATGTAAAGGCCAAAAATGGTGATATTTTGAAATGATTGTATGGGGAACCCCCCAGGGGAGCTCCAGGGGGTGTGCCACTGGCATGGGTGGATCGGCCGTCCAAAGTTAGTGGGGGTCGGTCATACATTTGGACTCGATTGGAGCACTCTAAATGGGTCAAAGTGGGATTTTTCGTTCGACCCAAATTGGGGGACATCAGAATTCGTTTTAGAGGTATGGTTCCTTCGGCAAAGTTTCTTATTTTGATCCCTAGAATACGATTTTCACAGAGCAATGAGCGATTTTTAAATCGACCCGCCTTAATATGTATGGTTGAATTTTGTCATAGCTGAGATCATTAAGGTGTTCCTATAGCTCGTATATCCTTATTTTAGTCCATTGTTTTTTTCATTGTCTCGTTCCTCACTCTATGTTTATATCAATATTTTTCCTTTGTTTGGCATAAATTGTAGCCTTTAATTGAAAGAGCTGACAAGTATGAAGAAATTAAGATCCGTTGTGGGATTTGCCCAGAGTTACCATCTCCTGACACTATTTCCCTATAACCTGGATTCCCTTGTTTTAGCCTATATTTTTTTCATTACTTCGTCATTTAATATGTATTTCATATGCTATGCACGTTATCTTTGTATGTGTACATGAGCGCGTCCGTGTTTCTAACTAATATGTGACCTTCTTTCAGGTGATAACTTTCCCACTTTACCCTCAAACATTTTCTAGATGGTTAGACAAGACCTAGTGCCATCTTCGTTTTTCTTTTAATTGCTTGAAATGACCTTTTGATGTGTTGCTGAACACTCAAATATTTATGTGCTTTAAAAACTTAATTATGTCTTGATATTAATGAAAGAAATTTTATAATCTGTCTAAATATTTCAAACTAAAGTTTTTGTATTGAAAAATAAATAAAATAAACAAGAAAACAATTTCGCTCATATGATAATATATTGAACCACCGATCAAGAACTGGACTTGACCGCTTGCGTCCATGGCATCACTAGAAGTATTTAGGACGCATGTGCTTAATTTTGTCTCACCAGTAAATATGGAATTCTTTACTGTAAAATCCACTATTCATTTCTTATTTCATTAGAGTGGCATATTGCGACCGCCGTAGCCGAATAGGATGGTGCGCGACTACCACTCTAAAGTATGCAGGTTCGAAACTACGGGCACGATAAACCAAGTGATAAAAAACCTCCCTAGATTCTTTATGAATAGGAAAAGATTGTCTAGGGAAGGATATTGCAATTGATCCATTCGCCGTCCTTGCTCTTTATATTCAATCCATGTACAGGTACTTAATTGACGATGTCATTTATGACAGCCATATTTTGGCCCAATGGATTGCGCTCTGTTGTCAAGTTAACCAGCAACTGCATCTCATTCCTTCTAAACTTGATAAGAAATTTCGCTTACCTCCAGATCTGTTCTTTCCGCAGCCACATAGTTGGCTTGTAGGCGTTGGAGATATGCCAACGATGCCTGCGTATTGTCTACATGAAGCCTCGGATCCACTTGACTGAAAAGTTGGAAGGAGAATTGGCTCTGATCACGTAGGACTAGCCGCAGATCAAGACTTCCCCAAATTCATGAGCCAATTCCTAACTCGAACACCAAAGCGTCTGTCCTGGTGGATACACAGGCTCAAGCTTGTCCCTTTTATGATCAAATTTTGCATGGTCATATATTGCAGGATAATTTCTGAAGAAGATAACTGAAGAAAGATGTAGCTGGCCATCGCTATAGACTCTGATCCGATTTATGCGCCATTGCGAAATCTTGAAGCCGTGGCAAACCCGTGAAAAGCCGTTGGCAAAATAACCAGCACAGAGGGCATCTATACAAAAAAGTGACTTTTCCAGTCTTAGACTCTTTTAAGAGGAGCGCGTTTGTCTCCAGGTTTTAGTGTTAAAGAATTTCGCAAGGTCTTTTGGGCACGATTTGCTTTGCCAAATTATAAAAGGTGTCATGAATAAATAGTATGCATATACTCGTATATCTTTCATCAAATCTTTGACCTGTTATTTAACTAAACGTTCTTAAGAGTTAAAAATTGTTTAATTGAATTCTTCGCCCCACTAGCAAAATTGTAAATAGTACCATAATGTTTTTTTTTTATTTTTAATTGTTTTCCAAAAATGTTCATTAATTGTTTGTTCCGCTGAATATGCTTTAACACGACTTATTAAAAGCAGATCTGCAACTAAAAGCATTAGTCAGGTTTACGATGGCGATAAACTGCGTTTAGCAGCTAAAAGAGCATAAAAATCGTCAAAAAACGAGAAAAAAAAGATTTGGTAAGAAAGAAAAGAGAAAAAGGGATATAGAATACATTAAAGAAATTTTGATTTAATATATTTATGCGGTAAACAATGACAGTATTGTTAAGCCTTCTTCCATGCCCACCATTTACTTATTTTTTCCGCTTAAATAAATAAAAACAAATTGAATGGAAGGACGCTTGCTGAGCAGGCAGCTGAAGTGACGAATTTGTTGGTTGTCTAACAAGGCTGAGAAAATACATACAAGCCACGAATGGATGTTTGAAAAAGCAAACTCTTAACAATAAAAAAACATGAAAAGAGCCGCGAATTTCCGTAAACATCACAAGGCAAGTAATGCGCCTAAAAACTGGTACTGCAACTCAGCCCTATGGCCTTTCAAAAACTGATGACCGAAAAATAGCTCAAGGCTATGAGCCCGCCTCACAGGATCATTATTTTGACTGGCTGTGTGCTACCAACAAACCAAAACTTTGCAACTATTGCCTGCAGCGCTTAAAACAGCGATTCAATTGGCTGCGGGGACTGCCCACTTCACTGTCCATGTGGCCACCATTTCAGAGTCCGCAAAGCGTCGTATATATATATGTCCAGCAGTTCCAAAAAGTTTCGGCCATATACTAGCAATACTCTGGTGTAGTAGTGTGGGTTGGCGTGGGACTTAGCTAAGTTTTATATCACCACTGTGCAGGGAACTGGGCGAACAAGCAACTGAAGTGTCTAACTGCACTGACTTTTAGTTTCATTTGTGTTGCTTTCTGTACTCGAACGCTTGCTATTTTGAATAGCTGTTGCTTTTGTGTTGTTTCTTTTCTTTTATTGTTCATTTGTTTTCGTTTATGGTTAATAGTTATGTATACAATCACGCCAAACCCTTAAGTGATTTTCTTTGCGGTGTGCAAAAACTTTCCCTTACTCATGTTATGCCACTTAGTGAGCGTTTGGGATAGTGTTAAGCGCTCAACCGTTACACATGCATTCGCACACAGTCAAACACATGTGCGCATGCATGTATGACAATCACAGTATGTGTGTGTATGTTACAACGTGGACAAGGGTCATTAAGCAATTACGGACGAAAATACAATGTAATGGAGTTGAATGCATTATTACACAGATTCAAGTGCTTTCAGTGTTTTTGTGAGTTTTTGGGACATAAAACCTGTTGGTAGAGAAATTTTCGAGGAAATTGCAGATTGAAAAAGTCTATGAAATGGAAAAGTGTAATTTGAGCTGTTCAAACAATAGTAAATGTCAGTTCGCCATTTTCTTTCGTTAATTCTTTCTTCTTCATAATAGGTGCGATAACCGCTTACACCATTTTGGCCGAGTTCAACAAAGCGCGCCAGTCGTTTCTTTCTGGTGCTAACCGGCGCCAATTGGACACACCAAGTAAAGTCAAGTCCTTCTCCACCTGATCCTTCCAACGCAGAGGAGGCCTTCCTCTTCCTCTACTACCACCAGCTGGTACCGCATTGAGTACTTTTAGAGCCGGAGCGTTTGTATCTATTCGGACGACGTGACCCAGCCAACGTAGCCGCTGGATCTTTAATCGCTGCGCTATGTCTATGTCGTCGTAAAGCTCATACAGCTCATCATTCCATCGCCTGCGATATTCGCCGTTGCCAACGTGCAAAGGTCCAAAAATCTTACGCAAAATCTTTCTCTCAAACACTCTAAGCGTCGCTTCATTGGATGTTGTCATCGTCGACGCATCTGCGCCATACGTTAGAACGGGCATGATGAGAGTCTTGTACGAGTAACAAAGAAATTCGAAATCGAACATTCCGTTTTGGCGAGATCAAGTAAACTTTCATATCACTATTACTTCTTTAGTTGTCTAGAGGTCAACAGGTTTAGAGAGAAGCAGGTGTCAACAACGTTATTATATATATAGGTATACCATGAGCTCGTCTATATGAATGCCAAGCTGTTGAGATCGGCGAAATATCGATTTGAAGGTTGCTCAGCAAAACTGTGCGCAACACTTGTAGGAATATTCTCAATAGAACGTCTAGCTTTTTCTATCTTCGACAGAATCAGATTTTTGACATTTTTCACCAAACTATGAATAGTCAACTCGTTCGGGCGATTATTTCCACCAAAAATGTTATTCAATCTCGAGTTCTATCCAACTATATTTTTCTTTACCGCAAAATATATTTTTAATTACTGCGCAACTAAGATCTAATGCCAAAGTCGGCAAAACTGATCTTCCGGAAACATATCGCGTTGAGACGTGTCCAAAGCACGGTTTTTCGCAAGCCGCCCGCGAGCCACCGTTTGCGTGTTCGTGCGCGTCACGGGAGCGCCGGAGTTCGCATCTCCGCGCAAGTCGGAGCGCGCATCATGCCACAAAAAAATTAATTGTAATCAATCCTTTTCGAATTGCACGCATTTTCTTTCACACATAAATGCACTGATGTTTATTACGTAAATATCCTCAAAAATGTTTCATCCCACAGAAATTAGCTAAATTTTAAATTTTTTATTAAAAAAAAAATTATTTACAACAACAAAACATAAAATTTCGGAACAAAAATAACGTATTTGGAAAATATCATCCTTTATCTAACTGCAGTTGAAAAATCGTTGTAATCGGATACTTACTTTACGAGAAATGTGATAATTATTCAATCGCTTCAAAAAACTTCGATAGTTAATAAAAACAAAACTACTTAGAATTTTGCAACAAAATTTTCTGAGTGTGCTTCTGGATGATAGAACTCAGTGCTGGCTGAATTTCATCGCAAAATATTCACTTTGGTAATTTTGTGGCCCACTTGAGAAAGCCTTACCCATTTTGTAAAGATATATGTAGATATTCATTGTGCATTCTCTTGCACAATGGGACCACATTTGGGTCGTTGCCTATTGCACCTTCTACTAAAACAAGAAGAATATACAACTGTTACCCTGGTTTTAGATAAAATTAAATATGTGGCACACAACTGGCTCTCAAGTGTCCTTCTGGGCTAGCAAAGGGCCTACACAATGCATCCCTGTTTTCTTTGCTTGTGGGACAGTATAGCTAAAACACAACTTTGTATTAAAAAAGATTGACCTACTCGGGAAGCGCTAGTTCCCGGTCAACAGAACCTGACAAACCCACTTATAGTACCAAGGGATCGTATAATTTTACCCCCGTTACACATAAAACTAGGGCTTGTAAAACAATTTGTAAAAAGTTATGTTATAAGCAAGGAACATTCAACAGATAGTAGCAGTAGAGCAAAAAAAAACAAGAACGGTTAATTTGCTTTTGTGACTAGTCACTAACATGTCAAAATTTATAAACAAATATTGGCGGTTTGGAATAATTTATACAAAATATAAAACTTTAGAGATCAAAGATACTGACTGTTCAGTCTGATTTCCATAAACTAAAAAATATTAATTCGTAACCATCAAACAAATCATACTCTTTGTTTAACTTTTTATGTCTAAAACGGTAATATTTCGTTGAGTTATGTTTCATATGTATTTTTACACTTTTTTCCTGCACGATATTATGATAATGACTCTAAATGCTTGTTGCATCATATGCGCCCAGAAGGAAGTTGCATGATATTGCGTTATCTCATTAATCATAATTTTTGATAATTTTTTTTTTATAAAAAATTCTCTTATTTACTTGATTTGAAAACGTGCAATTTGAATGTACTCGACTTTTTCTTCACTGCGCTCCAAAAATTATTTCAAATGCTTAAACGTTTAGGCTGAAATAATAATTTTGTGATGGCTTTATATTTTCCAAAGGAATTTATTGTAGAAGACAAAAGCCTAATACTTTTCTGCAAATACTATGAATAAGTTCGTGCGGTTTTTTTTCGAAATTTGGAACTTTATTGACGTAAAATGGTTACAAATTTAATATTCAAAATATTGTCCATCGCTTACTACTACTTTTTCCCATCTTTCTGGCAATTCACGGATTCCCTTTGTGAAAAATTCGGTCGGTTTTGCCGCAATCCACGAATCGATCCATTTTTTGACTTCATCGTAATTACGGAAGTGCTGGTCAGCCAGGCCATGTTGCATCGATCGGAAGAGATAGTAATCGGATGGCGCAAGGTCTGGACTATACGGCGGGTGGGGTAGGACATCCCATTTGAGCGTTTCTAAGTATGTTTTGACCACTTGTGCAACATGTGGCCGAGCATTGTCATGTTGCAAAATAACTTTGTCGTGTCTATCGGCGTATTGCGGCCGTTTTTCTCGCAGTGCTCGGCTCAAACGCATCAATTGTCGTCGGTAGACATCCCCCGTAATCGTTTCATTCGGTTTCAGTAGCTCATAATACACAACACCCAGCTGGTCCCACCAGATACACAGCATAACCTTCAGGCCATGAATATTCTGCGCCGACGTCGATGTTGAAGCATGGCCAGGGTATCCATACGTTGCCCGACGTTTTGGATTGTCGTAATGGACCCACTTTTCATCGCCAGTCACAATTCGATGCAAAAAACCCTTTCTTTTGTGCCGTTGAAGCAGTTGTTCGCATGCCATAAAACGGCGTTCAACGTCTCTTGGCTTCAATTCATACGGCACCCAATGGCCTACCTTTCGGATCATTCCCATGGCTTTTAAACGTTTGGAAATGGTTGATTGATCAACTCCCAAAGTTTTTGCAACCTCTTCTTGCGTTTGAGCCGGATCTTGATCGAGCAATTCCTCCAATTCGGTATCCATGAACTTTGGCGGCGCACCCTCGCGTTCTTCGTCTTCCAAGCCAAAATCACCACTTTTAAAGCGTGCAAACCACTTCTGGCACGTTCGCTCAGATAGAGCATGCTCACCATAAACTTCCACCAAGATACGATGACTTTCGGCTGCTTTTTTCTTCATATTAAAATAATGAAGAAGAATTCCCCGCAAAAACACATTATTTGGCACGAAATTCGACATTTTCAAGTGTGGTAAAAATATTGTTGTTTACGCTTCAAATAAAAAACTTATACTGACGTTTGTGCCTTACGACAGTAGCTCTCCAATGAATGTTTGGAAATGTGGATCGATGGAATAATAATCAAGTTACGCCATCTGTTGTAAAACCGCACGAACTTATTCATAGTAAATGTAAAGTGTAGGTTATATACACTTATTAGCACTTAATTGCTGAAATTGGCTTGACACACATAAAATGTTTACACTAACAATTCATTGAATAATTTCTTATCACTTACCTTTACTTGCAGGATGATCATAAAGCCTTTCGACGTCAACTGGAAGATAAACGTCCCATTGTGGAAAGCAATTTATTGAGTGGACGTCAATATATTTCAAGTGAGCCGCCTGTGTCGGACAACAGCGATACGGAAGGTGAGTAAAACCAAAACTGCCCGACAAATACAATTTATATATATTTATATGCATATGTGTGTATGTGTGTGTAGCATGGCCAAAATATGATTCCAGGCCAAATGCCAAAACGTGACCTTCTATAAATTGTTATTCATCTGTCTGTATCCTTTCTTTCTATTTTCTAAAACAGTTGCCTGATTTGTATTCTTGAAGCTCTGATATTTTCAAATATCTTTCTCCAATCTTTGACTAACAGACCTCAGTCCTGAAAAAATGCCAAAGTTCTAATTGTATTTCTTTTCGCACGCTCTAAACTGTGCCGCCCTGGTGCTCTTAGTATAAATCTGCGCTGCACAGAAGAGTATGTGTATGTGTACCTACATAAAAAGCCATATAAACAGGTTTACACACAGGCCATGTGCCTTGCAGCGTACATATCGAGCAGACCGTTTCTGGTGTTAATGGCATTAACCATTCGGGATCATAACAGCACTAACTGTACAACATTCAATCGCCTATCAATAAAAGCACCGAAGCTTTAGGTGGAGAAAATATAATGCATGGTGTTTTACGTGTACATCAGTGTATTTAATTCGGCAACTTACGATGATTCTCATTTTGCAACTTTATTTTATATTGTGAATATCTATATTTTAGTTTTGTAAAGTTTAGGTCAGTGAGTGTATGAAAAGTTCATTTGTCTGTGTGATAAAATGGTGTTGAGAACAATGACACTTATCTAAAAAGAATTCTGTCAAACTTCAACCTAATCTTTTAATGTTTATCATTCACGCAATACCATCCAATTCCAGCCATAAGAAATCGTTAATCATCTCTCGCATCTCTCGTTAACCATCTAGCGCAATCCATTCACTCATATCACCTGTTATTGGAAAACCCTTTATAAGGCAGAATAAAGTAGACTGTGATAGAACTTCTCCTTTCTCATAGAAGATACAAGATCTTTGCTAGCCGAATTCCTTATGGTCAAGCAGCCAAATTCCCCATTCTTGAGTTGAGATTGAGGCTGTTTTAAGTTTTTTGAGATATGATTTTTACGTATGAGCTCTGCTAATTGCAATATTGCATATCATACATAATGGCTTAACTTTTAATTACCTCCCGTTTTACTCATATTCACATAGCAACTCCCACATTTTCTTGATAGATTTACTTTGCCTAGAACTTTCTCAGATTGGTGATTAATTTAAAAAGTCAAAGGGATCGAATTAAATTAGAAGGTGCACCATCGTCAGAAAATTGGCTTACCGGTGATGGGAAAGGAAGACGTTATATCGAGAATAAGGTACACTTCGGGCTAGTATTGAGACCTTATCAGGCTCATCTACGACGATCAATACCGCATGGCGTACATTAAGGGGGTAGCCTGGTTTATGAGGTCTAAAAATTGAATCTCTTTGCGATTTTTTTTTTAAGAAAAAAATTAATTTAGCACTGTAAAGTTTTTTCTATCTTTTAATGAACATTTAAAAAGTATAAAAAATTTTTGTACTGGTTAAAATAAGTTGAAAAAAATGTTTAACATAGAAATTAGTAGAGCGTTGCAACGCTGGAGTTTCCAACTGGCGTACAAGATACAGCTCGTAATTGTTATCTAAAGCAAAAAATTCAAATGGATTTCTAATTATCATGATTTTTTATTCTAGATGAACTAAGAAAACTGAGAGAAATTCCAAATTTTCAACTTTTTGGAGGTTTTAAAGAAAACAAATATAATTCACAACAAATTTTTTTTATCTATTTTGTTAGTTGAAATAGAAGATAATTTAATACTAAAGGGAACAAGCTATGATTCATTTCAAAAGGTTCATTCGTTTTTTTTCATTCATGTACGCCAATTCAAAGAAATTATAAAAACGAAAAGTTTGTACTATAGCTCGCCTACCTTTGGCTTTGTATCTACGGAAATATTGAGAATTAGGCGCTGTAACTTTGTGTGAATATTCTGAAATATATCGCTTAAAAGGAAAAAAAAAATTGAATTTTTTGACCTTATAAACCAGGCTCCCCCCTTAATAAGTGAAGCGATTTCATCCATGATAGATTTACCAGTATACATCCACTTTGACGAGGTCACAATCAACAATTTGCTCTACATAACCTTCTATACTATATTGGTAATACTAATTCCGCAGTAAGGGATGAAGGTTGCAGTATTACCCGTCTAAAACTCCTCGCCTCCTCAGTTGAATAGCGCAGACGGAAGGGGGTTAGCTCGTACAGGTTTGTCGACTTTTAGTTGCTCTATAGCAAGTAAATTTAATTACGTCATATTTTTCTATTAGGCCGTTAAATTTGTGGTACACTCTCCGCTTATTTGTAATCTCTTAGAAATGAAGTTGTTCTCACCACAATTTAAGCACTCACTGTGCACCTTTCACTAGGCCGCAGTCTTCATTTCTGTAGAAAAACACCTATGTTGTAAATCCTTCTGCAACTCTCCAAACTTTTTGGTAGCATTTTTGGCCCTTTTTCCGGGTAATCAGCATCTCAGGATCCTTGCAGTCGTTTATTTACATTTTCTATGTGTAGACAGCGCATTTACTTTTTGCGCTCGGATGGTACAATAAGTACTCCTAAGACAAAAAAAATAGTATGAAAACTCGACCAATTCATTTTCGAAATGGCGTACAAATTCGCCAGTGGCTTTTCGCTACCGACGACCAGCTACACAGGCAGCACATATTCGTTCGCTACTGACCCATGGAACATCACACACACTCGTGCAGTGTGTTAACATGGGTAGCTCCGAATTGCTTTACTCTCTTTTTTTAATTTTTGTGGCAAACTATCTACATACTACATATACAAATTTGCCTTAGCCCTTAAGCGTATGGGTTACAGAATTTGCAAAAACAATTTCCAACATATTCACAGATTCATTCATGATTGCGAATAAGTTTGTATGCAGTTGTGTATGAATGTGTGTATATCGTATATATAGGCCAGACAAAAGCACTTACCAACATGCTTGTGAAAATGGTAGCGAGAAAAAAGAATGTTGGCAGCAAAAACAACAATAAAAATTACTTTCTCGTTTTAACATTGTTAGCTTTTAGGCAAAAAAATCGTTTGCTTTTATAAATACTTGTGCTGTGTGTGTGTATGTCTATGTGCTGGTTTGCTTTTAGAGCAATTTCACTACTTAATATTATAGTCCCAATGGTCGGTCAATGAAACCATTTAACCACACCCACCCCAGGCTGCTCCACATAGTCGGATTTTCTTCCTGCATGCGAGTACTCGTATAATGCGAGTCAGACACAAAGGCGTCAATGGCGTAATTGTAGGTAATTGTTAGTAATGTGAACGCATAATTACTATCGTTAGTTGCGTGCAATTGAGTGGTTTAAATGGCGTTAGCTGGGCTATTTAATAAAATTAAATGTGGCTAAAAGCGCTTTAAAAGCAAACATTGGTATTAAGAATATGGCTTTGCAAATTGATTTTTGAGTTGGTTCTGTTAAAACATTGAATGGAGCATTTGGCAAAGTAGATTATGGGCAGGTTAACCGAGGTAATAGCGCGTATCAATGGCTAACGGAAAATTAAGTACATTTTAATACTTTTTGATCATGTTACATACATATGCAGTGAAACTTCGATGCAGCGAATACGATGAATGCATACTCAATATAACAAAATTTTTTTTAACAGTTTTTGAAACGATGACTGAATTAAAGTTGCTGTAAGAGCATCCCCCATGCACTAGCTAAAAAGCGTATGACACTTTTCAGGTCGATATTTTGCCGTGACTCAACGATAGTTTCTCCATAAGGAATAATTTGACTTTAGAGGAATTTTTTTGCAGTTCAATTTAGTAAGCCTTATAACGTTTTGATCCATGAGCTGTATTAGAACCGTACAGTTTCAAGAAAAGTACTTTACTGATGTTTCGCCGTCGTCGCTCTTTATTACTCTCCATTACTCCCCCAACTCTTTTTCCTGTTTATTTAAGCAATTTTTGATTAAAAACGGATTCCTTGTTTTGACAAAAAATAAACATACTTCTGGAAAAAAAGTTCTGTGAAATCATTCTTCAAGTGAAGCTAAGGTCATCCAAGCACTTTTATTTCCTTTGCAGACAACAGGCATGACAGTAAATTTTTTCAATAAACGCGAATTCGCCGATTTCTCAATAACCATTGTTTTTACTTTCCAGCAGCATTTGTACAAGCAAGGGCGTCTCCATACTGATATTATGCCCCGGACCCCAGTTTTGTTTTGAGTGCACAAGAGTTTTTTCGCGTAAGAGCCTCTAAAATAAGCTAGACTCATCCGGATTGTACAAGGTGGCGCAAAAGTAACCTTGCGATGTTTTTTGGCTGTAATTTAAAAAAAAATGAAAAACTTTGATTCTTCTTGTGGATTATTTTTTTTTTGGTCTTTTAATTTTTTTTACATCAAGTCGAGAATATGATGTCATGTAATTGGCCGCCGCCACAGTTGATTGCCATTTGAGCCCTTTTTATGGCATTTTCCATCACTTTGGCCAAAACTTCTGGCGATAGGTCCTCACATTCTTGACGGATATTGTCCTTAAGAGCTGCAAGAGTCTGAGGCTTGTTGACATAAACCCGCGACTTCAAAAAGCCCCACAAAAAGAAGTCTGTAGCGGTCAAATCAGGCGATCTTGCTGGCCAGTGCAAATCGCCAAAACGGGAGATTAGGCGCCCGGGAAATGCATCCTTCAGCATATCGGTTGTGGCACGTGCAGTGTGTGCCGTTGCACCAACCTGTTGGAACCACATGTTTTCCAATCCCAATTCATCAAGTTGCGGCAAAAAGAACTCGTAGATCATTGCTCTGTAGCGCTCACCATTCACAGTAACCGTTGGCCCGCGACATCTTCGAAGAAAAAAGGTCCGATGACTCCTCCAGCGAAAACAGCACACCATATAGGGACTTTGAGCGGGTGTAATGGCTCTTCGTGGGTTACACGCGGATTTTCAGTGCCCCAGAAGCGTAAATTTTGCTTATTTACGTACCCGCTAAGATGGAAATGGGCCTCACCACTCATGATTATTTTTGATGAAAAATCATCTTCCTCTTGGTGGTGATTAAGGATGGCTTGAGCGTATGTTAGACGCGATTGGCGGTCAGCAGCTAACAGCTGATGCACCGTCTGAACTTTGTACGGAAACATCTTCAAATCTTGTACCAAAATTCGCTATAAAGACCGTCGACTGATACCCATTTGCGTGGCACGTCGTCTGGTCGATGGCGACGGCGCTTCCATGACATCCTCGGCTACAGCAGCAATATTCTCTGCAGAACGGCTACTCCAGGGTCTCCCACGCCTGGCAGCATCTCGTGTTGTGCCAGTCTCTTCGAGGCGAGCGGCTAAACGTCGCAGTGTTTCACCAGTAGGCGTTGGACGGCGAGGAAATCTGCGACGAAATTTACGTTGTGCCAAAGTCACCGACCGATTATTGGTCAAATAAATTGTCAGCAATATTCCGCGTTCTGGAGCAGTGTAGCGTAACATTGTTTATTAACGAGTATTCCGCATGTGTTTACTACACAAATGTCAAAACAGAACTGACATTAGGGTCCAATCGCAAAATTTATAGCATTTTCTGATAGGAGGATTACTTTAGCGCCACCTGTTACGTATCACTGGCTCGTTTAACTAATGTAATATAAGTATATAATAAGAAATATACTGCAATATTAAAATACGGCTATAAAACTTTTTACTATAATCTTACCTTGATTTGCAGCTAAAAACGGTGTTAAATGAAAATATTTCATGAAAAGCACGCGTATTTCACAGAATTGAAATATGCGAGAGTAAAAGCAAAACAGAATAGATAAAGCAGCATTGCCTGCTAACTGCTTAGCCAAAGTTTTCATATCTATGCTTTTTCCTTAGAATTTGCTCTGAAATAAAAAGTAGCTTTTCCAAAAGGACATCACGGATTTATTAAGTGGCTCCAGATGGCTGACAAAAGTTGATAATTAAAGAATCTACATTACTTTTAAATATTCTTTCATGGAAATTATACGTACAGGTATATGTATAAATAATCTTAGTACAAAGGAGAGGACTCCTCAATCTAAATACAAGTAACTTCTACCGCTTGTGCAGTTTGTAACTTGGATGTCCCAGAAAATATTCAGCGCGTCATTCGTACCTGCCTGTCTCTACAAATTTTGGTAGTGAACGTTTTGGTAAAAATACATAAGATCTCTTGAATATAAACAGGATTTTGAATGGTAGTGATTATAAAGCTCTGCACAAATTCTCATCTAGCTTGCACTTACTGCCCTACTTAAGAGGCACTTATTTTTCTTAATTTTATGCATCTCATCAATTTGTAAGAATCGAAAGCCTTACAAATCTTAAATTAATATACTTTTTCCCTCACTCGCAAGCTCATGAGTATTTATCCTATCGATCTTCGTAGTGAATCTTTACGTTTAAAATACACATATTTCTAACCCACTCGAGCTCAAAATGTTGACAGAGAATAGTAAGTGGCTATCCCTTGTGACAATGACCGAATGAGCTGTTCTAAATAGAGACAAATGGAATATTAACTTTTCCCCAAATACCAAATTCCGATCGTTTCCCTTGCAAATGCTAACATGCTCATGGAAGAGAATCCTATTTTACTACAAAACATTTATAAGCTCATGCGAAGTTGCATAGGTATGTGTGCAAGTACACTGCAGTAAATCGAACCTCTTTGGAACTAGGGCAAAACTAGTACGTTCGGAGGTAATACTGGTTCTTGCTCTGTTGAAGAATATTTTAAAAGGTATCCAAAGTTTGGCCGTCACTCTTTGCAAATTCCATTTAAAATATGGTCTTAATTATCAACATCAACTATGAAGAGAGTAATGAAAAAATTCAGAGAAACTCAGTCGATTAGTGATGCTAACCATACTGGCCGTCCAGTATGAATCCGTTCAAATGTTAGTATGGCGGCAGTACGATGCAGACTTTATCAATAAAACGGCCCGCGGATGACATATGGCAAAAATAAATTTTTGTTGGATGGTAGGACTGGTCTTACATGGCAAATTTCAGCGTGATATGTCACATAGTTTTTTTTCTGTGCTACTGTAAACAAGCCAAGCTCGAGTGTGCTTTTCGAATTTAACGATGGAAATTCAAGTTGAACAAAAAATTTGTTTGAAACTTTGTTATTCCAACAAAATTTCGGCTTCAGACGCCTTAAAAATGTTGGAGACAACCTATGGGGACTCTGCTCTATCGCGTGCACGTGTTTTCCAGTGGTACACTGGAGGAGACGAAACCCAAAAACCCACGCCAAAGTCGCTCAAAAATTAAGGTTATGCTGACTGTTTTTTTCGATTACGAAGGTGTGGTGCACTCGGAGTTCCTTCCGCAAGTCCGATCGGTTAACGCTGAATATTATTTAGACATTTTAAAGCGTTTGCGCGAGAACATTCTTCTTAAAAGGCAGGAATTGTGGGACAACAAGTCATGGTTCTTGCATCACGATAATGCACCAGCTCACACATCACGTCTTGTTCGCGATTATTGCCTGACATGGCTCCATGTGACTTTTTCCTGTTTCCCAAGCTCAAGTTGCCGCTCCGTGGAAAACATTTTGAGACAATTGAAGTCATAAAAGAGAATTCCAAGAAGGAGGAACTGAAATCCATACCGAAATCGGCCTTCCAGAAATGCTATGATGGTTGGAAAAAACGTTGGCCTCCAATGGTGATTACTTTGAAGGAGATAAAATAAAAATTGAACAATAATTAACCGTTTGTGTTTTATGAAATCAGTCTCGTTCATATTTGAGCAGAAGTATATGACAGTCCACGAAAGTTAATTCAAGTTCAACAAAGATCTGTGCCTTCTTTCTTACAAAGTTCAGTTGACACAGGTAGTTAAACCTATTGATCATGCACAGCCGATAGAATTCATTGAATGGTTTACTGAACTCCAGCAGTTGTTTATTGCTGTTTATTTCGAACAAAATCATCCCAACCGGTGAAGAAATGTTTGCATTCGGGTAGGAAAGAACCTAAAGTACAGACTGCTTTGGAGTAATGTATGTCAGCACTGTGTACAAATATAAAACTAATCGAAACATAAAACTCAGTGCTTTAAAATGATTCCGAGTTCAATTCATTGCCTATTACTGAGCTCTTTGGATTGGTGCGTGACTACCATTCGAAGAACGTAGGTTCCAATCTCCCTAAAACACCAAAATGAAGAAGAAGTTTTTTCTAATAGCGGTCGCTCCTAGACAGGCAACCTTCGAGTGTATTTCTGCCTTGAAAAAGCTCCTCATAAAAAACCATCTGTTGTACGGAGGCACCATAACAAATCTGTAGGTCCCTCCATTTGTGGAACAAAGACGCACACCACAAATAGGAGGAGGAGCTCGGCCAAACACCCAAAACGGTTGTAACCTTATAATTATGCACGTTTGTGTACTCTTCTGTATTGTTGAGAGTCAGGTACTGCCGATTTTATGCATTATTAAAATTTGAAAGACTCACAAAATATATTGATTGAATTTTGAGATCCATATCATTCCTCCGTAGCAACTCCCACTATCGAGCTACAGCATCAGAGGCCACAATCAACTTTCGAAGCTTTTGCTGTTATACCCTCGAAATGTAATTTTATGCCTTTAAGTTTGACCTTTTATGCGCACAATAGGAGAGAAGTTTAATGTGTTATATAGTTCCATAGAGTAAAGACATTTATGTTAATATGCAGCCGGTCATGAGAGCAATAGAGTATTGATTGAATACTAGTAGTAGCCTCGGCTACGATGTCTACCCGGATACCAAATTACGGTACATCGTGGAAAAAAGCTTTCGACGCGCACTCCAAGCTGTTGGGTAGAGATCTTGAGAGATTTTCTAGGTGATTGTGATTTAGTATCCAAGCGGTGCCAGATTTGAACCAAACACTATTTCGATGATTTTTGGAGTCGCAGATTAGCCACTTTGAATTCTAAAAACTGACTGAGCGCGTAATAAAAAAAAAAAACAAGGAAAATTGTCGACGTTTTGTAATTAGTAGCGAAAATGCTAGCTTTTCGGGGCGGAATGGAACTCGGATTTTATCTCTTGTGTCCTAATCTGCTGCGCTTTTGATCACTTTGGGCTAAACACCGCCGTCGGCAGTTACCCACGTTAATCCCATCGGACGTTGATTCGCAGATAGTCATGGAATGTTTATTAGAGAGCTATCTCTTTCGGAAATGTCCTCTTCTTTTAACTGCAGGGTTAACAAAAATTCCGGTCGCTTTCACCGATGCTTACCACCGCCGGCATCAAAACTTCATTCAACCAAAAATTCTTTGGTGTTTTTTTTTCTTTACTCGAAGAAAAGGCAATCAAAATGCAAAGACAATAAAAATAACAACAACAAAACAAAAGCGAAAACAAAATTGAATTTACCAAATTGCATTCACTGATTGTGCATGGCTAAAAGTGAAATGATATGCAAATCGACAGAAAGGGGGTGACAGAGTGAGGGAGAGTAGTAACAGCATGAAAATGCCTGAAAAATATTTCCAGCACACTTTCATATCAGAATTTTGATTTTCTATGGCGTTGCGCAGCTTTTGCTTACTACATACATATATGTCTGTATGAGTGTGCTTTGTATTGCAGTGCAGTTTCATCGATTTATTGTATATTGCATCATTTCATCACCAGTCCGCAGGCAAGTTGGTGGGTTTTTGTGTTTCTTTCTTAGCTTTTACCTTCCGCCACAATTTCGTGATTTGCATCTCATAGTGATTTTCCCTAGCGTTTTCTTTGCAGCCATTTGGTTTATCACTTAATTTGATATTTTGCGTTTTAACTCCAACTCCCACTCCATAGCTTTTACTTCTCTGCGTGTCACTGACAGATTTGCGACCGATTTTTCAGATATCCTTTTTATGCATGAAAACATTTTTGCATACTTTTTGGCGCTTTTGCGTGCAGCAATATACCTTATGTTTTACTCTTTTTATTATTATAAATTTGATAAACTCAGCGACAGGAGCAAAATTTTTAGTTTTATTCTGCATAAATTTTTGTGTAAGTTTCTAAGTATCGAAAACAAATTTGACAGGCAACAACAATTTTAAGTAATATTTGCATATTTTGTGATTCTGTTTGTAATTCAATTTATTCAAATTGTTTATACCCAGAAAATTCTCTTACCTGTGAGCTTTATGAGTGGCTTCAAAGCGGTACATACAGTATCAGTTCAACAAAATAGGAATGCTAAATAAATGCAGAGTTTATAAAGCCGAAAACAATTTTTGTAACCGCGATAGGTTTGCGCTTGACTTATAAATTTAATTTGTCACGACATATAAAACTGCAAAATGTGAATGTTCAATTCTTTGCTTTTTGAACGTCTCCTTCGATTTTGATGAAATTTATTTTTTGTACTTACAAAATCGCCTGTGTGGTTCTTAGCTAAAGTCGAAGGCAGTAAATGGCACTCTTGTTGAAATATTTCTAAAACCTTGCAATCTAATTTGATTTGTATTAGGAATTTATATTGCGCCTGGATAATACTCTTTGATGTTTCATGAGCTCTGAACTTAAAGGTAATAGAGTGGCCGCGCAGTAGGATCTCATTACTAAGTGGCAGTATGAAATCTTTTAATAGCAGGTCTAGGAGAGTAATTTTTGGAAGTATCCTAAGTTAGAAAAAGTGCCTTAACTCAATAACTGGAAAACTCTGCTTCAGCAGGCATAGGTTATCAAGCAGCTGACAAGATGAGGAACATTAGTACCCCCGTTGGGCACTATGCCCAGGCCGCAATGACATGCATTTTTACAACTAACCGCAGTTCTGTCTAAATCTTAAGCAATGGTGCACTCTTTGTCTCGAGGATGATGAGCTGCCTGAATATCAGCCTTAGAATGACAGCGATTGAATCATTTCAACTACCGTATTAAAGGCGCTGTGTTGCTTGGACTTATAGTTACAGCGCTTGTCAAGTGACTACTCTGGAGCCAATTTGTGGGTGGAGGCGTCGGTTTGTTTTACTTCTAATTAATAACATCCCATTTATACTGTGGTATGTTGAGCCAAGCCATTTTATCATTCTAACGAATTCACTCCAGCTCCCTTTAAAAAAGCGCTCCACATCAAAACCATTACTCGAAGTATGACATATCCTTCGAGTATCTCTAGTTTTAAGTATTTTTGGTCCCACTTTCTCATGGAAAATGAAATTATTCTATGCGGGCTTAGCTACATGGACCGGCAAAAAATAGCAAATAGCAGCTCACTTCCCCTGTTCACAACTGAATCCAACACTTAATTCGGCGGAACAAAGGTCTCTCTGCAATACCTACGTTTGTCGGATACAATTCTCAGCCAAAGAAATTGAGCTTTCCTACACATTGTATCCAGGTATGCAACGCCAGTGTTAGTACACACGCTGGCCCTTACTTTTATAAGGTACAAGTTCGTGTACTCACTTCTTTGGTGAATAGTTTTAAGACTCTTATGTTAGGCTCCCATGCATTGGCTCTATTAGCTTAGCACTCATTAAGGATTTTTCTAGCTAAGCGTAAAACTCACATTTCCACCTAGGCAAGATTTTTGTCATTGGCCTGTTCATCACTTTTACGTTACTTTTACTTCTTAGATTACCTTAACTAAGTTACTGTGTTATGACCTTTTTCAATGCATTGGGTTATAGTTCTTTTGCAGTTGAGCCCTTCGAACGCCCTTGATCTACTCTTACTGTTAAATTTTATAAAAACTCTTACCGTTCGTAATTCGTTGGACAGATGCCTTACTTCTTAAACTTTTCACAAAATGTATTCTTTAATTTAATTGGAAAGTAAACGACCACAAAACCAATATACAGTTTAATAAAATAGTTCCAGGATATTCGGATTTCTCTTTATTGCTATTTTTTCAACATCTTTTTTCTCTACTAAATTCAATTACGTTTAATCTACATGAATGATTTCGGTTTTCACAGTATTCGTACAATGGTATTGATATTTTGAATTTGCTTACACACTGGACGCCAATTTTGATATGTACTTTATAAGCGCTTCATGCTCGAGTGGCTAAGAAAATATACTTGAAGTGAAATTGTTTGCTGAAAAGTGTTGCAAGATAAACTTTGAAGTATACAATACAAATACTCGTATCTGTTGTGGAATTCATTTTGCTCAATAACTAATAATATTGATATTTTCAAGTGTTGTTTAGATTATAGTGACAGAAGAATAACTAGAATTGAATTTTAAACAGCCACGAAAGAGATTTTGCATGTTGTTTAGTGATATATTTAAATAGAAAATTATTTGCGTATCACCTGGAGATAAGTTGAAAGTTTATTTATTTTTTTCTCAGTAGTCGAACTGATACTTTCTAAAGCGTTTGACTTGGAAGCTTAGACTTTTCTTCATCAGAACATGGCACCGTGTTACAAAAGCATTTTGGCAATGGCTAAAATCCATTAATTAAAATTCGAATTGTTGGAGCATTCACCGTATAACTCAGCATGGAAAGCGTGTTTCATCAAATGATGAAGTCATAACAGCTGTGGGAGTGCATTTTACAACCCTTCCAGATTCTCAATTCAGGGATGGAACTCGTAAATTGGAATGTCGTTGAAACAAATGTATTGATGCTCAAGGAGACTATGCTGAATAATAGGGGGCATTTCAACCCATAAAGATGTGTTTTTCTTATCGAATCGCAAAACTTATTGAGCAACCTAGTATATAACAATCCGATTCTATTTCATCTCATAAAATTGATATTGCGTTCAATAGTGTTACATACGAGTATAAGTAAGGTGAAAAAGTAAGGTGAATTTGGTTGTAAAATGAAAAATCGTTATTTATTCTTGTAAATCAATTTCATCCCCTTCAAAATAATCCCCTCTCGATGAGATACACTTATGCCAACGATTTTTCCAATCCCCGAAACATGCCAAATAGTCCATTTCCGGTATAGCCATCAGCACCTTCTTCGATTCAGCTTTTATCTCCTCAATCGACTCGAAACGCGTTCCCCGGAGTGGTCTCTTGAGTTTTGGGAATAGCCAGAAGTCACACGGAGCCAAATCAGGCGAATACGGTGGTTGCGTAACGACATGCGTGGAATTTTTGGCGAAATGGTCACGAAGAACGAGTGCAGAGTGAGACGGTGCATTATCGTGATGCAAAAACCAAGAGTTGTTGGCCCATAATTCTGGTCTTTTTAGAATAATTGCTTCACGTAAACGACGCATAACGCTCAAATAATATTCCTTATTAACAGTTTGGCCAGGTGGAAGGAATTCATCCACGAAAATCGAAAAAAACTGTCATCATGACCTTTATTTTTGAACGACTTTGACGTGCTCTTTTCGGTCTTGCCTCGCCTTTAGCACGATAGTCGCTTGATTGGTCGGTTGTTTCAGGGTCGTCAGCATAAATCCAAGTCTCATCTCCCGTAATGATGCATTTGAGCTTTTCCTGATAGTCCGAAAGCATTTTTTCACACACATCAACGCGACGACTTTTTTCCAAAAAATTGAGAGTTTTCGGTACCAAACGAGATTAGACTTTTCGTAGGCCCAAATGGTCCTTCAAAATGGTTTTCACAGATCCTTCTGATATTTCGATCATATCAGTAAGGTCTTTAACAGTCAACCGACGATTTTTGAGCGCTAACTCCTTCACTTTATTGATGTGTTGGTCATCTGTTGACGTCGATGGTCGTCCGGAGCGCTCCAAGTCATCAACACGTTCTCGACCCTCTTTGAAGTCTTTGTACCACTTATAAACATTTTTCTGCGACATGGTCGAATCACCAAATGCCATCTGCAACATGCTAAACGTTTCCGTAGCCGAAATTTCATTCCGCAAACAAAATTTGATGGCACTTCTCTGCTCAATCAAATCAGACATTGTAAAAATCGAAAAATGCACTCTTGGCCGTTTGGTAAACACAGGCGTAAATATATTACGGATAATGACAATCACATGAAAGTTGGCCCAGATGTTACTAACAGTGCTGCCAACTCATGGAAAAAATAACTAGAGCGAAATTTTAATCCCGCGAAGTTTGACAAATAAATGCACCTTACTTTTTGCCCACAGTAGTACACAAACTTTGAAAGATTTCTAAATATCTTTAACAAACGTTCTGTTTGCAATATTCACTATTTTGTGTTATGTGACTTAATATTCATTTTTCTAAAAAATACAAATGAGATCTAAAGAAAAAATGGAAGCTTATTTATACTAAATTGATATTAGGATTATATTAGGACCAGCATCAACTACAAAAATTACGTCAGCCTGGAGATCAAGCGGAGAGTAAATGTTGCTACTTCGGACTCAGTAGGCAATTAAGAAGTAAAAAATGTTTGAATACGAGGGGTGCCTTTTATATGTCGGGATTTGGCAACCCTGGTGTTGCAATCTGGCAACTGATAGCTGTATCGCAAAGTTTGACATTTTTTGGCTTTTACGTACTCAGAACGTTTTGAAATACCAGCGCTATTTGTGTTGTTTACAGTAACTTAAAAGATTCATCTCGGTCCAAAAATGGAATTAAATCGTGAACATTTTCGTGCGATTATTTTTTACAACTTTCGACGTAGATTAACTCAGCAACATTGCATGGATGAACTTAATTCATCTTTTGGCGATGAAGCTCCATCAAGGACCAGAATTTATCGATGGTATGGTGAATTCAATCGTGGTCGTAGTTCACTGCAAGACAAATTTCGTGAAGGTCGTCCAAAATCAGTTGTTGTTCCGAAAACCATTGATGCTGTGCGCGAACTGATATTGCAAGATCGTCATGTGACCTATCGTGAGATTGAGACAATCTTAGGCATTAGTGGGACCAGCATACATTCAATATTGCATAAACATTTAACTGTCAAAAAAATTTGTTCGCGTTGGATCCCACACAATTTGTCAATCGCTCAAAAAAAGGCTAGTGTCGATTGGTCGAAGGAAATGCTTAAAAGATACGATCGCGGGGCTTCGAAACATGTCTATGACATCGTGACAGGTGATGAACCATAGATTTACGCGTATGAGCCCGAAAGTAAACAGCAGTCGACTGTATGGGTGTTTCAAGATGAGCGAAATCCAACCAGAGTTGTTCGCGCACGAAGCACTTCCAAGCAAATGGTCACCTGTTTTTTCGTAAAAACTGGGCATGTCACAACCGTACCACTAGAACAACGCAGAACAGTAAATTCTGAGTAGTACACAACCATTTGTTTGCCAGTTGCTTTCCAAGAAATTAGGAAAACCAATCGCCAAAGACGGATCACTCTTCACCAGGACAATGCGAGCTCTCACACATCGGCTCAAACAACTGCATGTTTGAGCACCCAAAACATCGAATTAATGGGTCATCCGCCGTATAGTCCTGACTTGGCACCGAATGACTTCTTTTTATTCCCGTTCGTAAAAAACAAACTGAGAGGTCAACGTTTTTCGACACCTGAAGAAGCGGTTGCGGCATTCAGAAAAAATGTTTTGGAGGTACCTCATTCAGAGTGGCAAAAGTGCTTCGACAACTGGTTCAAACGCATGCAAAAGTGTATAGATCTTCATGGAGAATATTTTGAAAAACAATAAAGTGATTTTCGATGATTAAAATTTGTTTTTGTTCTCTAATCCCGACATATAAAAGGCACCCCTCGTATTTCTAGAATCTTCTGACAAATCTATGCTTTTCCGTGAATACATTTGATTAGAACATAATTACATATTAGCCTGTATTTCCACTCAACTACATAACTGTTCCTTTCAAAAAGTTCTTTTCAAGTATTGTTATTATATATTGTCATTTAACACATTCTGCACATTCAATTAAACTTGCTTAAACAAAACGGTCGTGTGCTCTATTTCTTAGTTCTGGGAGGAAATATCCGTTTCCAGATTTGTTAATATAATTTTTCTAAAAACTGTGTTTGACACTTTCAATTCAGTGGCAATGAAAAACTGTATGAGAAAATCCTAACGCACAAACTGAAAAATAGAATATTGTCAGAAGAAAATCTTTTGTGATTTGCATATCAATCTATTTTGGAAAGAAAGCTGCTGTGCATAATACAAATTTTTTTGCGACTAAACTTGTAAAAAAATTGACAAGGCTATAAAAGCACAAGTTGCAAACAAATATGAAGAAAGAGCAGCCCACACAACAATATTTGCATAAAAGTGACAATATAAAAATTTAATTTTGCACAGAGACAGTTGTCAAATAAAACGATTATGGTCATGGCACAAGGAGCGCAGGTACTAATGGAAAAATATGCAACAACGATATTCGTCCATAGGAGTATATGGAGTTCTGTGTAGGGGATAAGGATGAACAAGCAAAATATTAATAAGTGAAAAAACAGAAAATAAGAGATTCTAAAAATTTAATCACTTCCAATCAATGTAATCATAGATGTCAACGGTGATGTGTGGGAAGCACAGGCCTGCTGGAATTTGCTTAGCCTAAAGTAAAGCACTGAAGCAAATGTGTATATGTATTTACTATAAACGCGCTAAATATGCATATCTATGTATGTGCGTATGCTTGTTGTTTGATGTTTTTTTTTGCTTTGTGGAATTTTTCTAGTCACGTTTGTTGCTCATTACTTATGCATAAAGTTGACAATTTTTGCTTACTGAATATTTTTCACATTTCTCCTTTCCGCTTCCGCTTCCGGTTTTAATTTCTTTTGAATGCATGCAGTACAAGATACCGATTCCCGTTACTTAAGCGCCGAGGAGCAAAGCCGCGAGCTAACGCGCAGCATTCGTCGTGAGGTTGCTAAACTTTCGGAGCAATGGAATAATCTAATCGATCGTTCTGACAATTGGAAACATCGCCTGGATGAGTACATGACGGTAAGTGACAACAATAACATTTTTTTTTGTGCTTTATTTTTATGCACCTTTACCTCAGCAGATTGTTAATGAAAATGTAACTATGTACTTCATATTCGTCCCAATATTCCAGTCTTTATGATTGTTCTGGCATGGAGGAGACTGACAACCGCTGTCACTCACTTCATATATTAAAATTTTACGCCAGCGTGAACCTGATTTTAAAAAATTTCTTTTGCCATCAATAAAAGTTAAAACAAAATCACTAGATGGCGTGTTTTTTTGTCGTTTTGTTATATTTCGCAGCAGACTAAAGCTGACTGTTGCACAGCCTCAGTGTGTCAGTTGTTGTACATGGCGAATGCGCAACTTAATGGTAGAGGGCATTGTGTTTGACTGCCGCTCAATTTTAAAAATTAACGTAAAAGCTGTTTGTAGGCACTTAAGGTGTTGAAACGAGACTTTCTCCCCGCCCTTAATGTTATTTTTGTGTGGGCTGTCATTGTTTTCGGCTTTCCTTGTTACTTTACTCGCCCTCTGTGGCTTCATTATTCTCAGCCTCCACTCTGCTGTCATTAATGTTGAGCGAAAATCACGCAGTTGAATGAGCAGGCTGAATTATTAATTTTTTATTATTATGCTGCTTCCATTTCGATACAATTTGTATTCCTGTATGTACAGTGAGCATCAATAAAAATCGTACAACCCCTTTATTTTTCTAAAATCTGTGTGTCGTGTACGTTTTTTGTTACTTTATTATAAAAAATAAAAAAAACATAAAAAAAATATTAAAAAATATTAAAAAAACGAATGATGCCTGCAGTTTTTTAATTAATTCAATTTCAGCATGGTTAGAAAAGTCAGTAAGTTCATCACTTGAAAGTGCAAGTTTACAAATGATTTTTATGAATTTTTTAAAACGTATTTTTTGCAGCTTTTTAAATTATTAAATTTCAGTTCAGAAAAAACTCAAAAAACATGTAAATAAAAAAATTCGATCAAGCATCAAAAAAATTTCATAAAATGTTAAACGTTGTTTTTTTTTTTTAAATTCGATGGGTTTTGAAAAAAAAGCTAAATAATTAAATCCTAATTTAAAAAGGTTATATATATATATAATAGGCGGTCGCCGTAGCCGAATGGGTTGGCGACTATCATTCGGAATTCACAGAGAGAACGAAAAAACATTTTTCTAACAGCGGTCGCCCCTCGGTAGGCAATGGCAAACCTCCGAGTGTATTTCTGCCATGAAAAAGCTCCTCATAAAAAATATTTGCCGTTCGGAGTCGGTTTGAAACTGCAGGCCCCTCCATTTGTGTAACAGAATCAAGGCGCACACCACAAATAGGAGTAGGAGCTCAGCCAAACACCCAAAACAAGGGTGTATGCGCCAATTATATATATAATATATAACTGGGGCGTACACCCTTTCGAGTGTTCAGTTTCTATCACGTGAAATTTCGTTATATTATAATGCCAGGTGGAACTGCCCACTCAGTACCACTTAGAGGTAAAGATGTTTATAATAACGAAAATGCATAACACTATTCGAAAAACCCGCATAATTCCTAAGCTGTTAAGGTAAACCACTTCAAACTAGTATACAAAAGGCGCCTACATCCTTTGTTTTTTGTTTGCCCCAGCTCGTGGCCACGAAAAGAGGAGCCCATCCGAACAGCATACAGTTCTCTATGAGGAGCTTTTTTTCATGGCAGAAATACACTCGGACCATTGCCGTCGGGGAACCACCGTTATTAGAATCAAATTTTTCTATCATTCGGTGTTTCGTGCACGGACATTCGAACCTGAGCACTTCCGAATGGTAGTCTCTCACCAACTCATTTGGCTACGGCGGCAGTCACCAATCTACATGATATTAGCTAAACTTTAACGAGTTGTAATTTAGTAACACAGAAAATTTCTGAAAAATCTTATGAAAATCTTTGAAGTTTATGTTAACAACTACAACGTTTTTTTTTGTTCTTGAAATTGAAATTGTGTTGGTATTAATATGAACCATACCCTTAAATTTATCCGGCAGAGTGACAACAATCACGAATTGTATTCTCTTGGTTCATTACTGTCATGTTAGAAGCTGCTTGAATAGGGGCTACATAGCGCATGAATTGGAGGAAGACGAAAGTCTCATTCATACCTAAGGCAGGCAGGTCCTCACACACTCATCCTAAAGACTTCAGACCTATCAGTCTTACATCTTTCCTCCTCGAAATTCTCGAAAGAACTATCGATGAATATCTACAGGTCGCCATACTAATCAGCAGGTTCATCCCGGCCCAACACGTCTACATAAAAGGCAATTCTACAGAAACTGCTTCACACTCGCTTGTTGCGTTCGTGGAAAAGAGCCTGGCAGAAAAAGAGTTTGAAGGAGCCTTTAACAATATTAATACAGGCGCCATAACGGGTGCTCTAGAAGATTTTGGAGTCGAATCTAATGTTGCTACTCTGATGGAGACTATAGTTGTCAAAAGAAAGGTAACTGCAAGATAAGGCAACACAATAATAATAAAAAAGCGGTCGGGATCACATAGGGACTAACACCTCGTATCACGCACTGAATTTAAACTTCACTAGTTCGGCCTATTTCACTCAAAAAGCCTAATAAAACGCTCGAGGTACTAGTCAACTTGCCTGCTCTAAATCTGGTAGAAAAACAGGTGGTTGCCGCTTCAGCGCCTAGACTTAATAGTGTGGCGCTATGGAAGACCCGGAGGTTCAACTACTCTTTTATACTACATACTCTGAGTAGTTATAACCAAGAACTCGATTACCCTTTCCCTAGACCCACCTTCGACAGGCTCTTCAAGACTAACATCTCGCCAGAAGAGAGTAGAAAACTCAGCTACCATAGAGAAGAGGATAAATAAATGATATTAGCACTGTCTTCAATGTCAGTCTTATATTGGTGCAGGTACATAGAGATACTGAAGGAAATTGCAAGGCCGATGAGCCATCCAGAAAGGGTACTAATCATCAATTGATTGAAAACATAGGGCATATTGGAATTCCTATGGCAACTTGCAAATTAAGGAAAAAAAATAATATTCTCCAGAAGGCCTATAGGTCATGGTGAGAAGAAAATACGAGTGTTACAGCCAGGCTAACTAGACCGGAAATAGATAAGAAAAGATCAGGAGAATTGCTTAATCTCTCAAGAGCGAATATCTCAAAGCTGCGAGGTAGGCACTCTTCTAGGCTTGGAATATTTTCGCTTGAAGACTGCAGAAGTTGTACAGACGAGAAAGAGGAAAAAAACAATAGAAAACTTCCTCTGTAATTGTCCGGCCTTAGCTGAGGAGTAGAGCAAGGTTGTTAGGAAAATACCATTTTGACTCTCTTACGGAACTATCCGGTGTTAGGATAAAACCTATCCTATGCTTCATAATTGAGTCTAACTGGTTCCATGAAAAGTAAACAGTAAGGCTTCCGTGTTACACAGTGGTACCACAACGGACCAACGAGTACATGGCCTAAGAGAGTTAGCTACTGTCAAGCGACTGCCTCAAAAATCTAAACTAACCTAATACCTTTAAAAGAAATATTTTTTTTTGGAAAAGTTGCAAACGAACTCTGTACGATTATCAGCGACACTCACTGTATACAGATTTGTATTTTTCTTCCATTGTAATTTGTTCAAGCAATGTTCTGCATAAGTATGTACTTAAAACTATATACAGGGTGGGTCATATAGCATTTGCTTTTTGAACCACCTAGTTTTTTGAGAATGGTAATACAAATGACATGTCAAATATGTTCATAATTTACTTAAAGGTTTGACATTTACGAAATGGGACCCTATACGCTTGAACAAAATTGGGAAATATTGAAAACCTATTTCCAAAGTGGTGAGTCTTCTTCTTTTTTTCTGATTTTCACATCGGTGGCTATGTCAATATGCAAAATTGTCGGATTTGGGGCTAAGAAAATCCACACGTTACTGTAGAGAAGCAAATGCATCCACAACGAGTCACTGTTTGGTGCGGTTTTTGGTCTGGCGGCATCATCGGGCTATTTTTTTTTCGAAAATGAACGAGGAGCCGCGATTACATTAAATGGCGAGCGTTACCGTGATATGCTCAACGAGTTTTTGTTTCCAAAAATTGAAGAGAATGACATGGACGACATTTGGTTTCAACAGGACGGTGCAACTTGTCACACTTCCAAAGTTACACTCGAACTTTTGGCTACCGTTTTTGAAAACCGAATAATCAGCCGAAATTCCGATATCAATTGGCCGCCTCGGAGCTGTGATTTAAGCCTGTTGGATTATTTTTTGTGGGGAGGCGTTAAGGACAAATGCTATGCGAACCATCCTGAGACGATTGATGCTTTAAAATACGAAATCAAAGTTGCCATTCATGAAATTGGAGCCCACACAATCGAAAATGTGCTTAAAAATTGGGTTGATCGAATGGCCAACTGCAAAGCCAGTCGTGGCAGTCATTTGAACGATATTAGTTTTCATTCATAAATCACAATGTTCAATCTTCAAAACAAAAAAAAAGTTTGAAAAAATATTAATTAGTTTTTTTTTTATAGCCGATTCAAAAAGCAAATTTTACATGGCCCACCCTATAGATGATTTGCGCAGAAAAATTACTTTAAACATTTTTAAATTGCCTCTAGTAATTTGCGGTTAGAGCAAAAACGCAAATTAATGGAAAGAAATATTAAATTAATGATTTATAACCACCGAGGGTAACAGCAATTTTAATATTTCAAAGAAAAGATCATTTATGGCAGCATAAAATACTTACTGTTGTTTTTGCTGTAACGACATAGAACATTGCCCAAATTATTAATTATTGACAGTACTTCTTCTTCTTCTTAATTGGCGCTATAACCGCTTACGCGATTTTGGCCGAGCTTAACAAAGCGCGCCAGTCGTTTCTTTCTCGTGCTAACCGGCGCCAGTTGGACACACCAAGTGAAGCCAAGTCCTTCTCCACCTGATCTTTCCAACGTAGAGGAGGCCGCCCTCTTCCTCTGCTACCACCAGCTGGTACCGCATCGAATACTTTCAAAGCCGGAGCGTTTGTATCCATTCGGACGACATGACCCAGCCAACGAAGCCGCTGGATCTTTATTCGCTGCGCTATGTCTATGTCGCCGTAAAGCTCATACAGCTCATCGTTCCATCGCCTGCGATATTCGCCGTTGCCAACGTGCAAAGGTCCAAAAATCTTACGCAGAATCTTTCTCTCGAACACTCCAAGCGTCGCTTCATCGGATGTTGTCATCGTCCAAGCTTCTGCGCCATACGTTAGGACGGGCATGATGAGAGTCTTGTAGAGGGTAGAGTGACAGTATTTAGCCGGGTATTAATCCCTGTTATATACGTAATTTCGCGCCGATTTTCGTAGGGAATGTGTTTGAATAAATTGTCTGGCTGGGCTATACGATAAGATTTTTACATTTTATACCATACAAATAAACACGAATTAAAACGCAAAAATTAGCAAAAAAGCGAAACCAAAAATGAGTTGCTATCCATCTAAAGTATTATCTAAAATAAAGCACACCTTACCTATTAATATCACGACTTTCGAAGGTAGGTCAAAAAGTTAGTGAAATTGAGAGGGGAAGTGTAAACTTAACCCCAGTAGAATTTAATAACAATAAACTGTGCCTGAAAAAAACCTCTTTTTATAATTCTTACACATTCTTAAATAATATCTATTTGTACATATTGTGAAATAACCCCTAAAAGGGCAAAATTATGAAAAAAATCAAAGCAAAACTTTAAGGTTTATAAATAACTTGTTTTTCTGTCAAATTTGAATTTTTCAGAACAATTTATTTTTCAATTTCTTCAACAATATCTGAGGGTTTGACCTCAATCGATCGGCCTGGGCGCTGATCGTCTTCAATTGACTCTCTACCAATCCTTATAGGTACCGCTAGGTATCCGTAAATGAATGCACATCTCTTTCATATTGATTTTGGTATATTTTTCTACTTATTGAGGAAGTTAATTACAGCCTGAATCTCAATTTGCTCTTTAGTCGATGCTTTCTTCCCAATAGACTGTTTTATAACGCTACATTTAAACGGCTTATTAGATTTAGCCTGGCTCAAACTTAGTATGTTATGTTATGTTGAGTCACTATGTCCTGTCAAATGAAACCCAAATGTTGCCTTTGCTCTGTAACCACCGTATTCCTGGAAATTTTGTCTTCCCAAACACGAATTGCGCCACAGTTACAGATTTCGAGCTCACATATTGTCCAGGTTAGTGCATTTTATACCATCCATTTAGACCAACCAGCTTTGCAAGTGCGTCATGGTATAGTTATACTGCATATCTCTGTGATCTGAAATCCAAATATGGTGGAGTACCATCTGTGGACCATTTATAGCTACTTTGAAAAAGTCTTAGTATACAGAGTTAGCGATGGGGGAATCCTTCGATCAAGAATACTACCAAATAACAACATTTTCACACCATATCTATGCAGCCAACACCAGCCTGAAGGGGCTTGCCTGGGTACGTAGGTAAAATATGCAATATGCAATATAAAGCAGCAGATGAGGGTGCTTCAATTCCATTCTTGGCGTCTAATTGACTTACACATGTCTGAATCACTGACAGCACCGGTAGCCTATCAGCAGTTTGAGTTCGTTTCCTCGGCAGTTGGTTGTTACCGAAACGATCTGTATTTGAACCTGGCCAAGGACTGTCAGTTCAGCAACATTACCCAACAATTTTCGGATAATGTTTTATGCTGTTAGAACAACAACACCACTCTGAGTTAGTACTAGTGACTCACAGAACTCTTAACAGCAGCTAAGTCTCTCTAGGTGGAAAAAATCAACTACATTCTTATACATAGCGGCGAAGCGAGGAGTGGAGAGGCCTATCTCCATTTGTGTAACAACATCAAGACGCACATCACAATAGGAGGAGTAGGCCTTGCATAGAAGCGCGTGAGTTGTTTTGAAGCTACTCAAAAAACTATTAAAGTTGCGCACACAAACTCGTATATTATTTTAACTGCAAAGTGACCCCGCTGATAAAGCGAGCATCGTCGTAACCCAAAAGTTGCCGATTTTTGGATACAAAATGGCAAAATCTAAAAAACTATCTTTTGCATACCTTTACTCTATTCGTTTCTTTACTAGCCTGTGCGCAGAATTGCTCACCTGCTCGTTCTCCTTGTTTTTCTCGTCCTCGTTTTTTTTTTTCAAAACTTTTCAATAGCTTGGTACACATTGATTAAATTAATTACAAACCTCAGAATTTGCAAATTCAATTTTCACGTTTTCTAAATGTAGGTTAAGCGCGCATAATAAATACACATACAGTTTAGTAGCATCCACAAGCGAGCGTCACAGATGCCCACACATTTTTCTAAATACTAAGGAACATTGCACCTGCATGTTTCAACCGGGTTGAGTAGCTGGTGGTTCAAAAGCTTAAACTTTTCAGTGGATTTCGTGTTGCTGTCGCGTTGAGCAAAAAAATTCTGCGGCTGAGTGTAAAACTTTCGAGAGCAATATGAGGATTTAAGTGACTGTGCGCATGAAATATTTTCGGTCCATTTTTGTATTCGAGTAGCTTCTGAATATCACAGAAAAAAAGCGTCACATTTTATTATACTATGAAATTGCAAATTACTGAAACCAAATTTTTCAAAACCTACAAATTCCAAAGCTATGCTCTACCGCTGCAAGCACGCACCTTATCTGAGTTTGCTCGTTTCGAACTTTTTAAAGCCGCCATGCGTTCAGCTGGTGTCTGGTTAAACTTAATTTGCCGCTTATTTTTATTTATTTTCCCAGTTTATTTGTTTTTTTCTTTATGTTTTACTGCCAGATAAACTTTTGCCATTGAATATTGCAAAATGCAGCTGTATATTTTATATTTCTTTTATGACGCGTTTTCTTACTCATCTGCTTTGACTAAGTTTAGTAATTTTTCTAAGTTTTCTTTTCGCTTTGCTTAAATGCATAAATCTAGGGTAAATGCAAGTAAATAAAAGCTTGGGCTGCATTTGTGGTCGGTAATTTTGTGGATTGGAAATGGTTGTGCACCCACGGGTCGTCGTCAGCTGCATAGGTAGAGGAGTATTGTGAGGCAGAGAAATGCGTTTATTCCACTTTTCTTTCTTTTTATAAACATTTTTTATATACTCAATACTTTCCAACGTCTTTATCATGCTTTTCCATCTTTATTATTAAAACTCAAATATATCATTTCATTTCCAGTTTAACAGAGAAAGCAGCTCAGAGTTGTGAAATGAGAAAAAATTGTTTAATATATCTGCATGCAATAAAAGAGAGTCAAAAATTTGTATGCATATACATCAATAACTATACACAGATAGCTCCAAATTTCACAAGGCCTCTTGTATTCTGATTCTTCAATAATTTCAAATAGGTGTGTTTATAAGACAAAATCTATTAAAAAATCATCAAAATACTATACGAGCTGCTAAAAATCGAAAATGGTTATACCGATTAGAGTCCTGTTTTACTGTATTAATCAAATTTATCAATAAGTTCCTTTTACTATTAAAATTTAACAAATTAAATACTTTTTTTTTCAAAAACTAGCTTTTGTGTTTTCTGTGTTGAGAACTCCACTAAACGGGGTAACCCGGAAAAAGTAGGAAGGTTTTGAAAAATGAAGAAAGGCTGCTCACTGATTCATTATTGTGTTGCTCACTACTTTTTCGGTAATACTTTGCCTTACCACCAGAGCAGAGCATGCCGGGTATTTGCTAGTAACTGTAATATGCTTGAATTTTCGAAAAAAACGGGAATTAGCACTCAATGGAATGGAATAAAAATGATAAATATAGATTGTTGAAAAGAAAGGTTTGGAGAAATTCATAAAAAAATCAGAAAATGTGTGTCAATATTTCTTATTATTATTTCATTTTCGAAGGCAATTAACTTGATTACAGTAATATTTTTTATATTGGGACTGGTTGCCATTTAGGTACATTTCCACAAAACATACGAGTTGAACTTTTACTGATTCTGATGGTAGGTAGGTAGGTGAAATGGTTAAAGTGCCAGTTTGGCACTCCTCTAGTACCACTAAAGCGCCGTTTTGATACCATTATGAGACCTCTAACAGGCAGATATCTCCAGCCAGTCAGAGCTGTTGATATAATGGGGAATATTGATGGGATTTAGGTTGGTGCACTGCCCCAGGCTGTCGAAGAAAGGAGCACCCACTGATCTTAACCGTCTAGCTGCCAAACCCGGAAATTTATAGAGAAAGTGCTCAACAGTTTCCTTCTCTGAAAGGTCCTCACAGCTTCTGCAATGGGGGTTAAATGCTAACCCTAGCTTTTCCGCGTGTATGCCGATCGTCCAGTGACCGGTAAACACAGCTATCAGTTTGGAAATTGAATGGCGAGGAGTCCAAAGGACTTTCTGCGTCCTTCGTATATTGTACTGGGTCAAAGGGTTTTCGAAATACCACTTTTCTGCGCTTTCCTGAGAAATAATTTGTGCAGTTTCCCTTTAACAACTGTCTGAGGGATGCCGATGCCCGGGTAAGAGGTCTCTTAGGCCAATTAAGTCCCCTTCGGGCAAGCTCATCAGCAATTTCATTTCCATCTATGTTCCTATGTCCTGGAACCCAGATCAGAGAAATGTTACCTGCACACCCAAGAGATTTGATCCTCTCCTTGCAGGAGTTTACTAATTTCGTTCTGCACCATGGCGTCGTCAGATTCTTAATCGTTCCCTACGCATTTTGCATGCCTGTAGGATAGCAAAGACTTCTACTTGAAAAACACTAGCAGTATTCGGTAGTTTGAAGGAGATAGATGAATTGGCTGAGTTAGATAAAACCCCTGCTCCGACTCCCGATTCCATCTGGTAGCCGTCAGTAAAGACAGGGATGCAAGCTTCGGTACAGATATTCCCCTCGGCTCAACCCTACCTATTTGGAAAGATTGCCCTAGCATGACCCTCAAACTCTGGTTTGCGGATAAAGAGATTTGTTCGAAGTTCGAAGAAATACGGTGTTAACTGCCCGAAAATGCTACCATGTCCCTTGAAAGATTGCCTCCAGAGGCCAATCTCCTTTAACCTGATTGCACGTTGAACTGCGATGGAGATAACGTAAAAATCGATGGGAACTACGTGCAGGGTAGCACTGGGGCAAGTTTTATATGCTCTGGTGATACCAATGCATGCAGACGGCAAAACAGCTGTCACTTTTATTCCTAAATTCACTCCTCTCGTTGACCCTGGCAGTGGCAAAATATGCTATTGTTTGCCTCAATGTAATTTTTTGTTCTTAGTGAGCGGTCAATGTTACTATTGCTGTTACTGTGTAGTCAGTGTTATGTTGGTAATGTCAATTCCTCACGATTAGGTCAACGCTGTTCTTCCTTGTTCGCGTCCATATACATACATATCATGATGGAAAGAATAATAAGATGGCGCCTATCGTGGTCCCGTTACTTTGCACTTAGTGAATTTGGCAATGAGCTACGTCGTTTTAGCACCGGTATGGCCAGATTACCATTTTCGTAACTTGATTTAGCATTTTTTTGTTTGTTATTTAGTCTCGGAGTTTTAGTTCTTCATTCATGACATTTTTCTAGCCTGTTCTAATTAAAATGTAACATTTATAATTTTGTAAAATATATATTTTTTAAAAATTAGTTCAATAATTCACTCAGTTTTATTTAGCTTTACTTTTTTTTAACATCTGGTCGCATTGGCCGCGAGTGCAGTTGTTCTTGGTTTTCTTCTGCGGCTGCCTAATACTTGAGCGTCTTCATATACGTACATAGCGAAGCATGTATACCAGTGAAGCCACTGAAGTTGTACTCAACCTATGCAGGCTGATAGCGTCATGATATGTTAAAATCGCTATGCTCGCTCTTAAACATCATGAGAACCCAATAGAAAATTGAACCCTTTTTATTGGTTGATACACCCATACGTACATATTTACATACGATTAAGTGTTACCGAGTAGAAATCGTGCACTACAACCCAGTAGGAAAAGTAGAAGAAGTAGCAATTGACAAAACTGTTACCTAAATAAGGTACATATGTAGGACACCATAATATATGCAACTAATAACAAAACCTGGCACAACTCTATTTTATCATGTTAGAACCGAGCCCAGTAAGATTTTAACTTAATGGTATCCTGGAAACCCACTTTTGATATCTCCGCTTTGAGCTGGTGAGATTAGTACTCTGTTACCTGAGTATGCAGGTGTGACAATCTGCAGAAAGGGCTTTCATGCTAATGCCAAGTCCCGTTAAAACCCTGGCAGGACTTAGAAAACGCTCCCTATTCGTTGTCATTAAGTTGGCCGCGTAGGCTCAGTTGATTTAATCCTGACTAATACCGATCTTCAAGAGACGCATGGCCTCCGTGTTTACATAAATAACCGTGGGATCAAATAGGTAACCACGCATACGAGTAAAGATAACGGTTCTGAATGGGGACCCACAAAATAAAACATGGAACAATTAAAGAAGAAAAACAAAAAAAAACAAACGAAACTAATGAACAAAACATTAAGGAAAAACAAAATATGCTTCCCTCGGAGGAAATAGATCCCTTCAGAAAAAGCTCACGGTTGGCTCATTCACCGGCAAGATCTCCTACGAATCGGACTTGCCGAGTCGGTGAGCCACAGAGCATTACGAGTACGCTAGGAAGGAAATGGTTCGCCGCGACAGAGCCGGCATACCGCGGTAAGGCACTTGTTACAACCGACCTTGCCTGGGCCGCCTTGAATCGGTCGACAGACCCAAATGCGGAATGACGTACAAGCACGACAAGCAAATGTAAAATTATCAGATCTCAGACCATGAGCATATTCTGTTGCACTGTCAGGTGGTTGGACGCTCCAGTGACGACAGTGTTCCCATCGTCACCAAACGGTTTCTGTTTCGCTCAGCATGTTATTGTTGAGTTAACTCCTAAATAACAGGCTGAGGTGTGCTTTTTAGTCGCCTCTTACGACAGGCATACTTTATCTCGGGCAAATTCTAATCCGCGGGGTGGAAATCGAGTATTTTTTTAAAGGATGTCTGAAATCATCAACACACAAAATAATTACAAAATGAGTTCTTTTTATGCCTTTACTTTTCGGAATGATTCCAATGTTGTTCCCAAGATTTGAAAGACTTTTGGAAATCCGAAATTAACCAGTAATTACAGTTCCTTTATTACCTGTACGCCACCTTTATGAGGCGCGACTTCATCTTCAGAGGTGACAACGACATTTTCCGCTTAATAGTTGTTACACCAACAAATGCAATATACAAGATGTTGTCCACAATAAACAAGTCTGGTGTCGTCAAAATGTTTTTGATGTCGCCATCTTTTTAATGATGTGCGTTTAAATGATGTTTAAAGTGCGTTGGAAGTTACATCCCTATCAGTGGAAGCGAAGTCATTGCGCCTAAAGTGTCAGTAAGTTTGTGTCATCGGTACAAAAATGAGTTTCGAACAAAGAGCTAATATCAAATTTTGTTTTAAAATCGGTAAAACGTTTATCGAAACATTTAAATTGATGAAAAAAGTTTATGGTGATGGTTATCTATATCGTGCTAAGTTCATGTTTCACGTGTAAACCACGTTTCAGGGATGGTTGTGAGGATATAAATGACAATGAACATACGGGCCTACCAAAATCAGTAATCACCGAAAACTAAATCGAAATTGTTCGTAAATTTATTAAAAATGAACCTAAATCATCGTTGAAATTCATGGAATCGGAGTTGAATATTTCCAGAACATCGATTTATCGTATTTTAACTGATCATTTGGGCCTACAAAAGGTCTGTGCACGTTTCATTCCGCCAAATTAACCAAAAATTGCTCAGAATTCAACATTCGAATGACTTCATTAAAGAGGCCAGAAAAGACGAGAACTTCCTTTACAACATTGTAACTGGCAATGAAATGTGTGTAACTAAGCGTCAAAGTGCCGGATGGAAGCCCCAGAGAAGTCACCACCCAAAATATAGGGTTTAGAGAAGTCTAAAATCAAGTTGATGCTCATATGTTTTTATGATTCCAAGGGAATTGTCCACAAGGAGTTCGTGCCACCGGGCCAAACCGTCAATGCAATTTTCTATCTTAGTGTTTTGAAACGCCCTGAATACCGCGAAGGAGGAAGCTGGCGTTTATTGCATGATAATGCACCATCTCATCGATCCACTCTTGTGACTGATTTTTTGACTATAAATCGCATTTTAACCGTTATTCACTCACCGTATTCGCCTGATATTGCTCCTTGTGACTTCTACCCATTCGGAATATTATATTTTACCATGAAAGGAAAACGTTTTGCGCCCGTATAGGTTATCCAAAAGGCTTGTAAAAACATCATGCAGGACATTCCGGCCAATGACCTGAAACACTCTTTCGAAAAGTTTTAGATCACGAAAAACAGTGCATTGAAGCCAAAGGGAGACTGTTTTGAATAAATAAACTAAAAGGTATCAGAACAAAGCTCCTGTCGTTTCTATTTTAGCGCAGTCTTGTTTGGTTTGGACTTCACCTTGTTCACAATGCACTCTATGATGAAATCTGTGATGACGATAATAATTAACAGTTACATTAACAGGACATAAGAACAACCAAACAAATGAAAGTCCACAAAACAAGAGAAAATAGAATTAGAAACGCGCCGACGAACCAAAAGGCGGCTAGAAAATGGTACCATTAATGCACACAAGGGGCACGCGGAAGGAAGAAATGAAATCAAAATAGTAGATGCGAATCAGTACAAAGGCAAGAAATCTTAAACATTTTAGAACAATTACAGGAGCAAAGAGAAGGCGAGCGAAAGAGTGAGAGCGAGACTGAAAGAGATAAGGCATATAATGGCTGTGTGAATTGATAACTAAAAACTATGCGGTAATTAAAATGGCCGTAGATGAAGGGCGAACCATAAAGTGTTGAGTGGCAAGAGGTATAGACAGGGTAAGGACAATTGTATTAGCAGAGGTGAAGAGAGAAGTTGAATCAACGATAAGCGAAACTAGCATTAGGGAAAAAGGTTAAAAAATGGCAAGACCAAAGCCAGCAATGTGAAACAGTTAGCATAGATTCATTTCGAGCGCCTGAAAATATGCAAAAGTTTTTAATAACATTAAATGCAACTTAGCGTAAAATACACAATCTCAGAGATAAAGCGCATTGAGTAGGAAAGAGGATTAGTGAATTATTTTGTAAATGTGATAAATGGAAAAGCAAAAGATAACGCAGAGTGTAAGTGAAAACAACCAGCAAAGCGCAATGACTTTGATTTGATGCAGTTGAAGTGAAGTAAATTTATATTAAACTTTTCATAGCAATTCAGGCTGCGATTTGTACATTAGACTGTAATTTGATTTTAGGAAATAGCTTAAAAGGCAATCAAGGCAGATTAGAACTGGCTGGGCTAAGAGATGGTCTCAGAGAGACCGAATTCGTCAGTTCATTGCCAGAAATATTCACGACTGATGAGCCATAATTTCATTTACTAAGAGCGATGTTAATGAATAAGATATTGACACCATAGGCCACAGATAAAGTATGATTTTTTAAGAGCTATAGGAGAGTTTTTCAAAAAAAAAACACACGTGAAATTCAGAAAAATTCATCAAATTTTTATTTATTGTAAATCGATAAAACAGTCCATATAAATAATTTAATGTTTGAAGATTGTTTCATGCAAATGTTGACCGCGACTGCGCTTCAAATGGTCCATCCGCTTAGTCCAATTTTGGCATACTCTTTCCAATGTTTCGGCCGGTATCTCACACATAAATGCTTTAGTGTTGTCTTCCAATGCGTTAATTGAAGCAGGCTTGTCTGAATAGGCATGAGCTTTAACATAGCCCCACAATAATCTAAAGGCGTTATATCGCACGATCTGGGTGGCCAATTGACAGGTCCCGAACGTGAAAAAAAATGTTCACCGAACTCACCTCTCAACAAGCCCATTGTTACGCGTGCTGTGTGGCATGTGGCACCGTCTTGCTGAAACTACATGTCATGCAAGTCAAGCTCTTGCATTTTGGGCAAAAAAAAGTTGGATATCATTTCACGGGAGCGCTCACCGTTCACAGTTACGTTACGATTCGCAGCATCTTTGAAGAAGTACGGTCCAATGATACCTCCAGCCCATAAACCGCACCAAACTGAGACCTTTTCTGGATACATTGGTAGCTATTGCAATTCTTCTGGCTGATCTTCACTCCAAAATCGACAATTCTGCTTATTTACGTAGCCATTGATCCAATAATGAGCTTCCAAGAGCGCATTCACCAAAAAGTCTGCGTTGCGGTAGGTCGTTCGGCTTCAATTCAAAATTTTCCACGTTGTTGAGTAACAGAGGCCAATTGCAGCGAACGGCGACGAATCGATAATTGATGGTCATCATTAACCCTGACCGATACAGCTGCGATATTTTCTTCAGTTCGCACTCTACGTAAACGTGAGGGGGGTTTGATGTCAAATAATGTAAATTTGGTTCTAAATTTAGTCACAATAGCCGCTTCAGTGGGTCGATTAAACTGACCATAAAATGGAAGAAGCGCGAGTTATGGTTTCTGCCTGTTTGAGAAACCTTGAGTTGCGGCCAACACCCTTTTTTAATCCTTCCTCTAATGAATAATACTCTTGATGATGTTTAAAGAAACTTTTATTATTATTTTTGAGTACAGGAGTTTCTGCGACTATTGCCAGTCGCCCTCGCGGTTCAGCCACAACTGCCTTTTCTTAAATCTTTAGGTCTTAAATATAGTCTCAGAATATACATATTTAGATTGTAAATATGTGTGTTTGTGATGCTACTCAGCACCATTCAAATAGTCTACTTTTTGTTTAGTCTTGCAGCATAGTTGCAATTGTTTTACTGTGTCCTCTTATTTCACTCAAGTATGTTTTGCATACTTGAGTGTTGACACCAGTATGTTTGTTATCTGCATATACGTATGACTTCACGTCATACGTCATTCGTATATGCAATGAACGGATTACACTTAAGCATATACATACATATGTATATTTATATTTCTAACTCTAAAGTGCTGAGTGGCATTCCTAAGGTTCATTTTACAATCATAAATTTCTATTGGAATATGATTGTTTTCTTTTTCATTAATACTCATTTTACAATCATAAATTCTATTAAAATATGGTTGTTTTCTTTTTTATAATTTTATGTGTGGGAGCGGGGCCATTCCACATAACTCCCCCACCGTTAGAGTTAGAACTCTCCTGAGTTCTTTCATTAATAAGTACATTTTGTTTGGGGTTAGTTTCCATTAACATAATTCCCCCTTCATTATAATTCTTTTTATTAACAATTTTTACTTTTATATTCTTCCTTTTCCAATATACAATTATTATAATCAATAAGAGCAATAAACATATTGCTACTGTTACATTCATACCATATGAAACATTTTTATGGTATTTTAATTCTTTAATTTCTTTAATGTTTTCCATATTTTTTTCTTCAATCATTTTAAACTTTAATTCCTGTTCGTAACTTTGGTTTAACATTTTTACTGGGTAGTGGAATTTTTCTGCAAATTCCACTTTATTATTTTCAAACATTTCATTATTTAATTCGATTTTACAATGTGTAAACGTAATCAGGAAATTATTTTTTAATACGATATTTCTATTGTCACAATTTTGTTTTAAGATTGTTTCGTATGCATTGACGATCAATATCGTATCGTCATCAATGTTTAATATTTTAGTTTTATTATTTATTTCAAAAGAACAATCATTTTCAAATATACAATTTCTACTTCGTTTTAGATCTTTCAAGGCAATGTCTTTCTTATAACTTAGATTTATTTCATTAATTGTAATTAAATACTCATTTTCTGTTTTTATTTGTAATTTATTTCTGTTCGGTAATGGAGTGATCATCTTTAGATCAGTTATAACATAACTTCTTGGTATCTTTATTGCTATTACAAGTGATTGATTTTTATATGCTAATACTCCCATTTTTGCCATTTTCAATTTGTAAAAATCTATTTGGAAGTGATCAATTTCTTCCTTAGTTAGAATTCCTGGATGGACCATATTGTATTTAGCCGCAGCAATATTGTGCTGTATATCATTGACCCTACTTTCCAAATATCTCAATTTATTTATCAAATTATTAAATAGGATGTGCTCGTAAAAATTTTTGTTCTGTTCATTCATACTTTTTACAAATTCCTTTATTTCCTCCCTATCTTCATTTATTGTTTTTCTAATCAAATCTATACTATCATTAAAATGATTATTTATTGCTATTTGCTTATTAACTGTTTCAATAATATTATGGTCATTTTTTTTCTGTACTTCTAAAAAAATTAACCAGTATCTCCATTATGGACTATGATACTAAACCTATCATCATTGTAATTATATTCTGTGTCCAAATTAGGTATGTTCGCAAATTTTTGTGGTCTTTTTATATTAGACGGATGGACGTTTTGCAACGGATTAATTCGGAAATATGGTTGGTCCTTATGTCTTACTCTTTTGTAATTTTTTATGGGTCCTGATTCTCTGTATTCTGTATACTCTTCTCTATTGCTATTATGTTTTGCTATTATTTTTCTTTTTGTCAAATTAATTCTATCTTGTAATATGGATGGGCAAATGCTATCTTTGGCGAACCTTGGAGAACATTTGATGGTTGAGTGATATCGATCATTATAGTTTGCTATAACGATCTGCATCCTCATTTCCGTTGAAAGACTTGTATCATCAATTCCTGTTAATTTCTCCAACAGGGTTGAGTGAAGTCTCTCAATGTCTGCGTTACCAGTGTGATTATTGGGTTTTGTTAAATGGACCTCAATATTTTCGGTATTTAAATATTGTATCAATTGTTCTGCTCTAAACTCATTATCCATTATTACTTTCTTCGGTTTTCCGAATTTTGCGAACTGTTCTAGCAATATAGTTTTCTTTGACCTCCAATTCCTATCAGTTATTATATATGCTGCTGCAAATTTGGTCAATTTATCTATTGTCGTAACAAACGAATGTTTGTTGAAATGAAATATATCAATATGGATAATTTCGTTTTTATCCGTAGGGGTTTCTGTCAAATTGAACTTAGGTTTTATAGGTTTTCTATCATATTTTATTTGTTGGCATTTTTCACAGTTATTTATTATTAACTGAATATGCTCCCTGAATTTCGGATAAAATATTTTGTCTTTCAATGTATTAAATGTTTCTGCAATGCCACTGTGCATCGACTCCTTACTGTGATACAAAGAGATTTGTCTATGCAGTTCTTCTTCCTGCGATATCTCTGTTGCTCTTTTGTACATTTTATGAATTCCAGTTTGCTATTACAGGAGAACATGGACATCAACAACAGTTGAATTCTATGATAATCTTGCTCTTCAACTTCAGAAAATATTCCTACCTTACCTTTCCTAATGTGCCTTTCAAATATAGTTCTTAATATGTTTTCACTATTCAGTGGGTCAACCTCGATTATTTTCCTACCATGCGATATCTTAATTTCAGCTTCAGGGCTATATGTTATTATAATTTGTGTCTTATATTTATTGACAATCTCTTCTTTTATAGCCAAATGTTCCAATAACTCTTCCTTTGCGGAATGTATCGTATCGGAAATTTCAAAATTCGATTCTTTATCATTATTTTCATTTATATCCTTAGATGCCATTAAAATTTGGTAACCTTTTGCAAGATCAATAGGGCTAAAGTACTGTGCTTTGCCCAACTTGTCTAAGATTCCATGAATATTTGGCAAGGGATACTTATCGTCAATGGTTATTTGATTAAGCCTACGATAATCAACCACTAAACGAAACTTTTTATTTCTTGATTTATTTTTCTTTTTCGGAACTATTATAATAGGAGAGCTATACCTACTCCTGCTTTTTTGAATTATACCCTGCTTTTCCAATTCTTTAATTTGCCTGACCGCCTTCTCTTCATGTTTCGGAGGTAACCTATAAATTTTTGAATTTATTTGTTGGTTTGTGACTGTCTTTACTTCATGGACCACTGATTTTGTTTTAGTCAGTGTGTCCCCATCTTTAAAAATTAATTTTTCATATTTTTTTAGCAATTTTTCAACTCCTTTACGTTCATCTGATTTTAGATGATCAAGTTGAATATTTTGCAATTTCCCAGACTCCAATGCATAAACCTGCTCTTGGATCGTCTTTGAGAGGAATGGTATTTTTACACCATTAAGGAGTTCAATTTCCTCCTTTTCTATATCAATAACCTTGACATTTTTAAATATAAAGTCATTTCCCAACAACAAATCGTATGGTTTATCAAAATCCATCTTCACCCACTTTATTCTACCATTGGCAACATATTGAAATTCTGATGGGCACGGAGAACTAACTCTTTCATTTGTGCCCTTAATATTACCATTTAAGGTACTCACTATTATGTTATTTCCTTTAATAACCGGTAAATTATATTCATCGAAAGTTTTCTTCTTCATAATACTAATTGTAGATCCTGGATCCAGCAAAGTTAAAAAATTTTTATTGAATAACGTCAATGTTATTAGAATTTTATTTTGACCACCCGAGGCTAGTTTGTAAAAAACTCTTCGTTTATGTTTACAGCCTCCCCTTGACTCGCAGCATCGACGTCCATGGGTTGAGGCCCATTTGAACGCCTTGTTTGCTGAGATGTATTAAGTCTATTTGGAGTGTTTTGTGGTCGATTGTTTAATTGTTGGCTACCTTGCCTATAATATTGGCCTTGTTCATATACAGGACGGCCATTTACCTGTTGCGAATTACTTTGTCTATTATTTTGTCGTGAAAAATTGGGTGCACGGTAATTGTTTTGAGCAGCGCTATTTTGCGAACGGCTGCTATACCTGCCTGAATTATTGGCTTGCGAATTGTTGCCGTTATTATGCCTAAAATTGGCATTCTGTCTAATATTATTATTATTATAAACAGGGCGAGGATTAAAATTTCCAGACTGTCTGTTTATATTTTTGGATATGAGCATTGGATTCAGGTTTCCAGCATCCAAGCCAATAAAATTGTATATACAAGCCGACATCTGCGGCCATGACACTATGTTTCTTATGGTGCAAGCAAACGTACCTGCCGCCAATTGTTTTATTCTTTGAATGAGCATTCCCGTGAATATCTCCTTCATCGCATCACCATTTTCACTTAAAACACTAAATTCGGTGATATTATCAATTATATCCCTAGCTTTTTTATTAAGTTCACTTATACTCCCTATTTTTAAATGTGTAATGTCGTTCGTTATCGACATTTGGTCTTTAGTTGACCGAAAATGTTGCTTTAACTTTGTTTTACACTCCTCCCAATTTTCTGGTGGGGTCAGAGAAAGAAAATTTTTTGCTGATCCTGATATCTTAAGATCGAAAACTACTCTATACACTAGGTCCTGTTGCTCTGGGTAGTCCCCCAAAATCCTATCAATTGTTTGAATAAAATAGGGCAACTTCTTTGTGTTGCCTTCAAAAGGATGTAGATATTTTAAGTCTTTCTCCACCTTTTGTCTTAAGGTGGTTCTTTGATATATAGCATTTTGCTGCAATAGTTGCGTTATCGCTACTAAACAAGCCTCCATATTTTGGGCCATTTACTTTTCGAATCAACAAAGGAGTAGAAAAAATATATATTTTATAATTCAATTTTTGTTATTATTATTGATTTGCTTTTACCGAACTGGCATACGTCACATGCCTGATTATTAGTTTTGCTTACTTGCTTCGAGAAAATTTCTTAATTGAGCTCTTAGGCTAATAACTTCATAACGTATGATTATTAGTTTTTGCTTACTTGCTTCGAGAAAATTTCTTAATTGATTTAGCGTGCCCAAGCATTAAGTACGCTTGCTCTATTTTTTCCCTGCACTGGGGTTCTTTCCAATTTGACACATTTTCTATATTTTTTTTTTTTTTCTTTTTACTTCGTATTTCTTCTATGTTTCATATTTTCTCTTTACATTAACAATTTTTCACAAAAAAAAAAAATCTTTTTTTTTTTTTTTCACTGTCGTTTTCAAGTATCATAACTTTTCGCAAAATGTTAGAAAATATATGTATAACTAGCTACTTACATAGACTCCTTTCGTCAATGGATGGATCAAAATTTTCAGGATCTCTGCTCTGCTTGGTCTTCACTTATTTGCTGTGGTTTGGTTGATGTTTCCGGAGTGCTCACTGGTACTTGTTGAAATGGTTATTCTGCTGCTGTTATTTTGCTGCTGTTGTGTTGCTGCTGATGTTGCTGCTGTAGTTGCCTTTGCGTTTGATAGCGATCAAGGAAATAAGTGACCTCTTCGATGACAGCGCGATTAGAGACTCTTGGATCGAGATATCTGTTGCTGCTGCTTCTTTCACTGCTATTTCATTTACAGTGCAGTTTTACATTTTTATGTGTAATTATTAAATGCCTTCCTTCGTAGCCGAATGGGGTGGTGCCAGTTACCGACTGCGCCAGTTATGGTTTCTGCCTGTTTGAGAAACCTTGAGTTGCGGCCAACACCCTTTTTTAATCCTTCCTCTAATGAATAATACTCTTGATGATGTTTAAAGAAACTTTTATTATTATTTTTGAGTACAGGAGTTTCTGCGACTATTGCCAGTCGCCCTCGCGGTTCAGCCACAACTGCCTTTTCTTAAATCTTTAGGTCTTAAATATAGTCTCAGAATATACATATTTAGATTGTAAATATGTGTGTTTGTGATGCTACTCAGCACCATTCAAATAGTCTACTTTTTGTTTAGTCTTGCAGCATAGTTGCAATTGTTTTACTGTGTCCTCTTATTTCACTCAAGTATGTTTTGCATACTTGAGTGTTGACACCAGTATGTTTGTTATCTGCATATACGTATGACTTCACGTCATACGTCATTCGTATATGCAATGAACGGATTACACTTAAGCATATACATACATATGTATATTTATATTTCTAACTCTAAAGTGCTGAGTGGCATTCCTAAGGTTCATTTTACAATCATAAATTTCTATTGGAATATGATTGTTTTCTTTTTCATTAATACTCATTTTACAATCATAAATTCTATTAAAATATGGTTGTTTTCTTTTTTATAATTTTATGTGTGGGGGCGGGGCCATTCCACATAACTCGCGCGATAAACTTTCTTAACAGAACACGCATTTTTATAATAAAATGCATTGATTTGCAAGCGTTGTTCTTTTGTAAGACGATTAGTGGTTAAATTATAGACCAAACTGAAGATGTTTGACAGTGAAACAAAACACGAAACGTGCGTCAGCTGTTTAAACAACTGTTTAAAAAGATAATAGCTAAAATATCACCCGTTAGATACCTCACCGATATTTTACCTTCTCCAGTCAACTATCTACTTTCATTAAGCAGTCAACGCGACCACGTCTCTATTGGAAGTTATAACTTTGGAGTACTAAAGACTTGGATTACTTCATAAATATCATTAAGACAATTCATAATCACAGAGAAAGATTCTACGGAAGATTTATGATACTCCAAGTTTTGGTGACAGGGAATATCAAGAGCATAGACCGAGCTGTACGAGGATTACACCGAATAAATGTCGAAAAGCTGGACTCCTAATACTCGTAATTTGTACAGTACAACCTGGTAACTTAGATCATCTAACGAACAGGCTGCGAGTAACGGCTATAGGTTGTGCCTTTACCATAAACAGCTTAGAGGAACTGTGAATATCAGACCCTCCAAGGTCTGACTTTGATCAAATCTTCGAAGTTCAGTTAACCAATTGTAGTGACTTGGAATCTGATTTCATAGTTTTAAATACTGATGGGATTTCAATATTCAAATATAATTCAAAAATGGACAATGGAATGTGATTTGTTTCGCAACAGCTCTTAAACATACTTCCAGACTAACTAGTGAGATTGGTGGATCACATCGGTTTATATACTAGAGTGTCGGAAAATGGGGGAAAATAAAGAGTGGGCGAAGAAAGGGAGTTGGCGAGTCCAAACATTTGAAACTTATTGAGTCTCCGATTTTGGCAAGCTGAAGATGACACTAGAATAGCTATTAAAAGTGAATGGTCCAATCTGGACACATTTGGAGATAGATAATTTTACCTAACACTAAACGCCTTAAGAAACCTGAACTTACTGAGTCTCTTAAAAATGAATATACGAATCATCATGGGAGTAAAACCGGTGCACTGACCAGTTATGCTAATTTCTGTAGAAATGAGGATAAAGTAAAGTCTTGGGTCTTATGTGGTCCGTTCTTCGGAGAATGCGTTTTAGATTTCAGGGTGGTTAAAACAACTGGGCAGTATATGTAAAGTTTCGTTGGAGGACTGCTTGAATTCATCAGAGGATTGGCATGAATTAAGGAGATGCAAGAATGGGATTCCAATGAGTACTAGGGGTCCGGCGGGGTTGCGTATTGTCCCCACTACTATAGGTTATATTCGTGCACAGGGGGACGCCGTAGGGTGGTGTCCTTTCGCCCCTACCTTGGCTAGTTGCTATTGACAAAATTCTGATAATGCTAAATAAGGGTGGGGTTAAGGTATTAGCACACGCCGATGCCATGGCCCTAATGGTATCGGACCCGTTCCCTCAGTCATGGGGGAAGATGAGATGTACTCAGTCGCTGGGCTGCCTGTTACGGCCTCCGAATCTATTCTTACAAAACGGAGCTGGTGCTATAAAAAAGAATACAGAATATTAGCAAATGCACTTACATATTTTTGGGTGTCGATATAGCAGTCCAACGACGCTTAGAAGGCCTTCCCGCTATATAGTTGTTGCTGGAATATCATGCTGTAAATTGTATTAGATTCTTCTTCTTTTCTATGTTAAATTCACTTTATTTCTTTTCTTGTTATTATAAAAAAATGATTTTTTTTTTCTTTTAATTCGATTCCGGTTTACTTTAAGAACTCCAAAAAAAAACATTGTAATCATAGAATAGTTATAAGGTTGTGAAGAAATAAAAATGCAAAAAACTATGTTAGAGGAAGTTAAATTGGAATTGAAATTTTTGAATTAAATGAATTATTGAATTGAAATTTAAATTGACAGTGAATTTTGTGAAACAGAAAAATAAAATTGTTAAATACTTCCTTTTTTCTCCAATTTTGTCCATCCAGTCATCTACAGCTTCAAAATGTAGTTTTCCAATAAAACTGTTTCCCCCCTGTAAGTCATGCCTTTATAGCTTGAAATTTTCCTGTATAGCGAATTTCTACCTCAACCAATAAGATTAAATAAATGAAGGTATTTACAAACATTTGACCAGAAACGACAAGCAAAGTTGCCAACACATACAATTTACATATGTTGTTGCTGCAGCTGTGTGTACGCACATATTTATACGTATATGTATGTATGTGGCATGGGCAGTAAAATGCCACAAGAATTATAAAAACACTGCAACACTTAAAGTCTACAAAGAAATAAAAAGAAAAAGTAAAGCAAAGTATAATAAAATGAGTTGCAGAGTTACAGGGAAGAATACACTCTGAAGTTGGCCAATGCAGCAGTGCACAGTAGTGCAGAAAGTCATGCTGAATAAACTAATAGGCCAGCAACAAATCCAGTGACAGTACATAATGAAGTTATAGTTCTACAAAAAGGCAACAAGATGACTAAGCAATGACAAGGCTGGCTGAGGGGCAGAGCAATGCGGGTATCTAGTTGAGCAGTTAGTTATGCAGTTAGCTTTTAAGTGCCGGTCAGCGATGCTTGGTGGCAATTTAAGTGTTCTGCTCGCAGTTACATATACATGCAAACATCAGGCACATACGTACTCTTGCAGCTAGCGTTGAGAGTAACTCCTTTGAATTATGCTTCGAATGAAGCAGCGCAGCCTAAAGTGGCTGGAGTTGTGGTGAAGAGTTGAGGATTGCAGTTTAGTGCAAAAGTTATATCAGTTAAATCACAAATTGGCTATTTGATGGTGGATAAATGCAAAATGTTTACTAATGGATGAATACGTTTAGTTTACAGTAGCAGCTAACAAAATAGCAGTCCCACATATTTAAAACTTTAACCATTTATTTATATTTTAGTTATTCTTTATTTTTATTTTTATTTTTATTTTTTTATCAAAATATGGTTCATACTACGAGTAAACCAAAATTAACTAAATTAAATCTTAAACTTTCCACAAAGATACCAAACGAAAGGAGCAAGTCGTAGCGATTAAAGGAGAAATCGTATATTAAATTTTCCAGAAAAAAGAGGTTGTCTGTAAAGTCGGTTTACTGACGATAGTTTAACGTGACAACGTCATAAGAAAATACTGATGTAATGGTTGCAATTTTCAAAACAAAATTTTCATTTTATTTGTTTGATAGATATTTTGCATGGATATAGAGGAGGAGGTAAATGGAATCGCAATGGAATAGGTCAAGTCACATTTACACAAACGTGAAAAATTACGAAACATTTATCAAATTCATGAAAGATACTACTGTGGGCAAAAAGTAAGGTGAATTTATTTGTCAAACTTCGCGGGATTAAAATTTCGCTCTAGTTATTTTTTTCATGAGTTGGCAGCACTGTTAATAACATCTGGGCCAACTTTCATGCGAATGTCATTATAAGTAATATATTTACGCTTGTGTTTACCAAACGACCAAGAGTGAATTTTTCGATTTTTATAATGTCTGATTTGATTGGGCAGAGAAGTGCCATCAAATTTTGTTTGCGGAATGAAATTTCGGCTGCGGAAACGTTTAGCATGCAGAAGGCATTTGGTGATTCGACCATGTCGCAGAAAAATGTTTATAAGTGGTACAAAGACTTCAAAGAGGGTCGAGAACGTGTTGATGACTTGGAGCGCTCAGGACGACCATCGACGTCAACAGATGACCAACACGTCAATAAAGTGAAGGAGTTAGTGCTCAAAAATCGACGGTTGACTGTTAAAGGCCTTACTGATATGATCGGAATATCAGAAGGATCTGTGAAAACCATTTTGAAAGACCGAAAAAAGCACGTCAAAGTCGTTCAAAAATAAAGGTCATGATGACAGTTTTTTTCGATTTTCGTGGTGTGGTGCACTATGAATTCCTTCCACCTGGCCAAACTGTTAATAAGGAATGTTATTTGAGCGTTATGCGTCGTTTACGTGAAGCAATTGGCATAAGTGTATTTCATCGAGAGGGGATTATTTTGAAGGGGATGAAATTGATTTACAAGAATAAATAAAGATTTTTCATTTTACAACCAAATTCACCTTACTTTTTTAGTATGCTCAATTTCGATTGTGCATCAGACGGTAATAAGTCAACAACACTAAGAGGCAACATCATCGATTTGCCTTTTTCAAGACACTTTACACTCGAAAAACCCCCTTTCATTTCCTACTTTTCCTATCATCGTCCTATTCTCAACAGAGAAATGGTTCATTACCATGCACACAGGAAGAAGGCATATGCAAATACAAATACGTGAATTTATATATGTACATATGCGCATATACATACATATATATGCTCACTCAAGTAGGAGAGAGCCAGATGTCGCACGTTGCCGAACGCGCGGGCCGATTGTGCTCTTTGTCGTTCGTTCCGCGCTCTCGCTTGCAGTTCAAGCAAGGTAACGACGCATGAGCAAGATAACGACGAATGAGCAAGATAACGACGATTGAGCAAGATAACGACACATTTTTTCGTGCGTGCAGCCGGCTAAATCGAATTATGAGACGTTATCACGTCAAAAAATCACTGACAATGAAAGGAACTCTCCGTAAAGACAATCGATAAGTTTCTAGCCAAGTATGATATTCCCATTTAAAGCTAAGAAAGAGCGATGCTAAATAGCGGCATACGTCTTGAAAGGGCTAACAGAGGGAGTCTTTCCTCTCTGTTTGGAACAATATAAGCTTAGTCAGATGCGTTCTAGGGATGAAGAAGAATTCTGTATTCAAATCATTCTAACATGTGTGACTATGCCAGTCTTCTTACTTGAATAAATGAATTAATGAAAATGACCTCATGGTCTTTTGTGCTCTGTACTCATTATAGTACCTCATCTAAACCCAGTTCAGCCGGGTTGGGCCTTCTTCGTGTAAGAAACTTACACGCGTCTGCAAAACTATCCTAACCTAATCAAATTAACAATTAACTAACATACTACAAAATATATTCAGCTAACTTGGCTATCTCGGTATACGCACAGTATTTATTAGGCAAATGTAATTTGTTTTTTATTTTCATTTCTATCAAGCCAAAATCACGGCCATTCGGTGGTAAGGAATAATCCGTTTCCAAATATTTGTAGTCTATTGTTTCAATATTGCGATTTGATGACAGGGCAATTTTTATCCATGTCAGTGCTGCTTTAATGCTACGATTTTGGGCGGAACAAGCAGCACAGTAGTCTATTTATTGTTTTTGAGTAATTTTGCAATAAAATGCTACTTCATGTGGCCCTCTTTAAGTTGTCGTTTCATCCCATATATTCACCTTGACATTGTCATTATGGAAATTGTATACGTACGTATTTTGTTTATACTATAATATGTTAACGAAAGGAAAGTTTAGGATACGGAAGTGTTTTGTGTCAAATGATAACACATAATAATTCCTAGAATTTTCCTTTGCTTTTTTCTGCTGCTCTGCAAGACAGTTCCTAGCTTATTCAGTATTTTGTAAATGAACGACTTTCTGTAAGATGTAATTTCTCTTTCTCATTATTGTAGGCTCCGATATATCCCTTCAGTAAATCGCATTTTTCGCTTGTGTCCTTTCGAAAAGCATGGAAATTTAAGTTAAAGTAGTAAATAGTCTTAAAGTATAGTAAATTTGCTGCACACTGGCTAAACTGTGCTGGTCAGCGTCAAGCCAAACTATGCCTAAGTCCCAACAAAGGGATATCTGACAAACTTCTCTCACTAAGCAGAGTAGATCTGCGTCTTTTAACAGGATATCTTACAGGTCACTGCAGCCTGAGGTATCATCTAAATAATATTGGTCTATCTGAGACCAATATCTGCCGCTTTTGCGAAATGGACATAGAGAGCTCAGAACATGTGCTTTGTGAATGACCTGCGTTGGGCAGACAGAGACTTCATCACCTTAGTGGTATCGTAGTATCTCCATACAATCTTTGGAACAACAAACCCAAAATTGTGCTAAAATTTTTAAAAAGCCCAAAAATCTAGGGTTACAAAAATAGGCCTTTCACAATAGATCAGCTCTGGTCGCAGTGCGTTATGGCCTTCTAATAATAATAAAGTATTAAATACTCTCCTCTAGATCCATTCCTTAGTATTAAAAAAAGAATGAAAAATTAAAAAAAGAATAATTCCTGCGAACTATGCAAATATTTATAAAAAGCGAACCGTTCAGATTCACGAGGTTGTAACTTCGAATAATGAAAAAAAATTTTATGCAAATCGGTCAACTAGTTTTTGATAAATAGTGATCACCGCGACGGAAATTTTCAAGAAACACCACTTCGAGATAATCGCGTCTAAAGTTTTGCGTGCACTTCATTTATGGATAATTTGCGCGCTTCCACGGTCTGCAACTTTCGTTCTAGTGCTCCGATCTTTATGATTTTTTGAATTTATATTTTTAAGACGATGTACTTTTAGAATATGCCATAAAAAAATTTTCGATTTTTTAGTCCAACAGAAAGCATATAACCCCTTAAAATGTATTCACCTTGAAACAAATTATGAACTATGACGTAAAATTATAAAATAAAGCTTAGCTATTTCTCTATTTAAGTGCAGAAAAAGTAAATACATCTGCTTTGGGAATATCAAACTTAAAATATTAAAAAAATCATGCGCAGCATCGTACACGTGGTAGAAATGAAACTTCTGTGTGTGAATGAGTGTGAATAAGAGAGAGAGAGAGAGAGGGAGAGAGAGAGAGGAAGAGAAGGAGACAGGGATAATTTCAAAATAAATAAAACAGTATAAAATTTGTGTAACAAAAATTCGAGTTTATTAACTATATATGCATTATGCTATCATCTGTTGGTGGTTCAATTGGTAATACTGATATAATTGGTTTGTGATAGCTGAAATATGAAATATATGTACGTGATTCAATATTTTCTAGATAACGTGTGAAAATTGCATATAGTGTAGTTCCGGATTTTGTTGTTGATTCTTTAGGGTTATTGTTTATCTGCAAACCGAATGTTTCTCGAAGAAATTGAATCAACGGCAAAGAATCATTGGATCCGAAATTTACGTTCAAATCTCCCCCGAAAATCAATGGAATTTTGTCTTCGCCTCTTCCAAGTGCATTTGTACCTGCGTGGCTGTAAACCAGTAGTGAGCGGTGAATGAAATATATTATGTCATCAAGATTTTGGTTCGGTGAGATATAGATGGCGGCTATGGCAATAGTTTTTCCATTCAGCGTTTGACATTCTGCAATGCAAACATCGCCAACTGGTGTGACTGTTGATGAATATGACTGAGACTCCCTTGCAGTCATTTCCATGTTTGGTGTGACGATATTTACGCTATCATCTTGATTGTGGTAGATTGCCACACCGGCAGCTCTAACATTTAGTCGCTTATATTTGATGGCGCAATTGCAGTTTGGTATACTAATATCCTCGTTATCGTTTAACCAAGTTTCGGACAAAAGTACTATACTCGATTTGCGGATGACAGAGTCTGTTAAATCTGCGGAATGTGCTCGTAGGCAGATAGCCCTCTTCTCTGATAGCCCTCTTCTCTGAGTCATGAAATCGATTATTTGTTTATCCACAGTTTCCAGTCTATTTAACGATAGTCTCCGGAATTCATCTTGTAAATGAGACATACTGACTGATGCTCGTCGACCATGGCAGAATCTAAAATCATTTCCGTTCGTTATAATCCACAAGCCTTCAATACAAGTGACTCGTGATAAAGCAACGTAAACTAATGATTGCGAATGTTTTTTATCATATTCGTAAACAACTTCAGAACGCGTGCTTCCCTGAGACTTGTGAATGGTCGTCGCACAAGCACAAACTAATGGTAAATGTGATCGTTTAGCGTTAATCGTTTTGTTGTTGTCAAGGTATAAAAAATGTATAGCTCTCTTTCTCCTTCTCTCTACGTTGTATCTTTTCTTCTCTCTCGCGTAACGAAATCTCTAAACGTTACATTTTTTCCAATCCACTCTCCATTCACGGTCAAATATCAAACCGCCGCTAAAGAAGTTTCACTTCAAAAACTGTACAAAGTGAACACAAAAATAATGACTTTTGTATTTAATCACTAAAAACTGCATATGAAACCGTCTGCATTACAATATCATATGTCGTCTCAAGATACCGTTGCTTTGGAGTTTCGGATGATTTGAGTGATATTTATTGTATTTACCCAGTAAGTGGAACATTTTGAAGTACATTTTTTTTCTAGTGGTGGAGCAAAAAATCAAAAGACATTTTTTGAATACACATTTTTTATTCCCTATGTAACAAACAATTGTGCCTGTTAGACAGATATGGTCAACGAAAAATGATCACCGTATTCCATGTGGGCCATTCACGTGAAATATTCCTTACGAGCAATTGTTAGAATATTTAAATTGGGTTGTTTAGCCTTGACAAGTCCCAGAGATTCCATCTCATATACAAAAGCAAAAGCCACGTTCAATTGATAACTATAAGAAATAAGCATCGGCATGAAGTGATGGTGGTAGCATTGGAAAGTAAAATAAATCAATTAAGAATGTTATAAGCTCAAATATAGGCGTTTTGTGTACCCAATACTTGTTGTTCTGGCTTTTACAGCCTCGTCAAAAAGTGTGTTTATAATTCTAGTTTCATTCTTATATCCACATATCAATATAAAGTATTTTGTGGGTATCTCTCTTCAAATGATGTTTCAATAAACTAGTCTCATATCATAAACCGAACAGCGAACTGGGCAAACACAGCGAATATTACAAAACTGGCACATTAGAAAAAAAAATGTGTGAAATGTTAAATTTTTCTTTGAGAAATGCACAGGCTAGAAAGTCATTTTCGTTCTATGGGTTACTTGAACACTTTCGCTGAGAGTTATCTGTAGAAACCGAAGATGCCATACGAATTGTCGAAACATTTTCGTCCGAGCAATTCGAGTCACGCAGATATACAGCTGTTGTCAGCTAATTAGAAACGCTCTCTTTTGATAAACGCTTGATGAGCATAATATTAAACTGTTTAAATTTACGGTTATTTTTTCTCTTAAAATCATTTGCATTGCTTTTGTTACTCTATTTACTACCCAATGCGCCTAGTTTTGTAGTTGTGCAATTGAAGTACCGTTAATATTATCCAACGCAGTGCATGGGTTACTTAGTTCAAGGTAAATAAACTGAGACGAGTAATTAGAAACAGTTGTTCAATGGAAGCATATTCGGCAAGTTGTGTTATTTTAATAGTAATATAATCGACTTAGCAACTAAAATATTCGTCTTCAAGATGTGTAATGGGAAAAAGCAGCAGCTGTACACCTGCCCTGCGCAGCCCATTTTTGACCTTCGTAAAGCTGGAAAGTCGTACAGTGAAATTTCTAAGCAAGTCAAATGCTCAAAAAAATGGTTTTTAACGCCTTAAAGCATATCCAACTTTTTAAGACTGTTGACAATGTTCCACGTAAGAAAAGGCCCCGAAAAACTTCAGCAGAAATTGACCGCAAGATAGTAATCATCTGCAAAAGAGACCCAAAAAAGACTTCCACTGACATCCAACGGGAAATTCAGGATCAATATAATTTCGAAATATCCAAGAGGACAATAGCTCGGCGTCTGGTCGAATCTGGACTGCATGGCAGAGCAGCTCGCAAGAAGCCCCTTCTAACCAAGACACAAAGGAGACGTCGAGTAGTCTTTGCGAGATCCCATTGGTCATGGACTCCAAATCAATGGAAATATATCGTTTGGAGCGATGAAACCAAGATAAATCGCATAAGCCCAGATGGTAGAAAGTATGTTCGACGGCCAATCAACCAAGAATTCAATCCTCGCTACGTTTCACGGGTAGTGAAGCATTGTGGAGGCTCAATCATGGTGTGGGGATGTTTCTGGTGGAATGGTGTTGGCGCAATCCATAGGATTGATGGAATTTTAAATAAGGAGAAATACGTCGATATACTCAAAAATGTAATGTTGCCGTGGGCTGAGGAAAATTTGCCTGTTATATGGAAGTTTCAACAGGATAATGATCCAAAGCACACGGCAAAGTTGACGAAACAGTTTTTCGACGAAAATTCCATCAATGTTTTGGAATGGCCATCATCCAGTCCGGACTTAAACCCAATAGAGCATCTCTGGGGTGACGTTAAAAAGGCCGTGAGTGCCAAAAATATCCCAAATATGGATGTCCTTTTTGCCGAAGTAAAAACGTCATGGCAAGCAATACCTGTGGCGCGCTGTCAGAATCTCATTACATCAATGCGCAATCGATGTGAGGCAGTGTTGAAGCAAAGGGATATGGAACCAAATACTAACATAATCTTTATGTTGATCTGATAATACATTACTCTTTCTAATTAGTTGCCCTATCCAAATCGTGCATTTCACATGCTTTAAAAAAAAATATATATATTTAATAAAGACTTGCGATTAAATTGTTTAAGTTTAAGTTTATCATATGTTTAAATAAAATTGGCAAAAAGTTATGAAAATACGTGTTTAAAAGAAAAATTTATTTTGAAATAAGTGTCGTTTCTAATTATCTGTCAACAGCTGTCAACAGCTCCTCTGCCAATTTTTGTTGTGCGTACAGTTCCATACTGGCTTCGAACGGCAGATAGTTTTTTTATGGGAGGCATATTCATGACAGAAATCCTCTCGGAGATTTGCCATTGCCTGCCGAGAGCCGACCGCTATTTGAAAAAAATCCTTTTCTGTGGCTACATGTTTCATAAGAAAAATTAATCGAGTTGGAGCTATTTTTAAACTATTTTTTCCTCACAAATTTTCTTTTCATTTTGGATACGAATCCAAATACTTTTTCTGAAATCTTCATAAACCACGACACATATTTTCAACGCTACATGAGCTACATGTGGAATGCTCAAAAGCAACAACACACACACATCCAGTGAATTTATAAGTACTCTAAAAGAAATACCTTTGCCCAAGCTTCTGTGCCTGTAAACGTATTAAAAGCCTGTGACTTTGTAACCCCATGCTATCACTTGAGAGAATCATTTAAACGCTAATTCAGTTTTAGTAAATGTTTTACATGCGCATAAAAACACACTTACCATGCAGCCAAAGAGACAAAGTCAAGACCGGTAACTACTGATTACACACAGCCATATATGTATAAGTATATGTGACAATCATACGTGATGTGTTACGTGTGCTCGGGTATGTAAGTATGTGTGTATGATGCGTGTCGAGTTAAAAAGCTTTTTATATGCAACATTTGTTACTTTTGCAACAGCACAAACAACGCCAAGAGGCAAAACAATAACACACATTGAAGCAGAAGCAGCAACACAAAAAACAAAAAACGAAACCAACAACAAAAGAACTGAAGCAACATTGTTAGGTGTGTTGTTGCTAAAAAACAGTAAAATATAATAAACATTGGCAACAGGCAAAATACCGAAAAAGGAAAAAACATGTGGAAATACAGTTACAGGAAACAACAAAGCGTACAAACAAAAAGGAGTGAAAACAACTAGGAAAAGGAATAGTAACAGTGTCCCATCAATATCATACAAGCTATAACATACACATACATACATAAACACACAAATATATGCATATACATTAGGCCGGGTCGATTTGTGGGGAGGGAAAAAAATCGCACATTGCTCTGTGAAAATCATATTCTAGGGATCAAACTAAGAAACTTTGCCGAAGGAACCATACCTCTAAAATCTGATGTCCCCCAATTTGGGTCGAACTTTTTAGTTTCTTTTCTCATGTAAAGACCAAAAATGGTATATCACCATCATTGAAATGATTGTATGGGGAACCCCCCAAGGGAGTTCCAGGGGGTGTGCGCCTGGCATGGGTGGATCGGCCGTCCAAAGTTAGTGGGGGTCGGTCATACATTTGGACTCGATTGGAGCACTCTAAATGGGTCAAAGTGGGATTTTTCGTTCGACCCAAATTGGGGGACATCAGAATTCGTTTTAGAGGTATGGTTCCTTCGGCAAAGTTTCTTATTTTGATCCCTAGAATACGATTTTCACAGAGCAATGAGCAATTTTTAAATCGGCCCGCCCTAATATACATACATATACATATATATATATATACAATTGTAGGAACGGCGAGAACTTTGTGTGCATTTATGCATAGTTTATGACACGCAGTCCTAGTCCTCCTCCTTCCTTCTGCACCTGCAGTACTGCCCGTCAGTTCAGCACCACTCAATGGGAAGTATCCGATCGCTTAGGGCCTTTTCTGTAATAAAATAAAAAAATGCAGGGCAGAAATGTTTTACGACAAGAACGGAAGGCTGTCTATGTGTAGCTATATTACTACCTACATACTTTCGGTGTGCGGCAACACTTTTATTATTGTGGCAAACACACAATAGTGAACGCCTCAAAGTCATAAAAGCCACTGAAACATACGCAAATACACTCACACACTCGCATACTCACAATCAAAGGATGAAGAAGAATAACTCGCACTCTATGTCCTTGTATTTGTCTTCAGCTGGCAAAGTAAAACTCAAACTTGTGACATAAAACTTTTGTTGCACAAAGTAACTGAAAACGAGTTGTTGAGAAAGCGTAAAAAGCGAAATGACAACAAAGAAATCTAGAAAATGTAATGGTGAGAGAACGGAAGAGAAACTTCTTTCTTTTCCTTGGTAAAAATGTTGCAATTGTCGAAATGCTGCCACCAGCTACAACTGGTTGAATGATTTCAACCACTTCACCTTAAGTCGCTTCAAGCGCGAACTTAGCCAAAGTATGAGTGGTTGAAAAATGTAATGTAGTAGCATTTTAGGAGTCATACTTGCTTTGTGTTTGCAGTAACACACATTCTCGTACATACGAGTATATGATTCGAGTGAACTCGAAGCAAACGCTATTCTGTCTAAACTACCAAAAATGTAGAACCGAAAACGCTCATTTGGATTTGTTTTTTCTGCAGCACTTACTGAGTTGCCTTAATTTTTAGTCACATTGTCAGCCTATTTTACATTTGACTATTTTACATTTGAGGACTTAATGAAAAAGTCTAATATGAACTAAAAAACACATTTTTATACAATTTGAAGAAAGCATGTTAAGAGATAAATCTACGATTCGATACCCTTCGCTTATGAACATCTGTAGAAAAGTGCAAAAAACTCTGGATATGAATCGCACTTGGTACGGTGCTAATCGGCTATCGGTAAACCTCACCAAAACTGGTTTTGTCCTCTTTAGTGGTATTATCCTCCGTGGAGTTTTTATCCTAGCAAGATCTTATAGATCTACACGGCTATAATAAGACCTATTAGCACCTATGCATCGATGGCCTAGATGAGTGGGAGTCAGGAGGCTACAACGCACTATGACCATCTGTTGCACCGGAGCTTATCCGACTACTTCAGGCCCGACATTAGATGCTCTCGTTGGTCTACCACCACTTGATGCTTTCATCCAAGGAGAGGCTTTTAAGGCCATCTGCAGGCTGAAAAACAATGGGAACTGGTACAGCCCCTGTCCGGCATTGGAAAACAGAGAAGGCATGGACTTCGATCCTACGATTCTCTCCATGACCTTTGGCTCCATACCATCAAGAGTTGTACTTGAAAAGAGAGACAGTGTGGTGCTGTCAGACGCTCACTTGTGGTCAAACTCTAAAAATGAGCCCAGCAAACATTATTTTCGTATTATCACGGATGGCTCCTGGACCGAGCACGGCTCCGGTTCTGCGGTCTACTCGGAATGCAGCGGGACAAAACTGCACTTTGCTCTTGGAATGCATGCATCTGTTTCTGAGAGAGGCTACAGATGGATAAAACTGATATTACCTGTCACGTCCGACTGACTGTCGCAAATCCTCCTGCCATTAGACAGAGGAAATTGCAGACAGCTGGTTGGACTGATGACGGGCCACTTTCTGTTGCGAAGCACATAGAAAAGGTAGGCATCTCAGACAGTGTACTCTGCTCAGCTTGTGAAGAGGAGGATGATACGGCGGACCACTTCCTGCGCGTCTGCCCAGCCTTCGCTCGAATCAGGTTTGAGGTCTTTGGCAGATGCGACCACCTTGGCTTCTTGGCACCACCAGATCTACTCAGATTTCTTCCGAGGTCGGGTAGGTTTAAAGAAAATTAAAAGGGAATCCGAGTGCAGTACAATGCACTTAATTGTGTCTGCGTGCTGTACTTGCTAGTTGACCCGACAAAACAAAAAAAGAAGCCAAATCAGTCAGTTCCATATAGCGCCGAATCTTGCGTGAATAACTTAGCTTACAACCTTTAAAGGTTAAACTAACTCTAGGCGTGACGCTACTCATTCATTTTGAATAGCAAACAATCTCTTACTAGGCTCTGCTAAAACTGTGTTAAACCTCTTTATTTATTTTTATTTTGCATTTTGCACGTGTGTGTTTGGTGCACTTATACGATGGTTGTTGAAAATGTCCGTGAAAAGTCAAATGCACAACCGGCGTGTACCGAGGTTATCTTTAGTTAGTAGCACCTCTTGGAAGAACACGCACCAAATTTCAGCCAGATCGGTATATACATTGTATTTGGCATTCGTTAGAATCGAGGAACTCGAGTAATTTTCCTCATACATCCCTAGTTAGGTTTTCTATCGAGTATTTTCTGTATATTGTTATATACGCGCAATGTTCCACACATGGAAAGAGTTACAATTTTGTGCGTCCTCCGAATGATACATAGTTTTTATGCCAAGGGCGATGATAGGATAAAAAACGCATAGGCTAGAAATTTATTGCCTTAATATTTTTATGTACAAAACAAATTTGAAGAAAACCACCTCCTCGGTTTGAAATAATAATGTTGATAGTAATAAACTTTGCTTTTTTTTGCTTTTTGAACCACCTATTTTTTTGAGAATGGTAACACAAATGACATGTCAAATGTGCTCATAATTTACTTAAAGGTTTGATATTTACGAAATGGGACTCTATATGCTTGAACAAAATTGGGAAATATTGAAAACCTATTTCCAAAGTGGTGCGTCTTCTTCTTCTTTTCTGATTTTCACATCGGTGGCTACGTCAATAAGCAAAATTGTCGGATTTGGGGCTCAGAAAATCCACACGTTACTGTAGAGAAGCAAATGCATCCACAACGAGTCACTGTTTGGTGCGGTTTTTGGTCTGGTGGCATCATCGGGCCATTTTTTTTCGAAAATGAGCGAGGAGCCGCGGTTACAGTAAATGGCGAGCGTTACCGTTACATGCTCAACGAGTTGTTTCCAAAAATTAAATAGGATGACATGGACGACATTTGGTTTCAACAGGACGGTGCAACTTGTCACACTGCCAAAGTTACAATCGAACTTTTGGCTACCGTTTTTGAAAATTGAATAATCAGCCGAAATTCCCATATCAATAGGCCGCCTCGGAGCTGTGACTTAAGCCCGTTGGACTATTTTTTGTGGGGAGCCGTTAAGGACAAATGCTATGCGAACCATCCAGAGCCGATTGATGCTTTAAAACTCGAAATCGAAGTTCCCATTCATGAAATTGGAGCCCAAACAATCGAAAATGTGCTTAAAAATTGGGTTGATCGAATGACCTACTGTAAAACCAGTCGTGGCAGTCATTTGAACGATATTATTTTTCATTCATAAATGACAATGTTCAATCTTCAAAATAAAAAAAAAAAGTTTGAAAACATATTGATTCACTTTTTTTATAGCCGATTCAAGAAGCAAATTTTACATGGCCCACCCTATAGATAAATAATTCGCGCGCACACTTCTGTTAGGTGTTTGGTCGAGCTCCTCCTTCTAGTTGTCGTGCGCATCTAAACTTTTTTTTGGACCACCCTAATATCGCAAATATAATTTTTTTGTCATAAATATGGAATTGACACCCAATTTTCATAAATGAAAATGCTTGATGATTGGCGGTTTTTTTAAGGCGTTAACAACTCCGAAGTCCTAGCGCTAGCTAAGTCTTTACAATTATTTTCGCAGAAAACTAAAGCCCCGAAACATTATTAAATTCTGGCACAACACGTTTTAAATACACCAATTTATATATAGACAAGTTATAGCTACATAAATTTTTGGTGCAATTCAAAACAAACCCTGAAGTCATTTATAATGTCAGATGAAATCCGATCCAAAATTTATTGTTGTTTCCAAAGGACTCATTTTTTTTTTATACTCGTATATGCTTCGTTGAAGACTTCTGGGGCAAAAATTTTACAATATTTTGAGTATTTTAAATTTTTGGAAGAAAGTTGTTGCAAGGCTTTACTAGTATAACTTCGTACGATTGCGTCGAACCATTTACAACAAACTTGCCTTATAAAGATCGCCTCATAAAGACTCTTCACATAAGCTTTCTAATATGCGATGGATTTTTCCAACTTTTTTTATCGCCTCCGATATACTTGCACATACATACATACTTACGTAATTCATATTTAGAAAGCTCAATTGAATTTGCTTAGAAATAATATTTCTGCACTCATCCGTTCTTATACTAACCATTGTTTTATTTACATACATCTAAATGCATATCAAATTCCAATACATACACCCCATGATCAAGAATGTAAAAATCTTACCATAACCACCGGGGCACCCCAATGCTTGCTTAGGGTGAAATGAAAAAGAAAAATTAGCTACAAGCACTACTACTTCTGCCATTCATACGTACAAATCCGACACATTTATTACATCCAACGGAAAGCAATCCGCTAAGCCGTTAGTTGGATATGTTAGGTGATTTGCAGTCCGCCATGTCTGGGCAGTCACTTTAACGGCTGCGACCACCCGCCGCTAGGCAATGTAATGTAATAAAATAGAATTTTTTGTTCATCACTCCCCATTCCTCACCACATATGCAACCACACATCGGGTTTTTTCGGCATTTGGTTTTACAAGCCACATTCGCAAGCGCCGCAAATGTGTTTATGGCGAAATTGCAGCACTCCCAGATTGCCCGGCAGCAATAATGCTTAGACGCTGCGTGCAATCATAGCCACTGTACAATAGTGCATACATTCATACATACACACATACATACGTAGTACACTGACAAACATATATATAGTATATGAGCTCTTCGTTTTTGTATCATAACTTGCCGCCAACAACCGATATCCCTTTACCCAAAACACTTTCACACATACATACGAGTATGTACAAGTGCGTTGCTGGGCAAGATAATAGTGTATTTCTAAAAATCTCAGACCTTCAGTACTCTACCCATTTGACCATTTCGTTTGGCCATTTTATTTGTAAATTATATTGATGTTTGAAGGGCCAAAACTGACCGTTTGGGCCAGAAATTATGAGCTCAAATAGGGCAATGAAAATCGGATTAATGTGAAGTAGAGAGTAGAGCATGAAGAGAATGAACTAAGAGCAAAAAACATTGGGTAGTCGAAGCACTCACTAGCACATTTCAGCAAAATTTAAAACAATTTTTTGTTGCTTGTGAAAACTTATTCCATCAGAGCTCTATTGAATTCTATTTCATTGCATTAGGGTGTACAAGGCGTGGTGTATGAACAAATGGTGGATGTGCCAAAACATGTCAGCCAGCATCACACAGTTTTGTCAAGTGATCTACGAATTTCTGCAATATTCTAATCGAACTCGATGGATGCCCTTTCTATGGGTAAATTCAGGCCAATTGAAGTGAGTTACCTGCCTCAAACTTATAAATGTTAATAGATGTGATCAGCGTCATTCGAATGGTCAGGCGGTTGTATTAGGCCATTCCAGAGGTTCATAAAATAATTTTCAGGGGATCAACAGGCATCACTTCCGTAAGTAGCTTGCTCGTGCAAGGATGTGTGCCAAGAACTTTTCTCAAAATTGAAAGAGTAATAATCGACAATATCGTCATGGTCTGGACTTTATGGCAGGTGAAGATTGTAATCCCCCATCTCAACCCTCGAAGCCATTGGCACATCATTAAAGGTGTGTGTCTTGCCCTTGTCTTAAATGTAAGCCAAAACTATTCTCATTTTCCACTTCTCGGTGACTGCCTGCTGCAAACTGGGCAGTTACTTGATAGTAGATCACCGCATGGTGGCTGGTTCCCTTCCCATCAAATACAATCCTGATGGGCGTTCACATCTATCTCCATTTTTGACCAACTTCTGCACTGTCGAAGACCTTTTTTGAAGCGTAATACCTATATGTAGTATTTACATTGCCGAATGGTGTGACCACATGCACAGAATATATCGATAGATTATCTCACTAAAGACAACTAACGAAAATAGTAAGATGAACGTGTAGTGGAAGTACGTTCCAGAATAAGACGATTTGCTTCTAATGAAACACCCTATTTATTGTATAATAAATACTCGTACACCTACGCATAAGTATGTAGAGCCGTAATCTACGTATTGATGTGGGCGGGCTGTTCCTACACTTGCATTAGGGCGGCTGCCAATAAAAGAGATATATTTATTGGATTTGAGGAATATTGCTTTAGCTCATTTATTTACTTCACCCCTACAAATGTACTTAATTGAAATATTGATGTAAAGCTACAATCCAAAATATAATTGTACTTATAACCAGAACAAAACCAAGTCCCAAAGAAATAAAGCTCTTCGCGCAATTTTGATTTGTAACTTTTAGCGAATTTATTGCATTCAAATTAAACTTGAAGTTTTTGTATTTAATATAATTCAATGCAATATACTTGAATTCAGTCAAATTACTAGCTCTCAACCTGAAAGCATTTGCAAGTACCGAATCTTGAAACCGACAAAAAAACTTTGATAGTTAAATGAAATTTGTTTGTCTTGCGGAAGCTAAAAACTAAAATAATGACGATTGAAAAAGAGTACAGGGTCTTTCGAGTCTGAGTTTTTCTTCTAACAGATTTATTTTTATTAGCTATCACATTTTGATGGCATCTCTATTGGCAAATGTTAAATAAAAAATCCGCAATTTACCAAAGGGTCAATGTTTTTTAATCGAACTGGGTACGCAGCAACTAAGCCTTTCTTCACTACCACCTGGCGAATTTTGCGCAAGAATATGGACTTTAAGTCTCACAAGCTTCAGTTCGCGCAAGAATTGAACCGACTATCATCTACATAGTCGCCAATCCCTTGGATGAAATATCCAAGCAAACCCATATAATTTGTCTCACAAATCGTCTTCTCAGGAGAAGCTCATTTTCATTTGAACGAGTACGGTAACTCCACGACAATATGTTGAAGCTTCTTCTCGCGCTACCTTTTGGTGCGCATTGTTGTCCAGGTGTCCGAGGGTAATTTTTCTGCAAAAATGCAGCCGAAAATGTGTTTACTGTCGGCGGATCGTAGTCCGATTTCATCTCAACAATGTTTTTTGGGCATGGATATGGAGATTGATTATAGGCCTTATTAATCGACAAACACATCAATCGGTTAATAGAATAGCAAAATCTGTTTCAAGAAATAATCGAATACCATTAGTTAACTGACTAACTGTTCACAATCGAACAGTTATTCGCTTTCGACTAAATTCTAACATCAATTTGACTATTCGAAAGGCAGTTTTCTTTCATTATTTCATAAGTTCTTATTTTGTGAATGGCCTTCAAATGGGTTGTTAAAGACTATGAGAAATTAGTGTAGGCCATATTTTTTCATGTGTGCTGCACTTGATTTCTTTAAAAAAAAAAAAAAATAAATTGGCGCGTACACTTCTGTTAAGTGTTTGGCCGAGCTCCTCCTCCATTTGTGGTGTGCGTCTTGATGTTGTTCCACAAATGGATTCTTGATTCTTGACACTTGATTTCTTTAACGTCTTCGGAAATGGAAGGAAAGTCCACATACAACTACGCTTACGAAAATTCATTTTGAACGAATAGAAGTAAAAATGCTGTTGTTTAAATAGGGACAATTTTTATTTAAAAAAATTTTACTATTTGAATAATGGCAGTTTGTCATTAATGTAATCAAACGGTCGATCTATGCTATTCGAGTTTCAATCAATTCAAAAGTTCGAATAATAGAACAGTCGTATAACCGATTGCTGGCAGAAGTTTTATTATAGATGATATATAATTTAAACTAATATAAATATAAATACATAGTGCGACATGCCACACAGTTAAGGAGATAATACATTTTTTACAAATAAAATCCCTGGAAAAAATTATTTCACAATATTCTGCCGGAGTTTGGCCATTTTGATGTCAATATCGCCCTATTAAACGCTTTTCGGCTTATTTTTTGATATACCTAAGATACTCGTATAGTGTCTGTGAATAAACCACAAATAATTGAGACTTTGGCAGATAACATTGGCCGGCAAAAGTCGAAACCCATTTATGCCTAAAAGCACTTTGATTGCATTTTCTAAGTTTCCTGTAAGGGCAATAAAAATATTGGGTAGTCGAAAAAGTCTTTTCGTATTTCTAATCAAACTTCAACTAATTTTTTTTTTTATACTTGTAATGAACTTTATTAAACCAAATATGCAGCATTTTGGTCGACCACATTTTGCCATTTTTCTCCTAGAGACATTATTCCATCAGTGTAAAACTTTTGTGGTTTCTCGGCGAAAAACTGCGACAAGTAATTTTTACAGACTTCTCTTTAAGGGAGTTCTGCATTGACCGAAACAAATGGTGGTCCGATGGTGCGAGGTCAGGGCTATATGGTGGATGCATCAAAACTTCCCAGCCAAGCTCTCCCAGTTTTTGCCGAGTCATCAAAGATGTGTGTGGCCTAGCTTTATCCTGATGGAAGACGACGCCCTTTCTGCTGAACAGTTCTGGCCGTTTTTTTTTTTTCGATTGCTTGCTTCAATCTCATCAGTTGTTGACAGTAAAGTGTAGAATCAATCGTTCGAGCAGGCTGGAGCAGCTCATAGTGGGTGATTCCTTTCCAATTCCACCAAACACACAGCATAACCTTTCGAGGCGTCAATCCTGGCTTTGCGACCATTTGTTGAGCTTCATCACCCTTGCACCATGATGTTTTTCGCACATTACACTTTTCGTCTCCTGTTACCATTCGCTTCAGAAATGGTTGGATTTCATTTCGTTTCAGCAAATAATCGCAGATGTTAATTCGGTCCATTAAATTTTTCACAGAAAATTCATGTGGTACCCAAACATCGAGCTTCTTTTTGTAACCAGCCTTTTTTAAATGATTCAAAACCGTTTGCTGATGAATGTTTAGTGCCTTGGCGATGTCATGGCGGTTTATGCGACGGTGCTGTTCAATCTTTGCCATAATTTCATCGACTTTTTCAACGATAGGTCGACCGGAGCGAGGTGCATCTTTCACATCGAAATTTCCAGAACGGAAGCGAGCGAACCATTGTTGTGCTACACGAACTGATACAGCATCGTCTCCATAAACTTCACAAATTTCATTGGTGGCTTGCGTGGCATTCTTCCCTTTTTTATACAAAAATTTCGAAATATAGCGAATTTCTTCATAATTTTCACTCATTTGTGAACAGCTATAACTTTTTTTCAACTTCTCCGAATGTAATTCTTTTTTTTTGTTAAATGAAGCTTAAAGTGTCACCTTTCTAACACCATATGAAGTGACACAATGTGATTGGTAGCACTGGAGATAGATGACTCCAACGACATCTATTGACGAAATACGAAAAGACTTTTTCGACTACCCAATATGCATGCGGCTAAAAACACGTCAAGTGTAAGCGCCTAGAAACTGCACCGTTTCAATTTTGATAAATTTGGTAAAGATACATGCCTTACCATACAGAAATATAAATTGTGCAAAAGGGAGTGAGGAATTTTTTTCAGCGGGACAATGAAGTATATCAAAGTTGTGGAAAATTTATTTTATTGTACATACGAGTATATATAAAAGTAGTGACATGAACTGTATAAATATTTTTTTAAATACAATTCCGTAAAAAAAAATTGTTTTCCACTATATGTATTTGCTTATGAATTACAGTATATTTTCTTGATTAAAAGCTTTTATTATAAGTTCAAAATTAGAAAAGAATCGCGCAAAAACAACATACAGTTAATTTCGAGTCAATCAATCAACATTTATTCGAATCCAGTCAACTTGAGAAATTTAATTTCGAGAAATTGAGACAGCTATAGCTTTTTTTAACGACAAAACTATTAAGGCAGTTAGTAAATCTACACCCTCTTCACCAACTAAAGTAAAAAATGACTACATACCTGATACGATAAAAAAGAAACTAAAACAAAAGAGAAAGCTAAGGAAGAAATGGCAGACAACATGATTTCCAGACGACAAGAAAGAGCTAAACAAATTGGGAAAAGATATAACAGACATACTTCAAAAGGAAAAAGACAAACAACTTAGCAATTATCTCAAAAATATTGACGCAACAAAATCCTCAAACTACACACTTTGGAAGGCGACGAAAAAAGTGGTGGGCGCCACAATACATTTACCACCAATAAAAACAGCTAAAGAGAAATGGGCCCGAACCTCTTCAGAAAAAGCAACGGTCTTAGCTCAACATTTTAAAGATACTTTTGAAAATAATAATAACGACATAAATCTTACTTATGCAGCAAAGGAGAATAAGCTGCAAATTAAAAAAATCACACTTACGGAGATAAAACAATTAATAAAAACTCTAAAGAACAATAAATCGCCTGGATACGATCAAATTTCGGGATCAATTATGAAGCATATACCTGACAAGGCAATAATTCATCTAAGAAATATTTTCAACGCTGCTATAAGTCTCAAATATTTCCCTAGTACCTGGAAAGTAGCTGAAATTATAGCGATCCCGAAACCTAACAAAAACGCTACACTAGCGACATCATATCGACCAATCAGCCTACTACCGACAATATCAAACATTTTCGAAAAAATATTATTTGACCAGATAAATCCTATTATAACAAGCATGAATCTGATACCTCAACACCAATTTGGATTTAGGAAAAACCATTCAACAATCCAACAGATTCATAGAGTAGTTCACAAAATTAATGATGACCTGAATAAAAAAAGAGTGTGCATGTCCATATACCTCGACGTAGCTAAAGCTTTTGACAAAGTGTGGCACCCTGGGTTACTCCATAAATTAAAAACACAGCTACCTAATGACTTTTACCTTATGCTTAAGAGTTACATCCAAGGCAGGAAATTCTTTGTTAAATATAACGACGCATGTTCAGACATTCAACCTATGAACGCAGGCATCCCGCATGATTGCAACATTTGCGGATGACACAGTCCTCATGGTATCTCATAAAGATACAAAAATCGCAAAACAAAATTTACAAAACGAATTAAATGTGACATTAAACTGGTTCAAAAAATGGAACATCGAAATTAACGCTGACAAAACAATACAAGTAAACTACACAAACCGAAGGACAACCATTGAACCAGTTAGCGTTGGTAATTCTGACGTGAATATTGACACCAAAGCTAAATACCTGGGTATTACGATCGACTCGAAATTAAACTGGCAGGAGCATATAAAGAAAAAGCGAAATGAAGTTAAAAATCGTTTTAAGAAATTGTACTGGCTACTTGGACCTCAGTCCAATCTATCACTGCAAAATAAAGTACTTATTTATCGAACGATAATTGCTCCAATCTGGAAATATGGAATTGAGATTTGGGGCACTGCTGCAAAAAGTAATCTAAGTATACTTCAACGAGTCCAGTCTAAAATACTTAGGACCTTAACTAATGCACCTTGGTACATACCTAACGCAGATATCCATCGCGACCTTGACATCGATACTATTGATGAAACAATACAAAGCGCTAGCAGAAGGCACATAAATAGATTATTAACGCACACAAATCCTATGATGAGAAGACTACCAAATAAAGAAAAATCTACCCAAAGTCGGCTTAACCGTCAAACACCAACAGATCTTGCAAAATCCTTGTAATCAATTGTCAACTAATCGTATTTGTCATTGTTATTATTATTATTAGAAGGCCATTACGCACTGCGACCAGAGTTGATCTATTGTGCAAGACCTATTTTTGTAACCCTAGAGTTTAAGGCTTTTTATAAATTTTAGCACTATTGTGGGTTTGTTGTTCCAAAGATTACATGGAGATACTACGATACCACCAAGGTGGTGAAGTCTTTTTCTGCCCAGCGCAGGACATTCACAAAGCACATGTTCTGAGCTTTCTATATCCATTTCGCAAAAGCGGCAGACATTGGTCTCTGATAGACCAATGTTATTTAAATGATACCTCAGGCTGCAGTGAGGTATCCTGTTAAAAGACGCAGATCTACTCTGTTTAGTGAGAGTAGCTTGTCTGATATTCCTTTGTTGGGACTAAGAAATTGTTTGGCTTGACGCTGACCGGCACAATTTAGCCAGTGTGCAGCAAATTTCCTTTCTTCCCATTTCCTGAGGAATTCATTAATGTGGCTTTTCGTGAGTCCACAGAAAGGCTCAGGACCAGTAAGTTGCATATTTGCTCCTTGTTTTGCGAGGTCATCAGCCATTTCATTCCCCTCATGCCCTTCATGTCCCGGAATCCAGACTAGAGTTACTGTGTTGAGGTTTCCTAACATGTTGAGAAGGTTTAGGCAATCATTTACCAATTTAGAGGTGATAGTTGTTGATAGAAGGGCTTTTAGAGCCGCTTGACTATCTGAGAGTATGTAGATGTGAGTACCTCTCATTTTCCTGCGAAGGCATTCTCTCACACATATTTCAATGGCATGTATTTCTGCCTGGAATATTGTTGGGTAGAGTCCCATCGGAATCGATTTTTTAAATTTAGGCCCATTGATTCCTGCCCCTGCTCTACCATCTTCCAGCTTGGACCCATCAGTGAACCATAATTGAGATCCAGGCTTGAAATTGATAGAATTAGTTCTCCAAGTTGTTCGTTCATTAATAATAATTCGGAAGTTTCTGTAGAGAATGGGTTTGGGAGATATTGTATCCACCCTGTGTAGTATAGGAGTGTGTCGAAAGTCTTCTAAGATCTTTAGATGTCCTCTCATATCTCCACTTTTAAGATCGGCGTTGCCTTTTAGTCTTAAGGCACTCAATCTTGCTTCTTTTTCAATTAAGATGGGAAGCGGTGGTATACCTAGGAGCACGCCCAAAGCGTCAGTTGGGCATGTTTTCATTGCTCCTGTTATACCGATGCAGATGAGGCGGTACAATTTGTTAAGATCGCTTGCCGCCTTTCGTTGCTTGACTTTGGGCCACCATGCTATGGAAGCATAAGTGACTATAGGCTTAACAACTGTAGTGAATGTCCAGTAGGTCATTCTGGGGCTGAGCCCCCATGTTTTACCAAAAAGCCTTGTGCAGGCATAGAATGCCCTTGTGGCTTTTACAGTAACTTTCTCAAGATGCGAGTTCCAGGTAAGCGCTTTGTCAAGGTTGACCACTTTGTCATTGTTAACCACTTGTTTTTTAATAATATGTATATATTTCTTCTAATTGAGCTTGGGGGCATTGGCCCTTCAATATCACTCTCATTCCATCGTTTTGTAAATCAAATTACTTATTGTCTAACGGCAGGTGTAATATTTTATGGAAGAAATACAAAAAACAAAAAAAAAAAAAGAAAGGTGCGGTTACAGTTTTCGGTACGGTATGCATTTTTAAAGTTTCTGCAGTGGCTTGCAAGTCATCAGATCTATAGAACTTTTATTCATTTCTTTTGAAACAAAGGTATTATGGTTGCCACATATTTAATAATGTAATATTATTTTAATTTTCTTTTCAGGTAAGTTTCACTATGGATTTATCTACGTATACCATAAAAAGGATTTATGTGAGTTGAATTTGAATTAGCAACAAATTAAAAATTCTTCAAGAAATTAAATGAACCAGGAGTTCAGTAAATTCTTGGAATCTATTCTATAAAATCCCTTTGAAATTTAAATGTTGAAGTATTGAAAATTTCGAGACGAAGATTCGAAAAGCTACATACACTTTGTAGCCTGGTGAAGAAAATTGCATTCCTTGACTTTATTTAATAGCAATAAATTTTGCTATACTTTCCGCTACTAACCAATGTAAGTAAAAAATAAAGCAAAAATCCTCAAGAAATGTGAGTGTAGTGTGCAAGAAGAGCGAACAGCAGCGATTTAAAAATCTAAATTCTAAAAAAAGGTTTGCGTACGCCTCCAAGCGTGCGTTATGCCAGCGCATTCGAGGCGAAACGACCACAGCAGCAATAATATGCAAAAATGTTATAATAGTAGCAGACACTTAACCTATGACCTGCTTGGAAATTCTTACGCCACATAACTGTTGTTGCTGTTCTTGTTATATATCTGTGGGGACGTGAATGTGCCACACATATACATATATTAGGCCGGGTCGATTTGTGGGGAGGCAAAAAAATCACCCATTGCTCTGTGAAAATCATATTCTAGGGATCAAAATAAGAAACTTTGCCGAAGGATCCATACTATACCTCTAAAACGAATTCTGATGTCCCCCAATTTGGGTCGAACTTTTTAGTTTCTTTTCTGATGTAAAGGCCAAAAATGGTGATATTTTGAAATGATTGTATGGGGAACCCCCCAGGGAGTTCCAGGGGGTGTGCCACTGGCATGGGTGGATCGGCCATCCAAAGTTAGTGGGGGTCGGTCATACATTTGGACTCGATTGGAGCACTCTAAATGGGTCAAAGTGGGATTTTTCGTTCGACCCAAATTGGGGTACATCAGAATTCGTTTTAGAAGTATGGTTTCTTCGACAGAGTTTCTTAGATTTTCACAGAGCAATGAGCGATTGTTAAATCGACCCGCCTTAATATATATATATATATATTACTATTAACTTCTTTATTCAAATAAAAGATACAAACTTAACAAACTATAAACTTAGTAACCAAAAATTGCTTTGCGTGTTAATCGATTCAAGGTTCTGAAAACTCTGGTTTCAGTTAAGAAAAAATGATTATTCAAAAAGTTCTTGCGACAAAACTGCGAAGAAGAAAACCAAAAGAAATTCATGAGAACTTCCTTACGAATACTGGTGTTGCCGCATTGAATTGTTCAGTGTGTTCCCACATATCCACCAGCCAATATAATATATTTGTTATGGGCACAAAAGGCTTTTGCTAGCAACCAGTAGTGCATTAAAAGAGCAACATTTTGTTGCTTTTCAATTCGCGGCAAGATAAATAGGCGGTTTGTAAATTCAGAAAGGCGAAGAAAAAATGCATCTACTATGGCATGCTTTTGTACATTTTTGTTTCCGCATTTATTGCAAAGTACTCAAATACCTGCTTATTTCGTGCAAGATGAAGTGCATATAAATTCTTTTGTATTCAGCTTTTGCTCAGAGCTTTGCCTGCCTTGGGTGTTTCCTGCTATTTATTGTGCATATGTATATAAGCAATATTTTTATTTTTCCTGTCCTTACTATGCTATGCTCGTATTGACAATAAACTGGGTATAACACATTTTTATATTTTATCCTTATTCTCTCGCTCCGTCGAAGTGCTCGGCTGCATTTTTTATGTCGCTCTTGAGACATTCATTGTAGCGAATTTATTGGAAACTACATTGTGTTTAATGCTCGCAGCAGCATAACTGTCACTGTAACGCGCTTTTCATTCTTCTTATGTACAAGTACTGTAGTAAGTCTTTTCGGTTTCCAATGGCAAAATACTTTAGAATTTGTCTTCCTCCGTTTTTCCGGGTCAGTAGTTGATGCGCCGTAAGAGCCACGAGTGTTATAAAGTGTGCGCCTTGGAGCTTACCTTTATTCCTATTCAACTCTTTCGATTGCTTTCTTACAGAAAAAGTGCTCAAGTAGTGGTATAGTCGTTTCAAAGAAACAGCTGGTGAGCAATTTTCATTTATACAAATATATTATTTTATTTAAAGAAAAAGGCATTCAGTGGTTGCTGAAGAAATTAGACCTTCAATTTGATAAATTCGCATACATTTTATTATTAACCCTAAAAGGCTCCTAAACAAAAAATCACACTTGGTGCCATTCGAATTAGTTTTACCAAAATGTTCAAGCAAGGCCACTGGCCGACGATTTTTCGGTAGATCTTGACGATGACCCTTGGAAGCAGGCCCGTGCGCACGGGGAGGTTTGCAGGGTGCAAACGCTTATGGTAACATTTTTTGAAAACCCCCCTAAATCTGAGGGTCTGCGCATGGGCCTGCTTGGAAGAGTTATAAAATTAATTATTTATCACTCATAAATGTCACAGTTTTTTTTTTCTTTTTAATTTTTTATGGAGGTTACAGTTTTAAAATTGTAAAAATATGTACAACCGACTAAATATTTTCAAAATAACTCTGAAATTCTTGGGCCCGGAATCAAAAACAAATAATTTGAAATTGTATTAAAAAAAGATCCTTTCCGTATACAGCGAGTTTTGAAAATAGAATAGCTTAAGGTACTAATAATTCGTTACAAAGCTACTTTGACAAAAATTCTTAACTGCTCTCAAAGCTATAGTAGTTATTAATTTGTAAAAACAATGCTCCAACATATTGCCCAGACTTTTTTATACTTGTGCGTCTTACGCGATAGCTCTCGTCTATAATCTTGAAGTCTTACAAATGAAGTCGCCTTTAAAACTAATGAACATTATAAATTTTGGTCCATATGGACCGCTCTTCAATATATTTAAATTACCCTTAGCACCTAAAAATGTCCGTAGTCGTATACAAAAGCTTTGATGCATGGGAAGCATAAGTGAAAGCTTTTATGTAAAAGCTCGAGCAATAGTGACGCCTACAAACACTGTAAGCTTTAAAGTTACTTAATTCACCTAGCGAATTTTAAAATGAAGCTTTCTCGAAAACTGAAATAATTGCTAGAATCTCAAAAGTTTTAGCTGATAGATTCCCTGATGCTGGAGAGTCAAAGTCATCCGATTAAGCGTTCATGTAAATACACGAGCAATAGTTTTTTTTTTCAAACGATATCGCCTTCCAATCAAACGCATGTTATCAGGCAAGTAAGGAAAGCTTTAAAACTTAAATGTATTCTAAAGCTCTTTCGCCTCTTGTGTAGACTAACTTTCACTCATAAACCAATGAAAGCTACGGAAAGTGCAAGAGCTCTGTAATTTGTTTCCAAAAACTATTGAAGCTCTGTCAAAGCCATTTAAGCTTTGCTCTTTATTAAAAACCTTTCTAAAAGTTCTAATCTCTTGAATTAAAAATCAAATACGTACTTAAATCCTTTATATTATTACTAACATTGGTATTTGTTTTTTTTTCATATCTAGTTTATTATCTTAAGCTTTTCGCTATTTTAAAAAAGTCGCCTGTTTTCTCTGCCGGCATCCCTTTCATTTAGTTTTTACTTTGACGTTTTTCTTTCTTCTTCTTCTCAATTTAACAAAGCGCGCCAGTCGTTTCTTTCTCATGCTAACCGGCGCCAGTTGGACACACCAAGTGAAGCAAGTCCTTCTCCACCTGATCTTTCCAACGCTGAGCAGGCCTTTCTCTTCCGCTGCTACCACCAACTGCTACCACATCGAATTCTTTCAGAGCCGGAACGTTTGTATCCATTCGCACGACATGACCCAGCCAGCGTAGCCGCTGGATCTTTATTCGCTGCGCTATGTCTATGTCGTCATAAAGCTCATACAGCTCATAGTTCAATCACCTGCGATATTCGCCGTTGCTAACGTGCAAAGGTCAAAAATCTTCCGCAGAATCTTTCTCTCAAACACTTCAAGCGTCACTTCATCGGATGTTGTCATGATGAGAGCCTTGTAGAGTGTTAGTTTTTGCTCATTTGCCTACTTAGTCCAAAGAAGCACTTGTTGGCAAGAGAGATTCTACGTTGGATTTCAAGGCTGTCATTGTTATCGGTGTTAATGCTGGTTCGTAACTATATGAAGCCTTTTACAACCTCGAAATCATAACTGTCAGCAGTGACGTGGGTGCCGATATACGAGTGCGCCGACTGTTTGTTTGATGACAAGAAGTACTTCGTTTTGCCCTCTTTCACCACCAGATCCATTCGCTTTTCCTCTTTATCCAGTTTGGAGAAGGCAGAACTAACATCGCGGTTGTTAAGGCCGATGATGTCAATATCATCGGCATACGCCAACAATTGTACGCTCTTATAAAAATTGTGTCTGAGCACTTAAATTCTCCGGCTCGTACGATGCTCTCTAACATCAGGTTAAAGAAGTCACACGACAGCGAATCACCCTGTTTGAAACCTCGTTTGGTATCAAACGGCTCGGAGTGGTCCTTTACCAATTCTGATGGCGCTGCTGGTATTGTGCAACGCCATCTTGCATAGCCGTATTAGTTTTGCGCGCGTACCAAGTTCAGACATCGCGGCATACAGGTAACTTCTTTTTGTACTGTGGAATGCAGCTTTGAAGTCGACGAAAAGATGGTGTGTGTCGATTCCCCTTTCATGGGTTTTTTCCAAGATTTGACGTAATGTGAATATTTGGTCGATTGTGGATTTTCCAGCTCTAAAGTCATACTGAAAACGTCCAATCAGTTGGTTGATGATGGGTTTCAGCCTTTCACACAATGCGCTCGCTAGAACCTTATAGGCGATATTTAAAAGACTAGTCCCGCGGATTGTGCAGGCAGAGCACACTTAAGTTCCAATCGGCAGGCATTCTTTCACCCCACAATATTTTTTATGATCTGATGCATGCACCTTTCCAGCTCCTCGCCGCCATGTTTGAATAGCTCAGCCGACAGTCCGTCGGCGCCCGCGGCTTTGTTGTTCTTTAGACGCGTTATTGCTATTCTCACCTCGTCATGTCGGGTAGCGGAAGGACAATTCCGTCGCCAACGATTGGGGTATCAGGATCTTCACATTCTCTGTGATATGAACAGCTATCACTATTTAACAGGTTCTAGAAGTATATATATATATAACTGGCGCGTACACCCTTTTTGGGTGTTTTGCCGAGCTCCTCCTCCTATTTGTGGTGTGCGTCTTGATGTTGTTCCACAAATGGAGGGGCCTACAGTTTCAAGCCGACTCCGAACGGCAGATATTTTTATGAGGAGCTTTTTCATGGCAGAAATACACTCGGAGGTTTGCCATTGCCTGCCGAGGGGCGACCGCAATTAGAAAAATGTTTTTCTTAATTTTGCTTTCCCTGAGATTCGAACCAACGTTCTCTCTGTGATTTCCGAATGGTAGTCACGCACCAACCCATTCGGCTACGGCGGCCAAAGTGTCGAGAAGTGTCCCTTCATTATTTAAGTATGATCTGGATGTCGATATGTAGAAGGGCACACAAGTGGGGAAAGTTACTGATCGCCATTAACTTGGAGGTGGCGAGGACGTTTCTATTGTGTATAGTTCAAGCGGCTCACAACTTCCGGGTTTAGCCTAAGTATCCCGATTTAGTTTCATTAAGTCTTATATTCTTTGTTCTAGTGCAGGTTTTTATTTTGTTAATCGAACCCTGTAGCTTTGGAGTGGATACACTCTCGTTTTCACCAACAGCGAGTACACGTCTATCACCGGATAATGTCGCTATTTTGCAAGATTTTGGGACCGGTATATCAGAAGTGTACAACAGGTACAGAATAAGCCCAAGAATACCGCCTTGAGGAATGCTGGCATTGAGTTTCTAAATGCTGATTATAATAACGCCGATATAAGAGACCAGTAAACTCATCGGAAGTAGTGTCTTGTAGGTTTGTACAATAGATCAGTCACTCATGACTTTACCGAAAGCCAAATGTTGTTTTTTCCAACAGATTTTTTTATCGTGTGGACTATTCTATGAATTTGATCTGTCGTAGAATGTTTTTCTCTGAACCCAAACGGAGTAATGATAATGGGCGATATGAGGTTGCCTCATTGGCATTTTGGAGCTTTTGAAATTTTCAATTAATACACTGTTTTTAACTTTTCTCCTTAAGAAAACATTTGACACGCGAGGGATGAGTCAAATCGGCTTATAGTTTAAAAAGCATATCCTTTAAAATATTTAAGCTTCAATAACTTTTTAAGCCTTCATAAATTCCACATAAGTTTTGTGGGTTATTTTTTAATTTGCTTTGCGATAAGTAGACCAACTCATATAAGTGAATATAACCAATCTACAATATTATCGAAGACGTCACTGGTCGTCATTCTTACCGCGCTTCGACCTTTTTGCACCCACTCCAGACATTTGGCAGAGCTTTTAATAATCACTGCGAAGGCTGAGCAATGGCAGCGTGGCACCTGCCATGTAGATGTTCAGCTTTGACGAGGAAACAGAAGAGCATTCTGAGAGCGTTGGAATACAATTCGCATCTTTTTTTACTATTTGCTCAACTTTATTAGTACTAAAATGGCAGTTAGTTACCACTTGGGCTATGAGGCTCTTCGTTTCCATCATAGGCTGACCGTGGCTTAATAATTTCATAGTTTTTACTATAAATTGTTTACCACTCAACGTGGAAAAATGTGTTACAGGAAAATGCAAATGCGTGGGGAAGCGCAACAATCACGCACAGAACAATTGCGACTATAATTAAATTCTACGGTTTTGCGCGGGAAAAGAATTCACAAAATGCGAAATACAGCAGAGAAGGAAGAAGCAGCAAGTAATTCAAAAATGTGCAACACGACAACAGTTATGTATATTTAGAAAATGCAATGTGCTTTTAAAAATTGTCTAAATATTGCAAGGCGGCAGTGAGGCAATACAAACGTTGACTTTATTGTTCTATACAAATAACTGGTTTGGCGTTGTTTGATAGAATTCGTTTTATGTTTTGTTTTTTGTTTGGTTGTTGTTGCTGCTTTATTGTACTATGTATTCCTGAATTCATTTAAGGTTGGAATTATTGTTGTCGCTTTTCATGTATTGTATTTGTACACGAGCTGTTGCCTGCATGTTGCCACACTTACACGCCGCGATATCTGATATCATTGTTGTTGCGCACAAATATTTGTTCACAATTTGTACAAATATTCACATTGCATGGCAAAGAATTGATCAACAACAATAACACAAAATACAACACCTACCAAATCCATCTACTGAGAGCGCAGAGCGCAGGATGTGGAATTAAACAAAAATGTCCGAATGCACTAAAGAAAATTGCAGTCAGCTGTTGGCTGACGTTTGTCGTTGACATTGGTGCTCTGTGTACTCGTACAAATGTTTGTTGCATGTTGCAAAAATTGTGGTGACATCTGCGGCTGCATTTAAATGGCCGGCGAAACCAAAAGTAAAAGCAAACAGCTAAATGTACTGTAGCTAGTGTGCTGAGAGCTGTGCGAATTGCAAGCAACAACAATTGCCAGTTGTAATAGTACCAGTGCCAAATACCGTTTTCGAGTTGCGTGTATATTCCAGTCAGCCACAGAAATGACAGCAATGAATTGTCGCATAGCTGCTGCTGGTTGCTGCTACACAACGTTTACTGCCAACAATTGCCTGCTACGCTGAATGTGTTGGCAAAGCAACAATTTTTGCTGTTGCTTTTTTGTTTTTTGCGTTTTTCGCTCTTCTTTGCTTTCCTGCTGAAGCAGTTAAGTGTTTTACAACCATTCACCAATTTTCTGTTGAACCAAATAACCTCCGTCCCCTCTTTCCGCTTTCCATTTGCGGTGCTCGCGCCCTCATCGCCCATCGCTGTCGCTTTGCCGCCGGGTTAGCCACTTTATCGGTCAGGGGGTGCTGCCTATTTTTCGTTTATTGCTTGCCTTGCTGTATTTACTTAGTAAGTGCACATGTGTGAGAAAATGTAAATAGATATGTGTGTGTGTATGTATTTGTTTACTGACGGTAATCATCTGATTTCCCATGCGGCAAAAAAATTTTTTCCCGATCTCCACTCAACATTCAATGCATTCGTTGCACTTTGTCACAATTTATTTTTGGTTGTTATTGTTGTTTCTCAATTATTTCTTGTTTTGTTACTGCCTTCACAATTTGCTTTGTAATTTTATTTTACATGCCGCAATACAAATATATATACACATGTGCATGCCATTGTAATATTTCTACCTGCCAGCTATGCCTTAGCTATGGCACGCCGGGTCGCATACGCAACCTCTGTCGTTTGGGACTGCTACCACTGCTGTTGACAAAGTGGCCAATAATGAAAGTTCATAAATCATGTTTGCTATTGATTTGCAGCATTTGTTGTTGTAGTTTTTGTTTTAAAACAAAGTTGTTTACCTATTAAATAATTGCTGAAATGAAATTCTGCTGTAATTGGTCCACCCAGCGCAGACATTGTATGAAGCGCACTACTAGTTTCGTTAGTCTAGTTTAATTTAAAAGGCGAATATTTACACAAGTATTGTTCAATAAAGCCACTATTATCCAAATTGTCAAAATTGTGTTTTAGGAGTAAGGAACTTTCGATACTTCAAACTATAATAGGATTCCTTTTATACGAGTTCACGGTAAGAAAGCTATTGAGATTCACCTTAATTATTGCAGATTAAAGAGAAGACACCTTCTAAATAGACAAAAGTTTGAGCGCGTAGCCACGTTATTCAACAGCACACTTAGGCGGAAGATGAAGAATCCATAGTGGTGCCACATTTTGGCCAACTTTTTTTCCTTAAACCATTCAGTGTCCCTGCTGATTTTCACCAGTGCCTGTCTCCGCTACCTAAGTAGCGAGTAGCTAATGGAGTCCCGTGGTGGCAAAGATTGTTTATGGTCAATGCAGTGCAACAACCGAGTGAATGAGAGTTTGATTCGTACCGCTCATAATTTTTACAGCTCCTCAGGCGTCTTTGGGCAGATAGGTATATGTTTATCAATAAGCAGTGCCCAGTAGCGCTCCGATTACAGTATATCTTTCCTTATTTTTTCAGAGAGTACACATCTCGTGTTCGCTCCCAATTTAAATTCGGCAACTTCTGCCTTAGAAAATGGCACACTGTTCTTTGTTTAATTTTCTTTTCATCAGCTTGTGAACTAGAAAAATTCCAAAGTAACAGTTTGCAAGGGCCAGATGCACACCAACGCGCTTTTTCCAGGAATAGCTTACTTGCCCATATCATTATTCATAGAAGTGCCTTTCATGCCTTTATTACCCTGAGCTGGAGTTTGTATTGCTTGGCCATCTCGTGAAGAGGTAAGTGGCGGGCCAGCATTTTTTAGGAATCGGAATTGACAAAGCCCAGACATTTAGTTTCCACCTGATTGTAATTGGATATCTTCACTTGGGCCAGATTATGATCTCAGCCTCCATTAGACATATTTAGAATTGTAGTAAACGTGGCGGTGCCTGCTGGAAGGTTAGAACTTCTCTTAAATTGAAGCCACTGCTACTATCACCTGTACGATACTGAAAAAACTGTCTTACATTTCCCATGCGAATGTCTTGTGCCTTGCATTCTTAAACTGTTGATCGCTTGAGAGATATGTGTTGCGATAGATGACATGCCGATATGGCCTCACAAGAGATGACTTGAACAATTATAGCAATGCATTCAAATGGTTTGGTATATCAAGAAGAACAAAAAATACCCCAGCGAAGGAAATGGTGCAATGAGCTAATCATCCAAACTCTTTCCAATTACAAAGCAAAGACCTACATACCAGCAATATTTGCGAATCTTGTGAATCCATTTCCAAATTTATCTCTACAAGCCCCAAAGCCACTTGTTGAGGAATCAGAGAAAATTTAGTAAAGCAAACAAAAACGCTAAAAGAATCTTATATGAAGGGTTATCCAATAACAGTTGTTATGAATGAATGGATTGCGCTATCGAGAGATGATGAACGATTTTTTATGACCGAAATTGGATGGTATTGATCTGGACAACGTTTATATTCAACAAGACGGCGCCACACAAGCAACGAAACTATTGACCTTTTATTGGAAAAGTTTCCGGACCATGTTATCTCTCAAAGAGGTGATCACAATTGGCCACCCAGATCTTGTGATTTAACACCTTGGGACTTTTTTCTTTGGGGCCACGTGAAAGAGAAGGTCTGCGCAAACAGCCCAGGGTCGATTCACGATCTCAAAGATGGAATTCGTGAGGCTATCGAGGTCATAGGGCAGCCACTTTGCAATTCGGTTATGGAAAATTTCATGAAAAGGATATTGTCCTGTAAGCGTGGTCGTGGTGGTCATTTGCCTGATGTTATTTTTCACTATCAACGGCATACCTTCCTCTTTATAATGAAATAAACATCCGACCATTTATTTTAAAAAATTGCATTTTTCTTTGATTTATCAAAATAACACCTCTGTTTGAAAAACCCCTATACATACATATTCATATGTATGTGTTGGTATACGAGTTGATATGTATTTGTACTTTATTGCATTTTTATCGTTAACCATACTTCGTCAATTAAATTTCAAAACCTTTCAGCCGTTGTCCGCAATTCTCTACGCACTCATCTATCATTCACTACCATTTCAATTCAAATATTGATCGTCCATTAATTGCCATGCAATATTTTTCCGCAAATAATTTAAATGGAAATATTAAACATACAGACATGTGCAGATACAATTGTGGAAAATACAGTCGCGCCCATATAAATTGGGGCATTACAAAATTTTAGCACAACTTTTTTAGATGTGAGCGTTCAGATACAAAAAGTTACAATACAAAATTTTAGCACAACTTTTTTTAGATGTGAACGTTCAGATAAAAAAAAATTAATTAATAGCTAATTGAAAAAATTGTTATAAAATTATTATTCAGTATGCAAGGTTAACCATTAAAAATGGAATAATTTGTTTCTGAGAACATGTCTCCTTCCGTAGCACCAAATTTTGCTTGTGTCACTTACCATATCTTAAAATTCGACCTACTTCTGCTTCCGAAAAACCGCAATATTATATGACATATCCATATATCTTATGAAATAAAATCTCTTAATATGTATGTACGCTAATAACTACGAACAGAGTGCTCCGATTTGCACAGAGCTTTTTGCATTTTGACACTAATCTCTCCTGGAAGGTTCTTTTCGACATAAATTGCACAAAACCTACCAAATGGGCGTGACTTTAGCCAAAATATGTTCAGAAAATCATAAATTTTACTTTGAAACTACAACAGAAGTTACTCAATCAATTACTATCACTCGGCATTGATAAAATGTATCATTATTTCTTATTAGTATTAAGATTTCTAAAGCAAAAGGACATTTTTTTTTTAAATTGCTGTGTGTTGAACTCCATTAGCTGAGCCAAATAGAAATAAGAAGGCAAAGCATAGGTGAAAAATGTGTGCTCTCTGATTTTTATTTATTTTATTTATAATAATTTATTCATACAACAAAAAGCATTTCATTATATGAATACACAAACGCAGCACTGAGCACGAGGCCTGCAGCCGATATGATTTTTTATATCTTTGGTTGGTTGGCTTAAGTGGTGATTCTTCCAGAATCCAACTAGCGCTTCCGCACCATTTTGTTGCCACATCCTCGTTACCAACTTGTTTGCCAGTTATTTACAGTATGACTATATCCAGTCTGTGCGGTTCAGGAACCTTATCAGGTTCTTGACATCTGAGCCAGACAGCTGTTCCAGACTCTCGAACAACGGTTTGCCCAGGGATAACATTCTGTCCTTCCATAGGGCAGGGCATTCACAGAGGAAATGGAAGATTGTTTCCTTTTTCTCCGGTTGTTTACAACTGTGACAGTATGTGTTGTGAGGGATGCCCATTTTGGCGGCTTGTTCTCCGATAGACCAGAAGCCAGTTATGACTGCAGTGAGTCTACAGGCGTCCCGTCGTCTCATGTTTATCAATGTCGACGATTGCTTGAGGTTGTAGGTGGGCCATAACATTCTGCTGATCTTGCATTTCGTCTGGTCTCTCCATCTACAATCTGCAATTCGAAGGTATTTTAGGGAAATTGCATTCTTGACCGCACCTAATGGAGTGAATACTGGTGCTGCAAGAACGCTATTCATGGCAGATCCCCTTCTTGCCAGTTCATCCGCTTTTTCATTACCTTCTATGCTCCGATGTCCCGGGTCCCAGATTAAGGTAACTTTATGGTTTTCGCTCAAGGTGGTGAGGCTATTCCTGCTTTGCTCCACCACTTTAGAGGTTGTTGTAGCTGAACCCAGTGCCTGGATTGCAGCTTGGCTATCCGAAAGATTAGCGATACTGCCCTTAAAAGTGGGATCTGCGATTTACAACTGCGAGTTACAACCTGAGGCGGCCTGATGTCAGGAGGGCTCCGTTAAAGGTCAGCCTAGTTTTATCCGCCGGCTGCCAAACCTACCCAATAGGCACGGGTCGCGTTACACCTTGGGTTGAGGGAGTTATTTTAACGAAGTTTACGTCTTGGACCTGTGTAGTTCGCGGGAGACCTACTCTCCTATCTTCCATATCTGGGAGGCGTTCCCCTATCCACCACCTGGGGACGCGCCCTATATGGATAACAGGTTCCCCAAGGGGATACTTATTACTGTTTTTTATTTTGTTCAGGAAGTCAGGAAAAATGATTTCATATTTGTGTTGTTGTATTGTGTTGCTCACTACCCTTTCATATACATAAATACTCCCATATGCTAGTACTTTTAAAAGGAAGTTAGTATAAGTACGGATTTTTATGTCCGCAACTGTATATCTTTAACGTTGAACAGGTTTTGTTTATTTATGGTCTTTATCCGTTTGGCTGCTGCATTAATTCCCATTTAAATGTAGATATAGGTTTTCTAATTGGTAAAAATTTCGTTAATTAACTATTTGAGCTTCACATTAATTAATTACCTGTGTATTCGTATACGGATCTTCAAAAGTAAATAGCAGATTAAATAAATAGGTTTGCGTGTAAGTGATAATTAATTATTTAAACAACCAATTTAGTTATGTGACATTTTAAAGTTCTTTAAAAAACTAAAACGATTGGAAAATTCAGAAAAATCTGAAAGCATCAAATATTTTTTTATTTTCCTAAATATGAAACATTTTCGCCGGCGTAAGGTAACATTTTTATAATCTTGCTATTGGATTGTAATGAGTTGGAATTCTTTGCAGAAAAGAATGTCTAAAAAATATCTGATACATGTATTAGTAATTTTCATTGAAAAAACATAGAATTAGTTTATATATAAGTGCAATTTTTTTCATGGGTACAAAAAGAAAAAAATGTTTTGGAGATGCGGGGCATCGATCCCCGTACCTCTCACATGCTAAGCGAGCGCTCTACCATCTGAGCTACATCCCCGCAATTTAATTTGGGACAAATTGGAAATACGCAAATGAAATATTGTTCAAAACTGAAAAAATTTATACCTTTATTTATGCGCCATGAAATCGACACTTTATTAAAATGCAATGAACGTGCATGCCTTTGACGTTGAAGTGCCAAATAATGCACAGACGTAATGTTTTCGGTGGCACTGACAGATATATACGTACACAGTATGTTCAATAAATAACATAACTTTTCAGATGTAGAATAAAACACGTATCCTACTGTGGTTGAAAGTTATTTTTTATTCAAAATAGTCTCCATTCAACTCGATACAACATTCAGAACGATCAACCAATTTCTGCATGGACTTTTTTATGTCATCTAAGGGAATGTTCTTTAACACCTGTGTCACGGCTGCTTGAATGGCTGGAATATCATCATAAAACGCACCTTTCATGGCAGTTTTCAATTTAGGGAACAGAAAATAGTCGCATGGTGATATATCAGGAGAATACGGAAGGTGGTCGATGACACAAATATGTTTTTGCATCAAAAATTCACGAACATTTTTGGTTTTGTGAGGTGGTGCATTATCATGCAATAAAAACAGCTGTTTCCCCTCTGGATATCCAGGACTTACACGAACAATTCTTGACCACAAATGATGTAAAACTTGTAAATAGTTTTCTCCATTAATAGTTTGACCTTCTGCAATAAATTCCTTGTGTACAATACCCTTGGAATCGTAGAACGTAATCAAAATTGTTTTGATTCTTGACTTCTGAAAACGCAATTTCTTTGCTTTTGGCTCCCTTTTCGTCTCCCATTCTGCAGATAGACGCTTAGTTTCAGGGTCATATTTGAAGCACCATGTTTCGTCACCAGTTATGATCGAATCAAGAAAATCTGGATCGTTTTCAGCTGTTGAAATGATGTCTTTACAATGCTCTACACGACCGATTTTTTGATATTCATTTAATTGGTGTGGAACAAAGCGTGCACAAACCTTTCTTTTACCCAAATCGTCAGTTAAAATTTTCCAAATAGTACCAGTAGATGAATTTAATTCTTCAGCCAACATTCTTACAGTGAAATTTCCGTCAACAGCAATGATTTCGCGGGCTTTTTCCACCAATTCAGCACGATTACTTGCTTCTGAACGACCAGGTCTTTCAACATCATTCAAATCTTCACTACCATTTTTAAATCGTTCAAACCAATTATATACATTTGAACGAGCTAAACAAACATCACCATAAACTTTTTGCATCAATTCGTACGTCTCACTAAATGGTTTAGTTAGTCCTAGTTTAACACAGAATTTAATATTTGCTCTTTGCTCCATTGTATTTTTACGACACAAGCACGAAACATACTTTCAATAAAAGGCGCGTAACTTTTTAACCTGTCAAACGATTTACATGAAGTTGGCTGCGGTTGAAAGCTGACGCTTGTACCTTTTCAATATGATCAAAGTTTAATAGATAGCTCTACGTGTTCCACGATTTAAATAAAAAGTTCAGTTATTTATTGAACATAATGTGTATTTCATACATACACACGACCAAAGATTTAAGCAATACCCTGCGGGCAAAACGTGACATAGTAATTGCGAGTAGCGACGTCTGTCTTCAGAGAGTGAAAGAGCAGCTTTTGACGGTCTGCGTAGGGCTGGAAGAAAATGTGATTTCTCAAAGGCAAGCATTTAGAAAAAAAGCATGGAAAATATCAATTTATAAATAAGAAGCTGCAATGGGCCTCTACCTTCTACCTCGTCGACCATTGCAACTTGTTTAAGCGAAATTAGTGATCTTTTCTTTATGAAAAATATCTATTCTAAATCGCCCAGTCTATGATATTATATATATATATATATTAATGTACCCTGCAGAAGCTATTTTGTGTGCCCTGCCCAACTGATTTTCTGCGGTCAGATACTCCCTCGTCTCCTATTAAGAATGTTTGGGAGACAGCCAGAGTGCATATTATGTCGGATATTAAGGCTATAAGGGTAGACGAATGTAAAGCCCTAAACTCACCTATCACTTCATTGGAGCTTGTGGATGGCTGCAAAACTTTTCTAATCAATTGCAAATCCATAATAAGGTACATTTTATTAGAATCTACGGCATGAAGAATTTAGCAGAAACGGTCGCGCAAATATTGAGGATATCTGCATAGTCCGGAATCTTTGTTCAGAACATGCAAAGGTTATACCAAAGAATTATATAGAAGATGTGGCAATCTCTGTTTGTAGCCAACTGGTCGAAGAAAAATGGTAACGCGAGAGGTACAGAACTCCTCCTCGAAATATCACCGCTCTGCTGTTAGAACTTTACTTATGGAATCTAAGAACTGTTGCTGATTGGCGAACAGGAAACTACAAATTAGATACTATTTTAATAAGATGAGACTTGCTGAAGAAACTCTTCAAAACTTACCAGCTGTTTGTAAAAAAAAAAATCGAACTAGTCATGGTTCTAGTACACTTTACACGCACAAATTCTGTACTAATGGATTTTCCTGCAGGGTAGATGCAAAAGTATTTATTCGCTGCTGAAGTTCTATAATTTTATTTATTTCATTTATGTTGCCAAACGACTATTCGCTCTTAATATGTTTATAAACATTGTGACTGCCGTTTGCTATGTTAATGCCTATTTATTAGTATCTGGTATAAAAGCTAGCATGCGCTATCGTCAGGTTTGTGCCTTTGCTAAAAAAATTGGCGGTTTGTGTTTTAGAGTGGAAATATCGTCCGTGGTGGAAGAAACAGTTGTTGGTGAGTGGTAGAGTTGGCGTAGACCTGTTTCTCAGTTATTTGTTCAATTGTGGTAAATATTTTACCCACCGCACGTCGAACTGAAGATGCGGTCAGAAATTAGAAGGAAAGTAATTTTTTACTCAAATATGTTAAAATCCGAAATGTTTGGTTTTCAACTTTGCTGCAAACAATTTTATAATTTTTAAATTCCGACTGGAATTAAATTTAAAAATTACTTTTTACAAATTTTCATTTTTCTGAAATGTGTTGTGGAATCTTCCAAGTCTTGATGTGTGACTTTACTGAGGAATTGGTTTGGAATATTGTTAAAAGATTTACCAAAATATAATATTTACAAAAATATTTTTGTACTAGCAAATGTTTAAATACTGTTAATTTGCACATACAAGTACATTTTTTTTCTCACTGTATTTCATAGTGTTACTTGTCAGTGAGTTATGATTACTAATGTCTTGCCCTGCATTAGTTGTTTAGAACAATAAAATTTAATAAAACGGTCCGTAAATCTCTTTCTTCTGCTCTTTTTGCCACAAGCTAGGAGTGAGTTATATTGAGACAAGCAGTGAAGTGAAATCTTGTTTGCTTTTTTATAATTTCTTTTATATCCTAATGTTTATTTTTAGTTTCAATTCCTTTGAGAGACGAGAAATTTACTATTATCATTAGAAAGGATTTAGTTGAGGAGTAATCTCATCATCATTTGAAGACCAGCAAATTAGAGATTTGTTGCTCAAAAATCAAAACAAAAGTCGAAAGTGTTGCGAGAAAGTATTGAATATGCAGTTTAAGCAATCCAACAGTAGTTGCGGAAAGTTAAGCAGCAAGTTGGCATTTGTCAATTGAAAATTACTGTCGAAACCCGTTATAGGCATAGAAAGAATTTTTGAAATTGTAAAGCTTGACAGATTTTCTTAAATCAATTTCCTGGCCCTTTGTAACGCGGCTTTAAGGAAAGAAAAAATAAAAACCTCTATTTGAATAGACAAAGGCATAATAGACCAGATCATCCCCACAAAATGTCCTTCTGGTGTCGAGCCCTTAAAAATAATTTTTAATTTATCCTTCAGCTTCGGTATATCTTCGCTATAAAGACTCTTCAATAACCCAAGTTTTTTAAAGCAGCTAGAGTAGTGATTCCGCTAACTATAGACCTTTATGTGTGTTTCACAATTATCTCCGAACTTTTTGAGTGTTTAGTTCAATTTGTCTCATTCGGCATTGTTTTTTTACAGACAGATCAACATTGGTTACTGTGCCGTATTTACTGAAAACACTCACAGCTTTCTAAGAGGGGTATCAGAGGGATACGATCACAGTTTTAGTACATAAGTTAGCACGCTTAGGACTCCGTTCCACTTTTCTAACCACTTTTCTTTATAATAGAGAATATTTAGTTGATTTTGGCAAATTCTCTTCTATGCCTTTTACTTTATTTATTAATGACACTGGCGGCTGCCGTACCGGAATGGGTTGGTGCGTGACTATCATTCGGGAGTTCAGGGGCTCGAAACCTGGGGCACCAAACATTAAATGACAGAAAATGTTATTTCCAATAGCGGTTGCAATGGCAAACCTCTGCGTGTATTTCTGTCATGAAAAAGCTCCTCATAAAAAACCATCTGTTGTACGGAGGCACCATAACAAATTTGTAGGTCCCTCCATTTGTGGAACAACATCAAGACGCACCCCACAAATAGGAGAAGGAGCTCGGCCAAACACCCAAGAAAGGGTGTACGCGCCAATCATATATTGTATATATATATATACAATATGATGACACTGTGACACTTTCTTCATCTAAGTTTATTATATGCAGATGGCCTCAAGATTTATTACGTAAATAAAAATGTGAACTAGATAACGTTCCGCATGGGGCTTACAAAATCGTCTATTGTTAAACGTACATAACTAAATGTTCTCATTGTACTTTCAAAAGAAAGCTCAATTATCTTCCAAGGCGGAATCTATTTTGTTATAAAAGATTTGATTTCAAGGCGTACGCTTTGTTAGCATTGATTCACTAACACAATTAAGACTTCTCGGATCCATAAACTCTAACACTTCTCTACCATAACACAGTGAGATCCAGATTATATTGTGTATGCTTTATCCGGAGGGCTTATCGAGCCTCTCGAGCGAGCCGTATTGAGCGCATCCAGCGGAAGTCTTACGTAGCATGGAATTTAATTATTTTGGTTATTTTGTAAAACACTTTTGTGAAATAGCCATTAAAGATTTGTTATCCGCTTGACTAAATCATTAAAGAAATAAATAAAAAAATATTAGAAATTAGCGGAATCGAATAATAATCACGCCAACCAGCGGTACTTCTGAAAGAATTAAGAAATATAATTTTTCGAGGAATATGCGCTGAGTGCAATAACATCGGTTCAGGCTATGCTTAGACCATCATGTACTTGCTATATTAATTTATAAGTTCATGCTATTTTTCTTCAACTGTTGGTTTTTCTCTGAAGAGTAGTTAACACCATCCCCAGGCTAAAACCGATATGCGATTATTAATATGCCAATGTGCTTTCTCAACCCCACTTGCTCGCCAATGTAGGTACTATAGTGTGAGTATTTTACAATGTTAACTCATACTTTTTGTGATATGATGGCCATATAATATGCTGTGGCTCAGAAACTCATCGGCCAGAATGTGTGTATATGGGAAACAAATTTTTAAAAAGCATAAAGCTCTTACACATGAACACACTCCGCTCTGAATTAAATGTCAATAAAGTTAAAGTAGAGAAAAAAGGATAGATGAAAATAAATATGACAATGAAATGTAAAAAAATTCAATAAAAATAATCCACACTTGGTTTTTAACAGCAAAAGCATTGTTATGAAGTACTGCCAGAAATCATTCCACCTCAAAGAGAGCAATAAGAGAGCCAACCGAATTGGCCACATTATTGGTGCGCCGCTGCCAAAAGCGAAAAGCGAAAACGCCAACACAATGTGGAATTTGGCTGTCAAAATGTGCAACGGTGCGTGTGTGTGTCAGTGTGTGTGTGTGCATACATTTCTTTGTGTATGCACCTCATTCTGCACGTTCCGCGTGCCGGCGGCGCTAACATAATTCACCGGCAAGTGGCCTACACGTCTGCCACAAACTAAAAATAGCAGTGCAATGCGCTGGGAATACTAAAAAAGACTAAACTTCAAATGTGAGATATGACATTTTTACTTAGTGAATAAAGAGTAATGAATAACAATAATAATAACAAGTATAGAAAACTCAAATAATACAAATTTTAAATATAAAATTTACCAAAATATAATTTAATAAAAAAAACCAAAAAAGAAAACAAATGTTTCAAAATAAGATAAAGTAAACAAATAAAATAAAGTATAAGAACAGCTGTGGCAAAAATATGCGTATGCTTGAAAATACTTATTTTACATACATCTTTGGGCACACCGCTCATTTGCTGATATAGTGTCGTAATCCAAAAACTGCTATATATAAAACTTATGGCGGAATCTGTCAACATTATCTCATTAGATGAATATATGGCTCTACTTTTGCTTGGACAGGAGAGTAAATTGAAAACCTTGAAGTCGTTTTTCTCAACATTTTGGTTTTCTGGATTATGACACTACTGACGTAAATGTACTTCTTCTTCTTCTTAATTGGCGCTATAGCCGCTTACGCGATTTTGGCCGAGTTTAACAAAGCGCGCCAGTCGTTTCTTTCTCGTGCTAACCGGCGCTAGTTGGACACACCAAGTGAAGCCAAGTCCTTCTCCACCTGATCTTTCCAACGCAGAGGAGGCCTTCCTCTTCCTCTGCTACCACCAGCTGGTACCGCATCGAATACTTTAAGAGCCGGAGCGTTTGTATCCATATGTAAATGTACTTATGATGCATATATTTGGCAACCTTGCTTATTTTGCATATTTTAGCACAAATCTGGAAACTTTTACTAAATTGTTATTTTCCGACACTGCATGAAGGTAACGCTGACACTGCGCGTTTTGATTTTGGCTTTTTAAACTGGTTTTGCACTAAATAAATAACAGACAGACAAGTACCATTTTGCAAGACCTGCTAAATTATCACTTCTGGAATCCAAATATTTAACATCAAGCAGCACTTTGAAACGGCAAAAAACAAAGGGCAAGGAAATGGGAATTTAAAGAAATCAAAGAATTTTTTTTTTGTCTTTTGAATATGGGTATTTGTAAATCGTAGAACAAAATCAGTTGTAGATTTTCTACACAATCACACAAACTCGACGGTTCTTGGTATAACATCACTGCACACTAAATGCATTCTCTCTCTCTATAAGAATTGCTTAAAATTTAATTCAAAAGTCCAGATATTGGTTAGGATTTCACTCGATTAATTTACTGAACCACTCCCACGACAGTCGATTCAATCAAACTGGGCTCGGCTGAGCGTATGTGCTGAGATACCTTAACCTTTTTCACGCTGTAGCATCGCATTCGAGAAGAAGGTGAAAAAAATGCAATGCGATCTTTAAAAGGAATGTTGTGTAAACAAGTTTAGTCGAGATAAAAAAATTATCAGTTTTGAATATACCAGTAATCGACAATTGGGTCAACAAATTATTGCAAAGCGAAATATCGTCAGACGTAGTGAGATCCTTTTCTTTGAAGATATCCTGATTGACTTTAGCAAATCATTTTCAAGTGAAAATTTAAAATGAATGAAAGTGAAATGAATTAAATTAAATTAAAATAAAATAAGTTAAGATAAAATAAAATAAAGAAAAGCACTATTAATTAAGTAAGATAAAACTAAATAATAACAGAAATAAAAATTAAATAAAAGAAAATGTAATGAATATAAAAACCATCACAAATCAGTCTCTTTAGCTCTAGTTTTTAACCCGTTTAAAGAATCAGATGAGCGTGCAAGGAACGGACTAGGAAAAATCGATCACCAATCACGCCGGCAATGATACAATGAATTTTTCACTATAACTGACTTCAGATTAACGTTTATATAATAAGCGTATACGTAACATTGAAAACTTTTTTTAGAATTTTTTTTTTAATTTTTAATAATAAGTGGTCTTCCTCTTTATCTTCCTCTTCCTCCTTCTCTTCCTCTTCCTCCTCCTCTTCCTCTTCCTGTAGCTATCCCTTTTCCTCTTCCATCTCCAGCTCCATCTCCTTTCTTTATCCCGGAAACGGGCAGTAAAAATTACTTCCCTTAAAAGCTTTCATCAACAGCTTCCATCTGATACCCATATTGTACAAACACATCCAAGAGTACCTTGGTCCACCTTTTCGACTATATCTCGAGACCCTGGTCACTTAGAGATCTAAAAAATACTCTGTAATAAATCACTCATCAGTAGCTTTGGTTTGATACCCACAATGTAAAAACACATCCTAGGGTTACCCGGGTCCTCGTTTTGGCCTTCGGCAGCGCCACCTGGTGGCGAGTGGAATCAATAAGCATATTATACTAATCTTCTCCGTGGAAAAATATATATATATACCAAATTTCATAATAATCGGCCCAGACACACGCGACCAAAATGTATTAAATTCTAATGACTCACTTAACCGACCCACCGCACACACACGCGTTATCGGATTTCAACCAAACTTCGCAGAAACCTTTGCCAAAGCAACACCAACAATGTGTGAAACTTTCATTGTGTTCCTTACACGCGTTGCTGAGATTACTCCGGACAAACGCACACTGTTTTTCGGCTTAGTTTTTATGTATATATATTTCTCACTAATTTTATGTCGCGATAAACCACTTTGCCAATCACTTATAATTTTATTTTTAAATTCATTTGAATACGCATTTCTGGCCATATTTGCTGATTTCCCGTACGAAATGTTTTGTCCTACTAGATCCGCACGTGTTTTGCACAAATTATTCTAACGAACTTTGACTCAGCTTTAAATACCGTTAGGAAGAGAAATTAACTTAAAAACAACAAAACAAAGCCGTAGTAAGAAAAAAAAATGTGGGGTGATTTAGTTCTGACCACTCAGTTTTTAAATAATATGAACATTTCAATTTTATTTCAGTATAATATTGGTATTATATTTTATAAATACTTAAGCAACAAGGAAACACATGACATATGTATGTATATGCCATATTTCAAGATGTTTGATTGAGAGATTTAGCATAATTTGAAATGCCATTAGGGGGGTGCTTTAGTTTTGGCCAATACTGTACTTATAAAACTGCTCACCCGTTTTCTCAAGAAGGAGAGGAGCACATACTTCAGCACATACTCGATAGACGAGCAACGAAGAATATATAGCCACATGTGTAGGTCTTCCACGATAATGCTAATGGGACTCTAATAGTCTCTGTGAGTTGAGTGAAAATGAGGAAGAGGTAGAGCGCATTCAGCACTTTCAATGGAAATGCCCTGATTTTTAAAGAATATTCCTCTGATTTTTGGGAAACCACATCTTCGGGGAAACTGAACAGTTTAGGGAGAGGAGCTGATTCAATTCGAGAAAAGAATGGGATGGTTTAAGGAATTATTTGAAGGCGTTAGAAACCAATTCTAATTGGTTTTAAAAGGAACCTATCTAACGTCATCCTAACCTAAGGAGAGATTTACATTTTTCCATACGCGCCAGCATCCGAATCGCCTGTATACCCAATATCAATAACACCGTTGCACAAAAGTCGGGCGCTGCTAAACTTGAAGATAGGAATTTATTGACGCAACTGCCGATAAGAAGATATCAGTTTGTCCCAGTGACAGCACTTCGTCCTACCGCAAACCGACCTTGCAAACCTTTGTGCATTGGTTTGTACCGCTGTGTACTTAGGAGTATATACTTTCTTGTTGTGAGTGTGGCAGGTGTTGAATTTCAAAGACTATAAACGAACTTTTTTATTTATCTGTACATTTCTTTCTATTTTTTTTATCAATTCCATGATATTCTTAGTTGGTTTTGGTTCTTGCTTAGTATAGATTTTCCTTCCTCATCTTTTCTGCTCCCTCCAACCAGTTGCCAGCCATCGTATGCAGTTTCTTGCTTTGCCCGCGCTGGTCCCCCTCAGCTGTAGCAACCCACAAATCTAGTTGCTTGCTTGTTCGGAGGTGTTCTAGCACCGCCTTCATACGGAGTGCATATTTAAAGGATTTCAAAAACTATTTGCAACTTTATTTTTGTCTATCCATTTCTTACCACTTTAATTGTATTAGCTGCACTACGCTTGCTACACTTTATTATTGTTGTTATTGTTTTCATCTGCATGGCACTTTTATGCGAATATTTATGGAATTTGTATTTGCTACAGAGTAGGTGTTACTTGATATGAATGTTGCAAAGTCGCTGTTGGCGTGCAAATGTTGCAAATGCAACAAATAGCGGCAAATTTGCAAATGCTAATTTTATTATTGTATTTTTGTGTTTTGTTTTCTACAATCATAAAATTCAAATTACCACTTGATACAGCGGCGTTGCAATTGTCTCTGCTACATTGTGTGATTGTTGTTGCTATCAGCGTGCACCACCAGCGTATGCACACAAATTTTGTGCTTCATTGAATCTGTTTAAAATGGAAGTAACGACGCACAATGAAAATAATCCAACAATAGAGGTATCAACATAAAAATATTTGAGAGATAGTCGTGAAAATTTCCGAAGTTTTAGTTAAGTAAAAAGTATATCTAAAAAGTAAAAGTGCACACAATTTGGTTTCTTTTTATACGTGAAAGCGCATTTTTGTGTGGCTATTTATAAAAGAACGCAGTGGATACTCTTAAAAAGAAACAGAAATAAGAAAAAATATTTGCAATATTATTGGAACAAAAACGCACCATTGTTAATCCCCCTCGTCGCAAAATTGCAATTTTTTCTAATGCAAGTTTTGCGAGTTTACTGTCATTGCATTAAAATGTGACCTTTCTACGGTGACTTGAAATCTATTTGTTTGAACTCACAAATCTCGGCACACCAAGTGAAGCCAAGTCCTTCTCCACCTGATCTTTCCAACGCAGAGGAGGCCTTTCTCTTCCTCTACTACCACCAGCTGCTACCACATCGAATTCTTTCAGAGCCGGAACGTTTGTATCCATTCGCACGACATGACCCAGCCAGCGTAGCCACTGGATCTTTAATCGCTGCGCTATGTCTATGTCGTCATAAAGCTCATACAGCTCATCGTTCAATCGCCTGCGATATTCGCCGTTGACAACGTGCAAAGGTCCAAACATCTTGCGCGGAATCTTTCTTTCATACACTCCAAGCGTCGCCTCATCGGATGTTGTCATCGTCCACGCTTTTGCGCCATACGTTAGGAGTGGCATGATGAGAGTCTTGTTGAGTGTTAGTTTTGTTCGTCGAAAGAGGACTTTATACTACTCACTTGCCTACTTAGTCCAAAGTAGCACTTGTTGGCAAGAGAGGTTCTACGTTGGATTTCAAGGTTGTCATTGTTATCGGTGTTAATGCTGGTTCCTAAATATACGAAACCTTTTACAACCTCGAAATCATAACTGTCAACAGTGACGTGGGTGCCCATATGCGGGTGCGTCGACTGTTTGTTTGATGACAAGAAGTACCTCGTTTTGCCCTCTTTCACCATCAGATCCATTCGCTTTTCTTCTTTATCCAGTTTGGAGAAGGCAGAACTAACATCGCGGTTGTTAAGGCCAATGATGTCAATATCTCTCCGACATCAGGTTAAAGAAGTCACACGACAGCGAGTCACCCTGTTTGAAAATATCTCATTTTCACATAAAGCTTTTATGTATCTCAAAACATTCAGAAATACGTAAATGAAGATTACACCCTGACGTTGGTTAAGCAAGGTTAATTGCACTTTCGGCCAAAAAACCTTGCACCCGGTAATGAAAAAACGCCCTACCTGGACTAACACGGTTTTCTGGGTGATATCCTCTTTCATAATTATTAGCGTTTGTTCGTGTTGAGTGGCCATAGTTGGAGGTGCTACTGATAAATTGTCAATTATATTAAAAATTTTAAAAACACATTTAATTGATGAGTTAAATGAATAAGTTTAATTGAGATAGACAGAATATTATTATTTATATTGGGGATTAACGAATTATTGTTTCTCAAAATATTGTGTAGGAAGATCAAACTAGTTTTGCGTTATTTTCAATTCTCTCTATTTTACTCATGTAAAATGTCAAATGATTCCTAAAAAAAGGAGAACATTTGCCCCGAAATTCTTCATGCGCGAATAAGCTTTTGGAATTCGCTGTTTGCGGATTCATACTCGTATGCATAAGTTCCTGATTCGGCTCATGTGGGAGTGTCATATATTCATTAAATTTTACTGATACAAGTGGTTTTAATCCCCATCGAATGTGATAGAAATTAACGCATAATTCATTTTTTGAACAAGATAAATGTTTTTAAAGTCCTTGTAAACCACACAAATTGCAATCATATGACGCAATGTTCTGCGTACGATTACCTCGTACCATTAAAAATGTCAAACTTTGCCTTAACACAGTCAGATTTCGCTTATTTACATTGATGATGCCATAATTCGAAATTTAAGTAATTACCCTCGTACTTTTAGAGCTTTATTAAGGTGTTTGAAACATTCCGGCTTCTCTTTCTCCAAACATATTAACAAAAAATTGGTATTAGGTTGTATACATAATTTTCTGTCAGGTGTATGCGATTAATCTTTCATTTTAAAGTTTGCCTCATTTTGGTAAGTTTTAAGGCCCCATTTACTTATGGTATATATGTACACTACGTATACATAAGTATGTATTGTACCCGTACATGCCAGTAATTCGATCTTAATCACCCTCCAAGTAAATTGATTGCATCAATGAAAAACTAAAGAAAAAACACGAAATCTCTATGGGCAAAAGTTCAAGCGACGACTTAATTAAAATTGTATATGACAATCATAAAAATATTTGTTGCTTAATTGAAAAGCTTGATAAAATTGTATGGGGCGCCAAGCGAATTCTGGGCGATGCCAGCACACATCTCAACATATGTCTTGGTAATTACTTGCATATGAGTACATATGTATGTTCAAGCAGAAATGTCGCTTTACCAGCAACAAAAAGGTCATCCAGCCAAAGCTGCTGACTAGCTTCTGAGTGCTGCCTACCGATCGGCACCCAACTCTAAATTCACTCAGAGTCTCAACACTCAACAAGTCACTTTACTGCGCTCTAGCGTACTCGTGGCGACAACTATAGAAGGGGTATTCAAGAAACAGCTACTTGCATTCAAGCGCACATACATACATACATATACACACAATTGGATACATCTGATGGGACTGTGCATGCCAGCACAAAGGAAACTCTTTGCAGTTGGTGTGAGTAAGCGCGAAAGAACTCAATAAAAAGGCGAACGAGTCAATAAGATAAAAAGTAATCAAGCACAAAATGAAAATAAAAAGCAAAACAAAGCAACAAGAAAAAATATAAACAAACGAAAAGGCAAACAAATGTAGTGACTTAACTGTCCGTCCATGGACTGAGCGATCAGACAAGGGGCAACTACGCAACAAGTATTTCCCTGTGCTGCTGTCATTGGCTGAGCAGCTGACGTCGTACAGCGACCGCGACTTGAGCCAAACGTGCTGATGGTTTGCTGGGGCTAAGTCGGAGAATGAAAGAACCGGCAAAGTGGATGCGTCTTCGCCAGCAGCGGCAGCAGCAACGACAACCACCGGCAACATGAGCCAGCGGTACGGCTGAGAACTGTAGCAACATGACGCGCGACTATGCCTACTTGAGTGTGACTGACTGACTGGCTGTACGCTTGTGTATGTGCACGTATGGGTATGGGTAAAGTGTGTGCGTGCATATGTGTTGCGTCGCAGTAAGCATGCCACAACCAAGTCTGTTGCTGCTTGGTCAGTTCAGTTCACTTCAGTCAGTCATTCAGTCAGATAGTTTTCCGTAGAGTTCAGTACCGTTCGGTTTGATTCAGTCGCAGTCATTCAGGCAATTAGTACTGGTAGGCCCAGACTATCAGTCGCATTATATTGTACTCGTATGTTGAAGAAGATTCGTTTGGGGCCCGCATAACGTGCTTCAGCAAACCGCACGTCGCTATTGTCGTTTGCGTGTCGGTGTTTTTGTGTGTGTATGCGGATGCGAGTATTCCGCATGAATTTGAAACAGTAACAATAAAACACGCACTAATAATATTTAAAAAAATACAAAGTCAGTGTCGTGCATTCTCTGTTGCTCAACATGAGCGGCAACCAAATCAAAGGAATGTCGTGCACTCGCCTCGTGCCCGCCCATAAGGGTGATTCGAATTGAAGCACAGTTGTGCGCAACAAATGAATGGAGTACGCGCAAGTGTCGTACCAGTTTTGTGAAAATAATATTAATAGCAAAACAGTGAATGTGTTGCGCGTCGTGCATTATATTATAGGCTACAATAAGTTGGCATTTAGCTGAACTTAAAAAGGCCTCGCGTTCGTATTTATTTCAGCAGCGATATTTTTCGCATGTGAAATTAGCTAAAAAGGTGTCAAACTCATAAAAAGGTTGTAAAACATCAAGAAAAGTCCGGAAATTAAAATAAAATTGTATAACAATTAAAGTATCGATGAGTTGTAAAAGTATCTTGCAGCGGATAATGCTTTTGCCGTCGCCCATAAGCAGCGCATCGCTTCACTTTTGAATGGATGTGCATAGAATTGACAACTACAAAAAAATTTAAATTTAAAAAAGTGTCTGTGAGATGCAAAAGTGAATTCCCGCTGATAATGCATTTTCCTAATATTGATTTTGAACCCATGCGGACTCATTAGAAAATTTTAGAATCCTAAAAGTGCCTGCAATATACCAATTTATTTGTCGTGATCTGGTCCACAAGTGTGAAAGTGCAGGAATTTAGTTTAACAACTGTTTATAAATAAATAATCCACCTTAACAAAATTTCAAGCAAATTTCGTACGTTTTCAAAAGTGTCTATAAGATACACATATTCTGTGATCTCCAAGTGCCTTTTTTGTATAATTTGTTTATGAATCCAAACATTTTGAGATGCATTGATTTTAATTCAGTGCACTTCTAAAAGACAATGACTTCAAATTTTAAAAAATCTGCAGACGTCCTGCCGATGCATTTTTTAGCCAAGAACACCATTGATTTTGAATACATTCGCAGTGGTCGACCATTTTTGCTACAAAAACTTCGTTTCAATAGCCTGAAAAAAAAATTAAAAATGTATTTGAAAAGTATCTTTGACATATAAAAGGAATTTTGAAATGCTAACATTTTTTATGTATGCTTATTTAAATGAAATATCACAATTGAAAATATAAACAAGTAGTTTTCAGACACACTAGAGCTCTAATTTTTTTTTCGTGGAATAAAGTGGTACGAAAATATTTTGCATATTTTGAGCTAAATAAAAGAGTCTGTATACAGTCCCTTAGAGTCCAAATACAGTTTATGCGGTGCTAAAAACACACAATTTGAAGTTTACTGAGATATGCATTGAGAGCTCAAAAGTCAGAATTGAGCTGAATTTAGAGATAAAAATTCTTCTACATGCAGGTAAAGCTAAAGCTAATATTTCTTTTGTGAGATAAAGTAATCTAATGGGTAGCATCTCGTGTTTTAAAATAGTAAAAACTGCTTAAAATAGTGAAAAACAACTGCAAAAATTAGCAGAAAGCATCGAATTATAAAACGAAACTAAGCCTTGAATGAAAAAAAAAAAATTATAAAAACGGATAAGCAAAATTTTCGAGAATAGATTATAGGTCCTCGACAGAAATCCAAAAAGCAGTGGAAAATTATTTGCTAAGAAAAATTCACAGTGAACTCGAGATAACTTCAGCTTAATATAGCCTAACAAAGTCTACTCACAAAATTCAAATTATTCGTTCACATTATCAATATTCGCATTTTCGTTTTCGTTAGTTCGCAGGACTTTTTTCGGACTGATTTTGCTGCATAAAGTCCTTTACAAAATTAATAGTAAGAAACAAAAACAAATTTTTTTTAATGAAAACTAATTAAATCAAAATAACAATGGAACAAATAAAGACTCTTACCCGAATGAAAATAAAAAAATATATTTCGATTTGCTGCTTGTTTTCTGCAAAGATTTAATTCTCTAACTTAGCAACCTTTCTAATCGGGATGAATTCAGAGAAAAAAGAAACGCACTTAAAAATTTGGTAAAACGGGTGTTGCGTTTCCTATAATATAATTTTTTTATTTAAGACTCTTTAGTTTTCATAATTTTCGACAAATTTTATTATAAATCTTGTATTTGGGAAGTATTTAAACATTCTTTAATATCTAATTTTTTATAGTTTCTCTTATTCTCCTTCTTTTTATTCACCTTTTTGTTATACAAAAAATTTTGTTATATTATATTTTAATACATATTAATTTTTTTATAATTTTTTCAAAATTCTTATTATAAATCTCATGTACGTATGTGCATGTGTTGAGGGGGGAGCCTGGTTTACAAGGTCAAAAAAATCAATTTTTTTTTTTTTCGTTTTAAGCGATTCCTAATACATTTCAGAATATTCACACAGAGCCTAATTGTCAATATTTCCGTAGATACAAAGCCAAAGGTAGGCGAGCGTTAGGTAGTTACGCTGTGACCGGACAGCTATAGTACAAACTTTATCTTCTTTTCTCGACTTTTCATTTTTATGATTTCTTTGAATTGGCGTTGGTTGGTTAGAGTGGTGATTCAGAATCCAACTAGCGCTTCCGCACCATTTTGTTGCCACATCCTCATTACCAAACTGTTTAACAGTTATTTGCAGCAGGACTATATCCAGTCTGTGCGGTTTAGGAACCTTATTAGGTTGTTGACGTCTAAGCCAGACAGTTGCTCGAGACTCTCGAACAGCGGTTGGCCCAGGGTTAACGTTCTGTCCTTCCATAGGGCAGGGCATTCACAGAGGAAATGGAAGATTGTTTCTTTTTTCTCCGGTTGTTAACAACTATGACAGTATGTGTTGTGAGGGATCCCATTTTGGCGTCTTGTTCTCCGATAGACCGGAAGCCAGTTATGACTTCCGTAAGCCTACAGGTGTCCCGTCGTTTCATATTTATTAATGTCAACGATTGCTTGAGGTTGTAGGTGGGGCATAACGTTCTGCTGATTTTGCATTTCGTCTGGTCTCTCCATCTACAATCTCCAATTCGAAGGGAATTTAGGGAAATTGCATTCTTGACCGCACCTAGTGGAGTGAATATTGGTACTGCAAGAACGGTATTCATGGCAGATCCCCCTCTTGCCAGTTCATCAGCTTTTTCGTTACCTTCTATGTTCCGGTGTCCCGGGACCCAAATTAAGGTTACTTTATGGTTTTCACTCAAGTTGGTGAGGCTATTCCTACTTTGCTCCACCACTTTAGAGGTTGTTATAGTCGCGTCCAGCGCCTGGATTGCAGATTGGCTATCCGAGAGAATAGCGATATTGCCCTTAAAAGAGAAATCTGCGATTAGTAACCTACAGGCTTCCCCAATTGCTAGTACTTCCGCTTGGAAGACGCTGCTGGTATTAGGCAGACGCACAGATTTTTCAATTCCAAGTTGGCGTACATGAATGAAAAAAAAAAACTAATTAACCATTTGAAATGAATCATAGCTTGTTCCCTTCAGTATTAAATTCTCTTCTATTTGAACTAACAAAATAGATAAAAAAAAATGTTTCAAGATTTTTATACCAAGTTGAAGTGAATTTTTTGTTTATAGAAAGGCAGTTTTTTCTTTAAAACCTCCAAAAAGTTGAAATTTTGGAATTTCTCTCAGTTTTCTTAGTTCATCTAGAATAAAAAATCATGATAATTAGAAATCCATTTGAATTTTTTGCTTTAGATAATAATTACGAGCTGAATCTTGTACGCCAGTTGGAAACTCCAACGTTGCAGCGCTCTATTAATTTCTATGTTAAACATTTTTTCCAACTTATTTTAACCAGTACAAATATTTTTTATACTTTTTAAATGTTCATTAAAAGATAGAAAAAACTTTGCAGTGCTAAACTAATTTTTTCCTTAAAAAAAAGATCGGAAAGAGATGCAATGTTTAAACCTCATAAACCAGGCTCCTCCCTTAAATAGAAGTCCTCTAAAAATATTTATGGATTTTTTTAATTTTGGTAAAGACGTATTAATCCTTAAATAGTAATTAGGATACCTTTACCACCTCTTGTTTTAGTTGGAGTGCTTGCATTTTGCACATTTTTTTTTTTAATTTCTATAATTTTAATTTTTCATTAACTAAATATCTGTCGACGAGCCTAGTATAGACAAATTTTAAATAAATCCAGTCAAAAAACGTGAACAAATTCGTAAGGGGCACTTGCAGACACCAAACCAAAAGTTTATCAAAATAACATCTGCGTCTGTAGAAACAATTTTAGAAATTGCGTTCGGAAAAAAACATTACGAGTTTACATGAATTCAAAAATATTTTATTGGGTAAAACAAAACCTCTCAACAACTATTTGCACAATATTTGCCGTGTAGCTCACATGAAAATGTACAATGCGAGTAAATAAATCACTGGCGCATACCATTCAATCAGCCCATCAATTCTGATCAGCGCAAAATATGCAAACAAAAATAACTAAGTGGTCTGTGTAAAAGTATTAAGCACACAAATTGCTAAAAAAAGTTCGTGAAATCAAAGCAATCACCACATGTGAAGTGCCCGTGATGCGCCCTAAAGTGTTGTAAAATGTTTACAAAAAATTTGTTTATGCTCTCGGGGAAGTATTAAAGTTAGAAAAATCTAAGCGATGCATTTTTACCAAAAAACATACAAATTTGTAAATCTTCAATTATTTTAAATAAATGTGTAAATACATAGTGTACTTCACTACTTTTTCAGTTTGTTTACAATACTTTGCAGAGTGGCAAAAATCAACAATGAAGAGTGGAAATGGATAAAAAAAATACTTGACTTTTTTCCAAAACACAACTGATTGCCAAGTTCATTGCTCAGGATTTGCAATAAAAAATAAATGAGCACAAGTGTTTTGCAAAGTTAATGAAAATAGTGCATATACTGTTATAAATGTACATATGTATGTGTATCGTATTACAAAAACAAGGTCAGCCCATTACTCTGTACTTGATTTGCTTAGGTTTTCACATTCTGTATGTTTTTTGTGGTCACCGCTAGTTACAGCCATTACATGGCCAAATAGCACCTTATGGTAATTTTACAATGTGAAATTAAAATTTTCCAAATTGTGTTTAATTTTGTATGTTATTTTTCTGGCGTATCTGTGTAAAATATTCAAGAAAAGTACTTATTTACGATTTTTTTATTGCTTAGCAGATAGTTGATTATATACAAAATCTAATTTTACTTTACAGTTATTTGCAAGTACTTGGTGCGTTTTACATGGTAGCTCAAATACTTGTATATTTTTTAATAACTTTTAAATGATAGCGGATTCTGTAAGTCGTTCCACTTTGATGGGCACCTCCGTTTTTTTGGCTGCTAACATCTGTACTATTGTAAAATAAAAAATAAAAAAATGGTTGATATTTGTAACGGGTACTCTCTGGAGGTACCCAACCGACTCTAAAAGTTCTCTCACGTATAAAAAGCTGCACTATTCTTGGGTGTCATAGGATACACTTCATTTTGATATTTTAAATAGCATCGGAGATATGGGCCTTGAAAAACATAAAATCAGTGAGCTTCGTAGAACGGAACTGAATCAATATAATGTAGTGGTACTTTTTTTTGTGGATGAGGGGGTTTAAAGTGCTAATGCATCATCAAGAGCTGCCTTCGGGGCAATGGTACGTCCGGAGACTAAAAAACTCCCCCTTGTTTGGAATCGCCGTCCACCCTGGAACCGCTTTCGCATTACTTCAGAGTGCCGTTCTATCTTTCTCATTATAAAGGCTTATGCCTATGCGCCTGCGTCCGGGAACCGTTTTTTAACCGCAGAATTCTTTCCTCGAAACCACTGACGATCGCCCACGTTTGCTTGCTGCATAGCATCTTGTTGATTACATTTTCAATGGTTATTTGGTTGATTGCATTCTCCAGCGTTCGACGTTCTTGTTCCCAACGCATGCATTGTAAGAATGTGGTAGTCAAGTGTATTCGAAGAAAATTTACTTTATCTTTTTGGATGACTACCACCTATTCTGTTTAATACATACAGGGTCCGGCACTCAAAGTGTAACCAATTAAAAAGGCCGTAAATATAGTTTGGAAAACTACTTTTACTCAATTCAAAGAAAAAAATGTGTGAAAATAATACAAAATTAGGAATCAATATACTTTTGCTCGATATGACCACCTTCTGCCTTGACTATGGCCTTGACCGGATTCGCGTCTGGTGAATTTGAGAACCAACGTTGTTTTTAATCGTTCTTAGTTCACTCGATCTTTGTGAGACGGTGCCGAGTCCTGTTGAAGCGTCCATGGTCTGCCACAGAAATCTTTTACTGCCCACGATTTCAAAGTAACCTCCATAATACTTTCCCGATAGTATTTCTCATTTACCTTCACGCCAGGCTCGATAAAAACGATTGGAGAGCGCCCATTATCTGCGGCAGGTGCTGCCTCCTGGTGGCCAATCGATGACTCAAATTCTCGTATGAATGGTCGGTCAAATAAACCCTATCGCTTTGGGAGTTTACGAACTGTTCAATTTGAAAAAAAATTCTCGTTAAAAAACGCAATGTTCGGAAATCAACCGCAATGCAATCGCACTATTACGTTTGAAATCCATTACTGCTATTCTTTTTTCGCGTTTACTCTTGGCAAAATGTTGCCGCGCGTTGTAAACAATACTCTGGACTGCCATTTAGTCAACTAAAAGATAGCTGATGCCCGTGCATCAGCTGCGCGAGCGATCTGAAGTTGGTTACACCTGGAGTGTTGGGCCCTGTAGTTTCTAGGACATTATCTGTGACCAAGAACTCTTATGTTACTACGTTTGTCGTATATTGCAAAGCCCATTTAGAACTCTTTTTCGTGCGATAGCTAATTTCGAGATAGTACCGTTTAAGTGTGGAGATGTATTAGTGGTGTTAATTAGTAAATCGCAACATGCGAAGAACCTGCAGTTTTCAGGTGGCCGAATTCGTATAATCAGTGCACAATTTGTGATTTGAGTTGTCGCTTTTTTCTTCTAGTACCATATATGAATATATGTACAGCCGCCCCACAGGCATATAGGCCACTGACAGTTTTTCTAGATTGCGTTGAGTTAAAAATTGTTTCATAAGCATCCTAAACAAGCTTGCTTTATTTAGGTACTTTTATTAAATGGTGTAACTGAATCTGCGTTCGAGTACACGCAAATTAAAATCAAAGAGCAAGCTTTGTTGAATTTCTAAGCAGATGGGAGTTAAAAGAAAAAATATTTAGATTTTTCGGAATATGTCTTAAGGGTCATATGGTTTTAATTTGTAAAGATTTTAACGGTTGAATAAAGATTTAGAAGGCATGAAACTGGAACCAACTTCTTTTTAACCGAGTGAAAATTTATAATAATATATGATTTTACGGTTTGGTGTTACGATCGCGCTAAACCCTGTTTGCAGCCATTCACTTACGTCATCTTTGTGAAAATCAGAATTATTTTATAACACGCCTAAGGTATACTAGAATGGGAAAAGAAAGCAAGTTACTTTAAAGACAACAGAAATATTGTTATCGTTGTGTTGGCTATATCACTGCCATTCGGAGTTAAGTCTTTATATAAACCCAAAGTAAAAGCAAGGAAATATCACGCGTTGTAAACCTGCTTTGAATTCTTCTCACTCTGAGGCTTTTATCCCAAAGTATCGTTTATGTCTCCCCGATAGCTCTGGTGACAGAGAGTAGTTATTTAGATTAGCAAAGAGGTTTTTAGGCAACAATAGGAAGATGTCACATTTTTCGATCAAAAGTCCCGACTAAAGCAATTGGTAGCTTGAGGTTTTTGTTTAAAATTTCTTTATGAATTGCCTACTTACTAGTCGCGTGCATCGCCTTGGACAGGCTACTATTACTGCATACTTGCATTTGCGAGTGATCTAAGCTGCTTTTAGAAAAAATTCAAATTGTTTCATTTTTGTCATTGAAAATTGAAGTCCAAAAACTCTGCAACTGAAAAACTAAAACCTAAGAAAGTCGACCGGTTTACTAAGTTTCACTGCGCTGTTGGTTGAATGTAAGCATAATGCCGGCTAATCAGGTAAATTTTGCATAAATACAAATGCACAGACTGCCGACTGAACTTTATGGCCACAAAATTTATAGTCTTCCTGCTTGCCAGTTTGCTGAAGCCGGTGGCTCCTGTCGTTGTGTATAATATACCTTTGTTCTTTTTTTATTTCTTTCGCATGTTTACCTTTGTTTCCTGTTTTACGGGTTCTTTCTGCAGCGACTGTTAATAGCTTCGTTGTGCTTACCTCATCGGTGTCGCCGTTGAAGGTCGTTCATCGTTGAGGGATCAATAGGCAGCTAAACAAACCATCAAACAAACAACGAACAACAGAAACTAACAGTAGCAATAACAACAATGCGCTTGGGAGAAGCCCAAAATTGGATGCAACAAGCTAAACTGGTGTTGCATGTTGCTCGCAGCAGCAGTGATGGGTACCAAATGTTGTTCGTAGTTGTTACTTAGAATGTTCATTTGTTTGGGTCTATTCGCTCCATGCTCACCTTAAATGCAAAGATATGCAATAGATATCTAGCGAATGATAGCAATAACATTTGTAAAAAAAATGAAGATCAGCGCAGCATCACTGCTAAATTATGTGGCATTTGGTTTGTGGGAAATGCAATAGGTATAAGTAAGTAATAATATACGTAAATACGTGTTGTTGTTGTACGAAAATTAATTATATGCAAAATCTGTAAGGTTGTAAGAGCATCCACAGATCGAAAGAAATATCTTTAACATGAAAGTGTGCTCAAGTTGCATGCCTCATTACAATGCTTTGCTTCTTAATTGAAGATACGCCAAAAAATACAAGGCAATACAAGGTTCATAAAAAGTGACTTCAAATTTCGTTCATATTAGAATGCAGGCGTAACTTAATAAATGTTGTTACATCGGGTGTTTTCTCTTTTTTTGCTGTATGAGAATTATCCATATCAGTAACTATGGTTTGACAGCTGAAAATGGCAACCTGAGCTGGCATTCCCGTTTCGCAAGTCATAATGAATCATTTTACGCCAGAACAATGCTTCCGGATTGTGGAAATTTACTTAAACAAAAAAAAAATACCAGTCTAACGGTTAGACGCGATAGAAGTGAAACCTTCCGTAAAACAAACTGAGAGAGAATTAGACGAAAGCAGCATTAGGAGCGGGATAATTATAGGTTCATTATAATATTGCTATAAAGTTCATATTTTATTTTCTTAATTTTATTATTGTTCATCCTCAATGTTTTCAATTCCAACAAATGATACGAGTGGCTTATGATAGCTAAAATATAATACAAATGCTTTGGTTTCGATGTTGTCAACATATCTTCGAAATACCGCGTCATTTGTTGTTTTTGACCGTGTTGTCGATTCAGGGCGATTGTTACACATTTTTAAATTGAGTGTTGTATTGAAAAAGTCAATTAAAGGAACCGCTGTGTCCAATGCAAAATTTACGTTAAAAACGCCACTTAAAATCATTGGAACTTTATCGTAATCTTTTTTAAGTATCCGCGATACTTCTGGTGTATACTTTATTAAATTTTCGTGAATGAATTCCGTGATGCTATTTATTGATTGATTCGGTGAAATATAAATTGCCACAATTAAAACTGTTTTTCCATTGCTCAATCTGTTTTCGCATGCACATATTTCTCCCACTTTAGAGAGCTGAACAGACAGTGATTCTAGTTGCTGTGCATTCAGATCTATCTGTGGAGTTACAATACGAGCACCGTCATTTTGATTGTGGTATATTGCGACACCGCCTGCAATTGCGTATATTACACAGACGTAGTAACATACACACAAACATTCGTAGGACGCTTGGTCTAAGGAAGTATTAGGTAGTGTAGTATAGGTATACATAATGTCTTCTCGCTCACCGTGGCTCCGTAATACGCAGGCGCGCACACATACGTACTAGCATACATACAAACATGCATACGTATGACGCTTGAACTAAACACCAAAGCAAGTAATAGGCAGTGTAGTATACATACTACAATACTCACTATACTAGCGTGGCTCAGCAGTACGCAGCCACACACATATACGTATATCAACATATAACGCTCCGTAGCCAAGAGTGTCGCTTTTTCGTTTGATCGAGTCTCAAATCACTCCCAACGATTCTAAAGAAGTTTTCACTTCAAAAATATCTGTTCGCGATGTTGATAGAGTATTGGCGGCATTATCGGTCCTGATTTCTTTCGAAATGCGGAAGGAGCTGCCGTTACGGTGAATGACGAGCGCTATCGATCCATGCTGACTGAATTTTTGCTTTCAAAAACTAATCAGCTAAACATCGGCGGCATTTGGTTGAAACAAGACTGCGCAACCTGCCAAATTTATTGGGAAAAGTGGTCAAAAATAGAACTGACCGAGTTGACCATGTAACTCGTAGTCACGATTATCTACCAGATTATAGTAAAAACCACTATTTCCAACAAAATTTCTGCTTTGTACTTCCATTTCAAGTTCTCAAGTTCTTAAAACACCATCGGATGGAAAATAAAAGTTTCTCAAGGCTTGTCGTTTGCGATTAAGTATCTAAGAGATACAAAAATTATTTTTCGTTAAAAACATGTTCAAATGACTGCAGTATTTATGCAACACAAAACAGCAGTATCTTTCACAAAGAAGTTTAAGATCATGTTGTTGTAAGCAATACTATACCTTTTTAACCAACCTTAAATACTAAAATATCTTTCGGATACAAAAATATTCCTATGCTATTTCTATGCATCAAGCCTTTATATTACTTCTTAATAATGTAGTAAATACGAGCTAACGTGTAAAATGCATGAAAAATTAAAATGTATCTCTAAGATACAAAAGCATCTTTTTGCGAAAATATCTTTCAGATACAAAAAGATTCCTAAGCTATTTCTATGCATCAAACCTTTATATTACTTCTTAATAATGTAAATACGAGCTAGCGTGTAAAATGCATGAAAAATTAAAATGTATCTCTAAGATACAAAAGCATCTTTGTGCAACAAGCATATTAAAATGTTCATTTTAGCAAAAATTTGCATTCGAGTAGTAAAATAAATTGTATTCCAAAGTATCTTTATCACTCAAATGTATCTTTTACTCTAATAATATAATAAATGTCTTCTTGTATGGAAAATAACAGACAAATGTTATTACTTCTATGCCAGAAACACTTTCAAACAAGAAGTTTTCATTTACTAAATGTACTTGGCTTCAAAGTAATGATAATTGCTTTCAAGACTCTAACGAATTTGATAAGGCCAAGCTGACGCAAAAGGAGTCCACTCTCAAAAGCAAATATTGATCGACGGAGAAATAATGTAATTCACAGTTATACTATAGGCAGTGGGGCTCAAATCTGAGCACCAGCACATGCAATACATACTCGTATATGTATATATTGGTGTGATTACATGAGTGCTCATATATCTGCATATACTCCCATGTGTGTATGTATGTACATATGTAAAAGCAATCAAATCGAATACCTTTAAATGCTTTGCATTTACGTGTGAATATATGCGCAAATACCAAATGGTGCATTGAAAGTCTGTCCTCGGTCCAAAATTCGGCTGACAGATTCGACAAACTTTTCAATTTACTCAAATATTTTATCGAAACGATACTTAAAAAGTGAAATTCTAACCATTCAGTAAATAGACGGCCGTAAAGTACCTTCAATTCATTTCCCTCACAAAAATATGGCATGACATGAGTATGCAAATGAGTATGTGTGTATGTGTGTGTGGACTGGTGTTTACCAAATCAATCAATGCATTTGCAGCACTGACTGCCCAGTGTGCTCCAATTACCCAAATTTAATTCAGTGCATTTGTATGTACAAGCTTTGATATAGGCTAAGCTGTGTATGTGCGTATTTATGTGTTCGTATTCATGCCAAAGATGTGTGAACTCGACGTCAACTTTAACCCATATTTGGTCGTATGTGTTGGTGTTGAGTAGTGAGCCAAAACAGGCAACCAGCCAGCCAGTAGTAATAATTCTTAGAAATTGGGTAATTTTTCAGAATGCATACCTACATGCATTGCGTGTGTATGTGTACATGAGTACATACATATATGAATGAATATGCGTATGATGCGCAGCTTGTGTGTTGTGCTGCTCTTGGCGGGAAGTGTTACACACGCGTCGCTTTGAATGCCCAGCATATAAAAACAAAGAAAAGTCATGCCAACAAATTAAACAAAGAATTTTATTAATTCGTTGACAAACTTTTAATGTTGTGTGGTCACACAACTAAGCATTACTTTGCTTGGAATTTCGGTCATTAGTGCATCCCAATAAACAATTAGGTTTGAGATGAACTTGAGATTAAGTAGTGAAAGCATTTGTTAAATCTCAGACTTTTAATCCTAACTCATTAACTCATTCGAGTTAGTTCAATCTTAACTAAAACTAGCTTCGATTGAGAATCACTGCGTTCTCAACACAAAATGGTGCCTTAACTTAAAGATGAGCTTTATCACAAATGTGAAGATCCACTTGCTCTCAACTTACCATAGTTATTCAAAACATCATAAAATAGTTGAATTTCTTCCTCATTCTGCCCATAAAAATTAGAAAATAATAGAAAAAGAAATGATTTCAAAACTCAGAAAATAATAAATAAATAATCTGTGAAGCTTTTGTAGAATACAACTGTCAACGACGCTGTAAATTTCACTGTATCATTACGTGAACGAAAGCTAATAGATACGTCGAGTATCTATGTAAGTCGTCACTGTTACGGTTTATTTCACCCGTTTCCTTTCACTTATTTCGGGTACCATTTAAATCTCATCACACTATCGGGCAGGCTCTGCAATTCGCTTAAAAGTGAATTTTAATACAATTGTCAGAAAGTTTCCATGAACTTCACTCGAAAATGAATTACAGAACCTGTCTGTACCTATTATTTTTTTTAATAGTAGCAATGCATATAGCTTGTCTGTGCCGTCAGTGGTATACTGGATACCAAAACACTTCTAATACGTTGAAAAATATAATCAATTTCAACTTGCAATATGAGAATTTAAAATCTCGAAATGGTTGAAGGTACTGCGGATCCTTACCTTCGGAATTACAAACTTTTCAAACATTTGAGAAACCATTTTTTAGTGCAGGTTTGGATGCATAAACTCATCCCAATGAATTATGATCCACAGCTGCATATAAAAATAAAGACCATGTCCGAATTTGTATATATAGGGTGTTTGTTTTAGAGGTTAGGTTTTCAAGATGAAATAAAACGTATATAATTTAATGTTATGGGCAAGAATTTAGCTTTATTATAAAGATAAGGGTTTGCCATTATGTTTTAAGAATGATACCCATTCAACCAAAAGTGAGCTTCATCGCTGAACAAAATTTTCTTCGATGCGTCGCGCGAACCGAACCATTATTTTCGTAATAAATTTGCGCGATTTGCAAACGTTGTTCAGGTGTAAGTCTATTCATTATGAAATGGCAAACCAAACTGAGCATAAATCAAGTGACAGCTGTCAAAAAGAGCATCTACGAAAAAAGTAGTGCCAACTTGAAAACCTAACCTCTAAAAAAAACACCCTATACATATTTAAACGCGTTTGAGATTCAAGTATTTGCATGCATATAAATCTAAAACACTATATTTGTAGCTACATAAAATAGTGCAAGGAGTTCTCACACTTGCGCTGCCAGATTGTATTTGGAAAATACGTTTAGAATAAAGATACAACTGAATTTTTGATATACAATGCCTAAAGGTCTAGCATTTAAGTTTAAGCATTTAATCTCTACCTCATATTTTATAAAGAACTCGAGTCTAATCTAATAAAGTTACTGATTTGGTAGTAATCTTTGAATCCACTTTTCAGTTTCTTAGTCATTTGAATTTTGTCGACTTTAACGAATCCTGACACTTTGAAGTCGCTATTTACCTCACTCGTCCGATTCACGCTGCAGTATGCCGTTTCTATTTGGGGGTCATATCATCAATAGACTTGAACGTATTCATAAGAAATTTCTCCATTTTGCACACAGATCTTTGAATTTCACTGATCCAGTTCCTTCATACAATGCAAGGTGTGCATTACTAAATTTAAAATTGTTACAAGGTAGAAGAAGTATACTTTCACTCGGCTTTGTTTTCGCTATTATAAATGGGAGAGTTGACTCGGCTTTACTCTTAGAGCGCATTCATTTTCACATGCCTCGAAAAAGTCCTCGGAGTAATTTCTTATTCATAGGCGTAGTCACAAATAGGTCACACACGATTATTTGAAATCTTACATACATATTTCTAAAGGATTACTTGAGTACATACTTATATATATATATATATATATATATAAATTAATGGCGCGAGCTTTTTCATGGCAAAAATACATGTTAAATGAGGTTTGCCATTGCCTGCCGAGGGGTGACAGCTATTTGAAAAAACTTTTTCTTCATTTTGGTGTTTCACCGAGATTCATTTTTGGATCAATGGGTACGTAAATAAACAGAATTGTCGATGATTTTGGAGCGAAGATCACCTAGAAGAATTGCAAGAGCTACCAATGTATCCAGAAAAGGTCACAGTTTGGTGCGGTTTATGGGCTGGAGGTATCATTGGACCGTACTTCTTCAAAGATGCTGCGAATCGTAACGGAACTGTGAATGGTGAGCGCTACCGTGAAATGATATCCAACTTTTTTTTGCCCAAAATACAAGAGCTTGACTTGCATGATATGTGGTTTCAGCAAGACGGTGCCACATGCCACACAGCACGCGTAACAATGGACTTGTTGCGAGGCGAGTTCGGTGAACATTTTATTTCACGTTCGGGAACTGTCAATTGGCCACCCAGATCGTGCGATATAACGCCTTTAGATTATTTATTATTTTTTGTGGGGCTATGTTAAAGCTCATGTCTATTCAGACAAGCCTGCTTCTATTAACGCATTGGAAGACAACATTAAAGCATTTATATGTGAGATGCCGGCCGAAACATTGGAAAGAGTATGCCAAAATTGGACTAAGCGGGTGGACCATTTGAAGCCCAGTCGAGGTCAACATTTGCATAAATAATCTTCAAACATTAAATTATATGGACTATCGATTTAAATAAAAATTGCATGCATTTTTCTGAATTTTACGTGTGTTTTTTTCTAAAAACTTTCCTATAGCTCTTAAAAAACCACCCTTTACATATGTACATACGTACATGTTTTAATAATTGCAGTCGTCGTAATAGTTTTTGGACTTCAAGAATTCGCCTCATTTTAGTATCATAAGCAAAAGTTCTTAACAAATAATTTGGAACTCCATCTTCATTAAGTAGCATGTGAAACATATGCTGCTCACATTGGGGCGCTGCCGATTTTCGCTATTTGCACAGCTGTCAATTGAAAACGACAGAAAGGGGGACGTTCAAGGCCAGTGTTCCATTGAACTTTAACAAATAAATAAATTTATAAAAAAGTAAATACAATTAAAACGATTTACGCAATCTTCACTTAATTCGAAACTCATTTCCGTTGCCGAAATATGCAGCATTAGCGAAACGTTCCAGCAGAATGCGAACAGTTACAAAAGAAAGAGTCTAAAGCAAGTTCAGCAAACATTATGCATGTGGCAAATAGGCGTTAATAGATACTTAAATGCTGAAATTTATAAACAACTAGCATAAGCACATGCAAGCAGACGTACATACATACATATACACATACATATGTATGTATGTATCTGTACACTAGGCATTCTCACCAAAAAAAACGGGGAAAACAGATAGTGTCTAAGTACAGTAGTGTGCAGTTATAAGTGTGAAACATTTAATTAGAATTTAATTGTGTTCTTCAAGTACATATGTACATATGTATGTACATATATACATATATATAGATGATTGGCGCATAGACCCTTTTTGGGTGTTTGGCCGAGCTTCTCCTCCTACTTGTGGTGTGCGTCTTGATGTTGTTCCACAAATGGAGGGACCTACAGTTTCAAGCCGACTCCGAACGGCAGATATTTTTATGAGGAGCTTTTTCATGGCAGAAATACACTCGGGGGTTTGCCATGGCCTGCCGGGGAGCGACCGCTATGAGAAAAATGTTTTTCTTAATTTTGGTGTTTCACCGAGATTCGAACCGGCGTTCTCTCTGTGAATTCCGAATGGTAGTCACGCACCAACCCATTCGGCTACGGCGGCTGCGTATGTATGTATGTATATATAATATGCATATTGACAATGTACAAACAAAAGCGTTCTACAACAACATTTACAGCGATACCACCACTTATTATAATGAATTCTCTTCACCGTGGATATTCGATATTAGCCTCAAACATATGTACATACAAATTACAGACATATGTATGTACATGCATGTATGCGGATCGAATTCATTCACTCAGCTGTGAATGGTGGTACACTTTTCATTACCCGTTTGGGTGCATGTGTGCACCCAATCATTCATTCGCTCATTTTGAGTCGTTCATTGCTTGTTTATGTCAAATATCTCTATAATTATGAGCAAATATAGATAAATATGTATGTATGTATGTATGTATGTAAGTATGTATGTGGATGCGTGCATAGCATATGTTGTGTTAAGGTGGGGATGGCAGTTTATTTGAAGAAATTTTAACACATCCATATGCACACACTTAATTTCAGATAGCTATTGATAGATAGATTCATAGAAGTCACATACATATGAATGTACGTAGTGCATACGGATGTAAATATGTACACACAAAAGCTTATGGGAGTTTGTAAATGTGAGAATGCACACATACAAATTAACAAATGCATTTGCAGAAAATTACACATTGAAAACTACAAAATCAACCGCATACTGATATGAAATTATTTTATGATAGAACAGAATTATAACAGAGCGGAAATTAAGGGTGTATGTACATATGTATGTATGTACATACATTCACAAATGTAAGTATATATACTAGGCCGGGTCGATTTGTGGGAAGGCAAAAAAATCGCCCATTGCTCTGTGAAAATCATATTCTAGGGATCAAAATAAGAAACTTTGCCGAAGGAACCATACCTCTAGAACGAATTCTGATGTCCCCCAATTTGGGTGGAACTTTTTAGTTTCTTTTCTATAACTCACTTAAATTAATATTTTCATTTACATATGTTCTGACTAAATAAATTTCTTAAGAGAAAAAATAGATATTATTATAAATAAAGAATAAATATTATTATAAATAAATAAAAATAAAGAAAAAACATAGCCATTTAGCTGATTTTTTCATGTAAAGGCCAAAAATGGTGATATTTTGAAATGATTGTATGGGGAACCCCCAGGGGAGTTCCAGGGGGTGTGCCACTGGCATGGGTGGCTCGACCGTCCAAAGTTAGTGGGGGTCGGTCATACATTTGGACTCGATTGGAGCACTCTAAATGGGTCAAAGTGGCATTTTTCGTTCGACCCAAATTGGGGGATATCAGAATTCGTTTTAGAGGTATGGTTCCTTCGGCAAAGTTTCTTATATTGATCCCTAGAATACGATTTTCACAGAGCAATGAGCGATTTTTAAATCGACCCGCCCTATATTACATACTTAAATGCGTTTTCTGAATATGAACTTGTTCTCTATGCAACGCGACTGCACGATACCTATTTTTATATCTCAAAAATAAACTCTGAATTTTGATAAATAAATTTAAATAAACTCTTCGATGTTAAGTTTAAATTGTAAAGTCAACGAAACACTACTAACCGGATAGTTTTTATCTGCTAGATATTATATTGTACTTAAGGACGCTTTCTACATCTGTCATATACATACATACATACATATTTCTCCACCTTATTCAACTGCATATCACTGAAGTCTTCAAATGCTTCGAATCTCATTGCTTCTAGATTTTTTCCTAAATTCCTTTTTTAATATGTTTATTTAAACACCCTTCTTTTCTTTTCATAAATACTTTTACAACTTTTAAAGAAGTGCCTAGTCACCATTCACTGCTTTAGAGCTTAAATTAGATATTTAAAATAATTAAATATTAAAATAAACGAAATTCCATTGGCCATGAAAAGGTTGGAGAGAAGGGGTAAATTCTCTTACCTTGTAATAAATAATAACCTATGTATGAAATATTTTTAATGTTGTTGACCTTGTACATACTGATACAATTTCTCCAATTTCTTGTTTTTTCTTCAACTCCTCGCATACTTCTACATATGTATGCTGCTTCATGCATATGTATGTGTGGATAAACATACAATTTTTTGCATTTAGTTGTGTCATTCCTCAGTTCGAACAGCTCAGATTGCAAACAATGAAACTGACAACACCAACAGAATTGAAACTGTTTTAGATGAAACAAATTTTTGTCTAGACTCTTTTCCATATAAAAGCGTAAAAGTCTTCGCCTTTACGTAGCAGGATAGTTCATTTTTTGTTGACCAATTTCGTTGATTGTTTGACGGTTCAAAATTAATTTAAAATCACTTTTAATTTAATAAAATTTTGATTGCATTGATTTTTGTCTGATTGATTTCAATGTTATGTAAATTTTTATATATTTATGTATACGTCAGCCACAAGCAGAGATTCCAAAAGCACATACTCAACTCGACTCAGATATCAAAATTAGTGGCAATTAATTGCACAATGAAAAATTCAATTGAATTCCGAAAAAATCGGTAGCGAGTCAGCTACAACGAGGACAAGTTTTAATTTTCGAATTCATAGTTCGTGTTCTCCATTGCTCAGCTAAAGTCCCATCAGACTGCTGAAATTACGCAGTGTCTTCTTCTGAAATTTTATTAGACCAGAAGAAAACTTAACTAATAAAAAACAAACAGAATTTCAATTAAAGTTGTGAACTAACATGAGGCCGATCGAGGAACGGGGGCTCCAAAGCGTTTCTGTGTGAAGTAACGGCGTAAAAAAGTTGCCGATTTAATTGCTAAATTTAAACTCAGCCACTTCAGTTTTTCTCTTTGTTTGTATTAGATATTCCAGTTTCTTTCTGTTGAATTCTTTTCGGTCAGCTCGTTTTTTTCCTTTGTTGTATAAAATTGTTCGTGATTGTTTTGGTGCATCTGCAATTCATTGAATTTCTTTACCCAGATTTGCTTAGTTGCGTTTGCTTGGTTTTTTAATTTTACTAATTGTAAATCTGTATACTTTTAGCTGGCGCTGATTGAGTAGAACTTAATTAAAATTTCAGGCACAGGGTGTGCGAGATTTTCGTTTTCGTTCTCGTTGTCGTTTTCCTGCTGTTCTTTCAAGTGTTCGAGTGCTGGATAATTTTGGTTTTTGTTTGTCTTTCCCCTATTCGCACTCTTATTACTGAGCAATGACTTTTGTTGACAGATGGCTTCCGTTACTTAAACGTTTTTTGGGTTTCTTATAGAAATAAATTGATATTCCAACAGACTGTTTTTTAGCGCACGTGTCAAACTTCAGCAACTGAATGCGAAAAAAATGAAAAAAAAATTATAATATTTTCCAAAACTTTGAAGCTAACTTATGACCCGCGCTTAGGGTGGGGATCAAAATCTTTGCAAGATCCAACTCTGCGGCTAGCCTATCTGTCGATCACAGAACAGCAACAAACCGGTATGAATTTTGTAAACATTTCATTTCTTTTCGTTGACTCGTTTTTGTTTTTTCTAAAACACGTCATAGATTACAGTGAGTGAATATTTTTTCGCCTGTAAAATGTTCGTAAACTCAAGCGAGTTAAGAAACGTATTAGTTTCCGCTTTATGAATTGTTTGTTTGAGATGTTTTAAATAATATTCATAACCTATTAATCTGCAATTTTAAGCAATATTTTCTTTTTAACTTAAAAAATTACATCCCGGGACTAATCCCGAAATACCGCGATTGTATGAAATATATAAAGGGTTTTTTGCCATTTTGTTTTGGTGACATCTGTCAAATCTTTTGTTAATTATTCAGTTGTTTATGCCAAATCATCATGGCAAGTTAGACGATTGAACAGCACGTTCAAATGATAAAACTTTATTATCAAAATGAGTGTTCATTAACTCAAACGTTGAGCGGATTGCGCCCATTTTTCGGGAGACGTGGTGGCCTTTCCACATTCTTATGGCCCATATTGAACCATATGGACCTAGACGACATGTGGTTCCAGCAGGACGGCGCTACGCGCCACACAGTCATCGGGAATTCATCGTTATTACTTAATTGGAAGGAAGCATAGAAATAATTATGTATAGCTTTGTGTCTATGATACTTTTACTCAATATTTTAATAAAAAAAAGACCGCTTTCGCCCATTTTTCGGGAGACGTGGTGGCCTTTCCACATTCTTATGGCCCATATTGAACCATATGGACCTAGACGACATGTGGTTCCAGCAGGACGGCGCTACGCGCCACACAGTCATCGGGAATTCATCGTTATTACTTAATTGGAAGGAAGCATAGAAATAATTATGTATAGCTTTGTGTCTATGATACTTTTACTCAATATTTTAATAAAAAAAAGACCGCTTTCGCCCCACTGTATTTGCGAGTACATATTGTCCCAAGATAATAAACATATCAGCAAATTAATCAAGCAATGCAAGTGTCTGTTTTCCTACCCACAACAAAGCCACGTCTTGCACAGCAACACACCTCTTCGTGAGATGAGGCACCTTCAGACAAAAGAATTAAAACTGAGTAAAAATGGCACGTCTCTAGATTACAATTCGTGCAAGAAAATACAGTAAGTCACAGTTCTCAATACGAAGGCGGAGACAGCAGCAAAAACAAGACGCGCAAGAACAAAAATAATGCAATGAATATATGGCAAAAGAAGAGATAGAAGGAAGAATGCTCGTAGATGCCAACAACCAAGTAAAAGAATTTGAGTGGAAAACTGAGTGAAAATCCACATAACACCGCACAGAGACGAAGGGAAGGCGATGCCAGCTGTTACCCAAACGGGTGTGCTTGAATGCGCGAGAGGAACGGAAGCGGAAATTTAACATGATTGGCGACACAGCCGAAGCGAACGCACAACGCGCAATAAAAAGATAACTGCAAGCACATACCCACAGGCAAATACGTACATACATGCACTTATACCTATGTATAATATATGCAAATATATGTACAAAAATATGGTAAGAAATCAAGAGGAATTTGCGTGCATTTCCACGACCAATCGATTGAACAAGAACCGTCAATTGCTTTTGCACGATTCTCGTCATTTGTTGCTGCCTGACTGTGCACACTCATTTTCAAGTTCCTGTGCGTGCGCACACTACTCCACTGCTGTTGCTTTTACCCTCCTTTCTTTTTTTGCCGCTCCATTTCATCAGCCGCGGTTATACCTATTTTTTTCAAACGTCACTATTGAGCAGATATTTGTTTTTGTGGCGAAATATAAATTAAAGGAAAAGCAAAAACAAAAACAAGAAAAAAATTGTATAGAATAAATTGTGAAAAACTCGAAACACAATTCCAGTGCACTCAAGCGTAATTTAAAACGTCCGTCGCTTTGTCGTTCAGCAGTTTATTTATGTCAGCGTTTTAGGTGTTATCTTGAATGCGCCGCCAATGGCGCAAAAAGTGGAGTATGCAAACATGACATGGAGCTGGCGAAACACCCAACAAACAACAATAACAACACGTTTTCCAGAATAATATGTCAGGAGTGGTAATAAAAGAAATCTCCACAAGCACTTTTTTATTCTATACGTGCGAGGCGCTGAGGTGCAGTCATTTTGTTGCACTTTTTGCAGTCAGCTGATGGGTTAATTGCGCCAACAGCGCCTGACAGCGCGATCAACAACGCAATGCATTTAGACGCAAATTGAGTTGCGCTGGCGTGCTGGAAAATAACTGAAATAGTCAGTAGTTGAAGAGGAGGGTTAGGTTTTTTGTTTTGTGTTGGCTACATAAAATAATGAAATAGTCAAATATTTTGATATGATTTGAAAGGCATAAAAAACATTAATTTAAATAGACTTCGAAAGGCATTCATAGATACACACAAATGTAGATATGCCTTAATTGCATGAACAGCTGCAGCGGATTAGTTGTAGTGGATATTGGAAATGCATAAAAACATATCTGAAAATGAAATTTATGTAAATCTAATACGCAAATTGGATAACGGAGGATTTTCTAAACTCATAGATAAATGTGTTATGAAAGTAAAAAACAAGCAAAAAGAAGAATGAAAAAAGTGTCCAAAAAATGTTTTAAGGGGTTACATTGGTTTCGTTGGTTCAAAAAATCTATTTTTTTTTTTTTTTTGCTTATTAATTTTTACAACATCTCAGGAATATTATATTAAATTTTCAAGTCGATCCGAATAATAAATTCGGAGATACAGCCTTTGGAAGGTGTGCGCTCCAAGCCACTTTTATTGTTACTCAAAACTTTAAACGCGTTTTTCTCGGAACCGTGTTTTCAAAGTCGGTTGTCAAATGTTCTCGAAAACTACTCAACCGATCTTGATGAAATTTTACACAGGTGTTCGAAATACAATTTACTCGTGCTTGAACGACGGATTTTGTTTTTTTTTTCATCTACAACTATTTAAAAAATAATAAAATGTCAAGCAAATTTACCGGGAAATTTTCATTTTTTTGGAAAAATGTCAGCCAAAATTCCAATTTTTACTTTTTTTTCTTTCCTTCGTTCAAGCACGAGTTTATAGTCTTAACTAAAGCATTTATTTTTGTTTTTTCATTTTTGATGAGTCTGTCAGGAGTTATGCTGACAACGCGCACGCACCTTTTTTTCGAGGGGTCATCGGAAATGACGTCACAATGGAGGAGTTTAACAGAAACATGTTTGAATTAAATAAATAATTGTTTACATAGAAAACAAAAATATTGAAACTAAGCATTTTTTTACCCGACGAAACCCATGTAACCCCTTAATAAATAGACCCAAATAAGGAACAAATAATTACCTGGTTGCAAACTTAAGGGACAAAGCCTTAGCAACATGTTCCACGCAGCATCAAGCCAAAGTAGTATTCAAAATTAACGTACTTCAGACTTACGCTGTTGATTGGATTTAATTAAAAAATTAAACAAAATTTAAAAATGTGTACACTTGTGTAGCCGCGCCAGGCAGTCACGCAAAGGGAAGCCAAGTTCTTCTCCACCTGATTTTTTCGATGTAAAGACGGTCTTGCTCTACCTCTGCTGCCGTCAGCTGGACCGCATCGTATACTTTCAGAGTTGGAGCGCTTTTATCCCCTCGCACGTCATGATCTGGCCAATGGCGCTGCTGGATCTTTATTTGCTACATTATGCGTATATCGCAGCTCCTCTCTATTAGTCGCTTAAAATGCTCGTCCTATTTTATGAGGCAGAAAGTTGGACGATGACAACATCCGAAGTGGCGTTCCTTGGAGCGTTTGAGAGAAAGGTTATGGGGAATAGTTTTGGCCCTTTGCATGTGGATCAGGGTGAGTATCCCGGGCGGTCAAGCAAACTACTGAAGTGAATAATTTGAGGCAATATGTCACATTTTTTATAATTAAATTGAATAACACTGCGAAACGATTTAAAGTGGTAAGAAATTTTTTTGCAGATTAATGGAGTTGGTTGAGCTCATCAAAAACTGCAAAATGTTTAATTTATGGAGATCAAGGGCACACTAGATCTTAAAGTCCCAGTGCTCTATACCAATCCATAATAATGGAGGTCAACATTTTGTGGTGGTCAAGAACTTAAATCTAAATTTAAAGTACCGATCCGGGGGAATCGGGAAATTAAATACATAACTACAATAGATCTTAATATAGGGTCCGCCATATAATATAACTTTACGAAATTAAAAATGCTATAAAAAAGACTCTACTCAATATTTTTCCAAACTGTTTTTTTTTTTTATTTTGAAGTACAATCCTTCCGATTAATGATGGAACACAACTTCATTCATATGGCTGCCTCGGCTACCGTATCAAGGTCTTTACGCAAAATTCGTCTGAATGATTTCTCCGAAATGTCAAATTGTTGAGAACGACGGTGAACTGATGTTCCTGGTGATTCACGAACACTCTCGGCCACAGCAGCAATATTTTCGGGTGTACGCACGGTTTTTGGTCGGTCACGCGTTGATTTGTCAATAAGCAACCCAGTTTCTCTTACGTTTTTCGCAAAGTAACGCACATACGCTTCATTCGGTGCTTTTCTTCTTCCCATTGCCGTACGTAATTTTCGTACACATTCTGCAACATTACCATAATTTTGAAAGTAATGTCGCAATATTTCCCAGCGTTCTTTGAGCGTATACACAACCATTTTCGTTCAACGGAAGAATAAAACTAATTTTCTGTCACATCAGATGACAGCTAAGTGTTACCATTCTTCAAATAATACCTAGTTCAAATCCGTAACGATAGATGGTGGGCCCTATACATACACAAAAATTTGCGTGAAATAAAAATTGCTTAGCAACATGTTGCTGACAACATAATAAATTAATATTAAAAACCCTAGTTCACTGCTGCAGATGCAAATGTTGGGAAAGATAATGCAATTTTATTGCTTCAAGCATATTTGCAGGAAGAACTTGAAAGAATAGAGCTAAAGCTCAGCAGTTTGAGGCTAATTACTGCTAATGACAATTTTTAGATAATTTAAATTGTTAGTGCGTGACCACTTCATTTAGAAATATTTCCATATTAAAGTGTTCTCAAATATATTTTGTTTTATCCCCATGTTTACTTTCTTACACATTGAATAAATTTTGAGTTTTTCGATATGTGGCAACCCTATTTCAAATGTTACCCTTCATTTGTCCCAGAGTAAACAAACCAACGTAATATTTTTATTTAGATACATTATTTTATTAAAAAACAAATAGTTGGCAACTCTACTCAAAAGTGTTTGCGGGCTAAAGTTTTTTAATACCCCACAGTGCAATTTCATACACATCACTGCAAAATATGTTTTTATTGGCAACACTCACAACCACAGAAGATCCTTCAAACCACAGAGTTTAAAAAATTGTAAATCACATCAGCAACATGTTGTTATGATAAGTTGTAGCAACATCTTGCTGCAACTCTACCACTTACCAGCTTTCGTGCACTCAAGGAACAATTCATTTAAGTATGCAAAATGCATAACTGATATATATTTGTTCGTTATTCTAGCAACAACAGCAATAACAACAATCGTTAGTAGCATCTCACCTACCTTTGTAGCATGGAACACGTCTAATTGCAATCGCAAGAAAATTGAAGTGTTGCGAAGCGCAAAATTGCGTGCATAAAATGTGCAATTACAACATGCCAACCTAATGCTTTCATTGTTGTTGTAATTTTTGTTGCTGTTATTGCAGTTCTTCCCACATTTGTATTGTATGTGACTGCGTGTGCATGCAAATGCCGTCGCGTTGCATGTCGCCGCATAGTCGTTGCATTCTCTCGCTTAGAATGTCGCAAGCGTACATGATTTCCATATTGATATTCCTAGTGAATTCCGCAACAGAGAATAGCAAAAACCAAAAAAAAAGAATTGAAAAAGAGGCGCGCTCGCGAATTGTAAAAATAAATGCAAATAATCTGCAGAAAATCTGAACAGAAATCATTTTCACATAAATAGTTACTCCTAGCAAAAGGAGACAAAAATGGCAATAACAACAACGACCTCAATTATAGCTCATATGTACATATAGCAAATGTATAATATAAATGCACAGTTGCGAGCAAAATAATAGCTTCTTCCTGAATTATATCAATACTATCAACTTTGTAGTTTTATTATTCGCAACTTTTCTGAGTGGTTTCATATGATGGACGATACGCCACCACTCTCAAAGCCTGGAAGCATTCTCATAGTGTTATTGTATCCTCATCTCTGCATCCATGAGTAATTAAGGGGTTTGCTTGAATTTCTACGCAAGTGAATGACCTGTGACCTCAAACATGGCAGATAAAAAATAGGTAAGGGGTTTGGAAATATCGCCAATATTTATTACTGTCTGGCAAAACTATCTTTATAAACTGCAATCTGTATATAACATCATCCAAAGAGCCATATGACTTTTGAATAATCATTCCCTCGAACACTCCAAAGGCCGTTTCACCAGTTGTTTGTCATCGTCTAAGCTTCTACGCCTTACAACTGAGGACCCTTAAGATGGGATACTTACTGGTGGTGTTTCTATTTGCCGAGTGATTCGCTTACTGCCTAATTGCTAATTCAGCCAAAAGAAGAATTTATTGGCTAGAGAGTTTCTCTATTTGATTTCCGGGCTAATATTATTGGGGGTCTTAGAATTGGTTTCCAAGTAAATGAAGTCCATTCCTATCGCAAAACATGTCGCAATGCAAGCGTGCACACTATTTTTTGGTGCTGCTATTAAGATGCTCGCAGCTGTATTTATTTATGAAAACATTGCAAGTGGTTGACGTTCCTGACAACAAAGTGTCGCCTTCCTAGGAATTTCACAACATTTTCTCAAAGTCCGCTTAGCCTCACTGAAGTACTGAAGTTGGTTAGACTTTTGAACGCAATGCATTTTAACGAATTATTGTTGTTGTTGTTACAATATACATGCATTTGTATAAATCTATGCACGCTCTGACGCTGGCGGGGCTTTCGACATGGCATGCAGGATTTATGTCCGTGGCAGATCCATGCTCGCCTTCTGGCTTTTGTGCGCTGTACGCACTTTTGTATGAATCTACGCTTGTTGTTGCATTGATGCAATCAATATGCTTATGCGTATATTCGCCTGCATTTACTTAGCTGCATCATTGGTGACATTTGGTTGCGGTTAATCACTTCATTTAAGTGGCAAACGATATGCAAATGAGTCGAAAAACATAGACGGTCCAAAGGCATTTTAAAAATATTGCAAAAAGCAAAAAACATGCTGAGTTATGTGGCGCTTTTATAATATGCAGATAGTAATGGCAAAGAGGATTAACATTAACATGCAACAATATTTTATGTAATCTTTAAAGCTTTTAATACATTTTTCTGATATTTTAGTTATACAAAAGTGGGAGGTTCTTCTTAGTGGCAAAATGGCATAGCTAAGATAATTTTTTTTCTAATTATAGTAGCCAGTTTAGGCTCTGAACTTCTTTAAAAGTATGCATTCATCCAAAAATCGATTTAATTTTATCAAGCTAAAAAAATTTAAAAAAAAAACACAAAAAATTAAATAAAACGGGGTAAAAAATATTTTTTTTATAATATTTTTTTTTTAACAATTTATAGGGATTAAATTTATATAGAAACAGTTAGAATGTAAAATACCAGAAACAAAAAATTCAATTCTTTTTTTTTTTTTTTTTTTTGTTTTTTGTTTTGTCGGAACAACTAGCAAGTGCAGCACTCAGACATTAATTGAGTCCCTTGTACTACACTTGGATTCCCTTTTAATTTTCTTTAAATCTACTCGATCTCCGAAGAAATCTTAGTAGATCTTGTGGTGCCAAGGAGCCAAGATGGTCGCTTCTTAACACATCAGTGCCAAAGACCTCAGACCTGATTGGAGCGAAGGCTGGGTAGACACACAGGAAGTGGTCCGCCGTCTCATTCTCCTCTTCACAAGCTGGGAAGAGTACACTGTCTGAGATGCCCAACCTTTCCATATGCTTTGCCCACAGAATGTGGCCCGTCATCAGTCCAACCAGCCGTCTGCACTCCCCTCTGCTTAATGACAGAAGGGTTTGCGACAGTCGATCGGACATGACAGGTAACATCAGTTTTGTCCATCTGCAGCCTCTCTCAGCCTGCCAAGCTCGCTTGTGGGTAGTAGTTACCCATTTGCTAACCGTGGCCGTGATGGCCGCAGAAGGGAGTGGCAAAGCGGGCTCTGGGCCAAAGAAGTTGGCTTCAGAGCCCATCTTAGCTAAGGAGTCAGAGGTCTCGTTACCCGCGATACCCACGTGTCCCGGGACCCATGTTAGCATCAGGCTATTATGTCTACCGACATAGTTCAGCCTGGATTTACAGGACTTCACTACCCCTGATGTGGTTTGAGGGCTGTCTAAGGCCATAGGCGCTGCTTGGCTGTCGCTGCAGACACATATAGATCTGCCTCTCCATCGTTTTTCCACAACAAAGTTCATCGCTTCTTGAACCGCATACACCTCCGCTTGAAACACAGATGCATGCATTCCAAGAGCAAAGTGCAGTTTTGTCCCGCTGGATTCCACGTATACCCCAGAGCCGGAGCCCTGCTCGGTCCTGGAGCCATCCGTAAAAATGCGAAAACAGTGTTTGCCGGGCTCATTTTTTGAGTCTTCCCACAACTTAGCCTCTGGTAGCACTACACTGTATCTCTTTTGAAGTACGACTCTTGATGGCATGGAGTCAAGGGGCATGGAGAGAATCGTTGGATCGATGTCCATGGCTTCTCTGTGTTCCAATGCCGGACAAGGGTCGTACCAGTTCCCATTGTGTTTCAGTCTGCAGATGGCCTTCAAGGCCTCTCCTTGGATGAAAGCATCAAGTGGTGGTAAACCAATCAGAGCATCTAGTTCCGGGCCTGAAGTAGTCGGAAAAGCTCCGGTGCAACAGATGGTCACAGTGCGTTGTAGGTCCTCCTGACCCCCACTAGAGGGAGTCTACTCATACAGACCACTGATGCATAGGTGATAATGGGTCATATCATAGCCGTGTAGATCCATAGGACCTTGCTAGAAGAGAGACCCCACGTTTTCCCAAAGACACCTTTGCACTGCCAGAAAGCTGTCAGTGCTTTGGATGCCTTTGTTTCAACGTGTGATTTCCATAGGAGCTTACTATCGAGGATTACTCCAAGATATTTAATTTCCTTGGATAGCTGGATTGTGACACCTTTAAGCTTAGGCAGAACGAGTCCATCAGGCTTCCTCCTTCTGGTAAAGAGGACAATACCAGTCTTGGCGGGATTTGCCGATAGCCCATTCGCACAGCACCAAGTGTCAATCCGATCCAGAGTTTTCTGCACTTTCCTGCAGATGTTCATAAGCGAAGGGCCTGTTACCAAACAAGCAACATCGTCCGCATATTCTTGTGCGTAGACTCCCGAATCGTTTAAGGTGGTGAGTAGAGGATCGATTACCACGCACCAGAGCAATGGAGACAGCACACCGCCTTGGAGGCAGCCTCTATTAACCCCAGATGACACCAGCAGATCTTCCTCTGCTCGCACCGAAACGATTCTTTGGGACAGCATTGAACGAATCCAATTTACTAGCACCCGGTCTACGCCGTGCCTACCAGCAGAGTTACACATACTGTCAAAAGTGGCATTATCAAAATACCAGAAACAAAAAATTCAATCAATAAATGATAAATATAATTTGCGTGCGTGAAATATGTAATTGTAATTTTTGAAAACGAAATATCAGTTCACTGAAAACACATGAGTTGCCTTGAAATTGAACCTGTTGCAAAAGTTTGTTATTTTATTTAACCCTAAAATTACTACCAATTACTTTCCAAACAGCTCTAAAAACAAAAACAACACAACCAAGACAAAAAATTTTAAGTGTAATTGTCTACTAATATTTCAATTTATTTTCCAATTTATTTACAAAAATTTCACAACTCAACTTACCAGTTGGTAACTGGAGCTTGGCTCGGCTTGTTGATGTGTTGCGTGTTACAAGGTGTAAGTTGCAGGCAACAAGCAATGCTGGTGTAAAACATGCCGAATAATTAATGACAACGGTAATGGTGCAGCAAGTGTTGCAGGTAACACGTTTGCCCGCTCAATAACTTAGACATATACAAACTTACATAAATTTTTTCAAGAGAAAAATTGTTTTTGAATGTAAATTGTTGTTGTTTTTGTTGTTGTTTTGTTTGTTGTAAAAGCTATCGATTGTAAATTTCTATCAATTGCAATATTTCACCTTTACTGTTTGGCAGTATTTCACTCGAATTTCATGAAATTTCACGGTTTAAATAATTAATGAAATGAGAGATTAATCGGCAGCCGGATATGTGGAATATTTTTTGGTGAGTGTGCTGCCAAAACAGCAAATCTATGAATCCATCAATCGATCAGCGTGCGTTGGCATACATCAATTTTCCCGCGAGCTGTTGGAAAATAAAGCGTTCATTAAAAAAACAAAAAAAAAAAAAAATTGCTTGCTTTCCAAAATTCAACTTTTCTGTGCAACACACTCATCTGCATACATTTCCATGCATAAATAGTAGACTTACATACTTCAGCACATATTCGACTTTGTATTTGCTGAGCATTATTCTCATTTTATTGAATCTTGCTGCTGTCCCCTTCCTCTTTTCAAAGTAACAACAAAATTCATTAGAAATGTGGCAATAATGATTTTACTGCCGATGCCAAATAAATGCAAGCCAATCAAGAGTGTAGAATTGTGCGATAAATATAGCATACAATGGCAGAGTTTCCCGCACTAATAAACTATCATTACCCTGCAATAAAATGATCTGGCTCTGGACTTGCATACAAATAGCCACCCTTCTTCGGTTTATTTCGCTCTACACACCGACTCATCTGAATAATTACAGAATACCGCACTCACTTGGCCAACATGTCAACATGCCTGGCGATTTACCAGATGACCAGCTCTGCATAGCAATTTCAGCAGGAACTATCGATAAGATTTCTCTGGAACCGCAATGTACGATTTGAGTACGGTGTCGCTGAAAGGGTTTATTGGATTTGCCGAGACATAGCGGTAGTTTTAGGACAGGTAGAAATCGGACTCATTAAACTCTTCTTGTGGATCATAATGAGCCTCTGGTTTCTAAGTCGAATCTAACCGAACCGTTCACTGCTCTGGCTTTCACGGTCCAGCGGGGTTAGAGTGTGAGTTTTGCTTGTCTGAAAGGGGTTGTGCTATCTAACCTCTCACATTTTTCCGCAATTATTACTCTTCGCTTAATATTTAACTGAACGTTACAGGTGCGAAATCCCTTGTGTGATATTAAAATCAAAATAAAACTGAACGGTTTAAGTGTGGAAAGACTCTAATCAGCATTCTGTCACCGGAATGAAAGGCACGACGTACGGAGCGGTTTCGGTGCGTTATTCCATACCGAGGCTAGAATGGATTTTCATTCGATGATGTCCCTGTGAACACTTATGGGCTTCTAATGAACTCCATATTTCAAGCTAGAATCCTTTTCGAGACATATTTAGCTGTCTTTCCGATTTGTGGCCTCTCGTGAGCTAATTACTGAACGAGTACTTCAACAAAATTGGTGCTAGAAACTCATATTTCTGTGAAATGTGCCTAGAAGAAGTCGCTACTACGTTCCACTACATAAGTGAATGGCCAGCCTCCGTTCAAATAACGTACATCAGTCATAAACCGTGGCGATCTTTGAAGCAACGATGTGAAACCTGCTGTACTGACTAGACAAAAAAGGCAGACACTTTGTCGATGCATCCTACAAACGCGAAAATAGCTAGTGTTTCCGTTTGAAACTTGCTCCGAAATTACTGGCTCACAACTCGGCCGCCATAACCGAATGGGTTGGTGTGTGATTACCATTCGGAATTCACAGAGAGAACGTTGGTTCGAATCTCGGTGAAACCCCAAAATTAATAAACACATTTTTCTAATTGCGGTCGCACCTCGGCAGGCAATGGCAAACCTCCGAGTGTATTTCTGCCATGAAAAAGCTCCTCATAAAAATATCTGCCGTTCGGAGTCGGCTTGAAACTGTAGGTCCCTCCATTTGTGGAACAACATCAAGACGCACACCACAAATAGGAGGAGGAGCTCGGCCAAACACCCAACAAGGGTGTATGCGCCAATTATATATATATAGGGTTGTTCAATAGGTGCGCTTCAACTTTTTTCCGATAGGGAGGGCGAACGACGCAATATTATTTATTTTTCGCTTGTCATTTGTAAACTTCATTAGTCAAACTGTTTGTGTTTTATTCAAAAAAGTTCAAAAGTTGAAGCGCTCTTACTGAAAACCCCTATATATATAACTAGTCCGTTTATGATTCTGCTGCAATATTTGCTACTGACTAGTCACTAAATACATGCACACTCACGCACTTTTTGGCTGCAAAGCGGGTTTTGTTGCATTATGTATGTAGCAGCTATTCGCAGCATGTTCGTCGATCCATGTAGCTCACATCCAAACACATAACTACGTGCATATATATAAATACATATATTATTGTATATATTTATTGCCGATCTTCTAATCATTGTTCAACAATTAAGTCGGCTGTTTGTGCCACATTCACGCCTGTCAATTACATAGCAGACGCATTAAAGCAGCAACGTTATGTGTCGCAAATTAAATTCCTATACAGTTGCATCTCCGCCAATACATTTTTATATCATACAGCAAGCGACTATATTTTTCTTTGTGGTTTTTTCTTTTTATTTCGTTTCAAACTGTTGGCCACATCTACATATTTTCAATTTAGCACTTCATTGTGTTGTTTTTTTTTTGTTAACGGCTTGCTTCTTCTGTGCGTTGCCGCCATAGCATGTCCACTCGAACATATGACTTAATTGCTACATTGCCATAAATTGCATTGCCGTCAATAACAACAATTTCATGGCTTTTGCATAAATGAACGGTATGAAATGTCAAATTCGTTTGGGCATTTAAAGTCAAATGTCACTCATTGACATGCTCCTTTTCTCCTCCTCATTCCATAAATTCCCCATCTCGCCTTCCTTTATTAATTCTTGTCCGTGTGTGATTGCTGCTATTCGTTTGAGATTTAATTATATGGTTGTGAAGAGGAAATTGCCAGTTAAACTCAACTTTTATGATACAAACCAATAGTTTATAATAGCTGAAGGCAGCGAGTAATTATTCGCATGCAAATCGCGAAATAGACAGACCAGAAATTTACAAATGCAAAGGATAGATAAGCTAACAAAGATAGGATGGGAGTATGTATATTATGAATCACAAATGATACTGGCAAAGTTAAAGGCAAAGTTTCAGTAAAAAATACATTTTTCCTGCAAACTGGAATCCACATTTCAATTTGATGGAGTGGTTCCAAAGTGAATGAGGAGTCGATGAATGTATCGGAGCGGTAAGCCAATTCTACCGCATCCTGATTAATCGAACCATTTTGATCTACATATATAAGTATGTATATGTAGTTGGCGCTTACACCCTTTTTAGGTGTTTGTCCGAGCGCCTCTCTCTATTTTTGGTGTGCGTCTTGATGTTTTTCAACAAGTGGAGGTGCCTACAGTTTTACGCCTCCACCACTGCTTTTCTATGAAGAGCCGAAATACACTCGAACGCCCAAAATGGAACGCCATTACAAAATCTTCCAAATGGTAGTCACACACCAACCCATTCGGCTAGGGCGGATGCACGGGCATCAGCTGTCTGTTAGTTGGCTAAATGACAGTCCAGAGTATTGTTTACAACGCACGGAAGTATTTTGCCAAGAGTAAACGCGAAAATAGAAAATCAGTAATGGATTTCAAACGTAATAGTGTGATTGCATTATATTTGGCTATAAAATCACAACCAGCGATTGTTCATGAGCTCGATCACCTTAAAGTAAATAAAGTTCTTGCTTGTCGCACCACTACTCGTTACAATGATTCTAGTAGCATCGCGAAACGTCTTGGAGGTAGTCTTCAAAAAACTGCAACATTACGTGAAATAGTTCAAAAAGTGAAGAAGCGACCTGAGCGAAATCCCCGACGAAGTGACAAGCAAATGGTGAAAGTACAGAAAATATCTGACCTTAACTTCCGCCGCATACTGAAAAATAATCTCAAAGTCGTCAACTCTTACAACATCCAAAAGGCGCATGATCTCACACCAAAGCAACAACAAGTCAGACTTGAGAGAGCGAAGTAGCTGCTTCACTTGATCGAAAGCGGTGAATTTCCGAACATTGTGTTTTCTGACGAGAAATTTTTTTTCAAATTGAGCAGTTCGTAAACTCCCAAAACCATAGGGCTTATTTGGCCGACCATTCATACGAGAATTTGAGTTATCGATTGGCCACCACGAGGCCGCACCCGCCTTTGAAGTCGGCAGACCATGGACGTTTCAACAGGACTCGGCACCGTCTCACAAAGCTCGAGTGAACTAAGAACGACTAAGAAACAACGTTCCGAACTTTATCACGTCCACACAATTGCGATCCGATGGATTATTCTCTTTGACCCATTTCGGAGAGCAAGGTCCGAACTAAGTCACTAGTCTCGAGGCGCCGAAAAAAAACCATTGCCCGCGAGTGGGTCAAAATACCTGCAAGTCACATTCGGCAGCTTGCGATTCGTTTTTAGACCGTCTCCAGGCCATAGTCAAGGCAAAAGTAAATTGATTCTTAATTTTGGATTATTTTCACACATTTTGTACTTTGTATTGAATAAAATTAATTTTCTAAACTAATTAATTGGTTACACTTCGAGCGCCGGACCCTGTATACTCGTACTAAAAATATTACACCACAGATGGTACTGGCGTAAAAATATTTCAAAAATTCCTATTTATGGTGCAATTTGGCTTTCAATAAAAACATATTAATATAAGGCGTAAGAGAATTTTCTCCAAAATGACCTGTTTGGTCGTGCTCGGTTCGAGATGTTTGGAAAAACCTTATTTGTAGAATATATTAGGCCAAATTCGGAATTTATGTTACCTACATGGAAAGCATTAATGTTCCAATAACCTAGGAAGTCCTTCAATAGAGTGTATGAAGCGGAAGTAAGTCGTACTAAGAAGATTTTGTAGAGACCTAGCAAAGTAGGACCCACACTCTAGCAAAAAAACAGCGCACAGTATTTTAACGCGTACGAATATGGGCCTGGAGGTACAAGAAAAATATTTCTCATTTTCTCCCGAAAGGGAAATGGACATATATTGTTCACGTCAGAGTCTTACTTAGCTACCACGTAGTCCGCAACCCTGATTGTTGCCTCCACTTAAACTTTTTGTGTTCAACTGACGAAAACGTTGTAAAGAGCTCGTAATAGAAATACGGCCAAGAATGAAACCGCCACACAAAGAGCTAAGCAACAATTTGCTTTAAGAAGTTTGAACGCTGTGACGACGAGACATACATTTTAGAGGACGTTTCTCAGCTGCCCAGATGGAAATTCTATACCTCGAAATGTTTCTGAGAAATTTAATTTTTCGCAGGCAAGTTCAAGTAAAATGTTTGGAAAGAGATTGTTACCATTTTGACGCCAAAATTCCCCAGTTTTTGTGTTTTATTTTTCTGTTTTGCCTTTTGCCCCGCTTCACTCAATGGCAGCTCATCTGTAAACCACTCACGCCATGAACAATACCCCTGTTGCAACTGTTTTTTTTATTCTTTTTTTCTTTATTTAGCATTTAGAGTAAAAGTTAATTTCAAAGCTTAGTTTCTGAAAAAATGGATTGAAAGTAGCGAACGGCAGGAGACGAAAATGAAGTTGTCAAATTTATATTGCTTAAATTGTGTTAGCCCTCAAACCATCAATCAAGTAATCGAAAGATTTTCGATGCACTCCACACACACACAGCAGAAGCACCGCTTGGAGGAGATGATTTACAAAATAACAAACATTACCCAGCTACCAAAGTAAAAGCGTGAAAATTCTTGACCTCTTTACTTGACGCACACAATTCATTTATCATACTTGCTACCGCCCATATTTTATATATGTACATACAGTTGCGGCTATTGAAATATGAATAGCTAAAAACGAAAATATTTTACTATTTAATTGAGCCGAACGTTTGAGGATTTGTTTTCTCAAAAAATTGTGTTTAGTGCTTTTTAAAAAAATTCAATTAAAAATATTGAAAAGAAGTTTCTTCTTAGAAATTATAGCATTTTAAAGCAGTTATTTTGTTTCTACTATTGTAACTTAAAAAAGTCCATAAAATTGAAAAGTAGGCAGGCTATAATATGTATACGTATTAAAAAAAGCTTAATATTTCTCATAGCTCCGAAGAATGCGCTTCAGATTCAGATTTCTTGGAAGGCACTTCTTCAAAATCAAAACGGCGCTTTAGGGCTACTTGGGGAGTGCCAGAGCAGTACTTCAAAACAAAAAAAGAAGAAAATGTTGAATTCAAAATATTTGGAGTCACCTACACGTGAAAACAGATGCATTCACTTTTTTGCTACTACTCCGTATCGTTCTAATGGATCTTCATTATCTTTGAGCGCTACAGCTCTGTCTGAGCTTTGGCCTGGTGCACAAAATGTCTCCATTCGACCCGATCCTTGGTTGATTCCTTCCAGTTGTCGACCTTGAGTTTCCTCATGTTCTTTTGTGGTTCGTCAGTCCCTCTTGGTCTGCCCCTTGCTTTCGTTAGAAATTATTCAATTATTTTCGTCAATCTAATATATCTTAATTGGGCCTAATGCTGGATCTATTACAACCAGCTATCTGAAGCCAAAGAACCAGCTCCGTTGACCATTCTCTGCTACTTCTCTACACTACCATTCTTTGAACATGTTTTCAGTAGTTCTCCTTCTTACTTGAGAGATGCAGTACTCTTCACTATAGAAAATGCTCGAACGAATTACTTTTCTATTAAGTTGAATTCATTTCCATACTTTGTTGCCGGCCGGGAACAATTTCGTTTGATTTTTGCAGTTATAGATCAATTTTAAGCGGTTAGCCAAGCCTTCAAACCAGCGCCCTGGAACCTTCAAAGCAGCGATTTCGAACTGTTTTCTATATAAACCATTTCTATGAACTCCATCCAAATGTTCTCATTAGTATCTAATAATAATAAATGTCAATAAATTCTAAATAAAAACTGTTCCAGCAAATGATTCAAAAAAATGATTCACCCTGTATGTACATGGGTATAAGCCTCAACAATTTCTATTTGTTTCTCAACCTGCACTACAAAGCCACAGAAAACAACAGAACCGTTACAGTGGCTGCTTTTCTGTTTTGATTGCTTTTCTTTTGTTTAAAGACCCGTTCCGCTTTATCGAGTGCAGCATATGCTGCCGCACTATTCATGTTGCAACGATACATGTATCATCTTTTGTAATCTTAATGCCACTTCAATGATATTTAGCTTAATTATAATGACATTTTGATTAATAAACGGTTCTTTTATTGCGTAGATATGACGTGTTAGCCAAGCTTTCATCTCTTCAAAGCACAAAGCCAATGGATGCATTTTTTATTGTGAAGTAGTAGCTGATGTTTTTATATTTTTATTGTTTATCGCTATTGTTCCACAAAAGTGTGTAGGGTTTGATTCAGGTGGTCACTGGTTCCAAAGTCTTTTGTTTTGTTTTTGTTTTCGGAACACACGCATTTTTATCTTAAGTCCAACTTTGCTGCGGTTATTCACTGCATTGGAGTAAAGAGGTTTTGTACAACTTTTTTATTGAATTTATTTTTGGTTTTTCTTCGCATGTGGTTTTCTTCTGCAGAGTTCAAAAGAAGCAAAGAATTGATTTATTATATTTTAGCCAAATCATTGCCGCTAATTGCTACTGATCTCAAGTGTTGTTTTTTTTTACTTTTTGACGCCTTTATTTTACAAAATTATTTAATTTTATTCTATTCTATTCATAAATACTATTAGTATTACTATATTTTGGTAACCTTTTGATATTAATTTTTTTTTTACCACCAAATTCATCATTGTTGTCACCAAAAGTGTGTGAAACTTTTAGTTTCTTTTCTCATGTAAAGGCCAAAAATGGTGATATTTTGAAATGATTGTATGGGGAACCCCCCAGGGGAGTTCCAGGGGATGTGCCACTGGCATGGGTGGATCGCCCGTCCAAAGTTAGTGGGGGTCGGTCATACATTTGGACTCGATTGGAGAACTCTAAATGGGTCAAAGTGGGATTTTTCGTTCGACCCAAATTGGAAGACATCAGAATTCGTTTTAGAGGTATGGCCCCTTCGGCAAAGTTTCTTATTTTGATCCCTATAATATGATTTTCACAGAGCAATGGGCGATTTTTTTGCCTCCCCACAAATCGACCCGGCCTAATATATATATATATATATATATATATAAACAACATAAAACAAATATTTATATTAAATATTTAATAGTAGTTGGATTTTATATTATATTTAATATACTTTCGTTTTTCCACGAGTACCGGTGTGGCAAAATATAAGTTCACTGTCGCCGGCTTCATCAGAAGTTTAGAAAAATTTCGAGTACGCAAAATAAAATGCAGGTTTGAAGCGACTTAAAAATCCCGTTGATGCTTGGCAAAGTAAGCTCAAATTTGCTATAAGAAATACGAGTATACCGAAAATTTAATATTGTTTTGTAAAACGTATACGCAATTCATCACTGCACACACTAGTATGTGTGACAAGAAAAAATTCTGGAAGATATTTCGGGTAGACCTGCTTATTACAGTTGTTCAGTAATGTAAGTGCAAATGTCTGTTTTGCATGCCACTATCCACAGCGCTCTTTGGTGTCCTTCTATCGTCGACATCTGACTTGTAAAGAGTATTTGAGTGATGATCCTCGAAATCAAGTGAGTGTTTTCCAAGCAGAAGTGTTGTTTGTCGCCGAAAATAGCCACCTTTTTGAGCTTATTTCGCTTACAGCAACTTGAAGCCAAGCGCATAGGCGTTTTTCAAACAGTCGGGCTACTATTTTATTTTCTTTCGCAACCAAATTGAGATCGGTTATGCGTTGTGGAATTCGTATCAATAGCACTTCCAGCCAATAATCGGTAGACTTAATTTGGATTACAAGTTACGGAAGTACCACCGATGCGATGTTGCCAATAAAGTAGCCAGAGCGTGTTGTTAATTGGCATCAATATGTGAATTGGATGCCAGTCACAAACAAATAGATATGTAAGCCGTAACTATCCGTCGACATCTTCAATAGGGGCATAGCTGTCGTATGTCATCCAGCTGTAGAATTATGTACATTGTTGAAGCTGAATATAACATTAAAAGAACATTCGATCTCTTAGCGCAGCCCAGGCCTGATGTTGCAAGGCTTTTTGCCGATATTTTAGGGCTTACGATTATTGATATTTCTTTCATAACCCATTTGAGAGTTGCAGCGATTTTGCATACAAATGAAATCTTAAAGAAAAAACCAATCTGCTGCATACTACAAGCGGTTAGAATATTGAGCGCAACCTTCTTAAACAGGTAATTAAGAACTGTCTAAGGCATGGATCTGCTAAAGAAAATCCTGTTTGAAGAATGTATGACTTAAGTTAATAACAGCATTAAGAAATCACTTCATTAGGGATTCGATTTTTTGAAAGAATATTTAAAGTGTCTCACTTGCTATCCAATCAATCTCCTGAGTCGCAAAAATGCATCTCCATTCTATTACTTAAATTTAAATTATAAATTTATAAGAAGATTTGGGCGGCTGCTGCTTATTATTCCTTGTATTGCTAATTGATTTTATGGCCACTTAGGGAAAGAACTGCTAAGATCTATAGCAGTAGCCAACAAAAACTTGCACTGAAGATGGTTACACCAAGATGGCATAGTTCATAGCAGAACATTTAGTGTCAAAATTATTATTTTTTTCACTTGGGTTCGTTTTCTAAGCCTTATGTCACAAATTTAACCCTTTGCGCTCGACGACTTTTTCGTTCGGATGGAGCAGCAACTCGAGACGATTTTGCGCATATATTACGGGTGTTTTATAGGTAGCATGCAATGAATTTATATACAGATTAACATACGAAAACGTTATATTTTAAACCGATATATGGAAGACATATTTTGGCCTTGATCAAGTTGGATATTTACATTTTACCGTAAACTATTCAAGAGAGATCAAAAATAGAGCTACAAGTGTGTACACAAATACAATAGAAGGAAATTGGATTGCAGTCGTAGAGAGCTATCCCATACAGAAACAATTTATAAAATTATATCTTTTTATATTTATGTTAAAAAAAGAATTCTTCAACTGGATTACTAATAGAAATAATAAAGTTTTTAACTTGAATATTGTTATATTTTGATGAATTTATATATATTATTCCACTTACTTTATATTCTAAATTTTAGTTTTTATTATGAATAATTCTTTTACAAAGCATTTTTGGAAAATAGGGGTAAAAATTGTTTTTCGTTTTATACCGAAATTCACGAAATTTCCATTACATTAACCTAATATCTTTATTCATAAACCAAAAGTGAGCTTCTATGAACTGGATATAAAGAAATCTAGTCTAAACAAACACTGTCGTCTCTCACTCGCCGTTCGAGTTGCTGCATGAAACATCGTGGCGAGTGAGAGTCGCCACTCGAGCGCAAAGGGTTAAAATTCTTGTAATATCCTGATCTGCCCCCTTGTTTGTAGAAAAAGTCATTTACTTTTGAGAGTCGAGTACCTCGGTATCGATTCCTTTAAGAATCCGATATTTTTAAAACTATCGTATACTTTATTCTCATCCACTAAGATTCCAACTACAGTTTGAAAGAAACCAACTTCAATATCAGTAATCATAATCAGTAAAGTATTAATGACTTCAAAATAGGGTAGCCGAGTAAATCTCATCTCGCTCGTGTAGTACTGATTTCGTTTGAGTATAGGTAGTCGGAATTGAGGACAAGTATAGTGCTTGTTCGGTCTTTGGCACTGAGTGCTCTGAATTCACACTAAGTACAATACAATTTTCAATTTATACTTTTCAGTACTCGGTATCCAACACTAGTGAAAAGAAAAAACTTGCTAAGTTCTGAATATCGTTCATACTCGTATTTCTATAATACATAAGAACCTTTTTAAATTTACACAGCATATTCTTTAAAAGGCCATTCCATACTGAATTATGCATGAATAAATGTTTTTGAAATATTTTTTATTATTCTTTTTTGTTTTACTGTACTATCATTTTTGACCCTGAAAAACTTAACAAAAAAAATACGTATATTATTTTTAAAATTGCACAACGTATTTTACCACATTTCGCTGAGACCATACACACACATATGGTACACTCTTTATACTATCAGCTTTACGTTGTCACGCCTAGCAAAAAATACTGCAAAATTGTGAAAAAGTAATAAACAAATTCCTATGCGTGATATTTCATTATTCTTTTCGCATTTTTAATCACTTTTCACTATTTTTCACATTCTTTATTTTGGTTTTAGTTTTAATTACAACCACTTTGCTACACGCCGACTTCTTTGTTGTTTCTAATTTACTGCTATTGTACATTGTTTATTGCTCGCTTACCATTATTTTCTTTTTTAATTACGCACGTTTCATTTAAAAACAAAAGTAAAATGTTTATGAATGTTACAAACCGCAAAAACACAAAAGTTCAGCAAAGTTTTAATGCGCTTCCACGACGTAGCGGCAGAGCGTGAAAAACATTTTGTCAGGGTTGGTATCGCAGATTTTTTTTATTTTTTTTGTGACTGTTTTCCCTAATGATCGCGCATTGTTTTTATAAAAAAAAATTACATATACTCTGAGCTTTATCATCACTGAAGATGATTTTTTGGAAAAAATCTGTGTAGCGTTCCATGATGAAATGTATACTAATGAAGTTTACAAATGACAAGTGAAAAATAAAAAATATTGCGTCGTTCGCCCTCCCTATTGGAAAAAAGTTGAAGCGCACCTATTGAAAAACGCCTTATTTGCCCGACCAAAACGAGCAAAGACAGTAAAGCTCGCTTAAATTATTAAGTGCCACACAATTTGGGTACGAAATCTTCTGACCCATCCTCTTTCCGCTCGCCACCTTAACCAAAATATCGTTGTCGACAACGGAGAGGTCACACCTTCCCTTAAGGTTTAGCTATCGGAATGCTTGAAGGTAGATTTGATGAATGATTCATACGTTTTTAAGAATCATTTTTGAAAATTTCTTAAAAAATTGCAAAATTTCATGGAAGTTTTTTCTTTTTCTTTAACTCTCAGTCAAAGCAAAATTAAATTATAAATAATGAACAAACAATACAAACAAAATATTTAATTATCAATAATAAGAAAACTTAAATATTTACTTTTTCTACGATTTATAAAAATTTTAAAATATTAAATAAATTATTGAGTTAAAGTTAATATACTCTGCTTTGCGGTGAAACAATATACATACATTCCCTTAAATCTCCACTTTAACTTTTCGCGGCCTACAAAGCTTTTAGTTGACTTTTCTTAAAGCTTCCTTCCTTTCTCCTTTTCGTGTTTTGAGTTCATTAGTTCCTGGAAGCGGGCGATTAACTTAAATGTTCCTCTCCTTCTTTGAACATGAAATCCACAAAGTTTATTAGCTAAGCAGCTAATGCAGTCAAAGAAAATCCACCTATACTACAATAACTTCTAGCAGCTTACTTCACCCCCCCCTCTTTTTTCTCTATATTTTTATTTCATTCTCATTCCTCGGCATGACATTTGTCTTAAGCGCTTAACCGCAAAGTGATGTTTTTTCGCTTGATTGCTGCTCCCCAAACATTCAAAATGACAACGCCATAGTGTAGCTCTCCTCCATTTATTCAGAATTCGAACAATCAGCTCGCACGTGAAGTAATAACGCTACGCACCCTCACAACAAATTCAATTACGAGTATTGGTAGTCAAAAGAACAAAAGTAAATAAATAAATGAAAACAACAATAGCAGCTGTCTATAGTCCTCGTCTCGATTAGTTGGGGGCCACTGTTCTTAACATTCCTCAACGACCTCTCTCCCATTTTAGAGCATATCTCGCCTGCAACACTCAGCAGCTAAGCGATTTTCCAGTTCACTCAGTGGCTCTGCTTGTTATAATTTTACGTACATGCATATTTGCAATCAAAAATATTCCCACTCCCTTAATTATTCAAATGCGTATTGTTTATTGATTTCGTTTTTGTTATTATTATCAATGTTTTTTTTGTTTTACAGCGTACACAAATTTCATTTTTTTCTGATTATTAGCTGAGCCTGTTTTGTATAGTTCTTTACAAGTTGTTGTTTTCTTTTTTATTGTTGCTCAGCTGTTCTATATCAAAATTCAAATGCGAATTCCATCCATTACTTAAAGTGATTTTTTCTTTTCCTTCCCTCTTTCACAAAATAAAATTGCTTATTGATTAGCGCATTAAAAGTCTAAGCGGTTTGGGCCAAGTTCCCCAAGTGTGGCAGTCATTTATTCTCTCCCGTGATACCTGACATTATTTACACAACCCCCTCCTTGGCCCCAATGCAGAGAAAACTCTACCCTATCCCTGCAACCAACAGAGCCGCTAAGTATTTCTTTTATGTTGTACTGCCTATACCATACAGCTTATCGTTTCATCGTCAACGGTATTCGCAATCCCAAATGCCAACCCTTCGCAGACTTTTCATTTCGAACACCGTAACCAAATTTCGGCAGGTTTAAAGTCGGCAAAGTGATAGTGGATACCATTCAGGATCGTGTGAGGTTTCCTTTTTTCGCGTGTCGCACTATCTGGAGAATAATTTACTAATTCTAGGGTCACACTGAGAACATCTAATCAGTTCTTTAATCAAAAGTTTTAGTTGTTCACACAAGGTTTTCGATATAACTTTGTACAACATGTTAAGAACGCTACTTTTACAATGCTTCTTGAGCAAATTCTACGTTTTTAGGCGAACTCTAAACCGGAATACATCGGATGGATCACTTTAGCTCACCCATCGTCAGAAGTTTGCTTACTATCCAGAGAATGTTTGATCACGGTGGGAAATTGTGTGCTAATTGGACCATCTGCAAACAAACAAAAATTATTATGGTAATTTTCAGGTAGGTCGCCGTAGCCGAATGGGTTGGTGCGTGATTACCATTCGGAATTCACAGAGAGATCGTTGGTTCGAATCTCGGTGAAAGTAAAATTATTTAATAAAAACATTTTTCAAACCTCCGGGTGTATTTCTGCCATGAAAAAGCTCCTCATAAAAATATCTGCCGTTCGGAGTCGGCTTGAAACTGTAGGTCCCTCCATTTGTGGAACAACATCAAGACGCACACCACAAATAGGAGGAGGAGCTCGGCCAAACACCTAACAGAAGTGTATGCGCCAATTATTTTTTTTTATTTTTTTTTTTCATTTTCAGGTAGCCAAAATCGTTCCCTACTCTCGTGGGTGTTTTGCTTATCTATCAAATACTTGTTATAGCCAAGAAACTTGTTAACTACTATGGAGTTTCCACCTCCTTTGCGTTTCGTGAGATAATCCCAACCGTCAATCGAAATCTAAATTTGGACTGGAAGGAAGTCGCCTAGTATTCACTTAGAACGTTCAAGACCAAGTGGGACATGTATTGCTGTCGATCAGAATAAATCAAATGGTTAGATAATGTTTGAGGAAGCAGGCTACGTCGACCACTGGCTATAAATATAGAATCTAGGTTTCTACGTTATTGATGTTGGTATGCTTCTTGTGATTATTATAGCTGATATTAAGCACCCAATGCCCCACACACAGAAGTGCAGCTAGCTTCGTTGGGCCTTTTGGCTGTCTTTGATTAAAATTAATTACATTTCAGACGAGGTAATTATTTAATTTATTATACAATACCTTGAAGGCGTGGATGTAGTATTGAGGTCTTCCTCTAACTGCTACATATAGCGTCGATAACAACAAAAACAAAACCTTAACATGAGACGTTTCGCGTGCGCTGAGTAACTGCGGTGCTGCGTTGTGACGAAAGCGTTTGATGTGGTTGAACAGCTGAATGCCGTTGATTGCTGGTGCACATTTCATAGAAATATTATTGTTATTGATGTTGGTGTTCTTGTTGTTGTACCTGCTTTCCTTGTTACGCATGTGATTTGTAGTTGGTGGTGTTGTTGTGTTTATTTCATTGTATCCGCTGCTACTACATGCACTTCGCGGTCTCATCGAGCATGTTAAGGCTGTTGGCTATTGGCTGTCGCGGTTGATTGGTTTCCTCGGTGTAGTCAAGTGAGGGATATGAGCTACGTTGACGCTGATGCTGGTGGGGGTACATTAATTGTGTTTATTGTTGTTGTATGGCAAGGTATTCTGGTATTTTATAAAAACTAGCGTTTTCAAAAAGTTGGTCTGATGGCTTAATTTATTATAGTTTTGAGTATTATCTTTTGTTTTTTATTTAATCTGTCAAGGTGCAATACGTTTACCAAATGTGGTTTATATTTCTCCACTTTGGTAATTAAAATGCGGCTGTATGTATGTATATGTATAATACTCAACACCTTTTTCCTGCCTCACTTGCCTTTTGGGAAATTATTTCCCTCTCCACTGGCTCCTATTTCTTTAGCCCTTTTGCGGCAGCTCAAATGACTGTTGCGACCGCAAACGCCGCCGACAAAAGTTACCACATTTTCTAGTGTTTCAATTTCAATTAAAGTCACATTAAACAAATGACAAAGCTTAGCAAGCCTCTGGGGGCATTAAGAGGGCGGCGAAAGGTAAAGGAGGGGAAGGCCCACGTTGTGAACGCCAATAGACGATGGCGTCACTACCGAATTGCGATGTAGCAAAACCAAGGCTAATAAAAAAACCGAAAACAAAAACAAATACTAACAGCGCGTACAATAATGAAAAGTAGCCATCCCAACACAACAACAACAACAGAAGTAATTCAAATCGGTCCTGCCCAACCCAATCCAAGGCGGCAGCAAAATGCTGGTAATTTATTGCTACTCCAATGGCCAACTGACAAATGGCAAAATTTATAAATATACCAGTAGTAAACAAAACCAAAAACAACAATGTTGAATATATAGGTATATGTATATGTGTATGTATATACCTAATTACATATATATAGATATATATATAGTATGCAGTGGCGGTGCTACGCCTACATAGCAACCCTGTCCTGGCCTCGCCACGCCTGGTCTGGCCCGATGCTGTAAAATCGTATAAAATGTATAAAAAAATGAGCATTGTTAATAAAAATTATTAACGGACTAACAAGGGAAGCCAATCAAGCATCGAGGCCACTGACCAGCGCCTGGAACCGGCGAAAGAAAAAATTTTTGCGGCTAGCCAGAAGTGGGACAAATGCCTCAAATGTCAGCTGCAAGCGGCATACGCGCATACATACTTATAAAACGTTTATTTGATAAATTTAGTATATACAGTATATTAAAAATGTGTACTAACAATGCTCATATGACGACGGACCCGCTGCACTCGTTTGATTTATCTGTGGCGCTATAAATTAATTGAAACCGAATAAGCTGAGCAAAGAGAGAAATAAGTGCATAAAAAGTGAAAAATTGCAAAATTGAATAAATGGTTGAAATTATGAGAGAATTACCAAGAAGCAAAAAACAAAAGTGCGGAAAGATATAGTAATTAAATCGTAAGGAAATGTGCTGATATGTACATATGTGGCGAGTATTTGTGATCAGCAGAGGTTTGATTAATTTTGTTTGTTATGAAACCCAGTTAAAATTAAGATAGATAACCCTTATTAAACTTAAGATAGAGCTGGGTTGGGCTGAGCGTATATGGCTGATGCAATTGGCCGAGATATCTCCACCTTCTCCGCGCTATAGCGTTGCATTCATTGAAGTGGACTGGTCGCAGAAATGTTTTTTGGTTTGCTAATATTTTATGTTTTTTGGTGGTTTTTGTTGTTTCTGTATTCTTATCTGGAGAATTACGTGTTCTCTTTGGAAGAGAAAGTTCTGTATTGTTCTCACCTGCTTTTGCCTGCATAACTATGTTTGGGCATGTGGACATGATTGGCGCGTAAGAACAAATTGAAGAGTTTGTAGTAGCGGTTCATTCTGCTTGTTGATGCTGATGTTGTAACTGTTGTGATTGTTGTTGCGCTTGTTAGAGCTACCAGACAAGTGGTGGGATGAGAAATGCTGATTAGATCAGTTGGAGTTTGGCATTGCTCATTCCATGAGAGAGGAGTTGTGGGTATAGAGTTACCGGCGATGAGGTTGTACAGCTGATGACATACTCTTTATTTCACTTGCCGAGAACAGAATATTGTAGCTGGAGTTAGCACTTGTTGCTTTTGCGCTGGTGAGCGGAGCCTCTCTTTGGGAGGAGAGCGTCCCACAGGCATTTTAAATGTTAAATTTTTTCACAAGTTGTTTTTATTATTTTTATGTTTTTATTTTGTGTGTATTTATATTTGCAAAACAAAGTTGGGCTAAGATTGCACAAGATGTATTGTATTGCAGTATTAAAGCGTTTTAAATATTGTACGATAGGTAGATTCACTACAAAACTTTCACAAAGGAAGAGCTAATAAAAGCACGTCTGTTCAATCGAGAAGTTTAACTTACTTTCAATACGATTGGTAGATTCATTACGAAACTTTCACAAAATATAATATATTAAACATATTATCAAATAATTGATTTTGAACGATGAAGGGAGTGTAATAGAGTAAAATTAGATCATTACAAAAACCTTGCCCGCCTCTTTTGTATACGATAATATCCGAAATGAACGAACCGATTTTGGTGAGTCTCTCACTGAAAAGTAGAGAAATTTTTTGAACATGTTATAGGCTACGTTTCATTCAGGTGGCGATAGCGTGGAAATATCTCCAAAGATCCGGTTCATGCTCCGATTCGGACCATATTTAAAACATGTCTTGACTAGATGCAAAAAATAGACATCAAAACAATTGCCCATGAGGTGGCGCTAGAACCGAGATATCTATAAAAGTCGTATTAGCGGTCCGTTTCAGTTTAAACTTAGTCAACAAAATGCTAAAAAGGTTATATCCACTAGTAGCACTAGGCTCAATATTGCGCAGAAAAAAATAAATTTTTGGTTAAAATTCAAAATTTGTATTATTGAGCAGCTTTTGACGATGATAAGCACTCAAGCATGGGTTAGTAAAGCCCTCATCGCTTGGTGGGGATTCAACATTTAATTACGTTAAAATGGCTTGCCAGCATGAGTAAATAGAAGGCGAACGCAACATAAGTTAATAAGTAAAAATAAGTCCAGAGGCATCTCCATATTCCGAAAGCTAGAGGATAACAATATGTTTAATTGTCTAATTATGAATAAAAAAAAAATGAAAATAAAATTGTTGCAGTCCAGCAGAGCTTGAAGAACAGCGGCCCCGTGCGTGGCATGGCTAGTTCAAAATTAACCAGTTTTTTGTTTAAATATTATACTACATCTTTTTAAAAATATTTTTTTTTTATTTTATTTCCTTGATTTTTCGCATTCCAAAATTGATTTTTTGAACTCTATATTATATGATAGTTGTAAGTAATCTTACTTACTTTTGTACCATAGCATGTAAGGACTGAAGTTGGTAGACTTTAAAATATAGATAGTAAATAAATAATTTTCCTTTTCTACTTCTTAAATTTTTCGTTTTCCCTTTTCAAAAGTCACTTGAGTGTGCCGGCATTGCCTGATAACTTCGGCGAGCAAACATAGCGACCCCAGCTGCAATTAGCCCCATTAATCAAAATTAAACTAAATGCGTCATATGGCAGATAAGCAAACCAAATCGAGTATTCAACAGAAATTTAATAAATAAACAAAAAAATTGTAAGCAATCGTTGCATGGGTAGGGGGAAGCAGAACTCCATTGTATTTCTGTTCGCTATGCAGCTTAAATTAGCCATTTTCCCAAATAGATAGTACACGTACAACATACAGCTACACCAATCCTAAAAGCTTCAACTTCTTCTCTTACTTGCTGCAGTTACCCATAGCGCATTTTCTCAGCGATTTGTCTGCTTTTTCACAAACAAATTGGTCGTCTGACTGTCTGTCTACCTTCAGTGCACACACACGCATATACATATACAGTCGAACTTCTCTACAGTGAACTTCCATATAATGAAGCTCTCCTTATAATGAACTGGTTTCGAAGGCACTGCTTTTTCGTTCTACTTTCGGTGTATTTTTGTCTCCTTATAATGAATTTCTATATAGTGAAATTTTCTATATAATGAACAAATTTTACAGCTGGAAATTCAAGCGTCCTAAGTTTTTGTCTCCATATAGTGAATTTTTTCAAAAGTTTTCTGTTGCAAAAAATTACAGTTAGATGTGGAAATTAAAACAGAAAGAGCTGAGCTATTACAGTTTTATTCCGTGATTGAAGTTAAAATGATGCATCGAAGCAGCATTTCGCTTGAAAAAAAGTTATTAATGATTAACAAAGTTAATGAAGGAAAGAAAAAAAAAAGATATTGCCAATGAATTCGGAGTTCTTCCCAGCACTTTATCAAATATTTTAAAAAATAAGGAAGTGATTTTAAAAAATGCGGAGGATGTGGCAGTAAATACCAAACGCAAAAGACTTCGACCTTGTCATTTTGAGGATATTGACGAAGCAATGCTGAAATGGTTACTCGTTGCACGTGGTAAGAATCTCCCTTTATCTGGACCATTATTGAAGCAAAAGGCCAAAGATTTTGCGGAAGCACTAGGACACCACGAATTTGAGGCAAGTACAGGTTGGTTAGACAAGTTCAAAAGTCGGCATGGCGTTATTCAAAAGACATTATGTGGGGAAAGTGCTGACACCAACATAGAAAACCGTGATGAATGGGTGACGAACGTCTTACCGAAATTAATTGAAAATTACAACATTAACGACATTTTTAATGCCGACGAGACTGCTTTGTTTTTCAAATGCTTGCCAACTAAAACACTGGCATTCAAAAATGAAAAATGCTTTGGTGGGAAGCAAAGCAAGGAGAGAATAACTGTCCTGGTGGGAAGCAATATGACTGGATCAGAAAAGCTAAAATTGCTGGTAATCGGAAAGGCCAAAAATCCGAGGTACTTCAAGGGAATAAAATCTTTAGGTGTCGATTATGAGTTTAACAAAAAAGCATGGATGACCAGTGAGATTTTTACGAAATGGATTGTAAAACTCGACAAAAAATTTTGTGATCAAAACAGAAAGGTGTTGTTTTTTGTTGATAACTGCACTGCCCACCCTAAAGATGTAAGAGACAAGTTGAGAAACATTCATCTCGCTTATTTTCCTCCCAACATGACTTCGTTACTGCAACCAATGGACCAAGGCATTATCTACAACATGAAACAACATTACAGAAAACGAATTTTAACGAATATATTGACTCAAGTGGATGAGGGAAATTCTGTTATGGCCATAGACTTGCTGCAAGCAGTTCGAAATCTTAGCAATATATGGAATGTCTATGTTAAACCAGAAACAGTTGCCAACTGTTTTAAAAAGGCTGGATTTTCAAAAGATGTTATGCAGATTCCATTTGAGCATTGGGATGAAGAGGACCTTCTTTTAATATCGGATTAGGCCGCTTTACAGTCTTCATTTAAAAAAGTAGCAAATATCGAAGCATCGTTTGATGACTACGTAAATGTTGATAATGGTGTGCAGACTTGGGACAAACCATCCGAAGAAGATATTCTCAACAACATTTTTGAAAGTCGCGGAGTTCCAGCTGAACCTGGTAAGCATTTATCTTTTTATAGTCAAACAAAAATTTAATATGTAAATATTATTTCAGATAACGATGAACACGATTTGACCGTTGAAGAATTGGCAGAAACTGAGGAGGCATTACCTACGTTGATACAAGCTGCTTCATCCATTAGCGTAATTAGAGCCTTTGTGGAAATGAGGAGTGACGTGCCGATTAATGTTTTCAACTCTCTACATGATTTGGAAGCTTTTATTGAAAATGAAAAATGGAAGACTGTAATTCAAACCAAACTCACTGATTATTTTAAATAAAATTACATAAAAAATCAATGTTTCTTTATAATGAAGTTTCTATATAGTGAAGTGATTTTCAGGTCCCGTGCGAATTCACTATATGGAAGTTCGACTGTATATCGTATATACAAACTTACAACTAAATTAAACTTTTCTTGAGTGCGAGTAAACTTTTCAATCTCTTTACATTCCTATCTGTTACGTCTGCTTGAACGCACATGTTTCGCTATGGACAGTCTGGCAGCCACTCAGCCAATCTACCCAACAGCCAGCCAACCAGCATACCAGTCTACCAGACAAACCAATCGAGTCGCATTTGGCCTGATACCTTGTCAGTCAGATGCCAAGTCCGCCATTTGTTCTTAATCAGATAATGTCAATGTGTCAGTGGGTTAATGCTGCGTTGCAAGAGTCACTTTCAAGCGCACTCACACACTTTCAAATATATACATATATTTATGTGATCGTATGAAGACCTGCATTTTTATACATATATTTAAGCACAATCTCTTTGAACTTGTTGGAAATATTTCGGTTTTCTTTCAGTCAGAAGTATAAACTTCTGTTTGTATGTGGGCATTCCCTCTTTTCACGGATTTAAATGGAAGCCTTTGGAACTGACCTTTTTTTTCTTTATGTGTAGTGGGGGAGAGAATGTAAAAGTTTAATCAATTTTTGGATAATTAGCTCGATTTTTCTAATAATTTACCGAGTGACTAAATGTTACCCCATAGGTCTCCTGCAAAGTGGCTTATATTTACTGCAGCAGCACACAACCGGCACTTAAATTTGGGTTTTTTGAAGGAAACCGTCGCTTACAATCCCTAAACAATATCAACTTACTCGATATTTTCTGCTTTATGTGTTTTGGTAGCCCAATGTTGTGTTATGTACGGGTGGGCCATATAGCGTTTGCTTTTTGAACCACCTATTTTTTTGAGAATGGTAACACAAATGACATGTCAAATGTGTTCATAGTTTACTCAAAGGTTTGACATTTACGAAATTGGACGCTATACGCTTGAACAAAATTGGGAAATATTGAAAACTTATTTGCAAAGTGGTGAGTCTTCTTCTTCTTCCGCGATGGCAGTAAATGGCGAGCGTTACCGTGACATGCCCAACGAGTTGTTTCCAAAAATTGAAGAGGATGACATGGACGACATTTGGTTTCAACAGGACGGTGCAACTTGTCACACTGCCAAAGTTACACTTGAACTTTTGGCTACCGTTTTTGAATTCCGATATCAATTGGCCGCCTCGGAGCTGTGAATTAAGCGCGTTGGACTATTTTTTGTAGGGAGCCGTTAAGAGTTAAGGACAAATGCTATGCGAACCATCCAGAGACGATTGATGTTTTAAAACACGAAATCGAAGTTGTCACTCATGAAATTGGAGCTCAAACAATCAAAAATGTGCTTAAAAATTGGGTTGATCGAATGGCCTACTGTAAAGCCAGTCGTGGCAGTCATTTGAACGATATCATTTTTCATTCTTAAATGATAATGTTCAATCTTCAAAATAAAAAAAAAGTTTGAAAAAATATTGATTAGTTTTTTTTATAGCCGATTCAAAAAGAAAATTTTACACGGTCCACCCTATACTCTGAAATAAGTGCTCGAGTGAACGAATTCCACACTTTGACAGAATTATTTTTTTCTTGGTTTTTTGGGCATTATGTAAACTAAAAATCTTGCATTGCTTTTTCTCAATAATATACGCTAAGAAAGTAAAAATTATACTGCGAAAAATAGGCAGTAAGAATATTCTTCCATAAAACAACTACAATACTCCGTTACAAGTCATATGCAAATTCGAATGAAATGGAATTAAAATTCAACAACAACAAACATACTAGCGAAGTTAGCTAAGAAGTTGCCCTTTCGATGTATAACATTTTCTCACTTTATGAGATGTATTGGTTCGCAGAAACTTTTGGCAGCAAGAATACCCCGAAAGTTTACACGAAAAGTTTTCTACTCTAAACAGCATGAATTTGCAAACCATGCTTTTTGTATTTAAACAAAAAACTTTCAGGGATTTCCACAAATTTTCAAAGTAAACATAAAGCTGGCTGAAATATGAAGAGCGCTGACAAATTGTGAGCAAGCTAGCAAATGTCAATGGAAAATTTGGTTATTACTTTATTTATGTAACTTTGTGAGCAGGCTAAATTTATGAGTTTTGTCAAACTCTTGAATTACTTAAGCAATAATAATGACAACTTACGCTAACACACTCACCTCTCTAGCAAACACAGATTGTACACCTTCGCTAAGGAGCACAATTTTTGCCAATAGTTCGCAAGATTTTATTTGTTGTGGTACTTAGACGTTCTCAGCAATTTTCGTTTACCTGTTGGTCAACAAAGTTCATCAGACATCTTGAAGGAATACCACATTCACACTTAGTGCATGCTTTTGTAGGTATCCTGTAGGAGAAGCGCGACTAGGGAAAGAAATACAATAAAACTAAATTAAATTGAAGAACTTAGCCCAACTTAGAATGAAATAAAAGGAATTAAATTAAATTATATAACATAACATAAGATAACATAACAATACATAACATAACATAACGTAACGTACCATAATTTTTTTGTAGGTATCCTGTAGGAAAAGCGCGACTAGGGAAAGAAATACAATAAAAAGAATTAAATTAAATTATAATATATAATATAACATAACATAACATAACATAACATAACATAACATAACATAACATAACATAACATAACATAACATAACATAACATAACATAACGTAACGTAACGTACCATAATTATTTTGTAGGTATCCTGTAGGAAAAGCGCGACTAGGGAAAGAAATACAATAAAATTAAATTAAATTGAAGAACTTAGCCCAACTTAGAATGAAATAAATAGAATTAAATTAAATTATATAACATAGCATAACGTAGCATAACATAACATAACATAACATTATATAACATAACATAACATAACATAACATAACATAACATAACGTCATGTAACATAACATAACATAACGTCATGTAACATAACATAACATAACGTAACGTAACATAACATAACATAACATAACATAACTTAATATAAAATAAAGCCATACAAACTAGAATAGCATTGAGTAAAATTAAATAAAATAACAAAACATAGCAAACATAATATCATAATAAAAAGTAGGACAACACAACTTAGCTTAACATGGCATAACTCAATTATTCTGAATTACACTTCCCTTACCCACTTTGCTTAGTACTCTGTTCAGCACTCTCTCGGCTATTTACACAACGGCAACCTCGCGTGCTAAAACATATTTTTGCTCAAGGACATACCTCACCGATTTTAAACATAGTCTCAAAAAATGAATGCCCGTCTAAAAATTTAACTAACGACCCCCATACATTTCCCATGTGTACCCATGAGGCAATGCCCGTTGATGATATCTATCACTGTAATAATGGAAGATCGGTTTAGATTGATGGGAGTCCTAGTGCTGCGCCCATTCCTTCTAGATCAGACCGGCCTAGTTATCTAACAAGTGAGCTCCACGATCCACCTACTGCTTGAGAAAAACGGAATGCCCACATGTTGGGCGTAATTAACTGATTTAAGACCAATTCCCTTCCTAGCGAGCTCATCCGTGATGCAATTTTCAGAAATGTATCTGTGTTCAGGAATTCGTGCAAAATTCTACTTACATTTGCCACTTGGCCACTCGCGCTGAAGATATTTTATTTAGAGTAGATAGTGATCGGTTATTCTGACCCACAACACACCCTTCTTTATAGCTACAGCCTAAAGCTTGAAGGACGCTGCCAGCTTGTCAGGTTGCCGTAGACTTAGGTTTAGCTGCAATACTTCCGAATGGAAGAAGCGAACCAGTTCAGTTCCGATTTTCCTGCAGGGTTAGGATTGCAAGCTTTCTTTTAGGGAGCTAGAAAAAAATTCTACCATTTACAACTCTTATACTTGCTGTTTATATGTGCTTGTAAATAGATATGTGTACACATATGTATGTATGTATGTGTTTTACAAACGGTGCCTGCAGCTGTAGTTTCCTGATCTATGTACTTAATACCGTTTTTTTATGATTACAGCTAAATACTTATACATATATGAACGTTCTAATATTCATGAAATAGCAAATTAAAATTTAGGTTAATAAGGCTAAGTGGCATTTCCGAGTTATTTACCAATTTGGCGTTAGTATTTACATTATCAGAGCAGCACCCAAAGCACTTCTTCCCCCTCCGTTCTGTTGAGCTGACTTTAGTTTCATACAAAATTTACCATAGGCATACTCGTATATGATACCTTACCTCCACAAAATTGTTGCAGAACAACGCTATGCATTTCTCTTCACTTTCCTCTTACATATCTGCCTGCTGCACCGCAGGATGCTGTGCGCCCGAAATTGCTATTTTCGTTTATTGCCTGACGTCAAGCCGCACAGCTGGATTGCTGTTAGAAATTTGTACTCTAATTTGATGAGGGCTCCATTTTTGCATACACGAATGCATGCACACATACATCTGCACACATGTATGTATATACCAACTGGTGTTGTTGGTTTGCAGTTTGATGGCTTTTGATTTTTTATTGTTTCTTATTAATTGATAATATGCAAATTTGATGCTTATTTTTTATGAAAAATTTGTTGCAGTGTAAAGTCTGTATTGTATGAGCAGATGCAAGAATACATAAACTTGATTATAATCTGGGCTTTTGTTTTTCCTAACCCTTTTCATTTCTCAGCCACAAAAGTACGCTGCTCTATTTTTATTGATAGTTGTAATGTCACCATTCACACATAAAAAATATTAATTACCCTGTTTTCCAACTGGCCGCTGTTGTTGTTAAAATTCTGTATGCAATTTAAAAGGTGGCTTATTTCTTGTTGTTGTTTTATGCCTGATAATTGAACATTGCTTCCAAATTAGTTCCATAGAATTTGAATCAATTGAAAAGGGTGTGCCAAGGAGAGAGTGGATGAGTGGATAGATGGATGTGTATAAACAAAGAGTTTAAAAAGTTTATAGCGCCAACTTGCGCCCATTTTTTTAAAAGAGTAGTACAAATTCTCTACAGCACATTCACAGTGGGCTGGAAAAAATTGTAAGTATTTTCAAGTAAAAAAAAGTAGACAAGTTTACCCAACTCTTACTCTTAATCTTACCCTTAACTGCCACATACTGTGTTTTACAAATAAAAAGTTTACTTCACAATCTAATTTTCTTTCATGAACTAAACTACCACTAGCCGCCCAAGGCAGTTTGTCCCCTACCCCCTATTTTTATTGTCTTTTTTTTTGCTGGCATTCGCAAATTTGCTCATATCTTTCACTGCTCACTGCACTCGCTTTAGTAGTAACACAATTTTTTCGGAAGTGCATCAGTGCATGCATCACCGAGCATTGAATACATTTACCAACAAATTATAGCCAAACGAATACTCCCAATATGAATAGTTGGGAGCACCCAGGGGAGAGATTGGCAAAAAAAAAAACAACCAAGTCAGAATAACACCTGCTGCCAGCTCACACGGCGCAGGTCAGTGTAAGCGGAGCAAGGTACTTACTCGTATGTTGCTAGTGTGTGTTTGTACAGGGTGGGCCATTGCTTTTTGAACCACTTATTTTTTTGAGAATGGTAACACAAATGACATGTCAAATGTGTTCGTAATTTACTTAAAGGTTTGACATTTACGAAATGGGACGCTTACCGCTTGAACAAAATTGGGAAATATTGAAAACCTATTTGCAAAGTGGTGAGTCTTCTTCTTCTTTTCTGATTTTCACATCGGTGGCTACGTCTATAAGCAAAATTGTCAGATTTGGGGCTCAGAAAATCCGCACGTTACTGTAGAGAAGTGATGCATCCACAACGAGTCACTGTTTGGTGCGGTTTTTGGTCTGGCGGCATCATCGGGCCATTTTCGGTTACAGTAAATGGCGAGCGTTACCGTGACATGCTCAACAAGTTGGTTCCAAAAATTGAAGAGGATGACATGGACGACATTTGGTTTCAACAGGACGGTGCAACTTGTCACACTGCCAAAGTTACACTCGAACTTTTGGCTACCGTTTTTGAAAACCGAATAATCAGCCGAAATTCCGATATCAATTGGCCGCCTCGGAGCTGTGATTTAAGCCCGTTGGACTATTTTTTGTTGGGAGCCGTTAAGGACAAATTCTATGCGAACCATCCAGAGACGATTGATGACTTAAAACTCGAAATCGAAATTGTCATTCATGAAATTGGAGCCCAAACAATCGAAAATGTGCTTAAAAATTGGGTTGATCGAATGGCCTACTGTAAAGCCAGTCGTAGCAGTCATTTGAACGATATTATTATTCATTCATTAGGGGCAATGTTCAATCTTCAAAAAAAATTAGTTTTTTTTATAGCTGATTTAAAAAGCAAATTTTACATGGCCCCCCCTATATTTGTTTGAAGTAAGCGGAAATCATTTTCTTGATGTAAGTATTTACGAGGGTGGATTGATAAGTCTTTAGAATGAAAAACTAGACATTGGTTTCTTAACAAAAAATTGATTTATTTTTGAACATAATCTCCTTTAAAGTCAATACATTTTTTCCAACTCTTTTCTAACATATTTATATTATATTACATAAAATAAGTTTTTTCAAAACCTTCAAAATAAGCATTTGTTTCAGCTATAACTCCACTATTTGACACAAATCTTTTTCCGCCGAGCCATTTTTTCATATTTGGAAAAAGGAAAAAGTCACTGGGAGCTAAATCTGGCGAATATGGCGGATGAGGGAGCAATTCATAGCCTAACTCATTTATTTTTTCCTGCGTTTTCCAAGATGAATGTGAAGGAGCGTTATCATGATGAAAGAGGATTTTCTTCTTCTTCAAATGTGGCCGTTTTTGCTTAATATTTTGGTCCAATGTATCCAACAAAGATGAATAATATTCAGCTCTGATGGTTTTACCCTTTTCAAGATAATCTATGAAAATTATATCTTGTGCATCCCAAAAAATAGATGCCATAACCTTGCCAGCTGATGCAACGACCTTTGCCTTCTTTGGAGCACTTGAGCTACGTTCTATCCATTGTTTGGACTGTTCTTTAGACTTTGGTGTATAGTGGTGGATCCACGTTTCATCCATCGTTATGAAACGACGCAAAAATTCCGATGGATTTCTGTTAAACATGTCTAAACCAACTTTTGAAGTCGACATTCGGTTCATTTTTTGCAGAGGAGATAGCAAACGCGGCACCCATCTTGCTGAAAGCTTTTTCATACCCAATTCATCATGTATTATGTTATGCACACGTTCATAACTAATGTTCACAATGTCAGCAATCTCTCTCAATTTAATTCTTCGATCTTGTGTGACAATTTTGTAAACTTTTTCTACCGTTTCTGGAGTCGTTACCTCTTTTGGCCTCCCAGAGCGTGGCTCATCTTTGGTGCTTATCCGACCACGTTTAAACTCGTTTATCCATTTGTAAACTGTTGCATTTGAGGGTGCATGTTCCCCTAATACTGTCTGCAACTCCTAAATAATTTGTTTCTGGTTTAAACCTTTCAAATGAAAGTACTTTATAACAGCACGAAGTTCACTTTTTTCCATTTTTAATAAAAATACAATAGTGTTTTGCAAAAATAATTTTCAAAAAAGTACCGTTTGACATATGTTATGAAATTTTGACAGCTCGATTTTGACAGTTAATTTTTAACGATCACAATAATTAAGTAAATTAATGACCGATAGATGTCGCAATTCTAAAGACTTATCAATTCACCCTCGTACGTATATTGAATGGGTTCACCTGTAGATGATTCCGGTGCACCTCAAATGAATATTAAATTGGTTTTCTACAAACTTTCAGTTTTTATGATACGTATATGCGTATATTAGGTGCAGTAAAAAGCTCTGAGCGTTCAGTCATGAGTCATGATTATTAATTTAATTTTAGAACCTGGGAAATGGACTCTAATGGACTCATAAGCCACACTCGACGGTATACCTAATTTGAACGACATTTTTAGTCTACCAGACCGTCCTCTTCGATTTCCATATTACATTTAGTACTGAGTTGGTTCCATAAACAGCAAAAATATATGTTTTGGTTGTCAGCTTCGACTTTTCACTTTGGTAGAAGTGGTCAAAAAAGAAAGTAATGGCGATGTTAAAGGTTTTTTCCTGGAGACTATCCACGCTTCTCTGTATAAGATTTGCAAACTCACTTTGCATTTGCAGCGGTAGCAGGTAAATTTGCTTCAATTTGGCCATATCTGTGATTGGGCTGAGCTCCTCCTGCCAAAGACTCGAACCGTTGTACTACCAAAGGGTAGTTACGCACCAACCCTTCGGCGATCGTTCCTGTGATTATGGGCACCAATTATGATTCTATAGGTGTTAAGATAATTTTTTTTTTGTCATATTCATATTTTCTTTTTTCAAACTCTCTTTGCTTCTTACGTAAATTACAAGTCGGGTCCTTTCCTTCATATGGGTAACATTTAATTTCCAATCCTATTGCATACATTTTAATGAATAGTAGATTTCTTCTGATTATTCAGCTCCAGTAGTATCTCAGTGTCTAGTCTTCTTATGACAGAGCCACCGAAGTTCATGAATAAATAGTGGGAATTTGCGAAGAGAAATTAAAGGAACAGATCAAATAATACAGATCTGTAAACATTTTGTAACAAATTTACAGAATTATACAAACTTCCAAGTTGAAGGTTCATTTCGCACTAGATTTAAACTCGCTAGGGTTATATTGTATTTATAGTATTCTTTACTGACCAACTATCTGAATTCCTCCATATCTGCAACTGAGCAACACTTCAGGCGAGCAATACTTATCGAATACCCTTTGAGTAAAAACAACGTGAACCGATTGAGAAGGAGCGACTTAAGTTAGAGGCAGCACATGTTACTTTACCGCCGACTGTGTTCGCATCTTGAAAGAATGGATCTCTTTAATGAAAAGAATGCTTTTTAAACATGTTTGGAGGAGATGCCTCAACACTTGTTTTTGTGAGTATTTAGACAGAGGTGGGTTGTAATTAACTTTATTGATCCAAACTGATATACCGTAAAAAAGAACGATAAATCAAATCAAGCTGCTGGCGTCGCCAGTAAAGCTCATTTTCGCCTCAACAATCTCATTAGTAGCTCATATCGAGTTTTGACAGAGATTTAAGTCGCTTTACATGGCATACAAGAACGAAAGGAAATTAAATAAAAGAACTAATTGGCATAGAGGATTTGCGAAAGCAGCGAGTATTTTACGTATATATGTATGTATAAATATATACGTATGCATGCATGAATATAATGCCATGTATACCGCCACAAACATATGTTGCAACTGCTGCTAACAGCATGAGCAGTTGCAACATTTCCGTTTGCCGCTAGCCAACAACACTTGCTACCTTAACCGCTTTTAATCCTTTAGAAACACTAATCTTTTTTACTTATCCTTATTATAATATACAGGGTGTTTACGGGTGGTCATATCAATTTTATATATACATAATTTCAAAAGCAACATCAATTATTTGCTTAAAGCAACGTTTGAAAATTATTAAAAACTATAGAAATTTCTAAAATTTTGCGAGTATTGTTTTTTTTTTGGTTTAGTGCACACCTTAGTACCTTAAATATTATATACTCAAAGGTTTCAGGTGGAAAACATTTATAAATACTACTTTGCCAGCCCCTCGCAGTGCAATGCGTATCGGACCAAACTTAAAACACTGTTTTCTCGAAACTTCATTTTCTGTATTGGCCAGACTTGAATAAATTTTGACCGATCGACTTGAAATTTTAATTCCATATTCAAAGTTACATAGTTTTTTATAAATGATTTTCGGGTACTTTTTTAAGTTTTAGCTTTTTTCTACCAGACCCAGCCTTGAGGTCGGAGTATCAATAGAAAAATAAATAAAAAATATATTACAATAATAAAAAATTGAAAATTGCGGCGTAAGTCCGGCCACTCTTTGAAGAAAGCCATATTATTTGAAGCAGCAAAAATATTGCAGCTTTAGCTTAAGATTCTTAAAATCAGGTCGCTCCACGTGAGCTAAGAGCCCCTACCCTTACAAGATCAAATTACCTCAAGTAGTGAGGCCTCTTGGCCATTTGAAGCGCTGTAACTGCTCCAATTGGCTTCTGCAAAAGTTACGCAATGTTCCTATTGGAATCCTCTTTATTATGCGGCCATGGCTTCTCTTCCCCCTTTGCAGTAAATACTTAGTTAAGTGCCAAACAAAGCATGCTTTTAGTTTTAAGCTGTATTAGCTATGGTCAGATACATGTGTGTACGAGAAAAAACATCCATACAACAATGGCTCCATACTTTACAATAACAAAATCTGCTCGGTTAGCATTAACTGCTCCTTTCGGTTTATACTCGTATATACATATGTAGATATGTACACAATATTCGTGTAGCTAGTGCTTCCATGATTTGGTTTTATCTCATCCACTTTTTCAACTGTAACTCTCTCTATTTAAAAACATATACTCACACTCATACAAACGCATTTTATTTGTTTTGTTTACCTCTACTCCACTCCGATGTGTGGTGAGTTGTTCTTGCTGTTGTATTACCTGCTGCTCATTTATTATCCTTGCCCTACAGGTAAAACGTCTTTGTATCCCTTTTTCTGCCATTTATTTTTCAAATAACTGTACATACTCGTATTATATTATGTTCTCCACATCACACTTATCTGCTGTTCTTCGACTTGGTTGCAGTTGATTTTTAATCCTATTGTCTTTTAAAATAATTACAAGAATAAAGCTGAGTATAATCGTGCTAACCAATGGCATTTTAGGCAAGTGAAAGCTTAGGTTTTCAATGCTTTGGGGAAGGTGATTGAATTCAAAATGATTTGATGGGAAAGGCTTGAGATGGAAAACGGCTTACATTTTTAAAGGTTAATCAAAGAAAAATAAAATTAAAAAAGTAATACTTCTGCGCTTGAACGTACAAAGGATATTTTTTCAGCATGGAATGTAGAAAAATGAAAGTTCAAAGAAATTAGAAGTTTTTAGAATCGCCAACTTTAATAATGGAAATTGCTTAGGGACATTCATTCTGAGATACTCATAAATACTTCAGAACCAATTATCGACTACTTTTTCGAATGTTTGTTGCTGTATTTCCTAATAGCTCCAATGTAAGGCAAATAACTTAAAATAGTAACAAAATAAATATTTCAAGGACTTCAGAGTACATGACGTAAGTAAATTTCCGGAGATAACACAAAGTGAACAAATTGTATAGATCTTCAGAGCTGAACACAAGTTCAACAGACGTTATCGCAGAAACAAATGAAGTAGTTTTTATACAGCAAAATGAGGTTAGGAAGGTAAAAATGACAAGATTCAAAGACGCATATTCTGATATGTAGGGTACCGCCATCTTTTATGTCGGGATGTAAACGCTGAATAACTTTGTCATTTACCAACCGATCGACTTCAACATACGAGTACATGTTTTCGATGTGTCAATTCAGTACAATTGCATCCATGGATCGCTTTACACCGAAACGACGCACTGAAATAGTGACCCTATACATCGAAAGTAGTCGTTCTATTGCTCTAACTCAACGCGCATATCGCAAAAAGTCTCGCGGCAAACAGGCATCGTCTGACAATAAGATTCGCTGTTTGGTGTAGAATTTGTTGGTCACGGGTCAGTAGGAAATCGTCAACCCGCCGTTCTTCAACGATCAGACGTTCCAATAAACTTGTTGAAGCAGTGAGGGGAGTGTTGCCCAGGAGCCAACAGTGTCGTATCGACGTCGCACTCAGCATTTTGGCGTCAGTGAAACCACACCGCGGCGCATTTTAAAGGATGATTTAAATTTGTTTCCGTATAAAGAGCAATTGACACAAAGAATATTGCCGACAGACCATTCACGTCGCTTGAAATACGGCTATACAGTCGCTCGAATGGTTGACACAATCCAATTTTTGGAAGCAAATTTTAATGACTGACGAGGCTGCCCTCTCTGGCAGCGTGAATAAACAGAATTGCCGCATTTGGGGAACTGAGAATCCACACGAGATCCATGAAATGCCATTGCATGGCCGGAAAGTAACTGCTTGGGCAGGCATTTGCGCCAAAAATATCATTGGGCCATATTTTTACCAAGAAAACGAAACGTTCAATGGACACCGAGTCCCTTCACTGGATGGATGTTGGCTCATAATGTCTGCCCGCAAATGCGTGAGAAAGGATTAGACGGTTACTGGTGCGCCATGTCACACTACGAATGCAACAATTGAATTTCTGCAACGAAAATTCCCGGGCCCCCCCAGATCACCTGACTTAACCCCCCGGACTTCTTTTTGTAGGGATATCTGAAAAGTAAGGCTTACGCTAGCAAACCGAAAACTACTGACCAGCTTAAGGCAAACATTCGTGCCGAAATCGACGCTATAAAACCCTAAATGCTTGACAAGGTGATGACAAACGCAGAAGAAGGATCGCAGTTTGTGATTGCTAATAAAGGTGGCTTCTTGATTAATATTGTATTCAAAAAATAGTTTTAGTAAGTTGTAAATAACCAAACCAAATAAAAATACCTCACTTATACAAATCAGTTTGTTTTTTTTTTCAAACCGACATAAAAGATGGCGCGCCCTGTAGAATAACCTCAAATATGGAAAAGTATCGCGTTTTCCTACGACCGACGTGGCGAAAAGTTTGTGCGTGGCTACCATTGAGGCCTAAAACACTAAATGATTTTCTAATAATAGTCCTATCGGCAGGCTCAAAAAAGATTGCAAACCTCCGAGTGTATTTCTGGCTTTAAAAAAAAATTCCTTACAAAAACCAGTTGCCAAAAACTGCAGGTCGTCTATTTGTGGTATAACTTTAAGACGCACACCATAAATAAGTGAGGGAACTCAGTGAAATACCCAGCAAAAGATGCACTCAACAAAACACGTACCACTTATGGTATATACAGGGTGAATGATATGAAGTGTTACCTATTCAAAACACCATAACTTTTTTGTATGAAATTAGTTTTTATTGATTTCAAAGACACAATTGTTCAAAAATGATTACAATTTTAAAATATATTCACTTTAGCTCGATATGACCACCTTTTGCCTTGACTATTGCCTTCAAACGGTCAAAAATGATGAGTTGCATGCTGCACGAATGTGATCTTGAGGTATTTTGGCCCATTCTCGTATAATCGCTTTTGTCAGCACATCCATACGGGCATATTTGTTAGTCCTCACCTTGCCCTCCAAAATGGACTAGATGGAATAGTCCATCGGATATGCGTCTGGCGAATTCGAAAGCCATTGTGTGGCCGAAATGAAGTGTGGAACATGATTTTTTAACCATTCTTGGTTCACACGAGCTTTATGAGACGGTGCCGAGTCCTGTTGGAACGTCCATGGTCTACGACCGAAATCTTTGCGTGTCCACGGCTCTAAAGCAGCTTCCAAAACAATTTCCCGATAATAAGTCGCATTCACTTTGACACCAGGCTCGATAAAAACGATTGGAGAGCGTCCATCAGCGGTCACTGCGGCCCAAACCATTACTGGCGATGGGAAATTGCTTCGAGTGGCCATACGTAGGCTTAAATTCTCGTATGAGTGTTCGATCAAGTAAACACGATCGTTTTGAGTGTTTCTGAACTGCTCAATTGGGAAATTTTTTCATCAGAAAACACAATGTTATGAAATTCGCCACGTTCGTGCAAGCTCAACAACTCCTTTGCTCTTTCGCACCGAACTGTTTTTTGCTTGGGTGAAAGGCCGTGTGCTTTTTGGAACTTGTAAGCCTTGACCTTGAGCTCACTTTTCAATATGCGTCGAATGCTGTCTTGCGATATTTTCAGTTCTTTGGCCATTTTTCTTCCACTTCGACGTGGATTTCGTTCAAGTCGAGCCTTCACTTTCCGAACCATTTCTGGCGTTGTTGCGGTTTTTTTTGGTCCACCTCCATAGCTTTGTGCAATGCTACCAGTATCATTGTAACGTTTTATAGTGCGATACACAAACATTTTATTCACTTTAGGTGACTGAGCTCACGAACAATGGCTGGTTGTGATTTTCCAGCCAAATATAACGCAATTCCACTATTACGTTTGAATTCCATCACAGAAAAAAAATTCAACAAAACTGAGACGCAAATGCTTTTGATGGCTTATAAACAATATTTTTTTTTTTTTTGTTTTTAAACTTTATTTTGTATTCTGTCTATACTTACAATTCTTAGAAGACATTTTACAAATATTTGGTTACATTTAAGAGTGGCTTTGATTTTAGTATTAAAGGAATATTTCCAGTGAAATATCCTTTCTAATAAATAAATTCAATATTTTATAGATGGCTCTTGGACGAGCTGAATTGGTGTTTTTCTTTTCAACCTTAAAAAGACACGTGATGGTGACATGAGGGTAAAAGCCAGTTCATTTGGGTGCGATTGAAGTCGATTTCGGTATTTACTGGTTACATTTTGTATTTCCTCTTTTATTGAAGGGATGTCTAAGTCCCGATTAATTTGGGCATTTGTCACGTACCACGGAGCGTTGACTAAGGTGCGTAGAGTCTTGGACTGGAAACGCTGCAGGATTTCCAAGTTTGAATTTGACGCAGTAGCCCACAGTTGGATTCCGTAAGTCCAGACTGGTTTTATCACAGATTTGTAGAGGATAAGCTTGTTGTCCATTGAGAGGGTGGATTTGCGGTTTAGCAGCCAGTACATATTACGAAATATTAAACCTAGAGCTTTCCTTTTTGCAAAGATATGCGTTTTCCACGTAAGCCGTTTATCCAAATGAGTGCCTCGATATTTAGCACTATCACATTGCGGAATTGGAATACGGTTTAAGTTGATTTGTGAGCAGGTGGTTCTTTTTGTGATAAAGGTTACGTGTTGAGATTTATGTTCGTTTACTTTCAACCGCCAGCTCCGGAGCCATTTGGAGATTTTATTTATGCTTATTTGGAGCATATAAGAGGCTAAACAATATATTGAACTGACATTAGAACAATTTTGATGTTGATGCCATGAGCTGCTTTACAGATACAAGCAACACTTCATATCGTTCACTCTATATATCCAGTTGTCTCACAAATGGAGAAATCTGTAAGTTTATGCAACTTTCAATAATTTTTGATGAGCCCCTCCTCAATCATGACCTCTCTTCTTTCTTAATTGGCGCGATTAACCCTCGCGCCATTTTTGCCGAGCATAGCAAAGTGCGAAAAGCGTTTCTTTGAACACACCAGTTGAACACACCAAGTAAAAGCAACTCCTACTCCACCTGATGTTTCTATTGAAAAGGAGGCCTTCTTCTTCCGCTGCTGCCACTGGCAGATGCCACATCGAGAACTTTCAGAGCTTGAGCTTTTATATCCATTCGGACCTCAAGACCCAGCCAGCGGGGCTGTTAGAATTTTTATTCGCTGCCGTATGACTCGTGTCACTGCAAAGCTGATACAGGTCGATTGCTCTTTCATCAGCGTTATTTGCTGGCAGCAATGCTATTGTTTAATACGCGTAATGGGTATTGAAGCCAGTACCTGCTGCCGGCATTTCACATTCAATATACATACCTGTGTCTGCTGGGAGCAGGTGTGGATAGTGTCACAGAGAAATGTAATTTTGAACCCTGAATACAAACTCCACCCACCGTTCAGAGAATACAGAATGTTTTGCATGTCCCGATACCGCTGCTGGTTGGTGATTTTGACAGAGACTTGTTTACATATTTGTGTTTTTTGTGCTTACGAACAGCGTTTTTATTTGTAGTTTATTTTCCATTATCTTCTTTATTTGCATTAATCTAATCCTAATTTTTCATTTTTGTTCAGAAATCTGCGCTATTTTTTTCACTTTCTTCATAGCTCATTCGCAAAGCTCATCGCCACTAACTTCACGCTAATTTTTCATTTGTATTCATGCACTATTGTATTCTATCACTCTTGCCGCCCACTCGCATTCCCCACTATAATCCCAAAGTATTTTACGTGCTTACAATTTTTCCCTATATAATTTTTTATGCGTTCATTATTGCTGATGCGCGCAGTAAGTACTGTTATTTTATAGTGATCTGGCAGCAAACCAATTTCAAATTATTGCATATTCTCATTTCGCCAATTTTATAACCTCGATTACATTCCATTTTGGAAGACCACAAACTCTTTTTTCATTTTGATATGATAATATGGAGCGTATAAAATTTTGGTAGCTGTGTTGTTACGCTTATGCCAATGAGAATTTATGATGTGTAGCTATTCAAAATAATAAATGCATTCATATGTATGTGTGTGTATTTTGTGTTTAAGTGCTTACTTAACCCCGATTTTTGTTGAATACTCATCACTTTCGCTGCAACATATCCACGTTCACACATACATACATTCATACATCGTTGCTCTTAAAACTTTGAAGGTTTCGCATATCAAAACAAAAAGGAGAAGAAACGTATTATTCACATTAGTTGCGCCCATCAATATTTTGGGAGCATTTGCAATTCGTTTTCCTATCAATTGTCCATTTTATGTTGATAATAAGGCGCTCGCGGAATAAATACTCATCGACTGGAATGGGAGGGCAATATGAGCTCTATGAGCTCTGAACTCTTATGAGCATCGCTGGTATTGCAGCAATAATCGTTGTATAAGTTGCTAGTAACCAGGCGCTGTTATAAGTTGCTCGTATAACCCAACACGTAATTTCTTTTGTTTTTGTGAAATATCGACAAAAGAATATTTTTTTTTTTATAATTATCAACTTTTATTTATAAACCTAGTTCGATTACGTCAGATGTTTGCTCCCTAAGGAGGAGTGGTCACTTATATGGTAACTAATCTGTCTATTGGGGTACCATTAAAGAAAAAACAGGAGACCCAAAGTTTTTTTAATACGTGTGCTTTACATTTTTTCTCAATTTTTAAATTTTTACTAAAAAATATGTTTTTATTATTTTATTATTCAAAAATATGTTTTAAACATTAAAAAAGTGATGTCCCTGGGTGAATTCTAGGATCCGCTAAATACTTCAAAAATATTCCGAAATCTCGTGATCCCGGATAGACCGCTAAAGCTGGTCACAAACAGAGCACAATTCACAGCGATTTGTGCCTAGTCCGCAGCACACACACTGTACACAAATCCAGAAACCATCATTAGGTTGCAATCGTCGTACTGTTAACCTGCGAAACAAAATCAGCGGATGATGCGGTTGCTCTTGCAGTTATTTACATGAGCATTAAGAAAAAAAAATGACAACAAAAAACAGGTTTGAATGAAAGAATGGTTGCAAAATAGCATTAATCGTTCTCATATTAAGCTTTAAGGAAATATGGAAATGAGTATACAATTTTTTTTATTAACACTTGTTATTTTTCCGCTTACTCTTATCTCGGCGACGGTCAGTTACAAAAATGTGAAAATCCACAAACTGCGCCACAAAGTAGAAACAAATCCCAGGTAAATGAATATTTTCACTTATTAGCACTTCGCCATACACGATGGATTTTCTTCCAACTGCCGCAAATCGCTGGGAATTGTACCCTGTTTGTAGGCAGCTTAACATTGGCATCTCTAGTAGGTACAAAGAAGAAGAAATTTTTTTTAGATGAGTGCAAAGTGGGTGTAAAAAAGGGCGCATTTGTACTTTCGTTACCTATGAAAAATTAAAAGCTGTTTATACCAGCGAAATATGTTTCACTTTGCTTAAAGCCCCTCAAACTATGTATAATTTTATTCACTTAGATCCACTTTCTCAATATATACAGTGTCGGACAAAATATATTGAACTCATTCATTCTTCGATGTCATTATATTTTCCTAACGTGAAATGTCATTTCAAATATAAATTAAATACCCAGAAATTAAGACGAAGTATTGGGTAGTCGAAAAAGTCTTTTCGTATTTCTAATCAAACTTCAACTCATTTTATATTTATAATGAACTTTATTAAACCGAATATGTACCATTTTGGTCGACCACCTTTTGCCAGTTTTCTTCTAGAGACATTATTCCATCAGTGTAAAACTTTTGTAGTTTCTCGGCGAAAAACTGCGACAAGTAATTTTCACAGGCTCCTCTTGAAACCAACCTTACTCCATTAAGGGAGTTCTGCATTGACCGAAACAAATGGTAGTCCAATGGTGCAAGGTCAGGGCTATATGGTGGATGCATCCAAACTTCCCAGCCAAGCTCTCCCAGTTTTTGCCGAGTCATCAAAGGGGTGTGTGGCCTAGCGTTGTCCTGATGGAAGACGACGCCCTTTCTGCTGATCAGTTCTGGCCATTTTTTTTCGATTGCTTGCTTCAATCTCATCAGTTGTTGACAGTAAAGTGTATAATCAATCGTTCGAGCAGGCCAATCCCACCAAACACACAGCATAACCTTTCGAGGCGTCAATCCTGGCTTTGCGACCATTTGTTGAGCTTCACCACCCTACCGTTGCACCACGATCTTTTTCGCACATTATTGTCGTCCACTTTTCGTCTCCTGTTACCATTCACTTCAGAAATGGTTCGATTTTGTTTCGTTTCAGCATAGAATCGCAGATGTTATATTAACTCGGTCCATTAAATTTTTCACAGATAATTCACGTGGTACCCAAACATCGATCTTCTTTTTGTAACCAGCCTTTTTTAAATGGCTCAAAACCGTTTGATGATGAATGTTTAGTGCCTTGGCGATGTTATGGCAGCTTATGTGACGATCCTGGTCAATCTTTTCCATAATTTCATCGACTTTTTCAACGATAGGTCGACCGGAGCGAGGTGCATATTTCACATCGAAATTTCCAGAACGGAAGCGAGCGAACCATTGTTGTGCTACACGAACTAATGCAGCATCGCGTCCGTAAACTTCACAAATTTCATTGGTGGCTTGCGTGGCATTCTTCCCTTTTTTATGCAAAAATTTCAAAATATAGCGAATTTCTTCATTATTTTCACTCATTTTTGAACAGCTATAACTTTTTTTCAACTTCTCCGAATAAAATTTTTTTTTGGTTAAATGAAGCTTAAAATGTCACCTTTCTAACACCATATGAAATGACACAATGTGATTGGTAGCACTGGAGATAGATGACTCCAACGACATCTATTGACAAAATACGAAAAGACTTTTTCGACTACCCAATATTTATTTCTTGAAAGCAAAAAACAACTTAACAACTAGTTTACTTCATAAAATTATATGCGTAAAAAACAAAACATATGCGATATTGAGAGCGACAAAACATATTGGAATAATAATAATTAACTAATATTTTATAGCATAACCATTATTTTTTATAACTTCACTACATCTTTTTGGCATGGAGCTATTAACGTCGAGTGGAATATCCAACCAGGCTTGTTTGGCAGCTTCAGATTGCTTCTTTTTATCCCCATTTACTCCTTGCATGTCTATCCTCCTGTTGAGTATCTCCCAAAGGTTCTCAATTGGGTTGAGGTCCGCAGAGTGTGCTGGCCACTCGAGCACACTGATTTTTTCCGATGCGATCCAATTTGCTACCAACTTTGAGATGGCTTTTTTGCTGCTCCATAACTGTTCAGTCCACCTGCACATGCATGTTAGCAGTTCGGCTGCTAACTTTTAAGTTCAGCTCTTTAACTATACTTGCTGCCGACTTCTCTGGATTTTTCTTCAATTCTATCAATATTTTCGAGACTTCGTGCTGTGTAATACCTTTGGCTCGTCCTCCACGGTGAAGAGTTTCAACACTTCCAGTTTTTCGGAATTTTTTTATAATGAAACTAACTGCTGAATTTTTCACTGCGAACTTTTGATAAATCTCCTTTTGCGATAAACCGTGCTTGTAGTCGTTTATAATTAGTTTTTTCAATTAAACTGAATGCTTTTTTTCGATATTAGCACGTTTTTTTAATAAAAGTACAGAATTCTAGAATTTTCAATAGTAAACTATCATACTATTGACTCTTATTCCAACGCTCACATTAACCACAGCAACAAAAAAATATCTTAGTACACATGGCTATTCACCAGAAAATACAAGCCTCCACCTTTTAAGCTTCCTAGACTTAACAACCAGTGTCTTACTCTTTCGTCGGAAGTCAAGTATCTTGGTGTAATACTTGACCCCAAGCTCCACTGGAAGCGGCACATAAAAAATCGAGTTAAGAAGGCCAATATAGCCTTCTACGCCTGTAAATCTATGTTCGGCAAAAATGGGGTCTCCAGCCACGTGTGGTACTCTGGATGTACAACTTAGTGGTTCTGCCAATTTTGACATACGGTTGCCTAGTTTGGTGGGTAGCTCTTCAGAAGGGCTACAACACCACTAAATTAGAGAGAGTGCAGAGAACTGCATGTGTGGGCATCACTGGTGCCTGTAGAACATATCCCACCGCTGCGATCAACGTTATTCTCCACTTAATTCCTGTGGATCTACAGGTTAAATCCATTGCTGCTCAGAGTGCTATTAGGCTGAAGGAGATTGGTCTTTAGGAAACAACTTCCTGTAGGACATAGTAGCATCTTGAAGCAGATCTCTCCTTCCTTCTCTGATATTCGCACCGACCTCTCCATCCGCAAACTGTGCTTTGAGGGTTGTGCTAGGGCTATCTTTACGAGCAGGCAAGATTGGAAAGAGGGGAGAGTTGGTGCTGATATAGATGCCTCTGTTTTCACTGACGGATCCAAAATGGAGTGTGGAGTGGGAGCGGGGGTCTACTCTAAATCAGCCAGCATTTCGGTCTCCTTTAAACTGCCGGAGACAAACAGCGTCTTTCAAGCAGAGGTCTTCGCGATCCTGCATGCATGCAAAATGCTTCGGGATCGCTGTTGGGAGGGAGACATTAATATTTTTTCCGATAGCCAAGCTGCAATCAAGGCACTGTCGGCACCGTATTGCAGCTCTCTTCTCGTGAACTCCTGTAAGGAGGAACTCAAACGTCTCGAACGTGCACGAAACATTTCCCTCATCTGGGTTCCTGGGCACAGGAACATAGAGGGAAATGAAATTGCCAATGAGCTTGCCAGGAAGGGGGCGGCAGAACCGAATCCAGCTGCCCCCTTCTCAGACATCGGTATCCCCTTGGGCGTCGTTAAAGGAAAACTACACAACTTCTTTCTAAGAAAAGCGCAAGACAGATGGAGGTCTGTCTCATCGTGTGCCATTTCAAAAGCACTATGGCCTCAATACGATATAAACAGAACGCTTAAGGTGATGGGAATCTCCCGCCATTCAATTTCCAAACTCATTGCGGTGATCACTGGTCACTGGGTGATCGGCACTCATGCAGAGAAGCTTGGAATTCCGTACAACCCAAATTGCAGAAGCTGTGGGGATCCTGCAGAGAAAGAGACTGTGAAACACTTTCTCTGCAAATGTCCGGCTCTGGCGGCTAGGCGCTTGAGATTCCTTAGCGTGCCCTTTGGGGATGACTTGGTGAAATTCTCCAGCCTAGATCCCTTTTCTCTCCTCCGCTACATCAACAGCACTGGATGGCTGTATACGGTTTTCTCTCCTCCCTAAATCCTTTCACAGGTAGTGGTCCACATTATGGTATCAAAACGGCACGTAAGTGCTACTTGTAGTGTACCTGCGGTACTCTTGCCATCTTACCTACCTACCTACACATGGCTTGTACAATAGCAAAAAAATAACGAAATTTTGGTCGCCTACTTCGATAAACTGAGACGAGTCCAATATGTTTTGTCGCACTGGATATTGTATATGTTTGCCATTTTTCGCATATAATTTAATACAGTCTTATCTGAGGAAATATTTTTTATGTTTTCGTATAACACCTGTTTGTTTTTCATTTCTGTGATATTTTTTCTTATTTAAAATAATATTTGCAAGAGTAAAAAGAAATAGCTTCACTAATAGGTGATGTGAAACATGTGAAGTATTATATCTAAAACAAATCGCATTCAGAATCGATCTTGCACTTTAATTAATCTTCATATGGCCTTAGAAAAAACATTTGTTGCAGTCATTATGGGTAGAATTCTATCCATGGGTTTTTCTTTCAATTATGATTAACTTCTGTTATGTTTGATTTTACATCATGTTGCAAAACATATTATTTCACCCCCATGCGGTCCATGTGCCGCTCCTTTTGGGCTGATGCAGAATATCTATGTACATATAAAGGATATTTTTAAGCGTGGTGGCCTTCAAGTAAACTATCAATCTAAGAAGAACACAAAGTTACAATGCCGCAATAGGCCCGAAGGGTCTTAGATTCAATTACCAGCCGAAAACTCAATAATAACATGGTGTTCACACTTGCTTTATTGCACAATAATGCGAAATTCAATATTTTTAACTCACATGAAACAGAATGTGCCTAAAGCCATTTTATGAAGATGTTAAGTACTTGTACAGCTTACTTATCCGGTACTTGCGCTCATCATTTTTAAATCCGAGCCCGAGTCGCCAAAAAGTTTCTTAATCGACGGAGAATATTGCAAACAAAACGAATTTAAAGATATCTTAGGAAGTTCAAAAAATTGTGTATAATTTTTCAAATATTTCGATATCCCCTCTTACTCACCTCTCTCTCCTTCAACCGAGCCAATCTTCTACTATTTTTCTCTTAAAAAATTGTATATAATTTTTTTTTTAATTTGCTTCAATCGAGCCAATCTTCAACTATTTTTCTTTCATAAATTCTTTCAAAGCATTGGCAACTCGTCATAAGTCATTGCGCTCCATTTCACAATCGAAAGGCAGGAAGCATGAAAATAAGAATACCACCACCTGTGCCTACAGAGCAAATGGAGCGATAAGAAGCTTGAATGCTCTCAACATTAGCAACAACTATAATATCAAAATCAATAACTTTAGCGAATACCAGTCATATTCATGGCAGTTTTCGCCTTCGCCCAACTTGAAGGCATTCAAAAGTATGTAAGTAACCGCGTACACATGAATGGCTGCAGCTCGACTGGTCCTTCAGCGCACTTTCAAGTGCATGGCTTGGTGTTGCATTCAATTTCCACCGTTCTTCCTACTTGGCCACTACTCGACAGCTTTGTGTTGTTTTGCTTGTTCTTCTTTTTTTAAGTTCTCGGCTATTTTTGAGTTGCAATTTCTTTTGCAATTTTCATGTAGTTGCCACGTCCTTGTATTCATCGAACGTGCAACTAGCAGGCATTGCTACGTACTTGTGTTTAGTATGAATAGTTCTCGTCAGCTGTTATTTCTACCACTATTTGCTTCTTTGTTGCGCTTCTCACCATCATGCATACTTTTGTTATTGTTGCAGATTTCTTAGCACAACTTTTTTCTTCGAAAATTTTTATATTCATCATTATAAGAAATTTTCAGTTTCGTTTCATAGCAAATTTTGCACCTTTATTCTATATTCCTTTACAGTTTTAGTTATATTTCCATTTCTACTTTCTCGCTGGACCATAAAGTTTTCACTTTGTTCACTCTTTCCCTGCTGATTTCCTGCCACGTCTTCTACTCTCTCACACTACAATGACTCACTATTGCCAAAAGCTTTTCCAATATTTTTCCATCTTCCTGCCCGTCAGTTTGCGAACTTCTTGGAAGCGCTGAAAATAAAATAAATTATATTATCATCATCATCGAGTGGCCGTTATCGACTTCGGCTTCGTTATATTCACTAATATTATTGCAATATATTTGTGCAACGCACCGTACAAAGCGCAGCAGTTTCGTTTATCGATAATATTTTGCAACAATTTCTTCAATGATTTGTGTTTTTTGTCTTGCTCATATAACTTTTTTGCAAAGTAGGACAGCCAAAGTGCGTGTATACTTTTTCACACTATTTACAAAATTCTTTTCATACTTTCTGATATTAAAGATCAAAGAATTTCCTTTTACGGGTGCAGCGAAAATTACAAAATGAACCGTTTTGTAGAAAATAAGGGAAAAAAGAAAATCACGTGCTTTAAATTCCTGGCTTATAGTTAAATATTTATTTTCTCTCGATAGAAAGGCGATGCGAGATCAAAAAGTTTGGGTAATCGCATGTATTTTGAAGAATTTTTAGTAAAATGTTTGAGATGTCATATAAAAATCAATCAAGTGTTTCTGAAAAGGGCAGACAGGGTGGTAGTAAAGTTCCCTCTCCGATAGAGCAGAAGTGAGCTACGAGTCCTAATAGGACTGATTACGATGCACTAAAGTTGAAACGACAAATGGTCACCATAGTCATCATCGACGATCCACTGTGCACGTCTTGTATCGAATATGAAGATAGTGCAGAATATTTTCTTTGCCATTTCCGGCCTTCGCAGACATAGATGGTGTACTCTTAGGCCGAATGCATTGAGAATGGACGAGCTGCTTTCTCTTTCTCTGGAGAAACTTTTAAGATGAATAAAAAAAGTTTGCTACGTTTGCAGAGGAGCAACTAATGCTCAATTCACCTTTAATTCTCTATCCTTTAGGTCCTCTCTCTAGACTCTTATACCGGAAAATTCCGGCTATACACGATTCCATTCCAAGCTGAGATAAATACCACAGACCATTATTGCGGAGGAGAAAACCAGGTAACCAAATAGTTGATGCGTTTTTTTAAATTTTCAATCTACATCTTATTCACTGCTGCGTTATATGTGAAGACGGTTCAATGAAAGTCTAAGCATCGACACTTTGGCTAGCGCCGAGCACAGAACCCATTTGACATTAAGGGTTCAGAAATTCAAAGCTGAGCATGGCTTTATCTAGCCCAATTCTTAGAACTTATTCATTCTACGAACTAAAATTTCGGTGCATGGAAATCATATCGAGCATTGGAGAGCGTAGTGTTATGGAACGAAGAGCTCAAAGTGGTTTCTCAACTGGGTATAAGGCTCTGAAGACAAATGTTTTACTTTCTGTAGTCTTTTCAAGTGCGATGGAAAATCAGCTGCAGACAGTTCAGAAAATTGCTGGGGTAGTATTTAAGACAGTTTTGAATACCGCACATGATCATTTTGGTATGTCTACGCTTAGCATGGGAGGGATGCCGAGACCGCTCACACCACTTCGGAAGTAGTAGTGAAAATAGAAAAGACACTATAAACCGGATTGTTACTGGAGAAAAAATTTTTGATTTATCACTACGAAACCGAGCAATCAAACTTCTGTAGCATAAAAGAAGTGCAGTACAGTCTACGAAATTTAATGGAAGGTTTCACAATCAGTACAAAAAATTAAGGCTATTGAATTTGTGGGAAAACATCAAAGATGCTCACCGTAAATAGGAGGAGGAGCTCATCCAAACACCCCATACAGGGTGTAAGCACCAATTACTTATGTATATAATATTGCTTTTTGAGATCCAGAAGATAACATTTGAATTCAATTCGTGTCAATATTACAGCAGAATTCTACACTTAAGTTTTATATAAACCAACAGCAGCTATGATGTCAAGAGACACGGAAAATTAACCGAATTGACTTATTTTGCACAACAATACACCGGGTACAAAGTCCATGTTGCGATAACTGCCATAAACAAGTATGTCCTCGAAATTCTTTGAAATGAAATGGACTCTTATGCACAAACAAAATATTTTTTTTCGGAAATGCTGTTGAAGTGACAGTCCGACAATATGGGATCCAAAAACGGCTCCCATAATTTCAAGCCTCGCATTTGAAAGCATTGCGTCTATATGTCACGAAATTTCATGCAATCTTCAAGTTATACAAGCAGTTGATCCTTTTTACCGTGACTAAGAATTTTCACTAGAAATATGCGCATGGCCTATAAAATTCGGTTGCATACTAACTTAGATAATACTTTGCTTGATTTGCAGTTAAGTTCAAAAGCTCTTAAGAACCGAACCATGAGAATCACACTTAAATAATACTTAAATAGTAATAATTGTAAGTATACAGTGGAGTGAAAAAATCTAGCAGTAGAGTGAAATATAAGGCAACGCTATGAATAGTAGAAATTTATTGGTTGCTCAAAATAAAAATTAGAGTTAAGAATATAAGTTTAGATTAAAGCATTTCTTTTTTTTTGTATTTTACAAATATATTTCTTCCTCAATTTTGTTCTACAAAGCTTGAAAACGCACAATGGTGTGGTTTATATGACTCCCAAGTAAAGATGTTTATTATAAGCGCTAGTTGCATAATGGCCCGCTCTAGAGCACTGATCGGCAACATAATCCATGCAAACATCGTGGTGTCTGGTCACTCATCATATAGCGTTTTTCTGGAATCAAATATGTGTCTGGTAAAGAGTACGAGAGTACAGCTTTAGTACAAAATTTTCAAGCAGGAAAGAGTAGAGTGACCAATACCACCATACCACCTGGCACTGTAGCAGATGGTGTCTTCCCACGAGTCGGCTGTCACTAAACATATATTTTTGCTTGCTCGTTAGTTGGAGCGCCTTCAAGCCTGGAGCTGCAGCTATTATAGAAAGGCAAGAGACGTTTACATATTTACTGATAGCGAGGTTGTAATCAAAACTCGGGCTCGCACAATTTCAACGCTAAACTTGCGATAGCCGGAAGCAAATCTTAAGTAGGAGGAGGGTAATCACAGCACACTTCATTTCACAAGGGTATCAAGTAAATTTCTAATGCTCAGTTTTGCATAAAGCACTCGCTATATGGTGGTGGTCTGAATCAAGTTGCTAATGATGTTTTCTTTTGGTTCCAGATGAATACAATTACAACAGTCATTACGCTTTAAAAATATGTTGGCACTTCAGTCAAAATAAAAAATTAAGTCAACACTTATTTATGCACTTCCTATTCACTCTGCTAACATTAGTCCCAATACTGTAGTATCAGCCAACTGCTGAGGTCGCCTTATGCGCTCTAACAACTACAAAAGGCTTTTATGCAGATATTAGTAATTGATTGTATGCTTGTGTAAATGCTTTTACATATACATGCATACAAACATAGGCCTCCATCAATACAAATATGTTAGTAGAGGCGAGTAAAGACAATTTCTAGAGTAAAAGCAAAATATGCTAACTTTTCGGCTCCCATTAACCGCTGCAAGGTATTTCAGTTTTACTATATTTTACAAAACCAGCAAGTCAAGCAATCACCAATCGATCTCAGGTACACAAAGAGAAAAGCTGCAATTTCCAACGCCTCACAGAATGCACGGAACGCAAAGTCATAGAAATTATTTGGATGAAATATGGCTTGAAGCAGTGCAAAATGGTGCAATCTGTACGTGCATAAGGGGCACTCGTAATCATAATCAGTAAGCATTAACGTATATATGTATTTGTACGTATGTTTATATGCATTTGCATTAGTATGTGTATAAGTTAGTGCATGCTCGCTATCAGCAATCGCTGATACCTGATACCGGTTGCAAGTTCAGTTGGTAGTTTGATGCTTAAAGTGCAACATATTATTGCATCCTTACATGCACGCCCTCGTTCATACACATATACAAATGCATCTGAGCACACCCCTTCGCGAACAGGTTTCCGAAGTGCACTCACTCTTATTTTCCTTTTATCAGCTCTATTTAATAATATGCAATTGCTCTAGCGCAAAGATGTCTCTAGCTGAGGTGGAATTTGTGGCTTCCAACAACAAGAGGCGGCTGCTGTGGCCTAGTGTGTGTTGTGCGTAGAATGTAAACAATCGGTTCTATGTTCAGTTACCAAAAACAGATAAATTATGGAAGATCGCACAGGGTATGGTAAGATTTTAGTGAACTACTGCCGTCCAAATAACCATCTCTCGTTGGAAGGCGGTGCAAAAATTATGGGTCCTACATTTTCTAGAAACTGCATGTTATAAATTGGATGCGGAGCCTTTCAGGAGTAATGATACAAATTCCTATCACGAAGATCTCGTTTGATTTAGAGATTTATTTGGGTTGCATAGAGTAACAACAATCGAATGTAGACATACTTTTTGGAGATAGATTATTTTATTTCTTGCAATAAACGCCCTTGAGCTTCATAAAATTTAAGTTTTAGAAAAAAAAATTAATTGTGAAAAAAGAGTTAAGTTTTTTTTATCAGAAAAGCCAGGCAAAATTTAATAGCTTTCATATCATAGAGGTTGTAGAGCGATAAACAAGAACGGACTATGTGCATTTTTTCGGTCACTTCTTTAGATATACAGGGCGCGTACTGTATTAGAGCACAATTTAGGAGTAAAACTAATTAGTTAATGGAATTTCACAAATTTTGTACACTAAACTACCTCGATCCGGGTACGGAAACGATTGCATGCACGAATCACGTATTAGCCATTACGGTATTAATTGCAGCCCCCAAAGTAGAAATGGATCGAAATGTGAAATTTTACAACAGGTATGGGTAGATTCTTGAGAAATTGGCTTTCAAAAACTGTGTCGATCATTATATATACATATATATATAAATATATATATATAATTGGCGCGTACACCCTTTTTGGGTGTTTGGCCAAGCTCTTCCTCCTATTTGTGGGGTGCGTCTTGATGTTGCCACACAAAGGGACGCAGAAATACACTCGGAGGTTTGCCATTGTCTGCCGAGGGGCGACCGTTATTAGAAAAATGTTTTTCTTAATTTTGGTGTTTCACCGAGATTCGAACCTACGTTCTCTCTGTGAATTCCGAATGGTAGTCACGCACCAACCCATTCGGCTACCGCGGCCGTGTTACTGCTGTTTAAGTTTGGTTATCTTCTACTGTTGTAACTTTACAAACTGAAATTTTCATTACGTAAATTATTCTTTTGCAAGCAAATTGTCCCCATACCGGTGCAGCATACATTACAATGGATTGGGTAACTTTTGCCAGTAGTAGCCTTCTATTCTGGCTTGGCCCGCCTATGTTAGCCATTATTCGAGATAGCGCTCCCGTGCTCCTTTCTCACAAACTTTTTCAATGTGCACTTTGAAGTTTAAGCGTGCATCAATCATGACTCCCAAGTATTTCAGGTATGGTTGGGTGTTGATGTTGTGCCCGTCTATGCTTAGTGTGATGTTTTCAATTTTTTTTCTACTTGTGATCAAAACTGCTTCAGTTTTTTGGCCCACAAGCTGTTGGTTTGACGATCTAAGCCTGTTTTTTGGTTTATTGCCAACGCAACATCATCCGCGTATCCGATTAATTGGACTGCTTTTGGTATAGGGATGCGGGGGATTCTATCGTTGAGCACATTCCACAATAGAGGGCCCAGCACAGAGCCTTGCGGTACTTCCACAGTTACTCTATATTGCTTAACTCCTTCGTCTGTGTCATAGAGTAGTATTCTATCTGACAGGTAGCTTTTATCAAACGCAATAGATATGGTGGCGTGTCCAGGTTCCCTAAAGCTTGCATAATGTGGGACCAGCATGCAGAGTTAAAAGCATTTTTTACGTCCAATGTTATGACGGCGCAATACTCCTTGGTACCATGCATCCATTTTGTTCCTTCAATGGCATTTTCCGCTATTGATGTAAGTTTTTTTATTGCATCACTTGTCGAGCGCCCCCTGCGGAAACCATATTGGTTGTCGGACAAGCCTTCTTTTTCAGTAACGTGCTGCTCCAAACGATCAGCAATAAGCCGTTCTAAAATTTTACCCATCGTATTAATCATACAGAGCGGTCGATACGAGCTTGGTTGACCCGGCGTCTTATTAGGATTCGGCAAAAAGAGAAATCGTTGCAGTTTCCAAATTTTTGGGAAGACACCATCTCGAAAACACTTTTGATTGTACAGGCTGCGCCATCTTTTCTGTCAGTATGAAAACATTGAATAACTTTGAAAAAAAAAAAAACTGATTTGTATAAGTGAGGTATTTTTATTTGGTTTGGTTATTTACTATTTTTTGAATACAATATCATTCAAGTGACCACCTTTATTAGCAATCACAAACTGCGATCTTTTTTCTGCGTTAATCTGTAAATTTAGGCACCGTAACATTACGTTTGGTTCATCCCACCGCGCCAGTTCTGCTTACCAAAAGTGGCCCCCTAGGCACATTATATCATAACCTCAATCTTCATATCAAGAAAGGTGAGGTTCTTACCCATTTAAAGTTTGAGAATAGATTAAAATCGTTTCGACCCTAAGGCCTCTAATCATTCGTTTTATGGCGTCGATTTCGTTGTTTCGGTGTAAAGCGATCCATTGTTGAAATTGTACTGAATTGACGTATCGAATATTGAAGTCGATCGGTTGGTAAATGACAAAGTTATTCAGCGTTTACATACCGACATAAAAGATGGCGCACCCTGTAGTTTACTCTCATTATATTGAAATAGTATTTAACAGGTTTACTTCTTCAAATGATTAAACGGCAGACATATTTGGAGTAAGAATAATTTCATTAAAAAGTATTAACCCTCTGACTTGAATAGGGTGATTCATTTTGCGCCACCTTGTGTAACACTTTAATTAAAGTAATTAAATTGTTTTTATAAAATTTCTATACTTATATACATTTCTGGAAAGGTAAATCGAGAATAATTTAATGATTCAAGAGGACTATTCCTTGACCGCTACTACCATAAAGCTTTACTTGTTACTTTTACTTGTTATATTTTTTCGTATTTAAATGAAATGTTATTTTTAGCATCCAAATGTAAAATAAACTTTCCCGCCAATTTCCATCAAATTACCAACATATAATAAAAAAAAGCGAAAAATAAGAAAATGTTTCTTTGATAGTCACATTTTGCTGCTTCCTTTCAATCTTCTTCGTCTCTTTGCCACCTAAAAGGTAATAATATTTTCCTTTAATTTTCTTTCCAAATTCCACAGCTTTTGTCATTCAAAGGAAAATATGTAAAAATATAAAGCAACAGAAAAAATATTTATTGTGTGCCGCATAATAGACATCACTGCCGTTGCCACCTGTCATTCAAATACGGAACTTGGTCTTGGCTCTGCATATTTAAATGCAATACTCGTATGCAAGAGAAATATGTATATACCTACATATGTAAATATATATATAGTTGTATTTTGTGCAACATCTTCTACTTCCATTTCATAAAAACTGTGTGCTTTTATCAATATTTGCTTTCATGCTTGATCAAAACTCATTCAATTTTCTTACTATTTCTTATCCTTTCCAAGTGTTTGACAAACCATTGCCATCCGCGGTGAGAATACAAATGTGAATTGTTTTGTTGTGAAAATTGCATTTCGTTTGCATGCAGAATTACATTTGATTATCTTATGTGGCAAATGAATTTTTCATGAAGATGTTTGTTACGTGTATAGGTACATATGCACTTGCATATACTTACATTAGAACACTAACCTGTTCTATGGGATTTGTAAATGTGTTTATTTTTGTCACTCCTCGTGCGTTTTCGGATAGTTTGGGAGTGAAAATTAAGATGTGTAAAAAACTGAGCATCTGTAGTGCTATAAAACCAGCCCAAAAACTTACCAAAAAATGTTATATGTCTTTGTCGAGTAATATATCTTAACTTTGTCTCATAATCTCATAATCCTCATACTTATTTTTGACCTACAAGTACCCGTTATTAATTCGTAAGCGGTCAGGGTAAACCTTTTAAAAACTAATTTTTTTAACAGCAAAAAAAAAAAATATATATATATATATTGTATTAGGCCGGGTCGATTTGTGGGGAGGCAAAAAAATCGCCCATTGCTCTGTGAAAATCATATTCTAGGGACCAAAATAAGAAACTTTGCCGAAGGAACCACACCTCTAAACCGAATTCTGATGTCCCCCAATTTGGGTCGAAATTTTTAGTTTCTTTTCTCATGTAAAAGCCAAAAATGGTGATACTTTGAAATGATTGTATGGGGAACCCCCCAGGGGAGTTCCAGGGGGTGTGGCACTGGCATGGCTGGATCGGCCGTCCAAAGATAGTGGGGGTCAATCATACATTTGGACTCGATTGGAGACCCACTCTAAATGGGTCAAAGTGGGATTTTTCGTTCGACCCAAATTGGGGGGCATCAGAATTCGTTTTAGAGGTATGGTTCCTTCGGTTATATAAGCTTCATCTTGTTAATAAGAACTTAATGCAATTTCCATTTACATTTTATAAAATAAAGCCCCAAAATATGTGCGTGTGTATGCTAATAACTATGCACAGAATGTTACGATTTGCACAGGCTGTATTTTATTTTGAAGCTGATCTCCCCTTGAAGGCGTTTTAAATTACTTAAACGCACAAAAGATATGTCTCTATAACACAAAATATGATAAAAAGTCATAAACTAATTTTTCAAATTCTAACCAATGAAAAATTACTCGATTAATTGAAGCACTGTTTTTGCTGTGCAATTTTGAGACGTTGACTATCACTCTAAATTTATCAATTCTTTATTATTACCATCAAAATTTTGAAAACAAAAGTAAAATATGTTTCCACAAATTACTCTTTACTGTTTAGCGCATTCGTATTCAACTGCGTCCTTATTCGCTGCACATTTTTCGTAATTTTTTTGTTTTCAAAAGCTTTATTTGGTAGCAAATATTTTAGTTGCCAATTTAGCAACGTAAAATACGGTTGTAACAGCTTCGTGGCTATGTGGTAACCTCCGAGTGACAGGCGTAACAGAAATAAATGGCAACAGCAGTGGTCAAAGCGAAGATGCAACAAGATTCACAAGCCTAGCTTTTGCATGCACACACGCACACACCCATGCGATCGTACATTTACAGCAGCCAAAACGGTAGTAAAACCATTGGTAACTGCAGCATTTGCATCATGCCATACACTGCTACCACACGTACCAAAATGCAAATTGCAGCGTAAATTTCGCAGCACCACTGCCACTGCGCCTGCGTGCCATGCAACCCAGACACGTACAGTCTAACTAACTTGACCAACTAGGCAAGCAATTCACCAGCAGTGAAGTTGAGAATTTTTGTACAACCCGCAAGCATTTACTACAAAATAGAATGCCGCTCCAGTAGTTTTTTTACTTGTAGACTGGATTACGTAGAAAGACCCAGAGTTGGGCAAGTAAAGCAATCGACTGCGTCGGCAATCGGTTAGGCCAATCGACCAACATACAGGTCAGGCTATTTTTAGCTTGTTACAACAACCTGTGAGTGTTATGCACACGCCTCGAACACACATGCACACACCCATATACTATGCATGTGTTGATGTACAAAGTAAGGCGAAGATGCTGCATGTTGCACTGGGCTTTCGAGCTCTACGCTGGCATCCGCTGCTACGTGTAAAAATTGTAACAAATTGTCAGTCAGTGAGATGTAGTTGTGCGCAAAAAAGGAGTAAAATTGTCTAGTGGCAAAGACGGCGAAGTGGAAACGGTAAATGTAGCGCAGAAGTACATTGAAAGCTGTGGAGACTTCAGTGCCAATGTATCTAAGTAAAAGTATATAAATATGCATTTCTAGCTATGGTTGTGTGCAGGCCATGCCAAATACGTAGAGGCAGCAGGCACCTCAGCTTACAGAGAACGCAAAGTAAGTCACGTAAAATTTATGGACTACGCAAGAAGCCTCCACTTGGAAGCAAGCCTCTGAGAGGAATTCTCGATGTTGCATGTACATATGTATATCGATTTCCTTTGTACTGCTATATGAGTAAATAGGTACAATGCAATTTGAATAATGAGTGATTTGAAGCTCAATTAGGCATTGTGATTTGATAGTGAGAATTTTACTACGGTTTCAGAGTTTTGCCACTTTTGTAGCTAATTTGTGTGTGTTTTGTTTTTTAGCACAGTGGCTGAATAGCTTGGCCTATGAAGTCATTGCATTGAGTACAGCCGCCAATTTGGGCATCTATCTGTGAAGAATTAAAAATTTGCTCACTCTCCAACCTCTAGCGAGTAATTGCAGTGCCTCCAGTAATTTGCTATCATGTAAATGCTACACAAAGAATGCAGCTTGAAGAGTAGGCAGAGTAATTTAAATTTATATTCAAATATTTCGTTTTCTAAAAACAGGCGATAAATTGTTTCCATATTCGCTCTAAATCGAATTTCTTTTGCATCAGTTCCAGAAGGCTGAGTATATATACGAGGGTTGCCTTTTATATATCGGGACTTGGCAACCCTGGTGTTGCAATCTGGCAACTGACAGCTGTATCGCAAAGTTTGACATTTTTTGGCTTTTACGTACTCAGAACGTTTTGAAATACCAGCGCTATTTGTGTTGTTTACAGTAACTTAAAAGATTCATCTCAGTCCAAAAATGGAATTAAATCGTGAACATTTTCGTGCGATTATTTTTTACAACTTTCGACGTGCAACATTGCATGGATGAAATTAATTCATTTTTTGGCGATGAAGCTCCATCAAAGACCAGTGTTTATCGATGGTATGGTGAATTCAATCGTGGTCGTAGTTCACTCCAAGACGACTTTCGTGAAGGTCGTCCAAAATCAGTTGTTGTTCCGAAAACCATTGATGCTGTGCGCGAACTGATATTGCAAGATCGTCATGTGACCTATCGTGAGATTGAGACAATCTTAGGAATTAGTGGGACCAGCGTACATTCAATATTGCATAAACATTTGACTGTCAAAAAAATTTGTTCGCGTTGGATCCCACACAATTTGTCAATCGCTCAAAAACAGACTCGTGTCGATTGGTCGAAGGAAATGCTAAAAAAATACGATCGCGGGGCTTCAAAACACGTCTATGACATCGTGACAGGTGATGAATCATGGATTTACGTGAATGAGCCCGAAAGTAAACAGCAGTCGACTGTGTTGGTGTTTCAAGATGAGCCAAATCCAACAAAAGTTGTTCGCGCACGAAGCACTTCCAAGCAAATGTTCGCCGCCTGTTTTTTCGGAAAAACTGGACATGTCGCAACCGTACCACTGGAACAACGCAGAACAGTAAATTCTGAGTGGTACACAACCATTTGTTTACCAGTTGTCTTCCAAGAAATTAGGAAAACCAATCGCCAAAGACGGATCACTCTTCACCAGGACAATGCGAGCTCTCACACATCGGCTCAAACAACTGCATTTTTGAGCACCCAAAACATCGAATTAATGGGTCATCCGCCGTATAGTCCTGACTTGGCACCGAATGACTTCTTTTTATTCCCGTACGTAAAAAACAAACTTTTTCGACACCAGAAGAAGCGGTTGCGGCATTCAGAATGCATGTTTTGGAGGTACCTCATTCAGAGTGGCAAAAGTGCTTCGACAATTGGTTCAAACGCACGCAGAAGTGTATAGATCTTCATGGAGAATATTTTGAAAAACAATAAAGTGATTTTCGATGAATAAAATTTGTTTTTGTTCTCTAGTCCCGACATAAAAGGCACCCCTCGTACTACAGTATAGTCCCTACTAAAAAGCTTTATGCGAAAATGTTGACAAAGATGTACGTGCCTTTCCTCTTATACGAGAGATTCTTTTATTTTATGCCAGAGATGCGTAAGCAATTTGTGAAGTCGATTCATTGAATACAATATGTTAAAGTTATAAATTAATTTATCGTCCATTATTTTTTATTATTTCGAAAACTAATAAGAAATTTAAGTAATTTCTATTCTTTTGTAGATGTCATATGTTCTTGACGTAGATGTCATATGTTCCCCTGCTAAAAGATTTACTGAAAAACATTAAATTGAGACATCAGCTCCTGCAAAAAATGCCTTACATTTCTCAAAAGTTAATAATCAAACACGTCTCGACAAATATAATTTGAAAAAAGGTGTCAAAATTGCCCCAGTGTAGCGGAACACTTTATTGGCATCACATAACAACAAATTATACACTTCAACTGACAAATTACAGCTCATTGTAGTTGCTATGTTAAGTTCTTTTCTACTCTGCGCAGCTATCTTGTGCAAACATTGTTGGTATTATAGTTCCCTTCGCTGTTTGTGCTCTATGGCTGACATGAATCGCACCTTTGTTTTGTGAATGATTGACATTGACCAAACCACTAAACCTGGCAGCACAAATTCCCTCTTTTATTCCACTTCTTGCCAAAGTTGCTCGTAAGAAAGTCCCACGCGAAGTTCAGACGCGTTTTGGTTTCCTTTATTTTTTGGTTTTTCATTAATTTCTACACTGATTTCTTTACTTTGTTTCTTCTTATTTGCTTGTTAAGTAAATAAGTTGATTTGTAAAAATTATCAGCAAAATACCTATTGACATTCTTCGTGCACTTTGTTAGCTAACACCCTGTACAAGCGTTTCAGACTCATTAGCGAAAAGGTAATTTGTATATACATATTTACATATGTACATATATATGTAAAAGGACCAGATATGCTGCATACTAAACAATTTTGAGACTTTAAGACTCTAGCTCTAGTAAGAAAAAGATTCATTCAGTTTTTGTTATAGAGTTTGGTTTCTGTTTCTTATGCTGTGTGGTCCTACTTTTTTGGCAAACAAACGGTTTTGAGTTGTGTCTCTGCCGTCATCCATATATGAGTTGATCAATGTTCGGTTTATAAAAAACCCCAAGTGGTGTGTTGTAAATTTGCTTCTTAATTATTATTGATCAACTGCACCGCACCGTGGCGGAAGAGTGATCTCGAGATCAAGATTTTATTATGAAAGTTTGTATCTCCATAAAATGCTAGGTATCCTTTTCGAGGGAAAACTAAAGGGTTTTCCAATTTGGTTTTGATTTGATTATTGATTACACAGGCCGACAAAATTTAACCAACATTCAGACCCAGAAACCAGACTATATATTTCTGAAGGTTTATGATGCGCTGAATCCAAATCTGGCCTCGGAATCACTCTATCAGCTCTGGTTTTCGAGATATCCTAACCTAAAAGTGCAAAAAACACCGTTTCTGCCCATATTTGAGGTTATGTAGCCTTGCATATGTTTTCTTTCACCAAAATTAAAGGATGGCATCTTTAAATACAAGCCTCCTTTTTCTCAAATGGCGTTGAGTATGCTCAAATATCATTTTTTTTCGCAGAGATATCGCATTTTGAAATTTTCATGTTTCTACATGATATAGTCGATTACTAATTTTTTTGAATTGAGTCTTATTTTTCTTAAAATTTTGTCTCACACCATAAGGGTACCGAGTCACACACAGCCCTAAGCCTGCTTGCGGTATGGTAGGGGTGGTTTCTAGGGGTTAGGGCTGTGTGTGACTCGGTGCCCGTGGGTTAGAAAGTGTAGGGGTTGGGGAGTTAGCACACTTATGGTGTGAGACAAAATTTTAAGATGTTATTTTCCACTATTAACGGCATACCTTCCTCTTTATCATGAAATAAACATCCGATCGTTTATATTAGAAAATAGCATTTTTTCTTTGAATATCAAAAAAAACACCTCTCATTGGATAACCCTTTGTAAGCTATTATTTGAGGAGGCGGCCGCCGCAGCCGAATGGGTTGGTGTGTGACTACCATTCGGGAGTTCGTAGGTTCGAATCTCCGTGCATGAAAGAGCAAAATGATTGAAAAAGTATTTTTCTATTAGCGGTCGCTCCTCGGCAGGCAACGGCAAACCTCCGAGTATATTTCTACCATGGAAAGCTCCAATTTCTTGAAATTTGTTCACCAACCCTTGAATTGAGTCATTCGGACGATTAATTCCACCAAAAAAATTGTTCTTCCTACTATTTTCGACCGTTTGTATGATTTTCGCTTTGATATGTTTGCTATGATAACTTTAATGTAAATGTTTGAATTAGATTTTTTTCTTTCGAAGTGCCTACCTCAAAATTTTCGCTTTAGTGGAAGCGCACATGCATATTTCAATGAGAAAAATACCCAGGAACGATTGGGACTTGGTTAGTTATTTTGAGAACAGTATTTTGATTGGTATTTTAGCTGGAAAATTAGTAAAAACTAAGGCGACTCAGTATTTTTGTTAGTAATTTTCTTTGGCAAGAACGAGTTATTAAAGCCCAAAAGAATCCAAATAAAATGGCGAGCAATTATGTAGCCTCGAAAGTGAAGTGGCAACTGAACTCAACGCCTTAAAAGCATACTAAATTCTAAGTGGGAGTGGGAGCGGGGGCCTACTCTAAATCAGCCAGCATTCCGGTCTCCTATAAACTGCCGGAGACAAGCAGCGTCTTTCAAGCAGAGGTCTTCGCGATCCTGCAGGCATGCAAAATGCTTCGGGATCGCTGTTGGGAGGAAGACATTAATATTTTTTCCGATAGCCAAGCTGAAATCAAGGCACTGTCGTCGCCGTATTGCAGCTCTCTTCTCGTGAACTCCTGCAAGGAGGAACTTAAACGCCTCGAACGTGCAGGAAACATTTCCTTCATCTGGGTTCCTGGGCACAGGAATATAGAGGAAAATGAAATTGCCGATGAGCTTGTCAGGAAGGGGGCAGCAGAACCGGATCCAGCTACCCTCTTCTCAGACATTGGTATCCCCTTGGCCGTCGTTAAAGGGAAACTACACAAGTTCTTTCTAAGAAAAGCGCAAGACAGATGGAGGTCTGTCTCATCGTGTGCCATTTCAAGAGCACTATGGTCTCAATACGATATAAACAGAACGCTTAAGGTGATGGGAACCCCCCGCCACTCAATTTCCAAACTCATTGCGGCGATCACCGGCCACTGGGTGATCGGCACTCACGCGGAGAAGCTTGGAATTCCGTACAACCCCCATTGCAGAAGCTATGGGGATCCTACAGAGAAAGAGACTGTGGAACACTTTCTCTGCAGATGTCCGGCTTTGGCGGCTAGGCGCTTGAGATTCCTCGGCGTCCCCTTTGGGTATGACTTGATGAAATTCTCCAGCCTAGATCCCTTTTCTCTCCTCCGCTACATCAACAGCACTGGACGGCTGTAGACGGTTTTATCTCCTCCTTTAATCCTTTCACAGGTAATGGTCCACATTATGGTATCAAAACGGCACGTAAATGCTACTTGTAGTGCACCTGGAGTACTCTTGCCATCTTACCTACCTACCTACCTACTAAATTCTTAAAATATTACCTAATATGTGTACAACGTGGATTCCATGTGTGTATTAGTACTTTTTTATTTCATTTGGTTTTTTTATTTCAAATATGTTTATTTAATTTTTTTAATTTTATTTCTTAGTTTTTATTTATTTATTTCTTTATTTACTGTGCTTTTTATTTCCTTGTAATATATATATTCCTATTTAATTCATTTGTTTTTTTTTTTATTATTTTATAATCTGTTTACTTGATTTGACTTAATCAAGTAAACAAATACATGTGCAGTACGTATTGCATACAGATTTCTCTTTTTGCATGTGTGAATTTTTTTATGTTCTTATATATATATTTTTTTTTGTTTTGATGTGTGAGTTGATGGCATTCTTTTATTTCATTTCTTAACCATTTTTTATATTTTTTATTTCATTGTTAGTTTTTATTAACTTAATTTTTTGTACTCATATTTATATATTTTATTTTATGGTTAATTGTTTTTGTTTTTTTATTAACTTGAATTATACAATAATATGCAAATCAGAACTATAATTTAATTATCTACAATAAAAAGCCACACCAGAAACAGATGCCCTTCGGCATACGCAACTATTTACATGTAATAGAAAAATGCAATGTTACAATTATTCTTATATTTTTGTAAAAAACAAACCCAAAGCTTTTTAAAAGTAGCAAATAAACAACCAGAACTTGCTATTCCAAATTTTCTGAGCATCGTTTAAGTTATTAACATTTTCGTATGCATAACACATCATTTTTTAATTATCATTGCTTTTCCACGCAATGTTTTCTGCTTTAATTACGTGTCAACTCGGCAAGATACAATTTACACAACCATTGGTGCAAAGATTTACATTCTCATACCCTGCTGGAAAAATGTCCAGAATAATATAACAGTTTAACAAATTTCTCATTCAGAACAAAAAAAGTTGAAAGCAGTAAAGGAGAAGCCCTTTTCCGCTGCCTAAACCAACCTAAGGTGGCCGCATAAATATCAATTGGTTGATATAAGTGGGCTTTCAACTTAAAAAAAGCACATATTTAAAAAAAATCATTGACACACATTTATTTTTATTTTATTTATTTTCAAGAATTTCTTCACACTGACTACCAAACTAAAGAATAACGTCAATATATACATAATTCATAGCTAACTAAAAGATAGAGTTCAATAGTACAGAAAATTCTTTTTTTAGAAACTGAGAGTTAGAATTGGAGATCTCATTGAAAGCACGAAGAGCATGCATTGCGAGTATAATTTGTGTTGAACGTATTTAAATAGAAAGGAACAGCCCTACGAAGAATTCTGGGAAGTGTAAGAAAATAATCGATCTTCTACTTTCTAAAGACTGCAAGTTGATCAATAGCAAACGAGTTGTGTAAGATGGGATTGGATCAGAGAATTTCGCTGATCCTACTATACATTTCAGGTACACTTTTTGTACACGTACAGTCGACTTGCTGCCCTATTGAGAAGACACTAATGCATTGGAGCAACATTAACACAACACACACAAGTATGTAGCGATTATCTACGACTTATGAAGGATTGATATTGATAAAGATACAGACATGGATTCTTTTCCGGATGGCATTTAGACATAAATGGAGTTCTATTGCGGCAATTTGAATCTTGGGGGAATTGTTTTTAATTAATTCAGATAAATTCTATCTGCGAGATACTCGTAGACCCAAGATGAAAATAGTTCAAAGGCGATCAATCGAGAGCTCTTATTCACCAAAATTTACCTGCTGCAGAGTATCGTGATATTATTCTTCTTGGGAATTTGATTTGTAATAAATTACAATACTTGTTTCGTTAATTGTGTGGTATGCCGCGCCGTATAGTAGAAATGTAGATACCATAAACCATAGAGCAAAAAAACGTGGTTAACAACAGCCCAATTACTGTGACCGCCATTTAGTGATAATTTTTTTTCATTTTCAGTGTTTTCCATTTGAGAATCGATATTTTCAATTGAACTGTGGGAGGAACGTGCATTTGAACTGAACCAGTTGACTCACATTTTTGGCATCACTCTCTATTTCGGGCTCTGTTTTACGATATAGCGACCGAAAATATTCACTATTGCAAACAGCAAAATCTACTTTTCAAAATTCACTGTAGCACAATATAGTTCGCCTGACTATTGCAGTTCTTATCGAGTTAACAGACGTTTTTTGTATCAAGGTAAAAGTACAAAGCAAAAAATGAAAACTTTTTTTGGCCGGCCCTGATCGATAACCAAAATAGTTCCCCAACGCTCCACTCTATTGGTTATTATCAGCAATTATTTCATTCTGATATCATCTTTGCATATACATTAGTGTGCTCACCAAAAAAGTTTCCTGTTTTTCCATCGGAAGTATATATTAGGTTAGGTTAGGTTAGCCTGGTTGGCAATAAGCCACGCATAGACCTTTTGGTCCCTAGCGATACCAGATGGAGACCGACCTCTATGAATACCTAAAGTAGACATCATGTAGGATGTCAGCGCTTTTAGCGAATCTAAGTAGAGCTGGTAGATTCGCTTTTGAGACTCAAACAATGGGGCTCCCAGGCATCTTAGACGCGTTTTTAATAATGCCGGTCAAACGCACAGAAGGTGTTCTAAAGTTTCCTCTCTGCATTTCCTGCATTTGTCCGTGTTAGCAATCCCTATCTTGTACGCATGTGCAGCCAATAGATTATGACCTGTTAGCATACCTATGATAGTTCTGCAGCCCTTTCGCGAGAGCATAATTACGAATTGAGTCAGTTTTTTGTCGTTAGTTCTACATATAATATAACTTTTGCTGTTTTGCATGTGGTCAAGTTAGTCCACCTAGCTTCCACTTGCCTTTTCATGTGGTCGTCCATTTCGTTGTATATTGTGTTTAGCGGTTTTGGTATGCCCTTCTCTTGCTCAAAAGGTAGTCTAACAGCACTTTTTGCTATCTCATCTACTATTTCGTTCCCCATAGTGCCTTTGTGACCAGGTACCCAGTAGATATGCAGCCTACTATTGTATTTGCGGCTAGCCTTTCTATGGCCTCCCTGCTCCGTCGAAAATTTTTGGACTTAAAACAATATGAGCTTATTGCTTTTATTGCTGCTTGACTATCCACGTATGTATATATTAATTGTTGAATTCTTTCTTGTTCTAGTGTAGGCTAGCTCCGCGGCTTTCAGCATAGCAAACACTTCCGCTTGGAAAATACTGCTGTGGTCTGGCAGCTTGATAGGCTGCCTTATCCCTAGTTCTGAGGAGTAAATACCCGCTACCACTCCACTAAAGTTTTAGAGCCGCCTGTATAGATGTGAAAAGGGGCTTGCATGCCTTTTTGCCATCCCTCCTCTTCAATTGTAGTGCGAAACCTTCCCTCCCAATTAAAGTACGGAGTCGTGTAATCCGTGCAACCTGAGCTCCACTTTCCTATTGAGCTGTGACCTGTTGGATCTGCAGGTGAATACCCCCCCAGCCACTAGCCTCCTCGCGGATTTCGCTTCCAGGTTTTCCGTCATACGGTCAATAGGTGGCATGCAGAGTATCATTTCCAGCGCCGCCGTTGGAGTGGTTTTCATTGCTCCTGTTATGCACAGAGTAGTGAGCAGTTAAATCCTTTCCAGTGGCATTAAGTATGTCAGTTTTCTTGTCGCAGTCCACCATACTAAGGCTCCATACAGCAATATCGGTCTAACTACTGCCGTGTAGCACCAATGCATCAGAGAGGGTGATAGAGCCCAAGTAACGCCCAGCATTCTTTTACATGCGTACAACGCATTACTGGCCTTTTTCACCCTCTCCTCAACATTGTGCTTCCACAGCTATTTGATGTCTAGTATTACTCCGAGGTACCTCGTATGATCTTTGAGAAGTAGTTCGTTGGTGACTAGCTTCGGGAGGTTCCACGCCGGGACCTTGTACTTCCTGGTAAAAAGTACCATGTCCGTTTTTCCCGCGTTTATGCCTAGCCCTGCGCGAGTTGTCCATTGGTGTGCCGTTTTGAGAGTGTTGTTCATCACATTACTGATGGTGTCCAGGTACTTTCCCGTAACCACTATAGCTATGTCATCGGCATATGCCACTAGTTTTGGTGCCCCTCCATCAAGTTTCTTGAGCATTTCATTTGCTACAAGTAACCATAATAGCGGCGATAGTACCCCACCTTGCGGAGTACCTCTGCATGCATATTTGGTGACGCTCGCATCGTTCCACTCCGCTCTGATCGTTCTGCTAGCTAATAGCTGCCTTATCCATAACTGCTACAAAAATAATGACAACAACAAAGAACCTCTACAGTGGTTCGGCAGGAACGCGAACTAGTTATGGTTACCTATTCATAAGAAGTGCACCACTACAGAGTTACGTACATTGAGACATTTGCGTTTATGTACCTGCGTGTTATATGCGTGTTTTCGGCGAGTAATTGGACGTGCAGTTATCAGCAAAACCAAAAAAAAAAAACAAATAGTTAAACGAAGTGTAAATTCTTCAAAAACACAAAAAAGCCACGCGCAATATTTTTTTAAATTCAGGTTCAAATAATTGAAAAAAAGGAATTTCTTACAGCTAAAAAAACGCCAACTGACTTCATAAACAGTATCTCGAGTATATTTGTATTTATTTATTTTCTGTCAGTTCATTTGCCATAACAATTACTCAGCGATAAAGCTGTTTGAATTTTTATTTTTGATGCGACGTTTCTTTTACCTCGCACACGCCGAGGTAATTAAATACGTTTTTTTACCAATCAGTGGAAGGAGCCGAACTCATTTACATAATTCCCACTCCTCATAAGCATTGAGCTTACTTTCAGTCTTATTTTGTTACACTCTATGGATTCAATTTGAATTTTTCGCTGTTCAGATTTTGTTATTATTTATTGCTTCAGTGCATGCGTGGCTGAAATATCGATCAAAAACAGATAAAATTGGAATAATACAGATCTATATGGCCGATGGAAAGATACAGAATCAAAGTAAGCAACAAGTAGCCGCTGTTGCGCTCAAATTTCTTGTTATTTTGTTGGGCAACCCGCTGCTTTCTGTAGCAGCTGAGACGGGTGGCGCATGCGTAATAAAATATTTCTGTGTACTTATGCAGTTGCCTGATATTTGGGCCGCGTTTTTGCTAAGAATTCGATTGTGCAGTAAGGAAAATAAGTCAACTTCAAACGTTTTAACGAAAAACAAGCAGAAGAAGTATAAGTACCAGATAATAGTTTGAGCAACCCAAGAAAGCGAACACCGCATTTTATTAAAATTTAAATGAAAAAAAATAATTAGTTTAGTGTGAATGATTGAGTTCATAGCTAGTCATGATAAAAATATTAAGACAAGAAAGTGCCGCTTATAAGTTCTCAGATGGCTTTTAACTATTTGATGGATACTATGGCTCACTTCATATAAAAATAAAAGCAACGAAACCAAGCTGGTCATACAAGAAGCAGCTCATAAGTCAATACCTTCTCTGAAAGACATAATCTACAAAAACCTCGCTAACTGTCCTATGATGAAGAAACTTGTTTAAGAGAAGAGGGAACTTTTGAAAAAATGGCTACAAACTCGGTATCCCCCAGACAAAACAAAACTAAACAGAGTCTTAAAAACGTAATCCGAAAATGACATCTCTCCCTATTTAAAAAAAAGGTGTCGGCAACAGCAGAAACTAACTACCAATCTGGAAAGAAACCAAAAAGCTTCTAAACAAAACAATTCACCAACCGCCTACAAGGCAGGAAAACGAAAACTGGGCAAGAACGAATAAAGAAAGGCAGCAACACTAGCAGATTATTACGCAGAAATATTTTCAAGCTCTAGAACTCCCAATACTTTCTCGTTTGCGTCAGAGCGAACTCATATTCAAGATTATAAATTAAGACCAGTGACTACACGAGAAATCCAAAAAATATTGGGAGGTTGAATTAGTTTTAAAGGTGACACACAGATGGCGCTATTTATCACTTTATCGCGTTGGCAATACTGAATATATATTCATGACAAAGCCTCATCCCTAGGCTTTGTTTATCTGTATCTGTCATTTCGCTGAAGTATAAACAACGCAGTGTTTTCGTGCTCCGAGTATGTCAACTTTCGTGCCGTCGAAACGCAATTTACGGGAAGCTTTGCTTTTCTGTTTCAATTTGAAAAAAAATACAGCCCAAGCCCGTGAATTGCTGCAGGAGGCCTACCCAGACCATACTCCGTCGATTTCAACATGTGAGTACTGGTTTCGACGATTCAAAAGTGGTGATTTTCACACCGAAGACAAGGAGCGTCTTGGCCAGCCCAAAAAGTTCGAGGGCGCGGAATTGGGGGAATTGGTAAACGAGGACTCGTGCCAAACCCAAGAAGAGCTTGCTGAATCATTGGGCGTTGATAAATCAACCATTTGCAAGCGTCTAAAAGCGATGGGAATGATCCAAAAGCAAGGACATTGGGTCCCGTACGAGTTGAAGCTGCGTGACGTCGAACGGCGACTTTTTACGTGCGAATTGCTGATCGAGCGACAAAATCGGAAGGGTTTTTTGCATCGGGTGGTGACTGGCGACGAAAAATGGATCCATTACGATAACCCAAAACGCAAAAAATCATGGGGTTTGCCCGGCCACGCATCAACGTCGACGGCCAAGCAGAATATTCACGGCAAGAAAATCATGCTCTGCATTTGGTGGGATCAGGTCGGCGTCGTATATTTTGAGCTGCTCCAACCGGGCGAAGCAATCACGGGGGATCGCTACCGACTGCAATTTATGCGTTTAAGCCGGGCATTGAAAGAAAAACGGCCGGAAACGGTAAAAAGGCACGACAAGGTTATTTTGCAACATGACAACGCTCGGCCGCATGTTGCTCAACCTGTCAAAAAATACCTTGGAACGCTTGGCTGGGAAGTGTTACCCCACCCGCCGTATAGTCCAGACATAGCTCCCTCCGATTATCATTTGTTCCGGCATATAAGTCTCGATTTGGCGGACCAGCGGTTCTCCTCGTACGAGGCTACCAAAATATGGGTTGAGTCATGGATAGCCAAGCAGCGGCCAGAATTTTGGAGAAACGGCATCCGGAAATTGCCCGAAAGATGGGCGAAAGTTGTAGCTAGCGATGGCCAATACTTCGAATAAAATATTTTGTACCGTTTTTTCACAATAAAGCCCCAAACACACACTATGTGCTAGCGTTGAACGTAAACGGACGTGTTTTTCCGACCTCCCGCGTTAACTAAGTTTATTGGTAATATACCTAATCGTTCGTGCGACAGTGACTCGATTTAACCTATCGTTTTACTTGGACACTTTTTTATCCACAATGCCATGCATATGCGGTCAAAAGGTTGACCGTGGGCAGCCAAACAAAAAAATTCACTGTGTTAAGTGCAGTGAATTTTACCATCTTACTTGTGAAAATTTATTGCCTGCTGACATTGAGTACCTGCTGAAAATAAATAAGCAGTATTGTTGTAAACAATGCACAAAAGCGCGCCGTAATTCGTTCCTACTGTCGCCTCGCTCAGTTTCTCCGCCAATAGATGCCGACAACAACAATCAACATCAAAATATTTCTGAGACCACCAATATTTCATCGCTTCCAGCTACTTCGGTACCCGTAAGACCGAATCCATCAGAGGAGTGCAGCAAGCAAGAAATCAACCTGCAAGCTGTTTTCGACGAAATTAAATCTCTTAGATATGCTCAGGAGAAAATGATAGCTGTAATTAGCTCTTTGCAAACCGACAAGAGAAATCTAGTTAAAAAGGTAGAAAAACTACAGTTTGAGGTAAAAGCCGTTCGTCACAAACTTTGCGATCTCGATGTCGCTGCTACTATTCCCGCTTTGGCTAATGATATAAAAGCCCTTCACAACAATTTACATGTACTACACAACAATAATTCTGCAACAACAAAAAACAAGGATCGAGTACTTGTTTCTAACTCAACACCACCATCTTTCTCTTCTGCTCCATCTACCTCTTATGCTGCCGCTGCTGCAGCCGCTGCCAACTCTCCATGCAATACCGTACGAAATGCTAAGGTTTGCAATAAGCTCTTTCTCGCTGCTCCGCCTAAAGCCAAACAATCTAAAACAGTAGAATCACAAAAACATGCTACGCACTCTTCAGCGCTGCTTACGTCGTTGCTATCACAAAGCAATCAAGCAGTGCCGTCGGATAACCCTTCTCTTGCTGATTCGCAGCAGCAGTCGGTTAATGATGAAATGTTTACAACTGTTGGTGCTAAGAACAAAAATCCAAAACGTAAACCGAAAAACATTGTTGTTGGCTGCAATGCAAACCGTGTCCTGGATGTAATTGTAGCTATGAAGTGGGTACATTTGTCATATTTCAACCCCACAGTGACCGCTGAAAGCATAATCGAATATGTACACAACCACGCAGCGATCGATAAGAGCGAACTTTCTTGTTATATGCTAGTAAAGAAAGACGTCGAACTTAAAGGACTAAAGAGAGTATCATTTAAACTTGGTGTGTCTGAAAAAAATTATAACAAGATTTTCGACGCTTCTCTCTGGCAAGAGAATATAAAAGTGCGTATTTTTAAAACGAATTTTATTGATAGTTGTATAAATAGTATTAACTTACCCATAAATGCTCTTATAGAAAGTATAATTGTTAATTAAATGACAAATACGTTACTTTGGGGAAAAAATAAAACCGAGCTTAACCATTTTTTTTTTTAAGTGCCATAATACCATGAAAATTACAAGCTCAATGATTAGGGATAGAAAAATATTTAATTAAATATATTCCCTCAGTCCGATACGTGCAGTACCGAAAACATTAAATATGGCTTATTTTATTCGAATCCGCATTTTACCGGAATTTCGACCGGAAAAAATTCTCATTTCTTGGCATTCCAATTTGCCAATCGAAAGAGACATGGAAGGGAGTAGATCGCTTAATTTTCGTCAAATGCCTATCAAATGCGATGAATATTACGTGGATGGGTAGTTAAGCGGTATGAAAAAAATCGTTCCAGTTTTGGAGTTACTTATGACGGAGTTTTCAGAGCTACTTGACTGTCCAAAAAAACAAATTATCTTAGGCATTTTACAGGTTCCCATATTGCTGCCAATTTAGTTTGTGTAAGTCCTATACTTAGCATCATAAACTCGAAATAAAGTGTTTATGTTCATGAAAAACTCTGCAAAAAGCAGCACGCATCTTCAAACAGAGTTACACCTTTGAAATTTATATCTGTATTGTACTCTTCTTCTTGTTTTTAAAGTTGAAAATGTTCTGCGCTTTCGAATAGATTATTGGGAATTTTCACATTCTTCAGCACATTTCGAGTTAGTCCTCACTAATCAAGAAGCTGTCCGTGTATAAGATTTTTCTTCCATCGGACCCCGCTACGTGTTGGCTTAAAGCACTGTTAGCTATAAAGTGTTTCAAAGATATGTACAGGATTTGATTGAAAAGTAACGAGCCTTATTTTTTTTAAGCAGTTTTATTAAACCTTTTGGCTTGTACATGATGAAGGGTCCAATTGTTGACGAACCCGAGCGACACGGTTTTTCAGCCGAAGGAGCACTTCAATGTTCAATATTCGGTCAATGTTCAAAAATTCACAAACCCGGTTCACATCTTCGTCTGTTTGCGTCGTCGAAGGCCTTCCAGATCGCTGTTCGTCTTCGACGTCCTCCCGGCCTTCCTTGAACGACTTGTGCCACCGTTTTACCTAGGCACTGGACAGAGATTGGTCAGCGTAAGCCTCCTTGAGTAGCCCAATGGTTTCGGTACTCGTTTTGTTTAGCTTTACGCAAAATTTGATCGAGTAACGAGTTGCTCCAACGATCGCTGCATTTTCGCCACTGCAAAATCCTAACACACTTTTAAAACAGCTTTCACGCGCGAAGCGATGTTGACTGCCCCGCTGTTGCCAGCGAACTGGGACCGGTTTCTAGTGGAAGGGGAAGGTCCAACGTTCATTTTCCGCCACCAGCCAATTCGGTTGATCGCTTGGCAGACGCTGCGCGCGGGAAGGCTCATTACTTTTCAATCAAACCCTGTATGTAAGTTTATAAATGAAATGTGTGAAGTATCTTCAGCGCCAGCTAAACATTTTGCAAGCTAAGCAAATGGATTAAGTGTTAAAAATCTCTTGCCAGACCAACGCACCATGAGTGAGAATGAGACTTAGGACTGCTGCATACATCCTATAAGTGTTAAGAGCTTTTGTTTTCGGCCGATATTTCTTTCTCATGAAAACTTAAAGTCAAGAACTACTGCCAGGAAGATCGCCTATTTCGAGCAAGTTCTATGAGATAAAGTTCTAAAACTAAGCATCTATATTTTATATCATTTCCTGTATAGGTCTAATTCGGCTCGGATGTGGGTGTGTCATTAAGTCCCTAGAAATTGTGATAGAAACAAAGTAACAAGAAACGGCATAAAGTAAGTTTTATTTTCCAACATTCTACGTTTTTCTAATATTTTGTTGCTATCCAAATAATACTACTTGGGTATTGCTGCTGACGGGTTTAATTTTTCTTGCACTTTTTTCATTTCCGCATTATATTGTTCGTACTTCATTATACCACCGAAGTATGCAAGTGAGGCAGGCAAGTAACCCAGTTTGGAAATGTACTATTATGTACCCAGCTGTAGAACATCTTGTGCGATAATTACAATCTTCGTGTGTGCATCGTTAAAACTTGTTCCATTTTATTGGGTGCTTCAATACTTTTGTAGGTACTTAAGTATGTCATGTCATGTCAATTTTTGTAGATTTTTTTTGTATTTCGTAACCCACGCATCTGAAAATGTTGGCAAACGACCCAGCACTAAAATTCAAATGAGCCTAAAGTATAATTTCGCACAGGTAGCAAATGTAAACACACATATTTACATGCATACATCTACACCGAAATATTATTCTTCGAATTTAGCATCCGCTCCGCTATTCATATAAAAAACTGCACCATTTGAAATTCGTTTTTTTTTTTTCTTGTTTTGTTCAAACCATAGCGGAAACGAATGTGGGACAATTGACACACGCAGGCGACACTACAAAGTACGTGCACACGCATGCGTATAAACCTACCCTGCAGGAAAGTTCAGTAGTAGGGAAATGGTTAACTGCTAGTAAATTTAGAACCAGTACCTGCTCTTTTCCGTAAAAGTAACTGATGAATTTAGTACGAGGATGTCTTGAAATGTACGATTTAGTTCGATTCTTGAGAGATTCAGATACAAATGCTATAATAATATAATATACAAATATAAACATAGCATTTTTTAATAGACATAGCATTTCATATTTCATTAAAACACTGAATAATGGAGACATCAGTTATATCAGAGGTAGATGCCACTCGCAATTGACCTAATTTAATTTAACGATTTCAGTCCACAAGTTAGTTTCACTAGTTCAAATGTAGTATTTCTTGCAGGGTATCCGTTTTTTTTCTTCTAAAAATAGGCGAAGAGTGTATGACGATTGAATTAGTGCGATGGGTGCGATCGCTGTTACTGAAAAATCGAGTTGCTAGTAAATGATACTCGTATCGAATGTGGCATCATGCTTTTGTGGCATTTGTTTTGATTATTTTTTCAATGAAACTCTCTCCAAAATAAATCTCCAAATATTAATGAGTCTATTCAGCGGCTTCCAATTGATGAGATTGACTTTTTATGCATCAAGCGTCACGTTTAAGCCAGATTGATCATGTCCGATAAGCGCAATATATATATATATATATATATGTATATGTATGCATGCAACAGCTTGAAAAATTGCTGGAAAGCAAAGAAAATAATCAAATTAACTTTCCTTAATGTTCAGTGTTCATTTATTACTTTTCTCTTAAAAAAATTACGCTACAAACACAGTTATTTTCTAAATATTTTGTAGTTTACAGTCACGATAGGAACTGGAATTGTTGTTTATGTGTGAAAGTATTATATCTAAGAATTTAAAGTTTAAATATTATACATACACCTAACTTATACATACATTGTTATGCACACACGGCTATATTAAACACTATAATAAAATAAAAAACACTCATCAATGAAAAATAAAATCATTGAGTCGGAAATTTAATGTAAATTTTTAAAATTCATAATTTTTAAAGCGATTATTCGCTGCTTTGCTGCACTCTCACAGCCTTGTCACCTCCACTTCGTTTTTCTGCTTTTTACTTAAACATGGGAAATAATACCATTTTTGATCTCGACAGAAATTCTCGCCATCCAGCAGTGTTTCTGGCAATTTCCTGCAAAAAAGAATCAAAATTTAAAGTTTTCAAATATTTCAAACATTTCGCAATTTCACGAGCGCGTTCGCCAACTCACTGATTCAGCGTCTCCGGCAATAGTAGACACAACGCCGCTCCGATCAACATCAGCACTGCTAAGACAATCGAAGGTAGTGGTTTGAAAAGATTACTCAAATAAATTACATAGGCGCTCAAGAAGCTGAATGCATAGCCCACCACATGCACATTAGCCACGCCACGCCCACGCACGCTAGTCGGTATAATTTCGGCAGCGTATTGCGCCTCCGCCTCATACGAAACAATGGCCACATAGCGGCCCAAGCCAATAATGCAAGCCAAAAAGGTAGCGTGCTCCTTCAAGTCCAGCAGCGCAATCAGTATGCCTGTCGCGGCAGTGATCAAACCGCCCACAAATAGTGAACCACAAGCCATGCCTTTGCGGCCAATACGATTTTGAAGTAAGATTATTGTGAGACCAGCCGGTATATACGCCATCGACGTGAGTGAGAAGAGTAGGAAGGGCGATGAGCCGAAGCCCTCCATATTGCGGCTGATAATGTCGTAGGAGATCGTGGTGATCATGCTGTCAAGAAATAGTGTGAAGAAAAGTAAAATATAATTGCGAACATTTTAAGAAATAGGAAAATAGCACTCACGATTTTATGAATAATACTATGATAAAGGTGCGCAATCGCGGTGTTCTAAAGAGACCCATAAACGTATCCTTCTCTTCGGTCTCCTTATGCTCTTCAGCCATTTTTTCCTCATAGTGCGATATGAATTGATCGAAAACCGATTCCTCAACTTCCCTCTTATTAAACTTGGCCACTCGCTTAAGACAACGCACAGCGCCTTTATAGTCGCCTTTGGTGGCCAACCATTGCGCGCTCTCGACTATACAAAATGGATAGATGAGCACCAGCAGCGCTGGTAGTGAAGCAATCAGCAAATATTTGCGCCAACTACCCACCCATATGGCGTACCATGGTGACATAACCAGACCGAAGCAGTAGAATAATGCCATAATTATGTTCAATCCAAAGGTGCGCTTCTTCGGGTCCAAATACTCGAAAACTATTGTATAAAAAGGAGCGAAAGTTGAATAAATTTTTAAAATACAAGCAATTACTGTTATGTTAATACTCGTATACTGCTCACCCATTATGTAGCTGAGATAGAACAAGGTATCGATGCTCATGCCTGAGATGAAGCGACTCGCTGCAAAAGCATGTGGTGTAGTCACGAATGAAGTGATAAAATCACCTGCAGCACCGATAAGAGTACTCAACATCATCGATGGTAAACGTCCAATTTTATCCGCTAGAAAACCAAATAATATGGTGCCCAATACAGAACCAACATACAGAAAAGATTGGCCAATCGCACCCTTGACAGCATCGTCACAAACCCATTTAAGCTGGAGGTGGAGAGTGAAATGAATTAGTAAAAAATTATCAATACGAACGGAGAAAAGGGCCGGAGTTTTGAGAACCGGAGGTTGTTTATATGGATGCGTGGAGGTCATTGATCAAAACCCTTTCACTCAGACTGTTTATGACTTTTTCAAGTTTGCTCTAATCCTTAATCTTCTTGAGAAATTGAATGCTTGTCTTAAATACATTATAATAGAGCTCAAGCCTCAACTAACAATACATTTATTAAAAGTTTTACCCATTGAGAGGAGACTTCTCAACTTTAAGTGTCACTTAACCAAGTTAACTACAATTGAAGAGGAGGGATGGCACAAAGGCATGAAGCCTGGCCATAGAACTTTTCACACCTATACAGACGGCTCGAAAACTCCAGACGGAGTGGGAGCGGGTATTTACTGCTCAAAACTAGGAATAAGGCAGCCTATCATGCTGCCAGACCACAGCAGTATTTTCCAAGCGGAAGTTTTTGCTGTGGGGAGGGCCGCGGAGCTAGCCTACACTAGAACAAGAAAGAACTCAACAATTAATATATACGTGGACAGTCAAGCAGCAATAAGAGCAATAAGCTCACATTGTATTAAGTCCAAAAATGTTCAACGGAGCAGGGAGGCCATAGAAAGGCTAGCCGGAAACAATAGGCTGCATATCTACTGGGTACCTGGTCACAAAGGCACTATGGGGAACGAAATAGTAGACGATATAGCAAAAAGTGCTGTTAGACTACCTTTTGAGCAAGAGAAGGGCATACCAAAACCGCTAAACACAATATACAACGAAATGGACGACCACATGAAAAGGCAAGTGGAAGCTAGGTGGACTAACTTGACCACATGCAAAACAGCAAAAGTTATATTATATGTAGAACTAACGACAAAAAACTGACTCCATTCGTACTTACGCTCTCGCGAAAGGAATGCAGAACTATCATAAGTATGCTAACAGGTCACAGGATCTATTGGTTGCATATGCGTACAAGATAGGGATTGCTAACACGGACAAATGCAGAAAATGCAGAGAGGATGTAGAGGAGACTTTAGAACACCTTCTGTGCGCTTGTCCGGCATTATTAAAACGCGACTAAAATGCCTGGGAGCGCCACTGTTATTGATGGTCTGGAAGACGTCTCAAAAGCGGAGCTCCCAGCTCTACTTAGATTCGCCAAAAGCGCTGACATCCTACATGATGTCTACTTCAGGTATTCATAGAGGTCGGTCTCCATCTGGTATCGCTAGGGACCAAAAGGTCTATGCGCGGCTTATTGCCAACCAGGCTAACCTAACCTAACCTAACCAAGTTAACTACATAATAAAATTTCATTTTAATCTACAAAAAATCGAGTATATTCTTATTACGCTGGAGTTCAGAAAAAAAATAGTAATTTAAATAATTTTATTTAGAATACTGCGAGGAAAATTTGCTTGTATGTTTTTTTTTCTTTACAGGAATAAAAAAAAACACATGAAAGGTTAATTTCGGCCCCTTTTTTGTCCTTTGGCTGGGGACAATATTTTTTGAATGGATTTTTAAGGAAAAAAACGCTAATAGTTTCTCTCACGTAACATTGGGATTGTTACATTGGTTAATTTTTTATAAAATAGGACGTTTGTTAACAATATACGAAGCCCTGCAAGCTGCCTCTGAACTGCATACATTGTTAAATTAAAAATTTGTTCATGCCTATGTTGCACTCAGATGTGATTTTTTGTTTTGATTTTAAACGCTGAATCAACTGCCTCAATGTCAAAACACATTCGCTATAATGGTGATGGGGAAAAGCTCGCTAAATTTGAAGTCGAAAGTACTTTTTTTAAGCATTACTCCTGCAGTGTTTCACTCACGGCGTAACTCAATGGTTTTGAAATGTAAGGGATTATATATTTGAAAATGTTCTTCCTATTTTCAAGACGTGCTGAATGGGTCAAGTGTCAGGTCAGGAAGAGAGGAGCAAGTGACATAAAAGGAAGAAAACATCTATTGTACAAAAGATTAAAAATCGAAACATTTAGTTGAATGGAAAATAAAAACAATTCTGACTCTTTGCTTGTTTTCAGCAAATTCTTCTAATTTTTTTTTCCACCGTGGGAGTTAACTCCCTGTCCCCTTCTCTTAAGGCATCATACTTCTTAATTATGTTTTGCGAGACGAAGTACTAAAAATGGGCTTTCATTCTCGCAAGTTGGCGCCACTGGTTGGCCGGAAACGGAGTAAAAGCGTCTGAGAAGCAAAAGCATTCGTTGTCGGTGGTGTAAAAACACGAAGGTTAACTGTTTGCTTGATTTGAACTATAAGTTTTAGCCAACGAGTTTATTTTTTAATTTCTTTGTCATGCTGAGAGTGTTAAAGACTATTGTTATTTGGTTGTTGTGTGCATATCCGTATATAGGTATAAATATTACAGCGTTTGACTCACATCCGTAGTGACGCTTTGATAGCCTTTGTCATATTTAAATATCCAATCTTCGCATTCACCAAAATCCGCTGCAATCGGTGTGCCATTCACAATATCATCCAATAATGTGCACGATGGATTATCGGTTTGTGCGTAGATATCGCGTATTTCCGTGTATGTGAGATTCTCGAGCAGCTCGTGGTGGCACCTGTTGAATTAGAAATCAGTGCAAATTACTTCAAGGGGATTTCTTAGTCGTTTTTTAGCTAAATACAAATATGTGAATTTATATAAGTAAAAATATTGTTGGTTCGATTAAAAAATTTGTTGGGGTTTATTTAATAAAAGTCGCTTGACAAACTGGTGTTATGAAGAAACAAATATATTCCCTCTTTTGCCATACTTATGCAAATGAAATTTTGTGTTAATAAGGCAAATATAAACATTTAGTTTATTTGCATAAAATTCGAATTGACACGATTCACAGTTTTGCATTTGTAATTACCACCCGAGTGGCTAACTAGATGAGCAAAGCTAAGCGACCATACGTAAATTTGCTAATGTTAAATAACGACGAAACTTTTTCCTCAGTGTAGGTTAGACTGTTGAAAGTTTAAGTGTTATAACCGGCTCTATTATCCTTGAAGTGTTATTTTGTTATACAAAAACATAATTTTTATGGCTCCTTATATTTTTTCAAGTAATTTAAAGAAAATTAAGAAATTCGACTTTATGTGTCACTTTGGAGACCTTACAATTTCGGTAGGAGCCTCATTCAAGACTTCCTCTACGAATGTTCAGCACACGGAGACTGTATTTCGTTTTTTTTTTTTAAATCCCTCCCACATGGACCTGAACAAGTAGCCTTGCTAAAAGTGTAGTCAGATGTTTCACTATTCCTATCGACCGCAATATTACATATCAGATATATGTAGTTTTTGTTGTTGTGGCAGCTTAAACATTCCCCATACGTGCTGCTGTGACAGTCCTTGACCGAATACAAATCGGGGTAGTTGCGGTAACGTGGAACCGACTGTCATGGGATGGATCACCTACATATATGCAAAATCTACTGACTGCACACCAGGAGCGGCTAAGGCGGCTTTCCAATATAAAGGGCATATGGATGTGCGTGCTCCAGACACAGAGACAATTTGCTACATTATTTTCTTCATTCAGACAAAACATGCCTATTCTCGATGGGACCGATGATCATATCCTATGCTTGTTTTCTATAAAATTTTGTCGTAAAATAAGGTTTGCAAAGACACAAAATGGTTGAACGGTCAGTTTGGAAATGAAATGCCCGTTTTCCCTTTTTAACTTCTCGGTCAACACTTAGTTCTTAGCAGATATCTGAATTGCACAAATGACCGTTGAAACGTTTTCCACGAGATTCTTCATCTGCTTGACTTTTGTACATGGAATTGGATTTGGCATCATTTTGTGATCACTAATTCCGATTTCATTATCCGTCTTGAAGCCGCCAGTAAAGGTAGGTTTCCTAAACAGCTTTCAAAAATGAATTTCTGAATCTATGCGGCGCCCAAGAATATGAATGGTAGAGAAGCTCATACTCGTATCAGTGGCTAATGTTATATCTGACAAAGGCATATCAGTAGCCGAGTAGAAATTTTGGTAAGGCGGTGACTAGGCGCAAATAAGGCAGACCGCATTCCAAATTTGCGCCTCATAAGGCAGCCAAACTAGGCCCAAGTCCCGAAAGGTATCGCCACGCATCTGCCTCATTAGGCGCAGGTTCGAAAAACCGAACTTCGGTAATACTCCGGATGCCCTTCTACAAATCAGTTAGGGATTCCAATTTATGCCTGCCTCACTTAGGCACAGATTTTCGTGACCACAACCAAATTTGATATTGTTCTGGCATGCCAATCTTTGCCTTGCCTGGTAAGGTAATAGTGAGGCGTGCCTCAGTAAGGGCTGCCTAATTCGGGACTAACTGATTCTTCGGCATGCCTCACTGTAATTCTAGTCGGGTAGCCGAGTAGAATTGTGCGTGACTCCCAAATGGTTAGTCCAGGTCAATATGCCCTTTGGGGACCTAAAATATTAAATGCTAGAAAGCGGTGTTTCTAAAAGCGATCTCTCCTCTACGGTCAGTGGTCGGCATCCAAGGCATTATTAAAAAAACTTAACATTTTTAACTAAATTTTGCTTAAGTTAATTTATTCATATTGTAACTATTAGTTTTTTACACTTTTCTCTAAACACCCCGCTTAGGGGTATTCACATATTCTGCACTTTTCACTCACCAATGCTCGGGCGTAAAGCTAATTATCGTTTGTGCAAAGTAATGCATCGAGGACATTATATTTGTGTAACCATACACGAGCAACAACAAAAACTGATAACGTCCATAATTTCCACATTTCTCCAGCAACGAATCGAAATCCATTTTGTATTTGTTACAATTTTGTTTTCAATTAATTTTTCTAAATTTTTAACAAATTTCTTAACACCTTTGCTTATAACTACTCTGGTATTTGGCAAAACAAAATTGTATCTGTCTTGCCGCAGGCGCTTTACCTAATCAGCTGCCGAAAACGTACTAGTAAGTGCAAATTATTGGTTTCAGTTATGATCCATTTGAAAGCGGTCTACAAAATATTTTGGACAGCTCGAACTGTGCACGTTTAGCTCAGCAACGGACTTCTTCTCAGCTCAGCAATTCAGCCTTAGTTTGTTAGCCGCTATGTTAACCACAAAGAGTATACAAAGTGCTCATCTAATTCAAAGCGTGTTATATTTATTTTTTTTTTTGTTTCTGCTCAATCCGAAAAAGCAAGCAAAAAAACGCAAATGAATCTGTCGAGCAGCAGCCAACCCGATAGATTTTGATTTGGGATATCAGTTGAGCTCAGGTGAACTTGGGCAAAGCTTAACTGTTTGGGGTGTAACTAACACGCTTTTGTATATGATCACACACACATATGCACACAAGCAAATAATGTGAGGAGGTGTTGTAGTTTTGCGTTTGATATCGTCTTTATTGTTATGAATACCAAGTAGCACTCAAAGAAATTCGCATTTTTCTCACAGCACTGAGGGGCCCAAGTAACAGTATCACTTTTGTGAAAATATTGACGTGTTAATTGATAAACTAGTTAATTGTGGTCCAGTTGTGAGAAAGTAGGCGACCAACTTCAAATATATAGATATATATGTAAATATTTACAAGCATACGAATGTGCATATGTATGTATAAGTATATGTGCGTACGATTTGCAGGGTTTCAGCGTTTCACGCTTATCGCTCTTTCGGCGGCCAACTACAAAGCTGCCACTATTTCGAATCACATATCCGTGCACGTATGTAAAGGTAGTTCAAATCTAAACATATTTTTGAAAATTTAATAAAATTATTTTAAGTTTTTCAATAACTTATCAATCAAACCTTCCAAAACCACTATTATCCCATTTACCAGGAAAAGGGTTCTAAATATACGCATCCTGGGAATAAATGGAATAGACGTACCTCTAAAGGAAGAGGTTAAATATCTAGGAATTATCTTGGATAAAAGACTCACCTGGGAGACCCACCTCAACTCAATAATAAAAAAGGCAATGAAAAACCTTTGGACAACAAAAAAACTCTTGGGTAAATCCTGTGGTCTGAACCCTAAACTGACCTTCTGGATCTACATCAAAATGGTAAGACCTATTGTACTATATGGGGCCCTGACATGGTGGGTTAACACAAATCAGACTACTGCTATATCAAAATTATGTAAACTACAAAGGCTGGCGTGCCTAAGCATAACAGGGGTCATGAGAACTACCCCAACTGCTGGCATTTAAGCGCTTTTAAATTTACCACCGCTACATTTAGCAATACAAGAGGAAGCTGCTATGCAAGCACTCTCTTTTCATATGAAAGAAAAACTTAGAGAAAACCGGGTGATCTTACTGGACACCTCAATATCTTGAACAGGGTTCAGCATGCAGTATGCATAACCCAGGCGAATGACCGCACGGAACCCGTACTCAATTTTATAAAGAGATACAAGGTTACCTTCCCGTCTAGTGCAGAGTGGAACACTAATTCAACATGAATAAATGATGACTCACAAAAATGGTACACAGATGGTTAAACAAGCAAACAGACAGATGGTTCCAAAACGCTTCAAGGAGTAGCAGAGCAGGAATAGTGGGGCCTAGAGCACTCAAATCCCTAACACTAAGTACAGATACCACAATTTTCCATGCGGAGCGCTTCGCCATAATGCAAACAGTGGACATCATATCCAAAGAGGGTTCGAGAAAGTAAAAATTACAATACTTTCGAACAATCGGTTCTCAAAGCCTTGAATAGCTTCACATTCAAGTCAAAAGTCCTAATAGAGTGTAACAATGCACTCAACAAACTGACCACTCATAATCAGGTGTCACTGACTTGAGCACTTTTATGCCAAAAAAGGGGCAGAAGGGCTATTTATTTGACCAACCCCATTTTTCGGCTTTAATAAAAAACATATAGAACAGGAAACCAAAAAAATGGAGACCTTAATCACTCCAAAAAGTTTTTGAACTTCAGTGAAAACAGAGCAAAATCTGCTCTGGCCCTAGATAAAAAGGGCCACAGCTTACTCTGTAGAGCACGTGCAGGTCACTTTGCCTGTAATAAACACTTTAACACAATGGCGTTATCTAGTACAAGATTATGCAGGTTCTGCTGTGATGAAGAGGAGTCGCAGGTGCTTTATGGTGCTTTGTAATATAATATAAAGAATAAGGTTTTCGTGGTAAACGTCGTAGAACAGCAAATTTTCTACTCAATCGGAAGTAATTTATAAATAAAATATTCGAAAGCATAAATACATCAATACATAGGTTATTGGGCAGAAATGAGTTCATATTTCTTAATAAATATGCGTACAAATGCATAAATAGTCAACGGAAATTAACTATGTGGATAAACGCAGAGAATCAATTCAAGTTTCATACAAAAACAAAACCAAAAACGACCACAAATTTCCTCATTTCCACGCGAATTGAAGAGCATTTGTTTGCAAATAAATTTAGCAAATATCTACTTGTGTTGAATGGCATATGAAAGAAATTTCGTTAGCCATTGAGATATCAGCTAAACGTCGCTTTGATGTCGAAATAGCAAATTGACAGATTTAGACACTCGATAATTGATTGCTCGAGTTTTGGTGAATTATTCCAAGGCATCTTATTCAAACTTATTTGGCGCCTTACTATTTAGTGTACATAAGTACAGTCATATCTTTTCTTGTACATATACAAATATTTGGCATGCAAAGGACGTTAAATACTTGTAAAAAGACAGTATTACTTAATGGATAAAACAATCAATCCCGCAATTCGAAGAATATATAATATTTATATTGTATCATTCATGTGACTACTTCGGTTGCATTCACAGTACGTAACTCATCCTGTGAGGCAGATTCTCCAAGACCACACAAAAAGCTCAACTGGTGTAAGAGTCTGCATCATTTCCGGGTCGGCAGCACATCCTCAATTATTTAGAGTACCGCAAAAAAGTCTAAACAGAGTGAAATAGCAGCATCCCCTTGACGTCTAACAATCATCGCCAAGACGACTGCTTACCATACTTTTCCATATGGTATTTGCGACATTGCTGAAACCCAAAGCCCATATGCTCAGTTCAAGCGTCAAAACGTCGGTTATCATGGCTCTGTTTACCGAAATGGTGCTATCAGCAGCGTTTTCAAAGAAATGGACCATTGAAGTAATTTCTGGGCAATCAATCTTTGCGACACGTTTATACACTCCCAGAAAATTTGTCTCGTCAACAAAAGGAATTTCGCGGCCAGATTGATATGCCGGCAGAAACGGAGAATTGATAAGGAAGTAAGAATTCCAATCCAACCCAATGTTGCTCCTACGAGTGGAAGCACCCTTGGTAATCCTCCGAAATTAGCGCGTTCATCACCGACACAATAGCCTTCCCGACCAGCTTTTCACTGCCAAGATGAGTTCCCTTAAGTTGCGACTTTAGAATAAGAGAAATTCTTAGGGATCGCTATCAACAAAAGCGTGCAATTGCAAGGCAATATTTAGATTTTCCAGTCTTCCAGGAAAATATTCACCATGATTATGCCGTAGAGATTGATAATAGTCTTTATTGCCTTCAGGTGAAACTTGGGCAACAAACGGAAGTTTCGTAATGATACTTTCGAAAAAAATTCATAAAATATAAACCAAACTAACAACTTCAAGCTTCGGCTGGAACTAAATGAAGGTGCCCTCTTTCCAAATATATAGGTATAAGTAGATACTAGCGATGTCGTACTCGCAATTCTTGAGGTATACTAAATTCAGATTCATTAATTGCCACTATTCGTAGATAATTGGCTGACTTGCTGAGTCAATCTTGGCCTCAAAATTCTCTTGTTCAAGTTTGTAAAGGTATTGGGCAGCACAATCTTGGCTTTGGCCATAACATCAGGTGTACACGTCGGAGCCATGATTAGCCCATCTTTGAAATTCTAGTGGACATACTTCCTAACCCAAGCTTAAAACCACTCATTTCCGTGGAGGTATGATATTCACTAACATCCAACATTGCAAGCAGCTAAAAGCTGACAAAGCAATCTATTATTCAACAAGTCACTTGTATTTTGACCACCCTTTAAATATCATTCGGTGGCCTTTTTCCTTTTGATTAACACTTTGGGAAGTTGTGTTATACTAAAAATAGACCAGTGAAGCCATATTTTTAAGTAAACATGTTGTATTTTAATATTTACGAGTAAAATTATCACATAGTGTTCCTTATTTTGGGTGCATGCATCTTGAAGCTGCTTTAGAAATAGAGGCACCTACAGTTTTTATCTCCTCGAATTGCAGATGGCTTTAACTGGCCTTAACTGTTATTGTTCACAATCTCTTCACCTACGATACGAGTATATCTCTGCTCTTTTGTATTCAGCGGTGTAACAACAGACTGTGTTTTACATGGCGAGGTGTTTCCCCTTTTTTTGGAACAGTCACTTGAATCTTCTTCTTCTTCTTTCTCAGAATGAAACTAATAATCATAGAATTTGGATGTTATGACTAATTTGCACATCTGGGTGTACATACTCGTATTTGTCAGAGTTAATAAGAACCGGCTGTAAAGTAAATTCCTGACAATTGGCATTTTAGTTAACATACACAAATTCTCAGTACCCAGCTCCACAAATCAAGATACGCGGTTATTGGCTCAGAGCATTGCATGTTTTAGCATAAATTATTTATGTTTTTAATTTGAAATAATTAAACTAAAACAAAAATATGAACTGGTTTTATGTGAGTTTTGACTGTAAAGAAATCACGTGAGTTTTTATTTATGAAAAATTTGCATAAAAATTCATGAAGCCAAATTAGCATAAACGAGCCTCATTCTCCATACACAAAAAAACCTTGGGTTTAACGATAATAAAGTAAATATTATGTTGCCATATTTTTTATGCAACTCTCAGATGAAAGAAATATGTAAACTTGAGAGGTCTGCATCAAAACTTACATCATGCGCACAAAACCAAAGTATTTGATTTATTTAGTGATTTTAGTGGGATTACATATTATTTATGCGGATTTACGATTGGATTTGAAATAAAATAAGAAGGAGAGTTTAACATCAACAGACTCGGAATAGGAAATTTACAAAAGCTAGCTTTGGTTAAGTAAAGTCTATTGCACTATTTTGGAATATTATTTGAACTTCCGCATGGTTAAGGGAATCTATACCGATTAAACCTTTAGTGCTGAACACTTTTCGGTATACCCAATATAATTGCAGTACTTACATATATCAATTATGCGACACTACAAGTCGTTACTCGAATATTTGGAAATTTAAATAAAATGCACTCACTCTTAGAACTAAAACTTATATGTATAGACAGCGAACAGCAAGGTTAGGTTAGGTTGAAGCGGTTGTCCTGTGGGATCCACTCAGGCTCATAGCCCATTGTGATGCCGTGTGGGGAGCTTGTCCCTATCTCTCCTAAAACCAGTGTGTGTTTTTCAAAAATTTTAAATTATCTCTGATTTCTATAGAACTGAGGTCTTCTAACTCATTAAAAAATTGTCTACCCAGAATAGTAAACCTGCGTCTGGATAGAGCAGGGCAGTGGCACAGTAGGTGCGAGATTGTCTCTTCCTCGTCCTCGTCTAGACAACTTCTACAGAAGTCATGTGTTTCCACACCCATCTTTTGGGCATGTCTACCTATTAGGCAGTGCCCCGTTATTACTGAGATCAATGTGCTAAGTCTGTGTTTATTTTGGCTTAGCAGAGATTCTGTGCGTTTAGCATTTAGAGTCGGCCACAGTTGACGGGCGATTTTGCAGGTGGCTTCATTACGCCATCTTTCGTTTGCTTTCTTTACAATTTCTTCAAGGATGAGTAGCTTACATGTTTGTAAGGGTATCCCTATGTCATTATCTATGTGCTCGTCAGACAATTTAGTGCCGAGTCTTGCTAGTTCATCGGCTCTACAGTTACCCTCAATGTCGCGATGGCCAGGAACCCATGTTACCTTTAGGTGACATGACTCAGCCATCTCCTTAAGAGATGTGCGGCATTTCATGGCTACCTTGGAGGTTGTCGACTGTTTTGTGAGGGATTTTATCGCCGCTTGGCTATCAGTGAAAATGTACATATCATTTAGGGATATCGCATCACACTGTATCAGTGTCGCGGCTTTTATTATTGCCATCAGTTCAGCCTGAAAGACACTACAGTAGTCGGGGAGCCGAAAACTGAAGGAGATCCCCAGATGTTCGGAATATACACCTCCGCCCACCTTGCCCTCGAGCTTTGAGCCATCTGTGTATACATGGATGGACTCGCCCTGTCTCACGTCGTCCCGTTCCCACTCTTCCCTTGAGGGTAGGAGGGTCGTAAACGATGTCATGACAAGTAATGGCAATGCGAACAGCAAACCAACACCATAAAATGTCTGCTGTCCTCCATTAGACTTCTTTATGAACTCGCGTTTCTACTTAGACTGATGAACAACTAGAAGGGTTTCCAGAGTTAGCATTAAATCTAACAATGACTTTATAAGGTTCATAGGGCATTCGAATCATCGGCCCATATTACTTGAAAAATGAAGCCGTACAGAATGTAATTGTCAATTGTGAATGATATCGCAGCATAATGAGGGCTTACATGCGAGCTGAAATTTAAAGCTCCGACCGACCTTAGTAAGCAAGAAGGCGGCTCTACTTGCCATTAGTAATAGCAATGAACTCATTAAGAAATAATTTACGTGAGCGTTGATTTCATGCACCGTCAACTTACCGTCTGGATCGTGTATTATAACACTTATGGACTATTGAGATTATTGAAAACGTATGTATGTTCTTCTGAGATAAAGTAGCTTCAGTCGACGCTTTGGGAGCCAACATTTTTCAGCTTATTCGTGAAGTGCCGAACTCGTCGTCCAAGATTAGAATATCGTGATGGAGCATTTAAACCATATTTACGAACTGAATTCAAACAAAGTGACAATGGCAGTGCAACAACATTTACAAGCATTTTGTCTCTGCATTTTACGTGTAGACTGTCGAAGTCAGCTGACTATTGCCGTCCAGAAGGGTGAAAGAAAACTGTGAATAATACCATTGATCAGTATCAATGTATGAAATTTTTTATTTTTCAAGATATCCAAACGCAAGAGTTGTTAAAATTTGCGTAATTTTACACAGATTACGAATATCATAAGAAAATTTGAATTACATATTATCTTGAGGGCTCTACAGAACGTTAAAGTTTATTAAATCTTACATTTTTACAAGAATAAACCATATGCCGAAAATAAAACAAAAGTTAAATTCATAAGCTGGTTTATTATGCAAATTAGTGAACTACAGAACAGTAAAATAAAATAAACGAAGTAAAGCGGTCAATTAATAAAAGAATCTTAATATTTAGAAAGATTTTTGTGCCCAAAATTTGGCATTTCTGCTCGAGATTGTAGCCTGGTTCTAATGAAACCATCTCTAGAGCTTGCGGCAGTTACACGTTGTGAGGCCTCTGTTACCAGTTTTACACACCTTTCCACTGATTGTGTATGACAAGGAAAGTCATCGATTTCCAAGATCTTATCTTTTGCCATGTTTTTTAGCTCCTCGTCTGAAATGTGACGAAGAACAGGGGGTGTTGTAGTTAGGCATTCGTCCCATAGAATCATTTCAGTGTAATCTCGGGCCGAGAAGTTAAGTTTTGGTGGCCTGAATATTCTGAGTTTTGTTGAAGATTCATTTTCTCTAGCTGTTATTATTTTCTGTAATGCCAGCTCCCGAATGTGATCCCTCTCATCAAATAACATACTGACAAGTAGGTTTTCTGGGTGCGCATAAAAGGCGTTTCTTTCGATAACAGGATCCACAACAGATTTCAAATTTTCTGGCAGAAATCGAGAGTACTGAGTCAATTGGTAAGTATGCTTCGCGCCATCCTTAAAAGAACTTTGTTGCTTGATAAGGAACCACATCGGGGCGTATGCTTTAACAACATAATTGACAAGCAGTTTCAAATTTTCTGTTGGATGAAGAGTACTTATATAAAGTCTGAGTATACGATTAGCAGTAGTAAGCCATCTCGAGTGCGCCATTTTTCCAGGTTGACGGTTTGCCAGCTCAGGAGCACAGAAACCAGTTGATACAGCATTACTCATCTGATAAAGGTATTTTTGATCTGTACGAAGATCATCGATCACATTTCTCGGCAAGTCAGGCAAATTACCAGCCACCGCACAGAAAGACACGGGGGTTTTAGTTTCACAGCCAACTAATTGTTTTCCGATAGGTCCAGAATATTCTTTAGGCCCAGAAGTGGGACCATCTAAAGTAGAAAATAGATGACGAAGCGGTAATTCGTTAGCATGAAGTAAACAAACACACCATTGGAGTGGCCGTTTTAAATATTGCTCTAAATTTTGAATCACGCCACCCTTCCAACCGGTATTAGTTGCAGTTCCGTCACATCCCACGCAAATCAGGTCATCTAACTTCCAACGTTGTCCTTCTAATAAAGTTGTGATCGAAATCTGAATTTCCTTCCCAGTCCCACGATTCGGCGTTGTGTGACCTAAATAAATTGATCCAGGTTCAGCCAAAACTGAGACGTGTTCTTCTAAAACTTCTTTGCGACGGTAGCGATTCCCTATTTTCTCATTTATCAGAGTCTTGTCCTTACGTCCATCAAAGTAAATGCTTTTTATAACGGTGCTTCCAATATCTTTTGAGGCTTCGGTCCGGGCTTTAGATACCGCTCTGTGGATCTTGTTTTTATCAATAACCAGAGTTAACTCTTTGGTAGAAACCAAGCCAACGTCTGCCAAAACCGCCGAAGTTACAGCCGCAGCAGATCGCAACGATAAGCCGTATCTGTCACAGACCTTAGCCACGGTAGGCAACGGCAGTGTGTTTCGATTTGCCGTTGAAGTTGATGGCGCCTCTACTGAGGGCATGCTGGTCGATGATCCCTCTAATATCGGATTTATTTCCAGACAAGATTCACTCATCGCATCTTCATAACAGGCTGAGTCCGAATAGGTTTCTTGAGTAGAACAGAACTTTTTTGTTGCCCTTGTTGATTCTTCTATTTGTCTCTGCTGTCGTTTCATTAATCTAGTCGTTTCCTTCTTATCAATTCCGCCAATAGCCATTTTCCTGTCATTTCTCTGATCCAACATAAAATTTCTTTCATTGATGGGAACTTTTTTAGGTTTTAAACATGAACAAAATTTGAAAGAAGTGCATTTACAAGCAGCAACGTCGAAGAGTTTTTCTGATAACACTGAGAAACATTTCAGTTTATTTTCATAGCTATCACTTCTTTTGTTTTTGGGGTATCTTTTTAAACGGAGATATTTTTCGAAATGTTGTTTTTGTAATTGAATAATTCGTTCTTTTGTTACGATTGGAATCGAAGCTTTGGTCCAAATATCGCATATTTTTTCAGAAACAATCGCAAATGTATCTGAATTTGATGGATCTTTTCCATTGTACTTCAATTTTAGATCGTGTTTTACGAATAAAATATATTTAATGACGTCCTTTATGGTTGGTAGCTGTCGATCGCCAAGTTCTTCGTAAGGTCCCAATATAGCACAAGTAGTTTCACTACGCCTCAAACTCATTATTTAATCCACTTTTAAAAATAAAACAATCGCAACTGCACTTTAACGACACAAGAAACTGAGTGGCTTTGAAGAAAACACTCCCTAGTTAAGGTAAGAAACACTTCGAATTATGTTGAAAATTGAGGGTATTTGCAGGTTGAAACCTAGCAAAGATTTAGTGATTGGGAACTTGTCAATGCATGCGAATTAAAATATTATGTTTACATTATACTTGAATGTAATAAAAAAGTTAATATTTTTGTATATTCAATTCAGTTCAGCGAAATTAAAAAATGCGAAAAATTACAAAAAAAGGTAAAATATTCTAAAGTTTGAAGATCGGTAGAGACCTGAAGATATAATTTCATTTTTATTTAAAAATTATTTTTGGAATCTACAATTAATTACACAAATTTTAAGAGGTCTTGCGTTTAGAAAAACTAAAAAAAAATATTTCGGGACATCCTATTGATCAGCGATAGGCTGGGAAATTGATGAAACCAAGTTTTTCGGAAGGTTTGGGTTATATACATATATCAGATCTTATCTACGGGATGTTCGATTTATGACTATTTGCTTTAAGCCTAACAAAAATATTTTCTAATCTTCTAACTATTGTACATGCTTTATATGTTAATGTCAGTAATATTAAGGCGACCAAACGACATCTAATAAATTTGGTAACTTATGCATGCTCAGATTGAAATTACTTTATTTTCATTGCAAAATTCTACATTTTTACTAGTAAAGGGGGAATTAACGCATTTATGTCCTGCAAACGTGGAAAGGACAAAATATATAAGACAAATATTTCTACAGGAATATGATTTTGTAAACCATAAAAACATAAAATCAGCTGTTCTACTGTATTATACTGCGGTACAGCCCATACGGACTTTTCTAAGGCTTTTGACAAGGTCAACCACTCAATTTTAATCTGCAAATTGCATTGGGTTTAGGGTTTCACTCCAGTTTTTCAAAATGGGTAAAGTCGTATCTTTCTATCGTAAGTGTGCAGTTGTGGGGAATAATATTTCTGTTCATTATTTCACCCCTTTATTTTTCTTGTTTCTTCTGGAGTCTCTCAGCGCAGTATATATCATCTCTTCATCTTCCATTCCTCCTCTTCATCTTTATTAATGATATATCTGAGTGTTTTAAATTTTCCTAATTTCTTTTATATGGGACGACTCAAAATTTTCCAAATCAATTTCTAGTCTCCCGACTCCTTTAAGCTCCAGCCAGATTTGAAAAACGTCGTTGCTTGTTGTGTCAAAGTTGTGAAGTTTGAATTTGAAATTTTTATATAATAGAGTAGTTTTCTTTCACTCTGCTTTAACTTTAACATCATCAGCGGTGTAATCGACTGTCCTCTTCTTTTAGAGCGCATTTATTTTTTTCAATTTTTTTTTTTAGAGTGCTGTTATAGGGACCAAAAGTAAAAACAAAATACTTGCTCTCTTTGTTTTGTTCTACTGCTACTACCTGCCAAATGTGCTTTGATAATTACCACGGATTGTTATTTTAAATAATAATAAAATTTTCATACGACAGTATAAAGAGCGCATTTGGTTTAATGAGAAGCCGAAGCCTTAGCTGTAGTCCAGTTTGTGCACTTTAGTTCTTCAAAGCTCGTTGTCGGCATTACAATGGCGGCGTCACTTTAGGGCAGGGGAAATACGAGGGGTGCCTTTTATATGTCGGGATTAGAGAACAAAAACAAATTTTAATCATCGAAAATCACTTTATTGTTTTTCAAAATATTCTCCATGAATATCTAATATATACACTTGTGCATGCGTTTGAACCAACTGTCGAAGCACTTTTGCCACTCTGAATGAGGTACCTCCAAAACTTGCATTCTGAATGCCGCAACCGCTTCTTCAGGTGTCGAAAAACATTGACCTCTCATCAGTTTGTTTTTTACGTACGGGAATAAAAAGAAGTCATTCGGTGCCAAGTCAGGACTATACGGCGGATGACCCATTAATTCGATGTTTTGGGTACTCAAAAATGCAGTTGTTTGAGCCGATGTGTGAGAGCTCGCATTGTCCTGGTGAAGAGTGATCCGTCTTTGGCGATTCGTTTTCCTAATTTCATGGAAGACAACTGGCAAACAAATGGTTGTGCACCACTCAGAATTTACTGTTCTGCGTTGTTCTAAGGGTACGGTTGCGACATGTCCAGTTTTTCCGAAAAAACAGGTGACCATTTGCTTGGAAGTGCTTCGTGCGCGAACAACTTTTGTTGGATTTGGCTCATCTTGAAACACCCATACAGTAGACTGCTGTTTACTTTCGGGCTCATACGCGTAAATCCATGATTCATTACCTGTCACGATGTCATAGACGTGTTTCGAAGCCCCGCGATCGTATTTTTTGAGCATTTCCTTCGACCAATCGACACGAGCCTTTTTTTGAGCGATTGACAAATTGTGTGGGATCCAACGCGAACAAATTTTTTTGACAGTCAAATGTTTATGCAATATTGAATATATGCTGGTCTCACTAATGCCTAAGATTGTCTCAATCTCACGATAGGTCACATGACGATCTTGCAATATCAGTTCGCGCACAGCATCAATGGTTTTCGGAACAACAACTGATTTTGGACGACCTTCACGAAATTCATCTTGGAGTGAACTACGACCACGATTGAATTCACCATACCATCGATAAACACTGGTCCTTGATGGAGCTTCATCGCCAAAAAATGAATTAAGTTCATCCATGCAATGTTGCTGAGTTAATCCATGTCGAAAGTTGTAAAAAATAATCGCACGAAAATGTTCACGATTTAATTCCATTTTTGGACCGAGATGAATCTTTTAAGTTACTGTAAACAACACAAATAGCGCTGGTATTTCAAAACGTTCTGAGTACGTAAAAGCCAAAAATGTCAAACTTTGGGACACAGCTGTCAGTTGCCAGATTGCAATACCAGGGTTGGCAAATCCCGACATATGAAAGGCACCCCTCGTAAATAATAATAGTCGAGTCTACTCCTAGTAACAGCAACAACAAATGCAATTGCACACATATGTACATGTCTGATGTATAGCACATAAAAACATTTCAGTCATGCATGAAACTCAAGAACGCACAAAATTTGAATTTCAAATCAAAATTAACAAGTGTTTTGGGAAAATTACCGAAAAATCAAGCATTCAGAAAGCAGCGCAAAAAAGTATGCATTTAAAAATGAGGCGCAGCAAATAAACTCGTTTGACTATACAATCTTTTATGTACATATGTATGTGTGTCCTATTGCGGGTGTGGACCTATTGCTGGTTGATAACCATTAGAAGAAGATTGATTGCCGAAATTCAGCTGATATTTGAGACAGCAACGACGACTAACAGCCGGTTGTTCGAAAGCCACTGATAAACAGTTTGATAATATATTTCTCTAGAAGTTTTTGTACTTCTGTTATGCACTGATTTCGAAAACCAAGTAATTTTGTGCAGATATATAATTTAATTTTTTTATTGGTTTGTTTGTTTGACTAAATGGTTATCACTACGAATTAACATTGGTTGTTTTGTCATTTATGCAAATGAAGTAAAAAATAGACAATATACACAAAATCGTAAGAGCGAAGGAAATAAAATAAGTTTTACACTAACTGGTCATGTGTTTTGGTTATACAAATTAAATTGATTAACATAAATGTGTAGATATTTATATTTTCTCTCAGATGCATCAGGGGCAAAAAGTGGCATGTATGATATTGGCGACGATGGTTACCACATGTGTGGTATTGTTTTTTTCTTTTTCAAAAGTAAAATCTCTATTATTTGGTTAGTGACTACTCAATAGTCCACTAACGCTTGGAATCGCCATTGTTTTGTACTTCGGTGGGCAAAAAGTAAGGTGAATTTGGTTGTAAAATGAAAAATCTTTATTTATTCTTGTAAATCAATTTCATCCCCTTCAAAATAATCCCCTCTGGATGAAATACACTTTTGCCAACGATTTTTCCAATGCCCGAAACATGCCAAATAGTCCATTTCCGGTATAGCCATCAGCACCTTCTTCGATTTAGCTTTTATCTCCTCAATCGACTCGAATCGAGTGGTCTCTTGAGTTTTGGGAATAGCCAGAAGTCACACGGAGCCAAATCAGGCGAATACGGTGGTTGCGGAACGATATGCGTGGAATTTTTGGCGAAATGGTCACGAAGAACGAGTGCAGTGTGCGACGGTGCATTATCGTGATGCAAAACCCAAGAGTTGTTGGCCCAAAATTCTGGTCTTTTTAGACGAATTGCTTCACGTAAACGACGCATAACGCTCAAATAATATTCCTTATTAACAGTTTGGCCAGGTGGAAGGATTTCATAGTTTACCACACCACGAAAATCGAAAAAAACTGTCATCATGACCTTTATTTTTGAACGACTTTGACGTGCTCTTTTCGGTCTGGCCTCGCCTTTAGCACGATGTTCGTTTGATTGGTCGGTTGTTTCAAGGGCGTAAGCATAAATCCAAGTCTCATCTCCCATAATGATGCATTTGAGCTTGTCCTGATAGTCTCAAAGCATTGTTTCACACACATCAACGCGACGACTTTTTTCCAAGAAATTGAGAGTTTTCGGTACCAAACGAGATTTGACTTTTCGTAGGCCCAAATGGTCTTTCAAAATGATTTTCACTGATCCTTCTGATATTCCGATCATATCAGTAAGGTCTTTAACAGTCAACCGACGATTTTTGAGCACTAACTCCTTCACTTTATTGACGTGTTGGTCATCTGTTGACGTCGATGGTCGTCCGGAGCGCTCCAAGTCATCAACACGTTCTCGACCCTCTTTGAAGTGTTTGTACCACTTATAAACATTTTTCTGCGACATGGTCGAATCACCAAATGCCTTCTGCAACAGGCTAAACGTTTTCGCAGCCGAAATTTCATTCCGCAAACAAAATTTGATGGGACTTCTCTGCTCAATCAAATCAGACATTGTAAAAATCGAAAAATGCACTCTTGGTCGTTTGGTAAACACAAGCGTAAATATATTACTGATAATGACATTCACATGAAAGTTGGCACAGATGTTATTAACAGTGCTGCCAACTCATGAAAAAAATAACTAGAGCGAAATTTTAATCCCGCGAAGTTTAACAAATAAATTCACCTTACTTTTTGCCCACAGTAGTACTTCCCATGAATAATGATACCCCAATTCTACGGGAGTCAAATTTAGACAATCCTTCTTCGCTACCCTAAAAATTTACTCCACTCGCCTATTTTGGAATTCGATAAGTCTGTAGTTCATATTTTGTACCACACAGATTCCGGGCGTCCTATCTCTTAGGTTACTAAACCGCGATGCTCCGTAGGACAAGTCAAACACAATATGATCCTTCAAGTGGTGAAATTTTAGAAACCGCATAATGCCGAGTAATTTCGAAAAAGTTAAAATTTTTTTATTAAAAAAATGCGAGCAGTTTGCAATTAAGTGTAAATAAATATTGTTTCCTTGCTATTAGTCGCCACAAACTCTGTTATAGGGAAGTTCTATCCGCTTGGGAAATGTCGCTTGCTTTCCCCGACGTAAATGAATGTATCCAAGTTAAACACTTACCCAACCGTAGTCTATCTTACGCCCGCCCTTATATGGAGAAGTGGCTTCCTTGCCGCCAACTAAAGCTCTCTTCGATTGTTCTTGATTGGGAATATATCTAAAAGATCATGTCAGAATCTTCATTAGACCAAGATCCATCAGATGTAGACCAAGAGGAAACAGATACACAGGGTAAAAATGCGCAATTCTGTCGAACAAAATTGTATATTATGCCTTATCCTCACACCCGATGGTCTATGAGTCGTATATGCAGCTATACCACAAATACTTTGAAAACTCAGCAGTAAAAATCGTATAATAAAATAATAATTTCAATTATATAAAATCCCCATTACACTAAACGGTAAAATCAAGTTTTTTTTGGATATTGGACCAAATTACAATAGTTATTTTACAGGTGCTACAAGTTGTCAATGGTCATATCTTCGAAAAATTAGGGATCTTTTATATTAGTTCAAACAATGTTTAACCTACAGGTTAATACTAAGTCAAGTGCTGTACGATGTTATGGATCAAACGAAAGTTTGTGTGTTTGGGAAAGGTGCTTCAGAAAAAGACGAAGAAAGACTGGTAGGACTGGTTGCTCAAAATCGTACGTATGCAGGGCTAAAAGAGAAGTTGGGGTTAAAGTCGTACTAATTGAAAATAATTTGTGATGGAAATGCGATTCAGAATAAAATTTCAAAATAATGCACTAGAAGGCTGGACAAAATATTGAGAAATTCTAACTCTGCATAATGGACGTCGAGATGTGCATTTTAGCGGACGTTACTCAGAATCCTGTAAAAGAATTCCTTATTGCTAGAATTTAATTTGTTTTTTTATTCTATATTCTTTCGCACATCGAAAACAAAAATTAGATAGGAAACGCTTGGAGAAGCTAGATTACAAAATAGCAAACATAATTTAGCTACTGAGGTAAAAGCGTGAACATTCTTGACCTCTTTACTTGACGCACATATCAATTTATCATAGTGGAATTTATATTTAAATACATATATATATAAATACATACATTTAAATACATATATGTGCGCGCGTACTCCCTTTTTGGGTGTTTGGCTGAGCTCCTCCTCCTATTTGTGGTGTGCGTCTTGATGTTGTTCCACAAATTCCGAACGGCAGATATTTTTTATGAGCAACTTTTTCATGGCAGAAATACACTCGGAGGTTTGCCATTGCCTGCCGAGGGGCGACCGCTATTAGAAAAATGTTTTTCTTAATTTTGGTGTTTCTCCGAGATTCGAACCTAAGTTCTCTCTGTGAATTCCGAATGGTAGTCACGCACCAAGCCATTCGGCTACGGCGGCCGAACGGCGCACATTTATAAAGTGAATGGTTGTATTTTGTTACATTGTGTAATGAACTCAAAAACGGTCTGCATATATTACGCAACACACACAATAATTTAGATTACACGATGTAAGTGATTATCTATCAACGAAAATTTCATCTGAGTAATTTCCTCTCAGACGTGTTTACGAATTAATAAACGCTTTATATTTTTATTCTATGTAACGGCATTGCATTAGATTTTTTGTATTGTGCCCTTTTGCTTTTGGAATTTGCCACCACTCTTCACCGTTCGCTGCATTTCGCGCTCTGTTTACATTCTTTTATGTGCTGCTGTGATGTCTGGGTTTGATTGTCATTCATTTTGGAAAATGTCTACGTTTGTTTGTCAGTCATTCATAAATATGCACAACGTATTATGGTTATCTAACTGCCAAAAATGCGCAAAGCACTTGCGCTGACATAATGAATTTGCCGCCGTGCGCCTCATAAAGAATCGCAACACATGTGAATGTGCGTGTGTGTGCATGGATTTGTGTACGAGTATGCATGCCCAGACGATGTATGCAAGATACATATGTATATATGCGCTGGTATGCATTCGATCGAGTCACAAAACTTATGCGTGAGTCACCGCATTTCGTACTTCGTAAATTACTAAAAATTTAAAAGTATGGGTTAAGACGGCGGAAGGAAGTTTAATTCGACGAAAAACAGATAATAATGCAACATTTGAACAATATTTTCGTGAATTTTCTTTGCAATATAGCGAAAATTGAGTAAGTGGCAAAGAATCTCCGGAAGCACCTTGAAAATAAGTTTTTCTTGGTACACATTACAACTATCAACAGAACCATCTGAAACAAAAAAATCAAAGATGCTTCTCGGAGTATTCCTGTGAGAATATTTTCTTCCAGTTATTAAATTTTGCGTAATATTTGAAAGCCAAAAAACAGAATTACTTAGAAAACAATTCAACAATTCAACATTAAAGATTATTAAAGAAAAACCCCAAGATACCTGGTAAATTATCGTAATTTCGCTTCAATCGACTTCAAATTGTATGGTTTTTTATGGCATTAAAGAATTATGCATTCATTAAAAAAATTCCAAAGCAAAGTTTAAATACCTCATCGTTTTCAAAATCATACCGAATGTCTTTAAGGGGGTATTCTCCGTAGAGGCATGAATGTCGCCCGGATTTTGAAGCGCTGTACGAAGGAAATAAAAAAAATTTATTATTAATTATTACATTAAAAACTATATATGTATATACAGTCATGGACAGAGAAATAGCACAAAAGACTAACTTCACCTCTAACTTCGGTTTCTTCATTATAGAACATATGAATAACGTTTTAGTCTTTGCAAAAACAATCAATTTATTTGAACATACAATTTAATTTCAAAAAACAAATGTTTGTCCGTCCGCTTATTTCTTTCTAATCATTATTGTTGCAATGCCACTATATCAGCTGGACACCGAAATAGCACACGCTGTAATTATATTGAAATTTTAATTAAAAAATTTATAAAATCGCATCAGATTTATAAGATACCTCAATATTTAGTTGATTGGCCACAACTTTTTAAGGTTGCGTCACATCTTCGGGACATACTCTCCACTAATGTCCTGCATCTGCTCTCCGGTATCGAATTCCACTCTTTTTTGATTCCTTCCCATAATTCATCGGCATTTTTGAAAATGTTTCCCCCGATCTTAACCTTTACATCATTCCAAAGGTTTTCTATAGGATTAAGATCGGGGCTTTGAGCCGGCCAACTCAAAACTTCTACACGTTCTTTATTGAACCACTCTTTCACCACCTTTGATGAATGTTTAGGATCATTATCCTGCATAAATATCCAATTTACAGGCATATTTTCAAAAACAAATGGCTCCATTGTACTTTTAAGTATATCTAAATAAATATGTTTGTCCATTTTGCCATTAATTCGCACTAATGGACCAACGCCAAATCACGAAAACGTACCCCAAGCCATAACACTTCCTCCACCATGCTTAACTGTTTTCTTAGTGTACCTTAAGTTGTATGCTTGGTTTTTTGGGCGATGAACGAATGATTTTCCATCGGGTCCGATCCTATTAATCGTAGTTTCATCGCTCCATAGTGCTCTTTTCCAAAAATGTACATCCTTACTTTGATGTAGCTTTGCAAATGTGAACCGCGCTTTGATATTTTTTTTTTTTTGGAAAAAGTGGTTTCTTCCTGCTAGTTCTTCCATACAAATTGGCTTCATTCAAACGTCTTCTCACCAGTTTACTAGATACATCAAGGTTGTGCTTTTCATTAATTTGCGTCATTATGGCATTTGAGGACTTAAAAGAGTCGGCCTTACATTTCCGTACAATAATTTTATCTAATCTTGGCGTGGTTTTACGTGGCGGAGGCTTTCTTATTTTTTTGTTTTGCATAAAACTTTTGTCTGCTTGGATCAATTTAATAGCACTATGCACCCCTTTTCTAGAACAATATAGTAATTCGGCAATTTTCGATTTGTTGGTGCCTTTTTCAAAAAGATTCCAAATAAGTCTTCCTTTTTCAAGAGTGCAATGTACTCCTCGACCCATATTTAAAAAAATTGTTTTATTTTATCACTTGCACAAAATACACAAAATACTTCAACAAATTGACTGATTAATATTTGATTTAAGAATGAATGCAGAAACAAAACTGAAAATGTGCTATTTCCTTATCCAAGGTGAATGTGCAATATACCAACAAAAACGTGATTCAAAAAAAGAGACGAATCAATAACGGTAAATTTCGAATGGGATCAAAAGAGTATTGATATGACTAACAACACATGACCAAATAATTGATCTAGGCCTGTGTATAAAAACATTACAGTAATAAACAGTTTAAAATTAGAACTGTACTATTTCTCTGTCCATGGCTGTATATATATAATTAGCGCGTATACCCTTTTTTTGGGTGTTTGGCCGAGCTCCTCCTCCCATTTTGTGGTGTGCATCTTGATGTTGTTCCACAAATGGAGGGGCCTATAGTTTCAAGCCGACTCCGAATGGCAGATATTTTTTTTATTTTTATGAGGAGATTTTTCATGGCAGAAATACACTCGGAGGTTTACCATTGCTCCTGGTGATCTGAAATATGAAAACCAAACGGATTATTAATTATTATAAAAGCCGCTATCGAAGGAGCCCTGGACTAGTTAAAAAAAATTGTTTTCTTTTTTAATTACTAATCGAAAAGTTATAGGTTCTAAACTCATCCTATGAAGGAATGTATAAAGAAAATCCTTCCCAAATTTTAAGTAAATCGGTTCATTAGAACTCGAGATATCCTTACCGCCAACTCGAAAAAAGGAGTTTTGAAAAAAACGCATTCAAAGTTTTCAGACAAGACGGATCCGATGCCATGTCTCCAAAAAGGCAATAACTCATGAAATAATAGGAATTTTAAAAAATTCTCTTAATGACATATTCTTAAATGTCTAAACTCTGAGAATATGAAAAAATCGATTTTTTCGAAATTCTACACGAGAATACCCCTGAAGCGATTCAAAACTTGTTTGTAAGCAAATACTAATCATTCTAAAGGCATTTTTTTGAATCTGGTAACACTACTGCTTCTACTACGTCATTATAGAAATATTATACAACAATTGCATGTAATTTGCATCAGTGCGTGGTTATCACTAAAAATCGCCAAAATACTCGGCCCTTCCATGAAATTGGCTTTAGCATTTCCGCAAGTGGGACTTCCCGAAAAACTTAAACTCGTTATAAGCATCTGACTGGTAGGCTTTTTGAGGGCAATATTCCATGGACACATATCAATACTTATCAAACAGAAACGCTCTTTATTACTCAACTGAGCTCCTACGAGAAATTAAAAGCTGTGTGTGAATCCTAATGCCTAGTTTTAGTTTCTATATCTTAAATTCTACCATTTCTCAGCATCTGCTTTTCTCACAATTATTTCCCTCATTTGTCCGCTTTTTTAATGCTTTTTGTTAACATCACAACTACACTTATACTTGGCTTTACGTGTTAACTTTTGCGGTTAAGACATAGTGTAATTTTTATAGTATTTTTATTTAATTAAATATTTTGTTGACTTGACTTTTGTGTACACAGCGCAGTCTTCTTTCCACCACATTGTCAACAATTAGCAACAACACTACCCTTTCCGTTTCAGCAACAGTCAGTGTACGCTTCTTCTTCCGAAAGCTGGCAATTTCCTTGCCGAATTCTAGTAGTTATGACATTAATTAATTTACTAGTCTATTGTTATTTTTCTGGCTTTTATTTTAATTATTTTAAATTTGTTTTTAGTTAAATTTTCTCGTTTGTAGTTGCCGGCTTTGTTCGCAAGTTTATAGTTTTGCTTTTTTATTTTTTTTCTATCCATCCAAAACAAAGTGTACAGCTTTAATAGCTTCATCAAAGTCAACAACTCGTGACTCCCTCTGCTTCTTCTAGCCTGGTCACTTTTCTACTGCTACGTGCCTTCTACTCTTTCTACGTTGCATATCTGTATGCATCCGTATATGTATGAATTTGTGTTTGTAACAATTTTACATTACAATTTTGTAATGCCTCGCTGCGTTCGTTTTGCTGATGTACCAGTTGAACTCATCAGCTCTATCATAGTTCACTTCGACCGAGTGCACTCTTAGTGCTTTGTACTATTTAAATAAGGCTTTGTATTTTTGCTTTTTGTTTGTTCTTTTTACTGACTTTGTCTCTTTGCTACACCTATTACTTCCATCACATTCTGATACATGTATACAACGCCTAAATACAGGGTAAGTTAGGTTGGGTGACTGCTCTAAAAATCGTGACACGTGCTTACTGTAAAGTAGATTAGTAATACCTCGTCTACTGAGGTATTATTACACACATAAAGCGAGAAAAATTAAAGAGCGAAAAGGGAAATATTGGAATGAAGAGTATTAAGAAAGTTTCATAGGCGAATAAGGTCCAATGAATTCACAAGTGCAGATAAAAAGTGAGATCCGATATGTCTACATCGTAACGCCATGAAAACAAAACAACTGACCACAGTGTTGTTCAGCTTATCAGCCTTCACTTCACATATGGGACTTAAAGCTATTTTCAGCCCTGTCAAAGTTCACCTGTAGTCCACCTGTTTAAGAGCAGACCACAGTAAGGCCAAAAAACACTGCTCAGCAATATTTTCTCTTTTTGGATACTGGCTTCATTAGCGACCTGCTTTTGTTGTTCGCCACACACTCCCATTTTTTTTTAATTAAAATGATTCAATAAATTTCTGACCAACTATTCACCACTCTTTACGACTCTACTAAATATTATTAATTTTCAAATTTATTCAAACCAAAGTGGTAGTCAAACAAAATCGACTTAAAATATAAAAAATGCCCTGTATTTGCATTTACATGTCTACTTCTTTTGCCTTCAATTTGTCTCTTCCGCTCCGCTGATTGTTGATTGCCACTGTCATTGTTTACTATTTGACTTTTGTTGCACAGTGGCGGCAACAAGCATAGAAATTACAGCTGACGTTAATAACTTACCCCTCCTTATTTGTAGTATTAACATCCACATAAAGGCCGGGTGAGCACTTGAAATGTCAATTTGACATGTGTAAAGCGCGTTACTTCCTTTTGATAGGAGATCTCTGTGAGAGACAATTACTGCTTGCATACTCGTATATGCTTGGCAGCGACAAAATTGAGATGGAAGTATATGAGAAAACTATTAAGGATAGTTGTATAAATGTGAAGATAATAAAAATGGCATCTGGTAGATTGTTGTCTATATGCAGTGGTTTATAAAGATAAGCTTAGTATAAACAAACGTGAAGGTCGTAGAGTTCAACTTTAACTGTCAGTCATGAAACAAGCAAAAAATATTGCTCTTAACTAAAACCTGCCGATAAGCAATCTAGTACAATTTTTCCACTCAAGAAGTAACACGAAATGATCACTACCTTCCCTTTATAAAGCTTCGTTGCTAATAGCCAGGAATACCAGGCAGATTCTTACGAATTGGGCAAGTTCACAATTTTTAAACTATGTATCTTTTGCTCAGCTAGAGGCTACAAACCGAATCGATGAATTATTTCTAACTTTAAAGTGGGCTTCTTACCTAAACTCGTTTTCTCAAATGCCGGCGAAGAAGAGTTTATTAATTCCAAGATTACGGCAAGACTCAGGCACTCGCAATTTTTTTGAATTATTTTCATATACGAGTATCAACCGGTCTTTTTTTGCATCGGCTGAATTTATTTCACTGCACTTTAAACCTAACTAAATTTTAAAAGGCACTTGAAATAATCTTTGAATATATCAGCTGAAGAATTAAAAAAACTTTTGCGACAAGAAAACAATGTTTATGAACAGGATAAAGGGTGATTTATCTTAAACGGTTGTCGATAATATATCCCTAGGTTTACTTCTCGCTATACCCAAAGGAGGTAAACCTAGGAATATAGGTGCACATAAAGTTTGTATGTAACAGCATCAGGGAGTCGAGATAAATATAGACTTATACACCAAGATGCTCGCAATGATGAGAAGAGCCGCCGGGCGCACCATAGCTCAAACAAAAATTAATATACTTTCATGAAACTTGGTACACAAATTATTCTTTCGGGGCAATTTAGTACTGAAAATTGGCGAAATCGATCAAAAACCACACCCACTTCCATATAACGGTAAAATTCAAATTAGCAAAAAGCGTGATATCTCGGTTATAAATAATGCATTTATGGGTGACTGCGTGTATCCCGTTAATAAAACCCGTCCGGACTTGATACACGTTTTGCTCCTCACCTCGGTTAGAAATATTATTTGGACTGGACCAAAACCGTACCCTTTTTGTATATGTTAAGACTAAGTTTTCGCCTGTCCGTCTGATGTTCCAAGCTATAACTCCCGTTGTCCATGAGTTAGCTTGATTCCAAAAAATTAACAGCCAACCCAAATTAAATTTTGATAAAATATTTACGGGTATATAAAGTGATTCTGTCCAGGTCGCACTTGGCACTTCCTCACTGGTTTTTATTTCATCTTTTTTCATTTTTACCACCTTATTTACAATTATTCCTACTTACGTGCTTCCTATTTAGCTCACAGCTATTCTCATACGCAATCAGTCAAATTAGCGCCAGTGTTTCTAATCTTCATTCTAATCTCCTTTTTAATATCCACATTTTCCCAAGTACGTCTTGAGGGAACGAATAGCTGCAAATACTTTAGAGTTTGCTTAACTTTTTAAAAAGTGATTTGCACATCGTGGCAAAAAATACTTCAGCATTAGATATAATTCAGGTGATGATACCTACATACGTATGTATATATTTATAAGTACGCAGCCACTCCACTTGAGTGGTAAAGTCTGATTTGGCTGTACCAGGTAGCTAAGAGACTACACGCAATTTATCAAAGCATTGTCGGAGTTGAAATACCTTAAATATTTTAATGAAGAACAACTTACATTTTTAGAAATTTTATTCGAACGGATTCGAGCATGTTTTCAATAGCTAACAACTTTGAAATGAAAGCCGTGGTCAGTCAAGCCACGGAGAGCGTTTTTTCAACTCATTATGCTTTAAATTTGCAAAATTCATTAGCAAAATTTGCTCATATTTAGAAGAACGTGCATTTTTATGACTCTAAAATTCCACAGATTACTTAAACTACTGATCACAGAAACCGCACGTTAATTCATAAAAAACACAAATCTAAAATTTCCATAAAAGAATTCAAACAAAAAATTAAAAAAGAACTTGCATTTTATATGGACGTCAGACCGGGGTGATGGTCGCTACGCAAAGCGCCTCTCATGAGCACACACAGGCACACCAATCAACTAAATCTATAAGCAAACTTTCACAAAAATTATAAACGTAAAATACTGGAAATAACCAAAATAGAATATTAATTTCTGCAGCTGGCAGTGATATACAATTTTGTTAATTTATGCGAATATACCACACATGCATACGTACGAGTATATATGAATGCACATACACACCTATGAAAAGTTAGTTGGGCGAATAAAAGCGAATGGTTGTGTGTACTCCAGACGACGGCTCTGGCCAAACAAACATCAATTTGATGGTAAAAGACGCACACCCACACTCATACATTTACATATATGCATGATAACTACATACATACATACGTGCATACTGAAATATGCATTTAAATTCAAATAACTTCGCTTAGAAGAGCTTTTGCCGCTGCTTTTGCTGCTGCTGCACTTATCCACTACTTTTAGTTGAGTCAAATCAGTTGCGACCGTACGACAGACAATAATTTCAACTCAAGCTGTCAAACAATGAAATTTGCAATTCGCACGTGCGGAAAATCGTCAAACAACAGCAAGCAATTATGAAACGAACCGAACGAATGAGAGGGGGAGAGACATAGAGATAGAGAAACAAAGTTGGTTAAATAAGTTTTGATTCGAAAACAATGCTTTGAGAGTGCTAAGACAGACGCAGGCACTGAGGGGAGAGCTTAGATAGTGAGTGGTGCTGAGAGCTGCCCGTGTCGTCTGCCAAAAGCGTGACACTCAGCAGACAGCAAGTTTTCACTTTTAACGACAGACATGCGTGCCAAGTGCGTTGGCGCGGTGAATGAAGTTAGTTGATGGGGGAAAATGATTTGTTGATGAGCTTATGAATTCGCATTGATTTTGTTTTTTTTTTTGTTTTGCGAAAAGTATGGCATTAGTCGCTGACTTAGGTAAATAGCAAACTGCACGTTTGTTGGCATTTGAAAATTAAATTTTATATTTTTCCCAAATATTTAATTTTAAGCAAATGTGAACGGATAGACGAAGCATGCCAGTAAATTTTGTTCAAGTGCTTTCCATTTCAATTCAACCGGGCTATTCAGGTCATGTTCTTCGATTTCGATGTAACTCAAATATGTTGCTCTCTGGTCAAAATAATGAGACACGTATTTTTTTTCGCCCGAAACAAATTTTTTTCAAGATTTATCGGCAATTTTGTTTTTCGGCGCAAAATCGATTTTTTTAATTATATAAGAAAATTTGGTTTTTAAATGCTCATAACTTAGTCAAAAATGAACCGAGTTTAATAATTTTGGGTTCAATATGATCGTCATTACTTACACGAGCGATTTCATGTAGAAACAATTGCAAAAAAGTAGTTGAATATTTTTTATTTCGCAAAAAACAAAAAATTCATTACTCAAAAACAACTCATTTTAGCTACTGGGCATTCAGCTCAATTGAAGCTTGAGGTGTTCTCTTGATTTGGAAAAAGTTAAAAAAAAAATACACTTTTTGAAATATTGAATTTCGAAAAAATTTCGAATTTATTTTTGTTTTTGCAAAATAAAAAATGTTTAACTGCTTTTTTTTGCAATTGTTTTTACATAAAATCGCTCGTGCAAGTAATGACGATCATTTTGAATCCAGTAATCCAGAATCATTAAAATCGGTTCATTTTTGACTAAGTTATGAGCATTAAAAAAAAAACATTTCTTATTTATCGAAATCGAAGAACCTGACCCGAATAGCCCAGTTGAATTGAAATGGAAAGCACCTCAATGGTATACCCTCTATTCCAATTAAACTTCTTTTCTACTGGATAACTATTTGTAGCATTAACATTTAATTATGGCTTCAGGCATGTGCTGGCCGCAAGGCCGTAAAAATACCTAGGGCAAATGTCATAAGCACATGAAACTATAGATTTTGTATAGTAATGCTGCATGCTCAGTTTTTAATATTCTCATCAACTCAATTTTCTAAAGAATTTTGAAGTTTCAAAGGCTAAGTATTTAAAAAATTGTTTTAAATGGTGACACTAGCTCTATGATTTAAACATGGATATCGAACGAGACAGAATCTATGACGCTATTCCGAAAATATTTTCTTCACTTTTCGCCAGGCAAATAGAGTACAAGAATGTCCTTCGGAAAATGTATGCTTAAATAATCTTAAAATAGCTTAGTGAAATAATCTAAAAGAAAAATATGCTTGAAATTTTATAAAAATGTAGAAATAATAAATAATAAAATCTCCTCCCTTGAAATAAAGTATACCCAATGTACACCTCTTACAGCTTACGATTTCCCTTGGAAAGTCCTTTAGAAACAAATGGGTGAGAAAATGTATAATTTCATCTATATATCAAATTATTCCTGGATAACAAAAAAGTTGGTTTTTTTCGCACGGAGTAGCATAATAAATAAACTTATCAACATGTCAAAGATAAACATTTGGCAAATATTTTGAGAATTTTTAATTTCGGAAGAACTCAGGATATATTCATTTAAATTTAGAAAACCAAATTATGTCTATATTTGTTATATATGTATATATATTAGGCCGGGTCTATTTGTGGGGAGGCAAAAAAATCGCCCATTGCTCTGTGAAAATCATATTCTAGGGATCAAAATAAGAAACTTTGCCGAAGGAACCATACCTCTAAAACGAATTCAGATGTCCCCCAATTTGGGTCGAACTTTTTAGTTTCTTTTCTCATTTAAAGGCCAAAAATGGTGATATTTTGAAATGATTGTATGGGGAACCCCCTAGGGGAGTTCCAGGGTGTGTGCCACTGGCATGGGTGGATCGGCTGTTAGTTGGTTAGTGGGGGTCGGTCATACATTTGGACTCGATTGGAGCACTCTAAATGGGTCAAAGTGGGAGTTTTCGTTCGATATATGTATATATATATCTACTAATCCTGTATTGCTATTAGAAAAAACTTTTTCTATGACTTGGTGTTTCATGAACGGAGTTTCGAACCTGTGCACTTCCGAGTAGTAGTAACCCACTAAGCCATTCGACTACGGCGATATGACGCAGGAAAATAAAAATATTACAATTGAAGTTTTTGACAGAGTTGTACTATCTTTTCTATAATTTTTACCATGTTTTGCCCCACATGCTCCGGGATATACCCTAAAATTATTTGCGCTTCCTCCTTAAACAACGTCTTTCATCCCGCTTTCGTAATAAGCTTTAGTATGGACCCTAAGTATTGGTATTTTTAAATTTCAGGGCACAACATTGGTGAAGTATGTGTATCACTTTTATTTTCTACATTACATAATCTCCAGATTTCACAGAATCTCCATAATGAGATCCCGGTTTAGTCAGTTCAGTCGGGTTCCATTGATAATTATTAAGTTCTTGTTAGATAAGTCCACGCATCCTTCAAAACATTTTCGGCGGTAAGATCTCTTCAAATTGTATCAGTGTGGTTCCCTAAATGCTTCCTACTTTCTTTTGTCAGGTTGTACAAGGCCTTTTTGCTCAACCCGCAGAAGTTGTCTGGACTTTTAAAGGGAACTTATGCTCTCTTCTTTGCGAATTTGTCTCAAACTCAATGCAAATGAAACCGAACTTGATTGGTCACACCAAGTGTGGTTAATCGGCGTGTCTTAATTAGCGAAACTTCCCAAGGTCGTGTCTTCTACACTTGTATGCTAATTGACTTAAAGCTGTGGGAGAATCTTTTAGACATATTTTACTACACATTCGATAAGTTAGTCTGAAAAAGTCCCTTTCCGCATATTCAAACTCTTGTAACCACCTAGAAATTACAATACACGAGCGCCCTTCTTAAACACCAAGCCCTGAAGTTTTTTAACGAAGGAGAGTATAAAAAATTGTTTTATTTAGGTATTCTAAATATATATAGAAGTAATTTATTACAAAATATTTGTATATATTGCTCGAGTTAAGAATCTGAAAGTTCAAAATTGAGTTTTGACCACTTTTGGGTGTCTTTCGGTTATATATTATATTCTATAAAGCAGTTTTCGTCTTTTGTGAAATCGAATTTTGTACCATTTTGCTAAATGAACGTTAAGTAGGGTTTTTCCATACGGAAAGTTGTAAAAAGTTATATTTTGTAAATATCAATTAAATCTACACAGATACGTCAGAATAAATCTATAGATTCTTAACGTTAGATACATAAGATATTCGATGTTTATTTCTAATCATTCACATACACATTAAAATAATGAACTTGAAATGCACGTGCCCACAGACGCTTTGGTTTTACTCATAAATTAAAGGACAAACAAGCAGGAACATTTAAATTAAATCGGCAGAATACCTAAAAACATGTAATTAAATTGTGCCACAAATTATAGGGCAACAATACCCAGCGCACAAGAAGAAAACCCACTATAAAGTACGTTTTAAATGAAATAAAAAAATAAAAAAAAATAACTTCTACAAAAGATTTCAACTACAGCAGTGTAAAAAACAAAAATAAATGTGAAAAAATCGCCAACACCAAAGTGCGCGCACAGCAACATAATTAGAGAGCGGGACCAGCCAGCGGCTCCTGTGAGCTCATTAAAAATTATAGAAAGCATAAAACGAGAAGAAAAAGTTTTAAGTGAAAAATAGGAAACTGTGCAGCATTCAACTTAAAAAAAAAAACATTTAAACCCAAAGGCAAATATAAACAGTCGCGCGCCAAGCAGCCAGCCCACCAGCTAGCAATGCGCCTCTTAAAAGTGCCACTAACGGCAGACAATGCTGCTGTGGCAGGCGCGCAGTTGGCACATGACATCATTATTGCGAATCCAATAGAGCCCTTGCCGCCACAGTCACAGGTGCAGCCACATCAACACCAACAACAGTACTATCAACATATCAGCGCCATGCATGTAGTGGATGTGCAACAACTAAAAATGGCTAAGAGCGCGGCAAGCGACAAAAGCAATGCAGGAACAGCGAACAGCAATCGCCGGCGCAAACAGCAGAAAACAAAAGCTGCTCAGCAATTGCACATCGGTAGCAGGGAGGTCAGCAATTACAACTGCAACAATAATGATCAGCATACACATACCGCGCCAACGGCAGCAGTAAAATCAAGGTCGCTGGAACGCTATGCCAAGCCGCCTCATGCAACACTGCTTGCACTGGAACAAGAAAGCGCGATCACACCTAATCTCAACGCCTCACCACGCCGACGCTTTCTCTCACCATTCAAGGCGCTCAAGCGACGCAGCCGTAGCAGCAGCAGCAGCGGTGGTGGCAGTAGTCGCTGTGATTCGCGAGACGTTGCGGTGGCCGCTATGTTGGAAATGCAATGTGAGCAACAACGGCAGCCCAACGAAAAACAAAGGGAGCCGCGTGTGGAGCAATTCACCACAGCACAAACATTGCTGCAGCAACATGTTGCTAAGCGTGCGCAACATTTGCATTCATCAAGTTCACAGAGCGGCGATAGTGGGACTGGTGGCACCGAACTCGAAATGGAGTTGCAAGACTGCAGTCGCACGTCTGCTGCGGCGAGTAGTCAACTCAGTCTTAGCTTCTCTCAGCTGAGTAGTGGCGGTGATGCCGGTGACGGTGACGATGATAGCAGCAGCGATGCAGTAGTTGTGGATGTTGAAAAGGTTCGTCACGAGTGTGTTATCGACAGAAATACAATTGAGCGCCATTCTGTGGAGCAAAATGCTGCTACGTCGTCGCCTCAAGCTGAGCAATATGGCGGTAAGGAGACGACGGCTATTACAGTAGTTGAAAACCATGCGCCGGATGATGATGAGACACATAACTTCTCCGTCAGTGTGGACGATTTGGATGCTGCATTTGCTGAGGAGTCGCTCTACACGATCGGCAATATAACGTTGGTCGACGACACATACTCCAATTATGATCCGAATAATGATGCAGAGCGTATGTTCCTGCAGGTGGTGGGCATATTGCGCGATGAAAATGAGGTGCGTTATTTTGTAAACAATTTATTTTATAAGAATTTATATGTACCTAGTAAGCAAAATTTCAATTGCTTCTTAAATAGACATGGTGTCACTAAGAAGAAAAGCTGAAAAATAGCTGTCAGATTTACAGTGAAGCCTACATTGCAGTAGAATTTCATTATTATGCCTTTTATTCAAAGCCATTAGTATTCAGTTCATCTTGAAATTATTTCAAACTCATCTACATACATACCTGTGCAAATGTACTATATATTTGTAAGCGGTTTTAGTCAAACCTATACAAACGAGGGAAACATGCACGCGCTTCAATAACTACCCTTTGTAGTCATATGGGGATGAAACACTGCGACATATTCCAGTTGTGATTTGTTTTCTCCTATTGTGCTTGCCATGCGTAATTAACATCAAACGCGTTTAATGACCTCTAGATATATAGTTAAGCGTCCCACTATTATAATATATATATTAACCAAACTCTGCAGATACCTTTATTTTATATTTGAGTAAAATCAATTAAACATTTACAATCGGGTAAACCGGTTATGAAACGGAGTTTGAATGCATGTGCAAAACTCCCCAAACGAAACGAAATACAAACCAATCCATCTAAAATTAAAGAGTGGAAAACTGGAAATTATTTGTTTAAAAATTTCGAATCATTTAGAAAAAAATGTAGGACCTCTTATGACACCTCGGAGCAGCAAATGAATTTTTATTGAAAGCTTTTTCATGGCAGAAGTACCCTCAGAGGTTTGCCATTGTCTACGTTATTCGAAAATCTTTTTTTATCATTTGGTGACTCATGCCCGGTGATTCGAGCCTGGGCACTACCGAATGGTAGTTTAGTTTAGTTAGTATAAGGAAGAAAAAGGGGACATTTGTGAGGAGCTCCAACCTTGATCCGTTAAAGATAGATTTTACTAAATTAGATTACTTAGATCAGAGAGAAATGAGTTTCTTAGTCACTAAAAATTTTAATAGTTAAATATTTGATAATAAAAAAATTATTTTCATTTAAATTTTTTTTTCTGCGAAATCTATTTAACGGTACAAATTAGTCGAAATTGGTAATAAACATGTAATACATTTTAAACTCGCTGAAGTTTTAAGAGATTTTAAGATTTTCCTTAAAATTTCATTAAAAACGGAAAAGTATCTATTTAAAATGTCATTATATGCAATTTAAGGGAAGCCGTTTTGAATCGGTTCGAAACAGGTAGATTGAAATTCAATGGGAATCGACGTGGCCTACATTGAAACCCGGAAAACCGCTTAGAAATTTAAAAATTTTAAGTATTAGGCAACTTTTTTCCTTTTCTTTCATTAATGTCTATGATAAATATATGGTAATGACGAGCGACATAGTGCAGTTAAAAAATGTAATAAGTTTGTATGTGCTCAGTGGGCATTACAACCAGCATACACCGAGTGGTAGTCACGCACAAGCCACTCGACCACCACGGGGACATCTATGGTATGTATCCACTAAAATATATAAAGGGCCTAACCAACACTAGTAGATTTTACTGAAATGTACGGATTCAATAAAAACGTCCAAAGTGAAAAACTACGCATTTTATACTTATTACTAAAATTACAAATAAAAACTTGGTTGGGTTCTGTAAAACTTTTAAATGTGTTTCAAAAAACAAAACAAAAAAATTGCAAGCTTTGTTAAGGGGGAGCCTGGTTTATAAGGTTAAAAAATCATTTTTTTTTTCGATTCTTAATACATAATATTTCAGAATATTCACACAAAGTTACAGAGCCTAATTCTCAATATTTCCGTAGATACAAAGCCAAAGGTAGGCGAGCGTTAGGTCCCTCTAGTTACGCTGTGACCGGCCAGCTATAGTACAAACTTTATCTTCTTTTCTCGACTTTTCCTTTTTATGATTTCTTTGAATTGGCGTACATGAATGAAAAAAAACTAATGAACCCTTTGAAATGAATCATAGCTTGTTCCCTTCAGTATTAAATTATCTTCTATTTGAACTAACAAAATAGATAAAAAAAAATGTTTCAAGATTTTTATACCAAGTTGAAGTGAATTTTTTTTTATAGAAAGGCATTTTTTTCTTTAAAACCTTCAAAAAGTTGACATTTTGGAATTTCTCTCAGTTTTCTTAGTTCATCTGGAATAAAAAATCATGATAGTTAGAAATCCATTTGAATTTTTTGCTTTAGATAATACAATAATTACAGTACAAAAATTGTTTATACTTTTTAAATGTCCATTAAAAGATAGAAAAAACATTGCAGTGCTAAATTAATTTTTTGCTTAAAAAAAATCGCAAAGAGATGCAATTTTTAGACCTCATAAACCAGGCTACCCCCTTAATTTCGGTCAGGACGAATACTTCATCTTTGCTTTCTCCCAAACGGCCTTGGAATTTTTGCTGTTATAATATTTAGTAATATCATAAAATATTTTGCTATTGATACAAAAAAATGCTCGGTCAATTATGAGCCAATTGGAATATTTAACAGAAATCTCAAATACACTTTTTGAATTCAAACCAGTTAAACCACCTAAAATCGGTTGAAACGGCTATGAGGCAAACTGTGTAGTTTCCTCACCCTTCTCCTGTGAATAATCCTACAAATTTAAAAATTATTTTTGCAGTATTTAAAAATGCAAATGGGATTTCAGAATAATATACTCGTACTTACCTACTACAGAATTCAAAGCTTCCTCCTTCCCACATTGTCACCACATAAACTGCCAATTGCAAGCAGAAACCATGAGACAGAAAAAAACGATGTCGTAAAAGAATCATAAAGTTGTTTTATAGTTACACCAAATACTCCTCCTCATCCCCTTTAGGTATTTATTAAAGTGCATAAATTTCCCATGCACTCACACACACACAGGGAAAATTACAACAAAAAATTCGCTGCGTGAAAGTTGCCACGATAAAAATTAAGAAGAATACGCGCATATTTTCTGCAAGCTCTGGCAGTAATTAGAAAAAAGAAAAGAAAAAATTATACTTCCCATTAAATTCTTGCATTAAGTTCTTTTTGCGCGCGAAAATATGTACATGTATCTGGTATATACTTACTACAGTACACAGGGCCGTCGAGGTAAATCCGGAAAACATTTCGATAGCTCTGGAGCAGTAGCGTTAAGTCTAAAACCGCTGATAAAGGGACATATTTTTAGTGTATTGTTTCCTGATTGACATTGGAGTGCCGGAGTAAGTGCTAGTGAAACGATGAGTCGGGAGCAGGACAGAAGAGCTGCGATACTAGAGTCACTTCGCGCCGGAAAGAGCCCTAAAGAGATAATTGAATGGTTTGGCAGGTTTACGAAATTGCAAAAGTTTTTCGTGAAGCCGACTGCAAGGATGATGTCTTTTCTGATCGAGCAAGTCATACAAAGACTCAGGCTTGGCTCCAGAATAACCTACCCTACCACTGGTCACCAGATTTTTGGCCACCTTCAAGCCCAGACTGCAATCCTCTTGATTATTCGCGTGTGGGGCACAGTTGAAGCAAAAGTTAACGCGAAGCCCCATAACACTAAGGACGCTCTGAAGACAACCATCGAGGAAGTGATGACCACAATGGACAAAGAGGACGTAGTTCGCGCATGTGGGCCCTTCAGGTCCCGGCTGGAGCAGGTAATTGCGCGAGATGGAGGTTACATTGAATAATTTTCAACTATGATACGTGTACTCACATTATACAAAGTTAAGTGCAAATAAAATTATTTTTGAGTAAATATCCAATAGTTTAGTTTTTAAGTTCAACATTCCGGATTTACCTCGGCGGCCCTGTATATTGTGTAGCCAACCGTCAATGCAAGGCTTCATTCTGCAGTGTCTAAAAAAACTATATCAATTATCGGCAGTCGCTGCACTGCTTTCATGCTAAGCCCTTCTGCGCTTGATGCAACTGACACACTGTCCCTTGCAGATAGTCTTTTCCCGAACTGCCTTTTCGTTACATCATAGCTTTGCTTTTACTTTTGTTCTTCACGAAATTTTTGTCATTTTCAATTTAAGTTAATTATGAAAAATGATTGCAAAGTTTTGCGTTGCCAAGGAGCATTCAGCCTCCCTCTGCATGAGCCAACCCCCAAGGAATTCGCGCTTTTCAGGGCAATGCTTTTCGATACATAGTATCTAATATTATATATTATATTTATTTCAGTAAGTATGCACATATTCTTTCAGGGTTGTTTAAACGAGCCCGCAAGTATGCAGTGCCAATGTGGTAGACGGCTTTTTTAGTTTTCACTGTGTCAGTATGATGTGATAGTAATGATATTTGCGTTTTTTTTATTTTTCAATCAGTCTTTCGTATAAATGGTGATTATGCCCCAGTATATACTTGTACGAGTATTCACCTGTGCTAATACTCACTCTGAAGTCAATTTGATATCCATTAAGGTGTACGTTTTAGTTAATTGAATAGTGACATTTTTTTAACTGTGTGGCACACAAAGTAGTGATAAGCCGCGTGTTGTAGCTTATTTAACTTCAAAATTTTAAGAAAATGTTACTCAAAATGATGAAGTAATACCTTTTACTTGAGAAATGGCAATACAAAGTCGTGTTGAAAAAATTTATAAAATCGAAGCGAAGCCTGACTCAGATGTTTGCTGTAACTTCCAACATTTTTTTAGATTACCATGAACCGTAATTAAAGTTTTAGCCACTATGACCACCTGATTTGGCTCAATCGCAATTTACACCCGTGGTCAAAATAATAGATACGCGACACCTTGAACAGTTTTTACTACTTTTCTCTTGTGTTTTCATACGTTTTTTTATAAAACCTTAGTTCCTTTTAAGAAAATTATCATGTAATATATATAAAACAAAATTTCAAACTCTTCCTACACCAGATTTACAAAAATTCTAAAATTTTTATCGAAATTTCAAACTTTTTAATCAAATTGAAAAAAAAAATGATGTAACTAATGCACGAAATTTTACAAAAATCAGCGAGAACTTTGAGTCACTTCAAACTTGCACGAAAATTTACTAAAATTTAATGAGCGTTAAAACTGCGTACCTAATTACATTTTTTTGCATATTGGATAAACAAATATTTTTATTTCATTTCTTCGACACGTCGTTGTCCATTTGGTAACTGGGTACAGGCCGTTGATATTTTCAACAAATTTTAATATGTATGTTTGTGCGTAGAGGTTTCCCTGAGCATTAAGTTTTCTATTCAACTTATTGAAATCTTGTATACAGAATTAAAAATAATTTATTTGTTGCGATTACCGATAACAGCTAAATATGCATAAATATAAGTGTAAAAGTGTAAACATACTTAAAGTATGTACATACAAAGAAAATCTTCGTGCAGTGAGAAGTTTAACTACTCAGAATACATTCTTTATTCATGAACTGATATTTGAGGTAAGAAATCAAACTAGTTCGAGAGTAACTAGAATCATACCATTTGCAAAATGACAAATTAGAAGTTTCGCCAATTTTTTCGTGAAGTGAGCAGAGCAGAGAGCTAGCGAGCAGAGTGAAGAATCGAAGAGGTCTTATTTCTCATGGGTATATCCCTCTTTCTAATCTCGTACCGCACCAAAATCAGTAAGTAAGATAGACAATGTTGTTTAATTTTAGTGCCTCTACGATTCTACTTTACGCTTCCCAAACATATGTATATTAAATTCAGCTGATTTCTGTTGATATGAGTTTTAAAAAGTTTGTAAGAACATTGGATAAATTGGTTTATAATGCCTAGAAGAGGAACCTTGATTGCTTCGACTGAGCGAAACGTAAAGCGCGCTAGACGAAATTTACAAACCAGCAAAGGGAAAATTAGTTTGAGCGTATAAGTCGAGAAACATGAAGTCCTATTGTAAAGTGGAAATTTGTATGTGAAGTACCTTTATCAATAAAAAATGAATAAGCGTTAGCCTCGACTCTAACTGAGTTTTATTTTGTTGTCATACCACTTCTAACGCTAAGCATGCACGCAATGCACCGATTGATGGAGTCTGCTTTATAAATTAGTTCGTTAACTGGTATAACTCTAATGCAGAAGCTGACTAGTTCTTAAATAGTACTCGTATGATGCTAATGAGGTGGCGCGACGGGTATATGTCGAATTCGCAAAAGTGCATGCGTGCGTAGTCTATTAGACAAATGTTTAGTGATCCAGGGTTAAATGCAAATTTTTAATTAATTTTAAAGTACAAGGTGGCACAAAAATAATCATTCTATTTTGTTTTTGAGTAATTTTTTTAGTAAATAAAAGAAATGATTCCTTAATTTCACCTTTACGCGCTTCAATGCATACAGATGTATGTATACCGCGACTGTTCATTTGCAAAAATTATAAATCCACCGTTAGGGTGATTAATTTTGTGCCACCTTATACTATACATAACTGACCAACTATATGAAATTTTCTTCGGAACTCAAAAGGAGATAAATACGTAAGAATAATCACATACTGGTTTAGAAAATTGGATAACAATTAACCAAGTTATGATAAAAAACTATTTCAGCGGTTTTTAAAAGGATCAAAAATTGCATTTTCTGGTGCAGAAATACTCTCTACATAAGCTTTAAATACAACTTTTGGATTTTGGCAAATGTTTTTTCGACGCACTTCAATAAAAAAAGGGTCTTTCAAAAGTGACGACAAGATGTCAGTGGTGAATAATTCTTAGACGGTAACTTTTTTCGTCTCATCTGTAACATTTGCCAGGTAAACAGATGTATGATACAATTTTAACCTTGGATACTTGTACGATACAGCGCGTTAAAATTATTGAAACTTATTATGAAAATGGTTAATCTTTAAGAACAACATATTGCAAAGCTGGGGAATTTTTTGGTGGGAATAATCATCCGAATGAGTCTACAATTCAAGGATTTAAGAATTTGATTATGTTGAAATGTTGAATAGGAAAAGGACTGCTGCAGCCCTAAGTGGTGCTGAACAACCTTCAACGACGATTACCGACGTTCTCAACAATTAGTATAAGCCGACTGCTTGGCGGATTTAACCTTTACACATAGTTGTTAAGCGCCATATTTTGAATAAAAATAGTGAAAACTGAAATAATATAAATTTCTACATACTTGGTTTTAAAACAACATCTAGCCACGTATTTTGAAAGCCTTTTATATGTAAGCAAAATTTAATATAAGTAAAATCGTATAATCAACTAAAGTGCACAACCAAAATAGCAACTGCCAAATGACAGTCAAGTGCTGACAAGGTTATTTAATAACGAAATTTATGAAAATCCCGCGACGCACCCTTCACGCACGACACATATCCACTCGTATAAAGTTATCAAATTAACAATGCACACCCAAGTACAACAAATAGGCTCAAAGCACCAGCAGTTGCAGTACCAATAGCAGCAGTGAGCCAGTCTGTCATTTATGCGAAAATGTGCAGCAACGCAAACGACAACTGTCGAGTGGTGTCATTGCCACTGTCACTGTCGCAGTCATGAGCGCAATGTGGCGAATTCTCAAAGTGCGCTTAATTTCTGATTCTTGCCTCCGTCAACGGTAATTATGTGAATTGCAAATTATTCTCCGTGTGCTGTGTTTGTGTTTAATTCGCTCATCGCAATGTAGCGACAAAAGCTCACTCTTGCACGCACAATTTACAAGCAGTTAGTTATACAACTTTATTAAAACTGTAAACAAATGAACCAATTCATTGTCAAATACATGTAAACAGAACTACATACTTGCATAAATCTATATGCATGCACATGAAATGAAGGCAACATAATGTAATGGTGCATTAACCTAACCAATACCTAACTGGCGCGCGTTTAGTGAGTTTAGAGCCAAGGTTGACTATCACTTCTCCTCTTTTCCGTAAAAGCTGCTCTGCATTTAATACAGCGATGTCCTAAGAAGCGCAAATTTTCCCCCGTTGATTCACTTTTGCAATAGCGCTAGAGTAGTACATACGAAATGCGACATATATTATAGAATATACACCTTTGTCGAAAATATTGGGTTGGCAACTAAGTAATTGCGGATATTTTTTTATAAAGTCAAAGATAATTTTTTTATGGAACTAAATAACTTTATTCTGTAATGTATTGCCCATTTTGATCAATGACTTTTTGCCATCTTTCAGGTCGCATCATAATCATAAAACTTCTGGTTTTTATTAGCAAAAAACTGAATCAGGTAGGATTTGACATCATCATCATTATTGAAATTTTTACCATTCAAGGAGTTTTGTAAAGATCGAAACAAAAAGTTATCAGATGGTGGCAAAACATACCAACCAAGCTCCAATAATTTTTGCCGAATGGCCAAAGATGTGTGTGGCCTTGCATTGTCATGATGGAATACAATGCTTTTTCAATTTGTCAATTCGGGCCGCTTTTCTTCAACCGCATTGTTTAATTTCGTTAGTTGTTCAATATAGTCATCGGAATTGATCGTTCGGTTGGGTGGTAAGAGTTGAAAGTAGACAATTCCTTTTTAATCCCACCAAACTGATAACAAAACCTTATTTTGATGAATATCAGCTTTTGAAGTTATTTGAGTTGGTTAATTGGCCTGCTCCACGATCTTTTCCGCTTGATACGAGCGGTGCCTTGTATATGTCGGAATTTGGCAACCCTGGAGTTGCAATCTGGCAACTGACAGCTGTATCGCAAAGTTTGACATTTTTTGGCTTTTTCGTACTCAGAACGTTTTGAAATACCAGCGCTATTTGTGTTGTTGAAGCGATGAAGCTCCATCAAAGACCAGTGTTTATCGATGGTATGGTGAATTCAATCGTGGTCGTAGTTCACTCCAAGACGAATTTCGTGAAGGTCGTCCAAAATCAGTTGTTGTTCCGAAAACCATTGATGCTGTGCGCGAACTGATATTGCAAGATCGTCATGTGACCTATCGTGAGATTGAGACAATCTTAGGCATTAGTGGAACCAGCATACATTCAATATTGCATAAACATTTGACTGTCAAAAAAATTTGTTCGCGTTGGATTCCACACAATTTGTCAATCGCTCAAAAAAAGGCCACGATTGGTCGAAGGAAATGCTCAAAAAATACGATCGCGGGGCTTCGAAACACGTCTATGACATCGTGACAGGTGATGAATCATGGATTTACGCGTATGAGCCCGAAAGTAAACAGCAGTCGACTGTATGGGTGTTTCAGGATGAGCCAAATCCAACAAAAGTTGTTCGCGCACGAAGCACTTCCAAGCAAATGGTCGCCTGTTTTTTCGGAAAAACTGGACATGTCGCAACCGTACTACTAGAACAATGCAGAACAGTAAATTGTGAGTGGTACACAACCATTTGTTTGCCAGTTGTCTTCCCAGAAATTAGGAAAACCAATCGCCAAAGACCGATCACTCTTCACCAGGACAATGCGAGCTCTCACACATCTTCTCAAACAACTGCATTTTTGAGCACCCAAAACATCGAATTAATGGGTCATCCGCCGTATAGTCCTGACTTGGCACCGAATGACTTCTTTTTATTCCCGTACGTAAAAAACAAACTGAGAGGTCAACGTTTTTCGACACCTGAAGAAGCGGTTGCGGCATTCAGAATGCATGTTTTGGAGGTACCTCATTCAGAGTGGCAAAAGAGCTTCGACAATTGGTTCAAACGCATGCAAAAGTGTAAAGATCTTCATGGAGAATATTTTGAAAAACAATAAAGTGATTTTCGATGATTAAAATTTGTTTTTGTTCTCTAATCCCGACATTTAAAGGCACCCCTCGTATTGTTGTAAACAACCCATTTTTCATCAAAAGTTATCAGTCGCTTAAAAAATGGATCATTTTCACTAGGTTTCTTCAGTAAATCGGAGCTGTTAATGCATTGCGTTAAATACGTTTCTTTCAGCTCGTGAGGAACGCATGTATCGAGTTTTTGAACATAGCCAAGTTGTTTTAAGTGATTTTCAAGGCATGTATGTGACACATGAAGCTGCTCTGCAATCTCACGTGTTGTACTGTGATGATCCGCATCGATTATTGCTTTGATTAGGGCGTCATCAACTTCAACTCGACAACCAGAGCGTTTTTCACCTTTAAGTGAATCACCAGAACGAAATTGGCAAATCAACTTTGACACTGCCGTTATTTTAAGGCTTCGTCACCATAAACAGAACAAATATGACGACAATGTTCCTTTTGATTTTTCATTTTTCAACGAACGTCAAATGAAAGCTACGCAACCGATCAAAAAAACTTTTTTTACTGATTGACGGCTGAATTGCCAACTAGCAAATAACAAAATGCGTTTTACATTTGTTCTACGTCTGCAAACCTAAAAATTCCACTGAAGCCATCTATAAGTGAAATCCGCAATTACTTAGTTGCCAACCCAATACTGCAGAGATTTTTTTTTGTGTATTCATTTTTATTGTAACCAGTTAACAAAAATAAGAACAATTTTCTTCGGTTTTTGTATGATACAATTAATATGATGGTGCTTTGATGGTGCACAAAACTTGCAAAGGAGTTTTTGTTTACTGCACGAGATGGTGCGGCTTTTTGCGTTTCAGCCTTTCAAATCATTTATGTTGGTCGGTGAGGGCTCAGGCTTCGCTGTTGACATGATGAGATAGCCTATTTATATGAGATAGGGCATTTTTTTTAATTTCGACGGCAACTGGTTCTATGCCGAGATCGCGTTCGAGATCGCTGATGCGTACATACCAGGGCGCGTTAGTAGCGCATCGCAAAATTTTATTCTGGAACCTTTGGATTTGAAGTATGTTGCTGGAGCTTGAGCAACCCCGTAATTTTATCCCATACTTCCAAGTTGGTTTTAGCATTTGCTTGTAGACAAGTACTTTATTGTACGTGGATAAAGCGGATCTTTTACCCATAAGCCAATACATGCTTCTGAATTTTATATCGAGTTCTTCTCTTTTCTTTTTTTACGTGAGAACTCCATCTGAGTGTGGTGTCAAGAGCCATACCCAGGTATTTAGCCGTGTTATTATACGGGACTTGCACTCCATTTATATATAGTGGAAGATATTTTATTTTATTGTACGTGAAATCAATATGGCCGGATTTGGTTTCATTTAGTTTTATGTGCGCCAAGTAACTGTCCACTTCAGAGATAGTGAAATGTATTTTAGAGAGCATTAAATATATTTCAGTGTATTCGATGCTTCTTCACAATCCGTTAAAGATATTTCAAAACAATGAGATGGTATTTCAAAAAGCATAAAACATTTTTCAAACTATTAAGTATACATCAGAAAGCATTAAATGTACTTCAGAATAATCAATAGTATATCAGCTTATATACTTCAGTTATGCTCCAGTAAGCGTCAAATATGCTTGAGATAGAGTGAATTTTACTTTGTGCCTTTGACACACCTTTGAATATATAACGGATTTCGACTGCTCTTAAATATATTCAACACTTTTTTAAATACAGTTTATTATTCTGAAACCATTTGACTACTTTCAAATATGTTTAACCAATTTTGAAGTACAATTGAAGTCTAGCTAACGTCTGGCATTTCTTAACGCTTTCTCAAAAACGGGTAACTATTCTAAACTAAAAGTTATACCTTCTGATATACATTGACTGCTTTGATGTACTACTTGAAGCTCTAAAATACAACCGTGAGCTCTGAAGTAGAAGTATAGATTTGTGAAGTAGACAAGGTATAGCATGCGCTCTGTATACATTTTTCAAAGTAGAGTTAGTATGTCAGACAAATAATAGCCCCATCGGCATGAGTTTATTGTATCGCCGCTGTTGGCTAAGAGCCGAATTGAATATATGTATTTATTTGCATGAGTATAGTACCGCACGTCTTACCAGAACAACAATGTAGACAACATACAGTACAAAACAGCTGATTTGTTTGTGTACGGCATTACTTTCAATGTGGCTTCTCTCTGCGTCGAACGCGTTTCCGCAGCGGACGCGTCGGACTCATTCTCATGAAGATATGGTACCATTTAGGAGATCCGATATTTAATTCTTGTTTTTTTTTTACTTTTCTACTTTAGTTAAATTTTTTTATTTTGTTATTTCATTTATTTATTTTATGCCACAAATTGTCATTATTCAAATGCTCATAACATTTAAATGTGACACAATAACTCGCAAATATTGAATTCAAAATGGTCATTTGGTATTTCAACCAAGCTTTAAATCCAGTACGCACTGCACTTTGTCTACCTAAATGTAAAAATGTTTATCGGAAATAACTGAGTTTTGTGTAACAGAATCTTAATGCAAAAAATTAACTTTTGCCTTACTTTTAGCAAAAATATATACTTTCTATGAAAAACGAAGAAAAAAATTTCATTATGCGGACATAAGAAAATGCTAAAAAAGCGAGCGAAAACCATAAAACTTGCAACTGACCCTTTTTTTATAAAAATACAAGTAAACCTAGTAGACATCTGTTGTTAACAAGACCCATATGCAAGCTAGCTTGCTGAAGTAACTAGAGTGTAGGGGGTCCCTTAGCATTTTGAGAGCTCTTCTGTCAACTACTAGGTTGTTCAATTAATTTGGAGGTTCGATAAGAATACACTTGTTCCAACGAGACTTCAATATATGGATTCCATACCTGATGTTATAATATGGAAGGGCTACAAAATACGCTTCCAAAGCTGCTATGACCTCATCATTTGATGAAAAACGTTTCCACGCATGAATTTTTGTTGGCCCGTATGCTTCAAAAACTCGAACTTTAATTCATGGATTTTAGCCATTGTCAAAATGCTCTGCTGAAAACGAACTTCTTTCTTTCGAATACTGGGTTCTTTTTCACGAACTCTTTCCTTCAGCTGATCTAAAAGGTTACAGTAATATTTAAAATATATTGTTTTACCAGTTTACAAGTAATCCACAAACAAAATTCCTTTGCATCCCAAAAAACTGATGTTAACCGCTTCTCGCCGATTTCTGGACACAAGCTCGTTTTAGATCCGAAGAACCCGGTTCACACCACTCTTTAGCCTCTTGTTTTGATTTAGGATCATAGTCATAGACACAAGTATCATCCATGGGGATGAATCGACTTACAAAATCCACTTATCCTTTCGAGCACGCTCAAAATGTTGCTGAGAAAATCGCATTCGAATATGTTTGTTTTTTCCATTGTAGAAAATACAGTGACACGTTGATACTAAATGGCTTGTAAACAAACAATGAAATCAAACTTCACATACGTTCATATGAAGAGTGTACCAACACAGCAAAAACAAAATTGGCCTAGTGACAACGCCCTCTCTTATCGAACCGCGAAACTTATTGAACAACCCAGTATTGTTGAGGTTCCGGAGGAAACAGACTACTGACAGACATCACAATGGCGGAAGCGCTTGCGTTTACTTTTCGACTTCGATAATGACAGATGTAGTTACTCGCAACATGCACAGCGAAGTGGTTCGAAAGTGAAAAATGTATCCTCGGAGCCAACAAAGTTGTTTAACTCCCTATTATTTCACGTGAATGGTGCAATGGACGGGCACATTTCAATATGCACTTATTTTAAAGCAAATATTGCAATTAATTTCATAATGAACTTGCAAAAGCCCATTTGGGCAGAAGCGCTGGCATTGGTGAGTTATAGGTTTGACACTGAATTGTAGGATAAGTGGATGCCTGAGCTTAGAATATATTCTTACACATCTATACCTACATCTGTAGTATTCTCATGCATTTAAGTAAATAATAAATACGAAAAAAGAAACATTGCTTTGCACTTATTCCACATTTGATTTGTCGCTGCTGCTGCTGCTGCTGCAAACCACTTGTCCACTGCTAAATTATGCGCATGACATACTCAACATAATTTCGTCCTCGGTTGTCCTGCCATGCAGTCCTCTTCACCGATGTGTCACATTAATTAGTAACGAATGTTTCATTTGACACTGGCCAAGTGAGATATAATATTACCAGGACGTATGAAAGTTGTTGCCACAGAAATGTGATGCTGTACACAGTTCAACGGCATGTATTCTTGCATATATACTAGTGTGTATATGTATGTATGTGCACATTTACAACTGCAGGTGTGTGGTGTGTATGTATGTTCTCGAGCAATTGCATGCGCGTGTATATAATATATAAGAATTTAATTAACCTGTGTGTAAGTGTTAGTGTTTTAAGGTTGTAGCAGAAATTATTAACTGTCATTGTTTCCAACACCTACATACATTCATTCAATGTACAAGTAAGTAAATACACATCATACGTGACCCGACAAAAATGACGCCAAATACGCAGCCAAAGTGTCAGAGTTGTCAAAATGCAATATAATTAAATAGGTGTAAATGATGTGAAATGCAAATACGTACATACATACATATCTACAAACAAGTTAACCTGAGTACCGACGAGAATAATTGCTGCAAATGCATATAAATCCAAGTAGGTAGGTAGGTTTGGCAGCCGCATCGCACATAGAGACAACGATGCCACTTAGACCACGAAATGGGTCCGTTGTGAACCGCGGGGGCTGAGCTACATTTCCCTCTCCATATTAAACCATCCTAACTTTTGACAAAGCGTACAAGGTTGTTGATACCTAAAATGTATAGATTATCTATATTCGTTAAGAAGTAGGATTTTAAAAATTGGTTTCTGTTTCTGGCTAGAGCCGGACATGTGCATAAAAGGTGTTGAATTGTTTCCAACTCCTCCTTATTTCTGCAGCTACGACAGAAATCATGCGTGTAAACGCCTAATCTCTTTGCATGATTTCCTATGAGACAATGTCCTGTGAGGGCCCCTACTAAGGTCCTGATTTGAAGTCTATTCAGTTTTATAATACTCTTGGACAGACGTAAATTTAGCCTTGGCCATGTTTGCCTAGCAATTTCGCAGGTGTTAGCGCTAATCCATCTTTGATTTGCAGACCTGATTAATGCGTCCTTAATGATAAGCTTACAAGTTGCGAGAGGTATCTCCATAAAATTACTTATGTCTGGCAAACAGATACCTTCTTTTGCTAGTTGGTCTGCCCTACAGTTCCCTGGTATATCTCTGTGGCCTGGAACCCAGCATAGGATTATACGATATTGCGTGGATATCTCATTTAGAGATTGGCGACAACGTAAGACACTGTTGTTTGGAATGGATCCAGGGCTCGTAGGGCAGCTTGGCTGTCTGATAGAATGCAGATATCCGTTGATGATATTCTGTTTATCTTTAGCCATTTTAAGGCTTCATGAATAGCGTTTATTTCCGCTTGAAAAACACTACAGTGATCCGGTAGTTTAAAGGACTCACTAATAGAAAGCTCTTCGCAAAATAACCCTGATCCTACACCGGTGTCCATTTTGGATCCGTCCGTGTAGATCTTAACGGGTGTGTTGGGTGTTGGATCTTCTTCAAACCATTCCAGTCTAGAAGGGATTTTCATTAGGAAATTCCTTTCGAAGCAGAGAATGGGAGGGTGATAATCACAGTCACTGGGTATAACCGTGTAGGAGTCTAAGATGGTTGAATGTCCATGTGTGACAGCCTTCCATTGTGAGCTCGCTTTGGGCCTTACAGCGGAGCAGGCCGCTAAGTAATTGCAGAAGAGATCTAGATCTGCCACGATGTAGTATGATAATCAAAGTAAGTACATATATTTGTATTTTTGAATCCATAACGAGCATAAGTTAATGTCCCCCATCACCTTAACTCACCTATAAAACATTTCACGTTTCTTAAGCAATTATTTCAAGTAAATCAAAGAAAATGAAATTTAAAAGGTTTCAGAATAATTTCCTTAGGAAAGCAAAGGTGTTTCCTTGTTCTTATGTTAAATGTCCGGCTTTTCCTCCGATTTCTGTTCTACGTCTGGTTTTTCTAAATTAATATCTCAACAAAAGTTGTCAGATCAGGGAAAAAGCTATACCTAAAGAGCTTTACGGACGAGACGGAGCCCAAAGTAGAATATATACGAGAACATTCAACTAGTTAGTGGAAATGGAGCACATATGTGGTGTACGAGTTGTGGTCAAAATGTAAGATGGCTACTTGTTTTCTTCCAAAAATATTTATTTATTCATCAATGCTCTTCTTCTGCTTTCTTTTCGCAATATCATACATACCCAAGAATGATAGAAAGAAGGGTGGGCCCATCAGAGAATACGTGACACGTTTGCTGAGTTGTGCAGTATTGCCAACCATTTGCTCTTCGCAATAAATTTAGTGCTTTTTTATACCGAAAATGCGAAAATTTTGAAGTTTCGTGTTTGTTTCTTTTTTTTTTTTAATTAATTTAAAGCTACCGAAACTTCAGGTTAAAAAAAACTGTATTATTATACAAAAGAAGGTTAAAAAAGGCCACTTTGAGAAGATTTTAGTGCTAATGAAAATTAGTTGGTTTTTATAAAATTTGATATTTTGAAAGTGTGAATTTAATTTTTTGCTCCTTTTAAGGTTATGGAAGATTATTAAATGTCCCTCTCTCAACTCTTCTTAAGATTGAAAACTTTTTACACATTTTAAAAGACGTTTGAATTTACTGAATGCGGATTAAACCCATAGAGGTGTAATCGTTTCTTCCGGCCATCAATCCTTAGTGGGACATAGGACATCAAGAGATGTATTCATTGTAAAAATAAGCCATAAAGTACCAGAAAGTACTAAAGAAACCATACTGACATTTTTACAAAAAGAGTACCTTATCTAGTTACATAACCTCGAATACAGCAAATAAGTCGTTCCATTAACAAAAGAGTCTCGCTTGACCAAAAAATAACTTATAAATTAAATTGTACATAAGCATAGCACATTTATTAAAAAAAAAACCCACATTCTAAAGACAATTTGTCACGCATAACAATTTGTTGGGTTATTTTCTTTGAATGGGCATTTTAGTGCGTTTTTATATCCAAAGGTAGGCAATACTGCAGTAGCGAGAGAGAGATTTGACTGCCGAAAGCAGAAGAACACCAACAACACCTGCAATCACGGGCAATGCCACCAGGTGTTAAAAAAAGTAAAGCTAAATAAAACTAAGTGAATTATTGAACTAATTTAAAAAAAATGTATATTTTACAAAATTATAAACATTACTTTTAATTAGAACAGGCTAGAAAAATGTCATCAAGAAAGAACTAAAACTCTCAGACTAAATAACAAAAAAAATGCTAAATCAAGTTACGAAAATGGTAATCTGGCCATACTGGAGCTAAAATCACGTAACTCGTTGTCAAATTCGCTGAGAGCAAAGTAACGGGACCACGATAGGCGCCATCTCATTATTCTTTCCATCATGATACATACCTATATAGTATGTTCATATGATTCATATATTCGTGTACAACATTTCATTACACAGCATTTTAGTTTTTTTTTTCTGACCCACCACTTCCACTACTCATATTTTGCGGCTTTATTAACATTTGTGAAACATTTTCATTAAAAGCAAAACTTTTCTACCGACCGCCATTCCCGCTACTGCTGAGAACTGAGTTTTTATGGCCATGGACATTCATTCATTTATTGTAACCTAAATTTGCCCCTCTAACCAATAACACCAAAAGGAAAAAATCAAATAATGTTCAAACCACGTGAAGCAGTTTTCTCGAGTTGGTATTTGCCTGGCCGATGGGCGTTGACTGATAACTGGCGTTGGCGGGGTCGTATAAGTGTTAAATATTGCATTTAAAATTCAACTGCAAATTAGCGTTATTTTGTTGGTCAAAGCGAAAAGCGCGCTAAAGTATTCAAATATGTTTTCTGTAAAAGTAGTTTACGTTTATAAATAAAAATGAAATGAAATGAGATTTATTTGTAGACTCCCCTTTTTCGTGTAGCCTGTAATAAAGTTTATCCTTGGAGCTTTTTCATTTCTCTTTTGTTATATTTTGATCTTTATAGTATTTTTGTTTGTGCTTTCCTTTGCACTTTACTGTTTTTGAACTGTTATTCCTCAACCGCAATTTATCCTTCATTTAATTGCTGCTGCTCCTTTACCACATAAAGCTGTTGAACTTTGCTGCTTTCCTACTGTACTTACATACATATGTATGTTGGTTTGTAAGCGCTTAATACACAAAACTGACTAATATTTACACATAACGGTTATTTACAGTGCCTAAAAGAATTATGAGGTTTATTTGTATATGTACCAAAAATGATCAGAGTGGTGAAGGGGTTGAGTCTGCCACACGTCTCAAGCTGAAGTTTCAATATTCAAACTGGAAATTAGGTCAAAGGGCATGCACGCATACATTTATATATCAATATTGTAATTATTTGATAGTAAAATAATATATAAATAATATAGAGAATCCATTGTTATTAAGAACAAAGTTTTGTATAATTCTTTTCCGCCACTCAATAATCTTATCTGAATCGTTCATCAGCCATCTTAAAGGCGATTATACTCGTACCAATCTGCAAATTACAGTAAAAGCATACTATATATATGAGCTTCACAGAGGTGCGAAATGTGGGAAACTTTTCTTGTGCATAAGTATATTAGCATAATGGCATTTCTGTATATTGAAATATACGAGATACATAAACAGTGAATAAATACTACTCGGTTTATATAATATAAACTCTTTCCCAGGATTTGCTTTGTCTATGGGCGAGACCACACTTCGGCGTGAGTTGTTTATTTCTCGATTCTTTTATGGCTGCCAAGATTCAACAGCATAAGTCAAAGTTGACATACTAGAGAGCTAATTTCGAAATTTTTGAACATATTAAGGTAATCTCGAAATGTCGGGACTCGTAACGTGCTAGAATTTCCCGAATTTAAAAAGAATTCAATAAGCGTAGTGGTTTTATATAAAACTAAGATAGTTTTAATTAATCGCGTAGATAGAACTTGAAACCCGGGGCTCCCGAAACACCGGGATTGGCGGCATCTTCATTACCATTGTTGCACTCTGTACAAAGCGCAGCCATCTACCTTACTTCTACTGTGCAGGGTTGCATTTGCGGATGCCTTACAACTGCTTCCACTGAGATTATGTATGCATACTTAATACTATTGTCCTCTCCTTTTGTTTAGCCGATTAACACATATCAATGCTATCTACGTACATATTTATATAATCTTCAAACAAGGGCTTCTACAAGGATTTATGTCAGGGGCGTTTACTGCTATCCAATTACTATTTTACTTCACATCTTATTTCGTATTCCCTATTTACAAACTTTTCATATCAGCTCGCACTCCTCCTTTCCTCTTCTTAATTTTTACACAATTTTTACATATTTTTTATTGTCTACCTGCCCGCATTCTTTGCTCATACAGAAAACAACAAAACACTCTACTTAATATCTGCTGCTCTCTTTGCTCAGTTCCAAGGTTTTACCATTACATGAGGATATTAAATTGCACAATGTTGCAGTTTCCATTTTTGCAATTTTTACATTTAGCCGTTGAATTTTTTTCTCCTCCCAGCACTCGTGAATTTTCACAACTCAAACATTTTACGCAAAATAGTAAAAAATAGACGGAATACGAGTATAGGTATACTGCTTTCTCGCTTAGTTCGTTATGCCGTTATGCTCGTTTATGCTCCTTTCGCTTGTGGGGTCAGTAACATTCCCTTCTCTTAATATTTTATTTTGAATGCCTGCCTCCTTTTTTATGTTACAGTTTATCGCTGTAAAGGATGATTAAAATGTTAAAGCCAGAAATGATGTTGAAAAACTACTGAGCTGAATGATGTTCAAATGGGAAAGGAATCGAAAGTGGGGCGAAACATTGTGAACCAGTGTTGTATTCCAAAAACAAGCAAAAACACAAAAAGTTATTTAGGCTGTTGCGAGAACTGCTACAGTTTCATTTTTGAGCGAATTACTCCACGTAAACGTAATAACTGTTAAGAAGGTAAATATTTACTCCGATAGCCAAGCGGCTATTAGGGTCCTAGGCTCTATTATGGTGCATTCGAAGCTGGTCAAGGAATGCCTGGTCTCACTCTCGATTGCATCAGAATTCTTCGACATAAAGATAATTTGAGTACCTGGTCGCAGTGACATTGCAGGAAACTGCGAAGCCGACGAGCTGGCCAGACAAAGGACCTGTGAGGTAATGTGCCCGCGAAAGGAGAGGATCGGGATCCCCTTGACAACCTGCGCTCTACTCCTGGAAGTATGGGCTCTGCACCAACTCAGCGAGCGCTGAGCAAGTACACGAACGTGTAGGGTCGCGAAGTCCTTGTGGCCACGTTTGGATAGGAGGCGTTAGAGGGATATCCTGGGGATGACAAAATGTCATCTCTCAAATTTCGTGGGCATCCTCACGGGGCACTGTCCGCGAGGCATACATCGGAATTACTTCGAGTCCTTTTTGCGTCAGCTGTATGGAGGATGAGGTGGAATCATCTCAGCACCTGCTCCTTAGCTGCCCAGCCTTCGCGGGACTAAGATTCAAGCATTTTGGTTCTCACTTCTTTTCTGCGCCTGCTGATATAGCAGGTGTTGATAACAAAAATCTTATGAACTTCATCAGCAGCATAAAGAGGTTAACACAACCTCAGACTAGTCACCGTTCGTAGTCCACAAACACTCACCATTCCCCATCCCTTCCCTTTCTCCCCTTTTTTCCTTCACCCTCTTGCAATGGTATCACAAAGGATGAACCAAACTTTTTCGTCCAAGTGGCCCTACTCTCTGGGCAACCATCGCTACCTAACCTAACCTAACCTAACTCCACGTAAACGTCGCATAACGCCCAAATAATAGTCCTTATGGCAAAAATATATGGTGTAAAATATCGTTGTAATCCATGAAAGTCGCGAGCAGCACTTTCTTTTTTGATCGAAAACGAAGTGGCTTTTTGGTCTTGGTCTATTCTGAGCTCTCCATTGATTCGCCTGATATCTGGATTAGGTATCGTACTTCTAAACCCACTTGTGTTAGATGAATATGGGGTTCGGACTAAACTTTACAAATCATGCCTCTGTCGCGGTGTTTTTCTGCATGAAATTCAGGTCATTTGAGATCAACTCAAACAAATTTTTAACTACAATGTCCTGAACGGATCCATAAGCAAAGTTTAAGTCCTCTGTCAGCTCTCTGATGGTCTGATGGTTAATCTGCGGTTACTGATCAACTTTTCTTTCACTTTATTGATGTTTTTATAAGTTTTTGGTGTCGACGGCCTGCCGGTATGGTGGTCATGCTCGACGGACTCACGATCTCTTCGGAAGCGTTCATGCCACTCGTAAACCGCTGTTTTCTTTAAAGTATCAGTAGTGAAACAGTTTTACAATAATTTTTAAGGTTTTCACACAGTTAAATCCATTTTTAACACAAAAATTAATTTCTTTGTACTCGTTTTTGTAAATTTAAAAAACTGATAAAATTTTGGTAGGAAAGTTAATCACAGATGTTGCAACCTAAAACAATACAGAACTTAAAACAATTGTCTTAGAGTGTCATCTGGTGGTTGTTCCTTGTTTTTGAAAACTGGGGATCAAGCGTCACTTTTCATTAAAATAACAAATAAAAAAATATTTGTCCAACTACCAGTTTTTCCTAAAAATAATTCGTTAAAATAGTTTTGCGAATTTTAATTAGTTGACCAAGTGAAAAGCCAACACCAATAATCCACCTTCCGATAAAGGTTGGAAAAGTTCAAACGGCATGACAGAAAGTGGTTTTAAGTTAAAACCTTTTTCTTTGTCTTCTTTTGTGCCTGCTTTTGCTTGCTTCTGGCAAGCATTTAAGTTCTAAAAAAAGCTTCCTTTCCCACCTTTTATTTTTCCTGAACGCAGTATTCCTGCCCCAAAATGAAGACACAAAGAGAACTGAATGCAAATAATTTTACTGATGTGACAAAGGAAAGCATCTCGTGATGGCTGTGGCTAAAACTTTGCTAATTTTATAACCAACTGCTAACTAATATTCATTCGTTAAACGCGCCGCTGAGTGCTAGTTATCTCAGTTAACGTGGATGCATCAACTTCCTATCCTGTGCTCATTTCATTTCCTAAGTTTTGCCGAAAGGAGTTATTCTCTTTTCTCCGGCGACACTTTCCAACTTTTTGACTTCCTGCTGCCGCCTGAGTCACATTTTATACTGCAGCTTACGAACTTCTCCGCTTTTCTCTTAACTACAATATAATTTCATATTTTCCATATCCTTTCCTCCGTCATTGGCAGTCTTTTGTTTTGCCATCATCATTTAGGCCCATTATGCTAATGTCACTTTCTTTGCGCTTTTGCACTCCCTACGGCCCGCTCGCGACGAATATCGCAATAAAGAAATTACTTAATTACGTGCAGCATTCATATATACCTACATACCCACATACATACTTAGATACATACGTTTATATATGCACATTTCTATCTTTATAAATGCACATAAAGCGTCAGTCACAGAGACTGCTATACCACTGCTGGAAGGAGGAATGAGGGCGGGAAGTGAGGTAGGCAAATGTGTGCGGCGGCAGCCATAATTACATATCTCTTTTAGTGTGGGTGTGTCTGCCGCATGAGCATGTGCATGTGTTGGCGTAACATGCAGGCATTGCAGAATAGTACTATGCCACACAAAAGCACACCAATAACAATGGTAAAGGCAAAGACCTTCTTGCAGCAGTAACGCCGACGATATGTAGAGCATCGAGTGCCCATCTGTTTACTTTACGCCTGCATGTGCACGCAAATCACCCTGTAGAAAATTTTAAAATTGCGAAAATAAGCTGGAGCCCCTTACATCTAAAGGGAGAATGGAAGATAGACATTTCAACTGCTCAAAGTATGCATAGTCTACATATATCTTTTGGATATTTATGGAATTTTTGAAGAAAAATCTGCTCGGTATTTTCGTTCAAAATATGTATATATATTTTTCCCACATATGGTGATGGGGTTGATATAAAATATTTCAAAAACTTATATTTGTGAACCGATTTATTTCATATTGGGAATATATTATAATATATAACATAAGACGAAATAGTTTTGAAGAAAATTGGCCTGATAGATGGAAAAATTGTTTATGTGTAGAAAAAACTTTATTGCCCTCATAAAATTAGCAGAGTTGCTTTCATATAGAAGACATGGAATATCCAAAGGTTAACAAGTCAGCTTATTGACCCAAAATTGGAAAATATGCACATTTAAGCTTCTGACATAAGGAGGACGATATATCCAGTCAAAGATTATCACTTCAACGGTAATTCCAATTATCTATGAGGAATGTCTATGCTGTAACAATTGATAAAACTTAACTGAGCAAAACTTTCCACATCATTTGAAAAATTGAATAAAGCAAAATACCTCCAGTATAAAAAAGGAAGTTAGCCCATTAAGAACCAAAAAATTTGGCCTTTTCATGACCATTCAGCATAGATAAAAAAAATTAAATATATTTACTCTATCGCAATGCGCAACCTTCTGTATTTCCTCAATGTTGAAATAAAACGAAAGGAACTTATACAAAATATATTTAGATAGTTAAATAGGTGTTGTTTTGAGCTGTTTCGTAAAATTTTTAACAGTTAAATAAGTGTTTAGATGCATTTAAACCACAATCAATAATTTTTAACTGTAAAAACTTTAGTTTTTTTTCGTTATCAATACTGCGAACACTCTACATATATTTTTAACCACAACACTTACGACCCCATCGGGAATACACCAATTGTAAACTTAATTTTTTATCGGGTCAAAAGGGGTTGACATTTTGAAACTATAGAGATAGCCACAGTCGCAACCTAAACTTTTTTTGGATTTATTTTTAAATATAGCTACAAAACCATATACGCCAGGTGACTCAGTACTCAATACTCAGTTGTTTTAAAAGGTAGTCCTTTAATATTTATTCCAATGCATTAAAAGCTCGCCAGTAGATTTTCTGTAGGCATGTTATTCATTTGCTGGTATGTGTACTTGTAAACACATATACACATACATTTGCACACATATTTATATTTGTATTTGTAGATGTTTGTTCTGGTATCCTGCTGTGTATACGTGTACATAAATATGCATAGTGAAGCCACACAATTCCCGTTATATCAGATTTTAGTGGTGAAACAAATAGAAACTGATTATTGGAATATGAAAACTAGAAGACGAGTTTGAATACGGTTCACTAGACAGAGGTAGTTCAATGGGGCGGCAGCCCTTGGTCGGGAAACCCCCAAGTCAATCCGTTGACGTAGGGTCGGCTGTCCACCTGCTTAACCTCTCGACCACCGAATGCCGTAATCGGAGTCTGACCACCACCTACAGCAGATGAAGAGCTCTAGCTTTCCCGTCAGACCCGCGCAATCTTAACACAATTACGTTCTGGATGTTGTAGCAAGTTAAACTTCTAACCACCTTTTCACATGCCCCGCCAAACCCACTAATTAAACACTCCTCTCCCTCTGGACCCAACCTGTCGAAACAGCAAGTTTCCTGGGCTTACATTTAGATTAGTTGGACGAAGGCGAACGATGATTTACACTATACCGACAGAGTTTCGTATTGCTGCTACAACAACAACAACGAGTTTGAATAATAAAGGGAGTATCCATAAAAAGTTTCAGCTTTTTCAAAAGATTGAAGTTCTGGCGCTATATTGGTGATAGAATTAACAACCTTCTATTAGATTCAACACTAGCAAAGACTTCATTCACATCGAACACCAGGCCTCACTAAGCAAGCCTCACAAAGAGCCTTCGTCAAATTGAATTCAGTAATGATGTTCACTTTTTGTTTGGGTTTTCAATCAGCAAAATTATCGCGTTGGGAGCACATCAACCAAACTTACAGGACGCGTTCATAGACTGATGGTAAGAATGGATGAGCGCAAAGGGAACATATCCTTTTTATGAATCATTTCACATGGAAGATTTTTAGTTTCTTGAGCGGCATCTCCGAGAGAGTACCCTGTATAGGTGGCCAGACAACCTAAACACGCTGGTTGCCAAAGCTGCCGAGATCTTTAGATCTTAGCTGCCTACAGATGTCGGCCCCGATGGCCAACTCTTAATGCATTTTTAAAGAAGAACACAAGCCGCATTAGAAACTTCATCATCGTTTGAGGTCAAATCCTCGCTTGCCCTGAAGTGCATATAGTGATTAAATGACCTAGCGGCGCGTAATAACATTTAGCTTCTACTGGTGTCTTTACGGACTACGAAATAGTCTACAGAGGCGCGGGATACGAGTATACGCGAAAAATTAGTGGGTTTAGTGGGTCATTTATAAAATCTACTGACGCACTGTCTTCTCGAATACAACGCCAGTTCGGGAAAAGTAGTAAATCACCGTTGGTCAGTATGACCACAGAACGAGCAAATACGTTCACTACAACCCCACTACACTCTAAGAGGTCAGTCATAGTAAGAATATTGGGTTTAGATGAAGTATTTTGAAGAGTAAAGCGTAGCATATGTAGACCAATAATCAATAACCTGACACATAGTGTCATTAAGTCATTTGCTCAAACTCTAAAACTGTTGTGGAGTTGAAGCTTTCAACGAAAGCTGTCGTGATCTTGAGCTTAAGTTGTTATTCATGGAAACAACAGTTTAATCTATGTATTTGGCGAGTTCAAGCACACATTTTTTTCATGCAGCGTTTCTTAAACTTGGTCCAAGTCAAAGTGATAAAATAAGAGTGCAGACATATGCATGTACGTACGAGATCAACAATTAAGTTCATAGAATTTGTCAATGAAGTACAAGTAAGTAGTTGTGAGCAACATTTTATTAGCGACCTCGCTCTAACTGTCTTCAATGATTTGGATAATGTTTCATAAGGGAAACGTATTTGTAATACTCTGAAATTCAGAGGCCCAATTACAGATGAATTTCCTTGCGGTACGACTTTATTTTATGATACAAAAATAAATCCCACAGAGTGGTATTAGGACCCTAGAGTGAATAAGATAACGTTGGAGCTCCCTTTTTTGCAAAAAACTTTTGTACAAAGAATAAGGAACGTTTAATGCATTATCGTAGTGGAAGGCTCTGCCGTTCTCGGTGAGTTCGGGCCGCACATAGAAAATGCGGGCCCGCTTCCGCCAATATCGAACTGTTTGTGTGCAACCGCTAAAAACGTATTCAAAGTAAATAGTTCCATGAATATATAAAAAAAAACAAAAAAAAACGATCTACATTGGCTTCAGTCGTGACTTGGAACCTCTTACCTTCGTTGTGAATGTCGTTCGCAAGTTTCAGTACAGAAGTGTTTAAACTATCCTAGGCATGCCCACAATGTCTCACCACAATATGTTGAACGGCATGGCAATTCATATGGGACCAAAGCACAAACAAACAACCTTAACCCTTTGTACTCGAGTACTCCGTAGCGGTCCCATTTAAGATTTGTCTTCAAGCTCGACGGCTCCTCTATAGAGGCAGTGCAAATAATTTTCAGTTTATAGCAAAAGGACAAAAACAAATCATTATAACTTTATTTATTCTGTTTACAAATTATAAATGCAATTTTTTCAAATCCTTTGTATTTATGTAACGGTAAAGGAAACCGTTTTTTTACGTTTTCCTCCATTTGTGGAACAACATCAAGACGCACGCCACAAATAAGAGGAGGAGCTCAACCAAACACCCAAAAAGGGTGTATGCGCCAATTATTTATTTTTATTTTTTTGAGAATGGTAACACAAATGACATTTCAAATGAGTTCATAATTTACTTAAAGGTTTGACATTTACGAAATGGGACGCTATACGCTTGAACAAAATTGGGAAATATTGAAAACCTATTTCCAAAGTGGTGAGTCTTCTTCTTCTTCCGCGGTTACAGTAAATGGCGTTACCGTGACATGCTCAACGAGTTGTTTCCAAAAATTGAAGAGGATGACATGGATGACATTTGGACAGGACGGTGCAACTTGTCACACTGCCGAAGTTACACTCGAACTTTTGGCTACCGTTTCTGAATTTCGATATCAATTGGCCGCCTCGGAGCTGTGAATTAAGCCCGTTTGACTATGTTTTGTGGTCAGCCCTTAAGGACAAATGCTATGCGAACCATCCAGAGACGATTGATGTTTTAAAACACGAAATCGAAGTTGCCATTCATGAAATTGGAGCCCAAACAATCGAAAATGTGCTTAAAAATTGGGTTGATCGAATGGCCTACTGTAAAGCCAGTCGTAGCAGTCATTTGAACGATATTGTTTTTCATTCATAAATGACAATGTTCAATCTTCAAAATAAAAAAAAGTTTGAAAAAATATTGATTAGTTTTTTTTTATAGCCGATTCAAAAAGCAAACTTTACCTGGCCCACCCTATAGTTATTAGCGTACATAGATATCGTAGGGCATTATTTTAGAAGATGTGGAGATCTGTACATGTATATACATATGTGTAATATATTTAAATAACTCTTTTTTAAGTCTAGTCTACACTAGAAGTGAAGACTTGTGTATCGTTGCTAATAAGTTGACCGTAGCTGCAGGTCAACTTTCGACTGTAAATGCTGCACTAAAATACCTGCATACATACATATAAGTACATAAATTTGTACAAAAGAAACAGTCACAAAAATGCGATTTAAATATGCAATTAAAATTAAATGAAAAATAAAAAATATTGAAAGGGATGCGAAAGTAAAATTTTTACTCGGCATTTCTTTTTTTGTTATTTCCTTTCCTGCCTGCAACGGAAAAGCTACATATTTCACCCTTATTTAATTTCTCTTCCTAACAGCTGGAAAAGAAAGTATTCGAATGGAATACATAAAAACAAGTGAAGTTAAAATGTCGTCCTTATCTGATACTTAAAATGTAAAAAGGAAAGTAACTCGAAAGCCAAAAGAAAGGCAACAAAATGCTAAAAATTACATAATAACATAAAATTTATCATAAAAAATACTAAAAAAATTAGAGTTCAGCAGAAGTTAAGAAAATGAAAAGTTCTTATTCAACCCACTTTAACTTTTATTAATTTTCAACTTGAGATTAACGAACTTAACCATCGAGAGGATGTGTTTTTCAAAGGATTTCTCCCACTAATGGATTTAGCGACATATATATTTTCTAGTTTTGTTAGTTCACACACGTTTTTAAATAAACTTTCTTACATTTTGTCATTGCAGAAAATGCGCCAATTCCAAAAGACGCTCGAGGACTTGACTTCACGAGTCGCCTCTGCCGAAGTGACAAAGACATCATGGGTGCCACCCGCCTCAGCACAGGAAGCCACAGAGCAAATGCAACATTTACAACGTTTACGCGACAAAATGACCACCGCTGGTGCTTTGTTGGACGATTGCAACGAACAGCAGGCATTCTTCACAGCCAATCAAGTTTTGGTGCCTGCTGTGTGTCTATCACGGCTGGAAGATTTAAATACAAGGTGAGTGTGAAGGGAGCTTATGTATGATTGTAGAGTACAGTCTGTCAAAAAGTGTTGGGAACTGAAGAGTTAAAACTCTGATTGAAGGAGAAAACAATGAAATATTATCTAGTCAAAAAGGCCTACTTTATGAGAAAGAAACTCATACATTTTGCATTTTATGGCAGCTACTCACAATTCTATCAGTTCTAACGGAACTCAACAAATATCACCAAATAACTACTTTATTTCTCTTTCCAAAATTCAAATTACCACTTCAGGATACCCTTTTGCCGTCGGTATAAGGCACAGAATCGAATTTGTTATCACACTGATGTCGATTGAGGAAAATGTGAGGCTGTTTGTCTTGGGTTGAAAATTTTCTTGATAATTCTAATAAGATTACACTGTGGCGGCGCGTGAGTATATCAAAAACGCCAAGCGACTTGTCCCGTGGACTCCAACCTTGTTTTTGCTGCCCTAATTAATTTTTTCTAGTTGTGACCAAATAGTTTTTTGAAGATTTTTACCCTCATAGAAAAAATTTCCAAAAATATATTTGCAGAACCTTTAACTTTCTAACTCCTTTTTTAGAGGTCATTCAACTACTTGTTAAATAAAAAATCAGAAACCCCATTCCTTGAGAAAATAGTGGTTTAGAATATTAAATGAGGAAATTGCTCCTAAAATTTAATTTCATTAGCCCGGTCATTATATTTCGCTTCGATTATGTGATTCTTAAAGCGTTAGTTCTAATTATTAAATTAGTTCTAATTATAAATTATTAAAAATTGTTACCTCCATGGGTTGAACCCTCTGTAAGTTTTGATATACTCGCCCGACGCAGTCATTCCGCAAAGAAATTTCTCACTCTATAAAATGTTGCACAGTTTTACTCCATTAATATGGTTTTACTCTTAATCTTCAATGACTTAACCTTCTGTCAACGTCTTACCTATTTCTTCCAGAATGAAACTCCTTCAAATTGCAATGGATGAACGACAAAAGGTACTTTGCAATGCTGGCGCAAATCAGGCTTTAGAAAATGGTGAAGATGGACGCACAACATCGAATAGTGGCACAATTGGGCCATTACCTAATCTAGGACAGAGCGTAAAGCCGCCTTGGGAAAGAGCAACGACAGCTGCCAATGTGCCTTACTACATTGAGTGAGTATACAGCACCGGAGCATAGAATATTTAAAATAAATTTTCCTACCTTAAGCCATTGAGTACTTTTAATTTAAAATATTGTCGTATTTATTAACCCTGTCACGGTTCTGAGACATATATCTTCCACCCATAAAATAACCGTAATTCCATCAAATCAGGGTGTTAGATTTATAGTTTTAGAGAAGGTGCTAGAATACAAGGTGGCGCAAAATTAATCAACCTGTCGAAAGATTTATTGCGACCGCCGTAGACGAATGGATTTTTGCGTGTCTATCATTCGGAAGGGCACAGGTTCGAAACGCCAGGCACGAAACACCAATTGACAGAAAAAGTTCTTTCTAATATCACGGTCGCTTCTCGGCAGACAATGGCAAACCTCCGAGTATATTTCTGCCATTAAAAAGCTCATCAAGGAAAATATTGAAGTAGGATCTCGGTCAAACATCCAAAAAGGGTGTAAGCGCCAATTATATACGTCACACTGTCCCTGAATAACATTTAAAATAGCCTTTTCATTACCATTTTTTTATACTGAACCATCAAATTTAGTATTTCACATCTTCCTGTATTCCTTCGTTTTTTCTTCAATAGTCACGAACGCGAAACCACCCACTGGGATCATCCGGAAATGATTGAATTGATGAAGAGCTTAGCCGATCTAAATGAGATACGTTTTTCAGCCTATCGTACAGCGATGAAATTACGCGCCGTGCAAAAGCGTTTAGGTGAGTAAACAACAGAAACAAGTTGAGTGCATAAAATAAACAAATTTACGACGCGTGGCCAAGACCTCCAGCTTAGCAGCTACACAACAATTTACGCAATAATTTTAACAATTTTATAATAATATTTACCAACATACAGCTCTCGATCGCATACCCATGTCCACTGCCATCGAATCATTCGATCGTCATGCGTTGCGCGCACAAAACGACAAACTCATCGATATACCAGATATGACAACCGTCTTGCATTCGCTCTATGTGACAATCGACAAAATTGATTTGACATTAATGTTGGATTTGGCTATAAACTGGATATTAAATGTATATGATTCGCAACGTACTGGACAGATACGCGTTCTGAGCTTTAAGGTAAGTGTCAATTTGGCATATGATTTTTTATGTGCTGTTGTTTGCATTTTTGGTACAATTTTTTATCTTTATTAATTTTTCTCATTTTTTAATAAAAATTTTTCTCCACACGCAGGTTGGCCTGATTTTGCTCTGCAAGGGTCATCTCGAGGAGAAATATCGTTATCTATTTCGTTTGATTGCGGACCCAGAACGAAAAGTTGATCAAAGAAAATTGGGTTTGCTGCTGCACGACTGCATACAGGTGTGTATTAGTGTTGCAAGTGCTACAAGGCAAAACAACTACATAATTGTTTCACGTTTTCTTAAATACTTACAAAACATTTTTTTCTTATGTAGGTGCCACGCCAGCTGGGCGAAGTGGCCGCTTTTGGTGGCTCCAACATAGAGCCTTCGGTGCGCTCTTGCCTCGAACGCGCGGGTATCTCACAAGAAGGTAAACATTTTTAACGAAAAACTTAATTCAATATTAATTTGAATTAATCAATCACCACAAAGCTGATGGCACAAAAATTGATCAATAAAAAAAACTCAACATTTTAGCGTTAATTAATTACACTTTAACCAAATTTTCTGCCACACATTTGCAAGCCACTCAACTTCAATCAACTACATGATCGTACTTAATATTTTTACACTCCCCTTTCTATCTCGTCCACACCATCATCACAGCTATTGATGCCAATCAGGAAATTGCCATTGAACAATCACACTTCCTCGGCTGGTTGCAACATGAGCCGCAAAGCTTAGTCTGGATGCCGGTGCTCCATCGTCTGGCAGCTGCCGAAACGGCCAAACATCAGGTAAGTACGTAGTGCATAGAGTATACTTTCCGCCAGCCGCAAGCATCTACGCGTCCGCAATTGATGACATGCCGCTGTACAGATCTTCAACCGTAACTATCAACTCTCCCTCAACCTCCTGAATCACATCCTGCACAGACACATACTGATATCGGCGTCAACATTAACATCAACAAAAGTGTTCATTGTAGTGCCATAAAAACCAGTATGGTGCACAATTTTCACCCACTTAACGGCAATTATTGCACAATCAACTGCAACTTACGTACAAATACCAACAGTTACCTGCCAGCTACCACATTCCATAGATTTCACTTTTTCCCTGCTTTCCTTGCGCACTCAAACTTTTTCCTCATTCTGTTTCACACTTGCCTGTAGTTGTCTGTCGCGCATAAGTGTGTGTATATATATGTATATGTGTGTGTGGTTTTGTCACTAGTACTAAATCCAATATTTGCATTTCTCGGTATACCTATACTTTGCTGCGTCGTGGTCGGCCACTCCTTTCACCGCATCTATAACCGCTACTTCAACAACTGTTTTCCGCTACGCAAAATGGCAACATCGCATTGATGCCCACATGGCGCCGAAAATTGGTAACATCAGGCAAAGTGTAACATTTGCAAAGAGTATCCGATAATTGGATTCCGTTATCGCTGCCTCAAGTGCTTCAATTTCGATATGTGCCAAAAATGTTTCTTCTTTGGACGTAACGCCAAAAATCACAAACTTAGCCATCCAATGCACGAGTACTGTACAACGGTAAGTGAAAGAAATTAAAAAAGAAAGTGAAGAGGAAACTCGATAGATAAAAGCACGGGTAGGTACCCTTAATGGTGAGGAGAAATTTAGTCAAGAATACTGAAATATCATCAGCCTCGAAAACTACGCTGTTAGTTTTAACTTTTCTTAAATGGATAAGGCACGAAGCGAATGAATTAAGAGCGAGCGACAACGAAAGGAAATAAGTTTATCCAACGATCAGTGACTGCCCGCTATAATTTTGTAGTGTTAGGATGTTTCTTTTACTTGAGAACCAGCATTAATCCAATAGGGGATAGCTGTCCCCAACAAGCGCTCCTGTGGGCTGAGGAAGCTGTTTAGTAGTAAAAGTCCCTTCCGGGGCACACCAACCAGAATTTATAAGACTATTATCACGCCTCCCAATTGCATGGCTCTAAAGTCTCGACGATTGCAATATCTAAAGATGTGGTCCTTAGGGTATTTTAGAGAGAAATTTACTGTATATTAATAAACATTTGAGCGTTGGCGACCGCAAATTGGAACACGATCAACGGTATACACATCTAGTTTTAGAGCGACTCAAATGAAGTGTAATGAATTGGCCAGTCATGCCATATGAACGGGAACAAAACTTCAGAACCAGGAGCCTAGCATGATTTGAGGGTCTTATGACTCGTAAAGATAAACGTAAAGATAATGATACAGATAAAGACAAAAGATAAATACAAAAAGGAATCAAAATATGTTACTTTTAGAGGCTTTCGTTGGTTAACTCGATTTTTCCATCATTTTAATGGTATTAGTATAACTTAAAAAATAGGGAGAAAGGTATTACTGTAACGGCTTAAGAACAATTAAAAGTTATAATAATCTAGGAAAGCAGCAGTCATTAAGATTTATATATTATCTGAAAACAAAAGCACTTTTAAGTTAAGTACTTCGCGTCTCTGTTAATAGCTTTTCCCCCCTTTCCAGACCACCTCAACAGAAGATGTGCGCGACTTCACGCGCGCTTTGAAGAATAAATTCAAGAGTCGCAAGTACTTCAAAAAGCATCCACGTGTCGGCTACTTGCCGGTACAAAGTGTGCTTGAAGGTAAGCTGCAGAAAATGCACTTTTTCTAATGAAGCTCCGTTTCTAAATCTAAATCGCTATCTTCTTACCTGAACCAGGTGATGCATTGGAGAGCCCCGCTCCCAGCCCGCAACACACAACACACACACTCCAGAATGATATGCACTCACGTCTCGAGATGTATGCTTCACGACTGGCCCAGGTCGAATATTGCACCGGCTCCAACTCAACACCAGATAGTGATGACGAGCATCAACTGATCGCCCAATATTGCCAAGCATTACCGACAAACAATGGTAGTGGTCCTAAATCACCGGTACAGGTCATGGCAGCCATGGATGCAGAACAACGCGAAGAGTTGGAAGCGATTATACGCGACTTGGAAGAGGAGAATTCAAATTTACAAGCAGAATATCAGCAGCTATGCAGCAAACAAAACAGCACCACACCTGATGCGGATGGGGGCATGCAACATTCAACGTCCGCCATGGGTGGACTAGCGGCAGGTGCAAATGCCGCTGGCGAACATGGACAGGTAGGACTTGTTTTTAATTTTTATTTACAAATAGTATGTCGCCAGCTAAGTGCTTCTTTTGCTTAGGATATGATGGCTGAGGCGAAGTTGTTGCGCCAACATAAAGGTCGCCTTGAGGCGCGCATGCAAATATTAGAAGATCACAATCGCCAACTGGAAGCACAATTACAAAGACTACGCCAATTGTTGGATGAACCGAATAGTGGTGCTGTAAGTGTCTCCGGCTCGGCGTTGAATTCGAAACCGAATACGCTGCAAACGCGTTCTGTGACCGCATCACAACTTAACACCGACTCACCGGCGAAAATGAATCAACAGAATGGCCATTATGAGCAAAGCACAAGTGAGTATACATTTTTTTATAGGAAGCTAAAAATTATAGATATGTAATAAACTGTGAAATGCATATCCATTTTTTTACTAATAATTATTAATGGGTGAACATCTTAAATACTTAATAACGGAAAATAATTATTATGTACGTGCAGCTTGCATACCAGTATGTATCTATGTGTGTTTAAAAGGCTCAGATATTACTTATCTACATCGCACTTAAATGTCTTTTTACAGTTTTCATCGCGCTTGAATTCAACACATTTGACTGATTAATTACCCTGTACAACAACTCATTTTTGTAATATGTTCTAAGTAATCGACCAGTTCTACGTAATTTTCTTCTATTTTCTCTGAAAGAGACGAAATGCCCATATGTGTAAAGGGCCAAGAGTAAATTTGTTCCAGAACGCTTTTCCTCACTGTATTCCACATACAATTCACTATTTTTACTCGAGATTATTGGATTGTTGTTATTAAGGGGAGTCCCGCTATATAGTCACTGTTGCAGCTATTGCAGCTTACACAAAAAGAGATTACATTGCCGCAATTGAACAAGTTTCCATTGATCGGCGATGTGAAGGGACATTTTTTATGGGCTACTGGCTAGTTACCGTGGTTCTTATTTGCCCGTTTTAGCAGTGCCGAGTATACTAACATTCTCAGTTAACTGCCGATTTTCAATTTCATAGTAGTGGATTAACTCACGGTTTACTACAGAATATCTGCTGTTTTTATTTGAAAGTTAACTGATCGCTGTGAAATCGAAATTTATTGAGCCGTAGGTTAACTCTTAGGTCAGATGTTAACCTAAATGATTAACCTGGTTAATCAACAATGGTGTCAATTATACTATAACGAATCCCCAATGTTGTCAAGAGAGTGATTTTTTGCACTCTCTGACAGCTAACTATAAACTTAAGAGATCTATATTAAAGTTTTTAAGAATTATTTTGATATATTAAAAATATTGCGGTTTTTAAAGATATGTACTTTTAACAAGGCCTATGAATAAAATTTTAAGTTGATTTTTTTGTATTTGGAAATTACTTCCTTAATAGTTTGCTTATGTTCAAAGTATATTCTGAGTCAGACAATGTAGTGTATGTGACTCTAAAGAATAAAATTTTATGATTCATTTTGAATAACCAGTTTTTTTTTTTTGCGAGGCATGCCTTTATTTCGCTGTGTGGAATTTTTGCGTACCCGTATTTAGGGATGTACATTTTTCGATTTTCGCCATCTTAGAATTTTCGTCATCTCGGTAATACAATCCCAGGATTCCGGGATTAGTGCCGGGACTTAGATATTCATTATTTTGCAACAACTTAACTCGAAAAAAACCAACATTATTTGGGAAGCTCTTCCTCCTACGTGAAGCGTGACCATCAAAACTTAGAAACTGTTTGACCAATTCGATTCTAACAAACTGCATTATGTGGATTCATAATATTTATTATACGCATATATTCAATAAAATGTATAGTCATCACCATTAGCTATAATGGCTGCACATCTTCGAATCATAAAACAGGCTCCAAAACAGCGGAGTTTGCCTTGATAACTGTTTGAGCGTCCATATTTGTTACCTTTGCTTAAGTGTTGTCCAAATTTCAACATCCAACATTTTGATCCCAGTTTCTGTTTCCACTCAACACACATTCGGCTTCGATGCTTGAGATAGTTGTCTCTTGTAAACTCCAAGGTTGGCTAGTAGTCCAGTCAAAAGAAGATTTAACTTAGTAATTTTAGGAGTATGCGAGTTTATGGTTTTATCATGTAAAGCCCATCACTGTGAACTTAAGTTTGAGTTTTCGGGGTCGGGGGTTGTGTCCCGCGGCGCCATCTTGGAAATAAGGGTGCAACTGGTTTTTTGCGATTATCTCGTGAATTTCGAAAGTTACGAGAATTTTGTAAAATACTTTTTTGTAGATAATAATATTATCCAGTAGATAATAATATTATCTACAACTTTGATTCAAAACTTTTTATTGTAAAATTGATCATAAAGAAGTTATAAACAAAATTACGCGAAAAATTAAGGGATGAATTTTTTTCAAGCGTAATAACTTTTTTTTATTGATTTTATGGAAAATATACATCAGAGCTTTTTTATAGAGCATTCCTTTGTGAACATTTTTGTCCCTAAGTTTTTTTCGCTATCTTCATTTAATCTTATGATTTTGAGCTGCTAAGCGGAGCAACCAATACATAAGCGAAGCCTATAAGCGTATACGAATATCATATACATTGCATTTATCTACTTTTCTTAGTGATGTTATTATTATTATCTACAAAAAAGTATTTTACAATATTTTCGTAACTTTCGAAATTCACGAGATAATCGCAAAAACCAGTTGCACCCTTATTTCCAAGATGGCGGCCGCGGGACACAACCCCGACCCCGAAAACTCAAATTTAAGTTCACAGTGATGGGTTTTACATAATAAAACCATAAACTCGCATACTCCTAAAATTACTTAGTTGGCTATTTTTTTTGTCTCTTTTGACTGGACTATAGTTCTTCCAAACATTTTCGTAGTTGGCAGTAGTAATGCTTTTTGGTAAATTTTATTGATCAAAACTGCATTCAATTTGGCGGTAAACACAAATAAATGGCCAAATCCTTGAAGTTGTCGATTATCAGCAGAAAGATGCATAATTGAATATTACATTTGCCCATTTTCGTTCTGAATTTGCCTTAGCCTTAGCCTATGCAAATCTTTTTTTAATGTGCTCTGGAATTTGGGGTTCTGCACGTGATCGTCCTCGAGTCGTGTATTTTTATGCAGTCAGACCACTTTTCCTTAACTGCTTCAGCTTCACGCAGCGATAAGTTCAGCTTTGCCACAAACAAATCAATGATCTCCTGTACTTCTTTGGGGAGGGTGTCGTTCGGGGAAATCGCCAACGTTTTTTACTTCGGTTTACCATTGCACCCATTTATTTGTGAACGTCTTCGTTTTCCTCAAATATTTTGCTGCAGATACACTAGACATTTTTCGACCTTTAGGTTGTGTACATAGAAACACTTCGAATTGTTTTTCATACGCGGAACTAATTTTTGTTTCGTTTTCTAAATTTCTCACAAAACTAACAAGGACACGCCTATTAGCAGCATTTGAATTCTGTCGGTCACGCTTCTATTATACAGACTGTAATAATGCATACGTAAATGTACTTTTTATTTGAAGTGAAAATATTGTTTGAACTCGAAGTGATAAAGTCAGAACTTAATTTTATTTTTCATATATAAATGGCTGTTCACTCATATTACTTTAATATTATTGGAAGCAGCACGAATATTAATATTTCAGTTGGAAGGGTTGAACACCGAGCACAGAAAACCCAGGTGACTTTTACCACAAAAGTGTTGTAAAAACAAGGTGCCTTTCAACGTTTCTTTTGGCTATATTAGAGAATTTTGCTGACTCCATTTGAGATGCTTCGTAAGAAATTATAAATCCCAAAAATAACAGTATCGCTGGCAATTAATCCCGCATATGGGGATTTGTATCCCTCATAGATATATTTAGGCTTCATATTTTGTATACTGCATACTTAATGTCTTGTTGAACGTACTGCCAGAAACCCAATACTGATAAGATTTGCCATCAATTTATTACTAAAATGAGCACTCACAAAATGGCATCATTTCAAACATACATACATATATACATGCCAATAACAACCGTTGCTAATTCATTATTCTCTTTGTATTTCTCCTCTTAACTGCACACTGTGTTTTGTTTTTACCACGGAAATATTTGCTTCCCCTCGTCCAAATATGTGTGTGTGAATGCGTGTAATGAAAACTGTCAACTTTACATCGCTAATCAAATCATTGCCAATAAATGCATCGCATACAACCTTCAATGTACAATACACCGCATACACCACTACTATGTTTCCCCGCTACTTTACCTAAAACGATAACACAAACACAAAACGGAAACGGCAAACTTCGAAAAATGGCAACAATTTTCAATTACTACCTGGTCACTAATACCATCGCAAACGCTGCGCTTGATTACGGCATCACAACTTCCCCGCCTCACTCAACGCATAACAACTACATAATTTCAACTGCCATCAGAAGGTATGATGCTACCCGGCATGGGCATGGTCAGTGTTGGCGGTGGCGGTAGTGGAGGCACTGCCGAACATATGGCTCAAGGCAAACATCCGCTTGGTGCTGGTCTTGTCGTACTACAACAACGAGCTGCCATGAATGCTGGAGGCCCTGGCATGGGAATGATGGGGGGGCATGGTGGTGGCTGCGGTGGCAGCGGTAGCATGGGTCACGGTGGCGGTATCGCTGGCGCAACAGGAAACGGTGGCATCGATATGGTCGGCATTGGCATCGGCGCCGGTCAAGGATTCATGTTGGACGATGGACGCCCACCACCACCGCCTCACTCGAGTCTGTTGCACAACATGCCCGGTAAATGGCTAGCATGAACTCAATGCAAGGCATGGCATGGCTGGCTGGCTCGCTGCTGGCTGGCATGAGTAATTGAATGGGCATGAATTTCAGCAGCAGCGTGCAGCCAATTTGCATGACAACTTCTTTTCATTTCCAATTTTCATTTGCAAAATATTTTAAATAGTTTTAATATGGCGTTTATTTTTTTTGTTTGTTTGTTGTTTTTCCAATCATGCGGGATTGTGCGCCTATTCGTTGTTACATTTTTTCCAATGCATTTTTTTGCATTTTGCTTGCGATTCCCCGTTTATATTTGTGGGTTTTTTTATTTATTGATTATATTACTTACTTCCTGAGTTTATTTTCGCCTGTTGATTTCCGACCTTTATATGGTTAATTTGCGGCCACTTGATTGGTGTTTACTTTTTCCTCCACTACTATAAATGGCCTTGATTGATTGCATTTTGTTATCGAAATGTATCTACTTTTATGTGGATATTATGATTTTTTAAATACAGGAATTTCATTTCATTTGATTAAGAGTTTATTTAACGGTTTATTTAAACATCCCAACTAATTGAGCACCATGGGTAATTTAATGGCTGCAGTTTTTATCGGCAAATGGGTTTTGCTTAATATTGAAAGCAAGAAAGGCAAAAAGGTTAATAATAATAATAGCAATGAAAAGCCAGGTATCCTCTCTATAACTCTAAAATAGCAAAATTCAACAGTAATAGACGATTTAAAATTGTATTAAGTCCATACAGATTTTATAAAGTGCTAATTTTTTTTATTTAAGTTAAAAAGTTAAGTCTTATTTAAAAAAAAACCGCCGTAGCCCAATGGGTTGGTGCGTGACTACCATTCGGCATTCACAGAGAGAACGTCGGTTCGAATCTTGGTGAAAACACCAAAATTAAGAAAAACATTTTTCTAATAGCGGTCGCCCTTCGGCAGGCAATGGCAAACCTCCGAGTGTATTTCTGCCATGAAAAAGCTCCTCATAAAAATATCTGCCATTCGGAATCGGCTTGAAACTGTAGGTCCCTCCATTTGTGGAACAACATCAAGACGCACACCACATATATATATATAAGTAATGGTTAAAAGTTATGCATCAATATAAATTGTGGACCAGAGTTTGCGTTAACTACTTCGTAGCAGCAATATTACCGAAAACATTGCTCTGCTCTCGCTTCTACTCCAAACTTCAAAATTTGAGTAATGGAGTAGGTAGCGCAAACGAGCAATTATTTGTTTTACTCCGCTCCAAGCTGCGGAGATACATTGAAAGCATAACCGACAAATTAGGTATGATCAGTATACTGTAGGTTGCAGGTGTCAATGTATTGCTAGCCTATGTTTTCAACATTTTCAGTCCCTTGTTGTTGTCGCATTATGACTCGCCTACCTGCTAAAATTCGTGAAAATGGAAAAAAGAAACGGAAACCATTGAATAACCGGCGAGGGAAGCCATAGCAATAATAATAATAATAGATTTATGTTGTCTGTATGTACTTTCGTGTTTTAAAAGAGGGCATTTGTTTGTAGTAAATAATTATTAATCACTTGATGTATTCCTGGAAATATCCAGCTTGTTTACATTTACACACTGTTGCTGCTTTCTCAATATTATATACTAGACGGAAACCATCTTCAATACCTTCTTAACAATGTGTGTAAGTTTGGTTTAATTCGGTGCTGACACGGCCGGTTAGCGAACACACACAAAAAGTTGACTTTATTTTATATATAAGATTTTTTTCAGTTTGTGTCCGAAAAATCCAAATATCTTACGGAACCCTATTTTTTTCCAAAATAAAATGTAATCCATGTTACTCTTGGATAATGTAGTTTTCGAATGGTGAAAGAATTTTTAAAATCGGTCCAGTAGTTTTTGAGCCTATTCGTTACAAACAAACAAACAAACAAAGTTTTCCTCTTTATAATATTAGTATAGATGTATAATAAATAAAAAAAAACATTCAAATAAAATTCTGAAGTAGAAACATTCCTTTGTTAGCTAGAGTTTAACACATGATTTGACATAGAATCTAATGTAGCGCCATATTCAAAATTTTAGACATATATAAATAATAGATCGGGTAAGAAATAGCCAATATCAATATATACATGTACGAGTAATGGATTTTTTTAACGCAAAAAGTTAGAGGGTTCAAGCACTATAAAAAATATATTTTCAGGTTGTATTTAACCATACCTGCAACCTAGAGTATACTGACGAACGTCTACGTACGAACGCATACAAAATGCGTCTAACAAAACAAAAACGAACACTCCTCAAGTATCATAGCAGCTATGGGAGTAGTAGTAGTGGACCAAAAGTGAGCGCTGGAATACACATGAATAATCTCGCAAGTAGCGCTCCGTCCGATTCTAAGTTTTCTGCTACTACTCCAACTACAGGGAGTACTGAAAATTATTCTTGGCTAGTACTCTGAGCTACTAGCAGTAACAAAACGTAGCTTGGAGCGGACTAAAACAACTGTTCGCTCGTTTTGCGCTACCTGCTCCACTACTCATCTGTTCAAGTTTAGAGTAGTAGCGAGAGTAAGAATGAAAAGTAAAAAGTAGCGGAGGAATTTCAATCCCTACCGTGGACACCCCAAATAGTTTGCAAGATATGCTTTGAACACTTGAGACAGTTGGTCAGCGGCCAAAGAAGCCACTAGATGAGGTTCAAAGAAACCATATGGGTATGGGGTTCAATTGAAATAAAAAATAAAAAAAAACACTTCCATTGCTGTTACATCTGATGTGTAATTTTCTGGCCATTAAAGTTATTGTAAAAAACTTTTTTTTGGTTCAAAGATTTTATTTATTTATTTATTTATTTATTTATTTATTTATTGTCTTTTAATGGATTAAAAGATTAATGGTTCCTATATTAAGAGAAACAAAAACTTTTCACAATCAGTTTCGATAGTGGCGCTCTATCGGAAATGAGAACAACCTAGTTTTCATTAATTCTAAGTAATATTGTTTTTGCCGTATTCTTAAGGCTAGCGTTTTAGAACACCAACCGATTGAATGACATCTTTATACAGACAGCTGCAAGTAAAGCCTGAAGTACAATATATAGTCTGAATGATGTCCACAAATGTAGTTAGCAAAACAAAAGAAAAAAATATCGACATATTTAATTTGTGCTAGGAAAATAAAATATAGGAAAAATTCTCATAAAAAACCATTTGCAGTTCGCAACAGTAAAGGATGTAAGAGCCAATTATATATATAGGTACTTTAATATAAACACCAATAAAACATATAAATATATCGGCCTATATTTGGCCTCTTCTGAAAGACAGTCTCGTTATCACCAAGAACGAAAGAACCGCCAACACCCATTGTCTAAGTTGGTTTTTACAATTTCATTTATTATTTTTATTTATTTTTTATATCTACCCTTCCAAGGACCTTTCTCTTTTGTCATTTGTCTTTGTTTTTGTATTTGCTTGATAATTAAGTTATAATTTTTATAGATAAGTAAGTGCTAAAACTATTCGACTTCAGTTGTGTAATAACTTCAACTCTGACAAAATACTAATGATTACATTTTCTATCTCTCTCTCTATCTCTGTTTCTGTTCATTAATTGCCAACACGGGAAATGTGGATAATACTCAACTACATACATAGATCATGCGTAAAATGCTGATTATTAAAATATCTGAATATTTAAAAGAAATAATTTCATGGGTAATTTCATGATTATTTTATAGAGCATCAATAATAAATTTCGCGTTTGACTCCTGAATAATTACTATAAAAGTTCGAGATGCATATCTTAGCAATTGGTATTGCTGGATTTCGAGGTATTTTAGCGTTGTGCATATGTGCCACTTTCGCTAGACTGCAGCAAAATTCAGGTGCTGGAAAAGATGTAGAGCAGGCTATTTAACCTTGAAATACGAAAACTAAGTTTAGGAAAAATTAAAGTCAACTCTGTAGTTTAACAGCTTAGAGGCGTACCAATACATATAAGAAGAATAAAAACAAAGATGTTCTCTTCCAATTCTTACACTTTGCACTGGTTCTAGTTTTGCCGTATGAGTTGATGAAAGATAGCAAATTTATAAGTACAAAGTACCAATAATACCCGGTAAAAAACTATGTTAACCTATGTTATTATTGTTGTTGTAAGTTAAAAAGCAGTTTCTGCGTTGCGCAACCGAATCATGCTAAAATGCGAGATTTCTGATTGTTGAGTGGTTGGCTATCCAATACTTTTAATAATCAGGTGTTTAAACAATCATCATTACCCCAAAAAAATGGATATTCTCTTTCAATTAGTCCTATCTGTGCACAGTCGATTATGGCCGGTAAGTGGTCAGTGATGAGCCGTGAATAAAGTGTGATACCTTTCCCCCTAATCACCATCGTTTAGCACCGAAAAAGCTGGTACAATGAATTTTTTCGTGATCGCTGTTCGCTATCCGACGAATTCCAGGAAGGAATATCGATGCATCTTAGGTATTAGGATGACGCGCATCAATAAGATTTTGCATGATCACCCTGTGGTAAAACAGAAGTGTTCGCTTTAGATCCCATAAAGTTAAAAAATGCTCTAGAAATACGACTGGACAAAAAGCTTCGAAAATTGGTTCAAACGAGTACAAGAGTATATTGATCATCATGGAGAATATAATTTTCAAAACCAATGGAAAAATGATCAACCACTAATGATAATTATTTCATTGTTAGGGAAGCAATCCTCGTAAAGCTTCGTTTATGTGCAACTCCCTTCGCATGCCAATATCTACTCTTCTCTGAGTTGATCCTGCAGTGGTTGATCATTTGGCTGGTTACCAAGTAAGGCCACAGAACAGTTCCAACCGCATTAGACCGGTTTTTGAACCAGATTACCTTCGTCCTCATTACCCTCAACGCTACAGTATTTGGTTTCCCCACACCTCATATGTTTGGACTTTAATAGTGGGATGAAAGAAATCTCCGTTAGCTAGCCTTCCCGTCATGCGATAGAATAAAAATACCCGAAAATAGAGACTACCAGAGCCTCAGTCCGAAACACGGCGGGTCATTTGCCCAGCTCTGTAATATAAAAAAAATTATTTCCTCATTTATTGTTTTTTTTTTGTCTGAGAAGAGTCATTACTTGAGAATATTATTGATGCTCTAGCAACTTAGTCTCACCTTCCGTTTGAGAATAAGTTTTCTATAATTTTCACACTTATTGGATTTAATTTTTAATATTCATTTATCCTAATCGCTGCATTATCATCTTAAACTAATTTCTCTAATTTCTTAGCCGCTGAAATTGGACGCGCCGTTGAGGAGCTGGTGACCGTTATTACCGAACAGGAGATCGAACAAACGCAACGTCAACAAAACGATGACGACGAGCGGGACGACGATGAAGAGGATGGTGTGAGTGTGGCGACAGCGATTACTGCTAAAACAATCATAAAACCTTTAAAGGCAACATCAAATACAAAAACCAAGGCAACTACCACCACCAACGCTAATGCAACTTCAACGATATTAAGCTAAGAAAATTTTGCAATGCTATTGGAAATAAGAGCGTAACATTTGGAAAATTGATAGTAAAAGTGAAAAAAGTATCGTCAAGAGGCAGCAGAGTGTGCAGGCAAGAAATGAAATAAATTAAAAAAGAAAAGGAATTGCATAGAAATGGAGCGAATATTGCGGAAGATCGGAAATTCTATCACAACAAACAGATACACACAGCTGCATGAATGAATAAGATAAGCTAATTATGAGATAAAGCCAACAAATATCACTGCGTGCAGCAAATAAAATAAAGTAAACATTAAAATATCATTGCAACTTACAGCTAACTTTTTGTTTAGTGCAATATTGAAAAAATTGAAAAAGTTAAAAATATTAACAAATTATAAGAAATTAAAAGTAATACATTTCAGAACATGCATACATATAATTAAAATTGTTTACCAATATATATATATGAAGCAATTAAATATGCTTAATAAAAAATTTCAAAAAAAAATATACAAAAATCGCATACAAGCATACTCACATTCACGTTCACCTACTTATTAACATACAACAACAAAAATGGAATATGTACATACATATATACATACATATGTTTACGAAATAATAAATATTATTAACCACAAAGCTCGAAAATTTGAAGAAAAAGATCCGATTTCGATTAAAAGTTCAAATGACTTCATTGAATTGAGTTGAGAGTTGATTAAAAGCTTATTGTAAAAGCAAACGAAAGGCATGAAACGATGATTGTTTGCTGTTAGGGCTTGGCAATGTTAATGAGTTGCAAAAAAAGGGTATGAAAAACATTAAATCAAAGAAAAGAAAATTGAAGTATAAAAATGTATTCAGAAAAAAGCTGAGCAGAAAAAAAAATATGCGGCAAATGTCAGCATATGACTGGCATGCAACTGAAATACAATAGCTTTTAGTGCGTGACAATGCTTTCATTAATTCTCTGTTAAATAATTACAAAAACAAGTGTATGTATGTATATTTTATCATTACGTTTGGTTTAAAATAAAAATGCTTACTTAATTTGTTTAACATTTTGCAATAAGTTCGGAAAACAAGTAAATAAATATTTTTTTTATAGAAATAGTAAAATATGAACATATCACGAAAAAAACGAAAAGCGCTCCTCAGATAATTACAACAACAGAGAAGTATAGTAGCAAAACTTTATTTCCAATTAAAATAAAATACAATAAAAAACGCAAAAATAAATTAAAAATTAAGAAAAGCAAATGAAATGAAAATAAAATGTTTAATATTAAGTAAACGCACCTTATAATGCTTTGTAATTTTATATGTATAAAAAATTATTAAACTTTTATAAAGTACGCATGTACGCGAAAAAATTGTAAATTTAAATTTAAAGCTTTCCAATGAAAATAGCAACAGTAGTAGATGCAGAAAATGCAGAAAACAGCAATATTTAGTGACTTAAGTTTTTCAGTTCCAAAAAATTAAATATCAAGAATTTTTTTAAATTTTGTTTTGATTTCTAGCATTTCTTAAAGTCTTTCATTGAAAAAGAATTCAACTTTCACACTTTATTTTCGAGAAATTAAAATTCTCATAATTTTTCAAATTTTCAAAAAAATAGACTTCAAACGTCTATCATAATCTCCTATTTCAATTAAAGAATTCCAACATCTTCCGCTTAAAAATATTTATTTCCCAGCAACTCTCAAAATCTTCCACTTGAAATAAATTAAGAATTCAAACATTTTTTCAAATTTTCAACTTAAAAAAAATTCACTTAAAAAATTTCCCAAATAGTTTCTACTTAAAAAATATTCCTACTTTCAACATTTTTAATAATCTTTACTTAATTAAAAATTAAACTTTACATTTTTTCAAAATTTTCCATTTAAAATGTAATTTCAAACGTTTTTCAAAATGTGCTACTTAAAAAGTTAAATTTTTAATATTTTCATCCTGTAAACTTTGTTCTTTTAAATAGTTTATAAAGTTTGTATGCAAAGCAATTATACTCTAAGTTTCAAGTTATGATTTAGTTTGTAAGTTTTATTTCTTTTCTGTGCTTTTAAAAGTTTTCAAATAAATAATTTGTATTTTCATATAACGATTTTACGAAAATGTGAATTTTTTCTTATTTATCTTATTTTTTGTTGCCGTACGTATTATTATGTGGCTTGAGCATGACGCGCCTAAAAGTATGCCAGACGAATAAGAGTACTTACAAAAAGTCTAAATTTTTCAAAAAATAGATAGGCGCAGCGGTTCCGTATACCTGTATTTCATTAGGCCTTTATTTGATACTGAACGCATTTAATGTTGAGTGTGTATACTTACATATATAAGTACAGTATATACTTACTTACATACTTATGTACTCAAACATATTTGCAACTATATTTGCACCCATCTTTGCAAAACTCTTATTTGCGCTTTGTGGTCATCACTTCCATGCTCGTAGTCTTTAGTAATATGAGACTTTTCATTAGCTTTTACGAGTAATTGAACCTTTGATTGGTGCTACATAATGATCAAGCTGATTGCTGTTCAAGCTCTAGTCATCTAAGATGACCACAAATCCGGAAATCAGTCATAGGGAAGCTTGCCTAGCCTGAGTCTTTCGTGGCTTGTGAACAGACATGGAGTACTGCTAAGACACTCATTCTGTTCCAGTGATTTTGCCAATGTCGTAAAACTGTGTTTATTTCTTGTAGAAATACATGAAAAATATATCACTTATCGGCAATTTTGAGCCTAACGCCACAGATCACACGCTGAATTGAATGAAAGAAGAGTTTTTTTAATGGCATTTTCACGCCGACAGACTCCGTACGCTGTCAAGAAGCTTCTCGTCAAGATATCATCTCCCATTTGGAGGCAGCGGAGGACTATAGAGCCTTTCAAGATACACCAACACGGAATGTGCAATAGAAACGGCATATACTGCAATGCTCTAGCAATATGCCGAAAAACAATCCATGAATTATGTGCTTAGAGTAACAAGAAACCCAACAACGAAGTAGCTCGCATGTCTAGCATTCCCTTTAACCAAAATAAATCAATGTATATGTGAATGGAAACAAATGGGTCACCAATCATCTCTATCTGTATAAAATATTTTATATTTCAATGGGCCGTCGTGTCTGTACATTGCAAATGTTATTAACAAATTATTATAGGAAGTGTAACAGAATGTGAAATACGATTTTTAAAAAATTGTATCTGTTTACACGCACTCATTTTCGGAATGGTTGAACTGAATTCGACAGGACTTTCATTAATAAATAGAGGAATATTCTATGTGCTATTTTTTCTTTGTATTTCACTCAAGAAACAAAAAACTTGTGGCGCTAAGTGGCGCTCGCTCAAGGGATTTTGAAAAATGCTATAAACTAATAAAAAACAAACACTTTATAAAGAAGCAACTTTTCAAACATTTCGACTTAATTTCTTACGTAATTTGTTTTGCTTTTTTTGTACCTTAATTTATTGAATGTAGCATAGCATTTCAAAAGCAAACATCCAATCGGAACAGATTGATAACATTTGCAAATAAAAATTTATCTAAAACTGAAAAAACCATACAAATTCAAAAATAAAAGCTATCAAAAAGTACTGCATCAGAGCAACAAAAACGATCATAAATGTACCACCTTTTCTATTCAGACTTACGATAAGATAAAGCATAGAATGACTAAAATATAAATAGCCAACCAACACAAAAATCGTATACACTCTATGAATGAATAAATGTAGATCTCATAATAAATATAATATTTAGTAAATAGTCGAAAATCAACAAGTCTTAATTGAATTCACGTCCGCACTCCAAACCCAATCAGTAAAACTATCGAACTTCTTTTATTGCTTTCGAAATAGTCTTTATATGTATTTACAATAAAAAATCTATCGTATTAGCGCCTTGTAAGAAAGGAAAGAAATACAACTTTAAGCTCAGCAATCAAACCTCCAAAACTGCTTTAAAAATACCAACTTCAAGTCTTTATATTTAAAAAAAACCAAAACTTATTTTTAGAGTAAAACGAAAACTATAAAATTAAAAGTGTAACTGACTAAACAAAATGGAAAAAAACAAAAAAAAAATTACAATGGAAATTTTTAAGAGACTTCAATAATTTTCCAGAAACATAAGCAGAAGAGAACTGAAGAGGCATGACATATATTTTGAAATGGAAGTGAAAGCTTATTAAATGCTAAAATACCCATTAAAGCTCTTGTTATCCTTTTTTTTTATTTCCTACATTAATCATACATCTGTCATACTGACATCTAGTACATTTACAATTAGTTAGGAAAATTATTAAATATATTTCATCATGGCCAGTGCCAAGACCAATACAGCGATTACCTTTTAGGAAAACAATTACATTTTTCATACACAGTTATTTTAGCATACGAGAATTAATATTTAATTTAATAGGTCAATTGGTCGGTTTCGCTTCAGACGTCGAGAAGTTCTTCTTTCAAGTTGTGAGACTGTATTGACTTCTCTATTTTTGTGCTGGTTTATTCCGTTAAAATACCTTGTTTATATCGCGTTTATTTCTTCGTTGATTAATGGTAAGGCGTTTTTCAATAGGTGCGCTTCAACTTTTTTCCGATAGGGAGGGCGAACGACGCTACACACTTGAGCAACGATTGCAAATCGTGCAAATTTTTTATGAAAATAATCGTTCTGTTGCTGCTACTTTAAGAGCATTACGGCCAAAAAACTTCATCTTCAGTGATGAAGCTCACTTTCGGCTCAATGGCTTTGTCAACAAGCAAAATATGCGTTACTAGGCAGAAAGCAATCCACACGTGATTCATGAGGCACCGAAAAAATCACTATTTGGTGCGGTTTACATGCCGGCGGCGTAATTGGCCCATATTTTTGTGAATGGAAATCGAGACCGCGACATGATAAACGATTATTTTTGGCCGCACTTGAATGGTATGGACTTAGACGACATGTGGTTTCAACAGGACGGGGCCACAAGCCACACAGCACACGCTACAATTGATTTGTTGAAGAGTAAGTTCGATGAGCGCATTATTTCCAGAAATGGACCGGTCGAATGGTCGCCGCGCTCGTGTGATTTGACGCCTCTAGACTACTTTCTTTGGGGTTATGTGAAGTCATTGGTCTACAGTAACAAGCCGGCGACGATTTGTGAGCTCAGAGCCAATATTGAACGCGAAATTGCTGGAATTTCGGCCGATTTATGCAAAAGAGTGGTCGAAAATTGGGTTCAACGATTGGACTTCGTAAAACGTGCACGCGGTGGTCATGCAAAAGAAATCGAATTTCATACTTAAATGTATATGTTCAAACTCGATAATAAAAAAAAAAATAGTTGAAAAAGTCAAACCGTTTGTGTTTTATATTGAACGTAGTATGGATGTCATCATTTTTTGTGTACCTGTCCGACACTGTTATTAAACGTAAGATTTTTGATTGTTGTCGCTGTACTTTGTTTATGTGAGTTCTTTTTGCAGTTCCCCACACTTGAAGTCCGTAGGTCCAGATTGGTTTAATGGCCACCTGGTTTACTAAAAGTTTGTTGGAAATATTGAGCTTAGAATTTCTACCTACTAGCCAATGCAATTGTGGAAATTTTTCCTTTATTTGTTTTATTTTCTTTTTGATAAGATCTTTCCAAGTTAATTTTGAGTCCAGATGGATTCCAAGATATTTTGCAGATGTTTCAATTTGTATATTTTTATTGTTGAGCTTAATCGGCAAAGCAGCAATCTCTGTTCTTGTCGTAAATATTACTTGTACAGATTTGTCCTCGTTTACTTTTAAACTCCATTTGTCAAACCACTTCTCTACATTGTTGGTGTACATCTGTAATTTTGTTGTTGCGGTTGAGAGGTTTTTGTCAGATGACAATAAAATTGTGTCGTCTGCAAATGTTGCTATAGTAGAATTAGTTTCGTCGGGGAGTGGTATGTCAGAGGTAAATAAGACATATAGCAGTGATCCTAGAACGCTGCCTTGAGGAACTCCTGCTGTTATTGGATGTATATGTGAGTATTTTTCATTGTATTTAATGTAGATGCATCGATCAGTAAGGTAGCTTTTGATAATTAAATAATAGTCCAGTGGTAATATTGTCCTAATTTTATGCAAGAGGCCTTTGTGCCAAACTTTGTCAAAAGCTTTTGCGACGTCCAAAAATACAGCGACGCAGTATCGTTTATTTTCCATGTCTAAAATTATTTTTTGTGTAACTCGATGTATTTGTTGAATAGTTGAATGTTTTTTTCGAAACCCGAATTGATGATCTGGAATGATGTTTTTCGTGTCAAGTATTGGGATAATTCTGACATGTAAAAGCTTTCCCGCAATTTTAGATATAGTCGGAAGTAGGCTTATAGGTCGATATGAAGTTAAGCCGTTGGGTTTTTACCCGGTTTTGGTAGCGCAATGATTTCTGCGACTTTCCATACTTTTGAGAAGTATTGTAAGCGAAACATTGCATTAAATACGTTTCTAAGGAATAGGTAAGCCTCAATTGGGAGCTCCGTAAGTGCTTTGCGCGTCAGCATATCATATCCGAGTGCTTTTTTATGTTTAATTCGAGATCTAATTCTAATTCTTGTGTGCTTGTTTTTCGTATTTTTGTGATGGTATCAGTATTAACATTACTAATCGTGTCAATTTGTTTATGTTCATCGTTCGACAGGACATTTTCAAAATAATTTCCCAATGACGCTGCCTTTCCATCATTTGTAAAAGCCCATGTGTTGTCATCTTTTCTTAGTGGGGGTTGATGCTATATCTGGTTTTTAAGTTTTTTTGTACACTTCCACAAGGAACAATTTGTGTCACGTGTAGGAGTTAAATTTTTTAGATATTTTTCAATTTCGTTATTTTTTATGTCACATAAACAAGCCTTCAAATATTTTATAGCTAAGTTTAACCTCTGTTTGTCTGTAGGAGATCTGGTTGTTTGCCATCTTTTTCTCAATTTTCTTTTTTCCTTGATTTGCCCCTTGATAGAAATGCCATTTGAAGTGTTTTGTGTGCTATATTTTTGCTGCGGTGTGAATCGGAATCCTGCGTTAAAATGTATGATGCTACGCTCAATGTCTAGTTGTGTTTTCAAAGGTGTACTTAGAATGAGTTGTTGGGAGATGTGTTTTCGATACTCATCCCAGTCAGTCCTCTTTGTAAATATTTGGGGTGTTATCTTCATAGGGTAAATTTTTGATGTGTAGTTAAGTATTATCGGCGAGTGGTCAGAAGATAGTTCATAACTTGGTTTAAGCTTCAACTGGTTATGGTTAATATTTTTTATTATACAGAAGTCCATTAAATCTGAAATTTTTTTAACATCCGTAGGCCAGTAAGTTGGTTCACCCGCACTTATAAACCTGCAATTTTTTTTATGGATTGCGTTAATTAAATATATACCTTTTTTATCAGTCAACCTTCAACCCCAATCAGTATGCTTTGCGTTTAAGCCTCCTCCGGCAATGAATCTATTGTCTAATGTCTTAAAGTAATCATCATATTGATCCGTCTTTATCAAGTGCCATGGTGGACAGTAGATAGAAGATATTGATATGGGTCCATTGTTATCAACAATTTGTATAGACGTTGCTTGGATGTGAGGTGACACATAGGGCAGTCGTTCAGTATGTTTTATGTTTGTTTTGATGATAATGGCTGTTTCTCCATGAGCTTTTCCGTCGGGATGATTAGTTGCTTATAATTTATATCCGGGAAATGTTAAATAACTTTTGTCTGTGAAATATGTTTCTGCAATTAACGCAATATCAATTTTTCTGTCAATTAAAAACCGCTTCAGCTCTAAATATTGCCCATGGACTAACCATTTGCATTCCAGATAAGAATTTTTGTGTTATTACTTTCGCCCATTCGACTTATTTACTAATATTGTAATAATGTTCATCATATTAGTCATTTGGGTGATTAAAGTTTTTATCATGTCTTTGAGTTCATCAATATCTATGTTGTTTTGAGGTTTGATAGTCAGTTCTGGTTCTATTACCTGTGGATTTGATGAGGCTATTGCATCAGCATAACTTATATTTACTTGTTATTACTGTTGATTTTGTGATGTTTGTGTTTTGGTTTGTTATGACTTCCTTTTTGCGTAAAGCTGGGAATCGTTGCATTTTTATGGCTTTATATATAATATTTCGCAGCCTTTGTAATTGACTTCTGACATTTCTTGCATTGCATTGTGCAATTATCCGTTTATGATGTGGCGCCTCAAACGATACGATGCAGTGCATTAATTTGTCTATGTTGTAAATGTTTTTGTTATTAGTATTTGTTTCCAGTTCAATAAAAAATAGTGGCAATGGTTTCTTTGTTGTTCCTTGTGTTATATTAAATATATTTGTGACTTTATGACCTTTTTCTCTTAAGTCACTCTGTATTTCTTCTTGGTCTACAGAAGGATGCATGTTGCGTAATACTACTTTGAACCCCCTCTCATTTTTTGGTTTGAAAGTATGCAGTTTTGTTCCTTTTTGTTTTAGCATTTGATGTATTTGAGTGTACGTTCCTAAGTCATTTGCTTGAACTCGTACTTCATTATTTCTTAGGATATTTAGGACAAAATTGCTATTTGCTATTGCACTTAAAGCATTTTTTAGAGTCTTGATGCATTGCACACCTTGCACATATATTGGTGGTCGTTTATTATTAATATTTTTATTTTTTTCGCAATTTAAATTTTGAGCATTAGTAATAATGTTCTGCCCACTGTTCGCTTGTGTATTTGTTTCGTTGTTTTCATTTTCGTCATCAATAGCAAGAGATGCAAATTTTTTTGTGGACTTTGTATCGCCGCTTAGCCAGTAGTTTGGAAATTTGCTTTGGCTCAAGTTTGTTGTTATTTTTTGTTTTTTGTTGGTGGTTGACAAAGTTGAGGAATTTATAGGTGAGTTCGTGGTCTCTTTATGGGAGGCTGCTCATTTAAAGCGTGAGGTTGTACATTAGAAGGTGGGGAGATGGCAAGCAATGGTTTGGTTGATACGGTTATTGTTGCAGTACTAGTGTTATACTTACCTATGTACTAGTAATGATAATTTGGCAATAATTGCACTTGAGAACTTTTTTTGGAAGCTTCAACTAAAGGGTGATTTTTTAATAGCTATAGGAAAGTGTTTCAAAAAAACACACGTAAAATTCAGAAAAATGCATGAAATTTTTATTTAAATAGATAGTACAGTCCATATAATTTAATGTTTGAAGATTATTTCATGCAAATGTTGACCGCGACTGCGCTTCAAATGGTCCATCCACTTAGTCCAATTTTGGCATACTCTTTCCAATGTTTCGGCCGGTATCTCACATATAAATGCTTTAATGTTGTCCTCCGATGCGTTAATTGAAGCAGGCTTGTCTGAATAGACATGGGTTTTAACATAGCCCCACAAAAAATAATCTAAAGGCGTTATATCGCACGATCTGGGTGGCCAATTGACAGGTCCCGAATGTCAAATAAAATGTTCACCGAACTCGTCTCTCAACAAGTCCATTGTTACGCGTGCTGTGTGGCATGTGGCACCGTCTTGCTGAAACCACATGTCATGCAAGTCAAGCTCTTGCATTTTGGGGGAAAAAGCAGTTGGATATCATTTCACGGTAGCGCTCACCATTCACAGTTACGTTACGATTCGCCGCATCTTTGCAGAAGTACGATCCAATGATACCTCCAGCCCATAAACCGCACCAAACTGTGACGTTTTCTGGATACATTAGTAGCTCTTGCAATTCTTCTGGCTGATCTCCACTCCAAAATCGACAATTCTGCTTATTTACGTACCCATTGATCCAAAAATGAGCTTCGTCGCTGAACACAATTTTTCGATAAAAAAGTGGATTTTCGGCCACCTTTCCAAGAGCCCATTCACCAAAAATTCTGCGTTGTGGTAGGTCGTTCGGCTTCACACCTAAATCCTTTCGCAAAATTTTCCACGTTGTTGAGTAACAGAGGCCCGATTGCCGCGAATGGCGACGCATCGATAATTGATGGTCATCATTAACACAGGTCAATACAGCTGCGATATTTTCTTCAGTTCGCACTCTACGTAAGCGTGTGGGGGGTTTGATGTCAAATAATGTAAATTTGGTTCTAAATTTAGTCACAATAGCTCGAATAGCCGCTTCAGTGGGTCGATTAAACTGACCATAAAATGGAAGAAGCGCGCGATAAACTTTCTTAACAGAGCACGCATTTTTATAATAAAATTCAATGATTTGCAAGCGTTGTTCGTTTGTAAGATGATTCATGGTTAAATTATAAACCAAACTGAAGATGTTTGACAGTGAAACAAAGCACAAAACGTGTGTCAGCTGTTTAAACCAACTGTTTAAAAAGATAATAGTTAAAAAATCACCCGGTATTACAAGAAACGAAGAAAAAGCTCTTTATATTAACTTAAAGCTTCAGTTGGCAAATAAGTGTTTGCTTGCCCATTAACACTTTTAGAATGAATTATTGTATGTAGAAGCAAACGATAAAATGCAACTGAAGTGAAAAACAGAATTTGTCACCGAATCAGCTTTAATTTACTTTTGCTATAAAAATCATCGGATGTTTTGTGCAAGCTTCAAAGCCTCAATCTAAATGAAAAATACAGCTCCGGATGGCTTTAATGCACATGCCAATGGATTATATCATTGACGCCATACTGCCAGATTGAACAGATCGAATGGATCTTGTAACTCGTAGACGCGTCGAACATATGCCGGGTATAGTATTGAAAAAATAAATGCCATGGAATTTCCACTATATTATAATAAAAAAATTAATTCCAACAAAATTTCTGTTTTGCATTGTCATTTGAAGTTCTCAAGCTCTTAAAAAACACACGATACAACTTAACCGCGGGAATTGGCCTAAACACGCTTCTTCACAAGCCCGCGGTGGGCAGAAGGCGACGAAAGGTTGTACCTATATGGGATGTATCTGTTACTGTCTCAAGGAGAAGAGAGGATTTAGAGTGGAATCCTATATTCCTGATAGGTTTGCGAAACAGGAAAGGTGTCATTCTCGATAATTAGAGCTTCATGCATCAAATATTTAAATGCTTCAAAAATGGATATGTGTAAACATATGAGTAGATATTTTACATTAACACACAAGTTTAAGTATATTTTTTAGCCGATTTAAATGCTTGCACCTCGTTTTTTTGTGTTAATGTATTTTAAACGCATCCCAGAATTTCATGAATTCTCTATGAGCCGACTCCGGGCCTGCTCGAGCCATAATCCTAACCAACATTATTCAGGAACGTATTGGCTTGCTTTAAATGTTTAATAATAATTTGGATTTTGACTATTTGGGGAATCACAGTACTTTTTCAAAGATTTAAAGAGGTTGCTTAGATTTTTATCAAAACCGGTTTATTCTGCACGGAAGCGTGTATTTACGATTTTACGAGTATTCAATACTTTGAATGATAAAGCTGCAATCGAAATGGCCCTACAGCCGCAAAAATTTGGCAACTATTTCCCTCTAAATATCTACTATTTATGTAGTTTTTATGAAAAATAAGTAATTTATTTATCTTTATTTTAACTTTACCATCTAAAAATAGAGGTTTAGTAAGAGCTTCTGAAGTATTCATTCTCTTCAATAGAAAGGGCGATGAATTCTGATGTGATGTTACAGGTAGTTTTATTCCTGAAATTTTGTTTTCTCCCCACATAAAGCGAATACTTTAGCAACCCTTTTTAATTTATTTTTTAATACAGAAATTATCTGCTGAGGAAATACTCAAAATACCACATTCATTAAGGAACACTATTTCGCGCGAAGTTAAATACAAATAAATATGTATATCAATATGTATTTGGTTGCATGCATGAATTGGTTTTTGTACCAGTATTTTATTTTCGGTTCGTATGGATTAAGTGATTAATTAAATATGAAAAAATAAGTCAATAGTAAATACGTGCATGTGAACTCAATGTTTCTATTTTTTCTATTCACTGTAATCAATTTCTCAGCAGCCAGAAGAAACCAGTTCGCAAAAAGTGAAAGCTCTTCCAACACTTTCTTGCAATCCTCGATGTTATATTTCCTCGTAGTGGTATTTTTAGCCGAATCACTTCTCGTATTCTTTTCGAGAAATTCATGCCTCTTTATGTCTCTATGAAGGCTACATGAAGGCATCGAAAGGAAGCCTAATGCGAGTATAATGCCCGTGCACATTTTTGACATTTTGACGTCTCATGTGTGTCTATGTACATAAGTATAAAAGTGTATTAAAAACAAAAACTATTTAAAAAAACTCTCTGACAATATTAAAGTATTAATGATGTTTTCATGTATACAAACCAAAATGTATAAAAAATTAAACAATTAAACAAAATATATCATAACAAAAGGAAGGAAAATTCATTGTAAGATCAATACAAATTAATGCGTGAAGAAAATATTTTTTTGTTTTTAACCAATCTTACGGCATATCCAATATCCTAAAGGTACATTTCCTATAGCTTATATATACATGCATATATATATATACATAAATCGGAGATATAAATACTAAAATAATAGATGAATTTTATATTAATAGTGAGCCAAAAATATTCAAATAAAATAACGAATTTAAACGAATTATGAAAATATAAAAAAGCAATTGCAAGATACACACACATATTCATATAAACAAAACGTATCAAATAGAAATTCATAATACCGAATTGGAAGAAGCAGCTGAAAAAACATTTAACGATTTAGAATTCACATATCCAAAAATCTGAGCAGCGTTATAAGCCAAATTTAAAATTTAAAATAACTGGTTAAGTAAAAACAAAAATATAAGTAAATAAAAAAACGAGTTTGATATTTAAAAATTTATAAATTAATAACCCTCGCGTGGTATTTGTTTCTTAAACTTAAAATATACCGTTAGCTTAAGTTTCAAAAAAGGATTCGCCCTGGACCGCCATCCTATTTAAAAATAATGACCCGCATTCTTATTTTCAAACCTCCGCATGCTTTCATCGCGTGCTCAACTCAACTTTTAAAGTTTTAAAAGCAAAGAAATGGTATGAGTTGCCTTTAATTTTGGTTAAAAATGGCGTTAGGGTACTCAAAATAAATATAATGCTCAAGAAATAAAACGGTTTTACGATATATATCATACTGACTAAACAGAGCAACGACAAACCTGGTAGATAGCTAGCACTTGCATATAAAAACAGTTCAAAAATCATTTAATCGAATCCCTTTCATGCTATAAGTAAATCTTTTTTCATCTCAAAGACTCCAGATGAAACAGTACTACCAAACAAGGCATTGCCATAATTCCATAAATAACACTGTGTGACAAAAAAAAAATTAAATATACTTTTATGGAGACCTAGCACAACTTGTGGTTATAGAAAAACTAAACAAAATGGTATAGGAGAAATTTCCAATACACCCCCAAAATCTCATTTTATGGCCATAAAACCGTTTTTCAGTAGGTTGATGTGAAGAATCACTCCTAACTTCGCCAATTTCCATTCGATTTCGAATTTGTTTTTTTAGTTCGAAAGAACAAAATCAAGCCTTTTTGACAGTGTGTTGACAATTTTTCTGAAATGACAACTGACGAGACTGTAGACGGAAGTATTTGGAATTTTTTTCTTTTTTCTCTATTTTTTCAACTTTGACATGGTTTTTAAGATATTATCCGATATTGAGGATTTGTTTTAGTACACTACTGTTACAGTAAATTTAATTTTGCGTCGAATGAGCTATATTTGACTGTAATTGAATCAAAATTAATAGAGTTGTGTGAGTTTTAAGATTTTTTTTTGTTTTTTTACTAATTTGGTATGTAGGCATCGTGTTTATAATGACACCAGAAAGATCCTGAAAATCTGAATTTGATACAATGTGTAGTTCTGAAGACTTAGAACCAGACGGAAAGTACTCTTCATCATCAGATTTATTGCTATCAGTTTGATCATCATCAGCAATGAGTTGAACTTCCTTCAGTTCATGACCGTTGAGTCAATCATATCGTCCAAGACTACGGGGTTCTTAACAGTGGCAACATCAGCATACTTTATGTGCGTTCGAGCTTTATAATGATGACCGTTTACGTCCGTTTTATAAAAATAACAATCATCTGGTTTATGATAAGGCTGATGATGCCACATCATCGGAGAATATTGAGAAATTCGAATTTTCTGGCAACGTTTTGATTTATATCTCTTTAATTTCAATGAAACAATCAATAAAACTTTGACGTTTTAATAAGGTTAAATTATAATAACAAACTTCTTTTGTTAATCAATGTACAGTGTGAACTTTGGTACACTTGGGAGCTTTTTCATATTTCTATTCAAAAAAAAAGTGTGATAATATGTCAGATATTTTCGTAAGTTTTAACCAGTTCTGTTGTATGCAGTGCAGTACATATATACTCCAATAAATATTACGTATCTATAATAACGCATCAAAACACGTCCTTATTCCCATTTAGCGTAAGTTATACCTACAAACCAAATTAGTAAAAAAAACCCACACAACTCTATTAATTTTGATTCAATTACAGTCAAATATAGCTCATTCGACGCAAAATTAAATTTACCATAACAGTAGTGTACTAAAAAAAAATCGTCAATATCCGATGATATCGTAAAAATTATGTCAAAGTTGAAAAAATAGAGAAAAAATAAAAAAATTCCAAATACTTCCGTCTACAGTCTCGTCAGTTGTCATTTCAGAAAAATTGTCAACACACTGTCAAAAAGGCTTGAGTTTGTTCTTTCGAACTAAAAAAACAAATTCGAAATCGAATGGAAATTGGCGTAGTTAGGAGTGATTCTTCACATCAACCTACTGAAAAACGGTTTTATGGCCATAAAATGAGATTTTGGGGGTGTATTGGAAATTTCTCCTATACCATTTTGTTTAGTTTTACTATACCTACAAGTTGTACTAGGTCTCCATAAAAGTACAAGATCACTGTCGCACAGTGTAATCAAACTTTGCTTATAAAAAATGCGAAATACTGCTTAATTTCTTTTTTTTTTGTCATTTTCCCTTTTTTTCAAGCTTTTCATTTATTAGCTATTTTCTTCTCTTAAATAATATATTATTAAAGCTTCTCTAAAACACTACTGCTAGTTGTGCAGATATTTCGATGAGCTAAAGCAAAAACTTGTAGGGAAAGCTTTGAGATTCCTAAATTTGAGTACACATACACATTTTTAAGGCAAGAACTAAATTATTTCCATTTTTTTAAGTCTCTATTTTTTTTTAGCATCTCTTGGGAAAACACCAAGTTTAGCCAGATCGGTTTATTTCTTTGTTTTGGCATTCGTTTCAATCGAGGAAGCCGAGTGATTTTACTTTTCCATCACGACAACGCACCAACTCACGCCTCACCAGTTGTGGTCGCAAAATTAATGGCAAGAGGGTTCCAGCTTGTTTCACATAAACTCCATACTTGGCTCCCTTGCATCTCTCGTACTACTATTTGCTCCGCAATTTCAAGAAATTACTGTGGCGGAAAAGATTTTTCTCAAATGAGGCGGTGATTGCGAAACGAATAATGGCAACGCATTTTGGTGGCTATTTGGGCAAATCATATTACTCGGACGTTATCAAGAAACTAGAACAGGGTTGGACGAAGTGTATAAGCCTGAAGGGAGACTATGTCGAAAAATAAAAAGGGTTACTCCAAACAATTAAGTAGTTCTATTTTTGCACGAACTTTTCAAACATCCTTCGTACTTACATATTTGTATAGTCACAGTAATGGACCTATATTTGCTAATATATTTGTATTCATTATTATTTTAATATGTTCTAAATACAAGACGGCGCAAATTAATCCCTCTAATGGAAGATTTATAATATTTGTAAATGACACTTGTGAGCTATGCAGCTGCAGTATACAAACATACATGCCATGGAACCCCTAAAGATCAAAATAAAGATTTCGCCACTCACAATAGCTTTTTTTTAATTAAGTATAAAAGTCATTCAAAAGCAAATGATGCTTAATTTTGTCCCATCTTGTCCCAGACTTCGCTGCTTTGTTATTACTATCCCAAGAAACATTTTTTTTGGATTAAATATAGGAAAATAAGACTGAAGGTTACATAAGTGAAAACGTGAAAACAACTCTGCTAGTACTCTGGGATTAAGTAATTATTGTATATTATAACAAACAAAACGTTTGATGAAAGCTTTTTACTGAGTCAATATCTTTCTTACTCCAACGCCGTTTTCTTTCTGTGCCAAGGCTGTCAAATTTTCTTGTTCTTTTCCTTCTTCATAGGGGTGCCTGTTCTTTCCTCAAACGTTTGCACTCCGACCAGGCAAATGTGTGGCATTTTCTACCCTCTACTAAAAGTGGGCGTGAACGTTTTCCAGCTGGTTTTATTATAGCTATGTATATGACAAAATTCAGATATAATTTGTGGGGGTGATAAATGTTTCGTTTTCTAACTATTCTCATATGAAATGCACAACATTTTTGCAGTTCGTATACCCATCGTGAAAGCTTTCTTCAGTTACATTTACTTTAAATATTTTTCCATAAATGCCAATAGCTATAAGAAGTTAAAATAATTCGGATAATTTAAGTTTTTCCTACGATAATTGAGCTCTGGAAATATTATCAAGCCACTTTTAATATTTTCCGTAAATAATTTTTATTGAAATTTGGCGAGCATTCTAGAATCTCTTAAAATGTTCTTGGCTTTATCAATTATATTCTGTGAGAAAGCTTTTTGTAATATTTCGCTTAATTTCATCGGTTGCTTTTGCTGAAAACTTGATAAATATAATTAATTCCTCCGTTTATTCTTTTAAAACCACATTTTCATATATTTAAAGCGGTAGTTTGCATTTTTATGCCTTTTCATGATGTTGTGAAAGCTTTCTTCACTGCCACTATTCGAAAGTTTATAGCACACATTTCATTTTTAGAACTTTATTTTATTTTAAATAAGTGTCACAGAACTTGAAGATATTTTGAACCTAGTACGAAAAATAAACTAACATATCCCAACAACAAAATTGCAAAAGTAAGTCTTCATGAAAACCAGTTTTTATATATTAAATAGTGAGTAAATTACTAAGTAAAAAGTTTCGTATTAAAATATATTTAATAAAAGTAAAAAGCACTAAACTCGAAAACAATCAACGATAAATATATAATACAACAAATTTTGTAGAAAATAATTTATATGTACATATATATGAATGGATATTCATTACTTAAAAATGATTTTAGTAGTAAGTAAAAATTGAAAATATAAAAAAGTTATTAAAAACCTTCTTTGGTATCAACGAAATTTAGCTGTATTGAAGAAAGTTTTAATCTAATTGGAAGAGCAGCCAATATATTGTCTAAATTTTTACAAATTGAAATCATTTATTAGCTGAAATACTTAAAAATGGCAATTGTATATGATTTACATAACACAGAGACCCATAACCTCCATTTAAATAAAAAAGAAAATGTATGGAATGAAAAATGTTTATTTGTGGACTCAGTCAATCATTTTTTCAGAGTCATTTTAGGACCATGAAACCATGAGAACTTATGTTTCATCTCAAAATTTGCGTGAAACAAAATATGTTTGTCCAAATGGATCTGGAGTTTTCTATTCCAAATGAAGTAAAAGTAAAGTACGGTTGTTTCCGTTAAATTGAAGAAAAAAATACACTAAAAAACACTGGGCCGAAAAACAGACATTAATGCGGTATAGCCAATGTGAAGAAGAAGAGCTGTAGAATATTGTGACGCGATGGCGTCCCTAAGACCTAATTCGGTCTCAAAATGATCTGGGTGTAAGAAATAAATTAATGTTGTCTTTTATCTGGTACCGCACACTATTTTCAGCTTAGAATCCCCCTACTGAAATTTGTGGATTATTTTAACCCACCAGAAATTTAATATTTTTCAGATTTTTTAAAATAATTGTTAAAATGAGTCTCACTGGTGGGTCCACAAAAATATACACCATTAAATTTTATTATATACTATTAAACTCTTTTATTATATACACAGCTTGGAACCAAATTATGAAAGTTTCAATACACTGCAAAAAAAAATGTGATGATTATTGGCAAAACGAGAGGGGGTCCAATATTATAGCACTTTCTTCTTCATAATTGATATACGGCATTCTCTCTACTTTTCTTTACCGCTGCATAGTACAATTCTGTGAGTAATCAAAAATGATCGAACCACTTTGGTTTTTGCTGATTGTTATTTTTTGTGACATGTTATACTGATTTTTGTTTTTTATTATTTCTTATTCTAATCTCTTACGAATTCCTGAGTTATGAAAACAAATAATGGATCATTGTGATTACTAAACATATCTCATCGTTTTGATTACTAACAATAATCAAATAAGAGCACGCTGGCTTAACCGCTCTAACTTAATGTTATTAAAATTTGTTGTTGGCAAATATTTACAAACTTTTACAACTCAGCGGCGTACGTGTAAGCACAAAGTGTAGGGAAGGAATTAAAGTATCCCTTAAACTCTGTTCAAAAATTGATTAAGTCGCTGGATTAAGAGAAATAATACAAAAACTTCCTTATAAAAAATCGGTAAGATAAGAGCAATAACAAGAAAAGAGAGCCCCAGAAATTTTCAAAATGATATTAGCAATGCAAAAAGAATGACTTATCACAACATTAGATCGTAACATTTTTTCCAAGCTCATTTCAAAGATATAGATCGCACAAGTCCCATACACCCATGCTTAAGGTCATGTACTTGTTGAACTCCGTAACATAAAGATTATATGAGCGAAAAGTCATGACCAAATAACTTCTCTAGCTAAATAAGAACGACATTTAAATTTAAAAGTTAGCGATATGACGATTAGGAGAAAAAAATATAAGCTGGAATATTCAGATCACGTCTATACGTAATATCGTCAAAGTCCAAGAATGCCAAATCAATCAAGCCCGAAGCACACGCCGACCAATCTGAAAGCCCCCGAAGTGTTAATGGAGAGAAGAGGTTGACTTCCATCTGAAGTAGGGTAATTGCAAAAGCACGGAGAAGGTAGTGTGAAGTTGCTTCTGTGGTCAAGAGATTGGGATATTGTATTCGTCGAGTTGAGGGCTGATCGTTTCATTTAGATTGATAGAAGATAAGGCAGTTCAATTCATGCAGTTTTTTCATGGTTTTGATTGACTTGTGAGACGGAGCAGTTGGTCAACAGGGAACAATCGTGGTACCCGCTTTAAACAGAGCTTTCTCATAGTCAAATGCTCATACAATATAAAGCCAACACGTTCTCTTGATATCTTTTTGATGTCAGCTAACTCACGCAACTTCACTTTACGATCATTCAAAACTGTCTGGTGTTACCGCTTCTTTTGACTGCGTATCTCTATGGCCGCGTTTGAAGCAAACCATCATTTTATTGTTGTTTCTGATAGAGCGGAGTCCCCATAACACTTTTCAAGCCATTGCTTCGCTTGAACGGTATTTTCCCTCTTAAAGAAGCAGTGTAGAATTAAGACGCGAAAGCCTTTTTGATTCATTTTTTTGAAAATAACAAGATTAGCGTCACGCTTAGCACAATTCCGCGCGAACTAAAAAATAGAATATCATGAAATTTTAACAGCTATCTTTTTAAGGTTAGTACTAAGTGAAACAGAGGTGAATGCAATAAATGTGTTAGCATCACCCGAGCCATAAATAATGTCCAGATAATATTCCTTCTTACAGTTTGGCCGGTGGCAAAAAGTTAATGGTAGAAGCAATTCAATAAAGACAATCAAAGAAAACTTTTACATAGACATTGACTTTGGCGTAACTTTGTGCGATTTTTTGTCTCGCTCCTCTGTGACTGAATTGGTCTTGGCCTTATTAAATAGTCAGTATTCATGGGGACTAAAATCGGTTAAATCACTTTAACTTGCTCACAAAAGACAAGCGTTGCTATAAAACCAGCAGAAGTATTGATGTAAAATTTGACAATGATATTAACGATAGTAATGTGTAAGTGTTACTAGCGTTGGTGTTTATTGAAGAGATTGGCAAAATTTCAATATGTTTAAGTTATATATATCTATATAATTGGCGCGTACACTCTTTTTCGGTGTTGGGCCGAGCTCCTCCTCCTATTTGTGGTATGCGTCTTGATGTTGTTCCACAAATGGAGGGACCTACAGTTTCAAGCCGACTCCGAACGGAAGATATTTTTATGAGGAGCTTTTTCATGGCAGAAATACACTCGGAGGTTTGCCATTGCCTGCCGAGGGGCGACCGCTATTAGAAAAATGTTTTCCTTCCAATCCATTCGGCTACGGCGGCCGCCAGTTAGAGTACACAATAACCGTTTTGACTTATTTTTGGCGTTCAAGTGGAATTTTGAACTTTTGCTTTTGAGCTAAAAGGCCTGTAGTAGAACTTTTTCCCAAGTATTTTTAAGGTAAATTTTAAACCGCAATATCTCTCTGTTATAAGTATTACCACAAAAGAGACAAAAATAATTATCTGTTGAGGAGTTTTAAAAATGTTCCTCGCTGATTTTTACATAGAACTGCTAAACATACCGCATATCTCTAATGTGATGATCACGTAGTTTCCTATGTTGATTTATCATAAAAATGTGCAATAAGAAGATAAAAATGTGCAAACGTAAACTTTCAAATGCCGATGCACGTATAGTATATTTTTTTATCCTTCTGTCACAATCCTTTGTCGAAGCCTTGTCATTTTTTTGTGTTGTACAGCGTTATCATCAAGATCATTAACAGATAATAGATAATTTTTTAGTGTTGATTACTGTAATTATTTCGATGACGAAGAGATGCCTTTTAAATGAAGCTTCCACCTGGACTCAAGCACACCTTTTATTGGTATAAATCCTGACATCAGTCTTTCAATGGAATAGAAGTTCCTGTTTGAGTGACCCGATTCCCCGATTGGAAAATATGATAATAAATAATTTACAACACTGTCCTTAAAAACTACAAATATTCAAAGTGTTTAAAGTTTTTTTAGATTCGCTCAAATGAGAAAGATTTTCACTTTTCAAGGCGAGTTTCATAGAGAAAAGTCATTTAATTTCAGAAGGTTTTATTTGCCATAAAGGCGGGAGTTGAGCTTCACTCATTTAATCATTCCAGAAATACATATGTCGTCGTTTTCGCAAAAAAGCATTTCAATTTGAAAAAGATATACTTATATTTTTGCCCATGCCACACTTTAAGCATAACCCTGAGGTGCAGGCTAGCCATAACGCGTATTAAAAAATTCTAAAAATGTTGATACACAACATAAATATGAAAGAAGCGAAAAAATTAGTAAATAATATATAAGAATATTATTAGCAATATATGAAAACAAAATTAAAACAAAAAAATTCCATTCATGTTTGTATGTTTGTTACATTGCATATACAAAACTAAAACTAAAATTATACTAAATATAATACCATAAAAAAACACACAGGCAGTACTTAGCAAAATCATATCCTAATCAAATTAATTTACTTAGTTAACAAATAGATGTATTTAATAATTAAAAAAAGAAAACGGAGATAAACGTCTAATTAAAATTAGCGTTGAAGTTTACAAACCAAAAGTTACTCGCATGAAAATAATTGTCGCCGGGTAAAGAACTTAACGAGAATTTTGAAGCAAATCAGAACTTGAAAAAATTTCAACGGAGTTGCCCCCCACTGCACTATCCCTTAGTTAAATTTCCTAAAAGAGAACTAAAAGGTATCTATAAAAAATGACTGCATTAAAATATGCCAGCAAATACATATTATATGTATGTACGAGTATATGTAGTGCATTTAATTAGTGATTCCTATGAAATAAGTATTTTCTATGAAAAATAGTATCTCTATTCAAATATTATATATTGACAGCTGTGCGTTTATGTGAATGTTTTACGAATGTGAAATACATTGATTTCAAATAAGTTAATGGAAAAATGCTGCCAATCCCAATGTAGAGCTGCGTACGTACACACATACCTACATACGTGCACTAACATGTGTTGCATTTTCTAATACACGAACTTAATTATTATATTAAAGAAATTTTGTAAAAAAATAAAAGGCTTTATGTACCCAACAACTGCATCTACATGCGCACATACGCGTGTGTGTGCCCATGTGTGCGTTATTAAGTATAATTCTAATTTTATGTACACCTAAATTAGTAATTTTCTAAAGAAAAAAAAAAGAAAATTTGTTGAAAATACTTATGCACTTAAGTAGAAATATTTTTAAAAACATATACAAACATATACATACATATATATTTCTATTTATGCATACATATATGTAGCACATACGTATGTATATGGACGTACGCATACATATGTATATACTTGAACTATGCATGTGAATGGACATTATAAATTGTACCTATCTTTTGATACCAGACAAATTACAAATTAAACGACGATAAACGAACCAGAGTAAAACAAGTGCATACATACATGTAATCCCACATATACATACATTCAAGCATAATTGACATACAAATATATATAAACCTACATATGAACAATAAATACTACGTTCATACCCATACACATACATGTAAATATCTACAAATACATGCATACATACATACGGAAAACTTATTATGAAAATTTCCAAAGACGACTATCCAATTTAATATCAATTAAAATGTGCAACTCCACTATCAGACACACAAACACACATATCCATAATTCCATCAATATGTGTACATATGTATGTACTTCTATTCTATCAAGTATACTTTTACAGTTACTCATGGCTGAAATGAAATATTGTATTTGAAAGTTCTACGAAACCGAAAAATAAAATAGTTGAAAAATTAGAATTGAAGAAGATTAAAAGAGAAGAGTTGAGATGAGAGGCCGAAGAAAGCAGAAAAGCAAAGCGTCAATCTTTAAACGTAGCTGAGGTTTAGTACATTTTTGCAAGTTCTCCGTAACGGACATAAATAATTAAAAACACATATGCAAGTACATAACATCACATACATATTAGAAGAAAACATAGAATTGCATAACAATTTAAAAACAAAAATAAAAACAAGTTCTTAATAAAAAATTTATATTAAATATTACTATTATTATTGCAATTAAATTATACACTAGAGCATATACATTTATAAAATTATACATGCATACATACAAGTACATACATATATACCGCGACATACTTATACTAAATATATTATATACATATATACATATTTACCTACCATAAACATATTCACTTTATATCGTATGAAAGGAAAACAAAAGCAAAAAACCAAAAACCAAGAAAAAGCAAATTGCATGCATACTTACACAGATAACAACAAAAATGTGTCAGAAAAAAATATGTAACAGATGATTAACAATATGCATTCACACTCACATATCCATATGCATCTTTGTATGGCGAAATGGATATGCTAAATTCCACACTTTGGTGCAATAAAAAAAAAATAATTACAAGTACATAAATACTAACGAAATAAATAAAAGTGAAATTAAATTAAATATTTGAAAAACTAGAGAATTCTTAGATTTTGTTTGCCTTTTTGGGGGAAAAAAGTAAGTAATTTGCAGCGAATTTTGCGGCCGCTATAGCCGAATGGGTTGGTGCGTGACTACCATTCGGAATTCACAGAGAGAACTTAGATTCGAATATCGGTAAAACACCGAAATTAGGAAAAAGTTTTTTCTAATAGCGGCAAGCCGCCGAGTGTATTTCTGCCATGAAAAAGATTCTCATAAAAATATCTGCCGTTCGGAGTCGGCTTGAAACTGTAGGTCCATCCATTTGGAGTCAAGACGTCAAGACGCACGCCACAAATAGGAGGAGGAGCTCGACCAAACACCCAAAAAGGGGGTACGCGCCAATTATATATATATATGTATATATATATGTATATATATAATATATATATAATTTGCAGCATTTACATGAATAAAATCATAGAAATAAGTTTCTATTTGCAGCGGCTGCCACTGACGAACCTTCGAGGGTATTTAGATTTTTAATTTGTGTTTACTACTAGCCAATTTTATGGTATGTAATATATTTATAAAAATTTGCCACATCATCTCCAGATAGCCAAATTCGAAATTTGAAAACAATTTACATTCGTACTGTCATCCGGTAGCCTAAACGCAAACCACATCCCTCTCAGACAGTTTCTTGAAATTTTTTCACCAACCTTTGAATTGTCGACACATTCGGGCGATTATTTCCACAAAAAAAAAACCAATTTTACGACCTGTATGGCTTGAATAGACTCACGACGTGACCAAATCATAATTATATAGAGTGGGCCATGTAAAATTTGCTTTTTGAATCGGCTATAAAAAAAAAACTAATCAATATTTTTTCAAACTTTTTTTTTATTTTGAAGATTGAACATTGTCATTTATTTATTTATTTATTTATTTATTTATTCATCAATTAAAGTATAACTTAAATAGATTACTAATATTAAAGCTTAAATATAATAATTATATAATAACAATACTGTGAGATACATTAGTCACAATTCAAAAAGTGTATCTCCAGATTAAGTCTTGATTTGAAAGTCTCTCGTGAGTTAGAGAATATATCCAAATGTTTGCATAATTGGTTAGACTGTCTTATACAACGTGTGAGCGGTTCATTTCGACTAAAATTGGTCTTGTGATAAGGTAAATGGAAAATGAATGAAAAATAATATCGTTCAAATGACAGCCACGACTGGCTTTACAGTAGGCAATTCGCTCAACCCAATTTTTAAGCACATTTTCGATTGTTTGGGCTCCAATTTCATGGATGGCAACTTCGATTTCGTGTTTTAAAGCACCAATCGTCTCTGGATGGTTCGCATAGCATTTGTCCTTAACGGCTCCCCACAAAAAATAGTCAAAGGGTTTTAATCACAACTCCGAGGCGTCCAATTGATATCGGAATTTCGGCTGATTATTCGGTTTTCAAAAACGGTAGCCAAAAGTTCGAGTGTAACTTTGGCAGTCTGACAAGTTGCACCGTCCTGTTGAAACCAATTGTCGTCCATGTCATCCTCTTCAACTTTTGTAAACAACTCGTTGAGCATATCACGGTAACGCTCGCCATTTACTGTAACCGCGGCTCCTCGCTCATTTTCAAAAAAAATAGCCCGATGATGCCGCCAGACAAAAAACCGCACCAAACGGTGACTCGTTGTGGAGTACAGTAACGTGTGGATTTTCTGAGCCCGAAATCCGACAATTTTGCTTATTGACGTAGCCACCAATGTGAAAATGAGATTCATTAGAAAAGAAGAAGAAGACTCACCACTTTGGAAATAGGTTTTCAATATTTCCCAATTTTGTTCAAGCGTATAGCGTCCCATTTCGTAAATGTCAAACCTTTAAGTAAATTATCAACACATTTGACATGTCATTTGTGTTACCATTCTCAAAAAAATAGGTGGTTCAAAAAGCAAACGCTATATGGCCCACCCTGTAGTTTTTTCAAATCTACTAATGACATTTTACTGTCAAAGTCGTCAGTAAGTTTCACATCAACGTCAGAATTCGTCGAAAAATGTTATCGTGAGTATACCTTTAGCCACTATTCAGGCAGACTGCTGCGATGTGATTATACAACCCTATAAATATTTGTATTGGCTCGAGAATTGAAACCAGAAGATCATAGACAACTCCATGAATTCGCTAGTTAGACGCTGGCAATGTTGGTTTCCGTTGACGCGAACATAATCCACAAGTATTCGACCTAGAACGATTGTATCCATAACGATTGTCTACTTGGTGCGGTTTAGACCTTTCGACCTAGTCTTTCGAAACGAGAAAGATACACAGTTAGCGTCAAAGGTCCTCGGTAAAGAGTACTTAACGAGCTTTCTGGTGTCAGAACTCGACAACAGTGATATATCCCAGGTGAGATTCCAAGAAGATGGTTCCCCGTGCCATGTAAACGATGAGCGTTGCGAACTTTTGAAGGAGAAGTTTCACGACTGAGCCATCAATGGCGGGCGCGATTATGTAGCGTTAACTCTCGATTATATTCTCTGAGGTTAATGTATGTAGTTGACCATATGGACTAGCTCCAAGCCAATGGTCAAATTACAAAGCATATATTAAACCAAGTCATCAAAAATTTAACCGACCCTCTCGAAGCACTGCATCGGAAATCAAGGCAACTATTTGAGTGATATGCTATTGCACATAAGAGTTTTCCAATAACAGGTGTTATTGGTGAATGGATTGCGCTATCGAGAGATGATTAACAATTTTTTAGGGCCGGAATTGGATGGTATTGATCTGGACAACGTTTATTTTCAAAAAGACGGCGGTACGTGCCACACAAGCAACGAAACGATTGATATTTTACGGGAAAAGTTTCCGGAGCGTGTTATCTCTCGAAGAGGTGATCACAATTGGCTACCGAGATCTTGTGATTTAACACCTTGTGACTTGTTTCTTTGGGGCAACGTGAAAGAGAGGGTCTACGCCAACAGCCCAGGGTCAATTCAAGACCTCAAAGATGGAATTCGTGAGGCTATCGAGGACATAGGGCAGCCATTTTGCAATTCGATTATTGAAAATTTTATGAAAAGGATATTGTTCTGTAAGCGTAATCGTGGTGGTCATTTGCCTGATGTTATTTTCCACTATTTACGGCATATCTTCCTCTTTATCATGAAATAAACATCTGATCAAGGACATATATTAAAAAAAAACCTTTTTCTTTGAAAATCAAAATAACACCTCTGTTTGGTAAACCCTATAATGGCCTAATGGCTTCAAAATGAAGCCAGAATCGTTTTGATATCTCATACAGTTGTCCTTATATTTAAGTTTCTTTTGCGATAGTTCGTATATGATCACCCTATACAAGGGAGTATCCCCCTCTAGCTTCGAATTATATTCATGATTCCATCATAAAAAAAATTAGAAAGCATGTTCCAACGTGTAACTTTTCCGGTCACCAATGTCGATGTATGACTCGATTATGCCCCCGACTTATAAACCCCACTAAATTACGTAATTTTTTAGTTTTTGTGGATGGTGTGTGGATTAAATGTATTAATTAGCTTAAATTATGTCGAATAGTTATCTCAGTTGTGAGATTATTTTAGCCGTAATTTGCTGTTTTGACACTAACAACTAATTCTCCCTCGAAATCTTGCTTTCAGTTGAAACGATACCTCCTGGAACAAAATTAATATATCTACGTTCAAAAAACGAGCTATTGCGAATTAATATTATATATAATATTTCCAGCACGAGTGTTGCGTTACTCACAGTATATTTTAATAACAAATTTTTATCGAAGCTAAGCACTCACCGCCTTGTAAAAAGTTCCCTGAATTAGATTGGTTAGCGACACTCGGGAAGAAACTATTCAAAAACCGCAAAATAACATTCTTACCGCAGATAATATTAATATAGTAACTGGCGATTAATAAAGGATCACTTACGAGAACAACAGCTGAAACCTACACAATCGCTAAGAACGACTTAATGGCCAAAAGGGTTTTGTCGGACCTTCACTCTCAAGAACTGACTAAATTTAAGCAGGCGATCGGCCAGAAGCCGCTAGAACGGGGTAATAGAAAGGATGGCATGTTCCATCGAAAAATGATAGAAAACGTTTTTTCTAATACCAGTCACCCCACTGCAGGCAATGGAAATCCTACGAGTGTATTTCTGCCATGAAAGAGCTCTTCATAAAAAAACACATGTGAGACGTCATGGGATGCCTGGCAGATGTGAAACATCATGTGTGTACAAGTAATATGCATAAAAGATAATATTATTACAGGAATTAAATATAGCCTAATGAAAAAAATGAAGTATAGTATTACGAATTTCTTACAGAAAATGGTAACTTTATTTAATAAACATTTATTTACATGTGATATCAAAATTCGATATTAATATCAAGCCACAATTTATATATTTTCATCTGTGACTTCAGTAATAGTTATATTCGATGTTTCCTCTGCCGGTATTACTGTGACGATTGGTCGATGATAACTAAAGTACGTGACAAAAGTACTGGATGAAATATTATCAAGATATCTCATAAATACAGCATCTATTGTTGTTCCATATTTGGTAGTAGATTCTCTTGGATTGTTGTTGATTTGCAATTGAAATTCTTTTTGAAGAAATGTCATTAATGGCATTGATTCAGCTTTTGCAAAATTTTCATTAAAATCTCCAGCTAAAATTAATGGTAGTTTATGTTTATTCGTATTCGTAAAATATATATATGTATACCTTAGTATAGCGTGGCGACCCGTCCCCACGACAAGCGTCGCCACGCCAACGATTCGGTTTACAAGTGAGCCTATAGATGTTTCACATCCAAAATGACTTTGAATGATGAAATGTTTTGAATTTTCAGGTGGCGCAAAGTTAATCATCCAGTTTTGTATTGGAAAATTATTAAATAAAGTTAAAAAAAATTAAATAAAAAAATGACTTTGAGTGATGAAATTTTTTGACGTTTCTGGTGGCGCAAAATTAATTATCCAGTTTGGTATTTGAAAATTATTAAATAAAATTAAAACAATATTAAATAAAAAAATGATTTTGAGTGATGGAATTTTTGAATTTTCAGTTGGCGCAAAAGTAATCATCCAGATTTGTATTTGAAAATTATTAAATAAAATTAAAAAAATAATAAATAAAGAAATTATATTGAGTGATGACTTTTGACCTTTACGCCCGCCATTGCTTGTCTGTTTTTATACAGCAGCTCTACACTTCACAAATTTCAATTATGATTGACGTACTGCACTATTTGTAAAAAATATAGATAATCCGATAGCATTATGATAATCAAAATGTGTCTTTAAAATATGCCTTCCTCCATAGGCTTAAACTTTTATTCAATTTCAACTTTTGCTCATTACAAGCTGGCATATCTCGAATTTGCTATTAAATAAGTTTGCACTTTTCATTTCGAATTAATAAAGCAATAAATTTGGCATTGCAAAATAGTTCCACTTGGTTTAAATAATTGAGTAATGAAACTTCTTTCTGCTGTGGCTCTGCTTTCTGTGACCTTTTGATATTTTTCAACTCAAACACTGACCTTCGTCATTTCTAGCCAGCCTTCCAGTTTCCCATGAATTCTCTGTAATCGAATTCCTATTATCTAAATAGCGAACATTACCGAACACATTCAAAAACACATAACGCACCAACATTTACTAAGCACTCATGAGCATCCAACTTGCCGCTCTTTAGCAACTCTACATTTGTCTCTCTAACATGGCACACATACTAACACACTTTAACCCACATCATTTGTGAGTTGTTCCTTTGAAATTGACTTAGCACTTCTCATACTACTACACATAAATACTACTACACACGGCAAGCGTCGCCACGCCAACGATTCGGTTTACAAGTGAGCCAATAGATGTTTCACATCAAAATCTGCCGTTTGGAGTCGGTTTATAGGCTTAGTGACTGTAAAAGACTCACCTCAAGAGAGGCCTGTGAAAATGAGCCTTCAAACGGACAAAAACTATCAAACAAATCCGCGCATATTGGATCCAAATCGGCTAATTCTGTTTATGTAAATTTCATCGTCGAAATAAAGCGAAAAAACGCCAGGAGCATTTTATTAGGCCTACCGTGGTTTGTGGAGGCTATTTCTATGAAACACCTTCACTTTGTCACGATGTCATACGCCTCAAGCCCGACCGTAAATAAAACTAACTGAGCGATTATCCTTCCTATAATATACAAATTGTACCAGTTTTATTTATTTGTATGCATGTATGTATAAAAAATCAAGGTCGTCAAAATTAAAACTAATGCTTAGAAAACAACAACACACACGCTTTCGAAACTAATTCTATCGTTATGCTTACATTGTAATCTTATTCGCTTGTAATTGAAAATACGTAAGAGAGCAAAAAGGAGAGAGAGAATAAGAGGGAGAGTATATATGTATGTACTATCCTCGTATATATATATGTACTACGTCCTTTCATCGATACTCAGTATAAAAATTATTTATTTTTATATGTATAGGTATAAGTAGTATACTGAATGAACCGTTACTTGCGATTATGATTATGGTTATGATATAATATATATGTTTGTTGTGTGCCAGAGTAATAATTAAATATCATAACATCATAAAAAGCAATCAAAAGCAATAAAACGGATGCGCAAAAATACAAATATTTATATGTTCTTATATGTAAGTATGTGTGTGGGTACGTATAAATATGTACATAAGTATATTAAAAAAGATAAGAGGTAGCTGATAGACACAAGCTGGAAAATAATATGTATAACGAATAATGAGTACGAGTATTTGCATAAAATAAATCCAAGTAGTCGCCTTCAACGATTTTTCAATGATTTCGTGTCCTTCGCCATACTTTTAGTGCGGATAGTAGGATCCATGATGCGGATCAGTGGCGAGCGGATAACTGGCATAAGCACTACTGTGTGCCAAAGCTGGATAGGCTGCTTGGAAATGTGTGCCAGCTGGTACAGCAGGCAGTGGAGCGGGAGCGGGCACAGGTGCTGGAATGAGAGCCGGTGCGGGTACCGGTGCAATAGGATATGCAATGGCTGGTGCCTTCACAGACACTGCAGGACCAATCAGTGCGGGTGCTATGGGTGCGGTCTTGTAAGCAATGGGTTCCTTACGAACCACGGCATTGAAGCCATTATGTGGATCAGCGGTATAGTCAACAGTACGTTTAGTGCCATCCGGATCAACAAGTGAATAGCTGCCCTTCACCACATCACCATGACGGGTCTCGTGTTGGCTCTTCAAATCGCCAGTATAGCCATCTTGAATGTCATAACCGAACGAGTATTTCGGTGCAGGATCATAAGGTTCCGGTGCTGCCGGTTTGAGTGCTGGAGGAAAATTTATAAAAGAAGAAATTTTTATACTTGAGTGTATTTTCTTGGCATGAGTAAAAGAAGAACTAAAATAAAATTTTCGGAATAGCTTACCAGCTGCTACATATGGCACTGGAAGTGGTCCATTTGGTGCTGCATAGGCAGCATAGCTTAGCGGCCCGGGGCCATCATGTCCATGCGGTCCATAATGTCCAGCATAAGGGCCAATAACACCGCACTGATACAGTGCAAATGTTGTTGTTATAAAGAGTATCTGTAAATAAGACATTACCACATGGAATATACTACTTGCTTGAATGAGTTGGGGCTTAATTTTCTTCCCAACCATAAGTATGGAGTAAATTGAGCTTCTGGTTATTATTTCGTTTGCCTTATGAAATACCCTTATGGCATACCCCAGCCATTCATCGAATCAACCAGTTCTTCCCATAAGAGCAACACTTTCCAGACTCAGGCTTTCAAATGGTCATTAGCTGCACCTCAAAGTGCGCGCTAAGAATCCTTACGAACTGTCAAGCTTAAATAAATAAAGTCGTAAATGAGCTATGATATCTACATGGAAGTTTCAACTATATTGTATGGAGCATTTGGCTAAACTTGCTGTTGTGCTAAAATATGCCACGCATGCATAAACTCATGAAACTTTTAAACAGTGCATTCAAATGAGAATACCATATAGGATTTAATGAGAAGCACCATTTTTTTCCAATTTCAATACCAATGATTTTTCAAATTAAAAAAATTCTCAACGAGAAAAATTAGTTTTGAACATGAGAAACCTTAACATCTATAATTTTTTCAAATATTTGCGATAAATTGGAGTTTGCAGTTAGATTTTGCTTATGCCTGAACCCTTTCAATACGGATTTTTTTAAGGGGAAAAAATATTTAACCATGAAAAGTTATTACAAGTGATCTAAATAGTATGTCCTCTTGTTTAAATAAAGAAATTGCTTCTAGGAATTGAGAAAATATCCTGGGAAAACATTGTCCCACCCGTAATGAACACTCAGTAGATCTATAATTGTCGTTTTTCCAATTACTGACCTAGCACGTGCTACGATTTAACTACGACTGCAAAACATGTGTAGAGAAAAATACAAAGTATAACGGGCCATATATATGGTATATCTCGTAAAAAACTGATGGGAAGAAAATACACAGCGATGCAAAGAAATATTTGGCATTTAGTAAAACGAAAACACTCATTGGGACGTATGTGTCCCGTTAGTATTGAAAGGGTTAAAGATTTCTCAAATGGTGGGCATTGGTTTTAGTGTTTGTTGGCTTACAATTGGACTCAATAGAGTTTCAGGTCAAAGTGCATTTCGATATCTATCGTATTGCCCTGCATTTGTGCCACTACTACCGCGACTTTGTTTTGTGTAACTCTATATTCTAAATCAATTTTTTTTGTTTCTGCTTATAATCAGTCAGCCAGTATTTAAAATATTCTGTAGCAATCTGTAACAACTTCCATTTTAAACAGAAACCTAACCTTTAACAACCCACAAGTGTCTTCCGGACACAATTTAAATAGTGTAATTGATTTAGACTTAAACGTAAAGCAACAAACTTAAGAGCAACCTGCAAGAACGAGCTTTAATAACTTAAAGAGCTTTTGCTTTTGGGTTCTTATGTTGTGTAAATTAATAGCGGTAAGAGAATTATGCTATCAATATACCATTAAAAAATTTTATGAGACATGTTTTTTGCATGAGTTTTTTTGTTGTAACGTAGTTTCAGTTGGCCCATTTTCAAGGTTGTTTATTTATTCTATTGTATTAAACTGAAAAAATCAACTAAAATATAAAAATATAAAACATTTGATTAAACGAATTTATTTTGCATCGGAAACACTGCACAACAAATTATAAAAGACGATTTGAAATCAACAAAAATGGGCTTTTGCATATGATATATAAGAAGTGTTATCTAGGGTTGATATCATTGTTTAGCTAATGGGGAGCAGGTGATTAGGTTTAGAGTTAAAATAGAATTACAGGAGGTAGGGATTACTTTTTGTTAGGAAGAAAAACATATGAAAAATTGCGTGCTTTTATTTATTTGATAATTTTATTTATTTTGATATAGTGCACGTAAGCTGATTTGACAGCTTGAGTAAATATCTTTAAGTTCTTACGTTACTTAAGTAAGTTTACGTTTAGAAAAATTACACTATAAGTTTATTTGTATATACTACTGTGGGCAAAAAGTAAGGTTAATTTATTTGTCAAACTTCGCGGGATTAAAATTTCGCTCTAGTTATTTTTTTCATGAGTTGGCAGCACTGTTAATAACATCTGGGCCAACTTTCATGTGATTGTCATTATCAGTAATATATTTACGCATGTGTTTACCAAACGACCAAGAGTGCATTTTTCGATTTTTACAATGTCTGATTTGATTGAGCAGAATGAAATTTCTTGTTTGCGGAATGAAATTTCGGCTACGGAAACGTCTAGCCTGTTGCAGATGGCATTTGGTGATTCGACCATGTCGCAGAAAAATGTTTATAAGTGGTACAAAAACTTCAAAGAGGGTCGAGAACGTGTTGATGACTTGGAGCGCTCCGGACGACCATCGACGTCAACAGATGACCAACACGTCAATGAAGTGAAGGAGTTAGTTCTCAAAAATCGTCGGTTGACTGTTAAAGACCTTACTGATATGATCGGAATATCAGAAGGATCTGTGAAAACCATTTTAAAATACCATTTGGGCCTACGAAAAGTCAAATCTCGTTTGGTACCGAAAACTCTCAATTTCTTGGAAAAAAGTCGTCGCGTTGATGTGTGTGAAACAATGCTTTCAGACTATCAGGACAAGCTCAAATGAATCATTACGGGAGATGAGACTTGGATTTATTCTTACGACCCTGAAACAACCGACCAATCAAGCGACTATCGTGCTGAAGGCGAGGCCAGACCGAAAAGAGCACGTCAAAGTCGTTCAAAAATAAAGGTCATGATGACAGTTTTTTTCGATTTTCGTGGTGTGGTGCACTATGAATTCCTTCCACCTGCCCAAACTGTTAATAAGGAATATTATTTGAGCGTTTTGCGTCGTTTACGTGAAGCAATTCGTCTAAAAAGACCAGAATTTTGGGCCAACAACTCTTGGTTTTTGCATCACGATAATGCAGCGTCTGACACTGCACTCGTTCTTCGTGACCATTTCGCCAAAAATTACACGCCGTGTTGCTTCTGGCTATTCCCAAAACTCAAGAGACCTATTTGGCATGTTACGGGGATTGGAATAATCGTTGGCATAAGTGTGTATTCCATCGAGAGGGGATTATTTTGAAGGGGATGAAATTGATTTACAAGAATAAATAAAGATTTTTCATTTTACAACCAAATTCACCTTACTTTTTGCCCACAGTAGTAAAGCTGAAAACTAGAAATTAAAATATTTTGAACAGGACTAGTTTAATATCTATAACATATGAAGAAGTATATTAACTCACTAACCCATAATTAAGTAACACAAAGATTAAAATATTGAAGTACCTAATTCATAAATATATATTTTTTTGATCCGAAATTTTTAGTTCTCGCAATACCTGTAAATGAATTACTCATATGTACGCAAAGATTAATACATTGAAAATGTCTGACTTATAACTAACATGTTAAGATGTTCAACACATTTTTTGAAAATAGTTCCAAGCAAGACTCAGAATTAATTCTTAAAGTGGCAACTAATTCATAAGGCATTTACAAATCGTATTTACGCAAGTTGCAGTTTCTAATATAGGCCATGTGAAGATATAGCGCGAAGGTACTTTTGAAAATAATTATTTAATTGGTCTCACAAGGCAGCATATTAGGTCCAATCCTGCACCTAATTTTTCACACGATCTGCCAATCACAAATGGTGTTCTAACCAGTACTTTTGCTGATGACACTGCTACTATGACGACAGCAGCAGATCCCCCAAGAGCCTGCCATAATATAAAATCTCCAAATGATTCCGGTGCTGGTGCTTGAAAGTGAACGAAAATAAATCTTCACATGTTACCTTTGCCACGAGGAGAACCACCTGCCCCCAAATAACTTAAATATTACCTCAATCCCGAAATGTGCTACTGCCAAATATATACTTAGACCTCCATTTGGATAACGGCTTACATGCAAAACGCATATCTTTTCCAAAAGGAAAGCCCTAAGATTATTATTTTGAAATATTTATTGGAATCCAGCACCAAATTCAAATGAGGCTCAGCACCAAACTCAAATTTAGAAATTCTGCAACGTTTCCAGTCCAAGACACTACGCACCCTGGTAAACGCCCGGTGGTATGTGACGAATGTCGAAATTCATCTAGACTTAAAAATCCCTTTAATAATAGAGGAAATAAAAAATGTAACTAGCAAATAAAGAGATAGTATTCAATCACCAAAGGCACTACCTTCTACTCTCAAGTCCGCATTGCGTGTCTTTCTAAGGTTGAAAAGCAAAACACCGATCCAGCTCATCTAAGAGCTACATACGCAAATATAAAATTTGTTTACTAGAATGGATATTTCACAGGAAATATACCTTTACTACTCGGCCGCCGTAGCCGAATGGGTTGTTGCGTGACTACCATTCGGAATTCACAGAGGGAACGTAGGTTCGAATCTCTGTAAAACACAAAAATTAAAATTAAAATTCTTCTAATAGGGGTCGCCCCTCGGCAGGCAATGTCAAACCTCCGAGTGTATTTCTGCCATGAAAAAGCTCCTCATAAAAATATTTGCAGTTCGGAGTCGGCTTGAAACTGTAGGTCCCTCCATTTGTGGAACAACATCAAGACGCACACCACAAATAGGAGGAGGAGCTCGGCCAAACACCCAAAAAGAGTGTACGCGCCAATTATATATATACATATATGCAATATATACCTAAATCTATGTCACTTTTTAAATGAATTCAAATATTTGTAAAAGGCATTCCATGAATTAAGTATCAACAGAGTACAAAATAAAGTTTAAATAAAAAAAAAACTAACTGAAAAGTATTTTAAAAAGATGAGGCATATATACATAAATAAACTTCTTCAAAAACATGAAAGACTTATCTACTAAACTCCATAAAATAAGCAGAAGAATTGTAATATCCATAAAGAGTCGTGTTTACGAAAAATTAAAAATATTATCATAATTTTGTAAACTTCCGCTTTTGTCTAATAATACTAAAGCATGTCTGCGAGATCAAAAAACTACACCTATTGCACATAAAATTTACCAACGAAAAAGCCACTTTACAATTAAAAATTGCATATGTTCTCGAATTGGTGATGAAGAAGACTTTTACTGATTCTTTAAATGACACAAAGATAAAATTCCATTATTTCAATAAGATTTTATTTCAAACCTTTCATACTCTCTTACTTAAAAAGATTTATAAATTATTCCTAGATTCATATCCTCTAGTCCCGGAATTATCATATGGGCGTAATCATCGATGTTGCATCCCTCCCACAAGTAGTACTATGCCAAAACCCATCATAAATGCGCGCTGTTTGATCCAAAATCAATGAAGTAGAAAAGCTCTTTTCTTAAGAATAAGTCCAGTACTTAATCGACGTAATTTTTTTCTGTTCTTGAAAATTAAAAACAAATGGATTAAAGAAATGGCGGATACTAAAGCTTACTCCTAAATTTAAAAGGAAGCCCCCAAAATTTATTGCTTAAAAAATTTCAACAAAAACCGAAACTCTCCGATATAGCGGTATAAACTTCATTCAAATCCACGGACTGGTCCTTAAATTTCAGTGAGCACCAGTTCCGAAAACATGGCTAACGAGGTTACAAGTGCCTTTTACTAATATTTGTCAATTCTGTTTGAAATGCGTCACTTTTTTGGAAGTTTCTCAGAAAGTGTGGGGCTATGATTCCATGTCAAAATGTGAGGTATGCTTTTATGATGAGTCAGCAATGAGATATGTATGATATTTCAAAAATATTCAGATAATAGATATACGATTTTAAGTCGGATTGTGGAATACGCGCTTTAAATACATACATAGATACATAATTTGCTTTCACCATACTCACGCACGAATACATGTTTAAATAAATCATTTGTAACTTCAATTCACTTGCTTGGATAATAAAATCTAGTATATGTAATTTGAGGGCACCTTTAACATCAACATCCTGCCACAGCTTGTCGATAGCCTTCGATCACGCACAAGTCCTGTCCAATTCCGTCGATAAAACGCGCTCAATACGCGTTCAATTCGCAAAGGCCTTTTTCGTCCAGGACGTGGAAACACTAAAATGCAAAACTGAGCACAAATCGAAATGATCGAATAAACAAAACAAGCCAACGGAATTTTGTGAAAAACGTTAACAAACCGAAGTGGCAACGGATGCGGCGCTCGATATTGAAAGACTGTGAAGCGAGGCAAATGGTTCTTGACTTTTATATGCAAGTACCGCATCTAATGTTAACACTCCAACCAGGCGGGAGTAGTGAAGCAGCGGCAGCTGAAAGATATCAATGCGCACGGCAAAAACATTAATAAAAAACACGAGTGTTTGCAACAAACACATGGCAATGCGCAAAAAGTGGTTATAACAACAATAGCAATGACAATGACAGTAATAACAAAAACAAAAAAAAAAACAACAGCAAGAAACGTATTCTGTTATGTAGCATCCAACATCTTTGACTTGCAACGGTTCAAGTGGCTCGCCACGATCACTGCTGGCAACTAAGCCGCCAACCGGCGCAGTGACTAAAATTAAATAATACATAAAATGTATGTGCAAGTACAGATGTATTTTACATACATACATATATTAAACAACAATAAAGTTGGGTTAGCCAGCAGCTAAGTTAAATTGTCCAATACTAACAATGCGCTAATTTAATGCGGCAGCTTTCGAATAAGTGGAAAATAATTGGAAGAGCGCCTCAGCCAAAGCCAAATCAAGCTATATTCTTTTTACCATTTTTATTTTTTCATTTGTGTATTTTTTGTTTTGAGGAGCGGCTAAGGGTCCAGCAGAAAAACACACTGAAATGGAAAATGAAAAACAAACGGCACTTGAGAAGCTGGAAAATCACACAATCGATTTAGGCAAATTGTGTGCATGCATGATGCCACACCGTCAACAAAAGACCAACTGCCAACAGTTTACAAGAAGAACAGCAACAACAATAGCGATGTAAATGAAATCAAGTAAAGCCATGTAAGCCCCACACCACGACTTGCTCTGGGGCGCGATGTCAGTTGGTTAGTGTTAGTGCTGGCTCTCCACACTGTAAAAACGGCCGAATGCAGCACAGCAAATCGAATTGTCAGACACGGCGAATTTCCTTGCGCCTGTGCACCCACCCACACCCTAGCACTTAAGGCATCAGCGCGCAAGTATTTCGGCTATTTGACTATCACGCTGGCGTCTCATAAGCGTTGTGTTTGGGTGTTTGTTACTGTTTTGTTTTCTTATTTTCTCTTTTTTGGAAGAGGTGATTTTTCCGTGAACCTACTTAAAGGGTTCCCAGCTGTTGCCGCGTTGTCTAATTTTGGTGTGTCATACCGCACCGCCAACGCTTGCCTAGCCCATTTGAGTTTTTTTTTTGCAAGTATTTCTCATGAGTTGCTTTTTATTGGTAGGACAGATTTGATTTGGCACCAATGACTTATTTTCGCAAATTTTCACATTTAATTGAGATATGGGTTTGTGCATTTCGAACCATTGTCATTGGATTGATTGTACCATACAGGTATTGTCTTCCCAAAGAACAAATATTCCAATCTGACTTATTTGAGTGATTGCATGTCAAGTGCCAAGTATTGACACTGTCGAGGAGGTTTACTTCTGGCTTGAGTATAATCTTCTATTCTAAAAAGGTGAATGTCTGTACGTTGTCCGCGCATCACTACGAAACGACAACACCAAATGACGTAAAAATTTTTATACATTCATATTTTCACCCAATGAAGGTTATAGGCATGTTTTTATGATGGAACTCCCTTCCCACAGCCCCCAGGCCGCGCCACCACTCTCATTCGTCACTAATAATCGAATATTTGCTTAAATGAAATCTAAAAAATCTTAGTTTTTCCTATTTCCCACTATTAATAGCACACTCTAGACTTCATAATCCGCATAAGCTGTCCAACTATGACCCAAATGCAAAGTTCAAAAACGGTTTGAAATAGAAAATTAATAAAAATAATTTTACTTGAAATTTCTCTGATTGATTGTTTTGATTTTATTCAACGAGGCATATCAACGGATGCCGGGTATTGTAATATTATGGTTATTAATAAAAAATTATTTTCTATGAAATTATTGTTTGTAATTCTTTTATATATATATATATGTATAATTGGTGCGTAACCCTTTTTGGGTGTTTGGCCGCGCTCCTCCTTCTATTTGTGGTGTGCGTCTTGATGTTGTTCCACAAATGGAGGGACCTACAGTTTCAAGCCGACTCCGAACGGCAGATATTTTTATGAGGAGCTTTTTCATGGCAGAAGCACAGTCGGAGGTTTGCCATTGCCTGCCGAGGGGCGACCCCTATTAGAAGAATGTTTTTTTTTATTAATTTTGATTTCACCGAGATTCGAACTAACGACCTCTCTGTGAATTCCGAATGGTAATCACGCACCAACCCATTCGGCTACGGCGGCCGTCTTTTATATACATATCCTAAATCCCTCAAAACTACTCCTACGCGAGCGGGGCCGCGGGTTAAAGCTAGTAAGAAATAAGTTGAAAAAATTTGTATTCAATTTTTGTATGGTTTTTAAAGTGAAATATTTTCGATTCGTATGTTAAAATTTTTATAATTTTTTTTTTTATTTTTTTGGGATTTGGGAAAATATTTCTGAGCATTTTTGGAATTTGTTTTTTAATTTTTAATTTGCTATAGATGAATATATTTATGAAAGTTATTTTTTTTTTTTTGGTTCTTTTTTTATTGTTTACACTATCAACTAATACTTTTCTATTAAATGGGAAAGTACATGGAATGCATATATAACTTTAAGACAGCTGACAGAAGTTTACATTTATTTGCCAGCCCTGAGAATTTCTGGAACAAGACCATTAGGTTTTTTCAATTAAGTCTCCGGCATTGCTCATCTGGATTGGCAAGTTGCCGAGCCTCTGGGTTGGTATGTTTTTCGAGCCTTTCGGCATGAATTTCAATTCCGCTAGTTTTATTTTAAACTGCTCTTTCCAACAGAGTTTGGGATCAAACCTCAGCGTAAAAGCTATGGGAATCCCATTGTGAAAACAATAAGAACTTAACCTTAAATAATGTGGTTTTATGTGATTTGAAAAGGCTCTTATGCGCCAATGGTTAATTTTAGATATAAAATGTAAAACTACGAGGTGGAACTGATCCTGCTACACGAGAAACACGAATGCAATAGTATTCAGGGGCAGCCAGCTTTCATTCGCACTAGACTTAATGTATTTTTGTTTTTTGTATATTATTTGTAGATATTTTAAGAGTAACGGCATCACAAAGGAATTGTAATGAAATTTCAAAGTGGTACCGAAATTGAACCTGAAGATTTACTACCTTCACGTTTTTGCTGATTTCTTTTAATGAATAAGAATAAGCCAACGCAGATTGCGGGAAACCAGTCATCGGCGACTAGAAGCTACTAGCCAAGCACACTTTCCAAGTATTAATCGCCGGATTTTAAGCCATGCTATTTTCTATCTGTTATCCAAGGAATCTACATTAAAGGGAATCAAGTTTGAATACGTAAAAGAAAAAGCGGCACGCATCAGACAGAAGAAGACTTCCAGCACTCCTTCAATGGGACATTCGCATGACCCCTTATAGGGGTAGAGGGGGACATTATTGTAACTTATAACAAGTACAAGGTGCGTAAAACTCATCATCCTATCTGAAGTAAACAGATGCAAAAAAAATAAGAAATAAATAAATGGTGCGTTCTTCCACAAGTGGAGGGACCTACAGCTTTAGGCCGATTGTGAACGACAAATGGTTTTTATGATGAGGTTTTACATGGCAGAAATACACTCGGAGGTTTGCCATTACCTGCCGAGGGGTGACCGCTATTAGACAATTTTGTTTCTATTATTTAATGTTCATGCGCGGGGATTCGAACCTACGCACTCCCGAATGGTAGTCACGCACCGACCCATTCGGCTACGGCGGCCACCAATAAGACATAGTCCACTATTCATCTCAAGAAAATGAAGTAATTGTTTCGATTTTTTTGCAGAATAAATTGTTGGTGGAGTTTGCGCTGCGCGAATTTCATTGCCCAAGGCAAACGCTAGAACGGTAGCCCACTACAGTTAACTACAGAGCCACGCTCAACGACTTTTTCCGTCCTTAACTAGATGAATTGGAGCTGCACTTCCGGGTTACGTAATCTCTCGTTTTTGCGATTCGCAAATGCCGGCAAGATCCCAAAATTTAACCGTTCCAGACTTATTTGTATGTCAACAAGCCTCACACTCTTGAAGCCTTCAAACAAAATATCCGTCACGAATACCAGAACTTGTCGCCAGAAATTCGTAAATTCTAACGCGGACCACTTGACCAAAATGATATTCTCGTCTTAATGAAACAAACATCTGATAAAGACAAAAGCCTAACCAAACTGTTTCATTAAAAACAAATAACAGCCAAAGAACATCAGGTAACAACTTTTGCACCACCTTGTGTATGAGAAAACAAAATAAAGTATTGCAGATTACCAACTTCGTTACTGAAAAGCCACATTTCGCATACTTATAACTCATTTCTCATTCATAATGCATTCCTAAAGTGGCAATATTGCGCCCTAATATATGCAACATCAGCATTTCGACTCGAATAAGCTGTTAATATAGGGTGGGCCATGTAAAGTTTGCTTTTTGAATCGGCTATAAAAAAAAAACTAATCAATATTTTTTCAAACTTTTGTTTATTATTTATTTTTCAAATTATCGTTCAAATGACTGCCACGACTGGCTTTACCGTAGGCCATTCGATCAACTCAATTTTTAAGTACATTTTCGATTGTTTGGGCTCCAATTTCATGAATGGCAACTTCGATTTCGTGTTTTAAAGCATCAATCGTCTCTGGATGGTTCGCATAGCATTTGTCCTTAACGGCTCCCCACAAAAAATAGTCCAACGGGCTTAAATCACAGCTCCGAGACGGCCCATTGATATCGGAATTCAAAAACGGTAGCCAAAAGTTCGAGTGTAACTTTGGCAGTCTGACAAGTTGCACCGTCCTGTTGAAACCAAATGTCGTCCATGTCATCCTCTTCAATTTTTGGAAACAAAAACTCGTTGAGCATGTCACGGTAACGCTCGCCACTTACTGTAACCGCGGAAGAAGAAGAAGACTCACCACTTTGGAAATATTGGAGGTTGAATTAGTTTTAAAGGTGACACACAGATGGCTCTATTTATCACTTTATCGCGTTGGCAATACTGAATATATATTCATGACAAAGACTCATCCCTAGGCTTTGTTTATCAGTATCTGTAATTTCGCTGAAGTATAAACAACGCAGTGTTTTCGTGCTCCGAGTATGTCAACTTTCGTGCCGTCGAAACGCAATTTGCGGGAAGCTTTGCTTTTCTGCTTCAATTTGAAAAAAAATACAGCCCAAGCCCGTGAATTGCTGCAGGAGGCCTACCCAGACCATACTCCGTCGATTTCAACATGTGAATACTGGTTTCGACGATTCAAAAGTGGTGATTTTCACACCGAAGACAAGGAGCGTCTTGGCCAGCCCAAAAAGTTCCAGGACGCGGAATTGGGGGAATTGGTAAACGAGGACTCGTGCCAAACCCAAGAAGAGCTTGCTGAATCATTGGGCGTTGATAAATCAACCCGTTTGCAAGCGTCTAAAAGCGATGGGAATGATCCAAAAGCAAGGACATTGGGTCCCGTACGAGTTGAAGCTGCGTGACGTCGAACGGCGACTTTTTACGTGCGAATTGCTGATCGACCGACAAAATCGGAAGGGTTTTCTGCATCGGGTAGTGACTGGCGACGAAAAATGGATCCACTACGATAACCCAAAACGCAAAAAATCATGGGGTTTGCCCGGCCACGCATCAACGTCGACGGCCAAGCAGAATATTCACGGCAAGAAAATCATGCTCTGCATTTGGTGGGATCAGGTCGGCGTCGTATATTTTGAGCTGCTCCAACCGGGCGAAACAATCACGGGGGATCGTTACCGATTGCAATTGATGCGTTTAAGCCGGGCATTGAAAGAAAAACGGCCGGAAACGGTAAAAAGGCACGACAAGGTTATTTTGCAACATAACAACGCTCGGCCGCATGTTGCTCAACCTGTCAAAAAATACCTTGGAACGCTTGGCTGGGAAGTGTTACCCCACCCGCCGTATAGTCCAGACATAGCTCCCTCCGATTATCATTTGTTCCGGCATATGAGTCTCGATTTGGCGGACCAGCGGTTCTCCTCGTACGAGGCTACCAAAATATGGGTTGAGTCATGATGAGATGGGCGAAAGTTGTAGCTAGCGATGGCCAATACTTCAAATAAAATATTTTGTACCGTTTTTTCACAATAAAGCCCCAAATCTTCGAAAAAAACCTTTAAAACTAATTCAACCTCCCTAGGTTTTCAATATTTCCCATTTTTGTTCAAGCGTATAGCGTGCCATTTCGTAAATGTCAAACCTTTAAGTAAATTATGAACACATTTGACATGTCATTTGTGTTACCATTCTCAAAACAATAGGTGGTTCAAAAAGCAAACGCTATATGGCCCACCCTGTACATAAAGAAACATTGCCACTACGCACCGTTGTGATAACAATTTTAGGTAATAAACAAAAACATAATATATAATTTACCAATTACAAAGTTGTTGGTAATGTGCAGCGTCATTTTGCATGCAAAAATGATTCAACTTTGGAAATAATACAATAAATAAAAAGTGCAGTACTAAAATGGTCATATTTTTAGTTTACAGTCACCAGGGAGTGCTATGTCCATTTATTCTTAGGTACGAGTTGTTATGCAACCGTTAAAATCATTCATAAATTTTAAACTTCAAATCAAACGCTCGTTCTCTGTGTTCTACACTTCTGCTCACGTGTGCACGTCCCTGCAGGAAAAATTGAAGCTAGTGAAAAAATTCTGGTTAAAATCAGTTTATTTTGTTAATTACAAGTAATTTTGCTCAGATTATTGTAGATTTAGATATAAAAAGTCAGGGCATTATTCATAAAAATAAAACAGAGAAAATTTGCTTTGCCGTAAAATTGAACCTTGATTCAAATTTACACCTTCCATAATTTGTCTCAATCTCAAAAAACTCAACGATTCATTTGCTTGGCGGCGTTTTGAAAATGAAATGAAACACTTGCTGTCTTCACATAAAACTGTCAAAGTTAAGACAAATTACATATATTAAGAAGAAATGAAAAATCAGTTTCTTTTTATTTTTCGAAGAAGTTTTCATTTTTAGGATTTTTACAGTTAATTTACTATAAACATTTAAAGATTTTACTTTGTTTTGTACTTAAGGGACGAAAATAATTGACTTTAATAAAAGGTTCACATTATAATAATTTTATCTATTTTTTTGAGCTTAACTCCCAATCCGTAATTAAAAAGTGAGATTACCCATACAAAATTTCTCTCCTGAAATACGAGATTATAAAATAATCTGTGTTTTCTGTGCTATCGATAATTATTAAAACGAATGTAAGGAAAAACGTCAAAGTAAAAACTAAATTTAATGGGCATCGGCAAAGAAAACAGGTTTGTAAACATAATTCTTATAAAACTTTTGTAAGATATTATAAATTATCCTTTCATATTAAAGAAAAAAAGGTGTGTCCATGGACGCTTTGACCTGTCAGTGCTTATTGAAATGTAATATCGAATTGCCCATGCGCATTGTTGCCATAATTTTTTACAACCTCAGCAAACGAGGTTTATGGAATTCCTCCAACTGTCAATTACTAGCGGAATGTGCTATTAAAGTAACTATTGCTTTATACAGAAATTTTGTTATTAAAGTAACTAACCCCTTCTTTATATCGTTAATAATAATTAAACCAACCAAAAATACTAAAATATTCCACCAAACTAATTTCTATGAAGAAAAACAATCCTGGCAGGTGATTGTCAATTTTGCAGCTAATCTGCCATCTGTGAACGGGTAGATTAATTTTTGTGGATTTATTGCTAATCACTGCATATGTAAAAGTACTTTAGGGAGGTTGAACAATTAGAATTAATCCATTTTGAAATCAATAATTTTCTTGATTTGGTTTTGAAAGAGGGACAAATTTCACTTTTTTTCAAACTTCGATTAATTGTCGAAATTTGAATATTTGAAGGAAATGAAAGTATATGAAACAATATGTACGTAAATTTTTTCAAATTCATATTACAAATATTTAATATTTATATTTAAACTTGTTATTCCATTTTATGAAAAAACGCCACCTATAATTTAATAATTAAAGGTTGTATAAAGTTTGACAACTGATTTCGGATGCTACTTTATCCATTGATGCAATTTGGAAGTAAGGGGAAAAGGGGCAAAAATGGTGGTAAAAATTGAAAAGTCGATGTAAAGCATAAAACAGTTTTGTGTTATTTTATGAATCGAATTTAATTATTTATATTTTTAACATAACCGTTCCTATGGATTTATCACATTATATAACAGTCCTATGCAAAAAAATCGGACAGCTAATTTACCCTATTTAAATTTCTATAGCTTGAGTATAAAGCTTCTTGGCGGTAAGTAGCTTTTTTTGTGTATAAAAAGAACAGTTTTGAATTAATTTGTATCATAATTTAACCAATAAGTGAAATAGTTGATACGTGGCAAGTGTTATTGTAATATCAAAAATATGCCAAGATCGAAGCAAATGGGAGCTGTCGTTAAGGGACTTATTGCACTATCACAGCAAAAATTGTCCGTACGTCAAATTGCTGCTAAAGTAGGCTTCAGCAAATCATCTGTTGCCGATTTTTTAAAGAAATTTGCAGAAACGGCTTCAACGGAGCGAAAGAAAGGATCTGGACGACGAAAAGAGACGTCGCCTGCTGAAGACCGGATGATTAAGCGGATGTGTATCCAGGACCGTTTCAAATCTTCGGCAGACATCAGGAAGGAGTTCTTGGATGCAACTGGCGTCGAAATAGATTCATCTACTGTACGTAGGAGATTGATAAATGCCGGTTTTGTAGGAAGACATCCCCCAAAAAAGCCCTTTTTGAACGAAAAAATGCGTCAAAAACGATACCGATGGGCCAAAACTCATGAAAACTGGACTGTCGAGCACTGGAAGAATGTGATTTTTTCGGATGAATCCAGATTTAACCTCTTTTGATCGGATGGTATCCACCATGTGAGGCGCAGATCTGGCGAAAGATATAAAGCTGGTTGCATACAGCCTACTGTAAGACAGTCAGTTGGTAGAATGGTATGGGGCTGCTTCAGCTATGACGGAACGAAAGCACTGACTCTTATTGATGGTCGGGTGAACGGAGATGCTTACATTTCAATTTTAAATAGGCATTTAATATCTGTCATTGAGGAGCAGTACTCTCTAAGAACGGACGTTATATTTCAGGATGATTCTGCGCCATGCCACCGATCTCACAAAGTAAGTTATGATTTTTGTTAAATTTCCCCGAGTGCTTTGTTTAAATGTCGAATCAAAAAACCAATGCTTTATTCCTTATTTGTTGCAGGTAAAAGAATTTATGGGAAAAAATGGAATTGTCCAATTTTAATGGCCGGCTAACAGTCCCGACCTAAACCCAATTGAGAACCTCTGGGCCATTGTAACGAAGCAGGCAGCTGAAAAAAAGCCGAAGAACAAAACTGACCTGGATAACATTATAATGGACACTTGGCACAACGATATTTCGGAGGAATTGTTGCAAACCCTGGTTACATCAATGCCGAGACGTATTAAAGCGGTAATTAAGGCGAAAGGTATTAAAACTTCAAATTATAACATTTATAATGAAATAATTAATTTTGTTTTGAATTAATTAGCTGTAAGATTATATAATAAGGATAAACTAATAATAAAACATTCGTTATTGACTATGCTAAAACAAATAAGGTATGAAAATATTAAAAACACGTATGAAATTTATTGATTTTATTTCATACTTTTGTATTAAAAACACAATGGAATATAACCACATTCAAACATATTTGATAAAATCCGTACTACTTCAAAAAATGGAGTTTTCAGACTGTCCGGTTTTTTTTGTACAGGACTGTATCTTGACAATGTATGTGATGGGCGCCTATTTTAACCATTTCTGCAACTTAAGGTATATTTCACAAAAACTTTGACAACCTACACCTTAAAAACTATAAGTTTCCCACAAAATGATATTTTTCCCATTCTCAGAAGACCTATTTGAATCCATGTAAAAGTTTTGGATATTGACTGACATTGGATTGGAATTTACCTAGTTTCATAATTCGTTCCTTAAGATGGAACCTTCTTTACCTATGTGAAACACACGACAATCAGTATATGATCTAAATCAAAATTCGTTTAAATAAAACTACACACTTTAATAAAAAAAAAAAGATTTATTATAATTGCGTAATAACGTCAAGCAAAGGATGTGCTGTCTCGGGCTGACTCTACCAACGCGAAATTTCGATAGGCATCGGAAGAGCATCACTAGACAACTTCGCCATCTTCCGATTTGGCCCGATCTGGAAATCCGTTGCCGAAAAGTGATACACGCCTGGTTAACAAACTTAACGGCCTTCTTTTGCCCACGTTTTGCGGCACAACAAAAACAATATTTCCTGATAACTTTTTTAGCAAACGTTTTCATTTATATGATTTCCAGTGCTTTCTCTTTACAATTTGCTGTTAAATAAAATCCAAATGGCAAAGTGTTTTTATGAGACGCTTTTTCTCGGCGGGAATACTCTCGGAGGCTTGGCATTGTTTGCGAAGGAGCGATCGCTATTAGGAAAAACTTGTCGTGTGCATTCGGCTACGGCAGCCTTTCAATTGGGCGGGACTGGTTCAAAAACCAAACATTTTATGTTTAGAAAAAATTTCAATTTAGAGAATGGGAAAATTATGCACAATCTTCAAAATTTTGGTGAATATCTATTAGCGAAAAGCCAAATTTTCAGATTAAATCAAAATAAAAGTGGTGTTTAAGTGTAGAATTCATTTCGTATTAATCCTTCGAACAATGGACTTAAATCCCAGCAGATACGTAAAACATGTTTACTAAATAAAGAAATGTAAATTGTTGCTAAAATGCTTTTTTAAGTTTTTATTGGATCTTATTGCTGCAATAGAAATTTCTATGTTAGGGTAATGTAAACCAGCCTTCGAAAAATTAGCTTTGACTTAATAAGTCTGCCGTGAGTACTAAACACACATTGATTCAGCCGCTATGGAGGGAACTTTGTGCCAAACGAAAACCATGGGTAAGAACAAGGTAAACATTTGTGATTTTTCTTTTGTTTCAATGAGTTTTATGAGCTGAATCGGGTCATCCATTTGACATCAATTCAAGGTGAATCACGCACAAAATTACTTTTAAAATAGTGAGAATAAACACATGGGAATCAAAAAACCGCTTCTCAGCAGTGATGCGTTTATTTATTTAATTCAAAATATCAGTATTGCAAAACGATATACAGGGTGGAAAGTATTCTACGTAATGCGTGAGCGAATGGTATGAGGTAAATGAGGAACATTAGCATGTTCTACTCTAATGGTTTTTGAGGAAGTGGCAACAAATGTTTTTTTCAGTTCCAACCATAATATATATACGACTGATTTCAAACTGTCAAAAATTTCTCCTGTCATATCCTCGAACCAATACGATACTTCCTAGAATATTTTGAGTGAATTTAAGCAGTTGCTTATAAAGAAAGGGTAAGAGGAATGCGATCTGCTCATGACTCAAACTCCACATAAAGCACTAATCGAATTTTTCCTTACGGGGCTAGCTTACACATAAGTGCCGCCACGGTAATTCGTCGTGTTGTATGTGCCAAATAAATTTTTAACAAAATTTATTGCGTTTTATAGCCAACAAAGTGATTTCACAATGATGAGATGCCAGGCTGTAGCGGGCAAGCGATAGCATTTAAGTCAAAGAATAATTGAATGTTGCATCGAAAGAAAGAAATAAAGGGAATCGAAAATGTAAAACATAAGAAGCGGCAATAACAACAATAATAGCAAGAGCAAATGAATGTTGTCGCCAACTATTTATAACAATCAAAGAGGATGCATATGTGCATTGCTGAGGTAGATATAAAAATAATAAGATAAAGTAAGCAGCAACAAAGATATACCTAGATGCTTACGTAGTAGCTGATTAACATGCAAATAAATTGACTCTAATGCAAGATGGCAATAATAAAAAATAAAATAACACAAAATACCACATTTAACAAATAAACAGTTATTTTCGACAAAAAAAGTACCGTGAAGCCACTAAAACTACTGTTAAGTCAGAAAAATTAACCCTATGCTGAACTCTGTACAATATTTCGTTAAAAAACATATTTATACTTTTTTTTCGAAAAGAAGTTATGCGTTTTTCTAAACTATTAACCAAACCGAATATCTGTAAGAAAAATAAATCTTCGCAACTCCAATTGAATAATTTTCATTTTCTCTGAAGAGAAAAATTTATTTTAATAAATTTTTACAGTAAACCCCGAACACAGTTTCAAGCAATTTTATTAAATTAATATGCATCATTCAGAGAGGGGATACACACATATATGCATCACATATTTTTTAAATGAAGAAATGACCCTGACCAGTTAATACATAATAACTCGCAGATAGAAGAAGATATATTATCTGAGCAAACTTTTGGATTGACCCCAAAACCGGACATTAAATGGATGTGAATGAAATCTAATGCAACTTATTTTCACTTTACAACCAATACAAACTTATTGGCTGCCCAAAATAAAGTATCGCAAAACGGAGTGTCTGTTCGCGACAGCAAAACAGGTTATACGATATTTAAGAACTCAGGATAACCCAAGTCTAATATTTATTCACAACTGTTTCCTAAATTATCACAAATATGTTAACTAATATCCCTATTATACATATTTTTTATATGTATGCTCAACAAACTTTCACAAAATTTTCCTAAAATTAACTGAAAATATTATATTAGACCGCCATTTGATGGGGTCTCTTAAATTTTTCCAAGGCCTTTGACAAGGTTGGTCACAAAATACATATATCTATAGGCCGGGTCGAACTTTTTAGTTTCTTTTCTCATTTAAAGGCCAAAAATGGTGATATTTTGAAATGATTGTATGGGGAACCCCCCGGGGAGTTCCAGGGGGTGTGCCACTGGCATGGGTGGATCGGCCGTCCAAAGTTAGGGGGGCTCGGTAATACATTTGGGCTCGATTGCAGCATTCTAAATGGGTCAAAGTGGGATTTTTCGTTCGACCCAAATTGGAGGACACCAGAATTCGTTTTAGAGGTATGGTTCCTTCGGCAAAGTTTCTTATTTTGATACCTAGAATACGATTTTCACAGAGCAATGAGCGATTTTTAAATCGACCCGCCCTAATGTATATATTATATATATATACAGTAGATTCTGTTTTTATGCGGTAGATACGTTCCGCAAGAAACAGCATAAAAAAAACAGCATAAAAAAAGTATAAAAAGTATAAAAAGCTACCAGTTCTATAGTAAAACTATAGATACGTTTCAAAAGTGCTGAGAACCGCATGAATCTCAAATAATTAAATAAAATCGCATACAAAAAATATTGTAGTTTTGAAAATTATATCTTTATTTAAGAAACGTCAGAATCGAAAAATAAATTTATGTCAGAAATAGAATCAGACAATACCCACATGTTGCGCATTCGTTTAGGATTTGGCATAAAATCACTTTCGTCACTTGAGGAAATGTACACGTCTGATCTAGATGGTTATGCAGGCGGTTCCATACTTGTAGGGTTAGCATTTCTGATGTAATCTGTGATGAGTTTTTGCTTAGCTGGTTTAGAATCTTGTTTATACAATTCCCGATAGGTCGACATGCATTTTTTAATTAAAAAAAAAACCGCACTATTTGAAAACCGCATAAAAAAAAGCCGCATAAAAACAGAACCTATTGTAATTGGCGCGTACACTCTTTTTGGGTGTTTGGCCGAGCTCCACCTCCTATTTGTGGTGTGCGTCTTGATGTTGTTCCACAAATAGAGGGACCTACAGTGTCAAGCTTACTCCGAACGGCAGATATTTTTATGAGAAGCTTTTTCATGGCAGAAATACACTCGGAGGTTTGCCATTGCCTGCCGAGGGGCGACCGCTATTTGAAAAATGTTTTTCTTAATTTGGTGTTTCACCGAGATTCGAACCTACTCTCTCTGTGAATTCCGAATGGTGGTCACGCACCAACCCATTCGGCTAGGGCGAATTAAATTTATTATTCAAACTTATTTAAAAAATTAATCAAAAATTGAACTGATCCGATGAATTGATACTCGTAGCCGCAGCGGGCATACATATGCCAGAATTCATATTAAAAAAATGACATTAAATTTTCTAGCAGATTATAAAAAAAAAAAAAATGCACTCGAACGATATTTGTGTGTCGTATTATCAAGTTTTTCAATACTTTGCTAACTCTTAGTTTTTTTTTTTTTTGTTTCAAACTGTTCCCCAAACTGTGCAACTAATAACTTGAATTAAAAATAAATAATAAATTAAAAAACGAGTTAATTTTTTTTCTTCCACCTATGTGTGTATATGGAAAATGAAAACAAAGGGTTAATGCAATATTTTTTGTTATGGTTATTGCTGTTGATTGTTGTTGTCTTGTTGTACCACTAAAATCCATCTCGAAGGCGCTACAAGAACCGGCAAGATACGAATAGCTGCGGATATGAAGAAGGTATAAATGCTCATTTAGGTTTATACACACACATTTACACATGTAGAATAGATAAGTATGTATATGTATATGTACATATAATTATGGTACATACATACGTTCCTATATTTTACAACAATTGCCACAATAATCAATGCAATGAGCTTCATTTATTTAAAAGCAATTGGCCAAAATGGCAGCACAGTGCAAAAAGGTCAAAATGAATTTGAAATCAGAATTTGCGATACGACCGGTTAAAAAGCTAAGCCAAGTACCAGTGAACCAGGTAAACTGAGCTATGTTGCATTCAGCCGATCTATGTTGCAGCATTGGAGCAAGTGTAGCTGTAGTTTAGAGCAGTACTTGCACCTTCTTAAGCTCCATTGCGGATCAGTAACACTCCTCAAAACTTGACAGGCGCAAGTGCCGGGTTGAGAAGAAGCCAAACGAAGACGGAGGAAAAGCAAAAACATGAACTCAAAACAAATATAATCAAAAATGAAAACAACCAACAAAACAGAAACCTGTTGCAGCCGGCACTGGCATTGTCGGGTACCAACGTTGAGTTTGCAAACAATTATTGCCTCTTCTTCGCCAGCAGTGGGAGCTTCTTTTAAGGCCAATATTGGTTGGCTGACTGCGTTTAGTTACACATTTACAGCGTATCACTTACCATATACCAGCATTCGCACATTCATACTTTCGTGTACGTATGTACATATTTATATACAAATATGTAAGTACACACAGCTCAAGCCTTCACGTCCATGCACGTGAGTTTTGATCGGCAGTCAGTCTTCGGCCCATTAGTGCCTTCATTTGCTGTGAGTGAATTACTTAATGTCTCATATATGCGCTTTGTATGAATTTTCCATGCAAATTTTCGTTGATTCTTATTTGTGTTTCTTTTGTCTTTAGGTTTTTTTGTTTGCATTGCTTCACTGTATGGAACCTTAATTTATTAGCAGTGATTTCTTTGGGAAAATTACAGGGTCCGGCACTCGAAGTGTAACCAACTTCAGATCGCTCGCGCAGCTGATGCACGGGCAGCAGCACGATACGTCATGGAGGTGAACATCAAAAGACTGCAACGTCACGGGAAATAGTTCAAAAACTAAAGAAGCCTTACAATATCCAAAAGGCGCATGATCTCACACCAAAGTAGCAACAAGTCAGACTTGAGAAAGCGAAGGAGCTACTTCGCTTGGCCGAAAGCGGTCAATTTCCAAACAATGTGTTTTCTGACGAGACAATTTTTCAAATTGAGCCCATTATTACGAGAATTTGATTCATGGATTGGCCACCAGGAGACAGCACCCGTCACAGGTAATGGTTTGGGCCGCTGTAACCGCAGATGGGTGCTCTCCAATCGTTTTCATTGAGCCTGGCATCAAGATAAATGCGAAATATTATCGGGAAAGTATTATGGAGGTTGCTTTGAAGCCGTGGGCAGACAAACATTTCGGTGGCAGACCATGGACGTTTGAACAGGATTCGGCACCGTGTCTCAAAGGTCGAGTAAACTAAGAATGGCTTAGAAACAAGGTTCCAAACTTCATAACGGCCGCACAATGTCTCTCAAATTCACCAGACGCGCATTCGATGGCCATTTTGGAGAGCAAGGTCCGAACTAAAAGATTCACCAGTATCCAGGCGCTGAAAAAAGCAATTGTCTTCGAGTGGGCCAAAATACCTGAATGTCACATTTGGGAAGCTTGCGATTCGTTTCTGGATCGTCTTAACGGGTAACACCACTGTAGAAATTTCAAAAAATTGATTTTTTTTATAAGCTTAAAAAATTCTTTGAACCTTTTAAAATACAGAACAAAAAGTTGTATACGTTACCGAAGTTTATTTCATAAATATTTTAAGCTATTAACCAAGCGTTAGTGACTGCTACCTAACGACTTCTCCAAATTTCCAAACTTTAAACGCGTTTTTCTCAAAACACGTTTTCTGAAATTGGCACGCAGCATAACTCAAACAATTTTTAATATTTTTAATCGGATTTTTCACTACGTCTGTATAATAACCTTCTTAAGAGAATAGCGTAGGGGTTTTTCGATAGATTAATTTAAACTATTGTTATAATTATTTAAATGCCGTTTTTTTAGTCAAAAATAGAGTTTTTTCCTTCAAATGCTTACTAATTCCACAAAAATAAATATTTTTTAAATCCCCTACGTGTTTCTCTAGCTATTCTTATCTAGATTAAGAAAAAAATGTTTCTTTTTGTTCCAGATTAAAATTTGCACCCTCTGTGCTGCGTGCCGCGGAGCTCCTTCAAGAGAAACCACATTACAAAAAAATCTCCAATGCCGCCATTTTGTAAAATTTTTCGATCAAACTTTGTAGTTTTGTATTTTAGTATATAAGTAATAACTTCCCAAATCAGAGTGACTGCTTTCCCTTTCCTTCTATACAAAAAAATTCTTTAAAAATCGTGTTTATTTTACGCGTGTACAGTGGTGTTACCCCTTAAGGCCATAGTCAAGGCAAAAGGTGGTGATATCGAGCAAAAGTAAATTGATTCTTAATATTGTATTATTTTCACACATTTTTTACTTTGAATTGAATAAAAGTAATTTCCCAAACTATAATTTATGGCCTTTTATTATTAATTAAATTGTAAATTGGCTTTATATGCGAAGGTGGCTCAATGAGTTACTGATTACACGTGTGACAGCCAATGTTACACACGAAAATCGATATACTTGCGAAACTAAGCAACCTATGTTTTTCTGAAGCATATATAATGATTTTTTCGCGTAAGGAAGCATCAATTCACAAAAATAATTATTTCCTTTTCATTGTACTCTTACCGTTTCCATTTAATTTGTGTCACTTAATTTACAGCCTATGAAAAATATGATATTTCGAGTCTCTCAAAGTTGGTGTCTTTTCATCGAAGAATACTTCATTCAATCCGAATCTCTTACCGCTGAGACATTTTTTCATAATTGTTAACAGGAGATAGTCGCAGGAAGCTAAATCAGGAGAAATCGCTGCAATAATTCATATAAATCAATAACTTTGATTCCTGCATCAGCTGGATCTTTTTGAGGTGCAGGCAAAAATCTTTCCTGAAAATCTTCTACGTGGGATGCAGTAGGCGGACAGAGTCCAGCTTGTTAAGATTATCCCTAAAATGACAAAAGTGGATCCTCGATCATTTTCTACAGCGGCGATGCCTTCTTCAGTAATATAATGCAATTGAAGTTCAATTTATAAAACTTATTTTGAACAAGCCTATCAGGTAGACAATTAAACGAAGAACTCGGTTAGTTTGAAGCAGAGAATATGAATTTTGGAAATAAATTTCGGAAATTTGGAAGTTTTCCCGAGGGATCATTGTAAAGGCTAATTCCGTTAATATCTACTGAATTTTTTTTCAGTATATCTAAGTTGCACTACACATTATCGGTTTTGACTTATTTCTATCTTTTAAGTTGCACTTTGAACTTTGGTGCATTTAGAGACTTATAGTAGAATTTTACTCCGCTATATCCCTCGGTTTTTGCCGGCATCAGAGGCAAGAAGAGGTTTTAATGTTCCACAAACATTTCTTTCGTAAACTGCTGAACTGCTGCATATATCCAGAATATATTGATTATATTGCTTTATTGACTTACGTAGCCATATTTGGAAGCATTTTTATAGAAATTGCTGGAATCAGAATCTATGCAATCTTTCCTCTGTCACTATCCGGCAGTTGAGGAATTCAGATTTCAAAATATTAGGACTCCTTAGAAACCTTAAGGAGAAAGGAGTCAGTAATAGCAAACTGCCTGCTGCATCACAAATGGTCACGAGCTTATGTGTGTCTCAAAAGAAGCTACCACCCAATTTAAGGCAACACAAATATCAATAAAATGTTTTTATTTGAACTGACATTCATATTGAAATTTCAAACATCTAAAAACACCCCCAGCAGTTTTTAAGAATTTTGGTTGTCTGAAAATTCAGAAAACTAGAATTTGTTTGAAAGGCAACTCCATGATAAAATGTACTTTTCGCGAAAAACCAGAAGTTGCAGGTCGTAACCGAAGACATTGCTGCAAACTATGTGTGTAAGTATATTGAATGGCCAACACGGCGACAAATATAAGCGAATACTCGTAGATTATGTATATTCGCATATGCATGTGGCATGCAACAGAATCATGTGGTGAACATACATATGTGTATGTTGCAATATTGAGTAAAAAAGCAACATATGTAAACACATATGTCAATATATTCATATATACATATATACTTACTATGCAAAAAAAGGAACAAATGCCATTTAAAATATTTCAGATGTTAAAAATAAATTTCAAGAGCCCTGGCAGCTCTGGGTGTAGCTGGTCAAAGTGTGAGAAGTTTTCTGAGCACGTTCATATGTGTTCAAGTGATTTACGTAGCTATGTAATAAAAAAACATTTAAATATCTTCGAATTAAGTTCTTATAATCTCAATAGAGGCTTGGGCTATAAAAGTTGTTCTCATGGAGAATAATAAAATATTTCAGCGTGACTGACAGATTTACACTTAGCACTTCATATTATGCCTACACATTTCAAAACATTTCCTTCAGCCAATGTAATATAAATGTAAGCGAAGTCTATGGACGCTTTTTATGGAAAAAACATAGACATTAATGGTTCAAATGTGATTCCAAATAATTAAATCGATGAGGTTAAAGTTGTATAGAAATTAAGATATATAAAAATTAAGGAAATAACTAAATTTATTTTTCCAGTGAATAAATTTTACTAATCAAGGAATATTTATTGCCTTAAGATAATGCTGCATATACCATAAATTATCAGTAAAACCCCACACAAATTCCTGCTGTGTGTAAACAGAAAGTTGCTTTTTGCACAAGTTTACCCTCTGTTACGTGCATTCTATTAGGTTGAGGAATAGGTTCGCAGCTTAGGCAGCAAAATTTTTATTTAAGCAAACAACAATAGTTATATCAATAAGTTAATCAATTATATGTATATTCTCCATTGCTGTTCACAAACTCTTCCCACCCTTCGACCAATTTGTTGATGCCGTTCCGCCAAAAAATGCCTGGTTTGGTGTCAAAGACCTTGTTGAGCCAGTTTTTGGGGCATCTTTGTTATAGAAGGTGACACCCTTTACATGGTTTGATAGGGAGCGGCATCCGCCGTATTCTCCAGACCTTGCACGATTCGGTACAAAAAGCACTGTTTATGACTGCGTGTTGCACAATGGCGGGCGAGATGCTGAGAAGCAATTTGAATGCGACTTTCTTTGTTTTCTTCACTGAGCTCGTGAGGCACCCAGGCTCCCAATTTTTCGATAAATCTCTTTGAATGAAGGTCATTGAGAATCGCTTTATAATCCCAGTTAGTTTTTTCCGCCGATTCCCGACTGGTTTGGCTACCGTTCTCTTTCAAAAGTAATTTGAGACCTTCTTCATCAAATTCAGAAGGCCTTCCGCTACAGGACGTGTCATCGACGACAAAGTCGCCATTTTTGAACTTTGCAAACCATTTCCGTGCTGTAGACTTACCTATGACAGCTTCTCCATACACGTCACAACTGTCCAGGCAGCTTCGGCAGCTTTTTGACCTTGTGATTTTTGCCTCCTGGGTATTCCATTTCTAAGCCTCAAAACAAGTAAAAAATTTAATAACTCAAAAGTACAATTAACATAGTTTTGTAGAGCAGAAAGAGTTCCATCGAACGAATACTTTTCCTTTACCAAGCAGCAAACAAATCGTTTTAAAATAAAAGAAGATATAAAAATGCTACGAACTAGTCCCCCAACCCAAATAATTTCCAAGGCACTAAAGAGTATACTTTCATTAGAACTGGAAACTTTTAGTAACCACAATGCATTATTTATGCATTATTTGTACTTTAGCTTAAAAGTCAAGAACGGATATACCCTCAACATTTCTTTTTTCAAAATGTATTAAATTGAGGCTTGAATAAAATCGGCATAATCAGCTCTTCAAACCTGCTTTTACCTCATCTACCCTTGTGAAACCCGAAGGTAATATATGCTTGAAATCTCAATAAAAATTATCGCAACACCACCTATGAACTGATCATTTTGCTGAATATCTCTGTTCTTCCAAAAAATACAACAAAATTTGGAGTACAGATTACAAAACTAGCGTTCATTGGAAATGTGGTATGTCTGGGTAAATGAAGGAGAACTTACCTGCATTTGCAAAAATTTTTCTTATTTACTAAACTCAGATATCGAATCAGATACCTTTGGCTTTATTTAAGAAAATTTGCATTACTTTTATAGGGACTCCGCAAACATACCCAACTTTACATAATAATAAAATTAAAATTAAAAAATGAATAATATTTATCTCGTTTGCTTTGAAAAGAGAAATTAAAGGAGGAAATCGAATAATATGGGCTTAGGAACATTTTATACCAAATTTACAAAAAAGTACATTTTTCCATGGAATTCATTGGTAAATTGACGGCACGAAAAAATTTTAAATGAAAAAATTCAAATAAAAAAAGGTACCTAATTTTTTTGGCCATCCATCATATCATATACAGGCAATATTTATTATTAATGCCGCCTTGGACCCTGGTCAGGAAGTGTTCATTGGGCAAAAGAGTAGTAGCTTTCGTTGCTGCGGGCGAGCGTCAGTCCGTCCGTGTTTTGCGGGATCGGTAAAGCGTAGGTCAGTCCTCAGAGAACTGGTGTAGGAGCATTGCCTCCGAGGGTGCACCCGCTCTTGACTATTTCGCCCCGCCCCCTGCACACGATGCGCTGGTTAAATAAAAAAGAATGGAAAAATTATGGAAAAAAGAAAAAAAGAAGACAAACAGCAGAAGGCCATTACTGATGGAGATCTAGAGCAGAGCCTTTTCGTAAGGAAACCTCGATTGCTTCGCTCGCCACCAGAAAAAACGAATTTGACTCTTACGAGTGGATCATTGCCAACTATAGGTAAATCAAAGACGGTCAATGAAGGAGCTGAAATGACGCCTCGAGAATTAGTCGTAAGAGTAATGTCAAAGAAGCTAAAAATACTACAAAGGACGCAAACACAGATCTGGGAAAAACTACATCTCCGCGACAAGAGTTTATTCTCAAAATGCGAGCTGAAGAAGAGGGAACCGTTGATAAATAAGAGCAGAGCTTGACGAACTATTCGACGTCATGAAAAACTGCAGAAGAGGTTGAATTCGAGCTGAGAAAACCGGTAAAGGTCGCCTCTTGCCGGACACCTCAACGAAAGAAATCGGAGGTGACACCCCGCAACAGCTCGAAAAACAGGTGCTGTCCAGCAGAGTACTCCTTTAACCGCAAAACGGAATGCACCAAGTCCTGCCGCACCCGACTCTTCGGAGAAACTAAGAGTTCGAGAGCCTGACAAATGGCAAGTGGTAGGCCGACAAAAATCTAGGTCCAATACCGTGCCAAAAGGAAGTGATGGAGCGCAGAACTATGGAGCAAGGAAGGCTAAAGCGAACCAGAAGAAGAATGAACGAATATCAAAACCAAAATCGGAGGCTGTGTTGGTAATGCCGGTAGAGGGACACAGTTATGCTGAAATCCTCAAAAAAACCCGAGTAAAGACCATGCCAGACGAAAGCACAATGGTGAAAGACATAAGAAGAACCAAGCCTGGCGCTCTTTTACTTGAATTAGAAAAGGGGAAAACAGTTAACGCTGATTTTTTGAAACAATTAGAGGAAACCTTAAAAGCGGTCGGTTCCATTACAACCCTCAGCTAAAGACTGGAGAGTCGTGGAAGATTAGAATGGGAGTGACCATCAATACATCACGTTTTGCATTGAAATGGAAAACCAACCAGTGCGGGAAAATCGAAATAAAAGTACACGCAAATGGAACATAACCAAGCTAAACCCAGCGACGCTCCTTGCAACTATTGACGAAAATAAAACGACGATCTGTACGAATATTACAGCAAAAACATTAGTAAAGACAACAATGCAATGCATTACGATAGGTTGCAACGCATCTATGCCTAAAATAGATAAGAACAAAAAAAGAAACGCTGTATACTGGTGGACACATGAGAAAGTATACTAGAAAGAAGAAAGAAAAGAATTGAGGAAACCTATAAGCCAAAGCAAAAAAGACAAATCGGAAGAGCAACGAAAAAGCCAGGAGCCAAATCCCCTGCTGCTGATATGGAAACCGAAGTGGTAAGCAAAATAGTCGACACACTCTTCCCAACACACTGTGCTGAGAGGGAAGAACTCGAGTATGAAGCAACGGAACCTGTCCCATTCACAGAAGAAGAACTTATGGATTCTGCAAAAGCAATGAAATGCAATAAAGCGCCAGGACCTGATGGCATAGTTGCGGAAATGTTGAAACTATTGGCAATTGAACGCCCTTTTTTGCTGCTAAACATGTACAACGCATGCCTAAAAGAAGAATTTTTTTCTAGAAATATGGAAAAAATAAAAACTAATATAGTACTAATCAGTAAGGGAAAGGGAGACCCAACATTAGCGTCAGCTTATAGACCGCTATCTATTATTAGATAGTAGTAGCTATCTAGATTATTAGTAGCTATCTAAGCAATCGTGTGCTCTTAAACGAAACGCGAGAAGGGTGTAAGACTAAACAAATAACAGCAGGTGCGGCCCAAGGATCAATACTCGGACCTGAACTTTGGAATATAAGCTACGATGAAATCCTTCGAATAGAGATGCCTGAGGATTTGCATTTAGTCTGATACGCAGATGGCATTGCAGCTGTAATAATCGCCCGAAACACTGACGAAGCCAAAGGAAGTTAAATCAGGTGATGATCCGAGTTCAGACATGGATTAAAGCTGGCCACAGAGAAAACAGAGCTTCTAACGAACTGACGTATCCCATTAGAAGTAGACATATAATATGAGTACTACTTGCCACTTTATCGACAAAAAGAGTGGTCAAATACCTAGGAATGCAATTATACACAAGGCTAACTTACTGGACGCACATAAACCATGCTGCCACAAGAGCTGCCAAAGTAAGCGGCATATCAAGTAAGCTCATGACAAACCTTGGAGATCCAACGCAGAACAAGCGAAAACTTTTAATGGACACGACTAGCTCGATTCTCTTATACGGATGCGAAATATGGGCAGATTCGCTAAGGGTGCAATGCCGGCGGAAAACTTTGCAATCTGTGCATCGCACCTGCGCTCCCAGAGTGGCTTCGTCATACAGAACAGTATCTCAAGCAGCGGTGTTAGTTATCAGCGGAACCATCCCTATAGATATTCTAGCACAAGAGCGCAAACGGAGATGGGAGGCAAAAAACACAGGAATCCCAGTACCACGCTTGTCCGATATTAGAGTTCAAATGCTCACACTTTGGCAGGCAAGATGGAACTCTGAACGGTGTGGTAGATGGACAGCGAGACTAATACCCGATCTAAAAAAGTGGGTAGAACGAAAGCACGATGAGATTAACTATTACCTCACACAGTTTTTGTCCGGACATGGGTCCTTTCCTATTTGTGGCGAATGGGAAAAGTGAGCCAACCAAACTGCATATATGGAGATACTGAGTATGATGATGCGGAGCACACCTTCTTTAAATCCGAGAGGTGGAACGTAGAGAGAACAGGTCTGCAACAAGCCATTGGTGTATTTACACCTGAAGAAATTATCGAAAAAATGTTGATAGACGAAGGAAAATGGAACGCCGTCGCAAATTTTGTGGAGAATATTATTCGAAAAAAGAAGCGTGAAATGGAAAGTTATGCTGAAGAGCATAGGTTTCTCAAAACAGGCGACCCTGGCCGCAGGGTGAGTAAGTGAATGTGCCCTTCTTAGGACGCCGTCTTGGCTCTCTACCTCGATGCAATGCGGAAGTAGTCCCGGGGTGGAGGGAAAAATCCAAGACAAGAGGAGGGATATTTTTAGTGGAATCACCACACACGTAGTAGCGACGGTTACTATATGGTGCGAGGGCATTTTTAACCCAACCTCACCGCCAAAAAAAAAGGTGCATGGGTAGTTTGGCACATACCATGTGGCAAGCTATATTTACGGAGGTTTCTCTTTAAATGCGTAAATAAATTATTAAAACGCGCCAAGTGGTATGGATTTCAGTGGCAGAAATTCATCTTAATAACTGCTCGTGATACTTAATAATTACTTCTATGCCGCAACTACGTTAATCTTTCGCAATTCTGTTGTGGACTGTGCGGTTTTTTACATTTGCTCGAATTGTGATTTTTAAAATTAAGATTTTGGCAAATTTACAATTGGAAGTCTGTGATAGTGACTTGTTACTAAAATATAAAAAGTAAAGTAGTCAAAGATTTCTACGGCAAAAGAAGTGGCTAAAGACGGAAATTTTTAAAAAGAGAGCAGTGACAAAACAATTTAGTTGTGTCAGGATATTTCAAAAGGCGTGCCGAGGTGTTGTTTTAAAATAAAACAGGTACAAATTTAGGTTCTTTCAACTTTCACTATTTTCATTCAAAATACGGCCCTTCACAGTTATACAGTTAGTAACAGAAGTAAGCATACACCGGATACGTTGTCAATTTTCTCCCAATCGTTTCTTCCAAACAACCTAAATTATAACAAAATTTTGTTTTATTTACATGAATGAAATACAAAAATTATATTTAGTCCACATAATGACAAAATTTTAAAAAGGAACAAAATTATGGCTTTTTATATTAAACTTTATAAAAATTCATGTCTCAAAAGTAAGTACACAGTTCATCATATTATTAATTTGTGAAATCAGAAATTAAAATCGAATCCTAGTATTTGGTAGGATAACCATTAGACTTTGCAATCGCTTTAAATCGTGCTGGCATTGATTTCACCAAGTTTTCAGTTACAGCTGGTGATATTTTATTCCAATCCTCTTGAAGGACGTTTTTCAGTTGCTCCTTATTTCTAATCGGATGTTTGAGTATTTGCCGCTTTAAATGTCATTATCCTGCTGGAAGATAAACGTTCCTCCAAGGCCCAATTTCGTAGCGCTTTCTTTTAAATTATTTTTCAAAATATTTAAATAACCATATCGGTCCATAATGTTTTCGATAAATACCAAGTTTCCAACCCCGTTCGTAGCCATACATCCCCAAACCATCATAGAGCCCCCTCCATGCTTCACAGTGCCCGTCATATTGTTTGGATCCAATTCCGCATTAACTTTTCTCCAAACTTTTTCACGGCCATCAGATCCACAGATACTGAACTTACGCTCATCAGAAAATATGACTTGATTCCATTATCTTTTGCGAATGAAATCCGTTTACTCCGATTGACACTACTCTCGAAGGGCTTTTTCCTCTCATTGCGCCCATGATAACTAGCACTATGCAAAACCCGGCGAATAGTTTGGGTGCTAAATTGTTTTCCAGTCTCATTTTAAACTTCAGATTTCAATTTGGGGGCACTTATTTTGGGGTTTGTCCTGATTTTCCGTACGACTAAGCTTTTTTCTCTGGGACTTAAGAGCGGTGGACGCCCACAACGCTCTTTATTAGTGGTGCTTCCCGCACTTTTATATTTATTCACAATCTTTTGAACTGTAGCAAAACCCCTATCTATCAAACGTTCGATTTCTCGCAATGATTTATGTTCCTTGTGATATTTTATAATCAGTTTTTTTAAATCATCAGAAAGCTCTTTTCCTCTTGGTGCCATTACTAAAAATGTCGCAAAATTGAATACAAAACTTAGTTCCCTAAATTTTTATACTCACTTTAATTATTTCCTTTTAATAGTTTTAACTTTTTTAATCAATGCGTAAAAATAAATGTTATGCTAACTGAACAATCGTTTGCTGTATACTAACTTTTGTGACTTAAATTTCGCTGGCATCAAAGACAAAGCAAAGCGTGAATAACGGTACCGAAAATTTACAGCTAAATTAAGGCTCATATGAAAGCTTATCCCAGTACACAATTACCATGTGTAAAATATTTTGATTACATATTAAGGAAAGCGTTGGCGTGAAACAATTCCATAAATCAGGCTCCTGTATACTTATTTATGTTACTAACTGTATGTAAAAAATTAGATCGCTTAAATGTCCATCATGAGCACGTGAACAGACTGTCAAACCAGGATTGGGATCATTGTTGACTTATTCGCATATACTTTACTTTTCAAAAAAGGCCAGTCTATCCTCGACAGAACCAATTTCTTGAAATTTGTTTACCAACCTCTAAGTTGTCAAGTCATTCAGACGATTATTTCTGCAAAAAAATCAAGAATTTTGCAATATGTTGTATTTAAAGATCGAACATTTTCATAATAAGTTTCAATAATTTTAACGCGCTGTATCATGTATGTAGGTATCCATGGTTAAAATTGTACATATGTCTACTTGGCCGCCTGAGAATTATTTACTGCTGACATTGGGGCTCACCTTTGAAAGGCCCTTTATGTTTCACACATTTTCGAATGCTGCAAAAAATTCAATGAAATCATTGCATTATGTATTAGTATCTGTATTTGAGCCCAAAAAAATATAGTAATTTGACATAAAATAAAATAAATAGCGATTTCGCTTACCCTTCTTCTTCCATCCCCATAAAAATCCGCCCAGTGGGAGCTTAATTAAATTACGAATGAACCCACAAATTACAGACTTTTATATTCTTCTATTCACCTTCTTGGTGCAAAAAACTCAATCGTCAATGTCAATGTCAATTTACTAATGAATTTCACTAACACTTATTGTTTATTTAACACTTAAAAAACTAATTAAAAAATATTTATCTATCCTAAAAATAACCTGCCGTATTATCGCGTATAGTTTGTGAACCGGTATTCGTGGCCAGAACATCAACCGATTGTGTGCGTTTCTCCAGGAAACTGAAATTGTACCAACGTTCGTTTTTTCCAAAATTTTCGCCATCTTCCAGCGAAGTGGGTAGAGTTCTAGAGCGAGAGAGAAAAAGAGAAGAGTAAATCAGAATACTAACTTATGAAGCAATGAACGAGCTGATGCTCTACGAAATTAAGGATTATTGGAATTTTATAGAGTAGTCATTTTTACTTTTTCACAAAGAACTTTACATACTCGCAATAAATATCAGGTCAGTCCATAAGCTCATGCGTATTTTACCCATAATTTCACTTTTGTACGATTTTTGCATACAAAAAATTATTCACGGAATATAACGAAACTATTTATATTTAAAAGTGATTTTAATCGCGGAAAGAAGCACGTGTTGTTAAAAAATAAAATGGAGTCTTCCAACGCATACAAGAGGCATATTTTGTATTTTTTTATAAAAGTGGTAAAAATGCAACAACTGCTGCTGCAGAAATAAACACTGTTTACGGAGAGGATACCGTGAGTGTGCGCAAAAGTGGTTTTCAAAATTCCGAAGTGGTAACTGCGACGTGGAGGATGCCCGTGCGCTGGTCGTCCTGAAGTCTTTAACTCCGACGCCTTGCTTGAAATCGTGGAAGCTGAACCAAATTTGACAGTCGATATGATAGCTCAGAGGGTAAATTCATCGCATGAAATAGTTCACAGGCAGCTGGTTTAGTTGGGAAAGGTTTCAAAGCTGGGGAAATGGGTTCCGCATAGACTTTCCGTCGCCAACCTTCAGCAGAGAGTGAATGTATGTTCTCAGCTGCTGCAACGGCTTGAAAATGAAAGTTTTCTGAACCGTATCGTTACTGGTGATGAAAAATGGGTCCTTTGCAATAATCCTGTTCGGAAAGTAAATGATTAGATAAAAATTAAACACCAGAACCGACCCCTAGAGATGCTCTTCATCCCAAGCAGATTCTCATGTCTATTTGGTGGGATATGGCCGGTATTGTGTATTAGGAAGTTCTGGAACCAGACCAGACGATAACTGTTGATTATTATTCGCATAGCTGAATGAGGCACTTAACAAAAATCGACCGTCTTTAGTGAATAGACGCAAAGTTTTGTTTCACCACGACAACGCAAGACCTCATACCGCAAGGCAAACATTAGGCAAGCTGAACGAGCTCGGATGGGAGCTAATGCCGCATCCACCATACTCTCCGTATATTGCACCTTGTGATCAACACCTTTTCCGTGGACTTCAATCCCATATGAGTAACAAAAACTACTCCTCAAAAGAAGCTATAAAAACGGATATCGAAGCGTATTTTGGCTCCAAGGACAAAAAAATGTTTGAACAGGGAATTAAAAATTTGCCTAACCGTTTGGAAGACATTGTAAATAATAATGGAAAATATATTATTGATTAATAAATACTTTAAATATCTTTTTTATTAATTTTAAAACCATCTTTAAAAAACGCACGAACTTATGGACTGGCCTGATATTTTCTCAGCTACTTTACTCACCTATTCAGTGTCTCAGGCAACAGCAGACACAATCCGGCGCCCAAAAGTGAAAGTATACCCAATATAATTTCCGGCATGGGTTGAAAGAAGGAGCGCGTGTACAATATGTACGAGCTGAAGAATGTAAAAGCATAGCCCATGACATGCACCACTGACACGCCTTGGCCGCGCACACAAGTCGGTATCAGCTCTGTGGCATATTGAGCACCAGAATTGTAGGCGACTGTGACGCCGAAGCGTCCTATAACCGACAGAATCACAACCAGTATTACATCTGCAATGAAAACAAAAATAGGAAACGGAATTTAGTTTTTACAGCTATTTCTTTTATTCACGTCACTTCACTAACGCTCACCTTTATCGCCCCTACTACGCTCCGTACAGAAGAGTATCGCTCCAGTGACCGATATAAAAATGCCACTTAACAGTAATGACATGGAAGCCATCGCTTTACGACCGATACGATCTTGCAACACGATCAACAGTATACAGGCCGGCAATATGGCCGTAGCGCTCAATGTGAACATGACAAATGGCGATATACCGAGACCTTGGACATTGCGCGACACCGCATCGTAACACAAAGTGATGACCATGCTGCGATAAACACACACACACACATATGTAAACGTATTGCTTGTTAATTAATATGTGTTTCAATGGTATAAAAATCCATGTGTATAAATCAATAAATTGACTTACGATTTAAAGAACAAAATGAGCGTGTTGCGTCGTAAGCGTGGCGTTGCAAATAGCCCAAAGAGATTTGGACTAGATTTCGTATGTACTTGACTGTGTTTGCATTCATCTATGAATTCCGTGTAGACAGATTCTTCAACCACGCGTCCATTGATCTTTGCTACACGTTTTAAGCATTTTACAGCTTTGTCGTATTTTTGCTTGGAGATCAGCCATTGTACGCTCTCGGGCACAATGAAGTAGAAGAGCGGCACAATAGCGAAGGGTGCCGAGGTGGCAAGTAGGAAGCCTCGCCAGGTCTGCAACAGTACAGCAATCCATGGCGCAGCCATTGAGCCGAGACAGTAAAATAAACCGATGCAGATGCTGAGACCGACGGTGCGCAGCGAGGGACGCAAGTACTCCATTACTGAGGAGAATTACGGACACATTATTACAATTAAAATGTTAGTTAGTGATTGAAAGCACGAGTATATGTACATTAGGGCGAACTAATTTTTTTTCGGCATCGTTTCCAACAGATTCGGATTCTACTTCAAATTCTAAAGAAATAAGTCCATTGATATAAAGATTAATATTGACCTATTACAATTACCGTACATTTGCAGTTATTTTAATTCTTTTCAACAAAAGATGTATTATTTCTATTTTCTATCTTAATTGCTGCACTTTTTTATAGAATTGCATGTGGAATCCAAGTCTGCTAGGGAATAATGCCGAGAAAAACCGTTCCATATAAATTGACCCACTTTAATGTACATATCTATAGTAAATCTGAATATATTTTCTTAAATTTTTTTAACTAAACGGAGTAACGAGATTAATTTTAATTTAAGGTGAAGCTTAATATTATACAATAAAGGGTGCCTTTTAGGTGTATAGGAATTTAAAATGAAATAAAATAACAAACATTGGATTTATTGAAAAGTATATTTTATCCATCGCCGCAAGTTCGTTAACCATTTTGAATGAAAGGGTGGTACATATATCGGCAAACCCGATAAATATTATAAAAATAAATGTTCTAATCAAAGAGCAAGTGTGCTCTTTATAGCCCCAATAAGGATAGCTACAATTTTGCCGCTTTCCGTTTTAAGCCATTTTACGAATTTCTGGACTAATCATGCGGCCCTATGGTGGTTAGTTCAGTTTAACAATCCAGAAAGAAAGATAGCGCCTTGGATAGAGCGACTGCAAAGTTATTATTTCGAGATTGAGCATCGTAAAGAAATGTCGATGCTCTGTCAACACATCCATGCAGACTGGAATGCAGCACTGCTCTCGAGTGGAAAGCAAAGACCATGTAATAGATTTGAGATTGATAGATGATCAGATCAAGAAGACCAGCGTAACGACGTGAGCACTGTGAAGGTCATAGAAAACAAAGAGGGTGGAACGCGCCTGGACTGGCAAAAGATGGATAATAAGAGCCCTCTGTCCCAGGCGTATTGGGTGCGGTCATTATTGTGTGTGGGAGAGTGAAGATAGTAAACCTAAAGATGAGCTGCTTTTGGTCCTAGAAATAGCTGAGATAGTTGGAACATTACGCAATGATTCTACTAGTGGACATTTGGGAATAACCAAAACTGTCGAAAATATTAGAAAATTAGAAAATTGTATTTCAAAGTGAACGGACGTATTTATAAATCGCTCTGCGAAATAGCTACCAAATTCCGGTAAAATATCCGCATATTTGATAAATTAACGAGATAGTGACTCTAAATATCAAAAGTGCCAAACTAATTCGCTAAGTTGCGCTTTGTGACATTCAACTACCAAAAAAAAAAAAAAAAAAAAAAACATAAATAACTAAACACAGTGTAAACAATTTGTTAAATAATCAACCGCTTGAGGTCCGACCAAATGCCGTACTCTCGCACGCAAATAAGCTTAACAAAGAAAGTGATCAAATCCACACTCCTCCTATAACTGAAAATGTTCTAGCTGCTCTACTAACATCTTCAACAAAGACCACCACTACAGCAACATCCTCCGCAACAACAGCTACTCTTGCTCTCGCAACACTCACAACAAACACCAGCACGACAACGACAGCCTCAGCAATAACAACCACGGTATCATCATCAGCGACTAACGCAAAGTCTATTATGTGCACGACACTAAAAACATCTATTGCTGAGCAACCCAACAACTCAAAGAAAAGGCAAACACCCAAGCGTTTACGCAGTTCTCCAGAAAAAGCAGAAATAAATGCAAACAAGAAAACAAGGAAATTGTCCTCAAAACAACAACAGCTCACATATTGGCTGAGTAAACCACCGTCAGAGAATATATTTGATATACTGGACCAAGAGAACGAATTAGAAGAGAATGAAAAAGAAGAGACGCAAACTCTTAATTCAATAACAACAAAGCCCAAATATGTACCAAAGCCACCACCGATCTATGTACAAAAAGTCCAAGTATTAGCCACTCTTATCAAAGCTCTTAATGAATGTATACAAAATAACTATGAACTAAAAGTACTTAAGAATAATGAAATAAAGATACAAACGAAGGAATCAACGCATTATTCAGCAACAATAAAACTACTTAAAGAACGAAATACTCAATACTATACATTCCGACCAAAGGAAGAAAAAGGGTTTAAAGTAATTCTGCGCAATATGCATCATTCTACAGACATAAATGACATTAAATCTGAACTCGCTGATTACGGTCATGAAGTAACAAATATTTTCAACATCCTCAAAAGCGACTCAAAACAACCTCTACCTTTATTCTCACTGGAAATCAAAACAAATAGCAACAACAAAGATATATACAATATTACAAATCTATTGCATTGTAAGGTAAAATTCGAGCCCCCACGTCAAATAAGGTCTCTTCCACAATGTCTCAACTGCCAAAAATATGGGCATACTAGAAACTATTGCACAAAAAATCCAATCTGTGTTAAGTGTGCAGGCCCGCATAAAACTGCGAACTGTTCAATCGATAAAAGTAGTAACAATATTAAATGCGCACTCTGTGGCGAAAAACACACAGCCAATTATAAAGGATGTATGGTATACAAATCACTGAGGGTGCAACGTTTTCCAGCTTTACGCAAAAAGGAACTCCAGACTCCGATACTGAACCCGCCGCAACAAGAAAACACAGTCGAACCCGCTAGAATCGGGTTATCAACCTATGCACAAGTAGCAGCACAAGCTACAAATAATAACACAGGTATGCCTAACCCTCAAAATGATGATATTCAAGAACTTAAAAAAATGATGAGCCAGCTCATTAATCAAATGACTAACATGATGAATATAATCACACTACTGGTCACCAAATTCGATGGACAAGCAAAGTAAAATGACAATAGCCTTATGGAATGCAAATGGACTAAATCAACATATTCTTGAAACTAAAACTTTTATAGACCAATACAACATTGACATACTATTGGTGTCAGAAACTCATTTTAATGACAAAAGCTACGTTAGTATTCCCGGCTACAAAATAATATGCACCAACCACCCTGACAACAGAGCACACGGCGGAACAGCTATTATACTGAGACAAAATATTATGTTTAACAAAATGGAAGAATATCAAATGGACCATCTGCAAGCAACGACGATACAAATAAATGACACTCTAGGCCAGCTTACCATATCAGTTGCTTACTGCCCTCCGAAACACAACAACAAAACAACACAATACGCTAACTACCTTGAAACACTTGGAAGTAGATTCATTGCCGGAGGAGATTATAACGCAAAAAATATGATGTGGGGCTCAAGATTAACAAACACGAAAGGAAAAGCATTACTTGACGCCATCAGAGCGCGTAATTGTAATTATATAAGTACCGGAGAACCCACTTATTGGCCCTCTGACATTAAGAAAGTACCTGACTTACTTGACTTTTTTATCATGAAATCAATTAATCCAAACGTACTGACAATTGAATCTTGTCTTGAGCTCTCTTCTGATCACTCGCGAATTATACTAAGAACCCAACAACCACCGCAACAAAACTTAAATCCACCACTTTACAATCATCGTACAGACTGGAATGCGTTTACTGAGCTTTTGGAATCATATTTAGACACAAAAGTATCTTTGAAAACAGGCGATGAAATTGAGACAGCTATAGCTCTTTTTAACGACAAAACTATTAAGGCAGTTAGTAAATCTACATACATACAATGACTACATACCTGATACGATAAAAAAGAAACTAAAACAAAAGAGAAAGCTAAGGAAGAAATGGCAGACAACAAGATTTCCAGACGACAAGAAAAAGCTAAACAAATTGGGAAAAGATATAAGAGACCTACTTCAAAAGGAAAAAGACAAACAACTTAGCAATTATCTCAAAAATATTGACGCAACAAAATCCTCAAACTACACACTTTGGAAGGCGACGAAAAAAGTGGTGGGCGCCACAATACATTTACCACCAATAAAAACAACTAAAGAGAAATGGGCCCGAACCTCTTCAGAAAAAGCAACGGTCTTAGCTCAACATTTTAAAGGTACTTTTGAAAATAATAATAACGACATAAATCTTACTTATGCAGCAAACGAGAATAAGCAGCAAATTAAAAAAATCACACTTACGGAGATAAAACAGTTAATAAAAACTCTAAAGAACAATAAATCGCCTGGATACGATCAAATTTCGGGAACAATTATAAAGCATATGCCTGACAAGGCAATAATTTATCTAAGAAATATTTTCAACGCTGCTATAAGTCTCAAATATTTCCCTAGTACCTGGAAAGTAGCTGAAATTATAGCGATCCCGAAACCTAACAAAAACGCTACACTAGCGACATCATATCGACCAATCAGCCTACTACCGACAATATCAAAAATTTTCGAGAAAATATTATTTGACCAGATAAATCCTATTATAACAAGCATGAATCTGATACCCCAACACCAATTTGGATTTAGGAAAAACCATTCAACAATCCAACAGATTCATAGAGTAGTTCACAAAATTAATGACGACCTGAATAAAAAAAGAGTGTGCATGTCCATATACCTCGACGTAGCTAAAGCTTTTGACAAAGTGTGGCACCCTGGGTTACTCCATAAATTAAAAACACAACTACCTAATGACTTTTACCTTATGCTTAAGAGTTACATCCAAGGCAGGAAATTCTATGTTAAATATAACGACGCATGTTCAGACATTCAACCTATGAACGCAGGCATTCCCCAAGGCAGTGTCTTAGGACCAACATTGTATCTATTGTACACGGCTGATCTACCGGAACCGAATTCAGAAAACAGCATGATTGCAACATTTGCAGATGACACAGTCCTCATGGTATCTCATAAAGATACAAAAGTCGCAAAACAAAATTTACAAAACGAATTAAATGTGACATTAAACTGGTTCAAAAAATGGAACATCGAAATTAACGCTGACAAAACAATACAAGTAAACTACACAAACCGAAGGACAACCATTGAACCAGTTAGCGTTGGTAATTCTGACGTGAATATTGACACCAAAGCGAAATACCTGGGTATTACGATCGACTCGAAATTAAACTGGCAGGAGCATATAAAGAAAAAGCGAAATGAAGTTAAAAATCGTTTTAAGAAATTGTACTGGCTACTTGGACCTCAGTCCAATCTATCATTGCAAAATAAAGTACTTATTTATCGAACGATAATTGCTCCAATCTGGAAATATGGAATTGAGATTTGGGGCACTGCTGCAAAAAGTAATCTAAGTATACTTCAACGAGTCCAGTCTAAAATACTTAGGACCTTAACTAATGCACCTTGGTACATACCTAACGCAGATATTCATCGCGACCTTGACATCGATACTATTTATGAAACAATACAAAGCGCTAGCAGAAGACACATAAATAGATTATTAACGCACACAAATCCTATGATGAGAAGACTACCAAATAAAGAAAAATCTACCCAAAGTCGGCTTAACCGTCAAACACCAACAGATCTTGCAAAATCCATGTAATCAATTGTCAACTAATCGTATATGTCATTGTTAACCACTTGCTTTTAAATAATATGTATATATTTCTTCTAAATGAGCTTGGGGGCATTGACCCTTCAATATCACTCTCATTCCATCTTTTTGTAAATCAAATTACTTATTGTCTAACGACAGGTGTAATATTTTATGGAAGAAATAATAAAAAAAAAAAAAAAAAAAAAATATTACGAGGTGCTACTATTGCACAGTGGTCCGACCAGAAGGCGTTGGCGGACAAAATTCAAAAACTCATTTAATAAAGCTGAAAATATATATTTAGGGGTTTTAAGGATCAGTGATGACGAATCTGACCTTAGTTTTAGCAAATTTTAAATTCATTGAATACTATAAATACATTTTTACTTCCGTAATTAGCCGGTGAATTCATTTTTACATTTTTTACGACCGCAGACAGTACCACGTGGAGGTTTACGGTAAGGTTATTCTCTCCTCATTTTTTTTGTTTTTAGATTTTTTTATTTTTTATTTTTTTTTTTAATTCTTTTTTTAATTTTAAAATTTTTTTTTATTTTTAATTTTTTTTTTTTATTTTTTTTTTTTAATTTTTTTTGTTTTAGTTTTTAAATTTTTTTTCGGATATTTAGTTGTTTTTTTGTTTTTCATTTTTAATTTTTTTTTATGATTCAGAATCCTCGGTTTCTGATGAGCTGTTTTCTGAGGCTGGATCATTTTTCAAATTTAAAAGCGCGAGAACCTTTTTCGAAAATGGTTTTGGCTTGTTTTTCGGAACCTTAGTTTTTGATATTATAACTACATCTGATGAACAAAGCAAAGCATTTATTAAATCTGTCAGTGACAGATAAAAATGTTATATTATTATATATAATTTTATTGTATATAGTGTTATATGTATATACATATGTACAATATATCATATTAATACTGTAATAATATTAAAAAAAAATTTTGTTTTTATAATAAAATTTTTTTTTTTTTAGTTGTCTCTTAATGCTGATGGGGTCTGTGATGTCTTTTTCTGTCTTTTACACAAAATTGCATAAGCCGTATGTAACGTTTTGCCTGTGGGTAAATGCACAAAAGCTACATTATTTTTAATTTGCGCAACTTTGCGCAACAGGTTTCAGCTTGAGATCATAGCTGAAATATGTGGCTACATCACTCATGTTGATTTCAAGTGGACCGGTGTGGACCACTCGAAAAAATGATCTTTAAAAAAAAAAATTTCGAAAAATTTTGAAATTTCAAAAAAAAAAATTGGATTTTGTACCACAACTTAAGAGAATTATTACTGTTTCCGTTAATATATTCAATTATCTTTTTTTTTTCAATATTTGGTTAACAATTAAATGGTAATATTTATTTGCAGACATGAAAATGAAACTCTTGTATGAAGTACGATTTGCATACAATTTCATGTTTAAAGTCAAAAACCTACAATGAAAAATTTTTAAAATTAAGTAATATTTTCAGGAAATCTGCCTTGAATATTGAAGAAAACATCTGCATTATCAAATTTTTATTTCAAAAATGTTGAAAAATTGAATTTTGCCCGGCCGCCGGACCACTGTGTATTGGGTTGGCTGTCAATAATCCGTGGCTAATTGGGTAAAGAAATGTGATCAACATGCAACAAGGTCGTATGCAACAGTACAAGTTAGGGAACCTATTCGAACGGATTGTTATGGATGTACGGGATGTAGGGGACTCTTTCCCACTAGCAATCAAGGAGACAAATGTGTGTTGATGGTAGTTGACTACTTTAGTGAATGGCCAGAAATGTATGCCATTTTAAATCAAGAAGCTACTACAATCGTGGAGATGTTTGCTTCCTTTAAAGTTGCATTCGAATCGTAGTAGGAATTTTCAGTCAATAGTAAATTATTTTAAGAGACATACATAATACGTTCACATATAAATACATATATATATATAATTGGCGCATACACCCTTTTTGGGTATTTGGTCGAGCTCCTCCTCCTATTTGTTGTTGTTGTTCCACTAATGGAGGGACCTACAGTTTCAAGCCGACTCCGAACGGCAGAAATTTTTATGAGGAGCTTTTTCATGGCAGAAATACACTCGGAGGTTTGCCATTGCCTGCCGAGGGGCGACCGCTATTAGAAAAATGTTTTCCTTAATTTTGGTGTTTCACCGAGATTCGAACCAACGTTCTCCCTGTGAATTCTGAATGGTAGTCACGCACCAACCCATTCGGCTACGGCGGCCGCCAATTGTTATAAGTAGATTATTTATTTCTTCGTGCTTAATTCCCAATTCGTAATTAAAAAGCGAGATTACCCATACAAAATTTCTCTCCCGAAATCTAAGAATATAAAATAATGCTAGATTATTGTCATACTTTTTTACATACAACCTGTGTGTTATAAATAATTATTTTTACGAATTTAAAGAAAAACGTCAAAGTAAACGCTAAATAAAATGGATACCGGCAAAGAAAACAGGTTTGTAGACATAATTCTAATAAAATATGTATTAGGTATTATTAATTATGAATTCATGTAACAGAAAAAAGCGTATCTTCTAATTACTTACTACAAAATGCAAACGTCATTTACAGATTTCCGCCAACTGTTTATTCTAGTAGCCAATTGCGCAATTAAATTTGCTATTCGTTCTCCTTGTCTTTTCTTCACATCGTTAATAATAATTAAACAAACCAAAAACTCCAAAATATTCCACCAAGACAAGCTATATGTCGAAAAGCCTTTAAAAACAGTATTGACAGCTGATTGTCAATTTTGCAGGTAATCTGCAATATTTGAAGGGGTAAATAGATTGCGAATTATTCGAACCTAATATTAAAGAAACTCAGAACTCAGAATGAGACAGTTGTACGTTTTGTTAAAGCGCACCGCAAAATATAGCTAGGTCATGTGATCCGTATGCCTGCTGCCTGTACCGTGAAGAAAGCCTTGACAGGAAAGCTAATGGGCGTGAAGGCCAAAGGCAGACCGAGGAACCGTTGGATAGACGCAGTGGAACACGATTTTAAGAAGTTGGAAATAAGTAACTACGTAGCAACAGCTCAAGATATACCGCTTTGGAGGAGCATTTTGAAGGAAGCTTTGGCGCACCCCGCGTTGTAATTCTATGAAAGAAGAAGAACAAGAATATTTAAGAAAAAATATACTTTGCTACGAAATGTCCGATTTCTTTCAACCAGAAAGGTTTTGTAACAGGTAAGTCCATTGTTTGCAACCTGGCTGACTGAACTGATTTCTACAAGGCCTTTGACACTATGTCACATAGATAGCAGACGACATAAAAATTTTGGCCTCAATAAGAAACTCAGAGGATATGCTTAAGCTCCAAGCTGCCCTTGATGAACTTGTGTCTTGGTGTGCATATTCATGTGCCTCTTTAAATTAAAAAAAAATGTGTTCAAATGACTTACTCTAAATCTCTATTATACAATCGCCTTATTACATCTCTATAATGTTTTCCAATTTGTGGATGACATCAAAATCTTGGAGTACTTTTTGACACTAATTTTTCATTCTCAAGTCATATCAATTACATTATTTCAAAATCATATTTGATCTTGGGCTTTGTTAGATGTAACAGTTCAAACTTCTCAGGCATTTACACAATGGAATATATTTATATATATATATATACAGGGTGGACCAAATAAGACCTACTACGACTATGCAGCAGGTCCATAGTTTGCCTGGCAGTATGCTCCATCTTGTTGAAACCACATTGACCGCAAAAAGTTTTCAATCAATGTTCTGTAAAAAGCTTCTGAAATCGATTCCGGCGTTTCATCCTCATTTTCGAAGAAATATGGATCGATAACTCTAGTGGCCATAACAACGCACCAAACAGTACATTTAGATGGGTGCAACTGATGTTGGTGTGTTGCCCTTGGATTTTCAGAGCCCCACAATCTACAGTTTTGTTTATTGACATAACCATTTAAATGGAAATGCGCTTCATCCGACATATGCCGATATTTACGCTGCGTTAAAACAATTGATCGTTGACAAGAATAGAAAAACTCGATAATTTTAACGCGTTGTGTTGTACTGTAGGGTTCTATAATAAATTTCCAACAATTCAATTCAATTCATGTTTAACATTAGTAGGATTTATTTGGCCCACCCTGTATACATATATATAAAGGGTTTCCCAAAAACAGGTGTTACAGGTGAATGGATTGCGCTATCGAGAGATGATTAACGATTTTTTATGGCCGGAACCTTTATTTTCAACAAGACGGCGGTACGTGACACACAAGCAACGAAACGATTGATAATTTACGGGAAAAGTTTCCGGACCGTGTTATCTCTCGAAGAGGTGATCACAATTGGCCACCCAAATCTTGTGATTTGACACCTTGTAACTTTTTTCTTTGGGGCCACGTGAAAGAGAAGGTCTACGCCAACAGCTCAGGGTCGATTCAAAACCTCAAAGATGGAATTCGTGAGGCTATGGAGGACATAGGGCAGCCACTTTGTAATTCGGTTATTCATGAAAAGGATATTGTCCTGTATACGCGGTCGTGGTGGTCATTTGCCTGATGTTATTTTCCTCTATTTACGGCATACGTTCCTCTTTATCATGAAATAAACATCTTATCATGTATTATATATTAAAAAATAGCATATTTCTTTGAATATCAAAATAGCACCTCTAATTAAAACCCCCATTATTTGTGGACTGGGTCTGGATGTTTTTCCACAAATGGTGGATGTTTCTTAAATATGCCCTAGGATCTCTGAAACAGTCTGTCCCATATCCCTCTTATAGCTCCCGCTTGATATTAATTGGATTCATTTAATTCAAGGTGACACTGATTGTACGTTTCGTTTGCAACGCACTAACTTTCTTATTTCGACGAGAACTTTACGAAGCTCTTACCCTTATTTCAAGGTATTCAAAACGAATTTCAAGTCCAAGGCACCTTTTGCTCGAACTCTACACGAATATAATGAGATCTCGAATTCCATATTGTTAGATTTTACAATAACTAAAAATCATTTATTTTCTATGTTGCACCATCTAGTTCGCTAATATTATATAATCGTATTCTTTTTAATCACTAAGTCCATAGTCAATAAGAACCTTTGCGCTTTTTGACAAAATTTAAATAAATAAATAAGGTGTTAGTGACTGTATATTCCTATGTGATACCTTTTCTATAAAACTTTCCTTTATGGTACCAAATAGGTATCAGGGGAGGTTGTTGAAAATTTTGAAAAAAGGGTATTGGTAATTGATAAAAGATAAAATTAAATGAAGCGCCCAAAATTTTAAAATCTTGTTAGGAATAGTTTTAACATTTTTAATGTCTTTTGTGACAATATTTCCTTTAAAACTTGAAATTGAGAAACCCGCCCACATATCTACGTTTGTTTGTCAGACAATTCATGCATCTATCACAAAAACTCAAAACAAACGGATTATTACTTACACGTATTATTGCTGCGACCTCGATTTAAGCTATTAGTTAGTGTACCAACAACCAACGTTAACAACGAAATAATCACTCACCTAAAATATACATCATGACGAAGTTGCTGTCCGTCGCCATGCCGGAAACGAAGCGAAATAGTGAAAATGTAGGTAACGTCGTGCCAAAAATTGTCAGAGTATTACCAATCATAGCCACCACATTTGCAGCAATCAAAATAGGAAGACGTCCTGTTGGGGCAAAGAAATGCATACAGTTAGATTATTATATCACCTTTATAAAGTAAACTTCATGCCATCTAAAACTTGCCCAAACTGTCCGCTAGAAAACCAAAAAGCAAGCTACCCACCACCGAGCCTACGAAAAACATCGATTGTCCCAGCGTTGCCTGCCAAGCGCGATCACAAATCCAATTCAGCTCACTTGTAAAGCTCTGATAACCCATATATAACTCAAAATCAAATTGCTGACATGCTTCTAAAAAATCTGTTGAGACGTTGGCATGTGCTGCATCATCAGCAGCTGCAAATCGATGGGGAAGACATGAAGAACCCGCCTGTTTACTGGCTTCCGCATAAGCATCCATAGGATTCGCATAACCATCGGTACACCTTGTAAAAGAGATTGAAAATACTTAGTAATAGAGAATAAAAAAATGTTGACGAGCAGTAATATTTTGAAATAATCCCACAAAAATATTTTCAAAGTGGGCTATCCCAAAATGAGAAATAAAGAAGGCCTCTACTCGATATGGTTTCGGAGCAATAAATGAGATTTGTTGCTTTTTTTGCTGCCTTGTTACTTGTTAAGAAACACAAAAGACTATTCGCAGTAGAACATACAAGAGACATCACTTCGAAAGAACCAACAGCTCGGCGGATATTCAAACAATTGTGTGAATCCATCTAGTAAGAGCAGGAATAATCCATTAAAAGGATTTTAATTTGGAGGCAAAAATAAGATTGAATACTAAGAACTTGAGCCGCTGCAGGAGGCAATGTTGGCGCACAAAGCATTTGCAGTTATTGTCATTGAAAAGATGATGGATACTGCTTTTTGAGATCTGTTATTAGTCAATGATAAAGAAACAGGTGTGAATAATACGGGATAAAATTGTGTCATACTATTAAGAGGTCTAATGATGCCATGGAGGAAAGAAATAGAGGGAGATGTACTCATGATGTGCTTCATAGCAAGAGTCATGTTTCCTTTGAAGGTTTTCCATCTTTAGTTTAACTTCTCAAGAGCGAATGACATGATGTGCGAGAAACAATTTTGAAAATTAGCAGAATCGGAACATAATCACGAATTATCTCGACTGCAGGCCCACCTGGCGAATCCGTTGCGCTGCTCTGCCGTTTAGGCAAAGTAAATATATGAGTAGTGAGCAACACAATAACAAATCAACAGATGTAGAAATCAGAGAGTGTACATTTATAATATACCCGCTTTCTTGTGCCCAAGCGTATTCTAATTTTTTTTGTTGTAATATATGTACCATCATAAAGGAATCGGAATAAGTACAGACAAATATATACCAACGTGACTAAAATAGATGTCAAAGAAGAGTCGAATTATATAATAATTCAGGAGCAGACGCTGACCAAGTAGCCGCAAACTCTCATCGTTCCTGGATATGGTATAGTTCACCAAATATGGTGAGGGGAACACATATTTAATAAGACAGTGTCGATTCGCCTATGACACAGAAACGTCTTCGGAATTGCTGGCTTTTATACCGCGTCCTACGTTCCTAACACTCATTGTCGGGGGTTGTTTATTTGTTTAAAACTTATTCACAACTAACCTGCTACTACAGGCTATCAGGCTATCACAACCTGCCGACCCCCACGGTACCTTAGAGCCCAGCTAAGTCACCCGATCCCGAAGGAACCATCGTATACATATATTGTATGTACGTATGTATGTATGTATTTGTGACTTACCAATATTTCGGCACGAAACTTATGATCGTTTGTGAGTAGTAATGAAGCGCCGATAGCAAATTGATGATGCAGAAGAGCAACAACATGAGCGCCTGCAAACGATGACAATCACCACATTTCTCCAAGATTTTATCCAGTTCCAACATTTTTGGTGAGACCGGTACAGCGTTTTGCATTCACTCCAACGGGAAGCGAGGTTGAGAAAATCTATCCCGTTCCAACTCTTTTGTTCGCTTCACTTCGGACTCAATTTGCACTGTGCACTTGTAAACGTATTTTAAGCTGGGAAAATTGCCTGCCTACAGATGCGTTTTCAATTTTGTTATCGCAATACAAAAGTTGTTGTGCTGCGCCACGAAATACTCGACAGTTGCTGCGCGGTGGCTTTTGCTCGTATCAATTAACGAAAAAAAAGGTTCGCGAGCGCTACACGGAGAACTTTTTTTGTTTATTTTGATATTTTACTTCATTATTTCCAATCGATGCTGACAGAATTTAATAAAATGTACACTTCAATTTTTGAGGTTGTTTGATTTTTTTATGAGTTCAAGGAACTCTTAATCATATGAAACCTTTGCTGTTGTTTTTTTAATGTCATCTTTATCTGCGGGAATACATACTCGTGCTTTTTTAACACACTTTTATTTAAAATGTAAATATTATGTTCATATTATTTTTTTATTTTTTGTTTTGTCTTTGGGAACTTTTTAAAACATATTCGTAAACTTTGCACTATCGATTTTCAACGCATTAAATATCTACTAAGTAGTTTTTGCACAACGTTTAACTTAATTTTTATTAACTCTTCGAGCGATATATGCGACCTGGTCTATGAAAAGGTACCTTACGTGTCAAAAAATCATTTTTCACTTTTTTGTTGATTCGAATAGTGTGTGAAAGGCTCTTTAAAATGGTGAAAACCAGAAAGTCATAATTTGTTTAAAAGTTTGTTAAAAATAAAAAAAAAATAAAAGTACAAATACGAAAAAGACTGATTTTTTTGTCATGATACAAATTAGAATAACGAAGACAATAATTTGTGCAAATTAAAAACTGAACCATTCCTGGACAGTCTGAGGTGTAATGAATACGATATTGAAGTCTGTTTTCAAAAAATTTGTTACAAAAAATGCATTCATAACTTTATAAATGATAGTTTTTAAGGATTTGTCAAAATTTTTGTCACGAATTGTGGCATTGTTTCAACATCAATAGTTAATTAAAATATTCAAAAACTGTTATTCGGGGGTTCGCGAGGTCGGCGGATCCAATATGTCGGACATGATTTTTTAAATTTAACGGATCCTCTTAAGATTCAATACACGGGGATTTTGGGCGTTGCTGATTACGAATCCGATATCAGATTTCAGAAATTCAATATGGCGGATCCAATATGTCGACCATATTTTTTCAAAATTCATCAGTTCCGCTTGAAACTTTTCACTCGGGGGTTTTGGACTCGTAATGTTGCACCGTGTATTCGAAAATGATTCACTAAGTTTTTGTAACGTCTTCTCCCACATGCATGCACAAAAACGAAAAACGAACGACAAACAGGTACGTTGTAAAAGGTAAATTCGATCTTATGTCTCCTTACTTCTACATCCTTTCTTTGACCATATTTCTTCCGTTGGGCAAGATTGGAATAAACACTTTCTAATTATTCATTACACATCATTCCGGCTTCGATATGACTTAGTATTAATAAATCGAGCTCATTTTTTGATAATTCTAAACAGTTGCTTCGCGTACTCTCGATCATTTTTCGTGGTACAATTGTTTGGCATTTGTTAGTACAACAATTGTTAGACAACTGTTCCTCTTCATCCACAGTAGATAAATCTATCTTAATGAAAGCTCTTTCCATATCATCTTCTGAATGAGTCAAATATATTATAGTTCACCATCATCATCGCTATTCGAACTAACATCATCGTCTTCATCGCTTTTAGGAAAATATTTACTGTAAACGGCACTAAACTCCTCGTCAACACTCATTTTTCACTATTTTGTGAATAAAAAACAGAAATGATTACATAAACGTAGTAACAGAAGATCCACGAAGTAGAATAAGGAGACGTAACGCAGCTGTCAACTGTAAAATTGTCAATTTGACATCATATTCGTAGTCAGTGGCTTTAAAAACCTTTACAAACATGTGTCACTTATTTATAGTTATTGTTACTATTTGGAAAACTTAAATTATTTTTTCTATGTTTGGAGCACCATCTTAGATATGCCATTTAAAATTTTTCAAATATGACACCAGAATCGTATTCAGTACTTCGAAAAATTTTTGTCACCGGGTCTTACAAGTTTTTTTTGGCATGGATGTCGGTACAAAAGCTAACTTATTTTTTAAAACGATTTCTGCGATTTGCATTAACTTTTTCTTATTTATTTAAGTATAAAAAAAATGTTTTTCACTGCTTATGTGATTTTATTGGTACTGTGATCTAAGCTGAAGAAAATAAGCCAAACCGGATTGAAAAATATTAATATTTAAAAAAGTTACAAGGGTTTTTAGAAGTTTAAACTTTAACTGCTGTTTTTTCGAAAACTTGTTTTCGCACGTAAGGTACCTTTTCGTAGACCAGGTCACATATATGTATATATGTATATAATTGGCGCGTACACCCTTTTTGGGTGTTTGGCCGAGCTCCTCCTCCTATTTGTGGTGTGCGTCTTGATGTTGTTCCACAAATGGAGGGACCTACAGTTTCAAGCCGACTCCGAACGACAAATATTTTTATGAGGAGCTTTTTCATGGCAGAAATACACTCGGAGGTTTGCCATTGTCTGCCGAGGGGCGACCGCTATTAGAAAAATGTTTTCCTTAATTTTGGTGCTTCACCGAGATTCGAACCGACGTTCTCTCTCTGAATTCCCATTCGGCTATGGCGGCCGCCGAGCGATATAGAGATCAAAAATTGCCTTCTATAACAATGTTCGTAATTATTAGATTTTGTCTAATTATTAGACTTATATATTTGACTTATCCACGAGTAAAACGAGAAATAAACTTTTAACTCCGGACGTGCTTCGCTCTTTTGCTTCCATCTGCGAGCTTTATTAGTCGAAACGAGTAACAACTTTGAATTTAAATAAGAAACAAACAACAGTTAAAAATTAAAATCTATTTTTCATGAATTCAGTTTTACGCATCCCTTCCCATATTGCATATATAACGGCTTCAAGGAGAGATACGAAGCGAAATACGATTGTTGTTGTTAATCAAATGCACGCCCAGGGTTACGAAAAACGAAAGAATATCCCGTTTTCTATGCGGCGCATGGAATAGAAATAAGATTTCCTGCTTAAGAAGTGTACCACAGTTCAAATTGTAACCATTGCTGGTGAGAGAGATAAGAGATTAGAACTACATATATACGAGTATATATTTTATTTTGTTTACTTAAGAGATGCTCTAATACCTTAAAAATTACATACTCAAAGGTTGAAAGTGGGATACATGTCTGAAAACTTCACTTCAGGCCGATGCGCACAGTACCAAACATTTAAAGGGATTTGTTTCCAAACTATAGCACATTTTTCAAACCTGCCAGACTTATAGCGTGACAAATCCCCACAGGTAGAAATTTTAATTGCATATTCAAAATTATATTCAGCATAGAAGAACACAATTTACGTAATTTGTTTATAAGTTTGGATTTTTGAAAGTTTTTAAGTACCCCATTTTTTTGATCAGCATAAATTAAAAATGTTAGTGTAGTTAGTCCGCACGGCCTTTAAAATTTAAAAAACAGACTTCGTCGAAGAAAAGTTATATAGCAGGAATTTTTTTTACTCAAAAAAAAAAACAGCATACCCTTAAGGGAGGAGCCTGGTTTATGAGGTCTAAAAATTGCATCTCTTTGCGATTTTTTTTTTTAAGGAAAAAATTAATTAGCACTGCAAAGTTTTTTCTATCTTCTAATGAACATCTAAAAAGTATAAAAAATTGTTGTACTGGTTAAAATAAGTAAAATGTTTAACATAGAAATTAGTAGAGCGCTGCAACGCTGGAGTTTCCAACTGGCGTACAAGATACAGCTGGTAATTATTATCTAAAGCAAAAAATTCAAATGGAATTTCTGAAAGAAATTCCAAAATTTCATCTTTTTGGAGGTTTTAAAGAAAAAAATGCCTTTCTATAAAAAAAAACTCACTTCAACTTGGTATAAAAATCTTGAAAATTTTTTTTTTTATCTATTTTGTTAGTTCAAATAGAAGAGAATTTAATACTGAAGGGAACAAGCTATGATTCATTTCAAAAGGTTCATTAGTTTTTTCTTTCATTCATGTACGCCAATTCAAAGAAATCATAAAAAGGAAAAGTCGAGAAAAGAAGATAAAGTTTGTACTATAGCTGTCCGGTCACAGCGTAACTACCTAACGCTCGCCTACCTTTGGCTTTGTATCTACGGAAATATTGAGAATTAGGCTCTGTAACTTTGTGTGAATATTCTGAAATACATTAGGAATCGCTTAAAACGAAAAAAAAAAATTGATTTTTTTGACCTTATAAACCAGGCTCCTCCCTTAATACTATGCATTTAATAACTATAGTCCAGGGACTTATAGACAAGTTTTGACAATATAGTTCCAAATATAGTTAATTCTCTAATAAAAACCATATTAATTCAAGTTTAGACTTTTGGCAAACTTAGAAACAAATTCAACAAGTTTCCATCAAAATCTTAGACTTTTTAATTAGAATTGTTAGAAATGTTCCATGTATACATGTTAATAGCTCATTAAGTGCAAGCCTGAAGTGGTCCAAAAATTGCGATCATATTCGAAAATTTTTTTATATATTTTTTGTCTTCTTCTACGTAAAAAACTTGTCGAGTATTCGTCCACTTTAAATAGCACAAATAGAATAAAGCTTCGTTAAAAGTTATTATTTTATCATCCTAATATCTTGATTAAGATTTAAAAAAAAAAAATTGACATTCTGAAATTTTTACAGGGGCCTACGTCAGAGTTAAAAAATGTACCACAGCCTCGCAGACATATGGACATATGTAAACAATATGTGGCTCGAGTTCCTAGTGGCGGAGAATATTATGAACTAGAACCTGAACCAGTTTGAAACCGGATTAATCGCTTTTTTTCTACTCATTAACCTTCCGTTACGCGCAGCTAATCTAACATAATTGTTACAAGCGACAATTTGTTTGCTGTAATGATGTGTCAGTCCTTAACCCTTGTTTGGCATTTAATTATTTTCTAAACATTTGTTTAAATATTTTTAAATGGAGTAGGGTTTTATTTTGTTTCTAAATAAATAATAATTTTAAAAATTATATATAGCCGAAGGCCTTTGTTGCTAGCGCTCCTAAGCAGTTATTTGTTAAAAAAATGTATTATTGTAAAAATATTTAAAAAATTAAAAAAAAAAAAAAATTATATTCTTTATTTATATCACTTTCATACGCCGGGTCTACTCTTGTTGCAAAGAATATTACGCCTTACAGAAGTTTAACTGAACGAAAACCGAGCCACTGTTTATAAGAGTTTTTAAAGGCTCTTTACTTAGTAATACCATGTTGTTTACCATCTTACGATATCATATGAAAAGTAATGTGGTAAGTAAATATCACAGACTAAATAGGGAGGGATGAGACAAAGTCCACTAAAATATCATAAATAAGTCTATCGGACCTAAATTGCTTGAATTTATCTTTCTCATCAGTCCCAACTGATTATTGGAATTAAATATTTTTCACAAAATTGGAATTTTTTACTATGGATAGCGTCTCACATAAATTAAAAATATTTCTAAATTTTTCACAAAACTACTTGTGTGGCTTTAAATGATTTTCCTTTGATCCAATACATTCTGATTTATCGCAGAAAACTTTAGCGCTATATTAAGCTTTTAAAAATTAAATATTTCGAGAAAATCAAGAGGAAAACGTCGACTTAAGTTGTGCTACAAAAGTACACGGATATATGTTTTTTTTCGCAAGAACAACTACTGTGAAAAGTAAGCAAGAACTTTTTTCAATAGCTTTTGTTTAATATACGATTACATATTAATGTCATGGAATGGGTATAAATAATGTATTTAAAAATATTTTTCGGAATTATATCTTTTGGCAACTTAAAGTCATTTAAAACGTTAAATTGATGAGAAAACGAAAAAGTGAGTATGCATATGCATTACATTCTATTTCATCACTTTTTGACGCATTCCACCGAGTGCGACATTTCAAATACGATACCCTTTTATTCTCGAAAAATGCTTAGGCTCCAAAGTAGGTTTTGTGGACTGTTTATACACTTTTTTACATCACTTTAGTTATTCATCAACCTTTTGTTATGATTTTATTGAAATATTAAAATTTATTGGAACCACTTTTTGATTTACTATTTAATAATCTTTCAAGCTTTAATTGTTTTCTATTTATTTTTGCGCTTAAATTTATTTTTCTCTTATTTTTACTTGCCCTCGTTTGTTTATTTTATTATATTTTTCCCACCTAATTTATTACCAACGAGTTCTGTCACACCATTTAACTCAATTTCAAATTTACACACTTTTCGTCACACATTCCTGATTTCAGTATTTTTCGTACGCTTTCACACACATATGTAAGCATTTCTTGATTTTCATTTGCATTTTTAAAATATCGTTGCATTTTAATCACCGTAATTAATATGAATTAGTGAAAATACCATCTTTTTTCCTTGTTATATTCTAATGAATTGTTTCAAGTTCAGGAGTACACAGCACAACAAAGCTTATAAACGCCTAGCGAACGACCGCGATCACACACCAGAACTTAGCGAATGCAGCGACTAACTGTGATTGCGGTAGATGCGCGTATCATGGGGTTGCAGGCTTTTTACAACACATTTTTTACACTCCCTCCCACCTGCAACTCTCGCATACGCACATCATAACAATCTGATGCTAGAACAAAAGCTAAAATGCTAAGCGACCGAAAAATCAGAAGAAGAAGAAAAGAATAATGAGCGAAAACCATATTTTCCCGTGCGTAACTACAGCTACTTCTGCTGCAATGATACGGGCAGGGGGAAGGAGGGCGCAGTCTGCAGTGGTCAGTGCCGCTGGCGAGTAAACAAAACATCTGCGGCGTGGAATTTTCACAATCAGTGTACAAATGTACTACTACTGGTAAGTAGTGATATACAAAGAAAATTGCAGTAACAAGTCCTCCCACTGACTGCAGCGCTCAGACATGAAAACCTTTGAAGTACTCCTAAGTATATTAATTAAAAGAAAATATTTTGAAACAAAAAATTTTATACTCGCGCGATTTCTTGAAAAACGTAATAATTTGTTATATTTAGATTATTCGCTCATTCGCCACATCCGCAAAGCGCCGACTGTAACTTCCGTTCGCTTACACTCTTAACTGTGATCTGGCTACTGCCCGCTTTGTTGTTGTACATTTTATTATACTGTCACCGCTGTCATGATCGGCGTATAATTAGCTTCAAATAAATGTGTATGTATATATATGCATATACATGTATTTATGCCTGTGTCTATGTGTGGAATCACTGAAACGCCTTTTTTAAATATCAATGCTAGTGGCTGCATTTTCTCGAAACGTCTCACCCACCATCTCTTTATGCAGCTCGAAAGTGAGCAAAACACGCTATCACTTTTGCATCTTTCATATTTTTATACCCAAACGTTCGTCCATGCACACGATAGAATAAGTGAAACTTGAGATATCTAAACGACACTTCACAAAATAGAACATTAAATATGCCCACCTTCCATATCACGGTAATCTTCAAATATGCAAAAATACAATATTCCTTTAAAGAATATTTACCAAAATTTAATATACATATTCCATGATTTCATTCGGTTGTCAATGCAAGAAATAACTTGAGTAAAATGTATATTAATTTTGGTATGGAAAAGTGTAATGGACAAATAAAATGGACAAAGTCGGTGAGTGACCACATCAACCTTTCATTAATGGATGATTTTCAAAACTGAGCGCGTTGCTTCTGAGCACATTTTAAGTAATAATCATTTTAGATCAGTTAAATCACAAAAAAAAAATCTTATTCCATTGGCGGAGTAAATTATATATTTATGAAACTTATTTATCAAACTTTTTCAAACTTGCTGCACATATTGCATGTGATCCTACCAAGCATTGCAAGATTTTGTTTCGCTATTTCTTTCTCCTCATGCGATATCATTGATAATATTGCGTATCAAACAACCTCAGCCTCTCGGATATCAAACCAACACTTCACAACAAGCCATTCACATCAACCATCTTACAAAGAAGCTTCCTTTCTCAAGCATCTAAGTTTTTGCAGTAGCTACGCAGTTCTTACACAACCCTATCAAACCTTATCAGAGTCATATTTAAGGCATGGAATCATGGCATTGGCAATAGTCAAAGTCCCATTTTTTTCTCACTCAAAAAGAACCAGGATTATTCGACGTTAAATCCATTTATAAATTGACTATTCCAAATGAATTTTACGACAACAGCAGCCTGAAGGTAATGGATGACCATCACTATAGTACTCGAATAGGTAAGAATAAAAAGTTAAAGGTGCCGAAATTGTTGAACTACTTATATTACAAAACAGCCTATTAGAAAACTTGCCTTAAGAAAACATCTTAATAGTTTTTTTATTGTATATTGTAGCCTCTGCAACATCTGTTACCTTATTTTAACATTCGATGCGGCGGCCCTTGGAGTGTTTGAGGGCAACATTAGACAAAAGAATTATAGACCTTTGCGTGTTGAAAACGTCCAGTTCGGCGGACAATAAATATATTTGATATACCATAGTACCTGCTGGCGGTTATAGACTAACAGGAAGGCAATAAATATTTATCTCATGGTCATATTTTTGGGCAGATGAGAAGTGATCCTGGTTTAGAAGTTTGTTCAAATCTACCCTTTAGGTATCGGAAAAATATGTACCTCAAATTGTATTGTATTTATATGCATAATTGGCTCTTATGCCCTTTATTGAAGTTACAAATGTTTAAAATATTTCAACTTTATGATTTCTTAAAATTTTTCTAGCTCACCTAGAAGATATATGTTTGAAATGGTTGTTTTCAAAGTGTTTCTTAGAATTTCTGATTCAGACTAAACTTATGATCTTCATATTGTACAGTTTTATTCACATTGGATTAGAGAAACGTTATGGCAAATTAGTTAAAAGTGCAATGTACCAGAATATTATTATATTAAATATAGTTAACAGATAGTTACAGTTATAGAAAACAGTTTTTTTGCACAAGTTTTTATAGGCAAGGATGTACATATTTTAAATGAAATGTAAAAAATAATGCGAAAATAACCCAAAAATGCAATTATGAAGGGTAATCAGTAAGTAGAAGTAATTGTTTCAGTACTCATTGAGATTTCATCATGGAAAGACGCCTCAAAAACATTTAAAAATGGTACAACTGGATTACGCTCTGTGAAAAGTGTTCATCGTACGTTCCGGTTAACTTATGGTGTACATAACCCTTCAGCGATGAGACCCATTTTTGGCTTAATGGCTACGTCAATATGTAAAATTGTCGTATTTGGGCTGAAGAGTAACCCGAAGCCATTCATTTGGTACGGCCTATGATCTGGAGGAATCATATTTCTTCAAAGATGAGCACGCGATCTCCACAACTTTTGTTTCCAACAAGGCGGCGCTACTTGCTATACAGCCCGTGAAGCAATGGATTTACTGCGTCGTCGTTTCGGTGTTTATCTCTCGGATCAGTGGATTGGCCAACAAGATGGGGTGATATCACGCCTTTGAACTTTTATTTGTGAGGATATGTAAAGTCTAAATGCTTTATGGATAAAAGAGCTTCAACTGAGGTATTATAAGACAACATTACTAAAGTTATTCACGAGATACCGACCGAATTCCTCCAGCGAGTCATTAAAAAGTGGTGTTTGCGTGATATTATCTTTAAAAAATAAATGCCACGAATGGTTCTATACAAAAATAATAAAGATTCCCAACCAATTTGAACTTGTGGTTTAATTCAATTTAAGATCCGATACCTCTAAACTGATCACCCTTTACAAAAATACAAAAATTAAAATTTCCTATTAAACATTTCCAGAGGAGATGTTGGGAATAATTTCCGCCCGGACACGTCCTCCCGTCAATATCGAAAAAAATTGGTACTCTATGTGGTTTGAACTGACACCTTCACTGGATCACCAGCTATTAGATTAAGATAAAACAATACTACAGTATCTATCAAGAGATCTCCAACTAAGTAGGGCATCCCACGTGACAATTTACTTTATTCGCCGCGTCTGATGCTAAGCCCCTTTTACTTGTTTTCTCATTGTGATTACTCCCGATCCGTTTTAAAAGACTCTACAAAACAAACATTCCCTTGAAGTTTTAAGTTAAGTATTTTATAGCGTCAGTCTCGTTATTTAAAGCCGCTTCTATAAGCACTTACATGCCTAGTACTGAGCTGTTTGCCCCACAATTTTATACCGCCTCCGAAAGGCAGATAGTTTTTAGAAGACAGAAATCTACACGGAGATTTGCCATTGCCCGCCGATTAGCGGTCACTATTAAAAATAACTTTCTTCACCCTTAATTTTTCGTACATACAGTGGACATTGAACCCGGGTCCCAGCGAACCAACACACCCACTCAGCTACAACTGCTGCTTAGAAAAGTGATAATAAAAGATATTCGGTATTTGTTAAAGTTATGAATCTCGGAAATTCAGTTATTTTGGCTTATCAAGTTACAGGCTATCAATTCGAATACTTTTGACACACATATTTATATGTACATACTCTTATATGTGGTACACACAATATATTGTTAATTTGTTTTTTGTCGTTGCCTATTATTACTTTTACAGTGATCAGTGTTCGAAAAGCGGCACGATCGCATGCCTGAGACAATTACGTATTGCCTCCCTTATTACTTCGCCAGCTCTTAGGTCACGATAGGCACGTTTATATGCAGCCCTTAAATTTTAATAAAAGTTGAGTTCAGTTGTTTTAATCGAACTCAACTAAATATGTAAATATAAAAATCCATAAGATAGCTAGAAGAAGAGATGCATCATCAAGCCTTCTGGTACCAGAAGTCAATGAAGGGTTAAATTAATAGTTGCACGGCGGCCGCCGTAGCCGAATGGGTTGGTGCGTGACCAACATTCGGAATTCACAGAGAAAACGCAGGTTTGAATCACGGTGAAACACCAAAATTCAGAAAAACATTTTTCTAATAGCGGTCGTCCCTCGGCAGGCAATGGCAAACCTCCGGGTGTATTTCTGCCATGAAAAAGTTGCTCATAAAAAGACGCACACCACAAATAGGAGGAGAAGCTCGGCCAAACACCTAAAAAGGGTGTACGCGCCAATTATATATATATATATATATATATATAAATTATTTAAACTTTCAGAGGTGTAAGTAGCTGGTGGAGCTGGTCAACTATCTCGCCATTATTCACGGTCGTATTAGTTTAAGTGGAAATGAAAGAACAGGCAAAGCCGCTGAGGTATAGAATCTGGCTAAGTAAATCTAATGCACTGGCATATGGATGACGAAATATGAGCCGGACGGTAGATTCATATACAGTTATAAGACTCCCTTACAGAAGAACATGCCGGAGCTGTCACCGGTAAAACTGCCTAGCATTTCCTATTTAGGCGTCCAGGCCCTGTGTCCATAACAATACGGTAAGAGGAAAAATTACAATATATAGTGCGACAACTAACGGCGAGATTTAAATTATATACAAAAACAAGTATAAAAGAGGCAGTGCGAAACTGAACTTTCAATGCTTATCGGATATTTCAACCTTTGCGCTTAATTTGAACCGAGGAAAAGTGGTCAACCACGTCAAATTCCGAAACAAAGTATTGCAATACATAAATATTTGATCTAATTGTTCCGAAGCCATCTAGTCACTGCTAATAAATATAATAATAATAATAAGGTAATATAAGCCATCTAGTCACTGCTAAAAATAACAGTTTATTATTTTCCTTTTTATTTTCAAATGTATTCCTGCATCCTACTGGACAACTTTAGGCGACACCTTCCCATAAATGGGGCTCAATTTGCGAGTTTTGTCAACTATCATAGATGTTCTAACACACCGTCCTGAACGATAACAATATTCTAAAATAAGTTTCCACTTCTCTGACGGCTAATTTCCTCAGATACTAGCTTATGGATTAAAGACGAGTTGTGAAATCCGCGCCCAATTTTTAGTCCACGTTTGGAACGTTTGGAGTATAGAGCACTAATTTTGGCAATTTCATCATGCTGTTGAATTGTGCATTATTCTGTAAGACTAAGTAAATATTCCCCCCAAACAGTTGTTGTTTTGCCCAGATGGCCGTTATACACTGTCAAAATTTGATCGCAAAATATATCAACTAAGTGAAACGGGAACCGTAGCTGAATAGATTTGTGCATAACTACAAGGTTTAATGGAGTAGCCGATGATGAAAACGCTTTTTTATTTGATAGGAAAAGCTATTCGTTTCATCCCTCGGAAGGCGATTACAAATTCCCATTTCTTCACTTTTTAATTATTACAATATTAAATGGATTTTTCGGCACCGATATTTAAAGACCACTTCTATTTGGCTCATTTTAGTTGAATCCCCCGCCACTAGCGAACATTTTAATTTTGGAGATTTGGATGAAGAGATTAAAATTCACTCTCAAACAAGTACGATTTTTGCCGCTTTAGTAAGCAAGCGCTTGGTAAAATTTTTCGCCAGCCAGCACGTGTTAAACCCCATGAGCTTTAGCGATCCTCCTACATCATTGCAATGTAGTAAATCTTCATACAGGGGTAAAAGGGTGGGAGTATTTATTGTCTTCATATTGTATAATATTCGTCAGCATGGAATGTGTGTGGAACGCCAGCCCCACCAACGCAACCGAAAAAGAAGTATGGAGAATTTGCATAAAAATCTAAAAACTTTAAGACTATGGCCCTTGGGGTTAGTCTTCTTTTAGCCCTATTTAAGTGTATGAAGTGTACCTACAGCTAAATTTGCTTACTTTAAAGGGCAAGTATGAGAATTTCCCACAAAGTCAGATCATATTTAAAAATTTATGTTTTTAAAATGTGTGTAATTGTAATATTCCAGACACCTTGTGTGCGCTTATGTAGATACACAAGTGTTCTTTAATTCCTAGTACGCAGCTGAAAAGAGGTGCACTTTTAAATTAATATTTCTGCTTCTGATAGAATCAGTGAACTTGGTTTTCGTAACAAATGCTAAATAAATTTTGTTACACAATTGAAATTGCAGTCATTTGCTGATTGTTGTTGTTGAAAATTATTGATTTAAGATATCGTTAATTAATAAATAACAAATAACAGGTTAAAAACAAAATAACAAATTATTGGGCTGCTGATGAGCTTTTGAATACTAGAAATGTTATCGAGCCTCGAATTACTATATTTAAAAATTATGAATGAATATTGCAACTTAAATGCATATGGAGAAATTACTAGTATTCCCATAGGTTATACCTCAACAGCACAATATTGATATGAAGATATGATATGATATGAAAAAAATGTGAATATAAGTGCATATAATACGAGGGTTTGCGTGCGGCTATAAATATCTACGTTCCCTAACTCTAAAATCAGAACTCAATTTGTCAAGCTAGCATTTTGTACAACTGTTTGTAGTTCACTTATACATGTATACAGTGGTTGGGCATAAAAATGTAGACGATAGTAAACCTACTTCTAAAGAGCACGGGGTACGAAAATCTCATTACTATATGTCATATTCTGTACTGTAAAATTCCACTTGTTGAAATTTTGCAGAAGTGAGCACTTTCTTCCTTATCCGTACGGCGCTCAGAATAATTATATATATCTATACATCATACATAAATGTATATATTAGGTGTGCAACTAAGTTTTCAATAGATGCCGCCAGCAGTGTGTGCTAGTCGATTCTAACTTAAGGGGTTATACGCAGTTATGAAGCAAATAAAAGACGGGTTGTCAAGGATTTATCCTGAAGAAACTTCAGAATATTTTAATTTGAAAATTTTTGGCGGTTATAAAAGCATCCTTCAAGAACGTAACAAAATTTTTTATTTATGAAAATGTTGATTATAGAGCGCGCTGCAGGCGATTTCTGGAACCTCCTTTAAAAAAAGACGATTTACGGTGTACATCGTAACTCAGGAGGGGTTATCTGAAATCAAAAAACCAAACAAATTTTGTTAATATATTAGATTATCTAGTAATTAATCGTTCGGCTAATCAAAATAGTGAATTTTCACAAAATGGCAGCTTTTAAAAGAAATGATTTCGATTTTTACGTTAAAATTTGGCCGTAAATTAATTATAAAATGGAAAATAAGTATCAGATTTACAAAAGGAACGATTAATTACTAGAAAATGTATCTTTAAAGATTGAGTTAAAACGGTTGACCGATCAAATAAGCCGTTTTCGAGATATCGTGTACACCGACTTGAAAAATGCCGTTTTGAAAAAAACACGTTTAAAGTTTCAATACCGGTTGAACGTGCCTTAAAACGTGCCGAGGCATCTCTACATATTTAGGTATAACTCCGAAAGTATTGCTTAGATCTACTTCAAATTTCGTGCGTATACTTTTGAATATATGTACATTACAAAAATGCAATAAAAAAAATCGATTTTTTTGGAAGTCATAACTGCGTATAACCCCTTAACCTAAACGACATAAACCAAGCTTAGACATATGGTAAACAAGCTGCTTCGACACATTAGGTATCATATATTTTTGGTTTTGTCAAAATGTGCCGAATAATCGTCTTTTGCGGGAAGTGTTGATTTTCCTCTTTCTCTCTCGGAAAAATTGGCGCCTAAAGCGCATCGAGAGCTACAAAAAGTTTATGGAGATGCTGGTTTAAGTGAAACAACGTGCCGTGATTGGTTCTGTCGCTTCAAATACGGTGATTTTAATGTTGACGACCGTCCGCGTGAAGTAAGGCCAAAAACGTCGAAGACGCTGAATTTGAGGCATTGCTCAATGAGAAGTGCTTGCTTCAGTATTAGGAGTTAACCGCCAATCCATTTCCAAGCGATTGCATGCTTTGTGAATGATTCAGAAACAGGAGAGTTGGGTTCCTTATGAGTTAAAACCAAGGGATGTTGAACGTTGTTTTTTTACCTGTGAACAACTGCTCCAGCGGCAAAAAAGGAAGGTTTTTCTTCATTGCATCGTGGCGAGTGATGAAAAATGGATTCATAACAGCAATCCAAAGAAAAGAAAGTCATGGCGACATGGGTCATGCTTCTACGTCGTCGCCTCGGTCGAATATTCACTCTGCGAAGGTTATGCTATGTATTTGGTGGGACCAAGTTGCTGTTATTTATTATGAACTGTAAAAACCAAGCGAAACCATCACTGGGAATTGGTATAAACTTTAATTGATGCGCTGGGCCTCACGTTGCCAAACTCGTTAAAACCTACCTAGAAACACTGAAATGGGAAATCCTACCCCACCCGCCATATTATCCAGATCCGATTATCACCTGTTCCCATCGATGGCACATGGTCTAGCTGACCAGCAGTTCCATTCATATGAAGGCATCAAAAAATGGCTTGATCCGTGGATAGCCTCAAAGGATGAAAAGATGAACATTTTTACCGCGACGGTACACGAGATCTACCAGAAAGATGGGAAAAAGTAGTAGCTGTATATAAATATACATATATGTATATTTGGCGCTTACACCCTTTTGTTGGGAGTTTGGCCGAGCTGCTCCTCATATTTGTGGTATGCGTCAAATGGAGGGACCTACAGTTTTACGCCGACTCCGAACGGCAGATGGTTTTTTATGAGGGTTTTTTCATTGTAGAAATACACCCTGAGGGTTTCCATTGTATGCCGAGGAGCGACCGAAGTTTTGGAATCAATTCGTTTCAAACCTGTACGCTTCCAAATGGAAGTCACACACCAACCCATTCGACTATGCGAAATACTTTCTGTCAAAAGTAAAAACTTAAATTGAAGACTACTGTATCTACGATAGCTCTCACTAAAATTTTCTGAAAAATGTTTTCGTATAACAGCTTAGTCCCCAAATATAATATGCAAAAGAATTTTTGTAGTTTTTCTCAAAAACAGTGTTCAAATTAAGAAGGACCAGAAAGTTAAAAAACCATCCTCTTAAAAAATAGTCCCCATGTAACTTTGCTATATTTTTGAAACGTTGACAATAATATTTTTATCAGAAACTGGCATAATTACACGTAAAAAGTATAAAGATTTCTTTGACCAAAATTTGAAAAAATGTACTGTACGAAAATTACAAAAAGTGACCAGAGCAAATGTTTAACCTCCGGAAAAGTACGATTTGGCAAATACACCATCGAATGATTCTTGAAGAATTATCAAAATACAAGGTATGGTAAGAGCACAGCCGGTTCAGGATTTATCGAGAAGCCTAGCCGAGGCAGAATGGCTATCTATGTACATAGGACGCATGCGTTTGCAAAGTGGACGGCGACACTGAAATTTCTCCTTTACCTTTCACAACAGTCCCACAAAGGCCTTAGAGTGCTGACTGAATTGTTAAATGTTTTCACAAAACGTCATCTTCTACTACTAAAATAGGCAAAAAACATCTATACCAAAAGTATACCACAATTGGTTGCAGATAAGTGATTTTCTAAGACCAAAGTTAATATTTCACTTGTTTGATGTTATGCCATATATAGGGTTTTCCAAACAGAGGTGTTATTTTGATATTCAAAGAAAAATGCTACTTTTTTAAATTAATGGTCCGATGTTTATTTCATTACAAAGAGGAAAATATGCCGTTAATAGTGGAAAAACATCAGGCAAATAACCACCACGACCACGCTTACAGGACAATATCCTTTTCATGAAATTTTCAATAACCGAATTGCAAAGTGGCTGCCCTATGTCTTCCATAGCCTCACGAATTCCATCTTTGAGGTCTTGAATCGACCCTGAGCTGTTGACGTAGACCTTCTCTTTCACGTGGCCCCAAAGAAAAAAGTTACAAGGTGTCAAATCACAATATTTCGGTGGCCAATTGTGATCACCTCTTCGAGAGATAACACGGTCCGGAAACTTTTCCCGTAAAATATCAATGGGTTCGTTGCTTGTGTGGCACGTACCGCCGTCTTGTTGAAAATAAACGTTGTCCAGATCAGTACCATTCAATTCCGGTCATAAAAAATCGTTAATCATCTCTCCCCATTCACCAATAACACCTGTTATTGGAAAACCCTATATAAGAGGATGGCCGGTGAGCTCAATAGTGAAGAGTGTGTTTAGAGTGCCGTATTAATGTTTTTCCTATTATGGTGTTAGATAGCTGATCCTGATAGATAAAAAATTAAACATCGTTGTGTGAACAATATGCCAGCAACTGTATATGAATACATACAGTCTGTGGAAGCATGACCGTATTAACTTGGAAACTACAATATTAGGCCATTTCGATTCAAACAAACTGTATTGCATGCGTTTACAATATTTATAATACGCAGTATACTCAATATAAAGCTATAATAGCCGCATGTCTTCGAGTCATACTTTTTATTAAGTTCTGCGCTCGTTGTGGAAGTAATCAGCTCCAAATTAGCTGCATTTGTCTTGTTTTCCTTTGAGTTTTTGCCTCACCCTTGCCCAAACATTTGGCATCAGGCGACTGTGAAGGCCAATCCGAAATATCAATCCCATTTTGTTATTTACACTATACACTGGGGAACTGCAACATTATTCAACGACTACAATCGGAAATACTCAGAACTATAACCAATACACCTTGGTACGTCCCAAATGAAGATATTAATCGCGACATCGATACAGTGGCAGAAATCATCCGCAAACGCAGGACAAATTATATTGTCCGTTTAATGAACCATACGAATACTGACATACGACAACTCCCATCAGCTGAAAGGGCAAACTCTAGGCGGCTCAAACGACCAACCCCAACTTAGCTGATAACTATAATAGAGTAATTTAAAGCTATGCACATACACTTGTAAACTCACACAAAAACTTAACCAAAATGTAAAATTGGTAATGATTAATGTTATGAAAGCTGTAGAAAGAATTACTTAGTGTCATACGATAGGTGTAATTAATGAAGGAGGCGAAAAAAAAACAAAACTATACACACCTTCGTCTTCGATACTCGGGATCGTTGTTCGCTGGCTAGTCCTTTATTGGCTAGTTCTTCCAAATATTTTCATAGCGAATGGCAATGATGGTCTTTGGTAAATTTTGTTCGTCAAAACTGCATTCAAATTGGCAGTAAGCAGTCCCAAATAGGAACCTCAACTGGATGTTTAACAGTTCATTGAAGTTGTCAAATATCGGACGAACACCAGGGCCGACGTATTCCACTATTAGCCCAAAAGCAAGATTTACCAGTGAATATTAAGTTTGTCCAATTCCGTTCTAAATTTGCCTTAGCCCATGAAAGTAAGGACTTGCAGTGAAAAAAGCTTGAAAAAGGTTTCAATGCAGTTTTTTCAATGTGCTCCGGAATCCGAGATCTTCTGCACGTAAACGTCCTTGCATCGTGCTTTTTGATACATTAACACCACTTTTCCATAAAATTGCTTCAGCTTCACTTCAGTCTTCGACTCCTTCAAATATTTTTCTGAAGATACACACCATTTTTGGATCTATAGGGTGTGTACATAGCAACACCACACGGAACTCTCAGTTTGAATTTTGCCGGTAACTTTTCCATTAGACAGACTGTATATTTATAGATCTCATCTACTTTTCTGGTCTATAATTTAATTAATTTAAATACGTACTCTTATTTGCACGGAATTTTCAAATGCACGTTCACCGTGTCACAATCATAGGCAGCACGCTCCGTCAAGCACTCTTGAGTAGGCAGAGAAGAGGCAGAAATGTGATGACATTTAAATTATTGATGTGCTGTTATTAGGCAGCGCTTTGGTTCATTAAGTGAGGAGTATATAAAAGATTAGATTTACATATATATGTATATATTAGGCCGGGTCGATTTGTGGAGAGGCAAAAAAATCGCCTATTGCTCTGTGAAAATCATATTCCAGGGATCAAAATAAGAAACTTTGCCGAAGGAACCATACCTCTAAAACGAATTCTGATGTCCCCCAATTTGGGTCGAACGAAAAATCCTACTTTGACTCATTTAGAGTGCTCCAATCGAGTCCAAATGTATGACCGACCCCCACTAACTTTGGACGGCCGATCCACCCATGCCAGTGGCACATCCCCTGGAACTCCCCTGGGGGGTTCCCCATACAATCATTTCAAAATATCACCATTTTTGGCCTTTACATGAGAAAAGAAACTAAAAAGTTCGAGCTATTTTAATATAAAATTTAAATCGGCCCGCCCTAGTATATATGTATTGTATAAAAGTACATATTATGAAGGGTGGTTAAGTTTCAAGGGCCCATGTTGATTTTGAATAAAATACATTTTTTTAGGAAATTATTGTCATTTCTCTTTATTATGATAATATTGGTATGGCTCAATTACGTATGGAACAAAATATCGGCCAAATGGCCGCCTCGGCGGCACACCTCCATCCGATGGTCCAAATTTTCGATGACGCTGAGGCATAATTGAGGTTATATGCCTTTAATGTGCCGAATTATCTCATCCTTTAGCTCTTGAATTGTTGCTAGCTTATCGACGTACACCTTTTCTTTCAAATAACCCCAAAGAAAGAAGTCCAACGGTGTCAAATCTCATAATCTTGGCGGCCAATTGACATCGCCACGACGAGAGATTATTCGGCCATCAAATTTTTCGCGCAAAAGAGCCATTGTTTCGTTAGCTGTGTGACAAGTGGCACCGTCCTGTTGAAACCACATATCTTCCACATCCATATCTTCCAATTCAGACCATAAAATGTTCGTTATCATCTCACGATAGCGAACACTATTCACAGTAACTGTCTGACCGGCCTCATTTTGAAAAAAATACGGCCCAATGATGCCGCCGGCTCATAAACCGCACCGAAAAGTCATTCTTTGTGGGTGCAATGGTTTTTCGGCAATCACTCTTGGATTATCATTCGCCTAAATGCGGCAATTCTGCTTATTGACGAATCCACTGAGGTGAAAATGTGCCTCATCACGGATGATTTTCTTCGAAAATTGGTCATTCACTGTTGCCATTTCCTGCCACCATTCTGACCATTGACGACGCTTGAAATGGTCAAGAGGCTTTACTTCTTGAGTCAATTGCACCTTGTAAGCTTGTAAATGCAAGTCTTTATGCATAATGTTCATCAACGACGATCATGAGAGGTGCAATTGTTGAGCACGACGGCGAGTTGAGGTGGACGGCTCTTCAACCACACTATCGCGAACAGCAGCAATATTTTCTGCAGTACGAGCTGTACGAGCATGCATTGGTGTTTTCACATCTCCTACAGACCCGGTTCGCTCAAACTTTTGCACAATTTTTCCGGTTGTACGCACATTTGGACGATTAAATTGACCGAAAAAATCACGAAGTGCGCGATATGCATTTTGATTTGAACGCCCGTTTTCATAATAAGCCTGAATAACTTTAACGCACTACCCGATTGTGTATCTTTCCATGGTTCAAATTGAATTAGTCTAAAATTGAAAAACGTCAAATCAAATGCAGAAAAAGACTTGACGTTTAGGTGTCGTTCACATTCAACATCGGCCCTTGAAATTTAACCACCCTTTATAATGTTTTCGAAATTGGAAATAAATTATTCATAAGGAATTCAGCTTAATAAAATTATTGTAGAAAATAAATAAATGTATTTAAGTCTGCCTGTATCTACTTGAATGCCGAATGAATTTCAAAATGCGAAACATATTATTAAAATTAATTTCTCTCAGAATTAAATTTTTCTAAATGTGTGGATGCCGACTGCATTGTAATAGGGCATTAATCACACTCATTCGTAGTAAGAACGATGACAACAGCTTCATAGTAATTAACACCACTTTACTGCCTAAAAGTATACTAAAGCTTGAAGTATTTTTAATGCGACGCTAAAAGTATTGCCTCCAGTGTGTCGGATTACCTTTTCGAGCCTTTATTTGACATTTATATTTGCACTCCAATCTCTAGCCTCGGAATTTTAGTAAATCATTATATATATATAATTGGCGCGTACATCCATTTTGGGTGTTTGGCTGTTGTTCCACAAATGGAGGGACCTACAGATTCAAGCCGTCTCCGAACGGCAGATATTTTTAATGAGGAGCTTTTTTTTGGCAGAAATACACATGTAGGCTTGCCATTGTCTGCCGAGGGGCGACCGCTATTAGAAAAAACGTTTTCTTAATTTTGGTGCTTCACCCAAATTGGAACCTACGTTCTCTCTAAATTCCGAAAGGTAGTCACGCACCAACACATTCGGCCACGGCGGCCGCTATTAATTAAACTATTAATTTTATTTAGTTCTGCTGAAAATATTTATTTTACAATTAATAATTAAAGAAATTGGTTAGTAAAACAAACATTATTCATTCAGTTTTGCTGTACGCTTGGATATGTGAAATAATAAACTATGGAATAATCCAATCAGCAAAACATGTTCAAAGATGTTTTTGGATTCAACTTCAGTTCTCGCTGCGAATTATGTACATACATACAGTATGTCAATTAATTGTTTGCAAAATGAAAAAAATTCTATAAGCTCATATTTAGGCTTACGCCTTATCATCTAAAATGTCTTTCTAAATGTCTTTTTTTACAATATTATTAAAGGCAATATTCGTTACCCGTTTTAGGTACAACATATACAAAAACCAAAATATAACAGTAAAATAAACAAGCAGCATTACAATTCGGCAAATATTGCGTTGTCAATTAATTCTTTGCAAAATGCAAACACAACTTGAAATTAAACTGAAGCTAGCTAACGGTACTTTTATTTTTAACGCAAATAAACGCGTGTCGTAGTCGTTCATTGTTAGCACACATTTAGTTTGACATATGCTTTTAAAAAGTGAACATTTTAATCAGTTAAGCAATGCCGGGCAAACGAATTAATGAAAATGTTATTCAGTTAGTTTATTTTAACTATTATAAGGGAAAGTCGGCTAAAGAGTTGGCGGAAATGTTTTCAATTAAGCTCAGAACTATTTATAATATTATTGAACGTGCAGAAAAAGAAAACAGGCTTGAATTAAAGCACTCAGGAGGCAGACCACCAAAGCTTTCTAGACGAGATCACTCAAAAATTTTAAAAAAGATCAGCGAATCCCCTCAAACGAGTCTGAGGCAGTTGGCATCTGATATAAAAAATGACTGTGGAAAAACTGTAAGGCATGAGGCTGTCCGGAAAGTTTTAAGACTACACAAATATTCTTCGCAAATAGCCAGAAAAAAACCATTACTGTCCGCAGTTAATATAGAAAAGCGGCTTAGTTTTTCTGTTGCCCATATAGACAAGCCATTGGAATATTGGGATGGCGTAATTTTTTGTGACGAGACAAAAATTATGCTGTATAGTCATGATGGACCCAGTAAAGTTTGGAGAAAGCCAACCACAGCTCTGCAACAAAAAAATATAATACCCGCAGTAAAATTTGGCAAACTTTCAGTGATGGTATGGGGTTGCATCTCGTCGAATGGTGTGGGTGAGCTGCGAATTTTAATGATATAATGACAAAGGAGTATTACCTTGACATTCTCGAAAATGAGTTGACAAGAAGCGCGATGAAGTTTGGATTTGTTGACCCAGAAAACCCTAATAAACTAAAATACAAGTTATACCAGGATAACGACCCTAAACAGAAGTCGTTGCTTTGCAGGACCTGGCTACTTTATAATTGCAGTAAAGTCATTGATACTCCAGCCCAGAGTCCCGACTTGAACCCAATAGAGAATTTGTGGGCGTACTTAAAGAAGAAGGTGAGCAAACACGGCCCATCTAATAAAACCGCTCTCATCAACGCAATTCAGGTTGAATGGCAGAAAATACCAGAGACTTACGACCTGAAGAACCTTATACATTCCATACCCCGTCGTCTGCATTCTGTAATGGAAGCTAAAGGCCAACACACTAAATATTAAAATCACACACCTTTATTTTCCCTACAAAAGTCACATAATATTTGAAAATGTAAACAATTAATTGACAGCACAGAATGAACTTTTTTACAGATTTTTATGTTTTTTTTTACTTATTGTCCTGAAGTTTTGAGTTTTGCTGCCATAAATATGTTAAAAATAAAAGTGACAGAAATAATGTGTATTTAAAATTTCGAAAATGTTATTTAAGTTGGTAAAATAAAGTTATTAAAATATATTTAAGAAGCTTTTATCATGTTGCAAACAATTAATTGACATACTGTATATATTACTTATGCTTTCCGTCGCATGAGCACAACTCCAATAGAAAGACTTCTCGACTGGAATCCAATCAAATTAGTAGCAAGAAACTCAGCCGAAAGATCTGCATTAAGACTGAGAATGACTGGACAATTCTCACAAAGGTTTTTTGGTCACAGGAACATACAGGACTTAAACTAAAGGTCCGTTCGACCCCGCACAAACATCTTCTTCGATAGTTAAGCTGCTATTAAAGCAATAACGGCTGTAATGACTAGCTCAGAATGCGTGCAACGCTGTGGATCTAAAATGGACGAGCCCTGAAATAGACAGGTCATCATTTGCACGGTACCAGGGCACAAGAGTATAGAGGGAAATGAGAGAGTTGACGAGCTCGCTAAGGCAGGCACCCGCTTGCCTAGGACGAGTACGTCGAACATATATATATCCCTAACTCTCAATTTTGAAGACGGAATTAGGCGAGGAACTAACTCTGGAAGCACAGCCTATACGAGGTGTGTTCAAAAAGTATCGCGAATTTTGCATTTTCGCAGGTTACGTACATATATGGATCAAACAACCTGTATGAAAAACGAAATTAAGTGCGCGAATGCATTCGGAATGTTGACTGTGTCATTCGGAGAAGCTACTTTGGACCAAAGCAACGTTTATCGGTGGTACAAAATGTTCTCAGAAGGCCCGAGAAGATGTGAACGATGAAAAGCGTGCCAGACGCCCGACCACTTCAACAACGGACGAAAAAATTGATGAAGTGAAGAAAATGGAAGTGAGTTTATGGTTATGACGTGAAAACCAAAGCTCAGCAGTAAATCAAAAATAAGCAAAAATAAGATACATGGGAATGAGCTCAGAACATAGGCCTTCTCTTCCCAAATGCAAACCAAATAAGGACACTTTTCTCGTTGCAAGCATAGGGAATAAACATATTTTACTTCCAGAAATAACTGAGAACGTCAACTTTTGCGAAATTCTACACATGGTATACTACAGCGTTTATACCATAATTCAGAACAAGAAGCACACCAGTAAGAAAAAAATAAGCACCTACACAAACAAACCCAACAATAATAACAAGAAATTTCAAAATAAGGAACAACTAGCTTGGCAAAGGCGACTTCAAAACGAAGTAGATAAACACTCGTAAACACTGGATAAAAAAAGAAGCCGAACTAAAATCAATATCATCAATCGAAGACACTGAATACACACTCATTTTGATCCCCAGAACCCAAAGAGTACTGGAAGTCCATCGATAAGTCCCATAACCGAAATAGTATCATACATGGATCCGTTTCTCAGGCTCCCTCCACGAAATAAGTTCTTCATCCCGATTACTTCTTTATCACGGCCGATAACTGCATAGCTTTAGACTCACAGTCGAAAAGAAAGGAATTAAATATAACACGAATATATCGAATCATTAATTCACTGACTGCAATAATAACAATAATTTTCATTCATAATAAAAAATAGTTAAAAAAAAAAGCTAAAAAAAACGCTTTTTTGCTAATCGAACTAAAAAGTAGAAAATAAAAAATAGTTTAAAAAAACTAAAAAACACGCTTTTAAAATTGATTAATTTTTTTTTTTTTAAATTTTAATCGAACTAAAAAGTAGAAAATTAATTTTAATGACAAAGAGACCTATAATGAAGTAATAGCAAATCGAACGATCAGTCATAGCCAACTACCTCAGAACAGAATTATAACAAAAATTAAGATACAAATAGAATAATTCAAATTAGAGTTAAAAGCGTGGGATGCTTGATATAGTAAATACCACGAAATTTTGTCAGAAGGTCAGTCAGTTAATAAGGATTATTATTGGCCGTTATGAGTCGTTTACGTGAAGCACTTCACCAGAAACAGAAGGACTTGTGGGGAAAAAACTCGTGGATTTTGCACCATGATGACGCCCATTCGCACAGTGCCCTTATTATTCGTGAATTTTTTACCCACAACGAAACGAATACCATCCGACACCCATCAAATTCATCTGACATGGTTCCCTGTGTTAATCCCCTTTTTTTGTTAATCGAGTCAAAAAACCACTCCGGGGAAATCGTCGTAACAGCTGAAAGGAAGCAATGGACAGATGGTAAACAAATCCAAATCGAAATGCAATTACGTTCATAGCAACTGGCATTAGAGCCAACCTGGGCATTGCTGGAGCAGCTTAAGAAAATACTTATCAATGCCTAAATATCATAAAAGCAATGCTAGAGAAATTTATTGGAGAAGAAGCCACTTACCCGCAAAGATCTTTCATCCCCAAAGATGCAATAAATGAATAATTTGAAATTTCAAACTAAGATTTATTTATCTAGACATAAAACATATGTTTATGAGGCAGTGTAGTGTTCTTGAACTGGGCACAACGGCCAGTAGTTCGAGGGCTGTTGATGCGACTTCAAGAAAAAGTTTTTTCCAAAGCCATATGCCATTAGAAGGTGGCATAGAACTATAAATCCTTCGCAGTTGCCCGCCAGAACTTTCTATTCGCCACATTTTCGTTATTACTATTTGATGAAAATATTTATGCAGGATTATTTTCACCACAAACGCCTCAAGATATTAGGGAGGCAAATAAAGTATAGATTATTCGTTTATATTTAGCGCTAGAGTATGAGCACTCGTGATAAGCCAGATGACACACATGGTTTTTACAGCAACCCTAAAAAGCTTAGCAAGAAGAACAAACATATATTACACGTACTCATACATTTGTGTGTATGTGTTTGGATATTTTTTTTACATGCACAGATGCAAATACAAACAGTGTAGACAGATAATACTGAAATATAACACAAATAAAATGTCTCAGCAAATATTTCAGGCCGTTCACTTTGATGTTTTATGCATAATAAACAATTCTATTTATTTAAATATTTCCATTGGGTCTTAGTTAATAAGCTCCCACAGAAGTGGAGAGCTAAGAACAGCTAAAAACAAAAAATGATCCAAAAAGCAAAACTGAGACCGTAGCAGCCGTCAAATGGTTTTGACTTGGCAATCGGAAAGCCCAGAGCGTCTCCTAATACCTGGTTAAAAAATAGTGTAAAATAATTAATTTTTTTTTCATTAGGGAAAAAACCAAAATTCTATATTACGCTAAAAACTGGAAAAATGGACTTCAGTGCAGTATTGGAGAAATGCGGCAGTTATGGACGCTATCAATTTATGTTGTTGTTGTTATTTGGATGCACAAATATACTCTCATCGATGCATTATTTTGCACAGACGATTATTAGTTTTACGCCAGAACATTGGTGAGTAAAAATATCGTATTCCGAGCAAGTGTACGTGCATACATAGTTAGACATTTATCTATGCATGAGTTAAATTTATATAAAAAATTAAAAACATATTACAAAAAGTGCCATATTGTCATCTATAAAATAAAGTCATCTCTCTAACCGATATGAGAAATCAGTGATAACTTTAAAATTACCTTTAATTATTCTAAATTTTTCAACGAAATAAAATAAATAAATAATTGGCGCTACACTTCTGTTGTTTTGGTGTTTGTCCGAGCTGCTCCTCCTATTTGTCTTGTGCGTCTTGATGTTGTTCAACAAATGGAGTGACCTACAGTTTAAGCCAACTGCGAAGGGCAAATGGTTTTTATGAGGAACTTTTTCCTGGCACAAATACAATCGGAAGTTTGACATTGCCTGCCGAGGGGCGACTGCTATTAGAGAAAACTTTTTTTTTTCATTTTCGAACCTGCGCCTTTCCAAATGGTCATGCACCAACTCATTCCGCTACAGCGACCGCCCGATTTTTTAACTAACTGAGAAATAATTTCGCGTATTTCGAGATTAAAAATACACAAATATTAATGTACATATTCTCAACTTGTTTTAAGCCAGGTTATGTCGGTACTTTAAACCATACATACATTTTAAAGAGCACATCAACCATTTTTCAAAGTGATTTTTTATTGCATACCAAGTTTGTGGGAGTTTCTACTCACTTACAAATATTCTACAAAAATTCAAGAGTATTTAATTAAGCTTTTAAATTAAGTTAAGAGCTTTTCGCCTTGCACAGCGTGAACGTAGCACAATCTTTCAAAAATTACGAAAAACTCTATTGTTAGTTTTACGACAAAAATCCAAAGCCATGGCAAGTTTTTAATCCTTGAATCGGGTTCAAATGTTTCCTAATGAATTATCTTAAACGAAAAAAAAATATAATTATGCCTACATAGGTAGGTATCATACCCCAGCTTCATTTTGATACTGCTTTATAAACACGAAAAAAAGTAGTCGAACTTTTTTCCTATGAAATGAAGTATACGCAATGGGTACCTCTGCCTGCGTTTTCCCCTTTTTGAGTTTTAAAAACTGAGTATACCGATTCTATTGTTTCACGCACACATACAATTTTTCCTGGATGACAAAAAAAGCTGATTTTTGCCGCATGTAATTCACCGGTAAGCAACATTTTGAAGATCAAACTTTGATTAATATAAATAGTTTTCCTTTTCCTAGTTACGAAAACGCAATCAAACTATACCAAATAAGTATAGCGCGACTCAAAATTTGTACTGACCGCAGAATTAATTGAGTACATATGTTTGACCCTTAGGTTGGAGGTGATTTTACTTTTGTCACACTATTATTTACAGATGTATGTCTGCACGTATACGTATTATTATTACCAGCCATGGTGCCCAGTGGAAAGTATACATATAAATATTATATACTGTTATCATTGTCAGGTGTTACCACGAAAAGTTGGGCAATGCCAGCATATCTTACATACGCAGCATTTATGAGCAGACGGCAAATCCTCACTGTACCCTGCTCGATGATATCATCGACGACCGACCAGTGGTTGCAGGGGTAGGTAAGTGCAGAGAATGGATATACGCTTACGATCGCGATTACCGCAGCATAACAACAGATGTAAGTATACTATATGTGTCATATATTACATATATTGTATAAGTCATTAAAAGTATAAATTTTTGTTAATCACATTAAAAAAATGATTACATTATAAATGTAAATCAATTTAATGTTGAAAAAATACATAACTAACGTAATAACATATATCCATATTTTTCAAATTATTCAAATGCAAAATCTTAAATATCTCCAAGTAAAATAAAATATAATATACTTACAACACTTTCAAAGAGAACCGCTTATATTTAAAATATAAATGTACAAATGCAACAAATCATTTTTGAAACAAGGTCATCTATACCTTCTGTTTGAATGGCCTGCCTTTACTAAAGCAAGGCTACCAATTTTGCATTCTGATGTCTTGAGAATGAGTAATATTCCTTCTCTAAAATTGGAGGATATTTTCAGATTTGCTCACAGGACTAGCCATCTATGTCCCTATTCTATACTATCTCTTTCTTTCTGTTACGTCTCTCCTTCCCTTCTTGACTATCTACGCTTTTACTTTCCCCAGATTTTAGCAATCCCTGGGTGCTTCTTGGCTCCCTGTAGAGGCAATGATTTATTTATAGGTGCTGTAGTTTTTTCAAGTGCGGCAGAGTAAATATTGAGGGTAATCAATGCTCAAGCCGGACGATTGATTGATTGAGGCGGCATCCCCAGACATTGCTGCAGTGATGAAAAGAACATTTCTGGAAGGTTTACGTTTAAAGAAACAAACCGCAGAAATCGTTGAAATTGAGTTTTTGAATGTATAAAGTAAAAATATGGATAAAATAAAGAGTTGGATGGTTAAAGCAAATAAAACTTGGTTCCATCAGAACACAAGTTGAAGTCAGAGTCTACACAGAGGCACAAAATAGATGCACCTCAGTTTAGAACTGTATCGTTGGAAAGATGAAGGCTACCGGCTTTTGGAATTCAATTGCAAAGCAAATTGTGCATATATTAAAAATGAATACTGTCCTACGAGATTTCATTTAAGAAATTAATAAAATAAGTCGAGAAAAACCATTTCCTTATGATGATGAAATGAATTTGACTATTTTTTTCTGGTTTGAAAGCCTAGACAAAATACTACTTTTTTCTTTGGTTGGTATATTTAAACTTTATTTTCGTATAATTGTATCAGGATTAGGGGATTAGGGAAGAATATATAGAAAGGTTCCATTCCACACTTCTTTCTCTTTCTTACGCCACCTTTTTGACTCATTTCGTAAAAAAAATGTTGTAGAAACCATATAAAGAAAAACTATTTACAGAATCACAGTAGCCAAATATCTCAAGCAGAAAAAAAATAATTTTATTCATAATTCCACATCCATTCATCGACGGTGTCGCATAGCAATATTTTGATAATTGGACAGCATTTTCCGGAAGAAGCAAAACCTTTTAGCATAATGGTGGCAAGTTCAATGTGGCTTTCCAAAATGATTTAATTTCTGATAATTCAATAATAAAAGGTTCTTAAAAGGCGCGTCTAGATGTTGTTTTAAAATAAAAAATGTAATCATTTAGAATCTTTCAGGTTTCACTATTTTTCGTCATGTCATTCTAGATCTAAATGTCACGTCTACTGGTAAAATCCATCAAAGAGTCGATTAATAAATCCCGAATGCCTAATTGTTGAGAACGTCGAGATATCGATGTTGAAGGCTGTTCAGCAACATTTTGCGCTTCAGTAACAATATTCGCCGCAAAACGTCCTGTTTGGAATTTGCCTGTCCTTTTTCTATCTTCAACAGAACCAGTTTCTTCAATTTTTTTCAAAAACCTTTCAATTGTCGACTTATTCGGACGATTATTTTGATTACAAAAAAATCACGAATTTTGCGATGTGTTGCTCTTGAAGACATAGACCTTAACTCCAACAATAGTAGTGCGACGTAATTTCAATAAAAATTGTTTGCTTACTACATTTTCAGCTCAAATGGGTGTGTGACGATGCGTACCAAGTTGCTGTGGGGCAATCTTTTTTCTTTGTGGGCTCTATCGTTGGTACAATATTCTTCGGTTTTCTGGCTGACAAAATCGGACGCCTCCCAGCGCTGATTTGTACCACACTCGCTGGTGCTTCAGGAGATTTTTTAACTTCCTTCGTTAGTTCACTGCCGACATTTGCGTTATACAGATTTGTGTCGGGCCTATCAAATGACACCATATTCTATCTCATGTACATAATGGGTAAATAAAACACCAAAAAGTAGCACTCAAAGTATGTACCTCAAACAATCTAATTTGATTTCTACGCAGTTTTCGAGTACTTGAGCCCAAAAAAACGCACATTCGGTCTTAACATCATACCAGCTATTTTCTATTGCTTTGGATTGTTTATGTCACCCTGGTACGCCATTTGGGTGGGTACATGGCGTTATTACCTCTATGTGGCCTCTTTGCCGGCGCTGGTCGTACTCGTCTACCCGATCTTCATCTGTGAGAGCGCGCAATGGTTAATAGCGACACAACGTTACGATCGTGCCATTAATTGCTTGAAGCGAGTCGCTAAATACAACGGGCGCGTGGTTGAAGAGGAGATATTCGTGCAATTCAGAAGATACTATGAAACAAAAATGGCCGAGGAGATTAAGTTGAATACCAATAAAGACTCTTTCTGGGGCATGTTTCGCACGCCGCGGCTGCGCAAGTTCACCACCATACTGCTGATAAAATCGTAAGTAAATGTTTACAACCACCAGTTCGTAATACAGCAACTCAACATGATTTGATCGATTTCTATATCAAAGCGTTATCATTACAATGGCTTTCGACGTGCTCAGCCGCAATATGGAAGGTTTAGGCTCTTCTCCCTTCATGCTGTTCTCGTTCACCTCGATTACCTATATCCCAGGCGGTTTAACAATTATTTTGCTACAAAACCGTATCGGTCGCAAAGGAATGGCTTTCGGTTCGCTCTTCGTTGGTGCAATCGTTGTAACGATCACTGGCTTCTTGATTGCATTTCTTGATCCTGAACAGAACGCTGTGCTGCTGGCAGTTATGGTTGCTTTGGGTCGTTATGGTGCGATTGTAAGTTATGATGCAGAGGCGCAATATGCTGCTGAATTCATACCAACAACTGTACGTGGACGGGGCATGGCAAATATTCATGTGATCGGTTATGGTTTTGCATCGCTCAGTTCGTATGTCATTTTCTTGGGCCACTACTTCAAACCACTACCTTCGATTGTTATCGCTGTTGCAATGATGTTCGGCGCTCTACTCTGTTTGGCATTGCCAGAGACATTAAATCTGTAAGTAGAATTATGTTTTCCAACTAAATAGCAAATAATGTACCGCTTTTTCTGTAGAAAATTACCTGAAACACTAAAAGACGGCGAGAAATTCGCAAGGCATCAGCGCTGGTACCACTTCCCATGCTTAAGTCACGAAAGAAAGGGTGAAACAAAACACAAACAAAAAAACGAAAATGCGAATAGCATTAGCTGAATAAATTAGGAGAAAAATAAATGAATTATTTTTTGTTACATTAATGATTCTAATTTCAAATAAGCGAAATTGTATGCATTTTCTTATAAAATATGCATTATTAAAAAACCGAGATCTGTATTATGTGTATATTACTTAACAATTTTATTATTTGCACAGATAAAAAGAGATACTTTTCTATAAAATAATTCTGAGTACTTAGAAATACAAAGTTTTTGGTTATGTCATTTCATCGTTTAATTTTTGGCCCTTCCAGTACTTGATAGAGCAACATGAAAATGTCCATGGACTTGCAAATCTGTGTCTATATATTTATATATGAAATGACACATACATAGGTATACGTGAAACGTATCGTATGCTGTTTATCCAACTGCAAACCGCAGGTAGTCGAAGATTATACAACAATATAATTGAAATGCCATTTTTAAGTTTAAGTTTATATAGTGATAACTAGCTGAGCTTAATGAATTCAAAAAATGTATAAGGTAGTGTGCAGTATCTGCGAGAGCTGTGTCGATAGAAGCGTATTCCTTAATTTCTCCGCCAATTTCTGTAATGCCATGTTGTTAAAACTATTTCTCCCTCGGTCAACCAATTATACGTTTTTGTTGGAATATTTGCAATATCGGGATATGCTTCAGAAGTTAAATTGTTTATGGTGTGCCCCACTTTACCAGCTCTGGCATCTATGCTAACTTCTTCTTCTTTATTTTAGGGCTAGACGTCCAGCACTCGTGCCAACGTGGTCTTCCTGGAAGTCGTGGTGATTTAAGTAGACCTTTCATCACAATCTTGGTCAATCGATCGTCTCCCATTCTCTTTACATGCTGGTTCCATTCTTTTCTGCTTCTTTCGGCTCCATTTTACTACGTCAGTGATTTCGCACATCTCTCGTATCTCCTCGTTTCGTTTGAGATCGCGCCTTGTGTAGCCAGCTATTGCTCGAAGCGTTTGCATTTCGATGGTGGATATTATTCGCTCTATTGTAGTTGTAGCCGCTTGAGTTTCAATTCCATATGTCATAATTGGCTTACGCATGCCTTATATAAGCGAACTTTACTCTTGATGCTCATTGTTTTGTTTCTCCACATAATATCGCGTAAACACCCGGACATCCGAGCCGCTTTTTCGGATTGGTTTCGCACTTCATCAACGACATTTTTTGAACATGTTATTTTTGCGCCCATTTAAATAAATTCCATGACCTGCTCGATGCTTTTGCCATATACGGCTAACTTGCATCTTAATGGGTCCTTTGAAATTGTTAGTGATTTCTTCCTTGATGTGGATATTTGAATGTTGTATTTTTGCGAAGATTTTTCAAAAGAATATAGTAAACGTTGAAGATCATCTTGCGAATTTGCGATGAGCACTGTATCGTCCGCATAGCATAATATTTTTAACTCAGTGTTAGAGATATTAAAACCGTGTGTTACGTCATTAACATCATTAATGATTTCATCCATTATAGTATGTAATTATGTAATTCGATTTGATATATGTGTTTTTGTCCGTATTCATGTTCTCTATATCAGTTATTATGTTGTTATCCTCACATGTTTGGGTAAGTACGTATATAACCCCTCTAAGGGTACTCCTTGCACTGTCAAATGCCTTTGTAAGGTCTACAAAGCATGGATTTTTCAATAATTTCTCTTAGTATAAATATTGCATCAGTTGTCGATCGGCTTTCCTTCTTAGCGAGAATTTTTGTAAATAGCATGCTAACTAATCAAATATTGAGGGAACCCAGAGTCAATGTTTTTAAGTCCGCAAATTTAATTTTTTGCCCTTATGCCATAAAGCCGACCTCATATCATCCTTTGATGATGATGTGAGGTCGAGTACCTTTTGCTACGACCGTCAACATCAAGACGCACACCACAAATAGGAGGAGGAGCTCGGCCAAACACCTAACAGAAGTGTACGCGCCAATTATTTATTTTTATTAACCTTTATTAACATATTTGCAAATGGATTTTATTGGTTTATTCAACATTTATGTGAATTGAAAAGAATGGAGCCAGAATGGGAGAGGAAAGAAGAATCCATCGATTGTCTACAGTCGTCATAGCCCACGCATTTTAAGTATTGCTGCATATCCTCTATTATCAGGAGCTCTTCCTCGATATATGGGATAACCACCCTCATACCATTAATAAAACTGCTGCCAGCAGAGATTGCCAGTAAACGTTATAAATAAGTTCGGGCGAGCATCCTGACCCTTTTCTGGTATATATGGATGTGATTCGTTAAATGTTGTTGTCGTTGTCTAACGCTAAGGATAATAGATTACAAGGTTTGCACGATGGAGAGAATAATGAGATGGCGCATATCGTGGTCCCGTTACTTTGCTCTCAGCGAATTTGACAACTAGTTACGTGATTTTAGCTCCAGTATGGCCAGATTACCATTTTCGTAACTTGATTTAGCTTTTTTTTTGTTATTTAGTCTGAGAGGTTTAGTTCTTTCTTCATGACATTTTTCTAGCTGTTCTAATTAAAATGTAATGTTTATAATTTTGTAAAATATACATTTTTTAATAATTATTTAAATAATTCACCCAGTTTTATTTAGCTTTACTTTTTTTAACATCTGGTGACATTGCCCGCGATTGCAAGTGTTGTTGGTGTTCTTCTGCTTTCGGCAGTCAAATCTCTCTCTCGCTACTGCAGTGTTGCCTAGCTTTGGATATAAAAACGCACTAAAATGCCCATTCAAAGAAAATAACCCAACAAATTGTTATTGAATCACTTAAAGAACTTTGTATGCGTGACAAATTGTCTTTAAAATGTGCGTTTTTTTAAATAAATGTGTGATGCTTATGTACAATTTAATTGATGAGTTTTTTTTGTTAAGCGAGACTCTTTTGTTAAGGGAACGACTTTTTTGCTATTTTTGAAGTTATGTAACTAGATAAGGTACTCTTTTTGTAAAAATGTCAGTATGGTTTCTTTAGTATTTTCTGGTATTTTGTTGCTTATTTTTATAGTGAATACACCTCTTGATGCCCTATGTCCCACTAAGGATTGATGGCCGGAAGAAACGATTACACCTCTATGGTTTTAATTCGCATTCAATAAATTCAAAGGCTTTTTAAAATGTGTAAAAAGGTTTTCAATCTTAAGAAGAGTTGAGAGAAGAAGATTTAATATTCTTGCATAACCTTAAATGGAGCCAAAAATTAAATTTGCACTTTGCACTTTCAAATTATCAAATTTTATAAGAGTAAAAAATTTTCATTAGCACTAAAATCTTCTCAGAGTGACCTTTTTTAAACTTAAAGTCTCGGTAGCTTTAAATTAAAAAAAAAAACAGACACGAAACTTAAAAATTTTTGCATTTTGGGTATAAAAAAGCATTAAATTTATTGTGAAGAGCAATGGTTGGCAACACTGCACAACTCGGCAAACGTGACGTCACGCACTCTTGATGGGCGCAATCTTCTTTCTATCATTCTTGCAAGGTTTGGCCATCCGATGCTAAATTGTGAGAGCAACTTCGGCTGTCCCGTTAAAGAGTATTCTGCAGCAAAATTGTGCCCGCTCATTTCACACGTACTCTTACGCTTTCCAGTCAATCGCTGTTTATACGGCGAAGAAGTAACACGAGAATAGGCTGCGCTGATTTTTTCTTATATCACCAAATTTTCTTATAGTCCGAGAGCCAGGGGTCATTTTGACCTCATCATTTCATGCCGATTGATTTTAATACTGAAGGCAGACGCCATCCAATGAATGACGAAACCAACCATCAGCTGACCCAGTAGCGTGCGTGGGATGCTGCGAAACGTCTCGAAAAAAAATTTTTAACAACTCATTTAATACCGGCTGAAATTATATTTGTGTATTGTTGACATTTAGTAGAATAAAAAAAAAAATGGTCAGCTGCACCGTAGAGGGGGGAAAATACGAACTTGTAAAATAAATTAAAAAGTAAAACTACTTTATGCCGATTGAAATGCCTCAGCCGAGGCATTGAAAACTCCGTACGTCGCCGATATGTATGAACGCAATGATACATTCTTGCTTCGGCTGACGGTCTTCCCAGTATTAAAATCAGTCGGCATGAAATGATGAGGTCAAAATGACCCCTGACTAAAAATTACGTAAAAAATTTTCAATCGGCATAAAGTAGTTTTACTATTCAATTTTTTTTACAAGTTCACCCACAATCACACCCACCGCGGGTGCGATAGCTGACGTTCACTTTCGTTATTCATGAAAGCTAAACCACAAGTATAGTCAAGAATTTAACGGTATAAAAACGCAGTCCATAATCGACTCCTGGCTCCCGGACTATTCTGTCGTAAACAAAGCCGTCTGTGTGATGGTCTGATATTTTCAACAAGGTTTCATGCATGCTTTAGATGCACATGCCTGCGTGTGATTTTCTTTGATTAAACTGGATGTAATCTTTCTTATATCATCTTTGCGGGCATATCAACGGAATATTGATCGCATATACAATAATTTTTAAAGAAGTGCAGCTGATTTAAATTACTTGCTCTAACCATAAAACGGTAATAGTATTGCTGGAAATGTTATTTTGGCTAGCTGCGATTCGAAATATTTTGTTGTGCAATATTGAGGTGATATCCGTTATTTCCTAATGGAAACATCACAGGGTATTGAAGAGGATCGTATGTAAGCGCGATGTTATTCGGAAATTCGTTTAAATTCACCAGGGCGGCAATGCAAGCCAATGTCTCTTGCTCCCTATCCCCATTAACCAGAAGAACTACCTCATTAAAAGTAGGAATGTTATATCGTTCAAGATGATAATTATTGGCTGGACGATCAGCGTATGTAATCAAATGGCTGATGACTTCCATTTCATTTAAAATGGTATTTTCTAAATTTTACTTGAAACTTGAAATACATTGAACAGATTAGTGTTTCGGTTAGGTATCATCCATAATCACGTCGAGAGTTGATCGACAGAAACAAAATACATTTGCAACAATTTGAGGCAATTACCGTATGGGAAAAGTAATGATCCGATGCATTGAGACTTGGGCTTCAATTTTTATTGTTGGCATCAAATTTCCTTCTACTAATTCTTTTGCGGCAAAGGAGGTCATTCGAAATAAATCGTTTTAAAGGGTGGTCAACTGAAAATATTTATTAATTTTGTGTAGAACCATTCATAACATTTATTTTTTAAAAATAAACACCAATTTTGAATAACTCACTGGAGGACTCCGGTCGGTATCTCGTGAATAACTTGATAAATGAGACGACGCAATAAATCCATCGTTTCACAGACTATATGGCAAGATGGCAATTAGTGCCGACTTGTTGGAACCAAATGTTGTGGAAATCACAGGCTTCAATTTTCGGCGTTTGTCATAGCGCGATAGCGTTCTCCATTCACTGTTACGTTGGCGCCAGCCTCGTCTTCGAAAAAATATGGGTCGATGATTCCACCAGCCCATAGGCCACACCAAATTAATGGCTTCGGACGGAAACACGACAACTTTAACGAACACAACTGCAGAATTGCACAGCTGTGGACGACTCCATATGCTAAATGCACAGAATGCTAAGCCAATACAGTCGAGTTTCGATAACTCGAACTATGACATGCCACAAAAAAAATCGAGCTATCAAGATTTCGAGTTATCAAATATAATATACATATGTACATACATACATTAAAATCCATAAACAAAATAAAACCTGATGGAAAAATAAAACAATCCATAAAACTCAAGGGTTAGCAAACAATTTTATTGATAAAAGAGTACATACTTCAAATTACGTATTATGTATAGTTGCTATATAATATTGTATGTGTATATTTTAAAATTATATATTATATATATACATAATTAAGAACATTGTATGAATAGATGTATAGCTTTCATTCGTTTAAAGTAAAAAAGTCAGTTATTTGGGATTGACGAGAGGATTTTTTATTATAATCTTCAAAAAAAAGTTCAATATTATTTAAACCATTGTACAGAGAATCGGTTGTATATTCATTGGTTTTTAAATATGACCGCAAGATCTTGAACGAATTTGCAACTAGCTCGTTTGAAACTAGTTGCAGCATATCATCTTGCTAATCATCTTCTATATCACTTTCGCTATCATGCTCAAATTCGGATTTAGATCCCAATAGCTCCTCAATATCTTCATCTGTGGGAAACTCTAAACTAACAATATCGTCATCCACATGCATAAAATCATAAAAGGTGACACCTTCTGTACCTTTGATATTTTGCCAAGCTTCATATTCATTCTGCAGTCGAATTTCTTCCTTACTCCTTTCTTTTATGCGATTGCTTATGAAAACCAAAGGAATGTCATATTCTTCCTCCCATTCAGAATATTGACCGAAGCCGGCTTTTGTAATGTTAAGATTTTTGTTTACTTCAAAGCTTTTTATAGTATTTTTTAAAATTCTGCGACGATAATGACATTTTAAATTTTGTATGACACCTTGATCGAGTGGTTGTAATTTTGATGTCATATTCGGGGGAAAAAATGCAAGTTTGATAAACTTTAATCTCTTTTGGATGTCTTTAGGACTGGGCAGTTGTCAATAAAAAGTAGAATATTTCTTCCGGCTTTTCCAAATTGTTTGTCTAAGTTAAGAAGCCATTCTTCAAAAAAGGCTCCCGTCATCCACGCCTTTGAATTTGCTTTATAGTCGAGAGGTAATCATTTAACACCACTAAAACAGCGGGGTTGATTACTTTTACCAATCAAGAGTAATTTCAATTTTTCTGATCCATCCATGTTTGCGGCAATCATCAACGTAACTCTCTGTTTACTGTGCTTTCCTCCATGGCATTTTTGGTTTTTAAAAGTTAAGGTGTTATCTGGAAGAGATTTAAAGAATAAGCCCGTCTCGTCTGCATTGAATACGTTCCGTGCTTGATAACCTTCTAATAAATGAGATAAAACATCACGTTGCCATTTCATACAGTCTTCTTCGCTTACATCATTACTCTCAGCACACGCCTTTTTATGACATATACCAGATCTTAGAAAAAAAAATAACTTTAGGTGCCAGCTTGCAAATAGGCAAATTCCGTGTTCTTGCCGATTTAAACCATTCTAAAACTGCTTTGTCCACATTTACGTATGTTGGCTTTTCTAATCTCTTTGAACTCCCACTTGCACCACCACTTTCGATTGCAGTAATAACCGTTTGTTTATTTTTTAAAATAGTTGACACTGTATATGCCGGAATAGCATTCTTTACAGCTACATCTTTTTTTCGCGCACCCATTTCTACTTCCTTTATTAGTTTAAATTTTTCATCAATAGATAAAGTTTTTAAACAACGTTTTGATGGCATGTCAACAGAGTTTATTTTCGCGTAAGAACTACTAATAAAATACCTGTGGACTTAAACAGTGCAGCGACCCAACTGCTGACATCTGTTTGCTATAAAATAAGCAACACGTAATAAGGGGATTCTCCCGGAAATTCGACTTATCAAAGCTGGCGCCCAATATTCTGTTCGAGTTATCAAGATATTCGAGTAATAGAAGTTCGAGTTATCAAGTAAAAATTACACACAATTCTCACTCTAAACGCCATTGCCAAGCAATTTGATTCGAGATATCGAAGTTCGACTTATTGAGGTTCGACTGTATATGCCTCTATAACGGGGCACTGCCTGATGAGCACATATCGATGGTTTTCGAGAAAAGCGACACAACTCAAAATTAACTCAAATTCGGAGTTTTGCCGTTAAAAGCAAAAATCAACTACAGAGTTTATATATTTTTATCTGGAAAAGCGTCATAAGCGAATCTTGAAGCAATTCTGAGAAATCGCGTTAGTGTCGTTTTGTCAGGTGATCGAATTGGCGCGTCACTTATCTAGAAAACTGACCCAACTCAGTATTTTGTATTTTTGAATTGTGTCACTTTTCTCGAAAACCATCGATATGTGTACCTTCAGAATGCCGCCTAGCATTCACATGACTGTTGCAAAAACTATACAAATAAAGAAGAGATGATTTTGCACTTTCTGTGGAACTCTATCCAGAGTTAAACAAAATATAGTTAAATTTTAAACCATAAGGCAAAAAATGTATTATTTCATTAAATCACATAGTTGTAAACAAAAAACGCTACTTCTACATACAGATCAGATATCAGAGGCTAATGGTGTCTTCTTTTCTCGTAATACTGTCGCGTTCAGTCCGTCCAGCAAATTTCAAAATTTCGTTTTCTTTCCTGAAAATGGTATGCTCGAACCAGGCGAATGTGAGAATAATTCATAGTTCTCGTGTTTAGAGTAGGTATGGGACTGTGTTTATAGACAACATGTCTTGAAAGCCAATGTGTTGGTTATCGGGTACAGTCGGATCCAAAACAGAAACAAAGCGCAGCCAATCGCACACCCGTACACACAAATCTTCTGTTTTAATTGTGTGTATGGGTGTGCGATTGGCTGCTCTTTGTTACAAAGAATTTCTAAATAAATGAATAAATTATTTAATTGCAAAGCAAATATACTAAAAACACATACTCACCCGTGTATCAGCGCACACATAGAAAGAGATAAACGATTTGGGCAATGTAAAAATAGCAAATAAAATTCTGTTGATTTTGAGCTTTTACCTAAAACGTCGCCATACAAATTGGCTCAGTAGCGCTTACTTTTTTTGTGTTTAAAGAAGTTATTTGCTGTACTTTCCTGCCTAGCAATAGAGTGTACGATGTGTACAAGTGAGATGTTAGGCGGCAGTAATCATAAACGTAAGCGTTGTGGGCTTGTATGATTAGTGATCACCACTTTGTTATCGATACTTTTACTTCTCTCTGCTATCGGAACAAAGTGTCTAGGACTGATCAAATATATAAATTATTTAAGAGTCGAGTAAAATATTTAAATTATAAAAATCAGACAATTTTTCTTTGGGCATGAAGCACCAAATGACAGAAAAGGTTTTTTATAATAGCGATCGCTCCTTGGCAGACAATGGCAAACCTAAGAGTGTGTTTCTTCCATGAAAAGCTCCTCATAAAAAACCATTCACCGTTCGAAGGCAGAGTAAATCTGTTAGTATCTTTTCCCACAGATCAAGAGGCACATCACAAATAGGGCGAGGAGCTCAGCCAAATGCCCAATAAAGGGCACACATAATTATATATTCAGATATAGAATGAATTTATGATGAATAATAGTTATTCCGTTGCCATAGTGTAAATACCAGAAACAAGTATCGAAACAAAGCATCAAATTAAAAAAAAAAGGCAACCAAAAATATTACTTACTTCAGGAAAAAAGTATCGAGTATTTAATTGGAAGTACAGCTATCAAGGTATCACTATGAGTGATGCGTCGACAGCAGCGCCGACGAACCGATGTGCCGGCGTCTTTTTAGCTGTATTAGCAGCAGTCAGTAGCTGGCGGCACAAGTGTATAAAAGCTGACATAGAGACTTGAAAATTTCGAATTGAATTCCGGAAATGTTTTCGAACTTTTCGCGTGCATAGCAGAGTGTTTGTAAGGACAAGCACTAAGAAGGATCAGCAAAGTGCGAAAACAAAAGACATCAAAAACAACGACAAGATGGGTCTGCCACCGATGGATTTTGATGCTGTTTTGGAGAAATGTGGTAACTTCGGACGTTTTCAATACATTTTATTACTATTATTTGGATTTACAAATATCCTCTCATCGCTGCATTATTTTGCGCAGACAATAATCAGTTTTACGCCGGAACATTGGTAAGCTGGAAAATACTTATGGGTGCATAAGTGTTCATACGAATGTAGATATGTATGTATGTACGTGGTGATCATTACAGGAAAAAATTGAAGGGGAGTTAAGTGTATTACAAAGCAACGAAAAGTGATTACAAAGTGAGCATAAATTCAAAAAAGTGTTTAGAAATGCTCAAAGTTATTTGAATGTCAGTGATTACACTACATAACAGAAGTGAAAAAGGTCGCTTGTTGTGTGTACTTATATATGCATATGTGTATGCATGTAGTGGAATATTGAATAAATAAGGAAGTACTAAATTCCGTCTGAACCGAACTTTTAGTTATATTTCATGCAGTTAATTTGTGCTTTCGTTGTACTTACATATATTTACTTTCTTGGGCTAATTTTTTATACCAAATGTGATTAATTTTGCTTTACCTATAACGGAAAAATATGTTTTTGGCTTTTTTGAAAATTAGCGTTATATGAGCGTGGGCCGTGGTTATTGCCCGATTTCGCCGGTTTTCTATACCAAACTACCTTGGACAAATATATTGACTTCCGCTCGAGTTATAGTGCCCAAAGCAGAAAAATGATCACTACGCTGTTAGTGTTGCTTGTCAAAACTGTGCTCAGCTGTAGAAATTAAACGAAATCAAACTTCAACTTGAAAGGAAATTTGTATTAAACTGATGCACTTGCAAAAATGTGAGTGCATTGCTAACAAAATGTGAGTGCATTGGGAATTGAAGGCCAAATTACTTGAAAACTTGCTTGTGTAAGCCCCAAGTAAATACTCATTTCAAATTGCCGCTTAAGATTTTGAATGAACAAATAAAGGGGAAAAAATACTATTATTTTCTCCAACGTGTGATTGATTTGCAAAAGTATGCTTTGAGATATAAACTAAGCTGATGTAGTTACATTTATTATTGTTGCTTTTTTACTACATTTTTCATGATGATGCAAATAAAATTTAAACAAAAATTAAAACACAAAATTTATTTTTGAAAACTTCCTATACTTCATAGTGGACTTTTAGATTTGCGAAGTACGTTTTAGCAAACTTTGTAGGTGTTTAAACTAAAAGGAAACTGACGTCTCTCGGCATGAATTCCACTCTATGTACGCCCACCTCTAATTATTTCTACACGCCTGTTTGGTTTTTTTCTAAAATTTTAAAGAAAAAGCAAAGAAATGAAAACATATATTCTATTTCAACAGCTCACTTGCTTACTAGTCTCCCCCTCAAAAAAAAAAACTGTTTGTTAAATTAAATAATATTTACTGAGCACAATTGTATAAATAAAACTAAGACGCATTGTTTATTTCGCATTCTCACCTACTCTTATTCCCAACTAGGTGTTACCACGAAAAATTAGCTAATGCCAGTTTTGCTGAAATTCGCGCTGTTTACGCTCAAACTGACAACCCCAAGTGTACTCTTCTCGACGATATTATTGATGGCAGACCAATTGTTGCTGAAGTGGGCCAGTGTCGGAAATGGATTTATGAATATGAAATGGGATACGAAAGCGTTACCTCAGAAGTGAGTATAAAGTTTTTATAGAATATTCCACATGACTGAAAAATAATTATTTATTTAATGAATATAAGTAGAAAAGAGAAAGATCACCAGCGATCATGTGCTTATTAAGAATTAAAAGTTATTTTTAAATTAAGATAACAATAATTTAATAATGATCCAGCACTCGTCATCATCCACTTTGTTTTGGTGGTTGCGCGCGCAATTGTTAATATTACTCGTATAGCACAGAAGCGCACAAATGCATGCTACGATTTTTGTGTACGCTGTACACGCTGTGTACTTAAATCTACAGTAGAACCCAGAACGTTTAGTTCGATGAAGAAATGAAGTTGTTGTTGTAGCAGCATAAACATTTCGTCCCCTTTCTGTGTTAACCTCGAAACTTAATTTTTTCGAAAATGAGATTTTGAGTGAAAAACACTCCTTAGCACTCCTGTTACGTAAAACAAAACATACAATATTCATAATGATTATAGAATTTTTTCAGAGTATTTCGATTTTTCGTATCTACATGTTCGAATTCAAAAACCATCAAATAAGCTATAACTTTTCATAGAAGTTAAGTAATTCTAAACTTTTTTATCGATTTACTGAAAATTATGATTTTGTAGAAACGAGGTTAACACAGAAAGGGAACGATTGCCCATACATGTGCGGAGAATGCTGCCGAAGGGACAGTCCTTTTCCGGATATAAATACGGGCCTTTCCGGTAACGTAGGACCGACTGTCGTAGGAAGTGCTCCTCCCTATTGCTGAATTTCCTCCCCTTGGTATGACTCTATAACCCGATTATGAAAGTTATATATAGTATGAATTCATCATAAATAGTTATTTGTTTTCCAATATTTGAAACAGTAAAATCGTGGAAGCTCTTTCGACAAAGTTGTTTAAATGGTCCGAATATGGACACATCTAAGGGCTGCAGACGGTGTGAGGTATGAGGTGGAAAAGATAGCATCAAAATTCCATTATCTCTGCAAAAGTTAATGCTTTCGAGACTACAATGACATGAATGTAAACAAGAATGAGCTTATCTTTTGAACGATTACTTCGATAAATAGTTCTGAAGTCATCCAGCCAGCACTACTTAGGAGTATTTTGTCTCAGATGAAACGAAAGTCTGGCCAGGCTTACTTTCTCTAGCTTTCGCAATGAAATAGTTGGGTTTCTTTTGAGAAAAGCATAAAGCCTGTCCTTACTTTCTTCCTTAGTAACATTCCATCCAACTAGAACGGTGATCTGATGTATTTTAGCATAATAATAAACAAACTTTCTGAATATCTGGTATGAGAAGCCATATGCGTAAAACGCACATTCCTTTATATAGTGAGCAAGCTTTTTCTTCGAATTTCTTTGTGAAGAGTTGACGCGATTAATATTTAGTGGTGTACAATAATTCATCATCCGAATGACTATTACTAGAGTTCACCGTAAGTTTAAGTGAACTTTGACGTTTCATCCGCGTTATTAATGTCGTTCTTTTGATGCCGTATTTTTTTGTTTCCGAAGTTTGTGTCTCATCTCCATTTTTTAAATCATTCATGGCTTTTTTAATATTTTCTTCATTTATTTCTTTTCCAGATGACTTTTTCTTATAGTTTCGTACCATTACTGTACAAAAGTCATATATAAATAAGCCAAATCGTCAAAAATACCCCACACTCAAAAGTCAAATGTGCCCCAAATGACTTTATCTACATTCATTGTTTTATTCTTAAAAACTCAGTGTTACTTACCAATTTTTCACAAAATTGAAATCTCGAAGCACCAGTTAATAACTTTAGCCTTTAGAAAACAATTGCTTTTACTTCAAAAAATGCTTACGTAGCGATACATAAAAATTACATCACCCAATCGAAAATCACTGAAGCACGTGTTGCTCCGCTGAGCATTTAAGGAGAACTGCCAAACTATATATAAGCACGTGTTATTATATTAGGCTGCGTATAGTTCTGTATTTGCGAAGTTTTTGAATAATTTTGTCACGGAAAATGTTAAAGTCAATGCTGCCACATAGTCACAGGTACCCCACTTTACCCTACTCATAAAATGAAATGAAAAGGAATAGCGATGTGATTCCGGTCTTTGTAAAATTAAATTTCTTTTTTTGCTAACATGAAAAACCTTCACTCTTATCGAAAAGTTTTCCTTTTCTTTTTTACCTTCCAGCTAAACTGGGTATGCGAGGACACCTTGCAGTCTGCAGTGGGTCAATCGCTGTGGTTTGTCGGGTCCGTTATGGGCACGGTATTCTTCGGTTTCTTGGCTGATAAAATCGGTCGTCTGCCAGCGCTCATTCTCACTACACTTACAGGCGCTACAGGTGACTTTTTGACAAGTTTTGTCAATAGCCTACCACTTTTTGCAATCTTCCGCTTTATTTCTGGGCTATCAACGGACACCTTCTTCTATCTCATGTACATAATGGGTGAGTGCTATCGATCTGCTATAAAACATGTAAGTATGTAATTCTCCAATATGCATGTTAAAAATGTTCTTGCAGTTTTTGAGTACCTAAGCCCACAGAAGCGCACACTCGGTTTGAACTTGATAACCGGTTTATTCTACTGTATCGGCTTGGCAATCTCTCCCTGGTTAGCAATTTGGTCTGGTTCGTGGCGAACCTATCTCTACATTGCTTCGGTGCCCGCCTTGATTGTACTCGCATATCCAATTTTTATTTGTGAAAGCGCACAATGGCTGATCGCAACCAAACGTTACGCTCGTGCAATTAAATGTCTCAAATATGTTGCTAAACTCAATAAACGTGAGGTGAGCGATGAGGTATTCGACGAGTTCAAAGCATACTATCAAAACAAACAGAATGAGGAACGCAAGTTGAAAACAAACAAGGACACCTTCTGGGGCATGTTCCGTACACCGCGTTTACGTAAATTTACCATCATAATGGTGTTGAAGTCGTGAGTACATAATTCTTGCTTAATAATGGAACTCCACTTGCTAATCCAACTCTCTCTTTCTCTCTCTCTCATACATATAGCATGTTCATCTCGCTCACATTTGATGTAGTGAGCAAAAATATGGAAGGCATGGGCACCTCACCGTTCATACTTTTCTCAGCCACTTCAATTTCCTACATACTTGGCGGTATGACAATCATCCTGCTACAAAATCGAATAGGCCGCAAGGGTATGGCTTTCAGTACGCTCTTTATGAGCGCAATCATTATTTCCACTACCGGCTTTATGGTTGCTTTACTCGATACCGAAAAACATTCCACACTACTTGCCATTATGGTTGGTCTCGGACGCTACGGCGTTGTAGTGAGCTATGAGGCGGAAGCACAATATGCTTCAGAATTCATACCGACCACTGTACGCGGACGCGGCATAGCCAATATTCATGTTGCAGGTTTCGCTTTTGCAAGTCTTAGCTCTTATGTGATATATTTAGGTTACTACTATAAACCGCTGCCATCGGTCCTTATGTCTATAATAGCTTTGATGGGCGCACTGTTATGCTTAGCTTTGCCAGAGACAATGAATCAGTAAGTAACTTTGTTTTTTCTTCTCAAAAGTATATCTGAATTGTACTTTAACTGCTTCCACAGAAAATTACCGCAGACCTTAAAAGATGGCGAGGAGTTTGCGCGACATCAACGCTGGTACTACTTCTTGTGCTTCGATAGGAAAAAGAATACCAAAGAAGCTGTGATCGCAGATAAATTTTAGGCCAGTACTCGCGATCACCTGTCAAGTGAAGGATTTTTGTTAAGATTTCAAAGGCAATTTTACCGCTTTGTACGCTTAGGCCACAGCGAGAATTGACATCGCGTCTTAAAAATTCTGAGCAAATCTAACTTATTTGGATAGTGAATGAATAAATGAATGGTGAAGTATGTATGTAGTTGTGGTGAGAATATTAATAATATTTTTTACTTTTTAAAAAACTGAAAGAAACTGTGAATCATGCGTGAAAATAAATGCTGCTTACATTGTAAATTAAATTATGCGAAAATGTTCGGACATTGGTTCAGTGAAAAAACTATCTCCCCAAGCGAAAGTTCCCGGACCGATCCGCTAGCAAAACTTAGCTGAGAAATTAACCACGCGAAAACCAGTTAAAACCTGATCTGCGAACGCACTTTCTTGTCTTTATATGCACGGTCTTCATTCGAGAAAAAGTCGTCCCAAAGCAACTTATTTGATTATTAGGCGTAATTTTAAGAAATATCATACATTATTATAGATTCTGAAAAACGGGTCATATTTTGAAGGAGATAAAACAAATTTGCCTGAAATTTAACTCTGTTTTGTTTTATTTAAACATTCTCGGTACTTTCTGATCATAGGGTACGTAGGAATAATACACTTCGTACTCATTCGTAATCTACTTTGTCTGCTGCATCAACAACGGCAAGCAAATATGTAAGTAAGAAATTCGTACAGCAAAAGTGTTGATACGCTCGCACTTTGCGCGAAATAACGATAGTTTTGATTTACGATGCTTCGAAATAATATTTATTGGCAAACTATTTTTAGCATAACGCACTAAGTACTATTGTTTCATCAGATACAGTGCGATGGTCAATCAAGGGAAATGGATATGAGGCATACATTCCCAGAATTCTTCTTCTTAATTGGCGCGATAACCGCTTACGCGATTTTGGCCGAGTTTAACAAAGCGCGCCAGTCGTTTCTTTCTCGTGCTAACCGGCGCCAATTAGGCACACCAAGTGAAGCCAAGTCCTTCTCCACCTGATCTTTCCAACGCAGAGGGGGCCTTCCTCTTCCTCTACTACCACCAGCTGGTACCGCATCGAATACTTTCAGTGCCGGAGCGTTTGTATCCATTCGGACGACATGACCCAGCCAACGAAGCCGCTGGATCTTTATTCGCTGCGCTATGTCTATGTCGTCGTAAAGCTCACACAGCTCATCGTTCCATCGTCTGCGATATTCGCCGTTGCCAACGTGCAAAGGTCCAAAAATCTTGCACAGAATCTTGTCAACGTCAACGTCCACGCTTCTGCGCTATACGTTAGGACGGGCATGATGAGAGTCTTGTAGAGTGTTAGTTTTGTTCGTCGAGAGAGGACTTTACTACTCAATTGCCTACTTAGTCCAAAGTAGCACTTGTTGGCAAGAGAGATTCTACGTTGGATTTCAAGGCTGACATTGTTATCGGTGTTAATGCTGGTTCCTAAGTATACGAAGTCTTTTACAACCTCGAAATCATAGCTGTCAGCAATGATGTGGGTGCCGATACGCGAGTGCGCCGACTATTTGTTTGATGACAGAAGGTACTTCGTTTTGTCCTCGTTCACCACCAGACCCATTCGCTTTGCTTATTTATCCAGTTTGGAAAAGGCAGAACTAACAGCGCGGTTCTTAAGGCCGATGATGTCAATATCATCGGCATACGCCAACAATTGTACGCTCTTATAAAAAATTGTGCCTGAGCGATTAAGTTCTGCGGCTCGTACGATGCTCTCCAACATCAGGTTAAAGAAGTCACACGACAGCGAGTCACCCTGTCTGAAACCTCGTTTGTTATCAAACGGCTCGGAGAGGTCGTTCCCAATTCTGACGACGCTGCTGGTGTTAAGCAACGTCATCTTGCATAGCCGTATTAGTTTTGCGGGGATACCAAATTCAGACATCGCGGCATATAAGTAACTCCTTTCCGTACTGTCGAACGCAGCTTTGAAGTCGACGAAAAGATGGTGTGTGTCGATTCTCCTTTCATGGGTCTTTTCCAAGATTTGGCGTATTGTGAATATTTGGTCGATGGTAGACTTTCCAGGTCTAAAGCCACATTGATAAGTTCCAATCAGTTGGTTGACGGTGGGCTTCAGCCTTTCTCACAAAAAACTTCGCTAGAACCTTATAGGCGATATTTAGTAGACTAATCCCGCGGTAATTGGCACAAATTGCAGGATCGCCCTTCTTATGGATTGGGCAGAGCACACTTAAATTCCAATCGGCAGGCATGCTTTCATCCGACCATATTTTGCATAGGAGCTGATGCATGCACCTTACCAGCTCCTCGCCGCCATGTTTGAATAGCTCAGCCGGCAGTCCGTCGGCGCCCGCGGCTTTATTGTTCTTTAGCCGCGTTATCGCTCTTCTCACCTCGTCATGGTCGGGTAGCGGAACGTCAATTCCGTCGTCAACGATTGGGGTATCGGGATCTTCACATTCTCTTTGACATGCGCAGCTATCACTATTAAGTAGGTTCGAGAAGTGTTCCCTCCATAATTTAAGAATGCTCTGGATGTCGGTTACCAGATCGCCGTCTTTGATCTTACAGGAAAAAAAGAACAGAATTGTATGCCGTAAATCTAAACCGGTATTTGGTTGTAATGATTATTGCGAACACAATTTTTGTTTATTTACAAACAAACACTAGGACCAACAAGTGAACACTTATTCCATTGACGAAGAATTGAAGATTCGTAAGATAAATATTTTAAACCATTTGCGAAAGGCGGGCACCCTTTGTTCAGGGTCTAGTCGAGTGCCTTCTCTAAAAGTGGAGAGCACGACAGTTTTATGTTTCCTTCGAAGGGAAAAATACACTCGGAAGTTTCAATAGCGTAAGTTAGTGATTTTAGCTTCAGATTAGTAGCATAGGCGACACCCTCACCTTAGTAACTTCCACTAGGAGGATTGAGATATTAGGTGAGTGAACGAAAAGGGGCATACATCTTAAAATATTGCAGGGAATCCACAGACAACTGATTCGCAGACTAGATAGGGTAAATTTGAAACCACTTTAGCTAGCAAACAAATCAATACCGAGTTACAGCTCGATTCAAAAATAGGCGAGTGGGGTTCGGCGGTTCAGTGAACGGAAGAAGCAGATTTCTCTCCAAGGGCGAAAAAAGGAAACGGAAGCCTCCAGTGTAGGCCACTCGTATAGCAAACCGGAGTAGAGAATACAGAAATTTGTATACTGAAGCGAAATCCAAATCTTTGCCCGCCAACGCATATTTAAGTATGCCACTATGTATTTTGTATTTTGGTGAGAACTGACTACATCGTCCCGACGGTAACTTTCAATAGGAATTTTGCCACTCTCTTTCCAACTAAGGAAGAATGGAATAAGGGATTCTCTCTAAACAACTTCGACACTACCGTCTATATGGATGGAAGTAAAATGGGCTGCGGTGTTGGAGCTGGTATATATTCTTACAGACTTAAAATTGAGAAATCTGTGCGTCTCCCTAATACCAGCAGTGTCTTCCAGGCGGAAGTACTGGCGATTGGGGAAGCTTGTAGGCTACTAATCGCAGATTTCTCTTTTAAGGGTAATATCGCTATTCTCTCGGATAGCCAAGCTGCAATCCAGGCACTGGGTTCGGCCACAACAACCTCCAAAGTGGTGGAACAAAGTAGGAATAGCCTCACCATCTTGAGTGAAATCCATAAAGTTACCTTAATCTGGGTCCCGGGACATCGGAACATTGAAGGTAACGAAAAAGCAGATGAACTGGCAAGAGGGGGATCTGCCATGAATAACGCTCTTGCAGAATCGGTACTCACACCATTAGGTGCAGTCAAGAGCACAATTTCCCAAAAATACCTCCTAATCGCTGACTGTAGGTGGAAAGTCCAGACGAAATGCAATATTAGCAGAACGTTATGGCCCACCTACAACCTCAAGCAATCGTCGGCATTAATAAGAATGAAACGACGGGATGCCTGGAGACTAACGGCAGTCATAACTGGCTTTTGGTCTATCGGAGAACAAGCAGCCAAAATGGGTATCCCTCACAATACATACTGTCACAGTTGTAAACAACCGGAGAAAAAGGAGACAATCTTCCATTTCCTCTGTGAATGCCCTGCCCTATGGAAGGACAGACTGTTAACCCTGGGCCAACCGCTGTTCGAGAATCTCGAACAACTATCTGGCTTAGACGTTAACAACCTAATAAGGTTCCTTAACTGCACAGACTGGATATAGTTATGCTGTAAAAAACCGTTAAACAAGTTGGCAACGAGGATGTGGCAACAAAACTTTAAAACCAACCAACCAAATGTATTTTGTCAAAAGATAGAGAGCACTTCGGTGGGCAACAGACTCCGTAAAGTGTTATCCACGAGACCTAATAGGTCTAGTTTTCTCATAAAAGAGGAAGGCACTTAAGAAACACTATAACTAGTAATTTAAACACATTTTTCGAGTTGTCTTTGTAATAGAGGCAGCACCACTTATCCAATAGACTGTAATGGGAATCCACCAACAGATATACCAGCTGACCTCAAACATATTATAGATATCTTTGATGCGGTTATCCGGCTTAACTACATCCTTTTCGCAAAGCGAGAAAAACCACACATACGAAACCCAAGGACTTCAGGCAAATTAATCTATCATTCTTCTTACTAAAATCCCTAGAGCGATTGCTGAATATGGGAATAAGCAGTGCGCTAGTCTCGTTTAAAGAACGAATGCTAATTGGCCGACGATAAGCTAATTCTGCACTGCGGAATTGTATTAAGAAATTTTCGGTCAGGGGTACGCCTGAAGGTGAGTTAATCACACCCCTACTCCGAAACTTGGCGGTCAATAGTCTCGTCTAAGAACTCGAAGATATCGGAGGAGAGATAATTGCGTACGCCGATGATATCGGACAAACACGTCTAATATTGGGTAGTTTTCTGCAAAGGTCTCTCAACAAACGGGCCCATTAATGTAACAGTCGAGGCTTAAAAGTAAATCTGAAGAAAACGGATTTAATAATCTTCATCCAAAGACATAAGGCACCTGTTCCTAAGCAAATATCCCTAGCGGGGAGAACTCTCAGGCCTTTGGCTGGATATGAGGCTAAACTGAGGCCCACAGTTTCAGATAGAATGTGCAAAACAGCGGCAATAATGCACTCCTGTAGCAGCCCAATTTTGAAAAAATGAGGAATGGAACCCAGAATAATACACTGGCTCCATACCGAGTTAGTTAGACCTGCTATAGCAATTTGTGTGGTGGAAAGTCCTTGAGAATGGTGTGAACGTTAAGAGGATTGAGCAGGTTTTAAGGCAATATACTAACACCAGTGTTTATAACCTATGCAATATCAACAACGCCATCGAAAGCAACGATACTGGATTTCCTTCGAGTAGATCTGCAGAGGAAACTTGCCGCAATAAGACTGAACGCTTTAAAAAAGTGTTGACGTGACGAAATCCCGCATACAACTGCAGATGTATGCACAGATGACTCAAAGCTCGAGGGCAGTGTGGACAGAGACGTATATTCTGAACATCTGGGGATCTCCTTTAAGACCGTGACACGTGCGACACCGGGAAATAGTACCTACGTTTTCATTGAAAACCAGGCAACCTCCAAGGAAGCTATGAAATGCCGCACATCCCTTAATGAAATGGTTTAATCATTACGCTAAAATGTAACATGTCCCCTTGCAAAATGGAGCGGAATTGAACTAGCAAGACTTGATTGTATGTATGTATAATTGGCACGTGCCCTTTTTGGGTGTATGGCGGAGCTCCGCCTCCTATTTGTGTTGTGCATCTAGATGTTGTTCCGCAAATGGAGCAACCTAATGTTTGAAGCCTACTCCGAACGGTAGATATTTTTATGAAGAGCGTTTTCATGGCAGAAGCACAGTTGGAGATTTGCCATTGCCTGCCGAGGGGCGACCGCTATTAGAAAAATGTTTTTTTTTATTAATTTTGATTTCACCGAGATTCGAACCTACGCTCTCTCTGTGAATTCCGAATGATAGTCACACACCAGCCTATTCGGCTACGGCAGCCGGATTAGAATAATTAAAATGGCATATAAATCACTTATTTTTGAGAAATATTAAAAAAAAAGGGTCGCAAGACAGCATAGCGAACGCATATGTAGAATCGCCTAACAAATGTGGCCGACTCTCCCTCAATACTGAATGCGCAGAATATTTGCTAAGCTACTGTCCTGTTCCTGGCAGACGAAGGCTCACCACTTTAGGTAGCCAATTTTTTAATGGGTTGGAAGTTCTCAGGACTGTGGAAATCAGATATTGAAATTTTTTAAAAAGTTCACATGGACTTTAGGGAGATTAGGACAAGTTCCTCATTCGGTATCACAATGGGCATCGTAATGGACAGCCACTACCACTTAACCTACATAACTTAATATGACTTCCTCTGACGCAATTTCCTTGAGCGTGTTCTATACCTTCGGTGGTTAATTTAGTTTTATTTTTTTTTTCTACTGGCTACCAATAATCACTTGCCCTGGATGTTCAAAGCATTTTCTAACATTGACTAGGGATTTCTTTTACACCCAATCTTTGATACTCTACCTCGGTTTTGAAGAATTTTGGTTTTTCTAAACCCATTCGATGAGTTTTTGACGTGATAACGTCTTATAATTCGATTTAGCCGGCTGCACGCACGAAAAAATGTGTCGTTACCTTGCTCATTTGTCGTTACCTTGCTCATTTGCAGTTACCTTGCTCATTGTCGTTACCTTGAATGAACTGCAAGCGAAAGCGCGGAACGAACCACAAAGCAAACGAACGGCAACGTTCGACATCTTGCGCTCTCCTACTTAAGTGAGCGCATATGTACATATATAAATTCACGTATTTGTATTTGCATATGCCTTCTTATTGATTATTATTAATTTGATTTACTTTAAGAATTTAAAATAAAACCAAGTTTGTTAATAATAGCTGTTGTTTTAATGTTATTATTATTCATTTTTTTATTATATATGAAGGAGAAAATGTATGGTAATATTTACCATATACCATATAAGATATTTTGTATACTAATATGTATATGCATATAAACATGCATATGCATATACAATTTCGCGCAATTTTCAAAAAGAATAAATCTATATGTAAAGATGCATACAAATCATATGGACATATCAAATATACGAATCTATTCCGTAGGCAAGCAAATGTAAGCTAATGTGCTTGAACTGCAAGCGAGAGCGCGGAACGAACGACAAAGAGCATAATCGGCCCCCGCGTTCGGCAACGTTCGACATCTGGCTCTGTCCTACTTGAGTGAGCATATATATGTATGTATATGCGCATTTGTATATAAATTCACATACTTGTATTCGCATATGCCTTCCTCCTGTGTGCATGGTACTCGTAATGAACCATTTCTCTGTTGAGAATAAACGATGATAGGAAAAGTAGGAAATGAAAGGGAGTGTTTCAAGTGTAATGTGTCTTGAGAAAGTCAAATCGATGATGGTGCCTCTTAGTGTTGTTGACTTATTAACGTCTGTTGCACAATCGAAATTGAAGATATCTTTCATGAATTTGATAAATGTTTCGTCATTTTTCACGTTTGTGTAAATGTAACTTGACCTATTCCATTGCAATTCCATTTACCTCCTCCTGTATATCCATAGAAAATATCTATCAAACAAATAAAATTAAAATTTTGTTTTGAAAATTGCAACCCTTACATCAGTATTTTCTTATGACGTTGTCACGTTAAACTATCGTCAGTAAACCGACTTTACAGACAACCTCTTTTTGGTGTTGTACCGTTATAGACGTTAACATGGGAGGTCTTTCAAATTTATACCCTGAGGACATAATCAATCCCTCCCTGCAATATAATCGAGTACGCCAAAAGGCAACCGGCAGACTTGTTGTTTGCCGTTGTTTAAAAAGAAGGCTGTTTTCTCTGTATATCTTTCCGATTTGTTGAAAGACGGTTTTTAGGACGAGTGTGGTTAATATTATTCCTGACTGATATATATATTTTTGTATCTGGTTTTTGTAAATGGATCTTGAGGGCCAAAGGTCAGCCAATTCTTTGTTGACAAAGTCAGCAAACTCCCAAAGTGCGGGTAAGGTTTAAAATATACCGATTCCTCTGTCTTTGTTCAAATAATGATGAAAGAAAGCGACTCGTTGGGATCTGCAAAGACCTCCTTTTTATTTCCCACCATTGTGCAGAACTGATCTTCATGGTGGAAAAAAAATTAAATCAGACCATTAACCGGCTCTCAGCGAATTTGAAAGAATGCATGGACTGGCTGTCGTAACCGGAATCATAACAGCGGTTTGTTTACAAAAAACTGAGACAGTGTGGGTGATATAGGAAAAAAGTAAACACAGCCTTCGCTTATGGCTCTTCGTTGCCGTCTGAACAACAACAAACAGATTGGACTGGTCTATAAATACGTAAAAAATGAGCGGGCAAAACTCTACTGCCGAATCCCCAATGACGTGGCAGCCGAAGTTACTCTCACAATTTCGTTTTTCACCATAGCTGAAGACCAAACCTGGTAATCTACCATCCTTTATTGATTTTGGATAGAAGACGAAATTTCCACGCTTTATAAATGAATATAATTCACAATTTTGCATTCCTGGGATAATGCCATCACCAATTCTTTGGTTAATACACTGAAACAGCGAAGCTCCCTTAAAAAAATGAATTCCGTGAATTCCCACCTTTCCTCATCCAAAGAATTTGTTCTCTGCATTTCTTTCTAGATTCTGCTTGCTGTTCTATGTTTTTTGTAGTCAGATAAAAGTAATATATTTTTGTTATTGCTTTGGCATTGTGTTTTGTCCTGATAGGCGCCAGGTTGAATTCTTCGATTCAGATGACTCGAAACCCATTAGTGGATCCTATTGCTAATTTTATTCCCCCTTTACTTGGTTGACTCCGCAACTTCTGCTCTGAGTTTCTATTATAAGTATGTAGCTGTTTGTAAATTATGTTGGCGGTGGATAGTTTCCGTAGTGAAAGTTCGTAGTGAAAACGTTGCTTTTTTTGTTCGACTCAACCTTTCGAGCCAGAGCCACAGCACTAAATACACCTTCTGAGCGTGATGCGAAGCGAATGCCTTTAATGTATTGGCTTTATATAACTACTTTGTGCAAACAGATTGGCCACTGAGGCTCACATATGTATGCCAAGATAGCTTTATTTATATATATAATAGACATATTTCCCTGCAGTGGCATACAGTGGCTCCCATAAGACAAGGACAATTAACAAAATCTTAAATTTGTTGCATTTTTTATAATTTATTTATACCTTTTTTCACAATTTATTAAAGTTAGAGGTTTATAGCACATAATTCAACAAAGTTGGGTAAGTATTTTTCCCATTCCTCGGCCAAAAGAGACTTAAGGTTACTTTTTTCAAATTTTGTACTCCCGCACTTTATCCCCGAGATAGGCCCAACAATTTTCTGGAAAGTTTATTTTAGGACTTTGGGGAGGTGTTTGCAAATCCTATACAATATTTTTACGTCTTTAGGAAATTCGCAACAATTAGAATACGCATTTAAATAAGTAAATGCTTCTACCTTATATATGGGAATATACAAATTAGTTCTGTAGTTCTAATCGAGTGATTATTACGTCCAAGTTTAATACTATGTTAAATGGGTCAAGACCGACCTTCCTAGTATGTTCGCTATTATACCCAACGACTTAGTGCCGGGAAGTCTTCTAACACCCGCAAAATAACTCATATGTCGTATGTGCTTCCTGACCCTTACACACCCTTAAATACTTTACTAAGTCCATTGACTCTACACATATTTTCCCCATAGTCAAACTCGTTATTTGTTCCACCAGTTTCGCTGTTCGAATGCTTCCTTTGCTGTTCAAGAACACCTAGCCTGACAGTTTGAACAAAACTCTCAACAAGAATTAAAATTAAATAAAAAACTTCCCACTAAATATTTAGGTATGTTTATTTATTAATGTAGTTTTAAATGATTACGAGGGGTGCCTTTTATATTTCGGGATTAGAGAACAAAAACAAATTTTAATCATCGAAAATATTGTTTTTCAAAATATTCTCCATGAAGGTCTATACACTTTTGCATGTGTTTGAACCAATTGTCGAAACACTTTTGCCACTCTGAATGAGGTACCTCCAAAACATGCATTCCGAATGGCGCAACCGCTTCTTCAGGTGTCGAAAAACGTTGACCTCTCAGTTGGTTTTTTACGTACGGGAATAAAAAGAAGTCATTCGGTGCCAAGTCAGGACTATACGGCGGATGACCCATTAATTCGATGTTTTGGGTGCTCAAAAATGCAGTTGTTTGAGCCGATATGTGAGAGCTCCCATTGTCCTGGTGAAGAGTGTTCCGTCTTTGGCGATTGGTTTTCCTAACTTCTTGGAAGACAACTGGCAAACAAATGGTTGTGTACGACTCAGAGTTTACTGTTCTGCGTTGTTCTAGTGCTACGGTTGCCACATGTCCAGTTTTTCCGAAAAAACAGACGACCATTTGCTTGAAAGTGCTTCGTGCGCGAACAACTTTTGTTGGATTTCGCTCATCCTGAAACACCCATACAGTCGACTGCTGTTTACTTTCGGGCTCATACGCGTAAATCCATGATTCATCACCTGTCACGATGTCATAGACGTGTTTCGAAGCCCCGCGATCGTATTTTTTGAGCATTTCCTTCGACCAATCGACACGAGCCTTTTTTTTGAGCGATTGACAAATTGTGTGGGATCCAACGCGAACAAATTGTTTTGACAGTCAAATGTTTATGCAATATTTAATGTATGCGGGTCCCACTAATGCCTAAGATTGTCTCAATCTCACGATAGGTCACATGACGATCTTGCAATATCAGTTCGCGCACAGCATCAATGGTTTTCGGAACAACAACTGATTTGGGACGACCTTCTTGAAGTGAACTACGACCACGATTGAATTCACCATACCATCGATAAACACTGGTCCTTGATGGAGCTTCATCGCCAAAAAATTAATTAAGTTCATCCATGCAATGGTGCTGAGTTAATCTACGTCGAAAGTTGTAAAAAATAATCGCACGAAAATGTTCACGATTTAATTCCATTTTTGGACCGAGATGAATCTTTTAAGTTACTGTAAACAACACAAATAGCGCTGGTATTTCAAAACGTTCTGAGTACGTAAAAGCCAAAAAATCTCAAACTTTGCGATGCAGCTGTCAGTTGCCAGATTGCAACACCAGGGTTGCCAAATCCCGACATATAAAAGGCACCCCTCGTAATGTTTTAATGTTTATGTATGATGATTAGATTCAACGCTTCCAATGGATTACTACGCTTATATTGTCTTTTTCATGTGTCGTATTTTAATATAATTACTTTAATTTTGCCTCTATTACTATAGCACTTATTGAGCTTAATAAAATCTACAGTTCCTTTGACTTCGTCGTCGCTATGCTGAGATATTTCTTTTTATAACAAATCTCTTGCAATTGATCAAAAAAAAAATGAAAGCTCTTCTAGCCTGTAAGGTTTGTAATCGTACACTTAATAACAAATGAATGAAAACTAACAATTTGTCAAAGGTTGTCAGTATGTCGTATTGAATTTAAACTGAATTTGGCACTTCCAATTTGGCATCACCGTGCATAATGTATATTTTTACATAATTTTTATTCTTTTTTTCTTTTTCATTGAACTCCTAGACTTTTACGAAGTCTTTTTTATTTGCGCCTGATTGTATGCAACATGTTTGTGCTGAATTCCAACCCTCGCCTATCGTCACTGAAGCAGCTCTATGCAGCAAAGCTGCTCCTAACACTTCTTCTTGGAGCTGGTATTCATCCTAACCCTTGATCTGAAGTTCAATTCTGCTGCGCTTGCCAAAGACAGCTTCACCTAAACTCAACTTTGGTGATCCAATCTTTGCAACGGATGCCCATCTTAAGACATGTTCAGGCCTTTAGACCCACAGGGAGTGCACCACACGGATTATAGCCACAAGGCGCCTCCAGCCTCTACGGCCTCTACTTGCACAATGCGCCAACGCCTCCGTTAAGCACCTTAATCGGATCTCCCTTGGCTCCTCACTCACCACTTCTTTCATACCCTTTCCACTCCGATTCTCACGTAATGACCAACCAGCTGCTCCAACCTCTTCGAAACCTGACATCAGTCAAGTGAATACGTGGTCCCCTGCTCTGCACCCGCAATCGCTACATCACCAACAACAACACGTTGGACAGGCAGTAACGGTAGAGTAAAACCAAGTAAACTATTTGGAAGGTAATTCATATTAAATTAATACCTTTCTTTTCATGTGAACACTTTTACCTCTTCGTGAGTGAGTTTGAGTAAATAAATTTTTCATGAAAAAGGCAAACCAATTTACACAAAACTATTCTTTCGAAAATTTGCGCTATTAATGCAGTGTCAATACACTACAGTTTCATCATATGCCCACTTTTAATTTTGCTTTCGACCGCACTTCGGATAATAACCCTCATTGAACCAACTCCAGCTGCGCTATCCCCAGTATTTTTGTGTGTGTGTATAAGGCAAATTGATAAATTCAGTTGCCAAGCTGATCACTGAACCTCTAAAAGGGTTCATGAAATGGTAAATAAATAGCACACAAAAGATCTTGATGTGGGTTAACAAACCTATGAGATATCAAGCAGCAGTAAATAAACCCGTAAACGAGCTCACCTCGAGGCTCAGGTAGCACTCCCTTAATCTTCGACCACTCTTCCTAAGCTAAGCACCTGTTAAAACTTTTTATTTCGGTGATATTAGGGCAATTGAATTTGTATGCTGCTCCGTTTCAGGATATTTAAAGTGAATGAAATGATTTACCTTAAAATGGATATAACCCTAAGCTACGGTGCACTAGACAGGGCTAGTTTACTGGGGCGGCAAGCCTTGGTCGGGAAAACCCCAAGTCATTTCGATAATTTAGAACCGGATGCCATGGCAACACTGGTTATTAGGCCAGGTCGATTTGTGGGGAGGCAAGAAAATCGCCCATTGCTCTGTGAAAATCATATTCTAGGGATCAGAATAAGAAATTTTGCCGAAGGAACCATACCTCTAAAACGATTTCTGATGTCCCCCAACATGGGTCGAACTTTTTAGTTTCTTTTCCATAACTCACTTAAATTAATTTTTTCATTTACATATGTTCTGACTAAATAAATTTCTTAAGAGAAAAAATAGATATTATTATAAATAAATAATAAATATTATTATAAATAAATAAATAAAAATAAAGAAAAAACATAGCCATTTAGCTGATTTTTTCATGTAAAGGCCAAAAATGGTGATATTTTTAAATTGGGGGACATCAGAATTCGTTTTAGAGGTATGGTTCCTTCGATAGAATACGATTTTCACAGAGCAATGAGCGATTTTTAAATCGACCCGCCCTACTGGTTATATATGTAACTAGTTACACAATTTTAAATTTAACAGTCGTATGATGACAAAAAATTGCCATTTTCCTTTTTGCACACTTTTTAAGATAGCCTTCACCTCATTTAATATGAAGATATGTCTCGACATTTCAATTCAACCCGAACGATTTCAAAAAAAATAGCAAACTTTAAAGAAACAAATTGGGGGCATGGCTCAATCTGAAAAAAAAAAAACTATGCCAAACGGAGAAGAATATATACAAAGTAAAGTTGGAGAAACCAATCTGCACGCAGGAGTTCATTGAAACTACTTAAACAGCTGCGAAAAATATGTTTAGTTTACAAAGCTAATATTGGGTATTTTATCATGAAAGAAACCACTATAAATTCAGGTCACTATTAGTTTTAATGTTCAAAATTGTTAAAACTTTTCATAAAGCCACACCTTTTCCTTATTTGCAAGCAAAATTCTACATAAAACGCTAGGCAATTATTCCTTAATCCATTTTTTTTATTCCATCAAGTAGCTCCTGCTCGTCAGCACGCTCTGTGTTCTCAATGTTAGTGGTGACTGCTTCATCTATTCGCAAACGCCTGGTAAGGCCGCTGGCAATGAACGTCGCACTTTAAGGTAGTAGTTTGGTAACTTATTTTGAAAATTTCGAATTTCGGTTTTTTACGTATTTTGAAAGTGCGATATATTGGTAATATACTGTACAAATTTTAGACCGAAATTCGAAATATTGGCAAAATTATAGTAATATACATACATGAGAGCGGCTTGTACTTGCGCGGCTCAATTGCTAAAACTTTAAACGCGTTTTTCTCAAAACAACGTTTTTCCGGATGGCCGTCGTGAAAACAAATTTTCTAACGGATTGAGCTGAAATTTAGATATGTTTTTCTACACATTAATAGTTCTGGCGGGTAGTAGATTTAATTTATTTCGTCCCTAACTTTCCATTTTTTAGTCCGATTTCCACTTTAAAAAAAGGCAATTTTCTTACGAAGTCCGCCATTTTGTTATTTTTTGTCAAAATCATTTGATCTTACTACCCGCCGGAACGACAAGCACACTGATTAATAAGCAATTTGTTTTTTCTGTTTCAGATGACCACAAGTGACGAAATCACGCCGGCCAGCCACTGAACCTCTTTTTTTTTGCCGCTTGCTGCAGTGTACAAAAATAGTATGAAAGCATTAAAAAAAATACCAGTCTAAAGGTTAGACGCGATTGAAGTGAAACAACTGAAAGCAAACTGAGAGAGAATGAGACGGAAGCAGCATTAGGAGCGGGATAATTATAGGTTCATTATAATATTGCTATAAAGTTCATATTTTACTTTCTTCATTTTATTATTATTCATCCTCAATGTTTTCAATTTCAACAAATGATACGAGCGGCTTGTGATAGCTAAAATATGATACAAATGCTTTATTTCGATGTTGTCAACATATCTTTGAAATACCGCGTCAATTGTTGTTTTCGATCGTGTTGTCGATTCAGTGCGATTGTTACACATTTTTAAATTGAATGTTGTATTGAGAAAGTCAATTAAAGGAACCTCCGTGCCCAATGCAAAATTTACGTTAAAATCGCCACTTAAAATCATTGGAACTTTATCGTAATCTTTTCTAAGTATCCGTGATACTTCTGGTGCATACTTTATTAAATTTTCGTGAATGAATTCCGTGATGCTATTTATTGATTGATTCGGTGAAATATAAATTGCCACAATTAAAACTGTTTTTCCATTGCTCAATCTGGTTTCGCATGCACATATTTCTCCCACTTTAGAGACAGTGATTCTAGTTGCTGTGCATTCAGATCTATCTGTGGAGTTACAATACGAGCACCGTCATTTTGATTGTGGTATATTGCAACACCGCCTGCAATTGCGGTAAATATTTAAAAGTGAAAATATTTACGAATATAAAAATACGGACGCAATACAGCACACGCGGTTGCTATTATGAGCATCATAACGCGTATATTACACAGACGTACTAACATACACACAAACATTCGTAGGACGCTTGGTCTAAGCAAGTATTAGGTAGTGTAGTATAGGTATACATAATGCCTTCTCGCTCACCGTGGCTCCGTAATACGCAGGCGCGCACACATACGTACTAGCATACATACAAACATACATACTACAATACTCACTATACTAGCGTGGCTCAGCAGTACGCAGCTGATGTCAACACTTAAATACCTCAATTTTTCCGAGGCAATTTTTTATCGAATATTTTTCATTGCCCTCTTACAGAACCGAAGACGTTTCAGCAGCAAAATGGTGCTTGATATTAAAATATATTTTCAATTAAGGAATGATATTCTTTACTGATATAAAAAAATCATCTCTATTTAATCACACACTAAGGCCCCTATTATGAGCAACATTCGATCTTCGACTGTAGTCGAAAGTGCTGATCGAACGAATTTTCATTTGGTATTATGGTGCTCATTCGTTGAAGAATAGGACTATTGTGAATTTCGATCGCTCGACGCATTTACAATAGATAATTTTTCTCAGCTGATACAGCAAATCAAAATAAAAGAAAAACCGATTGTGTTGAAATTCTTTGCTAACAACAATTTTAAAAGTTAAAAAAAGTATTTTTTGTGAAATGAGTACAACGGAGTTGTGGTTCGACGATTCAACGCTCGATGAAAAATTAGTGGAACTAGCTAGATGTAGAAAACAGCTGAGGGGCGCATCCAACCCCCTTGAAATGGCTTCCACTGAGCAAGTTTAGTATTTTCAAACTGTGTTGACGTACATAATTTTACAGAAATTTCCTTACAATTTTTTAAAGAACTTTAGATTATCTAAAGAGCCATTTATGAACCTACTCTCCAGTACAAAAAACCAGTTGCAGCAGTGCACCCGAGCCAAGAGCTCTTCACTATTCTCCAAAAAAAGCAACACAAATTATAAATGTGTGTGCAGCTTTGCACAACATTTGCTTGTTTTATAATGTTCAACTTCCGGATGAAGAGTTATCCGATGAGACCCTCAACGATGATGCTGAAGATATTGAAGTGGAGCCAAATAACGGAGAAGCAGAAAACATAAGAAATGAAATTCTTAGAATATTATAGAAAAATCTAAAAAGTAATAAATAGAAACCTTTACGCCACAGTTTCTGTTTTATTTTTGTTATAAATTTTCTTTATTCAATTATTCGTCATTCGAAAAAAATATGTATTTCAGTTCCTCTACGTATTTCAGCCCATACCTGCCAAGGGAAAATAAAAATGTATTTCTATAAACATCACAAAAAAAAAACATTATTAACCTTAATCCATTTTGCTGCCGTTCTAACTGGTGGTCCCAAGCAATTCAGCTCCGTTGTAAATTCCTCCCAAAATATTAACATATATTAACATATTCCTGCATAATATTAACAAAATTAGTATATATTTATTATTTGGTTACTATAAAACAACAAATAATCGCAAACAACTTACATTTTAACAAGTTTTCCCACAATACGCTACACAATCGAAAGCAAAATTGCATTCGACTCTAAATTCGGTATACAACGAAAATTTCGACAGGCATGCACCGCTCATAATACCAAATTGACATTCGATTTTCGATCTTCGACAACGAACGAATATCGAAAATCGAATGCAACTCATAATAGGGGCCTAAAATAAACCAAACCGCAACATTTCTCACTTGGCGAGGTATAAATATAAAACTGCGAAAAACACAGTACTACCGAATAAAAATAAATAAGTAGTGATTGACAACTCAGTATGGCTCTCTTTAAGAGACTACAATGTCAAAAAATAAACACACTAATTAAAATGGAATTTTTGTTTTTCATTTCATATTAAATATATTCCTTATGAGAGCACTGTCAAATTTAGTCACAATTTGTTGAATACATTTTGCCCACCATGCATAACGGTCGCATACACGATGGAGAGAATAATGAGATGGCGCCTATCGTGGTTCCGTTACTTTGCTCTCAGCGAATCTGGCAATGAGTGACGTGATTTTAGCACCAGTACGATCAGATTAATATTTTCGTAACTTTATTTAGAATTTTTTTGTTATTTAGTCTCCGAGTTTTAGTTATTTCTTCATGAAATTTTTGTAATATGTTCTAATTAAAATGTAATGTTTATAATTTTGTGAAATATACATTTTACAAGTTTAGTTTTATTTAACTTTACTTTTTTTTAAGATCTGGTCACATTGCCCATGATTGCGGTTATTGTTGATGTTTATGAATATTCGCTTCTTTTTTGAAAAGTGCGTTAATTAACCAAACGTTTTAGTGAATATTTACGCAAAAATAAGATAATTCGTGAAAGTGTAAAAGTGCAAAATAAGGAAAAATGAAATGTGCAGTGAAAAATTGTGATACTAAGAACCTCAATAAAGCGTGTGATATAAGCTTTTTTATATTTCTTATCAGCCAATATGACATTTCTCGCTTTATTTACATTTTTAATTTCCAAATTTTTCTTCTTCTTCTCCTTTCAGCAGTCAAATCTATGTCCCGCTATTGCAGTGATGCCTAGCTTTGGATATAAAAACGCATTTAAAGAAAATAAAATACCAAATTTTTATTGAATTACTTGAAAAACTTTGTATGCGTGACAAATTGTCTTTAAAATGTGCGTTTTGTTTTAAATAAATGTGTTATCGAAATGTACAATTTAATTTATGAGTTTTTTTGGTAAAAGAAACTCTTTTGTTAAGGGAATGACTTATTTGCTGTATTTCAGGTTATGTAACAAAATAAAGTACTCTTTTTGTAAAAATGTCGTTATGGTTTTTTCAGTATTTTCTGGTATTTTGTTGCTTATTTTTACTGTGAATACACCTCTTGATGCCCTATGTCCCACTAAGGAATGAGGACCGGACGAAAGTATTACATCTCTATGGTTTTAATTCGCATTCAGTAAATTCAAACGCTTTTAAAAGGTTTTCAAGGTTGAGAAGAGTTAAGAGAAGAAGATTTAATATTCTGACATAACCTCAAAAGGAAAAAAAAATTAAATTTTCACTTTCAAAGTACTAAATTTTATAAGAAACAACAAATTTTTATTAGCACTAAAATCTTCTCAGAAGGACCTTTTTTAACCTTCCTTTGTTTAATAATAAATTTTTTTTAACTTGCAGTTTCGGTAGCTTTAAATTAAAAACAAAAAGAAACAAACACGAAACATCAAAATTAACGCATTTTCGGTATAAAAAAGCACTAAATTTATTGTGAAGAGCAAATGGTTGGCAACACTGCACTACTTGGCAAACGTGACGTCACGTACTCTCTGATGGGCGCAATATTCTTTCTATCATTCTTGGGTCGCATATACATACAGTGGCTCACAGCTTATTTCCAGTATTCATTCATTCAAGTTTTTTTTTGAAAATGTAACTATCACGCAAGATATCACACATTTTCTTTTGCATGAAGTGTCACAGCCTACCAGTTCTCCAACCAAACTGTTCTCCACAGATGTGGTTGGTTTGTGGGGACACCAACAGACGTGTAAGGGATTAAGCTCGGTGAATTGAGTTGAGATGAAAGGTGATTGAATGATTATTATTTTTATAAGACTACAGAAATATGAGTAGAGATATCTTAACCACTGTAGATTGTCTGCCTTTCACGTATTTAGTATTTCCGAATTTAAAAATAAATAAGGGAGAATGGGGAGTTTTGAGATGGGTTTTGTTTTTGGACCCGTATTACTCAAAATCTTAATATTCTGCATATGTCAACGATGGAATCTTTAGTCAATGAATACTGGTAGCTATTGGTATGGCCTATTTAACAAAACAACAATTTTCCTTAAAATTAAAATTGTATATAATCGTATAAAATATAATACAAAATACAAAAATGTGGGGAGTTGTGAGACACCATGGTTTAAATCAATAAAAATGACTTATTTTAGTTGTTAGTTCTTTATTAAGATGAAAAATAAAAAAGAAAAGACAATTGTTATAAAAAAGTGTACAAAAAATGCAATGCCATCAATCTGATGATTCGCAGTGAGAACATGTATAATAACCAGTTCGTAAATTGGCGCACTTTAGGTGAATGGAGTTGTTTCTGCTTAACTTAAAACAATAAAAACTCAAATTTAACCAAAAATTTCATGATATATATACAAACAATGCATGAATATTGCGAGGTACTTATGAAAGATGCGTTAAAACGTCGAAAAAATGGTCTCACAACTCCCCACATTTGTTGTCTTACAACTCCCCAAATCGTTTTTTTATAAATGGCCGCGTAGTCATAAACACATCGAACGTTCCTGCCCAAGTGAATGTGTAAATTCAAAGCTAATAGGACAATTAATAATTTGTATATATTAACATTTGCAAATTGCTTCAACAACTGATCGAATGTATCGCAAAACAAATGATGAAAAAAACTTACCGAGAAGTTCCAAAACACAGTAACTGGAGAGACGCGTCGAATGCGTTTAAATATGACCAATGCTAGATGAAAAGTGAGATCGCATCGAGAACACTTGTTGACACTTAAAATCGAATGTAAACAAATGAATAATGCCGAAAGGTAACAATGTCTCACAACTCCCTGTGTCTCACAACTCCCCATTTTCCCCTACTTTATCAAAAGGATGTATCAATTTTTTCCTTTATAAATTTTCTTTGTGTATTTCGTTTGTATAAAAAATCAATTTACAAACATGCATACATAAATTGTTTATAGTTTGTTACACCAGCTGCATATATAAAAATATGAAGACAAAAAAAATCGTTTTAAAAGATTTTGCTTTATAATTATTTGGATTTGCTAGTAAAGGCTAACATTTATTTAATTTATATGTACTATATGCTTATAAAAAACTAAATATATTGAAAAAAATATATATATATTATACAACTTTTGTGTTCATATGTGTAAATGTATTTTATAAATTTGTATAAGTATTTTTTCTTCGTTAGCGCTTAGGTATGAATATAATTATTATTTGACTTATTCATGCGCATATGCATGGCTTATATATGCAATATATGTATGGCTATGTGTATACAGCATATTTATGTACATGCATTTACATATATACATATATATAAATACATACGTACAGATTATTTTACTGCCGCTCACATATGTATATGTATTTACATACATTTTATAAGGAGCTTATAAGCCTAACTTGTTTGTTTGTATGTATATTTATATATTTCGCGGTGTTCTTGTGTCATCATACGATATTTAGATTTTCCATATTTAATTTCACTTTTTTGCAAATTTTTATATGCCTGCATTTTTTTTTGTTTTTTTTTTTGTAAATCAGCATAGAAATCAGTACTTGCTTAAAGCCTTGCTTAAGTAAAATTGTGCCCAATGCTAAGGGTGGTTAGTGAACTTTTGAAGTACTACGATATACCTTTTGTATATATGTATGTATATGTATTTATTTATGCCGATTTGATTTCTATAAGAGTTTATATACGGGTTTAAGCTAGTACTAATTTTCTTTATATCTATATATAAGCTTTGCGTATAAGAATATATATATTGTATATACATATATACCAAATACCCGTTTCGCTTCCCTAAATTCTTTTAAATTTTTAAATTATTTTTTCTTTATATGTACATACATACATTTGTAAAAATTGATCTCTAGCAAATATTATTTTGAGTGCTTTCCACGAATTTCTTCTACATCCGCCTATCACCTAGAAAATTATCAGTAAGTACTTAAGAACTAAAGACGTTTACTAACAAAATTAAACTGTAAAAAAAATTCTTTCTACTTTTTGCGCTTGTTTGTATTATTTCTTTGATTTATAGCTTAACATCTAAGGAAGCCTACAAAAATATTATATTGTAAGTATATCTAGCGAAATTCATGCGCTCCATTACTTTTACGCCGCACTGTTAAGGTTCTCATCGGCCGATTCATCACCACGTTCAAAAACAGTTAACGATTGCTTTCGCTCGTAGGCTTCCTCCTCTGAATTGCATGAATGTTTGCCTTTCTTCGAAATACATGGGAAATCAAACATGCGTTCACCTTTGCCGAATACCTCACCCTCCTCAACGGTCTTTGGAAGCGTTCTATAAATGCACATAAAATAAGGATTAGTAAGAAGATTTTCATTATATTCTAATCATGTTTAAAAATGTTTATTTACCTGTTCAGCGTTTCGGGCAAGAGCAAGCAAACAAAGGAACCCGTAAAGAAGAGCACACCCAAAATAATAGATGGCGCCGCCTTGAAGAACGTACCCAACCACAAGATATATGGCGCTAAGAATGATGCCGCAAAACCAGCTACATGCACCGCTGCCACACCTTGCCCGCGCACACAGGTCGGTATCAGCTCAGTGGCGTATTGTGAGCCTGATTCGTAAGAGATGGCCACACCGAAACGCGCCGCAATTGTTAAGGCCGCCAATAGTATCGCATTGTGGTTGTGTTGTTGATAGGCGATTGCTATGCCAGCCATTGTTGTGAATAAACCGCCGACAAGCAATGATCCAGCCGCCATACCTTTACGTCCAATGCGATCCTGCAGCAAGATGACAATAATACTCGACGGTAGTACGGCGATGGCGCTCAAGGAGAACATGATGAAAGGCGAGATGCCCATGCCTTCGACATTACGTGACACAGCATCGTAGCAAAGGGTGATGACCATGCTGGCGGATGAGAAAATGGAATATTAATTAATGTTACTATCAACTATAATACATATTTATGTATTTAGATATATATATGTGTATATATATTTTCTTTGTTCACTCCTCTCGGGAGCATAGGGCCACGGCAAGACTTGTCTTGCGTTGGTTTCGTCAATCTATTTGATTTCTGACAGGGTAGGTGATTAGCCTGCCAGTAGTCGGCATGCCCTGTCGCAGCTTGGAGCGCCATCTGTGTGCCACATTTTACTAGCAAAAGGATCACACAGATGGTTGAGGACTTCGCTGAAGTGGTGTGTCTGCGCTATTACCGCAGCCGCCTGCTTCCTCTTGCTGGCGCCACTGATGCAATATGTAACTCTGTGTTTTTGTTTGGTTTTAGCAGGCACAATGCAAATAATGCGCTGACTATTGTGCGGGAGTAAGGATGGAGAGAATGGGTTTTTGGGTTTGAGGAATGAGTTTTTTTAGAATCGCGGAAAGTAAGTAAATTTGGAAAAGTGCGAGGACCGTGCTTTACGTGGGATCCGAACCCACAATCTCTGGGATCGTAGGCTAGTGCACTTACGCTAGACTACCTAGCCCGCCATGTATTTATATACTACAACTAAATACAGTGAAATTCCCCATTACGGACAGTCCTTATAACCGGACAGCTCCAATAACCGGACAAATTTTGGGCACACTGGTTTTTCATTCATTTTTTCATACAAATATCATCCTAATAAACGGACACTCTAATAACCGGACGCGGACAAAGTATTTCAAACCATTTTCATAAAAAAATTTCTCATAAACGGACAAAATTCAAAAATATCACAAGCAAGCTTTGTTGTTCATTATAAAAATGAAATAGGTGATTCCCCTTTTAAAATGTATGCACACATTCAAACCCTGTGTTTTAAATTAAGAGTAGTTTTTAATTCAGTTTGTTAAGTCAGTTGCATGCGAATGGTTGCGTTCAAAGTTCGTAATAATATGGCGCCGAAAAAGAAGGTACTTTCTATTAAAGAAAAAATGGAAATTATTAATGTTGTCGAAAAAGATAAATTATCAGTACGTGGAATTGCAAAAAGGTAAAGTATAATGAGCCCAAAAATTTAATGGTAGGTACACGTTTCTTTTGCTTTGAAAGGTTCAATATTGGCAAAACACTAGCTGCTGAAATCAATAAAAATAAAGAAAAAATTCGTTCTAAATGGGAGCCTGGAGTTAATGTTCATCAAAAGCGAAGCTTTCTTAAAGAAGGCGGCTCTGAAATAGACAAGATGTGTTTTAATTGGTTCGCTAAAGCTAGAAGTCAAAACATTCCGATTTCTGGTCCCATTTTGAAAGCAAAGGCAATGTAAATTGCAGGCAAACTGGGTGTACCTAATTTTAATACTTCAGATGGATGGTTAAACAAATGGCGAATAAAGAATAATGTTGCTTTCAAATGCGTATCTGGTGAAGCTGCAGATGTAAACCAGGATGGTGTCGAACAGTTTAGGACAAAACTGCCATCTCTGTTGACCGGTTACAAGCCTCAAGACATTTACAACGCAGACGAAAGTGGGCTTTTTTCGTGTCTTACCTGACAAAACCCTCGCTCTGAAATCGGAAAAATGCGTGGGCGGTTAATACTAAGGAATGCAAATATTCTTTACTTCCAAAAATTTCTTTGTGTGGTATATATTTTGTGACTTCATCCCTTATAAGCGGACATCTCCCATAGCCGGACAAAAACACTGCGACGGTGAGTGTCCGGTTATAAGGAATTTCACTGTATATGATATGAGGTTATTAAATAGCGAGGCTGACAATACTTACGATTTGAAGAACAGTATAAGCGTATGTTTTCGCATGCGTGGCGTTTTAAACATATCCAAAAGCGTCGAATGCACCTGCTCATCGCCGCCCATCTTCTGACGCTGCTTCTCACAATGTTTGCGAAATTCCTCAAATTCCGCTGGCGTTACTTTACGTTTATTGAATCGGGCGACACGTTTCAAACGCTTTATAGCGCCATCCACATCATTTCTTGTGACCAACCATTGAGCGCTCTCCTGCACCACAAAGTAAAACAACACTATAGATAGAATTGGCAGTGAAGTGCAGGCTAAGTAAAGTTGCCAATGGCCAACAAGTACCGCCAGCCACGGAGTAAAGACTAGACCGATTGTATAAAAGACGCCGACGGCTAAGTTCAGTCCAAGTGTACGCATCGACGGACGGATGTATTCGAGTACTAAAGAAAAGAGTACAAAGAGATAGTTAGATATGTACAATTTTTTATTAAATATTTTATAATTTTAAAATAATACATAATATATAATATATTTGTCATATTTTTATTTGCTTACAAAACATTAGTGTGCGCCGCGCATCGCTCGGCTTTCGCTTTGTGTAATAATGTAGTAGTGCGTTGCACCTAATCGCCAAAGGTAACAAATATTACAATATTTTTGTTTGAGTGTCAAAATCAGCTGGTTACTTTCCATGGATTCTATAAATTCCATGCATTTCAATCATAATGTAAGCGAGACACTTTGGCACTCAAACAACCTAAGCGAAACAAAAATCTGCTATAGAAACACCACCTATATGAATTTGCCTTGGCGAAAGATTGTCACGGATTTCCGGGTGAACGCTGATGAGTTTTCATTTGTATGGTGCCTGGTAAGGGAGGTGGTGTCAGCAGACATGGGATTTTTTAGTTTGTGTTGATGAGTAACTACACCAGGGCCGTAGAGAGCATATCCGGGCCCGGGGGAAAATCCGGGCCCCGGGGCCGGGGGAAAATTGCAAATGCGGGCCCTTTCAAATGATGTCTAATTCATATAAATACGTATAATCTCGAGTCCGGGCCCCTCTGAAAACTCCGGGCCCGGGGGAAAAAGTACCCGATCCCCCCCTCTCGACGGGCCTGAACTACACCACAGGGTAAAACGTTACGGTTATGTTAAAATTGTTCCTACCGAAACCAAGAACGCTTTAAGCTTGTAAGCAAATTCGCTTGCATGTCGTACAATAATCACCCCTATTATGGTATCCGCCGGATGGTTGCGGAGGGAGTTATACTCGATCCGACAGTATTCCGTATCATAATAAACGTCGGATAAAGCAGTACGCGGATCGATAATGTGGTTTACGGATCGATTAAAAAAAATGGCATTACCAACAACGCATTCAATACGCGTTTCAAACAAATTTACTCGTTTCTCATCCGCAGGTCATTGTGTTGCGGATATTATTATAATAAAGATGGAGAGCAATAAAATGTAAGGAAAAACATTTTTATTTGTTTTTTTCGGATTATATATATTGGCAAAATTTATACAAATGGCAAAATTTATATTTTTTAGGAAACGCACAACCACCAGAGAGCAATTTAAAGGTTTAATATCTCGTATGAAGGAGCGTCCCGATATTGCAAAAAATTTTACCAGAAGTGCTCCTAACGAAGTAGAGCAATTTTGGGAGAGTGTGCGTGAGGAACTGAATTCATTAGGGCCTCCATCGAAGAGTATTTCAGAATGGAAAAAGGTTTGTTGATAATTCAAAAGTTCATTGAGAATATAAATACTTATTTGCTTTTTAATTAAAGGTTTGGTCAGATTTTAAATCAGCAGTCAAGAAAAAGTTGGCGCACAATAAAAGGGAATTACAAGCAACTGGTGGAGGCGAAAATAGGGAACCACCTTTATCGTCGCTAGAAGAAGATGTTGCTACTCTAGTGGGCCTAAACGGCTATGTTGGGGGCACCAAAAATTCAAAAGAGTTTGGAGTGCCTCAGAGGAGAATTGTTAAGCATGCCACTCCACTAAATTCAGAGCAGGTGGTTGAAGACATTACTCCATCTACATCGAAGAGAGCTCGTGAGGGTACAAATTCATATACTTCGAGAGACGCCATCTGCATAGAGTTGTTGGAAAATGACGATGTGGAAAATAACCAAAACATTCGAAATGAGCTCCGAAAAAAAAGAGACCGGAGCAGTTTGACTTGTTAGACAAGCAAATCGGTGTGCAGGAGAGCTTATATTCAAAAGTTTCGGAAGGTGTTGAGGCACAGGAACTACAAATTTAAAAAAAGAACTGAAAAATCTGACTAGGTCGGTTGAACGTCTGGGTGATAACCAGAATGAATGAAATGAAATTCTCCAAGCTTTTCTTGAGGAGACAAAAAGACATAATATGGCTATGGAGACAAATGCTATTGAAAAATTAAGGGTGAAAAAAGAACTTTTAAGCATTGAATTAGGAGAAGTTAACAAGCAATTGAGACTTAAAAAATGACTGAATTAGAAATTTTGTTTAGCTTAAGTTTTAATGTGCAACATTTGCCAAGAAGGCTGTTTTTATTTTGTTCTTAAGAAATATATACAAACATACATATATTTATGTACGTTAAATGAAAACAAAAAATGTTTCTTTATAAAAAGCTGTGTAGCATTTCATTCCGGATTTGGTTTGTTGTACAGGCTCGCTATTTTCATATTCTTCACTTTCAAAAACCCCTTCTAAATATTCGTCTGAAATATTATAATGGATCCGAATGTTGTGAAGTGCCGCCGCAACATTAACAATTTGAGCCACTTTTTCCGGAGAATAATGAAGTTGGCGAGCTGAAAGCAAGCATCGACACCAATTCTTCCAGACACCTATTGTGCGTTCAACAATATTGCGACCCGAGCTATGGCTTTTATTGAAACGGCTTTGGGGTGTATTAGCTCCGGCATTTCGGAAGGGTAAAAGTGGGTATCCAGAGTCACCTAGGGAACATTTAAATCAAAATTACTTATGTATTGCTAACTGTTTCGTTTTTGTCATATATGTATGTACCCAACAATCTAGTGCTTCTGTGTACATTTTCATACATGGTTTGGAAATGTCTTGAAGCCTCACTATTTTCCCAAATAAAAGAATCGTGACTTGCACCCGCGTATCTACTGTTCACATACCTTATTCGCTGCTTATGGTCACATATCTTAAGATAGAAAAAAGTCATTTTATTAGTCAATTAAAATTTCAGAAATTAACTTACTATCATTGCATTAATACTGTAATATCCTTTCCTATTATAATAAAGGTGCGAATTGTCTCCAGCAGGTTTCAAAATTTGTATGTGGGTGCCATCTACGCACATAACTATGCCGGGAATTCTTGTTTTTCCAAAAAAATATCTTTTGGTTTCAAGCTCTCAGTCTCGGTCATTGCCAAGCTTATCCATCTGGGGCATGGTGTTGCCTCTAAAATATTTAAAACTTCTGACAGTACTGTGGACACTGTGGACTGCGCCATGCCAATATTAAAATCTTGTCCAGTACCATTTTGATAACCCCCTTCAACAAAAAATCTTAGACAGGCTTCTAGTTTGAGCACTGGCGATATCGACCATGTTTTAATAACAGGAGGCATTTCCCTCTTTAATATGTTAAGAACATATTGGAAAGCTATCTTATTAAGGCGGAATTGCTTAACAAATCTACAAGAGGAGTTCACATAAATTTTCGTCAATTGTCCTTGAAAAGTGAACTTACACATCATCAGGCAACTGGAACACGTCAACAGCATTATCCCTTACTTTTTTCCGGGTTCGTCTTGCATCATTGCTTGTACTTTCATTAAAATCTATATAAAACGCTATTGAATCCATTTTACACACTTAACAAATATTTATTGGTATTTTGAAATTTTTGCACAGCTGATTATGCTGATAACACAGTTCACGGATAGTAATGCAGTGCATCCGTCGGTAACAATAATGCCATTTTAGTGAAAAAGTGAATCGAGTGCGGATCGAGTTAACTCCCGCCGCATATCATCCGACGATTATCATAATAGGCTTGAATGTACACCAGTGCTGGTCAAACTTTTGCACGACTTTATTTTGGTGTCTGAACTGTACGACTGGTAATTGCGAACAAAGAAGTCAAAGTAACGTAGCTCTAAAAGTGTCTACAATCCTTTTTTTTGCTACACAGGCCTTCAGAGTTAAAAACTAGACTACTTTGTTCCTAATATTTTTGACTTGTTGAAGCCGAATCTGACCTCAACATATTCGGTTTTCGAAATATTCCTGTTAAGAAGTGCAAAAAACACGATTTTCTACTAGATATGAGGCTATGTAACGTAATGAGATATTTGTAAAGGTCCTTATACTACTTTATGTTCAAAATTCGCTTTGATGTTCACATACTCAATTAGGCTAATTCAATATGATTTACATTAATTCAAAATACAACTCTTCCCATTTTAATATGTACTAAAAGCGCTCTACTTCTTCGGAGATACCGTCCATTGAATTCGTCGATATACGAAAACTGAGTAGAATCCCTCTCTGATGAATTCAGGTTACTCTTCTCAGTTCTCTCACAAATCGTGCCTATATTATTCAAAGAGAACTTAGGTTCGAATCTCGGTGAAACACCAAAATTAAGGAAAACATTTTTCTAATAACGGTCGCCCTCGATAGGCAATGGCAAACCTCCGAGTGAATTTCTGCCAAGAAAAATATCATCATAAAAAATATGTAGTTCCCTCCATTTGAGGAACAACATCAAGAGTTCCTTCTCCTATTTGTAGTGTGTGTCTTGATTTTCTTTCTTGAGGGACATAAATTTTATGCCGCCCCGAACGGTAGATGGTTTGTTTTAGGAGGAGTTTTTTAATGGCAGAACTGGATAAAACTTTCTACCAATTGTAGTTTCGTGACCGGGGTTTCGAACCTGTACTTTAAATGTGTATACCTGTGTATACATATTCACTTCATCTGATTATATTTTTAATGGAAAGCGGCAAGTAAAGATTTTTTGGGCTTCAAATTATGTTGAGGCTTCATCGTTTTAAGCTACTTCTGGGAAGATTTCAATTTAAAGCAGTGCTGCAGCTGTGTTTTCTACATTGCATGTTACATCGATGATTCGTTTAGAAATGTTGTAACAGCAAAGGCACGGTTATGCAAGACTTACACTTGATATGGCTTTACTTTTCAAATTCAATGATTACTCAATGTGTCATTCAGTAACTTCTCTCTTTGTGTTGTCTAATGGAAAAACAAATTTAAATTGCATCAACGTATATTTGTCATACAGCACCCTATTAGGCTCTACAAGGGATACCAAGCGCTCATCATCTATGGTCACAAATATTTAAAATAACTGCGCTTATTTTTATTTTAATTTTCAATTAGTGAAAAAATTATGTGATTGAAAAAATATGATGAAAAAATGAATTCCCTCCCTTAGAAACACAACTTAGAAATCAAATATATATAGCTTTCAGACTTCTAAGTTAAGTTGTTTTGTTTTTTTTTGGGACACTAAGTACCCCCGCTGATCACTTGCCAGATATACAATTTTCAAATGAAGTGAAGTCTAATTCTTGCAAAACCGAGATTTAACAGTGAAGTCACATGAGGCAGTAAAGGGATTTCCAATAACAGGTACTATTTTGAATAGCCCGCTATTTCGGTAGATGTCACTTCTGAAGCTGTCATTTTTTGATATTTGACAAGTAGAAACTGCGCCATTTATAAAAATGGAACGAAACACGTTTAAACAACGCATTGAAATTATTAAAATTCATTATAAAAATGGTGATAATTTGGCAGAAACGGTTCGTAAAACTCAAACATTTTTGGTTCATCATGAAGCCCCTGTCGGACCGCAATACATAAATTGGTGAAAAAATTCGAGCTTTTGGGCTAAGTTAGTGATGTGAAGAATGAAACCCGTGCACATTGCTCAAGAACAGCCGAAAATAATGCTGTTGGTGCCGAAAGTGTTGAAGAAAACCCAGGTTGGTCCATTCCTCGTCATTCCTTGGAATTAGGCATTCCACAAACGTCATTACACCGTATTTTGCATAAAGGTTTGGGTTTTAAGGCTTATAAAGTCCAGTTAACACAAGAACTCAAGCCGGCAGATCATCAACAACGTCGTGTCTTTGCTGATTGGGTCGTTGAAATGCATGAAAATATCACGGAATTCCATCTAATATAAAAATCATCTTGGCACCTCGGTGGCTTCGTCAACAAGCAAAATTGTCGGATCTGGGGCTCAGAAAATCCTAGAATTATTGTGGAAAAGTCTCTCTATCCTCAAAATGTGACTGGAGCGGTTTATGGTCCGGCGCAGTCATTGAACCTTACTTTTTCGAAAATGAAGCTGGAGCAACAGTTACGGTGAATGGATTGCGCTATCGAGAGATGATTAACGATTTTTTATGGCCGGAATTGGATGGTTTTGATCTGGACAACGTGTATTTTCAACAAGAGGGAAAACACTTTATAAGTGAATCGGAAAACAGCGATTTAGTATCACTGTTATAAACGGTGACTTGCAACTCGATGTGAAAAATCGCCCTTAGTGATTTTTTGCTTATCACTAATTTCTACATATGTATATCGGAAATATTTGTAATTTAAAACAGGAGGCTTTGCATCCACTTGTAAAACCATGCTTCCGTGGACTTTTTCGATCAGAATTGCCAGTAGGGTAGCTTAGATACCGAAAGAAAATTGTATGTATCTTAATACGAATTGACCCACGCTACTATACTTTTATAAGGGTAGAAGCAAAACGTTTTCATAGAATTAACAAGAATTTATTGTACGACAACTATCACCATAGAGTGTAAGTAAGAAGGGTTCACGGTTTTCTAGCTAGTACACTCATACAAATTTTACTCAGTATTACCCTGACAAGAATGTCACTTTGACTCAAAATTTAAAAATCTGATTTAAGCAATGAAAATGGAAGCGTAAAACAAGTCTGTATATGTATAGAAACCAAATCGAAATACAAACATTGAAAACTAAACGCGAATAAGAAAAAAATATTCATTATGCTGTACATTTTTCGTACCAAATGAAGCAAAGTTTTCGTAAAATTGACCCAAGGGACCGGTGCGTGCTAAATAATATCCCTATTCACTGTAATAAAATATCAACTGAAATCTTTCTTCAAAATAGATATTCTACAATTTAAGGGATGAATTCTGCGAATAAAATCATTGGAAAAAGAATAACTTGATTCTCTTTAACTGTAGCGCACTGTATATATGTTTCCCGATAGCAAAAACTCAAGTAAACTGTCATGTCTTGAACGTCTGATTCTAATGTTCCATACGTAAAACAGGAAAAAAACTTAAATAGCGCATTATGGCTGAATTTATTTATTTAGAAAAAGAAAAGCAAAATGCATGTGCTACAAAGTAGATGAGGGGCTTTTATTTGTTTATTTTTTTGTTTTCGTTTCAGCTTTTATCACCAAAAAGCCTTAGTGTGGGGCAAGATAGTTCGTAAGTAAGACCTCATGGTTTAATATTACTGCATCCGTACTTTGTATATATAAATACTAACATATTGAAGCGATTTACTATTCTTTATTTCTTTTTTAACAAGTTTTACTCGTGCGTATATAAAAAAAAATCCGAAGAAAATATTAAAATAATTGCAAACAATTTTCAATAACAGACTTCTGTGGTACTGTGCGGGCATACTTTTCATATACATACATATTATAGTTATGCAGAACAGGAAAAATCTTAACTATTAAAACAGTCAACCGTTATTGAAGATTTAAATTTCTTGCAAATTTTCCGTTATTATACTGTGTTATTGATATTTTTCTCTTTGGTGGCGATTATTATCAAATTTTGTGAAATTATTACTTGCGTTCAAAAACATTTCAACAAAAGGTTTACTCAGTGGTGCGGCGATGTGATTTCGCAACGAACTTTTTTTTAGTTGTTGAATAAAGCTGTCTGACGAGATAATATCTTTATTAAGCTTATGTAGGAGATATTTAAATTATACCTAATAATTTAAAATATAAATACTGATGCTTGACATACCCGCCACATTAAAGGCGCGGTAAGTGAAAATATGAGTTTCTTATTCTTGCGGGCTAAGACAACAGTTATACAAGTTATATTAGAAAATTAACAATGTAATCTTATGGCGGATTCACCGTTTTCACAAATTTCTTATACGGCACATTTTGCGTACTTCTGAAGTCAACAGGCATAAAGTCGTTCAGACAGAAAATCAAAATCAAATTAATCTAAAAAGTGTTCCGCACATTAGGCTCTGAGAAATACAGCAGAGAAATTGTGCATAAAATTGCCAACAAAAGTTGAACAAAAGTCACCGTCTTCGACTCGCCTTGACACAGACAGAAGTCGCACAGCGAAAGATTCGACGAATAAATCCGATAATCTAGCACTGACTGTGCCAAGCTAAAAACATTGAAACATTGCAATGTCAGACTCTTTTATTGCATTTAAGTAGTACCATCATATCCATCGTGTACACATAATTTTATACAATATGTCGCATTTACTCACCGATAATATACATGAGGTAAAAATTCGTATCTGCTGCCATGCCGGATATGAAACGACAAAGTGAAAATGTTGTCACACTTTGCGAGAATATTGTCGAAAAATCCCCAATAAAGCCCGAAAAATTCGAAAGTATCAAAGCAGGCAAACGACCTATCTTATCCGAGAGTAGACCGTAAAAGAGGGTTCCCACAACGGAACCTATAAAGAACAAGGATTGTCCAACACGCGCCTTGTACGATGACTCACATACCCAATCCAGCTATGAATGAGATAGAAAACGAGCGTGAGAAGATCTTATTATTACAGCATAAAACACAAATAGATCAACAGTAAATGTGTAAATATAATCTATAACATATGAATCGTCTGGCTTGCACTCACCTCTGTGTTCATGCTCCGATAACCGTAATCATATTTGTAGATCCAACGCGTGCAGCGCTCTGGACTCACTGTCACATTTGGGCCATCGATATCGAGCAGACGCGTACAAGATGGATTGGAGAATTTGGAATAGATCTCCGCTATCTCATCGAATGACTTATTCGCTAATTTCTCATGGTAGCACCAATGATCGGGCACAAAACTTATCACAGTCTGGGTAAAATAGTGTAGTGAAACGATGAAATTTATAACACCGAACAGGCTCAACAACATCAATTGATAACGACTGAAATCGCCGCATTTAGAGAGTATCTGATCAAAATCCATGGTTGATGCGTATGATGCGACCTGACCTGTGTTCGTAGGTGCGGTAATTTCAAAGTACCTGTTAGTGGAGCACAACGAACGACTTCCACTTTTGCGCCTATTGTACAATGGACAATAGTGGTTTGGTGGGGCGGTCTCGTAGCCAGTTGGCGGTGTACTATATGTCGATAGTGATGATGTTGATGTTGATGTTGATGTTGATGTTGATGTTGATGTTGATGACGATGACGGTAGAGAATAAATATGCTGCTTTGTTGGCTTCAATTTTCAATAGCAATGGCGTTGACGTTTTAGTATTGAGTTAAAGTTGATGTTGGCGATTTTGACGATTTGTGGGTGTATGTTTTATTTTATTACTTTTTCAGTGTATTCGTTCGAAGTTCTTTGAAATGCTAGCTGGGTTTGAATGCGCGTTCGCTATCCGATTTTTTATATTTAAACGACGTCACTTTTATATTGGAGCTGTTTGTTTCGTGTAACTATTGCAATTATTGCTATACTAGTACATATGTAGTATGTTTGTGACTTTATTTGTGTGTATTTGTGTATATCACAAGCAGTTGCTAGTCACACTATATCCGTTTATTTATATAATTTGATTTTTTTTAATAAAAAATGTTATTTATTTCCGTTTAAATTTTATATATATGTAGAATTCTACGCACTTCAATTAATCAATTAGGCAATAAGTTGATGTTACAAATCCAATTTATTACTGTAATTAGAAAGAGAGGGAAAGAGAGGTATAGATATATGAAAATAGTTGTGAGGTACTGTTAATAATAAGATTTGGCGGCCAAGTTGTTTTAACGGCGTCTATCAAATCTGTCGTTTATATTAAGTCACTAAAGCCAAGTAAATATGGCAAGTTTGACGAATGAGTTGCACGTGCAAATGATACAACTTAATATGAACAATTTTAGCGTATAGTTATTTAGCACGGAGAACCCAACATAAGCCAACATAGCCGCATCTAAAATATATACTCCGATGAAATCTAATAATTTTGAGATTTTTTCAATGTTGAAACTTATGCTGTGGAGTTTTTAAAGTAAAATATCTATGGTTCTTTTTAACATTAAAAAAATATTGTTTTTTTTAATTTTTTAGAACGAGAAAAACTTACAAAAAAAAATGTGAGTCGTCATGGGACGCCTGGCAGATGTGAAACATCGTGTGGAATTAGCCTAATGAAAAAATGAAGTATTACGAATTTTTTACAGAAAATGGTAACTTTATTTAATAAACATTTATTTACATGTGATATCAAAGTTCGATATTAATATCAAGCTACAATTTAAATATTTTCATCTGTGACTTCAGTAATAGTTATATTCGATGTTTCCTCTGCCGGTAGTACTGTGACGATTGGTCGATGATAACTAAAGTACGTTACAAAAGTATTGGATGAAATATTATCAAGATATCTCACAAATACAGCATCTTTTGCTGTTCCATATTTGGTAGTAGATTCTCTTGGATTGTTGTTGATTTGCAATTGAAATCCTTTTTGAAGTGTGCTTTGAGTGCTGAAATTTTTTGAATTTTCAGGTGGCGCAAAATTAAGCATCCAGTTTTGTATTTGAAAATTATTAAATAAAATTAAAAAAAATTAAATAAAAAAATGACTTTGAGTGATGAAATTTTTGGAATTTTCAGGAGGCGCAAAATTAATCATCCAGTTTTGTATTCGAAAATTATTAAATAATATTAAAAAAATATTAAATAAAAATATGATTTTGAGTGATGGAATTTTTGAATTTTCAGGTGGCGCAAAATTAATCATCCAGATTTGTATTTGAAAATTATTAAATAAAATTTAAAAAATAATAAATAAAGAAATTATATTGAGTGATGACTTTTGAGCTTTACGCCCGCCATTGCTTGTCTGTTTTTATACAGCAGCTCTACACTTCACAAATTTTAATTATGATTGACGTACTGCACTATTTGTAAGAAATATAAATAATCCGATAGCATGATTAATTTTGTGTCACTTTGTATGATAATCAAAATGTGTCTTTAAAATATGCCTTCCTCCATAAGCTTAAACTTTTTATTCAATTTTAACTTTTGCTCATTACGAGCTGGCATATCTCGAATTTGCTATTAAATAAGTCTGCACTTTTCATTTCGAATTAATAAAGCAATAAATCTGGCATTGCAAAATAGTTCCACTTGGTTTAAATAATTGAGTAATGAAACTTCTTTCTGCTGTGGCTCTGCTTTCTGTGACCTTTTGATATTTTCAACTCAAACACTGACCTTCGTCATTTCTTCGCACAGAGAGCGCGCCTCAAAGGTGCCCACTCTAGCCAGCCTTTCAGTTTCCCATGAATTCTCTGTGATCGAATTCCTATTATCTAGAGTAGAATGGGGTAAGATAGGTATGGGGGCACAATAGGTAGGTGGGGTTTTCGTCGCACTGTTTTTGCAGAGGTCACTCGTCTTATGTGAATTGAGTACGTGGTGGGGAACAACGTTTGCGACTGTCATTTCGGCCGTCACCATTCATTAGTTATCCTAGTTCTGGCGTCGTTTAGTTTTTTGTGAGCTTTCCTCCGACATAGCATTTTTTTTATTCTACGGTGCAGTGCATTTAATGTATGTAAATATTTGTCAGGTGAGTTTTATTTTACGTAGAAAATAATGCTGAACACGAATAATGTGTCAGTTTTTTGATATTTTTGTTTTTTAAAAAAATATCGACACTAACATAAAACATGTGCTTGGGGGCACTATAGGTCAGCCGTCTGGGGGCATTATAGGTCACTACTTTTAATTGAATAAAATAAATTTTAATTGTTTTTGCAGCAAAATGGTGCGTAATTATGTGCGAAAAACGCCGAAACGAAATGAAGAGGATGTAAAAAACGCAATCGCGGCAGTCCGAGATGGCGCTAGTGTTCGATCAGCCTCTAAACAATTTAAAATTCCGTTCGAAACATTACGTGCTCGCGTGATGAATTAAAGAAAAATTCCTAACTTTTATAACATGTGTTCATACTCTATAAATAAAAGTTAAAACGTTAATTTCCAAGCCATGTACATTGTTCTTTTCCTCTCACACATAGTGACCTATCGTGCCCCCCGATTTTGAAAATATCGAAAAAAAGTACCTTTGTCTTATTGAATGCAGCTTCCAAAAAATATTTAGCCAAACATAAGTCAGTATAACCAAAATGTTAGCAGATAAATAACCTTTCAAAATCTTGCTTATTTTTCAAAATCAATGCAAAAACACCGTAGCAAGAGCTCTCCAAAAAAAAATGACCTATCTTACCCCATTCTACTCTACATAGCAAATTACCGAACACATTCAAAAACACATAACGCACCAACATTTACTAAGCACTCACGAGCATCCAACTTACCGCTCTTTAGCAACTCTACATTTGTCTCTCTAACATGGCACACATACTAACACACTTTAACCCACATCATTTGTGAGTTGTTCCTTTGAAATTGGCCTAGCACTTCTCATACTACTACACATAAAATATCTATATGTATGTATACCTTAGTATAACGTGGCAAGCGTCGCCACGCCAACGATTCGGTTTACAAGTGAGCCTATAGATGTTTCACATCAAAAGAGATTTAAAACAAATTTACTTTTTGTTCCAAATTGTATGGAACAAATGTGTTTGCTCACCCGTTATTATACCCGTTTGTAAATCGAAATACAAGTTATTCGAACACTTTGGAAAATCAATGTTGTGTTTTAGCGAAATTTTACTTAACAAATTTCTATTTTTTTGCAATATGTAGTTTGTTTGTAAGTAGTTTGTTTAACATTCGCATGTGCAATGTATCCGCAGTTCTCAAAGCTCGCATAGCGCCGGAATACCAGAATCCCACAATTCGCGACCGGCATCCCCAATAAATACTCGTACATATATGTAACAAGAGATAATATAACTATTTTGAAAATAAATTGTTTTGGCAAGCGGAAAAACATCAAGACGCGCACCGAAAATCCAAAGAGGAGTTCAGCCAAACACCCATTAAAGGCAGTAAGCGCCAATTATAATATTTATATATATCATCTAATTTTCAATACTTAAATAGCACCGAAATCTAAGAATCTCGTTATCGAATTTCACGACTGGCAGCTCTAATTAATGTAATGCTAATGACGTTTTGTTTTGCAATTTAGAAATAATTTTCTTAACCTTCGTATGAGTACCATAAATTGAAATTATAACTTGAACATTCGTACGCACACGTTTGTATACACCATTTGTTGCTCGTACGCCAATGTTTACCTACTTATATATTCGCCCACAGCTAACTAAATTATTGCACGCTTCACATAAAATGTTTTTAACATTTTGAGGTAAACAAAATAAGTAGCATATATTTTATTGTTAGGAGAGTAAATAAAAAGTTCAGCGATCGCACACGATATCAATTGAAGGTGGACCTATTCAAAGGAACTGACTACTTAAACACGAAAACTTATTTGAATTATTTTCTTTTTGTTTGTGAATAGTTAGTAGAGTATACACGTTTTATGAACACGTATTGTTGTTTTTTGTTGTTTGTTTTTAGTGATTTCACTCTAAAAGATAACTGTAGTTTAGTCAGTTTTAGTTAGTACCACTTCAATCCGGTAATAACTCACAACATATTCGCAAGAAAATCATTGCCTTCTTACACATCAACTCTTCAAAGTCTGGCTAGACTTTTAATTAATTTAAATAATAATTATATCTGTTTACATGGCAGTTAATTTACAGTGCAAACTAATATTTGCGCCAACTATGTACATACACACATTTCTATTCAACAGTGTCAATGTGTTGTTAAGGAAGTGGAACGAATGGATAGCCTATACGATTAACGGGTGTTTTTTTATACAAATGCATCTTTGTCTGTCTGTCAAACTAGCTGCCGAAGTATTTCGGTTGCTGAGAGTAGCAAATACTGGAATTCACACAGGGAGGAGAGGAGGAACAATTAGCACTCCAGCTGACAGTGTAAGTGACAGATGACTAAGAGATTGGCGGCACAGTAGGTGGTTGCGCCCTCTCGAGAACTCCACAGCTAAGCACGTATTTTCGGTTGCGGTATCAATGCAGTGTCTCTCTTCTTAGATGATTTTTCATAGAGGCTAAGGAGTAGCATGGATGTTTGGCAAAGAACAACTAATAGAAAATATAAGTATTAATTTTTAGTAATGGTCAGATCTATGAACTGATTCGCGTTTAATTGCGATCTCTGCTGGGAGAAAGCTAAACGTAACAGGCCATGGTGACATAGGGGAAAGCTGCATAATAGATACATACCTCTTGAAAGCTAATTCTAAAATAATTTAAATTATTTCCAGAAAAACGTGACTGAAATGGGATCGGAAATAAGAGTGCAGAGTGCACTCTCTAAAAAGATTGGGTATATTCACTCTCACTGTAACTCTAAGAGAGCTCTGTCTAAGTAACTTTTCCAAAGATGATGTAGGATCCAACTCAAAGATTGAAAACGATTTTGCAACTCCTTAAAAACTAATCCACAGTGTGGGATGGGAATCATCTGTACTCACTTGAAATACCTGATGAAATTCATCTGAAATGAAATTCGGTGTTGTACAGTTCAGCAAGGAAGGCAACCAATTAAAACTATGGTAACATAATGGACTTTCATTTTGTGGTATAAGTGTGCCAATGTTCCCGGCGGCAACCTTTCAAACATAAGGCGTTTTTCAATAGGTGCGCTTCAACTTTTTTCCGATAGGGAGGGCGAACGACGCAATATTTTTTATTTTTCGCTTGTCATTTGTAAACTTCATTAGTATACATTTCATCATGGAACGCTACACACTTCAGCAACGATTGCAAATCGTGCAAATTTTTTATGAAAATAATCGTTCTGTTGCTGCCACTTTAAGAGCATTACGGCCATTTTACGGTCTTCAGTGATGAAGCTCACTTTTGGCTCAATGGCTTTGTCAACAAGCAAAATATGCGTTACTGGGCAGAAAGCAATCCACACGTGATTCATGAGGCACCGTTGCATCCCGAAAAAATCACTGCTTGGTGCGGTTTACATGCCGGCGGCGTAATTGGCCCATATTTTTTCGTTGACGAGAACGATCGCCACGTTACTGTGAATGGAAATCGATACCGCGACATGATAAACGATTATTTTTGGCCGCAATTGAATGATATGGACCTAGACGACATGTGGTTTCAACAGGACGGGGCCACAAACCACACAGCACACGCTACAATTGATTTGTTGAAGAGTAAGTTCGATGAGCGCATTATTTCCAGAAAGGGACCGGTCGAATGGCCGCCGCGCCCGTGTGATTTGACGCCTCTAGACTATTTTCTTTGGGGTTATGTGAAGTCATTGGTCTACAGTAACAAGCCGGCGACGATTTGTGAGCTCAGAGCCAATATTGAACGCGAAATTGCTGGAATTTCGGCCGATTTATGCAAAAGAGTGGTCGAAAATGGGGTTCAACGATTGGACTTCGTAAAACGTGCACGCGGTGGTCATGCAAAAGAAATCGAATTTCATACTTAAATGTATATGTTCAAACTCGATAATAAAAAAAAAATGTATTAAAAAAGTCAAACCGTTTGTGTTTTATTCAAAAAAAAAGTTGAAGCGCTCTTACTGAAAAACGCTTTACATAACTCTCTCTTCTACTGTTTGGTGTAGTATACTTTTTCAACTGAAAATGGAACCTTCAGTTCAATAAAGCGTGATGACCGCTAATGGCACGCGGTCTGCAACTTTTTGCTTCCCCATGTAAATGCCTTGAAACTTTTTTCCACCTTTCGTGAAGTTATATCGGGTCACTGAATCGTGCTGATAACAGCTACCATCAACGACTTGGTCAAAAGATTCAGTGCGTTTATAGTGAGGCAAAGCGGGTTCTGCTGGAAAAAATGAAATTACCGACTTGTCTTCGTAAGATACAGCCAAGATAGGCAAAACACGAATCTACTTTTTTGTGTTTTATTAGAAGATGTACCTATGTATTTATAGTACATCTAAAAAGCACCCTTTATAAATCTAAGAGAAGATACTCTCTGCTGTAGAATTTTGAAATTCTATAAAATCTGCGCAATTAAGATAAATTATCATGGAGTGGTAATGAGGCTCATAAAAAGTTGTTGACAACATGCGGATAAGTGCGTCGGCTTCGTTTATTTCATTTGCTTACCGTTTTACAGATCCAATAAATGACTTGCTTTGAGTGCTCTGCTGTGATTTTAAAAACATGGCCACTGACTGATAGCAAATGCTGATTAACCACGATATATGATGCCCTTTCCTTATATATCTTCTTTAAAGCGCTTTAAATGATTATTTGTTTAGAGCCTAAATTTTAAGCAACAGCGGCTATTTAATTCAGCCGATATGAGCCTATGTTTGAAATCCGGAACAAGCTTGTGAAAATGCTGTTGTGGTAAATTTTGATCGAATTCAGCTTTCGAAGGGGTAGAAAATGAAATGCACCAATTGGAGTCACCCGAAGTGTCACGCAGCATGAAGACAATGCGATTACTGGGCCAAGCCACTTGGAATCAGAAAAATTACTTGAATTATTTAACGCTCTTAAAAGCATGGAAAAAACTCAGTCTCATGGAAGTTGAACAGTTATATTTTTTGTAGTTACTGAAAGGAAATTTTCATTTCAACTTCGAAAAAATAAGAGACTTCTGATGATTCGCCGCTCCACATCTAGTCATTTTGCTTGTTTACGAAACCACTTAACCAGAAAAATAACCTCATTACTAAAGAGAATTAAATAAAAATTTTAGCAATTTCAATGTTGTGCTTACAGTATTCTGGTTCAATTTCTAAACTAACTAAAACTAAGTATATAACGGGTAATTTTTTAGCTATTATCTTTTTAAACAGTTGGTTTAAACAGCTGACGCACGGTTCGTGTTTTGTTTCACTGTCAAACATCTTCAGTTTGGTCTATAATTTAACCATGAATCGTCTTACAAACGAACAACGTTTGCAAATCATTGAATTTTATTATAAAAATGCGTGTTCTGTTAAGAAAGTTTATCGCGCGCTTCTTCCATTTTATGGTCAGTTTAATCGACCCACTGAAGCAGCTATTGGAGCTATTGTGACTAAATTTAGAACCAAATTTACATTATTTGACATCAAACCACCAACACGCTTACGTAGAGTGCGAACTGAAGAAAATATCGCAGCTGTATCGGCCAGTGTTAATGATGGCCATCAATTATCGATTCGTCACCATTCGCGGCAATCGGGCTTCTGTTACTCAATAAAGTGGAACATTTTGCGAAAGGATTTAGGTGTGAAGCCTTTCAAAATACAGCTGGTGCAAGAATTGAAGCCGAACGACCTACCGCAACGCAGAATTTTTGGTGAATGGGCTCTTGGAAAGTTGGTCGAAGATCCACTTTTTTATCGAAAAATTGTGTTCAGCGACGAAGATCATTTTTGGATCAATGGGTACGTAAATAAGCAGAATTTTCGATTTTGTAGTGAAGATCAGCCAGAAGAATTGCAAGAGCTACCAGATATCCAGAAAAGGTCACAGTTTGGTGTGGTTTATGGGCTGGAGGTATCATTGGATCGTACGTCTTCAAAGATGCTGCGAATCGTAACGTAACTGTGAATGGTGAGCACTACCGTGAAATGATATCCAACTTTTTTTTCCCCCAAAATGCAAGAGCTTACCTTGCATGGCATGTGGTTTCAGCAAGACGGTGCCACATGCCACACAGCACGCGTAACAATGGACTTGTTGAGAGACGAGTTCGGTGAACATTTTATATCACGTTCGGGACCTGTCAATTGGCCACCCAGATCGTGTGATATTACGTCTTTAGATTATTTTTTGTGGTGCTATGTTAAAGCTCATGTCTATTCAGACAAACCTGCCTCAATTAACGCATTGGAAGACAACATTAAAGCATTTATATGTGAGATACCGGCCGAAACATTGGATAGAGTATGTCAAAATTGGATTAAGCGGATAGACCATTTGAAGCGCAGTCGCGGTCAACATTTGCATGAAATAATCTCCACACATTAAATTATATGGACTGTACTATCGATTTAATCGATTAACGGCATACCTTCCTCTTTATAATGAAATAAACATCGGACCATTAATTTAAAAAATAGCATTTTTCTTTGAATATCAAAATAACACCTCTTATTGGAAAAACCTTTATATACCTATTTATTATTATTATTATTTATCTCCAACAATTTTGTATCTGCAGTGTTCCCAATGGCCGACACTTCGACCTAAAAGATTTTGTGTGTCCTACTACATGTTTCAGAAGTAGTTAATACTAGTCGTATTGACTGGCACTGCAACCTTAAATATTTTACATCAGGTTCTATTTAACGTAGATGTTCCCTGCTTCAGGTTGGGAATTGGTTGGAAACCAAATTCTTTCTGTAAATTTTTCGAATTGCAGACAAATTTGAAAATATCAGCAAGACGAGCATTCCTGATTTCGTTCGGATCCATTTAATCTCAGTGAAAGATGTGAAGTCTATTCTTTGCCGAAGCAATACAGTTGCGTAAGATATGCTCTGTGATCCCATCATCTTCAAAATAGAGTCTACACTCTGTCTCATTCCCAATGTGAATTACTGAGAGCCAACTTTTTTCCTTATATCTAGAATTAAAGAGAAATTCCTAACTTTTATAACATGTGCAGTGTTCATACTCTATAAATAAAAGTTAAAACGTTAATTTCCAAGCCATGTACATTGTTCTTTTCCCCTCACATATAGTGACCTATCGTGCCCCCCGATTTTGAAAATATCGAAAAAAAGGACCTTTGTGTTATTGAATGCAGCTTCCAAGATATTTAGCCAAACATAAGTCAGTATAACCAAAATGTTAGCAGATAAATAACCTTTCAAAATCTTGCTTATTTTTCAAAATCAATGCAAAAACACCGTAGCAAGAGCTCTCAAAAAAAAAAGACCTATCTTACCCCAATCTACTCTACTTACATATTTTACCGCATATCCCTATTCTAGATGAAAGGTCTTATACGCTTTTTGGCTTGACGGTGTCCTTCTGTGACTTCCCAATGGATAATTGCATGAGCATTTTCCCAACTATTTACCTTGCATCTAGCGTCTATCCAGTTGATACCACAGTATGGTGCACCGTGAAAACCTACAGCCGACCCCGCCCTAACGTGTTCATCAGCAATTTCGTTACATTTTATTTGAGAGTGACCCGGAACACATCAAAGTATAATTTTCTTTGTTGCACTAAGTTGGTTTGGGTTGCTAGGCGATTCCACAAAATGTGAAGCTAGTGCTTTTAATGAAACTTTACTATCCGATTATACAGCTATGCGTGCACCCTTTTTGCCTCACATATGATTTATTCTCGTACAGACTGAAATTGTTCGAATTTAAGCCTAAAAGACAATATGCCTGTGAGTTCCCAAATTTTCGTGTTTGGACCATAGATTCCCGCATCGAATCCAGTATTTGTTTTCAAACCGTCTGTAAGCCATTCGAAACTTCTGGGATCGACCCAAGGTCCTCCTAGTTCCCATTCATCGCGGTCTGAGATTATGATTTCAAACCTACGGTTAAAAACACATTTTCGAATCATATAGTTTGTTAATGAACAAATTATATTCTGATTCGGTATCTCGGTTATGATATTTGTATGACCAAAATCAGGAAGATATTTTCCAAGCAAGATTTGCATTTTTAGTGCACTTCTGGCTGCGCATTTTTTAAGGAAAATATGCAGGGGGGATAGTCGCTGTTATAGCAACAGTGGGACACCTGTTCATGACGCCAGCTATTGCCCAGCAGGCTTGTCTTTGATCACTACCAAGTAACATAGTTGTTTAGTAGTTACTTGTTTGCCCATTAGCCACCAAACAAGGGAGACATAGATAAGAAACGATAAAATCATCATAATATACACTCAATGAATCATTTCAGAGTAGATCCCGTGTTCTGCCATAAAGACTTCGGCAGTCTCACATGGCTCTATTGGCTTTTTCTATCGCCGCTTTGTTACCTCGAAACAACTAAATATTTGACTTCGTTGGAGCAACTTATAGTAGTTTTTTCTACAATTATTGTACCAAGGTTTAACTTTAATTTGTTTGTAAAAGGAACGATGATTGTCTTGCTAGCACGACACCTGTCTGAAATGAGAATCAGCGCTTGATTCATGATGTAGGAAATTGTACTTCCAAATTCGCTGGCACAATGACCGTAAAATGGTCAGCATATTCAATGGCGTCAAAGCCTGTCTCCTATAGTTGGAGATAGAGCAGATTTCTTATTTTGTATAAAAAACACACCCCTACTTTAACGTCAAATATTATTTATAAATACACATCATCCATATATGTACATCCATAAAAAAATATTGAATGTTTTAAATATGGAAACAACGCAAGTGAGACAATGCACCTAGAGATATCTTAGATGTAAATGTTTTAGTTCAAAATTAATCAAATCAGTCAGTTTAGTACAACACATTTTATGACTCGTATTATGTAAGATAATATGCACTTTACAATAATGAAATTTCCAACACCTTGAAAATGAGGTCAAGTAGATTTTAAACGAGCGAAAATGAATTATTTGCGAAAGATTTTATGTACATAAATGATAGGCATTTAGGAGTTGCATTACTGTGAAGTGATAACTGAAAAGAAGAGAAGAAATAAAGAAGGTGTGAAGACAAAGCCAGCGGACGAGGAACTCACGATGAACGACGAGTTTTTGATAAATTGCAAAATAAATAAATATAAAATGTGTAGGCAAGGTACCAGACAAATTCGAATTTAAACAGATGTTATCTTACTTAACCATTTTTTATAAAAATATACATATAATTATGTAGAGTAAATGTGCCACAGCTCTTATGATAAAAGAGCATGCTTGCCCAAGACAGGGTAATGGTTGTATGAAAGAAAAAAAAACTACATACAGGTGCAATCGATGGAGTGCAAACACTTTGGATTTTGTATGACTTAAAAAAAATATTAATAAAATCATGAAAGTAAAGGCTTGAAAACAGAAGGAATCTTATCAAGCGAAATCATGCCCTATATTTTCTGCAACAGCCCTCGATAGTATTAAAAGCATGTTTACAATGGTTGCTACTTAAATTGGCATATGACAAAAGAAATGTGAATACGTCATATCACGACATCGTCATCGAAAAGTTTCAAATTTCTAATGATAGTCAAAAACCGAACGTTTTTTCATCTTAATGCTATTTGTGTTGTTTAGTGGTCTTTAAACAGTTAATTTTGCCCAAAAAATTACTAAAAGACGATCAAAATTTAAATAGCAATCTTTGTATACAAATACTGAAATTTATCCGATGATCATATTTCTTTATGGTTATCTGTCTATTCGTACTTTATAGACTTTTAAAGCACCGATTTCACAATATCTGCATAACATACGAGGTATGTTTCAAAAAGAAGGTGAAAATAGTAAAAAATTTTTTTCTTTTAAATAACACTGTAATCTTGCCTGCGCCGCCGTGCTTACCGGACTTGGCTCCTTGCAACTTGTTCTTGTTACCAAAATAGAAAATACCTACAAACAAATAGAGATTGTGGACATAAAGTCCGCAACGTTGGTAAGGCTCAGATCCTTGGTTTCTGTAGACATAAAAAAAATATACAAAAATTTATGTTGACTATGTTCACACATTTTTTACCAAGTAACGAGAATCACAGGGTTAAGAACATGGCAAATAATGATCAGATTTGTCGACTCCACGCTTTAGTTGTTTAATTTCTAATTTACTTTCGCACATTTATTGGCTTCCTCGATAAGAAAAGTAATTAAACTACTTAAAAATAAAAAAAATCTGGCATTGCAATAACTTTCAATCAAGAATACCGCAAAGTGATTAATATTGAGAATTTATGTGTCCAAATATATATATGTATAAGTTGGCATTTGCTCACCAATAGCTGCTGATAAATGAACACGCATGTGCACACACACTTCATGTAGCTGAGCCAATAAATGGTAAATGCAAAGTACACCACACAGAAAAAATCAACCAAAAGCTCGTGTACGCGCCTACAACAAAAACGAATTGAATAACTAGTTACCAGCTGCTAGCCGAACAGTTTTCTTTGCCAGTATACAGCCACACTATCAGCCCAGCCGGTCAACAACACCGCCATCTATACTTACCCACTAGTCTGGGCGCGTGCGAGTTGATAAAAGAATTTGTTTATATTTCATTGATTGCGAATTGTTGTCGCCTATTTGTCTGCGGACGGCTAAGTACTAAGGAATAACTTGTTTATTGCACACTCAGTGGCCATTTGTGGAAATCTTTTGACTGTTTTACGAGGTAAACACAACACCCACACCTGCACATCATCACCGAGGGCACTAGCAACAGGGAGCACTCAATCCTTTTCTCTTATTACTGGCAAACGCTATGTGAGTATTATTATTATTATTTTTTTTTGTTTGCTCTGACTGTTATTACTGCCATCGTTAGGCATGGTTACTGGTGTGTCAGTTGGTGGCACAACCAAATAAAGGGTGTTTTTTTTAGAGGTTAGGTTTTCAAGTTGGCACTACTTTTTTCGTAGATGGTCTTTTTGACAGCTGTCACTTGATTTATGCTCAGTTTGGTTTGCCATTTCATAATGAATAGACTTACACCTGAACAACGTTTGCAAATCGTGCAAATTTGGGCCCAAAACGAGATGGCCACCGATCCCGATTTTCACAAGAAAATTTTGTTCAGCGATGAAGCTCACTTTTGGTTGAATGGGTATGTCAATAAGCAAAATTGTCGCATTTGGAGTGAACATAATCCACAAGCCATTGCTGAGACGCCGTTACATCCTCAAAAAGTCACTGCTTGGTGTGCTCTATGGGCAGAGGGAATCATTGGTCCATATTTCTTTAAAAATTAAGCCGGCCATAATGTTACAGTCAATGGAGAGCGCTATAGAACCTTGATTAATGACTTTTTCGTGCCTTAATTGGACGATGTTGATGTGGACGACCTTTGGTTCCAACAAGACGGCGCCACATGCCATACAGCCAACGCAACAATCGATTTCTTGAAGGAAACTTTTGGTGAGCGCATTATCTCGCGCCGTGGACCTGTGGCGTGGCCTCCAAGATCGTGCGATATAACACCGCTGGACTATTTCTTGTGGGGCTATGTGAAGTCGCTTGTCTACGCAGATAAGCCCGAGACGATTGACGTCTTGGAAGAGAATATTCGGCGCGTTATTGCTGACATACGGCCCCAATTGCTGCAAAAAGTGGTCGAAAATTGGGCCTCTCGGCTGGAATTTATTCGTGCCAGCCGCGGCGGCCACTTGCTCGAAATCATTTTTAAAACATAATGGCAAACCCTTATCTTTATAATAAAGCTATATTCTTGGCCATAACATTAAATTATATACGTTTTATTTCATCTTGAAAACCTAACCTCTAAAAAAAACACCCTTTACATAACTATGTGTACAGCGGCGGTAAAAGTAATAGCAGCGCGATATATTGCCCAGCTTAGGCTATCGATTTCAAACTGTGCACACAATTTAAAAAGATTCAACAAATTTCCACCCAAATTTCAAACTTAGTCAGATTCTCCGAAAAAGACCTGGATATGATTATTTGTAGTCCTATCGAGTTTTGTAGAATATTTTGCAAATTTGATTTAAATTTATTTATCTTTTTGTTGATGATAATGTCCGTTTTCTAACAACAAACAATTACTTAATCCATAGAAAGTGCATATACACTATAGAACTTTTTACCAAAATTTGAAAAGTTTGTGTAATGTGATGAAAAGTTAGTGAAATTTTTGTATAAAGTTTGAAACTTTGATTTAAATAGTTTTTGTTACATAATTTTATAAAAAAACAAAACAATAATGAACATTAAAAAAAAAAATCTTCAAAACTGATCAAAATGATGAGGTGCTATCGGTAAACTATCAGATGGTAAACATGACAGATTTGAATATTTAAAACTTTGAAATATGTCATGCTCCTATTATTTTAACCGCCACTGTACATTTTTCAGTTTGCTCATCTTCAATCGGCCGCCGTAGCCGAGTGGGTTGGTGCGTGATTACCATTCGGAATTCACTAAGAGAACGTTGGTTCGTATCTCGGTGAACCACCAAAATTGAGAAAAAAAATTTGCTAATAGCGGTCGCCCTTCGGCAGGCAATGGCAAACCTCCGAGTGTATTTCTGCCATGAAAAAGCTCCTCATAAAAATATCTGCCGTTCGGAGTCGGCTTGAAAGTGTAGGTCCCTCCAATTGTGGAACAGCATCAAGACGCATACCACAAATAGGAGGAGGAGCTCGGCCAAACACCCAAAAAGGGTGTACGCGCCAATTATATATATATATCTTCATTTTTATGCGTTTTTATGACTATTGATGGGTGGGAATATATTTTCATTGACGTTTTTATCGGCCCTTCGGTTTTTCACTATTTTTTGTGCAATAAAGAACAGATTCCGCCCCTTGCTTATGCAGGCCACAAACGAAAAACAAATCGAAAAATCGGGTGAAATTTCAGCAGATTGACACGCGTGTGACGCAGTTGGTAAGCCGATCGAAAACAAAATCGAACAAAAATGTTTATCAACTTGCAATCGGTTGCATGTGCGTGGCGAAGTTGACGACTTTCCTTCGGCTTTTACAATCGGTTGCGTGTGTGTAGCGAGGTCGATGATTTTTCTCATTTCCTTTGAAATTTTGAAGTGTGCACATGAGCCGACAAATGGCAACATTAAGCAAAACATTTGTTGTAATAGTTATTGAAATTAACTTTTATTATCAGGTTTAATTTAGGTTTTAATTCCTAATTCTGCCAACGGACATCCAGTGTAAATATGTACACGCAAATCTGTTTCAAAATACCATTTTATGAAAAACGTATGAACGAAATAACTGGTTTTCAGAGAAATCCCTAGTAAAGCACGCAACTTCTACTACGTACCTCGACCCCAAAAAGAACCAAACAGTGCAAAAATAAATGAAACAGGAATAGTCATAAATAAGACTTTGCTAAACCTAGTAACATCTAAAATATTTAAATTTTAATAATATATGTAAGTACATATGTAGGTAATTTAATTTCCACTTGTTGAAAACTTTTGGCTGCGAATTGAATGAAAGTCTTATTGATTCAGCAGCGTTTCACTGGAATTACCACTATTTGTTTGCACAATACTTTTGCAAAGTCAAATAAAAAGTTAACGGAAACATCAAATATCAAAGGTTGGGGAAATACTAAAAAATGTGGTGGTAATTCACTTCTAAATAGCCCTTGCTATTTAGCCGATTCAGTAAGAAAAACGGTTTGAAATAATAAATATTTTAAGAGGACAAAAGCAGAATTAATAAAATTTGCGATACAAATTTAAGTATTGCGAATGAAGTCGATAAAATACAGGAAGCTTTTGCAGTAGCATCAGAAAAGTTGGAGGGTTCGTCTTCAGTAACTCTTCGCTTGAGTTTAGCTCAAGTTTAGCATTGAGAAAGGGATTGTCGTAGATTGAAAGGGATTTAGATTTTAAAAAAATTTTAAAAGCCTAATTGCATACTATGTGCAGAAGATAATTTACCAATATTTCACAAAATTGTTATATTTTTATATCCGCCAGCTAATAACCTATACAATTTTCAAAAAATGAGAAATGATTATTAAAAAATGAAATCAAGCATGTAATACGAATATAAATAAAAGTGAATAATAGAGAAGAATAAGGCAAAGATTTTTTTATAATGAGAAAATTTTACTCATTCGGGTCTGGGAAAAAAGTATGTTTTGAGCGAATTTAACTTGCACTTTATTCTACTGAATTGTGTTAGACTATAGAGCTACGTGCCCAAATTTCTTTTTTGAATTCTGATAAAAAATTTAGAATTTTGAGGAAAATATTTCGAATTTTTATAAATTTCGTACAAAATTTGAAATTTTGGTTCATAGATACATAGAGTGAACTATGTATGTGTTTATAAAAAAACAGTTATGAAAAAATAAATAAATAAAAGCAGTCAAAACTGGTTAAAATGCTGCGGTACTATATTACCGTATATTCCAAACACATTCTGTTATTTTCTACGCACGATTGCCTGGAATGTACTTCTGACCATATCCTGCCTTTTTTCGTGCACACGTACACATATTTATTGCTGTGTATGAGTAAATTTTTGCACAACTTTTCAGTTGTAACACTTAGTACAATTGACAACTGTTCATAGACATGAAATAACAAATAGATTTTCATACCAATTGCTTCATATCGAATTAAAAAAAAAAACTATACAAAATTTAAATCAACGCCTATGTTCATGAATCCTATATCAAACGAAATATAACCTCATACAGGTATGCAGAATAAAAAAGTAGTTGTAAGGCCGCTAGGTTGCACGGGAGTCGAGACAAATATATATCGAATCTTGATTTTTTAATGAGAAGGACGTCTAGAAACATTCCATACTTTGAAACCAACGTACATGCGCTGCCTGGTGTCACCTTCAATTTTTTTTTTTTATGGTATTAGAACACTAAATCTACTATGAGCAAATAACAGAAAAGGTCTTTTCTAATAGTAGTCGCTCCTCAGCAGGCATAAAAATCTATCGATTGAAGGCGGCATACAACTGTAGGTCGCTCCATTTGCGAAACAGCATCAAAACGCAGTCCACAAATCGGACGAGGCGCAACAAAGGAAATACGCGCTAACTAAATATTTTATTTTATTTTAGTTTGTTTTATTTTTATACAATACATTTACAATTTTTTGAAAAATAGAGTTCTCTCTTTTTTTTATATTTAATATTATTTAATTTCATTTAAGTTAATTTTGTATTATTTTATTTATTTAAATTTCAGTTGATTTTTCTTTTACTTAGTTTTTCCACTTAAGTTAATTTTGATTCAGTTTATTTTATTTTGGTATTATCTACAAAGTGATCAAATGAAATGAAAATAAAAATATAAACTAGCAGAAGTCTAAATGTGTTAAAGGATATTACACAAAAGTGGTAAAGGATATTACACAAGCGTTATTTGGTTAGTTTTTCACTCGGCACTAAAATATTATATACATTTTTATTAGCAGTAAATTAACGTTATCGCCAGTATTTTCCGATTTTTTTTTTTTGGTAAATATACTTCAAATGTTACGCTGTATAAAGAAAATTGAAGTTTGGCGCCTGAGTGTATTTATGTACTTAAGTTAGTAAAAGAAGAGAGCAACATTATAAAATTCATTTTTATTAATAACTTTTGAACGATTAAAAAAATCACTTAGCTCCTTCAAATTATTAATACTGGAACCAATATGCATCGATTGGTACCCCATCGACTTTTTTGACCAATTTTTGATTGTGCGCCACAAAATAGATTATTACGTTACGTTCACAAAGTTTTCATTTTATTTTATTTAAATTAATTTTAAAGTTTTTATTTGATTTAATATAATGTGACTTATTTTTCATTGCATTTAAATTTTATTTTATTTTATTTCTTTTATTTAGCTTTAATTTTTATATTTTATTTGTAGAAAGATGAGTTGGTATGTAGTTGGTACGTCAGAGCAGGTACACTTTTATACACTACAAATGCGTATGCCAACATTTAGTACTTATGTGTGTGAGTAGTTCCGGAAAACTATTCATTTTCATTTTTAACACACACAAAAATCGGCAAAAAATGCACACCATTTCCAGGATTTATACATCTCCCCAAGCAATGAACAAAAACCAAAGCGCTTTCTTCTTTCTTTACTTTTAGTGTTAAATCAGTTAAATGGGTTTTCACTGAAGAGAGCGCAAAAGTTTAGATGTCAAAAAATATGTAGAATTTACTAAACATAAAACTTCTGCGAAAGAAAATCGCATCAATAAACAAAGGAAAATTTTTAATTCAGAACGTACACTTTCAAGAGACGCCCAACGCCAAGCACACAAATAAAAAAAACGCGGCGCGAATGCGAACAACGCAACAAAACTTAGCTAAGGTTAACGAAATGTGAAACAACAGACACGTGCAATAATATCGAACGACATAAACAAACTGAACGGCAACACAAAGCGAACAACTGTCAAAGATCCGGCAGCAACATATTGAGTGGCGAGAAAAAACAGGCTGACTATCACCAATGCGCTGGTAGGAATGCTGAAGAAAAGAGGGCGGTTAGTAACAGCAATACCTTTTGTAATGGCAATGGGCCCAGTGGCAGCCACAGCAGCCAGTCAATTTGTTGTGAGTGTCTCTGCTTGTAGAGCTAAATGATAGCAGCTTAACACGTTGAATGCCACGCCGATTTTACATGGGTTGCCCGTAGCACCAACATGAATTCGCTAGTATGCAAAACATATGATGTGGATATGAAATGTATACACAAATTTCTTATATTTAAAAAAAATATTTTTGCAAAAACGTAAATAAAATTGAAAATTGTAAAACTTTTAATTTTAGTCAAATTATGTTTTTCTTGACCCCCACTTTACTACAAAAAAACTTAGTGCTGGTCACCGATGACTCCCATGGCCTTCAACGTGTTAATAAACAAATATGCTGAGCGAAGCGAGTGAGAGGGAGAGCGAAGAGAAAAAGTAATTTATTGTTTATTTTGCACCGAGCACAGTGATACAAGATTGTACTATAAAATTCTATATAAATAAATACCGAACGCAAAACAGCTGGTTTGCGTACAACAACAAATAGACAAAAATTATACCAGTCTTGCTAAGCAAAGAGAACCCACCGAGGTATGCATGTGTGCGTATGTCGACGAGTATGTAAGTGCAAATTTACTGTGACAGCTGTAAAAAGATACAAACGCAAGTATGTTGGCTTGAAACTTGGCTTCAAGTTTGTAAATATGTACATGTGTATGTATTCATGCATATGTGTATAAAATCGGTTTAACAGTCAACCAGTTTCCGACACGATTTAACTGTTTCACATGTGCATGTATTGATCGCTCTGGGTTCCCCACATTGCAACCAGTTTAGCGATGGTGAACAAGTTACATATGCAGATAGCAGATATGCCAGGATAGATGGTCGTTTGAATTGCAAAATGATATAAAAAAATAAAAAACATTTTTTCAAATATAAAAATAAATTTACAAGTATATAAAGCAGGTAAAGGCAAAACTAAGTTCGAGCGGAACCCAACCCGGTTTTATTATAAAAAAATACATTAGCAGCCATGCTATCAGTTTGACTTTTGCTGGTATTTTGGCATCTTCATGGAAATCTAGCTCACTGATTGAATATCGTAATTATATTGTTTCCGATACCCCCTTGCCCTTGAAAGAATCTGATCGGAAATTTAAGTTTTATAAAATAATGAAAAGCTAAAAAAATACGATATCAAGGAAGACGGTATACAGGTTTCTAAATTTCCCACGCTTCCTTTTGTCTGGGTCGTGACAGAGGAAAACATTTTGAAATGCTCAAATGTTGTCAACATTTTGCAACTACGGTGCACATGGGCAAGTATACATACAGTTTGTCAAGAGTGACTTTTGACATAGAAAATAAATTTAATTTTTCGACTTCATTTGCAAAAAATAGCACTCTTTATTCATCTTTGACTTATTTTCTGTACTGATTCATATTTATTCATAGAATTTAATGGGAATTAATAAAAAAACTTGAAATTCTTTGGAAAAACAACAACTAAAGCAACAAAAACAACTACCACACTATTTGGACACTATCATAACAACGCACCAGCTGAAGCCTCAGCAATTGTGGTCACAAAATTAATGGAAATAAGGAAACAACTCGTTTTTCATCACCCCTATTCTCCAAACTTGGCTCTCTCGGACTACTACTTGTTAACCAACGGACTAGAGTGTTGGACGAAGTGTATGAGGAAAAATAAAAACCGGTTTACCCCAAACAATTAAGTAGTTTATATTTTTGCACGGACTTTTCAAACGACCCTCGTATATATAATAGATATTTCTAGAAAGAAAAAATAAATTTTATCGATATCTATAATTTTTCTAGTTTTGAGTGTTTTTACGTCTCGTTGTTGTTCGGTAAGCCAAAAAGATCAGGTTGTTAATCCAGTTTTTCAAACCTGAATAAAAACCGTCGTTAATCGACAACCGATTTCTTGGAAACAGTGCCCATCTCTAGTATGTCTCTAATACAATTCAGTTATTTCTTTTAAAATATAGAATTTAATTTAACTACAAGTCGAAATGGTTTACATAATTTCTTATACTATTCGAATGTAACTTTGAAGAAAAGAATTGTAAAACGTATTCGGTATTTAAATTTTAAGCTAAAAGAGAACAAAACTATATATCAAATTAAGCAGGTAAAAAAAGACAATATACGCTTAGATTTATTTTAAGTTTTTGGGTGAGAGCGGAAAATTCCATAAGTATAAGTACATGTGTATATATTTTGTATGGTGCATTAGACCGTACCACCTTACATTAAAAGAAAAATTTTCCCCTGAGCCTACAAAATTTTGGCAAGGAAATTTCGAAAAATAACTGTTTTTTGCCAACCAAGGTAGGGGTCGTTAAATTCCATCATATTCAGCATTTAGACTAGTGTGTAATGGTATCTTAGAATAGTACAGACCTTACAAAGCGATTCGGACCCACCCTTCGAATGAGTTGGTTGGTAGTTTTCTCCGATTAAAAAAACATCGACACAAGTGTCCATCCAATGATCGGTCAAAATTCATGTGAAAAGGAAATCTATGAAACTCAATTAATGAATTCTGCGCTCTCCACAGATATCGTTTGTCCGACATGTTACTCATAACTTTTTCCCTCTAAAGCAATTTTAATCGAGTATTCTACACATAAGTTTAGAGTGCGCTATTCCTACAGTCTGTGCAACAAAATTTTCGCACCACAAGAATCCCAGAGAGGAACAAGTGAGAATAAATAAACGAGCTGCATTCAAGATCAACAACTATTTCACAGATAGCTTTATATTAAACACCATGGTGGGTAGGAAGCTTCATTCTAATCATCTCTCGCTAAACCCAAGCCTTCATCTACCTCAAATTAAGAAGAATAAGAAATAAAAAAAGTCGCTCTTTGGCTTTTAACTTCCTGACAACTAAGTTGCTTTTAAGCCTATACAATCAAACGGCAACCCCTCGAAAATACACAGCTAAAGTATGCAACAGATTTCTGAGCGAGTTGGTTTTCCTATCCAATGATTTCCCTCATAGCTGCACAGTTACCAGTGCCCCAATCAGGCACCAATGCTTATATAATTCTTGAAATGCTTAGCAGGCTAGGCCCAGCAAGTACTCTCAACTTTTTGCGCTTCATGAAGCACACTCACTATTATACATATACGCATACGTATACATCCTTTAAGAGTTCTTTGTATATTTGTGGTGTGCGTCTTGATGTTGTTCCACAAAGGGAGCGGCCTACAGTTTTAAGCCGACTCCAAACGGCAGATGATTTTTCTATCATTTGATCTTGCATGCTCGGAGATTCGAACCTGCGCACTTACAAATGGTAGTCGTTAGTACTTGTTACTTGACTAATTTGCTGAAGTCCTAGTTTAAGAAGGGAACAATTCTAGTTTCTAGGCGAAGTCGGCGGAAGCGAATGGAAGTTTGTCATAGCTACTGCGTAATGCTAAAATGCACAAATAAAATGCATATTAATTTCTTCAACTGACACACCAGCATTTTTAGAGTGTATGTATGCAATGTATTTCCTGTTTAAAATATAGACAAAGTGCAAAACGCATGTACGAGTATGTGAAGCGTGCCCATGTCATGACTAATTCATTTAATTCAATTGAAGCAGATAAACAATAGTGAGATTTGCGTTCTCAATATTATGCTGATTCAACGAGTTAGAGCTTATTAAAAAGGAAAGAAAATATATACTACACATACGTGCATACATACCTTCTGCTCAAATATGAACGAGACGTTATCAATAAAACGGTCCGCGGATGACATATGGCAAAAATAAATTTTTTGTTTTTGGTAGGACTGTTATAAGCTTACATGGCAAATTTCAGCGTGATATGTCACATAGCTTGTTTTCTGTGCTACTGTAAACATGTCAAGCTCGATTGTGTTCTTCGAATTTAACGATGGAAATTCAAGTTGAACAAAGAATTTGTTTGAAATTTTGTTATTCCAACAAAATTTCGGCTTCAGACGCCTTAAAAATGTTGCAGACAACCTATGGGGACTCTGCTCTATCGCGTGCACGTGTTTTCCAGTGATACAAATCGTTCAAAGAGGGCCGTACATCGGTTGAAAACTTGCCTCATGAACGTCGTCCAGCAACATCAGTAAACGACGAAAACATCGGAAAAGTAAAGGAAATTGTGCTTGAAAATCGCACAAATCGCAAAATCGGTTAACGCTGAATATTATTTAGACGTTTTAAAGCGTTTGCGCGAGAACATTCGTCTTAAAAGGAAGGAATTGTGGGACAACAAGTCATGGTTCTTGCATCACGATAATGCACCAGCTCACACATCACGTCTTGTTCGCGATTATTTGAACAAAAATAATGTTAATATCGTTCCGCAAGCACCGTATTCGCCTGATATGGCTCCATGTGACTTTTTCCTGTTTCCCAAGCTCAAGTTGCCGCTCCGTGGAAAACATTTTGAGACAATTGAATTTAATTGAGATATTTTTCTTTTTAAACTTTTTTGAGATATTTTTCTCCGTTATTTTTGAATATTTCTGTTGAATATTTAAGGATTTCAGTCACTAAATCTCTGGGTAGTCAATCACTAAGTCTGGGGGTTGGAGCCGACCTTTAAAGATTTATCTACAGAATGCTTAGCGACAGAACGGCCGTGGCAGAGTGGGACCGCATCTCTCTCACCATTTCTCTAGATTATTGTTATTAATGACTTGCTGGAGGAACTGGTGAGGAGCGGCTGTAGGGTGATTGCCTATGCGGATGACGTGACAATAATTGTTAGAGAAAAGTTTGTAGATACTCTGTACGATTTGATGCAGGGATATCTGAACGTAGTTGTTCGATGGGCAGCGGACTGCGGCTTTCCGGTGGATCCCCTTAAGACGGAGCTTATCCTCTTCACGAGGAAATATTAAATACCCAGAGCTCAACTCCCCTCAATAGGGGGCGCTCCGTTGGTGCTTTCTGACAAGGTGAAGTATCTAGTAGTATCGCCTTGTATGGATGCAAGGGCGCAATTGGCAAAAGATGGGGCCTTTCGGCTAGAGTTGTATTTTGGTTCTATAATACCATAATAAAGCCAATATGGAGTCGTTGTCTGGTGGAACTTACTGTAGAGGATGGCATCAGTTAAAAAGCTGGAGAGAGTTCAAAGGTCTGCACTCATTGGAATCAGTGGGGCGCTTCAAACTACACCTACTCTAGCGCTTAATGTAATGTTAAATGTGGTAGATACCTGGTCTCACTTTCGATAGCATGATAATTTTTCGACATAAGGATAATCTGGGTACCTGGTCATAGTGGCATTGCTGGAAACTGCGAAGCCGACGAGCTGACCAGGCAAGGGACCTGTCAGGCAGTGTGCCCGCGAAATGAGAGGATCGGGATCCCCTTGACAATCTGCGCTCGGAGGGGTTCGCGGGATTATCTGAGGATGACAACATCTCAGCCCTCTAATTTTGTGGGCATCCTCATGAGGTGAAATCATCTCAGCACCTGCTCCTTAGCTCCCCCGCTCTCGCGGGGCTAAGATTTACGCAACTTGGTTCTCACTTCTTTTCTGCGCCTGCTGGCATAGCAGGTCTTGATATAAAAAATCTGATGAACTTCATCAGCAGCATAAAGCGGCTAACGCAACCGCAAATCAATCACCGTTCATAGCTCACAAATACTCGAAGAATTACGACTCAAGCATAATTTTGGGTAAATGTGTGTACTCGATAACGACTTAATAAAACTAGTCCAAGCTTAGCATACGTAGTAGCCAAAACCGAACTAGTTCTGTACCCTAGAAGATATAAGATACCGAGTTTTCAGTTACCGTCTTTAGGTGGAGTCCTACTTTATCTGTAAGAGGTCATTTGGCAAAAAATGCTGCCTGAAACCGTAGGTATAGCAACCAATGGCTATACAATACGATCATCGGACCCATTTTGAATTATGGAGATTTCGTTCCTATCTAAAGAATTTCATAAAAATTAGCCTTTGTAGGAATAACACTTGCGCTCCGATCGACGCCTCAGACGACACTGGAAGGAATTCTACATATTCCACCCATTGATATATGTGTTAAATGGATAGCACCCAAATCTGATTCTAGGATTAAAACAGCAGACATGCTAAAAGATTCGCACGGTCATGCATCAGTTCTACTAACTGTGGAACAGTTACAAGATTGTTTTTGATGCGTCTATCTATCTAGTTCTCAAAATAGATCTGAACAAAGACTATAAAATACGAGTGCCCGACAAAGTCAAATCTGTTGATAGTGGGCGCCATATTTATACTAACGGTTCAAAGATGGAGAATGACACTGGATCGGGAGTGTACTCGGCACAATTATCTTTATTGATCCTTTAGACTCCCATATTTGTATAGCGTTTTCCAAGCTGAGATCTACGCTATAGACAAAGCAACAAAAACGATAAGACTGATGGACTTACCTCCAGCAATCCTAACCATTTTTGTTGATAGGTAATCCAGCAGCGATCAAGGCTCTGCCCTCAAGCGCATCAATTCAAGGTGTGTTAAAGAATGCAGGAAGTCCCTCTCGCTCATCCAACAATACAACACCACACTTTGTAGGGTTCCCGGCCACTCTGGTGTGAAGGGAAATGAAAGGGCGGATTAATGTGCAAGGAAAGGCTCCGAGCTTGACCTTCAGCGGGTAGTTGAGAACATAAGCAACGAATTATACACTGCGATTGATCTGAGCTTAACCGCGAGAACCAATAAAAAGTAGTCTCTGACTACTAACTGCAGGGTCTTCAAAGCGATCTGGCCAAAACTGAATCTTAACATGACAAAATGTCTGCTTGGATTCAACAGATCAATTACCAGCGCCCTTACAGGTGTTATAACGGATCACTGCGCTATTGGCACCCTAACCAGTAGAATGGGTGACTTCCTCAGGAGCTCTGGAGATGAAGAAGAAATTGAATCGGTGCAACACCTCCTCTGTGAAAGTCCTGCACTTCAAAGAAGCCTTGCCAAATATCTTGGCGATTATTTCTTTGAAGACCTGGGAAATGTGCAAAAAGATCTCAGTGGTTTAAACTAAGTTGTTTGGGGATGGAATTCAAATGTAGGTCTTACACAAGCAACCTAGCATACGTTTTGCTCTGTGCATCACTTAAATTTGTCATAAATATTAATGAGATCGGACAAACCCCACACCCCCACTTTTTATGCTTCAAAACTAATTTTCGTCCATCCCTCTGATACTATAAGCTGTAAATCTCATTGTCTATAAGTTTCTTTGATTCCAAAAATAACAGCTAGCCCTTATTAAACTCTACAATTCATTCCTATTGTTCTTTCACCTTAATACGCTCGTGCTCCAGCCACTCCTTTACAAGGCTTAAATGATTTTGCCGGATTTCTGATGTCTTCGATATGTAACTGCGATATGATCTGTGAATGATGAAGTTAACACATTTTTACTTTAATAAATTTGTTTACTCTTACTGTGAAGCGTCCGCAGAGAAGTACGACTTGAAAATACTATGGAAGTTTGAATTAGTAATTTACTAATTTTATGTAAAAGACACTCCATTATTGTCATATAATCTTAAAAAGGAAATGTCATACATCCAAGCCGAATTATACTACTTGTACCATCGGGACCAAATTTTGCACGGACACTTTGAGCAACTGAATAGGATTTTTTATCCAAATAAAAAACACGAAACTAGTACAGATCCATTTTCTCACTACTCACGTAAACACTTAAGCGTGCTTACATATATACCTAAGCATCAATTTGCAAGGCAGTATAACGGCATTATTCTTATCAGAGAGATGTTTTTACTGTGGTATATGAGACGGGGAAATTAAACAGCATAAAATCAAATAAACCAACACATATAAGCACTTCAATAAAAATATGATGGGGGAGTTACCGCAAGCATTGCACTTTTATTGTCAAGTGCATTTGCTGTGTAATTTCCGAATGATGTAAACGAAATTTAAACTCACGAGGGAGTAATATGCTGAAAAACAACAAGAAAAATAACGCACGTTGTCATCTGTTGCCGAGTAACAATCGTCGGCTCTTCAAAAGTACGATTGCGAAAAATTGTTGCCCGCGAGCAAGTACTTGCACAGCACTACACTAAATGCATCGAATGGCTACGATATTGACAATAAAAACAACAACTCTCCTTTTTCAACAGCTGAACAATACACCCTTGCAATGCGAATCTTATATTTGCACATACTCATATACGAGTGCGTACGTACTATATATTATACACATGCGTATATGAACGTCGCAATGTCAACGACAGCGAGAAGCAAAAGCAATTGCAGCAACAATTATTGTCGACTATTAATCGTTATCATTTCGCAATATTTGTTGTTTTTGTTATTATAAATACTTTAAGTTATTGCTGTTGTTTTTTTTACTATGCATTAATCTTAGTTTTAACCGGTTCATATGCGAATTTAGCTGGTTCTGCTATGATATACCCTTTGATCAGAAATTTCCGGGAATATTTAAATAAAACACAGCAGAGTTAAATTTCAGGCAAATTAAATTATCTCCTTCAAAATATGAAGCAGCACACATGTGCCAACGTTTAACCCAGTCCTCCATGCACCCCTGGTAGGGCGAGGAAAGGGATGGTCTTCAGCTCCTTCGTCGCATTCTCTTTAATCTCCTCTATCGAATGAAATCTCCTTCCACGAAGTGGTAAGTTCAACTTGGGAAACAAAAATAAGTCGCACGGGGACATATCAGGTGGATACGGTGCCTGCGCGATATATGTATATTTACTTAGTGTTTGGTCAAATAATTCAGTACAATTTGGGCTCGGTGCGACGGCGCGTTAACATCATGCAAAATCCAAGAATTGTTTGCCTACATTTCCGCCCGTTTGCGATGTACAGCATCTCTCAAACGCTTCAAAGTCAATAAATAATATTCTTTATTGACTGTCTGGCCCGATGGAAGATACTCATGGCGCACTACGCCTTGGCAATCGAAGAAAACAGTCAACATCACCTTCCCGGTACTTTTTGATCATAGGGTAAGTCCACTTGTGTTTTTTCCATTACAATAAGCTCAAACCAGGGTTTACCGATCTGCTGCTGCTTAACTGATGACGCAGACGAATGCAATTTTATTGCTACTGCTGAACCCTGATTGCATTTGTAATTATCCTAATTATTATTGCTGATGTAATTAGAAGTGGAGTAGTAGCATTCTGTTCTGTTTTTAATATAATTAGTTACTATATTTTATTATTTCTTTCTTTATGTAGGTATTATTATAATATACACATTTTTATTGATTTTCGTAAAGCACATTTTCCGTGAATTTTTGTTGTTACTATGGTGTTGATTGATGGTTAAATACTCATAGCATGAACAGATTTCTCCCATTTGGCTCTTCATCAGCTCTTGCCCTAAAATTTTTGTTTATATTTCGGCCGTAGCTGAACTGCAATTCGGTAATGTCCAAATACGAAACCCGTTGTGGGCACGGAACACCAAAGTGATAGAAGTACTTTTAAAGCGTTTTTCAATAGGTGCGCTTCAACTTTTTTCCGATAGGGAGGGCGAACGACGCAATATTTTTTATTTTCGCTTGTCATTTTTAAACTTCATTAGTATACATTTCATCATGGAACGCTACACACTTGAGCAACGATTACAAATCGTGCAAATTTTTTATGAAAATAATCCTTCTTTTGCTGCTACTTTAAATCCAAATAATTGCAAAAAATCATCTTCAGTGATGAAGCTCACTTTTAGCTCAATGGCTTTGTCAACAAGCAAAATATGCGTTACTGGGCAGAAAGCAATCCACACGTGATCCATTAGGCACCTTTGCATCCCGAAAAAATCACTGTTGGGTGCGGTTTACATGCCGGCGGCGTAATTGGCCCATATTTTTTCGTTGACGAGAACGATCGCCACGTTACTGTGAATGGGAATCGATAACGCGACATGATAAACGATTATTTTTTGCCGCAATAGAATGGTATGGACTAAGACGACATGTGGTTTCAACAGGACGGGGCCACAAACCACACAGCACACGCTACAATTGATTTGTTGAAGAGTAAGTTCGATGAGCGCATTATTTCCAGAAAGGGACCGGTCGAATGGCCGCCGCGCTCGTGTGATTTGACGCCTCTAGACTATTTTCTTTGGGGTTATGTGAAGTCATTGGTCTACAGTAAGAAGCCGGCGACGATTTGTGAGCTCAGAGCCAATATTGAACGCGAAATTGCTGGAATTTCGGCCGATTTATGCAGAAGAGTGGTCGAAAATTGGGTTCAACGATTAGACTTCGTAAAACGTGCACGCGGAGGTCATGCAAAAGAAAGCGAATTTCATACTTAAATGTATATGTTCAAACTTGATAATAAAAAAAAATTAGTTAAAAAAGTCAAACCAGTTGTGTTTTATTAAAAAAAAAAAAGTTGAAGCGCTCTTACTGAAAAACGCTTTAGTACTTTTGCCATAAACAAGCTCCTCATAAAAAAAAATCTGCTATTCGCAGGCGGTATAAACCCGGTATACGAGTAGACACGCAAACTTGGTGTAAGCGCGAATGTTATATACATATATACGAATATTTTTCCTTTGATTTACTAAATTATTAGCTGTTTTGTCGATGCTAGATGTTTTGATTTCTATGTTGCATTCATGGGTCCAATATCCATATTCTATTTTAAAATTATCACCCCTATTGTTAACTAAGTTTAATATTGAAAAATATGCCACCTAGTTTCATAAATTGATTTAACAACTTTCACTAGCCGACAAAATCACCATTAGATGACTCAGCTACGTGTTTAGAGCAGCGCATGCGACATAATCGAGCGAAGATTTAAATCGATATATATCAATGCAGGTGATACAGGGAGCGGCAACTATCAAGGAAATAATGGAATAGCTTTCACCCAATCGGTCGGCATCTTTAATTACATTATTAAAAAATCGTTTCAGTATAATTGCTCCCATGTATTAAAAGAAAGTATTGAAATTATCAGGGAGAGGGTTACCGAAAATCCGACATGCCACATGTTACACTCATTAATGGACTTTTTGCGTCGGATGTTTTCAGAACGTGCCCATTTGCGGGTGGGATTTGAATGAGTAAAGTTTAGAGTAAAAAGCAGAAGTTTTTCAGAATGGTCAAGGACACACTTAATGAAAAAATACAACTTTTCTAAATCTTGAGCGTTTTCAATGTTGTTTAATCGATGTTGATCGACACAAATTGTGTTTTCTTTTCGAAAAACTTGAACTGCTTTTTCTATATCATGCCATGTTGAGATATTTTATGAGTACTTCCGAAAATGTCGCTTCAACATCTAAATTTTTACAGAATTCAATGTAAATTTTCTGAAAAAAAGAATTTGATTTCCAATTAAATAAAAATATTGTCTAACATTTAAGTACCTACTAAGTATATAAACTACTTATATACAGGGTGGCTGATGAAAGCCGCTACCAAAAAAAAATTGAATAACTTTTTTTTCTTTTTAAGTTATCTGTTCCATTTTTGTTTTAATTTGCAGATTGATCTTTAAAATTTATTAAAATGGATAACTGGGACACGCAAACAAGAATTTGGATAGTCCGCCGCTATCACGCACTGGAGTCCGTAGTTTTGGTACAGAGAGAGTACAGGCGGATGTTTGGCGGCGATCCCCCGAGCAGATGGACCATAATGAGACTGGTGAATAATTTTGCTGAGCAAGGAACAGTCGCAAGAAGGCCTTATCATCGAAACCCACCAGTTCGGACGGAGGAAACGATCGCTGCTGTAGTTGCAGCTATACAAAGCAATCCAAGGGTTTCAACAAGAAGCTTATCTGCTCAACTTGGTGTCAGCCGACAGTCTTTGCAAACAATAATGCACAAAGATTTAGACTTATTTCCCTACAAAATTCAAATGGTTAACAAACTGAATGCAGCAGACTTGCCGATTCGCTTGGAATTTTGCCAGAAGATCCGGCAAATGGTGGAAGAAGACCAAAACATGTTAAACTGCCTTTTCATGTCTGATGAGGCCCATTTCGATTTAAACGGCAATGTGAACAAACAAAATTGTCGAATATGGAGTACTTCTAACCCACAGATACTCCACGAGGCGGAGTTGCATCCTCTTCGCGTGACAGTGTGGTGTGCGGTTTCTTCACGCTGTATTGTCGGGCCTTATTTTTTGTAGAAAATGGTCACACCGTTACGGTTACTGGAGACCGTTATTTGAAGATGCTGAAAGAATTTTTCTATCCAGAACTACGCCGAAAGAGAATTCCTTTCAACTCTGTGTGGTTTCAACAAGATGGGGCAACGTCTCACATAGCCCAGACTGTTATGACAGAGTTGCGACGAAAATTTCCCAATAAACTGATTTCAAGAAACTCCGAACTTCGTTGGCCCCCCAGGTCGCCTGACCTTACTGCACCTGACTTTTTCTTGTGGGGTTTATGCAAACAAGAAGTTTATAAAACAAAGCCAACAAATTTGGATGAACTAAAACAATCCATTCGGGCAACAATTGCGGCTATTCCTGTCGCAACTCTCAAAGCAGCAATGAACAACTTTTTACTAAGATGCCGCACTTGTGTCAACGAGCATGGAGGGCATTTAAATTCAATTATTTTTAAAACTAGTTAAGCTACATTTAATAAAATTTAATGACCTTCAACTTGAAAAACAAATAAATGAATTCCATACACTAAAAAAAAAGTTATTTGAGTTTCTTAATGTAGCAAAATTCATCAGCCACCCTGTATAAGTATATATTCATATATCCGCTTATACCCTTTTTTTATGTTTTTTTACAAATAGAGGGACCTACACCTTTTTGCCTCCTCTGAACGGAAGGAGTACCCTCGGAGGTTTGCCTGCCGTGGAGCTACCGCTATTCGAAAAACTTTCTCCGTTATTTGGGTTTCATGCCTGTGTGTAAATTGAAAAATTTTCAAACAAGTGCCAGCAAATGTATTAGCATAAGCAAAAATAATAATTAAAGGTAATGAAACCGAAGAGACAAGGTTTATTAAGGTTTATTAGAGCGCTAATTTTTGAAAAGTCGATCAAAATATACACATACATACACATATTTCTCTGCAAATATTGATCGACTCGCTGATTGCATTTGCATGCCTGCTTTGAGCTGCTACGTTTTGTTTTACTTGCTGGTACCTATCAGAATTTTGGGGTCAAATGATGTTTAAAGATGTTTAAAGATTCAATTGGTCTGAATCCATTTACAAATGTGGAAAACTTAGCATACTCCGATAATTGACATACTCAAATGCAGAAGTTTAGCTCGTCTTCAGCGCAATTGATGCTTTTTAAAGGAATATTCATAACCATTTCGCCTTTTTTAAGTAAATGTATTGTTCCACTTAAAAAACTCATTAGAAAAAGATGGCCATTAAAATCTACTTATACAAGGTGATGTGAACAGTCACATCGGAAGTAAACACGTTTATCTACATAAATTCAAACTATGATTCGAAGTCAGAATTTTATCGCCACAAGGTGGAAAAGGTGAGGAAATAGACTTTGAAATTAACTTGTAATTTAGTTTTTTTTAGGCGCTATTTTAGTAAAGAATCAGTATGAGCGAATAAGTTTTGTTATTAAGTTATATGATACATTATATGTTTATTTTTTACTTTTGGTTTATATGTTTGTTAATGTTATGAATAAAAGTATGTTTTTATTTCAAACAATTTAGCGCTTTTACTGTTCGCGCTTTATTTCCAAGTCCTAGTGAAAACTCAGTAGTTGGCAACGCTATTTAAATGTATTATTATTACTCCATTCGTGGAACAACATCAAGACGCGCACTACAAATAGGAGGAGGAGCTCGGCCAAACACCCAAAAAGGGTGCACGCGCCAATTATATATATATATATTATTACTCCAGGCTTAAGACACCCTTTTTTTACTATAACAAAGTTAAAACGGTGTTTTTGTAAAAAGAAAAAAACATTTTAATCATTAAAGTCCTGTATACTTCTCTATAACTACGGTATTAAAACAACTGGGTTCTATACGAATATATTTGTTTTAGACCACCCTGTATACGCATGCGTAAATATACGTATAAGTTGCCAAAAAGACGGTGAAGTTTTGCTGCTTTCTTTATTATTATATTCCTATTATTGGATGTCGGTTGGTGATAGGCTCGTACCAGTCTTAATTTCAAATAGTTTTCGTAGATTTTACTCCACATAGCATTTTTTGCGCGTTTTGTTGTTGGATAATTTGTTTACGAAATCAATTGACAACTGTGACTTTGCCATCCACAACTCTGCGTATTCATATTTCATTATTATTTGTGTTAGCTTGCGTATTTAATTGCAAGGAAATTTTTATGCTTTATCAGCTAGTTAGCTGAATTTTTTTGTCAGCATATATGTACATTAGGGCGGGTCAGTTTGTTGCTAAAAAAATATAACCGGCTTTTCTTCAGCGACTGAATGAAAAAGTCCATAGGAGCATAGCCCTAATTATTGTTTACATTTTTTCTATCTATCTAATCTATGTTTATAGTTTTCGCGTACCAGAAATTATTTTTTTAAGTTTATTTTATTTATTTATTTAGGCTGACATCACTGCCATTCAAGAGATGAGATGGACGGGGCAAGAAAGGAAAAACATAGGACCTTGCGACGTCTACTACAGCTATCATGTAAAGGAGCGCAAATTCAATGTCGGATTAGTTGTGGGAGAGAGATTTCTTCGCCAAGTATTGTCATTCACTCCAGTGGACGAGCGTCTGGCATTAAATCTACGCACGCGCCTCTGTGCAGCAAAAAACGTACATCTAACTACGCAAAGAATGCTCGACATCGAAAAGCTGCAATCACAACAAACAGCCTGCTCTCAGAGAATACTACCCAACAATTCGACATGCTCGAGCATGAAGCAACATTTCTCGGTCTCTACCTACCGCCGCCGAAGAAGAAATGGGATTCCGGCTCATCCGAAAAAACAGTTGGTGCGATGAGGAATGTCATGCTGCCGCAGAAAGAAAGGATGCTGACTATGGAGCCACGCTACGATCGGACGCAACGCGAGCCATGTGGGATCGCTACCGAGAGCTAAGAAAGGAAGAGCGACGTATTATCCGAAAAACAAGAGGCCGAAATACGTGAGTGCGAGCAGCTTGAGATGCTGGCCAACAAGAATAACGCCAAAAAATTCTACCAAAAAGTTCGGCGGTTTACAGAAGATTTTAAGACCGGGGCGTTTTCGAATATTCCCAAATTTTCAGGATAAAGTGGTCGACCTCAAAAGTCATATGAAGAATCGTCAGGGAAATCTAAAAAACGAAAAAATATGTAACGTAAAAGAATATGGGTTTGATTTATACACAACGCTTATGTCCAATACTTACGGTCAATCGTCGAATCAAATGAAGCTTCTATTGTGAATATTGCACGCACTTTGCCCAAGAAGGACAAAAAGGAAGTTGTTAAGAAGATATGGATTATTAAGAACTTACTTATCTGAAAAAAATGTGTTTACCTTTCCGTCATACTACATGATATTGGATGCAAAAAAGATGTGTTATTCCTAAGTTCCAATATCCAAAACCTTTTAGATTATACGGCTTTATATAATATTAATTGCTACCGAAGTCGGTCAATACGCAATGGATATAGCTCAAATATTTGTTAATAAATATAATTAGTATTATATGGCATTATATGCCATCCACGCTCCATAAAAACCTTATTCATGGTGACATTTATTTTCGCAGTTTTACCTAATTCATTATTATTCACGTCAGATCCATATATTTCAAGTCTAAAAGTCAAAAGTCATACTCATTATTTACAAATTATTTCAAAATTTTATTTTTATTTATCATTTTCGGCTTTTAAATTTTCAAACCTTGTTTTTATAAAAAAATTTAATGCTCATATGAGCATATGCTTTGATATAGCCATCCTTATGTCTCCTGCTAAAAAGTATGAGATCCATTTTCTCCGGACTGTTACACCAAAGTGATAGCTGAGTCAATTCATCCAAAAGCACCATGGGTTCCTGGCAACTGCGACATCGAGGGGAACTGCAGCGCGATGAACTAGCGAGGCTTGGCACTAATCTTATTGACGATATATAGATAGATTTGATACACAGTACCTCATCCAGACCCAATTCCCTTATTAAACTTTAGATAGATTGTCCAACAATTGTAGCCGACTATAAATGCTAAACGTACATAATATTTGATAAGACAAAATAAGGATTACCTTAGAACACTGAGTTCCACATGCCTTCTGCAAAGCTGTCTAGATGAGAAAGAAACAAGTTTGCCTTTCTATGTCATTATCCTGCTCTATCTATGTAGACGCAAATTTAGCATTTTAAATAGACAATTTTGAGAATCTCAGTAATCCGGAAATCAGGGATCTTCTTTAAATTTCTTGAAAAGTTTACATTGGTTTTTGAGCAATCACTACAACCTAACCTAACCTAATCTGATCTAAGATGTTTAGCTGACGTGATCGAAGACTTGCAAATACAAGTGAGTTTAACTGCTGATGCTTTCCATTTCAATTGAGCATTGAGCAATATGAGCATTTAAAAAAAAAATTTCCTATATAATTAAAAAAAATCGATTTTGAGCTGAAAAACAAAATTGCCGATAACTCTTGAAAAAGATTTTTTTCGGGCGAACAAAAAAATACGTGTCTCATTATTTTGACTAGAGAGCAACATATTTGATTTACAACGAAATCGAAGAACATGACCCGAATAGCCCGGTTGAATTGAAATGGAAAGCATCTGCTGTTTTTTCCACACAAACATACAAATTATGAGTCCGATGAAGGCGTATTTAGAATACGTTTTACGAGCAGGTTTAACTATGCCATCAACTTGTCCTTCTAGAACTCGTGCACAATGTAGTGCCGCAGGTTTTCTTGGAAGATTATTTCGATTTGGAAGATCATTACCACACAAGATTAACCGATATTTTGGTTCCCCAAATTAAATAAAACGACATAGACGGCATTTGGTTTTAACAGGATGACACTACTTACGAGCCACACAGAGAACCTTGCAATTAGATTGCCAAGATTGTATGTTTATATAACTAACAGTAAGTAAATTCACTACTCTACATCAAATCAGTCATAGCCTAGACAGATGGCGGCGTTAATCGGGATTACTGGCACAGTTAATTCAGATTAAAAGTTTATTACGCGGATTAGTGAACAGCTGATTTGGTTATTGGATAGTTTTGTCAGTAAAGTATGGACTGCAGGCAACAAATACGGATGTTAGCTGCACTGATACCAAGAAATAATTATTTATTAAAAAAAAAAGTTGAAATTGCAATATCCCAAACTGCTCCGAAATATCATTACGTCCCCTTAGTATAACAATAGCCTATGTGCTCATAGGCTATTATTTTTTTATTGAATTTTTGGATTCTCCATCGTCGATTTTATATGTGGTCAAAATTTTGTCAAATTCTAGTTCCACAAAGTGGGTCAAAACGTCAGTCAAAAAATAATAAATATTTACAGACATAACGAGATTTGAGTGAGAGCTACTTTTGACAAAAAGTTTGAAATTCATTTTCTCAAAACATCAAAAAATTTATAGGCTATTTTAATACTAAGGGGACGATTACAATTAATGTAATTTCGAGAATGTGAGGGCAAACTGGCACAGCATCCAGTTTTTCTTGTTCTTCTCTGTAAAGTTGTATTTATTTTTCATTCGCAATAGATATTAACTGTCATTTTTCGGCAATGTTGTCATCGAAAATTCCCCTTATCCACTTGAATTAACAAAATTAAATGTAGTTGTCGAATTAAGTGTCTCAAATAACCGTGCATGAAACAGCAAAAATGTTAGAAACAGTTTTTTCTAATAGCGGTCGCCCCTTGGCAGGTAATGGCAAACTTCCGAGTCCGTTGCTGCCATGAAAAAGCTCCTCATAAAAAAGCATTTGCCGTTCGGAGTCAGCTTAAAACTGTAGGTCCCTCCAATTGTGGAACAACATCAAGACGCTTGCCATAAATAGGAGGAGGAGCTCGGCCAAACACTTAACAGAAGTGTACGCGCCAATTATTTATTTTTATTTATTCTTAAGTCTAGTTCCTGCACTTAATTTCTGAGATAATTCCGAATTAAGTCGTTGATCCCGATTAACGCCACCATCTCTCTAGGCTATAACAATGTTTTTTTTTCAGAAAAGATTATACAGGTTTTACATTCGTTTGTTAAAGTATGTTTTATAGATTTTCGATTTTTTTTATATTCGATTTTCATTGAATTTGATGCAAAAATTCATGATTGGGAACTTTATTGTTCAATTATGGAGCTAAAACAAAAAATGCCATAGGAATCATAAATACATATTTCAGAATACCGCAAATTCCTTACTTTTTTGTCCGCAACTACTTGCAAACATTTAAATAAATTGCTTACACTAGTCTTGAAACGTAAATAAACACAATTTATTTATATGCAAATTGGAATGCTGGGGTACTTGCACTTACAAACCAATTAATTACCAACAACAACGGCAACAATTAAAAGCAATTGAATAGCAAACTAATGGGTGTGCAAAGCCTCGAAAAACGTGCGCGCATATATAAACATAAATATATAGGTATACCTAAACAGATCCATCCCTTTCATGTTGGTCTCCTTGCCCGGGGATGGGGCTTAAATGGAGGTTAGATTCTATTTAGGAATTTAACCCACCATGAACTAAGAGGGAAGCTCCGTATAGGGATTGGCGAACAACCCATTCGCGAAACGGCGCGTGTGCTGTTCGTCCAATCATCTATACGGAGAGCACCGTACCAACACATTCCCAAGCCAAGGTGTTCTGGAATCCTGCCGAGGGCTGAATGCTGCAGGGAACTGAAACATATGCATCGCGAACGGAATTTCCCTCTCGAATACCTGGCCGCCTTCGAGAGTAACTGTGGCCTTACCGCGGTAAGGGGCGCTGCCGCGGAGGACCCCTTTACTTTCCCTCGAAACTCGTAGGTTGTGGAGCTTCACGCAGTCAGGTGCAGCAACCGTAAGAAACAGGATGGATAAAACAAAAGATAAAAACAATAAATTCGTGCCCCGCTGCGACGCAATACTCTCCTCCGAGGAGGATAACCTGCTGGCTTCCAGCCAAGATACGACGGAGTCAGCAAGGAGTAAGGGAAGGCCCAGCCACAGCACTCCCTTACCAAGCAGGCAACAACAGCAAACAGACCTACCGACAACATCGCAAAACATCTCAGCAAGATTGCTAAGAATGAACTCGCTCGAGCGACTGACGAGCGTGACGTGGCCGATAAAATAAGATACCAGCAGGTGGTCAAGGAGTACGAGGACTTCTTAACCAAGAAACCCAAACCAGACAATAACAGAAAAGGCGATGCGACGAAGAGGAACAGGTCACAGGACGTGATCGATCAGCCACCGAAGAGACCTAAGGTGTCCAATAGCATCGAAGATACAACAAAGCAAAAACCATTCAGTGAGGTGGTTAAGGATAACCTCCTCTATGCACTGATAGGCGAAACCACTAACAGCGGCAAAGTAGTCCTGCAAAAATGTAGTTGGAGCACAGGGCGGAGCTCTCCCTTCTTTCGATTCTGCAGGCGCACTGAGAGGCTGTAGGGTAATAAAGTGCGACGACGACTGGTCAAGGGTTGTCCTAGAAAGGTGCGTTGCTGAGATCAGCAGCTCACTGGAAGGCTTAAAGCTTAAGCTTATTCCGGCCAAGGACATACCTTGCCCCCCTCGCGCTCGCTTTTGGCCCCCGGTGATGAATTTAAGCGGTGCAGACGTACTGAAATACTTAAAGTCACACAACCCTGCGGTGCCGATGGACGACAGGGCAATCGTTAAGGCAGAAAACCCGCAAAAGAACAGCATGTCATTCGTTCTGCAGATTAACGAATCAACCAAAGATACGGCTTGAAACTGTAGGTACCTCCATTTGTAGAACAACATCAAGTCGCACACTACAAATAGGAGGGGGAGCTCGGCCAAACACCCAAAAGAATGGTGTACGCGCCAATTATATATATACATAAAATCACACTGAAAAGGTCCAATCAATTGGTTGATGATGGGCTTCAGCCTTTCATACAATGCGCTCGCTAAAACCTTATAGGCGATATTTAGAAGACTAATCCCACGATAATTGGCCCAGATTTCAGGATCACCCTTGTTATGGATTGGGCAGAGTACACTTAAATTCCAATTGGCAGACATGCTTTCATCCGACCATATTTTGCATAGAAGCTGATGCTTGCACCTTACCAGCTCCTTGCCGCCATGTCTGAATAGCTCAGCCGGCAGTCCGTCGGCGGCGGCGGCTTTTTTGTTCTTTAGCCGCATTATCGCTATTCTCACCTCGTCATGGTCGGGTAGTGGAACGACAGTTCCGCCGTCAACGATTGGGGTATTGGGATCTTCAAATTCTCTATGACGTGCGTAGGTGTCCCGATGTGTTGTTGTATAGGCTGAGTTTTCCGACTGTGGGACCTAAAATTCCCTCCTGGCCCTCCTTGAGTTGAAGTCGCCAAGCACGATTTGTATTGTGTGGCCGGGTCAGCTCTCATAGGAACGTTCCAGGCGCTCATGAAAAGAGTCATCCTTCTCTTCCGTCGGGGTGTGGGCGCAAATGAGCAAGATGTTGAAAAATGGCGTATTGATGCCGAGTATTGCAAGGAATGACAGTACTTGCCGATGAAGTCTCTCTCCCACAACAAATCCCACATTGACTTTGCGCTCCTCTACATGGCAGCTGTAGTAGACGTCGCAATGTCCTAAGTTTTTCCTTCCTTGCCCCGTCCATCTTATCTCTTGAATAGCAGTGATCTCAGCCTTTACTCTTACGAGGACATCAACCGGCCGGGCAAATACAGCTTCCCCATTAAGGGGCCGGACTTTCCAGGTGCATGCCCTCAAATTGTTAACCTTATTTCGTTTGCAGGGATCGTCATCAGTACAGGAAGTTCTCATCCGGGGCTTTGTTCGTGTTTTCATATCTGGCGGGTCATAAACCCAACGCACAACTAGCTATCCTGGAATGCTTCGCCTTCCCACGTTGGCTCGCTTTCGAACGGGTGTTCGGAAGCTACCCAGAGGATACTTGGGCTAATCCCGAGAGTTGTGAGCTGTTTGAGCCATATGTAGAAGAACCGTCCTGGCCACTCCCAAGTGAATAGCGATCTGTAACTTTCCCCAATTGCGTGGACTTCTATATATGGAACCACTAATTTGCCGAATAATAAATATAAGTGAGCCCAAACAGCAAAAATACGACGCAAACGATGGTCATTTGATAGACACGAGATGTATTTTACAGGTGCGTAGCCAAAATCCTTTTGTAAAACTTTCCACGTAGTCGGAGGACAAAGGCCAACAAGTCGAGAAGGACGACGAATCGACATTTCAGTGACTTCTTCAACACTACGCTCTATGAACTTGGCGAACAAATTGTTTTTTTTAAAGTAAATCCCCACAATTTAGGAGCTTACCAGAATTAGAACAGAAGCTGAATTACTGCAAAGAAATGTCGCAGTTTGCCATTATCAGCTGTCAAACTATAGTTATCGATATTGATAGTTCCCATGCAGCTAAAAATGCAGCGGATAGTTCGGGACTAGTAGATTTTACTGTAGTGTAGCATCGCAAGTGCTGTTAGTTAGGTGTGTGTACATATAGATATTTTAATATACTCGTATTTATAGGTATACATACTTTGTAAATCTGCAAGTGTCGTGTGAGCCTGTCAACGTCGTTTTTACAACATTTGATTTACAAGCCTTTCAAGAAGTTCTCAAACAATAAACCGATTGCTTCCTCTGTTTTTTTTTTTTTTTGCTTTTGAATATGCCAAGCATTCAAGTTTCGATCGACAATAGCGGTGGTTTCACTTTACTTATTCTATGGGAGGGCTAATTGTTGCAATCCTACTGATTTTTGTTGTTGCTGCTACTTCAGTTGCTGCTCATGGTAACACGTTCGTTAGCAATTCACGTGATATTTATTTAATTTTACTTTTTCAGGATTTTCATTGTTGTAATATTCGTTGCTGTACTTTTTTGGCACTACAAACCTGACAAATATTCCATCCGGATCTCCTATTAATTTCTTCATAAACATTGAAATTTGCATTCGTATGGACAAGGGATTTATTTTTGTCATTGACATATTTCTAATATTAATATATTAACATAAACTTTTATTCAAACTTTTGTTCGCGAATTAAGTATGCTCGATTTTCGATTATTATTATTATTATTTTTTTCACTTTTGTTTTGCTTTAATGATACACATGTCCCGAGCATACGAGGGGCGGCTCATCAATTAGTGGTCTATGGCACTGAACGATGACTCAAAACCTCGTTACTGATAACAGTAATTGTGCGACTAATTGGTGGAATAAATAACACCCCTTTTTTATTTAGTTCATTAGCAGCTATGCCTAGCACAAACAATAATAACCTGTCGAAGGAAACTGGAAATTTCTATAAAAAAGGAAAAAGGGTGAAGAAAATATAATCGGTTCTTGGCGATTCTGCGCCTTCATTCACATACATACACACATATGTATATACCTACAGTTTACTATCAGAGTGCCCGACGTCGTTCGGAATGATGAAATAAAAATCTAAAAATGATAATATGAACCTTATCTTTAGCATAATTTAAAAGAGATAAATAAATTTTTAAATTTATTAGTAGAACTCGGGAATTGCATTAGGTTGGAGTGAGTTTGAAAACTCCACAGGGTAATATGCACTTCCCTCCTGGCTTGATACGATATCTGTAGATATACCTTCTGCTCAAATATGAACGAGACTGATTTAATAAAACACAAACGGTTAATTATTGTTCCATTTTTATTTTATCTCTTTCAAAGTAATCACCATTGGAGGCGATACACATATGCCAACGTTTTTTCCAATCATTATAGCATTTCTGGAAGGCCGATTTCGGTATGGATTTCAGTTCTTTCTTCGAACTCTCTTTTATGACTTCAATTGTCTCAAAATGTCTTCCACGGAGCGGCAACTTGAACTTGGGAAACAGGAAAAAGTCACATGGAGCCATATCAGGCGAATACGGTGCGTGCGGAACGATATTAACATTATTTTTGTTCAAATAATCGCGAACAAGACGTGATGTGTGAGCTGGTGCATTATCGTGATGCAAGAACCATGACTTGTTGTCCCACAATTCCTTCCTTTTAAGACGAATGTTCTCGCGCAAACGCTTTAAAACGTCTAAATAATATTCAGCGTTAACCGATCGGCCTTGCGGAAGGAACTCCGAGTGCACCACACCTTCGTAATCGAAAAAAACAGTCAGCATAACATTAATTTTTGAGCGACTTTGGCGTGGTTTTTTGGGTTTCGGCTCCTCCGGGGAACGCCATTCCGATGATTGTTGGGCTGTTTCGACGTCATACTCATAAACCCAAGTCTCGTCACCAGTTATGATGTGCCGGATGGCACAGTCATGGCGAGCATTTCCTTAGCGACAATTTTGCGTTGTTCTTTTTGAAGAAAATTCAACAATTTTGGAACAAGACACGCGGACACTCGTCTCATGCCCAAGACATCATGAATGATAGTATGAGCGGATCCATTTGATATGCTCAGCTCACTAGCTATCTCTCTTTCGGTCACACGGCGATTTTCAAGCAAAATTTTCTTTACTTTTCCGATGTTTTCGTCGTTTACTGATGTTGCTGGACGACGTTCATGAGGCAAGTTTTCAACCGATGTACGGCCCTCTTTGAACGATTTGTATCACTGGAAAACACGTGCACGCGATAGAGCAGAGTCCCCATAGGTTGTCTGCAACATTTTTAAGGCGACTGAAGCCGAAATTTTGTTCGAATAACAAAATTTCAAACAAATTCTTTGTTCAACTTGAATTTCCATCGTTAAATTCGAAAAACACACTCGAGCTTGACTTGTTTACAGTAGCACAGAAAACAAACTATGTGACATATCACGCTGAAATTTGCCATGTAAGCTTATAACTGTGGTACCATCCAACAAAAAATGTATTTTTGCCATATGTCATCCGCGGACCGTTTTATTGATAAAGTCTCGTTCATATTTGAGCAGAAAGTATATGTACGTGCTCATCGTTCCATGGAGCTGTTGAAGAAGAGATACCTGCAAAGACGACAACCGCCCGGGTCATCTAGTAACGTTAATAATAAACATAAAAAACAATCGAAAACGTCAAAAAAATTAGTACTAGCCCATTGAAAAATTTAATTGTGGCAAATAGTAGATCTGCAGATTGGTGAAAAATTAAATGAGAAAGCAGATCCAGTAGATAAAAAGAGAAGAAACCGAAGAACCACCAAAGAAATTCAAAATGGAAAAATCAGCATCAAAGATTATTAACCATTCTACCGTAAGGAACTGCAATGAACGGCGCGTGTGGCAAGCAGAAGAGACTGTTGGCAAGTTTGCGGGCGTATTGCTCGCCTTGGTTTTACTGAACAAGGAGAGTGCTGAGGTTAATTTAACAACCTGTGGGTAATAGGCGTTAATACACATCATGTAAGGTTTCAAGGTTCATCTGTTCAGAGGAAGACCTGCGCCGAACCAAAAATCTTTTTGGACTAACAACACCGTTTGTTCGAGTAAATCTTTCTTAGAAGCCAATCTGAAAGCACAATATGTAGCAGAAAATCCTTCCAGCTGGAGATCTAAATTGCCACCCTAGTATGTATGTACAAATATATAGGCGTAAAAGTTTAGCCAAGTGAACGATTGTGCTTTGTTTTTCAATATTAGCAACAATAGTGGCAAATCGTATATGGAAATGTATATGTACATATGTATCTACATATTAAAACACGTGTTTAAACATTTCGAAAATCCAATGGCAACTACTATTTATGATTATATGGATACCATTTAATGCCGATTACTCTCTCATGAATAAATTTCTAAATTCATATAGTCACATGGATATGCAGTACATGTATGAGTAGATATGTAAATTTAAGTACAACACACGAATGTCTATATATGTATGTACACCTCGGTGTACATTTATATAAAATTGTATTGCTGTTTTTTGCCTACAGCTTATTATTGGATGCCATTGGTGACAGCCTCGATGAGTACTTCATACTCTTTAATACCATTTTTTTTTTCTTTTTGTACTGAGTGGCTAAAAAAAAATATACCCGCATACATATAAACATACATATTTTCAATAAGTGTCTGCATAATTCATTCATATGGCAACAGGCTTTGTGTGGCTTCATTATTGTTTGCAGTGACTTCATATGAAATTTACTACTCTTGCCTCTCTTCCCTTTGTGTAATGTCATTCACATTTCCCACCCTCATATGGGGATAATCAACCATTAATAATATTTTATTAGCACTTGAAATACTTTGTTTGATGAAGAAGCCTTCTAGTAGCTATCAGTAAGCACAAATTGTGAACTTTAGGAAAACGTATGGATGTAAGTGCCTAATTTTGAATATACGGGGTGCATACGATAGTTGAGGACCTATACCTTCCCGAAACAGTTATTTTTTTACTCTTTTTCAGATAAGGCATGGTTGACTACAACTTAACTCAAGGAGTGAAGAGACGGGCAGTCGTCGTTATATGTGCAAATCACACTGATTTGGAAATCTACAATTTTCTTAAGTGTGCCCGTGCATTCGTTCATAAGATTCGCAGTGCATTAGAAGCATCAGGCGGCGATGCTGAATCTGTTCCAAAACACAAAAAAACATGAAGAAAATTCTGACACTGTCCGATCTGCAGAATTTATTCAAAAAGTGCAAGCGATCATTGACGAGCACCCTTCAAAATCAATGAGAGAGCTTAACGTTTCTGAGGTTGTCAATGAAGATCTCCGGTATAAATCCTTCGTTGTGCGCAGAAGACAGTTTCTGCCGGAGAAAACAAAGAAACAGTGAGTTTTCTGATCAAAACGCCTTCTAAACAGAATTAAACACTCTGAGATATTATGGTTTTTCCTGACGAAACAAATTTTAATCAAAACCAAAAAACCAATCTCAGGGAAAGGACATGTCATGCCACCACACTTCTTTACTCAAGGATTTCGAGAGAAGTACGCTGCATATATCTAGAGACAATAGTGAAACCCTGGATTGATAGTGTACGCGGTGACAGTTGATACATCTTTCAGTACGTCTCTACTGTCACACAAAGCGATGGCGGCTCAAGTTTGGATGGCTGAAAATTTCCATGATCACATAACATCGAAACTAAGGCCAGCTAGATCCCCACACCTTAATTCTCTGTATTACTATGTATGACCCAAACAGTTGTAGTTGAATTATGGTCAGTATGAATAAGAAGCATTTGATTCGGGCATGCATTCGTTTCCGGACCCGAACCGAGGAAGTTATTGGAGCTAATAGAAATTTTATTGAATGATTTTATAGATATATAATAAGTTAATGAATTTTCAGTAAATTTTGTTCAAAATTAAAGCTAATTAGTTTCGCTCTCAAGTTGTCCTCAAATACAGTACGTACGCAGTCACGAAGTCGTAGTGAAGTGAAGATTTGATTTGTCAATGAGTGCGAAGGTTTCGGGCAACAATTTCGGTGGTAAGCAGCTCACGGCCGGGATCTAGCTGAACATCGAGAACGAATGAAAGTATTGAACTCGTCGCTACAAGTTAATTTGCGTCATTCCGCGCGCAAGAGAGCGGCTGCCTTATAACTTCCAAAAATTATTGTCCATGAAAAATTGAGGAAGGATCTTAGGCCTCAAATCTTACAAGTGCTTAAGCCTTACGATTGCAATTTGCGAACAAATTTCTGGTTCACAATGTAGGAACGATTTCGTACAGTAGACATTTTCTTTTAGAGTGATGAGGCTCGCTTCCATTTAAATAGAAGTGCAAATAAGAAAAATCGCCCTTATTTGTCACCTCAAGCACAGACCCCACTAACATCAACTTCACAGTATCAAAGTGACCGTTTCGGGTGCATGGTCAAGCAGGAGAATAATTGGTCCATGAACAAGGCACACACATGGTTTCAGCACAATGGTGCAACGCCGCAAACGACAAGAGAAGCCATAGCATAACTGCGCGATTTCTTCCTTAATAAACTGGTAAGCCGTTTCGGTCACATGTCCTCGCCACCCAAGTCGACCAATCTTCTCCCTATGGACTTTTTTTCTGTGGAAGTACCTCAAAAGTAAAATTATGAAACAAACTAACCCTCTCAGACCTAAAAGAAAATATCATTCGTGAGGTTAATGGCATCTCGACATCACTTCGCCAGCAAGTGATACGGGGACCAGATTCCAAGAATGTACACGACGTTATGACCAACATTTAGAGGAAATAATTTAAAAAATCTGCACTTGTCTTCTTTTTATATTAATAAAAATAAAAAAATAAATAATTGGCGCGTACACTTCTGTTAGGTGTTTGGCCGAACTCCTCCTCCTATTTGTGGTGTGCGTCTTGATGTTGTTCCACAAATGGAGGGACCTACAGTTTCAAGCCGACTCCGAACGGCAGATATTTTTATGAGGAGCTTTTTCATGGCAGAAATACACTCGGAGGTTTGCCATTGCCTGCCGAGGGGCGACCGCTATTAGAAAAATGTTTTTATTAATTTTGCCTTCACCGAGATTCGAACTAACGACCTCTCGGTGAATTCCGAATGGTAATCACGCACCATCCCATTCGGCTACGGCGGCCGAATAGTTATTTAAATAAACTTTTAAGATTAGTAATTTCCTTATAAATTTAACTTTTAATTCCTAATCCTGTCACCGAACACCCTGTATGTATTGATATTAAATTAAGTCATCACAACTTCCCATTCACCCAGCCATTAAGTGCAGCCAGCCATTAATCAAATCCAAGATAACCGATATAAGCAGAAGCTACGCCATATGTTTGGCTTACAAGTCTAGTCTTTTGGTTAAAAAAAAACAATTTGCCTCAAATTTATATTATAATGTCTCTAAAGCTAGCAAGGATAGAAAGAATGCTGGGTATTAGCGACTATTGTAATAGGGAGTCGGGAAAATAATTTCATGGCACTCTTTTTTTGTTTTGATTATAACTATGGACTACGAGTGATATGGTCCATTTAGTTAGCTGATCGATTTTTGGAAACAAAAATTCAATCCTCATGGCTCGATAGCGCCATACACATTCACCGCAACGGTAGTTCCTTTCTTATATCGAAATAATTAAGAACCAATGAGATCGCCAGTTCTCTATCAACTTCGCAAACAGATTTTTTTTTTAAGTAAATTCTCGCAATTTGGAAGCGTTGTTTTGCGTTAAACGATTCTTGATGGCTTACCAAACATTACTAAACAGAAATATCAACACTTTTTGCCATTCCCAGCTGTCAAACCATACAGCTAAAAAACACCCGATATTATTCCACTAAGAGGGTATCCGCAATATTTTGCCCACCTGTGACCCTCCACTTCATCCCAGCTCTTGTGCCGTTCAAACTATACTTAGCCCTATTTATTCGACTACATTTAAGCTCAGCTAAGGTCACAAAAGCGCTCTGGCCCAACGCATAAGCGTTGAAGTTAAAGTAAACGAAATCACTTGGAGAGTCCAATTTGACTTTGCTTCTGAATTGTTTTGCTTTGTTGACTCAGTTCCGGAATGCGTTTAGAGACTTTTCCCCCTTTGATATACGCTAATTGGCGGCAATCTGAAACGCCTTCCCTTTTCTAAAAAATTTTGAGCACGAAGATGTTGTTGGGATCCACTTTTTACGAGACAGTCATCTACCATTGGTAGAGACTAAACTCTTCAGGCCCATCATTACTGTGTAGAAAGAGCTTATTTCGTTTAGTAGTCGAAATATTTAATTTTAAGTTAGAAAGTGTGCACAAGGAAAAACAGATACCAAATACGACTTCTTTTTAGTTCAGCGGATATAACGTCTGGCAATCCAAATTTGATCAACATCAGACATACATATTTATTTCATTTAATTTAGAGAGAAATACCCAACTTGTACAGTTATCAAAGTAAAGTAAAAAAAACTAATCTTGTTAGCTGTCAATATTTTGCATATCTATACTTTTAAGATAACTAAGCCACTCCACTTCATAGCAACTAGAATAGAACTACAATTCGAAGAATTAAAAATAGACACAATTGAAAAAACTTCTGTGATTGTGAAAAAACCAAAAACGGGAAATTCAATGATAGAATGCCAGGCGTGCACATAAAAACAATAGAAAAATTAATAAGCAATAAGGCACAAAAGCATTTGTATAAGTTAACGCCCTCCACAGTTATTTCAACATAGGGCGTTGACACCTGTAAAAAGCTGACGATATGTCTACTGCAAGTAAGCGTATGTACGTCCAAGCTGCATTTCTTGGAAGCGGTATCCGGTATCGTTGCATTGTGCTCGACATTAGCTTGATTATAATTTAATTTAATTCAGTATAAATTTTGTATTCAATAAAGTAAGACGGAGTTCGCTCCGCAGTTTTTTTGTTTTGTTTTTAAAATAAAAATTTAGTTTTAATTTTTTAATTTATATATTAATGCAGGGTGTCTAATAGAGTGGCCGGTAAAATTCAAACATAGAGTTCCATTATAAAAAAGATTAAATGTTGCTTAGGGATACGTTTTCCTTTTCGCAATAGACGTTAGGCAAATTATTAGTTTTGTGAAAAATTTAGAAAGCGAACGTAGTTTTCAGAAAATGAGTTCCACGTGTGAAAAACGATTTGAGCAGTATTCCTATAGGTCCAAAAATTTCACGAGTATCTGCAGCAAATAATTGAAAAATTCGAAGACGTTTATATATAAAAGGATATATATATGTAGATATATATACATATCTATACTCAAAAATCAAACCCTTTATTTGGTGTTTGGAGGAGCTCCTCCTTCTATTTGTGGTGTGCGTCTTGATGTTTTCCCACAAATGGAGTGAACTATAGTCTTAAGCCAACTCCGAAAGGCAGATATATTTTATGAGGAGCTTTTTCTTGGCGGAAATACACTTTTTCTATTATTTGGTGTTTCATGCACCGAGATTCGAACCTGTGCAGATGCACATTCGGCAACGGCGGCCGCGACAGGTGTAACGGTATACCAAAGTGGACAATGCTGTTTGTTAGAATCGAACTGGTCAAATATGATAGTTTCTATGTTATGGCGGTCACGCTTCTATCAGACAGACTGTAAATACAAGATACGTTTTATAGATACAACTAAACGATCTAAATTGGATTAAACTAGAATAAATCAAACTTAACTAACTAAAAATCATAAATAAAAAGAGACAAATAAAGGCAAAACAAATACAGCAAAATAAATAAAATAAATTAAAATAAAATTAAGACAAAAATTAAAATAAATTAAATTAACCTAAAAATGTGTAATAATTTAAAAACGAAGTAGAATTTAATATAATAAAATAAAATAAATTAAATTAAAAAAAAATTAAATAAGATTAAATTAAGTTAAATTAAAATAAAGGGACATAAAATGTCTCCCATCGTCAAAAGCGCATATTCTTCTGGTAAAAGTCAGTTCGAACAGGATATGCTGATAAGAAAGAATGACTTACAACACAGCACATCACCATAATAAAACATCAATTTGACGAAGAGAACATTCAGCTCAACCTGCTTTTGCTGCCGGAGTAGTAAGCACTACATTCACTCTCAAGCACGTGGAGCACTCGTGCAAAACGTGAACACAACGGTGGAACGTCTAGGCCCGCGATACACAACAGTCATCGTTGTTTACACATATATAGGCGTGTACATGTGTACTCATGGGTACATCATTTTTTTACTAAAGACATATGTACATATATGCGAGGGGTGCCCTTTATATTTCGGGATTTGGCAACCCTGGTGTTGCAATCTGGCAACTGACAGCTGTATCGCAAAGTTTGACATTTTTTGGCTTTTACGTACTCAGAACGTTTTGAAATACCAGCGCTATTTGTGTTGTTTACAGTAACTTAAAAGATTCATCTCGGTCCAAAAATGGAATTAAATCGTGAACATTTTCGTGCGATTATTTTTTACAACTTTCGACGTGGATTAACTCAGCAACATTGCATGGATGAACTTAATTCATTTTTTGGCGATGAAGCTCCATCAAGGACCAATGTTTATCGATGGTATGGTGAATTCAGTCGTGGTTCACTCCAAGACAAATTTCGTGAAGGTCGTCCAAAATCAGTTGTTGTTCCAAAAACCATTGATGTTGGGCGCGAACTGATATTGCAAGATCGTCATGTGACCTATCGTGAGATTGAGACAATCTTAGGCATTAGTGGGACCAGCATACATTCAATATTGCATAAACATTTGAGGGTCAAAAAAATTTGTTCGCGTTGGATCCCACACAATTTGTCAATCGCTCAAAAAAAGGCTCGTGTCGATTGGTCGAAGGAAATGCTCAAAAAATACGATCGCAGGGCTTCGAAATACGTCTATGACATCGTGACAGGTGATGAATCATGGATTTACGCGTATGAGCCCGAAAGTAAACACCAGTCGACTGTATGGGTGTTTTAAGATGAGCCCAAATCCAACAAAAGTTGTTCGCACACGAAGCACTTCCAAGCAAATGGTCGCCTTTTTTCGGAAAAACTGGACATGTCGCAACCGTACCACTAGAACAACGCAGAACAGTAAATTCTGAGTGGTACACAATCATTTGTTTGCCAGTTGTCGGCCAAGAAATTAGGAAAACCAATCGCCAAAGACGGATCACTCTTCACCAGGACAATGCGAGCTCTCACACATCGGCTCAAACAACTGCATTTTTGAGCACCCAAAACATCGAATTAATGGGTCATCCGCCGTATAGTCCTGACTTGGCACCGAATGACTTCTTTTTATTCCCGTACGTAATAAACAAACTGAGAGGTCAACACCTGAAGAAACGGTTGTGGCATTCAGAATGCATGTTTTGGAGGTACCTCATTCAGAGTGGCAAAAGTGCTTCGACAATTGGTTCAAACGCAAGCAAAAGGGTATAGATCTTCATGGAGAATATTTTGAAAAACAATAAAGTGATTTTCGATGATTAAAATTTGCTTTTGTTCTCTAATCTGGTAATATAAAAGGCACCCCTCGTAAGTATGGTTGAATACAACGCATTGAATCAACACATTTTATCTGAATATATGATCTAGGCTAGATCTCATTACATCTATCTAAGTGTAAAGAAATACAATATTTATATGGCAATGCCAAAATTATACTGAATATTTATCAATACCTCAGAGATGTACCGTTATGGAAAACGGACCAGGCAAAGAGAATAAGTGTACTGAAGAAACTTAAAAAGCGTATAAAAAAACACTTCAAATATCTGGGTCGTGTTTTCGAAATTCGACATTTGGTGTCAATATTCCGATTTAAGCTTTGAAAATCAGAAGATCGGTCTAGTTATTTGCATAGCAACTTCACCTAAATAAACAGAAGCCAAGTACAAACGGAGGTAGAGAAAGCCCTAGTATTTCATATGAAGAGGGGCTGCGTCAACAAAGTCACCCGATTAAACGTCTTGGGACTATTTTCTGCATTCTTATTTATGGTAATGAAAGAATATTTGTTCACATATCCCTTTAATTGCTCCGTTTGCAACTGGTACAATTCTAGTCACTCTGGAACTAGTATGGCTTCTTCACCTCATACCAGTTAATGCATCAGAATATTTACCGCCTAGTTTGGCTTTTCACTGCAGGGTACACAGCCACTATGATACATACCTATGTACATATATATTTGCGTGAATACATACCTTGCTACAACAATACTTTATACGCCGATTATTTGCTTGAAATGCTTAAACTCATATACATATGTAAACGATTTTTACGCCAAATGCACTTACATATGCAAAAACTGTGGGGCTGATAAGTCAATTAATGGTCTGTAATTATGTATTTCCATGTCTAAACAATTATAGTTGGTTATGCACATGCATTGCACTAACAAATACTCGTAGTGGAAAATTTCATTATGGCTCTGTGCATAAATTGGTTGAGCAAAAAGACAAACAAATACGACACAACAAAAATGAGGGCTCACAAAAAAATGTTATTAAAGAGACAAAAACAATTTACACATTTAAGCACTTTTTACATGAAATTGGCACGATCAACATCAAGACGCACTGGTAGACATTCTCTTCGTGCGTGCACTCGTTTTTGATCTTCTTTTTTCACTTTTGTTTACAATAATTTATTAAAAAAAATTGGTTTGTTTTCTTCTTTTTCTTTTGTCTTTCACTTACTGCTGAGTTGCAGAAAATTCAAATTGCATTACAATAACAGCAAAAATAGCAAACATAAAGAAATGACAGCCTCAGGAAATCCAAACGTTAATTGCTTCCGTACAAGCAATATTTATTTTCATTATTATTTTATTCTACTTAATGCATACCCGTATGTATATTTGTGGTCTACTAATCGACGTTTTATTTATAAAAAATTTACGGAAAAAAAATTCTGTGGAGAAAAAATTCTTTTGGCTTTGTTATGCTTAAATGTCTGATGTGTTCGTAAAAATAAAATTCCTTTGTTCGTTAACCACACATTTTTTCACAATTTCTGCGCGTTTGAACTTGGCTTTACGTTCGTCGGCGGCGCCCGGCAGGATGAACAACACCGTTTACCGAGTAGTTGGTTATTTAGCGATCTTTCTTGTTGACAGCGCGAATGCACACGATCGACTAAATGGCCAAAGCTAATGAAGCGTTAGGTTCAATTTAAAGGCGATTTTACATGTAAAGACTATAACGATGACGATAACGACAGCGTCGGCGTCGGCTCAACACCAAAACCAAAGCCAACGCCAACAACCAGCAACTTTTTCAAGGGCAGCGACCGAAAGGTAAACGCCGAACCTCGCTTCCTCGGTTGGCGGCAGCAAAATCAGCGCCAGGTGATGTGTATTATTTTAATGCGGCTGTCAGCTGTACGTTGTTCCTTTTTCTTAATATATTTATTTGCCATTATTCAGTTGTTTATATTGCACGTTTAGCCGGCTTTGTTGTTTGTTTGCGTAGAAGCTGATTTAATTGTCCCCCTTTGGCTGTGCTTCGATCGAATGGACTGCTTTACCAGCGCCAACGCCGAAGATTTGTACACGCTTTTCCTTATCTTCTCAAAAACTTAAAATAAAGTGAGAAAATCAACACCACAAATACCTCTCAGAGATCAATTCTTGGTCAAGGTTTGATTTGTGTGGGAATGCAAAAAACTTCAATAAAAAGAAAACGATACCTGTGACTTTAGCAAAACAACGTATCTACAAGGAAAACACATCTATGCTGATACTAAAGATATTAGCCCCTTAAAATCAGGAACGAGTGAAACCATAAAGAAACTTTTGTAATGTATGTCTTGTATGTAACTAAATTTCGCTATGATCTACTATGCATATAAATGTAATTTGATAGTAGTCACTGAACACTGCCTCTTTTCATATAATATACTTTCTTGGCAGAATCATAGTTTTAACTCCGGCATGAAGGCTGAGTAACTTAAAATTTATTTACTGTGTTACACCAAAAATTTGCGTTCACCCAAAATTTTCCGTTGCCGACCAGTTTTCCCAATCCATTCTTCCCAAAACTTTTTTCCCAATGCTTACTCTTCCCAAAGGCAAATGTTCCCAAAATTTTTCATCCAAACTGTTTTTCCCAAGACTTTTTCCCCAAATACATTTTTTTCCAAAGAGCAAAAAATTATTTATTAATGATATAAAAATTATAAAATGTGTAAAAATTCTTTAGAGGAGTTCTACGCAAAAATACGGTGGATTGCGTAGCCGGAGCTGGACTGATGAGGGTTATTTTTTTGAAGCGCGGCCGAAGGCCGCCCACGCGAAAAGGAGTTCTACGCAAAAAAAAACAAGTTTGGGAAAAATAGGATTTTAATTGAATTGGGAAAATTGTTTTTGGGAAAATTGGTTCGGGAGTTATTTTATTGGGAACAAAAGTTTTGGGAAAAATGACTTTTGGGAAAAATGGATTGGGAAAAGTGTACGGTAACCAAAATTTTCTTTTGGAAACCACTATACGGGAAGGCCATGCTCACTAACTTGGGTTGGTTTTCGTTTTTCAGGTGCTTAAAACATTAGCCTTTCTAATTTTGTGCGCTTGAAACCTATATTAAGGCATACAACTTTTTGGAAGTATTTAGTTCGTTTCCCACCCCTTACAATTCTTACGGAATTGATTAAATGATAACCCCAAGTCTAATGGCCTGTTAGATACACGAATGGTAGTATAGGACGCCAACGTGATGTAATTTTATAGGAGCGGTGCGCATAGGTGAGTGGGGAGAGTTGCGAAAATAGCAAACTGTTGTAACCAGAAATAAAAAAGTTAGGTTAGGTTTATGTAGAATGACAGTAGAACGAAAAAAGTTATTTGTAGAAAAAAAATTAACGAAACTCTCCTACTTCATTTGCTCAACAGCGTGCTCTCTCAATTTCACTTGTACCGCGATGCCCGCCACCTTCTGTATTCTCTCAACCATGTAGAGTACCTTAGAGCACACCTAATGACGAAGCAGTATGTAGAGATTACACTCATCAAGTTATATATGTACATATTTCAGAGAAACAATCATTTGTCAGTAATAAGCATGTCAAGAAATTAATCTGGTAATAGCACCAACATCTACCACATAAAGAGGCTTAGCGCATTTTAAAGAGCCATTAACAAAGAGGAGGCTCCAGGCTTCACTTGAGTAGGATCGACTTCTTCAAGAAGTTTAGTTTAACGGAACGTCAGAAGGATTACTGCAAAATACATAATTCAAAACATTTATTTAGAATATTTAATACTACAATGTTGAAGTATTTTTTAGTAATAAATTATGTTCAAATTCCACGCCATTGAAAATGTAAAACACTAATCTTCTTGATAACTTATTTCATAAATAGGTATATACATAAACTATTAACTTAAAAAATTAAACATCTGCATTTGAAAAAACAAACTGTAGCAACTGTAATATCATATTTTTTATGTCCGCATTTTGCTTGGTCAGATTATCTTTCTATATCGGAACTGATCTGAAAGTATCAGGTGTTTTTTTAGTTGCTGTTGTTGTTGTTGCGGTATCAGGCACTAGGCCCTGCTAGTGGGGTATATTCACCGATCGTCATCGTCTAACTCAACTAACGGGAGGGGCAGGAAACGTGCTGTTTCGACAGGTTGGGTCCAGAGGGAGAGGGATGTTAGGTGAGTGGGTTTGAGTGGGCATGTAAATAGGTGGTTAGTATTGTGCGGTGTGCGTTGACAAGCCGGACATACATATATTGAGTATGTCGGGGTCAATTCAGGATAAGTAGAAGCTTAACCTACTACAATATCCAGAGCGTAATTGAGCCAAAGTTATGCGATCGTGAGGCTGCTGAAGCTCTTAGGGGGTCAATAGGAGGTGGTTGGTTGTCGATTCGTCGTCGTTCTCAACTTGTTGGCATTTGGCTTATAGGTATGCCTATAAAATACATCTGCTGCAAAAATTTAAGCCAAATGACCATCGTTTTCGTCGCATTTTTGCTCATTGACCTCATTTATATTTATTATTCAAATTTACATGAAAAAGTAGTCAAAAATTGGACTGATAAAATGGACCATGGACTAGTGGACGCGGTGGACATATACCGAATATCATATACAAAAAATAAATGCCATGAAATTATCGACCAGATTATTATAAAAAATCATTCGAAAAATATTTTGTATTGTACTATCATTTTAAGTTCTCATGCTCTTAAAAAACACCCTGTATTACAAATATTTCTAAGCGATCCATAGAAGGCGTAAAATTTTACTAAATATGGCATAATAGGGAAGAATACAGTTGAGAATGGCTCATTTGTCCTTACATTTGTCGAGAGCTCGCCTTAAGGATGCAAATATTATTGCAATTGTTGATCCCATCGCCGGACATCTTTAGTGTAGTCTCAAGATCACGAAATACTTTCCTACTATCTTTAATGCACACTTGTCCACAGCTGTTCTTATTTCATACCAAAAGTCAATTAACCGAGCGGACCCATTATTTGCAAACTTATATCTTCCCACGTAACAAATTTGCATACATATATTTTCAATGTGAACCAAATCCATCTGTATAGGTAAAAGGCAATTTTTCAATCCATCAATAGAAGTTAACTCAAAATGTAATAATAAAAAAGTCATTTGTTCGAATTAAGGCAGTAGTCTGCTTTACAGGCTTCAAAAAATCGATTTTTTTGTTTTGTTTTAAATCTCTTCCAAAACTATCCAAGAATATGTCTTTAAAATTCCAGAGGCCAATTCGACATATTTTCGAAGCTAGAGCAGTTTTGGTGGCCGAGCGTCGAGCAGGTGCGAATGCTCAGGCAGAACTTTAAAGCGCGTTTTCTCGAGTTTTCATTTTCACAAGTGTTAGAAAACGGTGCCGGCGATAGCAAAAAGAATATATGTCCGATCGAAAAAAACCAAAGTGATCTAGCTTCAGTATTAAATTATCTTCTATTTGAACTAAAAAAGTTGGACAAAAGTATTATTTAAACTACTTGTTTTGCAACTTAAAGTCAATTTTTTTTCTTAAAAAAGTGAATTTTTTTTTCAAACTTCGAAAAAATTTGGAATTTTATAACTTCTTCGGTATTTTTTTTAGTTCATAAAGAAAAGAAACTTATAAAAATTAAAAAAAAATTTGGTTCGACTGTTTCAGATGCATCGCACGACCTCCATCACCGGCACCGATTTACAAGTGCAGACTCCAGGCGCTCCAGAAAAATACTTACAACTTTAAAAAATTTCAATATTTTTTAAAAATAAATATTGTTTTTTAAACCTTAAATATAGTACACTATCGTCTTAAAATTCCGTTTACCGCAATCATTTCCTTCCCTTTAAAAAAAAATTGCTAAAAAAACGCTTTTTTTCGGCTTCTAAAGCAGACTACTGCCTTAACTCTGTTTGATATTTCTGCGGTTAAGTTCTTTATGGAAATATGCCATAAAAATTCCATTTTTAAAAGTATGGTATAAAAAGCATTTGGGCAAAGCAAAATTATGATAACACCATCAGAACATAACAAAAAAATGACATGCACAGCATTCGCAATACAAAAAACCCCACATGTCTCTCACCCCGTTTATAATTCACCACACTGCGCAACCACAAAACTTATTGATGAAGACATCGATCGTAGGGAAAACACCTTACAATGTCACCTGCTCCTCGGTTAATGGTTGGTTAATGGTAGTAAAGGGTTAAGGTATGGCCCTTTAGCACTGCGACGATATTTATCTATTGTGCACCCTATACTGTCTATTGATTGTTAAGTATGCTTATGAATTGTGCCAGCTCCTTCTGAGGGAGTGATTGAAGGTCTTCATCTGTAAGCATGAACTTGTTTAACAACCTTTTCCTTCTATGAGTCAACCCCGGACATTCGATGATGAGATGTTCTATAGACTCCTCATCTTCGCAGCAAAATCTGCAGGTGCGGGTGTTAGTTATGCCTAATTTATGTAAGTGTTTGTTGCAGGTGAAGTGACCCGTGAGGGCGCCTGTGAGAGTGCGGATGCTCTTTTTGTTTAACGTGAGGGCCATGTTAGCTCTTTTAGCGTTGAAACTTAGCAACTTTTTGGAGTGTCTAAGACCCTCTACGTTGTTCCAATGCTGATTTAATAGAGTTTTGGCCCAGTATTTTACTTTTTGTTTTAGGCTGTTTTTGTTGAATCCGAGCATGGGACTAGGTCCGATGAAATTTACATCTGCCCTTTTTTGGCTTGAAGGTCTGCCTTTTCGTTTCCGTCATATCCCTCATGTCCCGGTAGCCAAATTAATGAAACATTGTTTTTGGATGCCAGGTTATTGAGTGCCTTGTGGCATTCTAAGAGGGTTTTTGAGTTGTAGGTATAGCTATCTAAAGCTTTTAGAGCAGATTGGCTGTCCGAGAGTATTTTGATCTTTACTCTCTTGTGGTTTTTACGTTGCATGATGTTTGCTGCTTCCATTATTGCGTATAGTTCCGCTTGGAAGATGGTGGTGTCCCTGGTGAGAGTGAATGATTTGTGGATTCTGGGCCCCACTACTCCTGCTCCTACACCATAAGGTGTTTTTGATCCATCAGTGTACCATTTTTGTGAATCATCATTCATCCATTTTCGGTTTGTTTCCCACTCGATCCTCTCAGGAAAGGTAACTATGTATCCTTTTGTGAAACAGAGGGTTGGGTCAATGTGGTCTGAGACTTGAGCCATGCTTATGGTGTTTTTGATTTTATTTAGGATACTTAGGTGACCGGTGAGGTTGCCTAATTTGAAATTTTCTTTCATGTGTAGCATGAGTGCTTGCGTAGCTGCTTCCTCTTGGATTGCTATATGAAGTGGTGGGAGATTAAGGAGTGCTTCCATGCCAGCGGTTGGGGTAGTTCTCATAGCCCCTGTAATGCATAGGCAAGCAAGCCTTTGTACTTTTTCCAGTTTGGTTATCGCTGTTTGTTGGATAGATTTGCTACACCATACTAGTGCCCCATACAGTATGATTGGTCTAACCATTTGGGTGTATATCCAGAGGGCCATACTAGGGCCGAGGCCCCAGGATCTCCCTAGTAATTGTTTGTTTGTCCACAAGGATTTCGTGGCTTTTTTTTGTTATATTATTTATATGTGATTCCCAAGTGAGTTTTTTATCTAAGGTTAAACCTGGATACTTGACCTCTTCCTTTTGTTCTATCACTATTTTAATATAGGAAACTCCAACTTTCTTTTTCTTGTGAAGGGGATAATTGTGGTTTTGTTAGGGTTGATCGACAGCTCCTCGGTTCCTTCTAGATATCACCCTAGGATTGAGGCGCTGCTCAGATGTGAAAACCGTTTGATAGTTGGTGACTTCAAGGTGCATAATGAACTTTGGCTTTCGATACAGTTAGCCATTCCAAGCTTCTAGATAGCATCGAACAATCCACCTCCCGCCAGAGGTGGTCTGCAAATTGTCTGCGTAGTCGGAACTCGTCAATAGCATTTCGAGATTAAAATTCTCAACAGAGGAGAAAAAAGTAAGGGTGAGCCAGCCATTGACAAAATGCTTATTTAATAATTTTTTGTAGTAATTTGTGTTAGTAGTTACAGTTAGTAGCTTCCATTAACCGATAGGAAGCAAATAGGGTAAAAGTACCTAAGAATACAGTATGATATTTCAATTAAAATTTTGCAAAACAATATCAAAACATACGTTTAACATAAAACAAAGGTTTGATTCGAAAATGAATCCTGCTTTTGAAAAATTACTTTGTTACGTCTATGCCAATTGTGACATTTCTACTTTTTCCAATAGTACATCAAATACACATTTTAACTGCTAAGTATCTTTCCCTTAACTCCTAAAAACATATTTTTCAAAAGTTGTAAATCTTTTAAAAAAATTTCCTTTGGTTTGATCAAGTTTTCCCCCGTTTTGTATGAACCATCCAATCTCGTCCGAAATTTGGGTTATTAAATTAAGTTTTTTAATAATATAATCTGAGATGCACTCCAATGCGTCTTCGTAAAATTCATCGACCTCAATACTGTCTTCGATTTTATTATTATTCAGTTGCATGACTATTTCATCTAACTCATTAAGTTCTACAGAGAGATCTATGTTAATTGTCAAGCTCAATGTCAATCAACTTTGACTTATCGGCTTCAACATTAAGCATTGCACTGAGTATTTCGGTATTCTTTGCTAACAGAACAAATTAATCATAACGTACATGATAAGTGTGTTTCTTCTTCTTAATTGGCGCTATAACCGCTTACGCGATTTTGGCCGAGTTTAGCAAAGCGCGCCAGTCGTTTCTTTCTCGTGCTAACCGGCGCCAGTTGGACACACCAAGTGAAGCCAAGTCCTTCTCCACCTGATCTTTCCAACGCAGAGGAGGCCGCCCTCTTCCTCTGCTACCACCAGCTGGTACCGCATCGAATACTTTCAAAGCCGGAGCGTTTGTATCCATTTGGACGACATGACCCAGCCAACGTAGCCGCTGGATCTTTATTCGCTGCGCTATGTATATGTCGTCGTAAAGCTCATACAGCTCATCGTTCCATCGTCTGCGATATTCGCCATTGCCAACGTGCAAAGGTCCAAAAATCTTACGCAGAATCTTTCTCTCGAACACTCCAAGCGTCGCTTCATCGGATGTTGTCATCGTGAAAGCTTCTGCGCCATACGTTAGGACGGGCATGATGAGAGTCTTGTAGAGTGTTAGTTTTGTTCGTCGAGAGAGGACTTTACTGCTCAATTGCCTACTTAGTCCAAAGTAGCACTTGTTGGCAAGAGAGATTCTACGTTGGATTTCAAGGCTGACATTGTTATCGGTGTTAATGCTGGTTCCTAAATAGACGAAGTCTCTTACAACCTCGAAATTATAACTGTCTACAGTGACGTGGGTGCCGATACGCGAGTGCGCCGACTGTTTGTTTGAAGACAGGAGGTACTTCGTTTTGTCCTCGTTCACCACCAGACCCATTCGCTTTGCCTCTTTGTCCAGTTTGGAGAAGGCAGAACTAACAGCGCGGTTGTTAAGGCCGATGATATCAATATCATCGGCATACGCCAACAATTGTACGCTGTTATAAAATATTGTGCCTGAGCGATTAAGTTCTGCGGCTCGTACGATGCTCTCCAACATCAGGTTAAAGAAGTCGCACGACAGCGAGTCACCCTGTCTGAAACCTCGTTTGGTATCAAACGGCTCGGAGAGGTCCTTCCCAATTCTGACAGCGCTGCTGGTGTTGAGCAACGTCATCTTACATAGCCGTATTAGTTTTGCGGGGATACCAAATTCAGACATAGCGGCATACCGGTAACTCCTTTTCGTACTGTCGAATGCAGCTTTGAAGTCGACGAAAAGATGGTGTGTGTCGATTCTCCTTTCATGGGTCTTTTCCAAGATTTGGCGTATTGAGAATATTTGGTCGATGGTAGACTTTCCAGGACTGAAGCCACACTGATAAGGTCCAATCAGTTGGTTGACGGTGGGCTTCAGCCTTTCACACAATACGCTCGCTAGAACCTTATAGGCGATATTTAGAAGACTAATCCCGCGGTAATTGGCACAAATTGCAGGATCGCCCTTCTTATGGATTGGGCAGAGCACACTTAAATTCCAATCGGCAGGCATGCTTTCATCCGACCATATTTTGCATAGAAGCTGATGCATGCACCTTACCAGCTCCTCGCCGCCATGTTTAAATAGCTCACCCGGTAGTCCGTCGGCGCCCGCGGCTTTATTGTTCTTTAGCCGCGTTATCGCTATTCTCACCTCGTCATGGTCGGGTAGCGGAACGACAATTCCGTCGTCAACGATTGGGGTATCAGGATCTTCACTTTCTCGGTGACATGCGCAGCTGTCACTGTTTAATAAGTTCGAGAAGTGCACCCTCCATAATTTAAGATTGCTCTGTACGTCAGTCACCAGTTCGCCGTCTTTGTTCTTACAGAAAAACGCCCCGGTCTTAAAACCTTCTGTAAGCCGCCGAACTTTCTGGTAGAATTTTCGGGCGTTGTTCCTGTTGGCCAGCATCTCAAGCTCCTCGCACTCACGTATTTCGGCCTCTCGTTTCTTCTTTCGGATAATACGTCTCTCTTCCTTTTTCAGTTCTCTGTAGCGATCCCACATGGCTCGCGTTGCGCCCGATCGCAGCGTGGCTCTATAGGCGGCATCCTTTCTTTCTGCGGCAGCATGACATTCCTCGTCGTACCAATTGTTTTTTCGGGCTCGCCGGAATCCGATTTCTTCTTCGGCGGCGGTACGTAGAGAACGAGAAATGTTGCTCCATTGTTCGTGGATGCCGGTTTGTTGGGCAGTACTCTCTGAGAGCAGGAGTGAGAGTCGAGTGGCAAATCTTCTAGCTGTCTGTTGTGATTGCAGCTTTTCGATGTCGAACATTCTTTGCGTAGGTATGTAGATGCACGTTTTTTGCTGCACAGAGGCGTGTGCGCAGTTTGGCTGCAACAAGGTAGTGATCCGAGTCGATGTTGGGTCCTCGGTCGTACGTACATCTAATACACTAGAAGCGTGTCTTCCATCTATCACAACATGATCGATCTGGTTTCGTGTTTTTCGATCAGGAGACAGCCAGGTGGCTTGGTGAATCTTCTTATGCTGGAATCTGGTGCTGCAGACTACCATGTTTCGGGCCCCGGCGAAGTCGATCAGCCTCTGTCCGTTACCGGATGTTTCGTTGTGCAGGCTGAATTTTCCGACTGTGGGACCAAAAATTCCCTCCTTGCCCACCCTGGCGTTGAAGTCGCCAAGCACGATTTTTATGTCGTGGCGGGGGCAGCGCTCATAGGAGCGTTCCAGGCGCTCATAGAAAGAATCTTTGGTCGCATCGTCCTTCTCTTCCGTCGGGGCGTGGGCGCAAATTAGCGATATGTTAAAAAAACGGGCTTTGATGCGGATTGTTGCGCGACGCTCGTCCACCGGAGTGAACGACAATACTTGGCGACGAAGTCTCTCTCCCACAACAAATCCGGCACCGAATTTGCGCTCCTTTACATGGCAGCTGTAGTAGACGTCGCAAGGTCCTATGGTTTTCTTACCTTGCCCCGTCCATCGCATCTCTTGGATGGCAGTGATGTCAGCCTTTACTCTCACGAGGACATCAACCAGCCGGGCAGAGGCACCTTCCCCATTAAGGGACCGGACATTCCAGGTGCATGCCCTCAAATCATATTCCTTATTTCCGATAAGTGTGTTTATACACAAATAAATAAATTATTCAATTTTTACCAAACATAAGTATATTTCTGCAAACAGTACTTAAATTGAAGTGGGTTGAGGTGGTCATTGAAATTCGCTGGATACTTAATGGCGCCAAAGAAATGTTCCAGCCATCTTGGTATAAATTGTTCTTCTTTCAACTACGAATTATTGCTGAAAGTAGTAGTACAAATCTATAAGTGACGTATTTGTGAAAAGTATTCCTCTCTGAAATGGTGCTTAACTGGTTTTCATTGGAATATAGGAATTTGGCATATCTGAAGTCATTTCGTTTAATATATAAATCCGTTTTCAGCCAAATGGTTTCTTGAATACGGTATAAGTAATATTTTAGAACTTTTGAATTTTGGGTATCGAACTAATCATTTACCAGTTGTATTAAATCGTAGTAGTATTCGAAAAAAATGTTTAAAAAGAAATTTCATTCGGGTTAAAACTAATGACACTTAATGAACCAATGCATTCAAGCGATTTTTCAAATAAGAGTGTTTACATTTGGCTCACTGTATACACTGTGCCGCACTGCACATACGAGATCACCTATTTTTTTTAATTTCTCTTTTGACTAAAGAATCGAAAATCGGTTTATTACATCTAAAGTGTTCGTACCAATATTTAACATTTACTGAGTAATTTTTATTTATTGTTATTCCTATTTCCCTTAATTTCAAGAATTTTTTATTACAAAATTGTACTATACTTTAACTTGAAAAAAAATTAATGAATTGTCTCGGAGCTCATATCAGTTCAAGCCGAAATTTAAAGGGGTTTCTTGTAACTTTATTTTAATCAGATTTTATTTCTGGTAGTTACTATTTCACACCAATTCAATTGCCAAACTTTGTCCATACATGATTTGAATGAATACCCCTGAGCCGAGCATCTTAAGCTGCATTTAGGGGTGTCGTATTTTAGCCATAACCGTAACCACTGTAATCAACTGTTCTGATCAAACATATGGGCATCACTGTAAACGACTACAGGAGTCGCACCATAACGCCATAACCATAACCGTAGCCGAATGTATCTATTGAATTTTGATTTTCCCCGTAACCGTAAGCCGCCGTGAAATACTTTGGTTGGCATTGGTATTTGCAATAAAAATGTGTTTAATAGAAATGAACCAAAAAAAAAAAATCAATTGACTTAGTGGAAAAGTATCTGTGTTCATAGCAAAATGTAAATGTTGACATTAATTCTACTTCAATATCAGCTAATCCGCAAGTGCGGCTATGATTATGGTTACGGCACCACTAATTGCAGCTTTAATTTCCTTGCCGGTAGTCATCAACATTAAATTTTAAACAATTTAAGAAACTGCGAAATCAATGCAAAACGCCTATACGTTTATGTATTGTGTATGGTAATACACTATTTGCATTAAATGAAAACGTAAAACGAGGAACTCCTTTGTTAAATTCAATGGTGAGTTTCCTGTTCTGAAAACTCTTTCATCTTGTTGTTTATGATTAAGTCTGTAAGATGTTCTCTATAGTATGTAATACAAAGAACAATGCTGCAACGCTTCAGACGAAAGAAAGGCCCCTATAAATTATATTTTCTGAAAAGCGCATATAACTTCCCCGGAATGCAGAGGCAGCAGCAAAAGCAGCTTCATATTTAGCAATAATTTCACTAGCCTCTTTGTTCCTAAACACTCATCACCATTCTTTGCTAGTCAGAAAACACAACAATAAAGCAAATGAAAGGGGCAATAAACGAGAATGGAGAAAAGATGCATCGTTTAAGTAAACAAAAGGAAGAGGAAAAAGCAAACTAATTTTCATTCTCTTATTCACTGTCATTGCTCGTCAATTAGAAGATTTAGTTTTATTACATAAAGTTGAATAAAATTTCCGTTCATTACATTTTCACAGCAGGCGAATAAATTGAGCAGAAAAAGAGTACTGATGATACATACCTACACATATATGCGCATTAGGGTGGGCCTTTTCATATGAAGGTAAATAAGTAGTCAGAAATGGATTATGAGTACAATATGTTAGGAAAATACGTGATATAAATATATCCGCCGCCGTAGCCGAATGGGTTGGTGCGTGATAACCATTCGGAATTCACAGAGAGGTCGTTGGTTCGAATCTCGGTGAAAGCAAAATTAATAAAAACATTTTTCTAATAGCGATCGCCCCTCGGCAAGCAATGGCAAACCTGCGAGTGTATTTCTGCCATGAAAAAGCTCCTCATAAAAATATCTGCCGTTCGGAGTCGGCTTGAAACTGTAGGTCCCTCTATTTGTGGAACAACATCAAGACGCACACCACAAATAGGAGGAGGAGCTCGTCCAAACACCTAACAGAAGTGTACGCGCCAATTATTTATTTTTTTTTTAAATATATATAAAATATAATATACATAATATAGTAGTAGTAGTAATTCTTTATTTATTTATAAATATTGCATCTTACATTTCAATAATTTATACAATTATTCATTTAAATATATAAATACATAAAGAAAGAAATAATAAATTTGTGGCAATAACAATATTGTCTGTCACAGCACAGAAATTCTCTATAGCGTAAGGCTGAGTAAACTATATAAAGCAAGTTAGTATTTTCCAATTTAGGACGGTTCCATCTGTAGAAGTCCACGCAAAAGGGGAAAGTTACTGACTGCCATTCACTTGGGAGTGGCCAGGACGATTCTTCTGTATATGGTTCAAGCAGCTCAACGTTACAAAGATTCAAGCAGCTTCAACGTCCGGGATTAGCCAACGTATCCTCTGGGTAGCTTCCGAACACCCGTTCGAGAGCGAGCCAACGTGGGAAGGCGAAGCATTCTAGGATAACTGGTTGTGCGCTGGATTTGGGACCCACCACGTAAAAATTCCAACCAATAAAAACAGGAACAAAGCCTCGGATGAGAACTTCCTGTACAGATGACGACCCCTGCAAACAAACTAGGAAAGAGGCTTCGTAGCCAAGTATTGTCCTTCACTCCGGTGGACGAGCATCTCGCAATAATCTGCATCAAAGAGCAATTTTTCAACAGCTCCTTCATTTGCGCCACTCCCCGATGGAAGAGAAGAGCGATGCGACCAAAGATTCCTTCTATGAGCACTTGGAACGTTCCTATGTTCCGCTGCCCCCTCCGCGACATAAAAATCGTGCTTGGCGACTTCAACGCCAGGGTAGGCAAGAAGGGAATTTTTGGTCGGAAAATTCAGGCTGCACAACGAAACATCCGGTAACGGACAGAGGCTGATCGACTTCACCGGGGCCCAAAACATGGTAGCATGCAGCACCAGATTCCAGCATAAAAAGATACACATCTGATATCACTACTGACGAGTTTGAGAAAGCCGTCGGCAACTCTAAGGGGAAAACACCAGGCCTTGATAGGCTATCATACCCTTTGTTGAAAAACTGTCCTTCTCCCTTTAAAAAAGGATAGTAAACTTGTACAACGAAATTTTTTCGCTAGGTATTTACCCACAGAATTGGAAGGTAGCAGACGCAATACCAATAGCTAAACCTCTCAAACCACAGTTTGAAATTAGCAGCTACCGTCCCATATCCTTATTAGCCTGCTTAGAAAAGATATTAGAAAAAATATTGAGTAGCCAAAAGGAGTATGTGGTTTTCAGAAAAAAACAAGTCAATTAGCGCCAAGCGAGTAGCATTCAAAAAAGGGCATGGTACTTTAGATGCTCTGCTACATCTCGAACACTCCGCGGCAACCGCAATCGCCAATAAGGAGCATTTAACAGCTCTAAGTTTAGATTTCGTGAAGGCATACGATCGTATCGATGCACACGTCGTCCTTCAAGAACTAGCAAACTGCAAAGTAGGCCCTAAAATTTACAACTTTGTTAACACTTTTTTGAGCAATAGAAAATTGCGAGTTAAACTCAATAATAACTACTCACACTGCCTTCCGTTGGAAAAAGGAATACCTCAAGGCTCTCCCATATAAGTCACAATATTTATGATCGCTTTCGATAAAATTAGCCAAATTATATCCCAGTTCCCAGTAGAACATTGTAGATATGCAGATGACGTTCTGAAGAAGATTCGATCTGACGCAAGTCAAAGATACTTTTACAGAAACCTTAAACAAAATTTGTGAATGGTCTCTCACATTGAGAGCCAACATATAATTTCAAAAATGTAACAGTTTACATATTTGCCACAAAAAAACATGTGATGGATTTAATTTAAGATACAACATTAAAATACCAAATGTAAATACACTTAAGATTTTAGGTATAATTTTTGACCCCAAGTTTAACTTTAAGGAACATTGTTTAGTTTTAAGAAAAAAGTTATTGGATAAACTAAGTATTATTAAGTTCCTCTCATCGCAAAGATCAAATATTCATCCGAATATCCTAACCAACACAACTAAGGCTCTACTCCTATCGGCCATTGATTACGACGTTCCAATATTTGGGCACCACGCTTTAGACTGACTAAAAAAACTTTACGCACCATACCATTCGGCTATCAGACGCAGCATCAGAGCTTGTCCCACGTCGAATACAAAGAATGTTCTTGCAGAAACTGGCATGCCACATATCCAAGAAAGACTCGAATCGAGCACATTACGACTGATACCTAAACTTTTTATACCCATAATCCTGCATTACACGACAAAGTGAAACAAGCGCTTACGCGAAAGCGGCATGTAAAAAAGCAATCAGCTATCCATCGGGTTGTTCAAAAGACAGCGCATCTCGATCCTGATATAAAACATTCCCCTTGAGCTCTACATTCCTCTTTTTTGGAAGACGAATTAATGTGCTTTCCAAAGCACAACACCTGTGCAGATACTTTGCAGCCTATGCTGTGAAAGAAGCAACAAAATGGGCGGTAACGTCAAAAGGAAAATATACCATTTGCACCGATAGCCTCCCAAACAACGTAAGCCCGCTGATTGCATGTATTCGAGATATTCTGATTGCATATAAGACTAGAATGAAATTAATGTGGGTCCCGAGTCACTGCGATATCCACGGCTACAAAGTAGCCGACAAGGAAGCTAAAAATGTACCGCATATGCCCTGCTACTACGTAGAGACAAACGAGAAAAATGATATGTTACGCTATATGTACAAAATGAAAGAAAATCAACAAAAAGAGTTATGGAGCACTTACAATAACCGGTATCGCCTTATTAATCGTAACAAACAAAAAACAAAACCACCTACCCTACAACATGTAGTATTCCAGCGCTCAAAGTTTTCTCAAGACTACGTCTCGGGCATTGTGCACTCTCACACCAACATCTTCTCAATAGAAGCTACGATCCAGGTTGCGTTTATTGTAACAGCACATCTACGCTACACATCCTGGATACATGCCCAGCACTCAGCAAGATCAGGAGAGAAATATTTTCTTCGAACACGCCATCAGAGCTTTTAAAAGCTCCCACTGCAGAAAATATTTCAAGAATATTCAAATATATCAGCAAAGCTAAATTAAGTAACAAAATTTAATGAACTTAAACTATCAACTTTAATTTAGGATATGCAAATTATAATTATTTATACCAATATAGTACATAGTTGCATGTATTATGTACACTAAGCAGCTGAAGTCATTGTTGCTAGTGCTGCCACAAATATGAAATATATTTATTTATAAGTATATTCCATTATATTAAATAAATAAATACATATAGACTAATATGTACTTATAGTTATAAATATATCCGTATATATGTATATCGAAAAAATATGGCAAGGGCCTTCAAAAGTCTAGTTGCCTGTCGGCTAGCAAATTTGGCTACAGCTGAATTGCGGCACCAGCCGGAAATACATTTATTCGGACATGTGTCAATGCGCACAAACGGAGCGTACGAAAGATTTATTTTCTTAAGCGTGCCAAATTTCCCCTTTCCCCAAAATTCTTATAGAGTTCTTCATCACTATGTACAGAATTCAGAGGTGTGGCCAACATTAAACCGCTAACCGGCTCTCAGTGAATGTGAGGGATTTGCTGGCGTAATAAAGAATGTGAGGGCGGTTTGCTTACGAATACAGTGAATGCGTATTCGAAAAATACATTATTTTGTTTGCGTGCGAATTTTTAAGTTCTAATTAATATTTATATTTAAATGAGCTACACCGTTATAAATTCTGATAGCGATAAAAGCTCATCCGATTTATATATAAGCTCATTCAGTTTCCCATCGATCGCAGCTTTGCTGAAAAAGTAGATTCAGTTCCGCCCGAGGAAAAAGAATTCAATCCGAACACGAGGCGCATGTGCATGAACCATTTCTCAAGTGAGAAAACTTAAATATAAAAATAGAGCCCTAGATCACGATCACAGGTTGAGAATGGACGAGTACTTAATTTGCAAAAATTAATTGTTATGTCAAATGTAATTTGTGCATAATATGTTTCAGAAATAAACGCCTGCTAAAAACCCCGCAGTTTAATTTCTAATACATCTGCGAGGGATCGTCAACATACAGGATGGAACGTAATATACTACTGTGGGCAAAAAGTAAGGGGAATTTATTTGTCAAACTTCGCGGGATTAAAATTTCGCTCTAGTTATTTTTTTCATGAGTTGGCAGCACTGTTAATAACATCTGGGCCAACTTTCATGTGAATGTCATTATCAGTAATATATTTACGCTTGTGCTTACCAAACGACCAAGAGTGCATTTTTCGATTTTTACAATGTCTGATTTGATTGAGCGGAAACGTTTAGCATGTTGCAGAAGGCATTTGGTGATTCGACCATGTCGCAGAAAAACGTTTATAAGTGGTACAAAGACTTCAAAGAGGGTCGAGAACGTGTTGACTTGGAGCGCTCCGGACGACCATCGTCGTCAACAGATGACCAACACGTCAATAAAGTGAAGGAGTTAGTGCTCAAAAATCGTCGGTTGACTGTTAAAGATCTTACTGATATGATCGGAATATCAGAAGGATCTGTGAAAACCACTTTGAAGGACCATTTGGGCCTACGAAAAGTCAAATCTCGTTTGGTACCGAAAACTCTCAATTTCTTGGAAAAAAGTCGTCGCGTTGATGTGTGTAAAACAATGGTTTCAGACTATCAAGACGAGCTCAAATGCATCATTAAGAGAGATGAGACTTGGTCTTATGCTTACGACCCTGAAACAACCGACCAATCAAGCGAATATCGTGCTAAAGGCGAGGCCAGACCTAAAAGAGCACGTCAAAGTCGTTCAAAAATAAAGGTCATGATGACAGTTTTTTTCGATTTTCGTGGTGTGGTTCACTATGAATTCCTTCCACTTGGCCAAACTGTTAATAAGGAATATTATTTGAGCGTTATGCGTCGTTTACGTGAAGCAATTCGTCTAAAAAGACCAAAATTATGGGCCAACAACTCTTGGTTTTTGCATCACGATAATGCACCGTCTCACACTGCACTCATTCTTCGTGACCATTCCCCAAAACTTTCCACGCATATCGTTCCACAACCACCGTATTCGCCTGATTTGCCTCCGTGTGACTTCTGGCTATTCCCAAAACTCAAGAAACCACTCCGGGGAACGCGTTTCGAGTCGACTGAGGAGATAAAAGCTGAATCGAAAAAGGTGCTGATGGCTATACCGGAAATGGACTATTTGGCATGTTTCGGAGATTGGAAAAATCAATGGCATAAGTGTATTTCATCGAGAGGGGATTAGGCTACATTAACAATAACACTCAGAGTGAACAGTTGTGTGCATACCGTGATTATATTAAACTAGTTTTGCATTCTCTTTTTCACTACATTTCGCAATATAATACTACATTACTACATACACTTGTTCAACTAAGCTACGTTAACAGTTGTAGTGTTGTGAATAAAACCCAGTCACGATGCGTCCTGGGGCCACAAATCTCGGAGATAACAGGTTTGCCCTGCTATCTTCGAGCAGAGACCAAATCGAAAGAAAGCTGAATCAACCAGACTCCAAATCTACCCAGAACTACCTACCGTCAAAAAAGATGATCCGAAATACATCACAATTAATTCTTTGGATGATAATAAACCGTTGAGTTTTCTTTCATGCTTCGCTGTACACAAAGGTATTTTAGCCATAAACAAGGAAATTAACAAAAACATTAAGTTTGCGGAAAAATTTCTCGCTGCTAAATCCCTACCAGGAGTGTGTGAAATTAAAGCCAAACTACACGACAAATTCAATTGTGTAAAAGGATCCATATTTGCGACATTTCTTTCGAATGTGACAGGTGATGATATTATCGAATGACTTAAGCCACATAGAGTTTCTTCTGTATATATATTAAATTTGTAAAAACAACAAACGGTGTATCAAACCCTACTGGGGGTAATTCTTTTGTTTTTTGATATATATAAATTACCGGAAAAAATTGAAGTTGCCAGGAGAATTCTGTTCGTTCGTCCGTATATTCCTAACCCCATGAGATGTAAGTCCTGTCTAAAGTTTGGGCATACAAAAAAATATTGCAAAGGCCTTCCAGTTTGTGCTATTTGCAGTTTCCCGCCACATGACCAAAGCGAATGCACTAGAAGATTGATCACTAATTACGCGGGTAATCACCCATCCCCCTCTAACATTTGCCCCTAATTCCAACAAAGCAAAGAAATTCTTAAAATAAAAACCCTCGAAAACTGCACTTTGCGCGAAGCAGTAAAACAAAATAAAGATCAAATCTCTATCCCCTCAACCATCATCATTCGCTAATGTTATCAAATCAACAGCTCCCATATTCATAATCTTAGCACCAACAGAAAACAACTCCAACAATACAATTTCTAACTTAGCACCAACAAAAAACAACACTAACAATACAATTTCTACAGACAATAACCTCTCAATGCAAACTACCACTAATTCTGACTTTTCTAATGTAATTAACACAATATCGATTTAGTTTTCACATCTACCAACAACAATTCAATCTCCACAAACAACTTCACAAAACAATATACTAATACGGAATTCGCTAATGTAATCAACACAAATATCGATTTAACTTCCAATTCTACCAGCAACATACAACTCTCCCCATCTCTCAAAACTTTAACTTCCATCCATCTTCTCTATTCTCTCCTTTTAATAACACCATTACAACAAACACAACCTTTGTTATTTTTTTTTTCTCCCTCCTTTCGCATTCTCGTGTTAGTTTTATTACAATGGAATATCAACGGTTATTATAATAATTATATTGATTTAGAAATGCTGATTAAAACACACAACCCTTCAAGTTTTCTTCTAAATGAGACCCATCTTCCATACAAGTCCGTTCCTCGAGCCCCCAAGGCTTACATTTGTTATTGCTACAACATACTTCAAAATACGACAAGTAAACAGGGATCGCTGCTCTGATAAAAAAAATATACCGCATAAATGCCATCCTCTGCCATCGCTCATCTCTTCTCTATCGTTAGAAATACTTTTTTCCAAACAAAATTACGGTCATCTGTGCATACGCCCCTCCTGACCAACTTTACAGCAAATGACTTCAATAACCTCTTTCCAACATCAACTCACCCATTTATCTTAGCAAGAGATTTCAATGCGTGGAGTGCTTTTTGGGGGTCGAATTGTGCAAACGGAAGGGGCGAATAATTGAAGACTCAGTTCTTTCTTCAAGCCGAACTGTCCTTAATGACGGTTCGCCTATTATTTTTCTACGCACAAAACAATAACCCACATTGACTTCACTCTCTGTTCATCTACACTTTCTACTAGCTCTACCTGGAATCTTATAGATGATTCACATAACAGCGCTCATTTCCCAATAGTCACAAAAATCCAACAGAACACTTCACGCACCCTCTTCCGGCCAAGAATTAAGTACATTACAAATTCCGGTAATTGGTTAGAATTCAGAAATGCTTGCGAAATCGGTAACAGATCACATCAAATTTCCCATAATTTAAATCAAGAGACCTCACATATACATTATAAACCATTCCACAAACATCCAGGAAGCCTACCAAACCGGCCCCATTGTGGTGGAGCGATCCCCTTTCAACTCTAAGGCAAGAAAAACAAAAAGCATGGCACGATTACAAACGCTCGCGATCAACCTTGATTCAGTACAAAAGGGCAAATGCTATTTTTCGTTGCAAAGCAAAAATTGCCAAAGCTAATTGCATTCGAAAATTTACAAACAGTGTCAACTACTAAAAACACATGGGCTGATATAAAAAGATTGACAGGGACACGCCCATCTCCCACAATTTCTGCTCTTGATTCCCCCCGTGGAACTCTTCTATTCCCTCAGGAAATAGCCCAAGAGTTTGCCATCCATTCTTTTCAATTTCTTCTGGCACCAGCTTCCAACCCGATTTCACAGCCGCTAAACAACTGCAACTAAGCCCTGGCCGTTCACTACACATTTACCCCCAAGTTTGGAAAAGTAGCTCCGTTACCCCCATTCTTAAAGCTGGAAAACTTCCTCTAGATATCTGCAGTTATCGTCCAATATCCCTGCTTAGAAGTTATTCAGTACCTGTCCACAAAGCGCTCAGTTATCGGCTCGGCATTGTTGATAAACGTCACAAAGGCTCTTATCACGTCAACTTATCAGTACGGCTTGGAGATCTACGGACATGATGCTAAAAATAAATTAAAGCTACTCTTGGCTCCCTATCATAGAGCCCTGAGAAGATCTCTACGAGCATTTCCAACAACTAACTTCTATCGCAGATAACGTAGAAGACTGTATTGGTAAACTCTACGCTAAGCTTATATAACTTCGAACAACGCACTTCGAAAAGATGTACAGCTTGCGTATTTCAAAGACACCGTCAACCATCCACCTCTGTCTCAAATTTGCTAAAGATAATGACGGTGCAAAGATTTCAAATCAGTAAAAATCGAAACCCTCCCTGGCTATTTAAAGAGGCGTCCTTTATTAACAATTTAGCACTAAAACGTAAAGCAAATACATCTCGTGAAAAATATAAATCCATTTTTTTCTGAAATCGCAGCGAATCACAGATCCATGGGCTGGAAACTGATCTATACCGACGGGTCTAAGGCAGAGCAGACTTCATATGCTGTCGTAAAAGAGCAAAACGAAATAATCACATAGGGGTTCTTATTCCCGTTTTGCTCTATTTTTACAGCAAAAGCAGTTACAATTTTTAACGCTTTTTTGTACGCAATCCAAAACAAGGGCAAATATATTACATAGTGTGCACTGATAGCTTATCGTGATTTTCGGCCATCCAGAACTACAACAATTCTAACTATTGTACATAATTGATATTATAAGAGACACACTAACTATCAAACCACAAAAGATCATAATTATGTGGGTTCCTGGCCACGCAGATATTAATGGTAATACACATGCTGACCATTGCTAAACAAATGAGAATCACCCCTACCATTACAGCCAATATCATCTTTAAACATGACATCTACAGTCTCATAAAACGCCAAAGGCAAAGCGATCTCCTACGCGAGTGAAGTAACTATAACCATCCCTACTCCTTAGTTAATCCTAAGCGTGTAAAACCAGGTTTTAGTGAATCAATTCCAACGAATGTGGTCACACCATACACACGCCTTCGGCTAGGCCACACAATACTTACACACTCCCATATACTTCAAGGCGTTCCACGCAACCTATGCCCTTTTTGCAACTCCACTCTGAGTATAAATCATCTTCAGTCTTCATGCCCTAACCTTACCTCGACTAAACATCATTACTTTCGCAACATCGAAGCCAACATAACTATCACATACATATTATATCACTATATGAAAAACACTGATCTATGATACTTCGTCGGATCTAATCGAGCCATAATCAATCTGTCAGCCGAAAGCCTCCGATGCTAGCGCTGCACTACTATCAGTTTATATAATAATTTTATTGTTATGTAAACCTTTATAAAATAAAATAAATTTTTTTTTTTTTTGCAATTTATCTTTAGAAGCGTCAAATTTTATGAAAGGCGTGAAATTTGTCTTATTAATATAAAAAAGTCCCTTTCCAGGGCCCCAAAATACTGTTAAGAATCATAAAAAAGTATCAAATACGGTTGGAATTCGGAAGTTGTTGTTTAAAATAGGCGTGATAGATTAATAACCTCACCTAACTTCGATATAATGGCAGTAGTAAGAAAAAATTTGATTTTTCAGTAACTAACGAATAAAAAATATTTTAAACAATGACCAGGTACAACCCAACTTTATTACAAAAATCTTATTGTCTCCAATTCAATCAAGCTTCATACAAAAAATTGCTGGGCTGGATATACGTTAGGTTAGTTAGGTTGAAGCGGTTGTCCACTGTGGGACACACTAAGGCTCATAGCCCAATGTGATGGGGAGCTGGTCCTAATATCTCCTAAAACTAGTGTGTACTTTTCAAAAATTTTAGAAGATATCTGATTTCCACAGTACCGAGATCTTCCAATTCATTAAAGAATTTGTCTAAAATGGTAAATCTCCGTCTGGATAGAGCAGGACAATGACACAGAAGGTGCGAGATCGCCTCTTCCTCTTCCTCATCTCCATCATCCTCTGGGCCTGCCTGCCTATTAGGTAGTGCCCCGTCATAACTGAAATCAGTATGCTAAGACTGCGCTTATTTTCGCTTAGCAGATTTTCTGGATATATGTAATAGGACTATCAATAAGTTCGTGCGGTTTTACAACAGATGGCGTAACTTGATTATTATTCCATCGATCCACATTTCCAAACTTTCATTGGAGAGCTACTGTCGTAAGGCACAAACGTCAGTATAAGTTTTTTATTTGAAGCGTAAACAACAATATTTTTACCACACTTGAAAATGTCGAATTTCGTGCCAAATAATGTGTTTTTGCGGGGAATTCTTCTTCATTATTTTAATATGAAGAAAAAAGCAGCCGAAAGTCATCGTATCTTGGTGGAAGTTTATGGTGAGCATGCTCTATCTGAGCGAACGTGCCAGAAGTGGTTTGCACGCTTTAAAAGTGGTGATTTTGGCTTGGAAGACGAAGAACGCGAGGGTGCGCCGCCAAAGTTCATGGATACCGAATTGGAGGAATTGCTCGATCAAGATCCGGCTCAAACGCAAGAAGAGGTTGCAAAAACTTTGGGAGTTGATCAATCAACCATTTCCAAACGTTTAAAAGCCATGGGAGTGATCCGAAAGGTAGGCCATTGGGTGCCGTATGAATTGAAGCCAAGAGACGTTGAACGCCGTTTTATGGCATGCGAACAACTGCTTCAACGGCACAAAAGAAAGGGTTTTTTGCATCGAATTGTGACTGGCGATGAAAAGTGGGTCCATTACGACAATCCAAAACGTCGGGCAACGTATGGATACCCTGGCCATGCTTCAACATCGACGTCGGCGCAGAATATTCATGGCCTGAAGGTTATGCTGTGTATCTGGTGGGACCAGCTGGGTGTTGTGTATTATGAGCTACTGAAACCGAATGAAACGATTACGGGGGATGTCTACCGACGACAATTGATGCGTTTGAGCCGAGCACTGCGAGAAAAACGGCCGCAATACGCCGATAGACACGACAAAGTTATTTTGCAACATGACAATGCTCGGCCACATGTTGCACAAGTGGTCAAAACATACTTAGAAACGCTCAAATGGGATGTCCTACCCCACCCGCCGTATAGTCCAGACCTTGCGCCATCCGATTACTATCTCTTCCGATCGATGCAACATGGCCTGGCTGACCAGCACTTCCGTAATTACGATGAAGTCAAAAAATGGATCGATTCGTGGATTGCGGCAAAACCGACCGAATTTTTCACAAAGGGAATCCGTGAATTGCCAGAAAGATGGGAAAAAGTAGTAGTAAGCGATGGACAATATTTTGAATATTAAATTTGTAACCATTTTACGTCAATAAAGTTTCAAATTTCGAAAAAAAACCGCACGAACTTATTGATAGTCCTATTACATAATTATTAAAGTTGAAAATTTGGCTTAGCAGATATTCTGGATATATATAATTATTAAAGTTGAAATTTAAAAACCAGTTATGGTTCCATCAAATTTTAATGTGGTCGTCATGGGTCTCCTGTTTCATATACCTTCTTCAGGTATTGGCCCGCACCCGAAACGTATTAAAGTATCATGGTAAGTATCGCCGTATCTACTCAAGCAAACAAAAGGGGTTCAGAAATAAAAGTGCATTTATATTCCGATTTCATGGGAGGTGTCATTCTGAAATAAACAATATTATAGACATCACCAACATGAGATGTTTCCTGATTTCCTTACCTTATCCCACGCTGTTTGTCTAAAATGACGCGTTGCACACGTTTCCCAATTTTACATGGTTGGAACACCTCCAAGAACCAGTTGGCAAAGTGGTGGCAGTCTTGATGACAGATTAAGGGACAGTAGTCACACGCAAAAACAGGGGCTTTCTTGCATAAATACCGGCAGTAAAATCATCACTTACGTGTATTTTCAACTCTTGCCGATTAAAATATTAACTGGTTTTATGAGATAATCTAGCGAAGTGCGCTCTTGGCATTCCCACTGGTAATAATTTGATAAATAGAGAGTAGTACTGGTGCAAAATGATGCGCGAGTACTGATAAAGATAAATAAATAATTGGCGCGCACACTTCTGTCAGTTATTTGGCCGAGCTTTTCCTCCTATTTGTGGAATGCGTCTTGATTTTGCTCCACAAATTGAGGGGCCTACATTTATAAGCCGACTCCAAACGGCAAATTATTTTTATGAGGAGATTTTTGATAGCAGAAATACTCGCGGAGGTTTGCCTGCCGAGCTTTTTCTGTTTCATGCACGGAGACTCAAGCCTACCCACTTCCGAATAGTAGTTACGCACCAAACTATTCAGCTACGGCGGCCGCGACTCCTGATGATATTCTGCAAATTATGAAACTTAAATTGTACACAGCGCAGCGGATCGCCACCTTCCTCAAAAACATTGGTAATACACAATTTGTTGACAACTATATTTATTTGCATTCAACTAACCTCATTTTACCCATTTTGTTTTCATGTCATTCGGGTCTCGCTCTGTCAAAACCTATGACGTATCAGCCAAAGTAACTCTCACGATTAAAGGGGGGAACCTGGTTTATGAGATCTAAAAATTGCATCTCTTTGCGATTTTTTTTTCTTAAGGAAAAAATTAATTTAGCTCTGCAAAGTTTTTTCTATCTTTTAATGAACATTTAAAAAGTATAAAAAATGTTTGTACTGGTTAAAATAAGTTGAAAAAAATGTTTAACATAGAAATTAGTAGAGCGCCTGCAACGCTGGAGTTTCCAACTGGCGTACAAGATACAGCTCGTAATTATTATCTAAAGCAAAAAATTCAAATGGATTTCTAATTATCATGATTTTTTATTCTAGATGAACTAAGAAAACTAAGAGAAATTCCAAAATTTCAACTTTTTGGAGGTTTTAAAGAAAAAAATGCCTTTCTATAAAAAAAATTCACTTCAACTTGGCACAAAAATGTTGAAAAATTTTTTTATCTTTTCTGTTAGTTCAAATAGAAGATAATTTAATACTGAAGAAAACAAGCTATGATTCATTTCAAAAGGTTCATTAGTTTTTTTTCCTTCATGTACGCCAATTCAAAGAAATCATAAAAATAAAAAGTCGCGAAAAGAAGATAAAGTTTGTACTATAGCTGTCCGGTCACAGCGTAACTACCTAACGCTCGCCTACCTTTGGCTTTGTATCTACGGAAATATTGAGAATTAGGCTCTGTAACTTTGTGTGAATATTCTGAAATATATTAGGAATCGCTTAAAACGAAAAAAAAAAAGTTGGCTCCCCCCTTAATTTCGCATGTCCAAACCTTGCACCTCATCACACCACTCATACACACACACACACACCTAGAAAGTAAAATGCGTACTTGCCTTGGAGGCGTGTCACCTAGAGTGTAATTATTATTTTGTATGTATGTCCTTTAGAATCAATGTAAAGTTCAGTGACAAAAGTGGCAGTGCGATGGCCTAAAGGTATTAGCCAAATTGGCAAAGAAAATTCTCTGTGTCTACATTGCACGCTTCTCTCAACTAGAGGAATTGATTTGTGCTTGTTTTTCGTTGTTTTGTGTTTTTTGCAAAACAGTTTGGTTTTTGGCTATGAGTTTGTGGCCGATACAGTTCTTGGTTTGGCCCCCATAAATTGCGTTTGCATTTTTTTCTTTAATTTATTTTCTTAAGTATTTTTTTTGTTTTGTTTTAGTAGCCAAAAATAATAAATTCCCCCTTTTTTCTGTTTTTAAGTTGTTGGCAAGCAATTTGCAAAACGTTTCAATGCGCAAGTGCAAGTTGCTGAAAGATTGAAATGAAAAATTGGATTCGTTCAATTGACGGCCATAGTAAACAGGCAATAAATCTCATATGCATACAAAAGGAAAATATTTAATAGAAATTAACTTTTTAAGACGCTCCGCTATAATAAAATTGGGATATTTGCTAACTAAGAATAGTTTTTAATTTCTATGTGGGTCAATATATTCGGTATTTTTAAAATTCAGCTGGTGACAATTTAAAAATCTTTTATTTCATGCAAGTACCTATGTACTACGTATGATTTATGTATGTATGGGTGTATGTATGCATATTTGTATTTTTCATGCTGGTTAGTATTTATTTGAGTAGAGGTTGATGCAGGTATTTTGGCATCAGTGAACCAACAAATAAGTCTTTGTCAATTAAAAATGCATATAAGAAGACTTTTATTAATTGCCCTTGTAGCTTATCTATTATACATACATATATTCAATCCCTATACACTCATGTAAACTTCTTGGAAATAGCATCATTCACAAACTACTGCCTTGCTTTTTTAAGTGTTTGCGCCGTCGATATGCTTATAAACCGTAGAAACTTTATGTGTAGCACTCCTTTTATTAGGCTATCGCTAATTGTATGTATGTGTTTTAAAGAAAGTAATTTATTGAAAAATATTAATTAATTGTAAGAAAATCAAAGCAAATATTTTTAAGAAATTGTTTCGAAAAAAAAATTTTTAGTGACACCTGATTACAATTGATTACAAAAATATCACCTTATGATAAATTTTAGTTGAATATTCAAATATATAAATATCGAGTTAAAAGTGTTTAAATACCAGATAGGGTGTTGCCACCTTTTTTACACGAACAACGTACATTAGGCCGGGTCGATTTGTGGGGAGGCAAAAAAATCGCCCATTGCTCTGTGAAAATCATATTCTAGGGATCAAAATAAGAAACTTTGCCGAAGGAACCATACCTCTAAAACGAATTCTGATGTCCCCCAATTTGGGTCGAACTTTTAGTGTCCTTTGTGGGGAGGCAAAAAAATCGCCCCATCAGAATTCGTTTTAGAGGCATGGTTCCTTCGGCAAAGTTTCTTATTTTGATCCCTAGAATACGATTTTCACAGAGCAATGGGCGATTTTTAAATCGACCCGCCCTAACGTAAATACATAGCATATATTAAAAAACAGGTTTAATAAACCACACAATGCTGTAAAAAATAAACGGAGATGAAAGAACGTACTAACTTGGTCATCGATAAATTTAGCTGATGCAAAAGAGGCCTATTGATTCAGTCGAGTTCTTAAATAATTTTAAAGATTCGCGGCTACCAGGGCACCAAATCACTTTAAAAACTGTACTTTTAATAATGTAAAACTTCATACGTTGTGCACCGGTACTTATTTGCGAGTTAAAAATTCTACTAAACAAACTTGACTGATTGAGTCAAACGAGAATCTGATTTCATTTCCCGAACTTCAATTATCGGAACAAACGGCCCATTCAAATCCAAGCGCCTTTAATTCCCGATTAGCCTTTCAATAAAAATTTGTAAGTCAGCTCTAATGGACTTTAAAAAACCTGGTATTGATTTGGCTTCAGCCATGGTAAAATTTATATTGGTTGTTCTCGAGTAAGTAGCTCAAACTACTTATACATGCTTGGGCGTTAGTTCCACTTGCAAACATTTACTAATTTGACAAACGTTTAGAAAAGACTTTTGTCATTTGTGTAAAGAAATGTTGGAAAAATTCAATCGGGACAAAGGACATTCATATGCCGGAAGCTCTCAATCGACGACTCAAACATGTCTAATTTTAAGCACACAAAACATCAGTTGATACCCAATGAGTTCTTCTCATTCCCACACATCAAAAACAAATGCATGACCAATGTTTTTCATGGCCTCAAGAAGCGGTATTTTACTAATTTCCAAATTTACAAGATTTATATTTTAAATTTAAGAGATTTTTATTAAAAATTGTGTGTACCTTTCAAAAAAATCGAGAGAAACATATTTTAATTAAAAATGAAAACGAAATTGAAAGAGTTAAAATAAAATTGCATGCAGACTAAATAAATATAAATAAAAACATTGGAGCGTACACTTCTGTGGGACCTACAATTTTAAGCCGACTCCGAACCGCAAATGGTTTTTATGAGCAGCTTTTTCATGGCAGAAATACACTCTGAGGGTTGCCGTTGCTTGCGGAGGGGTGACCGCTATTAGACTTAAACTTGTTCTTCATTCTGGTCGTTCACCAAGATTTGAACCTACGTTCTTTATGAATTCCGAATGGTAAACATGCACCAACGCATTCGGCAAGCTACAATTTCTTCATCAACTTATGCGATTTCATAATCGCCGCTATGGTTTTGGCTGATTTTCGTGTAAGTTTCACTCCTGCATACTTATTTTGAGATCCCTTGCACAGCAACCGTGTTAGACGTTGGCATTCCTACTGACCCCAGCCTAAGTCATTTCTAGAATACATGTAGACACACCTTTTGCAAATAATGACAATATTCAATACGTCAGAAATGAACTTGAAAATTTTCAAAACAAACTTTCATACTTTTCATACATACATACTTTTCTCATAATTACCTCATAGCAAATTGTTTTGATTTATATTCATATGCATGAGTGCTAAACCAAACTTCTTCTTCCGTTTCAATGAAAAATAATGCGTACACAATTTAATTAAAATTCATTAAGATTTATTAACAACATTTTTGTAGAAAACTTAAAAAAGCCCAGCAGCTTGAGCAGTAAAAATCACATGCTGGGTAAAAACCTAAGTTTGATTGCTACGAGAATGCCGTTAATTAATTTTAGGGGCACTGATTCATCAAGCGATGAAATATTGTTTAGCATTTTGAAATTAACACTCAACAAATAAAATTTATTAAGAAATCGATTTGCTTTGCATTTAGGCAACGAGGAATTAAAAAATTGTTAGAGTCAAGCATTGCAAAATAGTGTGGAATATAAGATTTTTATTAGCTTAAATTTTTATCAATTTTAATACTATACTACCAAAATTTCGATTCCCAGAATTTTTTTTTTTCAAAGTAAATTCCCTAAACTCGCTGAAGGAAACTTTTTGTCATAAATAAAATTTAATGCAATATATAAAACTATTTACTGGAAATAGTTGCGTAAAGGAAAATAATACATTTCTAGTAGCACTTTTACATATTACGAGGTTAACGAAGTTATCTCCACTTTCAAGGTTAACTCGCTAATCTAGGTCTTAACCTACCAGGTTATCCATACAAAAGATATCCTCGTTCCAAAGTATTGTAGATTACCTGCTAATCACGAGTTAACCTGGTGGAGTAGCCGAGTTTTATTGGAAAAGCAGTACAAACAGTACGCAAAAATGCAGCTCTCCTTAGTTCTATAGTGAATGCACCAAAAAATCGTTAACAATTGAACGTTAATCAAGAACAAAGTGGTCTGCATGTGCTAAAAAGTGGTATGAGAATTGTGGGCAGACCAAGCGAACGATTTCAGATGCGCGAAGAAGAACAGCCACATTTTCATGGAGATGGAAGAAGAAATGAGTAAAGGCAAGGGTTAAAATCCATAACCTTACAAACCAATATAAGTAAGTAATTGTTTCGAAACTAAAATTTAACAATGTTGCATGCCCGCCCATTTATGAAGCCCCAGTCAGTCGTGATGTATGGTAGTGGAACGCATAACAATGAATCGCACAACCCAGTGCAAACGAAAAAAAAGAAAACAAATTCAAAAAGGCGCAAGGGACACAAAAGCAATCCACTGGTTGCACGAGGATCGGTCGAATAAGAATAAATGTCGCCGACGCCCAATACTACGATTCACTAAGTTGCGCTGCGCTACCATATGTCATTATTAACTGGGACTAGCAGCTTATAAACCGTGGGAATATACTTTGTATTTACTGTAAGTCAAAACAGTGTGTTTTTAGCAAATCCCTGATTTCATTTCAGGCACGAAAAAAAGAAAATGCGGTCGGGCGGAGCTCCTTCCTCCTGGTCCTACTAGTCGGAAGTACACTCAATTCTAAGCGGCAGCAAGGTTGCTAATTTCGAACACCTCATGCAAGATAATTTTGGTGAGATAAAATCGAAGTTTATTATATAATTTCCCATTTTCTATTGTTTTTTACTTCTTTGATTAATAGTGTCGAACAATGAAGGTGATGCGAATGACGATCCACTGCTTGCGTCGGAGGCATCAATAAGCTCCAGAAGATCGCTACCATCTCCAGTACCAGTAAGTCCGACTGAACCTAAAAAAAACAATGAGCCAGGAAGCGATTCTTAATTGCTTGGAGCGTTCGACTGCATGTCTAGAAAAAGGCTTGACTGAAATTAAAGAAATACAAGCCACAATGATGGACATTACGAAGAAGGCGTTGACTGTAGATGAAAAAAGAAATATTATTTTGGTGGAAATGAAAAAAAAATTGGAATACTAACATAAAAACGTTGCAATAGCTTTTCTTATGTTTTCAGCATAAAATCGGGCATGGCCTCTGCATGCTCCGGCTGTGGTAGATTGCGACTCCTCTCATACTCAGTTTGCTTTTGGTGCCATATCTGATCTATTTGGTCGTTATGGGAGTTCAAAAAATTGTGCAAGACATTCGCTGCCATATGTGAACGGGTAGATTAATTTTGTGGATTTATTGGTACTCAATAAAAATGTGAACGTACTTTTAATTAACTTTTGTTTCCTTTCGGGCTCATGGTGCATTAATGTTTTTAATGTAACGGACTGGAAATCTGTAACTGTGTGTATTATGAAAATTGACTAAATTGTAAAAATAAAAAGATGTAATTCGAAAAACCACAAAGAAACTTAAAATGAAATGTATACGCAAAACCTTACATAAATAAAATAGACATAAATGAAAATTGCAAGGATAAAGCAGAAGGTGTTGAATAATTTTATCTGGCGAGTAATTTAATCAAGCACCAATTGAAAATTAGCCGTATATTTTAAGTAAAATCAACATTTTCTCTCAGGATGGAGGATCTGAGAACCCCTGTCATGAATTTAACTGGGGCCGTCAATACTCTTCTTGACAAAATTAACACTCTAGAAAGGCGCATCGGGCTTATAGACGCCCCTAACAAAGCTAGGGGTCCAGTGGAATCAGCGGGGAAGGTGGTGGCTCAGGTCCCCTAATTTATATGATTTGCACTTACCCTCTTTTTGGGTGTTTGGCCGACGTCTTCTTCCTATGTGTGGTGCGCGTCTTGATATTTTTCCATGGCTGCGGGGACCTGCTGTTTAGTGCCGCCCCGAATGTCAGAAGGTTTTTACGAGAAGCTTTTTCGAAGTTTTTCGAGCTTTCGCAGTTGTGAACATCTAAATACACCACCCCGCAGGCCCAGTAGGCTACCGTTTACATTTTCAACACTGCCGCAAATAGTAACTTTTTAGAAACACAAAATTTCGGACAGACGGTTTACCCAACTTAGCGAAATTGGCACTGACAGATGTACAAACCTAGATAACAAATTACATATTTTGACGCTATTTCGGAAGTTTAATTCGTTTAAATGAACAATTTCGAGTACTTCTTGAACAGAAGATATGTGCGTGTGTAAACATGAATGCATATGTATTTGACACGTTACTTACACGCCAGCGCGTACCTATCACCATCTTCGCTTGCGAACAAACAACACTTCCGCTTGATTGCTTTCGTTAAAAAAAAAGATAATTGCGTAAAAATATGGTCGCATTAATTATTATTTATGTCCACAGCATCTTGCTGAACGAGCGCCAAAAATGCTTGGAAGTGAAATCATTTCGAATTGCTTTTCTAAAAGTTATTAACCAAATTCGACTTGATTTGTTTTCGATCCTCTGCGCATTTGGGTTTTTCTTTTTTGCTACAAAAATTCGTGTTTATGTCGTAATACATTTGTACGTTAGCTAATTTTGATTTCTTATTTAAATTTATATTTTTAGATATTTCACTTAGCACAATACTGTTAATTTGCTACAATTTAGCTACTGCTTACATGCATATCTATTGATGTATCATATAAACCATATGCAAGTGTTTATTTATTGAACTTGAGAGAGTTTGCATATCAGTACAATTTTGGTGTGTTTTCGCATTCTGCTAGAGGAATTTTTAATCCTATTTATTAAATCGTGATTCATAGGAGAATTAGATCACTTTGTATAATAAGTAATTAATTTGTTGAAGAATAATTAACATGTTTACTGTTGTTTCATCCGCTGAAAGCTGAAATTTTTGAAAAAATTTCCACATTTTTCAAAATAACCTGGCGATAATAATGGAAAGGTTGGGCTTTAGCTTCATTTATAGTTCTCGAGCTTTATTTTCTAGTCGATCAATGTAAACAATTTTATATTTACAATAATAATAATAATAGCTACTAAAGCAAAAAATATTTCAAAATATAAAATTGAGAACTCAGATGTATGCTAATCATCCCAAATCTTTCACTTTTTGCGATGTTGCCTAATGTTTCTAACTAACTGAAATATTAAAACTGTTGATAATAACGTTTTTAAGTCCCAAAGGTATATTTTCCTTAAAACTTGAGAAAATATAATTTAAATTCAATTCAGAGGAAGAACTAAAATAGGCGCGGGCACTCAAAAGGGTCATTCATATATGAGAGATCTAGCAATCGGAAGTAAGAACACCCAGTCTGTATGAAATGCTGTTTTTTTAAAGACTTAAGGAAAACCCTTTAAAATTTGTTTCTAGAGAACTAAGTTCAGATAAAGTAAATAGAGGTATCTATTTTGTTAGCCAAAAGCGGCTTGAAAATCGGCAATGGATGGTAAATGTATATCCTTTCACTCGATTTTTTACGAGATATGGTCCATATTAACTACGAGGGCGGGTCAATAAGTCCGTGACTTTTTGTATTTCTGACCTCTTTACTGAAAAAGAAATACTGCTCTTGTCAACAGGCATCTGTCAGTCGACTCCTGTCAAAATTTGAACGTGCTGCGTCAGTTAGTTTGTGTTTTACAGCTACCTTTATCAGACTACTGACAGATGCCTGTTGACAGGAGCAGTATTTCTTTTTTAGTAAAGAGGTCCGAAATACAAAAAGTCACAAGCTTATTGACCCGTCCTCGTATATTCTGGCACATGTACTGGGTCTAAAGGTACATCAATGAGAACTAGCTCAATTCACTAAAGGTGAGTTTTAGTCTTTCACGCAATGAGTTCGATATGACTTTATATTAAGAAAACTGATTCCGCCGTCTTCGTTCGACGAACGAAAATAACACTCTACAAGGCTCTCATCATGCCCGTCCTAACGTATGGCAGTAGCGTGGACGATGACAACATCCGATGAAGCGACACTTGAAGTGTTTGAGAGAAAGATTCTGCGCAGGATTTGTGGACCTTTTCACGTTGGCAACGGCGAATATCGCCGACATAGACATAGCGCAGCGAATACATGGATACAAACGCTACGGCCCTGAAAGTATTCGATGCGGTACCAGTATTCGATGGTGGTAGCAAAGGAAGAGGAAGGCCTCTTCTGCATTGGAAAGATCAGGTGGAGAAAGACTTGGCTTAACCTGGTGTGTCCAACTGGTGCCGGTTAGCACGAGAAAGAAACGACTGGCGCGCTTTGTTAAACTCGGCCAAAATCGCGCAAGCGGTTATCTAGCCAATTAAGAAGAAGAACAAGATTCCGCCATACTTAGCCCATATTGTCGATCGGATAAGCAGTAGTTGTGGAAGTAGCTCGCTAGTATTATTGTAGTTTTTTTAAATTTATTGTTCTACATAATCTGTATTTATTTAGTATGATGGTACGAAGATGGATAAGAAAATACCTCAAAAATCCACTACAACATTTTAGGACATAGGTGACCACCTGTGATAATAAGAACGACGGCCTTTTGGTTGCCCGCCAGAGCATATCTACTTCTCCACTCTGCTGAATAGTAACAACGCTTAAAATAAAGGAAATGATGAAGAGCCCGGCTCAGAAATTAAAGGAATGAACTAAAATTCACTTTCGAAAGCCCAAAACGTAATTCTTTATGTGCCACAAAAGCCAAAATTAAAGGGAAGCAGAATTATGTTGAGCGAAACCACCAGGTCCACTATTATTATCACTCCAAGTGTTGTCAGACAGGTAAACTCTCAATCCTGTGATTTCTTTAAGTTGATGCTAGAGAAGAGATCTTAATCAGTCAGGTACAACCTTAGAATATAAGAGCATTCGATTGCTAGCATGTGCCAATGACCTAGACATCATCGGCCTAAACAAGCGCGCCCTACATTTTGCTTTTCTTGAATTACATAAAGAAGCAAAGCAGCGGACGACTGACGTGCGTTGGCTTAGCAGAGAAAATGAAAAATCAGCATCAACGTCAATATTATTGCCAATACACAAAAGAAGAAACCACGAACTGTTTGTCCACAATTCCAACCTCTTGAGAAAAACATTATTCCCAAAATACAACTCAAATACAACTTTCTGAGCATCTTAACAAAGGTAGCAGTAAAACAAGGCATATCATCGACCACAATATGTCTCACTTTGAACTTCTTGTACCAATAGGCTTCTTTAAGCATTTGAAATTGTCGAGACCCAGTAGGCTACCGTTAAAAGCTTCAACGCTGTACACTGAGGATTTTTGTGTACGGATGCGGAAAAAAATGTATCACGGTTTTTATAATTTTCATTCTTGTAGAAGAGCCTTCACATCTTCGCTTAAGTCACTGTGGCTACTAAAAGAGGATGTAAGATGTGATAGCAACAGATGTGATGTCACCATCATTTTACATTTCACCATCTACGTTTCCTGGAGTGTCTAAGTTTATAATTTTTTTAGTCTGTGTTGCGATAATCTTGAGCGTCTTCGAACAATATAGCCACAGGAAAACTCCACTTTTTCATTACATCCTTTCCATGTATGAGAATTTGAGAAGGACAGCTGGCCCGTTGACATCATTGTGTTAAGTATGTTAAGTTGGTGTCAGATTATTAATAGATGCCATACAATGTTCTTCGATAAGTTCTTTGTTCTGACCATTATTCAAAATATAAAAATAAAATGGAAGGCGTTTCGTTATCATTACTCCCACACACTAGAAAGTTGTTAGTGGGGAGTGATCGAAAATAATAGTTATTTTCGAAATATCAATTCAAAAAGTCAGTCGGAAAGAATTTGAAAGCAATATTAATCCTATATGATTTTAATTTTTTAACGTTTTTCAAAAAAGTCACCAATTAACCCGTTTTTTTTTTACATTCAATCAAAAATAACAATACAATTTTAAATTTGCGATAAAACACTTGAAATATTCCTTCCAGTAAATGAAGCTTTGTGCGCACCTCGTGTGAAGGGTTTTTCAGTCCACCATAGGATGCTTCGTTTACTTATGTCTAATCCTGTGTACATGGAACAAACCTATGCGTTCATCAGTCACCTTTTTTCTACAAACCATATACCCATGATTCGTCACCAAATCCTTGAGCAAATGAGCGAATCTGGGTCGGCGATGACGTCATTCAACATTTCCTGAGGGATGCTCATGCATCTTTGTTTTCAGTCAAAATTCAGCAATTTTGGAACAAACTTCGCTGTCACACGCTTCATGCGCAAAATTTCCGAAAATATGGCATGGCATGATTCCCCATAACAATTTTCTTCACTTTCTCAACATTTTCATCGGTTGTTGATGTGATGAAGCGTCCAGAGCGAGCGTCGTCATTCACACCATCTCGATCTTCTGTGAAAAGCTTGTACCACTTGTAAACATTTTTTTGACTCCCCGTATGCCACTGTCAACATTTTCTTTACACAAAATTTGATGCAAAATCACCGAACACGCAAAACACTTGTGTTATTTATGCCTCTCACAAAACAAGCTAAACATGCTACATTGCTAAACCGGTCAACATATTTTCGAGACGAGTGTACATAACATAAAAAAATAATAATTGAAAGGGTGAATGTATGTAGCCCGCGAAATTTCAAAATTCAGTTTATTTTTTGAACACACCTCGTACCTAATGAAAAACTATTGCACAGATTGGTGTAATGCTTTCAATTTTTATTGCAGGTTCCATTCCGGAAGTTAGAAAAGCCATTAGGCACAACATGCAACATGTTGCAAATTGGATTTTTATCGCCAAATCGGGTGCCAGTACTTTTAATATACTAGATAATTGAGCGGGTCTGCTGCACGATCCGCTGTGCGCGAAATCTCTACTTCATAAGCTTTTCAACGTACTCATCTTATTGCACGGCGAAGAGCTGTGGACGACTAATGTCACAGACGATGGAAGTTGTATGAGTATTACAGAGATATAGTCGTAATGCTGGAAATTGCAAGCCACTAGCTCTTCGAGAAGTTTGTCTAAAGTCGAACAGACTTAGGAGTTACCCAAAAATTTCCAACCTTTACGCTCATATTCGGAGAATTTCCAACAATGCATAATTTTCATCCTAAAAATGTTTCCTGTGCGATTTTTTTTCTCACATTAGATTGCACATAACTTCGTACAAACGTATAAACCCAATTCCCTCCATCGTGGTATAAACTTAAATATGTACGTGCGCTTGCGTTAACATGGCTGCAGAGGTTCATAAATTCTCAATCGTTTTCTTGCTATATACGAATATCAGCTGTGGCTAATAATACCAAACAATTTATCACAATCATCTATTACAACAACAACAATAGTCTGTTCGACTTCAAGTCTCACACGCCTCCAAAGTTATCCGGAAGTGAGTCTAAGGCGAAATCGCTAAAGGCAAGCAAAAACAAAAAATCAGCTAAAAAGCCCGCAAAGATATTGACAACCTTAGAAAATAGCAGCGGCCGAATGAAAACGTGCTGCGGCTTAATCAAAACTTATCATAAATATGAAAGTTAGAAAAATCAAACAAAAAATATATTAAAAGATATTCAAATAATGAGTGCTGATATGTATAATGTATATGTGTTTGTAAGTAAAATGGCGAGCGCTGGGTACCCGAGGTGTCTTTTCCACAGTTCATTTAAGGAAACTCTAATGTAAGTGAGTATGTATGTGATCACAAATATCTACATATGTATTGGAAGATCTTGTATAACTTGTTATAAATGGTATATGTATTTTTTTATAATTACAGCATTTGTTGCTTTTATTGTAAAATAGGTAAAAATAGTCGCAAGGACACAATTTGCGTCAAGTGTGCCACACACATTCGTCGATACACTGAAATTTGTTTAATTCATTGCAACAGCAATATCAGCAGAATGATGACAACAGTCGAAACAACGTCAACAATAACTACACATAAATGAATTTACATAAGGGTACCTCATCAAAAACACTTGTGGTTTTTCTGCTGGAATCATAAAATTTATTATACCTTAAAACCTCGGCCAAAATATTTTGGAAAAATATTAAAATTACATTGGCTGGGCCGATTTGAGATCGAGTTTTTTATACATAAAACTATTTTTAATAAATATTTTTTTAAGAAAATCACGAAGGGTGAAGGTCTGCATAAAAATGTTTAAAAATAAGAGTAATAATACTCTTTCACAATATTTTGGCATTATATTAGATTTTATAATTCTGATGCCAAAGATCGGTTCCATTTTCTTCTATTGGTATCAGTTTCAGTAACAGTTACGTTTTGGAAGCAATAGGTGGTTAGCCTAAGGTCCCGATCCACATGATGGGGCTGCCACCTTCGACTTAGCTGTAGGGAGCAGCAATTCTAGTTCAACCGCTTGTTACAAGACCGCCTGTCTTGCAGCCGCCCTCTATGGAACAGACGCTGCAAAGTCTATATTATATATGCAACATTGAGCAAAAACGCAAGACAAATTTTAAAGTACAATTTCTACTGCGATATGTTCAATATAATTCCCCTTCTGAGTCAAAGCAATGCTTTTGTTTTATAACCACGAACATTTTGATAGTTAAGTTTATTATAATTAGACCCGTTTTCTAAACCAACCTGTGCTTGACAGGCCTCTTTATGGGGGAGGTAAACGCTTTACAACAACATAGACATAGCGAATAAAGATCCAGCGGTTATGTTGGCTGGGTTATATCGTCCGAATAGATACAAACACTCCGGCTTTGAAAGTATGCGATACGCTACCAGCTGGTGGTAGCAGCTGCGTTGGAAAGATCAGGTGGAGGAGGGCAAGGCTTCACTTGGTGTGTCCAACTAGCGCCGGTTCGCACGAGAAAAGAATGACTGGCGCGCTTTGTTGAACTCGGTCAAACTCGCGCCAATTAAAAAGCGGCCGCCGTAGTCGAATTGGTTGATGCGTGACTACTATTCGGAATTCGGAGACCGTAGTTTCAGATCCGTGAACCACCAAAATGAAGAAAAAGATTTTTCTTATAGCGACCGTGCCTCGGCAGACAATGGCAAATCTTCGAGTGTATTTCTACCATGAAAAAGCTCCTTAGTGGGAGTCGGCTTAAAACTGTACGTCCCTCCATTTATAGAACAACATAAAAACGCACACCGAAAACAGGAGGGGGAAACTCGGCCAAACACTCAAAAAGGGTGTTAGCGCCAATTATATTAGGTGTGCAACTAAGTTCTCGCTGTTTTTTCGATGAAAATACAACTTTATTCTGAAAACCCAGTTACAAGTGAATCATTGGCTGGCTACTACTTTTTCCCATCTTTCCGATAGATTTTTTGATGTCTTCATATGAATGGAACTGCTGGTCAGCTAGACCATGTGCCATCGATCGGAACAGGTGATAATCGGACGGCGCAATATCTGGAGAATATGACGGGTGGGGTAAGATTTCCCATTTCACTGTTTCCAGGTAGGTTTTAACGGATTTGGCAACGTGCGGCCGAGCGTTGTCATGCTTTGGAATCACTTTTTCATATCTCTACGCGTATTGCGGCCGCTTCTCGCGCAGTGCTCGGCTCAATCCCATCAATTGAAGTCGATACCAATCCCCAGTGCGAAACCATCACTTGGTTTTAACAGTTCATAATAAATAACAGCAACTTGGTCCCACAAAGTACATAGCATAACCTTCGCAGCGTGAATATTCGGCTGCGGTGACGACGTAGAAGCATGACAGGGCAGTCCTCATGACTTTCTTTTCTTTGGATTGCTGTAATGAATCCATTTTTTATCACCCGTCACGATGCGATGAAGAAAACCTTTCCTTTTTTGCCGCTGGAACAGTTGTTCACAGGCGAAAAAAGTACGTTCAGCATCCCTTGGTTTTAACTCATAAGGAACCCAACTCTCCTGTTTCTGAATAATTTCCAAAGCATGCAATCGCTTGGAAATGGATTGGCGGGTAACTCCTAATACTGAAGCAAGCTCTTCTTGCATTTGACACGGATCCTCATTGAGCAATGCCTTCAATCCAGCGTCTTCGAAGGCTTTTGGCCTTCCTTCACACGGACGGTCGTCAACATTAAAATCAACGTCTTTGAACCGACGGAACCAATCTCGGCACGTTGTTTCACTTAAAGCAGCATCTCCATAAACTTTTTGTAGCTCTTGTGCGCTTCAGCCGACGTTTTTTTCGAATGAAAGAGGAAAATCAACACTTCCCGCAAATGACGATTATTCGGCACAAAATCAGACATTTTCACAAAACCAAAAGTAGTATATGATACCAAAACAAAATCACTAATGTGTCGAAGCAGTTGGTTTACCATATGTCTTAGCTTGGTTTATATATTTAATTTATAAGTATATTTCCTTTAAAATTTTGTAGCTAGTTTCGTGCTTTGGCAGGGTTTTGTAATTGAAAAATTTGTATGCGACGAATTGCTGAGAAAGCGAAAACAGTCAAAGAGCACTTTAAATTGAGGAACAATTTATCGTAATAAGCGTACTCTATGGGCACGATGAGAAAGCGGCTCTTATGTTAGTAAATGTATTGAAGTGAAAACTAGACATGCAAGCTACATTGAGATATATTCCCAGGATAGTAAGAGGATGACTCAATCTACAATGTCCTATTCGAGCTCCTTTGATGATTCTAGAATTATTCTTATTTATTGTAGTGCCATACAATCCATAAAAGCTATCTATCATTGAATTTTATTGCAATAAATTCGGTAGCTTCTTCCAGCATTATCTTCTTTACCTTTCCCCTATTTCCTGAATAAGAGAGGAGAAAGCCACAAAATGACTCTGACCCTATAAATGGGGTGGCCGCCCTTTTCCTGGCTAATTTAATTAGGACTTCGCTTGAAGTAATTCCTATGTGGCTGGAACTCAAAGGGTACGTACCTGGTTGTTCTACCCTAAGATATTAAACTTATGAAGACATTCCAGCACCAGTTTTGATGTAACCTGGAAGAAGTTGAGAGCCTTGATTGCTGCCTGGCTATCAGTAAGCTATGCTTCTGTTGTTATAGTTGCGCACAAGGTTAAATTGTTCGCATCTTTCTATTGCGTAGACTTCCGCTTGAAAATACCTGTATCCTTGCTTAGCACTTCCAAGTATATTCGCCTCGACCCGTAAATATCTGCACTTCTGGGTTATCTTGTAAATTTTAGATCTTTTTTGATAAACGTCTGAGCTTTGGATTGGATATAAATGTGAAGAAGTTTGGATTTCAGAAAAACCTCAATCGATGTCAGGAGGCATGGCTCCATTTATGCATATTTACACGGAATGTTTTGTTACTTTGTTAGTGTGTCTAGACTATTTGCTTTATCATGCAATTGTCCCAGCCGACTGTATAAAATTATACATCTGACAATAGCCGTGTATATATTTTAGGTATGGCATAGAAATCTGTGGCAGAGAATTCAGGGGTACAACTGCGAAGAACATGCCCTTGCATTCTTGTATGTCACGTGTGATACCTGCATTCTTATTGGCGTTTTTACTTAAAATGTATTACCCTAATTAATTTGTTACCAGGAAAATCGACTAATGATATCACAACTCATGCGATTGTAAAATTTTTTAAATTTACATCTTAAATTTTTTCTGTGTTAGACTTAAGAAAGTAGTAAAAATAAACCCGTTTTTTTATATATTGGGAAGTCGAAAAAGTCTTTTCGTATTTGTAATCAAACTTCAACTCATTTTTTTTTTATATTTATAATGAACTTTATTAAACCAAATATGTACCATTTTGGTCGACCACCTTCTGCCATTTTTCTTCTAGAGACATTATTCCATCAGTGTAAAACTTTTGTGGTTTCTCGGCGAAAAACTGCGACAAGTAATTTTCACAGACTTCTCTTTAAGCCAACTTTACTCCATTAAGGGAGTTCTGCATTGACCGAAACCGAAGTCCGATGGTGCAAGGTCAGGGCTATATGGTGGATGCATCAAAACTTCCCAGCCAAGCTCTCCCAGTTTTTAGCCGAGTCATCAAAGATGTGTGTGGCCTAGCGCTGTCCTGATGAAAGACGACGCCCTTTCTGCTGATCAATTCTGGCCGTTTTTTTCGATTGCTTGCTTCAATCTCATCAGTTGTTGACAGTAAAGTGTAGAATCAATCGTTCGAGCAGGCTGGAGCAGCTCGTAGTGGATGATTCCTTTCCAATCCCACCAAACACACAGCATAACCTTTCGAGGCGTCAATCCTGGCTTTCCGACCATTTGTTGAGCTTCACCACTCTTGCACCATGATCTTTTTCGCACATTATTGTCGTATTTGATCTTTTCGTCTCCTGCTACCATTCGCTTCAGAAATGGTTCGATTTCATTTCGTTTCAGCAAAGAATCGCAGAGGTTAATTCGGTCCATTAAATTTTTCACAGGCAATTCATGTGGTACCCAAACATCGAGTTCTTTTTGTAACCAGCCTTTTTTAAATGGTTCAAAACCGTTTGATGATGAATGTTTAGTGCCTTGGCGATGTCATGGCAGCTTATGTGACGGTCCTGGTCAATCTTTTCCATAATTTCATCGACTTTTTCAACGATAGGTCGACCGGCGCGAGGTGCATCTTTCACATCGAAATTTCCAGAACGGGAGCGAGCGAACCATTGTTGTGCTACACGAACTGATACAGCATCGTCTCCGTAAACTTCACAAATTGCATTCGTGGCTTGGCGTGGCATTCTTCCCGTTTTTATACAAAAATTTCAAAATATAGCGAATTTCTTCATTATTTTTACATTAATTTTTGAACAGCTATAACTTTTTTTCAACTTCTCCGAATTTAAGTTGTCACCTTTCTAACAACATATGATATGACACAATGTGATTGGAAGCAGTGGAGATAGATGACTCTAACGACATCTATTGACAAAATACGAAAAGACTTTTTCGACTACCCAATATTTCTTGCAACATAAATCGAAAACTTTCATATATTAAAAAAAAACAAAACTATTTTTAAAACTTTGTGAAACTTGATTGAAAGATATCAAATTTTATTAACTTTAATTTGATAAATCATTTTTTTTGTGATAGGTTAACTTTCTTTAAGCCAAAAGAAAAAGCCAACAGAATTGGGGTAGTTTGTAGGCTTTTTGCCTGTAAACTATTGTTGTTAAACAAATATTTATTAAAAATACCTTTACTCACACCATCGTGCGTACACTGACAGCATTTAAAACTAAAAGCTCCTAGCTGTCAAGTGTGTCAACTGCGTGCAAATAATCTGTAAAACTCTCAAATATACATACATATGTACTCGTACATACATACACCTACATACTGCAATAGTCGTACTCTAGCTATGGACAAGCAGTTGATTCTGGTATTTTATTATTATCAAATATGCTGTTATTGAAGTCCTTGTTTGTTTGCGATGAGCTGAAGGTTGATGCCAATCAAATGGAGCAAATGAGGGTAAATTGTCAATCGCAGTGTGAAATGAAACAAGGTTATTAAATTACCACTATTGTAGGATTGAGCAAATAAAGCGTGAAGGCAATGAATCCTTGGGCTAAATAAATAGTACCAGTTTATGCACCCAATAGTACTTTCGTTTGACGATTATAAATGATTTGTACATTATCGTGACACGCTTTATACATCAGAATAGCAGGGAACAGGCGAAACACGTCGAATTTCGTGCTAATTATGCGCATGAGGACACAAAGCAAATTTTTGGATTAAAATTTAACTCCTGCCATCACGAACCCACTATATTTGTAATAGTTTTTGTCGCTAATCTTTGCGGGCTGAGCGAATCGTATCGATTCAACAATTACACAATTCGGTAGTGTGAAGAAAAGCAGTTAATAATTCCTTAATACTTAAGCGGTTAGCAGTCAGATGGGAACCTGTGCTGCATATTAACAACGTAATATAAGGTGAAAATACAATACTTGTTTAAAAAGCTTTTCATAAAAAACTCTAGTTAGCAAGTATTAAAGGAAAAAATCAGCACGCTCATCACAAAATCTCAACACCCACACGTACTTGTGTAATCCCTATTGCCACATCATTGCCTGTAAGAGTGTCATAACACAGAGGGAATTTTTTCAAATAAGCAAGCAGATTGTTGCTTTGTAAAAAATGTATGACGATATCTATTAACAGTATATCATTAGACGAACAGGTGGTTTTACTTTTATCTACTTAGGGAGGCATTGTAAATTTAAAACTTTGAAGCCGGCTTTATAGGCAGTTCGGTTTTTTGGATAATGACACTTTTGCAGCAAATAGGCGATATTCGGGTAACATTGCGCTGAAACCATCGAATGCAACGATTACATTATGGTACGCCATTGTTGAAAATATTAATAATCTCATGAAAATCGTTGAATTGGACCAGCATGTGATCACTTACTCTTTGACGAGATTGTCCGGATTGCTACAAAAATTTTTTGAACCATTTGCATGGGGGTAATTATAACGATAATAATTTCATCATCGAAATAGAGTGAAACAATTTTGGTCACTTCTCACTTCACCTAAAATTTTTTATATCAAAATTTAACATATGTAACTGTTCGTCCTAAAAGGATACTAATTTTATGACCGAAAAGACTTATCGAATTTTACACTGAACATCGAATTTGGTGTTGTCTAATCATTATTATATTTATTATTTAAACCTTAATTATTTATTATAGAATATATATATATATATATTTATAATAAATATATGTACGAGGTGTGTTCAAAAAGTATCGCGAATTTTGAATTTTCGCAGGTTACGTATATTCGAATTTCGATTTTTTGTGGCGATATGTTGATACACTCATGTCTCTCACTCATGCCGACGAGTTCGGCCATTTTGAATGTTCAGTTAATTGTTGACAGCTGCTTTGCTTCCACGTGCTTCGGCTCGTCTTCGATTTTTACCTATTCAAAAAGATGGATCAAAGAACCTGTATCAAATTTTGTGTGAAAAACGAAATTAAGTGCGCGGATGCATTCCGAATGTTGACTGTGTCATACGGACAAGCTACTTTGGACCAAAGCAACGTATATCGGTGGTACAAAATATTCTCAGAAAGCCGAGAAGATGTGAACGACGAAAACAGTGGGGGACGCCCGAGCACTTCAACAACAGACGAAAAAATTGATGAAGTGAAGAAAATGATGTTGGCCAATCGTCGAATCACCGTTAGAGAAGTTGCTAAGGACCTAGACATATCGATTGGCTCGTGGCAATTTTTTTTTTTTCAATGATTTGGGCATGAGATGGGTCGCTGCAAGATTCGTACCAAAACTGATCAATTTCGACCAAAAGCAGCATCGCATGAACATTGCTAATGAGATGTTGGACTCTGTCCGCAACGACCCAAATTTGCTCCAGAGGGTCATAACTGGTGACGTATCGTGGGTTTATGGTTATGACGTGGAAACCAAAGCTGAATCATCTCAATGGAAGCTGCCGCATGGACTAAGACCGAAAAAAGCACGCCAAGTTCGGTCGAATGTAAAAGTTTTGCTTACCGTTTTCTTCGATTGCAGTGGCGTTGTGCATCATGAGTTCTTGCCACAGGGTAAAACGGTCAATAGGGAATATTACCTGCAAGTTATGCGCAATTTACGAAAAACAATCCGCCAGAAACGCCCGGATTTGCGGAAGAACAAAAATTGGCTATTGCATCACGATAACACTCCTGCTAACACATCGTTGCTTGTGCGCGACTTTTTGGCCAAAAACAACACACTAATGATGCCATAGCCACCGTATTCCCCAGATCTGGCCCAGGTGACTTTTTCTTTTTCCCGAAACTGAAGAGGCCCTCGAAAGGACAACGCTACGCTACGAGCTGAGCAAAATAAAAAAAATGATTTTTTGAAGTGCTTCGAAGATTGGCACACGTGCATAATATCTCATGTAATCCCCATTTGAAGGGGATAAAATAGATATTAATGAATAAATTAATACGTTTTGAAAAAACACAAAATTCGCGATACTTTTGAACACACCATATCAGAATTTCGGCTTTACAGAAATATTATAACCACTTTCTCCCCTTGAAAATCATAGTACGAATAACCAAAATTCTACCAAACAGTGATCAATTCCAAAACCATAACCATTGCTAAAACTACTTAACAAGTTTAATCATCAGTCTTATATGTATGAATAGCTTTAGGTTTAAAAGACACAACGTAAAATCAACAAATTTTTCTTCTTCATTCTAAATATTGATTTTCTACTACATCCGTAGCATACTTTTAGCTAGTCAACTGATAAATCTATTAAAATTTCGAAGGTGCAAGAAAAAAGAGCTAGCTAGTATTTATTTATCTTGATTCATACACTTGTCATTAATGTAATGCAATTATTTATGTCTACCGTGAAAATATTGTACTTTTTTATTGCAGCTGTTGCCTTTGAATGCACTCCCTTTTTAGTGGCAATAAATCCAAACTAAGTTCATTGAACTTAATTCCTCTTCAAAGGAAAACCGGTATGGACAAAGTGTGCGAGTAGCAGAGCGAATATACATACATAGTTAAAATGCAGTTGTCTTGCTGCTTCCACTCACTACTGCCCAAAAGAAAATACAATTGTTTCCAACAACAAGGACAAGACAGGTGATGCGCATTTTCTCCTTGGAATAAAATAATAAAAAAACATTTATTTCAATCGAAAAAGTTACTTCAGCGACAATAGCGAGCTTTAAATATTTTCAAATCTATAATATAATACCTGAATATCAATTTGGTTTTCGCCGACACCATGGAACTCCCGAACAATGCCACCGAGTGGTTAACTTCATTGTTGATTCTTTCGAGAGAAAAGAGTATTGTTCAGCTGTCTTTTTGGATATCCAACAAGCATTTGACAAAGTTTGGCATACAAATTGAAAAAAAATTTCCCTATAGTTTTGTGCTGCCTCAGTAATGTTAGAAGTAGCCTTTTCTATTTGATTTATTTATTTCATTCTTAGCAAATCATTTATGCTTCACTTCGCGAAAGTCAACAAATTTAATTTACACATTATCGAGTGCCTCTCACCCATGCCCATCACGTAAGAATGTCTAAATTATTTCTGTTCCGTTATAGAATTAGAAAGTTCAAATAGAGATAGACTTCGCTTGGTGTGTTTGATTAACAACAGTTAGCATGAGAAAGAAAGCGATTGCATTAACCAAGAAGATGAAAATATTATTTTATATTTTATGCATATTTTATTTAAGTGTTTTTATTGCCATAAAATGCCTTCAATGCCAATCAATGCCACCTCACAATATACAAAACCTTAAACAACTTAGCATTTACCCCCGTGCGTATACTCGACAATCACTTCTACGCAATGAAGGTAGAGCAAAACAAATAAAATAACTCAATAAACAAAAGGTACACCAATCTATTCTCAATGGCAAGAGCGCTATTTGATTTAGCAAAGAAGTGTGAAAAATTAAAACGTAGCCGATCACGCTGCTGCAATTTAGGGAGGGAGCTTGCTTTCTTTTTCTTCTTAATTGGCGCGATAACCGCTTAGGCGATTTTGGCCGAGTTTAACATGGCGCGCTTTGTTTTGTTTGTCGATTCTTTCTCGTGCTAACCGGCGCCAGTTGGACACACCAAGTTAAGCCAAGTCTTTCTCCACCTGATCTTTCCAACACAGAGGAGGCCTTCTTCTGCTGCCACCAGCTAGTACCGTTTCGAATACTTTCAGAGCCGGAGCGTTTGTATCCATTCGGACGACATGACTCAGCCAGCGTAGCCTATGTCGTCGTAAATCTCATACAGCTCATCGTTCCATCGTTCCAAAAATCTTGCGCAGAATCTTTCTCTCGTACACTCTAAGCGTCGCTTCATCGGATGTTGTCATCGTCCACTCTTCTGCGCCATACGTTAGGACGGGTATGATGAGAGCCTTATAGAGTGTTAGTTTTGTCAAATGGGGACTAACACCCCGTATTACGCACTGGCTCTATACTTCGGTAGTTAGGCCAATCTTAATGTACGGAATACTTGTATGGTGGCCATCTGCTCAAAAGGCGACTTACGCTAAAATCATGAGTAAGGTCCAAAGAACAGCTTTTTTATGCATCTCTGGCGCTCTAAGGACTACTCCAAACAAAGCGCTGGAAGTGCTAATCAACTTACCTGCCCTAAATCTGTTAGGAAAACACGTGGCCGCCGCCTCGGCGCTCAGACTAAAAAGTATGGCGCTATGGAAAGACCGGTGCTTTGGCCGCGCTTCCATTTTGCACTCTCTGAATAGTCATAAACAAGAAATAGACTACTCTATCCCTAGACTCACCTTCGAAAGGCTCTTCAAGACGAGAATACCGTCAAGAAGGGAGTGGCATACAACAAGGCCATGGAGAAGGGTAGAATTAAACTTTTATACAGATGGCTCCAAGCTAGACGATAAGGTTGGCTACGGAGTTTTCTCGAAGGAATTAGGACTGGAACTATCCGTTCGACTACCAGACTACTGGAGCGTCTATCAGGCAGAGGTACTAGCTATAAAAGAAGTGGCTACATACCTAAATACGCACGCCGTAACAAAAACGACTATAAATATATTCTCGGATAGCCAGGCGGCCATCAAATCAATGAATGCGGCTTTACTAAGATCGAAGGTTGCACAGGAATGCCGGGCAGCTCTAAATGATATTAGTGACGTATTCAAGGTCAGCCTTATTTGGGTTCCGGGACATAGAGATATTGAGGGAAACTGTAAAGCAGATGAGCTAGCCAGAAAGGGTACCGCTCTCCAACTGCTGAGTGATAAAGGTACCATTGGAATACCCATGGCCACGAGTAAACTAATAATAAAAAACCACTTTATCCAAGAGGCCAATAGGTCATGGAGAAATGAAGATACGTGTCTAACAGCTAGGCTACTATGGCCGCAAATAAACAAGAAAAGAACAAAGGAACTGCTTAGTCTCTCAAGAGACAATATCTCGAAGGTCGTGGCTTGTTTAACCGGTCATTGGCTATTTGGCAGGCATTCCTCGAGACTAGGAGTTTTCTCCCATGAATATTGCAGAAGCTGCAGAGATGAGGAAGAGGAAGAAACAGTTGAGCACTTCCTTTGCAATTGTCCAGCCCTAGCTAAAATCAGAGCAGGTTGTCTAGGTAAATACTTTTTTAATTCTCTTACAGAACTGTCTGGCGTGGGGTTGGCATCAATACTACGCTTCATAAGAGCCACGAAATGGTTCCACGAAGGAAGATAAATGAGGTTCCCGTGTAACACAGTGGTATCACAACGGACCTGTAAGGTCTAAGTGAGTTGGTCGTGCAGACCGACTACCACCATAACCTAACCTAACCTAGTTTTGTTCTTCGAGACATGACTTTACCTATTTAGTCCAAAGTAGCAAATTGTTGGCAAGAGAGATTCTGAGTTGAATTTCCAGGCTGACATTGTTATAGGTGTTAATGCTGGTTCCTAAATAAACGAAGTCTTTTACAACCTCGATATCATAACTGTCAACAGTGACGTAGGTGCCGATATGCGACTGTTTGTTTGATGACAGCAGATACTTCGTTTTGTCCTCATTCACCACCAAACCGATTCGTTTTGCCTCTTTATCCTTGGGAGCTTATTTTAAGTGTTACAAATATCGATTTTTTTCGAAATTTCTTTTTATTCCTTTTTTTGTTTCAAATGTATGTGTATGTCAACCACATTTTATGAGATATAACACTGAAATAAATCTTTTTGTGTCTTTCAAATATATAATAAAACACATAAACAATTTTGTTGAGCTTAATTAATTTTTACCCTGCCCAAAACGGGAAGAAACACCTTTTTGAAACCTCCTAAAGCTGACGCCCTCTTAAATGAAATAAGCCGGAAATGAAAGCCATAATAATAAAAATCAATGATAAAAGTAAATAGAACAAGAGCACAAGGAAAAGCGATTACGAAGTATTTATATTTTACGTTCGGCATTTGAAAATAATTATTTGTCTGGCACGCGTCTGCGTTCAATTGCATGTTAAAAATCAATAAATAAAGCAGATTTACCATTAAAAATTCTAGGCAGCAAGTGCAGACGAGCTCAGGGATAGCATCATCTTAAGTTCAGATATTTTTAACACTTTGAAAATAAGGTGCAACCAATCTAAAATATTTCAGCTTATTCGTTTATATTTTATATATGTATTATACCCACTCACACACCTTTTTGCACGTGCACCCGGCTGTCAGTACCAGCCCGAAAAATATACATATACTTATATTTTTGTTGCTGCATTCGCTTGTGTTGCGTATTCTGCGTCCTTCGTTGTTGTGGCACCGCTTTACTTCCTTAATTCATCTCACTCTTTTGTTGTTAGTCTTTTATTTACTAAGAATGATTCTTTTTTAATGTCGTCTGTGCAAATTAGCCTTGCGTAGAATTTATATTTTTGCACAGCATGACTTGTTATACTATGCACTAGTGTGTATGCAAACATGTACATATACGTGTACACATGTTTCGTTGCACCTTTTCGATTTTCACGGTTATGCGTTATTTAATAAATATCTGCACTAACTTCAAGGTTTTTTTTATTTGCTTTACTTTAATTCTTGACTTACAATATAGTTATGGGTAGTAATAAATTTTTCCGAATTATTATTTTGCCATATATATATATGTATGTACATATATTTATCTACAACTTTTTTATCTCCCTTTTTTGAATTTTTCCGCTCCTATCATTTCTATACTTCGAAATCCCCTTCAATCAACCATTAGAAAAACACAGTCCTCTTAGAAATTCACATCGTTCAACTGTGGCTTATAATATTTGACTTTCAATGTTTACGCAAGGAAACCCAAAACTAAACTGAATCGTTGGAACTTGCGCGAATGTGGAAAAGCGGTGCCGTCGACATTTTCTAAAATGTTTTAAGCGCCAACTCTTGATGCGTCGGCAAAACAGCAAACAGCAATGCAATTTGCTATTTTGTTTTTATTGAGTATTTTCAATTTGTGTTCTACTGTCATTTATTTTTATTTGTATGTAGCTGTTGTGCTACAGCGTCTGCATGCGTCAGGACATTTTACCCAGTATGAAACCCGCAGTGGGTTTTTATAATTTTTTCGCATGAAGTAAAAGAAACAAAGTACCATAAAATAGCACAAGTTTTGGTGCTTTCTTTTTATTTCCTCATATTTTCAGAAATATGTACTTAGTCTTACTACAAATTCTATGACAAATTTTACAATGCATACAGGGAGAACAAATTTGCAGAAAAAAGTTGCGTTATTTTTGTTTTTGTCTACGCATTGTCTACTGAGTTTGTGATAAATTTCGTTTGTTAACAATGGAATGGGGAGCTGAGAAAATGGCGTTGCAGTGATTGGATTTCATAAGTGTGGTAAAGGTGCAAGTGAGATTTACACATTGCTGAAAAAAGTAATATTTCGAGAATGTTTCTTTACCGCACGATCAATCGTTTGGCCCAAACGTCTGAAGAGGCAAACAGAAAATAAGTGGTCGTCCTCGCGTGGTTCGAACCAGTGCAGCCATAAAAGCCGAAAATCCCCTTAGAAAGCAGAAAAACATGTCCAGGGGAATTAATGTATCGATCAGATCCATATCAAGACTAATTAGAAATGATCTCCATGTGAAAGCCGTCGCTCAACAGGTCATCTTTAGACAACGCGCTTGAAGAAAATTAGACTCGACAGATGCAAGCAGCTTCCTCGGTGGCTCGCGATCAACGGCCATAAAAATATTCTTTTCACAGATGAGAAAATATTCTCTGTTGAAGAAGCTTTTGATAAACAAAACGACAAAATCTATACCAGAACTTCCAAAGAAGGAAAAATGTTTTAACAAGGGTTCAGAGTGACCACCATCCAGTGTCCGTAATGGTTTAGTGGGGACTGTCTTGTAAATGAGTTGCATTTCTTCATTTCTGCAAAAAAGGGTTAAGACCGGGAAAAAAGTGTACCAAGAGGATGTCTTAGAAGGCAGGGTGAAACAGTTGAGCAGTACTATCTTTAATGGAGAGCTTTGGATCTTTCAGCAAGATTCCGCTGCCGCCCACCCTCAGAAAACCAGCCCAAGAAATACCAACGATGGCCTTAGAATGGAATCCTCAAAGGTATAGACGCAGGGAAAGACCAAGAGGATCCTGGCGACGCTGCCTGCACGACGAAATAACTCGCAGCGATCTCACCTGGACTCAATTGAGGCAAAATGCAAGCGGTAGAAATATGTGGAAATCATTAACTTTGGCACTAATAATAATAATAATAAGTAGTATATGTACATATATATGTAGATATAAAACGACAATAGCAAAACTATCATATATCCACAAATTAAAGCAAAGCAAAGCATGTTGCGACAGGTGAAATGCAGGATCCGAAGACCCAACATCGACTCGAATCATTACCTTCACACTTGTCAAATTTCACAAGAAAAATTCGATATTGAAAAGCCACTGGTATTGGCCACTCAACTCTCAATCGTACTCTCAGAGAACACTACTAAACAAGCCGGCATGCGCGAGCAATGGAGCCATATTTCTCGCTTACTCCACCACCAAATAAAAAGACCGAAAACGAAAAAACAACTGATACGACACGGCTGGTATGACGCTGTATCGCAGAGAGAAAAAATGTTGCTTATAGAGCCACGCTACCATTGGACGCAGTGTGAACCTGGTTTTGGGAAAGAAAAAGATACGCGCGAGACGAGCCCGTTATACTGGCCGATAGGAAAAAAGACTGGAAATTATATGAGAAAGTCCGACGGTTTAAAATAATTTTGAAGACCATGACGATTTACTGTAAAAACAAAGATGGCAACCAGGGGACTGACATCCAGAATATGCTGTTAATAGCACAAAGAAGGCGAAGATGTTAATTCTCTTTGATTGATGACGTCGGCATTGCCGCTGATTGTCAAAAAGTATTTCTTTGAAAAAATTAGAGTCGTCTGTCAAAGATCAAAACCAGCCTCGTACTACTTTTTCGCACAAAAGCTTGAATGATATTTAGACATTCATGTTTACGGTTGGAATACAGAAAACTTTACATAGATTAACGAACTAAGATGCAGCAGTTGCGTTAGCATATCAAAGAATTGCATTCAAAAATCGGGCTGGTGATTGCGATACGGAGGAGAGTGAATTACTTCGATTTAAAAAATATCAAAGGGGCAAGACCTAAACAAGAAAATATTCGACCAAAGACAAATTAATGTCAGGCCGCAGTATTTAGCCAGTATTAGTGATCCCTTTATCATTTGTGCAAAGGCTTTCAAATATCTATACCTTTCTACCACATATGTGTACTTTATAGATTTTTGAACATCGGTAATCTCGATATTATCTACTAACAGTTACATACTACAGTGACTAGTGATTGCTGACGGAATACCGGCACAACTTTTCATAAACTAAATACATAGTTCAGTATAGTGACGCAAGTTGGCTTTATCAGATTTAAAAACATTCATCGCCAAACCTGTTTAATAACTGCTGGGTGTTATTGCTACTGTTTGTACCTGTGCGAAAATCAACTGCAACCAACTGCCACAAGGGTAAATATTCACACAAACGATTTACGAAAAGTTTGTGGCAAAGAAGGCAAAGACGTCGGAAAATTGCAGCAAAAACAACATCCATGTAATGATTTTATCCCCAAGAAAATAGCAGCAAGTATTATGATGAAAACAAGCAAGCAAAAATCAAATTCATCAGCATTATTGCTAGATTTCAGCAGGCCAAAAATAGCAGCAGCAGGGGGTGAAATGCGGCGATGTTCACAACGGCTACAATGAACCCATTTTACCTCATATTGACGTCATTATTTAGCACGCCATGCGTTACACGATGGCGTCAATGTGCCAACAACCACAATAACAAGAGTCTAACACAATACACGTCTACCCGTTGCCTCTCTACGGCGACAGCCAGCTGAAAAAGATAGAGTAACTCAAATAGATAACAAGGGTAGGACTGCCAAACGTGCCGGTTTTACGAGGCAATATTCACTGCCAATTTATGTTGGAAAAGTGCCTATTTGTCCTAAAATGGGCAGCTAAAAAAATTAATTGCTGAAAAGGTTAACTTTTTGTCACAATTGGAATTATTTAAATTTTTCGTTGAATTGATAATTTTGATAAGATTTTTAACCCAACCAAAGTTAAACTTGAATCTTCTGATAGTACACTTAATAAATATTAAACCCCAGCTGATTGGATTCTGTTGGTCCTCATCTTGCTGTGTAAATAAAATATTTTTGTGAACAAAGTATATCTTAAAACATACTCGTATTTTCAAGGTCATGTAGCCATAAGTATGTGAGTAGGGAAATTTAATTAACAGTGGCTTTTAATAAATTTTAAATTTTAGCTCAATTAAAGCAGCTTCATCAAAATGTTCCATTTTGTAGGCAAACACATCTGGCACCCTATATAAACGACCTGTCTAACATTAGCATCGCATTGCGTCGTCATCAACAACTGCAACTAGTAGAAATGTGAAAAGAATTTACTTAAAGTAACGTCACAGATAACAGCGCAATTGTCACTAAAGTAACAGTGGGCCGGCAGAAGTATGATGTAGATTAAATAGCGGCTCGCTACTTTTATGGCACAGTACTTAATTTTTCTTTTTTAAGCATATTACGAGAATTCACTGGTATCTATCAAATCAGCTACCCAAGTATATTCCAAACAAATGTTACAAATAGTCAATATTTATTTCCAAAATTTATGTTCTGTGCTTTCGGCAAGTGCTTGTTGAAGGTCCTATTCATCATATAGACTACAAATTTTTTCTGCAAAATTTTCTGGTAATGGAAAATGCCTTTTACTTCAAGATGAATCTACCACCACATCAATACCAATCGTATAAATATTTATTAAATGGTTCCAGCAAGATGACGCAAGAGAGCATACAGGGCATAAAACCATGACTTTATTTGAAAAATCTCAAGAAATGTGGGCTGTAAATTGACTGCCTAGGACATTGGATTTGATTCATTTGGACCACTTTTTCGAGGGTACGTCAAGGCACTGATCATTGCTGATAAACTATGTATGTTGCTCCCATTGATGACTTGGAAGCCAAACTGTTTAACATCCAGACCTTCTTAAAGCCTACTTAATGCTCCTCTAAAAAAGATACATTGTTTTGCCTGGATCTGTCTCGGACTTTCCGTCCAGACGTAGCCCAGACGTTTATGAGTACAATTTCCCAGAAGGGTACTGGTCCATGTAATTTTGAGATCGTATATAATTTCGCTAGATAGTCTGCCTACTCGTTGCCGTTGTGACCTTCATGTCCTGATACCCAGCATACAGTGTTTCTCACTACCAGAATATTGAGGTCAGTGAAACATTTGTCAACGAGTTTAGATCTGGACAAATAGTAACAGCCTCGTTCCGAGTGTGCTTATGTATTTCTTTTTTCCCACACTTGCAAATATACGCTCGAATTTAACTTAAAACGCTTTCTCTCGACAATTTAAGTAAGAGGCTCTGGAAACTCTGACGTGACGCAAACTGTTTGATGTCAAACTCGGAACTATAAATCAAAACTAACCACTTCCCAAAGATATCAAAAATAATTCTTTTAAAATGTAATTTACAAAATCAATGATTTCAATCATTTCTAAATAATATTTCAACATCAATGTGCACAAGTTTCTGCTGTGGCTTGATAATAAAATGGCATTACACAAAAAACAAAATTTACCTGAGTGGAACTATTTTATTCAACTCCAAAAGGGAAACTAATCGGCACCAGGATGCCCCAAGAGATTAGTTGTAAAGTCAATTAATTAATTGTAAGTACATTTTCACTAATAATACGAAACTAATTCCAATCAACTGTAATAGAAGATTGCAAAACTATCAGAAGTAATCAAAAGCACAATAAAAATGTATTAAGTCGATTTGCGAATGTAAAAAATATTGAGTACTGATTTCTGTATAAATTTTAATACTCATTATCAGTTAGTGGAATGAAATGAAATATAAATTATGCAGCTTAACTCCACGCGCATCATTTAGTTTACCCCGGCAAGTGTTTATGTTGTAGCAAATGACGTGTTTTTTGCGCCAAAATGACCCAGAAAACATATTACGGGCACGTTGACTTTTCAATGCATTCGCCGCTAGAATACCACTAACAAACAACGTGAGCCGATGCCTTTTTCAAATTTTTAGGCCAATAACAGACAGATCTACGGGCGAAATGTGAATAACAGTTTATAAAACAACGCCAAAAACTCATATTCTCCTCAAGCTTCGTGTTGATCATACCAGAATAATCTGGTTTCCTTTTCGGCAAATGAGTGTCATCACAGGAGTAAAATTAATGTTTATTCACAACAATCGCCACTACAACGTGAATCAGGTTACGCATAACTTTTTGTCAAAAAAGATTGGCAACAATTAAAAAATAGATTTTTATATTAGATTAAAATTTATTCGAAAACAAAGATTACCTAAATTTATCATAAATTAAATATTACAATATATTTTATTATAAAAACATGAATATTTGAGTCATTTAATAACACATATTTACAAAAAAAAACGTATCGCATTTGTATCAATGTTTACACATTTTCTCCTTGAAAAAAAAATGGAGCGGTTTCCACGTGCGCAGTTCATTTAAACTAAACATTCCCGGTACTTTTTGATCATAGGAAATGTCCGAAATCAAATATTTTTCATTTTTATTTAACTTTAGTTGAGATGCGCTTCAAAAAAATTTGAGCATTTTAGTTATATTAAATATTTTAATATGCAAATTTCTATATATAAATACCTATATTTTTTTTTTTATTTCCAATTTTATTGCAATCTGTTTTAAATTTAAACAATAAGCAATTTATAACACTTAAGCTAATAGGGCGATCTTGAAGAGCGCGAGATAGGTGAAGTCCAAGCTCACCTACAGAATTTGCTCACCTCATGCTCTAGAAATAACGTACTGCAGCATGAAGTAAGAGCCGTGCCATTTCATTATTATTATTATTATTTATTTATTTTTTTTGTTTCTGTTTATATGGTTTGAAGAGGTGTGCCCCGTTCGAGACGCGGTACGTAGCGGAATCATGGCCCTGGCAAGTGCGTTAGGGTGGCTCGACAAACAACTGCTGTATTTGTCACTGAATCGTTTCATCTCTTCCCGTATTTAAGGTATCATCGTTTTGTTGCGTATTAGCTCGTCGCTGGGGTAAATCGAGTCTCCAGTGATTAATCGCAGTGTCTTTGCCTGAAACCTCCCTATGATGTCAATATTCGTTTTCGTTGTTCATCCATAGTTGGATGCAGTAAATCCAAATGGGTTCATTTACGGCTCTGAAGAGAGGTGAGTTTAAAACCGAGCTGTTTGCGTTTGGTCATTATGTGTTTTTACCACGTTAGGCGTCTGTCCAGGTGTATACCCAAATATTTCACGTTATCCGTTGTAGAAACTGCTGATCGCTTTCTCGTTTCAGTGTGAAGGTAACTTGCGTGGACTTTGTTGGGGTTTACCTGTATACGCCATCTATTAAGCTATTTCTGTATATTTTTAATGTTTTCTTGTAGAAAATATGTCGCCAAAATACTGTTGTGACTAGTAGGCATAATGACGGTATCGTCAGCGTAAGTTGCAGTCTCAACCAATTTTGAGAGTAGTAGATCCGCAGAAAATGTTGTGTATAATAGTGGGCCAAGAACACTTCCTTGTGGTACACCTGCAGAGGTCGGGGCTAAATCTGTGATTTCGTCTCCTAGTTTGATTCTGAAATATCTTAAATTTTTTTTATAGGATTGGGAGAAGACTAATTGGTCTGTAAAAAGTAACAGCTTCTAGTGGTTTACCAAGCTTGGAGATAAGGATAATTTCCGCAATTTTGAATTGCGTGATGTATTTTAAGCCTCCGTACGGGAGTTATTTTAGGACTTTGCCGGTTAGAAGGTTATATCCTGGAGCCTTATTTGCTTTGATGACCTAATGATTTTTTCGATTTCCGATATTGTTGTAGGTACAATCGGCAGCGAAAGTTGATAAGGTGCATGAAGATACTCAAATTGTAGGTTTCGTCTACTGGGGATGTGGATGGATGCGGAGTAAATACTGATGTAAGTTGCTTTGCGAACGCCTTAGCTTTGTCAGTTTTTAGAGAACCGCTCAAATTACTTCTTAGTGGAGGAACTGTTGTTGTCGAATGGTCGAAGTTTTTCAGTGCCTTCCATAGGGAATATTCTGTATTTTTGTTTGCAGATAGTCCAGACAGGTGTTTTGAAAATTCGTGATTATTCTTTTCTCGAAGTATGTTTTTGAGAATACGTGCTGCAGCATTGAATTTTTGTTTGTATCTAGAGTGTCGAGTTTCTTTTTTTTGATTAACTGCATTATAGATGAACTTAAACGCTTTTTACCATTGAGGTTAGATGAAGCAGGTGTGCATAGCCAAGATGCTTGTTGAACTGCGTTGTTAAAAAAATCGAAAGCTATTTCTATATCAAGCCCGTTTTTTAAGGGTGGATCTAGGTGCAATGTTTCATCAATTATGGACCGGAATGAAAGCTAATGTGTCTGTATACTGTGCAGAATGGTCGGTTTCTGAACATGGAGAAAATCGGAGCTGAGCCAAACAATTATCGAGAAATGATCTGAGGATAAGACGAGCGAAGACTTTAATACCAAATTGTTACTATCAATCCCTTTTAAAACTATGAAGTCAATCAAATCAAGCAGTTTGTTTAGATCAGCTTGTCATAATGATGGTTCTCCTGTTGTCGCATGTCTATAATGTTCAGATTGGATGGCTCTGCATAATGACAGGCCCTTAGAGTTTGTAGTTCTCGATGCCCAGAACGGGTGTTTGGCATTATAATCTCCCCAGAGGTAACTTATGATCTTGAACGACTATGCTTGTTCCTTGAAGGTAATCAGCTTCAAATTTGTTAAGGACATTGTGTTTAATATTACTCTTAACTATTAGGGTCATACCTCCTCTACATAGCTGTCCCAGTGGGGTAATAGGTTGCATATATGTATGTTGTACCGACTAATTTTGGCCAAGCTTTTGTTTGTGAAGTGCGTCTCGGATACATGCATTATGTCGATTTCATGCACTGCTAGAAAAGTTTTTGTTTCGGGAACGTGGCTAGTAAACTCACTGGTATTCCAAATAGCTATATTAAGGTTCGAACTCATACTGACAACTTAGCGATGAGGGTTGTAAGTAGTGACATCATAGTGCTCTTCTGTTCCAAAACCATTTTCAGCATACATTTTAGTTCGCTGGAGTCATTTTGTTAAGCTGTTGGCAATATATTTCCTGCATTATTGCAAGGAGCTGTTAGTGTCGGTTTCAAGCCACCATTAAATGAAGTGTTGCCAATTACAGTATCTGCATATGATACAGTATGGCACGCTGCTGAGCAATCCACAACTGGTTTTGAAAGCATTTTCCATCACATAACATACACTTAGTTTCGCGCAGCATGCCTTTTATAGGTCACAACGCGGGTTGTGATTGAAATATTTATGGGTAAGTCTGTACCTTTGACATCTTAAACATTGAGCGATTTCACGCTTTGTTTTCTATATTATACATTAGACCGGAGTGAAATACGTAAATTTTTTCAAATCATATCGTAATAGCAGGGAAATGTTGCTACATATCAATACAAATTGAGGAAAAAAAGAAATTTCAAATCGGTTAATATCTTCCGTTCGCGCATTGCATTTAAAATTTACAAATTTTATCCCAAATCTAGCTGATTTACGAAAACTTGTAGAAGTTGTAAATGATTAAAGATCGAGCTCACTTTTTATACATAGCACTTTCAACATTGAATAGTAGATTTTTAATTTACTAATCTATCCATTTCTGTGGTTCTGAGCGATCAACTTTCACCAATTTTACACCAAATCTACTAAGGAAGCCTATGCCAAATGAGGCTTGCGTGGAAACGGCTTACGGCTACTATAACACTTCTGTGCTATAGATCGTCTTGCACTTGGTTACTTGTATTCTATCGTCTTTCTTTTAATTTTGCTTTTGATTCTGGCATACCGATAAACGAAGTGCACAGAAGAGCTAGTACTCTCTGGTCATTACCAGTTCTGCTTTCACTCTTGTCGAACAGCGTTGTTTAGTCAAAAGAATTTCTATTCGATGTTCTTTTAAATTACATAGTTTACACAATTGCTTAACATTAAATCGCTTCAAACATTTTAATCATGTCTCTTACTCGTAAGGACATACACTGCCCATTTTTTGGTGCACCTAAACCACTGCTGTCATCGGTCTTTCCCACTAATACCGACATTATACAATGTTGGCAAGAAATGAGGTACAAAATGACAGTAGAATCTTCTGCTGCCAGTTCTAGTCAGAAGTTAAGCTTCACAGTTATAGCAGATACTGTAGCTCATCAGACTGAGTCCCTTTATTCCAAGGCTTCGTTTCCAATAGTTTCCCACACAAGAGTTGTACAAAAGATCAAATATCTACATGATCGATACTACACTCTTCGTAAATCTTATTCAAGGGACAAAGACACACCTGAGAAGCAAAAGAAGTACAATGATTTTATTGAACAATCTTCAAGTACATTATTTGACATTTCGTCCTGCAAGTGCGAGATGACACTCAATTGCTTTTGTCAAAGAAGCTTTGACAAGTGTATTTGTCCCAGGCCGGTAACTATCAACTGCACATGCCCTGAAGATAGAAAGATACCGCCATTAGAAATCAAATTTCTATATGCTCAAAGATATCTCTGGCAAGGTAAGATTGGGACAGTAGATACCAAAGAAACTCAAAAGCTTACATTAAAGTTGCAGAGAAAAGCTCGTCACTTAAGTCAGACCAACTTATTGATTCTGAAACAGAGATAACTCCGGAAGTTGACAATGATAAAAATGATCCCTATTTTCAGACCCCACGCTCTATTTCCTCTCAGTCAGCAAGTTCAAAAAATGCACAGATGCGCTTATCACTTCCAGCAACGGCTTTAACCAGTGATCGTTTTGGAGTATCTGATAAAGAAAAACCAAAATTAACCATAGATTTAACAAATATTCCATGCCATACGCAAGCTGTGGAGCGTTGCGTAAAACTAGTAACTCAAGCGTCCTCAAAAGTGTATGGGAACGAGAGACGTGATGGGTTTATAAGAGCAACACTCACTTCTCGTACAGTTACGCCTCAATTTGACACTAAATCAGACTTTGCCACTCCCGAATAAATAATTTTTCATCTTTGGTTGGTTGGTTGGGAAGGGAGTGGGTGGAACTCGTAGTACAGTCACCTTCACGCGGTGAGTTCTGAGTCGGCCAAAAAGGGCGGGCCAAGAGCTGTACAAAACTTCTTTAAGACAGTGTGGTTAGTGGGCGCGCTAAGAGGGGAATAATTTATTCTACTTATATACTCAAGAAGACTTATACAAAAATTCAAATAGAGAAACTAATCACCCGCAATTACGTAAATTTATATAAAAAATGGCATTTTCCACTTCTTTTCTAGGGCTGTAGGGGCTTTGATAGAGCGGTAGACGTTTTGCTTTTCAAACTATACCTGATGTTGTAATAGTCTACAAAAAAAAGAACTTTATCTAACATCATTTCCACCTCTTACAATTTTGTTCAATTTATTATAAAATTTGTAAATTTTAAACACAATGCGCGAACGGAAGATATTAACCGATTTGAAATTTCTTTTTTTTTCTTGAATTTGTATTGATATATAGCAACTTTTCCCTGCTATTACGATATGATTTGAAAACATTTTCGTATTTCACTCCGGTCTATTATACATATGTACATATATTAAAACTTAAAATTTAAATCAGCCTTATCGTAAATTCGATGTGAACAAATCATTTCTATAAAATTGTTTATTGTAAAAGGAATAAAATTTCCAAACATAATTTTTATTGCATTATAATTTGTGGTATAATTTGCTCATTTTGAATTGACAATAAATCTGAATATTTATTAAAAACCTTTAAATTCAAATAGTTTGAGTTAGAAAAATTTAGATCTTAACTATTAAACACAAACTTATATACGTACATATAATCCTGCAAGTAAGCAATCTGAAACAATTTCTTTCTTCCTGCGACAATCGTGTCCTGATAAAAAGGTTAGAGGGCAAACTGCTGATAACGGACCTAAAATTTTTGACATTTTCTACCCTGGTACTAAATTGGTTGTCACTACCAAACATACACATTCTGTTTAAACAAGGCCTTTAGGGAAAGAAAAGGCGCACGAATTTGGTACCGAGGGTCTGAAACATATGTATGTATACCGAAATGTTCGGATTGACTAGAGGAATCGAATGTGCACACGACACCTAAAGTGAAAATTGAGATACTTGAACGAAGCTTGATACATTTATTACTCTTGGCCCAAAGTGTATTGGTATTAAAAACAAAAAAAAATGTTTTTTTGGGAAAATGGCAGGGCACCACCTAAACAAAGAAACAAAGTTTTTTTTAAGGCACGTAAATAGCGTGAAATAGGCATGTACTCTTAACCCTACGGTAGTCGGGCTTTTTCTCAACTTGAAATTATTTTAAAAGGGCAAAGTGAAACAAACTAGACGAAAAAATAACATTTCAACTTTGGTTTAAGCAGAAACTTGGAAAAACTTTGGTAAACATTCTTCAATTTAAATAACTTCACGCGGACGACAGGGTTAAAAGGGATTTTGTTATTTTTTCAATAATAAATAGTAGGCTAAAGCAAAAGCACATCGAACAGGTAGTATTAATCCAATAGCGAGTTACATTTATTTTCCATTCATTTAGTCTCAAAACTGTTAAATTTTGTTTCAATTTGTCTAAACTGTCAATCTTTGTTAATAGAATAGCAAACATTAAAAATGCATTGTTCTTGTTGGTCAATGTTCCTTGGATAAACCATTTCCGCCAGCTTTTGGTTAAAAAACTCTTGCTTCTTCTATAAATGCTACAGGAAGCAGAAATTTTTTACAAATATAAATTAATTAAGAAACAATTTGTATTCTTATCGAATGAATAAAAATTATTTCATTATTAAAAGTATTAAAAGCTTTTAATCCAAAATAAGAAACAATTAAATGGAGGAAATACTTAATTGTAGTAAGAGAAATTTATATATCCCTAACAGATTCCACTTTTCACAAACACTGTTAATCAAAAATCTTTTTCTCCTATGAAACTTGAATAAAGTTAAAATTTAAATAAAATCATATATGTTAACAAGTCTTATAATTAAAGAAATAAACTACAGTTAGTCCAATTTAACATAATGAGATTTCATAAATACTTTTAACCGAAATAAATAAATAAAACGCTTGCAAACCCAACCTAAGAGTATAAATTAAAGCTGTAGCACATGCCTTTAAGCTTACAAACTATATTGCGACAAATTAAAGCACAAAAAAATAAAAATAAAATCACCGCAAACTATTCTCCTTCCTTCACAAAAGTCTTGTTAAATACATATATGGTTTGATATAGGATATTACATATTGATAGGAAGCAAATATTTTCCTCAAGTCCTTTTGAATGATTAACTAATAAAAATAATATTTGAATAATTAAAGGGAACCAAGAAAATAAACTGTCACTCTCACATGCTTGCTTACATTAACTATGTATATACATTCATTAAATATTCCTATTAAAATATAATAGTAATAGTAGTCATATATTCTTAAAGTAACATTTGAGACTGTTTCTTAAAGCACAGAGATTCCAGTGTTTAGTTCATCATTGTCTGTATTCCTTACATTAATTCTGCACTATAATCATGGCCGCATGCCGAGCAGCTTCGTCTATCCAAACCTGTAATTTGTTGCGAATTAAATTGAGTATTTGTTAAATTTTTATATTGTACAGAGTGATCCATTGAATTATCGATTTTTGATATGGCTTATCTGTGATGTGTTAAAAATTTTATTTAAAGCTAGACATTTGGGTGGCTTGTCGTCTCTCGTTTGAACACAATTGGGAAATGTTAAAAACATATTTCCAAACTGATGATGAGTCAAAAAATTATCTTTTAAGGTGAAGCTTATGTCTACCTAACAAACAGAATTGTTGCATTTGGTGTCGGAAAACCCCCAACGAGTAACTCCTTGGCGTGGATTTCGGTTGGACGACATTACTGGCCTATTTTTTTGTTTGTTCAAAAACAAGTTAGAAGCCGCAGTCACAGTCAATAGTGGCGCGCTATCGCGCCTTTGTTTTGTTCAAACAAATTGAAGAGAATGACATAAATAACATATTTTTCAGCAGGGACGTGTTACATTCCTCACAGCCAGCCCTACACTTGATATTTTGCACACTGCCTTCGGGAATTAAATAACGAGCCTTAAGGGGATGAAGTCAATATATATTTTTCAAAATTGGCATACAGTTTATACATTAAAATAATATAAATTTTTTTTTTTTATTTCAATGGGGAAAAATGGTTTAAGAGGCCGAAATTTTGGTGTTCTTCGTGAATTTTTTGAACAAGGAAGGAATAATCAGAAATTGTTTAAAATTGGAGGGTATTTTACTCATATTTTTAAGTACACTTTAAAATTCTTTCGAACCATTTCCGCCGAAAATAGTGGCGTTAGAGCGTGTTGTCCATGGACAATCGCCATCCGAGTATCTCGCTGGTGGGCATTCCTGAAGTTGCAATTTTTCTCCGTAATCAACAACATTTTTTTTTTTTCGTTATCAACATGTTTCCTAAGAATATGAACCTAATTGTGATAAAATAATATTGAAAATTGCATGTCTTTGAGGCGCTTGAACACAATGTAATTTTTTCATACCATATTTTTTCATCTATTTTGCTTAAAAAAAATATTTTTAAGGGTAATATAATCCCAGAATTAGGTTCATATGAATAAGGATTGAATAAAGAATAATCCGAAAAAAATGTATAACGATTGGTAGATAACTTTTTAAGCTAGAGTGCCCACCAGTTGAAAAAAAGTAATTTCGAGAAAAACGCCGTTCTAACTAACGCTCGATACGGTTCGGAACCGACGGGCAGTCACTTAAGTGCTCATAGAATCGGGAATAATGCGAATTTCGCTTTAAAATTTTTACCAGATATTCTTGAGTAGTTATACTAACAATTTATGCAATAAAAAAAGTCGATTTCTTGATAAGTCTAAACTGGAAGGTCGCAGCGGGGTTTTTTAATTGTAGCATCGGCGTCAGTGACCTGAATACAAAAAACCAAAATTTGTTTTGTTTATTAATGTTATAATTTCTGCATAAATTAAAAAAAAATTGAAAAAAAAAATTCGCGGAATAAAATGAATTTTTGGAGCGAATTTTCCTACTGTTTTTGCTCTGAAAAAATTATTTTTATAATATCATAAAAAAGATGTTTGCAAAAATTTCAGGGAGAACGATCAATAACTTTTCGAGTTATCGTGTACGCCAATGCTAAAAATATAGTTTTAAGAAAAACGCTTCTAAAGTTTGAATACAACGTAAATATACCTTTCGCAGCGCTCGAACGCAAAGAATAGAGTGGTCACGGTTGACGATCTATAATATAAGAAATACTTAAATTTACGTTCTAAAATTTTTTTGACATATTCTTAAAGGATTTATTAACATTTTATGAAAAAAAAAATGTTTTTTCCAAAATTTTACAGGTATCTGTCCCCTTAAACGGTGCTGTCAGTTTGCCACTAGGAGCAATTCGACTCCATTCGACTATTATTTTTGAGGCGCTTTTAAGTATAAATATTAAGCCAATCAATCAGATACGATTCAAAAGCTGAAACATTAAATCGACGTTATCACTAATGAGATAAGTGTCAAAAAACAGAATGAGCCACGGTAAAGTCACCCGTAGAAATCATTTGAATATAAATTATGTTCCAAGGTTTACTCTCTCTCTAATTAAAACCAAAATCATAGAAAAATGTTCACGTGTATTTTATTTATAGCCGAATTAAATTCCAAAAGCTAGATGGACCACCCTGTATATACTTATACATACATATATATTTGCTGCTGCCAATGTCAAATATTTTCATATATAAATTAAACTCACCCAAACGCGCACGCTCCGCTTCTTTGTTAATGATAATTTCATTGGTGAGATACACTTCGCGACGTATCTGATCGCGAAGCTCAACGCTCATATCTGGTATACACCATCGCACCAAAATCATAACAAGTGCAACAAAATTCTGCAAGAAAAATTTGAAAAATCGTGATAGAAGTTAACGACCTAATGAACTCAATAGAAATAAATAATAAAACATGAAAAAAATGATTTAAAGTGAAAGTGGCTTTAAAGTTGACAAAGAGTGTGTCGATTCTAGATATTATTAACCAAACTAAAAGATATTTTGTATATAAAATTCGTTTGACGCGCTTGATTCTTGAAGTAGAGACGCGTTTTCGAATGTTCATTCAGATCACCGCGGCGAGAAATGAACGATATTTTTCGGCATTTTAATGATAATGAATTCTAGGCCTACCGTTAGATGAGCTTGGTTGGATGAGAGGTTTTGCATCACACTGACGGGGAAAACAACAACAACAATTTTTATTAGAATTATGTCTACAAACCTCTTTTCTTTGCAGCCATATTTTTTATTTAGTTTTTACTTTTACGTTTCTCCTTGCATTTGCAATAATTATAATAGATATCGCAGAAAACACAGGGTTGTACAGCAAAACTTACTATATATAATATTTATAATCTCGGATTTCAGGAGAGCAATTTTGTATGGGAAATATTGCTTTTTAAATACGGATTGGGAGTTAAGCTCGATAATCTAGTTATCTGTAAACCCATTATTATTAATCGAAATGTTAAAGTTTGGTCTACTTGGCGGTTTTTTGCATACAGTTTATTTTGTTGTACTACCTTACAGTGATATCTATTGTTTAAAAGGAACATACTCGTATATAATTTAAGAGCTCGTATATGACATTTTTTTATGTTATGATGTGGATATTTATTTTATAAAAATGCTGGACCAAACATCAGTGATTCTAATGCTATTCAAAAATTTGCTTTCCATACTCTTTAAACTGAAGATATTCTTAAAACACAATGTATGAAAATTTTTTTGGTGAATTTAATGTGCTGTTATGAATACTATAATCTGCGCTATCAATTTTAAATCAGTTCTTGGTGATTTTAAAGCAATAAACTCAGCTTTGCATTACCCACTTATTTCTTCAATCCGAACTTACTTGAAGCCATACAAAAATGCGGCTTTAGCATAAAAATCATTTAACACAAAAATAAGTGCATTGAAATAGAACTATGCCATCTTATGTGTTTCGTTGAATCTTTATGATAGTAAAGATATTAAATTTAGGTGCTAACTGCTGCACACTTGAAAGCGAGGTGGGCATTTCCTGGCGTACTATTAATTACGGCATATATAACAGCATATTAGTAGATTTACCGCTATTTTAAAAACCTTATCATGTGGATACAAGCAAAATGTTGAAGCTTCTGAGTAGGGCATAATTTAAACTGTGGTTCCACGTGCCGAGTTCAGTTCATAGAACTTTAATTCATGAGATATGTTATCTGAAGAAGCCTTAAAAGCATACAAGGACTTCAGAGAACGTTACACTAGAAAATGTGGAAAGCAAAATGGTGCGAAACAGAGGGGTTTTTTTGACATTTCGCTCGAAAGCATGATCGCTCCAAACAGCGTATTTGTGTATAGCTTATAACGCACTGCGTCCTCTCTTGTCGCAAATGCCACGTCGTAATGGTTTTTCGATGCGTTCTGGATTACAGCCGTTATAATTCTGATAGTAATAAAAAGAGGTTACCCATACACGTCGGTCGCAAGTAAGATCTCGCATTTAAATGTCCGATCTAGAGCTGATCCATATGATTTACATCCGCCGTATATAGACGGCCGCCGTAGCCGAATGCGTTGGTACGTGTCTACCATTCGGAATTCAGAGAGAACAAAGGTTCGAATCTCGGTGAAAGACCAAAATGAAGAATAAAAATAATGAAGATTATTCACAAATAGGAGGAATAGTTCGGTAAAACACCTAAAAAATGTGTATATACAAGCTGAAGTCCAAAATAAACAACACTGACGTCATAAAAATGTTTTAGATGGCGCCATCTTTTTAATGAGTTAGTGCGTTGGAAGTTACATCTCTAGCTGACTTTCAACTAGGTGACATTCGGTTCAGTGGAAGCGAAGTTGTTGCATCTAAAGTGTGTCCTCGGTACAAAAATATGTTTCGAACAAAGAGCTAATATCAAATTTTGTTATAAAGTCGGTTAAACATTTACCGAAACATTTGAATTGATGAAAAAAGTTAATGGCGATGATTTTCTATCTCGTGTCAGAGTTAATGAATTGTTTATACGTTTCAGAGAAGGTTGTGAGGACATAAATGACAAGGACATCCAAAATAACCGAAATCATCGTTGAAATTCATGGAATCGGAACGAAATATCTCCAAAACATCGATTTATCGCAATTTAACTGATCATTTGGGCTCACGAAAGGTCTGTGCACGTTTCATTCCGCACAAGTTACCTAAAGACCAAAAATTGCTCAGAATTCAACATTCGAAAGACCTCATTAAAGAGGCGAGAAAATACGAGAACTTTCTTTACAACATTGTAACTGGTGATGAAACGTGGTGTTTCCATCATGAACCTGAAACTAAGCGTCAAAGTGCCGAATAGAAGGCCCCAGACGAACCACCGCCCAAAAAATCGCGTTTGGAGAAATCAATTCAATACTCATTTGTTTTTACGTTTCCAAGGGAATTGTAGACAAGGAGTTTGTGCTAAGGGGCTAAACCGGCAATGCAATTTTATATCTTGGATTTTTGAAGCGTTTGTTGCATCGCATTCGTCGAATTCGCCCTGAATACCGCGAAGGAGGTATTGCATGGTAATGCACCATCTCATCGATCCACTCTTGTGACTAATTTTTTGCCTACAAATCGCATTTCAACCATCAATCACTCACCGTATTCGCCCGATATGGATCCCTATGACTTCTACCTATTCGGAAAATTGGGTTTGGCTATGAAAGAAAAACGTTTTGCGTCCGTAGAGACAATCCGAAAGGTTTGTACCGACATCCTGATAATGAACTGAAACACTCTTTCAAAAAGCTTTTAGATCGCGCAAAACGGTGTATCGAAGCCAGAGGAGATTATTTTGAATAAAAAAATTCGAAGTTATCAGAACAGAGCTCCTGTCGTTTCTATTTTAGCTCAGTCTTTTTTATTTTAGACTTCACCTTATATACATATATATGAGGTGTGATTATGCATGCTTCTCACAACTTTTCAACAATTTTAAAGTAACAGATAAAAATCTGTTGAGTGCATTTTGCTGATGTTTCATTACCGGGAAATTCTAAAACTTAAGTAGTGCACTAGCCTGCCATCCCAGAGGTTGTGGGTCCGAATCCCACATAAAGCACGGTCCTCGCACTTTTCCAAATTTATCTACTTTCCCTGTTTCTAAACCAAACAAAAAAAAACAATAAAAATCCTCCGACTCCATTCCTCAACCCCAAAAACTAATCCTTTCCATACTTACTCCCGCACAAGTCTGCGCATTAATCAGCATCAGCAAGAAGAAGAGGGCGACCGCGGTAATAGCGTACACACGAAATTCAGCGAAGTCCTCAACCATCTGTGCGATCCTTCTGCCAGAAAAATGTGACACACTGATGGCGCTCCAAGCAGTAAGAAGGTGTTGTTCCTAAGCAACGACAGGTGGGCATTCCCACTACTTAGGACTGGTAGCGGCAGGCTAATCACCTACCCTGTCAGAAATCAAAACAGATTAACGAAACCAACGCAAGACTGAGACTCGTTTAGGCCCTATGCTCCCGAGAGGAGTGAACAAGGAAAAAAAATTTATATTTTGTTACAAAACTTTCAGTTAAATGGCAATTCAATAAACTATATTTTTTTATATTTTTACAGATTTCATGCAAACATTGTAAAAAAACAATATTATTATATTAATTAGTATATGAAAATTCTACTGATTTCTATATATGATTGTATGCGATAATCCGCTTTAAACTTCCTAAAGCTGTGCGAAATATGCATAATCAGAACTTTAAGTATGTTTTTGTCGTTTTCGGTTACCTCCCCTGAAATTTGCTGAAAAATATTTTCGTAGAACATTTTAGTCAGCCTTGTTTAAATATCTTGTTTAAAAGAACTTTAAGGACTTGGGGTTAAAATGTTCCAAAATAATTATTCTCCTGAAATTGAAATTGGCAACAATATTTCTTTCAGAACACACTTTTACGTATTACAAAAAGATTTCTATGACCAAATTTTGGAAACTTTGACTCATTAAAAAACAGCTGATTATAACTTTGTTTTGCAAAATTATCCACTCATTTTTACTCAATTACATGGTCGCTTTTATTATTCTATTGTATATATAAAAAGAAACCACAAACTTTTGATAATTACGAAATTTTCAAACTGAAACATGTAGAATTTAATAGATTAACATTTTATAATTGTAATAATTATATTTTGTTAATTTGTATGATTTTTTTTTTATTTATTGCTTTTTTTTATTTTGCATAATTTTAATTCAATGTTACAGTGGGTACATTTTTTTAACTAAAATGTTAAGCCAAGTTTTTGATGTTCATCGCAGAAAGAAATGGGGTCATGTGCTAGGCGTGAAGACGTAAAAGTGCACTGAAATTCATTGCACTAAGGGTTGATTTTTCGATGGAATAAATTCAAGCATTTAATAACTTTATAAAAAATTTATTTTATTTATTTATTTAATTTAACGAATAACCGTTTATTTAAAATTGTTGCAGTAAAAATTGTACTGCGTTTATCAAAAACGTTGGCAAAATATATACGAAATTTCAAATATCTTTAATTTCACTTTTTTCTTATCTTGAATTCTGCCTTCAACTGTTATTAAGGCCACTGTCTAGTGGACAGAGGTGCTTCAAAAGAGGGTTGGACAGCATGCATGCGAAACAAACATTGTGATTTGTTATGAAAAGCAAAATAATATATGGTAGATCGATCTTCTTTTCTTCTTTTGTTCTGGTGGTGTTTAAATGCTGGGAATTTAGAATTCACTCTTTGCAACTACAAATATAAACAAAACCGCCTGCATAATCTAAATGACCTCGACTTGGCGAAGAATTTCAACTCTTAACTGAACTAAGAAATTATCTCTTAACTACCAACTTAACTTTTCTGAGCTGAAATAGGGAAAAATGTTTGGTTAATTTGTAAAAAATCCTATAAAATAATGGAAAATATTACACTATATACTATAATTCGGATTAAAGTAGATAAAAATTGTGTCAATTCAAAAAATCTAAGGCCTATTACTACTATTATCATTGTTGGGGATAATGCACTGCGACCTCCAACCTCAATATCTAGTTATGTGCTATGCCCCTTCAAAGAATTTTTTGTATTTGAACTTCCGAGAGCAACTTTAGTATGGAACCCAAGTGCTTGGAATTCATCGTGTCGTTTGTCACCCACCTAATAGTCACCTAGGATTATTTTCCGATTATTCCCCAGTACAGGACTATGCTCAAATTATATAAAAACCGTTAAACACTGTGTGACAACATAAGGAGGAACGCAGGAATACCGTTGATCCAATAGTGTAAAGGAACTATATATAACATATAGGAGATGGAGACAACAAATTATTATTTTTTAGTTCTTCAGAGTACTATGCTGCTACCATACATTGGAGATATATGCCGTTTAGACAGGTATTTCAGCTAGATAATGGTCGTTGACGCACAGCAAAGTACAAAGGAATTATTTGACTCTATTAACATTACTGTATTGAACAGAGTCAAAACTCTTGGATCTAAATCGTATTGAAGAGGAATGCAGTGGAAACGTCTATAAGAAGCGTCAGTAAAACTTACTTCACTTCACTGCCGATAGGGGGTAGGATAGTGGAGAATACTGAGGATTTTCAAGGTACTTAGATTAAAAAGGTGAAATAGTACTAGAGAAAAATGACTACACAACAACAAATTGCCTCGGGCAAATGTTTAACCTTTGAAGAAGATCAGCCCATGACTAACATTATTTTGCACAAGAGTAAATAGTTCCATTTGCAACCCTTAGCAACGAGACAGATTGCCTAGCGAGATTACAAACGAAACATTCCCATGGCAGCCGGATCTATGTACGTTACCGGAATGACTCGGGTTTTCCCCGACCAAGGGCTGCCGGCACAGTAAACAAGCCCTGTCTAGTAAACCGTTTATCATCACAAACGAAACATACTTATGTTTGTGCATTTGTGTTGACGAAGTTTGGATGAGCTTTTAATAGCAAAACTGTTTTAAATGTTAATATTGGAGTTTATTATTTACCAACTAATCGCAATGAATTGGAAGGAGGAAGTATGTTTTCACTTACATCATTTTCGCTTATGGGTGTCGTCATTTTTAAAAAATTAAATTGTAGCGGTTACAAATGTTTCACATTCTTTTGAAAGTCATATATGTCATTATAGTGCGTTCATAAGGTCTGTGAATAAATAATTCCGAACTTTTTCTAGGAGGAAAAGTCCAAATCTTGGTATAATGAAAAAATTTCAAAAATTCTATATTTTATATCTCATAAAAGATAATAGGGCCTACCACAATTTCAAGAAACCAATAACTCACTCTTTTAATGGTAAATATTTCGTCAGCAAACCACAAATACGAACTCAACCCCCAATTCAGTCGCCGCCACTAAACTGCTGCAGCACATAAACTTACTCTCGCCCAACGCCAGCCCCTTAAGTGGCCCTGCATCGAAGTGTGTCAGATCATTAAACTTTTGCACTTTCACTACGTCTAACAATTCTGCCGCCCCAGCTGCCGTCGCGAACGGTCACAAATCACTCAACAAAGCAAAACCGGCAATTGTCATGCATAAAGCGGCCTAAACTCAATAAAATTAGCTATCTGCAGCATACCCACCCAAAGACTCATGGGTCGAACCTAATGCAAATGCAAATGCGATTCTTTAATTTAGTGCAATTGGTAACGTCAAAGCATCAGCAACGCGTCAAATTCGATAAATACTGAAAAAATTTAAATGGAATTGAAAATTTGAAAAAAAAAAATAAATAAAAGTGGATTGCCTCAAATCAGTGTTTGAGATTCGTTCGTATACTTTTGCGCCGGACTTTGAAGAAACTGCAGCCTCTCCCCCGCCGCCGTCCAAAATCACCACATCCACGATGAAACGTTTCAATTGTTTTAGTTTACGTTCATTTGGATTTGTTGTAGCCGGCTTTGATATCATTGTAGCTCTATGTACGCTGGCACTTTGCTCCTGGTATCTGTGGACCGATATTGTTCATGTATTTTATTGGCCTCAGGACGAGGTGAAAATATTAAGTCCGCTAAGTAATTTCATTGCAACAATGGGTGAGTTTTTGCATGGAGGAAGTAAGAATGGAGTGAAAGTGATGAGGGTTATGGAAATGAGTAAAAATATTTTTCTAAAAATAAATATTAGTTCAGAAAGTGTTTTTATTACGGCGTCGTATCCGAATGGGTTTGTGCGTGACTACTATTCGGAGGTGCACAATTTCGAATCTCCGCCCATGAAACACCAAATAATAGAAACATTTTTTTCTAATAGCGGTCGCCCCTCGGCAGATAATGGCAAAACTCCCCTCACAAAAAAAAAATGTAGCTCCCCCTATTTGTGGAACAATATCCACATGACAAATAGGAGGAGGAGCTCAACCAAACACCCAATAAAGGCTGTAAGCGGAAATTATAAACAAGTAATATATCTATTCTATATATACTCTAATAGTTTTTTTTTATTAAAATATATTTTGACTCAGACATTTGTTTTCGTTCCTTTTTATCTTTTTTTTTTTAATTTAAAAAAAGATGCTATGGGAGTGAGATCAGACATGACAAATATTCGCTTTTCTGATATTCTTTTTCTTTCGCCTATGATCTCTCGAATATTTTGAGAAAGTTATTTCAAACGTTAAGGTGCAGTGAGAGAATAGATCAGATATCCCTTTGTTCTACAGTATCTTAGGGAAATTATTCAGAAAAACTAAATGCCGCTTATAGGTAAAACAGTAGATATGAAAGTGATCGTAGAAAGTACCATGCAGAAATGACAAGAAGCTCTGCTTTTAAGCTTAGATCGCATATTCTCTTATCATACGATTCTTCAAATCATTTATAGGAAATTCCTAAGAATGTTTAGGATACATTTTTTAAATCAATATTTCACCTGGCAGATACCAACTTGTGGTCGTCGTAATGTTGTTCTCAAATGGAGGGACCTACAGTTTTACGCTGCCAGATAGTTTTTTATGAAGAGCTTTTTCATAGTAGAAATACAATAGGAGGTTCGTCATCGTCTTCCGAAAGGGCGATCGCTATTAGAAAAAAACATTTTCTCTCATTTTTGTAGTTCGCGCCCACAGGGGGTTTCGAACCCGTGGCACTACCGAATGGTAGTTACACATCAACACATTCGGTTACGGGGATCACCGTAATATACCTTGTAATAATTAAGGTCGCTGGTCTTTAGAAAAGATTTAAGTATGTATTTCAAAAATATTTAAATACTTAGGCATGATTACTAAAATAAGGATAGTATTAAAATGAAAGCGTCAAAAGGTTAAAAATGGGTTTTGGCATTGAAAATAAATTCAATTTTTTCGATTTCAATACCAAACAATAGCACTCTTATTTATTCTTGACTTTTTTTTCATACTGATTCATATTTATTCAAAGCATTTGAATGGAATTAATAAAAAGTACTTAAAATTTTTTAGAAAAACAAGAACTAAAGCAACAAAAAGAAATAAAACACTATTTCGACACTGTCAAGAAAATTTTTTCCCAATAATCTTCTGGTTCGGAAATGTGGTTAAAAGCAAAAGACAGGTATTTTCTACATTTTGTGCATACAACAATGGTTTCTTGCGTGCTTATCTCGATGAATATTTGTGGTACAGTATGGCTTGACGCACTGCTTCATGAGAGGCAACAATACCACACTCCTCGTTAAGCTGCTTTGCAAGGAAATTCTCGGGTTTTGATCAAATTCTCGGATCAAGCGTTCTGCACGACCAGGCAGCCGGTTCTACCTTACCGTAATGACTCGGTTTTTTCCCGAACAAGGGCTGCCGCCCCAGTAAACTAGCCCTATCTAATATACTGTATCTCACCTTAAATCTATCGTCACAGGAGCAATTCTACGCAGCATGTCTGCTCCAAATACTTCTCTTGAGGGCTGGTATCGAACCCAACCGTGGACCACAAGTATTCTATTGCTGCATTTGCCACAAACGGCTCCAGGCTTTAAGACACATAGGGAGTGGTCCACACGGTTTGTGGCCACGTGCTGCTCCCGCCACCAAGCGGCCCTTGCCTCAGCGGCTTCCGCGTCAAATGTGTCGGCATTTCAAACTGCCGTCACTAATTAAACCTTAACGGTTAGGAGCCCACCGGTGCAGCACGACTCCCTATCTGACTCACAATCCTCCTGCTCCAATCCCAGTACGGGGACAAACCAGCAGCTCTTGTTTCCCCGTACAGTCTGTTTCGTGTGTCGACCGGGACCTGACATCAGCCAAGTGCAATTCTTGCAATAGCTGGTGCCACTTTCGGAAGTGCTCTGGCCTGCGCACCACCCGTAAGTGGACACGCGACTTCGTTGCTCCCTGCTGCAGAGCTCTGCACCCGCAACCGCCCCCTGTGGCGTGGCCACCCGTCAACATCAGGCCGCAACAACCGCTGCAGAACGCACAGCCGGACCAACGAAGACAACCTCACGCGTCCCTCACTCCCCGAGTTACGACAATACTCCCGAGGAGCTTCAAGATCCTTAAACTGAACTGCAACGGACTCATGAGCAAGATAGACGATGTAGTGGACTTCATGAGCCGTCATGGAATTAAGATAGCTGCGGTCCAAGAGACAAAACTGCACGCTAGCTCCTCCCTGATCACCAGGGATGGCTACAACGTGCACAGAGAGGATCGCGAGCAAGACAACGGTGGAGGCCTAGCGTTCATAGTCCACCACGCAGAGTAGTATGGTCTCACCGATGAAGACATCGACCGCAGGGACTGCACCGTAGAATGCCAAGGTATAGCTGTCCTGTCAGGCGATGCCGAGCTCGAAATTTTTAATATATATTATATAAATAATATCTGTCACCTGCTGTCCGGCAGGATATCACCCTGATATAGGTGCGCTCATTAGAGATGAAAACCGATATTAGGTGACTTTAAGGCGCATCACGATCCTTGGCATTAAAGCCTACCAAACGATCGTAGGCAAATTGGCAAAGCAGGGTAGTGGGCACTTGTAGCAACTCGCCTGACGTTACAATTGCTAGCGCCGGTCTGATAAATAGCATAACCTGGCGACCTATGCTATCGCTTACATCCGACCACTTGCCCTTTATCGGTCATACCTTAACTTTAACAAAGCTAATTGGGCCAGATTGGCGGAGTTTACCGAGGACACCTTCGCTGCTCTCCCCATCCCCACCGAGGTACGCGTAAGCGAACGCGCATTCCCCAAGGAGCTCACAGCTGCTGCGGCTCGCTTCATCTCCGCTGGAAGGATCCGGTACATACGTCTCAGTTTCCCAGCTGAAGTAGCCGTTCTAGAAAACGAGCGTGCCCACCTACGTTAGGCCCGGGGATCTCCGCATTAAGGATCTCAATTTGGAGATCCGGCAACTGATCATCCAACATAAGCGGACTAAATGGGAAGAACACTTGAAGTCCTGCAACTTCACCTCTGGTGTGAGTAAGCTCTAGTCCCCCGTAAGATCCCCGTCGAACCCGACGAAGCACTACGACAAGGATATCACCTTTAACGATTGTGCTTCGTAGGACTCGAAGAGATGCGCGAGCTATTTTAGCCCGCATTTCATACTGCATCCTCCGGCCAACATATCCAAGCGTAGTGCCACCTGACGGCTGCAAAAACAGACGAATAATAGTGCACTCCAGTGATGAGGTTCAGAGCACCATCAACAAAATTAAATCATCTGAAGCCATTGGCCCTGATGCACTAAACATGCTGATGTTGAAAAAGCTGGGTCCATTGGAAGTACCTCACAAGGGTTTTCAATATGTCTATGGCCACTCTCATAATTCCTGACAAATTGAAATCAAGGAGAGTGGTCCCACTACTGAAACCTGGGAAACCCACCAACCAAAGAGATTCTTATCGGCCGATAACTCTCCTTTTGCCAGTAGTGAAGACTCTTGAAGCCCTTCTACTCCCACTCTACACGAAACACCTGACCCCAACCTCACACCAGCATGGCTTCCGAAGAGTCCACGGTACCACCATAGCACTCACCGTTATTAACCCTCAGATAAACCGCGGTCTCAACCAAAACCGCCCCTGCGAGAAGAGTGTCCTGGTAGTGTTGAACCTAAAAAAGGCTTTCGACACAGTCAGCCACTCCACACTACTACAGTCGACACTCCCACCAGGGCTGAAGAGGTGGACAGCAAACTACCTGAGTGGTCGTCAATCGTCGGTGCTATTTCGAGACCAAATCTCCAAACAGAGGAAAATAAAGCAAGGAGTTCGCAGGGTAGTGTCCTTTCACCCTTGTTTTTTAATTTATATATCTCAAAACTCCCTCAGCCACCAGAGGGAGTCTCCATGGTCTCCTACGCCGACAACTGCACGATAATGGCGTCGGGCAATGGCATTGATGGCCTGTGCGCCAAGATAAACGACTGCCTAGCCTACGTTTCTCGCTTCTTCACTGTGAGGAAACTATAACTTTCCCCCACGAAGTCCACGCGACCCTCTTCACCACCTGGACAAAGGACCAATTCCGACTGTTAACAACCCCAAAATCTTGGGAGTTACCTTCGAAAGTTTGCTCTCCTTCTCAGCGCATACAACCGCTATTGCTACTAAAATTCAAAATCGCAACAAGGTCCTCAAATTGCTTGCCGGCAGCATTTGGGGCAAAGCCAAAGAATTGTTGCTATCGACATTTAAGACAATTGGCCGCCGGTTCTAAACTATGTTCCGCCTGTCTGGTCGCCTGGAACCAGTGATTCGCAGAGGACGAAGCTACAGACTTGTCAAAACACTGCCATTAGGACTGCGACAGGATGTCTTTTAATGTCCCCACTTCAACATCTACACGACGAGGCCCATATGCTTCCTGTAAAGGAGCATAATAAACTGCTCAGTAAGCAGTTCTTGTTAGGGTGTTACCGCAGGTCCGAACCTTGATTGAGCCAGAGCCGCCGGTTAGGCACGTCAGGAGGTACCTTGGATTGGACAGTGTACAGGCAGACAATTAACGAGATTCTCTGGGCCCAACCTGTCGAAACACCAAGTTTCCTGGGCCTACCGGCCCGGATGAACTAGACGAAGACGACCGGTGATTACACTACACTGACAGGGCAAAGTTTCTGCTACACCAACAACAAAAACAACCAGTAATTTTAGTTTTAGACCCACCTGCACTCTTGTGCTCTAATCTACCCTCTTTTCCGTTCGCTTTACCATATAATATTATAGACTGTCTGACTTGTTACCAAAACCATTTCAGACAATTGCTGAACAATTTTACCCAAGTGGTCATTTTAATGTATAAATTGCGTAATATCAAAGGATAATCTTTTGCCAGGCATAAGTTAAATTTTAAGTCCGAATGAAGCAAACATGTTTCACTGAATGATAAAACGAAAGCATCAAAGTGATCATTGCAAAGCAGAGATAACGGAAAATTGAAGTTAATCGCGCAACACTTCTAAAGAAATTGAAAAAGCAAAATGTAAAGTTTATTGGCAGTGTCGAAATAGTGTCAAAGATAAATAAAGAGTGCTATTTTTTGCTATTGAAGTCGAAATATTTAATTTATTTAATTTGTTAAAAATTTGTTGGTTTCCATTTTGCTTAATCACGACTAACAACTACTAAACAAAACAAAAAATTCTTTCTTTGTAGTTGATTATATTCTCGTGCATAATTTCTCCAATGCATTCTATATGGTTTTGGCTGTTACTGTTTGGGTGAAATCGTTGATTAATTTAATAGTTGCTTCTATACTCATGGATGGTATAAGAAAGGTAAAATTCAATTAAGAAATTTAATTTTAATACGTACTCTTAAACTGAATATCTTACTCTCATATCACGCTTTTCATTGAACTTTACAGCAGCGTCTTGTTTGCATTGCTCCCTGGCTCATAAACACCAGCATTTCGATTGCCATTGAGATAGCCGTATTCGTTTTCATGGTAATCAAAATGAATGAATTCGAAGAGGAAATAGCATTGGATCGACGCATTGTGCACAGTGTGATTTTTGGTGTATTTATGGGTAATCAATTAAAAAATAAAACTAATAGAACTGAGAAATAATTTAATTTATATACATACATACATATTTTTCACACAGTTTTTAATGCGCTCTCGGTGTTCGGCATATTTGCATTATACAAAATGCTCAAAGCTACCGCTAATGAGAATCGTACACTACAGGAGAGTATTGTGGAAGCAGCTGGTCTCTATCAGCATGTTAAAGTTTAAACATATGAACTCACATATACTTCTTAGCCTCAAAGGAAAGGCGTTTTCGCAAATAGGTTGCGGCATTTAATGGTACAACAAAACAGCAATTTAGTTGTTCGCTGTACGTTATTGAAAAACGCATTTATTGAAAAAACATATACAAAATTTTAAAAACTTGAAAGGCAGCAAAGGAAATAAATAAAAGCTCTTGTGAAACAGAAATTGAAATAAAGTCGGCCTAGAGTATAAACGATTATTTGCAATTAGTATTAATGGAGTTCGCCGAAGAACATTATATCAAATAAGTAAAAAAGATAGGCTAAAACTAAAAGCTAGCAGGTTTGAAACAATTTTAGTAACTTTAATGTATTCGTTTTAAGTGTAAACCATAATAATAAAACTGTCCGTTACGTTCCAATTTCGAGTCACTTAAGCATTCAATGCAAGTTTTTTAAATCTTATTAACATTCAAATAAGTGTCAAAACATAAAGTGTGACACTTTAATTTAAAATAAATTATGAAACGAGAAAATGTCAAACGAATTTGAAAAGCAAGAATAAATAAATAAATATCTCACAATATAAAACTATACAAAAAAATGTACAGGGCCGTCGAGGTAAATCCGGAAAACATTTCGAAAGCTCTGGAGCAGTAGCGTTAAGTCTAAAACCGCTGATAAAGGGACATATTTTTAGTGTATTGTTTCCTGATTGACATTGGAGTGCCGGAGTAAGTGCTAGTGAAACGATGAGTCGAGAGCAGGACAGAAGAGCTGCGATACTAGAGTCATTTCGCGCCGGAAAAAGAGATAATTGAGTGGTTTGGCTACAAAAAAACGCAACCCTGAATGGACCGCGTGGCTGCTGGAAGAGAATATGTATTACAGCAGGACTCCGGACCTGCTCACAAGGCAAAGAAAACTCAGGCTTGGCTCCAGAACAACCTACCCTACCACTGGTCACCAGATTTTTGGCCACCTTCAAGCCCAGACTGCAATCCTCTTGATTATTACGTGTGCGGCACAGTTGAAGCAAAAGTTAAGGCGAAGCCTCATAACACTAAGGACGCTCTGAAGACAACCATCGAGGAAGTGATGGCCACAATGGACAGAGAGGAGGTAGCTCGCGCATGTGGGCGCTTCAGGTCCCGGAGCAGGTAATTGCACGAGATGGAGGTTACATTGAATAATTTTTAACTATGATATGTGTACTCACATTATACAAAGTTAAGTGCAAATAAAATTATTTTTGAGTAAATATATATTACAATAGTTTTGTTTTTAAGTTCAACATTCCGGATTTACCTCGACGGCCCTGTATATATAGTATGTATGTGCATGCGGACGCGAAAGCCATTTTTCGTATTATTAAATATTTTACGATGACTTATGCATTGAAGGAAGAAAGTAACCGAAAATGGTAGTCCAGGACTACGAGCATATTCCAGATACCCCTACAGTTACCATAGACCTTAGACCAATTTCCAAAACAAATTTCAAGTAAGTACCTACCGATTCAAATAAAAGTATTATCCCTACAGTCCTTTAAAACAGCACTATTAAACAATTTTTCTCTACCCGCTTTTGTTTATGTACATATATTTTTCGCTTGTTGGAACAACGAAATAACTCAAAAAACCAAACAAAATAGCATTCACGTTTTCAATTCACTATACCGCCACGAGTAAAAGTAAATGAATATTCTTTCTAGTAAGATAGTGTTAATAGATACCGTTATGACTTTATTACAAGACAAAGCAAGTACCCACGGTCATTCCTGTATACGTAAAAAAACAGCAAACAAGAGATTTGTATGGGGGACTTAAAACCTTGAGCATCATTTGTTTCAATATGGGTAATTAAATTATTCATGAATTATTTTATTCATGAACTATTTACTGACAACTCGAGGCCAAGCACCAACGTCCTGACCTGTTCAGAGCTGGCCCGCCCTTCAATAACACGCTCAGAAATCATGAAAGCAATAAAAGCATCAAAAAATATCAAAGCTGTTGGACTAGACAACCAGCAAGCAGACATACAATTTATATAGCATAGGAGTATATCCAAATGATTGGTTAAAATCTACTTTTATACCTCTGCTAAAAAGTTCATCGGCCAAAAAATGTAAAGACTTTAGGCCCATTAGTCTAGTAAACCATATTCTTAAAATATTTCTTAAAGTTATGCATAATAAAATCTACAAAAAATGTGAGCAATGGGTCGTTCGCAGTTTGGCTTCAAAGATGCCATGGGCAAAACAGAGGCATTGTTTTGTATTAAAGTTCTTGTAAAGAACTGTAGGGATGTCAATAAAGATGTATTTATGTCTTTTGTGGATTACGAAAAGACTTTCCACAGAAAGCAGCATAGCACATTGATGGAAATACTGTGTAAATTAAATATTGATGGAAAAAACATTTGATGTATTGAAAATTTTTATTGGAACCAAGTAGCTGAGGTACGCGCTAACAACAGTGTAACAAATGGCATTGCAATAAATCCATTTGTTATTTAATATTTATTCGAACTTAATTTTTTAAGAGGCAATTGGCGATATTTAGAAAGGAATAAAAGTCAATGGGCAATACATAAATAATATACGTTACGCTGACGATTAAACACTTCTATCTAACAACTGGGATGATTTGCAGTGTTTGATCAATATGGGTAATCAGAAAAGCGATTCGTATGGCTTAAGCATAAACATAGAAAAAACAAAAGTCATGATTGTAAGCAGAACACAAAATCCGTATTCGAACACTGCCTTCAAAATAGAAAATAAACTTATTGAACGTGTGAACTGCTTCAAATATTTGGCATGCTGGCTAAATCATACATGGAGCCTGGATAAAGAAATAAGGTGTCGTATCGAGATAGTCCGAAACGCTTTTTTAAAATACACAAAAGTTCTGACCAATCGAGAATTAAATATAAAGTTGCGTATGCGGTATATGAAATGTTATGTTTGGTCTGTATTACTATTCATGGACTCTTAAAACAGCAATCATGAATACTGTTCCCATGACAGTCGGTTCTACGTTACCGGAACCACCCGGATTTATATCCGGCCAAGGACTGTCACATCAGCAGCATTGCCCATATATTATATGTATGGGGAATGTTTATGCTGCTACAACAACAACAATAGAAGCATTTAAAATATGGTGCTATCGTCGTATGCTAAAGATTTCGTGGACTGACCGTGTTACAAACGTAGAAGTCCTCAGAAAATGCAGAAACGAGCGAGAATTACTGCAATTGTTTAACGCCACAAAACAGCCTACCTGGGACATCTCATTCGTGGAGCGAAATTTGAATTACCCCAACTAATAATCGAGGGAGAAATAGAAGGAAAAAGGGGCATAGGACGAAAACAGATGTCCTGGTTGAGAAACATCCGCGAATGGACAGGATTGAGGACGATTGGGGAACTCATCCACACGGCCCAAGACAGAGAGGCATATTCCAGTTATATTAGAAATATAATTTAAATATAATAGTGTAATATAAATAAGTTTGTATTAAGAAATAATTTTAATTAATAAATGTGACCGCCAACATCCATCAGTGGATAGGCAGTTAATCCGCCGCAATTAAACTCACCTCAAAAACAACAACGAAAGCCAGCCGACAGGCGAGTATAATATAAAACATGTTAGTTAACTTATATTTGTTGGATGAGGTAGGTGGTTCACGATAATCGGCATAGCTGAAAGTAATAAATAGATAAATAAATGAAATCTGAGAAAACAAGTTCAACCTTCCAAAGACACTCTAAGCTATGCACACTGATCTCGTAATTTTGATGGTTCCTTTAATAGCAGCACAGTAAAGCGGTTAAACTATCAGTTTTTTTTTTTCATTTATCTCATTAGACCGACAAGTAACCAATTGCTGAAAACGATTGCTCGTTACATTGCAAGTTACTTGACAGTTGTAAAACAATATCTAAAGCTGCGTATTGTCGTAGTAAAGAGCTTAGTATGAATTCAGTATTTATTAAACGAGTACAGCTTACAAGCATGTGGTTATATTTGTACCGTCCCCAGCTAGGCTACGTAATTTTTCCGATTCGCTGATATTATACTCGGACAGAGTAAAATCCAAATAACCGGCAAGAGTGTGGTTACCGTATTCTTGTGCACGATAAACCAAGCGAGGTATGAAGTCCGAAGTAAAAGCAATGATGAATCCCTACAGGATTTAAAAAACAACTTATAAAAAACAAAATAAAGAAACTGAATGCTCACTTACATTGCTAATCACGCTCAGCTTACTTATGCTGTCTAATATGCGATACCAAACGCCAATATCACGCACACGCTGTGAAACGGGACGCCTATAGTTGGCCAGCAAATTTTTCGCATCCAAACGCATTTCAAAAATATTATTCACTAAGGCAAAGAATGGAGCCAAAGGGAAGGCAGCCACGAACAATGTAACAAACCCATACTGCAGCACTTTGAATAAGAGATAGCATTGGTTAACATAATTTTGTAGGGAAGCAACTGCTTGACATACCCATTTCCAAGTACTCTGGAAATAAGCTACGTGGACCCCAAACCAACAATTTTAAATCCCGCAAGTAACGCTCAACTTTTTCCTTATTTACATCCTGAGTTTTTGTGCTGAACAAACGCGACAGACCCACTTGAATAGCCATAATTTTGCGCCATATCTTTGGCATTATTACCTCTAGTATGGAGTTAAAGGCTTGTTTGCCAATCATAATGATTGCCAGCTGAATACAGAGCTCAGTCAAACAGCCACCGGAGGAGCACTAGAATGGATAGATATGATATATTTACATTAAATTTAACGGAAATACAAACCAATTTGTGCAAAAAAATACGTACCTCCTCCTGTCGATAGTCAAATATTCTGTTATAATGGCCAGGATGTCCCACAAATTTCCCTTTAAAAAACGCTATGTAAAATATGGATGCATAATAATTTACAAACTGCAATAAATAAATCTTCAGGGTCAATGAATCGTCAAATTGTGTTTGGGTGCGCCACATTTCCCGCTCAGTTAGGTACTCGGCGAGTTGTGTGTACATCTAAAAGTAATAAAGACTCTTACTTAAAAGCACAAAATGAAACTCTTGCAACTTTATCACTTCTTTACATAGTTTAGCACATATAGCAGACACAAGTTAACGAAAGCTGCAGACGCCGTAGCCAACATAATAGCGCTCGAAGTGGTCATCGAAATGGAACCCAATTTAAGTGTTGCCAACATAGACATACGATAAACAACTACCGCAACAAGCGCCACAAAAGCCAAAAATATTAACAGAAACACTGCTGAAACACTAAAAACTGTGGCTGGAAATTTCATGCGCCAAAACGGCACAGTGGGCTCCTTGATATTCGTCACATAGTCAATGCGAGTGCGTGTATTTTTCAAGTGTTCCAAACGAGCTAGATACTCTGGGCGCGGATGCTCCTCGTGCATATCGAAACCAGTTAAGTCCCAACGATGTGTGATTTCGGCAGAATAACGTTTCCATAACTCCAAAAAGAGTGTAGCCCAAAAGGACATGAAGACGGCAAAGAACACAGTACTGGGATTATCGAAGAGGTAAGTAATTTTGGCATAAAAGCATGTTTCCTTAAGGTACCAGAAATTGCACACATCACATAGGGGGCACATGGTGAGATTTTTAATATGATCGTTGTCACAAACGTCCTGACTGAAAGTGGAGGGATTTAAATATTTATAATTTAGTATATTATAGTTGAAGCATATGCGGCATACATACACTGGCACATAATCTTTTAATGTTATCAGTGAGTACACAAAGCAGATTACACCAATTAGTGAGGCAAGCAATAGCATATAGGTGTAATAGCCCAACCATGCGAAGTATAATCCTGTAGAAATACAAGTTTGTAAAAATGAATTACTATGGTAAAAAGTAATTTAAATAAAAATTACCAATTTTTACGCCAAAATACTCTTTGACATAGTCCAACGGTTGACAGCGATACCATTTGTTGATGGAGGCCCAGTTTGTGTAGAGGGCTTCCCGCATAGTACCCTTTTCTGTGATTTCGCCCTGAAGTAACAGAAAGGTGGATATTTACATTGAATGCCACTAAGGAAGATATTACTTATACATAGAATCTTCATAGCTCTTATAACTATGTACATATATTTCTAAGTAAACGTATTATGCAAGGTAAATTTCAAATTGAATTAGAATAACTAAAAGTTCTTTGGCAGCAACGCCTATAAATGTTTTGCAATACATGATCTAGTAAAACACAAAATGGAGTTACACGTGTTTCTTTCTGCGAGATATTTTGCCTGCATATTCGGTCAAAAAAACTTTTTTCACTTCATATACTACTTAACATAATAGTTTCGACACCGTTTCCACAACAGTCAGTTCTACGCTGGCGGAACGACCCTTACTTTTATCCGGCCAAAAACGGTCACTTCAATAACATTCTCAAAACATTTATAGGAAATACGTTGCTACAACAACAAAACAACTCTGTGACAACAATAACAACCAACTTGGAAAGTATTTTATGATGTTGCAACAACACAACGATTGTGCCACATGATCAACAATCATAACAAACGACCCTAAAAGTTGCCCCTACTTAAGTATTTCAGTAAAAAGTTGTATCAAGCTTAAAGCTAATTTTAATATCAGCTCTGTGTACGATGCTAATTTTTATTTACGCGCGCACTTGTGCAAAAAGTATTCTAATTTTTCTTCACAAAACTGTTGTATGTAACAGCATAAAGGAATCGAAACAGATATAGACATATGTATCTATACCAAAATACTCAGAATGATGAAAGAAATTGATTTAGCCATGACTGTTCGTCCGCCCGATCGTACGAAAAATTAATATATTTCAATGAAACTTGGTACACATATTACTCTTTTTTGCCCAAAAGTAGGTTGGTATAAGAAATGGGTGAAAGAGGTCAATAACCACGCTCACCTCCCATACAACGATCATTATCAAAAAAGATAAATATGAACCTAATGGAAAAAGAAATGGATGGAGAATAAATACGATGGAAAAAAGATTTAGAAAATGCGCGGAGTAAATGCGTTAACCTTGGCAACGACTTAATATTTAAAACTCGCCAAAACTCTGATAAAAGTTTTGCGCGCTTCCTATTTAGATCCGACATAAATACTATTGAGATCGGACAAAATCCATGCCTACTTTTCCGTCCATACAAACTAAATTTTACTAAATTGTGTGCAGACCGACTTTAGTTTGAAGGTTAAGCATCCCACCTGTTCTTAAAAAGAACTCACTGGTGCCAATCGAGACCTATTACGGTTCTCAGGGAAGATCTATTTGTCCTTACTTTAATTCCATCGACTTCACAAAAAAGTAGGTCCGAGAAATCTGAAGTACAGTCTTTGAAGTGGGAAACTCTATTTCTTCCTTATCCCTTCTGCTCCTTAAGAAATCGTTATGCCGGCTCTAAATGTGGTGTCCTTAACACTAGTTATTAGTCAGTACACCATTCGAGTTACAGAAATATATTGTCATATCAAATGCAATAACATCAGTGAAGGATTTACCCTTTGGACGTCTGTAATAACCAATAGATTACGCCATCAGCAACATTTTTCTTTTTTATTTCCTTTGGCATACATTAAATCTCTTCTATTTATTCTATCAAAAACTTCCACTCACATCATGCAGCGCATAGGCTGCGCAATAAACATTCGCTTCCACCAAACGATCAATACCGAATGCGCGCGGATCCTTACTGCGCTCCTCGAAATACTGGCGATCCAATATGAATTGTACAACACGTGAACGCACTGCATTAGTAAAGAAACAGCGATGATGGATATCAAATCTAAAATTAAAAGCACAAATAAATTTATATATTAAAAAACGAATAATTTCTAAAAAATATTTCAAACTCACAAATATTCCTTATCCCGGCTATAAATAGCGGTAAAACGATACGCGCGTCGTGGAAAGAATCTCTCATCCACATATATGTGTCGCATAAAAAATTGTACAACTCCTTTGAGGCTAGACAGGACGCTTCTGGTGGAGCGATTCACGGCAGACATGCCGGGTATCTAAAATGATATGTAAGCATTTAGTTTTTTTTATTAACAAATATTACAAAATTAGTAAATAAAGCGGCAGAGATCAGATACAGTCGAACGTTATAAGAATTTGTCATTAAATAATAAATAATTAAATAATATTTGCAGCATTGAGTGTAATTGGCGTTCATATTTCAACGGCTACTTTAACAAAAGAACTGAAATGAGCAGAAGCAAGTAAAAGATTTGGAAATCATTTGCCAATAGTTGCAGCATTTTTTATTCTGTTAAATGAAAGCATTTGTGTTGATATTTAGGTAGATATGTAACTCAGACCTTTCGTGAAAGAAACTGCGCTGCGTGATGCAAACGACTGTATTTGTTGTAAACTGTGGTTCTACAAAGTTCCTGCAATAGTAGTGCATTAAATTGAAATTAAATTATGAGCGGAATATATAGAGTAACTTTTTAAGAAAAAATGTATAGCTTAATATCTAAGTAAGAAGGGGAACATATGTATTAATATTATACAAAATAAATTAACAGCGCTAATTTAAGCATTTTCAAAAGCGTCTGTAGTGATCTAAGGTGTAGGTGCACTGAAAAAAGATGGGGATTATACTTTAAGACTTTTTGTTTTTACCCACACAATAAAGAAACACAAATCCTACATTTTTTCATTTCATTTCATTTCATACAAAAGCTGAAATCGGAAAATATTTCAGATTAAATATAAGAGTAATCGAAAATATTGAATAAACTGAATATTTTTTAAACTAAAATAAATCATAGCCTATAGCCCATAATAGCTCCAATTACAGTTCACCTTTAACTACATATAAACATCCCATTTAAATGCCGTGAATTCTATATAATTGCTGTTGTAAAGCTAATAATTCTCTTTCTTTCGAATTAACAGAAGCTAAGCACCAATGCTTAATAAAAAATGATATCTTAACAGTGATAAATAATCGTTTTTTGCAAAACACTTTTAGACACAGCAGAGCCGTAACTGTACACATTTCATTCATTTTCTATTTTCATAGCCTGGTGAGAACTCTAATAAATACGAGTATACGAAAAGAGACGTCACAGGTCCTGCTTCAGAATCATGGTTTTCCCGCCATCATATATTTCGTCCCGAAAAAATGTTGCAGTACTATCAATTGTTAAGCTGACCCATGCATTATCGTCACTTAGAAACTTGCACCAGCCATTTTAGCTGGTACTGATATACCTAAGTGTCCATAACAAAACAAATATTTGTTACGAATACATAAAGTTCATAAAACTGATTCTTTAGTTATGCTACAAAAGTCATAATATCCTTACGGAAAGAAAACGTTACATACAGCAAAAATTTTGAGTTTAAAGCAAGACCAGTACTTTTGACTGGTCTGGTAAATCTAGTGTTAAATGGTGTGCGTTTAACTTAACGGACGTGTGCTGCAGATTATTTTAACATTTTATAGCGATCTCAATTGCGAGTATAAAATATATGTGGCATGGAGATTTTGCAGGATAATGACCCTAGTTGAATCAAATCGTGTAAATAAATAGTTCAGCGAAAATCACCCTATCTCAGCCCCATAGAACAACTGTGAGGGTATTGAATAAGCGGATTGGTAACTGCTAAGGACGAAATAAAGAACTCGGAAGGAAAGTCGGGGAACAATGGTACTAAATAACGCCGGCAGCATGTGGGAATCCCATTAATTCTGTCAATCATTGATGTATTGATAGGGCAGTTAGTGCTAACTTAGAATAATTTCGTTTCAATTTCATTTCCATTTTATATATGTCTCGATTATTTTCCCCAATAATGAAATACAATCAATTTACATTTAAAGTTCCATTCTTCTGAAGTTTTAATCATATTTCTTTAAACAAGGGTAATAGACTAAATATAATATTTGCATACGAATTGAATTTTATGATTTCATAGAATGAAATTTTGTAAATAAATATCTTTCAACTGTTTTTATCATTTTGTCAATACTGTGTGTGTATATCCAATACCTTCAAATATTTGTCTTCAAATTAAAAAATATAATATAAATAACTAGCTGTACGCGGCGCGCTTTGCTACGCCAACAACTAAAATAAATTTAAGAAAAGTAACTTTAAAGAAAAATCAGTACACAAATATTCAATTCATTCTAAACCATTTTATTGATTTTGTTTATTTCGAAAAAAATGTGACATTACAAAGTTTAGTTTCAATTCGACGTTTATTGAAGTGCTGTAGGATACACAATATTTCTTGTTTTTCCATCTGGTGCGTAGACGAATAGATCAGAAGGTTTTCCGGCACATGAGCAAGCACCATAGAGCTGTCCATGTGAGAAGCATGGATTCTTCAAATTTAATCCCCACACTTGTAACGATTGTTCTTGTGCTTTGTTAATTGTCATTGTGAAAGCGAGACGCACCGGGAACTGTAAACGTTTGAATTCGAATGGCATATCTGTCGGGACCATTGGGATACGTAGCAACAGTACGTCTGCACCTTTGAATTTTCCAGTCAAAATTGTTGCCTCGATAACATTGTTCATCATTTTCTTGACTGAGAGTCTGGTTCCGTTGCAAAGTCGAGGTGGATTTATGTTTCGAAGAAGAATGATGGGTACGCTAATCTTCCATGTAAGAACGTGCGGCGACATGCCTGGCAAATCAAGCGAATTCAAGAATTCAGTTGGATAGTTGACAATCTCGTCTTGATTCTCCTCAATATCGATGGACTTATATGTTGTCGTTTCACTGGGTATTCCATGCTGAATGGTGAAGTTGATGGTATTGACATCGATGTTTTTGCTTGCTAATATAGCACGCGTACTGAGCCACTGATGGTTTTTGTAGTTTTAAGCAATGTTTGGGAAGACTTTTTGCACCAATTCGTCGATGATTTCTGTGATCTTACAGAAGTTTGCTGGCAGGTGATACATTGTGTAGATTCATCAATTTCCATTCGCCCATTTCCAATATCCAGTAATTGTTTTGCAAAATTTCCAGCCGATGCATCCCGTTGTAGTTGTACATTAAGTTCATCAGCTGGTGTTGAACGTGGTATAATGGGCAGTGTTTGTCGAAAATCACCAGACAATAAAATGAGTGCGCCACCGAAGATCCGTCTGTTTTCTCTCAAATCTCGCAGTGTACGGTCATGCGCTTCCAATGCTTTCTTTTGAGATATTGTACATTCGTCCCATATGATAATTTTACACGTTTGGAGTACTTTTCCCATCTCAGAGTTTTTGCTGATGTTGCATGTTGGTGCCTCAGTGTTTTGCAAATTCAACGGCAGTTTCAATGCTGAATGCGCTGTTCGGCCACCATCCAAAAGAGTTGCCGCAATTCCAGATGATGCAATAGCCAGTGCAATATTATTTTGTGATCGTATGGTTGCCAAAATTAGTGAAAGAAGAAAAGTCTTGTCTGTACCACTGGTCGCATCTATGAAAAACAGTCGACCGCTTTGTTCTGTGATTGCACGCATAATTCTGTCAAACGCAATGCGTTGTTCTGGAATCAACTGCGGAAGATTTGTTCTAACGAATGTCCCCAGCTCGTCAGAATCATAGTGTGTTTTTCGTTGCAAATCACGATTGAAAAGGTTGTTTTGCAGGTCGGTTTGAAGCAGGCATTCCCAGTTGCCTCAGTGCCTTGTTAGCGATTGTCAAACATATGTCTTCAATCAAAATTTATGTTACATCTATGAACATGTCATATTCGTTTCCTCTGTGTAAAAATACATGGTCATACTAATTTTTATGACAATCGGTTGAACGGGGCAGAAGTTGCTACTCTGCAGCACCATCAGGTGGCGAGTGGCATCAATGAGCATATTCTACAAACCTTCTCCGTAGAAAAATACATATATATACCAATTTGTATAATAATCGGTCCAGTAGTTTTTGAGTTCATCGATGGCATACAGACAAACATTCATTTTTATATACAAGAAGAAGATTTACGCACAAGTAAATAAGTATTTATTTGTAAAACGTTTCAAATTGATTTCATTTTAATTTGCCTTTCGATTTGGGAAGAAATATAATGGATAAGGCTAAGCAAATAGTATATAAAACTCTAATATGTATAAAGCACTGGATTAGTATTTTACTAATCCGTTATTGAGAAGACACATTTAGTGCTGTTTAGTGCATACTTATGAAACCTAGAATAAAATAATTACACATTTGTTAAAGTTGGAACAAAGTGAGTACCAAGATGATTTTTCAACTGACCGGAGTTTCCGATTTTTATTCAGGTATTATTATTTTAATACGTATTACGAATTATTTTTTTACTTATCATTGTCCTCATATAAAGTGTTAAGAAATTTTATACAGCAGCCCTTGAACTCTAAATAATCAAAGTGAGTCCTTAACAAACGTCATTCGATTATTCTATAGCTAAAGGGGTTGTTAGGTTCTTTTTTATTTAAACGAAATTATATCGTCCAGCGATATTCTCTCATTTGTTATGATGCCTTACTTTCTCGTTATCTATTGTATTTTATTAACATAAGTACGGCAATTCTAATTGTGTATGTAGATGGCCGATTTATAAATTAATACGCTTTTAGTCCTAATTAAGATCTATTAAGATTAACCACACTGTGGTGGAAGGACCGAATGTTGTACAGCTGTCTGGCTTAGATGCAACAACCTGATAAGGTTCCTGAACCGCACAGACTGGATATAGTCATGCTGTCATGCAAGTTGGTAACGAGGATGTGGCAACAAAATGGTGCGGAAGTGCTAGTTGGATTCTGGAAGAATCATCACTCAAACTCCCCAACCAACTACACTGTGCTCCTGCTAATTAGTACGTTTCTCATTCTTTTATCAGAACATTGTTGCACTTTTTGCCAATAATTTAGTAAATATTTAACACTTGAATACAATGTAAGTAAACCGCTACAATACTATTTTCCTACTAATATAGTTTAGATGAAGTTGTATGTTATGATAAGTGGAAAGAAATATATATGTGCATTAGGGTATCACACCAAAAGAGTAGCGGTTTTTCTACCGGAATTATAAAATTGATTACCTATTAAGATTTCCATCAAAATACTTCTGAAAAATATTAAGTTTTACAACCACCGAACTCCAAACCAAGCAATTGATATGTATATATAATTGGCGCGTACACCATTTCTGGGTGTTTGGCCGAGCTCCTTCTCCTATTTGTGGTGTGCGTCTTGATTTGTTGCACAAATGGAGGGACCTACAGCTTCAAGCCGACTCCGAACGGCAGATATTTTTTATAAGGAGCTTTTTCATGGGAGAAATACACTGGGAAGTTTGCCATCGCCTGTCTAGGGTCGACTGCTATTAAAACAAACTTTTTCTATCATTTGGTATTTTACGATCACAGTGGGTTTTGAATCCATGCCTTACCGAATAGTAGTCACGCACGAACTACGACCGACGCCACACCATTATTCAGGTCGACATACCGACGGCCGCTATACATACATATATACAAAAAATCCAACGTTCTTATATTACAATGAAGGTAAGAAAAAATGCATTCCATAAACAAAATTATTACAAACAGGCCCCCACTTCATCTATTACATATTTATTTCTTACCTCCTTCATTGGCATACGCAGCTTTAATATTTCAGCATAGCAACGCAGCACATCCAGTGGCGCATGTACCTATAACCGAAAATAAAAACAATAGGCTCAATTGTGATCGAGTTGAATTATTTTGAATTCACCTTCACAAAATGTATTTGCTGCTGCTCCTTATAGTCCACCTCCATCTGTAATCCATTCTCCAACAGATTGGCTTCGAATTTGTACCGTTTATGTGAGTTAAGCGCTTCCTGACCTGCATCCGGGTCCACTTTGAAGGCAAGCACAAAATCAATCGAGCGCACACCATCCGCAAAGAAAAGTGTTTCATTATATTTGATTGATGGACAACAGTCTTCTTCGTTTACAAAATTACTCTCTAAAATATTATTATCAGTCATTGGCGCTAAAGGTGTTGTGTAATTTGAGCTATTCGTATATGGACTGTTATTACATTTATAATGTCGATTGTTTTTGGCTGAGTTGTTGCGGTTATGTCGAGATGCCTCGGCGTCGAGTGTCAGACTTGTGCTGTGTTGAAGTTTTCTGTAATAAAAGAGAAAAAATCAAATTAGTAATAACTTTGAGCAATAATGTGCAATCTCCCTAGGTTTAGTACAAAGCCTTTCACCACTTAGTATGCGAATGCTGAGCGTAAAGTACTAAATGAGGAACTTGAGATTTTCATTAACACCATTATGAAAAAATTCGCACGTACGGAATTAACTACAATATTTACCACACCTTACATACTCCTGTTCCCACTTCAGGAATTTTTTGCTTGCCTTTGCGTGGGTATGGGTGAGAGTGCTTATGACCCATTGAATTGTGTAAGTAATAACTCGGGTGCCACGGCAGACATCGATGCACAGCGTGACACCACTTTTAACACTTTTATTGTCATTGGGGAGTTGCCCTAATATGTTTATCGTCCATTAATATGTCTTAAATATACACGTACGTAGGTCTATGCGTATTCACAACAAGCTACCTATCTACCACATAGCGTGTCTAACATGCATTATTTTATTACAAAATACAGTATTTGGCCAATGAATTATGAAATTAAGAAACTTCTTATGAATACGAGGTGTGTTCAAAAAATAAGATGAAGGTCCTAAATTTCGCGGGCTAAGTACATTCGATAATTTTTTTTGTATGTTAGGTCACTCGTCTCGAAGATATGTTCACGGTTTTAGCAATATAGCAAGTTTAGTTTGTTTGTGAGAAGCATAAATAAGACAAATGTTTTGTGTGTTCGGCGATTTTCTGCGATCGACTTTTTGGCTCTCCTGGACTCTTCCATTTGAACGATTGGGCTTTGGATTCGATGTCATAACCATATACCCATGATTCGTCACCAGTTATAACCCTTTTATGACGGTTTTCTGCAATCGACTTTTTGGCTCTCCTGGACTCTTCCATTTGAACGATTGGGCTTTGGATTCGATGTCATAACCATATACCCATGATTCGTCACCAGTTATGGCCCTTTTATGCAAGTCTGGATCATCGTTGACGTCATTCAACAATTCCTAAGCGATGCTCATGTGACGTTGGTTTTGGTCAAAATTCACCAATTTCGTAACGAATTTCGCTGCCACACGCTACATGGGCAAAATTTCCGAAAGTATTGCATGATTTTCCATAACAATTTTCTTCACTTTTTCAACATTTTCATCGGTTGTTGATGTGATGTGGCGTCTAGAGCGAGCGTCGTCTTTCACATCTTACTTAATTCCATTTTTACCCAAAATTTGATACAGCTTCTTTGATCCATTTTTTTGATAGCAAAAAATCGCCCATGTTACCTTTAGGTGAAATGACTCAGCCATCTCGTTAAGAGATGTGAGGCATTCCATGGCTATCTTGGAGGTTGTCGACTGTTTTGTGAGGGATTTTATCGCCGCTTGGCTATCAGTGAAAATGGAGATATCATTTCCGGATATTGCATCACACTGTATCAATGTCGCGGCTTTCATTATTGCCATCAGTTCAGCCTGAAAGACACTACAGTAGTCGAGGAGCCGAAATCTGAAGGAGGTCCCCAGATATTCAGAGTATACACCTCCGCCCACCCTGCCCTCGAGCTTTGAGCCATCTGTGTATACATGGGTGGACTCGCCCTGTCTTACATCGTCCGGTTCCCACTTTTCCTTGAGGGTAGGAGGGTCGTAAACGCTGTTTTGCCAAGTATAGACGGGAGTGCATAGTCCACCAGTCCGGAAAGCTCCAAAGTGCCAGCCAGGATTTTACCGACCATCATCCGTGTTTGACCACTTACTTAGAGTGTTCAGCCTTATTGCCGCACTGCATGCGTTACATATTGCCTGCAGGTCTACCGGAAGGAAGTTTCGATATTGTGGTTGACATCGCACCGCATTTCTCAAGGGCATTCCACCAAATTACAATACCATAGTAGAGAATTGGCCTAATCAGTGCTGTGTAGAGCCAATGTATCATTCTGGGTTCCAATCCCCTCTTCTTACTACTGCTAAAACCGTGAACACATTTTCAAGACGAGTGTACCAACATAAAAATAATAATCATCGAAAGTCAAATGTACGCAGCCCGCGAAATTTGAAACGTGAAGGTTTTACGTTTTGAGCACACCGAATACATAAACTATACACATATACCATATATATAATTGGCGCGTACACCCAGATCTTTGGCCGAGCTCCTCCTCCTATTTGTGGCGTGCGTCTTGATGTTGTTCCACAAATGGAGGGGCCTACAGTTTTAAGCCGACTCCGAGCGGCAGATATTTTTATGAAGAGCTTTTTTATGGCAGAAATACACTCGGAGGTTTGCTATTGCCTGTCGAGAGGCGACCGCTTTTTCTTCATTTTGGTCTTTCGCCGAGATTCGAACCTACGTTCGCACTGAATTCCGAATGGTAGTCACGCATCAACCCATTCAGCTACAGTGGCCGCGGACATATATTATATTATATATACATTAGTTGTAAGCCGACTTCGAGCAGCAGATGGGTGCCTAACGAGGTGCAAGAGAAACAAGAGAAAACTTGTTTCTTCATTTTCGAACCTGCGCACTTCCGAATGAGGGAGTGACAGACTGTTGAGCCATAAAAGGTTACCCACAAATGAAATAAAGTTTAAATATAAAGGCTAGAGGAGTTCCCCCAACGGGATACACTTAAAACTTCAATGACATCACGAAAAATTCAAAGTCACTTGTTTTATTTTTTGCTAGTTGTATTTAGAGTTTGTAATATTGTTTTACGTTTGTACTTCATTGAACAGATACTGTAGTTCCAACCCAGCTGCCTCTTTCTAATGCCAAAGCTCTTAGCACGTTTTAAGTTCCTAAAGGATTACTGTATGCCTTTACCACATTTACATGAATAACACTTTGTCAAGTTTTTTCTTCTTTTTTAATCCATTTAATCGGCGGCAGTAGTGTGAATACGCTCAGTATACTATGCAATATGTAGTATCGGATGTTTTTTTAAGAGCCTGAGAACTTAAAATGATAATACAAAACAGAAATATGGTTGGGATATTTTATTATAATATGATAAATAAATTCAGATCATTTATTTTTTGAATATGATATCAGGCATATGTCTGCCGCGTATACAAATTACATGGACCATTCAATCGGTCCACGTAGTCGAAAGACAAAGGCTTACAAGTTGAGAACGACGAAGAATTCACATTTCGGCGTCTTCTTCAACACCTCGCAAACAGATTTAAATTTCCAAAATTTGGAACCGTATTTTGGCGTTAAGCGATTCATGATGATTTGCCAAACCCTACTAAACAGAAATATACCATTCTCAGCTGTCAAACCATAGTTATTAATATCGATAGTTCTCAGGGAACCAAAAAAATACCCGATACAATAAATTTTCAATGCTTTCATAGCGTGTGGCACTGTAGTTCATAGATTGGAACAGACATTCATACAGCAGACACTACAACAGGCACCCTTATGCCGGAACATACAAACACAAATTTTATTGCTAGTTGAAAATGAAGTTTTAAAATCATTTGCCTCTAAATAGATGCACGAAGTTTAAAAAAATTAGTCTAATATTAAACAAATGTTTTTATTTCAGACCGATTTCAGATTTGTTTGGTAGTAGAAATCGAGAAATCGAAGTATTAAAGGGCACTTTAAAGTTGTTGTTGTTGTAGCAGCGTAAGTAACAGTCCTTGGCCGGATATAAATCCGGGTCGCTCCGGCAACGTAGAACGGACTGTTGTGGGAACGTAGAGATAGTACTTCTGCGCTGTCAGTAAAAATTGGCTGAATGAGAAAATATACATATGTATTTTCTACGATTTTTTGTAAAATATTTAAAGGAGTTAACCAACAAACCCTCGCTGCTGCATAACAGTGAAAATTTGTTGAATATTCTCTATATGCAATTTAGTCAGAGTTTAAAGATGCTGCCCTGTAATCGTAATGATAATATCATCGGCGTAGGTTGTTATCTTTCCACATAAATTTCGCGCTAAGTGGAGCATGTGTTAATAACACATACAGAATGCCAAAGCAAAATACGAGTGACGAATTTCATAAATTTATATTAGGCGTTCACATTTGCACACAATATTTATTTACTTGTACAAATGATACGTGGCGTGCTCAAAAAGACAAGATTTAAAAAAAACGTACTGAAGAGCGAAATAAAAAAGGAAAACTGCAAGTACAATTTCATAATATTCGTGTTTTCAAGTTAAAGTAAAAGTAAAAGCACAGTAACACAAATATAGGGTGGGACATGTAAAATTTGCTTTTTGAATCGGCTATAAAAAAAAACTAATCAATATTTTTTCAAACTTTTTTTTTAATTTGAAGATTGAACATTGCCATTTATGAATGAAAAATAATATTGTTCAAATGATTGCCACCACTGGCTTTACAGTAGGCCATTCGATCAACTCAATCTTTAAGCACATTTTCGATGGTTTGGGCTCCAATTTCATGAATGGCAACTTCGATTTCGTGTTTTAAAGCATCAATCGTCTCTGGATGGTTCGCATAGCATTTGCCCTTAACGGCTCCCCACAAAAAATAGTCTTAATTCACAAAAAATGGGCTTAAATCACAGCTCCGAGGCGGCCAGTTAATATCGGAATTCAAAAACGGTAGCCAAAAGTTCGAGTGTAACTTTGGCAGTCTGACAAGTTGCACCGTCCTGTTGAAACCAAATGTCGTCCATGTTATCCTCTTCAATTTTTGGAAACAAAAACTCGTTGAGCATGTCACGGTAACGCTTGCCATTTACTGTAACCGCGGAAGAAATAGATTTTCAATATTTCCCAATTTTGTTCAAACGCATAGCGTCCCATATCGTAAATGTCAAACCTTTAAGGAAATTATGAACATTATTATTATTATTAGAAGGCCATTACGCACTGCGACCAGAGCTGATCTATTGTGAAAGGCCTATTTTGTAACCCTAAAGTTTTAGGCTTTTTAGAAATTTTAGCACAGTTTTGGGTTAGTTGTTCCAAAGATTGCATGGAGATACTACGATACCACCAAGGTGGTGAAGTCTTTGTCTGCCCAACGCAGGACATTCACAAAGCACATGTTCTGAGCTTTCTATGTCCATTTCGCAAAAGCGGCAGACATTGGTCTCGGATAGACCAATATTGTTTAGATGGTACCTCAGGCTGCAGTGACCTGTAAGGTATCCGGTTAAAAGACTACTCTGTTTAGTGAGAGAAATTTGTCAGATATTCCTTTGTTGGGACTTAGGAATAGTTTGGCTTGACGCTGACCGGCACAGTTTAGCCAGTGTGCGGCAAGTTTTCTTTCCTCCCATTTCCTAAGGAATTCATTAATGTGGCCTATTATGAACATATTTGACATGTCATTTGTGTTAGCATTCTCAAAAAAATAGGCGGTTCAAAAAGCAAACGCTATATGGCCCACCCTGTATGTAGATGAGAATGGCAATTAAAAAGAGCGGGGGCGCTATCACTAACACAAAACAAATGCGGTTGACGTTGAGCGACATACAAAGCAAAATATCACAAATAATAAAAATTGAGAAACAGACAAGCATCAACAGAAAGAATACCACGAAAACCTCACACACAAATATGAACTCGTCAAAAGTGAACAGGTAGTAAGTGGCGCAAAGAATCGACAGTAATATAATATTAACTCGGCGTGGAAATAGGCACACCTCAATGGATTCGTTTTTTTCTGCACTTTAGACGTTAAATTTCACGTGTTTTTATTTTGTATTCATTACACTGAACGTTGATCCGATGATTAATTGGCGAAATAGTTATGAATCAGAAGACATTGCAGCAATTAACATCGTATCTTGGGATTTTTTCACCAGAATATTTTTTTAACATACATATGTACATGTGAATGCTAGCACTGATCGCTTTGATATTACATGCTATAATCTACGTCTGTTTTGCATGTTAAACTACTTTATCGCTTTAAAACTCCCAAAAGTGCGTTCTCTCTGAATTCATAAACACTTTGCAAATACCGAGGAATACTGCGAAAAATTCTTACAACGACATAGTACCCGCAACTAAGTTAACAAACAAGTCGAATGAACAAACATATTAGTGTTGGCGAAGACGTTTCACTACAGACTGAGAAAATTTTAATTTTCGCTGGACGCGAAACAGCTCACTCTGGGGTAGAGAGAAACGCGCGCTGCTAATACTGCGTTAGCATCCAAAATTATGTATGTAAAAGTGTACACCTGTTTATACTAATGTTGCCGATAGGAGTATTGAGCTAATGGAAGCATTGGCCCCTAGAACAGCTGTTATTCACATTGATTCAGTGGTCCTCCCAGCTTGCAGACGGACAACGAAGTGTGTCTAGCTGTGGATGATTGTCTGTTTTTTACAAAATAAAATTTAATGAACTGCGCTGTCTTCCGCATGTTCGTGCATATTGTATACAGTGGTGTGCGATGAATTAGAATATAACAAAGCAGTCGGTTCTAAATTCCCGGAGCGACTCGGACTTATATCAAGTAGCATTTCATGGAGGAGAGAATATAGAAGGTGCGGCTAATATCGTACCGTTAAACGACTCTCAGCGACAATGAAGAAATCAGCTGATTTCCTGACGTAAAAGGAGATGTGACGGCGGGTATTTTACAGCAAAGGTGGGAAAAAACAGAGATTGTGTTAGTAACATACAAAAAAATCAGCACAGGCACTACTCATGTTAGTTCATTGCCGTCTGCACAACGACTGAATAATTGGAAGCCTGATTGTATTCAACCTCACTTTACACATTTTCTTTTTATTTCAATCGCCTCTCTCTATGTCAAATCCCCTATTAAGTAACGTATAAACAGGGTGAACGATATAAAGTGTTACCTATTCAAAACACCATAACTTTTTTGTGTGAAATCAGTTTTTATTGATTTCAAAGACAAAATTGTTCAAAAATGATTACAATTTTCGTCAATCTTGCTCGTGAGTCCGTTGCAGTTCAGTTCCAATAGCTTGAGGCTTCGCGGGACTATGGTCGTAACTCGGGGGGTGAGGGATGCGTGATGTTGTCTACGTTGGTCCTGCTGTGCGTTCCGCTAAATTGGTAGTGGCCTGATGTTGACTGGCAGCCGCGCCACTGGGGGCGGTTGCGGGTGCAGAGCTCTGCAGCAGGGGGCAACGAAGTCGCGTGTCCACTCACGTGGTGTGCAGGCCGGAGCACCTCCGAAAATGGCACCAGACACTGCAAGAATTGCATTGGACAGTTGTCAAGTTCCGAGGAACTACGGTCTGACACACGGAGCAGATTGTGCGGGGGCCTGTGGTAGGAGCAGGAGGGTTGTGGGTCAGAGAGGGAGTTGTGTTGTTGGTGACGGCAGTTTGACGTGCCGGCACTGAGGGCAGTATCGCCGTTGAGGCAGGGGCCGCCTGTGGGCGGGAGCAACACGTGGCCACATACCTTGTGGACCACTTCCTGTGAGTCTTAAGGCCTGAGCAGGTCTTAAGATGACACCACCCGTTGCACTTATTACACCTAACCGAGGTGGAGTTCGGGTGGAGCCGTTTGTGGCAAACGCAGCAGTAAAATACTTCTGGTCCGGGGTTGGGTTCGCCGCCAGCCCGGAAGAGAAGTATTTGGAGCAAGCGTGCTGCAATGAGTTGCTCCTGTGACGAAAAATTGGGTATCCCACCGGTACACCAGATGGGGCTAGTTTACTGGGGCGGCAGCTCTTGGTCGGGAAAAACCCGAGTCATTCCGGTAACGTAGAACCGGCTGCCATGGGAATAGAACGGCCATCATACTCGCTGATTACTTTCTCGAAATTCTCTGTTGATATTTTTACTTTACTGTCTCTTTGTTCGTCAACTTCTATTTTAAGAGTAAGAAGTTTTAGCAATTGCTGAATTTTCTCTTCCATTTCCCCGTTACTGTTATCTTCTCTCGTATTCGTTAATTCACCTGCCGTTGCCATTGTTGCTTTTGTTTCAGCTTTTGTCTCAACTTCCTTGATTATTATTATTTTTTTTTTGCTGGTGTATGCTTTACTTTGTCCATTACAACTTATCGGCGTTTCAACTTCGTTCTTTTGAGCACGTAATAACTGCTCAAAGAATAGGACGACGAAAACATAGTCAGAATCCATATAGATTTTTGTCGTCAATTCGCGCACACAACAACAATTGAGAGAGTTCTTTCTATGAATTTTTCCACTTGATATCGACAGCATCAACTCGCGTCACTACAAACAACTGCTCTTACTATCACCAACTACGTATATTCACTGTACTGATACCACGCGTCGTTGCATGCATTGCTCAAAACTACACACTTTTTGCAAAGTTCAGACACGTACGCGACACTTTTCTATTGGCTTAAAAGCGGTTGAGCCCCCAAATGTAAAAAGAGTATTTAATTATAAAAATGTACCATATTACAGAGTATTGTATTAAAATAAAAATGAATATTCAGCTCTCGTGCTCCACGGCGACTTTCCGCTTCAGCTGTGCACCGACTACTACCTCTACCGCCAAAAACTGTTTATTTCTCTCGCTGTATCAAAACGTATACTCCGTCTTACATATACATATATATTTTATTTAATTAATATAATGAAATATACTTATAAATAAATATATTACATATTTGTGGCAGCACTAGCAACAATGCCTTCAGCTTTAACCCGCGGCCCCGGTCGCGTAGGAGTAGTTTTGAGGGATTAGGATATGTATATAAAAGAATTACAAACAATAATTTCGTAGAAAATTATTTTTTATTAATAACCATAATATTACAATACGGCATCCGTTGATATGCCTCGTTGAATAAAATCAAAACAACCAATCAGAAAAATATCAAGCAAAATTCTTTTTGTTCATTTTCTATCTCAAACCGTTTTTGAACTTTGCATTTGGGTCATAGTTGAACAGCTTATGCGGATTATGAAGTCTAGAGTGTGCTATAAATGGTGGGAAATAGGAAAAACTAAGATTTTTTAGATTAAATTTAAGCAAATATTCGATTATTAGTGACGAATGAGAGTGGTGGCGCGGCCTGGGGCCTGTGGGAAGGGAGTTCCATCATAAAATCATGCCTATGACGTTCTTTGGGTGAAAGTATGAATGTATAAAAATTTTTACGTACAGAAATTCAGCTTTATAGTATAGATATATATATATACAGTGGCTCACAGCTTATTTCGTGTGGCTGTATGTTAAACTAAAGAATTGTAAAATTATTTTTATTTGATTTACTTAAAAAAAAATTTAAATGCACAATCAAAGATAAATTATTTCTAATTACAAACATTTATAAATGCATTCAAATTTTTTCTGCTTTAGTAGAACATTTACAACAAAAACAGAATACTAGGTAAATTGACGTCACAGCTTATTTCGTGTGTTCACTTTTACCGTTATCGGCGCCAGTAAACCGGTTAGCAATTATAGGAAATTTGTTTTGCATAGTATATTAGATTATATCCTTATTTAGTTTACACATTGAAAGTAGTCGGTTGTCCAGCTTAATTTAAAAATACCGTTATGGGTCGTCGTACGTCGATTGAAAGGCGCGAATTAGTGATTACGCATTACAAAAATGGAAAGTCGCAGAAAAAAATGGCTGAAATTGTAAATTTAAGTACTTCCACAGTACAGTACATTATTCAACGCTTTTCTCGTGAAAAAAGAGTGGTTGACAAAGGCCGCCAAGCTCCAAACAAAATTTTTACAGAAGCTGATGAAAGGTGGATATTAAGAAAAATTAAAAAAGACCCACGAATTAGTGCGCCAGCTTTGACAAAAGAGGTTGAAAAAGTACTTGGTAAGTCATGTAATCCTGAAACAATAAGAAGAATTTTGCGCAAAGCTGATTTCCATGGTCGTACAGCTCGAAACAAACCGTTTGTTAATGAGCGTAACAGGAGATTAAGGGTGGAGTTTGCCGAAAACCATGTTAATAAAGACCAAACATTTTGGAATGACGTTATTTTCGCCGACGAAAGCAAATTCAACCTCTTTGGTTCCGATGGAAAGTATTTCGTTTGGCGTAAGCCCAACGCGGAGCTGGACCCGAAGAATCTGCGTGGTACAGTAAAACACGGTGGGGGCCATGTAATGGTTTGGGGCTGCATGTCAACAGCTGGTGTCAGAAACTTGGTTTTTATCGACGAAATTATGGATAAAACAGTTTATTTGAATTTATTAAAATATAATTTACTACAAAGTGCTGAAAAATTAGGCATTCGGGACAGGTTCAGGTTCTATCAGGACAATGATCCGAAGCATAAGTCGGAATTAGTGCAACGGTGGCTTATATGGAATTGCCCTCATGTGGTAAAAACGCCAGCACAATCACCTGATCTCAATGTAATTGAGAATTTATGGAATATTCTGGATCAAAAAATTAGAAAACATAACATAAGCAACAAACAAGATCTAAAAACAGCATTGCAAGTGGAGTGGGAGAAAATATCTCCTGAATACACTGGAAAACTTGTTAGCTCCATGCAATCCCGGTTAAAAGCTGTATTAAAACAAAAAGGCTACCCTACAAAATATTAGATTAGTAAAAACTTAATAAATTAAAAAAAAAAAAATCATGTTTTTTTTAGTTTGGTTAAGCACACGAAATAAGGTGTGACGTGGATTTACTTATAATTTTGATTTTGCTGTAAATATATTACTTAAGAAGAAATAATTTAAGTTTATTTATGTATGTTTGTAACAAGAAATAATTTATCTTTGAATGTACGTTTAAGTTTTTTTTCTAAATAAAGTTTATACAAAAATATTAAACTTTTTTATTTTGATAAACGGGCACACGAAATATGCTGTGAGCCACTGTATATGTATATATAATATATATATATATGTATATATAATATATATATATATGTATATATAATATATATATATATATAATTGGCGCTTACACACTTTCTGGGTGTTTGGCCGAGCTCCTCCTCCTATTTGGGGTGGGCGTCTTGATGCTGTTTCTCAAATGGAGGAACCTACAGTTTTAAGCCGACTCCGAACGAGAGATATTTTTATGGGGAGCTTTTTCATAGTAGAAATACACTCGGAGTCTTGCTATTGTCTGTCGAGGGGCGACCACTATTAGAAAAAATTTGTTCTTCATTTGGTATTTCACGGAGATTCCAACCAACGTACTTCGAATTCCGAATGGTAGTGACGCATCAACCTATTCGGCTGCGGCGGCCGCCACTACTGCCTACATATTTAAAAAAAATGATTTTTCTATTTTTGGGTTTCCTTGCTCAACAAAGAGATAGTATATTAAAAGCATACATATTTGTACAAAAACAAGCCACATACATTTTTTCACGAATTATTTAATTTCTCTCACCTTTTATTAGCAAGCTCATATGCACGTTCTCCGTCCTCTCGCAACAGTGTGTCATCAAGTTCAATACATTCCCTTACGCTCGCTTTCATAACATCGCGAGCACTGATACCGAACTCACTGCCTGCATCTCCGGATGCACTAGCATATCTCTCAGATTTTATAAACATTTCACAAAGGCTATCGTAACTTTTGAATTTTTTTTTTGAAGCTACGCTTGGTAGTCGACGTTTACTTTTTATACTTGTTTTCGACAGACTCGCACGCTCTTGTGCGCCGCTGTTGCTATGTTTTCTCTTCCACTTGGGAGTAAGCAACGGTGCCAGTGGCGCTGTGTACGGTAGCTCAAACGCAACTGCTGGCAAATCGCCTTCACTAAAGAAAACCAAACTTGAATCTTCATCGGGTTCCGATTGTGAATAAGCTGTGGTGTGATCGTCATTGTCGCTGTTGTTGCGTTTTTGGTATTGATCTTCGCCATTGCGATTATTGGCATAAATGCTATCGTTGTTGTTATCACCCGGTGGCGTCGCAGGCGGAGTTTCCAGCGATTCTGTTGCTATGGTCGCATACAACTTATACGACTCATCCATTTCCAGTGGTCATACCTGCTTTACAATTGTACCTGAACTTCTGCCAAAAGCATCCTCCACATCGGTTTCTATAATTAGAATGTTTTAAACAATAATTTGGCAACATATCTAGCTATTTTTGTCGTCAATATAGCTTACATTCGACACAGATTACACAATTATGAATTTTTACTTCTAAAACATTGTCTGAACACTTCAATTACAACCGCTTCCGGATATCTACGGATGCTGAACGTGGCATAATCGTACGAGTATAAATTTTACTTTTTTTTTTTTACAAAAAAAAATCGTGAAGAGTAAACCTACTAAGTTCAACACTTGATTTTTCTAGCCACTGAAAACAAATCAAACCAACAACGCGAACAGCTGATTGGAAGGGCTACCAACTACCAAGAGTTGATTACCTTAGGTGGCGCCATTAAAAAACAGTTACTTTATTTTCGCGATTTGGACAAGTCTGATGTCAGCTCCCTCGTAATACAAAACAAACGAACAAAACTAGGAGAAATTACATGTTTATAAAATTAAAAGTACAGATAGCAGTAAAGAAGTATAAGTTGGAGAAAAGTATTAAACAAGGAAAGTAAGGTTAAAATAATAGTAGTAGGAGTAGGGATTAATTGGAAGAGTAATTCAATAATTTTTGGTAAGATAGCGAAGCAATTTATTTTTGAAACACGAGCTTTATTTTATACGTTTAATTTTGTAAGGTGGGGTATTCCAAAGACAGAGAACACAAAGGATTGACGTTCAGTCACCAAACAACTGTATTTCATCGGGACTAAGTTTAACGAACGGCAGGACTTTGAAAACATAAGTGGATCTTTGAGATATCTGGGTTCCTGAGTGTTTATGATCTTCTGGAGTAAAACTAAACATTTAAGCCTAAGCAAGTCGTAAAAGGATACGGAAACAATTTTTTTCGCAAAAACAGAAATATGGCCATAACGTTTTTTACAGTACACGTATCTTGCAACGTTGTTAAACAAAACATTAAGCTTACTAAGACACACACTATCACAAGGAGTATATAACTCACAACCATACAGTAACGTTGGTAACAAATACGTTTTAGCTAGTAGCAGTCGAATGTTTACTGCTTTAATGTATTGAGTTGTCCATAAATTTCGGAGCATACCATAAACTTTGCCTATGACAGTAAAGATGTGGTTGCTCCATGTCAAAGTTCTATTAAATGTAACCCCTAAATTTTTAACATTATCCACATATTTAATCACAGCGTCATTTAGTTTGACTTCTGTATAGCCATCGAGCTTGATATATTTTTTGTATATTATATAACGATACATTGGGACTTATCAGGATTAAGAATTGATCCGTTGTCAGAAGCCCACTTGCTTGTGAGGCTCAAGTCAGAATTCAGCTAATGGTACAACTAACATATAATTGAACGTCATCAGCATATACATGGACATCACTATATTTAATCACATTGAACAAATCGTTAATTTACAAGACAAATAAAAGGGGGCCAATGATAGATCCTTGAGGTACACCTCTGGTTACAGGTAGAAAGTTTGATATGGTATTATCACCACATACTGCTTGCAATCGGTCACTAATATACGTTTCTATAAGAGTCAAAGTCGACGTTGAAAAGCTAAATAAATTTTTAAGCTTGAAGATTAAGAGTTTGTGGTCCACGGAGGAAAATGCCTTGGAATGGTCAATTAGAGTTAAAAAAGTCACATGCTCTTTTTCAATGTTGAGCCTTATATCGTCGGACACTTTTAGGAGTGCTGTGATGCGGCTCCTACTACAATCTAAACCCCGACTGCAATGTGTTCACCGAGGCGTTACTATTCAGAAACGTGTTTATTTGGCGATGCATAATACGCTCAAGAACTTTAGATGAGAACGGCAATATTGCGATCGGGCGGTAGTCTCCATTCGCTTTCTTAATTGGTATGATTTTGGCTCTCTTCCAAAAGTTGGGAAAGATTGACGTGGTTAAGATGGTATTCAGAGCATAGGTAAGATATTTTAAGATCTTTTGTAACAGGCATTTTAGAAATTTTGGATGAATTCCATCCAGACCGGCCACATTCGACTTGGAACTAAGTATGGACTGTACTACCTCACAATCATCGACACATTCAAAACAAAAACTGGACATCACAACGTTAAGATTAGAATTGTAATTGTCATAGCATATATTATTAACAGACCCGGGCAAGCACACAAATCTCTCATTTAGTACATTTACATTAACATCACATAAATCGAGCACAGGTTGATTTTTGTTCCCAATCCCGATCGCAGAAACGAATAGGATTTAGTGTCATAGGTCAATTAGAAGTCAAATGTCATGAAAATTAAATCGTGCTTAGAAAAACCTGGCACGGAAAGTAGGTCGCTGTTAAAATCTCCTGCTACAACGATATTATTATAATTAAGAGACAAATTTTCGATGAAATCAACAAATGATGCGTAGGCGATGTATTTTTTAGGTCTATATACACAGCCAATAAGGATTTTGTCATACTTAGTTTTAATTTCAAGGAAAATATATTCTATTAGGTTCGTATTTTCCGAAATACACTTAAGGGAGCTAGACTGACTATTTTTGACAAACACTGCAAGGCCGCCACCTCGCTTCGCTCTATTTAAACGGAAAGTTTTATAGCCATTAACACAAAACGAATCGTCATTATGCCACGTAGAGAACCTTGTTTCAGATACACACACAACATCTACATCAGAAGACTCAAAAGTATATCGGAATTCATCAATTTTAGATGACAAACTCTGAGCGTTGAGATGACAGATTTTAGCCTACTTAGTACGCGAATCATATTAAAAGGGTATATCCGCCCTTCCCATTGGCGAGAGAAGTAAAGAAGAGAATATTGCATATAAAACCCTTTAAAACCCGAATATTACTTAATATGACAGCAAGTATCGTTAAAACAGGAGTTAAGAGAAAGTTTAAGTAGCGGAAATAGAGAATATGAGAGGAAGAGATAAATAAAAAGGAAAGGATACACTTTCTTATTATTGAACTAAACAATAAGTTGTTATTATAAAAACTGCATAGTTGCTTTGGTTGCTAATAGCTAATATTCTTTCACCTTATTTCAACTTTGTTGAGGTATACCGGGCATATTTTGCTCTGAGTTGGATGATTTACGTCTACGCCAAAATGTAACTTCTAATTAGCTCGTATGCAGTTAATACATTTTTGAATACTAACTTTATTACAATCCTCTGATCTATGTTTAATGTATATTGATCTATTCCCGAGCATTTCGATTGGGAATGATTGCCACATACACCCGCACACCTTATTCCCGTCTCTCCACGGATTTGCAGTTTGCACCTTTTGCAATCCATGGATTGCGTATATTGTAATGATACGGTTAATATTTAAAACTTTCTTTTGCACTTTTTTATTTTAACTCTTTCTTATGGAAAATATGTTTTACGGTCTCTCCCCCGTGTAAGAGGCAGAAAACTTCAAAAATCCACATCACCACTGATATAGAGTCATTGGCTCAATACGAACACCAATTGTATCCGAAACAAGTCCGTTACGCTTGACATACAAAATTTATTGTGTCCTTCCTCTTCACAAATAAGTAATTCCACTTCCTTTTGTTTGTTTATTCATGGATCCTAAAGTTAAAGCAAATTCGATCGCGATCTTGTATCCGCCCATGTGTTTTTTCGTCGTATGTATAAATAACGCCAACAAGATTTTTTTGTTTATATCCGTATGTTTACTTTTCTATTTGTGTACATTAATATTTTTGGTTGATGATTCAAAAAATATCTTATGTGAAATATTTCAAAACAAATACATGAATAAATGTGCATTGGGCTTGAAAGAAGTTGAACGGTGTAAAAGACTGTTTTGACGCTTCTGATGGAGAAACGAAACGGCAAGTGTGGAGCAGAGCATATTGATTTTGATAGAACGGAATTCGAAAAGCAAAAACAAAATTTACGTACGTTTTTACTTATATGCGGATGCTATCAACTGTAATAAATTCGCCTTAGGCTACATACTACACCCAATTTCACAATTTAACACGCGGCAGTTCATTTTCAATAGTTTTTTTGGTTTAAGTCTCACAAATCACAATATTACAAGCTATTCACTGAATTTTCACAAACATGTAATTTCTCCTCCTGTTGTTTGTTTTGTTCGTTTATTTTGTATTGGAAAGGAGCCTGCCGTTAGTAATGTAATGTTTTGGAAAGGAGGCACCTTTAGTATTCTATGCACTTGACGGAACAGAGCTGGCAGCACTTTCAAAAACATTCACATTGTGAATGGCACTTCGATTTTGAAGCAGAAGTGCGGTCACCGAACAATATTTGGCAAAGTAGATTTTGCAAAATAATTGAACCCTGAATAATTAGGTAAAAGTTGTAAAATATATAAAAATGGCCTTACGTTTTACACAGCGTTTATTGCAAAATCAAGTACCGTTTTTAACGCGCGTGAGTATTAAATACCAGCAGAATATATATAAACCCTTAGTTCTACGAACTAAAATTACATAAGAAACAGCTAGCAAAAAATGTATTAAATTAACTTATCAATAATTTTTGTGCTAATACAGGGTTATCCGCTGTTAGTGACCAAAGAAAAAACCGAAGATGTAGCACACACAAAATCGTCGCTTCAGAAAAAGTGGTCGGTAAGTATATCCTTTTTATTGACTGGCGCTTACCTACTCGTACATAAATGTAAACAAAAGTGAGGTTAATCCGAGTTGTTCTAACTGTCTAGGGTGTTGATATACCATCTGCGCAATATGGTGGACGTCACGCTGTCACAATGCTACCAGGGGGCGGTATCGGTCCAGAACTAATGCATTACATTCGCGAGATCTTCCGTTTCGTTGGGGCCCCGGTCGATTTTGAAGTAATAGAAATTGATCCTTCCACCGAGGGTAATGAAGATTTGGATTATGCCATTACTTCGATCAAGCGTAATGGTGTAGCCATTAAAGGTAATATTGAAACAAAATCGCACGGCTTGGATGAGGTTTCCCGAAATGTCGCCATTCGTAATGAACTGGACTTGTATGTAAATGTCGTACATTGCCGTTCATATCCCGGTATTCCCTCCCGTCACAAGAACATAGATGTCGTGCTAATTCGTCAAAATACCGATGGTGAGTATGCTATGCTGGAGCATGAATCAGTGCGCGGGGTGGTAGAAAGTATGAAGGTCGTAACTGTGGAAAATGCTGAACGCGTGGCACGTTATGCATTTGAATACGCACGACAGAATAATCGAAAGAAGGTGACTACCATTCATAAGGCCAATATTATGAAATTATCTGATGGGCTCTTTCTCGACGTGGCCAAACAAGTACATAAGGAATATCCTGAGATTGAGCACAACAACATGATTATTGATAACACATGCATGCAATTGGTTTCCAATCCACATCAAGTAAGCTCATATGTATTTTTCGTTTGATTACAATGTTTTACTAATTTTTTTATAGTTTGATGTCATGAACATGACCAACTTGTATGGCACTATCGTTTCCAATGTTATTTGCGGTTTGATTGGCGGTGCCGGTCTGCTTTCGGGCGCAAATTACGGCGATCATGTAATCCTCAATAAACTATTGCAATATTCCTTTAATTAAATTTTTATTCTTATAAATATTTTAGTTTGCCGTTTTCGAACCCGGCACCCGTAACACTGGTACAGCTATTGCTGGTAAGAACATTGCCAATCCAGTAGCCATGATCAATGCCAGCGCAGATATGTTAAACCACTTAGGGCATAAGGAGCATGCGCGTGTCATCTATGAGGCGACCTACGAAACTGTAGTTAATGATGGAATTCGCACACCAGGTTTGAAAAATCAAATAATATTTAAGTAATACTTCTTTACACGTGTTTTCTTATTCATCTAGATTTGGGAGGCACCGCCTCCAGTACCGATGTAGTGGAAAATATTCTTAAGCTTTTGGCCAACAAGCGCGTGAACTGGTAAAGCAATTAGATACACTCATAATTAGACTATCAAGTGCCTGCGTGCAATTGTCCAGTCCACCTCTGACAATTTTCCCAATGACAATGTATTTTCACTATTATGATGTACTTACTTAGTTTAAAAAGAGATTTAACTATTCAATGCATGCTTATATAAACTATGCACATTTGACAATCTTAATTCAACAGTAAAAGCTAAGAAACTGAATTGTTAAGCACACATATTTTATATTTCTAAAAATCTACACATTGAATGGCTAAATTATTTACAAGTACTACCTAGTACGTCAATTATATATTATTTTCATCTAATTATGTGATAACATTTAAAGTGTTAAATCTGTATTTATATATCATATATATGCTATTGCATTAACTTGTAACTTGTTATGTTTGTAAATTTCGTATATGCTTGTTTTAGTTTTATTTATACTAATTACAACCAAACAACTAATTTTAACTTCCAACTCCAACATGCTTTTTCTACTAACTCTAACTAACTAATCTTCTGTTATATTTCGTACTTTATTATTTGGAGTCTGTCAAATAGATTTCTTATAGAGTTGCTTACACACTTTTTCTTACCGTATTCCATAACATTAAAAATGCACCTATTTTTCCCCGACATAGGTTAACCAATCCTGCACCACAATATTGTACACACATTCGCACTTGATAAGTAAATTGGTATTTAGTATGTTGCACCTTTGTATCTCTACCTTGTACTTTTGGTTTCGGCAGCCTAAGTGGCTTCTCCAGCTATGCGTTTGTAGTCTTTATAATTATTTTTATTATATTGACTGCATCCTTTATGCAATGCTTCTTTATTAAATTGATTCGATATTTATTTCAAATTATACTTTTTGTTACATACGTTATTAAATTTGCTAATTTCTATCACAAAAAAAAAAAACAAATCTACTTTCACGCTGCCTGCCCCGCACATTGTATCCGATATCCGTCTAACTGTCAACCAATAACAAAAACTGGTTATGTGGGATCCCACACAATGCACCGCTACACATAATAGGCCCCAAGGACAATATCGCGATTAAGTTAAAAACCAAAATTAGTTCACCTTAGTAAAAATTTATATAATTTTACGAAACCCCGGATTAATGCCGATAGTTGACTGCTGTTCATATGTATTATGTATATTTATATATGTTTAACAACTCCAACTGCATTAGGAGCCAAAAAGTTAACCGCCAGCACTTAATCCACAGCAACTAAGCAAATTGGTACAAATGTTGAAAAAATTATAAGATTTGAAAAACCAAAAAAAATTAGGATGCCCAAATCAAAATCCAAATTATACGCCTATCCGCCAAAATGCAGTATATTGTTGTTAAATCCGCCCGGCTCGATGCCCAAACCTCAGCCCGATCGTGCTCTACTAATGCAAAAGCGTGTCACCTCTGTAACTCCTTGTGTTGCGTGTCAGCGTAAAAGAGTAATAGAGCAGCAGGTAATTTCATTAAGGAATTATAAATATCAGAAACTTTCTTCATGCTGCATTTATATTACTAAACTCTTTTTAATTCTTACAGATTCCCAATTGGATACTTGGATACTGGTGTGAAAAATCTGCACAACAGAACACAGCTTGGCTTTTGCGTGGCGAAAGAGCTTCTGCACGTTTTCTTTTTTGTTTCGACTGGCCTCTATCAGAGTTTTCCCTTGCAATATAACCCTGAGAACATGACTAAATAAATATTTAAGCAATATATTTAGTGTAAATTTGTTTGTTGCCATCTCTTTATATTTTTAAATTGTACTACAAGATTTTGATTAATTCTCATTTTCCGCTTATTGTGCTCTTAACGTATACAAAGAGAAAACACTACATATTTTTATGAATCAATGTACTAATTATATTTTTACTTTTTTGGATTTCATAAGAAAAAAGCTGCTAAATTAATTTATTTTTTATCCTATGGTAATTAGATAAAATGTATTCCTCTTAATATATTAAAATCTCATATGATGAGCAAAACCAGCCTTGTTCGCATTAATAAAGTAGTTGTAAACGAAACCTTTATATCGAGTGTTTTTTAAAAGCTTAAGAACTTAAAATGATAATACAAAACAGAAATATTTTTAGAATCATTTTTTTATTATAATCTGGTAGATCCGACATATCTCCGCCGCTTCTAGGAGTTACATGGTCCATTGGATCCATCCAATCTTTTACTACTTTTTCCAATAAAGCTGAATAATAATTCTAAATTAGCCCAATCAGCAAAAGTACGACGCAGGCGATGGACATTTGGACTCAATTCTTGCTCGAGCTGTATTTTATAGGCACGTAAGGAAAGATCTTTACCTACCGATAACCGTTTACGCGATTTTGGCCGAGTTTAACAAAGCGCGCCAGTCGTTTCTTTCTCGTGCTAACCGGCGCCAATTGGACACACCAGTGAAGCCAAGTCCTTCTGCACTTGATCTTTGCAACGCAGAACAGGCCTTCCTCCTCCTCTGGTACGACCAGCTGGCACCGCATCAAATCTTTCAAAGCCGGAGCGTTTGTATCTATTCGGACGACATGACTCAGCCAACGTAGCCGCTGGATCTTTATTCGCTGTGCTACGTCTATGTCGTCGTAAAGCTCATACAGCTCATGGTTCCATCGCCTGCGATATTCGCTGTTGCCAACGTGCAAAGGTCCAAAAATCTTTCGCAGAATCTTTCTATCAAACACTCAAAGCGTCGCTTCATCGGGTGTTGTCATCGTCCAATCTTCTGCGCCACACGTTAGGACGGGCATGATAAGAGCCTCGTAGAGTATTAGTTTTGTTCGTCGAGAGTCCAAAGTAGCACTTGTTGGCAAGAGAGATTCTTCTTTGGATTTCAAAGCTGACATTGTCATCGGTGTTAATGCTGGTTCCTAAATAAACGAAGTCTTTTACAACCTCGATATCATAACTGTCAACAGTGAGGTGCGTGCCGATATGCGACTGTTTGTTTGATGACAGGAGATACTTCGTTTGGTCCTCATTCACCACCAGACCCATTCGTTTTGCTTTATATGCAGTAATTGGCAATAAATCCACAAAATTAATCTATTCGTTCACAAATGACAGATTACCTCAAAAATTTACTATCATCTGTCAATACTGCTTTGAAAAGTTTTTCTTCTTTGGTGGAATATTTTGGAGTTCTTGGTTTGTTTAATTATTATTACGCTGAGGCATAATTGAGGTTCTATGCCTTTAATGTGCCGAATTATCTCATCCTTTAGCTCTTCAACTCTTGCTGGCTTATCGTCGTACACCTTTTCTTTCAAATAACCCCAAAGAAAGAAGTCCAACGGTGTCGACGTTTAGGTGTGGTTCAAATTCAACATGGGCCCTTGAAATTTAACCACCCTTTACATATAATTGGCGCGTACACCCTTTTTGCGTGTTTGGCCGCGCTCCTCCTCCTATTTGTGGTGTGCGTCTTGATGTTGTTCCACAAATGGAGGGACCTACAGTTTCAAGCCGACTCCGAACGGCAAATATTTTTATGAGAAGCTTTTTTCATGGCAGAAATACACTCAGAGGTTTGACATTGCCTGCCGAGAGGCGACCGCTATTAGAAAAATGATTTTCTTAATTTCGGTGTTTCACCGAGATTCGAACCTACATACGTTCTCTCTGTGAATTTCGAATTGTAGTCACGCACCCCATTCGCCTACGGCGGCCGCACATATATGCGTTAATCACCTATAAATCCAACAAATTAATCTACCCGTTCACATATGGCATGCAATACATGGTTGTCTATAGTTTGATTCAAATCCTAATAATTAAATTTCAGAGAGAATGGCTGATTTCGCTTTGTCATCACTACAACGCTTGTGAGCAGAAAACAATATAAACGAAACAATAAATTCACACAAATTTTTGGAAAGCCTAAGTAGAAGTAAGAAATGTTATTCTCAGACGTCTGGCGCCTTATTCAAAAACTAAACTACTTCTTCAACAACTTGTTATTTGCATGTAAAAAGGTCAATAAACACACGCATCTTTTTTAAATCACTTTATTTAAGACTGTTTTTGATTGCATTCCAACATTAACACCTACATCATTCCTGCACTTCTCCACACAATTAAAACATATAAAATTATGTTTTTAAATGTATAAAAATTAAGGGGACTTAACTACGAATCAAACAATCCAGAGGTGATGGCTTAGAAACGCAGCTTTTGGAAGAACCACTTGTTCTTGCCCTCTTTGTAGGTAGATTCGAACTTAACGCGTGTTTGGAAGCGATGTGTCTTCTTTTTGACCGGATCTTTAAGGTCCTTGGGCGACAATTTCTCAAATGAGATATCATGCACAGCATAACGGGTGGGCATTAGGTGATTGTAGTTCAGTACCTTCAGGAAAGGCTTGATTTTGGACTTCTTCTTCAACTTGTTCTTGCCCATCTTCTTGGTCACCTTACGTGGATAACGGTCGATGCCGGCGACAAGCGCCTGTCCGAATGGTTTCTCCGGTGTGCCGTCATCCGATGTCTTCACAATGATGGCCTTACGACCGGCGTAACGTCCACTAAGGACGATTACGATTTTACCTTGTTTCATAATTTTCCTCATTTTGGTGGCTGCCGTAAGTACACAAATAAAACATTTGTAAGATGTCAAGCACAATGTTGATTACAGATGTGTAGGTAAACGATACATGAAAAAGAAATACATATTAGTTAGTTTTTCACAATTCGAGAAAACAAATGTGTGGCAAGTTTATGAATGCGAAATATATCAAGTGAACTATTGAAATCACTCAATAAAAAGCAGCTTCAACTTAGTATAGCATTCTTGCGACGTCCATACAAATTTGGACAGACTACAACACACTTTTTCACATAATATATTACACAATTACGTAAAAGAAGTCCACTAGTATATACTTAGACAACTTCTATATAATTCTATTTTGTGTATTAGCTGCGATTTTTTAATATTTCACTTGATTTTTTCGATTAAAAATCAATTTGAATATAAATTTCACTTACAGGTCTTATGGCTGACCGGATATAGAGAAAGAGAAAAGGGTTGACATTTCGCACATTACTTTGACGTTTTGTGAACGTCAGCTATTCAGCATTACAACAGACTTCGGTACTGCCAGCATAAAATACTTAGCGCTAATTATTTGTTATTCTATTGTTTTTCAAGCTCCTTGTAGAGAATTTGAGACGCACATGTGAGAGAATATATTTTCAGTTTAAAATAATTATTTATTGTTGATGTTGTAGCATAAACATTCCCCATATTTACATACGTAAAGTAAAGTCGGTTTATTGACGATAGTTTAACGTGACAACGTCATAAGAAAATAGTGATGGAATGGTTGCATTTTTCGAAAGAAAATTTTAATTTTATTTGTTTGATAAATATTTTGTATGGATATAGAGAATGAAGTAAATGGAATCGCAATAGAATTGATCAAGTTACATTTACACAAACGTGAAAAATGACGAAACATTTATCAAATTCATAAAAGATATGTTCAATTTCGATTGTGCATCAGACGTTAATAAGCCAACAACACTAAGAGGCACCATCATCGATTTGACTTTTTCAAGACACATTACACTCGAAACACTCCCTTTCATTTCCTACTTTTTCTATCATCGTCCTATTCTCAACAGAGAAATGGTTCATTACCATGCACACAGGAAGAAGGCACATGCAAATACAAATATGTGAATTTATATATTGTACATATGCGCATATACATACATTTATATGCTCACTCAAGTAGGAGAGCGCCAGATGTCGAACGTTGCCGAACGCGGGGGCCGATTGTGCTCTTTGTCGTTTGTTCCGCGCTTTCGCTTGCAGTTCAAGCAAGGTAACGCCGAATGAGCAAGATAACGACGATTGAGCAAGATAACGACGCATGAGCAAGATAACGCCGCATTTTTTGGTGCGGGCAGCTGGCTACATCGAATTATAAGACGTTATCACGTCAAGAACCTCTATCAAAACAGAAATGCCTACACCTGACACCTCGCTAATTTCACTGTTATATCTGTCTTACTGAATTTCTTGTCATAATTGTCCGAACATCAGCAGTGATCGAACTCAGAGAGACGTTTTATTTGCAGAAAATCGTAACTGTAGATATAATCCATTATATAACATAATTCATTAGCTGTTTGGCCAATCTCCTCGTCCAATTTGTAATGTGTGTCTTGTTGTTGCCTTACAGTTTTATGCCAACTCTGAATAGTAGACAGTTTTTATGAAAAGTGTTTTACAAATGTAATCAGAGGTTTGTCATTCTTGTTGCCGTTTTCATAATTCGGTGTTTTATGCCCACTATGGTTTTCGAACCCAATGTGGCCGTATATCAGCCACGTACAACGTGACTACAACAACCGCTTTTTAAAAACGTAGAATATATTTCTTCAGTACCCAGCAAAACCTGCGTGCCCGAAACTCTAACACAATTACACTTTTTTATTTGTTACAAACACATATGCACGCAGGTTTTGCTGGGACGTCACCGAAACTCTAACACAATCGACTTTTTTTTGATTCTCCGTCACCTTTGGAAAATGTGTAAGCAGTAAGCAAACTTCATTCATATATTTTTTCTCATTTTTGCATCAATAGAAAAAAAAAAACAAAAAAAAACGGCAAGTGGCTGTCAAAGCAATAAGTCAAAAAGATATCTTTTCTCTCTTTTTGATATCAAAGTAGGCCGAGAATCAAATTGTCAACCTTTGGCAAATGTGTAAGCAGTAAGCAAACTTCATTCAAATATTTTTCCTCATTTTTGCATCAGTCAAAGTAAACAAACGCCGTAGCCGAACGGGTTGGTGCGTGACTACTATTCAGAATTCACAGAGAGAACGTCAGTTCGAATCTCGGTGAAAGCAAAATTAATAAAAACATTTTTCTAATAGCGGTCGCCCATCAGCAGGCAATGGCAAAACACCGAGTGTATTTCTGCCATGAAAAAAAGCTCCTCATAAACATATCATAAAACAAAATAAAATAAATGTATAAAAAAAGTTTTTTTTTGTGATTCGAACCAAGGATTTTGGATCGGAAGCCCACATTGCTAGCCGCTAGGCTATCGCGCTGTGCTGCCGGCGCTGGCCTAAAAGTTATTTTGTTCGTCGCTACGTTTATATGAAACTGGCACTGGCAAACGAATCCATATGTATGAAAGATTACGATTTTCCCAACGCTTTTAACAACGGGATTGTAAAGGGGCGTGGTTAGTGACAGTTTAACGGCCACGCGTGGCGGTTACGTGAAGGGTAACCTGACCGCCACTCTTCTTGCTGGGTATGAGTGTAATTTCATCTTTATAGACGGCATGAAACGGGTTTGCAATGGGCGAGGGGAAAGAGAGAAAGAAGCACCAAATTCTTGCTGAATATATTTAGTTGAAACAATTTACCGGTAGAAATAATATCTGATTACAAATATTCACTCATACGATAAAATAAAAGAAAAATTATTTTTAAAATTTAAATGAGGTCAAGTTAGGAATGGGAAATTGTGCAACTACATCCCTCAAGCGTTGTTAATATTTTGTTACGAATGAGTTGTTATTGCTAATTTGTTTTTTTTTTTTTTTTTGTATCAGCTAATCTTTGCAAGACCTGCTCTACTGATAGACGCTCTTCTATTAGGTGTCAAACTTTATCAGTTCTTCCGGCTGAAACAAAAAAAAAAGAGCATGATGTTACAAATCACTCATGAAATTCGCTCATGAGCTAATGCACTCTAAGCTTGAAGCAAAAGATGTCGCTCTCTCTACGTTAACTACTGTGGTAAAAAATCTCAAAAACACACGATGGAAGGAATAATGAGATGGCGCCTGGCGTGGTACGGTTACTTTGCTCTCAGCAAAGTTGACAATGAGTGACGTCGTATTAGCACCAGTAAGGCCAAATTCCCTTTTTCGTAACTTGATTTAGCATTTTTTTGTTATTTAGTCTCGGAGTTTTAGTTCTTTCTTCATGACATTTTTCTAGCCTGTTCTAATTAAAATGATATATTTATAATTTTGTAAAATATATATATTTTTTTTAAATTAGTTCAATAGTTCACTCAGTTTTATTTAGCTTTACTTTTTTTAACATCTGATAGCATTGCCCGCGATTGCGGTTATTGTTGGTGTTATTCTGCTTTCAGCAGTCAAATCTCTCTCTCGCTACTGCAGTGTTGCCTAGCTTAGGATATAAAAAACGCACTAAAATGCACATTTAAAGAAAATAGAATACCAAACTTTTATACTTTAAGTACAAATACGAGATGACATAGCCGAAAAATTTCGCTAAATAAAAACCGACGCCGAAAAAAGCAGCGGCAGCGAACAGTGAAATTGCCAAAAAACATCTCATAACATCCCTCGACATAGTTGACCGCAGCTGTATTCCTTCAATACCAAAGGCAAAGGTACTTATCCTGCCTAGACGTGCCGACAAGTGAATAGAAGGTGTTGAATGTGGTGAAGCGAGCATCTGCCAGGACTAATTTACATACTCCGAATCAACAAGCCGCCAGAGAATTAATTGTACATACGATTCGCGAAGATGGCGTGGATAGTTGGCAACGTGTACTTTCGCCTCAGAAAGCGTAACCCGACATACGACAATCACAACATGCTCGAGGCGGGGCAGATGAAAATGATCTCGGTATAAAAGAGACTATAGAAGTCTCCTAAAATCTACAGGAAGTGGAGAAGGGTGAGCTGGAGGAAGTATCCAACTCCGAGAAGGTGCCAGAACCACATGTTGAAGGTCCTTCAAATAAACCTCTACAAAAGTAAACGCTGTCTACTGATAAATATCAACTAGTAGCGTGGAATGACTGACTGTGTCGAAAGCCTTCTTCAAGTCCAACGCTATTAGGATAGTCCTCTCGCTGGGGCGGTTTTCGTTAAGCCCGCGGTTTATGCGGCTAATTCACTCGTCGGAAACCATGCTGATGTGGGGCTGGGGTCAGATGTTTCGTGAAGAGTTGGAGTAGAAGTGCTTCAAGTGTCTTCACTACTGAGGAAAGGAGAGTTATCGGACGATAAGATTTCCCTTGGTTGGCGGGTTTCCCAGTTTTCAGTAGTGGGACTACTCTCTTGAGGGGAAAGGACCTGGACACCATCAATAACTTGATGAACAACACTGTCTATCAGTGGACATCTCGCGCAGGTCTGAGGATAAACGCAGAAAGGACGGATATGATACTTTTTGCTAGGAAGTACTCGTATAAGGTCCCGGCGAAGCTAGGCAACAACGAAATGCATTCTGAAAGATCATGCGAAGTACCTTGGAGTAATACTGAACAGTAAATTACTGTGGAAGCACAATGTTGAAGAAAGGGTGAAAAAGGATAGGAATGCGATGTATGCATCCATAAGAATGCTGGGCGTTACTTGGGGTTTATCGCCCTCACTGATGCATTGGTGCTACACAGCTATAGTTACACCGATATTGCTGTATGGGGCCTTAGTATAGTGGACTGAAACAAGAAAATTTACATATTTAATGCCATTGGAAAGGATTTAGCGACTCGCTGACCTATGCATAACAGGACCAATGAAAACCCCTCTAGAATTGATACTTATCACACCACCTACTGACCTTATGACGGAAAATCTTGCAGCAAAAAACACGTAAAGATTAGTGGATGCTGGGGTATTTACTTAGAGAACTTTCGGACACAGCTCAATAGGAAAGAGGAGTACAGGTTGCAGATACTACATACATGGCTTCGCGTTTTAATTAGGAGAAAATATTTCATACTAGAGTTGAAGAGGATGGATGGCATAAAGGCATGAAGCCCCGCCGTAGAATATTTATTATTTACGCAGACGGCTCTAAGACTTTAGACGGAGTGGGAGCGGGCGCTTACTGCTTAAAACTAGGAATTAGGCAATCAATCAAGCTGCCGAACTCGAGCTATATTTTCCAAGTGGAAGTTCTTGCTGTTCCGAAAGCCGCGGAGCTAGTCCACACGAAAACTAAAAATGACTCAATAGTGGGTACGTAGACAGTCAAGCATCAATAAAAGCAATAATCTCATATTGTACTAAGTTCAAAAATGTTCAAAGGAGGAGGGAAACCATAAAAAGGCTTTCCGCAAACAGAAGGCTGCACATCTATTGGGTACCGGGTCTCAAAGACATTATAGATAGATGAGATAGCTAAAAGTATTGTAAACCTACCTTTTGAACAAGAGAACAACATAGAAAAACAGCTTAATGCATGAAAAAGCAAGCGGAAACTGGACTAATCTAACGGAAGTGGTCTAATCTAACCACATGCAAAACTGCAAAAATCACGTGTAGAACTAATGATAAAAAACTGATTCAAATCGTATTTACGCTCACGCAAAAATACTGCAGAACTGTTATAGGTACGCTGACAGGTAATAATTTATTGGCTGCACATGCTCACAAGATAGGACTGCTAGCAACGACAAATGCAGGAAGTGCAGAGAAGATGTAGAGGAAACTTTAGAGCACCTTCTGCGTCTTTGTCGGGCATTATCAAAAACGCGCTCGAAATGCCTGGGAGCCCCACAGTTTAGGGGTGAGAAGGATATCTAAAAAATAGATCCTACTGCGCTGCTTAGATTTGCTAAGAGCGTTGACATTCTACTTGATGTCTACTTCAAATATTAATAGAGGTCAGTCTAAATCTGGTACCGCTAGGGACCAAAAGATCTATGCGTGGCTTAATGCCAGCCGGGTTAACTTATAATACGTTCACATATAAGAAGATGGTCTACTTTTTCGTGCTTAACTTCCAATTCGTAATTAAAAAGCAAGATTTCCTATACAAAATTTCTCTCCCGAAATCTGAAATTATAAATAATCCTAGATAATAACCATAATTTTTTACATACAACCTGTGTTTTCTGTGTTATCGATAATTATTTTTACAATGTAAAGAAAAACGTCAAAGTAAAAATTAAATAAAATGGATGCCGGCAAAGAAAACATGCTTATAGACATAATTCTAATAAAATGTATGTTAGGTTTTATTAACTATGCATTCAGAAAAAAAGCGTGTGTACTCTTATTATACATATATATATATATGTAATTGGCGCGTACACCCTTTTTGGGTGTTTGGCCGAGCTCCTTTGTGGTGTACGTCTTGATGTTGTTACACAAATGGAGGGACCTACAGTTTCAAGCCGACTGCGAACGGCAGATATTTTTATGAGGAGCCTTTTCATGGGAGAAATACACTCGGAGGTTTGCCATTGCCTGCCGAGGGGCGACCGCTATTAGAAAAATGTTTTTCTTATTGTAATTTTGGTGTTTCGAACCTACGTTCTCTTTGTGAATTCCGAATGGTAGTTCGCACCAACCCATTCGGCTTCGGTGGCCGCTGGCTTATTGCTTATTACAAAAAGTTATTTCGAGTTTCACATGCGTATTGCTGCCTTAATTTTTTGAAACCTCAGTAAACGTCGTTTACGGATTTCCTTCAACTTTTTATTATTACCAGTCAATTGTCAACAAAATTAGCGATTCCTTCTCCTTGTCCTTTCTTCATATCGTTAATAATAATTAAACAAACAAAACACCAAAATATTCCACCAATTAAATTTTATTATTCATTTTCATTTCAAATTAAACCTTTCCACAACAACATTGCCCTCTGATTGTAAATTTTGCAGGCAATCTGCCATATGTGAACGGGTAGATTAATAATTTTTTATATTTATTGGTAATTAATGCATATGTGAATGTACTTTTAACCTTAAGCTAATTTTAATGTAACTTGTGAGATTAAGCTGAATAGACAGGGCTAATTTACTATGGCGACAGCCCTTGGTCGGGAAAACACCCCGGGTAATTCCGGCACGTAGAATCGTATCATGATTGAAACTTTAACACCAAAAAAAGATATATATGGTACGTATACATAAACGGATAAATATGAAATTTAATAAGTAAATTTGCATCGAGCTTAACTACTAATATAGGGCGTTTCCACGACAGTCGGTTCTACGTTACCGAAACGACCCGGATTTATATCCGGCCAAGGACTGTCACCCCAGCAGCATTTCCCGTTTGTAAGTATGGGGAATGTTTATGATGCTACAACAACAACAACAACTAATATAGGACTTTGTAATAAGAGGCGGGCCGATGTTGACAGGATGGAGCGCACTTTTTGTATGCGGGTGTCTGCCAAATCTGTTGTTTATTTTTCAGTCATTGATGCCAAATCAAAACGGAAGTTACACTATTGAGCACCACATACAAATGATTAAACTTTATTATGAACGATTTAGGGTATGGTTATACATATTTCGCTGAGGTGACATAAATTGGGTTGTAGGATTTTCAGAAGTCCAAGATCTATGCCAATAAGCAGCTTTAATCGACCTATTTCCTCAAAGTACACGTAACTCATTGCTCAAATTCCATTCCGTTCAAAATGCCGCGACGGACGATGTCATAATGAGTATGCCATAATAATAACTTCGTTAATAGCCAACAACACAGCTTACTTTAACTTTATTTCATTTTGGCCTGCCTTTTTGGAAAACCCTATATAATTAAACTTAACTTAGTTATACCAAAGTAAACGAATCGTTGTCGTTTACTTTTATATCCTCCAGTTTCACACTGATACGTTTGCGAGGTACATCAATTTGAATGATAGAAACAACAACACGATCACCTACACTCAGTTCTGCATTCTTCATTTTACTTATATGTATAAGAGCATTACATTCAACGCCAATATCAACGAAGGCGCCAAAGTGAGTTATGTTTGATATTGCGCCTAAAAGTAGAAGTTAAAGTGTATTCAATTTAGTTTTTTTACTAGAATTAGAAAAATAAATTTCAATAAAAATAGGGCCATTACCTGTCAACACATCACCCTCAGACAGTTCAGTTATACGTGTTAAGCCTTGCTTGAATAGTGGACGTTTAGCGAATTCTGAGCGATAGTCTTGTGTAAGCTCACGTTGTAAGGCCATTAATACAACATCGAGCTAGAATTTCATAAATAAAACAAAATACAATAAATAAATCAAACATAATATGTTTCTTGCGCAACATTTTTTTCTTACCCGCTCTTCTGGTATCTGAAAATCCTCTGCCAACTCTTGCATATCACATTGTAGTACGAATGCTTTAATTTTGCAAATAAATGCGTTTGTGCCGATGTCTTTTAGTAACAAATTACTTTTGCTTATGATTCTGTCAAGAAAAATTTACTTTTAAATTTAAATTGCATCTAAAAAATTATTAAATTGTATATAGGTACAAAGCCGAAAACGAGTAGTCAAGGTGCGAGCTATGACAAAGGGTCTCATAAAAACAATCTGCGGTTCAGACGCGACCAAACACTATCATGTAAGCCATGATCTGAAGACTAAATCTTACTTTGTTTTTCAATATGCATACAGGACAGGACGGTCTACAGGCAATGCGCTGTATCAGTTGCCCATTGAGATGAAGAGTTCTTTAGACTGCGAGGAAAGAGTACACTGTGCCTGAAATCGAAGGATCGTTTGACAACGCTCGAGAGTATGTATGACCATAGATAATAAAGACCCAACAACAGCTAAGTTCTAGAATACCCCTCACGATATAGTGTAAAGAGCTTTCCATGATGTGCTGATGTAGATCTTAATATAAAAGCCTTTAAAACAGCCATCATTCCCTTCACTAGAGGAAGATCTTTACCAGGAATGAAGAAAATAAAACTGGACGAATGAATGGCTTTAACCTGGACGACGAGCTTAACTAATCCCAAGCACGCTGATGTTGCCCTGTATAAGGCAACGAAGGTACTTATTGTGTGCAAACGGTTAGCAAGAAAATCCTGGCGTTGCAGGACAAACATCCTGGCATGGTAATTACGCCAATGATAACAAACAGAGCAGCTGGCTTGGTATCAAAAGTCGCCCAATCGACAGTTCTGGTAGCGTTCCCATGACAGTCGGTTCTACGTTACCGGAACGACCCGGATTTATATCCGGCCAAGGACTGCCGCTTCAGCAGTATCCCCCATATATGTATGGGGATTGTTTATGCTGCTACAACAACAACAACAGTTTTGGTACACCTGAACAAGCTTCAGCACCTAGCATGTCCATCACCCATCTCAATCTAGCACAGAATGTGTATGTTATATGTGCTGTGCAGAGATCAATTTTAGCTTAAAAGTGAGGAGCGCATCCATCTGCACCCTTGTTGTTGTTGTAGTTGTGGTAGCAGTACCATCAACACCCTCACTGACTTCTGTAATTTCTGTGACCAATCCCCAGAAACTAAAACACACCTTTTTCTTGAATGCGATAGAGAGAAGAAGTAGATATTTCGGCCTAGTACAGCCTAGCAAAAGACACATACGCTCAGCCTAACCCAATTCAATCCGGGGCTTACTGAGGGAACTGGGTTTAGATGAGGTATTGGGATGAGTTGAGAGACCAAAAGGCTTTAGGTCAAAGTGCAAAACCACCATTAATCTAATTCTAATTCTATTTACTTTTTGGCAACTGCATAACTTTCCGGATGCACCCAAGTGCAGTCAAGCGGGTTTTCAATTTTTCCACCAACACTCAGAGGATCGATACGTATAAAGCTAGAATGAGAATTAATAAAATAGTTTAATTATGAGAGTTAATTTAATAAAGCACAATAAAACTTGTTGATTGGCTTATTTTGTAATTCGCTTAAAGGTTGCCCACAGCCGGAATTTATATCCGGAATAGGATTGACACTTCAGCAGCATTCCACAGAAATGTATGATGGTGAAAGGACAAGCCAATTATTCAATGAATGTGTTTCGAATTAATTCCTTACCCTGCGCATTGAACAAATGTCTTTTCGCCAATAGACTTTACTTTTAATAGATCTTTACGCGTTTGAAAAGGACCATTACTTGTACGGTATTCTATTATTTTTTGTGCTTTCTTTTCACTCAAGCCGGCCACATTTCTAAAAAACAAATTAATAGACCACAGATGTATTGAATAATTAAGCAAATAAACTTGAGAAACTCACTTTAATACACTCAAGCTCGCCGTATTAATATCCACGCCCACGAAACTCACACACTCAGACACAACTTCGTTCAGGGCTTCATTGAGCGTTTTTTCTGGCACATCATGTTGATACATGCCAACACCAATGTGACGCGGTTCTATTTTCACATATTCACTTAACGGGTCATTTAACCGACGTGCAATGGAAACTGCAGAAGGAAAAATATTTACAAAGTTGTTATTCCTTATCTTTTTTATAAGTATCTTTACCTGCACTTATTTCGTTCATATCCATGTCAGGGAATTCCTTAAGCGCTACATCACTACATGAGTATATTGAGGCACCTTGCTCCGAAATGATACTATAACGCACAGTACTTTTGTCTAAAATACCAATATCGAAAAGATTTGAAAGCCAAAATTCAGTTTCCCGACAAGCAGTACCGTTGCCTAAAGCGATTATTTTACAGCTATTAAATTAAAAGAATAAGCAATACTTATTTTAGTTTTAAAAAATACCACGATTTATTGTTAACTTTAAGTTTTGTTTCAAGGCTACTTACTTGTGTCGGACCAACATTTTAGCTAATTTATTGCCAACTTCTTCTGGGTTACTGGTACGCGCATGCGGATATATCACACCAGTTTCTAACACATCTGCTGTCTCGGAAATAAGTGCCAGTTTGCAACCATTTGTAAAGCCGGGATCAATGCCAAGAATACGCTCACCTTTGAGTGGGGATTGGAGCAGCAATTGCTTCAAGTTTTGCGCAAAAACATCGATGGCAGCCTTTTTGGCTAGCTCGTTCAAATCACTACGCAATTGTCGCGATAAAAGCGGTTGTACTAAAAAAAATTCAAAACTGTCTATTAAAAAATGTAGGAATACATTATTGGAATACAAAACAAACAAAAATAAATTATTGTTGATGTAGCAATTCATAAAGATCAGCCAGTCACGGTGAAGTCAACGGTAGTTGTCAGGGCCATAGAGAGCATATCCGGGCCCGGGGGAAAATCCGGGCCCCGGGGGAAAATTGCAAATGCGGGCCCTTTCAAATGATGTCTAATTCATATAAACACGTATAATCTCGAGTCCGGGCCCCTCTGATAACTCCGGGCCCGGGGGAAAAAGTACCCGATCCCCCCGCCCCCCCCCCCCCCCCCCCTCTCGTCGGGCCTGGTAGTTGTTGTTGTTGCAGCATAAAAATTTCCCATACATGTAAGGGGAATGCTGCTAAAGTGACAGTCCTTGGAAGGACTATTGTTGTTGTCGTAGCAGTAATACAAGCCCTTTCAGTGTAGTGTGTATCACCAGTCGTCTTCGTCTAACTCATCTAAAGGTAGGCCCAAGAAACATGCTGTTTCGACAGGTTGGGCCCAGAGGGATTGGGGTGTTAGATGAGTGGGTTTTGAGGGGCATGTGAGGTGGCAGGATACGTTCTCCGTTACTGGAATAACTCGGGCTTTCCCGACCAAAGGTTGCCGCCCCAGTAAACTAGCCCCGCCTAGTGAACCGTTTAGATCCAACTGTGTTTTTATGTAGCAGTTCATCGTCTGTCTCATCCAATGGTAAGGCCAAGTAACATTCTGTTTCGACGGGATATGTTCAATGGGAGAGCTGTGTTTAGTGAGTTGATTTGAGGGGGCACGTAAATAGGTGGTTAGTCCCGTGTGGGGTATTTCTATATGTGAAACATATGTTGAATATGTCGGGGTTGGTTCTTTACAGCGGAGTTTAACCTACTACAACATCCTAAACAGAGTTATACCAAGCTTCAATCAGGTGAATGAATGGGTGGATCCTGCGTTAGTAACCTAACAGAAATTGCTTGCCAAGCATACTGCTATGATCATTACCAGGAGAATAGTGACCTCGCACTGAAGATATTGTAAAGGAGACATCAGAGGCAACCTGTGACCGACCTGATAGCAGTACTTTGGCAGGTTTGGATCTTCTTCCATAGCGTGTCACTACTGTCAGGCGTACAGATGGACGATTGTCTTCTTACTTTCCAATAAAAAAAAAACTTACATTTTTTGCTATAGCACTCCTCGAATGCCTGCTCAAACACCTGGTTGCGCAATGGATAACGCAGACCTTCATGCATAAATAGCTCACGTGTATAACGTTTGATGTCATTCTTAACATAGTCTGCGGGGATTACTTTTACTGTTAAGAACTTTTGTTTTTCTGCACGATTGATGGCGAGCACCTGATGTGGTTTCAAATATCGTACATCTTGTTGAAAATTATAATAAATTTCATACTTCGAAGCATCCGTTTTAGTCTTTGAATGCAAAGAGTTGTTGTTATTACTATTTAACTTGCTCTTTGCCGAGGTTGATACCTTACCACAAGCTGTTGTGGCAGGAGTCTTTGTTTTAGTGCACTTAAGAACAATACGATGCACTTTTTGACTGAAAAATAATGAAAAATTAAAGATATAATAATTATAATAAACTAAAATGTGCAACTTCGTTAACTTACAGCCTTCGCAACTCTTCCAAGACGCCTGTATGTTTGCTAATATTATGTGAAATTATATGGCAAATGCCCTGCAAAACCTTTTCTGCACTATCCAAATCCGCATTGTTGCGATCTACTAGGGATTCCAAAAACACCTCAGGTGCCTCGCCAAATAACAAACAGTCTGCGGCATTGCCCAAACCGAGAGCTTTCGCTCGTTCAGCAAGTGAGCCTTTACTAGCGGGTTTATATGGGGCATACTAATTGTGAAAAATTAATGCCAGAAGTTTTGTATTGGAATGAAAACATGAGAACTTTGAAGATTTCACTTACCAAAAACTCCAATTCCTCATTACTTTTGGCACATAAGATCTCTGTTCGCACTTCTTCGTCAATCTGTTGTTCTTTCTGCAATTGTGTCACAATCGTTTCAGCACGTTTACGCAATTCTACAATTTCCGTATAAGAATTCTTTATATCACGTAATCGCTCAGGCGTTATGTGACTGATCAAATCGCGACGATATCGGCATATGAAAGGAATTGTATTCTCATTCTCAAGTAATTGTACAATATTTTTTGCAGTGCCCGGTGCAACGTTCTCCTTTTCAGCGAGAAGTTCGTCGACACGCCACACTTTGCGGCGTGCTAATATAATACAATTTGAAATTAATACATTAGGATACGAATAATAGCCATTTTAAATACCCCAAAATGAGCTGCGACCGGTGTAAGTGGAATCAAGTGCAACCTTGTTTGCGGACATATCAGCGCGTGAACTGCATTGGCCATCTGTAGTCTCAACAGGTGCTGCTTGATTTTTACTGCTCAAATCCATGTTTTCTTGCTCAACAGCTACATCATTCGGCATTTCTATAACATCAGTGTCAACTTCGTTTGGTACATTCATTTGCTCTTTCGCTTTCTTAGATTTTGATGAAGCTGATTTAGCGTCTTTTTTGGTACGCTTTCCCGAAATTTTCCCTTCCTTAGCATTCTCGTCACTTCTTGGAGTAGGCCAGCGTTTTCTGTAAAAACAAAATAAACATAAACATTAACCACACTTAACTTTTGTATATACCGTCCAGTTGTTGCGCTTGTAGCAGCCATATCCCGCTGAGCTACGGAACGTGTTGCAGCATCAATTCGGGCAGACTTGGTCGGTGGAGGCGAAAAGGAGCTATCACGTCGTGTTCTTCGGGAAACAGTTGAGACATCATCTTCGGAATCAGATAGTTCTATTATCTGCACAGCTCTAAGGGCCGCTTGACGTCTCGTGCGTCCGGTCATTGTACCAAAAGTTGTTGGGATATATTGAAAACGTTAACACCAGCACAGAATTATCAGTAGATTCTTGAAAAAAGGGCGTATAATTTTCTTTGCAAACGCAAAACAAATAGTTTCAAAATTGCAATTAAAGGCGAATTCTCGTTCCGCGATTTATTTAATTTCCTCGCACGATCAAGTAAAAATTTAAAAAACAACGCGCGCACCAGCTGTCGCATTAAAAACCCAAACAACCCAAGACGAATTGAGTACTATAGGTGGCGCCTTTCCAAATCAGTTACCTTATTTTTTGCTATATTGACAACTCTGACGTCAGGTTCCTTACCAATACAAACGAACAAAACAAACAAAAGTAAGAGAAATTGCATGTTTGTGAAAATTCAGAGAATGTCTTGGTAGTATTGTGATTTGCGAGATTTAAACTATTTTATTTTTTTTATTTTTTTTTATCAAACTAATGTAAACGAAGTTCTGTGTGTTAAATTGTGAAAGTATAAATTAATATAAAGTTTCCACATGAAGGTTGCGTTTTTATGTGTATGTGTATAATTTCTTGTGTTTGGTTGCTTCCATTGCTTTCGCCTACTCTTCTTCTTCACAAACAAGTAATTTCCCTTCCTTTTGCTCGTTTATTCATCCGCTCTTATGACACAGCGAATTCGGTAGACGTAATCAGTTTCTCTATCATTCTTGCTTGATAACCAAGGATATAATATCAGGTTTAGCAAAAACACAAGCAATTCTTCGCACAGACACACTTTCTTTCCACGGCGCCTTCCGCATAAAAATGCAAATGAACTGCTTTTGGAGGCTGTATATCAATTTGTTCATAATTTAACAAATGACACTTCGTTTTCATTAATTTGTATAGTTTAAATCAATCGTGCTTAACTCCCAATCTGTAATTAAAAAGCGAGATTTCCATAGAACATTTCTCTCCTAAAATCTGAGATTATAAAATAATCTTAGATAATAACCATACTTTTTGACAACAACAATGTGTTTTCTGGGTAATAGATCATTATTTTTACGAGTGTAAAGAAAAACGTCAAAGTAAAAATTTAATAAAATTGATGCCGGCAAAAACAACAGGTTTGTAGACATAATTCTAATAAAATTTTTGTTAGGTATTATTAAGTATGTATTCATATAACAGTGTGTCCTCTTTTTACTTATTATAAAATGTTATATAGAATTTCCCATGCGTATTGCTGCCAAAATTGTTTGAAAACTCAGTAAACGTCGTTTACGGATTCCCTCCAACTGTTTATTATTAGCAGCCAATTGCGCAATTAAATTATCTATTCCTTTTCCTTGTATTTTCTTCATATCGTTAGTAATAGTTAAACAAAGCAGAAGCACCGAAACATTCCACCAAAATAATTTCTTTGAAGAAACAATATTGACCTTGTCAATTTTGAAGGTAATCTGCCATATGTGAACAGGCTGATAAATTTTGTGGATTTATTGGTAATTAATGCATATATGAACGTACTTTTACCAATCCATTCACTGAATTTTCATAACATATAATTTCTCCTCCTGTTGTTTGTTTTATATTAGTAAGGGGCTCGACAACAGACTTGTCAAAATTGCGAAATATAAAGTAACTGTTTTGGGAAGACGCCACCTCCAGTACTCAATACGCTTTGGATCTAAAAGAGAAAAACATCGAGCATCAAAAAAAAAAAACATCAAGGCTTGAAGCGGAGGGATTAAAACATAAAATACCTATTTATATTAAAATATATATGATAGTAATAAATGTCAATAGCACGCGGCTTCCCATTGTTGAAATGCGTCAATGTGCACGCACGATGGCAACGTTTTTATAGCAGTGCAAAGTTGCGAAATATTGGTATTTTAGCACATATCGATGCAGGTAAAACAACCACCACGGAACGCATGCTCTTCTATGCTGGGAAAACGCGAGCTCTGGGAGAGGTGCACCGTGGTAACACTGTGACAGATTATTTGACGCAGGAGCGAGAACGCGGCATAACGATATGCAGTTCGGCCGTCGCTTTCAATTGGCATGGACATAAGTTGATTGAGCACACCATATGCTTATGAAAAATTATTCATTTTTATATTAAATCCATAGAATAAATCTTCTGGATACACCGGGTCACATAGATTTCACTATGGAGGTGGAACAATCGTTGCATGCTGTAGATGGCGTTGTTGTGGTGCTGGATGGTACAGCAGGTGTGGAGGCACAAACCATCACTGTATGGGCACAGGCCGAAAAACATCGCTTGCCGAAAATAGTATTTGTCAATAAAATGGATCGACCTGACGCAGATTTCATGACCTGTATTCGAGATCTGTCACAAAAATTGGATGCAAAACCAATTTGTTTGCAGTCCCCATTAAAGGACGAAAATGGAAATTTGAGTAAGAGAAGCTAAAATTTTAGTCGATGAGTTTCAAATAATTTATTTAAATATATTTCAGTTATTTTGGATGTAATAACACAGCAAATGTTCACTTGGAATAATGTAAGTTTAGGTCGCGAGTACACAGCGCAGCCTCTATTTGATGAACATGTTGCGGAGCTGCAAGAAAAACGTTACGCCTTGATAGATGAGCTCTCCGGCATCGATGATGACCTAGCACAGGTAGTCATTAACAACGAAGGCTTTGATCAAATTAGAAATGATTTGATAAAACAAGCTTTGCGACGCGCTGTAGAACAACGCAAAGTGGTGCCCGTACTTTTGGGCTCGGCATACAAAAACGTAGGGGTGCAACATCTCATGGATGGGGTTATTGATTATTTACCGGCGCCACCCGAACGTAATCAGCTTTACGATTGTTTTGGGTAAAATAAAATTTCATAATATGCTTAATCCGCATTATGCGTATTTATTCTTGCTTTTAAATTGGAATTAGCGAAGATTTTGTGGGCAAAGTTTTTAAAATCGTGCACGACAAGCAACGTGGCTCGCTAACTTTGGTGCGTGTTTTTCGTGGCGAACTGAAGAGAGGCGCACGTCTGATTACTACGCGCAACAATGCAGAGGTGGTTAGCAAAGTTTATGAACCATTGGCGGACGAGTATAGGGAAATAAGTGGTGTGCCAGCGGGTGATGTAGCAATTTGTGCAGGCTTGAAGGTAAGAATCGATATGTTATTTTAGTTAAGGAACTTAAAGTGATTTGCGCTTTCTGTAGCATACAGTTACTGGTGATTTGTTGACTGTCAGCACCTCTTCGCTAAAAAATGCGCAAAAACGTCTACAAAAAACTCTGAAATTACCGGAAAGCTATGAGGCGCCTGAAGAGAACGACACCGACGCTGCTTTAGTGAGGGAAATATTCTCCACTGAGCCACAAATACCTGATGCGGTGTACTTTTGTTCAATCGAACCACCTAGCTTGGCAACACAAAACGCTATGGAGGCAGCGCTAAAGCAACTGCAGCGTGAAGATCCCAGTTTGCGCGTAAATTATGACACTGTTACTGGACAAACAGTGTTGGGGGGTAAGAAAATTCCGCATTGCATTGATTAAGCTTCCCCACTAGTTATTTTTTAATTTTTAATTTACTTACTTAATTGTAGGCATGGGTGAACTGCACATGGACATTGTTAAATCGCGCATACTCACCGAATTCAAAATCGATGTGGACTTGGGTCCACTACAAATTGCCTACAAAGAAACGATTGAGACACCAGCGATGGATACTTTTCAAATAGAAAAAGAAATAGCTGGAAACAAACAAAGTGTCACGATTACTTTGGAACTCTTACACGAAGAAAAGGAAAGGTTTAGGTGGGTGCAACTTTTTTATAATAGGGCAAGTTAACTGAATTCTTTTTCCCTTTCCAGTTTAGATAAATCCGGGGAAAATGCAGCTAATTTAAGTGCTTTACGCCCACGTACGCTACAAGTGATACGTAAAGGTGCATTATCTGGTTTGGAACGTGGGCCACGTGTTGGTGGTCAAGTGGTGGATACGCAAATACGGTTACATAATATTACAATAGGACGCGGTACGGCCGATTCATTTATAATGGCCGCAACAGCACAATGTGTACAAAAGGTATGTCCACGCGGAAGTGAAAAGTCTCTTTGTTGAGTTGTTTTAAGGGGTTATACTCAGTTATGACTTTCAAAAAAATCGATTTTTTTTATTGCATTTTTGTAATGTACATATATTCAAAAGTATACGCACGAAATTTGAAGTAGATCTAAGCAATACTTTCGGAGTTATACCTAAATATGTAGAGATGCCTCGGCACGTTTTAAGGTAGGTATTGAAACTTTAAACGTGTTTTTTTCAAAACGGCATTTTTCAAGTCGGTGTACACGATATCTCGAAAACGACTTGTTTGATCGGTCAACCGTTTTAACTCAATCTTTAAAGATACATTTTCTAGTAATTAATCGTTCCTTTTGTAAATCTGATACTTATTTTCCATTTTATAATCAATTTACGGCCAAATTTTAACGTAAAAATCGAAATCATTTCTTTTAAAAGCTGCCATTTTGTGAAAATTCACTATTTTGATTAGCCGAACGATTAATTACTAGATAATCTAATATATTAACAAAATTTGTTTGGTTTTTTGATTTCAGATAATCCAATCCTGAGTTACGATGTACACCGTAAATCGTCTTTTTTTAAAGGAGGTTCCAGAAATCGCCTGCAGCGCGCTCTATAATCAACATTTTCATAAATAAAAAATTTTGTTACGTTCTTGAAGGATGCTTTTATAACCGCCAAAAATTTTCAAATTAAAATATTCTGAAGTTTCTTCAGGATAAATCCTTGACAACCCGTCTTTTATTTGCTTCATAACTGCGTATACCCCCTTAAGGAGTCATATGAACACATTCGCATCGGGAAACGAGAGTTTCCGTTAAAAAAAACCGTTGTCGTCGGAAAACGAAAACTCTTGGTTTGCGAGAAGTGTGCGAAAGATACCTTGATAGAAATGCCAAAATTGGAAGAGGAAGGCTTTCATTTAGAACATATAATCCGGCTAAGATTTTAAAATACGGGTTGCTCTTACGGACAGTCAAGATACCTAATAAATCTAGACATATACTGTGCAAAAGGTAAAAATTACATCTGGTGGTTTGTCTGATGACATGAAAAAACATACCCTGGAGGCAATAAAGCCATATGGGGTAAGGAGCGAAACACGATATGTATGCAAATTTTCTGAAGTACTGTTACACAAAGGAAGTTGTTTCACCGATTATCATATTACTTTTTATGTACAACTGCTGAACATTTATTCAAAATATAACAGTTACAAAAATAATTACCGCAGTTTTAATATATATACGACTATGTACCAGTACCAGTAGGCCACACCTAGGTTTTAGTTTGCTTGAAAATATATTTTTCATATACAGGTATCCCTTGTATAACGCGGTCTTATACAACGCGGTTTCGATATAACGCGATTTGGAAAAATTAGGTTTCAGTACAACGCGAAATTTAGGCTTATATAACGCGAAGGGGAAAATACATAATTATAAAATCTGGTAACACTAATTTGCGTACCACATATTTATAATATGTAATGTATTTTTAATGTAAACCGGGAATTACCCTTTTTTGCCTTAGATAGATAGAATAGATATTAATCTAGCACCTTATTACGAAATTGAAAAGGAGCTTTAAAAAACCACCCACCAAAAACTGATAACAGATTTTGCAATTATAAAACCAGTAGAAGAACCGCAAGGTCCCACAACTAGTTTCTTATCCAATAGCGAAAACTATGTTGAAGAAATATCTTCTGATGAAGCTATGGCTCCCCCAAAACGCCCACGTGCAAAGATCTTTGAAGACAATGAAACAGATTAATTACCATATGAAGTTTGAAGAATAACAATAAAGTTTTTAATAAACCTTTAATTTGTTTTAGTTTATTTTTAAATTTTTTGTTTTGTATTTTTAATTGTGTAAGAAAGTCTGAACTTTAGTATTGAGTTGAAACATATGTGCATCTGTTATTTTGTATATATTTTATTTAAAAAAAAAAAAACCTATTGGAACATAACCCCCAAAATTATATGAAAACTATGTTTTAGATAACGCGGAATTACATAATGCGCAATTCTTCTGGAACGTAACTATCGCGTTATACGAGGGATACCTGTATGTTGCCTCTATTAATGTTTTTTAGATTTTTAATTCACTTCTCTTTGCTTGCAGATACTAACCTCAGCTGGTACGCGCTTGTTGGAGCCTGTCATGGCTTTGGAAATTGTTGCGCCATCCGAACGGATATCTACAATTATAGCTGATTTGTCACGTCGGCGAGCCACGATTAACGATGTTCGTCCGAAAAGTGAACAAAATAATGTGAGTGAGGGAGAAAATGTTATATGTGTAAAAATATTGGTATTTTTCAAAATATTAAAAGTGGTGATTGCTGTTATTGTGACAGCATACAATTTTCCGTATGCATTTTCGAGGATTGCCGTTGGAGTAATATTTCACATATTCTCGGCAGTTTTCGCAACGGAATGATAGGGATTTATAATCGGTCAAGAATTGTCACTTCAGCAGTATTACCCTATAATTTATGAGAAATGCTTCATGCCGTCACAACAACAACCAAAAACCTCGCCGCTGCATTGCCATAAGTTCTTTTATTCTTTTTATTCTGAAATCTTTTAATTTTGTAGATAATATCTGTGAGTGCGCCATTGGCAGAGTTATCCGGCTATTCAAGTGCTCTGCGTACCATAACCTCTGGCACGGCAAGCATGACAATGCAACCATGTGGTTTCGCAAGAATGAATGCAAACGATGAACTGCGCGCGATTAAAAGAGCACAAGGATTTGAATAAGATGTGTGATCTCGCTGAAAAGATTCACATACTGCCTACAGTTACATATTTATATCCCATTTTTGTCGCTATTTACGTAAAAATTTGTGGATTAAGATAACGCCGAAAGTATACCTACATTTGGTTATGTAAATAAATAAAACACCATTAATTTATTAATTTTTGGAAGTATTTATTTCAAAGTTTTCATTTATCTCGTTTTAACTGTCTTTTTTATGTAATTTTTCTGCATTCAATTACTTTTTTATTTGTTAATTTGCTTATTACTTAAAGCATGTGTGTACCTAGATACATATTTATAACTATATGTAATTTTCAGTATAAGTATAATTATTATTTTGTGTTTACATTCTAACCTCACATGTTCTTTGAGAATCATATAATTTATGAATGTACGCTTAGCGATTATATTATATGTATGTATGTATTTGTTTAAAAGGTGTGTATTTTCTTGGCATTATAATTTTTAGAGAAGAAAATTAATTAAAAGAACAGTTGAATGACAAACACAAACAATAATATATGTAAAATGAAATATATGTACTATGAAACAGTATGTACATAGCTATAGTTGGGGAAATTGTTCGCTTAATACATAATATATAAAAGAATCTGCAGAAAATAACTAAATATCAAGTTAAATCTCCTTTTGCAACTATTTTACGAAAGCTACATGTTTTATGGAGTACGAAATTGTAAAATTATGGCTGTGTAAATTAATTAAATATCTATTCTATCCATCTAAATGTCGGAAAACGGAGGCGGACAGATGTTTACATATTTGCAATCTCTTTTCATGCTCTCTCTCTTTCTCCCTCTCAATTTCCGCAAACTGCTTGCATACCAATCTGCCAATGTGAACAAATGTAATTCGCTTTGAAATAATATGCGTTCGCTTTATTTTAAACACAGACCAAGCCCAATTTTGGTTTTTGCACCAATGTTTACATTAAAATATATATCCAGGGTAACACACTGGCAGATACAATTGCCAAAGACATGTTCATTACACCAACACACAGTGGTCCGGCGGCCGGACAAAATTCAATTTTGCTACATTTTTGAAATAAAAATTTGATAATGCAGATATTTTCTAAAATATTCAAGGCAGATTTCCTGAAAATATTACTTAATTTAAAAATATTTTCATTGTAGTTTTTTAACTTTAAACATGAAATTGTATGCAAATCGTACTTCATACAAGAGTTTCATTTTCATGTCTGCAAATAAATATTACCATTTGATTGTTAACCAAATATTGAAAAAAAAACAAAGGTAATTGAATATATTAACGGAAACAGTAATAACTCTCTTAAGTTGTGGTACAAAATCCAATTTTTTTTTTTTGAAATTTCAAAATTTTTTGAAATTTTTTTTTTTAAAGATCATTTTTTCGAGTGGTCCACACCGGTCCACTTGAAATCAACATGAGTGATGTAGCCACATATTTCAGCTATGATCTCGAACTGAAACCTGTTGCGCAAAGTTGCGCAAATTAAAAATAATGTAGCTTTTGTGCATTTACCCACAGGCAAAACGTTACATATGGCTTATGCAATTTTGTGTAAAAGACAGAAAACGACATCACAGACCCCATCAGCATTAAGAGACAACTAAAGCAAAAAAAAAATTTTAAAATTAAAAATAAAAAAAAAATTAAAAATTAAAAATAAAGAAAAAACTTTAAAATTAAAAAAAAAAAAATAAAAAAAAAATTAAAAATAAAAAAAATCTAAAAACAAAAAAAAAATTCGGAGAGAATAACCTTACCGTAAACCTCCACGTGGTACTCTCTGGGGTCGTAAAAAATGTAAAAATGAACTCACCAGCTAATTACGGAAGTAAAAATGTATTTATAGTATTCAATGAATTTAAAATTTGCTAAAACTAAGGTCAGATTCGTCATCACTGATCCCTAAAACCCCGAAATATATATTTTCAGCTTAATTAAATGAGTTTTTGAATTTTGTCCGCCAGCGCCTTCTGGTAGGACCACTGTGCAACAGTCACATCAGAAGTCATCCTACCTAGCGACATACACCGACTTATTCATGAACAGAGGCAAACTAAGTTACTTCGTGAATGGTCGCATTATAAACACCATTATTCCAACATTAACCCCAAACGTTCAAAACCTGCCTATCCATCATCGGTACCCACCAACCACATTACCCCATACACACGACTCCGTATTGGGCATACCATAATTACTAGCGTACGCCTATTACAGGGTAATACATCCAACACCTGCCCCTTCTGCCAAGCAACAGTCAGTGTACATCATCTACTGGTATCCTGCCCAGAACTTGCTTCTCAAAGGCATCACCACTTCAGCAACACAGATCCCCTTCTACTTCTAAAAGAAGCCACTGAAGAAAACATCAAAAATATTTACAAATTTCTGAAGGACACCGACCTACTCCGTCGTATCTGATTCAATATATATCACCAGCCAGCCGAAAGTCTCTGCCTCTAGCGTTGCATTTGCTTAGTTTACTTATAATTTTATTATCATGTAAGCTTTTAAAAATAAAAAATAAATAAATAAAATATAGAAGAGTCAAACCACGTCAAGTGGGCCCCGAATTTTCCATCAAATTCCCGATTTTAAAATCAAATGCATTTTTGGATAGAGAATTTGTCACATAATAATTGCTGTGAATAGTTTTTTTTTTTTATTTCGCTTTTTGTTTATGTTATTAACAATTGAATTTTTTTGCATGATATTCTTGTAAAATCAATATCTCAGAAACTACAATTGATAATTTGATGAAATTTATTTCGGTTACCGAAAAATGTTTACTCTACCGATTTAACGTTCAAAGACTATGTATTTGTTGAAACAATAATTTTTAACGATAATTTTTATGAAAAATCGCAATTATTTTTGCGTTCTTCACGCTCCAAATGGACAATATTACAGTCAGATTAAGCTCACAATGCTCACCTTTAATAATCTGTAAAAAAAACTTTGTTCATCCAATCCGTTCTGAAGATATCGAATTTTTTGTCAGTCGAGGCACTACGCACGAAAACGAACTTGCATGAACATGACTTTGCGAGTCGTGCAGTCGCCGCAACTTCTAGTGTCAGATTCCTATATAAAATAATAAAAATAATAATATAAAAAAAAAAATATTATGAATTGTTATGAAAATGGTTCGACCTGATGAGTGTTGCAATCCGTTGGGGGGAAAAAGGTCGTAATTGCGTACGTCATTAGAAAAGGTGAACAATATTTTACAGGAACTTGGTGAACCGCCAATAAAAAAACGACGTTTTTCAAAATTAAGTGATATGAATGTACAAGAGACAATAGCAGAAATCATCAACGAAAAAAAAAATACAGCGAAAGTAAATATTCAACAAGGAAAAAAAATTGAACTCAGTATTTGTGGAGAATATATAGTCTGCTTACGTGAGAAAAAAAATACAAATGATAAAATTCAATTTTAACAACGGTACCAGATGAGGTAACATCGAAACAAATGCGTGAAACATTTAGTATTTCGAAAAGGATGGCATCAAAAGCCAAACAATTGAAAAAGAAAAGGGGGTTTGGATCTGTGCCTGATAAGAAGCGCGGAAAACGTATTCCGCACTCAACTATTGAAAAAGTTAAAGCTTTCTATTTATCAGACTATTGCAGCAGGCTGTTACCTGGGATGAAAGATTGTGTAACTGTTTATGAAAATGAAAAGAAATTAAAACCGCAGAAGAGATTGTTACTCACAATTTGGTGGATTTATATGAACACTTTAAAATAGAGTATCCTGACATTCAGATTGGTTTGTCAAAATTTCGATACCTCAGACCACATCAATGTATTCTTGCAGACCAAAACGGCACGCACAATGTATGTGTTTGCAAAATGCATCAAAATGTGGCTCTAAAAATATATGGAATCAAGAAAGAACTTTGCAAACGTAAGATCGCTTTTAAGGGGGGCCTCTACTGTAAAACTTAAAAAAAATCGATTTTTTACTTTTTGTTGAAACATACTCAGAAACAACTCCAGAATGTTCCATGAAAATCTTAAAAAGAAATCTTGAATAGTTTTCAAGTTATAAAAGTTTTCGCAAAGCAGGTATAAACTGAGCGCTCGAGCGTTTTACGGTCATATGCGCTTGATAATGCGCTTGTTTAAGCGTGTTTTTCTCGAAACCACGTTTTCAAAATTGCCCACATCACAGCTCCGTGAAAAATTAACATATCAAGCTCAAACTTTGATAGTATATTTTTAACAATATTTACTAGTTTTTAAAGCTATGGTGGGAAAAAATTTATTATTTATAACCCCTTTTTTAATAACAAAATGACAACAAAAAAATGTCGATTTTTTAAAAAACTTCAAAAATTTTACAAACAATTTTTTTTTTTGCAAGTAATAGGCTTAACAACTAAAAATAATGATATATAATAAAAAAAAATTGGTTTTTTTCATTTCAGATTTTTTTTTAAATGCGCGACAACAAATACGTCTTTGAACGTTAAATCGGTAGAGTAAACATTTTTCGGTAACCGAAATAAATTTCATCAAATTATCAATTGTAGTTTCTGAGATATTGATTTTACAAGAATATCATGCAAAAAAATTCAATTGTTAATAACATAAACAAAAAGCGAAATAAAAAAAAAAACTATTCACAGCAATTATTATGTGACAAATTCAAATCCAAAAATGCATTTGATTTTAAAATCGGGAATTTGATGGAAAATTCGGGACCCACTTGACGTGGTTTGACTCAGAAGCAAATGCTTTGCGTACACTATGATAACATGCATAGCTTTAGACGCTTAATATGAACAAGAAAATTACAAAAACGGTTTTATAAACGAATGTGTCTCATTTTAGTCAGTATGCAATTTTCTTGAAGATTAAATACTACAATGAAGCTGATTTTCATTTCATGGTGCATGCCTCACAAGGGAATAATATTGTTGTTTTCACTTGTTAATATAATAGTCAGGTATGAGAAAGTTCGGCGGCCGCCGTAGCCGAATAGGTTGGTGCGTGACTACCATTTGGAATTCAGGCAATGGCAAACCTCCGAGTGTATTTCTACCATGAAAAAAGCTCCTCATAAAAAATATGGAACAACATTAAGACGCACACCACAAAGAGGAGTATGAGCTCGGCCAAACACTCAAAAAGGTTGTAAGCGCCATATACTTATGTATACCTATACATAATAAATATGAGAGAGGTCGGCTGGGCTGTTATTTCTACCTACTGATTGCGCCTTGTAGACTTATTTTGACAAATATAAAAATATCTTTTTCAGGGGTTGATTACGTTTCTCTTCCAAATTAACCCCGTCGTATTTTTTATATTCAAAAATAACACATTTATATCAGGTCAGTCAATAAGTTCGTGCGTATTTTACCCATAGTTTTACTTTTGTACGATTTTTGCATACAAAAAATTATTCACAGAATATAACGGAACTATTTATATTTTCTTCGATATATTGTGCAGTCAACAAGTGATTTTAATCGCAGATAGAAGCACGAATTGTTAAAAAATAAAATGGAATCTTCGAACGCGTATAAGAGGCATATTTTGTATTTTTTTTATAAGAGTGGTAAAAATGCAATAACTGCTGCTGCAGAAATAAACACTGTTCACGGAGAGCATATCAGTGTAAGGACTGCGCAAAGTGGTTTTCAAAATTCCGAAGTGGTAACTGCGACGTGGAGGATGCCCCGCGCGCTGGTCGTCCTGAAGTCTTAATTTCGACGCTTTGGTCGAACTCGTGGAAGCTGAGCTAAATTTGACAGTCGATATGATAGCTCAGAGTTTAAAATCATCGTATGGAACAGTTCACAGGCACCTGGTTCAGTTGGGAAAGATTTCAAAGCTGGGAAAATGGGTTCCGCATAGACTTTCCGTCGCCAACCTTCAGCAGAGAGTGAATGTGTGTTCTCAGCTGCTGCAACGGCTTGAAAATGAAAGTTTTTTGAACCGTATCGTTACGGGTGATGAAAAATGGGTCCTTTACAATAATCCTGTTCGCAAACGCCAATGGTTAGATAAAGATGAAACACCAGAACCGACCCCTAGATATGGCCTTCAACCCAAAAAGATTCTCCTGTCTATTTGGTGGGATATGGCCGGTATTGTTTATTATGAACTTCTGGAACCAAACCAGACGATAACTGCTGATTATTATTCCCATCAGCTATCAAACCTGAATGAGGCACTTAACAAAAATCGACCGTCTTTAGTGAATAGAAGCAAAGTTTTGTTTCACCACCAAACATTAGGCAAGCTGAACGAGCTCGGATGGGAGCTAATGCCGCATCCACTATACTCTCCGGATATTGTACCTTGCGATTATCCCCTTTTCCGTGGACTTAAATCCCATGTGAGTAAGAAGAACTACTCCTCAAAAGAAGCAATAAAAAGGGATATAAAAGCGACCTTTAAAAAACGCACGAACTTATGGACTGACCTGATATTTGAAAAAAAAATAAATAAAATAAAATACAAGTGGACGCTTTGCTGTCCTGGGAACGTGAAAGGTAGTTTTCCAAGTCTATCTTTTTCTAAATAAATTTTGGTTTCTCTTAATTATTTCCAAAAACAAAACATATTCAACAAAAGCAAAGTATTGAAACAAATAAGGGGTATGTTCAACAATGCATTATAATGCGCAACATACCATTTCAGAGTGAGCAGTGCGTTCAAAAATGCAAATATGGCAGTACTGCAAATGCAACGCGTTCTTAAACGTAATTTTTGTATCAAAAGTCGTGCATTATTTGCAGCAAAAATGTTCACACTGCCAATAAATACGCTACTACAATGTCTGATGAAAAGTGGGTATTTAATTATTTATTTTAGCTTTTAATACAAAAATTGATGAAAAAAAAACGATATTTAAACTTTATTTTATTATACTTTTCTTGGTTTTAGTGACATCGGAGATAAAATTACTGCTCAGAGTCCGACTGAGCATGGAGAACGAGTTCACGTCGGGAAGGAGAAAAAAGAGCGTGCTCTGGGCTAAGGTCGTAGATGAAGTAAAAAAAGTTAATAAAGATTTAAAAATAGATAGAATGAGAATAAAATATATCCTCGGGAAACGATTTTATTGTTTCAAAAAAAGACTTATTTTTGGGGATTTTCCGTTTTGATATTAAACTTTTGACAAGATATGTACTTCTTTTAAGCTTTACACGGTTTTTTTTTTTAATTTAATAAAAGACTATCGGTTTTTTCCTCACATACATCGTCCATGACCAAACTTAGTAACAATTCCATTTTACTGCACAGCGCGTTCGTAAATCCACCGCAGCATAGGGTGGGAAAGCCGATGAGAAACTGAACCGAGTGGCAGGATGGACAAAAGTAGCAAGTAGCTGGTTGGCAAGAGAGATTCTACGTTGGATTCTCAGCCTGACATTATTATAGGTGTTAATGCTGGTTCCTAAATATACGAAGTCTTTTACAAATCATAACGAAATCATAACAGTAACATGGGTGCCGATACGCGAGTGCGCCTACTGTTTGTTTGAAGACAAAATGTACTTCGTTTTGTCCTCTTTCACCACAAGACCCATTCACTTTGCCTCTTTATCCAGTTTGAAGAAGGTAGAACTAACAGCGCGGTTGTTAAGGCCGATGATGTCAATATCATCGGTATATGCCAATTGTACGCTCTTATAAAATATTGTGCCTGAGCGATTAAGTTCTGCGGCTCGTACGATCCTATCCAACATCAGGTTAAAGAAGTCACACGACAGCGAGTCACCCTGTCTGAAACCTCGTTTGGTATCAAACGGCTCGGAGAGGTCGTTCCCAATTCTGACGGCGCTGCTGGTGTTGAGCAACGTCATCTTACATAGCCGTATTAGTTTTGCGGGGATACCAAATTCAGACATCGCGGCATACAGGTAACTCCTTTCCGTACTGTCGAATGCAGCTTTGAAGTCGACGAAAAGATGGTGTGTGTCGATTCTCCTTTCATGGGTCTTTTCCAAGATTTGGCGTATTGTGAATATTTGGTCAATGGTAGACTTTCCAGGTTTCAAGCAACACTGATAAGGTCCAATCAGTTGGTTGACGGTGGGCTTCAGCCTTTCACACAATACGCGCGCTAGAACCTTATAGGCGATATTTAGAAGAGTAATCCCGCGATATTTTTTCACAGATTGCAGGATCACCCTTCTTATGGGTTGGGCAGAGCACACTTAAATTCCAGTCGGCAGGCATGCTTTCATCCGACCATATTTTGCATAGGAGCTGGTGCATGCACCTCACCAGCTCCTCGCCGCTATGTTTGAAAAGCTCAGCCGGCAGTCCGTCGGCGCCCGCGGCTTTGTTGTTCTTTAGCCGAGTTATAGCTATTCTTACCTCGTCATGGTCGGGTAGCGGAACGACAATTCCGTCGTCAACGATGGGGGTATCGGGATCTTCACATTCTCTGTGACATGCACAGCTATCACTGTTTAACAGGTTCGAGAAGTGTTATGTGTGTTAAGTGTATGTTATTATCACACCCCGGAAATGATCTTTTGTAATATAATTTGAACGAAAGGACGCTTCTGATATCAATACAATGCCATATATTAATTTTGAGAGCGACTTGTTACTGAGAGCGACTTCGTGTCCGCATTCGGGAATAGTTGCGAAGCAATAAAAGGTATTTTGGATACTGGAGATCGTTTGATAAGAGGTTTAGGGAGATTAAGAAAAAAATAGTGTTTCACCAATCCAAGTTGATGACACACCAGCGCATTCATCTGTATTACTTAGATTAGTTGGAAACTAAAATAAAAGAAACACAGAGACTACACAGCTACCATTAGTATGTGTACTCACGTATTTTTCATTAAATTTAAGTATATTTTCTAAGGTAACATCACAAAAAAAATTTACTCAAAATCCCATAGGATTTTAGGAGGCGTAAAAAGATCGAGGCATTTTCTTGTTTTACTTTTTTTAATTTTCGTTTATTTCGTTTAGCTTCTTACGTTTATTTTACTTCAAATTTAATATCCTAACTACAGACGTGGACATATGATTGAACGTATATTTTGTTTATATATAATATATGCATTAATATGTAGGTATAAAGTAAAAGATTTCAAATCAAGGATAATAAATAATACGACAATAAAGCGACAAATTGAACATACAAATAGAAAACAATGTGATCCATAATATAATGAATATGTATGTATATATACATGTATATTATAAAACTACGGAAACGAGAACAAAAAGAAACGGTAACGTAAACGAAATCCGTTGGAGGAAAAACAAAAGTAGCTCAATGTACATTAAACAAATATATATAAAAGTAGAATTTGCTTACAAACAAATGAAGGAATTCAAATTGTGGAATTAGTTTAGTTTAGGAATTAATGCAGTAGTGTAATCGCAGTGTATGCACGTAGATACCTATGTTATGTCTACCTTTTCATATTTCCAGTGGCGTGCAGTTTATGCATTGCGTTTTCTCTTTTTTATTTTTGTGTTTGTAAAGCAAAATAACCTTTTCAAAATAGTGAAAAACGAAAGAAATCGCCTCGAAATAATGTCATAAGTGTTTTACGTTTCGGATAATACAAAAATATTAACTTGAGCAAATTGAAAAGAATAATTTGCGTTTTAGCTGCGATCATTAATTTTCACTCGCTTCATCGACTTTTTTTATTTTGGGTTTGTGAATTTTTATGAGTTATAAAATTTGAGTTTTGCAAGCCGCTTTTCAGCACGAGTTTAAGTGTTGTGAATTTTGAAACAAAAGTTATCTCTATAAGATTGGATTTCAAACTTAGTTAGGCTGGAGCGCACTGAAAAACTGGCGCATAGCGAAACGACACTTTCATAGCGCCTGAAAGTAATTTCAATCAAATAATTCACATAGAATTTTAGAGGTTCTCCATAACCTTTTCTTTTAACAAATACAAATTTTAATAAGTGGGGCTTATCTTATTTTGGGTAAGTAGCTGAGGTTATAAAAATATCTTCATTCACCTCTTTTCTTCAATTTACTTTCGTTTTACTCTCACCAACTTTTTTTAGGCGTCACTTTCGCGTTATATTTCAAAAAACTAAAAATATATATATGAGAATATAAATGTAAATTTGTCGAAGTGATTTTCGCTCAATCGCTTACTTTTTAATACGCTTTCTATCATTCAAAATGATTCTCTTTTAAAGATTTTTTTCCTTTATCAATTTGTTTTTCTTTTCTTTGATTTAATTCGCCTTTTCGAAAGTTCTTTATATGTATTGTTTATATAAGTATGTTGTATAAATAATTTTAAAATAGCGTAAATCTGCATATGTATAATATTATATAATATAAATACGATGAAGATCGTAATTTCTTTTTACTGCTTTCCCATTTATATGCATATCTTTTAAACGTATGTGTATGTTTTTGTTGTATAATTACATTCCTAATATAGTAATTACTTGTAATTAAAATTAAAATATAATTATCAATATACATACACATAATATATTATATATAGGTAAGTAAATACATATAGTAAATATAAATTAAAAATAATAGTATTCGTTATGTGTGTATGCATGAACGACGGCGACGGCGTTTGTTTCAAATGTATGGTGGTTCACAACTCTTGGCAGACACTGTAAGACACATACACAATCATGTATACACATATTTTTCAGGGCATCGAAGTGTGAGCGTTTTTATATGTATGTTTGTATTGTATATGTGGGTGAAGGAATAACTTTGTTGATCGATGTTGCCTGGCTACAGGCAGATATTTTTGTCCTTGCGGTTTATGATGAAGTGCTGATATACGAAGCGCCAAGGGCGTGTGGAACTTATTTCTTCATTTGCAGTAGAGCTATTTAGGTGTACGAGTATGTATGTTCTGGTGCATGGTCGCATGAGTGGAGAGTTGAAATAAAAAGTGGCTGAAAAAAAGTTAGAACTAAGCAAAAAACAGGTAAATAAAGGAAAGGAATCTGAATATAAGCTGAATGCATAATTCAGTAAAAAATGCTATATTAAGAAATTATCACGAGCTTCAAAATTAATGTACACTCCGAGAAAAACAAATCATATAAAGTAGCAAATCGATAATGATCGTGCTTCTAGAAATAATATTATAATTATTTAAGGGGGGAGCCTGGTTTATAAGGTAAAAAAAAATCATTTTTTTTTCGTTTTAAGCGATTCCTAATATATTTCAGAATATTCAAACAAAGTTACAGAGCCTAATTCTCAATATTTCCGTAGATACAAAGCCAAAGGTAGGCGAGCGTTAGGTAGTTACGCTGTGACCGGACAGCTATACGAGTAGTACAAACTTTATCTTCTTTTCTCGACTTTTCATTTTTATGATTTCTTTGAATTGGCGTACATGAATGAAAAAAAACTAATGAACCTTTTGAAATGAATCATAGCTTGTTCCCTTCAGTATTAAATTCTCTTCTATTTGAACTAACAAAATAGATAAGATAGATAAGATTTTTATACCAAGTTGAAGTGATTTTTTTTTATAGAAAGGCATTTTTTTCTTTAAAACCTCCAAAAAGTTGAAATTTGGAATTTCTCTCAGTTTTCTTAGTTCATCTAGAATAAAAAATCATGATAATTAGAAATCCATTTGAATTTTTTGCTTTAGACAATAATTACGAGCTGTATCTTGTACGCCAGTTGGAAACTCCAGCGTTGCAGCGCTCTACTAATTTCTATGTTTAACATTTTTTTCAACTTATTTTAACAAGTACAAACATTCTTTATACTTTTTAAATGTTCATTAAAAGATAGAAAAAACTTTGCAGTGCTAAATTAATTTTTTCCTTAAAAAAAAAAAATCGCAAAGAGATGCAATTTTTAGATCTCATAAACCAGGCTCCCCCCTTAATCACGAATCTGCTTTTCTGAATGGTTCCATAGACCCGACACCCGCCAACTTTTCTTTATTATTACTATATTTTTACAAAGAAAAAAAAATTTGAAGAAAACTAAATAAAAAAGTAGTCAAAACTTAGCAATAGATTGCGCTTATATCATTTTGACTGCCACTATATATGCATACCTATATTATGGAATTTAATATTTTATACAATATATTTATTGTTTTGCAATGGCTAAAATTATATAGAGATGCTCACAAGTAAGTGTTTCGTATCGTTACTGGTGATGAAAAATAGGTGCTTTACAATAATCCTGTTCGCAAACGCCAATGGTTAGATAGAGATGAAACACCAGAATCGACCCTAGAGATGGCCTTCACCCCAAGAAGATTCTCCTGTATATTTGGTGGGATATGGCCGGTATTGTTTGTTATGAACTTCTGGAACCAAACCAGACGATAACTGCTGATTATTATTCCCATCAGCTATCAAGCCTGAATGAGGCACTTAACAAAAATTGACCATCTTTAAAGAATAGAAAACCACCTTTAAAAAACGCATGAATTTATGGACTGACCTGATAGTTGAGATAAGCAACGCTATACAACTGGCAGAACAACGAAGGATGCGACAAAAATGGGAGGGATTGTTTTAGTGGCTAATATAAGCTTTGATCTCCTAGGTAAGAATGCCATTTGCTTCACAAATTTTCCCAACTTTCATTAGTCTGGATATATACTTGAAATGACTATAGAGACCTATAGAGTTAACAGCTAACACCGTTAGCTCGTATATTCGCAGGTATTAAATAGTTCCAAGCTTATACAAGTTATTACTTGAGGAATTTTGGCGCCGCTGGTTACATATCTGATGGCAATTTTTATAAATTCAAAATGGCGGAATCGAGATGGCAACAGAAAATTGAATTTTGAGCAAGGCCCCAAAAACCACCGCTCCGGTAGCTTAACCTCTACCCCTAGAAGTTCGAACTAATGCATAAAACATGTCTACATACTAAATATGCATTTTTTAAACTCTACTGGTATTATGCATTAAACCTTTTCTCTGTAACTACTCAAAAATTGTTTCTTTCACTTACCAATTCGATTTTTTTCTTTATTCATTTGTTTCTTATATTTTTTACGCAATTTTATTATACTGAATGTTAAATGCGAAAAGATTCTTCACACTCGTTTGTTCTTTGTTTGTTTGTATATGTGTGTGCTTTAGTATACTCATTCCTGTTCAAGGCTCTTTGAGTCGCTAGCGATTGTGTACCCTTCATTTCTTTTTCTCTTTCTTTCTGTAATTGTAGAAATCGAAAAAAAAGAACGAAAAAGAAAATTGTTTTGAAAAAATTAAAGGTATGCATGTATGTTTGTAACTGTAAATAATAAAAATGTGGTGGAAAACAAATACATACATCAATAAAGTATATCTTATACTCTAGCAAAATATTTTAAACATAGTAGAACATAATTTATTTATTTTGAGAGAAAGAGAGGAAAATAACTACAAAAGAAAAAAATTATGAAATTATTAAAATGAAGGTATTGAAAGACAGTAAGGCGTGCCGAAAAAAATTATAAATTATAAAATGTGATGGCACCAATAAAAAAAAAAAACTTTATCTACAACAGTTAAAAAAAGGAGTACATAAGTATTTATATAATTCATGTTTTCTTATGTATACAGTCTATGGATGTTTTCCAATAATAAAATGCGTTGAAAACCAACTTGATAAAATTCTACATCAATCTTTTTTTAAATCACATTTTTTTTTTTATTTCGGAAAAGTTGCAGTTCAATTGAGGCACCCTGATAGATGTTGCTTAATATCTGAGATGAATTTCATATTCCAGTTTCGATGAAAATGAAAATCTCTTCGGTACTAAATAATTTCTACTATTTAGATTGTACTTACAAACTTCTATGCTTTCTATTCAAGGGTGCTTTCCAGCCTAACTACATAATGTATATTGCATTGTATGTATTATAAAAAAATATACAAAACATTAAAACAGAGAAAGCCTCGAGTACCATACGAGAATATAAAGGAATCCAAAAACAAATTATAGAAGCAACATATTTACTTTTACCTTTACCTTTTTGATATATGTAAATTTGTTTTTACCTGCACTATTTGCAGCGCATAATAGGCGCTTCAACGCTGCAGTATGCATATGAAAGAATATAAATAAAAAATACCGGTTACCATTAATTCTTTAAGTTTTTTAGATTTTTAGGGATTGAACGTGCTGGCTGAGAAGTTGGCTGGTGAGTAATTGGCAGTTAAACGAACACTGCCGGTAATGATGTTGGATGTGCGGTAGTAGAGTTTTTGGTTGTGAGGGGAAGTCTTATGGTTGTATTAGCATTTTAGAAGAAGGAATTCGTGTGTTACATAATGTTTGTAGTTAAGATGCTTAAGGCTTTTTTTTGTTATTTGTTTTGTTTCGCCAATTCTGCTTAGCAAAACAGCATCGACCACCAGGCGCAGCCACATAACCATCTGCAATGCAATGTACGTTAGAAAAAAAACCAGAGGAAGAGAAAGAAAAAAGAAAACGATTTGCAGGTGATAACCAATTGTGAATTTTCTTTTTAAATTGCATTTGAATTTTGCTTTAATTTAAAAGATATTTATTACCAACAAACGAAGAATTATGTATGTACATAGTAAATTACAAGTACATATACATATGTATGTATATACATGCATATGCACATATATTTGTATATTATATGCATAAATTGTACTGTTACTAGTATTATTTAGTCATTATGAAACGGATAAATTGCTTGCTCGTATTTACAAAGGCAGCGTAGTTGCAACAACAAACATATAAATAACAAAAGAAAGTATAAGAATTGAACCACTTTTTAAAACAGTTAATTGCATTGCTAACTGTGCGCACTTACTAGCGTTAAAAACATATAGTATATACAAATAAAATGGTGAAGAGAGTAAGCGCAATTGAGTGTAAAAAATGTTAGCGAAAAAATAAAATCAAAATAAAATAATAATTTAGTGTTGTAAGAGTTTGCATGAAATGACCAACAATAAAATTTTATTTAATTCAAACACAAATCACACAATGGTTTCAGACATTAATTGATGCACCTTGTTCGTTTTCTAAGGAATTGCCTTATACATACAATAGTTTTTTTTAACTATATTCAAAAGCCCCGTCTTTAAATTAGGCGACTACGCCACTTCGGCCAATTTCTAATGGTCACTAATATTAATTGTTATTTTGTTTATGCTTTTTGTTTATTTGATTTGACAATCATCCGTAAGTTCAATACTCAGACAGTTTATGCTTTATTTGCTTCTTATAACTATGTTCATAGCAGTCAACGGCAGTAATAGCATCATGCTCCAAGAGCAAAACTTTTCCCACATTTACCGAACAGCAACACTCAACTTACTCATTAATAAATGGTTGTTAGCCACTCTAGGCGTTATGCTTGTATGCATCAGCCCTACGTTGCAGTACTAATACAACATATGCATTCATCTTTGAGCATACGTATGGATATTAGTCATCAAAAGTATTGTTTAATTTTATGAAAATTTCTCAAATACCAAATTTGAGGTTCTTACGAAACTGATCAGTTTAGTTTTTAAAACAATAGTTTTCTCACATCAGAAATACACTCGGGAAGTTTGCCACTGCTTGCCGGGGGGCAGCCGCTATAAGAAAAACAACATTTTTATCAACTGGTGTTTCGTGCCCATGTAGGTTTCGCACCGAGGTCATACCGCATGGTAATCACAAATAAGCCCATTCGGCTACGGCGGCTTATATACATACCTTCTGCTCAAATATGAACGAGACTTTATCAATAAAACGGTCCGCGGATGACATATGGCAAAAATAAATTATATGTTTATATTTTCATGAATACAAAATTTAAGATTATTTACAAAATCGTTCAGTTTATTATTCGAAACAAAAAAACCGATCAGTCTCGTCATCAAAACACAAAAAAGTACTTAGCAGATTATTTTCGCTTTTTATGTACTTTTTTCGAATATCAATTTGAATAGCTAATTCAGTGAAATACAAAAATCAGCAAAACAAAAACAAATGTATTCTCATCCGAAATAAAATTAATAACAGGTACTAAAAACAATTAAATGAATATGAGTCCAGTTCAATTATGAGTGTCCTCTTGCCATTATGATATCCTATGTTCTACTTAATTAAAATTTGTTTGATTCATTTAAATCCTTCTTTTGTAGCACGCCCACTTTTTTCGCCGAAAAATAAATGGAGAATTTTCATTTTTTAGTGATTTTTTTTCTACTTGCTGCATTCTAAAGGCCCATTATCTCGTATAGTTAACGTTTAAAGTCAACGCATTTTTAATTTGTTTTGGGATTCTTATTTCTAATATTTATTACGATTTTGTTTTTGTACCACTCAAATTTAATTTGAATGTGCATACGGCTTATAAATTATATTTTTTGTAAATATTTTTTCTGATATTGCTTTATATCGTTATCGTATGTGTTTGTTTTAACTAATTTTTACTGTTGAACTTTAGCAGTTTTTACTGATAAATATGCTTGTATGCTTATATGTTTGTGAGTGTGAACCGCTAACGCTAGAAACAAGTAAAATCGGAACATTCTATATACTACTTTTTACTGCTCTATAACTATAAATTTTAAAGTTTAATTATAATTTTTGTCTTGTGCTTCTCTCTGCGTGTTGAATTGAATAATTCTTTTTTTTTTTATTTTGTTATATCTAATAAATTTTGCATATAATGCACATATTTTAAGGTGATTTTCCTTTCTAATTTTCTTTAAATTTATTCGCTGAACTGTATCCTCTTTTAATTTGTTTTGACTTTATATCTTTTTTTCTTTGTTTTTTTTTTTTTTTCATAAGCTAAAGCATATTTTATTTTCAATCGAGAGTTTTCACAGATTTTGTGGTCCAAAAGGAAGTGTCAAAATTTGAATGTTAAACATTTTAAAAATTTATTAAAATTCAATGAATTTGAAACAAAAACAATCAGTTAAATTTCAGCGACTTTAGCTTTAAAACTATTTTTTATTTAATTTATTGACCTATGCTTTTTTGCCATGAATATTAATTTCGTTTACTAAAAACTTGTATAAATTTTAGGATTTAACGTTTAATAAGCATATTAAATAATATTTACAAATAATGTATACAAAAAGCAATTCAATTATATACAGAAAGCGCAAACATAGAGACGCAACATGAAAAACAAAATTTACAAGTATGGGGGTATATTTAGATAATTTATTTTATTTCAAAGGACATCCCTATAAACCGATTATAGCAACTTTAACTGAAAGATAGTAATGGGCAACAAAAAGTTAAGGAACTAAGGAAAACAGAGTAGCACTAAATTATCATATGTAAGTAGAACAATCTAATTTTTTACTGCTAGTTTTTTGTACTGACTTTGAATCGACAGGTAAGTATAACATACCAAACAATGACTTCTTTAAGCAAGAAGTTGCAATATACAGTCGTTGACAAATACTTAAGAACGATGCGCTGTAACCAGTTATGGAAAGATTTATAATATTTGCAAATATCGTCCTACGTCAATCATATTTGACACTTGTGAGCTGGACAGCTGCAGCATACAAACAGACAAGCAATGGAGTACGTAAGGGTCAAAATAAAGATTTCCGTCATTCAAAATATTTTTTTTTAGTAAAAAGTTGAATGGTTAATTTTGCGCCACCCGATTAATTTTGCGCCACCCACATATGGGCAGAGTACGGTGCCGTAACAGTACTTTTTGCGCTTGAATATATCTTTTTTCATATATGTATTGTATGTATATATTTCTCTTGAAGGGTTCGCATTAATTTTTTGCGTTAATAGGAGCACCCATTCTCGCTTGAGACCTCGAGTGAACTGGTGTGCTAAATTTTTCAGTAAATTTTTAGCAACGTGCTTTTCTTACGATATAATTGACTTCTAAGGAGAAAAAATTTTTCATCACAAATTCATAAGTTTGGTAAGTTGTGTGTTAGCGCCGGTTGGCGCCATTACTGTCGGTGGCGTCGGGTGTTAGTAAACGTGTAATGGCCCATTATTTCGGCCATCGTGTCAGCCGACGAAAGTGATTTTGAAGACTTTGCTGAGAGTAAGGCGCGTAATTTAGCGCAAATTATGAAAAGAAAAAAAGGCACCTGACCGCGTGGGGAAGGTGGTGCAAGCGGGCGGGGCTGATCTAAACGAAGAGTTAGCAAACATAATCCCCCAAGATACGACAACCAACAGTAGTCCCTCTGAAAGCGTCTGTGATCTGATCCAGGGGCAATCAGGGTGCTCCAACTTTGCTAATGTTTCACCAAAGCAACAGAGTCAAGACGGAAAAAATGCAAGCAAACCTGGAAATGGAGAACAAATAGTATATACAGATGATCATACAGGACCAGCTTTTGTTCTCGTAGACATGACAAAATGTGACCTGTTTAAAAATCAAAAAACTTGAAGCGGAATGGGGCTTTATCAGCACATTCGCCACTGAAACATCCAAAATTTAGATTTAATTGAGGCTGTGGGAATTTTGCTAAAAATGAACAAATAAAAGCCATGAAGCTCAAACCCTTCATCCCGAAATCCGCCATTGAAACATATGGCGTGATCAGAGGAGTTGCACTCTACCTCTCAGAAAACAAAATACTCAAAAATATCAAATATGAGATAAAAGTACTCTCAGTATATGGTATCGTTTTCAGCGTAGATCAGCGGACGGGACCAATTTTATCCCAACAACAACAGTCAAAATTGGCTTCAGCGGAGGAACAGTCCCCAAAAACGTTATCTTACAATATTCTAGTTTTGGTGTAAGACACTTTTTTCCCCTGTGCGTCAGTGTCACAATTATGGCAGACTGTGATATACACTAAAAGGATGCCGCTCAGGAAAGAGATGCCTGTAGTGCGGCAAGCCTGATGGTTGCAAAATCTTAGCAAAAGATAACTTGAATAACTATTGCACTGCCCTACTCAATCGTAGAATCCTAGATTACAAGCTTCAAAATGTTCTCATTATTTGGAAGCTGGACCACTCTGGTATAAAACTAAATGAAAAAGCTGACTCTATTGCAAAAGAGGCCATCGACATAGGGCTGTCATTACTGGTCAATTTCGCGATTGATAAAGCACTCAGAAATATCAAAATGAACATCTACAGGGAGTGGTTTCAAAGGTTTAATGAGTTTTCTTAAAATAATCCCAAACTTTTTGACAAACTGACTGACAAAATTTCATCTAAACCATGGTTTAAAGATTTCAAAAACGATGCAAGTCTACGGTACAAACTATTTGTAAAAACTTTGAAACATCCAATTCTCTGGAGAGTAAGCCGCGTAGTGGCCGGCCCAAGAAGCTCAACCGGAGAGATGTATCCTTTATTCGCAAAGCAGTGAATCAGAATCCGAAATTACATGCTACTGATTTGGCCCAGGAGGTAGCCGAGAGGTATCAAATTGTTGTCCACCCACGTACAACAACCAGGGCCCTTAATAATGAAGGTTACAACTGCAGAACTCCTCGCAAGAAGCCCCTTATAAGCGAGAAAAACCGAAAGCTTCGTCTGGAGTTTGCAAAAAAGCACCTTAATAAATATAACATATTTGGATACGACGGCAAAGCCAAAGTTTGGCGAAAACGAAATACTGCCATGGATACTAGAAATCTGATTCCGACTGTAAAGCATGGTGGTGGCAGGGTCATGGTTTGGGGAGTAGCTGCAGCCACAGGAGTTGGAAACCTCGTTTTCATTGAAGGAAATATGGAACGCTTCCGTAGACAAACTAGGTCTAGGATCGAGATGGATCTTTCAGCAAGATAATGACCCGAAGCATACTGCGCAAATCGTCAAAGACTGGCTGCTGTAATATGCTCCAAGGCAACTTTATTCACCTCCACAGAGCCCGGACTTAAATATTATTGAGCATGTTTAGGAAATTTTGGAGCGAAAGATTTGGAAGCACTCTATTACTAGTGCTCCAATCCTCAAAGAGAAGTTGCTGGAGGAATGGCAGACTATCTCGGTGGAGGAGCTTGAAAACTTGGCAGCTTCAATGCCCAGACGTTTGCAACCAGTCATCGATGCTGGTGGTGGCCCAACAAAATATTAATTTCCACAAATTTAATCAGTTTTCCTAGATAATTCTTATTTTCTAAATTCGTTTGTACACTTTTGTCAGTGCCATTTTTGGTTTTTCGTGAACAACTTTTAAAGTAATTAGGTACTCAAAATAATTTTTTTTTTACATTTGTTATTAATTAGACTTGAAACAAAACTGCATCATTACATTTCTATTAAATGCTTTAGATCGTAAGAAATTAAGAAAAAAGGGGTCGTACGCAACGGGTCCGCAACTGTAATTTACTCGTACTTAGACGAAGGATTTTTTTCCCCATTACAACTATTTAAAAAAAAAATATCAAGCAAATTTCACCCAAATTTTCCTTTTTTTGGAAAATTTTTTACTTTTTTTTTCTTTCCTTCGTTCAAGCACGAGTTATGGTCTTAACTAAAACACTTATTTTTGTTTATTCATTTTTGATGATCCTGTCAGGAGTTATGCTGACAACGCGGACGTACCTTTTTTTCGAGGAGTCACCGGAAATGACGTCACAATGGAGGAGTTTTAATTGTTTTTTTTTTAAATTTCAGAAATTATTCTTTAAATATGTATCTATAAGACATAAAAAAGTTTGAATTAAATAAATCATTTTTTACACAGAAAAAAAAATTATTCAAAATAGACCTTTTTTTACCCGATGAAACCCATGTAACCCCTTAAATTGTCAAAACAGAAATAAAAATCAGTGGAGTTATATTTTATTCAGCTTTGAAACGAAAATAAATAGAGTTGGTCTAGATGGAAGGAAGTACGTGTGGGGACCAGAACGTGCAGAATTCGACGCCAAGTTCATCTCACCAATCATAAAGCACCGGGAGGCTTAGTAATGGTGTGGGGTTGCTTTTCGTGGAACGGTGCTGGGCCAATTCATCGTATTGAAGGTAAAATGGATGCGGTCAGTACGTTCGGATACTTCAAAATGTAATGTTGCCTTATGGGGAAGAGAATTTACCCGTGATTTGAAAATTTCAACAAGACAATAATCCGAAGCACACTTCTCATTTGGCCAAATAGTTTTTCGAAGACAATATGATCACTGTAATCACGAATCAATTGAATCAAGACGTAAAAAATGCACTTAGTATGCAGAATATCATAAATTTGGATCAGTTATTTGGCCAAATATCAGAAATTTGGATCATTACAGGCCAAGGCGGCATGGGAATCCATTCCTGTTGAACGTTGTAGAGGTTTAATAATGCCCATGCAAAAGCGCTGTGTAGCAGTAATAAAGCAATTTTTATGATTTTACAATTATTTTGCTATGATCTTAAGTTTTTTTCGAAGGACTTTCCAACTATCTTTTTATACAATACATGAAGTAAAAAAAGGTTTTTTTTATATAAAAAACTGATACACATTGAAAAGATTTCAAATTTATAAAGTAAAACTTAATAAAAAGTGATTTTATTGAAAAAGTCTCAAATGGAGAGAACTGAGTATCGATCTTAAGTATTGATCTTAAGTATTTTTCAACTGCTGTATGTATGGTATGTACGTAAATATGGGGTTTAAAATGAAAAAAAAGAACATTACGATATCCTATATCATTGAGAATAAAGACATATGAGTAAACCGAATGAATGCATGAATGAGAATGAAGCTATAAAATTTAACTTCAAAATGATTTAATCTTCATTTTATCTTCGGGTGATTTTAGACCCAATTTCCAATAACTATTGAATTGGTGTCAAATGGGTTGTTCTTCTAGATTAGATGTGCCAAAAGTATTGTTAGAATACTATAACGGTCCTTAATTGCTGCCTTTAACACAAAAATAATAAAATATTATTATTATTATTAGAAGGCCATTACGCACTGCGACCAGAGCTGATCTATTGTGAAAGGCCTATTTTTGTAACTCTAGAGTTTTAGGCTTTTTAAAAATTTTAGCACAATTTTGGGTTTGTTGTTCCAAAGATTGCATGGATATACTACGATGCCACCATGGTGATGAAGTCTCTGTCTGCCCAACGCAGGACATTCACAAATCACATGTTCTGAGCTTTCTATGTCCATTTCGCAAAAGCGGCATACATTGGTCTCAGATGATACCTCAGGCTGCAGTGACCTGTAAGAATCCTGTTAAAAGACGCAGATCTACTCTGCTTAGTGAGAGAAGCTTGTCAGATATTCCTTTGTTGGGACTTTGGAATAGTTTGGCTTCACGCTGACCGGCACAGTTTAGCCAGTGTGCAGCAAATTTTCTTTCTTCCCATTTCCTAAGGAATTGATTAATGTGGCCTTTTGTGAGTCCACAGAAAGGCTCAGGATCAGTAAGTTGCATATTTGCTCCTCATCCATTTCATTTCCCTCATGTCCCGGAATCCAGCCTAGTGTTACTATGTTGAGGTTTCCTAACATGTTGAGAAGGTTTCGGCAACCATTTACCAATTTAGAGGTGATAGTTGTTGATAGAAGGGCTTTTAGAGTCGCTTAGATGTGAGTAGCTCTCATTTTCCTGCTAAGGCATTCTCTCACACATATTTCAATGGCATGTATTTCTGCCTGAAATATTGTTGGGTAGAGTCCCATCGGAATCGATTTTTTGAATTTAGGCCCATTGATTCCTGCCCCTGCTCTACATTTTTCCAATTTGGACCCATCCATCAGTAAACCATAGCTGAGAGCCAGGCTTGAAAGTGATAGAATTAGTTCTCCAGTCTGTGCGTTCATTAATTATAACTTGAAAGTTCCTGAAGAGTATTGGTTTGGGTGATAGTATATCATCCCTATGAATAATGGGACTATGTAGGAAGTCTTCTAAGATCTTTAAATGTCCTTTCATATCCCCACTTTTAAGTTCAGATATACCTTTTAATCTTAAGGCACTCGAGCGAGCTTCCCTTTCAATCAAGATTGGAAATAATAAAATAAGAATTAACTTAAAATAAGAAATAACTACCATATTTGAGCAATAAACAAAAAATTATTATTGTTCTTGGGGAAAAAATCATTATGTTGGTACAAAAATAAAACTAAAAAAATAATAATAGCAACTAGAGATAAACTTCAATAAAGATTATTCTTTCTCGTAGAAAAGTAAAAATTACACAAGCCAACGAAATTTGATTAAGTTTCTATTTTAATGCACAAATTTTGGCTCTTTTCATGGCAAAATAAGAACTTTATTTGGCGTGAATACAACTTGCTTTGGTCATTTTTATGACTATAAATAAATCTTGAAATTTTATGTTGTTTGTAAGCGTATTGTATATATGCGGCGGGTAACAATTTTACTACTAACGTAAAGAAATTTAACATCTAGAACCCAAAATTTGTGTTGAGTATTCTTATTTTTGAAAGTATGGAAATAAGTTTCCGCCCTCGTAAAAGAGGTGTCGCTGCTGATACTATTTTTGTGTCCGCTCTAGTAATATACTGGTGATTTGGAGGTGTATATGTAAGGTTTCGATCGCAGTATTTGACATTCGTTTCAAGAGTAAAGATCCTTTCTTATCTGATGTCAAAAATGTCTACATTCGTCCCGAAAAAACAGCATTTCCATTATGCTTCATTATTACCTTTTAAAGAAAAGTGCAGCTGAAACGTGTTGTATATTGATCAATATTTACGGTAATCATGCTCCATCTAATCCAACTTGTAAAGAGAGGATTCGACGCTTTCAAAGTGGCAATTTCGACGTGAGTGATAAAGATCGCGAAGAGGCACTGACAAAATTAGAAGATACTCAAATACAACAATTATTGGTTGACGACGCATGTCGAACCCTTGAGAATATATCTAAAGAGTTGGATGTTGATAGATCAACAGTCGGTAAACGTTTGCACGCGATGGGAATGGTTCAGAAAGCAGGTAACTGGGTGCTACATCAATTGAGGCAGAGGGGTATCGAGAGACATTTCGTGGCGTGTGAGATGCTTCTTGAACGGCAGAAAAGAAAAGGTTGTCTGCATCGCATCGTCACTGGCAATGAAAAATGGATCTATTATGATAACCCTAAGTGTCGAAAAAGCTGGAGCCTGCCAGGTGAACCAGGTCCATCGTCAGCGAAAAAAATATTCATGTATTAATGGTTATGTTGTGCATCTGGTGAGATCAGAAGGGTGTCATCTATTATGAACTCCCTAAACCATCTGAAACCATCACTGGCGATCGTTACCGACTGCAGCTAATGCGTTTGAATCCAGCTCTCAAAGAAAAGCGGCCGGAATGGGACGGTAGACATAACAAACTGATGTTACTGCATGACAACGCCAGGTCACACGTTGCTAAATCGGTCAAAAAATATTTAGAGGGACTGAATTGGGAAATCGTGCCCGACCCGCTATATTCCTCAGACATTGCATCTTCGGATTACCATCTGTTCCAATCAATGCAGTCAGTAGTTCACTAGTTCGCAAGCCAAAAGAATGCGAATTTTTCGTCAGAGGAATCCGTATGCTGCCTGAAAGATGGATCATGTATTATTTAATTTTAATTAATTAATTAATTCGTAACTTTGAGTAAGAAAGGACGGAAACTTATTCCCAACCCAATGTATAAACACAAAATTCTAATTATTTTATAGATAAATGTAACCATGAATATTTCTATGAGCAAATTACTTAGCGAAAATTTTTACGCCATTAAATTTCTTTCGTTAGATTCTTGAGTATTTTTTACAAACACCGATTGAGGGTCAATTTATGCTTAAAAAAATAATTAAATTCGTTATGCAGAATATATATATATATATATATATATATATATTATCGTATTTATATATACAATATATATTTAAAAAGAAAAAAACATAAAAATTATAAACTAAAATTCGAAAAGAATACATTTGAAAAGAAAACAAAATCAAAAAGAACTAAAAAATTAACGAGTAAATAGAGGGGATAGATAATAAAATTAAACCACACAAGCTGAGAAAACTCCCATTACCCGTCAGCCAATATCTTGTTGCTGATAATTATACCTGTTTGAAGTTTGCTGTTGTTGCGGCTGTGGCTGTTGTGCTGTTGGTAACTGCGCAGTTGGTTGTTGTAATTGTAATTGTTGCGGATACGCTGGTGGCGGCTGTTGTTGCCGTGCACCAATCACAGCTCCTCCTCCACTCGTTGAAAATGTATCCAATTCCTCGTTGTTCGTTAATTGTAGTTGCTGTTGCGTGGCCTCTAATTGTTGTTGCTCAGCAAGCAGTTTAGCAGTTAAAATTGACACATAAGAACGATAGCGGCGCAACTATTACAAATCGAAAAAAGTCCCGAGTATGAAAGGGGAGAGTGGAAACAAGTATTAGGACAAGCACCTCACCTCATACTGTAAATAGTTCTCTTTTTCTTTGTAATTCTGTAGGGGAAGTCCTTTGTTTGGCAAAGGTCCTTTCTTATGATCTGCGAGAGCAGCTTCTAATTGGGCTAATTGCTGCTCATGCGATTCTAATTGCTCTTTCTATGCAGGAAAAAGGTGAGTCATAAAAAAAGAATTATTTTAAATCTCGTTTAAATTATTTTAATTAATTTTTTTTTAAAGTTTTAATGCCAAACTTTATTTTCTTTTTTTCTTATGTTGAACTTTATTAGCAAATAAAAATCTACATACCATCAAGTACTTTGTGTGTGTGCTGGGAAGTAATGGACGTTGAAAACGTTTCTGACTGCCCACACCACCCTCCAGTGGCGGTGCTGAATATGCGGCGCAAACGAAATTTATCGTCTCCACCCATGATTGTAGCTCTTTGGAATCACTAGTTTGGAATAAGTACTCGGCTTGATCGGCAGTTTGCAATCGGAAAACGTGTTGTTTTTTCGTATAATCGGTAGCCTTGGTGGCCAAAGCATGATGGATGCGTATCGCATTATGCAGGTTATCGGACATCTGTGAAATATTTAGAATTGAAAAATGCAGCGTCTAATTTTATACTGAACATGAAAATGTGCTTCAGTCAGGTTTTGAAGCTTTGAAGGAGACAGCTTTCAAAAAAGTTATTGCCCAAAAAAGTAATAAAACATAATCATATAAGCGAATTATATAAAATAATAAATAAATAAAATATAATCATGTAAACAAAAATTCTCCCTAACTAACCTAAAAAAATTATTTTAAATTTCCTTCGAGTTATTTTCCAAAACGGGGATCATTCCATTTTGACCACAATTTTTGTTGCTTTAAGCACTTTTTTAATTTCCTACAGAATTAATGAATACACTCACCTGGCTTTTACGAAAGCCATGCTCATCTTTGTGCAAGAATAGCACCAAATCACGCAGCGTGCAATAGAACATCTTCCAGGAACGCTTACCGAATGGTGCTAAGGGCAATAAAAAATCGAATTTATGAACAAATATTGTGGGGGAAAATTAGCCATTAAAACTCGTTGAAAATAAAAATCTACTTAGAACTAACTTTTTTTGTAGTTGGAATCGAAACAACACTTGCGCATCACATAACCCTTTTTGTATTCAATCGCCGACGACGATTCTGGTATGTCTAAGAAGGGATTTTGTCCGATTAGGCTGGTGGATGTGCTGTTCTCCACATTATTGTCGGCGCGTTGCTTTTGCAACTCATTGGCATCTTCATCGCTGCAATTTAAAATAAAAAATATTCAAGATATAAGATAAACAAATTAGAGCAAGTAAAATTCGAAATAAAAGCAGCGATCATTAATATTAGTTTATATATTTCATGTAAATAAATAAATAGGTTTTTAGTATTTTCTTACAGCGCCCATTCCAGCGGTTGTGTCTTAATGGCTTGATATAGGTATTTCAAAACGTCTTTGGGGAAGTTTTCGCCGTCGTTCAGTTCGGCCAGGTTTTCAATGAATTCGGCACAAGTCATTTTTCGTCCAATATTCTGGCCATGCAAATCGGTATTCAGAAGCATAATAGCGCAAGTTAAAGTGTGCACAGCATCTTTTCCGAAAATAATAGAAACAAATTAAAATTAATATGATATTGAATAATCAATATAAAATATTAAAAATATGCGTCAACAGAATATAATACATTTATCAACAAAAATATGTATTTTCGATTAGAATCTTCAACTGCATTCTTAACTTCAAGTAAAAGCATTTTGCAAAACAGGTAATTTATTACTTTTAATCCATTCTAAATTTCTCAAAAAGCTGATTCGAAGTAGTTTGAAAAACCGGCATTAAATTCCGTCCGGACAAACCATATTCTTTATACGGATCTGGTGTTGGGCAATACGTATACCAAGTTTGGGAGAGTTTTAGTAAGTCTTCTTTCATCGTATTAAATTTTTCGGGTTTATAATTTGTACCGAATTTGGGTAATTTTGCTTTTTCACATTTTTTAATTTTTTGACATTTAACGTTATATGGGAAATGGGGGTGGTTATCGAACGATTTCACATGTCAAAAAAGCCGTGGATTTTATACGATCTTAAAATTTTTGAGGATTCTCAATGAAGTGAGGAGCAAGTTATAAGTTTGGACGAGGTTTATTAAGTCGTTATCGAAATATAAGCAGTTACAAAAAGTGGGCGTAGCACAGCCCATTTCTTTATTTTTTCGTTTATCACTCTACATTTCGAATGATTTTGCTTCGAGTATAACGTAACGTAAAGATGCCAATTTTTTTCTGAATATTATCGTTATATGGGAAGTGGACTTGGAGTACCACATTTGTGCACCAAGTTTCATTGAAATACATTAGTTTTCCCTTGAGTTATCGAGCGCGCAGACGGACAGATTCACTCACCTTGTGAATTGAATGTTCCCGGATTGCAGTCCAAAAAGCGTTTCGAAAAGTGGACCAGCACACGTTCACGCTCTTGCGTCTCCCCTGACAACGAAAATTGTTGCAAAAATTCGCGCAACGATTGATCCAGCGTTTTTTTTTCGAAATTGAAATACTTTAGGTATTCATCGGCGACAGCGCGGCTGAAGTCGTTGCTAAAAATAAATACAAGATTTTAATGCAAAAAATTTACAATTACTTAAAAGTTGCTAACTAATTTATGAATTTAATATCATTTAAAATATTTGAAATTGAATTAAATCCAGTTAATCCAGTCTACTCACTTTTTACTGAGGTGTCGCGACACATCGCTCTTCTTGAAACCATCCAGTGAGTACAGCCTTTTGGCCAGTCGTATCGCTGACGGCATATCTACAGCCTTTGGTGAGTAATGGTAGGAATGTAACGACTCCACATCGCTACCATCATCTGAGACAGGTGGCGATGAGTCCCGTCCCGTACTGCCACCATCACCCCCCGCTGCTGTCAAAACAGTATTCAATGGCTCCTCTGTCAATGTGGCCAATTCATCTTCGGAGTCTCTCAGTTCGGTGTAGGCCGAGCGTGGTGAAGCATTGTTACTATTATCGATGCCACGCACCTGTATCACTAGTTTATGCTGTTCGGAATTCTGTTGTTGACCCATACCACCAACCTTCTGTTGTTGTTGCAATTGCTGTTGATGAAACGTTTGTGCTTGTAGTTGCGATTGTTGATGGTGCTGTTGCTTTTGTCGAGTTGCCGCCGTATCCGATACGAGTATCGTTGAATCCGAATCACTGGGATCACTAAGTACCATGCCGCCTGCAAGATCGCGAGAGCTCAATAAATTATCATCGTCCTGATAGTCGGGACTAGAAATATTCGAGATGGCTTCGGAGACGCTTTGGTCACAACCGGCACCACCTGCAAAACTATTGTTACCACCACCACTACCATTTCCACCTCCACCACTACCATTACCACTACCAGTAGGACATTGTAACAAACCCATTTGTAAAGCCGTTGTTGCTGTGGTTGCGCTGGTGCCACCGCTCGTGCCACCATTAGCTGCATTTGCTGCCAATTGAAGGTGTTGCTGCTGTTGTTGTTGTTGTTGCTGATGATGACCACCATTATTATTGTTGCTGCATAACGCATAAGCGCCACCAATGCCAAGCGCACCCTTCGAACCAGACGATGACATTACCGAACTTGACACGGATGTAGGTGAGGCGGGGCTGCCAGCTGAATGCTGTGGTGATGAACTTATTGAACTCGAATGCGAGTGTGAATGCGAATGTGAGTGCGAATGGGGGTGTGAATGTGACTGCGAATTCGGTGATGAATTATTGTGGCCGCCATATTGTGCTGCCGAATATTGTTGTTGTTGCTGTTGTATTTGTTGCTGCAGGTGTTGCTGCTGCTGTAATTGTTCTATTTGGTGTGGCGCCAGTGGTGCGTTATATGTCCAAACGATGCGATCACGACTGGAGCCCTGCAGCGGTAGACGAACGGAAGAACAGAGAAAGAGGATAAAATATTAATTAGCAAATTATTCTGTAAAACAGCTAACAATAGCAAAACGAAGTCTGGCTTTTACTACCTATTCTAAATTAAGTTACTAAATTAGTTTCTATACTTGACTAACAATAATAATATACATTTTTTTGTTTTGTTTTCTATTTGGTTTTATTTACAAACAAAAACTGAAAAATAAATATAATCGTTTGAAGTTTTAACTTTTTGAATAAGTATACTTCTGCACCATGATTCAATTATTAAAGGTCTGCTCACTGGTGACATTCGATTTTTGACCCTCCCTTACAAAAGCTTGTATTTAAGAAGGTGAATAAAGTGGAAAATATTAAATCCTTTTTGGTGAAAATGGTAGCAAAAAAGTATTTTCTTACTTAAATGCAAAAAAACTGCGAAAAGGTTTAAAAAATAAATTTTAATTAATATTTGAAAATAAAGAATGGTACAAATAGAAGTTATTTCCAAATCTAATATTAAAACAAGAAATTATTTTACTTAATCTAAGATTGTATTTTATGAATTCATTTTTAAATTTAAAACCGATCGCGAAGTTGCAAAGTTTCGTCAATATGAAACTTTTTTGTTAAAAATAAATAAATAATTGGCACGTACAATTCTGTTAGGAGTTTGGCCGAGATCCTCTTCCTATTTGTAGCACGCGTCTTGATGTTACTCCATAAATGGAAGGACCTACAGTTTTATGTAGAGTTTTTTCATGCTGGTACTGTGCTTTGCTAAGCCTCATCTAGACACGTCATCTATTCATGGGAAGGTGAGCTCATTGGAAACAAGTTCCGTCAATCCCAACTTTTTTACAATGAGGTCTGAAATGTTATCGATCGCGTCGGGACTATCTAAGTGTTCTCAGTGCCGAAACTCTTTGGGAATTGCTGTTTGCAAATTATCTATTCCGTCTAAATCACCACATCATAAGAAATAAAGCTTTGTAAATTCTCCACTCATCGATCTTGGATTGCCTCAATTACTCTATTATGTCATACTACCATAGTCCTGAACATACCGATGAAAACTCTTTAGCGAGTTGTTGCTCGTAAGCAGACCATATTGAAAATGAAATGTTTTTTCTACAAATTTTACTTTTCCTCCACTTTTACTCAAAATTTCTAGAGCTAGCAACCCAGTGTCTTGCTAAGGGAGCCGATTTGTCAAGAGAAAACGAGAAAGCTCCTTACTGAGCAAACCTTTTATCATTGAATCATGACTTATGTATATATTAGGTCGGGTCGATTTGTGGGGAGGCAAAAAAATCCCCCATTGCTCTGTGAAAATCATATTCTATTCTGATGTCCCCCAATTTGGGTCGAACTTTTTAGTTTATTTTCTCATGTAAAGGCCAAAAATGGTGATATTTTGAAATGATTGTATGGGGAACCCCCCAGGGGAGTTCCAGGGGGTGTGCCACTGGCATGGGTGAATCGGCCGTCCAAAGTTAGTGGGGGTTGGTCATACATTTGGACTCGATTGGAGCACTCTAAATGGGTCAAAGTGGGATTTTTCGTTCGACCCAAATTGGGGGACATCAGAATTCGTTTTAGAGGTATGGTCCTTCGGCAAAGTTTCTTATTTTGATCCCTAGAATACGATTTTCACAGAGCAATGAGCGATTTTTAAATCGGCCCGCCCTAGTATATATATATATAATTGGCGCTTACACACTTTTTGGGTGTTTGGCCGAGCTCCTCCTCGTATTTGTGGCGTACGTCTTGATGTTGTTTCACAAATGGAGGAACCTACAGTTTCAAGCCGACTCCGAACACCAGATATTTTTTATGAGGAGCTTTTTCATGGCAGAAATACACTCAGAGGTTTTCTTAATTTTGGTGTTTCACCGAGATTCGAACCTACGTTCTCTCTGAATTCCGAATGGTGCGTGACTAACCAACCCACTCGGCTACGGCGACCGCCAATGCCTGCATACCTGCCGAAAAAACTCACGCACCTCTACTCCTTGTGATTATAAATTTTGGTATCAATTTTTTTATTAAGATATAGATCATTATATAAAAAAGCCATACCAGCCAAAGTTACAAAACTTTGTATGAAAATCAGAAAAATGTACCAAAATTTTCAAATTTGTAATGAGAATTTTTAGAAATATTCTGAGTACGCAGTTTTCATTCAATTTTAGTATAAAAAAGTGGAAGATCAAAAATCGGGTTGATCTCGGTAAATTTGTTTTGCTTTCGGTGTTGAACTTTTCCTCTATATAAAAAATGTGTTTAGAGATGCGTGAGGTTTTTAACGGATGTATTAACTAGTATGGGGGGTGTTTGAATTTATTTAACTGATTAGTTAAAAATAAAAAATAGAAATATAAAAAAAATAACAATTGTTTAGAATTTCTTAAGCACAATTTTTCTTTCATTTTTTATTTTTTTTGTTCAGAAATTAAATCGTTTAGTTCCAGAACACTAAAAGCCCATACTTTTGAAAAAGCAATATTTCTAAATAAAAAAGTGAAGGTATTACATTTATAAATTCAAGAATTTAATTATCTTCATACCACTTTGCAATAAAAAAATGTATGTAAAGGGATATATAATTCAAAAAATAGTGTTTACATAAATTATCTTTACCACGAATTAGTTCATTTAAATTTCTTTTAACTTTACAGATTACACAGTACGGAAAATATCAAATGACACAGAAAAACGCCGACACACTTGATTTTCCATCGCAGCCAGCCAATGCAAAACATTGTATTAATTCGAAAAAAGAAATACAAGATACAAAAAATTTTAATATACACCGATCGGTAATCTACCATCAAAAACTAAGATTACTTCCCTCGGCGTTTTTATGTGCCATTTAGCGTCCCGACAGTGTTATTAATTAAATTTTCAATAAATATTTCCAGATGTTTTGGGATAAAGTGGTAAAAAGTGCAGTACTCCGAACCAAATTGCTTGCGTGCGTGGCCATATTAGCAAACTGTCAGCCTGCCAATAACTTTTTTCGATAGAATTATGGGTATATTTTCTCTTCATAGCAATTCTTTGAAACGAAAAGAAACGGGAGACCTCGTGGTATTATTTAAGCCTCCAAACACCTCAATATAAATAAGTATATGAATTGGTCGTAGTTTAAACAAGAAAATTGGTGCTCAAAAATATTATCTGTGGCAGAAGTGACTCGGAAAGTTAAGACTCACGTTCTGTAGAAGCTAATCGAAGGTAACCCCACAAGGGAGTGCAGAGTTAAAAGTTCCATAAAAGGTCAAATCTTTTGGATGTTCCAAAATAAAGTAAGCCAGAGAATTTAACATTTCTACGAATGCGTCGATTTGACACACGTCTTCTCTGATGAGGCAAATTAAAATGCGTTAAGAAATAAAATCATCGAGTTTGATTTACAGAGAAGATATACAAACATTTCGAATAGCCACAAGAAGTCAAGCACCATCGTTTGGGATGATTTGAACGGCAGTTAAGGTCGATGGACCTTTTTGATGTTCTTGAATTGTGGCTTGTTGCTTATGCATTTTAATATCCTGCATCCGATTGCAATTAAAATTTGGAGTTACGCAAGAAAGCAAGTTTACATGTACGGCCAAAGAGAAGAAGACTTGAAATAATATCTTAGGCCCGTTGCGCTTAATACTTTCTACGGCTGCAGGTATGCAATAGTTGGCGTTTCTGAACATCATCCTAAATTGAAAGCGTGAATTGGGTGAGGGAACTACCCGCCCTATCGCTCTATTTATTTCAAATTTATTGCACATGGTGTACTCTAGCGCACCCCAATAGTGCGGCCAACTATGTAGTATGTAACTTTTTTCAAATTTATGGAACCTTCTATCTCGACAAGCTCTCATAAAAAGTCTTGCTGGTATAAACACAGTTTACTCTTTTTTAGGGAACGCTAAGGGAAATATCATTGCTTGGTTCATCCGTATTTTTTAGAAATGTATTTTTATGGTATTTGTAGAACCCCCGAACTAACAAAAAAAAATTACATATGTGAACTATTTGTAGGTCCCCGCTGTTAAAGTATTTACGTAATGCATTTGTGTGCATTTTATAATTACTTAACTAAATAACTTAATATTTTCCAACTAGCTACTTTTTTAATAATAAACTACTTAAATGGAAAGAGGCAACAGATAACAAATAATAAACTACGGCTAAACACATTTCTACATAAGACTCATAAGTGCATGCGCCACCTATGTACAACATAAATACAGCAATTTGATAGGGAACAACAGAAAATGCTTGAGAATGATTTGATAAAGCGAAAACTAAGCGTCTATTTTAAACAAGTATAAGTATGGAGTATTTCCTTATTTTCTTAATTTGTTTCATTATTTATTTAACGCTACAATCTATTATATATCTCTCAACCTTTTTGTGAGCAAATTCAGCTGTTGTGGTTGTGGTTATTGCTTTTGCAGTTTTTATTATTGTCATAGTGCATGCAGTAGTTGTTATTGTAGAAGGAGTATTAGTAGAAATAGCTGTTGTTTCATTAGTGTTACTAACTGTAGGATCAGAACAGGTTGTATTAGAGATAGTAGTAGTAGTGGCAATGTTTTGAATATTAATTGTATTGGTATTGTTGTTGTTATTATTGTTTTTGTGTCCGCTTTCTTCTGGTGTTGCTGCTGGTGTTTGTGCTGCATCTGCGCTTGACGCATCCAAAACGATACGTGGTATGCTAATGCGCACTTTGCGGCGTCGCCTATTGAAAATATCTCGTTGACTGAGGAGCGTTGATTCGGGCGATGATACCAGCAGAGTAGGCGAAGATGAGGGCGAAGAGGAGGAAGCAGCCGCTGCTGCTGCCGTAGCAGCATTCAGAAGCGCTGTCTTCAAAGCCGCCGATGATGGCGATGATGATGTAGATGATGAAATAGATGTAGCGAATGGTGAGAAAGTGGAGCTGCGTTTCGTTGTTGATTTCATTGTTGCTTTGTTCAGGTGGTTAGTAGGTGTAGAAGTAGTAATAGATGGCTAAAAGACAACATACATACATACACAGAGAGACAACGACAAAAAAAAATTATTATATAAAAACAAAAAATTGTGAACAAATTAAAACCGTAAGGATAAAAAATAAATAATACAATACAGTACAATACAAAAGGTTCGAGTTAAGTGTATAATTGTTAATTGAAAAATTTAGTTATTTTCGTTTTATACACACATTTTTTTGCATGTAGGAGTATGTTTGTGGCATTTAGGCATTTTAACATATAACAAATGTAATTGTGTTAAAAAGAGAGTGGAGAGGAAAAGAAATAAACAAAAAGACATAACAACGTTAGAGAGTGACATAGACAATGTGTATAAATATTAGTAATTGTAGTAGAGCAAGAGTTTTAACAGTTCAACAGCAACAGGTTTAAAGCTTTCAAGTTTAGCTACTGAAATAAAAAATGAAAATTGGATATATTTTTTATGGAATGTTCTTAGGAGCAAAGAAATTGGGTATTAACTAAAAATGTATTTTTATATAAGGAACAATTATACTTAAATATATACGAGTACATATGCATGTTGTCAGCGTCGAAAGAAAGTTTACACCACATATTAATATTAACTGGTTTTGACTAATTATAAATTTTTTTATTTTTTAAGAAAATACTACCACAAAAACTATTCAATGCAAAGTTTGTATATATGTATTTTATAAAACTTCGGTAAATTTTAATAAAAATTTCAAACTTTTTAGTCTTAATTTTTAGAAAGATTCTGGGTATGCAATTTTATAGCCCATTAAATTTTATTATATTATATAAATTTACATGGTCCGGCACTCGAAGTGAAACCAACTTCAGACCGCTGAAGTGCATCAGCTGTCTGTTAGTTGGCTAAATGACAGTCAAGAGTATTGTTTACAAGCGCGCGTTTCTCTCGCATATTGCTGAGAGTAAACACGAAAAAAGAAAATCAGTAATGCATTTCGAACGTAATATGGTGATTGCATTACATTTGGCTGGAAAATCACAACCGGCGATCGTGAAAAGACTGCAACGTCACGTGAAACGGTTCCAAAAGTGAAGAGGCGACTTGAGCGAAATCCCCGGTGAAGTGACAATCAAATGGCGAGAGAACTGAAAATATCTGACCGTAACATCCGCCGCATACTGAAAAATGATCTCTAAGACAAGCCTTACAAGATCCAAAAGGCGCATGATCTCACACCAAAGTAGCAACAAGGCCGAAAGCGGTCAATTTCCAAACATTGTGTTTTCTGACGAGAAAATTTTTCCAATTGAGCAATTCGTAAACTCCCAAACGATAGGGTTTATTTGTCCGACCATTCATACGAGAATTTGATTCATGGATTGGCCACCAGAAGACAGCAACCGCCACAGGTAATGGTTTGGGCCGCTGTAACCGCAGATGGGTGCTCTCCAATCGTTTTCATTGAGCCTGGCATCAAGGTAAAAGCGAAATATTATCGGGAAAGTATACTATTATGGAGGTTGCTTTGAAGCCGTGGGCAGACAAACATTTCGGTGGCAGACCATGGACGTTTGAACAGGATTCGGCACCGTCTCACAAAGCTCGAGTAAAGTAAGAATGGCTTAGAAACAACGTTCCAAACTTCATAACGCCCGCACAATGTCTCTCAAATTCACCAGACGCGCATTCGATGGCCATTTTGGAGAGTAAGGTCCGAACTAAAAGATTCACCAGCCTCGAGGCGCTGAAATAAGTCGTTGTCAGCGAGAGGGCCAAAATACCTGTAAGTCACATATGGGGCAGCTTGCGATTCGTTTCTGGACCGTCTCAAGGCCATAGTCAAGGCAAAAGGTGTTCATACCGAGCAAAAGTAAATTGATTCTTAATGTTGTATTATTTTCACACATTTTTTAATTTGAATTGAATAAAAGTAATTTTCCGAACTAAATTTATGGCCTTTTTAATTCGTTACACTTCCTGAGCGCACCCGGTATAACAAAGTGCAGGTTTCACGTGTGTAAAAACTTTCGAAACATTTTTTTCCTAGGGTGTTGCGCATTTTCTTCCACATAATAAATAAAAACATTTTTGGCATTTTGAATTTTGAGCAACTGCATATCCAGTATAATTTTGTTGAAATCCTTACTAGGAAGTTTAAGATTTTGATCAAAATGTGTCAAAGTTTGGGGCTTTGTGTTATATGGTTTTTACTGTAGCATAAACATACATATACAGTCCGCAAAAAAATATAGAACCTCGATACTTTTACCTGTCTTGACTATTTTTTTTTAACATTCCTTATTCTTTTATAAAATATTAGCACACTTTGTCTAACAAAAAAGTATATAAATGTAAAGTGGCTAGAACATACCGTTTATTTTTTATAAATGTTTTCCGTGACGGGAAAATGTTTCTCCATATTAAAAAAATCGTGGATGAAGAAAATGCGCAATACCGTCGGTATAAAAAAATTATCAAAAATCAACGAGAATTTTGAGCCACTTTCATCTTACTTTTTATTATACCAAAATTTCATGGGCTATGATACTGCCAACCCAATTTATGTAGTTTCTAATTTCTGATTAAAAATTCTGAATTTTGGTGAACATTTAACGAATTTTTATATATCTCATACCAAGTTTAAAACTAGGCTTAATATGGTCTTTAATGTATAATGAACTATATTTTTATAAAAGATAATTTTATCTAAAAAATATATCGATAAATAGTCAAAATTCGTCAAAATGGTGAAGTGCTAAATTATTTCCGCAGGCTGTAAATAAATAAATGGTCAAAATCTGTCAATACGTGGAGCCGATTTTCTTTTGACGCTGACAATACATATCAATACATACGTGATCACTACATAGTACGCAAACATTCTTTTTGTTATATATCTGGCCAAGCGTTTTCTCCCATTTGTGGTGAGTTCTGCGGTTTGTTAGCACCTCCTACTGATAGTTGATTTTTAATGAGAAACTTACTCAAGGTAAATACTCTCTCGAAACTGTGTCATTGGCTGCCGAGGGGCGACCGCTATTAGAAAAAACTTGCCATATCATTTGTAAACACGGAAAATCCCACTCAGTTACGGCAGGGTTTTCAATAAATGTTGTATTACAAATAGAGGACACATTTTATGTCGACTCGGAGAGGCAAATGATTCTCAATGAAAAACTTTTTCAGTACAATACAAACTATCGTCAGCCTAGTGACAGCCACTATTAGAAAAAACTTTTTATATTGACAGTGGGCATCGAAGCCGGGATTCAAAGCAACTGGTGGTGAAATAGTCATTAATAATAATATAGTTTTGTACTTAAAAAACTTTTAAAAGCTTTTAAAAGAAAATACTTTTAATTTTTTAATTGTTATGCCCACCACAGTTCGAACCTCAGTCTTCTGGAGTAATTGCTTATATGGTGGAGTAAGTTTAAAATATGTTGTAGATAAATTCTATAATATATATATTAGTTTTGCTTTTCAAGTTGGATCTGTGATATTCATTCAATGTTGAATATGTAGATTTTTAAGAGTACAAGCTTAAAACTTTTTGATGCTCTTGATTTTGGGTTTACAACAATTAACAACTTGCCGAATTCGTAATAAACCAAAATATTAAAAATTTCGTGTGAAGTACGTTACGTTAATGGAAAAAAGGCATATTTGTCCATTATACTTCAGACATAGGATAGGAGATTTTGTTTAATTACTTCTCTTCAAACTTAATTGACTCCTTAATGAACCTGACAATATTGATCGAGGGTTAGATAAGATAATTTGTACTTTCACAGCACTCTTATTCAAAAATGTGCAACCTTAATCTAGCAAAAGTCGGACAAATAATATCTTCATCTACACACTAGACACTTATGTATATTGGCTGATAACGACCATATTGCGCCCCCCTTTAGTTCGAGAGAGTACTTGAATTACTATACGAAGATACAAGTAATTCTAGGAAATATTTTATATGTTTATGGAATAAACACAGAAAATTACAATGGACGCCGATTTGATTCTTGACACTTTTTGAACTAGTAAACTGTGTTCGTCAAAAAGAAAAAAAATAAATAATAATAATTAATTTATCCAAGAAACTTTACTTGTTAGAAAATCGTATACGATTTCATAATCAGCGTCAAAAGTTACCTAAAAACAGTTTTCGGCCGCTTGAGTAAAAAAAAACAGTACAATCTGGTGTATGTTGTACATTTGCATATTTTTGTGTGATTTTTAGTACCAAAGTATTTTTATTGTATATAGAAGATCTAGCTTCAGACTACAAAGTTTAAAATGTGTAAATTGAAATAAAGCAACAAGAAGTATTTCCACTAACAAGCCATTTTTGATGTAAATAAAGTTGTGCTAATTGTAAAAAGTAACGACACTTTAAATAAATTAAATATTTTTTGAGTTCCCTTTAGGCACAATTTGTTACAGCTTCTCAAACAAAAATTTCAATTAGCATAATTTTGCAAGCAAAAATTCCGCCAAAACAATGCAACACATACAATCAATCATAGGGACAACAATACAAAAATTGTCTAAAAAATTTTTTTTTTTTCAACAACCATTTGAATAAAACAAAATTGCTATGAATTTTTAATAACGAAACAAAAATAAGAAAATCACATTTTCAAGCTAACTTGAAACAGTAATTAAGATTAAATAGATTCGTATGAAATCAATTGGCAAAATATTCGATATTGTATATATACTTAAAATCTATTTTTTATTTTAGTCTTAAAGATACAACCTCTTCAATTATAAGAATGCAATACACTTTTTTGTACAATAACAATAATTTTTTGGATCAAGACTTCATAAGACCAGTTTAAAAGTATCCCACATTTTTTAATAATTCCATACAATTTTCTCAAATGCATCTTTAGACATCCAATGCTAGGCACATAGAAATGGCGTCTTGTTTCACCTATTTTAATTTTAATCCTTCCTAATTTTCACTCTAGGAGACTGATTCTTATAAACGTCCAATCTAACAACTCTACCATTATTCAACTAATTTTGATCACAACTCCCTTCCTTTACACCCATGACTTACCTGCGAGTCTTCAGAGTCTTGTCTTGTATCCAGCAACGTATTCAGTGAACTATTCACATCCTCGTCAATGTCGATCGGTATTACGGCAGCCATGCCTTCACGCTGTACTTGTTGCAAATGATCCTCGGATTTGCTAGTACGAAAACCAGCCGAATCGCATGTACGCACGACACCATTGTGTCGCCGCACCACACCATCATGGCCGGCGGTGCCACCACCGCCCACTGCGCCCAGACTCGATGGCTCTGGACTGGTGGGTACTGAGTTTGCTGTATCCTTATCAATCAATGGGGTGGACAGCGAAATCGGTGAGGTGGGCACTGAGAAAGAAGTTTCATCGGGTGAGGTGTTTATGCCGGCCATGCCGTCGCTTTTCACCGTCGCCGATGAGGAAGTCGAGCCACCTGAACCGCGTTGCTGTTGCCGATGATGTTGTTGCTGTTGGTGATGGGGTTGATGGTGGTGGTGGTGGTAGTGTTGGCGCGCACAATCGACCGAATCGTAGGCGCCGCCGCCTCCACTAGCGCGCACCACACTTTGAGCGTGTTTGTAATGCGCAGCAGCGGCTTTATGTTTGAGGGCGCGCAACCGTTGCTTCGCCGATGCCGATGTGAGCGAATTCGAAGAGTAATCTTCGTCTTCGTGCTCTGCAGCACAGCCATCTTCGCCTTCAGCATCGAAGTCCTCACCTTCGCCGTCACCGTCCTCGTCATCGTCGTCGCCATAATGCGTCACCAGGCACTGCCGATCGCTTGCGTCATCATCTCCGCACACGTCCCCGGCACCAATTCCGCCACTATTGTATGTTTCGATGTTTGTGATGTCGTAGTGGGTTTGATCCTCCTCGTTTTCCTCGATGTCGGCGACTTCGTCGTGTTCGTAACTGCTGTGTTGCTGTTGGTGACTGTATTGATGTCGACGCACTGAATACTGTTTATGTTGTTGATATCGTTGCCTGCGATTATTTTCGCCGCCTGTTTCCTCGTCGTCACGCTCTAGCTCTTCGCACAACAACAGTGTGTCGTCTTTGCGCGGATCATCACCTGTCACGCCCACACCACCTCCGACGCCCCCACCACTGTTACTGTTATTGTAACTATTGTTAATGCTATCCAACTGTTGTTGTAGTAAATGATGATGCGGTTGTTGGTGACGTCTTCTGCCGCGGTCTTTCTGGTGGTGTGCCGACTCAGAACTTCCCGTATGGGTGGGTGAATCCACCGAAGAGGATGATGTGGGCGATGATTCACCAGAGGCGCGAGGCGCTAGGGTACCGTTGGCGCGCGCAGCCACGACAGCACGTTGTGGTGAGTCACGCAAACTGTCAATCTGTAGGAAAGGGAGCAAAAACAAAATTATTAAACCCATTGCAAATGAGATACTGCAATAAGCATTAACGAACCTTCTTTGCGTGCCCTGGCAGTAGATTACTACTTTGTGATGTCCTCGATAAATTTAATATCAGTTCACCAGTCATCATGTACGCTTCAAAACGTGGCGCCTTCGCTGGCTGCGGTGGCGCCGAATTAGGCTCAGCGTCACGTTCGCTTTGTTGTTGTGTTGCTTGTGAAAAACGTGTGCTGCCGCCGCTATAACTGTTCGAATGCTGTAAATGCGCACTATTACTTCCACCCACGCAAACACCTGTTGCTGACGCTGTCGTTACGTGGCCGCTTGTAGGTGTGTTACCGTTAGTGGTGGCCGAACCCACCGTGCCAGCCTTCGTAGGAATTTGTGATGGCCGTGGTCGCTTATGCTGTGGCGAATGTTGTACGGGTGGCTTCTGTGGTGCTTTCAAAGCAGTTGGAATGCGCGATGGACGACATGTGGGGGATGTGCAAGTAGCTCCACCCGCGCCTCCACCACCACCAGTAGTCGTTGCTGAAGCATTTATATCACCAAATTGTAGCTGAGCTGACGAAGCGGAAGAACTGCGACTGTGATTGCCCTGTTGTTGTTGGCTAGCCCCAGGCGTTGGCAGCGAACCCTGGCGGTGTGGCAAGTGTGTGGGAGATTTAGGGTAGCGTATCGCAGGCGAAGATGATGAATTTGAGTTGCTATTATGTGACGGTTCATAAGAGTCCTGTAGCGATAAAGAGCGATGATGTGTAGTTGGTGATCGACAACTCGATACTTTGTAATCGTAAATGTGCGGAGATGGTTCGATGTCTTCGTAATGGGGATTTTTTGTATTAGCCAGCTGTTCTTTGAGACGTGCCTTCAATTTGGGATCTGTAGAAGTTAATCAAGATTGATTAAGAATTAAATTTCGAAAGAAATAGAGAGAATGGGGAAAAAAGCTTACCTCGACGCAATTCCAATGTGACCGAGTCATCGGATAGACGTAAGCACTTCAAAACTGTTGGAAGTTGTTAGGATGAAGGGAATTGTTCGATAAATGCAACAGCAAAATTAGAACACGGAAAGAAACATAAAAGTAAATTAAAAAGAATGATAAAAAAAGAACGATTAAAAATAACAAAATAAATGGTCTTAGAAAAGTGACGCCTAGATGTCAGTAGTGAATAATTCCTAGACGATACCTTTTTATGGCATCTTTGGCATTTCCGAGTAGGCAGATGTACAATTTTAACCATGGATATTAAGATAAGAATTGAACCTAACAGATCATTATCACCACAGAAACTTCGTCAATTGGTTATTTGAACAAGATATATTTTTATGAGGAGCTTTTTCATGGCAGAAATACACTCGGAGGTTTGGCATTGCCTGCCGAGGGTGACCGCTATTAGAAAAATGTGTTTTTTTTAATTTTGGTGTTTCACCGAGATTCGAACTAACGTTCTCTCTGTGAATTCCGGATGGTAGTCACGCACCAACCCATTCGGCTACGGGGAAAAATCATTACATCCACTAAAATGTACACCAAACAGGGTGTGGTTTTTAGGCTGGAGGAATAATGGGCCCGTTTTTCTTCGAAGATGAAAATGAAAGAGCTGTTACTGTCAATGGACATCGCTATAGACAGCTCATTCAAGATTTTTCTGGCCTGAGTTTGAAGAAATAGACATAGATGATTTTGATTTGGATGGTGCCACAAAACACACAACACGGAAAATCAGCGCATTATTACCTAAGTTTTCCGGTTGATTAATTTCACGTAATGGTAACATAAATAGTAGATTATGCAATCTAGCTCCACTAGACTACTTTATGTAGGATTTCTTGAAAAGTAAAGATATAGACAAACTCATAGTGAACTTTTAAATGATGTAATTTTTCATACGGAGGATGGTTCCAGGTGTAGAAGTCCACGCAAGTAGGGAAAGTAATTGATTGCCAGTCACTTGAGAGTGGCCTCGGATGAGAACGCCCTTCTCTGATGATGACCCCTGCAAACGAACTAAGGCTAAGATTTGGGGGCGCACAGCTGGAATGTCCGGTCCCTTAATGAGGAAGATGCCTCTGACCGGCTGGTTGATATCCTCGTAGAAGCAAAGGCTGATATTCAAGAGATGCAATGGACGGGGCAAGGCAAGAAGAACATTGGACCTTGCTACGTCTGTAAAGGATCACAAATTTATAGTGAGAGAGGCTTCGTCGTCTAGTACTTACTTTTGTTCACTCCGGTGGACGAGCGTCTGGCAATAATCGGCATCAAAGCGAAATTTTTCGACATTTCGCTCATTTGCGCCCATGCCCCTAAGAAAGAGAAATACGATGGAGCCAAAGATTGCTTCTACGGGCGCTGCCTCGCCCCGACATAAAAATCGTGCTTGGCTACTTAGTATTGAAGAGGGTGGGCGAGGAGAAAAATGTTGGTCCCACGGTCGGAAAATTCAGCTTACACAACGAAACATCCCGTAACGGACATGGGCTGATCGACTAAATACACTAAACTATGTCCCTGCTTATATAAAACGCGGGATTAGTCTTCTACATATCGCGTGTAAGGATCTAGCGAGTATACTACCAACCGATTGGACCTTATCAGTGTGGCTAGACCTGGAAAATCTACAATCGACCAGATATTCATAATACGTAAAGTCTTAGAAAAGATCCATGAAAGAAGAAACGATGAACAGAAGTTGCCTATATGACGAGATGTATGAATTTGTTATCCTTGCAAAACTAATACGGCTATGCAAAATGGCGTTGCTCAATACCAGTAACGCCGTCAGAATTGGGAAGGACCTCTCCAAGCCGTTTGATACTAAACGAGGTTTCAGACAGGGTGACTCGCTGTCGTGTGACTTCTTTAACCTGATACTGCAAAATACTTAATCATTCAGGCACAATTTTCTCTAAGGGCGTACAATTGTTAGCGTATGCCGATGATTTTGAAATTATCGGCCTTAACAACCGCGATATTAGTTCTGCTTTTTCCAAACTGTATAGATAAAGAAGCAAAGCGAATGAGTCTGGTGGTGAAGGAGGACAAAATTAAGCACCTCCTGCCATCAATCAAACGGTTGGCGCACTGACGTATCGGCACCCACGCCATTGTTGACAGTTATGATTTCGAGGTTTTAAGAGACTTCGTTTATTTAAGAACCAGCATTAACACTGATACCACTGTCAGCCTTAGGATCAAACGTAGAATCTCTCGGCCAATAAGTGCTTCTTTGGATTAAGTACGCAACTAAGTAGTAGAGTCCTCTCTCGACGAACAAAACTAACATTTTATAAGTCTCTCACCATACTCGTCCTATCGTATGGCGCAGAAGCTTGGACGATGACAATATCCGATGAGGCATCCCTTGGAGTGTTTGTAAAAAAGATTCTGGGGAAGATTTTTGGACCTTTGCATGTTAGCGGCAGCGAGTATCGCAGGCGATGGAACAATGAGTTGTATGAGCTTTCGACGACATAGACATATTCCAGCGGTTTTGTTAGTTGGGTCATGCCGTCCGAATGTATACAAACGCTCCGACTCTGAAAGTATTCGATACGGTACCTCTACGCTGCAAAAAGGAGGTTGAGAAGAACTTGGCTTCACTTGGGGTGTCCAATTGGCACCGGTTAGCACGAGAAAGAAACGACAGGCGGGCTTTTTTAAGCTCGATCAAAACCGCTTAAGTAATTATAGTGCCAATCAAGAAGAAGAATTTTTCACATATAATTGCCAAGAGCCGTACTTTCAATAAAAATAGTGAAACCTGAAAGAACCTAAATTTTTATTTTAAAACAACATCTAGGCGCGTCTTTTGAATAACCCTTGGTATGACATGTTCGTTTATTAAACTAAATATAATATTTTTAAGAATATAATATTATAAATTCTCATAGAATAAATTTTGCGAAATATATATTTTATTTATAATAAAAAAATTTCAAATACTAAAATAAAAAAAATTTCAGCATATTGCATAACAAGTAACGACATAGATAAAAAAATAAAAACTGATGTATCAAAAAATTAAATAAAACGAAACATGGAACACGAAGAAAATTCATATACAATTCAATGTAATAAACGCCGCTTTCGATTCACCACTCCTATACTCGCCAAGCGAAAAATTTGTAGGTGAAAGTGACAACAATTTAGCAATTATCAAACGTCTTTGTTTATAGCCATTTAGCTCACGAGCGATATGAGTAGTAGTGATACAGGGTGAACGATATGAAGTGTTACCAACTTCACACTGCTTGTATCTGTAAAACAGCTCATGACATTAACGGCAAAATTGTTCTAATGACAGTTCAATATATTGTTTATAAGTCATCAAAAGCATTTGCGTCTCAGTTTTGTTGAATTTTTTTCCAGTCATTGTTCGTGAGCTCAGTCACATCAAAGTGAATAAAATGTTTGCGTATCGCACTATAAAACGTTACAATGATACTGGTAGCATTGCAAAACGCTATGGAGATGGACCAAAAAAACCCGCAACAACGCCAGAAATGGTTCGGAAAGTGAAGGCTCGATTTGAACGAAATTCACGTCGAAATGGAAGAAAAATGCCCAAAGAACCGAAAATATCGCAAGACAGCATTCGACACATATTGAAAAATGAGCTCAAGGTCATGGCTTACAAGTTCCAAAAAGCACACGAACTTTCACCCCAGCAAAAAAAAAGTTCGGTGCGAAAGAGCAAAGGAGTTGTTGCGCTTGCACGAACGTGGCGAATTTCCTAACATTGTGTTTTCTGATGAAAAAAATTTCCCAATTGAACAGTTCATAAACACTCAAAACGATCGTGTTTACTTGACCGAACGCTCATACGAGAATTTGAGCCTGTTGGACGTTCCAACAGGACTCGGCACCGTCTCATAAAGCTCGTGTGAACCAAAAGTGATTAAAAAATCATGTTCCACTCTTCATTTTGTCCACACAATGGCTTTCGAATGCGCCAGACGCAAATCCGATGGACTATTCCATCTGGTCCATTTTGCAAGGTGGGGACTAAAAAATATGCCCGTGTAGATGCGCTGACAAAAGCGATTATACGAGAATGGGCCAAAATACCTCCAGATCACATTCGTGCAGCATGCAACTCATTTTTTAACCGCTTGAAGGCTATAGTCAAGGCAAAAGGTGGTCATATCGAGCTAAAGTGAATATATGTTAAAATTGTAATCGTTTTTGAAGAATTTTGTTTTTGAAATCAATAAAAACTAATTTCACACAAAAAAGTGATGGTGTCTTGAATAGGCTTTAGAGGCAATGCTTTGAAAATTAATGTTATTACATACTTTTTTTTTCACTACAACCTAAGTGTTGGTGAATCGAAAGCAGCAAAAATTTATTTAAACATAAATTAAAGCATAATAGGACGATGTCCCCTTGCTAGCTTTAAACCTACTTTTATAATTTATTTATAAAGTTCAACTGAACATAATAATAATAATAACAATATAATAATAGATTATATAATATTACAACAAACAAATATATAGGTAAATCAAAGAAAATTATAATATACAGAATAAGAAGATATATAAATACATACACAACTAAAAAATTAAAATGTAGTTTGTAGAACAAAATGTAATAGAAGTGGGTGATTTTAACAAATTATATAAAATAAGTTAAACTAACTATATTGCACTCTCCTTTATGGCCAGTGTATACAGTAAAGGTTCTGCGTTTAAGAAAATTTTTTAAATGTTTAATTCAACTGTATTTTGCTAAAATTTCTCTGTCAAATGTTTAGTAATTAATTTCAATTCGAGATAATTTTCTTAAAGAATAGGCAATTGCTATATTTGATACGCCTATCTAGTGATAATTTACCGTTTTTATCAAGTGTGAAAGGTTTTTTTTGTGGAAAACTTCTTCACGATCACAACTGATCAATATATCATAAGATTAAAATAAGTTACGATGTTTTGTTAACAAAATTTTATTTAGAAAAATATAAACACTATGAACAATCAATTGAACTTTAAAAATTTTAACAAGCACATGATAAAAATAAATATTTATAACCTGCACTAACTTACATTTAGCCAAAGATAATAAAATATATTAACACCTTAAGGGGGGAAGCTGGTCTAGAATTTAAAAAAAATCGAAACATTTTTTTTTGTCTTAAAAGGTGCTTTAGGGTCTTAGAAATAATATACCAAATGAGGGATGCCAGCAAAAATGTCTAAATGCCCAAATTTTTCATTCGACGGCAGTGCCTCGCAGGTATGCCCCGAACGCTACTTACAACTTTAAACGCGTTTTTCTCGAAATCACTTTTTTTAAACTGGCCGAAGACATAACTCGAACAAATCTTTACCGATTCTTACGAAATTTTGACAATACATTCGAAATACCTTTCTCCGGAGACGTACGTAGGATTTTTTATTTATATTACATAGTTTTTTTTTAATCAACAATTTTATGTCGTTCTTTATAGTGAAAATTGTAACTTTTTGTTCAAACGTGCACCATTTCGCGAAAAAACAAAATATCGAAAAAATCCTACGTACGTCTCTTTCTGTTGTTATATAGAAACTAAAAAAATTTTATTTTTTGATCCAGGACAAAAATTAAGGAGTTTACGTCTTCGGCAATGGACCCACTAGAAAAAAAGGCGCCTTAGGAGAACTGCTGGACAGCGGCCATTTTGAAATTAATTCAGACGAAAAATTTTGTATTTGTACCATGAAAGCTATATTATTAAACCTATTTCACAGATTTTCGATTGATTCCTTTGTTGAGTCAAAATAAATTCATAAAATATGCCCATTTTTTGCGCTCTAGACCAGCTTCCCCCCTTAACAAAATATAACAAAAGCTACATATAGTCTCTTTTTCTTATCTTATTGTGGAATGAAAAAAATGAAAATAAATGAAATTAAGTCATTTAAATTTTTAATTTAGCAGTCTAACTTTTGCCTTTTCGAGTTCCGTCTTTCCGACGAGTACAAGGGGTGAGAGGAGCCTGTTGTTGTTGTAGCAGTAATGCAAGTGAGAGGAGATCTCAGGCATTGCCTAGGCAGTCAGAAGTTATTTTCAAACCACAACTGGATCATATTTGGATTGGATCTTAAGTTTGAAGATCCAGCGCCCTATATAAACTCTAAAAGAACCGAATGTCGCTCAATTAAGCGTATCCAAACTACGTCGCATACCCACTAACTCGATAAATTCACCGTCGAATCTGGACGACAAGGTCAGAGTCTTCAAGAATGCTATGAACTCTGCTTTCAAGGTCTCGTGCCAAATCTCTTACAGCAAAAAAAAAAACAACACCGCCCTTGTGGTCCGAAGATGTGAAAAATATCAGAGATGACGAGAGCGTTATATAACATTTGTCACAAACATAAATACTGCGAACCTTATAAAGATTGTCTCGGAGAATACACAAAGGCGGCGGGAATGGTCTTCTGCATTAAAATTGATACATTTAAATATTCCGCCCAGATAAGTACACTCATAGCCAAAGACCACTGATGGCTATCATTTATTAAAAATTAAAACGCTAAATGGATAAATTTGCCTGCTGAGCCCTTAGGCTGTTCTTAAGAACACACACTTCCAAGCAATGCGGAATATACAAATATTGATAAAAACCAAACCATTAGCGATCATATAGACAGTATAGTCCTTAACCTCAAAACACTTGAGCGAATTTTAGACGTACAACTTAGAGAAAGGGTGGGAAACAAAATATAGCAATAAAATGTTAGAATAAAAATCATATATAAATAAAATACAAACATTAAAAAAAAAAATACTAAGAAAAAAAAAAAATAATTGATATACATTACAAGGCAATAAACTAAAAGATCTTTTAAATTAAAGTATCGGCCATTGGGCACACTGAAGATAAAAAATTATTATTATTATTAAGACACAATACACATTATTGTTAACACCATTAAATTAAAAATATTTAAATCTAGCTGTACTCGGCCCGCTTTGCTACGCCAACAACTAAAATAAATTTAAGAAAAATAACTTAAAAAAAAAATTATTACACAAATATTCAATTCATTCTAAACCATTTTATTGATTTTGTTTATTTCGAAAAAATCGGTTGAACGGGGCAGAAGTTGCTACTCTGCAGCGCCACCTGGTGGCGCGTGACAGCAATGACCATATTCTACAAACCTTCTCCGTGGAAAAACACGTATATATACCAATTTTTATAATAATCGGTCCAGTAGTTTGTGAGTTCATCGAGGACATACAGACAAACATTAATTTTTATATATAAAAAAGAATAAGAATAAATAAAAATTTATAAAATAATAATATAAAGTTAAAATAAAGTATTTACGTAAAATAGGATTAAAAATTATAAAAACGTGTAATTCAACCAAACGAAATTATATTAAACTGGATCTAAAGAAAAATGCAGTGCCGCATATTGCTAAACTACAATTTTATGAATTTTAAGTATAAATTCTACAAGGTCGCAAATTAATGTAGTTTCAATTACACATTTTCATTTATTTACATGCGAAAAACTAACCCTGATTACTGCGATTGGTTCGGGTTTTTGTTAGTCACAATTATCGATAAGGCACTGTACAATATGTTAAGATAAATAAGATACATATAATTTAAATAAATGAATTAAAAAAAATGTAAATAAAAAAAAAAAAATTGTTTAATTCAATAATTTAATACAATAAAATATAACACTCACCTTCTTTCGTTGTATATCGATGAACGTCAGTGCCGTTTACCTTTAAAATAATATCACCAGCTTCGACCTAAAATTAAAAAAAGGAAATTTAATACAAAGAAATTCTTTCATCGTAGATTAAAATATATCTACATACATATGAATATACTTAGAAAGGCTTTTTAAAGCGTATGAACTACTTTAAACAATTTTTTGTCCCAAAAATTTAGTACCTTAATCCACAATTAAAAAAAACATAATAAAAATCCTTTGGTAAAATCGAATATATTTTTATAACATAATTTTCTAGCCGCCAATATGAAACCCTCTCCACCCACCACAAATCAAAAGCAACGTATTCCAAAGTTAACAGAAGAATTTTAAAAAATGTGTACATATGTACACTATGGAGCAAAAGTGATCACAAAATTACAATTCAGCTGTATTATAATCAATTTCAGCGCTATGCATTCTTTTTTATTAAAACTGGTACCACCTTTTTTGGAATTAGTGTGTTACAAAATACTAGGAAACAAAAACAACAATTATAGCATAACAGGAGAATTTGCAAGCAGCGAGCATTTAAGACCAATATGTAATCACTTTTGCCCTCACTCTATATCCCCTTATGATTTGGAAATTAACCGTTATTTTCCAATAACAAGTTTATTTATTTCGATAGATTTGTATTCGTAAGTTCCTTTATTTTTCTGTTGCGTTGTGGTTTTCATTCGTTAAGTTGCATTTTGTGAGTAAAATTTATATTTTGTGAAAAATGCGAAAAATTAATAATGAAAAAGTGGTAAAAGCTGGAGAATTAATTTTTGAAGGCAAATCAACGAGACAAATTGCTTCTGAGCTAAGGATATCTCAAGCTATGGTGATGAAAATTAAAAAAAATAAAAATTTGAAAGGGCCAAGTGCAAAAAATGGCCGCCTTCGTATCCTATCTGACTAAGATGCAAGGCACATGGCCAGAAGTTTAATGGCTGGAAAAACCAAAACACCAAAAAAAGCTGCTGAAAGCATAGGAAGTAAGGCTACTGCTTGGACCGCGCGTCGGGCACTAAAAAAAGTTGGATGTTTTGCCGCCAAAAAGCCCAAACTTACTGTCAAAAACAGAAAGGCTCGAATGTCATTTGCCTTAGCTCATCAGCATTGGACTATAGAAGACTGGAAACGAGTGATATGGTCTGATGAATGCAAAATTAATCGGATTAACTCAGATGGCATACGATATTTTTGGTCTGACACAGGAAGAGCCACCCATAGTCATCAGGTAATAGAAACGGTTAAACATGGTGGCGGATCACTGATGGTCTGGGGATGTTTTTCCTATTTCGGAGTAGGACCGTTAGAGCTTATTAGAGGAATCATGACGAAAGAGGTGTATCATCAAATTCTGTACGAAAATATGCCGGTAGCTTTGGGTCAAATGGAATTTCCAGAGAATGAAGTAATTTTCCAACAGGACAATGACCCCAAGCCCGAAATTTTCTAAAAACCCAGAATTACGAGACCATTGAGTGGCCATCTCAAAGCCCTGACCTCAATCCTATAGAAAACTTGTGGTCTATAGTGAAACGACGGTTAGGTTGATGAGGTCCCAAATAGCATTCATGAGCTGTGGGAAAGAGTTCAAATAAGTTGGGAAGAAATACCGGTAGAAACGTGTCAAAACATAATAGCAAGCATGCCGAAACGTGTGAGTGCAACAATAAAGGCAAAAGGAGGAATAACGAGTTATTAAAATTTTAACTATGTATATTTAAATTTGAATTTCGAAGCGAGTGCAAAACTGAACACATGTCCTTTTTTGGATTTTATTAATTAATAATATAGAATATAATGTTAAGTTTATAAGTATAATGTAATCAAGTTCCTACACCTAAGTATAGTAATATAAAAAATAAATAATGCTAAAAACTTAAAAGCGGTATTAAAATTTCTGTTGAATCTTTTTAAATATCTTTTTTGTGCTCACTTTTGCTCCATAGTGTATGCATGTATGCGCAATTGTGGAGTATTTAATGATTAGGCGAAAAAATATATCTAAATATGTACATACACATGCATACATACATCAAATCAATGAGACAATCCCTGTAAATTAGTTTTGACATACTTTTATGGAAAATATACTTGGAAGAAAGTTTGTGAAGCAAAAAGTTTTGTTACTAACTGCCATTCACAAACAAAAAACCGTGCGTCCTATAAAAATACGAATCAAAAGAAGGATGAATTGTTATTGACGACTTTTCGCCTCTTCGCAGAAACTAAAATTTGCTTGTAAGCATCAGCTTCTATCGATTTTCGTTCAAGCGTTTATTGTTTTCGCTGTCTAACTTAAACCAGAATATGACAATAGTGCTTGAGAGGAATATAAAAAATTAAACGAAAAAATATGCTATTTTAATTGTAGCAGGTTATGATAGGCACTTCACAACAATGGCAAAGATGCGCTCCATTTATCAAGAAACAAGCGAGATACTTAAATAGCAAAACTAAAAAATCTATAACTATAATCAATATCCATGAAAGAAACGTATGTATGTAAATTATCTCGTTTGAATCAGATATACAACATTCAGCCAAAATTGGATGGAAAGCCTGAAAAACGGTATTGGAGATCCTCGCGGAATGTTGATCATATGCCGGTTTCTAAAAAACCTAATAATACTGGCAGTCTTTGAACATGTCTTTTGGCTTTCACAGAACCCAAGCCTCTTTGTTCGCTTCAAATATTTTTTTAATTTTTTTTTTTAGAAAACTCCCTATTTCTGTACCCATATTCTTTTGTATATGGTTCAAAAATGTTGATTATGGTTTATTTATTTTCTAATTCCATTCGTTTTGATTGAAAACAATAGGTAACAATAGACTACAGTTTAGTTATGTTAAGCGCTTTTGGTTTTCGGAAAGAGCTTAAGGTTGTCGAAGATTATTCTGGTAGGAATGAAGTTGACAACCTCCCCTAACGCCACTGTAAACTCAAAGCATTAGTTTTTCCAAAGACCCTGGAGCTCGACGTAACAAAAAGTCAATAAGCCGCATGAGATTAAAGCGCTTGGATGTGCTCATTTCATTTTTGATTAGGCCAACAGCCTCAACTACGGGTTGAGTACGAGTTGATTTAAGCGCCAATTCTGCTTTTGTTAATGCAGCTACCTTTTCCTTCTCCTCGAAATCAGTGTGTCCGGCTGATCACATAAGTTACACAGTATTATAGCTACTGAACTCATTTAGTCTGTATATAGGCTTTTGAGTCATTTTTGCTGCTTGACTATCAGAGTATAGCATTATATTGTAAATACGAGTACCAGGTTGTTCAATAAGTTTTGCCCTTCGATAAGAGGGAATTGCTAGTAGCCTACATTTTTTTGTTATGTTGGTACACACTTCATATGAACGTATGTGAAGTTTCATTTTAATCTGTCTATTCATTCTTTGTTTAAAAGCAAGGGAAATTTATGAACGAATGTTGAACGTGTATGAGAACTTTTCGCCATCAATTAGTACAATGGGTTGCTGAATTTAAACGTTGTCGTACAAGCCTTGAAGACGATCCACGTCAAGGACGTCCAAATACAGCAACAACACCAAAAATTATAGAAAAAATACTCAATTTGCAAAAGAAAAAAATCTTTTTCATCAAGACTAATGGCTAAAATCCACGAATTCAAGTTCGAATTATTGGAGCATCCACCGTGTTCACGAGATTTGGCCGCTAGCGACTCCCATCTGTTTCAAGGCCAAAAAAATCATGCGTGAAAGCGCTTTTCATCAGATGATGAGGTTATAACAGCTGTGGAGCGTATTTTGTAGCCCTTCCAGATTCTCACTCCAGGGATGGAGTTCATAAACTAGAATTTCGTTGGGACAAGTGTATTGATGTTCAGGGAGACTTCACGGAATAATAAAGTACATTTTAAACCATAAAACTGTGTTTTCTTATCGAACCGCAAAACTTATTGAACAACCTAGTATGTATATAATTTGCTTCGCGCTCGCTCCCTCTAAACCAGCACCGCAACTCCCATACTACATACTATATATCACAGCTATGCTGAAAGACAGAATAAGAGTTGAACATTTGTACTCTGTGCCTAAAACAAAAATTATACTGCGTATAAAAAAACAGTATACCTCACTTTATCACTCTTATTGTTGAGGAAATATGCTTCAAAACTGTCTTGAGCGCTTGAGCTCAGAAGCTTCGGTATCTCCACAGCCTTCTCCCACTTCTTTCTAATGTTAGATTGCCAATTGGAGTCCTTCTGGCGTCAAAACTCACTCTGATACGGTGAAAAAGATGCCGTGCAGCGCACTAAAGTCAGATATAGAAGATGGAGGCAAAAAATCACCGATTTTATAGCTAGTACTCTAATTTAGAATAATTTCCCTGTTTGGTATAGTCTCGCATAGTAGAGAGCAAATGAACATACATACATATTCACACTCGTACATACTCACACATACGTGAGTGCCGTCAAGCACAGTGCCAATGTTTACTTCAAAGATTCGCATTCATATATAAATATTTTGGCCGCCGTAGTCGCATGGGTTGGTGCGTGACTACTATTCGGAATTCAGAGAGAACGTAGGTTCGAATCTTAGTGAAAGACCAAAATGAAGAAAAGAAAAATCGAATAGCGGTCGCCCTTCGGCAGGCAATGGAAAACTGCCGAGTGTATTTCTGCCATGAAAAAGCTCCTTATAAAAAATATCTGAAACTGTACGTCCCTCCATTTGTGGAGCAATATCAAGACGCACACCACAAATAGGAGGAGGAGCTCGGCCAAACACCCAATAATAATATTTATGTATTTGTTTCTTGATTCTCTGTTTACTTTCTCAATTTTTGCACTGCCTCGATTTATTCCGTATCAATTATTCAAAGAACAAAATTAAATTTTTTTCACTATTTCTTATAGGAATGCACTTGAATTCGGCATTTTGGTTACGATTGAATTTACGTGAAACTCGAAATTAGTTCAAAATGTATGTTCTTATACGTACACATGTATGCATGAATGTCGCACAAAAGTCTCGTCTTTCTGTTTTTTGTCTATCGACTTTTTACTCTGTAGCTATTAGCGCACTAAAATTGTATTTGCACCTCTTTATTAGGTAAGTTTTCTACAGTGCAACAAAGTTTTTTTCTTTTTTGTTTTTAATTGTTTTATAACTTTTTGATGGTGAATTGAAAATTGCACACTAAAAACTTTTACAACGAAAGGCGAATCCGCGACCTACAAAATAGGAATAAATGAAAGAAATGTGAGACTAACTTTGGTTGTTACGCCATAGGGGATTTGACAGGGAGACGAATGAAATGAAAACAAAATGAGTAATGTCAGGCACAGTGTAAAGGATTTAGAAGCTGTGGCCAACATCAGACCGTTAACAGGCTCTCAGCGATTTTGAAGGAGTCGGCTGATTTGCTGACGTAACAAAGGATGTGACAGTGGTTAGTTCCCGGCAGGTCTGAGATTGTTTTAAGAAAATATCAAGGCAACCATTACTTATGAGCAGCGACTAATTAGAAGAGCGTAAGAATAAAGGTGAAATGAGCGGGCACAATTCTGCTGCGAGTCCCCTATGAGGTGGCAGCCGAAGTTACTCTCACAATTCTTCTTCGTATGGCCAAACCTTGTAATCTATCACCCTTGGCTAACGACAACGGCCGTGATTATGTTGAAGTCTTGTTTGGCGAACACCATGCAAATCTTGCTGCACCGATCACGAGGAGAGAGGGAGAGGTCTTTCCCACGACAGTCGGTTCTACGTTACCGGAACGACCCGGCCAAGGACTGTCATTCCAGCACATGTAGAGGGAATGTTTATGCTGCTACAGCAAAACAACCACAAATAGAGAGTTCGTCGACTCTCACAGGGAAATAAATTTGTCCGACAAAACAGACGCAAAATAAGCTGTTGTTATAAACAAAAGTTATTGAAGATCGCATCATAACCCAAAGGCAGCAAAGTATAAACTTTTACATACTTGAGATATTCTGTGCAAATCACGACATATTTTTTGCATATCCGTTTACCATGCCTGTAATGCTGTATAGGCATGGAAAAAAATCAAACTAAATTTCAAAAACAAAAACAAAAAAAACAAAGGCAGTAACTTCGAAAAATGAGATTTTTAGCGCACAAACGAGAACAAATAACGTAAAAGAAACTGCAACAACAATACAGGGTGTTCCAAATGTATGTTTTTTTATAAATAATATCGCTCATTTGCTGCAAGAATGTCATAATCTACGACTTTTTTAGATACAGAATTGACCACGGTATCTCAATGTATAAAAATGGTATCTCACAAGCTTTGAAGCCATTTCTCTCGATTTTTTGAGTTATGGCGTTCTTCCAGCATACATATATTATTTTTACATAGCATCTCTTTTCGGCTTCATATCTCCGAACTTCTTATAGAGAGGCGGAATACTGGGAATGCTGCACAGCGTTAACAGTCTGTGACTTTTTGGTTAAATTTCAGACGACTATATTCAACGAAACAAACCGACTTAAAGATAAAAGGAAAACTTAACATTTCAATGCTTTAAGTCCGCTTTATTTCTTTGGACGCACTTCATTAGGACCGCCGCTGTATGCTTCGCACATATTCTGTGTAACAATTCTTGAGAAGATATTCAATCTAAGCTCTTTAGAAATTGTGGAGCACATTTAAACGCATATTTTTCACGTCTCTATCGAATTAGCAGTTTTTGCGAATCTTTTTTTATTGTCGTAGCAGCATCAACATTCCCTATGCATATACGAGGAATGCTGCTGAAGTGAAAGGCCTTGGCCGGATATAAATCCGGGTCGTTCCGGTTAAGTAGAACCAACTGTAGCGGGAACGTATCTTTTTTTCGTCGGAGCCCTCGCTATACTATTGTGAAGGCCGTATTATAATTCGTGAAATTTTTGGCTTACGAATGTTAAATTTTAAGGAAAGATTGTTAAATATTTGAGAAGTGCTGTTAATAAAATCATCAATAACAAACGTCCTCCTAAAAAAATATCTGCCGTTCGGAGTCGGATTGAAACTGTAGGTTCCTCCATTTGTGGAACAACATCAAGACGCACGCCACAAATAGGAGGAGGAGCTCGGCCAAACTCCCAAAAAGGGTGTACGCGCCAATTATATATACATATATATATATGTCTATATCGTCGTAAAGCTCATACAGCTCGTCGTTCCATCGCCTGCGATATTCGCCGTCGCCAACGTGCAAAGGTCCAAAAATCTTCCGCAGAATCTTTCTCTCAAACACTCCAAGTGAAGCTTCATCGGATATTATCATCGTCCACGCTTCTGTGCCAACGTTAAGACGGTCATGATGAGAGCCTTGCAGAGGCGACTCGAGTCTCACTGCTGCTCTCAGAGAGTACTGCTCAACAATCCGGCATGCACGAGCAGTGGAGCAACATTTCTCGTTTTCTATGTACCGCCGCCGAAGAAGAAATCGGATTCCGGCGAGCCCAAGAAAACATTTGGTACGACGAAGAATGTCATGTTGCCGCAGAAAAAAAAAGATGCTGCCTATAGAGCCACGTTGCGATCGGGCGCAACGCGAGCCATGTGAGATAGCTACTGAGAGCTAAAAAAGGAAGAGAGACGTATTATTCGAAAGAAGAAACGAGAGATCGAAATACGTGAGTGCGAGGAGCTTGAGATGATGGCCAATAGGAACAAAGCTCGAAAATTCTATCAGAAAGTTCGGCGCCTTACAGAAGGTTTTAAAACCGGGGCATTTTCTAGTAAGAACAAAGACGTCGATCTGGTGATTGACATCCAGAGCACATTTAAATTATGGAGGGAACACTTCTCGACAGCTGCGCATGTCACAGAAAATGTGAAGATCCCGATACCCAAATCGTTGACGACGGAACTGACGTTCCGCTCCCCGACCATGACGAGGTGAGAATAGCGACAATGCGAACTTCATCACAATTTCTAAATCTTTAGTTAAAAAACGTTTGCGAACAAGTTATGTATTAATCAAAATAAATAAAATACAGTTAAAGAACGGAAATAAATACGAATGGTTTTACCACTATATAGTGCCCAAACCATACAATAAGAAATAAAAGATGGCATTGTAAGAGAAAACATGTCTAAGGATGTGCTCCAGCCGCAAATGTTTTGTTCAACACTCTACATATACAATGGTGGTTACGATTGTAGCACTCTTATGTTAAAGACCACATTCCTTCCACAGTGTGGACAGCGCTTCGTTAACAGTGAAAGACGTGTTCTGCAAGTGCTCCTACAAAAGTGACGATAATTTTGGGAAAAAGGCCCACGGTAGTGATAAAAAGTGTGCAAGTGTGCTCCCAGGAGTTAGAGCAGTGACCAGTGATTGCCTCTGACAGGTGTACCTGACCAACCAGGGGTAAATACAGCCATTTTTTATCAAACCAGAAGAGTGAAAAGACAAAAAAAATATAAAAAAAGTGGTAAATTTCCAAACATTGTGTTTTCTGACGAGAAAAATTTTCAAATTGAGCAATTCGTAAACTCCCAAAACGATAGAGTTTAATTGACCGACCGTTCATACGAGAATTTGATTCATGGATTGGCCACCAGGAGATGGCACCCGCCACAGGTAATGGTTTGGGCCGCTGTAACCGCAGAAGGGTGCTCTCCAATCCTTTTCATCGAGCCTGGCATCAAGGTAAAAGCGAAATATTAATTAAATTAAACTAAGAATGGCTTAGAAACAACGTTCCGAACTTCATAACGCCCGCACAATTTCTCTCAAATTCACCAGACGCGAATCCGATGAATTATTCTCTTTAGGCCATTTTGGAGAGTAAGGTCCGAACTAAAAGATTCACCAGCCTCGAGGCGCTGAAATAAGTCGTTGTCAGCGAGTGGGCCAAAATACCTGTAAGTCACATTCGGGCAGCTTGCGATTCGTTTCTGGACCGTCTCAAGGCCATAGTCAAGGCAAAAGGTGTTCATACCGAGCAAAAGTCAACTGATTCTTAATGTTGTATTATTTTCACACATTTTTTAATTTGAGTTAAATAAGAGTAGTTTTCCGAACTAAATGAGGGAAAAATTAGAATTCAACATAAACTTATGGGGCAAAGTTTTTTTAAACTAAACTTATTTTACCAGCAAAAATAATCCTGCATTGCACAAGCTACGTTCTGATGCTTGTCATCGTTGATTTTTTCCGTTTAATTGGAAACCAACACAGACAGGGCCGTAGAGAGCATATCCGGGCCCCGGGGGAAAATTGCAAATGCGGGCCCTTTCCAATAATGTCTAATTCATATAAATACGGGGGCCCGGGGGGGGGAAAAAAAGTAATTAATCGTTCCTTTTGTAAATCTGATACTTATTTTCCATTTTATAATCAATTTACGGCCAAATTTTAACGTAAAAATCGAAATCATTTCTTTTAAAAGCTGCCATTTTGTGAAAATTCACTATTTTGATTAGCCGAACGATTAATTACTAGATAATCTAATATATTAACAAAATTTGTTTGGTTTTTTGATTTCAGATAATCCAATCCTGAGTTACGATGTACACCGTAAATCGTCTTTTTTTAAAGGAGGTTCCAGAAATCGCCTGCAGCGCGCTCTATAATCAACATTTTCATAAATAAAAAATTGTGTTACGTTCTTGAAGGATGCTTTTATAACCGCCAAAAATTTTCAAATTAAAATATTCTGAAGTTTCTTCAGGATAAATCTTTGACAACCCGTCTTTTATATTATTTGCTTCATAACTGCGTATAACCCCTTAACAGAGTCATATAGCTGTGATAAACTCTTTTCAAGACCCGGACGTCTCTTCTGGACTATTCTGTTCCACGCATTTTTTATTTGTCAAATCAAGGCGAACACCACGAATTGGAAGAGGAGCTCAATCCAACACCCAACAAATAATGTACGCGCCAATATGCATATGTACTATATATGTATGTATGTATATAACTGTAAAACACACAATGTACCTCAGAGTATTTACTATAAAACAAAAAAGGCATCATAGTGCTATGAAAATTGGACCACAATATTAAATAATTAAAAGAAATATAATATCTTTCATTATCATTATAAAAGTGACCGTGCACGAAAAGTTACCATAATCCAATTCCTAATCATACTGTTTACAGTTTTTATGTCTCTCAACTAATCAATTGGGGCAGTGACAGCGAATGAAGAGAATTTAGAAAGAAACTATTAAAAATGTCTAAGCTAGTGAAGCCGGTAAAATGTGAAACGCTAAAATATGCTGCAAGCCTCGCAAACCTACATATAATCGTAAATAAAAAATCACCAATATCTACAAAAACAAAATGAAAACTTATCCTTTTCTTTAGAAGCTTTAAACCACACCTCGTTGAGCGCACGAATTGGCTATGAAGTTTTGTGTTGGAGAAACTCGAACAAAAAGGAAAGAAAAATGGGTGAATTGTCCACCCATTAACACAATTAGATTTATCACTGTACTAGTAAATAGAAGCGAACAAGCGGGGCGATGTCTTAATTTCCAACACTTCTAATTTTTTTCTTTGGTTGTGCAACAAATACAGTTGATATGTTAAAAACCATTCACGGCACTATTATTGGGTTTATGTATTTATTATATGAATATTGAATATTTTTATGCGATAGATATGTATATACAAATTATCTATAACTCATTTGCACAATTGTATGTAGCTAAAGCAAAGGATATCGTGTCGAACAGTCGAAGCAGAACTAAGAATGTAACGAAAACAAATCAGTAATGCAGGCTGAGTCTCAACAGTAGAGCTGCAAAATCGGAAGAGCGCATAAAAGGATACTTCTGCAAATATATGTAGATATGTGTTGTTGCAGTTGTATGGAGAGTACTTAAATGAGAGATGGTGGCAGATGAGGAATGCGACTCCGCATATGACAGTAGTCGGCTTGCCGTAGTGAGTGTTTCGACGGCATTGTAAAAATAGGGTTACGGATAATAGTAACGTAGCTAATGCACGACAGAGTGGCCAACAGATTTTTCGTGTAAAAAATATATGCACTTAAATTTACATTTTTATTTATCTTATTTATTATTAATATCGTTATACATTAGTTGCATTCCTGTACTACTTAATCAAAAGTAGCAGGATTTAGTAGAAATTAGAAATTGTATCAGAGGGAATGTGAATATTGTTGGTTTGACTATGGCTAAGCCATCGATAGTTTCCAATTGGTTTCGGTGCTCCCAAGTGGTCGTTCAATTGTTGCACTTATCACTAATAATACACCAATTATATTTAAGCCTAATAATCAAACCTTATTTTAAATTGTGAATCCAGATAAATCTGCTATTTGTCGTACAACATATGTACATATCTCGAGCGTTATTTAGCTTAAGGATGTTTCGTACAGGAAGTACGCGTATGATAGGCAGAATACGCAGTGAACCAAAACGCAACTGGGACACTAATATTCAAAGAATTCAAATTTATATATGTAAATAAAGAAATTATTTACAGATTTTTAAGACATCATTTGCGTTCAATATATTTCATTTTTAAATATTCAATATTCAAAGTCAAACAAAAAGTGGGACACTTTAATTTTTTAGCATAACCAACCAACTTCAACGGCTCACGCAGCTGATGCACGGGCATTGCTTTGAAGGCGCTAGAAAGAGCCAGTTGGCCAAAATACCTGTAAGTCACATTCGGAGAGCTTGCGATTCATTTATAGGCCGTCTCAAGGCCATAGTCAAAGCAAAAGGTGATCATATTGAGCAAAAGTTAATTGATTTCTAATATTGTATTATTTTCACACATTTTTTACTTTGAATTGAATAAAAGTAAGAAGGGGAAAGTAAGCTTCAAATGGCGGAAATATTGAAAAAACCCATTCTTTTCTTAGAAAAAGTGGTACTGGAAAAGTTTCCAAAATTAACTAAAATTTGAACAAAAAAAGAACTATGCATTTAATAAACGACATTTTCTGTACAGGAACGAATACAGAGCATACACTACTAGAAAAAGTGTCCTTCTTTCGGAAATTAATGTGAGTAAAAGTTTGAACTATTCTAAAAAATATGTTCGCAATCCAAATCAATTTTGGAGCAATATTATTTTCACCGAGGAGTCGTAATTCAACTTATTTGGGTCGGATGGCCGCAGTTTTGTCTGGAAAAGGGAGTCAATCAATCTAGCGGGGTTGGTATTGTGAAACATGGTGGCGGGCATGTTATGATTTGGGGAGCAATGACGGCAAAAGGAGTAAGCTTGTTTTGTGTTATGGAAGACCCTGTGATTAGAATAAATTATTAGAAATATTGAAGAAGTATATTCCATAAAATGTCGAAAAATTACAATTGCCGGCAACGTTCAACTTCATTTAATACAATGATTCAAAGCATACTGATTGTAGAGAATGGGAAAATTATTAAAAACTTGTGGGTCCACATGGAAAGGGAATTCCGCAAACGGCAGATTAGTGGTCAACACACAAAATATTAGTTCATCAATTTTTCTTTATTTTCATATTTTCTTTACTGTTCCACTTTATGTTTGAGTTGTAAAATTAATTTATCGTTTTATTTACTGAAAAACTTCCAAATTATTTAAATATTTTATTATTTTCGTTCAAGTTAAAGTAATTGCAGATGCATGATTAAATATTGAAATTAAAAGTTGCAAATTTTTGAATTTTGAATTTTTGGTGTATTTTGTACAAATTTTGAAACTTTGACTCATTTGTTCCGAAAATGTTGGGAAATGTTGTAGAGCAAGTGACTTAATTATGTGAGCGCAAGTTTATATTGGCAACCCTATCTCAATGTTTGGAGAAAGAGTGCTAAACTGGATGGAAGCAAAATTTTGTGTGCGCACCCACGATGTACAGCATAAAAAGTGGCGCCTATTTCGCCCCTCAATCCGCTCTCAGTGAATTTGCCAGAATCGCCTATTTGTCCACTTAAATTCTTGTTGGCATTTTCACATTTCTCTCACGCAACTGCACCAGTGGAGCGTCACGCCTCTCTAATGGGTGCAATCTTGTATTTTATCACTTTTGATGTTTTTTATATTGTTTTTGAAATTTGGTGTTTTGAGTTCGAAATTTCCATGAAAATGTAAACAAAATGATGACTTGATGAACTGTTGCAACAACAACAACAAAAAGTCTACTTTGAAATTAAAAACACTAAATTGCAAAATGAGATAATCTAGCGTACCTCCGTGAATGAATTTGCCGTGTACGCACCCACATATCAAACGCATTTTTTGAAGACAAGTTGGAATTGGGTTGTCGGTCCTTAATGTGCTTGACTACATGCCCCACTGGTGTCAAGCCAAAAAAAACAAAAAACAGAATTGAATGCATCCGACCGTTTTCCAGCGTTCCATCATCAACAGCTGCAAATTAACCGTATTGTATTGTATTTATATGTATGCCCGTTATGATTTCCAACATTGCACACCCAACCCAGTGAGAATTAAAGCGGTAGCTCAAAACAAATAAAAGCTACGCTCGGCCAGGCGACGAGGAATACTATTGCAACGCCGCACCTAGTTTGCACATACTTGTATTCTTTTTTCACCTGATTATAACAAACACAGTGGCACACGTCGCCTTCCCATCATTACCCGCTTGCTCTGCTCTGCGACGTGGGCTGACTCTGGTTGACTATAGTTGGCAGTGAAGTGGAACCAATATTAACACCAACCGATTCGCCGAACCTTGCATGTGGCGTATACGCGTAAGATTAATTAAAATTAAAAACGTAAGTCTTTGGCAAGTGGTTGTGTGTATGCACATAAAAACAAAAAGGAAATAAAATTGCATATTGCATTCGCTAGCTGAGCGTCCGATTCGTGGTCAAGGTACGCCAGCAATAATATTATATATGAGATGTACATATGTATTATTTATTTAATGATTCGATCCTAACACAGCAAGAATAAACCTTATAATTATTGGTGCTAGTCACAATAGGGGTATCTACGTGGAATCCAGCGGAACAAAACGGCACTTTGCATCTGCTGCTCAAGAAGACGGCGGCGGACCAATTTCTGCGCACCACTACTCCGATTTCTTCGGAGATCGGGTAGATTTAAAGAAAATTAAAAGAGAATCGAGTGCAGTACAATGGACTTAATGTTTTCTGAGTGCTGTACTTGCTAGTTGTCAAAACAAAAAATAAAGAGAAAGTAGAAATATAAATTTTTTCAATAAGCGCACCCCATCCTTATAGGTATAAATAAAAAAATAAATAATTGGCGCGTACACTTCTGTTAGGTGTTTGGCCGAGCTCCTTCTCCTATTTGTGGTGAGCGTCTTGATGTTGTTCCACAAATGGAGGGACCTACAGTTTCAAGCCGACTCCGAACGGCAGACATTTTTATGAGGAGCTTTTTCATGGCAGAAATACATTCGGTGGTTTGCCATTGGCTGCCGAGGGGCCACCGCTATTAGAAAAATGTTTTTATTAATTTTGCTTTCACCGAGATTCGAACCAACGACCTCTCTGTGAATTCCGAATAGTAATCACGCTCCAACCCATTCGGCTACGGCGGCCGCCTATAGGTATACATATATATATCCTATCCTTATAGGTATACATATATATATTGTATATATATATATACATATATAATTGGCGCGCACACCCTTTCTGGGTGTTTGGCCGAGCTCCTTCTACTATTTGCAGCATCATGCGTTTTGATGTTTTTATGAGGAGCTTTTTTATGGCAGAAATACGCCCATTCAGCTACGACGGCCGCACCCCATCCTTAATCTGAGATTAATACCCTATCTCCTAAATCATCTACGATATACATACCTGTAGAAAGTTTTACAAAAAGTAAGGCGCCGTAGAGGGTGGATGTTGAATATAGAGAAGAGGGCTAAGAACGCCAAAAATTCATTATAGGTTAACAGGAATATGATCAATAACATGAGGTCCGCGGTTATGGTTGTCCTTGTGGTTGTAGCAGCATAAACATTCCCCATACTACTAGATTGACAGTACTAGGCCTGATACAAATCCGGTGGGAACGTTCATGACAGTCGGTTCTATGTGGACGGAACGACCAGGATTTATGTACATATGTGTTTATGCTGCTACCAGAAGAGCGACAGTTTATCTCCTCGGTTCTCTTCAGAGACTAGCAAGTTTGCGTATGACTACAGTGCTATGCACCACTCTCCAAACAACACTAAATATGATACTGAGCATGTATCCAATAGACTTACAAATAATAGCAAAGAAGTCGCCTCTGGGTCTGAAGGTAACAGGTCAGTGAGCACAACGTTCATTCGGCCACCGTAATACGGGGCGTGGCATTTAAGTTCTTGCAATTATGTTATGGCTCGGGAACTGACGTCACTGCTTTGATCACATACAAATATACGCATAGTCACAAAGTCTGCGTACACCTTATAAATATTTTTAAATTGATTAAAAACACAATAGAACTTTATAGTTGGAAACATATTCTATTTATTTATTTTTTCATTATATTCTTAAGTTACATAATTCCTCACTCCTTTGTTTACATAACGGTAATTGATTGCAGCAACATGTAAATATAGCAACCATAAAGTCTGTGTACTGTTTTAAAACATGAGAAGGAAGGAAAGAGCTTTATAAATAGTAGAAAAAAGTGAAAATTAATATTCTATTGGATAGCCTCGATGTTTTAGGACTTCACTCAATCTATTTGGCATTGAGTTTACTAACATCTCTGGTTCCTCAGTTGTAATCTGTCGAATTCTTTTTTCTAATAGATTCCACAGATGCTCAATAGGATTGAGATTCGGCAACTATGGGGTTGTTTTCATCTGTTATGGAGCCAAGGCTTAACGGTATCTGCTGTGTGTTTTGGGTCTTTATCTTGCTGGAACCAAAATGTTCTTGATAAGCCCAGATTCAAATATCTTTTTAAAATGTTCAAATACCCCCATCTATCTATTGTTGATTCAATAAATTCTAACTGACCCACACCACTTGTCGTCATGCCTCCCCACATCATAACTTCACTATCGCCGTGTTTGATTGTACCAACAAGATTTGGTTTTTCAAGAGCAATTCCAGATTCGCGCCAAACAATTTGACGACCTCTTCCCAAAAATACAAAACTTACTTTCATCTAAAAAAAAATCACATGTTTCTAAAACATTGAAGGCTTACTTACATATATAATTATTAGCAAATTCAATGCGCTTTCGTCCGTTCCACAAATGAAATAAACGGCTCTCTTCGAGCGACTATACCATGGATTCTAGCTCCTCGCAAAATTTTTCTGCAGTTTCCGCACAAATACTTTTTTAAATTTCTTTTTAATGTATTTGGTTACCATTTTTTAATTTTTTTTTTTTTTTTTCAAATTACAGGGTGGCTGATGAAAGCCGCTACCAAAAAAAAATTGAATAACTTTTTTTCTTTTTAAGTTATCTGTTCCATTTTTGTTTTAATTTGCAGATTGATCTTTAAAATTTATTAAAATGGATAACTGGGACACGCAAACAAGACTTTGGATAGTCCGCCGCTATCACGCACTGGAGTCCGTAGTTTTGGTACAGAGAGAGTACAGGCGGATGTTTGGCGGCGATCCCCCGAGCAGATGGACCATAATGAGACTGGTGAATAATTTTGCTGAGCAAGGAACATTCGCAAGAAGGCCTTATCATCGAAACCCACCAGTTCGGATGGAGGAAACGATCGCTGCTGTAGCTGCAGCTATACAAAGCAATCCAAGGGTTTCAACAAGAAGCTTATCTGCGCAACTTGGTGTCAGCCGAAAGTCTTTGCAAACAATAATGCACAAAGATTTAGACTTATTTCCCTACAAAATTCAAATGGTTAACAAACTGAATGCAGCAGACTTGCCGATTCGCTTGGAATTTTGCCAGAAGATCCTGCAAATGGTGGAAGAAGACCAAAACATGTTAAACTGCCTTTTCATGTCTGATGAGGCCCATTTCGATTTAAACGGCAATGTGAACAAACAAAATTGTCGAATATGGAGTACTTCTAACCCACAGATACTCCACGAGACGGAATTGCATCCTCTTCGCGTGACAGTGTGGTGTGCGGTTTCTTCACGCTGTATTGTCGGGCCTAATTTTTTTGAAGAAAATGGTCACACCGTTACGGTTACTGGAGACCGTTATTTGAAAATGCTGAAAGAATTTTTCTATCCAGAACTACGCCGAAAGAGAATTCCTTTCAACTCTGTGTGGTTTCAACAAGATGGGGCAACGTCTCACATAGCCCAGACTGTTATGACAGAGTTGCGACGAAAATTTCACAATAAACTGATTTCAAGAAACTCCGAATTTCGTTGGCCCCCCAGGTCGCCTGACCTTACTGCACCTGACTTTTTCTTGTGGGGTTTATGTAAACAAGAAGTTTATAAAACAAAGCCAACAAATTTGGATGAACCAAAACAATCCATTCGGGCAACAATTGCGGCTATTCCTGTCGCAACTCTCAAAGCAGCAATGAATAACTTTTTACTAAGATGCCGCACTTGTGTCAACGAGCATGGGGGGCATTTAAATTCAATTATTTTTAAAACTGGTTAAGCTACATTTAATAAAATTTAATGACCTTCAACTTGAAAAAAATAAATAAATGAATTCCATACACTAAAAAAAAAGTTATTTGAGTTTCTTAATGTAGCAAAATTCATCAGCCACCCTGTATTACCAAATTAAATAAAATGTGCAAGTGATTTCGCTAACCGATCAATTTAATAACAAATAATGAAAATGGCGCAAAAACGAAATTAATTCCTATTAAAGTAACGCTATTACTAAAAGAAAAAACTGTGCGCAGACTTTCTGGTTGCTATATTTACATGTTGCTGCAAATACTTAGCGTTATGTTAAAAATGAAGTAAGGAACCTTTTTATTTTCTTCTGCTTTTGCAACATAAGAATGTAATGAAAGAATAAATAAATAAAATAGGTTTTTAACTATAAATTTATATTGTGTTTTTAATCAATTTAAAAATATAATATTTTTCAGGTGTACGTAGACTTTATGGGCTATGTGTACATACACAATTCCCGAGTCCATTGTTTGTTAAGTGTTTGGAAGGGTTTCTTTTCCAATTTGTGGCATCATTTAAATAGAACCATCTACAGAAAATTTACGGTATTGCTATAATCGGTTTATTTTTCGATAATAAAATAGATTTTTTAAAAATTATATTAAATTTATTATATCTGTCATAATACGGGTCCGATTCGTTTCCATGTAACGAAATATAACTACATAGTTTGCGTAAGTTGCGGAGCAAATATAGCAAAACATTTATTATATCAGATGTCAAAAGTTCCATCCCATTTACTGAATGCCCCCCAATATAACAACAATCATGGGGTAAATGTAGTTAATCTGTGGTATGACATTGTTGTTGCATGAAAAAGAAAACATATTCACTTAGGCAATGTTACTCAAGGTTGACAAGGGTACACTGATTGAATTGAAATTCATCACTGACCCTTCACAACAACGAACAGATGCTTATACATACAAACCTTATGAGTATGGCACTCAGAGTACACTGTCAACAACAACATCTCCATAAAATGGGAGAATGCTTTTTGTCGTTGTTCGCACGGTTGAATGACAATGAGCGAGCGCCTCCAGAACACAAACACAAAAGACTTTGAGGGGAGTTCAGGTCAATTGTGGTATTGACAAAAAAAGTAGGTGATTGTGTGTATGGATTAAACAATTTTTGTAGGCAGCTACCAACCACCACATGAGATAACTACGGCAAGAAAAAACAAAAATAACAACAAAATATATTCAAACAATTGCGCGATTTCTGACGACAAAATGCACATAAGTTGTAAATATAATAAGAGCATTAAAATAATGTTACGAAAAAAGTATTTAAAGTATTTATTTGCATAAGTATTTGGAAGTGAGCACAAACAAATAAGCTCGACGACCAGTATAATTGAATACAATGAATAAATAAGTGAATGACGCGAAAACATGCAGAGAAATGCTGTGCTTGCCTTACGAGTGACAACAGTGCGTAGGTTCAGATTCAGATTAAGCAGAGGTGGAGGCGAACGTAGATATAAAGCAAAGCAGCTGTGGCGAAAGTAAAAATACTTGTAAACAGCATAAAAATGAATTAAGGAAACAAAATCAAGTTTATTTAGATTAAAAATAAGTTTACATTAGGACATAAAATAACTTACTTTGAAGGAAAAAATACTCATAATTGAATGAGAATGGATTACTATAACCTAATACGAAGCTTTCACGATCAAATGTTTGACATGAAATACTAAATGTATGTATGTATATGGAAATGGAATTTGAGTGTATGCATATTATCGTACAGACGCAATAATGAAATATATACGCAACTCGAAGCCAAAAAATTAACGTAACAATGTCGCGACGTATGTAATTCTAGATGAGATGTGGGAGAGAACTAAGAGTGTCAAAATAGCTAACCAATGTTAACCAAAAGGAAAATTTAGGTAAGGACACTGCACACATTGAAAATAATAAAAAGAAAAAATTTGTCTGTAAACAAACAAAATGTAAACGGAGTTTTAAAACTGTGACAGCTCAACTGCTGATTCTGTCGAATTCACGGAGGGCCGAACAACGGTACCACGATATTCGCAATCTTCTGTATTTTTTCAACCATGGTACCCACCTAATGTATGCATGTAAACAAATTTAATATTTCACTATGATGGAAAAGGAGCTTGATCATTTGAGTGCGCGACTCCACAAGGTACAAGCAGTAATCGCACAAAAAGTGTTGCGAACATCCTGACCTCTAGTCAATTGCCAACCTATAAATTCTGAGAAAAAAAATTTCAACTTGGCAGTACTGGCAGTTATTTCCTGTTGCAACGTAGATGACGACTTCGAATGTCAGTTAAACACACTGAACTCGATCTTAAAGTTTTTCAGATTTATCTTACTAATCTGCAGTTCGACGAGTTGCAATTGCTTTCGAGAACAGTTACTTAAAAATATTCATATATTTTTAACCCAACATTGCATAAATTTGTAGCCGCAGGCAGAAAAAAACTGACTAGGCTATACATAAAGGCGGAGACAGTATTACAAAGATTCAAGAATGATAGAAAGAAGATTGCGCCCATCAAGAGTGCGTGACGTCACGTTTTTCCAAGTTGTGCAGTGTTGCCGACAATTTGCTCTTCACAATAAATTTAGTGCTTTTTTATACCCAAAATGCGAACATTTTGAAGTTTCGTGTTTGTTTTTTTTTTTTTAAATTTAAAGCTACCAAAACTTTAAGTTAAAAAAAAACTATATTATTAAAATCAAGTTACGAAAATGGTAATCTGGCCAAACTGGAGCTAAAACCACGTAACTCATTGTCAAATTCTACTGTAGACTTACCGAAACATAAAGAAGGGAGCTCTAAGAGAAAAGCAAACTGAGCTCAGGCTAAGCTGAAAGATGTTGAGATTATGATGCGTAATGCAGCTATACGCATGCTGGAACGACTCTCTCAGAATCCAGATCTCAATCCATTGAGAATTTATAGAGAATTGTGAAGCGGGCGCTCTTTTAAATGCCAAAGCCATTAATTAATTTATGAAGACAAAGTGCAGTTGATTTATCAATCCATCACGAAGAAACAGTGTGCAAGACTGTTGAACGCAATGCCCTGAAGATGTGCCGCTATTAGCCAAAGGATCAGCAATTAATTATTAGAACGCAAAAGTTATTTCCCAACCTTTTTTTTGAGTCAAAATGTTTTTTATTTAATTTAAAGAATTTTGATAATAAATGAAAAAGAGTCTACTAATTGGCACTTTAAGTATATGTTAAAATGTTAAATGTTTGTGTTGTTGCTAAGGACACGAGGTCAGTACAAGAAAAAGTGTTTAGAACAGTTCAGCATGAGTGCATTTGTATTGGGGATATGAATGATTGAATGCATACGAAGGCTACAAAGCTATTTTGATGGGCACCAGAATATGTAGGTGCACATTGATCAACAAATTCTAAAAGAACTCTCAGCATTTAGTAATGTTTAACAATGATTATATCTCCAAAATTTATTTTCATATTTTACGATTAAAAATGTACTATAATAAATTTTCTTTAAAAAAATGTTTCCTTCCATGAAGAAGTCCTTGATTTATTTTAATTCAGCACAGTTTTTTAGGCCAATTGGTTTTTATCACTTATCTTCGACATTTTGACTTTCAAGCTAAAATACGTACATAGATATATAATTGGGCGTATAAAAGAAGTCAATCATTCCCATTAAAGGCAACTCTATTACAGAGCTAATGAAGACATCACTGTTAAACAGTAGTTGCTTATCCCTATTTTATGACCCTCCGACAATTTTTTATGGCCCCAGTTCAGACATCAAATGTGTTATTTAATAATTTGATCCTAATGACCTGAATTCTAGGAGGCATTTATTATCAATGCTTGAAAGCGCCGACGCTCACCACATTGCTCCATGTACGAGCAAATATGGGTGCATGTCTTGGGTAGAACAACAAAAGCAAACCAGCGAGTAAAATATTGCAAAAAAGAATAAAGACAAGATAGAAGAGCGATACAATAAGTTCACTCACCTGCAACCACCAGCATGTTTGTATGTGTATGTGTTGCTCTGAGCCTGCTGCATCGTTTGTATACACATACACCTACATAAGTACATATGTAATATAGGTACATTAAGGTGACTGGTTTTCTAAACGAATAAAAAAAATGTTCATATTTTATGAATTTCACTTAAAAAATAGTTTGCTCAGCAAGGGACTCGAGCTATTTTAAAAACAAATTTTCCGAAGTTTGTGCCATATTCCTTACGTTTATATTTTCTATCGATTCAGGCTATTATGGTGCATTGTTCATGAAAAACTCAGTTTTATATATTTTTTCCACAGGGTCTAGCTCACGCATAATATAGTGTTGTTGAGCCAATATAAGATGAAGTAAAAACTTCCGAGTTTTTTTTTTTCTTTACAAAATTTACGTACCGATTTCTTTCCATTCTCATATGATGTAACGCACAATTGGCTGCACCAAACACGAATCTGCCGAATCTATTTTGGAAGCGTGTATAACCCTGGCGGCCGCCGTAGCCGAATGGGTTGGTGCGTTACTACCATTCGGAATGCACAGAAAGATCGTAGGTTCGAATCTCTGTAAAACACCAAGATTAAGAAAAACATTTTTCTAATAGCAGTCGCCCCTCGGCAGCCAATGGCAAACCTCCGAGTGTATTTCTGCCATGAAAAAGCTTCTCATAAAAATATCTGCCGTTCGGAGTCGGCTTGAAACTGTAGGTCCCTCCATTTGTGGAACAACATCAAGACGCACACCACAAATAGGAGGAGAAGCTCGGTCAAACACCCAAAAAGGGTGTACGCGCCAATTACATAGATATATATACATATATATATAACCTTTAAAGCGTTGCATGTAATGTATACATCATGAAACATGAAATAGCGACATCCAGAGAAATATAGGTGTTCAAAATTGTTTGGTGTAAACATAAATGTACTAAACAGTACAGTATATTATGATTTTTAGTGCAGATTGTGAGGACACCTTAACGTCCTATTTGACCTACTTCATTGTGTGCAACAGAATTTTTTAGCGCTGGCGCCATCGGCAAGCTAATGCTCCAAATTAGTAACTTCCATTAATTGGAGAATGCGAATAACAGCGTAAAGCGTGTGGTGGAATGCACCAACGAAGCACATATTGGAATTACTGTGATGAATAGTAGTTACTGAAAATGTTCCAACAATAACAACCAAACACAAAAATAATATATTAACTGTGCCCAACCCGTCGAAAAAGCATGTTTCTTGGGCCAACCGTTAGATGAGATAAATGATGACGACCGGTGAGTACATCGTAATGGCAGGACTCGGTGAATTGCTACAACAACAACAACATAATAACTGCAACTTCTGACGTGGGTGGCAGCGCATATTACCAAGTGTTTGGAGCTGTTCCGATTTTGAGTGAAGGCAAGCGCCCTCAGGGCCTAGCGAAGTGCCTGTGGCAAAAGTGTCCCACAAACGCATAGTATGCGCAATACATAAATACAGACATACACATACGAGGTGTGTTCAAAAAGTATCGCGAATTTTGTGTTTAATATTTATTTTGTCCCCTTCAAAGTGATCCCCATGAGATATTATGCACTTGTGCCAACGATCATTTTTTATCTTGTTCAGCTCCTCCTTCGATGCCGTCTTTATCTCGTCAATAGTAGCGTAACATCGTCCTTTCATGGAAACAAGAAAAAGTCACAGGGGGCCAGATCTGGGGAATACGGTGGCTGTGGCATCATTAGTGTGTTGTTTTTGGTCAAAAAGTCGCGCACAATCAACGATGTGTTAGCAGGGACGTTATAGTGATGCAAGAGCCAATTTTTGTTCTTCCTCAAATCCGGGTGTTTCTAGCGGATTGCTTCGCGCGAATTGCGCATAACTTGCAGGTAATATTCCTTATTGACGGTTTTATCCTGTAGCAAGAACTCATGATGCACAACGCCACTGCAATCGAAGAAAACGGTAAGCAAACCTTTACATTCGACCGAACTTGGCGCGCTTTTTTCGGTATTGGTTCGTGCGGCAGCTTCCATTGAGATAATTGAGCTTTGGTTTCCACGTCATAACCATAAACCCACGATTCGTCACCAGTTATGACCCTCTGGAGCGAATTTGGGTCGTCGCGGACAGAGTCCAACATCTCATTAGCAATGTTCATGCGATGCTGCTTTTGGTCGAAATTGATCAGTTTTGGTACGAATCTTGCAGCGACCCGTCTCATGCCCAAATCATTGAAAAAAAAATCGAATGGCACGAGCCAATCGATATGTCTATGCCCTCAGCATCTTCTCTAGCGGTGATTCGACGATTGGTCAATACCACTTTCTTCACTTCATCAATTTTTTCGTCTGTTTTGTACCACCGATAAACGTTGCTTTGGTCCAAAGTAGCTTCTCCGTATGACACAGTCAACATTCGGAATGCATCGAAGACGAGCCGAAACACGTGCAAGCAAAGCAGGTGTCAACAATTAACTGAACATTCAAAATAACCGAACTCGTCGGCATGAGTGAGAGACATGAATACCAACATATCGCCACAAAAAATCGAAATTCGAATATACGTAACCTGCGAAAATTCAAAATTCGCGATACTTTTTGAACACACCGCGTATATGTGCATACGAATGGTATACTCGTACAGTGTTGGGCATTAAAAATGGTACAGATACTGGTATACTTGTATTTATTTACTTTTTTAGAGTGGAATACAATGGAGACAAATTTACGCATGCATGCTCTCGTAATAGGTTAATTCGAAAATATTTCTCCTCGTATCCGATGAAGACAACGTAATATCTCAAGTGGATTCTACGTCCATAGCATCCCACAGAAGCAGATAACCAAGAACATGTCAAATAAAAAAACACTACAATACAAAAAACAATAACAAGATTCCTCCAATGGATTTTGGTATCGGTGATTTCAGAGTTTACGTCTCAATTTTATTTAAGGAGTCAAATTTTTCATCTTTTTGCGCATTCTTTTGATAAATCGGCTAAGCAGATCTATGTAAAAAAACTGGAATATTTTTTGTGAAACATTTTAACCCCTTAATAGATGGGCCTTTTTTGTCTCTTTTGTCTATTTGTCGTAAAATTCTACTATTAAACTTTTAATACAATAAAGCTAGAAATTCAACTAAAAATACGTTCGCATATGCATTAATCACCTATAAATCCACCAAATTAATCTACCCGTTCACTTATAGCAGATTACCTGCATTTATTTGAATGTAGTTTACATTAATCTCAAGTAATTCTGAAATTGGGTAATCCCCTAATTATAAAAAAGGCATTTTATTCGTAATTGCATGTAAGGAGTAAAATATTTCAGTCGCGGTTTTGGTTTTGCAAAGAGTGTTTCGTCTTATGTTTTCTGGTGAAAATGAGTTCTAAAAAACCCGTGTGCTTGACATTAAAACAGAAGGCTAAAATTCTCGTATTTAAAAAAAAAGGCTCATCTTTGATGAGTTTAGCAAAGAAATATAATGTTGCTAAATCAACATTTTGTAACACTAAAGCGAAAAAGCAAGTGATTTTAAAATGCGTAAATGCATATTGTGTACCAGGAAATAGAAAAGCACTGTGTTTTCAGACTTGCCCAAAATGGAGAGAGCTCTTTATCGTTGGTTTATTCGAATGCGAGATAAAAACTGGCCAGTCAGTGCTCTAATGTTGAAAGAAAAGGCAAAAACACTGCATGCAAATTTTAAAGAAAATGAAGCAAACTTCTTTGCTAGAGGTACGGTATTCGTCTTCTTAAAATATCAGGCGAAAAACTGTATTCGCACCGTCAGCTAGTGGATCCGTTTAAAGAAAAACTTAAAGCTAAAATGGCCGAATTTGAATTGTGCAAGGATTAGTTATATAATGCTGATGAGTCGGGGTTATTTTGGAGATTTTTGCCAGAGAAACCGTATGCGTCAAGTTTAGAGAGCCCCACGGGTAAAGTCCGAGAAGCATCAAATCACATTTTTATGCTGTTCAAACACCACTGGATCCCACAAGCTAAAGTTTTTGGTAATTGGAAAGGTGAAGAATCCACGCTGCTTTAAAACCTTTCAGTGTTCCACCGACTATAAGAACTCGAAATTCGCCTGGATGACGTCGGCTATTTTCAAGTAATAGTTTCATGAGTCATTTGTTCCACAGGTGAATATTCCCTTTAAGCTTTGTCCAATTTTTAAGGTTAACTGGTTGCTTTTTAAGGTTACATCATTTTTAAAGGAAAAAGCGTTACCAATTAAATCTCTCCTCCTAATCGACAACGCTCCTTCTCGCCCAAATGAAGCTGAACTGACAACGGAGAATGGGTAAATTTCGGCAATGTTTATGCCACCAAACGTTACTCCTCTCATTCAACCGATGGATCAGAATAAAATACAAATCTCTAAGTTGCATTACAGAAGCAGCCTTCTAGCTTCAATAGCAGCAACAAAGTCTGATATACTGGAGTCGTTGAAAAAAATTAACTTAAAAACAGCTATAAATCTTTTGGATGCGGCTTGGTTTCGTGTTGGTGAAACAACATTAGCTAAGTGCTGGAACAGTTTTTTAAATTTTGCGGTAAACAATGATGATCCCGAAGATATTGTTCCATTGGCGGTTTTAACCTGTTAAGCGATTAGTTTTCCTTAGACAGTTCGATTTACTGTGCTGAATTAATTTCAAGCGAAGACTGTCGATGCAAAACCGGTTTTCAGCCAAATATTGGATTCACCGTGCGCGTTGGCTGAACGATTATGATAACGATTATCAGGAATTTCAGTGTTCATGCTTTTTTATAATGTCAAAATAACAGGGAAATTTTCATTTTTTGCTTAACTTTAAATTTCATAGCAAATGCAATTTTCTTTTTCGGCACTATGCACATAGACGACATTAACTAAAAAATGAACTTTTGACATTGACGCATATATACGACATAATCACTTAACAGGTAAAAAGAAAAATGGGAAGCTGAACTTCGCGCCTTGATGAGCAATACCGTCTATCTCCTTAGTAGTTTAAATCCTGAGGTTCGTTCGTGTTCGCAGATATGCTCAAAGATATGTATGTGGGTTATTGAAAAAACTTTTTTTTATTAAAAATTTCAGATTGAATTCACGGTACCAGCCATTCATGAATGGAACGAAGATATCGAGAAGGGCAATGCAGATGACGATCATCAACAAGAGGACGAATCCGATGATGACAGCGTATCAGAGAAACTGGAGAAAATTAAGCCGACTGAAGCAGTTGAAATTTTCAACAAGGCGTTAATATGGGCTGCACATGAAGACGTCGATCAAAATGATATGAGTGTGCTAAGACGGTTAAGGGAGAAAGCTGTGCTTCAAGTTTTAGAAAAACAGAAGATACAAAAAAAGATGACTGATTAATTTTCAATTAATATGTAACGAAAACAAGAATAAAATGCGAATTTAAATGTGAAAAAATATATTTACTTAGTCTTTTTGGGCATTCCAACCCTTTTGTTAATGTGAACTGCCTTGGTTTGAATTAGTTCACGTTATCGAGCGTGCGCTGTATCTCAATACTCTTTGCCTATACACCGAGCAATGTTTTTGTAAAAGTTTCTCCCTACTATAGGTAATCCGACAGGCTCATTACAAGTTGGACCCTATGCCACATCTCTAAGGGTTCGCATTAAAGTATTTACCGCGTAAAATCAGTCTTGTTTCCTTAGAATTTGTGTATTTCTTTCAAGAGTCCTATATGTCTTAAAAATAAGCCTCCACTGTCCCTATATATATACATGTATATGTATATGTGCATGTGCATCGTTAATATATTGGCTGTCGGTGTGTGACGCTGCTGTAAATCTCCCATTTCTTGGCCAAGTCTGAATGAGTCTTCTACGCTGGTTTGCTTTCGCTCCTTCGTCACCACCACTTTGCACATCTTTTCGCCAAGTCACTTTCGTAAGTAGGTTATAGAATAACTTTTATTGGTTTTCTTGCTCTTGTCACTACTCACGCAGTACTTACTTGCTAACATTTGCGATGGCGAAATATGTATTACCTTTTTTAACAAAGTTCTTCCTATTGTTTTTGTACGATCGACGGCGGCAACGTCATCAAATTGTTAGCTTATTTCTTGAAGCGTATTAATGAAATTGACTTTTTTAAGTAGCTTGGTAGTTATCGACAATTTAATACATACATTTTAATACATACTGCTTCTCCGCTACAAAGGAATACTAATATGTGCATTTTTTTTGCATGTATACGTATTGTTAATTTAGCGCATAGTGCAGCACATGCCAACAATTGGTAACTACTCACTAACCACCCGGTGGTGCTTTCACACCGAGAAGTCTTGCGATTCGCATTGGAAGTTATCGCGCGCCGAGCAAAGTGGCAGAGTGGCAGCAGCAGTAAAGTAAAATGAAATTGCACGCAAGCTCTAATGAACGGATGTGCATCTATATTGTTGTTGTTCTTGCGATTGTGGTTGCAAACACGCTCTTAACTTCTTAAGCGCAGTGTGGCATAACAATAACGCCTTCTTTACCGCCACCGCAAGAGTCAACTGAATGTGGCATCAGCTCAGCGAGCGGTGGCTAAGCAACAAATTACCCCAAAGATACATATGTATGGTGTATATAAATATGGTATGCAGGTACGAATGGGTAGCTGCGAGCGAATAGATCGAACTGCGGTGCCTCCGTTGGTTAAGGCTCGTAGTAAGTCATTTTGCACTGAATGATTACACGCTTCAAGGCACTACGCTTTTGAGTTTTGCGCGCTCGGGTATCTTAAGAAAATTTAAATTATTGTTGTTGCTTTAAATAGGGTTAGAAATGGGTATGCTGAGATTGCACCCTTCGGAGGATGAGCAACAGCGACTGCAACAGAACTGCTTATGTAATTTATAAATAGTAGTTTCCTGTAGATGATAGCCGCAACGAATACAAAACTTATTTCGTTCTCGTGGTAGCCGGTTCTACCAGGCATTTGCTGGAGGCTGACCTATTTTCCAGGCGAGTTAGAAAGCATATTTCAAGCTACACTGACGAAATCCAGGACAAAGCACAACTTCAACTACCTGACCGAACAGTACATAGACAGGCATTGATTGAATGGCATTCATCGGGAGTATTTTACTACCTTTCTAAACTCCCGCCTCCACTTCATTGAAGTCTACCTTCCACCAATTGCAAACGAAGAACTTCAGCTGCCTCGTGACACCCGCCTTATCTTGGCATAATTGCGTTCAGGACATTGCACGCGGATCCCTTGAGACCCAACTCGTCGAAACAGCATGTTTCTTGAACCTACCGTTAGATGATATTGGAATCATTGCGATATGGTCCGCCATTTTTAGAACATTTACTATAGGATTTTTATCCACTCCTTTCAATACGGAGCTCATATTTAGAAGTGTTTTTGGACGCCCTGATCGCTGTTTGCTTTCAAATGAACCAGGTTAGGTTAATTTTCGGTTGTTGTCACACTCCATGAGGTTTTAGGGGAGAAACTCTATATGCCTTTCTATTTTATTACGGAATGCATTGTCGCAAGACTAAGATACACAATGATAGCCAATAGCCATGTAATATCAACATTCTTTAGTTCTGCCGATTAGAAAAACAGCCAAATCAAAACCAAATAGACGTAAATTCTTCCATTTAGATGCTCAAATCAAGCTTTCTAGAGTTTTTTTTTTGGTACTATACGTAATATCCATCTTAATAAAGTACTGCGCAAAATATTGTGATATTATATTTTACTACAGTCAAGAACAATTTGTTAAATGTTGATAATCAATGAAAGACGCGTTCATAGACATTTCTCATTTTCCACCATTTAAAACTGTTTACATTGCGACATTTTTCTATCTTATCTTAATTTCAAAATAACTTTTATTTGCTTATGTTCGTGGCCATTTCCTCTTGACAGAATGCGCGAAATATTTATCAAGCACAAGTTGTGCAAGCGCATAAACGATTTACTGAATTTTACATACCTACATATATAAAATTTGCGAATAAAATCTGATGAATGAACTTTTAGAATTGATTGCATATTGAGGTCATTGGTATTGTGGGTCACACGTGACGTAAAACTAAAATTCTATGAGTCAGTAACATGTGGACGTCCAATAATCGCGTTTATATTACATGAAAATATATATGTATTTGCCAATCTGAAAGCAGTCGGTGGTTTATAATTTATACCTTTCCATCCCACTTAGCTGATTGTGATGAAATAGAGATGAATAAGTTATTCTGAGTATGCCTGTGAAGGTGTATGAGTTTGTTTCATGTACTGAGCTACTTATTCTAGCGAGGCATTAAATTTACTTTTCAAAAAACTTCGCTTCAAAGTTCCCAGTTACCTGGTAAAACCTGGTCAAACTAAAGACATAATTTCTTTATTTTTCATTGACATTTCACCATGGAAAAACTAACGCCTCAACAACGTTTACAAATCGTACAACTGTATTGCGAAAATATCGAGCGCTCACGCCAATTTATGGTGTTCAGCGATTATGTCCAGTTTTGGTTTAATGGCTACATCAATAAGCAAAATTGCCGTATTTGGGCTCAAAAGCAACCCGAAGCCATTCAAGAACACCCATTATATCCTATGGGTTGGAGGAACTATCAGCCCATATTTTTTTGAAAAACGAGGCTTGCGCCAATGTAACAGTAAATGGCGAATGATATTGCGCCATGATAAACGACTTTTTGATGCTGGAAATTGAAGCCCGTGATCTCCAGAGCATTTGGTTCCACAAAGACGGCGCTACTTGCCATACAGCCCGTGAAACAATGGATTTACTGCGTCGTCGTTTCGTTGAGTAATTTATCACTCGTCTCGGATTAGTGGATAGGCCTCCAAGATCGTGATACATCACTCCCTTGGACTTTTATTTGTGGGGTATGTAAAGTCTGAATGCTTTATGGATAAATCAACTTGGATTGAGGCATTGGAAGCCAACATTACTCACCTTATTCACGAGATACCGGACCGAAATCCCTCAGCGAGTCATTTAAAATTGGTGTTGACGGATGACTGAATTACGACGCAGTTGTGGCCAACATTTGAAAGGGATTATCTTTAAAAAATAAATGTCATCAATGGTTCTACACAAAAATAAGGAGGGCCCATCAATTTGAATTTTCATTGTTTTATTTCAATACCACAAAAATACATTATGCAACCATTTCTAAATGAATATTTTTCCGTTTTGATTATTCTTTATTATCTATTACAGTCACACACCGTTTTGGCATAGATTCCACTAAATTCTAATATGTCTTCTGCGGAACGGAGTACTAGATTTTCTTCACTGCTTCCCATAATTCATCTTTAATTTTGGACTTTATTGGTCTTAGGTATAAATTGTAGGAACGGTTCCCATTTTGAACATCGTTTGTCTGCAAATTAAAAACTATTTCCATGATTTATATTGGTCGTGTCTAATTTCCAGTGATAATCGTTCGATTGAAATGCAAGTCCCGATTAGGCATTTTTAAAATTCTTTTAAACCTTTCCATTATAGGTTTTGAGAACAGCGTTTCTGCAAACACAATCGCGGATACCTTACATATATATTTACGATCTTTCAAAAGTGATGCCTAGATGTCAGTAGTGAAAAATTCCTTTTTCCAATGAGAACTTTGACATTTGTCAAATAGACAAATGTACAATTTTACTCGATAGAACCAAGTGTGAAAATTATTTTTGAAACTATGAAAACTATATGAAAATTGTTGGTCTTAAAAGAAAACAAATATCGCAAAATTCGGGATTCTTTTATTGGAATAACCGATAAGAAACTGTTTCTGTCGAGAATAGAAAAAGGACTGGCAGACCAAAAACTGGAAGTTCTCTTGAGAATATTGCTGCTGTAGCACAAAACGTTGCTTGAACAACCTTCAACATCAAAATCTGGATGTTCTCAACAATTAGGTATTCATGATTCTACTGTTTGGCGGATTTCACCTGTAGACGGGGCCAATGGTGAAAATTTTTTTGCTTGTTCACTCCACTCGGGAGCATAGGGCCTCGACAAGACTCAGTCTTGCGTTGGTTTCGTTAATCTATTTTGCTTTCTGACAGGGTAGGTCATTAGCCTGCGCCTACCAGTCCTAAGTAGTGGCAATGCCCACCTGTCGTTGCTTAGGAACAACGCCTTCTTACTGCTTGGAGCGCCATCTGTGTCTCACATTTTTCTGGCAGAAGGATCACACAGATGGTTGAGAACTTCCCTAAATTTGGTGTGTCTGCGCTATTACCGCGTTTGTCCGCTTCCTCTTGTTGACGCCACTGATGCTATGGGTAACTGTGTCTTTTTTTGTTATTTTGCTTGTTTTAGCAGCCACAATGCTAGTAATGCGCTGACTTTTGTGCGGGAGTTAGGATTGGAAGGATATGGTTGTTCGGGATGTGGAATGAACTTCTTTTTTTTAATTGGTTTCTTTTTTTTTTATAGAAACTAGGAAAGTAGGTAAATTTGGAAAAGTGTGAGGGCCGTGCTTTACGTGGTATTCGAACCCACAACCTCTGGGATCGTAGGCTAGTGCACTTACGCTAGACTACCGAGGCCGCTGGTGAACATTTAAATGACGTAATTTTTTGAATGGCGGCCGCCGTAGCCGAAAGGGTTGGTGCGTGACTACCATTCGGAATTCACAGAGAGAAAGTAGGTTCGAATCTCAGTAAAACATCAAATTAAGAAAAACATTTTTCTAATAGCGGTCGCCACTCGGCAGGCAATGTCAAACCTCTGAGTGTTTCTGCCATGGAAAAAAGCTTCTCATAAAAATATTTGCCGTTCGGGGTCGGCTTGAAACTGTAGGTCCCTCCATTTGTGGAACAACATCAAGACGCACACCACAAATAGGAGGAGGAGCTCGGTCAAACACCCAAAAAGGGTATATATACATATATATATATATATATATATATATAAATGAAACCATTTACATGAATTTGTACATGTTTTATTTCAAAACAACATCTCGGGTCTTTCAAAAGACACTTTATATATTCCCATCGTGATTCCGTAACAAAAGGTTTGCTCAGTAAACAACTGTGGCGTCGTCGTCTCGACAAATCTTCTCCCTTAGCAAGAAACTGTGTTGATAATTCCAGAAATGTTGAGTAAAAGTGGAGGAAATATATGTAGGTTGCGGTAATACTAACATACTTACTAGGCTGCTTTAAAAATAGGTAAAGCGTCGAAAAGTAGAGTTGAAGTATGTTCAAATGTTGCTTATAGTCAATTAAATTTATGATGAACCGAATGCATTAAGACCCTATTTAGCATGATAGCCTCGTAATGGCGAAACTTCGCTACTTTAAACTTAAAAACTAATGCACAAAATATATTTCTTGGATTAAGTTAAACCATTTTTCGTTTTAAAATCGAATTTGACCATTTCTATTTCTACACTAATTTACTCCTACACACAAATACGTGCATATATCAAATTCATAAAATATATTATTTGCATCTAAATATTAATTTTAATTTATTTTTTAAGCCGTTCGCAGTTTGCAAACGCATCCCACAAGGTGATAGCTGCGACTGCGGCTCGCTTCATTCCTGCTGGAAGACTCAGGGACAGTCCAACATATGCAGATTAAATTGGTAGAGCACCTAAGCACATGATTCCGCCGTAACGTGCCTGTCGAGCCCAACGAAGCACAACGACAAGGTAATAATCACTTTTGACCGATAACTCTGCGAGAGGACTGTTCTAATAGCGAAAGCTTTTGATACAGTTAGTCATTCCACGCTACTAGATGACATTTAACAATCGATCCTCCTGCCGGGTCTGAAGAGGTTGTACGCAAATTATCTGTGTCGTCGACATTCGTCAGTAATATTTCGACATCTAAACTCAAAACAGAGGAGGATAAAGCAAGAAGTGCCGCAATATGGTGTCGATGGGGTAAACGACCATCTCTCCAGTCTTTCTCGCTCCTTTACCGCAAGAAATCTCCAACTTTTCCCCCACAAAATCCACGGCGACTATATTTACCACTTGTACAAATAAGGTCAAATTGCAAATTAAGGTTAAAGTCGACGAAACACCGACTGTAAACAACTTCAAACTATTGTGGGCCACCTTTGATAGTTTGCCTTCCCGACCCATCTAATCGCTTGGTTTTAGTGTTCCGTAGAAAACTCGTCAGAACACTGTGATCAAAAAATCTACGGAATGCCTTCTGAGGTACCTCATGGAAACAGCTCGAAACAGCATTTTCCTTGGGCCTGCCGTTAAATGAGATAGACGATGACGGCTGGTACCTACACCATCCTGGCAGGGCTTGATGAACTGCTATAACAACCAGTGGCGGCGCTAGGCGTCGGCAACGTCAGCCACCGCCGACGGCCTCGCTACTGAGGGGGCCTCGCAGAAAAATGAGTTACATATTTATTTTCGTTTCGCCAATCATCCTGGTTTCGCCCTAATGAATGTTCTCACACACACTGCCCGACACGATATGTGTATTGGGTGAACCTGTTTGTAAGTAATGTGTGTGGCATTTATCATTTATTTATTTATTGAATTCATGGGTGTAGGTAAACCTATGAATGCAATAAATAAATCAGTTATACGTGCAAAAGATCTTAATTTAGCCTATAAACAAACATAATGTGTGTGTGTGCTCTTCATTATGAGCGTCCGATACCAATATCGTATTACCGGGTAGTGTGAAAACTCTCGAACTAACAGGTTAGATTGCACCGACTAGTATTGTGAGGTTTCGTGTTGAATTATTGGCTCTACAGTTAGTGCTTCCGCACTGGCGCACTGGCATGTATACGAGTATTACTGGACTGCCGACCACGAAAGTCTTGTAATCCGCTAAAGCGCGCCGCGGCTCGAGCAGGCCTCAAAAGTCGCTCTTCCTGGAGTCAAATGCGGCCAGAAATTCGAAATTGTTCGTAAATTTATCAAAAATGAACAGAAGTCATCGTTGAAATTCATTGAATCGGAGTTGAATATCTCCAGAACTACGATTTATCGCATTTTAACTCACCATTTGGGCTTACGAAAGGTCTGTGCACGTTTCATTCCGCCCAAATTAACTGAGGACCAAAAATCGCGTTTGGAGAAGTCAAAAATCAAGTTGATGCTCATTTGTTTTTACGATTCCAGGGAATTGTCCACAAGGAGTTCGTGTCAACGTCCAAACCGGTAATGCAATTTTCTATCTTGGCGTTTTGAAGAGTTTGTTGCATCTCATTCGTTGAATTCGCCCTAAATAACGCGAAGGAGGAAGCTGGCGCTTATTGCATGATAATGCACCATCTCATCGATCCACTCTTATGACTGATTTTTTGACTAGAAATCGCATTTAACCATCAATACTCACCGTATTCGCCTGATATGGCTCGCTGCGACTTCTACTTATTCGGAAAATTGCATTTGGCCACGAAAGGCAAACGTTTGGCGTCCGTAGAGGCCATCTAAAAGGCTTGTACCGACATCCAGAGGGACATTCCGGTCAATGACCTGAAACATTATTTCGAAAAGCTTTTAGATCGCGCGAAACAGTGTATCGAAGCCAGAGGAGACTATTTTGAATAAACAAACTCGAAGTTATCAGAAGAAAGCTCCTGTCGTTTCTGTTTTAGCTCATTCTTGTTTATTTTGGACTTCACCTTGTATAAGCGAAAAATTCAGCTTTAGAAGTGGATCTATGTGTAAACACAGAGAAAACGAAATATATGCACCTCGCATACAGAGAGTCGCAAAATTCTGACACTTCCCTGGCAATAAATGACCGAGTAAGCGCGGCAAATAAAGCATAACATTGTTTGCCCGCATAAAATTATTCAAGTCTCGATTGCTATTAAGAGATCAAAATATAGCAATGTATAAAGCGCTTGTAAGACTCATAAAAACATGCAGCAGCGAGGTATGGGTACTTAAAACAACAGACATCGACCAAATACTGAGGTTTGAAAGAAAGGCACTGCGACATATTGATACACAATGGAAACGCAATACTGGGGTTGATGAGGTCACAGCCGACCTGCGGAAAATGGGATCACAAACTGAAAACCCATGGTGGAGGATCGATCGGAGTGGAAAACAGTAGTTCTGGAAGCAATGGTCTACTCAAAACTGTAGTGCTAATGCTGGTGATGATGAATGAGAAAACCTATATCAACACATTGCTTCAGTTTTCGAAGGGGGAATATAGAAATAGGAAGGCAAATAAAACAAATGTTTGCTTCTGCAAGCCTAGGAGTAACAGGAACAGTCAAATATAAAGTATAGTAGAAAAAACCCAGAAATATAATCGAAAGCCACATTGGAAATACAATGTCAGGCAGTTAGCACGTCAAATACTATGACAAATTAGCACGGGGACGTGCTATTGACGGCATGGGCGGTTGTCAACTTTGTATAGTACTCGTAATAGTTGGTAAACCTATATATATATTGTATACAATTCAGTGCGTAGGTGAGGAATGACTTGGCTAAGCAAAGCCAACAACAACCCGCAAATTGATAACTAAATGAGACTACAAAGCCAAACCAATGTTTGTTTCGCGTTTAGTAAATGAGCAAGCGAGAGTGAGCAGGCGTTCGAAAGTTTCTGTAATATTTGCGTGTTAACGTCGGCGCTGGCGTTAACGTTGACGTGAGCGTCGTGGACGAAACATTCAGTTGACATCCGAACTGTATACGAAATAAATTCACTTTAATTCAATTAAAAAAATACAATTTCAATTAGAAGTGTAGCCAAAGTAAACATTTTTGTTGTGCTTCTTTTTGTTGGTATGCATGAGTTTATGTACATACATATGTACATGAAGACATTTTTAACTAGCAAAAACAGATAGTGGAAAAGTGAAATTAAAGTAGTGAGAAAAAAATGGAGAATGAAACGACATCAAGTAATATAAACTAATCGAGCATTAAAAAAAACAAATCCAATTGTCCTGCTTGTAAAGCTGCAGTTAAGATGCACCAATCTGTCCAACAACAACAACAAAATAAAAGACACAACAAAAGAATTCGAATAAACAATAAAATTTAAAAGAAAAAAATACTTTGTAAAAGAGTCAACGAACAATTGTCTGTCACTTTGTCTACTCGTCTGTTTATCTATTTTGTTTACAGTTGGCATGTCTGCTTCTTGGCACGCCTATCTATGCAACCATCTGTCTGCTGCGAGAATGCACTGGCGTATGAGCGAGTGGCGCTTAGTGTCGTCGGCGTGATTATTAATGCTGAAAACAGTGAATGACGTAAACGCTGCCAGCTGTTACGATCAAACTAATGAGAACCCCATGTAAATGAAAAATTCCTTCCTTCCGTATTGTAGTATCGTAGATTTTATTTCACGATATTTAAAAATTCCCGTAATATCCTTTCAGCTGATTGCTCTCTCACTACACAGTGTTGCCAAGCAGTACATTTCGAAATCATTTACAAAATAAACTTAGAAAAATTATTATTTTTATTAAAATAACTTAAAAACACTGTTGAATAATGTTAATTATACATAGATAAATGGACTATTTGCAGTTGTTAGTTTTTGGCTTTGGTGTATTAAACAATGTAAAATTGTAACTGATAACGCGGATGTGTGAAAAAGTGTGTTGTTCGCAGGGGATGAGTTTTTGTGCTCATTAGGGGCTGCGGTAAGGGACTGCGTACGTTTTTCACTGTTTACAGCATAATACCCTGCAAAAATTGTTCTATAAAAAGAGAACAAATTTGATATTAAATGAGTGTGAGTGTGCGTGCGTATATTGACTCTCTGTATATGGAACTAACTGTTCCCTTTGGTTTGTCCTGTCAAGAGACTAATTGTATCTACCCTTTTTACCCGGACGGATATGACTAGTCCGTCTCGCAACTCGAAATTTATATAATAATGAAGTTAAACGGCTTTTTGTTTCAAATCACAATTTTATTATTGTATTTTTAACTTAAAGCTTAAATAAAATTTGCACGAAAAGAGGATACCATGGTGAAAAGAATTCAAAAGGTGTGCGCAATATCAGATCGTTAACCGGCTCTCAGCGAATTTGAAAGAATCAGCTGATTGGCTGTTTGTTTACGAAGAAAATGAGATTGTGTTGGTGATAAACAAAAAAAAATCAACATAGCCTTCGCCCATGTAGTTTCGTTGCCGTCTGTACAACTACTGATTGGCCGAGTATGTGAATACGTGGCAGTCGAAGTTGCTCGGACAATAGCAAGAAAGAATAAATGCAATTAAGAATAAGAGAGATGGTGCCCACACTCACCGACGTTGCCGTAGTACCTTTCCGTTGCCCGTAGGATACACAAAATTAAGGAAAAGTTGTGCCCTAGAAAACAGCTGCTTTCGCTTGGTTACATATTTACACAATACATCGGTTTGTGTGGGTTTGTGTTTGGTTGTAGTGATACAATGTTGCTGTTCATATTTTTGCATACATGCTTTTACACACATTCGTATTATCAGTTACAATTTTTCATTCTATAATAAACCAAATCAAAAACAACAAATGTAAATAGTTCATCTATTTTTTATTTTTTATAAAAATTTCAATTTTTAAATTTGAGTTTTCATTTACATACATGGCCTCTCATAAGTTTAATTGTGTCTCTATACTAACTATAACTATACTCTTTTACGTGTAATCATGCTCTTATGGTGCCCACACTCACGACGTAAACGTGTGATGACACGATCACGCCATATATATATTTAATATAATTATTATTATAAACGCACACATATGCATTTATATATATATATAATTGGCGCTTACACCCTATTTGGGTGTTTGGTCCAGCTCCTCCTCCAATTTGTGGCGTGACCCATGTTGTTCCACAAATGGAGAGACCTACAGTTTTATGAGATGATTTTTTATGAGGAGCGTTTTCATATCAGATATACACTCGCAGGTTTGCCATCGCTATTGGAAACACTTTTTCTATCATTTAGTGTTTCATGCACGGTAATTCGAACCTGTGCACTTCTGAATGGTAGTCACGCACCAATCCATTTGGCTACGGTGGCCGCTCTAAATGCTTTGCAAATTCCAATATTTAAGTTTTTTTAATTCAAATATTACAAATAAGTTTACGACCACAAGTTAAAGTCTTCACATTATGTTATTGGCCATGTTCGAATACAGTGGTTAATTACAATATCTTCTCAGATTTGTTAATTTCAAACTTCCGCGAAGTGATTCGAAAATGTCGAATCAATACCCAATTGTATCTCATGGAGACTAATACTACCTGGAATAAACAATTTTTTGCAGAGTACTTATGTATGTGCTGCTTTCTTCTCACTATTTATTATTGCTGCTTATTTTTGTCTTCGATTCGATTTAGCGCTGTTCAACTGCAAGTCATTATAGTTCAAGTACATTAATGTGCTCGTGTTGACATACATACATACATACACAGCTGCCTTTGCCCCCACATCGTAGCACTTGCTCGCAACAAAGTAATCTTAGAGCGTGCGTGCTAATAAGAAAAGGGATAAATGCTTTCATGCTCTCTAATCACAGCGACATCGATCAATTGACTATTAGCCTGGAGTCGGGAGATGACCGGATGTGGCTATCTTCCTGTTACCTCCCACATGACCATGAGAAGTTACCGGGATTAATATTCAAAGATCTGGTAACGCAGGCGCAGAAGATTGGCGCAAAGCTATTAATTGGAGTGGGTGTAAATGCGCATCACGTGATATGGGTCAGCACTGATACTAATGCTAGAGGTGAGTGCCTCTTTGATTATCTGATAGGAACTAAACTACAGATTTGCAATAAAAGTAATAAACCTACTTTTGTCATTAGTAATAGACCGGAAGTGTTAGGCGCCACTTTTGCTTTTGACTCCGTTACTAACAGAATTAGGAACTGGAAAGTTTTGGGAGAACATTCCTTCTCTGATCATAGATATACATATCTCGTTTGAGGTCAGTAAAAATCTACCGAAACCTAAGCCTGGTAAAAATATCAGGAAAACAGACTGGGAAAAGTATGTAGATTGTATCGGGGTTACCCTAGGAACATGTCCATCTGTGGTACCACAAAGCATAGGACTAGAAAATTAGCTTGACAAGATTACCTACAACATGAATGCTGCCTTAGCTGAAACCTGTCCCATAAAAAGACTGAGGGGTAAACCCAAGCCTAAGTGGTGGAGGGTTGAATTAAGCAAGCTTCAAAAAACAAGCAGAAGCGCTTTTAATGAGGCAAAGAAAACACGTCTTACAGAAGATTGGAAAGGCTATAAAGATGCTCTGAGAATCTGTAAGAAGGAAATCAGAAATGCTCAAAGGCAATCTTGGAAATCCATTTGTGAAGAGGTTGAGAGGGCAACTGAGACCTCTAGACTTCGTAAGATTTTAGCGGAACGTCCTCAAAATTGGGAACTGCTACAGAAATGTGATAGTACTTTCACAACAACCAGTAAAGAGTCTTTAGAACTTTTACTCGACACTCATTTTCCAGGCTTCTCAGACATTACTGGGCATGACATGGAAGATACAGTACACTGTCGTGAAGTCAGAATAGACGCTATATCTGAGGATCGACTCTTATGGGCGATTGAAAATTTCAAACCTTTTAAATCACCGAGTCCGGATGGCATTTATCCAGTGAAACTGCAGAAGGCCGCTGGATATCTAGCACACTGGTTACTAGCAATCTTCAGAGGTTGCTTTCTTTACGGTCATATACCTCTTAAGTGCAGACAAGTCAAAATTGTTGTCATTCCAAAAGCTGGTAGATACTCACATACCCATCCAAAAGACTCAAGACCGATATCTCTTTCTTCTTTCCTATTGAAAAAGAGGTTGATAGAATTTCACTTAAGCCTAACTACGTCACAACATGCCTACACGAAAAGGAAATCGGTAGAGACAGCTCTGCATAACTCTCACTGCACAAACAGGAATTTACTTTAGCCACTTTTCTTGATATTGAAGGGGGCTTTAACAATGTTGCCCCCCCTTACCGCAGCACTTACTGATCTTGGGGTAGAACCGGGGTTGGTAGGCCTCACTGGCAAAATGCTAAATCATCAAAAAGCAGAATCATTGAAGCAAATCTAGGAGAACCGGTGCTCAGGAGATTGGTAAGTCCTCTCACCGTTTTTATCGAACGCAGGTGCAGATAAACTTCTGTTAATACTGGAATCGGGGGCCTGGAAGGTAAGAGCTTCCGCCGATGATGTTGTTATTGCTGTCTCTGGTAAATTTGTATCTACATTAAGAGAGCTAATACAAAATGTTCTAAATATACTTTCTAGGTGGGCAGAAAAGTGTGGTCTAGAAGGTGGGCAGAAAAGTGTGGTCAGCTATGCCCAATTATGCTCAAGGGGGAAGCTCCTGTGATTTCGGAAGATACCAAATACTTGGGACTAAACATAGATAGGAAACTGACTTGAAAGTCAAACATTATAGAAAGAGTCAGGAAAGCGGACCTAGCTTTTTATGCCTGTAAGAGAGCCTGGGGAATTAAACCTGGTTGCTTATTGGTTTTACAGTGTTGTCGTCAGACCCATTTTTCTCTATGCAAATGTTGTCGGGTGGTGTGCTATGCAAAAAAAAAAACCTATTCTAATTTATTTAATAAGGTACAGAGATCAGCGGAATTAGCAATATGTGGCGTCATGAACGCCATCCATGGCTTTGGATATCATATTACATCTGCCACCCCTAGATCTCTTCTGCAAATACTCGGCGGCCTGCTCCGCTTTAAGGCTCAAAGCGAGCTCACAATGGAGGACTGTGACACATGGACATTCAACCATTTTAGACTCCTATACGGATTTACCCAGTGACTGTGATTATCATCAGGAATTTCCTAATGAAAATCACTTCCAGACTGGAATGCATTGAAGAAGACCCAATACCCAACACACCCGTTAAGATTTACACGGACGGATCTAGAATGGACACCGGTGTAGGATCAGGGTTATATTGCGAAGAGCTTTCTATTAGTAAATCCTTTAAACTACCGGATCCCTGTAGTGATTTTCAAGCGGAAATAAACGCTATTCATGAAGACTTAAAATGGTTAAAAATAAATAGAATATCATCAACAGATATCTGCATTCTATCAGACAGCCAAGCTGCCCTACGAGCCGTGGATCCATTCCAAAAAACAGTGTCTTACGTTGTCGCCAATCTCTAAATGAGATATCCACGCAATATCGTATAATCCTATGCTGGGTTCCAGGCCACAGAGATATACCAGGGAACTGTAGGGCAGACCAACTTGCAAGAGAAGGTACCTGTATGCCAAACATAAGTAATTTTATGGAGGTACCTCTCGCAACTTGTATGCTTTTTTATTAAGGACGCACTAATCAGTTCTGCAAATCAAAGATGGAGTAGCTCTAACACCTGTGAAATTGCTAGGCAAACATGGCCAAGGCTAAACTTACGTCTGTCCAACAGTATTATAAAATTGAGTAGACTTCAAATCAGGACCTTAGTAGGGGCCCTCACAGGACATTGTCTCATAGGAAATCATGCAAGAAGATTAGGCGTTTGCACGCATGATTTCTGTCATAGCTGCAGAAATGAGGAGGAGTTGGAAACAATTCAACCCCTTTTTTGCACATGCCCAGCTCTAGCGAGAAGCAGGAACCGATATTTAAAATCCTACTTCTTAACGAACATAGATAATCTATACACTTTAGGTATCCACAACCTTTTACGCTTTGTGAAAACCCCAGGATGGTTCAATATGGAGAGGGAAATGTAACCCAGCGTCCGCGGCTCACAACGGACCCCTCTCGTGGTCTAAGTGGCATCGTTGTCTCTATGTGCGATGCGGCTGCCAAACCTAACCTAAAGTTGGTTGCTACGCTACTAGATGGTACTCCTGCCTGGCTGAAGAGGTGATCCGCGAACTATCTGAGGTGTCGGCATTCGTTAGTCATTTCTCGAGATCAAAGCTCAAAACAGAGGAGGATAAAGCAAGGTATGCCACAGGGACAACATCCTTGCTTTTCAACTTCTACATATCCTTTGCCGACGATTGTTCGATAATGACGTCGAGCAATGATATCGATGACTTGTGTTCCAAAGTGAACGTTTATCTCGCCAGCCGTTCTCACTTTTTCATTACCACGGCGACCCTCTTTACCACCTGGACGAAGGGGGGCACACTACCGCAACCAACAAATCTTGGGCGTCACCTTCAATAGTTTGCTTTCCTTGCGCACAACCGCAATTGTCACTAAGTTCCAAAATAGCAAAAGACAAAGATGTGTTGCTGGCAATGGACCGACCGGTTCTGAACTATGCTGCATCTGTCTGGTCGCCTGGCACCAGTGATACGTAGTCAAGATACTGCAATCAGTAAAGATTAAAAATTAAATTCTTACTTATCCAGAATCGAACCCGACATACTCTATGCTCGTATATGTCCGGCATCTTAAGGTACTCCGCACGACATAAACCACCAAATTCACGTGCTCCTTTAAGCCTTCTCATCTATGACCCCTCTTCCTATGGACGTCAAAACAGCAAGCTTCTTGAGCGTATCGTTAGATGAGATTGAAGACGACGGCCGATGATAGCAACAACACCAAAGACAAAAACAAGCTATAACTCTCATTTTCTATGAATTTGTTTTAACGATAAAATTAACAGCCAACATAAAATGAATGTTATCAAAATGTTCGCGGGTATAGTAAATGGTGTTTTTAATGCAAAACAAAAATATTGTTGGAATGAATTCTTTTACTATGATCTGGTAGATCGAACCATGGTATTTATTTTTATACTGAATACATGGATACATGGCCCATTCGATAAGTCCAATTTTTGACTACTTTTTCAAATAAACCAATCAGCAAAGATGCAATCATTTGGTTTCGATTCTTGCACGAGCTGTGTTTAAACACACATAAAAACAATGAAAAAAACACAAAAAAATACATTCTGTCAAAAAATATCGGGAATTGTTCGTTTAAAAAGTCCGCGTTACACATACCCTATGATCAAAAAGTGCCGGGAATGTTTAATTTAAACGAACCACTCACGTGGGAACCGGTCCATATTTTTTTCTTATGTTGCCGCGCCGGACAGTCAATAAAGAATATTATTTATCCGTTTTGAAGCTTTTGGGAGATGCTGTACGTCGCAAACGGCCGGAAATGTGGGCAAACATTCTTGCATTTTGCATGATGATAATGCGCCATCGCACCGAGCCCAAAATGTGCTGGATTATTTTACCAAACACCAAGTAAATAACATCGTGCAAGCACCGTATTCACCTGATATAGCCCCGTGCGACTTCCTTTTATTTCCCAAGTTAAAGTTACCACTTCGTGGGAGGAGATTTCAGTCGATAGAGGAGATCAAAGAGAATATGACGAAGGAGCTGAAGACCATCCCTTCGTCGGCCTACCAGGGGTGCATGAAGGACTGGGTTAAACGTTAGCACAGTGTTGCTTCAGACGGGTAATATTTTAAAGGAGATAAAATAAATTTGCCTGAAATTTAACTGTGTTTTGTTTTATTTAAACATTCCCGGTACTTTCTGATCACAGGGTATATATAAATTTTTTTTGCTGGAATGTTGGTACAACTGTCCTCTATTGTGTCGCAGAGTTTGAGCGAGATCTGTCAATTAGCTTGTTTTTGGCATTTAATTATATCAGTCAACCGCAGATGTCCACTGCGATTTTCACTATCGATCAAAAAATGTGTCTTAAATTATGTGTTTTGAATTGGATTTCGTGTGCCGAATCATTGAAAATGTTGCAGAAAGCCTATGTTTGTGATGTATCAAAAACATGGGTCGACGAGTGGTCGCTTTTGTAGATTTGCCCCAATCTGGTCGCCCATCAACGTCGACAAAGTCAAGGAAATGGTGCTGGAAAACCATCATTTAAGTTTGAGGGAGGTAGCTCGTGACCTTAGCGTTTCTCACGAACCAATTCGCAACATTTTACACCATCAATTGGGCATGAGACGCGTGACTGCTCGACTCGTTCCAAGGAAGTTGAAATTCTTTCAAAAAATTCATCGGAAGTAGATGGCTGAAGACATGCTTGAACAAGTGTATTCAGACCCAACGTTTTTCCAGCGCATCATAACAGGTGACAAGATGTGGGTATATGAGTTTGACATGCAAACCAGTCAACAGTCGGCTGAATGGCGCTATCCACATGAGACGAAACCCAAAAAACCACGTCAAAGTCGGTCAAAGGTGAGAGTCCTGCTACTCGTTCTCTTTGATTATCGTGGTGTTGTGCACTCGGAATTTGTTCCAAATGGTTTTACGGTAAATAAAGAATATTATTTGGAAGTTATGCGACGTTTGAAAGAGAATGTGCGTAGGGAACGGCCCACAATATAGGCCCAAGCCTTTCATCCTGAGTTGGAATCTTACGTCCCAGGCATTGACACTGAAATTGTTGGACAGTGTTATTTAATACTCAATTGAGTCAACATGTGTTGTACAAGCGCAAAACTGCGTAATGCATAAAAATGCAAAAATAATAAGAAATAAAAAGATCTCAGAGGAGTAATTGAGCAAATAAAGGGAAAAATTGATTAATAAAAATTTGTAAAGCTCAATTAAATAATGAATTGACTACATACACACATACACACCCACGTACATGTATTTAATAATTTCAGCATTCGAATTCTCATATTGCCACCCCCACTTTTTGTGCGGTAAATGACGCCCACAACAAATTGCAAATTGACAAATAAATTTCGAGCTTAGAAATTAATGAAAAAGGAGGTCAACAAATGTGCAAAATCACTCTAAAAATTAAGCAAGGGAAAACTTACGATGAGTAAAAAATAACGTAAATAAACGTAATAAAAATTAAACTGCAGAATGTAGAAAACACAAACTCACTTAGAAAATGGCAAATAAAAAAGTAGCCGGTGCACCAAATTTGAGTATTTTACGGCACAAGCAGTAGCTCAAAAATTTTATTGTCGAACACCAAGCCGTTCAAATTCTCTTCTGGTACTCATACACACATTTAACATATACTTTTGGCATACTTAAATAGGTGTATACATTAGGGCGGGTCGATTTAAAAATCGCTCATTGCTCTGTGAAAATCGTATTCTAGGGATCAAAATAAGAAAATTTGCCGAAGGAACCATACCTCTAAAACGAATTCTGATGTCCCCCAATTGGCTATCCATTGATATATGTTTTAACTTTTTTCTCTGACTATAAATACTAAAAAAAGGGCACGACAAAATTTTGCTCTCCGTATTAATATATAGATACAGTGATGAAAGTCTACATAAACCTCCTTTTGCCTTTGGTATGGAAGTCTGAAAACTTTATTGAAAAATTATACAATTTTATTTGATTCCTTTTTCAATCACAATAAATTGAAAAAAAAAGTCCATTCTTTAACATAAAATAACAAAGATATGGGGGAAAACACAGAAGCAGTACTGACAGAAGTCTACATAGAGAACGTGTGTTGTGTGTTCCGAAGAATTCAGTATCAACTGCCAAGCATGAGGGCGGCAATGTGATGGTTTGGGGAGCTGTTGCGACATCTGGAATTAGAAGAATAGCATTTATTGAGGGTAATATGGATCGTTATAAATGTAAACCTTTACTGGAACATAATTTTGAGCTTGGTTCAGGTTGGATCTTTAAACAAGATAACGATCCAAAACACATGGTACACATTATCAAGGATTGACGGCTTTACTATGCACCAGGAGAGATATTTAAATATTATTGAACAAACATGAGCCGAAAAGTCCCGAGCCTAAGAAAGAAAACATGTGTTAGCTTTATTCATCAATGTAATTTCCATCAAGTACAGCGCAATTATTCCAGCGCCACTCTAACATTTCAATACCACTTTTGTAGAACGATTTACTTCAATACTTATGCAATATAAAAACAAACACGTTCTCTTGATCTCTTTACGATGTCAGTTAACTCACGCAACTGCACTTTTCGATCATTCAAAACTATTTTGTGGATTTTTTTTATAAGGTTAGTACTCACTGAAAAATAGGCGTATGCGATAAAGTTATTGTTATATATATGTTAGGCCCGGGACTTTTCAGCCCATGTGTTATGGGGAAAATTTTAAACGCAAAATTGGAAAAATTCAGGTTCCAAGCGCTGTATACGCAAAGAGCGCACGATAGAAGCTTGAAACAATATAACATCTGTAGAGCTAGCAAATGGACCAAATAAATACTAAAAAAAATCAATATCTGGCATTGATCAACATTTTTTTTGCGTGTTTCTCCCATAATTTTGTTATTTTATGCTAAAGAATGGATTTTTTTCTGCTTATTGCGATTATAAAACGGGTTCAAAAAAACTGTATCCACACATTTTTTTTGACTTCAAACCAACGAAAATAGGGGGTGTAGTGCGTGTAGACTTTTGTCCATCACTGTAAATATTATATTAATATTATATAATATATTATATCAAATTTAAGAACAAAAAAATTTAATGTAACAAAATTTGCTAATTTTATTCTAGCTAAAAAGTGCGGGACAAAGAGGGTTGGGGCATCATCCTTAAATACTTCGCAACAGTTGTATGTGGTATGTATGAATGTACATACATATGTTTACTTCTTCCCTCACATAACTGATACACATAAATCAATTGGCATTACAATTGTAAGATAAGATAACAGTCGCACCAAGGGAAATATACCGACTTATGATACTACGCTTCGTAAAGCAGTGAATAACATTGCATTTATAATAGCGAGTAACGAGTAAATACCGTAGACATAAAACAATGCATGTATGTATGTATATTTGTATAATTGCAATGGGAATGAAGCTCAATGAATATCAGAATGTTAGTAGTTTATAAGAACGAGGTAACGGCAGATAAGTTGGAAGAGTAATAATAAAACTAGTTTAAATGCAAAATTAACAACAACAATGTAATAACAATGCGCAAAGTGGCACAACTGAGCTTCAGCTTATTTCTTTATTTTGAACGAAATTTTAAACAAAAACAAAGAGAATTTTAAAACCGGTACGGTACATTGAACTGAACATCCGATTTGATTTTTCCTATATATTTGGTTCGATTTTGACATTCTGTTTCGAGTTTTCAATATGGCCATATGAGAACTATGCCTTCGAATCGGGTAGCAAACGAGAGCAGAACTTTGGTCTCAGCATTGTTAATCGGCGCGCGATTTATGTATGTAACGGTACAGAATATCGAAAACTGTCCACTCCTTCTCATCAAAACTGTACATAAGGCTTCAGTTCTGAAAGTGTTTTGCGGTATGGCTTTGACTGACCTCTTAAAGAAGTGTTTCGTTGTGATTTATTTTAGGAACCTCTTTCATTTAGGTGGGCTTCCCAACCTAGGCGTCTATGCCATGGCAACAAAGTTATGACAGGTTTTATTTATATTATTTCCAATTCGGATAGAACATCCTCTTGCCTGGTATTGCTTGTAAGCAAACAAATTGTTGTCAAATGATTAGAAAATAAACACTAAGTCATCAACCCGGCGCAGAAAATAAAAATGAATCTAAATATTTTCCCGCCCTAAAAATAACCTCCGTAATTCTGAGAATGCATTCTAATTTTGACAGGAGGTACCCGTCAGTCCGTTACCCGCTATCCGCTGCAATTCTGTTTAGCACATAATGTACAAAGGGTTGGGGATTATCAATATTCATTGACTACTGCTTGGTATCGATTGAGCGTGGATCGACTACGACTGCGCACAACAAAAGACAGTGGACTTGCTGTGTAACAGGAAGATAGTCAGATGTTAAGACGTGACTGTAAAATAGTAAAAAACGTAAATAGGGTGTGTAAGCAACAAATCGAAAGAATAGAAGAAAAAGAAAATTCATATAAAAATAATAAGACGAAAAAAGAGAAAGAAGAAATAAATAAAGAAATGAAATAAACAGCCAGAAAAATTTAAAAAAAGTTAAAGCATTGCAAAAAGTTAAGTACATTAGACAAAGATAGTTTTATATATGTAGGTACATATTGAGTAGTACTAAACGAAAAAAGAAAAGAAACACTTGCAACACAAGTGTGCCTACCAGGCGTATACCTACCAAGTGTATGCTTTCCTTAGTCCAAATCAAAACGTTGCACGTTGTAAATTGTTGACTGAGTATTAAAACAAAAGCAACAGACACACACAACTATTAGTAGTGCGAATGTAGTAGGACAATTAATTCTTGAACGAAGTCTGTTTCTGCAAGTGGGCATTATATAATATAATTCTTTTTAGTGCCGCTTCGATCATTGATATAGCATATTTAAATTAACCGATTTAATCAAAATTTGCGCACTACTATATTGTAAGCTGTTGCATCATGCCGAACACAATAGATATTATTTAAATAAAAATTATAAAGAATATTAAAAAAAAAATTAATTCGTCAAATTTCATTCCAAAATGTTGCTCTGCCTACAAAAATGTAAATAATAAATATTTTTCAAAATTATAGAAAATAACTACTAATAGCAACAAAAATATTCAACAAACAGTTCTGGACAGTGGACGTTAATGCGTAATGCCATATTGAAAAGTAAAAGAAACATGGCTGGGCAAAATACGATTAGAAACGTTTGTTTATGCGAGCAACATCATGGTCTTAGACAAGCTTAGACAAAGAAATTCGACATAATTTCCCCGTTTTAGCAAATTAACCTTGAATCCCGATCGATCCCGGGTTCCTCAGATAGAGGATCTCAAATTGGAAATTCGGCAAATGGTAATTCAACATAAGAGGACAAAATGGGTGAAACATCTGAGGACTTGTAACTACAGCTTTTGTTTGAGTACCATTCCACTCAACTAATATTATTCAGTATTCAACTCTCTCGCCGAAGAGGTGGTCCGCAAATTGCCTATGTAGTCGTAAGTATATTTCAGAGATCAAAATCCAAGCATAGGAGGAATAAGCAAGGGTCCCGCAGGTAGTGTCTTTTCACCTTTATTTTTCAACTTTGCAGCGGTTTTATTATAGGTTTCCATATGCATTATTTCTATAACTTGGCATTTTGTTGAAAAGACGTCAGATCTATCTAATATTATAAATTGTTTTATTAATATGTATCCTGCTGTCTCAAATATACGGAAATTATTTTGAATGAATTTTCATGACTACACTTGTGCTTACTGAAGTTTTAGTCATTGTTTGCATTTTATAATAATACTAGCTTTAACCCGCGGCCCCGCTCACGTAGGAGTAGTTTTGAGGGATTTAGGATATGTATGTATATAAAATAAATACAACAATAATTTCATAATTTTTTTTTAATAACCATAATATTACAATACCCGGCATCCGTTGCTATGCCTCGTTGAATAAAATCAAAGCAATCAATCAGAAAAATGTCAAGCACAATTATTTTTATTAATTTTCTATCTCAAACCGTTTTTGAACTTTGCATTTGGGTCATAGTTGAACAGCTTATGCGGATTATGAAGTCTAGAGTCAGCCATAAATAGTGGGAAATAGGAAAAACTAAGATTTTTTGGATTAAATTTAAGCAAATATTCGATTATTAGTGACAAATGAGAGTGGTGGCGCGGCCTGGGGGCTGTGGGAAGGGAGTTCCATCATAAAAACATGCCTACAACCTTCATTGGGTGAAAATATGAATGTAGGTATAAAAATTTTTACGTCATTTGGTGTTGTCGTTTCGTAGTGATGTGCGGACAACGTACAGACATTATTCACCTTTATGGTATAGATACTTGAACCAGAATCCTTTGAATTAAAAATGCAGAAAATATGCCATCATAGACTTATTTTAAATTAGTCCGACTGACAACATATCAATGTTATAGTCGTACGTTCTACTAGTTATAAGTTGTACAGGGTGGGCCATATAGCGTTTGCTTTTTGAACCACCTATTTTTTTGAGAATGGTAACCCAAATTACATGTCAAATGTGTTCATAATTTACTTAAAGGTTTGACATTTACGAAATGGGACGCTATACGATTGAACAAAATTGGGAAATATTGAAAACCTATTTCCAAAGTGGTGAGTCTTCTTCTTCTTTTCTGATTTTCACATCGGTGGCTACGTCAATAAGCAAAATTATCGGATTTAAAAAATAAAAATAAATAATTGGTGCGTACTCTTCTCCTCCTCCTATTTGTGGTGTGCGTCTTGATGTTGTTCCACAAATGGAGGGACCTACAGTTTCAAGCCGACTCCGAACGGCAGATATTTTTATGAGGAGCTTTTTCATGGCAGAAATACACTCGGAGGTTTGCCCTTGTCTACCGAGGGGCGACCGCTATTAGAAAAATGTTTTTATTAATTTTGCTTTCACCGAGATTCGAACCAACGACCTCTCTGTGAATTCCGAATGGTAATCACGCACCAACCCATTCGCCTACGGCGGCCGCCGTCGGATTTGGGGCTCAGAAAATCCACACGTTACTATAGAGAATCAAATGCATCCACAACGAGTCACTGTTTGGTGCGGTTTTTGGTCTGGCGGCATCATCGGGCCATTTTTTTTTTTCGAAAATGAGCGAGGAGCCACGGTTACAGTAAATGGCGAGCGTTACCGTGACATGCTCAACGAGTTGTTTCCAAAAATTGAAGAGGATGACATGGACGACATTTGGTTTCAACAGGACGGTGCAAGTTGTCACACTGTCACACAAACTTTTGAAGTAACATGATGAGCACTGTAGATCTAGACGAGAACGACGCGGAACCGTGTTCAAAAAATTTTTAACACCCTCAAATTTTTTATTTATCGTTAAAACCCCCATTTTGGGTGTTTTCCGACACTTAAAAATGTGTAGCTCGTCTGCATTTTATCCGATGTCCAATCTATAAACAGTTTTGTTGAGCTAAATGTTAGCCCTTCAGACGTATGTCTTCTATTTTTCACGCTAAGCAAAAATAACCACTGATTTTTCAACACAAAACTTAAATTGTAGTCAAGTTTTCCAATTTTTTGCGAGTTTAACGAGATGTTGTCGATAATATTGAAGTGAAAGGTTTATTTATTAGTGGGAAGCTTTATAGCTGTGTCTATTTTGAATGTAAAAAGCAGTTAATTTCAATAATCGATCAAAATGTGTCGAAGTAACGGATTTTTGGAAAACAAAAACAAATTTTCTGACTTACCCGGACGTAGCATTATCTTTTTTTTTTTTTTTTTTTGGGTAGGAGGTTAAAATCAAAATGTCAGAAACATCATCAAAGGCGCCGTCGCCTTTGGTATGTGGGGCATGCTCCCACTAACACTATAACATTCCTCCTCCTCGGCTGATTTCCACCCTGGGACCGCTGTAAACATTTCATCAAGGTGGAGCCGCGTTTATGTCTATTGACACAACCAGGTACCTGCGTCCAGGTCCTTCTCTTGTGGACGTATGGAGATCTTACGTCAACGATGATATCCACTCCCCCCCCACTGTTTTCATACGTGGTTCTGGAGGAAATGGAACATCGGAAAATTTGCGATAGCGCAGTTTTTACGAACTATCGTCTTGTCTTCTGTCTGATATTATTGTGAGTGATTCACTCAAGTGTCTGTGCTTGTCGTCATTCTGTCCGGAAACAGTTCATCTCCATTTCGTAATTGCAACTGTAGTTGCTGTTGCTGGGTCTTGCGCTCTCATTCGTTGAATTGGAGTCGTAGCATAATTTTTCCAGCAAACGCTCGAACCGCCACCCATTTGGCACTGGATGAGCACATGTCCTGTACGACGTCATTAGGACTAGCTGAGTGTCCCAAAACCCTTTCAAGTATTGCACGTTTTCGTGCGAAGCGATCACAATGAAAAGCCACGTGTTCCGCGCTTTCGATTGCATTAGGACAGCTTGGACAGAGTGGGCTTTCTGCCAGCTGAAAGCGGTGGAGATATTCCATAAAGCAGCCATGACCGGTGAGTATCTGCGTAAGGAAATAATCAGTTTCACCATGCTTTATTTTTACCCACTGCTCGAGATGTGGTATTAACTTGTACGTCCAGCGCCCTTTAAGTGACTCTTCCCATCTTCTTTGCCACTCATACATAGATCGCTCTCGTTCGATGGCTTTTTCTGTTGCCGTTGGTTTAGCTCCTTGCTCGCTATAGAGGCGGCGAAACTCTCTTGTGTGAATATCAACTGGCAATTTCCCGGCTACAACACATATTGCATCGTCTGATACCGTTCTATATGCACATGAAACCCGTAATGCACTCCGCCTGTGTGTGCGCACCACTTCACGCATGTGAATGTTCTTTGCTTCTTTGGACGTAGTATTACCTAACTAAACCTCACACATAATACTAATACAAAAACCATGGGTATGTCACAAGCGTATCTGTGGTCTAGGTGCTATGTCGTGGGAATAAATACTTCAGTGTGAAGGAAATGTTAGACCGCGAGCATGTAGTTATTATCATGCCGAGGTTGATCGAACATATAATGTTAAAAGAGTTGTGCTCCAGAGATATCGTTGTTGCAGTGTCGAAGCTATCATAGTTTCGGCCTACCTACCCTACGACTCCCGCGATCAAGTGCAGGCATTATTTAACGACTTTGTTTGCTAATATTGTAGTATATTTTGTTAGATTCATTTCTAAGCTTTTTTGATATTATACTTATTACTTTTTTGATATTATACTACTTTGAATCAACACACACTCCTAAATCCTTAATCTCGTCGACCGATTGAAGACTGGTTTTGAAAACATGGAACTTACGAAACGTTACTTTATGTCATTTTTGAAGTTAAGGAAAATACTATGCGTTACGCACTAATTATAAAGCTTATTGAGTTCTGCCTGTAAAACAATTGAGTCATAAAGACAACTAACCTCAGAGTAAATTTTCAAGTCATCGGCATGAAGAAATCTCGTTGGTTTCGATGAAATACCAAAGCAAAATTACCGAGATACCACCCAGATGAGTCAGAAAGAGTTTCTATTTTTTCTTAAAGATAAATAAAATGAAGCGTACTTTACTAAACCAAAAGAACGTCAGCTTGAACATAAAAGACGGAGTATCGGAGTAAAAAAAAAAAAAAATCCAGAACAGTGATAGAATTGTCTTGGAAAAGTTTTCAATATGATGAGTAAGCCCGTCACCGTTCCACGAAAAGCACCCTCCACCATTGAGTCTCCCCGGTGCTTTATGATTGGTGAGACGAACTTGGGATCGAATGCTGCACGTTTTGGCCGCCGCACGCACTTCCTTCCATCTGGACCAACTCTATTTATTTTCCTTTGATCGCTGAATAAAATATAACTCCACTGATTTTGGCCCAGGATAAGTGCTCTCGAGCAAACTTAATTCGGCGTTGTCGATGCGATGCTGTTGCCAATGGCTTCCTCCGTGCAAGACGACCATGAAACCCTGCTTTTGCCAATCAAAGCGCAACTGTTTTTTCCGTATTGGCTTTTCGAATAAAAACAAAAATGTCTCTTCCTTCAGCAGCACTCTCCCTCGAAACCTGTCTTAGTCTTTCGCGCTTTCTTTTTTCTAGCAACTTAATATATACCAGCCCAGAAAAATATTTTAAAGCATTGGAAATGATCTTTTTTGAAACTTTTAATTGTGGCTTTTCGAAAAGCTGGAGTGCAATTTTTCCTTTTCAACATTATTGAAACTTTTCAACTTTAGTAAGATGCTGTAGGAATACTCCAGATAATTTATATTTTAGTTGGGGCGTTTTCCAAAACGCCTGTTGTTTTGTGCTCGAACAAAGTATCAAGTTCCTAAACGCAACCCTGTAATCTTTGACTATGTATCGTGTTCCTTAAAGTATCGTTGATGTTTTCGATACTCCCCCCTCCATGAGAAATATGTAAATGAACGAATTTCAATGAATGTACCGTGAAAAGTACCGTTACGGCACCTCACTCGATAAGACATGCACATACATATGGTTATAAACGCATCGTTCTCAAGTATTATTTATTTATATTATTTATTGTCTGTATGTATTTATATGTTTCACAACCATAAATGGCCCTTCCTACCCGAGATTTTCTTTAGGATATTTTTCTTAGTTTAGAAATATAGTAAATATTTTTATGAGTAACATACGACATAACATAAGTGAAATGTATAATAAAATTATTTTTTTAGAAAACACCAGTTAAACAAATGTCTCGGCATAGCTCTTTGCTTTGACAGGAATTTGCAGCTCATTCAGTGAATTGATTGATTTTAAGTTCCCAGCTATTACATAAATACGTATGTATAAGAATATACATTTTGGCGCGTCTTTCCGTTTATCGAAATAAGCTAAACGGTGATCACGCTAAACTGCTTTATTTCTATCGGGGAAACAAGAAAGAGAATACCAATTGATACATGAATAGGAATAGGAAATGTAAGGAAGATTGTTATATGCAGGTATGAGTGGAATTTACCGCGGCTCTGCTTCTTCAATCCAATCCAAGCCTCTACCCCTACCTGGAATTTTATTTTCAATATGGATTTTTTTAAAATTCGCTGCACGTTTTTTATTTTCTTTTCTTTTGTGATGTTAGTTATGCGAGCGATGTTATTGTTTCTTCCTTTTTAATATTTTTACTTTCCTTTGTTTACGTGTTGTAATCATTTACGTTGTCTGGCTTTGAAGCCATATACATATGTTTGTATGTACCCACGTACATTCAACTTCAATAAAGTCACACATCTTTGCTGTTCCTCTTCCACCTTACGAACATACCATCTCATATACACATGCGTAACATACATATGCATGCATGCGGGTATGCACACTCACATTCTGTATATTTTGCACTTTATTATTTTTTGCTCATTATCTATTTAACGACAAGCTGGTATTAACCAGTTAGTTTAGAGGCATTCGCCAACAACTCCATCGCCGCAATCATGGCGACGAATCTGCGAACCCAATTGACGAAAAAGTGAAAATCAAACCAGATAGGAAACAAAAATCAAATTAATAAAAACAAATTAATGGAAACAACATTTTTGCAGAAGCAAGAAACGAGAAGAGAAAAATTAGAAAACAGATAATTACAAATTTCGCAACAAAATAATAAATACTTAAACAATCTTAATATTGGTGCAAATTTAACATTGTTGCACTGTATTCAAGAGAACGACTAAAACAGAAGCTGCCGCTAGTTCCTCTGCACAAAAATTCATATTTTATTGCGATTTCAACGCATTCGTTTTTAGTCTGGTGAATGTTGTTCGTGAATTTTGATACAGAAAAGGGCCGGGTGTTACACTTTCTTTTTACTCACTGTTATTGTTATTATTTTATTATTAATAATATTATATTAACATTATTATAACATTTGTTCTTCTTGTCGGTTAAGTTGTTGCTGGTGTTGGTGAGGGTGTTGTAGCAGCATAAAAATGTATACTTATACGGGGAATTGGAATGACAGCCCTTGGCTGGATATAAATCCGGGTCGGTCCGGTAACGTAGAACCAACTGTCGTGGGAGCGTCTCTTTATACATTCTCCGCCCATTATGTTAATAAAAATCTGCGAAACAAGCCAAAACAACGCGACCATGGACTGTCACTTCAGAGCTTCAGAGGAATTTGGGTGATACTGCTTGATATTTGCATTAAACATACTTGTACAGCGTCTGACAAAACGTTTGCAACTGAAACAAGATAACAACTGTCATGACCTTTTAATTTAATTTTATTTTAAACAGTGAAAGTTTATTAATATAATATATGCATATACTTATACAAACGAGTAATTGGCGCATACACACTTTTTTGGACAAGAACCGTATAATTACATCGGTTTACTTACAAGAAAACTGAGATTGTATTGTTACTTCGTTGCCGTCTAAACAACGACTGATTGGACGAGTGTGTGAATATTTTTGAAACGAGGGGCAGAATTCTGCGCTTAATCCGAGGTGACGGTTACTCTAACAATTTTTCTTCGGAGGGCCAAACCTGGTAATCTATCATCCTTGCTCTCACCTATTGATCAGCTCTTTAAAAATATAGATAACAAGAATCAATTAAAAGCGAAAAAATAACATTTCAAGAATGAAAGCGTGGAATTAAAATACACGAACAATATATGGAAGTTTTGTAGGATATGATAGCGCATCTTTTTAGGGCAATGAACATTGAAAGATGGACGATTTGACAATTTGAGCCCGATGCCTTTCAAATATAGGTTGGGAAAGTGCTTACTAGGTTACTCTAAAAATACATAAGTTACCAACAAGAGCTCATTTAGCAATATGTAATTAATCACAGATTCCGGATGGCAGATGATTTTTATGAGGGCTTTTTTATGGTAGAAATACACTCGGAGGTTTGCCATTGGCCACCGAAGAGCGACCGCTATTACATACAACATTTCCTATCGTTTGATGTTTCAGGCCCGGGGTTTTAAATCCTTGCACTTCCAAATGGTAGTCACGCAGCAAGCTACTCGGCTACGGCAGCTGCCGTCGATATAATAATAATTAGATTAAATAAGTGCAGGTAGTTTGTTAAGTATTTATGAATGTAAGAATATTCTTGACTGGATGGTCAAAACTCCAAACTTACGTGGGCAAGGCATTTTACAGTAAACCGCCGTGAGTATGTTCAAAGTTTGTTTTTAGTCAACCAAATTCATGACGAATTCGCTTCTTCTATGAAAGAATTCAAGGTCATAATGCTTAGGTAACATAATAGTGCGATACTTCGAGATAAGTTTTGAACTTAAAAATTAATTCACAAAATATAATTCTGGCATTAAGTTAAACCATTTTTTTAATATCATACTTCCGTTTATACTATATATTTCTTTATAATTTAACTAAAAAAGGACTATTTTAATCAAAAAGTTATTAATATTTCCATTTTCTTCATCCTTTTTAAATGCGACCTTTCGTAAGGAAGTGTCAGAATTCTAATGTCATAAGTGAGCAAACCTTTAATAATTGAATCATGGCATATACTTAAGTTTTTTTTAATTCAGGCAGCCTTTATCCAGTCATTCAAAAATTTGAAAGATAAGTATTTAAGAGAAGCAGACCGCAAGGAATATTTTCTTATTCTATTAAGCCTAAATAAGTAAAATAATTCCAAACGCTATATAAAGATAACAGGTTTTAATTGTGAGGACCTTATAGCGGTGTATTGCGTTTTCTGATAAGAGAATTACAAAGAAATTCAACAAGTTTTACGTGCATATTTTTTCGGTGGAATGTTTAATGCAAATAATAAACAAATGCGCGATGAAATCTTTCAGTTGAAATTAAATGGGCAATGAGAAAGCAAAATCTTCTAAAGGTGTTTTCTTTTCCCACAATAGTGTTGCATTAGTTCTTTTCTCAGGATTATAACCTGACCAGTCGAGTGTGTGGTACTAGGCCGTTCAATAACTTTGCGGTTCGATAAGAGAGGGCGTTGCTAGTAGCCTAAATTTTTTTTGTTATAATGTGAATATGTGAAGTTTCATTTTAATCTGTCAATTCAGTATTTGTTGTTTTATCAAGTATCGTATAATGACTGAATTTTTATTTTACAAGGTTCAAAAGCAAAGGAAGTTTATGATGTATAAGGACTTTTCGTCATCAATAACTACAGTAGAAGGATGGGTTGCTGAATTTAAACCTCGTCGTACAAGCCTTGAAAATGATCCACGTCAAGGACATCCAAAAACACCAACAACATCAGAAATTACAGAAAAAATACCGGATATTGTTTTGGAAAATCGTCGAGTGACTGAAAGAGATTCAGTGAAGCCCTTGGCATCTCATTAGGCAGTGTAAGCAATATTTTGACTGAAGTATTGGGTTTCAGAAAACTGAGCGCACAATGGGTGCCGCATTCGCTAACAATGGATCACACTCGAATGTGACTTTTTCAGTAGCGTTTAGATCGTTTTCGAAAGGATAAAGTGGATTTTGTGCATCGAGTTTGGAAAAAAAAAATATTTTTCATCAGGACAATGCACACGAGCGTTTTCACAATGGCTAAAATCCCTGAATTCAATTTCGGATTATTGGATTTGGCCTCAAGCAACTTCCATCTGTTTCCAGACCTAAAAAAAAATCATGCGTGGAAAGTGTTTTTCATGAAATGATGAGGTCATAACAGCTGTGGAAGCTTATTTCGCAGCCCTTCCAGATTCTCACTTCAGAGATGGAGTTCATAAATTTGAATCTCGTTAGAACACATGTGCAAAACTTATTGAACAACCTAGTATTTTCGATAATGTAGAAAAAATGAGGCTGAGCGCCTAAATAAAACAAATAAAATTAAGTAAATAAACAAAAAAAATTAAGTAAATCGTTCTATTTAAATATATTTAATTTTAACTTATACCAAATATTCTTACAAATCATGAAGAATCGCGAAATATCTGGCAACAATACCGAACGAAAGAGGAACCAAAAAACGTAGTTATTATGAAGTGCGAACATATAATAGTCACAAAAAGTGTCTGAAGACAATTCAAAATACGTATTAGCTATCAAAAAATGGAAAATTTGTCTGTATTCCTTAGGCATTCAGACAGTTATATAGATAATTCACTTCTAAGCAACCGCCGGTGATGTAATTTCGTACAAATTACTGGTTCTGATTTCGATTTGTCTGGGTATACATTTGAGGAAGTGTAGAGTAAAACACATTTTTGGCAGTTGGCAATTCAGCTGTCCATCAGTAAAAAAAAAAAACACCAGTCTAACGGTTAGACGCGATAGAAGTGAAACCTTCCGTAAAACAAACTGAGAGAGAATAAGACGCAGCATTAGGAGCAAGATAATTATAGGTTCATTATAATATTGCTATAAAGTTCATATTTTATTTTCTTCATTTTATTATTATTCATCCTCAATGTTTTCAATTTCAACAAATGATACGAGTGGCTTATGATAGCTAAAATATGATACAAATGCTTTGGTTTCGATGTTGTCAACATGTCTTTGAAATACCGCGTCAATGGTTGTTTTTGATCGTGTTGTCGATTCAGTGCGATTGTTACACATTTTTAAATTGAATGTTGTATTGAGAACGTCAATTAAAGGAACCGCTGTGTCCAAATCTAAAATCGCCACTTAAAATCATTGGAACTTTATTGTAATCTTTTCTAAGTATCCGCGATACTTCTGGTGTATACTTTATTAAATTTTCATGAATGAATTCCGTGATGCTATTTATTGATTTTTTTTTTCTGTCGATATTCACGACACTTTTCTGCATTATTTTTCGGCATAATTGCGGTAAATATTTAAAAATGAAAATATTTACGAATATAAAAATACACACGCGGTTGCTATTATGAGCGTCCCCAGCAAAACCTGCGTGACCGAAACTCTAACACAATTACATTTTTTTGAATGTTACAAACACATATGCACGCAGGTTTTGCTGGGGCGTGACCAAAACTCTAACACAATTACACATATGCACTCGTATTTGTTTGAAAATCGACTTGTTTTTTTGGTTCTCCGTCACCTTTGGAAAATGTGTAAACAGTAAGCAAACTTTATTCATATATTTTTCTTCATTTTTGCATCAGTAAAATTAAACAAACGCCGTAGCCGAATGGGTTGGTGCGTGACTACTATTCAGAATTCACAGAGAGAACGTCAGTTCGAATCTCGGTGAAAACACCAAAATTAAGGAAAACTATTTTTCTAATAGCGCTCACCCCTCAGCAGGCAATGGCAAAACACCGAGTGTATTTCTGCCATGAAAAAAAGCTCCTCATAAACATATCATAAAATAAAATAAAATAACTGTATAAAAAAAATTTTTTTCTTGTGATTCGAACCAAGGATTTTGGATCGGAAGCTCACATTGCTAGCCGCTCGGCTATCGCGCCATGCTGTCGGCGCTGGCCTAAAAGTTATTTAGTTCGTCGCTACGTGTATATGTAATATTCGTAGCCAAGAGTGTCGCTTTTTTCGTTTCACTTTTTCTCAAATCACTCCCAACGATTCTAAAGAAGTTTTCACTTCAAAAAGTTGTTTGATGGATGCGTAGTTTTCGTCTGGCATTCGTTGAAAAATTGAAAATCAAAAGGAACATTTTCGTCATATTTTGCTTTTCTATTTCCGCAAAGGGAAAACAGCATCGCAAGTTCATAAAAAGTTATGTGCTGTTTATGGTGACGAAGCCTCAAAACAACGGCAGTGTCAAAATTGGTTTGCAAAATTTCGTTCTGGTGATTTTTCACTCAAAGATGAAAAACGCTCTGGTCGTCCACTTCAAGTTGATGACGCCCTAATCAAAGTAATAATCGATTCTGATCGTCACAGTACAACTCGTGAGATTGCAGAGAAGCTTCATGTATCACATACATGTATTGAAAATTACTTAAAACAACTTGGCTATGTTCAAAAACTTAATACATGCGTACCTCACGAACTGAAAGAAACGCATTTAACGCAACGCAGTAACAACTGCGGTTTGCTAAAGAAACGTAATGAAAATGATCCATTTTTAAAACGACTGATAACTTTTGATGAAAAATTGGTTTTTACAACAATATCAAGCGGAAAAGATCGTGGAGCAGGCCCGGTGAACCAACTCAAACAACATCAAAAGCTGGTATTCATCAAAAGAAGGTTTTTTATCAGTTTGATGGGATTACAAAGGAATTGTCTACTTTGAACTCTTATCACCCAACCGAACGATCAATTCTGATGTCTATATTGAACAACTAACGAGATTAAACAATACAGTTGAAGAAAAGCGGCCCGAATTGACTAATCGAAAAAGCATTGTATTCCATCATGACAATGCAAGGCCACACACATCTTTGGACACTCGGCAAAAATTATTGGAGCTTGGTTGGGATGTTTTGCCACATCCACCATATAGTCCTGACCTTGCCTCATCTGATTACTTTTTGTTTCAATCTTTACAAAACTCCTTGAATGGTAAAAATTTCAATAATGATGATGATGTCAAATCCTATCTGATTCAGTTATTTGCTAATAAAAACCAGAAGTTTTATGAAAGTGGGATTATGATGCTGCCTGAAACATGGCAAAAGATATTTGATCAAAATGGGCAATACATTACCGAATAAAGTTATTTAGTTCCATGAAAAGATTTTCTAAAACAAAATCCGCAATTACTTAGTTGCCAACCCAATACAATTTAATTTATGAGTTTTTTGTTAAGAGAAAATCTTTTGTTAAAAGAACTTCTTTCTTTCTAGGTATATTTGAGGTTATGTAATATCATATTAGGTACACTTTTTGTAAAAATGTCGTTATAGTTTCTTCAGTATTTTCTGGTATTTTTTTGCTTATTTTTACTATGAATACACCTCTTAATGCCCTATGTCCCACTAAGGATTGAGGGCCGGAAGAAACGATTACACCTCTGTGGTTTTAATTCGCATTCAGTAAATTCAAACGCTTTTTAAAATATCTAAAAAGGTTTTCAATATTAAGAAGAGTTGAGAGAAGAAGATCTAATATTCTTGCATAACCTTAAAAGGAGCAAAAAATTAAATTTGCCCTTTCAAAATATCAGATTTTATAAGAATGAACAAATTTTCATTAGCACTACAATTTTCTAAGAGTGACCTTTTTAAACACTCTTTTGTTTAATAATACAGTTTTTTTAACTTACTTTCGGTAGCTTTAAATTAAAAAAAAACACGAAACTAAAAAATGTTTGCAATTTGGGTATAAAAAAGCACAAATGGTTGGCAACACTGCACAACTCAGCTAATGGGACGTCATGTAGTCTGTGATGGGCGCAATCTTGTTTCTATCACTCTTGGTGTAGGTTATATTAAAATAGAATTCTCCGAGCCGTGTTCCTTTTTGTGATTTGGTTTCGTTTCTTTCGCGAACTACAACGAAAAGTCGCCGAATTGTTCAGATACGTAAAATTATTTGCAAAACTTACTGCCTTCAAAAAACTTGACTGAATTAGTAAAATAGTGTGAATGTATTGATGTTGTCTTTGTAAAACTGTTCCGTGCATTCGCCAAGTAAGCGAGTAAACAAAAGTTACATATTTTAGACAGAAGACCAAAGGCGTTTTATAAGAACATCTCTAATATTTATGGAAACATTCTCGGAGCTTCAAAACCATAGACTCTTTAGAACACACCATTTATTTTGCTGTCTTTTGGTTAATGATAATGCCAATAATTTTTGCGAATGGCAAAACAACATTCTGTTTGGACGGACAAATTTTGTTCACCATGAGAGCCGCCGAACTCTCTCTCTCTCTTTTCGTGTTTGATGTAACAGCAATTGCACGGTGTTCGCCAAACAAAATTTAAGCATAACCACAGCATAAGAGCTCTACTAGACAATGCTTGGACAACATTTTACATACATAACACAGACCAACTCCACTTAACGTGTAAACGTCCACATTATTTTTTAGTTCTAGTTACTTGTAATTAATCTGTAAATTTCTGTAAAACCATATACAGAAGAAACTCGATACTCGCACACCTCGATACTTGCGACACAATTGTTTTTCATTGCGTTCTCAGTACTTGCGACATTATAAAAAATTTTACCTTGATACTTAGAACATTTTTTGTTTTGTCTTTCACTTTTTCTCTGTTTACATGGTATTTTTGAGAATAAAGCTCGGGGTAATGACATTTTTTGAACTGAATCAGCTGAATTAAATTAGGGAAAGTACCGTCTAATTCGTTTGCTGACGAAATTAGTTTTGCGTTAACTTTTGCATGGTGTGGTCTCGTTAGGGCAAGATAAAATTTACGCTGCTTACAATACAAGAAAAAGCTGATATTCTGAACAAATCAAATGCGGTAATTTGCTTTAATGCGTGAGCTAAAAATTTTCACGTGAGTAGAGCAACAATAAATCGTATTAAAAAAATGGACAATCCATAAGGAAGTTTGTTACGCAATCTGAATCCGGTCCAGGTAAAAGGAAAACTTTTAAGATTTCTGAGTTTCCAAAAATGGAAAAGGCGTATTTCAATTGGTTTGCGGATCAAAGGGCCAAAAACTTACTAATTATAAGTGATATGCTAAAAGAGAAAGCCAAGTTATTATGTGCCAAAATTCAGGAAATGTATGTTAGTTTCCACGCTAGCATTGGTTGGGTTGCATAATTTAAAAAGAGGCATGGAATACAATGGCTAAAAATTTGCGGAGAAAAATTATCAAATAAGAGTGTCTCCATCAACCCATTTTTGGACAAATTTAACAAAATAATTATGGATTTAAGTTTGACAAAAGAGCAGATATGCAATGCTGACGAGTCGAGCTTATTTAGGAAGCTCTTACCCGACTAAACTGTTGTGCGATCAAAGAAACCTCAGATCCGAGGAATAAGATCAGTAAGGAGAGAATAACATTCCTTACTTGTACAAACGCTGTTGGAAATCAAAAAATAAAAATACTGGTTATTGGGAAATCGGCGAATCCGCGTTCATTCCAATTTTTTTCTAATAAGCCTGTTGTCTACAAAAGAAATAAATGTGCTTGGATGATCTTAGATTTATTTGTAGAACGGTTTCACAGATCATTTGTTCCAGAGGTATGTAAATTTTATTTTTTAAACAAAGATTCCTGTTTTAATCAAAAATGTCTTAAATATAAAGGTAAAAGAGTTTCTTCGCGCGCAAAGTATTTCTTCTTATTGATAATGCTCCACACCATCCTATAGAAGGCGAGTTAAAGAGCTACGACGGCACAATTACGGTTACGTGCTTTCCTCCAAACTGTACGGCTCTAATACAGCCTATGAATCAAAATGTTATTAGGCTTACTAATTTTAAATACAAAAACTCCTTCTTGAGTCACATTGTTACTCGTGGAGAAACTATCGATGAGTTACTGCCCAATATCTACTTGAAAAATGCAATATACTTTTTAGCTGGCGCATGGGATGGGCGTTCAGTCATAGTTTCAAAAAACTGTTTGAAAAAGCGGCTACGATAGCTGCATCATCAATATTCAATTCATTGCAACTATGCTTCGGGAAGTAGAACCATTACAGCAAGTCTTCCAATCTGAAATCGAGCAATGGATTGTTGAATCTCTTTCGGAACACACAACTTTAAATGAATAATACTGTAATGAACACGTCGAGACTGTCGGTGAAGGAACGACGTGATGCTAAATACGAAAAAAATAACATCGCCGGAGACAATTTCAGCATTCAATATAAACTTGGATTGGGCAGAGCAAAACAATGCCTTGTTAAACGATGTTATGACTCTGCAGAGGTTCAAAAACAGTATGGTACAGCACAAACCAAAAGCGAAAATTTATTTAATTTCAAATGACACTTATCGCTTTCAAGTGTAATTAATTAATATAATAAAAACAAATAAACTTGGATTGCTATCAGTAAAAAAAACTATTTTAATTTGTATGAAAGCCTCATTATTTCCGACAATCTCGAAACTTACACCTAGCTCTGTTTTCATTAGTTTCCACTGTACTTGAAATAAATAATTTTTAGAAGTATTGGGCACACCATAATCACCAGCGCACATTTATTACAGGGTAGTATGTTGTTGTTGTTTTAACAGCATAGTTAGCCCTGTCAGTGTAGGTATATCATCGGTCGTCTTCGTCTAGCTCATCTAGGGGTAGGCCCAGGAAACATGCTGTTTCGACGGGTTGGGTCCAGAGGGAGAGGGGGGTTAGATGAGTCTGATTAAGGTGGCACGTGAAGAGGTGGTTAGTGTCGTGCGGGGTACCTTCACATGCCGGACATGTGTTTGGTATGTCGAGGTCAATTCTGGATAAGTAGGAGTTTAACCTGCTACAATATCCAGAACGTAATTGTGCCAATGTTACACGAGTCTCACGGGGAAGCTGGAGCTCTTCATCTGCAATAGGTGGTGGTTGGACTCCGATTACGGCATTCACAGTACGGGAGTTCATGAAGGTGGTAACGGTCTCCCGGTGAATGTCGTTTATTGACTGTCTGAATACTGTCCGGTCCAGTAGGTTTCGGTCAGTTTTGTCCTGGAGTTCGTCAGCGTAGTCGAGGAGGTGTCTCCTGACGTGCCTGGGAGGCGGCTCAGGCTCAAGCAGGTGTCTGCAGGGGTGAAACCTGCGGTAACACCCCAGCAGGAACTGCTTGCTGAGCAATTTGTTGTGCTCCGCGACTGGGAGCATTTGTGCCTCGTTGTGCAGGTGTTGTATAGGTGACATCAGGAGGCACCCGGTCGCTGTCCGAATGGCGGTATTCTGACATGTCTGAAGCTTTGTCCACTGCGAATCACTAGTACCAGGCGACCAGACAGGCGCAGCATAGTTTAGAACCGGCCGGCCAATTGCCTTAAATGTCGAAAGCAACAGTTCTTTGTCTTTGCCCCAAGTGCTGCCGGCCAGCGATTTGAGGACCTTGTTGCGATTTTGGACTTTAGTGGCAATTGCGGTTGTATGCGCAGAGAAGGAGAGCAAGCTGTCAAAGGTTACACCCAAAATTTTGGGGTTATTCACAGTCGGTATTGGTGTGTCGTCGACTTTTACCTTAAGGGACAGCTTGACCTCCTTTGTCCAGGTGGTGAAAAGGGTCGCCGTGGACTTGGTGGGTGAAAGTTGGAGATTCCTCGCAGTGAAAAAGCGAGAAAGGTCGGTGAGGTAGTTGTTCACTTTGGAACACAGGCCATCGATGTCATTGCTCGCCGCCATTATCGTGCAATCGTCAGCGTATGAGATCAGGGAAACTCCCGCTGGTGGTTGGGGGAGCTTCGAGATGTAGAAGTTAAAAAGCAAGGGTGAAAGGACACCACCCTGCGGTACGCCTTGCTTAATCTTCCTCTGCTTTGACATTTGATCTCGAAAAATCACTGACGAGTGCCGACCGCTCAGGTAGTTCGCGGACCACCTCTTCAGCCCTGGCGGGAGTGTCGACTGATAAATATCATCTAGTAGCGTGGAATGGCTGACTGTATCGAAAGCCTTCTTTAGGTCCAACGCTACTAGGACAGTCCTCTCGCAGGGGCGGTTTTGGTTAAGCCCGCGATTTATCTGGGCGTTTATGGCGGTGAGTGCCGTGGTGGTGCTGTGCACTCGTCGGAATCCGTGCTGATGTGGGGCTGGGGCCAGGTGTGTCGTGTAGAGTGGGAGTAGGAGGGCTTCAAGTGTCTTCACTACTGGGGAAAGGAGAGTTATCGGCCGATAAGACTCCCCTTGGTTGGCGGGTTTCCCAGGTTTCAATAGTGGGACCACTCTCCCTGCTTTCCACTTGTCAGGGATGATGAGAGTGGCCAGAGACAAACTGAAGACTCTTGTGAGGTATCCTACTCCCAGGGGTCCCAGATGCTTCAGCATCAGCGCGTTCAGTCCGTCAGGGCCAATGGCTTTCGATGATTTCGACTTGTTGATGGCCCCCTGAACCTCATCACCGGAGAAAGTAAGTGGAGCACTGTCGTTCGTCAGTTTGTGCAGCCTTCTGGTAACACGACGTTTGGTTCTGTCGCCCGGAGGATGCAGTGTAAACAGCCGGCTAAAGTAGCTCGCGCATCTCTTCGGGTCCGACGAAGTACAACCGTTGAAGGTGATAGCCACCTTGTCGTTGTGTTTCGTCGGGTTCGACAGGGACCTAACGGTGGACCAGAGCTTACTCACTCCGGAGGTGAGGTTACAAGTCTTCAGGTGCTCAACCCATTTAGTCCGCTTGTGTTGGTTTACCAGTTGCCGGATCTCCAAATTGAGATCCCTTATGCGGGGATCCCCGGTCGTTTGCTAAACTGGCTGCTTCTGTGGGAAATGAGGACGGATGTCCTTATAGCATCCAGCTGGGATGAAGCGAGCCGCAGCAGCTGTGAGCACCTTGCGGAATGCGCATTCGCCAACGCGCACATCAGTGGGGATGGGAAGAGCGGCGAAGGTGTCCTCGGTGAATTCCGTGAAGCCGGCCCAATTAGCTTTTTTAAAGTTAAAATAGGACCGGTGGTTCGCGGAAACGAAGTCGGCAGGTCTCTCAATCGAGACGATAATGGGCAAGTGGTCTGATGCAAGCGATAGCATAGGTCGCCACGTTATGCTATTTATCAGACCCGCGCTAGCTATTGTTAGGTCAGGCGAGCTGCTACAATTGCCCACTACCCTGGTGGGGGCGTCGTCGTTCACTGTGCTGAATGTCGAGTCGTCTATCTGCTCTGCCAATTGCTGTCCCCTACGATCATTTGGCAGGCTTGAATGCCAAAGATCGTGATGCGCATTAAAGTCACCTACAACCAATCGGTTTTCACCTCTGATGAGCGCACCTATATGTAGGCAGCAGGTGACAGTGGGTATGTATATGTTAAAAATTTCGAGCTCGGAATCGCCTGACCGGACAGCTATGCCTTGACATTCTAAGGTGCTGTCCCTGGGGTCGATTCCTTCATCGATAAGACGATACTGCACAGTGTGGTGGACTATAAACGCTAGGCCACCACCGTTGTCTCGCTCGCGATCGTGTCTGTGCACGTTATAGCCATCCCTGGTGATCAGAGATGACCTAGCGTGCAACTTTGTTTCTTGGACCGCAGCTATTTTGATACTGTGCCGGCTCATAAAGTCGACTATCTCGTCGACCTTACTCGTAAGTCCGTTGCAGTTAAACTGGAGAAGCTTGAAGCTTCTCGGTGAGGTCAGTGTAATCCGGGGGGTGAGGGACGCGTGGGGTTGTCTACGTTGGACCTGCTGTGTAATCCACTGTGGTTGTTGCGGCCTGATGGTGGTGGGCGGCCGCGCCTCCGGGGGAGGTAGTGGGTGCAGAGCTCTGCAGCAGGGGGCAACGTAGGCAGTTGTCCACTCACGGGTGGTGCGCAGGCCGGAACATCTCCGAAAATGACACCAGCCACTGCAGGAATTGCATTGGACTGATACCAGATTCCGAGGTATTACGGTCTGACACCCCGCACTGGGGTTGGAGCAGGAAGGGATGGGAGGGGTTGAAGGGGAGTTGTGTTGCTCCGATAGGCTCCTCACCGTGGAGGTGTGGGTTGTGGTGGCGGTTGGTAGTGCCGGCCTATCAGGGGGTGTGGTAGCCGTGGAGGCATCAGACGCCTGTTGGCGGGAGCAACACGTGGCCACATACCGTGTGGACCACTCCCTGTGCGACTTAAGGCCTGAGCAGGTCTTAAGGTGGCTCCACCCGTTGCACTTATTGCACCTAACCGAGGTGGAGTTCGGGTGGAGCCGTTGATGGCAGACGCAGCAGTAGAATACTTCTGGCCCAGGGTTGGATTCGACTCCAGCCCTGAGGAGAAGCATTTGGAGCAGGTTTGCTGCGAGAGTTTGCTCCTGTGACGTAAGGGGTGGGGTGATATGCGATACACTAGACAGGGCTAGTGTACTGGGGCGGCAGCCCTTGGTCGGGAAAAACCCGAGTCATTCCGGTAACGTAGAACCGGCTGCCATGGGAATGCAGGGTAGTATATCCCACACCTACTTCTTCTGCCAAGCCACAGCCAGTGAGCATCACCTACTTGTATCTTGCCCAGAACTTGCTTCTCAAAGACATTACCACTTCAGCAACAGAGCATTTACTTTCAGCTGTTTATATTGCAGCGATACCTTCACCCACATACATACATATGATTAAATTTCCATTATCTCAAAACCCTTACTAATTTTTTTTTTTTTTGTCGTTTGAAGTGCCTGTCTACTAATTCAAGCCGAAATGGATCTAGTATCAATCGAATATCAGTTATATTTATTTTTTTACCACTCGAAAAACTAACCTTTTAATTAATCACTCAACGCATTTCACTCAAAAATCCCAATTATATGTTTGCCGAAATTAAACAGCCGCACTTCAGCTACTGATATCGATGAGCCTTAATAACGACATTAGTGGTTAAATACATACGGTGATAATTACTTCATAATCAAATGAGATTCAAAATACATATGTATACATATTCTTCGACGTATCCATGCTGGATGTGCTGATTATAGTACATACAAACGTCATTTTGATCTTAGCCTTATGGTTTTCAGGTCATACTATATTATTAGTTATGTCATTCATTATGTGTATATTTCTCGCTGCCTCTGTTAGTTCGCCAATAGTATTGAGACCTGTCCACTCTATGATGTTGTCCAGTCAAGTCATTTTTTTCTCCTGCCAATACCTCTTCGCCCTTCGATTTTTCTTGTATTTGCAGTTGTTCATTTATGTCGGCTAGCATGTTCCTTGTTCATAATTTTTTTGTATAGTACCACAAAGGTATATGATGCGGCAAAGTCCTTCTAATGTACTAAATTTTTTCACGTAAATATGAATGATATTAATTAATTTAATGGTTAAAGTAGTAATTACAGGTATTTGTTATTTAAATGTATAAAATTTTTTAGAAAATTTATATTTGTACATACATTTTAAATAAAGGTAAAGATAGGCCTCTGAAGTTTGCCTGGAATAACTACGTATTATCGAAAATCGATTATACCATAAAATGGCAAGGCAGGTGACAGGTATCAACAATATAAACAACTTAAAATTATGTTATTGTTTGGCCAGGAACAAGGAATATGAACAACGAAATAGTTCGTCGAAGGAATATTTTTTCATTGAAAGTGACAATGCAGGAATTGGCCGAACCAAGCTCAATGAAGAAATGAAATGCTACAACAGCAACAACAAATAAGAGCAACATTAGGGCAAATAATTGACAAAGAAATTGCAGGAGCAAGTGTATTTAGTTGGTTTTGAAAATGAGCGAGTGACAGTGCGAATGGGAAAGCGCAACCACTTTCAAGTTAATGTGAGAAGAGAAATATAAGAAAAGTGTTAGAAATAATATTTCATTGCTGAGAAAAAAAAAGGTTTAATAAAAGGCAAAACAAAAAACAGTCAGAGCGGATAATGTAAACACCTAGCGAATACACAGTTAGGCCACATTTTTGTCCATAACGCCCCACCGACCGCGCACATTTTCAGATTCTCCATTATCTTTTTCGCTTATTTGTAATTGGTAAGCTCATAAGAGTACTTAATACATTGCAACAACACATTAAACGCCAATGATAGCATTCACAAGATTACAGTTGGTACACATAAAAAATAATTTTATAAAGATGAAGTCATTCCCAGCAAATATTATACAGGCATAACTACGCATGGGATTTGAACAGCAGATAAAAATGTAGAAATCATCAAGTTGAGTTAAAAAAAGGATATCAATCTGACGAACCGCATAACTACATACCACGTAAAAAACTCATGTGGTTATGAGTAGTGGTACACAACAAATTCGAGAAAAAATGAGGCAACTCCTATTTGATTTGCTCAGAGTAAATCTAGAAAAATTCTTTTTGAACGGTACTGCAGTAAATAAATATAAATCAATCCTACTTACCGCACCATCAGCGGCCGGTGAATTCTCGTGTATCTCGTAGATTACATGCGGTGGTCCGGTAGTGCCCAACAGCGAAAACCCAAAACCGGAATGTTCATTGCGGCGCAAAACCACTTTCAGTTCCTCGGCGGCCATTATTATGCCTCAGTTGAAGCTACTGTTGCTGCTGTTCCAAATCCAACGCTGTACGTACTCCTACTGCTGGTGCTGTTGAAGGTGCACAGATACGCTTTGTTGACCACTGCAGAAAGTGCGATCACGACACACCGCCGATGTACCTCGTTGATTTGTGTATTTAGTATTAGTCAACGACGACGTTGCTGCTTCAAGCTGACGTTGGATGCCCTCCGACTTTATAGGTTTGTATTTTCAATTTCTATTAAATTCGTAGATGCAAGGAAAGTGGCATCAGTAGTAGTTATATGGTTTGCGGCTAAATTAAATTTATTATTCATGCAATTCTGCAAATGCTACGGCTTTTCGCATGTACCGCTTGTGTGTACTCCGTCTATCGGCTACCTTCGTTCTAGCTTCGTTAGTTGATTCTCCATAACCTTTTGTTTGTATTTGGAAAAGTTCTTCTCAAAAATTAGTTACTTTTCACTATTTGCCGTTCCCATTAATGCCCAATAACCTGACTTTGTCTTTCCTTTCTGCGGTATGAACTTTCGTGCTGATAAATTCGTAGTGCTTGACTGGATTTTTGGGCTTGGTCACACCGATTTCGCTGTCACCGCCTCCGACTACATTGGCGTCATCAATATGTAGTTAGCGTCGACGTTGTTGTCGTTACTGCTGATAGTAAGAGCTAACAAACAGCCGCAAACGTTTTTGTTTTTGGTTCGATTCGACGCTGCTACGTTGTCTTGTTACTCCTCTTGCTTTGCTTTGCTTTGTTTCGCTTCGCTTCCACAAATATTACACCGCGTACACTGCGCACTCTTTCGCGGCGAACAAACACAAGCATCTAAATACATATGCACAAGTGATAGAGCATTGTGCAGTGGCTGCAACTTGTACGCCACCCGTTTTGTTTGCTCGTTTTATGCTTTTTCATTTACTTTGAAAATTCCTCTTGTTCCCTTCCACAATAAAATTATATGCACTTTGAAACCAAGAAGTTGAAATCGTACAACTGTCCGCTACTTTTTTTAATTTGGAATAGTTATTCAGTTATATTATTTATTTATTGTTCTCATTACTTTAAGTAATACTCTAACTTTGCACATACATAATCAGCACTATACACTGCTCAACACACTTTACAAATTTTATACATACAACACTTTTCCGGCATAGCCCAAACAGCCAATTGCTAAACCATTTTAATTTTATTTATTTTAGAAACCAATATCTTTCAATTTAAATTCATTTTGCACAATGCCCCAACGGGTTTACTTCATCATTACTATTATTCCGATTGCCGCTGTTCGTGTGGATTAGCTTCGTCAGTTGTACGGCTGAAGTCGCGTCGTCGTCTGCACCTACGTCGGCGTCAACGACACATCGCGGATTTCGTAGCTACTGAGGTTTTGTGTCAGATATCCCCGTCATATCCTAGCACTTCACGAAGGCCACCTATTTGCATTTTTAGCTTTAAATTTCCCGACTTTCCACTTTATTATATTTACACTTATTTTGCCATATTATAATTACTTTCCCGAACTTAAAAAACACTGTTTTTAGTACGCGCACACGGCACAAAATATACGATAGTGTTGTGTTCAAATTCTTTCGCAGCCGCATCGAATCGGCGAAATTGCTGTCGTTGTCTTCGAGTACTCCAATGTTGCATAAAAACTGAGTAGAAAAGGAATGACGGGAACGTACACATTTGCCATTCAAATATAAACAGACAGTCATGAAGGAAAATTTTAATTCAGTTCACTTGTTTGAATTGTCCAAAAAAATGTTTACATGCAGCGTTTTTAGTTTACATACATATACACACATTTTGGTGAACAAGTGGTTACCAAGTTTTCAGTTCGATGATACAAATTTTTTGAAGTTCAGAAAAAACTTTCTTGTATTTGTACCATGTCATATTGCTTGCGGATAGTTCTTAAACAATTTTTACTTCATAAATACAACAAAAATATATTAAAATAAAACTTGGCGGCTAAAATTCATTTTCTCATTTTATTCCGATGGCTTTGAATAAACAAAGAAAAGGAAGGGGAATTACTTGTTTGCGAAGACGAAGGGTAGGCAAAAGCAAAGGATAAAACCAAACACAAGTAATTATGCGCACACATACTCCCTTTGCCACGGCGTCTTCCGCATACAAACGGGAACAATCTGCATTTGCTCGCTTTACATTAATTTGTGATTTCACAATTTAACACAGGGCACTTCGTTCTTATTCATTTACTTATTTTAAACCTCACAAATAACAGTTTCACAAACATGTCATTTCTTCTCCTTTTGGATGTGTTGTTCGTTTGTTTTGTATTGGAAAAGGAACTGACGTCAGGCTTACCAAAATCGCGAAAAATAAAACAACTGTTTTTTAATGGCCCCTCCTAAGGTAATCTATGCACGCGATTGGGCTCTTACGACACGGCGAATTCGGAAAGCGGAATCTTGTATTCTATCATTCTTGAAATGAACCTATATTGGCACCACTAGGAAAGAGCTTTTAAATCAAGGCGAATTGAGTATATACGGTGACGCCATTAGAAACAGTTACTTTATTTTTCGCGATTTTACAAGTCTGACGTCAGCTCAGTTCGCAATACAAAACAAACGACCAAAATAAGCGAAAGTTGGAAAAATTTCATGTCCGCACTTATGACTCGACGAATTCGAAAAGCGCAATCTATATCTCTATCACTCTGGCTTTCAAATATGGCATTTGTTTGGACTCAAGAATGATAGAATACAAGATTGTACCTTTCGAATTTGCCGAGTCGTAAGAGCGGAAGAATAAACAAGTAAAAGGAAGGGGATTACTTCTTTTTGAAGAAAGAGAGTAGGCGAAAGCAATGGAACCAACCAAACAAAAGAAATTATACACACAGGCAGCAGCACTAGCAGCATGTGCCATAGGTTTTATATTAATTTGTGCTTCCCGAGATTAACACACGGCACTTCGTTTCCATTAGTTTGATTAGTTTAAATCTCACAAATCACAAGCCTTTCAATGAATTCTTCTTACTTTTATTTGTTTTGTATTGCGAACTGAGCTGCAGTCAGACTTGTCAAAGCGCGAAAAATAAAGAAATAATACGTTCACATATAAGTAGATAATCTATGGACTTTTTTCCGCTTTACTCAAAATCCGGAATTAAAAAGCACAATTTCCCATACAAAATGTCTCTCCCAAAATCTGAGATTATTAAATAATCCTAGATAATAACGATACTCTTCGACATACAACCCTGTGTTTTCTGTGTTATCGATAATTATTATTACGAATGTAAGGAGAAACATCAAAATAAAAATTAAATGAAATGGATGCCGGCAAAGAAAACAGGTCTGTAAACATAATTCTAATAAAATGTTTGTTGAATATTATTAATTAGGGATTAGGGATTACAGAAAAAAGCGTGTGTCCAATTTGTCCTCTTATTACTTATTATAAAATGTAATATTAAATATCCTATGCGCGTTGCTGCCATAATTTTTCACAACCTCAGTAAACGTCGCATACGGATTTCTTCCAACTGTTAATTATTAGCAGCCAATTAATTGCGCAAGGCGGCCGCCGTAGCCGAATGGGTTGGTGCGTGACTACCATTCGGAATTCATAGAGAGAACGTCGGTTCGAATCTCGGTGAAACACAAAAAATTAAGAAAAACATTTTTCTAATAGCGGTCGCCCCTCGGCAGGCAATGGCAAACCTCCGAGTGTATTTCTGCCATGAAAAAGCTCCTCATAAAAATATCTGCCGTTCGGAGTCGGCTTGAAACTGTAGGCCCCTCCATTTGTGGATCAACATCAAGACTCACACCACAAATAGGAGGAGGAGCTCGGTCAAACATCCAAAAAGGGTGTACGCGCCTTATATATATATACAATTACGCAATTAAATTAGCTATTCCTTCTCCTTGTATTTTCTTCATATCATTAATAATAATTAAAAAAACCAAAAACACCGAAATATTCCACCAAAATAATTTCTTTGCAGAAAAGCCTCTCAAAGCAGTATTGACAGCTGATTTTCCATTTTGCAGGTAATCTACCATATGTGAACGGGTAGATTAATTTGGTCTATTTATAGGTGATTAATGCATATGTGAACGTATTATAACTGTTTTTTAATGGCGCAACCATAGATATTCAATTCGCCTTGGTTTGGAATCACTAAAAGAGTTTTAGTAAGGCCATGTTCATAACAGGCATTTTTCTAGCTCAACTCCTTAGTTATGTTGCGGGCGCTCTATCGACACCCTTTGTGTTCTCGTTCTTCTTAATGTCGTTGTTGACTGTAGACAGAGAACGTTAAAGTATAGAGAAGTCACTCGCGGACCAAAACAGACAAACACCTGCTTGGAGGTGCGGATAGTTCAACTATCACCAAGCTAGGGTATGAGGGCTACCCAAAAAACCAAAACCAAGAAGCATCTGCCTCATATTGAGCGGCTCTCTGGTCAGCGTTTGTTCTCCATGTAAGGAGCGGCTGTACTAATCGTGTAATACGAAAAAGCTGTGACTATGAGCCTCTGTTACCTGAGTATGCGGAGTGGAATCTTGCAAAAATGGCTTTCAGAAGGGTTCATTGCCTCTTTCGCCCCGTTAAAACCTGGCAGGTCTCACAAAGCGGGTAGCGTATATACGTACGACTGCAAAAAGGGAAACTCCATCATCGATCTTGCCTTTGCGGACCGACTAACTGCGAATACCACTATCTGGACGGTAGATAAAGGCATACATTCACATAGCGATCATCTGGCCATTATGATTCAAACGTCCAGCATAGTACGTAGATAGAAAACGGGTGTCCGCAAATGGAAAAAATCAGCTTTCAACACTGCAACTTTTCAAATGCTTGGGAAAGCGTTTTTATTGACGGAGTGAATGCAGAAATCCTGGCGGAGCAAGTTGCCTTTCAAATGGAAGCTTGCTGTGACGCATCCATTCCCAGGTGCCGGATCGGTAGGCACAAACAACCAATTTACTGGTGGACCGATGAAATTGCATCAAGCCGGAGGAAATGCTTAATGGCAAGGAAAAAGGCACAAAGAGCACGGTGCCGTTCATCGTATAAAGAACTTTATTCATCCTATAAGGCTCGTAAATGCGATCTGAAGCTAGCAACCCACAAAGCAAAATTAGAAGCTTTAGAAAATTGGTAGACAGGGCAAATGCAAATCCATGGGGCCTGGCGTAAAAACTGTCAAGCGGAAAGTGAAGGGACCGCAATCACCTCAACCCACGTGCCCACTGCTATTACAACAAGTGGTTGTAACGCTCTTTCCGCCCCAGAAAGACAGTGATAACTCAGCGGACAAATACGACTTAGAGCTGAGTATGCCTTCAGTAACAACAGATGAAGTGCTAGGTACACTGAACCGTATTAACGTCAGAAAGACCCCAGAGCCAGATGGTATACCTAACGCTGCCTTTAAGACAGCTGTACATACGAAACCACACTTTTTTTGTGAATTTGTACGAAACTTATCTTATGATGAACCATCAGCATACAGATCGCTTTGTATGCTCGATACGGTGAGAAAGGTACTCGAACGTATCATATGCGACCGGCTACAAGTTTATCTCGAATGCCCATCTGGTCTATCGGAAAATCAGTATGGTTTTCGAAAGGCGGGGTCAACGGTAGATGCAGGGTAAATGTAGGGCAACATTTTAAAGTCTCTCAAAGAACTAAGTGTACCGGGTTACCTACTGCGCATAGTTCGTAGTTACTTCACCAACAGAATTCTGCAATACGATACATACTGTGGCCAAAAAACATACCAAATCACTGGCGGGGTTCCCCAAGGATCTGTCCTTGGTCCAATACTTTGGAATGTCATGTACGAGGGGCTCGTCGAACTAAAACTACAAGACGATGCTACTATTGTAGGCTATGCAAATGGTATTGCGATTGTAGTTATGGATAGACACATAGACCAGCTGGAGGCAACAAAAAAATCGAGGCAGTACTCATCAGTGGGCGGAGAAAAAAGGAGCAAATAAAACTACCTATAGGCACCCATGAAAAACTCTCTAAGGAGTCGATTAAGTATCTTGGCGTGATAATAGACACGCGACTTAGCTACAAGCAGCACCTATCTGCAGCAAGCGCAAAAGCTGATGCTATGGATAGAGCGCTTACACGAATGTTGCCTTTTATTGGCGGCCCGCAAGGCAGCAGAAGACGTGTCTTATCGACGATTGTAGACTCCGTAGTCTTTTACGCTGCCCCGATATGGGCCGGAGCTAAAACGTCTAGCATACAATACGAAGCACAGGAATTTCGCTGAAGTGCAATAGGGGTGGCTTGTGGCTACAGAATGGTCTCGAGAGACGCAATAGGCGTTATTGCGGGCAAACTACCAGCCGACATTCAAGCAAAGGAATTAAGCCGTCTCTATAGCAGGCGTCGGGCTAAGCCGTCATTAGAAGAAAAAGCTAAAGAGAGACTGCATTCGATAGAAGAATGGCTAAGCAGATGGGATTCGTCAACTAACGGACGTTGGGCCCATAGGCTTATTTCAAATATTAGCCAATGGGTGACCAGGAAACACGGAGACGTTGACTACTATCTCACTCAAATACTGAGTGGCCCCGGTTGTTTTTTTGAAGTATCTCCATCGATTTAATCTGGAGGGCAGCTCGTTCTGCCCAAACTGCAACAACGCGATAAAAAGTGCGGAACACGTGTTCTTCCACTGCGAACGTTTCAGAGAGGAGCGCCTAACGTTTGAAGCACTTCTGGGTGGTCAGCTGTGCCCGGAAAATCTAATCACCAAGATGATCGCATCAAATACTTGCTGGAATGCAGCAACAAATTTTGCAACAATGATAGGGTTATATCTTCAACGCGCAGAGTGGCAACGCAACACGCAGCGAAGAATTCAGCAGCAGCTATTGACTGGAGGTAGACTGCCTACGAACTAACGAGCTCAGTGCTCAAGACGGTATCAGACTACGACATGTCGGTAATACATACGACACCTTTTCCGATGTTCCATTTGCTGCGGACACTTATGAAGTTGAAGCAATGGATGCTCTCGATAGCGTATAATCTCCATACGCCCATGTAAGAGGAACCTGGGCGCAGGTATCTGTTGTGTCAATAGATATAAACGCGGCTCTACCTTGACGAAATGTTACCACGGTGCCAGTGTAGAACTCAGCCGATAAGGAGGGTTGTTATAGTGTTAGTGGGAGCATGCCCCACATACCACTGGTGTGACGGCACCTTTGATGATGTTTCTGATATTTTAATTTTAACTTCCTTAAAAAAAAAAAAAGAAAAAAAATAAGCATGTGCATCACGACATTCTTAAAGAAAATTTAAGTCCAAGTGTCGAAAAACTGGGCCTTAATGGGACAACTTGGCAATTTCAACAAGATAATGACCCAAAACATTTGTCTTAGGGGGCGTCCATAAATTACGTGAGATGTTTTAGGGGGGGAGGGGGTCGAGTCAAATCTCATCTAATCTTACGTTGGAGAGAGGGGGGGTCTCGGCAAATATCACGCAATTTTTTTTCTGATTGAAACAAAAAAATTGTACATGCTTAAGATTTAATCTCAAGCGTAATCGTAGTATGATTAAGATCATTCACTAATTCGTTCGAAAGAAAATAATTTCATTCATACTTCGACGTTATACATTACTACTGTCAAACCACCATATTTGTTTTATACCAAATAGCTCAATTTAATCTGAATTTGCGGTACAGTGTAGCCCGTCGGTTGTTTTCGCGCCACTATGAGCCGAACGCCCTATCACTCAGGTTGATGTTTGACAATTCCGGACTTTAAAGAACATGACGCAAAATCATTTGCTCCATTTCTAATACGCGTACCGATTCAACCGCTGAATGCCTTCATCAGCACGCCTATTGATCTCTATTGCCCAAGTATACGTGATGATTTAGAGAAAATATGCTGCAGTACATGCGGTATTTACTTCGCATCTATCACAAGAGCTGCAGAGCACAGGAGAGCAGCTCACATTGCACCAGCTAAGCAAGCGCGTATGTTCCGCAAAGTGCGACCCTCACGGATTGTCACAAGACGAGCTAATGAGTTACTGTGCGCAAGCGTCAACGGCTTAGAGTGGCTAGATTAGAACGAAGTTGAAGGAGCACATGATTTTACTGAAAATCATATGGACATGTTGGTCCCAATAGTCTCTCTTGAAACCGCGCATGATTCTCCATGAACTGAATTAGAGTAGATATTCTTTTTTTAATCGCAGTAGTTACGATTTAAGTCTTCTATTGTTAAATTTTTATTACACTTATAACTCTCAGCAATATTGATTACTAGTCTTAACTAGTCGTAAATAAAAGCACGAAGCAAATTTTTTTTCTTTTTACAATAACAATCCAACGCGTTTACATAAGAAACCCACATTTTGAAAAATCTCACGTGAGATTGGGGGATGGGGGAGGGGGTTGAATAAAATCTCACGACATCTCACCAGGGGGGGAGAGAGGTTCAGAAAATTGAAAAAAACACCTCACGTAATTTATGGACGCCCCCTTATCTTGTGCAGGAGTGGTTGATATACTATTGCAAACTACTTAAAAAACAAGTTGATTACGCTATCTGTGCCAGTACTTTTTTGATGTGATTTTGTGCCTTATTTTACCTTTCATGGTTGAGCTTGTAAACATAAGTCGATTTTTTTTTTGTTCAGATACGTAACAAATATATACATTTATACCATTTATACTTTCATTAGAAGAAAAGTTAAAGCACTGAGAACTTTGATTTTTCGAGTGGGTCAATACTTTTTTGACTCACTGTACGTCTTGGTGACGGCTATGTCTACTTTCAGTCAGCCATCGAATGACTGCAATAAACGAAGTGTCAAAAACAATGTATATTTCATTGAACATCAAAAGCACTATAATTATTCTGTTGACATTTGCTGTTTCGTTGGTTTTGTAAATTGCTCTCGCTGTGTTGTCGTGCAAATACCGAAGTTATTAAAGAGATTAGGACCATTTTAAAATTTGTATAGATTCATAGTATTGCATTAAAAGAAAATATTGCCAAAATGCAGGCTGTTTCGAGCTTAATCAAGACAACAATTCCAAACTACATGTCCAACTTGCCAATACCAGACTCCTCTTCGGGTTGGTTCAAATTGTCATGTAAGTAAAGTTTTGTGTATTTATGATATGTACTGAAGGAGAGGATGACAGTGGTTCATAACGAATTTCAATTTAATATTTTTCAATGAGGTCAGAAGGTAAGTATGGCCAAATCAGTATAATTTAGCATTTATATTGATTTGATTTCGAAATTATAAGGATTTCTTGCAATCATCCAACTGGTTTGTTTCTATTAGCTCAGTGCTACAAAAAGCCTGCGGTATGATCAAATTTACATTGCGATTATGCAAGAGTGGACAAAATTCACCTGTCAACCTTATTAAGCACTGATGCTGCTACGCCAATAAATATATAGATACGCAGATACATATACATACATATATGTAATATTAATAATGCAATAAGACTAAATACAGTATTACTAAATAAACAAAATTTTCAAATATTGTTTTTTTTTTGTCTCGTTGTTTCTATGTATCAACCGGCCCACTTCGCAACTTTTACTGCGCTGGCGCTCGTTTTGTTCCATTTTAAATTCATACTGCTTTGCTTTTTGCTTTAAATTAATGCTAATTAGCGTTTGTAAGGGTCGAACAGGTGTTAGTTGTAATTAGATATGTATAAGCCTAAAGAAGCCGTCACAGCAGAGCGGATTGTATCTGCCTACCATTCGTTATGTCCCGGGCTCTATGCCCACTGTAGATATGAAGCTCCAAATGAAAAAGTTCTTTTCAACAGGGGCCGTTCTATACGTGCAAAGGGAAACTACCATCAGATGTATGAAGGCGGCATAAAATTGTAGGTCTCCCCATATATATTACAACAATAAAAGAACTCATTGGATTGGCAGGGAAAAGCCTGGGCAAGCTTTTAACAAGAGATATACATCCTATATACTAGTTACATATAGATCAGGAAGAACAGTATTAACACTTTATTTCTTACAGTTAAGGATTGGCTAGCTCTTATCCCTCCCACCGCTGTCGTTGCCGGGCTAGGTTATGTTTCATACTTGGCCTTTTGCCCGGCTGCGCAAAAGGGCTGCTCAGGTACCGGTCGCTGTAATCAGTCTATTCGTAAATCAGAAGCTAAAGTCGTGGACATGATCGACATTGAAAACATTGCAGAAAAAGCAGCTTTCTGCCGTTGTTGGAAAACCAAAAACGTAAGCAAATCAATACTTAAATTACAATTCACATTGAATAATTTCCAATCACTCTTCAAATTATTTTTTAGTGGCCCTACTGTGATGGCAGTCACGGTGAACACAATAAGCGAACGGGCGATAACGTTGGACCTGTTGTCTTACAGAGGAAGCAGTAAATATATTGTTGGCGTGAATTTGCCAACACATTTGCAAGTTAAAACGAAGAACAGTTGTACGCATACACAGCTATACATTAATACTACTACTATTGAGTTTGATATTAGCAGTCGAATTGTTATTTTTTCTCTTTCACTAATCGCATTTCAGAGATCAGTAAAGTTAAGCTTTAATGTTCCGTTTTACCATAAATAATTTATGTAAAGTTATAAATTGAATATTTAAATTCTGCTTTGGAAGCAATTGAATCGATCAAAAGTTTTGATGTAAAATAAATTGTAAACAAGCAAAAAATGCATAACAGATTAAACATGCATTTGTATCCTCGACTTGCGCTAACCATATTGGAATCATACGTTCCAACGACAACCATGCTTCCTTCAGGAAAAACCTGAGAATGTTTCAGTATTTCGTAAAATAACGTCATTAGAACTCCAACAACCCACAATTGTTGGGAATGGGTGACTTCCTAAACTAAAATGGTCGATGCGTAATCGCATCACAAATGCAAATATATTTTTAGACTCATTAGAGTGCTCCTCTCCAGATAATTGTTCCCACGACAGTCGGTTCTACAAATTACTCGGATTTATATCCAAGGGTACCTCAGCATTCCCCGTGTATGCATGGGGAATGCTCACGCTGCTACAACAACAGCAGACACAAATCGTTAATTATGAGGTAAAAGCATCAGTGGTATTGAAAAATTGCGTTGCAGTGATGAATTGCAAAGCGACGTTGAGAAAGTCAGCCAATCGACCATATGATTAAGCATTTGGTCTTTCAAGCCATTCCCTGTGAAGGAAAAACTTGTACCAATAAAATTAAAAAACCAATGGTCATATGTTTTCAAACTTTTATTTAAAAAAGAACAGATTTTAATATAAATAATTTTTCCGACTGGCTTTTTGAGTTTGCTGGAATACAAAAACAGAAACCTAGATATTTTAATTACCAAAAGGCGGTCATTTTTGTAAGCTTAAATGATTATTTGTAGGATCGTTGTTAGGGTAAGGTTGGTTAACTTTAAATTAGGACCCATTTGGTAAGATTATTGTTTTATGATGAACAAATCTCAACTGCGTATGATTCATTTAGGTTTTTGTCCTCTATTTACTTAAATATTTTACCCTGATTGAATTTGCGGCCATCTTTATCTGTACCAGTCCATGAGAAGTACTGTTGCACTAATTGTTTAGTATTTTCAGATTTGGGGTCAAGTTTCTCCCATGAGTAACAGTCGTAATCAATCTGCCAGTCGGGTGAAAGTTTGAAAGCCAAATCATGTCCGCGCCACACCCAAACTCCGGAAATGGTACTGTTGTTGTCCTCGCCGAAGAGACATACTGAAGCAAACGCTTGCTTGCGCATTTTATCAAGGCGTTGGAACATACCAGTAATGAGATTGCACGACATGAATACCTTGCTCAACTCGTCGTTATATTTATATTCACCAAACCAGATTGAGTAGTTTTCTGGGTCGAATTTCTGCCAGAAGTAGGGAATGGATACCGCCTCGTCCTCGTTGGAGTAAGAGCGTTTGAAGTCATCAAAATTAAATGTTCCTTTAGGCATGGCATCGAAGGGATCCTTGGATTTGGGTTCCAAAAGCAGCGCTTCATCAGCAGCATCCAATTCTTCTTTTGGACTTTCCTTTTTCTTTTCCTCCTTCGGCTTCTTCTCTTCCTTCTGCTTTGGTTGCTGCTTCTTTTCGCTAGCCCCTCCAGTCTTTGATATGAATTCAGCATATTTTTTAGGATCGAAAGTGAGTGCGGTCTCGCACAAAGTGAAATTTTTAACAACGGCTTTAACTTGTGGCTGATTGAGGATGGTCACGAACCAACGGTTTACATTGCCGAACTCGGCGCGTACTTTCGGCTCCAGCACGTATTGGTACAAATGCAACAGACTGCTGAAGACTACCACGTCGGCGAGTGTAATACGTTCACTAACCAAATATGTGCTATTTAACAATTTATTGTTCAATAAGGTAAGAATGGCGGTGGCCTCCTGTTTAGCGGTGCTATTCTTTTGTTGTGGCATAATGCCCAACAGTGGGAAAACCCAAGAACAGGAAGCTGGAACGATCTCATTGTCAGCATACGACAACCATTGTAACACTTCAGCTTGAGCAAGTGGACACTTGCCACCGCGGAGCTGTTCATTGGCTACGTAGAAAGCAATGGCATTCGACTCCGACAGGTATTTGCCATCAACAGTTTCAAAAGCAGGCACCTATAAAAGTATATAAAATGCTTATGAATGAATGTTAAAGTTCATGATGACGTGTGCATGCAACCAACCAAATAGGTTGAGCAACCACACGAAGGTATTTAGCAGGCACGTTCGTTACCCATTCCTACCTTGCCACTGGGAAACTTCTTCAGAAATTCGGCAGATTTGTTGGTCTCGCCAAAAACGAAGTTTTCAGCTACTTTCACCTGAGCACCGGAGTACTGGGCAGCGATGAGTGCTTTGTACGCACGGAAGTTTTCTGGGTAGGTATAAAGCGTCTGTAAACGAAAAATTTTTGTAAAATTTACGCTCAACACGGCAGTTTTTTTGACTATTAAATTTTCGAACAAAAATTAGCTAATAAAATAACACGATGAGTTGGATATTTTCAAATTAAATCAGTGAAAATTTACTTACGCCTGTCGCCATCTTTGCTACTTGCCGGAGAAAAGGAAAAGTGACAGTAGCCGGCGTGTTGTTAACGTCTGTCAAGAAGTCTTTAGGCTTACAGGTCTTGCCACTTAAATATATAAAACCAAATCGAATTAATTTTATAATCTTTTATAGAAGAATTATAATTTAAAAGAATGTATAGATGAGCTTTGCAAACAAAACTTCTGTTGAACTTGAGAACTACTACAGAAAAATCTGAGCTGAGAATATCTTAATATTTCTTAGACATTTGCGTTTTAAAATATAGAAACGTCGCAAGGCGAATAGAGCATCTCAAGTGACGCCATTAAAAAACAGTTATATATATATATAATTGGCGCTTACACCCTTTTTGGGTGTTTGGCCAAGCTCTTCCTCCTATTTGTGGTGTGCGTCTTGATGTTGTTCCACAAATGGAGGGACCTACAGTTTCAAACCGACTCCGAACGGCAGATATTTTTTATGAGGAGCTTTTTCAATGCAGATATACACTCGGAGTTTTGCCATTGACTGCGAAGGTTCAACCGCTTTTAGAAAAATGTTTTTCTTAATTTTGGGGTTTCACCGAGATTCGAACCAACGCTCTCTCTCTGTGAATTCCGAATGGTAGTCACGCACCAATCCATTCGGCTACGGTGGCCACCGTTACTTTATTATTGTTATTAATTAATAGCAAGAGAAACAATTACAATGCTACACTTAAACCTGAAGCCCTGGCTACCAGGCCTTCGGCTAGTTACTTTATTTTTCGATTTTGAGAAGTCTGGCGTCAGCTCCCTTCGCAATACAAAACAAAAGAAAAAAAACTAGGAGAAGTTACATGTTTGAAAAAATTCATTGAACGGTTTGGTAATATTGTGATTTGTGAGATTTAAACTAATAGAATTAATGAAAAATAAATTGTTAAAGCACAAACAATTAATTCCCCTTCTTTTTGTTTGTTTATTTAAGGGCTCTGACGGCACAGTGAATTCGGAAGACGCAGCCTGGTATTTTATTATCCTTGGATGAACATGTGAAAGTGTAAACGAAAAGTAATAAACCGATTCACTAAATCCAGCAAGTTGTGTTGCCATTCATTTCAGACTTTTATTTAGCAATCCAGTGATCGAACTCAGACGAATTATTGTGAGAGATTTTATATAAAGAAACTCGTAACAACATTTAATCGTTTCCGTCCTTACATTGTTAAGTTAGTTTTCACTAGCCATTCGGCTCAAATCAAATTATCATTCACAAAAATAAAATATAAATTCTAATTAGAGTGGCCATAACAGGTACAACTAAACCATGACATTGTCACGAATTACGTTAAAATTCAATTAAACCTCTTGCAATAACCACTCTGAGTTCGATGACTAGACTGTCACATAAAAGTCACAAATGAATGGCAACGCACTTGTTTTACTTTATTTCCAACACTTTACTTTTAAATGAACACAATCACCTTAATTACCTGGTGATGCTCAAGCATGCATGTCCTGCAGCTTATATGTGTGCGTGTCGGGTGACACACGAACTTGCTTCGTGTCACACATACTTGTTGTCGGCTTTTGCATGATGAAAATCAAAAATTTTAGATATTAGCGTCATGCACCCGACACACACACATATAAGCTGCAGGACATGAATGCTTGAGCGTCACCAGGAGCTCTAAGATTGAATCACTCTAGTACATTTCGTTTATTGCTTACAAGCTCAATTTCCACCCCATGCGAATTCACCTCGGCTTATATACATGCTTAATAAATATCGCAATTTCTAGATCTGGCAGCTCGCATCTTCTGACAAGTTCTGTTGTAGCAGCTTTCTAAACCCCGTCTGTCCGATGTAGTCACCTGTTGTTTTCGTCTAACACATATAAGGGTAGACCCAGAAAGCATGGTCTGTCTCGCTATTTGCTGTCGCCATCAAGGCTAATTCACGTTTTTGTTTTGGCATCTCGTTCGCTATTGCTGCTAGAACCGTTCTGGCAGAACGTTCTCTGCTGGCAGTCTAATCACGAAACTTGAATGTTCGAAAGAATATATTAAAGTTATCTCGTTTGGAATAGTCCTTTGAGTGTTGGTTAATGTTGACGACTTGGTATAACGGTTTGGTGTGGGATACAATAATATCATCCATGATGCAAAGATTAATGAGATGGCGCCCATCGTGGTCCCGTTACTTTGCGCTCAGCGAATTTGACAACTAGCTACGTGATTTTAGCTCCAGTATGGCCAGATTACCATTTTCGTAACTTGATTTAGCCTTTTTTTTTTTGTTATTTTTATTATTTTTTGTCTCGGAGTTTTAGTTCATTCCACATGACATTTTTCTAGCCTATTCTAATTAAAAGTAATGTTTATAATTTTGTAAAATATACATTTTTTAATAATTTAAATAATTCACTCAGTTTTATTTAGCTGTACTTTTTTTTAACATCTGGTGGCATTGCCCGCGAATGCCGGTGTTGTTGGTGTTCTTCTGCTTTCGGCAGTCAAATCTCTCTCTCGCTACTGCAGAGTTGCCTAGCTTTGGATATAAAAACGCACTAAATGCCCATTTAAAGAAAATAAAACACGAAATTTTTATTGTGTTACTTAAAGAACTTTGTATGCGTGACAAATTGTCTGTAGAATGTGCGTTTTTTTTAAATAAATGTGTTATGCTTATGTACAATTTAATTTATGAGTTTTTTTTGTTAAGCGAGACTCTTGTATTAGGGGAACGACTTTTTTGCTATATTTGAAGTTATGTAACTAGATAAGGTACTCTTTGTGTAAAAATGTCAGTATGGTTTCTTTAGTATTTTCTGGTATTTTGTTGCTTATTTTTACTATGAATACACCTCTTGATGCTCTATGTCTCACTAAGGATTGATGACCGGAAGAAACGATTACACCTCTATGGTTTTAATTCGCATTCAATAAATTCAAAGACTTTTTAAAATGTGTAAAAAGGTTTTCAATCTTAAGAAGAGTTGAGAGCGGGGCATTTAATATTCTTGCATAGCCTTAAATGGAGCCAAAAATTAAATTTGCACTTTCAAATTATCAAATTTTATAGGAGTAAAAAAATTTTCATTAGCACTAAAATCTTCTCAGAGTGGCCTTTTTTAAACTTCTTTTGTATAATAATACAGTTTTTTTTAACCTAAAGTTTCGCTAGCCTTAAATTAAAAACAAAAAGAAACAAACACCAAACTTAAAAATTGTCGCATTTTCGGTGTAAAAAAGCACTAAATTTATTGTGAAGAGCAAATGGTTGGCAATACTGCCCAACTCAGCAAACGTGACGTCACGTACGCTCTGATGGGCGCAATCCTTGAATATCATCAATATTTTTGTAACAAATATTTGCTCGAAAATAATGTTACTGATTGTTATTCAAGTTTTTCATGAAAACTGTCACTTGATGAGCAGTTAGGTATTTATAGCCCAAAAGTGAGTGCTAAAGTAAGTAATTAAACTAATTTTATTAAACTATATTTGAAATTTTAAGAAATTGTTTTTATTTGAAATAAAAATCTTTTTTTAATACGATCATAAATTTCCAAAAAATTAATTGTGGTATACATGGAGTTTCAGGATTTCAAATTTCAACAATGGGGATCTATGATTTTGAATGGAAATTCTCAGAAAATTCATTTGATACCCTAATAATAATTTTACAGTTAGGAATTTCAGAATTTTGTTAACGTCAACAAACGCCAAACGGTTATTACTTTGAGGAAAATGGGTTTTCGAATCCCAGCATGTTTACCCCATTGCTCTCTCGTTACTCTTTCTTGCGAGAAGTTTTCTTCTATATAACAGTTCTACATGTTATGTATGGTCTGAAAATAGCTAAATTGCAGCATATGGAAATGCCAATATGAGGTGTGTTCAAAAGATGAATTTTCAAATTCCGCGGGTTATAATACGTTCACATATAAGTAGATGATCTACTTTTTAGTGCTTAACTCCCAATCCGTAATTAAAAAGAGAGATTTCCCATACACAATTTCTCTCCCAAAATCTGAGATTATAAAATAATCTTAGATAATAACCATACTTTTTGACATACGAAAATTATTATTACGAATGTAAGGAGAAACATAATAAATAAACTAAATAAAACGGACGTCAGAAAAGAAAACAGGTCTGTGAATATAATGCTAATACATTTTTTGTTAAAATTATTAATTATGGATTAATTTTACAAAAAAAAAAAAACGTGTGTCCATAAACCTTTTGTCCTCTTATTACTTATTATAAAATGTTATATAGAATTCCCCATGCGTATTGCTGCCAAAATTGTTTGCAACCTCAGTAAACGTCGCTTACGGATTTCCTCCAACTGTTTATTATTAGCAGCCAATAAATAAGCTATTTCTTTTCTTTGCCTTTTTTTCATATCGTTAATAATAATTAAACAAACCAAAAACACCGAAATATTCCACCAAAATAATTTATATGAAAAAAAAACCTTTCACAACTGTATTGATAACTGATTGTCAATTTTGCAGGTAATCTATATATCTAAACGGGTGGATTAAGTTTGTGGATTTATTGGTAATTAATGCATATGTGAACGTACTTTGACGTACATTCGGCTTTGCATTATTATTTTTTTTATGTTGGTACACTCGGCTCGAAGATATGTTCACGGTTTTAGCAGTATAGCATATTTAGCTTGTTTGTGAGAGATATAAATAAGACAAGTGTTTTGCGTGTTCGGCGATTTTCTGCCTCAAAGAAGTTGCATCAAGCTTGTGTAAAAAAACAAATTAAGTGCTCGAAAACACTTGAAATGTTAACAGTGGCATACGGCGAATGTACTCCGAGTCAAAAAAATGTTTAGTGGTACTGGCTTTTATCAGAAGTCGAGAAGATGTGAATGACAATGCACGCTCTAGACGCCTTAGCACATCAACAACTGATGAAACTGTTGAGAAAGTGAAGGAAATTGTTATGGAGAATCGTTAAATCACAATTAGAGAAGTTGCAGAGGATATCAACATATCGGTTAGCTAATGACATGCAATCTTTTCGGAAATATTGGGCATGGAGCTTGTGGCAGCGAATGTAGTTCCAAAATTACTGAATTTCGACCAAAAACAATGACAAAAACGATGATCCAAATTTGTTTAAAAGGATCTTAACTGGTGAAGAATGATAGAGAAGAAGATTGCGCCTTTCGAATTCGCCGTGTCGTAAGAGTCCATCAATAAGCAAACAAAATGAAGGGGAATTAATTGTTTGTGAAGAAGAAGAGTAGGCGAAAGCGATTGAAACAAACACAAGAAATTACACACACACACACACACACACATACTTTTTAGCCACTGCGTGCTTTAACAATTTAACACACGGCACTCTGTTTTCATTAATTTTATTACTTTAAATCTCACAAATCACAATATTACCCAGCCATTCACTGAATCTTTACAAACATGTAATTTCTCCTACTTTTGCTTGTTTTGTATTGCGAAGGGAGCTGACGTTAAACTTGTCAAAACCGCAAGAAATAAAGTAACTAGCCGACGGCCCTGTCAGCCAGAACTTTAGATTTAAAGCTAGATATACACGAGGCAACCGTTGAAGCAACGTGTTGCCTTTGTTTAAGAAACACGTTGCGACCGTTGCTTCAATCTCAGTATTGTGTATAACTGTGTTGCAGGAAAGGTACAAGCGGAAGATACGTAAAATTAAATTTTTTAAATGATCGACGAAATACGCTTCTCTTATTATAATTGACGAATTTTTGTACGAAAATGCGGAAGAAGAGATGCAACAAAAGAAGAGAAAGAAAATTTGGTCCAAAAATTGGCTTTTAAAAAAAATTGAATTTTCGAACGAGAGGCTGCTGAAATAACTGAAGGAAAATGAGCCAGCGGACTATAAAAATTACATGAGGATGGTCGAGTCCCTGTTTAGAAAATTGTTGGACTTCGTAAAGACCAAAATAACGAAACAAGATACCATAATGAGAGAGGCAATATCAGCAGAAATTAGACTGGCAATAACTTTGCGGTATCTTGCAACAGGAAACTCTTTTGCGGACTTGAAATTTTTATCAATTTTATTGTATTCATTTTTTAATTGTTCGTATGCTTTTTTTCAAAAATTTTATTTTTATATTTTTCACTACTTATGTATATCCCACAGCTCTCTCAAATTTTTATATTTGTTAATAAATTTAACATAATTTTCATTATTTTCAATTGCCATTTTTTTCTTTTTCAGTTTATTTTACTCCGCACAAACCTTCTTCTTCGCTTGTTTTCAACGAACTGAACGAGTAAAAGCAGTAAACAATGATACACACGAGGCAACGGTTGCTTCAACATGGCCGTGTTGCTGCAACGGTTGCCTGGTGTGTATTTAGCTTAAGAGTAGCAATTATTTATAATTGTTTCTCTTTCTATTAATAATAATAATAAAGTAACTGGTTTTTAATGGCGCCGCGTCAGATACTTAATTCGCCTTGAGTTCGCTACACTGTCTTCCGCTTAAGTCTGATAATGGAACCAATATCTCCTGGTTAACTACTTTGACTTTCCCCTGTCTAGTTTTGCATTGCTGTATACGATACACCACATCATTCGATTTTTGAATCACCCTATATGAATCACCTTTTGAATAAATCCCTTTCTTTCTTTGCGGATTATAAAGAAGTACCAAACTACCTTCAATGAATCCTCCGGAGTTCACAACACGGTCAAATCGATCCTTCGTCTTGTTAATGATTAGCTCGGTATGTTACCTCACATGATGGTTTAATTCGTCCATGCCATCCTGTAGTGCTTTCCAACAACTACCTTCGTGCATTGTAGAAGCGGCACCTTAAATCGCTTCCAAAGATGGTCAGTATAGGCGATTGGCCAGTAGTTTTATGTACAGCTGAGCGATACGCCAATAGGAACATTTCGATGCGTTTGACCTAATTTTGCTACCACTTTCCAGCTACCTTTCGGAAGTGTTCCTCCAGAGTGCAATTAAATCTTTCTATCTGATTGTACCCCCAAATGCTTTGTACGTTTTTTTATATCCCAACAAACAACACATCTCTTTGAATACCTTGGTCTCAATACAATTCAATAGGCACTCCAAACCTAGTCACCCAATTCTGCGTAAAAACCTCAACAATGGTTTTGGCCCCTTGGTATGGTAGGGTGTACACTTCTGGTCACGTACTGAAGTAGTCCAAAACAAGGATCACATATTTTTTGCCGGAGTCACTTGTTAAAAACGGGCCCGCCAAATTCATGGCCACACACTCAAATGGAGAACCTGCGTTGTATTGCTGTATTCTTCCACGACTTCTCTCCTTTGAACCTTCGCTGCCATACACTCCGTGCAATTTCGAATGCATTCGGCAACTTTGCAGTTCACCCAATAAAATCGCTGCTTAATCTTCTCCAGCATTTTAATGATACCCAGATGACCTCCACTAGGTCCATTGTGGAATTCCTCTAACACGGATGCAATTTGAATTTAGGAACTATAATCAGATTATGGAAATGATTTCCGTCTTCGCTTTCCCATACACGATGCCTAACACCATTAAAATTTTTAAGGCTCCTGCATTAATCTGATAATAACTATTCTTTCAGATTTTTTGATCTTCGAAACAATGCCTTACACTCTATGGCACAAGGCTGCCGATATAGTGCATCAGCATTTCCATGTTGTTCTCCTTTTCGATGCCCGATTTCGAGGTCATAATTTTGCAGCCTTTCGATCCACCTTTCGGATGCTTGACTGGAGTAACCAACTCAATGCTGCATGGTCGGTTCTTAACTGGAATCGTTAGCTATAATAATGCTTTTTATTGAGAAATATCTGAATTTTTACATAATTTTTTAGACTTCTTGATACGAGCTTCCATGAAATTGGATCATTTTTTATAAAACTATGTTACATAAAAGAATGTTTCGGAATCAGGTCATCTCAGCTGTGGGCATTTTTTTGGCAACTAGCTGAGAGTGTTTTTACTTGTGGATCTGTACAACGTAGTACTTTCGCGAACATTAATGATGTGTCAGAGTATGAGATATTTATTTTTCACTACAATATTAAAATTTTGAATTCAATTGAAAAAGGAGACATTTTAAGTGGGTGCCGTTAAATTGTGAAAACACAAATGAATATCAAGCCTCCTAATGCAGACTTGTCATAATCTCGAAAAATAAATAAACTGTTTTGAAAGACGCCACCTTCCGTATTCAGTTCCCCTTGCTTGAACATGAACCACCAGACTCCTTGTGTCTGGCAACATTGTACCGTTCAAAGTTTTCCAAGCTGAATTGTCACATTCCAGAGCAGCCAACTTAACGCCGATCTTGGAAAATTTAACAATTTTGTTCGGCCGGCCGTACAAATTTTCACATATTTCTAGCTTTCGAGCACAAAAACTCAGTGTTTTCTTTGTAAATTTATGTAAAAAAGTCGTTCAAGTTAAGGGAAACAAATCTCAAATGTTCACTGTAGCAGAGACAGAAAATCTTTATTGCTGTAAAAAAAATAATTTGCGACGTCTGGATTAGTGTCCCTTGCGCATATTCGATTGCGGTGTGAGGAAATAGAAAGGAGTTCGATCGAAGATAAACGGGGAAAACGTGGAGAAGGCAGAGAAAGCGAGTAGGCGAATAGTGTTATGAGAATTGTAACTGTAGACTGGACAAACGGAAAACACGATATTGCAGTTAGTTTTCTAGAAATAGCTACAAACAGCTTATAGAAACTACCAAAAAAAAAAGATTGGACCAAAATTTTAAGTTTTTAGTGGGTGAGCTAAATAATTTATTGAACGCCCACAATGCAACTATTACGGGTCGAACAGGCAATTTTGTCACATGATTGACACAATTCTATTGTCCCAACATTAAAAGGAGTATACATAGAATAATGCAATTTACACGTTTTTGCTAAAATTACAAATATTAAATGTGTGTGCGTGGACAAATAAAGACGAAAAGTAGAGAAAAATCGATTTGATACAACAAAAAGAAAGCAGAACCGTACATGCATTCAGTGCTTAGTGTGCAAATTGTATGAACGAATAAAAAACAGAGACTCGCACGGCACAGAGGAGCAGAATCTGTAGTAGTTGTGGCACCCAAAAGTGAAAAAAACGTTTTTTTTTTCCAATAGAAAAAGTATGGTTTCATTGGCGGTGACCACTATACCGAAATCTCAGTCCGTTTTTACTCCAAATTTGCGGAACAACAACGAAGATCAACTGACGACATAAAATCGCTGTTAAAAGGAAATCCAAGTCGCCAGCTGTAACTGGACATCGGACGTCTACAGTAGCAGCAAGCGCCGCAGCAAATGCATTTTCAACAGACTATGTAAGTAGTTCAGTATTAGTTGTTTTAGAAACAATAGTAGACTATATATATATTATTACAGAGATTAAATACATATATTGTAATGGGTGTAAGATTTTATGGGTATGCTAGTGGTGGTATGCGTATATTTGCGTGTTTACGCTAGTGTGCATGCAATTGACTGCACATTAGATAGTGTGCAATTTGTATCGCATACAAAGCAGAAGATAAGAGACTTACAAAATGTTAATATCTAATAACTATAGAATGAGGCAGGCTGAAAAGTGTGCATCAACAGGAGCACATAGCAGTGGCAGAGACAGAGCGATGCACCATAACAGCGAATGTGGCTGCGGCATTGTCTAACTGTTTTTCGCCTATGCTGTTTTCTTCCCCTTCACTTCAAAGCTTTTATTAACATTTATTGGTTGTTGTTTTTATATTGTAGCAACGTCTTCCGCTACTTTATTTTTGTTGTCATATAAATACAGTTGTGTTTGTAACATATGACGTGACCTTCGATCCAGCAACAAATCAATAGTAAAATTGTTAGTGTGTCGACTGAATGGCTATCACCCGCTATTGCTCGCATTCATAAGAATACCCGGTTATGATGTGTGAGTATTTGACTGTTTAGTTACTACCCTTCCCCTGCTTCTATTAAATTCACACTCACCTTCTGTACATTAGCAATTTGCACCCCATTTGTGGGTTCATGACAAGCCTGCGCATGTAATATACTATGTATGTAAATTAAAAACAATTCTTTGTAGTAGTAATAACGGAGGTTACTGCTACAACAACAACAATGTGGAAGCCTTGTTTTTGGCCTTGTTCAGTCAGCGGTCACTCGTCATTTCGTTGCCGGTCATCGCGCATCACAGCCCTACTGCAGTATCTTTGCTCACATTTTCCATGCCAATTGATACAATATTGCCAGTGGTTTTAATATTTATAATACACTGCTGGTCTTAGGTTAGACGTACGTTTAGTTGCATACAACTTTGCTTCATATTTCTTTATTAAAGGACGATAGAAAAGAAGTTGAAATGCAAAAACATTTCTGTTTTAATGATACTTTAAATATAATATTCAAATGATTATACATATTTAACAAAATTGTGTTTTTCAAACATTTTCTTAAAGCTAATCAAAATAAGGCGAGTGTTTCTTGGTCATTAGAATATACCCACTTTGGCAATTTAATTTTTATAAGAAAAGTATTTGGATTTTAACTTAAATTACTATTTGATTTATTTGAAATAAAAAATAATAATAATTTCAGTAATGAGTACTGCCTCCTTTGTTAGTAATAACTTCATAAATCCGGTCCTTCACAGAATGATACAAGGAATCTATGTAGTTCAAGGAAATCTCGCTCCAAGCACGTTTAATATCTGCAGTTAATGTTTCTTTGCCAGCCCCAAACATTTTCAATTACGTTAAGATCTGGAGAATATGGTGGCCAGGTCATGATATTCACGTTTTGACTCGAAATTAAAGATTTTACTACTCGAGAGTTATGAATAGAAGCATTGTCTTGTTGAAAAATCCAAGGAATTGGTCCAAAGAGATCTTTTAATTTTGGAAATACGGACTCCAACAATGTTTTGAAGCGATCGCCGTCCATCTTTTGATCGATAAAAATCAAGTCAATTGTTTCATAAAACGTGAAAGCACCCCACACCATTATTCCCCCTTCTCGGCTATGGTGGCGACTTAAATATAGCTCATCTTTCCGCAACATCTTTCCGCAAATCTAAATTAAAACGTTTTTCATCAGTAAATACAACTGAACGCCAATCATTTAGTCGAGTGTCAGATTGGACAGTCCACGTCATGTATTCTTTCGCGAATTGAAGCCGGTTTTCTTTGCGTATTGCATTCAAAGGGGGTTTCTTCTTGATTTTTAGACGCTTCAAATGTTCTGCATTTCTGATCGTACGCTGAACTGATTTAGTCGAATTCGAAGCAATTCTAACAATTTGGCGTACTGCTTGTTTTGATAGTGCTTTTTTCCCCTTTGAAGTTATTTCCATATGCCTCCGGATCCTTCAAATATCTGTAAACAGTTCTGGAGCTGCGATTTATTTGTTTGGCAATGTTCTGCTCGCACCGTAACGATTCTTTGGGCCAGCATCGAACGAATCTAATACACTAACACCCGGTCTACGCCATGCCTACTAGCAGAGCTACACATACTATCAAAAGTGGCGTTATCAAACGCCCCCTCTATGTCCAAAAATATTCCCATAGTCTGTTAGTGGCTAGCTCTACCTTAGCAACAAGGTTTTTCAAATCATTTAATGTACATATTTGAATAGGCATGCTGAAATGGAGAAGGACACTTCGGTATGTACAATTATGTGATGTAAATATAAGGCGACCGGCGTAGCCGAATGGGTTAGTGCGTTACTACCATTCGGAATTCACAGAGAAAACGTCTGTGAAACACCAAAATTAAGAAAAACATTTTTCTAATAGCGATCGCCCCTCGGCAGGCAATGGCAAACCTTCGAGTGTATTTCTGCCATGAAAAAGCTCCTCATAAAAAATATCTGCCGTTCGGAGTCGGCTTAAAACTGTAGCCGGCTTAAAACTGTAGGAGGAGGAGCTCGGCCAAACACCCAAAAAGGGTGTACGCGGTAAATATCAACTGCTTATGGCTATGGACATAACTATCGTTATGGTTAATACTATGGGATGGCACTTGTACTTTGAAATTTAGCTTAATATAATACGATCATTTTTAAAAACTTTGAGTGTGTTCGCCGCAGTTAACATTTACTCTGCTAGTTTATTGACGGCGTGTTGCTAATAAGCTGCCACAATATTGCGCCTAACGTGTTTGAAAATATGGGAACTTAGGCCGATAAATTTGTTTCGTTTGAAGTTATTTTATGTTAAAACCAATAAATAAACAATGTTAAATTTTAGAGTAGGATTTAAAAAAAAAAAATTATTTTTCCCCTTCCATTTCGACTTTATATTGTGATGACAGAACGCATGACGTTGGTGTTGTTGCAGAAATTTTATGATAGGACGTGACACCATCTCATGACCCCGCCTCCCAGACACGTCAGCAGACACCTCTTCAATTACGCCGACGAGATCCAGGACAAAACGAACTGACAACTGCTGGCCGGAGAGTGTTTATATAGATTTTAAACGACATTCATCGGAAGACACTTACCACCTTTGTAAGATCCCGACCCCCGAATGCCGTTATCAGAGTCCAACCATCACCCATAACAGATGAAGAGCTCCAGCTATCCTGAAAGACGCGTAACCCTGGCACAATTACGTTCTGGACACTGTAGCAGGTTAAACTCCTACCTATCCACGATTGACCCCGAGATTCTAAACATATGTTCGGCATGTGAAGGCACTCCGCACGACACCCGTTCATCTAACACCTCTCTCCTTCTGGACCCAACCTGTCGAAACAGAAAGTTTCCTGAGCCTACCGTTAGATGAGCTAGACGAAAACGGCCGGTGATCTACACAACACTGACAGGATTAAGTAAACTGCCACAACAACAACAACAATTTTTTATATTCAAAACTTACAATTACATAGGAAACTATACGAAACAATCATAAAAATTTAGTTTCAGATGTTAATCTGATCAATGTTATCTGTGTATTTGCATTTGTAACGAAGTGTTTGTTAAAACAAGCAACGAATTGTCCCGTTAGTTCCGTACAGGTTTGGTACTTGCAAATTGCGGCGCAGATACTGTGAGCGTCAAAATAAAGTGTACAGCGTACATCAGTAGCATTTTAGCGATGTTGTACGGTAAAAAATACCGTTATATTTGCTTGTTTACTTCCTTTTTCGATGCATTGAAACTTTCTTCATATTGCATTTTAATGGTTGCAATCGGTAGAGTGAAAAGTTTTTGTCTAGAGTAAATTAAATTCTATTATTTATTTTTTTTTTAATAATGGGTAAACAAACTTCGACTGATGTTAGAGAACTGGTATTAACGCTTCGCAATGAAGGTAAAACCTTTCATGAAATTTTCCATAACCGAATTGCAAAGTGGCTGCCCTATTTCTTCGATAGCCTCACGAATTCCATCTTTGAGGTCTTGAATCGACCCTGGGCTGTTGCCGTAGATCTTCTCTTTCACGTGGCCCCAAAGAAAAAATTCACAAGGTGAAACTTTTCCCGTAAAAGATCAATGCATGGTTTCGTTGCTTGTGTAGCACATAGCGCCGTCTTGTTGAAAATAAACGTTGCCTAGATCAATACCATCCAAATCTTTAATCATCGCTCGATAGCCTTTTATATATATTAATTAAATAACACCTGTTATTGGAAAATCTTTTATATGTAAATATCAGCTGCTTATGGCTATGGCACCAATAATTGATGAGAAAAATATCGTTATGGTAAATACTATGGTTAAGGATTTGGCGTTATGGTGCCGTTAGAGGTGGCAACTTTGAGTTTAACCAGCAATTCGATAATTTCTTAAACATTAGTCTTTGTGATTTTTCTTTTTTTGAACATAAATAGTTTACACAGTGCATCGAATTTCCGAACCAAACAAAGTGCTAAACGAGAGTCTCCTCTCGAGTGCAAAGGGTTAACAAAAACAAACGGCTCGTATTCTTTTTGCAATGTACAAAATAAAGGGGTTTTCAATAAGGGCGGGTAGATGTTGAAATGCAATAAAATGGCGTTTGCTGTGTGGCACGTAGCGCCGTCCTGCTGGAACCACATGTCGTCTAGATCCATATGGTTCAATATGGGCCATAAGAAATTGGAAGGGCCACCACGTCTACCGAAAAATGGGCGCAATGGGCGCAATACGCGCAACGTTTGCGTTAATGAACACTCATTTTGATAATAAAGTTTTATCATTTGAACATGCTGTTCAATCGTGTAACTTGCCATGATGATTTGGCATAAACAACTGAACAATAAACAAAAGATTTGACAGATGTCACCAAAGCAAAATGGCTGCCACAGGGCGTCAAAATCGACCCGCGCCAATTAAAAACCCCTTTACAATACAAAAAACATTATACCACAGTGAAGCTTGGCGGAGGCTCGGTGATGGTATGGGGCTGTATGTCAGCGAACGGGGTTGGTAAATCACAATTTTTGGATTGTTTACTTAGACATTCTGAAAAGCAATTTGAAAGAATCAGCAAGCAAATTGGGTTTGAGTGGCGGATGGTATTTCCAACAGGACAGCAATCCGAAGCACAAATCCCATATAAATACTATAGTAAAGGAGTGGTTGCTTTATAACGTGCCATTTATAACATTTATAATTTGCTACTCCAAGTACAGACCCCTATAGAACATGTAGGGGACGAATTAGAACGGCGGATAAGCGAAAGAACTTATAGCAACAAAGAAGAATGTTGTCATTCGCGCTCCAGCGAATGAAAGAAATAACATCCGGAACAAAAAAAAAAGTTTCTTCCATGCGAAATAGGGTTAGGGCAGTAGCAGAGGCATAGTGAGTCCCAATAAGAGCCAAACCAAACCATTTTCATTTATTATAATTAGGTTAATAGTATTTTTTTATAGAGTACATATAATTTTCTGTGCTGTGAAATCTTTTTTTTCGTTTTTTTATATACTTAAAAAAGTTTAATTATCGGAATAAATATTTGTGTAATATTAAAGATTAAAACCTTCTTCTAAACGCATTATTTGTGAAGGATACGTAAAGTTTTCTGTATGTCTGTATATTGGATTAGTGAAAAATATGCTTTAAAAAATTACTGACCAGATGGCGCTCAGATTGAGATATTTTTCGAATAATTTAAGAGTCTTACAAAATGTAAAAGCAAAAAAATATTTCAAGTTATTTTACAAAAGAAAAAAAAAAAAAAATAAAATAAAATAAATGAACCGTTGCAACTCATGCTATTTTAGAAATTCTATGGTGGTTCATTTTCACGTGAAGCACTGTATGTACGCTGCAGGAAACTTGCTGTGATTGATACAAAATATGCATATATGAATAATTAGAAATTTACTACTTATTATTGTTTATCATCATCAACAACAGGGTGAATAATACCCCAGCCATTCAGCGTTCCTGCTCCTTTGTCTTTGGTGATATTTTTTATATGTTTCAGTGTATGACAAGGTTGAATCATTCAATTGAAAATTGAAAGCATCTAACAGCAATAATATATGCAAAGAAAAAAATAAAAATAATATGTGCCAAGTAAGAAAGTAAAAAAAAAGTATTGCACTAAATTTTTTATCATAAATAAGTACTATATATGGATGTCTCTGAGGGCATTCATTCCACTTCCACTCTTCAATTAAATAATCATTGATTATTTAATAGATCTGTTGGTTGTTTTGCGTACATGTGCCAATGCTGCTTATCGCAAAAAACTATTAAGTGTGTATTTATTTACTTTTTGTTAAAAAAAATAATAATAAAGAAAAACCTAATCGAAGAGTTAACTGATAAAAGCGCCAGGTGATGCATAAGTTCAGAAGCTCTTTGACAAACGAATGGCAGTGGTGGTGGTAACATCACTCAAAGGAAGGCTATCGAAATTTTTTAACGATAATCACGCGCTTGCTTCAGTTTTATTTTTCTTTAATTTGCCACTAACGTTGCGTCCTTCACGTTCGAATTGATTTGTGATGGCGGATGTGCTTTGAAAGTGGATTATGATGCGGTTTATTTAAATTTTGTTATGTATTGTTTTAAAGAAAAAGGATTTGAAAAAATATAAAAAAAACGTACAAACAAAAATAAAATTAAAATTTTAAGTTTAACTTAAATTAAAAAAGAGGTCCATAAACAGGAAAAAATTTTTGTCCACCAGCTCCGACTTTTTAACTTTGGCGTATTGGTATTGAAGAAAATATAGAATTTTCTCTTGCTCTACCTCCATTTTGTAACGCCGTAATAAACAACTGACTTTACTAAACATAAAACTGTCGAGCTTTTTGTGATGCGTAAAATCACCTTTGAATCTCCGTGCAATGCATACATAATGAGATATGGCTCATAAAGATACCTAATATTTTCTAACAACTATATTTTGAGTAAAAAAAATGTATATTCAAGTGAACAGCATGACAAAAATTTAAATATAAAAAAAAATTTAATTAAATATCTACCTCTATACGAGCATAGTACATACAGCTATGGTCTGTGTCCAGAGCAGTTCCCAATTTCAAATTGTTTAAATTCGTGTATTAATTTCATATATGATTAGTATTTTATTGAGTATCAATTATTTTTTAAAGCTGCCTCACACCTGCGAGGTACAGTTTTATTAACATTTGGCTTCTCTCCAAAGGAATAGAGTTCCATGCTGCCAGTACTCTTAATATAGTTTATTGGCATTTTAAATTTTTTTTCAAACTTTATCTTTAATATCGTTTCACAAATTTTCAATGGGGTTAAAGTCAAGGTTCTGTGCAAAATCCAGAACTGCAATTTTTTCGTTGGAAAGCCAATTTTTCAACACTTTTGCTGTATGCTTGGGGTCGTTATCTTGAATGAATACCCAGTTTAGAGGCATGTACTTGAAGCAATATTGCTCCATTGAATTTTTGACGACATCAAGATAAGTAACCTCTATTCCCACAATTGGTCCAATTCCATTCCCAGAAAATTATACCCAACCGTGTTTTACGGTATTTGTTGAGTACTTTTCAAATGACCAATATGATTTTAAATGAAAAAGTTGGTTTTAAAACTTTAATTAATGATTTGCTATTTCGCTGTCTAACGTAATAATATGCATTTCGAGTGAGTCTTGGCCAAAAGAAACATTAAAAAAGTTAATGGAACTTGTTGTCCGGTATTAGAGAGAAGTGATTCACAGCATAAAATTGGCATCGCAATATGTATATCAGTTAAACTTCTAAGAAATAATTCGTATAGAGGACAATACAGCGTCGAAGTGCGCTAATTCTCTGGCCACAGCTGTGTATTCTACTATGTTACGGCATTGCAAATACAGTTTCTTTTACACCTTTTTTTGACAGACGTTTTTCACCTAACGTTTTTTTAAGGCCAACTTCTCTATTCTTTCGACTTGAACTTTATGCTGTAAGCGTCGTGGAAGAATTCTTTTCATGTCTTCGAAGCTTTTGAACTTAACCTGGTAGCCCGTAATTAACAGGGGTTCTTCCTTTTTCATTTTTAGTAATATTAAACTTTTTGAGTGTACATGCCTGCAACCTTTTGCTCGCTGGTGTTGTACTTTCAATAGTGTTGTGCTTTTATAAATCTTTCTTAACGGCCCAACTCACTAGGTTTAACAATGGTTTTGGAGCTCCCGAATTCTTTGTAAATTTTTTTTGAAACAATCTTAGAAAAAAAAAAATTACGAAATATATGTACAACTGTGAACATGAAATTAACAGTACCCTTAAAAAAATATTTTGAAGTCATTTTTTTTTTCTCTATAAATCATACAAAAGAAAATTTCAATATCAAATATCTACCAAGGGTTGAAATAGCAGTTTTTTAAGGTTATACAAGGAATATTAATAAAATTTTACAAAGATTCAGACCGAAGTACGTTTTTTTTATTTCTTATTTATATATTGTTTTTCAATTGAGTGAGTGTATGCATATGCAGTTACGGTCAGAATCTTAGTAGTGCTTATGGCTCATTATACTTAAGTGGCCACGTTTTTTTTTATCACAACAATTTTTCGCCACCCACTGTAACATCCGTTAGATTAAGAAGTCGGCTTCAAGTGCAACCACTTGTTAAACTTAACCTGTTGGCTTCGTTAATTTTGCATGAAATTTTAGTTGCAGCGGCTTTTTTGTCAGTCAAAATCTTAGTAGTGCATGAAAAAGTATGTGAAAGATTAATGTTATCGCCACTATCTTTGTGAAAATTAAAAAAAAAAAAAACGGTGAGATTAGTTTATTTAATTGATATTCTGTAGCTAATGCTGATGGAAAAACTTATGTGGTAGTGCAAAATATCATTGGTTGCTCACCAACAATGGTACGTAATGCCATAAAGTACAAACCAAGTGGCAAAAAGCGTGGAAAAAAGCTAACAATGTCGGCAAGAGAAGTTAAGTCTATCGTCAGATTTTCAAAGCAGTTTCCATTTGCGGCTGCAACTGAGATAAAAGATACCTTAAAAGTGTCTTCGAGCGTTGAGACTGTCCGGCGGCATTTGCCTGAGCACGACCTGGGTGCCCACAGTCCAAGAAAAGTACCGTTGTTGACAAAAAAGCATTTAAAGAAGAGACTTCGATTCGCCAAAGAACATATAAATTGGCCTTCGACCAAATGGCGCAACATTTTATGGTCGGAGGAGTCGAAGATTATCTTGTATGGTGGAAAGATATCGCGCCAATATGTAAGACGTAACACATAACACCGAATACCAGCCAAAGTATACAACAAAAACAATAAAGCATGGTGGTTCTAGCATTATGGTCTGGGCATGCTTTTCATGGCTAGGCGTGGGGCCCATTAATTGGGTTAAGGAAATGACGACTGGCGCTTCATATGTTGATATGTATACTCAAGGACGTCATGCTGCATATGCCAGAGACGAAATGCCGCTTGTTTGGACGTTCCAGCAAGACAACGACCCCAAACACACGTGCAAAGTTGCTAAAAGATGGTTTGAGGAGAGTCAGATCAACGTAATGGAATGGCCGCCACAGTCACCAGACATAAACCCCATTGAAAAATTTGTAAATGAGGCAGTAGCCCAACGCAAGCTAACATCTAATACGCAACTATGGGAAGCTGTAAAGAGCGCATGGGAGTCGATTTCGATTGAAAGATGCCAAAAACTTGTTGACTCAATGCAACGCCGTTGTCCTGCAATTCTAAAGAATAATAATATGCAACAAAATACTAATTTAATTACTAAACAAAACCCCATGTAAAAATAAAAATAAAATCACCATCATATAAAAGTTTTGTCAAAATTTTTCTTACAATTTGTTACAAGTTTTTAAGTAAAGTTTTTGATCGCTCAAAATTCGCTACCGTTTTTCTAAATTTTCTAAATATAATTTTGCCTTACTGAAATAAGATAAACGTAGGATTTTTTTTGGGGATTTGTTTTGTTTGACCATTCCATTTTACGTATGTGCACTACTAAGATTTTGACCGCAGCGGTCGAGCGAAACACTGCACCACAGAACAACGAAAGCAGATTCTGAAATTGAGGGTAGATGGAAGATCTTACACAGAAATACAAATTATTGTTTCATGTTCAGCAAAAATGAAAAAGGGCTTAAAAAGAGCTGTCCAAAATGCCGAGCCAAGTAACAATCAATAACTTTGTTAAATTGTTAAAGATGCGTGGTTTTTTATATAAACTTGGTCAGAATCCGTTTCTTATGGCGGTTGCTATTTTAATGGTTTTTGTTATATGAATTTTTGTTTTTCGCTAAGAATTGAGTGAAATATGTATTCAGTTAAAGAATTTAATAATGTTTCAAAATAATAATAAAAACTCTATCACATCATACATAGATAAATTTTTTTTGGAAAAAATCTAATATTTTTTTGGTACTGCTAGTTTCGTGTTTAGAACTGTATTTATATATTTCATTAGTTGTTATTTTCTTTGACTGGTATTTGTTTTCTAAATAAATTGTAAATTCTTGTAAATTCCAGGTGTTCAAAAAATGCCCAGAAATGCTGTAAAGAAATTAATTAACGACGTGGTGTGTCTTCCAATACAAACAGCTAAAACAACAACAGTAACAGAAACAATAATTGTAATACAAAATACTACACCAACAAAAACCATTACAACACAACAAGGAAAAAGACGAGAAAAGCAAGGTGAGCAAACAGAATTAGAAAAAGAAAAGCAGGATCAACAACAAAAACAATCAAACAAGAGAGGACAACGTAGAAAACGGCGAAGCAAACAACGATCTAAGAAACTTACTACCACGACGTGCAGCACTACCACAGTTAGTCCCAAAACCATAGAAACATCAACAAGAAAAGCAAGTGGCGATAAAAAGCCTCTTAAATCAAGATCAGCCACATCAAAAAAACTCTATTCTCCGCCATATTTCTCTACACTATATCCCATCGTTATCGAGACTTGCTTCGAATTAGAGTCACTGACCGCCAGCGGAAATAGCAAAGCAGGAACAACAGGAAGTAGTATAAAAGCTGCTGGAGCAGGCGGCACTTGTGTTATCGGTGTTACTAATACTCAACGTCTCAACAATACTTGTAGACGGCAGCTACGCCGACGGCGTAGCGTTACCAATTTTACTAATCGTAAGCACAGAGCAAAGGCTAAAGCGGCGGCGGCGGCGAGAGCGTCGCCTGTGTTGAAAGTTCGCGGCAATAGCAAGGAAACCGCAGCGCGATTAGCGACTTTACGCAATCGAAAGAAAGTAGAAGAAAGCAGTAAGGACAAGAAAAAACAAAAAGTTGGGAACAACAACTGTGAACTGCAAGTGAAAAGGCACGCAGGTGAGAGCATTAATAAAATTATGTTTGTAGTGTCTAAGTGGAAAAGTTGTGTTACGTAGGTGTCACTAATTCTTATAACAACTCATAATGATGACAAGAATATGATAAATATTAAATTGAAATTTTTATGGTTTCTTGCAGCCTGGTATAATTTGAATGAAGCGTTACTAAACAAAATCGAACCGCTGGAAGTTGAGGTGAAAAAAAGCGGTAGTAAGCGTAAACGCGACAGCAGTGTCGCGGCAGCACGCAAGCGCAACAGCATCACACTCAAGCACACCCCGCCACCAGCGGTACACTTGTCTCCAGCAAGTTTTGATTTTATCACGCTTCCTTGCGTTGGTGCGCCAGCGGCAGAAATTAGCGCTGGTCCTAGTATCGTTAAAACTTCTGAAAGTATTAGTCAAGCCAACGCTACACAGACATCCTCAACAGCAACAGAAGTCTCTGTTGAGTTAACTGACGTAGCAACCTCAACTAGTACGGCGACAACAGCGAGCAAAGGAGTAGTTGCAGTCACGAAAGCAGCTATATCTAATTCCGAATATAGCTCATCTGTTAGCAGCGGCAGCAGCAAAAAGCGTGCACGCGGCGGCATGTCTTTGTACGAGCGTCGGTACCAAACCACAGACGCAGAGCCGCGCTCTGGTGCGAGCGTAGTCACAAACGGCTACCTCAGTTCAACGCGCACTTCATCGGCCTCGTCGAGCGCCGTACACTCGGACGCCGACAATACACAGGACATCACCCAACAGTACTATATGCCAGTGGCATCAGTCTCCAGTAGTGGCCTCGCCGGTAGCAGTAGCAGCGGCAGTGGTGTTATCGCAGCCGTACCGCTAGGCAATGGCAGCGCACTGAATCATGCACCTTCCATGGCGACTCTCTGCAATATTGGCAACACTTGCTACCTGAATTCGGTTGTGTATACGCTGCGTTTTGCGCCACAATTTCTACACAATCTTCATCACTTGATAGTGGATTTGTCAAGCATACAGCAGTGTATAGCGCGTCAACGCGCCGCCAAGTCATCGTCGTTGGGACGTGGCATTAGTGCCGTACAATTGGAGAATGCGCGTAGCTGGAGTAGCAAAGATTTGGCAGCGCTCGAACAGAATGCACTTATGAATGTCGGTGTTGGTGGCGTGGGCGGTTGCGGGGGCGGCATTGGGCAGAAAAGTAGCCACCAAATGTTAACCGAACGCTTGCATGAGTTGTATCAGTGTTTGCATCGCAATGAGCTAGCCGAATCGACGGAGCCTTTCCATGCGGATACGTTGTTACATGCCGTGCAGGATGTGAATGCGATTTTCGAAGGGAACCAGCAGCAGGATGCACATGAGTTTCTAATGTGTTTGCTGAATAGCATACGGGAGACTTGCCAGCTGCTGATCAAAGCCATCGGCGAGTATCCGGACCTAATAATGAATGGGTGAGCTATATTAATATAAACTTTTCTGATTCATAAATCTCCATTGTGTTTCTTTTATGAGTTCATCGCTTTGCTTATCGTTTATCACTTTTTATAGTTACATTCGTAATCCCGATGAATTGGACACCTACACTATCGAACGTGATGCACTGGGTGGAACCAATGCCACGCCAAGTAGTAGTAATGCACATGGTGGTAGTGGTGCGCCCGGGGCATCAAATGCCACCAATTCATCGTCGTCTAGTCTCAGCACAAGTAACATTACGAAAGCGTCTTTTTTTTCGCGGAAGTCCAAACGAAAAGAGGAATCAAAAAACTCCAAAAACTCGCGGTTGCAATCCCCGCTCAAAGATGGACAGAGTGGTGGCATACAGGCTACTTCGAACAGTCTGTTCTACTTGAATTCTGTAGATCTCAGTGGTGCGTCATCGAATAATGCGAGCACGACTTCGGCGACGGCAACTGTTAGTGCGTCAGCTAGTAGTCCAAGCACTACAGTGAAAGGTCTTTCAGTTAGTACTACAGGCAATGATTCGAAAAGTGAGCTTTCTTCACCTGTCATGTTGAAGGATAAAGAACGCTTGGCCGAAAAGATACGCGAGTTGGGTTTAGACTTCTTCAGTGAGGATTTTGAAGGTGTAACCGTCTCCACTACGAAATGTTTGAGCTGCGAAACGGTCACGGAGCAGAAAGAAAGTATGATCGACATTGCAGTACCGGTACCTATTTCTGGCTATGATAATGCCGATTTAACGGATAAACCCAGTGCTTTTATACAGGTAGGAGACATTTTTCTTCTAAAAATCGATTTAAATATTATATAAGCTGTTATTCTTAAAACTCGATATTTCTTATTTTATTTTACACAGAATTCATGTGTTACCCGCGAGTTCTTTCGCGGCGAGAACAAATACCGCTGCGAACAATGTACTGGTTACACCGAAGCCATACGCTCTATCTCGTATGAGGTGTTGCCGCGCCTGTTGGTCATCCAGTTGAGTCGCTTCTCGGGGGGTATGGAAAAGATAAACAGTTACATTCCCACTTCGTTCACTTTGCAATGTTTTTGCGCTAAATGCTGCGAGCTCAGCGATGCCAATAAGCTGCATATCTACAAACTGTATAGCGTCATAACGCATGTTGGTGCGACCATGTCTGTGGGCCATTACATCGCCTACACCTGCTCGTTGGACTGGGCCAATGAGTATGTGAATTGCCCAAAGGATAGACGCAATGCTAATATTAATAGCGGTTCGCAGCAAATGGGCCTTCAAGCGAACGGACTTTCGAACAATAGTTTTTACCCATTGGGAGGTGGTGTAGGTTCGGCTGCATCTGGTGGCGGTTCAACGCCAAACGAACGCAGTAGCCCCGGTACACAAGCTGCTTCTGCAGCAAGCGCGGCGGCATCGGCGCTCGCATCATCGGGATCCAGTCTGATGAAGAAGATGAAGTTCGGTCGCAGCAAAGCCTCGAGCAGTGGTGATATGAGTAAGAATATGAAAAATTTGAATGGTATCACAAGCAAAGTCATCACGAATGGAATTGGCAAGCTGAGTATGAACACGACATGTCACAGTTTGACTTGCTGCGCGACGCGAATTTGCAGCGTACAGCAGCAACAATTGCAACAGCATCAGTTGAGTGCCAGCAATAATGAGTTGAGCGAAGAGACGCTGCCAAATGGTTCCAATCACGCATCAGCCTCAATGAGCATTAGCGGTAGCAGTAATGCTGGAGGCGGCGGTGGCAGCGGTACTGGTAGTGGTGGCAGTAGCACTACTAGCGGTTACAGCAGTTACCCAGTTGGTTATGGCAGTACTGGACGAGGTGGCACGAAGGCCAGCGCTTGTGGCGGTTATGCGTCCAGTTGTGGCAGTCTTTCGGCGATGGGTAGCAGCAATGGCGAACCCATATGGTACATGTGCGACGATGATAAAATCAAAGCGATGACGCAACGTGAATTCGAAGAATTACTGTCGCCAGCGCGCAAAATCACCGTTACGCCGTACCTGCTCTTCTATGCGCGCTTCGATTTGCAAACATCGACGCCGCCTAGCGCTAAATCCACATCGACTGCGGCGCAGCAATCTTCCTGGTCCAATGAGAATTTGACGTTGAATCCAGGCGCTACAGCAGCCGCCCTGCATAAAATGTGAGTAACGCTGAGCGAGTCGGTTGTGGCGACGGTTTCAACGGCGCAACAACAGCAAATGCAGTTGCAGCAGCTGGACCAGTTAATGGATGCGGTTGCAGTAGCAGCACATGCACGCAAATCTAGGCAGCATATCTGTGCACGTCGTCGCTGCAACTGTGAGCAGGTAATTTAATTTGCGGCTACGATGGCGCGGGCTAATGGTAAACTCATGGAGGGGAAATGTAATGAACTGAAACGTAGAAAGCGACGAGCTCTAGGAGACGTTGAAATAGAGGATTTTTGCTGTGGGCGGAAAAATCGCACATTGGCCGCGTCATCGGCTGCGAGAAATCATTCATGTATGTTTCTCGCGCCTGCCTCTTCTCCAATTGTGATTGTGCTAATTATTATTCTTATTTGTATTCCTTATTATTATTATTATAGTATGACTCACACAAACACATATGTACATTGAAGCGACCAGTTTGTAATATTCAATATACTAATTATGCTTACTAAATTACATTTCACATTTCATTCAGCAATTAAATATTATTTATTATTGTGCGTGTATTGCTAATTATAAGTAATATATTTTAGTTAACGCATTCGTTTTGCTTTAGATACATTTATAGCTAAGATGTTTTAGGCGAGAAGGCCTGCAATGTAAGAAAAAAAATATAGATATATTATGCGACTAAGTTTTGCTAATACAACGCATTCATGAAATCAGCCTAGTTGCTCAGGATGCGGCTTAACATTATTTGAAATCTTTAAAACAATATTTTCTTTGAATGCAAAATTAGTTCATTGAGTTTGCCAAATATCTTCTAAGATGAATCAAATGAATTACAAGTTTCAACATTTTGCAACACCGAAAAACATAGCTATTCTACGCTTCAATTTAACTGATCGACTGACTAGTTAGTTTAATACAGTGGTCGAAATCAAATAAATAAAAGCAGTGCTAGATATGGTTATTTCTGTTTATTCCGTAAATGAAACGAACTTTGTGACTGCATTCAGATGACTTAGCTATAAATAAATTAAATTCTGCGGTTGGGCACTATATCCAGCTATTCATCACTTTTTTATTTCGATATTTGCCTTTTCAACTGGGTTTTTTTTGCTATTTAGTAGTACTGTACAGCAGTTTAATCAAGTTCTTTAATCTTATTCAGAAGCATACAAAACTAATTCGGCTTTCCAGTTTTTTTGTTTCGGTTATTTTATTCACCGCTTCAAATCCGAATTCAGTACTTGTTCAGGTATTTTAGAAGTTATCAGGCTGATCTTAGGTTCAATGTTTTAATTTGCCTAAAGCAGCTGAGGTTAATAGTGGCGGATACTCTTATCATCATATTCACTTACTAATTTAATTTAATGAAAAATAAAAAAGTTGACTGATCCTCTCATTTATATTGATACAAATATATATATATATATATATATACAATGCAGAAAATCTATCAAATACAAATCTAATTGGAAAGCATTAAAAATAATAATAATAAATTATAAAATGACAAGAAAGAAAAAATTACACTTAATAAAAGCCTGTTCGTACTCTGCAACTACTGGATAAGATACGTTAAAGGTGATAAGAAATAAAAATCAACAAACAATATTAAAACGTTAAATGCAAGGATAAAGAAACAATATTATTTAATTAATAAGAAATCTATTGATAAACGGAAAAACAAATATCAAAGATAAAAAACACATTCATACATATATTTGCCTTCTTGTTTTACGAACAAATTCATTCCATTTTTATTTTTATTTTAAATTTGTAATAAATGCTAACAGTAGTCACAACAAACTGCTTTTGTCGCAAATAAAATATGTTTTAAATTTACTTAATTCATACAAACAAGCGTATGTACAGTGGCGGTCAAAATAATAGCAGCGTGACATATAGAAAAGTTTTGTAATAAATAAAATGATAAAAAAATATTTATTAATATATAAAAAAATCTAGTATTCTTTATCTGAAAGTAAACGCATAATACTGTTAACAACAAAAAGTATCTAAAATCAACGCAAATTTTCAGCCACTTTAAATTGCACGATATTGTACCATAATTGAATAAGCTATGTAACTATCTTTGAAAACTTTGTACAAAGTTTAAAACTTTGATTTACACTTGTGGACAAAATAGTAGGTGTAACAAAGTTTTTTTTAATAACATTCAAAGATTTGTAAAGACAAGAGTTTTTTTTATTGTTTTAGTAATGTTTTATTTCATTAAATAAAAATATGTTGAAATTCATTTTACTTTTTACACTCAAATGAAAATTTAATTATAACAAAAAAATACCATTGGTCAAAATAATAGGTATGAAATATTATATGACAAAAAACAAAACAAAAAGACAGTTCAACTTAAATTTAACCGCTAGTATTTCAATAACCAGTATATCCTCCATGGTACTGTATAAGTTTGCCTATTCTATTGGGCATGGATTTTATTAATTTTTGGCAGGTTTCTAAAGGGGTAGCATCCCATATTTCCTTGGTTTTCTGCGACAATTGCTCCTTGCTTTGGAATGCAAAGTCTGCCAGTCTCCTTTTCAAATCACTCCACAAGTTCTCAATAGGATTGAGATCAGGGGATTGACTTGGCCATTGCATGCAACTTATGTTTGCATTTCTTAACCACTCCGACACCAACCCCGAGGTATGTTTGGGGTCATTATCTTGCTGATAGCACCATCTCAAAGGCATGTTTTCTTCTGCATATGGAAGCATAACATTTTGTAAAATATCCCTATACTCAACCGGCCATTGTGTCTTTTATCCAAAATAAAGGACCAACACCCTGCCAAGAGAAACATCCCCACGCCATAATGTTTCCGCCTCCATGCTTAATGGTCGTTTTGGTATACTGAGACGCAAATTCTTTGCCTTTCGGGCGGCGTACACTTCTTTTGGAATCATTACCGTATAAATTCATCTTTACTTCGTCACTAAATAAAATATTTTGCCACTTTTTTTCTCCAGTAGGACCACACCAATCTCTGTGCTCATTAGCAAATGCTTTTCTTCTCTGTATGTGCACCTTTCGTAGAAGTGGAACTCTTCTAGCTTTTCGTCCTGGTAGATTAGCGTCCACTAAGCGCCGTCGAGTCTGCGAGCTTATATTCAATCTCATTTCTGCTGCGATTTGTCGCGAAGACACAAAAGGACCTAAGAACTATACGGCGATCCTCGCCGGGCCCGTAAATCTTGGCCGTCCACGATTTTCTTTCTCACACTTCTTTTTTTAAAGAGTTTTTAACAAAGTTTTCCGACCGTCCTAATTGATTGGCAATGTAGCGATACCTTTTCCCTTCCGCACGAAGTTTCTTCACCAATTGACGCTCTATTTCGGTGCAGTGGCTATTACGACCCATTATAAATAATTATTGAACCAGTCAAAATAATATAAATTGAACAATGCAGCAAAACATACTTGATAACAAAACTTCAAATAACAAGGTAAATATTTTCGAAAAAATGCTGATACACCTATTTTTATAGCCAAGCGAATTCAATCAAACAATCATTACTTTCCAATAACACGCAAAATTACCAATTGAGTCGCAAAAATGTTTTTTACTTACGTTCTAGTTTCCCTTTTGTTTCATCAAAATGTAGCGGTATTAAAAATAAATAACAGTTATTACACTATTGGGCGTAAAATCAGTACAGATTCAGCACACACCTATTATTTTGTCCACAAGTGTATATGGTTCGTAAAGAAATAAAAAAATTAAAAAATGAATAAACAATCAAAACATTGAAATATGTCACGCTGCTACTATTTCTTTTTATATAGTTTTTATTCGTTTACTGTGTTTTATTGTTTATTACTGTTTTGTTACCATATATTTTTGGAGTTTCTTTTATTTTTTATACACATACATATAATACAGTCTTTTATAGTGTTATATATAAAATTGAAAAGCATTATCTCAATAATATCAAGTTTCAAAAACCTTAAAATTAGGAAGATATTAATATAAGAGTCGAGAGAGTAGGAGGAAAGTAAAGGCAATTGAACATGTATTAAGGCACATTCTTGATGTAACAGAATACTTGAAGTACGGCACAATAAGGTTGCAAGTACGGTCTAACTCTACAATTATGAGTCTACATAAATAATACATAACGACGATCGAAAAATGTTTACTTTTGATTTTGCAGTCAATAATTTTTATCGCAAATTCAGAGACATGGAACATTTTTGTTTAGAATCAATATGTCTAACGGCATTGTTGATTAGTAATTGCAATTTCTTCATCGGAGCTGTGTGATGGCAACCTTGATAGAATAGTATTGCTACTAATAAGGTTTTAATTAGCTTGAATTTAATGCCCTAATATCAAAGCTAAGAGTTTGAGCAACTTTCTTATATTTAACAAGACTTCCATTTTATGGAGTCATATGGAAAATAGAACAATATGCACCAATAACAATTTCACGTCCGCCTGCTATGACAATTGGCACTATGATAAAATGTTGCTATAAAAGAACAAGAGCAAAAAATTAATAAAATAATTGCGTACGAAAATTTACTTATAAAATACTTAGCACTTCATACAAAACAAAGCGGAAGTACGCAATAATTAATTTGGAGTTCGATTCATAGTGAAAAAAATGTGACTTCAGCGTGTCCGGATTATGGAGCACTGTACTTCAAAAGTAAAATCCCTTATTTGTTTGGCTATAGCTGGTTAATAAAAATTATACGAATAGCATGGGACAAGGTGATCAAACTGTGCTGTTATTGTGTTGGCAGGAAACGTGAAGCGATTCTTCAGTAATCGGTTGTTTAAAAAAGTACTTTATTATAGTCATTAATTATCCCTCCCATGGAAAAGTATGTATGAATTAGGGAAATGAAATTCGCAGAACCCCTGAATACAGCTAAGGTTGCATTTATATACGAGGATATATATCTATGTATTATATTATAAAATTATCACTTAATTATAACTGGTGTATTCGCAAGCAATTTCAAGAACTGTAACACTTTTGATGTCTAATCAATTAAATGCATAAAAAAATTAAAAGCTTTACAAAACTGTGTACTTTAAACAATTGTGGCATTTTTGGCTTTCAGAGCATAAAACCGTTTTTTACGGAAATATTTGAGATTTGCTTTGAAATAAAGATTTGATAAAAAAATCGAAGGTTTTCGAGAAAAGCGACACAACTCAAAATTAACTCAAAATTCGGAGTTTTGGCGTTAAAAGCATAAATCAATTACAGAGTTTATATATTTTTATCTGGAAAAGCGTCATAAGCGAATCTTGAAGCAATTCTGAGAGATGTCGTTAGTGTCGTTTTGTCAGGTGATCGAATTGGCGCGTCACTTATCTAGAAAACTGACCCAACTCAGTATTTTGTATTTTTGAATTATGTCACTTTTCTCGAAAACCATCGAAATATGTATATCAAATTTAAATCTCATTTGTGTGAATAAATGAAACACTTAGCATCGCATCTGGCGTACATAAGGGGCAGCCGGGGAAACAAAATTTTCGATAACTAACGTCTCTAGATTTTCATGCCACCCGAAATTCGGCTACAAGATATTTAAATATAAATGTAATATATACGGGCAATGTATTTACATAATCATATTTATATTGTAGAATGTTTCGTGCTCGTATTGCTGCTTTTGTTTTGAAATTTGCATTTGATTATTTCGCAAAAATTATGAAAATACAATACTTATATACTTATTTGCAAAACAATTTAATTTTCAAAAAATGTTTTTATAACAAAGTAGTATATTTCCGTGAACGCTTACTTTCTAGTTTTTTGTTTCCCTTCACGTAACTTTTAAAACTTATTTTAAAAGCGCATTGATTCCGGCTTTCGCTAGTACAAAATCTAAGCAGTATACGTCTCGAGCGTGCAGAAGAATTTGTAAAATAAAGTCCGGTTCACTTGATTATAGACAATAGTTCTTATGGAAGAAAAGGGTTATTAAAGCAACCGGGGGGTTCAGATAATTCCAGTGAAACTGTGTTTTGCTCGAAAAAAAACAAGCATCAAAATATTATTCGATCTAACGGTATTTCGCAGCAGTAAAACATCAGCAGCTGTAATACTGTGCTTGATTAATTGCTTTACTAACCAAATAAGAAAAAATAATAAATATACAATTTTTTTTTACATTTATTATTTAAAGCTTAATAGTTTGTGCTGCCTGCCACCTTGTTTAAAAATTATGTTACTTCGTAAAGACGTTGATGAATGGATTTGTGCAAGTTCTCCAAATTCAAATTACAGCATTTCAAATTGTTGCCCATTCTCATAAACCTTACGAACAAGCCATCACCATGGATTTTCAATACTGTTCAGATCTGGGGAATACGATAAAAGCTTAAATTTTTTGGGACGCTATCCAAGTTTTGACCACACTTGAAGTGTATCTTGTTGAAAGATCCAATTAATAAACCAACTGTTTCACGAATCTCGGGAAAAGATTATTCCAATTGAGCTTCATGGCTGTTTGCCGTCTTTTTGTAGTCTACAGTTTTCAATCCGAGCGCGCTATAGTACGATATTGCTCCCCATACCATAGCACCACCTTCACGACTGTGATGTCAAATCAAGTACTTTTCCTCCTTTCTTAAGTCTTCGAAATAGTAATTGTATCCATCCGGCCCAGCCCGTCACTAAATACTACTTTTTCCAATCACCGGGATCGTTATTTGTCCCATGTGGTCCCTTGCGCAATCGAGGCGAAGTTCTTTGCAAAATTTATTCAAAGTTTTTTGTGCTTCAGATGTGGTGATTTTATAATAGCTCTTGGAGGATTTGCTGGCTGCAACATTTGCAATTTCTTTGATTTTTGCTGTTGGAAAGGCGGAATTTGATGCCTTTGTAGTTCTTACCATAGGCACCTTGTTTCATGAAAAAATTCGCACCGGTTGGTCTTCGACCAATCTTTTGGCAATTTAGCAATATGAATGTCCCTCTGAAGTCAAGATATTACTTGTCCTTTTTCACGATCTATTAAACCTTTCTTCTTCCCCATTTTATTAGAATTAAGAAGTTTCCGATCAAACACAATGAATGCTAAAAAAACGAATCCACAGCTTTAATGTGCAAAAAATGTAGGCAACTGAATGGCTCTTGTAAAAATTATTGCCTCTAATCAAGTGAACCGTACTTTATTAAACTCCATTAAATTGGAAGACTAGAAGTTTTTAGATAAACAGAAAATGTTGAACTTCACTTGGGAATTTATAATTCTCAAACGCTCGATAACTTTTTTATGTTGGCATATCAAGTGGATTGTTACGCATCCCAAACAGATAAATCAGATTAGATAAGATATTAAGTATATATAAAAGGCGTATAGGGTTACAATGACCTAAATGATCCTTTTCCATTCGATATCACGTCTCTGATCCTCAATCAATACCCAAGGTAATCTGACACTTACTAATAAATTCTAAGATATCCATGTAGTTGTAGCCATAGTATCAGCTATTTTTCTCATAAAAAATTGTAATATATGTATAATATATATTTTAATATAGGTCCCTCCAGATGGAATATTCACATAAAATGTCTTGAGCGTATTATGGTCCTCCAGGCGTAATCGCCATTTTGTCTCAGGCGGAAGGTCGACCCATCTAATACAGATGAGAATATAATATATGTATATAATTGGCTCGTACACCGTTTTTGGGAGTTTGGCCGAGCTCCTCCTATTTGTGGTGCGCGTTTCGATGTTGTTCCACAAAATGGAGGGGCTTACAGTTTCAAGCCGACTCCGAACGGCAGATATTTTTTATGAGGAGCTTTTTCATGGCAGAAATACACTGGGAGGTTTGCCATTGCCTGCCGAGGGGCGACCGCTATTAGAAAACACTTTTTCTTAATTTTTGATCTTTCACCGAGATTCGAACCTACGTTCTCTCTTTGAATTCCGAATGGTAGTCATGCACCAACCCATTCGGCCACGGCTGGGATGAGAATATAATACTCTTTTGTAAATAGTTCAAGAAGAGTTACATATACACGTGAAACTATAGATTATATATAGTAATGACGGATAATCAGTTTAAAATAAAATATTAATTTCAAAATTGCAAAGCGGAATACTACAACAGAGGTATAAATTGTGTATACTTTATTCTAAAGGAGGAAGGTTCAACTATTTTTTTAACCCATTAAATCCCAACCTTATATAAAACAATTTTTTTTTAAATGCGTTTATAAAACGTTACTTGAAATAGTGTAATTAAGCTCCTTAAAAAAGAAAATCACGAAAAAAAATCAAAGAAATGCATTTTTTGGGCTGTACCCGATCGAGCACAATGGGATAATATGTATATACATTGCCTGTATATGAAAATATGGAGTATTAAATAAAAAGACACTTTCAAAGACTTCCTTGGTTATTAGCTCGGTTAACAGTATGGAAGTTTTTGAAACATTCTCTCTCTACGCAAAGGGCTACATTGCATAACTCGCAAATCCATCGAATTCTTTGGTGACACTCCCTGCACCTCAGCTGATTCGATATCCTTTTGGGAAAATGGTTATATGAGGAACCAGCTATTGATGCCGTTGTCGATCGTTTTGAAGATATGTCCCGGATATTATAATTGCGTAAATAGAATCGCACTATTTCACGTTGGTATTGCAACAAGTCGCATTGACTCTTACTTGCCATTTTATAAAGCTTCCATGTTTACTACGCACGAGCTTATCATTGTGGTGAAAAGAGGCCACCACCATTTCCTTCCTCTAAACTTTATATAGTAAGTATTCAAAGCTTGGTCGTGGAGGTCAACTCCTCCCATTCCTGAGTTGTGTTCCGCTATCAACTTCGGCTGATGGGCATTCACCTAGCGCCTCTCTTGTCTTGACCATCGTTTGACGGTATGTAAAGGTTCAATTCTATCAAAGTTTGTTCCCACTGTCACAACGCTATTGTCATTCCACTTCACAAAAAGTATTCCTGAGTCAGAACACCTACAAAATTTGATACAAAACAACTATTCAAATAAATCATTATGATAAACTTACATAAAATCAAACTCTCCCCGTTGCTTCTTTTGTAGTTCTTTGTTCGTTTTCAGAGGACATTTTTTGGACCGCCGTTCACGAACAGTCCCAGTAGCCTTAAATCCTTGTTCTTTCAAAATTCTAAGAAGGTCATATGACGTAAAGAAGTTGTCGAAAAATACGATGTGATCGGTCGGATGTGGAATGTTTGCCAAAAGATCAAGGACGACCCTTGAACCTAATGGGAGACTTTCTTTCTGATCCTCTTAAGATCCTCCTCATTGAAACAAAAATCATGCTTGTTATGCTGCAAGGCATATATTTTCGTTTGATCGATTATTATTTTTACCACCTCATTGTCAAAAATAGTTTCAAAAATTTCAACTGGGTTCTTAGTTACCAATAAAGAACACGCTTCAAGTTGGGATTGTTCGTAAAAACGTGTTTCTGGAATTTCCGCACTTGTTATTCTCTTTCTCCATTTTGGATTTAGATCTTTTGACAACTTTTGCCTTTTTTGTAAGCTTGCAAGTGGAATATCATCATCACTGTCACTGTCACTGCTCAAAAATAAGTCAACTTCGCCCGGAACATCCCTTGGAATATCATCACGCAATATATTATCCTCTTCAATGTCCTCCTCATCTGTGTCCCAGTGGGTATTTGGCGGTATAATAGCGAAGGCGAAGTGACTACGGTCGCTTGATTCAATATCGTCGGTGGCCGCAGAAAGGTTGTGAAACCTCTTTCCGTAAAATTTTTTTACATCCATTGCCAAATCTACATGAAATATGCACACAAAATATATATTAATGTTCCCACTGTACCCATGCGAGTACACTAGAATTTAAACCTACCGAAATGCACTTTTCCACAACTTGTTTCGTATTTTTGTTATAAAGTATACAAATTATATGTATTATGAATATTTCAACACTGAACTTTTTCCGTGATAACTTAGATTTTGTCAAACAGAGAGCTTATTGCAAACTAAACCATGAAAAGAAGAAAAATAGCAAACGTGCACGCAAAGACAAGTGAATAACGGATAACGGGACTCAAAAAAAAAGAAGGAGAAACATGTGTATTCCTTTTCAACATTGCTCTGTATTATAAAGTGGCGAGTACATTTAAAAATTTGTAAGCGTTGGCTTTTGACGTCGTTTCGAAAAAGATGCTTTTTCTGTACTCAAGCGAGTACAATGGGATCAAATCGGTTAAATTTTTATAAACAGCAAAAATAACAAAGTTGACGTACATATCAGGTCAGTCCATAGGTTCGTGCGTATTTTACCTATAATTTCACTTTTGTACGATTTTTGCATACAAAAAATTATTCACGGAATATAACGGAACTATTTATATTTTCTTTGATATATTGGGCATTCAACCAGTGATAGAAGCACGTGTTGTTAAAAAATAAAATGGAATCTTCGAACGCGTATAAGAGGCATATAATATTTTGTACTTTTTTTATAAAAGTGGTAAAAATGCAACAACTGCTGCTGCAGAAATAAACACTGTTCACGGAGTGTACCGTGAGTGTACGGACTGCGCAAAAGTGGTTTTCAAAATTCCGAAGTGGTGACTGCGACGTGGAGGATGCCCCGCGTACTGACCGTCCTGAAGTCTTTAACTCCGACGCCTTGCTCGAACTCGTGAAAGCTGAGCCAAATTTGACAGTCGATATGACAGCTCAGAGGTTAAATTCATCGCATGGAACAGTTCACAGGCACCTAGTTGAGTTGGGAAAGGTTTCAAAGCAGGGAAAATGGGTTCCGCATAGACTTTCCGTCGCCAACCTTCAGCAGAGAGTGAATGTGTGTTCTCAGCTGCTGCAACGGCTTGAAAATGAAAGTTTTTTGAACCGTATCGTTACTGGTGATGAAAAATGGGTCCTTTACAATAGTCCTGTTCGCAAACGCCAATGGTTAGATAGAGATGAAACACCAAAACCGACTCCTGGAGGTGGCCTTCACCCCAAGAAGATTCTCCTGTCTATTTGGTGGGATATGGCCGGTATTGTTTATTATGAACTTCTGGAACCAAACCAGACGATAACTGCTGATTATTATTCCCATCAGCTATCAAACCTGAATGAGGCACTTAACAAAAATCGACCGTCTTTAGTGAATAGACGCAAAGTTTTGTTTCACCACGACAACGCAAGACCTCATACCGCAAGGCAAACATTAGGCAAGCTGAACGAGCTCGGATGGGAGCTAATCCCGCATCTACCATACTCTCCGGATATTATACCTTGTGATTATCGCCTTTCCCGTGGACTTAAATCCCATATGAGTAAGAAGAACTACTCATCAAAAAAAAGCTATAAAAAGAACTGACCTGATATTACTACATACACCTCGCGACATAATGATATCACCTCAACATTTGGGCGTTTTTGCCTACCTTTATTTTTTTTAAAGCACATTATTTTTTGTAAAAGTAAAACCTCAAAAACCCAAATTTTGAATTTTATACAAAAGTACCCATACACGAACATTTAAAAAAGAAAAATTAAAATAGTTGAAACGTGTCAAAATTTTGATGTGCTATCGTTTATAGCGAGCTTTATGTATACTTTCGACATTTTTTTCTCAAAATATTTTATTAGGAAATTTCAAGGATATTTGTGGATAAATTTTCCAAAGGACATTATTTCACTTTATTTGTCCTGAATAGTTAGATAAATCCTTTTCCATTTGTATTAAATATTAATATCACAGAGTGAGTATAAGTATTTAAAACGATTTCTTTCTTAATTTTCTTGTTTGAAACTTCAAAGTCCCTTAAAAATGAAACTGATGTGAAAACGAAAAACTGAGAATATGAATTTTTTGCTGCATAAATTTTACTACAGCATGGTGTAACCGGAGGGGTATGAGCAGCCTTAAGTCGGCCCCAATCAAGCGGTCTACCTCATTCTTAAATGTTGCTTGCTTGAGCGAATTAATGCCTCACAGTATTTAACCTGCTTACCTGAGTGCTTATCCGCCTACACTTCGTTTATTATCCTTGATTGAGATATATTTGCTTAAAGCGGAAAGTACATGAATCGTGATTTAAATCTAATAATAATTAATATATCTTAAAGTGAGGCAAAAATAACGGTTATGAAATAAAATAAAAAACTAGTAAAATTGTATGAAATTTAATGAATGAGGTTAATAATGAAATTATTTGGCCTGTGGTTGTGCAAAGTTAAAATCAGCTTGGTTCTCAAGGTGTTATTGTAACAATCAACCAGCGAAGCAACCTATCGTGATTGTCGAATAAAACGCGGTCAATAGAAAATATTAAGTTTTGATTTCAATACTTTATTCTTTGTTCTATAAAATGCACTACGAATTTAAAAAAGTATGAAAACTAAATTAAAATTTTTCGTTTTTAATTTAAAAAATATAAATCAAAGCTGATAAGCATTTATACCTACATACATATAACATATGTATAATATTATATATTGTTGTTAATACGAGTATATACAATGAGCAAATAATTAGTATGTATCACCAATATAATTAGAAACACTACACAATATAAAAGTGGAAAATGTGAAAGCCTACGATAGATACTTAGAAATAAATAAAAAAACTTGCAGTGTACATACAGTGGGGCAAAACATATTGAACTGATGCATATTATTGATATTTTCACAAATTTTACTCTGAATATAATAAAACCATTTTAAAATAAACAATCGTAGAATTTATTTCACTCCGAGATATAACATATGTATATGTATATACGAAAAAATTGCGCCTATTCAATAATCAGTACAACAAAACATATGGACTAATTATTATTTAATACTTTAAGAGCTATAAGATTTAGTTAATTTCTGGAGGCATACTTAACCAGACTCTTTCTTCAGTTAACAGTTTCAATTAACTTATTTTTGCCTATATTTACACCCTTTCTGCCCTCTAAACCATTATTCCTTGGTTAGCGAACTTTTCTCATTCCGTCTGAATATTTCAAATAAATTTAGATTCATAAGAAAAGAGTACAGTTGTCCAGCGCTTCTCTGTCCAATTGATGTGTTCTGAAGCAAAATGAAAACGCTTTCCTCTTTTTTTGTCGTGAAATATATGCAGGCCCGACGAGAGGGGGGAGGGGATCGGGTACTTTTTCCCCCGGGCCCGGAGTTTTCAGAGGGGCCCGGACTCGAGGGTAATTCCAAGAAATTTCCTGCTTGAAAAAATATAGTAAATAATACTTCTACCAGGGTTCCGCGCTTTATCAAGGATCAAAGACTACCATCGTTCTTGTTCAACTCAGAGTCGAGTAACAGGATTGGCAACTTTGTATTTGGAATCTGAGTTAGCAAGGAAACTCGACTTCGATGATATTATAAGAGCTTTTGCCTCAAATAAAGCAAGAAAAGCAAAATTCTAAGCATCGTGGCAGTCATTTTCAAATATTTGTAAGGCTCACAAAATGAATAAAAAATTTTAACTTTTTTCAGCTGCGTTTTTTATTTCAGATCTGCTGAAGAGTTTTCTAAAATTCATTTTAATCAATATTTCCTAATTAATTCTATCAAAAATTTTATCAATGAGTTTTTCAATGCTTAAATGTTATATCACTATAACATAATACGCATTTTGATAAATAAAAAAATTTTGAAGGGGCCCGCATCTCAAGTTTCCCCCGGGGCCCGAATACTCTCTCCACGGCCCTGAATATATGTGAATTTTAGCTGGTCTATAACTTCTTAGTCCATCTGCACATACTCTTCTTTACACAGTCCTGCACTTACTTTTCAGTTTAGGCATTGAATTATGCTAGGTGGATGTTTCTTTATTTCTATAAGTATCCGTGAGTGGTTTTTGTCGTGTTGTAGCTTTAGGACACCCTCCTTGATAATAAGATTCCAGCCCTCCATCTCTCCTGACTTTCTTATTGTGAAATTTACTGTTAATAAAAACTTTGTGGCAATGTGTTTCTGAAATAACGGTTTATTGTAATCATTATTTATAGCCATAAACACTTTTTTACTAGATTCTTAAGGAAATATTAAAAAATTTAAATACGCCTAAATTTTAACACTTACTTGAGCTTCATTAATTAAATCTTGCTAAGAATGCTTAAACTACGCATTATAAATAACGGTATTATGTCGCGCAATTTTTGTTTTTCTGTTCGTTTGTATCAAATTTGTAAAAAAAATGGTTCATAGTAATTCAAATCGTAATCATAATAGGGAAACGAAATAGTAGATGAGATAGCAAGTGCTGTTAGACTACCATTTGAACAAGAGAACGACATACTAAAACCGCTAAATACAATATACAACGAAATGGACGACTACACGAAAAAGCGAGTGGAAACTAGGTGAACTAATCTACCACATGCAAAACAGCAAAAGTTATGTGTAGAACTAACGACAACAAACTGACTCAATTCGTACTTACGCTCTCGCGAAAGGACTGCAGCACTATCATAGGTATGCTGACCGGCCATAATATATTGGCTGCACATGCGTATAAGATAGGGTTTGCTAACACGGACAAATGCAGGAAATGCAGAGAGGATGTTGGGGAAATTTGGAACACCTGTACGTTTGTCCGGCATTATTAAACACGCGTTTAAAATGCCTGGGAGCCCCACTGTTTGAGCGTCTGGAGGGTGTCCCAAAAGCAGTTCTCCCAAATCTGCTTAGATTCGCCAAAAGCGTTGACATCCTACGTGATGTCTACTTTAAGTATTCATAGAGGTCGGTCTTCATCTGGTATCGCTAGGGTCCAAAAGGTCTATGCGTGGCTTATTGCCAACCAGGCTAACCTAACCTAACCTAATTCAAATCGTATTCGATTATGAAGAACTCAGTCTTATTTATTTTATTGAATTATATTTGCTGATTTTTTAGGGTTAAATAGTAATAAGTTTATATTAATACTTAGTTCAATATGTTTTGCCCTACACTGTATGTAAAGTAAGACATTTACTATCAAACATATAAATAATTCCCCTTTGTTTTCCACTAAAAATATATAATCATTTTATAGTTGCATATTTGCGGGTGAATGTAAGAAATAAAAAGTATTTATAATAAAATTACCATAGGTGAAAAATAGTTTAAAATAAATAAGATTCCAAAGTAAACGTCAACTGATTAACACAAATGGAGAATACAAATAAAAAGCAGATAAAAACACAGTTGACTAATAGAAATGAATGCGAAAAAGTGAAATTCGAATACACATACAGATGCATACATCTGATTGTTATGCATAAAAAGGCGAATTTAATAAATATAGTAGTGTAGCGTATATATGTACGTACATACGTATATTGAATGTATATGTGTGTATGTGAGTTGGTTATCAAAAGTCCTAAAAATACACAAACGTTTGAGCTCACAAAAGCGAACCGAAAGAGCATCTCTAGCACGTACCTCGAAGTTGCATATTTAGTTTTCATCCATTAGTTTTTCATTTCGATGCCTAAAAGTAATCAGCAATTCATTTCGATAAATTTTCATCTGATGCTAAAATGTGACTCCTGCTCGATTTATATGATTAGGCTGAAGTATTTTTATCTAGTATCAAGGCGGCTTATATATAGGGAAAATGGAAGAAACTGTTCTTCGGTTTACAAATGTATGTGTCAAGCGGCATTGATTTTATCCATATTGTACTTATAGAATTTTTAAGTGAGAATATTTATTTATTTATTCAGCGACAGATAATAAAATCCTGAACAGCAAATTTCCCGTCTAAAAATTTCATTCTTCATGCGATTCTTCCATGGGAAGCTCGGCCAAACACCTAACAAAGGATGCACTTGTGCTAATTACACTGCAATATAACCCAATTTTTTGTAAAGCGAATTTCAACTCGGACTGAAAATAATATCCCCCTATACAAAATCTTCATGGCCTTTTCTATTCTCAGGTAAAACAGTAAAACTTAAGTGTTAACTTAAATATACGAGTATATATAATATTAGTTTGGGGAAAAATAAATCCATTATTTTTGCGTAAAATGTTTGCGCAAATAGCTTAAAACTGTTTTATGGTCGATCCCTAACTCCTGACATATGCTACGACTACTAACATGCCGGTCAACTTTAATTATTTTCGTGATTTTATCGCCATTTTCGACATTTTCTTTAACATCAAAAATGCCTGAACTGAATCGACGAAAAAAAACTACACGTAATTAGCTGTAGCTGTTACAGTATCGGTACATTAAACACTGGCCTGGCTTGCATTTTCGCCTATATCAAAGAAAAACTGGAAAATTTACCGAATTTTCCCATTGTTGACTTCTATTGTTAACACCCGGTAACTCAAAACTGAGTGGAACAAACAAAATCTAGCAAAATACTTTTTTTAGTGTGAAACGAGCATAAACATTAAATTGTTTGATCGATACTTAACGAGATATCGATCACCACAGTCATCTACAGAGAGGATTTCTTTTTCCCCAAACTAATACGAGTATGTACATAAGACCAATATTATTGCAGGACATTGTAGTCCGTTTACCTCCTCATGAAGGGGCCGGTTTAAATGTGTTTTGAAAACTTTGTTAATTTTTTTAAGATTAATAAAAGTACATATATATACAGATATACAACTCTGAAAAACCATATGTATGTTTAGCAAATATAGAAGTTATTGAAAATGCATTTGTTCCCTTACACCTATTAGTATATTCACTTCCAAAGCACCTAGTTTTTGACAGTACATATATAACACATGGGCTGAAAAGTCCCGGGTCTAATTTGTTTAAAATTGGCTTTATTCATCAACGTAATTTCCATCAAGAACAAGACAATCAATCATTCCAGCATCGCTCTGACATTTTAATATTACTTTTGTAGAACGATTTGTTTTTTATCTCAAAATAGTCTTCAGTTTCAGCGATAACTCCTTCATTTGAGCGAAATTTCATATCGGCGAGCAAGTTTTTGGGCTACGAACAGCTAGTAGTTACTTGGAGCCAATGTGGCGAATTCGGTGGACGTTCTTGTTTTTGGTCAACAGTGAGCAAACGCGGCACCCACTGTGAACAGAGTTTTCTCATAGTCAAATGCTCATGCAATATAAACCCAACACGTTCTCTTAATATCTTTACGATGTCAGCTAAGTCACGCAACTTCACTTTTTGATCACTCAAAATGATTTGTGGATTTTTTTTATGTTTTCTGGTGTTACCACCTCGTTTGAACGTTCACTGCGTGGTGCATCGTCGGTGTCTCTACAACCACGTTTGAAGTCAGCAAACCATCGTTTCGTTGCTGTTTCTGATGGAGCGGAGTCCCTATAATACTTTTCAAGCCATTGCTTCCCATGAAGAAGCAGTGTAAAATTAAAACACGATACTTTTTTAGCACAATAACTCTTGAACTAATGAATAGGACATCATGAAATTTTAACAGCAGGTTTTTTTAACGTTAGTACTAACTGAAAAAGAGGTGAATGCAATACAACTAGTGTCAAACAGTTTAAGACCATTAAAATTTCAGCAATTCAGTTTCGTGTTTTTGTGCGTGTGGAATTGACTGATAGTCTAAAGACGCAAAATCGTGTATGGAAAGCCATAATTTTCGAATTCATTTCGTAGACGTATGCACCGGCTTATACTGTTGTAGATATATATAGAGACAGCTAACGCGGGTATTTGAAAACAATTCAGGCAAACAAATCTGAATTCCTTTCAGTATTAATATTGAATATCTATATCCTCGAATACAATCAAGTATGAGTTTTCTTCGATATCTTTACTTAAGCGGACAACTTAACTAAACTTATCAAATGTATTATATATGAATGCATCATCCAATTACTTTTCGAAACTGCCTTGCTTAGCTTCGAAAACTCACTTTTGCTAAATCGCCACCGCCAGAATGACATAGATTTATATCCGGTCAAGAACTGACAATCCAGTAACACTCTTCAATAATTTGCAAGGAGTGTCACATTATTTCCATAACGCAATATTTGGTTGTGCAGTTTTAGCGTTTGAGATTTTCCAGTAAAAATTCCTTTTTTGGGAACGGTTTAACTTATATAATTTTAAACTTTTTCTGCAGCTGAATGAAAAATATTACATAAAATTTTTCGTGCTGAAAATGATCCTCGCAAAAAAGTACGTCGAAAAATATGCACACATTCGTTTTTTTTTTTTTTAAATGGGGAAAAAAACTTACATTTTCCTCGATTTCTTGTAACTCACAAACTGAAAATAAATCATACATATGAATAAAAATAATAAGCAAATAGTAGAAAAGCAAAGCTCTGTTATTACAATTGTAATTAGAAAACTAACTGACTCTAATAAAAGTTATAATAGACAAAGTCGATACTTGCAAAAATTCAATTTCCAAAAATGCCAATAAAGTGATTTGTACTTGTAAGTAAAATGCAAACCATATACAAAAGAACTAAAAAGTAAAATAAAACATAAATAACATAAATAAGTAATTTTAGGGCATGATTGTTAAAAGTTGTATTAGCTTAAAAAAAATTTAATTAAAAAAAAATTATTAATACATATTATTAAGGAAAAGCAACCTAGGGCGGCCGCCGTGCCGAATGGGTTGGTGCGTGACTGCCATTCGGAATTCACAGAGAGAACGTCGAACATTTTTCTAATAGCGGCCGCCCCTCGGCAGGCAATGGCAAACCTCCGAGTGTATTTCTGCCATGAAAAAGCTCCTCATAAAAATATCTGTCGTTCGGAGTCGGCTTGAAACTGTAGATCCCTCCATTTGTGGAACAACATCAAGACGCACACCACAAATGGGAGGAGGAGCTCGGCCAAACACCCAAAAAGGGTGTACACGCCAATTATATATATATATATCTAAGATATCATTGCATACATGTAGGCGCTTAACAATAAAAGCCACGGTACAAGGAAATTAACAACCAACCAACTAATAAATATTCTATATGTACGAATCGTACAAAAAATATTATTGTATTTAATAAAAAATATTAAGCAACTGAACATACTATAAAAAAATGTAAAACAAATATATACGAGTATATATAAATATAATTCATGAAAATAATATTGTCTATTGATTGAAGGTTTGATTGGCAGATTTACTGAAATTTACTTAACATAAATGGATAAAAATACTACTTTAAGCAGTAATCTAACATTTATAATAAATAAATTGCATACAATCAGGCGACTATGCATGGGTAATTAGCAAACATAGTTTAAAGGGAGTAGCAGTAGTGAACAGTGTATGTAGCAGATACAGGTACATACAAAATGCCTCACTTGAAACTGCATGCGAACTATATTTATAAAGAATTTACAAACAAACACATGCATATATGCAACTTCTTAAGTGAAAGCCAGTTTGCAGTGCAAAAAAAATAATTCTCAGCTCAAAATGCGAAAAGTGAAATGAAATAGTTAATAAAACATACATACATATGTACTTACATAGTGCATAGAGAGTAAATATGTTTACAGTGGCACAGAAGCGAATGCTCTTAAAAGAATGAAAAAAATTTAGAGCTACATTGTACACGTACATACATTCATACATATGTACGATATTAGAACTAGTTATGTGAGTACCATTATTGTAAACATACATAAAAATATATAATTAACACTCATTATTATGATTATTATTATTATTAAATGGATAATTAACTGATTATGATTATTAAATAGTGAAGTGAAGTAAAAGAGCAAGAAAATGTGAAATAAAATATAATTCTTATTATCAGAAAATCAATTAGACATTCTTAATGCTAATTAAAAGGAAAATTTTTTCTTTTCTCCATCTTGATTGGCTGATTACTGCATAACTGATGACAGTTGGCCACACCAAGCTCTCGACCTGATCTTTTCAACACAAGGCAGGTACTGCATCCAATACTCAGAATTGGAGCATTTGTAACATGACCTGCCTTATGTGAATGTCGCTGAAAAGTTCATACTACTCGTTGTTCCATTGTCTGCGATATTTACTGCAGCCAAAGCGCGAAGGTCCAAAAATCTTCGGTAGGGTTCTTCTCTCGAGCACTCCAAGGGTCGACTTACAAATTGTGTCTTGTGAACTGTGATTTTAAATCGTCGAGAGATGGCATTACTATTCAGTGGCTTAGTCGCACTTGCTGGCAAGAAATTGTCTCCGTTCAAGGTTGTTATTGGGGTTAATGATAGTTCTCAAATAAAGTCTTTTACCACCTCAAATTATAATTGGGAGGTTCGAGTGCGCTGACTGCTTGCCTAAAGATGTCTTCTTGTGCTCATTCGAATATATGGCGTGGTTATTCAAATCATTGGCAAATACCAGCAGTTGTACGCTCTTATAAAATATGGTACTTATTCTTACAGAATATCACGGTAGACCTTCAAATTTTTTTAGTATTCATTGACATTTCATCATGGAAAGACTTACACCTCAACAACGTTTACAAATCGTACCGAACCGAAGTCCTCCAGCGAGTCATTCCAAATTGGTGTTTACGGATATCCAAATTACGGCGCAGTTGCGGCCAACATTTGAAAGGGATTGTGTTTAAGAAATAAATGTCATGAATGGTTCTACACAAAAATAATAAAGTGGCTCAATCAATTTGAATTTTCGTTGTTTTATTTCAATTTAAAATACAACACCTCACCCTTTATAATAGACGGTTATATGGCCCGTTGACCTTGTTACTTTGCCCCGTTCTCATCATCTCCTCTATGATGGCGATGCAAGCTCTTGTTCTTACGAAGCCATCAATCGGTTGCGTAAAGGCACGTCCCCTATTAACCGACTGTACAATCTAGTTATTACATATCAAATTCATCTGCCATTTAGTGCCATCATAGGACTGCACTGCTACCCAAGGTGTATGTTCCTTACTATTATTATTATTAGCGATTCATTCATATTTGAGGTCAGCTGATTCCATTTCATACACTGTTAGTGATAGACCTGCTGCTAGGTCTATATTTTAAGATACTGGTAAGTAATTCCACCTAGTCCAACCCTCTGCAATCTTTTCAGTTAACTATATTAGAGATGGTTACTGGGACGCCTAAGAAGTGAAATGGCTTTCAATTCAGCCTAATTTACTTACTCTTACTGTTCGAGTTTGAAGCAGTTCGATGGTTCTTTGAATTTTGTCGTTATGCTTCATTAAGTTAGACGAAAATCGGAAGGTGAATCAGAGTATACTATTTTTATTACATGTTTCGCCTAGCTTCTCCTCCAATTTCTGGTGTGCGTCCACCTCCAAACATCTGATGACTTTTTACGGCAGAAGTACACACTGAAGTTTGTCATGGCTTGCCGACCGTTTTAAACAAAAGCTTTGCTATCATTTGGCGTTTCATACCCACAATGGATTTCGAACCCGGATCCTTTCGAAGCTTAGTTATGCATAAGCCCATTCGGCTGCGCCGGCCGCCAACAAATTTCAAGAAATGTAGCTTTTTATTTTTGGAAAATATTAAATTTTATTTACTTTAATATTTTTCCACATATCTCTCCCCTTTTATTACTCATGAGCTGGTGAAAATTTTAAATAATAATATATGATTTTTGTGGATTGTATAAAATAATAATGCCATAAAAGGCTTCCGGAGGACTACACAAAACTAAACATATATTAATAACTACTTTTAAGTTGAATTATATTGGGTTTGCAGCCCAAACGTTATCTGTTACACGACTGCGCAGATGACGTGAGATCTCATTTAAGTTACGTTCCTTCCACTGCGCGTTTATCTTGATTGTTTCCAAAGCTTGTTGGACTCCCTGTTCGACCTTGCGTAGCAGCTGCTTGTTTTCATCACAGAACGTCCGCATTGTCTCGTATTCACGTTCACTACTCATTTGACTGGCGATAGGAGAGAGTAGGCGTCGAAGCTCTGAGCCGTTGGGTTCATAGCTAGTAAAAAGAGAAAGTGAAAAAATCAGTGTGGCGTCGTACTTCATCAACACTTACTACTCATGCAGGAACTCAATGTTGTTGACGAAATAGTTACGGGCTAAATGGAAGCCAACTTCTCCATGCGCCACAGCACCAAAAGCAAAGGTGGAATCCTGTCTACGTATATGCTTCTCGCTGTCGAATGCCCATTCTAGATAACGTTGTAGAATCCAAATTTCGCGTGAGCAACCCAGCGCGGAAATAATGGTACGCTTCTCAGCTGCTACATTGGAGTTTTTGTAACGTGCCCAAAGGAATTGCCAATCATCCTCATTGCCATGACGTATGGATGTGCAATAGATGACCGAGCGCAAATCCTTCGGTACTGGATTATATTCGTCGGGATTAGGTACGCCGCGCCATTGCTTGAAGTAATGCTGTGCGCGTGGTATGCAATCTTCTACTTCAAAGCGGCAAGCCCAGCTGGCAATGAGCTCTTTGTGGAGAATAGTGTGTGGCGCGACGTTGGCTTCGTTGGTCACATTCAAGCCGCCGAGGTAAACGTAAATAGGGGCGAGTATTTTGCGCATGTATTTCTGGAATAGAAGTGGAAAATACATGAGATTAGAATATTTTGTATAAGTCTTTAGCGCAGACGCGCGTGCGTATTCTTGTATTTCGAAACAAATTAGAATTTCTATGAAAAACGTAAAAATAAATCAATATTAGTAAGGAAATATTGAGGTAATTTCAAAATATGTGCCACTGTTTTCAACAGTTGGTGTCTTTGTTCTTAAAAGTCTCGCCGAGCACTTCCTATTAAAACAAGTCTGTATAATATTCATCTAGCTCATCTAACGGTAGGACCAGGAAACTTGTTGTTTCGATAGATTGGGTCCAGAGGGAGAGGGGTGTTAGAAGAGTGGGTTTGATGGGCATATGAAAAGGTGGTTAGTGTCGTGCGAGGTGCCTTCACATGCAGCACACATGTTTGGTATGTCAAATCTGGATGAGTAGGAGCTTAATCTGCTACAGTATCCAGAACGTAATTGTGCCAATATTACGCGGGTCTCACGGGGAAATTGGAGCGCTTCATCTGCTGTAGGTGGTGGTTGGACTCCGACCGACGGCATTCGGTGGTCGGGAGCTTAAGAAGGCGGTAAGAGTCTCCCGATGAATGTCGACAGTCTAAACACTGTCTGGTCCAATAATTGTAAGTTCGTTTTGGTGGGAATGTGGACTGTAAAATATCGTCTAGTAGCGTGACGTGGCGGACAGTGCCGAAAGCCTTCTTTAGGTCTAACGCTACTAAGACAGTCCTACGCGCACATCGGTGGGGAAGGCGTCCTCGGCGCAATTAGCTTTGTTAAAGTGTTAATATATGACCGGAAATTCGCGAAAACAAAGTAAGCAGATCTCTCGCTCGAGATGATAATGGGCAAGTGGTCTGGTACAAGTGATAGCATAGGTCGCCAGGTTATGCTATTTATCAGACCGGCGCTAGCTATTGTTATATCGGGCGAGCTGCTGTAATTGCCCACTACCCTGGAGGGGTCGTCGTCGTTCACAGTGCTGAATGTCGAATCGTCTATCTGCTCTACAAATTGATGCCCCCTACGATCGTTTGGTAGGCTTGAATGTCAAAGATCGTGATGCGCATTAAAGTCACCTACAACCAATCGGCTTTCACCTCTGATGAGCGCACCTATGTCAGGGTGATATCCAGCCGGGCAGCAGGTGAAGGGGTATACTTTATATGTTTTAAATATTTCGAGCTCGGCATTGCCTGACCGGACATCTATACCTTGACATTCTAAGGTGATATCCCTGCGGTCGATGCCTTCATCGATGAGACGATACTGCACTGTATGGTGGACTATGAACGCTAGGCACGTTATAGCCATCCCTGGTAATTAGGGAGGAACTAGCGTGTAGTTTTGTCTCTTGGACCGCAGCTATTATGATTTCATGTCAGCTCATGAAGTCGACTATCTCGTCTGTCTTACTCATGAGTCCGTTGCAGTGAAGTTGGAGGAGCTTGAAGTTCCTCGGCAGTATAGTCGTAACTCGGAGTGTGAGGTTGTCAGTGTTGGTCCTGCCGGCACATTCGATGATGAAGCCGTTGAGGGAGTGGCCGCCTGGTGGTGGGAGCAACACGTGTCCACTTACTGCGTGGATCACTCCCTATGTGACTTAAGGCCTGAGCAGGTCTTAAGATGGCACCACCCGTTGTACATATTGCACCTAACAGAGGTAGAGCCATTTGTGGCATATGCAGCAGTAGAATACTTCTGGTCCAGGGTTGGGTTCGATACCAGCCCTGATGAGAAGTATTTGGAGTGAGATGCGGTACACTAGACAGGGCTAGTTTACTGGGACTCCGGGAAAAACCGGAGTCATTCCGGTAAAGTAGAATTGCACAAGACCAGGAAGTCCAGTGGGAATATATGTGATCCCATGATTAAACGCTAGCCGATTAAACGCTATTTTAGACTAAATTTCAATGCTTCTTTTCCGAGACTTGCGGCCACTGTAGCCGAATGGGTTGGTGCATGACTACCATTCAGAATTCAGAGAGAACGTAGGTTCGAATCTCGGTGAAACACCAAAGTGAAGAAAAACATTTTCCTAATAGCGGTTGCAATGGCAAACCTCCGAGTGTATATCTGCCATGAAAAAACTCCTCATAAAAAATATTGCGGTTCGGAGTCGGCGTGAAACTGTAGGTCCCTCCATTTGTGGAGCAACATCAAGACGCACACAAAAGGGTGTACGCGCCAATTACATATATATATTTTCCGAGACTGAAGTTTGATTATCTTCGGTTCTAGGGCACAACGATGTTGAGGTTGAAGCGCAAACCTCCCCTTTTTCATTAATTCATCTTCGGTTCTACTTCGTCCACCTTCCCTGAAAATCTTAGAAAGTCTTTGAAAATTTATACGACTGCGGAGTTTTCTAACCTCCGATTCCATTTTTCTGTTGTCGCATTTTTTGTAATGATGTCACAATACACCTAATATTTTATTTCTTCTGGACCATTATTTATAAAATAACGTCAGCTCACTATAAATAGCGACTTCTTCCTTAACGTCCACTAGTTTTGCTTGTAATACGCTACAATAGTATGTTTACATAAATAGCAAGCTCGTGGTAACAATAAAACTTTGTTCCAAATGTAAGGATGTTTACTAAGCTGCCCTTCTGTGTTGACAGCTTCTCTATTTCCTCCTTGTCATGGTTTTAGTGCGTAATCCTCTGCAAAGCCATTGCAAATATGTCTGAAAGACTTTTTATACCTTAGGCTTAGATAAATTGTACGATAATTATTTGAAAATAATAAGCTAAACTTATTTCATACGTTTCGGGTTATCCACTACTTACATTAAAGAAATGCTACGGGCATGCATTTCCATTTTCCGAATTTTTTTTAGCAGCATTAAAAAATGTTATAAAAAATGTCTTTACAGAATATGCAAATCTTTTCCCGAACACCCAGTAGACTTACCTTAAAGTACTCGTAATCTGGAGTTTGTCGCAAAATTCTATTAACATCACGTAAATTGTCTAGAGCGGCCTTCCACGGTATGTACTCTCGTTCACGCACCAAGTACTCAATCAAACGCATTGCGATTTCATAATCCTGATCACCTGTCCAAGCTAATGTCAAAGCATCGTCGATGAGATGCGCACGATTGATCACATGGATCTTTTCATAAGCCTCACTGGTCAGTGTCTCAATCAACATATTCCAATTGCGTCCGTCATACTTAACTTTGTACAGACCTGACATTTGAACGTTGAAAAGGATCCATTCATCTTGGCTGGGCATATCCCTAAGTGTCTTCGTGACGGGCTCACTCATTTCGCTACACTGTAGCCAGTTTTTCGGTGTAGTATCGGCAAAGTTATTCTCATTTTGGGAAGTGTGGCTTAACGGCACCCACCAACAGTTGCGCTCGGCATTCCGGGAGACGACTGTATCGAGTAAATATCGCATTTGTGTCACTTTGGCTATTTTACGTTCATAATCGCGGGTTACAGTAATGATTGGGTAACCAGTTTGCAATGTCCACGAATCCATGATGGTTTTGATGTCGAAAGACTTAGGTAATGTACGGTATTTGTGTGCTGCCTCCGTAAGTGCGGACCAGAGATCATCTTGTTCTGCATTGGCGTAAGCGTGTTTCTTGAGGTAATAATGTAAGCCGGCGCGAAATGCCTCATCGCCGAGAAAGAGATGCATCATGCGTAGAACGGTTGAACCCTTTTTGTACGAGATCGAGTCGAAAATTTCTGCAATTTTGTTAGTATGATTTATCTGCTGTGAAATTGGATGACTGCTCTTGAGCGCGTCTAGCTTGAAAATGGCCAAAGTATTATCAACGGACTCTTTTTCCAGTGCACGCCAATCAGGATTGATATGCTGGATACCCAAGCTGGCTACATAAGTGGCGAAACCTTCATTTAACCACAGATCCTGCCACCATTTCATTGTGACCAAATTGCCAAACCATTGATGGGCCAGCTCATGGGCTATGACAGAAGCGACACGTTGTTTGCTTTCTAGGGATGAAACATTTTCGGCATAGAGTAAGGCAGTTTCACGATAGGTGACAAGACCCCAGTTCTCCATAGCACCAGCGCTAAAATCTGGTATAGCGATCTCATCAATTTTATCCAAAGGGAATTTTATATTGAAGATATCCTCATAGTATTGCAACACTTTAGGACCAACCTCGGCCGCATAATTGCACTGATCAATGGCGTCTGGACGTGCCCAAGTGCGAAATTGCACCTTGTTCTTTAAACTAGTTTCCGAGTTTACATATGCGAAATCGTTGATAGTATAAGCGACTAGATAGGTCGACATGGGCACTGACTCTTCGAACTCGCTCCATACCCAATCCTTTTTGTCGGCCCTGAAGGAGGATACAATTAATTAATTATCAAGAATTCATGCAAACGTGGACGTATAGTCATGTATAATACATACATGGGACGAGTCTCCTTCAGTGGCATATTACTCAGTGCTGTGTACTTCTTATCATGTCCAAGTATAACAACAAATTTTGCTTTGTAGTCCGGCTCGTCGAAGCACGGAAATGCCAAACGAGCTGAAGCTGGTTCGAATTGTGTGACGGCAAGCCATCTGAAAGCATAAAAATATTATTTTTTTAATTTTCAAAATAAAGCCTTTCCTCCCTCCTATCATTACGCACCTAGTTAGATTACTCGCACGATCTACATATGAACTGCGATAATAGCCACGCAAGTTCAAATTCAAAATACTCGAGAATGGCATGGTGAGTATGTATTCCCTGCCCTTGCGTAATGGTTCGCACAAATACATGATGTAGTAGTCATGGTAGGCATTTATTTCCGTGGCATGCACACAATTCTTCTGTTCACTCTCCTCGGCATGCAGATTGTGCAGCAATATTTCGTTGCTATTGATGGTAAGATTGAGCGCATGCAGCGTTATGTTGCTTGTATCCTCAAGCGCTATCAAATGTATTGCAACTTCACCGACAAATGTGAGATTTTCGGGATTCTCAAGATGTGTGATCACATGTAATGTGTATTTTTGTGGTTTGATCGATCTGGGCAGACGGAAGTGGTTGTAACGGCTAGTAGCGAGTTGCACTGCTGAGTTTTCACTCTCTAGTTCGAGGGCGTCTGTGGCGGTGAAAGCGACTACTCGGGAAGCAATGCCCATGAAGGACAAAGCTACGCAGAGATAGCGTAGTCGGGTAATCATCTTGAAGTGTGTGTACTAAAAAAATATAATAGAAATTATTTTGTAAACAATCAGTTTTTTAACACACATATGTATAGATTTTTGAATTTTATTTGAAATTTCATTTTTAAACCCAGCAAAAAATGTACATCCAGCAATAATCGAAAATAAAAAGAGGGATTTTCTTTTCAATGAACAAAATGATCTAAATTATTAAAAAATATTATTGAAACTCCAGTTTAGCGAAGCCGTGCGGCTTTTTCTATGGATATTTCCATGGATATACTGGTACATACATACTTCACACCAGATACGCTTTTAAGAATAGTTACAACAAGCAACTGGTTATTCTTGGAAAGGAATGCATTGGTTTGGGATGAAGTATACAACTTTTTGAGATGGAGTCAGTGCGTAAAAAGAGGATGTATCCAATGTAGTTGCAGTTTTAACAGGCCACTGATGGATGAAGACAACGAATTATAAATGGTTTTGATTGTTAAAGGCAGTATAAAACTGAAAGAAACAAATATTTCAACTGTAAATTTTCTTTGTTGGGAATTGCAACAAATGAGTTTAAGAGAATTTCCCTTTTATTTAGTAGTAAATGAGAACTTCCCTTTCATTTGGAAGCGTTAATTAATGTCAATAGGTTACAGATGTAACATCCGCTATCCGAGTATTAAAAGAAAACGGCGCTTGAAATAATGTTGTAATAGAAAAATGTATCAAAAGTAAACAAAATTTATCACATCTAAGGCAGCAATTTAAAAGTTATAGAAATATACCCTAATTCAGCTAACAATAATAACTCTACTAACGCCCAACAATATCTCCAATTTAAAAATATTCAGCAAACTTCTCTTTACAATGTTTGTTTTAACAACAACCCACAAAACTAAAGCTATGACGTACAATATAGCAGCAATCGAAATTTATATAATAACCCAATAACGCATTTATAGCCAATACATAATAGCAAGGGAAACAGTTCAAGTCCATCTAGGACTAAACGTTTCGGAAATCCTCAACCCGTGGAACAGGATAACGAGAATTTTCGGCTAGAAACCTCGGATACCTAAAAAAAAAAAAAATAAATAATTGGCGCGTACACTTCTGTTAGGTGTTTGGCCGAGCTCCTCCTCCTATTTGTGGTGTGCGTCTTGATGTTGTTCCACAAATGGAGGGACCTACAGTTTCAAGCCGACTCCGAACGGCAGATATTTTTATGAGGAGCTTTTTCATGGCAGAAATACACTCGGAGGTTTGTCATTGCCTGCCGAGGGGCGACCGCTATTAGAAAAATGTTTTTATTAATTTTGCTTTCACCGAGATTCGAACCAACGACCTCTCTGTGAATTCCGAATGGTAATCACGCACCAACCCATTCGGCTACGGCGACCTCGGATACCTACCAAAAGTAAAACTATTGTTGGAAAATAGTTTTTTTAAATTTCTTGTGGATACAGGGTTATAAATATGTTCAATAAGACCTAATGTTCCCAAAACACAAATTTTTAAAACAAACTCAATTACTTTAGCAACTGTTACTGGGGAAATAACATTAAACAAAATTGAAAAGTTAATTACTGTAAGGTCTCGTTTTATGAGGTGAATAGTTCAGAAAAGCTTATGTAAAAAATTCGCATTAACAAATACTTTAATTGCCTTGAAAAAGGGATATGTTCCGTAAACTTCTAAAATCGCATAAAACCAAAACAACGACTTAAAATTAACTGAAAACAGCTAAAATTAACTTAAAAATAGGGTGCTTAATAAATTACTTGGAATATCTGAAAGAAATTCATATAAAAGATTAAAGTAAAGTTAATTCATTTACTTTTTTAATCATTATCGCTATCTGAAAATGGTTTGCATGGTTTGCGAAGTGGCTCCAAATCACATTCATCATCAGAAGAGACTGTTTCTGCAATAGATATTTGCGGTTAAGGCGATGGCTTTTCACAAACTTCATTCTCGCTCTGTCTGACAATGTAATCAATAATTAAACTTTGCAATGATGATTCTACTAATTTTTTATGTAGCTCACGATATCCAGATATGCAGTTATACAGCACACGTTGTAATTTAAAGGCTTGTTCAGAATTGGTGTCATTAATAAGAAAATTATTTTTTAATTTATTGCAAAGTTGAAGACCTTCTCGAATTAGTTTTGCAGTGAGGTTAGGTTTTCTTCCTCATAAAAAAAGACAAAAAAAAAACAATTTTAAGAGAGTTAAAAATATTAAAATTCATTAATAAGTTTATTGTACTCTACTCAGTATATAAATTATTATATTATATTTATATTTCTCTATTTTTTTACAATAATTATTCTAAGCTCCATCACAAGATTGTCAAATAGCGAATCACTTTATTTACTTTTCGTTACTCACTTAGACATTTAACATATGCCTGAATACCCTATGCGCATGCACCTATATGTACTATATTACTTATATTATTATATTTCTATTTTCTTATATTCTTATATTTTCTTTTATTTTACAACGATTTTTTTGCTTGTTTGTCATTCGATAGAATTCTTTCTGCTCTACAAATCTATGTTATTTGTATTTTTGAGTTATTTAATTTTTTATTAGTTTTGGAGCTTAGAAATTGAATACGCAGGAGTCAAAAATCAACATTTTAGACATCTGCTTTTCTTTGCTTTTCATCGAGGTCAAAAAGCTGCCGAATCAGCCCGGGCCATTTGCGACATGTATGGAGAAGCTGTCATAGACGAGTCTACAGCACAGAAATGATTTGCAATGTTCAAAAACGGCGACTTTGGCGTCGATGACCCGTTCCGCAGGGAAAAACCTTTGAATTCGAATTCTTCATTCAAAGAAGATAATGATTTGTGTTTGGTGGGACCGGGAAGGCATGGTGAACTGGGAAATGCTCGAAAAGAATGTCATGGTCAACAAGGAGCTCTACATTACCCAGCTACATCGCGTGAATGAGGATATGGGCTTGAAAAGATCTGATCGACATGGTCAAACCATAATCCTTCGCCACAACGCCAGGCCCCATGTTCCATAAGTCGTCAAAACAGCACCCCAAGAGCTCGTATGGCATCCGACGTATACTCCGGATCTTGCACCGACCGATTACTATCTTTTCCGCTCCCTGTCAAACCTTCGATAACAAACAGCTCCTAACATGAACCTTAACTGGATGCTTAACGGTTCGTTGAAGTTGTCGATTATCAGCAGTACACCATGACCGACATATGAAACTGTTCGCCGAAAACAAAGATTCAACCGCGAATAAGCGTTCTAATATTTAAGTCGCTTACTCTTTATTGTATCAGCTTATTCTCCTATTCTCTTTCGATCTGCGTTTTCACAGCTATTTTCATACTTTTCAAGAATGTTTCTCTTTAGTATATAAGAAGTAATGAAGTACCTAAAGACATATGTATATATATATTAGGGCGGGTCGATTTGTGGGGAGGCAAAAAAATCCTCCATTGCTCTGTGAAAATCATATTCTAGGGATCAAAATAAGAAACTTTGCCGAAGGAACCATACCTCTAAACCGAATTCTGATGTCTCCCAATTTGGGTCGAATTTTTTAGTTTCTTTTCTGATGTAAAGGCCAAAAATGGTGATATTTTGAAATGATTGTATGGGGAACCCCCCAGGGGAGTTCCAGGGGGTGTGCCACTGGCACGGGTGGATCGGCCGTCCAAAGTTAGTGGGGGTCGGTCATACATTTGGACTCGATTGGAGCACTCTAAATGGGTCAAAGTGGGATTTTTCAAAATTTGCCCCTACCCAAAAGTTCGACCCAAATTGGGGGACATCAGAATTCGTTTTAGAGGTATGGTTCCTTCGGCAAAGTTTTTTATTTTGATCCCTAGCATACGATTTTCACAGAGCAATGAGCGATTTTTAAATCGACCGGCCCTAATATATATGTATTGTATATATATATAATTGGCGTGTACACCCTCCTCCTACAAATGGAGGGACCTACAGTTTCACGCCGTCTCCGAAAGGCAATATTTTTTATGCGGAGCTTTTTGCTTGCCATTGCCTGCTGAGGGGCGACCGCTATTAGGAAAATGTTTTTCTTCATTTTGGTGTTTCACCGAGATTCGAACCTACGTTGTCTCTGAATTCTGAATGGTAGTTACGCACCAACCCATTCGACTAAGATGGCCGCAAATAATACATATATAATTTTACGTTACTTATGAATAAGTAAGCTGCTCAATAAACTCACTCCCTGATTTACTTCATCGAGACCGGTTGTTCTGTTATGCTGCGTATTTATACAATTACGTTTGCCAAGTTCTTCTGAATCTGAGGCCTTCTGCATGTAAAACTAAATGTGTTTTTTAATATATTAACACCCCTTTTGTTTAAAACTGCTTCAGTTGCATGCAACGATTCGGCTTTGTCACAAACAAATCAGTGGCCTTCTGCTCTCTCCTTTAGAGAAGTATTTTTTCTTGGGTCCTTGTACGGGGAAATCGTTAACGTTTCAAGTTCGGTGTGCTGTTGCACCCATTTGTTTATGAATTTCTTCGAATTCTTCAAATATGTATTATTTTACTGCAGATGCACGTGCCTTTCTTGAACCTTTGGGGTGTGAACATAGGAACCCTGCTGCATATAGATTTTCATATGCGGAACGCAGTTTGTTAAAACAACGTACGCTTTGTACGTTTCTCACAAAACTAACAAATTGCACAAAGCCTATTGCGAAAAGGATATGCCTATTTAGCAGCATTTCAATTTTTTGTGTAACGGAACTCGAAGTTTGTCGCGCTTATATTTAATTTGTGTAAAATTTCAAATACCTAGTGCAATTCTTTCAATACTTCAAATTCGGTGCCCCACTCTCCGGCGGCTGCATAGATCATTAGGGATCTTGGCTGGTTCAGACTGAGTTATAGAAATATAACTAAAATTATGAAATTATTTCTTGGGTTCATCGGAACTCAATGAGAAATGAGGTTTGACAGAAAAAAAAATATAATAAAATTTTTTGGTTTGTCCTCCGTCTGCAAATATGTGTGAGCATATTATTTAACTCAAAAACAATCATTCTGTCAAAGAAGTACCAATAATTGTTAAATCATCAAAATTTATTTTTTCGTTTTCAAAACAGGCTCCATTGGAGGAAATTCACATATGCCAACGATTAGTCCAGTCATCAAAGCACCTTTTAAATGCGTTTAAGAGATCTTCTGCAGCTCCTTCAGCGAATTCTTCTTAATGGCATCTATTGACGCAAAGCGGCGTCCGCGGAGTGGAAATTAAATTTTGGGAAAAGGAAAATTCACAGGAGGCTAAATTCGGTGAATACGGTGGTTGTTCGATGATATTTGTCGGAACGAATTGTTGGAACGAATTTCGAGTGCACAACACCATGATAATCGAAGAAAACGAGTAGCATGACTTTCACTTTTGTCCGACTGTAACGTGGTTCATGTGCATAGCGCTGTTCAGCCGCCTGTTGACTGGTTTGGATGTCAAACTCATATACCTACGTCTCATCACCTGTTATGATGCGCTGGATAAACGTTGGGTTCGAATTCACTTGCTCAAGCATGTCTATCTTCTTCCGATGAATTTTCTGAAAGAAATTCAACTCCTTTGGAACGAGTCGAGCAGCCGTGCGTCTCACGCCCAATTGGTGGTGTAAAATGTTGCGAATTGATTCATAAGACACGCTAAGGTCACGAGCTACCTCCCTCAAACTTAGATGATGGTATTTCAGCACCATTTACTTTTTTTTGTCGTCGCTTTCATCTGTTGAATACGTTGATAGGCGACCAGATCGGGGCAAATCTGCAAAAGCCTTATACCACTCATAGACCCGTGTTTTTGATAAAACACACTCGCCATAGGCTTTCCGGAACATTTTCAACGATTCGGCACACGAAATCCCGTTAAAAATATAAAATTTAAGACAAATTCTTTGTTCGATATTTTTATCCATGGTAAAAATCACAGAGCACACCTGCGGTTGACTGATATAATTAAATGCCAAAAACAATCTAATTGACAGATCACGCTCAAACTCTGCGTCACTATAAAGGACAGTTGTACCAATATTCCAGCAAAAACAAATTTAGACATATGTGTAATGCGCGCTTTTTAAATGAACAATTCTCGATATTTTTTGACTGAATGTATGTACATACATATGTATATGTAATTGGCGCTAACACCCTCTCCTCCTATTAGTGCTGTGCGAAACAAAAAGAAGAAAACATACATATACAAATGTATAAATGTGTATATGCCCATAAAAACGTATACTGAATATAAAGTAACAGTGAATCTATTCTATCAGTCAAATATTTCCAGTGAGGTTGACAAATTACCGTAATTTAAAATTATTGGCGTGCTGCAAAGCTTTTAACAAATATCAGTAATAAGTTTTCATTTAGTGTTGGCAAGTGCTAATGGCAGGCTTTTGCTACCGCACAGTACATACATATATATTTAATAAATCAATAAAGTCTACAACATAGGGATGCCAATATTAGTGGTGATAGTTGATACCGTATTTTTAATGTAATCCTTTACTGATTGCCCTCTGCTGTCTGCCTTTCAAGCAGAAGTGTTTGTCTTTCAGCTATTAAGGCTTACTCGGTAGTATAGGTAAATTTGAATATTGTGATAAGTATGTAGAAATGACCACAAACTCTAATTTCATGCTATGTAAAAAATTCATGGTGATATCTATTAATAGTACCTCATTATGAACTATGAAGACGTTTTTCTCAATAGTTTGGTTTTTGGATTACGACACTATTGAAGTAAATAAGCGACATGTACTGAACGAGCTTAGCCAGTATAATACAATTATGAAGGTACCAGCACATTAGTCGGTGGAGGGATTCAATAATAGATGTAGACGATTTTACTTACAATTCAGTCTATCTGTATAGTATTTCCCGCTAAATTGCATTTACAAACTTGCACAATTTTTGGATAAATTAATTGATACTCGTTTAATTGAAAATCCCGTTCAATTAGAAAATTCCCTTAATTGGATAATTTAATCTATTAAAAAAAAATACTTACACTTTCTTACTAATTTTTGTTACCATAAGCGAATGTTTTCAAATGTTTAGGGGAGATACCAACCACTATTTTCCACAAATTCTAGGAAATATGTTCGCACATGCGGTAATAACAGATTATTTCTTTGGTGATTTTCTGTGTAATTAACTAGGAAAAATTGAAGGTATACCACGTAAGACATCGATAACACGTAAGACAAATTATACGGAGAAATTTACTTTTATTTTGATGTAGCATTTTTCTGACTCATTAGGTGATTCTAATAAGCGAGGAAACAATTAACCGAGAAGTACTGTATATCGATTAACTGCCACCCATCGTAAGAGTACACATAAATCGATTATTTTTACATTTTGGAAATAGAAAGATTCTCATACGAATCATGAGCTCAACAGTGACTTTGTCCCAAACGAAAATCGTTATTGTCTAATTCAAACCGCTTGAACCTGTTCGACGTCTAACTGCACGCACGTCTATACCTGTGATGGCTAATCCCGTACGAACTGTTTGCTTTCTCGTATGTGCAACAGTCAACTAAAGAGATCTTTTTTCGTCGCATATCATTTCATTTTAAATTTTTCGTTGTTGCTGTTGTAGTAGCAATACTAAACCCTGTCAGTGTAGTGTAAATTAACGGCCATCTTCGTTTAACTCATTTAAAGGTAAGCCCAGGGAAATTGTTGTTTCGACAGGTTGGGTCCAGAGTGAGAGAGGTGTTAGATGAGTGGGTTTGATGGGGCATATGAAAAGGTGGTTAGTGTTGTGCGAGGTGCCTTCACATGCAGGACATATGTTTGGTAGGGATGGTCTGGATAATGCAGGAGCGTAATCTGCTACAGTATCCAGAACGCTCCATCTGCTGTAGGTGGTGATTGGACTCCGACCGACGGCATTCGATGGTGGGGAGCTTAAGAAGGTGGTAAAGGTCTTCCGATGAATGTCGTTTATTGCCCGTCTTAACACTGCCTTGGTCCAGTAGTTGTGTGTTCGTTTTGTCCTGGATCTCGTCGGCGTAATTAAGGAGGCATCGCCTGAAACCTACGTTAGCACCGAAACAGAAACTGCTTGCTGAATAGTTTGTTGTGCTCTTTTACCGGTTATCTGTGTCTCATTGTAAAGATGTTGAAGATATCAGGATATCAGGAGGCAACCCGCCTCTGTCCGAATTGCAGTGTTTTGGCAAGTTTGTGGCCAGGCAGGCGCAGCGCAGTTTAGAACTGACCGGACAATTGCCTTAAATGTCGATAACAACATTTCTTTGTCTTTGCCCCAAGTGCTGCGATTTTAGACTTTAGTGGCAATATCGGTTGTGGGCGCAGAGAAGGAGAGCAAACTGTCAAAGGTTACACCCAAAATTTTATGATTCTTAGCAGTCGGAATTGGTGTGTCATCGACTTTTACCTTGAGTTGCAGTTTGACCTCACTTATCTAGGTGGTAAAGAGGGTCGCCGTGGACTTTGTTCGGAAAAGTTGTAGATTCCTCGCAATGAAAAAGCGAGAAAGATCAGTGAGGTAGTCGCTTACTTTGGTGCACAGGCCATCAATGTTATTGTCCGACGCCATTATCGTCAGCGTAAGAGACCAGGGAGACTTCCTCCGGTGGCTGGGGGAGCTTCGATATATAAAAGTTGAACAGCAAGGGTGAAAGGACATCACACGACAGTGAAATCTCATCTAGTAGCGTGGAATGATTGACAGTATCGAAAGTCTTTTTCAAGTCCAATACTACTAGGACAGTCCTCTGGCAGGGGCGGTTTTGGTTAAGCCCGCGGTTTATCTGGGTGTTTGTGACGGTGATTACACTCGTCGGAAGCCATGCTAATGTGGGGCTGGGGTGTTTCATGTAGAGTGGGAGTAGGAGGACTTCACTTCTGGTGGCACTACGTTTGGATCTGTCGGCCGGAGGATGCAGTATGAATTGCCAGCTAAAATAGCTTGCGCATCTCTTCGGGACCGACGAAGTGCAACCGTTGGAGGTGAAGGCCACCTTATTGTGGAGCTTCGTTGGGTTCGACAGGAACAGGGACCAGGGAACCAGACTTTACTCACACCAGTGGGGAAGTTGCAGGTCTTTAGGTGCTCAACCCATTAAGTCCGCTTGTGTTGGATTACCAGTTGCCGAATCTCCAAATTGAGATTCCTTGGCGTAGGTGGCCACTCTCGTTTGCTAAAACAGTTGCTTCGGCTAGGAAATTAGGACGTAAGTCTTTCATCCTTCCAGCTGGGATGAAGCGAGCCGCAGCAGCTGTGATCACCTTGCGGAATGCGCGCTCGCCTACGCTTACATCGGTGGGGATGGAAGAGTGGCGAAAGTGTCCTCAGTGAATTCCGCGAATCTGGGCCAATTAGCTTTGTTGAAGTTAATATATGACCGGTGATTTGCGGAAACAAATCGTCTCTCAGTCAAGACGATAATGGGTAAGATGTCTGATGCAAGCGATAGCATAGGTCGCCAGGTTATGCTATTTATCAGACCAGCGCTAGCTATTGTTATTTCAGGCGAGCTCTTGCAATTGCCCACAATCCTGGTGGGGGCGTCGTCGTTGACTGTGCTAAATGGCGAATCGACTATCTGCTCTACCATATTGATGCCCCCTACGATCGTTTGGTAGGCTTGAATGTCAAAGATCGTGATGCGCATTAAAGTCACCTACAACCAATCGGCTCTCACCTCTGATGAGCGCATCTATGTCAGGGTGATATCGTATATATATATTAAACACTTCGAGCTCGATTATCAGGGAAGAGCTAGCGTGCAGCTTGGTTTCTTGGACCGCAGCTATCTTGATTCCATGATGGCTCATAAAGTCGACGATCGCATCTATCTTGCTCGTTAGTCCGTTGCAGTTAAATTGCAGAAGCTTGAAGCTTTTCGTTGGGCCCGGGGTGTGAGGGACGCGTGAGGTTGTTTACGTTGGGCCTGCTGTGCGTTCCGCTGTTGTTGTTGCGGCCTGATTATGCTGGGCGGTCTCGGAGGGCGGTTGCCGGTTCGGGGCTGTGCAAGGGAGGGCAACGTGTCAGTTGTCCACTCACGGGTGGTGCGCTGGCCAGAGCATCTCCGAAAGTGGCACCAGCCATTGCAAAAATTGCCTTTGACTGATGCCAAGCTCCGAGGTTTTCTGGTCTGACACTCGAAACAGACTGTGCGGGAGGCCAAGAGCTGTTGGTTTGTCCCCGCACTAGGGTTGGAGCAGGAGGGAGGGGATGGGCTATGTTGGGGAAGTTGTGTTGCGCCGATATGCTCCTTACCGTAGAGGTATGGTTTGTGATGGCGATTGGTAGTGCCAGCCTATTAGGGGTGTGGTAGCCGTTGAGGCATGAGACGCCTGGTGGCGGGAGCAACATGTGGGCACAAATTAAATTTGTCGTTGAGTAAAGCGCTTCGAGGCGCAATCAACGCATCGCAAGAACTTCAAAATCTTATTGACAAGGAGGAGCGTGTAAAGCGGGCCTTTTGGCTGAACACACACGGTCTTAGAGTTACAGGGCGACACTGTTTAGACACTGTCTTACAGATATTTTTTTCAATTCATTATGTTGATTTACACTATTTCTCTCTTCCTCAGTTTAAAGGTAATTTTGAGGAAGTAGCTGTCAAAACCTAGATATGCGATCAAAGGCTTACTTGATATCTACACAAGCGATGTATCGTGTGTGAATTTTTAATGCTTATTACATGTCTATCGAACATCTCTCAGTTAACTTCTAATAACATGTATCAGAAGGTGAGCTCCTGATTAGCTGCAAGTAGAAACAAAAGCTGACAGTTGACAGTAATGAAATTAATAAATACAATTTGGTTTAGCAAGTTTAAATAGCTTTGCAAGTATAATAAGTTTTTCCGTTTTATTAACAGTAAAGTGTTCAATGTTATTAAAATGCCCTATCGCTTATCCTCTCCATAATTCGCTTTCCTCTCTTTATTTTCCACAACCTTGGGGTGTCGCTCGGCGAGTGCTATCAATAAATTGTATATTATGTAGCCGATTAATTGTTTTATCTATTCTATAATTATAAAATTATATTATTGGAAATATAAATAAAAATGCAATACACAAGTTGGTAGGATTATTTGCATGCAATTATTTTCAGAAAAATTCAGCTGATGTGGAGTTTTCGCGCATTCGTGATTTTGATTTTGTGAGTTTTTTTTGTTGTAAAATATTAACAGTGATCGAAGTAACACGACGTGAGCTAATCAGGCCTTGTTGAAAACGAAATTGTCAATACAAGCTATCATTCTTTTAACTTATATATATAATTCTCGCTTATACCCTTTTTGGGTGTTTGGCCGAGCTCTTCCTCCTATTTGTGGCGTGCGTCTTGATGTTGTTCCACAAATGGACGAACTTACAGTTTAAAGACAATGGTAGTCACGCACCAATCCGTTGGGCTACGGCGGTCGCCGCTACAACCAGTTAAAGACAATATTAACCAGACGTTAGAAGGCACCCCAACAAAATGTTAAATTAAGTTATTTTAACATTTTATAGTTTTATTACCGTGTGGGCTGATAACTACTTTTGTCCCTATGAAAGTGGATAGTTTTAAGCTATTTAATTTACATTAATAAAATACATGAATATAAATATTTTCATTTATATGAATAGTCAATAAATGAGGAAATATGTGGAAAACACGAAAAAATTAATATTGCATATATTTTATCAAATTTTTCACAATAATTTACATAATGGGATGTATGCCACTATGGTAGGTTTTCGACTTTAGCGTGTGCACTATCACACACTATTTGAGTATGACGTTTTTCTAAATACGTATATTAAACCTATTATTATTAAAAAAAAAAATTGTGTCGATAGAGAATTTTGCGTTGCAGTATAATGTTTGTGGTGATGGTGAAATTTTCCAAATGACAATATATGTAATACATGGGTGAAAAATATGTAAGCCAGATCTTACGTTAACGCCAGAAACTCATTGTCCTCCTGCAGATAGAGTGTATTAAAAATAAACACTCGATATGTACATGTAATTTTTGCTTATGTGTAAACTTTTTAAAATTCATTTAAAATCATTCGTCTCAACAGAAAAATCAGTCAGAGTTGCCAGGTAATTGCACTTGAGAATCCACATAAATGGATGTCACGCATCGAGGTCTGGGCCAATGAAACCGTTTACGGATGCGCGTACTGCTCCACTTCCTATCGCTCAACGTTTTCGCCTGCTTGATTTCTTAGTTTTCTATACGTACAGCATATACATACATATGTACTCACATAATTAACTAAATTTTTTTCTAAATTTTCCGACCTTTTGTATCGCATTGATTTTTTTACGTTTTGTACACATTCGTTATGTTTGTTTAAGTTAAATAGAGTTGTTCAATTATGTGTGTGTTTAATGAACTTTTTTTAGCGATTTTTTTATTGTTTTCATTTTGTGTTTTATTGTTTTTTATTTTTTTTTGCACGCGTCCATGAAACTTTTGTGCGACTGGCCGCGCATACGAAAATTGTTTTATTTTAAAGCTACACAACGAATTGTTTAAATCAATACGGGTAAACAAATTGGTCAATGTCTACCGGGTACACAAAAAATTGAAAAGGGAAGCTAATTAACTCGTTGGCGCTGAGAAAAATTTACACACTTTTTCTATACCATAAGTAAGGCAGAGCATTTCCATTTTGGATTTATGTATTATACAAGTATTTTCTTCCGATTAGCCAACAAGCATTTGCTTTATAAAGGACGGACGCTGCTGGTTAAATGTTCTCTTTTTCTCAGCTTTCGCAAATTTTCATGCCTATGTTTGTTTATAAATGTAATATATATATTGTATGTATGTATACATACGAGCACTGTCATGAAGTTAGCATAATCCCAATTCTAAAATTGTATAATTACTTGTTGTTGCTTACAAGAAATTAAGAAGGCTGCTTAGTTCTATTCCCAAAGGAAATGATCGGTATTTCTTAACTGATGTTCATTTAACAGATCTACATGCATAGAAAGTGAGAGAAGTGTTGGAAATGGTTTGTTGGCCACAGCTGACATTACCTGATTTTAAAAATTCTTTGTTTCTTACGTCCTATATTTATTTTGTACTTCTCTCGCTACCACTCCATTTTTCATGTATGTGCCACTTCCCGAAAATAGGTTTGTCGTGACTATCCAGTAGGGCCCGAGTTCAACTGGGGGCATGAAAACCGAAATGATAAAATAGTTTCTCTAATATTGGTTGCCTTTGAAAAGCAATTGGAGTTTTCAATATCGACAAGTGGTAATGAAATTATAAAATATTATAATTATACTGTTATTATTACACATTATATATAACATATTTTAAATATATATGCATGTACATATTTAACCCTTTCGGACCTATTGGGACACATACGTCTTAGCAAAAGTTTTCTTATAACTATAGTCTAAATTTTCCATTAAAACTCATTGAAAACTGTCCCGTCTGGAATAGAGAGGTTCAGGTAACGGTTCTGTTTTTTTTTTATGCTAAAATAGTAAACAGACGCTGCTCAGTTTGCCTCTAAAGTGACTGTGCTTGAATCAATTTCTATTTTCTTGTGAATATTCGATTTTTTCAGTGAAAATAAGTGTAAAAAATAGTAGATTTTACTAAAACTAAGTTCGACTTGGATCACCGTAATTGGGTAAGTTAATTAATGTAGCATTATTTCAGTTTCTAAGTCTTATTTCGATTATTTTTATTTATGGGATCTATGTGTCCCGTTAGGTTTATTTATTGGTATAAATATGTGCCGTTTAGAGCTTGTCAACATTCTCTAACCTTTCGAAATTTTTAACATATTTAATCATAAACCTGTTTTGATTTAGAAAAACCTTGAAATATGTCGAGAAAATTAAATGAAGAGGATATATTGGCCCAGCTAATGGAGTGTGACGAATCTGGTGACCTTGGTGGCGTCGATTTTTCAGACAGCAGTGACGATAATTACGAGCCCTCTGAAGAGGAAAGCTTCTTATCAGAAAAATCTAGCGAAGATAACGGAAATAATACTTCGCCTCAAAAATGTTGAAAGGCGTACTCAAACAATATGTGAAGAATGTGAAGTTCCACTATGTAAGAACTGTTTCGCTCCTTATCATAAGCGTGGATTGCTATAATATCTGATTGAAATATAATTTCACTTAATTTTTGTTCAAAATGAAATATAATTTCACTTAATTTTATTTCAAAATAAATGAAATACATTATTTTAGTTGATACGAAACATCCAACTTATTATTTGGTATTTATTTATTAGTATGATATAGAGACCTAATGGAACTTAAAGGACTCGCTGAAAACATCTAAGAGGACACATATATCTCACCACCTAGAGCCCCTGGATGCGGTGGTGGACTTCCTTTTCAGATTTTCTAATTTCAGGGCTTGTACTGAAGCTACATATATCACTAAACTCGAAATGTTCTCGCTGGTTGATTTCTGGTTCGAAAGGGTTAAATACTCGTACATGTATGATATTGCAACCGAAGCATTAAAATTTAGATTCATTGCTTATTGCAGATTCATTGCACACGTTAACGTCAACAAGCCAGTTATATTCCGTTAATCAATACAATACAAACCATTATAAAACTTTTTAGTTCGGGAGCCAGGGGTCGATTTTAGACTGCGTTTTTATACCTTTATATTCTTGACTATACTTGTGACTTAGCTTTCATGAATAACGAAAGTGAACGTCAGCTGGCTCACCCGCGATGGGTGTGATTGTGGGAGGATACGAAACGTGTCGAAAAAAAGTTTCTACCAACTCATTTTATACCGGCTGAAATTTTTTTCATGTATTGTTAACATTTAGTAGAATAAAAAAAAATAGTCAGCTGCGCGGTAGAGGGGGAAACACGTCAGCTGAACAGGCGAACTTGTAAAATAAATTAAAAAGTAAAACTACTTTATGCCGATTGAAATTTGTTTACATAATTTTGGGCACATATGAAAATATAATAATGATGGTCAGCTGCGTTTATAGCGGTGGGAAGACCATCAGCCGGAGCATTAAAAATTCCGCGTGCTGCCGAGATGTATGAGCGCAATGATACATTCTTTCGTTCCAAAGTAGGTTAGTCTTCGATATACATTAACAACGCCCACATTGCATTTAACGGAACTTTTAAAAAATTCTAAAAATCAGTTTTTAGTAAAGCAAATTTTATGTAATAAAATGAGATGTATTTTATGGGTAAAATAATGTGAAATGGATACTTTCGACTGAATATATTGTTTCGAATTTGTTACGTTTAAGTCCAAATAAATCTCTCACAATAATTCTCAAATAAAAGTCACAAATTAATGGGAACACAAAATCTTTCCTTTATTTACAACACTTAACTGCTTTCTTACATGTGCACGTTCAAGAATACTAGAGAAACATTAGTTTTCATTAGTTTAAATCTCACAAATCCAATAAATATTTCCATGCCATTCACTGAATTTTCACAAACATGTAATTTCTTCCACTTTTGTTTGTTTTGTATTGCGAAGGGAGCTGACGTCAGACCTGTCAAAATCGCGAAAAATAAAGTAACTGTTTTTTAACTTTAGATATTCAATTCCCTCCAAATGCAGTTTGTCAGGAAAGTATGTTTGTGTGCGTATAATTGCTTGTGTTTGGCTGTTTCTATTACTTTCGCCTACTCCTCTTCTTCACACACAAGTAATTCCCCTTCCTTTAGTTTGTTTATACATTGACTCTTACGACACAGCGAATTCGAGAGACGCAATCATTTCTCTATCATTCTTGGTTATAAAACTGATATAAGTCACTCACTTACCTATTATAATTAAACTGTTCGGCATACGAGGATACCACAATAACGGTAACAGGAACACAGTAGGATTCAAAACTGAACTTGCGGAGTGGAACAAATTTAGAACGTCCAACGTCAGCAGGACGCTAGCGAGGTTTCAAAAATATTATATATAATCCGGTGCGCAAACGAATCAGTGCCAAGAACTAACACAACCAAAAGGAAAAGGCCAATTTGTTGGTGGACTAATCGACTCCAAGAACTGTAATCAGATAAACGACACAAATCTTCTTCGCAGAATATCTTCTCTGTTATAAAAGAGCTAACGCCAAATTCAAGCGGGGAAAAAAGACTTTTTAAAAGAAATTCTTTCGTCGACTTTACTAAGGATATAAATTCTTTTACCCCATCTAAAACATTGTGGGATAAAGTAAAATTATTAAATGGTACGTACGTTCCACACACAATCAAAACTCAAAGCGGAAACTTTGCACTTAATCCAGTTGACATTGCTAACACATGAGGAAGATATTGGTCAAACTCCAACAATAATAACTTTTCTAGCCAATTTTTGACAAAAAAACAAAATACACAACAATCAATAAAAATAATTTATATATTTCCTTACCGAGCTAAACTAATTGAAAAAGAAATCACTTATTTAGAGTTGCTAGACACACTAAACTCACTTGAAGGTAATACGCCAGGGTTTGACAAAATATCATACCCGATAATAAAAAAAAAATTACTTAACTCAGCAAAATATAAGCTTTGTAAAATATACAACATAATTTTTGACTATAACATCATACCACGCCAATGGAAAAACGTCACAATCATTCCAATAAGCAAACCAAAAAAAAAGGAACTTCAATAACTGGTTATACAGTGTGGGCCATATAGCGTTTGCTTTTTGAACCACCTTTTTTTTTGAGAATGGTAACACAAATGACATGTCAAATGTGTTCATAATTTACTTAAAGGTTTGACATTTACGAAATGGGACGCTATACGCTTGAACAAAATTGGGAAATATTGAAAACCTATTTCCAAAGTGGTGAGTCTTCTTCTTCTTCCGCGGTTACAGTAAATGGCGAGCGTTACCGTGACATGCTCAACGAGTTTTTGTTTCCAAAAATTGAAGAGGACAGGACGGTGCAACTTGTCACACTGCCAAAGTTACACTCGAACTTTTGGCTACCATTTTTGAATTCCGATATCAATTGGCCGCCTCGAAGCTGTGATTTAAGCCCGTTGGACTATTTTTTGTGGGGAGCCGTTAAGGACAAATGCTATGCGAACTATCCAGAGACGATTGATGCTTTAAAACACGATATCGAAGTTGCCATTCATGAAATTGGAGCCCAAACAATCGAAAATGTGCTTAAAAATTGGGTTGATCGAATGGCCTACTGTAAAGTCAGTCGTGGCAGTCATTTGAACTACATATAATATATTATATTTCATTCATAAATGACAATGTTCAATCTTCAAAATAAAAAAAAAAGTTTGAACAAATATTGATTAGTTTTTTTTGTATAGCCGATTCAAAAAGCAAATTTTACATGGCCCACCCTATAGATCTATATCGCTAATTTCTTGTTTGAATAAAGTGTTAGAAAAAACGATAGCACGTAGACTTGTTCGGTTCCTGAAACAACAAAATCTGCTATCACCAAATCAAATGGCTTTTAAACAAGAACAAGGCGCACTACATTCCGACAAATGTAAGCACCTCCATATTTTCCGGAAGCAAGATGTACAAGTAGCAATACAGCAATTGATTCAATCAGGTTAGAAAAAGTACAAAACCTTAAAATTCTTGGAATCGTACTTAATGAAAAATACGCATGGTCAGCACACGTGGATAGCTTATGATCCTCCCTAAACACCAGACTAAATGTAATCAAATGTCTAAGCAATTTAAATTTGAAATCTAATACCAATTCCCTGATCAACATTGCCAAATCCACAATTCTATTAATGATAGACTATGCGCTAGTTATCTAAGGCAATACAACACAAAACAACGGGTCAAAAACAGACACCACTACAGCGATTAGTTTTGTCCAAAAAAATTTCAACATTGTAAAAATTGCCATTTTCCCTAACTATGCATCCGTCTTCGCAGCAGAAATGGAAGTAGTTCTTGGGACCTGTTTATATACACAAAAGCATAAGAGAAAAATGTTTATTTGTTCTGATTCTCTTTCAGTAATCTCAGCTATAAAAAACATCAACAACAAGGAACTTACAGTGAATAAAATTAGGGATATCCTTAAAACAAGAAATCGCTAAAATTTCTCTCGATACAAAGTCATTTTGGCATTTGTATGATAGAAATGAAAAAGCACCACTCATCACTGCACCATTCAACAACACTAAATACATCAAAAGAGCTGCCAATCCGATAGTAGCCAACATCAGCACACAAAAATGGAATAAATAAACCCACTTTTACAAACATGTTAACCCCTATAAAACACCTCCTCTCTATCCAACGGCTGTATCACGTCCAGAAGCCGTCGCCTTCACCAGATTCCGAATCGGTCACACTAGGTTAATCAACAAATGCTTATTTGAATCAACTATGAAACGTTCATGCGCGCTGTGCAATAATAACAGCATTTCAGTTCGGGACTTCCAATCTACAAGATCTACTCGGCATTGTCAATAAAACAAACATAAAATTAATTTCCAAATTTTTAAAAATTAGCAATGTTTTTCATCAGTTACACTAATATTTTCTTTTTAATGACTACTTGTTTATTTAACTATTTATAAGTGTAAGACAAACAGGGACTAGCCGAAAGCCTTCAGGTGCTAGTGCGAGAAATTAAATTTAAATTTGTAATTTATTTACTTCTTTAAATAAATAATAATAATAATAGTAAGTCACTATTTTACAAACAAATGCAATTTTAGGCAGTTCTATTCCAGCCCTGCTAAGATATGTTCAGTTATACCAGTTGCTTCAACTATTCCCCACCTGCTAATGCTTGGCAAAACGAAAATTCCTAGCATCTCTTTCGTTTGCTAGTTACCAGTAAAATTGATGTTCTTTATCAAACTCTATCAAACTTGGTATAATTATTGAAATTTTAGAAAAAAACACCGTTTGCCACCCTCACTTCAGAATTTTTATTTGCGTCCGTACGAGTATTTGAAGATATCTTAGGGAATCTTAATAATTAAAAAACTGAAAAAGAAAATGTGCTAAAATTGATATTACGTATAGGAATACGATAACAATGAAATTGGAAGGGACCCCGCATGAAGAAATAATAAGCGAGCAATTCATAACTAATTGAATAATGGCTATATTAAATTGGGGTTCGTACAAATATTTAGCTCTTCATATACTTTTTCTGCTAAAATCATGCAGTCATAATAAGCAAGAATTGTAATTTTTTTTTAAATGATCGTAAAGAACTACCTTCGATTCCGTAATTAATGTGTTTTCTGAAAACAATTTTCGATATATTATAAAAGGAACTTTTATTTATTATTAAAATACGTACAGTACATAGTAAAAGTGGAAATAAATGGTATACATAGTAATAAATAAAATATTTCAAAATTAAATTATTTTGAGTAACTGTGTAAGTGTTGTTAGAAATATTAAAAGTTAATCTAAATAAACCGAAACCCATCAAAATGAAGTATGAAGCAGATACAAAATATACGTGAGAGATAATAGCAGCTGTACCTTTTAAGTAATTTTATAAATACATGTAGACAAACTTATGAAACAATATAAAAATTAATTCACTTCTGTTATTGATACTATAACAGCAGTTGAAAAATAAATATAGCGAATTCTTAACAAGAGTTTATTCTGAGTGGTCCTTCCAATGCAGGTGCGCGACAACTAGAAAGTCCTACAACAAGCACCATTGCGATGGTTTTTAAGAAAAGCTTTTTAAAGGCAGAAATCATATAATAAAATTTCAACATTTTTTTGTGAAGAAGTAATATCTTAACTTGTAAAATAATGTCCTTTCCATATAACAATAAACACAGCAAAACACACATGGCATACATTTTCGGATACGAATTTAAAGTTAAAATAACACAGTGTGTCAATCAAGCTTTTCATCGTCATTACCGCGAAACCAGAACCAAATGTCGATCCAAGTTTTGTAGAAACCCATATACAAAAGGCTCAGGGACGGTCGATGCAAGCGCAATGCCTGCTTAATAACTAAATTCTTCTTCAACGGGCAGGGCAGTAGCGACAAACTGAGCAAGAATGAGCTAATGGGGCTAACTCGTGGCTACCATAGGCAACATCAGTAACCAAATATGTGGTTCCTGTCGCGGCTAGAATGGCATTTCAGAGCTCTCTATCTCTGTGTTTGTGTGACATTAGGCCAGACTAAGTAGGCTCTTTTTTGTGCCAGATGTATTGAGAATTGATCAGCTACATTTCCAGATAATTTAAAGTTGAATCGTATTTTAATTTTTTTGAATGTAGTTAGAATTATTTGCCAAATAAGGAAATAAAAATAAAAATTTAGAAAACAATCAAATACTAGAAATGAATCTTAGAAGGAGTTAGTGCTGGTCTAGTCCACTTGCCACTGGTGAAATCGTTAAGTGCCTTCCATACAGTGTGGCAGTTTTTGTTATGCTCTTACTTAGTCGTTGACGCTGTTGAACGCCGTTTGACCGCAATTGATTGGAGACAATCAAATTCGAATTTTAAATTTGCGCTCACTCAACCTAATTAAACAGTCGATGTGAAAGTAGGTAATTTGAGACGTTGTGGGGTATAGAAGAGAAGTGCTTGGAAATAAATTGAGATGGTGTGTAGAACCGGTTGACTTAGGTAACGATAGCGACAAGCGTCTACTATATTTGAAATGTGAGTGAAACGGCAGCTCTTCCAAGTGAGGGGTATATAAGAAATTATATATGCAGATGGGTGTGAAATTTTCATACCTACTTCATAGTTAAATTTATTGATACATTGCAACAATGTCGTTGCAACATTTAACATTTAACACATAGTACATATGGGTAAGAAGTAACATACAAAATGCATCGCAATTTGTTATCGATCTATGAAATTGAACGGGAATGTAAGAAAGAGGGGCCAAATATTGTAAGAAAGAAAAAAGAAGTAGTAAAGAATTTGTGTGCCAGCCGTATAATATAAATTATTCGTAATGCCGCTAGCACTTAACAGATTGGGTAGTAGTTGTATGGTGCACTTATTTATATATGGGACGGAATGGAATGAAAAAGAAGCTTGCATCTTGACTTTAGGATTTTTTGTGCCCTTTACTCTTCACAATACTCTTCCACTCTCCACTCTACTCTACTCTCATCCAGGCCGAGGATAAACCTAGGATGGACCCGTTATTTTTTATTTCTTCTTATCGCTATGCATCGCATACGAGATGCAAGTATAACGGTGTTTCTGGTGATAGATCGCAGAATCAGAAAGGGTCGTGCAGATGACTACGTAGTCTGCAATGACCAGTGAGAGGGTATGTGAGAATTCCCAGTTTGTCCCTAGGGCGGTTTATGAGATGCTTCAACTTTTCTAATTATATTCTTAAAGTCTTTCTCAAAGTCATTACGTCTGTCGTAGCCCCACTAGTTGACGATTTGATTATAATGGACAAACTTAAACGAATATCTTCACAAGATTCGATTTCGAGACTTGGCTTTGTTTGACAAGGATCTATCAGAAGTGATAGATTTACACTATATGGTATATATGAATGTGCATTGTTTTGTGTAATTAGACATACAACTAAGTTTCAGCAGAACGATCTTAAGACATCTCAAAGAGCTTTACATAACGCATTGTTTTCACTTTACTTTACCCTAAAGTTATTCGAGCTCCAGAGCCTTTGCGAAACCTAATGGTTTGACTGCGCAAGAATTTTTACCGCCGGTTAGCTTAATGCGTATAGCTTCTTTGTTGAAAAAAACCGGCTGATCGGTACATTGGCTGAGAGGACTTGGTTATTTGCAAAGCAAGAGCAAAAAGAAAAAAGAAATTGATTATTTAAAGGGACTGTAGAAATTAAAAAAAAACCATTTAAAAAGGCCAGATTGTGGGTCAAAAAAATTATGAATTTTGTACCACTCATTATGAACGAATTTCGACATCGGAAAAGCGTTTGATGCATTTAGGATTGCGTTAATGATTGCATTATTCATTGGGGTCTGTGTATTCTTTCGAAAGGGTCATTCTTTGGATACAATGGATTTGAATGAGTAATAAATATTTTTGACTTTATTGACCAAGTACTTGCACTTTTTCGACACATATATCTTGTGATTGACTGTTACAACAATTTTTCTCTTTTATTTTTTGATTAAAGTAACGGAATACTGAATACTAAAAATTAAATAACTCCTATCTTACACAAATTAACTTCTAAACTGTTAACTGATTTTTTATGCTAATAACTTGATTGTCTTTTAATTAACTACCGACCACATATTCAACAAAATACATGCAGGTAAATAAGTATATTTATTTTGCATTGGGTTTTTCACTTCCTTGATTATTATTGGAACTCAAAATATTTAATTTACATATTGCGTTCACTGCACTTTTTGTGAGTGCTTTCAACTCAAAATTAATGTTATTTGTGTACATATTTTAGTTTATAAATCAAACTCAATGCTTCAAACATTGAACAGTAATTGCTGAAGAAAACACTTTTCGGTATACATTTCCTGCGCACTTACTCTTTCAGAAACAGCAACAAACAAATGTTTTTTTACAATAAAATGCACAAATTAGGAAACATTTGCCGTAATACACTAAACGAGTATTTTTGCTTATGAGTTGCGTCCGCGCACTTACTATCTTAACGCTTTAACCAACAACCAGCACCGCACACAGGTGCCGTCTATCTGAAGCGTTCTCACCAACCTACCGGCCACTTATAAGCAAATAGCCATAGCTATAGCCATCAATACGCTCCACAAACGCACGAGCACTCGGCTGCTGGCGACTGGGCAGATATCGCTTTCGTTTTGCCAACGCCAATTGCTGCCGGTAAGAAAATAATAAAATACAAATAAAATTAAATGCAAATAAATAAAGTTATATACACACATACAAGTATATACATATACAACTTTACGTATTACACGCTGCGACTTGTGGAAATTTGCCGCTGCGCGGTTGCGCGCGTGAGCAGATTACCACTTAGCCATTATATGGGTACGAGTGCTTGTAAGTATGCATGTGCGTAAGTTTTGTGTAAAGAATTGTACTTGGTAAGCTTTTGGTGATATCAACAGTTGTCATAGTGGCAACATAATTCGTATATGGTATTTTTTGTTATTGTACTCGTTTGTCGATGTCAGCGACTAGCTGTTAAGGCTCCAACATAGAGTTGCTGTCGATGGAGGGCTAGAAATGCTGTGGCATGCAAGTAGAATTCGCCAATGTGTGATTATTTTTTGCGTAGTAAATAAATTACGCTTAGCTGGAGCTCATCATTGAAAAGAGTTGAGGAATTTTATGCAATTACAAAGGAATATACCGTCAACGGCAAAGAGGATATGCGAATGTGTGAAAGAGAACTATATTTAAAAGAGCACACTACTTGTATGATGGACGTGCATCGGTGTACTTTATAAATTTTATCTTATATTCAATGATAATCTATGTGTAATAATACAAACGTCTTTGTTTTCCTATTTGCGACTTGAAGCGAGAAAAGGGACATATGCACATACGTGAGTACAAAAAGCTTGAGTTGATAGAGAATGCTCAACGAAATTCTACCAGAAAATTGAAAGTTTAGTAGCTTACAGAGTGTTTCAATACCGGACTGGATTCCTCTAATAGAAGCAAATCGAATGGATCTGGAACCCAACGCATCTTGGCACCCCACAATTTTGAATTAATAAAGAGCTTTACTTGATATTTAAAGGAAAATCTATCTTTCCAAAAAGTTCTACTTTGCACTAAGTAGCCACAGTAAAGTCTGCCCTTCGATGGCAACACATTGTATGTACCTCATCATACCCGTCTTAGTGAATGGTGAGGGAGCTTGCACAATAACAACATCCGATAAGAAAGCTCTTGGAGTGTTCCAGAGAAATATTTCAATTAAGATTTTCGCATTGATGCCGGAGACTAAAGATCCCGAAGAGGACTTAGCCTCATTTGTTGTTTCTAATTGGAACGGCCTAGGCAGTAACTGCTTCAATCAAAAAGAAGAAGTAGAAAGGTAGAAGTCCCCCAAGAAGGGTGACCTTCTAATCTACGTCAGCTACCGTTGAATAAATATTATTATTATTAATATCGTACCTAGGTGTTTATCGGGTGTTTTGCGTAAACAACTGATTGGACCTTAGAATTGGGGCTTTAGACTTGACAAAAGGTGAGACAAAAGATATAGAGAGCAATGAGCGCCTTCTCAGCCACGGTCCATTATAAACTTCTCCTTATTAATTAGCGCGATAACCGCTTACGTGATTTTGGCCGAGTTTAACAAAGCGCGCCAGTCGTTTCTTTCTCGTGATAACCGGCGCCAATTGGACACACCAAGTGAAGCCAAGTCCTTCTCCACCTGATCTTTCCAACGCAAAGAACGCCTACCTCTTCCTCTGTTACCACCAGCTATTACCACATCGAATACTTTCAGAGCCGGGGCGTTTGTATCCATTCGCACGACATGACCCAGTCAACGTAGCCGCTGGATCTTTATTCGCTTCGCTATGTCTATGCCGTCGTAAGGCTCATACAGCTCATCGTTCCATCGCCTGCGATATTCGCCGTTGCCAACGTGCAAAGGTCCTAAAATCTTACGCATAATCTTTCCATTCCAAGCGTCGCTTCATCGGATGTTGTCATCGTCCAAGCTTCTGCGCCATACTTTAGGACGCGCATGATAAGAGCCTCGTAGAGTATTAGTTTTGTTCGTCGAGAGAGGACTTTACTGCTCAGTCCAAAATAGTCCGAATTTGCCTACTTAGTCCAAAATAGCACTTGTTGGCAAGAGAGATTCTACGTTCAATTTCAAGACTGACATTGTTATCGGTGTTAATGCTGGTTCCCAAATAAACAAAGTCTTGTACAACCTCGAAATCATAACTGTCCACACTAACGTGCGTGCCAATACGCGAGTGCGCCGACTGTTTGTTTCATGACAGGAGGTTCTTCGTTTCGTCCTCGTTCACCACCAGACCTATTCGCTTTGGCTCTTTATCCAGTTTGGAGAAGGTAGAACTAATAGCGCGGTTGTTAAGGCCGATTATGTCAAAATCATCGGCATACGCCAACAAATGTACGCTCTTATAAAATATTGTGCCTGAGTGATTAAGTTCTGCGGCTCATACGATGCTCTCCAATATCAAGTTAAAGAAGTCACACCACAGCGAGCCACCCTGTCTGAAACCTCGTTCGGTATCAAACGGATCCCAATTCTGACGGCGCTGCTGGTGTTGAGCAACGTCAACTTGCATAGCCGTATTAGTTTTCCGTCGGGACGTGGGCGCAAATCAGCGAGATGTCAAGAAAACGGGCTTTGATGCGGATTTTTGCATGACGCTCGTCCACCGGAGTGAACGGCAGTACTTGGCGGCGAAGTCGCTCTCCCACAACAAATCCGACACCGAATTTGAGCTCCTTTGCAGAGCAGCTGCAGTAGACGTCGCAAGGTCCTATGTTTTTCATGCCTTGCCCCGTCCATCGCATTTCTCGAATGGCAGTGATGTCAGCCTTTACACTCACGAGAACATCAACCAGCTGGGCAGAGGCACATTCTCCATTAAGGGACCGGACATTCCAGGTGCATACCCGCAAATTATATTCCCTATTTCGATTGCAGGGGTCGTCATCAGTAAAGGTAGTTCTCATCAAAGGCGGGTCCCAAACCCAGCGCTTTCCTGGAATGGGTGTTGGGAAGCTACCCAGAGGGTACTTGGGCTAATCCCGGGAGTTGTGAGCTGCTTGAACCATATGCAGAAGAGTCGTCCTGGCCACTTCGAAGTGAATGGCGATCGTAACTTTCCCCACTTACATGGGTACACATGGAACCATCCTCCATTATAAACTAGTTATTATTAAATTGAACACATAGTAATATTTAAACCTAGGGAAGTCTGTAAGAACTCTACATGCAGCTTACAGTTTTCAAACCTACGAACTGTTAACTATTGACATAAATGGAATAAATCAACCGATTATCGTAATCATCAATTCAATGAAGACTCTCATATAGAAACCTGTTGCGTATATAAATATTGTCCGTTTTGAAATAAGTTACAATAATATGCATTTACTTACATACAATTCTTAATGTCCTTTTTGAAGCAACGAACATAGTAAAACATCCTTGAAAAACGTTATAAGAGCGGTGATCGACGCTATGAGAATAAAACCAGAAAAAAGGGACAGGCAAGAGGTTATGCAGCCCTGTCTATGTGAACCGTTTATTTAACTTTCAGTGTTCCACCGACTATCAAAGCTCGAAATCCGCCTGGATGACGTCGGCTATTTTCAAGCAATGGTTTTATGAGTCATTTGTTCCACAGGTGAATATTCCTTTTAAGTTTGGTCCGATTTTTAAGGTTAACTGGTGGTTTTTTAAGGTTACATCGTTTTTAAAGGAGAAAGCCTTACCAATTAAAGCTCTCCTCCTAATCGACAACGCTCCTTCTTACCCAAATGAAGCTGAACTGACAACGCAGAATGGGCACATTTCGGCAATGCTTATGCCACCAAACGTTACTCCCCTCATTCAACCGATGGATCAGAATGCAATACAAATCACTAAGTTGCATTACAGAAACAGCCTTCTAGCTTCAATAGCAGCGACAAAGTCTGATTTGCTCGAGTCTTTGAAAAAAATGAACTTAAAAAGAGCTATAAATCTTTTTGATGCGGCTTGGTTTCGTGTTGGTGAAGCAACATTAGCTAAGTGCTGGAACAGTATTTTAAATTGTGCGGTAAACAATGATGATCCCGAAGATAATGCTCCTTTGGCGGTTTTAAGAGAAAAATGGGAAGCTGAACTTCGCACCTTGATGAGCAACGCCGTCGATCTTCTTAGTAGTTTAAATCCTGAGGTTCGTTCGTGTTCGCAGATATGCTCAAAGATATGTATGTGGGTTATTGAAAAAACTTTTTTTTATTGAAAGTTTCAGATTGAATTCGCGTTACCAGCCATTAATGAATGGAACGAAAATATCGAGGAGAGCAATGCAGATGACGATCATCAACAAGAGGACGAATCCGATGATGACAGCGTATCAGAGAAACTGGAGAAAATTAAGCCGACTGAAGAAATTGGAATTTTCAACAAGACGTTAATATGGCCAGGAGCAGACGTTTAAGGAAACCTCAACGCGGGGAAACCAGCTGCAGGGTCGCAAAGTCTCTGTTAGCAGGTACCCAATGAGCCTATTGTCCAAGTATTCGGAGACGGTTGTGAGAAAAGCCAAACATCGGCGATTAATTTCGAACGCACCAACAAAAACTACATTCCTGACAGTAGTTACACAAGTAAAGAACCAACCCACTCCTTCTCTGATTGTTGATATCTCCGCTTGTTGATATCTAGCTACAGTCATCAAATAAGGAAGGTAGAAATGTAAATAAAGTGATTCCAATAAACACCATTTTAAGCCTTAGATCAAGCTTTCTAACAGTACATAGATGTATGTAGATGCAAAATTTATGCTGCAAATCATATGAGGAAGCTTCTTCTTCTTCTTCTTCTTAATTGGCGCGATAACCGCTTACGCGATTTTGGCCGAGATTAACAAAGCGCGCCAGTCGTTTCTCTCTCGTGCTAACCGGCGCCAATTGGACACACCAAGTGAAGCCAAGTCCTTCTCCACCTGATCTTTCCAACGCAGAGGAGGCCTTCCTCTTCCTCTGCTACCACCAGCTGGTACCGCATCGAATACTTTCAAAGCCGGAGCGTTTGTATCCATTCGGACGACATGACCCAGCCAACGAAGCCGCTGGATCTTTATTCGCTGCGCTATGTCTATGTCGTCGTAAAGCTCATACAGCTCATCGTTCCATCGTCTACGATATTCGCCGTTGCCAACGTGCAAAGGTCCAAAAATCTTACGCAGAATCTTTCTCTCGAACACTCCAAGCGTCGCTTCATCGGATGTTGTCATCGTCCAAGCTTCTGCGCCATACGTTAGGACGGGCATGATGAGAGTCTTGTAGAGTGTTAGTTTTGTTCGTCGAGAGAGGACTTTACTGCTCAATTGCCTACTTAGTCCAAAGTAGCACTTGTTGGCAAGAGAGATTCTACGTTGGATTTCAAGGCTGACATTGTTATCGGTGTTAATGCTGGTTCCTAAATACACGAAGTCTTTTACAACCTCAAAATTATAACTGTCAACAGTGACGTGGGTGCCGATACGCTGAGGAAGCTTACAGCCGAATATTCTTCCAGTAAATTATCCTGGGAGAGAACTAAGCGGTAATCTCTAATTTACCATTTGGTCGGTATCGTTTTTACATCATCTCTCAAGGGCTCGTTGATTGTCTACATATGTATGCGCAGTACTGTTGTACGAAGGCGAATTTTAACCGATTTGGACATTCTTTTAATTGTACTACACCACCACGTCATCAGAATGTGGCAAATAAGATAAGGAAGTGCGGGTGATAATCGAATGCAAGGTAGTGGTGAAGAGTGGCGTCAAACAAATAATTGTGCCTTATCTGTGTTATGTATAGTTATAATAGGATGTCAAAACTAAAATCTTGTTGGTACTTTTTGAGCCACTCAAGCGTATAGCGTCCCATTTCGTAAATGTCAAACCTTTAAGTAAATTATGAACACATTTGACATGTCATTTGTGTTACCATTCTCAAAAAAATACATGGTTCAAAAAGAAAACGCTATATGGCCCACCCTGTATAAGTGTTTTAATTAAGACCATAAACTCGTGCTTGAACGAAGGAAAGAAAAAAAAAGTAAAAATTGGAATTTTGGCAGACATTTTTCCAAAAAAATGAAAATTTCGGTCAAATTTGCTTGACATTTTGTTTTTTTTTAAATAGTTGTAATTGAAAAAAATCCTTCGTCCAAGCACGATTAAATTTTATTTCGAACACCTGTGTAAAATTTCATCAAGATCGGTTGAGTAGTCTTCGAGAACATTTAACAACCGACTTTCAAAACACTGTTCCGAGAAAAACGCGTTTAAAGTTTTGAATAACAATAAAAGTGGCTTGGAGCGCACACTTTCCAAAGGCTGTATCTCCGAAACTATTATTCGGATTGACTTGAAAATTTAGGATAATATTCTTGAGATGTTGTAGAAATTAATAAGTAAAAAAAACTATTTTTTGAACCCAGGAAACCCATGTAATACCTTAAAGCAAATCGGACCAGCCAGTTTGGTGTCGAAATTAGTCAGTGCTCTATACTCAGCAAATGCTTTCTTGCACTGTTAAGATATCTTAATTTATATTACAATTTTATGCCGTAGCCGAATGGGTTGCTGCGTGAATACGTAGGTTCGAATCTCCGTCAATTTTTCCTTTGAATTTGGCTTTTTCATCGCCAAAACTCTATAAGGAAAATGGTGATAATAAGTGCGTTGTGACGATATTTGCATCTCAATGAACTCTCGGCGGACCTCTTGGTAATAAGAACATAAACATTATTGTTTTTGTAAGGTTGACCAAATTGTATCTATTGGGTACATTATATTACATGTATTGCTTATCTAGATACATACATATACATATATGTATGTTAAATTAACGAATTGGCAATTTAATGCTTTCACGTGGAATGCAAAAGCGAAAGTAATGAGTACAAAAGCATTCATTTTTTTAAAGACAAAAAAAGGATTAGCTTGTTTAACTGTTGAAGTAGAAATTGAAGTAAATTTACATACATATGTACATACTTGCATACATACAAATATATTGAACATATTTAATTAGTTTAAAAAGTTTACGGTAGGAATTTCGTCACAGCAATCAGTTGTTTGCTGTTTGGTGGCCGCTGTAGCCGAATAGGTTGGTGCGTGATTACCATTCGGAATTTGGAGAGAACGTAGGTTCGAATCTCCGTGAAACACCTAAATGAAGAAAAAGTTTTTTCCAATAGCGCTCGCGGTCGCCCCTCGGCAGGCAATGGCAAACCTCCGAGTGTATTTCTGCCATGAACAAGCTCCTCATATATAATATTGCCGTTCGGAGTCGGCTTGAAACGGTGGCAGAATTAGGTTTTAGTTTCTCCCTAACCACTAAGCGAGTGAGCGAGAAGAGGACTGCGTTAGTTTTGTTATTCGTGACGATTATTTAGTCATGATGATTGTACAGATCCAACGTGGATTTATTAAGGTGACAGCATTCACCCAGCTGTATTTTTCGCCGTAGGTATGGCTTACGTCAAAATGATATGCTTTGTTTCACATTCGTATGTTTACATTTGATTACTGATTTTGACGTGATGCTTGGACCAAACGCAACAACAAATACATGTAGGGTTTTACATATATGTGTTTGCTGTCACCTGTAATAAATTCGCCTTGTACAGATCCAAGAAGGATAGAGAAATAGATTGCGCCTTCCGAATTCGCTGTGTCGTAAGAGTCCATGTATAAACAAACAAAAGGAAGGGGAATTACTTGTGTATGAAGAAGAAGAGTAGACAAAGGAATGGAAATAACTAAACACAAGAAATTATACGCACACATACTCACTTTTTTACCACGTCGTCTTACACATAAAATCACAAACAATCTGTATTTGGAGGCTTTATATTAATTTGTGTTTTCACAATTTAACACACTGCACTTCGTTTTCATTAGTTTAAATCTCACAAATCACAATATTACCAATTTCATTTCAATGTCAACATCATTTCAATATTTTCACAAATAATTTCTCCTACATTTGTTTGTTTTGCATTGCGAAGGGAGTTGACGTCAGACTTGTCGAAATTGCTAAAAATAAAATGTTTTTAAGGGCGCCACCTTAGATACTCAATTCGCCTTGCTATCATACTTGACTGAATTGAAATAAAACAACGAAAATTCAAATTGACTGGGCAATCTTTATAATTTTTGAAGTGAAACTTCTTAGGCGTCGATGGACCAGCGAGAATGGAGGGTAATATTTCAAGGTCATGCAACGTTTTGGGCATTTTCGTTCCAAGAGAGAGAAAAAAGATATAACATAGAGGAAAAGGGGAGGAGAACTATACCTTATAATATTTTATGATGAGTTTTTGTTGTGCAGTACAATAGTCGAAACTGTTCGGCGCCGCCGCGACTATTTAAGACTGTTCAGCACTATGGCAACTAGAATGATGGCCGCTACGGCTGCGCCTATTAATGCATTTTGTTCTTGTAGTCGCTAGGCATAGATTTCAGCTTTGGACGTCATACGCATTTATAGGAATAAAATGAGTGTCCTGTGTGTGCGGTTGTATGTACATGCATATGTGTATATTAATAAGCATTGTTTTGCTAGAAGTACATAGGCTAGGGCATCAAGTGTGCATACGCACATACAAATATGTACATGCATATCCAAAAATAATTGTTTGAGCATTTGTTAGGCAGGCATTTGATCACTAGGATATTTACTCCCTAATTATTGCATGAAATATGATAAGGCGATGATCGTGAGGTAGGTGCATACATAAATGTTGTGGATATTATGAGCTTCGATTTCCGGCATCAAAACGTTATTTTTCATAGTGCGATAGCGCCCGGCTTTGGACCGATGATTCCTCCAGCACCAATCGGTTGTTCAATGGATGCTCTTCTTGATGCTCTTCAAACCAACTACAGAAATGTTGCTTATTAAGCCAAAAATGGGTCTCATCGCAGAACAAAATAAGTTGACCTGAGCCCGCGATGAACACGGAGCGACACAGAGCGTCGATTTTCGTTTTACAATAAAGTACGTTTTGTAAACGTTGTTGAGGCGTAAATCTTTTTATGATGAAATGTCAATGAATACTGAAAAAATTATGTATTGAGTTTGATAGTAGTCACGCGTAATCTGTCAAAAAAACCCTTTTGGAAAAAGTCCATCCAATCTGATCACCCTTTATGTAACAAGAGGTGCATGTAGTCTTAAGTTAAGCGTGTTAGCATGTAAACGAATAGTAAAGTGATAAAGTGCAGAAAATAAAACAAGCAAGTTATGTTGACATTAATTTCTGACTTTTATTTAATAACAATTTTCGATAATCGAACAATTTTGATAATTTTACGAAACGATGCACGTTTTTCTGCAAATGGTCGTGCTTCCCTTGGACATTTTTAATTTTTTTATTCGCAAATAAATGGCATTTAACAGATTCACTTAATGCTTCAAATAAGTAATATTTAACAGGTAATAACAAAATTGCCCTATAAATATACATATGTGCATCTAAGGGGTAACTGTTAAAGGTGATAGCAATAGACCAGCTGATTTGTTTTTTTCTTTCGCCGTGCTCATTAGGAGGCCAGTACAAAATGAAATGAAGAAAAGGCGTTATATTCGCACCATCGTCGTAGGCTTCCTACTCCAACTGCAAGTCGGCTGCTCATCGCAGTTAGTTAAGGAATGATTTCATTCACAAATAATAAATAAAAATAGTTAAGTAAACTCTAAGTATAATCATGCAGGGCTGAACAAATCCAAACATATTTTAAGAATACCAAAAGATAAACATATGTATTTTGAGAATAACAAGAGATAAACATGTTTTTCCTAAACAGCAAACAAAGAAACTAATATAAAAGTCGTGTACCTAAAACAGTAAGATGAGATATAAGTATAAATACGACTGTCAAATATGTTGGCAGTCAGTCCAGTACTAACATAGTGTTAAGAACTACCCTATAAGTAAATAAAAAAAAGATAAATTTTTATATTTTTCCAAAGTCAAGCAAGTCCTTAACTATCTTCCCAGTCTCTAACTAGTTCGTCCTCTACTTTTTCTTTTGTCGTAACATTCTAATGTACAAAACGTTTTTGCTTGCCTAGTGCCATGACCTTTGGGTGAATGCCTCCAAAAAAAACAGCACCGACTGCCAGAAAATGAAATAAGAAAGCTCCATTACTACTTCACCTTTATTTTTCCGCTATTGTATGCACATACATATGTATATCTGAAAACAATTGAAAAATAATAATTTCTCATACTAATATAGGGTTTTTCAGTAAGAGCGCTTCAACTTTTGAACTTTTTTGAATAAAACACAAACGGTTTGACTTTTTTAACGAATTTTTTTTTTTATTATCGAGTTTGAACATATACATTTAAGTATGAAATTCGATTTCTTTTGCATGACCACCGCGTGCACGTTTTACGAAGTCCAATCGTTGAACCCAATTTTCGACCACTCTTTTGCATAAATCGGCCGAAATTTCAGCAATTTCACGTTCAATATTGGCTCTGAGCTCACAAATCGTCGCCGGCTTGTTACTGTAGACCAATGACTTCACATAACCCCAAAACGGGCCAGCTTGTTAAATGGACCGTAAAATGGCCGTAATGTTCATAAAGTAGCAGCAACAGAACGATTATTTTCATAAAAAATTTGCACGATTTGCAATCGTTGCTTAAGTGTGTAGCGTTCCATGATGGAATGTATACTAATGAAGTTTACAAATGACAAGCGAAAAATAAAAAATATTGCGTCGTTCGCCCTCCCTATCGGAAAAAAGTTGAAGCGCACCTATTGAACAACCCTATACAATTCGTATGAAGTTAATCGAAAAAGCGGTTGAAAAATTTGATTTTGATAGCACGTCAAGAAGTGATGTTGTCTGCAAAAATGCAAAAATTGCAGTTATCAAAGAACTTATTTGTTGTTACGGAAAACGAGACGCTTATCTCCAATACCAATAAATCCACAAAATTAATCTACCTGTGAACATAAGGCAGATTACCTGAAAAAAGTACAGCCAGCTGTCAATATTGTTGTGAAAGGCTTTCTGCATAGAAATTATTTTGGTGGAATATTTCGGTGTTTTTGGTTTGCTTAGCTATTATTAACGATAGCTAATTTAGAAGAAGAAGGAATAGCTAATTTAATTCCGCAATTGGCTGCTAATAATAAACAGTTGGAGGAAATCCGTAAACGACGTTTACTGAGGTTTCAAAAAATACGCATCCGAAATTCGATATTACATTTTATAATAAGTAATAACAAGATACACGTTTATGAACACACGCTTTTTCTGTTAAATGAATGCATAGTTAATAATACCTAAGAAACATTTTATTAGAATTATGTCTACAAACCTGTTTTCTTTGCCGGCATCAGTTTATTTAAGTTTTGACGTTTTTCTTTACCCGCTTAAAAATAATGATCTATTACACAGAAAACACAGGGTTGTATGTCAAAAAGTATGGTTATTATCTAGGATTATTTTATAATCTCAGATTTTGGGAGAGAAATATTGTATGGGAAATTTCGCTTTTTAATTACGGATTGGGACTTAAGCATGAAAAAGTAGATCATCTACTTATATGTGATATTAGTTTTGTCTCTCATATTTAGATAGAAATTAATACACAAAAAAGGGCGAATTTGCTTTCTCGAAAGACATCGGTATACAAAATCCTCCAACTACTGCTAATAAAGAAAAGACCATAGTTTTAAACTTACTAGGAGACCATAAAATGTACACCAGTGTGTGCGATGCAATGTGGAACAAGTAAAAAAGTTACCGTGTATAAACTAATTTTTGGTGGGGAAAGAGCGACGCCGTGTTGATATATATTTGCGTACGCCTAATGGACGTGGTGTACAAGAATTTCAAATTGGTTAAGAATATAAAATTTTGTAATAAATTAGTGTACTTTTGCTTCATCACCTCTTAATGTTCATTTGACCTGCATCATATTCCGTTCATAAACTAAAATATTATGAAACATAAATTATAAATCGGCGCATTAGTGGATACCTAGTTATTTAAGATATTTCTGTTTGTAAAACAAAGTTTACCCAAGGCGATTTTGTAGGCACCTCAACATCATCCAAAAAAAGTTGCTCGTGATTCAACAAATTATCTGTCGATAAATTACCTTGGCTCAAAGTAGATAGCAGATAAATGTTTGCCAATCGATTTTCCAAGCGAGTATCGGCGACTACGCGCTTGGTACATCTTTGGATACTGTGAATAACTTTTGCATATGAGGAAGAAGAATGATTGTTCATTATTGCCAATCGTGCAGATAACGTCAAACCAAGGCGAATTTATTACAGGTGACAGCAAACCAAGGCGAATTTATTACAGGTGACAGCAAACACATATAAGTAAAACCCTACATGTATTTGTTGTTGCGTTTGGTGCAAGCATCATGTCAAAATCAGCAAGCAAATGTAAACATACGAATGTAAACATACCAATACATACAAACAAAGCATATCATTTTGACGTAAGCCATACCTACGGCGAAAAATTCAGCTGGGTGAATGCTGTCACCTTATTAAATCCACCTTGCAGCAAACACATATAAGTACAACCCTACATGTATTTGTTGTTACGTTTGGTCGAACCATCACGTCAAAATCAGCAAGCAAATGGAAACATACCAATACATACAAACAAAGCATATCATTTTGACGTTAGCCATACCTACGGTGAAAAATTCAGCTGGGTGAATGCTGTTCACCCACCTTGAGTTAGTGATGCCAAAATAGGGATATTTCCCTTTGTAGTACTTTCCAATAAGAAATTTGCTAAAAGAACAACAAATATGAGATTTTAAAAAAGTACGCTTTTCATGTATCAGGTGTTCTTTTAAGAGCTTGTGAACTTAAAATGATATTACAAAACAGAAATATTGTTAGAATGGCTTTTGTATATTATTATATTTATTATAATTTGGTTGATCAATTTTCGGCATTTATTTCTTGGATATGATATCCGGCATATGTCCGCCACATGCTCCATTCGATCAGTCCAAATTTTTCCAACAAATCTGGGCACATGGCGTCAATGGTGACTTTAATATTTAGCTGATTAATTTTTGGAAACAAAAATTCAACACAAAGCATTGGAAACAAAAATTCAATCAGCTTAGCTCGATAGCGCTCGTTATTCGAAAGCTCCTTCCTCATTTCGAAAGAAATGATGATGCCGCTAGTGCTCTGTGAACATCGCAAAAAATTTTTTTTTTTTCAAAGTAAATTTCTATAATTGGAAAGCTTTGTTCTGGCGTTAAACGATTCATGATGACTTTCCAAACATTACTCAACAGAAATGTGAACACAGTTTGCCATTCTCTGCTAAAAAAAAGCACCCGATATATTGAGTTGAAAACAATCACGCTATTTGACGTTTCAGGAAACTCAAATTTTAAACAACTTTTATGGCAAAAAAATGCAATACTATCTCTTGAGTATAAAAACATAACAGTTGTATTTAATAAGAAAAACAGCTAATTTCAAAAGTTTTCCATTGATCAACTATGTATGCAATTTTACGCCATAAAAACTTAAAAGATGATTACGATTTTCTAGTGAAGTGAAATATTCCAAAAAAAAAAACATGAGAGTGTATTAGAATGCATAAAAGTTAAGCGGGGTAAAATACCCTTTTTTGGCGGTTTTGGAGGAGAAAGAATATGGCAAGTGTAGTGAAGAGCATGCTGATTTAGACGGGATGGAATTCAAAAAGCAAAAACGAAATACATGTACAGTATATTCCGTTTAGGTGCATTTACTTCCGCTGCACATGATTTCGTGCACCTAAGCGAAATGTGCAGCTAAGCGGAAACCCAAAACTCTGGTTTGTTTGATATATTTATATTAGTTGAAAAAATTATGTATATATTTAGAAGTTATAAAGTATAATGAAGGTATTTTAATATGTACATATTGCGATAGAAACTCTTTTACGAAAAATAGCTAGTGATTTTACTTTGTGAAACTTTTTTTGTTTTTGCAAATTTGACAATCATTTCTTCCATTTCAAAGATTTTAAAATTTGTTTCCATAGGGTTTTCCATGAAAAATGTTTCCAAGGTATTTAATGCGGATAATGCCTCCTTAACACTAGTGGCTTTTGAGACATCATGATTCTCTTCTGAGTTTTCATCTCCACTACTGATTTCAGATGAAGGCACATCGCACAGGTTCGCAACAATTTGTTCATCTGTAAGAAGTCCTCTACATTGAAGCTCGTCATCGCAATGTATGTATTCTTCGGTGTTTGGTATTTCCTCCAAAATACCAAGCTCAACTTCGCAGCTTACCACATCTGCGTTTGTATTACAAATTCCTGCCTGGAAGATATGTAATCATAAGTACAGATATGGTTGCATTCATATAACGACTTCTTACCTTCTTGAAACAATTACAAATTGTTTCAGGCTTCACTAACCACCAAGCCCTTTTGATATAATGCAGAACGTCCAATATAGATATTGATTTAATATAAGTTTGAAGTGGAACTCCACGTTCAATTGCACTTATCTGTTTTCGAACAAGAATTTTCCTATACTCTGCTTTGAATGCGTGTATAATGCCCTGGTCAAGGGGTTGAATCAAAGCAGTAGTGTTAGGTGGGAGAAATTCCATTTCTATGTTGCGAGGTTTGAAGTTTATTTTATGACAAGAAGCGTTGTCAACGAAGAGTAAAATATTTTTGTCTTTGGTGACCATATCATTATCAAGTTCCTGAATAATTTCAGACCACAATGTTGACGTCATCCAAGCTTTTACATTTGCAAAATAAGGCAAAGGTGGATTACGTTTTTTAAAACAGCGAGGATTTTTAAATTTGCCAATTGGGTATATTTTTTTAAATGTTCCGGTAGCATTACACAAAAATAGTAGTGTAAGTCGAGATTTTTGGGTTTTCCATCCGGTTGGTTTTTCACAATTGGTCATAAACGTTGCATTTGGTAGGGCTTTGTATAAAAGTGCACTTTCATCAGCATTAAAAATGTCATCAATTTTACGGTTTTTAAGGATGTTAGGTAAAAATTCGTTTTTAAAACTGGCTGCGCTTACTTCATCAGTTTCTTTTCCTTCACCATGAAATCTTTTAAATTTAATACCATAACGTTGACGCCATCTCCATAGCCAGCTTTGAACAGGATCAAAATCATCTTTCAACAGAATGGCAAACTCTTTTGCTTTGTTTAGCAAAACATCACTCGATAATAAAGCATTTTTTGTTCGCTGCTGATTAAACCAATTGAAAAGAGCCTCTTCCACTTTTGTATGAACACCCTTTCTTTGCCTTTTTCGCTGTAAATTTGCGGAATTACTAACTCTGGTTATTTCTTCTGCCATTTTAATTGTTCTGTTGACCGTGCTGATATTGCACTTGAATTTGTTGGCAACGTCCTTCTTTTTTGTTCCATTTTCACAAAGATTTATAATTTTTAATTTATCTCTTATAGACAACACAGTAACTCTTTTATTCATTTTCGTACGAACAAGTGAAAATATGTATGAATGTACATACATATAAATATATGCACGAGAAACAGACTACAAGTTGAAAAGAGAGTAACATTGTGTGCATATAGCTTGCATTTTTGTGAAGTTTTTCAAGTGCTGAAAAGAGATACATAGATCTATTGTAGATAAAATTAAGTTTTGAAAATTTTTAGTGCTGCTAAGCGAAGTATTTTTCATACAAAGCGACCAAAACTTCCTAAAAAACAGGGTTGTTAAACGGAAAAGTGTTGCTAAGCGAAAATGCAGCTAACCGTTTAATTTTCATACAAAATCCATTTTGTGTGACACATTTTTATAAAATTGTGCACGTAACCAGTAAATGCAGCTAAGCGAATAGGCAGCTAAACAGAATATACTGTACGTGTTTACTTAAATGCGGATGCCATCACCTGTAATAAATTCGCCTTGCCCAATACTTTGCTTTGACAATCAAATGTACAGAACATTGTTGTTGGTCTAATGCCACCACCTTTAATGAATGCTCCTTGCGTGCAGAGGTACCGTGCGCTCAAGTTGCCATCGCTGATAGATAAGAACGTTGCTTGGTAGTATTGTGGCACTGTTCTACCGTTAAATATGATAACAACGCCAAGATTCAGTCAAAATCGATTATCTTGAGAGAAAATTTATAGTTCTGCCAGGAGTAAATTAAAAATAACAATTGTGCAACGGTTTAAATTGAAAAAAAAAAAACCATGAATCAATTATCACGGAATAATATGCAAGAATTTTGTCGAACCTGCCTCAGAAGTTTGCAAAAACGTCGCCGGCAAGAGAGGGAAACGACGCCCACTAATTTGGAATTGCTGACGACCTTTGGAAATGATTCTGATTCGATAAAGAGTTATAATCTAAGCCTTTTGCCCCAATTGCGAAAACTATTCGTATTATTTACCTCATTGGATATCTCTGAGGGAGGTGATGAAGATGCGTATCCGCGAAGCCTCTGTCAGCTGTGCTATGACAAGATGATCGACTTTCAAGAGTTTCGCCAGTTAGCGATTAATTCAGCGGAAGTTTTGTACAAAATTGTAAACAGTTTAGATGATGATACGATAAAATCAACTGAGGAAACTGCCAACCTACAACCGAATGAAAATCATCAACTTTTAGAAAGTGGTTACCAAAATAGGGACGATGACGACGACCAGCTGGTAAGAAGCACAAAAAAACTGTAAAGTAAACTTTTTTTAACATTATATTATTGTCAACATTTTTTTGTTCCCTGCTTTTCCGCTTCAGCTTTTAGCCGAACTTGCAGATTTGATGGAAACATCAATAAAAACAGAGCAGTCTATTGATATTAATAGATCTAATGCCCCTAGTTCTGAAATACTGCCGAACATTGATATTTCGAAAAATCCTTTCACTGCGGTTGTTAAGAACGAAATTGAATCGGAGTGTGACGAGGAAGAAAACAATGCATTAGGTACGGCACACAATTCAATCAGTGATGATGCCGATGACGAGGAACACACGTTAAGAAATGAGACCAACACGTCCAGGAGATTGCGTAAAAATGTATCATCTACTGTCGGAGTTAGACAACGGTTTTGTGGCCAGCCACGAAAACGTGGCCGCAGCAAGAAGGCACTGAAGTGTCCTCGCTGTGATAAACAGGTGTACAAGCAGGTTTACCTGGATGCGCACATTCGCGCTATACATGAAGGCTATGAAAAACCATTTCTTTGTACGCAATGTGAAAAAGCATTTACACGCTACGTTCAATTACATACTCACATTGAGTCGCAACATATATCAGAAGACATCTTTTCATGTGATTTTAATGGTTGCGATGCTGTTTTTAAATCGAAAAATACGTGGGAGACACGTAGACAAGTGGTACACACGAGTAAGTTTGTAGTTTATTTATTTGCCTTATTATATTAATATCAGCTTCCCTATAATTATGCCCTATTTCGTTGTGGCCTCCAAGAAATGTTAGAGTTTCATAATGCACCATCTACTGTCGGAGTTAGACAACGGTTTTGTGGCCAGCCACGAAAACGTGACCGCAGCAAGAAGGCACTGAAGTGTCCTCGCTGTGATAAACAGGTGTACAAGCAGGTTTACCTGGATGCGCACATTCGCGCTATACATGAAGGCTATGAAAAACCATTTCTTTGTACGCAATGTGAAAAAGCATTTACACGCTACGGTCAATTACATATGCACATTGAGTCGCAACATTTATCAGAAGAAAACTTTTCATGTGATTTTAATGGTTGCGATGCTGTTTTTAAATCGAAAAATACGTGGGAGACACATAGACAAATGGTACACACGAGTAAGTTTGTAGTTTATTTATTTGCCTTATTATATTAATATCAGCTTGACTATAATTATGCCCTATTTCGTTGTGGCCTCCAAGAAATGTTAGAGTTTCATAATACACAGCTCGGTAACGAAATTGGGACAGATCACATTTGTCATCAGTGCTTCAAGAAGTATAGTTCCAAACGCGCTCTCACTGAGCATCTGAAACGACATGCCCAAATCAAGGATCACGTTTGCAAGGAGTGTGGTGCAGCCAAGGTGACACGTACAGAGCTGCTAACACACATGCGCACACACAAACCCAATTTAGAAAAGTTTAAGTGCAGCATTTGCCCACAAAAATTTAATCACAAAAACGCTATATCCAGACATGTGCGAGTGGTGCACGAAGGTCAACGTCGTTTTCCTTGTAGCTATTGTCCAAAGCGTTTTGGGACCCGTAATTCGCAAGTCTGTCACGAACGTGTGCACACTGGTGAACGTCCTTTCAATTGTAAGCTATGCAACAAACGTTATGCAAAGTTGGATGGACTAAAATCACATATGAAAAGTCATGATAAGAATTTGCGTAAATATGTATGCTCATTTTGTTCGCAACGATTCATCACAAGGAAAAATCTGATAGATCACGAAAAGCGTCATCGAAGTGATAAACCGCATATGTATATGCAATGCTTGTAGTCAAGGCTTTTTTTCGAAGGAAGATCTTCGCGTGCACAAACGGACACATACCGATGAAGAACTACGTGAGAAGACCGAGCCGCGGAGGCGTTATGAGACGTTTCAAGAAGCTGGTGATAGTCTTGGAGAGCAGGCGACGGAATCAGCTGGTGAAGGAATTTTAGGCTATAGCAGTTCGCAGAGCAGTAACTGAAGGAGTGGATTATTCTTCATAAGCATGAAGACTTTATGGAATAACTCAGCAAATTTATACGCATATATCAATCAGTACATAGATATAGATGTGCTATATAATGCCACAAATAATTTTAGTTTTAAATATGCAGTTTGCAAAGATATATGAATTGAATCTACACAGAAAATGTACCTCAGAAAAGCTTCAGTCGAACAAAGGGAGAAACGAGATTGTTAGTATTCTTGCTTTGTTCATTTTTGAAGATCTCATAAAATTTATTTTCAATTATCTTGAAATTTCAATACACTGTTAGCATTACTTTCAGCTACAACGGTTTTTGTGACAACCTTTTTTTTAATAAAATTGAACCAAAAATTAAGAATCTCGGAACTGTCATTTACGACTTAATCAGTTCTTTTATATGACCACAGAAAGGCTTATCTGCCTATTTGAGTAAGGCATATTATTATTATGTTGGGGGACAAAAGAAGTCCGTTATTTTTCCGGTACATGACTGTAGTGATCAATATCACGTAAAGATTATCTATGTCGGAAAGTACCGATTAAACATTTTAATGTTATGTGCGTTGTCAAGGTGACACGCTAATTTGTTTGCTATTTTTTGTTTGTTTCATTTATGTAGTTTTGAGTTACAGGGTGTTAACAATGGAAGTCAACAAAGAAAAAACTGGATATATTTAACAGTTTTCCTTTGATACAGGCGAAAATGCAAGCCAGTTTATGAATGTGAATAAAGAAATTTAAAAATGTTTGCGTCAAAATCTTAAAGTTTGTGCGTAAGTTTCAAGTTACACTACAGCTACGACCGGATAGCTTGCATTTTGAAGTGCCAAAATTATGGAAAACAAAATGTCTTTCGTCATTTGACAATCAAAATTATAATATACGGGCTGCTTCCACAACTTTCGTAGGCCACGTTCCATCACTACTTGAACGTAGTTTGCGGGCTTTCGGACGTGGTCTCCTGCCTGCTCATATTCATATGATTCGACGACTTTCATTTCATCGAAAGCGAGAACACAAATTTTGTCATCATCACTAAGTTCAGACAATTGTTTCATGGAATCAATTGAAGCAGTTAGGATATCCTCGCTTATATCAATTTTGCGATACCAGCGCTGTAGTGTAGTCTCGTGAGGAAGCGGAAATCTCTTGTCATACAAATGGTTGTATGCCGGGGTTCCGCTGCGTGCAAGCATATGGCGTTTGATATGTCTTCCCATGACCACATCACCTTTCGATCTATAATAAATAGGTTAGTATAAAATGTGTTTTGGAAATTAAAAATGAGACTATAGGGAATCACGCTGCTTCATCCAAATAATGATGACACTGTACTTTTGTGTTTTAAATAGTTAATTTTTATTTATTGCTTTAGCTGCCTGACAACACGTTGCTTCGTACACGCTTTAAAATGGAATGAAAGAAAAATAACCGAGTATCTTCAAATTCAATTGATACATAGGTTGCATATATGAAAAGAGCAGAACAAAAGATAAAGTGTTATAGTTTCTTCTCTTTTTAATCATTGTATTTTTGCTTCAGTTCGTTAACCCCACAGTGTTGCTTTTTACTGTAGTTTAAGAGAATTAAAAGAAACAAAGAATTCAACAGAGACATACCGGGGAAAACTATTTTCCGAATTTGGCCTGCGGTAAAAATTCTTTTAAAATTATTCACTACTAAATTCGCTTCCTCCAATTGGATTCTTAAGTCCTTCGCCTCTGCTTTCAATCGCCGCATTTCCTTTTTGCGCTCGGAAATTTCTAACCTCATTGAGGAACCCACTGCAAAACTAGAAGCACATTGTTATGTTTGAAATTGTCAACGAATAAATGCTGCTTTTGTTCACTTACTCCGTTTGAGTTTCACTATCCTTAACCGACACTTTACTTACGGGTAAAGAAATAGGCAACCTAATTATACTAATCAATAAATAATATTACGTTATAAAATTAATTAAATCATTATTTTATACATACTTATATGGCGTATCAATTTTGTTCAACGTTAGGTATTTCTTCTACCATCGCGAAATCGGATCTGTATTTCAATCATTTATTTATAATTTTTTCTTTTTTCAACATCTACGCTTACTGTGTTTTCATCAAAATACCGGAATCAGGTATTTGCCACTTCAAACTAGTGCTATACAAATCATTAAAGTTGAACTTCTAATAAACTAAAAGATCACCACTTACCCTAATTGTTCAAAATCTTCTGCTGGAATCGGTGGCATGTAATTTGACGTACTTGCGCGAAGGGTTCAGGTTTGGGAATAGCTTTTGGCAACAATCGTACGGTTTGGCCCGTGTGGGCAATATCCGCCTAGGCAAAATGGTCTACACATATTACGTCTTTCCATCGTAGATCCATTCGACACGAATTGATCCATAGTTGCCGTTTTCCTTCCTCAGCGGGAACTGCAAAAAAAGGTCATTTGCCCTTTTCAACTACTTTTGCACATACTTTACATTTTCTCATTTTGGTATATATTATTTTAATATTGATTTCAATTCAAATTTAAAAATTTCAACGTACAATCACAAATGTAAACATACAAATGTATACATACTGTGGGGGACTAAAACCCCCACATATGCTTTTTATTTTATATTAACACTCTTTATTTGTGATGTTTAATTCAAGGCAGTTAAAATAAAACTAATAACTTATAAAGGAACTCTGAATTTATATGTCTTGTCGTTTGCAAGAACGCTTCTCGAATGATCTCTTTCTTAGAACGCATAACGACGTTAAAATTAAATTGAATAATGAATAAAAATGAATAATGAATTCAGTGTGGCCAAAAGGATAGGTATAGGTGTGTTCCCGTACGACACTTTCAGCTGTGTTCCCACACGACTCCCCCCAAATGAAAGCCTTATCTGGGAACCAATAAGGTTGAGTTTAATGCTTATGATTAATCCGTGGAGCGGGTTTCCACCTGGTGTTGTACGGGGAGGCTCGTTGAGGCGCAAGGCTGCTGCGAACTCCCTGATCTGCTGAGAACGCGTCGGTGGCCCAGTGGTTGGTATTACAGTGTCTGACGGAATGCTTGGCTGCCGTGAGGTTGGATGGATTACCCAGCAATTCCGGAGGGGCTTGAGCATGGCTGTAAATTTGTTGGAGGTGAGCTGGAGTCTGCGGGGGCGGCAGATGAGCTTGAGACTGCGAGTGCGGCAGATGAGCTTGAAACTGCGGCTGCGACAGATGAGCTTGAGATTGCAGCTGCGGCAGATGAGCTTGAGATTGCGGCTGCGGCAGATGAGCTTGGGTCTGCAGGTGCGGCAGATGAGCTTGAAACTGCGGCTGCGACAGATGAGCTTGAGATTGCAGCTGCGGCAGATGAGCTTGAGATTGCGGCTGCGGCAGATGAGCTTGGGTCTGCAGGTGCGGCAGATGAGCTTGATGGTGAGGTAACCGAAATATCCGCGCCGGTATCGACGAGGAATTTCGTAACTGTTGTACGGTAATATAGGATTCATCGACGAGGAATTGTCTTGTCACCAGTATCCGCCGTGCCTACTGAGGGCGACTGGCGTTTTCCTCGAAGGCACAAGCCTGCGTGCACTTGTTGGCACGTGCGCCGAATCTCCGATGATAACAGCACGTGGATGTTGGTTTTGCCTTTTCCATGATGCGTGTTGGTCAATCGTAGGGGTCACCAATTATGTGGGGGACTAAAACCCCCACATATGCTTTTTATTTTATATTAACACTCTTTATTTGTGATGTTTAATTCAAGGCAGTTAAAATAAAACTAATAACTTATAAAGGAACTCTGAATTTATATGTCTTGTCGTTTGCAAGAACGCTTCTCGAATGATCTCTTTCTTAGAACGCATAACGACGTTAAAATTAAATTGAATAATGAATAAAAATGAATAATGAATTCAGTGTGGCCAAAAGGATAGGTATAGGTGTGTTCCCGTACGACACTTTCAGCTGTGTTCCCACAATACCAATACAAACAAAGCAATTGTTCATTTTGACGTAAGCCATATCTACGGCGAAAAATTCAGCTGGGTGAATGCTGTCACCTATAATAAATCCACCTTGCGTCAAACGTATCAACACAAATGTGTTTGCCCGCGAAAAGTGCCATACAAGCTTAACAAATTTCGAACAGCTGTCGGGGTCCGATATGCTTCCAATTTTTTGAATTATTTTGTAAAAATCGGTTCAAGATAATTAAATAAATTAATATTTGAAAATGAGTGTTCCTCGGACTAGACGAAGTATTTCTAAAGCAGGGCGAACTCACACTCGCTCCAGATTGAGTAGTACGGAAGACATATTTTCGGTAACAGTAGAGGATTCGGACGACGAGAATCAGAGTGCCAAGGTCCGTCAACTGCGTAGAACAACGCGTAAACGAAGCCCACAGAAGAAATATGACAAAGATTATGTGCTGGTAGAAACCAAGCGTCGTAAAAGGCCTACTGTGGGGCATGGAGAGACAAGCGAAGAAGAAGAATCTGAGCGTGATGATGAGAGTTATGTGCCATTTGCGACAGCGCGATCGGATATTGTAGACTTACAGCTTTTTCAAGATGATGAGGATGTAACGGGAAAGAATATGTACGGTTTTCATACGCCAAAGAAGAAAAACGGCATGGCATTGGCAGCTTTAAATGCTGCCTCGAAAAAAACAGCACCGACGGCCAGAAAATGAAATAAGAAAGCTCCATTACTACTTCACCTTTATTTTTCCGCTATTGTATGCACATACATATGTATATCTGAAAACAATTGAAAAATAATAATTTCTCATGCTAATACAATTTGTATGAAGTTAATCGAAAAAGCCCGGCTATAAGGCTGAGCGGTTGGAAAATTTGATTTTGATAGCACATCAAGAAGTGATGTTGTCTGCAAAAATGCAAAAATTGCAGTTATCAAAGAACTTTTTTGTTGTTACGGAAAACGAGACGCTTATCTCCAATACCAATAAATCCACAAAATTAATCTACCTGTGAACATAAGGCAGATTACCTGAAAAATGTACAGCCAGCTGTCAATATTGTTGTGAAAGGTTAATCTGCATAGAAATTATTTTGGTTGTTGTTGTTGTTGTAGCAGTATCTTCGCCCTGCCAGTGTAGTGTAATTACCGGTCGTCTTCGTCTAGCTCATCTAACGGTAGGCCCAGGAAACTGGCAGTTTCGACGGGTTGGGTCCAGAGGGAGAGAGCTGTTAGATGAGTGGGTTTGATGGGGCATGTGAAGAGGTGGTTAGTGTCGTGCAAGGTTCCTTCACATGCTGGACATATGTTTAGTATGTCGGGGTCGATTCTGGATAGGTAGGAGTTTAACCTGCTACAATATCCAGAACGTAGTTGTGCCAAGATTTTTCAAATTATTTTGGTGGAATAATTCGGTGTTTCTGGTTTGCTTAGCTATTATTAACGATAGCTAATTTAGAAGAAGAAGAAATAGCTAATTTAATTCCGCAATTGGCTGCTAATAATAAACAGTTGGAGGAAATCCGTAAACGACGTTTACTGAGGTTTCAAAAAATACGCATCCAAAATTCGATATTACATTTTATAATAAGTAATAACAAGATACACGTTTATGAACACACGCTTTTTCTGTTAAATGAATGCATAGTTAATAATACCTAAGAAACATTTTATTAGAATTATGTCTACAAACCTGTTTTCTTTGCCGGCATCAATTTTATTAAGTTTTGACGTTTTTCTTTACCCGCTTAAAAATAATGATCTATTACACAGAAAACACAGGGTTGTATGTCAAAAAGTATGGCTATTATCTAGGATTATTTTATAATCTCAGATTTTGGGAGAGAAATATTGTATGGGAAATTTCGCTTTTTAATTACGGATTGGGACTTAAGCATGAAAAAGTAGATCATCTACTTATATGTGATATTAGTTTTGTCTCTCATATTTAGATAGAAATTAATACACAAAAAAGGGCGAATTTGCTTTCTCGAAAGACATCGGTATACAAAATCCTTCAACTACTGCTAATAAAGAAAAGACCATGGTTTTAAACTTACTAGGAGACCATAAAATGTACACCAGTGTGTGCGATGCAATGTGGAACAAGTAAAAAAGTTACCGTGTATAAACTAATTTTTGGTGGGGAAAGAGCGACGCCGTGTTGATATATATTTGCGTACGCCTAATGGACGTGGTGTACAAGAATTTCAAATTGGTTAAGAATATAAAATTTTGTAATAAATTAGTGTATTTTTGCTTCATATTAAGAGATGTTCATTTGACCTGCATCATATTCCGTTCATAAACTAAAATATTATGAAACATAAATTATAAATCGGCGCATTAGTGGATACCTAGTTATTTAAGATATTTCTGTTTGTAAAACAAAGTTTACCCAAGGCGATTTTGTAGGCACCTCAACATCATCCAAGAAAAGTTGCTCGTAATTCAACAAATTATCTGTCGATAAATTACCTCGGCTCAAAGTAGATAGCAAATAAATTTTTGCCAATCGATTTTCCAAGCGACTATCGGCGATTACGCGCTTGGTACATCTTTGGATACTGTGAATAACTTTTGCATATGAGGAAGAAGAATGATTGTTCATTATTGCCAATCGTGCAGATAACGTCAAACGTATCAACACAAATGTGTTTGCCCGCGAAAAGTGCCATACAAGCTTAACAAATTTCGAACAGCTGTCGAGGACCGATATGCTTCCAATTTTTTGAATTATTTGTAAAAAGCGGATAAAGATAATTAATAAATTAATATTTAAAAATGAGTGCTCCTCGGGCTAGACGAAGTATTTCTAAAGCAGGGCAAACTCACACTCGCTCTAGATTGAGTAGTACGGAAGACATATTTTCGGTAACAGTAGAGGATTCGGACGACGAGAATCAGAGTACCAAGGTCCGTCAATTGCGTAGAACAACGCGTAAACGAAGCCCACAGAAGAAATATGACAAAGATTATGTGCTGCTAGATACCAAGCGTCGTAAAAGGCCTACTGTGGGACATGGAGAGACAAGCGAAGAAGAAGAATCTGAGCGTGATGATGAGAATTATGTGCCATCTGCGACAGCGCGATCGGATATTGTAGACTTACAGCTTTTTCAAGATGATGAGGATGTAGCGGGAAAGAATATGTACGGTTTTCATACGCCAAAGAAGAAAAACGGCATGGCATTGGCAGCTTTAAATACACCGAAGACACCCAAAGCACCGAAAACTCCAAAAGCATCACGTTCTTCCGCATCACAACTACAAACAAATACATCAGACATAAGGCGGAGCAAATCGGCGGCTGAACCCAAGACACCATCTCATGTGCGGCATCGTGTTAAAACTCGTAAATAAAATTAAACGAAAAAATTAATAATAATTTAAATGTTTTTCTTATAATAGAAATCGCTAAACTTATGGATTCTGATTCCGATTTCTCTGCGAGTGGTAGTGACTTTGTGCCTACGGAGAGCGATAGTGATAGCTCGTCTAATAATGATTATGATGAGGATGCCGCTGCAGACGCCGGAGATGATGAGCCCAAAACACCGTACAAGGGTCGTCGGCCCATAGTAGTACCAGTGTTGCCAAGAACTCCTTCCGCTGCGCGCGCGCGTCAATCAGCGCGCAATAAGAAATCGTCCGTAGACTATGTACCTGAAAGTGATGGATATTTTCAGGCACATGCCAACACTAAAATACTCACATCGGATCACACGCTCGATCGGCTGAAAAATCCACGACTTCCAGCGGATCGTATATTCAGTTTGCTTAATGAAATGAAACCATCCGTCGAGCATGAAGATGCGATTAGTGCAATAATGGATGAATATCGTTCATATTTTACCAAATGGCTATGCATAATAAATGAAGGATTCAACTTGCTGCTGTATGGACTGGGCTCAAAACGGCAGCTCTTGCAAGCTTTTCACCGCGAGGTCCTTGGAGATCAAACAGTGTTGGTTGTGAATGGCTTCTTTCCCAGTTTAACCTTAAAAGACATATTAGATAGTATTGTTAGTGAAATATTAGACGGTGGTGGTACTGTGAGTCCGTCAAATCCTCATGAAGCGGTCAACATGATTGAAGAGGAACTGTCATATATGCCACAAACGCATATATATTTGATCGTTCATAATTTGGATGGCAACATGTTGAGGAATACGAAGGCGCAGGCGATAGTAGCGCGGTTAGCAAGTTTGCGCCAAGTACATTTGCTTGCGTCCATTGATTACATCAATACACCGTTGTGTAAGTGTGGGGACAAGAGTTACTTCTAGTTAGACTATGTTTTGGTAAATGTATTGTAACGGTTAATTAAATTTTTTTAGATTTTAATCACATTTTTTTTAGTTATACTCGTACACTACTACATAAGTGGTTAAATATTTTTGTATTGCTTCTAAAGTTTTTGTTATTTCATTTCATATTATTAATATAGTATGGGATCACACAAGGCTAAGCAATTTCAATTTCTCCTGGTGGGACTGCACAACAATGTTGCCATACAACGATGAAACTGCCTTTGAAAACTCGCTGTTGGTACAAAACTCTGGTGAATTAGCGCTCTCATCTATGCGTAGCGTATTTTCGTCCCTAACAGTAAATACGCGCGGCATTTACATGATCATTGTAAAGAATCAACTAAGAAACAAAGGCAACCCCAACTTTCAGGGTAAGAAAAAAAATTAAGTTTATTATCCGCGGGCGCTTTGGAAACTAATGTATATCATTTCGCTAGGCATGACCTTCAAGGATTTATATTGGAGCTGTCGTGAAGCTTTTCTTGTCAGTTCTGATTTGGCTTTACGTGCGCAACTTACTGAATTTCTCGATCACAAATTGGTAAAATCAAAACGTAACTTTGATGGCTCTGAATTGCTGAACATACCAATTGATGCGACATTATTGCAACAATTCTTGGATGAACAAGAGAAGAAAACTTAAATGGAAGCACAGAAATCGGGGAATATGAGTCGTCATATGCATACAAAAGTACAAAAAATCACAAAGCACCCTTTGCAACAATTGTTACAAATAGCACTGTAATACTTTGATTATCTCCTATTATGAAAATGTAAATTTAGAATGCCACAAGCAGTTTAGGAAAACGAGTAAATTTCTTCCAACTAATAATTCAATACAGTTGTCGCTATGAACTATTACCAAATCAGTAAAGTATGAAACCAAACAGTTCACATTTAAATAGCTCGTTAAAGTCGTGTTTCATGCGTTGCATTTTAAACTTACTAGCGATTAGCATCAGTGTAATTTCAATAAAGGAATCTAATTAAGCACTCTTCTTCGTACATTTTGTACTTTTCAAAAATTTATAGAATGATTAAATGGTGAGTTTAGTTCAATAAGTTTTTATAATTTTTGTATAATTAATATACATCATTTACTGTTAAGCTCATGTTTTGATTTTTTTTTTTTTTTTCGGGAAAGTACCTATTAAAAATGCGTAAGTAGGAACGCTGGCAAATGATGCTGCAGTCACAGTCGCTAAATAGAAAATTTTTGGAACGCTCCCATATCATTCGCTCAGTCGTGGGCAAAGAAATTATTTGTAATGTGTATATTCGTACACTAGAATTTCAAACTAAAAATTTAATTGATTTGGATCTTTATCTGTTATCAAAGAAAAAAATTCGAAACATTAGAAGCGTAAAGTTTTTGACATGGCAAAATTTCATATGAATTTAGTTATGTGTCTGAATTCGTAAAATCTCATATTAAAACTATTTATTATAAATCGGTAGTCAAATGACGACCATAATTTTTCTCATTATAAGAATCCTTAATTTCTTATAAATACTTTTTCTTTAATTTTAATGAATGTACTCAAATTGTAGTTTTTGTGATATACGATATACGATACACTAGCCCTGTAGTTTTTGTCTTCTAACTTAGTGCTTCAAATATGGAGATTCGAAAAGTTTTGGGTTATTGTTCTTATTCTTTATATCTGCGCGCAATTGTGCACAGGGGTATTGTAATTCATAATTTTGTCCATGTAAAAGAGTCGATTTATACATGGCTCTGTCTGTTCACCCGTCCGTGCACACGACAACTCGGCAACAATTTAGTACATGTGAAATTTGGTTCACATATTACTCTTGTCCAAGGTTTAACAAACTACCAAAAAATCTGAATCTTAAATCAATTTTATTTCCAAAACTAAATATAACATAACATAATTTTTATTCCGGGAAATCTGCAAATTCTGATATGGAAAGTACTTATTTAGATATATTAAAAAAAGGTTGAAAATTTAGCTTGGCGAGTTTTTTCTTGAATTTCAATATCTTGGAGGTATATTTTAAAGATCTGTAAGCAAATCAATGTCTTTGGGGTCTTTGTGACATAAAGAAAAAGCTTTTCGCTTTTTTATAGCTAAATAAAACTAAAGGGTGATTTTTTAGCTATTATCTTTTTAAACAGTTGGTTTAAACAGCTGACGCAAGTTTCGTATTTTGTTTCACTGTCAAACATCTTCAGTTTGGTCTATAATTTAACCATGAATCGTCTTACAAACGAACAACGCTTGCAGCAAATCATTGAATTTTATTATAAAAAAGCCTGTTCTGTTAAGAAAGTTTAAGATCCACTTTTTTATCGAAAAATTGTGTTCAGCGACGAAGCTCATTTTTGGATCAATGGGTACATATAAAGGGGTTTTCAATTGGCGCGGGTCGATTTTGGCGCCCTGTGGTAGCCATTTTGTTTTGGTGACATCTGTCAAATCTTTTGATTATTATTCAGTTGTTTATGCCAAATCATCATGGCAAGTTACACGATTGAAAATCACTTTCAAATGATAAAACTTTATTATCAAAATGAGTGTTCATTAACGCAAACGTTGCGCGCATTGCGCCCATTTTTCGGTAGACGTGGTGGCCCTTCCAATTTCTTATGGCCCATATTGAACCATATGGACCTAGACGACATGTGGTTCCAGCAGGACGGCGCTACGTGCCACACAGCAAACGCCATTTTATTCCATTTCAACATCTACCCGCCCTTATTGAGAAACCCTTTATAAACAGAATAGTCGATTTTGGAGTGAAAATCAGCCAGAAGAACTGCAAGAGCTATCAATGTATATACACAGTTTGGTGCGGTTTATGGAGCGCTACCGTGAAATTATATCCTACTTTTTTTTGCCAAAAATGCAAGAGCTTGACTTGTATGACTTGTGGTTTCAGCAAGACGGTGTCACATGCCACACAGCACGCGTAACAATGGACTTGTTGAGAGGCGAGTTCGGTGAACATTTTATTTCACGTTCGGGACCTGTCAATTGGCCACCCAGATCGTGCGATATAGCGCCTTTAGATTATTTTTTGAGGGGCTATGTTAAAGCTCATGTCTATTCAGACAAGTCTGCTTCAATTAACGCATTGGAAGACAACATTAAAGCATTTATATGTGAGATACCGGCCGAAACATTGGAAAGAGTATGCCAAAATTGGACTAAGCGGATGGACCAATTGAAGCGCAGTCGCGGTCAACATTTGCATGAAATAATCTTCAAACATTAAATTATATGGACTGTACTTTTGATTTAAATAAAAATTTCATGCATTTTTCTGAATTTTACGTGTGTTTTTCTGAAAAACTTTCCTTAAGAGCTATAGGAGCTATAAATCACCCTTTATATATTAATAACTTAATTTGTCGTCAATATATAGAGGTTTCCAATCAGAGGTGTTATTTTGACATTCAAAGAAAAATGTTATTTTTTTAATATAAATGATTGGATGTTTATTTCATTATAAAGAGAAAGGTATACCGTTAATAGTGGAATAAACCTGGATAAAAACCTTCGTCGGCCTACCAGGGGTGCATGGAGGACTGGGTTAAACGTTGGCACATGTGTGTTGCTTCAGACGGGTCATATTTTGAAGGAGATTAAATAAATTTGCCAGCAATTTAACTCTGTTTTGTTTTATTTAAACATTCCCCGTACTTTCAGATCATAGGGTGTGTACTATATATGAATCTCATTTTCTAACTTGTCACCAGAAGAGTTGGCCAGGATTAAGTAAATTAAGATAGTATTCCACATCAACTTGTACTGCTGATAGTGTAAGCTCATCCCCTGTGGCCCAGCGCTTTCGTTATTAGGGATGTCTGTTTTTCCAAAACCAGTTCTGAAACAATTTGTTAAAGAAGTGTTCGCGTCTTGTTATGGGAGGATTGTGCACTCGAAAGAAAAATTTAAAAATTTCCTAAAGATTTTTGTGGTACTTGAAAAGAATCGGCATATGGGGAGAGGGAACACTGTTCCAAAATTCCGAATATTTCAATTGGTTTTTTGTACATACAGATGTACTTATTTTACCATAAGTCTAATTGAGTTAAATTTATATTTTCGAACTAAAACGCACTTTTCAATGGTTCGTTTCTAATTAGCTGTACGAAGTTGTATATGAAAAGTATTTTTTTCATTTCCCCAATGCAGGGCCGTGGAGAGAGTATTCGGGCCCCAGGGGAAACTTGAGATGCGGGCCCCTTCAAATTTTTTTTATTTATCAAAATGCGTATTATATTATAGTGATATAACATTTAAAAATTGAAAAACTCATTGATAAAATTTTTGATAGAATTAATTATGAAATATTGATTAAAATGAATTTTAGAAAACTCTTCAGCAGATCTGAAATAAAAAACGCAGCTGAAAAAAGTTAAAATTTTTTATTCATTTTGTGAGCCTTACAAATATTTGAAAATGACTGCCACGATGCTTAGAATTTTGCTTTTCTTGCTTTAGCTGAGGCAAAAGCTCTTATAATATCATCGAAATCGAGTTTCCTTGCTAACACAGATTCCAAATACAAAGTTGCCAATCCTGTTACTCGACTCTGAGTTGAACAAGAACGATGGTAGTCTTTGATCCTTGATAAACTCCTTGTTTTAAACTCAAAATATTTGACAAGATTACCAGAATGTAACGTTATTTCACACAGCAAACTTTTCTTGAAAGGGGCCACGCATTAGTTGCCGAAACATAAAAAAATAAAATAAAAGTGTGAAATTGACTGGGGAAACGAATTTAAAAAATTATTTATATAATAACATACCCAGTGAAAAATAAAAAATTTCTAGTCTATAAAAACTATTATTGCTATCTCTACATTTAATTCTTTATCAACGTAAGGACAAATTGCTTTAAAGAATAACTACGTTTCAAAATTGGTCTTCATTTAAAATACAACTATCTAAATTTAATCTAATCATCACTATAATTATTAATTACTTTATAAATCAGTAGCATAAAATGTTCCATTTTAATAAGAGCTCAATAATATACACTTTTGTATCACCATATTATATTTATTCTTCGTAATCGTGATCATAACATTCGATATGGTGACACCAAAAAAACTCTGGTAGAAGTATTAGATACTATATTTTTTCAAGCAGGAAATTTCTTGGAATTACCCTCGAGTCCGGGCCCCTCTGAAAACTCCGGGCCCCGGGGAAAAAATACCCGTTTCGAAAAACAAATGATTATGCCTCAATTCACGCGATGAAGGATTAAAATGCAGATACAGGCAATTCTTTGATTTATTAAGTTGTAGGGAACTAAGTTCTCCGATCTTGTATAGATTGTAAGTCAAGGAGGATGGCAAATCCCTAGGTCATTTAGTTTAAGTAAAGTCATCTTGGCAAAGTTTTTTTAAACCCTTTTAATTATTTTAATATGCGCCGCGTAGTAGGAATTCTATTACTGTTAACAAACAAACAAACAGTAGGAATTCCATACTATACAAAAATAATAATTAGCTGGCTCCTTTCTAATGAATTACAAAGAAACTTTAAGAGCAGGGATCCATGAATTAATTTGAATTTATTCTAATGAATCCCAGCGTAGAAAAAACATAAATTCTGAATCTCTCCAATAATTTCACTAATCATAAAATTTATTTGAAATTGCTTCCTCTGCTCCCACCCATTGCTCTTAGTGAAGAGAAAATAAAAATGAAAAAACAATGCTGGTAAGATTTTGTGTCTGTGTTCATTTCACTTTATATTATATCATAATTGTATTGTTGTGTTGTAAGTCAATTAATTACTTAACTATAATTTTTAATTTACGCTTACTTTTAAAGTTTGTTTTTATTTTTGCCCTTGTTTTTTATTGTTGTAACATGAGCGCTGAACTACATAATTCCGTTATTATTTTAAATAACCCGTGTTGCTGTTGCTTTTTACTAAGTTTTATTCTTAATATGTAGATTTATGCAACCCTAATTTATCTGCACTCTTTTGTTTTTGGATGCGTTAATGCGTCAGAAACTATTTTACAATGTTGCATTTTTTCTTTTCAAATTGGGTTGTAATATTTTTTACTATTGTTTTTTGTTCACTTCTTTTATTCTTTACTTTATTACTGCTGGATTAGACTATGCAAAATTGGGAGCGAAAATAAAATTAGCAACATGTAATACACCAGAAGAAAAAACAACAACTTTGCAATGCTTAAAAAGTAAAAAAAATACTAAAAAATGGTAATTAAAAAATTAACCGTTTAGATGATGATTACATATAATTACAAGTAGCTTGTGTTAATATTATATTATTATTTCTTGTTTGTGTTTTTGTATTTTATTTTATAATTGTATTTATTGAATAGAGTTTAAACGGTGTTTCATTAAAATTTAAATGGTGGTCTCTTTTTCACTTAACTTTAACTTTTACATTTCATACCTTAAACAACTAAGGAAAGAGGAAAGCGAAAAAAGGAAATTAAAGATATGAAACGCACATTGAGAGTAAAAACAGATGTTAATAACACGAGTGCAAATACAATTTAGTGATCAAGAAATAATTTTCTTGTAGTGAAATATTTTTAAAACATTAACAAAAACTACATACATTTTTTTTAGATATTTTCAAGTTGGTGCTCATATATCTGTAGAAAAAAGTGAAGGAAAAATACATACGTGTATAATAAAAAAAATATTAAAGACACAAGGAAAAATTAAAGATAAAACGAGACAAATGATATGAAACAATTTAAATACAAATTTAAAATACTTTTCATATATTTTATATATGAAGTAAGGAAAAATTAAAGATAAAACGAGACAAATGATGATATGAAACAATTTAAATACAAATTTAAAATATTTTTCATATATTTTATATATGAAGTATATATTAAAACCTAAGTGTAATTGTAATAGTAATAATAATAATATTAGAAATAAAATTACTTAAAAGTAGATAAATTTAGACAAAAAGAAAAACTTGTATAGTGTTGAATATTTTTACATACTTTACAATTTGCTTTTACTGTATTTTGTATTTTTATCACTAATTGATGAATTTAAAGATGTAATATTTTGTTTCCTTCTGTTAATTTTTTAAAAATTAAGCTTTTAATCTTAATTCTTATGTTATGTTTTGCAATTTTTTGTTTTAATTATTTTTTTTGTTTTTTGTTAATATTTCACTTTTACTTCTGATTTGATATTATAATTTTACAGCTTCTATTAATATAATTTTTTACATGACAACAGTTGGTTTACTTTTGTTGTTTCAGTTTTGCTTTTGTTGTGAACCCTTTTTATTTTTTTGTATCATTTAATTACTAATTCTTTTTTTTTTTTATATCCGTTAGTTATTTTAACTTTTTATTTTTGCAACATTTATAAATTTATTGTATTTTTAGGCAAGGTTTTTGTTGTCTTTTTTCCCAAATTATTTGCATAAAACTTCTATTTATTACTAATATGCATTTTTTCTTGATTCGTTCTCTCTTTTGTTGTTTTACATGTCACGTGGAAAAGTCGGTTCGGGTTCATACATTTATTTGAACGCTAAAAAATGTCCTTTTATGTTTCTAAATTTTTGTTTCGATTTTATTTAAAAAATATTTTCGTTTTTTTTCTGCCAGTCAAAGCACGTAGTTTTATTTTTGATTTTGTGTAAAAAACGGGTTTTTTGTTCCTATTGAGTTCATAAGTATTGTTGATTGATTTTGGTGGTGCTTGTGTGGGTGCTGATATCGATTGTTGATTGGTTATGATGAGATTAGATAGCAAATTTGCGCTTACCGTTGATTAGTAATAAATTCGTTTTTTTTTTTTAATTTGTTTTCATTACTTTATAAGAGGAGCTCTAAACAACTAAAAAAACGTTTAACCGGACACCGTAGCCGAATGGCTTGGTGCGTGACTACCATTCGGAGTTCACAGAGAGAACGTAGGTTCGAATCTCGTTGAAACACCAAAATGAAGAAAAAGTTATTTCTAACATGGTCGCCTTTGGCAGGCAGTGTATCTATGCTATAAAAAAGCTCCTCATAAAAATATCTGCCTTTCGGAGTGGGCTTAAAACTGTAGGCCCCTCCATTTGTGGAAAAAACATCAAGACGCACACCACAAATAGGAGGAGGAGCTCGGCCACACACCCAAAAAGGGTGTAAGTGCCAATTATATAAATATATAAATATTTATTTTACTGAGCATGAGCAGTTTATTTTCATTAACTAGTTCTTTAAAATTTAAAAATTTTCAAAAGTATTAAAAAAGATCAAATCAAATGCATTCGGCTGTAAATTAAAATCATATTTCGAAAATTATTAATATAAGTATATAAATTAAAGATTGTCATAAAAAAATTGGAAAATAAATTTATTAATAAGTACATATTACAAGGCGAAATTGTTACAAAAATTATTTAAGAGATAAAGTTTCAATTAATGTTCAGTAGTACTGAGTAGTTTGGAAACCAAAAAAATCCATCAAGGAATTATAATTTTTAAATCTCTTTATTAACCATTTTATCTAGAATCTTCTATATTTTTTTGGTTTTCCTAAAAAAGTTGAGAAAATAGAACACAGAAAACACACGTTATAGCAAATAAACTTTATGTATATACATATACACGTCCATAATTGGCGCTTACATCCTTTACTAGCTGCTTGCCCGACTTCCTCTTCCTCAGCCTCTGAACGGCAGATGGTTTTTCGACCAGATTTTTCATGGCAGAAATACACTCGGAGGTTTATTTGCACAGCCTGAACGTTTGCAAAAACAATATTTTTATCCAAAAAAAAAATTTTTTTTAGTTATTCTTTTAACATAAGCATACAAAAATGCCAAATAGTGCAAATCAAAATAGATAAAAAAGGAAGACTTTTTATAAATTCGAAATTAAATAGAAATTGAGTTAAAAAATTAGCTGCCTTGAAAATATGTGCATGTTTGTTGGATATACATACATACATACATAGTATATATGCCACATTTTTCTTTAAAATTGTACGGCATACAGTTTTTAAAAAAACTGCATCAATATTTATTATTTGTTAAACTTAAGTTACTTAAAAATAGTTTATTCCTTTAGAATTTGTATAATAGAAATAAATATTTTTAAACTTATATTTCTTTTAATGTTTTAAAATTTTTAGATCTAATGATTTAATTGGAAATTTTTATTTAATACAAACAAGTTTATTAGTAAAATAACTAACTAGCCGCAGAGTTTCGAATTTTGCAATTTTATAAATTTTTAATGTATGTATCTCGTTAAGCGCAAATTTACTCCAAATGAATTTTGTTGTACGAATCCAAGCGCTATTTGCTCGCAACTGTGCAGGCACGAACACTTTGAAAGTTCAACCGATTACAGAGAGCACAGCTATAAACCCGCCCGAATTTCTGAAGAACGTCATGAACAAACAATGCTTTTACAAAAAAGAAAAATTTGTTACATGCAAATGTTTGGAGTCTACAAACAACTTCTAGTATGGAGTTTTTTCCATAAGTTTATTTTTTATTTATTCTTTTTTTTTTTGCCTGCCTCTTTAAAGCCCAAACTTCGGATTTTGTTTTTAATTTTCACGCATTACTAAAATATTCCAACGGCAAATTAACTGTTCTAATGTCGCTAATAATACGTTCACATATCTACTTTTTTGCGCTTTACTCAAAATCCGTGATTGAAAAGCGCGATTTCCCATACAAAATTTCTCTCCCAAAATCTGAGATTATAAAGTAATCCTAGATAATAACGATACTTATTGACATACAACCCTGTGTTTTCTGTGTTATCGATAATTATTATTACGACTGTAAGGAGAAACATCAAAATAAAAACTAAATGAAATGGATGCCGGCAAAGAAAACAGGTCTTTAAACATAATTCTAATAAAATGTTTGTTAAATATTATTAATGAGGGATTTATTTTACAGAAAAACAGTGTGTCCATAAACGTTTTGTCCTCCTTTTACTTATTATAAAATGTAATATAGAATTTCCTATGCGTATTACTGCCATCATTTTTTGCAACCTCAGTAAACGTCGCAAACGGATTTCCTCCAACTGTTTATTATTAGCAGCCAATTGCGCAATTGACAATGTTCGGCCGCCGTAGCCGAATTGGTTGGTGCGTGGCTACCATTCGGATTTTAGAGAGAGAACGTTGGTTCGAATCTCGGTGAAAGACCAAAATACAGGAAAAGTTGTTTCTAATAGCGGTCGCCCCTCGGCAGGCAACGGCAAACCTCCGAGTGTATTTCTGCCATGAAAAAGCTCCTCATAAAAATATCTGCCGTTCGGAATCGGCTTGAAACTGTAGGTCCCTCCATTTGTGGAACAACATCAAGACGCACACCACAAATAGGAGGAGGAGCTTCGGCCAAACACACAAAAAGGGTGTACGCGCCAATTATATATAATTGCGCAAATCAATTAGCTATTCCTTCTCCTTGTATTTTCTTCATATCATTAATAATAATTAAAGAAACCCAAAACACCGAAGTATCCCACCAAAATAATTTCTATGAGGAAAACCTCTCAAAGCTGTATTGACAGCTGATTGTAGATTTTGCAGGAAATCTGCCATATGTGAACGGATAGATTAATTTGCTGGATTTATAGGTGACTAATGCATATGTGAACGTATTATAACACCGGCGATTGTAAAATTGTACTACTGAAATGTTTCGGATATTTCTTTTCTGTTTTGTTGTTGCTATTTATTGAAAAACATTTATATATTATAATATTATAAACATTTATATCACGTTGTTTTTGTTGGTTTATTTGTTTTTTGAGTTTCTATTTGTCACTTGTAATATATGAATTGCGCTGCTAATATTAGCTTTTTTGTTTCTTTTCAGACGATTTTCGATTTTCTGTTTGCAAACAAATCTCGTTGCGGTCAATTGCTTTCTTTTCTTTGGCTTGTGCCTTTAATTTTTGTTTTTGATTTTTTAACTAGTTATAAAACACATACAAGTATGCACATAAATCAGAATTTAGAAAATACGCCCAAAACAAAAATATGCAACAATTGAAAATTTGGTGGTTGGGAATTTTTTTTTTTGGGGCGGTTTTGTATCTATAGAGTGTTGTCGAAGTTTGATTGAATTTATGGGGTTAATCAAAATTTAAAAAATACTTAGTTGTTCACCTACACTGTTTAGTTGATATGCTGGAATTTTTAGGATTTGATTTTGTTTAAAATTTGTTTTTGTTTAGCCAGTTGTGTGTTTTCGCTGCTAAATTAGACTAATGTTTTGAGAGCTTCAATTAAGGAGTATTAAACTAATATTTTAAGTTTTTAAATTTTTGTTTTGAAATAATTTTTGCATACTAAATGTTTTATTAAATAATATTGAAATAGTAAAGTGGTACTTGAGAGTTTCAAAAATACCTTTTTTTATTTTTTTTATTTTAAGAAAATAAATTAAATAACAATAAGAATTTTTTATTTTAGAAAAATTAAGAGAACATTTCATCATTCTTCAAGTAAGCACATAAGAAAAAATACTCGATATCGTTGCTTGTTGTTGAAACCTTCTAAATCGTTTTGACTTTTGAGCGGTGCTGCCGATTTGATATTCCTTGACTGAATATACACATTCAGGTTGTTGGTGCCGGTCATCGTTGTCTATCTCATCTAAACGTACGCAGGAAACAGTCTGCTTCGACAGGGTGAAACCGGAGGGAAAGGAGTGTTAGATGAATATAAATTCCCCACTGCTTATTTACTTTAATTTTGTTAAGCGCTGTTGTTATTGTAGCAATACTACTAGAGATCTTTACTTTAAAGGCGGCCTTTATATTGACCTGTTTCCCAAATTATTTAAGAGACATTTATTTATTTCTTCAAGAAATATGAGACCAAAACACTGCATTGGATATCGTAGAAATTTAATTTAATTTAAAAGGGAAGTGGTAGTTATTTAACAAGAAGTTGCATGATTTGCTCCCTGCTTTACCTTGCAGCTTCCGTGTTTTGCAAAATTGATTATGGAGTGTAAAAATGCTAGAACAAATATTGTGTATATTTATAAGATTCAATATTTCTCATCTAGATTCATAAACTAAGAGAAGGCCTAAATCATGTGTGATTATTTTTCAATTTGTTTTTAATAACAATTAATGTCCCTAACACTCAACAAAACAGGGCGAAATATACCAACACTTTTTCTATAAATTTGAGTCCCACATTTTTCATCGAACCTTTTTTCCATTAACATTCTAATTTTGACCACTACGTTTAAATTCCTTCTAAAATTGGGAAAGATTGGGACAAATTAATTAGTGGTTTGTATGAACTTTTTGCTTTCTGCAGTTCAGATTGTTAGGCTGAGTGATGTCTGAAACTCATGTGGGACCCTTTCACATTTAATTTTCTGGGCTCCACATATCACATTCTTTATAAAATTTTAAAATACCCTTTTCAAAACTTTTTTTCAATTAACCTTAATATACGACCCCTGTGTTTATGATTCCTTTTTTTTTGGCCACTTTGAAAACGCACATAAAATCACGTGAATTTCCTAAAAATGTGTGTGCAGTGTCGGTGAGAGTCAGAAAGCTAGGATTTAGCATTAAAAAAATCGAATTTGGATTTAAATGCTTTTGCCGTGCGAACATAGTTTTTTTTATTCATTTCATTAACCTTCGTATTTAATGGTAAATATAATATAAATTAATAATTTTTTCATTTTATTTTTACTTGCACATCAAAAGCATTCTATCGGTTTTGTTTTGTTCTGTTTTATGTAAATATTACTACTTCCATATAGCTTAATTAAAAAAATTTGAAGAGGTTACATCAATTTTACATAATTTATGTTTCATACACATACTCATCAATTCGTTCCATTCGCTTGATTTCTTTTTTGTTTATTTGTTTACAATTTGTTCAAGTGTCTAAAGGATCAAGTCAAGACTAAAAAGAATAATAAATTATATTACAAAAAAACGAATCAAATTTTTGTTTACAGAGTTATAATAATTGATTGTTGACATTGTTTGTGGTGCTGCTTCAGTTTGCTTAGCACAAAATCTGAGCGCAGTAGTTGGAGTAGTTTCATAGAAAATCCAAGTATTCCGGTTTTGCATTGCAGCTGTAGTTGTTGTTAGTGATTACAAATTGCATTGCACATTTCTTAACAAAGTTTACACATTAAAACAATTCACAAATATAAATGTACGTATGTAAGTAAACAATGTATTAACATACTTACATAACTTCGGTTTGATCAACTATAATATTTTGTTTGATTTTGTCATAACTTTTTTTAATTTTTGACTATCTCAGTTTTAAGAATTCTATACAACTTCTTAAGTGAATTAACAATTGTTTTAATTGGTAAGATTGATTGAATGGAAAAATGGTAAAACTAATTGTGCTTTCTGAAAATTGAGAAAAGTGCAAACTTTCAAAAGTAGTATTTGTGATTCTGATTACATCAAAATTTTGGTTTTTACTGATTTCAGTTTTAGAAGATTTAAAATTTTTCATAAGGCTTCGCTAAAATTGTTGCAAAAATTCATTAGTTTTTACCCGCGCAATGCCATCCATAAGTAAGCAGTAAATACTAGCAAAAACAACAAAATTTAATAAGACAGAAAGTTAGTATCTCATAGAATTACAACCACAAAGTAGTGCAAGAAAAATGGAGTTGCATAACAATGTTGCTAAAAAACTTATAGGCTTAGCGTCTTTATAAATTGAAATTTTTTCTCTAATTGCGTATACAGAAATGGTTGCTGTTGATAACGCCATGGCTGCGCATTCGCAAATGTAGCCACACTGCGATGATCTTCTCAATCATAATAAACACTCGGAGCAAATTAGTAATGCCCACAAATAAAAGTAAACTGTTGTGAGTATTATTGTTATTGTATTCACTGCAACTCCTGTTGCCGAGTAGCTTATTTTTGTTCTTTTCATTATTGTAGCAGCAAATGACATTCTCCAAAGAGTAGTATAATTTGGGGAATGTGGCTGGTACGACCGTATTTGGCTTGATTGAAATCCATGTCAATTCGTCGCTATAGCTACTGTAGCACTTGTAGGTATGAATGTTTTTGTTGTTGATTCGCTTTTTGTTCTTCTTTAATACTGCACCAATCATCGTTTTTCTATTGCTGTTGTAGTTACATTGTTTGTTGCTCTTCTTCCGATGATTTGATTTGTAATGCAGTTTGTTATTGTTGTTGCTGTTTCTGTTGTTCCGTTGCTTAAGATCCTCTGGAGTAATATTGCTATTGCGCAGCCTTTTCCGTGGAAAAAACGACTTTTCTGTATTTTCGTAATAATTTTTGAAAAAGCTCTTTATTGGCCTATCGTTTTTATAGTTGTTGCCGCTAATGTTATTGTTATGGCTTTTAGCGACTATAACGTCCCGTTGGTGTCTATTACGGTCTGGACTTCTCTGGTGACATTTCTGTTGACGAAAGTTTTTCTTGAAATTGCTGCTGTAATGGTAATTGCTGTTATTATCATTTTCCAATTTATCATCATTTCCATTATTTTTAATGTGTATAGAGTTTGTGTTGCTGTTTCTGTTTCTGTAGTATTTATGGTTATAATTAAAATTATGTTTGTTATTTTTTGTAGAGTTATAGTTATTGTTATATTTGTTATTGCTGCTGTAATAGCTCTTTGCACCGTTGTGGTTTCAGCTCATTTTTACACGCTTCCTTGGTGGTCCAATTGGTGGGATTTGTTGTGTGGCAAGCGCACGAAATGCCTCCGCAATCAAATGTGAATGTGTCGCGATCATACTTTGCCAGCCGGTAGTCTCCATCACATCTGTGGCATGACTAAAGGGGTGTCAACAAAAAGAGAAAGAAAGAGAATGCGCATTAATAAATATTATACTCGTATTTCCCATTCAACATCAAACACTTCCTCATGCATTTACGCGTTTGTTTATAAATATTTCTCACAGAAAGTATGTTTATAAGCAAACAGTAATCTGTAGAGTATTCAAATTGATGTTTGCTTTGCTTGGATCAGTTGATTGGCCGATCGATTTGTTGGTTTGTTGGTACTCACGTATTTATGAAATCAATGGTTTGTGCTTTCAATTGATCCGCACTATGGAGATCGGCTAATATTAAAGTTTCCGCTGCGGTATCTACGGAGAGATTAAGGCAGAGCGCCTCTTCGCACATCACTTTCAGCTTTTCCAACGCATACTGTAAAGACAATAGAAAAATTAAAAAAAGGAGTCAAAAAGTAATGTGATTAGATGTGAAAATAAATAAAATTATAAATCATGGGTCACAACGTTCAAAGTCAAATGACAGTTGGGGAATGTAATCAATGGGGATATTAGATTGTAGTAAATAAAAAAGTTAATAAATGAAAAAATGATGAAATGTTGAATGAAATGATGAATGAAAAAAGTTCGCTTCGTCGAATCGTAATCGAATTGCTTTAATCGTGGATTACATATATTTATCTCAGTCAAAAACAACTATGTAATATACATATTTCTCTAGTGAGTGGAAACAAATCGTTATTTCTATAAAGCTTGGGTGCAAATTTTTGACCATTAGCTGGGTTCTGTTGCACAATTTCGGTTAACTCGAATTTTCCAGTATCATTGCAAGAATAGTAAGTAATGATGGTCTGATGGTTCGAGCTAATTTGGGATATTTTTACAAGAGACTAACGTATGATTGAAATTTGGTCAAATGAAGGTTTGTGTTACAATGTAGTGGCCTGTACACAAAAAATATTTCGTATTAAAGTGCGTCGATACGAAATCAAATTATTCCAAGAAAGTTTTTCTTCACAAATATGTGAATATATATTAGTATTTTGTTTAACCCATCATCTAGTTTAAGCATTGGGATATAATTAATAAGAACTGAACATTCTTAAATCTGTGCTGTCATTCAACTTTTCAATAACTGATATACATTTTATTATATCGTGATATTTTTATTTAAATTTGTACTAAAGTACTAAAAACGTCGCCAGTTGTAAATTATTTATCATTTACTGTTTAATTTACATAACTGCATCTCCATATATGTACATAAATATGGAATATACGAACAGTTTTAATTTTTCAATAAATCTTTTTTCTCTAGACATTTGAATAACTCTTAATTCTTTATGCATTTAAAAAGCAAATTCACCTTATCAGCAGCGGCTAGGAGATCATCAGCCATTTTTTCTAAATTTGGCGCTTTGCCTGTGTAGATGAAGCGCAGCATTTCTCTCAGCACTTCATGATCAACGTCATGTATATCGACACGATTCAGTTTTCGTTCTTCCATTTCATGCTCGAACATAGCATTAAAAACTTCACTTCGTGCTGCAAATGGAGTAAAGGGTAATTAGATACGAGTTAATAAGCTGGTATTATCATTTTCATTTATACTAAATTTTCGAATTTATACTTGAAAAAATTTTTAATTAATAATTAAATTTATGTCTATCATACAAAGTTTCTCAAAAGCATTTATTTTAGTACAAATAAAGTCAAAATTTTGTTGTTTAATTAATTTCTCATTATTATTCATAACATTGAAAGGCATTCAACTAATTCGTTTTCCTTACCTGCCAATATTGCTTTATGCGCTTGAAATTCCCTACCGGCCACCGCCAACGTTACATCACTGAATTTCTCATTATCAAATAATGCTCCCAAATCCTCGGACAATCGACATTCGGGTACTTTAAATTGTACAATATTTGACTGACCGGAGATATTTACGCTATCGGCTACAACACTAACTTCACAGAATATGGTTAATTTGTCCTCGGGTAGCAGACCGTTGGCTTCGTCCAACAGAAAATCTCGTCGAATGAATTTTTTGAAGCCCCAATCTTTGCCCTGTACAAAACGGTAAGCTCTGAAAAGCCCAGCGTAGAGAATGAGAGAGAGAAAGAAAGAGAAAATATGTATTAATAAAATTGAAGGGAAATGATAAAAACGTTGCATTTACCTCTGCGATTCCATGGCTTTGGTTTCTTCTCTTTTCGCGTTCAATATTGAAAATTTAAATTTGGCTCTAACTTCTGATTTGTTACACGATACTAATAATAAATATAGCGATAAGTAATCTTTGCTTTCCTCATCGAGACCTTTTGGATTGACGCGTAAACACCTGATGAAGTGAGAATGATTAAATTATAATAAAGAAATTTAAATTTTTACTTGTTATATTTTTTGCATCTATACTAATATATATTTTGAAAGACATTTGTGAAACAACATCAAGACACACCCCACAAATTGGAAGAGGAGCCCAGCAAAACACCCAACAAAGGATGTACGCGGCAATAACATAGATACAAATATACATGTACATATGTATATAGTATATATGTTGTGAAAGCAACTTTTTTTCTGATCGCAAAGCTCGAGAACGGCTGGGCAATGTGAATTCCGAATAGGGTCCGCATATATTCGTATACATACCTATATTAGTATAAACTTTGAAATTATATTACTTGGGCGATCTTTTTCATATTTGGACACACTAGTTATTGTTGAATTATAATTATGAGCAATATAAATGAATTATCTTTTTTTCCAATGAACTTATTCCGTATCCTTCAGGCTAAAGGAAAAAAAGTTTCCTTATAAAAGTAGCTTCAAGGGAGAAGTTTAGTTTCAAAAAATATAAAAGAGAGGTTAAGGAGTGTCACGCACCTACCTACTTCAAACTTAACCGTCAAATTTCATTGTTGCATTTAAGGTGAGGTGAAAAACACATTTAAGTAGTATCATAAAATGTTACCCTTTACTCGCAGTAACCGTTTGATTAAGATATTTTAACATGCTTTTATTAACTAGATTAAAAAAATAATAACAATAAATAGCGGAATGCAGAATTGTATTCTTTTATTGTTCCTTTATTACTTCCATCCAGAATTTTGTGTAGATAATCACAGTTAGGTCCATACATTTTCATACTACTTCATTAATTTTTCAGTTCCAATTATATTTAATTTGAATCGTTTTTATTTTATTTTTTGTAACCTGATTTAGTTCTTATTAGATGTTGTTTCTAAATTTCCCTCTATTGATTTTAATTATTTCATTCTCCTTTTTCTAATATCTGTACTTTAGTTTATTAACATTTGTATTTTGAACTCACCATTTCAGTTTGTCACTAGCACCGGCAGAGAATGTGGACGATTTCAGGACCTCACCCATTTCCTCGCGGCAAAAACTAAAATTATTTATGGTCCACATATAACTGAACTTTACCACTTTCACCTGGGAAATAAAAATGGAAAATATTACAAATTATAATATATAATAATACTTTAGAAAATAATATAAAAAAAACTTCAAAACTATTGATGCGGAACATACAATTGTATGGAAATTTCGTGTGAAAAGTGTTGTTCTGAAAGTGGCATATAAAACACCAACCGTACTTGATCCATGCAAGTTTGTGTAAAACTGAACAATATACAAGGACCTCGTTCGGTTATACGGGCGATAATATGACTACTAAAATCGAAATTGTTTCAATATGTAATGAAATATGTTAACGCTATTATCGAACCTATCGTGCAAAAGATCGATTGTGGCATTGGTTGTGTGGCATGGTGCGCCATCCTGCTAAAACCGAATATCGTACCACTGCAATGCTCACCGTTGACCGAAAGCAAAATGGGCCAATGATGCTGCCGCTCCAAACTGTCATTCTCTGATGTTGCTTTGACTTCTTGACGATCACTAGCGGTTTCTCCGATCCCCACATGCAGCAATTTTGTTTGTTAATATAGCCGCCGCACTTCGTCAAAAAAGATGATTATTCCCACAAAATCTGTGTTCATATCTTTCTGCTATAAAATTTAAGCGAATAATACTTGGTGTTTGTGTAAAACTCGCATCAGGCTGGTGCGTGAAATGTGAAGTTGTTAAGATCGATTTTCGAGTCGATGTTCCCGGACTGAGTCCAACACTCTCGTTTACGGCACCCACATTCTCGTCAGTGCGCACCGTATGACGACGGAGACTGTGAGTGCTGTCCACTAGCATGCCAGTCTTATAAACAAACTTTAGCACCACTTGGGTACAGAACACGCAGTGGGTGCTTCATTTCGGTTAAAACCTTTTCAATCAATGCGCCACTGACTTTGTTTAAGCCTAACGTTGTTTAAGCAAAACACGGATTCATTTCGTTCCGCAGAGATATGAAATTGACTTTCTGTTAATATGTCTAGCAGTAGTTCTTTCCTAACTGTAACTCAAATGACCCAAATGTTTTTGTTCAAGGAAATAACTTTTGAACCACCCTTTAAATCTAATGTGTTAGAAATTTTAAGTAAGCTTGAATTTTGAAATATTGCTATACATTTTTTACATTTAAGAGGTAGTTTTTGATTTTTTTGTTGTAACAAATAAAAACCCTTAATATTAACGCCTCCTTTTACTTATGACCCCTCTTCAAAAACAGAAGCATTCAAACAAACAAAAAAAGTTTAATAACGGGTGATTTTTTAGCTATTATCTTTTTAAACAGTTGGTTTAAACAGCTGCCGCAAGTTTCGTGTTTTGTTTCACTGTCAAACATCTTCAGTTTGGTCTATAATTTAACCATGAATCGTCTTGCAAACGAACAACGCTTGCAAATCATTGAATTTTATTATAAAAATGGCTGTTCTGTTAAGAAAGATTATCGCACGCTTCTCCCATTTTATGGTCAGTTTAATCGATCCACTGAAGCGGCTATTCGAGCTATTGTGACTAAATTTAGAATCAAATTTACATTATTGGACATCAAACCACCAACACGCTTACGTAGAGTGCGAACTGAAGAAAATATCGCAGCTGTATCGGTCAGTGTTAATGATGACCATCAATTATCGATTCGTCGCCGTTCGCAGCAATTCGGCCTCTATTACTCAACAACGTGGAAAATTTTGCGAAAGGATTTAGGTGTGAAGCCATACAGCTGGTGCAAGAATTGAAGCCGAACGACCTACCGCAACGCAGAATTTTTGGTGAATGGGCTCTTGGAAAGTTGGCCGAAGATCCACTTTTTTATCGAAAAATTGTGTACGGCGACGAAGCTGATTTTTGGATCAATGGGTACGTAAATAAGCAGAATTGTCCATTTTGGAGTGAAGATCAGCCAGAAGAATTGCAAGAGCTATCAATGTATACAGAAAAGGTCACAGTTTGGTGCGGTTTATGGGCTGGAGTATCATTGGACCGTACTTCTTCAAAGATACTGCGAATCGTAACGTAACTGTGAATGGTGAGCGCTACCGTGAAATGATATTCAACTTTTTTTGCCCAAAATGCAAGAGCTTGACTTGCATGACATGTGGCTTCAGCAAGACGGTGCCACATGCCACACACCACGCGTAACAATGGACTTGTTCAGAGGCGAGTTCGATGAACATTTTATTTCCACCCAGATCGTGCGATATAACGCCTTTAGATTATTTTTTGTGGGGCTATGTTAAAGCTCATGTCTATTCAGACAAGCCTGCTTCAATTAACGCATTGGAAGACAACATTAAAGCATTTATATGTGAGATACCGGCCGAAACATTGGAAAGAGTATGCTAAAATTGGACTAAGCGGAGGGACCATTTGAAGCGCAGTTGCGGTCAACATTTGCATGAAATAATCTTCAAACATTAAATTTTATGGACCTTACTATCGATTTAAATAAAAATTTCATGCATTTTTCTGAATTTTACGTGTGTTTTTGTGAAAAACTTTCCTATAGCTCTTAAAAAATCACCCTTTACATATGCATAAAAATTAAAATATGAGCAAAATCTTTAATTTTAAGAAAACTAAATAAAATTTCGTTAATTTAATTTAGTTTAATAAATTAATAATTAATAGCCTTATCGGCAATGAAAATTGAGCCAATAAATACAAGCGAAAAAGAGGAAGCATAAAAGCAAATAAAGAAGTAATATTCAAAATTTCAACAAGACTTTTGAATGAAGAAATTTTAAATTATCGCTGCCAAAAACAGCAGCAATGGTAACGTCGTTCTGAGATTCACCTTCTTTTATGATTTGCATGAATGATGGATGGCTGCATTGAATAGTAGAGCTTAATAGAATAAAGCTAGAAACGTGTTCGGTATTGAAGAGTAGCACTCATAGCAGAGCAAATGGCACATATGTATTTTACTACATATATACATAAATTTCTATGTAGTCACAAGGTCTATACTGAGATGAGCTGAGCTGAAGCGGTAGAGGTTTATTTGCATTTTTTTTTTGTTTTTGTTACCGCATTTGTAGTTAAGGTTGGTAGGAAGTAAATTTTCGTAGTCACTTGAAATTCAATCACTCAAACACCAGGAAGTGTAATATGCTATGAAGCCAAGGTGTAACCGAAGAAGGTCAGGGTTTCTCAGGTGCACATAGCATAGCGCAGCGGCAAATACGCGCAAAGAGCAGTAAAATGAAGTGAATTAAGATTAAAACAAGAGGAAGAAGAAAAAATGTATTGAGAGCAAGCAAGCGAATGCATTTTATTTTGCAAGCACATATTGTTACAAATTCTTACAGTTTCTCAATTTAACATTTTCCACATTTTTACATTTCTTTGTTTGACATTGTTTCTATCTACATAGTTGCACAGTTCCAGTTTTGCTTTACGCTGCCATAAATGCACACAAGTACTACGAGTATATATAGTAGGTGCGATACCATGTACTCAAGAACCTGAGAGGGTTGTAGCTTTTGTCGTAGGTTGCTTCTCTATTTGATTTAAGGGTTATTTTATGTAGTTGTAGTTTGCTTTTTTTAGATTTACTACTATTTCATCATGTTTGTGTTTTACATGTCTCTTCTTAATTTTTTATTATTGACCCTGGTTTCCTATTTTTGTGTTTTTCTAATTTCCATACTTTCTTGTATATGTGATTTACATGACATATTCACCTGTGTGTAACACCAGTTCTCGGCGACTGGTGTATTTACTTCCTGCAAAGGTGGCGATGGTACTCGACTAACCGCCATTGTACTACTCGATGCGTTCAGGTTAGATGTCACTCTAGCAGTTTGAATTGCTTGACATTCGTTCACCGCCAATCTGTAATGATACAAAGGAGAAAAATATGGTTACAAATGGAAAGGTTAAGGGGTTACATGGGTTTCGTCGGGTAAAAAAAGGCCTATTTTCAATATTTTTTTTCTATGTAAAAAATTATTTATTTAATTCAAACTTTTTTCTGTCTTATAGATACATATTTAAAGAATAATTTCTGAAATTTTCAAGAAAAGAAAGAGAAAGCTGCTCAATAATTTTCAAATATGTTTTTGTACAGCTCAACACATTGAGTGCCGCCATGTACATGAATATTACATTTCCCCGGTGTCATTATATTTGAAGTATTATTAAGTTTACGGCCGAAGCCGAAGGGTTGCCGCGTGACTACCATTTGCAAATGGGGAAGTTTGAAACCGTGTACTTTTTGCAACGAGTTCAATATTTCGGCTGGGCCCCGGCCGTGAGCTGTTTGCCACCGAAGGAAATAAATAATAAATTTTCACTTGTGACATCACGTAAACGTGGGATATTGTAACGTGAACAAAATCTACGACGCACAGTTGCGCACGTTGAAGCAGTTGTCCAGAAATACGCTCCGATTGCTCACCCGTTCACTTGGATATCGTGACTAAATAACCCGCATAAATAACGAAGCCAACGCCATTCCCTCTCCACTCATACGCTGAGCGGTTAGGTAGAATCTTTAAATTTAAAATCTAACTGTGCCACAGGACACCTTGTACATAGGTACATACAAATTTCTATACAGGTAAGAATAGTAAAACTGCTATAAAAGAATACATAGTATGTATGCTTTATTATTCCTTACGTCGAGAATGTAAAATGAATAAAAACAAGAATAAAATTGTTGCTTTCAAAAATCCTCTACTCAGCAGGTAGATACAAATTTTTGAGTATCTTTTTGGCACTAATCCCTACTACATAAAAAAATTGTTATTCGGAGAGAGATCCATTGACAGGGTTTTATGTATTATACTTTAGTCATTATTATGAGCTGTTATTGAATGAAATTTCTTGTAATTTTTGCAAATATCACCACTATGGAAAAAATGTAATCCGAATTTATTCACTAAAGAAATTCCGAGACCGCTTTCTGCGCACCAAAATACCAAAAATGCTTTTGGGCGAGAAAGATGATTGAATATATTGAATATCACATACCAATTCATACTTCATTAATTAAATTTTTTATCCCTTTTTATTTTAAATACAGGTAGGCATTCTTCTGTTTTCATATTTTTGATGGAAAATTCCTCACTTTTGTTTTTAAAGGCCCGTTGTTTTTTTTGTTGTCGTCGTAGCAGTTAACTTTACCCTGTCAGTGTAGTGTAAATCACCTGTCGTCTTTGCCTAGCTCATCTTACGGTATACCCTGCGGTAACACTCTAACAGGAACTGCTTGCTAAGCAGTATATTATGCTCCTTTACAGGGAGTATATGGGCCTCGTCGTGTAAATTTTGAATTGGGGACATCAAGAGACATCCTGTCGCAGTCCTAATGGCAGTGTTTTGACAAGTCTGTAGCTTCGTCCACTGGGAATCATTGGTGACTGGACTTCGTGGGGGAAAGTTGTAGGTTCCTCGCAGGATGAAGCGAGAAAGGCAGGCGAGGTAGTCGTTTACTTTGGCACACAGGCCATCAATGTCATTGCCCGACGCCATTATCGTGCAGACGTCGGCGTAGGAGACCAGAGAGACTCTCTCTGGTGGCTGAGAGAGTTTCGAGATATAGAAGTTGCTTTATTTTCCTCTGCTTAGAAATTTGGTCTAGAAATAAAACCGACGAATCACTCAGGTATTTCGCGGTGTCGACTGTAAAATATCATCTAGTAGCGTGGCGTAGTTGATAGTGTCGAAAGCCTTTTTAGGTTTAACGCTACTAGGAAAGTACTCTCGCAGGGACGTTGGTTACCCCCACGGTTAATCTGAGTGTTTATGACGGTGAGTGCTGTGGTGGTACTATGCACTTTTCGGAAGCCATACTGGTGTGAGGCTAGGGTCATATGCTGCGTATAGAGTGGGAGTAGAAGGGCTTCAAGAATCTTCACTACTGGGGAAAGGAGAGTTATCGGCCGATAAGAATCCTCTTGGTTGGCGGGTTTCCCATATTTAAGTAGTGGGGTAACTCTGCAGTATGAATTGCCGGCTAAAATAGCTCGCGCATCTCTTTGGGTCCGACGAAGTGCAACCGTTAAAGGTGATATCCACCTTGTGGTTGTGCTTCGTCGGGTTCGACAGGGAGCCTAAGGTAGACCAGAGCTTACTCACACCAGAGGTAAATTTTGCAGGTCTTCACATGTTCTCCTAGTTAGTTCGCTTGTGTTAGATTACCAGTTGCCGGATCTCCAAATTGAGATCCTTTATGCGAGGATCCCCGGGATCGGCCTGGTGTAGGTGGTCACAATCGTTTGCAAGAACAGCCTTCACCTATGCGGCGAAGGTATCCTCGGTAAATTCCGCAAATCTGACCCAATTAGCTTTGTTAAATTTAATGTATGGCTGGTGACCGGAAACGAAGTCTCTAGGTCGAGATGATAATGGGCAAGTGGTCTGATGCAAGCGATAGCATAGGCCGCCAGGTTATGCTATTTATCAGAGCTACGCTAGCAATTGTTATGTCAGGCGAGCTGCTACAATTGCTCACTACCCTGGTGGGGACATCGTCTATATGCTCTGCCAATTGATGTCCCCTTCGATCGTTTGGTAGACTTGAATGCCAAAGATCGTGATACGCATTGGAATCACCTACTACCAATCGGTTTTCACCTCTGATGAGCGCACCTATATCAGGGTGATATCCTGCCGGGCAGCAGGAGACAGGGGCTATATATATATTAAAAAATTCGGTCCTGATGTGCGTTCCGCAGTAGTAGTTGCGGCCTGATGTTGACGGGCAGCCGCGCTACAGGGGGCGTTTGCTGGTGCAGAGCTCTGCACCAGAGGGCAACGAAGTCAGGTGTCCACTCACGGGTGGTGCGTAGGCTAGAACACCTTCGGAAGTGACACCAGCCATTGCAAGAATTGCACTTGACTGATGTCAGGTCCCGGTCTGACAAACGAAACAGACTGTACGGGGGATCGAGAGCTCTGGTTTGCTTCCGCACTGGGATTGGGAGGGTTGTGAGTCAGATAGGGAGTCGTGCTGCACCGGTAGCCTCCGAACCGCTGAGGTTTAATTAGTGGTGGCAGTTTGAAGTGCCGGCACATTCGACGAGGAAGCCGTTGAGGAAGGGGTGGTGGGAGCAACATCTGGTCACAAACCGTGTGGACCTCTCCCCATGTGTCTTAAGGCCTGAGTAGATCTTAAGATGGCACCACCCGTTGCACTTATTGCACCTAACCGAGGTGGAGTTCGGGTGGAGCCGTTTGTGGCATATGCAGCAATAGAATACTTCTGGCCCAGGGTTGGGTTCGATACCAGCCTTGAAGAGAAGTATTTGGAGCAGACATGCTGCGTAGGACCTCTCCGCGCCATTCAGTACCGTTCGAGGTTTCAGACAACGCGATCCACTTCAACTTCGTGATGGAAGGGGTGCTCCGAAAAGCAGGTGTTCATCGTAATGGCACTATTTTCTTCAAATGTGTCCAGCTCCTTGCGTACGCCGATGACATTGACATTATCGGCCGCTATAAGGAAGATGTCACCACTGCGTTTTCTGCTATCGAAAAGGAATCATCACGAGTGGGTCTGGCGGTGAACGAGGGTAAAACGAAGTATATGCTGTCTACAACGCGGAACACACGGCGTGTAGGAACGCACGTCATTGCGGACAACTATACCTTCGAAGTTGTGCCAGAATTTATTTATCTTGGCACCGCCGTTAACAGCAACAACGATATCAGCCTGGAGATCAAACGGGGAATCACTCTTGCTAATAGGTGTTACTATGGGCTAAGTAAGCAATTGAGTTGCGCGTTGGCGAAGACTACCGTTCAAGAATGAACCACGACCTGTATGAGCTCTACGCCGACATTGACGTAGTTCAACGCATCGCCATCCAACGCCTGCATTAGCTAGGGCATGCCGTGCGTATGGATGAAGAAGCTTCAGCAAAGAAGGTGTTCGAGGGCGAAGTCCAAGGGAGCCGACGCAGAGGAAGACCATTGCTCCGGTGGAAAGACCAGGTAGAGGAAACCCTATGCTCGCTTGGTGTACAGAATTGGAGAAGGCGCGCGTGTAGCAGAGGCGCCTGGAGAGAGCTAGTGAGGTCGGCCGTAACTCGGTAACGGGTTGTTATGGCCACCTAAGTAAGTAAGTAAGTAAGAAAAAGAAACAAAATACATTTAAAAGGTTATCTTCTTGTAGAACATCTCGAACAGTAGTTTGTCACATACTCACCCACACATCCTATGTCTCTCATATTTGACCATCACAACACATCATAAACCACTCTTCAAACAAGAAGCAAAAAAAGATAGCGTAGCCTTATAGAAACAACAATAACAAAAACACTAGCCATACACAACTCACTCACCTCGCCGGTTCATAAATTAAATCCATTTTATTACGATCGAATTCAAGTGGTATTAATTTTAAATGAAACGACGAAACGAGGAACGATGAAGGTGTTAATGTGGCGCCGGCGGGGGCGAGCATTGGTGACGATGAAGGTGACGAAGCAGCAGCAAGCGAGACTAACGTTGCTGCAGCTGTTGAAGATGAAGGTGATGACAAGACGGAAGCCTCGGTTGAAGAAGATGGTACAGCTGCTGCGGCCAATACCAGCTTTAAGGCGGATGGAAATGATGAAGTGGAATTTTTTGAAGCAACGCAATTTGCGGGTAATGACAGTGAGACGGAGGAGAACACGATGTATAAATCGGATGACGAAGAAGAAGTCGTCATTGATGAGAATGAAGTCGAAGACGAAGATGACGACGGCGACGGCATAGGCGCGGCTATTAATGATGACGACAGAAATAGCCCCGACATCGCAGTTTTGGCTATAACCGCATTGAATGAAATGAATTTTAATAATTTCACAATTGTCGAATGCTCTAGTTTAAGTTAATTTATTGAATTGAGTGGCAGTAATTTAAAAATTACTAAAAGAGATTGAAAATAATGAGGGAGAAAACAAACCGAGACTTTGAGGAAGATTGAACAGGAATGTGAACTAGGCACGCCGAAGTTGGAGCGAAAATTCTGCAATTTGTTGGTTCTTCGATTATATTACATTAAGGTTATGTATAAAATCTGCATTTTATTTTTTCAATCCATTTAAATTAACAATAATCCACTTATACATACCTAAACATTTCTTTTTACTAAAAATAGTTGATGTCTGTCTACACCAACTCACAAGCAAATACTATATGCAGCAGGATCAATGCAGAGACTCCTAAAGCTCCGGGACACGCTCATGCATGTGCTGTCCAGCAGCTTATATGTGTGCGTGACAGTGTCCCGGAGCTATAAGGACACGCTTATGATATAAACAAAGAAGATATTGAACGATAGAAGAGAAATGCCTAAGAGAAGGTAACGAGATGCAAAGTTAAGGAGCATAGCAATAAAAAAAATAAACAATAAAAAAACATTTATAAACTAAAAATAATGTATATAATATATAACATTGTAAAATTATAAAACTAATAAATAACGTTTTTTAATAAAAGTGTTTAAAATAAAAAGGTCTGCATAAAAATATTTCAATATTTTATTAACGGAATGAAGATAATAATATTTTTATTTTAAGATAAATTTAAGGCAAAGTTGAATAACTCAGCCAAATTTGGTGCCATTTAGGCATCCCTGGAAAAGTATTTTCTCAAACTTTTCAGTTCTTTCCCTTCACATCCCAATTTTTTGCCCATATCACAACAAAGGCAGGATCGTACTAGCATTTTATCATAGGCTAGCATTTTATCAAATTGTTACAAATAGAACTGCGAGGAGAACGGGGAGTGTTCCTACAGATATATCTGTAAATCTACACAGCAGTAACAATGAAAAATAACAAAAATTATCACCTCAAAACACCAAATATAGAGTGGTAAAGTAGAAAAAATATAGAGATAAAATAAAATGCATAATAAAGAAAAATCAACAACAAAAACAAAACATGCATACATATGTATTTTGTCTAAAAGATGGAAGTAAAAGACGCACAGGAATCTGCTTGCGAGGTTGAATTAAAGTGAAAAAGCTGTGGTTTCGCCCTTCAAGGCAGCACCTCTTTAGTCATAGCGCGCGGTAGTTACCGTTGCTGATATGTAGGTATACATCAATGCTGTACGGTTGGCCTTAATCATCCAGTCACTGCTGGCGTTGGTAAGCTGCGGAGCAGAGGAGCCTGCTCGGAGGCATCAAGTACGAATGCGCACACATCCTCATACTTGCATAGATCAGAAATGCTCAAGTCGCAATGTTAAAACGAATGCGTGTATATATTATGAATGTAGCCTGTAGGAAAAATCTGAAGTGGGCCGCTAAAATAGTGGGTCTTATTTAATTCAAGCTTTACTGGAAGCTAGTTCATTTACACATCCATAGTTTTTGCTGAAATAATGAATTTAAAAAATTGTCCGCGAACACTGTGTTATTTTTTTTTAATAACTTTCATAAAAACTCACAAATGAGTTATTATTTGATCACACTTGGTGTAGGCACATATGTATGATCATCGTTAGCATTATGTTTCATCAAACAAAATCACAAAAACAAAAGCCTATAAAAATTCGAAATTGTTCTCAGGTGACATTGAATTAAAATATATGTATACACAAAGACAATGGTCGGTCGTACATGTTCCTGCACATTACATATAATGCAATCTACTTGTTTTCTAAATGGAAAATTGCTGCTGAAAACTTTTACTTTCACTATCATAAAAAAAACTCAACTTCACCGGAAAAGAGAAGCGAAGCGAAATAATCATTGTTTCAAACTAGTGACATTCAATTGAACTCACTATAGGGAAGGTACATACATATGCATGTGAACAGCTGAAAAGGTACACTTTCATAAAACCACCAACCAAATCGCAGAGCAAAAGCAATACACGTTACTTCTATCTATAGCGAAATATCCTGAGCGATAAAAAGGAAAGCAGCAGCTCAGAAGTCCTTCAAGAACATTGAGTGTGTGCAGGCTCATACATACTAAAATGTACATTTATGTATACATGCAGGGAAAACCTGAACTTGTGAGGCATATAGTATGTATGTATGTATGTATGTACTCTTAGCGTATCAAGTTCATCAAGGACCTATATGTAAGTTTTGCATTCGGGTAGTCCATATGTAAGTAACTTTTCAAAAACTAAGTATGAATTTCTTACTTTAATTAACACAAATCACGTTCCGTCCTATATTTTGTAATTTTTTAAAGCCCATAAGTTTGCACTAGTGCTTCGACCTTAAAATCTTTTGTGCCCTTTACAGTTTTTGGTCTGGCAGTTCTTTTTCTATCCTCAACAGAACCAGTTTCTTGAAATTTTTTCACCAAGCTTTGAATTGTCGACTATTTGGATGATTATTTCTACCAAAAAAATTACAAATGTGTTTGAGAGAAAGATTCTGCGCACGATTTTTGGACCTTTGCACGTTGGCAACGGCGAATATCGCAGGCGATGGAACGCTACGCAGCGAATAAAGATCCAGCGGCTACGTTGGCTGGGTCATGTCGTCCGAATGGATACAAACGCTCCGGCTTTGAAAGTATTCGATGCGGTACCAGCGGGTGGTAGCAGAGGAAGAGGAAGGCCTCCTCTGCGTTGGAAAGATCAGGTGGAGAAGGACTTGGCTTCACTTGGTGTGTCCAATTGACGCCGGTTAGCACAAGAAAGAAACGACTTGCGCGCTTTGTTAAATTCGGCCAGAATCGCGTAAGTGGTTATCGTACCAATTAAGAAGAAGAAGAAATGATTACTAACATTTTTGGTGGAAAGTTGTTTACTAATTAGGGAACAAGTACCGCTATAATAGATTTTTGATCAATTCCTTCCTTCTATTTTGAACGTTATCTAATTTATTTTCGCAAAGAATCTAATCTATTTTCTTACCTCAAGAGAAATAGTCTTTTTAGACAAACCTTCGTACTTAACCAAGATTAAAATAAAAATAACTGCTATTCTTAAGGCGTTCAAGTTGGACCACCCCAACATTTATGGGGACGAAAATCTTTTTTTGATATTAGGCCGAGCTCCTCTTCCAATTTGTAGAGTGGGTCTTGATGTTGTTCCACAAATGGAGGAACCCACATATTTATGATGCTTTGTCGGTAGAAATACACTCGGAGGTTTGTCATAGTGACGCACCCGTTCAGCTCCGTCAGCCACCTTGGTAATAGACTTGGGGGAAAAATAACTGTTGTTTGTTCACTTGGACTCGGCATAACACATTTTTTTTGTTTTTGTCGATTAACATTCTTTTATATTATATTCTGACGACGTTTCGCTTCGAGCCCGAGGAGAATACCCCATTTACCTCCCTCTCTATTGTCTAGCTTCTATTCGGCTGTGCATTAAGTGCTATTTTTTTTCAACAGAAGAGGGATGTAAAGTAAGTATCAAGTCAGTCCATAAGTTCGTGCGAATGTTACCCATAATTTCTCTTTTGTACGATTTTTGCGTACAAAAAATTATTCGCGGAATATAACGGAACTATTTGTATTTTCTTTGATATATTGTGTATTCAACAAGTGATTTTAATCGCGGATAGAAGCACGTGTTGTTAAAAAATAAAATGGAATCTTCGAACGCGTATAAGAGGCATATTTTGTACTTTTTTTATAAAAGTTGTAAAAATGCAATAACTGCTGCTGCAGAAATAAACACTGTTCACGGAGAGCATATCAGTGTAAGGACTGCGTGGTTTTCAAAATTCCGAAGTGGTAACTGCGACGTGGAGGATGCCCCGCGCGCTGGTCGTCCTGAAGTCTTAATTTCGACGCTTTGGTCGAACTCGTGGAAGCTGAGCTAAATTTGACAGTCGATATGATAGCTCAGAGTTTGAAATCATCGCATGGAACAGTTCACAGGCACCTGGTTCAGTTGGGAAAGGTTTCAAAGCTGGGGAAATGGGTTCAGCATATACCTTCTGTCGCCAACCTTCAGCAGAGAGTGAATGTGTGTTCTCAGCTGCTGCGAGGGCTTGAAAATGAAAGTTTTTTGAACCGTATCGTTACTGGTGATGAAAAATGGGTCCTTTACAATAATCCTGATCGAAAGCGCCAGTGGTTAGATGAAGATGAAATACCAGAACCGACCGATAGAGATGGCCTTCACCCCAAGAAGATTCTCCTGTCTATTTGGTGGGATATGACCGGTATTGTTTGTTATGAACTTCTGGAACCAAACCAGACGATAACTGCTGATAATTATTCCCATCAGCTAAAAAACCTGAATGAGGCACCTAAAAAAATCGTTAGTGAATATACGCAAAGTTTTGTTTCACCACGACATACTCTCCGGATATTGCTCCTTGTGATTATCACCTTTTCCGTGGATTTCAATCCCATATGAGTAACAAGAACTACTCCTCAAAAGGAGCTATAAAAAGGGATATCGAAGCGTATTTTGACTCCAAGGACAAAACAATTTTTTGAGCAGGGAATTAGACAGGGGAAAACATTGTAAATAATGAAGTAAAATATATTATTGATTAATAAATACTTTAAACATCTTTTTTATTAATTTTAAACCCACCTTTAAAAAACGCACGAACTTGTGGATTGACCTGATACTCAACTGAATATATGCGAGGGGAAAACGAGAATGTTGTTCAACAGAATTCTACATAAAATTATGGTGCATGTTTCATGCTGTTGCAACAAAAGTAATAAAGTAATGTTGCGGAAATTCATAGGATGTACTGCATCTCAGAGTTCTATAAACACTTTCAAAGTTGGGAACTTTAAAAAAGTTTCGTTTTGAAGCAGTGTGTGTGCCAAATGTTATCATATATAGTTTCAAGACATTTGCCACCTTCCTAAGCATTTCATACTTTTAACACGACAACGGCTTGTCTTAAAATCTGAAGAAAAATTCTTACAAAAAAAAAAAAAAAATTTTTAATAAAATACGAGGATCATTTGAAAAGCCCGTGTAAAGTCGGGGCATGTTTAGTTAGTAGCATTTCTTGGAATAAGAGCCAGATCAGACTATTTCTTTGTGTTTGGCATTCGTTTGAATCGCTGAAGTCGAGTAATTATCCTTTTCCAAACGACAACGCACCAACTCACGCCTCAGCAGTTGTTGTCGCAAAATTAAGGGGAATAGGGTTCCAAATCGTTTCACATCCCTTCTATCCTGCAGACTTGACTTCCTCGGACCACCCTATTTGTTCCCCAATTTAAATAAATGGTTGATGGGGAAAATATATTATTGCTTCCGTATCTTTTGACGATTTGCTTAGGTTTAAATGTTTAGTGTTACTCCAGAAGATCATAAACTCTCAGGAACCCAGATACCTCAAAGATCGACTTGTGTCTTTAAAGCCTTGCCGTTCGTTAAATTTAGTCCCGATAAAATACAGTTGTTTGGTGACTGAACATCAATACTTTGTGTTCTCTGTCTGTCTTTGAATTATCTCAAAATAGTAAATGTATAAAAGAAAGTTCAGCTTCAAACATAAATTGCTTCGCAACCTTCCCGAAAATTGCTGAATGTACTTAAATTAATCCATATTCTTACTACTACTATTTTTATCTTACTTTCCTTTTTTAATACCTTCTCCAACTTTAACTTCTTTACCACTAGCTATAATTTTAATTTTAATTTTCATTTTATTGTTAATCCTTTTATCTACAACTTAATTATGTAAACTAAGGCCAATCATTATAAAAATAACCCATGATTATATGTTTGGCTTTAATAATAAATAAATAAATAAAATACATAAACGAGGAGGCGATTGCACAACAAGAATTGGACAAATCCAATTATTCGGAAGGGATAAAAGGCTAGAACAGCGTTGGAGGAAGTATATAAGCCTAAAAGGAGACTATGTTGAAAACTCAAAAAGGTTTTTATTTTTTCGATTGATACCTATAGATACAAGCTGCCTACAGAAGCAGGGTTGGTTGCCCCTGTTTGGTTGGTGGATCGCCAAGCCAAGTCGCGCAACATTTACTGCTCGGAACATTCGCCATGGTTGACACCAACAAACAAGCAAAGCAAGCCGCGTAGTCAATAAAAACAACGGATTAAATAAAAATGATGAATTAAGAGGAGAGGAGAGAAATAAACGAAGGAGATCACGTACATAAGTGGAAGAAGCGCAACAGAACGGATCAGTGATAGATGGATAGACCGACGCATCGGCTGGCAGACGTAGGTTGCACTGTACAAAGGAAGGCATACATATACAGATACAATATACTGATGGATATACATGGACGGTGAGTTTGAAGGAAACATATAGCTCCTGGTGTCGGGTGCATGACGCTAATATCTAAAATTTTTGATTTTCATCATGCAAGTATGTGTGACATGAAGCAAGTACGTGCGTCACCCAACACGCACACATATAAGCTACTTGAGCGTCACCATGAGCTAATAGATAGGTTGCCATTACGAAGGCAGCGTAACGAATAGATAAACGAACGTGCGTTAAATATTAAAATAATGGTAACGAAAATAAAAAGAAAAATTTGTGTTTAGGTAGATGGATTGGAGGCGACGACCAAACATACCCATCTTCAGCCAAACAAATGCTTACTTAAAACCAGCGCCTCGGTCAAACCGCATTACCGCTGTAGACTTGTTGGAAGTGCACATCGAAGTGTTTACGCGTAGCAATGATTTAAACTGTAGCGATGGAAGTTTCAAATAATAAAAAAAAAAAATTATAGAAAAGAAACACTAATCTCAAATACATGCCATAAATGTAATTGTAGCTGATATTTGATTAGAAGACACACATTGTAATCCTGTGCCGATGAGATTAACGTGCGCGTTGGGTGGGTTAAAGACAAACAAAAAGAACAAAAACGTTGTGAAACATAGTAAGAGCGCGGTAAACAGGCCAATTCGAAGAAAACAGATGGAATTGCAGCTAGGCTGTAAAAGTGAGCACATATGTAGAGGGCGAATAAGGTAGACAATCAGAAAGCGCAGCGCATAGAATGAGGCAGACAGACAGTTTGACAGCAGAAATGCTGCTAAAGGGCCACCTAGTAGCGCCACATGCATACAATTCTCTATATTTTTCTAATTTTGCGATTAAAAAGGGTAATTTTTTGTAAATAATTTCTTATAGCTTCCAAGCATGCATAATTGCATCTGCCTCCAACCAACTTGTGGGCTTGGCTTGGATTGACGCGATCAATTAAATACGCGCTCGTCATGATCTATGTTTCACATTTATTTTTTCTTTTTTTATGTACATTGAAACTCAAAGAATGAGCATAACCAATTGCTAATAGGAATATGATTAATCATTTTGAGGCTAGAAAAAAGTAATAGACCGCTTGTTAGTAATTGGCGTAACATGTAGGGAATTGATTTCTTTTACTTTTTTCTGAACTTCAAGTTGAATTAATGCTTTAAGTGTTTTCAATCTATTTGTGTCTTTTAGTTGGAGTGAGATTACTAAACTCAATCATGGGAAGGAGATATAGATTAAATAAATTTGAAAACAAAAATTTAAGTAAATACAATGAAACTAATACAAAAGAAGAGATTATCAAAAGTTCACCTTTTAAAATTTTTTAAAATTTGGTAATTTGAAATTTAATTTTTGGCTCCATTTAAGTGTATGTAAGAATATTAAATCTTCTACTCTCAACTCTTCTTAAGATTGAAAACCTTTTTACACATTTTAAAAAGCATTTGAACTTACTGAATGCGAATTAAAACCATAGAGTAATCGTTTCTTCCGGTCATCAATTCTTAGTGGGACATAGGGCATTAAGAGGTGTATTCATAGTAAAAATAAGCAAAAAGATACCAGAAAATACTAAAGAAACTATAATGACATTTTTATAAAAAGAGTACCTTATCTAGCTACATAACTTCAAATATAGCAAAAAAGTCGCTCCCTTAACAAAAGAGTTTCTCTTAACAAAAAAAAAACTCATAAATTAAATTGTACATAACCATAACACAGCAAGCATTACATCAGTACATAACAGGTATTAATTTATATATATTTTTATATCCTTTTTAAGTAATTTTTCCCGAGCACACTGGTGAAAAGAGACATTGATAACAATAATGGTTGATGATAAGAGAAAGATGGGTGGAATCGATTCCAATATGTTGTTGTTGTTGTAATAGCATAAACATTTCCCGTGCATATACGAGGAATGCTGCTGAAGTGACAACCCTGGACCGGATATAAATCCGGGTCGTTCCGGTAACGTAGAATCGACTGTCAATATGTCGCTGTATACACGATAATTCGAGTGCAATCTGAATTGCCTGAACGAAATTTGACCCATAAGTTGTCTTTGGCCCGAGGTAAGTTGTTATTGATAATGAGGGAAAATCGAAAATTTTTAAAATAAGGGTGAAATCGCCTTCTCGTAGAAACCCCATAACTCCCGCGTCAGAATTTTTTTCGTAGTGGGTCAAAATTTTAATCGTTTGGTTAAACATAATTTACAGGAAATATTATGTCTAAATTTATTTCAAATATAATTCCTGTCGTCAGACTTATAGCAAAATATTTTCTATGGGGAATATTTAGGTCCTTAACTTCACATTTTCTAAAAAAAGTTTTATAAAATTTGCTAAAAAGGCAGAGGGCTAAAGTGATCTACGTAAATTTTAAACAGACAACTTTACTTTGGAGTCCCCGAAGATGAGAGTAGTAGCGTTAATTTAACTTCATTGAAATTCATATCTAATTTCATTTTATTTAATACAATTGAGTTTTTTCTATTATGTTACATTTTTTACTTTATTTAATTTCTTAATTTTATTTTATGTTATTTCATTTCATTCTCTTTGATTTGATTTAATTTTTTTATTTAAATTTAATTTACAATAATTTAATTTTATTTAATTTTATTTATTTTTAATTTAATTATTTTTATTTTACTTCACTTTGTATACAACTCTTTATACTTTTTGAATGCGCTAGAAAATGAAAATTGCATTTCAAATTAAGTGAAAAATTTACAAATAAATAACCCGTATACGGTTAGGTGACTGAATGAGCGAATGAATTTTCACTTGTGTATTTTCACTGCACAAATATAGTAAGAATGAGACTTGCTATAGAAAATAATTACAAACAATAGCGAAAATACAAATATAGATGCATTTGTGTACATACATACTCGTAATCTTAAGTCCAAGAGATCGCGCGGCAGCTTTCCTTTGGCGCCGCAGCTTATATCATCAGCAGCGGCCGCGTGGTTACTCCTTTCACTAATTTTCGTCAAAACAATAACAACAAGAAACAATGCATGAACTATTTAACATACGACAACACGATAACCATGTAAATAATAGCAAAATGAGACGCCTATGATGCACTTTGCATTAATTGAAAAAAATATATACATATCTTGCTTACAATGTTGCAAAGAAAAATGCTATAGAGCGAAAAAAATGAATGCCACTGCTGGCAAGTCAGCTAACTAATCGCCAACATCAGTGAAAACAAAAAAGTCATTTTAATTTAAATAAACGTTAACTTTCATGTTAATAGGCACCATATAACAGATGACGTGCTAAAGCAGAAAAAAAGAATGAGATATACAAAAAAATTTACAAGTTGAGTGAAAAATGTCTCAACACCCACAATAAATAGTCAACCAACGAAACGGAGAAACAGCCGACAAGATGAAATATGAAAAAGAAAAAAGGAGAAATTTTCATAAAGCGAAGCGAAGTGATCTGCACTTCCGGTTAAATTTCTACTGCCACCACTACTGTTAATAGACGACTGCGATTAATATTAAGCACGAACAAACACACACAGGAACACATAATCACACTGATCAACAGACGATCCGCAACTTCAACAAACAACAACGTATGAGGCAAAGAAAGCAATTAAATGAACGGAAGCGGCACCGAAAGGGAGCAAATTAGCAGGCAGTAGATTTCACAAACATGATCACAAAGAGGGCAAACGTGGTGACATCACAGACGAGAAAAGAGAACGAGGGAGCGGAAAGTGAATTGGGAGTTGGTGATCCGATCATGACTCTGTAAAGGAAGGAAGTAGAGCATGCAAGAGAGAGACAGCGGCAAAGATTTGCGAAAATAGGTAAGAGAAGAAACACTGCAGTTTTCATCATATCGAGATCGTACAGCACATGATAAACTCAAGGCGATTTTTGAAAGCGGCAACAAATTAGTGACAAGCGCTGACTCGTATAAGTTTAGCAAGAACACATAAAATAAATCTTGCTTGAGAATATTAATAAAAAGCAAAGAACTATAATTTCCTATAAGTAATTTATTATACTCCTACACCTCTCAAGCTAATCATTAACTCATAATGAAAGGACAATTTTATGGCTTATAATTAACAACACATTAAATAAAAAATTACTATTTTACTAAGAATATTAAATCATATTATACATATTTTTTATACACAACAACAATAGAATACAGCTTCCTTTACCGAGCTGTCACGCGGGCCACTGTCAAAGTGAGAAGTTCACGATCAATGCGATCATTGCTTCGATATGTTTTAAGTGGCAAACAAACAAACAAGCCACAAATGAAATTTCGAACAATAGAGTTCACAAAACTTAAATATTAGAGAAAATTTTGTAGTGATTGCAATATTTATTTTAAGTATTGCAATTATCTCTAAAGACAATAAAGTGCGCGTTTAATGGGTGTTTTGGAAGGTCGCATATTAGCCTACAAAGAAGCTTAATTGACTTAGCAATTGAAGGCACACCACCATCCGTTTCGTTACAGCTCGGGCCTTCCTTCTTCTTAATTGGCACAGTAACCGCTTACGCGATGGCAGAATTTAAAATGAAGCCAAGTCCTTCTCCACCTGATCTTTCCAACGCAGAGGAGGCCTTCCTCTTCAGAGGCTAATTTCAGAGCCGGAGCGTTTGTATCCATTCGGACGACATGACCCAATCAGCGTTGCCGCTGGATCTTTATTCGCTGCGTTATGTCTATGTCGTCATAAAGTTCATACTGCTCATCGTTCCATCGCCTGCGATATTCGCCGTTGCCAACGTGCAAAGGTCCAAATATCATGGGCAGAATCTTTCTCTCAAACGGATATAGGCATCGCCCACGCTTCTCGACATGCCACACGTTAGGACGGGCATGATGAGAGCCTTGTAGAGTGCCAGTTTTGTTCGTCGAGAGAGGGTTTTACTACTCATTTGCCTACTTAGCCCAAGGTAGCACTTGCTGGGAAGAGAGATTCTACGTTGAATTTCCAGCCTGACATTGTTATGGGTGTTAATGCTGGTTCCTAAATAAACGAAGTCTTTTACCACCTCGAAATCATAACTGTTAACAGTGACGTGGGTGCCGACACGCGAGTGCGCCGACTGTTTATTTGATGACAAGAGGTACTTCGTTTTGTCTTCATTTACCACTAGACCCATTCGTTTTGCCTCTTTATCCATTTTGGAGAAGGCAGAACTAACAGCTCGGTTATTATATTCGCAAACAATTGCACGCTTTTAAAAAAAAAATTATACCTGGGCGATTAAGTTCTGCGGCTCGCAAGATCCTCTTCAACATCAGGTTAAAGAAGTCACACGTCAGGGAGTCACCTGTGTGAAACCTCGTTTGGGCTTTAGAAGAATTCAAAATGGACAAACACTTTTGATTTTATTTCCGGACGAAGATTATTTTCATCTCGGCGGTTATATCGGCGGATCGGAAAAGCCACAGGTGGTCGTCAAGACGTCAATGCATCCTCAGAGAATGCCAGTTTGGAGCGGTAGCACCATTGGCCCATTTTTCTTTTAAAATGCCGTTGGAAACGCAATTTAGATAAATGAACGCTACAGAGGAAACATGGAGCTTTTTCATGGCAGAAATATACTCGGTGGATTGCCGGGCGTGAAGCGACCTCTAATAGAAAAAACTTGTCCTCTTCTTTTGGAGTTGCTTGTATAGAGATTCGAACCTACGCAGTTCCGAATGGTAGTCTCGCACCAAACCATTCGGCTGCTCATAAAAAAACTATTTGCCGAGCGGAGTCGGCTTAAAATTGGAGGAACCCATTTGTGGAAAGCATCAAGGCGTACGCCACAAATAGGAGGAGCAACTCTGTCAGACACCCAAAAAGGGTGTAAGTACTAATATATATATACAATATAATAATAATACTACAATAACAACAATATAGTCTGCATTATATAGTATCTTACGTTTCTTTACCACATATTTTTTATGATAAAATTATGATTTTCTTTTAGGATCTTAATAAAAAACCCCTTTCCAACTTTTAATAAAGATTCAGGCGAGTGTTCGACAATCAACAAAGATTTTATTTTCTGTGGTAAAAATTCATATGTAAATCAGCGCGGCTTTAAAAATACGATTTCACTATTGTGTAACTGTTTAACCGAAATACAATATAAAAAAATAAACATACATACTTACATACAGATACGTAACTATTACCAGGTACTATACTTATGTAGTTTGCGGAAGTCATGCAAACACATCTGCCCCGAATACAGCATACAAACTTTATATATGTATGTATGTACCTAGTATGGTTTGAAGGTTAAGGGGTTATATACCTTGTGTTTTTCAAAAAAATCAAAATAAATTTTATTTCTTTATCGTAAAGTACAATCCCTTGAGAACATTTTCCAAAAATTTCATAGAGATCTGAGCAATAGATCGAAAGTTACAGCGTTTTAAATTGTGCGTCGTCACGTCCTGAGCGTACGGCCTCATGCGGCGCTTGAAACTTTAAACGCGATTATCTCAAAAACGTGTTTTTCCAAAAATGCTTTTGCGGTGGACGCGATTGCAAAAAAAGTATTCAACCGATTTTTATAATTTTTTTTTTAAATTGTTCGTAATTGATGTCGCCTCTTAGTGAACGATCAACTTTTTATGTATAAATTTTTATTTTGCAGATATGAATTTTTTAATGCCAATTTTAGGACTGTAGAAGTGGAGTTTTTTAAAAACATGTTCCTATTTTCACAAAAATCAAAATATTTAATATATTGATCGTTCACTAAGAAGATATAACCCTATACTAATATAATGAAATCTTTTCGATTTTTTGATTTCAGTTGACTTGGTGGACTTGAATCGCGTCCACCGCAAGCCTCTTCCAAAAAAGGGTCTTGGGGGAAAACGCCATAACTCCGCCATTTTTAAATATTTTTACACAAACAAAGCCTTTTTTTTTCTTTAAACATTGTAATATCCAATAATAAAAACTTTTGTACAATAAAATTATTGCTACATATCTTTAAAAAAAACCCAACTTTCGCTAATTTCACCGGACCACAAGGTATATAACCCCTTAAGGAATGTAAATTTCCTTCTTCAAATATTTGACCATAGGCAAGCCGAATGAAATGGCAGCCAGACCCACACTTAAAAAAAAATTAAAACATATTAACTAAATTACATAATTTTTTCGAAAACGGTCGGTAGATGTAAGTGGCTAGTGGATAAGAGTCGCCAAAAAGCAGCTTATTAAAACAATAACTTATAACTTAGCAGTACATATTTCTATTTGTTGCGCTTTTTCTCTCCCCAGCTACTGCAGTTGGCTTTAAACATACCTTCTTAGGGAAGTTGCCTTGCAGTTTGGTGACAGATTGCACATGAAATGATCAGTTGGATGATCGATTTAACTAGAGTGACAATTTACCTGGACCATTTACTTCACTTCAATCCACTCGGTCTCCAAATTTAGCAATCAACTAAAAATTAGATGAGCTAAGAGTGTATTAGAGCGTTGTTGTTGTTCCCCATACATATATGGGGAATGCTGCTGAAGTGACAGTCCTTGGCCGGATATAAATCCGGGTCGTTCCGGTAGCGTAGAACCGACTGTCGTGGGAACGTGTATTAGAGCGTATTGCAGTGTGCTTAAATGAGCGATAGCGCCAAATAATCAGTAAATAATTTGGAGTCAATGCAACATAATTGAAAGTCTTGCGAACCATACTGTTTTTGTAACGCGACCTGTAGTAACGTAACTATTTACATACATACAATTAAGGTGATTAATAGCACAAAGCCACAACAGCAAAAATAACAGAGTAAAACCAATAAAAGCGCGAAAGCGACGGATTACGTAAAGCGATCGTGTTAAAATAAAAAATATTTTTTTGTTTGGAATTTCAAAAGAAAGGCGTATTGAAAAAAGTTACGCTTTCCCGCCATTGTTTCCACGCTTCAATAAGAAAAAAGTGAAAGAGAAAAAACTATTAATATGTAAACTAATAAATAAAAAGAAGCCGGCGCTGGTTGCTGTGAAAAAGCGTGGGCGGACAACAATGACAGCGCACGACAGCTTTTCACCAGCAAAAGAAACGCTTCCGCATCGGTGCTCTTTCACTTTTCAGTTTGTAATACAAATAGAGAAAGAGGTTAAAACTTTAAGCAGGAGGTGAGCGAGCGCGTGGGACAAACCACAAACAAATAAACAAAAAATAGTTATTAAAATTATACCGAAATAATCGTATATCAAGAGATAGTCACCGATCGTAACTGTGCGTTGTTGTTGCACAATATGATACAACGGTTTTCACAAAATTTCGAAAATGTGCATGCAAATAGCAACAACAACAAAACAAAAATAAGACAAGAAAATATTCAAAACTAAAAATTAGCAACAACTACGAGTATCACCCAAACAACTAACCAAAGTGAGTTCACATAATACCATGGCAGCGCCGCGGCCGCTTAGTTGATATTTATATCGTGCCCACCAATCAATATTAAAAAGAAAAAAGGCACGAGGCAACAATAAATAAAAAGAAAGCGTAGAGCGAAAGCAGAGAGCGACAAAACCAGCGCAAAAAAGAAAATGAATGAAATACCGCCGATAATCGAGTTATCTACACACACACATCATGTACCACTACAAACAGAACAAATAGCCAACGATCGGAGCGATGGGAGAAATATACACTATAGGTATAGTAAGTTCCATTGAGTGCATTTCAGAGTTTCGAGCACCATTGCTAACGTGCGGTAGATAGCCTCATTTCTTCTTCTCCAGTGTAATAAGCCACCAGTCAACTAACTATCCAACCAGCCAGCCAGTTAGCTATCAATTTCTTTTATTTTTTACTTTTAACAACGGTGAGAGTTTAAATATACTCGTGCTGCAGTGGAACGACATCGCCTCGCGCATTTGGCTGGCTATGGCTTGTCTTCCTCCCTACATTATTTGATTTGGTTTCAAGTCTATGGCATCGTTTTTTTCGAACGCGGCGTCGTTTTTGCGTTTTCTTTGCCGCTTTTACCATTCCTCTGCACTTTCTATACAAAAGCCAATCCAAATGGTAGAAAATGGTAATAAAAATCAAACAACAACTCACACAAATTATTCGTTCGCTAATGCGCTAAATTTTCACAATACATAAACAATAAATATATTTAGTAAGCAAGTAAATGCACGTAGGTAGAGGAGGGATAACGGGAGCACAACTAAGTTGAGAGAAAGGTGGGAAGCCAAATTGTGCATATTTGATATGTTTAATGTTTGGTAGTGAAAACGAAAATGTCTTGATTTGTTTATTGTTTTTAAATGGTGAAAATTTGCTAGGGAAATTTAAATGCTTATGAGATCAGGAATGGAAAGTATGAGGAAAGTACAATAGTGACTTTTGAGTGTGAGAATATCAATGCACATCACTAACAAAAGAAGAGATACATGTTATTTTTGATATTTCACAGAAGTTGCAACTATAAAAACTTCCGGCTAGCTCTTTTCTTCATAGTCATCATAATTTGCTCTCGGTAATTCGCGAAACACCCTATTTCTGCGATGCAATCGTAGTTCACTTTGGCAGCCCTCTCTTTCTTTTTATTATTATTATTTGATGTGAATATTGGTGAAAAAAGGGTAATTTAAAACTAAAAGTTTTTTATACCGAGGTATCACAGAACTTGTACAAAGCTCAAAATGTTTAACGCGCGCATTAAGTCAGTGCTGTAGTATGGATCCGAAATTTGGCTTATGACATCTACCACGAAACCAAAGCTGAAAGCGTTTATTAGCAGGTGTTTCCACAACATACTTAAAATAGTTAAGTTTAATAACAAACCTGACGCTCTGGAGAATTACACACCCAAAAGCATCACCGATGAAATAAAGATATGGGTGGCTGGATAGAGCATACTTTGGGAAAATCTTACGATGAAAAACCACGTGCCGCCCTGACTTGGAAGCTGCAAGGATGACTTGGCAATGAACATGGCTAGAAATATAAATGGAAGGAGTATGGAAATAATAATAATAATACCGACGATAGTATTGATTCCGTCCTTTATCCAATTATTTATTTATTTATCCAGGAACAAGAAAAAGTGCCAGCAAACCGACGTTAGGGGCACCATAGAAATATAGAGTCAGAAGGTAAACGAGTGACGTGGCTGCCGAAAAACAGTTACATACTGTAAGAAACAGTAGAGGAGTTGAATAAGCCAGAAGGCAATTTGGTCTGTTCGACCAATCATGCGGAGTTCAATATCTGTTTTTTGCTTGTAGCAGTTTACTAAGCCATGCGGGTGAGGTGTAATCACCGACTGTCATCGTCTAACTCATCTAACGGTAGGCCCAGGAAACGTGCTTTTTCAATAGGATGGGTCCAGAGGGAGGGGGATGTTAGGTCAGCAGGCTTGAGAGGGCATGTGGATAGGGGATTAGTATCGTGCGGTGTGCCTTCACACGACGAACATATTATATAATATGTCGATTCTGGATAAGTAGGAGCTTAACCTATTACAACATTCAGACCGTTATTGAGCCAAAGTTACGAGGGTCTCACGAGGCAGCGGAAGCTATTCGTTTGAAATAGGTGGTGGTTGTTCAGTTAATTGTTGACAGATGCTTTGCTTGCACGTGTTTCGGCTCATCTTCAATTTTGACCTATTCAGAAAGATGGATCAAAGAACCTGTATCAAATTTTGTGTGAAAAACGAAATTAAGTGCGCGGATGCATTCCGAATGTTGACTGTGTCATACGGAGAAGCTACTTTGGACCAAAACAACGTTTATCGGTGGAACAAAATGTTCTCAGAAGGCCGAAGATGGCAGAAGATGTGAGCGACGAAAAGCGTGCCGGACGCCCGAGCACTTCAACAACAGACGAAAAAATTGATGAAGTGAAGAAAATGGTATTGGCCAATCGTCGAAAAACCATTAGAGAAGTTGCTGAGCACCTAGACATATCGATTGACTCGTGCCATTCGAGTTTTTTCAATAATTTGGCCATGAGACGGGTCGCCGCAAAATTCGTACCAAAACTCCTAAATTTCGACCAAAAGCAGCATCGCATGAACATTGCTAATGAGATGTTAGACTCTGTCCGCGACGACCCGAATTTGATCCAGAGAGTCATAACTGGTGACGAATCGTGGGTTTATGGTTATGACGTGGAAACCAAAGCTCAATCATCTCAATGGAAGCTGCCGCACTAACCAAGACCGAAAAAAGCGCGCCAAGTTCGGTAGAATGTAAAAGTTTCGCTTAACATTTTTTTCGATTGCAGGGGCGTTGGGCATCATGAGTTTTTGCCACAGAGTAAAATCGTCAATAAGGAATATTACCTGCAAGTTATGGGCAATTTGCGCGAAGCAATCCGCCATAAACGCCTGGATTTGAGGAAGAACAAAAATTGGCTCTTGTATCACGATAATGCCCCTGCCCACACATCATTGCTTGTGCGCGACTTTTTGGCCAAAAACAACACACAGCCACCGTATTCCCCAGTTCTGGCCCCCTGTGACTTTTTCTTCTTCCTGAAACTGAAGAGGCCCATGAAAGAACGACGCTACGCTACGATTGACGAGATAAAGACGGCATCAGAGGGGGAGCTGAACAAGATAGAAAAAAAAAATGATTTTTTGAAGTGCCTCGAAGATTAGAGAAAACGTTGGCACAAGTGTATAATAATATATGGAGATTATTTTGAAGGGGCCAAAATAGATATTAATGAATAAATAAATATTTTTTGAAAAAAAACACAAAATTAGTATCGCGAATTTTGAACACATCTAAATTATCCTATAAACCATAACATTGGGTCATTTTATTCAATTAGTATCTTGTATTGTTGGTTTTTCAGGTGTCTGGCAGCACTTTTTGTTGAAATAATCAAATAACTTGAAGAACTTAAAATGTGGGAGACGCCTCCCACCCTATAATTCTTTTTTTCAAACGTGGGCCATTAATATAAAAATTGTCCCAATATTTTTGACAGAAAACGTGGTGGTATAACATCTTACTTGGACTCAGCGTTTTCACTTTATAATTTTCTTTCTGGTAATTATTATATTTTATATGCAAATGTTGCCAGGAGTAATGTTGCTATCCTTTTTTAAAAAGTGCGTTTTCATCGAAACCGTGTTCTACATATTGTTCAAAGTTAAAAACGGTTTGTCGGTTGATGATCTTTTATTTATAAGTAAACATTTACAGCAACAAGGAAGTCTTGGGGGTTTACTAAAACTTGTTCACTAAATAACTCTGTTGTTGTTGCCAGTAAATATTTAATTTTTGCAAAAGTGTGGAGTCACCACCTACTGTTATCTAAGTGAAAAATGCTCACAAATAAAGAGCAATTTAGGCTGAAAAAAGCGCCCGACATTTTTGGTTGTTGACTTTGTTGATTTCATCGGCGACAGTTCAACAACTTTTACAGGCGCAATGATCATAAATAACGGTAATCGGGAGCACATAACAGATTCAATAAGTAAACAATAATTGCAGCAAGTCAAAAAAGGAGGCAGCATAATTTGTCAACAACATAAGCAATGCGGGAATGCATTTTGCTGCAGTGGTTTTGATATTCTGCGTCACAAATGCGTAAAAATGTGAGAAAAACAACTGGAATAAAAATGAAAGCAACTACTCGTACAAGAGAAATGCGGTGAAAATGGATAGCATATAATATACACTCTCGCTACGCGACTCTCTCTTTTAATAACGTGCTCACTTTTCCTCAGTGGCTACGAATACGATTACCGCTTTTGCTGCACATTGACTTCATCACAGCCGTTCACCGGCTTCAAGCAACAATCAACAAACCACGAACAACCCCACCAACGTCGGTGTTGCTCGCTTTAGCGGCGGTGAAATGTTGGCGCTACTTTTTATCCAGTTGTTATAGCTGCAACTGCAATTGCAATTAAATTTCATTTTTGGTGAAAACTTTAATGTGCATGAGCACATTGTGTGTTGTTGTTGCATTTTTTTCAAACTTTTTTATTGTAATTTTTCATTGCAATCTGCTTGTTGCCACTTTTCCCCGCCATTTTTTTTATTTCATTAACTTTTGGTGCAGTCGGCCATATTGTTGTTGGTTGTGAAGTCGCAAAGCTGTTTTTCATTTTCAACGTTAAAAAGCTATAAAAAAGCGCTATTTTAATTTCATTTGACTTTTTGGTTTCAATTTTCTCTCCCACCCTGGCTTTTTTTTTGGCTAAAGTCAGGTCAGAGGTTGCCCACTATTTCGTATGACTAAATTGATTTTTCCTCTTTCAAAGCATGGAGTAAGAAAGTTTGAGATGTATGTTGTTGTAGCAGGCCCTTCTGTTCTAGCAACATCTTCTCCTACACGAATATTCTTACGCGAGGAGCAGGAAAGGGAAATCTTCGTAGAGGAGACATATAAGGGATGCAAATCGGGAACTATCCCTACTTTTTCGAATGAAAATTTACAATTTTGGTTTTAATATTTACAGGATTAAATAAAACTAACTTAAAAAAGTATTCTAATTTCATATCTATAACGAACTTAATTTGTAACAAACCTTATTGGTCTAAGTATATTCTCTGTTTCTTTGGAAAAACAAATTGTAAAAGCTATTTGTTTTTTAACAGTCAATTCTTATATTTTTATCTTTCTATATTTTTCACTTAAATTTTCTATAAAAGAACTGCATTTGAATTTGCAAAATACATTTTTTAAATACAACTCTTTTAATGTTCATGATGTGGTATTTTATGAATTTTTTTTATTGCTATGGAACTATTGAACCGATTAAGAAAATTCTTTATCTATTTAAATACCTCAAAAAATGTTGAAGGTATACTTACGCGAGTTCTGCATACTAAAAAGTTTGAAATTTTTAAAAAAGTTTGTGAAGCAAAAACCACATTTTTTTTTTTTAAGTTTTAAATAAGAAATATATAAATAGTGAAATTTTTGCAATATGCCACGCTGCTATTATTGTGAGCACAAGTGCTTGCATGTTACATATGTATATCAAAATTTAGGAAAAAAAAGTTCTTTAACATTTAAAAAAGGGTCGCATTGCACTTTGCCGGACGAACAAATATTTTCTGCAGTAAAATCAAGAATTCAAAGGATATTCTAAGCGGCTCACATGAAGCAGATAATCATAAACACAAACTCTCACTTTGCAGTACATCATCTGCATTTCCGTGCTTAACTTAAACTACCAATTACTGCAATGCTCTCAAGCAGTAGGGAAGTTGAACAAGAGCAGAGCGATGACTGAAGAGAATGCAGTGCAATGCAATAGTGCAGAAAGTGTAGCGTAGGGGGGGAAATATCAGCCGGAGAAGCGAAGCGTGAAACAAGTGCAAAATTAAATAACTTAACAGCTTAACCTCATAACTTAATCTCAAAACACATAAAATAAATCAAACCAACAAACAGCCAAGCGATAGCAACAACTAATGTAAACAAAAGGTCAGCTTAGTTTTTTATTAAAAATATAATTCTGAAGCAGAAAATAATATTGAATTTAATAAAATAAGAAAAAAACAAAATAAAATAAATATAAATTATACATAGGTATGTACTGGCAATATAACAAATGTATTGTACTTATATTAAGAAACTACAAGTTTTGTTATAACCGGACATACTCAACGACATGCCCAAAGTACCTCTTTGAGAACAGATGAGATGAAAGATTTTAAATATACAATAGATACCATATAATCCTCGACTTGTCTTGCTAAAATTATTGTATACGGTATTCAACTCACTCAACTTTTTAAGCAAAAGGCTCCATTTGAAATGAAAAAGGCAAAGACTATCTCGGCAGATCCGGTTCAGAGGACCGACGCCCTCTGCGAAATAAAAAAAAATAGTTCCGCTGAGAAAATATCAAATATGTACAATGAACAAACATACTTATGTATGTTCTCAATGTAAAAAAATTCACAATAAAGAATTTTGATATTGTAATTATGTAATATTATTAATAAAAGCATTATAGATTTTTATTATATTCGCTTTGTTAGAAATTTTAAATTTTATTCATTCTCATGTCTTCCTGTACCCTGCTAAACCCACTCATCTAACAACCCTTTCCCACTGGACACACAATATCGAAATAGCTGGGTATGGGCCTGGGCCTACCGTTAGATGAGACTAACTTCACCACACTTAGCAGACCTTGGTAAACTGCTACAAGAACAACATTAAACTAGTGATGCTATTCAGCTATTAGTGACTATTAGACACTATCGCAACAATTGTGTAATTAAAAATATTTGTAAAAAAGAATTATTAAATATTCTTATGCTCGAGCGCTTTATAAATAAGCACAAGAGGCTTTCAGCGTTCAGGATTATTCTCAAATTTTAACACTGGACGTCTTTCTCGATTTTGTGTCAAACATTTGATCTTTTGATCTATATTTCATTGTTTAAAAATATAACAAAAAAAAAAAAAACAACGAAAAGATTTCGAACTCCTCTTCGCTCACCCTCTTTCTCTATCTCGACACTCTTTTATCCATTGACACCGCAAAATCAACCCAAAGTACGGCCAACCAACTCCACCGACTCGCTGAAGAAGGAGTGGGGAGTGAAGCGTAATATAGCGTATGTGTTGCTTAACGAACGTGAGCCATCCAGCAAATGTGATTGCAACAACAGTAATTGCAATAAAACGAGGAAAAATGGTTATTAAACAGAAAAAGACCCAACAAAGTGCGGCGCAAAGTTTAAGTAATAACAGCAAAAACATTTAGGTCATCAATTCATCAATTTACACTCTCGCCATTGACTCCAACATCACAGATATCGTCAGCTCCATCACAACGGTGGATGATGGGCTGGCTAAGCGCAGCAAAACCACCAGAGAGCGCGCATAAGAAGTTCTATTCTTTGAAAGCTGCTGCTTGTTATTTTTGTTTTGTTTTTGGGTTTTTAATTTCCTCTCATATTTTTGTTATTCTATTTTCTACAGATTCAAAAGCATCCAATATTTCGCTGATCTTCTTGCCTCTGCCTTTGGAAATACGAAAGTGAATACTTCTGGCGCTTTATTGAGCATTTCACAGTTCTGTTTTTTTTTGTTTTTTTTGAACTCTAAGCTGTCTGCAAACTTGGTTTCTTTATTTCTATTCTTTTATTATTTTTTCGTTTCGGAAATTATCATCATCAATAAATGTATCGTATAAAAGGAGGACAGCAGCGTGCGAGCAAATGAGGATACAAAGCTTCCAAATGTGGCGCAAAGTGAAAGAGGCAGCCTGCTAAAGTAGCACCAGCACTGATATTTACAGATATATATGTAGAATTGTGAAAGTATGCGCACAGCTTTTTCTTTCACGCTCTTCACTTCTATGTACTTATGTAGTTTGGGTAGGTAATAGAGGTTACACTCGTACCACGATATTGGCCTGGCCTCGCTTTTCTTTATTATATTTCAATGGCTACTGATTTGTGGTGGTGAAATTGCTGACATTTCGGGTGCTAAAATGGGGTTGCCGTCTGCAATTTATTAGTGTACTTATATGTTTAGTTTAGTATACAATTTACAGTGGCGATTCGATAAATAGAACGAGGTCGTAAAAACAACTTTCAAATCAGATGGTAATTCTGTATTAATATTAAGTCTTTTATACTAAAATATAGGAAAGAAGAAATTGATTGTTAATCAAAATTGTTGCAGTTGTAATAACTGGAAACATTCATTATAAATAATTATGGTGTGGGAAATTTCCGCAATCTGGAGTGGGCTGCCATGAAAATAGCGTCAAATAATCGACAAGTAGTTGTTAAAAAATCATTAACCAAACTATAAAATACGGCTATTATATACTTTTGGAGCGCGAGCAAAAATCGCATGTTAAAAGTCAAAGGGTTACCAATAACAACGATCATTCATTTAACTTTATGTTCTTACGCAAACGTTGCATACATTTGTAATTACAATATATTTAAGTTAAAGTTAGTATTTACGAGTTTTTGTAAAAAATAGTTTAAATATATCACACAACCCTGCGGTGCTGATGGACGACTAGTAAGCTTTTATCAAAAGAACACTCCTGCCCTTCCTTCTTGAAGAAAGATAACGCAGAATGGACAAAATCCTCGGCCGACACACTAGAATATCTTATAAATACACATTTCCCAGGCAACACAGAATATATTGCGAACAATAGTAACCGTGTTCAAACATCCAACCTGTCATCCATTACAATCAATCACATCGTATCCCAAGATAGAATATTATGGGCGATGAAAAACTTTGAACCATACAAAGCAGCCGGCCCACGTGGGATATTCGCTGCCATGCTGTGGAACACTCGAAAAACGACGATTTCTTGGCTGAAGGTCTTTTTTAGAAAAAGCCTTATGCTAGGGCATATTCCAAAAAGCTGGGGGAGGGTTAAGGTGATTTTTATCCCCAAAGCTGGTAGACGCAGTCATGATACAGCGAAAGATTTCAGACCCTATCAGTTCATCTTCCTTTATTCTCAAAACTCTCGAGCGATTGTTGGATGTATATCTCAGGGAGAAGATTACAGACACAACGATTTCACCATCTCAACATGCCTCCCTCAAAGGATAATCCACAGAGACAACTCTTCATGAGGTTGAAAGTGCGATTGAAAGGAGCATAGAATACAAACAATACTCACTAGTTGCTTTTCTCGACATAGAGGGGGCGTTCAACAATGTTAGCACAAGCTCCATAATTGAGGCTCTTAATATGTTAGGCATAGACATAGGTCTCACCGAATGGATAGAGAACATCCTTAAAACTAGAATAATCATCGGTGAGGTAGGCAGTAGCACGGTACAACGCTCTGTCAACAGGGGAACCCCTCAGGGAGGAGTCTTATCCCCTCTGCTGTGGTTACTAGTCGCTAACAACATCCTTACCAAATTCAACCGAAAGGGAATTAAAGTCCGCGGACGACATGGCTTCATGAATGTTTCCAACCACAATCAGTGAGATTATGGAAGGAGCTCTGGTATTACTCAGCAATTGGGCTGCGGACTGTGGTTTAAGTGTAAAACCGAGAAAAACTGAACTCATGCTATTCACCAGGAAAACCAAGGTACCAAACTTTAATCTCCCAAAGCTAAAAGGCGTCAGTCTCACGCTAACCCAACAGGCAAAATACCTAGGTGTTATCATAGACCCCAAACTCAGCTGGTAGTCCAACGTAGAGTACAGGGTAAAGAAAGCGAATATAGCATTCCACAGGTGTAAGGGAATGTTGGGTAAAAAATGGGGTCTCCAACCAAAACTATCCAATTGGTCCTACACAGATTAGAGTAACCAATAACCATTGTAAGGCCAATACTAACACATACGGCACTAGTCTGGTGACCCGTAATAGAAAAGAAATACAACCAAACGAAGCTGAACAAGATACAAAGAACAGCGAGTATCTTAACTACAGGAGCGCTTAGCGCCAGTCCTACTAAAGCGCCCAATGCATTAACTCATCTGCTATCATTAGATTTACACATTAAAACAATAGCTACTCGCAGCGCGGCGAGACTCAGAGACATAGGAAGCTGGACAACAAGGTCCGACAGGACCCTCGCTGCTCAAAAACATATCAGACTACACAGTCACCGACCTTAACTTCAAGAAAGACTTTACGGTACGTTTTCCACCAAGAGCCGAATAGAGAAAAGGGAAGGAGATTGGAAGATATGATATCGAAATCTATGCCGTTGGTTCTAAGATGAACTGTGGCGTGGGAGCTGGCTTCCATTCGGAGCCACTCAACCTATCTCAGTCAATTCGTCTTCCTAACTGTGCCAGCGTGTTCCAGGCAGAACTTTTAGCGATCAGAGAAGCATGCAATCACTAAAGGTTCTTGGTGCAAGAGTAGCCATCTTCTCAGACAGTCAAACAGCTATAAAGGCCTTAGACTCCAACTCCATTTCATCAAAATTGGTCTTACAGTGTAGAGAAGAGCTGGAATTGCTTAGTCATTGGCTTGAAATTACTCTTATATGGGTTCCCGGTCATAGGAGCATACGGGGTAATGCTAGCAAGAAGAGGTTCGACACTAGACTTAGCAGAGGCGGTGGCAGGCTCCACCCCACTGAACACATTAAAAGCATCCATAGCTTCACACTATCTTGCTTTAGCTGAAAGAAGATGGAAGCAAATAACTATCATACATGTATTACAACAAAAAACACATGAACGTCATACAAAATCTAAAGGACGAATCCCCTGTTGGGATGTTCTCGGCCAAACATCTCACGCTTCACTGCAACCCTCACAGGTCATTGGAAAGTAGGGGAGCATGCAGCCAGACTCAACCTCCCTTTCAATCCCATCTGCAGAAACTGTCAAGCGGAAGGGGCGAAGGAAAGTCTTTTCCACTATTTATGTGAATGTCCGGGGCTAGTACTCGTAGGGGGCAGCAAATGAAGGTGATCAAAGACATCGAGATAAAGGATTTGCTGTTATACTTGGACCTCACTAAATGGATCTGACTTGGAAAAAAAAAGACATCATCACACGAGACAGTGGGAGCAAAACGGTGCTGGCCACTAATTAGGAGTATTTTAGTGGAAATATTCAACCACTTCAACAACAACAACATATTACAATGTGTGAAAATGAAGTGAAGTTTGGCCCCTAAGTGTATTAACTTTCGTGTATTTAGTTATTGAAAATAGCAGCAATATAAAAGTGTTTTTGGTCTTAATAACTTTTGAACAGAGAAAAAATCATTTTGCTCCTTGAGATTATTAGTCGTGGTGTTAATACGCATCGGTTGGTACACTCTTAACTTTTTTCGATCAATTTCCATAATGTAAGAGTATGGGTATAATTACCTAAAATACCATTTATTCTATACCAAAATTGGGATAAATCAATTAGTCTATAAATATATATGTAAGGGGTATATATGGGTATAATTACCTAAAATACCATTTATTCTATACCAAAATTGGGATAAATCAATTAGTCTATAAATATAATGTAAGTGCGTAATATAAAGAATAAGTCGATGCAATTGCTGTTGAAAAATTCTAATCTCTGCAATGAAACCATTTTGAGTGTTTATTTTGGTTACCGTTGAAAAAATTTTGTATTGGCGAAAATCAATAATACTGAACAGAAAGAAATAATAATGAACAATGAGAACAGGGTGATAAATTGCAACAATAACAAAAACGCTAATTTAGCAACACAAATTTAAGTAAAAAGGGCAATGACGTTGTTTTTTGCAGTCGTAGTAATACACAATCATCGTTTTCCTGCTCTTTCCTCTTATTTGGTGTTACTGAATTTTATCAGACGCATTTTTGTTTTTCATTATGTTTTTCGCTTTCTTACTACATTTAATTTTTATAAAAATAAGCGTATAAGCTTACTTTCAAGGCCTTCAAAGGTAAATGTGACCGACTGGCTTCCAGGGCGTGCGATGATTCAGTGTACACGCGCAACGCCACCGCATCGTCACCCCGAAACAGTTCTTGTAGTTGCTCGCATGTAATTGGCGCATGTCGCTGTGGTTTACTGCTGCTGCTGCCGCCGTTGGCATTGCTGGTACTGGCACTGTTATTTAGCTGATAAGCCGGCTACAATTGTGGAAATTTTTTTTTGCAGAAACGATATACGGCAAATACAATTACAATGAATTATGTGTTTGTATTAGTAAGTGCACATCTGCATGCCTGACTGTGCTTTTCATTTCGCTGATTTCATTTCACATATACACACATATTTGTATGTACAAATATATTCTATACATGTATGAGTATTCTCGACGTAGATGTGGTGATTGTGCTTTTTTCGTGTTTGCTTAAATTTACTTGTTACTCTTGTTGTTGTTGTTTTTGCGAGTGAATTGCTAGGAGTGCATGCACAATGCGCCTGCGATTGTATATACACGTGCATGTATGTGTGGGTCGCTTGTGCGGTGCGTGCTATTAAATATACCTACATATACAGGGCGTCGGTCCCATGACAGCCAGACTTTGTCCTTGACGCCATATGGGCTTTGCGGTGCATGACCTATTTTGAATTTAGCAGTTTTTTGTGGAAGTTCATTTTTCCAATTATTTTATGCATATTTTACATACAAATATGTATTTTGTGTTTGTAAATTAGTTTTCGTGGAATTTTTAATTTTATTTACTTTTTTGAGTTCTACTCAAAAGGTTCTCCAGTCAAGGCCTTTGCAAAAAAGGCAACCAAACATATGTACATACATATATACCTTCGTATGCATGCATGTACAATGCAAATGTATGCCAAATGGCTAAGAAGGGCATTCTTTTGATAAGCATTTCAGCCTAAAAATATCAGTGCTTTGATTTTATTATCAAGAAGACAAAAATATGTACATAAGTATATTCGCGTTGGTTTTTGTAATTTTTTTCGCTGAGGTGTTGCGAATTTTCTTTCATGTAGAAAATATGTCGCGCATTCATTATATGGAGTAAAAGTGCCACACCGAAGCGAAAAAGAATCCCAAAAATCAACGCGAATTTTGAGCCACTTGAAATGTGCACTTTGTTGTGAAAAAAATTAATGGGATATACATTTTCTCGTAGTTATGATTAAAAAGTCTGAAATTTGGTGAAATTATGCCCAATTTTTTTAAATTTTGTACAAAGGTTGAAACTTAATTGTATAATGAATTATATGTAGTAAAAAAAAACATAGTCGAAACTTGTCAATACTTGGTGTACACTTTATTTTTCCGCTGACTGTATATGCCGCCGTAGCCGAAAGGGTTGGTGCGTGATTACCATTCGGAATTCACAGAAGGAACGTTGGTTCGAATCTCGGTGAGAGCACCAAAATTAAGAAAAACATTTTTCTAATAGCGGTCGCCCCTCGGCAGGCAATGGCAAACCTCCGAGTGTATTTCTGCCATGAAAAAGCTCCTCATAAAAATATCTGCCGTTCGGAGTCGGCTTGAAACTGTAGGTCCCTCCATTTGTGGAGCAACATCAAGAGGCACACCACAAATAGGAGGAGGAGCTCGGCCAAACACCCAAAAATGGTGTACGCGCCAATTATATACATATATATATGTTTATGCATAGATGGCAATTATGAATGCCCCATTAGAACTTGGAATAAACAAATTTTTCAAACATTTCAATTACGAGTATATCTACACTTACGATTATAAATTATATCTTAGATTCTTATGCAGTACTCGTATTAGTTAAGGAGTTAAATTCACATCTACGAAAGCTTGCTACCAGTTCCGAATAATATGTATGTACATGAAGAATGTTAAGTATCCGTTGGGAAATGGAGCAAAATGCTTGAATTGGCTTATGCAATTTATAACTATAGGTCATTTTATTTTCTTCTTCGTTTAGTAAGAGCATATAGTACATATGTGCGTAGATAGATTCATAATCAAACTCAGGTAAAAATTTGAAATAGATTTTTTATTCATATGTATGTATTTATACTAAGATTCTTCGTTTTTACATGACATTTGCATGCTCTTTAGTGAAGGACTTTACACTGCAGGCGATTTTCAAAAACAAATGCATGGCCTTATTATATTTTTATCATGGGTTCTACCTTAATATGATTTTATCATCAAAATAATTTCAAAATTCACTCAAAGCAGAAAGAAAAAGAATTACTTGAGACCGATTGGAAGCAATTTCTCCGAGCCTCAGGTCTATATTATCCAGAACGATCCACATTCAGCAGTATTCTTCTTTCTGGGAATAATTTATGGTATTACAACCGCAACAACAACGATAGTCGGTTCTACGTTACCAGAACGACCCGGATTTATGTTCGGCCAAGGACTGCCACTGCAGCAGCATACCCCGTACATATATGGAGAAAGATTATGCTGCTACAACAACAACAACATTGTAAATAATACCGAAAAACCTAAAAAAATCCTTGTAAGAGAAGTACAGTTGAGGTATAGTTGACGAGTACGAATTCTCTTGAAACTCTTGTATAAAACTCTAAAGGAAAGCCTTACAGAAAGCCTATAAGACTTTTTTAGAAAAACCATTGTTTTAACTTACTGACAAAATTAAATATCAATTGGAATGTGTTTATTTGATAAAGGAATTTAAAGGACCTATAAGTTGCTAATTTGCGGTATATGAACAATCTTAGTTGCGTGAACAGATTTAGCTACTTTACCCGGATTTAAGTTTACTGAAAATTGTGTGAACACAGTTCTGTTTGAAACCTTTTTCTAAATATTATAAAATAAACTCCATTATTTAACAGCATCCAATTTTTAACAAGCAGAACCAGCTTTGACAAAAACCTACATGCAGAACGCAGTTCCAAGTTTGTGCACCTGTATGCCGGGTTGTGATATCGTTAAGTACTGTTTTTCCTTTTAATTAGATGAGTGGGTTTGATGGGGCATGTCGAAAGATGCCTTCACATGCCGGACATATGTTTAGTATGTCGGGGTCAATTATGGATAGGTAGGAGTTTAACCTGCTACAGTATCCACAACGTAATTGTGCCAAGGTTACGCATATCTAAAGGCAATGCATATATAAGTGCATATTTTTCTCATAAATTCGTTTTGCCCAGCTGTCTGTAACCTTTTTTTATTATTTTTAATCTAATTATTATTTTTAGTTCCCATTGCGTGACCGCTGGTTGCGAGTGAGGGACAAAGGCTTCTGCGAAACATAGCCGCCTTTTACGTCGGTATTGACACTGATAGGGTTTTATAGCTTCCAGGCGTATCAAATTTCTTTTTCTTTGCGTGTTCTGCTGAGTTTTTTAATTTATTTTTTGTTATAATATAATTGTTGACAAGTCGTTGCATCCCCTTTTTTTAAGTCCTATTCCGTTTTGTCTTAAGTTAGGTGACAATTTTCTTTTGTGTGCTTTTTTCACTTGCATAAACAGTTGCATTAACCGCTCACCCTGTCAAATGAGGTTCTTTTTTCTCTTTTTTTTTGTGGTCAGCAGCCACTTCCTGGCGGCGTACCCTTGAGAGTTCCTCGTATAAAAAAACAGTATTTAATTTCACATCAAAGCAAAGCCGTACAATTGATTGAAAATTCTTGAAGCGATTGTAGTTAGTGAATGTCGTTGCAAGTTTGCTGTGAATATTTTACTTAAAATATTGGCAGTATGCTAAAATTTATATATGGGAATGGTAGCATATGAAAATGAATTTGTCCATACCCAAACTTTGTTTTATATATCTATAAAATGTTAAAAATTAATAAAAAGTTGTGTGCTATTTCGTTCCTGTTTTATGTCAGATATTAAAAAATATTATCATTCGGAATAAACAGTTGTTTTGTACATATATATGTATGCTTAGAAAAATGGCTTTAAAACCGAAAGTTTCCTGTTTGAAAACAGGAGCCAATGAGGCGAAACGAGTACGTCATTGACTATAGAATTCGGACCAAGTAAGAGCAACTAAGTTTGCACATAAAAAAATCCCAGTCTCTTTTAGACAGAATATATTTCTTCAGAGACATTTTTGCTAAACTTTTCCATTCGAATCTTCTTTATTTTATTCTCATAAATTTCAAACCAATTATTTAATTTTATTGTAATTCCTTTTCCTGTTCCTTTCTGTACGTACCGTTATTTTTTTTTTTTTTTCTTTGGTGAGGTAATGTATATGGCTGCTCTTAAACAGTGGACGTAGAAAAGAAAATCTCTTCATTTCAATCATTTGACTTCACTTCGTTTCATTTGACAACGTTCCTTTGCATTTCACATCATTACTTTACAACATGTTTCACCTTATTTCCATTCAGTTCACTTCATTTTCCTTAATTTCGTTCCTAATTAATTTATAACATTTTTCTTTTCCATCGTAGCCAACCGCATTGAAAGCAATTTAGCCTGACTAATGAAATTCATACCCGGATTGGTAATTTGTAATTGAACGGATATGAACTGAATGAATTGTATGTACTATATTGTATACATATATACCTATATTATGTATGTAAATGAAAATAAATTTTCATAACATGCAGAGGCAAGTAGTTATTTGTAAGCGGAAAAGTGGCTCACACAGGGGTGCAGTGGATACAATTGACCTGTGACCTCAAAAAGAAAAAAAAACAAGTAGGAACAAAATAAGCTCGACAGAAAAGACAACGAATCACACACGCTTAGGCATAAACGCCCACACAGAAGGATAAGTAAAAAACCAAATACTAAATACTCGTACATACAATGGCGGCCGCCGTAGCCGAATGGTTAGTGCGTGACTACCATTCGGAGTTCACAGAGAGAACGTTGGTTCGAATCTCGGTGAAAACACCAAAATTAAGATAAACATTTTTCTAATAGCGGTCGCCCCTCGGCAGGCAATGGCAAACCTCCGAGTGTATTTCTGCCATGAAAAAAGCTCCTCATAAAAAAATATCTGTCGCTCGGAGTCGGCTTGAAACTCTAGGTCCCTCCATTTGTGGAACAACATCAAGACGCACACCACAAATAGGAGGAGGAGCTCGGCCAAACACCCAATTATATATATACATATATATAAATACATACAATGACACCATTATGAGACACAACATGTCGGACAACAGGCTGAGTGCTGTAACCCTACATTATTACTTTGATGAGTAAACTAATTTATCGCAGGCAATGAACATGTAACTATTTGTGAGCTATAAATATCGGCTCAACAGTGTCAGGATAAAACAAAAAGAATACGGTGGTATGTTTGAACGGCGTCTGAGAGTCTTAACATAATGCATGCCCTTCAAAAGCCATAACAAAAAAGCTACATAATTTGTAGAGAATAACACTAATTATTGAGCCACAAGCGAGCGGCTGAACAATATCGATAGCAATAAAAGAATAAAATAAAATAACAGCGCCAAAATATTTAATCAGCAGCAATGAGCAGATTAATAGATAATAGTAGAAGACACTGCTGGAGTTGATATCAAATTCATTGAAAGTAAAATTAACCCAATTAAGAAAATGTATAAAAGTAGAAAATAGGTGTTGTTTAGCAGCAAAAAAAAACATAAAACAAGATTAACTTTCAACTTAGAGAAAACATACAGGGGTATTACGGTAGGCTTTAAAGGCTCCAAGGCGACACCGGGTACTACAAATTTTATTTTATTTTACACTTTTACATTTAAGCACAATACAAATATCCCTGTTGAGCTACAATAACAATAATCGTCGCTATCATCATCATTTCGGTATTTATGTTCATATCGTGTTAGTATAGGTGGCAGCCCTGTGCCGCCTCGATAACATCACTCTCCGGCAAAGTGTGTCAATCAATATGGAAATGCTGTTGCATAAAAGCAATTGAATTTTTATGCTGTTGTTGCTATGTGTATATATGCGATGAAATATGTACAATAACCACATATCTAACTAGCAACAACAAATGATACACTTACCAAAACCTAAAATAGGTTTCACTCAATGATTTTGATCTCTCGCTCGCGCGAGAATTGATGGTGGGAGGACGAAAGTACACAAGTGACAGTGGGAATATGAGGTTAGAATAGTGAGAAGATTAGATAGAAGTAATAGTTTCACAGAATGCAGTTAGTTGGTGGTGTAATACATTTTTTATTTAACTTTATTTTCACTTTTATTAATTTCTTTCCCCTGAATTTTATTACGTTTTATTCTTTTTGTCTTCCATCTTATTCAATCTACATTTCATTCCCCTTCACTGATTTTAACATTTTTTTTATACAAAAACACAATTAAATGAAGAAATAGACTTTCGAGAAAATTAATTAATATTCAAAAAATAAGAATTGCGTTAACTTTTCCTTCACTCAGCCCACTGTGCATTAAGGGCAACAAAGCACTTAGGAGCGGCCTCGGATGAATTTGGGGCACGCGATTAACTTTTGGAACAAACGATATGGGGTATGAAATGGATAAAACGACAGCCGAGTTGCGGAGGTGGAGCGATGAAGGTATTTCTACCTATTTAGAAAGCAGAGCGGCAAAAACGGTAGGCAGTTATCTGTTGCCGACATACAATTTCGGTTCTGTAGCTACTTTTATCCTTTTCCCGCCTATTCAATAGTAATTTTCTTTTTTAATTTTTTATCAAGCACTGCCACTTAAAATATCTTCTTCTAATCTATAATTTTTGTATTTATTTTTGCATTTTTATTTTGTTTGGTTACCTTTTATTATCACAGAAATGTGCGGCAGCAGCGACGGCATTGGCAGCGGCGGCATTACAAAATTCCTTAGAATTCGGACATTTAACTAATAATACTAGGCACAGAGGAGATTGTTGCAGTTGTTGTTGGCTTTGTTGGTTATGATGCAATTGATTGTTATTGCTGCTACCGCTGCTGCTGCTGCTGCTGCTGCTGCTGCTCTGGTGATGATGATGATGCTGGTTATGATGATTTGATTGCAGGTGATTCTGCAAATGCTGATTGCTTTGATGTTGTTGTTGCTGTTGGTGATGTGAATCTTGCGAAAAACGTGAATGTTGAGGAATCAAATCTTGTTGTATTTGTTGTTGTATTCGGTGGTTATTTGTTATATTATTATTTGTCGCTTGCTGATTGCAGTGTTGTAAGTGGTGATTTTGATGTTGCTGTTGGTGCTGTTGCTGATTTAAGTGCCGCCGTATCGATTGATTTATACGATTCGTTATCGAATTAGTAAGCGCGGAATGGTGGTGATGGCTATGCTGGGAATGGTGCGGCAGGCGTTGCTGGTTGTTGTTGCTATTATTATAGTGTGAAGCAGATGACACAGCAGTGGATGTACTTGATGTAGTTGCTGCCGCCGCGGCTGTACCGCTACTGCTTTCTGCCAATAGTTGTTGTTGGAGGTTGGTGTGGCTATTGGTGTTTCTGTTGTTCTGATTCGGATTGCTGTGCTGATTGTTTGGGCTGGGGTTGTTATTGCCAAAAAGCCGACTGGCAATTATACTGTTATTGAGGTGGTGATTTTGGGGGCTATTATTATTGTTGTTGTTGCTATTGCCACCACTATTGCTCGCAGTATTAACATAAATATTGGCGAAGAGTGTTGATGTGGTGGCAGCCAAATTGGAATTTGAGATCGTTGAAGAAGACGGCGGCGGTGGTGTGGAAGAATTGATGTTGTGACTGTTATTACTGGACGCCAATGTTGAGGAACTATGTGAACGCTTTAAAATTCTGTGTAAATTGTTGTTAAACGTTTCCTGGAGCAAGTTGCTTGGCGAGGCCAAGTGCCGCTGCAACGTCGCTGTGCTACTTCGCAGGCTGCTGTTGCTACTTCTACTGCTGCTACAACTACTGTTGCCACTGTTGCTGCTACTGCTGGCGCTTCCACTCACACTGTTGCTGCTACCAATTGAAGCTGCACTTTCGAAATTTAGGTGGCCCAAATGTTGCTGCAACACCGAAGGTGTTTGTTGGTGCGTTGGTTGTTGCAATTGCAACTGAAGCTGTGGCAACGCAGGCAAAGCAGCCGACTGTTGCGCGTTTTGGGGGCCTAATGTTGATTGTTGTTGTTGTTGCTGTTCTTGTGCTGACTGCAAATCATTGCTACAATAGGCAGGTAAGCCGCGCAATGCCACTGGCGGCGTCGAAATCAACTGTTGCAGGCGGCTGCAATTGTTTGTGCTCACACTGCTACTACTGCTGCTAGCCAATTGGCGGCTTACTTGCGATAAAGTGTTGTTACTACCACCACTACTACTACTACTAGCGATCGCTTCCAAGAGCGGTGAAGTGGCGGAGGATGCGGCTGCTGCTATTGTGGCAACTGTAGCTGTGGTTGTGGGTGAAATTGCGGGGATTGCCGGAGACGAGGTGTTGGAGTTTGGTGTTGTAGCTGCGGCAGCAGTTACGTCGACTTCTGCGTTAAGCGCTGCTCCACTTATACAAAAACAATTTTCATGCTTTTCTGGTTGTTCGTGTATCGGCTGTTGTTGTGTTTGGTGCTGCTCTAGCAGTTGTTGCTCGCGCCACTGTTGTTGTGGCTCTTTACCTTGAAACAATTGTTGCTTCGCTTGCTGTTGCTGGTCTTCGACTATTCCATTCTGGTCTTCGACTTCCAAAACAACCTCCTCAACGACCGCCTGATCTGGCGATTCGACGAGCACGTCCAGTTCACCAATACTATCTACTAATACATCAACTACATTCAGATTTCGCTTTTTCTTAATTTTCACAAATGGATCAAACATTTTATAGTCGTCGGTGGCGACAATTTTGAACAAATTAAAACACACTTCACAAATGTGAAATAGGGGACAGTTTAGATATTACGTATTTTTTTATCAAAATTTTGATATTTACTCACTTTTTGACACGGTTCGGTTTGAAGTTGCGAAACTCTGTTTTCTTGCTAGTGAAAAGGTACTTGTAAAACTTATTTTTGCTTACTTTTCAACTTTAATTAAATCTGTTTTTTTTCAACGTAATTATAAATTGTTTTACAAAACTGTTTAGGATTTTTTATCTGCAGATCAGAAATATTTTTTCCTTTTCTATGCTCTACGGTTTTGTTTCTTAGCACTTGAGATTAGTTTGTACTGTACATACATATATAATATTGTAGGAATGAGTTTAGAATTTGTGTAATTATTTTTACTCTGCTTAGCTAGTTAGTTTCACGAAATTTTTCTTTATTTTGATGTGAAACTCTTCAATTAGAATATTTTGTCACAGAAAAACTTTACTAAATTCTTTTTCGCACAATTGGTACAATATAGATGTGCATATGTATGCATGTATTTTTCGGCTTTTATTGCATGCGCTGTTTTATAAAATATTCGTAAATTTACTGTTCTCTGCTTCTAATTTTGCATTCTTTCATATTTTTTTTTGCGTGCGCTCAATTCATTTTTTCATTTTGAAACAATTTATTTCTCTGCTACTTCAAACACTTGGTTTCAATTATCTTGCTGCAATTATTCAATATTTTCTTAAACTACTCTCTCCCGTTTTACAACAATTTTACAACTTTTGTTTAATTTTTTTGTTTTATTATCCATAGCACTGGTTTTTCATTTGAAAACGTTTCAGCGAACCATTAGTTTGTTTATTACGCGGTTAGCAAATGAAATATTTTAGTTTTCATTTTTATAATTTTTAGCTGTGAAATTCTAATATAAATTTCACGTCTTGTTTCCACTAATTTATCGCCACTTTTTTCTCTCTTGTTAGCCGAAAAAATCTACACCCAATTTGTAAACTTTTGCTACTTTTGCTACTTTGCTCTCGATGAACTCGCGCGTGCAAGTATATACTTATATTTCATATGTTGATTGTACGACATACACACAATATATTTGTACACTGCTGCTTCTCCTGCTATGGTATTTCGTGCGTACAAACTTTACATACATATATACATAAAATATATCAAGTGTTATGTGGAAGCGAACGAGGTGGTTGAGTTTTATTTTTGCTGCTGGCTGTTTGGTTGGTGCGTATTCACGCTAGTGTGGTACGTAGGCAGGAAGAGGTATACAAAACTAAGTTCATCTATCCATGCCGTTTGGAATCTCTACTAACCACGTTAAGACGATCCACTCCGATTCAAAGTTACCGTACGACTGACTTGTCTGTTGGAAACGAACGCAAAAATGCAGCCAGCGGTAGCAGCTGGTTTGGTGGCCAAATAAAAGTCGACGGCAACAGAAAGAAAACGTATGCAGCGTAACGTCGCCGAACATTGAGCAAATCAGTAAATCAACTAGAGTTGCTGCTCACAATGTAGGTACATACACGAGCTGACGAACCTATTCGAGGCGAACGAACCAGCGAACGCTGAGTGAACGAACGAACGAATGAACCAACATCAGATGAGGTTATATTAGACGCAGGGAAGTGAAAACGGTGAGACGACGGTGATGAACCAGTCAGTCATTCCCCAAATATAACAAAAAAGCAAACACAAAATATAATCAGAAATTTGCACTGCTTTAGCCTCTGTCGCCTCCTCTGTTACTGCTGCTGCTGTAGTTACCCACATATTAAGAGCAACAACTATCAGCCTAATAACATTATGCGTTGTTATTGCTCTTATTATTGTGGCTATAGCTGCCACCACTACTTGCTCTCGTTGCGGGCTGTGCTGTTTCTGTTGCTGTTATATTTGCCCTGCTCTGCTTTTAAGTGTGTGGGGAGTTTTATTTAGGCTCCCCTTTTGCATTCATTGCTGTTGCTGTTACTGTTGTGCTACATATATACATATGTGTGCCGTGCTTGTGTGTAGTTGCTGTTGTTACTTATATTACCTTTGGTGCGCCCTCGTTGGTCTGGCCGATAAAAATGAGCACATGAGCAGTAGAATGACAACAAGAGCGGCAACAACAATAGCAACAACTCAACCAAACAAAAGGCAATTCAAACGAAGCAGAGCATTGTAGAGCATCAACTCTGATCTGCCCAAAAAATTGAGTACACAACGGGTGGGTTGTTGGCGTAAGCCAAACAGAAGGCGATGGCGCTGTTGCTGGCTGAGCGAGAAAATGAGTAAATAACGAGTTTATGACCCAACAACAACACAAAACAAAAAAAAATATTTTTAGTATGCGTATGCGTGTACGAGTATATTTAATATAAATTAAAGATTTCATAGCAACACGATTTGGAGTAGATAAGGAAAAGTACACAAAAAAAAAAATTAATAAAACATACTATTATATAAAATAATGTATTATAATATAATATAATACATTAAATATAATATTATATTAATATATTATACAATATAATAAAATGAAACATAATAAAAAACTAAAATAAAATAAAATAAAATAAAATAAAATAAAATAAAATAAAATAAAATAAAATAAAATAAAATAAAATAAAATAAAATAAAATAAAATAAGATAAAATAAAAGAAAATAACTCACTCGGTATTCTCTTCGGACGTAACTATAGAGACATGAGTGCGAATGTTACCCCAGGAGCTTATGCGGATATACCTTTCCTCATCTCACGGCGGAAGTCAACAATAAAAAAAAACTACATTACAATTAAATGTTCTGAGTAAAGCACAGTGGATCAAGAGTGGAAAATTACCATGGAAAAAGTTGTAACAAAAATTAAAATTGAGCATTTTTATTATAATACTTCCGTAATAGTAGAGTTAAAAATAGAGTGAAGTTAATGTTAATTTTCATTAAACTCATTATTTAAATTTCATTAAAGACTATTTCAAATAATATAAGTTTCGTAAAAGGAATTATTCGACACCGGGACTAGAAACTAGCTATAAAAATTTCATTGCAATACTTAACTGGTTTGATTATGGTAAGTTTTGTGTACAAAATATTAATCAACACACATACCTGAAATAATAAGATAAATTCTGTAAGTAATTAAAACGAAATTAACTATGATATACATATGGAGCAATAATGAAGATTTGATGCAAATGGTGATAAGTAATACGATAAATAAAACAGTATACAAATTTTATTAATAAAAATAATTAAAAGTAATATTGAGTTACTAAGATTTATTACTAAAAAAATTATATTTATTTTGATTTCCCCACTACTTCCCGGCAAATAGCCATCGTTATCAAATGGCCATGATGGAACATGAGATAGCGGTGATGTTCTCTGCTGATCTGGTGTTTATTTGAACTGATTGCATACCGAACCGGTCTCTTTCGAATTTGACCACCAAAAGTTGAAGAGTCGCCTTTAAGGAGAGCGTGGAATCTTTTGATATTAACTTGGACCGACAGATTTTGAAACATACCGTCAAAAAAAAAATATAGCCCAGTACATACATAGATAGACAGAAAACAGTAGGTATAGCAGATGCGAAGGGATATTACTGCGGCAAATCGCCTTTGTATCCAGTAGTATCTCTTACCATGTCTGCTTCAGAGCTTTTCAGCCTCGCTAATGAATGTTAAATGATGCTTGATGTTCGACTTTACAGAAGTGGAAGTGTTACAATTATTTTCTGGCCAAAGCGAGGCATTTACCCAAAATATGCTCGAAGGCCTCATCATCATATTCAAGACAAATTCAGTAATATGTCTCAGTAGACATATAAAAACTGATTCGAAACCGGTTAGGTAACCACTAACCACTAATCATTTATCATTTGAATTACTCTTTTCACATTATCTACTAAATCACATTGAAGTATTTTAGTGTGAGCGCAAGCAAAAGAGGGTGCTTAACATTCTTCTGAGTAATGGAATGAAATAACTTCACAAACATTTACCCGATGATATAGGTATGCACTCACTCACTTTTTCGATTCACATCTTACATGCAATTTTATACCCATTAAAAATACAAAATCACACTTTTTCAGGGCAATCTCTATGTTGTTAAGAATCTATGTATATGTATCTATTTCAAATACTTTTTAAGTTAGAAATGCTTTGTTTTTTAATTGTTTGCAAAAAGATACAAATATTTTTAATTATTACTTAAATTCAATTATTTTATTATATTTTCATTTAATTAATTAGTATCGTATATTATGTTCGAGTTTGGTTTATGTTGAAATTTTTGAGTTTTTGATGCGTGTTCATTGAAAAATGAACGTAAGTTAGGTTAGGTTTAGGTAACGTACCGTAAGTTGATCTAATTTGCCAAAATAAAGTACAAGCTTTGAAGGACGGGAAGAAGGACAAGTCACCTTGAAAGAAAGGTTATTAATCCTGGTTAGGACACTTTATTCTCTCATTGCTGATATGAAAAATAGATAGAAGGCGAACTGGTCGGAATTCACCAGAGAGGACACCACTTTAGAGTAAGTGGATACCCCTGCAGGGGTTAAGAAAATGTATGCACAAATATTCGTACATACATATACATTATATATATCAACCATATCTAATACACGACGTTGAATAGATGCGCCACCGTGAAGGAAGAACAGGGAAGAACAGCATTTGTACTGATGACAAGTGTACAAGCAGTCTTGTAAATTTGTATGTGTGTGCAGCAGTATTGTGAAAAAAAATTAACAAATTTATTTCAAATAAAATTACAGCGCATGCTTGATACCGTGAACTAATTCAAACCAAGGCAGTTCACGTTAACAAAAGTTTTCACGTTTTGGAATGCTCAAAAAAGCTAAGTAAATATATTTATTCACATTTTAATTCACATTTCATTCTTGTTGTCGTTACATATTAATTGAAAATTAAGTCATACGATGGTTTTATTCACAAAAATCAGTCATCTTTTTTTGTATCTTCTGTTTTTCTAAAACTTGAAGCGCAGCTTTCTTCCTTAACCGTCTTACCACACTCATATCATTTTGATCGACGTCCATATTAACGGCTTGTTGAAAATTTCAACTGCTTTAGTCGGCTTAATTTTCTCCAGTTGCTCTGATTATTTTCGGGATCATCATTGTTTACCGCAAAATTTAAAATACTGTTCCAGCACTTAGCTAATGTTGCTTGACCAACACGAAACCAAGCCGCATCCAAAAGATTTATAGCTGTTTTTAAGTTCATTTTTTTCAACTGAAACCAGAAGGCTGTTTCTGTAATGCAACTTAGTGACTTTTATTGCATTCTGATCCATCGGTTGAATGAGGGTGGCATAAACATTGCCGAAATTTGCCCATTCTCCGTTGTCAGTTCGGCTTCATTTGGGTGAGAAGGAGCTCGTCGATTAGGAGGTGAGCTTTAATTGGTAAGGCTTTCTCCTTTAAAAACGATGCAACCTTAAAAACCAACCAGTTAACCTTAAAAATCGGACAAAACTTAAAAGGAATATTCACCTGTGGAACAAATGACTCATAAAACCATTGCTTGAAAATAGCCGCGTTCATCCAGGCGAATTTCGAGCTCTTATAGTCGGTAGGGCACTGAAAGTTTTTAAAGCAGCGTGAATTCTTCGCCTTTCCAAAAGCTTAAGCTTGTGGGATCCAGTGGCGTTTGAACAGCATAAAAACGTGATTCGTTCCAATTCGGCCATTTTAGCCTTAAGTTTTTCTTTAAATGGATCCACTAGCTGAGGGTGCGAAGACAGTTTTTCGCCTGATATTTTAAGAGGACGAATACCGTACCTCTTCTTGAATCCTTGAAGCCATCCATCACTAGTGAAGAAGTTAGCTTCATTTTCTTTAAATTTTGATGCAGTGTTTTTGCCTTTTCTTTCAACATTAGAGCACTTACTGGCCAGTTTTTATCTCGCATTCGAATAAACCAACGATACAGAGCTCTCTCCATTTTGGGCAACTCTGAAGAACGCAGTGTTTTTCTATTTCCAGGTCCACAATACGTGTTGTTTACGCATTTTAAAATCACTTGCTTTTTCGCGAATTTTTTCCCCCGAGAATTTTAGCGTTTTATTTTAATGTCAATCACACGGGTTTTTCAGAACTCATTTCCACCAGAAAACATCAGACGAAACACTCTTTGCAAAACCAAAATCGCGACTAAAATATTTTACTCCTTACATGGAATTACGAATAAAATGCCTATTTTATAAGCAGGGCATTCGCCAATTTCAGAATTACTTGAGATCAATGTAAACTACATTCAAATAATTGTAACGTTTATTCTTCATGTTATAGAGCTTTTTGGGTTTGTTCACGTTTTAGAGTAGTCAATGCACAAAAATGTCTGTTCACGTTTTGGGGTGTTCACGCTTTAGAGGGTTCACGTTATCGAGCGTGCGCTGTATAAGTATGTTAAATTCTTATATTTACTTTAACTTAAATACATTTAGTTTATTAGCTTTTAGTAAATATCATTGATAGAAAAACCAACAATTTTTCCAGAGTCGATTGAAATTGACCGATTGGCATAGAAACATTTAATGACGGATTGTGGAATGATTTTCCACCCCGTTCTTAAAATTTGGAAAAGTCTTTCCTGTTTGTGAAAACGTTGACTGGAAGTCAACACAAGTTTACCCTTCCTATAATACTCGCTCATTACTAATAAATCTTAAATCGTTGGAAAAACAAAATCAGTATTTTCCTTGACTTTGGCATTTCTCATTTTTAATTATTGAATATTCTTACCTTTTAGAGCGTATTAACTTTATATAATATATAGCGGAATATATTTATATACATTAGCGCTATATATTTTATAACGGAAATGATTGAACAAATCACGATCGGAATATTCCCCTTCATCTCAATCTCGAACGCTATCGATTTCAGTTTTTCACTGTAATTTTGTAAGTAAGAATATACTGTTCTTAGACTAAAAATAAGAGCATTGATCCCAGTGGACACCATAATGCCGTCCGGTCTTCTTGCTAAAACTCGTCATTATCCAATTCGGGCCAGTACACATTTTACTAGAAATAAACATATACAATTTTGATTCGTCGGTAAGCGAAACTTTTCTTCATTTCTTTCTCGCCCTATTAAAATCAGTTTTTGGGAAATTTAGGCTATATACGACACTGAATAAAATGTGTTGAATAACATCTTAGTAAACAGTTTTTTCTGGTCTGTAACTTCTCAGTAATTTAATTTGACAGAATCTATTGTTGAGTTGACGTAAGGTTTGTTTACGTGTTTGGTTTACAAGCAACTTTTTTTTTCTGTTCTATTAAAATGTTTTCTATTTAATCTGACTTTACAACCCAAATACTTCTCAGTTTTTCCCTAAATTTTTTTTTTATTTGGGCCGATTGCATATGTAATTTCAACCGATCTGCCCTCCTCGTACGCCGTTGTCTTAGATTACTTTGCTATTTAAAATAATAATTAAAATTGTACGACAATTTTTTTTTCTGATTTTGTTCTGCACAACACTGTACTATACAAGGCTAGTGGAGTACTTAGATGCCTTTTAGAATATTAGAGTTGCATACAAATGTGTGGTTATGCACTGCTAGATAGGAAGGCAAGAAAGCGATTTGTTTTTGTGTCTATGCATCTGGATGTGCATGTACGTACTACCTATAATATCTCTGCAAGATACAACGCTGGTGGTCAAAGTTGTTGCCTGGTGTTGACAACATCTGACACGCCGAAGATGTTGAAGACCAACCGCAGCAACAATAAAAACAAATGCAAAGAAAGTGTAATGAAAACAAAACAAGCAAAATTGGAAATAAGCGCAAACTTTCCTAAATACCTAAGTATAGCAGACGGCTACACATATATGCATCTATATAAATATATACATATGTCTATAAATAAAAGGGTCGATGAATGATGACGGACCAGTTGCAGAAGGATCTGTCTGCACTTGGCTCAAGTCATTGGCGACACTTCGCAAAGGGAAAAAGGCAATTAATTAAAATTGATTTTGAAATTAACTATTGTAGTTGTCGCAGGCACGATGAAGTCACCGGGTTCATCGTCGATCAAAACTAGGTAGGACAAGATGTTACGTTAGTGGGTTTCAGGGATGGTATCGTGCGGGGTACCTTTACAACGCAGACTTATGTTGAGTATGTCGGGGTCGATTCTGGAAAGGAAGGGGTTTAACCTGACACTGAAGCTCTTCGTCTGCGATCGGTGGTGGTGGACTCCGATGACGGCATTCGGAATAAGGTTTAAAAAGGTGTTAATGGACTCCGGATTAATGCCGTTTATGGTTTGTATATATGTTAACGAATCACGTGGAAGCAAGTTCTGGGTCTCATCAACAAAGTCGAAGAGGTGCCTCCTGAAATGGCTGGAGGGAGGCTCAAATAGCAAATGTCTGTAGGAGTGGTCCCTGCGTTAGCAATCCAGCAGGAATTGTTTGTTGAGCATCCTACTATTCTTCATCTCCTCGCTGAGAAGAGGATACATCCGGTGGCTGTCCCGAAGTATTTTGGCAGGTCCGGAGCTTCATCCACTGTGTGTCACTAGTTCCTGGGTACCAGATGGGTGGTGCATAATTCAGAACCCGTCGGCCAATTACTTCAAATATCACCAGCAACCTTTCTTTGTCCTTGCCCCATGTGCTACCGGCTAGCGGTTTGAGGACCTTGTTTCGGTTTCGACAAAACATAATCACACACAATTGCACAATATGATTGATAGTGTGTCATTAATCTTTCTTAGATTTGAAAGGAACCTTACGGTGGAATAGAGCTTACTCACACGGGAGGTGAATTACAAGTGCTCTATACATTAAGTCCACTTGTACTGAGACACCCGGGATCGATCTGACATGGGTGGTCACGCTCGTTTTCTACAACGGATGATTTTGCTGGGAAATTAGGACGAGTATCTTTAAGCCTTCCAGCAGGTAATCAATCACCTTGTGAAATGCGCATTCGCCTATGCGCACATCGGTGGGAATTTGAAGAGCGGCGAAAGTGTGATCAGTGAATTCCGCGAAGCTGTTGTTGTTGTTGTTGTAGCAGCATAAACATTCTCATACATACATATACGGGGCATGTTGCTGAAGTGACAGTCCTTGGCCGGATATAAATTATGTCGTGGGAACGAACCAATTAGCTTTTATAAAGTTATCTTATATTAAATAATAGCCGATTCGCAGAAATAAGATCGGGAAATAAAGTTCCTTCATTTGTGTTGAATTTTTTCAGCGATAATTGTTTTCAAGTTTAAGAACAGAAAGATGTCAGAAGTCGGACGATGTTATGTCAATAACTTCCTTCAGCAACGCCATTTGCCATACAACAAAGGCACTTATTAATCGACCCTCGTATATCGTAATTTATGTAGATACATACATTTAATATCATTTTCTAGTAGCTAAGAAAAATTTAAACGAGTAAACAACAACAAACGAGTAACTGACGAATGTATACGGCCATAGCTAATATGAGAGACCGGCAATAAAGTTCCAAGTATGGAGCAAAAGTTAATTAAAAAATGACAAAAACGGAAGAAACTTCCGAGCGGAGCTACTTATATACATAAAGGTATGCTTGAAGCTGAAGCCGCACGGGAGGAATAGTTTACGGGCGACAAAAATGATGAAACGAGCAGAGAATTCCGAATTCCTGGCGGTGATATTCATATATGTATTGCCTGGTGGCAAATCGTGATACAGCCAGTCAAACACGTGTCCTTATGATTTGCATAGGAGTATCATGCCTTTAGAATAATTTTCATGGTATTTACTTCTAAGGCGAAGCGATGCGCACAGTAGGCGACGAGCGCATCGGCATGCTGGACTGGGTACACAGTGACAGCTATGGTGAGTTTGCGCTAGAGAAGAGATCGTACAACGAAAAGGAAGATAATAATGCGGACCACACAGGAAGTTAAGAAGCCATACACGCACCACCCTGCATAAAGCGACAGTGTGCATTAGTATTTACCTGCTACTAAATTCTCTGCTACATTCGCTGACAAATGCCGCCGCTGTGCTGCACAAATTGTTCGCATGCAGTCGCATAGTGGATCAGCAGCATTGCGGCGGTTGGATGGGCTCAAATATAATATATGTAATCAGGGAGTTGACGTATTGTAAAACCACAATAAGGGTGCGAATAACCAACTGGTTGAAAGCGGAAAGTACAAATCAAACTTATGTACAATTCGATTCAAACAAACTGTATTGCACGGGCTTATAATATTTATTACAATATACGCAATATTATATGCAATTCAATATGATAGTCACCATCATTAGTTATAATGGCTTCACATCTTCGAGTCATACTTTGAGTTAATTTCCACGCAAGTTGTGGAGATATTCGGCTTCAAATTGGCGGAATTTGCCTTGATATTTGTTTTTCATTGAGGTTTTCTTAACTATTTCCCAAATCGGTTTAATAGTGTTGGCAAATAATACAAAATACTTATCCCATTTTGCTGTTTCCGCTCTACACACCTACGGTTTCGGTGCGGACGGATCATCTTTTAAACAAAATAAATCGGTTTGTTGACATTTTTACAGACGCATTACGTCTTAAACGAAATATCGATTTTTCAGGACAATCCACAAAAAAATCTAACGGGGTCATTTTGTTACTATCAGCCGAACAAAACGACATACTTCGAGTATATAGCAAAAAGGAGTGCTGTTTGATGGGTTATATGTAAATATCGTACAATAGGGAGAAATATGGCGTCAATCGCAAGTGCCGCCGCTTCAATGGCTCCTCGACAGCCACAAGACCGTAAGATGCTGAAATTTTTATTTTTTTAACATGTTAAATGTGATGAACACGCGTGAACTTAATGAAAAATTTACATCAAGCTAGTAAAAGGAACATTGAGTTGTGGAAATCAATTGCCAGTCCTTGGACTAAGTTACAAACTTTCCGTCATAGCAGGGAAATTTGAAATATTTTTACAATATTTCTCAACGTTGTTTAAGAGTAAAGTGATTTATTTCGTTTCGTCGATATATTCTACTGGCTGAAAGAAAATATTTTTTCACAATTAAAACCAGTTTCTTTCATTTCTCTACCAACTGTAAGGTTTTAATTTTGGGCTCAACTGCACACGCAAGTACGTATGTATGTATGTATATGTGAATACTAGTTCCGTCTCTTGAAGACAGGGTGTGAAAAGTACAATCCGCAAAATAAATGGCTGAGAAAACAGTAGCCGAGGCGTCAGCATCAAATATATGCTAAGTGGCATTGTGAAAGAAGGTAAAGATTTTTGTCCATTGCTACAGTGTATGGACATTGGCAAACGCTCATTAGCCACTGATGGTAGAAACATATGCATACATATATGGATGCATGTTAATTCTTTTGAGTGATTGATCTTATTAGCATGGAATAGAGAAGCTGACCGAAGAGTATTTAAATGACCGCCCAGAAGCCAATTAGCACTTTGACTTAAAATAGAACACTTAAAGAATTAAAGATTCTGTAAAAAAATATGAGTTAACAAAGAATATAAAATGAAATAGGGAAAGATTTTTGGATTGAAATCTACGACAATTGGCGAACTTGAACTAAGGGTTTTTCAATAAGGGCGGGTAGATGTTGAAATGGAATAAAATGGCGTTTGCTGTGTGGCACGTAGCGCCGTCCTGCTGGAACCACATGTCGTCTAGGTCCATATGGTTCAATATGGGCCATAAGAAATTGGAAGGGCTACCACGTCTACCGAAAAATGGGCGCAATGCGCACAACGTTTGCGTTAATGAACACTCATTTTGATAATAAAGTTTTATCATTTGAACATGCTGTTCAATCGTGTAACTTGCCATGATGATTTGGCATAAACAACTGAATAATAAACAAAAGATTTGACAGCCACAGGGCGCCAAAATCGACCCGCGCCAATTGAAAAACCCTTTATAACAAGTACCATGCACCTTAATTGAAGCAGTTAAGTTTTATATTGAGTTGTCGACTTAGCTGCTCACACAATACTAAGAGTGGACAACCGAAAATGTCTTGGTTTTGTACAACCGAAAATGTCTTGGTTTTGTTTGCGAAATTGAAAGTAATTCAGCATTAAAATTACATGTATAATTTTACTTGCGCCGCCGTAGCCGAATGGGTTGGTGCGTCATTACAATTCGGAATTCACAGAGAAGGTAGGTTCGAATCTCGGTAAAACACCAAAATTAGGAAAAATTTCTTTCTAATAGCGGTCGCTCCTCGGCAGGCAATGCCAAACCTTCGAGAGTATTTCTCTCATGAAAAATTTCCTCATAAAAAATATCTGCCGTTCGGAGTCGGCTTGAAACTGTAGGTCCCTACATCGTCATTTGTTACAATATATGGTGTCAAAAATCTCAACTTTCTTTAAATATCCGAAAATTTTATCATGCCACTTTGTCCAAAAACCCTTTTTTAATCTGTTAAAGAATTTAAAGATTTAGGTGAACAAAACACAACATTTCAGGGATATTTATACTCAATAAATTTTTTTGATCCTATCCCATCTTACACGTCACGTTTGCAATGGATCAACTTGAATTCCTTAGAAATTCGAAGATCAATTCTTGCTTGATTTGTTTGTTTTCGTTTGTTTTCAATGCTATTAGAGGCAACATTGATTGCCAATTTCTGCTTCCAAGTATTAATTTTCTTACACATCCCAGAATTATTCGTAATGCTCTTCCTTTCTATTTAATTTAGTTCAATACAAATTACACTCGGAATGGTCCTATTGAACGTGGCCTTAGGGATTTTAATGAGATTTCAAATTTTATTTTACTAGATTTCTCACCGTCAAAGAAAGAAATTTCTGAATTTTCTATTGAACTTTATCTATTAGGTAGTAAGAGGTAAGCCCGTATATGGTATTTTAGTTGATTTAAGTTTGTATTTGAATTATGTACATATTATCATTATTCTTTAGTTTCAGTAGTCAGTCTGAAAATATAGTTTCTTAACTTCTCCAAATAGATTGCCCTTCTAATTGTGAACACTTTGGTACATACATACATACTATATGTGCATATCAATCTCGATTCAGTTAGACTTTTACTACTCACTATTATGTGAACAAAGCCATATTATATATATATATATATATATATATAATTGGCGCGTACACCCTTTTTGGGTGTTTGGCCGAGCTCCTCCTCCTATTTGTGGTGTGCGTCTTGATGTTGTTCCACAAATGGAGAGACCTACAGTTTCAAGCCGACTCCGAACGGCAGATATTTTATGAGGAGTTTTTTCATGGCAGAAATACACTCGGAGGTTTGCCATTCCCTGCCGAGGGGCGACCGCTATTAGACCGAGATTCGAACATACGTTCCTCTGTGAATTCCGAATGGTAGTCACGCACCAACCCATTCGGCTACAGAGGCCACCAAACAGGAAACAACTGATTGCTGTGACGAAACTCCTACCATAAACTTTTTAAACTAATTAAATATGTTCAATATATGTAATTCAGTGTTCTCTCATTCATTTAAGTAATGTAAAACATCTTCCGGTTTGAAATTAATTGAGTGCGGCTCTGTGAAAAGTGTTATGCATTCAGGCATTTGTCCATTCCATACAAATTAATAAATCATTTAAAATATGATTCATAAACCGATTGAATAAATTTATCTTATTAAATATATGTATTTCAGGGTTTTTTTTAATTTCAATTAATATTAATTATTATTATTTTATTTTTTTTTTAATATTAATTATTTCCCTTGCTGCGGATAAAACAATGTTATAAAAATCTTGTCGAATACAACCTTTTACACTATTTAAATAATTAAACACTTTAGCACTTGTCAAATATCCCTTACTTAAAAGAGGTGCCGTGCCAATAATTTGCAATTGCCGATAACTTTTCTTTGACCAAACCAAAGGTGTTCCCCTTAAAAACGTGTATTAATTATAGGTCCTTCATCTTTTATTAATGTTTCATCTTCAAGGTTGTCACGGTCCAAACATCAAATATTATGAAGAATACAACTGGCCCTCAAACTCAAGCCAAAAAGAGGTTGTCTGTAAAGTCGGTTTACTGACGATAGTTTAACGTGACAACGTCATAAGAAAATATTGATGGAATGGTTGCAATTTTCAAAACAAAATTTTAATTTTATTTGTTTGATAGATATTTTGTATGGATATAGAGGAGGAGGTAAATGGAATTGCAATGGAATAGGTCAAGTTACATTTACACAAACGTGAAAAATGACGAAACATTTATCAAATTCATGAAAGATATCTTCAATTTCGATTGTGCATCAGACGTTAATAAGTCAACAACACTAAGAGGCACCATCATCGATTTGCCTTTTTCAAGACACTTTACACTCGAAACACTCCCTTTCATTTCCTACTTTTTCTATCATCGTCCTATTCTCAACAGAGAAATGGTTCATTACCATGCACACAGGAAGAAGGCATATGCGAATACAAGTATGTGAATTTATATACAAATGCGCATATACATACATATATATGCTCACTCAAGTAGGACAGAGCCAGATGTCGAACGTTGCCGAACGCTCGGGCCGATTGTGCTCTTTGTCGTTCGTTCCGCGCTCTCGCTTGCAGTTCAAGCACATTAGCTTACATTTGCTTGCGTACGGAATAGATTCGTATATTTGATATGTCCATATGACTTGTATGCATCTTTACATATAGATTTGTTCTTTTTGAAAATTGCGCGAAATTGTATATGTATATGCATGTTTATATACATATATTAGTATACAATATATCTTATAAGGTATATGGTAAATATTACCATACATTTTTCCTTCATATATAATAAAAAAATTAATAATAATAACAATAAGACAACAGGTATTATTAACAAACTTGGTTTTATTTTAAATTCTTCAAGTAAATCAAATTAATAATAATCAATAAGAAGGCATATGCAAATACAAATACGTGAATTTATATATGTACATATGCGCATATACATACATATATACGGTCACTTAAGTAGGAGAGAGCAAGATGTCGAACGTTGCCGTTCGTTTGCTTTGTCGTTCGTTCCGCGCTTTCGCTTGCAGTTCATTCAAGGTAACGGCAATGAGCAAGGTAACGACAAATGAGCAAGGTAACACTAATGAGGAAGGTAACGACACATTTTTTCGTGCGTGCAGCCGGCTAAATCGAATTATAAGACGTTATCACGTCAAAAATATAGCGAAAAGATCGGTGCGCGATCATGTATTCCATCATTCCTAATTTATTTATTCAAATACCCCCACCCATATGTATGCAAGTATGTACATATAGTACCTATGTATGTAAATTTACTTCAATTTCTACTTCAACAGTTAATCAGGCTAATCCTTTTTTTGTCTTTAAACAAAGCCATATAAACCTTTTGCAATTCGTGTCTGAAAATAATATATTATAAAAAATTGAATTGAGTTACCCCCTCGTTTTGGACAGTTAATAAAATGTAAAAGGCGCAAAATGATCAAACGTAGGCACGCATCGGCAAAAAAATGAGGGGAGATGAGAATTGAATCTCAATATGGCGAATAGTTTGTGTGCGATGTAAATTAAAAAGACACAAAATAAAGCAAGCAAATTTTCCGCTCAAAGAAAGTGTTGCGAAAATTGCGTAAATAATATGCATATACACCCATACATACGTACATCGTATGTACAGATGGGACTGCAAATAAAATTTTGATTAATACCATGAGGTACTTTTTCCGCATGCCAGCGTAATGATGGTGAAGGCGAGCTGTGTTAGTGCCTCTGCCTTTGAGATGATGTGCCAAAAGCCGATTTCCACCAAATATTGCACCAGTGCAGCAATAACAATAAAACAAAATTGCCTCAAAGTTATTCAATAATATATATTTACGCTGACATATTATGCGTATAGTACGTGTAAGTAGACGAAGTCCAAAGACGAAGACAAAAATATGTAAAAGGACACCCCGTGCAATTGCAGTTATCAGGTAGTCTATAGACCATATTAGTGTCTGCTAAAGGGTTCCCAGAGGTGAGCTTATGGAGCCATGGTAGGAGAACTGATTACATATATGTACTTTGAAACAATATTCTAAAGGCCATTCAACTTCTTCCGTCGTTGAGATCTGTCTGGTATGTGGCCTCGGTGGGGATTCTGGATCCTCGAGAACCTGGCCGCTGACGATTTAACCAGAGAGGATTTATTGGATAATCCGTGTAGCACGGCAGGCCAAACGAATTGCTAAGTAAATTATTTACTTAGATTCGGGCCAAATCGGGTCAAATCCGATTATAAACGCGAGTTCGTATATGATGAGAATAAAAAGCGAATACAAATTGAAAAGAAGTGATTATGAGTGCAAAAGGAAGTACGAATGCGAATAAAAATATGACTGCTAATATGAATAGAAATACAAATAAAAAAATACAATATACACATACAGTGGTGGTCACGATTTTACCACACTATACACAACCTTGACACTGTCCCACTTTCCTCTTTGCTTTTCGACAATTCACTACGAATATTTTTCTCTGGGTGTTGTTTACAATTAAAATAACAAGAACCGTTATAATCCGTAGCATTTGTTTTGCAATTTTTTTCTTAAAGTTCAGTTGAATGCAAGAGCTGCTTGTTTGAGGTGGACTCGAAGTTAGCACATATCAATAAATAACTCCTCCCACTAAATTTTTTCTAAGTATTTCAACTTTATGGTAAGTTTTTATATTTTAGCTATTATGTTGATTGTAATTAATGTGAAAAAAAAATATGTTAGACATGGCGAAAGGTTCTTGGTGCTCCGAAGCGCAGCGGGAAGTAATTCAATGTATGAATTCTTCTGGGAGCTCTGTGTCTGAGATATCCCGACTTCTAAGGTGTTCACGCAAAATGATTTATAATGCTCTTGCTCATATTAAGCGCCATAAGACATTTAAGAAGGTAAAACAATGCCCACGACGCCGAAAGACAACTGCTAGGGAGGATTTACTAATATGCAACGCCTCGCGAACAGACCCTTTTAAGAGTTCTAATGCCATAAAATCGCAAGTTTTATCGGAATATGGAATAAATGTTTCTTCCAAAACCATTAGAAGGCGTTTAAATGAAAACGGGTTGCGTGGGTGCATAGCTCAACACAAACCTTTGATGTCAAAAAAAAATTTGGAGGCCAGGCTGAACTTTGCAAAGGAACATATCCATAAACCAATAAATTTCTGGAAAAATATTTTATGGAGCGATGAATCGAAGTTCTGTCGTCTCGGATCTGACGGGAAACAATATGTTTGGAGACCGCAAAATAAGGAACATGATCCTCGCTACACATTAAAAACGGTGAAGCATTGTGGTCGAAGCGTCATGGTTTGGGCATCATTTTCCTGGCGAGGTGTTAGACCCATACACAAAATAGATTCGCGTATGGATCAATATGTTTACAAAAACATACTAACTGATGTCATGATTCCTTATGCGGAGGAAAATATGCCCTTAATATGGCGTTTCATGCATGACAATGATCCTAAGCACACTTCACGATTGGTGAAGAGTTGCTTGGAGGATCACAAAATTTGTTTTTTGAAGTGGCCAGCTCAATCACCGGATCTCAATCCGATTGAGAATTTATGGAATGATGTCGAGAAGCATATTCGAAACCGTGAAACCGAGGAATTTGAACGATTTGTGGTCGGAGATTAAGACTGCTTGGTATGGAATACCCCAGACGAGATGTGCTGCCCTAGTGGAAAGTCTACCACGCCGATGCGATGCTGTTCTCAAGAGTGGTGGATGTCCAACTAAATATTAAGTTTTTCTTTCACTAATGTGTTGTTCTTTGAAAATAAATGAGAAGTATCCATATGTGCGCTAAATTCGTGTCCTCCATTATTATAGGGTGCTTGTATTTAAACCAGTTTTAATAAGTAAGGAGAAAAAAACAAGGTTCTGATTATAAGACCTCTCTTTCTCCTTTCTACAAAGACCCGCCAGGGATAAATATTGCCGCTAGATTATTTGAATATAAGCAATAAACGAAAAATGAATGTTACTGCATTATAGTGTGCTAAAATCGTGACCACCACTGTATATATGGAATACGAATATGAACACGACTGCAAATGGGAGTACGAATACATATCCGAAATAGAATATGCACGCTATACTATAAAGATGTCTCTGGATACAAATAAGAATTCGCGTACGAAGAGTACCGATGTGAATACAGAAACGTACAAAAATTGAAATTCAAACACGGTTACAAATACAAGTACGAATGCGAATAGGAATACGAATGTGGAATCTTGACTCACACCATAGCCTCCAAAGCGCTAGCGTACCTTTTCTTGTATTTATTTATATAATAAGATAATCTAAAATACCTCAGACCTTAGCTATTTAGAACCACCTTATTAAGGGGGTCTTCTGGTCTCGAGGCCCTGAAATGAAGGGTTTTTTTGGGGATTGATTGTGACAAATCCTGTGAATATTTAAAAAAAAATTTTTTTTTTTTTTAAAGGTACATGTCTTGGCTTTTAAAAAATGGTTTTGACTTTGAAAAAAATTAACACCCGCGACCTTGAAATGGCGCTGAAGACGTCCACCTCCAAACGAAACAGGTCTCCATTTTGGTCACGGTTTTTCCGCCTGGGTAATCAGAAAGCAAAAATTAGATATGCGTTGTCTTCAGAGTTGCCCTGGTTAAGTTTTCCCGTGACAGATTTTTTTTTTTAAATTTTTTTCAAAAGTTATGCAACAATTTGCAAAAAAAATTTTTTGTTGCTCATTTTTTGAACTTTAAAAGGTTATAAAAATGGAATGAAAAAAAATTTCAAAAATCGTACACGGGGAAACTTAGCGGTAAGTTTTCCGAACCTTTTAAGACCAAAACCATTGAAATCGGAGTATAACTACTATGAAAAGTGTGACCAAAATGCTTAAAAAACACGATTTTCGGGGAAACGCGTTTAAAGATAAAGTTTATGATAAAACGGCCGGAGGAGGGTACACTTCGGTGCCCAGAAAAATGTGAAAAAATGCGATTTTCAAAAAATCCTTTCTGTGGCGTATTCTCGCATACACATACAACAAAATTATGCAAAAAAAAAAAAATCGATTTTTTTTTCGCTGGAGACCAGAAGACCCCCTTAAGTTGGGATTACACATTACCCTATCTAGGGTGATGGTCCTACATAGTCCTAGGGTGATGGTCCTACATATTCTGCGAAAATATTTCTAAGTAATCAGGAAATTGAGGTTTAGGAGCAAAAGCGGAGAGCCCAGAGTAGTGCCCCCAGACGGCTGCACAAACTGACGAACAACAGTGCGCCACTTGATTTCTCCAGTGTTGAGGTTCAGGGGGCCATCAACAAAATGAAATCTTCTAAAGCCATTGGCCCTGATGGAATAAAAATGCTGGTGTTGAAAAAGCTGGGTCCATTGGGTCTCATATTTACGGACAAGTGAAAATCAAGGAAACCCGGCAACCAAGGGGATTCTTATCGTCCGATAACTCTCCTTTCCCCAGAAGTGCAGACTCTTGAAGCCCCCTACACCTACACGAAACATCTGACCCCATCCTCACACCAGCATGCCTTCCGAAGAGTGCATAGTACCCCCACAGCACTCACCGTCATTAACACTCAGATAAATGGCGGGCTTAACCAAAACAGCCCCTGCGAGAGGACTGTCCTAGAAGTGTTGGACCTAAAAAAAGCTTTCTACTAGATGATATTTTACAGTCGACACTCCCGCCAGGGCTGAAGAGGTGGACCACAAACTACCTGAGTGGTCGCCATTCGTCGGTGCTGTTTCGAGACCAAATCTCAAAATAGAGGAAAGTAAACCAAGGAGTTCCGCAGGGTGGTATCCTTTCACTCTTGCTTTTTAACTTCTATATCTCGAAACTCCACCAGAGAAAGTTTCACTGGCCTCCTACGCCGACGACTGCACAATAATGGCATCAAGCAATGACATTGATGGTCTGTGCGCCAAAGTATACGACTACACCGCCTGCCTTTCTCGCTTCTTCCTGCGAGGAACCTACAACTTTCCCCCACGAAGTCCACGGCGACCCTCTTCACCACTCTGACACACCAATTCCGTCTGTAAACAACCCCAAAATCTCGGGAGTTACCTTCGACAGTTTGCTTTCCTTCTCAGCGCATACAACCGCTATTACAACTAAAGTTCAGAATCGCAACAAGGTCCTCAAACCGCTTGCCGGCAGCACTTGGGGCAAAGATAAAGAAATGTTGCTATCGACATTTAAGGCAATAGGCCGGTCGGTTATAACCTATGCTCCGCCTGTCTAGTTGCCTGGAACCAATGATTCGCAGTGGACGAAACTACAGACTTGTCAAAACACTGCTACTAGGACTGCGACAGAATTTCTACTGATGTCCCCAACACAGCATCTACATGGCGACGCCCATATGCTCCCTTGTAAAGGAGCATAATAAACTGCTGAACAAGCAGTTCCTGTTAGAGTGTTACCGCAGGTTCCACCCAGGCAGACACCTGCTTGAGCTTGAGCCACCTCCCAGGCATGTCAGTAGGCACCTCATTAACTACGCGGACGAGACCAGGATAAAACAGACCGACAATTACTGGATCGGACAGTGTTTAAATAGACAATTAACGACATTAATCGGGAAACGCTTACCACCTTCTTAAGCTCCTGGCCCCCGAATGCCGTCATCGGAGTCCAGCTACCACCCCTTGCAGACGAAGAGTTCCAACTTCCCCGAGAGTCCCGTGTAACCTTGGCATAATTAAGTACTGGATACTGTAGCAGGTTAAACTCCTACCTATCCAAAATCGACCCCGACATACTAAACATATGTCCGGCATATGAAGGTACCCCGCACGGCACTTACCACCTTTCCACATGCCCCATCAAACCCACTCATCTAATACCTCTCTGCCTCTGGTCCCAATTTGTCGAAACAGCAAGTGTCCTGGGCCTACCGTTAGATGAGCTTAGACGACCGGTGATTATACTACAATGACAGGGCAAAGTTACTGCTACAACAACGGGCTATAGTCTTAATCTGAGAAAGACCAGAACGAAGATTTGTCATATGAAAAGAAAATCCTTCGAACCGTTGCCTAAATTCTCGCACCATATTTGCGGCAGCCTCGTTCAACAATATACTTATAGCTAATATTCATAGTCCTAAAAGTAGTACTGTTAGGAAATTATGTTTGATTATTATTGAATCAGCATTAGCCAAATGAGTAATTTGAGAAAGCTGGATTAGAAAACTAAGTCAACAGTTAATAAAAACAAATAAAAACACAGACAGATTTCGAAAACAAACCATGAATGGAACAGTAGAATAGAACGCTTGACTGAACGAAGATGTTTTTATGAATGTAATCGTGCAATGGCGAAAATTTGGAAAATGAATAATAAATAAAGAAAGAAAAAAAATGATGTAAACTTTTCTGCCACGCATTTTGGCGATAGTCCAATACAAAAAAAAAAAATCAGACTAAGAGCAACAAAAATTTCAGCGAGATCAGTAAAAATGAGTGCATACATGACGGTTCAGCCAAAGGAGGCAGCGCCAACTAACTATAGCTACAACTACAACAGCACAAGCACTGCTAATCTCAGTTAGACGTTAGGCCAATCCAACGAAAGCTGACGCTTATTAGCAACTCAACTAGCATTAGAAGCAGATCAGTTGGATGACGAAGAAGAAGAACACGCAGAAGTAGAAAGAAAACAGTTAACGTGTTAATAGTTCAACAACAGCATACGTGCGAATGGTTAGAAACTAAAAATAAAATAAGCAAGCACAAAAACATGTCTACTTGACTAACTAGGGGTGGGTTTCGATTTGAGGCCTCTTTGAGTTGAATAAACGCCTTGGGTTCGAAATAGGGCGCTCTTATTCTTTGCCAAATCCATTCTGCAGAAGCTTACGTGTTATTGCAATACTGTTCGATAGTTCAATGAAGCGATCGGCATGAATAAATATATTTTTATATTTTAAACTAACAAAAGTTAAATAAAATCAAAAGGTTATCAATTCGACTAAAATAAAAGAACCAACTTAAGCAACATTATACTTTATTTGAAAAAACCGTTTACTTTTTTTAAAATAAAAACAAAATTAAAATAAAAATAAATCAAAAAATTAAATATAATAAAACAAAATTGAAAAATTAAAATATAATAAAAAATAAAGAAAATAAAATGAAATAATATGAAATGAAACTTAACAAAAAAAATTAAAGAACAGTAGACAAAATAAAAATAAGTACAGAAGGAAAAAATAAAAAATATAAAACAAATATAAATATATATATCATAAAAGATAAGCGAAATAAAAAATAAATAGAAATAAAACAAATAAAAGCAAAAATAAATAGATGAAAAGTATATTAAATAATATAAATATAATAAACTAAACAAATATAAATAAAATAATAAAAAATAAATGAAGTAAAATAGAATAAAAAAATAAAACAGATTAAATAAAATTTACTTTTACTTTACTAATAAAAAACTTTAACCACAAATCAAAATATTTTGATAGCAAACTATGTAATCGAAAGATGGCCAAATGCTGTAGCGGAAACGCGCATGGCAAAAGCCAATTTCTTTAATTAAGCTGCATATCATGGGAGTAACAGAAAAAAAGAAATCGACCTAATGCCAAATGGCATTGAAACTCAATACTTTGGTAAAAACGGGCAAATCTATGACATACATTTTTACAAAACTGGCCCTGGCCCAGCGATGACGACCAGGTTCGGGTTATTTGGAGTGTTATTTGTGGAGGCGGCGCAGGCGACTCCGTCCAACTCTTTGTCTGTCCATATTGAGTTAATCACTAAAAAAAAAAACAGTTTTCTTCTATTTTCGTTTTAGTATTGAGGGTATTAGGGTTTGGCTTGATGAAAAATACATACATACATAATACATAAATGTAAGCACGCACGTACTCATACAACGTTTTGATGCTGAGAAAATGAATTGAAAAATTGTTTATAAACATTGCAGTATCAAAAAGGCAAGAAAAAATAACAAAATGCGCAGCCGCAGCAGCAGCAATGCATATAATAATGCATGCAGCACTAGCAACAGCTATGATGTCAACAACAATAATAAGCCAGTATTTGTACTGCCGTCATTTATGTGAAAAATTGGGTTATTGTCATCTGTAATGTCGTTTGAACAGCGATTTTGTGTGAAAATTTGTGTCAAGTAAATCTAGTTTACATGGCGATAAATACCAATATTTAAGCAAACATTACATATACATAAAACAATGTTTGTGTAAGCGCGTACATTTGGACGCATGCATTACAAAGTACTTATGTACCTGCACATAATCATATTGGGTGCATATACAACAGAGGTGAACAGCGACGGCTATTGGTTTCTGATTTGCCATTAAATTATTTGGCAAACGCACAAAAATTTCTTTTTGCATTTTTCCATATTAAAACCTAACGAGTTTTTCCTCACAGGTCGCGGTTAAGGAAAGATTCTTTACAGTAAGCAGCGTTCTAGATTTACTAGCTATTTATATATAGGTACCTATTTCTACCTACCGCCGCCGTAGCCGAATGGGTTGGTGCATGACCACCATTCGTAATTCACAGAGAGAACGTAGGTTCGCGGTCGCGGTAGCCCCTCGGCAGGCAATGACAAACCTCCGAGTGTATTTCTGCCATGAAAAAGCTCCTCATAAAAAATATTTGCCGTTCGGAGTCGGTTTGAAAATGTAGGACCCTCCATTTGTGGAACAACATCAAGATGCACGCCACAAATAGGAGGAGGAGCTCGGCCAAACAGACAGAACGGGTGTACGCGCCAATTATATAAGTACATATATGTATATTTCTACCAAAACCAGTCAAAATGATTGGTGTATAAGAAATACTGCTTATTGTGACTTCCAGTCTTTATTCACTCCTAAAAAATTACAAAAAAGGTTGAACAACATTAATTGTAATAAATAAATGGATTTATAGACATCGTCAAATAGCAAAATACTTAAGGAGGGAGCCTGGTTTATGAGATCTAAAAATTGCATCTCTTTTCGATTTTTTTTTTAAGGAAAAAATTAATTTAGCACTGCAAAGTTTTTTCTATTTTTTAATGAACATTTAAAAAGTATAAAAAATTTTTTTACTGGTTAAAATAAGTTGAAAAAAATGTTTAACATAGAAATTAGTAGAGCGCTGCAACGCAGGAGTATCCAACTGGCGTACAAGATACAGCTCGTAATTATTATCTAAAGCAAAAAATTCAAATGGATTTCTAATTATCATGACTTTTTATTCTAGAATCTAGATGAACTAAGAAAACTGAGAGAAATTCCAAATTTTAAACTTTTTGGAGGTTTTAAAGAAAAAAATGCGTTTCTATAAAAAAAAAATTTTTTAATTTTTTTCTATTTTGTTAGTTCAAATATAAGAGAATTTAATACTGAAGGGAACAAGCTATGATTCATTTCAAAAGGTTCATTAGATTTTTTTTCATTCATGTACGACAATTCAAAGAAATCATAAAAATGAAAAGTCGAGAAAAGAAGATAAAGTTTGTACTATGGCTGTCCGGTCACAGCGTAACTACCTAACGCTCGGCTACCTTTGGCTTTGTATCTACGGAAATATTGAGAATTAGGCTCTGTAACTTTGTGTGAATATTCTAAAATATAATTATTAGGAATCGCTTGAAACGAAAAAAAAATTGATTTTTTTGACGTTATAAACCAGGCTCCCCCCTTAATTGTTTACAGTTTGTCAGTCACAATTTCCACATAGGTAGGTTTTCATGTGTGTACACTCTCCTCATACATTTTTTTTTTGCATGTCTTACAAATATTTGTAATCTGGTTGTTATTGCAATATCCTATTTGACAGCATTTGCGTACAGAAACCGTGCCATTTGTAGTTGGAATATCAGATTCGTGTAGTTATTGCCGTCAAGTCTGAAATTCTGTAGCAAGTTCTTCTACTAATCTAAACAGAAAGTATATGAGATATTTTCTCCTGTTGTGTTTTTGTACAATATCCAGCTATATATTCCAGCTATATTATGATATAAAACGATACAATTTCAGATAATTTCTTGGCAGCTTTATCAATTTTGATGTGTTTATGCTTTGTACTTAGTAAAATATAAGTATGATGCTTTTTTATTTGGTTTGCTTTTATAGTGTGCATCTATTGGATTAGTACAACAACGTTGCGAAACGTGCGATTCTGTCTTTTTTCTGTTTGGAAATTTTCGACAATTCACTCTTGTTTGGACGTATTGTTCCAAGCAATGACATATTTTTAGATTTTAATTTTAACGCCAAAGGAATACTTAAAAAAAAGTTATCGGTTGTTACAGTTCTACCCCCCATGGTATACAGTTCAAGAAGTTTCATTACGACAAATTCGCCTAGTGCATTTGGATCGGTGCATTTCGAGGCTCGTATTTTTCTAACGGTTAGCTATACGGTTAGCTATATTTCGTCTCCACATCAGACGCCAGCCAAAAATGTATACCCAATTTGTGAGGTTTGTTTGGCATATACGAAGTAAATCTGCATCTGGCCATCGTTGGAAACAGTTGCTCATCCACAGCAATATAAGGTCTCGGTTCAAAGCACTTTTGACTGTTTTCAATAACTTTGTCCCAAACTGCTGAAACTAGAGCGAATTTATCTGTTGGCAAACGTTGACTGCTATGATTTCTTTTGTCGAAATGAATGTATCACAGAATCTGAATAAAATATCGTCTACACATAGAGCTGGAGAAAATGATGGTTCCCACTTGTTGTTCTAAAAATTCCTTCGTGCGCCCCACGTGCGAACAATATTGCAAGAAATACCTTCAATTTTGATTGAATTGATTTTGATTGTATTGAATTGTCCAGTTTTCCCCCAAAACGCGAGAGGCTTCTAACTCTGTACAAATACTTATGTACATATATGTTCCAAAAATTGGTTGTAATAGAAACGCAATAGCAATGGCTCAATGACGATAACGAAACGAACGAAGGCACTCGGCGCTATATTTACTGCAACGGTCTCATGATTCCTCCGAAATCAAACATTTCTTCATAGAAACTTGCACAAGTCATTTTGACTGGTACAGGCATAAGCAAAAAATAGATTTGTTATTAATATATATAGAGTAACATTAAGTTCATAGAATGTATTATCCATTTATAGCTACAAAAGTCATAAAATCATTTCAAAAAGCAAATGTTATATGTAGTAGGAATTTTGAAAGATCAAAATGACTGTTCTGGTAAATCTAGTGTTAATAGGACTCAATAAGTTAAGACGACTCAATAAATTAATTTGTTATTCCAAAAGTTGTTAATAAAACTAATCAAAGTTGTTAATAAAACTAATCAATGCTCCCAGAATTTGAGCTAAAAACTTTAATTTGTTATGAAGCTATGTGAGCAATTAATCTAGTGCTTTTAGCAAAATGAATTTTTTGGATTTTTTCTCCTTCACAGCGTAAAAAGTTTTCAAACAAAAGTTTTGAAAATCGAAATGAGGTCTATATTCCGGGTAATATTATCATTTTAAATATATTTTTGTAGCAAAATAGGTTATGAAAAACAACATCAAACTCTGTTCTGTTTTAAATACTTTAAAAAATGCAATTTTAAATATGTTGTGAAAAATTAAATTTATATATGTATGTACATAAAAGAAGGGCATGTCTTTAAAGAGTGTTTCCATGTCATGTGATCTAAGTACATTGGACATTGTTATAAACTTTTTTTAAGATTATTTTACTCATATGTTAATGGTTAATGGTTAACATGGCCCTCACGTTAAACAAAAAGAGCATTCGCATTCTCACAGGCGCCCTCACTGGTCACTTCACCTGCAACAAACACTTACATAAATTAGGCATAACTAACACCAGCACCTGCAGATTTTGCTGTGAAGATGAGGAGGCTATAGAACATCTCATCATCGAATGTCCGGGGTTGACGCATAGAAGGAAAAAGTTTTGAAACAAGTTCATGCTTATAGATGAAGACCTACAATCACTCCCTCAGAAGGAGCTGGTACAATTCATAAGCATACTTAACAGTCAATAGACAGTATAGGGTGCACAATAGATCAATATGGTCGCAGTGCCAAAGGCCCATACCTTAACCCTTTACTACCAATTAACCATTATTCATAGTTTGGGTATGTTAAGAAATGAACTGAAAAAATACAGTAGCTTATATATATATATATATATATATATTTGGGGTAATATTATATATAATTATAATTGGCGTTATAATTGACATTTATATACTTCTTTAGGTCTTTAGGTGACCTCTTTCTTCTATTTGTGGTATGCGTCTTGATGTTTTATGCCGCCTCCTCCAAATTTTTTTTTATGAGGAGCTTTTTCATGGCAGAAATACACTCGGAGGTTTTCCATTGCATGCCACTGCCACTGCCTTCTTCTATTATTTGGTGTTTCGTGTCCTATGCTTCGAACCTGTGCACTTCCGAATGCTAGTCATGCACCAACCTCGGATATGCCGCTGGTCCGAGGGAAGCAACAACTTTTCGCGATCCCTGTTTTCCTAATAGCTGTCTGAATGATGTCATTCCTTAAATGCCTAGAGGTTAGGTGCTTTGCTTTCTAGAATTCATGTATTTATATCGTTGACCTTGATGGCCAAACCCTACTTCGCTGGCTGCTAAGCATTACCGTTGGTCTTGCATTTTCGCGTATAGTCACAATTCAGCTGGAGTTATTGATGCTGTGGGTGACCTTGGGGACAAAACTTCACCTCGTTTATTTCTTAACGAAGCTCCTAGTGTTTAACTTGATTTAACATAGGTACAACCCAGCATTTGGTTGCGGAAGGGTACGTGAGAAGACATATAGTAGATACGTGAGATGACGAATTTTGATGGATAGCAGCAGATATATTCAATATTTTGCGAGGCAAAAAGGATTGCTTTTTTTTAATAGGGATAGAGAGGTGGAAAACTATCGATGGTATTGATTATCAATATTTGCCGATGGTATTCACACGCTCCATCGATAAATCCATACTATCGACCCAAGTTAAATTAAGGCTTTTAATGCGTTTTATTTATAAAACAGTATTTTTTAGTATTCAAAATAATTAATCTGGTCTTGGTAAAGCAGAGAGGATGCTTCGACAGATGAAGCTGGGACGCAAAAGTATTTCTTGACAAAATGTAATAATCTGTGGCTGTGCGAAATTATTACGAATCTTTTTCCTCAAAGATCTGACAATGTATTGCCACCCTGCATTCAACACGAAGTATGTGACATCCCTTGTGTTACCGAATGGGAACTCATAGCAGTGTGCAATAAAATCCAGTCCCAGAAAACTCCAGGCCCGTTTGGTAATCCAAATAGGGCCCTGAAAATTCCGATTGCTGACGGTATTCCAAACCTGCCTTAATGAAGGCGCTAAAGAGGTGGAAGATGCAAACACTTGTGCTTTTACCCAAGAGAAACAAAAAGTCTGGTGAAACCACATCTTACCGACCGATATATGTACTAAATACAATGGGGGAAATTCTTGAGAGAATTATCTGCGAAAGGCTATCATCATTCATAGAAGATGAAGGTAAAGGTCAGGAAATCCCGCTCAACAGAGGATGCGTTAAAAACACTTTTAATACAGCGCATGGTAATACCCCTCATAAAAGTAGGGGCTCCTTGATTACAGATCAATGTCGTTACTGCTTGATTTGTACCCTAAAACTTATAAGCTGTTCGGTGACATATACTGGCCTCCCGGGTCGCTCGAGCTTACCCCAGTGACCATCTCAGCACTAAAAGAAAATATTGATGGAAAGATTAATGACATGTATCCGACGTACCGGTCAACATTTAGAGGATATAATTAAAAAATAAATAAAGTCCGCATTTATCTTCTTTGTTATAATTACAGAAATAAACTTGTATCATTAGTAATTCGTTTTTAATTTAGCTTCTAATTTCTACTTCTGCCACGGGATACCCTTTATTTATAATAGATAATTTTGGGTCGCCATGACAATTAAGGAGACATTTTTTTCGACAGAACAATCTCAACAAAACTCATACTACAAACTTATGTATTTGTTTCTACTGCCTCAAGAATTCTTACATTGCTTATTTGTGTGTGGTATTTTCTCCTCGCAGTAGTTTGGCATGACACTGTGCAAATGTAATCACTTTTATGTCAAAACAAACCACCAGCTTTAAATTATTACTTTCTCTTTGTGTGTGATGTTGAAGAAAGCATGAGTCCGCAGGTGGCGAAAAAAAATGTCCTTTGGCCGCCATAAATTTTTGGGCAGTTGCAACACAGACTCATAAATATTTTACCTGCACACAAGTTTTGAATGCCCTACTTGGCTACCTCGGGATGAGAGGCAGATGCGTTTCAGAGCACACACAAGTCGGCTAAGGATGGTAGGTAAACTGATATCCTGCGCAGGTGATACAACGCAGGAGTTTGCGTAGATCTCCCATAGCGTTTATTTGTTTGCTTGGGTAAATCCAAGGAACATACCCAACAATACCAACAATATCTGATAGTAGATAACCGTGCAATCAAAGAAATTCTAGTCAAAAAACGAGTTGCATCAACTTTGACAGATTAGGGATGAAAGAAGAATGGGAAGTGTAAAGAAGATGCAGAAGAACAAAAACTGAAGATCAGATAAATCTTTATTTTAAGGCAGAACAAAGCAAGCAATGGCAATGTTGATTACAATAAGAAAAAGGCAATTAGAAATAATTAAACGAAGGCAGACCATAATTGAATTTCTTTTTCTAGACAAAAGCGGTCTATATATTCATGGACACCCATTTAAGTATCAGTTAATAGTATGGAGTAAAGAAAGCAAAAACAAAATAATGAAGAATAGCAAATGAAAAGAATAGCAGTTCTGCTAATCCCATTGTGTGGTTGCACTGTATATAAAATGTTAAATAAAAATCATAGGGAAAAAATCCAGCAATAGCAAAAAAACAAATCATACTCTGTGAATGTATATAGCAAGTGGCCGCCTAAGTGTGCAAGAGCAAATAAAAATCAGCATTTAAATAAAAGAGCAGTTGAAGAAAGAACGGCTGCATACCAGCCACGGCAGCATGGTGGTCGCACATAGCCGCTTGCCATACAGTCAACCGATCATCGACCGCAAACTCCACTCCACATACGAATACTTCCATACATATAGGGTGGGCCATGTAAAATTTGCTTTTTGAATCGGCTATAAAAAAAAACTAATCAATATTTTTTCAAACTTTTTTTTTTATTTTTTGAAGATTGAACATTGCCATTTATGAATGAAAAATAATATCGTTAAAATGGCTGCCACGACTGGTTTTACAGTAGGCCATTCGATTAACCCAATTTTTAAGCACATTTTCGATTGTTTGGGCTCAAATTTCATGAATGGCAACTTCGATTTCGTGTTTTAAAGCGTCAATCGTCTCTGGATGGTTCGTATAGCATTTGTCCTTAACGGCTCCCCACAAAAAATAGTCCAACGGGCTTAAATCACAGCTCCGAGGCGGCCAATTGATATCGGAATTCAAGAACGGTAGCCAAAAGTTCGAGTGTAACTTTGGCGGTGTGACAAGTTGCACCGTCCTGTTGAAACCAAATGTCGTCCATGTCATTCTCTTCAATTTTTGGAAACAAAAACTCGTTGAGCATGTCACGGTAACGCTCGCCATTTACTGTAACCGCGGAAGAAGAAGAAGACTCACCACTTTGGAAATAGGTTTTCAATATTTCCCAATTTTTTTCAAGCGTATAGCGTCCCATTTCGTAAATGTCAAACCTTTACGTAAACTATGAACACATTTGACATGTCAAAAATAGGTGGTTCAAAAAGCAAACGCTATATGGCCCACCCAGTATATGTATTATACGGGTATGCTTATGCATGTGTTCTTGGATTTTGCGTTTTTCGGTGCACAGTATCCGATGTGATACACGCTTGACTTCAGCATGGTTCTGCTCAAGTGATTGTATGGAGTTTGGCGGTGCGAGGACAAGCGAATACCACAGGTAATGTATATAGCAGCGTCGCTAAAACCATATTCCCTGCTCCCTAACGGGATGGCTGGCGCTGTTTGGCTTAGTGATTTCTTCGTCTGTAACGACAACGATGTGTGTGGCATACAGCGTCAGTTAGTTTGTCAATTATTAAGGAAGCCATGTAGTGCCGGCAGCGGCTGCTCAAACGATAAGTAGCCCAATGAGACACTAAAAGAGGATGTGTGGGAATCGAGTTATGGCAAGGTTTTGATTGATTACTTGAGAATGAAATAAGAATACAATAAGGAATTAATTTTTTTGCCATTCGTCAAACTACTATAACTGCTTCAGCTGTATGAAAGGTAGAGATTTTGCTACACAACGCCAATTACAATTATATATATCAGGGAGGTCTGTTCTTTCTAAATATACTTTAATACTTACAATTGTAAATACGCAGTCTAGTCAAGTGCATACGATTTAATTTGCCTTTAGAAGATAATTATGTAATTCTTTTCAAGCTAATAAAATATTTAGTTCGAAAGATTTGTGTGTACGAACCCAAAATATGACCGACAAACGAGTACTTACCTCAACCCCACAAGACACCTTGAATCGACTAGAAAAGCCAGATCAATTGCAGTGGCAATTAGTTATCTATTGTAACCTATCCAAATTTTTGGGCTTCTAAAGGCCAGACAAAACATCGTAAGGGCCGAACAGGCACTTACTTTTCATGCCAATTTGTTGAGGGTATAAAATAAAAAGATTAAAATCAGCTGAAAAATTAAAAAAACCAAGGGAAATAAGTTTTTTTTTAAGTTTAAGTCCTGTTTAAGCCCGAGTCGAGGGAGGCGAGTTATTTCAAAAATTAACTAGGCACTTTGGATCCTTTCCACTATGCTAAAATAGCACACTTATGAGTGCCTTCATGAATGCCACAATTTAACGGTCCCCCTTTATTGTAAAGCAATTAAAGAAGGCGGCCGCCGTAGCCGAATGGGTTGGTGCGTGATTACCATTCGGAATTCACCGAGAGGTCGTTGGTTCGAATATCGGTGAAAGCAAAATTAATAAAAAAAATTTTCTAATAGCGGTCGCCCCTCGGCAGACAATGGCAAACCTCCGAGTGTATTTCTGCCATGAAAAAGCTCCTCATAAAAATATCTGCCGTTCGAAGTCGGCTTGAAACTGTAGGTCCCTCCATTTGTAGAGCAACATCAAGACGCACACCACAAATAGGAGGAGGAGCTCGGCCAAACACCTAACAGAAGTGTACGCGCCAATTATTTATTTATTTTTAATTAAAGAAGTAATCAGTGATATAAAAAATTATACCTTAATCATAAAACCCTAGCTAGCACCGAGCCATTTAAAACACCGCTGGTGACGAAGAAGTTGAAGTTGAATTCAGTATTTTTGAAGCCGGCCAAAATTGCGCGGGCAGTAAAAGAATTCGAGTATTATTAACCACTAGGAGCTAGCACTAGGATCGAGAAGACAATTCTCCATTAAACAGTTATGCAAAAAAACTTTCCGTTGTGTCACCAATGGAAACGCCAAATATAGGAGTAATTCAAATTTCAGGAATAAATATACAATATTTATAATATGACTCAGTGCAATATTCTGGATAAGCTTCTATATAGTCAATATATTTGCAGATTTTAAATTGAACTTGAAGAAAACTGCGAAGCTTCTTGGAGATACATTCGTTCCAAAAATAAGTTGTAGCAATATGCAACCTCAATGGGTTATCTTCAATCTGTCTATCACTGTCAATCACCGTCGGTATTGATTTCATCCAACCATTCGATTTTGGGTCACTCTAAAATAGAGACTTACTTAAATTTTCTATTTTCGTGTCCTTACATTTCCAGATTAATTCCTTCTTCAGGCATGGTTTTAGATCGTTGAAAAGCTGCTTCCATCACTCTTATTTTTAAATCGGCTAGTAGGAATGATATAAGCAATTATATCAGTTTATTGTAGGACTTGGGGGCAGGAAGTTTAAGAAAAAAATACCTTAAATTTTATTGAATAAACTTAAATGTATCCGGTTCGTTTTATTATTTTGGCTTGCCTAAAACTTTATTTATTGGAAAGACTGTTGTGCTTTGAAATATCAAATGGCAAGTTGTTGTTGTTGTTGTAGCAGTATAAACATACTTCATACGCTGCTGAAGTGACAGTTCTTGGCCGGATATAAATCTGGGTCGTTCCGGTTACTTTGAAGGCGTTCCCTTGCCTAGCGTAACCCTCTTGATCTAATTTTATTTATTCCAGGTTCGGAAACCGTGCAATACTATATTTAACCGCCAACATATAAAATTTCAGTAAAAGATTTTGTTGATCTCAGAGATGTATTCGATAATCGGTTTACGTTCAGAAATCAAAAATATTTTTACTTTCCTAAGGCTTACAATAATTTAGCATTTTTGCATTGCTACTCTACAGGGTCCGGCACTCGAACTGTAACCAACTTTAGATCGCTCGCGCATCAGCTGTCTGTTAATTGGCTAAATAACAATCCAGAGTATTGTTTACAAGCGCGCGTTTCTCTCGCATTTCGACGACCCGGAAAAGCACAGCCAGCGATTGTTCGTGAGCTCGAACACCTTAAAGTAAATACAGTTTTTGTTTATGGCACCATTACTCGTTACAATGATATTGGTAGCATCGCGAAACGTCATGGAGGCGATTATCAAAAGACTGCAACATCACGTCAAATGGTTTAAAAAGTGAAGAAGCGACGTGAGCGAAATCGCCGACGAAGTGCCAATTAAATGGCAAAAGAACTGAACATATATGACCGTAGCATCCGCCGCATACTGAAAAATGATCTCGAAGTAAAGCCTTACAAGATCCCAAGGGCGTATAATCTCACTCCAAAGCAGCAACAAGTAAGACTTGAGAGAGCGAAGGAGTTGCTTCGCTTGGCCGAAAGTGATCAATTTCCGAACATTGTGTTTTCTAACGAGAAAATTTTTCAAATTGAGCAATTCATAAACTCCCAAAACGATAGGGTCTAGTTGACCGACCGATACGAGAATTTGAGCCATCGATTGTCCCCAGGAGGCAGAACCCGCCACAGGTAATGGTTTGGGTCGCTGTAATCGCAGATGGGCGCTCCCCAATCGTTTTCATCGAACCTGGCGAACGACCCAAACTAAATTTATTGCCTTTTTAATTGGTTACACTTCGAGTGTCGGATCCTGTGAGGATTTCAAAGAAGCTTTTCTACAATAATTAAGTTCATTCAAAATTCGAACTCCACTCAAATTTGTATTCCACTTGCGGTTGCTAAAACAGCATTTCAACTCTTCATACCAACTGGCAAGTAGGAAAATGACTGTTTGGGGTTTTTAATGATACGCATGAATAAAGTGACGGACTAAAATAGAGCTCTTTAAAGCCGTGGAGCTGAGTTTTGGAGAAAACTGAGGTTTCCAAAGTTACTTGAATTTTAATAGACAGAGAATGCACAGGATACATGTGATTGACTACACACAGGCTAGTCAATACAATGCAAAGTCCAAGGCAACCAAAGCGGTTGCAACAAAATCACGATGCGTCTCTAATTTCCTACCAGTCCAATGGTTGGCAAACAAACATTTGAACGCAAACGCCAACACAAGTATACCGACCTTTTAGCGTTGTGCAAATACATATCGGCGACTGCTTTTCTTCTAAAAAAGTAAGTGCGAATGTTTGAGCACGCGTGTGTGGCAAATATATGGCTGGCAAGGAAAGAGTAAGTTGGCATACGGAGCACGCACGCGCACCGCAAAGATGCAGCTAGTCACAAACACACAAATGCGCGGTGCGGATGAGAATTCTTATTTCTATTTGAATTTATTACTTTTCTTCAGACTTATTTTAATTTCGTGTACGAGTGTGTATGACGCCGGACTAAAGATGCACAAACACACATATGAAGTAAGTATGCATGTATGTGGCGACGCATGATACTAGGGATCAATATCGGCCGACTGTACTCGTAAATGGCCACACACACACTTTTACTGCACGGCGTTGCTCATGTATATGCAATGCCATAAACAAATAAAAACCTAATATTGTGAAAGGGAGACAATTGCGGCTAATAATAAATTTAATATTGAAAATACCACCAAAGATGTGCGACCGACCACAACTGGCTCGCTGCCTTGCTACCCTGCCGTTTTGCTGCGACTAGAGCAAACACCAACTTGATGAAAATCTGCCAATGATACAATCTGGCGGCGATGCGATTTAGAACGACGTTGAAGTTTGATGTGATCGTGAATTCTGTGATGATGGAATGATGATGTTCAAGTGAAGATTTCCTCCAAGTAGCAAAGAGTTTAATCGTTTTATACTTATACGAGATCAGTGTGGTATGTCTGTCTGTATCGGCATATCTAGCTTTTCTTGGTACTTTTAAACAGATGTGGCTTTCATTAAAACCACCAACTACTTTACATAACTTCTTGCGGTTCGACGTCGCTTTTGTTTGTATTTGTATGACGGCTATTTTGCTTGTCTGTCCTAAGAGGTGCCGGTGGCTTCCCTTGCGGGGTTCTTTCACTTTTCAGCGTTGGTGGCATTTTTATTCGCTCTTCAGTGACTGCTACTCCTCTCATTTTACATTTGTCTTTTATGTTATTTGTTGTAGCATCATTTATTGTTATTGTCATCATTAGCGTAATCAAAACACGCAGGCCACCACGCAGGCAAGCCCATTCATACCATTATCTGGCGGTTTCGAGGAGAACATCGAGGTAGGCAATAAAAATACAAACTTTTAAATTACAACTAAGCACTAATCTTAGACAATAAGACATTGAGTCAAATTTAATATGCACCGTTTTTCGACAATTTTATGTTCTGTTTTTGTTTTCGTTGTCATAGTTTTTTGGTTTCTGACCTTTGTAGTTGTGACCTTTGACGCAGACACATACTCCGTTAACTAGATTTCTTCAGTGCAACTCCGTTGGCCAAGACCGCGTTTAGCTTACTTCCTCTATATATGTATATACATTTATATTTAAGGGCATATGTATGTTTTACCAGATAGGTTTATACTTATATACATATGTACGAGTATGTATGTGAGTGATCGCACAGAGAAAGGGAAAAGGTTTTCCGAAGGCTAATAAAAAATTAATTATCGTTATGAGATGCGTGTTTTGATTTGGGTTTTCTAAAACTAATTTGACGGTTGAAAAAATTGAACTTCGTTTATTTAGATACATACCTAAGTAAAATGTGGGAAAGTGATATATTTTGGAATTAAAAGCAAAATTATTTATTGAAAAATTAAAATCTGACCAGTGCACTTTGATTAAATATTTATTTTTAGTAAACACAATTAACACACCTCAATGGTTCACAGCTACTTTGTATTTTTAGTACTTGGCATGCTTTTAACCCGGGATTAGTAAGATTGGGCCAAAATGATCTGTGCTATTTTCAAATATTTTAGAGTATTAGTACGAATAATACACACAATATTATACATAAAATATACAGACATTTTATACGATTTATAACACTTTACAGTTGCCCTCATTTTCCAGCAGGATAACTAAAATCACCGAAATATACATTTTTGGAATTAAAAACAACTTATTCTTAGAAGCTTTCTTTTTCTTTTTTTACTTGGTTAAAGGTCGACACTGATCCACATATCAGTAAGGAGTCTCACACGGTAGCTTGGAAAATGCCATTTAAATCGTATACACGTTGATTTTAGGAAGCGAAGTCTGTGCCTTGTAAGAGTAGCAGAGTTGCACAGTAACACATGTGACACATCCCACACTGCACAAAATGAATTCTTTATTGCTCTTCAATGATTACAAAAGGCCTATTACTACTCTAACACCCAACCTAGTAAATTAAGGTGTGTTTTTACTTATATAAAGGGTTTTCCAATAACAGGTGTTATTGGTGAATGGATTGCGCTATCGAGAGATGACTAAGGATTTTTTATGGCCGGAATTGGATGGTATTGATCTGGACAACGTTTATTTTCAACAAGACGGCGCTATGAGCCACAGAAGCAACGAAACCATTGATCTTTTATGGGAAAAGTTTCCGGACTGTGTTATGTCTCGAAGAGGTGATCACAATTGGCCACCGAGATCTTGTGATTTAACACCTTGTGACTTTTTCTTTGGGGCCACGTGAAAGAGGAGGTCTACGCAAACAGCCCAGGGTCGACTCAAGACCTCAAAGATGGAATTCGTGAGGGCATAGGGCAGCCACTTTGCAATTCGGTTATTGAAATTTTCATGAAAAGGATAATGTCGTGTAAGCGTGGTCGTGGTGGTAATTTGCCTGATGTTATTTTCCACTATTAATGGCGTACCTTCCTCTTTACAATGAAATAAACATCCGATCATTTATATTAAAAAATATCATTTTTCTTTGAATATCAAAATAACACCTATGTTTGGAAAACCCTATATACAGTAGGTTCTGTTTTTATGCGGCTTTTTTTTATGCGGTTTTGAAACAGTGCGGTTTTTTTTTAAATTACAAAATGCATGTCGACCTATCGGGAATTGTACATATAAACAAGATTCTAAACCAGCTAAGCAAAAACTCATCACAGATTACATCAGAAATGCTAACCCTACAAGTATGGAACCGCCTGCATAACTATCTAGATCAGACGTGTACATTTCCTCAAGTGACGAAAGTGATTTTACGCCAAATCCTAAACGAACGCGCAACATGTGGGTATTGTCTGATTCTATTTTTCGATTCTGACGTTTCTTAATATAATTTTCAAAAACACAATATTTTGTTTATGCGATTTTATTTAATTATTTCAGATTCATGCGGCCTATGGAACGTATCTATAGTTATAATATGGGACTAGTGCCCTTTTTTATGCGATTTTATTACATTATTTCAGATTTATGCGGTTTTAGCACTTTTGAAACGTATCTATAGTTTTACTATAGAACTAGTAGCTTTTTTTATGCTGTTTCTTGCGGAACGTATCTACCGCATAAAAACAGAACCTACTGTATATAATTGGCGCTTGCATTCTTTTTTGGGTGTTTGACCGATGGAGGAGTTTTAAGCCGACTCCGAATGGCAGACTATGAGGAGTTTTTTCATGGCAGAAATCCACTCATAGGTTTGCCATTGCCTGCCGAGAGGCGACCGCTATTAGAAAACACTTTTCCTATTATTTGATGTTCCTGCACGGAGATTCGAACCTACGCACTGACTACCATTCACGCACCAACCCATTCGGCTACGGCGGCCGCCTAAATACGATAGTTTCATAAGGTAGTCGCATGGCATGCCGAGAAAGCTTCCTCCACCTTTAAACACTGGCTGCCAAGGCGAGGTTATAAGCCACATTATTACCCATGCATCCATTACCCATGTAACATAGTTAGAGGCAGTCCCACATAGGTTGTCATACTGTCTCAGGCATAGTTCTATGACGTATATCAGATTTAACCTTCGGAAGACGCATTGGGGTCATGAGTAACCCCACAAAATATTTGTTTATTTCTAAGATCTGGAAATATACCACTAGCTGTATTTTAGCAATGCAGTAAGTCCTCAGTAGTTGGTGTGCACCGAATTTATGCAGATCTAAAAAAGTGATGGGGTGAAATTTACCCTAGTGTGTAGTTCGCGTACTTTTTTTTACATTTTCAGTCAACGTCAAAAGAAAGTGGATATATTTTGCTTTCGATATATTTTTTTTTCTTTACAACGCAAATCCTATTTCTGATAAAAATTTTCTTTATGTAATAAAATCAAACGTGTTATTATATAATATAATCTGATCTGAAATTAAATTAAGAAATTCATTGCAAATTTATTTTATCTAAATATGTACTAACAAAAAAAGGTGTAGATAAAAACTTTAATTCTGATTGTGGAAAAAAGTTTATGAACTGGATTGAAATTTGTCCTAGTGTATCGTTTAGGTAAAAAAAAATGATGTGTCTACCGATGAAACAAAGTTGTCTAGTAAATAGAAGCCTCCCATATCATTGCTCGAATACCTTAGGCGATGAAATTAAATCTCGGAAGAAATTGTCAAACAGTGTTAATGGGCATCCGTTTCTCTGAAGGTGGATACTCGTACACTAAAACCTGTCTTAGTTGGATACTTGCGGTGCAGCATTTTTTGGCCAACTTAGGCATTTTAAATAAAAGCATTTTTGCATACTTCATTGCCTTTCTTTAAATGTATGTACAATTTTCAATTCATTATTAATAAAAATACATAAAAACCTTTAGTAAAATATGTGCCTAGTTCAAATTGTTAATTATATTGGGTATGGGAAGTCTACGTCCTTTCTTAGCCAAGTTACGAATTATTTAAACAATTAAGTAATACCTGATATTATGTGAAGTGCCATTGGAAGCTACAATAAGGGCTCATCGCATTGATCTGAACAGATGGTAATGCGAAGGTGCAATGTCTGGGGAATACGGCGGGTGGGGAAAGATTCTCAATTCAGTCTCTCTAAATATTTCTGGACCGATTAAGCAACGTGTGTCCTGGCGTTGTCATGCAGCAAAATCAGTTTGCTATGTCTACCGTCCCATTCCAGCCGCTTTTCTTTGAGAGCTCGATTCAAACGCATTAGCTGCAGTTGGTAACGATCGCCAGCGATGATTTCAGATGGTCTAAGGAGTTCATAACAGATGACACCCTTCTGATCCCACCAAATACACAACATAGAAGCATGAATATTTTTTTTCGCTGTCGATGGACCTAGTTCACCTGGCAGGCTCCAAAATTTTCGACGCTTAGCGTTATTACAATAGATCCATTTTTTATCGCCAGTAACGTCACACGTCACCAAACGTCTCTCGATATCCCTTTCCTTCATTTGATGTGGCACCCAGTTACCTGCTTTCTGGACCATCCATCCAACATCCAGCTCTTTACACATAGCATCAAGGGTTCGACATGCGTCTTCATCCAATAATGAGTATCTTCGAATTTTTTCGGTGTCCTTCGCGATCTTTATCGCTCACGTCGAAATTGCACCTTTGGAAGCGTCGAAACCACTATTTACAAGTTGTATTTGATGGAACGTGATTACCGTAAATATTGATCAATATACGACATGTTTCAGCTGCACTTTTCTTTAAAAGGTAATAATGAAGCATGACTTCCCGCAAATGCTGTTTTTGCTGAGATGAATGTAGACATTTTTGACGTCAGATAAAAAAGGATCTTTACGCTTCAAACGAATGTCAACTATTGCTACAAGCCTTTAAACTGTTAGGCCATTCAGCTATTCCAGCACGTGCGGTTTCCATGGATATTAACGGCGCTGCTCGAACCAAAGATTGTTTGATACTCTCGATATTTCTATGAGGGCTTCGACAGGCCATGTTCTCTAATTCTGACCACAAACTGTAGTCCAATGGATTTAGATCTGGACTCCCAGACGACCAATTTCAGCGGCTATGAAACCAGGAATATTGTTTTTTGGCCTCTGCTGGGTGGTTTTTGACTTATGGGCTGGAGCGGAATCTTTTACTCCTGGTACATTTTTGCCCCGGTCTTAACCCCTGTTTCGCAGAAATGAAGAGATGTAACGCCTTTTCAAGATACTCTTCACCAAATCATTACGGAAGCTGGATGGTGGCCACGTTGAACAAAGTTCCAAAAAAAAGGATCCGCTACCGAATATAAGAACTGGAAGGGCATTACGTTGTATCTCAAAGTCCTACGTAAAATTATCTTTAACCGTATCAGTACAAAAATCGGGCATACATTGTGCAGACAGCAGGCTGGTTTTAGGCCGCGCAAAGCATGTTTAGATCACATATCAAACCTTAGAATCATTGCTAAGTAAGTAAACAAACTGCAAGAACCTCTTCACTCTGTCTTCATCGACTTTGAGAAAGCGCTCGTACTTGATGATGTGCTAAATAATGCCCTTGATACCAGCCCTGGAAGAGGAAGCCTCTAGAATCCTGAAATTCCTCGACTACGCTGACGATATTGCCCTCTTTCATAGCATAGCGGACACAAACAGAAGAAACTTGATTACCTCAGCTTCCAGGCAAAGCGCGACGATTTACGTATAAATGACAGACAAACAATTTTACAGTAAATGGTGAGCAAATCGAAAGCGTTGACAAATTTACCTACCTAGGACGCCAAATTATGCTATTGCCACAGAGGACGCCCTAAACAATTATGGCGACGAAAACTTATCGTGGTTCCAGATCAAGGCAAACGAGAATAATCGACAATATTGACAATATTGGCACTATGCGCCTCTAATCGGCGCGCCTCTATATGACCACGGTGTCTTAAAATGGCGGAATATGAAGATCGCTAGTTCAATTCACATTTTTACAAAAAAATTTTCAGCATGATTTTCAAACTACTTATATTCATTAACATTGGCCCGTGTGCAGATATGTAACTATGACATAAATTGGTTATAAGGCTGCTGATGCGTGCCATTCGGGTCAGGCCATAAATCTTTTGTGTTCAATTTATCCAGTAAAAAGCGATCTCTGTTATCTAGTTATTAAATCGGTGACCACAGCTACTTGCTAATCATTTTTGCTCCGACCTAATCGCGACCCAAATGCTGGAACATCGCAACATAAATTTAATTTGCAACGTGCAAAAACCCGCAATATCGTTGAAAGAGTGAAATTGAAAATTCAAATTATTAACATGCTGCCATGACTGCATTTTCCGAAGAAGTAATCGTTGATGAACCTGCTGAAAATAATAGCCGTTTCCAAACTGCAGCAGGGACTAGATTTCTAGTATTTTCTACAGTTTTTTTTTTTTTTTTGATTAATTTCGCGTAACACAACATCAAAATTTTACACTTTTTTTGATATATAATATGATAGTACAAGTTTGAACTGGATCAACTGGATCGTCACATTTCCTTTTAAAAAAATTTCGACCATTCATAGAAGAAACTGCATAACACAAACATAATTTCTCTTCGCCTTTGTGGATCAAAAGCGTTCAATGTTTCTTAAATCACATACTTTCATTTCACACAAAAATGCAACTCTTTCTTTATGAAAGTCTTCACCCTGGGGATATTGCACAAGATATACAAAACAGCAAATTCAATTACTCAGTGGCCACAAAGTGGGAGTGAGAAATCAAAAAAAAAAAAAAATTATTAGAAAAAAACGTTGTATGTAATGTTGACCAATGCAAATTTTTATATATTATACTTATATAGTAGTAACAAAAGTAAAAACAAAAAGCAATCACTATCAAATATGCTACACATAATTATAGAGGGCACGGTCCACTCACTCAAATAGCACATATACACACGCGATGGATAGACGCAAGGTTTGAAGTACCAATTTTCAATGAGAAAGCCAGGCAATCCGCTCGGTTCGTCCGTCAGCATAACAAAACCAAAGACCGACCGCTTGTGCGATTTGAAAGTGTGTCTGCAGCTAGTGCGCATGCGCAGAAGGCGAAATGGGCGTACGGGGCAGACAATTTGCCACAATTTGGCATGTACACAAGTGAGTATGTGTGAACATATGTATATGCATATGGCATGTAAATGCAAGTGTGTATGTGTTTTGTATAAACGGTGCAAATGTCACTCTCCTATGAAGCAAAATATTATATTTAAGTTCGAGTGTGGATACATCTCGAAAATCAGTGCAGCGACTATGTCTATAAGTTTGTCGCTGAGTCGCAGTTTGCTGGTTCATACTAACATTTCGTTATATACATATTTACAACAACTACAAGTAAATTTGCGCTCATTTAAATGAAAGTTTGAAGAAACTACATATATGGAGTCATTTTTGTAATGTTTTTTTCAGCATTTTATCCAACATCCAGCAGTTTTCAATGCGTTCACCTAAGCAGCAGCAGCAGCGAATGTATGACTTGCAAACGGTCGGACGGACGGTATGTATGATTTCTTTTTCAAGTTCCATTTTTGTTTCACCTTTTCACAATTCAATTTGATAGACAGATTTTGTAACACTGTGGTAGGCTTTTCACCAGCGTCAGTGGCAGCACTCCAAGCGATCATCGTTGTCGTTGCCGTTAGCTTCATCATTATTATTAGCATAATCGACAGACTCGAACAGCAACACTATCTCTTGCAATAAAAGATCTTTAAAGAAACTGATGATGATCATCAGCCACATAAGATATCTCTAAGTATGAAGGTGGCGTAACTCAAAAGCAGTCAGTTAGTCAGTCACGGTTGCTAGTAGCTCAAATAACTCACTCTTTTCGTCCAACTTAGTTAGTCGATAGGTTTTCTCCACCGTTGGTTTTCGTCACCAACAGCACCAGCCATCGCTATCACCACAGCCATGGCCGCTGGTAGTAGTGGCAGCAGCAGCAACGCCGACGGCTGTTCCAACTTCACCAACGATGTTTTCTTCTTCTTTTTCGTTGTCTTGTTAGTGGTACTTTCTAAATTGTTTGCGTGAAATTTTATTTCACTACTACATTAGTACAATGAATATATGTGAATTTTGAACTTTTCTCGCCACCTTTTGCTGACACCTTAAATTTGTAATCAAGATGATTAAGTAATAAAGGAGTGGCTAATGTAGGAGAAATTCTATTTTCAATTGGCGTTCTTTACTCTAATACCTTAGAGCACCCATAAATTCTGATAGAGATCAAGTGGATTGCTGGATTGAATGGTATTAGTTGAAGGGTAGACTATAAATTTCATTTCTTTCTGGTAAGTATTTTAGGGTTAAAGTTGTTATAGCTTTATAACAAATGTAGTCTGGTACCCTAAGTCAGTGGTATAGTGTATACATACGTCTTTCCTTGTCATCATTGTGATATTTCCTTACAAATGGCCAATGGATTTTATCAGAAGCACACGACTACGCCGGCTGCGCGATATTTTTTCACCTAGAAATCAATAGATGCAAGGAGTATAGATAGGAGCAATGCTAAAATCTTATTATTTGGATCTAAACTGTAGATGAATAACTCATCTACGAAAATTCAAGAGTTGGGGGAGATTGTTAAGCTTCGAAGCATTTGTAGAATCAGGTCAGTCCATAAGTTCGTGCGTATTTTACTCATAATTTCACTTTTGTACGATTTTTGCATACAAAAAATTATTCGCGGAATATAACGGAACTATTTATATTTTCTTTGATATATTGTGCATTCAATAAGTGATTTTAATCGAGGAAAGAAGCACGTGTTGTTAAAAAATAAAATGGAATTTTCGAACGCGTATAAGAGGCATATTTTGAATTTTTTTTATAAAAGTGGTAAAAGTGCAACAATTGTTGCTGCAGAAGTAAACACTGTTCACGGAGAGAATACCGTGAGTGTAAGGACTGCGCAAAAGTGGTTTTCAAAATTCTGAAGTGGTAACTGCGACGTGGAGGATGCCCCGCGCGTTGGTCGCCCTGAAGTCTTTAACTCCGACGCTTTGCGCGAACTCGTGGAAGCTGAGCCAAATTTGACAGTCGATATGATAGCTCAGAGGTTAAATTCATCGCATGGAACAGTTCACAGGCACCTAGTTGAGTTGGGAAAGGTTTCAAAGCTGGGAAAATGGGTTCCGCATAGACTTTCCGTCGCCAACCTTCAGCAGAGAGTGAATGTGTGTTCTCAGCTGCTGCAACGGCTTGAAAATGAAAGTTTTTTGAACCGTATCGTTACTGGTGATGAAAAATGGGTCCTTTACAATAGTCCTGTTCGCAAACGCCAAAGGTGAGATAAAGAGGAAACACCACAACCGACCCCTAGAGATGGACTTCACCCCAAGAAAATTCCCGTGTCTAATTGGGATATGGTCGGTATTGTTTATTATGAACTTCTGGAACCAAACCAGACGATAACTGCTGATTATTATTCCCATCAGCTATCAAATGAATGAGGCACTTAACAAAAATCGATCGTCGTTAGCGTCGACGCAAAGTTTTGTTTCACCACGGCAACGCAAGACCTCATACCGCAAGGCAAACATTAGGCAAGCTGAACGAGCTCGGATGGGAGCTAGTGCCGCACCCACAATACTCTCCGGATATTGCACCTTGTGATGATCACCTTTCTCCTCAAAAGAAGCTATAAAAAGGGATATCGCAGCGTATTTTGGCTCCACGGACAAACATTTTTTGAGCAGGGAATTGAAAATTTGCCCTTACGTTGGGAAGACATTGTAAATAATGAAGTAAAATATATTATTGATTAATACATACTTTAAACATCTATTTTATTAATCTTAAAACCACATTTAAAAAACGCACGAACTTATGGACTGACCTGATACTGTTACCATTCATAGAGCGGTTAGAAATTATAGTCACTCTCGCTTTTGGGTTCCACGTCGAGTACCAAAGAAAAAAACTGAGCGAAAACCGAGAGGTTTGGGTGAGATTAATTTAATTTAGCTCTTTGAAGCAGTTTAATTTGTGACCACTAAAGAAAATTGTTATGTTCAGCCAAGATTTTATCATTTCGATACCTACACATTCTTAAAACATTCCGATCTCTTGGGTGTTTCATGCACTAAGCTAACTCGACTAGTAGTTGCGATTTTACCATGTTCAACCTTTCGGTTGGCTATCCTGAGAAATTAATTATACATGGCAAGCCCACGAACGATTCAGGCCTGGATCAAATATTATCGGACACATTTCACACACACGCACGAATAGGGCCAGATAAAGTCTTCAAGGAGTCGGAAAACCCAGCCGATACCAAAAATGATACCATTGATTTCTCTTTTTTAGCGAAAAAGTGAAAAAGTGATGATGGTCACCTTTTCATTAGAAGTGAAAAATCGTTTGAAGAAATTGCCACAAAAAGTTTCATAAGAGTTCAAAACAAAAAAAGATAACTCCACCCAATAAATGAAAATGCAAATTAAAAATACATTTTTTTGGAGTTTCTTCCTTTAATTACACTATTATTTCAATACAAATAATTGTATAAAATTGCAATAAAAATGCAAATTTACGAATTTTGAAGTGACAGGCTGTACAAAAATAAAAAAACAATGCCACAAGCAAACCGTTCATCGCACCGACAAAATTTGTGGCAGATGACAAAAGCACCTGGTAACTGTTTTGTTAATCCAACAACGTTTTGAGGGAAAAAATTATAAAAACTTTTATGAAGCTTTGCAAATCCAAAAGCCAGAAAAAAGCGCCGATTACATGCAACAGTACAATAATAACAATATGTAGCATAAAATGACTGCAATAAGCAGAAAAAAGCAAAATTAAAGCGATTATACATACATATTTTTGTATTCACGTGTTTTTTCTCTTAGATTGAACTGCTTGTTTTTTATATTTATAATTAGGGCGGCTCACAAGCGAACCGCACCGACAGATAATTTGAGCAACGGCGTTTGTATGCAAACAGCAACAGCAGGAGTGACAACAACACAAATTTGGACGCATAAATTTAGCAACAAAATAACAAAAACGCAAAAATAACGATGCAGCGAAGCAAACGAAATGGTGAAGAAAGTTGACTTCTTTTCGAAGTTTGCTACGATTTCGAGATGTTACCATTGTTAGTGTAATTGTTGCTACATCATTTATATTGCCTTAAACAACGCTGGCGTTGCATTATATAAAATAGCCGCATGGCAGCAGTAAGAAATGAGAGTACAATAACAGCAAAACAGAGTTTTACTACCAATAACATAAATGGCCAAAGAAAATGGGAAAACGTGAAACTCGAAAATATGCCAAAGTTCGATTCCAAAAAAGTGAAACATAAAAAGTAAGTCCAATATGACGTACGAACGCACACAATCACTTTGAGAGCAGTAGTTAAAACAACAAAGGCGATAATGGCATAATGGTAAAAAGCAGCACAAACGAAAATGTTGTTACTGTTGCTCCAACTCGCCTCGTTTCACCATACGCTCTACCACTCGGCTCCAACCGTCTTTGACTCTGGATTCAGTCAGGCATCTCTCTTTTTTCACAGCTGCTCGCGTTTGCTTAACTAGTTGGAGTTGTTAGTATTTTTGCAATTCTGTTACATAATCGAATGTCAGCCAACTCCTGCATAAGCAACAATAGTTGCTCAACTGCTTGGTTTAGCGAGGCTTGGCGTTGGTGTTGTTGGCGCTTTGTTGTTTTCATCTTACTTCTTTAATTCTCACTTTACAGTGCTTTTTGTGGTATTTTTCATTTACTGTAATTTTGTCTTTTCTGTTTTCTGCTTGATTTGTAAACATTTTCGAAATGTTACTCCGTCTGCGTATGTTGCTGAATTCGTTGACTGCTCGCCTCGCTTCGTCAATTATTCAGTCGTGGTAGTAAATGTTTGGAAAATGTTGCCAAATTGTGTAAAACGACATCAATAGCTTTGTTTTGGTTTTGTAAAAGCTGACGAAGGGTTCTTGAGACTTATCAGTTTTGTTGATGTGCGAATGTTGCGCTGGCATTAGCATCTCGCGAATACCCATGATTTCATTCGTCTGCAAATTGTAACCGGCTAATGAATATTGATATGCACATGCTGTGCTCTAATAGCATTGTACTGCTTTCCAAACTTCACTCTAAAAAATGTGTGTAGTATAGCGTTAAGACATTTTTTTCTGATCTCTAATACAGAATAGGTACACGAATTTCATTCATGATTTTTAACTCTGCATTATTTATAACCTTCCCGTATAAAACAGCCGTGGTAGCCGAGTGGGTACATGTAGTCTGTCTAATAAAGGGTTTTTCAATAAGGGCGGGTAGATGTTGAAATGGAATAAAATGGAGTTTGCTGTGTGGCACGTAGCGCCGTCCTGCTGGAACCACATGTCGTCTAGGTCCATATGGTTCAATATGGGCCATAAGAAATTGGAAGGGCCACCACGTCTACCGAAAAATGGGCGCAATGCGCACAACGTTTGCGTTAATGAACACTCATTTTGATAATAAAGTTTTATCATTTGAACATGCTGTTCAATCGTGTAACTTGCCATGATGATTTGGCATAAACAACTGAATAACAATCAAAAGATTTGACAGATGTCACCAAAACAAAATGGCTGCCACAGGGCGCCAAAATCGACCCGCGCCAATTGAAAAACCCTTTAGAAGCGTGGCGGTCAAAATTCAGACTTAGAGTTCTGTTAAAAAAATTGAAATGATGATGTTAGCTTAGTGAGAAATTAAGAAAGCGTATATTGTAATTACGAGGGCTTTCAATAAGTACCCGTTACAAATGAAAACATTTTTTCAAAAAAGAATTTTTTTTTTCAACATAGTTCCCTTTTTGAAAGATACACTTCTCCCAACGCTCCGGCCAATTTTTTTACCCCTCCAAAAAAGTAGGATTTACCGAACTCTCCAAAATACGTCTCTGTCTCGACGATAATTTCCTCAATTGAACTAAATTTTTGCCCTGTGAGTCATTTCTTCATGTTAGGAACAGGAAAAAGATGCAGAGAGCCAGATCGGATGAGTACGGGGGGAGCGGCATCAACTCATAATGCAATTAATGCAGTTTGGCGACGACTACTCCGGATGAATGTGCTGGTGCGTTATCGTGGTGAAACAGCACCTTCTTTTTTACCAAACGCGGCGGTGTCTTCTTCAATTTTATGTGAAAGCGATCCAATAACTTATTGTAGTATTGTCCAGTGATCGAACTTCCTTTTTCTAAAAAATCCATGGGAATTACGCCGTTCGACCTTTCTTTGAAGCAGATTAATCGGGAGAAATTCCTTGTTTTGATTGTTGCTTACTTTCTGGTGTGTCCAGCTTTCATCAACGGGGTCAACTCGACACAAAAATTCCTTCGGATCTCGCTTAAATTGCTCCAAACAGTGCTCGAAGTTAACAGCCGCACCCGCTTGTTGTTGCTTAGGAGCAATCGCGGAACCCATCGGGCCGACAATTTTCTCATCGCCAAATTATCATGTAAAATATTAATTGCCGTTCCGGTCGACACACCTATGGACCCTGTTACTTCGCGCACTTTCGTTTGTCGATCGAATTACCGAACGATACTGCTCTTTCTTAGCGAAAATCACGAAACATGTCTTACTCAAATAGCTGCCAAATCCAAACTAACCTGTCAATCAGTCTGAAATTTTTTTTGCTGTCATTTGATAGATAGCAGAACACGATGCTAATACCAACTTCCCTCAGAAGCGCCCTCTGTCATCAAATACAGGTACTTATTGAACCGCCCTCGTAAAAAAATGAGTTCCACGCAGAAAGAACGATTTGAAGTAATATTCCTGTGTACACACTCGAAAGATCGAAAAATGTCACGTACATCCGCAGCAAAATATTTGAAAAAAGCGAACACCTTCAACGGTGAAACGGACCAGACCCAAAACAAAGTTCTCTCCAAAGCAGGATCAGAAGATCATTGATTTGTTTGTGGCAAAACCGAACTTATACAGGGTCCAGCACTCGAAGTGTAACCAATTAAAAAGACCATAAATTTAGTTTTAAGAATTACTTTTATTCAACTCAAAGTAAAAAATGTGTGAAAATAATACAAAATTAAGAATGAATTCACTTTTGCTCGATATGACAACCGTTTGCCTTGACTATGGCTTTCAGATGCTCCAGAAATGAATCGCAAGCTGCCCGAATGTGACTTGAGGTAATTTGGTCCACTTGCAGACAAGGAATTTTTTGAGCGCCTCTAGACTGGTGAATTTTTTAGTTCGGAAATTGCTCTCCAAACTGACTCAAAGGGAATAATCCATCGGATTCGCGTCTGGTGAATTTGAGAGCCATTGTGTGGACGTTATGAAGTTCGGAACGTTGTTTTTAAGCAATTCTTGGTTCACTCGTGCTTTAAGAGGCGGTGCCGAGTCCTGTTCAATCGTTTCATGGTCTACCACCGAAATGTTTGCATGTCGACGGCTTCAAAGCAACCTCCAGAATACTTTTCCGATAATATTTCGCATTTACCTTGACGACAGGCTCCATGAAAACAATTGGCCCAATCATTACCTGTGGCGGTGCTCCCTCCTGGTGGCCAATGGATTACTCAAATTCTCGTATGAACGGTCGGTCAAATAAATCCTATCGTTTTGGAAGTTTAAGAATTTCTAAATTTGAAAAATTTTTTCGTCAGAAAATACAATGTTCGGAAATTGACCGCTTTGGGCCAAGCAAAGCAACTCCTTCGCTCTCTCAAGTCTGACTTATTGCTGCTTTGGTGAGAGATCATGCGTCTTTATGATCTTGTAAGGCTTGGCGTTGAGATAATTTTTCAGTATACGGCGGATGCTACGGTCAGATATTTTCAATTCATTCGCAATTTGATTGGTGCTTCATCGGGGATTTCCCTCAAGTCGCTTCGCACTTTTTGAACCATTTCACGTGACGTTGAAGTCTTTTGATCATCACCTCCATGATGGTTAGCGATGCTACCAGTATCATTGTAACTAGTAATGGTGCCATAAACAAAAACTGTATTTACTTTAAGGTGCTCGAGCTCACGAACAATCGCTGGTTGTGATTCTCCAGCCAAATGCAATGTAATCACACTATTACGTTTGAAATGCATTACTGATTTTCTTTTTTCGCGTTTACTCTCGGCAAAATGCTTCCGGGCGCTTATAAACAATACTCTGGACTGTCATTTAGTCAACTAACAGACAGCCGATGCGAGCGGTCTGAGGTTGGTTACATCTCGAATGCCGGTCGCTCTAGTTGCATGAAGCTGAAGCAGTTTTAGGGAACAAGACCTCAAATTCTGGAGTACATTGAAAAAACAGTGTCCGTACTGAAAACAGTCTTGGGTATGGATTAAGGCAAATTCAGAACGGAATTGGGCAAACGTAATATTCACAGATGAATCTTCTTTTTTGGCGAATAGTTGCATACCGCGGTCCTGGTGTTCTGCTCGACAACTTCAGTTAACTCTTAAGCATCCAGTTATGGTTCATTTTTGGAGTTGCTTCTCTAAAAAGGATATGACCGTTTATTTGTGTTTACCGCCAATTTGAATGCAGTTTTGATGAAGAAAATTGACAGAATAGTATTATTACCATCAGCTACGAAAATGTTTGGAATAACTAGCCAACTTTGGATTTTATAAGAAGACAACGATCCCTAGCATCGAAGCCGAAGGTGTCTAGAGTACAAACATCAAAATGGAGTCGAAATGTTGGATTCCCCTGATGCCAACCCTACTGAAAATGTTTGGTCTGTGGTTAAGGAAAAAAAACTCAAGTTAAGCAAAACTCGACTGATTTGGAGGTGATTACCTCCACAACTTGCGCAGAAATTAACACTAAGTATGACTTGAAGATGTGAAGCCATTACAGCTACTTTATATTTTGCATGCAATAAATAATATAAGTCAATACAATGTAATTTGTTAGATTGGAATTTCTGAAATGGTGACTGTGATAAAAATAATTAAATAAATTGAGCATACAAAAAAGTTTGAAACGTGCATCAAGGTTACGCAAGACTTTTATTAGTTCGAAGTTTTGATAAATATTACAAATTTTTACTTTTCCCGGGCGCAGTTAGCGGTTTAATCGTTATTTGGAACAGGTATATTCATGCGGCCGCCATAGCAGAATGGATTGGTGCCTGACTACCATTCGGAAGAGCGTAGGTTCCGCGGATGGATATTTTACACGTAAGAAGAGTCTAATCGAATAAAAGTTTCCGGTGGACAAATCATTGTATTTTCGGAATAATTGGGTACGCCATTCCATTATAGAAACGTAGGACGGCCAATTCTGAAGTTGCCCTACTATTTATTTGCCACAAATGTAAATAAATATAAGGGAAACCCCTCTCAGAAAATAATTAAAATCATTGTGTTCGGCCGTCATGTAAGTAATTTTTCGATGGCTTGCCATCTAAACCCTGTTTAGAACCGCGTTAATAAGGCTGGGTCCAATAGTGAGCTTGATTTATCAGAATTTCAAAGTTGTTCCACTCCGTTCTGTTCCCTGCTTTTGCTTTTACTTGCTGCCACATCAGGGTTTGGGTTGCCAACTTTTATTTCACTTTCGATGCTACAGCGCCATGAGCCCCTAGGTCTGCCTCAGCTCCACTGACCCTGGGGATTCCAGTCTAGTGTTTGCCTGCTGATCTCGATGCCTCCCTTGCGTAGAGTATAATCGAGCCACCTCCACTTGCGCTCTCTGATTGCTTGCTTCACATCGTAGATGGAAGTTGATTCGGTTTGGAAGTGGAATGTATTTCCCCTTTATTTTGCTGCATTACTCTTGCTGAAAACATGGTGACTCGCTTAGTCATTACAGACGATTATCTTTTCGAATTCTTTGCTTTATTTATGAGCTCTATTTTATCTTAGTACCTCGTAAGCATCTTAGTTGTTTTATAACAGATCGTAACGTCGGCATCTTTTTAATACACAATTTGCTTGATCTGTCGCTCGTAAATACAATTGCAAAAATTTGTGTGTAATGTTTTAGAATAATCAGTTGTTTTCTTTAAAACTATCTCAAAATAAGGTTTTAGTTGTTTGTTTACGGTTGTTTTACGCTGCTCGTGGTGTTTTTATTGTTATGGACCGGACTTGCACACCTCCATGAATTTTTTTCAACCATCCACCAACTATTGCTGCCCTGCCCTGTTACATAACTACCCTCCTTTACCAACCTACCGTCCGTCTCTCTACATTAATTTGCGACGCTGCTGTTAAAATTTTTGGTATGCTGCATCAACAAATGTGGGTCAACCAAACGTATATTTCGGTTTTATAAGTTCTTTGTTATGTGTTATGCTTTGGGCTGCACTTTAGGCTCTACAAAGCGCACACATGTATTTGTATGTATATATAAGTATATATATAATTGGAGCGTACACCCTGTTTCAGTGTTTGGGCGTCTTAATGTTGTTCCACAAATGGAGGGACCTACAGTTTCAAACCGACTCCGAACGGCAGATATTTTTATGAGGAGCTTTTTCATGGCAGAAATACACTCGGAGGTTTGTCATTGCCTGCCGAGGGGCGACCGCTATTAGAAAAATGTTTTTATTAATTTGGTTTCACCGAGATTCGAACCAACATTCTATCTGTGAATTCAGAATGGTAATCACGTATTTGTGTGTATGTATATATAATATATGTATTTGCCTGTATGCCGTTATACTTAAGTGTATTTTCGGCGGGTATATATGAGTATATATATGTATGAATATACGCCCATTGCTCTGTGAAAATCATATTTTAGGGATCAAAATAAGAAACTTTGCCGAAGAAACCATACCTCTAAAACGAATTCTGATGTCCCCCAATTCGGGTCGAACTTTTTAGTTTCTTTTCTCATGTATAGGCCAAAAATGGTGATATTTTGAAATGATTGTATGGGGAACCCCCCAGGCGAGTTCCAAGGGGTGTGCCACTGGCATGGGTGGATCGGCCGTCCAAAGTTAGTGGGGGTCGGTCATACATTTGGACTCGATTGGAGCACTCTAAATGGGTCAAAGTGGGATTTTTCGTTCGACCCAAATTGGGGGACATCAGAATTCGTTTTAGAGGTATGGTTCCTTCGGCAAAGTTTCTTATTTTGATCCCTAGAATACGATTTTCACTGAGCAATGAGCGATTTTTAAATCGACCCGCCCTAATACATATATATGTACATATATACACATATTCGTAGGTTAAAAAACATTAAAAAACAATTCAGGATTTTTCAACTTTCACTGTAATTTATGGTGTTTTGTTACATATGTATCTATTTAGGCTGTCTTCCAAAGGAAAACCACAGGTCACTTTATGGTCACCAGTAACCTATCGAAGACTTTATATATATAATTTGCAACTAAGCTTTAGAGCTTGACCTAATCTTGCCCATTTCAAATCTAATCCAATTCGCATAAAAAAATATATGTATGCATTTTAGGCAATTGGATTCGTGAGATTACTGTCAAAAGCACAACTTTCTAATAATTATGAGCCTACAGATTGTGCAAGCAATGTCTACTTCCAAGAAAGGGACTTGCAACATATTCGACATACTTCCCATTGCATTAACCATAAACACATTTTCGTATGTTTTATATGTAAATATGTAGGTATACTTTTTATGTAAACAATCGTGGGTATTATGTGATTACGTGCAGACCTCAATTTTACGCGCCTGCCACATGTACATATGAACGTATAGTAAAATCGATAAGTGCGGTTGAATCAAATACAAATATACAAATTTCTACTACTCATACTCCAAAAAATAACAAAATAACTGAACGAACTTTTTTCACCTACTCAACACAATTTGATTGCAAACTTTTCGAAACCGCAACAATGAAAAAAAGACATGCAAGAAAACGGCGAAGTAAAATAATAAAAAAATAAACAAACTTTCCACATGGCAAATCAAAAACAAAAAATTAAAAAAAAACGACTAAAATATTCATCGAAAAAAAGTAGTGAAAAAATAGAAAACGAAAAGTTATGTCATCGAGAGAGAGTGGCAGCGGGTGAAAATCCAACTACAAACCAACTCGTGAATGCATATGTACAACGATGCCAACAAATACATGTATGTTCATATGTGTTGCCAAACAAACCAGCAAAAATAGTCAGTCAAACCAAAAACCAAACCAAGCAGCTGCTGCAACTTCCAACAACACCAACAATGCGGGTAACTAGCTGCTGATGACAACAATAAAGTTCGAATGTTGTTACTATTGTTGCCGTTGCCGAGAAGTACAATGAAGTGGTTGAGGGGGGTCGGAGCACGATCTTAAGTGGGGCATATGGCGCTTAGCAAGCGGTTTTTGGCAGCAGTTGGCTACCTGCATGTGCGCGCGCTCATTACTTGAATGAGGTGACAGTGGTTGCTGCTGAGTCTGCTACTGCTGAACGATTGCAGTAATCAAACGGAGTAACAACATCAACAGCTACAACAATAAGTGAACGTAGCAAAAGGCAAAGAAGGGGGCAGAGATATGAATGAGTGCGACGAGCATTGAGAGCAGGGAGGGCACGTACGTGAGCGAGTGTGAAAACGGTATAAAAATTAATGATGAAAATAAAAATAAAATAAATTAAATGAAAACGAAAAAATCAGCGCTGAAAAAACGGTAGAAATCGAAAGTGAATGAATTACGGCGGCTAAAAATAAAACTTGGCTATGCAGTAGTGTACTAGTATGTATGTATATACAGACGTACCAGTATTCATATGTATGTATATGCGTACATCGGACCGGGAGAAAACTCGTTTCAAATCGTCTGATCACCGTCAACTAGCTTAGCAGCCTAAAAGAAAATTTTTTTTTTTGGTTTTTTGTGTTGTCTTGTCTTTCTGGGCTGACTAATATAGTGACGTTAAATGCTACTGGTGGATATCTACACAGTAGAAATATTAAATAGCCCAAAATAAATGAAATTAATAAGAAATATAAAAAAAATTATTTTCCGAAAAATGTAAGTACTTAAAGAAGCTATAGTATTTATAGAAGCACAAACCAATGAGAGCAAACTAAGCACACTAAAAAAAAATTATTAAAATATCAAAGTAAAGAAAGTTTCAGAAGCACACAAAAATAAAAAAGTTAATTAAAAAAATCCCAAAACCAAAACAATATAAAAAGCACCATAGAAAATTTTAAAATAAAAATTAGCTACTGCGAAGGCCGTTCAAAAACGGCTGCTGTGACAGAAACAATTGATTCTATACCTTAATCGAGAGATAGAAGCATCCTTAGGTTTCATATTAGTGGGACCAGTATACCTTTAATATTACATGAACATTCGTCAAGAGATTTGTTCTCATTAGATACCGCGTAATTTGACAATTGCCCATAAAAGTACTTCGAGTGGTGTAAAGAAATTTTGAAGAAATTCAGCCGCGGCAGTTCAAAGCACGTCTATAACAGTGTACCTGGCGCCTAATGTTGCATAAGAGCCGGAAACGAAACAGCAAAATACGGTATGGGTGCTCCAAGAGAGTTATTCGCGGACGAAGCACATGAAAGCAAATGGTCGCCTGTTTTTTCTGAAAATCTGGTCATGTCGCAAATGAACTAAAAACAGTTACATCTGAATGGTATACATGAATTTGTTTGCCGGAAGTTTTCGCAGAATTAAGGAATTCGAACACTCAAAAGATCGAATTAATGGGTGATCCGCCTTACAGCCTAGATTTTGCACCTAATGATTTCGTTTTGCTCCGAGCATCAAAAATAAAATACAAATTCAGCGTTTTTCAACGCCTGCAGAACGTATTCCAAGGAGAATACTTTCAAAAGCAATAATTTCATTTCATTTTCATTATTATTTTAATGTACTCTCATTATTGGGCGCACGATATAAAAGGCAACCTTTAACAAAATATCTAAAACTAAAGAACAGTAAAAATTAAGATACAATAAATAAGGTAGTTCCATATTGAGCACCTGGAAATTATGCAGATTATAGTATGTCATTTCAAGCTACCATCCCGAACTCTCAAAATATTTTGTTTTTTTCGTTTCATACGAAATGTAAAAAAAATATTTTGTTTTGAAAATTGAAAAAGAAATTGCAAAATTTAATTTCTACTCCAAAATAAAAAAAGCAGAAAACGCGGCTTATTTCTATATACATACATATATACCTCTATATGTAAATCACCGTATTCACACACGGAGACATCTGGAAGGGAGACACTGGAAATTCTCTTTTCATGTCTCATTCGCGGTCACAGGGACAAAATTGTTTTCGCCAACATTTTGGCGTTTACTACTTTAGCATCCTTTGGTTCGAATATATTCTACAACCCGCTAACATGTAAAGCGGAAAACGTTCGTCAACAGTTTCTTTCAATATTTCAATGAGGAATGCAAACTGGTTAAATAATAAATAATTTTTAATTTTTTTTTTTTTATTTATTTAAATATATTTATAAATTGTTGTACTTGAATAAAAAAAAATTAAATTAAAAATACTTCATACATACATAATTAACTTAAAATTAACTTGAGTATTTAGAAATGCGGGGAAAAATTAGAATTCAACATAAACATGTCCCATAACTATTTTAAATTATACCTACTTTACTAACAAAAACAATCGTGCATTTCCCAAGCAGCGTTCGGATGTTTGTCATCGTTGTTATCTTCCGTTTAATTGAAAACCAACACATAACTCAGAACTTTCTCCCACAAAAGAAGAAAACAAATGAAGCAACTGTTAAAAATTGCTTTAAGATTGGAAATATGAATAAGAAGAGCAAAGCGTGTCGCCAATACAGGAGACAAATTCCCTTCTCTCTTCCGCGGCCGTCCTTCACCCCCGAACAAAATGTTTCCCTTCCAAAAGTTTCCCTGTGTAAATGGGCACTATACTTGGCGCATACATCCTTTATTGGAAGTTTGGTACAGCTCCTACTCCAACTTGTGGTGTGTGGTAGATGGTCAGTTTTATGAGGAGCTTTTTAGAGCAGCTGTCGAGGAGCGCCCCATATAAAAAAACCTAGTTTTATTTCATTGTGGTGCTTCATGCCCACAGTGGGTTTCGAACCCATGCCCTACCGAATTGTAGTCACATTCAAAATACAAGGTAAGGGTCTTCCAGTTGCCAATAAATCTGCTGGATGAATGGACCTGAGAAATGGGCTGAACTCGACGTTTTTTCGTAATCGTTATAAATATACTGGCAACACCCACCTTGTTTCACTCAGGTTTATCATAAAATAAGCGATATAAATAAAATGTTCCTTATAATTAATCGCCTTTGCTTTGCAGGTATGTACACAGATTAATACCGCAAACGAGCGCGCCGGCACACAAAAATCAATGGTTACTCCGCAAATCAGTTCTAATCACTTTTTTTTCTCTTTTTTCTACTAAAAGACATTGGGCCTTTTAATTTTCTTTATGTAGATGTGTCGAACGATTTGCCACAACTTTGTGTTCCACATATCATAAACTTTGTGTTCCACATATCGGCAGTACAGCAACGCTTACGAATTGACTTCACACCAACAGAGGTGCGTTGGTTGCTCTCTTCCAATCAACCTCAAGTAGAGCCAACGCTCACCGTTGTCGTTGTGCATACCTAAAATCGAACATGCAAAGCTTTAGTGAATTCCATTTGCATTTTAGTGGAGTGGAGTACGAATATTCCGAAACTTTCAACTAATTTCATTTGTATCTACATTTAATGTTTTTGTTGTTGCCTGTACTTTTGATTTAAAAACATTGTTTTCTATCAAAATCCGTAATCATCGAAAACTCCATCGAAATTGTTTGTAAATATATCAAAAATGAACCAAAATCGTCGTTGAATCCGAGTTGAATATCTTCAAAACATCGATTTATTGCATTTTAACTGATTATTTGAGCTTACGAAAGGTCTGTGCACGTTTCATTCCACACAAGTTAACTGAGGAAGAAAAGACGAGAACTTCCTTTACAACATTGTAACTGGTGATGAAACGTGTGGTTTCCAACAGGAACCTGAAACTAAGCGTCAAAGTGCCGAATGGAAGGCCCCAGACCAGCCACCACCACAAAAAAATCGTGTTAGAAGTCAAAAATGAAGTCGATGCTCATATGTTTTTACGATTCCAATGGAATTGTCCACAAACAGTTCATGCCAACGGGCCAAACCGCCAATGCAATTTTCTATCCTGGCGTTTTGAAGCGTTTATTGCATCGCATTCATCGAATGCCCTCAATACCGCTATGGAGGAGGCTGGTGCTTATTGCATGAGAATGCATCATCTCATCGATCTACTCGTGTGACTAATTTTTTGACTAGAAATCGCATTTTAACCACCAATAACTCACCGTATTCGCCTGATATGGCTCCATGTGACTTCACCTATTCGGAAAATTGCATTTGGCCATGAAAGGAAAACGTTTTGCGTCCATAGAGGCCATCCAAAAGGCTTGTACCGACATCCTCAATGACATTCTGGTAAATAACCTGAAATACTCTTTCCAAAAGCTTTTAGATCGCGCAAAACAGTGTATCGAGGCTAGGGGGGACTATTTTGAATAAATAAACTCGAAGTTGTCAGAACAAAGCACCTGTCGTATCTATTTTATCTCAGTCTTTTTATTTTGGACTTCACCCCGTAGATATAACAACACAGTACACACCTTAAATGTGTGTCGAACACTACTATCAATTTAACTTTTTTCTCATAAAGGGACCTCGAGTTTTTAATTAAATTTACACCTTCTCCTGATCAAACAAGCATTCGTGTCATTATTACATAGTAAAGTCAAATATTTGCTATAATTTAGCGAGAGAATTGCCACTCAAAGTTGATATCATTAAATTAATGAAATTGTTTGCTTGCTCCTGGTAGTTGTGATATGCATTTTGAGAAAATTTTGCATTTATGGCGCAATAAAATGTGCGCATGCGCAGACAAATAACCAAACGTACAAGTCAGCGAACTAGTCAGCCAGTTTCATACCTCTTGCCATGTGTGTATTGCGCGCTCCACCAGCAATAATCATCAATTCAATGAAGGCAATAATCATAATCGACGACAGGCGGACGAACGGACAGACGGCCAGATGAAATGGTTAAAGTGAAAAATATAAAAAAATGTGTATGTATTCACTTTCATTTATCCAACAGATTGAGTAGATATATATTTCCACTTTTCTTTGGCAATTCGAGTGAGCAATTACTTTTCCTGCTTTCCTTTTTGCATTATGATAGGTGATGTATTCGCTGCGTGCAGCGCGTTGCTCGCTGCTCGCTTTTCAATATTCCGTTTTACATAGTATGTACAAGCATAAAATTTTCTGCATAGTTTTATGAAAGTTGCTAACGAAAGTTGCCACGTTGAACCAATAATACTATGATGACTGACGCTAATAATTTTCAGCTAAACGTTAGCGTGAATATATTAACTGAAAATTGATAAACATAGTGAGTAATCGGCAGTGAAAACATTCACTTGAATCAGAGATTTTTTTGCGTTTTTTATTTAGTAGCAAATAGCGTTCGATCAGCATCGCTCACATCCACTGCGTTTGACATCCAATCGTTGGTCAGAGACATCGCAGCAAAAGCATTTGGCGACGTAGTGTAACCAAAAGCAGAGGAATGCCCTCCTTGGCGGGGAATGCAACATTCAATACAGTAATATTATTTTTCTGCGTTGTTGGTGTTGTTGCTTCAGTTGCCGGTGAAATGGTGTAGCCGGCAATTTTTATGCTGCGCTGCTTTTGAGGAAACGTCTATCGCTTAACTCGTTGCGTTCGTTCAACGCATTCCATTACCATAAAATCGACACACACTCGCACATTCGCCACTTCTCTTCTCATGCCGGTAAACCTCCTGCTTTGTAGCTCTGTATATTTTTTCCTTGTGGTGTAAAATGATATTAAAATGTGTTGCATTCAGTGATTTGTTGGAATTCCGAATTTATTACGTTGCTTTGGGTGCTTTGGCATGTTGTGCTTTTCCTCTCAGAGGTGGCGAAGCTGATAGCTTGGATCATGTTACTCTTATATTTCTCACTTCGGCTTTTTATCTGTGTCAGTTACTGTTAGTTTTTTACGTCTTTGACGCTTTTTTCTTGTGTAATTTGTGTACTGAAAATGTTACGGAGAGATTTGAAATTGTAGTACAATTATTTTTAGTTTAACTGAGTGAAAAATGGCAAATGTCTTTTAAAAATCCTCCTAAACAAATTTTGCAGATTTATGAAAACACTAGTATGTACAGTAGGGCGGGTCGATTTAAAAATCGCTCATTGCTCTGTGAAAATCGTATTCTAGGGATCAAAATAAGAAACTTTGCCGAAGGATCCATACTATACCTCTAAAACGAATTCTGATGTCCCCCAATTTGGGTCGAACGAAAAATCCCACTTTGACCCATTTAGAGTGCTCCAATCGAGTCCAAATGTATGACCGACCCCTACTAACTTTGGACGGCCGATCCACCCATGCCAGTGGCACACCCCCTGGAACTCCCCTGGGGGGTTCCCCATACAATCATTTCAAAATATCACCATTTTTGGCCTTTACATCAGAAAAGAAACTAAAAAGTTCGACCCAAATTGGGGGACATCAGAATTCGTTTTAGAGGTATAGTATGGATCCTTCGGCAAAGTTTCTTATTTTGATCCCTAGAATATGATTTTCACAGAGCAATGGGTGATTTTTTTGCCTCCCCACAAATCGACCCGGCCTAATGTACAGGGTTGCTCATATTCGACGGACCCATCTGGCAACCCTGTATCTTTTAACAGAGAGGTCAGATCGCTTAATGACATACCGCGTTGGAAGTGTCAGTCCAAGCAGATTTTTACCATGGAACAGTACACGCCACGCGAGCGTTCCCAAATTGTTGAAATTTACATTCAACAAAAGAAGTCAAAAGAAGACGAACAAAATCATTATGTCCGGTGAGGCTTACTTTTGTGATGCCAATTATTCGTCGAAAGCGTATGAGGCTGGTTTCAACAAGACGGCGCTCCACCACACACAGCTCGCACCACAATCGATTTTTTGAAGAAATTGTTTCCTCGTCGTTTGATTTTGACTGGCCACCGCATTCGTCCGATTTAACGCCACCTGGCTTCTGCTTGTGGGGATATTTAAAATCAAAGGTTACATTAATAAGACAAAGACCATAGAAGAGCTCAAGAACAACCTCCGTGAGGAAATAGCCGCTATTCCAGCCGAAATGTTAGCTAAAACTATGGAAAATGCTGCAAAACGGACACAATACGCCGTACCGGCTCAAGGCGGCCATTTGAGAGATATCATATTCAAAAACTGATGTCAACAAATCTACTTGAACCAACTAAAATGATCATTATTGTCAACATCAAAAAAATTGTGTTTTTCTTTGATTTAGAAAAAAAGCATGGATCCGTCGAATATGGGCAATCCTGTATTGTACTTGTAGTATGCCCAATGGGCCCTACTACATGTTTTAGAAGTAGTTAACACTAATTCTGTTGAAATCATACTGGGCATGCATTGCTACAGTTCACATTTTTTGTTGTTGAAAGTTCGAAATTACTTTTCGCCCTGTTTTAAATAAAAGCGAAACAGCATAAATGCAAACATTTTCTCCTTTTATGAATTAATCGCATACAATTTTGAAAATATCAAAACGTCATCAGAAATGCCACTGTCCTTTATATATATATTCAGACAGATCATACATAAATATCATTGAGACTGCTTCTTTTAGTTTTTCTTTTATGAGAAGTCACCACTTTTTCGTCGACATTTAAGATGACATGCACTCGTATAAATAATTTTTATATAAGAATACGCACCAATTCGCTGTGATAGAACTTTTCATTCTGATAACAGGTACCTAAATTTGTATACGCAGCCTAAAAATGAAGGAGATAGCGGTTAAGTCACTAAATTTTCCTTCGTAATTTAATTAATAAAAATGGAACGATTCAACTTTTGCTACGATTGATGACAAAAACTTGTCAGGTTGAATAAGACAGACCTTTTTTTATCTCTACCGAAATTAGAGCATCGTCCGAAGACGAACCAGGAAAATTGTTTAAGTGGACGCATCAACCCTCGACGTAAACCCAATCTACCAAAAATAAAAATATTGCAAAACAGTTGGCTTTTGCCAAATAATTTTTGAATAAGTACCCTAATTTTTGGAATTAGAGTATACCTGTAACTTATTTGTTTGGGCACAATAATTTTGATTTAAATACTCCCTAAGATTGAGTGTGAGAAAATGAAAATTTTATGAAAATTTTGCTAAATTAACATTATATAAATATAATCTCATAAAAAGTATATTTAACAATCATTCATTTAAAATATCACGTATTTATTTTGCTTTCTTCTACACTTGAAAAAATACCTTCATGGAACCAACTCCAGCTAACTACGCTATCTACCGATCTATGCATCATATTTATTCTATCGAATCTCATTTATGGTTATGTTTTCAGCAACGTGGTGCATATTCTTCACTCGTTTCATAATTTTAAACCCCGATGCAAACCTGTACATCGACTTAATCCCATTGATATGAACTATTGAGACAAATTTTATAGTTCTCACATTTTATTTTAATTATTAGGCACTTTATTCTTATTTTAAATGTGCTTCGCGCTATGCAAAGTCGCCAGAAGTGAAAATTTGCCTTCAAAATGAGGATTTCGCTTTAGAAATAATCAGAAAACATTAATCAAAATTGTTCTAATAGTTTCATTCAGAAGCGCTCCCCAGTAAGAGCGACTCCTTCCAAAAGTCGAGTCACAAGGTTTAAAAAATTTCTGAAAATAAACAAAAATAAAATTGTTGTTACTGTAGTATTCCTACCCTTCAAAACTCGGTTAACTCAACGTTTGTCGTTAGTAAAGAGTTTTGCGGCAAGGTATTCAGATGACCAGTGTAACAGCCAGTTCTACGTGACGCGAGGGGCTGTTATTTCTGTGATCTAAATCTGATTATATCGATTAACCACAGTCACTTTAACTATTAAAAAAAAAAAACGGTAATTCAAACAGATGCCTACAATGAGACCGTCGTGTACTTAGTCTTACCATAAATTATGTGACAAATTTTACAATGCACACGGCGAGAACAAATTCGTAGAAAAAGATTTCTTTATTTTTGCTTTTGGTCGTATGCATTGTCCACTCATAAATTATACTCAATTTCGTGGCAAATTTCGCTTGTTAGAAATGGAGTGGGGGCTGAGGAAAATCGCATTGCAGTGATTGCATTACATAAATGTCAAGTCAGATTTACGAATTGCTGAAAAACGTAATATTTCGAGAATGTTTGTTGACCGCATGATGAAGCGTTTTTCCCCAACGTCTGAAATGACAGACAGAAAAAGAGTGGTTGTTGTTGTTGTTTTAAAAGTAATAGAAGCCCCATTAGTGTAGGGTGTATCACCGGTCGTCTTCGTCTGGCTTATCTAAAGGTAGGCTCAGGAAACATGCTGTTTCGACAGGTTGGGTCCAGAGGGAGAGGGTTGTTAGATGAGTAGGTTTTAAAGGGCATGCAAAAAGGTGGTTAGTGTCGGGCGGAGTGCCTTCACATGCCGAACATACCTATGTATGTTTAGTATGTTGAGGTCAATCCTGGATGGGTAGGAATTTAACCTCCTACAGTATCCAGAACGTAATTGTGCCAGTGCTACGCGTGTCTCACGGGGAAGCTGGAGCGCTTCATCTGCTATAGGTGGTGGTTGGACTCCGATTACGGCATTCAGTGGACAGGAGCTTAAGAAGGTGGTGACGGTCTCCCGGTGAATGTCGTTTAATGACTATCTAAACACTGTCTGGTCCAGTAGATTTCTGTCAGTTTTGTCCTGGATCTCGTCGGTGTAGTTTAAAAGGTGTCTCCTGACGTGCCTAGGAAACGGCTCTGGCTCAAGCAGGTATCTGCCAGAGTGAAACCTGCGGTAGCACCCTAACAGGAACTGCTTGCTGAGCAGTTTGTTGTGCTCCATTACAGGGAGCATCTGTGCCTCATTGTGTAGGTTTTAAATGGGGGACATCAGGAGGCAACCGGTCGCTGTCCGAATGACAGTATTTTGGCATGTCTGTAGCTTTATCCACTGCGTGTCACTGATTCCAGGCGACCTTACAGGCGCAGCATAGCTTAAAACAGACTGGCCTATTGCCTTAAATGTCGTTAGCAACATTTCTTTATCTTTATCCCAAGTGCTGCCGGAAACCGATTTGAGGACCTTGTTCCCATATTGGACTTTAGTGGCAATAGCGGTTGTATGCGCTGAGAAGGAGAGCAAACTGTCGAAGGTAACTCCCTCTGGTGGTTTGGGGAGTTTCCAGATTTAGAAGTTGAACAGCAAGGATGAAAGCACGCCACCCTGCGGTACACCTTGCTTAACCTTCCTCTGTTTTGATGTTTGGTCTCGAAAATCGGATCACCTCTTCAGCCCTGGCGGGAGTGTCGACTGATAAATATCATCTAGTAGCGTGGAATGACTGACTGTGTCGAAAGCCTTCTTCAGGTCCAACGCTACTAAAACAGTCCTCTTGCAGGGCGGTTTTGGTTGAGGCCGCGGTTTACCTGGGTGTTAATGACGGTGAGTGCCGTGGTTGTGATGTGCACTCGTCAGAAACCGTGCTGATGTGGGGTTGCCGATGTGGGGCTGGGGTCAGGTGTTTCGTGAATAGTGGGAGTAGGAGGGCTTCAAGTGTCTTCACTAAAGGGGAAAGGAGAGTTATCGGACGATAAGACTCCCCTGGTTGGCGAGTTTCTCAGGTTTCAGTAGTGGGACCACTCTCCCTGCTTTCCAATTGACAGGGATGATGAGAGAAAGGGTGGTCTTCCTCCCTTGGTTCGAATCTGTGCAGCCATAAAAGCCGTTCGAGATAGAATTCGCAGAAATCCTCTTAGAAAACAGAAAATCATGTCCAGGGAAATAAATGTATCAACCAGATCCATGTCAAGGCTAATTAGAGACGATCGCCACATGAAATACTTCCGTCCCTCAACTGGGCAACTTTTCACAACGCGCTTGAAGGAAATTGGAATCGACAGATGCAAGCAGCTTCTACGGTGGCACGCGGCCAACGGCCATGAAAATATTCTCTTCACAGATGAGAAAATTTTCACTAATGAAGAAGTTTTTAATAATCAAAACGACAAAATCAATACTCAAATTTCTAAAGATGCAAAAAATGTTGTTTCAAAGGTTCAGCATGACTTCCGTAATGGTTTGGTACTCCCCGTATCTTGTAAAGGCGTTACATCTCTTCATTTCTGCGAAAAAGGGGTATAGACCGGGTCAAAAGATGTCTTAGAAGGCATTGGGAAGCAGTTGGGCAGTACTCTCTTCAATGGAGAGCATTGGCTCTTATAACAAGATTCCAGATCTGAATCCATTGGACTACAGTTTGTGGTCAGAATTGGAGAACATGGCCTGTCGAAGACCTCACAGAAATTTGGAGAGTCTCAATATCCATGGAAACCGTGCGTACTGCAATAGCTGAATGGCTTAATCGTTTGCAGGCTTGGGTAAAAGTAAATGGGAACCATTTCGAATGAATATTTAAATTTTTTTTAATATTTACATAATTAAATAAAATTAACTTCATTAAAAAAAGTATTATAATTTCATATCTATAACGGGCTTAACTTGTAATAGAACTTATGGCAGGAAAGTATATTCTGAAATCGCGAAAACAAATGTCTTATTTGTCTGACGAAATAGGCGCCCACGGCACTGTTGTTATTTAATTTATCTCGTAGTGGCCTTGGATTTTATCTCATACTAATTTAATTTAATATATAAGTAAGTATGTATGGATGTCATAAACCCTGCTATATTGTGGTAAAATAAATATTGATTGCCCACTACTTCCAAATTAACGCCTTTTACGTACACACTTAACCACGTCAAGGCCACATTTTAATGTCCTCTCAAATGAACAAACAACGACACAAAAATGCCTTTAAGAATGAATAACAAACCAAAAGGAAAAAGGAAAACAATAGCAAAAACGAATAAAAGTACCCCAACAAAGTAACAAATACATATTTATGTACATCCAAAGCAATTGGTATACAATACATATCAGAAAAAATGTATGCACCGAAACATATTTTTAGGAGGTTAAGACACTGACTGCGGACTAGTCCTTGAGATTTTTTTCTTGCGATCATGAACGCAAATGAGGGAACGCTACGCATTTTGGTGTTCATAAAGAATAATTTTTTTATTTCTGTTTGGGTTGGTTTTCATGTATGTTACACATAGTAAGTATAGTGGGCACATACGTATATCATATCTTTCTCAGTCCCAAGCAAAAATCAAGCGTTCAAAGCTTTCGAAAATACTGTTTATCCTTTTAGACAACAAAAATTTGATTCCAAAACATAAGGGAGAAACAATTCCTATATTTGACAGGTGCAGACGTTTGGGCCTTTGTAAATAAATGGAATCATATGCTTTGTTATACCTATGTACATTCTGTCAAAAAAATATCGGGAATTGTTCATTTGAAATGTCGATATAACTGGCCTCTATAGTGTCGCTGAGTTTGAGCGTGATCTGTCAATTAGCTTGTTTGTGGCATTTAATCAAAGAAAACGAGAAGCTGACTTTCACTTTTGACCGACTTTGACGTGGCTTTTTGGGTTTCGGCTCATGTGGATAGCGCCATTCAGCTGCCTGTTGACGGGTTTACATGTCAAACTCATGTTCCCACGTTTTATCACCTGTTATGATGCGCTGGATAAACGTTGGGTTCGAATTCACTTGCTCAAGCATGCCCCCGGCCACCTTCGGGCAGCCACGCGTCTCATGGTGTAAAATGTTACGAATTGATTCGTGAGACACGCTAAGGTCACAAGCTACCTCCTTCAAACTTAATCGATGGTTGTCCAGCACCATTTCCTTAACTTTGTCGACGTTTTCATCCGTTGAGGACGTTGATGGGCGACCAGATCGGGGCAAATCTGCAAAAGCCTTATATCACTCTTAGACTCGTGTTTTTGATAAAGCACACTCGCCGTAGGCTTTTTGCAACATTTTCAACGATTCGGCACATGAGGACTGTTGTACCATTCCAGCAAAAAAAATGTAGACATATGTATGTGTAACGCGCGCTTTTTAAAAGAAAAATTCCCGATATTTTTTTGACAGAATGTAAGCCACCTCCGAAAGGCAAATGGTTTTTTATGAGGAGCTTTTTCATGACAGAAATACACACGGAGGTTTGCCATTGCCTACCGACATATTATAGGTATATACCTATTCCTACCGATGGTAGTCAAATGGCCGCCTTTGAAATAAACATTATAGTCTTTTCCAGTTGATTGCAATTAATACAGAATTTAGTATAAACAATAAACACAAAATATTTAATTATATAATAATTAGGTTAGGTTAGGTTGAAGCGGTTTTACATTGTAGGACACACTCAGGCTCATGGCGCATTGTGATGCCGCGTGCGGAACTAGCCCTTATCCCTCCTGAAACCAATGTGTACTAATCAAAAATTTGGCAAGATCTTTAATTTCGACAGAGCCGAGGTCTTCTAATTCGTTAAAGAAATGTCCGCCCAAAATGGCGAGTCTACGTCTGGATAGAGCAGGTCAATGACACAGAAAGTGCGGGATCGTCTCTTCCTCTTCCTCGTCTAGACAACTTCTGCAGAAGTCATGTGTTTGCACAGCCATTCTCTAGGAGAGTCACGAGCATTGTAATGGCAAGTATACACGGAACTGTATAGCCCACCTGTCTGGGAAGCCCCAACGTGCCACCCAGGATTTTACCGTGGCCATAGTTTGCTCAGCCTTATGGCTGCAATGCGCGCAATGTACTTTGCCTGCAGGTCTACCGGAAGGAAGTTTAATATCACATATAGTGCTTTCGATGGTGTGGTTGACATTGCACCCATTATAAGAACAGATGCATGTCTTTGGACCCTGTCAACTCTTTTAATGTTCACGCCCTTCTCTAGGGCATTCCTCCATATTGCAATATAGTGGAGTGCCCGGGGGTTTTGACCTCGGATCTCTGAGGGACTGAATGATTTGCCATGTAACCATCAGGATTTTCTTTTGTATGCTCTAAATTGTAACTTCTACCAATATTATATTGTGCAATTAATTTTTTCATTGTTTAAACAAAAAAATATGAAAAATTAATATATTGGAGCATAATATAATATTTAGTTGGAAATAATTTTTTTTAGTTCTACGTTAAATTTTACTTAAATAGATAAAGAAAAACATCTTCCCAACGTTATATATTATTGGTTATATTATGGCTGGAAGTGGGATAAAAGAAGTTCTTTCTACCATTTATGCAGAAAATACGATTGATCACATAACGTCAGGACGTGCCTATGCTAGAGCAGTACGTTCTCATACCTTATTGCAGCAGGCTTTATCACAATTAATTTTTGAAGATCTTAAGGAAAATAATGCGGATTTTTTAAATGTATTGAATGACGAATAAATATCGATGATTTTTGAAATGTTCAATTACAATGAAATTACAGAAAATCAAGGATTTCAAATTCTGAGTAGAACTTTTGAAGATAAGTTAGTTGAGCTTGAAAATAAAGATGAAACATCAAAACTATGGATTACGTATTTTCGAATGGTAACAATATTGAAAGACTTCATTGCTGCCGACCTTATGGGGGATTGGAATTTACATCTACATAGTATTGAGCTGATGATTCCACTATTCGACGCATCAGGACATTTTCCCTATGCGAAGGCTGCACAAATTTATCAGCAAGATATGAAGGAATTACAGTGTAAAATGGATCCAGCAGAGTTCGAAAAATATACAACAGGATATTTCACATCTAGGCGATCAGATATTTTTTTTCTGGTATTGCAAGTGATCAGACTTTAATGAAAGGAATAAGCGTCGAAGGGGGTCGTTTTGAACGAGGTGCCACTGAAAGTGTAGTTTATAAATGGATCAGAGGAGTTATTTATAGAAAAGATATTATTGAAAGCATAGAAAATTTTTGTGACATATCTTTCAATAAAAGTCATCAACGCAGTGATTCTACAGATGCTAGAATTGAAAGGGATGGTATCGATGTAAAAAGATTGATAGACTTTTTCAAAGAACACAGTCCTTTTCCTGATACAGATGCAATTATGTCAATTGCCACTGGAATTACCGGTGATAAAAGTATAAATTGTTACAATGCTTTTGAAGAAGGTTTAAAAGTTATGAAGAAAATCGAAGGGAAAAATGTACGCGAATTGAAGTTATTAAGGAAAGATAAAATAAATAATCTATTGGCTAAAAATAATAAAATAAAAATTCATGACAATGTTATTCCCGTTGATCCATTGTTGCTGTTTCAACGTATTTGTGTGTTGAAAAAAACAGATTATGAACTAAAAACTTATATGAATTATGAACTGGCACCATATCCACTTGCTCTGTTTGAAGATGGCCAACTGCGAAAGACAAAAAAATCAACTTTCTACGAATTATTCCCAGAAATTCAGATTAATTTGAAAAGCTTAGAAAATGTTCATTATGTTATTGATGGAGGCATGTTGTTATATCGTTGCAAATGGCAATTAAATGAAACATTCAAAATGATATGCGAACATTACGTAAGATATTTGAGGAATAATTATAATAACGCATACGTGGTATTTGATGGATATAAGAAGGACGGTATTAAATCTGCTGAAAGGAATCGTCGCGCACTAAAAAATATAAGTACAGATATTGAATTTGATGAAAATATGCCGTTAAAAATCGCTCAAGTTAAATTTCTAACGAATAAAAAAAATAAATCTCGCCTAATCGAAATGTTAAGAATAAAATTAGCTGATAACAATATTTTTACATGCCAAGCGGAAAGCGATGCAGATAAATTAATTGTTGATACAGCAATTAGTTTAGAATCTCAAAATATTGTTGTAATTTCTGAAGACATTGACGTCTTGGTTGTGTTAACGGCATTGGCGCCTACTGATCGTGAAATATATTTTTTAAAACCATCCCGAGGCAAAGTTAACCAACAAATATTTTCATCGAAAAGTTTAGAAAAATCTCTACCAGCATGTAAAGAACATGTTCTATTTTTACATGCTTTCACGGGCTGTGATACTACTTCTGCGTTTTACAACAAAGGAAAAATTAAGTTTATCAAAAATTTTGAGAAGCGGAATGATCTACATGACTCAGCAGCAGTATTTAAAAATGTACATGAAGATGCAAATAATATATTTCAAGCTGGTATTACATGTATTTTGGGACTGTATGGTGCTTCGGCAAAAATGACAGATTTGAATACATTCAGGTTCAATTCCATCATCAAAGCAACTGGCAAAGACACAAGTGTTCTTTTATCTTCGTTACCTCCCACATCTGATGCAGCATTTGAACACTTAAAACGGGTTTACCTACAAATCCAGATGTGGTTAGGGAATGATTTAATCATCGAAAATTGGGGATGGAACTATTCCAAAAATACCTATCATCCAATATTTACGAATCAATTACCTGCTCCGGAAAATTTATTAAAAATGTTATTTTGCAATTGCAAAAAAGGATGTGGAGCTGCATGCGGATGCCGAAAAAGTGGATTATACTGCAGTGTAGCATGCCTACAGTGCAACGACGACAGCTGTCTAAATGTAGCGCCTATGATTAACATCAGTGAAATTGAAGATGATATTTGAAAAAATGTAAATTTTTGAATAGACAAATTTTTTTGTTAATTCATTTTTTTCTTTTAAATAGTCATAATTTTTTTGTTTTTAATAATTAATTCGATTTTACTTTTATGCTATAATAACAGAAAACAATTTGTTTTTTTTTTGTATGCTAATTATTTAAATAAACGAATAGTTTTTTTTTTAACATTTAATTATCCATAATCTATTTATTTTTTCATTTGCTTCCACTTCTGTTACAAAAACAATAAATTCTATTGTACAACGTTATTTGCATTATAGCACATAAGTTATTGCAATCATAAATTTTTGCTATTTAAAAATCAAATGCACAACTTTTAAATAGGTAGAGATTATTATTTATGTTATTCACAACACATTTTCGCAAAGATAATTTAATTTCATCTAGTCCCTGAGACATCCTAGGTTTTAACGTTTTTAACGCTCCAGACACTCCACTAATACCGTAGTAGAGAATTGGTCTAATTACTGATGTGTACAACCAGTGTATCATTCTGGGTTTCAAACCCCATTTTTTCCCAATGAGCCTTCCGCAGGAGTATAGCGCCGTCGTAGCTTTGCGTACTCTATTTGCGACTGTGAGCCCCCAATTTAACTTTCTATTCAGTACAAGTCCTAGATATTTAGCGTTTTCTGTTACCTTAAGGGGTTTTCCCCCTAAAAGTATTTGTTGAAGAGCAGGTGTTTTATGTTTTCTACTGAACAGTATCAGTTCCGTTTTTTCCCGGATTTGCTTCTAGTCCTCGACTTTTGCACCATAGTGATAGTCTGCTGAAAGCTATTTGTTGAAGATCACACATAGTTCGAAGGTATTTGCCAGAGATTGCTATTACAATATCATCGGCATTTGAAATTATCTTACCCCCATTTTTTCCAGTTTCTGAAGGAGATTATTGACGATCAGGTTCCACAGAAGTGGAGAAATTACAGCACCTGATCGAAAATTTCTTAATGGATGTAATAATTAAAAAACATTTATTTTTTGGACGTTAGGAGTACAACTGTCGAAACTGAAAAATTATATGTTACTTCAGTAATTTACATACATATCCTTATTCAAGCTAAGAAAACATTTATTCGTTGTACTTTTTACAGATGGAGGGTCCCCGTAAACATTTTCCAGAAACATATATTTTACATGTAGAACAAATGTTTAGTGTGTTTTTTTTTTTTTGTTCGATTTGCTTTTGTAAATTGTTAGAGTCCAATTATTTGATTTGTAAAGCTGTGTTGAAAAACGTGCCATTTTGTCTTTCCCTTCTTTTGCAGTTGTTTTTACCTACTAAGGTAGTACTTTTTGACAAAAATTTTGTTGCTAAAGATGGGATCGTAAAAAAAATTATCGGTGGTTATATTTCGTCCGCACCCTATAAATGGTTCAGTAAGTTTAAGAACGAGTGGTATTGCTGATGGCCTCGTCTCATCTGTTTTGTAGCAGATTTGACCATTAGACTTTGGAGATGAGCGCAAATTTGTCAGTCTGCAGACGCTGGCCCCGCTCGCTTCTTCTATCAAAACGAATAAATCGCATAAATTCTGTGAAACGATTTCTGTCCATTGCGAAAAAATGCAGGTCCTCCTTTCTTATTCCATAAATAAGACACGTTCAAGTTTCTTATTTCATATGTACCACGTGCATATAAAATTGCAATTCTGATTCTATACACATTTTTATATGATTCATAACTCCCTGGTCAAGTATCAACGAAAATGCACTCCTTGCTTTGCCCCTCATAATGTTGCGCTTCGAATATCCCGTTGGCCCTGATATTTCTCTGAAAATTGTATGAAGCGGAGATATTCCAGGTCCAGAACCTTGCTGAATTTTTTGGCAATCAGTTCCAACAACTGAAGTTTCAATTTCTGATCGTTTTCTGCACATTCATCTTCGGAACTTGAGAACAATCTCTTTATTTTTCGCCCTCTACGCGTGTTCACAATGTTCTCATCCTCATTATCCCTGTCAATAGCTCAGAGTCAGTGTCTAAAAGATCATATATACTATCCCACTCGCATAATTCTCTTCTTCATCTACTTCAGAGCATAGTTCGCTTATTTTATTTATTTCTTCCAGGAATTTCCTTTGTATTTGAAAAATTCACCAATAATAAAATGCAGAAATTAGTACTTACTATTTTTGTTTGTTTATTACCCAAACTTTACAGTCTATTTCAAACAACGATTTGTGTGACTTGGGAATTATTTTGATTTGGTTGATTTTCTCGCCAAAAATTTTAGGCCTGGCTGTAAAAATTATTACAAGCAACTAGCCTGCAAACGATGCTTTCTTTCACAGTATTAGACCACATCCTCACACCATTAAGAGATCTGATGCATTAGTGATCTCCGTCCTTTTTATTATAAAAAAAATAAATAGTTGGCGCATACACTTCTGTTAGGTGTTTGGCCGAGCTACTCCTCCAATTTATGGCGTGCGTCTTGATATGGATCCACAAATGGCTACGGTTTATCATTGTTATGGTGCATTGATTGTTTCCTCTATAAGGTTGTTAGTACCTATAATTGTTTTTTCATTTTATTTAAATTTTTCTGCTATTTTCAATCTGCGCCGAAAAAACATTGACGTATGTGTACCTTGAAGCATGTGCTCGGGGTTGCCGCGACGGCTGACGAGCAATCGAGCGACTGAACATGCAAGACGTGTGAACGAATAGGAGGTGGGCGCATGAGCGAATGGAGGGTTGTCTGAGTGACATACCAGTAACTGATGGAACGGCTGGTTGGGTTGATTAACTTTTCTTTTAGGTTGAGTGTTGCCATTGGAATTTTTGTTGCTCTTACCTATTGTTTTTGTAGGTTTTATTATTAGAGCTGAAATTATTTTGCTTATACTCGACATTTGTAGTTGTTTACCAGTTAGTTGTTGTGTCGCAACTCTACCACCTGTTCGGCAAACATAGCTTTGGTATTGTCTGCCAGCTGCCAACTTATTTGCACGTCTGCATTGCTATTCTTTCATTCGACCGCCCGTCTGTCACAATTTGTGATTGTGCTGTTTGTACACACTTGCACACACCTACAAGAGTTAGAGCGTCGGCATGTGTCTCGTGTTTCGGCATGTGCTTGGTGGATCCCCTCTTGTCTTGTGTGTCAGTGCTTACAGTTCTCCTCGTGTGCCGTCCGCTGATCCAGCTATAGATTTGGTTTTGTTTTTTCTTTTAATTACTTTTATTTATTTTTTAGTAGATTTTTCACAATCCTTGCTTCAGCGAGAATTTTTCTTTGAATTCAACTGTATTTTTTTGATGAATTCGAAGTAGTACAAGTAAGGAGCTTTAAATTAGGTTTAGACCGAACTTTATAAACCTACGCGTATTTTAGTAACATTTAATTTGGACTGGCTGTTAATGTTTGGAATTAGACAAACGCATAGCAATGAGATATGTCGCTTGTAACATGAGACGAACAGAGGGAAATTAAGCCTTAATATAAAAAAGTGGGCGTGATTTTATCCGATTCCAATAATATTTATGTCGAATACGGTAATTTTTAACAGAGATACAACGTTATTGAGCGATTTCGCTCATTTTCAATACGAAACTTCCATAGCAAGTGGACCACCAATTTTTACTCCGTTTATCGTGGGCATGAACGGACATGATAAGCTCCTTTCGCCATCATTTTGGTATAAAAAAGAGCCATGGCGACAAGTACTGGGGTGTCTTCCCGTAATTCGAAAAATATGTATCGAAGTATCGTATTTGCGTTTCGTAACAAAAAAATTTCGCCGTTCGATGGAAACTGTCCGAGAGCACTTTTGCTCTCGTTTTGTCTTTCCGAAGCTGTCAACCGCAAAAAATGTAAATTATAATTTTTTTATATTTTTTTGCTTTTAAATACTACTTATTTCATACATAAAATGCGTATGTCTTAATGCTATGTTTTTTCTTTTCTACTAAAATATGTTTGTACATTTCTACAGGTTTTAGCAACTGCTTGTGCGTTCCATCGACGGCACCAACAACAGCAATGGGTTAAAATTGGAATGGTTAAAAAGCTAGTTATTTGATCCACGAATTTAATTCCAGGAAAATTGTATTTTTCACAACTGAAAGCCTTTTTCATAAATTATCCATTGGCTACATAAATGTTCTCGCATAAATGACAACCGTGTCGCGACAGATCTCTGACAGATCTGCCATTGGCAACAGCCACCCCTAATATTTCCAATTTGAAGATTGGATGAATATATGTATTTCTCATGCTATGATATGGAAAGTAATATATGTATATTATCCCTGGTTTCTACAATATTAATTTAACTGACGTATCTCTTATGCTTCTTCTAATAATTGAAGAGTTTCCCACATCAACATCATCCGAAATAAAAAAATAACGCCAATTTTACATTTTTCACTTTCAAATGACTCGTTATTTTTATTTATTTCACACAGCTTTCGGCAACTATAATAACGCACATTCGACACATATCCTAAAATAAGACAACGAGAGTGGTCACATCGAAATACGGAAACCGAAACAGTCTCATAGAGAGTTCAATATAGAATTGAGGTATCGAGCCGACGAGTTGAATTACGGCGAACCTCCTCTGATTTCAAAGGCAATAAATATTTTTCCTTTTATTGATATATTCCCGGTACTTCTTTGACACAATGTTGTTCATATTTGCTTTATGCACATATATTTTCTAACTAACTGAAATACTGCCCAAGTAAATGTGTCTGTATAAAGGGTTTACCAATAAGTGCGTTCGAACTTTGATAGTGATAACGGCCATCTTGATAAAACTGCAGCTGTAAATATAGCAGAAATAATATACTTATTTCGTATTCCACGACATTCAGGTGCATTTACACTTAAAAACAAAAACCGTATGGTGTGGGCATTTCACACATTCTCAATAGCAGTCGATATTGCCCCCAAACATGTGGGGAACAACATTGAATTTAAAAGTTGAGAGGTCAGTTCTCGTAACAGCGACATTAACTGTCCATCGAGATCGCGCAGCTCAACGCCGCTCGACTAGTTTTCCTATGGCCACTTGAAATCTCTGGTATATGCGGACAAAGCACAGAAGACACTTGCCGCCTTGAAGGCCAACACAACGTGCGTATGTTTGAAATTGAGACCGTTTTATGCGGTGATAAGGTATATGACGGTCGCCGTAGCCGAATGGGTTAATGCGTGACTACCATTCGGAATTCACAGAGAGAACGTTGGTTCGAATCTCAATGAAACACCAAAATTAAGAAAAACATTTTTCTAATAGCGGTCGCGGTCGCCCCTCGGCAAGCAATGGCAAACCTCCGAGTGTATTTCTGCAATGAAAAAGCTCCTCATAAAAATATCTGCCGTTCGGAGTCGGCTTGAAACTGTAGGTCCCTCCATTTGTGGAACAACATCAAGACGCACACCACAAATAGGAGGAGGAGCTCGGCCAAACAGCCAAAAAGGGTGTACGCGCCAATTATATATATATATAAGGTACATGAAAAATTCACCAATTCTTTTATATGATGAAAAAGCAAAATCAATTTTGATGTATGTATATGTGTTGAAGTTATATGAAGTAAATATGAGAAAAAACATTACTATTACAGTACGAAAAACATTTTTCTGAAGTGGCTATCTACAAATTTGGTTACAAAAACCAACCACTTTATCACCTGAGCCGAGAGATATTACGGTTACCATGAAATAACGAAATTATGTTTTTACGGCAAAATAGTTAAAGCCATATACATACGTAAATATGCAAATATTAGTCTTTGCATGCAAACACAAAAATACATCCATACACACACATGAAAAAATTTTCATGGCTAAAATTCTGATTATTTAGCGCTGAAGTACATTGGCATTATAGCACGTATACGTCATGGCTGGCTAGCTGGCACATGCCCACCGTACGTTTAAGTGGCGTATACGAGTATAAGCACATGAGCATATACATATACATATATTTGCCATATATGTGTAAAATTATATGTATGTTTGCAAGTTCACAAAGCATTTACCCCGATTATTGTTTGATATTATATTTTGCAGCCACAATGTCCCTCACTTTTTAAGGTGCCTGATAACAGTTTACGGAAATAGTAAATCAGAGAACAACATAAACACACACATATATACATGCATATATGTACAGTGGTAGAACGTCGATCAAATATTATATACCAGCAGATCGATGAACAAATTGGCGAACAACTGACCGCATAAAGCACGTCGTTTGTGCAGATAGTAAGTGGAGTGTACGAGTATATGCCTGTGTTAGCACACAATTTTTTGCTACATCAGCGTTCATACATACACGGCGATAGTAATCGGTAAATATGTGCATATTTAATGGCAATGACACATTCTCAGTCAACCTCGATACGACGAGGGCTGGGTGAGTGATGTATATACATATGTATGGCGATATGGGATTTGGACTTTGATGAGGCTCGACATGGAAATAAAAATGAACAATATATCAAAATATGTGCGGCAGCATATGCAGAAAGCGGAAGATAATGTACCAATAAAATGTTTACATATCTTTTTTTATTATGTATTTTGTTTTAGCATTTGCTTTGGTTACAGCGTACTTAATGTGTGTGGCACGTAGCAAACCACCAAAGCTGATATTGTTAATCTTAAACATTCAGACAATCATTACTTAGCCTATTACCGCACATTTTTAAGTACGTGAGTATTTTCTTAAAAAAGAAAGAGCGATATATCAGATGATACGCGACCAATTTTTAATATAATATCACACAATTTGGAACGTGACAAATCACAAAAGTATAGACATACATATATATACACATCTGCATCTTTTCTGCATTGGCAATGCCATAGCCAACCAAAATAACTAAGTAGTCAGCTTATTGGATCAATGATATTTGTAACATAATCGTTGCACGTTGTAATGGTAATGGCGCTAATAATAGGTGTAAATGGCGAATGTCTTGGATTTAAAGCCAGCAAGAAATGTTTTTATGACCTTTTCTTGTTTATTTGTATATCACTACATATTGCAGTTATCCATTCAAATCAATTAGTGCGAAAAAGCACAATCGAGTGGTGACTAACAGTTGATTACTGATGCGTTGAAAGCGTCGAAACTACCGAAATCACCGAAAGCAGCGAAATGAAGTGTACAGTGGGAACTTTCGTACAAATTCTGATCATAGTTCAATAGACAGCAGAGCGCATAAACAAGATCAGCTGACTCAACTTTTTTACAATTTATCTGTTCTCTAAATAGGCAAATATTATGAAAGATTCGCCATGCAACCCGCTGAAGACTGTTCAAGTATGTAGAAGCGCAAAGTGCATATGTATGGAAATTACAAAATCCGCCTTATGGTGCGTTAATCCGTTATTTTATTTTTGCAAATTTTACAATTGAGTTACGTCAGTACAGAAAGTAAACAAACCTTTGTTTGCAAGTTATTCAACTTTAAGAGCAGCCTGTTTTGTAAAACTGTACAGCGTGAAATATGCACACACACTGAGAATTTAAACCATAAATTTTTTTATGAGAAAAGCCAAAATGCTTTCTCCAATTTCGATGCCAGTTTGCATGCCTATTCTTAAGGGCAATTAAAATTGACTGGATTATGAACAGTAACCATGCGATACACCCTTTACTTCTCTCTTGACATTATTATTATTATTATTTATTAGAGCAATATGAAATATTACACTAATTAATAGAGCCCACTAGCTTCTTAGGCCTACGGTTCTTCTCTTGATATATTTGTGTGTACCTATGTACTTATGTCCTTGCTTTAAGATTAAAATTAGAATCCTTTTAGCCATAAGCCGACGTAAAATATGCTAGGTATTGGCTAGTTTCTTAAATGAGGTTCATAAGGTTCGCCATGAAATGGAAGCATCAGGCGGCGATGCAGACTCTATAGCAAAATGCAAAAAACACGAAGAACGTTTTGCACTGTTCGATCTACACAATTTATTCAACAAGTGCATGCAAGCATTCACGAGCATCCTCTAAAATCAATGAATATGTCAGTGTGTGTCGGAGCAAACACGAGAACAGCGAGTTATCCGATCAAAACGCCTACTACACAAACTTTAACACCCTGACGCACCTGAGATGCGAAAGATGGCTATGTGTCAATCCCATAGAGGCCCCTGCTGCCATGCACACGAAGTTTCCAGCCACTGATATGGCTTTAGGTGTTGTGAGCAACATAGCACATGTCATGCCACCATACTTCTTTACTCAAGGATTTCGAGTGTCACATGTATCGAGGTCCTAGAGACAGTAATGTAACCCTGGATTGATAGTGTACGCGGTGATAGCACATACATCTTTTTGCAAGGCTGAAAGGCTAAACATTTCCATAACCACATAACACCGAAGTTATGGCTGCCTAACTCCCCAGATCATAATCCCCTGGATTACTACGTATAGGGCGTAGTTGAGCGTGAAACCGATAAGCATCCTCATGATACCACTTCTTCTCTGAAAGCTGCAAGAAATACTGTAATGGTCAATATGAATAAGGAGCATTTGATTTGGGCATACAATCGTTTCCTGAGCAGGATCGAGGAGGTTATAGCAGATAAAAGAAACTTTATTGAATGATTACATAAAATAAATTAATACTATGTAGAAAATTCGTGAAGTTTCATTAAATTTTGTTCAAAATAAAAGCTAATAAGTTTTACGTTCAATTCGTCTTCATATACCGTACTCACCCTATATATAAATTGTTCATACATAATTTGTTGAATATTCTGTCGCGTACAATTTATACGGCCCCCAAACAATAGATGCCTTTTATCCTTTCCAAGATAGAAAACTTTAAACTGTCTACCGACTACCATTAGAAAAAGTCGTTCTATCATAATTCATGCCTACATTGGGTATCAAGCCCTGGTATTCACACACAAGTCAGTTGGCGTATGCTAGTCGAGCGTGACTCGCACACAAACACAATTTATTTCCTATTCACGACTTCAGGTATACAACCGTGCGCCAAGTGAAGGGGGGAAAAAATCCACGTTGTCCAATTGATTTTTGGATGCGCACATATTGGGTTTTAATTGATTGGCTCTCATGAAGGTGGGAAAATTTGGGCGGTTAGTGATAAAATGTGAAGATGTAATAATGGCGGAATTCTATGTAGTAAATGGCAGACACATTCGACACAGAAACTACACTTTTGTTCAGCTGTGCACTCATTTTAATTTCTCTATTCATATCCATTACGATTTCATTATACATGTAACATTTTCGTTTTTATTTTTTTGCTTCTGATAACTTAGTATTGCTTCGCATCAATCGTTAGCACAAATCTCGAATAGGTTTTCTCTCTTCCAAAAATCATTTTTTTTACTAAAATTTTACATAATGTTTCACATTCACCTAATCGCAAAAGCAGCATATACATTAGTTTTCAGAGCAATACTTTCTTCTGGTCAAGAAAAAGAAAAAAAAAAAGAAACAGTATCAGCAACAACAGCGAGGGCTTTGCAGTTCATACCCATGGAGCCGATTGCACGTTACCGTAATGACTCGGGTTTTTCCCGACCAAGAGCTGAGGCTCTATAAATTCAAATCAGTATATAAGCCCAGGAATGAACTTTCTCTTGATGAATCCATTCGTGGCGTGGAAAATTATCTATAAAAACATACCATCCGGCAAAGATAATAAGGTACGGTCTACTTTGCCGTATTGTATGCAAAGCAAGAATCGGTTATGTTTGCGATATGGAGATATACTCTGCGGAAGGTAAAAAATTCGACGAGACAATTATGTCATTACTAGATAAAAATATAAGTTTGGGACACCACGTATACATGGACAACTATTATAATAGCATTAAGGTCGCAGAATTGCTTATGACAAATGGTACACGAGTTTGTGGTACAATTAGATAAAATAGGGTTGTGCCCGAGTCTTTACGGCATCTACAATGGAGAACTGGAGAATATAGATAGAAAAGAAAGAGTGAAGTTTTGATACAGGCGTGGAAGCCGAAAAAGAAAGTTGTATGCATGATTTCCACGATAAATTCGGCAGAAATCAAAACAACAAATAAAACACACTGGAAAACGTAACAAGAAATCATAAAACCGCATTCCGTTATAAAGTATAATAAATATATGATGGGTGCAGATTTGGCACATCAATATTTATCATATAATATCATTCCATCATCAGAAAAACTCTGAACTCCTGAATCGAGGAATTCGCAAATGCTCCATATTTAATGGATACTCCTAGTACTTCGCATTCTAACACTTCAAGTACTTCTGTGCTTGCTCTTACACCTCTCACACCAAAATTTGATAGCCCCAGAGACTTCCGGATGATATGAAGAAACCTAAAGTTACCAAACTGTTGGGTTGTTTCGGTGTAAAGCGATCCATGGTTGAAATTGTACGGAACTGATGTATCGAAAACATGTATGTTGAAGTTGGTAAATGACAAAGTGATTCAGCGTTTTCATACCGACATAAAAGATGGCGCACCCTGTACCAATGTATTAACGCACAAATGCTTCGCAATCTTCCTAACTTTACTTTTAATGTGGATGGATTAATTGTCTGCTGATGTTGTAGCCTCTCGTATAAACTACTATTGCAATGTTCTTTCGGTGAATGTTCAATTACAAAAAAAAACCAAAGAAATAACTTAGCAGAGAAATAAGGACATCACTGTCTTCGGTTTCTCAGAGAGCTGAATAGCCTTTACACGGTTTGTGCGTTATGGTTTGCGTTCTTTGAATTTCACTGATCCAATTCCAGCCTATAAAAATCGGTGTTTGCTCATAATATGAATACACTAGATATTAGGACTATTCTCTCCCTCACATTTGTTTTCAATTTGATAAGTGGGGCGATCGACTCCCCATCTCTACTAGAGAAAATATATTTCAATGTTCCTCAGCGAAGCTGACGAAATCATGATATTTTCTGGTGAAGGATGCTTAGAACTAATTACGCTTCCTATGCTCCGATTTCTAGAACTAAGAGAGAATTTAAATCGCTTTCAAATCCTATTGGCCTAGATTTTTCTTCAGCAAAATACCTCTTCAAATTGTTACTAAATGAATGTCTGAACTAAATTCTTAGTATTATACTTATTATCTAAAATTGTTTCTCCGTAAATTATAAGAAATGTTACATTTTCTTTCATTAATTACAATGAAATAAGTAAATTATAAGCTACATTTATTTTTAAAAGAATTATTTATCATTAATCTGGTTTTCATAGTCTGTAAGAAATACAGCATTTCTGGATTATTAAATGAATAAATGAAATAAAAATAAAAATGAATGTATAAAAGTTATTATATTATACAAGGTGAAGTCCAAAATAAACCAGACTGAACTACAATAGAAACTTTGTTCTGATAACTTCGAGTTTATTTATTCAAAATAGTCCCTCTGGCCTCGATACACTTTTTTGCACGATCTAAAAGCTTTTCGAAAGAGTATTTCAGGCCATGGACCGGAATGTCCTTCAGGATGTCGGTAAAAGCCTTTTGGATGGCCTCTACGGACGCAAAACTTTCTCCTTTCATGGCCAAATGCAATTTTCCAAATAGGTATAAGTCACATGGAGCCATATCAGGCGAATACGGTGAGTTATTGATGGTTAAAATGTGATTTCTAGTCAAAAAATCAGTCACACGAGTGGATCGATGAGATGGTGCATTATCATTATTCCTCCTTAGCAGTACTCAGGGCGAATTCGACGAATACGATGCAACAAACGCTTCAAAACGCCAAGATAGAAAATTGTATTGACGGTTTGGCCTGTTGGCACGAACTCCTTTTGGACAATTCCCTTGGAATCGTAAAAACAAATGAGCAGCGACTTCATTTTTGACTTCTCCAACGCGATTTTTCTTTTTGGTGGTGGCTCGTCTTGGGCCTTCCATTCGGCACTTTGACGAACGCATTTTGAAACGTGCACAGACCTTTCGTAAACCCAAATGCGATAAACCGATGTTTTGAAGATATTCCACTCCGATTCCATGAATTTCGACGATAATTTCGGTTCATTTTTGATAAATTTACGAACAATTTCGATGGAGTTTTCGATGATTACGGATTTTGGGCGGTCCGTATGTTCATTGTCATTTATGTCCTCACAACCATCTCAGAAACGTGTAACCACTCATGAACTCTGTCACGAGACAGGCAATCAATGCCATACACTTTTTCCATCAATTCAAATATTTTGGTAAACATTTTACCGATTGTAAAACAAAATTTGATATTAGCTCTTTGTTCACAACTTAATTCAAGGTTTAAAGAGTTGTCACACGTGCATCGCTCAGACGCCCATAATTCCAATTGTCATTGCTATCGTTGCCGTGGTAGTTGGCGTGGATTTCTTTATTATTATTCACAATTTCACAATGCCGCAATAATATGAACACATATCGCTATTGTTGCTATTTTCTCCTTCGTGGCATTTAGCAGTCCATTTATCTGCTCTTGAACTGCAGCTTCCATATGTGTTTGTTGTTTCGTTTTTTTTTTCATTTCTTGCTATTTTTCTCAATTTGTTACTTTCAACTCCATGATCGGCCGCACTTTTTTATTGTATGGGTCAATCTCGCAAATCGGTGGGTGACGTTCACACCGCCGCCTACACCACCGCCTGCATCTGCGTCGACACTGCCATTATTTATCGCTGGAGATGGTCACAATTCTGCTACATTTAAAAGAAAGTTGCTTATCTCCTGCTAGAGGGAAAAGTCAATATTGATCTGTGTGTTTCGTTATTGTAAATAACTATGCATGTATTATATGAAGGAACGCTTGTTGTTGTTTCTACTTATTTTGTTTTTCACTTTTTGTTGAAATGTTTGCTGGATTGAATTAGCTTTGGCCAGCGTGATTGCGAGCAGCTGGGAGCGTTAGTCAAGTTTGTGCTTTCACACTGCTTCGAAAAGTTGAACAGCGAAAAAGAAAGGAGAAAATTAGAAAAGAAGCTCGTGCTTCTCATCTCATTGCTGGCACAGCAGTAGTGCCACTGAAGTCAAAAGAAATGCTTTCTAGTTTCATAACCACTTAATATTTGACGCTTTAGAATGTAAGACTAAAGACATCTTGGTGGGGGCAATATTGGGCAGTGATGGATATGTAATGAAAATAAAAATTTGCGAGACATTGTCACGAATCAACTAAATTTCGAGAAATGTGCTAGTTTTCACAGAACAGCAAATATGCTAATAGAACAATTAAATTAGCAATAGGAGTAAAGAGTGTAGCGGTTTAACTGTTGCTACGAAAATTTACAAAATCGTTTAGAAAGCACTCAAAGTTGAGATTTAGACCACTGATAACGGATTTGAAAGTCTTTGCCAATAGGTTAGATTGGGGAATATAACGAAACAACATAATGTGTGTAACAAAAACTTTTATACTGCATTTTCTAGGAGAATTTTAATATAAAATGTAACAAATCAAGGGAGGAAGGTAAATTGATCCATTCGACCATTAGACAATTTTCAACAATTTTTTTAATTAGTCCCAAATAGCAACAAAAACGAAATGTGATGAAGATGTAATATACGGTAGCAGTTATTAAAATATGGAGATGCGCTTTAAGCAAAAAGCAATTATTTTTTGTCATTCCCGATATTATGGGAAGAGTTGGATTCATCAAGTCTAACACGTGAAATTTTATTTAAATCTTGAAAAAAACAACTCTATTTGAGAAATACAACGCGCTCAGAAGGTGTGAAAATGATCAGTTCGATACCAAATCGGATGTCGGGAACATCAAGAAATTAATTAAAATTAAAATTACCAATAGAAATCTGTGCCGAAAACTAAATTATGTTTACTTTACTGGAGGACTCAACGAAACTTAAAATGCTGGTAAAGAAATGACAAAGTTTGACTTCACTTAAATGTCAAAAGTTCTCATTTTCTCAGAAGGGTTAAAACTCAATGTTTTCTGTAGCAATGGGGCGTCGTAAAAAAAATTTGTGAACACTTCAACTAAGAGTGTGTTCGAAGAATTATCACGCTGAAGAGTAACATAATGCTCAAGAGCGGTCATTTCTGGCATGACCTTCAATGGCTGGGTCTAACAAATGCAACGATAAAATAGTTGATTACTAACAAATACTTGATACAAATTTAATACCTTCAATTGATCAGAAATTTATGAGAAAAAATTTCAGAAATGGTATTGTAACCGAATTTAAAAAAAAAATGTGAAAAAACAACAACAAAAAAGAGCAATGGTTACTTTATAAAGTTTCTCGACTGCAATGTAGCAGTTTCATTGAAATATGTACATATATTAATTTTTGATCGTGTTGTGCGGACCTACGTGACTAAATCGCCTCCTCCCATCAATCTGAACATTTTGGCATACATACAGTAGAGAGCAAAAGTGTTTCCATAGTTGACATTCTCAACTTTGTGGGCCAATAAAATACAAACGAATGAAGCAAATCAAAAAAACCTTTTGTTCTAATAATATGTCTTTAATTTTTAACAAATTGCCGTATATGATAAAAACAAAATAGAATCAGCAAAATATTCAAACAAAAAAAAACCAAAACAACTCGCATGTGTACAATTTGGCACCTTTAGTGAACAAAATGAAATATGATATGAATTTAATATTTTGTCCACAGACCCTTATTAGCTATTACACCTTTAATTCGGTTTGGCATACTCTCGGCCAACTTCTCTATGGTTTCTTTTGGAATTCGGTTCCACTCCAGTTCTACACGCTTCCAAAGATCGTCTAGGTTGGATGGCGCTGATTGATATTGCCCGAGCCGTCGCTTCACGATTGACCACAGGTTCTCAATCGGATTGAGCTCGGGACTTTGAGCTGGCCACTCCATCAACTTAAAATTTTGGCAGTGTGCTTCCGGCTCCCATCTTGTTGAAAAGTAATTTCCTCTTCGAGATATGCACACTTGTCCAGAAAATTTGATAGTTGGGTTTGCAAAATATTGAGGTAGTCTTCTTTTAACATTATACCATCAATTTTTTGTAATGGTCCAATGTGCCACCAAGTAAAGCATCCCCAAACTTTGACATTGCCTCCTCTATGCTTGACGGTTTGCTTCACATGGTGTTTTTGAAGCTTGTCGCCGGGCCTATGCCAATAGTATTGCTAGCCATCTGACTGAACTGGGTTGAACTGGGATTCATCTGACCAGATAACACGTTTCCAGTCATCTAGAGTCCAGTTTCTGTGTTCCCGGGCAAATTTCAATCGAGCCTTGACATTCTTCTCGGATAGAGCTGGTTTATTTTTTTTTCACACTTGCCACATATCCAATCTTAGCTAGTGCTTTTCTAGCTGTCCACCGACTCACGTCTTTTCCTATGTCCATAGATGCCTTCTTTGGTGTTAGGAACTTATCAGATCTCATTTTCGACATCATAAGTCTGGCGTCAGAGTCTTTTAAGAGGCGTTTACGGCCTTTAATAATGTTTTTGGGTGCAACATTTCATCTTTTTTGGACCTTGGACACCTCTGAATGGGAAATCTTAAGGTGATCTGCAATAGCAATAATACTATTTTCGACATCAGACGAAAGCTTAGTCATTTTTTCGCGGTACTTTATAGACCAATTGCTAAAATCAATAAATCTGCTTCGAATAATAAGAAACACGTAATTTTCTGGATCATATAAGCGAAGAATGAACAAACAAAATATATAACGGTAAAACTGCATGTCTATTGCTGATAAGAGAATTAAAAAATCAAACAAAAGTAAGAATAACGGAGAGTGCAAAATTGTACACATGGGAGTTGTTTTGGTTTTTTTTGTTTGAATATTTTCCTGATTCTGTTTTGTTTTTATCATATACGGCAATTTGTTGAGGTTTAAAGACATATTATTAGAACAAAAAGTTTTTTTGATTTGCTTCATTCGTTTGCATTTTATTGGCCCACAAAGCTGATAATGTTACCTATGGAAACACTTTTACTCCCTACTGTATATACACTAGATGTCATAATTCTTTGTTCCTCCTATTTTTAAATACTATTCGTCAATGAAATTGTAAGGGTAAGTTCAGTACAGTTCAGTTTATGTTGGCGACAAACATTTTTTAAAGCCCTGCATCGCCACCGATTCTAGAGTAGTAATACAAGTGTCAAAAGTGTACGCTCATCATTTCCGGATTCGCGTTTTGTGTTGTTAGTAAGAACATAGAAGTTGATAGAACGATTAGTGTTTCCCTAATAAATAAGCAGAATAATGGGTTAAGGTAGTAGTATACGCCGATGACTTGGTTCTAATGGTATCGGGACCGTTTCCTTCAGTCATGGCTGAGATTTTGAAAAGGTTACTGGCTGTACTTAGTCGCTAGGCTGCCACTTGCGGCCTCCGAGTCAACTCTGACAAAACGGAGATGGTATTATTTACCTGAAAATATAAGCCTCCACACTTTCGGATTCCCAAATTAAACAACCATGTTCTTCCGCGTTCATCGGAAGTTAGGTATCTTGGAGTGATACTTGACTGCAAACACCATTGGAAGCTACACATTGAAAATCGGGTAAAAAGGACCAGTATAGCCTTGTACTCTGCAAATCTATGTTCGGTCAAAAATGGGAACTCAAGCCACAAGTCGTGCTGTGGATGTACAACGCAGTGGTTCTACCAATTTTAACGTATGGATGCCTGGTTTGGTGGGAAGCTCTTCGGAAGGGCTATAATATCACTAAATTGGGGAGGGTGCAAAGGACTGCATGTATTGGCATCACCGTAGCATTTAAAGCTTGCCCCACTGCTGCCCTGAATGTCGTTTTGCACTTACTTCCCATCGACTTTTACGTTATTTCCATCGCAGCTCAAAGCGCAATCAGGTTAAAGGAAGTTAGCCTCTAGAGGCAATCTCTCAAGGGACATGGTAGCATTTTTGAACAATTAACACCGTATTTCTCCGAACTTCGAGCAGATCTCTCCATCCGCAAACTGGAGTTTGAGGGTCGTGCTAGGGCAATATTTCCAAATAGGCAGGATTGGATCGAGGTGAAAATCCGCACCGAAACTTGAATGAACGCGGGGCGAGGGAGATATTAACAGTTTCTCCGATAGTCAAGCCGCGATTAAGGCTCTGACGACACCATGGGACAGAATGAAATTAGTAAACTCCTGCAAGGAGATCCAATTTTTTTTGGTGTGCAGGTAACATTTCTTTGATCTGGGTTCCAGGAAATAGGAGCTTAGAGGCAAATGAAATTGCTATGAGCTTGCCAGGAAGAGGATTGGAATGGCCTCACAGTTGTTAAAGGGGAATTGCACAAATTATTTCTCAGGAAAGCTCAGAAAAGATGGAGCTCCATCTCTTCATGTACTATTTCGAAAACCCTCTGGCCCCAGTACAATATACGGAGGACTCAGAAAATCCTTTGGACTCCTCGCCATTCAATTTCCAAACTCGCAGTGTTTACCGGTCACTGAACGATCATGCACGCGGAAAAACTAGGCTTACCAGAAGCTGTGAGACCTTTCAGAGGAGGAGACCGTTGAGCACTTTCTCTGTAAATGACCGGGTTTGGCAGCTAGATGATTAAGGTCACTGGATGCTCCTTTCTTCGAATGCCTGGGACAGGGCATTATATTCATAGATCTGGCTGGCTGTAGATATCTTCCTGTTGGAGGTCTCATAATGGTAACAAAATGACGTTTTAGTGCTATTTGGGAAGTGCCAGATTGGCACTTCAACCATTTCACCTACCTACCTAAATAGGCAGAAACGCATTGCTTGCATTCGGACAAAAGCAAATTTTGTATATTTGGTATCCTAGGAAGAAAAATTGTGTGCAGGAAATGTGGCACGGCCCTGAAAAAGAACTTTGTTTACCAATAGAGAAACACGGTTGTGGTGGGTTTGTTGTTGTAGCAGTTCCCTGCCAACGTGGTGTAGTCACCGATCGTCATCGTCTAACTCATCTAACGGTAGAACCAGGGAACGTGCTCTCTCGCAAGGTTGGGTCCAGAGGGAGTTGGGTATTACCTGATGAGCGTCGAAGATGACACTCAAAATTTTGTGTTTGATAACGGTTGGTATTTATGTGTCATCGAATTTCACCTTTAGCTGTAATTTGACCACCTTCGACCAGATGGTAAAGATGATCGCCATGGATTTATTGGGAAAAGTTGGAGATTCCACGCAGTGAAAAAACGAGAAAGGCTGGCAAGATAAACGTTTAGATTGGAACACAAGTCGTCAATGTCATTGCCGGACGCCATTATCGAAGAATCGTCAGCATAGAAGACCAGTGAAACTCTTTCTAGTGGTTTGGAGAGCCTCGAGATGTAGCAGTTGAAGAGCAAAGGTGAAAAGACATCACTCTGCGCACTTCTTGCTTAATCCTCCTCTGCTTTGAGCTATGGTCTCAAAAATTTACAGACGATTGCCGGACGTACAGATAGTTTGCGGACCTCATCTTAAGTCCCGGTGGGAAGATCGTTTGTTGAATATCATCTAGTAGCGTCAATCCTCTCGCAACGTTGTGGGTACCCAACAAGATACTACTTATTTGATAATTAATTTAACGTTACCACGACAGTCAGTTCTTCGTTACCGGAACGACCCAGATTTATATCCGGCCAAGGACTGTCACTCCAGCAGCCCTCCCCGTGCATGCAAGGGGAATGTTTATACTGATACAACAACAACAAAGTCGGTTCTACATTACCAGAACGACCCGGGCTTATACCCGGCCAAGGGCTGTTACACCCGCAACATTCCCCATACATATATGGAGAATTAATTTAAAAAACGTATAGACATTTTTTCGTATTACTTTTTCTACTACCCACAAATTCGCACACACCCACAATTATCTATATCTATCTCGATTAATTTATGCTGTTACATACAAACGTAATGCAAGCAATATTATAATACCCTTGGATACAAGTACGAGGGTATAAAATTCTGTTGGTAACTGCCTAGCGCAAGCAAGAAGCGTTAAAATAATCATAATACGAAAAGCAAGAGGCTGGTATTGAGAAAGGCAGACACACAGGGCAATCCGCATTTATATTTGCCGGAAAAAGAAGAGACGGAAAAGTAAGGAAATTAAATCGGGACAGCTGCAGTTAAACAGGCAGGGTCAAGTAAAGAGTTCCGTGTCAGTTGCATATTAGTTTTACTTTTTTACTACTTAATATAATATATTTACGAACTTTCGGTGAGACGGAAAACTTTTGTCTTACAGGGTCGTAATGTGACACGCAAACAAGTATTTTCACATTTTTACATAACCTCAACTGTCGCGTTATAGCTTTCGATTTGCAACCCGATTTACTTGTCTCCATATTTGTAAGTATTATTAGTTTGAAATAATTTGAAATCTGACTTCGCCGTGGCAGTTGAATGTCTACTTCTATTACTTCTAGCGAGTACACGTCATAGTCCGGGAGCCAGGGGTCGATTTTGGACTGCGTTTTCATACCGTTAAATTCTTGACTATACTTGTGATTTAGCTTTCATGAATAACGAAAGTGAACGTTAGCTGGCGCAGCCGCGGTGGATGTGATTGTGGGAGGGTACGAAACGTGTCGAAAAAAATATTCTATTGTACCAACTCATTTAATACCGGCTGACATTTTTTTGTGTATAGATTTATTGACATTTAGTAAAATAAAAATAAATAGTCAGCTGCGCCGTAATGCGCCGGCAAAATACGTCAGGTGAACAGGCGAACTTGTAAAATAAATTAAAAAGTAAAACTACTTTATGCCGATTGAAATTTTTTTTACATAATTTTGGACACATATGAAAATATAATAATATAATAATGATGGTCAGCTGCGTTTTTTGCGGTGGGAAGACCGTCAGCCGAAGCAAGAATGGATCATTGCGTTTACACATCTCGGCGGCGCGCGGAATTTCGAATTTCATTCTGGCTAAGATAGCTAAGAATGAATTGGCTGGTAGACCAAATGATCGCGACGCAGGGGCCAAGGTCAGATATGAGGCCGTAATTTCGGAGTACGAAACCATGGCCGCTAGGAAAAATTCCGACCTCCAATCATATAAAAATCCTCAGAACCAACCATCGGCTAAGCGTACTCGATTAAAAGATGTGAGCGGCAGAGAGAGTTGATGGCCCTCAACAGGAACGATGGTTGCGGCTGCAAGGGTTGCTTATAGCGAGGTGCCCAGGGATCACCTCCAAGTTACCCTCGTAGACGCAAAATCCCATAGTGATAGGGAGGTGCTGGCCAATTGGGGTGCAATTGAGGGACGACTGTCAGAAATGATCATCGTATAACTAATGGCAAACCAAGGACAAGTACCTCTTTTCGACTCGCGAGACATCAGCCGTGGCTATAGGGTGATTAAGTGTGCCGATGAGTTCTCCAGGGGTATTCCGGAGAAGTGCGTTGCTGAGCTCAGCAATGCCTGGGAAGGGCTCTCACTTAAGCTCATCCCAGCTTTGGAGATCCTAAAGAGACCCTGAGCTCGCATTTGGCTACCGAAGGTCAATCTGAATGGTCCGAAAATCCTCCACGGCCTCAATCTTCAAACCCCGAGGTTAGCATGGACAACTGGTTTATGATCAAGTTGAAAGAACCTCAGAAAATACTCTACTTAGAATGACATGATTACGCCCTCAAAGCCTTTCATAGAGAGATTGCAATTTCAGCAATTTATTAAATATTTCGATCTCCAATAAAAAATCAAAATTAAAAGTCTTAATCCGTTTCTGTGTTGGCATTTACTCGAAAGTATCCGTCAACTATGTTTCATATCATGATTATGATATATGACCTCATTAGCTATAAACGTAACCGTTCATCAACTTTTTAAATGTAATCACTTTTCTATTGATTGAAGCTAGCAAGATACTCGAGTGATGGACAATAAAATAAAAGTATCATCCTAACCCGAAAGTCCTATCAACAAATTATAAGAAATCCCATACATTCTACACATCTATGAAGTAACAATTCATTTAAACTTACGAATGTCGTGTGGCCATTGATGAAAATTTACACATACCTGAAAAAAATAAAAAAATTTAAAAGATATTGAAAATTTGCAAAGGATAAATTTATTTACATAAATATAAATATATTTATTTACATAAATAAAATCATACCAATATTATCATAATAACGAGAAATTACAATAATTTCCTAAAAAAATTGTACTTCATTCAAAATTAACACCGGCCCTTGAAACTCCTATTATCACCTATTTACGGATTTTGAGTTTGTCATGCCCGGTGCATACCATTATTATCAAGTTTTTGTAGTCCAATCAATTTAGTATCAGAAAAGTGCAAGTTTCAAGTGGCTCACTGCTTTTTGGCAGGTATTATGTATTGGTTGCCGGTATTATGTATTTTCTTCCATATGCTCGAAATTTTTTTATATTGTTTTTATAAAAATTAATCAACATGAAATAAATAGTCAAAATTTTGCAATATGTCTTGCTGCTGTTATTGTGCTCGCATAATTAAGTCACTTCAACTTTTTACAATATTTGCAATACGTTTCAAGATAAATTTCTTTCGATTATGATTTATAAAAATATAGTTCATTGCATAATACAAACCATGTAAATTAAAGTTTCAAACTGCGTACAATATCCACGAAAATTTTAAGAATTTCAAAAAATTATCAACAAAATGTTCAACTTTTTTATGTGAAAACTTCGAGCTATGTATCATAGTATAGCCGATAAAATTTCAATATAATACAATGCAAGCTCAACAATCGCACCGATTTGCGATATTTTTTTCTGCAACGACGTTGCTATTTTCTTTCCGTATTTACAAAGAACAAATTTGCAAGTCTTTTATATAGATGAAAAAGCTCTATATCGTAAGCAAGATAATTTTTCAAAAACGGACGCGATTTTTGAGCTTTTCTAAACTTACTTTTATTATAAATAAATACTAACACTGAGTAGCCTTACAACTGCATACCGAAAAGTTTTCTAACGATTGCTAAAGTAGTGGTATATTTTGCATTCATTTTCTTTCGTACAAAATATAACTTTGTATTAGAAATGAAATCTTTATCATGCAACTTAAAACGCTAGTAAAAATTACGATTTTTTTAACAAACAATTCTCAATGTCCGCCATGTCTTGCCATAAATTCTGTGGCTAATTTTACAATTCATACGGCGAAACCCAATTTGCAGAAAAAAGTTCCATTATTTCTGCTTTTGTTCTACTTTTGACCCGACAGATGCAAGCAACTTCTGCGGCGGCACGCGGTCAACGACCATGAAAATATTCTTTTCACAAATGAGAAAATGTTCACTTTAATAAGTAAAATGGTAAAATCTATGCTAAAAATTCTAAGGACGCAAAAAAAGTTTCTTCAAGGGTTCAGCATGGCCACCAACCAGCCTCCGTAATGGTTAGTGGCAGGTATCTAGTAAAGGCGTTACATCTCTTCATTTCTGTGAAACAGGGGTTAAGACCGGGACAAAAGTGTACTAGGAGCAAAAGATTCCGATCCAGCCCATAAGTCAAAAACCACCCAGCAGAGGCCAAAAAACAATATTCCTGGGTTCATACCCGCGGCAATTTGCCGTCTGAGAGTCCAGATCTCAATCCATTGGACTACAGTTTATGATCAGAATTACAGAACATGGCCTGTCGAAGACCTTACAGAAATTTGGAGAATATTAAACAATCTTTGGTTCGAGTAGAGACGTAAATATCCCTGGAAACCGTGCGTGTTGCTATAGCTGAATGGCCTAATCGTTTGAAGGCTTGTGTAAAAGCAAATGGTGACCATTTCGAACGAAAATTAAATTTTTTGTTTGTTTTAATATTTATATGAATAAATAAAATTAACTTCATTATAGAAAGTATTATGATTTCATATCTATAACGGACTTAACTTGTAACAGAACTTATGGCAGGACTAAGTATGTACTTTAAACTATGTAAGTATAGGGTTGTTCAATAGGTGCGCTTCAACTTTTTTCCGATAGGGAGGGCGAACGACGCAATATTTTTTATTTTTCGCTTGTCATTTGTAAACTTCATTAGTATACATTTCATCATGGAACGCTACACATTTGAGCAACGATTGCAAATCGTGCAAATTTTTTATGAAAATAATCGTTCTGTTGCTGCTACTTTAAGAGCATTACGGCCATTTTACGGTCCATTTAACAAGCCGTCCCGTTTTGGGGTTATGTGAAGTCATTGGTCTACAGTAACAAGCCGGCGACGATTTGTGAGCTCAGAGCCAATATTGAACGCGAAATTGCTGGAATTTCGACCGATTTATGCAAAAGAGTGGTCGAAAATTGGGTTCAACGATTGGTCTTCGTAAAACGTGCACGCGGTGGTCATGCAAAAGAAATCGAATTTCATACTTAAATGTATATGTTCAAACTCGATAATAAAAAAAAAATTAGTTAAAAAAGTCAAACCGTTTGTGTTTTATTCAAAAAAGTTCAAAAGTTGAAGCGCTCTTACTGAAAAACCCTATATAAGAAAACAAATGTACTTATGTATATAATTCCGAGATTCAAGGTGCAGCAGCAGTTCTTACATGAAGAAAATATTGATTTGAAAGAAAGCAAAGTATTGTTTTATTTTAAGTTATTTAAGTATTCAAAACCTTTAAGTATCACAAAAATAAGTAATGTACTAAATTTTTAATGTTATAATTTATAGAAAAAATTGGATATGTAATTTTACGAGGTTTTTATGATTTTTTTTAATGTCGGAAGAAAGAAAAACCTTGTTGTTGTCTTGATTGCTGCTAAGTATGAGATAAAAAGTTGCTCATATGCATAAGTACGTACATACAGCGCAGGCTCGATATCGTGAACTAATTCAAACCCAGGCAGTTCACGTTAACAAAAGTGTTCACCTTTTGGAATGCTCAAAAAGGCTAAGTAAATATATTTTTTCACATTTAAACTCACATTTTATTCTTGTTTTCGTTACATATTAATTGAAAATTAAGTCATACGATGGTTTATTTAAAAAAAAATCAGTCATCTTTTTTTGTATCTTCTGTTTTTCTAAAACTTGAAGCACAGCTTTCTCCCTTAACCGTCTTACCACACTCATATCATTTTGATCGACGTCTTCATGACCAGCCCATATTAACGCCTTGTTGAAAATTTCAACTGCTTCAGTCGGCTTAATTTCTGGTAACGTGAATTCAATCTGAAATTCTTAATAAACAAAAGTTTTTTCAATAACCCACACACTTATCTTTGAGCATATCTGCGAACACGAACGAACCTCAGGATTTAAACTACTAAGGAGATCGAGGGTGTTGCCCATCAAAGTGCGAACTTCAGCTTCCCATTTTTCTTTTAAAACTGCCAACGGAAAATTATCTTCGGGATCATCATTGTTTACCGCAAAATTTAAAATACTGTTCCAGCACTTAGCTAATGTTGCTTCACGAACACGAAACCAAGCCGCATCCAAAATATTTATAGCTGTTTTTAAGTTAATTTTTTTCAAAGACTCGAGCAAATCAGTCTTTGCTGCTATTGAAGCTAGAAGGCTGTTTCTGTTATGCAACTTAGTGATTTGTATTGCATTCTGATCCATCGGTTGAATGAGGGGAGTAACGTTTGGTGGCATAAACATGGCCGAAATTTGTCCATTCTCCGTTGTCAGTTCAGCTTCATTTGGGTGAGAAGGAGCGTTGCCGATTAGGAGGTGAGCTTTAATTGGTAAGGTTTGCTCCTTTAAAAACGATATAACCTTAAAAAACAACCAGTTAACCTTAAAAATCGGACAAAACTTAAAAGGAATATTCACCTTTGGAACAAAAGACTCATGAAACCATTGCTTGAAAATAGCCGACGTCATTCAGGCGGATTTCGAGCTCTTATAGTCGGTGGGACACTGAAGCAGCAAGGATTATTCGCCTTTCTAATTACCAAAAGCTTAAGCTTTAAGTTTTTCTTTAAACGGATCCACTAGCTGAGGTTGCGAAGACAGTTTTTCGCCTGATATTTTAAGAAGACGAATACCGTACCTCTTCTTGAATACTTGGAGCCATCGATCACTAGTGAAGAAGTTAGCTTCATTTGCTTTAAATTTTGCATGCAGTGTTTTTGACTTTTCTTTCTACAGTAGAGCACTTACTGGCCAGTTTTTATCTCGCATTCGAATAAACCAACGATACAGAGCTCTCTCCATTTTAAGCAACTCTGAAGAAGGCAGTGATTTTCTATTTCCAGGTCCACAATACGTGTTGTTTACGCATTTTAAAATCACTTGCTTTTTCGCGAATTTTTTCCCCCGAGAAATTTAGCGTTTTATTTTAATGTCAAGCACACGGGTTTTTCAGAACTCATTTTCACCAGAAAACATCAGACGAAACACTCTTTGCAAAACCAAAATCGCGACTAAAATATTTTACTCCTTACATGGAATTACGAATAAAATGCCTATTTTATAAGCAGGGCATTCGCCAATTTCAGAATTACTTGAGATCAATGTAAACTAAACTCAAATAATTGTAACGTTTATTCTTCATGTTATAGAGCTTTTTGGGTTTGTTCACGTTTTAGAGTAGTCAATGCACAAAAATGTCTGTTCACGTTTTGGGGTGTTCACGTTATCTATCGAGCGTTCAGGTTAACGAGCGTGCGCTGTATGCACATACAAATGTGTGCGAAGATCATAACATATGCAGCGTTTATATTCAATTAATAGCCATAATTATCGCAATGATGACGATGATAATCACAAGATGATGCGACGCTAATAGACGCGTGAGCGAGACAGGGGAAAGTGACACATAAGGCAACGAAATACGAAGACGGACGGATATGGTTAGAAACACGACAATTGTAAAAAAAAGAGCAGCTCATATACTTGCGTGTGTAAAAAAATATTCCAAAAAAATTATAGGTCATTATAATAATGTTGATTCACGTGCGACAGCAACAACAAATTCTATAGCATATCGCAAGGTAGGTGTAAAAATTGCAAATTTTTGAGATGATACCACTAAAATTAAAAGCAAAACAAAAATAGTAGATCAAATAGAAATATGGAACTTGGTTTGGAAAAATGGGAATGCTTTCAATAACTCGCTTACAAAATGGTTTTATCTTGCCACCAAGTAAAGAAAATAAAAGCTTATTTTGCATAAAATGATTAACAAAAAATTTAAATAATACAAGTTTTTTATACAGCAGGAAACTTCAATTCATCATAATGGATACCAAGAAGTTGAAATTTATTGGACAACAAATATGAAAATAAAGCACACTTTCCAAATGCGTAATCAAAAACATAATACCTACATATGAATGTATAAATATCATATAATGCACAAAACAGTGCACCTCTTACTTTTCTTTGTCTTAATTTTTTATTTCACTTTCAGATGCGCCTTTCCATTCAAATTGTCGTTTTTATTTTCCCTTTGTCTATTTTCTTTTCCTTTTTGCCTCATTCGACTTGGTTTCAGCTGTTCGATTGTGGTTTTGCCATGCAATGAATGAAAGTCGGAAGGAAATAGGCGAAGAAATCGCATATTTACATTAAGTACAACAACAACATTTGCTTAGCGCCAAAGTGAGAGACAGTTAACCGCGACGGCATCACCAGGAAGAGAAAGTGCAAGCCAACCAGCCATCCAGGGAGCCAGCTAATATAGATGTCGTTGATCGAGCGCCTGACTGCCTGCGTTAACTTTTCTTCGTCTACTTCAAAGAAATTAGATGTAGAGAATGTGGTTACGTAAGCAGGGTGGTGGAAGTAAAATAGTAACAGTAAATATAGCTACAAAGTTTCGGGTTGAATATTTTATTTGACCGGCCTCGGTAGTCCAGCGTAAGTGCACTAGCCTGCCACCATAGAGGTTGTGCACGGTCCTCATACATTTCCAAATTTACCTACCTCCCTGTACAAAAAAACATCATCCAATTACATTCCTCAACCCAAAAGAAACTTATCCTTTGCATCCTTCCTCCCGCACAAAAGTCTGCACATTAATTGCATTGTGGCTGCTAAAACAAGCAAAAACCAAAGAAAAACACATAGTTACACATTGCACCAGTGGCAACAGCAAGAAGAAGAGGGCGATCGCGGTAATAGCGCAGGCACACGAAATTTATCGAAATCCTCAACCATCCGTGCGATCCTTCTGTCAGAAAAATGTGAGACACAGATGGCGCTCCAAGCAGTAAGAAGGCGTTGTTCCAAAGCAACGATAGGTGGACCTTCCCACTACTTAGGACTGGTAGCGGCAGGCTGTCAGAAATCCAAACAGATTAACGAAACCAACGCAAGGCTGAGTCTAGTCGAGGCCCTATGCTCCCGAGAGGAGTGAACAAGGAAAACAAATTTTTTTTGGCTTAGTTTTATCGAATTATTGCTTTATTATTTTTTTACACCTATTTCACGTTTTCTCATATTAAGATTACTATAAACTATAAACTAATTTTATTTCACATCCACTTTGTTTCCGATCACATCAGATCCACTAAATTTTATTGTTCTTTACACAATTTTATTACCAGGACACCGTGATGGATAGCTATGCCAATAAACATCAATCGCATATTATTTCTATGCATAATTACACTATGGAACAAATTCAGGTTAGCAAAAATTAGGTCCATTCTGAGAGTGGCGGGTGAAAATAGAGGCGAAATTAGAAGACCCGTATCGCGCCGTTTTTTTATGTTAGTTCGAATTTTTTTTTAATCGGCCTTCGAAGTTCGAAATCGGAACAAAATTGTTTATATGGTTTTTTAGCTATAACTCGTCGACTAATTGATATTTTTTCAATCTGTAAAAGCCAAATTATTGCTAGAGACCTGTGCAACAATTACAATTTTTGAAAAAATTGATTTCGATAATTTTTGTGGTACTTATGAAACAATATACTGAAAATCGGCATTTGACTGCAAACTTCGAAGGCCGATTAAAAAAAAATTCGAACTAACATAAAAAAACGGCGCGATACGGGTCTTCTAATTTCGCCTCTATTTTCACCCGCCACTCTCAGAATGGACCTAATTTTTGCTAACCTGAATTTGTTCCACAGTATTATTCTACATATATTTTTTATACTACCGAAGATTTTATGATGCAAAGAAGAGAGATATTAACATACTACAAGCATTTACGTTTTTTCTAATACTACGAGTATGTCAATGTGAAGTAATAATCAGAGAAGGTGCAACTATTACAATAGAACTCACGGTATTCACCATTCGGAAAACCAATATGATCCAATAGTGCCGTAGATTTCTGGATTGTTTTCTTCATTTTGGTGATTCACTTTCTTCATTTTGGTGATTCACGGAGTTTCGAACTTACGTCTTCCGAATGGTAGTCACGAACCAACTCATTCGGCTACGGTGACCGCCAAGTGTGAAATATATTTTTATAAAAAAATAATTCAAATTAATAAAAACAAAAAATAGTAAATAGTCAGTAGCCGAGTGGGTTTGTGCGTGATTCTTCTTCTTCTTCTTAATTGGCGCTATAACCGCTTACGCGATTTTGGCCGAGTTTAGCAAAGCGCGCCAGTCGTTTCTTTCTCGTGCTAACCGGCGCCAGTTGGACACACCAAGTGAAGCCAAGTCCTTCTCCACCTGATCTTTCCAACGCAGAGGAGGCCGCCCTCTTCCTCTGCTACCACCAGCTGGTACCGCATCGAATACTTTCAAAGCCGGAGCGTTTATATCCATTCGGACGACATGACCCAGCCAACGTAGCCGCTGGATCTTTATTTCTTTGTGCGTGATTACCATTCGGAATTCAGAGTGAACGAATCTTTCTGAAACACCAAAATTAAGAAAAAAGTTTTTTCTATTTGCGGTCAGCCTTCGGCAGGCAATGGCAAACCTCAGAGTGTATTTCTGCCATGAAATATATTTGCCGTTCGAAGTCGGTTTAAAGCAGTAAACTGTTTGTGGAACAACATCAAGACGTCCGCCGCAAATAGCAGGAGGAGCTCGGTGTCTTCCAACGCAATGCATCTAAGTAAATTACAAAAAAATAGATCTATGAAAAAATAGAAAAAGTTAGGGTTTCAATGTACGATGTATATAGATGTATTGTGGAAAATTTATGAGGTATAAGTAACATTTACAAACCTTGACACATTACAACGCTTAATTAACAATGATGTGCAACTTTTTCGAAGAAATAGTAATTTTCAGTTCCTCTTTCATTAAAAATTAAAAAAATGGGTTACTATATTACATACTTCGCATATGCTTTGATTATTATGCCACGCAACTAACAGCTCCTTAGCCGCTGAGTATTTCTGTGCCTTTTCGAACATCAGAACTTGTGAAACACTTCCGCGAGAATAGTTAAATTTTTGTTATTTATTAAATTTACGAAGTTTTCTATCTTTTCAAAGCGTTCTTTGGGCGTACATTCACGAATATGCTTGTTGCTTTCTATTTTTTCTCACAATAAAAGTGTGCATTAAGTAATCAGGTTTTAATCGCATTAATTTGTCACCCAGGTGGCATTTAGCAAATATTCTGTGTTTTGTGTTTTAATCTTATGCTCAAAGCGAACAATTTGTACAATTTTCTCTCTTTATCAATAGCGAGACATCAACGAGTGATTAGTTTGAACTCCCATGACTACATTCAAATGTAGTGAGAAAAAAGTAGCCATAAAAAGTTTCGAAAACTGTACTGAAGTGACAAAAAGGTTAGCAAAACCCAGAAGTCTTTTAATGCGATTAACCAAAATAGATAATTATGACAGCGAGCATAATTTCAAAGTTGTTTTCTTTGTTGTTTTGTATGCAATGCCAGATTAGTGTTTTAAGGTAAGGTACAGTGTAGATTAAAACAAGCAACAAATTATACAAAAAGACGATAGGGAATGAAATTAAAGAAAGCAAGAAAAATACAACAAATGAAAGAAAAAAGTATACAGCAGCAAAAGCAGTTAAAATTAGAACAATAGCAGCGACTAATGTGAATGAGTACAAGTGAACGCTTGCAACAACTACAACTTTATGAACGAGTAGATATAAGATGGTAGAGATCAGCAAGTCCAACTCACAGGAAACTGATGCCTTGAGGTCTGAGTTGGCCGATGTGGCGACGATCGAAAGAAGGGAAAAGATAAACAACCATTTGACAAGCAGCTGCTTGGATATCTGTGGCTGCAAAGGTTGGAAGCACATAAGCTGAGATGTCAACGTTGATATACATACAGTGATTGACTTAAGTCCACATACAAGCAGAACATTTCTTTTATTGAGAACTTACAAAATTTCGTATTTTCACTTGCGCAAATTAATGTCAAATGCGTGCGTTCATATTTGCCATAAATATTACGTCAACGAAAATTAAAATTTTCAATCTAATTTGGGCTTTTCCAAATAAAAAAGGGTATTAAGGGGTTTTTAACCTGTTCTTAGATGTTTTTAAACATTTCCAGTCAATGGCCTGCTACGATTAGAAAAAGGATCAGTTTTCTTGCTTATAAGTGAAAAGTTAAGTGTGTAAGTGCCAGTGCGAATTAATTCGATCTTGTGTGAAGAGCACAAAAAAACTAATTGAGATCGTCTGAAAAGTGAAAGAATTGAATAGTGAATATTCATAACAACAGTAAGTACCAAATATACATATCTTTTGAATTTCTCGCGTGGATTATCCTTTTTCTTCAATTTAACCAGTTTTTTTTAGAAAATGGGCCGAAAGTCGGTTTTGAAATCGGAACAAATTGCAGTTCTTTTGAAAGCAAAGAACCTGAGCTATGCAGACATGGCAAGAACCGTTGGAATATCCAAGGCGTCCGTGGTAAATGATGCCAAAAACTGAAAAAATTCCAACAACGTTTTAGCGGTAACTTCAAACAATCGCCAAAATTGTCGCCGAGAACGCATCACCTCAACCAGGTAGGAACAGTTCTCTGGAACAGAAATTCTTGAAGTCGGATGATTTTAAGAGAGGTTCAGGAATCTGGAGTTAATATTTCGGCAAGACCGTTACGACGACGCTTATACGAAAATGGACTTTTTTTGCAGACGACCAGCAAAAAAGCCAAAACTGACACCCTGTATGCGAAATCGGCGGAAACTTCACAGAGACTTTGACGCGGAATATTGGAAAAACGAAGTTTAAAAAAAATGTTTTTCCTTTGTCAAATAGTATATTATATTAGTAACGGGTGGGCCATATAGCGTTGCTTTTTGAACCACCTATTTTTTTTGAGAATGGTAACTGACATGTCAAATATGTTCATAATTTACTTAAAGGTTTAACATTTACGAAATGGGACGCTATGCGCTTGAAAAAAATTGGGAAATATTGAAAACCAATTTCCAAAGTGGTGAGTCTTCTTTTTCTTCCGCGCTTATAGTAAATGGCGAGCGTTTTTGTTTCCAAAAATTGAAGAGGATGACATGGACGACATTTGGTTTCAACAAGACGGTGCCACTTGTCACGCTGCCAAAGTTACACTCGAACTTTTGGCTACCGTTTTTGAATTCCGATATCAATATCATAATGTACATTGTTGAAAGTAACGGAAATTTTCAGAAAAAATGTGCAATGATGGAGTAAGCTCTCCCTGAGAATTATAGATGCTATAGAGTATGGTGCAAAAAATTTCAAGTATTCACTCCAGATTCATAAGACAAGAAAAGTATATTAGCATATTTTCGGGTACCCCTTTCAAATGAGTAGGTAAGCACTTAGCTAAGCGAGCGAAAAGCTGGCTACAACAATTTACAACTCTCCTCCATCCTCCTCCTGTCTAATCGAATCTCACAGTAGCACACACATTGACTCTGTGATACTCAAAAGCAGCCAAACCCAGAAACTAAACTGAACACAACGTTCAATTGCATTGCAATGGATTTCAATTGTAACCCAGTTTAGCTTTTTTTAACTACTTTGCCTTTTGCAATACAGTTTCATACTTGCCGCTTTGTTTTTGTTGTTATAAATTTGTTAAAACTTTTCGTCGAGTCTATATGGTTTTTGTTATTGCTGCTGTCCAAAAACCTCATCTGTGTGGCACTTTTCTGCCATTCAACGAACAACAACAGCAACATAAACAACTTGTAATAGCGATTTTTCGGTGCCACTGCAGTCTGTATTTTTTGCTGTTGTTCGAATTTGTTGTTAATGGCATATGTAGTTTGAGTTTATTTTTCCGTTTGTAATTTGTAGGCGTCCCAGTTTTCGTGCAAGAATATAGAAGTAACTCGGTACATTTTTATTTCCATTGCTTTTGCATTTTGGGAGTTGAAAATTGTCACCAATTTTTTTAGTTTTTCTTAACGAAAATGTGTCGAGTTTGAAAAAAAAAAACAATAATACAGTTTAGTTCAACGCGAATTGGACTAAATCTGAGTATAATTTTTCCCGATCTTGTATAAATATTACTATTAATTCGTTTAAAATCAGCAAAGCAAAAATGTTACATTATTTACATATATGAAGAAATGAACGATTACGATTTGCAAAAAGGCCGATGAAGTCCGTTGTGAAGTGGTGGACCTTGACTATATAAATTATAAATTATAATTAAGGACAACCTTTCTATTGCTGATTTGCTTTAGCCCTAGTGACGAGTCATGTGTTTATGATTATGACATAGAAAATATTATAACTTGGCGGTTTTCGACATGAATTCAAAAAATTCCATAAACTTAATTTTTTTTCTGAACTACCAAGGTGCGGTGCACTACAAATTTATCTAGAAGGACAAAATATAATTAAAGAATACAACTGTAAGCGTAGATCGCCGTCTTTGAGTGAATTTTCATGCAACACCGTAATATTTCCAGAACGCTAATTTTCACCATGTTAATTTTTTAACAGCGTTAGAACAATTCTAGAAGGCTTTGATCAAGCACTATACTACTGTGGGCAAAAAGTAAGGTGAATTTGTTTGTCAAACTTCGCGGGATTAAAATTTCGCTCTAGTTATTTTTTTCATGAGTTGGCAGCACTGTTAATAACATCTGGGCCAACTTTCATGTGAATGTCATTATCAGCAATATATTTACGCTTGTGTTTACCAAACGACCAAGAGTGCATTTTTCGATTTTTACAATGTCTGATTTGATTGAGCAGAGAAGTGCCATCAAATTTTGTTTGCGGAATGAAATTTCGGCTGCGGAAACATTTAGCATGTTGCAGAAGGCATTTGGTGATTCGACCATGTCGCAGAAAAATGTTTATAAGTGGTACAAAGATTTCAAAGAGGGTCGAGAACGTGTTGATGACTTGGAGCGCTCCGGACGACCATCGACGTCAATAAAGTGAAGGAGTTAGTGCTCAAAAATCGTCGGTTGACTGTTAAAGACCTTACTGATATGATCGGAATATCAGAAGGATCTGTGAAAACCATTTTGAAAGACCATTTGGGCCTACGAAAAATGAAATCTCGTTTGGTACCGAAAACTCTCAATTTCTTGGAAAAAAGTCGTCGCGTTGATGTGTGTGAAACAATGCTTTCAGACTATCAGGACAAGCTCAAATGCATCATTACGGGAGATGAGACTTGGATTTATGCTTACGATCCTGAAACAACCGACCAATCAAGCGAATATCGTGCTAAAGGCGAGGCCAGTCGTTCAAAAATAAAGGTCATGATGATAGTTTTTTTCGATGTTCGTGGTGTGGTGCACTATGAACTCCTTCCACCTGGTCAAACTGTTAATATGGAATATTATTTGAGCGTTATGCGTCGTTTACGTGAAGCAATTCGTCTAAAAAGACCAGAATTATGGGCCAACAACTCTTGGTTTTTGCATCACGATAACGCACCGCCTCACACTGCACTCGTTCTTCGTGACCATTTCGCCAAAAATTCCACGCATATCGTTCCGCAACAACCGTATTCGCCTGATTTGGCTCCGTGTGACTTCTGGTTATTCCCAAAACTCAAGAGACCACTCCGGAGAACGCGTTTCGAGTCGATTGAGAAGATAAAAGCTGAATCGAAGAAGGTGCTGATGGCTATATCGGAAATGGACTATTTGGCATGTTTCGGGGATTGGAAAAATCGTTGGCATAAGTGTATTTCATCGAGAGGGGATTATTTTGAAGGGGATGAAATTGGTTTACAAGAATAAATAAAGATTTTTCATTTTACAACCAAATTCACCTTACTTTTGGCCCACAGCAGTATACTTCATATAACTCCTTTTTTTTGAATCGATTGAATTCATAAAATGAAATTTATTGAAGGCAAAAGAAGCCATACCTCACATCAACTTTATTAAAGGAAGGGAAATAGGTGTATGACATTTAACTCTTTTAAGCGCTCTTTTGACATGGATGCTGTCATTGACTTAACCCTTTTTTTACTTTGTTGTTTTAATAAAAAACATTCAAGCTTGAAATTGAAAAATAGTTAGATTTTAAAATGAAGAAAGGAATTATTTGAAAAATAAAAACAATGTCGAACAATTCTTGTTATAAAGTAGAGAGTAAATGGATGGTCTGTCTCTGTTTAACATCTATAATATACTTACATACATATCTAATCAGGTAAAAATAAACACAAACGGGTTAATGCACACATATAAACAAAGCGCTTATTTTCATGTTGTCTGTTGAGTTCCGCGTTACCCATATTTTGTAAGTATTTTACGTACAGTATCGTCGTACACATTCTTACATATTTGAAAAGCTGTAATTCGAGGATTATTCTTCACTGATTGCAATATGGTTTGTTCGAGAACGTGGCTTTGACACAATTGAACCAGTTGTGTTGTATGTTTGCACAGAAGAGTGATTTCTTCTTATGACTTGCGCAATTTCGCGAAAACATTTGCCTTCATTTCTAAGTTTCAGGATAATTTTTCTCTAGCGAACACTAATTGCCTTAGTTTTGAGGGCCATCGCTATTCAATTACAAACTAAAATAAACCCGTATTACCGTATAAAACGGTACGGTGCACGAGACAGGGCAGGAGCGGCAGCCCTTGGTCGGTAATAACCCGAGTCTTTCGGTAACGTAGAGTCGGCTTAGATCTCAATCGGAGGCATGCTTTCGTGCGACCATATTTTACATAAAAGCTGATGCATGCACCTGACCAGTTCATCCCCGCCATGGCGGCTTTGTTGTTCTTTAGCCGTGTTATCGCTATTCTCACCTCGTCATGGTCGGGTAGCGGAACGACAATTCCGTCGTCAACGATTGGGGTATCGGGAACTTCACATTCTCTGACATACCTACCTATCACCGTTTCCTCCTCACCAGATCGTCGTCTTTGTTCTTACAGGAAAACGCCCCGGTATTGAAACCTTCTCTAAGGGTCTGGTTTATCATTGACGCCAGCCTCGTCTTTGAAGAAATATGGGCCGGAGATTCCGAATGCAATGGATGTTCTTGAATGGCTTCGGATTGCTCTTCACCCCAAATACGGCAATTTTGCGTCTTTGACGTAGCCATTAAGCCAAAAATGGGCCTCATCATTGAACAAAATGCGGATCTTGCACGAGTTTTTCAAAAGACCAACGACTGAAATTATGACGCTTTGGAAGATCGGCCGGCTTCAAATCTTGGACTAGCTGTATTTTGAACGCTTTTAAACCAAGATCTTTGCGTAAGATCGCCCAAGTAGTACCATAAGGATAGGCCAAGTTGTTGAGATCGGCGCCGAATCAATTCTTCCGGGTTTTCGGCGAAACTCTCATTTATAGCCGGAATATTTTCTTCATTTCGGGCTGAACGTGGTCTAATCGGTCGAGTATCATCCAATTATGTAAAATTATTTTCATGGAGTAATGACAAATCTGGTTACTGGTCGAGGATATGCTGCTAATTATTTTGACACATAACTTCATTTTAGGAATTTGCTGTGCTATCCCTATACATGCCACATACACATTTCTCTAATACTGCCGGCGAATTGATGCTGTTAAAGATATACAAAAATATGTGTGTACTCTTCTCTATATGGCAAGAGCATTATGAGCTAAATCGATTTAATGGCGCTAAAGAGCAGATACATAGTAAGTAAAACGTAGGCCACGTAGAACAAAGTTAGCAAAATAGAGCGGAGATGAGAAGGCGAAAGAAAGATAAGCCGGCAGTCAACTTAATATGTAGCAGAGAAGGCTTAACAGCGAGGCAGCTAAAAAGACATTGAAGTTACAATAAAAGCATGAAAGGCAGGACATTTGCCAAACAATGAAATAGCGAGGCAGTGAAGCTAGGCAGCTGGGTGTTGTAATAATGGAACCTAAAACACTATCTATACCATACCACAGATATAGCATACCATCTAAACAAACTGTCAAGGACAACGAAAATAAATCTATATGAGTGCATAGTACATATATTCATAAGACCGGGGAAGTCATGCCACTGTAAACAATTACGCCACGTCCTGCCAGCTTGCCATCCAACCACCCAATGCAGCCAGGCAGCCAATGAAAGTGTCTGAGTTGCTGCGCATGTAGGAATCCATTGTTACAGCAACGCACAAGTGAAATAAACGCATACAAACAAACATATAGTATAAGTGGCAAAATACAGAAAAGAACAGAGCCTGTGATAAACTACAAACCGGAACAGGAGAAGGCGCAGGCGATGGAGGGGGTACGGTGGCCAACTTGCCGACAATGGCATTTTCAAGGATACGCATTTCCAACATGAACACACGAGCATTAAAATATACATACATATGTATTTACACAAGTACATAATTTTATAAGCAACAATAAAAGCAACAATCACATACTCGTATAAAGGTTAAAGGTGCATTGATGACTGTTGGCTGTGTGGATTGAGTGACTGACTACAAGGTTCTTGCGATGGTCAATGAACGCTTAGGGACAGAGGAGAGCAGATAGAGCAGAGTGTAGCAGGCAGAAGAGAGCAGCTGAACGAAAACTAAAGCAAGCAAAAATGCAGTTCGAGAGAAGTAAGGAGTGAAAAAGGGTTTAAAAAATAGAAGCTAAAACCCTGCACGGCTCATGGTACAAATACAGAAATGGGCGGAGGAACTATCTATAACTGTGTGAGATATGGAACAGTTATCTACTTCTGACAATCCCGAAATACTTTGATGTTTCCGTTGATACAACTCGTGTCTTGCAGCTCAGAAAAATGCGTTCCAGTAATTTGCTGTTTTACATTTTTTAATAGGTTCCGCAGGCTATTCAGAGCTTCGGTTAACAATTAAAAAAAAAAACTATGAGCTTAAAAACGTAGTGGTTCAGCTTATATGTACTTGCCCTACACGCCGTTGCAAAATTATAAACACACGACTATCTTTACAACAAAACTATACAATGAAAATTTTCAAACTTATTACGATATTTTAGAATTTAGCCCATTGCATTAAAGCATAAAGTTTCCAATAATTACAAAATAAAGTTGATTTTTTGCAATTTTTTTCCATATGAAGAAATTCGAACATGTAAATTTTGGTGCAAGTTTGAAACTTTGCGGTATATGGTTTTTGTTGAAGTATGAACTATATTTCTATAAGGAATTGGTAGAGTGTTTATAATTTTGCAACGGCGTGTATATGAGAAGAAATCGTAGGGCAACGAATTAATAGTGGTTAGCGCAAGTACATACATATAAACATCTGCTAAGCAAGGTAAATGAGCGTTCTATTAAAAAATAAGCCATTTTTCATCCATCTAATTTTCTTTTCGAGTATGTATGTATATGTTTTCAACTAATTTAATAGTACATTTTATAAAAATTATCTCTGCTTAGCTGGAGAAAATATTCTTCTTCTTCTTGATTAGCGCGATTACCGCTTAAGGAATTTGGACGAGTTGAAGAAATCGCGTCACTACTGACGCCAGTTGTTAAAAGTTTAAAATTCAATCAGCCTCACAACGGACAATACTTGTTTTCGCGATAGAGTAGTATTATCCTTCGAATACGTATTTTGTCGTGAGTAAGCTAGAGCCGGAAAGCAGCACGTTGCCAAAGATTTCCCAATGGTAGAGAAGGACTATGTCCGAACGTTTTGAAAAGATCAAAAAAACAGTAAGGGCGCGATGAAACGCAGACAGTGCGACTTTCTTCTGTAACTACCTCTCAGTGAACAGATAAAACTACTTTAGATTATATATAGTAATTTTTCGTTTCCACTGATATTCCTATGGCCGGAACACACACAAGAGAAGTTACGATTGATTGAGGATTAAGTCTTAAGGGTTCCCTCGTCAGTCGTTTCTACCTTACCAGAACGACACGAATTTATATCCGTCCAAGGATTGTATCCATCAGTATTCTTCGCTACAACAACAACTATGTAAAAATAAATACAATTACTATTACACAACGTGCCAAAAAGTTGTATGAAAATGAGGAGTCACCAACCTATACATAGAACAGAGTAGTGAGTATTGAAGTAGAGAATAGCGAAGAGCAACAAAAAAAATTAATTAAATTAATATAATAGCAAAGTACAAGCATGTACATATGTATGTATATAAATATATAATAGTGAGAGACGGACAATGAACGCTCGAACCTATCGAATGAGTAAGTGGTGAACATTGAACGAACAAATAACGAAGAGTGCGAATTTACGACTGTATTATGCGGAATGGTTTAAACGATTAGAGCACGAACTTCTGGGCAAGTGACTACAAGCGCATAAATAGCACCAACTTAATGACGTTGAAAAGAAATGACGGACGAGCTGACGATCGCACCGAGGGTCAACTGGAGTGGCATAGCAAAAGGCAAGCTAAGTAGGCAGTTATTAAAGGTGATCATAAAAATTAACGTCATTAATAACACGTTGCTACAAAATAAAGAAATCGAAAGAACTCTTCAAGTGATATAGTGCACGTTTCAGGTCAGGACCAGTACAACACAAAGCTGTGTTTAGAAAATTCAAAACACTCTCAATTTTTTTATTTATTGTTAAAAAACCGATTTATGGTGTTTTTGATGAAGTAAAAATACATAACTAACCCATTTTTCAACCGATTTTTTATTTCAATATGGTCTTGGGAAGGAGAGTGTATGTGCGTTATGAATGTATATAATTTTAAGATTGAACGATTGACGTTCAAAAGAAATTTTCAATAACAAGCTCTGATTTGTGCAATTTTTCAACGTTTTTTTCTATGTGATGCAATTTTTTGGCCACTATTCTCGAACGGGCACCACAAATATATATACATATATTTTTAAACTCCAATAAAATGTGCTCGAAATAAGCTATTTTTTTGAAAACTGTAAAAGTTACGATTTAAAAAAAAAGTTTTTTTCCACTTTTTTAAAAATCCAGCTGAACCGAGACTGCGAGAGAATATCGCATGACCGATAGTGCTTTACTGCGCATTGTGGCTACTTTTGAAAGACAGGAATAAGTTTACATAACTATGAATACATCAGGCATATCAAAACTCATTATAACCCAAGCTTACCTAATCCAAACTGACCAACCGAAGCTTACATGACACAGTACCACCAATTTGCTGGTAAGCATGTACAATTTAGTAAGTGTGAAAAATCATCACTCTTGAATGATCAAGACCTATTAAAACTTAGCATAAGTGCATCTAACCTAACCTAACCTAACCTTATTTAAGGTTAATATACACATAGAATATGATAGGTAAAGTAGGATTAGTTTGGTTTGGGTAAAATCAGGTTAACATAGGTCAGCCCAGGAAAAGTGCTAGGCTAGATTCGATTGAGTTGGGTTATGGCTAAGTTAGGTAAGGTGTAATCTGATCAGGTCAGAAAATTGCAGAAGTAAATTATCAAATTGCGTTACTTTTTTTTTTTTTTGACGTCATAATATTCTTCTACGGTCTCTGTTCAACTCGAGAATGTTGTTTTTATTTTATTTCTACAAAAACTTTCTTCACTTGGAAAATTTCTTATAAATTTTGATGAAATAATGATTTCTAGATTCCGAATGGACACAGGTGAAGGGTGATTTTTTAAGAGCTATAGGAAAGTTTTTCACAAAAACACAAGTAAAATTCAGAAAACTGCATGAAATTTCCATATAATTTAATATTTGAAGATTAGTCCAATTTTGGCATACTCTTTCCAATGTTTCGGCCGATATCTCACACATAAATGCTTTAATGTTGTCTTCCAATGCGTTAATTGAAGCAGACTTGTCTGAATAGACATGAGCTTTAACATAGGCCCACAAAAGATAATCTGAAGGCGTTATATCGCATGATCAGAGTGGCCAATTGATAGGTCCCGAACGTGAAATATAATGTTCACCGAACTCACCTCTCAATCAGTCCATTGTTACGCGTGCTGTGTGGCATGTGCCACGTCTAGCTGAAATCACATGTCATGCAAGTAAGCTCTTGCATTTTGAGTTGGTAGCGCTCACCATTCCAGCCCATAAACCGCACCAAACTGTGACCTTTTGTGGATACATTGGTAGCTCTTGCAATTCTTCTGGCTGATCTTCACTCCAAAATCGACAATTCTGCTTATTTACGTGCCCATTGATCCAAAAATGAGCTTCGTCGCTGAACACAATTTTTCGAACATTCGAATTTTTTTAACAGAACACGCATTTTTATAATAAAATTCAATGATCTGCAAGCGTTGTTCGTTTGTTAGGCGATTCATGGTTAAATTATAGACCAACCTGAAGATGTTTAACAGTGAAACAAAACACCAAACGTGCGTGAGCTGTTTAAACCAACTGTTTAAAAAGATAATAGCTAAAAAATCACCCTTTATAAGTAAATATACTTAATTAAACACGTATTTTGCGAATAATAACGGAGAACTACATTAAGTTCGCATATATGAAAGTAGTGAACAAAACTTTCAGTTTACTGATTTTTGTGTTTTATCACAAAATTCCGTTACTTCGACACGTTTTGATCGCTTTTTGAAATTAAATGCGTTTTACATTCGGAATATACACAGCTATAAGACTTTGTGCTAATAAATAAACCTTTCATTTCAATATTATCGACAACATCACGTTAAACTCGCAAAAATTGGAAACATTGTGTACAATTTAAGTTTTGTGTTGAAAAATCAGTGGTTATTTTTGCTTAGCCTGAAAAATGGAAGGCACATGTCAGAAGGACTAACATTTACCTCAACAAAACTATTTCAAGATTGGAAATCGGGTAAAATGCAGACGAGCTACGAATTTCTAAGCGTCGGAAAACACCCAAAATTGGTTTTTTAACGATAAATAAAAAATTTGAGGGTGTTACAAATTTTTTGAACACTGTTCCGCGTCGTTCTCGGCTAGATCTACAATGCTCATCATGTCACTTCAAAAGTTCTGATTCACTGTAGCACCGTGTAATATTAACAGAGATGGAGCAATCAAATAGTTTTGCAGATATCAGGTCAGTCGATGAGTTCGTGCGTTTTTTAAAACTGGTTTTAAAATTAATAAAAAAGATGTTTAAAGTTTTTATTAATCAATAATACATTTTCCTTCATTATTTAAAATATCTTCCTAACGTTTAGGCAAATTTTTATTTCCCTGCTCAAAAAATTGTTTGTCCTTGGAGCCAAAATACGCTTCGATATCCCTTTTTATAGCTTCTTTTGAGGAGTAGTTCTTGTTACTCATATGGGATTGTAGTCTACGGAAAAGGTGATAATCACAAGGTGCAATATCCGGAGAATATGGTAGATGCTGCATTAGCTCCCATCCGAGCTCGTTCAGCTTGCCTAATGAGGTCTTCCGTTGTCGTGGTGAAACAAAACTTTGCGTATATTCACTAAAGACGGTCGATTTTTGTTAAGTGCCTCATTCAGGTTTGAAAGCTGATGGGAATAATTATCAGCAGTTATCGTCTGGTTTGGTTCTAGAAGTTCATAATAAACAATACCGGCCATATCCCACCAAATAGACAGGCGAATCTTCTTGGAGTGAAGGCCATCTCTAGGGGTCAGTTCTGGTGTTTCATCTTTATCTAACCATTGGCGTTTGCAAACAGGATTATTGTAAAGGACTCATTTTTCATCACCAGTAACGATACGGTTCAAAAAACTTTCATTTTCAAGCCGTTGCAGTAGCTGAGAATACACATTCACTATCTGCTGAAGGTTGGCGACGGAAAGTCTATGCGGAACCCATTTTCCCAGCTTTGAAACCTTTTCGAACTCAACTAGGTGCCTGTGAACTGTTCCATGCGATGAATTTATCTGAGCTATCATATCGACTGTCAAATTTCGCTCAGCTTCCACGAGTTCGAGCGAGGTGTCGGAGATAAAGACTTCAGGACGACCAGCGCGCGGGGCATCCTCCACGTCGCAGTTACACTTCGGAATTTTGAAAACTACTTTGCGCAGTCCTTACACTCACGATATCCTCTCCGTGAACAGAGTTCATTCTCCAGCACCAGTTGTTGCATTTTTACCACTTTAATAAAAAAAATTACAAAATATGCCTCTTATACGCGTTCGAAGATTCCACCGATTAAAATCACTTGTTGAATACACAATATATCAAAGAAAATATAAATAGTTCCGATATACTCCGCGACCAATTTTTTGTAAGCAAAAATCGTACAAAAGTGAAATTATGGGTAAAATACGCACGAATTTATAGATTGACCTGATATGTATGTAACTAATTTAATGAAAAATTTAATTTTGTGTGAAAATTTTGTCTGCCTCTGTATGTAATTACTGTTATACATATATGTATTATATATTCATATGTATGTGCCTATGCTTCTTGTGTTTTATTTTTGCATGAAACATGCCAGCAACTTGTTCCAATTTCTTTCTCCAACACAAACACAGCTCGTTGACATTGACACTAATTTTCACGTAATTCACTAGGCATTGAACGCATTCAGTCATACATTTGTATATATACATATACAGTGGCTCAACCGCTTAATGGTACCTACGTACTAGGCGTTCAACTTTAAAACAGCTTTTCGAAAGGATAAATTAATTTTATTTCGAACCATTTCATCACATATGAAAAAATTATATTAGTTTGGAGGAAAAGAAATCCATTATTTTCTCGGTAGACGGCTGTAGTAATCGATACTCGTAAAATATCGATCAAACAATGTAAAGTTTATGCTCGTTGTCAAGGTGACATTTCATACTAAAAAAATTATTTTGCTGTTTTTTGTTTGTTCCATTCAGTTGTGAGTTACAGGGTATTAACAATGGAAGTCAACAAACTGATAATTCGGTACATTTTACAGTTTTTCTGTGATAAAGGCGAAAATGCAAGCAAGACCGCTGAAATTGTGAATGGTGTTTATGGTGCCGATACTGGAATAGCTAATTGGTTTCGTCGATTCCGTTCATCTTTGATGTTCCAGATATTACAACGTCGATAATGTTGATAAAATCACAGAAATAATCGGAGTTGACTGGCATGTTAGTAGTCGAAGTCTCGCCCAGGAGCTAAAGATCGACCATAAAACAGTTTTAAACCATTTGCACAAAAATGTTACGCAAAAATAATGGATTTCTTTTCTCCCAAATCTAATAGTTACATTCGATATTTTTATACTGGCTAATAAAACTATAATGGCGGCAGCCGTAGCCGAATGGGTTGGTGCGTGATTACCATTCGGAATTCACAGAGAGGTCGTTGGTTCGAATCTCGGTGAAAGCAAAATTAATAAAAACATTTTTCTAATAGCGGTCGCCCCTCGGCGGGCAATGGCAAACCTCCGAGTGTATTTCTGCCATGAAAAAGCTCCTCATAAAAATATCTGCCGTTCGGAGTCGGCTTGAAACTGTAGGTCCCTCCATTTGTGGAACAACACCATGACGCACACCACAAATAGGAGGAGGAGCTCGGCCAAACACCTAACAGAAGTGTACGCGCCAATTATTTATTTTTTTTTTAATAAAACTATAATGGTAATAAACAAATTCGGAGAATTCATGTCAAAACGAGCAATCGTACATAAATAGAATGCAACCTGATTTCGTTATATTTCGAGCGCATGGTCCATATGCGCATCAAATTTCATAAAAGAGTTACAGTTACAAGTTTTGAAATTATAAACATAGTTCTTGCATAATGGCTCCGTCAGACAAGCAGACAACTAAAAAGGAACGCCAAGTTGTTGTTAAATAGCATGAAGCGGAAAAAACTTTTAGAGAAATCTTCAATTTAATAAACAGAAGCCATTCTGCAGTACAATATGTTATATAACTAGAAGATACAAAAGTGGCTCTTCCATTCAAAATATACATATAGCTAACGATATAGACTTCTGAAAAACGATCAAATATAACTTATTCAGTACTTTTTGTAGGTACGTATTCTATTGCTTTAAGATATTTTACACTAATTTAAATGGAGAAAGCCCAATATTGAATTTGAGTCGAACAATACAAAGGCTATTATGAAGCAACATAAAAGAACTCTGAATACGGAATGATAGAATATTTCACCAGACATTTTTAAAAATTTTAGTAGAATCTATGCCAAGATGTTTAGAAATAAATGAAATAAAGGCTAAAAGTGTGGGAGTTTCGCATAATATTTTAAGGGCATTGAATTTTTTACCATTATTCATTTGAACATGAATTCTATTTTTTTTCCCAGTGTAATGTAAATATAATTTATTATGTGAATAAATGGAATAGACTCTAAATAAATGGAAACCGTGCTTTTTCGAAACTTAACTCACTTCAAGTTCCGAAATTCGATTTACATGTTAAGCAGCGCGGATGTACGATTAAGCTTTTGAGCCACTGTATGTATTGGAGCATTCAGACATTTAATCAATTTTCTGTTATCTTTTTATTTTATTTATTGTGTTATTATATTTTCAGTGCTTTATTATTTTTTCGTACTTTATTTGCAGATACACTGGCCACCGCCATATGTACGCAATCACAATTATTCTTCACTTTATACCACTACCGCCCGCATTTATGTCACACATGGTCTGAAAAGTCCGGGACTTAACACATAGATGACACTAGTTTTATTGCATTCGCCTCTTATTCAGTTAGTACTAACCTTAATCGGTGGGCTGTAAGGTGATAGCTTACGCCGATGATGTTGTTATTGCTGTCTCTGGTAAATTTGTATCTACATTAAGAGACCTAATACAAAATGTTCTAGATATACTTTCTACGTGGGCAGAAAAGTGTGGTCTAGGAGTCAACCCAGACAAAACACAACTCATATTGTTCACGAGCAAGCACAGAATCCCTCAGCTAAGTCCAATTACGCTCAAGGGGGAAGCTCTTGTGATTTCGGAAGAAACCAAGTACTTGGAACTAAACATAGATAGGAAACTGACTTGGAAGTCAAACATCTTAGAAAGAGTTAGGAAAGCGAACCTAGCTTTTTATGCCTGTAAGAGAGCTATATGTAAGACCTGCGGAATCAAACCTAAGGTTTCTCATTGGCTTTACACTGCTGTCGTCAGACCCATTCTATATGGAAATGTTGTCTGGTGGTGTGCTATGCAGAAAAAATCCTATTCTAATTTATTGAACAAGGTGCAGAGATCAGCGTAATTAGCAATATGTGGCGTCATGAAAACCACACCATCCATGGCTTTGGACATCATGCTACATCTGCCACCCCTAGATCTCTTCTGCAAATACTCAGCGGCCTGCTCCGCTTTAAGGCTCAAAGCGAGCTCACAATGGAGGACTGTCACACATAGACATTCAACCACCACGGATATACCCAGTGACTGTGACTATCACTCTTCCATTCTTTGCTTCGAAAGGAATTTCCTCATGAAAATCCCTTCTAGACTGGAATGGCTTGAAGAAGATCCAACACCCAACACACCCGTTAAGATCTACACGGATGGATCTAAAATGGACACCGGTGGAGGATCAGGGTTGTTTTACGAAGAGCTTTCTATTAGTGAATCCTTTAAACTACCGGATCACTGTAGTGTTTTTCAAGCGGAAATAAACGCTATTCATGAAGCCTTAAAATGGTTGAAGATAAACAGGATATCATCAACGGATATCTGCATTCTATCAGACAGCCAAGCTGCCCTACGAGCCCTGGATCCATTCCAAACAACAGTGTCTTACGTTGTCGCCAATCTCTAAATGAGATGTCCAAGCAATATCGTATAATCTTATGCTGGGATCCAGGCCACAGAGATATACCAGGGAACTGTAGGGCAGACCAACTTGCAAGAGAAGGTACCTGTATGCCAGACATAAGTAATTTTATGGAGATACCTCTGCAACTTGTAAGCTTCTCATTAAGGACGCACTAATCAGTTCTGCAAATCAAAGATGGATTAGCGCTAACACCTGTGAAATTGCTAGGCAAACATGGCAAAGGCTAAACTTACGTCTGTCCAAGAGTATTATAAAATTGACTAGACTTCAAATCAGGACCTTAGTAGGGGCCCTCACAGGACATTGTCTCATAGGAAATCATGCAAGGAGATTAGGCGTTTACACGCATGATTTCTGTCGTAGCTGCAGAAATGAAGAGGTGTTGGAAGCAATTCAACACCTTTTTTGCACATGCCCAGCTCTAGCCAGAAGCAGGAACCGATTTTTAAAATCCTTCTTCTTAACGAATATAGATAATCTATACACTTTAAGTATACACAACCTTTTACGTTTTGTCAAAAGCTCAGGATGGTTCAATATGGAGAGGGAAATGTTGCCCAGCACCCGTGGCTCACAACGGACCCATTTCGTGGTCTAAGTGGCTTCGTTGTCTCTATGTGCGATGCGGCTACCAAACCTAACCTTAAAAGGACAGCTGTTAAAATTTATTGATATTATATTCATTAGTTCGTGAGTTATTGTGCTAAGAGTCACGCTACTTTTGTTATTTTCAAAGCAATGGATAAAAAATAATTTCGTGTTTTAATTTTACACTGGTATTTAATGAGAAAAATACCGTCCAAGCAAAGCAATGGCTTGAAAAGTGTTATGGGGACTCCGCTCTATCAATACAACAATAAAACGATGGCTTGCTGACTTCAAATGGCGTCGAAATGAGGCGGTAACATTAAAAAACTCCACAAAATCGTTTTGAATGATCAAAAAGTGAAGTTGTGTTAGTTAGCTGACATCGTAAAGATATCAAAAGAACGTGTTGGATTTATATTGCATGAGCATTTGACTATGAGAAGGCTCTGTTCAAAGTGGGTGCCGCATTTGCTCACTGTTTTGTTTCACCAATACAACGCACCGTATCACAAGTTAATTAAAACAATGACAACACTACATGAATTGAACTTTGAATTGCTACCACATTCACCATATTTGTCAGAATTCCGCTCGAATAAAGAGATTATCGCTAAAACTGAAGTCTATTTTGAGACAAAAGATAAATCGTTCTACAAACGTGGTATTGGAAAATGTATACTTTTATTAGAAACACTTCCATACATACTTATTTGGCGCTACAATCGTGCGTCGATTTTGGAAGAATCCAAAATGGCGCGCCACCTGTTTCTGTCCTGCGCTTGTTGATGCCAGTTGGAAATCTCGAGTGAAGACAGGTCTTGCCACACTTGGTCTTTCCAAAAGAAATGAGGTCTTCCTCTTCCACGCCTTCCTTTTTGGGGTACCGTGTCGTAAATTCGCCTTGCTGGAGCGTCTTCTTTCATACGGGAGACATAGCCAAGCCACCGTAGCCGCTGTATTTTGACAGGCTTAACTATGTCTATGTCCCTATATAATTCACAAATCTCGCTGTTCCACCGTACGCGGTACTCCTCACTAGCGCAAGCGGGGCCAAAGATCTTACGTACAATTTTTCTCTCGAAGGCTCCGAAAACTTTTTCATTTGCTGTTGCCATGGTCCATGCTTCTGAGCCATATATTAGGACGGGAATGATGCGCGTTTTGTAGAGTGCCAGTTTAGTCCTTCTCAGTTGTCTACTGAGCCCAAAGTAACACCTGTTGGCAAGAGTTATTCTCCGTTTGATCTTCAGGCTGACGTCATTTCTGTTATTAATACTGGTCCCAAGGTAGACAAAGTCCTGCACAACTTCGAATTGTCGGTTGTCAACACTCACATATTGTCCAAGACGCGAAGACTTGCTGTGTGTTGACAGCAGGTACTTTGTTTCACCCCCATTCACCGCAAGACCCCCATTGGCCGCCTCTCTCTTTAAACTGGAGTATGCAGAGCGTGCTGGTTGGTTTCGCCAATAATGTCGACGTCGTCGGCATTTGCTAGTAGCATGGTACTCTTATGAAAGATAGTGCGGTTCAGCTCGGCAGCGCGAAAGATTTTTTCCAGTAAGAGGTTGAAAAATTCACAAGATAGAGAATCGTCTTGTCTGAAAACTCGCTTGGTATTGAACGGCTCGGAGAGGTTACTTCCAATGATGACGACGCTTGTGGTAGCGCGCAACGTCATCTTGCATAGCCGCATAAATTTGGCGGGGATATCAAACTCAGACATAGTGACATAGAGGTGATTTCTATCCATGCTATCAAAGGCGGCTTTGAAGTCGACGAGTTTTCTCCAGGATTTGGCGTATTGTGAAGATTTGGTCTATGGTGGACTTACCAGGTCTGAAGCCGCATTGATAGGGCCCAATCAGTTTGTTGACGATGGGCTTCATTCTCTCACACAATACGCTCGACAGGACCTTGTTAAGCAGGCTTATCCCGCGGTAATTTGCGCAGATTGCAAAAACAGCCTTCTTATGTATTGGAAACAGCACACTCAGGTTCCATTCGCTTGGTATGCTCTCATCCAACCATATCCTGCAAAGGAGCTGATGCATGCAGTTTGTCAGTTCTACACCTCCAGCTTTGTATAGCTCGGCGGGAAGTCCGTCTGCTTCAGCGGCTTTGTTGTTTTTGAGTCGCCTGATGGATGTTCGCACTTGATAGGTCGGGTGGGGCACGGATTTCCATCGTCACCGACAGGGGTATCAGCATCTACTTCCACATCTACGCTGATACATCCACTATTAAGCAACTGGGTGAAATGATTCCTCCATAACCTAAAATTGGTTTGGTCATTCGTCACCAGATCGTTGTTTTCGTTTTTGCAGGAGCTGGCCCCGTATTAAAACCTTTGGACTGGCGCTTAACATTTTGATAAATTTTCTGGCCATGTTTCTGTCGCCTAGCATCTTCTTCGAGCTCACGTCTTTCCACATCCCGTTTCGTGAGCTTGAAAATATGCCTCTCTTTCCTCCTAAACTCGCGATATCGCTCCATCGTGGCACGCGTATGCTGCGTCTTTTACTGCACCGGCTTAGCGGCAGTCGGCGTCGTGCCAAGTGTTGCGCTGCTATTGGTGTAACCCAACCACCGTTTTAGCAGCGGTACGCATGCAGCAGGCGAGTATTGTCCACTGCTCATTTATGTCGTTCGGTTGGAGAGTGCTCTGGAGTGAGAGCTGAGCTGCGAAGTTCTTGGCTATCTCTTGTGATCGCAGCTTACCGACGTCTAGCTTTCGCTGTAAGCCTTGGCACGGCTTTCTTATCACACATATGGGTGTGCGAACCTTGGCTGCGACAAGGTAATGATCGGAGTCAAAGTTGGCTCCTCGGATTGTGCGCACGTCTAGCACACTGGAGCAGAGCCGTCCGTCTATCACAATGTGGTCAATCTGCGATTGTGTCGATTGACCTGGAGATAGCCAGGTAGCTTTGTAGATGTCTCGATGCTGGAATCTGGTGCTACTTACTACCATGTTCCGCGCCGCAGCGAAGTCGATCAGCTTCATACCGTTGTCGGTAGTTTCGTCGTGAAGGCTAAATTTTCCGACGGTCGAGTCAAAGACATCTTCTTTGCCCACTCTGGCATTAAAATCGAAAAGTACGATTTTGATATCGTGGTCGTAGGAGTCTTCCAGACTTTCGTAGAAGGGTTCTTTGACCTCGTCGTCCTTTTCGTTCGTCGGGGCGTGCGCAAATTAGGCTCAGGTTGTGTAGTCTAACTTTTGGCTCGCTGCACACATTAGTTCACTACGGACGGATGTCCGTAGCTTATCCAGGGGACGCCGCGTGGAAGCAGTGTGTCAACTTGAAACGAGCAAGGGACAAAGACGATTGTGACATTTGCCATGTTAAATGTAATCACGCACTTTGCTTTGTATTTCTGCTTCCTAGACCCATTACTGATTTTCTTTTTTCGCGTTTAATCTCGGCAAAACGCTTCCGCGCGCTTGCAAACAATACTCTTGGCTGTCATTTAGCCAACTAACAGACGGCTGATGTCTATGCATCAGACGCGCAAGCGGTCTGAATTTGGTTACACTTCAAGTATCGGACCCTGTATGTAGTTAGGTTAGGTTAGATTAGAGGTTCAAAAAATCAAATTCGTTCGTTGTGATACCATTGCAGCGGGGAAAAAGGGGGGACAGAACAGAAAAAAAGTGGATAGGGTGATGACATGGAGATTGGGAATTATGAAAAACAAAAGACCAAACTATGATTAGTCACTGTTATACATACTAACTATAATGCAACAGGTATTTAATATCCAGGCCTGCTATTTCTGCAGGCATGGCATAGAAGGGAGCGCAAGATGCCTAAATCTTAGCGCTTCGTTTGCAAGATACCTGAGTTGAAGGCCCTGAGATGGTTTCATATGATTTCCAGGAAAGTAATAACCTGCCAGGCAGTTTGCAGCAACGGCCTTAAAAACGTTTTTCTGAAATTCATTCTTCACCACGGTTCACCAGTCAAGTTTTGGCGGGATTTAGACACCTTACATTACTCAAGAGGTACTATGGAGTGGTACCAAAGCAACAATGTCGATGTAATACCGAAATCGTAAAGCCCGCAAAATTACCCGCAGCTTCGGTCCATCGAAAAATACTGAGCAATTGTCTAAAAAATAAAAAACAGTTTAATGTTATATTATATAAGTGGAGTAAATTTACTGCAACAGTTAGCAAGGTGGATATTCAACGCCTGAAATTATCCATCAACAAATGTTTTGGCGTGTTTTCCATAAGAAAGGAAATTAATTTTTTTAATCTTTTTACTTAAAACTACATTAATTAACTTTTTATGACATATTATTGGGAGGTTGAATTAGTTTTAAAGGTGACGCACAGATGGGAATGATCTAAAAGCAAGGACATTGGGTCCCGTACGAGTTGAAGCTGCGCGACGTCGAACGGCGATTTTTTACGTGCGAATTGCTGATCGAGCGACAAAATCGGAAGGGTTTTTTGCATCGGGTGGTGACTGGCGACGAAAAATGGATCCACTACGATAACCCAAAACGCAAAAAATCATGGGGTTTGCCCGGCCAAGCAGAATATTCACGGCAAGAAATTCATGCTCTGCATTTGGTGGGATCAGGTCGGCGTCGTATATTTTGAGCTGCTCCAACCGGGCGAAACAATCACGGGGGATCGTTACCGACTGCAATTGATGCGTTTAAGCCGGGCATTGAAAGAAAAACGGTAAAAAGGCACGACAAGGTTATTTTGCAACATGACAACGCTCGGCCGCATGTTGCTCAACCTGTCAAAAAATACCTTGGAACGCTTGGCTGGGAAGTGTTACCCCACCCGCCGTATAGTCCAGACATAGCTCCCTCCGATTATCATTTGTTCCGACATATGAGTCTCGATTTGGCGGACCAGCGGTTCTCCTCGTACGAGGCTACCAAAATATGGGTTGAGTCATGGATAGCCAAGCAGCGGCCAGAATTTTGGAGAAACGGCATCCGGAAATTGCCCGAAAGATGGGCGAAAGTTGTAGCTAGCGATGGCCAATACTTCAAATAAAATATTTTGTACCGTTTTTTCACAATAAAGCCCCAAATCTTCGAAAAAAACCTTTAAAACTAATTCAACCTCCCAATAATTTTTGCCATCGGACATAGATAAAATACATTTTTGGGTACAGACCTGGTGTGAACCATGCAGTAATAAATATCATTTTCAGGTCAAGGGAAGATCGCTTTTTAGCTTTTTTAGGTCACAATTATTGGGGGCTTAAGGCGACGTTTTTAATATGAAGGCTATTTGAATTGTATGAAAACTGTTAAACAGGGATTCCAGAACGCCTAAAACCCTTCCGAACAACGATCAGTCAATACAAGAATAATAATGAATTAAGTCAAGTTTTGTTCGTTTTCGTTTACTATAGACTATGGTACCACTTGATAGGGAGAACGTATCCAGGTATGTATAAACCTCCTTTGTTTTACCACTACAGTTTAGGCACTACAGAGAGGAAGACCTGTAAAATTTACATATCCTACATTTGGCCTCTAGCGCATATGTACATATGAGGTAGAGGTGCCAAATTATCGATGGCACTATCGTCACCATCGATGGTAGGGCACTATCGAGCTACTGAACTATCGACGATAGTATCGTCAAAAGAGCGATTTACACATCACCAAGCAAATATTCGCGCTTTTTTTATTTGTGGCGTCGCTTGTGTACAAATATTAAAAAGTGTAAAGTTGTAAAGTGTTTAAAATAACAATTCGTAAAAATACAATATATAAATGGATCGCTTTCTTAAAGGAGGTAATACATTTTTCAAATAATTAGTAAGAATGCTTAGAACACTTTTGTCTAATTTTAGGACGCAGTTCTGCTGCAGCAAGTTGCGATTGCAACAGCAGCGACAGCGAAAAAAATTTTGTGTTGGAGAAGCCTGCACAAAAACAGAAAAGTAAAATTTCGGGTGTGTGGAATTATTTTAAAAGATCTGATGATAAGAAATTTGACATATGCCTTAGTTGCGCCAAGGAGTATAAAACCAGTGGCAACACATCGAACCTGCATGATCACCTTAAATGGTTTCACTTGAATTTGGACAGAAATGCTCCTGATACACAAGTTGCTGAAGATGTTGTACAAGACGAGAACATTGCGTCTTTCAGCAGCAGCTGCAGGTCAAGCATGCGGTCAGTGGAGTCATACTTTAAAAGGGCTGTGTTGTATGATGCAAACTCCAATCGTAAAAAGGACTTAGATGAACTCGTAGCAGAGATGGTTGCTGAGGATGTTCAGCCCTTTAGCATAGTGAAGGACAAAGGATTTATTAAATTAATTACATCCTTAGATCCACGTTACAAGCTTCCCAGCCAGAGTCATTTGGAAAACGTCCTGATGACCAATTTGTTAAAAAAAAACGACGGAAAAATTGTCAACAATTTTAGAGCAGGTTTCGAACATTGTTATCACTTGCGATATGTGGACATCTAGTGCTAACGTGAGCTTTTTAACGGTAACGGTTCATTTCGACAATGAATACCGCATCAAAACGGCATCGCTAGCAACCAAAAACTGATCGATACTACAAATCACTCGTCACTAAATATTGCAGACACTTTAAAAGATATATTAACATCTTGGCATATCTTTGAAAAAACTGTCTTCATTGTAACTGTCAATGCAAGCTCAATGCTGAAAGCATGTGAAATTTTAAAAACCCCAAATCTGCCATGCTTTGGTCATACAGTTAATTTGGTAGTTCAAGATGGCTTGAATCTCAATCACAACGATGTCACAAAAGCTTTGTGTGCAAAATGTAAAAATGTTGTAAAATTTTTTAAGAAAAGTTCAATTGCGAACGAAAAATTGAAACAAGTTCAAGAAAATTTTGCATATACCTTGTTGCAAGAAACCCCAACAAGGTGGAACAGCTTCCACGACACGATTGAGAGAGTTTTATTAACCCATGAAGCCATTGCCAGTGTGCTATTATCAACAACAAATGTACCATTACCATTCACTGCAGAGGCAATCAACGTGTTGAAAGATATTGACAAAATAGTAGCATTATTTAGGAATGTGTCCGAAAAAGTTTCTGGTGGCAAATACGTTACAGTGTCATTAATAATACCATTGGCATATGGACTATATCGGCAAATTTGCGGTAGGCAAATTTGCGGTAGGCAAATCTATGAAAGATGCTATGTTGGAGTCGATTAAAAAACGTATATCTATATATGAGCTACGCACGGTAACAAGGATGGCTACGATTTTGGATCCACGCTTCAAAAAAGATGGGTTTCAATCCAACGCAAATGCTGAACAAGCAGCAAGTATCTTGGAAAATGAGTTGGTCAATTTGGGCAATTTGACTCATGTTGAAGACCCTGTCAGTCTGGAAGCAAGCACGACCACTACGGACCCAATTTTTGATTTTTTGAACCAATGATGTGCTACTAAAGAGAGTAATGTTCGATCTGATGCAATCATTATTAAAAGGCAGTATCTGGAGAGAGACATAGCCTCACAGGAAATGGACCCTATTTTATGGATCAAGGTAAAATTAATAAATCAATCTTCGATACATAAAACTAAGTTTTAGTAATACCTACATTTGATTGCAGGTCAACCAGGTGGATTTCCCTTTATTAAAATTACTGATGTATAAATATTTATGCATCCCCGCAACGTCTGTGGAGTCGGAAAGAGCTTTCAGCAAGACGGGACAAATTGTTTCTGATAGGCGAACACGGCTTAAAGAAGAAAATGTGAACGTTTTGTTGTTTTTAAACAAAAATCTTTCGCTATAATAAATAAATCATATTACAGTTTTCAAGTTTTAGCTTTTAAGTATTTTATAAGGCTTTTGTATTTTTAGCTTTTCCCTTAAAATGTAATTTCATAAAATGTAAGCAATGTTCCTTAACTTATAAGTTCAATATTTTGGCAGAAAAGACCCATAGCCTGTACTCTTACTCTTTTTTCCAAATGTAAATCACTCACACTTGAGAAAATATATAGTTGTTTTAAAGTGTTCCTTATGAATTAAAATAAAATTCAAATTATTTGTTTATTCTTACAAATTTCAATGATTTTCAATCACTGTTTTTTATTGCGACTATCGACTACTATCGATGGTACTATCGACCACCATCGATGGTTTGAAAATTACTATCGTCCACAATCGATGGCGCCCACCATCGATAGTTTGGCACCTCTAATATGAGGTACTTGTTATTGTAGGAGCTGAAAGTATTGCCCATATATTTTTGTGAAATGCTGCTGGAGTAACAGCTCTAGGCCGATTATCCGCCAGGGTGTTCCCGGGACGTATAACCAATTGATGGATGAATCGTCTTGTTCTACAGTTTTACTTCTTATTTGAATGTTACCTATTATTTTTTTAATTTTTCTATTTTATCTCTGAAACAGATACAATTGGAATACAGAGGGGCACCGCGACTGATCTCATATAGCTGTTGTATCGGAAAATACAGCCCTAATTTTAAAAACTCAAAATTCTTTCAGAGTCTTTAATGAAGGCTACAAGCTTACTGTTGGTCTTCTGATTGTTTCCAAATTTGAAGCATTTCTAGGCCAAGCATATGTGTTCAGATGTTTCCTCGTCATTAAAATAAAGTCAGTGCGGTTGTGTTGGCGTCACCGTAACAATTTGATATTTCTCCTGCTAATGGTATATTCCTGAAAACTTGCCCTTCTAAAGCTTCCAGTATTCACTCCATTTCAAGTTTATCCATTCACTGAATAATACTTTAAATGACAATTAGTTAAGCTAAAGCGTTTGATTAACCTGTCTTGGTCATCCATTCCTTACAATGCGTAAAAAGCTACGTCACATTTTTCTTCAAGCATATAAATAGATTATAAACGTGAAAGTTAATTTTGCCAGAATCTTAGACGGAAACACGTGAGACGTTCCGACGACAGTCGGTTCTACGTAACCGGATCGACCCGGATTTATATCACTTCAGCAGCATTCCCAGTATATGTGTGGGGATTTTTTATGCAGCTACAACAACAAAAACGGTAGACAATTTGGTAATATTGACAGAATTCTATGGTACAAAAATATTTACATATCTGGCTTGGTTCCCCATCCATCTTACAGCCTACAGAGAACGTTAATGATCTAGAGAAGTCTCATGAGCTAGTGTTCTTTAGTTGCACTGTTCTACCGAGAGCAAATAGTTTGTGCGATTCCCCGTTTTAAAGTGTCAAACAATCGTAATCATTTCAAATGTCCGACTTCTTTTTGAACACCAATTTTGCGAATGCTGCTGATAAATGTTTTATAACAAGGAGTTAATGGATTTGTGAATTATTGTTACAAGTTTTAAAAATCCTATTTGAATACCCAATAGAAATATAATTAATATAATAATAAATATATTTAACTTGCATTTCTTACAAATATTTCGAATTTGAAGCTGTATGCTATGTATGTCCGAGTTCTTTATTGAGCCACTGTACATGCATATGCAAACGAGAATTGTTTTAGCATTTGTTAGGCAGGAATTCGAGCATTCGGGTATTTATTCCATAATTATTGTAATATATGTAAATATTACAAGGCGATGCCTCGTGAGGTAGGTCTTGGTTGCTTCAATGCATGCATGTGTATGTGTACAACACTATATTTAATAAAGATGCAATTAAACGTAGTTTTCCCATATACATATGCTAATACGTTTCTTTTAATTAATTTTTCTTTCATTTATTTTAAATTTCAAAGTTCTATACTATCTAGAAAATGCATACATAGGCATATTATTCCCTGTAATAAAAAGTAAATTGAATAAAATTTTGTTTGTCAAAGGAACAAATAAATGCATATTCAAATGCCTTGCCAAATGCCGTCGGCAATTTGAATTCATACAGAAGCCAAAAACTTATACAGAATTCACTGTAATCAGCTCTTTTAAGAAATTCCCCGCTGTTGATTTGGGCGAGCTGAAAAAGTCTTTATCACACTTAATTTTTAACAATTCACACTATACGTAGCTCGTCAGACTTCTCTTATAAACATGATGAATCTAAACCATTTACTTTGCTTTTGATCTTACTAAGCGAAATTTTGCAGAAAAAACTCAGAATGGCTAAAAAATAAAGCAACTGCTAACCTGCCTTTAGGCTCTATAAAATGTATTCATAAAGCTGTTCTCCAAAACCAACAGAAATGGATAAATTTGTATGTTCGTTTTTTTGTCAACGTCAACAAACTATCGCGTTTCAACCTTGAACCCATAAACCTTCCTTCCAAAAATACAAACAAACACACTTGTTTTGAGGTTCTTGTTAGAAATAGATAGAACGCTAACAACCATACGAAAAACCAATAAAATGGCTAAAAAAAATGTAATTGAAGCTAAATTTTTGCGCGCCTACACAGACCTCGAACGTGAGTTCATACTCGTATCAAGCCTGTTTCTATGCAAACAAAAGCAGCTAAAAAAAAGCAAGAGTAATCAAACCAAACAAGCCGTCAGAAAATATTTAGATAATAGTGTCGCATACACATCACTGCGCATCAACTGTCATTGGCCTGTGCGTTCGCGTTACTACTCTTGATGTTTTAGCGCTTTATTGTACCTCCAAAAGCAATTTTTTATTGCTGGACAAATTTAGGCAGATTTTTGTTTAGCAATTTTCTTATTTTAAATTTTTCGCGTTTTTCGGATCTCCTATACTGTACATTCGAGTAAGTGTGTATATGCGAAAAGTACACTTGCCAACCAAAACGTAACCTTAAGAGAATTAAATCAAACAAAAAATTCGCTAGTTCATGAGTATGACCCAGTTGCGTGTGGCGCTAAACAACACGCTAATGCTAAAGCAACACCAATGTATGCTTATACGGAGTATGTTGTTGTCACTAAGCAAGCTTTGCAATAACGGCAACGATTGAAAAAAATGCGTAATGTCAAAATGGTCACCCCTGCGACAGTACGCTCGGAGGCTCAACGACGCAGCAGTAGTAGCTTTCATTGTCGCATCAATTGTCTTGCCGGTGAAGGGTGGGTGGCACTTCTGCATTGAAATTAATGTATGTATGTAGTTTTTTGTCACTTTTTAGTGACACGGTTTTTTGGAAGATCTGCTAACAAATTACATGCTGTAATTGCATAATTATTGCTGCAACGATCGACTATTTTCAGATCTCAAGGGTAGGTAAAATAATAAAAAATAAAATTATAATAAAACAAAATAAAATAAAATTTATTTAAATAAAATAATAAAGCAAAATAAAATTTAATTAAATTAAAGTAAATAAATTCTACCGCCGTAGACGAATGGGTTGACACTTGACTACCATTCGAAGTACGTAGGTTCGAGTCTCCGTGCATGAAACACCAAAATGGAGAAAACGTTTTTTCTAATAGCGGTCGCCCCTCGGCACGCCATGGCAAACCTGCGAGTGTATTTCCATCATGAAAAGCTCCTCATAAAACCAAGCTGCCATTCGGAGTCGGCTTGAAACTGTAGGTCCCTCCATTTGTGGAGCAACATCAAGACGCACACCACAAATAGGAGGAGGAGCTCGGCCAAACACCCAAAAAGGGTGCAACGCCAATTATATATATAAATATGTATAATATATTAATATTATAAAAAATAAATTACAAAACTAAATCGAATAAAAAACTAAGAAAAAATAACATGAAAAATAAAGTCTCCTCATTTCGAAAACATCGTAAGCGACTACGAAAATGGTTTTCTTGATGCAAACGGTTTTATTCCACTGGTTTCATATACCTACTTTGAATGATAGCGAAATAAAGGGTCTTTCAAAACACGTGCTAAACGTTGTTTTAAAATAAAATTTAGATTCTTTCAGGTTTCACTATTTTTATCCAAAATCCGGCTCTTAACAATTATACAAGGTGAAGTCCAAAATAAATAAGACCTGAGCTAAAATAGAAACGACAGGAGATGTGTTTTGATAACTTCGTGTTTATTTATTACAATAGCCCCCTCTGGCCCTCAGGTCATTGGCCTGATGATCAAAACGTTTTCCTTTCATGGTCAAATGCAATTTTCCGAATAGGTAGAAGTCATAGGGAGCCAGGCGAATACTGTAAGTGATTGATGGTTAAAATGCGATTTCTAGTCAAAAAATCAGTTACAAATGTGGATCGATGAGAAGGTGCATTATCATGTAATAAGCGCCAGTTTCCTCCTTCGCGGTATTCAGGGCGAATTCGACGAATGCGATGCAACAAACGCTTCAAAAACGCCGTTGACACGAACTCCTTGTGGACAATTGCCGTCGAATCGTAAAAACAAATCAGCATCGACTTGATTTTTGACTTCTCCAAACGCGATTTTTTTGGTGATGGCTCGTCTGGGGCCTTCCGTTCGGCACTTTGACGCTTAGTTTCAGGATAATTTGATAATGTATTTAAATTACAGCCAAATACAGGGTGGCTGATGATGAAAGCCGCTACCAAAAAAAAATTGAATAACTTTTTTTCTTTTTAAGTTATCTGTTCCATTTTTGTTTTAATTTGCAGATTGATCTTTAAAATTTATTAAAATGGATAACTGGGACACGCAAACAAGAATTTGGATAGTCCGCCGCTATCACGCACTGGAGTCCGTAGTTTTGGTACAGAGAGAGTACAGGCGGATGTTTGGCGGCGATCCCCCGAGCAGATGGACCATAATGAGACTGGTGAATAATTTTGCTGAGCAAGGAACAACCGCAAGAAGGCCTTATCATCGAAACCCACCAGTTCGGACGGAGGAAACGATCGCTGCTGTAGCTGCAGCTATACAAAGCAATCCAAGGGTTTCAACAAGAAGCTTATCTGCTCAACTTGGTGTCAGCCGACAGTCTTTGCAAACAATAATGCACAAAGATTTAGACTTATTTCCCTACAAAATTCAAATGGTTAACAAACTAAATGCAGCAAACTTGCCGATTCGCTTGGAATTTTGCCAGAAGATCCTGCAAATGGTGAAAGAAGACCAAAACATGTTGAACTGCCTTTTCATGTCTGATGAGGCCCATTTCGATTTAAACGGCAATGTGAACAAACAAAATTGTCGAATATGGAGTACTTCTAACCCACAGATACTCCACGAGACGGAATTGCATCCTCTTCGCGTGACAGTGTGGTGTGCGGTTTCTTCACGCTGTATTGTCGGGCCTTATTTTTTTGAAGAAAATGGTCACACCGTTACGGTTACTGGAGACCGTTATTTGAAAATGCTGAAAGAATTTTTCTATTTTTTTATGTTTTTGAAGAAAATGGTCACACCGTTACGGTTACTGGAGACCGTTATTTGAAAATGCTGAAAGAATTTTTCTATCCAGAACTACGCCGAAAGAGAATTCCTTTCAACTCTGTGTGGTTTCAACAAGATGGGGCAACGTCTCACATAGCCCAGACTGTTATGACAGAGTTGCGACGAAAATTTCCCAATAAACTGATTTCAAGAAACTCCGAATTTCGTTGGCCCCCCAGGCCGCCTGACCTTACTGCACCTGACTTTTTCTTGTGGGGTTTATGTAAACAAGAAGTTTATAAAACAAAGCCCACAAATTTGGATGAACTAAAACAATCCATTCGGGCAACAATTGCGGCTATTCCTGTCGCAACTCTCAAAGCAGCAATGAACAACTTTTTACTAAGATGCAGCACTTGTGTCAACGAGCATGGGGGCATTTAAATTCAATTATTTTTAAAACTAGTTAAGCTACATTTACAATAATAAAATTTAATGACCTTCAACTTGAAAAAAAAATAAATGAATTCCATACACTAAAAAAAAAGTTATTTGAGTTTCTTAATGTAGCAAAATTCATCAGCCACCCTGTATTAAGTTTTCGATAAATAATCAAAACTTATTCTTCTAGCAGTGGAATTACTGCAAAAGTAATTAAATGTAAAAACTTAAAGATAGAAGGCTTAAATATTCTAATTTTTACGAATGAAATAAAACTGGTTGGTTTACAATGAATAAAAACTAACATTTCTAAAAGGCTGATGAGGCTTGATTTTCCTTCATTACTAGACAATTTTAGAGAACTAAAATTCTACGCTGTTTTAGTCGAGTACAGCTGTTTTGAAGCAGGCAAAAAAAGTTTTTCGATCCAAAGTTAAACAGTTAAAGAGTAAAATTAAATTAGCACTTTTGTTACCCTATGAAAAAAATTACAAAATCAAAAAAAAAAAATTATTAATTAAAAAAATTTTTTGGTCCAGTTTCCATCCAGTTCTAAATATTCTGAACCCTCTTGCATATTTTCTTCTTCTAAAGCCATCCACAACTTTCCCCAAAAACCAAAAATTATCCACCAACTCAAAACGCTCAACTCATTGGGACGAAAGAAAAACTAGCCAGTAATAACCCTATTTTTACTTCGTTAACTACGCTACTAGGTTGTCCAATAAGTTTTACGGTTCGATAAGAGAGAGTGTTGCCATTTATTATCAACCCGTCACAGTATTTCCTACAATGGAAAAAATTAAATATCGTGCAGTGTTTGAATTTTTATTCTTGGAAGGTTTAAGAGCAAAGAAAATTTATGAACGAATGTTGAAAGTGCGTAAGGACTTTTCGACATCAGTTAGTACAGTAGAAAGATGGGTTGATGAATTTGAGCCTTGAAGACGATTCACGTCTTGCCGTCCAAATCTACAACAACAGCAAAGAGTGTTATGAACCCGTTTTTTGGGTCCGAAAAGAGTTCATGTCCAGAAACCGGATAAGAAGGTGTCAGCATCAGTTCCTTGGGATGTGAAAAGAATATTATTGTGGATTACTTGCAAACTGGTAAAACAATAAATTCTGAACATTTAAACCAGCTGAAAGACAAAATTCGTGTCTCAGACCTAGTTTGAAAAAAGAAAAAAATATTTTTCGTGAGGACAATTCATCGTGTAACATGAGCGTTTTAACAATGGCTAAAATCCGTAAATTAAAGTTCGAATAGCTGGAGCATCCACCGTATTCACCATATTTGGCCCCAAGCGAATGCCATCTGTTTCATGTGTGGAAAGCGTTTGTCATCAATTGGTGAGGTCATAACAGCTGTGGAAGCGTATTTTGCAGCCATTCCAGATTCTCACTTCAGAGATGGAATTCATAAATTGGAATCTCGTTGGAACAAGTGTATTGAAGTACAAGGAGACTATACTGAATAATAAAGTACATTTCAAACCATGAAATTGTGTTTTTCTTATCGAATCGCAAAACTTATTGAACACCCTAGTATTTTGCGTTTAACGTGTTTCTTTTCTCTCCTTCACTCTGAAGTAAAATTTTCGAGACGAGTTTGACCTACTTTTCTTTTCAGTTGAGAAAATGTCGGACACTGGTTGCTCTTGTGAATTGATTTCAGTGGCAAATAGGTAGCCTGATTATTATGGCACATTTACTTCTCTATTTTTCCCCTGCGCTTGCATTTGCATTTCATCAACACAACTTGAGTACATATACATTTGTACATAATATGTTTGCAGGAGTAGTTATACCCATAGTCCCTTTTTTATTATAATTTTTGCCGTTTTTTGAAGCTTTTGCTGGTGCTGATACACACATATAAGTATACAGGGTGGTTTATGTAGTGGTTCATTTTTAAAAACTCAAACTTGCTGCCTCGGTTGGCTTCGCAGTTTCTTAACTCAGTTCTCATAGGCTTTGGTGAGATTTGCCGGCTCTATCTCTCAAATCACTTGGCTAATGGCCATTTGACCAAATGACATCGCCGAGGCACGATTACCAAACTTGTCGCGCCAAAAATCAATTCTTGTACGACCTGTGCAACAAGGATGGCCATGCTGCTGAGACCAGAACGTGGAACGTGAGACAGACATGGATTTATATGCAGCCAGGGACTGTCACTCCAGCAGCATTCCCCGTACATGTATGGGGAATGTATATGCTGCTACAAGAACAGCATCGTCCAAGTCCACAAAAATTGTTGTCCGCACCAAATTGCCACTCTCTGAAGAAGAATTGGCTGCCTGACGGGCACGTGTGGGTTTTGCGATCCTTAGAAGCGACTTCCCCCATAGTCAACAAGTATGGCAAAAATTCGCTTCATCAGAAAAGATAATTTCGACTTTCGACATATGATACTGACTTTCTATTGAGATTTCTAGCGGAAAAGAGCTGTCACTGTCAAAATACCATATGATAGAAAATCCCTATATGGACACCCTGTATGTATATTTTTCAGCGTCATTTTCTCCTGCTTAGCAGCGATATAAAAGTGAACTGAGCCAAGCTGCTGCAAACACTTCTTGACCTACTTCTCGTAACCATCATTTTCAATATGCAAAGAGAAAGAAATATATATACATATGCATACATATGTATGTTAATTTGTGTGCGTATTTACATAGACTCTCATTGAAAGTCACCTTTACCGAGTTTGAATTGCCGAAAAGTATGCGTAAGTGAAGAAACTTCTGTCCACCAGTAGTAGTTCATGTATTTGAATATCTATGTATGTGACTATCTATGTACTAGGCCCATAAAATACTCATCCCATGTCGAATGGGTCGGATATGCAAAAAGAGTAAAATATACAAAAGTCAGTATGTTCAAATAGTGCTAAGTGTTTATATTAAGTTATATTTACTTCATTCATAGTATGTATTGGGAATCGAAATAAATTTGTGGTTAAATAAATAAATAAATATAAATGTTTAAGAAGGTGTCAAGCGCAGGAGCTCTACACGATTTTGAAGACTCGTAGACTATTCTTCTTCTTAATTGGCGCGATAACCGCTTACGCAATTGTGGGCGAGTTTAATAAAGCCAGTGGTTTCTTTCTCGTGCTAACCGGCGTCAATTGGACACACCAAGTGAAGCCAAGTTCTCATCCACCTGATCTTTCCAACGCAAAGGAGGCCGCCCTCTTCCTCTGCTACCACCAGCTGGTACCGCATCGAATACTTTCAAAGTCGGAGCGTTTGTATCCATTCGGACGTCATGACGCAGCAACGTAGCCGCTGGATCTTTATTCGCTTCGCTATGTCTATGTCGTCGTAAAGCTCATACAGTTCATCGTTCCATCGCCTGCGATATTCGCCGTTGCCAACGTGCAAAGGTCCAAAAATCTTGCGCAGAATCTTTCTCTCAAACACTTCAAGCGTCGCTTCATCGGATGTTGTCATCGCCCACGCTTCTGCGCCATACGTAAGGACGGGCATGATGAGAGCCTTGTAGAGTATTAGTTTTGTTCGTCGAGAGAGGACTTTACTACTCATTTGCCTATTTAGCCCAAAGTAGCACTGGTTGGCAAGAGAGACTCTACGTTGGATTTCAAGGCTGTCATTATTATAGGTGTTAATGCTGGTTCCTAAATATACGAAGTCTTTTACAATCTCGAAATTATAACTGTCAACAGTGACGTGGGTGCCGATACGCGAGTGCACCGACTGAAGACAGAAGGTACTTCGTTTTGTCCTCGTTCACCACCAGACCCATTCGCTTTGCCTCTTTATCCAGTTTGGAAAGGTAGAACTAACAGCGCGGTTGTTAAGGCCGATGATGTCAATATCATCTGCATACTCCAACAATTGTACGCTCTTATAAAATATTGCGCCTGAGCGATTAAGTTCTGCGGCTCGTACGATAATCTCCAACATCAAGTTAAAGAAGCCACACGACAGCGAGTGACGCTGTCTGAAACTTGGTTTGGTATCAAACGGCTCGGAGAGGTCCTTCCCAATTCTGACGGCGCTGCTGTTGTTGAGCAACGTCATCTTGCATAGCCGTATTAGTTTCGCGGGGATTCCAAATTCAGACATCGCGGCATACAGGGAACTCCTTTTCGTATGCAGCTTTGATGTCGACGAAAAGAAAGTGTGTGTCGATTCTCCTTTTATGGGTCTTTTAGAAGACTAATCCCGCGGCAATTGGCACAGATTGCAGGATCACCCTTCTTATGAATTGGGCAGAGCACACTTAAACTCCAATCGGCAGGCATGCTTTCATCCGACCATACTTTGCATAGAAGCTGATGCATGTACCTTACCAGCTCCTCGCCGCCAGTTTGAATAGCTCAGTCGGCAGTCCTTCGGCGTCTGCGGCTTTGTTGTTCTTTAGCCGCGTTATCGCAATTCTCATCTCGTCATGGTCGGGTAGCGGAATGACAATTCAGATCGCCGTCTTTGTTCTTACAGGAAAACGCCCCGGTCTTGAAACCTTCTGTAAGCCGCCGAACTTTCTGATAGAATTTTCGGGCATTGTTCCTATCGTCCAGCATCTCAAGCTCCTCGCACTCTTGTAGTTCGGCCTCTTGTTTCTTCTGTGGGATGATACGTCTCTTTTCCGATGGCATCTTGGGCAGTGGTACGTAGAGAACGAGAAATGTTCCTCCATTGCTCATGCATGCCGGTCTGAGAGCAGGAGTGAGAGTCGTGAGGGAACAGAAGTCACTCAAGAGAATCCGGGAAAGAGCCCCAGGAGCACTGACTGGCATAAGTTTAGAAGGCTCCTAAAATGAATCTCCCTAGAGCAGCTAATCTTCCAATAATTACTGACTATATGGAGTTAGAAGAAAGGGTAAACCGCTTCAACAATTATGTTATTGTTGAAATGACGATGTCCTGAGACCAAACCGAAAGGCAAAACCGAGTGATGGGATGAATATGCTAGCATACTGTTATATAGCTAGGAGGGGTAGTTTATGAATTTAAAAATATTTTAATATTATTGGCTCGTTTTTAGAAGAAAAGTCAAAAAAATTATTACTGCTAGACTCTCAAAGCGTAGTGCTCCAGCTAGAGAAAATATTTTAGTCGGATTCTACTGATCAAATATTTTGCGCTACTTTGCAGGATTTTTGTTTTTTGTGCATAGTTCGTGTCTCAAAACTCTCCCTAAGGACAAATCCAGCTGAACTCAACCCAGCCTCCATCATAGAATTATTGAGAGAGCTGAGTTTGTATGACACTGTGATGCTGCAGAGGGCACAAAAGACCTTAAAGCGAAATAGAAAGTACCATTAATCCTTATTCGAATAATTAAAGACTCAATAGATAGATTGTCAGTAAATCATGGTAGCGACACAGGGCATATACAGTTATAAAATATTGTTTTTTGCTATTCTAATGTTCCAATTCACGCGCGATGGACTCTAATTAAAGTAACGTACTTTAGGCCCTAGGATAATGTGCTAGTTAGAAAAGGAATTTTCACTCTAATGCTTTGGATAAGGACTTGATAGAATAGAAATTTGAGCATTTACCGACTTAAAGCATTTCCATAAATGTTGAATAAAAGGAAATGTGTCTGTATGGACGAAAAAGAAAGCAAGGACTATTTTATATGCCACTGCTTAGACAATGAGAATTCTCAGGGTATTATTACACATATTAGAACAAAACAAGCAAATATCATTAAAAAATATCCCACAGAGTTTAACTCACTGCGTGAGTGATAAGAATAAGGCTCTGCCGATAGCTAGTGTATTAGCCTTGGGCCAATTTAACCTAGCTTTACTAGTAAAGTCATATACAGCTTTTGGAACCTCTTCCACAATGAAAAATATGTATTGGTGTACTTGCAATCACAGCCATGATTATCAAGGAAGGGTCCAAATGGCACTAATGACAAAGATGTGCCAAACACTCATGTCAGAAAATTTGGTATATGTACATATAGTCCAGTAGTTTTTGAGTTCATCGAGGACACACAGACAAACATTCATTTTTGTATATATTATTACTAGATATATAATATAATAATATTATTATTATTTATTATAATATTATTTTTTATTATCTTACATTTTATTTATTATATTAATTAATTAAATTAATAATAATAAATAGAAGATCATGACACTGATTGGGGGTATTCACGATTAATAATACTGCCTTTTACTTGACCTTATCTCTGACGAATATAATGTAGCTAGAAATAGTACTTAAGTGGAAGAGGCAAAAGATAACAAAAATAAAAGGCAGCGCCGTAAAAGCCAAGCACAAGAACGCATCGTAAAACAAAAATATTTGAAGTTCAAATCGCTTAGTGCAACAACAAAAAAACGGTTTAAAGCAGAAATACATAAACTATTTTCAACTATTGTTACAGTTGTAGCACTAAAAGCAAACGCTTAAAAAATACAACAGCCATAAAAGAAAAAATCAACGACAACAACAATGAGAACATTGACTTCAACCACTACAACAATTGGTAGCAATAAAAACAACAAGTGCAGCAAAATAAAAACACAAAAAAAACAATTAGAATAAACAACCACACACAGAATTGCAATAAAATGCAAGGGTGAGAGCGGCAAAAAATAAAAAAGCGGTTGAATTCGCAAGGAAAATAGGCGATATCCACAACCACATACCAACAACAACAATAAAAACAGCAACGACTAGCTGGAATGCTTACTTCTCCTGACAAACAGCAGCGTCAAGCAAATAGTGAGAAAAAACAACAATATGCGAAATATTCATAAAACATAGAGCAGCTAGCGTGGCCAAAAAGGTCAAGCGAATGCGAAAAAACAACCCAAATGCTGTCAGCAACAAAAACAATTTTCAAAATTCTATAGATATTTCTATAAATACAAAAATATTAAAATTGTTGAGGTATACGCATGCACTGAAAAATAAAGGGTGGTCTGAATAAAAGTTTATTTTTTAACCAAAAGTCATTTTGACACTAGCAGAGTTTTCAAGCTCGAAATCTTAACTGCCAAAACGATATCGCAACTCCACCGATGGAATTATTTTAAACTTATTTCCAAATTGAGTGCTGTGTTACTCAAAGAGTGCCTTGACTGAAAAGTAGTTTTGATCGTAATGAAGTACTTACAAGTGATGTGGATGTTTGGCCAAAAAGTTCATAGGACAGATTTGTCAGTAGACAATACTCAGAATTATTACTATTGTTGTTGTTGTTGTTGTTGTTGTTGTAGCATTAGACATCCACGATTCGTCTACAGTTATGACCCTTTTAGGCAAATCTGGATCATCGTTGACATCATTCAACAATTCCTGAGCGATGTTCATGCGACGATGTTTTTGGTCAGTTGGTGTGGTCGCTTCCACACGCTTCATGCCCAAAATTTCCGAAAAGATTGCATGCCATATCCAACCGATATGCCGACATCCTCAGCAACTTCTTTAATTGTGATTCGACGATTCTCCATAACAATTTTCTTCACTTTCTCAACATTTTCATTGGTTTTGTTGATGTGCTGTGGCATCCAGAGTGAGCGTCGTCATTCAGATCTGCTCGACCTTCTGTGAAAAGCTTGTTCCACTTGTAAACATTTTTTTGACTGAGAGTACTCTCACCGTATGCCACTGTCAACATTTCAAGTGTTTTTGAGCACTTAATTCCATTTTTTACACAAAATTTTATGCAACTTCTTTGACCCATTTTTTCGAAAGCAGAAAATCGCCGAACACGCCAAACCCCATTCTCTTATTTATGCCTCTGAAAAGCAAATTAAACATATCTTCTAGACGACTGTACCAATATATGAATAAGTTCGTGCGGTTTTTTTTCGAAATTTGAAACTTTATTGACGTAAAATGGTTACAAATTTAATATTCAAAATATTGTCCATCGCTTACTACTACTTTTTCCCATCTTTCTGGCAATTCACGGATTCCCTTTGTGAAAAATTCGGTCGGTTTTGCCGCAATCCACGAATCGATCCATTTTTTGACTTCATCGTAATTACGGAAGTGCTGGTCAGCCAGGCCATGTTGCATCGATCGGAAGAGATAGTAATCGGATGGCGCAAGGTCTGGACTATACGGCGGGTGGGGTAGGACATCCCATTTGAGCGTTTCTAAGTATGTTTTGACCACTTGTGCAACATGTGGCCGAGCATTGTCATGTTGCAAAATAACTTTGTCGTGTCTATCGGCGTATTGCGGCCGTTTTTCTCGCAGTGCTCGGCTCAAACGCATCAATTGTCGTCGGTAGACATCCCCCGTAATCGTTTCATTCGGTTTCAGTAGCTCATAATACACAACACCCAGCTGGTCCCACCAGATACACAGCATAACCTTCAGGCCATGAATATTCTGCGCCGACGTCGATGTTGAAGCATGGCCAGGGTATCCATACGTTGCCCGACGTTTTGGATTGTCGTAATGGACCCACTTTTCATCGCCAGTCACAATTCGATGCAAAAAACCCTTTCTTTTGTGCCGTTGAAGCAGTTGTTCGCATGCCATAAAACGGCGTTCAACGTCTCTTGGCTTCAATTCATACGGCACCCAATGGCCTACCTTTCGGATCATTCCCATGGCTTTTAAACGTTTGGAAATGGTTGATTGATCAACTCCCAAAGTTTTTGCAACCTCTTCTTGCGTTTGAGCCGGATCTTGATCGAGCAATTCCTCCAATTCGGTATCCATGAACTTTGGCGGCGCACCCTCGCGTTCTTCGTCTTCCAAGCCAAAATCACCACTTTTAAAGCGTGCAAACCACTTCTGGCACGTTCGCTCAGATAGAGCATGCTCACCATAAACTTCCACCAAGATACGATGACTTTCGGCTGCTTTTTTCTTCATATTAAAATAATGAAGAAGAATTCCCCGCAAAAACACATTATTTGGCACGAAATTCGACATTTTCAAGTGTGGTAAAAATATTGTTGTTTACGCTTCAAATAAAAAACTTATACTGACGTTTGTGCCTTACGACAGTAGCTCTCCAATGAATGTTTGGAAATGTGGATCGATGGAATAATAATCAAGTTACGCCATCTGTTGTAAAACCGCACGAACTTATTCATAGTCCTATTAAAAAGTAATAATAATCGAGAATCGAATGTACGTAGCCCGCGAAATTAGAAAATTCGTCTTACTTTTTTAACAGACCTCGTATGTGTATAGATATACACACATACATACATACGTACGTACTTAAGTGTGCGTAGTTGAACGGATAAAGTAACGCGAGCAATTAGCGCAATTGACCCACATCCATGGCGATGGGCGAGCGCAGCAGCAGCTGCAGCCAATAGCTGACTGGCAGCAACACACTAACATCAAAAAGCAACAGCAATAACAACAGGAACATTATTAACAAACGTATAACCAGTACCAGCAGCAGCAGCAGCAATGGAACCGACAATCTACTGAAGCACTCGGATTGAAGGTAACAACAACAGCATCATCAACAACGATGTCAGCATTAAAATGGTGTCAATAGCAGCAGCGGCAGTGACAGCGTATGATGCCAAGAAGCTTGCATTGAAAATGTAAGTATCGTTGCAGCAGCAACAGCAATAGTAGAATCACCCCAAAACAAAATAAAAAACGAGCGAAAAAACGTTGTTGAATCAATATGTATTGAGATTTTTAGGATTTAAAGTCGTCCCAGCAGCTGCAGTTGTAATTATTGTTTTTTTGTCTTTGGTTGCTATTCATACATCTGCTGAAGTAGTTTTTGTGGTTGTGCCGTTGGTGACCATCAGCAACACCAGCACAAGCGATAGCAATACCCTCCAATCACCCACTGAAATTTTTTTACGGAAGTTGCCATAGGCACAGTGCGTTAAATTCTATAATTTTGCTGCCCACGTAAAAACCTCTCTTGAGATAAAATGTGCCGATTAAAACGTAATTTCCCCTATTACGTTCACGTTCAGGCGTAAGCGGTGAAAAAATAAACTAATAATTTACAAGTCTATAATATAATATAATAATAATAATAATATAATATTATATGCCTGTTGAGCCTGGAATAATATCGCAAAGTCGCATGTTAAAAACTGCAAATCTGCCAAAATAAGAGAGTCAAATTGATGCTACGACTCCAATGGGACATCATGACGAGTCAAAAACTAAAATTTTGATAGATCAAATACAAAATTTTTCTGAAGATTTTCAGTTTTTCGGACAATCTGCTAGTATCTGAGCAGCCGAAATTATCGTTGCGTGAAGCTGAAGCAGTTTTAAGGAAAAGTGATGTTAATTATCCAAAGACACGATTCGAGGACGCTGAAGTGCTTCTCTAATTATCACACATTGAAAAAACGACTTTCAACTCCACAACAGATTTGGGCAAACTCAATACTCACGGGTGAATCTTCCTTTTGGCCGAATAGTTGCATACGTCTGTCTTGGTGTTCTGCCGATAATCGACAACTTGAACGAATACTGTTAAGCAGCACCCAATTAAGGTTCTTATTTGGGGCTACTTCTCCGAAAAAGGATTTGGCTGTTTATTTATGTTTACCGCCAATTTGAATGCAGTTTATACATAAAAATTTACCAAAAAACATTATTATCGTCAGCTGCGAAGATATATGGTTGAACTAGCCAACCTTGGATTTTACAAGAAAACAACGATTCCAAGTATCGAGGAAGTATGTATATGGAGTGGAAGCAGCAAATTAGATTGAAATGTTGGATTGACTGTCGCCTGATGCTTACCCTATAGGAAATGTTTGGGAAATAGTTAGGCAAAACTTAAAAGTAAACAAATATGAATGATTAAGTAATTATTAAGCCAAATTCAGTAGGTGGAGCCGATAACCTCCACAACTTGAAGCTGTGAAGCCTTTATAGCTTATGATAGGGACTATTGCAAATATTAAAAGCACGTACAATGTAGTCTAATAGCATCAAACTGGTCAAATAGTTTCTGAGTTAAGGCGGTCACGCTTCTATTAAACCGACTGTATTAAAGTTCTTTTTGGCAAAAAACGTTTGTAAACCACCATACATTTCACAGAAGATCTAACTTTTATATACCTAATATTTTCTAAGCGGATGCCTTGCTAATAATAAGTTTCCACTTAAGCCAAACTCGGAGTTAACAGGTTTTGGATTTAAGAGAATTGTAAACAGTTCCTACTGCGTGATTGATGGAAATTGTGTTTAAAATGTAATTCGGTTGTTTCATCCTTGTGTATGTGCAAATCATTGTTGCCATGTTTTGATAGTAACAGGTGTTATCTATCGCTATCGAGAGATGATTAACGATTTTTTATGGCCAGAATTGGATGATATTGATCGGGAAAAGTTTCTCTCGAAGAGATGATCACAATTGGCCACCGAGATATTGTGATTTAACACCTTGTGACTGTTTTCTTTGGGGCCACATGAAAGAGAAGGTCTACGCCAACAGCTCAGGGTCAATTTAAGACCTCAAAGATGGCTATCGAGGACATAGAGCAGCCACTTTGCAATTCGGTTATGGAAAATTTCATGAAAAGGATATTGTCCTGTAAGCGTGGTCGTAGTAGTCATTTGCCTAATGTTATTTTCCACTATTAACGGCATACCTTCCTCTTTATAATGAAATAAACATCCGATCATTTTTATTAAAAAATAGCTTTTTTCTTTGAATATCAAAATAACACCTCTTATTGGAAACCCCTTTACTATCTATTAGACAATCCACATACTTCAGTCTTAAGCGGGCCACAAACACGAAACAATTCATAACAACAGATTTTAAGTTGAAAAAAAAAATAGATTTTTCTTGTGCGGCGAAGTTGATGGCTTTAGTCATTTCCTTTGAGATCTCGAAGTGTACACATGGGTGAAAAAGTAGCAACATTCGATTATTTTATGTCCGTGTTCTATTTTCCATGTTGCTCGGTGGTGAACAACGTGAATGAAAATTGCCATCCGATACAGTTTGGCGAAACGAATTTCAATCGATTGTTATAAGTTGTTGCACGTTTGGCATTCACTTTAACGATGAAAGTCTTCAGCTATTGATATATAGATTTTGTCACACTTGGCTTATCTTACTTTGGTTCCATCATCAGAGTTTTCTCTTCTTTGCTAACCGAATGCAAAACTGAGAACAAGAACTAAAGAGAGATATACATCACGGTCAAAGAGTAAAATGTATTTCGCACTAGCGTGTACCGACTTTAATTATGAGGAGATAAGTATAGGCAGAGTGACAATATTTTCGAGAAAAAAATGCTTAAAGTGCATTATAAATTTATCTCTAATAAATAGTCGAAATTAAAATCGAATTGTTAACTTACATACTCGAAATTTTCGTAGATTATTGTCAATTTACTTTCATGGTGGATTTAGCAAAATAGTTTTATTGAATATATACATACCTGGAAAGAAAGAAAAATAAAATTAGATTAGTAGAAGAGAATCTATAAATAGAAATATGTAATAATTAAAAATTCAGAAGTCGGATTTATTTGTTATTATTTAATTATTTATTCATTTATTTATTTATATTAATCACAATTCAAATTATAATTAATTAAGCACTAGCTGTCTGGGCTATCGCCTGAGGGATATACGAGTATAGTGGCGAACAAATAAAGGCCCAAGTTGTCAGGGAGCAACAAAACTCTGATAGTGTGATAAATAAATCGAATTTTTTTGTTTTATTTTTTAAATACAGTTTACTCAGAACATGTTAGGAAGATACTACAGAGGATGATCGCTAACTGAAGCGGATTCCCTTTAGGGGTTAGGTTATATACAGTTAGAAGGCCGAAAAAAAGCGAATTTTCCAGAATTTTTTCTGAGAAAACTTTTAAATTTATTGATCTAAAAATTTGCACATATTATGTTATCTTTAAACTGCATTTTAAGATATAGTATTAGAAAAAAAATGTATTTGGATTCTGAGGGCTCCTCTCAAAAAAGACATTTTGCGGTGACCACTATATATTTCTGAACTGGATCCTCTGAAATTAAAACACCAAACAGATTTCGGTAAAGTAATGTTAAATCTAGTAATTAATCGAAGGAATACGCAAAATAATTTTTTTTGACAAAATGCTGGTTTCTCAAAACAAGAAATCGATTTTTGACCAAAATTTCGGCCTTAAATTGTTTATAAAAATAAAATTTTTATCGGTGAGAAAAAATCTTCGATTAACTAATAATAGATTACTAATAAATATATTTAAGAAGCTCGTGCTAAAATTAGAGACTAATCGGTTTAACCGTTTTCGAGTAGTGTTGGTTACCTACTTTTAAAACACCATTTTGAGAAAAAGGAGTTAAAGTTTGAGTTACTTTCAAGCATTCTGAAACGTCCTTTCAAATTTGCGTGCAACTTAGAAAATATTCAGCATCCTTAAAAAATATATATATTTTATACAGTCTGCCTGTCTAATAGAAGCGTGATTACCCATAACTTAGAATCTAGCTCACAAATTCGAGTCTGACAAACATTGTATGGACTATAATATTTATTACGCAATATGTTCGATAAAATGTATAAGTATAGTCACCTCCATTAGCTGTATTGGCTTCACATCTTCGAGTCATAATTCGAGTTCATATTTGCGCAAGTTGTGGAGGGGATATGCTCTATCAACTGAATTTGCCTTAATAACTATTTGACCGTCCATACGTTTTATCCTTTGAGTTTTGTTCAAATATTGCCAAACATTTTCAATTGTGTTGGCATCAGGCGACTGTGAAGGCCAATCCAACATTTCAATCTCTTTTTGCTGTTTCCACTCTATACTCTTTCGGCCTCGATACTTGGATCGTTGTTTTCTTGTAAAATCTAAGGTTGGCTAGTTCTTTAAACAATTTCACCACTGACGATAATAATGCTATCTGGTAAGTTTTATACATCAAAACTGCGTTCAAATTGGCGATAAACACAAATATCAGGTCAGGCCATAAGTTCGTGCGTATTTTACCCATAATTTCACTTTTGTACGATTTTTGCATACAAAAAATTATTCGCGGAATATAACAGAACTATTTTTAATTTCTTTGATATATTGCGCATTCAACAAGTGATTTTAATCGCGGATAGAAGCACGTGTTGTTGAAAAATAAAATGGAATCTTCGAACGCGTATAAGAGGTATATTTTGTACTTTTTTTTATAAAAGTGGTAAAAATGCAACAACTGCTGCTGTAGAAATAAAGAAAGTGTAAGGACTGCACAAAAGTGGTTTTCAAAATTCCGAAGTGGTAACTGCGACGTGGAGGATGCCCCGCGCGCTGGCCGTCCTCAAGTCTTTAACTCCGACACCTCGCTCGAACTCGTGAAAGCTGAGCGAAATTTAACAGTCGATATGATAGCTCAGAGGTTAAATTCATCGCATGAAACAGTTCACAGGCACCTGGTTCAGTTGGAAAAGGTTTCAAAGCTGGGAAAATGGGTTCCGCATAGACTTTCCGTCGCCAACCTTCAGCAGATAGTGAATGTGTGTTCTCAGCTGCTGCAACGGCTTGAAAATGAAAGTTTTTTGAACCGTATCGTTACTGGTGATGAAAAATGGGTCCTTTACAATAGTCCTGTTCGCAAACGACAATGGTTAGATAAAGATGAAACACCAGAACCGACCCCCAGAGGTGGCCTTCACCCCAAGAAGATCCTCCTGTCTATTTGGTGGGATATGGCCGGTATTGTTTATTATGAACTTCTGGAACCAAACCAGACGATAACTGCCGATAATTATTCCTATCAGCTATCAATCCTGAATGAGGCACTTAACAAAAATCGACCGCCTTTAGTGAATATACGCAAAGTTTTGTTTCACCACAACAACGCAAGACCTCATACCGTAAGGCAAACATTAGACAAGCTGAACGAGCTCGGATGGGAGCTTATGCCGCATCCACCATACTCTCCGGATATTGCACCTGAAATAAAGTAGAGCAAGTGACTTGCCATTAATTTTGGTGTCAATACCTCCAACTGCATTTTTTTTCCTACTTTTCCTGCCGATGACACTGTATGACGAAAGTGCGTACAATTTGTGTGTACGCGTGAGTATAATTTTTTGTGTTTGGCAGTTTCCACTTGCTTATTTTTCCTCTTCCTTTTGTTGGTTTATCCGCATCACTGACGTCACGGCAATTATGAAGTCGCAGTTTTGTATTGTTATTCTTGCTTCTTCACTGCATATAAAAAACTCAATTACTAATTCATGTTTCTATTCTCGTAACAGTATCCTGCTGTTTGATCTTCGGTGCAGCTCTCCATGAAATTTTATCTCCTCCTTCAGAGTTCCGAAAATTCGCAAAGCAGGTATCTTAAAGTTTTAACTTTTCCTCGAGCTTAGTGGGTATATTTAATTTGATCGCCGCATGTGCTCTCCAAAGGACTATTGTTTATTGCCAAACATGTCTTAAAGGCCATCTGCATCGCCCAAAACACACAAAATTTGAAATTAGGGTATATATTGGCTATCATATTTTAAACATGCCGTTATGTAAGGTGCTTTGTACTTAATTCTTAATTGCCTTTTTGGTTTAATTGAATAAAAGTATTAGGTGCGCAACTAAGTTCTCGCTGTTGTTTTTGATGAAAATACAACTTTATTCTGAAAAAATGGTTACAAGTGAATCATTGAAAATATTGCCCATCGCTACGTACTACTTTTTCCCATCTTTCTGGTAGATCTCGTATACCGTCGCGGTAAAACTGTTAATCTTTTGAGCCTACGCACGGATCAAGCCGTTTTTTATGTCTTCATATGAGTGGAACTGCTGGTCAGCTAGACCATGTGCCATCGATTGGGACAGGTGATAATCGGACGGCGCAATATCTGGAAAATATGGCGGGTGGGGTAGGATTTCCCATTTCAATGTTTCTAGGTAGATTTTAATGGGTTTGGCAACGTGAGGCCGAGCGTTGTCATGCTGTAGAATCACTTTTTCATGCCTCTCCGCGTATTGCGGCCGCTTCTCGCGTAGTGCTCGGCTCAATCGCATAAGTTGAAGTCGATAGCGGACCCCCGTGATGGTTTCGCTTGGTTTTAACAGTTCATAATAAAGAAAACCAACTTGCTCCCACCAAATACATAGCATAACTTTCGCAGGCGACGACGTAGAAGCGTGAGCGGACAGTCCCCATGACTTTCTTTTCTTTGGATTGCTGTAATGAATCCATTTTTCATCACCCGTCACGATGCGATGTAGAAACCCCTTCCTTTTTTGCCGCTGGAGCAGTTGTTCACAGGCGAAAAAACGACGTTCAACATCCCTTGGTTTTAACTCATACGGAACCCAAGTCCCCTGTTTCTGAATCATTCCCAAAGCATGCAATCGCTTGGAAATGGATTGGCGGGTAACTCCTAATACTGAAGTAAGCCCTTCTTGCGTTTGACACGGATCCTCATTGAGCAATGCCTCCAATTCAGCGTATTCGAAGGTTTTTGGCGTTCCGTCACGCGGACGGTCGTCAACAATAAAATCACCGTCTTTGAAGTGACGGAACCAATCTCGGCACGTTGTTTCACTTAAAGCAGCATCTCCATAAACTTTTTGTAGCTCTCGATGCGCTTCAGCAGCCGTTTTTTTCGAATGAAAGAGGAAAATCCACACTTCCCGCAAATGACGATTATTCGGCACAGAATCAGACGTTTTCACAAAACCAAAAGTATATGATCCCAAAACAAATCAGTAATGTGTCGAAACAGTTTGTTTACTTTTACTTCCTCGTGTCCGGGAAAAAGGGGCACACCGGAAGAACTGCACCCACCAGCGCCCGTCTTGTCACCGGCCAGTTTCCAAACTTGGGATAATGCTATCAAAACGTCTAGAGGATCTCTCCTGATGCCCGCAATGTGGTATCTATACTTCCAATAAGCATAGCGCTATGTTTACCTAGCAGTTCCTAATTAGGCCTTACCGTAGGAACCACCTATTATGCACGTTAAAAGACGTCGAGACCCATTGACTGACGAGATCCAGAACTCCCGTACACGACATTCATTGTGAGTGCTTCACCACCATTATGAACTCCTGTTCCCTGAAGTCGAGCCACCACCTAGTACAGACGAAGAGCTTCTGCTATCTCGAGAGATAGCGTTATTTTGGCACAATTGCGTTCTGAATATTGCACTAAGTAGTCTTACATTATCAGCGTATGTCTGACATATGTTCATCTATCATGTGTCTCTTAAACCTACTCATCTTAAGCCTACAGCCTTTTCTCTCTTGGCCCATCCCACTAAAGCACCATGTTTCCAGGGACTAAATGAGTTCAACTATGCCGATTGACTTCATCGCCCTTTAACATGGTTTGCTAAACTACTATAGCAACAACAAAGCAATTTTTTTTGTTAGACACTGGAGAAAAAAGTTACTAGAGAAACATTTTGTCCAAAGATACATCACTGTGCCTTACCACATGTCAAATAGATTTAATATAGTAAAGCCCGATGACTAAAGACATTTGTAATGCATTGTCGGAGCTGAAGAAGTCAACGAAGCTGAGGAAAGTGACTTTGATTGCAACAACAATAGTGATAACGAAGGTACTCTGATAAAATTGCAAATGTGTATATATAAAGAAGAGAACGTACATATATTAGAAGCAGAAGAATATGAATTTAGTATAATGACATTGTTGACATTAATAAATGCCAATAAAAGCGATGAAAAGTGAAGGAGATGAAATGAAGGTCAACTACTAAACAAAATGTGATGGAAATAAGAACAGGCACTGGTAACAAATTTAACAACAACAAGCTAACATTGAAGCCAAGTTAGCAGGTGAACTAGTTGTAGGCAAATGGCAGTAAATTGAATGGCTTTTCCAACCATTCAACAATGAAATGGGCCAAGAGCATCCAACCAACCAACTAGTAAGCGGACGCACCGCAGTAACAACTATTCAGTAACAGCGCAGCAGAGCCAGAGCAAGGCCGCTCCCTCACTACCTACAAAAACTTATAAGATCGCGACTGCGGAAGAGGAGACACATCAATACGCCCGCATGTAGTCAGCTCTCATTGATTTTGGGGCAACAGTGAGTGATGAGGCAAGCTACCAGCTGGCCTACAAAGTTACAGCGCTGAGCCTATCGAGCAAAAGAAGAGCGCTTTGTACCTTGGCAGCGCAGCTGTGGCGTCGCCTTTAACCCAGAAATGTGTGAAAAAAGCGTACGCACATACATTAATCATATTTTTCCTTGTATGCTTTATTGTTGCCACGCATAGCAAACGCGCAACGCAATGCAAGGCAACACAAACAAAACAAAACAATATATAATATTATGTGCCTCAACGCCTAGATGGAAGTAGCGGCGAGCAGCGAGTAATGCGCAAACATGTACATGTGTAAAATTTACACGATAAATGAGAAATGAGGTTACCTACTTTTGAAGAAGGTCAAAACGACCCAAAACAATCGAATGAACGAACACAACGAACGAGCAGCAAACGAACAAACTAGTGAGCGGAACAGCGCACGTAGTTGACCGCGCTCAGACATACTTCATTGCCGCGGCCAACAAAATGAGAACATGAGCGCGCTCTGCTGCTATTGTCGACTGCGCAGTCAATAACAGAAACAGGCCGGTAAGTAGACAAACCAAGCAAATAAGCGACCAAACCTGCGCGCAGTACAAACATTTTGGCGTTGGCCGAGCGACGAGCAGCAGAGAAAATAAGCGACAGAGTTAATGCATTTACTCGGTAAATGAGTGAGTTATGTGTGCGCGCGGGTGGTGATTAAAAGCATAAATTGTAAGACAGACATACTCGTACACATAATCGCTGCTGGGATGACAGCTGGCCGAATGTGAGTATGTAATGTAACTCAGCTACGTATGCTGATTGACGGTCAAAACTGTCAAACACTTAAAATGATGAAAGGTGCGCGAGCGTTTGTTGGCCGCGGCAGTGTTTAATGCATGATGGAGCAAATTTAAAACATTTTAACCTTTTTCATCACAATTGGAAACGCTGTAACTCTGAATCCGAGAAGTGCGTATATGTATGTTAGCTCGAATAGTTAGCCGAAACTACCATCCATGATGCTTAGTTCACACCAGCAATGTGATGATCACAAAACTATCGACTCGCAATTCGGGTCCGTAACACGAAAACTATACTAAACTTACCCTTCAGCAGGCCAAAACTCCATAAAACGGTCATAAAAACCGTCAACTTTTGAGGAACTCTGCAGAATGTATAACAATTATAATTAATAAGTCAAAGGGTAAATCCCTTGTTGGGTGTTTAGCGGAGTTCCTCCAATTTGTTTGGTTGCGTCAGGCAGTTGTATCCCGCCCCGGAACGGCAGGTGGTTTATGTGAAACGTTTTCCTGGCAGAAATACACTCAGAGGTTTGTTACTGCCTAGCCATTGATGACATCTATTATAAAAATCCTTTTTCAATAATTTCATGTCACAGGTACATATGCACTGGATTTCGAATCCGAAATCAACCGATTGACAGTCACTCACGAGACCACTCGTCTTCAACAACTATACTATGCACATAACATGGTACTGATATTGTCTTGGAAATCTTTAAAATCTGGGTGACGTGTGAACATGGTTTTAGCCTTATGATACCTTTTTATTTATTTGGGTTTTTACGGCAAATAAAAAACGCTTTGAAAACTGATATGAAAATAGCATTTATGATAGTTATATAAACTGGACTATACATAAAACTATAACTCTTTGATTCCCGAGCCAAACAGAGTCGAAAAAATATTTTTCTGTAAGAACGATACGTTGGCAACCATATATGGGCATCTTTTATCGAGTACGATACTGTTATTTTTTTCGCTTGAATATATATGCTGTGATCACATTTATTGAAATATGTTCATTTATATCTTCAGCATTATCATTATTCTCACAGCACTTTACTTTAGCTCAAACAATTCGATAATGTCAGCTCTTCGAAAAGCAATCATAGAGTTGCAAAAGGCCGAATAACCTACAGTGTTATTTGAACATAATTCAAAGTTTCAAAAACGATGGTTTTTAAAACTTTGAAATATTTTTCTGTGTATAAAACAGCAGAAATCGGTCCCAGAAAAAAAACAAAGCGCGAAAGAGTACTAGCCACATTGATAGAATGACACGATACCAGGAAGAGTGCTGCTGCATCCATCGAGAAATTTTTGTTCACCTGAAAAAGCCAATAACGAAAAGAACAGATGCGCTTCGATTAGCAGAAGCAAGGCTTCACGGTTGACTGGCATGGAAGAAGACATAGCTAACAGCATCGCAACGAAAACACCGATTTGAGTTTGCTCCAATTCACATATCCTGGACTCAAAACCAAACGAAAATATAGTTGGTACATATGGTAGGAAGTGCGGCGGCCGACACGTTCAGCATTCGACCCCAAATTCCTCTCACCAATCATAAAGCACAGGGGAGGCTCAATAATGATGTGGATACTTCGGATACTTCAAAATGTAATGCTACCTTATGAACATTTCCTTCTCGTATTTTAAAAAAATGTTTCGATGACAATTCGATTTATGTTTTGGATTGAACATCTTCGAGTGCCGATTTAAATCCAATAGAACATCTTTGGAATGACGTAAAAAATGCTCTCAAGTACGCAGAATATCACAAATGTGGATAAGTTATTTCAAAAGCTCGAGGCAGCATGGGAATACATTCCTGTTGAACGTTTTAGAGGTTTAATAATGTCAATGCAAAGGCGATTTGCAGCAGTCATAAAGCAAAATATTAATGCATACTTTTCTCTTTCGCCTGCATTTTTTATGATTTGACTGTTATTTTGCTTCGTTCTTAATAGTCCGGGAGCCTGGGGTCGATTTTGGACTGCGTTTTTATACCATTAAATTCTTGACTATACTTGAGATTTAGCTTTTATGAATAACGAAATTGAACGTTAGCTGGCGCACCCGCGGTGGGTGTGATTGTGGGAGGGTACGAAACGTGTCGAAAAAAATGTCTACCAACTCATTTTATACCGGCTGAAATTTTTTTCATGTATTGTTGACATTTAGTAAATAGAATAAAAAAAAAATAGTCAGCTGCGCGGTAGAGGGGGGAAAACACGTCAGCTGAACAGGTGAACTTGTAAAAAAATTGAAAGTAAAACTACTTTATGCCGATCGAAATTTTTTTACATAATTTTTAGTCCGGGAACCAGGGGTAATTTTGACTTCATCATTTCATGCCAACTGATTTTAATACTGAAGGCAGACTCCATCCAATGAACCGTCAGCTGGTCTAGTAGCGGTGGGTACGTGCGTGGGATGCTGCGAAACGTGGCGCACCGAAAATATTGCGAGGAGACAATGGTGGTGGCCTAGTATTAAAAGTCCACCACAATGTGCGGTATTGTCTCATCGACGAATGCATCTACCGCAGGGACAGCACCTTAGAATGTCAAGGAATAGCTATCCGGTCAGACGATGCGGAGCTCAAAAAATTTAACACATATAAACACTCAGCGGCTGCTTGAGTGAGTAACAATTTACCCATTGCGGTTCAGCTCAACCTGCTTGTAGTGCAAGTGGAATTTGGCCAACAAAAATTAAATCAAGTAGAGTTGCCCATGCAGCAACAACAAAAACAACAGCAAAGGTAGAATCAACGAAACTAAGACCAACGCTACTAGCTGATTTTAAATACATACGTACGTAACATATATATACAGGGTGAACGATATGAAGGCTATAGTCAAGGCAAAAAGTGGTCATATCGAGCTAAAGTGAATATATGTTAAAATTGTAATCATTTTTGAACAATTGTGTTTTTGAAATCAATAAAAACCAATTTCACACAAAAAAGTTATGGTGTTTTGAATAGGTAACACTTCATATCGTTCGCCCTGTACATATATAAAAGTAAATAGACATACGTATTATATACGCATGTACTTATCTACTACGAGTTGAATGCCGCTTTAGCTTCTACTGCTGGGAGACCGCCGTTCGTCTTGCTCTCACTTGTCGGTGGCATTGGTGCTGCAGCCAACATTCACGTTAGCTTTAGATGTTCCAGTTGCTCTTGTAATCATTATACTTTTTGGAGATGGTGGCTGTAGAATATTTTTCGTATGGCCCTGTACGATTTCAAAAACCAAAGAAGCAAAAGCTAAACAAGGAAATTAGTGGAATACAAATTATAAGAAGTAATCTGGTGCGACGGTGAAAAATACCAAATATTCAGCAGCAGCAGCAACAAATTCGCACCAAAGTCAGAGTAGCAAAAGCCGGTGAAGTTGCCTCATTACCACGAATAGAATGTTTCAAATTTATTTTAATCCTATTATTTGAAGAAAACAACGAAATGGCGAGAATATTGTTATAACCGAAATATATAAACTAAAAAATTTATAGACATAAGGTAACTTTAGACGAGCTGAAAAAGAAGTGAAAGAGGAATGCCGAAATAGCCAACTTTCGAAAATAAAAATTTTCTAATTTTGAATCAGGTTAGGAAAAAAGAATTATTTGTAAACAAAATGTTATTCTTCTCTTCTTAATTGGCGCGATAACCGCTTACGCGATTTTGGCCGAGCTTAACAAAGCGCGCCTGTCGTTTGTTTCTCGTGCTAACCGGCGCCAATTGGACACACCAAGTGAGGCCAAGTCCTTCTCCACCTGATCTTTCCAACGCAGAGGAGGCCTTCCTCTTCCTCTGCTACCACCAGCTGGTACCGCATCGAATACTTTCAAAGCCGGAGTGTTTGTATCCATTCGGACGACATGACCCAGCCAACGTAGCCGCTGAATCTTTATTCGCTGCGCTATGTCTATGTCGTCGTGAAGCTCATACAGCTCATCGTACCATCGCCTGCGATATTCGCCGTTGCCAACGTACAAAGGTTCAAATTTTTACAGAGAATCTTTCTCTCAAACACACCTAGCTTCGCTTCATCGGATGTTGTCATCGTCCAAGCTTCTGCGCCATACGTTAGGACGGGCATGATGAGAGTCTTGTAGAGTGTTAGTTTTGTTCGTCGAGAGAGGACTTTACTGCAAGAGAGATTCTACGCTGGATTTCAAGGCTGACATTGTTATCGGTGTTAATGCTGGTTCCTAAATAAACGAAGTCTTTTACAACCTCGAAATTATAACTGTCTACAGTGACGTGGGTGCCGATACGCGAGTGCGCCGACTGTTTGTTTGAAAACAGGAGGTACTTCGTTTTGTCCTCGTTCACCACCAAACCCATTCGCTTTGCCTCTTTATCCAGTTTGGAGAAGGCAGAACTAACAGCGCGGTTGTTAAGGCCGATGATATCGATATCATCGGCATACGCCAACAATTGTACGCTCTTATAAAATATTGTGCCTGTGCGATTAAGTTCTGCGACTCGTACGATGCTCTCCAACATCAGGTTAAAGAAGTCACACGACAGCGAGTCACCCTGTCTGAAACCTCGTTTGGTATCAAACGGCTCGGAGAGGTCCTTCCCAATTCTGACAGCGCTGCTGGTGTTGAGCAACGTCATCTTACATAGCCGTATTAGTTTTGCGGGGATACCAAATTCAGACATAGCGGCATACAGGGAACTCCTTTTCGTACTGTCGAATGCAGCTTTGAAGTCGACGAAAAGATGGTGTGTGTCGATTCTCCTTTCATGGGTCTTTTCCAAGATTTGGCGTATTGTGAATATTTGGTCGATGGTAGACTTTCCAGGTCTGAAGCCACACTGATAAGGTCCAATCAGTTGGTTGACGGTGGGCTTCAGCCTTTCACACAATACGCTCGCTAGAACCTTATAGGCGACATTTAGAAGACTAATCCCGCGGTAAATGGCACAAATTGCAGAATCGCCCTTCTTATAGATTGGGCAGAGCACACTTAAATTCCAATCGGCAGGCATGCTTTCATCCGACCATATTTTGCATAAGAGCTGATGCATGCACCTTACCAGCTCCTCGCCGCCATGTTTGAATAGCTCAGCCGGCAGTCCATCGGCGCCCGCGGCTTTGTTGTTCTTTAGCCGTGATATTGCTATTCTCACCTCGTCATTGTCTGGTAACTCAACGACAATTCCGTCGTCAACGATTGGGGTATCGGGATCTTCACATTCTCTATGACATGCGCAGCTGTCACTGTTTAACAGGTTCGAGAAGTCTTCCCTCCATAATTTAAGATTGCTCTGTACGTCAGTCACCAGATCGCCGTCTTTGTTCTTACAGGAAAACGCCCCGGTCTTAAAACCTTCTGTAAGCCGCCGAACTTTCTGATAGAATTTTCGGGCGTTGTTCCTATTGGCCAGCATCTCAAGCTCCTCGCACTCACGTATTTCGGCCTCTCGTTTCTTCTGTCGGATAATACGTCTTTCTTCCTTTTTCAGCTCTCTGTAGCGATCCCACATGGCTCGCGTTGCGCCCGATCGCAGCGTGGCTCTATAGGCGGCATCCTTTCTTTCTGCGGCAGCATGACATTCCTCGTCGTACCAATTGTTTTTTCGGGCTCGCCGGAATCCGATTTCTTCTTCGGCGGCGGTACGTAGGGAACGAGAAATGTTGCTCCATTGCTCGTGCATGCCGGTTTGTTGGGCAGTGCTCTCCGAGAGCAGGAGTGAGAGTCGAGTGGCGAATCTTCTGGCTGTCTGTTGTGATTGCAGCTTTTCGATGTCGAACATTCTTTGCGTAGGTAGATGTACGTGTTTTGCTGCACAGAGGCGGGTGCACAGTTTGGCTGCAACAAGGTAATGATCCGAGTCGATGTTGGGTCCTCGGATCGTACGTACATCTAATACACTAGAAGCGTGTCTTCCATCTCTCACAACATGATCGATCTGGTTTCGCGTCTTTCGATCAGGAGACAGCCAGGCAGCTTGGTATATCTTTTTATGCTGGAATCTGGTGCTGCAGACTACCATGTTTCGGGCCCCGGCGAAGTCGATCAGCCTCTGTCCGTTACCGGATGTTTCGTTGTGCAGGCTGAATTTTCCGACTGTGGGACCAAAAATTCCCTCCTTGCCCACCCTGGCGTTGAAGTCGCCAAGCACGATTTTTATGTCGTGGCGGGGGCAGCGCTCATAGGAGCGTTCCAAGCGCTCATAGAAGGAATCTTTGGTCGCATCGTCCTTCTCTTCCGTCGAAGCGTGGGCGCAAATTAGCGAGATGTTAAAAAATCGCGCTTTGATGCGGATTATTGCGAGACGCTCGTCCACCGGAGTGAACGACAGTATTTGGCAACGAAGTCTCTCTCCCACAACAAATCCGACACCGAATTTGCGCTCCTTTACATGGCAGCTGTAGTAAACGTCGCAAGGTCCTATGGTTTTCTTACCTTGCCCCGTCCATCGCATCTCTTGGATGGCAGTGATGTCAGCCTTTACTCTCACGAGGACATCAACCAGCCGGGCAGAGGCACCTTCCCCATTAAGGGACCGGACATTCCAGGTGCATGCCCTCAAATCATATTCCTTATTTCGTTTGCAGGGGTCGTTATCAGTAAAGGCAGTTCTCTTCCGAGGCTTTGCAGTTCTTTTCATTGGGGGGGGATTTTTAAGTGGCGGGTCCCAAACCCAGCGCACAACCAGCTATCCTGGAATGCTTCGCCTTCTCACGTTAGCTCACTCCCGAACGGGTGTTCGGAAGCTACCCAGAGGATACGTGGGCTAATCCCGGCCGTTGTGAGCTGCTTGAACCATATGTAGAAGAATCGTCCTGGCCACTCCCAAGTGAATGGCGATCAGTAACTTTCCCCACTTGCGTGGACTTCTACACATGGAACCATTAGTTATTAACAAATTAATTACGTTAATATTGAAAAGAGCACTAGTTGCCAGGGCTATCAGCCCCACAAAAATATTTAAAAACAGTAGGATTAGAATGATTGTGTAGAAATAAAATGAATATGTTTGTACTTATAAACTTATATGTGATACTATACATACTACAAACTAAATACGGATAATTTATACTTATTTTAAATTCGGGCGCGGTATTTAAATTCGGCAGGTATTGAGTTCTGGCGTCTACCAAAACGGAGCAATCTTGGAATATATGGTTTAAAGAGAGAGCTCCACCGCAGTGTGCGCAGACTGGAGGTGGCTACACGGTCAGAATGTGTTGATGTGTGTCAATAGTGTGGTCAAGCCGTAGCCGGTGAGGTATTGTGGGGATATATACTCTCGTTTTACGGTAGTCTAGTTGTGGTGGGTGTAGTTCAGCCATTCTAGTTTCGTTCTGGTGTTGAGATATCGTCTAATTGCTAACAGCATATCTCTCTTTTCACATGTGGGTTTTTTTGTTATCGGTGCTGAGGAGGCTTGTTTGGCCACACTGTCTGTCATCTCGTTCCCGCAAATTCCTATGTGACTTGGCATTCAAAGTTGGATAGAGGGTTTAGAAATGATTTTGGAACGGATTAGCTGCCATGCTTATAGCGTGACAAACGGCGACTGCTGCTGCAGTAAAAACGATGCACAGTCCGGCAAAGTTTGCACCCATAGAGTGTCTCCGTTTGTGCCAACCACTGCGAGGCTGGCTGGTACATTATCAGATTTTGAGCCATCCGTGAACCACAAAGTCCAATTGTCGGTTTCATAATATGTCTTGCTCTCCTGGAACATAAAAAATAATGCTTCGGGTGATGTAGTTTGTTTAGCAAATTTAGGCTGAGATCGCATTTCCCGACAGTAGATATTCTATTGATCGTCTTGTAAGAAATCCTGTCGAAACCAGTGGTTTTTCTTTTAGATTTTGCGATGCCAGATAATAGTTATATCATTGTGATTGGTTTATCTATGAGTATTGTTTTTGGATGCATCACCCTAGAATGATATGTCTGGTTCCAAGTATGAATTTTTTCTCTCCTATAATGATTGTCAAAAAAAAAATTAGCGCGTACACCCTTTTTGGGTGTTTGGCTCCTCCTCCTATTTGTGGTGTGCGTCTTGATGTTGTTCCACAAATGGAGGGACCTACAGTTTTAAGCCGACTCCGAACGGCAGATATTTTTATGAGGAGCTTTTTCATGGCAGAAATACACTCGGAGGTTTGCCATTGTCTGCCGAGGGGCGACCGCTATTAGAAAAATGTTTTTCTTAATTTTGATGTTTCACGGAGATTGGAACTTCCGTTTTCCGAAAGCCGAATAGTAGTCACGCATTAACTCATTCGGCTACGGCGGTTGCTTTCTCTATTTTCTTTTAAAATGTATCTCCTCGATTCTTTGACTGACTGTTATGCATACGTCGCCATGAAATTTTAACAGACACTTTACGAAGATGTTGAGAACATAAAATAAAATGTATCGTCGACAATAGACCTGTCTCATAATGTTCACATTAACAAGAGGTTATGTCGAAAAACAGTTCTAAGTTTGTTCATTTGCATTTGATTAGTCTCGCAACACTGTATACACACCCTCGCTCGCAAAAGGCTAACTCAGTATCCACACTGGACTACAGTTGCCTGCCCAAGAGAATGAACTCACACCAAGTACACACTTATCCACACATTCCGAAGTATATATGTACATATGTAAGTACACTTACTCAATTCGACGCTGCCAACTGAATGCCAACGAAAATCAGAATGCGCACATTTGCTTAACTTGAATGTGTATGTACATGCATACGAGTATCATACAAGCACAACTGCAAATGTGAATTTGTTATGGCAAGCATTCACACATTACAGTCCCATGCCTTTCTAGGGCACAACATTCTGTCACAATACCCTACCTATCTCACCTTAGCATTTCCCCTAGCCGCACTCGCTTGGCTTGTTTACGTCGCCATTTTAACCCGCCAGAGTTCTCCAACTGCTGCCACCCTTCTTAATTCTGCTCGTAAAATATTAAAGAGGGCTAACGTCACGACCGAAGGACCGAAGTGTTCCAAATTTTCAAAGGTAGAAAATGCGTTAGATATACAGCCATGGTCATATATGTATGTAAATATCACATTTAGACTTTGAAAGCAAAGAGTTGGATTATGAATTTGTCGAATTGTTATAAAAAATATAATTATTTGTTTTTATAAGGTGGGCTTTTGTTTAATTTGAAAACGTATACCAAACTAAAATAATTGCACTTGCAATCCATATTACACAAAATTGAACTAAATAATATATTATTATTTATATTATTATTCTATAACAGGTCAATAGTTCGAAACATTTAATTTTTAACAGTCGATGTTTATTATTCTCACTTATTGTATTGTACAAAAATAAAAATTTCCGATGCATTTAATTAAACTTGAGTGTCATGAGATTGAATTTGTACGCCAGTTTGAGTGAGTACTAAAGGCACTACCGGGTTTCGAACAATGAAGTTACCTTCAAAATTCATATTCGTAATAATCATAGATAAATTAGATGCACTTGTTATTAGTGCACATGAGATGCCTGTAAAACTATAATTACGCGGAATGCAAAAGTAAGAATATGGTGATGCCCACAACAGGCAGAATATGTGCATATAACAGCCACAAGAACAAAAAGTAGTAATAAAAATTAGATACCTTCGAACAAAAAGCATAAACAACAAATTTATCTACTCAAAAAGCGAATATTTTACATTTCCTTATAAATCCCAATAATGACAAGGTGTAGCAGCAACAACAATAATAATAACAAAGTGTTTATTAGCGGCAGCGCCATTTATGAACACGAATAGGTGAATTTTGTTCTCGAAAACCGTTACAATGCAAGTGAAATTATCAGCAAAATTAGAAAAAAGTTTAATTAAACAAAAACAACAAGTAAGCAATGTCAATAACATTTGTAACAATAACAACACAACGAATATTTGCACCGATGTGTAATTGCGTGCATCGCGCACATGTTGCTCTGTGCATTTTTGTTTTTGTTAGCGGAGACAAGCAATTATTAGTAGGAAATACCATTGCAACAACATTTGCAGGTAGAGCACCGTCGACTCTGCTGTGTTTGGCATTTGTTATGACGACAGCGCCGACGCGGCAATGGCTCATCACCTTGTTTTTGTTGTTACAACAACCGAGGGATCGGCTTGCATCAAGGTATATGGATACATTGCGAACGGATAATCGATGATATTGGGAGAATTTCTCTGCGTGTAATAAATATATGCAACATATTATTTATATGTACATATGTGTATGTAAAAAGAAATTAAGAAAAATAACCAGTATTTTGTTATTATTGTAATATTTTTATAATGTCCAAGACAGTTTTGTGAAAGCTACATATGTATGTAATATAAATACATTCATTAGTTCCAATAGACAGCAATAGGATTTTTAAGTTCAAATGCATTAAACCAAAATAAAGATGTTCGCATAAATACGTAAATACATATTAAGAACTAGCTGACCCGGCGAACTTTGTTCCGCCCTAGAGGCAATAAAAAAGCAGATTTTTGATTTTATTAAGTTAATTTTTTTATTAATAAAGTATTTCAATGAAGCTTGAATAGATTGCACTCTTCAGTTAAGCACCTTGTGATACACGACATTTTTTGTTTTATTATCAGGCGCAAGAACAAACAACGAAGATGGTTTTCCAACCCGTGAACATGCCACATATAATTGACCATATGAGAAACATTGATTTTCTAGATTCAGACCACAAACTTTCAAGGATTGGCCTTGTGATTTGTTAATGGTTATGGCGAATGCAAGACGGATCGGAAATTGAAGTCTTTTAAACTGAAACGGAAGATCGGTTGGGATCATCGGGATCCTCGGAATGAGAACTTCTTCACCTTCGAATTTTCCTTTGAGTATCGTCGCGCAAATCACATTGTTCATCAATTTATTTACCACCAATTTACCGTTGCAAAGCTTTGGTGGGCTGATGTTTCGAAGCATGATTACTACGGAGCCAACTTTTAGGCGTAAATTGTGCGGTGATAAGCCAGGCACATTCAAGGAGTTTAAAAATTCAATTGGATAGTTGGTGGCTTCATCTTCATTTGTTACCCAGTCAATGGATTTGAATGAATGCATTGTTCCAATGATATCATTTTGAATTATGTAGTTTAGGTCATCTACATATTTATTCTTAGCCGCTAAAATTGCTCGCTCACTCAACCATTCATTATTTTTGTAGTTATTAATGATATTTGGGAATACTTTATTGATAAGTTCGTCTTTCGATGAGTCAAAGTTACAGACATTTTGAGGAAATGAAATCAATCCGCTCGATTCGTCGACAGGTAATCGACCATTACCGATAGTCGGTAATTGCTCAGAGAAATCTTCAGTAAATGTATCATTAAGTAATGCAACTCTCATGTTTGTTGTCAGCTGAAGTTTCTTCACATAGCGTCATAGATTCGCTGATTTGAGGCAAGCGTTCATTTCGTCAGCAGCCGTTGATCTTGGAATTACTGGCAGTGTTTGGCGGAAGTCGCCAGACAGTAAAATCATCTCGAGTCATTGCGTATATCTTTCAATGTTCGGTTAAGTGCTTCTAATGCACGTTTATGCGCCATTGTGCATTCGTCCCTGATGATGATTTCCGATGCTGATAAAACTTTGGCCATTGCTGAGTTTTTTTAAATATTACATGTTGGTTCTTCAATTTTTTGAAGATTTAACGGCAATTTTAATGCTGAATGAGCCGTACAGCATCCTTCTAATAATGTGGCTGCTATTCCAGAGAAGAAGCTGCAAGCGCAATGTTGGATCTTGCACAAACAGTGGCTGACATGAGGAATGTCTTACCAGTTCCACCAGGGGCATCAAGGAAATATAAACCGCCATTTCCATCATCAATTGCCTTCATTAATGTATCATAAACTTCTTTTTGTTCGCGATTCAAGAGTGGTACATTCGTTTGAACTACTAAATCTAATTCCTGGTGATCTTATTCACGTTCCCGTTCCAACTCTCGATTAAATGCGTAATTCATTTCGCGATTTGGCGCTCGCATTCCTAACCTGACTAATAAACTACCACTACCGCACATAAGGTAACACATGTGTTCGATCAGGAGTAAAGCCCGATTATATATCTCCTCATTCATCTCAAGATCCGGATTTCTGGAACTGACACGAATTTGATGTAAAATATCTTCTGACATATTATCCTTGTATTTATGCCAAAGGTTAGATGGGTTCGATGGAAAGCATGTCGAAATGATGATAGCAAATAATGTGCGTATCTGACTTGACGATTGTCGTATCCCAATGGGTATCGTTTTCTAGGGTTGAGTTCTTCACATGCAGCACGATATGTTGGGAATATTATACCATTAACAGTCCGTAGTGACTCAAATGACGTTGGCCCACGCACATTTACCAGCAACAACCGCAAATAGAACCATTCATCATTCTTTGGATGAACTGTATACATACGACCAAGAGCATAAATAGAACGGACATCCGTCTTGCATTACGGCTTTGTCGGAAAAGATTCGATCGTCTTGGTCGCGGCATTTATAATGATGATTCAAAGAGAATACAAATTACTGTGATTATATATTTTTGGCAAAATTTGTATTATAAAATTTTCTACTTAACCATAGACAAAATTACGTTTAGCTGTAGCGTATTGTTATTCCATATCAGATGCGTTTTTGTTATACCACATTTTATAGTGACTTCACGGAAATGCGTTCGAATGGGATAAAAAGTAAAATATGCCCGTCTCCTGGTTCTAAGCTACCTCTCCACCAATTTTCAGCCAAATCGGTTCAGCCGTTCTCGAGATATAAATAGTGTAAGTAAAATGACTTTCTTTTATATATGTATATAGATATAGATATTTTATTTACTTATTTTATATTTTATTTATTTATTCATGGTTCTGCCTGTAAATAAGACTAGTATCTTTTAAGCGCATCCTGATTTTACTGTGGTGAAGGTAGAGTTGTAGAAATCGGCAATATACCTGGCATCAGTATACATGCTACATGTTAAACCGGCATCGTCAGACGAAGTGGCTCGGTTTTATCAACACTAAACAACACGGGGAAACTGATACCCGCCGAAAAATGAAAACAAAGCCTCGGATGAGAACTGCCTACACCGATGACGACCACTGCGAACGAACTAATTATTACGATTTGAGGGTATGCACCTGGAATGTTCGGACCCATAATGGGGAAGGTGCCAGATTCCAGCATGAAAAGATACACCAAGCTACGTGACTCCTGATCGACAAACGCAGATCCATCATTATCGGACCATTACCTTGTTGCAGGCAAAATACGCATTCGCCTCTGTGCAGCAAAAAACGTACAGCTACCAACGCAAAGAATGTTCGACATCGAAAAGCTGCAATCACAACAGACAGCCAGGAGATTCGCCACTCGACTCTCACTCCTGCCGTCAAAGAATACTGCCCAACAATCCGGCATGCACGAGCAATGAAGTAACGTTTCTCATACTTTACATACAGCCGCCGAAGAATAATTCATCAAGAAATGCTACCGTGTAAAGAAAAGATTCTGCCTATTGGGCCACGCTGCGATCGGGCGCCACGCGAGCCATGTGGGATCCCTGAGATGATCGCAAAGAGGAAAAACGAGCGAAAACTCTACCAAAACGTTCGGCGGCTTACAGAAAGTTTCAAACAATCAAGCGAATCAGCAACTTACCGCCTCAAAATAAAGTCGGAGGAAAGCATGTCTGCTTGGAATTTAAGTGTGCTCTGCCCAATCCACAAGGAGGGTGATATTGCAATCTGTGCACATTACCGAGGGATTAGCCTTCTCAATATCGCGTAGCACGAAATTACTTAAATATTATACTTCTGATCACTTGGCCTATGTAAGCTATTGTCCTAGGTCTGCAGCGATACTCATAAAAAACCGTCCGTCATTAGAAGGCGTTTTACGTAACATAGAAGGCTATATAAGTAAATACATACGGACACTTGCAAGCATATGTACAGTGGACTCCAAATCGTATATGTACATCTATTTCTCTATTATAGAATGCTTAAATTTTTTAGTTCAATGTTGATTGAAATTATTTTAAGTTAAGCCATAAACATTCTTATACATAGAAACAACTAACTTTTATAAAAACCCAAAAGTTGCGTGGACAAAATTATGAACAAAATGCATGTAAATTATGTTAAACAATACTTTGTAGTAATTCCATTGACTTTCATCACCGCTCCACATCGTTTGGCATTGATACAATTAAATTATCGATGGTTTTTATTTGAATTGATTGCTAGGCCTCTTGAAGTTTATGCAAAAGATCCCAATTAACCAGCTCCCGTAAGTTCTTATTCGGATTAAGATCCGGGAACTGCGTTGGACAGTCCAAAAACAAGCATACCAACCTAAAATAATTTTATTTTCAGTCAACATTCCACAAAATTGAATACTAGTATCCTACAAACAATTTTACAAAAAATATGCACATTTATTTTATAATATGCAGGGTAATAGTTGCGCATGATTTGGCCACCACTGTACTATATGTAAAGCAAATAGGTAGTGAAATAATAAGGCTAAAGTTTCCACATACAAATATCAATCTCATATAACATTACTTATGGCCATCATGTTCAGCATAATTCAGTTTTTGTTAACAAAAAGGTTAAATGCTAAAAAATAAGAGGCGTAAATATATACATATAATATACACCTGTGCTCACAATAATAGCAGCGTGACAAATTGTAAAATTTTGACTATTTATTTACTTTTTTTTTTAAATATAGTCGAACCTCAATAAGTCGAACTTCGATATCTCGAATATTTGATATCTCGAAATTGCTTGGCAATGGCGTTTAGAGTGCGAATTGTGTGTAATTTTTACTTGATAACTCGAACTTCTATTACTCGAATATCTTGATAACTCGAACAGACTATTTGGCGCCAGCTTTGATAAGTCGAATTTCCGGGGAAATCCCCTTATTACGTGTTGCTTATTTTATAGCAAACAGATGTCAGCAGTTGGGTCGCTGCACTGTTTAAGTCCACAGGTATTTTATTAGTAGTTCTTACGCGAAAATAAACTCTGTTGACATGTCATCAAAACGTTGTTTAAAAACTTTATCTATTGATGAAAAATTTAAACTAATAAAGGAAGTAGAAATGGGTGTAGAATGTGATAGATGTGGTTGGAGGAAGTTGTGGACGGACTCTCGTGTGAGATGAGATCATTATCGTGTGTGACCTTCTTCTAAAAGTAGATTTCGCGCTAGTTTATTGGGATGGTCTTCTAGCTTTTGTAGGTATTTTTTGCTCAACCGTACTATTTCATCGGCTACAAGAGGTATGCAAATATCTCTGTGAATGTTAGCGTTCTTTATATACCATGGAGCTCCCGTGATTATCCGCAAGGCTTGTGTTGATTAAATAACTAATGCATGGAATATCGATGTTAAGCCTGAAACCATCTCTAATTGTTTTAGAAAAGCCGAATTCGGTCAATATTCTGAATGGGAGGAAGAAGATGACATTCCTTTGGTTTTCATAAGCGAACGCATAAAAGAAAGGAGTAAGGAAGAAGAAGAAATTCAACTGCAGAATGATAAGAAGCTTGGCAAAATATCAAAGGTACAGAAGGTGCCACCTTTAATAATTTTATGCATGTGGATGACGATATTGTTACTTCAGAGTTCCCACAGATGAAGATATTGTGGAGCTATTGGGATCTAAATCCGAATTTGAGCATGATAGCGAAAGTGATATAGAAGATAATTTGCAAGATGATATGCTGCAACCAGTTTCAAACGAGCTAGTTGCAAATTCGTTCAAGATTTTGCGGTCATATTTAAAAACCAATGATATATAACTTTTTTTATATGGAGAAAATTCCCCGTCAGAAGAAAAAAAATTGCAAAATTAACGCAATTTGAGCCCCTTCAAACTTACATGGATTACAACACTGCAAACTCGAAATGTTCCTAAAAATTATTTATTTACTCATAAAGAATAAGTCGCACTGCTATTTTTGTGAACATATGTGTACCTGCATGCACATGAAGTATACAATTTGAATGCTAAAATGATTCTGAAAATTCAATGTTTCGACTTTGACGTCATTGTCAATTTAATTATTAGTAGTCGAGCAAGCAAAAAAAAGGTAGCGAACAAGTAAATATACACATGTAAACATGTGTGTATAAAAATATATGGAGGTGTGCAAAATATAAACTTTACAATTTGTTTGTATTGGTGTGCATTTTGCGATGGCATACGCCGTGAATATTTTAAAGGCGGAAGTTTAGCGAGATGCTTCAATGAAACTCAGAGGAAAAATGTGAACGTAAATCATAAGTACTCATTAATAATTAGTTAACACTCAAATGTGTGTTGCTTTGCTTTGCATTTTCTGTGATCGCTCAGTAGCTCATATCAAAGTGAATGCGATATTAATCCTCTGTTTGGCAGATACTTGTCACATTTACATTAAATGCTTTCATGACAATAACTCAATCAGTAAAATATGCATTTTATTTACAATTTAAATCAAAAAATGTTTAGCCAGACCCATCTATCAAACGTGGACCTCTAGGAGAGGACTGTTTTCGACAATCAATGAATGCTTTCAAAGTAAATTAATTTATTTTAAACATTTTTGACAACAAAATCTAACAGAAAATTGTGCAACTTTCAATCGATCGATCATATTTTTAACGATTGAAAAATTTGTTTTACTTACATATGTATGTATTGCATTTTAATTTTCTGTAATTAATACCCAACTTCCGCTACTTCGGCTTAATCGCAGGATGTACATTGTGTAAAATAAGTACCCGGAATTTATAATTTAAACTCTCCCGGGAATACCTGACACTTCAAATTTGGTTTTTTCATGTTGGTACACATGTCCTTGAATGCACAAGCCTTATTAGAACGGGATCTATTACTTAGTGTGTTTTATTCTGCAGTCAAAGTGAGTTGATCTTTTGTTTACTTGGCGAATTTTACTATGGATTTTTGCAAAAAGAGCATCGGAAGGAGGTCTCTGAAGACATGGTTTCCCGAGCTAATACGGACCCTACGTTCATGAAACGCATAATAACTGGTGATGAGACATGGGTCTACGAGTACGATATGCAAACCAGTCAGCAATCGTCTGAATGGCGCTTCGAGAACGAGCCGTATCCAAAAAAACCACGCCAAAGCCGGTCAAAAGTGAAGGTTATGCTCACGGTTTTCTTTGATTACCAAGGCGTGGTGCACTCTGAGTTCCTTCCAGAGGGCCAAACGGTTAATAAGGAATATTATTTATCCGTTTTAAGGCGTTTACGTGAAGCCATTCGCCGTAAACGGCCCGAATTGTGGAAGGACAATTCGTGGATTCTGCACGACGACAACGCGCCATCGCACCGAGCCTTGATTGTACGCGAATACAAGACCAAAAACTTAATAAATACTATCGAACAGCCACCGTATTCGCCAGATCTCGCACCCTCTGACTTTTTTCTCTTCCCAAAACTAAAATTGCCACTTCGGGGAAGGCGTTTTGAGTCGATTGAAGACATTAAAAAAAATTCGCTAAAGGAGCTGAAGGCCATCCCGGCGCCGGCCTACCAGCGGGCCATGGATGACTGGGTTGTTCGTTGGAATATTTGTATCGGCTCAAAAGGAGCCTATTTTGAAGGCGATCCAACAAATAATGATGAATAATATGAAAAAATGTGTTTTTTTTTAAATTCCGGGTACTTATTTTACACAATGTAATTCAATTTCGGATAAAAAGAAATTTCCGAATTTAATCGAATTTTTCGTCTACACAAATGTTCAGACAGCCCATTTGTCTGTTACAGAAAGTTTTGACTTGACTGACCCGGATCGTTCACTGCGAATCCCTACGGCGGCCGCCGTAGGCGAATAGGTTGGTGCATGAGACCGTTCGGAAGTGCGTACACTCAGAAAAAATTCTCTCCCTAAAATAAAGAAAACCATTCTTTATTTTGAACTCTTCCAAATTCATTAAATTTTATCGCTTTTGAGTATTTTTTCTTTTAAATGACTATAAATGTGTTTGAAACATAAACCCGTAGTCCTCATTTTGATGTTACATTCTTCTTTGTTATTTTAAGTAAAATATCATTGTTGCCATCAATTCCCAATAAGAAATGTTTTCGGATAACTTCTTCAATCTTGAAAATTATTCAATGTATTTTGAAAATGTGCAATTTCCTGAGCGATTGAACATTGCTTATTAAGAAAGTTGAAAGAAATTTAACTTTTTCCAAGCAACTTATTATCTGCGAAACTCTTAACTCAAATTTTTTACGTTTTGATGAATAAACGCACATACAAAATTTTCAGCACTAACATTGTTGACACATCTTTCGACATTTTAGTGTTGATTCTTTAGTAATTTACCAAAACCTATAGACACCTTAAGAGCCCATGCCGTTAAAAATAAGAAGGCACAATTGGCAACAAAACAAAAGTTGGGGGATCGCAACGACCAAAACATTACATGAAGGTGCACATTTTGACAGAAAGCACTCGAAATTCACCAACAAAATAATTGGAAGTTTTTTGCACATCTACGTACCAACTTGTCTATAAATTCGTTTTCGTATAAGTGAACAAGAGAAATTAAAACCTGAGCACTAATATGTGCTCGCTTTCTCACTTATTCATATGTATGTATTACGCACATTACTTAAATTTAATCATACCCATGATCATACTTATGTAGGTATACATTTGTATTTCTATACTTCACTCATTTCAGCTAGAAGAAAATGATAGCAAGCCAGAAATTTACCGCTAGAAATAAAACATGATTGTCATGCATAATTTGGGTTATCATATATATTAAGCGTTTTATAACATTATAACAAGGCTCCTAAAATTTTTTCATTTTTAATCAAAACATTTGACAACCCTTAATTCCACCGTTTTAACTTCGAACTTTTACGAACATACGCTTCGAACTACACGAACTTCGAACTTTTACGAACATACGTAGCTGATTATTTTTCTTCTTCGTGATTTTATATTTTGTCGCGCAATGGATGAATTAAAAGAAATTTTAATTGAGTTGGAAGGCGAACCATTTTTGAACGTGTTTATTGGTAAGTTTATGGATATTTTGTTTTGCTCATTTTAGTTATTGCTAATCATTTCAATTATAGAAAGCGGTCTAACTAAGGAATCATTGAAGCTCCTAAAGCCAAGCCATGTGGATACATTGATCGACACATCGCAGTTTGGGTTTGGACCAAGAGTAATTTTTGAGCATAATCTGCTCAATTGGCAACGCAACAGGTATTTTGTTATTTTGTGCATATACACACATACAGATATGCATGCAAAAATTCATAATCTTCGTTTTACTTCACTAGGGAATAAAAACACAAGCCATTCACACTGAGGCATGCGCTTTATTGGCAAATGAATATCGTGGCGAGGTAAATGTTTTTTTTATTACTTTTACTTTAGTTATTTATTTATTTTAAATAAACATTTCTGTACTTCATATAAGGAATCTTTTGAAGCAATACTCAGTAAGTTGGCGGGTGGATCACAAATCCTGAAATACTATGCGCAAAAAAAGTGTCTCACTCCAAAGTATAGGAAACTTCTAGCTGCAACAGTTGCAAATTATTTTATTTCTGCTGAAGTACATCCAAACCCTAAAACATTTGAAGCTTTCGCCAATAAAATTGTGGATTTATTTACGAGTGAATCTAAAGTCTGATCACAACCTAAAATTTTTATTAAAAAAAAGTTTTCTAACCTCGATTTCATTTACACAGGATATATATTACATTCATAAGAAAGGAAAAAAGCCAGGTGGATCTCTGTATGCTAAGTACCACAGTGTATTATTGAAACTTAGACGGGATGGTCTTATTTCCAAAAGAGATGTAGAACCAACAACAAAAGGAACGGAGATTAATTCTTGCGTAACAGGTATATATGTACATAGGTACATATAACGTCGTTGCAAAAGCAATACCGCGTATATCCAATATACAAAACTACATAAGTGGTGAAGGAAGAGAAAACTGATTTTTTACAAAAGTATAGCTCAATTTTTTCACTGAACTTATAATTTATTAATATTATGACAGAGATCAATTTACAAAATTCTGCAAAAGAGTGTACGTGAAACTTCAGTTTCTTTGGTCAATTCGTTTTGGTTTTATGCAGTTTTGCAATCGCAACGACGATATGGCTTTCTTAACTCATGAGTATATTTTGGTTTCATTTAAATTTTAAATGAGAGATTATTAAATATTATAATCTGCATTTAATGTAACCTTCATTTAATAAAAAAATTACATTTAGATTGCATTCAAGAAAAATCATGGTTAAAGTATAACGTTGAACCATTCGATGAAGTTCAACTAAAATGGGAAGCGACTTTTGCTGTGCGACGACAAATGCTACAAAAAGATGCCAATTTAAATACAATTTTAGAAGAATGGCCTCAGTATAAGCATAGTTTTGGACATTTAATGGTATAATTCGTGAGTTTTATTTACATAAAAAATAATTTATTGTTCTTCATTCCTATCTTAGATAGAACTGGATACTAAGAAGTTGTACCCCGAAAAGCAAAATTTGTTATTTGATAAATGGGAGAGCTTCTGCCAAGCGATTCCACCTTTACTAGAAATTTACATTAAAGATTCAAACAGCTTAACTACTTGGAGGCAGTTTAAAGAAGGAAGCATCAATGCTGGTATTTAATATGTCATAAAGCCCTCATTTTTTTTAACAATCTAATTTCAGATGCAAAAGACTTCGTCATTTTTTATCTTCTACACTCTGTCTTAATTCCAACTGGCCGAACATATAGAACATGCAAACAGACAAAAAAAAAACACTTCATCAAGTACACTATTGCAGATTCAAGAAATAGTTTCTTACTGTGGGCACCGACAAGTAGTGAACTTCAGTCAAAATTGAAATTAATGGTAGATGCAAATTATATGGATAAAAGTACGATTCAGCCAATTATATGTTCCATTGGATTGGATTATTTTTATTGCAAGGAATATTATGTGTATTTCGCCGATATATTTTATAAGTTCGATAACCTAATCAAGTGTATTGATGTGTATTTTAAAACATTCCATGTACTTAACCTTGAGTATCCGCCCGAATGTAGGTCCATTTGGCTTTTTGTCCAGCAGTATTTCTATAACATTTCCTTGAAATCTCGCGAGAAAAATGGGTCTATTTTTGCAATTTTAAATGATTTGAAAAAACAAAATAAGACTTAAAATAAGAAATAATTGGAATGGATGTACACGTGCAATGTTCTCAATGCTTACAAATATTCGAGCATTGCGAGAGTTTGTTAAAGCATATCAAAATTATTCATTGCTTATCAGAAAATGAAATTTACAAATGGGGATTTCAAACTTGTAACCAATCATTTACGAATATTAAAAATCTTTGTAAACACATGCGAAATGAAAAAAAAGGTACGAAAGCAATAACATAGAAAGCTGTGAACAATATCAAGAAAATGTTTCCTGTGCTACTTCATTGATACCTCATAATATTCTAGCACATGTTAATTATAAGAATGTTAATGTATGTAAGAACCCAACGAATTTTAATGTAAGACTGGAAAACTTGAAAAGTGGTTGCCTTAGTTTTTCTATGAAACAATATGGTAAAAAAAATTTCACTAGAAAATGCGCTATTTAGCTACAAAAAGATATAACTAATATGATTTTACATCCCTTAAGGAATCAATTAAAAAATGTTCTGCAAAATTTAGATTCGCCGAATGAGATTGAAAAGATAGTGTCCATATGTAGCAACCCGTTTTCGGATTTTGATTCTGAATATAAGTTTTTAAAACTCTCAAAAAGCTTTCCTTATACGAAAGTCCTCAAGTGATTATCATAAATAACTCAATAACCAACTTGCGAATTAAACATGTAAACAAATTAGATGCAGCTAAAGTGAAAGGTGTATTGTTTCCAATGAAATTTCAAAGTAAGAAATTTTTCGAAATACCTGGCATGTATGAAAACTTTACTAAATATTTAGATTACTTGTCAACTGATGGCCAAACTTTAAAAAATTTTATAAATGGTGATGTTTGGCAAAAAAAAAGTTAAAAATTATGAAGACAAAGAAGTTATTCCATATTTTTTATACAGGGTGGCGCACGAATCGTGCTACAAAAACAAAACGTAATAACTTTTTTTCTAATCAATGTATTTAACTTTTTGTTTTTTTATTGTATAGATAATTCAATTTTATTTTATGTAACTAATTAGTTTTGAAAATAATAGAACGTAAATGACCTCCATGCTCATTCACGCATATGCGACACCTGATGAGAAAATTGTTCATTGCGCACTGAAGGGTTGAAGTCGGGATCGCCTCAATTATTGTTGTGATGGACTGCTTCAATTCAGTCAAATTACTTGGTTTTGTTTTACACACCTCTTGTTTGAGATAACCCCATAAAAAAAAATCTGGTGCAGTGAGGTCAGGTGACCTTGGGGGCCAGCGGAAAGTGGAATTTCTGGATATCAATTTATTTCTAAATTTTCGTTGGAGCTCCTCCATAACCGGTCTGGCTATATGTGCAGTTGCTCCATCTTGCTGGAACCAAATGCTGTTAAAAGGGATACGTCTTCGCCGCAGTTCTGGATAAAAAAACTCCTTCAACATGTTTAAATAACGGTCCCCATTTACAGTCGCTGTTACACCGTTTTCTTCGAAGAAGTATGGCCCGACAATGCACCTTGATGAAACTGCGCACCACACTGTGACTCGTTCTGGGTGCAGTTCCATCTTATGGAGTATTTGCGGATTTGATTGACTCCATATACGGCAATTTTGCTTGTTTACATTGCCGTTTAGATCAAAATGGGCCTCATCAGACATAAACAAGCAATTTATGAAGTTGTTGTCTTCTTCGGCCATTTCAATAATTTTTTGGCAAAATTCCAGGCGAATAGGCAAATCCAGAGGGTTTAATTTGCTTGTGATTTGAACTTTGTACGGAAACAAGTTTAAGTCATCATGAACTATCCGCTGCAATGACCGTCTGCTAACTCCAATTTGCGCCGACAAGTTACGAGTCGAAACTCTTGGATTTGCCTGAATTGACGATGCTACAGCCGCGCATCAAACATGTTCACCAGCCTCATAATGGTCCATCTGCTCGGGGGAGTGCCGCCAAACTCCCGCCTAAATTCCCTTTGGACGGAAATGATGGACTGCAAAGCATGGTACCGCTGCACTATCCAAATCCTCTTTTCGGTATCCCAAGCCTCCATTTTTTGTAAATCTAAATACTAATCTGCAAAATAAAAAAAAAAAGCCGATTACTCACACAGAAAAAAAGTTATTACGTTTTATTTTTGTAGCACGATTCGTGCGCCACCCTGTACTTTGACGACTTTGAGATTAACAATCCACTGGGTTCACATAGCTCCTCCGTTTTAGCAGTATATTATTCTTTCCCCACATCTCCGATTTCTATCAGACATAAACTTCAATCAATTTTTATCGCAGCTCTTTTCAAATCGCAAGATGTTAAACAGTTCGGGAATGGTAAATCGCTTTACAAGTTAATAGAAATTTTAAATGATTTGGAAAAAAATGGTATTGAAATTAAAACCACCAGTGGTGTTAGAAAAATTTACTTTTCCTTAGGTTTGATACTCGGAGACAATTTAGCGCTTAACAATGTTTTAGGATTTTCACGGTCAGTTTCTTCCAAGCATTATTGTAGGTTTTGTAAAATGAATAAAAGCGAAACCAAATCTGCATTTTATGAAAATATTGAACAACTTAATATAGAAATCAGCAAAATTACGAAGAAGATATACAATATCTATGAACGATTTCGAAAATACTGGAATAAAAGAGTTTTCTATTTTTAACAATATTTCTAATTTCCACGTAACTGAAAATTTCTCCGTTGATATACTGCACGATATCTTTGAGGGAATATTTAAATATGGCTTTTCTAATATAATCATGCATTATATTAAAATCAAAACTTTTGACTTAGAGCTTTTAAATATTCGTAAGCAGACATTTGCATATGGCGAGACGGAAATTGGAAACTTATCTCCACCAATACAATCGCACCATTTGAAATCGTCCAATTTAAAATTTTCTGGGAGAGAAATGTTAACATTTGCTCATTTTTTTCCATTAATTATAGGAGATGTAGTGAAAGAAGACGATGTACTGTGGAAATTCGTGACTAACCTTATAGAACTTCTGGACCTATTAGATTTGTCTGAATATAACAAATCAGATATAGATAACTTACGAGCACACATTATTTTTCATAACAGAGAATATACAAAACTTTTTAACGATAGTTTAAAACCAAAACATCACTTTCTTAACCACTATTGTAGAATTATTGAACAGTCGGGCCCATTGAAGGACCTATGGACACTACCTTTTGAATCAAAACATAGGGAGCTAAAATCGTATACAAAAAATATTTGTTCTAGAAAAAACATAACACTATCTCTTGCATTAAAGTTTTCTATGAACTTTTCTGAAACCATTTATAATTTTAGATATGATACCTACAAGCTAAGCGCAGAAAAATATGAATTAAAATCGTCGTTATATTTTAACGAAATCAAAAATTTACTGTCTGCCGACGTGATCAGTAATTGCGTTTGCTATTCCAATTTTAAACTAAATGGCACAAGTTATAAAAAAGACTATATTGTATTTAATTATAATCCAAACTTTGTATCATACCAAGTTCTCGAAATTTTCATTATAAATGAAGAAATATTTTTATTTTGTGAATTTATAAATATCTTAGGCTACACAAATCACTACCTATCTTTTAAAGTAGGCCCTAAGAGCGGAAATTTTAGAATTATAAAAGCAGATGAATTAAACTATCCACCAATTCATGTGTATATTGTTAACAATAAAAAACTCTTACGGCCAAAAAAGTTTTTTTAATGAATTTTTCCAGTTTGTGTTTCAAAAATAAAAAACTAAAACCAAATTTTTTGCATTTTTATTCAATATTTAAAACATTTCATAATCTGAAAATTCAGGTAGATTTTTTAAAATTGAGAAAAAAGCTATTTTTCTTTTAGTAAATTTTTACTAGAAACAAAATAACAGTTTCCCTAATTCCAGCAAATTTTACTCTAAAATGAGCAATATTTTTATTTTCTTTTAGCAAAATATTATCTATTTCAAACATAAAATTTATTGTATTACAAATATAAAAACAAATTCCTTAAATCGGGAAGTTTTTCTCGAAAGCATGTAAACATTTTTTCTTCATTTTGAGAAAATATCAGATACTGAAAAGAGGATGCCTTTTCTTAGGCGCCAAATCATTCCCATATTTCCTCATTTCAATAGTCGTTTTAACTTGAACCGAAGAAGTTTTTTTTTGAGTGTAGGTTCGAATCTCCATGTACGAAATACCAGAATAGCAGAAAGTTTTTTCTAATAGCGGACGCTCCTCGGCAATGGCACAGCTCCGAGTGTAAGCCTCTGTCATGAAAAACTCCTCATATAAATTATCTGCCGTTCCCGAGGCGGCTTAAAGCTGTAGGTACCTCCATTTGTGGAACTACACCAAGACGGACGCCACAAATAAAGAGGAGGAGCTTGACCAACACCCAAAAAGGGTGTAAGCGCCAATTATTTATTATATATATGCTAAAAAATACCAAAAAGATCGAATTGCAGCTCATCACACGAAGTTTTGCACATATATACATCGGAAACAAAACAACAATCGACAGTATGGGTGTTCCGAGACGAGCTTAATCCAACAAAAGTTGTAGCCCTGATTTGACAACTGAAGATTTCTTTTTGTGCAGGAAAATCAAAAATAAAAAGTGAGGTCTATTTTACATTTGTATGTGTATGTATTTTATTGCAGTAATAGTTTCCGTCGTATTTTTAATTTTTGCCGGCCTCCCTTGTTTGGCCTCTCTGGGTTCCTTTCATCCCTCCGCCCTGTCCATTTTTCTAGCGATTTTCTCCACCTCATTACCCATGACAGTTGCAGCAGCTGTTATATTCATATATGTTTCGATATTACGATTTTCCGATTTCGTATTTCCCCATTACCACCACCATCATCATCAAAACGTCACTACCAGCAACAACAAAAATAATAACAATATTTAAGCATGCAAGGCAAGCGCGCAGTGCTCATGATAATTCGTTAAACGTATAAATTTCACTGGTATGGAGGCACTGAACTTTCTGGTGATATTTTATTATCAAAGAATTTGATGCACGGCCCTGTCGTAAACAAAATCGCAGGGAATACAAAAATAGTAAACGTAATTGGTGAAAAAATAGCTTTACCAAACCCTGATCATTGCTAACGCCGAAAACAAAAGTTCATACACATACAGTGAACAACAAAAGCATCTAACCTATAGCATGCTCCAAATTATCCACTGAAGTTTTCAAATTAGATTCCAGTAAAGGTGTGTATTTATAGCGATCCACGTTACGCCCGAAGTTACGTTCGACGAAGTTTACGTTTTTTTTTTTTGGTTTTTTTTTTAGAAATTATTAGAAATGCAAACCGTTTGTGTGCAGAGATCTTCGAATTGTTCTTGGATGGGCACACTTTTCTGTTGTGCCTGATGCTACATTGTCCACTTTCGTGAGAATTAAACTGATGTCTCTGCAATTTCTACCGGCGGCCACTACGCAGTTTAATTTCGGTAGAACCAACATTTCTAAAGTTTTGTTACAATGATGCTGTCAACCTTAAAATTGGTGAAATTTCACCATATAACTTTTTTATTTTCTTTGCTCCATAACCAAATTTCTTATGACAATTCATATTTCTTTTCGCAAGGCTATTTTTGATGCTTATAGCAAATGCCCAGATCACAACTGAATTCAATATTAGTAAATCAAAAAACATAGTAAAAGAAACGACAATAACAAACTGTAGTTTAGCATACCACAACATACAGTGGTCACACAATTTATTCGTACACTCATAGTTTATAAACAGATACACCTGATACTTGGCACGATGTATATAAACGAACAAAATTTTGATGTATTCATAAAGAATAACATATTTCATATTCAATATTTAAGGAACAAAAACTTTCAATTACATTTCTGCAATTAAAGGACTTAAAGCAATTACGACATATGGCACAATTTTATGCAAAATTAATATTCGTACATAGCCACATGTATCACTAATATTTTATTAAAAAAATAATGAAAAAACGAGTATTTAGGAGTTTGTTGGGCCGTCTTTGGCTTTAATAACTGTTTCCAAACGTCGTTGCATACTTTTTACCAATACCTTGAGCTAATAAAACTCCAATTTTCGCCCACTCAACACTTAAAGTTGTCTTTAATGAAGCCTTTGATGTTATTTTATGCTTTCTGATTCTCTTTTTCTAGAGCTCCTAGACATGCTCAATTGGGTTCAGATGCCATTCTTACACGAGATAAGATGCTTATCGATAGGAATACGATTTTTTCATTATGTTCTGTATTTTCTTTTCGCCAAACTTTTGGAGCCCCTTTTGATCCGGAAACATTAAATTTCGACTCATCACTGAATATGACGTTTTCCTAAAAAGAATCTGGCTCATTTATATAGCATTTGGCGAACTCCGGTCTCTTCTTTCTGTTAATATCTGAAATGTAAGGTTTGCGGCGTGCCACTCTGCTATGATAACCAGCGTTTTGCAGACAATTACGGACTTTTTATGGTCTTACTTTTTTATGCAAAGACTCTAGAATATTTCGGCACAGCATCGTGGAGGTGATTTTGGGATTTTACGCAACTGATGCTACTATGTTCCATTCCTCACGTGAAGTCAATATTTTTCGCCTTCCGGCTTGGTGGTGATTAGCTTCCAATTTACCAGTATTAACGTAATTAGCAATAACACTTTGCAACGTATAATGCGACTTGCCAATTTTTGTCGATTTCGCGCAGATACTTGATTTGCAGGTACAATTTAATAACAATTTTACGCATTTCTAATGGTAAATACGCGCTTCATCCCATTCTGTCACCTTCAATCGAGATATTACGCGCAACTGAAACTAAATCAGCGAGAACAACTAAAACCAATCTACATACATATCAAGAATGATAGCAACAAGATTGCGCCCATCAGAGCGTACGTGACGTCACGTTTGCTGAGTTGTGCAGTATTGCCAACCATTTGCTCTTCGCAATAAATTTAGTGCTTTTTTATACCGAAAATGCGACAATTTTTAAGTTTGGTGTTTGTTTCTTTTTGTTTTTAATTTAAGGCTAGCGAAACTTTTGGTTAAAAAAAGGCCACTCTGAGAAGATTTTAGTGCTAATGAAAATTTTTTTACTCCTATAAAATTTGATAATTTGAAAGTGCAAATTTAATTTTTGGCTCCATTTAAGGCTATGCAAAAATATTAAATGCCCCGCTCTCAACTCTTCTTAAGATTGAAATCCTTTTTACATATTTTAAAAAGCCTTTGAATTTATTGAGTGCGAATTAAAACCATAGAGGTGTAATCGTTTCTTCCGGTCATCAATCCTTAGTGAGACATAGAGCATCAAGAGGTGTATTCATAGTAAAAATAAGCCACAAAATACCAGAAAATACTAAAGAAACCATACTGACATTTTTACAAAAAGAGTACCTTATCTAGTTACATAACTTCAAATATAGCAAAAAAATCGTTCCCTTAATAAAAGAGTCTCGCTTAACAAAAAAAACTCATAAATTAAATTGTACATAAGCATAACACATTTATTTAAAAAAAACGCACATTCTACAGACAATTTGTCACGCATACAAAGTTCTTTAAGTAACACAATAAAAATTTCGTGTTTTATTTTCCTTAAATGGGCATTTAGTGCGTTTTTATATCTAAAGCTAGGCAACTCTGCAGTAGCGAGAGAGAGATTTGACTGCCGAAAGCAGAAGAACACCAACAACACCGGCAATCGCGGGCAATGCCACCAGATGTTAAAAAAAAGTAAAGCTAAATAAAACTGAGTGAATTATTTAAATAATTATTTAAAAATGTATATTTTACAAAATTATAAACATTACTTTTAATTAGAATAGGCTAGAAAAATGTCATGTGGAATGAACTAAAACTCCGAGACAAAAAATAATAAAAATAACAAAAAAAAAAATGCTAAATCAAGTTACGAAAATGGTAATCTGGCCATACTGGAGCTAAAATCACGTAACTAGTTGTCAAATTCGCTGAGCGCAAAGTAGCGGGACCACGATGGGCGCCATCTCATTATTCTTTGCATCATGCATACATACATATGTATATTTCGTTTTCAGCAATATTAGTAAGAAAACAAACTATTTTTACTGTTACTTTTGTAGCAACAATATCATGAACTGAAAGTGTACGAATAAATGTTTTGCAGCATTTTGCGACGTCTGCCTGCTTTTCTTGGAATTCCTCAGTGTGAGTTGAAATAACGGGAGTTTTGTTTGCGGCAATTCATCAGGAATGTAACATTCTTACACGGACCCAAAAAAAAAAATATATTTTGCGCAAAGCTAAAGTTTTTTACGTACTACCCAGGGTGTACGAATAATTGTTAGACCACTGTATATGTGTATAAACTAGGAACTTTATTCGGTATGTAGACCTGTTTTGCATTTTTTTTTTCATAACTTCCTTATTTTACGTTAAAAAACGATTTTTTTCAGTTTATTGCAATTAGGAAAAGTTTCAAATAAAATTGTTTCAACACATTTTTCAATAAACTTTTTGGATTTGCAAACCAACGAGTGTTTTTAGATTTTTTTCCATCACTGTACATACGCACACGCGCTAAAGTCAAATATAATATTATATTATTTAAAAAAACATTTTCCGCTAACATTGAAGCGTGACGCGCGCGTTGCCGCAGCCCATTCTGAGGTCGCTGCTTATGTGCATAATTATCCGGCCCCCCACCCCAACCGCAGCCGCAGTAGAACGGAGCTCCATCAAACGCTGCCGGCATTAACTTCCTATTTCATCATTCGCACAGTGTTTGCGTTCGATTGTATTTGATTAAATAAATAGCGTTCGTGTTGTTGATGTTGTTGTTGTTGTTGTCGTTTGGGTCGATAAACTACCAAAACTACCAAAACTTATTTTTCGCGTTCATGTGTTGGTTTGACTTTTCTCGCGATTTACTACTACTTTGGCCTTGCCTCAGTTCAAAGAACCGCCCGAACTAACATTAAAAATATGATCATAGAGAAATTCAAACACTTAAATACACACCTACGATAAACTCATTGAACATCGCGTTTGATATTAATTTGGCGATGTTAAATCACTACACAAATACATAAACACATACGAGTACTACATACATGTACATATACTGCGTATATATGAGTATGCATACAAAAATCTCTCCTCTGGCTACTCTACTAGTATTCTCATTTGTGCATATGTACATATTTACTAACTTTAAATTGCTGACAACGTTGTTGCTATCGTGTAAGATTTATTATTTAAGTTTTTTTCATTATCCCTGATATAGTAACGACCATCGTTATATTGCCTGAAAGCCTACTGGCGAAAATATGAGGTGTTGGGCTCGAGGTCGTATGATCGATGAAAGCTGCATACATGCAGATTTCGGCACTATTAATATAAGACATTGGCCCCTATTATGAGTTGGACTCGATCTTCGATATTCGCTGGTTGTTGAAGATCGAAAATCGAATGTCAATTTAGTATTACGCGCGGTGCAACCCTGTCGAAATTTTCGTTATATACTGAATTTAGAGTCGAATGCAATTTTGCTTTCGATCGTGTAGTGTATTGTGCGAAAATTTGTTGAAATGTAAGTTGTTTGCGATTATTTATTGTTTTATAGTAACCAAATAATAAACTTACATATACTAATTTTGTTAATTTTATGCAGTCGTGAGTACCAAACAGCAATTAGAAAGGCTGGTTGCATTAATGGAATCCACAATTCGCAAAAGGGATTTGCACCAAAGTTCAAGCAGCAAAAAAATACAAATTATTTTCATTTTATGATCACAAACCTAAAATTTACATTATTCGCATTTAGAATTTATGACTCATATTTACATATGTATATGCAAATGTCTATTTACAATCATATGTAGCATTAATGCTGTAGAATCCCTTCCTGTTGTAATACAAACACTGAACTTCTTTCTTGGAAGCGACAATTTTAATATACGTGCCATCAACACAGCCGGACTCCGGTATTTGCTATAAAAATGTGCTTTTGTTTGTTGCAGATCAGCCCCTGTACTTCTAAATTGTATCTATCTTTGGTACATATAATTTTCCAGGACATCTATTGCTCCGATAGCACAACAGACACTGTGGGTTGAGCAAGTCCTAGCATACCTTCATTACAAATGCTCAATTAGTGAGCACGAAATCGCAGAAAAATTGCTAGCTTTAAAATATTTGGAATGGATTTGGCTCGGGTGCACTGCTGCTACTGGTTTTCTGTACTGGGCAGTAGGTTCATAAACGCTTCTTTAGATAATCTAAAGTTCTTTAAAAATCTGTAAGGAAATTTCTGTAATACTAAGAACGTCATCACATTTTGAAAATTCTAACCTTATTCAGTGGAAACCATTTCTAGAGAGCTGGATGCGTCCCTCAACCGTTTTCTACTTCTAGCTAGTTCCACTAATCTTTCATAGTCGGATGAATCGTCGAACCACAACTCCGTTGTACTCATTTTCACAAAAAATACTTTTTTTAACTTTTAAAAATGTTGTTAACAAAGAATTTCAATACAATCGCTTTTTCTTATATTTTGATTTGCTGTATCAGCTGAAAAAAAATTATCTATTGTAAATGCGTCGAGCGATCGAAATTCACAATAGTCGCTCAAAGTCACTGTATGGTGTGCTGTTTTCGCTTTCTTCGAAAACGTCGCGGGCCAAACGGTTACTGTGAATGGTGAGCGCTACAGAGCAATGATCAACGAGTTCTTTTTGCCGCAACTTGATGAATTGGGATTGGAAAACATGTGGTTCCAACAGGATGGTGCAACGGCACACACTGCACGTGCCACAACCGATAATGCTGAAGGATGCATTTCCCGGGCGCCTAATCTCCCGTTTTGGCGATTTGCACTGGCCAGCAAGATCGCCTGATTTGACCGCTCCAGACTTCTTTTTGTGGGCCTTTTTGAAGTCGCGGGTTTATGTCAACAAGCCTCAGACTCTTGCATCTCTTAAAGACAATATCCGTCAAGAATGTGAGGACCTATCGCCGGAAGTTTTGGCCAAAGTGATGGAAAATGCCATAAAAAGGGCTCAATGGCAATCAACTGTGGCGGCGGCCATTTACATGACATCATATTCTCGACTTGATGTAAACAAAATTAAAAGACCAAATAAAAATAATCCACAAGAAGAATCAAAGTTTTTCATTTTTTTTAATTACAGCCAAAAAACATCGCAAGATTACTTTTGCGCCACCTTGTATAAGGAATTATTAGTCTGAATACATTAAAAACAATTTATTATTTAATCAAATTACACATACATATGTATGTACATATTTCCCCAAAACGGAACAGTTAAGTATAAGTCTAAGACAATTTTATCAAACTTCCACGTGTATTCTATGCAAACATTTCCCAAGCAATAGCCTCTAATAGTGATATTGAGACTCAATCGGAAATAGCAACAACAAGTTGCAATGAGAAAAAACAACAGCCGCATTCCAAGAACTTTGCTCTGATTTCTCAGCAACACAAAACGAAACGGAACGAATCAAATTGACTACGGACGGCGTCACGAAGGTGTTGGCAATCAAAGAACGAACACACATACGCACATACATACATCTGTACAAAATATTTAAACAGAAAATGCGAAGTAGACTATGAAATGCACTAGGAAAAAATCTAGAAAAAAGAATTTAACAAACGATTTAATAAAAGAAAACAAAATACAAATGTTCATAACTACAACAAAACTAAATGCATTAAAATTAACAAAACGAAGAAGCAGACCAATGGCACTGGCAAGAGCACCGGTTGCGACGACAGAGCAGCGGCGTTTGAAAATAAAAAGCTATACATGGCAGTGACAGTGGCGGCTACTGCAGCAGCGATAGCAACAGCGGCATCAACTGAGGAACTACTCAACCTCAGCGCTATAGAGTACAATAACAACAGAAAATAGCAAAGAGAGCATGAATACAAGCAACAACGGGCAATAGAAGGGAAAAACGAAATTTCATTTCATAATTTTGAGCACAACACACAAGGTTCTTCCTATATGAATTCCTCGGTGGGTACGTAAATACAAATGTATGTGGTTATGTGATATATACAAATATGTTTACTTGTATGCATGAATATTCGCATTTAGTTCATGCCCTGTACGAAAAAAATACTAGTTGTGAACTAGAACACCACCAGTTAACTTTTCATCTCAATTGGTTCGTGTTCTATATTTTTTCCATGTTAATAAGTGGTATTTTTAAATGGTATTTTTTAATTGACGATATACGTTTTAAAATGTTCTATTTAAAATTAAAAGTGTATGCGAAATATGTTTTTCCTCAAAATTAAATAAAACTTCTTTCCAATAAGTAAATTGCTTAAACATTCAAAAATTGTTTCAAACTTACACTTAAATAGTCTTAAAAAATTCAAATAAATTTGCAAAAAACTTTAGTTCTGGCAAACAATTCACATTTTAACACATTGACTGCCAAGGCACTTTCAGTAAGTAAGATGCTCTGGGGCCACAGCATTTTTTTTTTAATCTCATCAGAGACGTCAAAATCGGAATTTAGGGTAGTGCTGGTAATATTTTCTGCTTAGAAACAGACAGTTTTTAACTAACTAGTATGTCACACACATATGTTCGACGTGGCGCCTACCGACTTTTTTTAACTCAGGGCCATGGCGGACATATATGCACGACAAAAACATTGGCTAAACATCAAAATACATCGTCGTCATACAAGCTCTACTTCGTTTTGCAAAAACAAAACAATTGGGAGTATGTTGTTTTTGCAAACAAACACCAAACAACGTTATATGACGACAATGTATTTTGATGTTTGAATCCGTTGACTATCAGTAGTAAACGCTTTTGTAGTGTAGAGAACAAATTACTTCATCACTTCTAAATTTGCAGAAGCCAGGAAAACATATGAAGCCAAAATCAGGCAATATTCATATTTTAAAAATAAAACTAAGTGCAAGTAATACAAAATTACGTCGAAGATGTACTTAGTGTTATTCCAGAATAAAACAAATGGAAGGAAGGGAGATCGCCAGAAAGAAGGCTAAAAGAGTATACACGTATTGCCCGGATTGTCCCCAATAGTCATTCATGTGTTTAGAATGTTTTGGGAATCACCACAAACAAGTTTAATGGGTTCATTTGTATAACTACTTTGTAAAAATAATACGTAAAAAATTTTTTGTTACTGCAATAAAATGAATTTAATTTTTTTTTCAAAACCAATTTTTTCCAATTGTTTTTTGAGCTGCGCCGAAGCCACTACAACAGAAATTTCATGGGAAGCCATATATTTTATTATTGCAATAAAATCATATATATCGTCAATCGTTGCTGTGTGACATGGCGAGAGAGAATAATAGTCGTGTCGGAGATATGTGTCCGACGTGGCGTAAACCGCATAGTACAGTGTCACACATATATGGCCGACGTGGCAGTCAATGTGTTAATGTACATAAGTGTCGCCGTAGCCGAATGGTTGGTGCGTATTCGGAATTCAGAGAAAACGTTGGTTCGAATCTCGGTGAGACAGCAAAATTAAGAAAAAGTTTCTTCTGATAGCGGTCACCCCTCGGCAGACAATGGCAAATCTCCGAGTGTATTTCCGCCATGAAAAATTTCCTCATAAAAAAAATATCTGCCGTCGGAGTCGACTTGAAACTGTAAAACTGTAGGACCCTCCATTTGTGGAACACCATAAGACGCACGCCACAAATAGGAGGAGGAGCTCGGCCAAACACCCAAACAAGGATGTGCGCCAATTATATATAGTATATATAATGTATTGTAAGTGCATGGAAAATATTCATACGTAAATGATGTGCAAAACTATTATTATTTAGATCTTTAACTGAGCTAGTACAATAATATTATGTCACTCCGAACGGCAGATATTGTATTTTAGGAGTAGAAAGATAGATATATGCTGCGGTTTGCACTTCGATCTCATGGTCTTTTGAGCTTTCTGCTCATCACAGTACCTCATCCAAACCCAGTTCCCTTATTAAACTCAGGATAGTGCTGGGTTGGATTGAGCCTATGTGCCTCTCTCTTGGTTGCAGTGGGCCAAGATGTCTTAACCTTATCAGCGCTATATCGCTACATTTCAGAAGAAGGTGCGTTATGAGTTTTTTAAACCCTCCCAGTAAGGATTTCACCTGCTGTAGTCCTTATTTGGTGCTAGCAAACCTCCCTTAGCCTTAGCTCTTCATTCCTGAGCTTCTCCTTGCTAGTGTGTTGTCCTATGGCAAGGAAGAGCTCAGACCCTATTAAAAGCGAGGCCGCAGCCTCTCTCGACAATGCCTCCGCTACTTCGTTCCCAGTTATACCCCTGTGCCCTGGGACCCAAATCAGCCGGATGCAATTGTGCATTCCTAGTGGTAAGTATTTTGGCTGGTGTTTGCCCACTCAAAAGTAAGCAGCGGTGGAAACGTTATATATGTAATCATCGCGATGCATTAGACCTTCCATAGACTTGTCTAGACTTTTTTATTTAAAAAATATTAACTAACTTGCAGACAGCATCTAAACTAGAATGATTCCATACTAGTTTGGCTTTTCCCTTCAGGGTACATATGTATGTGTATACATATACTATGTACTATGTTTGAATAAAAACACAATGTGAAGCAAAATATAATTCAATAACAAATCATATTAATGACAAAAACACAGTGAGGGGAAATATGTTAAACTAAGCAAAAATACATACATACTTAATTGTTCATAAATATGTACACATGTAAATAGTAAAACAGAGAAAAGTCCAAACTGAGAAAAACAAAAAAATAAACATAAAAAATAACAACAGCAAAAAAATGTACAACTGAAGAACGCTGAATTAGCTGCGAAAATGTTAAATGATTCTCACATAGGTCTGTTTTCATATCAAAATTTTATTAATTCTCCACCAACAACACAAACGTGTGATGTTAACATGCTCTCGCTTTGTTTTCATTGCTCTCATTACTTAGTCGCTTGGCATTTGCTCTTATTTCAATAATTAATTCTATGAAGAGCATAGCAACAAAAAGAAAGCAAACATACCAACAGCCAACTGACTCACACAAACGTTAGTGGAGCTCTGCTTTGCCTTCATATCTATATATGTATGTATGAGTGACATGTATGTAAATATATACAGAGTTAAAAGAGGGTTCCCCTTGGAGTTGTCTGTCTGTCTCCCACCGGACGTGTCGCCAGGTGGCGGATCAGGGAAGGCTCGGCATCATACAGGGTAAGTGCGAAATAAAATACCACTCGCGGATCAAAACAGACAAACACCTGCTTGGAGGTGCGGATAGTTCAACTATCACCAAGCTAGGGTATGAGCAACCTATTTACGCAAAAAACCAAAACCCAGAAGCGTCTGCCTCAGATTGAGCGGCTCTCTGGTCAGCGACTGTTCTCTATGTAAGGAGCGGGTGTAGAGTAGAATGGGGTAAGATAGGTATGGGGGCACAATAGGTAGGTGGGGTTTTCGTCGCACTGTTTTTGCAGAGGTCACTCGTCTTATGTGAATTGAATACGTGGTGGGGAACAACGTTCGCGGCTGTCATTTCGGCCGTCACCATTGATTAGTTATCCTATTTCTGGCGTCGTTTAGTTTTTTGTGAGCTTTTCTCCGACATAGCATTTTTTTTATTCTACGGTGCAGTGCATTTAATGTATGTAAATATTTGTCAGGTGAGTTTTATTTTACGTAGAAAATAATGCTGAACACGAATAATGTGTTCGTTTTTTGATATTTTTGTTTTTAAAAAAAATATCGACACCAACATAAAACATGTGCTTGGGGGCACTATAGGTCAGCCGTCTGGGGGCATTATAGGTCACTACTTTTAATTGAATAAAATAAATTTTAATTGTTTTTGCAGCAAAATGGTGCATAATTATGTGCGAAAAACGCCGAAACAAAGTGAAGAGGACGTAAAAAACGCAATCGCGGAAGTCCGAGTGGCGCTAGTGTTCGATCAGCCTCTAAACAATTTAAAATTCCGTTCGAAACATTACGTGCTCGCGTGATGGATTAAAGAAAAATTCCTAACTTTTATAACATGTGCAGTGTTCATACTCTATAAATAAAAGTTAAAACGTTACTTTCCAAGCCATGTACATTGTTCTTTTCCCCTCACATATAGTGACCTATCGTGCCCCCCGATTTTAAAAATATCGAAAAAAAGTACCTTTGTCTTATTGAATGCAGCTTCCAAAATATTTAGCCAAACATAAGTCAGTATAACCAAAATGTTGGCAGATAAATAACCTTTCAAAATCTTGCTTATTTTTCAAAATCAATGCAAAAACACCGTAGCAAGAGCTCTCCAAAAAAAAATGACCTATCTTACCCCATTCTACTCTACTAATCGTGTACTATAATGCGAAAAATCTGGGGCTACGAGCCTCTGTTACCTCAGTACGCGCAGTGGAATCTTGCAAAAATGGCTTTCAAAAGGGTTCATAGCCTCTTCCGCCCCGTTAAAACCTGGCAGGTCTGACAAAGCGCTCAAACCGCGTAGTCTTAAATCACCACGTAGGTTGGGTCTGGCACTGAACACTGGACCCCATAAGGGCCAGTGTCAACCCTCGCATGGCCTCCATGTTTTCAAAGATAACCATGGGACTTACGGTAACTACGTACACGCGCTAAGATAGCGGCTGTGAGTTGGAGCCCATACAACACGGACAACACAAATATAAATAAAAACAAAAACAACGATATAAACAGCACTACCAAGATGGTAACAGAAGAAGCTATGGAGGCTTTCGGGAGGAGCTCCGTGATTGCAAGGAGGCCTCCACAATCAGCAGCAACAACAGGCAACACAATGGAAAGCAGCTTGCCAACAATGATATCTATTACAATTGCGTTGTATACGGTGGGCTGGTAAAATTTGCTTTTTGAATCGGCTATAAAAAAAGCTAATCAATATTTTTTAAACTTCTTTTTTTATTTTGAAGATTTAACATTGTCATTTATGAATGAAAAATAATATCGTTCAAATGACTGCCACGACTGGCTTTACAGTAGGCCATTCGATCAACCCAATTTTTAGGTACATTTTCGATTGTTTGGGCTGCAATTTCATGAATGGCAACTTCGATTTCGTGTTTAAAGCATCAATCGTCTCTGGATGGTTCGCATAGCATTTGTCCTTAACGGCTCCCCACAAAAAATAGTCCAACGGGCTTAAATCACAGCTCCGAGGCGGCCAATTGATAGCGGAATTCAAAAACGGTAGCCAAAAGTTCGAGTGGAACTTTGGCAGTGTGACAAGTTGCACCGTCCTGTTGAAACCAAATGTCGTCCATGTCATCCTTTTCAATTTTTGGAAACAACAATTCGTTGAGCATGTCACGGTAACGCTCGCCATTTACTGTAACCGCGGAAGAAGAAGAAGACTCACCACTTTGGAAATAGGTTTTCAATATTTCCCAGAAGCTGTTGTTGATGATACATTAGAACCAATTCAGACTTTACTGCCACCTGCACCAGAGGAAATACTTAACACGATTTTTTGCAACTGTAAAAAAGGATGCAGTGCCAAAAGTGGGTATGTATTGTTCTCTGGCGTGCACAAATTGTCAAGGCCGATCGTGTTCTAATGTTGAATTACCAACAGCAAAAGATTCGTTCGGTTCCGACGAATTGGCGTGCGATACACCGTTGTTGACGCAATTTACTTGTAGACAGGATGAAGAAGAAGAAGAAAAAGAAGAAGAGGAAGAAGAAGACTGTAACATATATGACTGTAACCCGGAATAATAATTTTTTATCTATATTTTTTAATTTTAATTCCATTTTAAATCCAGAAAATCCATTTTTTACTTCCGTTTTTTTTTATTTTAATCACAACAGATCGGAGGAATAGGCCTACTGGTGAAACCGCGTTAAACAAAAACGCGCTAAGTACACTACCTCCGAGGTGGCGTGAAAATGTGTACATATTATGATACTTGCCACTCTTTACGCGTTATATGTTAGAAACGGTGGTATTTAGGGAAAAAAATCATTGATACCTTTCTTGAAAATAGTTTTATGACCTACAATTTTTGTCTGTTTTCGAGAAATTCACGAAAACCCCATTTTTTTAAGCTTTGACCTCGAGTAAACTTTTTACCCCCGGCCGGATCGATTGGGAGCTTTAAAATTTTGTTTTTACATATATTTTAAACAATTCCATTCATTTTCAGCTTGTTATACATTTTAGTAGCTTCGAATGTCTAAATTGACCGGACTAATGTAAATACCTGTGAAATGAGAGGGCAAAATTCTGCTGCGGAGTTCCCGGTGACATGGCAGCTGCAGTTACTCGCTCAATTTCGTTTTTCACCATAGCTGAACGCCAAACTTGGTAATCTAGCATTCTTGGGCGCGAATGTAGTCTAATGCGTCCTACGGATTTGAAGCTCCAACAATGTTTCCTTATTTATTCGAAAACAAATTATAGTAATGGAACTTGCCTAATATAAGAAAAGAGAAGTGGGTTATACTAGCAAATCTTGCTAGATAATTGTTTGTTGCTTTCAATGAAAATTGTTCGTCAAGTGAGCAGAGTCCAAACATAGGGAGCAGAGAAGTGGCGAAGCGAAGACAAATCGCACTCTAAATACAAAAGGGGCACAACTCAAAATTTTCCACACTCGAGCTTGACTTGTTTACAGTAGCACAGAAAACAAACTATGTGACATATCACGTTGAAATTTGCCATGTAAGCTTATAACAGTCCTACCAAAAAACAAAAAATGTATTTTTGCCATATGTCATCCGCGGACCGTTTTATTGATAACGTCTCGTTCATATTTGAGCAGAAGTACATTTTGAGTTGTGACCCTTTTGTATTTAGGGTGCGAAATGTCCGCCAGCATAACCACCACCAAGGAGATAAAATTATCAGTGTAGAAGAGAATTGTTTATCAGCGCAAGAAAGTGAAGTAGAGCAAAAAATAAAACAGCTTAAAATGAAAAAAATCAAACTTACAAATATCAAGCGTTAAAAACTTGAAAAATTATTTTAACTTAAAACTGAGCCTGGAACCAATGCAAATTTTAGCCGAGTTCGAGTTTGTAAATGTGACGGCGGCATACTCGTACGTTTTATAGTCTCTTCAAGCACTAGTAAACATTTAAATTTTAAAATATTCACAGCATGGCTTACGAGGCTTTTTGTGTATATACGGACATACACATGTGCATACATACATATTTATCGGCATATGCATGTTTGTATATACAGACTTCAAATCGCGTGTCTGAATGTACAAGGCATGTCTATAATAAATGTCAATTTTAACCGTTAGAGGTGAAACAAATAGAATGTCAAATTTCAAAGACGTTTAGCAAAAGCTCAGTATACGAACTCAGTTTTAGTGCCACTTTGACCTTATTGGCATGAAAAAACTAGAAACAGAAATATGTGTGTACATCAGTGTGTGCCATGTGCATAGAAACAAAATATGTTTGAAATGTATAGAATTGAACTGAATGCTGTACAGTTGCTAGGAAACAACGCGAAATGAGCTTTACATTAAAGGTTATTTAAGTTGAAAAATTTTGTGTGTTTAGTAATTAACCTAATTTTTTCTAAATTTTTATTAACGTATTGGCAGTTGTGATCTTCCTTACTAAATCTTTTTTGGAAAGGTATTGATGCAAATCTTTTCACGTATTGTTTTGAGGTACAGTAATATATATTTTTTAATATTTCGAAGACTTTTAACACTATGTTGTACCGATATTTTGTAGGAAATATTAAAAGAGGGCATAAGTATAGGGTGGGCCATGTAAAATTTGCTTTTTGAATCGGCTATAAAAATAAAACTTATAAATATTTTTTCAAACTTTTTTTTTTATTTTGAAGATTTAACATTGTCATTTATGAATGAAAAATAATATCGTTCAAATGACTGCCACGACTGGCTTTACAGTAGGCCATTCGATCAACCCAATTTTTAACCACATTTTCGATTGTTTGGGCTGCAATTTCATGAATGGCAACTTCGATTTCGTGTTTTAAAGCATCAATCGTCTCTGGATGGTTCGCATAGCATTTTTCCTTAACGGCTCTCCACAAAAAATAGTCCAACGAGCTTAAATCACAGCTCCGAGGCGGCCAATTGATATCGGAAATTCGGCTGATTACTTGGTTTTCAAAAACGGTAGCCAAAAGTTCGAGTGTAACTTTGGCAGTGTGACAAGTTGCACCGTCCTGTTGAAACCAAATGTCGTCCATGTCATCCTCTTCAATTTTTGGGAACAAAAACTCGTTGAGCATGTCACGGTAACGCTCGCCATTTACTGTAACCGCGGCTACTCGCTAATTTTTGAAAAAAAAAAAATGGCCCGATGATGCCGCCAGACCAAAAACCGCACCAAACAGTGACTCGTTGTGGATGCATTTGCTTCTCTACAGTAACGTGTGGATTTTCTGAGCCCCAAATCCGACAATTTTGCTTATTGACGTAGCCACCGATGTGAAAATGAGCTTTATCTGAAAAGAATAAGAAGACTCACCACTTTGGAAATAGGTTATCAATATTTCCCAAATTTGTTCAATCGTATAGCGTCCCACTTCGTAAATGTCAAACCTTTAAGTAAATTATGAACAAAATTGACATTTGTGTACTACTCTCAAAAAAATAGGTGGTTCATAAAGCAAACGCTATATGGCCCACCCTGAGTTAAGCAAGAAAATAAGCGGCGGGAGTTAATCTTGTACTTATATATGTAAAAAGAATATCGATCAACCATAGTCTATTGGAATTGTTATCCCTGGGAACAACGGCGACTTAGGCACAGGACAAAAAGGCTTACTGCTATATCACTTATATCCATTTGTGCTAACATGTGAACCAGGGTCGCTCATTAAGTATTTTACACTTACGAGAAATATCCATACTGTGTTAAGACAAAGGTGAAGAATGGCTTTTGCCATTTAGCATCACCATTTTTTTTCATACAATAATACCGCAATAGTGGTGTTCCGCTGCTTTAGCTACTCTCTTTTAAGAAAATATATACTTCGGACACCAAGGATGATAGATAGCTTTGGGCGTCCGAAGCAAAATTCTGTCTGCTCGCTTCACGCGTATTCCACACTCGTCTAATCAGAAGCTGCTCAGACCGCCAAACTGTCGATCCGTGAATGCCTAATTGTGGAGGAGATGAAACAGTTTCTTTCAACTTTTTCACCAACCTTGGAAATGTCGACTCATTCGGGTGATTATTTCTACAACTAAAATGATGAATTTTGCATATGTTGTTCTTAAAGGTCGGCAACTTTCATAATAAGTTCATCTTAACGCGTGTAGCGACCGCCGGAGCCGAATGGGTTGGTGCGTGATTACCATTCGGAATTCACAGAGAGAGCGTAGGTTCGAATCTCGGTGAAACACCAAAATTAATAATAACATTTTTCTAATAGCGGTCGTTCCTCGGCAGGCAATAGCAAACCTCCGAGTATATTTCTGCCATGAAAAAGCTCCTCATAAAAATATCTGCCGTTCGGATTCGGCTCGAAACTGTAGTTCCCTCCATTTGTGGATCAACATCAAGAAGCACACCACAAATAGGAGGAGGAGCTCAGCCAAACACCCAAAAAAGGGTGCACGCGCCAATTTTATATATAATATATATACTATAAAGTAGTTGAGTAAATGTTAAAACGTAAATAGTATAATTCTCAAATGAAAGCAAACTTATTTTTGCTTAAGGGGTTATACGCAGTTATGAAGCAAATAAAATACTTCAAGAACGTAACAAAATTTTTTATTTATGAAAATGTTGATTATAGAGCGCGCTGCAGGCGATTTCTGGAACCTCCTTTAAAAAAAGACGATTTACGGTGTACATCGTAACTCAGGATTGGATTATCTGAAATCAAAAAACCAAACAAATTTTGTTAATAGATTAGATTATCTAGTAATTAATCGTTCGGCTAATCAAAATAGTGAATTTTCACAAAATGGCAGCTTTTAAAAGAAATGATTTCGATTTTTACGTTAAAATTTGGCCGTAAATTGATTTTAAAATGGAAAATAAGTATCAGATTTACAAAAGGAACGATTAATTACTAGAAAATGTATCTTTAAAGATTGAGTTAAAACGGTTGTTCGATCAAACAAGCCGTTTTCGAGATATCGTGTACACCGACTTGAAAAATGCCGTTTTGAAAAAAACACGTTTAAAGTTTCAATACCCACCTTAAAACGTGTCGAGGCATCTCTACATATTTAGGTATAACTCCGAAAGTATTGCTTAGATCTACTTCAAATTTCGTGCGTATACTTTTGAATATATGTACATTACAAAAATGCAGTAAAAAAAATCGATTTTTTTGAAGTTATAACTGCGCATAACCCCTTAAGGGACCAGAAAATTTTAGTTATCTGTGCCAGTGCGCATCGCCAAAATGGTGAGTAATATAGGTACGTAGGTGTGCACAGGCATTTAGACTGAAGTTAAAAAAAAAAAAGAAATAACAATAACAGGGATATCTTGATATAAGGTTTCAATCATTTTAGAATATTCCATTATTTTAGGAATTACCAAAAAACAATTTTATTTAACAAATGTTAAGAGGTTGAGCGATAGATTATGTCCGCCGAAATTATTAAAAGTAAACAAAATTTCAGTAGTTCGATGTATATGGATGTTATATGTTATATGAAAGAAAATACATGGCATACAACGCCAATTTTAAGTCACTTTAAACTTTCACAATATTTTAAAAAATCAAGCTGAATTTTGCTGTACAAGGTTTTAAACTTTTATTTAAATGACTCATTTATAAAATTTTAATGAAAAATATCGGGTTTTTAATTAACTGTCAACATTTTATTACTATCAACATATTTTCACATTTAATTTGCTTTAAATTAAATTTAATTAGCTTTTTTATATTTGTATACCTTGTTTTACTTTTACTTTTAATTTTTTATCTTATTTTAAATTTAATTTAAACTAGTTAAATTAAGTTTTCTTGGTTTATTTAAGTTTTTTTATTTAATTTATTTATTGTAAGTTTTTATTCCATTACTTAATACAGTGCACTCGCGATAACTCGAACTAATTAAAACAGGCGCTGTTCGATTTATCGAATTTGTTCGACTTATCAATTGAGTGTGCTATGTTAAAAAAACAGTCATCGATATCGATTTTTCGATCGATTGTTGAAAATGGAAGCCAGTAGAAAATTTCTGTGGTATAGTTTCGTTATACGAATTACATTTTGGTCCATTGGCTGGATCAATGGTGTCACATTCGGCGGCATAAACATAGTTAAAATTAAACCATCCTCGGACTTTAATTCGATTTCGTTGGGATGTGATGGGGCATTATCAATTAGAAGAAGAGCCTTCTCAGGTAATCCCCATCTTTCAAATTTTTTCTTACCTAAATATTAAAGTCATTTAACTTGGTTAAAAAAATTGTTTTAATGAATCTGTATTTTACCTGCGGCACGAACGAATTATGAAACCAGTCTTTGAAAATCGCCGAAGTCATCCAGGCTGATTTGGAATTTTTGTACTCCACCGGACAGTTAAAATTTTTGAAAACACGAGGATTTCTTGCTCTGTCAATAACGAGAAGTTTAAGCTTATGGTTGCCGGTAGCGTTAGTGCAAGCCATAAATTGCCTTATCTTTCTTTTTTATAAGACTTATGGTGGACTTGGCTACCCCATATTCCTTCGCTAGAGAAGTAACACTACGTCCACGTTTAATTTTGTTAAGGACTTCAGCCCTCTCTTTTAATGTTAAACACTTCAACCTTTTACGATCCATTACTCACGTGCACTGATATACTACAAATGACAAATTTAAAGCAATTTGGTCAATGCAAGATGTTGTTCCCAGAAAACTAACGGGATATTAACGCCGAAATATTCATATGGACAATACACTAGTATACATATAATTTATATACATATACTATTACATATGTATCTATGTACAAAATGTACATGTTTGAAAAGAATGTGTGTACAAATAAATTTGTTTTTTTGTTCGAGTTATAGCGCTTTTTTATTGTTCGAGTTACAAAGAAGTCAATAGGGGAAAAAATGTGTTCGAGTTAGCACGTCGTTCGACTTAGCGGCTATTCGAGTTACCGCGAGTGCACTGTATTTCTATTTCGAAATTAATCACACAGTATTACAAATACTAAACCCAAGTAAGAGCCTTGACGATTTTTGATAGGTTGTAAAAAAACGGATTTCTTAAAAAAAAAAAACTATCCAAATTTTGTTTGGGCAATTTTAGACGAATATTTTTCTGCAACTTGGGCGCTTTAGAAAAACAAAAGCTGGCAACACTGACTACAGCAGCTGACTGCAGTATAATAACGAAGAACACAAACACTTCTCATCTTTTGTGAGGTACTGTACAAGCGCCTCTTCTTTTCTCCCAGCCTTAGCAAGTGGCGAATACATGAAGCAACTAATACAAATGAACATATGTCGGCAATGCGGGAAGAGAGCTGCCTTTAATTACATGTGTTGGTAAGGAAGTGCGCCAATGAGCACAGCCATACTTGCTAGCGGCGAATCTCACTCGATAACTTTGTTATTGCTTTCGCATGCAAATTTTTCGTCAAGTTAATTGAGCATAGAGATAGGAAGCAGGGAAATGGCGAATAAAAGAGGTCTAATATAAAGAAAATCAAATGGAATAGTTCTGAGCAATTTAGCTAGTATATGAACCACAAAATATTTTTCGTGCATTCGTTTTAGATTTCGGTATTATTGAAAAATCACCTAAATACAGCGTGGGCCATATAGCGTTTGCTTTTTTTGAACCACCTATTTTTTTGAGAATGGTAACACAAATGGCATGTCAAATGTGTTCATACCTAATTTACTTAAAGGTTTGACATTTACGAAATGGGACGCTATACGCTTGAACAAAATTGGGAAATATTGATAACCTATTTCCAAAGTGGTGAGTCTTCTTATTCTTTTCTGATGAAGCTCATTTTCACATCGGTGGCTACGTCAATAAGCAAAATTGTCGGATTTGGGGCTCAGAAAATCCACTCGTTACAGTAGAGAAGCAAATGCATCCACAACGAGTCACTGTTTGGTGCGGTTTTTGGTCTGGCGGCATAAATTTCGAAAATGAGCGAGGAGCCGCGGTTACAGTAAATGGAGAGCGTTACCGTGACATGCACAACGAGTTTTTTATGAAAAAAGTTTATGGCGATGATTGTCTATCTCGTGCTAAAGTCCATGAGTGGTTTACATGTTTCAGAGATGGTTGTGCGGACATAAATGACAATGAACATACGGGCCGCCCAAAATCAGTAATCACTGAAAATTCCATCGAAATTGCGTGTAAATTTATCAAAAATGAACCGAAATCATCGTTGAAATTCATGGAATTGCAGTTGAATATCTCCAAAACATCGATTTATCGCATTGTAACTGATCATTTGGCCTTACGAAAGATCTGGGCACGTTTCATTCCGCACAAGTTAACTAAGAGCCAAAAATTGCTCAGAATTCAACATTCGAAAGACCTCATTAAAGAGGCGACAAAAGACGAGAACTTCCTTTACAACATTGTAAGTGGTGGTGAAACGTGGTGTTTCCAAAATGAACCTGAAACTAAGCGTCAAATTCACCGAATGGAAGGCCCCAGCTGAGCCATCACCCAAAACATCGCGTTTGGAGAAGTTAAAAATGATCGACTTCATATGTTTTTAAGATTCCAATTTATTTATTTTATTATCTCTTAGTCGCTTAATTGGATCTATTGGTAAATTTTGGATTTTGGCGTGGGAAAGAATGTGCAAGTTTTTATATATTCATATATTTCATATTTCGATAGGTATTCTTACCTAAAGTCACAGATATATTTTGTGAATGGCATGAAACAAAATTTTAAATTTAAACTAATAAGTATCTAGTATATTCACTTTTCTCTTTGTTATTAAAACAGTGTGTTAAAATCAAAATCTTAAAAAAACGAGATTTCCTACAGAATTTGTAATAAGACTTACCTGATACAAAATTCAGACCCTAAGAACAGGGAGAAGAGAAGTTAAGCCACAATAATCAGCAGATGCTAAAATAGAAATAAATACAAAAACTAAATTTAGTATTATTATAAGATGCTTACAGACACTTAGAACTATAGCAGTTTTTCTTTTCTTTTTTTTTTTGTGGATCAGGGGCTTGAAAATGCTTAATGCATCATGAAAGCTGCCGTCGCAGGAATGGTATGTCCGGAGACTAAAAAACTACCTCTTGTTTGGAACCGTCGCCCACTCTGGAACCGCTTTCGCATTCTTTCAAGAATGCAAAGTTCTATACTAATGTGCCTGCGTCCAGGTCCCGCCCAGGTTTGCTAATTCTTTCTTCCACTCCCTCTTGCCATAATGCCCATAGCTGTTTCCTTTCGAAAGCTAATATATCTATCGGTGTTGAACCGCTTATTATAAACAACTCTCCAGGCTGCCGTTCGTTGTACCGATGTTAAGAGCTTGCATCGCTGCTTTACCTTTAGCGCATTTGCCCACAGTTCAGCTCCGTATAAGAGAACGGAGAGCGTGGTAGCCATCATTATTTCTCGTTTCGTTTGTGTTGGACTCCCTATGTTTGCCATCAGTCTACTGTGTGGGGATGTCATTTTAGCGGCTTTCTCTACGGAATGTTTTATTTGGGCCCAAAAGGTTAGTCTTGAGTACAGTCTTATGGCTAGGTACTTTAGAACCTTTTTTTGTGTTTAGCGTATTTGAGGAAATTGGCATTCTAACTTCTAACGGGATGTAGGTTAGAAGTATTAGCTCTGTTTTCTCTGTGGCTAATTTTAGTCTACGTAGATTTAGCTACTTTTGTGTCCGTATCAAAACTTGGTTAAGTTTTTTACTATAGGTACTATAGGACATTTTTTTATTGAATATCTCGTCATAACTTATGCTCCAGTCGGGACCGAGACCGCTCTACGTTTTATATCAGTAAGATAAGCAGATCGCGAAAAAATATTGTGACCATTTAACTTTTATCTAAATTATAGCTCATTTGCCTACAAAAACCATATTAAACCAAGTCTTAAACTTTATACAAAACTTTGAAAAACCCCACAAATTTTTCTTCCCAGTTTCACGGCTTTTTAATTACAATTTGGTAGGCCGTTTTTAGCTTATTAAATTTTAGAATTAATAAATAAGTGCAAGTTGTAAGTCGCTAAAAGATGTCGTTGATATGTTATAATTTTCTCCATATAACAAATGCTATTAAAATTATAATATACAATATAAATTATTGTGGAAGATAATTTTCTTTTCGCTAATTTCGGGAGATACTTAAATTTTGCGGGTAGTATAAATTATTACATATATATTTCATATGATTTCTTTTTACTTTATAAGTTTTCCACATTCCTTTGGCAAGCTCTGAACATACAATTGAATTTGCTTATACCGACCGCAGATAACGTTAATCATATAGAGAAGTCTCACGAGCTACGAATAGTGTAAATTGTCAAAAATGAAGTGTAACCGCAAAGATTTTTGCCCCTCGCCCCACTCGACAGCGGGAAAGTTCTTAACAGAGCTGATTACAGTGAATTCTGTATAAGTACATTGGCTCTGAACAGTTTTTGGCTTCTGTATGAATTCAAATTGCCGACGGCATTTAAAATGCATTTATTTGTTCCTTTGGCAAACGAAATTTTACATTTTATTACAGAGAATAATATATTAGGTGCGCAACTAAGTTCCCGCTGTTTGTCAATAGATGCCGCCAGCAGCGTGTGCTAATCAATTCTAACATAACCTAAATGTCATAAACCAAGCTTAGACATATGGTAAAAAACTGCTGCGACACACAAGTGATTTTATTTTAGTATATAGTATTATATTGTAGTACATATATATAGCATACTTTTGGATTTGTGAAAATGTCTGATTTTGTGCCGAATAATCATCATTTGCGGGAAGTGTTGATTTTCCTCTTTCATTCGAAAAAAACGGATGCTGAAACGCATCGAGAGCTACAAAAAGTTTATAGAGATGCTGTTTTAAGTGAAACGTGCCGAAATTGGTTCCGTCGCTTCAAAGACGGTGATTTTAATGTTGACGACCGTCCGCGTGACGGAACGCCAAAAACCTTCGAACGCTTCGAATTGGAGGCATTGCACAATGAGAATCCATGTCAAATGCAAGAAGAGCTTGCTTCAGTATTAGAAGTTACCCGCCAATCCATTTCCAAGCCATTTTTTGCTTTGGGAATGATTCCGAAACAGGCAACTTTGGTTCCTTATGAGTTAAAACCAAGGCATGTTGAGCGTCGTTTTTTCGCTGTGAAGGGTTTCCTTCATCGCATCGTGACGGGTGATGAAAAATGGATTCATTACAGCAATCCAAAGAAAAGAAAGTCATGGGGACTGCCCGGTCATGCTTCTACGCCGTCGCCTTGGCCGAATATTTAGGCTGCGAAAGTTATGCTATGTATTTGGTGGGACCAAGTTGGTGTTATTTATTATGAACTGTTAAAACCAAGCGAAACCATCACTGGGGATCGGTATCAACTTCAATTGATGCAACTGAGCCGAGCACTGCGCATGAAAACGTGATTCTACAGCATGACAACGCTCGGCCTCACATTGCCAAACCCGTAAAAGCCTACCTAGAAACACTGAAATGGGAAATCCTACCCCACCCGCCATATTCTCCAGATATTGCGCCGTCCGATTATCACCTGTCCCGATCGATGGCACATGGTCTAGCTGACCAGCAGTTCCACTCATATGAAGACATTAAAAACGGCTTGATCCGTGCGTAGGCTCAAAAGATTAACAGTTTTACCGCGACGGTATACGAGATCTACTAGAAAGATGGGAAAAAGTAGTAGCCAGCGATGGGCAATACTTTCAATGATTCACTTGTAACTATTTTTTCAGAATAAAGTTGTATTTTCATCAAAAAAAACAGCGAGAGCTTAGTTGTGCAGGTAATATGTATGCATTTGCTAGATAGTATAAGAAAAATTAAAAGAAACGTATTAGCATATATAGGTCAACTACGTTCAATTGCATATTTATTAAATATAATGATGCACGCATACCCTATGATCAAAAAGTACCGGGAATGTTTAATTTCAATGAACCGCGCACGTGGGAACAGGTCCATATTTTTTTCTTATGTTGGTAGGACTGTAAGTCAATAAAGAATATTATGTATCTGTTTTGAAGGGTTTGAGAGATGCTGTACGACACAAACGGCCGGAAATGTGGGCGAACAATTGGTTTTGCATGATAATAATGCGCCATCGCACCGAGCCCAAATTGTGCTGATTATTTCACCAAATACTATCGTGCAAGCATCGTATTCACCTGATATGGCCCCGTGCGATTTCTTTTTGTTTCCCAAATTGAAGTTACCACTTCGTGGAAGGAGATTTCAGTCGATAGAGGAGATCAAAGAGAATGCGACGAAGGAGCTGAAGGCCATATCTTCGTCGGCCTACCAGATGTCCATGGAGGACTGGGTTAAACGTTGGCACATATGTGTTGCTTCAAACGGGTCATATTTTGGAGGAGATAAAATAAATTTGCCTGAAATTTAACTCACTAGCTGGGGTGTAGAGCAGATCGCCTCCGCGTGGTGCACCCTGGATAGCGCCAAATGATCTGCGGCCTGAACGGCCTCTCCGACAACCTGAACGGTGACGACCCTTGCTTTCGTCTTTGGATTTTCTTTCTTTCTGTACGATTTGGAATCTTTTGAACCTGTGCTGGTGGTTGCGGCATTCTGCCACCTGAGTATGTTAGGGTGAAACTTAACAGAAATGGCTGGTGGGCTAATGCCGTGACCGCCCCCGTCCCGTTAAAACCCTGGCAGGCCTCGGAGTACGTTCCAAACCCGTCGCCATTGGGTTGGCGGTGTAGGTGCGGTTGAGAGGACTCCCGTCTTTGCGTCCGGTCTGGCTCTGAACGCATGCCTCATGAGGGCATGCGTCAACCCTCGCATGGCCTCCCTGCCGCGGCATAGACAACCATGAGACCTCTAAGGGACGACTACACTTCTACGGGCTTTGGATAGCGGCTTCGAGTGGGGACCCACTTAACATAAAACATGAACAATACAAAACAAACAAAACAAACAACAAAAACCTCAGATGGTAGCGGGAACTCGGAACCGAGTCCTAAAACCATCTCTCGTAGGATAGGAGGGGCGAAATCGCCTCCTCGTAAACTCTCCCGGGGTCTTACCCTGAGGGCTGAAGTTCCCAGTGGCAGCAAAATGTCGGAAGCGACTAGCAGAGTAGAGGGGGACCCCGAGGGGAAGTCGGAACCGACTTCCAGCAAGAACGTGGGGGTCACAAGCGGGAACCCGCTTATGGTAGGTAGGAGGCCGCAGGCGGAACCGGCTGCGTCTCCTAATTTAGCAGTACTGGATGGGATGGCCAGTACCAGCAAGGGGTCCTCCATCAGTTTTCCGGTTGCTTCGGGGTTGCCTCTTCGGGGACCCCCTGTTAAGCCTAAACGGCAGAGAGGGCAAAGCAAACGGTCCTTCTCCGACCTCCGTCTCGCGACCAAAATCTTGGAGCGCTACGGCGACCAAAGTGCTTCTCAGCTATCTGAGAAACATTTTCAGACGCTTGAGTGGGCCAGGAAGGTTCTACGGGGGGCGGAAGAGGGCAGAGGAAAGGGAGTGAGTGCGCCACAAGTGGATTCGGGGGTAAAAAGACAGCGATCCCAGGAAGAGGATGTTTCCCTCGAAAAGAGACCCAGGACTGATGGCGGCATGCCCAAATCATTTAGCGAAGTCGCTAAACAGGCAGGCCACATCACTCTTGGAGTCATGGACAGTGCTAGGGAGGACGGCGCCATTTCCAGGGAGGAATGGAAGAGAGTAGCGTCCGCCATCTCCGCTGTCTTCATGAGGGTAGTAAGGGAAAACCCTGGACCCCCCCACCCCCCCTGCTGTGAGAGTGCCGGATGGCACTACGGCACGTTTAAAAGAATTGTCTGCGCTGACGAACGGTCAGCTACTATGTACAGGGCGGCAGTGGCCTTGGTGGGAGAGGTATGGAAGGGAGCTAAGCTGAAAGCGGTGGACAAAAAGGATCTACCTATGCGTCCGCAAGCACGTGTCTGGCTCCCTTCCGAACCCTCTACTTCAGAGGGAATGGAGGAAATCCTCCGGTACTGCAACCCGAAACTCCCCACGCACAACTGGAAGGTGGTTATGGTGGAGAAGACCGAGAGATCATATCGGCAAGCGCTGATCCTGCTGAATGCAGAGTCTCTCGGCCCTCTTGCTGAAACAAAGGGGGTTATCAGCTATGGTTTCGAAAAGGTAGTCCTTAGGGTCTACCAAAGCGATACCAGAGCGGATGCCTCTGCCCAAGAAGGGCCCACAGTTGAGGAAGCTCCTGTGGACATGGAGATAGACTCCGTCGCGTCGGAGGCTGACAGTGTTGGTGACGCTCCCTCACGACCAGGGTCCGTTATTAGCATAGGGTCATTCTTCGACAGGGCGGAGGAGGAGAGGCTTCTGGCCTCGGAATGTGAGGACACCGACCTTGGGATGCTGGAGAGGATTATCGAAGATGATTATTCTTCAGATAAATCTTCAGCATTCTAAGGCGGCGTCCGCCAATCTACTGCTCCACCTTGAACAAGGTGGAGTTGATATAGTTCTGATCCAGGAACCGTGGCTGAGCAACAGTGGCATTTCTGGACTCAGGACGAAAAGATACAAACTTATGGCGTACAGCGGGTTAGGTAAACCAAGATCTTGTATGCTCATCAGGAAGGAACTTAATGCATTTATCTTGCCTAATTTTAGCAATGAAGACATTGTGACTGTGAGCCTAGAGGGCCCTGCGGGGAAGCTATGGCTGATGTCGGCATATATGGCGCATGAGGACGAGGTGGAGCCACCTCCAATGATGCTGAAGGAAGCCCTGGCTGAAGCGAGACGCAGGCGTAATTGTAGGGACGGATGCAAACTCCCACCATATCTGTTGGGGAAGTTCCAACATAAATACAAGAGGTGAGTCACTTTTTGATTTTATTTTAAACGAAGACTTGTTTATTTGCAACAGGGGTAAGGACCCCACTTTCGTTACCGCAACCAGGGAGGAGGTGCTGGATCTTACTCTGGCCTCCTCCTCACTGTTAAACCGAATTTCCGATTGGAGGGTGCTTAACACTCACTCCTTCTCGGATCACAGGTATATTCAATTCTCTCTCACTGAAACTCGCCCAAAAAGACCCTCCTACAGGAATCTGGGGAGAACGGACTGGGATATTTACGGAAGGAATCTGCTGAACCTTCTCCCCGAAGCACCCAGGGAAAATTTAGATCTCTCGGAGGGAGCGATCGATGATCTGGTGGAGATCTTCACCTCAGCTTATAATAAGGCTCTTGAAAGCTCCTGTCCACTTAGAACGCTCCCTAAGAAGGAGAAACCACCTTGGTGGACAGCAGAGCTCTCTGAGCTTAGGGCCTCGTGCAGACGCCTCTTTAATAGGGCTAAAAGAATTAAGTCTCCCTCAGGATGGGAACTGTATAAAGTAGGACTTGGAATCTATAAGTCCGAAATTAGGAAGGCCAAGAGGGACTCTTGGAGGAACTTCTGTGGAAGCGTGGAGGGCTGTCATGAGTCTTCAAGATTCAGACGAATACTCACGAGGAGCTCGGCTCCCTTGGGATACCTGAGGGATGAATCGGGACGTTGGGCGATGAGCGGCGAGGAATCACTAAAAATGCTTCTCGACGCTCATTTTCCAACGAATCCGGTATCTAGCAGCACCAGCTTGGGAAGTACACCAATCGGTCTTCAGAACCGGGGCTGGCTGCTGGATGAGCACCGCTTGGCCTGGGCCATTGGCTCCTTCGGGCCCTTCAAGTCACCTGGTCCTGATGGCATCATACCTGCCCAACTGCAGAAATCTGTAGTGGTGTCATGCCGCTGGCTGAGCCCCATCTATGCGAGCTGCATAGCCAGGGGCTATATACCGGGATCTTGGAGGGCTGTGAGGGTTGTGTTTATACCCAAGGCTGGCAAGAGCTCACATGTCTCCCCAAAGGATTTTAGGCCAATCAGTCTCTCATCTTTCTTGCTGAAAACCCTTGAGAGGTTGATTGACCTACACATAAGAAGCGGAATTCCTCGGGGGCGTTTGTCGCACACCCAACATGCATACTGTAAAGGCAGATCAGTGGAATCTGCTCTGCACACAATTGTTAAAGATATTGAGGAGTCTCTATATCAGAAAGAACTCGCAGTCGGCACCTTCCTCGACATTGAGGGGGCTTTTAATAACGTTCTCCCGGAGGCAATCACTAAAGCTCTGGATAGGCTGGGGATCGGAGCCGATCTTTCCAGGTTTATCTACAGAATGCTCAGCGACAGAACGGTCGTGGCAGAGTGGGGCGGCGTCTCTCTCCGCCGGCAGGTGAGCAGAGGCACGCCGCAAGGCGGGGTCCTCTCACCATTCCTCTGGATCATTGTTATCAATGACTTGCTGGAGGAGCTGGTGAGGAGGGGCTGTAGGGTGATTGCCTACGCGGATAGATACCCTGTACGATTTAATGCAGGGATATCTGAACGTAGTTGTTCGATGGGCAGCAGATTGCGGCTTATCGGTGAATCCTCTTAAGACGGAGCTCGTCCTATTTACGAGGAAATATAAAACACCCAGAGCTCAACTCCCTCGATGGGGGGGCGCTCCGCTGGTGCTTTCTGACAAGGTGAAGTACCTAGGTCTAATCCTTGACAGCAAGCTGACGTGGAAGCCCAACATTGAGGAGAGAGTAAGGAAGGCAACAATCGCCTTGTATGGGTGCAAAGGCGCAATTGGCAAAAGGTGGGGCCTCTCGCCCAGAGTTGTATTCTGGCTCTACAATACCATAATAAAGCCAATTTTGTTATATGGAGTCACTGTCTGGTGGAACTCACTGGAGAGGACGACATCAGTTAAAAAGCTAGAGAGAGTCCAGAGGTCTGCTCTCATTGGGCTCAGTGGGGCGCTTCGAACTACTTCTACTCTGGCGCTTAATGTAATGTTAAATGTGGTACCTATAGACATCGCAGGCAGAATTGCCGCTGCTCGTACCGCAATCAGACTGAGGGGCTTGGGCTATAAGCTCAACCTCACATATGGGCACTCAAGCATCCTCAGAAACTTTGAGTTCATCCCCTCGACGACGGACCAGTGTGTGCCTTCGCTAAGTCCAAGCGGAACTTTCTCCATCTATATTCCACCAAGGGAGGAGTGGAGCGGGAGCAACACCTGGGGACAGGGCCTCGTTAACCTGTTCACGGATGGCTCGAAGTTGGAGGAGGAGTATTCTGCAAAGAGCTCCCCATCAAACTCAAATTCAGGCTACCGGATCACTGTAGTGTGTTCCAAGCAGAGGTGGCCGCAATTAAAGAAGCAGCTGACTGGCTAGTTACTTGCGTAATAACTGCTAAAAAGGTAAATATTTACTCCGATAGCCAAGCGGCCATTAGGGCTCTAGGCTCTATTATGGTGCATTCGAAGCTGGTCAGGGAATGCCTGGTCTCACTCTCGATTGCATCAGAATTCTTCGATATTAAGATAATTTGGGTACCTGGTCACAGTGACATTTCAGGAAACTGCGAAGCCGACGAGCTGGCCAGACAGGGGACCTGTGAGGCAATGTGTCCGCGAAAGGAGAGGATCGGGATCCCCTTGACAACCTGCGCTCTACTCCTGGAAGGATGGGCTATGCACCAACTCAGCGAACGCTGGGCAAGTACACGAACGTGTAGGGTCGCGAAGTCCTTCTGGCCACGTTTGGATAGGAGGCGCTCGAGGGATATCCTGGGGATGACAAAATGTCATCTCTCAAATTTCGTGGGCATCATCACGGGGCACTGTCCGCGAGGTACACATGCCGTGAGACTCGGAATTACTTCGAGTCCTTTTTGCGTCAGCTGTATGGAGGATGAGGTGGAATCATCTCAGCACCTGCTCCTAAGCTGCCCAGCCTTCGCGGGACTAAGATTCAAATATCTTGGTTCTCACTTCTTTTCTGCGCCTGCTGATATAGCAGGTGTTGATAACAAAAATCTGATGAACTACATCAGCAGCATAATGAGGTTAACACAACCGCGGACTAGTCACCGTTCGTAGTCCACAAACACTCACCACTCCCCATCCCTTCCCTTCCTCCCCCTCTTTGTCCTTCAATGGTATCACAAAGGACGAACCAAACTATTTCGTCCAAGTGGGCCCTACCCTCTGGGCAACCATTACAACCTAACCTAACCTAACTCACTAGCTCACACTCACTTTAACTGACTCGCTCACTAGCGACGATCCTCCTACCTTTGAAGATCTTTCGCCCTTCTTGGAAATAAGGTGTCGCTCATTAGCGATGATACCAGTCATCGATAGGAAAGCCGAACAATCGAAAATTAACAGGAAAATCAGCAAAAGTTTTTCATGCTACCGCAGATCGATCGCGTAGTACATATTGTAACGCAGAGTATTGGCTAGATTGTGGGAACTTGAAGAAGCGCCGCAAACACGATATCTTACCCACGAGGAACGGTACTGCGAGGAACATTTTGAATCAACTCATAGTAGGAAGCTGGACGGACGCTTTGTGTGAATGGAGTTACCGCTCAAGGTCGACGTGCCATTAGGTGAATTAAGGAGTCTCGCCGTACGAAACTTATTACGCATTCGCCGGGGATCACGCTATAACAAATTCATGCAGGAATTAATTGAAATGGATCATATGGAGGTTGTGCTTGAAACGAAATATGCCTATTATATGCCACATGTAAAGGAGTCCAGCGTCACGACAAAATTGCGAGTTGTGTTTAACGCGTCTGCTAAAACCACAACGGGGAATTCCCTCAACGATGCGCTTTAGGTTGGTCTTCAATTACAAGAAGACTTGTACTCAATACTTTTGCGCTTTAGAATACAAAAATACGCAGTAACTGCAGACGTTGCAAAAATGTATCGGCAAGTCTACATCTCTACCCATTATAGATTACCGCATGCTACGCCTTAATTTCCATTTCTCTAGGAGAACCGCCCCACGTCTTAACTAAGAGAGCATTTTTGGTCGATGGCAGCAAACTTTTTGATCTATTGAGCTTACTTTCACCCGCAACGATTAGGTCGAAAATCATCTGGCGTTCTAACACTGGATGGGACGACCCAGTACCAGATACGATAGGCAAGATGTGGCTTGATCATCGCTCGTAATTACAACTTTTATCTGAACTTAAGGGCAACCGTTGGGTCAGAGTCGGAAAGATAGGCCCATTTACTGAGTTACATGTTTTTGCCGATGCTTCAGAGCGCGCCTTTGCCGCAGTCATATTATGCGCGCACCGTACATAGGGTTGGTCACATTACAATCGGTTTAATTTCAGCAAAGACTAAAGTTGCCCCGCTAAAACAACAACGGTACCTCGCCTCGAGTTGTGTGCTGCACATCATGCAAAGTTGGGAGGATTTTCGCTGTCAACTGCTAGCATGGACAGATACCACAATTACGTGGCTGCAAGCACATCCTAATAAATGGGAAACATTCGTCGCAAACCGTGTCGCCGGAAATCACGAGGTCCTACCCCCCCCCGAGTGCTGGAACCATGTACGCTCTGAAAGCAATCCTTCAGACTGCGCCTTCAGAGGCATATCTCCGCTTCAACTTACACATCATGAGTTATGGTGGTTCGGACCTGACTTCTTACACGAATATGAACAGTTCTGGAAGCAGCCCGCGCAAATAATGCATAAACCCGAAATAGGCGTACGAAAAGTTAAGGCTTGTATCGCAGCTACTGACGTTCACTGGTCGGTCATTACAAAATACTCATCTTATTCGAAATTAAGAAGAATTTTCGCTCATGCATTGGGATTTATACACAATACTAGAGTGGGTATTGGAATCAATAACAAAAAACGTGGTTTCCTAATTGTCAGGAGTTGCTCGAATCAGAGATTAATCAAGTATACACAAAATGTCTATTTATCTAATGAAATAAGATGTTGCAGGAAAAAAAGACCGATTAAATTGCGTAGTAATTTGTTGCGTTTATAACCGTTTCTCGATTCGTTTGGAATCCTTCGTGTTGGAGGTCGGTTGAAATCCGCAAATGTTGCAAATAATGTCAGACAACCTGTTATACTGTCTAAAAACTCTTCACTTTCAAAACTCGTTGTTTTGGACATACATCACTATACGCTACATGCAGGAACCCGCATAATCCAAGTGATTCTGCAACGCCGGTATTGGGACGTTGGTGCTCGCAACGTAATATCTATCGCAAATGTGTCAAATGTACCCCTTTAAATCGCAAGCTCGCAACGCAATCAATGGGTGATCTTCCTTCGTCTCGCATAACATACGCTCGCTGCTTCGCTCTTACAGCAGTAGACTTTGCTGGGCCTTATACGAGTATGTTCAAATTTATGCATGGAAGGGCAGCTAAATCCCTAAAAGGTTAGATATCTTCATTTTTCTGCATGTGCACAGGCGTAATGCACGTCGAGTTTGTTGGAGATCTCTCAAGTTCCTCGTTTCTAAATGCCTTTAAACGATTCATCAACCGCAGAGGCTATTGTAAAGAAATTTTTTCGGATAACGGGACGAAGTTCGTTGGTGCAGAAAAGGAACTCCGAGAGAAATATCAAGAGTGCATGCAAGACCCCCAACTTCAATCGTGTTTTGCAGACTCTGATATTGAGTGGCGATTCAATCCACCGACCGCACCTCACATGGGGGGATATTGGGAAACTGGAATCAAACGCATAAAATATCATCTTAAACGCTCCCTCGGAGAAACGCTTTTAAGGGGTTACATGGGTTTTGTGGGTTAAAAAAATAGATTTTTTGTTTTTTTGCTTATTAATTTCTACTTCTTTTCTAATATTATCCTAAATTTCCAAGTCGATCCGAATAATAGTTTCGGAGATACAGCGCTCTAAGCCACTTTTATTGTTACTCAAAACTTTAAACGCGTTTTCTCGGAACCGTGTTTTCAAAGTCGGTTGTCAAATGTTCTGGAAAACTACTCCACCGATTTTGATAAAATTTTACACAGGTGTTCGAGATACAATTTACTCGTGCTTGGATGAAGGATTTTTTTTTTTGTTTTTCAATTACACCTATTTAAAAAAAAACAATATGTCAAGCAAATTTGACCGAAATTTTAATTTTTTTGGAAAAATGTTTGCCAAAATTCCAATTTTTACTTTATTTTTCTTTCCTTCGTGCTTAAAGAGTTTATGGTCTTAACTAAAGCACTTATTTTTGTTTTTTCATTTTCAATAATCCATTCAGGAGTTATGCTGACAACGCGGACGCACCTTTTTTTCGAGGGGTCATCGGAAATGACGTCACAATGGAGGAGTTTTAATTTTTTTTTTTTAATTACAGAAATCATTCTTTAAATATATATCTATAAGACAGAAAAAAGTTTGAATTAAATAAATAATTTTTTACATAGAAAAAAATATTGAAAATAGGCCTTTTTTACCCGACGAAACCCATGTAACCCCTTAAGCTATGAAGAGTTTAGCACGCTCATAACGGAGGTGGAGGCTTGTGTCAATTCCCGCCCATTATGCGACATTTCGACGGATGCAAGCGACTTATCGATTTTAACGCCTGGCCATTTTCTGGTAGGCGAACCAATTCCAGAACCTGCCTTGACCGTTTTCTGGAACCCTGCAACAAAGGTGGCAGTTGATCTCTGATATTCGTCAACACTTTTGGCGCCGTTGGAGAGACGAATACCTCGTTAGCTTGCAACGATGTGCTAAGCGGTTTCGTCCATCACGAAATTTTCAAGAAGGAGACGTCGTCGCTGTTTTTAATTATTCTTCTCCTCCAACAAAGTGGACACTCGCAAGAGTAATTCATTGTCATCCTGGTACAGATGGTCACGTACGTGTCGTAACGATAAAAACCGTAAACGGAGAATTCACTCGACCAATACCTAAGCTGTGGCTTCTACCAACACAAGGGAACGTATTTTCCGAAGAAAACTATTGTAAAATGTAGTTATTTAACTTTGAAATTTCTATTTTTGCTTAAGTTTTGTATTCGAATTTATTTCCTTTGTAAATTACATACTGAACATATCAAGATAGTTCAAAGGTGGCGGTATGTTGAGTTCACTTCAACAACATCAATATACACTGATGGACAAAAGTCACCGTCATTTAGTATCTAGAAGATTATAACATCTCCCGCGCCCAGAAGATAATGGAAACATAAAAAGTAGTATATTTAACGAAAACTATTAATTATTTAAATTCTGTTTCAGTTGAAACATAAGGCTAATTCAAGAAGTATTTATAAAAAAAATGGCATATAATGGTTGCTGTGTACATTTCTGGTGGACAAAAGTCACCGTCATTTAATAATGTACTTAATCAATTTAAGTGCTAATATTACAATATTTTAGTACGATGTGTGTTTGCCGTTATTTTTGATGACAGCTTGCAATCGTTTCTGCATCGAATGAGCCAGTTTTTTGGTAACATCTGGGCTTATTTTCTGCCATTCCTGTAGCAGCGTTTGCTTAAGCATATTTTTTGAGGTAATGTGATGCTCCCGAATGCGCCGATCCAAATTGTCCCATAAATGCTCTATTGGATTCAGGTCAGGTGACTGTGGCGGAGTTTTCAGGTATGGGGAGTGTTGTACAAGACCCACAAACTAACTATTTCTGCGGTGTGCTTGGAGTCATTGTCATGCTGAAAATAATAGTCTGATTCAATGCCAAGCTTTTAAGCACTTTTTTTGGAGATTTTCTTTAAGGATATTCAAATAAAGTCCTTTGTCCATTATTTCTTCGATAAAGACGAGCTCTCCGACACCAGCCGCCGACATGCATCCCCATACCATGACTCCAGCACCACCGTGTTTCACAGTTATTTGTATATGCTTCTCTACTAATGCATCGCCCTGCTTTCTCCACGTTAAAACACGTCCGTCTGATTTATATATGCAAAATTTACTTTCATCAGAGAAGATAACTTTTTCCCAGAAATCTATTTCCTTGCTTAAATGCTCTTTTGCGAAGGAAAGACGCTTCGTTTGGTTGACCTTGCTGATCTGTGGTTTTTTTCTGCATACTCTGGCGTTATAACCAGCGGAATTCAGCGCCCTGCGCACATTACGTGGGTGAACAAGTGTACCAGTGCTTTCCTTTATCGATGCAGCAATTTCTGTTGACGGAGTTTTTGGCTCTTTTTTTAACTATTTTTATTATTTCACGCTTTTCACGTTCAGGTAGTGCCGGCGGTCGTCCACTCCTTGCCAAATATTTGCACTTTGGTTCATCTTTAAATCTTTTTAAATATTATTCCAGTAATAGTGGTGCGTGTACGGTTTACTAATGAGCATATCTCCCGAATGGTCTTGCTTTGATTGTACGCATTTAAAATATTGTACAATAATTTTTCTCTCTTCAATTGTGGTTTCTCTCCTTTTTTTATTCATTTTTAACAATCACGCGGCGCTAGTAAAATTTTTTAATTAAGTACCGTTATAGAATGTATACAGATCAGTCTTAAAGCTACCATACTAAACGAACTCACTGAAAAAAGGAGCCAGATTGGCTTAAATTTTTGTTAAAATGATTTTAAAAGGCAAGCCAAGCTGACGTGACGGTGAATTTTGTCCTCCAAAAAGGTGACAAAAATATTTTATTTTTAATTTTTCCAAAAATGGGCTAGTAAGAGAAAGATATTTAAACTGAAATAGAAATTAAATAAATCATAGTTTTTGTTAAATATGCTACTTTTCATGTTTCCATTATATTATGGGCACGGGAGATGTTATAATCTTCTAGATACTAAATGACGGTGACTTTTGTCCATCTGTGTATCTCTTTCATCGCTATACATACATATCTTACATTATCATTATTCTTTTTAACGTGCTGTTCGCCGCTTGTTCATTTTACGCTATACCAAATTTGGATTGTTAACTTTTTATCTACAATAAATAAATAATTGCATTAAATAAATTAGGATTTAATTGTGAAACTTAAGTGCTTCCCAAAGCAGTGAAAACGACGCAGCATACATATATATACGAGGTGTGTTCAAAAAGTATCGCGAATTTTGAATTTTGGCAGGTTCGATTTTTTTGTGGCGTTATGTTGTACTCATGTCTCTCACTCAAGTTGAAATGGCAAGCCTACGACTGTATTTCTCCCATGAAAAAACTCCTCATAAAAAACTTTGCCGTTCGTAGTCGGCTTAAAACTGTAGGTCCCTTCATTTGTGAAACAACATAAAGACGCACACCACAAATAGGGGTAGGACTTCGACTAAACACCTAACAGAAGTGTACGCGCCAATTATTTATTTATTTATATACATGAATGTATTTATATATCTACATACATACATATGTATACAATGTATGTACATATATCATATTTTTGCCTCGTTGGTGTGTAAAATTTAACGAAAACAACCTCCAAACCAACGACCAGCATCCTCCTTGTCTCTAAGTGTCACTTTCTTATGGTGCACAAGTAGCTCAGCATTCACCGTTTAGTAGTTTCTTTAATATGTGTCTATAACGCGAGTCTATATGTATAAATCATGGCACAACTCATACCGTTGCTAAATGTATGGCTAGCTTACTAGCAATCTTTTTATGTTTTACAAGCATACGAGTATGTACATATGCATTTCTTAATTATATTAAATACTTCCATCATCGATCACTTAAAGATACAACTTTGTAAGTTGCTTAGATTGAAAATAACAATTTTTATGAATATTTGTGACCTCAAATAAATTACCTTTTATACATTGATCTTTTGCTGCATATTCTAAGTAAATTTTGTGTTTTTTTATAAATCGTTTATTTATTCATTTGAAACAAAAGCAGGTAAGCTCATTATGAAACTGTTTAACCGACTGTTGCCATTGTTTGATTGTTGTTGTTTTGACCGACTGAAGGAATGTTGGGCTTATAGATCGTAAATCTTGTTAATTACTTGTTATATTTACTTGAACTCATTTAACTTTATTTATTTGCTGGTTGTTGAAAATTGCTCTCTCCTTGGAGATTATTTATAATTATATATACAGTGGCTCACAGAAGTATTTTGCATAATAGCGCGTATGTACAAATTTAAGATTTTGTATGTACTAAGTATCCGAAAATAAAAATGATAATACTTACACGCATTATTGAGCACTGTCTTAGCAATTGGGCTACACATCATGCACAAAAATTGTACCGTTAGGTGCATATAACAAAAAACGTGCGTAGCAATGAAAATGTGTGCTCACAAAAGTATTTTGCTTATTGTTTATACATAGATACCGTTACTGGACGCAGTTCAGTTACTTTTTCTGTTTTCGCTGAAGTTGTGGCTACAAGTGCGTATTACAATCAATTTTATTTGTAATTGAGTTCATTTCGTTTGTAATTGTGGTACTGTGCATATCGGAAATGACAAAGGATAAAGAACTAACTACAGCTGAAAAAAAAATTATTTTACATCTCCATAATGAAGGAAAATCTACGAAATATATTTGCAATATGTTTAGTCGATGCCGCCAAACGATAGAAAATGTAATAAAACGGTGTAAAGAACGCGGTAATTTAGAAAATTTAACCCGTTTTGGTCGACCAAAGTTGCTAACTGAGAGAGAAGAACGCCAAATATTGAAAGAAAATCGCAAAAACCCACATTTATCAGCCCCAAAAATCAATGACAAAATAAAAGCAACCTTTCAGATTGAAGTATCCGATGAGACAGTGCGCAGAGCCCTCAGAAGCAACAATATTCACGGTCGTGCAGCAAGGAAAAAACCACTGATTTCACAAGTCAATAAAGCAAAGCGGCTTTTATTCGCCAACACCTATAAAACCAAAAGTTTTGAGTTTTGGAAAACCGCCATATTTAGTGATGAAAGCAAATACAACATTTTTGGTCCGGACGGACGTCGTATGGTATGGCGGAAGCCAAATGAAGAGCTGCGATTAAAAAATGTTAAATCCACTGTTAAGCACGGTGGAGGTTCCGTCATGGTGTGGGGTTGTATGTCGGCCCAAGGAGTCGGAAAGCTGGTGTTTATAGATGGAACGATGGATAAACATCTTTATTTGTCTATTCTCAAAGACAACTTACATTCCAATGCAGAAAAAATGGGAATGTCGTCTAACCACTTTTTGTTTCAACACGACAACGACCCCAAGCATACAGCTCATGATGTCAAAATGTGGATACTTTTTAATACAAAACATTTGCCAACACCTCCCCAAAGTCCCGATATCAACCCCATAGAAAATCTGTGGGCCTATCTCGAAGAAAGAGTGCGAGAACACAAAATTTCGTCAAAAAGTGACCTTAAAGATGTTTTACTCCAAGAATGGGAAAAAATACCTCTTGACTTTTGTCGCAAGTTAATAGAATCTATGCCAAGGCGCTTGGAAGCAGTTTCCAAAAATAATGGTTATCATACGAAATATTGAATTAATAGAAATTAGTATATTTGTACACCACCTAGTCAAAAGCAAAATACTTTTGTGAGCAATGAATTCTATTTTATTTTACTTTTTTTACGTTTACATTGGAACATATTTTTCTTTTAAAGTTTTAATACATTGTTTATGTAGATATAAGGTTTATGTTTAAGAATTTATGAAATAATTAACAAATGAATTTAAAAAATATACAGGAATTGAAGCGTGAACTTATTTGTCTTCTCATGCAAAATACTTTTGTGAGTCACTGTAGATATACATATAATATAAATATTTATATATATAAAGGAAAGCAGTCCGCTCTGGGTGATAAGTAACAACTCATGCATCGAAAATCTGATAGCATTATCTGCATTTCCAGGAAGCTACCGCACCTTTTAAATAAGAAAAGTGGATTTTGGTATTCCCTAAAAGGACAAACAGTGAACAAGGAGCTGATTTTACGGTAGTGACCAGTGCACACACTCCTACAGCATATTTTTTAACCCTTTAACTGTTTCATTTTATTTCGAAAAACTTTTTCTGCTTCACGCTTTGACTATTTCTACTCGACATACCTATGTATGTATGCATATCCTCGTCAGTGCGAAACGAAAATTTATGGCATAGTGTTGAATATACTCGTCGTGAACGAATGAAATATAATTGTTCCCCCTGTAAAATGGCAAATAAAAATCTTTAAAAAAGGACATTTTTGAATATTGGTTAATCTGGCATATTTGAATATTGGTTAATTTATTTGAATACACAAGTTCGATTTTTAGTCATAATTACCTACTTTTACAGACAAAAACATTTCACTCTGTTTCTGGCAAGTATACTCATTTTCGCTGAAAGTAATTAAGCAGGAAGGAAAAAAAGAAAAGTTTTTCCAAACAAAACTAAAAAATTAAGGGGTTAACAAACAAAACGTTTTTTCATTGACATAAAGATAAAATTAAGACACAAAATCTACACCTGATGAGGGCGTAGCATTAATTGTACAAACGCACTTGCCGACAGCGAAGTTTCTACAGAGAAAACTGTAGCCTTGCTGGAACTAAATGTTTCTCGATGTTTAGCTGATTAATTTTTGAAAACAGACTTTTACGAAGACGAATCAATAAAAATAATTTGTATGTATCAATAGATAAAATTCGCTACAGTCAAAAAAAATACCAAGACTGTTTGTCTTTCGCAAATGCTCATAGAAGCAAAAGCGTAAACTTATGGAAAGGAATACTTTTTAGGGACAAAACTAAAATCAATATAATTGCTTCCTTGGTTCGTGGTGAAAAAATAAGAGTTCAATTCCCGGTACACAACAAAGACCGTAAAGCACGGAGGGGATATCTTGAAAGTTTGGGGATAATTTTCTTAGAATGAAGTAGAACCAATAGTGAGAATGAATGGCAATATGGATAACTTTGTTTATATTGATAATCTGAAAAATGCCATGGAGCCATATTCCTTCAAGTCCATGCCACTAAACTGGTTATTCATTCATGACAACGAGTTTAAGTATGCAGTGAAAGTGAGGAAAAATTGGCTTTCCGTAGAAAAACTGCATTTCTGGATTGGCCAGCACGAAGCACCGAACTTAACAGCATTAAAAATCTATGGGAATATATTAAGGTTTAGGTTAGGCAAAAAATTAAAAAGAACCTTGGCAAGGAGTACAGGATGCGTGGAACCCTATTCCTTTGAAGAGCTGTAAAAAGTCAATAGAAAGTTTACCTCGCAGGTGTGAAAGAATTTAAAAAAATAATGGATACAAAATACTATACTAATGAGGAAAGTAATTAAATAAACAAGCTGAAATAAAATAATATATTTGTGCAAAAATAACTATTTCATAAGGATATCAAAAAAATAATAATAATCATCTTATATGTTATTACGAGGAAGAGCGCCTTTTCTCCATTAATAGCTGTATACAGATACATATATGTATATACCTTCTGCTCAAATATGAACGAGACGTTATCAATAAAACGGTCCGCGGATGACATATGGCAAAAATAATTTTTTTGTTTTTTTGGTAGGACTGTTATAAGCTTACATGGCAAATTTCAGCGTGATATGTCACATAGTTTGTTTTCTGTGCTACTGTAAACAAGTCAAGCTCGAGTGTGTTCTTCGAATGTAACGATGGAAATTCAAGTTGAACAAAGAATTTGTTTGAAATTTTGTTATTCCAACAAAATTTCGGCTTCAGACGCCTTAAAAATGTTGCAGTCAACCCATGGTGACTCTGCTCTATCGCGTGCACGTGTTTTCCAGTGGTACAAATCGTTCAAAGAGGGCCGTACATCGGTTGAAAACTTGCCTCATGAACGTCGTCCAGCAACATCAGTAAACGACGGAAACATCGGAAAAGTAAAGGAAATTGTGCTTGAAAATCGCACAAATCGCAAAATCGGTTAACGCTGAATATTATTTAGACGTTTTAAAGCGTTTACGCGAGAACATTCGTCTTAAAAGGAAGGAATTGTGGGACAACAAGTCATGGTTCTTGCATCACGATAATGCACCAGCTCACACATCACGTCTTGTTCGCGATTAGTTGAACAAAAATAATGTTAATATCGTTCCGCAAGCACCGTATTCGCCTGATATGGCTCCATGTGACTTTTCCTGTTTCCCAAGCTCAAGTTGCCGCTCCGTGGAAAACATTTTGAGACAATTGAAGTCATAAAAGAGAATTCGAAGAACACACTCGAGCTTGACTTGTTTACAGTAGCACAGAAAATAAACTATGTGACATATCACGCTGAAATTTGCCATGTAAGCTTATAACAGTCCTACCAAAAAACAAAAAATTTATTTTTGCCATATGTCATCCGCGGACCGTTTTATTGATAACATCTCGTTCATATTTGAGCAGAAGGTATGTTATACTTAGTCCTGCCATAAGTTCTGTTACAAGTTAAGTCCGTTATAGATATGAAATTCTAATACTTTTATTAATGAAGTTAGTTTTATTTAAACATGTAAGTATTAAAAAAAAGAATATATATATACTTAATTTTCATTCGGAATGGTCACCATTTGATTTTACACAAGCCTTCAAACGATCACGCCATTCCCCATTGCAACATGCACGGTTCTCATGGATATTCTCCATAGTTCTGCGAGGTCTTCGACAGGCCATGTTCTCCAATTTTGACCACAAACTATGGATTCAGATCTGGACTTCCAGACGGCCAATCTTCTGTGGCTACGAATCCAAGAATATTTTTTTTTTGCCTTAGGCCTTCGCCTTATGGGCTGGAGCGGAATCTTGCTGGAAGATACAACCCTCTCCATTGAGGAGAGTACTGTTCAGCTGCTTCACCACGTCTTCTAAGACATCCTCCTGGTACACTTTTTCCCAGGTCTTAACCCCTTTTTCGCAGAAATGTGGAGATATAACGCCTTTACAAGACACTCCCCACCAAACCATTACGGAGGCTGGATGATGGCCACGGTGAAACCTTGTAACAACATTTCTTTAGAAATTTTAGCGTAGATTTTCTCGTTTTGCTTTTTAAAAAACTTCTTTAACAGTGAAAATTTTCTTATTTGTGAAAATAATATTTTTATGGCCGTTGAATGGGACTCTCTCTAGTCTAATTTTCTTCAAGCGCGTTGTCAAAAGATGACTAGTTGAGTAATTAGTCTTGACATGAATCTGGTCGATTCGGTTGATCATACGGTAGACAAACATTCTCGCAATATTAAGTTCTTCGTAAGAAATTCGTAAATCTCACTCGCACTTTTACCACACTTAGAAATATGTAATGCAATCACTGCAATGCGATTTTCCCCACTCCGTTGTTAAAAAGAGAAATTCGCCACGAAACTGATATAATTTATTAGTAGACAATGCATATGAACAAAAGCAAAAATAACGGAACTTTTTTCTGTGAATTTATTCTCGCCGTATACATTGTATAAAGTGCACACCACATATTGACAAGTTTTGACAGTTTATTTATTTATTTTTTTTTCAATAATTTTTTTATAAAACTATAGTTTTTAACAGGAAAGCACCCAACACCATCAGCAGGAAAATTGTCAAAAATTAACGTAGTGTTTGAGCCATTTCAAACTTGCACTTTGCTGTAACAAAGTTCAATGGACATACAGTTTTATGCCGCCTCCGAACGGCGCACATTGTTTTTTTTTTTGTTTTGAGAGGATCTTTTTCATAGCAAAAATACTCTAATTCGAAAAAAACCGTTTGGTGAATCGTGCCTGCAGCGGAGTGCGAACCAGGGCACTGCCGAATGGTAGACAAGTACTAATCCCTTCGGCTACGGCGGCCGAATAGAAACTATCCGATGGTCCACCCTGTATATTAGGCCGGGTCGATTTGTGGGGAGGCAAAAAAATCGCCCATTGCTCTGTGAAAATCATATTCAAAGGATCAAAATAAGAAACTTTGCCGAAGGAACCATACCTCTAAAACGAGTTCTGATGTCCCCCAATTTGGGTCGAACTTTTAGTGTCTTTTGTGGGGAGGCAAAAAAATCGCCCATTGCTCTGCGAAAATCATATTCTAGGGATCAAAATAAGAAACTTTGCCGAAGGAACCGTACCTCTAAAACGAATTCTCATGTCCCCCAATTTGGGTCGAACTTTTTAGTTTATTTTCTCATGTAACGGCCAAATATGGTGATATTTTGAAATGGGGTGTGCCACTGGCATGGGTGGATCGGCCGTCCAAAGTTAGTGGGGGTCGGTCATACATTTGGACTCGATTGGAGCACTCTAAATGGGTCAAAGTGGGATTTTCCGTTCGACCCAAATTGGGGGACATCAGAAATCGTTTTAGAGGTATGGTTCCTTCGGCAAAGTTTCTTATTTTGATCCCTAGAATACGATTTTCACAGAGCAATGAGCGATTTTTAAATCGACCCGCCCTACTGTATATGTATGACAACAAATCATTTTCACAGCTGGTGGAAAGCTCAATATTCACAACTTCTACTTCGCTATAAAAGGCTTTAATGTTTTGCGGCGAAAGTCGAAGTCGAATACTACATTCCATACGATAAATTAAAACATACTTTTAAATTGACCAATCTTAGCCAACAAAACTTGTAAAGCAACAATTAAATAAATAAAAGGTAAGATCAAAAAGTAGAACATTCTTGATAATGGTTTTAGGGGTGTTCAAACAGCAACCTTTTTTTACAAGTTAATTCAAATCAAATACAGCTGTTATTCAATGATACTACTGAAAATTTTTAGCGAACAGAGAAAGGCCTCCTACAGGTTGCCCAAAAGGTTTTTTTTTTTCTTAATTGTATTTATTTATTTATGGATTGTTACATCGTTACAGACTATGATTACAATTTACAAATGATTACACTATTTATATATATATGACGACATGGGGGATCATAGTGTAAAGAATGTAAAGCGAAGCGTACTAATTTCTTTTGAGTACGTTCTAGGCGCGCAAATATAATATAATACTATAAGGGCAACCAATCAAAGGCACGTATTCAAGCCGTAAGCGAAAACAGCATAACACAAAGAAGTTTCCGAGTATTCAGATCAGTAAAGTCCTTGTTATTATGTTGAACACAAGCTAAAAGTGATTAAGTTTCAGATTCTATCTAGTTTAAGAGGCCAATAAATGTGAAAAGGAAATCAAAAGCACCACCAAAATCCAGATTTCATCAATGCTGAATAAAAGAAAGTTTACAAGATGGTACAACAACAAAAGATGCGAGCGAAGTTTCGAAAAGATGATTTTAAAACATTTATTAAGAATAAGGAATAAACGGTTTTTGGTCGAGCCATCTATAAAAGTTATCGAGATCTTCCTGTACGCGTAGCATTTCATAGGAAACCCGTACTCATAGACATCATCAACTATTTAATGCATCATTGACATCATCACATTTGGCATAAAGAATAAATGTGTTAAGCCATTTTGTGAGAATCATTAGCCATCTCAGCTGAAATTCAAAAGCTGTGAATACCCCTTCAATATACAGATTATTACAATTTTTCATTAAACGAAGGTATAAAATGTAGCAACTTAGTGCAGAGTACTTCAGTTTCTACTACGCCTTGTAAATTCGTGGTTCTCGCAAATTTATTTTCGGTTGAAATATGTTTTTATTGCTCTTAATTGCCGCTTTTACACTTATAGTTTTCTATATAAAATGGAATTACACATATTGGCAACGCAAAGGCTTTCCTTATCATGAGCCCAAAATCCCATTTGGTGTATTAGATGGAGTACGTAAGCGTGAAGTTTCATTGGGCACTGCCGTCTACGATGTTTATCGCACCACCAAAGGCAAAGTGCTTGGCATCTATCTAATGACACGACCCGCTTTGTTGGTACGCGATGCTCAATTGGCAAGGGATATATTGGTGAAGGATTTCGAAAACTTTCACGATCGTGGCATACATGTAGACGATGAAAATGACCCACAATCGAGAGGTGGACTTTTCTTTTTAAAAGGTCAGGATTGGAAGAATTTGCGTAATAAGCTCGCAAACTCATTTACGTCTGGTAAACTAAAGGCTATGTTTGGTACGATTGAAAATGAGGCCGATAAAATGGTAAACTATTTAAATATACAGCTGGCAGATGACGATACAAAACAGTTCGAGATGAAGCATATAATGGGCACGTGAGTAAATAATTCTAGTTTAGTATATTATAATTCTAGGAATTCTCGCTCTACTTTTATGTCAGCCCAACATCTGATATTCAATCTACCTTTAATTACAAAATCTTTCTATAAAAACTTTTGTTTAAAAAGGCTATAAACATACAATGACAGATCAGAAACTAGCTCATGGGTTAACACATTCGCTATCAAAGGTATTTAAGCAGGGCGTCATGGCAGACCAGGCAGAAATTTATTTGTTTTCGTCTGGTATTTTGCCATTGGGTATCCTAAAAACTCAAACACAAAAACACACATAACAACAATGCAAGAGCCCTGGGTCTTTATGGGCCGCCTTTGTGGCTTAAGCGCGTTGAAAGGGGCCATATTATTATATGACAGGAGTTAAAGTAGACCTAGGACCGGTCGTATAGTATCATCCCATCTCACTGTGACGGGTCTTGAGCAATTCTGTTGTCAAGATCTGGTAGCGGCTGAGGTGTGTTATAGAGGTAGACGCGGATGGTCGAAGTTTGTGCGCGCCCTGTTGCCTAGACTATCTTTAACAATGGCCTACTTCTGTAACTGCCAGAAGGCAGGAGGTGATTGATTTCACCCTATCAAACTCAAAACGTTGGTGGTCAATCAAAAACTGGAGAGTCCTTGCCGAAGATTCGTGCTCAGACCACAGGTACATTGAGTTTCAGTGTGGCGAGGAGGCACAAATGCCATTGTCCTCTAGAAGCCCCAGAAAAACAGACTGGCAGAAGTTTAGGGGGGCGTTGCGGGACCTTGACGTGACCCCACCAAGACTTCGAAAAGAACAGGCCATTGAGAAACTCAACGCTGCCTTAACTGAATGTTTTGAGTCAGTCTGTCCAATTCGACCTCTCCCTGACCGGACTCCCGTTCCTTGGTGGAATCGAGAGCTCCAGATGTTGAGGCGTGAGTCGAGAAAATTTCTAAACCGGGCCCTCAAGACTAAACTTGCTGAGGACTGGGAGCGATACCGTGATGATCAGAAGAACTACAAGAGGCTTATTCGGGAATCGAAAAGAGCCTCATATAGGGAATTCTCCAGCGGTATTGAATCTCTAAGTGACACGGCGAAATTGGTTAGGATTCAGAAAAAGCACCCAACTGCAAAGCTTGGGTGACTTAGGAAATCTGATGGCTCCTTCACGGAGCGGCAAAGTGAGACACTCAGATTGCTGATGGTATTTCACTTTCCAGGTAATCAGATAAGCGTCAGCCGGCAACAGCCCTTATTGATAGAGGCGGTTTTCAGAGCCGCTACAGATCTGTGGTGTATGAGGCCGCATTCGATTTGCCATTAAATCTTTTGGCGGTTATAAGTCGCCCAGACTGCATATATCCTGTCATGCTGAAGGAAGGCGCAGAGTCCATGACAGCGACCTTGAAGAAAAGCTTCTCTGCAAGCCTGACACTGGCCTCTTGGAGGATGATGAGGGTCGCGTGGAATCCAGCGGGACAAAACTGCATTTTGCTCTTGGAATGCATGCATCTGTGTTTCAAGCGGAGGTGTATGCTGTTCAAGAAGCGATGAACTTTGTTGTGGAAAACAGATGGAGAGGCAGATCTATATGTGTCTGCTGCGTTCCTGGCTTTAGACAGTCCTCCAACCACATCAGGGGTAGTCGAGTCCTGTAAATCCGGACTGAACACGTGGATATCGCGGGTAACGAGGTCTCTGACTCTTTAGCCAGAATGGGATCTGAGGCCAACTTTTTGGGGCCGGATCCCGTTCTGCCACTCCCTCCTCCAGTCATCAAAGCCACTGTTAGCAAACGGGTTACTCAAACCCACAAGCGAGCTTGGCAGGCTGAGAGAGGCTGCAAATGGACAAAACTGATGTACCTGTCATGTCTGACCGACTGTCGCAGTTCTACGTGTCACTAAGCAGAGGGGACTGCAGGAGGCTGGTTGGACTGATGACGGGCCACTTTCTACGGACAAAGCACATGGAAATCGTGGGCATCTCAGACAGTGCACTCTGACCAGCATGTGGAGAGAAGGATGAGAAGGCGGAACACTTTCTGTGTGTCTGCCTTTCGCTCCAATCAGGTCTTTGGCACTGATGTGTTAAAAAGCGACCACCTTGGCTCCTTGGCACCACAAGATCTACTCAGATTTCTTCGGCGGTCGAGTAGATTTAACGAAAATAAAAAGGGAATCCGAGTGTAGTACAATGGATTTAATTGTGTCTGAATGCTGACTTGCTAGTCTGTCCGGACAAAAAAAAACCAAAAAGCAATTGTTCGTATGAGGTCACATGTTTGTGACGCTAGTCTATCGTAAAGGGTGGGCCATGTAAAATTTGCTTTTTGAATCGGCTATAAAAAAATGAATGAAAAATAATATCGTTCATATGACTGCAACGACTGGCTTTACAGTAGGCCATTTGATCAACCCGCACCAAAAGGTGGCTCGTTGTGGATACATTTGCTTCTCTACAGTAACGTGTGGATTTTCTGAACCTCAAATCCGACAATTTTGCTCATTGACGTAGCCACCGATGTGAAAATGAGCTTCATCAGAAAATATGATTTTTCGGTAAAAATGCTCATCTTCGGTCAAACGATTTTCTGCCTATTGAGCGAACCGAAAACGCATTGGATGATCGTTAGGCTTCAGTTCTTGCACCAATTGAACTTTGTAAGCCTTCATACCGAGGTCTTTATGCAAAATTCTCCTCAAAGAAGTGCGTGAAATGTTTAATTCTGGAGAACGATGACGAGTTGAGGTTGTTGGATGTTCACGCACATTTTCGGCTACAGCAGCAATGTTGTCGGGTATACGCCCTGTAGGAGCACGTTCACGTGTTGTTTTATTACGATCCACTTTCACGAACACGTCGTCTGTCTTGTTGGCAAATCTTTTTTTTTTGATTTTTTTTTTTTTCAAATTTCTCACAGTTTGAGTAGAAGAGTCACCACTTTGGAAATAGGTTTTCAATATTTCCCAATTTTGTTCAAGTGTATAGCGTCCCATTTCGTAAATGTGAAACCTTTAAGTAAATTATGAACACATTTGACATGTCATTTGTGTTACCATTCTCAAAAAAAATAGGTGGTTCAAAAAGCAAACGCTATATGGCTCACCCTGTAGATATTTTTTGGCATACCCAGGGAGACATTTATGCGACCGGCTAAGCATTAGGCGTTTATCTAGCATACTTTAGTACGTCTAAATGAAAATACAGTAGTCTTATATTTTCCTTTACCTATTGACATAGGTCAATCACTTGACCCTTGTTTTGGCACCCAACGCACGTAAAAAATTGAAGACCTTTTATTCTTTGAAAACATGCACGACATCTTAACCTTTTAGCAAGTTTCTTGGGAAAAAGAGTTGTTGTTGTTGTTGTTGTAGCAGTAACTTTGCCCTGTCAGTATAGTGTAATCACCGATCGTCTTTGTCTAGCTCATCTAACGGTAGGCTCAGGAAACTTGCTGTTTCGAAAGGTTGGGCCCAGAGGGAGAGGGGTGTTAAATGAGTGGGATTGATGGGGCATGTGAAAACGCGGTTAGTGGTCACTGTTGTGAGGGGTGCCTTCACATGCCGATCATATTTTGAGTATGTTGGGGTCGACTCTGGATAGGTAGGAGTTTAACCTGCTACAGTATCCAGAACGTGATTGTGAAAAGGTTACGCGGAACTCTCGGGGAAGTTGGAGTTCTTCGCCTGCAATGGGTGGTAGTTGCACTCCGACGGCGGTATTCTGGGACTTAAGAAGGTGGTAAGAGTCTCCCGATGAATGTCGTTGATTTTCTGTCTAAACACTGTCTAGCCTAGTAAATGTTTGTTAGTTTTGTCCAGGATCTCGTCGGCGTATCCTGAGTGCCTGGGAGGTGACTCAGGTTCAAGCAGGCGTCTGCATGGGTGAGACGTGCGGTAACACCCTAACAGGAATTGCTTTCTGAGCAGTTTCTTATGCTCCTTCACAGGTAGCACACGGGCCTCGTCATGAAGGTGTTGTATGGATAGTCAGAAGACTATCGCAGTACTTATGGCAGGTCTGTAGTTTCGACCACTGCGAATCACTGGCTCCTGCGACCAGACAGACGCAGCATAATTTAGAACAGGCCGTCCTATTGTCTTAAATGTCGATAGCAACATTTCTTTGTCTTTGCCCCATGCGCTGGCGCCAAGCGATTTGAGGACCTTGTTGCGATTTTGAACTGTAGTGGCAATATCGGTTGTACGCGCTAAGAAGGAGAGCAAACTGTGGCATAGTTTACAGTCAGAATTAGTATGCCATCGGCTTTTGCCTTAAGTTGCAGTTTGACCATCCTTTGTCCAGGTGATGAAGAGGTTCGCCGTGGACTTAGTGGGGGAAAGCTGTAGGTTCCTCGCAGTGAAGAAGCGAGAAAGGCAGGCAGGTAGTTGTTGTTGTTGTAGCAGCATAAACATTCCCAATACATATGTATATGGGGAATGCTGCTGAAGTGACAGCCCTTGGCCGGATATAAATCCGGGTCGCTACGGTAACGTAGAACCGGCTGTCGTGGGAACGCAGGCGAGGTAGTCGTATATCTTGGCGCACAGGCCGTCAATGTCATTGCCTGACTCCATTATCGTGCAGCCGTCGGAACTCTTCGCTTTATTTTCCTCTGTTTAGAGATTTGGTCTCGAAATAGCACTGACGAAAGACGACCACTTAGGTAGTTTGTGGTCCACCTCTTCAGCCCTGGCGGGAGTGTCGACTGTAAGATATCATATAGAAACGTGGCATGGCTGGTGGCATGCTACGCTTGGATCTGTCGGCCGGAGGATGCAGAATGAATTGCCGGCTAAAAGAGCTCAAGCATCTCTTTGGGGTCAAGGAACCGTTGAAGGTGATTTCCACCTTGTCGATGTGCTTCGTCGGGTTCGACAGGGACCTTAGGGTGGAGCCGAGCTTACTCACAACAGAGGTGTAGTTGTAAGACGTCGAGTGTTCTTCCCATTTGGTCCACATATTTTGGGTTATCAGCCGGGATCGGCCTGGCGTTTGCCAGAATAGTTGCTTCAGCTGGGAAATTGGGACATATGTCCCGGATCTTTCGAAAAGGTATGAAGCAAGCCGCGACAGCTGTGATCACCTTACGGAATGCGTGTTCGCCCGCGCGCAAATCAGTGGGAATGGTGAGAGCGGCGAAGGTGTCCTCAGTCGAGTCTTGTCCAATCAGTTTTATTAAAGTTGATTCTCCATCGAGATGATACTGGGCAAGTGGTCTGATGCAGGGTTGTTATTTATCAGACCGGCGCTAGCTATTGTGATGTCAGGCGAGCTGCTGCAATTGCCTACTACCCTACTGTGGTGGCGTCGTCGTTTACTGTGCTGAATGTCGAGAAGTCTGTCTGATCTGCTAATTGATGTCCACTTCAATAATTTGGTAGGCTTGAATGCCAAAGATCTTGATGCGCATTAAAGTTACCTACAACCAATCGGTTTTCACCTCTGATGAGTGCAACTACATCAGGGTGATATCTTATGTAAAAAATTTCGAGCTCGGCATCGCCTGACCGAACAGCTATACCTTGACACTCTAAAGTGCTGTCCCTGCGGTCGATGCATTCATCGATGAGACGATACTGCACGGTACGGTAAACTATCACCGTTGTCTCGCTCGCGATCCTTTCTGTGCACATTTTAGCCATCCCTGGTGATCAGGGAGGAGCTAGCGTACAGTTTTGTCTCTTGGACCGCAGATATCTTGATTCCATGACGGCTTATGAAGTCGACTACCTCGTCTATCTTGCTCATAAGTCCGTTACAGTTCAGTTAGAGGAGTTTGAAACTCCTCGGGAGTATGGTCGTAATTAAATTAAAAAAATTTATATATTCGCGATACTTGAATACCGGTATTTCCAACTATGCTTTATGGCTTACAGAAAAAAGCAGATAGGACTATGAATAAGTTCGTGCGGTTTTACAACAGATGGCGTAACTTGATTATTATTCCATCGATCCACATTTCCAAACATTCATTGGAGAGCTACTGTCGTAAGGCACAAACGTCAGTATAAGTTTTTTATTTGAAGCGTAAACAACAATATTTTTACCACACTTGAAAATGTCGAATTTCGTGCCAAATAATGTGTTTTTGCGGGGAATTCTTCTTCATTATTTTAATATGAAGAAAAAAGCAGCCGAAAGTCATCGTATCTTGGTGGAAGTTTATGGTGAGCATGCTCTATCTGAGCGAACGTGCCAGAAGTGGTTTGCACGCTTTAAAAGTGGTGATTTTGGCTTGGAAGACGAAGAACGCGAGGGTGCGCCGCCAAAGTTCATGGATACCGAATTGGAGGAATTGCTCGATCAAGATCCGGCTCAAACGCAAGAAGAGGTTGCAAAAACTTTGGGAGTTGATCAATCAACCATTTCCAAACGTTTAAAAGCCATGGGAATGATCCGAAAGGTAGGCCATTGGGTGCCGTATGAATTGAAGCCAAGAGACGTTGAACGCCGTTTTATGGCATGCGAACAACTGCTTCAACGGCACAAAAGAAAGGGTTTTTTGCATCGAATTGTGACTGGCGATGAAAAGTGGGTCCATTACGACAATCCAAAACGTCGGGCAACGTATGGATACCCTGGCCATGCTTCAACATCGACGTCGGCGCAGAATATTCATGGCCTGAAGGTTATGCTGTGTATCTGGTGGGACCAGCTGGGTGTTGTGTATTATGAGCTACTGAAACCGAATGAAACGATTACGGGGGATGTCTACCGACGACAATTGATGCGTTTGAGCCGAGCACTGCGAGAAAAACGGCCGCAATACGCCGATAGACACGACAAAGTTATTTTGCAACATGACAATGCTCGGCCACATGTTGCACAAGTGGTCAAAACATACTTAGAAACGCTCAAATGGGATGTCCTACCCCACCCGCCGTATAGTCCAGACCTTGCGCCATCCGATTACTATCTCTTCCGATCGATGCAACATGGCCTGGCTGACCAGCACTTCCGTAATTACGATGAAGTCAAAAAATGGATCGATTCGTGGATTGCGGCAAAACCGACCGAATTTTTCACAAAGGGAATCCGTGAATTGCCAGAAAGATGGGAAAAAGTAGTAGTAAGCGATGGACAATATTTTGAATATTAAATTTGTAACCATTTTACGTCAATAAAGTTTCAAATTTCGAAAAAAAACCGCACGAACTTATTCATAGTCCTATACATAAATAGACAAAGAAGTCTATTATAAAATAGATTGTTTGATAATTTTTCTAGGTTACAAAACAAACCGAAGTTTCTAAGTTACAAAACAAACCGAAGTTTCTAAGTTGAGGTATAAAAACGCTATATTAAAGAATGAAATTTAACTTTTTATTTTTTTGGCAGAAAAGTATTTTTACATTTCCGTTAAAATGCAATACTCTTACTATGATCCTACAGCATTAGCAGTACGAGAGTAAATAAATAATCTGGTTTACTCAACAAGTTCAAATTCTCGTAGTGCTTTCTTTTCTAAAAATTATTATTTTGCCTATATACTGCGGTCGCCGCAGCCGGAATGGCTTGGTGCGTGACTACCATTCGGAATTCGGAGAAAAGTCAGGTTCGAATCTCGGTGAAACACCAAAATAAAAAAATAGCGGTCGCCCCTCGGCAGGCAATGGTAAACCTCCGAGTGTATTTCTGCCAGGAAAAAGTAAAAAAATATTTGCCGTTCGGAGTCGTCTCAAAACTGTAGGTACCTTCATTTGTGGAACAACTCGGAGCTCGGCCAAACACCCAAAAAGTGTGTACGCGCCAAATATTGTATATATAGATATATACTGTTTACCTTAGTAAAGTTTCAATCAAGTAAAGCATAATTTCAATTTTTAGGTATTCTATAGATGTTATTGCATCGGTGTTTTTTGGATTGGAAGTGAACAGCTATGAAAAACCAAATAATGAAATACGGAATGTTAGTCAAAAAGTTAATGAGCCTACATTTGGAAGTGTGGTGCGTGGAACATGCCAGTTTTTATATCCCAGGTGAGTAATTTTTTTTTTTTTTCGTGCAGTATACAACAGTAACATATGCGATACCAAAGCTCAGATGCACTGTGGAACAAATTCAGGTTAGCAAAAATTAGGTCCATTCTGAGAGTGGCGGGTGAAAATAGAGGCGAAATTAGAAGACCCGTCTCGCGCCGTTTTTTTATGTTAGTTCGAATTTTTTTTAATCGGCCTTCGAAGTTTGCAGTCAAATGCCGATTTTCAGTAAATTGTTTCATAAGTACCACAAACATTTTCGAAATCAATTTTTTCAAAAATTGTAATTGTTGCACAGGTCTCTAGCAATAATTTGGCTTTTACAGATTGAAAAAATATCAATTAGTCGACGAGTTATAGCCAAAAAACCATATAAACAATTTTGCTCCGATTTCGAACTTCGAAGGCCGATTAAAAAAAATTCGAACTAACATACAAAAACGGCGCGATACGGGTCTTCTAATTTCGCCTCTATTTTCACCCGCCACTCTCAGAATGGACCTAATTTTTGCTAACCTGAATTTGTTCCACAGTGATATTGGTGTTGATTTATTGGTTCTTCTTGAAAATATTGGAAAATTTGTTGTTTTTTACATTTATTATTAAAATCTTAATAGTTTGTGCTACCACCTTGTTTCTAAATTACTTCGTAAATTCGTCGATGAATGGATTTGTACAAAATCTCCAGATAACCTAATGAAATTGCTGATCATGCCATTTTAATGATTCGAATTAAAGCATTTTTGTCTTCATATTGTTGCCCATTCTCATAAAACTTACGAACAAGCCATCCCATCGGTGGCCATGGTAAAATTCCAACGTTTCGGGACGCAATCCAAGTTTCGACTACACTTGAAGTGTGTACAGGTGCACTATCTTGTTGAAAGATCCAATTAATAGGTCCAAATTTTTCACGAATCTCTGGGAAAGGTGATTCCCACAGAACTTTATAGCTGTTTCCTGTGACTTTGTAGTTTACAATTTTCAATTCGAACGCGCCACAGTACGATATTGCTCCCCATACCATAACACAGAACTCCAATCCTTGCAAAATCGAGACGACGTTCTTTGCGAAATTTATTCAAAGGTGTTTTTTTTTGTTTTTGTAATTTTGTATGCTTGAGATGTGGCAATTTTAGAACAGCCCTCCGAACGGTGGATTTGCTGGCTGCAACATTTACCATGTCTTTACTTTTTGCTGTTGCAAGGGCGCAATTTGATGCAATCCTAAGGATTTGCGGGATTCCTTCGGTGTTAAAGCCAGCGCTGTTCTACCTTGTTCTTACATATGAGGCATCTTGTTTCACTTAAAGATCCACAACGTCTCTTGGAGGAACGCACACCAAGTTTCAGCCAGATCGGTCTATTTCTTTGTGTTTGGTATTCGTTTGAATCGAGGAAGTCTAATGATATTCCTTTTCCATCACAACAACGCACCAGCTCACGCCTTAGTAGTTGTGGTTGCAAAATTAATGGAAATAAAGCTCCATGTCGTATCATGGGATGTCATTTGTTCCCCAATTTGAAGAAATGGCTGGGGGGGAAAATATTTTATTTAATCGAGGAGGTGATTGCAGAAACGAATGACTGGTTTTCAGACTTGGACAAATGCTATTTTTCGGAAAAGATCAACAAACTAGAGCAGCGTTGGACGAAGTGTATAAGCCTAAAAGGGGACTATGTCGAAAAAAATGGTCTACCCCAAACATTTAAGTAGTTTTTCAAACGACCAGCGTATATGTACGAGTATAGTGTACTCTTATTTAAGCAGACACGTAAGGGACTAAAAAATTTGTCCGCTTATGAGAAAAGTGTAAAAATTTAATAATAATTTGTGACAGATCTTTAATCCTTAATCAATTTATTTCCAAAACTGGAAGATACATATGTATGTATGTACACATAGATATTTGACAAAGTAGACAGAAAATTTATTAATATAGAAAAATTCGAGAAATGTTAAAAATAAATTTTGTTATGCAACAGTTTAAAAAACTCAGAAACTTTAGCTTGGCGAGCTTTTCCGTTAATTTAAACATCTCTGAGGGTATTTCAAGATGCAGCATATAAGATGTACATTAGAAGTAACCAATACAACACTTTTAATGTGGCTGTGATAGTAGGAAAAAGCTTTTAGTTTAGCTAAATAATTTGTAATAATTGATTCGCAATAAATTATAAAGAGAAATTAACTTGTCGTCAGTCCCATTTTCTATTTCTCCTGTAGAAGAGTTGGCTAGCAATTCTTGAGAACAAATGACTATTTAAGTATTGATATTTTCAACTTAGATTTTGTCCTGAATAAGATAAATAACGTTGGAGAACTGAAGCGACAGAGAAATTCAACCGAAACAATTTTCCACTTCTATTTCAATCTTGATGTAGCCCCAAAAATGAAGGCACCTACAATTTTTTGCTGCCTAAGAGAGGAGTATGGTTTTATGTATTTGACTAAGCTTATTTTATTTACTTGCCGATATTTTTTGAATAATATGAATATTATAAGGCTCGTTGGTTTATATCGTAAAGAAAATTGCTATTGCCAAACTACCAGCAACGGAAAGTAAAATTTTTATTAGTGGTCATCCGCAAGAAGAGTGGTATTTTTTCGTTCCGTAAGGGTCTTGTTTTGACATCATTTTTTTGTAAATATTTCAATGCAGTGCGACTAGGCGAAAAAATTTAAAAATATTTGTTTGAAAGTTTTATGTACATACAATCAGTGTCAAAAGAAAGTATACGCCCCATATTGACTATTTGTATATTTTTTAACCTCAATTATTTGATTACAAAAATGTAGTTCGTCCGACTAATTTTCATCAAAATTCAAACTTTTTATTCACAATCTTTAGATAAAATTGTCAGTATAAAATTGTTGAAATTTTGATCAAATGAATACACGTATATAGTAATTTTAAAAAGTTTTAACAACAGAGAGTACATTATGAACAAAAAAGCAACCCAAAAGCACTACCAACCTGTTTAGTTATTACATTGCTTTCACGGATTTTGAGCTTCTGACATCTCATCTCCAATGTATCAATCTATGTATTTATGAAAACAAACTGTTAAGCTCCCCACTTAGGCAGATGACCAAAAAATATACAGTATTGATTTGACATAATTTTTCTGTTCCATAACACGGTTTGTTGCTTTGCCTTCTCCTCAGTTTAGAAAAGCTTTTCTTGCGTTTGGGTTGGCGTGAGGAGGCTCCCAACATGATGAGGGAAATCGTAAAACGAACTGTACAAATGCGTGAGGAGCAAAATATTACACGAAAAGATATGCTTCAATTGTTAATGCAATTACGCAACAAAGGTGAAATTAGCCCTGATGACAATGATTGGTCCGCAAAAGTTGGCAAAGGTATGTATTTATGTGTGTATTTACAAATTTTCAAAAATTTTCTTTATTTTCAACTTTCTTTCTAATTTCCACTCTAACCAGGTGCACCAAAACCTATGTCCATTAAAACAATCGCCACGAATCTTTTCCTTTTCTATGTGGCTGGTTATGAAACGACTGCCTCCAGCGCCTCTTTCACCACATTTGAGTTGGCACAATATCCAGAGGCGTTGGAAAAGGCCCAGCGCGATGTTGAAGAAGCACTACAAAAACATGATAATAAGTTTACATATGAAGCGATTCAGGATATGAAATACTTAGATCTCTGTGTAATGGGTTAGATCAAGCTGCAATTGTTCAAATAAAATAAGTGTTCAAATATCTTTTTTTCTTTACAGAAACAATTCGCAAATATCCCGGCTTGCCAATCCTTAATCGTCAATGCACGCACGACTATCCACTACCGGATAGTGATTTAGTGATTAAAAGTGGTACACCCATAATTATTTCGCTATTGGGTTTACATCGTGATGAAATATATTTCCCTGATCCTATGCGCTGGGATCCAGAACGATTTGTGAATAAGAATTATGATCCTGCTGCTTACTTACCTTTCGGCGCGGGTCCAAGGCACTGCATTGGTAATTCCACAAAATTGGTATAATCCCGCATAATTATTGAAATACACTAATTACTAATTTTTCTTCACAACAGCACAACGTATGGGTAAAATAATCGTAAAAGTCGCCTTAGCGAAGCTACTTCTAAATTTTAATATCGAATTAAGTCCAGTTCGAAAAGAAATTCAACTTGCTAATTTTGGCGTACCACTCATAGCCAAGGACGGTATAAATGTGCGGCTATCAAAGAGGAAGCCAAAACAGGGCGCATAAATTGACGTACAATTACGATCTGTAATGGTGAAATTCCTAATTTTTTACTTTGAAGGGCACGCAATAAATTTGGAAGAATATAGCTGATAAGTTAAGTCACCTTTTTTGTTAACAGCCGTACGTATAATTATGTTTGAATTTAAATAAAGATTAAAAAACCAAGATATACATAGTGTATACCTATATACATTACCCGGCTGGGTTTTGCACCAAAAAAATTTTCAAGGGATTGTGTCATATGTAAAAAAGTAATTTCTCCGATTTTCGTAGTTAGCCTATGAAATCGAGATATAGCCTATCGAAGTTTGAGATTAGGCCTTTAGTAAAAAAATATTTTATATCAATGTGTGTAAATAACTAAACAACTAAAAATATGGTCGGTATTGATCCGTCTGCTCCAACTATTGAAATAGTAACCACCTTTTTTGTGTAAAATTAGGTATATTACAAGTGCTATTAGGAGTCAATGATCAGATCTTCGGAAAATTAAAATCTTTTGATATGCATAAAAAACCAATTACTAATTAGTAATACTATCTAATACTTTAAATTTCCTTTGAAAGACATAAAGTACTGTAGGTCTTATGTTTAAATAAAACATACTTTTCAGGGTAGACACGACACTTTTTATGAAAAAGATGTTCCCTTGATGACTGACGATGTCTTTAAAAAATACGTTTCGCATGTCTCGGGCTACTTTCCAAATCTTGTGCGAAAAGGTAAAGGGTATCGCCAAGCGAGATACCTTCTTTAGGAACTGCATACCACTGGAGAAGGGAGTTGCTATGGCATTATATACACTGCGATCTTCCGCGGAGTATGAGACAATGAGACGTCTCTTTGGTGTTTCTAAGACGAGTGTATGCAACATGTTGCAGTCATTCTGCTGTGAGGTGTGGAAAGTTCTTGTTCCTGTTTATTTGGGTGGAAATATCATTAATGGCGAAAAAGTAGACGACTGCGTGAAAGGCTTTGAGGTCCTAGGGTTTCCCCCATGCTTTGGAGCTATAGACGGATGCCACATCTATTCAGGACCTCTGCAAAGGACTATACGGACTACTACAATTATAAGGGGTGGTATTCCACAGTATTACTGGCACTTGTTGACTACAGGATTGTAATTGATAAATGTCGGGTGCCCTGGTCGATGCAATGATTCAATAATTTCCGAAAATTGTAAGATGAAAAGTGCTTTACAGAACCACATCTTGAAAGAGAAAAGCAGAATAATTTCTGACGTTAAAATTCCCGTGTGCGTCATAAGTGATTCGGCTTTTATATTCTCGGAAACTTGAATGAAACTCTACCCATTTAGCATTGATCTTCCAATGCACGATAAAGTGTTCAACCAGCAGACGAATAGGGAAGGGAATCGACAATGATATATTATAAAAAACGCTCCTTTTATCATAAAAACAGTATGTATCTTGCACAATTTTTTGAATTCCCACAACGACAAAATAGATCAGATATGGCTCCAAAAGCAAAAGTCGCAATCAGCAACAACCGGAGCATACAGAGGCCATTTTAACAATGATGCTGAAAACATAAGAAAGACTATTGCAACGTTTTTATGTACATAAGTATTCCAATTTGTTAATCGTTTGCGAGGAACGAAGAAACGAAATAAATATGTAGCTTCAAATTTTCTTTAAAAGCTGCGTGTAAAAGCTGTTCGAGTTTTCCTTCATTTCCTCCAAAATAATATTCCTGGTTTCATCTGCAGTCAACCTTCTTCGTAATGTCCATCACTGTGACTTGTATTTCTTTAATTACGGTCAAGCCTTTTTCTAGACATGTAGTCGAACGCTCCGAGCAGTTAAGAATCGCTTCTTGGCTCATTGTTTTATTTGGGTTAGGTTCAGTCGGAGTTGCTGGCACTGGAGATGGCAGCGATGTTCTGGAGCTCACTGATGCCTCCAACCCAAGCAGTGGATCGTCATTCGCATCACCGTCATTGTCCGACACTATTAATTAAAGAAGTAAAAAACTATAGAAAATGGGAAAATATATAATACAGTTCGATTTTATCTCATCAAAATTATCTTACATGAGGTGCTCGAAATTGACAGCCTTGCTGTCGCTTAGAATTGAGTGTACTTCCGAGTAGTAGGACCGACCAGGAGGAAGGAGCTCCGCCCGAAGACCCCATTTTCTTTTTTTCGTGTCTGAAATGAGATCAGAGTTTTGCTACCAGCACACTGCTTTGACTTACAGTAAATACAACGGACATTCGCACTATTTATAAGCTTCTTTCCCCAGTTAATAATGACGTACAGTAGCGCAGCGCAACTCAGTGAATCGTAGTATTGGGCGTCGGCGACATTTATTCTTATTCGAACTATCCTCGTGCAACCAGTGGATTGCTTTTGTATACCTTGCGCCCTTTTGAATTTGTTTTTTTTTTACGTTTGCCCTGGATTCCTGCGATTCATTGTTATGCGTTGCACTACCATACGACTGACTGGGGCTTCATAAACGGGCGGGCATGCAACATTGTTAAATTTTAGTTTCGAAGCAATTACTTACTTATAGCGGTTTGTAAGGTTATGGATTTCATCCCTTAACTCCAAAGTTGAAAACGCCTTGCCTTTACTCATTTCTCCTTCCATCTCCATGAAAATGCGGCTGTTCTTCTTCGCGCATCTGAAATTATTCACTCGGTCTGCCCACAACTCTAATACCATTTTTTCGGCACCACTTCGTTCTTGGTTTCCATTTTTTCACACATCTGCAAACACAATAAAGAGTTTTGATTTGTATTCAATCAATGTATTTTAGAAATTTACTTACGATTCCATTTTTTCGTATTTTTCTTATCCAATTACACTAGTCTACAAGGAAAAGTATCCGAAATAATTTAAACTAATATCTGCTTCTCTGTCCATGCAAAATTCGGATTGATAACTAAAATTAATTTATTAGTTTGAGTTTTCGAAATATCCTAACCTGAAAGTGCAAAAAACCCCATTTTTGCCCATATTTGAGGTTATGTAGCCTTGCAGATGTTTTCGTTCACCAAAATTAAAGGATGACATCTTTAAATACAAGCCTTCTTTTTTCAAATGGCGTTTTGTTTGCTCAAATATCATTTTTTTTCGCAGAGATATCGCATTTTGAAATTTTCATGTTTCGAAATTTTCCTACACCTGAAAATCGATTAAGATAACATAGACATGATATAGTCGCTTACTAATTTTCTTGGGTTTGAGGGCCTGAAATATATGGGTTAATAGTATGTAAATTTGGAGTTTGTGGGAAAGCCTGCTCGCGGTATGATAGGGGTGGTTTCTAGGGGTTAGGGCTGTGTGTGACTCGGTACCCAAAGGTTAGATAGTGTAGGGATGTGGTGAGTCAGCACACTTATGGTGTGAGACAAAATTTTAAGAAAAATAAGACTCAATTCAAGAAAATTAGTAAGCGACTATATCATGTCTATGTTATCTTAATCGATTTTCAGGTGTAGGAAAATTTCGAAACATGAAAATTTCAAAATGCGATATCTCTGCGAAAAAAAAAATGATATTTGAGCAAACTCAACACCATTTGAAAAAAGAAGGCTTGTATTTAAAGATGTCATCCTTTAATTTTGGTGAACGAAAACATCTGCAAGGCTACATAACCTCAAATATGAAATGGGGTTTTTTGCACTTTTAGGTTAGGATATCTCGAAAACTCAAACTAATAGAGCAATTCTGAGGCCAGATTTGGATTCAGCGCATCATAAACCTTCGGAAATATATAGTCTGGTTTCTGGGTCTGAATGTTGGTTAAATTTTGTCGGCCTGTGTTATTAAAAAACAGTGTCACAATTTTTTGGTGCATTCCCAATAGAACTAAGTAGAGCTGCATTTTTTCGTACTTTTTACTGCTTTTCCAATACAACTCAGCTACTCCACCAGGTTAACTCCAGGTTAACAGCTAATCTACTTTGGAACTAGTTTATCTTTTGTATAGATAACCTGGTAGGTTAATACTAGATTAGCGAGTTAACCTTGAAATTGGAGATAACCTCGTTAACCTCATAATATGTAAACATGCTAAACCGTTGCGTAGGCGGCGCCATTTATATGAAGACGTTCACATAGTCAAAGTTGAGCAAGGAGAACATAAAGCGAAACGTAAAGATGGACAACTATCATTTTTTGCGTTCGTCGTCCAAAAGTTTTGAACCCGAGTAAAGTTTAAATTAATTTAAATTTAGAGAATGCAGATGTTTTTGTAAGTAAAAAATTTTACTAACTTTATTATGCATAATCTACTCATTTTTCAGGTTAAAGCTTTCACTGCCAAAGCATTCATTGTAGCAAAGTTTTACGTAGACGTGTGAATAACGTCTTAGGGCGTTAATAGATGTGTGAAAGTAGGACAGTTTTTGTTGCGGGCGTGTGCAAGTGGAAGCGAAAAATTTGGCACGAGTGCCTATGAAGTTCCTAGCTCTGCTCTAGACTGAAAATTTCAAATCTTATTGTAAGGCTTCATTTCGATGCAGATTAAATAAATAAATAGTTTGATAATAAAAAATATATATTGGCGACTCTGTAAACACGTCCTTATCATTTATCTAATTCGATGTTTGCATTCAGAAAGGCAAAAAGCAATTGACCTAGCGACGAAATTAACACACAATTACAGGATGTGTAGGGAATCGTGGTACAAAACAACGATGACGTGTACTGCGTTATCACAATTGGATACTTAAACGCAAAATCTACCGACGATCTCTCAGAATTAAAAAATTATGCGATATACAGGATGACCGATATGAAGGGTTACCGACTTCACACTGCTTGTATCTGTAAAACAGCTCATGACATCAACGACAAAATTGTTCTAATGACAGTTCAATATATTGTTTATAAGCCATCAAAAGCATTTGCGGCTAAGTTTTGTTGAATTTTTTTTTCCGTGATGGAATTCAAACGTAATAGTCTGATTGCGTTATATTTGGTTGGAAAATCACAACCAGCCATTGTTTATGCGCTCAGTCATCTCAAAGTGAATAAAATGTTTGTGTATCGCACTATAAAACGTTACAACGATACTGGTAGCATTGCAAAACACTATGGAGGTGGACCAAAAAAAATCGCAACAACGCCAGAAATGGTTCGGAAAGTGAAGGCTAGACTTGAACGAAATCCACACCGAAGTGGAAGAAAAATGGCCAAAGAACTGAAAATATCGAAAAACAGTATTCTACGCATATTGAAAAATGAGCTCAAGGTCAAGGCTTACAAGTTCCAAAAAGCACACGATCTTTCACCCCAGCAAAAAAAAGTTCGGTGCGAAAGAGCAAAGGAGTTGTTGCGCTTGCACGAACGTGGCCAATTTCCTAACATTGGGTTTTCGATGAAACAAACTTTCCAATTGAGCAGTTCATAAACACTCAAAACGATCGTGTTTACTTCACCGAACGCTCATACGAGAATTTGAGCCGACGTATGGCCACTCGAAGCAATTTCCCATCGCAAGTAATGGTTTGGGCCGCAGTGACCGACTTATTATCGGGAAAATGTTTTAGAAGCTGCTTTAGAGCCGTGGACACGCAAACACTTCGGTCTTAGACCATGGACGTTCCAACAAGACTCGGAACCGTCCCATAAAGCTGGTGTGAACCAACAATGGTTAAAAAATCATGTTCCACACTTCATTTCGTCCATACAATGGCTTTCGAATTCGCCAGACGCAAATCTGATGGACTATTCCATCTGGTCCATTTTGGAGAGCAAGGTGAGGACTAAAAAATATGCTAGTATGATGGATGCGCTGAAAAAAGCGATTATACGAGAATGGACCAAAATCACATTCGTGCAGCATGCAACTCATTTTTTGACCTTGAAGGCCGTCAAGGCAAAAGGTGGTCATAACGAGCTAAAGTGAATATATGTTAAAATTGTAATCATTTTTGAACAATTTTGTCTTTGAAATCAATAAAAACTAATTTCACACAAAAAAGTTATGGTGTTTTTAATAAGTAACACTTCATATCGTTCGCCCTGTATATACAGGGTGGCGCACGAATCGTGCTACAAAAACAAAACGTAATAACTTTTTTTCTGTGTGAGTAATCGGCTTTTTTTTTTTTTATTTTGCAGATTAGTATTTAGATTTACAAAAATGGAGGCTTGAGATACCGAAAAGAGGATTTGGATAGTGCAGCGGTACCATGCTGTGCAGTCCATCATTTCCGTCCAAAGGGAATTTAGGCGGGAGTTTGGCGGCACTCTCCCGAGCAGATGGACCATTATGAGGCTGGTGAACATGTTTGCTGAATCTGGAAGCATCGCACGCAGACCGTACCATCGAGATCCCCATGTTCGGGTCGAAGCCACAATCGCGGCTGTAGCATCGTCAATTCAGGCAAATCCAAGAGTTTCGATTCGTAACTTGTCGGCGCAAATTGGAGTTAGCAGACGGTCATTGCAGCGGATAGTTCATGATGACTTAAACTTGTTTCCGTACAAAGTTCAAATCACAAGCAAATTAAACCCTCTGGATTTGCCTATTCGCCTGGAATTTTGCCAAAAAATTATTGAGATGGCCGAAGAAGACAACAACTTCATAAATTGCTTGTTTATGTCTGATGAGGCCCATTTTGATCTAAACGGCAATGTAAACAAGCAAAATTGCCGTATATGGAGTCAATCAAATCCGCAAATACTCCATGAGATGGAACTGCACCCAGAACGAGTCACAGTGTGGTGCGCAGTTTCATCAAGGTGCATTGTCGGGCCATACTTCTTCGAAGAAAACGGTGTAACAGCGACTGTAAATGGGGACCGTTATTTAAACATGTTGAAGGAGTTTTTTTATCCAGAACTGCGGCGAAGACGTATCCCTTTTAACAGCATTTGGTTCCAGCAAGATGGAGCAACTGCACATATAGCCAGACCGGTTATGGAGGAGCTCCAACGAAAATTTAGAAATAAATTGATATCCAGAAATTCCACTTTCCGCTGGCCCCCAAGGTCACCTGACCTCACTGCACCAGATTTTTTTTTATGGGGTTATCTCAAACAAGAGGTGTATAAAGCAAAACCAAGTAATTTGACTGAATTGAAGCAGTCCATCACAACAATAATTGAGGCGATCCCGACTTCAACCCTTCAGTGCGCAATGAACAATTTTCTCATCAGGTGTCGCATATGCGTGAATGAGCATGGAGGTCATTTACGTTCTATTATTTTCAAAACTAATTAGTTACATAAAATAAAATTGAATTATCTATACAATAAAAAAACAAAAAGTTAAATACATTGATTAGAAAAAAAGTTATTACGTTTTGTTTTTGTAGCACGATTCGTGCGCCACCCTGTACCATAGATATAAGGGTGCGAAACACTTTTATTTTGTGCGAGGGTGGGCTGCCAGAATTATGGCACCAAAAATAGCTGACGAAAACAGGTCGTTTTTGCGTTTATTTATAAATACATATTTATTTTAAAATAAATTCAATTGAAACGTCATAATTTAAATTACAGGTTCTTTTCGGCTTCTGTACATACATATATAGATACATTTTACATACATGTAATTTTATTGAAAGCTGTGTGTTGTTCTATGTCCGTAAATTTGTTATGTATTTACATATTTGAAAATATTTTATGGTTGAAAAGCGTAGGTAAAGGAATTGAATTTTAGTTTGACATATTTTACAAACATGCTTTTATTAACTATTTTTAACCCTTAACTGGTATCGTGGGGGCCGCGCAGACCCCACGCGTTTTATTTTTTTGAATTTCTTAAAAACTACGCATAGTATGCGGCTGCCATTTTGGGTAATCTCATTACGTCGCGACACGCGGCGGGTGTCGGACGTTCGGCGCTGAAGCTTTTACCAGAGCGGAGCTACGTACGTTGCGGGGGCCGTGCTGACCCCACTATACGTTGAAATACTTATGTTTTAGTTTATTTTTTCAAAGTTGATTTTATAAGAAATAAGAAAACATACATATGTTAGCTAAAGACTTTCGAAATAATAGTTTTTTTTATTTTTATAGTGGTAAGAAAAAAAATACCAAAAAATTGTCCAAATTTTGTGATCTCTTGTAGTAAATAAGTTAAAAGAGGTATATGAATAAAAACTTATTAATTTATTAAAACAAGCTTGTTATTTGTCCTATCAAAATAATTCTTGAAAAAAATTGTAGACATTTGTATCCTAGAATCTAATTTTAATAGGGGGCCGCGCGGCCCCCACGATACTAGTTTCGTTAGTCAAATTTACGATACCAGTTAAGGGTTAAGTTACAAAAATTTAAGGTTATCTGCTTTAGCTTACTCTGTTCGTTGTTTCACTTTTTTTTTGTTCCCCACTCTTTAAGTTATATTAGTTATATGCAATACTTGATGTATTTATTTACACTTATGTTATGTTATATCAGGGCAGTGTACTAGGGCATGTACTATATGTGCTGTACACAGCTGATATTCCCTTGCCTCCGAGTATCGACATGATAGCAACTTTTACAGATGACGCCGTCTTATTGGCAACTCATAAAACCTTAGAAGCAGCAACAAACAAGTTACAACAGATTTTGAACAAAACACTAACATGGTTTAATGCTTGGGGTATACAAATCAATCAAGAAAGTCAATATACAAGAATCTGACAATAAACAATTCACAAATCCCGACACACACCAAAGCAAGATACCTTGGAATGACTATTGACTCTAAACTTCTCTGGAAAGAACATATCACGTTGAAAAGATTCCGACAACTATACTGGCTACTTCGCAGGCGCTTTAAACTGTCATTGCTGAATAAACCCCTTATATACGGGTTGCCCATATTCGACGGTTGCCCAGAAAAACACAATTTTTTTGATGTTAACGATAATAATCATGTTATTTGGTTCAAGTAGATTTGTTGGCATCACTTTTTGAATACTCAAATGGCCGCCTGCGTATTGTGCCCGTTTTGTAGCATTTTCTATAGTTTTAGCTAACATTTCGGCTGGAATAGCGGATGTTGTTCTTGAGCTCTTCTATGGTCTTTGGCTTATTAATATAAACCTTTGATTTTAAATATCCCCACAAGAAGAAGTCAGGTGGCGTAAAATCGGGCGAACGCGGTGGCCAGTCAAAATGACCATTTTTCGACATCAAAAAATCGATTGTGGTGCGAGCTGTGTGTGGTGGAGCGCCGTCTTGTTGAAACCAGAACTGCCTCATACGCTTTCGACGAACAATTGGCATCACAAATGTGGTTATCACATCGCGATAACGCTCCTGATTGACGGTAACAGCTTCACCATCTTCATTTTCGAAGAAAAACGGCCCAATAATCGGTTTCGCACTAACGCCGCACCAAACAGTGACTTTTTCGTCGTAAAGAGGTACCTCTCGAATTTCGTGAGGATTTTCAGTGGCGTAAATACGGCAATTTTGCTTGTTTACCGTCCCATTCAATAAGAAAAGAGCCTCATCGGACATGATGATTTTGTTCCAAAATTGCTCATGTCATCTTCAGCCATTTCGATGACTCTTTGGGCCCATTCCATTCGACGAGGCTTGTCCGCAGGCCACAATCTTTACGTCAATTGAATCTTATACGGAAATAAATGCAAATCAATGCGGATAATTCGTTGTAAAGTGGTCCGAGCAATGCCCAACTACTGAGAACGGCGATTTTGGGATGTCCTTGGCGACTTCTCAACTATGCCCCATAGGGTTGCCAGATGGGTCCGTCGAATATGGGCAACCCTGTACAAAAATGTGATTGTGCCAATCTGGGCATACGGCATAGAAATCTGGGGAACTGCAAGTAAAAGTAACATTGACGTTATTCAACGACTACAATCAAAAATACTCAGAACTATAACCAATGCACCTTGGTACGTCCCAAACGAAGATATTCATCGCGATATCAACATCGATACAGTAGCAGAAATCATCCGCACACGCAGCACAAATCATATTACCCGTTTAATGAACCATACAAATACTGGCATGCGACAACTTCCATCAGCAGAAAGGGCAAACTCTAGGCGGCTCAAACGACCAACCCCAACTCAGTTGATAACTAGAATAATTTAAAGCTGTGTATGTACATACATGGCCGCCGTAGCCGAATGGGTTGGTGCGTGACTACCATTCGAATTCACAGAGAGAACGTAGAATCTCGGTGAAATACCAAAATTAAGAAAAACATTTTTCTAATAGCGGTCGCCCCTCGGCAGGCAATGGCAAACCTCCAAGTGTATTTCTGCCATGAAAAAGCTATTGAAAAAATATCTGGCGTTCGGAGTCGGTTTGAAACTGTAGGTCCCTCCATTTGTGGAACAACATCAAGACGCACACCACAAATAGGAGGAGGAGCTCGGCCAAACACCCAAAAAGGGTGTTTTTTTTTTTTTGTCGGGACAACTAGCAAGTGCAGCACTCAGACATTAATTGAGTCCATTGTACTACACTTGGATTCCCTTTTAATTTTCTTTAAATCTACCCGATCTCCGAAGAAATCTGAGTAGATCTTGTAGTGCCAAGGAGCCAAGATGGTCGCTTCTTAACACATCAGTGCCAAAGACCTCAAACCTGATTCGGGCGAAGGCGGGGCAGACACACAGGAAGTGGTCCGCCGTCTCATCCTCCTCTTCACAAGCTGGGCAGAGTACACTGTCTGAGATGCCCAACCTTTCCATGTGCTTTGCCCACAGAAAGTGGCCCGTCATCAGTCCAACCAGCCGTCTGCACTCCCCTCTGCTTAATGACAGAAGGGTTTGCGACAGTCGATCGGACATGACAGGTAACATCAGTTTTGTCCATTTGCAGCCTCTCTCAGCCTGCCAAGCTCGCTTGTGGGTAGTAGTTACCCATTTGCTAACCGTGGCCGTGATGGCCGCAGAGGGGAGTGGCAAAGCGGGCTCTGAGCCAAAGAAGTTGGCTTCAGAGCCCATCTTAGCTAAGGAGTCAGAGGTCTCGTTACCCGCGATACCCACGTTTCCCGGGACCCATGTTAGCATCAGGCTATTATGTCTGCCGACATAGTTCAGCCTGGATTTACAGGACTTCACTACTCCTGATGTGGTTTGAGGGCTGTCTAAGGCCATAAGCGCTGCTTGGCTGTCACTGCAGACACATATAGATCTGCCTCTCCATCGTTTTTCCACAACAAAGTTCATCGCTTCTTGAACTGCATACACCTCCGCTTGAAACACAGATGCATGCATTCCAAGAGCAAAGAGCAGTTTTGTCCCGCTGGATTCCACGTAGACCCCAGAGCCGGAGCCATGCTCGGTCCTGGAGCCATCCGTAAAAATGCGAAAACAGTGTTTGCCGGGCTCATTTTCTGAGTCTCCCCACAACTGAGCCTCTGGTAGCACTACACTGTATCTCTTTTCAAGTACGACTCTTGATGGCATTGAGTCAAGGGGCATGGAGAGAATCGTTGGATCGATGTCCATGCCTTCTCTGTGTTCCAATGCCGGACAAGGGCCGTACCAGTTCCCACTGTTTTCAGTCTGCAGATGGCCTTCAGGGCCTCTCCTCGGATGAAAGCATCAAGTGGTGGTAAACCAATCAGAGCATCTAGTGCCGGGCCTGAAGTAGTCGGAAAAGCTCCGGTGCAACAGATGGCCACAGTGCGTTGTAGTCTCGATAAGGTCCTCCTGACTCCCACTAGGGATAGTCTACTCATCCAGACCACTGATGCATAGGTGATAATGGCTCTTATCATAGCCGTGTAGATCCATAGGACCTTGCTAGGAGAGAGACCCCACGTTTTCCCAAAGACACCTTTGCACTGCCAGAAAGCTGTCAGCGCTTTGGATGCCTTTGTCTCAATGTGTGATTTCCATAGGAGCTTACTATCGAGGATTACTCCTAGATATTTAATTTCCTTGGATAGCTGGATTGTGACTCCTTTTAGCCTTGGCAGAACGAGTCCGTCAAGCTTCCTCCTTCTGGTAAAGAGGACAATACCAGTCTTGGCGGGATTTGCCGACAGCCCGTTCGCACAGCACCAAGTGTCAATCCGATCCAGAGTTTTCTGCACTTTCCTGCAGATGTTCATAAGCGAAGAGCCTGTTACCAAACAAGCAACATCGTCCGCATATGCTTGTGCGTAGACTCCCGAATCGTTTAAGGTGGTGAGTAGAGGATCGATTACCATGCACCAGAGTAATGGAGACAGCACACCGCCTTGGGGGCAGCCTCTGTTAACCCCAGATGACACCAGCAGATCTTCCTCTGCTCGTACCGAAACGATTCTTTGGGCCAGCATCGAACGAATCCAATTTACTAGCACCCGGTCTACGCCGTGCCTACTAGCAGAGTTACACATACTATCAAAAGTGGCATTATCAAACGCCCCCTCTATGTCTAAAAAGATACCCATAGCGTAGTCCCTCCTGTCGATGGCCAGCTCTACCCTAGCAACAAGGTTTTGCAGTGCCGACTCGCAGGATTTTCCACTCTGATAGGCATGCTGAAATAGAGACAGAGGGTGAGCCTTCAGCGACTTCTGACGTATGCGCAGTTCCACCAGTCGTTCGAGACTTTTCAGCATGAAAGAGGTCATGCTGATTGGTCTAAAGCTTTTTGGGCTGGTGTAGTCGTCTTTTCCTACCTTTGGGATGAAAGCGACCCTCACCATCCTCCAAGAGCGTGGTATGTAAGCCAGTGCCAGGCATGCCGAGAAGATTTTCTTCAGGACTGCTGTCACGAACTCTGCGCCCTCCTTCAGCATGGCAGGAAATATGCCATCTGGTCCGCGCGACTTGTAGTCGCCAAAAGATTTGATGGCAAATCGAATGGCGGCCCCATTCACCACAGATCTGGCAACGAACCAGTCATGCCGAGAAGGTGTAGCAGCTCTGACAACTGCCTCTATCAATAAAGGCTGTTGCCGGCTGATGCTTATCTGATTACCAGGAAAGTGAGACTCCATCAGCAAGCTGAGTGTCTCACTTTTCCGCTCCGTGAAGGAGCCATCAGATTTCCTGAGTGACCCCAGCTTTGCCGTTGGGTCCCTTTTCAGGAACCTAACCAATTTCGCCGTGTCACTCAGAGATTCAATACCGCTGCAGAATTCCCTAAATGAGGCTTTTTTCGATTCCCGAATAAGCCTCTTGTAGTTCTTCTGAACATCACGGTATCGCTCCCAGTCCTCTGCAAGGTTAGTCTTGAGGGCCCGGTTTAGAAGTTTTCTCGACTCACGCCTCAACATCTGGAGCTCTCGGTTCCACCACGGAACGGGAGTCCGGCTCGGGAGAGGTCGAATTGGACAGGCTGACTCAAAACAGTCGGTTAGGGCAGCGTTAAGTTTCTCAACAGCCGCCTCAATGGCGTTCTTTTCGAAGTCTTGGTGGCGCAACGTCAAGGTCCCGCAACGCCTCCCTAAACTTCTGCCAGTCTGTTTTTCTGGGGTTTCTAGAGGGCAATGGCATTTGTGCCTCCTCGCCACACTGAAACTCAATGTACCTGTGGTCCGAGCACGAATCTTCGGCAAGGACTCTCCAGTTCTTGATTGACCACCCAAGTTTTGAGTTTGATAGGGTTAGATCAATCACCTCCTGTCTTCTAGCCGTTACAAACGTTGGCTGTGAGCCCTTGTTTTGTATGTCTAGGCAGGAGGACGCGATAAATTCGAATAGTCGAGAGCCCCGTCCATTGCACTTGCTGCTGCCCCAGATTGTATGCTGGGCATTAGCATCGCAACATAGGATGAGGCCCAGACTGCGCCGCTCACAGAACCTCACGAGACTAGTGGCCTTCCCGGGTGGTGGCCCTTCCAGAGCATCGTAAGGAAAGTAAGCAGACGCAATCACAAACTTCGACCATCCGCGTTTACCTCTATAACACACCTCAGCCGCTACCAGGTCTTGGCAACAGAATTGCTCAAGACCCGTCACAGTGAGATGGGATGATACTATAAGACCGGTCCTAGGTCTGCTAGAACTCCTGTCATATAGTAACGTGGCCCCTTTCAGCGCACTTAAGCCACAGAGACGGCCCCTAAAGACCCAGGGCTCTTGCACTGCTGTTATGTGGGGTGATGTGTGAAGCTGGGAAAGCCTTCTACTTAGTAGTGCAGTAGCGGCTTTGGAATGCTGCAAGTTAATTTGCGTCACCGTCAAGGGACGATAGCTACAGGAATCGTCCGAGTCAATCATTTGGGAAAGACATGGAAGCTGGCCGTCCCAAAGAAGAGACTCAGACGGTTCCCGTACCGTGAGCCCATGACATCAACACTGGCTTCGTCCACTCGCACCACAAGAGTAGCCCCTTCCTTCCCGTCCCGGTTTTTACTCTTGGTGTACGAGACGACTCGCCAAAGCCTCGTGTTGATGCCCGGATTCTGGGCACGTAGACAGGATAGGGCATCCGCCGTAGACAGGTCTGGATCCGGAATCCAGCAGATGGCCTTCCTGAGGGGTACACTCTCCTCGCTGTAGACTGCGAAGCGAGTGGCCCCCATGGGGGTCACGTTATTGACCACGGTCCTGATCCACTCGAAGTTGGCCAGAGACGCGCACGTCACCTTTATGGTGCCGTCCTTTGTCTCATAGCCCTTCGCGTTGGCTTCCGGACCGGAGGCAATAACCGACGCATCAGCTGGCTTTTGCAGTATTTGATTTCTGCATCCGTCAGCTGATGGTCAGGCCCCAGTTTTCCAATCACAGCCACAGGTCGTGGGCCAGCAGCCTTCTCGCTATAGGATGGCTTGGCCGCACCCTTGGATGTGCTTGGGCAAAGGTCCAGCTCCCGATCCTCCACTGACGAAGATTTCGCCGGGCAGACAGCTGTGCTGAACATTTTGTCGAGGCGCCGATAGAGACGTGGCTCAGCAGAACCTTTTCCCGCCACATTGACTAGCGCCAAGACCGCGCTCGTACCTTGGGGGGTCGTGGCTCGGCCATTGGCGGCAGCCGCAGGGCAGGGAGGTGTGCTGCTTTCAGCCACCGTCTTTCTCCGCTTGCCTCGAGAGCGAGACAACTTGGGAGTGCCTGTGCCCACCGTAGATTCGGTAGCTTCCGTGGGTGTCACTTCCGCTGACCGAGGTCGTTTGGAAGACACAGACGCAGAAGGGCCGGCAGAGCCACATGAGGATTTCTCCCGCATGAGCCTTGCCCGCCGCTTTCTTCTCTTCCTCCTTGCCGCGCTCTTCGATTTCCCTGCTTCTTTGGGAGGTCGTGCAGCCACCGAAGAGACCTCACAACTCAGGCCCTCAGAAGCAGGGAAAGGTTTTTCAGACTCTGTACGCGCCAATTATATATATATATATATTAGGCCGGGTCAATTTGGGGGAGGCAAAAAAATCGCCCATTGCTCTGTGAAAATTATATTCTAGGGATCAAAATAAGAAACTTTGCCGAAGGAACCGTACCTCTAAAACGAATTCTGATGTCCCCCAATTTGGGTCGAACGAAAAATCCCACTTTGACCCATTTAGAGAATATTTTCATACCCGTTGACCGCGTACCACCGAAGAAGTTGATTGTGTCTGTCGAGTCTAATTTTCTTCAAGCGCGTTGAGCGACGGAAGGCGTTCATGTGGAGATCATCTATAATTAGTCTTGACATGGATCTGGTCGATAGTCATTTCCCTGGACATGATTTTCTGTTTTCTAAGAGAATGTTTTGCGAATTCTTTCTAGAGCGGATTTTATGGCTGCATCGGTTGTAACCACGCGAGGACGACTACTTCTTTTTCTGTTCATTCTGTTCATTTTTTGAGCACACCTCGTATATGGACAAAAGCAAAAATATCGGAACTTTTTTCTGCGAATTTGTTCTCGCCGTGTACATTGTAAAATTTGCCCCAGAATTTAAGGCAAGACTAAATATATTCGATTTCTTTTACTGATAAGTAAATGACAAAATACTTATAAATGCAATGTGAACAAAATAAATGTTTAAAACACATTTAAAAACTCTAGATCTATTTACTAAATTACATGTATGTATGTATCGTATATAATATCATCAGCCTTCTACTCTATTCTTTGCGTTCGAGCGCTGGGAGAGGTATAGTTACAGTTAGTAACATAAATAAGTATACAGGAGCCTGATTTATGGAATTGTTTGACGCTAACGCTTTCCTTAATATGTAATCAAAATATTTTACACATGGTAATTGTGTACTGAGATAAGCTTTCATATGCGCCTTAATTTACGCTTTGCTTTGTCTTTGATGCCAGCGAAATTTATGTCACAAAAGTTAGAATCCAGCAAACGATTGTTCAGTTAGCATAACATTTATTTTTACGTATTGATTAAAAATCAATCAGTTTTGTGACATAAATTTCGCTGGCATCAAAGATAAAGCAAAGCGTAAATTAAGACGCATATGAAAGCTTATCCCAGTACACAATTAAAGCTATTAAGAGGAAATAATCAAAGTGAGTATAAAAATTTAGGCAAGTACGTTTTGTATTAATTTTTGCGACATTTTTAGTAATGGCACCAAGAGGAAAAGAAAGAAATATCACAAGGAACATAAATCATTGCGAGAAATCGGTCGTTTGATAGATAGGAGTTTTGCTACAGTTCAAAAGATTGTGAATAAATATAAAAGTGCGGGGAGCACCATTAATAAAGAGCGTTGTGGGCGTCCGCCGCTCTTAAGTCCCAGAGTAAAAAGCTTAGTCGTACGGAAAATCAGGACAAACCCCAAAATAAGTGCCCCCAAATTGAAATCTGAAGTTGAAAATGAGACTGGAAAACAATTTAGCACCCAAACTATTCGCCGGGTTTTACATAATGCTGGTTATCATGGACGCAATATTAGGAAAAAGCCCTTCGTGAGTAGTGTCAATCGGAGTAAACGGATTTCATTCGCAAAAGATCATGAAAAATATGACCAAACGTTTTGGAACCAAGTCATATTTTCTGATGAGTGTAAGTTCAGTATCTGTGGATCTGATGGCCGTGAAAAAGTTTGGAGAAAAGTTAACGCGGATTTCGATCCAAACAATATGACCGGCACTGTGAAGCATGGAGTGGGCTCTGTGATGGTTTGTGAATGTATGGCTGCGAACGGGGTTGGTATTTATCGAAAATATTATGGACCGATACGAAATTGGGCCTTGGAGGAACGTTTATCTTCCAGCAGGATAATGACCTCAAGCACACATCCAACATTGTACGAGAGTGGCTGTTATACAATGTGCGAAAACAGCTGAAAACACCGCCACAGTCCCCGGATACCAACCCAAATACCGGCAAATACGTAAACATCCGATTAGAAATAAGGAACAACTGAAAAACGTCCTTCAAGAGGAATGGAATAAAATACCACCAGCTGTAACTGAAAACTTGGTGAAATCAATGCCATCACGACCTAAAGCGATTGTAAAGTCTAATGGTTATTCATCCAAATACTAGGATTTGATTTTTATTATGTTTTTGATTTCACAAATTAATAATATGATGAACTGTATACTTACTTTTCAGACATGAATTTCATAAAGTTTAATATAAAAAGCTATAATTTTTGGTTCCTTTTAAAAATTTTGTCATTATTTGGATTAAATATGACTTTTGTATTTCATTCATGTAAATAAAACACAATTTTGTTATAACTTAGATTGTTTGAAGGAATCGATTGGGGGAAAATTGAAAACGTATCCGGTGTATACTTACTTCTGTTACTAACAGTACGTTGCCGACTTTAGAGGCGTTTTTCGCAATTTGGCGTACATGATAACTCGAAAAGTTATTGACCGATCTCACTGAAATTTTCTATGTGAATTTAAAGTTTTAGAAAATTTTTCGAAAAATAATTTTTTCGAAGCAAAAATAGTAGGAAAATTCGCCCCAAAATCTTTTTTTTTTTTTGTGAAGCATTTTATTCCGCAAATTTATTTTCCATTTTTGTTTAATTCATATAGAAATTAATAAACAAACAAAATTTTGCTTTTTGTATTCAGGTCACTGACGCCGATGCTACAATGCCCGACCATTGAGAAGCCCCGCTGCGACCTTCCTGGAAGAATTGAGTGTACATCTGCCATTTTAAATGATTTAAATAAAAAAAAAGTATACTATTTTAATTTATAAATAAACTGTATGCCAGTTTTGAAAAAATACAATATGTATATTGACTTCTTCATTTTAAATAACACAGGCCAACAACCAAAAAATTTTTTCGATAATTTTAACTAAGGTTTTAAGGTTTTTTTATGCTGAAAACGAATATGACCTTGAAAATGCTCCAGCACGTCAGGATTTTTGGCAATTTGAGGTTAAAAAGTCAAAAAATGCAGATTTTGCCCATTTTTTAAATTTTTTTTTGGGCAAGATAAAGTTTTTTTTTAATTTTCCACAACGGCATCGCAAAGTACTAGTCTTCAGCTTTAAAATGCATTTTTTTAAATATTTTTACGATTGATATAAAAAAAGTATTCTATTTTGAATTGGAGACTTTTAGATATTCAAATTCAACCTTTCTAACTCTCTAACGCCCCTGTAAAGGGCGATTTCAAAATAGTATAACTTTTTTTATATTAATGACAAAAATATTTTTAAAAATGGATTTTAAAGTTGAAGACTAGTACTTTGCGATGCCGTTGTGGAAAATTAAAAAAAAACTTTACCTTGCCCAAAAAAAAATTAAAAAAATGGCCAAAATCTGCATTTTTTGACTTTTTAACCTCAAATTGCAAAAAACCTGACGTGCTGGAGCATTTTCAAGGTCATATTCGTTGTCAGCATAAAAAAACCTTGAAGAAACACCCATTCTTCTTCTTCTTAATTGGCGCGATAACCGCTTACGCGATTTTGGCCGAGCTTAACAAAGCGCGCCAGTCGTTTCTTTCTCGTGCTAACCGGCGCCAATTGGACACACCAAGTGAAGCCAAGTCCCTCTCCACCTGATCTTTCCAACGCAGAGGAGGCCTTCCTCTTCCTCTGCTACCACCAGCTGGTACCGCATCGAATACTTTCAAAGCCGGAGCGTTTGTATCCATTCGGACGACATGACCCAGCCAACGAAGCCGCTGGATCTTTATTCGCTGCGCTATGTCTATGTCGCCTTAAAGCTCATACAGCTCATCGTTCCATCGTCTGCGATATTCGCCGTTGCCAACGTGCAAAGGTCCAAAAATCTTACGCAGAATCTTTCTCTCGAACACTCCAAGCGTCGCTTCATCGGATGTTGTCGTCGTCCACGCTTCTGCGCCATACGTTAGGACGGGCATGATGAGAGTCTTGTAGAGTGTTAGTTTTGTTCGTCGAGAGAGGACTTTACTGCTCAGTTGCCTACTTAGTCCAAAGTAGCACTTGTTGACAAGAGAGATTCTACGTTGGATTTCAAGACTGACATTGTTATCGGTGTTTATGTGTTGTGCGTAACACGGAATGAATTAACTGATAGAAACAGTCCTACAATAACACAAATTGCAAGTCATCAATTAAATAAATAAAAGGCAATGTGATAAATTTAAACATTCTTGATAACGACATCAAGTGTACTCACGCAACAGAAATATAGATTATAAATAAGTTCAGGAATATTTTAAATATTGCAATTAGATGACTTTGATAATTTAGGTTTTGGTGGAGGAGAATAGCTGAGTGGGTTTATGCTTGACGAGTACGAAGTCATGCGGACATGCAACATCAGTTGAAGCAATAGAAAAATTTTGTTTAGTCAATGACCACTGTTGGAGCGCATTTCTGCAGTTAAAAGCTTTTCACAAAAACCATTTGGATTATTCACAAATTAAATATATGTATATAAATATATAATTATTTTTACCAAACTGTAACCATTTGTGGTTCTTTGTTCAGTAAAATGAAATCCCTTTTATTATTGTTTTTATAGTATAATAAATATAATTGGTGCATACAATATTTCTTTCCGGAAATAGAAATACCTACAGTTTTATGCCGCCTACAAACGACGAATGTTTTTTTATACCAAATCGGCTACGGCAGCTCGACAGTTTTAATTTTATGTTTATTAACGTATCTCAAAGTTCTTCATCTCCACCTGTCGCTTTTCCCAAATGTCGTTTACGTTTATTCGCCATCGCCAAAGTGTTACCTGGAGAACCAATTTTCCGAACACTCCAATTGTTAGTTTTAATTTTTAACACTTCTGTTTCATTTTGTGAATACCCTGCTATAGTCGCCAGATAACTGAATGTGCAGGTATAAAATGTAGCAACTTAGTGCAGAGTACTTCAGTTTCTACTACGCCTTGTAAATTCGTGGTTCTCGCAAATTTATTTTCGGTTCAAATATGTTTTTATTGCTCTTAATTGCCGCTTTGACACTTATAGTTTTCTATATAAAATGGAATTACACATATTGGCAACGCAAAGGCTTTCCTTATCATGAGCCCAAAATCCCATTTGGTGTATTAGATGGAGTACGTAAGCGTGAAGCTTCATTGGGCACTGCCATCTACGATGTTTATCGCACCACCAAAGGCAAAGTGGTTGGCATCTACCTAATGACACGACCCGCTTTGTTGGTACGCGATGCTCAATTGGCAAGGGATATATTGGCGAAGGATTTCGAAAGCTTTCACGATCGTGGCATACATGTAGACGATGAAAAGGATCCACAATCGAGTGGTGGACTTTTCTTTTTAAAAGGACAGGATTGGAAAAACATGCGAGTCAAGTTGGCTCCTTCATTCACGTCTGGTAAATTGAAAGCGATGTTTGGCACGGTGGAGGATATCAGCGATAGAATGGTAGATTATTTGAATGCACAACTGCCAGACGAGGGTGCAAAAGAATTAGAAATAAAAGAAGTAATGAACACGTGAGTGAATAAATTTCTAGTGCTTGATGTCATTATACCTATTTCGCATTATTTGGATTTTTCATAATTCATTTTGATAGGTAGTTCTTAGTTTATTACTTTTTGAAGCATGTGAATATTTATGCAAAAATTATATCTCATTCTTTAGCTACGCTATAGATATCATTGCATCAGCGATATTTGGATTGGAAGTAAATAGCTTCGTAAACCCAAATAATGGAATACTAAACGTCAGCAGAAAAATCAACGAGCCTACGTTTGGAAGTGTGGTGCGCGCGACATGCCAGTTTTTATATCCCAGGTGGGTACATACTGTTAACATCAAAAGAAAGTGTACACCACAAAATCTATAAAAAAAATTATAAATCACGCTTAATAGTCACTCGACGCGATGCGCGAGCTATTTTAGCCAACAATTTATATTGCATGCTTTGGTTGTTGCGTTATTGTAGTTGTTCTAGCAGTTCATCAAGCCCTACCAGTGCGGTGTAGTCACCGAGCGTCATGGTCTAGTTCATCTAACGGTAGGCTCAGGAAAAATGCTGTTTCGACGGGGAGGGTCCAGAATGAGAGGGGTCTTGAGTGAGTGGGTTTAAGAGTGCATGTGAATAGGTGGTTAGTATCGTACAGATAGTGTGAAGGTACCCCGCACTTCACATGCCCGGCATATATTTGGCATGTGGGAGTCGATTGTGGATAAGGAGTTTCATCTGCTACAAAACCCAGAACGTAATTGAGCCAAAGTTAAGCGGGTCTCACGAGATAGCTGAAATTCCTCGTCTACGATTGGACTTCAATGACGGCATTTAGGAACGGGAGTTTAAGAAGGTGGTAAGAGACTCCCGGTGAATGTCCTTTCCTGGATTTCGTCAGTATAGTCGAAGTGAGCTAGATGATATTCAACACTTTAGCCTTCCGCCGAGACTGAAGAGGTGGTCCGCAAACTACCTGTGCGGTCAGCATTCGTTAGTAATATTTCGAGATCAAAACTCAAAACAGAAAATGATAAAGCAAGAAGTGACGCTGGATGGTATTCTTTCATCCTAGCTTTTCAACTTTTACATCTCGAAGCTTTCTCAACCCTAAGGGAGTTTCACTCTTCTCATATGCTGATGAATGCTTGAACACCATTATCAAAAGTGAACGACTAACTCTCCGCCCTTTCTCACTTCTTCGCTGCGAGGAATCCCTAACTTCCTATTAAATCCATGGCGACCTGAATGAAGGAGATCAAATTACAGCTAAAGATTAAAGTCGAACACACACCAATACCCACTGTTAACAACTCCAAACTATTGGGTGTAACGTTCGATAATTTGCTCTTCTTCCCGGCGCATACAATCGCAATGCCATTAAGGTTCAAAACCGCAACAAGGTACATAAATCGATAGCTGGTACGAGTAGCACTTTGGGCAAGAACAAAGAAATGTTGCTGGCGAGATTTAAAGCAATAGACTGGCCGGTTTTGAATTATGCAGCCCCCATTTCGCCGCTAGGCACTAGTGATTCGCAGTGGAAGAAGCTTGAAACCTAACAAAAACTCCCTTTCAACATATTCACAGCGAAGCCAGCGCCGTCGAAACAGCATGTTTATTGGACCTGCCGTGAGATGAAATAGATGATGATGACCGTTAACTACATTATCATATTATTTAATGAATAATCATAAAATATTGCTAATTTTAAATCAAAATTAAGTCTGTTCAAGTCGGTAATGGAAATTTCCACTTCGGTGTATTGATAAGATTTTGTTCCAGATATTCACAATGTTCATAGTCCTCAAAATTTCAACCATTACTATGCGATTTTCTATATTTCCATAAGAAACTACGTATATTTTGTACAATATTATATTATACCTACATATGTATATGCGGCCGCCGTAGCCGAATGAGTTGGTGCGTGACTACCATTCGGAATTCACAGAGAGAACGTTGGTTCGAATCTCGGTGAAACACCAAAATGAAGAAAAACATTTTTCTAATAGCGGTCGCGGTCGCCCCTCGGCAGGCAATGGCAAACCTCCGAGTGTATTTCTGCCATAAAAAAGCTCCTCATAAAAATCTGCCGTTCGAAGTCGGCTTGAAACTGTAGGTCCCTTCGCTCCACAAATAGGAGCTCGGCCAAACACCCAAAAATGGTGTACGCACCAATTATATATATATGCCATTTTTAAATCACTTCACTACTGGAGTATGAATTTGAGAATTGAAGGTGACTACCAGTAAACCTGATAAGATTTTTTTGTTTTGGTATTCGCATTTTTATAGGGTTCAAATTTTCAAAGATTACAAATGCACTAAGAAAGATAAACTATGTTTTTATCAGTTACAATTCATTTATTTAAATTAATTTCAATCTAATGAGTGTGTTTATTTTAAAATATTGTGATAAAAAAAGCAAATATATGAAATGATTTTAGTAATCAAAGTAGCGACATAATCATAGAGTAACGATTGGAGACAGGGTATGCGTTGAAAGAGGAGCTCAGTTACTCGAAGCATGTATAATTTTCTAATTTTAATTCTTATTCTATTTTCTTATAGTGCACTAATGGTGTTGGTGTTTTTAGCAATAATATGGTCTTTATTCCGCTCTGCGCCAGAGGTTGCGTATTATTTGCTCTAATCGTTGTACTCTAATTTTGCTGTTTCTAATTTTGCCGTTGCCTTCTTGTAAAATCCATGGTTGGATAGTTCTTCCAAAAACCTTCGCAGGTGACTGTAATCAATGTTTTTTGGAGAAACAGCTCCAAATATGATAAACGTGTTTTCTTTGGAGACTTTTAAGCCGATGTGTTATCTTAATTTTGGGCATCGTCCGCAGAAGTCGTCAACGTTTTTAACTTTGATATATCGTGTCACCCTTTTATTTACGACGTCTTCGACTTCTTCAAATTTCAATTTAACTGCAGATGAACGTGTCATTTTGGACCTTTGAAGTGTGAATATAGGAACACTGTTTCAAATGGTTTTGTACACGCGGAACTCATTTTGTAAACTCAACGTACGCTTTCTAAATTTCTCATAAAACTTACAAATTGCACAACGCGTATTGCTAAAAGGATACATACGTCTATGTAGCAGCATTTACATTTTTTTATAACGAAACTCTAAGTTGAATTTTGCTGGTAACACTTAAATTAGACAGACTTTTAATACATTAGATATTACTTTGGCGGAAAAATAATTCCAATATTTTCTCGGTAGATGGCCGCTCAGGCATTTTTGATGTTATAGATGCACCTCGCACATACAGGCCCGTCGACGAAAATGTTGATAAAATCACAAAAATAATCGAAGTTGGCCGGCATGTTGGTAGTCGTAACATCGCCCAGGAGCTAAAGATCTACCATGAAACAGTTTTAAAACATTTGCACAAAATTAAAAATAAAAATAGTGGTTTTCTTTTTCATTATATAATTCTCGGAAGTTTTGAATTTTTCTCATATGAAATACACGATATTTTCACAAGGTGAAAGCGATATTTTCGTAATGTCGTCATTTAATTAGGCGAAATTTGCTTCGAGAAAAGATAGTGTTTTCTTTTCTCGCATATACAGTCCGGTTCACTTGATTTGAGGCAATAATTTTTATGAAATAAAATAGTTATTATATTCCAATAAAATTGGAAAACAGAAATGTTTAACAGATCGCAAAAAAGGACAAATCGATATCTTGATCTCAGAGGGACTTTCAACTCGTCAAATTGCCAAAAAGACTGGTCGAAGTCCAAATGTTGAGGATTTTGAAGTGAAACGTAAGAACTACAAAAGCAGAACTGCGTTGGCTTTAACACCGAAGGAAACCCGCGCATTCCGCCCTTTCAACAGCATAAATTAAAGAGATGGGAGCCAGCAGATCCACTGTTTGATGGGCTTTGAATTATTTTCGCACAGAACGCCCACTAGATTTTGCAAGAGACAAAATGGCTTCGAATTCTGTTACAAATAACGATCCCGGTGAATGGAAAAAAATTGTATTTAGTGACGCAAAGAAGCTCAATCTGTATGGGCCGAATGGATACAATAACTATTTGTATGACTTAAGAAAGAAGAAGGGGTACTAGAGTCGACATCACAGTCATGAAGGGGGTGTCATGGTATGGGGAACAATATCGTACTATAGCGCGTTCTAATTGAAAATTAAAGACTACAAAGATAAACAGCTAAATATAAAGCTCTTTGGGAGCCAACTTTTACCGAGATTCGGGATCAATTGGATGTTTCAACAAGATAGTGCACCTATACACACCTCAAGTGTGGTCAAAACTTGGATTGCTTCTCAAAACGTTAAAACTTTAGCATGGTCACCGTATTCCGAGATCTGAACAAGGTACAGTCTTCACTCAAATTATCAGAAAACCACTCACTGCACAATCTATTGCTTAAGGTACCACGTTGGCAACCTTAGCTATCACCTTTAACAGATTCGCATTGGCTTGTACGTCCTCAGAGAGCGCTCAGTGAGTTATGGGCTGCTGATCACTGATGAACAATAGTGCACAAAAATTTCCCGGCGCACACCGCAATGTTTCTAAAGAGGGTTATATTTATATTTCTAGCCTTGGAAACTTCTAGCGTTGTCAGGCACCATCTATTTTACCATAAACGCACTCAGAACGCTTTGAGGTCTACAGTGACTTTAAAGCTTCATCTCAGTAAAAAATGGAATTAACAAGACTGGAATGCATCGATAAATAAAATCACTACAAGACCAAGCATGATCGGAAAGTAATCAAAACCCAATTGTTGTGGCAGGAAATATTGATGATGTGCCTGAATTGATTTACATAGAAATTGAGGCAGGTGTCTAAAACTCTCCTCTTCCTCGTCAATGGCCCTTAATTTTTCGCGTGGTCTGCGATAACACGGATTCAGTAAAATATGCATGCTTCATAACAGAACAAATACGCGATTATTATATTTCCAACCAAATAAAATGTTCTTATTTCTTTAGTTTTTTGGGTTTTAAATATTTTTTTAAACAAACGATATATGAAACTTTCCAACAAATAAAGAGCAGGATAAAATATTAACCCAATGACAAATAATAGCCTGTATTATTAACTACAAATCTCTTCCTAACCAACCTGTCATAAACCACTAATTCAGTTCTTTATGAATATGATTCGTACTATACGAGTATCTCTTTGTTGCTTTGCATTTTTTCCTCAGCTTAGAGAAGCTGTTCATCCGTTTGGGTTGGCGAGAGGAGGCTTTCAAAATGATGAGGGAAATCGTAAAACGAACTGTACAAATGCGTGAGGAGCAAAATATTACACGAAAAGATTTGCTTCAATTGTTAATGCAATTGCGCAACAAAGGTCAAATAAACACTGATGACAATGATTGGTCAGCAATTCAAGCAGATGCATCAAAGCATATGTCCATCGATACTATCGCCACGAATCTATTTCTATTCTATGCGGCTGGTTATGAAACGACTGCCTCCAGCGTCTCTTTTACCATCTTTGAGTTGGCACAACATCCAGAGGCGTTGGAAAAGGCCCAGCGCGATGTTGAAGAAGCACTACAAAAACATGATAATAAGTTTACATATGAAGCGATTCAGGATATGAAATACTTAGATATCTGTGTAAAGGGTTAGATCAAGCTGCAATTGTTCAAATAAAATAAGTGTTCAAATATCTTTTTTTCTTTTCAGAAACAATTCGCAAATATCCCGGCTTGCCCCTCCTTAATCGTCAATGCACTCACGACTATCCACTACCGGATAGTAATTTAGTGATTAAAAGTGGTACACCCATAATTATTTCGCTATTGGGTTTACATCGTGATGAAAAATATTTCCCTGATCCTATGCGTTGGGAACCGGAGCGATTTATTAATAAGAATTATGATCCTGTGGCCTATATGCCATTCGGCGAAGGTCCCAGACATTGCATTGGTAATTTCCTACATATTTCATATACATTCCATACTCTTTTTCATCAAAATGTACTTATACCGATAATTGCGGATAATTTCACAAAAGCAATTTAACTTTATTTCTTTTCCATAGCACAACGTATGGGCCAAGTAAACGGAAAAGTTGCCTTAGCAAAATTACTGCTGAATTTCAATATCGAATTACATCCAGTTCGAAAAGAAATCGAAATTGCCAACTTTGGTATACCAATTATGGCCAAAGGTGGCATACATGTGCGATTGTCAACGAAAAAATCAACACAGCGCGCTTAAGTTATATTTTCTGACGATTTATTCTTTAAAATATAGTAATAAATATATTTGTGATATATTTACTATATTAAGTTACAAAAGCAAAAGAAAATAACAAGATTCTTCACTTCATTGATTAGGTAACGGTAAGTAATTGCATCATCATGCAAATATGGCAACCAGAAAGTCTGCGTATAGTTCCAAAACAAACAGCCGAGATCATCAAGCTTTGGCTCTTGCAAAATGCTCCAAAACACCCCAACAGTCGCCCGATCTCAATCCTATTGAACATCTGTGGGATCTATTAGAAAAACGAATTCGACAACATGTAATAACAAGTAAAGAGAGTTTGCGAAATGTTATGCGAAGATAACAACTGAGGAAGCAGAGAAGTTAGTAAACTTAATAGACCAAATAGATTGAGGGAAGTCCTAGAAAATCGTGACTATCCAACAAAATATTAATTTTCGTTTTTGTATATTAATTATAAAGTTTTTCCAATATGTTTTAAAACTGTTATGTGTTGCAGCATAAGCATTCCCCGTGCATATACGAGGAATGCTGCTGAAGTGACAGTCCTTGGCCGGATATAAATCCGGGTCGTTCCGGTTACGTAGAACCGACTGTCGTGGGAACGACATGTTGATTTACATGTTGCTGCAATTGCTTACCGTTATGTAAACAATAAATATTTTGATTTAAATATTTGATTTTGTAACTTAAGAATATAATAAAAGAATAAATAAAATGTTTTCAACTATAAATTTATATTGTGTTTTTTATCAATTTAAAATTAATTTAAGGCTTTATAGGCTATGTGTATATCGCTCATTTGCTGCAGAGTGACCTAAAAATCGAAATGTTGAGAAACACGGAAATGTCAATTTACTTCGCCTCCCTCAATAATAGTACACATTTGGGTCAGACGAGAATAGCCTTAACTAAAACCGCCCCTGAAGGCTTTAGACACAGTTAACCATTCTACGCAACTAGATGATATTCAACAGGCGACCCTTCTGCCGGGGCTGAAGAGGTAGTCCGCAAATTACCTGTGTGGTCGACACACGTCAGTAATATTTCGAGATCAAAACTTAAAAGAGAGAAGGATAAAGCAAGGAGTGCTGCAGGCTAGTGTCTTTCACCGTTGCTATTAAACTTCTACATCTTGAAGCTTCCCCATCCACTTAAGGGAGTTTTACTGATTTCTCGATAATGGAGTTCTCTCCACCCTTTCTCGCTTCTTCAATGCGAGGAATCTCGAACTTTCCCCTACTAAATCCACGGTTAAATAGAGGTTAAAGTTGAGGACAGCAATACCGACTTTAAACAAATCCAAACTATTAGGGGTCTCCTTCTATAATTTGTTTTCCTTCTTGGCGCATACAACAGCAATTGTTGCTAAGGCGCAAAATAGCAACAAAGTCCTCAAATAGCTAGCCAGGAGCACTTGAGGAAAATCACCAAACATTCTAAAATACTACCATCAGCACAGCCACCGTATGCTATTTGAAGTCTCCCCTCCAACATCTCCACAACGAGGTTACTATGTTTCCGACGTTATCTAGGTACAATTGCGTTCGGGACATTGTAGTAAGCTAAACTCTTACCTATCATGTTGTGTATATCAGGTGTAAAAAGAGGAAACAAGGAAAAATACCACTGTATTTTAATAACTAGTTATGTAGTCGAATAAATTGTCTTTTCTTTCGCCGGCTGAAATTAATTAGCTTTTAAATGATTGCGGGAATCAGACTCATATGGAGGTAGCGCCAATAAAATTAGCAAAAGGACTTGAACTAAAGAATTAAATCGCGGAGAGCCATATAGCAAAGTTTTTAAGAAGCAAATGCTCGATGCCAGTCAATACCAACCTGGTCAACTCTATGTAGCGAAGATGCCAAGAGGTAATGAACCTAGCCGTGCTTTGTTAAAAACTTTTTGCATGATTCAACTTTCATAAGCGATTTGTCCCACGCCTGGTTGAAAAAAGTTGCCTAATCCATTTATTTAGTAAGTGAAATGGAGTTAAAACTCGCAGAATATTGCTCCTAGTATTCCAAAAACTTTTTAATATTAATTTTAATATACATACATATACTAAATCAATAATAATCACAAGAATGATAGAAACAAGATTGCGCCCATCAGAGCGTACGTGTCGTCACGTTTGCTGAGTTGTGCAGTATTGCCAACCATTTGCTCTTCGCAATAAATTTAGTGCTTTTTTATACCGAAAATGCGAAAATTTTGAAGTTTCGTGTTTGTTTCTTTTTGCGTTTAATTTAAAGCTACCGAATGCTTCAATGCTATCACTAGTAAAATGCTTCATACATATAAAGCTCGTTTTTCGATTGAAGGCATTTCCTCGCCGGCAGAAATGCATCCACTGTTTGCAGAGCGCCTCATCCTTTGGAAATATAATATAAAAAAGCTTATATCACACGCTTTATTGAGGTTCTTACTAGCACAATTTTTCACTGCACATTTCATGTTTTCTTATTTTTCACTTATACGAGTACACTTTCACGAATTATATTATTTTTGCGTAAATATTCACTAAAACGTTTGTTACCGTTTGTTCTTATTAACGCATATTTCAAAGAAGAAACGAATATTCATAAACATCAACAATAACCGCAATCATGGGCAATGTGACCAGATCTCTGAGAAGATTTTAGTGCTAATGAAAATTTTTTTACTCTTATAAAATTTGATAATTTGAAAGTGCAAATTTAATTTTTGGCTCCATTTAAGGTTATGCAAAAATATTATTTGCCCCGCTCCCAACTCTTCTTAAGATTGAAAACCTTTTTACACATTTTAAAAAGCCTTTGAATTTATTGAATGCGAATTAAAACCATAGAGGTGTAATTGTTTCTTCCGGTCATAAATCTTTAGTGAGACATAGGACATTAAGAGTTGTATTCATTGTAAAAATAAGCCACAAAATACCAGAAAATACTAAAGAAACCATACTGACATTTTTACAAAAAGAGTACCTTATCTAGTTACATAACTTCAAATATAGCAAAAAAGCCGTTCCCTTAACAAAAGAGTCTCGTTTAAGAAAAACCTCATAAATTAAATTGTAATATACATAAGCATGACATATTTATTTAAAAAAACGCACATTTTAAAGACAATTTGTCACGCATACAAAGTTCTTTAAGTGATTCAATAAAAATTTGTTGGGTTATTTTCTTTGAATGGGCATTTTAATGCGTTTTTATATCCAAAGCTAGGCAACACTGCAGTAGCGAGAGAGAGATTTGACTGCCGAAAGCAGAAGAACACCAACAACACCTGCACTCGCGGGCAATGCCACCAGATGTTAAAAAAAAGTAAAGCTAAATAAAACTGAGTGAATTATTTAAATAATTATTAAAAAATGTATATTTTACAAAATTATAAACATGACATTTTAATTAGAACAACTAGAAAAATGTCATGAAGAAAGAACTAAAACTCCGAGACACAAAATAATAAAAATAACAAAAAAAAAAATGATAAATCAAGTTACGAAAATGGTAATCTGGCCATACTTGCGCTAAAATCACGTAACTAGTTGTCAAATTCGCTGAGCGCAAAGTAACGGGACCACGATGGGCGCCATCTCATTATTCTTTGCATCATGAATAATCAGTGCCCATTTACACGATGTCTCCTCTGGAAGGGAAACATTTTGTTCGGTGGTGAAGGACGGCCGCGGAAGAGAGAAGGGAATTTGTCTCCTGTACTGGCGACACGCTTTGTGCTTCTTATTCGTACTTCCAATCTTAAAGCAATTTTTGACAGTTGCTTCATTCGTTTTCTTCTTTTGTGGAAGAAAGTTCTAAGTTATGTGTTGGTTTTCAAGCAAACGGAAGATAACAACGATGACAAACATACGAACGCTGCTTGGGAAATGCACAATTATTTTTGCTAGTAAAGTAGTATAATTTAAAATAGTTATGGGACATGTTTATGTTGATTTCTAATTTTTCCCTGCATTTCTAGATACTCAGTATAATTTTAAGTTAATTATTGTATTTACATATGAAGTATTTTTAATTTAATTTTTTTTTATTCAAGTATAAGAATTTATAAATATATTTCAATAAAAAAAAACAACAAATTATTTATTATTTAACCAGTTTGCATTTTTCATTCATATATTTAAGAAACTGTTGTCGAATGCTCTCTGCTTTACATGTAAGCGCGTGCTAGAATACATCCGAACCAGACGATGCTAAAGTATTAAATGTCAAAATGTCGCCGAAAACAATTTTGCCCGTGTGTCCGCGAATGAGACATGAAAAGAGAATTTCCAGTGTCTCCATTCCAGATGTCTCCGTGTGTAAATGGGGTGTCATCACATTCACAATGTACGCACCAGGGAGCTGCGACGGTTACCTAGATTGTGTGTATACGCGGCGTTTATGTTCAGTAGCAAATAATGAGCCGTTAGCTGTTTGTGCACGACGGTTGCGGTAACAAATTGATGCTCGTGTCTTCTACCACAGTGTTGGTAGCATGAACGAGTATAGAAATGTTGTATGTATTGGCCTCTGGAGACGGTCAATCATTGTTGACAAGAACTTTATATGTGTGCGTGTCGGCTGATTGACGCTAATATCTAAAATTTTTGATTTTCATCATTCAAAAGCCGACAACAAGTATGTGTGACACGACGACACCCGACTGCACTAACACACACAAAGCTCAGTCAAGCATGCTGTATCGTCTCCAGAGGCCATATCACACAGGCTCGCGCCACCACAGCCAAGGCGCAAGCCACTCGCGATGTGCGAGTATTGTTTTTTTGCATGCATTAGTTAAACAGCGATCATTGAGTGCGTTTTATAATTTTTAAAGTTTCATTTTGAGCAACCATTAATTCTTGTTTGATATCGTGATATGACTGACACAATAGAATTTGTTTCTGAACAAATTGCAAATGGCAATTACCATTTAAGCAGCCGTCGAAAGGGGAAAAGCTTTGTTTGGAATGTAGTTGCTGAAATATTAAAACCCGATGATAATATAGTGACAGGTTTTGTTTACTGCCGCACTTGCTGCAAGGTGCTGAGGTATACCAGAAGGCAAACATCAAATTTGAATCGACACAAGTGCTGCAAAAATAGTAAGGAGTCGCAAGTTTTGAAACCTGTCACATTATTGGACAAAAATGAAGGCATTGAGAAATGTACGTTTTGGGAAATTGAAGATAGCGTGCCCTTTTCGGCAGTAAATGGTACTGGCTTTGCCAAATTGGCGAAGTTTTAATAAAGATCGGCGCAACGTATGGCGAACACGTCGATGTGGCGAACTTACTGCCAGATGCGACAACAATCTCTCGTAATGCGAAAAAGTTTGCAAAGGAAAAAAAACAAGAACTGCGTGAAGAAATAAAGGACATTGTAAGCAGCGGGAGAGCTTCGGCTACAATTGACATGTGGACGGACAATTAAGTAAAACGAAATTTTTTAGGTGTGACATTTCACTATGCGAAGGATTACAAATTGTTTGATTTTGTATTAGGAATGAAATCCATGGATTTTGAAAAGTCAACCGGGGACAATATAGCAAGAAAACTTAAGACTTTATTTAATGAATTTGGTATGGAAGACATCAGTTTAATTAAGTTTGTAACAGACAGAGGTAAAGATATTGTTAAGGCTTTAGAACATAATGTACGTCTTAACTGCAGTAGCCATTTACTCTCCAATGTACTAGATAAGTCGTTTGCTGATACAGCTGAGTTGACACACATCTTAGAGTCTTGCAAAAAAATAGTGAAATATTTTAAAAAAGCCAAACTGCAGCATCTTTTACCTACGTCTTTGAAAAGCCAATGCCCTACTCGATGGAATTCAAATTATGTAATGCTCAAATCTATTTGTGATAATTGGGTTGAAATTATCAGGGTTCTTGATGGAAATGAACAAGGCCATAGATTATTAGATATAAATATATCGATTATTAGAGTACTCGTGGAACTATGTAATTGAAATTGTTTTTAAAAAATTACAACTTTCTAATTCTCCATCATTATGCTTTGTTTTGCCTTCAGTGTTGAAAATTAAAAGTCTTTGTGAGCCGAGCAGTGAAGATATGGCACCAATTTTAATTTTGAAAGAACGTGTAAATCAAAATATTGATGAAATATGGGTAGCCAATTTAAGTTTATGGCACAAAGCTGCATGCTTCTTATACCCACCAGCTATAAATATGCAGCAAAATGATTTAAGTGTTATAAAGGATTTCTGCATTGCTCGCCTTAACAGAGAAGCTCTTATTTCTGAACCCACTTCTTCGCAATTTATTGATCATGAGCCTACAAGCTTGACCACTCCACCTCCCTCAGCATCACAGCATTTAGCTAATCAAAATACCTCAGATGAGAGTATTGCAGATTTCACTAGTTCCATTTTGTCTCCTAACAACGATGCCCAGTTCTTTTTTCCTCACCTGTTTAGACGACCTTCACTTATAATAGAAATACCTGAAGATGAAGTGGAGAGATATAGTAAGGAAACAGTTGGAATTAGCGAAAACTTCAACGTGATTGAGTGGTGGAAAGAAAATGAAAAAAAGTTTCCTCACTTATCAAAACTAGCGCTGCAAATTCATTCACTGCCAGCTAGCAGTGCAGCTGCTGAGAGGTCTTTTTCACTGGCTGGCAATATCATATCAGAAAAAAGGAACCGGTTAGCACCAGGCTCGGTAGATAGCTTACTATTTTTAAATTCCTACTTTAAAAACTTTAACGCTTAGAAATTTACAATTTATTAAGGATACAAATAATTTGAAATCTTTTTATTTAATTCAAAAGCGTTTGAGAAATTTAAGGAAAATTTAGCAAATGTTTCTGATTTTTTTTAATGCTAAAAATTTGTATGCATGTTCAAAAAAACTTAACCAAAAAAAAATTTGAGTGTCGTAAAAATCAATGCCAAAATATATTTAATATCATTAAATGTGTTCTTTATTTTAAAATTTTTTATATTTTAAGAATTTTGAAAAGATGAAATTTGTAACTGTAGTACGAAGTTTACATCCGTAGCTCATAAGAGTTTTTGAAACTACATTAATTAAGTATAATGAAATGTTTTTCCATAGCTTTAACTCATAGAATTTAAGGATTCTTAGTACTAACCGAAAATTATGGATCTTGTGGAGACCTGGCAGCCCGGATGCGAGGAAATGATATGGCAACACGAAAAGTGACTGACAGCGCGAGGAGACGAAGATGGCGCCTTGGCGTGCAGATAGAGAAGATTTCTTGTGTGTATCGACTGGTTTTAATAAAAATAAAAATCTATTAATAAAATCCAAAATATTGTGATCTAATTTATTTGTATTCTAATATTGGACACCACGGGTCATTACATTGGCGACGAGGTAAATATATGCGGAAAAAAAAAAAAAAAAAAAAAAAAAAAGGCATGCAGTCACGCATGTGCATATCCATATAAATGTTCATACATACATACATACATGTGTGTGCATGTTTGAATGCAAGAATGTACATATGTACATTCTGTGATCTAAAATATGATTAAAAGTGCTAATGGAGTTTCGTTTTCAGAAAACGCATTAGCAAGTCATTTGGAAGCAGACGCAGATCCCTTGGAAAGGGACGAATGCGAATTTTACGAAAGTGTCGTAAGTGAAATGTAAGTTTATGTTGTTAATGGAAAAGAAACGCAAAGTGTTAGTGTTGTTTTGTTTCAGAAGCACACTGACAAGTCAATGCCAAGCATGCGTGAGAAAGACTTCCATGTAAAAACAAGAACATAAACAGGAAGAGTCAAAAAAAAAAAAAAAAAAAATCAATATATTTTGAAGCACCGAGTTGCTGTTTGCAAATTCAATTGTAAATTCACTGCGGCGAGAAGATATTGATTGCAGTGTAGCTATGAGTTCAACAGGCATAGTACCATTTATGTGTGAGACAATTGACAAATCTTTAATTCGAATTGAGTGGGAAAAATGGTATCGGGCTTTTAGATTATATCTTGAAGCAGAAGAAATTAAAGATTCGGTAAAGAAACGCAATAAGTTATTGCACCTAGGTGGCATACAACTCCAGGAAGTAATATATAACATTCCTGGTGCGGTGATAGAACCGAGCCCAAATGAAGATGCGTTTGAAATTCTGGTAAAAAAGCTAAACGAATATTTCTCGCCCAAAAGAAACTCAACGTTTGAGCGCCATTTATTTCGATCACTACTACCAGAAAATGATGAAAATTTAAGTCATTTTATTTTACGGTTAAGAAATCAGATCAACAAATGTCAGTTTGGTCAAACTAAAGAAGAGGTTATAAATTATAACTTGAAAGACAAATTGATAGATGCTTGGGCCCCGAAAGATCTGAAAAAACGGTTATTGGAGAAAGAATATTCACTTAATGAGGTAATAGAAATGTGCCACGTATATGAGCAAATCAACAGTGAATCTGGTGAGATGACAACGGCTCCGACTTGCTCTGGCATTTGCAAAATTTCGTCTTCTGAAACCAGTAAACAAACTGGCCAAGAGTGTAGCAGATGCGGACAACAGGGACATCTCGCTAGCAATGTAAGATGCCCAGCGAAAAGCGCGAAGTGTAATAAATGCAGTTTTGTTGGACATTTCGCTCGCATGTGTCGCACAAGAAGTAATAAACGTAAACCAGATTCCTTCAACAAAAATGCTAAAAGAGCGAAGCCCGGTACATCGAACGTAAAATATGTTTCAGTTGCAGATAATTTCGAGCAAGAAACAAAAGATAGCGATGTACAAGCTTTTGATTGTTTCAAAATTATGTTAGAGGATGGCTCAATTTCTAACATGGATGAGAAAATAGAGTGTTACATTGGGGGTCATAAAATATCGATGCTGATTGATTCCGGATCTCAGTTTAATTTACTGAGTGATGATGACTGGGAAGTTTTAAACAGGCGGCAAGCAACTATGTGGAATACGAGAACGGATTCAGAAAAGAAATTTCGTGCATACGCTGGGAACGACTTGCTAAAAGTTAAAGTTGTTTTTGAGTCAGTTATTGGAGTACAGATGACATCAGACTTGATTTCTACGTTTTACGTGATTGAAAATGGTAGACAATCTTTGTTAGGGAGGGATACTGCGATTAAACTAAATGTGTTGAAGCTAGGTCTTGGGGTGAACCAGATACGTGAAATTCAGCCGTTTCCAAAAATCAAAGATATCAAAATTTGTTTAACAATTGATAACTCTATTAAGCCGGTTCAGCAACCGCTTAGAAGAATTCCAGCAGCATTGGAAGGAAAAGTTGAAGCGAAGTTAAATGAAGCTTTAACGCAAGACATTATCGAGCCGGTAGTGGGACCGAGTGCATGGGTGTCTCCTGTGGTTATTATACATAAAGAAAATGGAGATTTGCGCATATGCATTGACATGAGGAGAGCAAACAAAGCCATTTTGAGGGAAAATTACCCCCTTCCCACATTTGACTCATTTATGACCAGACTGAAAGATGCCAAATATTTTACAAGGCTAGATCTAAAAAGCGCTTATCACCAGCTGGAACTAGATGAGAGCAGTCGGGAGATAACAGCTTTTATTACCCATAAAGGTATTTTTAGGTACAAACGTCTTCTGTTTGGAGTGAACTCGGCTCCTGAGATTTTTCAGAAAACCATGGAAAATTTACTCGCAGGTTGTGAGAATGCTTTGAACTATCTTGACGACATAATTGTGTACGGAAAAACAGAAATAGAACACGATAAGAACTTAGCAAAAGTTTTAAAAACTTTCAAGGAATACAATGTGCAACTAAACGACGAGAAATGTTTTTGGAAGGTAAGAAAACTAAAATTCTTGGGTCATATCTTATCAAGTGGAGGTATAGATCCTGATCCTGGAAAAGTAGATACTATTTTGCAATTTCGAGCACCATCAAACAAGGAAGAAATTCGGAGTTTTTTGGGATTAGTAACTTATCTTGGCAAGTTCATTCCAGACTTAGGTAATGTCACAGAACCTCTTAGAAAGCTGACTAAAAAAGACGCGAAATTTGTGTGGGGCACACTTCAAAATGATTCATTTCACCAATTGAAACAAAGGCTTGCTATGTTGCCAACATTGTCGTATTTCAACCCGAAGAGTCGTACCCAACTCATTGCAGACGCTAGTCCAGTAGCGTTGGGAGCAGTGCTTCTGCAATTCGAGAATGAAAGCCCACAGGTAATATCGTTTGCTAGTAAAATATTATCTGAAACCGAACGGCGGTATTCACAAACCGAAAAGGAAAGTCTAGCTTTAGTATGGGCCGTCGAAAGGTTTTATTATTACTTAGCGGGAATTGAATTTGAGCTGGTTACAGACCACAAGCCGTTAGAAACGATTTTTAAACCTACATCAAAGCCTCCTGCACGTATCGAGAGATGGGTCCTACGGCTCCAATCATTTAAGTTTAAAGTTGTGTACCGCTCAGGTAAAACAAACATTGCTGATTCGTTTTCCAGACTTTGTACGGGTAAGTCCGAAAATTTTGATAAGGGCTGCGAACACCATATAAGCACAATTATTGAGAAATCCATACCGCCTGCATTGACAATTTTGGAAATAGCGCGCGGAAATAATTCGGATCCGGATCTTATGGATGCAATAAGCAGAGTAAAGAACGATAGCTGGAGTATTGATCACAAAAGCAAATATTTTCCATACAGGTTCGAACTATGTACGTTAGGAAATATTCTATTGAGAGGAACCAAAATAGTGATACCATCTAATTTGAGGTCCAGGGTATTAGAATTAGCACATGAAGGACACCCAGGAGAAACTGTAATGAAGCGACGAGTCCGATCTAAGTTATGGTGGCCCTTAGTTGATCGAGATGTCGAGAAGTTTGTGAAACGCTGTCATGAATGTTTATTAGTATCACGACCAAACCCACCTGCCCCAATGAACAGACGCGCTCTACCGGAAGGGCCTTGGCTATGCTTAGCCATGGATCTGCTGGGACCGTTGCCGAGCCATGAATATGTATTTGTTGTAATCGATTATTATTCGAGATATCATGAGTTGAGATTTGTGAAGAAAATTACATCCGCGGTAATAATTGATATTTAAGAAGAGATGTTTTCGAGACTGGGCTATCCTACATCCATTACTGCTGATAATGGACGGCAGTTTGTCAGCGATGAATTTAAAAGATTCTGTGCAGATAATGCTATTGACCTTATGACGTCTCCACCTTATTGGCCACAAGCTAATGGCGAAGTGGAAAATATAAACCGTTCAATTCTTAAGCGATTACAGATTGCTCACTCAAGGGGAGTAGATTATAAAAAGGAGATACAAAAGTTCATTCTGATGTATAATGTTACTCCTCATGGTACGACTGGCAGATCACCATCGGAATTATTATTCAATAGACGGCTGCGAGATAAAATACCATCAATTCACGACATTAAGGAGAACATTTTAGATGAAGAAGCTAAGGACATGGACATGCTAAACAAAGAAAAGGGAAAGCAAAAAGGGGACACGAATCGAGGAGCGAAAGAAAATGAAATTCGGGTCGGCGATAAGGTTCTTCTTCGAAATGTACTATTCCCAAACAAGCTGACGACTAATTTTGATACTGTGGAATATGAGGTTATAGACCGTAGTGGAAACGATATTGTAATTCGTGGTAATGGCAAAGTCTTCCGTCGAAACATAAGTCACGTGAAAAGAATACCTGTCCTTGATTCGTTAACTACAGAGTTTCCGGAATCAGGAGCTCTAGCCCCATCGTCTACAGCAACGAATGATGAACCAGGAAACAGTAATCAAAAACTGATTTTGAAATTGAAAAACAAGGGAGGGGTGTGGAGACCTGGCAGCCCGGATGCGAGGAAATGATATGGCAACACGAAAAGTGACTGACAGCGCGAGGAGACGAAGATGGCGCCTTGGCGTGCAGATAGAGAAGATTTCTTGTGTGTATCGACTGGTTTTAATAAAAATAAAAATCTATTAATAAAATCCAAAATATTGTGATCTAATTTATTTGTATTCGATATTGGACACCACGGGTCATTACAGATCTCATGAAATATTTTTTTTTTCAATAATAGTAATAAATATTTAATATGAATTAAAACAACATACATACTCGTATGTATTAATGTATGTTGCGGATTTGAAATTAACTGTTTCATTTTTTAATTAAAGCGCACAATAGAGCGCGGAGCAGCAGGTTTCCACCGACATGAAAAAGTTTCGCTATGGTTAAAAAGGAACATATATTCGGTTACTTCGACGTTTTTATAATCATAAAATACTAAATTCAGCGAAAAAACTGCGTATTCTAGCCAAACCGAAATTTACCCGATTTACACGAGGAGACATCTGGAAGGGAAACATTTTGTTCGGTGGCGAAGGACGGTCGGGGAAGAGAGAAGGGATTTTGTCTCCCGTACTCGGCGACACGCTTTGCTCTTTTTATTCGTATTTCTTATCTTAAAGCAATTTTTGACAGTTGCTTCATTCGTTTTCTTCTTTTGTGGAAGAAAGTTCTAAGTTATGTGTTGGTTTTCAAGCAAACGGAAGATAACAACGATGACAAACATACGAACGCTGCTTGGGAAATGCACAATTATTTTTGCTAGTAAAGTAGTATAATTTAAAATAGTTATGGGACATGTTTATGTCGATTTCTAATTTTTCCCTGCATTTCTAGATACTCAAGTTAATTTTAAGTTAATTATTTACATATGAAGTATTTTTAATTTAATTTTTTTTATTCAAGTATAAGAATTTATAAATACATATATTTCAATAAAAAAACAACAAATTATTTATTATTTAACCAGTTTGCATTTTTCATTCATATACATACATACATACATATGTATTTAAGAAACTGTTGTCGAACGCTCTCTGCTTTACATGTAAGCGCGTGCTAGAAACATCCGAACCAGACGATGCTAAAGCATTAAATGTCAAAATGTTGCCGAAAACAATTTTGCCCGTGTGGCCGCGAATGAGACATGAAAAGAGAATTTCCAGTGTCTCCCTTCCAGATGTCTCCTCGTGTAAATCGGGTCATAGCCTGCAGAGTGGGCAAATCCCGATAGTTGGTTTCCCCGTACGCGATACATCCTTTTTAAGTAAAAGTACATATGTACATACATACATACATAGTTATTGCGCGGTTAGCTCATTGTGTAAGACAATAGCAAAAATACACATATGTATGTACATATGTATGTACATAAATATGCTCGCTTCTTCCACTAAAGCGGCGTTAGCGTAAATGAGGCAGGTAGGCTCGTAGCGTTTCGTGGCGCGAGCCACTCGCGATCTGCGAGTATTGTTTGTCCTTGCATGCACTAGTTGAACAACTTCTTCTTCTTTTGCTGTGTATTATAAACTTACGTACATACATATGTACATATGGAGATAGCAGATACAATGGAATTTGTTTCTAATCAAATTGTTTGTAATAATTACCATCTGGGCAACTTTGTCCTTTTTCTTTATTTACACTCATCTAAACCGCTTTTATGTATATGCATATACATATATAGAAGAAAATAGAAGTACGCGAGTAGCACTCGAGATTGTGTGCTCCGCTCATAATCAATGCATGTATAACGTACTAAACTTCACGAGCATTCGCCATGATGCATACACAAAAACACAAATCAGCAATCATGCCAACTACACAAACTGAAAAATAGAATGTTTATACTCTACAAGCCCGCATAGCTGGCGACAATTGTGTTTACTTGTACCAAATTTAGGGTATGATGCTCGAGACGGCTCGAGACTATTCGAAGCCAGTCCTGGTACGCACGCATAGTGAAGAATGTATGGTATACAAGCCCAGGGTGGCTAGAATAAAAAGTTGAATGGCGATATACTACGAGTAAAAGCACCAATTTTTTTTTAAATCAAAGAATAATTTGTTTATATTTAACAAAAGTAAAAAATAAACCTATCAAGAACACAAATTTCTAAAAAAGTGCCTCTATACTTTAAAATGTACAAATTATATCGCAAATAATTTTCAAAATCTATTTCGTCAAAATTTTTAACTTGTGGACATAAAATTCAGGTCAAGTCTTATTTTGAATTTTTATGAACATGTTTACTATCGATATGACAATTTAAATCACCTGGGATATATATTATAATTGTCACAACAACAAATTTCTTTTTTTATCCGTTTTTCATATGAACAATGCATTTATTGAAAGAAGGCATAAACGGTTACGATTTTTTCTTTTAAGCTCCTGCATTTGAATATGACAAGGACAATTGCTTAATGCCCCACATTTTCGAATGGTTTCAAAACCAGCTAAATCTTATAGATTACAACTAAGTTCAAAATAAGTGAACCATATTTTTTTTTTGTTTTTTCATTTTCAAAAAAGGAAGGGATGTGCAATTTAATGGCTGATCCTACGACATGATACCTCTCACCTATCACTTCCAATCTCCTTATTACGCCTGCACGCAGTGGGGAAGGGAACAAAAGAAATGAGGTGAGAAAAACCTGGCTTGAGGCTGGCGACCCCTTATCAGCCATAATTCATATTGCCATGAATCCAACAATATTGCCTCGGATAAAAAAACATCAAAGATATCGACCCACGCAACGTATTAAGAACAATGATTTCAAATTAGCAACATGGCATGTTCTGACTATGCTCCAACAAGGTAAAATGGTAGAAATAGCTAATGAACTAAGAACATATGGCATTACGATAGCGGCCCTGCAATAAGGTGGAAAGGACAAGGCGGAATAAAGAAACGAGATTATAGCATCTACTACAGCGGCGCCGAAAGTCAGGGTTATAAAGAAGTGGGTTTTAATGTTGATAAAAAAGCCCGGAAGATTGTGATGGCTTTTGAGTCGGTGAATGAACGTATTTCATATTTGCGACTAAAAGGGAAATTCCAAAACATAACAATTTCATCTGCATACGCCCCTACAGAAGAAAGTGAAGATGACATAAAAGATTAATTTTACGACAAAATGTCACACATCTGCAATAAAATAAGTAGATATGACTTCAAAATACCCTTCTGTGACTTCAACGCGAAAATTGGAAAGGCGTCAGCAATAATACAGAAAGTTGCAGGAAAGCACTCGTGACACAAAAATTGCAATGATAATGGTATGCGATTATGCAACTTTACCGAACTTCAAGGACTATTTATAAGCAACACCTCTTTTCAACACAAACGAGTGCACTAACAAACTTGGAAGCTCCCAGGCCACAATGGTGCTAATCAAATTAATCACATAGTAATACATAAAAGGCACATACCCTCCATAATCGACGTAAGACCTTAACGTGGTGCAAATTGTGACTCCGATCACTATATGGTTGTAGCGCGTGTGCGCCAAAGGATAATATCGCGAAACATAAAAAATGAATTTAAAAAAAGAAACACTGGAACGTTGAGAAAGTCATAGCAAATGAAACTACAAGAAAAAAGTATCAAGAAAAGGTTGAAAACTAGGTGATATCAAAGAAATTTTAATAGAAGCAGATATCCATCAAAATGGCAGTCTTAAAGAAGCCATTCTTAGTGCTGCAAATAAAACCATTGGCCAAAAAGCTGTTATTACCAACGAATGGTATAACGCAGAATATAGAGAACAATAAAGCAAAGAATGAAGCAAGAAAAGCCTGCCTCGAAAACAGTACTCGAAGAAACCTACACAAATATAAAGAAAGCAGAAAAGACTCCAAAAAAATTATAAAAAAGAAGAAAAAGGATTATATGAAAAGGGGACTAGAAATAATATAGCAAGATTTCCACAACAAACAAACAAGATCTATGTACCGCAAGGTAAGACTCGCACGAGCCAATTCCAACCGAAAATGATGGCTTGCAAGAACCAAAATGGTGATTTAGTGAGTGATAGAAATGAAGTGCTAAATATCTGGAAAGAACATTTTAATGAGCTCTTAAAGGGGTATTCTGGTCTAAAACCAAAAAAAATCAATTTTTTTGCATATTTTCAAAGTTTAGACCTTCAAAAATATGCCCTTCAACGGATTATTCAAAATTCGAATTATTTTCAGAGATGCAGCGGATTTTGTGACGTGGCGTCTAAGCCGGCCGAGTGGAGTGAATCGCACAATTAACGCAGATGTTACCGGACGACTTGAGGACTCGTTTTTTCTAGAATATATTTTGTATCCCACACAACCTTTATTTATTCTATACATATATATGTATATACTTTATACTATATTTACCTGGAAATATATCGGCGAATAATCCACAGTGAGTAGTAAATATCATGATCTAAGTTATTCTATTGGAATTGTTGCTCAAACTTCAAACGCGATTTTCTCGGAACTAAGAATTTTTTATTATACATCTGTCTATCGCGCCTGACTAGGATTTTGAAAAATTTAAGTTTGAAGTATTTTTAAACATTTGAAAAGGTAAAAAAAATTTTTTTTTTTCAAGTTGATGCCATTTTGTGAATTTTGTTTTCTTTGATTTGGCGTAATCCGATAGCGACATCCTAACTAATGAAGAATTTTTTTAATTTGTTTGTTTTAGATCACTAAAAGGGTTGGAATGATGTCAACCATGGATGACCGTTTTTTATGTAGCCCCACTCCGCCGGCCTGTAATTCCACGATTTTTTTTATTTTTTTATTAATTTTTTGTATACTTTTTCAATATTAATAAAAACCATCAAAAAAATGGATAGTAAAAATGTTTTTCGTTTTTTTTATCTTAATTTTAAAAATACCTAAAATTAAGGCCGGCGGGCCAATTGAAAGGTCAAAAAAATCGATTTTTTTTTCCTGAAATCAATAGCTTAGATATTCAAGAACATGAGACACAAATTTTCAGAGTTAAATTCCAAGTATTTGCAGAGCTACAGAGCCGAGCGTAGTGCGGCGTCGAGCAACCGTGCGCTTATTGTTGTAGTTTGAAGCGCGTTTTCTCGGCTTTTCATTTTCACGATTTTTCCTAATTTATGTACACGATTGCAAAAAAAAAAACTAAACGAGCTATCCATTTCATTCAAAATGCGTTATCTTCAGTATTGTTTTCTCTTCTATGGGAACTAAAAAAAAACATCCAAAAACTTTTTTTAAGCGACTTTTTTACCCAGTTGAAGAGTTTTTTTTTCCTTGAAAAACCACTTTTTTTTTCTACCTTCCCCAAAAATTCGAATTTTACGTGTTTCTCCCAATTTTCTTAGTTCACATCGAAGATAATTACATCAAAATTAATAATCTTTTTTTTTTTTTGTTTTCAGATGAAAATTGCAAGTTGTATCTTGTACAGTAGTTGGATACTTCAGTGGCAAGGCGCTCTGGGCTTACAATATATTGTTGGAGATTGTACAAATTTTTTTTTTTTAGTTCAAATATATATTAAACTATCCCCAAAACTTCATTTGGCTAATTGTTTTTTTTCTCATCCTACAACGCTTCGCGAAAACTACTGAATTTAGGACATTTAATTGGCCCGCCGGCCTTAAGGCGGCTAGACCAGAATACCCCCTTAAATAATAACGAAGATGACGGGCCTATTAGTACAGTATATACAGTAGAAAACAAACTAGAAGACCCCGATTTTAATGACACGAAAAGAGCAATAGAAAAGCTAAAAAACTACAAGTCAGGTGGTGAAGGCGGTATAAATCCAGAGCTCATAAAATATGGCGGAGAAGAGTTGATAAAACAGATACATGAGATAATATGTCAAATGATAAGCACACCTAATAGTCCCAATTTATAAAAAAGGGGACAAATTAAATTGTGGAAATTACTTTATGAGAAAAGAAATGTGTATGCAGAAGAGATCGTGTGACAAAAAAAAATTAAATATACTTTTATGGAGACCTAGCACAACTTATGGCTATGGAAAAACTAAACAAAATGGTATAGGAGAAATTTCCAATACACCCCCAAAATCTCATTTTATGGCCATAAAACCGTTTTTCAGTAGGTTGATGTGAAGAATCACTCCTAACTTCGCCAATTTCCATCCGATTTCGAATTTGTTTTTTTAGTTCGAAAGAACAAAAACAAGCCTTTTTGACAGTGTGTTGACAATTTTTCTGAAAGACAACTGACGAGACTGTAGACGGAAGTATTTGGAACTTTTTTATTTTTTCTCTATTTTTTCAACTTTGGCATCATTTTTACGATATTATCCGATATTGAGGATTTTTTTTAGTGCACTACTGTTATATTGTAGTAAATTTAATCTTGCGCCGAATGAGCCAAGACGATCATGATTTTCAAAAAGCTCTAATTCTACTACAAGGCTATCTAAAACAATTTTTTGGGAGTAACTTTAACCGATACATCATAGGGGAATTAACAAGAATGATAGAATATAAGGTAGTGCCTTCCGAATCCTTTTGCGACGTCAACGCTTACGAATATTCAAAGAAAAGGAAGGGAAATTACTTATTTGTGAAGAAGAAGAGTCAAAAGTCTTCTACTTTGCCACCGGGATATGATGGAATGCCCGCCGAAGGTCGATGGTGAAGATTGTGATTTTACCGGCTAAAATCGATAAATAGTCATGGAGGAATCTATTGGGTACCAGTCGGTAAGCCTACGATAGTCTCCGCATGGTCTCCAACCCCCGTTTTTCCTTTTTTGTCATGTGCAGAGGGCTGGCCCCAGTGCTGTTTGAGGGTCTGGCCTGTCCCAACTCGACCATGTGTTCAAATTCTTTGTTGGCCACTTGGAGGCGCTCAGGGCTTAAGGAACGGACGCGTTGCACGTACAGTGACCTCATGGTTGGAATATTGGGTTGGGGAATAAGTTCGTAGCGTTTCTACCGAAGACTTTTATTTGAACAAAAAACCATAATTATATCAAATATCATCTCTCTACCAATTTGTTGATGCTGTTTCGCAAAAAATTGCCCGGTCTGGTGTCAAAGAAATTGTTGAGCCAGTTTTTAAACACCTCTTTGTTATCGACTCTAAGGCCCTTCCTATGCTTTGACAGGGAACGGAAAAGATGGTAATCGGTCAGTGCAAGGTCCGGAGAATACGGCAGATGCCATACGAAGCTCCCATAGGAGCTCTGGGGCTGCGGCTTTGACGACTTGTGCAGCATGGGGCCTGGCGTTGTCGTGAAGAAGAAAGTATATGGTTTGGCCATGTCGATCAGGTCTTTTCAGTCAAATAGCCTCATTCACGCGGTGTAGCTGGGCAATGGGCAATGTAGAGCTCCTTGTTGACCGTGCCATTTTTTTCGTGCATTTCCCAGTGCACCCAGCCCTCTCAGTCCCACCGAAGACATACCATAACCCTCTTTGGCTGAAGACTCGACTTGACTCTCGGCATTAGCGTATCTCCACTCCTTTCCTTGCTTTAGATTGATGTATAGGCACTATTTCTCATCTCCCGTGACGGATTAATGACCGCGTGTTGCTCGATGGCGGGCGAGATGCTGAGAAGGGATTTGAAAGCGACTTTCTTTGTTTTTTTTTTCGTTGAGCTCGTGAGACACCCAGGCTCCTAATTTTTCGGTAAATCCCATCGAATGAATGTGATTGAGAATCTTTTTAAGATCGCAATTCAATTTTTCCACAAAGTCACGGCTGGTTCAAAAGTTATTTGAGACGTTCTTCATCGAATTCAGAAGGCCTTCCGCTGCAGGACGTGCCATCGACCTCAATGTCGCCATTTTTGAATTTTGCAAACCAAACGTCGCAAATGTCCCGGGATGCGTCGGCAGCTTTTTGACCTCGATGAAAAGCAAATAAGAGCAGGTGTCGAATATGTTGATTTTTGCCTCTTGGGTATTTCATTTCTAGGCCTCAAAACCAATAAAAATTAAATAACTCAAAAATACAAATCACACAGTTTTTTAGAGCAGAAAGAGTTCTATCAAATGAATACTTACTCTTTGCCAAACAGCAAACAAATCGTTGTAAAATAAAAGAAAACATAAAAACGCTATGAACTTATTCCCTGACCCAATAAAATGTTTGAAGGAATGCTTGGAAGCCAAGAGATTTACCCAGCAATTCCGGAGAAGCCTCGAGGATAGCTGTGTATTTGCCAGTTTGAGTGAGTCCTGTGATGGCTGTGGCCGCAGCAATGGCGTACGATTCTATGCTATGCGCGGCTGACTTAGGATATTTTATGTGACCGCTCTTGAGACCCACTACTAGCCCAAATGCATGGATTAAAACTGCACTTTTAATTGGATAAGGCACGTTAGCAATGCGAAAAATCCAACGAATCGCTAGCTGTAGGCCGATCGTGGGAATAAGCACTTTTTCACCGTACGTTACCATTTCGCTACCGTGTGCAGCTTGAACTCGAAACTGTGTTGGTGCTGCTTTGTCTTTGCGCAAGGATGCGGTAACAGAAGTATCCACACCGGTATCGACGAGAAATTTCGTACCTGCTGTACGGTCGTATACAAATAATCGGAGAGATATTGTCTTGTTACCACTATCCGACGTGTCTACTGGGAGCGATTAGTGTTCCCCTACAAAGCATAATGTTGCGTGCACTTGTTGGCCCGTTCGCCAAATCTACGATGATAATACCAAATGGATGGTGGGGTATTGCCGTTAGTGCTCCGAGACACGTTCGTCGACTTGTTGGGGTGCTTACGACTGTTTTCGCAACGTTGAGTGGTTAAGCTGCTGTGCAGTAAACTTCTCGATCTGCTTTGCTAGCTCGTCGAGTTGTTTCTATACACCACTGCTAGTGACAGACTTGCGGGCAATTTTATTTACGTAGTGGTATGCCATACGTACGCTGAATTGCCATAAATCTGTATGCTATTTGTGTAAGTTTAGCGTTGTTCTGTTCCCCAGTGGCAATGAGTTCCAACTGACTTCGCCATGGAAGCCAGATAGAGCGGACGAATGGCGAATGCAGGTGGTTTGCTCCCAGCCGATTGGTTTCTGCCAAGAGTTCAGATAGGCGTCGTTCCCGCAACTGCATACCAGACAGCAGCATTTCGAAGCGATCATTCCCATGGCAGCCGGCTCTACGCTACCGGAATGACTCGGATTTTTGTCGACCAAGGGTTGCCGCCCAGTAAACCAGCCCTGCCTAGTGAGCAGTATATCACCCCACCTCTTACGTCACAGGAACAACTCCTCGCAGCAATCTTGCTCCAAATACTTCTCCTCAGGGCTGGTGTGGAATCCAACCCTGGGCCAGAAGTATTCTATTCCTGCATATGCCATAAACGGCTCCACCCGAACTCCACCTCGGTTAGACCTGTTAAGACCTGTTCAGGCCTTAAGTCTCATAGGGAGTGGTCCACACGGTATATGTACACGTATTGCTCCCGCCAGCAGGAGCGGTTACTCATCGATGCTGGCATCGACCGCAGGGACAGCACCTTAGAATGTCAAGGTATAGCTGTCCGGTCAGGCGATTGCGAGCTCGAAATCTATAATATAAACATACCTCCTGTCACCTGCTGCCCGGAAGGATATCACCCTAATATAGGTGCGTTCATCAAAGATGAAAACCGATTGGTTGTAGGTGACTTCAATGCGCATCACGATCTTTGGCGTTGAAGCCTGCTAAACGCTCGTAGGGGACAACTATTGGCAGAGCAGATAGACGATTCGACATTTAGCACTGTGAACAACGATGCCCCCACCAGGGTAGTGGGCAATCGCAGCAGCTCGCTTGACATGACAATAGCTAGTGCTGGTCTGATAAAAAGCATAACCTGGCGACCTATGCTATCGCTGGCGTCAGACCACTTGCCCATTATCGTCTCGATTGAGAGACCTGCAGACTTTGTTTCCGCGAACCACCGATCCTATACTAACTTTAACAAAGCTAATTGGGCTAGCTTCGCGGAATTCACCGAAGACAGCCGAAGCAGCCAGTTTAGCAAACGAGCGTGACCACCTACGCCAGGTCGATCCCGGGGATCCCCGCATAAGGGATCTCAATTTGGAGATCCGGTAACTGGTAGATCAACTCAAGCGGACTAAATGGGTTGAGCACTTGAAGACCTGTAACCTCACCTCTGGGGTGAGTAAGCTCTGGTCCACCGTAAGGTCCCTGTCGAACCCGACGAAGCCCAACGACAAGGTGGCCATCACCTTTAACGGTTGCACTTCGTCGGACCCGAAGAGATGCGCGAGCTATTTTTAGCCGACTTTTCACACTGCATCCTCCGGCCGACAGAACCAAGCGTCGTGCCACCAGACGGCTGCACAAAGTGACGAACGATAGTGCGCCACTAACTTTCTCCGGTGATGAGGTTCAGGGGGCCATCAACAAATCAAAAACATCAAAAGCCATTGGCCCTGACGAACTAAAGGCGCTGATGCTGAAGCACCTGGGACCATTGGGAGTAGGATTTCTCACAAGGGTCTTCAATCTGTCTTTGTCCACTCTCATCATCCCTGATAAGTGGAAATTAGGGAGAGTGGTCCCACTACTGAAGCCATGGAAACCCGCCAACCAAGGGAGTCTTATCGTCCGATAACTCTCCTTTCCCCAGTAATGAAGACACTTGAAGCCCTCCTACTCCCACTTGAAGTCCTCCTACTCCCACTCGACATTTAAGGCAATACGGTACACTAGACAGGGGTGGCAGCCCTTGGTCGCGAAAAACCCGAGTAATTTCGGTAAGGTAGAACCGGCTGCCATGGGAAACTAGCCCAATCTTTCGTCACAGGAGCAATCCATTGCAGCACGTTTGCTCCAAATACTTCTCTTCAGGGCTGGCGTCAAACCCAACCCTGGACCAGAAGTATTTTACTGCTGCATCTGCCACAAACAGCTCCACCCGAACTCCACCTCGGTTAGGTGTAATAAGTGCAACGGGTGGTGCCATCTTAAGACCTGCTCAGGCCTTAAGACTCATAGGGAGTGGTTGTTGTTGTTGTTAACAGCATAGGGAGTGGTCCACAAGGTATGGTGGCACGTGTTGCTCCCGCCCTCAGGCGGCCCCTGCCTCAACGGCGATACCGCCCTCAGTGCCGGCACGTCAAACTGCGGCCACCAACAATACCTCAACGGTTAGGAACCCCCACGCGCAACACAACTCCCTTACTCGTCCACAACCCTCCTGCTCCTATCCCAGTGCGGGAACAAACCAGCTGCTCTTGGTCCCCCGCACAGTCTGCTTCGTGTGTCAGACCGTAGTTCTTCGGAACTTGACAACAGTCCAATGCAATTCTTGCAGTGGCTGGTGCCACTTTCGGAGGTGCTCCGGCCTGCACACCACCTGTGAGTGGACACGCGACTTCGTTGCTCCCGCGGCGGCCCGTCAACGTCAGACCACAACAACTTTTGCGGAACGCACAGCAGGACCAACGCAGACAACACCACGCGTCCCTTACGACCACACCCCCGAGGAGCTTTAGACTCTTACAATTGAACTGCAACAGGCTTACGAATAAGATTGACGAGATAGTCGACTTCATGACCCCACATGGTATCATGATAGCTGCGGTCCAAGAGACAAAACCTGATCACCAGGGATGGCTACAACGTGCACAGAAAGTATCGCGAGCGAGACAACGCTGGTGGCCCAGCGGTCATAATCCACCAGACGGTGCAGCATCGTCTCATCGATGAAGGCATCGACCGCAGGGACAGCACCTTAGAATGTCAAGGTCTAGCTGTCCGATCAGGCGATTCCGAGCTCGAAATATATAATATAAACATACCTCCTGTCACCTGCTGCCCAGAAGGATATCACCCTAATATCACCCTATATATATAATGGTTGTAGGTGACTTCAATGCGCATCACGATCTTTGGCGTTGAAGCCTGCTAAACACTCGTAAGGGACAACTATTGGCAGAGCAGATAGACGATTCGACATTCAGCACTGTGAACAACGATGCCCCCACCAGGGTAGTGGGCAATCGCAGCAGCTCGCTTGACATAACAATAGCTAGCCCTGGTCTGATAAAAAGCATAACCTGGCGGCCTATGCTATCGCTGGCATCAGACCACTTGCCCATTATCGTCTCGATCGAGAAACCTGCCGACTTTGTTTCCGTGGATCACCGGTCATACATCAACTTCAACAAAGCTGATTGGACCAGATCGGCGGAATTTACTTAGGACATCTTTGCCGATCAACCCATTCCCACCGATGTGCCCGCAGGCGAACGCGCCTTTCGCAAGGTGATCACAGCCGCCGCGGATCGCTTCATACTCGCTGGACGGATCCGGGACATACGCCACAATGTCCCAGATGAAGCTGCTGTTCTGGCGGACGAGCGTGATCGCCTACGCCAGGCCGATCCCGGGGATCCTTGAATAAAGGATCTCAATTCGGAGATCCGGCAACTGGTAACCCGACATAAGCGAACTAAATGGGAACAGCAAATCCTGCAACTTCACCTCTGGTGTGAGCAAACTCTGGTCCACCGTAAGGTCCCTGTCGAACCCGACGAAGCACAACGACAAGGTGGATATCACCTTCAACGGTCGTACTTCGTCGAACCCGAAGAGATGCGCGAGCTGCTTTAGGTGGCAATTTATTCTGCATCCTCCGGCCGACAGATCTAAACGTTGTGCCACCAGGCGGCTGCACAAACTCACACACAACAGTGCACCGCTTGCTTTTCCAGCGACGAGGTTCAGGGGGCCATCAAAATCATGAAACCATCTAATTGGCCCAGACGGATTAAACACGCTGATGCTGAAAAAGCTGGGTCCACTGGCAGTAGAATTTCTCACCAAGGTCTTCAATCTGTCTATGGCCACTCTCATCATTCCTGATAAGTGGAAATTAGGGAGAGTGGTCCCACTACTGAAGCCACGGAAACCGCCAACCAAGGGGAGTCTTATCGTTCGATAACTCTCCTTTCCCCAGTAGTGAAGACTCTTGAAGCCCTCCTACTCCCACTCTTTACAGAACACCTGACCCCAGCCCCACACAAGCATGGTTTCCGAAGAGTGCACAGCACCACCACGGCACTCACCGTCAGTAACACCCAGGTAAACCGCGGACTCAACCAAAACCACCCCTGCGAGAGGACAACATCACGCATCCCTCACCCCCCGAATCACGACGACGCTCCCGCGAAGCTTCAAGCTTTTGCAACTGAACTGCAACGGACTAACGAGTAAGATTGACGAGATGGTCGACTTCATGAGTCGGTTCGGAATTAAGATAGCTGCGGTCCAGGAGACAAAACTGCACGCTAGCTCTCCCCTGATTACCAGGGACGGCTATAACGTGCACCGAAAGGACCGCGAGCGAGACAACGGTGGTGGCCTAGCGTTCATAGTACACCTCTCAGTACAGTATCGTCTTATTGATGAAGGCATCGACCGCTGGGACAGCACCTTAGAACGTCAAGGTATAGCTGTCCGGTCAGGCGATGCTGAGCTCGAAATATATAATATTTACATACCCCCTGTCACCTGCTGCCCGGCAGGATATCTCCCCGATATTGGTGCGCTCATCAGGGGAGAAAACCGATTGGTAGTAGGTGACTTCAACGCGCATCACGATCTTTGGCATTCAAGCCTGCCAAATGATCGTAGGGGACAGCTATTGGCAAAGCAGATAGACGATTCGACGTTCAGCACTGTAAACGACGACGCCCCCACTAGGGTAGTGGGTAATTGCAGCAGCTCGCCTGACATAACAATTGCTAGCGCAGGTCTGATAAATAGCATAACCTGGCGACCTATGCTATCGCTTGCATCAGACCACTTGCCCATTATCATCTCGATCGAGAGACCTGCCGACTTTGTTTCCGCGGATCACCGGTCATACATCAACTTTAACAAAGCTGATTGGACCAGATTCGCGGAATTTACCGAGGACATTTTCGCAGCCCTACCCACTCCCACCGATGTGCGCGCAGGCGAACGCGCACTCCGCAAGGCGATCACAGCCGCCGCGGCTCGCTTCATACTCGCTGGACGGATCCGGGAGTTACGTCCCAATTTCCCAGCCGAAGCAGCCGTTATGGCAAACGAGCGGACCGTCTACACCAGGCCGATCCCGGGGATCCTCGAATAAAGGATCTCAATTCGGAGATCCGGCAACTGGTCACCCAACATAAGCGGACCAAATGGGTAGAGCATCTGAAGTCCTGTAACTTCACCTCTGGTGTGAGCAAGCTCTGGTCCACCGTAAGATCCCTGTCGAACCCGACGAAGCACAACGACAAGGTGGATATCACCTTCAACGGTCGTACTTCGTCGGACCCGAAGAGATGCGCGAGCTATTTTAGCCGGCAATTTATACTGCATCCTCCGGTCGACAGATCCAAACGTTGTACAAACTGCCAGATCCAGACGGTTGCACAAACTGCCCTACAACAGTGCACCGCTTACTTTCACCAGCGACGAGGTTCAGGGGGCCATCAAACGAATGAAACCATCAAAAGCCATTGGCCCCGACGGACTAAACATGCTGATGCTGAAAAAACTGGGTCCATTGGGAGTAGAATACCTCACAAAGGTCTTCAATCTGTCCATGGCCACTCTCATTATTCCTGATAAGTGGAAATTATGGAGAGTGGTCCCACTACTGAAGCCTGGGAAACCCGCCAACCAAGGGGAGTCTTATCGTCCGATAACTCTCCTTTCCCCAGTAGTGAAGACACTTGAAGCCATTCTACTCCCACTCCTCACACAACACCTGACTCCAGCCCCACACCAGCATGGTTTCCGTAGAGTGCACAGCACCACCATGGCACTCACCGTCATAAACACCCAAGTAAACCGCGGACTTAACCAAAACCGCCCCTGCGAGAGGACTGTCCTAGTAGCGTTGGACTTACAAAAGGCTTTCGATACAGTCAGCCACGCCACGCTACTAGATGACATTTTACAGTCGACACTCTCGCCAGGGCTGAAGAGGTGGACCGCGAACTACCTGAGTGGTCGTCATTCGTCGGTGATATTTCGAGACCAAACCTCTAAACAGAGAAAAATAAAGCAAGGAGTACCGCAGGGTGGTGTCCTCTCACCCTTGCTTTTTAATTTCTATATTTCGAAACTCCCCCAGCCACCAGAGGGAGTCTCACTGGTCTCATACGCCGACGACTGCTCGATAATGGCGTCGGGCAATGACATTGATGGCCTATGCTCTAAGATAGGGACGGGCAGCAGCGTGGCACGCTCGCAGCAGAGCGTGCTAGCAAAGTGCTAGATGGGGGGGCGACAAACTTACATTAGAAGGGTAAGCAATAGGCGTGTACGTATATTAATCACTTCTGAGCAACGCATATGTGTTTGTAAAAAAGAGAGTGAAGCTTTGCCAACAGCAAAGTTACCAGATAAGGGGACTTCATTCCATGTTAAGGGATTTCGAAGTGTTCGTTCATATGAAATAATAAAATGCTTTTGGTTTTTTTTATTGGAAACGCTTCTTTGAATATTAACATCACCTTTGCAAATTTCTATTTTATTTACTTTTATAATTTTTGTAACCAAGAAGCATAGGCGATTTTATAATCAAGAAGTTTGAACATTCGCATGTCAAAGTTTCATAGTTTCAAACTACATATGTGGAGAAAAATTTGTACTGACAAATCGGTGTATATTTTTCTGAATGAAAAAATTGTCTTCGCTTACATATAAGTATGTATGTATATCGTATGTTTTTATATTAGAGCATTTTTTTTAAAGAATGCTGGTCACAACAGCGAACAGTAATCTCAACCAGCCATGTTTTATTTAAACAATGGATGTTATACATTTTATTTTGTTAAAAAGGACAAGTTATACATGTTTCCATTAAAAAAAATAGAGGATTTTTTCAAAAAACATTGAGGAAATTATCATAGCAGAGTGGGTATTCTTGGTGAGTATGCGCACAGAATGACAAAGTACACAAAAATGATTAGAGAAATTTGTTTGCATCCGCTCATGGATTTCGCACCATCGGTGGCAACGCACACCACTTTTCGTCATGATACACCCATACGTTCAGTACATTCATTAACACATTGAAATAAATCTTCACCTTTAGTCGTCCCTGTCACTAGAATAATGTCCAAAAGTTCTTCACATATATTTAGGTGGGCATCAACTCCTCGGATAAAAATCGCTAATTGGGCTATGTCGGATATATCTGTACTTTTGTCAATTGCCAATGAAATCGCTGTGAATGATTTTATACGCTCTTTTAACTGCGATTCTGTAATTTCCGCCATTTCATCTACTCGTCTTCTTATAGTTCTACGAGATAAGGGGACAAAATTCCTACTGCTTTTAATATACAAAACTTCACCAATTCGCCATCCGGAAATGCACGATTCTCACGAACAAGGTTTAACGCGATTTCATAGGTTGCGCTTTGCATCTACAACGTAATCTTCGCTTTCCTAAGAAATTAAAAAAAAAAATTTGAATAATTTGAATTTTTCCGACCTTCTGTAATTTGGCACATCGAATCGGGCTCTTCGTTTGGACTTAAGGATTTGTATATACTTTTCCTTTCTTTTCCTACATATTCATCATAATCACTCCTGTGCAGCTCATAATGTCTCTTTATGTTAAAAACCTCACACACCACACGTTTTTCACATACAAGGCATTGTGATTCTCCGTCTACATATTTGCATAAAAAAGTTACACTTCGGATTCAAATTTAACAATGTTCTTTTATTTGAGGTCATGCTGAACCAAATGTTTTATATTTAATATTTTATTTAACTTTGTTTATCTAAATTAAAAGTTAAAAAAGAATAATATATTACACATTAGAAATAAATTTAGGTTTTTGTCGGCAGTTGAACACTGTGCACTTTGTTTTGACGTTCGCCGTTTCAAATTTTTAAATAAAATTTTCAGCACTTTCACTGCATCCACACTATACAAATACACTTAATATTAGTGGTTTTTTATGCGACAATAATATGTAACTTACGGTCTCAAAAAATATCGTCGAAAAATGAAGAAATCACGAAAAAACTGATTTTATTTATGAAATGTCAAAACTTATGAGTAAGAGTTGCCGCAGTTGTTAAATGTGGGAATCAATTTTGGGTATTGTTGATTTTATTATTCATAATTTATATACATAGGTATATACTCTTAGTTGTTTATTTTTATTTGCAGTTGTGCATATCAGAGTGTATTGGATTTAGATGGGCGAAATTAGTTATCAATCACGTCCACTTCTTGTGAAAAATAAAAGAAAAAATGGTATCATTCAGTAGCTAAAAATTCTGAAACATTCGACAAACTTCGGTAGCTGAAGAGAGTTTGCAGTTTTATAAAGTAATTTTCTAAAAAAATTGATTTTCTGGATTTCTTAGCTCAATTTAAAAAAATATATCCGATCTCAAAAACCATTTAAGTAATCATAACATAAGTGTGAATAATTTACAGATTCGTCAGTATATGCAGTGATCAATATTATTGAAGATTTAACTGTCATTGCTTTCCAATATGTAAGATTTTAATTTAATCTCCAATTAAATATTTTCAGAGGTCTTAATTTTCTTTACATCTAGCAATTAAAAAACAGTATTACGCGAACTTTTGAAATGTTTAATTGCTTGTTTATTGTTGTGCATTATCTTAATTCAGTATTATAATAGAAAGTGTAATATGTATTCAATTTAGTTATTGAAGAAAAATGTACCAAAAAAACCTATTTTTTTAGAAATTTGTTGATATGAAGTTAAAAGTTGGCATCCCTGGTAAGAATTCAAGAATAATAGCTCTCTCATTCAGGGTACAAACACAGACACAACTCGCTCAATTTTTCTGTTTCTTCCCTGTGCTTTGTTATCCCCCTTCACCTAGCACTTTTACGCACGCAGAAGCACACGCTGCTGCACAGTGCAAATGTGCTGAGTTTGCCCATCACTACTCTAAGATAAACGACTACCTCGCCCGCCTTTCTCGCTTCTTCACTGCGAGAAACTTAAAACTTTCTCCCACTAAATCCACGGCGACCCTTTTTACAACCTGGACAAAGGAGGTCAAGCTGCCACTTCAGGTGCACGTCGACGACACACCAATACCGACGGTTAATAACCCCAGAATTCTGGGAGTCACCTTTGACAGCTTGCTCTCCTTCTCAGCGCACACAACCGCTATTGCAACGAAAGTACAGAATCGCAACAAGGTCCTCAAGTCGCTTGCCGGCAGCACTTGGGGCAAAGACAAAGAAATGTTGCTGTCGACTTTCAAAGCAATAGGCCGACCGGTTCTCAACTACGCCGCGCCTGTCTGGTCGCCTGGAACCAGTGATACGCAGTGGACGAAGCTACAGACCTGCCAGAATACTGCCATTAGGACCGCGACACGATGTCTCCTGATGTCCCCAATTCAACACCTACACGATGAGGCTAACATGCTCCCGGTTAAGGAGCACAACAAAATGCTCGGCAAGCAGTTTCTGCTAGGGTGTCACCGCAGGCCTCACCCATGCAGACACCTGCTCGAGCCCGAGCCACCTCCTAGGCACATCAGGAGACACTTCCTCAACTACGTGGACGAGATCCTGAACAAAACAGACAGACCATTCCAGGATCAGACAGTATACAGACAGACCATTAACGACATCCATCGGGAGACCCTTACCACCTTCCTAAGCTCCCGACCCCCGAATGCCGTTATCGGAGTCCAACCGCCACCCATCGCAGATGAAGAGCTCCAGCTTCCCCGAGAGTCCCGCCTAATCCTGGCGCAATTACGTTCTGGATACTGTAGCAGGTTAAACTCCTACCTATCCAGAATCGACCCCGACATACTAAACATATGTCCAGCATGTGAAGGCACCCCGCACGACACTAACCACCTTTTCACATGCACCCCTCTCCCTCTGGACCCAACCCGTCGAAACAGCCAGTTTCCTGGGCCTACCGTTAGATGAGCTAGACGAAGACGACCGGTAATTTACATAACACTGACAGGGCAAAGATACTGCTACAACAACAACAACACCCCCATAGGTCTTAGGATGGCCTCACCCGTTGCATCTAATCGAGTTAGAGTTGATTCTTTTTTGAGAATCGAATCCAGGGTTAGGCTCCAGTTCAATTTTTGAATAATCTTGCTACATAGTTTGTTCAGTGATAATGTTGTTATTGTAAGAATAAAAACATTCCCGAAACAGTAGATTCCGATAACGTAAAACCAACAGTCGTGAGAACGACGCTTACATAATAGAGTGGTGGCGTTCAGGGCTAATTTTCTGGGGCGACAGCCTTCAGACGGGAAAAACCCGCGTCATTCGGGTATGTAGAACCGACTGCCATGGGAATGACGTGACGACAAACGACGGTTGGGGTTCACAACGCTAACTAGGCCAGCGGCTGCTCATGGTCCGTAAACCCGGTTGCCGTGGGAATGATAGACATTTGATCTCGACATGTTATAATCGGGTGGAGACCAAAAAGGCGTGCCTTCCTCATGGCCATCTGGGTTTCATCGCTGTTGAAAGTAAACGATGCACTGTTTTTAACAGATAAGACGCTAACTGGAGGATACAAAATGTAATGAATTTTGTTTTTCTCGGCTGTGTGTAAAAGTTAAATGAAAATATATGTAAGTATATTAATAAATCGATAAATAACCTCTTTTGATTCGGTTAAAATGCGTTCACATATACAACAATTAGCAATACATCCACAAAATTAATCGACCGGTTCACATATGGCAGATTGCCTGCAAAATTGACAATCAGCTGTTTTGAAAGGTTTTTCTTCATAGAAATTGCTTTGGTTGAATATTTTGGAGTTTTTGCGCGATTGGCTGCTGGTAATACGTCTACTGAGGATCAAAAAATGATGGCAGCAATGTACACACATGCGAAATTCCATATAACATTTTATAATAAATAATAAAGGCCAAAGCGTCAATGGTCACACGCTTTTTTCTATAATATAACTGCATAATTAATAATATCTAACAAAAGTTTTATTAGAATTATGCCTACAAACCTCTTTTCATAGCCAGCATCCATTTAATTTAGTTTTTACTGTGGGAGAGAAGTTTTGTATGGGAAATTGGGAAAATTACGGACTGGGAGTTAAGCACGAAAAAGTAGATTATCTACTTATGTATATGTGAACGTATTATTAAATTATATTGATTAATATCGGTATTAGATGAAAATTTGCAAATTAACCAAAAAGGTGTTTTCACGCTCGAAAGCAGGCCCAAGTGTATCTTGTGTACCCTACACCGGCAAACCACATAGAGCAGCCAACTGATACTTACGATATATACTCATTGATAATGGATATGAATCTACATTATTTAAAGGAAAACAATAGAAATTTAACCTACCTTGTGACAAAAATTGGTCAATTATTTGAATAATTTTCTTCAATATTTTAATCACACACTACAAATACAACACGTTTTCGCTCCGACGACTATGTTGGTTTAACCCGTGTAGAAGCATTTGTTAGAACGAGATGACTGTCTCGGGTATTTGTTTGTTTTTATTTTTATATACTATTCAATAACGCAGCCGAAATAATCCTTTTGGAAAATTTGTCTGTAATTTTTTTATGTTGTCTTCTTGGCCACTTTGCAGTATACTTTAAACAAGTAAAAAGCAACCTTTAGTATTAGAATTCTCACTACTACAAGTAATACTCGCGCCAACCAATGATTGAACCAGAATCGCATAAAAAACCTAACTGAAATTACCAGCAAACACCGACGTCAACTGCGACAGCGGCGTCACGAAAAACGGAGACGGCCTTTGCAAGAATGACGGCGGCGGTAGAATTCGAAGTTAGTGCACTTTTTCACAACACATTATACCTTTAATTATGCATAATTTCGTTGGCATTGCATTTGAGCCGCTCGAAAAGTGTAACTTATTGTAGATGTTGTGATGTTTGCAAGTGTTTTTCGCATGCAAACATCTAAAATTTCACCACAAAGTCTTTATTTTCGCGGAGCAATGAGACGAGACGACGTCGATAGGAAAGTTTGGCCAGAGCTGCCAGTATTTAACAAACGATTGCGAATTGTACATTTTTTTTAATATCGATTTTAAGTTTTGATGAGAATCGATTAGATTCTATTAGTTCTCGGTAAATTGTCAATTCCGCTACCAGAACGTCATTTATATGTGGCCACTTAACAGCTGTGTTCCAATAAGTAAATAGTCGGCATTTGGATAAAAATTTTCCACGCAAATACTATAATAATTTGGGTTCGATTTGTGGCCCCTTCTGTTCCTCTTGTATTTCGTTATTAGTTTGGCAGCACAACCTTTTGTAATTGATATCACTGAAAGGTAAAAGTATACATAAACATGAAGATATATGAGGTACGAATGAAGTTTTTTTTGCAGACTATTACTAACAGCTATTTTCAATTCAAATTCCTGAAAATGTGTATCACTTACAGTTCTTTCATCTTCTATTAATGTTATCTTCAATGCTGTCACGTTCAAAATATCAAATGGATTACCACATATAATTTTATGTTATTGGTACCAAAAGAGTTTTCTACCAGTGCTGCCAATACCAATAAAAATTATGAGGATCGTTCCTGATCGCGACATTGAGCTGAATAACCCAAGAAAACACGCTAAATAAACCTTCTACAGGCTTTCGCAAAATGAAGTCAGGAATTACAACATTAACAACATTAAATGAAAATCCAAGGAAATTTGTTTCATAATATTTAATCTTAAGATATTGATTTCGCAAAATTGTATTTATTATTAATTTATTTTTCTTTTGCTTCTGATTTAAGTGTTGCAGGTTTTTCTTACATCGATGACCACTCATGTTCTAAGTGGATTTTTATCAAACTTGAAAACTTCACACAAATTCAAAGTTTGCATAAAATGTTTCACTGATTCGTAAAAATTAATTCACAAACCAGTTCTGCTGAAAAAAAAATTTTGTTCTTGGTAATAAAGCAAATGTAGGTATATCTGTGTGCGGCCGCCGTAGCTGAACGGGCCCATTCGGAATTCAGAGAGAACGTAGGTGCGAACCTTGGTGAAACACCCAAATTCAGAAAAAGCATTTTCTAATAGCGACCGCCCCATGGCAGGCAACGGCAAAACTCTGAGTGTATTTCTGCCATAAAAAAGCTCCTAATAAAAAAAATATCTGCCGTTCGAAATCTGCTTCAAACAGTAGGATCCTTAATTTGTGGAACAACATCAAGACGCACGCCAAAAATAGAAGGAGGAGTTTGGCCAGACACCCAAAAGGGGTGTACGCGCCAATTATATATAGGTATATACATTTAATATTTTTTACTGCTTGGAATCGAAATGTAATTGATCAAGCTACATTTACACAAACGCGAAAAATGACGAAACTTTTATCATATTCATGAAAGATATGTTCAATTTCGATTGTGCATCAGACGTTAATAAGTCAACAACACTAAGAGGCACCATCATCGATTTGCCTTTTTCAAGACACAAGACACAAAACGCACCACTTTAGCAAAACAGATTAACTTACAAATTTCATTACTGTCGCTGTCAAAAACTATGTCGACAAATTTTGTGTCAACACATGTCGATTTAATAACAATGTTGCATTAGCCGGCATTTGTTTTATATAGTTTTTACTTTGACGGTTCTCCTTACATTCGTAAAAATAATAATCGATAACACAGGGTTGTATGTAAAATGGTATGGTGATAATCTAGGATTATTTTATAATCTCATATCTCGGAAGAAAAATTTTGTATGGGTAATCTCGCTTTTTAATTACGGATTATGAGTTAAGCACGAAAAATTTATGTGAACGTATTATTAATCAATTTATGGAGCAGATAACGCAAATCTGGTTTTATTCGTAATTATTGGTATAGGTATTATTATGTAAATGGTAATTATTATATATGACTATTTAAAATGAATGTATTTGTTGGTGTCTCCAGGAACGTAAGATTTTTTTTTAATTCTTTGAAATAAACCTAATTTGTATATGTATCGCTTATTTTCTTGAAAATCGATAATCGAAGCAAATAAATCAACCCTGTTGACTAGGAATGTAAAGGAAAAGAAAATAAAAAAGTGATGTGATAAAACGAAATTTTCATTAGCACTATCAAGAAAATTTACAAAGGAGGAACTTTAAAAAATGTAAAGAAGAGAAAAATATTTTTAAAATGGAAGATCTAATACAATTTTTTGGTTGCAGATAAAGAAACTAGCGTGGGAGAATTTTTAAGTTTGTTCGAAAACCTCGATACAGGGTTTTTAACACCCATATTAACTACAATTTCCAAGGAGAGTACTCGTCACGCAGGGTGTGCTGTGCAGTTAATTTAGCAAGTAATCGTGCACGTCGGCCGTATATCAATAATTGTGTTTGAATTACTTAATAAAACAAAGCTGTCTAGTATTAACATAAATGGACGGCAATAAAGACGAAGCGCACCGCTGTATTGACATAGCTGTGCAATCATTTTCGGAAGGTAAAATCGAGAAAGCCGAGAAGTTTTTACTAAAAGCCGAAAAATTGTTTCCCACACAACGCGCTAAAGGTGAGAGAGTAACAGTTGAAAATCATGCAATCGTCGAACTCTATTATATTATATTATCTGAAAAATAATACATCAATTCCATATAAATTTTTATTATTTAACTATGAATAGAGTTACTGGCTAAAGTGAAGTCTGGCACAACCACTGGTGCAGGGAAAACCAGCAATAGTGCTAGTCTCAATCACTCAGCGTCTGGGGAAAATGCAGATAATGATGGGCCACGTAAGCGTAAAAACTCTGACTCGCGTCATGCGGAACCTGAGTATTCAAAGGATCAACTAGATGCAGTGCGTAAAGTTAAAAGGTACCTATTTTGATTTGTTGTTCTGGTTGACTCAAAACGACCGTTTTTCTTTTTTTTAGTTGCCGCAATTACTACGAGATTTTAAGTGTTTCTAAAGAAGCCACAGATTCTGAAATTAAAAAATCCTATAAAAAACTGGCATTGCTTTTGCATCCTGACAAAAATAAAGCACCCGGGGCTTCAGATGCGTTCAAAGCTGTTGGAAATGCTGCGGCGGTACTCACGGACGCTGAAAAACGTAAACAATATGATCTATATGGTATAAATGAGACGCACTCCAGTGGTCACGGTGTGCGCCGAGACACTTATGAATATGCATATGCACGCGGTTTTCAGGCCGAAGTTAGTCCTGAAGATCTTTTCAATATGTTCTTTGGTGGCGGTTTTGCTCAACAGAATGTGTACATGCGTCAACAACGACGTCGGCAACAACATCGAGATGATGGCGAAGTAAGTGTGAATTTTGAGTTCGAACAAGTTAACTTTATTTATGTGTTTATCGCTATATTATCAGCATCAATCGAATTCCTCGGCGTTGATCAATTTTTTGCCTATATTGCTATTGATTGGCCTATCGATGATATCCTCGTTCTTCATATCAGATCCAATTTACAGTTTAACGCCATCACAGTGAGTGCATCTGTTTATATTTAAAAAAGAAGGAAATGGTAAATACTTTAATTTTAATGCTCTTTTCAAAGTAAATATGCTGTAAAGCGCGAAACTAATCGTTTGAAAGTACCGTACTACGTAAAGAATAATTTCCATGCCGAGTATCAAGGTTCAGTTGGGCGTTTGGAAGAATCCGTGGAGGAGGACTTCATAGATCACCTTAAGTATTCTTGCAGTCGTGAGCGCAACTACCGTAAGTAACTTAATTTTGATCTTCATGAAATATGTTAATACTTTTTTTCTAGGCGATTCTATGTTGGCAAAAGCTCGCTCCTTTGGCGATCGCGAACTTTTCCGAAAGGCGCAAAATATAAATATGCCTTCGTGCGACAACTTACAAAATTATTTAAATACGTAGTTGGTTTTAAGCACGTAAATTTATTTGTTGTCTTCGTTATTGTTTCTATTTCTATTTACATCATAATTTTAAACGCTTTGTAGAAAAACACAAAAACAATTGAAATACGTGCGTTGCTGCATAATCAGGGTTAGTGACAAGTATACCAATCCACGAGTATAACGATATACAGGCAGGCAACTTCTGAGTAATTCTGATTGAAATTTTCTAGCAATTGCATTGAGACCCGCTCGGTGAATTGCAGGTCCTGCCCGAATACAACAACATGCAAACATTTTAAAAATGCGCGTACAAGTTAACGTCACGGTATTTTTTGGATTCTTATAAATATTTAGCACGTACGTATTTTAATAAATTTGAATCAACATATACTACATACATATATAGTATAACAAAAGTATAAAGTCGCTACTATGATATATTTAACTTGGCAGGTCAGATTGTGTTGGCAATAAATGCAATAGTAAAATATAATTTGTCGGTTTTATTGTTTACCAAGAATTGTTAGACATGATTTTAAAGAGAAGTATAAAATAATTTTGTCCTCTGAGATTCGGTTCTTCGTTACCGGAACGACCTATGGGTCGTTGGGTCCCGAGAGTTCCAGGGCACTTGGCATTGCTTCAAGCCCTTTCTGCAGAAGCTGTCTGGAGGACGAGTTGGAATCATCTCAGCTGCCCTGCTCTCGCCGGCCTGAGGTTTATACATCTGATCACTCACTTTTTCGCTACACCAGCGGATATGGCGGGTTTAAATATCACACGCCTGCTGAAATTAATCAGCAGCTTGAAGCGGTTAACACAAACGTAAATCGCCACTCGTTGGTCCTTATCCTCTGATCCAAATCCTGGATTTTTCCTCTGTATGGTATCACAACCGACAAATTTTAAAATTTTGTTCAAGTGGGCCCTTCAAAAGGGCAGTCTTTTAATCTTATCTAGGAATTACTGGGAACGAAATGGAAGATGAATTGGCCAGAAAAGGGGCAGCTTCTATATTTGTAAGCCCATAGCAGTGTCGTGGCCTAGAAAAGGGTAACTTCTATCTCTTTCAGGTAGTAGAGGAAGTCAAAGAACCGATTTAAAGGTTGCATGGAACTGGAACAACCCAGATTTCAATCCGGTCAAGGATTACAACTTCAGCGATTTTGCTAAAAAAGTACGGACATTGTTTTATGCTATTAGTATTCAGTTGAGAAACTGGTGACGACCATAATAGTTCGTTAATAATTGTAAACATACCCTTGTATGTAATTTGCATCAGAATAAACTGGGAACAACATTAAGGAATTTTTTAATTTGGCGTATTCAATTTAATTTATTTTTACAAAACATGGATTAAAGCTACCGAAAATTCCAATTTTATAAAGCGACTCATGTAGCGATTACCATAGATTTAATTGGCAATAATTGCTTCCAGCGCGGCAACTACATCGCCGCTTTGTTCCCGAAGCACTTTCTCTGCCTGAGTGCGCGTAATTAACATTTCATTCATCTAAAAAGAAAAAAATTAAATACTTTATAAATACAACACGTTTACTTACAATCAGTTCAATATCCTCTTTTTTAACATTCACCTTCTGCAGCTCTATCTCTTTAGCTACCTTGCGTTCATCTTCTTTGCTGCGCTTGTTGCCAATTTGCTCCACCGCCTATTTAAAAGATTTGAATATAATTTACATCTGGAAAAAAACACGTATTTACTTATGTTCACTTACGCTGGATATGTGCGCTGCAGAGATTTCTTTTTCCTCCGCATAATCCGTCACACGTTCCAGGTCGGCTGCACCGCCATCGTGTCGTGTTAGTTTTTTTTGCTTTTTATCTTGAACATCCTCTTCGGTGCCATTAATTTCATTTTCTGACATTTTCGTTATTAATTTTATTGAGTTAATATAAATATATAATCTTACAATAAAATGTGCGAATGGTTCGAGGAGATCACAGCTGGAAAGGGAAAGGTAAAACAGTGATGAGCATTAACATTATAATTTGTACCTAATTGAAAAAAGGTACCTAATTTCCGGCAAACATACCTCAAAACCAAGGTGAATAGAGTTCTTGGTGGCGCTATTAAAAGAACAGTTACTTTATTTTTGCGATTTTGACAAGTCTGACGTCATCTCAGTTTACAAAACAAACGAATAAAACAAACAAAAGTAGGAAAAATTACATGTTTCAGGGAATGGCTTGGTAATATTGTGATTTGTGAGATTTAAACTAATCAAACTAATGAAAACAAAGTGCCGTGTGTTAAATTGTGAAAGCACAAATCAATATAAATCCTCCAAATTCAGTTTTTTTGCGTTTCAATGCGGAAGACGTCGGGGCAAGAAAGTATGTGCTTGGTTGTTTCCATTGCTTTCGCCTATGATACAACGGTACGGTTAGTGTTAAAAAAATTCGTAGCAGTATGTATCAGCAAGTACCGGGAATGTTTAATTTAAACGAACCGCGCACGTGGGAAAAGGTCCATATTTTTTCTTATGTTGGTAGGACAGTTTGACCCACATCTGTCACTTTTTAGCGCCATCAGATCATGAGTGTCTGCCTGGCCGGTTGGAAATGTGGGCAAACAATTCTTGGATTTTGTATTCACCTGATATGGCCCCGTGCGACTTCTTTTTGCTTCCCAAGTTGAGATTTGCTTCATGGAAGGAGATTTCAGTCGATAGAGGAGATCAAAGAGAACGCGATGGGGGGCTTGGTTAAACGTTGGCTCATGTGTGTTGCTTCAGACGGGTCGATAAAATAAACTGAGACGGACGATAAAATAAACTTGCCTGAATTTTAACTCTGTTTTGTTTTATTTTTTTTTTTTCTGGCCATAGGGTCGATCAATATAGACGGAGCGGACCCAATTATTGCTTTGTAATTCTTTCTCGTCTTCCAATACATGTAACAGTAACACTATTTAGTAACCCGCATCTTGTGGCGGGTTCTATCTCGCATTGATACATTGAACTCTGTGAAAGCAATTGTAGAACGATTTAGTCTGCAATATGCACCCACCACCAACCCGACTATTTACTTGGGTTAGAGGGGGAACTTACAGCCCAACTAAAAAGGATAAAGCGCACGTTGCCCATATATACAACTTCTGTTAACTGTGTCTTAATATCAGCCAAATTTCAGTTTTGGCCCGTTTGCTCATGTTGATACTTTGCTATTTATTTATTTAGTTTTTACGGTCTTAAAACCAAATTTACACATTTATATACTTATATGCTAAGTAGTACAGTAAAAATATTCCTACACATACATGGGGACAATAAAACAAATTATAGTTTACAGTTATCAAGTTTTTACAGCATAATTTTTAGTTGAACATAGTTAATGTAATACATATTCCCACTGCTTGGAAAGGGAGGGTCTAGTTTCTATCTATAGGGAATTACGTTGCTTCATCAAATAATGACACTATATTTTTGTAGTTTTAAATATTTAATTTTTATTTAGTTCTCTACTGTAGGATACCACGTTGCTTCGTATACGCTATAAAACGGAATGAAAGAAAAATAACCGAATATCTTCAAATTCAATAGATAGGTTTCATATATAAAAAGATCAGAACAAAAGATGAAGTATTATAGTTTCTTCTCTTTTTAATCATTGTATTTTTGCTTCAGTTCGTTAACCCCACAGTGTTGCTTATTAATGTAGTTTAAGGGGGTATTCTAGTCTAGAAATTTGAAAAAATCGAAAATTTTTTTTTCAAAATTCGATAGTTTAGGTATTCAAAAATATCTCCCTAAAAGGATTTTGCAAAATTCGAATTATTTTCGAAATTACAACTATTTTAGTGACGCGACAGCTAGACTGGTTTGAGCGGACGGCGAAATTCAAACGCGTGTTTCTCGAAACTACTTCGTTCGATACGGTCGGCACGATATCTCAAGTTCTAATCAACCGATTTGCTTGAAATTTGTCATGAATATTCCTTAAATATATCTCTATCGTATGAAGCTTGAAAAACTGGAAATTTCAATTTTTTAATATGTGTAAACAATTCGAGAAAGCTTAAAAATAAGAGAAAAATCGACCTCAATTTTTTGAGTAGCCGCCATTTTATGGAAACATTTTTTTCCCCGTTTTTTCTGGTTCATACGATAATGACATTCATATTAATTAAGAATTTGTATTTTTTTTTTAGATGACCACAAGGGTAGAAATCGTGACGACGGGGACACTGCCTTTTTTCCCCCCCCTTCCACTTCAAGGACGCATAACTCCATGAAAATTCATTTTTTTTTTTCAAATTTATTTTGTGTGCTCCTAATATATGAATAATAATAATGTTAACAGAATTTTTTATTTGAGTTGGTAGCTTGTTAAAACATTTTAATCCTTTATATAACATATTTTTCTTATCAACTACTGTTCTAAACAGTGATAGTCTAAAACTATTATATACATATATTACTTTCCATGAGTATATATGAACGGGTTTCGTTTATGTATCTAAGATTATCGCTCAGATAATATGGTAACTTTCCCTGCTTTAAATTAAAAACGAACTTCACAGCGTGATAAAATATTTCCTGTCTCCCCTCCAGCCAATTCGAGTCTCTGATCAGTTCTTGTACGGGTGTATCGCATAGCTCTGTTTTGCATTTTTTGGAGCTCTCAACTTGTGTGTCGCTAACCATGAAAAAAATTAAATATATAAAATGCAGCTCAACTATTGATCTATAAACCAATCTTGTAAACCTCTTCCCTATGTACTTACATGATCTTTCCACGAGCCCGATTTTTTTCGCAATCTTATTAACTATATATTCAACGTGCTCTTCAAATTTTAACTACTATCTAATTTCTAATATTAATTTATAGTATTATTCACCTTCTTTACTGGAAGTTTTCCATTCCATAGGTACTGTTCTTGTTTTACTACTACAGCGTAAAATTTACCCATATATTCCACTGAATCCTTAATTACAGCTTCTGATAACAAGTTGCTTCCACCCAATTTTCTCTTTGATTTCCTAACAATATGGACGATATCAACTGTGCTTATTTCTTCAAATTTAAACGTAGCCTGCTTTATCAATTCATAATCAACATTTTCTATGTTAATATTTAAGCCAATAATACTATCCACAAATAATTATTTCTATATATTATTTCTATATATTTTCCCGTTGATAAGCACATCTTTGATGTTTTCTTTGATATCTGTGTTATTAACAACATTTTTTAAATATTTCCACATTAAGCGACTATCATATCTATGTGTTTCAACCTTGTGTTCCATATACTGAACCATTTTACTAACCATTTTCTTTTATCTTTTCTTTATTTCGTTGCATTCTACCCAATCTCCTGTCATGATGGCTTTTTGATAAAACGTAAACTTTTTTTATTAGTTTTGACTAATTCTCTGTCATACCATTTATTCCTCATTTTAATGTAAATTTATTTTTTAGTAGTTAACTGTTTCATTATGGACATCAGACAACTGCTAATCTGTACTTACATAACATCAGTGGTAAAACTATGCAGTTCAGCAAAGTTGCACTGTCTCAGGACATTTAAAAGGTTTTCAGGGGCTGTATCCCTCCCAGGTAGTTAACTCTGATAATCTAGCAATTGGGCTTTGTTTTTTATATTACATTGCTTGTGGGAAAATCTTCTTTGACTATAATGTAAAAAATAATTTGTGTTCGATTTCAATTATCGCATTGAATGTCTCCTTATTGTTTTTCGACCTAAAAATTAGGAAGCTATTTTGAATTTGAATTTCATTTATTAGCTCAGCTTCTTTATATTCAGCATTCATATGCGTTACCAGTATTTTTGGTTAAAGCTGATTTAATTTTTTCTTTCTGTATTTAATACAATATTTAATTTTCAAGATGGCATCAAATAAATTGGACCGCTGTATTCGCGCATATAAAGGCGCGGCAAAATGAAAATTTAGTTGTCAAACAATGCAATGACAGCTAATAATAAGGCATTGATGCCAAGAAATTCGGTAAGACAGATAACAGAAATTAGCAGTCTTCATTTGACATTTATTTTTTAACAGAAGGGGTTGGTATGGGGATGTGCCCAAGGCGAATTTATTACAGGTGACAGCAAACACATATAAGTAAAACCCTACATGTATTTGTTGTTGCGTTTGGTGCAAGCATCATGTCAAAATCAGCAAGCAAATGTAAACATACGAATGTAAACATACCAATACATACAAACAAAGCATATCATTTTGACGTAAGCCATACCTACGGCGAAAAATTCAGCTGGGTGAATGCTGTCACCTCATTAAATCCACCTGGTATGTGCCCCATTGTATTTTATACCGAATTATTTCGCCCTGTACCGTACCGCGTCTGTTTGCGCAGGCCTTTGAATGTTGAAAACATCGATATTTTTACCGATGTATCGCTACCACAACTAATTGTACTTGGAAGAATCGTTTCATAACTATTTATAGGCGCTCGTGTTCTGCAAAAGACATAGGAAAAGTGTTAAAATAATTCTTTAATTGTGTTCAATTTGTGGAAAACCTGATAAATAAAATGTTAGTACTATTATGTATTAAAAATGTAATTAAAAGTTTGCGTAATATTGCGAGATATTTTCTCTAAGTTTTGGTTAATAATCCGTCGTTTAAAGATGGCTGACATTGCTCGACGATTGTGGCGGCAACCGAAAATTGTAATATTTTATGTTATAATAGGCATTTAAATAGCGAAATTTTCAAAATCATTTTGTTTGAAGGGGGGAAAAAGGAGATAACGTGAAGAAATAGATTTGTCTAAATAAATAAAGCTGCAAACTTTGTTGTGTTGGCTCTGGCGTCATGGTGTGTGTATGCCAATTGCGTTTCCGACGCTCCCGGCGAGTAGCATCGATTAGTTGTCTGCACGTTAGACGCCACACAAAAGTAATCGGTGTATAATTAAATATGGGTATTCGCACCAACTTCACTACCTTGGCAATTTGTTAAAGGGCATTTTGTCAATGGCTTCTTCGCGTCCGTTGTAGCAATGCATTTGACTAGCGTGAGGTGTAAAACGTACCATAATGAAAGAATTGCCGAATACAAACAATAAAAAGCAGATGTTCTTGTCGTCAAAGCAAATATCATATTTCGTTGTGTATAAACAGGTTTTTGTTGGTTGTGAAATATATTATGAAATGTGCTTATAGAAGCGAAAGAGGATTTTAGTAGAATTTTTGGCTTCGAGATCAAGAAACACATTTCTGTGCTTTCCGGCATGGCGTACTGCACGTATGCGACGCCTTCCACTAAAATACTCAATATATTTTGCTGGCGGTCAAAACATTGCCGCAACGGTCCGAACTGACCTATGTGTTTCGGGGCACTTCGGATTATCTTTGCGAATTACATTTTGGTGTCTGCGTCGTTTACATGAGCAACGCATTGTTTGCAATTTTTGAAGTTTACAGTCCACGGCCAACAACGGCATTGAAAAGTGCTAAACCAAATCAAGTTGGTTGGACAGGAGCAACTTATTGAACAGCTTCGCTCGTCTCCCTATTACCTTAAATTAAGAGTTGCTCGGACAAAAGTTGGCCTGTGTGAAAGCGGGCGGCTTTAGTATAATGCTGCATGGGCAATTTTAGGCAAAGTATATTATTTATTTAATGGAGCTTGATGCAATTGTTAGAGAGAGGTTCATGAACAACCCTTAAAAAAAATAATAGTTTTCCAATTATTTGCTTTCAAAGTGCTTTCGGGAACTGCACTATAGTTTGGCACATTATAATATACAGTGAGTCAAAAAAGAATTGGCACACTCGAAAAATCAAAGTGTTTTAACTTTTCTTCTAATGAAAGTAAAAAAAATAGAAAACGGTATTTTCTAAATGAATTTATTTATTACGTATCTGACGAAAAAAAAAATTAATATCGACATAGGTTTACAAGCTCAACCTTGAAAGGTAAAATAAGACACAAATTCACATCAAAAAAGTATTGGCACCTTTTTTATGCAAGCTTATGCTTTTAGCCGCCGCCATAGCCGAATGGGTTGGTGCGTGATTACTATTCGGAATTCACAGAGAGAACGTTCGTTCGAATCTCGGTGAAACCAAAATTAATAAAAAACATACATACATACAAAAATACACAATAGCGGTCCGAGTGTATTTCTGCCATGAAAAAGCTCCTTATAAGAATATTGGAAGAAAAAAAAGTTTGAAAATATTGGTAATTTATAAACTATTGGCGATAAACATAGAAATCGGTGGGAAAAAGTCTACATACAGCTTTGGCAACTCTTAAACGAGGGAAAACCCGTTAGTTTTTTTGATTTGCTTTATCTGTCAAACATTATATATAGTATATATTATATATATAATTGGCGCATACACCCTTTTTGGGTGTTTGGCCGAGCTCCTCCTCCTATTTGTGGTGTGTGTCTTGATGTTGTTCCACAAATAGAGGGACCTACAGTTTCAAGCCGACTCCGAAGGGCAGATATTTTTATGAGGAGCTTTTTAATGGCAGAAATACACTCGGAGGTTTGCCATTGCCTGCCGAGGGGCGACCGTTATTAGAAAAATGTTTTTCTTAATTTTGGTGTTTCACCGAGATTCGAACTTACTTATCTGTCAAACAATACAATTATTAAAATTCAGAAAGCGATTTGTGAAACACGTTTTAACTTTGAAAATGGCAAATAGAAAAGAAATTCAGCAATCAGCTCGAAATTTGGTGGTTAATCTTCGAAAGGAAAACAAATCTTACGGGGAAATCGCTGAAATAGTAAAATTAAGTCGCTCTGCATCGCAAACTATTGTAAAAACTATAAAAAAACCAACATTATCGAAGTCAAGCCAAGATCTGGAAGGCTGAAGAGGCTTTCAAGACGCGATGTCAGAAGTGCCCTTAAAGAAGTCCACAAAGATCCAATAACAAGTGACTCAAAACTAGCCAAATACCTTGCAAGATGTTCGAATACTACTGTTTCATCAAGAACAGTAATAAACGTTTTCCATGATAGCGGCGAAAGTAGAACAGCACGCAAAAAGCCATTTATTTGAGCCAAGAATGTTGTTGTTGTAACAGCATAAACATTCCCCATACTTACATACGGGGAATGCTGCTGAAGTGACAGTCCTTGGCCGGATATAAATCCGGGTTGTTTCGGTAACGTAGAACCGACTGTCGTGGAAACGGTCAGCCAAGAATCATCAACTTCGCCTGGATTTTGCTAAGGCACATTTACAGAAAGGAATGGATTTTTGGAAGAAAGTTATATTTACTGATGAAAGTAAATATAATATTTTCGGGAATGACGGCCGAAACAAGGTATGACGAAAACCGAATACTGCACTTGATCCCAAAAATATTATACCTACTGTGAAACATGGTCGGGGTGGGGTAGTGTTATGGTGTGGGGAGCTATGGCGGCATCTGGAGTTGGTCGATTGGTGTTTGTTGAAGGCGTTTTGGACAGATATCAGTATAAGACAATATTGGAACAAAATCTGAAGCCATATGTGGAAAGCTTGGGCCTGGGAAACCAATGGATTTTCCAACAAGACAACGACCCCAAACATACTGCGCATATTGGTCGAGACTTATCATGCACCAAGACAGCTTAAAACACTTCCCCAGTCACCAGACTTCAATCCAATTGAGCATATTTGGGACGTTTTGGAAAAATCTGCTCGCAAATATGATATCAGAAGTCGTGAAACACTGAAAACTGCTCCAACTCGGGCATGGTCGGAAATTGCGCCCAGTATTACGTAGAATTTGGTGATGTTTATGCCACGTCATCTTCAGGCGGTTGTTGGAGCGCAGGGTGATCCTACAAAATATTAAAAATATATTGTTTTCTTCTATTTATTTAAAAGAAATCAACTATTGTATTCTCTCTACATTCAGTGTAGACTTTTTTCTCATGAATTTTTATTGGTTTTGTTATTTTTGTTATTGTTATGCGCTTGAATTAGCTTTTTGTTTCGTAAATAAACTTTGTTTTTGGTCCTTTAAATATTAATGCAAACGCTTTATTAATTTACCTTACGAATATCTTAGAAATACAAAAAAGGGTATGTAGAGTTTTTTCCTTAACTGTATCTGGCGGTAAAAATCGAATTAACTTTATTTGGTTTTTTCGGTAATGATTTTTGTGTTTTTTGCATAATAATAATTTTTTTGTAATTTGTTTAACTCTCTTATTTAATAAGAATCTTATTTAAAACATCTTAATATATAAAGAAAATTTTCGCCTGAGACGCTTAAAAAACATATTAATGTAGATATTGGAAAATGTTCGCAAAATAGTCAAATATGTATATACATAAACATAATGAAAATTAAATTTGGATTAAAAATCGATTGACAATCTGACATCTAGACATAGATGCCACACCCCTACCTTTCCGCCCACCACCCCTAAACCAGTGGGTAATTAAACATTACCCGAAAAAATTGACCAATTATTACAACTAGCTGGGGAGTAAGTTACTTTGATTAAAGGTAAATAAATTTGTATATCTCAATTAATTGTAAAAAATTCACCTGTCTGGGCATATCTTCTATTCAATCCCACACAATTTTCTATAAATATTACTTACGTTCCCTTATAAGTTCTTGATATTTTAAACTTGAACTTCAAGCGGCGCTCCGTTACCCGGTGCTTAGGCGCTTTCGTTGGATTTACAAAGCAAAATATATATAAAACTGAAGTAACGAAGCAATGAGCTCGATGTGAATTCTTTTAATGATTTTCCATGCACTGAGAGTTTTAATAAAATTTAATTTATGTTGTGTTTTTTAAGCTAATTTTAAACCTAAACAAAAATGGCCACAGATGCACAAACCAATAACGAAGATTACTCCCAAGAATACGGGGATGACGAAAACAGCCAAGAATATGATGATGAACAACAAGGAGATTATGATGATCAAGATGAAAATGATGACTACAATGACCAAAGCCAAGACCCATCAGGTGGAGGTGGTAATTCGTCTGGTAGTCCTAAGTACATACGTTTACGGGGTCTGCCTTGGTCAGCGACACATCAAGAAATTTTAGATTTTCTAAGGAATGTAAATGTGGTTAATGGTTCTAAGGGTATTCACCTCATTACCAGTCGTTGGGATGGTAAGAATACCGGCGAAGCATATGTTGAAGTACTGGGACAAGACGATGTAGAAGAAGCGCGCAAATTAAACAAAGGTTCTATGGGACATCGCTACATTGAAGGTAAGCTTGTATAGATAACTATATTTTTACTAGTACTAACTTTAGTTTATTCTAAAGTATTCACCGCCAATCCAAAAGAAGCCAAAGAAGCCATGCGAAAAACTGGTAGCCATGGCGTATCATATGTTGTGAAATTGCGTGGGCTGCCATATGCAGTTACCGAGCAGCAAGTTGAAGAATTCTTTAGTGGTGAGTACACTTTTTTTTCGTTGGAATGGATAATGCAATAGATAGAGGTTTTTATTTGATATTTCTTATATGTTTTATAAATACAAAATCAACATACCATATATTTTTCGGAAGAAAACCTACTGGGATGTTTATACAACAAAGTTGGTCTGTTAGTACAAGTGTTAATTTATTACTGGAAACAGCTGTTATGCAGCAATTCTTTTTAGTAACTCATATTTACGTATGCATACATACATATATATATATTCATTTGGTCTATTGCTATCTTGTAGTGTTGCAAGAAAAAATATCTGGTTGAGCTATAAGTCACATTTGGTAAACAATTTTGACTAAAGTAATGACAATTTAATGTAATTTATTTAGAATCGAATTTTTTTATATGGGCAGAAAGTATTTTTGTTCGTTCTCCTTAATTTGAAAAGAAAAAAAATGCAAGTTTGGTGCATCCATTACTCTTACCAATTGAATTTTTTTTACAACAGCAACAACGACGCAGTGTTACAACATTTTCATCTATAATGATGATTTTTTTTAAATAAAGTTTTTCATAGAAAAAAAAAAACAAAAATTGTAAACTATGAATTTGAAAGAATTCTTAACATTTGGTTGTTATCGTCATGGGCAGGGTTGGAAATCAAACCGGATCGGGAGGGAATACTTTTTGTTATGGACAAAAGGGGTCGTGCGACTGGGGAAGCTTTTGTTCAGTTCGAAAGCCAGGATGACACTGAACAAGCCTTGGGACGTAATCGGGAAAAGATTGGGCACAGGTGGGTTGTCATTCTATAATTTCTTTGTTTCTTAAATAATAAAATACGCTCTTCTTTATTAAATAATACACTAAATATATACAACTTTGCATTTTGTTTATGGGTGTTTTTCTACATTTTAAGTGAAAAATAATTATTTAAAGAAATTCTTTCATAATTTTTATTAGAACCGTACCGCATAGTTTGAAATAAGCTATGGAGTGTTTTCGATTAAAGTTTATTTGCTCTTCACTTAATTCTTTCTTTTTGAATAACTTAACATTTTCATCGTATCATTGAAAGCTGTATGATGAGAAGTCTTCTGCTTGTAAACTTTAGCAATATACTAGATGTAGTAATATACATATATGTTCAAGAACTGACGTTCCAATAAAATATGGAAATTTTTGTGGAATTTTGTTCAAACAAGCATTATTATTATTATCATACAGCAGTAAATAGTGAAAGTGTTATATATTTTTTTTCGTTAATTAAGGGGTTACACCACTGTACACGCGTAAAATAAACACGATTTTTAAAGAATTTTCTTGTATAGAAGGAAAGGGAAAACAATCACTCTGATTTGGGAAGTTATTACTTATATACTAAAATACAAAACTACAAAGTTTGATCGAAAAATTAAAAGAAATGGCGGGATTGGAGACATTTTTGTAATGTGGTTTCTCTTGAAGGAGCTCCGCGGCACGCAGCACAGAGGGTGCAAATTTTAATCTGGAACAAAGAAACATTTTTTTTCTTAATCTAGATAAGAATAGCTAGAGAAACGCGTAGGGGATTTAAAAAATATTTATTTTTGTGGAATTAGCAAGCATTTGAAGGAAAAAACTCTATTTTGGACTTAAAAAACGGCACTTAAATAATTATAACAATCGTTTAAATTAATCTATCGAAAATCCCCTACGCTCTTCTCATAAGAAGGTTATTATACAGACGTAGTGAAAAACCTGATTAAAAATATTTAAAATTGTTTGAATTATGCTGCGTGCCAATTTCAGAAAACGTGTTTTGAGAAAAACGCGTTTAAAGTTTGGAAATTTGGAGAAGTCGTTAGGTAACAGTCACTAACGCTTGGTTAAAAGCTTAAAATATTTATGAAATAAACTTCGGTAACGTATAAAACTTTTTGTTCTGTATTTTAAAAGGTTCAAAGAATTTTTTAAGCTTATAAAAAAAAAAATCAATTTTTGAAATTTCTACAGTGGTGTTACCCCTTAAAGTCTATAAACGAAAAATCTAAATTCGATCAATTATATGTATTAGGTTTTCTGCAATAAATTCTCTATACCAATTATGATTTTCTGTATTTTTAAAACATGTTTTTTTCCTTGTTTAAAATTTCAGCAATTTTTTTTTAACTATATCTACTTTAATTAATGTGAACGCTTTTTTTCCCACATTCATTCACATAAAATAATAATGAAAGAAAATGCTTCAAACGTTCAGAATATTATTATTATCATTCATTTAAAAAAGAAGTATTTTTTTATAAATATTTTATAATGAATTTTTAATGTTTAGATATGTATAACTAAAACAGGCAGGACAGCACAGCAAATTATGGTCAAATTAGCATCTTATAACTTATATTTAACTCTGTACAAAAAAAATATTTTAACCAAAAATAAACTAGTTTGGGCTCCGGTTGTGGGTGGGTTCTTGCTGGGTTCTTAACCGAATGCACATAAAAACGAGCTTTAAACATATACCAAAGTCTATTCAGCAAATATTTTTCAAATTTTTATGCAGCTGCTGAAAATTCATTGTATTAAAAATACTAAAATCTGACTATATTTAGGCGCTCAACATACATTTTCTACATTCAAGTAAAGCGTTTTTCAGTAAGAGCGCTTCAACTTTTTTTTTTAATAAAACACAAACGGTTTGACTTTTTTAACTAATTTTTTTTTATTATCGAGTTTGAATATATACATTTAAGTATGAAATTCGATTTCTTTTGCATGACCACCGCGTGCACGTTTTGCGAAGTCCAATCGTTGAACCCAATTTTCGACCACTCTTTTGCATAAATCGGCCGAAATTCCAGCAATTTCGCTTTCAATATTGGCTCTGAGCTCACAAATCGTCGCCGGCTTGTTACTGTAGACCAATGACTTCACATAACCCCAAAGAAAATAGTCTAGAGGCGTCAAATCATACGAGCGCGGCGGCCATTCGACCGGTCCATTTCTGGAAATAATGCGCTGATCGAACTTACTCTTCAACAAATCAATTGTAGCGTGTGCTGTGTGGCTTGTGGCCCCGTCCTGTTGAAACCACATGTCGTCTAAGTCCATACCATTCAATTGCGGCCAAAAATAATCGTTTATCATGTCGCGGTATCGATTTCCATTCACAGTAACGTGGCGATCGTTCTCGTCAACGAAAAAATATGGGCCAATTACGCCGCCGGCATGTAAACCGCACCAAACAGTGATTTTTTCGGGATGCAACGGTGCCTCATGAATCACGTGTGGATTGCTTTCTGCCCAGTAACGCATATTTTGCTTGTTGACAAAGCCATTGAGCCAAAAGTGAGCTTCATCACTGAAGATGATTTTTTGGAAAAAATCTGGATCAAGTAGCAGCAACAGAACGATTATTTTCATAAAAAATTTGCACGATTTGCAATCGTTGCTCAAGTGTGTAGCGTTCCATGATGAAATATATACTAATGGAGTTTAGAAATGACAAGCGAAAAATAAAAGATATTGCGTCGTTCGCCCTCCCTATCGGAAAAAAGTTGAAGCGCACCTATTGAAAAACGCCTTATAATTTCTTTCATAAAAATAGAACAATTTTGTTTTGTGATCAGTGGAAAATAAATTCAAATGGAGACGTTGCTTGAACTTTTCAAGTTGCTCGCGTTTTCGTTTTCTCTTTTATCGCTTTTTTATCGCACTTTTCCTTTCGTACTTCAGGTACATTGAGATCTTCCGTAGCTCGCTGGCTGAACTGAAGCGTGCTGCCAAGGGTAATGGGCGCACTGGTCCATATGATTTAAAAGATCGTGGCGGCAATCGCGGCAATGATTACGGTGGCGGTCGAAATATGCGTGGAGGTAACGGTGAGTATTTCTTCGATTAAGGCAGTTTTAAAATTTTATGTTTCTATTCTTCTGCAGATTGGGGCAACAATGGCGGTCCGTTCGGTATTGGGGCCAACAACACCCTGGGCTTCAATAACCTCCCCAGTTTCACTAATTCTGGTAATTTCGGCAATAACTTTGGGCCGAATGGCAGTGGTGGAGGCAGTGGTGCTGGTGGCTTCGGAAACGGCGGTAATGGTGGTGGCGGCTTTGGTGGTTTCGGTAATAGCGGTAACTTCGGTAATGGCAATGGCAACAACGCCAACTTTGGTAACGGTAACGGCAATGGCGGTTTCGGTGGAAATAACCGTTTCAACAATAGTGGAGGCAATTTTGGCAACGATTTTGGTGATTTTGGAAATTTTGGCAACAACCGAAACTTCAGCAATGGCGGAAATTTCGGCAATGATTTTCCTGGCGGTAATAATCGCAATGGCGGTGGCGTCGGTGGTGGTCCAAACAATGGTGGTAGCGGCGGTGGAAACTTTGGTAATTTCGGCAACTTTGGTAACTTCGGTAATAATGGCAGTGGCGCCGGCGGCGGTGCTGGTGGTGGCAATAGCAATATGAGTGGTGGCTTCAATGGTGGGAACGCTATGGGCAGTGGTAACGGTAACGGGGGCAATTTCGGTCCCATTGGTGGCGGTCGGAATGACAGCGAGTACTTCACCATACACATGCGAGGGCTGCCATATCAGTCCTATGAAAATGATGTTTTCAAGGTGAGATGAAATGGTGGCTGCACTTTTTAACGACGTTTTAATTGAATGCATCTGTTTAATTTTCACGTAACCCATTTTCTCTTACTAAAGCCACATTTTGTACTTTACAGTTCTTCGATCCAATTCGCCCAGCCAATGTACGTGTTAATTTCAACAAGAAAGGTTTGCACAGCGGCACTGCTGATGTTTTCTTTGAGACATACGAAGATGCACAACTCGCAATGAAACGACATCGCGACCAAATGGGTTCACGTTATATTGAGCTCTTCTTCGATGGCAAGACCAAAGTCGGAAATATACAGGCTGGCGGCGGAGGTGGCAACTACAATCGCCGCATTTAAAGCAACATCGCGAAACGAAGTTAACTTCTTTACATTTTATAAAATGTAATCAGGAGTAAATGTGACTCAGCTCGAAAGGAAATTGAGAAAATGTTGCAATAACTTACAAAAAATTTAATAAAAACAAGTATTCCAAGCAATGTCATCAATTTAGTTTGATCGTCGTGTCTACCGCAATCATACTACCGTAATGGCCCCAAATCTTGACATAGTTACTCCACTAACAGTTTAATTTGAAATTGGAAAAACACGGAACTATCTGCTCACTAATTTAAATAAAATATGCCGTTAAGTTATATTTTATAACTTAATATAACAGATAAAACGTAATAATCTTTATAATGCATGCTCATACATACATACATACATACATATGTACATCAATATTTTTAACTTCAAGACGCACATGACCTAGTCTTAATGGGGTGCATACACCTTTTCTTTACTTTTTGATTTATTTTTATTATAAGTTGGTATTTAAATATATAAGTAAATGCCAATTTATTTTCTTATAGTTTTCTTTATGTAAAACTGGTGTCCTAAAATTGTTAATATTTAACAAAATTCCATTTACTTATGCACTGTGGTAAAAATATTTTGCTGTTTTTTTTTCAATCTTGAGGTAGTTGTTCAAGTTACTATTTAATGCATAGTTAAGCAGAAATTGCAGAATAGAAAAACCATACGCAAATTTCTCATTGAAAAATTAAAAAGAAACAACCTTTAACCTAAACTGAAAACATAATATTTAAATGAATTGAAATTATATAAAACTGATACATTGCAGAAGTTTTAAAATAAAGTGACATTTTGAACTCTAGGAGGAAAAAAGAAAGTAAAATTGATGTTATTTTTTGATCAGAAATCAATAATAGAGTTTAGCGCGAGTTCGGCTATCCGAGGTGCAGGTTCGTACCTTAATTAGTGCGTTTAGCATCAAAAAGCCAGGAAATAACTTATTAGTGTTTAAATTAGTGAATAAAGCCAAATTATCGAGAGTCTGTGGTACACCGCAGTTGAGGTTTATTAACCTTAAATGACCGCTGACGAGATTTCTCGTGTTTCATTGCCGAAACGTAAAAGACCGACAACGAGGTTTCTCGTTTTTATCTATTCTCTAAAAAATATCTGTTCTAACGGCGATTGCTAAATATTTCAAAGTAAGGAATATGTGTGCTCTTCTGGCGCTTATTTGTACCGCGTACTGTAGGAGACCAGCTAGTAAGATATCAGTTTTCTCCATGGTAGGGGTTTTAAAGATTGGAGCATTAAATGTAGACTTTGCTGCAGTATCTACTACCTCATGGCCAGTAATTCCTACGTGCCCAGGTATCCAAAAAAGTTTGATGTGTCTGGGCTGGCAAAGCATATCCCATATGATGTTTATAGTGTCTCTCTCAGTTGCTGTTTTATATGTTTTTATGGCTTCCAAAACTGAAAGGCTGTCGGTGAAAATTACATATTTTTTCCTCTTTCTCGGGTTTTTTGCAGCAGCTTCAGCAGTAAATACAGATGCGGTTGACGACATAGTGTAATTTCATAAAGTTCGACCCTTTGTGTACTAATGCGTTTGCGGTGTTGTGTTCCACTTTTGAGGCATCTGTGTAGAGTATTTCGTAATTTTATGTTCGAAATTAAGAGAGGCGATGATTAAATATATCTAGATATAATGTTGAGAGCACGAGTGTCTTTACTAGATATGTAAGTGTGTTGATATGCGTGTAGCTTCTTCCATTTTTGCTGAAAACTGCTGAGGATTTTCGACTGGTGTTTCCGGCAGATATGTAGAATCGCTGATTTAAAATATTGGTGTTCGCATCAGCTATGTTGTTAAGACACAGATTTTGCTTGCGACGTTGTTGAATAGTATGTTGTAGTTGTTGTTGTTTCCTTTGGCCATTATATGTACATCGCCCGCGTATGTACAATGATCTAATAATTAGTTTCTGTTTTTGTATGATGCTGCTAATGCGAAGAATAAAAATTAATATGCAGTAGTGCATCGGTGCAACCGCTCTTTATAAGCAACTTGATTTGGTGCTATGAGTTTTCTGGTTTCTAAAAACCGAGATAGTCTTTTAGCAATTATTTTCTCTAGAGTTTGGGAGAGGTATGGTTAATAAAGAAGTTGGTCGGTAGCTGGACGTTTTTGTGGCGTCTTTAGACTATACTGCTTGAGTATGGGGGAGATGATGGCTTTTTTACATGCGGATGGGATAACTCTGGTTTTGAATATATTATTGTAAAGGCCAAGCATTTGCAGCTGCGTCAGGTCTGAAGTGAGCTTTTGCAGTATTTATTGCTTTTTTCAATTCGGATATAGAATTTTTGCTTACATCTTGGAAGGGTTAAAGGCGGGAGAGAAATTTACGTATGAGGGAACTATCTCAAGTGTGTGAAGAAGTGATTTGCAATATTGAATTAGAATATTTATTGAATTAAAGAATTATTGATAGTTTTGGGCTTTGGCTAATTTTGTTTCTTTCCATCTATCTGTCGTTGGATATCTTGTAACGAATGAGATTATCTTTTGTATGTTATTGTTATTGTTGTTGTCGTTGTTGTTGTTGTAGTAGTACCTTTGCTATGTCAGTGTAGCGTAATCACAGGTCGTCTTCGTCTAGCTCATCTAACGGTATGCCCAGGAAACTAGCTGTTTCGACGTTTTGGGTCCAGAGGGAGAGAGGTGTTAGATGAGTGGGTTTAATGAGGCATGTGAAAAGGTGGTTAGTGTCGTGCGGGGTGCCTTCACATGCTGGACATATGTTTAGTATGTCGGGGTCGATTCTGGATAAGTAAGAGTTTAACCTGCTACAATATCCAGAACGTAATTGTGCCAAGGTTACGCGGGACTCTCGGGGAAGTTGGAGCTCTTCGTCTGCGATTGGTGGTGGTTGGACTCCGATAACGGCATTCGGGGGTTGGGAGCTTAAGAAGGTGGTGTGAGTCTCCCAATGAATGTCGTTTATGGCCTTTCTGTGCGCTGTCCGATCCAGTAGCTGTCTGTTGGTTTTGTCTGAGATCTCGTCCGCGTAATTGAAGAGATGCCTCCTGATGTACCTGGGAGGTGGCCAGGCTCGAGCAGGTGGGTATATTCAGAAACGCATTATAATGCGCAATGTACTTTTGCAGTGTTGGCAATGCGTTCAGAAATGCAACTACGGCAGTACCGCAAATGCATCGCGTTTCAAAACGCCATTTTTGTATCAAACGTCACGCATTATTTGCAGGAAAAATTTTAATACTGCCGCTGATTACGCTAATATGATGTCTGATGAAAAGTGAGTATAAAATTAATTTTTTTAGCTTTTAATGCAAAGATATATTAAATATACGTTATTAAAACAATATTTTATTACATTTTTCTTGATTTTAGCGTTTATCTAAGTACAACGGAAGTAAAGTTGCTTCTCAGAGTCCGACTGAGCATGGAAAGTGAATTTGCTTCAGGGAGGAGGAAAAAGAGTGTTTTGTGGAATAAGGTGGCGGAAGAAATAAAAAAAGTGAATAAAGATTTGAAAAATTACTTCAAATATATCGTCAACAACTTAACTCAATAATACTTCCATTTTAGTGTAAAACGCGTTCATAAATGCAACAAATCTTTTTGCAAATCGTTAACAAATCTATCAATTGCATCACTTGTCACATTGGCAGTGTTGCCAGCGCTGCAATTACTGCGCATTTATAATGCGTTTCTGAATATACCCGGTGTCTGCATGGGTGAGGCCTGCGGTAACACACTAGCAGAAACTGCTTACTGAGCAATTTGTTATGCTCCTTAATAGGCAGCATTAGGGCCTCATCATGAAGATGTTGTACAATATAGGTGACATCAGAAGACATCCTGTGGCGGTCCTTAATGCAGTGTTTTGGCAGGTCTGAAGCTTCGTCCACTGCGAATCACTGGTTCCAGGCGACCAGACAGGCGCAGCATAGTTAAGAACCGGTCGGCCTATTGCTTTGAAAGTCGACAGCAACATTTCTTTGTCTTTGCCCCAAGTGCTGCCGGCAAGCGACTTGAGGACTTTGTTGCGATTCTGTACTCTCGTTGCAATAGCGGTTGTGTGCACGGAGAAAGAGAGCAAGCTGTCCAAGGTGGCTCCCAATATTCTGGGGTTGTTTACCGTCGGTATTGGGGTATCATCGACGTGTACCTGAAGTTGCAGCTTGACCTCCTTTGTCCAGGTGGTAAAAAGGGTCGCCGTGGATTTAATCGGAGAAAGTTTTAGGTTTCTCGCAGTGAAGAAGCGAGAAAGGCGGGCGAGGTAGACGTTTACTTTTGTGCATAGGCCATCAATGTCATTGCCCGACGCCATTATCGTACAGTCGTCGGCGTATGAGACCAGTGAAACTCCCTTTGGTGGCTGGGGGAGTTTCGAAATGTAGAAATTAAAAAGCAAGGGTGAAAGGACACCACCCTGCGGTACTCTCTGCTTTATTTTTCTCTGTTTTGACGTTTGGCAGGGGCGGTTTTGGGTTAGTTCGCGGCTTACCTGGGTGTTTATGACGGTGAGTGCCTGTAAGGAGTGGGAGTCAAGAGTCTTCACTACTGGGAAAAGGAGAGTTATCGGACGATAGGACTCTTCTTAGTTGGCGGGTTTCTCTGGCTTCAGTAGTGAGACCACTCTCCCTAATTTCCACTTATCAGGACAGATGAGAGTGGCCATAGACAGATTGAAGACCTTGGTGAGAAATTCTACTCCCAGTGGACCCAGCTTTTTCAGCATCAGCATGTTTAGTCCGTCAGGGCCAATGGCTTTAGATGTTTTCATATGTTTGATGGCCCCCTGAACCTCGTCGCTGGATAAAGCAAGCGGTGCACTGTTGTATGTCAGTTTGTGTAGCCGTCTGGTGGCACAGCGTTTGGATCTGTCGACCGGAGGATGCAGTATAAATTTCCGGCTAAAGTAGCTCGCGCATCTCTTCGGATCCGACGAAGTACGACCGCTGAAGGTGATATCCACCTTGTCGTTGTGCTTCGTCGGGTTCGACAGGGACCTTACGGTGGACCAGTGCTTGCTCACACCAGAGGTGAAGTTGCAGGACTTCAGATGCTCTACCCATTTGGTCCGCTTATGTCGGGTTACCAGTTGCCGGATCTCCGAATTGAGATCCTTTATTCGAGGATCCCCGGGATCGGCCTGGCGTAGGCGATCACGCTCATTCGCCAGAACAGCTGCTTCGGCTGGGAAATTGGGACGTATATCCCGGATCCGTCCAGCGGGTATGAAGCGAGCCGCGGCGGCTGTGATCACCTTGCAGAATGCGCGTTCGCCCGCGCGCACATCGGTGGGAATGGGTAGGGCTGCGAAGATGTCCTCAGTAAATTCCGCGAATCTGGTCCAATCAGCTTTGTTAAAGTTGATATATGACCGGTGATCCGCGGAAACAAAGTCGGCAGGTTTCTCAATCGAGATGATAATGGGCAAGTGGTCTGATGCAAGCGATAGCATAGGTCTCCAGGTTATGCTATTTATCAGGCCTGCGCTAGCAATTGTGATGTCAGGCGAGCTGCTGCAATTGCCCACTACCCTAGTGGGGGCGTCGTCGTTTACAGTGTTGAATGTCGAATCGTCTATCTGCTCTGCCACATTCCCATGGCAGCCGGTTCTACGTTACCGGAATGACTCGGGTTTTTCCCGACCAAGGGCTGCCGTCCCTGTAAACTAGCCCTGTCTAGTGTACCATATCCCACCATTATCTTTTGTATGTTGTTGTTGTTTTAGCAGTACCTTTGCCATGTCCGTGTAGCGTAATCACAGGTCGTCTTCGTCTAGCTCATCTAACGGTACGCCCAGAAAACTAGCTGTTTCGACGTTTTGGGTCCAGAAGGAGAGGGGTGTTAGATGAGTGGGTTTAATGAGGCATGTGAAAAGGTGGTTAGTGTCGTGCGGGGTGCCTTCACATGCTGGACATATGTTTAGTATGTCGTGGTCGATTCTGGATAAGTAGGAGTTTAACTTGCTACAATATCCAGAACGTAATTGTGCCAAGGTTACGCGGGACTCTCGGGGAAGTCGGAGCTCTTCGTCTGCGATTGGTGGTGGTTGGACTCCGATAACGGCATTCGGGGGTCGGGAGCTTAAGAAGGTGGTGAGAGTCTCCCGATGATCGTCGTTTATGGCCTGTCGGTACGCTGTCCGATCCAGTAGCTGTCTGTTGGCTTTGTCTGAGATCTCGTCCGCGTAATTGAGGAGATGCCTCCTGATGTACCTGGAAGATGGCCAGGCTTGAGCAGGTGTCTGCATGCGAGAGGCCTGCGGTAACACCCTAGCAGAAACTGCTTACTGAGCAATTTGTTATGCTCCTTAATAGGCAGCATTAGGGCCTCATCATGTAGATGTTGTATAGGTGACATCAGAAGACATCCTGTTGCGGTCCTTAATGCAGTGTTTTTGGCAGGTCTGAAGCTTCGTCCACTGCGAATCACTGAGAAAAGCTGGCGAGGTAGTCGCTTACCTTGGAGCATAGGCCAAATGTCATTGTCCGACGCCATTATCGTGCAGTCGTCGGCGTATGAGACCAAGGAGACTCCCTCTGGTGGCTGGGGAGTTTCGAAATATCACCCACGAATGACGACCACTCAGGTAGTTCGCGGCCCACCTCTTCAGCCCTGGAGGGAGTGTCGACTGTAAAATGTCATCTATTAGCGTAGCGTGGCTGACTGTGTCGAAAGCCTTTTTTAGATCCAACGCTACTAGGACAGTCCTCTCGCAGGGGCGATTTTGGTTAAGGCCGCGGTTTACCTGGGTGTTAATGACGGTGAGTGCCGTGGTGGTGCTATGCACTCTTCGGAAGCCATGCTGGTGTGAGGCTGGGGTCAGGTGTTTCGTAAAGAGTGGGAGTAGAAGGGCCTCAAGAGTCTTCACTAGTGGGGAAAGGAGAGTTATCGGGCAATAATACTCCCCTTTTTTGGCGGGTTTCCCAGGCTTCAGTAGTGCGACCACTCTCCCTAACTTCCACTTATCAGGAATGATGAGAGTGGCCATAGACAAGTTGAAGACCTTGATGAGATATTCTACTCCCAATGGACACAGCTTTTTCATCGACACCATGTTTAGTCCGTCAGGGCCAATGGCTTTTGATGCTTTCATTTTGTTGATGGCAATATGAGTTTTAAAGTAGCTCACGCATTTCTTCGGGTCCAACGAAATGCAACCGTTAAAGGTGATAGCCACCTTGTCGTTGTGCTTTGTCGGGTTCGATAGGGACATTATGATCAGAGCTTACTCACTCCAGTGGTGAAGTTATAAGTCTTCAAGTGCTCTCCGATAAAATTGGCTTTGTTGAAGTTAATCGAGATTATAATAGGCAAGTGGTCTGAGGCACTGAAAGTGCTCAACACAGCTACGAGTTTGGAAATTTAATGGCGAGGAGTCCAAAGGACTTTCTGAGTCCTCCGTATATTGTACTGGGGTCAAAGGATTTTCGAAATAGCACATGAAGAAATGGAGCTCCATCTTTTCTGCGCTTTCCTGAGGAATAATTTGTGCAGTTCCCTTTAACAACTGTCAGGGGGATGCCGATGCCCGGGTAGGAGATCTTTGAGGCCAATTCAGTCCCCTTTCTGGCAAGCTCATCAACAATTTCATTTCCCTCTATGTTCCTATGTCCTGGAACCCAGATTAGAGAAATGTTACCTGCACAGTCAAGAGATTTGATCTCTTCTTTACAGGAGTTTAATAGTTTCGTTCTGCACCATGGCGTCGTCCGAGCTTTGATCGCGGCTTTACTATCGGAGAAAACGTTAATATTTCCCTCGCTCCCGCGTTCCTTAGCACTAGCAGTATTCTACAGTTTAAAGGAGACATATACAAGACAAAAACCAAAGTCACAAAGGCTTCTGCTTGAAAAACACTAGCAGCATTCGGTAGTTTAAAGGAGATAGATAAATTGACTGATTTAGAGAAAACCCCTGCTGCGAGTCCCGACTCCATCCTGGAGCCGTCAGTGAAGACAGAGGTGCAAGCTTCGGTGCAGATTTTACCTTCGATCCAATCTTGTCTATTTGGAAAGATTGACCTAGCACGACCCTCAAACTCTGGATTGAGATCTGTTATAAGTTCGGAGAAATACGGCGTTAACTGTTCAAAAATGCCAACTTCCTTTAACCTGATTGCGCCTTGAGCTGCGATGGAAATGGCGTAAAATTCAATGGGAAGTAAGTGCAAAACAACATTCAGGGCAACACTGGGGCAAGTTTACAAGTTCCGGTGAGGCCAATGCATGCAGTCCTTTGCACCCTCTCCAGTTTAGTAATATTATAGCCCTTCCGAAGAGCTTCCCACCAAACCAGGCATCCATACGTTAAAATTGGTAGAACCACTGCGTTGTACATCCACAGCACGATTTGTGGCTTGAGTTCCCATTTTTTACCGAACATAGATTTACAGGAGCTCAAGACTATACTGGCCTTTTTTATCCGATTTTCAATGTGTAGCTTCCAATGGTGTTTGCTGTCAAGTATCACTCCAAGGTACCTAACTTCCGATGAGCGCGGAAGAACGTGGTTGTTTAATTTGGGAAGTCGAAAGGGTGGAGGTTTATATTTTCTTGTAAATAGCACCAGCTCCGTTTTGTCAGAGTTGACTCGGAGGCCACAAGTGGCAGCCCAGCGACTGAGCATAGCCAGTGATTTTTCCAAAATCTCAGCCATGACTGAGGGAAACGGTCCTCATAACATCAGGACCAAGTCATCGGCGTATGCTACTACCTTTGCCCCACCCTTGTTTAGCATTATCAGAATTTCGTCAGTAACAACTAGCCAAAGTAGGGACGAAAGGACACCACCCTGCGGCGTCCCCCTGTGAGCGGATCCAGTGACTTTAGCCCCTCTTACTACTTTACTTCCCTGCAGCCAAGCAGGGACGAGATCCACAGACAAATAGGTCTTTCCACCTTTAGTCTATCTAACCCAGTGACAATTGACTCCGCCCTAATGTTATTAAAAGCACCTTCTATATCTGTGAAGGCCGTCAAAGTGAATTGTTTGCCTTTCAGAGATTTTTCCACAATCCCTACGACCTCGTGTAAGGCTGATCCCGTGGATTTCCCTTTCAGGTAAGCATGTTGCGCTGGAGATATTTGTGACTCGATGTGCTCCCGGATATGATAATCAATCAAGCTTTCAAACACCTTAAGGATAAATGAGGTAAGACTAATAGGCCTAAGGTCCGTGTTCGAGTCGTGACTCCTCCTCCCTGCATTGGGTATGAAAACAACCCTCGTTTTCTTCCAGTTGGCGGGGACGTGATTAAGAGCGATATATGCCAAGTAGATTTTTTGCAGGACAGGAACCACCGAGGTACTTGTTTCCTGAAGCATCACAGGCATATCGTCAGAACCACGAGATTTAAAGGGGGAAAACTATTTATTGCCCACGTGATTCTGTCAATTGAGAGGATAGATTCCAGATTCAATAGAAAATTTTCCCGAAAGTGATTATTTACCAGGATAGTCAAAGATTCTTCTGTAGATTCAGCCCACTCCCCATCCTCCCTTTTTACAAGAGTTCTGCAAGAGTGGTCTCTCGAAAGAATCTTGCTTAGCCTGGCAGAATACTTCACGTATTCCATGGATTCGCCCTTCTAACTTTCTTTTTCAAGTCGGTCAGCGTCTTGCTCCACCAGAGAGGAAAGTCTTTCTTGCTATAAGATACTGGACAAGCCACTTTGAAAGTCGTCTGAAAGGATCGCTGCAAGTGTTCCACCTGCTTGTCCAGTTGATCAGTGGATGAGTAGAAAAAAGTTCGCCTGTTCAAATTATTATTGAAACCTCTATTGAACAGAGACCAGTCGGTTCTTTTAGGGTTCCTATGGGGAGATATGGTTTGGTGCGAAATTGATTTCGAAAAGGATCAACCTGTGATCCGAAAAGGATTTTCTCTAAGAAACCTTCCAATTATCAACCCTAATGGTAGGCGAATTAGTCGAAAGAGTGATATCAAGAATTTCCTCCCAACCGTTTGATGTTTTCGACTGGACATAGAAAAATATTATTGTGTCTGCTCTGGAAGCCCATGATCTTATACTGCCAAGCCCAGGGTTCTTGGATCAGGCAGATATCTATGTCTTTCTCCCTGAGGATGACACAGGGGTTATCGGTGGCTAAACTAGCGGGGCGAAGGTTAATATGAGCTACCCTTAACATTACTTTGGATGCTCTCCTAAGCCTGTTTTATGGCCTTCCCAAGTTCCGAGGATTTCATGGAGTTCTTGGCTTCGGATCGCAGACGGCCGTAACTTGTCGAGCTGATTAGCTACTTCCCCTATTCCGTCCAGATCGCCATCTGGAGCACCAGACGCGGGGAAGATCTTAAGTTTGGCCGTCCTGAGGTCAAAACGGAGTTTTGTGCTTCTTTTCCTCGAGGGCCTTTCCCCCAGGGACTTTTCAGAAATAAGCGACAGTTCAGTAGAGTATTTTCTGAGTTTCCTCCAACTTGATCATAGACCAGTTGTCCATAGGAACCTCAGGATTTTGAAGCTTGATACCTTGGAAGATCTTCGGACCACCCAGCTTCCCCTTCGATAGCCAAATCCGGGCTCTGGATCTTCTAGATATCTTCGAACCAGGAATGAGCTTAAATGGGAACTCTTCTCAGGCATTGCTGACCTCAGCAACGCACTTCTCCGAAAAACCCCTGGAGAACTCATCGGCACACTTGATCATCCTACAGCCACGGCAGATATCTCCCGAGTCGAAAAGAGGTACCTTTCCTTGATTTGCCATGAGATATTCGACGATCATTTCTGACAGCCGTCCCTCAATGGTACCAGAATTGGCCAGCACCTCCCTATCACTATGGGGTCTTGCCTCTAGGAGGGGAAACTTGGAGGTGATCTCTGGGCACTTCGCTATAAGCAACCCTCGCAGTCGGAACCACTGCACTTGTTTCGTATTACGAAACCAAGGCCTCATATTTGACTTTGTCCCCAGCATCGCGATCATTTGGTCTACCGCCAGTTCTTCTAGCTATTTTAGCCCGAATTAATTTGACTCTCAGGTAGCGCGCTTTAAGCAGCGACCCAGAGAATTTTTTCTTTTTCTTTTCGGCATCCCTACCAGAGGTCGCCGGGGAAGAGAATTGCGTTTGTTGAGTTATTGGCTGTAGACGGTTGGGTTTCAGCAGTGGAGTGTTATGGTAAGCACTCGACGTACTAGGCCGACCACTGCGTCCTAGTCTTCCGAGAGTGTGCCCAGCAATACAACTTGCTTATTTTATTTGATGCTAATACTTAATTAAAATCTAATTCGAGGTCGCCCAACTCAAAGGGAAGGAGTTTTGAAAATAAAAGAATAAGCAAATTAAAAAGTTTTTTGTTAGTTCGAACTTTAATACACAACTTGAAGTAGCTGAAATTGGAGATTCTTCAGTCTTCGGGTCTTTAGGTCTTCCTAAGCTCAAGCTGAAATACGACAAAATATCGATTGAGGATATTGTAAGGACTTGATTAAATGTACCCGTAATGAATTGATCTTTCTTTAAACGACCATTACTATCAAAGATATGTGATTCTTTGAATGTAAGCATGAAACTAGTCCTCACAGTGCACAGTGCGGCCGATTCCCGAAAAGCTGGCCAAAACTCAAAAAATTAAGTAATTGATTCAAAATTTCTTACTCGGGGGTTGTCGGGGTCGCAAGGTAGCAAGTGGTAGCAGCTGAATCTTGTTTTATTCAGTAACCATTACTTTTTTGAGTAACCTTTAATAGGTTTCAAAGCAGCATATGACGGCGTTGTATTACTATACAGTTTGAAAACTCAAATTTTATAAAAAAAATTGCAAAAAATGTATCTACGTATTGCTCCAGCTAAAAATTTTGTGTCGAGGTATTGATGTGTACTAAAGATTTCTCGTATTTTACTAACCTTCCGAAGATGATTCCATTTGGTTTTGTTCAATTTACTCCATTACAAAATCTTTCAAATGTGTACAACTTTCACTATTCATCGACAGTAATACGATGCTCAAACGAAGGCCACGTTGCGACTGAAAATACAGAGGATATTTAGGGTACAGGACGTTGTTATGAACGGTTTTCACTACTCAAGGCATTACTGTAGCCAACCCAAAGACAAAAAAACTCTATCTAGAAACTTTTTTTTCGACTTTTGGCCAGCTTTTTAGAGAAAGGCCATCTCAAAGTTTTTTATGCTTCAGAACTGTGCATCTGTGCATAAAGAATTTGCTCCTGCGGGAAAGTTAGGTTAAGTTGTAGCGGTTGTTCGCTGTGGGACATAGTCCATTTTGATGCTGCATGGAGAACATGCTCTGATCTCCCTGAACCTAATGTGAATTTTTCAAAAAATTAGAAGAACAATGATTTTCATAGTGCTGGTATTCTTCAACTCGTTAAAGATTTGTCTACCTAAAGTGCGAATCTTCGTATGTCGAAATGGCCAGGAGTAAATCATATTAAATTCGGTTGAAATGGCGTAGCTATTTTGTTAAGAGGCGTGTAATAGTCGTTGAACCGAAAATTCGATCTTTGGGCCAACTGTGTACGTGTACATGGGCGGACTCGCTGTTGGTAGTTGTAGGCGGGGGTGCTCAGCCCACTATTCCGGGTAACTTCGAAATATCGGGCAATATTATCGTGACCTTAACTATAACTAACTTAACTATGGCAAACTGTGTAGACATTTCTGTTCAGTAATGTTTGGCAAGTCATCATAAACCGTTTAACGCTTTCAAATTGTGGAGAAACATCATCAGCCTTTCGAAATGAGGAAGGAGCTGCCGTTACGGTGAATGGTGAGGCTACCGAACCATGCTGACTGAACTTTTGTTTCTAAAAATGAACCAGCTAAATAATGATGATATTTGGTTCCAACAACACGGCGAATCGAATGGACCATGTAGCCAAAGCGGGCATTTGCCAGAATATAATAAACAAATTCTTTCCATTTCCATTCCCGTTATTTTGTTTTATTCTATAATATTAAGTTCTCGAGCTCTTAAAAGCACCCTACATACATATAGGTATATACATTGTTTGTATATATATAGTTGTTTGCTGTTGGTGTGTTCATTGTGATTGTGAGTGAAACCTTACACTTTAATATAGGTCCCATGAAAACCTTTTGTGCATCGAAACAGAATGCTGTCGCGAAACATATGTACTTAGAATGTGCATACTTTCGAATTGTTTTTGTTTTATTATGCTATGGTAATTAACACCAATTTAGTTGGTTATATTTAGCTTATATTCTCATAACAAAGGTTTGTTTGCAAATGTCGTTAAATAAATAATAATACAATTTCGACAAATTGTAATTTAATTATACAAAATAAGGGAATCATGCCAGGCAACCTGTAATAATTATAAAGATTGATCAGGTTTTGCCAAAAACCTGAAAGGATATTTGTGAGTGAACAAAGAGAAGTTTAATGTTGTGCGGAGCTGCTCATTCCTTATATAGGGTTTTTCAATAAGAGCGCTTCAACTTTTGAACTTTTTTGAATAAAACACAAACGGTTTGACTTTTTTAACTAATTTTTTTTTTATTATCGAGTTTGAACATATACATTTAAGTATGAAATTCGGTTTCTTTTGCATGACCATCGCGTGCACGTTTTACGAAGTCCAATCGTGGAACCCAATTTTCAACCACTCTTTTGCATAAATCGGCCGAAATTCCAGCAATTTCGCGTTCAATATTGGCTCTGAGCTCACAAATCGTCGCCGGCTTGTTACTGTAGACCGATGACTTGACATAACCCCAAAACGGGACGGCTTGTTAAATGGACCGTAAAATGGCCGTAATGCTCTTAAAGTAGCAGCAACAGAACGACTATTTTCATAAAAAATTTGCACGATTTGCAATCGTTGCTCAAGGGTGTAGCGTTCCATGATGAAATGTATACTAATGAAGTTTACAAATGACAAGCGAAAAATAAAAAATATTGCGTCGTTCGCCCTCCCTATCGCAAAAAAGTTGAAGCGCACCTATTGAATAACCCTATATATACTTATACATATACAGATATGATTTGCCAGCTGATGTATATACATATATATGTATGTAATTGGCGCGTATACCCTTTTTTTGGGTGTTTGGCCCAGCTCCTCCTCCTATTTGTGATGTGCGTCTTGATGTTGTTCCACAAATGGAGGGACCTACAGTTTTAAGCCGACTCGCTTTTTATGAGGAGCTTTTTCATGGCAGAAATACACTCGGAGGTTTGTCATTGCCTACCGCTATTAGAAAAATGTTTTTCTTAATCTTGGTGTTTCACCGAGATTCGAACTGACGTTCTCTCTGTGAATTGCGAATGGTAGTCACGCACCAACCCATTCGGCTACGGCGGCCGCCATGCAAGCTGATGTGTACCACTTGTAAACATATTGTTGACTCAGAGTACTCTCACCGTATGCCACTGTCAACATTTCCAATGTGGGGTGGTTCCTATACGGTAGCCTCCCGCAGAAACTGCTTGCTGATGAGAGTACTAAGCGCCTTGACTGGAAGGAAAGATGGAGGTTCCGTGTAGATGAAGAAACGAGAAAATTTGGAGAGGTAACCTTTTAGTCTTGAACATAAGCCCTCGATGTCATTGCGGGACGACAATATCATACAATCGTTAGCATATGAGATTAAAAAAACTCCCTCTGGGGGTGGAGGAAGCTTCGAAATATAGGAGTTGAAAAGCAAGGTTCTGTCAAGCGAAGGATGCAATACAGATTACCGGCTAAAAAGGCTTGTGCATCGCTTTGGGTGAGCCGCTGGTCGCTACACACTGCCAAAAAGTTTTGAACGCACCCATTCAAATGCCTTATACTATGACATCAAAAGTGCTGCCCCAAGAATATACCGCTGTTATGTACGGTTATGTTTGGTAATTTCATTCTAATTTGCGATCTGATTTGGCTATTGGGAACAACGGGAAGGTAAATTGATCAGATGGGCGGCAGCGGATGTTGGGCAAAGAAGGCTTTGACTGCAATATATATTCGACCAACTATGAAAAACGGCGGGGGGTCGTTGATGCTGCGGGATTGTAGGAGTTGGAATGGAGTCGAAAAGTGCAACAGAATCGAGGGGCAAAACGTCCGCATAAAAACTTTGCACCACAATCTATGTATTTAAGAGTATTGTAGTTGTAGTTGTTGTTCAAACTGTAGTTTTTAGCAATGAAATTCTAAAATATCTTTGAATACGTATTATATTTCTGGCTGAAGCCCACCGTCAACCAACTGAATGGACCTTATCAGTTTGGCTTCAGACCTGGAAAGTCTACCATCGACCAAATATTCACAATACGCCAAATCTTGGTCCCAGGAAAGTAGAATTGGCACACACCATCTTTTCGTCGACTTCAAAGCTGCATTCGACAGTACGGAAAGGAGTTACCTGTATGCCGCGATGTCTGAATTTGGTATCCCCGCAAAACTAATACGGCTATGTAAGATGACGTTGCTCAACACCAGCAGCGCCGTCAGAATTGGGAAGGACCTCTCCGAGCCGTTTGATACCAAACGAGGTTTCAGACAGGGTGACTCGCTGTCGTGTGACTTCTTTAACCTGATGTTGGAGAGCATCGTACGAGTCGCAGAACTTAATCGCTCAGGCACAATATTTTATAAGAGCGTACAATTGTTGGCGTATGCCGATGATATCGATATCATCTGCCTTAACAATCGCGCTGTTAGTTCTGCCTTCTCCAAACTGGATAAAGAGGCAAAGCGAATGGATTTGGTGGTGAACGAGGACAAAGCGAAGTACCTCCTGTCTTCAAACAAACAGTCGGCGCACTCGCGTATCGGCACCCACGTCACTGTAGACAGTTATAATTTCGAGGTTGTAAAAGACTTCGTTTATTTAGGAACCAGCATTAACACCGATAACAATGTCAGTCTTGAAATCGAACGTAGAATCTCTCTTGCCAACAAGTGCTACTTTGGACTAAGTAGGCAACTGAGCAGTAAAGTCCTCTCTCGACGAACAAAACTAACACTCTACAAGACTCTCATCCGATGAGAGACACGATGACAACATCCGAGGAAGCGACGCTTGGAGTGTTCGAGAGTGTTGCACGTTGGCAACGGCGAATATCGCAGACGATGGAACGATGAGCTGTATGAGCTTTACGACGACATAGACATGGCGCAGCGAATAAAGATCCAGCGGCTACGTTGGCTGGGTCATGTCGTCCGAATGGATATAAACGCTCCGGCTTTGAAAGTATTCGATGCGGTACCAGCTGGTGGTAGCAGAGGAAGAGGAAGGCCTCCACTGCGTTGGAAAGATCAGGTGGAGAAGGACTTGGCTTCACTTGGTGTGTCCAATTGGCGCCGGTTAGCACGAAAAAGAAACGACTGGCGCGCTTTGTTAAGTTCGGCCAAAATCGCGTAAGCGGTTATAGCGCCAATTAAGAAGAAGAAGAAGTTCCGGAAGCGATATTATCTGTGGCTGAGATATTTTTTGTGACACTAGCATAGGAGCTAAGCCGTTAAGAAAGAGGTAAGCTCTTTTTATTTTTGCGGCGCGCTTCGCCGGTGCTGCATTTCTCTAGGGTTTTCATCTTGAGGATTTCCCTGGTTTGGATATATTTGGTGCAGTTCCTGTCCAAAGATGGGTGCTCTTCGGCGCAACTGGCGCATTGAGTATGGATACACTTGTCAGGATTGTGAGGTGGAAGGTTGCAATTATCACGTGTTGGGTTACTATTGCACTTTTTTTGGGTATGCCCCAACTTTTGGTAGTTTCTGCAACGCATTGGACTTGGTATATAAGGTTAAACCTTGACTTTGTACCATGCGACTTCCACGGCGTCAGGAAGTTGGAAGAGATCATAGGTTAGAACAATTTGCCCAGTATAAATAGTTTAACCCTCGATTTGGGGGGTAAATTTGTAGACACCCGTAACATGTTGATCCTTTATTTCTCCGACAATTTCGTCTTCCGCAACGTGCTTTAGAAAAGGCGAGTAGATTACACCTTTCACCGAATTCAATGTCTCATGTAACTTAACATTAAGGGGACATAGGTTAGGAAAAGATTTAGCTTTTAGGAACTTATCTGCGATTCGAGCGTTGCGGGTTAAGACGAGAAAGTTACCGTCGCGGAGTTGTAAGATTTAGTTTTTTAATGACAAGTGGGCTCAGCTCAGAAGGAGGGTTAGTATTGTCAGCATATGTGCTGTGGGGTACTTTTTAGGGGGTTCGGGGAAAATGTCTTGATTTAGGTTATGTTTCTTTTTCTTCCTTGTGGGGTTATCCAGAAAGTATGCTAATGCTGAAAAGCGATTCGGTGACTTATCTGGAGGTCCCGGCACCATTATTGTGTTTATTCGTGATTTTTATATAAACGTTATAAATGGTGTCTAATGTCAAAATGAAAACAAAAAACCAAAGGCGGGAATAAGCACAAAGTAAATGATGCGATTACCGAAAAATTAACAAATGTATGTCACGAACTAGTCACTGAGAAAAGAACCGACGTCTGAACGTTTGAATGATAATCGGCTACTGTGTATGGCAATATGATACACAAGAAAATGTCAAGAGTCCAAGAAATTTATAGTCTAAATAAGTATATAGCCCAAGTTTTTCTAAAGATATTAAAAATAAATTTTCGCCAATAATGATAGAGCTTTACGAAGCACTGTCGTAAAAGTTTGTTGCTTAAGTCTTTCATTTGCAACGCAGATACTTACTGACTTAATAACACCCATTTCCCATCTAATTGATGAAGATACATATACTAATGATATAAAATGAGATACTTACATAATTTTTCAATTTTTTGCGTTTGCCGTGGCAAGAAGGTGTGTGTGTAGATGGTAGTGCTAGTGGTAGAAGGCTGTAGTATCGATCAAACAATTTAAAGTTTACTCTCGTTGTCAAGGTGACATTTCACATATTGTTTGTTCCATTCAATTGTGAGTTTCAGGGCGTTAACAATGGAAGTCAACAAAGAAAATTTACATTTTACAGTTTTTCTTTGATAAAAGCGAAAATGCAAGCCAGGCCACTAAAATTGTGAATGGTGATTATGGTGCTGATCCTGTAACAGCTAATTACGTGCAACTTTGAATTCGTCGGTTCCGTTCAGGTGTTTTGATGTTAAAGAAAATGTGTGCATCGCTCAGGAGCTAAAGATCGGCCATATAAAAGTTTTCAACCATTTGCGCAAAAATTTTACGCAAAAATAATAGATTTTTTTTTTACAAATTATATATATAATTTCTTGTATTGGCAGTATCTATTGCTTTCGCCTACTTTTCCTCTTCACAAACAAGTAATTTCTCTTCCTTTTGTTTGTATATTATCGATGTAACGTCGCAGCGGCCGCCGTAGCCGAATGGGTTGGTGCTTGACTACCATTCGAAATTCACAGAGAGAACGTAGGTTCGAATCTCGGTGAAACACCAAAATTAAGAAAAACATTTTTCTACGAGCGGTCGTCCCTCGGCAGGCAATGACAAACCTCCGATTGAATTTCTGCCATGAAAAAGCTCCTCATAAAAATATCTGCCTTTCTAAGTCGGCTTGAAACTGTAGGTACCTCCATTTGTGGAACAACATCAAGACGCACACCACAAATAGGAGGAGGAACTCGGCTAAACACCCAAAAAGGGTGTACGCGCCAATTATATATATATATATAACGTCGCAGCGAATTCGGAAGACACAATAATTCTTGCAGTGTGCCCATACAGTCAATTACGTAAAAACACACATTTTTTATAAATATTGTTACGTTTTTTTCCAATAAAATGTCTCTTAAATAAATAAAAACTTCTCTAAGTTCGATCACTGGATTGCGAAGTAAAATTCACAAACTAATGAGAACACCATTTGCTTGATTTATTGAATTTGAATTCTTAATCACCTTACTTTACGTTTACACGTTCGCACGCTTAACTTAAGATTGATTACTATGGGCACATGCACCTCTGCTTACATGCATGTGCTTAATAACTGCCGTAATTTCTAGATGTGTTAACTAGTATCTTCTGGCAACTTCTGTCTTGCCATCGGGTGTCAAGGCGAATTCATGTTTTTGTTCTAGTATTTGATTCCCTCGGTATTGCCAGCGGTTTTGCGAAGTTTGGTAATTTGTTACAATATATGTACGTATAATTTGCGTAAGTAGTTGAGTATAGCTATTCAGAAAAAGGGATTTTATGGCCCATATAAAGGGTGACTTTTTAGCTATTTATTATCGTTTTAAACAGTTGGTTTAAACAGCTGACGCACGTTTCGTGTTTTGTTTCACTGTCAAACATCTTTAGTTTGGTCTATAATTTAACCATGAATCGTCTTAAAAACGAACAACGCTTGCATATCATTTAATTTTATTATAAAAATGCTTATTCTGTTAAGAAAGTTTAAGATCCACTTTTTTATCGAAAAATTGTGTTCAGCGACGAGGATCATTTTTTGATCAATGGGTACATAAATAAGCAGAATTGTCGATTTTGGAGTGAAGATCAGCCAGAAGAATTGCAAGAGCTACCAATGTATCCAGAAAAGGTCCCAGTTTGGTGCGGTTTATGGGCTGGAGGTATCATTGAACCGTACTTCTTCAAAGATGGTACGAATCGTACCGTAGCTGATGCTTTCCATTTCAATTCAACCGGGCTATTCGGGTCATGTTCTTCGATTTCGATGTAACTCAAATATGTTGCTCTCTGGTCAAAATGAGACACGTATTTTCTTGTTCGCCCGAAAAATTTTTTTTCAAGAGTTATCGGCAATTTTGTTTTTCGGCTAAAAATCGATTTTTCTTAATTATATAAGAAATTTTTTTTTTGAAATGCCCATAACTTAGTCAAAAATCAACCGATTTTAATAATTCTGGGTTCAAAATGATCGCCATTACTTACACGAACGACTTCATGTAGAAACAATTGCAAAAAAGTAGTTGAAAATTTTTTATTTAGCAAAAAAAAAAAATGAAATTTTTTCGAAATTCAATATTTCAGAAAGTGTATTTTTTTTTTTATAACTTTTTTCAAATCAAGAGGACACCCCAAACTTCAATTAAGCTGAATACCCAGTAGCTAAAATGAGTTGTTTTTGAATAATGAATTTTTGAGTAAAAAACCTGTTTCGCACTTTTTGTTTTTTGCAAAATAAAAAATATTCAACTACTTTTTTGCAATTGTTTCTACATGAAATCGCTCGTGCAAGTAATGACGATCATATTGAACCCAAAATTATTAAACTCAGTTCATTTTTGACTAAGTTATGAGCATTTCAAAAAAAAAAATTCTTATATAATGAAAAAAAATCGATTTTGAGCCGAAGAACAAAATTGCCGATAAATCTTGAAAAAAAAATTTTTCGGGCGAGCAAAAAAATACATGTCTCAGTATTTTGACCAGAGAGCAACATATTTGAGTTACATCGAAATCGAAAAACATGACTCGAATAGCCCGGCTGAGTTGAAATGGAAAGCATCTATATTAGAATTTTTTTTTAAATGCCCATAACTTAGTCGAAAACGAACCGATTTTAATGATTTTGGGTTCAAAATGATCGTCATTACTTACACAAGCGACTTCATGTAGAAACAATTGCAAAAAAGTAGTTGAAAATTTTTTATTTTGCAAAAAAACTAAAAGTGTGAAACAGGTTTTTTACTCAAAAATTCATTACTCAAAAACAACTCATTTTAGCTACTGGGCATTCAGCTTAATTGAAGTTTGGGGTGTCCTCTTGATTTGAAAAAAGTTATAAAAAAAAAAATACACTTTCTGAAATATTGAATTTCGAAAAAATTTCAATTTTTTTTTTTTGCTAAATAAAAAATTTTCAACTACTTTTTTGCAATTTTTTCTACATGAAGTCGTTCGTGTAAGTAATGAAGATCATTTTGAACCCAGAATTATTAAAATCGGTTAATTTTTGACTAAGTTATGGGCATTTCAAAAAAAAGTTTTCTTATATAATTAAGAAAAATAGATTTTTAGCCGAAAAACAAAATTGCCGATAACTCTTGAAAAAAAATTTTTCGGGCGAACAAGAAAATACGTGTCTCATTTTGACCAGAGAGCAACATATTTGAGTTACATCGAAATCGAAGAACATGACCCGAATAGCCCGGTTGAATTGAAATGGAAAGCATCAACTGTGAATGGTAAGCGCTACAGTGAAATGATATCCAACTTTTTTTTGCCCAAAATGCAAGAGCTTGGCTTGCATGACACGTGGTTTCAGCAAGACGGTGGCACATGCCACACAGTACGCGTAACAATGGACTTGTTCAGAGGCGAGTTCGGTGAACATTTTATTTCACGTTCGGAGCCTGTCAATTGGTCACCCAGATCGTGCGATATAACGCCCTTAGATTATTTTTTGGGGGGGCTATGTTAAAGCTCATGTCTATTCAGACAAGCTTGCTTCAATTAACGCATTGGAAGACAACATTAAAGTATTTATATGTGAGATATCGGCCGAAACATTAGAAAGAGTATGCCATAATTGGACAAAGCGGATGGACCATTTGAAGCGCAGTCGGGGTCAACATTTGCATGAAATAATCTTCAAACATTAAATTATATGGACTGTACTATCGATTTAAATAAAAATTTCATGCTTTTTTTTTGAATTTTACATGTGTCTTTTTTGAAAAACTTTCCTATATCTCTTAAAAAATCATCATTTATTAAAAAGCATGGGAATTAGAACGTATATGAACAATACATTCGCCTGGATATAAGAAATGGATTTACCTATATCGGAATTGCAGTTTTATTATGTAACTTAAAATTAAGGAAGGATTGAATTTATTTTTCGTAACATACAGTATTTTGTATACAGTCAGTAATATATTAGTACGAGTATATAGTAAGTAAGTATACACCGGACACGTTTTCAATTTTCCCCCAATCGATTCCTTGAAACAACCTAAGTTATAAAAAAATTGTGTTTTATTTACATGAATGAAATACAAAAATCATATTTAATCCAAATAATGACAAAATTTTAAAAAAGAACAAAATTATAGCTTTTTATATTAAACTTTATAAAAATTCATGTCTCAAAAGTAAGTATAGGTACAGTTCATCATATTATTAATTTGTGAAATCAAAAACATAATTAAAATCAAATCCTAGTATTTGGATGAATAACCATTAGACTTTACAATCGCTTTAGGTCGTGATGGCATTGATTTCACCAAGTTTTCAGTTACAGCTGGCCGTATTTTACTCCATTCCTCTTGAAGGACGTTTTTCAGTTGTTCCTTATTTTTAATCGGATGTTTACGTGTTTGTCGCTTTAAATGTTCCCATAAATGTTCTATTGGGTTGGTATCCGCGGACTGTGGCGGTGTTTTCAACTGTTTTCGCACAATGTATAACAGCCACTCTTGTACAATGTTGGATGTGTGCTTGAGGTAATTATCCTGCTGGAAGATAAACGTTCCTCCAAGGCCTAATTTCGTAGCGCTTTCTTTTAAATTATTTTTCAAAATATTTAAGTAACCATATCAGTCCAAAATATTTTCGATAAATGCCAAGTTTCCAACCCTGTTCGCAGCCATACATCCCCAAACCATCACAGAGCCCCCTCCACGCTTAACGTTTGGTCATATTTTTCATGATCTTTTGCGAATGAAATCCGTTTACTCCGATTGACACTGCTCACGAAGGGCTTTTCCCTAACATTGCGCCCATGATAACCAGCAATATTCAAAACCTGGCGAATAGTTTGGGTGCTAAATTGTTTTCCAGTCTCATTTTCAACTTCAGATTTCAATTTGGGGGCACTTATTTTGGGGTTTGTCCTGATTTTCCGTACGACTAAGCTTTTTTCTCTGGGACTTAAGAGCGGCGGACGCCCACAACGCTCTTTATTAATGGTGCTCCCCGCACTTTTATATTTATTCATAATTTTAAACTGTAGCAAAACTCCTATCTATCAAGCGACCGATTTCTCGCAATGATTTATGTTCCTTGTGATATTTTATAATCAGTTTTTTTAAATCATCAGAAAGCTCTTTTCCTCTTGGTGCCATTACTAAAAATGTAGCAAAAATTAATATACTACAAAATGAACTTCCCTAAACTTTTATACTCACTTTGATTATTTCCTTTTAATAGTTTTAACTTTTTTAATCAATACGTAAAAATAAATGTTATGCTAACTGACCAATCGTTTGCTGAAACTTTTGTGACGTAAATTTCGCTGGCATCAAAGACAACGTAAAGCGTGGATAACGGTACTTAAAATTTACTGCTAAATACAGTACACAATTACCATGTGTAAAATATTTTGATTGCATATTAAATCAGGCTCCTGTATACTTATTTATGTTACTAACTGTATCTGAAATATGTAAATGATTACCCTTGTTTAAATTATGAATTTCCAATATAAACCATACAGAGTGTGTCAACAATATCTGAAGGTGATTTTGTGCGTTTTTATAAATTAGCGGACCGTTGGATTATTTTCTGCATTGACAGTTCAGCCAGAAATCTCCGAGGAGGAATATTTTCGGTGTATTAGTCCCCCTTTGCTACCTGGACGAACGAGATCAAACTGCAGTTACAGGTGAAAGTCGATGACATACCAATACCGACCGTTAACAACCCTAAAATTCTGGGTGTCCCCTTCGACAGTTTGCTGTCCTTCTCGGCGCATACAATGCAATTGCTACTAAGGTCCAAAACCGCAACAAGGTCCTCAAATCGCCAGCCAGCAGCACTTGGGGCAAAGGCAAAGGAATATTACTCGTGATGATTAAAGCAATGGGCCGGTCGGTTCTAACTTACGCTCCGCCCATTTGGCCGCCTGGTACTAGTGATTCGCAATGGACAGAACTTCAGACCTGTCAAAATACTGCTATCAGGAAATGCCCCTAGCTGTCTCTCCTGCAAAACGTTCACAATGAGGTTAATGAGCACAGTACAATGCGCAGCAAAGAATTTCTGCTAGAGTGCTACCACAGGAATTACCCCTGCAGACACTTGATAGAACTTGATCAACTTCCCAGGCAGTGAGGAGGCATCTCTTCAATCCAGGACCAAATACTATTGTAATTACTGGATCGGACAGTATATAAGTATTGTTATACACTAACCGACAATCATCGGGAGTCTCTTACCACCTTCTTAACCCTCCGATGTTCGGTGCCTTATGATGCGGTAAGTGCATCATAAGGGTCTGCCCAGACCCATACAAATAATGTAAGAAATACGGTTTTAAAAATAATTTTATTTATTTATTTGAACGGATTAGTATTAATTACGAAGAGCAATTGGGTTTACAACTATATAGTTGCATGGAATGTTCATTAAGACATATGGGACGATTACATTTGCTGCAGTTATAACGAGTTTTACGTCGCTTTTTCGAAGAAGAAGCAGCACAATGGTAGCACGATGACCGTGTTGAAGCATCTTGAGCATATGATTGTTGCTGTGCTGCATCTGATGTCGATGGACAAGATTCCGGTACCTAAAAGTAGCGAAATAATTTATTTTAAATTAGTAAATATGAATACATGCATACACATATCTTTATACGCGGAGATATATGTAGGTGTTTATATAATTCATACTCACCTTGATATTGAAAAGATTCATTGCCTGTCTTATATGAGCAAACCTCCATACTAATGGGTTAGTCGCCCGTTTCGTCATATGTGGGATAACTAGCTGCCGTGCCAATTCAATGATAAATGAGCGCCTCTTATCGCTCTACTTTGCCGGATTCAGCTCGTCATAGATGATGAATGAGGCCAAACCGGCAATATCAAGCATATTATAAAACTTTGCCAGTGGCCAACGGTTTGTCGAGCGTTTGCACGAATAGCCAGTCAACATTTGATCCATTGTATCTACCCCGCTTTAAATTTATTGTAGTCCAAAATTTGATCTGGCTTGAATCCTTTCAATGGATCGGTGCTTTGACGGTAATGGGCAGTGGATAACATAATTACTGGCTTTTTCGGCTTTACCATATACGAGCACAGAGCGATATTATTATTGTGATAACAAAATAAAGTGGGGTTAAGCAATTCATGCGGAATGAAGGTCTTATTTTTTCTTACGGTACCGACGAAAGCCACACTACGAGCCATCAACATTTTTGCCAAGTTGTATGTTGGAAAAAAATTGTCTGCATAAACAGTCCTACCGCTGTTCATATAATTTTCCATCAATTTCATGACGACCCGTTCACCTTGATTCGTTTCTCGCTGGCCACCTGGTGGTTTTCCGGTATAAATTATACCTTTCAAAGGGTAGTTTGAAACAGAGTCACAAATCCACCACACTTTCATGCCATATTTTGCCGGCTTACTCGGAATATATTGGGTGAATCGAGTGCGCCCACGATATGGAAATAACTGTTCATCGACGGTTACATGACAATCCGGAGTGTATGCTTTCTCTAAATTGGCCATCAGCATGAGCCATACATCGTCCAGGGCAGCAGATTTAGCTTATTGTAACTGGCCCACAATTCTTTCGCTGGCTGAGAATTCGAGTGGAATACACCAGCAATAAGTAGCATACCAAAGAAAAGCATACATTTCGTCTTCGTTAGTCATTACCCAAGAACGCTGTTTATTACTGGGATGCTTTTCATTCCATAGACGAGGATTTGAATTCCACATCTTACAATCTTTCGACCTGTATATAAGGCCCTGGGTAATAGATGTGCTGCATGATTCCATTGTGGTTGAAGCTTGAAGGGCGATAGGTTCTCTATACAAGTCCTCAATATCATCATGGTTTTCATCCAGAACAGCCTCTAACTCGATTTCCTGTTCTATATCTGATGCTTCACCGAAGTCATCTTCAGCTGGAAAATATTCATCATCTTCTACGTCGCCACTTGTTTCAAATGGATCGGACTCTTGTTCAATTTGTGCCTGAAGTCGCTGACGTTCTTCCGGACTCACATTTGCTGCACTTAGCTCACGAAGCAAACGCGTCATCACATCAACTTCATCCATATTTACTTGTTCCATTTTATTTAAAAAAACACTTCCCACTAATTAAAAAACACGTGTTCACTTTAATTTTCAAATGTCAACTAAAAAATTATCTCTGCCGCTACCTCCGCTAACAGTTTAGTTGTTTACACCTAACGGTTAACCAATTTACATGAGAAGCTTATATGGGTCTGCACAGACCCATGTGAGCTTAATTAACGAAATTAGTTTAAAATTATTATTTTTACAACAAATATAGCAAAAATCTTAATTTTGCTACTTCATTGTGTTTAGCACACTACATTTTAGGAAGTCATGGACTAAGAAGCCTCAGATATTAAAAATAAGAGATCTACATACATTTAAAGATCGAATGGGTCTGGCCAGACCCATATGAACATCGGAGGGTTAAACTCTCGACCCCCGAATTTCGTTATCGGAGTCCAACTACCATTCAGACGACGAATTTCAGCTATCTCGTGAAATCCGAGTTACTTTGACTCAATTACGTTCTGAATATTGTAGCAGGTTAAACTCCTCCTTGTCCAGAATCGACCCCGACATACTCAATCTACGTTTGGCATGCGAAGGTATTCTACTGGATACTAACGCCCTATTCACATACCCTCTCAAACCCACTCATCTAACACCCCTCTCCCTCGTCCCACCCCGTAGAAACAGCACAAATTATACTATGATCGGTGACTATACAGCACTGGCAGTTCCCTCAACAGTTCCATTAATTCAGAATACCATACCAATCACTTTCCAAAATTCTGGTATTATGCGGTACATTTGAATTTGAATCGGGAATGATAAATTTGTATTTTTATTTAACAGATTATGTCTAACAGATATTGAACTACTAAAACTCTTTACTGCACCGGAACATTTTGGATGCATAATATATTATTTTTGACATGGTACTTTACCCATAATGCTTACATCTCGCTGTGGTACAACTCTACCTACCTATTTTGTTTTTTTTTCAGTTTTTCGATTAGCATGTCAAACACGTTAGTGCAGCTAGTCAGGTGAGCTACAGCACTCGGTCAGTCGCTTAATGGGTTTGCCTGATCATGTGAGCGTGGTGATTGCAGCCGTGAGGCACGTGTGCTTCGTTGCATTTCAATTAAAAATGTGCACTTAAGTACACGATTACATACATACGTTTCGCACTACTACGTAATTATGTGTACTGTTTTTTTAATTTTCTTTATTTATTGAATCTTTCCTGTATAAGAAGCTAACAATAAGTATTATGTTTCCTTGCCAGTGCTAAGAAACTAAATATATGTTCAATGATTAATAAATTATGATTAAATAAATTAAAAGTGAATAAATGGATGGAGCTAGAAAGGACGGGTTTTCAGTCTTCGATGCTTCTTAGCTGGGAGCCGGAAGGGATTATTTTCCAGTTTCCCTTAAAGCTTCCGTTATCCCTCATGCTGGTTGTGCAATTTTTTTTTCGGGTGTGGTAGATGTGGTTATGCGGGGAGCATACTGGTGATTTTCGAATATCAACGCACCCATGCGAATTCGTGCGAGTTTTAAACATAAGCTTACAGACTTTACACTTGTTATTACCTTTTTGTTATTGTTTTCATAAAACGTTTTGTTTCAAATAATAAGCGAAATATTTTACAACAAAAAAATAATAAAATAAAACAAAAAATGTACTACTAAATATTTTATTGGAGTATTTATTAAACTCTCTCGCTTCAATACCATTTGAAGGCTATTGTCGTATACGTGTGCTACGTGTCATGAGGGGCAAAATTTATTGCCACTTTTAATTGAATAATTTAAAAATTATTCAAAATATTCTGAAAATTAAATTAACGCTGATTTGGTTTGATTCATTGGAATTGTTCGTCTACAAATATTACAATTCTTCGAATGGGTCTTATTCAAATGAAAGGGCTTATGATTTTAAAGATTATTAGGCAGTACACAGTCCTCTGAAAGGTGTACAAAATTTATAAAAATCACATACATACATACTTCATAAGACCAATAGAAGTACTGATGAATGCCTTTGGGCGATTAATGTGTAACCAAACCTTAATGCGGTTTTCGAGAAAGCAGAAGGAGAAAGCATTGGACATCATGCAGAGCAACTGCGCCAGAGAGTACGGAATTCAAACTAAGAGGGCCCACTCGCCATCGATCTCGCTGGGAACAACACAACATTTAATACTTGATAAGATAGAAATGCTGCAAAAAAATGTTCTCTTATTATAAAAAAAAACAATTATACTGTCCCATCTATATTATTTATCGAAGATACAGTTGAAATAGCTATTTTTCCAAAACGTTAGACATTACAGAGCTATGATATCCTAATTTTTTAGGGCTTTGAACAATATTTGGTTTAGCAGGAGAGCGCATCATGCCACGCAGCCTAACAAATAAACCTGGATTTCAAACCGTAACTTGCGTAGCTAAAATGTTTGAGGTTTGCTCTTCAACTTGAAGATATTTTTTCTTTCTACCTACTCATCATCACAGCACCTCACTCAAACCCAGTTTCCTCAATAAACCAAGGATGCAGTGGGGTTGGGCTGAGCAGATGTGGCCACACCAGGCCGAGATGCTCTACTTCTCGTTTTGGCATCACATTCGAGAAGAAGGTGTGTTGGAGTTGTAAAAACGATGACAAGCAATAATATCGCCTAAATAAAGCGGCACGATGCTAAAGCTATCTCGACGGTAATCGCAAGGGTAATTATGGGGTCTAAATTGCTAGTCCAGTGTGTATGCATAACAGGAGTCATGCATACATGTCCGGAGGTTATTCTAGAACTCACACCTCTTCACATTCAGATCCAAGCTAGGAGGGTTGCCCTTAGAATAACCAAATCTATCATTGGCTCAGGCGTTTATCAAAATCGAAGTAAGTTTGGTAACCTTGTTGAACTAATCCCGACGATCTCAATGCCCAATGCTACTGAAGTTCAGTTAAGTCAAATGCTAAGAGACTGAACTGGGTAATAAAAAGACTTAGGAAGGGGTTTGGGATAACACAAGATAAACCAGAACATGATAACATGATACACACAAATATAACAACAAAATCATAGTTATCCTTATTGATAGGTCATTCAGCAATCAAGGCTCTCAACTCTTTCCAGGTTACATCAAAAATTGTGCTAGAATATCTTGATTAACTGAATAACCTAAGCCAGAACAAACAGGTACCATGCCCAGAACCATTTTGTGGCATAGGCTTCTCCTTCCTTCTTATTCAGGAAGGGAAAATCTACCGGGTCCATTGCAATTAAAATCAATGATAGGTAGCTTTAACCTAAATCGATTTAAAGATTGTATGGAATTAAACAGCCGCCGTAGCCATTCGGAATTCACAGAGGAACGTTGGTTCGAATCTCGGTCTAATAGCGGTCGCCCCTCGGCAGTCAATGGCAAGCCTCCGAGTGTATTTCTGCCACAGAAAGTTCCACATAAAAATATCTGCCGTTCGGAGTCAGCTTGAAACTGTAGGTCCCTCCGTTTGTGGAACAACATCAAGACGCACACCACAAATAGGAGGAGGAGCTCGGCCCAAAAAGGATATATATATATATAGAGGTATATATGGAATTAAACAAAAACAGTTGTGGAATCATCACAGGAATTCTAACAGGGCATTGTAAATTGAGTCATCATAGTACTAACCTGGGAATATACTCCAATAGAATTTGCGGATTCTGTAGGGAGGAAAATGAAACTGCGAGACATGTGCAGGCATCGTGCCATGGGACAAACACCTGGGCAACCATATTTTACCAGGAGAGGAAACAAAACCCAAATACTCCAATTTATTGAAGAAGTAGGGTTCGGAGAAAAACTCGGAATCCATGAAGGGGGCTCGGTAGATTTTTCAGGTCGCCGTTCTGAATTCTCTCATAATACTTATAATAATAAAAAAGAGTTACTTATAACTGAAAACTTCAAAAATTAACAATCCACTTTTATAAGTCTGTCAATAAAATCCTCAATTTATACATTAATGCAGAAAAATTTATAATAACATAATTTGTATCGTTGTTTGCTATTTTACTCGTACGTAACTAAACTGCCAGCAGTCAACACACTAAGCTCCGTCAATTGAGAGCACGCTAGCCGTATAAAATATTGCTTAAGTGAAAACTGTAAAAGCAAAAAAAAAAAACAAAAGTGAAAGAGTTGTAAATATTTTATTGACATTTGATTTCAGTTTACTGATAAGCAGAAATGGGGATTTGCTCCCATCGAAATTGATTTGCGCCACCACGCGTGATATGCTTATGTACGTAAACCTGTGGATAGCTCAAACATATTTTCAAATGACGAGTCAACTAATTATGGAATATTATATAATAATAATTTTAAATCTGAAATTCGTTCGCTGACAATAGCAATAATATTCGAGTATTGAGCAATTTCCGTATACTCATATCTCCATATAAAACGCTTGGATGCTGTCGCATAGAGTTCGCCAATGGCCAGAACCAATTACAATTGCTACACTTGCTATTGCTGTTGCTATTCGTGCTGCCGAGTAGCTGTTAATGCTTTCATTGTGATTTCACGAATGTTGTAATGTTTGCGAATTATAAGTGATTTTACTTTATGGGCAATTGTCCTTTGGATGACAAGTTATAAGTGCACTCGTATGTAAGTATATGAAGCGGCCAATCTCTTGATATTCATACTTACATACTCGTAGTTATCGTTGCCCTGAGTTCATATACATTCTCATATTTATATTCCATTAACGTAATTATGGAAACAAACACAATTGGCTGTGCGTTTCAATCAATACGATTTCTGTTAGCACGCAAATACTAGGTTGTTTAATAATTTTTACTAGTTTACTAACTTACATTTGCTTTTGTTATGTTGCACGCATGTGAAGTTTCATTTTAGTTTGCCAATTCATTCTCTGCGTACAAGCCATTTAGTATCGATGTGTCACAGTATTTTCTGCAGTGGAAAAAATCAAGTATTGTGCAGTAAATGAATTTTGAAGTGAAAACTTCTTTAGAATCGTTGGGAGTGATTTGAGAAAAAGTGAAACGAAAAAAGCGACACTCTTGGCTACGAATATTACATATACACGTAGCGACGAACTAAATAACTTTTAGGCCAGCGCCGACAGCATGGCGCGATAGCCGAGCGGCTAGCAATGTGAGCTTCCGATCCAAAATCCTTGGTTGTAGTCACAAGAAAAAAATTTTTTTTATACAGTTATTTTATTTTTTTATTTTATGATATGTTTATGAGGAGCTTTTTTTCATGGCAGAAATACACTCGGTGTTTTGCCATTGCCTGCTGAGGGGTGAGCGCTATTAGAAAAATAGTTTTCCTTAATTTTGGTGTTTTCACCGAGATTCGAACTGACGTTCTCTCTGTGAATTCTGAATAGTAGTCACGCACCAAATGAGGAAAAATATATGAATAAAGTTTGCTTACTGTTTACACATTTTCCAAAGGTGACGGAGAACCAAAAAAAAAGTCGATTTTCAAACAAATACGAGTGCATATGTGTAATTGTGTTAGAGTTTCGGTCACGCCCCAGCAAAACCTGCGTGCATATGTGTTTGTAACATTCAAAAAAATGTAATTGTGTTAGAGTTTCGGTCACGCAGGTTTTGCTGGGGACGCTCATAATAGCAACCGCGTGTGTATTTTTATATTCGTAAATATTTTCATTTTTAAATATTTACCGCAATTATGCCGAAAAATAATGCAGAAAAGTGTCGTGAATATCGACAGAAAAAAATCAATAAATAGCATCACGGAATTCATTCACGAAAATTTAATAAAGTATACACCAGAAGTATCGCGGATACTTAGAAAAGATTACAATAAAGTTCCAATGATTTTAAGTGGCGATTTTAACGTAAATTTTGCATTGGACACAGCGGTTCCTTTAATTGACGTTCTCAATACAACATTCAATTTAAAAATGTGTAACAATCGCACTGAATCGACAACACGATCAAAAACAACCATTGACGCGGTATTTCAAAGACATGTTGACAACATCGAAACCAAAGCATTTGTATCATATTTTAGCTATCATAAGCCACTCGTATCATTTGTTGAAATTGAAAACATTGAGGATGAATAATAATAAAATGAAGAAAATAAAATATGAACTTTATAGCAATATTATAATGAACCTATAATTATCTTGCTCCTAATGCTGCTTTCGTCTTATTCTCTCTCAGTTTGTTTTACGGAAGGTTTCACTTCTATCGCGTCTAACCGTTAGACTGGTGTTTTTTTTTATTTTTGAAAGCTTTAAAAGCAAAGGAAACTTATGAACGAGTGTTGAGGAAGTGTATAAGGACTTTTCGCCATTTATTAGTATAGGTTGCTGAATTTAAAGTTGGTCGTACAAGTCTTAAAGACGATCCTGTGCATAATGGGGCCGCATTGGCTATTAATGGAACAAAAACACATTCGAATGCGACTTTCACAGCAACATTTAGAGCATTTTCGAGAGTGGATAAGACTTGGGTCTATAATTATGATCTTGAATCAAAGCAAGGGCCTAAAGAGTGGTGTGAGCCTGGTTTTCCGGCTCGGAAACGAGTTCGTGTTCAGAAATCTGCCAAAAAGGTGTTAGCATTTGTTTTTGTGGATTACTTGTAAACTGGCAAAACAAAAAAATACCCAAAAAAACAAGTGTATTGATGCTCAGGGAGACTATACTTAATAATAAAGTGCATTTCAAACCATAAAATTGCGGTTTTCTTATCGAACCGCAAAATTTATTGATCAACCTAGTAAGTGGCTGAAAAGGGACAAAACATCTATTTTATATATCTGCATAACGATTTATTTAAACACAGTTTCACATTACGATTATGGTTGATTGGATATTTACATTTTTGAATTTGTTAAACACGCTTTCATATAGAGAAATTAATTTCATCTTTACATATGAAAGATTTTTATTTATTTATTTATTTCGATATTGCACGACTATTTGGCACATGCCAGCGGCCTGTCGCAACAATGCCTTATGTATTGCGAGTGTTAACTTATCAAACAAACATCTACACAGTATGTATACGAGTTCCATCATAAAAGTAACACGTGCGAAATATTGGACTTGATATGTAGATTTTGATAATATTTAAATTTGGTACGTACCCATGAATTCAATAGCTATCTAAAATTGCGTTAGTTAGGCTTCTATCGCTACACGGCCCTGTCAAAGGTCACGGAATCGATCTGGATAACTAAGCTTATAAATCAAATTTTGACATAAAAATATAAGTTATGTAGTATATACCTACGTATAAGTGTTTTCCAATCACAATTGATTGATTAAGACTCTTTTACTGTAACATAAAATAATATATAAATAGTAGTCTTTATATCTGATTTTATCTCTAAAACTGGAACCAATCTGACAAAATGGAGGAAGCTAGAAGATCTCACTTAAGAAGATCACAATTAAGTGATTAAGGGGGCCAACTTTAAAAACTACACCAAATAGACTCATGTTCATGTTGCAGATTTAAATATGCGTGGGGTTTCCGAGAAAAAATATGGAAATTTTGCTTGTTGTACCATATTTAGCTCGACAACACTTTTAATTTGTTTTCCAAAATGTAGGGATTGGAATGAGTAAAAAAAAAAGTTCATGTTAACACTTTTGTTTTCAAAGCGTTCCTCTCTGCCGGTAAAACCAGTCGTTTAAAACCTTTTTAAATCCTTACTGTCATAGTTGTTGAGCTAGCGAATTTATTTTTGGCAAGCACTTTAGAAAACGAAAATATGAAAATATGGTCCTAAATGGTAAAACATTTTGTTTAAATATGAATCGCAATGACAAATATACTACTATATTTCTACTTTGTAGAAACTTTTCATAAAAACCATCTACTCTTTTTTCTTGACCTCACTTTCGACTGCGTCCGAATTCTTTAACATCAGCCTCATCTGGGTTCCTGGTCACAGCGACATTGCTGGAAACTGTGAGGCGGATGAGCTGGCCAGACAAGGGACATGCGAGGTGATTTCCCCGCGAAGGGAGAGAATTGGGATCCCCCTGACTACCTGCGGTCTGCTCCTGGAAAGATGGGCATCGCACCAACTCAGCGAGCGCTGGGCAAGTACACAAACGTGTAGGGTCGCGAAATCCTTCTGGCCACGTGTGGACCGCAGGCGCTCGGGCGAGCTTCTGAGGCTGACAAAATATCAGCTCTCAAATCTCGTGGGTTTTCTCACAGGACACAATGCGCGAGGAATGCATGCTGTGAGACTTGGAATCACCTCGAGTCCTTTTTGCGCTGGATGTATGGAGGATGAGGTGGAATCATCTCAGCACCTTCTCCTTAGTTGCCCTGGTCTGGCGGGGCTAAGATCTAGGCATCTTGGCTCCTACTTCTTTGTCACGCCTGCTGATATAGCTGGCGCTGACATTAAAAATCTGATGAATTTCATCAGCAGCATAAAGCGGTTGACGCAAACATAGTCATCGTTCGTAATCCGCACGCTCCCAACTATCCCAGCACCACCTCTCCCCGCCCTCTCCCTGTATCCCATCGGTCTTTCTCTCCCGCTTCACCCCTCCATAATGGCATCACAAAGGACGAATCCTTCTTCGTCCAAGTGTGCCCATTCCCTGGGCAACCATATCAACCTAACCTAACCTACTCTTTTTTGCCCCACCAAATCCATAGATTAAATTGTAAGTGAAATTAAAGTTTAATTGTAAATTATTGCAAATTTTTCTTATCTTAGTTTTGTAGAACTATGTCTTTACGATATCTAATGTAAACAAACAATAAGTGGTTTTCAAATTATGGATGTCGAGTGATTTACATATGTATTAAGTATACAATTACATATGCTTCGATGATAAATCAACGTTTACTCATTCAGCTTATCACGATTTAGATGTTGATTTGCATTATACATATAACATATATAAAATACAAGTGACAGAAAAAAGTGGGAAGCAGAAAAATCTCACAATAATTACTGTTCATATGTATGTACGCAAGAATGTGCAGGTGCATTAGTTTCATTGTACCTGAGCTAAGCCACTAAAAATTAGTTTGAGGTGCTAAAGCATGCCATGCACGAGTTTTGGAAATCAGTGCGGAAACATGTGTATGTATATTTCGCTATTGTTGACAGTGATAATTACGTAAATTATGATTATTGTGGGTTTGAACTATAAATGTCACTGTCACTCGATTAAAATTATAGATGGAAGCTTCCTATATTTTTTTATCACCTCCGCAATTACTTAATAATTTACAACTTAAGTAAACTTTGTAATATACATACTATACATATGCACAAAAGTGAATGTATAAATATATAGTATATATAATACTATCTCATATAAATTGATTTGTATTTTCAACTATTTCCTTAGAACTTCAGTTCATTCATTTTGATGTGGATTGCTTGTGCCCATTTACACAGGGAAACATTTGGAAGGGAAGCATTTTGTTCAGGGGTGAAGGAGGGCCGCGTAAGAGAGAAGGGAATTTGACTCCTGTACTGGCGACACGCATTGCACTTCTTATACGTATTTCCAATCTTAAAGCAATTTTTGACAGTTGCTTCATTTGTTTTCTTCTTTTGTGGAAGAAAGTTCCAAGTTATGTGTTGGTTTTCAATTAAACGGTAGATAACAACGATGACAAACATCCGAACGCTGCTTGGGAAATGCACGATTATTTTTGCTAGTAAAGTAGGTATAATTTAAAATAGTTATGGGTCATGTTTATGTTGAGTTCTAATTTTTCCCCGCATTTCTAAATACTCAAGTTAATTTTAAGTTAATTATTTACATATGAAGTATTTTTAATTTAATTTTTTTTATTCAAGTATAAGAATTTATAAATATATTTCAATAAAAAAAACAAGAAATTATTTATTATTTAACCAGTTTGCATTCCTCATTGAAATATTTAAGAAACTGTTGACGAACGTTTTCCGCTTTCCGGTGTCTCCCTTCCAGATGTCTCCGTGTGTAAATCCGGTGCTTGCTCTTTCTCACTAGAAAACGTATCTCAGCTGAATGAGAATAATCTACTTAAGTTTGTAAAACTTTGAGAAAAATACTGCAAACTTATTTATGTACATAACATATATTCAAAGTGTGCTTTGTACTGTTTAATTCGTGTTTTTGTTGAAAAGATAGCTGCTAGTATAACTGAGACTGTGTTTTTAAACAGAATACGTCGAAGTTCGTCTTCTCACTTTAGCTACTCAGAGAATACTTGGGGCTCTAGGTTTGCGTTATAAGCTGCTTAAACCACTTGCAAAATAATCGTTTGCTGGCCATTCTGAATGTCAGTCAAAAAAATTCCGCGGTTTCAAAAATATTCTGGACCGTAATCTAATGTTTCTTTTCATAGATTTGAGTGTTTTCTGCTAGATATATTCAGGGAGACATATCTTTCAAAACATATGTACATATATTGAATCGGATCATTATACAAGGTTTTAAAGGTATTGTTATGCTTTGAAATGGTTTTCTGACAGACTTATGTTTATCGAAGATGGTGGGTGTTACAACGTTCCAAAGTGGAAGTAAGCAAGAGAAAATTCGATGATTGCCTCAGAATCATTACGATCCAAATGACCATTTAGCTAAAAAAATTATTGCTTTTTAAGGACCCAGTAGTTTATTAATTGTTGGGCTGGGCTGTTCCATGGATATGTCAAACGAATTTGGGTACATGCATGGATGGGATGGTCACTAAACATCCCACTCCCCAAACCGGAATAGCATGTGTCCACAGGACCTGCTTGCAGTCAGGACTAACATACTATATTCCAGCATTGCACCTCGCTCAAAGTTGTCCGCCACGGAAAGCCCCACACTCGCTGGTACCAAAATTATGGACCAAACAAATATAGAAAAAGTAAAGAAGCATGTAGTTTTACAAACCGCATTTAAGCTTGCATATCTAGCGGAGTTATATTTCCAGGATTCCAAGAACCAACTCTTAAAAAATGTGCCAAGTTACCTGATAAATTTACAGAAACTATGATCCGTAAAGTGACAGACTCACGGAAGGAAAATGCAAGGCAGCTAGGCTCCAAGGATCCATCAACATTCAAGAAGTCTATTTCAAAGCCAAGCAGGAGTGCTAGACAGACAAGCTCTCAGCTTTGGGGAGACCAGAAATATGACTGGTCTGAGTGGCACAGATACCAAATGGTATCTATGCTATCTGAAAGGAGGCTTAAAGTCAGAAATCGTGAAGCAGAAGATGCGGGTCCGCGCCAAATATATTTCAGAGGCAAGGAAACGCGGTGCTGCCCGCATGGAAATGAGAGAATCGGAGGTGTGGACAGTGAATTCGATCCGTTGAGGCAACTCGACATAGGTGAAATGGTGAAGAAGTTGTAAAAACGATGACAAGCAATAATATCGCCTAAATAAAGCGGCACGATGCTAAAGCTATCTCGGCGGCAATCGCAAGGGTAATTATGGGGTCTAAATAGAGTATAGTGCTAGTCCAAGAACGATGGGGTCTTCAGTGTGTATGCATAACAGGAGTCATGCATACATGTCCTATTGCATCAACGGAGGTTATTCTAGAACTCACACCTCTTCATATTCAGATTCAAGCTGTGAGGGTTGTCCTTAGAATAACCAAATCTATCATTGGCTCAGGCGTTTATCAAAATCGAAGTAAGTTTGGTAACCTTGTTGAACTAATCCCGACGATCTCAATGCCCAATGCTACTGAAGTTCAGTTAAGTCAAATGCTAAGAGACTGAACTGGGTAATAAAAATACTTAGGAAGGGGTTTGGGATAACACAAGATAAACCAGAACATGATAACATGATACACGCAAATATAACAACAAAATCATAGTTATCCTTATTGATAAGTCATTCAGCAATCAAGGCTCTCAACTCTTTCCAGGTTACATCAAAAATTGTGCTAGAATATCTTGATTAACTGAATAACCTAAGCCAGAACAAACAGGTACCATACCCAGAACCATTTTGTGGCATAGGCTTCTCCTTCCTTCTTATTCAGCGAGGGAAAATCTACCGGGTCCATTGCAATTAAAATCAATGATAGGTAGCTTTAACCTAAATCGATTTAAAGATTGTATGGAATTGAACAGCCGCCGTAGCCGAATGGGTTGGTGCGTGACTACCATTCGGAATGCACAGAGGAACGTAGGTTCGAATCTCAGTCTAATAGCGGTCGCCTCTTAGTGTATTTCTGCCATAAGAAAGCTCCTCATAAAAATATCTGCCGTTCGGAGTCGGCTTGAAACTGTAGGCCCCTCCATTTGTGGAACAACATCAAGACGCACGCCACAAATAGGAGGAGGAACTCGGCTAAACACCCAAAAAGGGTATACGCGCCAATTATATATATGTATATAGATATATATATGTATGGAATTAAACAGCTGTGGAATCATCACAGGAATTCTAACAGGGCATTGTAAATTGAATCATCATATTACTAACCTGGGAATATACTTCAATAGAATTTGCGGATTCTGTAGGGAGGAAAATGAAACTGCGAAACATGTGCAGGCATCGTGCCATGGGACAAACAGCTGGGCAACTATATTTTACCAGGGGAGGAAATACAACTCAAATACTCCAATTTATTGAAGAAGTAGAGTTCGGAGAAAAACTCGGAGTCCATGAAGGGGGCTCGGTAGATTTTTCAGGTCGCCGTTCTGAATTCTCCCATAATACTTATAATAATAAAAAAGAGTTACTTATAACTGAAAACTTCAAAAATTAACAATCCACTTTTATAAGTCTGTCAATAAAATCTTCAATTTATACATTAATGCAGAAAAATTTATAATAACATAATTCGTATCATTGTTTGCTATATTACTCGCACGTAACTAAACTGCCAGCTGTCAACACACTAAGCTCCGTCAATTGAGAACATGCTAGCCGTAAAAAATATTGCTTAAGTGAGAGCTGTAAAAGCAATAAAAAAAAAAAACACAAAAGTGAAAGAGTTGTAAATATTTGATTGACATTTGATTTCATTTTGCTGATAAGCAGAAATAGGGATTTGCTCCCATCGAAATTGATTTGCGCCACCACGCGCGATATGCTTATGTATGTACATACGTAAACCCTTTGATAGCTCAAACATATTTTCAAATGACGAGTCAACTAATTATGGCAATATTATATAATAATAATTTTAACTTTCTTTGTAAAAATTGCTTTTAAATATGCATACACATTAATTTTTTCAAGCAAATACATATGTATATTATTGATAACTAAATCGTTTGCACCGTCGTATATGGTAGTCAATTTTGACATTTTTTTTTCGACAAAAAATTATCGCATGCTCGGTCCCGTTCAATTGTAGAGCAACCTGTCTGCTTTGATGGAATTGTTTTGCAGTTAACTGTGGTTATCAGTTAGGATTTCCTTTCAAAGTGGCATTTTATGTATGCCGTATGAGTAATCTATTCTGAACTATTTTACACGATATGATTTATGCCGATTTCCAAATCATTTTATAGCTTCTCAGCCGTTCAGTGATTTAGAAATAAAACCAACTTAGAACTGCAAGTCAAGATTTAGCCATCCAAAGCAAAATTATGCAAGGAACTCTTGCTGCTACGTCATAGGGGAGTTATACCTGCTTATTCCACACATATTCTTACGTTCTTCCAATCATTCGTTTCCAACACAATCTCATTTTTTGCCAGCCTCTGTTACTTACGGTTACTTATTGTATACATTACCAGGTTTATCCCTTAGGTATGGTGAAAAACAAAATTGTGAGAGAGTCATCGGGGACTCGGCAGCGTAGTTCTGCGGCTTCCTCTGCGTTGAAAAGATCAGGTGGAGGAAGACTTGGCTTCCCTAGGTGTGCCCAACTGGCGCCGCTTGTTAAATTTGGCCTAAATCGCGTAAGCGGTTATCGCCCCAATCAAGAAGAAGAGAATCCGAGTAACTGCCACAGGTGCAGTGTCGACTGTAGCGGCGATTTCGATCAAATGACAACGGCAATGAGCAATTGGTCGTTAATGACACTTTTGTTAGTCGAGTCTCCAGTCGCCCTTACGTAGAGAACGTTTGAATCGATGTAACCATTATAACGAACGCTTCTTAGTATCCACACCGGTGTGCGAACATTTCCAGGAGTGCGTGCTTCCTAGGTCAAAGGTTTTATTGAAGAAAAGGATCGGTTTCGGTATTACAAAACAAGAATATAGAAATTAATGGCAACAAAACAATTCAAGTCAATTACTCGAACAGAAAGGTAACCATAGACTCATTAAAAATCGGAAACTCTGACGCGATTGCTGATACGAAAGATAAAAACTTAGGCATTACAATTGACTCTAATCTAAACTGGAAGAACCATATAATAAAAAAAAGAAATGAAATTAAAAATCGGTTTCGACAACTGTACTGGCTGCTAGGACCTCTGTCAAAGCTCGCACTGCAAAACAAAACCTTAATTTAAAAAACGACAATTGCGCCAATTTGGAAGTATGGTATAGGCACAGCTTCTAAATCCAATTTGACAATATTGCAACATGCCCAGTCGAAGATACTTAGGACAATAACAAATGCACCATGGCACCATATATACCACACGCTGACATTCACCGCGACTTATACATCGACACAGTTGAAGCAATACAAATTGCGAGCAGCAGACACATAAGCAGACTTCTGACGCACACAAATCCGACGATGAGGAAGCTTCCTGCTGAAGAAAAATTCAATAAGAAGAGACTGAAATGAGAAACCCAAACAGACCTCTTGTAATAATATATAATAATAAGAAACACGCTTATGCAATTATCTAAATTATTATAGTAAATACTTTACAAATGAACTACATATTTCTTACAGTATCACTTAACTATGCAAATATCTTTCAAACAAATTACTTATTGTTAATATAGACAGGTGTAATATTTTTTGGAAGCAATAAAAAAAAAAGTTTGGTTACCACGTCCCGTCTTACAGTGCCCACTGCTTGCTCATGGATTTGAAATCTCTTGCGAACAATTTCCGCCTGTACTTTAGGTGACTCCGCCTAATATCAATATTATAGGTTTTTAAAGATAGCATATAGATTTAATAATAAAAAAAAAATTTCGTACTACTTTGATTGCTGATTTATAGCTTGATATATGCTTCTTGTCCACATATAATACTTTGGTGGTGGACATGAAATCCAAACATTGATGATGATTCAACTGATCATGCTAAGTTCATACACGGTAATGTGCTTAAAAGTCCAAAGCACTATTTGTACATATCTACACATATACATATATACATGCATACATACATATGTACACTGAGTATTAGGCCGGGTCGATTTGGGGGAGGCAAAAAAATCGCCCATTGCTCTGTGAAAATCATATTCTAGGGATCAAAATAAGAAACTTTGCCGAAGGAACCATACTTTGAAAACGAATTCTGATGTCCCCCAATTTGGGTCGAACTTTTTAGTTTCTTTTCTCATGTACAGGCCAAAAATGGTGATATTTTGAAATGGTTGTATGGGGAACCCCCCGGGGGAGTTCCAGGGGGTGTGCCACTGGCATGGGTGGATCGGCCGCCCAAAGTTAGTAGCGGTCGGTCATGCATTTGGACTCGATTGGAGCACTCTAAATGGGTCAAAGTGGGATTTTTCATTCGACCCAAATTGGGGGACATCAGAATTTGTTTTAGAGATATGGTTCCTTCGGCAAAGTTTCTTATTTTGATCCCTAGAATACGATTTTCACAGAGCAATGAGCGATTTTTAAATCGACCCGCCCTACTGAGTATCTATCACTGCGTCGTCATTGTCATATCGAGGTGTATTCCATAGTTGACGACCAGAGATTGATTCGTTACACTTAAAGCAAGCATAAAGCGTGTACAAGCGATAAGCGAGCAAGCCAAACGACTAAGTCGACGGCGCAGTTGCGATTATACGTACATATGTTCGTACAAATGCGCTTTCGGCCAATTAGTTGAACAATCAGTTATTCGGTTGGTACGCGCCAGTTGTTGTCAAGCGTGAACGTTAGTGGAGGGAGAGGTGTGTGAATAAGTGTAACTACAACAGCTGTGTTTAAAAAGTTTTTTTTTGGGGTTTTTTATTTAAGTATTGTCAGCTAATTAATGAAGCCAATTGTTATAAACTTACCTAATTACTGAATAATAGCAAAAAAATACTGTTAATATATATAGATAATAAATGAAAATAAAATAATAACCAAATCGAAAAATAAATACATATAATTCTATAGAGCTCACCAAGTGCCGACCTTTTGCTTTGCATTAAGTGAATAGTTAAAAGTGAGAGAGATTATTGTAAAATCGCGAAAGCTTAATTATGCTTTTTTAACTCCGAAGTTTAAAAAAATTTTATTTTTTATGTAATGCAATACTGCAATTTAAGCACAATGTTAAATTATAATAAGACGGTGATGCCATTTGGCAGACTTAAAGTATCAATCATTATTGAAATAATGCTAAAATTAATTAAAGATTTTTTTATTAAAAAAATCGGCGACAAGCAAAGGCAAATTTACAATAATAAGGATAGAAGTATTGAAATACAAAAATTAAACTTCGGAAAAGTAGAAATAAAATATAATAAAAATGTTTAAATGGTGTTTACAAGGCGAATCTATTAAAGGTAAATCAATACACCAGTTTATTTGTTTTTTTCTTTCGCTGTGTACATTCGGATGTTTGTTGTTGATCTAATAGGTCTATTTATAAGTTCGTGCGGTTTTACAATAGATGGCGTAACTTGATTATTATTCCATCGATCCACATTTCCAAACATTCATTGGAGAGCTACTGTCGTAAGGCACAAACGTCAGTATAAGTTTTTTATTTGAAGCGTAAACAACAATATTTTTACCACACTTGAAAATGTCGAATTTCGTGCCAAATAATGTGTTTTTGCGGGGAATTCTTCTTCATTATTTTAATATGAAGAAAAAAGCAGCCGAAAGTCATCGTATCTTGGTGGAAGTTTATGGTGAGCATGCTCTATCTGAGCGAACGTGCCAGGAGTGGTTTGCACGCTTTAAAAGTGGTGATTTTGGCTTGGAAGACGAAGAACGCGAGGGTGCGCCGCCAAAGTTCATGGATACCGAATTGGAGGAATTGCTCGATCAAGATCCGGCTCAAACGCAAGAAGAGGTTGCAAAAACTTTGGGAGTTGATCAATCAACCATTTCCAAACGTTTAAAAGCCATGGGAATGATCCGAAAGGTAGGCCATTGGGTGCCGTATGAATTGAAGCCAAGAGACGTTGAACGCCGTTTTATGGCATGCGAACAACTGCTTCAACGGCACAAAAGAAAGGGTTTTTTGCATCGAATTGTGACTGGCGATGAAAAGTGGGTCCATTACGACAATCCAAAACGTCGGGCAACGTATGGATACCCTGGCCATGCTTCAACATCGACGTCGGCGCAGAATATTCATGGCCTGAAGGTTATGCTGTGTATCTGGTGGGACCAGCTGGGTGTTGTGTATTATGAGCTACTGAAACCGAATGAAACGATTACGGGGGATGTCTACCGACGACAATTGATGCGTTTGAGCCGAGCACTGCGAGAAAAACGGCCGCAATACGCCGATAGACACGACAAAGTTATTTTGCAACATGACAATGCTCGGCCACATGTTGCACAAGTGGTCAAAACATACTTAGAAACGCTCAAATGGGATGTCCTACCCCACCCGCCGTATAGTCCAGACCTTGCGCCATCCGATTACTATCTCTTCCGATCGATGCAACATGGCCTGGCTGACCAGCACTTCCGTAATTACGATGAAGTCAAAAAATGGATCGATTCGTGGATTGCGGCAAAACCGACCGAATTTTTCACAAAGGGAATCCGTGAATTGCCAGAAAGATGGGAAAAAGTAGTAGTAAGCGATGGACAATATTTTGAATATTAAATTTGTAACCATTTTACGTCAATAAAGTTTCAAATTTCGAAAAAAAACCGCACGAACTTATTCATAGTCCTATTAGTGCCACTACTTTTAATGATTTGTGTTGATTTTTTAGCTCACACAAATGTTGCTGAGATTTTGTTTAAGAACTTTTCAAGAATTAGTTTTATTTCAGCTTGGTCAGTTGTTTCTGTTGGACATCATTCCTTTGTGCCAGGTGACGCTGTTAGACACCATTGTTTTGTCTTCAAGCGTTGCGAGAATTTCTACAATCAGAATAGACTTTTTAGGAATATTTTATAGCCAGAAAATTGCAAAAGAACTTCGGCTTATAAGAATTTGCCCAAAATGCAATCAACTTGAGAATGTCTGCAAGGTAGAGGAAATGTGTGTGATGAAAGTATGATAGAACCTACTGAACCGTCAGCTGTAAAAATGAACCTCTGCGATTTAATTATTTTGGCAACCTTTGAAGAACATCTCAACCAAAACTAATGAAATTGTGTAAGATTCACCGGGTCTGAGTACTGACTGAATATTCGTACATTGATTTGAGCATCTTGATGTTTCTCCACAAATGGAGGTAGCTGCAGTTTTATGCTGACTTCGAGCGGCGGGTGTTTTCCACAAGAAACTTTTTCACGGCAGAAATATACTGGGATGTTTTTCAGTTCCTCCCGAGGGGCGATCGCTGGATTGTGATAACAGCAATATAATTTTTTTGTATACTCTGGGCTCGAAATAAAACGGTAATTTTTTCACTTTGTATGGCGACTGTTCGAATTTCAAAAAGAAGAAATTTTAATTTTGATTTATTTCGTTTCCTTGCCAATAAAATAAAAATCAAAAATTATTAGAGTACAAAAAAAGATATAAATTTTAAATAAATATTGTTAAGGAGAGTAAGAGAGTAAAGAGTAATTAATATTTCATAGAAAACAATTAAAAAAAGAGTAATCATTAGTACTGAGAAAAATATTATTATAATCTAATTTTAATTTTTAACTCGTAACGAAAACACATATCTATATTTATATAAATAACAAATTGTATTTTCAAATTATATATAAATAAATATATAATTGGCGCGTACACCCTTTTTGGATGTTTGGCCGAGCTCCTCCTCCTATTTGTGGTGTGCGTCTTGATGTTGTTCCTCAAATGGGGGGACCTTCATTTTCAAGCCGACTCCGAACGGCAGATATTTTTATGAGGAGCTTTTTCAAGGCAGAAATACACTCGGAGGTTTGCCATTGCCTGCCGAGGTGCGACCGCTATTAGAAAAATGTTTTTCTTAATTTTGGTGTTTCACCGCCCATTCGGCTACGGCGGCCGCAAATTTTCAAATTAATTCAATTCAGTAGGAGCATAAAACTCTCTTCTCAAAGTGGAGAATCTGCAAGTACTTCATCATCGTTTACCGAAACATGTACTTTTTGATTCCTAGTTTGCTAAGTGAGGTTTTCTAAATAAATAGTATATAAAGGGTGACGCAAAATTAATCTGGTGGCGCAAAATTGACCATTCAATTTTTTACTAAAAAAAAAATTATTTTGAATGACGGAAATCTTTATTTTGACCCTTACGTGCTCCATTGCTTGTCTGTTTGTATGCTGCAGCTGTCTAGCTCACAAGTGTCATCGTGCCGTAGGACGATATTTGCAAATATTATATTGTAAATCTTTCTATTTATAATTGATTAATTTTGGGCCACCTGTGATGAGTATGTTTAACTTAACTCAACATAACTTAAAAAGGCCTTTATAAAAAATCCGAGCAACAACATTTAACGTTTAAAGCATTTCAGTGTGCATAAAAAAAACCGTGTAGGATATATAAACCGCAATCAGCTGTTTCAATAATAACTCATACTCGGCGAGTGAATTGGTTATCACTCGTTGAAAAAATAATTTTTGATTTTTTAGCACTTGTTTTTACCGACTACTCGTTTTTTTTCTCTTTTGAATAATTGTGAATAAAAGTAGTGATTTAAGTTGGTTCTTGCACTTATTTATTGTTTTTACAGCTTTTCGGTTTTCATTAGTTGTATAAAGGTTAGGTGTAGTCAGAATTAAATTTATTTTTGCATTTTCTTAAAGTATAATATCTTAAAAATTTTGTGTGAAAATTTGAAGTGAATCCGACAAATACTTTTCGAGTTATTCAACAATTAACAAAGGGCGCTCCGGAGCGTTTTTCTCAAAATTATGTTTTTTGAACTGGCAATGTATGGATAATGGATTTTTTTTTATTTCGATTTGTTTAACAATTAATTGTCGATTTTTATCTCGAAAAAATGAAAAAAATATTTCCTGAGGCCACTTTATTGTTAATTTTGAAAAAAAGAAAAAGATCAAGCACAAGATTATCTATTAATAAAACTAATGCCGATTGCTTTAGATGAATCTCCAAGGACTTGTGATGATCACCGCAAGGTACTTCTGGAGAAACGAGTTCCACACAAATAGCGATAACTTTTAAAATTATTAATTCTTTTTTTAGAATTTTGCTAAAATCAAGTCGATCATGTGTATTAATGCTATTTTTTTATTGGTATGGTAAAATAAAGCATTGACTAGCAAATCAAAATTATTGAAAATCACAATTTTTCGGGCCGCTGACTACGCTGACTTTGCAATCAGTGGCGACGTATTTTATTATTAGTCATAAAGTGTCTCGCATGCTCTTGAAAGGTGTTTGGCCAAACTTTTCATTCAATATGCCTATGCTGTGCGTCCTCATGCTATCTGACAAAAAGAGACTCAACGGCCTTATGCCGCTTACGAATAGCGCTCTTAGCTTTGAGATTGTTTGTCGTGGGGTGACTGCTGTTAGAAACATTTTTTTTATATTTAAAGTCTGCAGAGATAATTGAGTCCAAAACATATTGCGTATATCACACTAATACACTAGGTCACGGCGTGTTGTTATTATCATTACTGCATATAATATACATACATATGTATGAGTATATGTATACAGTGCACACTCGATAATAATAACATTTAAGCGTTATTAGTCTTGCCATAAACTCTGTGACAAATTTTACAATGCATACGGCGAGAACATATTCGCAGAAAAAAGTTCCGTTATTTTTGCTTTTGCTCGTATGCATTCCACTCATAAATTATACTCAGTTTCGTTAACAATGGAGTGGTGAGCTAAGGCAAATCGCATTGCAGTGATTGCATTTCATAAGTGTGGAAAAAGTGTAAGTGAGATTAACGAAGTGCTGAAAAACTTAATATTTCGAGAATGTTTGTTTACCACGCGATCAATCGTTTTTCCCAAACGTCTGAAGTGGCAAACAGAAAAAGAGTGGTCGTCCTCGTGTGGTTCGAGCCAGTGCGGCCATAAAAAATATTCGAGAAAGTTCGCACAATATTCGTACAGAAAGCAGAAAATCATGTCCAGGAAAATGAATGTATTGATCAGATACATGTTAAGACTTATTAGAGATGAGCTCTACATGAAAACTTTCCGGCGCTCAGCTGGTCATCTTTTGACAACGCGTTTTGAAAAAATTTGACTCGACAGATGCAAGTAGCTTCTTCGGTGGCACGCGGTCAACGGCCTTGAAACTATTCTTTTCACAGATGAGAAAATGCTCACTGTTGAAAAAGTTTTTAATAAGCAAAACGACGAAATCTATGCTAGAACTTCTAAAGACGTAAGAAAATGCTGTTCTAAAGGTTCGGTGTTGTCACTATCTAGCCTCCGTAATAGTTTCGTGCCTGTGTCTTGTAAAGTCGTTACATCTCTTCATTTCTGCGAAAAAGAGGCTAAGACCGGGGCAAAAATGTACAAGGAGGTTGTTTTAGAAGACGTGGTTAAGCAGTTGAGTAGTACACTCTTCAATGGAGAGCGTCGGATCTTTCAGCACATAAGGCAAAAGCCACCCAGCAGTGGCTAAAAAACAATATTCCTGGGTTCATAGTTGCAGATGATTAGCTGTCTGTAAGTCCAGATCAGAATCCATTGGACTACAGTTTGTGATCAGAATTGGAGAACATGGTCTCTCGCAGGTCTTACAGAAATTTGGAGAGTCCCAAACAATGTTTGCTTTGAGCAGCGACGTCAATATCCATGGAAATATTTGAAGGCTTGTGTAAAATCAAATGGTGCCCATTTCGAATGAAAATTTAAGTTTTTGTTTTTAATATTTACATGATAAAATAAAACTAACTTCATTAAAAAAAATTATAATTTCATATCTATAACGGACTTAACTTGTAACATAACTTATGGCAGGACAAACATGTAGCATCAACAACATGATGGATCAATGTTGCTTTATGACTTAGATTTTTCATCACTAAAAAATTATGTTGTGCACAACAAGAAAAATTTCACTCGCACAGTTTTATTAGCATTAAACTTTATTAGACGAGAGAAGGCTTCGAATCATAATCCGGAAACATTTTCAACTATTCGCTTGGCTCTTGACAATCTATAATTGAAAATACGTTGAACTGCTCTTAAACTACGTCTAGGATATATATTTTGCAAGTTATTTTGCATTTTAAATGCATGGTCTGTCACCAAAACAAATGGTGCACTAACTTCATGACCTGGCAAAGGACCTGGTTTTGGCAACCTCGACTCGTTGCAAGGAACGACGTCAATATAAAAATATTTGTATTCCGCATCAACAACTATGCCGTGGAAACCTTTATCATATGTTTTGATAAAAACCACGTACGTACATACATATGTATATGGAAATACATATTGTATTCTTAGGTAAATATTTCTAAGCAAGACGAAAATGGGAACAAACTTGCTTCTTGGAAGCAATGCGAAAAAAGGCTGACAGCACCGGGATAACTTTTCGGAAAAGGGTGTCTTGTTTTTTGTTATATTATGAGATTATATTCATTAATTCACTGAAATTGGGTTCGTTGATGTTTCCATCAACGCCAAACCCTGGGTTTGCAAGTTTTGCGTTTGAGCGAATTATCAATTGTTTCCATGCATGTTTGATGGAAATTGTCTAAATGCCTTGTCCCTTATCTAAATTAATGCCTGTCCAAGCATTATTTTTTCGTGTTTGCTTTTCTTGTGACTTTAAAATAATTATAATTGATTTTGGAAAGGTGAGATTTTGGAATAGAAAAGTATGGCTTTTGGAAAAAATACAAGGAACTCTTCTTGGTCGACTCCAAAAACGTTAATCATAATATTGATGAAGTTAGTCGCTACCTGAGTAGTGAAATATCTAATTTGAAAGTAAATCCTTTAGAGAAGTTTGAAAAAATAAAACTGTGTTTCCGTGCCTTTATAAAATTTCACGTGGTTTGGCATACTCAGTTCACTTTCCTCGAAAGCAGGAAATATAATATAATTACATACTAAAGAAATCACCTATTAAGCAAATATTTACACAGTAAAGATGATTTTTGTAATAAAAAAAAATTGTCTGATTTCTCAGACTAATTGCGATTTTAAATTAAACAAAATGAATGAAATATTGCTTTTTAATTGTGAACGTATGAGTTATAACAAACTTCCAAATGCAGTTTGTTGGCTTTTTTTGCCGATGACGCCCTAGTAAGAAAGTGTGTGTGTGTATATAAAATTTCTTGTGTTTGACAGTTTCCACTGGTTTTTATTTACGTTTCCTTTTATTTTTGTTTGTTTATTCATTGTACTGATGTCCCGGCAAATGGGAAGGCGCAAACTTGCATTCTAACATTCTTGGTTATTGTCTATGTCTAGAGCCCTATCGCCATGTTCACGTTTTAGGGTAGTCAATGTATAAACAAATTTGTTCACGTTGTCGAGCGTGTACTGTATATATTTGTATATACGTTCAGAACATTCATACACAGATATGTAAATGTGCATACTATTGTTGTCAAATGGTGTGGTGACGGAGCCGCTGGACCTATATTCGCTCCACCATGTCTGTTTTATCACCATAAAGCTCATGCAAAGGTTCGAAAATCTTCTACAGAAATTTTCTTTCTAACACCCCAATATACTAGTTACTGCATCTGTAAACTTTTGCCAAAACATCTTATCTGATTGTTGCAAGCCCGCCTTTTAATAAAAGCGAGGAGTATAATTGTGTGGCAACATATAACTGAAAATAAAGAATAAATAAATATAAATATAAAAAAATAACACTAACTATAAAAGGTTTTGCTTCGCAAGCTTTCACAGGTACAATTATCATTATTATTAAATGATAAAAGCCAGGAGATTCGACTGGTTGATAAATTCTTATTCACAGCTCTGCTTGGAGTACAAATATCTGGACCTAACTATGGGCAATCACTGGAACACCGCGGGATATGAGAAGTGAGGACATTTAAGAATATCTGCAAATCTCAACAGAAATAATGTAACAATCAAAGTCAACAAAAAGTGCTGACAGTGCTGGCAGAAATGAGGTCCGAACAGGATATTGGATTTTTCAAAAACTCAAATAAGTTAGCGAACACCACAATCTACATAGAGAGATCTTAACCGAGAGCGGCTGCAACACAAAAAAGTTATGATGCAGCTGAAAAAGGAGATAATGGCGATTGCCACTAAGCACCGAATAGACGTCAAAGAGATTAAGATGAAAATTACAAACAAATGTTTGAGGCGGAACAAAGAACAAAATCATATATCAAAATATCATTTAATTGGTTCGTGGCTAGGAAGATGCAAATATAATTTTAAAAATGTTGTATGATGATACGCTTCAAAATGTAAAACAGTTAGTTAACAAAAATAAATTTAAATGTAGTATAACTGCGAATGATTTGAAAAGTGCACAATTTAAATTAAATATCATTTCTTATAATGTCGATGGCCTTGAGAACAAATATATCTTCCCGACATTTTTCCAGTACATGGTAAAGTAGGATGCGTTTGCACTCATAGAAACCCATCTAACAGAGGAGAAAATAAACCAAGTAAAGAAATACTTCCTAGATCATGACACTTTTTGGAAACCAGCAAGTCGAAGTAGCAAATTTGGAAGAGCTTCTGGAGGATATGTGTATGGCGATAACCAAGAACTGCTAAAGAATTGCAAAAAAAGGGTATAAAATGTTGTTTTAAGACCGAACAGGGAATAACATCACGAGGAACAACATCACTTTTATACCCTTGTATATAAGAGGAGCAGCTTGGCATGAGGAAGCAGAGATAGTAAAGGAATTTTTGCAGGAAACTCCAGAGAAAATTGCAATGGTTGCGGGTGACTTGAATGCCAGAATTGCAAATACAGCAAGAGATCAAAGACGTGTACATAAATACAAAGCAGACATCGGCAAAAGGACATCTAGAGATGATGAACTAAGTAATAAAGGTAAACATTTCTTGGAATTTTGTTATGATTATGGTCTTATAGTCTTGAATGACAGAACAGTTGGTGATGAGGAAGGCAATTTTACATTCATATGTGTAGTAGGCTCTGTAAATGACATCTGTACAGATTGAGCTACGTTGAAAGATTTGAAATCGAATCAAAACTATGGTCTGATCATTAACAATTAAACTGATTTTAAACATAGATAGAGCGCTGAATGAAATGGAAAATATGAACCTGCTACCAAAAGTAATGCTTAAAGCAAAAGATATATCGAAATATCAATTAAACCTAAAAAAATCTGATTAAGCTGGTAAATCGAGGAGAAATGATAAATCTTGAAAAACTTGCAGTGTAATAAAAATGTCTGTGCCGAAGACAACAGCGAAAAATAGTAAAGTCGTTTTCAAAAGCGCTTTGTTTAATATGAAATATTTGAATGCAAAGGAGCTTTCCTTTAAATATTTGAATGACCTCAGAAAATCCAACAAAGCAGACGACAAGCTAAAATATTTGCGGGCAAAGCAATTGCTTAGAAAGACATACGAGAAAGCGAGAAAGATGATTATCAAGAACTGAAAAAGAGAATCAATAAAACCGCGAATTCAAGAACCTTGTTAAAGAAATAGAAGAGAATCATTTAAAGTTTGTGCCGATATTACGACGTCGGAGTTTAGAAATTATTTTCAAGACTTACTAAATCAGCTTCAGTTAACAAAAGATATGCATTATGTAGCTTTTTTGCATACAGATACGGATCTTGATAAAGATATAACAATAATCGAAGTCGAACAAATATCTAAAAATGCTAAAACAAACAAAGCACCTGGAGAAGACAGAATACCTTATGAGCTACTAAAGGCTGCCTCAACAGAATTGATGATGGCGCTAACGAAAGTGTACAACATCATCTTCAAGACCGGAAGAATCGATGAAGCATTATTTAAAAGAATTTGGTTGGTTGGTTGGTTAAAGTGGTGATTCTTCCAGAATCCAACTAGCGCTTCCGCACCATTTTGTTGCCACATCCTCGTTACCAACTTGTTTAATGGTTATTTACAGCATAACTATATCCAGTCTGTGCGGTTAAGGAACCTTATTAGGTTGTTAACGTCTAAGCCAGATAGTTGTTCGAGATTCTCGAACAGCGGTTGGCCCAGGGTTAACATTCTGTTCTTCCATAGAATGGAAGATTGTCTCCTTTTTCTCCGGTTGTTTGCAACTGTGACAGTATGTATTGTGAGGGATACCCATTTTGGCGGCTTGTGCTCCGATAGACCAAAAGCCAGTTATGACTGCCGTTAGTCTCCAGGCGTCCCGTCGTTTCATTCTTATTAATGCCGACGATTGCTTGAGGTTGTAGGTGGGCCATAACGTTCTGCTAATTTTGCATTTCGTCTGGACTTTCCACCTACAGTCCGCGATTCGGAGGTATTTTTGGGAAATTGTACTCTTGACTGCACCTAATGGTGTGAGTACCGATTCTGCAAGAGGGTTATTCATGGCAGATCCCCCTCTTGCTAGTTCAACTGCTTTTTCGTTACCTTCAATGTTCCGATGTCCCGGGACCCAGATTAAGTTAACTTTATGTGTTTCACTCAAGATGGTGAGGCTATTCCTACTTTGTTCCACCACTTTAGAGGTTGTTGTAGCCGAACCCAGTGCCTGGATTGCAGCTTGGCTATCCGAGAGAATAGTGATATTACCCTTAAAAGAGAAATCCGCGATTAGTAGCCTACAGGCTTCCCCAATTGCCAGTACTTCCGCCTGGAAGGCACTGCTGGTATTAGGGAGACGCACAGATTTCTCAATTTTAAGTCTGTGAGAATATATACCTGCTCCAACATCGCAGTCCATTTTACTTTCATCCATATAGACTGTAGTGTCGAAGTTGTTTAGAGAGAATCCCTTATTCCATTTTTCCTTAGTTGGAAAGGAAACAATAGTTTTCCCAATTTTTAAAAAACGAAATGCAAATATAGCGAGCAAAAGTTTTAATGGGATTGATTAATGCAAGACATATAAACTGGATAGAAATCATCAACATGGTCACTGAATTTCAAGCCGGCTTTAGAAAAAACTACTCAACGGTGGATAACTTATACAATCTTGCATCTATAGTGCATTTAAAGTTCAATGAAAACAAAAAAGTTTATGCCTACTATGTGAATTTCAAAGCGGCTTCCGACAGGGTAGCCAGGTGCCCCATTAATTTATAAACTGCGACAGATGGGATTACCCAACAAAATAACAAATCTGATTGAAAATGTATATTCGAATACGAGAACAGCAGTTTGGACAGGAAGGGAAACAGGGGTGAAACAAGGTTGTCCGTTATCACCTTTGCTCTTCCCATTATACCTAAATAATCTACATGACTGTCATGAACTTCATGACTTCAATGAAATCTGAGATGATGGTCTTCAGAAAAGGTGGTCAACTAATCAAGACAGAAAGATGGTGGTACAAAGGCGAGGGAATAAAAGTGGTAGCAGAATATAAATATGGCGTCATTCTCATATTCAAAATGGCGTTTGCTAAACATGTGCGGGCCAGAAATAATTCAGCAAAACTAGCATTAATTGTATATGGAGCATTTTGTTAGCCAAATCATACACTTCACAAAAAGCAAAATGGAAGCTGTTTCAAGCTTACGCCGCTCAAATCTGGGGTTATACGATGTTTGAAGAACTAAATAAACTTCAGCTTTATTTTATTAAAATAATTTTCAAATTACCTGACCCCTTCCCCGAATTATGCAATAACGCTAGATAAATAGCTACTTACATATATTCATTAGAACTACAAATGAAATACATTTGGAAAACTACCTATGAATACAACAGTAGACTCCCGCACAAACTTACACAGTGCATATTACGAAAGAACGTGTTTTGGCTCAAACAACTCAATGATTTAGATATGCAGTTCGGCCTAAAGCTTGAAGAAAAAATATAATAACTACTACGGATTGACAAGATCGTTGTAGCAAGCTTTTATCAAACATGAAATTAAAAAAATTAAATATGGCAAAAGCACTATCCAGCACGACATGAATACAAGAATACATAAAGATTTTCCATTTTACAACCAAATTCACCTTACTATTTGCCCACAGTATGTATCATATAAACACTGTGATCGCATAAAAGGAGAACCATACTTTAGAGAAGATATGCGGCTACTTGACATCACGACAATATTTAAAGCAAGATATGGTTTGTTAAAATAGCCTATGGAAACGCGGTAAAAATTTGCGCACTATGCAACTCAAGCGAAGAAGAAGATATGTATCACTTCTTAGGAAGGAATTCAGACAAAGATATAATACTTATGCAGTGAAGCTAAACGACGCTGAAGTAATATACGAGTATATATTAAATGGCCAAAATTGGAGAACGCTAACTGGTTTCATGTGCTCAGCCTGGCACTATAGAGATTTTCTTATAGCAGAGTTCAATTATTATTTCCACAAACATTTTTATTTTTATTTATTTATTTACTTTAATATATTAAACGCATTAATGTATGAATTAAATCAATTGTTAACTATCATTTTTATAAATTAAATAAAGAATTCCTAATACAACTACCACTAATGTAACAAATGGAAATGGATGTACGAAAACTAAACCGTCTGCACATTCTAATCATCAATAATGAAACATCTGTTTTAAACGTATAGGTTAGGTTCGGTTAGCCTGGTTGGCAATAAGCCACGCATAGACCTTTTGGTCCCTAGCGATACCAGATGGAGACCGCCTTCTATGAATACCGAAAGTAGATATCATGTGGGATGTCAGCGCTTTTGGCGAATTTGAGCAGAACTGGGAGGTCCGCTTTTGAGACGTCCTCCAGACCCTCAAACAATGGGGCTCCCAGGCATTTTAGACGCGTTTTTAATAATGCCGGACAAACGCATAGAAGGTGTTCTAAAGTTTCCTCAACATCCTCTCTGCATTTCCTGCATTTGTCTGTGTTAGCAATCCCTATCTTGTACGCATATGCAGGCAATAGATTATGACCTGTTAGCATACCTATGATAGTTCTGCAGTCGTTTCGCGAGAGCGTATGTACGAATTGAGTCAGTTTTTTGTTGTTAGTTCTGCACATGACTTTTACTGTTTAGCATGTGGTCAGATTAGTCCACTAGCTTTCACTCGCCTTTTCATGTAATATAGTTGTCCATTTCATTGTATAATGTATTTAACGGTTTGGGGTGTGCACTTTTTGCTATCTCATCTACTATTTCGTTCCCCATAATGCCTTTGTGACCAGGTACCCAATAGATATGCAGCCTACTCTTTGCGGCTAGCCTTTCTATGGCCTCCCTGCTCCGTCGAACATTTTTGGACTTAATAATATACAATATGAGCTTATTGCTTTTATTGCTGCTTGACTGTCCACTTATATATTAATTGTTGAGTTCTTTCTTATTCTAGTGGAGGCTAGTCCTGCGGCTTTCCCCACAGCAAAAGCTTTCACTTGGAAAATACTGCTGTGGTCTGGCAGCTTGATAGGCTGCCCTATCCCTAGTTTTGAGCAGTAAATACGCGCTCCCACTCCGTCTAAAGTTTTAGAGCCGTCTGTATAGATGTGAAAAGATCTATGGCCAGGTTTCATGCCTTTGTGCCATCCCAGGTTTTCCGCCATAAGGTCAATAGGTGGCATGCTGAGTATCATTTCCAGCGCCGCCGTTGGAGTGGTTTTCATCGCTCCTGTTTTGCACAGAGCAGCGAGTCGTTGAATCCTTTCCAGTGGCATTAAGTATGTCAGTTTTCTTGTCGCAGTTCACCATACTAAGGCTCCATACAACAATATCGGTCTAACTACTGCCGTGTAGCACCAATGCATCAGAGAGGGTGATAGACCCCAAGTAACGCCCAGCATTCTTTTACATGCGTACAACGCATTACTGGCCTTTTTCCCCCTCTCCTCAGCATTGTGCTTCCACAGCAATTTGCTGTCCAGTATTACTCCGAGGTACCTGGCATGATCTTTAAGAAGTAGTTCGTTGTTGCCAGCTTCGGGAGGTTCCACGCCGGGACCTTGTACTTCCTGGTAAAAAGTACCATGTCCGTTTTTCCCGCGTTTATCCCTAGCCCTGCGCGAGATGTACATTGGTGTACTGTTTTAAGTGTGTTATTCATCACATTACTAATGGTGTCAAGGTACTTTCCCGTAACTACTATAGCTATGTCATCTGCATATGCCACTAGTTTTGGTGCCCATTCGTCAAATTTCTTGGTCAATTCCTTCGCTACAAGTAACCATAATAGCGGCGATAGTACCCCACCTTGCGGAGTGCCTCTGCATGCATATTTGGTGACGCGGGATCGTTTCATTCCGCTCTTATCTTCATGCTAGCTAATAGCTGCCTTATCCATAGATAAATCGCGGGTTGCACATTAAGCGACTCTATGCTATTTAAAATAGTATCTTTCGTCACATTGTTAAAGGCCCCTGCTATATCTAGAAATACTCCTAGAGCATATTCCTTATATTCTAACGCCTTTTCTATGTTTAGTACAAGTGAGTGAAGTGCAGTTTCAGTAGATCTGTCTTTAGTGTAAGCGTGCTGCGCCTTGGATAATATATCCGGCGCAATTGTGTCTCTAATGTATTTGTCTAGAATCTTCTCTAACGTTTTCAGAAGGAATGAGGTCAGACTAATGGGCCTGTATTCCTTCGAGTAGAAAGGGTTGCTTTTCTTAGCTTTTGGAATAAACACAACTCTCGCTTCTCTCCACAATACAGGAACATAGCCGAACCTCAAGCATCCCCTGAATATCGTTTATATGGGTCGAAACTTTGTATAGTCCATTCTATCTTGTTGGTCGTAATTACGTTCTCGGGATGTCGTGCACAACATCTCTTCTAGGTTCGAGATCTGTAGTGTCCGCACACCCTGAAAAATGTGTGCTGACTAGGTCTTCTAGAGAGTTCTCACAGCTGTCAGCCCACTCCCCGTTAATTTTTCGTATTGTTCTTGGCATAGACGGATTCTTGGATAACAGTTTCCTAAGTCTAGCCACTTCATTAGTGTCTTCCATACTGCTACAGAAGTCTTTCCAAGATTCTCTCATGGCTCTACGTATTTCTTTCTTGTATACTTTTAGTAGATCCTTATACTCCTTCCAACAGAACTGATTGTCAGCAACTTTGGCTAATCAATAGAATTCATGTACCCACGCCTTCGTGCTCCTAATTTCTTGATCCACCAATGAGGCTTCACCTTGCGTCTATTACGTGTTGGGGGGCAGGATCTTTTGAAGGCTTTGACAAGAGTAGTTGCAAACAATTCAACCCCATTTCTCAAGTGCGACGTGCAACCTGTATTTCCAGGGTATCATTGGTGTTTTTGACAGTATATCCCTATACAAGTCCCTGTTCGTATTCTTAGAATTCCTAAAGGATATAAGTTTGTTTGTTGAGCGGAATAGAACCTGAAAGCTTATGTATCTGTGATCAGAGAATGAGGGCCTACTCAACACTTCCCATTCCTGTATCATAACATGCTTGCTTGTGTAGAGTGTTAAAACAAGTACATTCTTCGAGGTTGGTCCAACATATGTTGGTTCTTCACCTCTATTAGCTATTTCTAGGCAATTCTACTCTGAATCTCATCTCGATCGTTTATGTCTGCACTACCCCAGACCGTGCGTTTGCATCCGTTCCTACCACCAGAGCATGCTTCTTTCTGGCAGCTGTTTCTACCAGTTTCCGAAGTTCCGTCTATGGTGCTTCTTCATCATATGGCATATAGCAAGACCCAAAGAGTAACGTCTCATCCTTGCAGCCCTCCAGCACCACCACTGTCAGATCGTCTGAAGAGAGATTATGATCAATATAAGAACATATATTTTTTTAACCATTATAACTGTTTTTACCTTGTTTTTTGCAATCGGGATGTAGGTGTTGTAGTTGAGTGACTTTAGACCGGAGACTATATTGCCCGGTGGTTCCATGGTTCCATGGTTCCTGGACTAGAGCCACATCTTAGCCGACTCCCTCTATGTTTAGTAGGAACTCGGCTGAGGCGTTCTTACTTTTGTGGAAGTTTATCTGAAGGACCCTCAGCATCTGGCCTCAGTACCTTCTCGGGGTTGGATACTACCTCCAGCTCACCCTTCTCCACTTCCTGTATATTGAGGGAGGCTTCCAGGGCCTCTTCTATACCGAGATCCTTTTCCACCTCCCCGCAGTGAGCGTGTTGTGGTTGTCATTTGCCGGGTTGCGCTTTTTGAGGCGAAGGTGCACGCTACCAACTCCCCAAGCCATCCTCCCGAATCGCGCGTAAAGCAAGTCCTCTGCCAGCTTGTTGATCTGGATAATGTAGTCTTGGCCTTTATTAGCAGTTGCTGGTTTTGCTACGCTCAACACTTTCCAGTCGGTTGTCGGCACGTCCGTGTTGTGTCTTTGTAGTAGTCGCAGTGCATTTTACGGTTTTACCACTCGCGGCCTTCGACCACACACCGTTGCCTTCGGTATTGAGGGAATGCAGCTGCGATCAACAATTTCAAGCGATGCCCCTTCCCACAGGCCTTGACGCGTTTTTACTGCTTCCTTTAGCCATGTGAGCATGGGGTCATCCTTACATTTTATAATTTTCACGCCGTTGAACCACCCTGCTCCATCGAATGCTGGCATGGGTGCGTTCGGCTGTGCGTCCATTTTCGAAAACAGGGTTTTCATAGTTTCATTTCCACTACTTTCCACCGTTCGAGTCAGCTGGTCACTACGGTCAGTGAGTGCCACTATGAGATGCTTCTTGGCAATTTCACTGGCCGCTGCCGCTGCTTTCAACGTCGTAGGCTTTTCGTTTTTCGGTTTAGCCATCTCGTGTATGTGCTTCTGCTTTTTCGATGGCACCGCAGAACACTGCCTCTTGATGGCTAGTTCTTCTTCTATTTTGTTCGCATACTTCGGATTGGAGGCTGCGAACATTGGTTTTGCTGCGTAGAAGGCCCGGCCATTTTTATCTTCTCTCTGGCCCAAGCCAACCGTTCCTCCTCTTGCTTCGTTAGGTTGGACTTGCTGCCAAATCGGTCACAAACTTTGACCGCGGCCTTGTACCGAGCTTTGGCCTTCAGCTTCTCCTTATCGGGCTTGATCCTTGTACTGTTCTTGCTATCCGAAGGAGCACCATTGGACCCAGCCGGATAACGCAGAAGAGCCTCTTCCTCAGCTATGTTTGTACTCCCGACGCTTTCGTGGTCCGCGATGAAGAGCGTTATGCGTGTGTTTGGCAGTAGCATTACGACCACTGTAACCTGCTGCCGCTACAATGGAACTTTTGTCGTTTAAGTAATTTTTTCTATTCATCTTTTTCGTACGACCACCTGCTCGACGAGGCGAGAGCAGTGGTCTATTTAAATAGCAGGGAATTCAAACGGTCCACCACGGCAGCGCCCCATGCCGGGGCAAGGCTACAGTTACTTAATTAGTCGGACCGGTGTTAGGAAGGAACCATCCAATGGGCACGGTGTCGCATAACACCCTGGATTAGGAGGTGGGCAAGGAGAGGAAATAATAGGATGACGGGGTTTTGGGAATAACAAAGGGATCTTCGTCGGTACGATAATCTTCGCATGGTGATTGGATGGCCACCAAATACGCCGTGAAGCAGCCAATCCCCATGTGAAGCTTCCCTCTTAGTTCGTGCTGGGTTGGTCCCCATGATATGGGGGTCAAACCACCACTTAAGTCTCATCCACGCCGCAAGGAGACCAATATGATGAGGTTTTAAACGTATAAAATACCGAAGAAACCTAGAGCAAGCTAATTAAATAAAATCATCTACTAAGTAAATTCTGAGCATGTAAATGTACATGAATGCATATAATATTTACAGGGTGGGCCATATAGCGTTTGCTTTTTGAACCACCTATTTTTTTGATGATGGTAACACAAATGCCATATCAAATGTGTTCATATTTTTCCTTAAAGGTTTGACATTTAAGAAATGGGACGCTATACGCTTCAACAAAAATGGGAAATATTGAAAACCTATTTCCAAAGTGGTGAGTCTTCTTCTTCTTCCGCGGTTACAGTAAATGGCGAGCGTTACCGTGACATGCTCAACGAGTTTTTGTTTCCAAAAATTGAAGAGGATGACATGGACGACATTTGGTTTAAACAGGACGGTGCAACTTGTCACACTGCCAAAGTTACACTCGAACCTTTGGATACCGTTTTTGAATTCCGATATCAATTGGCCGCCTCGGAGCTGTGATTTAAGCCCGTTAGACTATTTTTTGTGGGGAACCGTTAAGTACAAATGCTATGCGAACCATCTAGAGACGATTGATGCTTTAAAACACGAAATCGAAGTTGCCATTCATGAAATTGGAGCAATCGACAAACAATCGAAAATGTGCTTAAAAATTGGGTTGATCCAATGGCCTATTGTAAAGCCAGTCGTGGCAGTCATTTGAAAAAACAGTCAAAACAAAAAACAAAGTTTGAAAAAATATTGATTAGTGTTTTTTTATAGCCGATTCAAAAAACAAATTTTACATGGCCACCCTATAAACGTTTATTATTTTCTCACGCTCACTTGATTTTTCTGAGGGGCTTTTAATGTTAAACTCATAAATTTTAACGACAGCTAGTTCGTATATATAAATACATACGTATATGTATACATATATGTACTTATACTCGTATATAGTATGCGAATATGCAGCACTGTAGTACCTAGCATTTTTATTTTATTTCTAAAAATGTTATACATTTTTGCGTATACTCTTCAATTGTATTTGTAGGTATATGTATATGTACCAATTCTTTTATCTCTTCGCCTAAAAAGTTTATTTAAGAAACGTCACATCTAATTGGTAATCTTTTCCTTTGAAGCGGTCACTCTATGTGTGTACACGGATGAGTTCTCTTATAAGCAAATTCAAAATAAACATATTGAGCGTTCATAAGGGGTACGCTTAACTCCAATGAGAGCACCTTGGAGTACAAAACAAAAAAATGCAATATTAAAACTTCCTCAAGATCTGCCAAATCTCTACAAGTTTCCCTACATGCCATTGCATGGTATGACACAGAACTTAGACGATTAACACGGATTTTGGAAGAGATCAATTTTTTTCTAAAAGAAAGGATTCATATCCTACGTACGGATATAAATGCTGCTGCCTGAAAATGTTTAAGGTAGTATACAAAAGCAGAATTCTATTCAACATCTAAAAGTTAAAATAGGGACTATGCGGTTTTTTCAATTGCTATCAGTTTAAACGAATGATGTTCTTTGTTGAGCTCTGTCAAAATCAGTTAAAAGGTCTGCTCGATTTCGGTTCAGTTTTGGCCGAACTTTGAGCGAACATTTCCTAATTTGTATTCCTTCAGAAAAAAATTCAAAACATCCTTTGATATTTACAGGATAGCGATATGATTTGCACGAATGAGTGAGTGTCTGGTGGCAAGAAATACGTAGTTAGTATTGGTGACAGAGCCCACATTTTGTGTTGAAAAAATAGGTTAAAATATCTATCTGCTCTTACATCGAATGTGTTCAGTAATCCAAGTCAGCTTTATACTGATTGTTGTAGGGGGAAAATGTTAATGAGTTATGAGAAAATGTTATTTTTACATTACCTTATAAGAAGGAGTAGATATTTCAGCCAGCACACACAAAGCCCAACCAAGCACAATCCTAAAAATTATTCAACTATGAGTGTTAAACAATTGATAGGTACATGTAATTATATATAAGAACAATATTTTTTGTTATTTTTACAAACATAAGAATATGATTATGAACTGAAAGTAATGTAACTGCATCTTATGTACCTTGTTTTGCTGTTTTTTTAATAAAAATACTTGATTTTTAAAATGTCCGTGGGGTTTAATACTAGGGCACCTGCAAATATTCGGTTCGGTCCAGTTCGGCCTTAAAAATCGATATTTGTTCGCTTTCTAATTATAATAATTGGTGGCCAAATTTTGCAAGCAAATGTGTCGTAGGTGTTGCTCGCCTCCAGTTTTTCATAACTCAGACGGGAAACTATCAACTACCGAGAATTCTTTGTTTTTAAGAAGCATAATTTACTTTTAAACTACCCTTTTGACGAGCGACGAAACGACGACTTCGTCCTTTTACGTTTCAAACACTTTTCATTGGCCATACGAGTCATACTGTTATCGGCATTCAGCAATGATTTCCTGCCTGCTACCAGTATCTGAAGCGACCTTTCCGAGTTCGTCATATTTTTCGTTTCCACGGCAGTCGGTTCTACGTTACCGAAACGACCCGGATTTGTATCCGGCCAAGGATTGCCACTCCAGCAGTATTCCCCGTATGTAAGTATGGGAAATGTTTATGCAATAACAACATATACAATAACAGTTCGTTATTTTGATTGGTTCCGAAAAAGTTTAATATTTTAGGCAACACCTCTGCAGAAAATTTACTTTTATTAGGTTAATAAATGAGAGGTAGGGCTGATCAAATGACGAATTGTTTTTGTTTTCGATGCAAAGTAGAAAATTTTAGTGCAATGCGAAATGGTGACGAATGTTTTTTTCGAATAGAGAACGGCCAATCACATTTTGTAATACTTTTTCAAGCACAACCAAGCAGCCAATTGTAAAAGGTTTGTCAGCATAGGTCACAAAAAGTAATTCAAAGGTGTCAAATCATATGAGCAATAAACAGTCAATTTGTTGCAATAAAGTGTTGATTGGATGGTAACCTTTTGCACCAACCTCAGATTTAAAACGATGTGGGATGTAAACACCAAACAGTGTCTTTTGAGCAATTTAAGTCACTTGGGGATTTTGCTTATCTCCATAGCCATAATGAGCCGTATCATTGATGGCATTTTTTTTGTTGCAGTAATTTTGCATTCATTCCGTCTTGCACTAGATCTGTAAAATTTTCGTCTTCTTTTCTCAAACTGTTGTACTCTGACCCAACGAATTTGAAGCAAAAAGTAAGGGTTAGCGTTGTACAGCTGATTTTAAATTATCAAGTATATATGTATGTTAAAATAGTTGTGTGATAACTTTAATTGTTATAAAAATGAAAGCAATTCGTTCTACTGTATTATTTAAGTATATGTTAAGTATTGGATTATATTAAATATAATATATAATTTGTGGAATTGTTGAAATTTTCTTTTTCTATTTTTGTCTCGGAAAAAGAAAGTACTTTGAGGTAAGAGAGCATTTTTAGTAGAACAGTTATTTTGGAAATAGATTTCAATCTGGTCTAAATTGTTTTTGGGTGCAAGTAGGCTTCAACGTAGTAATTTTCTAGAGTATGCAAAGAAGTATTGCCCAGATACTTGTTTTGTTGAACCACTTTATCTAAAGTTGTATTCTTTCAAAAAGCACCCGTTATAGGATTTTTGGTTATTCGTTGCACTTCCGCTATGAGCTAACACATTTATAAAATGTCTAATAACCACATTATCAGTAGCGCTGGTAACAGCAGCTAAAACAACAAGAATGTTAACAAATATTATACATATGTACATATTTAGCATCCAGCAGCATTAACAACAACAAAAATACGATGAAATAGTTACAAATATTTACAGCAACAATGAAATCATAAGCACAATGCGAGCACATCAGAATCGAGAAATTGGGAGCTCCTAAGTACAGTGAATTAGAGTGTAGAGAGTATTTGAGGAGATGACGTGAGAGAACGTGCACGCGGTAAGAGTCCGGATGGTAGCATCGAAATATGATTATTCATTGTAATTATTGCACACAGAATTGTAGGAAAGTAAAAAAAATGCCAGCAACAATAACACAAATTACAAGAGAATTTTTAGTAAAAGTGTGACAGTGACAGCAATGGTAGCAGTAGCACTGACAGCGCGGTGAGCAACTAAGCGGCCGGCAACAGATACTACATAAAATGCCAATCATTCGGTTAGTAAATTTACTTCTACTACATAGTTATTTAGTAAGTCTCCAGTGGGGGTCGGCAGCCAGTTAGTTGGTTAAGTCGATCAGCTGTTAAACAGGCTGCAGCGGAATAAACAGGCAATAATAGTGAATAACTTTTTCCGCTGAATTTTGCGATCTACTACTTTGATTGGTTGTTACCTTGTGGTTTGTGTTTTTATGTTGTGTATACGTTTATGGTGCTGTCAGCATGATATTTAACAGCGGCAGCAGACAGTATACAGTAATATCAACATCAACCGCTATCCACTGCCACCGCCACCGCTACCAAAACAACATTAATCACAACAAATTCATTCAGTATATTGTGGAAATCGTAGGACGTCGGTTGTTAAGGCTTTTACTAAAAGTGAGTTGTAGTTGTTTGAATGTGGTTTTTTTCAATTTGTGTTTGTACTTTTCGGAATAGATCAGTTGTTCTTTTTAAGGAATTGTTGTGTTTGCTTGTGCTGACTGAGGACGGTTTTACTTACATACACACATATGTACGAGATTAGCAGTGCAGACACACAAAAGACAGATTTGAAGTGAAGAGAATTGTTACCTGTATCAGCTATAATATATATGTATGTACAAAACTATGCGGATAGAAAAAGAAAGGAATATCAGCAGATTCTGGAAAGTTCCAAAATTCGATGAAGGATCATGCTTTTGTGTGCTGTCGAAGAGAAAATTTGTCATCTAACTCTCAGCAAGTGGTTGGTCGTGAATTCTTTTCACTTTCCAGAATCTGCTGATATTCCTTTCTTTTTCTATCCGCATATATGTATGTATATATTTTGTGCATTGTTGTGCATTGAATCTGTGTTAGACAACAAAAGATTTGCGGGTGCTAAATATATCCGAAAAATAAAATTAAAAATTTAAACAAGTAAAAGATATATGTACATGCATACAGTGAGAAGCAGAACTGGCTAAATATTTGCCACATTCATGTATTTTTGATTGCTGGATAAAGAGGCAAAGCGAATGGGTCTGGTGGTGAACGAGGACAAAACGAAGCACCTCCTGTCTTCAAACAAACAGTCGGCGCACTCGCGTATCAACACCCACGTTACTGTTGACAGTTATAATTTCGAGGTTGTAAAGGATTTCGTTTATTTAGGAACCAGCATTAACACCGATAACATTGTCAGCCTTGAAATCCAACGTAGAATCTCTCTTGCCAACAAGTGCTACTTTACAGCTGGTGGTAGCAGAGGAAGAGGAAGGGCTCCTTTGCGTTGGAAAGATCAGGTGGAGAAGGACTTGGTTTCACTTGGTGTGTCCAATTGGCTCACGTTAGCACGAGAAAGAAACGAGTGGCACGCTTTGTTAAACTTGCCCAAAATCGTAAGCGGTTATCGCGCCAATTAAGAAGAAGAAGAAAGGATTGTTGATTAAAAAGTAATTAAAAATAACTACCACGAAAGGTTTACTTTTATGTATGGCTAAGTGCGTGGACCTAAGTTAAGAATTGTTACACACAAATATAGGCAATCCTATGTATTTGATTTATATTTCTTATAAATTACCATTAAGAATTAATAGGAATATTTAACGTTATTTACTTCTTGCATAAGAGTCAAAATAGCGCCCTATTACAGACGCGTATTTCACTTAAATACAAACACCGAAAAGAACAAATATTTACTTATAAACATTTTTTATTGACTGAACATTTGATTTAGATAAATATGAGGAGCGAATTGTCAAGGCAATGATAAAGGGAAAGTAATAAAACAAAACGAGAAAAAACCCGGTCAACCAAAAGAGAAAATCAGGGAAAATCAGTCCATAATGCTGCGGTAAGAGAAAAATTGTGTTCCATTATTCTATAGCCACTCAAGAATGATAAGAACACGAGAGTGCGTGACGTCACTTTTGCCAAGTTGTGCAGTGTTGCCAACCTTTTGCTCTTCACAATAAATTTAGTGCTTTTTCATACCCAAAATGCGAAAATTTTTAAGCTTGGTGTTTGTTTCCTTTTGCTTTTAATTTGAAGCTACCGAAACTGTAAATTGAAAAAAACTGTATTATTAAACAAAAGAATGTTAAAAAAAGTCACTCTCAGAAGATTTTAGTGCTAATGCAAATTTGTTGGTTCTTATAAAATTTAATTTTAGGTTATGTTAGAATTTTAAGGTTATGTTAGAGTATTAAATCTTCTTCTCTCAACTCTTCTTAGCATTGAAAGCGTTTGAATTTACTGAATGCGAATTAAAACCATTCCAACCAATCTTTAGTGGGACGTAAGGCATCAAGAGGAGTATTCACACTGAATACAATACTGAAAAAACCATAGCGACATTTTTACGAAAAGAGTACCTTATTTTGTTACATAACCTGAAATATAGCAAATAAGTCGTTCCCTTAACAAAAGAGTTTGTTTTAACAAAAAAAATCCATAAATTAAATTGTACATAACCATAACACATTTATTAAAAAAAATGCACCTTTTAAAGACAATTTGTCACGCATACAAAGTTCTTTAAGTAATTCAATAAAAATTTGGTATTTTATATTCTTTAAATGGGCATTTTAGTGCGCTTTTATATCCAAAGCTAGTCAATACTGCAGTAGCGAAAGAGAGATTTTACTGTTGAAAGCAAAAGAACACCAACAATAACTGCAATCGCGGGCAATCCGACAAAATGTTAAAAAAAGTAAAACTAAATAAAACTGCGTGAATTATTAAACAAAAAGAATGTTAAATCAAGTTACGAATCTGGCCGCTGCACATAGGGATATTTGAACAATCTAAGGGGCCAAAAGTATTTTTTGGGTTTAACGTGTGCTAATGGATGTTTCTGAATAAAACCAACTAAAATAATGAACTTAAAACATTTATTGAATGAAATATAATATGAGAATGAAGAAAGATTTACAAGATCAAACATAAAAAAATATAAACAATTAAAAAAAGCATCCAATCAAATGGTATTATCTAGATTTTCTTCATCGCTACGTGAAGAAAATTCTAGGTTTGGATCGGCAGGCATGAGCATTTCCAATGTTTCTGGCAGAAATGATTGGGACTTTCTTCTTTTTATTTGCCTCCTGTTGTTGCAATTTTCTCTAGTAAATTTTCGGGCAAAATCTAGCCGGTAAGAGCGGAAATGCTTATATCGGGTTTCTGCAGCCTCTTCAGAGAGCTGTCCAATTGGTAACAAAGCACTCTTTATTATAACAGCTCCATGAATAAGTATTTTGTGCATTGTGGGTGTCATGGGATGCCACGGATAAAGATCCACATATAAACGAGCAGTTTCTGTTGCATAAATATCATATTTTTCAGGATTAATTTTATGCGGCCGCCGTAGCCGAATGGGTTGGTGCGTGATTACCATTCGGAATTCACAGAGAGACGTCGGTTCGAATCTCGGTGAAAGCAAAATTAATAAAAACATTTTTCTAATAGCGGTCGCCCCTCGGCAGGCAATGGCAAACCTCCGAGTGTATTTCTGCCATGAAAAAGCTCCTCATAAAAATATCTGCCGTTCGGAGTCGGCTTGAAACTGTAGGTCCCTCCATTTGTGGAACAACATCAACACGCACACCACAAATAGGAGGAGGAGCTCGGCCAAGCACCTAACAGAAGTGTACGCGCCAATTATTTATTTATATTTATTTATTTTTATTTTATGACCACTAGAAATTGTTTCTAGAATAACTTTCAGTCTATATATTAATTCGTAGCTGATGCCTGTTATATCGGATGCTAATTGAGGATTGTCGAAAAATCTTCGGCTTGTGTTACCGTCATTGGTATTACCGAAATTCGCCTTTGGCATATCTATTAACAATCCCGTTTCTTGGCGAAACCTGTCCTGGATCTCTTGTTTTCTCTCTTTCTCGAGGCTTTTTTCAGTTTCTCTTTTTCTTGCTCTATATTTTTTTACTGGCAACTTATAAGCCAAATAGAGAATGCTCTCAAATATTCTTATCCTGGCATGTAGTACTCGAAATTATCATCTATTGTTTTATCCAAATTGTTGAAATCTTTGAGGTTGTGCCGCAAATGTAGCAACGACTGGTTGATGTGGTTCCTGTGGCAGCATTACAGACCTTTCCGTCAACCATTGTCATTATAAATTCGTGTTTCACTGAATAAGGTTTGCCACTCAAGTCAAATTATGTTGCAACCAGACTGTTTATCTGATTATTGACGTGATTAATTTCTTGCTCCGTTACATCAGTAGTCTCTTTGATAAATTTAAATCTTATAGACCGACAAAATCGAGGAGAAGATGGTGTTGGATTTTCCCATATAGTCTTTTCCATGTTTTGGCCGCATACTAATTTTACAGGAACAAAGCAGCTTTGAAAAATGTTCGTATCTGAATCCGTATCATTTTCAATCTTTTGTTTGAACTGGGTCTGTTGGGACCCGTCGCAACCCCATTTACAAATTAATTTAAGGATCTCACATTCTTGGACCTTCAATGTTGTTAGTACCTCTTCCAGGTAGTCCGATAATCGTCTAACGGTAAGGTCGACCAAAGGTTGCAATTCGGCTTCCGCACCTGTACTATTTACAGTGCAAAATTCTGGTGGCGGATAACACTTCTTTTTTTCTTTTTGTAAAAGACTATAACAAGGAAAGAATTTCTTATTTGTTCTTCTTATTGTCTCGTATTGGTCTCGTGTTAGATCTGCATCGATGAACATTTGCATTGCTTCCTGGACAGATAAGGGGCAAATTTTATCTTTTGATGACTTTGTTCGATAATAGGCCTTTTTATATTTGGTTGCGCGAGTTGGCGAAGTAATGATTTCTTTTAGCACATTCGAAGCATCTCGTTTTCCTGACTTTCTTAATTCTACTTGCGCAGCATGCACGATAAGGTTTTGATCAAAATTGGAGCGCATTTCCTCAGTTTTTCTTCTTTTACTTCCTTCGCTCAGATCTCCAAAAGATTTACTCGGTCGTCCTGTTCGATTTGAAGGACTGTCAGCAACAACGGGAATGGCGAAGGTTCCGTTAAGGCCAAGATTCATTACTTTTTAGGAATACCGCTTCTTTATAATGAGCGTTAGTCCATCGATTTTTAAATTCTGATTTGAAATGTGCAAAATTGCATTTCAACGTCTCAATTTGATTGTCAGAGAATCCTTTAATAGACATAAACTGATCTTTCAAGAAATTTAGCCTTGCCTCTATGTTGGGTAAATTTTCATTGTTCATGAGGTCAAACAAGTATTTTCTAGTCACAATCCTCATTCCCGATGTTCCCATTGAACCTACAACTAATAAATATTTCTCTTAATCCCTTGTAATGGAAAAGACCTTTTTCATAAAATTTTACCAACAACATTCAAAGTACTAAAATACCGTTTATCCGGACTTATCCGGATCAAATTCTTTGATGAATTGTCAAAACAAGGTACATACTAAACAATTACAATCGATTCTTAACCGGATCTATCTCGATAGTATTACTTATTGACTAACAAATATTATTTTAAGAAAAAAAAAGTAGTTTGAGGAGGTGTGTACTTATAGGGTTGAAAAGTTAACTTTAATACTTGAAAATTATAAAGATTCTAATTGATTTCATTCATTACTAACCTGATGCTTCAAAATCCATAACTCTTTACTCCACTGTTGAACACAAAAACATAAAATTTCACTTTTAAAGTCTGGGTTTTGCAAGAGTGCCGAGAACAGATAACGTACACGAGGTGATACGATCGAATTCCGACTGCCGTTATCGTATGTCAAATGCTTGTAGGGTGCGCGGGAGGGGCTGGCTTTTGTTCTCGGAAGGGTCAGGTACCTCAGGAAGGCATTTTTGTAAATGTATTTATTGTTTTGTTAAATGGACTTTTGACCCCGTAGATCTTTCAAATACCTGTATGTGCGCTGGTGCTAAAACGACATAACTCATTGTCAAATTCACTGAGAGCAAAGTAACGGCCCCACTATAGGCGCAATCTCATTATTATTTCCATAATGATGGCCACTGAAAGGAGAGTTCTACTGATTGAGGTATATAATTCTGAGCGTGTTCGTGGTCTATGGACGTCAATGCCCCCACGCAGACGAGATACCCCAACTTTTAATTTTTTTCAGATATGAAGAGTTGCATTATGTAATATACTTTCTTCAAAACGATCGAAATATAAATTCTTTTTCACCTTACTTTGCCTAAATGCTAATATTTGAAGGTACAAGGATCTATAGAACCTATGAGGTTTTTAAAATGAGTGGAATTATCCTTTGGCCTTCGATAAACCATCATTTTTATAAACAGTGTAAATTCGGAATGAAAAATCGCGATTTTTTAGTCAAATTTTTCCCCTGCGGCGCTTGCATTTAATTATTTTTAGTATACAAATATACATATATGTAAACTTTATAATAAAACACCAACGGTGTGGAAAGTTTAGCCAATAAAAATTTAGAATCGGGGGGATATTAAAAAATTTTATTAAGTTATTGCTTCTACTCAAAATGTTACATTTTGTTGACATTTCTGTTCGCTCTGAATTTTGGCAAATTGTCATGTAAAGACTCTCTTCCAAAAAACGTGGACATTTCTTTCCAAAATCAACATTCAGTTAATAACGCTGGATAGGTGTGTGTATCGGGTGCATTTATAGCTGCAGGAGAAAGAACAAAATATCGATATCTATGGTTTGACAGTTGAGAATGTCAAACTATGTTGACATTTCTGTTCAGTAAGGTTTTGCAAGGCATCATGAATCGTTTAACGCTACCAAATTATACTCGTAGAATAAAAAAAATTCTTTCAAGAAAATAAATCAGAATGGGTAATATACAGCCTTGGTACTTATATAATGCTGAAGAAATGTTCTAGTTTCCCAGAAGATGTAAAGGCTTAGGGAAAGCCGGATCGGCTTCAGTTTTGAAATACTCTCAAAGCCAATCACTATTTTCTTCAGCCTTCATCCATAATAAATTGCATGTCATAATAAGTTTATTTTAAATCATTAATTACCAGTTAGGCGTTGTCTTCCGAAATTTGATATGTTTGCCTTAAAATTGTAGGCAAGGCTGATCTATTTCTTCCGTTCTGTATTAAAAATTTCATTGCTTAAAATTCTAAACCTGTGCGGAATGTGCAGTAAACTGCCTATGGTATATCAGCATCAGGGTTGGGCATAGTGCACTACACAATTAATGCAATAAGCGTATAGTTAAAACACTCAACAACTCACGATTTGATGATAATGAAACACTTATTTTAACCACCACTAAAAATTAGTGAAAGTGTAATTTAGTGTTAGTGCAAAATGCCCAAACCTGGCCAGCATACATTTTTTTCTACTTATCTTTAGAAAACGACCGAAACTGGCCTAAGTTTGGTTCGGTTTGGCCTTAAATATCGATGTTCTTTCGTTCTAATTTGATTTTGAAATATTGGAAATTTAATAAAAATCGTATTATTTTGCCATTCCGTATATACGATGTTGCGAAATTCACCATAACTCCAATTGCGTAAGCCTAAGCTGAATGTTTTTTATTACCATCAGATGGATTTCTCGGGCTTGTAATAAATCCAAATTTAAAACATCGCCAAACGTCGCTTTATTGAACGGTAGTCACGCACCAACCCATTCGGTTCGCCGCATGAAAAAGTGTTATAACTTTATATGATTTCGCAAATTTTTAGTGAACTTTTAAGTACATGCGATTGATGAAACAAAAAGGATATCTTAGAACTCTGGGCAATTGACACCGCTATGTTAAAACGATTTTGGAGCTCCTCAAGCCTATAAAAATGACGTAATGTTTTTGATGTCAATTACCCATTTCGGCGGTTTTTAGAAGGATAAATAATTTTTTTTGTGCGGTTTCGAAATTGTCTCAACATAAGCTTTAAATAGAGGGGTGGACTTTTGCAACTTTCGCTTTCGTAATTATTCGTGTACATGCCATAACGTCGGAAGTAAAACAAATACATACAAGATATGTTCAGGGAAGCGATAATTGAACGTAGTCACTTTTTCAAAATGAAAGAATATTACGAGGCGGAAAAGGCGGGGAATGTATTATTTTTCCCTCACAGAAGAGACATCAAAGTACGATAAACGCTAACTAGTTTCATGGGATTTACCTTTGCCTTTAAATTTTCACAATTTTAGTGTTTTTCAAACAGAGATTTACTTAATATTAAATGCAATTTTTCAAACCACATTTATTTTTGGGCTTTTTTTATAAAAATACAGCAGCATTGTTATTATTAACAATAAAGGTATGTTTTAATACATTTTTCCCACAACCAAATTATATTTGACTTGAGAGGATGGGTCTATTTTAGTTTATTTATACAGTTATACCCACATATGTATGCATTATTCTGTAGAAATTTTATTTGAATTGTTTGCCAGCTGGTGCCACAAAACATTGCGCTTTTACAGTTGATTTACTAATCTCATTATAACTGATCGTTCTCAAATGGATTTTGTCGAAGTCGTCAATTCACGCTAATTATAATTAGATAAGATACACCCAATGCTACACACTTGTTGTAGCTACAGGTTATTTGCATATTCAATTTATATACATAATTTAATATTAATTGAAATATATGCCCTTGCTAATGGTTTGTCTAATAATAATGGGTTTGTTAATACTTATGGTGCTGAATCGTGAATTATTTAAAAGGCTCTTAAATTTTGAATTGTTAAATTCCTTTAAGTAAAAGTGCTCGAAGTTAAGGTATTTCAGAGAAGATATATATATACCACACAATTTGGAATGGGATTAAATGAGAAAAAATCATAGAGGTTTGAATTAATAGTTGTTAGGGCTGAGAATGGCAAAATGTGTTGATATTTTTGTTCCGTAAGGTTTGGCAAGTCATCATGAATCGTTAAATGCCAGAGCAGCGGTTCCAAATTGTGGAAATTTACTTTGAAAAAAAAAAAATAAATCCGTTCGCAAAGTTCATGGAGCGAAGTGTTGAAGAAGACGCCGAGATGTGGAGTCGTTATCAACTCTCGACTACGTGGTCAATTTTACGTAAGTATCTTGGCTCAAATAGACCATATAACTCGTAGCCGCGGCGGAGATATGCCAGATTTCATATTCTAAGAATAAATGCCAATAAATTATCTATCAGATTGTTATAAAAACAAATGCATTCCAACAATATTTCTGTTTTGCATTATCATTTTAAGTTCTCTTAAAAACAAACACCCAATATATAAGGGAGAATGGGGAGTTGTGAGACGGGTTTTGTTTTTGGACCCGTATTACTCAAAATCTTAATATTCTGCATATGTCAACGATGGAATCTTTAGTCAATGAATACTGGAAGCTATTGGTATGGCCTATTTAACAAAACTACAATTTTCCTTAAAATTAAAATTGTATATAATAATATAAAATATAATACAAAATACAAAAATGTGGGGAGTTGTGAGACACCATGGTTTAAATCAATAAGAATTACTTATTTTAGTTGTTAGTTCTTTATTAAGATGAAAAAAGAAAAGACAATTGTTATAAAAAAGCGTATAAAAAATGCAATGCCATCAATCTGATGATTCGCAGTGAGAACAAGTATAATAACCAGTTCGTAAATTGGCGCACTTTAGGTGCACAGCTCGATCGCATGCATTGCAATGAATGGAGTTGTTTCTGCTTAACTTTTTCGGCATTGCACCTTTGCAGATGATGCAAAAATCTTCTTCTTCTTCAAATTTCATGATATATATACAAACAATGCATGAATATTGCGAGGTACTTATGAAAGATGCGTTAAAACGTCGAAAAAAACGGTGTCTCACAACTCCCCACATTTGTTGTCTTACAACTCCCCAAATCGTTTTTTTTATAAATGGCCGCGTAGTCATAAACACATCGAACGTTCACGCCCAAGTGAATGTGTAAATTCAAAGCTAATAGGACAATTAATAACTTGTATATATTAACATTTGCAATTTGCTTCAACAACTGATCGAATGTATCGCAAAGCAAATGATGAAAAAAACTTACCGAGAAATTCCAAAACACAGTAACTGGAGAGACGCGTCGAATGCGTGTAAATATGTTGACACTTAAAATCGAATGTAAACAAATGAATAATGCCGAACGATAACAATGTCTCACAACTCCCTATGTCTCACAACTCCCCATTCTGCCCTACGTATTAATTAATTAATTTATTATTGATGTATTAATTTAAATTAATTCATTTAGCACACAATGCAAAGGCAACATTCGCTCTACAGTTTTTTTCTTAGAAAACTAAATGACTACTAGCATTTTTTTTGGAAATGGATTTGCGAAGTAGTGTCAGATACAAATATTCCTCCTTTCCTCTTAAAACTCATTTAAATGCAAGTAGTATCAGTAAGAGTTGGACACGAGTTAGATACTTTTGGCTTACTCTGGTTTATACTTGGTCCATCCATGGGTTGGGCGGTGGACGCCAAATATATATTTTCCCATCGGGCTCGAAACGACACCACAAATTGTTTTTTCAAAAATTGCGATATACGCTCTTTGACAAACAAAACCTGGATTTATCAATGGATTTTCAATCAATCATCTACAAATTGTTTTGGAACATAAAGGGTCCAGCGCTCGAAGTGTAACCAATTAAAAAAGCCATAAATTTAGTTTGAAAAATTACTTTTATTCAATTCAAAGTAAAAAATGTGTGAAAATAATGCAAAATTAAGAATTTACTTTTGCTCGATATGACCACCTTCTGCCTTGACTATGTCCTTGACGCTCCAGAAAGAAATCACAAGCTGCTCGAATGTGACTTTTGGTCCCACTTAGTATTTTGGCCCACATGCGGACAATGGCTTTTTTCAGCGCCTCGAGACTGTTGAATATTTTAGTTCGGACCTTGTTCCTCAAAATGGTCCAAAGAGAATAAACCATCGGATTCGCATCTGGTGAATTTGAGAGCCATTGTGTGGACGTTATAAAGTTGTTTTTTAGTCATTCTTGGTTCATTCGAGTTTTGTGAGACGCTGCCGAGTCCTGTTGAAACTTCCATGGTCTGAAACCGAAATGTTTGTCTGCCCACGGCTTCAAGCTAACCTACAGATTACTTTCCCGTTAATATTTCACATTTATCTTTACGCCAGGCTCGATGGAAACGATTGGAGAGCGCCCATCTGCGGTTACAGTTGCCCAAACCATTACCTCTGCCGGGTTCTGCCTCCTAGTGGCCAATCGATGACTCAAATTCTCGTATGAATGATCGGTCAAATAAACCCGGGAGTTTACGAATTGCTCAATTTGAAAAATTTTCTCGTCAAAAAAGACAATGTTCGGTAATTGACCGCTTTCGTCCAAGCGAAGCAACTACTTCGCTATCTCAAGTCTGACTTGTTGCTGCTTTGGTGTGAGATCATCCGTCTTTTGGATCTTATAAGGCTTGACTTTGAGATCAGTTTTCAGTAAGCGGTGGATGTTATGGTCAGATATTTTCAGTTCTTTCGCCATTTGATTGGCACTTCGTCGGGGATTTCGCTCAAGTCGCTTCTTCACTTTTTGAAACATTTCACGTGTCGTTGCTGTCTTTTGACGACCACCTCCATGACGTTTCGCGATGCTACCAGTATCATTGTAACGAGTAATGGTGCGATAAACAAAAACTTTATTTACTTTAAGGTGCCCATTGGGATTTTCCAGCCAAATATAATGCAATCACACTATTACGTTTGAAATCCATTTCTGATTTTCTTTTTTCGCGTTTACTATCGGCAAAACGCCTCCCCGCGCTTATAAACAATACTCTGGACTCTCATTTGGTCCGCGCGAGTGGTCTAAAGCTAGTTATACTTTAAGTGTCGGACCCTGTATATTGTCGCCAAATGTTGATGAAGCGTTGGAACTTTTAATTGGGTCTGCTAATGAGGGCATAGCCTTCTCAACTCATTTTTATGAAGCCTTTTTCGCGCTCTAGGTCGTTGTCCAATTTGTTGTGGTCCCATATTTCTGAATATGTTTAAGTGTTTCGTTTCAGACCATCTCAAATGCTTCGGAATTTCTAGAATTGTGCTTCCAGATGATTTTAATTTCTGAGTAAGCTGTCGCTGCACTTCATGCCATGTTTTTTCGCCATGATTTATAACTACGTCTATGTTTTTTATTTCTGCTTATAGATGTAATCTATCGTTAAAACTTACCAAATTAAGTAACGTAGATTTTTCTTATCTGTGCTTAATTCGAGTACAACTCTAAACAATACTACTTAGATGTAAATGAGTTTTGTGATGAATTGAAGAATATATCACACATCGATTGTGTGCAGTACCTGTTCTATACTTAGTAAATAACTTTGAAATAAAAAAAAAATTGGTAGTAATTATTTATTATGCAAAGAAGAAAAAACTATGGAATGTTCTCATGGCATAGAGTACTAAATTCTTGACCTCCACTGTATGTGAGGTATGTAGAACTTTAAGAGATGTAATGCCAAATGTTATAAAATCTGGACTAATAATTAGAGACTAATTCGTTAGAGAATGGGTTTGTTCGTGACTAAAACTCGGCAAGACCCCGGCTCGAGCACCAAGTCCCACACTACAAATCGGAGGAGTAGCTATTCCAAACATCTAACAAAATAAACCGTAGGCGCCAATTATACATATGTACATATACTTATATACAGCAAAACTCCTCATTACCTTCAGTCCTTATAACCGGACAGCTTCAATGGCGGGACAAATTTCGCGTACAAAGATTAATTTTTCTTTATAATATGATCCGTTCTTTTATAAGAAGATGATTTACTTTTTTGTGATTAACTCCCATTCCGTAATTAAAAAGCGAGATTTCCCATACAACATTTCTTTCCCGAAATCTGAGATTATAAAATAATCCTAGATAATAACGATACTTTTTGACATAGAACCCTGTGTTTTCTGTGTAATAGATCTCTTTTTACGTGTTTAAAGAAAAACGTCAAAGTTAAAACTATTAAAATGCATGCCGGCAAAGAAAACAGGTTTGTAGACACAGCTCTAGTAAAATGTTTGTTAGGTATTACTAATTAAGCATTCATATAACAGAAAAAAGCGTGTGCCCTCTTATTCTTCTTCTTAATTGGCGCGATAACGGCTTACGCGATTTTGGCCGAGTTTAACAAAGCGCGCCAATCGTTTCTTTCTCACGCTAACCGGCACCAGTTGGACACACCAACTTGATCTTTCCAACGCAGAGCAGGCCTTCCTCTTCCTCTGCTACGACCAGCTGGTACGCACCGAATACTTTCAGAGCCGGAGCGTTTGTATCCATTCGGACGACATGACCCAGACAACGTAGTCGCTGGATCTTTATTCGCTGCCCTGTGTCTATGTTGTCGTAAATATCGAATTTCGAATGCGTAGTGCTGCCAAAACTTTTTGAAACATCAGTAAACGTCGTTTACGGATTTCCTCCGACTGTTTATTATTAGCAGCCAATTGCGCAAATAAATTAGCTATTCCTTCTCCTTGTATTTTCTCTATATCGTTAATAATAATTAAACAAACCAAAAACACCAAAATATATTTCTATGAAGAAAAACCTTTCACAACAGTATTGACAGCTGATTTTCAATTTTGCAGGTAATCTGCCATATGTGAACGGGTAGATTAATTTTGTGGATTTATTGGTAATTAATGCATAGGTGTTCGTTGTTTTACAAATAACATCCCAATAGCCGGACAGTCTAATAACCGGTCACGGACACTTTATTTTAAACCTTTTTGATAAAAAAATCTCCTCATAAACGGAGATAATTCGAAAAATCCCAAGAAAGATAGAAAGAAAAATAATCTTTTCGTAGCTCTACTCCCAATTCTGTTCTTCACCTTCTAGACGTACATACTTATGTGCGAAATAATTAAGAAGCCCCATTTTTAACAATACCTAATCATCATCTTATCTTATTCATTATGATAACTATCTAACTATCATCTTATCTTAATCAATAGTCGCCTGAAATGGTCTGGATCGTGTCTGTATTATTTGCTCGACCTTTAAGGTAAATTAACTATGAAATCTAATACTACATTTATCGAACATAGTAAAATATTGATTGTATTGCGAATATGAGCTGTGTGATGCCAACTTCTTGACAGGTTCAATTTCATATCATAAATTTCAGCCCATAAGCAGTCGGTAATCATGGTTCTGTAACTGATATGGCGTTTCCAGAGCAGCATTCTTTAAACACAAAAAAAAAAAACAAAATGGGTTAATGATGTCGCCATCTCAAAATCCGCTTCAACTGTCACTTTTCGTACGTATTGACGTTATCTGTAATGACGTGCGGCTTTTCCGATCCCCAGATCCTACCATTTCTTTCTTTCTTTAATATATACGGAAATGATCTCCGTTCACAGTCTCTTGAAGAGAGCGCAGTTTTGGTAACACAGCAGTTTGGAAACAAATGTTCAATATTTTTAAGCATTCTCCAATGTAAAACGATTAATTTTGTCCCGCAGAGCTGTGATACTGACTAATTGGCAAGGTTTTCAGCAGCCGTCAGTGCCAAAATATATTTAATTAAAAAATATATCTGTAATTGGACTACCCTGTATCGCGCGGTCTTAAATTTGCCATGCAACAAGTGGCATTTTTTCACTTAACAGTAGAAACAAATGATAATAAAAAAATAAAAAAAACTCGCAAACTAACGTGCGAAAATACGCCATAAAAACGTGACTGATATAGTAGACAAGAAGCTGTAAAATTTTAGAGCTTACAAATGTAGCGAATATTTGATAAATGCATGTGTGAAATTTGGAAGGCTTTTAAAGGAAATATTATGTTTATTAAATAAATAAAATGGAAAATTTTTAGAAGCTACCTTGGAATTATTTTCCGCAATAAAAAATGGTGGGATATATGGGCGGCCGCCGTAGCCGAATGGGTTGGTGCGTGATTACCATTCGGAATTCACAGGGAGAACGTTGGTTCAAATCTCGTTGAAAGCAAAAATTAATAAAAACATTTTTCTAAAAGCGGTCGCCCCTCGGCAGGCAATGGCAAACCTCCGAGTGGATTTCTGCCATGAAAAAGCTCCTCATAAAAATATCTGCCGTTCGGAGTCGGCTTGAAACTGTAGGTCCCTCCATTTGTGGAACAACATCAAGACGCACACCACAAATAGGAGGAGGAGCTCGGCCAAACACACAAAAAGGGTGTACGCGCCAATTATATATATACAATATATGCAAAAACTATAAAATTAATTAATAATTAACTCTTAACACATTAATTTATTCTGAGGAAGGAAAGCATGAAGGTAATCCCAAAGCTTTAAATAATAAATATGAATAAATAATCAAAAAAAATTGTCAAATAGAGGGTCGACCGGAGTTTTATGCCATTGGATTCTATTAAAAACTTGTGTCAACCCACTAGAATGAAACATTTGTTTGAGTACTTTGCAACTGATACCAATTTCAATATTTTTATTTAACTTTTAATGAAAGAAAAATAACTAATAATTTTAAAATGTTCAAAAGTTTGATATTAATTTACGTTTACACCTTTTATTGGGTGTAAACCTCCCCTCCTCTTATTTGTGGTGTGCATCCTGATATTATTCCAGAAATGAAGGGACTCACAGATTTAAGCCGATTCAGAACGGCAGACGGTTTTTTGTTTTATGAGGATCTTCTTTATGGCAGAAATACACTCGGAGGTTTGCCATGCTTGCGAGGGGCAACCGCCATTAGAAATAACTTTTTCTTTCATCTGGTGTTTCATGTTCGGAGATTCAAACTTGGGCACTTCCGAAAGGTAGTTACGCACCATTCGACTACGACGGTCGCCAAAACAGTGATACTTCTCTAATACTTTGTCGGAGAGTACATTTTCGGATGTGAAAATAAGGCTATATTTGCCCCTATAGCACGTCCCTCGCAAAAACATTTATTATGCGCGCATTTGGAAACAATAGGACACTAAAGTTTATTTGTTTATGCCTGAATACTGCCTGTATATAGCATTCATATGTATGTGTGTATGTACTTGTATGTACCTAGACTACTGGAGGTGCATTGGTCCATACGATTTGTCTATGATTGGCTTGATGTTGTCCTATAAATGGAGGGCGCTACAGTTTTATGCTACCTCCAAATGGTGGGCGAAGTTTCTGAATAGCTTTTTCTTGACTTGCTTGTTGCGATGCGACTACTATTGGAAACAAGTTTTTCTACCATTTAAGGTTTTATGTCGACCCTGGATCATCCGAATGGTGGGCACGTGCCAACTATGACATGTTTTTAAAACATGCGAAAGATAATCAGGCGAACGGAACAAATTTAATAGATAAGAGTTCAGCTGGCAAAATAAATAAGTAAAAAAAATTGAATATTTGGAGGCCACTGAAATAGTTAAACTCAAAAAGGATAAGTTTTCAACGTATTTCGCATGCCTGTTTAAATCCAAATTTTATGTGTGACGAAATAATGAAAAACAGAAAAAAGTTATAAATATTCCAAATCGCAAATAAAAACAAACAACAGATGTTGTATTATTATATTAATCAAAATTACGCTATAAAAACGCTTTATGCTATATAATCAGATTGTGATATGACATAAAAAGTAATGATAATAAGTCGGAAGAATTTTTCCTACCTATTTTGGGAGCTTGTAAATAAGATTTTTAGTGTAATTTAGATTGCTTAATTTTAAAATTTCGCATGGATAATGTACATATGAGTAAAGCCATGTCAAGTGATCCTCGAAAATTTCACTAAGTCACGGATTTTAGGGCAAGATGTCTCATTGTGTAGTCAAAGTCATGTTAACGCTGTTCTATAAATATTTCGCGCAAATTCCAATTTTAGCAATAGTTATTAACAATCAAAGTTTTAAGCAAGATTAAATTAAAAAATTAATTACTCCGAAACTACAATAGATAATGGCGTGAAATTTTGCACACCGTTCAAGTATTGTCTGTACTATTTTTCAAGTGTTAATAACTCCTTTTATTGTGACAAATAGATAAATAAATAATAGCTTTTTGTAATCAGTTGCATTTTTTTATGTTTTCTTCACGCTGTTAAACAATCGGACTTACGGATAATTGTGCGGAAAACGCTTACCTTCAATAATCTGAAAATAGAATTTTGTACTTTTACTCCATTTCCGAGATATTGGCTGTTTTGTAACTTGATGCGCTCGACGGTGGCATTGCTGCCATCGGCTGATCGGTCGCGCGGTGGCTTGAGGACCGCGCAAACTGAAGCAGCGTGCACGTTTGAACATGGACAGGATTTATTGCCTATTGACTGAATTCGACACTGCTTTGTGACAGTTCGATTTAAGTGATGACTGGTGACAGAGCATATTTGCATATTTCAATATTATGGTAATTATTGTTCGACCGAGCGTATGCTCTAATCTGTTTATGAAAAAAGGCCATAATTGTGTCCGACGCAATTTATTTTTGGTGACATCTAAGTGGAATGATAAATTTGAAAAATATATTGGTCAATATGTTTGTAAAATGTGTCGCAAGGAATTATATCAGGGTGCGAAAACTACTGTGAACGCACTAGATGAACATTGTCAGAACTGTCTGCTGTTGCAAACAAGATTTGAATTTCGATTGAAAATTATTTCTTTTCAGAGTGAATGGATGTTTGCTTGTATAATGTGCATTTCGTTAGATATTTACATACTTTCCAAATTTTTTGTCTTTTATTGCTGTTTTTAACCTCAAAGGACAATTGAATGAATTTATAACAATAACTTATGAATAAAAACACTTCAATTTTTAATGTGAAAGTTAATAAAACATTTAAAATTGCTGACTCCGCTAGAGTAAATCGCCACGTTTCTTTTTTCAATCCTACTCAAAGTAGAGAAAGTGAGACGTCGGATAGCTCTATAGATTCTTTTGACGATTCGGAGGATGAAAATTTCGAAATAAAGAACATTGATCATTCTTTGAAATTCGATAAAGTGAACAAAATTCTGCAAGAACTAGGCGAACCACCTATTAAAAAAAAAGGTATTCTGATTTATGCGATAAGGAACTCAAAGAAATTGTTGCAGACGTCATTAATTCCGAAAAAGGAACAGAAAATGCAGAATTAAAAAATCAGAAAAAAACAGAAAATCCATACTCAGCTTTTGTGAAAAATATTAAAGACGCTTTGCTTGAAAAGAACAGTATCAACCATAAAATTCAAATACTCACAACAATTCCAGACAATTGGACCGTGAAAAAAATGTGCGATACATTTTCTGTTTCAAAAAGAATGGCATCGAAATCTAAAAAATTGAGAAGAAAAAATGGCTTTGCATCTGTGCCAGCTAAAAAACGTGGAAAAAAATTTCAGACTTGTCTGTCGAAAAAGTGCGTAATTTCTACTTGTCTGATTATTCAAGTAGACTGTTACCTGGAATAAAAGACTGCAAAACTGTGTTTAATAACGGTAAAAAAACAAAAGAAAAAAAAATTGTTACTTTTTAATCTGAATGATCTACACGAACAATTTAGAATAGAATACCTTGAGACATTAATTGGTCTATCAAAATTCAAAGAACTTCGGCCTCGCGAATGCATTGTCGCTGGGCAAAGTAGGACGCAAAGTGCTTGCGTTTGTAAAACGCATCAGAATGTGGCTTTGAAAATTTATGAAATCAGGCATGAATTAAAAAAGTGTAAAGTAAATTTCAAGGAGAATATGGGCGATTTGATAAAACAGTGTGTCTGCGAAAAATTCGAATTCAGTCAATAGGCAATAAATCCTGTCCATGTTCAAACGTGCACGCTGCTTCAGTTTGCGCGGTCCTCAAGCCACCGCGCGACCGATCAGCCGATGGCAGCAATGCCACCGTCGAGCGCATCAAGTTACAAAACAGCCAATATCTCGGAAATGGAGTAAAAGTACAAAATTCTATTTTCAGATTATTGAAGGTAAGCGTTTTCCGCACAATTATCCGTAAGTCCGATTGTTTAACAGCGTGAAGAAAACATAAAAAAATGCAACTGATTACAAAAAGCTATTATTTATTTATCTATTTGTCACAATAAAAGGAGTTATTAACACTTGAAAAATAGTACAGACAATACTTGAACGGTGTGCAAAATTTCACGCCATTATCTATTGTAGTTTCGGAGTAATTAATTTTTTAATTTAATCTTGCTTAAAACTTTGATTGTTAATAACTATTGCTAAAATTGGAATTTGCGCGAAATATTTATAGAACAGCGTTAACATGACTTTGACTACACAATGAGACATCTTGCCCTAAAATCCGTGACTTAGTGAAATTTTCGAGGATCACTTGACATGGCTTTACTCATATATAATAATTGTGATAGCAATAAAATTAACGTGACGTGTCTTTCACAATTTCAGGTCGAAGGAAGACATCATTGAAAGTGGATTTTTCCGACCAATTTATACAAAATTAAAATTTATATTTTGTTTTGATCAATTATGTCAGTGTGTCTGTGACAACAAATACTTGATGCTGACAACTGTAGAGTGATAATTGCACTTCAGGAATTGCAAATATACATAAAAATAACTTCAGTGTTAAAAATGCAAATAAGTAAACTTAAAATATAATAATTCATTGTGTCTGACTATGTGCCAATTTTTTATCAAAGTGTTTTTAAAGTAAAATCTTTTTTATGGGAAACTATGATCATGTGACATTATTAAGTACTACTCCAGCTGGGATCCCGCAGAATATGTAAACATTCATAAATATGAACTCACACAATCAGCATACATATTTGCCTTCTCAAAGCACTTAAGTACATAGTTGCTTCGATAACTTTTTTCTATCTCTCTCTTTTTCTCTCACTCTCTTCTTATTATCTTGGTATTTCGAACAACTACGCTTACAAAGAAGTTATTCAGTCACGTGCATTTAATTTATTTATAAGAGCATCTCGTGTGAAAGGAGATAGGCAGAATTATGAGAAAAAAACTAATATCATAATAATAACAGCATAACGCATACTACAATCATTACTCATACTTCATCCCCTACCACTACATCTTGACTTATCAGCAAGAAAAACAGACATTATCACACCATCCAATCCAATTCAATCCACCCAACAACCCACTAAACCAACAACTAAGTGCTTCAACAACTCAACAGTAGTCTATCTAGTAATCAAGAGAGAAAAAAGCAAAAGCAAACAAGTGAAACGATCAATCGCCGATCGTAACTATTGCTACCAAGCTACATATGATACTTCGTGAAGTGCCGGTGAATCGGTTTATCGATGTCGATGTTGAATGTACATTCGCTTACAAATCTAGTACTAGTATTCGCACAGCTTAATACTTCGAATCACTTGCATTTTACGCGTAGTTGAAACCGATTATGAGCCGTCAGTAATCGCGATGCTATAGCCACTGTTGCCGTTATTGTTACTGCTGCAAAAGAATTCTTTCTTTGCTACTACTTCCTTTGGGCGATTTTTTTTGTATGTTGGCGGCGGATAACTTGACAATCAACACAATCAGAGCACTGCATGTCAGAAACAATTTAGCTACTCGAGAAGACTACGAGTAATCATCAGCAACTCAGGGTGAAGATTGAACATCAAGCGTGTGTCGAAAGCATGATTTTTGTGCGGGAAGAAAATGTGTGTGAAAATTATTTGAGAAAGTTTGTGTTTAACGACAAGGAATGTGTAATAAAATTACATTAACAAGCGCATTAAATAAATTCCTGAGCATTTTAATTCGAAATCAACATAACTGTGATGCAAATGCAACTGATCGCACATGTGTGGAAAGTTTGGGCTACAAAAGTGATTAGAAGTAAATAAATTAAAGTAAATGAAGTTGTGTTATTAAAGTAAAAAAAGTCACATAAAATTAATTTAAGAAAAGTGAAATTACAAAAGAAAAAAAATCAAAAGGTTTGTGATCTTATGTATAAAAGAATATGTAATCACAATAAATGGTTAAAAAAGTGTATTTAAGATAATCTATAAAAAATAATATCATAAAGCAAAAATAAGTTTAAAGACTGAAAAAGTTAAATAAAAAGTGATTTACACCAATTCTTCTAAAATGAAACTGAAAAACACCAACTCCGTCCAAATGGAATCTCTGCTGTCTGTGCCATCCATGACACATATCAAAATCCATCCAATGCGTACCTATTCAAATGCATCTTCTATTGGCCGGCTAACAAATGCATCTTCAATTGGCGGTAGTACTGATGATCCGGAGGAGGACGAGTCTGGTCTCGGCTATACACATACTCTGGTGAGTGAAAAGAAAACCAGTTTTTTTTGCAGTTTCTAAATATAAATATTAAAAGTTATTTTGTAATTAAAGCGATAAATTACAAAAAAAATTGATTCTTTCAAATATTTGAATATTCACTAAGTGAACATTTCAATAACGACCTGAAAATGGGGCAAGGAATTTCCTAACTAAAAATGTACATACTTATATAAAAAGACATCCATGCTTGAGTAGCGATTTTTAAAAAAATATGTTTTTGTTTCTTTCAAATACTTTGAGTATTTACTAAGTACAAATTTCAATATTTCAATATCTTTCACTTAGTTCAATAATTACTGAAGCTAAAAACTATTTGTATAACAAGAGAGCCAGGGGCAGCAACTTTTAAACACTCTGATGCCTCACTACAAGCACGAATGAGTGGCGTGGCACTTTTCAATCTTTATCAATTTGCGAAATCGATCTGGTATTGTGATATGTTCTATGCAAATATTGACAAAAACAAAAATATTACAAAACATGTATAGAGGAATCCAAGTTCATGCCAGTCTGAATTTATTATATCCGGTGCTCATTCTAAAGTAAATTTGCTTTTCTAATTACATAAATCTAGTATGTTTTGCTTTTTTCAAAACCTTTTTTAGATACATGCATACATATGTAGAAAGTGGGCGTTGTAAGTTCCCGATTTTGCTCATTGCAATACTATCCTAACCTTGGGCAAATGGTATTTGTGTGAGCGAAATTTCGTTCAGCCATTTCAACTTTTACTCGAGTTATTAGCGACCGCCGGCTACCATTCAGTAGATATCGGGTCTAAAGCCCACTGTGTGAATGAAACACCAAAACATAGAAACCATTTTTCCTAATAACGGTCTCGCTCGGCAGGTAATGACTTACCACCTAGTGCATTTTTGTCATGAAAGGCAGAAAGTTATCGTAGAAAATTAATATTGAGGGAGTATAAATAAGGTAGGAGTTACTGTTTACTAAGACCACCCTTTGGCCGACCTTATGAGACTACATAAGGTATTGGCAATATTGGTGGCAAACTGTCTGGGGATCCATTAGTAGTCCACAAAGTGAGATTCTACTTAGTTTCAAGGAACTCTCGACTTTGTTCACACATTGCCAAATGGCGCATACAACTGAGCAGCGAATACTCGCACACCTGTTCGATGCTCATTACTCATTACAACTAATACTTCTCAGATCTCTGGAAGGCTAAGTTTTCAGACCTTAGATTGAGACATACTGCCACAACTGCCGTTGTTGTGGCGAATTACCAAATAAAAAACAACGGTTTGGCTTCATTGAATTCGTGTATTTATATAAATCTTCGTATCCCTAAAATATATTTCATTAAGCGGTAAGTTCCGCAGAAAGAAACCAACCGGTAAAAAACGCGATGATTGCGGGATAACCACTAAAACTATAATAATTCAAGTTGAATAATTTATAATTAAAAATCCTAATAGGTGCCTACGTTTGAATATATAGGAGCAAAGGATATAAAAGAATGAAAGATGACAAAAGTGATTAACCGCTTACATTGCTGACACTAACCCGTATGTAATAAAAGCAACGCCTTCGAAAGCAAAGGAAAAACAGATTTCTTGCTATTTTTGGAATATGTTATGTTACACGGATTGGTAGAACGCATGTTTCTGTTAGTTAAAGTTAGGCAGATATGGATGTACATAAAATGACATATGCATATCTGCCTAAATTCTGTGACAAATTTTACAATTCATACGGTAAGAACGAATTCGCAGAAAAAAGTTCCGCTATTTTTGCTTTTGTTCGTATGCATTGTCTACTCATAAATCACACTCAGTGCAATCGCTAATTTCGCTTGCTAACTATGGAGTGGTGAGCTAAGGAAAATCACATTGCTGTGATTGTATTTCATAAGTGTGAAATGACAGACAGAAGTATGAAATGACTGTCTGAAGTGACAGACACAAGAGGAAGTGGTTGTCCTCGCGTGGTTCCAATCAGCCATAAAAGCCGTTCGAGAAAGAATTCGCAGAAATTTTCTTAGAAAGCTGAAAGTCATGTCCAGGCAAATGAATGTATCGACCAGATCCATGCAAGGCTAATTAAAGATAATCTCCACATAAAATTGTTCCGTCGCTCAACTGGTCAACTTTTGAAAACGCGCTTGAAGAAAATTAGACTCGACAAAGAAACTGCTTGTTCTTCGGTGGCACGCGGTCAACGGCCATGAAAATATTCTTTTCACACATGAGACAATGTTTACTGTTGAAAAATTTTTAATATGCAAAACGACAAAATCTATGCTAAAACTTCTAAAGACGAAAAAAATGTTGTTCCAGAGGTTCGGTGTGGCCAGCATCCTGCCTCCGTAATGGTTTGGTGGGAGTGTCTTGTAAAGTCATTTATGCGAAAAAGGGTTTTCGACCGGGGTAAAATCGACCCGGAGAATGTTTAAGGGGGAGTGGTGAAGCAGTTAAACAGTACTCTCATCAATGAAGAGCGTTGCATTTTTCAGCAAGATTCCGCTCCAGCCCATAAGAGAAAACCATCCAGCAGTGGCTAAAAAAAGCCGCAGAAGATTGGCGGTCTGTAAGTTCAGATCATTCATCACTGAACTACAGTTTTCAGTCAGAATTGGAGAGCATGGGCTGTCGAAGACCTTACAGATAGTTGGAGAGTCTTTGGTTCGAGCAGCGGCGTCAATATACATGCCAACCGTTCGTGCTGCAATAGCTGGCCTAATCGTGTGAAGGCTTGGAAGTAAATGGTGACCATCTCGAATGAAAATTAAGTATTTTTTTTTTATTATCAAATCATTTTTTTTTTTTTATTATTACATACTGATCTTGCGCATCAGGCTTGTTTTACAAATGTTGTGCTTGAGAAATTGTAACTAAGCTCTCTCACACAACAAAACATTTGTACCATATATTATTTTTCACAAAAATATTGTATCGGCATAAAATAGTTTTCCTTAAATTCTTTCTTGTTGTCTATAGCAGGATTTCTTGTATAATATTCTAATATCTCACTTCAAGTAGCGAAGTTTTTGCATACTCCTTTAGTGGAAAGAAAATTTGATGTTAGGTTGTGAATGTCATGGCTGAAATATTAAATCTCGTGTGACTTGGCTTTCGAGGGCATTGTAGCCTTTTTAAGAAAGTCTGAATGTTTCTTGGAATTTCATGGTTAGAGGCATAAGTATTATTAGGAAATAGTGGATGACCAATATATGCATATACACAGGGTTGGCCATATTAAACTGACCCATGTGATTATTAAAAAAATATGGAAAAAGAAACATTTTTTTGTGTTTCATTGTGAAAAACATTTAATTTAGTTCAAGGAGATTCGTTTACATCACTTTTTGAATATGATATCGCGCAAGTGGTCGCCCTTAGCTCGTATAGCGTAATGTGCTCGTTTTTCGGCGTTTTCCATAGTTTTGGCCAGCGTCTCGGCCGATATGGCGGCTATTTCCCGTCGGATATTGGCCTTAAGTGCGCCTAGTGTCTTTGGCTTGTTGACGTAAACCTTAGATTTCAAATAGCCCCAAAGAAAAAAGTCCGGTGGCGTCAAATCCGGTGATCGTGGCGGCCAGTCAAAATCGCCGCTTTTTGATATCAAACGGCCAGGGAACAAAGTCTTCAATAAGTTGACGGTGGCTCGTGCTGTGTGTGGTGGTGCGCCATCTTGCTGAAACCAGAAGTGCTCCATACCATTTTCACGAACAATCGGCATCACAAAATCGGTTATCATGGCCCGATAACGCTCTTGATTGACGGTCAATGGTTGGTGTTGACCATTTTCAAAGAAGAACGGCTCAATGACCATATCAGCGCAAATGCCACACCAGACTGTAACTTTTTGGTCGTGGAGAGGTACCTCTTCAATAATTTGAGGGTTTTCAGTGGCGTAGAAACGGCAATTTTGCTTATTTACGGTTCCGTTCAAGGAGAAATGGGCCTCATCACTCATAATGATTTGATGACGTTGCGTTTTTACAATCGAGAAGGAATTTTGAATGTACAGCTGAACAATTTCAGCGCGTTCTATTGGGGTGTACTGTTTCATGGTATAAATCTCCTTCGACTGACGCTTCCAACGCGGTATGTCATTAGCTGATCTGAAATTACAGTAAAAAGTTATAGGGTTACTCAATGGCCAACCCTGTACATACTCCTACATGTACTATTAATCACATTTCTAGACTTTTCACCTAGGTGTTGCCACTGACAATGTTCCACCTGTTCGAAATTGAAAAAAAAAAATTTCATGAGATATGCCGATGTGGGTATCAAAAGAAAGGTATTTCCCTCCGCATTACAATAGAGATATAAAACCCCGAATTTTTTTATTAATTATATTATATTTAAATTAAAAGTTGTTACATTAAAAATTTTAATGCTTTTAAAGAAACTTATGCCTTTTATTTTTGCGTTTGTAAGCATTTGTGTTAGTGTCGCGACAAATAGACCAACAGTATTCGCCAAGCATATGCGTAATGTCTTGTCCTTTAAAGTGCCTTTCAATAGCCGCAATATCCTGATGGAACCTTTCGCCATGTTCATCGCTACAAGCTCCTAAATCACCAGGGAAACAATCTAAATGATTGTGAAGGAAATGGATCTTTAGCGACATTAATATGCCCATTTCGCCATATGCCGAAATCATAATATAATGCAACAATATTTTTATAATTGTCAGCTCGTTTGTTGCCAAGAAACTACTCAATAACGGCAACTGTGCCTTTTCATGCACGTTGTTCGATAGCATTCAATTTTGATGAAAATTCATAACTTGCAACTATTTTGTTGAATATTTTCTGAAACGAATTAACCACTGTTTTCGTAATATTTTTTAAATTTTTACTTGGTGCGAATAAGCCACAAATGTAACAAAAGTTATTTCGAGTCGGGCACTGCATTTTTCGTAAGATGAAATATACAGAAAGACGTTTTCGCGCAACAGAACTTAAAACTATTGCAAAGTGTACGTCTCCTAGTAGCGCAACTGTCAGATGATCGGAACTTCCGGAACTGTAACAAATACACAAATGGCACAGAGTGTGTTGTATGAAACAATAAATTAAAGATTAATAAGTTGTTTAAAAATTTGGAGTTCCTTCAAGTTATGCCGAAAATTTAGAAAAAAAATTTTTTTTTAGAAAAAAAGAATTCAAGAAAATCTGAGAATTGCTAAAATTTTTTTTTTTAATTTTACATAATAAAAGCGTTTCCACGAGTCTGCCTGCAGAAATTCAGCGCGATTGGATCACGGAAAAAGGGTTAAAAATTGATCCAAAGTTTTTCACACAGACGGACTACGAGCTCTATATTTTATACTAGCAAACCCGGTCCCCTTCGCTGGGCACACTAAAATAGAATAGATATGGTTTAGAACAGAAAATATATGATTTTCATAATATTTATTTCTTTATTCAAGCGCTTTGGCATAAACAATATTTTTTGTTTTTCTATTTGTTTTTGAGTAAATATAAAATATAAATTGAAAATCAGGAAAAAAGAAGATTGTTTTTAAATTTCAAATCAACGCATATGAATAAACAATCGTCTTTTTTCCTGATCATCCATGAATTTTTCGTTTCAATTTATATGTTTTATTAAGCATTGGAGCTTTTTTAACCATTATCCATTTATATTTTTCAAAAAAAAAAAACGAAAAAAATTTTTTTTTCCACGAACACATAATTTCATTCGGATTTCACATTAAATTCTCAAATTTCGTAAGAAATTATTCACTGTTCCAAAATCCACTCCAAAAAAATTCACAAACAATTTTTACATGTTGCACTTACGTTTTTTCCTTATGGCATCCAAATCAGAAAGAAATATTGACACATTGTAACTCACACTGTCAATTTGACAGTTCAGTTCCGCCCCAAGCGTTAAAAAAGTAACCGACATTATGGCTGGTTCAAAAGAACGCTGTACCCGTTGCCAGTGCTCCGAATTACAACCAAACTTTACGAAACCCATTTTCAATACTTACTTAACAATGTGCGTAAGTTTGGTTTAATTCGGTGCAAAGACACGGCGGGTCCACGTTTTGGCATATATTTCGAGACCCTAGTCATCAATAGGTATGAAAATTACCCCGTATTAAAGCACTGTTGATAGCTTTCATTTGATACCCAGCACTCTGTACTAAAGCATTCACCAACAGCTTCAATTTGATATCCCTATTGTACAAACACATTCTAGGGTCCACGTTTTGGTCTCTATCTCGAGACCCTAGTCACGGAGCGGCATGAAAAATACTCTGGACTAAAGCATTCATCAACAGCTTCCATTTGACACCCATATTGTACATACACATCCGAAGGTTACCCGGGTCCACGTTTTGACCTATATCTCGAGCCCTATTTCCAAAATAAAATATAATCCATGTTATTCGTGGATGATGTAGCTTTCGAATGGTGAAAGAATGTTTAAAATCGGTCCAGTAGTTTTTGAGCCTATTCATTACAACCAAACAAACAAAGTTTTCCTCTTTATAATATTAGTGTAGATAAAAAAAATTCTGACGTGTACATGAAAATCGCCGATACACGTGTATTTTTATTTTTTCTCCCCTTTCGGAAAAAGTATATTTGGTTCATAGGATAGAAAAAAGTTCGTTTTTGTAACGCAGTGTTATAACACAAGACATCCATCTCGGAGCAGTCGGGAGCATACTCGCAAAATAATACATACTTATTTAGTTTTAATCAACAGCTGATTGCAGACAGTTTCAGAGCAGGGTGATAACATGTGTACTTATGTACTGATATACTCGTATATGGAAATGTTTTGCAAAACTCTTTTCTTTTGTTTTATAGAAATATATGTAAGTATGTAGAAACTAATTACTACGCCAACTAATATTTTAATAGACGTAATGGAGGCTAAAGCCATAAAAAAATATTAAAAAAGCCATACAGGCACATCTTCAAATGCTTATCAAAATCGTTCACTGTTTGCTAAGATCATAACATGAAAGCGTTAAGTCAATAGGAGACTTTATTTTGAGAATGTTGATTAGAGGTGTGTACAAATGAAATCTCATTCGAGGAGCTGTGTATTCTAAAATGTGTAGCGAAAAATTATAAAAGAATTATTAGCAGGTTGTGAAATTTATTTCAAGAGAATTTCTTTTTATTTTTGCTTTATTATTTCGGTTCTGTTTTATGGTTACTTATATTGTCCTCATTTCTGTATGACCAAGGACATCAATTTCAATAAATCCTTTGTCACAGTATTTCCTTCCAAAGAGGAATGGGATAACGGGCTCATTGTTAAGATAAATGACTTAAACATCTACACAGATGGCTCAAAACTGGATAACCAAGTAGGTGGAGGGGTCTACTCCGACAAACTCGGAGTATGCCAATCATTTCGCTTACCTGATCATTGCAGTGTATTTCAGGCGGAAGTCACTGCCGCAAAAGAGGGACTTAAAGAAATAAAAACGAGAGTATTATCCGCAAATGAAGTCTTCATTTACTCGGACAGTCAAGCAGCAATAAAAGCGCTGGAATCAAAAACGCACTCGTCAAAAACAGTTCTAGAATGTTTTAAACTAATATACTAGATGGCGTATCTAAGTGCTACAAGGTGCACCTTATCTGGGTACCAGGCCACAGGAACATCGCAGGAAACTGTAAGGCGGATGAACTTGCAAGAACCGGTACAACGCTCGATCTCAAACCGGATAAGGCGCTGATACCCATGCCCATAGCCACTTGTAAATTACTTATAGACAGGGAAACCATCAAAAAGGTAAATAAAGCGTTTTTCAGTAAGAGCGCTTCAACTTTTTTTTTGAATAAAACACAAACGGTTTGACTTTTTTAACTAATTTTTTTTTTATTATATATATTGAACATATACATTTAAGTATGAAATTCGATTTCTTTTGCATGACCACCGCGTGCACATTTTACGAAGTCCAATCGTTGAACCCAATTTTCGACCACTCTTTTGCATAAATCGGCCGAAATTCCAGCAATTTCGCGTTCAATATTGGCTCTGAACTCACAAATCGTCGCCGGCTTGTTACTGTAGATCAATGACTTCACATAACCCCAAAGAAAATAGTCTAGAGGCGTCAAATCACACGAGCGCGGCGGCCATTCGACCGGTCCATTTCTGGAAATAATGCGCTGATCGAACTTACTCTTCAACAAATCAATTGTAGCGTGTGCTGTGTGGCTTGTGGCCCCGTCCTGTTGAAACCACATGTCGTCTAAGTCCATACCATTCAATTGCGGCCAAAAATAATCGTTTATCATGTCGCGGTATCGATTTCCATTCACAGTAACGTGGCGATCGTTCTCGTCAACGAAAAAATATGGGCCAATTACGCCGCCGGCATGTAAACCGCACCAAACAGTGATTTTTTCGGGATGCAACGGTGCCTTATGAATCACGTGTGGATTGCTTTCTGCCCAGTAACGCATATTTTGCTTGTTGACAAAGCCATTGAGCCAAAAGTGAGCTTCATCACTGAAGACGATTTTTTGGTAAAAATTTTGATCATTATTTTTTTTCTGGACGACTATTTTCATAAAAAATTTGCACGATTTGCAATCGTTGCTCAAGTGTGTAGCATTCCATGATGAAATGTATACTAATGAAGTTTACAAATGACAAGCGAAAAATAAAAAATATTGCGTCGTTCGCCCTCCCTATCGGAAAAAAGTTGAAGCGCACCTATTGAAAAACGCTGTACAATCTGGCAAAACCTCACAACATGCGAACTAAGCAGACAGACATGGCCGAACTGGAACAGCGGTCGATCGAAGATCTTGCTAAGATTCAACAGAGAATCTATAAGAAAAATGATAGGTGTTTTAACTGGTCATTGTTTAATAGGCAGCCACGCTAGAAGGTTAGGACTCCCTTACTTCGATTTCTGTAGAAGCTGTCTTAATACAGAAGAAGAGGAAACAGTCAGACACCTTTTATGTGAGTGTGAAAGCCTAGCTATGAGAAGGCTGCGCACTCTCGATACAGCATTTCTAACCGATGTAGCGGACATAGCCCATCTAAAACTAACGAAGCTCTGCTCGTTTATTAAAGCAACCGGATGATTTGAAAAGGAACACGTAGAGTAAGGATAAGCTCCGTTTTGCAAATTGCAAATTGAAATTTTTGTATACAGTTTACCTACACTTTAAGTATAGTTTTGGGTTCTTATTGTTTTTGTACGGGGAATGCAGTTGGTGTTACAGACTTTGGCCAGATATAAGTCAAGGTCGTGCGATAACGTAGAACCGCCTGTCATGGGAATCTTGAGTTATTTGTATTATATGTAAAAATATGTAGTAGCCCTAAACGGTGTGAATGCTATTGACTTCGCTTGAGTTATTTGGTGCAATTTAGTAATTTCAAGCGAATACTATATGACAACCGTCACCTTACCTCAAATCTCCGCCTTCTATAATATGATTATGTTAAAAAACCTCTGTTAAAACAGAAATGTCAGGTCGAGGCCGCTACATAAAACATAACTGTCCTACCGAATTTCTGGCCATCCCTATAGATAGAAAGTTATAGATACTGTCTTAACATCAGCTGTCATTTCGTAGTCTGATCACTCAATTTTCATTTCACTGCACCATCATTCGCAAATATAGCTGCCCAATATATAGTCCAAAGCTGAATTTTTACAGATAGAAACAACCAGCATGTACAAGGCGAGGTCCAAAATAAACAAGACTGAACTAAAATAGAAACGACAGGATAACTTTGAGTTTATTTATTCAAAATAGTCCTTAAAAACGTCAATATAGAAAATTACATTGGTTTGGTCCGTTGGCAGGAACTCCTTGTGGACAATTCTCTTGGAATCTTCTTCTTCTTTATCTTTTATTATAGGCTTTGCCTATTTTTCTTTACACAACAATTAGGATGCATACATTTTTAAACATTACAGTTTACATATGTATATACATCGATACATAAATACATTTTAATATTTAGGGATGTTAAACATAGATTGTTGTACATTCCTGTACAATATAATGCATACATTCATATCATTGTTGTGGTTGATTTTCTGCTGAGATATCTACAACTTTCTGCCCATCGTTTTGATGGTCTTCCTGGTCGTATTCTTCCTTCTGGTATCCCATCTCGAGGTATTTTTAGCTATGACCCTAAGGGCATGCATTTCAGTAGCCCGCAGCAGTAGTTTCGTTTTCATGTTTTCTGCACGAGCTTCTGCTCCATAAGTCAATATCAGCCTTACAATTGTTTTTATAGTAAGTGTTTTATTTATTGTTCATGTACTTGTTTTTCCACACGATTTCTCGGAGGCAGCTTGATATCCGTTTGCGCTCCTCTCTCCTCTGTTATTATATACCGATTGCTAGATACATCTACACCCAAATATTTAAATTGCATTACTTGTTCTATCATATGGCGGTCAATCTCCCAGTTGCATCTTTTAGGTTCTTTTGATATTACTAAAGATTTAGTTTTTTCAGCTAAAACTTCCATATTGTATTTTTTGCAAGTTATAACAAAGTGATGCCTTTAAAGCCTTTAAAGATTATCTACGCAATAGCTACCAAAACAGCGTCGTCTGCGTAACATATTATTGATATGTTTTCATTTGGTATTCAGCTAATTGCTTAACCTCTGAGATAGTTTTATCCATAATAAGATTGAAAAGTTGTGGAGTTAAGGAGTCACCTTGCCGTATTCCGGTAGCGCAATTTATACTTTTGGTATATTTCTTCTTCTACGAGGGCTGGTCAATAAGTCCGTGACTTTTTGTATTTCTGAAAAAGAAATACTGCTCCTGTCAACAGGCATCTGTCAGTTGACTCCTGTCAAAATTTGAACGTGCTGCGTCAGTTAGTTTGTGTTTTACAGCTACCTTTATCAGACTACCCAGTAATTTGAGGAGAAAATGGAAAAAACTGAATTTCGTGTGCTTATTAAGCCGATTCACTTTTAGAAACCCACTGTTTCGACTGTTGTTTGGTCTCTGGTGTGTGGTGATGGATCCATGTTTCGTCCACGGTTACAAAACGGCGCAAAAACTCCCCCATATTGCGATTAAACAACGCCAAACCTTCCTGAGAAGTTGTTACACGATTGCGTTTGTGGTCGACTGTGAATTACTGGGTAGTCTGATAAAGGTAGCTGTAAAACACAAACTAACTGACGCAGCACGTTCAAATTTTGACAGGAGTTAACTGACAGATGCCTGTTGACAGGAGCAGTATTTTTTTTTCAGTAAAGAGGTCAGAAATACAAAAAGTCACGGACTTATTGACCCGCCCTCGTATATATTTACCATTCACCAATATTTTTGTTGAGCACGTGGTATTAAGATCGCTGATGACTTGCAGGATTTCTCGAGGCGCCTTTCTTTCTTTTAATATTTGCAGTACATCCTCAAGTTCGGCGCGATGAAACGCCTTTTTAAGATCAACAAAAGACATAAAAGCAGGATTATCGAACTCGATTGACTTTTCCATAATGTGTTGTAAAATAAATATATTATCCGTTGTGGACCTTGGAAATGTACAAACAAATAAGCATCTATTTGATTTTTGACTTCTCCAAACGCGATTTTTTGGGTGATGATTCGATTGGGGCCTTCCATTCGGCACTTTGACGCTTAGTTTCAGGTTCATGTTGGAAACACTACGTTTCATCACCAGTTTCAATGTTGTAACGGATGTTCAGGTTTTTTCTCGCCTCTTTAATGGGGTCTTCCGAAAGTTAAATTCTGAGCAATTTTTGGTCTTCAGTTAACTTGTGCGGAATGAAACGTGTACAGACCTTTCGTAAGCCCAAATGATCAATTAAAATGCAATAAATCGATGTTTTGGAGGTACTCAACTCCGATTCCATGAATTTCAATGATCATTTCGGTTCATTTTTGATAAATTTACAAACAATTTTGATGGAGTTTACGGTGATTACTGATTTTGGGTGGCCTGTATGTTCATTGTCATTTACGTCCTCACGACCATCTCTGAAACGTGTAAACCACTCATGAAATCTGGCACGAGATAGACAATCATCGCCATAAGCTTTTTTCATCAATTCAACTGTTTCGGTAAACGTTTTACGATTTTTAAACAAAATTTGATATTAGCTCTTTGTTCGAAACTTATTTTTGTACCGATGACACGAACATACTGTCACCAAGCCTTCACTGGAAGTAAGCTAGGGATGTTACTTCCAACGCTCTAACTCATAAAAAGATGGCGCCATCAGTAACATTTTTATGACGCCAGTCTTGTTTATTTTGGACTTCACCTTGTATAAGTAGACATCGTTTATTAATGAAAATTTGGTTAGATAGATTTTTTCTAATATAATTTCACTAATTGAATTCCCAAATGTTCAATTAATCATGACAATAAAAATAAATACTACGTACAATCGTCATTCTAAAAGCAAATTAAAGAAGTAATTTTTTATCACAACAATTTTAAACGTGTCATTCTAACACAATCGAATCTACATATTATGTTTATATTACGGGCGGCGGTTATCCCCACTCATTATACCAGCTTTTTATTCAGAATTTTGTCACATGTTAAGTATACAGTTGTTTGATAACAGAGGGCATTTCTGAGAGAAGTTGGTGTTAGCATCGTGTGATGCCATCAATCAAATGACGGCAAAATAAATTTCAGATTGATAGGTTAGTTTGGATTTGGCAGCTATTCGAGTAAATCTTGTTTCGTGATTCTCTCTAAGATGGAAAAAGAGTAGTATCGTTAGGTAATTCGCTTTCTGTTTTTCGATGAGGAAAATGCGAGGACATAAAAGCTAAGTTGGATGCTGTCTAAGGGGACGCTTCGCCATCTATGACCACAGTTATATATTGGTTGAACGAATTTAAAAGTGTGCTAACATCAGTTTTTGATGAGCAGCGACCAAAACGCCCGCCAAACGTGGTTACCGAGGAAATCCTTCGAAAGTCCACCATATGATTCTCGCTGATCGACGAACGAAAGTGCACGAAGTAACAGTTACCGATTTATTTTGATGCGAACGGGTTCATCTTCATAGATTTTTTAGAAAAAGGAAGAACGATCACTGGACAATACTACAGTGAGTTATTGGACCACTTTCACAAATAATTGAAGGAGACACGCATAATATGCACATTTCAATGCTATAAGCTAAGAGTGAAGAGCCAAACTTTTTTAAAGATCTGGATAGTTTTTGGATTATTTGCATATCTTATATATTTAATGGCACCTCACAAGAAACATCTAACTCAATTCCGAACTTAGTGCTCAAAAATTCGATTGTTAGATACGCTGTTTGAAGTGGTGTTTCATATAGAAGTACATTATATTATCAAATTCAGGCCACAAAAAGTAATCAGCACTCTGAAACCAAAATTCTGTTTGCAGTAGCATCTTCGTACAAAATTAACTAATGGTGAAATCGCTCTGGATATAATCCCGAAATGAAAAGCGGTGAGGATGGTCACCAAGTGAATAATCTTTTAATAATCCATTCCTGAGCTAATTGAATCATGTAAGCGAATAATCTGAAATTTATTTTCCGAAATTATTAACTGTCTATTACATGAGATGCTCAGTGTTCTATTGTCGATATTGGATTAAGTTACACACTCTCGCTCACAGTAGTCAGACTTCTCTTGTATCGTACCATAGTACAGTATACTGTCTACTAGGCACTAGATGAAAACTGACAAATCAAAACTTAATTCAGAAAGATACTTGTATTTCGACTACCTGGTCCATATATCTTAGAAAGCTTCATATTAAGTTGTCCCTCTATGCTCCGATAACTTGATACCTTGATAATTTGAGGTATATATATGAGGTACATATATGATACGGGTTAATAATTGCATGGAATGCAATGAAATGCAATTTCAAATGACTGCGACTTAATCTTGTCTTTCACATAAAATCGAAGTGAGTATTTGAGTAAATACATTTTTAAAAGATATGTATGGGAATATAAACAAATGTTGATGGGTATTTACAAGTCACTGCTCTTCTAAGAGTTCATCATTAACACACTTATGTATGTATGTACACTAGGCCGGGTCGATTTGTGGGGAGGCAAAAAAATCGCCCATTGCTCTGTGAAAATCATATTCTAGGGATCAAAATAAGAAACTTTGCCGAAGGAACCATACCTCTAAAACGAATTCTGATGTTCCCCAATTTGGGTCGAACTTTTCAGTTTCTTTTCTCATGTAAAGGCCAAAAATGGTGATATTTTGAAATTATTGTATGGGGAACCCCCCAGGGGGGGGTGTGCCACTGGCATGGGTGGATCGGCCGTCCAAAGTTAGTGGGGGTCGGTCATACATTTGGACTCGATTGGAGCACTCTAAATGGGTCAAAGTGGGATTTTTCGTTCGACCCAAATTGGGGGACATCAGAATTCGTTTTAGAGGTATGGTTCCTTCGGCAAAGTTTCTTATTTTGATCCCTAGAATACGATTTTCACAGAGCAATGAGCGATTTTTAAATCGACCCGCCCTAATGTACACATATGTATATTGCGATCACCTTTCGAAGAAGCACAAGTGCCATTTCTTCTGCTGCTGATGCTGTTAGCGATGACCTTTTTATGATATTTTTATAAAGTGAATTGAACTATATGTACATATGGATATATATATTTATATATATATATAGGGTGGGCCATGGAAAATTTGCTTTTTGAATCGGCTATAAAAAAAAGCTAATCAATATTTTTTCAAACTTTTTTTTTTATTTTGAAGATTGAACATTGTCATTTATGACTGAAAAATAATATCGTTCAAATGACTGCCACGACTGGCTTTACAGTAGGCCATTCGATCAACCCAATTTTTAGGTACATTTTCGATTGTTTGGGCTCCAATTTCATGAATGGCAACTTCGATTTCGTGTTTTAAAGCATCAATCGTCTCTGGATGGTTCGCATAGCATTTGTCTTTAACGGCTTCCCACAAAAAATAGTCCAACGAGCTTAAATCACAGCTCCGAGGCAGCCAATTGATTGTTGTTGTTGATTGATTATTCGGGTTTCAAAAACGATAGCCAAAAGTTCGAGTGTAACTTTGGCAGTGTGACAAGTTGCACCGTCCTGTTGAAACCAAATGTCGTCCATGTCATCCTCTTCAATTTTTGGAAACAAAAACTTGTTGAGCATGTCACGGTAACGCTCCCCATTTACTGTAACCGCGGAAGAAGAAGAAGACTCCTCACTTTGGAAATAGGTTTTCAATATTTCCCATTTTTGTTCAAGCGTATAGCGTCCCATTTCGTAAATGTCAAACCTTTAAGCAAATTATGAACACATTTCACATGTAATTTGTGTTACCATTCTCAAAAAATAGGTGGTTCAAAAAGCAAACGCTATATGCCCCACACTGTATATATATATTTACATACATAATTGGCGCTTATACTTTTTATTTAGTGTTTGGCCGAGCTCCTCCTCAAATTTTGGGTGTGCATCTTGATGTTGTTCCACAATTGGAGGGACCTACAATTTTGAACGGCAGATGGTTTTTATGAGTACATTTTCCATGGAAGAAATACACTCGGAGGCTTGCCAGGGCCTGCCGAGGAGAGACCGGTATTGGGAAAAACTTGTACTATCATTTGGTGTTTCGAATCTGTGCACGTCACACACACTGCACTACGGCGGCCGCTATTTTAATCGCCTCAAATTCATTGCGCAGTGCACATGTTTTAAGGAACACATCCAAAAAAAAAAAAATGGTGCAGCTTGATAATCAATAATGAATATGCGGAACACTTCGACATTTATGTTCGCAAACGTTCCTTTAGATAGGTGATATTTTTCCCTGTAGGGAAAAACCCAAGTTGTGTACTAGAATACAACCAGTTTACTTTTCAGCCCAACCAGTTCGTGTTCTACCTTTTCCCTTTGTTCTATCTTTTTTCAATTGTCGGCTCATGCATTAGCAAAATACCATATAACATACCAAATTCTATTCCTATGTGTTTCTAAACTAACCAGTTTTAGACTAGTTAAAATATAAAAAAAGTATCCACTTTATTCCATTCGCACGTTTTAAAACATTATATTTCATATTACAAGTGTAATTAGAATATTGTTAAAGAAAGCAAATAAGTAATCTTATATCGTGTGTTTTTTTAGCTGCATGAGTATTATCGACATAGATACATGGTTTGACAGCTGAGAATGGCAGAATTTGTTGGCATTTGAGTTTAGTAAGGTTTGGGGTAAGCCATCATTAATCGTTTAACACCAGAACGATGCTTCCAAATTGTGGAAATTTATTAAAAAAAATAAAAAAATAAAAAAAATTTGTTCGCGAAGTTCATAGAGCAAAGTGTTGAAGAAGATGCTAAGATGTCGGTTCGTCGTCGTCCTCAACTTGTTGGCCTTTGTTCTTCGACTACGTGCAAAATTTTACGTAAGGATCTTGGTTTAATGTTCGTGCAAGAATTGAAGCCAAATGACTATAATTTATGTTTATTGGAAAAAGTTAGGCTGATCAAATGAATCATGTGACTCGTAGCCAAAGCGGACATATGCCATTCACCAGATTATAATAAAAAAAAATTCACCCGAAAAATATTTCTGTTGTATTATCGTTCTAAATTTTCCAGCTCTTAAAAAACACTCATAGTGTACTATAAGTAATCGTAAAAAAATGAAAAAAGCTGCTGATTGGATTTTTCTGCGATGTGCTTTTTGGAAAACCCATTTTTTTATTATATTGATTAGTCGCACTTCTGGTTCATCGGTATTGGTGAAGCTTGTTATAGGTTCTACATACTTACATATTGATATTATGTAAAAGTTTACATATTTATTTATTTTTTATTATATTTCAGTCAATGAAAACAAAGATCATACATATGACTTATTTTATTTGCAAAATGATATTTTCAGACCACAAACTTTAGTTCGATACCACGAATGCCTATATTGAACATTTTTTTTGGTAACAGCTTTTGGTTGGTGGTCTCAAAGACGCATTTCAAGAGATGCGATGGGCGGGGCAAGGCAATAAAAACCATAGGACCTTGCGACGTCTACTACAGCTGCCATGTAAAGGAGCGCAAATTCGGTGTCGGATTTATTGTGGGAGAGAGACTTCGTCGCCAAGTACTGTCGTTCACTCCGTTGGACGAGCGTCTCGCAACAATCCGCATAAAAGCGCGATTTTTTAACATCTCGTTGCGACCAAAGATTCCTTCTATGAGCGCCTATAACGTTCCTATGAGCGCTGCCCCTGCCACGACATAAAAATCGAAGATACCAAATGAGGTTTCAGACAGGGTGACTCGCTGTCGTGTGACTTCTTTAACCTGATGTTGGAGAGGATCGTACGAGCCGCAGAACTTAATCGCTCAGGCACAATATTTTATAAGAGCGTACAATTGTTGGCGTATGCCGATGATATTGACATCATCGGCCTTAACAACCGCGCTGTTAGTTCCGCCTTCTCCAAACTGGACAAAGAGGCCAAGCGAATGGGTCTGGAGGTGAATGAGGACAAAACGAAGTGCTTCCTGTCATCAAACAAACAGTCGGTGCACTCGCGTATCGGCACCCACGTCATTGTTGACAGTTATGTTTTCGAGGTTGTAAAAGACTTCGTATATTTAGGAACCAGCATTAACACCTATAATAATGTCAGCCTGGTAGTCCAACGTAGAATCTCTCTTGTCAACATGTGCTACTTTGGACTTAGTAGCCAATTGAGTAGTGAAGTCCTCTATCGACGAAAATAACACTCTACAAGACTCTCTTCATGCCCGTCCTAACGTATGGCGCAGAAGCGTGGATAACGACAACATCCGATGAAGCGACGCTTGGAGTGTTTGAGATAAAGATTCTGCGCAAGATTTTTGGACCTTTGCACGTTGGCAACGGCGAATATCGCAGGCGATGGAACGATAAGCTGTATGAGCTTTACGACGAAATAGACATAGCGCAGCGAATAAAGATCCAGCGGTTACGTTGGCTGGGTGATGTCGCGCGAATGGATACAAACGCTTCGGCCCTGAAAGTATTTGATGCGGTACCAGCTGGGGGTAGCAGAGGAAGAGGAAGACCTCCTCTGCGTTGGAAAGACCAAGTGGAGAAGGACTTGGCTTCACTTGGTGTGTCCAACTGGTGCCGGTTAGCACGAGAAAGAAACGACTTGCGCACTGTGTTAAACTCGGCTAAAATCGCGTAATTAAGAAGTAGAAATAACTATAAAAGTAAAAATATGGTCGTGATCCACTAACTCCACCTATTTATATAGCATATAGTAGTATAAAGCAAAGCACGTTTTGCTCAAAATTATATTACATTTGCTATTAGGGGTCAAAAATCAGATTTTCGAAACATTATAAACCTTATATTTAAAACAAATTGTGACCGAGCTTTTTTTTTAATTTGTGTTGTTGTAAAGATAACTAAACGATGTTTCCTTTTATTATCATAATTGTATATTTTGTGCATCATTTTGAAAACAAAACTTTTAAAATTAAAAAAAAATATTTATAAGAATTTAATTTAACAAAAAGGAAAGGCCGTATAAGAATAAGACGGTATTTGCTTATAAGTTGCGAGAAAGATCCATTGAAGAGCGTTTGAGGAAACAGTTGATCTTAGAGCAGTGCTACTCTTCGCACTGAGCTCTACATATTATCCAATCCATGAAGTCATTACAGAAGACAAGTTATGGTCTATTAAATTGCTTAAACACAGCAGGGAAGATAGGCCGCAGACTTTCTATCGAACATCTTTTTTCTTTACGTCTTATGGCGAGGAAAATTGGTTTGGCAGGATCGGTGGGCTTAATTTGCATTAACTAGTGGCCGGCAGGAGTTCGTTATTGCCGCCTTTCTCGATGTGGGAAGTAGAGTGGCACTATTTGAGGTAAATACCATCTCTTATGAAGATTCTTATTAAATGAATTGTCTCTTCATAATATCTGCGACATAATGTAGGAATTTTCAAAATTTTATTTCTAAAGTGATGAAATGTACGGTTATTGAAATAAGAAAAAAAATGCTACACATACTGTTTATGTATTATACATTCATACCTCAAAGTATGCTGTACTAAGCTCTACCGATACTCGCATTCCCAGCACACTGAGAATGTAATAATACTCGTATACAATACTGAGAAATTGTAGCTTCCTGTTGGTTGTCTGTTGAAAGTTATATTCAAATTAAATTTACCTTGTCGCTTGGTTTCCATAAAAGAATATTTAGAAAGATAGAATATTTCGACTCTAATGGAAAGTCCTCCGCTAAGTCTCCGAACTGTTTTAGATGTTCTAAACAAGAGCTATCGTTTTGACCACACAGGTGCTACTTTCAAGATAAATTATTCCTTCTCGATTCGTGCATGCATTTGCTCATGGCATACCGGCAGTAGGAAATAGTAAGTACATGAAATCCTTAAAACGCACGTTGGAAGAAAAGAAGTATACAATATGATTAGTACTTTTTCCTGTTACTATTCACCAATTTAAAAACTTGTACTGATTTTACATTGCAACATACAGACCTACTCACATTTTAGGATTCTAAAACGCATAAAAATTCAAACGAAAAACTCAAATAAACACTTTAGTTTTAATTAAATACGGAAATTTTTGCTCAGGCGGAACTTAGTACCCACTTGCCACTGTAATTAACAAACAAACACCACAAAAAAACCGACGTTTAATCAAAATTGAAAAATACTATTCGACAACATCATTGAGATGATGGATTGACTTAAAAATATGGATATAATAAATCATGTACTTAAAGTAAAATGATGTATTATTGCTTTATTATATTTCTTCCTCTGATTAATGTGCGATTGGAAAGAAATTTATAACGACTGATAGGCGTACTCTGGTAGCAGTATGTGCTCATAAATGGGCATACATATATACTTAATTACAGACAAATATACGTACTAGACATTTCAATTTCAAAATTTAATAGCCGCAAGATTTCAGTGTGTTTTAAGTATCAGAGTTCGGGGATTAGTTGACGAATACTTGTTTTCAGATTTTTTACTCGTATTACTGTTTTTGGCCCATAAGAAATTTCCTGATATAAAATAAAGTTTTTCCATCCTATGTAAGTGTCTAAACCTAAATTTAGGAGACGCGGTTCAAAAAATATATTACAATAGTATATCAAGTTGGTTAAGATTTCTTTGTTTTCAAATAAATAAATTATAATTAAAACCTATGTATCGTTAATTGTCAATATCAGTAATTTTTTTAATATAATATGCTAACATCTTTCTAGTTTTTAGAGAAAAACAAAAAGAATTTAAGAAAACCATATTTCGGGATGAATCCCGGAAATTTGGGACCACATTAAAAATATCCCGAAACCCCGATATTAACAATCACATGTCTAATACGCAGTAGTAAAACAGTAATTAAGTAGGTAGTAAATTAATTTTTTTTTACTTTTACGAATAATTTAAAACTGATGCATCTGATAAAGGCACGAGTTGTAAATAAATACTGGGAATATGCATATATATATATAAACACATTAGTAGCTGCATAAACATTCTGATAACTATTTTGGATGGTTGGAAAAAAAAACATATCACAATTGCATGTCAATCATTTTTCAATTTTTAATTAACTCATAATCATATGTATGTCTTGCACATTCATATCATAATCTACATATGGTACATATATTATACAAGTTTTATTATGTACACTACCTCAACACGAGTATATTGATCTATTCCACCCAATTAAGTTACGCACATAGCTCATCCGCCATATGAACACTTGAGATAACCTTGCGGCAAACTGCGAACTGCAAAGTGCAAACGCACTTAAGTGTAAAACAAATATGTGCTTATATTGTAAATATATAATGCAAATATATATAATATTTTTAAATTTACTATACAAAAATATCTATATGCACAATATGTATGTACATATAATAGCCAAGCAACCAACAAAGTATGCACGCGTCAGTGATTATTTTAGTACAAATTGTTTTTTTTTTTTTTTTTGTTGTTAATACTAATACTTTAATACTTCTGCTTCGATACACAATTTTTGGTATTACGGAGGCCGAACAACTCTGTCTAAATGTCTATACACATAAGTAGTTGGGGGATCCCTAGTTATATTTTAATAATTTTCGCATGCAATAAGAAATGTATTTTGAATGTAAAACCGTTTCACTTTTTTGATATTTTCTGGGAATCGTTTAGCACCACTAAGTTTACACTGCCTATTTGAAATCACTTGTGTTAGTACTAAATTTTTCTATGGGATAAACTATCATCAACATTTCGTTCATTTACTTAAATACTGTCATAATTCAAAAAGAAACGTTTAATATCTGTGTAGAAAGGACTACAGGTCTTCTTTTATTGCGACAGCTATTAACAGCGTCTCATTAGATAAAAAGGACATATTACTTTTACTTAGAGGGGCATAGTAAATTGAAAACTGTGAAACCGTTTTTCTCAACACTTGTCTTTTATTTTCTGCAGTAAATTTTCCAAGTGCAGTGCAGCATACTAACAAAGAAAACGTATGAACTAAAGTTATTTCTAGCCAAATATGTTATTATGTGGTTTATTTAGCAGTTTGGCAATGTTGGAGTAATATATTGAATTTTAATATTTTCCAGAAGATAACTCCATAATTTCTTTTAACTTAAGAAAAGATTATTTTCGTTTAATTTTTTTTAGAATAGTGCATTTAAGATAGCCAATGAAACTTCACCTACCTCTTTTTACGGAAAAATCATCGCACAGTTTCTTTGCTCATCAACAAGGGAGCTTTCTGAAATATTCATATAGCTGCTAACTCCACTTGCAAAACATTGCAGTCATTCGGTGCCTAAATTTTAAGGGTAATGTGAAAGCTCCTTGTTCCACCACTTGTGAACAGATTCATTGAGCCTTCCACTCCAGCCTTGAAGGGATGTGGGTGGAACAGAATCTGCTTGCTCCGAACGTAAAAATAAACCCGTTAGCTACAACGGGAAACCTAATTTGGTTTCGCAAGCAAAAGGTGCGCCTTTTAATTTAATTTTGAGAAAATTAGTAGGAACTAGGTTATGCAAGTTTTATTTAGGGAGTTACGAAAGAAAATGTTTTTAGGGCTATGGCGTACATCTTAAATATCTGACGGTACATCTTAAATATCTGACGGCATACATCTTGTATCTTGCCGATTGACATTTTTTTGTCGAACAAGGCGTTGAAGTAAATAATATCCATAAAATTAATGCAGGTGTGCCTCAAGGCTTCGTCCTAGGTCCCATATCTGTTATTCACTCGTGATCTATCTGCCTCATTAGGTGCCCTAATCGGAACATTTGCCGATTACACAGCTGCTCTAGTTGTACAAAGCATCTGCAAATGGCTAACGTGTCTCGATGATATTACCAAATGGCTACCAAATTGGCGAATTAAAGCCTGAGAAGCGAATTCAAAATGGGACTAAATCGGGTCAAGTAACATTTACCACCCGACGTGAACACTGCCCTCTAGTAAAGCACTGCCCTTCAACGAAACTAAGTATTTAGGAATTCATATGGACTCAAAACTGACATCCTCACCAAAAGAAAGGCTTTGGGTTTAAAACTTACTTTTCTCTACTGGTTACTAATCTCAAAACCCCAATTCTCGCCAGATAATCTCTTGTATAAGGCCATTTGCAAATCCATTTGGACATACCGTATCCAGCCAACTTAAATATCGAAATACTACAAAGATTTTAGTCTAACATACTCAGGTGTTAATAAATTGTCAATAGTATGTCTCTATCGTTCAAACTCACGGGGATCTCAAAATATGGACCGTTAAAGAGGAAATAAAAAACACAGCAACCCGCTATAAAAAGAGATTATTCTTGCATTCAAATATATTGGTTTAATGAGAGAAGACAGTCGTCATAAGAAGCTTAAAAGAAAAATCCCGCTCGAATAACTCTATTGAGCTTATATTTTGTAGGCGGTCGCTTCACTGGATACATCCGCTGATGGAAATAATAATAAGAAATTTAGTTGTATCTACATATCTATTAGTTGGGGAATAAGTTCAAAGTGTTTTTGTATTTTCTTTTATTTTACAATGATTTGTTTGCTGTTTGGCAAAGAGTAAGTATTCATTCGATAGAACTCTTTCTGCTCTACAAAACTATGTTATTAGTATTGTTGAATTATTTAATTTTTTATTAGTTTTAAGGCTTAGAAACTTAATACTCAGTAGGCAAAAATCAATATTTTCGACACCTACTCGTCTTTGCTTTTTATCGAGGTCAAAAAGCTGCCGAAGCATACCGGGACATTTGCGACGTGTATGGAGAAGGTTTTATAGGCGAGTCTAGAGTACGGAAATGGTTTACAAGGTTCAAAAATGGCGGCTTTGATGTCGATAACACGTCCCGCAGCGGAAGGCCTTCTGAAAACGATGAAGAATATCTCAAATCTTTTTTGAAGAAGAATGGTCGCCAAACCAGTCGTGAATTGTCGGAAAAAATTAACTGCGATCATAGAACGGTTCTCAATCACCTGCATTCAATGGGATTTACCGAAAAATCGGGAGCCTGGGTGCCTTACGTGCTCAACGAAAAAAACAAAGAAAGTCGCCTTCAAATTGCTTATCAGCATCTCGCCCGCCATGGAGAAATGGTGCATATACATCAATATGAAGCAAAGAAAGGAGTGGGTGGGTTCAGGAGATACACCATAGCTGAGGGTCAAAAGCTGGATCTTCAACCAAAGATTACAATACGTGCTTGGTGGGACTAGGAGGACATGGAGCACTGGGAAATGCTCGGAAAAAATGCCACGGTCAGCAAGGAGCTCTGCATTACCTAGCTGCACCGCGTGAATGAGGCTATTCTACTTAAAATACCTGATCGACATGGTCAAACCATACTCCTTCACAACATCGCCAGGCCGCATGTTGCACAAGTCGTCAAAGCCGCACTCCAAGAGTTCGAATGGAAGATCGTTCAGTATCTGCCGTATTTTCCGGACCTTGCACCAACCAAATATCATCTTTATCGCTTCCTGTCAAATATATGAAGGACGTTACTTTCGATAACAAAGATGCCCTTAAAAACTGGCTCAACAAGTTCCTTTACACCAGACCAGGCGAGTTTTTGCGGAATAGCATCAACAAATTGGTCGAGAGGCGAATAATGGATATGTATTATCTTGATATATACAAATTAATGTTTGTCTGTATGTCCTCGATAAACTCAAAAACTACTCGACCGATTATTATAAAAATTGGTATATATGGTATATGGATTTTTCCACGGAGAAGGTTTGTAGAATATGCTCATTGCTGCCACTCGCCACCAGGTGGCGCTGCAGAGTAGTAATTTCTGCCCCGTTAAACCGATTTTTTCGAAATAAAATCAAAAAAAAAGGTCTAGAATGAATGTAATATTTGTGTACTGATTTTTCTTTAAAGATATTTTTCTCAAATTTATTTTAGTTGTTGGTGTAGCAACGCGCGCCGGGTACAGCTAATATTAAATAAAAATAAAATGTTTATATCGTCAGCCATCTTGTTTCATAGTCACTTCTAGTACGTATGTCTAATTTAACACCATTGCAGCCGAAAGAGTTAAGCGACAAAAAGAAAAATAGTGCTAGAATATATACCGAGTGTTTTTTAAGAGTTTGAGAACCTAAAATGATAATAGAAAACATAATTATTATTCCAATGAATTTTTTGTATTATAATCTGGTATTAATTTCATAGCACACATTTTTTGACTAGGATATCCGGAATATGTCCGCCGTAACTACGAGCTACATGGTCTATTTGATCAGTACAATTTTTGATCCCTTTTTCTAATAAGTTTGGCCAGTCAGCATCGGTGAAAGAAATAAAGACCGATGATGGGTATTCGCCAAACACATCAAATAACCGATCTTTTACGGACTGAGTTCGTATATCATGTTATCGGCCTATAGGAATTGACAACTTCGAATCTCGGACTAGACTTCTTCTTCTCTCAATTTAATGTATGAGCATAACCTTTTTTATAGCAATGTTAAACAATTTGGGCTTGCAAAACCGGATGTTAAATGTCATCAGCCGAAGGTCACTGAGCAGGAGAATAGATGGTGAATACATACATACATATGTATACACTGTTGTTATTATTCGCTTGAACAATTTATGTCATTTGCTATTCGAATAAATGTTTTCCAACTCTGACTTTAAATATAGTAGGATTAGTTCTGCGCTTATCTTGAATGTATTATTATTATTATTATTTATTAAAATATAATTAAAATTATAGATTAATCTAATATAAAAGCTCTAGCTACCAGGGCTATCGGCAAAGTCAAATGATAATAAATATAATTTATACGACTAAATAAGTTGAAAGGTACTTATAAAGGGTGATTTTTTAAGAGCTATGGAAAAGTTTTTCAAAAAAACACTCGTAAAATTCAGAAAAACGCATGATATTTTATTTAAATCGATAGTACAGTCCATATAATTTAATGTTTGAAGATTATTTCATGCAAATGTTGACGCGACTGCGCTTCAAATGGTCCATCCGCTTAGGCCAATTTTGGCATACTCTTTCCAATGTTTCGGCCGGTATCTCACATATAAATGCTTTAATGTTTTCTTCTGCGTTAATTGAAGCAGGCTTGTCTGAATAGACACATAGCACCCCAAAAAATAATCTAAAGGCGTTATATCACACGATCTGGGTGGCCAATTGACAGGTCCCGAACGTGAAATAAAATGTTCACCGAACTCGGCTCTCAACAAGTCCATTGTTACGCGTGCTGTGTGGTATGTGGCACCGTCTTGCTGAAACCACGTGTCATGCAAGTCAAGCTCTTGCATTTTGGGCAAAAAAAAGTTGGATATGATTTCACGGTAGCGCTCACCATTCACAGTTACGTTACGATTCGCACCATCTTTGAAGAAGTACGGTCCAATGATACTCCAGCCCATAAACCGCACCAAACTCTTACCTTTTCTGGATACATTGGTGGCTCTTGCAATTCTCCTGGCTGATCTTCACTCCAAAATCGACAATTCTGCTTATTTACGTACCCATTGACCCAAAAATGAGCTTCGACGCTGAACACAATTTTTCGATAAAAAAGTGGATCTTAAACTTTCTTAACAGAACAAGCATTTTTATAATGAAGATGTTTGATGGTGAAACAAAACACGAAATGTGCGTCAGCAGTTTGAACCAACTGTTTAAAAAGATAATAGCTAAAAAATCACCCTTTAGCTTTGAGAAAATTTTACATTTTTATTATATGAAGGGGTGCAGAGAATGTTGATTGGGTCTGCGTTAACAAGTGTTATGGCCCGTAAAGCGGAGATAGAGGGACAATATAGTAGATTGTGGCGTATGGTTAAGCATTGCAAAAGTTACACATTGGCTACGGACTCTTTCTCAAATCAAAAGATATGGCTTAACCTTAAACGTACAAAAAGTCGGTTCATCCAAATAGTAGTCGGAGTGGGCAGTATGGTAGTGGAACCGTGTGGATTTACTTCTTTGTATTCATGCTGAAAGATCTGCAAATTGGCGCCCAGCTGAGACTTTAAAGCTCTGGAGTATATGGTTTTAAATGATGTGCACTAAGTGGGTTATAAAAGTGCCAATGCAATTTTAAGGCGAGATTTGCGGCATAGTCTAAGTGATGATTGCCGAGTATATCCGAATATCCAGGTATCCATATTAGTTTTGTGTTTGGCGCTGACTTAATTAACAATTGTTGAATGTAATATATGTACCTATTGGGCCTACATCCATTCGAATGTTTCTTGCAGCATTGAACACTGATTGGCTGTCGGTGCATATTAAAACCTTTTGTTTAATCTTTACAAGATTTAATGCAGAAATTATGCCCTGTAATTCATCTTAAAAGATGTTGGTGTCCTGCGGTAGTAGTCCGTGAGAAAGGGTTGCCCGCCCAGCTTCATTTGTAACAGCAAATGCGATGCCATTGACTTACTTGGTGCCATCAGTGAAAAAGAGATTCCAACCACTTAGTTTCAGAGGGTGCACTATACTCAAGAAAATTTGCTGAAATATTGTGTTGTTGGTGCACTGTTTTCGTAAAAAGCATACGTCTTCGATAAACCTTTCTAAGTTTAGATGTCAGGATAGCAGCTTGGTTTGAGGTATTCTCATTGGAGATCTTTTAACTCGCATAATGTTGATTTATGTGAAAGTGGCCTTCTTCTTTTATTCAGTAATCGAATCTCATGGTGAAGAATATGAGTGGAATCGCAGAATAATTTGTATACTATGTGACTTCTGAGATATTTCGTGTGATCTTCAAGTGTTTGAAAACCACCTTCCATTAGCAAATTTACAGCGGGTGTGCTAAATTAAATGGTGCTTTGATTTTACTAATGGTAGATTTACTACACTTTCCATATAATTGCAAACCGTAGTAATTTTTGATTATATAATTAGTTTAGTTACAGTAAGTAGTGTGTTTGTGCGTATACAACATCTTTTTGATGATAAATATTTTACAATATTCAATATTCAAGACTAGCTACCAGGGTCTCTTCTTAATTTAATATAGTGATGCCTAAAACTAAGTTTATTATGAAAAATAACCCCTAGTATTTTCATAAAATTTACATTGATTATGGTGTGATTGCTACATATATTTAATGTTAAGCTGACTACAATTGTGTTTCCTGCTGACATGCAGGTGCTTGCATTTCTCAAATTAAATGAGAGCACCCGAATGTTTTGACCATTCGTCTAAAGCGCTTAGAGCTGTACAAAATGAAGTTTCAATATCAGCTATTTTCTTTTATTGTGTATTAAAAATAGGACGTCAGGGTATAGACAATACTTAATGTTAAATTGTAGGCTCATAATTTTGCTAACTTCGTCAAAACCTATCAAGAAAAGAGTCACAGAGAGGGGAGATACTTGGGGGATTCCATTGTGAAAAGAAAAAATGGGGAAAAAGCTGTTATTTGCCCTGTAACGAAATTTGCGATTACTCAGGAAGGATTTATGTAATTGAAGATTTTGGGTCCAACTTTACAGCCTTAAGCTTTTTGAGGACTATGTAACATTCGATTTTGTCAAAAACATTAGCAAAGCCGATTGAAAGAACAGATGAGTGTTTTGTTTTTGGAGAAATTCAAAGATAATTGGTGGCCAAGAAAAAGTAAGGGATCCAATGTGGGGCAGCCGGCTTCGAATCTAACTTGGAATAATGATAGATGCTTTTTGATCATTAAAACCATATCAGTATTTTTGATATAAGTTTCTCCATTATTTTGCTCATACATGGTATTAGTGAGATGGGCCGATCCTTTTTCAATAATCAATTCATTTTTTTGTGGTATTAATATAGGTACTATTACGGCTGTCTTAAAAATCTGGGGAATTATGCCAAGATTAAGAAATGAGTTGTAGATTTGGAGTAGTCTATGTTTAACGGATATAGGATATTTATTTGAACAAAACCTGGGGTCTTATCTTTACAGAATCTGTTTCAACAATACTGATATTATTTTCAAGGGAAAGCGCAAGACGGTCCGTGGTGTCGGTTGCACGCATGTAAGGCATATTGTTGGGAGAGGCTATGAATTGGGGTGGAAAGTTGGATGTTTCCGAAAATTTTGAAAATTTCTGTGCAAATTCTATTGAAATGGAATGTGGATTTGTAATTACAGTGTTATATACAGTTATTGAATTAATAAAATGAGGCTGATATGTCCCCGTGAGAGTTTGTATACCCTTTCACATGTAACGAATAGGGGAGCTAGGGTTTAGTTTTTAGGTAAATTCCTCAAAGCTTATGGACTTAGCCTTTCTCTTCTCCTTGTTAAAACGGGCGTTAAGCTCTTTGTAAATTATCAGTTAATCAAGGGTGAGGCACCTTTGGTAATCCCTTCAGGCTACCATTTTCTCAAGCCGTAGTTTACCTAGTTCTGGCGACCACCAGGACACATTTGTTGAGGCTTTCCGGGATGACTCCGTGGTATTGCTAGGTTCGCTGATACTCTCATAACCTTATGAATTGAGTTAGAGAGGTTGTGAAAATACGGCGAATATTGTTTGGGGCAATATGGTGAGTGACTGGGTTTAATATGAGTTTCTTGTAAACATATTATATGTGGTTTACGACCTTTGATTAGGGTTTCTAGTTCTGGATAATTACTATTTTTTTATTATTTCCATTATAAATTAGAATCTGTTAATATTAACAAAACGTAATTGGTGTATTCGGTGTTATTTAGTTGTAGTTTTACTAACACAACATAGTTTTCTATTGTATAATTTTATTTACATATATTACCGTATGAGCAAGATCTGTGGGTGTTTTGCGCTTTAGTCTTCTTGGCTGAAGTTCCATTCCTGGTATCAATCTGATTTCATAGTTCTTGTGCTCTAATGGTTTTACTGTTTCAGTGACAGTGTCTATGCCGAGGTCGCGGTGAATATCGTCATTTCTTATGTACCAATTTGCGTTTGTGACTGTCCTTAGCATCTTAGATTGGCTTCTCTGTATAATTTTAGCTTTGATTTACTGGCAGTCCCCCAAATTTCTACTCCGTAGGCCCATGCCGGTCTAATTATTGATTTATATATCATTTGTTCATTAAATAAGCTTAGAGTAGTTGGCGTTGGTATATCTGCTCTTCCTTGAGGTACTCCAGCTGTCGCCGTCAAGATTTCAGAGCATGCATCGTCGTATTTTATGAAGAAGTCCTTTGTGCAAAAGCTTTCGCGATGTCCAAATACACGGCAATGTAATATTTCTTCTTATCGAAGTTGTCTGTAATTTTGTTTACTACTCTGTGAATCTGTTACACAGTTGAATGTTGTTTTCGGAAACCGAACTGGTGTGAGGCAATAGCGTCTTTTTGTTTCAGAATCGGGTCAATTCTGTCAAGCAGTATTTTCTCAAACAATTTGGAGAGCATGGGCAGCAAGCTAATTGGTCTGTACGAGTCAGCAACAGTGGCGTTCTTGTTTGGCTTTTGGAAAGTATTGTATCCTAATTATTCCGTTGAAGAGGTCTCGTATGTATTGTAGTTTATTATAGTATCGGGTAGCTCCTTTAGTATTTTTCCGTTTATTTGGTCATATCCCGGTGTTTTTTTATGTTTAAGTTTCTTTATATAATATTTGATTTCTTCTTTTGTCGTGTTTTGTATTGTATATATTCCAACTCGTCTTATGGTTATATAACGAAACGATGATTTTTCCAACAGGTCTATCCTGGAGCGTTATTATTATTGGTGAGTGGCATGATTTTATTGCAATGTTTTCATGAGTCAGGTTTTTCGTAATACAGAAGTCGATTAAGTCAGTAAGTTTTAGAGTGTCAGTTGGCCAATACGTCGGTTTTCCTGTGCTTAATATGCTGTTGTTATTTGCCTTAACGGTTTCCAATTGATTTAAGATAATCGAGGTATTGATGTTTTGGGTGGATAATAAATAGCTGATATATTTATTGTACCAGTCAAAGTGTTGATGCAGACTGCAGTCGCCTGTATATGTTATGCTTTATAGCCATCCTTTTCTACGCATTTTATTGATCTTTTTATTATGATAGCTGTGCCTCCATGAGCTTTGTTGTCAGGATGATTGGTATAATAAATATCGAAGTTTGGTATGTTTATATAGGACCTCTCAGTGGCATGGGTTTCGGAAATAAGCATGATATCAATTGCATTGTCGGTTAAAAATATTTTCAATTCTAGTAAGTGGCGGTATAGTCCGTTAGCATTCCAGATGGAGATTATTAATTTATTGTTTATCAAGTTTCGTTACTAGCAAGGTTATTCATCATGTTGGTCATTTGAGCAACTAGTTGGTTCATCTTGTTGTTGTAAGGGGTAGGTGTTAGTTGTGGGAGAATGCTGTTTATGGCTCGTTGATAAAGACATATTTTTGGTAGGTGCTTCTGCGTACGATATTTCTGGGGTTATTAGTTTATTTGGACCAGTGTTATGATACTGGTCTGTGGGTGGCATTTGCGTTGCTGGTAGATTTTCTTACGGACGGAGGGGAATTTTTGTATTTGTAGGGCTTTGTAGACCACGCATCCTTTATAATTTGCACTGTGATTTTCGCCGCATAGGGTACATTTAATTTCATTTTTGCAGTTAAGTGTATTATGTTTACCAGTACATTTTACACATACTGAACCTTTTGTGCAATAATTCTTCGTGTGATCATATTTTTGGCAGTTTGTGCATTGAGGGATTGCCCGCTTTTGGTGTGGTAGCTCAAATGTGACTCTGAAGTGTAGAAGGCTGACTGTTTTGTAAATTTCTTTGTTATTGTCTTGCTGTTTTAGTTCTATAGCGAAGAGCGGGAGAGGTTGTTTTGTGTTACTGCGTTGAATGTTGTGTATGTTTAGCTTTTCGTGACCAAGTTCTGATAGTTATGATTTCGTTTGTGATGAACGTTGCGAAGTATTACTTTGAAGCCTCGTTGGTCTTTAGGTATAAAGGTGTAGTATTTTGTTTCTTTATCTTTTAATAGTTTCAGAATGTTTACGTAGTGAATGCTTCCTTGTGGTTGGATTTTAACTTCTTTTGTTGAGAGTGCTTTAAGTTCGTATTTTGTATCAATTAGAGATTTAAAGGCAGTTGTTAATGCATGTACATTTTCGACGTTTTGCACATAGATGGGTGGTGGCTTAAGTTTGCGTTGTTACTTGCTATTCTGGTAAGCTTTAATATTCCACTGAAGAATATCAATATTGTACCGTTTTATGCTTGCTATTAGTGTTATTTTCGAGACAAAATAACCCATAGCTATGGTTCTTGAAGCTCACAATGTGTAGTAGTGTTGTTCATCTCGGATATTTTTATTAGTAGAAACTGAAGGATTGTGTTGGGATGGGTTGTGGATTCAATGATTGCGGTGTTGTAGGAATTGTAGGGTGTAATAAGAGGATTTGAGTGGTGAACAGAAAATTGACTGGAGTGAGTTGTTGATGCATTAGTTTCGTCGTTGCTATTGTTTTGATTACAGTCCATGGTACAAGTATTTATAGTTGGTGTGGTTGGATAATGAGTTAGAGACAGACGGATATTTGCTGTTGAGTGGATGTTGATTGGATCGTTTAAGTTAGCTGAGAGAGATTGAGATTGAGATATCGATGTCAATAACCATCACATTGAAGGAGTATGAGTATGATCCAATGAGTGTTGAGAGATTGAATGAGAACTTGAAAGAGACGAGTTCGTAGATGTGTCGGATTCGTTAGTGTAGTTGGGTGGTGACTGCAGTGCCGTTTGAAGAGGTATGATCTATGGAGTTGTGAGCGAAATTGTATTGAGAAACTTGTGTTGAGTTTAGAATTGTCGAGTAAGATTCCGTTTGGCTTTGCTTGATGGGGTTTTGTAGTTTGTATAGGCGTCGTGCTTCAGCATGACTGCATTCGGCCTGAGTCTTTATTTTTAATACCTCTTTCTCTAGTAGGTATTTTGGATAGTCTCTGGCAGAGGCGGGGTGAGGCCCTGTGGTATGAGGTGGAAAGTCATAAATAAATCACATGTGGTGTTATTATTGCATATTTTTATGGCATGAGTTGGCATGAGCGGCATCTCATGGGAATAGGAAAGTATTCCTCAACTCTCACTGAGTATCAGGCTATGTCAATAGTGAGGGGAACTTTGTACAAGTTGAACGATAGGACTATTCTGCCTGTAGAAACTCTTACATTATTAATAGTTTCAATAAACCCACAAAACCTTGTGAATTAAAGCCTCCAGAAATTCTTTTTCATCCGTATTTGCTAAATTCTTGTCGAAAATTGTACCTTTACAAGTGTTAAGGGCTTCGTGAAGAGTAACATAGACGGGACATAGGCCGCCAAAGTTTTTACATTTAATAAATTTCACAGCAATTTTGAGTGAGAGTAAAATAATCAATTACTTGGTTTTTCGTTGATTGGTTTGATTTATGAAGCAATTACTGATTATAATGATGATGGTAATTACGACAATATTTGGTACTAAAAGGATAAGTTTACCCTAATGCATGTAAAACAGTTGATATTTATTGTTGTTGCCTATCTAACACATGGACTGAAAAGTCCTGGGCCGAACAAAGAAAACAAGTTGTTTTTTGTTGAAAACTAGCTTTATTCATCTACGTAATTTCCATCAAGAACAACGCCATCATTCCAGCGCCGGTCTAACATTTCAATACCACTTTTGCACAACGATTTATCTTTTGGTTCAAAATATGTAGGCTTCAGTTTCAGCGATAACCTCTTCATTCGTGCGAAATTTCTCACTGGCGAGCAGTTTTTTTAGGTCTGCGAACAGCCAGTCGTTGATGGGAGCCAAATGGGGGCGAATACGGTGGATGTGGAGCAATTTGAAGTTCAATTCATGTAGTTTTTTCATTATTTTAATTGACTTGTGACATGGATCGGTTGGTCAACAGTGAACAAATGCGGTATCCACTTTGAACAGAACTTTCTTATAGTCAAATGCAAATGCAATATAAAGCCAACACGTTCTTTTCATATTTTTACTACGTCAGCTAACTCACGCAATTTCACTTTTTGACCGTTCAAATCCATTTTGTGTACAGGGTTGTTAATATTCGACGGACCCATCTGGCAACCCTGTATCTTTCGACAGTGACGTGAGATTGCTTAATGACATACCGCATTGGAAGCGTCAGTCCAAGCAGATTTTTACCATGGAACAGTACACGCCAAGCGAGCGCTCCCAAATTGTTTAAATTTACCTTCAACAAAAGAAGTCAATTGTGAAAACTCAACGTGTGTTAAATAAGTGCGCCTTCTAAGAACACCACTAAACGTTTGTACGAAAGGTTTTCGACGGGTTATGCTCTTTCTAATCCAAAGAGGCCAAATCAAAGCCAACTAAGGCTATCGGATGAGAATATTGCTCTTGTACGGGCCAGTTTTGAGACCTCGCCAAGGACATCCCAAAATCGCCGTTCTCAGCAGTTGGGCATTGCTCGAACCACTTTACAACAAATTATCCGCATTGATTTGCATTTATTCCCGTATAAGATTCAATTGACGCAAAGATTGTTGCCTGCGGACAAGCCTAGTCGATTGGAATCTGTCAAAAGATACAGGGTTGCCAGATGGGTCCGTCGAATATGGGAAACTCTGTATTTTTGATGTTTTCTGGTGTTACCGCCTCATTTGGACGTCCACTGGGTTGTGCATCATCGGTGACTCTACGACCACGTTTAAAGCCAGCAAACCAGCGTTTTATTATTGTTTCTGATGGAGCGCAGTCCCCATACAACTTTTTAAGCCACTGGTTCGGTTGAACGGTATTTTTCCCCATCAAGAAGCAGTGTAAAATACAGCACGAAATTCTTTTTGATCCATTGTTTTGAAAATAACAAGAGTAGCGACTCCAAGCACAATAAATCACGAACTAATGAATAGAATATCATACAATTTTAGCAGCTATCTTTTTAAGGCCAGTACTAACTGAAAAAGAGGTGAATGTAATAAAACTATTTCCATCTTTGTGTTAGGTCCGGGACATTTCAGCATGTTACAGTTCGACTCGCTTTATTAGAGGCAATAAATTAACTACAATAGTACAACTGCTGGAGTTTTACTGCTGCTAAATACCGTTAGATGAAATAGTATTTTGATGCATGTTTATTTTCGAGTAAAGTACAGTCTTCACTTGGAAAAAACCCTTGCGTTACTACATAAAATACAGTTGCTTTCATAAAAATTATTGTCTCTAGTCCAGTGAACCGAACCTTCGCTTTTACTTATGTACTTAGCTAAGCAGTATTACTTTGTACGGGGTTTGTTGTCAATTAATTGTGTGTTTAATATTGTTTGCTTGTTATTGCACCTTTGCACTAATTAAGAAGGCGATGTGTTATAACACATTAAGCAATGTAATACCCGATGAATTTAATTATCTTGTTGTTGTTGTTGTTGTTTTGTAAATTTTCTTTTTTGTTGTGACGTTCGCTTCGCTTCATATGAATATATATGTACATATGTATAATCTTTGTTTGTTGAGACAATTGGCCGCCAACAACCGGTGCCGATTACTGTTATCAGAAGCAATATATTGATGCTCATGTGATTGCAGAGGTAGCGTGGGACGTTTGGTGGAAAACAGCAATCAGCTATTAGCTTTTATTTGCCTACTACTTTGGCCGACTTGTATGATGCTCTTTCTATTTTTAAATTCTTTGTGACTGTTTCATCGTTTACAAAAGGATTACATCCCCACAAAAGGATTACACACTCCACTCCATATTGTTGGTTAAATCTTTTATCTTGAATACACTCAATTTTCAAGCCATTTATCTTCACTCTAAAAGACTTTCGCAGTCGTTTATTTGTGTTTTCCTGCATTTATTGTTTGTTTTTGTTTTTTTTTTTTGTGCTGATTGCTTCGACTTTTCGTGCTGTTGTTATTACTGTCTTTGTTATTGCATTGTTTTCAGCATTTTTTACCTCTGTTCCGTGGATTTGCCACTTTTTTAATTAGCATCTTTATTTATCTTCGATAAATTTGTGATAACGTGATGCTTGCTGCTTTGGTTGTTTCTGCAATTTTTGCGAATACATTATATAATATGCACACTTACACATATTAAACGTACATACATACTTGCGTGGCGGCTAGCCCTCCTTTTTTTATACACTTTCGGGCTTGGTATTTGTGCACCGTTTTGACCATAACGCCGTTACGGAAGAATCTTTCTCAGAACATTATTGGCTGGCGGTCGTGTCGAATTGAAAAGTGTCGTACTGAAAGTGTATAAAGCACAGGATCTGACCGGTTGCATGCCGCGGTAGTTGATTTATATTTTTAAAGCTTGGATAAATATACTCATTGGATTGAAATAACCTCAAATGTATAAGCCAAAAGTGAAAGCCAAAATGGTAAGCAAATCCGTATTGAAGGATGTGAATATATACTTGTAGCAGAGAAAACTAGCAGGGATACCAAAAAAGTGTGTTATTCCGGTAAACGTTCAACTTCTTTGATTTTTCTGTTTCTTTTTTAAATGCTTGTATGCGTGTAAAAGAACAGCAGCTATGTATGTATAAAGCTTAAAATGACATATCCCCCGATTTTTATTTGCTTTGATCACCGGAATTGTGTTTTACCTGCGGAAATCGTCTGTAAGGCTGTCGTCGAAAGTTTGTAATTATTTCTTCGTGCAAGTTACTTCGGCCTACAATTTTTTTTTCTGTATTTGAAAATTCAACAGTTGTTTTTGGTGAAACTAAATTATTAAATTTGGGGGGGCGAGAAATCTACAACAATTTTTCCATTTTAGTAACAATTCAAGTTTTTGTCTTTATTAGAATAGGGTAAACGTAAGAACAGTAACTGGAAAGTTGGACTAAGTATAGGTAAGTAATAGAAAAATAGGTAAATAGAACTAACAAACTAACAAAAACAACGAACGTAAGTAGCGAAAGGTATGTAAAGTGAGAAGTGAGTAAAGTTAAGTCTAAATATAATTTTTCTATACATGTGTTCTCATTACCCACGCCGATGCTTATTTATTTAATTTTAGTTATTTCATAAGTGCAAATAAAATAGTGCAAAGAAAGTGCAAAATTGGATTATATTATTTACTTCATGAGTTTTTTTAATTAAATTTAATTTAATTTTGCTTTATTTAAACTCAATATGTTACATTCCGACTTAACACTGGCCACCTTGAAGGAATGTAATATCCTTCAATTTTGGTTTTCCCTCGGCAGCACAACGAGTTTGTGTTTAGGTGGTCTCACACAACAAGTTGGCCTGGCTGGACGGTGGGCTGCAGGTGCGCCCATTTGTTGCGCTGCTGAAGCTCCTACTGGTAGCTCTTCGACCACGGGACATAAATAATTATGTTTGTTGGAAACAATCAACAACTTCAGTTTTGTTATTTTAAACTATATTAACAAACAAAAACTTTAGTTATGTTGTTTTAAACTTTATTTTTGTGAATTACCGAACTTCGTCCGATTGATTCCAAGCTTATTTTTAAACTAGCTAAAAAAATGTTGTCCAGCTTCCAACTGCTACTCTTCTTATCTATAAATTTTATTCAAGAGATTAAATACAACAAAAAAATGATTCTGACTACTCTAAGATCACTATGTGTCGTGAGACAAAGGTCGATTTACAGAAATTTAATCACGTTTAGCCAAAAGGGATTTTATCATTAAATATCATCGTTTCTCTCACAGTAAAAGGCCTTTTGTAGAAGTCTTACTATTTTTAATTTAAGCTACTCGAATATCAAATTCTTTTAGTTTACTTGTTTTCTACGGGAAAGGGAGTTTGTGACGAGGACGTAACTTACGCGCCAAAATTATTGCTTGTGAAAGCAAAAAAGCTATCATATCTCTAAGCAGGTACTTTTTCTGGAGGCTAAGCTCGCAACCGAATAGCAGGAGCGCCGGTGTTGGCGTCTCGCCATCGTTGGGGTTGTCGCCGATTGGTGGGAGTGTTCACGAGTTCAATATCGCCTTTATCTCGACGAGAAGCGTTGCGGTTTCTTCGGCGGTTAACAGCGCGTTGCCTATGGCGCACCCCAGATAGTTGGCCGACTTCACTGCTGTTTCCCACAGACCGTTGAACTGTATTGCCCTCGGAAGTAAGAAGGCGAAGGTGAATCCTTTGGCGGCGGCCACAGGTTTTGACATTTGGAAGGCCACAAATCAGATTGACTTTCAAAATTGACCGTAATTTACTCAGTTATTTTGTAAAACATGCGTTTTTTACAGCACTGGGAGTAAATCCTGCTAAAGCCACGTATGCGCGAGATCTACATTTTAAGTTTAAGCCAACGATATCGGAATATTAGTTTTGACAGATTTGGGTATTTTTCCATACTATTACTTACAGCAGCAATGTTTTCAGTCGAATGATTACACTGTGGAACAAATTCAGGTTAGCAAAAATTAGGTCCATTCTGAGAGTGGCGGGTGAAAATAGAGGCGAAATTAGAAGACCCGTATCGCGCCGTTTTTTTATGTTAGTTCGAATTTTTTTTTAATCGGTCTTCGAAGTTCGAAATCGGAGCAAAATTGTTTATATGGTTTTTTGGCTATAACTCGTCGACTAATTGATATTTTTTCAATCTGTAAAAGCCAAATTATTGCTAGAGGCCTGTGCAACAATTACAATTTTTGAAAAAATTGATTTCGAAAATTTTTGTGGTACTTATGAAACAATATACTGAAAATCGGCATTTGACTGCAATTATTTCTAGTTGTACAGAAAATACATGCAAAGACCTGAACCAACATTTTTTAAACTCCAAAATCGGCTTATATTGAATGGGTTCCAAGTTAAAAGTGTAATATATCTCCTCTATATTGAGATGCATGCATGCATTTTTTTATTACATTGTTCTAGTTTCACTTTTAGTTTTTCTAGTTTTGTTCACAAAAGTTTTACGAGCTCAGTCGCATTTGCTATCTGAAAATGTTGTACTGCAGTAAAATTTTAAAGAATTTATTTCCTAAGTCTAAAGCACAAAAAAGAAGGTTGCTTGAAAAATATCTGCTTCAAACCGTTATATTCATAATATTATTCTAATAATTTTATAGTTTTATTGTAAAAAATTTGATGGGTTTTGTTTCAAAGCTATAAAAGTAAGTACATAGTATTTTTACAAACATAAATTTGCTTTTTTAAATTCGAGTTTATTTTTTAGTCTTTTATTTTGCCGCAGTTCCATGACGTCTCCATAACAAATGTGAAGTAGAAGATTTTCATGACGATGGATGCCTCACAGGCCAAGTTTCATAGGTATTCTGGAAGAAGTCGTAATACTTCCAATGGAATATCAAAAGCTTTGCTTCCTTAGCTCACTTCTAGCTAATTACGGCATCTGACTCAAAACGTTCAAAGTCGAAAATTTTTTCGACGAGTCGTTGGAAAATTCCAAAGCCTATTCGAAATTTTATTTCAGCAGTCAATTTTATAAAAATAAAAGCAATTAACCCTAGAATCGTAAGATAGTTTTACCCTACGTTAATGCTAATATACGTAAATTTTACGTACAACACAAAAATTTAAAATAAATGTTCAACAAAAACTTATATATCTTCTGTTTTGATTTTATTTATTGAAAATACAAAGTTTTATGTTTCTTAAAGTGAATTATAAAAAAATGGATATGGACCTAGTTTATGTTTTATTTTAATAACAGTGTTTAAAAACATCCGCTTTTAATAATATTTACCTGGTCGAATATAAACAACATTCATAGCCATTGTTCTTCCGCTACTACGATACATTGGATTGCTACTCCAAACATGACCATTCCTTCCCAAAAGTGGATTAGAACTGGATACATCTTCAATGTCATTTAGCTGTAGGTGCACAGTTGGTGCTGACTTCTGATTTTTTGCCGAGGGACCTTTATTTTTTTTTTCAGATGCCATATTTTGAGCGGACTCCACGGCTTTCATCAGTTCCTCTTCAAAAGTATTTTCCTGGAATTCAGGAGAGTAGTCTGGATTCTCCAAACTATCGTCACTGTCAAAATCAACTTCCTCTTCAAGGTTGTCCCCAGTAAAGCTTACATCGCTGTCAATACTGTCCAGGAGGGCTTCTATTTCTGCATCCGCAAGGCAACGACTTGAGTTTTCCATTATTTTCTTTTATTTCTCCTGAAAACCGCACGGAACATACATTTCATTTAAAAATATTTATACGCTAATAACAAGACCACGTAAAACTTACGTACAAAAATTTATACGTTAATGCTAAGACCACGTAAAATTTACGTGCACACTTTTTTTTAAAGAACGATTATAGCTAAACGCGAAGTAACAACTGATTTATGATTCACTTGTTAATGCAACAATAAAATAAAGGAAGCACTGCCAAGAGGTCGTAGCGATAGCGCCAAAAGGTAAAGTGTAACTGACTTTTTTTTGCGACATACACGTAAAATTTACGTATATTACGATTCTAGGGTTAAAAACCTACAGATTTGACGAAATCATAAGAAGAATTCGTAACGAGTTATATACAGTGTGCATGTATAAGTAAAGGGTTTTCCAATAACAGGTGTTATTTTGAATAGGATTGCCCTAACGAGAGATGATTAACGATTTTTTATGGCTGGAATTGGACGGTATTGATCTGGACAACGTTTATTTTCAACAAGACGGCGCTACGTGCTATACAAGCAACGAAATCGTTGATATTTTACGGGAAAAGTTTTCGGACCGTGTTATCTCTCGAAGAGGTGATCACAATTGGCCACCGAGATCTTGTGATTTAACCCCTTGTGACTTTTTTCTTTGGGACCACGTGAAAGAGAAGGTCTACGCCGACAGCCCAGGGTCGATTCAAGACCTCAAAGATGGAATTCGTCAGGCTACCGAGGACATAGGGCAGCCACTTTGCAATTCGGCTAAGAAAAATTTTATGAAAAGGTTATTGTCCTGTAAGCATGGTCGTGGTGGTCATTTGCCTGATGTTATTTTCCATTATTAACGGCAAACCTTCCTCTTTATAATGAAATAAACATCCGATAGTTTATATTAAAAAATAGCATTTTTTTGAATATCAAAATAACACCTCTTATTGGAAAACTTTTTATATTGCATGCATTTATTTGTGTACAGAAATGACCAAAGTCCATGAAAGGCGGCAACTGGCTAAGCCACGTACTAATACGAGTAAAAGCAGGATTAAAGTATCGATCAAGCGAAAAGTTTGACATTAGCTCACTATGAATAGAGCATTCAGAGGTTTAGCGGATTGAAATTGCTCCGCTATTTCCCAGTTTTCATGTTTGCTCTCGCCACTGCTCTGAAATTGAACAGATGAGTAGTGGAGCAGGTTGCGTAAAACACGGGATCAACTGTTTTACTCCACTCCAGTATCAGTATTCGGTGATATTGCTACCACGAAGTAGTTAACGCAAACACTGGGTGTATGTATGAGTACTTATAAAAAAGAAGATACATAGCTGAATCGGTATGTAATTGGCGGACCAACACATCGCTAGTGTGTCAAAGATTAATTTGTTTAGTCGGCATGATGAATTAATGCTTCTTCAGGACAAGTGCAAAGCCGAACTCAACTTGCCTACATGCATACATATGTATGTATAGTTTGCCAACAGCTCGTTAAAAGCACGAGCATATGCCATATGCAGTTTTGTGTGTATAGTGTCGATACCAATCCCGTTATTTCAGTGTTTTTTAAGTCCCGTAGCATTAGCTTGTATTAATCCCTGGATTTCGAAAAATTTTAACTACCGAAATTAAAAAAATAAAAACTTGTTTATTACAAAATGTGGTTACAATAAAAGCTTTTCAATTTTCAAGCAACTTGGTTTAATTTACTTTTTAAAACTTTGTGCTCTAGTAGGATGAATTTGTATAAATACGGTGTAGCGTTAAACTTACTGCTCGAAGGAATAAAGATACGTGCATTAATCTACTCAAATTTCTTTAATCGAAGAACTAATAATTTATTCGAAGCACTGTTAAAAGAACTTAAATTATTTTGTTGGAGATAAGGATCTTATTCTCAAATGGCTTATTACTATTGTACCTTCTAACATTGCAGCGGACACATTTTGAGGCCGAAAGATACTCTGTCAGAAGGTTTTCTATGTAACAGGTTCAAGTCAACATTAGAAGACTTCTGATGAGTCCCGCTAATATTGACATTCCTAACGTACAGTGTGTCAGAAAGTTTGTGTATACTTATTATATTATTTATAAATTAGTTGAAACTAAATTCGATTTAATATTGGGGTGTATATTTAATTTATAATATTATGTATTGTTATATTTTTAAAGTATAATTACAAAACAGCAGCACTGGTATAATTAAGAATTACCAGTTAAACAATTATTTAAATGTTTAAACTAAGAAGTGGTGATATCCTGCCTGGCAGCAGGTGACTTGGGTATATAGACATTAAATATTTCGACCTCGACAACACATGGCCAGACAGCTAGAACTTGTCCCTGGGGTCCATGGACCCCGAGTTGCTGGTTGGTCTTCCCACGAGAATTGGAGTGGGATGGGGCTATTTGTGGAAGGGACGAAAGAAGGGAGAGTGGGGCCCAACGCGTTATGGGTCTTATTATTATTATTAGAAGGCCATTACGCACTGCGACCAGAGCTGATCTATTGGGAAAGGCCTATTTTTGAACCCTAGAGTTTTAGGCTTTTTAATTTAATTTTAGCACAATTTTTGGTTTGTTGTTCCAAAGATTGCATGGAGATACTGCGATACCACCAAGGTGATGAAGTCTCTGTATGCCCAACGCTGGACATTCACAAAGCACATGTTCTGAGCTTTCTATGTCCATTTCGCAAAAGCGGCAGACTGGGTCTTAAGGCCTGAGCAGGTTTTAAGAGGACATCATCCATTGCACTGATTATATATAACTCAACGTTCGGGTGGAGCCGTCTATGGCAAACGCAGCAGAAATGAATTTCTAGTCCAGGGTTATGCTCGATAACAGCAAGAAAAAGTGTTTGGAGCAGCAATATGTATGCCACAGGGCTGCTCCAGTGACTATAAACGAAGAGTGAGATTCAGTGCACTACACAGGACTGGTTTACTAGGGCGGTAGAGTTTACTTTGTACAGGACTTGCAACCTGATTGACTTGGAACCGTGTAGAGGTGATAATCAACGTAATTGACACTATATCTACCTTCCATGTTGTAGAGTAGCTGCTCAACGGCAGCAGGAGCTATTTTAACTATTTAGCTCAATTAAGCACTTTCTGAACGCTTATCACAAAATAAATAAATACAAGCATTGAAAGAGAAATAACTCATGCAATTCATTTGTCCGTTCTTCTATTTACAAACAACAGGGTTTTTTGTGGAACAGATGGTATATGTAAACTTATTTAATTCACTGTATGCTCGGTGAGTGGTCGAATAAAGTAGCAAATTACTAGATTTATAAAATTAAACGGACATTTTCGTTCGTACACGTACATACCAGGCAAATATACGATCCATGCAGCGATTTTATACTTTTTATGTGGTTGGTGACAAGCGCGCAAGTCGCTGATCTTTAATGTGCTCTTGCTACAGATCATACTTTGTGCTTGCTTTGAATTTTCTTGTTCTTCATGAGCGGTTTCTCCACGTCGCTTGAGTCAGCTCAATACTCAATTGCGCACAGTAATAATCATTTAGGAAAATAATTGTCGTAATAATGAACTTCTCGAATGATCATCTAGATCGCCACGTTGTACGTTCACTTATTCTTATAAGTAACTAGTAGGTATGTAGCAAAATATGATTAAGGTTAGTTTAAAAATTTATTGGATCACTTCGCCGAAATACGTTTGATAAACTGCCTTACAGATATCACATTTCAGTTGAGTGCGAAACGTCGTGTCGTCCATTTCTACTCGGTTTATCAAAAAATTTCGGATACACTGTGACATTGGCTAGTGGTGGATCAGTGATCACGTCGTTTGTTGCTTGCCTGTGCAAAATTCTGAAACATTCCATGCAAATGCAAAGCGTTTGTCAGTAGTTGTTTGGTTATCCGTGAATTTTTAGATGTTCTGCTTGCCTAAATTGGTGTCTCGTGATTTGTATTAATGTGGCTGAATTTGCTACCTCACTGATATTATTTTCATTTTTATGTATGTGTGTAGGTATATGGCGGTTTTTGAGAAATTGCCGGAAATGTTTAATGTAGAAAAATTAGCTCATTGCGAAATTTCAGTAAAGTTTTTGAATACTTAACGCTGCAAATTGCAGATATGGTATTTCACGTAAATATTAAGGAGCCGAATCTTATCAATTATAAATACTTTTGAAGTAAGACGTCGCGAAAAAAATATTTTCTTTGCGATCTAGATATGTACTCCGAAAGCATTTAGCTATAAATGATGCCAACTAAACTGTTAATTATAGCTCAGAGAACGATAAGGAAACGATATCTAAAACAATACAAACTTTTTTCCATTGTTAAGAGCTTCTTGTGACTAATATTCCACTGTGAACGAAATGCATATAATAATTGTTTTGGGTTGAATAAAATTAAAATAAAAATTATTTTATGAAATAGTAATTTTTGCTGTACCGAAATTCTGATTCTATCCCCAGATGGAAGAAAATTTTAAACAAAAAATTAATAACTCCACTAAACTCTAAATATCGGTATAAAAATTAATGCCAACCTTGAAACAATAACTAAACAAAAACTAAAACATCAATTTTTGCTATACCAAAATTCTGACAATTATATTCCCAAATAGGAGAAAATATTGTAAGCAAAAAATTTTATTTATTTCCATCAAACTCAACCAAGTATATATTTTAGGAAATCTAGTAATTTACTAATTTTTGTTAATTCAAAAGTCTGAACTATATTCCCAAATGGTGAAAAATATCAAATTTAAAACAAATGAAAAATTGGAAAGACCTTCAGTAGTGCATTATAATAACCTCTAAGTTCCATATAACATATATAAAAATCAAAATTTCGGGAACAAAAAATATGCTATTAATGAAATATTTATATTGCACCTAATCCCGTTTTGTACAAATTGGACGATTGGGATAGGTTAGGTTATGTTGAACTAACAAACCAATAAAGTGCTATGCGAAAGCAGAACTTTTATGGCTTGTTATTTTCACACCCTTACACGAGCCAGCGGTTTCTATAGTTGCCCCAAAAAGTCATTTCCTGTCTTACTTAAAAACGAATAAATACTTTATTTCTATTTTTAGTCCTTAATACCCGACATCGTACTGGCATAATAAGAATGCGGTATTGGAAAAATAACTCCACTCATTCTCTGACGTCTCCACAAGAATGTATATTAAGTTAACCATTCATTAAACATCGAAGAGTAATCATTCTAAAGAATTTTATTAATATAAGGCAATGTAGCACTTCAAAAGCAGACGAAGGTTTATCAGCTTTCATTTTTTTGCCAAATTTGAGCTACTAAGGATCAATCTGAGAAAAGATAATAGGCCGAAGATCAGTTTGATTGCTGAGAATATGGGATTTTGTTAGAGAATAATCCTACCTCTTTGAGCAATATTCTCATCAAGCTAGAGTAGATAATGATATGTTGCTCAGATCGAGAGCGACCCATTGCCTATGAAACTAAATTTTCATCCGGTGCGCCATACGCCGGCGGGCAGCGTAGATGCTGTTCACAAACAAGTATTCGTGAATTAGTATCAAACATTAAACTAGGAAAAACACAATTTTATGGTTTGAAATATATTTTATTATTCAGTATAGTCTCCCTGCAAATCTCTGAAGTGAGAATCTGGAAGCGCTCCAAAATACGCTTCCCCAACTGTTACGACTTCAGAATTTGACGAAAACCCCTTCCCTTTAAGTCTGGAAACAGATGGAAGTCGCTAGAGCCCAAAGCTGAGGAATACGGTACAGCAACAATACGAACTTTATTTAATTCATGTGCATTATCCTGATGAAAAGGGATTTTTTTCTTTTGCAAACCGGGTATTATTTCACGAATTTTTTCCTTCAGCTGGTCTTAAAGGTTACAATAATATTCAGAATTTATTGTTTTACCAGTTTGAAAGTAGTCCACAAACAAAATCCCTTTCGTATCCCAAAAAACCGATCTTAACACCTTCCTGCCGATATCTGGACACGAATTCAACTAGAAGCCGAAGAACAAGATTCACACTATTCTTCAGCCTCTTGTTTTGATTTAGGATCATGGTGATATACCTAAGTCTTATTCATAGTGTTGAATCGACGCACTAAATCCACTTCATCCTTCCGAAAATGCTCTAAATGTTGCTTAGAAAATCTCATTCGAATGTATTTTTCATCCATTGTCTTTCCATTTGTCCATTGTTATTGACTTCAGTCAAAATGTTGCTTACAGTGCCAATGATATGCCTAGGGATTGTAAATACTAAATATTTTTCAATCACTCGACTATTTTCCAATGCGATACCCTGTGTTTTTTCTGCAATTTCTGGTGTTGTGGCAGTTTTTGAAAATAAAAATTCAATCCCTGCACCATATTTGCTTTCTTTTATTGTAGAAATTACTGTGACACGTTGATACTATAATGCAAAGATTGAATGGATAGACTCAAATGAAACTTCACATACGATTATTATATTATAAAGCGTGAACCAACCCAACATAACAAAAACTGTAGGCTAGTAGTAACGCCCGCTATTATTGAACTCAAAACTTGTTGAACAACCTAGTAAGAATGCTGTAGTATTGACTGCTGAAAGAAGTGCTATTTGGCTAGGAAATGGCGGCAACTTATATAATACAATTGTCCCATATAAATATATACTATGCATTTGTATATGTAATAACCTTAATTGTTCTTATTATAATGCGGTATTTCTATTGGCAAAATACTTCAAATATATTTTCATTGATTTTAAGGACAAATTAATAAATATATGGGGCGGAAATGTAGATAAAAAGATTTTGATACGTAAATACATACAAGTTTGAAAGCAAAATAATATTAAACACAATAAAACAAGTAATTTGGATTAGCAATGCCTTATTTTATATAACAAATAGGCTAATTCAGTTTACAAATATATAATATTTTGGCTGACAACGTGAAGTTGAAGAGGAAGAGTGCGTTGATATTGAGATTTTTTTAGATTTTTGTTGAAGTGAGCTGCCTTAATTTTCTTACCTAAACTATTTTAGTGCCCTTAAATTCTTAATTCTTTTCGAAATAATAAATAACTAGTGTTAGTTAAATTAATTTACCACCTCGAATTATATGTATATTTAATTTGCTTCACAAATTACTTACTTATCACTGTCACAAATAACAGAAACACCTATAAAAAGAGGGCAACACGTGCATTTGTGGCAAAATTTTCTGCCAAACTTTATGTCCCTTAATAAAATCAAGTATTTTATTGCTCACAACTCGTAAATTTCATTACTTGTGCAGGTTTGAATTCAGCAGTGACACTTCAAATGTAAACCAAAATCAAATACACGAAAGTTTCCCTTACAATAAATTTAATTACCTTTATTTGCTTTATTATGTAGTACGAGTATGGTGGGCTGAAATTAATTTATTGTTTTAGTTGCATTAAAAAGCAAAAACAAAGCAAAATGTTTGAAAAAGGCAGAAAAACTATCGACTGAAGTTCATTGCTAGTCAGAAACATGATTCAATTATACAAGGTTAAGTAAAGTTTGACAACTGATTTCGGATGCTACTTAATCCATTGATGCAATTTGGAAGCAAGGGAGAAAAGGGCATAAGTTTATCCCCTTTCTGAAAATGTAGTAAAAAATTGAAAAAGGTCGTTGTAAGCCATAGAATTTTGTGTTATTTTATAAGTGGTACTTAATTATTTAAATTTTTAACTCAACTATTCCCATGGATTTGTGTCATATATATATGTATTTTGACCATGCATCGGATTGGAATCTATATGTGCCACTTGTAAACCTACACTCAAGTAAATAAAACAACTTGAGAATAGTGGAAACTCTTAACGACGAAAAACCACTTTTATTTCGTCACGTCCGCTAATCATACATTTGATTTTTTAACGAGATTACCTGCAAAGTTACAAGTATAAAATCTGTGTTAAAAAAAGATAAATTTATATATACGCAGAAACACAAGTAGGCGCCCAAAGCATTGCATACTTTACTTACAATTATCTTATCGAATGCTCATTGTTCTCTTCTTTTGTTTATTGCACCGGTTAAGATGCTTTATTCGAAAGTGCATCCGGCATTTAAAAAAAAATCGTTTAACATCATCGCGTAAACTCACGTTTTCCCTTAATGTGAACAATTTTTGTAAAAATGATACCCCACCGTAAAGCTCCCTGCCGTTGAACTGGTTAAACGCAGATTCCAACATTTTAATTTTGTCCAAGAACTCGGTGCTTGGTTTAACTAATCCGTCTTTAGATAAAGTGTCAACCCAAGTAAATGTAGGCTCATTGCATGAACAATCGGTCAACTTTAATTTGCGTATTATGTAACCGGCAATATATTCAAGGGCATCTTCGTGTAAGCTATCAAAGTCAGCGTCCTCATTTAATGAATCGTTGGCGAAGAGAGAGTCGTCTGAAACTATATCATCTTCTGTTAGCAAACTTTGTAAAGTTTCTAAAGAAGTATCATTGAGACGGAGCCAGTTAGTTTCGTCGGCCTCAACATTGCCACGATCAACTAATATTGAAGTCTTTCGTGCTGTTAATAGAAATCGTTAAGTTATTCAGAAATGAGTAATATATGCATTCATTCACCTAATAAATATCTTCGTAATCTATATTTCAATTCCATAGGACTAGGATTGTCATACAACCCGCCTTTGGCACGCATCGCCCCGAAAAAATGCTCCAGTACATCCTGATTTAATCGATAAGTCAGAATGTACTGAAAGCTGTACTTTTCCTGAACATAACGATATAAGTCCCTGAGGGACTTGTTGCTTAGTTGTATGCAGAATGCAAGGATATAGCCTGTGCCATATCGTCCCAAGCCCAATGAATTGTTTTGGTCGGGTCTTCTAACCTTTTAATTTGCCCCTCAGAAAGTATTTGACTGACGTTTGATTTGAATTCATCCAATTTCACTAGTCGTTCCTTAAGATGGGCCAATTCTTTTTCCAGTTGAGACACACGAGAATCGGTAAATGATCTAAATCAAAATTCGTTTAAATAAAACTACACTTTTCAAATAAAAAAGAATTTACTCTGTTTGCGTAGAAGCGTCAACTAAATGAGGGGCTGTCTCAGGTTCATTCCAACAATGCAAAATTTCGATAGGCATCGGAAGAGCATCACTATACAATTTAGCCCTTTTCCGATCTGGTCCGATCTCGAAATCCTTTGCCGAAAAGTTATACATGCAACCTTTTTCGCCTGGCTTCAACGAAGTGCTGCATGATTTTACCCAATTTTTTCTTTTCACTTCGTCTTTGGGCACATGAAGAAACTTAACTTTCTCTTTTGTCCACGTTTTGTGGAACAAAACACAGCTTGGTTTTGGCATATTTCGTCTGTTAAAAGATTCAATCCAAAAATTAATAGTAAAGAAAACACAGGCATTTTTGATAAAATCTTCTCCGAAAATTGTTAAGAAAAATGTAGTGTTTTGAGTGTTTTCCTTTATTGTACTTTAAATATAAACAAAGTATTCTAAAAATCTCAATTTTATTAATTTACTTAAAATGTTATTTCACGAAAAATCTTAAGCTATTAAAAATAAAGAAATTTTTTTTTCCGTTTATTTTCTTATTCTTTGGCATTTTTTTCTTATAATTTGCTTAAATGATTACTAAATATATTAAGCCGATAAAGCAATTTTTTTTTTTGAAATGTCAAAGTGCTAAACACTTTGTAGATCAGAAATTTTAATAGCAACCCTCGTAAGTTTCTGTTGTCAAAAGATGCTAAGTGTCAGTGTTATTTTTTGTCACAGAAATCATGCTTACGTGGATAAATGCCTGTTATTTAACACCGGGTTCTTTTTTTTTGATGAAACGCAAAGTATTGGTGGCAGCAACGCCTGTGGCTATGGCTATGGCTAAATGTGGCTATGTGGCAGCTACATATTTATCAATGTAATTTTTACAATAATTTTCACAGAACTTTCAATAGAATTGAAAGATGCGAAAGTTTAAGCAAAATGGAATAGGCAAAACAGTATTGCCTGCTAACTTTTTCAGCAAAAGTTTTAATTTCAACGCTTTTGAGTACTGTTTCTTTAGAATTTGCTCTGAAATAAAAAGTAGCTTTTCCAAGAGGACAACACGGATTTATTAAGTAGCTTCAAGATGGCTAACACAGGGTGAAAATTAGGCTACTTACATCACCTTTAATTATTGCTTCATGAGTCAGAAACTTTACAAAATTTCAAACTTAATAGGTGAAAAAAAATTCTGAACACATTTTTAATTGTATAAGAAAATATTTTTGATAGCAAACCCAAAGCAATTAAGTTTATTTGCGGAAAAACACTCGTTGTGTCAGAAATACTCTCGACTATACATGTATTTTGTTATTTGTGAATATATATATCATTTGTTTTAAAACATAAAAGAGTCATTAATTTAAAATTTGCTCATAGTTAGAATAAAAGATCGACAATAAAAGAAAACAATTGTAAAAAATACATTCAGAAAATTAATTTTTGTATGTATCTTTTGAAATTTTTTTAATTTTTTGATTTTTGATTTGATTTCATTTTTTGATATTGAAGAACGGTACTGTAAAGACAATGTCTTAATGGTGTGATAATAATACAATAAATAATTAAAAACAACTAGGCTAAATAAAACAATTAGAAATGTTAGTATCAGTTTGTATGTAGTAAAAAACAATTACAGATAAATTTGGTTTTCTTTTCGAAAGCTCTAAATGATCGGCAATTGTTTCTCGGTTGGTTCGCGCATTCGAGCATTGTTATTGAATATTTACTACTTCACATTCAACAAGATAAAAGTGATTTCGTCTTTCAGTTCTTAATCCCTTACCATTCTGAATTTTAATTTGTCCATTTCAGATTCAAATTGTGAGTTGCGCGACTGATTCCAACTAATAATAATAATGAAATGAAATTCCGAATGGAGTCTTGTGCGTTATTTGAAGCCTACTAATTGCTATGTTAAGTCAAGCGATAACGTTGATCGAATAGCACATGTGGACTTATTAAACGAAAATTATCCATTACCGAATATGAGAATAAAATCCCTTCCTCATATAAGAGATATACTTAAATGAATAGACAAAATTTCAAACGGTGGTCTGATAAAACTCAAATTTCTTGTGAATGTAAAAAAAAAACATTTAAGTAATTTTTAATAAATGTAACGGAAAGGAAATTTCTGACTGCACAAATTTAATAGCTGAATTATTGAAGTTCTGATGCATATTTGGAAGAAAAAATCCAAATATTGTTTTACTACTGTGGGCAAAAAGTAAGGTGAATTTATTTGTCAAACTTCGCGGGATTAAAATTTCGCTCTAGTTATTTTTTTCATGAGTTGGCAGCACTGTTAATAACATCTGGGCCAACTTTTATGTGAATGTCATTATCAGCAATATATTTACGCCTGTGTTTACCAAACGACCAAGAGTGCATTTTTCGATTTTTACAATGTCTGATTTGATTGAGCAGAGAAGTGCCATAAAATTTTGTTTGCGGAATGAAATTTCGGCTGCGGAAACGTTTAGCATGTTGCAGAAGGCATTTGGTGATTCGACCATGTCGCAGAAAAATGGAATATCAGAAGGATCTGTGAAAACCATTTAGAAACACCATTTGGGCCTACGAAAAGTCAAATCTCGTTTGGTACCGAAAACTCTCAATTTCTTGGAAAAAATTCGTCGCGTTGATGTGTGTGAAACAATGCTTTCAGACTATCAGGACAAGCTCAAATGCATCATTACGGGAGATGAGACTTGGATTTATGCTTACGACCCTGAAACAACCGACCAATCAAGCGAATATCGTGCTAAAGGCGAGGCCAGACCGAAAAGAGCACGTCAAAGTCGTTCAAAAATAAAGGTCATGATGACAGTTTTTTTCGATTTTCGTGGTGTGGTGCACTATGAATTCCTTCCACCTGGCCAAACTGTTAATAAGGAATATTATTTGAGCGTTATGCGTCGTTTACGTGAAGCAATTCGTCTAAAAAGACCAGAATTATGGGCCAACAACTCTTGGTTTTTGCATCACGATAATGCACCGTCTCACACTGCTCTCGTTCTTCGTGACCATTTCGCCAAAAATTCCACGCATATCGTTCCGCAACCACCGTATTCGCCTGATTTGGCTCCGTGTGACTTCTGATTGAGGAGATAAAAGCTGAATCGAAGGAGGTGCTGATGGCTATACCGGAAATGGACTATTTGGAATGTTTCGGGGATTAGAAAAATCGTTGGCATAAGTGTATTTCATCGAGAGGGGATTATTTCGAAGGGGATGAAATTGATTTCCAAGAATAAATAAAGATTTTTCTTTTTACAACCAAATTCACCTTACTTTTTGCCCACAGAGTATAAGTGAATTTAGAATAAAGTATTTGAAAAACAAATTAAATGCTCAAGAACATTGTGCGAATAAAATCAAGAAAATTTCCAAAATGTGTTTCACTTTATTTTGAGTGAATTTTTCTTTAAGAAATTTGCATTTCCACATATACATTCAAACATGAAGCTGATTTTAAATGATCTTAAATATTTTCATATTTACCGATATTTTCATTTCTGTTTATTCAGTCTACATGGTATATGATTATTAGTATACAGTTTTACTTGAAACTAATATATACGAGTACATATGTAAAGAACAACAAATTTAACTTTAGCAAAGGGATAATTTATTGTTTAAACCTTTTGAATGATAGTCAAGCATGAGAGAGTCTGGGTTGCCACTTTTACCTTGTTGAATGTGCCTAGCTGTGGAATTAGCTCAATCAGCTGGGAAACAGTTTTGAAATATTTCGCTCGGAGTAATTTGCGTAGTGCACTTATGATATATAAAGTGTACTGTGTAGCATTTCATAGCTTAAAAAAAATTGTGTGCAAAAAATCTTTCTTCAAAATATATTTAACACGCTTAGTGAATAGTTTTCTTAAATTTAAAACTAAATAAATCAACAAAAACGTGATGCATACATTTTAGAATTAAGCATTTGAACCAAATATTTAAAGAAAATGCGTTACGCAAAAAGTTCATACAAAATAAAAAATGCTAAAACTGCAGAAAACTATAAAACTGTTGAGAAAACTATAAAAATTCAACTTGTAGAGCTACAATGGCTTAAAATCAATAATGGAAAAAAGGAGCACTCAAATGCGTACGTTCAACTAGCAGGCTCACTTTATATTATTACACAATGGTTAACTGTACATTTTATCTGACAAGGCTTATTTTGTAAATGTTAATCTCTACAAAACAATCTTAAAAAATTTAAAATTAATTACAATTAAATCGGTTAGTTACAAAAAACTAAAAACAAATAGAATATTTCAACAAAGAACCAAACAACTAGCAACTTTATTAAAAAACAAAAGGACGAAATAATATAGAAACTTTTTTAAAATACGAAAAATAGTCCTCGACCATGGTTCACTTAACCAGTCGCCATCAACATGCACGTGATGCTGAATCTCGTGATCGCGAAAGTCAACGGGAATCGCGCTATGATGAAGAGTTCGGTGAAGAGAATGTGGAAGCGGTCGATTCCGAGTGGGCTGACTTCGAAAAGTTTTTACGACAATTTCGCCAACGGCGCAACAGTACCACCTCCATGGAGGAGGAACTCCGACGTGTGCCGAAGCAACCAAAAATCAAATCGCAAGCCTTCTATCCTTGTCCACCGCCCGCGGACCATGGCCAAGATTCTGATTCATCGGACGATGATGATCCCTTCGGTTACATTGATACTCTAGTAAGCAAATGACATTAAGTAATACATTTTTAATATTTTAAAGCATGCCTTATGTCTTTCACAATTTTTTAGACAAATATTTAACTTTGACTTTCATATACATATTTAGAGGTTAAATATTTCTAAAGATTTGTAATTAATTACAAATAAATAAAAAAATCTATGGGTCATTCTATATAGAAATTTTTATTATGAAAACACAAAAAAATCAATGAAATTGTAAATACATATTTTGGTTTTGTTAGCTTGCAAATTGTATAGCAGTTTATAAATAATTCGGATAATGTTGCTGTTTTTTATGAAAACCATCCATCGGCCCATCTTCATACCACATTTTTCTCTTTCAATTTACCAGCAGCTAGTTTATCACCTCATACCAGTATTTCGATACATCCCTAAAAAAAAGTAATCCGAACGAAACAGATAACTTGACTTAAGTGACTAATATGGGCCGCATCATGCATTACGCCACTATAACCGAATGGGCTGGCGCATGACCTTTCGGTTATGCCCGGTTCTGAGACCCCGGGTATGAAACACCAAAAAATATAAAACACCAAAAGAGAAAAACTTCTCATAACAAAACCGTCTGCCGTGCGGCAGAATAACAAAGGATGTAAGCTCCAATAATATATAATATATGTTATATATTGTATATATATATTATACAATATATATATTCATGTATATATTATGCATTATAAAGGGTGATTTTTTAGCTATTATCTTTTTAAACAGTTGGTTTAAACAGCTGACGCACGCTTCGTGTTTTGTTTCACTGTCAAACATCTTCAGTTTGGACTATAATTTAACCATGAATCGTCTTACAAACGAACAACGCTTGCATTTTATGGTCAGTTTAATCGACCCACTTAAGCGGCTGTTTGAGCTATTGTGACTAAATTTAGAACCAAATTTACATTATTGGACATCAAACCACCAACACGCTTACGTAGAGTGCGAACTGAAGAAAATATCGCAGCTGTATCGGCCAGTGTTAATGATGACTATAAATTATCGATTCGTCGCCGTTCGCAGCAATTGCGCCTCTGTTACTTAACAACGTGGAAAATTTTGCGAAAGGATTTAGGTGTGAAGCCTTTAAAAATACAGCTGATGCAAGAATTGAACCCGAACGACCTACCGCAACGCAGAATTTTTGGTGAATGGGCTCTTGAAAAGTTGGTCGAATATTCACTTTTTTATCGAATCACTTTTATCGTGTTCAGCGACGAAGCTCATTCTTGGATCAATGGGTACGTAAATAAGCAGAATTGTCGATTTTGGAGTGAAGATCAGCCAGAAGAATTGCAAGAGCTACCAATGTATCCAGAAAAGGTCACAGTACTTCTTCAAAGATGCTGCGAATCGTAACGTAACTGTGAATGTTGAGCGCTACCGTGAAATGATATCCAACTTTTGTTTGCCCAAAATACAAGAGCTTGACTTGCATGACATTTGGTTTCAGCAAGACGGTGCCACATGCCACACAGTACGAGTAACAATGGACTTGTTGAGAGGCGAGTTCGGTGATCATTTTATTTCACGTTCGGGACCTGTCAATTGGCCACCCAGATCGTGCGATATAACGCCTTTAGATTATTTTTTGTGAGCCTATGTTAAAACTCATGCCTATTCAGACAAGCCTGCTTCAATTAACGCATTGGAAGACAACATTAAAGCATTTATATGTGAGATACCGGCCGAAACATTTGCATGAAATAATCTTCAAACATTTAATTATATCGATTTAAATAAAAATTTCATGCATTTTTCTAAATTTTACTTGTGTTTTTTGAAAAACTTTCCTATAGCTCTTAAAAAATCACCCTATAGTTCCATAAGCCATAAACCATAGAACCAATCTCTAAGCAAATTAGCTAGTGGCCAGCATCAAACCTGTAATTGGCTGTCAACGTAATTGAACGAATCAGTTGATTTGCTGACCTAATAAGAGGTATGACAGCGGTTTCTTTACAATAGACATCGGCAAAAATTGTATTTTTTTGCCATTTAATAAAAAAAAATACCAACGCTGGTACTTCGTTGTCGTCTGCACCCAGACTGATTGGAAGCAAGGATAATAGATTACCAGCATGGTGAAACGATTTTTATGGTGTGAACAATATCAGACCGTTAGCCGGCTCTCAACGAATTTGCAAACGTAGCGGATGAGCAAACGTAGCAGAAGTTATGCTGCGCACACTCACTGACGTAAACGCAGCCCCCTGTCAGCTGTTACGATCAAACTAATGTGAGCCCCATGCAGAAAGGTGGAGTGATGACGGTTTGAAAGAAAGCATCCCCTTATAAATGCCATCAGATGAGATGTGCAGATTGCCAGAATATAGAATTGAGGATATTTCGGATGAAAAGTCAGGGGATACCTTATCAACTGAAACATAATTAGACATAAAAAAGTCTACAAATAAGTTAACTACTTCAGCAGGTGTACTTGCAAATTTATTATCGAAAAATGACTTCGGATTAGCTTTGATGTTCCGCTCAGTATTAAGTATATAGTTTTTGAAAAGCAGATCATCTAAGAACTCAAAATTCTTTTGAAAATGCTTGTATTTTGCAAAACATAACTAATTACTTGTTGCTTTAAATTTCTTAGGGTATTTATTTTTAAGATTTTTAAATTTCTTGATTTGCTTATTATGCCAAGGTGACTTATAACAGCGCTTATTTTTTAAAGGAATATGATTAATGCAAAATTCATGCATTATTGATTTAAAATTAGAAAAACAACTGTGAATGCTCAACTCGGATAATAATTCATCCCATTTAAATTCTAAAAGGGAATTATTTAAGTTGACATAATCACAGGATGCTTACACGAAAGCATCACAAAAATGTAGGTTAATATCTAAAGGGACATGATGAATACCAGCATAAATATCCGATGCTGGAAGAAACACATTTTGATATATATATAATAATTAATATTATCACTTAACAAGATTAGATCTAGTATTTTATTTAACTTATTAAAACTTTCGTTAATTTGAGTAAGATTTATGCTTAGGAGACTATCTACAAAGTAAGATTCTAAATTCGTAGTGACGTTGCTAGGTGACCTGCTTTTGCGGAATTTTTACACCTCATTATGTTGCATAAATTAAAATCACCTAACACGCAAAGCTGATCATCATTTAAATTATCTATGACTAGAGCAGTGATATTGTCCACATGTGCCTTATATAACTCCAAATGACTATTAGGCGGGATATACGAGGCGATCAAATATAAACAACCATATGATTTAGAGCCCTTGATGCAGATGCAAAGTTGATCAAGCAACGACTCGTCATTTTTGAACGTAATTGAAAACGCACGATTCCTTCTTTTGACGGCAAATAAAACGTCACCTCCTCTTAAGCAACCAGTATTAGCAGCATCACGGTCTTTATGAAAAATGTCGTACAGATTTGAGTCAAAGAATTCGTAATCGTTAAAGTTCGAGGTCAACCACGTCTCAACAATAACAATAATGTCATAAGCTTCTTCAGTACAAAACTGATGCACTATATACGATTTAGTCCTTAAACCCGAAATGTTGTGATAGTTACCTTTAACCCATTACACTGTGTTACAAAAACAGCTTTTTTCTGTCCTATGAACCAAATATACTCTTTCGGAAAGGGGAGAAAAAATAAAAATACACGTGTATCGGCGATTTTCATGTACACGTCAGCATTTTTTTTTTATGTATAAAATATAGAGCTCGTAGTCCGCCTGTGTGAAAAACTTTGGATCAATTTTTAACCTTTTTTCCGCGATCCCATCGCGCTGAATTTCTGCAGGCAGACTCGTGGAAAGGTTTTTATTACGTAAAATTAAAAAAAAAAATTTATCAATTCTCAGATTTTCTTGAATTTTTTTTTCCTAAAAAAAAAAAATGTTTCTAAATTTTCGGCATAACTTGAAAGGACTCCAAATTTTTAAACAACTTATTAACCTTTAATTTATTGATTCATACAACACACTCTGTGCCGTTTGTGTACTTGTTACAGTTCCGGAAGTTCCGATCATCTGACAGTTGCGCTACTAGTAGACGTATACTTTGACAATTGTTTTAAGTTCTGTTGCGCGAAAACGTCTTTCTGTATATTTCATCTTACGAAAAATGCAGTGCCCGACTCGAAATAACTTTTGTTACGTTTGTGGCTTATTCGCACCAAGTAAAAATTTTAAAACTAGTACGAAAACAGTGGTTAATTCGTTTCAGAAAATATTCAAGACTGCTTATGTTCCTTACTTGTGGTATACTCCGGAAGTCATGTGCGACTATTGCTATAGAAATTTATGCAAGTTTACTGATGGAAGGTCAACAATAAAGTACTCTGTACCAACAATTTGGCTACCACGTACGGAGCACTGCAGTGAACTCTGCTACTTTTGCGTAACTTTTACTCAAACTAAAGGGTACTAATACTTTCGCCGCACCAAAATTCGCTACGCTAATGTAGAATCGGTTATTCCAGCGGTTCTGTACTCACCAGAAGAACGTATAGCGGCTTCAATGGAGATTTTTGATGATGTTCCCGAATTAAGGGATGGAGAACCAACAGTAGCACCAACAATACTATCAACATTTCTTGCATCGAATGCGAGATGTGGGGAACCAGAAGTATCGGAATTTGTACCAACACCCAGTGAACTTGGGACTGCAGTGCCGTATTTAGTAACGCAAGCCGACTTCAATGACCTTGTGCGAGAAGGAAATTTGTCAAAGAGAACAGCCGAACTCTTTGCATCACGCTTTAAGCAGTGGAATATAGTGGCAGCTGATTTTAAAATAACAGCCGCTCGTGATCGACGTAGCAGTATTCCATATGACGAATTTTTTAAATTGCACGAAGATCGGGGAAAAAACCTGGCTTATTGTTGTGATATTGATTCGATGTTTCAAAAAATTGGTTACCCTCATATTTCAGAGGAGTGGCGACTTTTCATCGATGCATCGGTCAACAGCCTTAAAGTAGTGCTGCTTCATATCGGTAACAAACATCCAGCTGTCCCGATCGCACATACCTCCAACCTCAAAGAAACATACGAAGGCATGGAATTAATATTACCGCTGATAAACTACCAAGAGCATAATTGGAAAATATGCAGCGATCTAAAAGTGGTCGGATTACTCATGGGTGTTAAGCGTGTTTAAGCGTGTTCCAACCCACCAGTGCTTTTTGTGTACATGGGAAGGTCGCAAAAGAGATCAGCATTACACTGAATTTAAGTGGAAGCCGCGAACATGCTACAAAGTAGGCGTAGAAAGTATAGAAAATCGACCATTAGTGCAGCCTTCTCAAATCATTTTGCCATCACTACACATTAAGCTCGGTGTCGTATCAAATTTTGTTAAAAAACTGGATCGTGAGGGCGAGGCGATTGCAAGTTTGCGCAATATTTTTCCAAAACTGAGCGGCGCAAAGATTCATGCAGGTATTTTTTTTACGAAGGCTTTTAGTAACTTTATTTTTTTAATGATGTGTATAATTTAAGGTGTTCTCAGTGGTCCGCAGATAAAAAAAATAGTTGCAAGTTATGAATTTTCATCAAAATTGAATGCTATCGAACAACGTGCATGGAAAGGCACAGTTGCCGTTATTAAGCAGTTTCTTGGCAACAAACGAGCTGACAATTATAAAAATATTGTTGCATTTCCTTCACAATCATTTAGATTGTTTCCCTGGTGATTTAGGAGCTTGTAGCGATGAACATAGCGAAAGGTTCCATCAGGGCATTGCGGCTATTGAAAAGCGCTTTAAAGAACAAGACATTACGCATATGCTTGGCGAATACTGTTGGTCTATTTGTCGCGATAGTGACACAAATGCTTACAAACGCAAAAATAAAAGGCCTAAGTTTCTTTAAAAGCATTAAAATTTTTAATGTAACAATTTTTAATTTTAATATAATAAAATTAATAAAAAAATTCGGAGTTTTATATCTCTTTTGTAATGCGGAGTGAAATATCTTTCTTTTGATACCCACATCGGCATATCTCATGCAATTTTTTTTTTAATTTCGAACAGGTGGCAACCCTGTGAAACATTGTCAGTGGCAACACCTAGGTGAAAAGTCTAGAAATGTGATACACTATCTGTGTGCCCAATTTCATTCAAATCCGTTAAGCTAATCCTGAGATCGTGTGTCTAAACAGATATGCATACAAGAATTGCTCGTTTAAAGTTATAAAATACAAAAAAAAAAATTGTGACGTGTACATGAAAATCGCCGATACATGTGTATTTTTATTTTTTATCCCCTTTCCTAAAAAGTATGTTTGGTTCATAGGACAGAATGTGTGTAACGCGGTGTTATTAATCATAGTAACTGGGTCATAGTACTAGGGTCATTTAAGGTAAATTGGGCGCGATTGAATCGTTTTGATTCCTGGAAGTTGGCTTCAATTTACTAGTACCGCCTAAGTCTGCTTCTTCCTTTTGAACGGAAACAGAAAAACGTCCGAATAAAAACTAATTAAAATGGATGCCGGCAAAGAAAACAGGTTTGTAGACATATGTACATAGTTCTAATAAAATGTTTGCTAGCTATTATTAACTATGCATTCATAACAGAAAAAAAGCGCGTATCCATAAACGTGTGCCCTCTTATTACTTAGTATAAAATGTAATATAGAATTTCCCATGCGCATAGCTGCCACAACGCAATTAAATTAGCTGTTCCTTCTCCTTGTATTTTCTCCATATCGTTAATAATTAAACAAACCAAAAACACCGAAGTATTACAGCAAAATAATTTCTATGAAGAAAAACCTTTCAGAGTATTGACAGCTGATTGTCAATTTTGCAGGTAATCTGCCATATGAGAACGAGTAGATTAATTTTGTGGATTTATTGGCAATTAATGCATATGTGAACGTGCTTTAAGCATTAGAAATTTTTAATGTATTTGTGTTTGTACTCATAACTGGCGCGGCGAACGCAGAGCTCAACCCGTTGCTTAAGCAAGTGTTACCTGAGGCAGCAGCAATATAAGTAGGAGAGTCACCACTCTCAGTTGTAGCTACGAATACGGTGGAAGCCGGCGAATTTGGGGACGGAAGAATTGAAAATGTTGAATTGTTGTTGTTATTGCTAACATCACGAGTATTGGCAGGAGAAGTTTTTGCGAAACAACATTTATGCCATCATCGGTATTTGTATCAGATGGAGTTTTGCTAATGCTCATGCTGACGTCATTACGTAAAGTATTAATTTGTGCAATGAGCACATTGATCGACGACAATAATTTTTCAATGCAAAGCTTTCTCTGCAATGAGTGTAGCTTAGCTTGAAGCAATTCAGTCTTCCTTAAAAGATTTTGTTTATCCTTGACGAGTTCATTGACCTTGGCAATAATAAATATTGTAAATTATGCTCTCTATGAGAACAACCTCAGTAAATAATTGCTGCATTGTTATTTGTTGTTTAGTATCATTTAATTGGATTGTTTTACTACTAACTTTCACATTCTGATGAGGAAAGAAGATTTTTCCATTTAGCAGGCATTCGCATTATTGTTGTACATAGAAAAAATTCCAAAATTAGGGGCATCTGATTTGTTAGTCGTAGCGACACTATCATCGATAGGAGGCGGCGATCCATTAGAGCCTTGGCGTTCAGCAGCACAAATTTTGCAATAAAATGGCTGCTCGGGGAGCTGCACAATGATTCGGCGTCAGCTGGTAAAATATTTACGCAGGCAATATGAAATAAAATATTGTATTTTACACATTGAATTTCTTGGTGAGAACGCTCCACCTTTTGACATAGGGAATATCTTAATTAGTAAATGATAAAGAGTCGCTATCTCACATCTGCATTTACAAAAGTAAAGAAAATAAACAGGTTAAACACGACAATCAAAATAAAAACTTGCGATCAAAAATAAAAATACGTCCGCACGGAAAAACGTTTGTTTACTTCTGCGTGCATATAAATTCTGGTGTTATTGATTCTTCAATAAATATATCCAACGTTCATATTGACAGACAGGCACGTAAACGAGCGCCGCAAGTGGCGCGTTGAAAACCTTTCAACTTATCCGGCTAACACATTTGAGAATATTACTGTTAAAAGAAGCACTCACATACTGGTACAAATGTCTTTGGTATGCACACACATTTTCCCCTTTCATTTAACACGCACAGCTTTCTCGTAAAATTTTCATCTTTAGCACAACCATTCATATCCGCCTCATATCTGTCGACTTGTCTATGCATATATATTTCCATCTCTGTTGCCATCTGTTCATTGGTTCATCTGTCCATCGCATCTTCATAGCGCCCGATTCTGAAACTAATTTTGAATAGGTTTCTGTTTCTCTTTCAGCAGACTTCGTTGCGCTTCGTACACACTTCTCTCATGTGCTTCTCTTTTGGGTTCTTTTATTCTTGCATTGTTGTTTGTTAAAAACAAGCGAAAAAACTAGATTGACCATTCATGAAATGTTATTTATAATCGGATTATCGTCAAAGTTGCTTGTTTGTTTGCAAAATACTTATTCGTATGTTCTCGCTCATCTATTTTGAATACTATTTAGAATACTAAGAGGCGAATGGGTACTCGAAATATTAGAAATAGGTCTTGTAATATGCGCAAATATTGAAGGTTAAGGGCAAAAGATGGGCGCACTTGAAAAGCGCTATGGCATGGTCAAAGATGGGTGACCAGCTGTCTGTGCACATAACAAACCATTTATTTGTAATAATTGGAAATGTGAGTAAATATAATATATATATAATTGGCGCGTACACCATTGTTTGGGTTTTTGGCCGAGCTCCTCCTCCTATTTGTGGTGTGCGTCTTGATGTTGTTGCACAAATGGAGATACCTACAGTTTCAAGCCGACTCCGAACGGCAGATATTTTTATGAGAAGCTTTTTCATGGCAGAAATACACTCGGAGGTTTGCCATTGCCTGCCGAGGGGCAACCGCTATTAGAAAAATGTTTTTCTTAATTTTGGTGCTTCACCGAGATTCGAACCAACGTTCTCTCTGTGAATTCCGAATGGTAATCACGCACCAACCCATTCGGCTACGGCGACCGCCAAGTAAATATAATAATCTATAATAATATAACGTTAAGACGCACACCACAAACCGGAGGAGAAGCACCCAATCATACGACAAAGGGTGTACGGTTCTGATTGTACACCATTTTACAGGGTGTTCGTTCAATGGATTTTTTTTAATTTGACCGATTTCAATCGGATTCACCGAATCAATCGGATTCACGTCCGGTGAATTTGAGAGCCATTGCGTGGGCCTTATGAAGTTCGGAACAAAGCAACCTCCAGAACACTTTCCCTATAATATTTAACATTTATCTCGACGTCAGGCTCGATGAAAACGTTTGAAGAGCGCCCATCGATGACTCAAATTCTCATATGAACGGTCGGTTAAATAAACCCTATCGTTTTTGAAGTTTATGAATTGCTCAATTTGAAAAAATTTTTTTGCTCAAGTCGCTTCTTTACATTTTGAACCATTTCACGTGACGTTGCAGTCTTTTGATGACCACCTCCATAACGTTTCGCGATGCTACCAGTGTCATTGTAACGAGTAATGGTACGATAAACAAAAACTTTTTTTACTTGAAAGAAACGAGTTTTATATTTTACGTATATTATTATTATATGTTTGCTATCTCCTGGATATGGTAAATGCTTTTCATTATTGTTGGGATATAGGACTGCGACTTCTGGTCCTTTGTGTTGGACGTGCTGGACCATCAGAACCCAGAATACCCAGATATGAAACTCTACTTTGGGATGAACATGAACCAGCATTTTCATAGTTTGTTAAAAATATTCCAGAACGTTCGCCGTAGGAGAAACTTCCATTTTCCTCCTCATTATTGCCCTGAATAGTCCTAAATCTTCAAAACATTTTACCTGTTTGCTATGTACACATGTTCTTATTTTATTAGCTGGTCACTTCAAAGCAACGTCAAGAAACGCAATTCTGCTACAAGCAATTTTCAATAATCCCATGCATGTGAAAAAGCTTTTTCCCGTTTAGTTTTCAAAAAGTATTCGCGAATGTTAGTGCGCGTACGTTAGGGATAAACTATTAAAAATTTACTTTTTCAAAGCTAACGTTCGATAATTTTATGTTTTTAGATATTAAGTATGACAATGTACAGTAATTAGATATGGTTAACTAGAAAAAAAAGAAGCAGGTTGGAAGATAAAGTTAGCACTGTCATCAGTGAAGTGAATGCAAAGGTTGGCAGAAAGAAGAAGAAAAAATCTATAATGCAAGAAAAGAAAGAAAATTCATATTTTCCAATAGACGACGAAAGTTTAGTGAAAATGTTTAAGAAAAAGGCTTAAGTTAGAGCTGGAAACTACAATTGTGGAAAGTTAAATTGAGGCCATCAAGCCAGAAAAAAGTTATATAAATTTCAGAAAGAAATTCATATTTTCGAATGAGTATAGTGAAAATTATAGCTAAAGGCTTAAGTAAAAGTTGAAAATTTAAGTTGCGAAAAATTAAGCCTTCAAGCCAAAATAGAAAAAAATATATGTAGTTGAGTGAAATAGTCAAAAAATAAATACGCGAGGTTTTGTGAGAAGCAAGACAATCGAACAAATAAAATAATTGAAAATTAATAATCTGCTAAATTCTATCATTCAAAAATTAGGTATTACAAAAAGTGCTTTGATTTTTCATACAATAAATATTTTAACCCGGAGAATCGTGCCACAGCTGAAAACCCTCTTCTATGCTGACAGTCTTCCCAAAGCTACAATAAGGAAGAAAGCAAGCGACTAAAGATTCGATAGCATGCAAAGTCATTGGGGCTACGAATTTACGACGAGCAAGAGCAGCAAAGCATGATATGGCCCGAGTCAGCAGGGACCGTCGGGCAGACAAAGTAGACGAGCCATAGCAGCTGCAGGCAGCTACATTGACAATGTCTGCAGCGGCTCAAGGACTGAGCAACGGTGGAGCTCGTCAAAATATCATTGGTAACCACCATTTGCGCATTCAACATTGAATCATATCGTCAGCGTTGTTTCGAAAATAATTAAATAAAAACAATATATGATATATTTTAAAGTATGAAAAATGTGATAATTATTTACCGCAAAGGAAAACTCGCAATATTCAAACATAAGGGAGAAAGGAAAAGTGTAAAACAAGCAACATATATGTAGAACAAAATGTGAGCAAATTCTGCCTAAACAAGTTATTGGCAATTGCAAGGCGGAGAGAACATCATAAAAAAAAAATGCAATAATAAATACTTATGTTCTCATACATGAGAACACATGAGACATTTACATAAGTTTTGCCTTCTTCGTATCCAATAATTCATCGCCCATTGCTGTCGTCAAGAGGTTGCTTCTTTGTAATCTTTTAGGTATGTGCGCCTAATATTTAGCACCCTCGCCAAGCACTACTTTTCAATTTTCGTTATTCTAAGTTACTAACTCTTCGAATTGTGTGGTTCTTATTTGAATCTGCTTACTTCCCCAGTTCACTTATTACCATTTGTTGATATTGCTGTGTGCGGTATCGTTGTGCTTGACCACTTGGCAGCGCACGCGCCTCCCTCACCACATGTTCGATTCGGATGTCGACGATGAATATATCCGCGAGTATGCCTTTGAGCCGGAGTTGCTGATCAATCGCGATGATTATCGCAAGCGTGAAGAACAAAAGGAGGAGCAACGAGAGGCGATTAAGAGACGCTCATCGTTGCGCCGGAAGTCTCAGCGTAAAGCTAGCGCGGATAGTTACGAAAGCGGTGGACAGCAGAAGAATCAGATTGATGTTGAAATCGAGGCGTTCTATTATGTAAGTGTGTGTGTGCGAAAAGTAGGAAAGGCTTGACGAAAAATTTTATCTTTGTTTAAGTATATTTCATATTACTTAGTACAAAACGACCGAACTTCGGTTTTTGAAGCCGAACCGAACGTTTTCAAGGGTACAGGTCATAAAGAACGATTTTTTTTTTAATTAAAAGCATATCATCAATCACATTAATTTAAGCTCTTTACGTGTACTGTAAGGTCTGTTTTATGGGGATTATTTTTATGCGATTTTAAAGTTGTGCGGTTTGTATTTCATCCAAAATCTCTTGAACAAACATACAAATAGGCTTGTTTGTGAAGCCTGCATATAGACATTCTCCAAAAATCGTCGGACGTTAAAAGCTTACCTCAGTTTTCTTTCATTCATCCATTAATCCATCGCCTTTACCGCAGATATGTATCTATTGCGGAGACATTCCCTTCTGATGGTGAAGGTGATTTGTAACAACTTCGCAAACGGTGCAAACCACTATCAGCCCACATCGGCATATCTCATGCAATTTTTTTTTTAATTTCGAACAGGTGGCAACCCTGTGAAACATTGTCAGTGGCAACACTTAGGTGAAAAGTCTAGAAATGTGATACACTATCTGTGTGCCCAATTTCATTCAAATCCATTAAGCTCATCCTGAGATCGTGTGGCTATACAGATATGCATACAAGAATTGCTCGTTTAAAGTTATGAAATACAAAAAAAAAATTGTGACGTGTACATGAAAATCGCCGATACATGTGTATTTTTATTTTCTATCCCCTTTCCAAAAAAGTATGGCTGTGTTCCTAAATGCAACATGACTTGCAGCATAAGCATCAGTGGCAACACTGCAAGTTTGACATTCGATACTTCTTATACAATTTTTGACAATTTGCAAATACGTTTGTTTGCATTTTTGAACGAGTATGATACTAAAATGGAAATTTTGCTGAATCTAACACTAGACGAAATTTGTGAGCAAAGAAATGATAGATTTTCTTTAAATTTAAGAAAAAGAAGGCTATTGAAGTCAAAGAGAAAAATGTTTAGGTACAAATGTTTGTCTTTAAAAAGAAAAATACCTAAAAACGAATCGTTTATTAAAACAATAAAGTCGTTTCCCGAGTCGTTTCTATTCCCATTTCAGAATGAATTGGGCCACTTTTAAAGTAAGGTTTTATAAGTTTTATGAAAATTAATAATTTATAGTTTGACTTTAATTAGGCTTTGGAAAAGGCTTTGACTCCACACTGGGTAACTGCAAGGCTTGGCCGTGATGGTCATTCGTTAGAGAACTGTCTGTACATGACATTATGGAAGCTATGCAATAGCAGGGTGACGTTCCGACAGCTTTCGGATCGCTTCAACATTGCAAAAGGAACATCACACCGTGTATTTAACAAAACAATCCAAGCCATTTGTAATCTTAAAAGCGAAATAGAATGGTCATCTGTTGACCGTCAGCAAGAGGTCATGACAAATTTTGAAAATAGCAGAGAAAGCCTCTTTCCTTTTGTTATAGGATGTTTAGATGGAACGCATTTTAACATACCTACCCCTAGTGTAGATGCGATTAGTTATTATGATCGCAAAGGAAACCACTCGGTATCCATGCAGGTTTGATTTACATGCTTCCACCTCATTGTTTTTATCACTTTAATTTATTATCTTCCAGGCTATATGCAACAGCCAATATCGTTCCCTAGATGTGTTTATTGGATAGCCCAATATTTCAAGCAATAACATCTGGCGAGTTACAGCTGGCACCAAGTGCTGTTATATTGGGGGACTCTGCGTACCCCATATCGCAATTTCTAATGATACCTCACAGAGACAATGGGCATCTCAGTAGGGAACAGAAGACTTTCAATGCCCGTTTAAGCTCAACGCGAGTATTTATAGAACAAGCTTTTGGGATTTTTAAGAAAAAGTTTAAAATTTTAAATTATATTGAAGCTTCGAGCATTAAAGCCACATCTAATGTGATATTCGCTTGCGCTATCTTGCACAATTTTATCATAAATAGGGGAGGTTATTTTGAACATATTAACGATACAATAACACATGCCGATATGGAAACCAACAATGAAATCGGAGGAATTCAAGATGCCCCTATTCGCCGTGTTGATTCAGATGATATCAATGGAATTGATAGAAGAAACTATTTTACCACTCTGTTTTCATCATAAAAAATTTACTTTAGCTCACCTTCATTTATTTGAATAATTTTTTGATTACTTTTTCTGATGAACTTCATTTTAATTTTTATTGTTTTCATTTAAAAGAAAAACATTTATTTAACTTAACCTAGTTTCAATAAAAAAAAAAATATGGCGAGCTTCTTACACATATAAAAAATAAAAATGTACATTTCATTTCTCTACCACAGGCCAACTACTTATCTATTTATATTAACACTATTTTTTTAAATAATCTGCCAACACCGATTTCATGTCTAGTAGAGCTTTTATTCTTTCTTTTTCTAGCGACAGCTTTTCCCTCTCCAAAGCCATGACCTCCTTATGTCGAGCTTCTTCTTTAACCGCGTCTGCTTCCAAAAACTTGAAAATGTCTTTGTTAGACGTCGCTCGAGGACGAGTGGCTCTCTGACTACTAGTCGGTGGAGAATCTGGTGGCTGCTGCTGTTGTTGTGGCTCGTTATTCGAAGTCGTTCGAGTACTGGCGGCCGTTTCAGTGGTAGTCGGTGGAGAATTTGGCGACTCATTACTTATTTCCCTTGTAGATGTGGACGACCTTGACATTACCAAATTCAAAGAGGCTTGAAAATTTGCTGTTGGAGGAGTCATTGAGTGCCTTGTACCATAAACTTCGTCGAAGTCCTCAAAATACCTCCAGGATGTAGCTTCTCTACCGGAAGAATTATTTCTTTTCTTAATGCGCTTGTACGTTACCAAGAGATTTAAGAATTTTCTCTGCGCTGTGGTGCTGCCCAGTCTTATATTGGGATTTACATTTTTAACTTCGGTCTCAACTTTCTTCCACAATACATTTTTTTTCCTTCTACCCGACTTAAACTCGTCCTCCATATTTAACCGTACTCTCAGCAATAACTGTGTCTCCGCATTACTGAGATTTTCACTAAAAATTTAAAAATAATAATTTATACAATTATTATTAACATAATTTAACTAAATTTCAATACAAAAATTAAAATAAAACAATTTTGCACTTACTTTTCATCAGACATCGTAGTTAAATGCAGTAAATGCAGTAAACAATTTTTTGATAGAAATAATGAGTGACAACTGATAGAATTGTTGTCTTTTTGAACGCTTGATTATTGCAGTGCTGCCATATTGGCATTTCTGAACGTTCTGTTTGTTATGCAATTGTAGTTTGCGCGTCATGTTGCATTTACGAACACAGCCTATATTTGGTTCATAGGACAGAATGTGTATAACGCGGTGTAATGATTACAAAATTTAGAACTATATTACTTTTAAATAAAACAAAATGAATTAAGTTTGAATACAAGTTTGTTTTAAGTTCTTATATGAATTTATTTCGGTTTTAGTTAATTTTAACTCGTTATTTTCGTTTTATGCGATTTTAGAAAATTACGGAACGTATCCCTACTTTTTCAAGGCCAGTACTACCCACACCGGTGGAGGAGCAGATAGACACTTTTTTAGCAATTTCTTGGCAGTAGATGTTCATTAGATAAGTGCCTAATTTTAGTATTTGTCCCGCTTATGTGTCAGTGCTGGGCTCGATGCCTGCAGATGTTTGGTGATTTGATCTTCCTGCAGAATCTACAAGTTCCATTAGAGCATATTCCCAGGTTAATAAGGTGATAATTTAATCTGAAATACCCTGTTGGAGTTTCTGTCATGATTCTCAAACTATCTTACTTAATTCAATGCAATTATTTAACCCTTAGCGGTCCGAAAGCATTTCAAGCTTATTTCCCTCCAAGTAGAAGCTAGTTTTTGTGTGACAACAAACTGTGAACTAAACATTTTAAATCTAATATAGAAAATAAAATATTTATATTTTAATATGAATATAAATATTTAGGTTAATTCCAATATAATTTACATCTATACATATTCTTTTAAGGGATGGTACATTGAGAAACACTTCGTCTTGGATATGTATATTATGCCTGGTTTGCGGGAGCAACTTCCACAATAAAATGTTTTTTTTCGCCTTTCCCCCTGAAACTTTTCTCATTACTATTAACTAAATAACAATAAGAGTGATAAAAAAAAATAAAATGAGTATAATGCTTTAAAACACGCGACATTGGATCTAGTAAGTTAAACTACCTTGTCGCTTAAATGGGGATGTATCTGTCCGTGTGCCATGTTAGCATGTTTCGGTTTGCCTGGTAGGATTTAGATAACTCTTGAGTTTTTTATTGCGAAGTTCGGTTTTGAAGTCTTTGATAAAACTGAACTTCAGCCCTCCTAGCTTGGGGTTGACTATGAATGTAAAGAGGTGTGAGTTCTAGAAGAACTTCAATACCTCTAACCTCCTGATATGTATACACACGCTGCTCTTTGTAACCTGTGTTTATTACTGATTGCTTCGCCGTACTATTCTTCCAGAACACTATTTTCTTTCTTCTTCTTCTTAATTGGCGCTATAACCGCTTACGCGATTTTGGCCGAGTTTAACAAAGCGCGCCAGTCGTTTCTTTCTCGTGCTAACCGGTGCCAGTTGGACACACCAAGTGAAGCCAAGTCCTTCTCCACCTGATCTTTCCAACGCAGAGGAGGCCGCCCTCTTCCTCTGTTACCACCAGCTGGTACCGCATCAAATACTTTCAAAGCCGGAGCGTTTGTATCCATTCGGACGACATGACCCAGCCAACGTAGCCGCAGGATCTTTATTCGCTGCGCTATGTCTATGTCGTCGTAAAGCTCATACAGCTCATCGTTCCATCGTCTGCGATATTCGCCGTTGCCAACGTGCAAGGGTCCAAAAATCTTACGCAGAATCTTTCTCTCGAACACTCCAAGCGTCGCTTCATCGGATGTTGTCATCGTCCACGCTTCTGCGCCATACGTTAGGACGGGCATGATGAGAGTCTTGTAGAGTGTTAGTTTTGTTCGTCGAGAGAGGACTTTACTGCTCAGTTGCCTACTTAGTCCAAAGTAGCACTTGTTGGCAAGAGATTCTACGTAGATCTTCATTTATGAGTTTATATTTCCTTCTGAATATTACAATGGTCGTTTTTGCTAGATTTATGTCCAGCCCCGCCTTAACACACCACCTTTTAGTTGGTGTTCGCACTAATTGATATTAAGGGGTTATATACCTGAGCCCGAAAATATGGACGATTGTCATAATTTTTTTTAAATATGTTTTAGAACTTTTATTCAAATGAGGTATATACATATCATACCGAAAAGCCATTTTTTAGAAGAGGCTTGAAGTGATCACGGTAGCGCATGAGCAGCTCAACTGAAATCTAAAAAATTAAATGATTATTGTAGAAAAATGTTTTTAGTGAGTCTAAACGGTTTATTTACCCAAAAAAAAAATTTTCTCGATATGAAAACCGCTTTGCAGCAAAAAAACAATTTTTGAGGGGTTGAAAAATTAATCGTACCAAATGTTCCACGACTTCTCGGCCATTTGCAAAAGGCACACGAAATCCCGTTCAAAACACAAACTTTAAGACAAATTTTTTGCTCGATATTTTTATCCAGAATGAAAACATCCAGTGAGAAAAAACTAACTAATTGACAGATCATGCTCAAATTCTGCGACACTATAAAGGTACACGTGCTTAATAGCTATCGTAATTTGAAGATTTGTAAACTCGTATCTTTTGGCTGTTTCTGTTTCGAGTTCATGTTTTTGTTTCGGTATCTGATTCGCTCGGTGTTGTTGCCATTCGGCTCGCGAAGTTTCTCAGTTCGTTACAATCATGGATGACTAGATGCGAAACTCTTTTTCTCGTGAGAGCGCTGAAAAATGTGCAGTTTTTATAACATTCGTCATTACTGACACACGGAAGAAACATCTAAAAAATTAAATGGTTATTGTAGAAAAATGTTTTTAGTGAGTCTAAACGGTTTATTTACTAAAAAAAAAATTTTCTCGATATGAAAACCGCTTTGCAGCAAAAAAACAATTTTTGAGGGGTTGAAAAATTAAAAAAAAAAATTTATTCCAGCGAACTATGCAAATATTTATAAAAAGTGAATCTTTCAGATTCACGAGGTTGTAACTGGTCAAATAGTTTTTGATAAATAATGATCACCGTGACGGTAATTTTCAAAAAGCACGACTTCGAGATAACCGCGTCTAAAGTTTTGCGTGCACTCCTCGTTCCAAGAAAGGTCGCGCACTTCCACGGTCTGTAACTTTCGTTCTAGTGCTCCGATCTTTATTATTTTTTGAATTTCTATTTTTAAGATGATGCACTTTTAGAATATGCCATAAAAAATTTTCGATTTTTTAGTCCAACATAAGGTGTATAACCCCTTAATTAATTCTATTACATAAAGTCTCTTCGAGTTCACCTTTATATACTATGACTATGTCGTCAGTGCCCATCTCACACCGTCATGTCTTATATTAATTTGACATCTCCAACGTGGATAACCCTGTAGGTGCAACTAAATAAACCGATGCTGCAGCTGCTAAGCCTTTCCTAGATGTAGACTTCAATCTTAATATCTTAATCACAGTAAGCTTTTGATGTTACGTCATTAGGCATAAATTGTTGTGGAAAATGTATATCATTTAAATTGATTAGCTCTTGAAAAGCTATGTATAGATTTTTAGTTCAAAGTTTATTAATGTTTCGTCTCCAATGCTATGCCTCTTCGATTCGCCAAGCGTTAGCAAGTAGCGAATAGATGAAACAACTGGTATAAACAAAAAATATGTTAGTAGCACTAGAAAAGAGCTGTCATTACGTTTGGTTGGAAAATGTTTGTTGCTTCAACGCGTTACTTGGGATGCTCGTGCTCTGTCAATACCGCTTGTGTCGTCGTTTTTCTCAATGTTATTATTGACTTTAAACTAAAAACGAACAGTTGCAAGATCTAATAAGAATTCGGGAAGTTAAAGCAACAAAAGTCTCACTGTGTGAACTATTATTATAATGAAATTTTGCCCAATATCAGAAAATATACTTGGCAGCATTCGAAATAGTGAGTTATACCAGTTTTAAGAGGTATAATCAAATAGCGAGCAGCGAGTTTTGTGGGATAACTTTGTTGTTGCTTTCACACGCAAGTCATGTGAGCAGATGTTGTGAAGAACTTCTCGTATATATACATATGTATGTAAGCTTTATATCAGTGCTGCCAACACCCGTAAAAATGTTTCCGTGAAGATTGATCAGGACACTGAGCTGGATAACCCAATAAAACAAGCTAATTGGATTAAGTATAAATTTGTATGCTTCTATGAGAATTTTCCTTTATATAGTTAAAGCCTGTTAAAATTTGTATTTTAAGCCGTACTATGAATATCAATAGCTGCCTTTAAATTGATTTCTTATCACACATTTTATTACCGGCTTACAAAGTTAATACTTGAGAAAGCAAAACTTTCCAAAATCAATCCAAATTGGACGTGAGCACATGAAATTGTTACGCCCCTGCTTTATTTCTACTTCATTGACCAAAAGTATATTCTTTAATTTACAATAATACTTGCTAGCAATAAAAAACGTAAATATTGCTACGAATTTGTTACTATAAAAACACAATAATTCCACTGAGTTTGATCACTGGGTTGCAAAATAAAAGTCACAAATTAATGGCAACACTACTTGATAGCTTTAATACATCACTTTATTATTTTTCGTTTACTCTTTCTCACGTTTAACTTACGACTGACTACCCTATGGACATGCATCTCTGCTTATATACATTCTGTTTAAAAAGTACCGGGAATTGTTCAATAGAACGCAAAATTTATTTTGTCCAGTCATCAAAGCACCTTTTAAATAGCTTTGAAGAGATCTGCTTCAGCTCCTTCAGCGAATTTTTCTTAATGGCCTCTATTGACTCAAAGCGGCGTCCGCGGAATGGCAATTTAAGTTTTGGGAAAAGGAAAGAGTCGCAGGGAGCTAAATCCGGTGAATACGGTGGTTTTTCGATGATATTTTTCGAAGTTTTGGTCAAAAAAGTGTTCACAATATGAGCCTTGTAAGACGCTGCGTTATCATGGTACAAGATCCATGAGTTTTCTTTCCACAAATTGGCCGTTTCCTACGCACATTCTATTTCAAACGTCGCATAACTTTCAAATAATATTCTTTAGTTATTCCTACCAACCATTTGGAGCGAATTTCTAGTGCACAACACCATGCGAATCAAAGAAAACGAGTAGCATGACTTTAAATTTTGATCGACTTTGCGTGGTTTTTTGGGTTTAGACTCATGTGAATAGCGCCATTCAGCCGCCTGTTGACTGGTTTGCATGTGAAACTCATATACCTTGGATAAACGTTGGGCCCGAATTCACTTGCTCAAGAATGTCTTCAGCCACCTTCTACCGATTAATTTTTTGAAAGAAATTCAACTCTCTTGCAACAAGTACAGCAGCCACGCATCTCATGCCGAATTAATGGTGTAAATTGTTGCGAATTGATTCGTGAGACACGCTAAGGTCACGAGCTACCTCCCTCAAATTTAAATGATGGTTTTGCAGCACCATTTCCTTTACTTTGTCGACATTTTCATCCGTTGAAGACATTGATGGGCGACCAAATCGTACCAAATGTTCCACGACTTCTCGGCCATTTGCAAAAGGCACACGAAATCCCGTTCAAAACACAAACTTTAAGACAAATTTTTTGCTCGATATTTTTATCCAGAATGAAAACATCCAGTGAGAAAAAACTAACTAATTGACAGATCATGCTCAAATTCTGCGACACTATAAAGGTACACGTGCTTAATAGCTATCGTAATTTGAAGATTTGTAAACTCGTATCTTTTGGCTGTTTCTGTTTCGAGTTCATGTTTTTGTTTCGGTATCTGATTCGCTCGGTGTTGTTGCCATTCGGCTCGCGAAGTTTCTCAGTTCGTTACAATCATGGATGACTAGATGCGAAACTCTTTTTCTCGTGAGAGCGCTGAAAAATGTGCAGTTTTTATAACATTCGTCAGTACTGACACACGGAAGAAACATGGAATGGGTATTTTTTAAACAAAAATTGGGAAGCTTTAGTTTCCACACCACCATTGAGGTTAGTATCATATTTAGTGCGCGATTGCCCAGTAGCCTTATATCACCCGTATTCACCTATATTACATATAATAAAAATAAGCACAATCTATGTGAAATATGTACAGGGTGGGCCATATAGCGTTTGCTTTTTGAACCACCTATTTTTTTGAGAATGGTAACACAAATGACATGTCAAATGTGTTCATAATTTACTTAAAGGTTTGACATTTACGAAATGGGACGCTATACGCTTGAACAAAAATGGGAAATATTGAAAACCTATTTCCAAAGTGTTAAGTCTTCTTCTTCTTTTACGTCAATAAGCAAAATTGTCGAATTTGGGGCTCAGAAAATCCACACGTTACTGTAGAAAAGCAAATGCATCCACAACGAGTCACTGTTTGGTGCGGTTTTTGGTCTGGCGGCATCATCGGGCCATTTTTTTCGAAAATGAGCGAGGAACCGCGGTTACAGTAAATGGCGAGCGTTACCGTGACATGCTCAACGAGTTGTTTCCAAAAATTGAAGAGGATGACATGGACGACATTTGGTTTCAACAGGACGGTGCAACTTGTCACACTGCCAAAGTTACACTCGAACTTTTGGCTACCGTTTTTGAAAACCGAATAATCAGCCGAAATTCCGATATCAATTGGCCGCCTCGGAGCTGTGATTTAAGCCCGTTGAACCATTTTTTGTGGGAAGCCGTTAAGGACAAATGCTATGCGAACCATTCAGAGACGATTGATGCTTTAAAACACGAAATCGAAATTGACATTCATGAAATTGGAGCCCAAACAATCGAAAAAGTGCTTAAAAATTGGGTTGATCGAATGGCCTACTGTAAAGCCAGTCGTGGCAGTCATTTGAACGGTATTATTTTTATTTATTGTATAAATGAAAATGTTAAATCTTCAAAATAAAATAAAAAGTTTGAAAAAATATTGATTATTTTTTTTTATAGCCGATTCACAAAGCAAATTTTACATGGCACACCCTATATATTTTATGGTATTTCCATTATAGAAAAAAATCTTATATTTTTTATTGTTAAATAACATATTTTATTTAATCATTACCTTCTATCCTGTTTTCGTGACGAAACCTTTCTATAATGTGCTGGACAGTTGGGGATTTTATAGCAACAATTTCTGCAATTTTTCGTTGGCTTTTGCCCTCTTTATAATAAAGAATAACGTCTTCCCTTTTTTCAAGTGAGGTCCGTTTTCCCATTTTAAAAAATTTAAATTTTTTCAAATTTTCTTTACAAAAAATTTTTGAGAATGACTTAAGACGCTAAGCTAAACATTGAAAATACATTTCACCGTTATTGCATTCTCAGAGAAAATATAAAATGCACTACATCATTTAAGCTGTGAGCATATTTTGATGAGGAAACTATTTGTTTCTATATTTTTTCACCACGTTTTGTTTTTGTTTTGCCACAATTTAGGAGAAAAGCTACTGGGTAGTGATCGGTGTTAAAACTGTTAAGTCTAGAGGACAAATCACTTCCCTAATGGCTAGACCCCTCTTATTTTGAACAGAAGAGCCCTAGAAGGGGCTTCAGGAATTTACATCTCCACAATGATAAGTGTTTCAGGAAGTGGAATCAAAATTGATCTGAATTGGTGCAGGAGGCAAATAAATCGATATCGCAGTGCAAATAATCTTAATCCTTACTTCAAAAGCGATAATGTTCAATGTATGTAGTGTAGTGTGTTTCTTGTACTATAGTGCTACAAGATCAGACTTATGTTTTGAACTTAACAACAGAAGTTAATTATAGTTATTAAAAAAGCCGTTCATACGAGTACTTCATTGCTATAATATTAAGTAATCGGAATTTATTGTGAACATCATTTGTCAGAAGAGTCTTTTGACACGTTTGACTTTTGAGTTAAAGAGAAAATTTTGTTCAAAGGTGGAGGTGGAGAAAAAGTGGTACTATTGAAACTGCTATAACTGATTGTGTTGGTGTTTCTTAAAAGTTTCTTAATTCAATTGCCGGTTACCCCTCGGCAGGCAATGACAAACCTCCGAGGGTATTTCTGTCATGAAAAAGCTCCTCATAAAAATATCTGCCGTTCTGCTTGAAACTGTAGGTCCCTCCATTTGTGGAACAACATCAAGACGCACACCACAAATAGGAGAAGGAGCTCGGCCAAACACCCAATAAAGGGTGTACGCGCCAATTATATATATATATATATGTATATATATATATTAGGCCGGGTCGATTTGTGGGGAGGCAAAAAAATCGCCCATTGCTCTGTGAAAATCATATTCTAGGGATCAAAATAAGAAACTTTGCCGAAGGAACCATACCTCTAAAACGAATTCTGATGTTCCCCAATTTGGGTCGAACTTTTTAGTTTCTTTTCTCATGTAAAAGCCAAAAATGGTGATATTTTGAAATTATTGTATGGGGAGTTCCAGGGGGTGTGCCACTGGCATGGGTGGATCGGCCGTCCAAAGTTAGTGGGGGTTGGTCATACATTTGGACTCGATTGGAGCACTCTAAATGGGTCAAAGTGGGATTTTTCGTTCGACCCAAATTGGGGGACATCAGAATTCGTTTTAGAGGTATGGTTCCTTCGGCAAAGTTTCTTATTTTGATCCCTAGAATACGATTTTCACAGAGCAATGAGCGATTTTTAAATCGACCCGCCCTAATATATATTGTATTCTTTAGGAGGTAGTAGTATGTCGCTTAAGCTTCTGAATGAATTTTCAAGATAATTACTTTCTTTGCTATATGTTTATTGGTTAAGCAGCTGCTTAGAAAAAGGTGAGTTTGGTCGTTAAAGACTTGCTGGTCTGGATACTTGTTTTTGGTTAGTATTCAATATTTGTATATTGTTCTTGTCTTTGTTGATTTAAATAAATAAATAATTAGCGCCTACACTTCAGTTAGGTGTTTGGCCGAGCTCCAATTTTGGCGTGCGTCTTGATGTCGTTACACCAATGGAGGGACCTACAGTTTTAAGCCGACTCCGAACAGCAAATTGTTTTTTATGAGGAGCTTTTTCATGGCAGAAATACTTATACACTCGGAGGTTTGCCATTGCCTGCCGAGTTGCGAAGGCTATTAGAAAAAACTTTTTCAATCATTTTGCTGTTTGATGCACGGAGATTCGAACCTACGTGCTCCCCAATAGTAGTCACGCACCAACCCATTCGGCTACGGCGGCCGTCTGTGTTGATTCCTGTTATTGAAATAGAGGTATTTTTTGTAATAGTAGAACCTGAAGTTTCTGTGAAGGAAAGAGCTGTACTTGGACTATTATTTGGTTTCTCATGCAATGATTTGTCGTTATTCTTGTTTTCGTTTGTTATTGTTTTTCAGTAGAAGTACTTTGTATAGTAGGAGTAGGTGGAAGCTCTGATAACGAAAGAGCAATGGCGTTAAACGTTTAGGTGTTAACTGCGGAAAAGCAATTTGAGTGCGGGAAATGTTTCTAGCCTCCATCGTGGAACACTTGTTTCTTGTTTTGATGGCTCCGATATCCTTGGTTTGTTTAAATTTTTTGCACTCACTGCACGATGAGGGCTGTTGCTCTGAGCAGTTGGCAGACATAATGCCAGTGCATTCATCTGGTTGATATGGAGGAAGTGAGCACTTAAAACAATTTTTCCCCCATTTAGAGGTGTAGTCAAGTATGATAGTTGGAACAATTTGTATCGCTTGGGATTAGGTACATATTCTCTCGCCTAAGCAGGATGCCAATATTTTATTAGGTAGTTTGTACGTGTAAAGAATAAGAGAATAACCCCTCTCCGACGTGCGGTTAATCATTTTGCTAAATTTATAAACAGAAATAACGTCCTGGCTACTTAATTCACAGACTATTTCTTCGTCTCCAATCATGATAAGATAATGGTTGATGAGTATATGTTTCTTTGCTAGAAATTACGAAGCGAAAACTTAACAGGGGATACTCTATGTAACAGCGTTGTTGCTAGACATTTTTGTGCAATTTTTTTGTATTTTAACAGTAGCAAAAGATTGTCGTCTCTGTGTTCAGAGATCGATATAATCTCTTTACTAATGAGGTGAATAGCTCTATGAGTAGCGGAACATTAAAAATCTAATACTTCTTTTTGTTTTCATTACTGCAGGTGCCACCGCACCTAGTAATTCAGGGTAAAAGTTTAGAGGTGAACCTTTTGCGAGTTTTTTTTTAGTGGGGTATCTCTTGCAAGTAATGCAAAGCGAATTTCCCTATGATCGGTTGCCCCAAGGGCATGTTTACATAAAAATGGAGTGCTTAAAATTTACAATTTTCAAGATAGAAATTTTTGATGGAAAAACAAAGTAAAAAAAGGTTAAGTCAATGACAATGTGCATGTCAAATAAGCCGAATAATTTATTATTTATTAGTACTTTTTATTTGCGTTAAATACAAAATGTTATAAAAAAGGTCTTAATTGATTTAAGAAAAAGTTCAGTGCATTTGGTATAATAGAATACTTTTTTTTTTAACTTTTTGAAATCAAAAGTTAGCAGCACTGCCTTTAAAACAGTTTAAAACGTTCGACGTTTTTTTCAAAATAAGGGAATCAACAATTAATCGCATAATAATAAATGATTAGGTTGATAGTGGTAGTGATTTGAAGGTGTATTTTCAAAATATGTACAACTGGCCTTCGCATTAAATCTGAGTTCGTGCGAACCTTTAGCTTTCAACTTGATGACGATTTTTTTGTTTTAGTTGAGAATTGGCTTACTTCTGATTCCCATGAGTACTCGTATGAATTTTTCGGTTCTAACTTTAAAATATCTACCGGAAATATGTATATACAGTCCAAACTAGATGTGCAAGAGGAGGAGCTCTACGGTTTAAGGGGTCCCGGGAGCTCGAAAACTTAGGGTATTTTCTGGAATTTTTTTTTACCATAAAAAAATGAAAAACGATATTTTAATTTTTTAGGCTTTTTATTTAACTTCTTTTACATACAAAAATGAAAAAAAAAATGTACCCTCTCGAAAAATTGGACCTGGATGGTGTTGTCCATTTTGGCTCTTCTATTTATCTGAAACACAAAAACCAAAAAAATAGTCGTTTCGAGATAAATCAGTTGAAAATTTGAGTTACAGGAGCATGCGGACCGCTCTCTACCTAGTTAATGAGCTGTAGAAGCTACAAATAATACTAGGAATTTCCGTATGAAAATATCACAGTATATTTTTAAGATACTATACTTTCGAAATATCAAAAAAACAAAAAACAATTTTTTTTAAATTTCTAGATGCTCGATGTCCAGATACATTTTGCTACAAAAATTACATTATTGGCGTTGAATCTAGCTTTAAAATGAGTCCCAAACCTTTTTGGTATGTTATTAAGCGAAACAAATTAATTAAAAAATGTTTTCTGGTGAAGGCATCTGGTTTTGAGCTAAAATGAAATTCTACTTTTAGCTTCGGCTCTCTTATTTTGCCATCTGATGGTGTACTTAATGGGATTTATAAACTGAAATAGACAGCAAAATTTAATATTTATGGGTTCTCAGCGGTTTTATTAAAGAATTATACTCAATTAATTCTTCTATTGCGACGTCTTTCTGATATTATAGTATACCGCGAGCATCTCATGTATTCATTGATGGTTGGAAAATTACGTATCTATATTAATCCGATTTCTAAGAGTGGGAATAAAAATAAGCCTATATCAAGTTAGCCGCAGTATCGAAACTTTTCGAAAGCAAAGCTAAGGATAAAATGTCCTTAACAATAAAAAGTTTAATTGCGCCGCAAGTAAATAATCTTGCTTTTTAAATGTATTTAATGCGTTTTTTTAAAGGCAATGTCTTCAATAAAATTGAGTTTTCAAAACTACTTACAGCATGTTGCTATAAGAGTTCACTTGATACCGCTCCGCGTCAACCACGTTTTATTTACGTTCACTACATTGAATTTTGCGCTAATTGCGCCTTTTGTATACTTAATGTTAATTTCTTTGTTATTGTTTTTCCATTGCATTTATTCATACAATTATGAATACGTTTTGGATTTTATTGCAGTGCATCTCATTTCATTTCATTATGTAATATATGGTTTGTTTTGCTTTTGAAAGTGGTCCATCGGCGCTTCGCAACGGTTATTGCCAGACCGCTAGAGTTATTTATTTATTCAATACTTGGTTTCTTTGCTTGCTAAGCGTGTCGAAGGGTTGGCTAGACAACTGAGAAGATAAGGATTTCCCTTTCTTCAAATGGTCGAGAGTAGCAATACAAATCGGCCGCACTTGTAAATTTTTTAATTAAGAGGCCTTTCAAAAGAAATAAACGATTTTTTAATATACATAAATAAAACCGGTTTTGATTGAGATACCCACAATTTTTTTGTTTTGTAATAACAGTTTGTGGCATTGGTGTATATGGGAGATCTAAGTTTGGGCTTTGTAGTATTTTTATGCCCGAATTAACTTTATTTCTTAGGTTAACTTTGAGGTCACCAATTGTTTGAGCTTTATCCGCATAGACCTTACCAAAGGCGTTCACTTGCACAATCTCGGTGACTCATGTGTTATTCGTTGGGCCAATGTGAATACATTACACTGGATCGATGTACAACATTTAGCTAAGGCCAGACAAATTTGTTTCCCAACGAGAAAGCATCCGTCTTTGGAGGTTTTGCAATGCCACATTCGGTTTTGGAAAAAATGTCCAAAGTAATCCAGTATAATGGGCATGGTTTTAAATTTTATGAAAATTGTTTTTTTTTGTTTGTGCATAATAACAAGTAAACTGAAAATTTAATTGAAATTAAAGAAATTTAAAAATTTTTAGAATTACACTGAGTGACAAAAAAAAATTATGGCTATAGAAAAACTAAACAAAATGGTATAGGAGAAATTTCCAATACACCCCCAAAATCTCATTTTATGGCCATAAAACCGTTTTTCAGTAGGTTGATGTGAATAATCACTCCTAACTTCGCCAATTCCATCCGATTTCGAATTTGTTTTTTTAGTTCGAAAGAACAAAAACAAGCCTTTTTGACAGTGTGTTGACAATTTTTCTGAAATGACAGCTGACGAGACTGTAGGCGGAAGTATTTGGAATGTTTTCTATTTTTTCTCTATTTTTTCAACTTTGACATAATTGTTACGATATTATCCGATATTGAGGATTTTTTTAGTACTCTACTGTTATAGTAAATTTAATTTTGCGTCGAATGAGCTATATTTGACTGTAATTGAATTAAAATTAATAGAGTTGTGTGAGTTTTAAGATTTTATTTTTTTTTTTACTAATTTGGTATGTAGGTATAACTTACGCTAAATGGGAATAAGGACGTGTTTTGATGCGTTATTACAGATACGTAATATTTATTGGAGTATATATGTACTGTACTGCATACAACAGAACTGGTTAAAACTTACGAAAATATCTGACATTTTATCACACTTTTTTTTTTCAATAGAAATATGAAAAAGCTTCCAAGTGTACCAAAGTTCACACTGTACATTGATTAACAAAATAAGTTTGTTATTATAATTTAACCTTATTAAAACGTCAAAGTTTTATTGTTTGTTTCATTGAAATTCAAGAGATATAAATCAAAACGTTGCCAGAAAAGTCGAATTTCTCAATATTCTCCGATGATGTGGCATCATCAGCCTTATCATAAACCAGATGATTGTTATTTTTATAAAACGGACGTAAACGGTCATCATTATAAAGCTCGAACGCACATAAAGTATGCTGATGTTGCAACTGTTAAGAACCCCGTAGTCTTGGACGATATGATTGACTCAACTGCAGGAACTGAAGGAAGTTCAACTCATTGCTGATGATGATCAAACTGATAACAATAAACCTGATGATGAAGAGTACTTTCCGTCTGGTTCTAAGCCCTCAGAACGACACATTATATCAAATTCAGATTTTCAGGATCTTTCTCGTGATTTACTTCTATCGGGAAGACAATCTGAAACGCTCGTTTCTCGATTTAAACAATGGAATTTAGTTGATGACGACTTCAGATGAATGATGATGATCGAATTTCTTACAGAGAAGTATTCAAAACTGATGAAGAGAATGACAAATGTACCGTACCATACTAAACTCCAAAGGGCCGTTTCCAATGCATTTTTAAGTTTGGAACCAGTTCCGTTGTGTACTGCACCGTACCACACCGTACCATACCGTACAGTGCTGCACTGCACAATACTCCAATAAATATTATGTGTTTATAATGACACTTGTTATCATTTTCATGCTTCGATGCCTACATACCAAATTAGTAAAAAAAAAAATTCTTAAAAATCACACAACTCTATTAATTTTAATTCAATTACAGTCAAATATAGCTCATTCGACGCAAAATTAAATTTACTATAACAGTGGTGTACTAAAAAAAATCCTCAATATCGGATAATATCGTAAAACTTATGTCAAAGTTGAAAAAATAGAGATAAAATAAAAAAAATCCAAATTCTTCCGTCTACAGTCTTGTCAGTTGTCATTTCAGAAAAATTGTCAACACACTGTCAAAAAGGCTTGTTTTTGTTCTTTTGAACTAAAAAAACAAATTCGAAATCGGATGGAAATTGGCGAAGTTTGAAGTGATTCTTCACATCAACCTATTGAAAAACGGTTTTATGGCCATAAAATGAGATTTTGGGGGTGTATTGGAAATTTCTCCTATACCATTTTTGTTAGTTTTACTATACCTACAAGTTGTACTAGGTCTCCATAAAAGTATAAAATCACTGTCGCACAGTGTTATTCAATGTTGAAAGTTTTGGTAAAAAGATGGTGAACATTATTGTATCGGTGTATTGTTGTGTGTTGTTCAAATTCAAATATCTGCGGCTCTTTTTAATTTTTTAAAAATTTTTTTTTTTTTGAAAAAGTTTTATATTTTTGTTCAGATTTTTTTCTTATATTTTCAATGATAGAAAGTTTCATAGTGGAATTCCAATAATTTTTTAAGTTAATATGTACATAGCGACGCTACGATCGATATTTTAATATAACTCTATACGAGTTAATTTTATGTGGATCAGTATCATCCCGACTCCGATACTTTCGCTAGTTCATATATACACACTTATAAATATCCATTCGCCCATTCATCAATTTGTTGAAAAATTGGTATCGTCGCTAAAGATACAATAAAATTTATAAATAAATAAATAAATCAAAGAATAAACAAATTATTGCGAAATTTTTTGATCAACCACAGTATCCAATCGGCCTATGGCCATTAAGTTTATGTTCCTAGTTCAGCTGTACCTTATGTTGGTGTAGATCAAAATCCCTTGGCGAAATGTGTCAAATCGAAGTCACGGATAAACCGGGTTTTTAGAAGAAATGGGTTTCCAGGGCACTCTTAAGAATATCCGCGTTGTTTTCAAAGAGCTTACATTTCGGTAATATGAGGGTATAATATTTTTCGAGCATAAACACCAAAATAAAATTACGTAGTGCGTTAAGCCTAACAAAATCTACGTTATTTTAGTGAATGTGCGTGGGATCCATAAAAAGCTCATTAATGGCTTTAACTGTAATAATACAGTCATTTCTGATACAACGCGGTACTTTTGTAACGCAATTTCATATTACACGGTTTTATGTTCCTGTTGTTGCAGCAGCATGAACTTTACCCATACATGTACGGGGAATGCTGCTGGAGTGGCAGTCTTTGGCCGAATATAAAATTCCGACTGTCATGGAATCGACATTTCATGTCCCTCGTATAACGCGGTATTTTCCCTCCTTAGCGGTGGCATCAAGATCAAGCTGAAATGCAAAAACAAAAAAAAAGCAAGGGCGGTGTTCGGGCAAATGCATATGATATGGGCGAGTTCGCAAATCTCTAGGTGTTCTAAACTTCGAATATATAGCCAGAACATTCTGGTCGAACACCATCAGCACGCGCTGTGGTGATCAACGAATGAGGAAACCATCTTATGGCAAATCAAACGTAGAAAGTTGGGGTGGACAGGTCACACGCTTAGAAAACCACTTATAGCACTGGACTGGAACCCCCAAGGGAGCAGATATCGCGGTCAGTCGGTCAGAATACTTAGAGAAGGTCGTTGGTGCCGACATCACATGGGACGGCGCAAAAACAACAGCCCAGAACCGTGTACGATGGAACAGTCTTGTCGAGGCCATATGCTCCAGAACGGAGCAAACAAGGGTAAAAACATATACATATATGCTGATTATATTCAGTTAGAAAAATTTATTTCCATGTTTAGGAACAGTTCAAGTTTTATTTATTTTATTTTATTCATTATTATTAAAGTCAAACATACAACCATAGGGTATTTTTACAATGATTGACCTTAAGAATAGTTTACATAAAAGGATTAACAGTAAAATCAAAATTAAAATTAAAATTAAAATTACAGATAGTAGTAAAGAAGTATAAGTTGTAGAGAGTATTAAAAAAGGAAAGTAAGGTTAAAATAGTAGTAGTAGGAGTAGGGATTAATTGGAAGAGATTTAAATAATGTGGAACCATTTGAGTACATTCAGCAATTTTCGGCAAGGTAGCGAAGCAATTTGTTTTTGAAACACGAGCTTTCTTTTATACGTTTAATTTTGTAAGGTAAGGTATTCCAAAGACGGACAGAGAACACAAAGTATTGACGTTCAGTCACCAAACAACTGTATTTCATCGGGACTAAGTTTAACGAACGGCAGGACTTTGAAAACATAAGTCGATCTTTGATGTATCTGGGCTCCTGAGTGTTTATGATCTTCTGGAGTAAAAATAAACATTTAAACCTAAGCAAGGCGTAAAAGGATACGGGAGCAATTTTTTTCGCAGAAACAGAAATATGGTCATAACATTTTTTACAGTACACGTATCTTGCAATGTTGTTATACAAAACATTAAGGTTATTACGACACACACTATCACAAGGAGTATACTCGTATAACTCACAACCATACAGTAACGTTGGTAACAAATACGTTTTGGCTAGTAGTAGTCAAATGTTTACTGGTGTAATATATTGAGTTGTCCATAAATTTCAGAGCATACCATAAACTTTGCCTATGACAGTAAAGATGTGGTTGCTCCATGTCAAAGTTCTATTAAATGTAACCCCTAAATTTTTAACATTATCCACATATTTAATCACAGCGTCATTTAGTTTGACTTCTGATAGCCATCGAGCTTGATATATTTTTTGTATAAAACGATACATTGGGACTTACAACTAACATATAATTGAACGTCATCAGCATATACATGGGCATCACTATATTTAATCACACCGAACAAATCGTTAATGTACAAGACAAATAAAAGAGGGCCAAGGATAGAGCCTTGAGGTACACCTCTGGTTACAGGTAGAAAGTTTGATATGGTATTATTACCACATACTGCTTGTAATCGGTGTCACTAAGATACGTTTCTACTTGAGTCAAAGCCGACGTTGAAAAGATAAATAAGTTTTTAAGCTTCAAGATTAAGAGTTTATGGTCTACGAAGTCAAATGCCTTGGAATGGTCAATTAGAGTTAGAAAAGTCACATACTTTTGGTCAATGTTGAGCCTTATATCGTCAGACACTTTTAGGTGTACTGTAATGCAGCTCCTATTACATCTAAACCCCGACTGCAATGTGTTCACCAAGGCGTTGTAATTCAGAAACGTGTTTATTTGGCGATGCATAGTACGCTCAAGAACTTTAGATAAGAACGGTAATATTGCAATTGGACGGTAGTCTCCATTCGCTTTTTTAATTGGTATTATTTTCCGCTCGCTTCTCTTTCGTGCAACTAATTTAATGAATTTTTGCACAATACACAAACGTCTGCTGAACAACGCTCAATTTAATTTTTTGTAGAGGGTAGAAAATTTCATATATTCGACTGGTCAGAGTAAACGAGTTTGAGAAAAGAATACGCAATCGTATGAATATACTGATAAACAGGGTCGTAGAGAGCATATCCGGGCCCCGGGGGAAAATTGCAAATGCGGGCCTTTTCAAATGATGTCTAATTCATATAAATACGAATAATCTCGAGTCCGGGCCCCTCTGAAAACTCCGGGCCCGGGGGAAAAAGTACCCGATCCCCCCCCTCTCGACGGGCCTGCTGATAAAAGAAAACGAACATTTTACAACAAAGCTACCAAAATTTATTCTAAATACCTACCAACCGTGAGGGGAAATTCTTCCCTCAGTATGGTAAGAATAGTCCTCTTCTATTCGCCATTTCCCCGCTCGCTTTTCTATGCTCGATTAACTTGACGAGAAATTTGCATGCGAAAGCAACAACAAAGTTGTCGAGTGCGATTCGCCGCTAGCGAGACTTAATAGGTATTAGACTTGTTATTTATAAATTTTGATATTTACTTTTCGAAAAGTTGGAATTAAAGCAAAAATATTTTATGTGAGCCTTAGAAACCTTCTCTGCTGAGTACTAACTGCCAATCACAAATTGGAGTAGATAAAGGTTACCAACAGTATAATTACAGGAACATCCAACAAACGAGCTCACCTAACCGGCTAACAATCAATTAAATTAGATTAAGAATCATAAACTTACCGTTGGGCTTAAATTTAATTAAGCGATCTGGTAAATAAAACCATGTATTTATCGGTTGTCTTAATTGGGAAAAATATTTTATTTTAAGCAAGTAATACTGTTTTTATATTATCTGAGTGTTTCGTTAACTTACTTTTGACTAAAAGCTTGACCCATATATTGTTTTTAAAAAGATCAGTTCAAAGACATCATTTTGAGTTTGCAGTAGAGACTCCTTACATCGCATTTAGCAGCGGTTTCGAGAATTGAAGAAGTTATTGACCTTAGCATATTTCGAGCGAGAGGGGATTAGTTAAAAGAGGCGGGAATAGTAATAACAATACCCTAATAACTTTTCATGACATCAAGTCAAAACGACTGACTCATGTTTTATTGCTTAAGAAAATGGTATATACATTTTCTCTTATAAACTGCACCCTTCTTCACAGGTGGTTTCCTTTATCTGTCCACTACTGTGAAATAAATTTTATTTTGAATTTTTGGCTTTTTGTTTTTGTTGTTCAAGTCGCCATTGGCACACAGCAAGCACGAAGTTTACCATGAAAACGATGAATATTGCCAACATTTTATGTGTTCAAAAATAGCTTTTTAGTCTAGCACCAAGTCTAGCTGGCAATAAATAAGCAAGTTTAACAGAAAATGAAAAATAATATAGGGGACAAAACAAAATATAAAAATATGAAGTGAGTAAGAGAAAGTCGCCTTCTTGTTATGTTTTATTTCGTTTGTGAATAAATGCGAATGTAACCTTCAAAAGAAAGAAAAGTGAGTGACAGACACTCAACGTTGCTGACGTATCTCTGCTTAGGAAAATGAGAGATTGTGAGTGAGTAGTCATGGTCATGATAAAAATACAATAAGCCAAAGAGGCTGAGAGATACTTTTAGCTTTTTTATGTATTTGCATATTTAGTCTCACACTCTCATTTCCATTGTCTGTTTTGGTTTTGTAATATCATTCGATTAAATCGGATATCAAAAATGTTTTTATAAAAATGTAATTATTCTACGCCCCAAAAGCTTGTAAAATTGTAAATGTACAAATAGTTGAAAGGTGAGCGCAAGTACTACCGAAATCTTTTACCTCATCTCTACCCCTGAGAATGAATCCTCCAGCTTTTACCGCTACAAGAAACCTAATAAGCTCCGAATAATGCTAGTGGATTACTTTAATTATTTTATTTATTTATTTCAATTACTTTACTTTTTACATACAATTTTTATATTCTCTAGTGAAAGACCTTATAATGCTGGCTAACTTAAAAAAAAATCAATCATGGGTAAGAACGATTTCTCCTGATACTGAAATCAATGAATGTTTAGACGTAAATTCATTTTAAATTGTTTTAGCTCCCCAATTACATTTAAAATTGAGCGAAAACTGACAATTCGTTTTCGAGTGATGTGCCTAAGTTCGCAAAGAGTATAAATATATGTATGTTCTTTATAACATATTTTTTTGTGTCAATATATGTTTGTTAATATTTTTAAAAACACTTTTCTTACCAATATGTTCCAGGGCGATGCCCATAAATTTGACGTTTCTTCTCATTTAACAATCAATGTTGCTAGCAACATTTCACAGCCATACAATTTGTATGGATTTTGACAGCCATTTAACGTAAAACGCGAACTTTGTACCATGCTTAAGCCTTACCGTCGCGTTTGCAGATCAGTTGATAAGATTATGCCGAAATAATTCGGCCTCGCCACGCCACAAACAACTACCGTAGAAACGGCTCGACTTGTTGGGACCTTCACCATTAATGGGAGTTGTGGTTTTGATAAACCTACAAGCATACTTGTCCGCATCCGATTCACCCGAGTCCAGAAGAAATTTTCATATCAGTGTTCTCACCCAGCGCTCGTTGAGCGACCACATATCCATGGGCAGATTTTATGTAGGCAAATTCCTTGAATAAAAATAAAAATATTAAATATTCAAACAAAGTTATACTTAATATACAATAATATAAATTTTAGTAAAGGTATTTATGGTAGAACGAGAGAGAACGTAAGTCTCAGTGAAAGACCAAAATAAGAAAAAGTTTTTTCTAATAGCCGTCGCCCCTTGGCAGGCAATGGCAAACCTCCGAGCTTATAAGTATTTCTGCCATGAACAAGCCGTTCGGAGTCGGCTTGAAATGTTCCTCCATTTGTGGAACAACATCAAGGCGCACACCACAAATAAAGGGTGGTTCAGTTTCAAGGGCCGGTGCTGATTTTGAATAAAATACAATTTTTTTAAGAAATTATTGTTATTTCTCTTTATTATGATAATATTGGTATAGCTCAATTACGTATGGAATAAAATATCGGCCAAATGGCCGCCGCAGCCTCGGCGGCACACCTCCATCCGATGGTCCAAATTTTCGTTAACGCTGAAGCATAATTGAGGTTCTATGCTAATAATGTGCCGAATTATCTCATCCTTTAACTCTTGGATTTTTGCTGGCTTATCTACGCACACCTTTTCTTTTAAATAACCCCAAAGAAAGAAGTCCAACGGTGTCGTTGATGTTTAGGTGTGGTTCACATTCAACATCGGCCCTCGAAATTTAGCCACCCTTTAGAAGGAGGAGCTCGGCCAAACACCCAAAAACAGGGCGTACGCGCCAATTGTATATATACATAGGTATATTATATATATATACCTATATTACTTAAGAGACGCTCAAGGGCATATGGGTCTTATCTCTGTTATTTAATAAATTTACTAAAATAATTAGACTTGTGAAGTCTTATGAATGGGCAATAACGAGGTAAGGTATATGTAAGGTAAGGCAATATTGAGACTATATATTAATATATCACTATATATTATAAATATAATATATTATATATAGAAGGTATCCATTTACATACATAAGTATCAACGTTGTAAATGTTTTTAGTGACTTTAAAATTAAATACATGCATATATATGTACTTAAGCTGATTAGTCAAATGAATGACATTAAAATATTCTTTGTCAAACAAAAACACTAATCGGGTATTTATCTCTTTTATTGGTGCAGATGTATGGTCGCTATACCAAAGATTTAGGAGAATTTGCTAAAGATGAAGCCAGAAAACTCAAACTACTCGAGAAACGTAGAAAACATGAAGACAGACAACGGAACAAGGTAAACAAACAATAAAACATACAAATGCAAATTCAGTTAACATTTTATAATATGCACACATATGAATAAATGATTTTATTTTAATTATGCGTGCTGGACTATCTTGCATGCGATAATATTAATTCGAAAAAACCAAAAACACTTTTTTATGTCTGTACTTGTGACGGACTGCAACTATTCAAATGAGAATAAGAAATATGATTGTTTAAGGTAATGTAAATATTTGTATTAAAAATAAAATGTTAATATATAAGTTCAGCACATATGAATGTACATTTTTGTTAATTCACTTTGCCGTAACTAGTAGTTATTTTAATAATTTGCTTACACGAAAAATTACGCTGACTTGTGAGTGACTTAAGAGCATTTTTTATTTGGAAGAGAAAAACTGCCGCTGTAAATAGAGAAATAGCTTGGAAATAACTGGTTTTTTAATTTTCTTAGTATCTTTTTCACATTTGCCTAAGATTTTTTCGTAAACTGTCAAATATGATAGATAAACATTTGTGTGAACCAGAAAGAAGAATGCTACGACATAAAAAGTCTTCTGTGCCTCAGTGATGTTTGCCAAAGCTTGATTGCCCATGTCTGTCCATCCAATACACGTAAAAATATCCTTTGTAATGGAGTTCCTATCGCTGAAAGTTTCAACTTTACAAAAGCTGAAATACTTCAATATCGCGCTAGTTTTTTTATCCACGAAACGCAAAGCGCTACCTTTCGGCCAACTGGATCGACTCCAGTTCGAGTTTGGACTACTCTGCAGGGTCCGGCACTCGAAGTGTAACCAATTAAAAACGCCATACATTTAGTTTGGAAAATTACTTTTATTCAATTCAATGTATGAACTGTGTACAAATAATACAAAATTAAAAATCAACTTACTTTTGCTCGACATGACCACCTTTTGCCTTGACTATGGCCTTGAGATGGTCCAGAAACGAATCGCAAGCTATCCGAATGTGACTTGCAGGTATTTTGGCCCACTCGCGGACAATGGCTTTTTTCAACGTCTCGAGACTGGTAAATCTTTTAGTTCGGACCTTGGTCTCCAAAATGGCCCAAAGGGAATAATTCATCGGACTCGCGTCTGGTGAATTTGAAAGCCATTGTGTGGACGTTATAAATTTCGGAACGTTGTTTTGTAGCCATTCTTAGTTCACTCGAGCTTCGTGTGAATGGTATGCCATCAAAATGCTTGTCTCCCCACGGCTTCAAAGCAACCTTCAGAATACTTTCCCGATAATACTTCGTATTTATCTTGACGCCAGGCTCGACGAAAACGATTGGAGAGCGCCCATCTGCGGTTACAGTTGCCCAAACCATTACCTCTGCCGGGTTCTGCCTCCTGGTGGCCAATCGATGATTCAAATTCTCGTATGAACGGTCGGTCAAATAAACTCTATCGTTTTGCGAGTTTACGAATTGCTCAATTTGAAAAATGTTCTCGTCAGAAAACACAATGTTCGGAAATTGACCGCTTTCGTCCAAGCGAAGCAACTACTTCGCTATCTCAAGTCTGACTTGTTGCTGCTTTGGTGTGAGATCATCCGCCTTTTGAATCTTATAAGGCTTGACTTTGAGATCAGTTTTCAGTATGCGGTGGATGCTACGGTGAGATACTTTCAGTTCTTTCGCCATTTGATTGGCACTTCGTCGGGGATTTCGCTCTAGTCGCTTCTTCACTTTTTGAACCATTTCACGTGTCGTTGCTGTCTTTTGACGACCACCTTCATGACGTTTCGCGATGCTACCAGTATCATTGTAACGAGTAATGGTGTGATAACAAAAAGTTTAATTACTTTAAGGTGCTCGAGCTCACGAACAATCGCTGGTTGTGATTTTAGCTGTTATTATTTATTTATTTATTCAATTAATAGTGTAAAAAATACAGTATTTCTTACAGCCTATGAAAACAGAATAATGCAAATCAAATAATGCTTAATCAAAGTAAAATTAAACTTATAATAAATTAGTTTCATAGCAATGAGTGAAAGAAAAAGATAACATTTCTTATAACTTATTATTAGATAAAACTAAGAATTTAGTTCAACAATTTATTTAGTACCAATTTGAAGTAGTTCTTTGTTGAAGAAAAATCTAGGCCAGTAAGTGTGTTCTGTGAAATTGCGTCACATCCCACAATTAGACCTAACCCCATGGATTCAGCATATCTTACAACTTCCATAAACTCCCACGTAGGGGGAGGGAGAATGGAGTCGCAAGGAAAATAGGCCGTGACGACAATTGTCTCTAGTTCTTTCCCCTCTAATTGATACTTTATTTTTACTGGAACTAAGTCTTGACAGCAGAATTGTTTTAACAAAGTGCAATCAACCGCTTTCGGCATAATAATACACGTACGCGGACGGATCTCTTCCTCTTTATAAAGGATAGACCCCCACTTTATATTTCTCAAGGCCTGTATTCGTCCTTTAGACACACACGTTTCTTGAATTAATATTATGTGAGGATTTGTGAGCAGTTTACCTTGACTGTGGCATAAAAGAGCCGTAGCCGATATGCTATGCTGCAAGTTGATTTGCGTAAAGGAAATATTTGATATCATTTTCCTGTATCTATATCCGTCCCAGATTCAAATATAGGCGCATTCCATACCTCGACCGTATGACCTTCAACGATTCTGGATCCACACCAAGAACCAAGTGGGAACAGTTTCCATATTTAGGATCTGACCCCGCTTTGGTACAGTGGTATGATCTCCAGTGCTTCGTATCAAGTCTCCCGTTCAGGGCATTGAGCCTAGAGATGATCGCATGTGGTTTTCTTGGAGTCCCAGGGATCAGCATGCTCACCCTCACAAGTTTTTGAATTTTGTTCATTTGCCGAATGACAAACTTACATCCTTCAAACGCTGGCATCGTAGCCACAGTTTTGGTCAGCCAATCGAGCGATTGAGTGTTTGAGCATTGTACCTTCTCATTCGCTCGATTCTAGGTACATCTGTCGATTTCCCTATCGTCTCCCAGACTTGACTGTGGACAAAATCCAATTGTTTTTGGGACAATTGGATATGCCCATCGCCACAGATCTCCATCATCATGCCGCTGGCTGCTGCCGCAGCATAGTTACCTCCAATGGACAATAGTGGATCACTAGGCGGACTCGGTTTCACGCTCGCTACTGCGCTCTTAGTTGGTACTACTACCAGGTACTTGATTGCTGCAAGGCGCTCCTCCTGCAGTCACTACAACCTGTTGTCTAAGGTTGCTTGCTTCGGATTCCACTTTATTACCCTACCTGCTTTTCTTATTCTCGTGCCAACTGGTGCGCTCACCGTCGTTCCATCTGTCAAGGTGGCCAGATCAGATGGGTCATCATCAGATCTATTCCTCTTGCCAGATTCGGCTACAGGAGTGGACGATGACATGAGCCGCAACTCCGGATCGAGTGCCAGTTCGCATAGCAACGTTAGCCGTAGTCATACCTACTGTTTCTCTTGCCTTCTTCGCGTTCCTTTGCCTTTGCCGCTTCTTCTGCCTATTAGACAGATTTTCTCCTGTAACTGGCATCTGTTCCGTGGCCATTGGTGCGCTGGTACTTCCTGAGCGTGAACTCGGTTTAACCATAGCCCCAACAGTCGCCGAGACTGGTGCCAGCACAGGAACCAATTTGGTTTTCTCAGTCGTGGTGACATGACAGGCAGGGGTTGCCTACGTCATAACCACGTCAGTGTCTTCCAAATAGCCTCCCGAATTAGACGCTTTCTTTATAGCCGTTAGTGCAGTGGTACTTTTCGGGTTTGCATCCCATTTAACCACATTACTTCCGTTCGCAGAGGAAAGCGTCAGAGCACTGAGACGTAAATGAGTTAGCGCAGCCTCCCCAGGATCAGCTAAAGGGTTTGCAGGGGTCACCTGCATCTCCATTGCTTTCGCTGGTTCCAATGAGCCATGCTCATTTTCGCCCAGTAACTATAGAGGCTATAGAGCTACGTATAGAGCCTGACGAGGATGCACCGTCCAATAGGTGTCCATCCTCAACCAGTAGCTTGCTTCCACCAGGGCCCTGATTTTCAGCCCTGGTCGTCTTGGTGGTGAATGAGTTTTGGGCCTGCACATCCGATGCCCAAGCCGCTGGAGAACCAGCGGGAGGATTGCCACAATTGTGGGTACCTTGTGCAGAGTAATCCTGGTTTGTACTCATTTCCATTTGTGTGGTGGCCCTATTAATACTCTTCAAGGGAGCCACTGTTGAAGAGGAGCCCGTTATCGACAGATCAAGTCCAGATCCGTAGTGTTCTGTTTTAGCTCAGTAATCACTCTATTTGTCATCCGACAGTAAGGCATCTTACTGGAGTCATCAGACTTCATCACGCACTAACGGTTGGAATGACCTTCTGTATTGCGCATATCTACTCCCTGTGCCGTTCTCATAGTAGTCATAGTCAGTCCTAAGAAAGACTCATACAGTGAGAACAAACACTTAACCCCAAGCAGTTCACAATCTACAGCAAAATCACTACGGCAAATAGCGGTGCCTATGTGATCATGACGGGGTCAGCAAAACATGTAGTCGTCGCACAAATTGTTTCGCGCTCGATTGAATAGTGAAAGAAAACAAAACAGAATATGTTATGCAGATGTGAAGTTGTTCAAGGCGTGAAAGATAAAATCAAGGTCCAAGTGTCTTTATTTTACAGATTTCTTATAAAGTGAGGTAAAATGTAATATAGGGTTGCTATTTAAAAAACTGAATTTTTGCAGTGGCGCTCTGAACAACATATAATTTTTTACGACGATGTCCTAGGAAATACCAATTGCTCGCGTAATTGTAACCCTTTTCCCATAGTTCGAAGCTAGTACTAGTACTGTGTGCTTACGTTTTTTCGATAGTACCGAGCTAGTGTTAAAATTAATTAATCATATCCGAGAGAAATAAATATGTGCTCTAGGTCATGCTGCTACTGTCATTCCATTCTGAAGGTCCCATGTTCGACATTTTTGGATAAAAGCTTTGCAGTCTTTATATTTTTATTTGTAACTCAATTTATTATTTATAACTTACCTTCTTTGTATTAAAAAAAAAAACAGCCCTCTCTTCCAATCTGACTCGAACTTATACGTTACTGTATTAGAAATCGTTACCAGCGTTGGTACTGTGCACTAAAAAATCTAACGAACGAAAGCAGTTGATCATAAATTGTATTTATAAACCTAATATTAGATTACCCGCGAGAAAGGCGGAAAACAGAATTGCGAACGTGCAATACTATATAAAATGCAACTGTGTGTTGTGAGAACTTTGTATTCTATTCACTAACTTTCCATATCTGAGGACGAAAATACTTTATATTTACTAAAACATAATGGATCTTGCGCAAAGTTATTGGAAAAATTAAGTTTTTCATTGTGGATATTGTTGTTCTTGCTGGTTAATACCTAAAAAATATTCCTTAGAATGATTCTGAATTAACATTCCTGTTCCCTTGCAGGGAAATCCGAACATGCAGTAGCGTAGACTCTCGACTGATCTGAGAGCGAATAATTTTTCCCCAATTTATTTGCGCGTTCCTCACTATTTTTATTATCAGCAAACTATAATCAGGTAACCTTCATTTTTAATGCTAATTGCGTTTTTATTAAATTAATATTATTTTTTATTATTGTAATTGCTGGTTACTTAATTTAGCTACACAACGTCAAGTCCACGATTCATTTCCTTACTTATACTTCTACATATTATATATAAATACATATATATAAGTATATCATATAAATAGTTTTAATGCATTTTATATTGCCTACACTTAGGCGCTATTTATAAAATACTGCCAGTAGCCAATAGTACTTTTATGTACATACCTATAAGTATTTATTTACATATAAGTAGTATTTATCTAAATATGAACGAATCGTTTATAAAGCAGCAGTGCTGGGAAATATTTACAGGAATTGCTGGGCAAACGTTCGTCGCGTATGCTAAAAGTCTCATCATGGATATGGAAGCGGACATTTGCGCGCCTCGGGGAGGATTGGGTATTCTTAGCCCTACTAGGTGTTATAATGGCATTTGTATCGTATGTGGTGGACAAAGGCATCAATGTGTGTACAAACGGTGAGTATTTTTTAATTTCTATCAATGGCGCAAATATTTATATTTTTACTTACATACATTTTGTCAACAAAACTTAACAGAAATTTTCGTATGTCCATATCTGTTTGTTAGATTCCATTGCAAAATTGAGATCGTATGAAATAAGATTGAAAAAAAGTAAAATAGAGAGAAAATGGAGAGATAGAAAGCTAGAGAATCAACTTGTGTGAGCAGTCAGTTGAGAACTATGTTAAGGAGAATAGATACTAAAGTTAGCTTATTCGGAGTCGATTTCTAATTGTTCAGTGTTTCCGTTGTTTGTTATGTTACGATGTATTTCGTTATTTTTAGTTGGGGGTAATTCAGGAAATTCTTCTATGTTTTGGAAAGTGTTTTGCAAAAATTTTCAAATTCTTCTTTATCTTTTTGTTTTAAAACTGTAATTTTTTTATGGCACTCTGTATGATATCCAAAATCCTCGGTAGATTCAAAACACTTACAGTAAGTAAAATTTCAATTTAATACAAAAAAATATAGGTTATAGTTATAATATAAATTATACAGTGCTAATTTCGAAGTATTTTTCGTTAAAAACTATTATTCTTATTTTCTTATTCTTAGCCTTAAAATGTCGTACAGCTGGCAATCGCTATCCTTGTTGGACTAGTGATGTTACGCGCTAGCTTCCTCTCACTCAACCTTCAATTTTTCCCATCTTTAACTGCTAGCAACCCTAACTTGCGGCCAGATTTAATTAGGTTGCCGTATATCATAATAATGAGAAAAAATTTGCTATATTTTGATCTATAACAGATCAATATACGTTATGGATGTATAAATATATCGGAATCATATCTGTTTATACCTGGCTGCGGAGAGGTGCGGCCAAGCGCGCAACGGCAACTACGGGTTTTTTAAGTCTTTGCACCTATTGCAGTAAACCGAACGATATTTTATCTCAAAACTTGGTTAATTAAATTTTTCCCGCAAAATCAATTAACAATAATTTAATTAAAAATACTTTCGGCCACATTTCTACTGGCACCGTGGTGAATTTTTATTCTCCTAATCATAAATGTGGGTAAAAATGTGGATTTCAGCATGTACTCGATGACTACACCAAATCTGCAGCCGGATCTTAGACTATAAGTTTGTCTGAATCGACGAAAAATTGTAGAAGTTATGACCCATAAAGTCAACACGTGTGATTTTGCAGCTTTTGACTTGGCTATGTTTGAGGTCGAAAATACGCGTTTACTCTCAAACTTCTTCTTTTATATTGCACGGAATTTTCACGAAGTTGCATCCAGCAGTAGTCGCTCATCATTGCTTGATCCCAAAAGCCCTCATAACGCTTTTCAATCGTAGCAATATCTTGATGAAATCGCTCGCCTTGCTCATCACTTTCAGCCCCCAAATTCGGAGGAAAAAAGTCCAAATGACTGTGAAGTAGGTGCATTTTTAACGACATGCGAGCACCTGTTAACAAAAACAAAGTTAAATGTAAATTTTCCAATCAATTTATATGATAAATATATTTTGGAGTATGTACGTTTTACAATACTAACCAATAGTTTTAAAGTATTTCATCATTGTATGAATCAATTGACGGTCGTTGTTGCTCCTGTTGTTTCCCCAGAATCCATGAACAACTTTTTGGAAAGTTTTCCAAGCTTTAGCTTCGGAACTGTCAAGGCATTGTTGAAATTCTGTGTCCTTAACCAATTTCTTTATCTGTGGACCGACGAATATACCCACTTTGATTTTCTCTGTTGACATTCTTGGGAACTTTGTTTTCAAGTATTTAAGGGCTGTGTTTTCCGGTTTTTTTGCCAAAGCTTTCACAAAATTCTTTATTAGCCCTCTGTCGTCGTGCACAAATTTATACTTGCAAAAATATGGTGCCACCAAAAAATATACACAGACGTACAATGTTCATACCTAGCTCTTATTTAGCTGGAATTGGTACAATGGGCAAATAAGCCTATTCTGCGACATATATATGTGTATACAGGGTGCGGCATCTCGAGCTTCGGTATGGAAATATTGAATAACTTTGCTATCCATTGTCAGAAGGACTTGAGAAAAAATAATTTGGAAACATCAATTCAGTACAATTTTATGAATGAATAACTTTACACCTAAAGAACGCGCGGAAAATGGTCGTTCAATTGTGCTTGCTCAACGTGCATACCATCGAAAATACCGCGGTTTTTCGTGAAGGCGAAACCGTCGATGGCGATCGTTATCGGTGGATTTCGGCGCACTATGTGATTCCAGAAATACGCAAAAAAAATTTATTGAACTTCTGGTTTCAACAAGACGGCGCCCCATGCCACACGGCGATCAAAACGATGAACTTTTTGAAGCTAAAGTTCCCTGGCCGGTTGATGTCGAAAGGTGGCGATGTTGAGTGGCCTCCAAGATCGCCGGATTTGACGCCGCCGGATTTTATTTTGTGGGGCTATTTAAAAAGTAGAGTGTACGCCAACAAGCCCACTACATTGGAAGCGCTCAGGACCAACATTAGATCTGAAATAGAGGCAATATCACCCGAAATGCTAGCAAAAGTAATGGAAAATTCGAAAAAAAGAGCACAATATTGTGTGGCTCGTAAAGGTGGTCATTTGTTGGATGTTGTGTTCTAAGTGCAGTTGAAACAGATTGTAAAGGACAATATCAAAAAAAAAAAACACCAACAAACATTCAATTTTGCTAGTTGCTAAAGTTATTCAATATTTCCATACCGAAGCTCGAGATGGCGCACCCTGTATATATATATATTTATTTGTATGAAATAAATATTGTGTTTAGTTACAGTGATCCTAAGAACAGTTATTTTGCGTGACTCAATACGCAGGATGGCATGATTTACTTTTGTTCGAAACCGTATTGTATACATCAAAAGGATATACGACAGACCATGAAATTGTTATAACTTCTACAATTTTTCGTCGATTCAGACAAACTTAGGCTTAAAATGTAGGTGACAAAATTGTCTTTCAGAAAACCTATCTTATGTCGATATAAAAAAATTTTTTGTTCCAAAAAAAAGTTAATAAGCTTTGATAATAAAAAAAAAACGTCAAAAATGCGTTTTTTTAACTTTCAACAGCTGTTTTGCGAAAACTACGACTTCCATTGACACGAATTATATATTGCCATGTAGGTTATATATGTGCCTTTCGAAATGTATGCACTTCAAAGAAATGGCGCGCACTGTTTTCGAGATTGCAGGTAATAACTGCACTATTGCCCAAAAACAGGTTTTTTCGGAATATCTCGGAAACCGTTCTTTGAAAAAAAACAATAAAATTCATTTTTGGTTTCAGCGACCTCAAATTAGTCTAAAAAACGTTTTTTGGTCGAGGACCATTTTTGAAAGTGAAAATTCGTAAACTAGTGTAATAAATTGTGTGACCACTGCATATATAATTGGTGCTTACACCCTCTTTGGGTGTTTGGCCGAACTCCTCCTCCTATTTGTGGCGTGCGTTTGATGTTGTTCCACAAATGGAGAGACCTACAGTTTTGAGCCGATTCCGAATGGCAGAAATACACTCGGAGGTTTGCCATTGCTGCCGAGGGGTGACCGCCATTAGATAAAACTCTTTCTTAATTTTGTTGTTTCACCGAGCTTCGAACCAACGTTCTCCGAATGGTAACAGATGAACTATCAAAAACTTATTCGTTTGAACGTAATTACCCCGAGTGCTCCAGAAACACCATCACACTTGTATCTCGAATGCGAAGTTATAAGGAGAAGAAGAAGTAAGCATCTCAAGCCCAACCTATTTTTAATGAACGAACTGACTTTGGGTGGGGTATTGAGAAAATTAGAGGGTACACAAGATTTTAAGGTCGAAGTTTGAACGTCTATCAACATATCTATCTAATCAGAGAGGATCCAGAGAGATGGAAAATTGTTACAGATTTCCATATTGTTAAAATATTCATAAAGTGCATCATACTTCATAATAAATATATGTATAATGTAATAAGTAAATCATAAAAAGCGTACAATTTTATATATATGCCGATATACATATAATATAATGAGTTTAGGTAGAGTATGTATCCGTTATACGTATTTACGTTATCGTTACAAACATGAGGTAGGTGTAACAATTTGATACCGTTCGAACTAAAGTACACGCCTACTTATTTTAATTACATGCTGCTGTGCTTAATTATTATATTTAATAACCTATTCAACACCGCTTTTAATCATATCCATTTCTTTCCTCTGCAGCGCGGGTTTGGCTGTATCGCGATCTCACATCACAGCCGATTACACAATATTTAGCCTGGGTCTCTTTGCCGGTTTGTTTGATACTTTTCTCAGCCGGCTTCGTGCATCTAATTGCGCCACAGAGTATAGGTGAGTTGGTAGAAGAATCAGTAGAATTTTTTCATAGCAAACATTCCATGTATTAACATAGTATATAACATGCATATTATCAATAACAAGTGCGTACTTATTTATGTATATGTATATAATTGCGAAATTACTAGCTTACATACATAGTATATAAAAACAGCAAAGTTTTCACGCTTGTTTACCAGTCAATAAACCTATTTATACATTCGTATAAACGTATAACAAACACAAATAAGAGTAATTCTGTTCCTTTTTTTCTAAAGTCTGGTCTTTTTAATTAGCGATGATTTATTGTAGTACTGCGATATTTTCGCCAACAAGTGCGAGTGGTAGCCCAACAAACCTTTTCATTTGATATAAATTTCAGATACATTTGATATGAAATAGTTTTCTCTAGTCTCCAACGTAAATTCTTAACAGCATCTCAACAAGCGAATTTTTAACGGATATATTGAGTTAAGAAATAAGTAATTGCTTAGTAATTAAGGACTTCTCCAATTGATATCAAATGAAATAATTTTAAATAATTTTTTTGCTTAAAAAAAATCTTGTTTCAGTTAATACTTTCAATGACTCACAAGGTTCATATATAACCCCTTAAATATATGAACCGTGTGAGCCCGAAAAAATGGACGATTGTCATAATTTTTTTTAAATATGTTTTAGAACTTTTATTCAAATGAGGCATATATCATACTGAAGGGTAACTCTCGAAGAATACATTTTTGTGTTTTTATTTTAAAAATTTTTATTATTTATTGTTGATATCGCCCCTCCCCCAAAACGCCGTTTTTTAGAAGAGGCTTCCGGTGATCACGGTAGCGCATCAGCAGCTCAACCGAAATCAAAAAAATTAAATGATTATTGCAGAAAAATGTTTTTTATTGAATCTGAACGGTTTATTTACTCAAAAAAAAATTTTCTCGATAAGAAAACCGCTTTGCAGCAAAAACACGATTTTTCAGGGGTTGAAAAATTAAAAAAAAATTAATTCCAGTGAACTATGCAAATATTTATAAAAAGTTAACCGTTCAGATTCACGAGGTTGTAACTTCGAATAATTAAAAAAAATTAATCAATTCAAAGTAAAAAAAATATATGAAAATAATACAAAATTAAGAATAAATTTACCTATGCTCGATATGACCACCTTTTGCCTTGACTATGGCCTTGAGATGGTCCAGAAACTAATCGCAAGCTGCCCGAATGTGACTTGCAGGAATTTTGGCCCACTCGCGGACAATGGCTTTTTTCAACGCCTCGAGACTGGTGAATCTATTAGTTCAGGTCTTGCTTTTCAAAATGGCCCAAAAGGGAATAATCCATCGAATTCGCGTCTGGTGAATTTCAAAGCCATTGTGTGGACGTTCTGAAGTTCGGAACGTTGTATTTTAGCCATTCTTGGTTTACTCGAGCTTCGTGAGACGGTGCCGAGTCCTGTTGAACCGTCCATGGTATGCCATCAAAATGCTTGTCTCCCCACGGCTTCAAAGCAACCTTCAGAATACTTTCCCGATAATACTTCGTATTTACCTTGACGCCAGGCTCGACGAAAACGATTGGAGAGCGCCCATCTGCGGTTACAGTGGCCCAAACCGTTACCTGTGCCGGGTGCTGCCTCCTGGTGGCCAATCGATGATTCAAATTCTCGTATGAACGTTCGGTCAAATAAACCCTATCGTTTTGAGAGTTTACGAATTGCTCAATTTGCAAAATGCTCTCGTCAGAAAACACAACTCCTTCGCTATCTCAAGTCTGACTTGTTGCTGCTTTGGTGTGAGATCATCCGCCTTTTGGATCTTGTAAGGCTTAACTTTGAGACCAGTTTTCAGTATGCGGTGGATGCTACGGTGAGATATTTTCAGTTCTTTCGCCATTTGATTGGCACTTCGTCGGGGATTTCGCTCAAGTCGCTTCTTAACATTTTAAAGCATTTCACGTGACGTTGCAGTCTTTTAATGACCACCTCCATGACGTTTCGCGATGCTACCAGTATCATTGTAACGAATAATGGTACGATAAACAAAAACCTTTTTTACTTTAAGGTGCTCGAGCTCACGAACAATCGCTGGTTGTGATTTTCCAGCCAAATATAACGCAATCACACTATTACGCTTGAAATACATTACTGACTTTTTTTCGCGTTTACTCCCGGCAAAATGCCTCCGCGCGCTTGTAAACAATACTCTGCACTGTCATTTAGCCAACTAACAGACAGCTGATGCACGGGCATCATCATCATGATGCGCGAGTGGTCTGAAGTATGTTACACTTCGAGTGCCGGATCCTGTATTTAACAACGACAAACAAAAAAATTGAAAAGCAGGATACTTTTTGAACCAAAACATCATTCATATTATAATTATTTAAACTTTTTTGGGAACACCCAATTTAAGAAAAGTAAAGTATTGGTTTCGTTTCTTCTTATTATCTTTCTTCTTTATTTAGGAGTCAACGGAAACAACGCGTATTTAGGAATATAATTTCATATCATTAATGAATTTAATTTCATATTTATAGCTTATTAATAGTAAGTATATCAAAAATAGCTAAGATAAACAAGACCCACACTTTTTTACATAAAATATTATGTATACAATAAAATTGCCGCGAAGTACCGTCAGGAAGTTGTTAATGATTTCTCAAATATTTCTCAACTTCAGCACAAGGTTAGAGAAAATTGTTACTATCAAATGAAAAGGAAACTGCTGAAATTTAACATGGGAACTAAAAGTAAGTTTTACACGTGCAGTCATTGGCAATAAATCCACAAAAATTTATCTACCCGTTCATTTATGGCAGATTGCCGGCAAAATTGACAATCAGTTGTCAATACTGTTTTGACAGGTTTTTCTTAGCATACAAATTTTATTGGAATTATATCTAAGAACCTCTGTTCTTTGCCGGCAGCTATTTTTTTTAGTTTTTACTTCTTTTTACGTCACTCCTAATCTCAGAATACGGGAGAGAAATTGTGATAGTTAATCTCGCTTTTTAATTCCGGATTGGGAGTTAAGCTCGAAAACGTGGATATTGTAGTTATATGTGTACCTATTATAAAGGTTTATCAAACGTCGGAGATTATTTTTGCTTGTGTTTGTTGAGAGGTACCTTCATAACTACATATGTGCAATATCTTATCTTGTATATAGAGTATGAACTTAAACGGTTATTTGTTTTGTTTTACACTTAACTACTTACGTTGTAACTTTCACTATTTTTTATTGTCATTGAATTAAAGTAAATATTGGATAAAACGCGTTTAGATGTTCGTAGACTAGTAGTAATAGCTGAATATTCGTAATACATACATGTTTACCTATATACTTACATGCTTTTACATACATAAATTAAATTTCATAATAAAATTATTTGTTTGATTTTCGTACTTACTTACTTTACTTCAATGGTGTAACTAGCGAAACTAATTTATTACAACATTCTTTATTAGGTATAGTATGTAAAGAAAATAATTTTTAAATTATAGACAAAGAACAATATTAAAATCTATGTTCGGTGGAAAGTCTACCATTTGTCTCTTTCACAAAAATAAGATATTTCAGGTTAGGGAGAGTGGAGGCTAATTGCACGAAAAGCAAGAGAGAAGTTGATTTGAGGTATATACAGCCCGGTTTACTTGATTAGATGCAATAGTTTTTATGAAGAACGTGGTTATTAAAGCAACCGTATTTGATTTATTAACACAAGGGTTTCTGATAATTCAAGGGAAGACTGTGCTTTGCTCGAAAACAAACATGCATCGGTATTTAAGGGGGTTAATGGTAAGGGATAGTGGTGATTGTGGTTCTACCATTTTCCTTCTTTAAACAAACTTTGGGAGTTATAAATTATTAAAGGTAAACAAAAAATGTGTACAAATATTTTCTTGAAAAATGAGGAATAATTTTGTGTTCTGTAATTTTATAGTGAATTTTACAATATCTTTTTTTTTTTACCCTGATACATTTCTGTTTTCTTTCCTTTTATTTTTCAAATACTCTTTTCGTGAAGCTATCTTTATTAATTATTATTTAGTGAGAGTATCCCCTCAAAATTTCAATATCCTCTTCTTCCTGAGTGTATAATATAATCCTTTCTATTTCTGTCTCAACTTCGGATTCAAATGTAACGTTTTTTGTTTTTGATAGTCACAACTTATTAAAGATGGAAACTTGTCCAGAAAAAAAATTTGATTCGCTTATATCTATGTATTAAATTAGGGGCTTACTGTGGTTCTGATGTTGTTGTTTATGGTGTTACTTGTTGCTGCTTTCACTTCTTATGTTGGTTCTGTAGTTCTTCTTATTTTGTAGGGAGGATGCTGTCACCTTTTTGCTGGAATAATGTTGATTCTGTAGTTGGTATTGAATGTTGTCTTCGGTGACTACTTTTTGGAGGTTGATGATGGAGTTATTTTGGATGATTTTGCTTATTGTGTTGAAAGGAAATCAATTTTCCTTGCTTTATCCGCGATGAATCGTTGAAACGAAAACTAGTTTTATTCTTTAAATACTCGATACGCGGATCCTACCGACTGCGCCAACAAAGGATCTTAATTTACTTAATTAATAAAAAAATATTTATTAGTTTATTTATTTATTACTACATGATTGATGAACGAGGTCGGACCTGAATTGTTATCAATTCAGTTTTTTATTAAGAAAAAATGTCATTCTTAGCATTTTCGTTATGTCTGGGAATTAATTATTTTGGTAAACCATTCTAGTGAACTCTAGTAAATTGTTCACTACTTTTGCAAAATTTTTGGTAACCGCGGAAACGTAAAAAAATTTAACTTGCAATTGGGTAAACAGGAAACGTAAAAAAAATTGAACTTGCAAAGGAAATGTCAATGCACTTGCCCAATTTCACTGAACTGTTTTTCAATCAAAATAAAATAAATAAAAATTATAAAATGAATGAATTGAATTTTGCGTGTGAACCAACAAAAAAAAAATATGTTGCCACGTGGACGGAAAGTTAAGGAGGCGTTTATTTATAAGAAAAAAATAGGGTGGTTCTATATTATATTATATAGAGATTAGGTGTCACTATAACAGTTATACTTTAGAGCAGAGTTGCATTTAATTGGACAGACTTGCTGGCATTAATATTAATGTTTTTATCACTAAATACTTGTATTTGTACACATTTATTAATGAAAAATCATTACTTCACTTTTTAAAATGAAAAATTCAGTGATTAAGAGGTGCCTAGTACTTTTGGCCAAACCTGATATAAATATATATATAAAATAATAATAATTGGTTTAAGCTGATGGCCTAGTCGCTAATGCTTTTTAATTCTTTGTGATTGTAATTCATTACTTTTCCAATTTTCAAATAAATAAATAAATAAAATAATAATTGGTGTGTATACTTCTGTTAGGTGTTTGGTCGAGCTCCTATTTCTGGCGCGCGTCTTGATGTTGTTTCACAGATGGAGGGACCTACAGTATCGAGCCGACTCCAAACGACAAATGGATTTTATAAGCAGCTTTTTATGTCAGAAATACACTCGGAGGTTTGCTATTGCCTGCCGAGGGGCGACCGCTATTTGAAAAAGCTTGTTCTATCATTTTGCCCTTTCATGCACCAAGATTCGAACCTATGCTCTCCCGAATGGTAGTCACACACCAACTTATTCGACTACGGCGATCGCCGTATATACTTATATGTTGTGTGAGTGTAGGTGGCATATGGGCAAGTCCTTTTTGTCCTGTTCAAATGCGGCTTTAAAATCAACGAACAGATGGTGTGTATCGACTCTCCTGATGGCCGGTAACTTCATCCTTCCCGGTAGTTTTTGATAAACTGCTACAACAACAACAACCTTAAGTGAAAAATTTTGTTTTCAATTCCTTGAGAATGGCATCTATTTTTGAGTAAGTACCGAATCTCGCCAAGATGCTTCATATTGCGTAAAGGAATGGTGGCGTACCTTGGTTTGCGATGTTATTAAATGTCTCGCGTAAAAACTATTCATATTCATTAATTCAATAATTTTTAGCCTTCCCCGAAATATCTTACTCTTAATGTGTTTTCTTTATATTTTATCTAATTTATTTTTAAATTTACACGGTTCTTTACACTGTACAATGGCATTTAGCCAAGCTATTTGCAACAAACTGGTGATAGTGAAAACATTTTTTATACCCACAGTTTACATATTCAATTGGCCCACTTACGAGTCATGTACGAGTATTTATATAGACTATATGTATCCATTTCATGTGCCACGTGCGATATGTTTTTCTCGCCTGCTGAATGAACTCATTTGCATGGTATCGCTACTTTTTCAAAGTAAATACGTATACTTATATCTACATATAACAATTACGTTATTGTTGTACAAACCCCAGAAAAGTACAGAGATTTAAAAGCAATAATAAAATTTGCAAGTTTTCGAAAACTAAGACCTTTTCTGATAAAAACAAAAAATATGTATATACTTACATACGAAGATAGATAGATTCATGGTAGCAAAAAGCAGCTGGTGCAAGTTGTTCATCTCTTTGATTAGCTGAATTCTTTCTCTTAGGCGCAAGTGGCTCTACAACAGTTTGTTGAGTCAAGAGCTTCGCTAATTGTTTTCCCCTTTCCGAAGTTGCATCAGTTATTCAAACCAAGTGCATGCAGATTCCTCTTGGCTTGGCCCTTCTATTGTTTTACATTGTCGTTACCAGAATTAAGCTCGTACAATCACCAGTAACTCAATATTGAAGCCTTAATAGACTTCACATTGTTGTTATGTCAAAGCATATTAACCAAATTGCGGAACAGTGTTAACAGAGATAGCTGGTTGAAGAATGTAAATATTCAATAAACTTTAAATGTAAAAATTAGATATTCTAGTTAATTCTATTGCTAAGAAAATACTTGTTATTTCTGCGAATAAGCAAAACTCTTAACTACATTAAGTCCTTGACCAAAAAAGGCTGTAAAACCCTGTTTATACATATGTATTCCTTTTTCAGATCGGAATTAATCTTCCTGCTCCAACAGCCTATGTTATGTTAGAATTAATTGCCGCCCTTTTTCCAAGATATTTTCAGGCGCGGCCAACTGTTACTACACAAACAAACGAGAAAGCATTCGCTTTGTGTGGTATAGTTTCTCTACTATCCATCCTTAAAGAAGTACTATCCTCTGGCCGGCATCTGCCAGTAAAACTAACAAAAGTTAGTTGTTTCAGTTGATTACATTACGATAACAATGATTTATATTTCTGAAACTACTGTATGCATAAAACATCAGGCTATGGAAAATATCGAAATCCATTTCTATCAAGAGAAGGATTCTCATAAAAACTTTCTACCGTCTCGTGTCCGTAAAAAACTGTAGGACAGTATGAAGCCGCACGCCGCCTCATAGCGATAAACATGAAAACCGGGCCCAGCGTGAGCGTCTTATAGGGTATACGCACAACAGGGGTATAGTTGCGTATTTTCTTCATATAACGAATGCACGAAATTTTTATGTATGGATAAAGTGTTCAAACTGTCAGGGGGAAATTATCAAAAATCAACGAGAATTTTTAGTCACAGTTTTGATGAATATTTGTCGAGTTTTTATAAATCTTATGCAAAGTTTGCAACTTGGATTAATATGGTACAGGGTGGCAGATGAAAGCCGCTACCAAAAAAAAATTGAATAACTTTTTTTCTTTTTAAGTTATCTGTTCCATTTTTGTTTTAATTTGCAGATTGATCTTTAAAATTTATTAAAATGGATAACTGGGACACGCAAACAAGAATTTGGATAGTCCGCCGCTATCACGCACTGGAGTCCGTAGTTTTGGTACAGAGAGAGTACAGGCGGATGTTTGGCGGCGATCCCCCGAGCAGATGGACCATAATGAGACTGGTGAATAATTTTGCTGAGCAAGGAACAGTCGCAAGAAGGCCTTATCATCGAAACCCACCAGTTCGGACGGAGGAAACGATCGCTGCTGTAGCTGCAGCTATACAAAGCAATCCAAGGGTTTCAACAAGAAGCTTATCTGCTCAACTTGGTGTCAGCCGACAGTCTTTGCAAACAATAATGCACAAAGATTTAGACTTATTTCCCTACAAAATTCAAATGGTTAACAAACTGAATGCAGCAGACTTGCCGATTCACTTGGAATTTTGCCAGAAGATCCTGCAAATGGTGGAAGAAGACCAAAACATGTTTAACTGCCTTTTCATGTCTGATGAGGCCCATTTCGATTTAAACGGCAATGTGAACAAACAAAATTGTCGAATATGGAGTACTTCTAACACACAGATACTCCACGAGACGGAATTGCATCCTCTTCGCGTGACAGTGTGGTGTGCGGTTTCTTCACGCTGTATTGTCGGACCTTATTTTTTTGAAGAAAATGGTCACACCGTTACGGTTACTGGAGACCGTTCTTTGAAAATGCTGAAAGAATTTTTCTATCCAGAACTACGCCGAAAGAGAATTCCTTTCAACTCTGTGTGGTTTCAACAAGATGGGGCAACGTCTCACATAGCCCAGACTGTTATGACAGAGTTGCGACGAAAATTTCTCAATAAACTGATTTCAAGAAACTCCGAATTTCGTTGGCCCCCCAGGTCGCCTGACCTTACTGCACCTGACTTTTTCTTGTGGGGTTTATGTAAACAAGAAGTTTATAAAACAAAGCCAACAAATTTGGATGAACTAAAACAATCCATTCGGGCAACAATTGCGGCTATTCCTGTCACAACTCTCAAAGCAGCAATGAACAACTTTTTACTAAGATGCCGCACTTGTGTCAACGAGCATGGGTGGCATTTAAATTCAATTATTTTTAAAACTAGTTAAGCTACATTTAATAAAATTTAATGACCTTCAACTTGAAAAAAAAATAAATGAATTCCATACACTAAAAAAAAAGTTATTTGAGTTTCTTAATGTAGCAAAATTCATCAGCCACCCTGTATTTGTTATAGGACGAACTATGTTTTTATTAAACAATAATGGAAAATTAAAAATATTAATACATATTAGGGCGGGTCCCCCAATTTGGGTCGAACGAAAAATCCCACTTTTACCCATTTAGAGTGCTCTAATCGAGTCCAAATGTATGACCGACCCCCACTAACTTTGGACGACCGATCCACCCATGCCAGTGGCACACCCCTGGAACTCCACTGGGGGGTTCCCCATACAATAATTTCAAAATATCACCATTTTTGGCCTTTACATGAGAAAAGAAACTAAAAAGTTCGACCCAAATTGGGGGGCATCAGAATTCGGTTTAGAGGTAAAGTTTCTTATTTTGATCCCTAAAATATGACTTTCACAGAGCAATGGGTGATTTTTTTGCCTCCCCACAAATCGACCCGGCCTAATACATATGTATGCTTTAATAATTTTGCAACGGTTTATATTTATATGTAGCGGAGCTCTTAACCGTAATTACTAACTATGTATGTAGTTGCTACGCGACAAATACACATCCTGTCGAAAGGTTTTAGAATATGTGGGAGTGGCGTCATACGTCAATCATATTTTACAATTGTGAAATAGACAGGTGCAGTATAAAAACATACAAGCAATGGTGCGCGTAAAGGTCAAAATAAAGATGTTCATCCGTGACCCGTCGCCCAATGGGTTGGGGTGACTACCATTCGGATGTGCCCGGCTTCGAATCTCCGCATATGAAACATCAAATAATACACATTTTTCTAACAGCGGTTGCCCCTCGGCTGGAAATGGCAAACCTCCGAGTGTATTTCTGCCATGGAAAGGCTCCTTATAATAAAGCACCTGCTGTTCGGAGTCGACTTAAAACTGTAGGTCTCTCCAATTATGGAACAACAAAAAGAGACACACTACAAATAGGAGGAGGAGCTCGGCAAAACACCACCCAATAAAGGGTGTAAGCACCAATTATATATATTTGTATATATCACTCAAAATATTTTTTTTTTATTTAGTAAAAAAGTTATTCAAAAAATGTGGATATTTAATTTTGTGCGGCCTTGTATAAGTAGTCTACTTTTTTCAATTTGCATTTAGTTGACTTGACGCCACCTTGCAACTCCAAGCTAAATCAAGGTTTTACCTACTTTGCTCTTCCAAATAAGCGAAGCTGAATCTAATCTTTTACTATCTCCAGGCGGATTAGCAACGGCGGAGATATTTAAATATATTGTGCATATTCTAAGAAGAAAAAGTAATAGTAAGAGATTTGATAACTCCATAATTTTCAAATATTACTGCTGTGTACCGAAGTTGCTTTAACTAAACGGCACTTGGCCTGAATTTGTAAAATATGTTTTGGTGTTTTACTCTTAAACTCTCATTTGTGTGTATGTATATTATATAAACAAAAAACATTAAACTATTTCTTAAAAATATGTACTAACGTTTTCCTAACAAAGCTGCATATTTTAATAAAATAAATATTATTCTAATCTCGTTATGCTCCAAAATGTTGCTTTAATACATAAGATTAACAAACCGATTTTTTATACCGTGTATGTGTATAATTTTAGGTTCGGGAATACCTGAAATGAAAACAATTCTTCGTGGCGTTGCGCTGAAAGAGTATCTCACATTTAAGACATTGGTAGCCAAGGTTGTTGGTTTAACGGCAACTTTGGGCAGTGGTATGCCATTAGGAAAGGAAGTAAGTATCAAAATTGTCGCAACTGCAGAGACCAAACAGTGTTTGAGTATCGTCAACTATGTATGTACTCGTATGTGGTTGGCAGCATACAACACTTGCTCATACGATGCATAAAATATAAATGTTCATATGCGTATACCAAAAAAAATATCCCCATAAAATCATCTTATGTTTCACTTATGTTTTTTTCCCCCATCCTCTTTTTTATCGCCTGCTTTATTCTTTCGCGATCGCTGGTCGCTCGTAGGGTCCTTTCTGTCACATAGCAAGTATTGTAGCACAATTATTAAGTAAACTCGTCACATCATTCCAAGGTATATATGAGAATGAGTCTCGCAATTCAGAAATGTTGGCCGCTGCGTGTGCAGTCGGCGTGGGTTCGTGTTTTGCGGCGCCAGTCGGTGGTGAGTAAATTGCGGCAATTCACAAAGTTCTTGCAGATATTGAAACTTTTTGTATATTTTTTTTTTTTTTTGGTTCATTCTTTATTTTAGGCGTACTCTTCAGCATTGAGGTAACCACCACATACTTTGCTGTGCGTAATTATTGGCGCGGCTTCTTTGCGGCTGTCTGCGGTGCAACGGTTTTTCGTCTACTGGCCGTTTGGTTCCACAATGCAGATACTGTGCGTGCGATATTTCTTACAAATTTTACCACCGAATTTCCTTTCGATCCGCAAGAGTTGTTTGTATTTGCGTTGATGGGGTGAGTATTGTTAGTGATATATGTAATATGAAATTCAAATAACTACAATGGAATAATAATAAATAACAAAACGTACGACAATAACATAAGTTTCAGTCGAGGGTATAATAAATAAAAATATAATATTAATAAAAAAATAATATATAAAAATTATATTTTTAAAATTAAATTAAAAATTATATTTAATAAATAAAAATATAATATAATAAAAACTAATAATATATAACAATTATATTTTTATTTAATAAATATAAAATTTAATACAATAAATAAAAATACTTTTTTTTGCTTTTTTTAACCCTTTATTATTGTTTCTATTTCAAATTAAAATATTTACAATTTTTCTTTCTTTTTGGGTTTCAACAATATATAAAGGGTGGTTAAGTTTCAAGGGCTGGTGTTGATAATGAATAAAATACAAGTATTTTAGGAAATTATTGTCATTTCTCTTTATTATGATAATATTGGTATGGCACAATTACGCATAGAACAAAATATTGGTCAAATGGCCGCCACAGCCTCGGCGGCACACCTCCATTCGATGGTCCAAATTTTCGATGTCGCTGAGGCATAATTTAGGTTCTATGCCGTTAATGTGCCGAATTATCTCATCCTTTAGCTCTTGAATTGTTGCTGGCTTATCGACGTACACCTTTTCTTTCAAATAACCCCAAATAAAGAAGTCCAACAGTGTCAAATCACATTATCCAATTGACATCGCCGCGGCGTGAGATTATTCGGCCATCAAATTTTTCGCCCAAAAGAGCCATTGTTTCGTTATCTGTGTGACAAGTGGCAACGTCCTATTGAAACCACATATCGTCCATATCCATATCTTCCAATTCGGGCCATAAAAAGTTCGTTATCATCTCACGATAGCGAACACTATTCACAGTAACTGCCTAACCCACCTCATTTTGGAAAAAATACGGCCCAATGATGCCGCCGGCCCATAAACCACACCAAACAGTCACTCTTTGTATGCATTGGTTTTTCGGCAATCACTCTTGGATTATCATTCGCCCAAATGCGGTAATTCTGCTTATTGACGAATCCACTGAGGTGAAAATGTGCCTCATCACGGAAGATGAAGTGCGCGATATGCATTTTGATTTGAACGCCCGTTTTCATAATAAGCCTGAATAACTTTAACGCGTTGCTCGATTGTGTATCTTACCATATGATTTGCAACAAAAGTTTAATTTTTTTCCAATTTAAAAGTTTTTCAAAAAAAACATGGCAAATATGTAAAGAAGCAACATGTTTTCAAATTAGGGAGCCGATTTTTCAAGAGGGAGTGAGAAAACTGTTTACTTACCTAACCTTCTATAATTAAATCATGACAATGAGCTATAACTTTATAAATAAAATAATGAATTTTAAAAAAAAGTAAGAAAATTTGTCATATCTGGTCAAAATATTGAGATGCTGTTATTTTGGCAAACAGTTTATCTTATGCCATATTATATTTTTTTAAATATTCATTTAAAATATTTTAATATTGACCCTTGAAGTTTTTACTCAAATCGATTTTTAAATATTTTATTTTAGTTGTCTTAATAATCTAACATTCTCAAATTCTTATCTCTTAGCGTTGTCTCCGGCATTGGTGGAGCTGCCTATGTTTGGGTACATCGCCGCTATGTGCTCTTCATGCGTTCCAACAAGAAGATGAATAAATTCTTACAAAAGAAGTAAGTATTTGCTGAAGGTTTTTTAATATTGCCTTATAGAAACAGTAGGTATGTACATATATTGTTTTACTACACCTCCCCCATCTTATTACACTTTATAGTCGATTTCTATATCCGGGCTTTCTGGCGCTGCTTGTGTCTACACTCTCATTTCCACTGGGTACCGGTCAGTTTATCGCTGGTGAATTAAGCACACACGAACAGGTCACGCAGTTGTTTAGTAATTTCACATGGTCACGCGACGATCTCACCGTAGAACAGGCGGCCATTGTTACGCATTGGGTCACTAGTTACACTAACATTTTCATCAATCTCTCTATTTACATTGTGTTCACGGTAAGTGGTTCGAATGGGCAAGCATTTAACAAACTCTTAAACAAGTGTCTGTACCTTCTTATATATTTATATGTAGTTCTTCATCTCGATCGTTGCCTCTACCATACCAGTGCCATCGGGTATATTCATACCCGTCTTCAAAATCGGCGCTAGCTTGGGTCGACTCATTGGTGAGAGTATGCATTTGTGGTTTCCGAACGGCGTGCGCTACGGCGGTCGCCTATCACCCATCATACCCGGCGGTTACGCAGTTGTTGGTGCTGCGGCATTTTCCGGCGCCGTGACGCATACCGTTTCAGTAGCGGTAATCATCTTCGAGATGACCGGCCAGATAACGCACGTTGTACCGGTGATGATCGCAGTGTTAATAGCGAACGCCATTGCAGCCCTTCTTCAACCATCCATGTACGACAGTATTATACTGATAAAGAAACTGCCGTATCTGCCCGACTTGCTGCCATCCAGTTCAGCGATGTACAGCATCTATGTTGAGGATTTTATGGTAAGAGATGTGAAATACATCTGGCATGGCATTTCGTATCAAAAACTCAAGGAGGTGCTGAAGACGAATAAAACGCTTCGATCTCTACCGCTGGTCGATAGTCACGAGAATATGATACTGCTCGGCTCCGTACAACGTTACGAATTGATCAAAATGATTGAAAAGCATATCGGACGTGAGAAGCGTATGGAGGTGGCACAAAAATGGCAAAAAGAGGCAGAAGAACGGTAGGTAAATTCGAGTAGTGCACAATAGTCTGGTAGTGTGTGAGGGCGGTGAAAGCATAGTCTTAGTATTTATTAGATACAAATATACTGAAAGCAATACTTTTTTATCCCACTTGTTTTGTCACCTAATCTCTAGTGCGCGCGAAGAAGAAAAGAAGAAACAAGAAGCCGAGTTAAAAATGCGTCGACCATCGCGTTTCGAAGTTCTTCCCGCTCCTGATATACTGAGTCTACGGCAAATTGCGAACGATGAAATGTTACCGGCCAAACAACGCCAAGAATCCCTGAACAACAATTTAGCACCACGCAAATCCATTTTGAAAAAGACAAATTCATTTAATCTAAAAACATTCGGACCGACCTCGCCGCATAGCCCTAACATTACTCCATACACCACCATAACGGGCACAGAACATCGAATTCGTTCTGCCTTCGAGGCGATTTTTCGTAAATCAAATACACTACAAGATGTCCACCCGGATCCAGATGCTAGCAGCATATCGCCGGCTGTGAGCGCCAATGAGATGCCACATGTACAACGTGTGCCTAGCATCTCGAAGAAGGTTCAATTGGTAATTCAGATTAAGATTATTTTTCTTTATTTGTGCTAATATTTATTTGTGCTCACCAATTGCGCCATCAGTATGGCATGTCTTTCTGTTTTTAATGCTCTGTACTTAATTTCCGTGTTTTTGTATCATGTTATTGTTGTTGTTAAGTTTTGACATTCTATTCCCTCTGTGTTTTGTATAACGTGAAATTTTATTTTTGGATTGCTTTGGTGCAAATTATGGACATTTACTAATTTGCTTGCGTTTATTTCTTCTCAAGCAAGCACAAAATACTGCGAAGTCCACGGACCCAGATTGTAAGGTAAAATGGAACTTCGTTAATCGCTACTAATCATGTAAAGCAATTATTTCCGATCTGAAGCATATAATCTCAATTTCTACCAAAAAATCAAATTCGCGGTTTTTGTTTTCAAATAATAGTTCAATATTAGTATTACTCAAATCGGATAGTAATGAGTCTCTTTAGAACTTTAGATGCATGCTAGTCGTAGGCGACAATAAGCATTTGACGCAGTTTCGTAATATAGAGATAACAGTCCAAATGCATCTCAGGAAACTTTAACCCAAACAGTGTTCCCATCCTTTCGAGCAATCAACGAAGTTCATATTTCGTTCTCCAAAACTATAGCGTATGGGTCAATGGCACTCAATTCTTTAAAATCTTCGCATGCGTTCTTGTTGCTTAGAACAATTTCAAAGTCTTGATAATTTAAGAATGTGAATTGCAGAGATGGTATAAGAGAGTATTCCAAACTTATTAACCACATCTATAGCGCGACATATTTTAAGCCGGGTTTTCATTATGTCGTTTTTTATGACAGAGTGCCATTCTTTTGAAAACACCTGTTAATATTAATATGGGTAATTTCGATTTGAAACCAAGATAAAATGCTGAAATGAAAAAACTTAGCAATTCGTTTCAAATCATATCTTCAAAAAAGTTCAGAATGAAATTACACATTGCGCAAACTGTTTCGAAAAGTATTTTAAGTAAAAACAGCGTTGTCATTTGGCAGATTTGTTTTATATATTACAAATATTTAATTAAATTTTCAAATTTGTCGTTCGGTTTTGCGAATAGCTAAAAGCTATGTGAATAAAAATAACTTAAATTAAAACAAATATGCCAGACAAATATAATATTATTTATAAACTTATAGAAGGGCATTTACGTGCAAAAAGTGCGCTACGGCAGAAAGTTAAGCTGGTTGCACAATTATTACTACATATACTATATTATATCACATGATTCAATTGTAAAAGGTTGTATAAAGTTTGAAAACTGATTTCGGTTGCTAATTATTCCATTCCATTGATACAATTTTAGAAAAGGAAAACAGGGCATACGTTTATCCCCTCTTTGAAAAGGTAGTAAAAATTGAGAAAAATGCCAAAGTAAATCATGGAATAATTTTATGCCATTTTAAGAAAGCTACTTAATTATTTATATTTTTAACTTCACCATTCTTGTGGATTTCTCTCATACATATACCTATGTTATATTGTTACGAATTCATTAAATTTGTATCTAAATAAAATGTCTCACAATAATTTCTCTGAGTTCGATGACTGGATTGTTAAATAAAACTCGCAAGTTAATGACACTTAATCGCTTTCCCATTCGTTAACACGTTCACATGCTTAACATAAGGCGGAATGGGTTCGTGTGCACTTGAGCGATAGGCCAACAGGAAAATTTCGATGTGTTTGTCCCAATTTCGTTGGCACTTTCCAACTATCTTTTCTCCGAGCCACCCAGTTCTGCAAAAGCACCTCAGAAATGGTTTTCACCTCATGCTTTGGTAGAGCGTATACTTCTAGCCACTTACTGATACATATTGCTTGCCGGAGTCACTTGTTGCCGACGAGCTTGCCAGGAAGGGGTCGACAAAACCGGTTTCAGCTGTGCCCTTCTCAGACATCGGTGTAGCTTTGTCCGTTGTTAAAGGGAAACTACACAATTTCTTTCTAAAAAAGCGCAAGACAGGTGGAGGTCTGTCTCATCGTGTGCTATTTCGAAAACACTATGGCCCCAATGCGATAGAAACTGAACGTGTAAGGTGATGGGAATCCCCCGCCATTCAATTTCCAAACCCATTGCGGTGTTTAATGGTCACTGGGTGATTGGTACTCATGCGGAGAAGCTTGGAATTCCGCACAACCCCTATTGCAGAAGCTGTAGGGATCCTACAGAGAAGGAGACTGTTCAACACTTTCTCTGCAAGTGCCCTTTGGGGATGATTTGAAGAAATTATCCAGCCTAGGTCCCTTTTCTCTCCTCCACTATATGAACAGGACAGGATGGCTGTAGAAGGTTTTTTCTTCCCTTGCACACGTCCACATTATGGTATCAAAAAAGCACGTAAATGCTACTTCAAGTGTGCCTGTGGCACTCTTGCCATTTTACCTACCTACCTACCCACTTGTTGGAAACAGACCGCAATATCCATGGCCACTTCCTCAAATGGTTTCTAGGCCCCACCATAAAATCCTTGAATGCTGAGCCACTCTAGTGTTAATAGCACTTCCGTTCCGGTTGATGCAAACGTTTTGCTAGACAACCCTTTCTGGTCTTTGCAACTTTAAAGCCATTAACCCATTTCCCCGCTGAACAGCTAAAAACAGTGAAAACACACGTTAATTATGTTAAAACGCTGTTCGGCGAGATTGCTTTCATTTCAAATTTAATTATAAGCAACACTTGAAAATCAGAAGCGAAAGCTGCGTAGTCTCCTTTGAAAAAATGGTGAATCCGAGTGGTTTTGCTGTAATCTTCTACAACTTCTCTCCTTTGGACCTTTCGCTGCCATACGTTGCGCGTGTTAGTCATAACACGAATGAAGTTCTGTATTTAGGGACTATAGTCAAATTACGAGAATTTTTCGTCTTCGCTTTCCCATATGGGATGCAGAACCGCATCAATAATTTTAAGGCTATTCCACTGCACCCAATATGTCTTAGTCGCAGGACTTTCTACTTAATGTATTTGGTTCCCACTCATCATCAGGTTACAACTGCATTAATGTGATATCCCTTCAGATCACTCGACTTTCGAACTATTGTTCCCCTTTTCGATTATCGATGTCGAAATCATAATTTTGCAGCCGTTCAAACCCCCGTGCAATTTGTCCTTCTGGATTCTTGAACACCGGAGTAACCATCTCAATGTTGCATGGTCTGTTCTTAACTGAAATCGTTGACCATACAGGTATTTGTGGAAATGTTTTAAGCACTCAACTACAGCTAACAGTTCTCGTCTAGCCATGCAATAATTCGTCTCCGTCTATAGTATATGTGTTAGCGTCTGTATCCAGAACGAACTTTTCTCCTGCGACTGGATACGCTTTTAAAAGCGCAGTACAAAGAAGCTCTTTCAGCTGCGGACCGCTTCCCCTTGTTCTTTGTGCCTCACAAAAGCGCAATTCCACTTGGTGAGATTGTCAAGTCTCCGGGCAACATTTGGGAATCGTGGAACAAAACGACGGTAATATATACGCAATCTTCGGAAACTTTGCATATCAAGCTCACTTCTTCGTCATGGTCAATCTTTTACTGCCTCTATTTTCTCTTCGTCTGTGTTGACGCCTTCGGCCGTCACTTTATGCCCCAGATACGTGACTTCGGTTTCAATCGTAGTCCCACGGAGGCAATGTCATCCAGATAGATCAAACATGTTTTTCAGTGGAGTCCCGTTTGCACATGTTCCATCAGGTGTTCAAAGGTTGCTGGTACGTTGCATAATCCAAAAAGCATTACAGAAAACTGCCACAATCCATCTCCTATGGTGAAACCTGTCTTCTCACAATCGCAATCCTCAATTTCTCCACACCAGTACCCACGTTTTAAATCCAGAAAACAAGGATATTCATGGCAACGGGTAGCTGTCCTTTTTCGTTACAGCACAACCGGTAAGCTTCACGGGATTATTGATGGTTCAATAACTCCACTTTGCTGCATATCTTGTCTTAGCTGATTTGCTTATTCGTGCTTTCCTGGAGCAACTAGACGTGAGACTTGACGAATTGGTATTGAATCTCCACTGTCTATCCGATGTGTTACGATAGCAGTTCTTCCAAACTTTCCACAATTACCGTCGAATATGTAGCCGTATTTCTCCAGCAATCTCTTAGCTTTCATCCTCTCTAGCCCTTTTACTTCATGCAATCAAATCCTTTTGAAGTCGGGGTTTTTTCTGCTTCCTCGAATTCTTCATTTTCCTGTTGTGGTCCATTTGTGGTTAGCTACGTGGTATACTGCAATTATGTGCAATATGTCCAGTCTTACCGCAGTTGTAACACTTTATACTCAGAAAGGTACCCTCTTCAACTTCAACCTGATGCAGTTTGTGCATTGGCTTGCTCAAGAGAGCTGCTATTTCCAAAATCATTGTAAAATACACTGTCTAAGTAAACGTCCCATTCGGTGTTGAGTATGCTACCCGCTTCGTGTCTGGATCTCATACACCTCTTATGAATGCTTGTTTTACATCTTTTCCACAAAATCTGCATACGCCAAATGCGCTGAATGCTCGTGCTTGCAACTCTGATTTGTTTCCAGAAGTAAACTAAGCCCGCTCTTCCGATTCCGTCTTAAGATGCTGAATCTTAAGTTCATTTAGCTTTGCCATTCTCACGATCCTGTTCTATAGGACTTTATTCAACAATCACACTTCTTTTTTTTGTCCAAATAAAATTTCTCACAATACTTGCTTTATTGATTATTGATTATTCATTTTATTGCTTTACTTTTCGTTTACGCGCTCATACGCTCATTAGACTTCTTACATAACCTTTAATTATTGCTTCATTACTGCATCAAACTTAATAAGGAGAAGCTATTCTCATGGAAGGACTTTATGCAGTTATTGGAATAGACGGACTTTTTACAATTATTGAATGATTGATTTGACGTACTAAATCAAAATTATAACATTTTCAAAAAACAATATGGTCTGATCTCGATTAACAAGGCAGCCAGCCGGTCATAATAACTAAAACCACACTATCTCATTCTAAAGGATGGTTAAGTTTCAAGGGCCGGTGTTGATTTTGAATAAAATACAATTTTTTTAGAATATTATTGCCATTTCTCTTTATTATGTTAATATTGGTGTGGCTCAATTACGTATGGAACAAAAAATCGGTGAAATGACCGTCACAGCCTCGGCGGCACACCTCCATCCAATGGTCCTGAGGTATAATTGAGGTTCTATGCCGTTAATGTGCCGAATTATCTCATCCTTTAGCTCTTGAATTGTTCCTGGCTTATCGACGGACACCTTTTCTTTCAAATAACGCCAAATAAAGAAGTTAAACGGTGTATAATCACATGATCTTGGTGGCCAATTGACATCGCCATCAAATTTTTCGCGCAAAAGAGCCATTGTTTCGTTATCGTATTCCAATTCGGGCCATAAAAAGTTCGTTATCATCTCACGATAGCGAACACTATTCACAGTAACTGCCTGACCGACCTCATTTTGGAAAAAATACGGCCCAATGATGCCGCCGGCCCATAAACCGGACCAAACAGTCACTCTTTGTGGGTGCATTGGTTTTTCGGCAATCACTCTTGTGATTGGTAAGGGACTACGTACGTAGCATAATGTTTGAAACAGTCACCGATTACGTAGTCCCTTACAGCAGCTCCTAGAGAGCACACAATTGAGCAAAACTCATCCCGTAGAGAACAACTGCGCTCTTTTAGTCACATATTTACACAATACATCGGTTTGTGTGCATATGTGTTGGTTGTATCTACACAATGTTGCCATTAATATTTTTGCTTACACACTTTTTCACACCTCCGCGTTATCAAAATTTGCCATTGTTTAAAAGACCAAAGCCAAAAACCAACAAATGCAATAGTTCATTTATCTGTAATTAACATTATTCAACATTGTTTTTAAGTTATTTCAACAAAAATTTAAAAATGTTTCAAAGTTTATTTTGTAAATAATTTCGAAATATACTGCTTGGAATCACTGTGTGGTGAGAGAGTAATCAGCTGACACGGTCCTTTTTTCAAAAATCCTGCGATAAAATCTACGATACTACGATACGGTAGGAAGTAATTTTTCATTTACATGGGGTTCTCATTAGTTTGATCGTAACAGCTGACAGGGGGCGTTTACGTCGGTGACTGTTTCCAGCATTACTCCAGCAGCATTCTTCGTATATGTATGGGGAATGTATATGCTGCTACAACAACAACAACAGTGATAACGCTGTCTATATTTAGCACGCATTTTTTCATACACTTTAGTTCATGCTAAAAGCGATAAATTTTGAAAATGTCTAACCATAAACCATCACGAATATTATTATTTTATTATCTACTTAGGTCAGAATTGGAAATTCTGTTTGCTATAGTTTGAGTAGAATATATTTGTTTAACTTTGCAAATATTTTGTTTACAAGCCATCACCTCCGAATTCACCGGATAGCACACAGAACAATAGATTAGTAAGTATAATATGAAATCAACATAATTAAACTGATATTTTACGCTTTTTTTTTTGTATTAAAAAAGTCTCAAATTGCGCCAAATTCTCCAGGACCATCAAAGAAACAAAACTCACTTAATAATATAGTAAGTACGAAAACGAAAAAAAATGAGGAATTGATGCAATGGGGCTGAAGAGGTGTTTGTGCTTAAAACTTGTTGTAAGATGATGAAATCGTAGAAGGAGAATGTGTTTAAAAAAGGGGTATTCACTACCGCTAGCAGATGTGCTGGCAAAGAATTAGCTCTTTAAGAAACCAAAATACATGAATGCCAAATATGATGCTACTTTTGCTCCTTTTCTTTAAAACAAACTTGAAATACAAAATAGCTTTGATATGCTATTAAAATAAAAAATCGTAAAACATCGTACACCCTTTCGGCCCCAGGCTCTTTGAATAAATACACACATATGTTTACGGTGACAATAAATTTGTACTCATGACAACCTTCCTTAAAATCTTGAATAAGAACAAGCGCCCACGAAGCTTAAGTTCATCACCAGTCAACGCCAAAGTTAAAACAAAATTAGCTAACACAAGATGGGATGACACCATTCTGCCACCACCACCGAAAAAAGGAATACTTCGGAAGTCACATTCGACCACAGAGTGTTCTAATACCAAAGCAAGTGCGATCAAATGGAATACTTTCACGGATAGTACGAATTCGGATGAATCAAAAGTAAAAACAAAACAAAAAACATATTGTATAACAATGTTTATCCAGCCCTGAATTACTAGCTAAGAAGCTAAGTTGTAGAGTTGATTGGTGCTACTCGCTTTACATATTTATAGCATATGTATACACTGTATGCATGTATCTACGTACATGTAGATATAATAGTTCTTATTATTATTACTTATTACTAGATACACAATTTACCCATTTCACCGGAATGTTACGCTAAAATAATTTTCGTTTTTTGGGCCGAACTAGGCATTTTTCAGATTTGGTACAGCAAGTTGGCATGCATCTAGCATCACCAACGTTAGATAATACTAGTTTACTGCTAAAAAGCTCCAAGAACAAAATTATAAAATTCCTATGTAAAATGGGTACTGTTATGTAGTTTTCGAGATACACCAAATAACGGTTTTGAATTAAAAGAAAAACGTAGGAAATAAAATTTTCTAATTACTGAAGAGTCCCTTAACCAATAAAAAGAAGTGATATATTTCAAGATATACCATACACAAAGTTAAAACAACAGTTTTTTTCTTGCAAATATATAAAAACCAAATCTCAAAATACCAGTTAAATTGTTATAATACGTTAACATATAAGTAGATGATCTACTTTTTCGCGCTTAACTCAAAATCCGTAATTAAAAAGCGCGATTTCCCATACAAAAGTTCTCTCCCAAAATCTGAGAAATAATCCTAGATAATTGCGATACTTTTCGACATACAACCCTGTGTTTTCTGAGTTACCGATAATTATTATTACGAATGTGAGGAGAAATATTATATCAAAATAAAAACTAAATGAAATGGATGTCGGCATAGAAAAGAGGTCTGTAAACGTAATTCTAATAAAATGTTTGTTGAATATTATTAATTAGGAACTCATTTTACAGAAAAAAAGTGTGTCCATAAACGTTTTGTTCTCTTATTACTTATTATAAAATGTAATATAGAATATCCCATGTGCATTGCTGCTATAATTTTATTCCTTCCCCTTGTATTTTCTTCATATCGTTAATAATATGTAATTAAAGAAACCAAAAACACCGAAATATTCCACCAAAATAATTTCTATGAAGCTGATTGTCAATTTTGCAGGTAATCTGCCATATGTGAACGGGTAGATTAATTTGGTGGATTTATAGGTGTTTAATGCATATGTGAACGTATTATTAGAAATATATAAGAAAACGATTTTCGAAAATTCTTTTTCTACGCGATTCTTGAAACTAACGTACCTATCCATAACAAAATTAAGGTATAAATGAAAAATAACCTCAAATAAATAACCAAATAGCTTCGCATTGACGATAGTTAAGTAAAGTTTAACAAATATTCCACACACAATCGGTTTTTGTGATACCATTACTTGATTCTCACAGTAGCAAATTACTTAGGGTAATAAATGCACGCAATAGCATATTTACAAACAAATTTCAAGAACAGCAAGAATGCTCGTATCAAACTTGAACAACTTTGATTAATTTTTGTTAGGAGCGTTGTCTTATTAGTTCTATCAGATTTTAGAAGCTCAAACACAATTGCAAGATTGAAAAATGTTGGCCTAACATCGTTGTGGAAGACGTAAAATTCAATATAATCAGCTTTGCTGTAAAAAATCTGTAATGTTTTAAAATGCCATATCATAAAATTTTGCATACTGGAATTTATGCGTGAATTCTGGCTTCATAGGTATATATCTGTTACACAGGATTTACTCTGTAAATTAAAGTGTCACGGAGGACTCTAATATTTTTATTTTAGAATAACAATAATTGCAATCAATGAAATTCATGTGGTATGTACATTCTGTCAAAAAATTATCGGGAATTGTCCAATAAAACGCAAATTAATGGTTTAATCATCAAAATTTATTTTGTCGCCATCAAAACAGGCTCCATTCGAAGCAATACACATATACCAGCTATTAGTCTAGTCACCGAAGTACCTTTTAAATACGTTTGAAGAGATCTTCTTCAGGTCCTTCAGCGAATTCTCCTTAATGGCCTCTTTCGGCAATTTAAGTTTTGGGAAAAGGAAAAAGCCACAGGGGCTAAATCCTTGGAATACGGTGGTTTTTCGATGATATTTGTCGAGGTTTTCTTTCCACAAATTGGGCCGTTTCCTATGCACATTCTCTCTCAAACGTCGCATAACTTCCAAATAATATTCTTTATTTACCGTAGAACCATTTGGAACAAATTCCGAGATTCCGAGTGCACAACTCCATGATAATCAAAGAAAACGAGGTTTTCTGAGTTTCGGCTCATGTGAATAGCGCCATTCAGCCGCCTGTTGACCGGTTTGCATGCTCATATACCCACGTCTCAGCATCTGTTATGATGCGCTGGATAAACGTTGGGTCCGAATTCACTTGCTCAAGCATGTCTTAGCCACCTTCTTCCGATGAATTAAAAAAAAAAAAAATTCAACTCTCTTGGAACGAGCCGAGCATCCACACGTCACATGTTCAATTGGTGGTGTAAAACGTTGCGAATTGATTAGTGAGACATGCTAAGGCCACGAGCTACCTCCCTCTAACTTAAATGATGGTTTTCCAGCAGCATTTCCTTTACTTTGTCGACGTTTTCATTCGTTGAAGACGTTGATGGGTGACCAGATCGTGGCAAATCTTCCACGACTTCCCGGCCCGTATTTTTGATAAAGCACATTCGCCGTAGGCTTTCTACAATATTTTCAATGATTCGGTACACGAAATCCCGTGCAAAACAGAAAACTTAAGAAAAATTCTTTGTTCGATACTTTTATCCATAGTAAAAGTCGCAGAGCACACCTGCGGTTGACTGATATAATTAAATGCCAAAAACAAGCTAATTGACAGATCACGCTCAAACTCAGCGACACTATAGAGGATAGTTGTGCCAACATTCCAGCAAAAAAAAATTTAACATATGCGTAACGGTGAGCGTAAGAATGAGCGATTCCCGATATTTTTTTACAGAATGTAATAAATATAATCGCCTTTCTTGGCATAGATAATAAGCAGCGAAATTCTTTCATTATGTGTGAAAGCGCGCCCAGGAACTCGTTAAAATACTTGGCAGTATTGTCAATCCCTGATGAACAGCGTTTTAATTATTGTTTTTAAATAAATTCAATTGCTTAAGTACAATATTTTATGTGTTTATTTAATTTTTTTCGTGTTCATTACTTTATTATTATTGTATTACTTTTGTGTTTCAATCTTCAAATAATTTCATTTAAATATCAATTTTTGATTTTTTTCTTATTTATGCGTTTTATACTGTTTGTATGTAGGTGTATACGGATGATATTTTTTTTTTGTTTTTGGTGGGTGAGGTAGGATTCATGCATGTGCGAATATGCAACGACCGTCGTCTACTGCGTCGTGTGATGTGGCCACTAAAACGATCCCTCCTCTTCTTCTGGGAAGGCACCCTTCCCGGGACTGCTTTCTATATTCCATAATGGACCAGTTCTATTCAGCCACGTCTGGGTCCGCCATATATGTAGCCAGCCTTCATGCTATAGGTTCGTCTTCTTGTGTCTCTATATGTGCGGCTTCGTTTTGTTGCACTGTGTCGAGGTCAATCTTTTTTTTCGAAGTACGTTCTCGATGTACATATTTCTTTGTCGCGTTCCAGCTGTCCTCGCGTTCTCCAGCATAGCGGAATGTAACCCATGTTAAGACAACTTTGGATAATAATTTTAATAAACCGTGGGACAATATCCCGTGATTGTTGAGGTTCAGCAGGATAGATACTGTCTAGTCCTGGCTTTTTAAAAGGACCTAAAGTGTTAATAGCCCAATCAATCTTTGCGTTTGTAACTATTAACTTCCTAGGTCGAATTGCCTTTCATTATTAGTGGAGTCATTTTGTTTCACTGGCTTGTTTCCCAGGAAGTGTGTGTCTAGAAGAAGGCCTTATGATTCCTCACTTGACGTAGTCCATGTATTTCCTTGGACCTGTAAATAGCGTAGGTTACATAGAGTCTTTGAAAGATTTTTTTTATTAAATCTGGCCGCTTTTGAAGTTTCTTCAATTTTTTTGCAATAATTTTGTCAAGATTCACGCTGCGTAGTTCTGGCTGCCTTTTTATATATATCTTTTCGATTCCTCTTTATAGGCTTGTCAATCCTCTGACTCTCTCGTGGCCTTGGCCAGGTTAGAAAACGTTCTATGAGATTCTCGCAGCGAGGTTAGTTGCTTAGTCTACCAAGGTGGTTTTAATTTTCCTCTGAGGCGAACAACTAGACAACTAGCTATTGATTGATTTACTTACCTGATTAACCAATTTATCCAGCTCCCCACATATAGCGGGGCCTTTTCCATTTATTAGGAGACCCTATCACCAATTTACTATCAAAAGAACACAAGGTGTACAACAAATGTTTCTTAAATATGCTCTAAGATCTTACAGTTCCCGCTTCTTATTAATTAGTTCAAAGTCGCTTAAGTGCAGAAAGTCGATTCTATCTCTATCATTTGTGTTTAATTTAATTCAAGGTGACATTGGTGGTGAGTTTCTTTTGCAACGCATTAATTTTTTTTTTTCAGGCGAAAACTTAACAAAGCTCTTAGCTTTTTTATATCAAGACAATCAAAAAAAAATTACGAGTCCAATGCACCTATTCCTCGGACTCTGCACGAATTTAATGAGATCTCGAATATTATATAGTTAGATTTTACAATAACTAAAAATAAATTTTCTTTTTTCAAGTTGTATTTTCGTCTTATTTGTTATTATATTAATATATTGTTTATATTAACACTAAGTCAATAGTCAGTAAGAACCTTTTTGTTTTTTGACTATTAACGGGACCACAATAGGCGCCACCTCATTATTCTCTCCATCGTGGCATCTCGCCACCTATGCTTGTCGGAATCTTAAACGATATAAGTGTACTCGTAGTATATCTGGTGGCAAAATGAGGTTCAAAATTTAAAAAGGATTAACAATTTCTGTGGACGGCTTCTCCTATCGGCGCATGCTTAATGGCTATTTTCCATATTTATATATTATCATATATTTATTCTTATTTATATATTTCTTGTTCTTATTTAATGAGAGAACATATTTCCTTCTATACATACATATGGTTTCAGCAAGACGACGCTGCGCCGCACAAGGCCAGAGGTACCATGACAATAATACGTGATTTCTTCCCTAACAAACTGATAAGCCGTTCCAGTGACATATCCTCGCCACCCAGGTCGTCGATCTTACCCCTATGGGCTTTTTCTCTGGGGGTACCTCAAAAGTAAAGTCTATAAAACAAACTCAGCGGCCATCTCAGCTATGAAAGAAAATATCGTTCGCGAGGTTAACAACATCCCAACATTTTGAAAATAAAATCCGCTCTTGCCGTTTATTCAAATAAACTTTTATCATTAGTACTTCTTTTTTAATTTAGGTTTTAATTTCTAATTCTGCCACCGGACACTCTGTATATATTGAGGTTAAGATCATTTTAAGAGTAAACGAAAATATCACAGTGCATTACTCTGGCATTAGTTTTATTACTTTTTTATTCTCCCTGTTCTTTTTTCTTTTGAGCTATCTTTGTAGGTTTGCGTTATTGTTAACTGTTATATTTTATGGTATTGTGTGTTTTAGTAATTTTCTAATTGTAAAAGTTTCATCATGTGTGTTTTTCGTGTTTTTATTTATTTTTTAATAATATTTTAAACTTTGCAACTCCTTATTCCACTTGGACCTTACTAATTTCGTTCATGCTTCAAATCTTATGCTTCGGAGTAAATACTTATAATTTATAAACCTTTGTTTTACGAGTTTTCTTGTAGATATACATATGTACATACTTCTGGACACGAATAACTAAAGTACTTTTTCTTTCTTTTCTATACGCCACACATCCTTCGTTTCCTACACTCCTACCATAATTGTATACTCACAACAACGTAAATATATAAATGAACATTTGTATATAAAACCAGACAATGAGTATGAAAAAAACGAAATCGGTAACTTTGGTAGGTGTTCTGTACATGTAGGTATATGTAAATATAATACTATATATATGGTATAATAGTAGCAATAAATACAAAAACAAGAAAAATTAGTTAAAAGCCGTGAAACGATAAAAAGGCAAAATACTTACGCCATACCTTTGCAACTTTTTAAAGTTTTTATTTTAGTATGAAATCGGAAATTTACGAAAACATTTACTTATCCCATATTCAACTTCGTATTTCCTTTAGCCGCGTGAACGCGTGATCGATATGTCACCGGAAGATCAGAAGAAATGGGAAATGGAAGAAATGTCCCAATCGATCGATTTAGAGCAGGCCAATGTAAATATTGATCCATCCCCATTTCAACTGGTTGAGCGGACTTCAATACTCAAAGTGCATTCACTCTTCTCAATGGTGGGCATAAATCATGCCTATGTGACGAAAATTGGACGGCTTGTGGGTGTTGTGGGACTGAAAGAGGTAAGTTGAACCTCGATTTAATGTCGATAGTCACAGAACCCAATGATTATTTTATTTATTATTAGTATTAACAATTCTTTGTACAATGTATGGAATATCCCATTAATTCTTTTATTTCTCATGAATATTAAAAAATTTTTGTTCAAATTCCATATATTTTGTCTCGTTTTTTGTTCACAATTGACAATATCAGACCAATATAAAACATTGATTTTGTGCTTTATTGCTTTGTGTACACCTAGTTCCAAGGACGTCAATATTTCTTAGCTCATATTTTTGTACTTCTCCTGCGTATTCAATCCTATCCGCTAAATACACTGGAGCATTTTTTTTTTAATTTTGTGAACTGAGTTTAGTTCAAATCTTTATTTTATATTAAGCCACTTTTAAGTCTGTAACTTTAACTTAATTTCATTCAATATATGTCGCATGCCATTATTTTGCAACTTTTGTAATGTTCCCATTTGTGTTTGGTTGCAGTACATATACATATGTGATTGTGGAACAATATTCGAAGTGTGGTTTAATTACAGTACCTGACCATTGAATTATGTATGAAATTTTGAATTATTATTACTGTCATTACCAACATCTTGCCATTTACTTTCGTTCCTTGGTACCTATCTTCTAAGTAGCCCTCTTGAAAACATTCAAATGCTGTTTCAAAATTTGTTCCTTAAAAAAACCAGCAAAAAACCACCATGGTTTAATACTAGGTTAAAAAATAAATAAATAATTGGCGCGTACACTTCTGTTAGGTGTTTGGCCGAGCTCCTCCTCCTATTTGTGGTGTGCGTCTTGATGTTGTTCCACAAATGGAGGGACCTACAGTTTCAAGCCGACTCCGAACGGCAGATATTTTTATGAGGAGCTTTTTCATGGCAGAAATACACTCGGAGGTTTGCCATTGCCTGCCGAGGGGCGACCGCTATTAGAAAAATGTTTTTATTAATTTTGCTTTCACCGAGATTCGAACCAACGACCTCTCTGTGAATTCCGAATGGTAATCACGCACCAACCCATTCGGCTACGGCGGCTAGGTTAGTGAACTTAAAAAGCAGAAAAAACAAAGCTTTTAAAAAGTCTAAAGCCAGTAATTCAAATAAGTTGAGGAAGGAGGGAGGGAGTTCAACTCCTTTCACAATTTTTTGTTCACGCAATATATGATTTCTATTGAAACGAGACTAAAATCCAATCCGTCGAGTTTCAGGCATTACATTAAAACCAAAAGAAAAACTTCGGGCTTTCCTGCCAGTTTAAAATAAGATGGAAACGTTTCTGATAATACCCAAAGTACATGTGACTTTTTTGCTTAATTTTTTCAGAAAGTGTATGATAGATATAACATTACGTTATTTCATACCCTGCCAGCTTCACCTTTGGCGATTTCTAAACTTAAGCCCAGCGCTAGGTCAGATAGTGAGGGATTCTCACCACATCTTTTTGAAACTTGCGCCGATTTACTAGCTCGGCCTTTTTATTGATATTCAATATGTGTTGAAACAGTGGAACTTTTATCGATTCATAGAAACTTTGCTGGATTGAACCAGTCTATATATCAGGTGACCTGAATGACGTCTGTAACTATAGGCCTATTGTCAAGCAGAGCACTATTGCTAAGTTATTCGATCAAATAACACAAATGAAGTTATTTGATCATATAAATCAGGTTATATCACATTGTCAACATGGATTTTCCCCCGGCAGGTCTACCTGCTCCTATTTTGTTTTAGCTACAAATCAAGTCATAAGAGCGTTTAAAAACTGTTCCCAATTAGACGTAATTTATACAGAGTTTTCGAAAGCCTTTGACAAGGGTGACCACTCAATATATTTGTACAGGGCCTGCCATCTACCGTTACGGATTTGAACTAGGTATTATTTGAAGAATGGTAACACTTAGCTGTCTTCTGATTTGACAGAAAATTAGTTTTATTCTTCCGCTGAACGAAAATGGTTGTGTATACGCTCAAAAAACGCTGGGAAATACTGCGACATTACTTTGAAAATCATGGTAATGTTGCAGAATGTGTACGAAAATTACGTACGGCAATGGGAAGAAGAAAAGCACCGAATGAAGCGTATGTGCGTTACTTTGCGAAAAAAGTAAGAGAAACTGGGTTGCTTATTGACAAACCAACGCGTGACGCCGTTGGAATATTATCTTTGGGGTGCCGTCAAAGACCAGTGTTATGCCAACAAACCAGCAACAATTGATGCACTGAAGACCAACATAAGCGATGTCATAGCTGAAATACAGCCGCATACAATCGAAAATGTGTTGAAAAATTGGACCGATCGTATGGGATGGTGCATGGCTAGCCGAGGCAGCCATATGAATGAAGTTGTGTTCCATCATTAACCGGAAGGATTGTACTTCAAAATAAAAAAACAGTTTGGAAAAATATTGAGTAGTTTCTTTTTTATAGCATTTTTAATTCCGTAAAGTTATATGGCGGACCCTCTATAAGTTGGAGCACAATGGTATTGGAGTAAACCTCTTAAAGTTCTTCGCCAGTTTCGTAAAAGGTAGAAGACTATTAGTGAAAATTGGACGCATTGTGTCTTAAGTCATAGTCAATGCATGATCTGGTAAACCACAAGGAACTCATTGCGGGCCATTACTGTTTACAATTTTGTTAAATGACTTACCTAAACATTTCAAGTTTGCAAACTGTTTAACGGACGATATAAAACTCCTCAGAGGTACATAACTTAAAAAATATCCAAAACTCGTTGTCTTTCAAAAGTCGTGCTCATCAATGTGAATAAATGTTTTATTTTACACATTAAATAACTGTATCCTAAGTAGGAAGTGGGAAATCAAAGATCTTTTTTTTGATACCATTATTTTTGATACCAAACTTTCATTCACTAAACATATTGATTATGTGATATCTAAAGCATTTGCAATGGTTGGTTTCATCAGAAGAAATTCCACTGATTTTAAAGACCCTCAAACGTTGAAATCTCTCTTAGTACATTCTCGTATTGAGTACTGTTCGCTAATATGGAACCCATACTATGAGGTTCATTCGAGGAAAATCGAAAACGTATAAAAGATTTTCACAAAAATAACGTTGTTTAAAATGGACTGACAAGATTATTCTGCTCCTTATACTCGTATAAGCCGTCGCAAATTACTTGGATTACAGTCATTACATGATAGGCCAATATACTTCTCAATAATCTTTGTCTATAATATCATTAATGGTAATATCGATGATGAGGAGTTATTAAGCCAATGTCAAAACCATATTTATTTTTATAGTCTAAGAATTAATCGTTTATTCAACACTTCTAATAATAGCACTAATTATGCATTTAATGAGCCTCTTGTGTAATCTGCGCGATTGTGTAACAATTATTGGAACATCATTAACTGTAATGATAATATTGTAAAATTTAAGCTTGATCTGTTTACCATAAATAATTAAGTGAATTAGTCTGTAAGAACATTTTCTGTAGACTGAAGTAAATAAATAAATAAATGGTTACAAATGAACAAACTTAAATTAATTGAAAAGAAGAAACAACAACAAAAATTAACACCATCAAATATCTTGGTGTAATTATTGATAAAGAATTGAAATTAAGCATTCACATTCGAAACTTAAGCATTGTCAATGACAGCAATAAAAGTATAAAATTTCATGACTAAACCAAACTTTGAATATTGTTATTGTTCCACCATGTTCTATATGTGGTATGTATACATACATATATGTACTGCAACCAAACACAAATGGGAACATTACAAAAATTGCACAATAAGGGCATGCGACATATATTGAATGAAATTAAGTTAAAGTTACAGACTTAAAAGTGGCTTAATATAAAATAAAGATTTGAACTAAACTCAGTTCACAAAATTTAAAACGCAGGAGAAGTATAAGCATATGAGCTAAGAAATATTGACGTCTTTGGAACTAGGTATACACAAAGCAATAAAGCACAAAAATCAATGTTTTTTTTTGGTCTGAAGTTGTCAATTGTGAACAAAAAACGAGACAAATATATAGCATTTGAACATAAATTTGTAGTATTCGTGAGAAGTAAAAGAATTAATAGAATGTGTGGAATGTAGAGTATGTATTGTATTGTATTGTATTGTATATACTGATAACAAATAATAATAATAAGAAATTAAAGAGAATCATTCGCCTCTCTCTGTCAAATCCCTTATGACGTAACGGCCAAAGTTACTTTCACTATTTTGCTTTGGATGGCCAAACCTTGTAGTCTATCATCCTTTCTATAGATACGTAACATATCTAATTTATAATTTAATCACTCGATTCGCCTTTTCAGCTGCGCAAAGCCATTGAAGATATCAATAGCAACAATTTCGTAGTACAAAATCAGATAAAAGATGATGTTGAAGCCGATCATCGGTCGGCAGCTGAGAAGCCGCTGCTGACACCACCCTTACCGCGGTCACCGCATTCCACCAGTGACAAAGAGGTGAATACGACTGTCACCTCCATGGATTCGGCACTGTCACATTCTGATAATTGCTCCGACATTGAAATGGAGCACATGAAGGGTGATAGTAGTGGTGAAGAGCACCAACAACCACAACACAACCAACAAACCTACACTCCAACGGGGACTACTATGCTTATAAATAACACATCAAATGAACTATAGCAGACACATACCAGGCATACAAATAAATTAGGTAATAAAAGTGAATTTGTAAAAAAGAGGTAAACTAAACTAAATTGTATTTAATTTGATAGTTAGTAATTCTCTAATAATTGCATCGGATGTTACAAACAAACAAAAAACTCAATAACTGCATGATTTTTGAAGTTTAGAAGATAATGAGAAGTTATTAGAGTATTTTTTTCGAAAGACATGTTGTAGTATTATATTAATTTATAGTACGTAAAGAAAAATTATAAATCCGTAAGTTTCGGTTTGCCACTTATCAGTGTTACGAATTTGTTATGAAAATAACTAGGTGCGCAACTAAGTTCTCGCTGTTTTTTTTTTTGGTGAAAATACAACTTTATTCTGAAAAATTGTTATAAGTGAATCATTGAAAGTATTACCCATCGCTGGCTACTACTTTTTTCCATCTTTCTGGTAGATCTCGTATGCCATCGCGGTAAAACTGTTCATCTTTTGAGGCTATCCACGGATCAAGCCATTTTCTGATATCTTCATATGAATGGAAATGCTAACCATGTGCCATCGATCCGAACATGTGATAATCGGACGGCGCAATATCTGGAGAATATGGCAGGTGGGGTAGGATTTCCCATTTCAGTGTTTCCAGGTAGGTTTTAACGAGTTTGGCAACGTGAGGCCGAGCGTTGTCATGCTGTAGAATCATGCCTCTCCGCATATTGCGGCCGCTTCTCGCGCCGTGCTCGGCTCAATCGCATCAATGGAAGTCAATACCAATCCCCAGTGATAGTTTCGCTTGGTTTTAACAGTTCATAATAAATAAGACCTACTTGGTCCCACCAAATACATAGCATAACCTTCGCAGCGTGAATATTCGGCCGAGGCGACGGCGTAGAAGCATGACCGGACAGTCCCCATGACTTCCTTTTCTTTGGATTGCTGTAATGAATTCATTTTTCATCACCCGTCACGATGCGATAAAGAAAACCCTTCATTTTTTGCCGCTGGAGCAGTTGTTCACAGGCGGAAAAGCGACGTTCAATATCCCTTGGTTTTAACTCATAAGGAACCCAAGTCCCCTGTTTCTGACTCATTCCCAAAGCATTCAATCGCTTGGAAATGGATTTGCGAGTAACTCCTATTACTGAAGCAAGCTCTGCTTGACGGTCGTCAATACTAAAATCACCGTCTTTGAAGCGACGGAACCAATCTCGGCACGTTGTTTCACTTAAAGCAGCATCTCTCTCCATAAACTTTTTTAAACGTTTTTTCGAATGAGAGAGGAAAATCAAGACTTCCCGCAAATGACGATTATTCGCAAAACCAAAAGTATATGATACCAAAACAAAATCACTAATGTGTCGAAGAAGTTTGTTTACAATATGTCTAAGCTTGGTTTATGACGTTTAGGTTGTGTTAGAATCGACTAGCACACACGGCTGGCGGCATCTATTGACAAACAGCGGGATCTTAGGTGCGCACCTATAAAATTATTTATTTAAATTAAATTTAAATTTAAATCTATTAAAATATATATAGAGATTTTATTTCTACATATTTTTTACTTCGTTCATTTAATATACATACTTAAAAACAAAAATATTTGTGGGCAAAAAAAGACTTGCATGAAGCCGCAAAAGTAATCTCCCTCTTGGAAAATTAGCTTGATTTAGAAATGGAAATATGAGACGTCGTGACATTAGAATCAGAAAATTTTTTAACTTAATAAAAAAATAGATTATATAAATGTGCAAATCATAAACAAAGCCGATCTTTAAACCTTGAAATTTAGCTGACTAGTTTGCGCCAACCCTTATAACATACATATAGGGTTATTCAATAGGTGCGCTTCAACTTTTTTCCGATAGGGAGGGCGAACGACGCAATATTTTTTATTTTTCGCTTGTCATTTGTAAACTTCATTAGTATACATTTCATCATGGAACGCTACACACTTGAGCAACGATTGCAAATCGTGCAAATTTTTTATGAAAATAATCGTTCTGTTGCTGCTACTTTAAGAGCATTACGGCCATTTTACGATCCATTTAACAAGCCGTCCCGTTTTGGGGTTATGTGAAGTCATTGGTCTACAGTAACAAGCCGGCGACGATTTGTGAGCTCAGAGCCAATATTGAACGCGAAATTGCTGGAATTTCGGCCGATTTATGCAAAAGAGTGGTCGAAAATTGGGTTCAACGATTGGACTTCGTAAAACGTGCACGCGGTGGTCATGCAAAAGAAATCGAATTTCATACTTAAATGTATATATTCAAACTCGATAATAAAAAAAAAAATTAGTTAAAAAAGTCAAACCGTTTGTGTTTTATTCAAAAGTTGAAGCGCTCTTACTGAAAAACCCAATACATTTACCATCTGAGTAATGAAATACCCAAGAAATTTCAAATTTTTCCTGAACATTATTTAGGTATTTTTTTGTTTTGTTTTACGTTAGAAGTTCCGTTACTATCAAGATTGAGTTTTCTTTAAAATTTATCGTTATAACTCACACATTTCCTAATCCAATATGAGCTTGAGATTTACCATCAAACTTCTCACTCTTGAGTTTGCAAGCTTAATTACCATTTATATAATCGAAATATTTACTTATACTACAAGTAGCAAGATAATATCCGCTTCTGAATTAGTTCTTTAGAAATAAAAGAAATTTACTGGAGACCGTTTTTTTTTAATATCTGATCAATATTGTATTAAGCCTGAGGTATAGTTTACCTACCTGATAGTTTGTATGACAAAAGACGCTCCAATCGTTCCATTATTTTAAATAATATTCATAAGATGACTCCAGTCAATTAATTTATTCCATTGACTGTTGTGAGTTTTTGTTTTGATTATAAGATAATCGATAGCCCATCTTCCAATAAACTTTATTTGAAGTTATTTGGCAGATATGTACTAAGCGGGTATTAAGAAAATGCCTATTAAGCGCAGATTAGTACTCTTTATCACTGATCTACTCTGCAAGATCTTAGAATATTTCTGAAGCCCGACATTATGGACATTGGCAGTACAAGCGACTATTTATTTGAAACCACACTTTGGAAAAAATCTGCAGTTTATTTTTCTGGCATGTGAGTTCAATGGTACTTTAATGGTATATGAACTCAACCTTGTTCAGCTATTATATCACTCAAATTAAACGCTTCCACATTTACTTTATTTGTTTTAAAAATTCCCCGATTTATTGACGAAAAATTTGCAGATTTTCAGTTCGAACATTTTTAAAATAATAAATTAACGAATTTGAAAGACATAAAATGTATTTGACAAATGTATTAGTGTAAAATGTGTTAGAAGAAAAACTTGCCCCTTCAAAGGATAATAAAAGCACTTTTTACCCTGTTTAGCGGAATTTCATTTTTAAATAATTTTATTGTTTACTTATTTATATCTATTTATCTGAACGTTGCGACTGCCGTAGCCGAATGGGTTGGTGCGTGACTACCATTCGGAATTCACAGAGCGAACGTTGGTTCGAGTCTCGGTGAAACACAAAAATTAAGGAAACTAATAGCGGTCGCTCCTCGGCAGGCAATGGCAAACCTCCGAGTGGATTTCTGCCATGAAAAAGCTCCTCACAAAAATATCTGCCGTTCGGAGTCGGCTTGAAACTGTAGGTCGCTCCATTTGTGGAACAACATCAAGGCGCACACCACAAGGAGGAGGAGCTCGGTCAAACACCCAAAAAGGGGGTACGCGCCAATTATATATATATATTATCTGAACGTTGAAATTTGTAAATTATTAATAGACATAAAATCTCAAGCAAGGAAATCATTTTTCACCAGACTACTAATTAATTAAAAAAGGGAAGTTAAAAAACGTTATATATAGATACCATATTTTGATAAGTTATTACCCCTAATGTATGTATATACATGTAATATTAAAATAAGCAGCATATAGTGATTTTGCATACCTCTATTTGTATGTATGTATATATAAATGTAACTGAAATCCAAATGTGATTAGTTTTGAAGTTGAAAGTTCTAAAAAAAATAGTTTATGAATATATAATATGTATTTAATTAGAAATATAATTTAAGCAAAAAAAAAACGAACATTAATAAAGAAACACAGAAACCTCAGCAAAGAGTATTGCTGGTCGAAATCTAACATTACTTTTGAATTTCAGATTTTGTTGCTACTTGTTAATTCAAATACACACCTCAAGTATTTGAAATGTGCGGAAAGGTTTTGATAATTTTAAATTTTTTGGCAAGTTATTGCTAATCAAACTTATCTCGAAATCTATTGGCCCTAGACAAAATTTTGTTAACAAGAATTGTAGGTAAATCACTAAAGTTTAGTAAAATATATTTTAAAAATGACTAAACTTAATTTAAAAAAAATTTTATAATTTGTATAATATTTTTGTTGTTGGTTTTGTACACCAAGGGTATAATCAAAAGTTTAAAAAACATATTTTTAATAAAGTTGGAAGTGTAATACAATAAGTAGAAATACAATAAGTATAAAAAATGTCTTTAAATGTCTTTTGAATTTTGGGCCTATGGGTCGGACTACAGGGCTTGTGTGGTAGATCCCGCTTTCGAAGCAAAACATTATCTGTACGCAAACAATAGATTTGTATGTGATATGTGGATGTTTTAATGTTTTTATGATTACATAATGCAAATATTTGTATAATACATTTTACTACTCATTTGTGCATCACTTAAGAGATATGACATGTTCGGTGCGCTTTATTTTATGACGTCGTATTTCCAGAGGCCTGTGGCCTAAGCTAAAAAAACATTTTAATGAAAATGGATCTGAAATAAGGAATTAACATTATTATTTTCATCGTATCAGCTGACACGGGCCTGCATTTACGTTGGTAACTGTGAGCAACAGTAGTCCCTTTCCGTTGCTCATAGGATACAAAAAATTAAGCAAAATTTATCCCGTAGAAAATAATTGCGTTCTTTCCCTACAAGACAGTGCTGAGCACTTTCAACAAAAATTCCAACACATTTACAAGAATTTTATTAGTTTCTAATACATGCGCATTATCAGGACGGCGTATACTAAATTATTTTTTAATGAGGAAATCAAATATTTTGTTTGATATTCTTTTCCCCTTGCCGGTGTGAGTTCTATCTCTCTTTTACCAATAGCAATTTCATATAAGTGAAAAATATATCTACTGTACTTTAAAGGCAATTGAGTTTGAATATCCGTGGATGAAACACCGAATTGATATGCAAGAGTTTTCTAATGAATACAAAAAAAAGAGGTTGTCTGTAAAGTCGGTTTACTGACGATAGTTTAACGTGACAACGTCATAAGAAAATATTGATGGAATGGTTGCAATTTTCAAAACAAAATTTTAATTTTATTTGTTTGATAGATATTTTGTATGGATATAGAGGAGGAGGTAAATGGAATTGCAATGGAATAGGTCAAGTTACATTTACACAAACGTGAAAAATGACGAAACATTTATCAAATTCATGAAAGATATCTTCAATTTCGATTGTGCATCAGACGTTAATAAGTCAACAACACTAAGAGGCACCATCATCGATTTGCCTTTTTCGAGACACTTTACACTCGAAACACTCCCTTTCATTTCCTACTTTTTCTATCATTGTCCCATTCTATCCTATAAATTAATAATAAATACATTAAAACAACAGGTGTTATTAACAACTAGTCGTCACTAATTATAAATTCGGTAAGGATGATGATGATACAATTGGTTTTATTTTAAATTCTTCAAGTAAATCAAATTAACAGTTCTCATAGAGAAATGGTTCATTACCATGCACACAGGAAGAAGGCATATGCAAATACAAATATGTGAATTTATATACATACATATGCGCATATACATACATATATACGCTCACTTAAGTAGGAGAGAGCCAGATGTCGAACGTTGCCGTTCGTTTGCTTTGTTCGTTCCGCGCTTTAGCTTGCAGGTAACGACAAATGAGCAAGGTAACGACAAATGAGCAAGGTAACGACAAATGAGCAAGATAACGACGAATGAGCAAGGTAACGACAAATGAGCAAGGTAACGACACATTTTTTCGTGCGTGCAGCCGGCTAAATCGAATTATAAGACGTTATCATGTCAAAAAATATTAATTTTATATATTTCTAAATAAAACATTTTATGATACCGAAAATTAGGAGTTTTTGTTGTCATTGTAGCAGCATAAACAGTCCCCATACATGTATGGGGAATGCTGCTGAAGTGACAGTCCTAGGCCGGATATAAATCCGGGTCTTTACGGTAACGTAGAACCGACTGTGGTGGGAACGGAGGAAGTTTGAGGAGTTTTAGTCATCAGTGCTGATTACTTTTTAACGAAAATGGGTAGTTTTTGTCACCAGTTCTGATTACTTTTTGATAATGAAAATGAGTAGTTTTGCCCATCAGTGCTAATTATTTTTTGATAACAAAAATTAGAAGTTTGATTATTAGTGCCGAGAAGTTTGTGATGACGACAATGAGGAGTTTAGTTGTCAGCAGTTATAGATTATATTGTAAGAATAAAAATGATTAGTTGCCTTGCATTTTAGAGCATAGTAGATATATTTTTCAGTTATAAGAAATTGCTATTAGTAAAAAAGAGATAGAATACCGACAAGGGGAAACTATCAGTACTTTCTCATGGCTAGAACGAAAATGTGTAGTTCATTGACGATAGTGATAATGATAACGATAATATAAGTGCTTATATGATAGTCAGCTGTTTAAATAGATAGGATAATTCGTGTGCGGTTCGCCATTTGAATAACTCTGTGCAACGAAGCGTATTCTCGCGTACATTTTATCGCAAACGCCTTGATGACGATACGAGCCATATGAGCTACATATAAACTATGATAAATATTATATGATGACTTGATTAAAAGTATTCAATCAGCAAAGGCGTATGGCTGAAATTAACAAGAAGTTTCGTAATACAAAAGTAAGCAGTTCAATGCAATAATTAATAGTAAGCGAAATCTACTTTGGGGCCGTTCATAAACCTCGTGATACGCTGGGGGGAGGGGGTATCGGTTATATCACAAGGGGGGAAGGGAGGGGTTTGCTGAAAAGTCACGTGATACACGTTATAGAGTTTATTATTGACCATTAGAAGCACGCCTTGGTCAAGTTCACATGAAGAAATACTGATTTTTTGAACTCCGCGCGTCCGCTCTACTGATGCTTTTGATTGATGGCTCCACTGCATCTAACATTTCTGTGTTTATACCGTATACTGCAACATTAACCTAGGAATGTCAACCAACTGATAATCATAAATTAAGTTCTTGTTTATTCATTTTACCGTTGCTTCTATTGTCATTCAAAGTGACCAAATATGGATAAAAGTAGAATATATCAAGAATTTGTATTTAAAATGAAAGCAGCGCATCCCGAGAAAAAGCCTGCTAATTTACAAAACGATACAAATAAATTTTGGAATGAAAACAAAAACGAAGAAAATTTTGAGGTTGTGATGAAAAATAAGCTGCAGGTCTTGTCAAATTTTATTTTGAAAAAGAAAAGTCGATGATGCCTTTTTGGAGTAAAGTAAATATTTTCGAATTTTATATTTATATAATGAAAACTTAACGCAAACACTGTTTTATGTAGGCAGCGTCAAACAAAACCCATATTTCATCGAGAGAGCAGGAGCAAAGTTCATCTACAGAGCTTGAAAAGAATATTACATTTCCAAGTTCCTCATCCGCGTCCAATGAGAGTCATAGAAAAGAAAATCCTGATCCTGTGCTTCCTGACCCTGATGATGTAAGCTAGCTATTTATGGAATGATAACGCCCATACGTTACAGAATTATTTGTGAATACAATTATTTGTGAATACAATTATTTTTTTTTAGGTTAATTTTGTGATTGGTAAAGATAATCTCTAGATAATGATTTTAACGTTCCAAATCCAATTTAATCGTAGCAAATCCAATCAAACGTATGTTCAGTAAAAAATTATTTTAACAGTACAATTTTCGGAAAATTTTCACAAAATTTACAATTTGCTCGTGAATTGCTAAATCCTGGGAGCTCAGTAGTACAGTGGGTTCGTGTACCACCTCAGAGCAATTTCTTTTTTACATAAGTTCACATTTAATTGATTCGCTTTGACTAAATTGGATAAAAATAACCTAAAAATCTTCATTCAAAAATAATACTTTTACCTCAAATCGAGAAGGAAGATATTGCATTTTTTAAGAAATTTTAGCGATAATATTTGATTTTTATATGGGCGATCAAAAGCTAGTTTATTGAACATACTTTTCCATATAGGGTGGAAAAACGACTGATAAAAAAGCAGAAACTCCAGCTCAGAATAAATTACAACTGAAAATAAATTCTACACAACTTAAAATAGATGATATGGCAATGCGACAACAAGGAAATATGTTGAAGGAAGTAGAAGAAAAATTATTGAAGATGAAAAAAAAAAATATCTTGCTGTTTTGAAAAAATCATTAAAACAAAGGCAAGATAAAAGAGAAAGGAACAAAGTATACAGACAAGGTAAAAAGAGAGCTCTTGAGTCAGCATGTTCTCGGAATCCTAAGCTCAAAAAACAGATGAAAATACATGATAAAGTAGGTCGCCCAAGAATCGAAGAGGAACAACCTGAATTGCTAAAAACTATTGTCGATATATGTAGGTACATATGTACACATGGCTCTTCAGCAGATGAAAGACGCTGGAGTGATAAAATTCGTTGCATTAAGTCTCTGATCGAATTAACTGAAGCTTTGCAGGGCGATTTTGGATTCAAAATCAGTTGAAGTGCCTCAAGCCAACGCACATAAAAATCAAGTTGATACGCATTTTGCAGCCAACACAATTTATAATTTGGAAGAAGTTGCATCGATTCTTGGGCCAAACCAAGTTGCGTTTTTGAGCCAAGATGATAAATCACGGGTCCCAATTGGCATTACTGGTGCGAATCCTTCAATTTCATCATATATGTTTGGGGATTATTTGACTAGACTCATGATATTTGAAAATTATTAATCTTCAAGTATCTTTCTGTGTACAGACTATATTTTTTATATCATTAATTCAGAAGCAATCATCCGCATTAGAAAAATCAAAAAATATAATTGATATCGCTCATTTGCTGCAACGTCGTCATAACTCAAAAATTGTGATTTTACAGGAGACGCATTTTCCAGTTTTTAAATTGTTTTATATATATTAAAATTGTATATGAAAAGAAGATTATGGTAAAATTTGCTGAAATAGCATCTGGTTAAGACGTATATGTAAATTAAAGGTTGAAATGTATAATGGACTTTTTTCTGTAGCTTCAAAAGTACTCCGAGTTTTTCTTATGACGTTGTTGCTGCAAAAAGAAGTTTTATGGTCTGACATAATTAAAATTGTGACGTTACGCAAATAACAAAAAGTTTTATAGCTGAAAACCTATTGCAAATTCTGACTTGTGACTGAATTATATTTGCACCTTACTAAACATTATAAATGAAAAAATATGGATATTAAATAAAATGTATTGCATTCATTGCATATTTTATTGTAACATAAAAATTAACATATTACTTCAGGTACAAAAATAAAAAAACATAAAGTCACGTAAAAAATAATATTCATTTTAAATAAAAAAATGAATTGAATAAGGATTACAATTGCTGGTAAAAAGGTCTATAATACTTAGGAATGTTATTTTTCTGTATCAATTCTAGCAGATCTTTTTTTTTTGCGGTCCGCTTTCTTAGGTTTTGTATAAAATGCTCTTGTCATTGTAACATCCTTCATGTTTTCCTGTTTAATGACATTAATTGCCACCTTAAATTCCTTTTCGTTATAAGTTGTTTTAAAGAAAATGGTGTTAGGTGAATCGCGCCGAACTTGCAAAACCACCACTGTGGAAATTTTTGCCTGTGCCATATTTTGGAGTCCCATTTCAGTTGCTAAAGCCTTCATATCAAACAAGTCTTCAAAGCACAGTTCCGTAACGATAAATGGCTTTCCATTTGTTTTGGCACCACGAATTGCAGATATAAATGACTCTAGCGTGTACATTGGACCACCTTTCAGCTGTCGTTTCACTTGACGTTCAATTAATGAGTGGGCGGAATATCCCTCGTTTTGCGTGTGGCCTTTGATTAGGTACTTATGAGTTATGCTTTTTACGTTGAGATGAGATACAGCGTAGAGGTAGAGGGCCACCATGAACTTATTTTTTTGCTGGCCCGCACAATTATCCGAATAAAATATGAAGTCTTCATCACTTGACACAGCTCTTTTATTTAAAAACCGAAGAACGCACGAACCCAACTCGTTAATACCTCTATACCCATTGGATTCATCCCAAACAAAACATTCACATTCGTTACTCTTTAGATCGTAGATTGTAAAATTGAATACATTTAGTTTTGATTTATAATAAAAAACTGAGACATCGCCCTTTGGAATCTGCATGACGGCTTGTAAATCGTACACTACCACATTAGCATAGCCTTCCTCCTTATCATACTTCTTTTCCTTTCTGGATAATTCTTTCTCTACGATATGCTGATTATAATATTCTTCTTGCTTATTTTTTTCATCAACCTCAGCGATATCGTAGGCACAACATGTTTCACATAAGTATTTTTTTGGCTTAAAGAACGAAATATTGTAATCTTCTGTAAATATTCGATAAAACATTACAGAGTTAACAAACGGAATGTTTTTATCTTAACACTCCGCGATGTAGTCCCGGTGAATGTCTGCAATAGATTTGCTACCATCAATAAAATGTTTACTGGTGTTTGCGCGAGTCTAATGACTTTCGATTTTAGGGATTTTATCGATAAAGCTTTTAACACCTTCCCTTACAATTTCATCAATTTTTCTTTGTTTTCCATGTTTTCCTCAACAATCCTCCATCAGTAAAACATTTTCCACCTTATTTCGTTTCTCCTGCACAGTTCTTATTGGGTGATCATTAATATTCAAAGTATTTTTAAAAAACAGTTTGCATACTCGAACTTTCTGCCCATTGAGATGGAAATAGAAGCCATTATTATTTTCCCTTTTCTTTCTCGTACCACCTTCACGCACATAACGATATTTAGACTGACTGAGCTCCATACTATTCTGAATAAATAGTCGCTGTTTTTCGTACATAGCCAAATCCCAGTATGATCTAAAAATTACCATCCGTTCCTCTTCTTTAAATTTTTCAAAACATTTTTGCTTACACTTCTCTGTACATGGAGGATCAAATTTTCTCTCTTTTCGAACTTTTTGACACGTAGACCTCATTTTGTATTCTTTCCACTATATCTCAACTTTTTGTTTACATTTCTTACCCAATTACTCTCATTTCGTTTACGCTTTACTCCTTTTTTTAGTGGACTCGTTAAAATCATCGGAGTTTCGACACTGGTTGTGTTAGCCTCAGAACTGTCTGATGTTGAATTTGGTTCGCAGTGACTGTTACTCTTACTGACAATATCGGGTGGAATGTATGTGGTATCACGTACGGAATCGTCATCATCCTCAGAAAATGAGCTCGAGCTTAATGAGTCTGATTTCATTTCAACAAAATTCACTGTTGATGTACTTTTTATCTGGCATTCTTTACCCTTCCCATCTTGTTTTTTTAAAGCCATTCCCACCATTTTGGCGGATCGAGCATTAGTTTTCATTATTTTTTGACTGAAAATTACAACAATACTGACATAAATGGAAATGATTCATAGCAAATAATTTATAATTAAAAAATATTTAGTGCAAGAATGTCATAACAGTGAATAGTTCTTTAATGCACTATTGCTTCACTAATACATCTTATTTGTAATAGTGTTTCAAGACAAAATAGTACTGAAATAAAAATTATTATTTTCTGCAAAAACCTAATAACACTCAAAAACACTACAGGAATTCATTCAACTTTTTACATGCGCAACGTCATATCTTAAAATAATGCAATATACACGATAGAGAAAGAGATATAAAAGTGAACTTGCCTTTTATTAATATAATCACAAAACGAAATATGACACTTTTCTAGAGAACTTTACGATGTTAACCACACAAAAGCCGACGCACAACTGAGATAATACGTTGTTGCAAATACGACGCAATAGGATATGTAATTAGAGCGAAAGGCATCTATCGCGATGCTGCGTGAAATGTTAAAACTTCGGATATAACATATTATTCAGTTGATCAAACATATTATTTCCGATATATTAGTGATGTTAACTAAAATTTTGCGATTTTTGAGTTATGACGACGTTGCAGCAAATGAGCGATATGAGCTTTTTGCATTAAAATTCACTTTTTAGTTTAATAAAATACTAATATAAAATCTGCAAATTAAGCTGTCACAGAAGTATTAACACTTGCACAATCAACGAGTCTCTAAACGAGTAATAATATTAACGGTAATACACATCACGTGACATAATATAAATACTTTAATGGCTAAATATATTTGTGCTACGGCGTGGAGTGCTAAAAAAAACCGTGGAATACACTTTTCTGTCTCTCATGTCTTTGTTAAATATTCGAAAAACGAATTATCAATAGCTTTACATTAACGAAGGTTCACAATATAATGAGCATCCTTACCTACTGCGATAACTAGTATTTTTCCCAATTCACTAAGAAATATGTTTATAGTTGAGAAATATCTTTATTTGGTACATTCTGAGAAAAATTATATTTTTCCTGAAATTGTGTAACTTCAATAACAAGTATACAATTCGTATTCATTTTGTAGTCTTATTAATTGATATTGTTGGGACTTATAATTTCAAATAAGATTAAAAAATTATTTTATTTAATACTTTCATAATACTTGTCTTTTGAGAAGAATACTCGTATCACAGAAATGAAGATTTATTTGGCACGCATATTAAATCATTATGCATATCTAAAAGGGCAATTGTTAACTTTTATGAAAATTCTATCAATGAGAAACAACTCTACATTTCTAAATAGTCAGAAATAATTAATATATATAGTTACATAAAAAGATCCCCTGAGATATTCGGTTCCCGGTTTTGACGTTGATTGTTTTTGATTGCAGCTGCTCACAAACAAACTCCATTATTAATGCATTTTGAGTATCCTATCCGGCTTCCTGATCACGACTGGGTCATGGCGCCATCACACAAACTAATCCCTTCTGTTTACGCCGGAATCGTGATTAAGGAAAATGGAGTTGGCGCTAGAGATGCTGTAGGTTATACTGGTCCCACGTACATTGCCATACGATCTGGAAAACATGCCTCGTCTACTGCATTTTCACACGCTTTGGACATCGAAAAAATTTTGGAATTACCAGATTTTGACGGCATTCTGAAAAATTCACTTGGGGCTGTCAAACCCGTTTGGTTTTTCACTGTGGATGGCGGCCCTGATGAAAATCCCCGATATGCAAAAGTGATTGAAACCGGAATTCACCATTTTTCGAAAAATGACCTGGATGCCTTATTCGTTGCATGCAATGCTCCAGGCCGAAGTGCTTTTAACAGAGTTGAAAGACGACTGGCTCCGTTGAGCAAGGAGTTAACTGGCGTGATACTTCCACTTGAGCACTACGGAACGCACCTTGATAATAGCGGAAAAACGATTGACGAAAAGAGAGAAATAGATAACTTTGCATATGCTGGAGAAACTCTGGCTGAAATATGGTCAAATAATTTGATTGATGGTTATAATGTCGTGGGAGAGTACATTCGTCCTGAATGTTCCGCAGTCGAAGAATCACATCTCTTGAAGAGAGATATGAAATGGGAAGACATACTTGCCAATACTTTTTACAAATTATAAAATGCTAGGATAGAAAATGTTGTTCAAATCCTCGCAGCTCCATTTTCGAGAAATTGTAAGATCGTTTTTTGCCTCCACCGTTCAGGATTTCGCAAAACGATACAGGACTTGGAATATCTGAAAAAGATCCTCGACTGCACTATTGCCCAAAAAACAGGTTTTTTGGGAATATCTCGGAAAAAGTTCTTAAAAAAAAAAAACAAAAAAAAATTCATTTTTGGTTTCAGCGACCTCAAACTACTGTATGCTATGCTGCAAGTTAATTTGCGTAAATGAAATATTTGATGTCATAAGGACAGCCATGATTCCAACCTTACACTTTTCCTATATCTGAGTCGAGGAAAGTATCCGTCCCAGATTCAAACATAGGCGCATTCCATACCTCGACCGTATGACCCTCAACGATTCTGGATCCACACCAAGAACCAAATGGGAACAGGGATCAGCATGCTCACCCTCATCAGTTTTTGAATTTCGTTCGTTTGCCGCATGACAAACTTACATCCTTCAAACGCTGGCATCGCAGCCATTGTTTTGATCAGTCATTCGAGCGATTGAGTGTTTGAGCATTGCACCTTCAAGATACCTTGCTCAACTCTGATTCGCTCGAATCTAGGTACATCTTTCGATTTCCCTATCGTCTCCCAGACTTGACTGTCTACCAAATCCAATTCTTTTTGGGCTGCTGCCGCAGCATAGTTACCTCCAACGGACAATAGTCGTAAAAACACCCTCTTACATACCCGGTTAGGTCAACGAATCAGACAATTCCTTCAAATTCGCTGAGAGCCGGTTAATGGTCTAATGATGGCCACATCTTTGCCATCTCTCCATTATGCTTATCATATAAAGGGTTAATGGTCTAATGATGGCCACATCTTTGCAATCTCTCCATTATGCTTATCATATAAAGGGTTTTTCAATTGGCGCGGGTCGATTTTGGCGCCCTGTGGCAGCCATTTTGTTTTAGTGACATCTGTCAAATCTTATGTTTATTATTCAGTTGTTTATGCCAAATCATCATGGCAAGTTACACGATTGAACAGCACATTCAAATGATAAAACTTTATTATCAAAATGAGTGTTCATTAACGCAAACGTTGTGCGCATTGCGCCCATTTTTTCGGTAGACCCTTATAAAGGGTTTTTCAATAAGGCGGGTATATGTTGAAATGGAATAAAATGGTGTTTGCTGTGTGGCACGTAGCGCCGTCCTGCTAGAACCACATGTCGTCTAGGTCCATATGGTTCAATATGGGCCATAAGAAATTGGAAAGGCCACCACGTCTACCGAAAAATGGGCGCAATGCGCGCAACGTTTGCGTTAATGAACATTCATTTTGATAATAAAGTTTTATCATTTGAAGCTCGTTTTTGGATCAATGGGTACGTAAATAAGCAGAATTGTCGATTCTGGAGTGAAGATCAGCCAGAAAAATTGCAAGAGCTACCAATGTATCCAGAAAAGGTCACAGTTTGGTGCGGTTTATGGGCTGGAGGTATCTTTGGACCGTACTTCTTCAATAATGCTGCGAATCGTAACGCAACTGTGAATGGTAAGCGCTACCGTGAAATGATATTCAACTCTTTTTTGCCCAAAATGCAAGAGCTTGACTTGCATGACACGTGGTTTCAGCAAGACGGTGCCACATACCACACAGCACGTGTAACAATGGACTTGTTGAGAGCCGAGTTCGGTGAACATTTCGTTTCACGTTCGGGACCTGTCAATTGGCTAACCAGATCGTGCGATATAACGCCTTTAGATTATTTATTAGACTAAGCGGATGGACCATTTGAAGCGCAGTCGCGGTCAGCATTTGCATGAAATAATCTTCGAACATTAAATTATATGGACTGTACTATCGATTTAAATAAAAATTTCATACATTTTTCTGAATTTTACGTGTTTTTTTGAAAAACTTAACTATAGATCTTAAAAAATCACCCGTTATCTATCGATTGCAGTAAAAACAAATTAATTTTTTGAAGCCGACTGATAAGAGGCCCCCCTTAAAGTATCATATTTATAAACACAACCCTGAAATCTTTGACGATGCGTCGAGTTCCTAAAAGTATCGTTGATGCTGTCGGTACGCAACAAAAAGCAACCAAAGCCACTATAAGCTGATGCAATATGTGTACATGTACAAATGAAAAAATGGCGGAAAACGAAGAAAGGTAAGTTTTAATGCAAGCGTTTTTTTTTTATTTTAAGACAATTTTATTTCATATTCAATTTTTGATATTCAAAGTAAATGAAATGTTCCAAAGAATCAATATTTTACTGATACAATGTATACATACGGTATTTATACAGTATTGATGTGATACTTTTACATTGTATGTATACATACGTTTTGGAAAACGCCCTCTGCCACATAATTCCCACAACAATGGCAACGTCATGCTTCTGGACAGTAAAATATTGGCAATTTGGTGGTCCATCACTCACGATGTACAGAATACAAAAGTGTGACTCGAACCATTAATCCACTGTCAGCGAATTTAAAGTAATCAGCTGATAGGACAGCGGGTTGTTTACAACCGAGTCCGGCACAAACTGGGATATTGTTGGCAATATACGAAAGAACCAACGAGGTCATTGCCTATATTGCCTCATAGGTGTCTAAAGAACGACCGATTGGAAGAGCGCAAGAATACCATCTCAGTATGAAATAAAAGTTTCCACTGCGGAGTTGAAATGGAATAGGAAAAGTAAGTTTTTATTTACAACAATAAATACTAATTTGAACTTTAATATTGGTTATTTATTGCTTCTAGCGCAAAATTAAGTCAAATAAAAACGAAATTATTAGTCCTTATTTTTATATTTTCAAACAAGATGCTCAACGCGAAATCAACGACCGATTGGAAGAGCGCAAGAATACCATCTCAGTATAAAATAAAAGTTTCCACTGCGGAGTTGAAATGGAATAGGAAAAGTAAGTTTTTATTTACAACAATAAATACTAATTTGAACTTTAATATTGGTTATTTATTGCTTCTAGCGCAAAATTAAGTCAAATAAAAACGAAATTATTAGTCCTTATTTTTATATTTTCAAACAAGATGCTCAACGCGAAATACGGCAATACTAGGCAGCAAATCAGCTAAGTATCAGCAACAAACCAACAAAAAAAGTAACAGGTTCTCAATATTGTTATAATCACTGAATGCGGCGAACACACCATATGTGTATACTTATATATGTATGTATATAAAATTTTTCGAGGTTTTTTTTCAGGCATTGCCTAAGTATTTCAAGGTCTGAACACTGTGTACACAAATATTAAAAATTTTGAATTTCAAGTATCAAATGTATATATGAATGAAAATATTTTGTTTGCATGAGTAGTAAGAGGAAAACATATCACATTAAAAAAAAATGGGTCAAAACAAATTTAACCAATAGCATCATAAAAATGTCGTTTTTTCGCGATTGCTTCATTCATTTATTTGCAATTTTCAACAGTAAATTACCGTCGATATCGAAATTATCAAGGAAAATATTTATAGATAAGTCCATTATTTTTAATACGTATTCACCTTCACCAATCCATACAAAATAAGTGCCGCTCATAAAAAAATTATCAACTTAGCAACATTTGCAACGCTTATACTCTTTATTGGGTATTTAGCCGAGCACCTGTTCCTATTTGTGATGTGCGTTTTGATGTTCTTCACAATACTTCCGCTTTTATTATGAGCCTCGAAAACAACTCTGACAGATTATCCTTCAAACTGTTTATACAAAGCAAATAAATCCTTTAGCTATGCGCAACAGTTTTGCTTTCACTAACATTTTTACCACACGTCTGTGACGGGGAGTTACAAATTGTTTCTTTGTTTATATAATATATACTTATCGGTTTTCGGAAAAGAAATTATTGGCGAGAATGATTTTGTTTGAAAATTCTTAGTTAAAAAGTATTAGTAGCGCTATACTTGGGCACATACATAATATATAATAGTTTACTACAGACTCGTCTACTAAAGCTTCAACTTCATTCATACGTTTTTAAACTTGAACGTTTTTCCGCTACACTATGTACAATATAATTTCATACTTATCAAAGAATCAAACTTCAGAGGGTTTTTTTATGGTTTTGTTTTATGCAAAAAAGTTTCATTTTATAATTATTAAAAATTATATGAATTTTCACATCTTTTTTTTATAAAAAAAAGTAACTACGTTTAACGGTTTTCTACGCTTTTTTGCTTTCATAATTTTTTGTTGATATAAACGTTTTGTTGTTGTTAACCCCTTAACGAAATCGTATACAAGCTCGCGTAGTTTTTTTAAATCATCTAGTTTTAAGCCACACGTAATATTCTTTTCTGACCCGATTGGCGTACGCGGGCTATGCCTGTAATATTTAAGTTTGGCCCAACAATCGTACGCGGGTTATGCCCGTCATTGTAGATTAATATAGACGTTTTGTGAATGAGAGTTGTATGTGTGGGCATGTATCTGTGTATGTGTAAGTGTGACATGGTGTGCTTATGGTGGACAAGTGTCCGTACATAAATTTCTTGTGTTTTCGATTTAGTTCATAATACTCATTACATCATAACCCCGCCAAAAAGCCGTTGTTTTTTCATCTTAACTGTCATTTTCAACATCAATACATTCTCAATCAACATACAAACTTTACATATGTATTGTTACTTTTGTTTTTGTTTTTGTTTTTCCGTTGGCGTTTACTAGACGTTACGAAATGTGTTTGAAAAATTGATTAGAATAATAAGTATGTTTCGTAGGTAATATACAAATTAATTTAAACATTTGTTTCAAAACAAAAAAAAAAAATTTGATATAATAATAAGGAAGTAGTTAAGCCTAAGTTAGGTGTATTCGGAATTTCGGAAAGCTTGCGACGTTGAGCAAAAAGTTCGATATGAGAGAAAAGAAACAATGTATGAAAAATAAGATTAGATTTTTTGAGACGATAGATTATTTTATCATAGTTGAATTTCCAAAGCAAACATTCTACAGAAATAATATAAATTCTGTTTAGGGTAAGGTATGGTGCACTAGAATATGAATATGAATACCGTCATCGGAGTCCAACCGCCACCTATTGCAGGCGACGAGCTTCAGCTGCTTTGCGGATCCCGCGTGACTTCTGCCCAATTGCGTACTGGATACTGTGCCAGGTTAAACTCCTACTTATCCGCAATCGACCCCGACATACCCAATATATGTCCAGCATGTGAGGGCGGCACACCGCACGACAATAGCCACCTTTTCACATGCCCCATCAAACCTACTCACCAAACATCCCTCTGCCTCTGGGCCCAACCTGACAAAACAGCACGTTTTCTGGGTCTATCCTTAGATGAGTTAGACAGGAACGGCCAGTAGCCACATCGCACTGACAGGGTTTAGTAAGATGCTACAGCAACAACAAAAACACTGCATTTCTGTGACAATGACTGTAACTATGTTTTAGAGGCTTTAGCTTTTTCGTTTATATTTATTTATAGTAATTCAATTTTTTGGGAAATAGAAGAACAGCGTTTTACGAGAAGTAAAAAATTTATTATTGAAAAAAGTTGTTTTACTTTATAATGTAATTCATTTATATGCTGAGCAAATTTTTAAATGTTAACCAAATTATTGTTTTGCAATTATTAAACCTAATGGAAAAAGAAAAAATGCAAGTTTGCATTAAGGTTTTAATGGCTAGATTTGAAAAGTGATAAAAGCGATAAACTTTATTTTTATTTATTTTTGAATTCTTTCCTACATTTTACTTTTCGATCCAGAATCTCCGCAAGATAAAGCAAAAAAGTTTTATTCACAACCGCAAGGCTATAAATCTTCTGCCGTACTTTTTACTCAGCACCTAACTTTCCAATACACAAGAGGAAAAAATTATTTAACGAGTGGTATAGAAAAAAGTAACGCTACATTTTGCAATACAAATGAAATTAAAAACTGAAATACGTTGAGGCTTTTTGTGTGTGTGAGTAAATAGGTGAAGAGTAGAGAAGAGTTGAACGGTATAAAAAATAAAATGTTAACATTTTACAATCTAGTGAAGTAATGTGCCATATTTAAAGTTTTTAAGTAGATAAGTATTCAGAGCTCCAAAAGAATTCACAAACATGTAAAAGGTATAGCAACTCTTGATTATGAAGTGTTAGGAATATTTTTGCCACAATTTTTTCTTTACAACTGTTCTCTGAACCTCTCCCATGACACTCACACACATAATTACATGTTTTTTATACACAGTTATAAATGAAATCAAGTGGGTCTCATTTACTATAAAATTAAAATGGAACAAAAAAAAACGCACGAAAAACGTTCACCTCACGTTTTGACATAGTATCAATGTAGTTTTGTTTTTTATGTTTATGTGTATGTAGTAAAATTTTAGCTTATTAACCATTCGCCGTTGCTGATTGACAGTAATCACCAAGATGTTGTCCAACGCCTGCTGCTACCCGCATGCGTCGCTGCATTAACAAACTCTCACTCGGCGGTGAGAGTCCAATGCCTAATGCCCCAGGTGACGGTGGTGAACCACTGCCGACGCCCATGATAAAATTGTTCCCGCCGCCATTGTAAATGCTACCGACAGTGCTGCCGCGAGACTGTTGTACACACATACTGCCAGAGGGAGAGTGAGTAAAACGGCCGGAACCGATACGCGGCTGCTGTTGGTTACTGCTTATAATTTGGGCGCGCATTATGGTACCACTGCCACTGCCGATATCGGAATTGCCATAACCACCACTTTCGTGAGTGGGTGAATAGCGTGGCTGTGTTGGATACTGGTAGCTGCGACGCTGTTGCATACCGCAGTTGCGTACACCTGTATAGATGCAATCGTTACGCCAATTGTGGATGGCGCCAGAAGAGCTACTAGCGCTATCGTCAGATGGTGGTGAAGCACCGGTTACGCCGACGTGAATAAAGTTGCCGACAGCCGAACGCACATTGTAGTGGTAGCCGCCACTACCGCTGCCACCATTGCGTTGCCCTCCAGCATTCCAGCCGGGGGAGTGAACGCCTAGCGTACGATATTTGTTGCGGGAATTATTTGCAATTATTACGCTATTTACACCGCTGGTGTTATTCGATAATTCTCCGCCACTGCCACCATTTATTAGAATGCCACCGCGGCTGCGCCAATTTTCGGCCATTTGACCAGCAGGCTGATGTTGCTTATTAGCATTGTTGCTAGATGATGGTTGCGAGTACCGCCGATGGTTGTTATATTGTTGTTGACGACGCGCATATCCCGTAGCATTGGTTTGATTGGTGCTGTGTGAACGCGGCCTACCATAAGTAATAGTATCCTCTTCATCGGCATCGTCCTCCAACTCAGCATCGTAATTATTATTCTGATATGCATCGTTATCATCGTGAACGCCTTCACTCTTGATACCGCTGGCACTGCCAAGCGCAAAGCAGACATTACGTTGTATTTTATTAACGCGTGAGGAACGTTTGGTTTTTATTAAACTTAGTTTTTGATTTTGAATTTCATTGTATTGTTGTTTTTGTTGTAACTGTTGCTGATTATGATTTCGTTTTTTCGGCTGCTGTTCTTGTAGTTGTTTTTGTCTTTGTTGCTGGTTGCCAGAAGTCGTTCGTATTGTAGTCGCCGCGGCCATAGAACCCGTTGGCACTACTGCGTTCGATTCCGCTATTGCTCCTACTACTTCATCCAGCTTCGGTTGCTTCTTTCGTTCGGCTTTTGCGCAAGCCTTATTTTCTCCTCGCCCAATTGGTGTGGCTGGTTCTTCAATCTCAGTAGCATTATCCTTCTTCTTATTGATTGCTATAGTCTCAAATGTGTCTTCACTCACTGGCGCGGCGACAACAATATTTGCAGTCTCATTAAATTCAGGTAGCTTTTCTTTCAAATCACTAATACTAGCCAATAAATTAGCATTTTCATTTGTTGTCGTATAATTATCTTTCGAAACAATTAATTTGTTGTCGTTGTTGATGGTAAGAGTTGTTTTTGTTGCATTTTCTGATTGTGCTCCTGCATCTATTATTTTTGTGTTTGAATTAATGATTGTTTCATTAATAATATCACTTATTGGAAGTTGGCTTTGTTCACTGGTCAGCAACAAATCATTTGCTTTGTTGATCCTTGCCCCGCTGCTACTGCTACTATTACAGTTATAATCATTATCAACATTTTTTGCTTTAATATTATCTTGGATGTTGTAATAAGATTTGAGTTTTGCATTTGCATTTGAACCTGCATTGAAATAAAATTTTTCGTCGTTACCAAAATCGCTTTGCTGTTGTTGCTTTTGGTTTCCCATGTTTTCTTGTCTGCGCTTGAAAACGCTTTCATCAGGATCGGAGTTGTTAAACAAATTACTTTCATCATCGTTATTATCTTTATTATTAACCTTAACCTTATCATGACCCACATTAACAGGGTCACTATCCTGAAACAGTCGCTCCTGCATAGTGCCTCGCTTCCACTCGTCATCATCTTTATCCACATCCTTACTCTCATAATTTGATTTATTAAAACTTAACTCAAGAGTACTTTCAGCCCTTACTGATCTCTCTCCCTCCTTCATTTGCATGGCACCCTGTAATAATGTTGTCTTATTTCGATTATCACCACCCCTAAACCAGGAATTATCCTCCACATCACTAGTATTAGCATTATCACCATAATCGTCATGACGATAACGATTTCCCTTCTCCACTTTTCTGCAAATTTCTAACTCTTCTATTTCTTTATCGCCATCTACGTAGTACTTCGGACGCCAGTTGTAATCGTTATAGTCACGGAGCGTATGATTATCACTGCACTCGCCGCTCTGTTCGTACGGCTCATATGTGCTTCTCGCTTCCTCCTCGCCTTCGATCTGTCCATCTTCATTATCCAAATCACGCCAATAATGGTGAATGTTCTCATCATCACTCTCATCTTCCGCACCATACTTGAATTGTCTACGGCTCTCTACCTCCTCATCGCTGGCGGTAAGGTACCGGTTATGACGTTCGCCTGTATGAGCCCACTCCTCATCTTCGTCGAGCCGTCCGAATGCCTCTAGTGCCTCCTCGTCATCGTCGTCTTCTTCATGTACGTTAAGTGTTTTAAACGATGATGAACCCGAGTGAAATATGCTCGACGATTTACCCCCACCGCCGCCGTTAACGCTGCCATAGCGAGCTGATTGACGTGTGGCATACAAATTGCTGTTACGCCCACCATAAGTGGAATTATTGCTGACGCTCAACGAGTTATTCATAGAGCGACTGCGTGATGGTGGCGGCTTTATAAATATTGGTGGGCTGTTGTTATCCGTGTCGCCATCGTGAGAGTCGAGTTGCATTTGCGATGGCTGGTATATATTCGGACGCTCCTTCATGTAGTCATAGCGCATTGAGAAGTGTTGCAATATTACGCGTTTCACAGCCATTGCCGATTCGGCAAATTGCGATATTTCGCGCGCAGATTGATTGCTAGAAAACAAAAACAAAATATTATTATTAAAATGTTCGAAGATGTAATTATTCGAACGATATCTTGAAATGAAAGCTTTAAGCACGTTATGGAGCAACCACTTGATTCGATTATTCTAGGTAGCCGAATTTAGTCTATTTTTCACAGAAAACTTACCGCCTTATATTGCCGGGAGTGCGTAGCGCTTTTCGTCGGTTTTCCATTTTCTTACTATCTGTTGGACTCCCTTCCTCCGAAAATTTAATCCATGAATGATTTAGCACGGCTTCGGCACTTAAACGCTTTGGTGCTTCCTTCACGAGCAGCCCACGAATTAAATCTTTGGCCTCTTCGCTCACGTCCCTCCATTCAGTATCAGGAAAAGAAAATCGTCCTGAGCAAATAGCAATATATGAATTTTAATTACATATATTTTATGAAACTTCCAGTATGCAAACAAATTGTACGCTTACCTTCTTGTATGGACTCGAAAAGCAACTCTTGACAGGTGCGACAGTTCTCGCCACGATTCCAGCCGCAATCCTTTTCACAATTCCCAGAAAATGGTGGATATCCACACAACAAAATATAAGCAATCACACCAAGTGACCACAGATCACAACGCTTATCATAATAATTTGCCTCGCCAACGAACAGTTCCACAACTTCGGGTGCCATAAATTCTGCGCTACCGACCTACATATTTCAAATATAAGAATAGTAAAATTTTAATTTTTAATAATCGCGTTACCAACAATTGCATATTTTAACCCCCTGACACACAATGGTGTGATTTTTTTGAATAGCACAAATTTCTTTGATACGACTAATGTTGGTAGCCCTCCAAGTACATTTCTACCAATCAAAAGACATCAATTTAAAGTAATCACGATGTAGAATTGCTTGAAAAGCATTCTTCTAATAGAATTTTTTTACGACTGTATTTTAAATGAACTGAATTAAAATACATATGTATTTTAATAATTCAATTTCAGTTAATGGAATAAAAAATAAACTCTGTTACACACACATGTATGCTTCAGATTACCTCATTTAAGCTATAACAAACCGAATAGCAAAAACGACTTCCGACAGATTACGAAAAATATACCTAAAGATCTGTTTTTCTTTTTATATTATTTATAGTATTTTATTGTTCTACTCACGGGTGTTAGCAGTTGTGGCGTGGCCGATGGTGACGACACATCTGTCGTGAATTTGATTCCCGATCCCAAATCGAAATCGCAAATTTTAATCGGACACAATTTGTCCGGATATACACATAAAATATTTTCCGGCTTCAGATCACGATGTGCAATACCTTTCTTGTGTAGAAAGTCTAAGCCTGATGCGATTTCTTTGATAATCTGCGCTGCCTCGTGTTCTGAGAAACAAATTTGCTCTTGAATGCGTCTCAAAAGGGGCCCGCCATTAATCTGGAAAATCATGATACAGTGAAATGAAATTTAATTTAGTAAAATGGCGTGTTTTAAAAAATCTGTGACTATGGTTGAACATCGAATATTTTTTCAAATCCATAGTATACCCCTAAAAAGTCACCTCTTCCTTATTAGATATGGGTTTAGTAAACAACTTAGGCGTTTTAGAATTAAAAAAAAATTGAAAAATAACACAAAAGAGACCACCCTTAAAGAGACTATACAAATTTTGAAAATTTAACGAACCTAATTTTGTTGATTTCCTCTATTTTAGTACCGATTTTTGGTACCCTTAGGATATGATTCTTTAAACTAATCGAATTTCTGTACATGATCCAACTTATAGACTGCCTATTTTTCACTTTCTCTGAGAGATATCTGATAAAAAATAACACATAACATTTGCCTATGTTTCTAAAGCCTTACGGAAAACTACGAGCAAACGGAGCATAACTAAGTTGCTGCAAAAACAAAAAATAAAAAAGGATAGATTAGCAGAAACTCCATTCATATAGTCAAGATAACATTTCTGATTAACCGCCCCAAAACAAAACTGCTACAACAATTAAAATAGAGTCATGTGATAGATGTTTTGGGTACTAAATTCGGTATACTCACAGAAAATTATTCAACTATGTTTTTTAGGGAATTTTCAAAAATACTCCATCTGAGCCCCACCTCCTTTAACTGAAGTTCAAGACAATGTACAGTATATAACATAAAACAGTTTCCACTGCCTCGAAGTATTGGTAACAAAAGTATTGTTGCTAAACATAGAGTGCCAAGCTTTTTTTATAAGGAACGTTATTCCATGTTTCGCTGTCAATGGTTGTCTGTGATTATATTATTTTCTGTTTGCGGTACAAAATAAAGTATCCAAATTAAAGACATTATTAATTTTTCTTTTACAATCCATTTAGTTACATACATACTGTGTTACAAAACTGCATTATTTGCAGCACTCGAAGGGGAGAAAAATGTTAAGTTTGGTGCGCTTTAGTAAGTCTAAAAAAAAACATTATTTTCTGTGATTCTAGGATGGAAAAATGTAACTAATTAACTCTGGAAGAACATAAGGCTATAATAGAAAGCATAAAATATATGATTCCATTAAAAAAATTGCTATTGGAAATTGGGAAAGTCCTTCGGGGGTAACAAAATCAACCACACATAAGTCCTATGAAACAAGCTGGCAGAACACGAATTCCCACTAAACGAGTTGTGGATAGAATTAAAGCAATTGCAAATTCAAGTCTATTAGTTTCAAGCTCCAAAAATTCGTGCCCAGTTACAAAGTGAAGGACATGAAGCTCCCTCATAACAAACTATTCTCAGAAGGTTGTATGAAGCTAGCAAACGCAGGCGGTTCTTTGCGACAAGGATGGAGCTTTACCAAAATTATGTTTTAAAACCACAAAACTTCTGCAAACAAAAACCTTTGGTGTTAGGGTGCTACCGTAGGTTTTAGCCTTGCAGACACCTGCTTGAGCCAGAGCCCCCTCCAGGCACGTCAGGAGACACCTTCTACACTACGCCGACGAGATCCAGGACAAAACAAACAGACACCCACTCGACCGGACAGTGTTTAGACAGACATTAAACGAAATTCACCGGGATACTGTTACCACCTTCATAAGCTTCCGTCCACAGAAGCCGCAATCAGAGTCCAACCACCTGCAGCAGATTAAGAGCTTCAGCTTCCCAGTGAGACCCGCGTAACACTGGCACAATTACGTTCTGGATATTGTAGCAGGTTAAGCTCCTACTTATCCAGAATTAACCCCGATATACCAAACATACATACATCTTGCATGTAAAGGCAGCCCACGCTACACTAACCACCTTTTCACATGCTCTTTAAAACCTACTCATCTGACACCCCTCTCCCTCTGGACCCAACCTCTCGAAACAACATGTTTCCTGGGCCTTCCTTTAGATGAGCCGAACGAAGACGACCGGTAATATACCCTACACTGATGGGGCTTGTATTACTGCTACAACAACAACAACAAAGCCTTCGACAGGTACAACACTACTAGGAGAGTCCTCTCGCAAAGGCGTGTCAAGACCCCGGTTGACCTGAGTGTTTATAAGATTGGGTGCTGTCGAACGCCATGCTCATGTGCAGCTGGGGTCAGGTGTTTCGTGTGTAGTGGGAGTGGGAGTAGGAGGGCTACAAGTGCCTTCACTATTGGGGAAAGGAGACAACAACAACATCGCCACCGTGTCGTTTTACTTCGTCGGGTTCGACAGGGACCTTACGGTGAATCAGAGCTTACTCACACCAGAGGTGAAAGTTGTAAGTCTTCAAATGATCCGCCCATTTGGTCCGCTTATGTTGAGAAATTTGTTGGCGAATCTCCAAATTAAGGTCCTTATTCGGGGACCCCCGGGATCGGTCTGACGTGGTTATCACGCTCCTTTGCTAAAACGACGGCTTCGTCTGGGAAATTAGGACGTATGTCCCGGATCCTTCCAGGTGAGATAAAGTAAACCGCTGCAGCGATGATCACCCTTTGGACTTTGTCTTCGCCTACTCGCACATTGCTAGGGATTGGAAAAGTGGCGAAAGTGTCCTCGCTGAACTCCTCGAAGCCAACTCAATCAGATTCGTTACAATTAATGTAGGTGAGGTTTTCTCAATCGACACGATAATGGTAAATGGTCTGATTCATGATCAGACCAGCGATAGAAATTGTTAGGTTAGGCGAGCTGCTGCAGTTACCCACTATCCTAATATTATGTCTTATACTGTGCTTAACGCCGAATCGTCTATTGCTCTGCCAAAAGTAGTCCCTACAATCGTTTGGTCATGCGATTATGCGATATGCATTTGTTGGTTACTGACTTTGGTTTATTATACGATGAAAAGATGTAGTTGATAACGCAGATGTGTGTAAAAAAAGTATGTATGTATGCAAACATATGAAAATCAACATTGTGCCGACAAGCAAACAAAAACCGATATTTTATACATACCTTCTGCTCAAATATGAACGAGACGTTATCAATAAAACGGTCCGCGGATGACATATGGCAAAAATAAATTTTTTGTTTTTTGGTAGGACTGTTATAAGCTTACGTGGCAAATTTCAGCGTGATATGTCACATACTTTGTTTTCTGTGCTACTGTAAACAAGTCAAGCTCGAGTGTGTTCTTCGAATTCGCTTTTATGACTTCAATTGTCTCAAAATGTTTTCCACGGAGCGGCAACTTGAGCTTGGGAAACAGGAAAAAGTCACATGGAGCCATATCAGGCGAATCCGGTGCTTGCGGAACGATATTAACATTATTTTTGTTCAAATAATCGCGAACAAGACGTGATGTGTGAGCTGGTGCATTATCGTGATGCAAGAACCATGACTTGTTGTCCCACAATTCCTTCCTTTTAAGACGAATGTTCTCGCGCAAACGCTTTAAAACGTCTAAATAATATTCAGCGTTAACCGATTTTGCGATTTGTGCGATTTTCAAGCACAATTTCCTTTACTTTTCCGATGTTTTCGTCGTTTACTGATGTTGTACGGCCCTCTTTAAACGATTTGTACCACTGGAAAACACGTGCACGTGTTGGAATAACAAAATTTCAAACAAATTCTTTGTTCAACTTGAATTTCCATCGTTAAATTCGAAGAACACACTCGAGCTTGACTTGTTTACAGTAGCACAGAAAACAAACTATGTGACATATCACGCTGAAATTTGCCATGTAAGCTTATAACAGTCCTACCAAAAAACAAAAAATTTATTTTTGCCATATGTCATCCGCGGACAGTTTTATTGATAACGTCTCGTTCATATTTGAGCAGAAGGTATGTATATGTACGGCTCACAATTTTCATAAAATATATGTATACATATATCAGGAACCTGAAACCTACGTCCTGGTTAACATACATAGCTCTAAGAACAAGTCGTAAGAAATTTTGGGTTTATATAAATATATATAAGTAAACTTTTAGAGATTAAGCAAATGCTTTTTTTTTTGGGCGTACCTTTTCAAAAACCAAATAAAATTTTTCATCATCTTCGAAGAATTCAATTAACTGTAAAATGCCCGGATGTCCCTGACAATGATGGAATGTCTCCACTTCACGAAAAACACGCGCACGCGCATGTCCTGGTATTTTATCGATCACCTTCACAGCATATTCCAAATCGGTGTAGATATTTACGCATGTTTGTACCGAGGCGTAGGCGCCTTCGCCAAGGATTTCGCCCGTCAGCTTATACAATTCTATAAGAAACAGAAAGTAAAATATGATTAAGCATAATAACCAGAATCAAATATAGTCCAGTCATTTGGTAAAAAAAAGGAAGTTACCTGGAAAGTTTTCCGGGAGTTTTCAATTTAGGTAATTTTTATAGATTTTGGCATGATCTTTTCGAATTTCAACTTTGCCACCTCGTATCTGCGACGCTAGCGCCGCCATATTGAAAAAATGGCGCCCGAAAACAGTTTTTTTACAATATCTTCATTCCGACGCATTTTATGAGAAAAACACATGAAATTAAACTAGAGATAATTTCCTACATTTTATGTTATTACGATTTTTTTGTAAAATCAATAGTAGTTGGCGTGTGAACGCCACAAAGTAATATTCTCCACACCACCATGTTTTTTCGTACATTTCTCTACAATAATTTTCTACTATAGCAGGTTTTGGAAAAGCAGGTATAAGGGTAATGTGTCGCCTTTGTTGAAGGGTCCCTTCCTCTTTCGCCCTTCAACGAAACATCTGTCGGTAGAACTGAAGAGAAGTATCTAGTTTAGACTGAGTCATCAGTATACGTCTATCGTTTTACAGCGTAGTTTGTGTTTTTAGAGTCATGGCTTCTGATGAAAGAAATGGTTTTATTTGTGATAATCCATTATTAGAAAATGAAACAATTGAAGTGAAGGAAAAAGGATTCGAGACTTTTCGTAAATCAAGTGTTAAAAGAAATGGCAATAAAGTTAAACTTTTGGCGGGAATAAAATCGATAGTGGTTCAGGATGTATGTCTAAAACGATACAACAATGAAAAGTTATTCGCTGCCTCATTGCGTAGAGGAAGTGATGTGACGACACCTCAAGCACCCAACATTTTCTTTCAAAGACTATTGTTTTTTAAGTGCTGATGAAATAACAGCAGAGTTTATAGCAAAACAAAAACAGAAGCGGTTGTGCAAGTATAGCGTTGTGTACAGTGTTCGTAATGATGATTGGGGTCGGGCAATTGTTGAGCATCTTCAGCATATGAATGATTTGGTCGCAGCCGATGCACAGCACCATAATTCCTGCATGAAAAAAATGTATCAAGCACCACCAGCTGAAAATATAAAAAAAAGGTCCGTATGCGAATAAGATAAATACTGCGATGCAGTTCATTTATTCTTATCTTGAGCAGAATTCCGATGAGTGTCAGTGTCGAATTGGTAGCCTAATTGAAGATGATTACCGCCCACACATAAAAACAGTCAAAGCACAACTTCTCAAAAAATACGGTGATGATATTTTAATTGCCATCACTGCCAATAAGGCTCCGGTGGTTTGTTTCCGAAATACAGGACTTAAGCTATTAACGGAAGCCTGGTACAATCAAAAAAGTGCTGCCAAAGCAGAAAAACGTCGGCGTATTGTAAAGACAGCAGCAGAAATTGTTATAGAAGATATTCGCTCTACAATCTATGAGACAAAGCATTATCCTCCCTCAGATAATTTTTTTCAAGACTCTGAGTCTGATATACCTGAAACTCTACTCTTAAAAACCATAAAGATTTAAGGCCTCGGTAGCATTCGTGTGGCTTCGGAAGTAGTTATGCCATCCGTTTCAGATTTATTGTGGCTATATGGAGAATAGGCCGGCCTGCCTAACGTACCTGGATGGAGTGGATTCATGAAACAAGTGACAGCGGAACTTTCTTTCCAAAAATCATGTGCCCTTCATTAATGCTCCACCGAGTGATTACGACACAATTTTGACTGCTCTCTTATCTACCTCTGAAAAATGTGAGTCATTACACCAGCATACTTGTTTCGTTACATTTGACCAGCCCCTGTATTTCAAAGCGCGATACATTATTTCCTCGTACGATGTAGACTCCAAATTAAGCGATACTGTCGTAAGACTCGGTGGATTTCATTTGTTAATTTCATTCCTGGGATCAATTGGATACATAATTACTGGAAGTGGATTAAAAGAGCTGTTCAACACCATTTACGCATTAAATTCAATTGAAAAAATTATGACAGGACATGCGTATTAGCGTGCGGTAAGAGACGCATCTTTCGATTGCCCAAATTGTTCTGCGATCAATAGATTTTATCAAAGCAAACTTAGAAATAATTTTATACAATTTCGATAGGTCAATGGTACTCGAGACAGACCAGGAAGAATGCTGCAAAGAACTTGCTGAGAAATTTGACAATTGATTGATTACATTTGAACAACGTGGCGCTACTGCGAAATTGTGGGTACAGTATTTCCGGATGGTTACACTCGTCAAACAATTCATTGAAGCAGAAAGAATGGGCAACTGGAATTTACATCTTGATACTCTCCACAAAATGATTCCTTATTTTTATGCAAGCAGCCACTTCTTATATGCTAAATCCTGGCATTTATATTTGCAAGACATGTCGGATTTAAAGAAACGAATGACAGTCGAAGAATACGAACTTTTTACAACTAAAGGATATTTTACAATTAGACGTTCCGACAAATTTTGGTGTGGCACATGGTCAGATATGACAATTGAGCAATCATTGATGAGGACAATGAAATGCTTTGGTGGCCTCACTCATGGACGAGGAGTTAACAACAGCGTGCGTTCCATGTGGACTTTAGGAATGGTATTTTTGCACAATATTTGCGACGAAGTTGAAAACTTTTGCAATATTGCTTTTTCTGGTTCTGAGCAGCACGTCGAAATGAGAAGTTCGCGGGTTAGTCGCGACAATGATGATGTAAAAAAATTTATGGTTGGTTGTACAACCATCCACCTTTTCCAGAAATGAAGGATATCTTATCAATAAGGACTGGAGTTGTCGGAGACGAAAAGATAAACAGCCACATGGCTCAAGAAATTGGTTGTACTGGCATTTCTAAATTCATTGGCAGCGATTTTTATACAGTAAAATTCAAACGGAATGACAGAATAACATAAAATCGCTTGGTGTTATGAATGCAGGCATCGTGATAGAAGGTGACATTGTTCCGATTAATCCATTGTTAATTTTCCAAAGAATGTGCATTGCAGAAGAATCTGAAGAGGAACTTAAAAACTTTCTTACGTAGGAACTTGCTCAATTTCCTTTATTGCTTTTCAATGATAAAGGCATGCATAAATGCGTTAAATCTTTAATGCACAAGGCATTTAAGCAACATTCTGGAGACATAAATGTTGGCGATGCAATGTATGTCATCGGCGGAGGGCACTTATTACACCGAGTCATTTGGCATCGTGGTGAACCATTTTGCAGTAACTACATCACGTACGTTCGATCTAAATATAAATCCAATGCCATAATCGTATTCAACGGATATCCTGAAAATGTAGCAAAGCGCATATTAAAATGTACTTTGTGGCGCTCATACGCCAAAAACTATTGATTTTACAAAAAAATCGTAATAACATAAAATGTAGGAAATTATCTCTAGTTAAATTTTGTATACATATGTTTTTCTCATAAAATGCGTCGGAATGGAGATATTGTAAAAAAACTGTTTTAGGCGCCATTTTTTCAATATGGCGGCGCTAGCGTCGCAGATACGAGGTGCCAAAGTTGAAATTACCAGATGATTGGACTAATAGCAAAATATGAAAACATTATATGAAGTACTATAAATATAGGCCTGCAGTCATAGTCTAGTATTAGAAGACATTTTAGTTAAAACCGAATTCCAACTTAAAAACAATTTTTTAGATTTTGTCAATCATATACAGGCTTCACAATTTTCGTAGTAGAAAGTCCAAAAAAATTATTTTATCTCGAGTTCACAACCAAAAACTCATTTTTTAATACATATAAACACTTAGATTTCCCGTAAAGAAATAAATAATTCAACATTTCAAAACCAAAATTAGGAGTGTAAGCCGCTATAAACATGAACTGTAACGTCACATAGTAAGTATTCGGAATCTTTGGCTTAATAGGGTTTGCAAAGGCACCGTTATTCTCTTGGTATAATTTAACATTCATTCTGTTAGTAAAATTTTATGGTTTATGTGTAATAAATAAAATGCGAAAGTTGTTTGAAACATGGTTAGAAAGTCAAAAGAAACTATTTTGGAGGAAAGAAAAAAATACTTAATTTACGAAATGAATAAAACTATTTATTAAAAGACATCAAATACCACAAAAAGCAGCATTTTGCAGAGTAATTCTTTTGACTTGGGACAGCAAAATCAGGAAAACTGTTAGTATGAGCAAAATCATGCGAAAGCCACGCACCTCTGGCCCAGAAATTAACAGAAAACTCGCTGAGGGTATCAGAATAAATATTAGCGATGAGTCTGTGCGAAGAACGCGTAGAGCTGATGGGTATAATGGGCGAACTCCACACTTAAGCTTATTAGTGAAAAAACCGAAAAAAGCGTAATAGTAAATTGTGGCAAAAAATTAAGTCGAAATGCTTCCTAATAATACAATAACAACATAATCAGTTAGGCCCGGTGGTGGCAATGTAATATTGTGGGGCGCATGAGTGCAAAGGGTGTCGATAACATGCAATTTATCAGATAAAATGGGACCATCGGTTTCACATATATTCAAATATTAAAGGAGAATTTGAGTGCTAGCGCTAATAAACGTGGGCTTTCGGGCCATTATATCTTCCAGCAAAAAAACGACCCAAAGCATACAGCTCACAATACGAAGCTTGGAACACTATATTGGGATATTATATGCATTTTATAGTACGTTTATTGCTATAATGTTTTAAAAATACGACCGCAATCGCTGGATCTAAATCCGATCGAGCAGTTGTGGCTAGATTTGGAGCGTGCCATTCGGAAACACGAAATTAATATATGAAAAATAAAAATTTACTCGGCAATATAAAAAAATTAAAGTACTTTAATTAGTTCACCGTGTCAGCTAATACATATTTCCGCATGCATTTATGTGTACGTTCTCCTCATTTTTAAGTTAAAACTCTGATTTTGTGATAAATTGCATTTTAAGTTTACATTGAAATAGTTTTTATTATAAAACCCAATTTTCGTTGCTGAAAACCTTTCTTCAACGTCTTTCTGACTACGACCACTATTATTTCAATTGCAGCATAAATACTCATGTACTAATAAAATAAACGAGTTTAAGTAAGGTTAAGCTAAAGAAAACATTGATTTGAAAGGCGCATTGCCTGACTTGTGTGCACGTCGGCCTGCCACGGTGGCTTTACACATTTGCAGAACCACTTGTCGCGGCGATCTCTTGATGGGGTATTCATCACGATCATCCTCGTGCTAAAACTGCATAAAATGCGAAGCGATATAAATGTGCACGCTGACTTTGTGAAAGAAAATAGACGGGCATAAGAACATATGAATGTATATATTATATAATATTATACAGGGTGGGCCATATAGCGTTTGCTTTTTGAACCACCTATTTTTTTGAAAATGGTAACACAAATGACATGTCAAATGTGCTCATAATTTACTTAAAGGTTTGACATTTACGAAATGGGGCGCTATATGCTTGAACAAAATTGGGAAATATTGAAAACCTATTTCCAAAGTGGTGAGTCTTCTTCTTTTCTGATTTTCACATCGGTGGCTACGTCAATAAGCAAAATTGTCGGATTTGGGGCTCAAAAAATCCATACGTTACTGTAGAGAAGCAAATGCATCCACAACGAGTCACTGTTTGGTGCGGTTTTTGGTCTGGCGGCATCATCGGGCCATTTTTTCGAAAATGAGCGAGGAGCCGCGGTTACAGTAAATGGATTGGGTTGATCGAAAGGCCTACTGTAAAGCCAGTCGTGGCAGTCATTTGAACGATATTATTTTCCATTCATAAATGACAATGTTCAATCTTCAAAATAAAAAAAATTTTGAAAAAATATTGATTAGTTTTTTTTTTATAGCCGATTCAAAAAGCAAATTTTACATGGCCCACACTATAGTATGTGCGTTGTATAAACTTTAACTACGCACAATAAGTACCCGTGTTTGATGACAGAGGGCGTTCCTGATGGAAGCTGGTGTTAGCATCGTGTGCTGCTATCTATCAAACGACGGAAAACAAATTTCATACTGATTGATAATTTAGTTTGGATTTGGCAGCTATTCGAGTAAGACGTGTTTCGTGATTTTCGCTAAGATGGAAAAAGAGTAGTATCGTTCGGTAATTCGCTTTTTGTTTTATAATATAAGAATAAATGCGAGGAGATAAAAGCAAAGTTGGATGCTGTCTATGGGGACGCTTCCCATCTATGACCACAGTTAGATATTGATTCAACAAACGTGGGCGAAACATCCATTTAGGGAGGAGCGACCAGGACCGCCCGGCAGACGTGGTAACCGATGAAGTAATTCAAGAAGTGCACGACATGATTCTCGCTGATCGAGGAAGGAAAGTGCGCGAAATAATAGAGGCCATAGGCGTGAGATCTGAGGGAATTTTTGCGTCGAATTGTCATCGTTGATGAAAGCTGGATTCATCATTACACACCAAAAAATAAGCAGCAATAAAAACAATGGATTTCTCCGAATCTGCTCCAAAAAAGGCGAAGACAGTCGCATCGGCGCTAAAGCTCATGACGACGATTTTTTGGGATGCGAACGGCGTCATCCCCATATTTTTTTTTTTAAGGAAGAACGTTTACTGGGCAATACTACAGTGGTAGTATTGGTGGTTATTGGATCGCTTCCACAAAAAATTGAAGAATACACGTCGCATTTGGCGAAGAAGAAGGTGCTGTTTCACCATGATAACGCACCAGCACACTCATTCGGAGCTACCGCCAAACTGCGTGAAATGCGTTATGAATTGCTGACGAAATAAAAAAAATTTAAAAAATGGTGTCTTCAATTCTAACACGGGTAATTATTGAAACCCCCTCGTATTAATTGGTTAAAGAAGCACAACGCCAAAAACGAAAAAAATCGGGTGTATGCACGTGGCAGTGCAATGATTAAATTATTTGGCCGTTTTTTCTTGATGTTTGATGGTTTTTGTTTCTTTTCGAATTTTCTAATAATCTTTCTCATTATTATCTTTAAATAATGCGCGAGCGATTACGTACGCATTCGCCTTGTGCCATTTTCACTGAGGCACGCAGAGCTAAAATGAAACTAAAAGCAAGCAGTTCTCTTTTACTTACTTTTTTTGCTCTCATTTTTTGAAATTTATTTTTAGCTGTGTTCACACATTTCGGAAATATTTTGTAAAGCACCAACCTGCGTGCGCCAACTGAGACCTGCGGAGAAAGGTAGGGAAGTAAAGCGCAGTGATGCTGAGTGCTTCTGCCTGTTTTATTTAAAATTTTGATTTCAAATTTATACCAATACAATGAGTCGAGATTGTGTAATTATTTTCAGTAATGCGCTTCAGTCATCTATTTTATATTTAATTGTAAGTTATTTAAAAAATTCGTATACCTATGTATGTGACGTTATAAACGCTGTCTAACAGACACCAGTTAAGCATTTGACGGGCATATAAAGAGAAATATTCTTTATATAGTTTCGAGTTACAATAAAAAAAATTAAAGTTTTTGTATCTTTTAATTTTTTCAACTTTAGAGATAATTTATTGCTAATTTTCTTTAAAAATTACTGTGAAGGTAGAGTCGGTTCTAGGAGTCCGGAACGATCCGGATTTATTTCCTGCCCAGAAGTTGCATTCCCCAACATTTATGCGGAATGCTTATGCTACTACTACAACAACAGCAACATAAAAATAGCTTAGTAGATAGAAGTTTTCCGTGTTTCATTTTTTTATTTATTACCTAATAATTTTAATTAATAAAGTAATAATAATAATAATATATATATATAATTGGCGCGTACACCCTTTTTTTATTGGGTGTTTGGCCGAGCTCCTCCTCCTATTTGTGGTGTGCGTCTTGATGTTGTTCCACAAATGGAGGGACCTACAGTTTCAAGCCGACTCCGAACGGCAGATATTTTTATGAGGAGCTTTTTCATGGCAATACACTCGGAGACTTGCCATTGCCTGCCGAGGGGTGACCGCTATTAGAAAAATGTTTTTCTTAATTTTGGGGTTTCACCGAGATTCGAACCTACGTTCTCTCTGTGAATTCCGTATGGTAGCCACGCACCAACCCATTCGGCTACGGCGGCCGCCGTAACAATACTAATAATAAAATCTAATACAACCCTAAGATCGGTTAAGTGGTGACGACAGCAATCTCTATCAGTTTCATTAAAAATTCAACTTATTAAATGATGTTTTGTTATTGCAAACTTACCTTGAAATGTTGACGAATGCAAGGAGGAGCTGGTGCGCTTCTTCTTGCGTCGTTTCTTTTGCATTTCCTCCTTATGACGATTTAGTTCCGCTTGACGTTCGATTTCCGTCAATTTAGGCGCCTCGCTGGACTCATTGCCCGAACTGCTATAGCGTGTCATTTCATTATGGCCGCCTGTAGAGTAGAACATACAAAAAAAAGTAATTAAAAAAATGGCGTTATTTTAATATATTTTTAATTTTTTAAATTTTTCAGCGTAAGAATTAACTGTAAAATTTACAAACACAAATAAAAATGTAATCAATAACAAATACTTATTTTTCCGATTGTAATGTATTTGCTTGAAATAATTGTAGTGAATTATAAGAGAAATCAAAGCAAACAAAAGAAAATAAAATAGTACGAAGAAATGCAGACTTGTAACTCATTAACCAACAATAAAATTAATTTAATTCTGTTATTGCAATAAAAAGTCAGAGAACTTGTAAAAGGCAAGTGATCGGCAAGGAATTTCGTTGCAAATAAGACAGGCGAAAAGGAACTGTGAATATTTATTTTATTTGAAATTGAATTTTCAATATGATTTTTTATTACATTAAATTCCCTAACAAATAAGCAGCCTCGAACAAGCAGGGTGGTAAATACGGGCGCAGTGGGTTGGGCAGTGGGCTCTGTACATTCTTATAAAAACTGCAAGGACAGATCCATCACCGATAAGGTGAGGAGGTGTCGACTTTCAATAAGCATTTAGCCCAAACAGTGTCTGCCTTGTAGCAAACGGCTGAAAAACGAAATGCTGCTCCCACTAGCTAAATCTAAGATGGCAACCAATCGTGGGGATAGTGGCCCTAGGCTAACAACATATCGCACCTGATTAAAATTTGTTACTGAAACCGAAACAAGTGAAATTCGTCACTACGCGCCTAAAAAAATTGATACATTACTACAGCATAACACAAACCAACAGCGTATTGCCACTTTCTATCGGTAGCCGGGACACATGTGATCTCCGGTAGTTGAGAACCTTACCAAGATGGAATAAAAATGTAATAAAAAATACACAAGGACAACAGTGGACCCAGGACACTGTAAACCCAAATGTAAGCTAATTTTCTCTAGGGGCCAGCTTTGCACTTGAATACGGCGATGAGCAAAAAATAATATCGCCAAAAGTATAACATGCCGACCAAATTTAAAATGCATGCCTGAAGCAAACTATGTACGTACATACTATGTGAGAATTCTGACTGCATTTCCATGCCAAATATAATATATCATATCCGGTCTCAACAGTGGTTAATTATGTAAAACAGACAGCAGCACACCAACGGTATTGATTTCTAAAAGCCATAAGACAAAAACGCCCTTATATAATGCCTTAAATTTTTAATGCGAAATGTAAATTACTGAAAATCGCAACAAGATCTTAAAGTTGACGACAGAAGAATTAATAACAGGTAAATGTACAAAAAAAAAATTACAGCAAAGCTTAGCTTTCTTGCCTATCAGTCGTCAGCTAACCAGAAGAAATTGCGACGCTATTTTCTAAGCGAAAAATATTTGTTCGAGGCAGTATGTATGAATAGTCCAGTATCATTCTTAAGAAAATAGGTAGATAATATAGAAACTCAGAAAGCTACGAACCATAGCAATAACAGGGTTCTTAAAGGCAGGTACAATGTGTGAATAATAACAGAAGAAAGAGAGTAGACAGGGAAGAATAAAAATACCTACTTAACCGCTTATTTTCCACTCACTCTTCTCAGCGCTGCTAATAAACTAACTAAATGAGTAGAGAAATGCATGTGTATATATGTATGTATGTATGGATATATTTTGAATATGATAATGTGGAAGGGTAAATAGGTACATACACATATATATTTATTTAAATTCATTTATTACGACGCAAAATTGTTCCGAAAATAGTTTTTTAATGGTACCCACCATTCACTAAGAAAACCTAATTTAAATAAAAACCAAAAAATGACGTTCTTGCGTTCGAGCGCTAGCGGAGGTATACTCGTAGTTACGTATACGTAGTTACTTTAGACGCGTTTTTCTCAAAACTATATTTTTCGAATTGGCGTACAAGATAACTAGAAAAGTTATTGACCGATCTCCCTGAAATTTTGCACACATCTTTTTTATGATATTAATTTCTATGTGAATTTAAAAGTTCTAGAAAATTTTTCGAAAAAATAATTTTTTCGAAGCGAAAATAGTAGGAAAATTCGCCCCAAACTTCTTTTTTTTTTTTCTGAAGCATTTTATTCCGCGAAACTTTTTTTCCATTTTTTTTAATTCATATAGAAATTATGACATTAATAAACAAAAAAATGTTTGCTTTTTGCATTCAGATCACTGACGCCGATGCCCGCCCATTGAGAAGCCCCGTTGCGACCTTCTTGGAAGAATTGAGTGTACATCCGCCATTTTGAATGATTAAAATAAAAAAAAATATATTATTTTAATGTATAAATAAACTGTATGCCAATTTTGAAAAAATATACTGACTTCTTCATTTTAAATAATTTGAATGAAAATCAGGGAAAATATGGTCGTTTACAGGTATCTGTCCCCTTAATGAGGTTTTGTTCCGATGATTGGGAAAAAGTCCAATTAAAACATCAATATTTTATTCTTCCAAGTAACACATCACTAAGGGTAAAGTGTGTTTTCGATAACTTCCAGGCATGAAACGCCATCGTAACACCAAATATTCTTCTGTATATGGTATCTTTACGTCTGTTATGATGAATTTATAAAGGTATTGCTACATACAGGTGTATGTAGGCCAAGGACTGCCACTTCAGAAGAATTCCCCGTATATGTATGGGGGATGTTTATGCTGCTACAACAACAACAGCAGCAAGATTCGACGCTAGCGAGTATGGTTATACCTCTCGATGGAGAAAATAATGAATTTGTCAATATCAATTGATTTTCGTGCCGTCACACTAACGAAATTGGTGATCAGTGTCACCATATTACCATCTGCATAACTTGATTTGGCATTTTATTTGTTCCTAGCCCCGGAGTTTTAGTTCTTTCTTCCTGACATTTTTCTAGCCTCTTCTAATCAAAATGTGATCTTATGAATTATGTAAAATATACATTTTTTTTTAATTAGTTCAATAATTCACTCAGTTCTATTTAGGTTTACTTTTTTATCATATGGTCACACTATCGGCGGTTGCGATTATTGTTGGTGTTGGTGAGTATTCATGTGTTATTTGGGCGGGTGTTAAGCAAGCCACAGATGGGAAACAAATCGAAACAATCGGTTGAAAGGAACTCATTTCGCCACACTCGTGTGGATTGGTTGACAATTTTAGTTTCACATTGTTCGTTGCTGAGTGAACATGGAACGGAGAAAAAAACATTGCCATGGTATGGTATGGTAATTCTTTGTCAATAAAACAAAGAAGAAAAATTCGTTCAATTTGAGTGCAGGACTGGTTTAATTAGAGTTTTCGCATTTAAATTTACTTTTTCCATAATAATGGCTGGTTTTTGAACAGATCTATTATGGTGCTCACACTCACCAACGTAAAAGCACGCTGTTACGAAACTAATGAGAGCCCCATGTAAATGAAAAATCAGCACCCTTCCGTTCCGTAGTATCGTAGATTTTATAGTAGGCTTTTGGAATGGATTTCAATGTTAAATAAAGTTAGTGTTAAATGAACTATTTGTATTTTTTGGTTTTTGGCTTTGGTTTACTAAACAATTAAAAGTAGTAACTGATAACGCGGATGTGTGATACAACAACATTGTGTCGATACAACCAAACAGAAACACACACAAACCAATGTATTGTGTAAATGTGTAACTAAAAGAACGCAGTTGTTTTCTACGGGATAAGTTTTGCTCAATTTTGTGTATTCTACGAGCAGCGGAAAGGGACTACGATACGTTTGTGAGTGTGAGCACCATGTGGCGAAATGAGTTTCAAACTTTTGGGTTCGATATTTTTAATGAACAAAAAACAAAAACAAATTTATGTTCAATTAAAATCTATCTTAAAAAAGACTGCCTTAAAATTACTGTCACAGTGTTATTTATTATTAACAGTCTGTCTATGTTTGTTGTTTACCGTTTGGGACCAAAAGGTCTATTCGTGGCTTATTGCCAACCAGGCTAACCTAACTTAACCTATTTATTGCTAAATTCCAGCCCAGATCTAACTGGTACTACCTGCAGAAAAATGTTAATAATCATTTAGTTCAGAGGAAACACTATAGAGACAATGTTGTATTGGCAAAGAAATTCCCAACAGCCATTATATGGTACCTACATATCGCTTAAATACGAGCTGTAGTGCAAGCGTTCAAAAAGTATAAAGCTTGAAATATTATACATATGTATGTATATACATTTTGTTTAATATAAACAAATACGTATTTTTGTATGTACATACATATGTACATGCGGATATTGTTCTGTGTGCCAATACGATAAGATGCTAAAAAACTGTATGGCAAACAGTGTGCAAAGAAAAATTAGCGAAAAATATTTGTAAAAAAACAAAATAAAAAAATAATATTTTTTTTCAGCGCTGGTTTTTTCGGTGTCGCATATATGTTTGACAGTATTTTCATAAGTACAATTTACTTAAATAGAGTGAATATTTAACAAATACGAGTAGTAGACAGTAGCAAATATTTGAGTAACCAATTGAGAAATTTAAAGATACGAATACTTTTTGTTATCAACAAACAATGTTGAACGCAATAAGAAAATTTGCAATCTAACAACCAAGGCCTGATACCAAAGTCGTAGGTGGAAGAACTGATTAAAATTAAACGTCATAGGATTATTTCCAAATGTTCCTAGATTATTATAATTTTTTTTTTAATTTTAATTATGCCGTACGCTTTATTCGGGTTATATTTTTAATTTATCGAAAAATCAATTCAATTCATTAACATACATACCTGCATTCAATTCTATACTGAAAACCGTTTAAAGATAATTTTATTAACTCTTCCATTCAGTTAATGAATTTCCTCTTGAGTTTAGTATATTAATAACAATTAAATGAAATTCAGTTCAAACCACCACCACTTTATTCAATTCAAGCTCATTTTATTCAATTTAATTTAATTAAATGTGACTCCAATTAAATTAAATTTAATACCTTTTCGGCTCAGACCAGCGTTGCAGTAGTGGCCTAGGGTTACACTAAGCATTTAAATATTATTGTGGTTATTGTATTAGTTTATTAAACCCAGCCAGTGCGGTGTAGTCACCGATCGCCATCATCTAACGGTAGGCCCAGGAAACTTGCTGTTTCGACAGGTTGGATTCAGAGGGAGAAGGGTGGTAGATGAGTGGGTTTGATGGAGCATGTGAAAAGCTGGTTAGAGTTGTGCGGGTGCCTTCACATGCAGGACATATGTTTAGTATGTTGGGGTCAATTCTGGATAAGTAGGAGTTTAACCTGCTACAGTATCCAGAACGTAGTTGCGCCAAGGTTACGCGGGACTCTCGGGGAAGCTGGAGCTCGATGGTGCCATTCCTTTGGCAGCCAGTTCTACGATACCGGAATGACTCGGGTTTTTCCCGACCACGGGCTGCCGGGGCTTTGGGGTTTTGAATAAATTTCGCAAAGAACGCCGCCCCGATTTTGCAAGAGACAAAATGGCTTAGAGTTCTGTTACAAATAAAGATCCCGGTGAATGGAAAAGTAGTATTTTGTGACGAAAAGAAGCTCAATCTGTATGGGCGGGAGTAATACAATTACTATTTGCATGACTTAAGAAAGGAGGAAAGGTACTAGAGTCGCCATCACAGCCGTGAAAAGTTGGTGTCATGGTATGGGGAGCAATATCGCACTGTGCCGCGTTGAATTGAAAATTTTAGATTACAAAATGACGAGAAACAGCTATAAAGCTCTGTCTGAATCATTTTTCCCCTAGCTTCGAGAAACATTTGGACCTATTAATTACATCTTTCTACAGGATAATGCACCTGCAGACACTTGAAGTGTGGCCAAAACTTGGATTGCGTCGCAAAAAGTTGAAACTTTGGCACGGTCGTCGTATTCCCTAGATATGAACATTATTGAAAATCTATGTGGACGGCTTGCTCGCTCGAAAGGTTTATGAGAATTGGTCACAATTTGAAGACAAAAATGCTTTAATTCGAATCATTAAACCGGTCTTGTCCGTAATATCATTAGGTTATCTGAAGAATTTGAACAATCATCAACATACCGGGTCCAGCACTCGAAGTGTAACCACCAGCTTCAGACCGCTCGCGCAGCTGATGCACGGGCCTCAGCTGTCTGTTAGTTGGCTAAATGACAGTCCAGAGTATTGTTCACTAGCGCGCGGAAGCAATTTGTCGAGAGTAAACGCGAAAAAAAGAAAATCAGTAATGGATTTCAAATGGAATAGTGTGATTGCATTATATTTGGCTGGAAAATCACAACCAGCGATTGTTCGTGAGCTCGAGCGCCTTAAAGTAAATAAAGTTTTTGTTTATCGCACCATTACGATAATACTGGTAGCATCGCGAAACGTTATGAAGGTGGTCGTCAAAAAACTTCAGCATCACGTGAAATGGTTCAAAAAGTGAAGAACCGACTTAAGCGAAATCCCCGACGAGTCATTCCGGTGACGTAGAAACGGCTGCCACGGGAATGTATAAACAACAAACTGCTCAGCAAGCAGTTCTTGTTAGGGTGCTACCGTAGGTTTAACCCTTGCAGGCACCTGCTTGAGCCAGAGCCGCCTCCCAGGCACGTTAGGAGACACCTACTACACTACGCCGACGAGATCCAGGACAAAACAAACAGACACCCACTCGACCGGACAGTGTTTAGACAGACCGGGAGACTGTTACCACCTTCATAAGCTCCCGTCCAGTGAATGTCGTAATCGGAGTCCAACCACCACCCCATTGCAGATGAAAAGCTCCAGCTTCCCCGTGAGATCCGCGTAACACTGGCACAATTACGTTCTGGATATTGTAGCAGGTTAAAATCCTACTTATCCAGAATTGACCCCGACATAGCAAACTTATGTTAGACATGTGAAGGCACCCCGTACGACACCAACCACCTTTTCACATGCTCTTTACAACCCACTCATCTAACACCCCTCTCCCTCTGGACCCAACCTGTCGAAACAGCATGTTTCCTGGGCCTACCTTTAGATGAGCCAGACGAAGATGGCCGATGATATACTCTTCACTGACGGGCTTCTATTACTGCTACAACAACAACAACGAAGTGTCAATCAAATGGCGAAAGAACTGAAAATATCTGACCGTAGAATCCGCCGCATACTGAAAAATGATTTCAGAGTCAAGCCTTACAAGATCCAAAAGCCGCGTGATCTCAAACCAAAGCAGCAACATGTCAGACTTGGGAGAGCGAAGGAGTGCTTCGCTTGGCTGAAAGCGGTCAATTTCCAAATATTGTGTTTTCTGTCGAGAAATTGAGCAATTCGTAAACTTCCAAGACGATAGGGTTTATTTGACCGACCGTTCCCACGAGAATTTGAGTCACCGATTGGCCACAGGAGCCAGCACCTGCTAAAGGTTTGTAACCGCAGAGGCGAGCTCTCCAATCGTTTTCATCGAGCCTGGCGTCAAGGAATGCGAAATATTATCGGGGAAGTTTTCTGGAGGTTACTTTGAAGCCGTGGGCAGACAAACATTTCGGTGGCAGAACATGGACGTTTCAAAAGGGCTCGAAACCATCTCACAATGGCTAAAAAACAACGTTCCGAACTTCATAACGTCCACATAATAGCTCTCAAAGTCACCAGACGCGAATCCGATGGATTATTCTCTTTGGTCCATTTTGGAGACCAAGGTCCGAACTAAAAGATTCACCAATCTCGAGACGCTGAAAAAAGCCATTGCCCTCGAGTGGGCGAAAATACCTGCAAGCCACATTCGCGCAGCTTGCGATTCGTTTCTGGCATAGTCAAGTATGGAGCTGCTCTAGTGACGATAGACGAGGGGTGAGGTTCAGAGCATTAGACGGCTAGTTTACTAAGACAGCAACCCTTGATCGGGAAACGACGGCATGTAATAAAAAGTAAGGTGGCTTTGAGAAGTGTTACGTGGGCGGAATGGGCGAAGATTACAACTAAACAGAGAAGTTAGTAAACTCAATGTAATTCTGGTTGGTATATTTATATATTGCAATTCTCTTCCTCTTCCTCTTAATTGGCTCACGCGATTTTGGCCGAGTTTAACAAAGCGCGCCAGTCGTTTCTTTCTCGTGCTAACCGGCGCCAGTTGCACACACCAAGTGAAGCCAAGTCCTTCTCCACCTAATCTTTCCAACGCAAAGAAGGTCTTCCTCTTCCTCTGCTACCACCAGCTGGTACTGCAATCAAATACTTTCATAGCCGGAGCGTTTGTATCCATTGGGACGACAGGACCCAGCCAGCGTAGCCGCTGGATCTTTATTCGTTGCGCTATGTCTATGTCGTCGTAAAGCTTATACAGCTCATAGTTCCATCGTCTTTCTCTCGAATTTTTCTCTCAAACACTCCTAGCGTCGCTTCATCGCCCACGCTTCTGCGCCATACGTTAGGACGCGCATGATGCGTTTCCACGAAAGCCGGTTCTACGTAACCGAAACGACCCGGATTTCTATCCGGCCAAGAACTGTCACTCCATCAGCATTCCCCGTATGTAGGTAGGGGGAATGTTTATGCTGCTACAACAACAACGGGCATGATGAGAGCCTTGTAGAGTGTTAGTTTTGTTCGTCGAGAGAGTACTTTACTACTCATTTGCCTACTTAGTCCAAAGTAGCACTTGGATTTCCAGGTTGACATTGTGCAATTACTTACCGTTATGTAAACAATGAAGTGAGGAATATTATTATTTTCTTTTGTTTTTAGAACTTAAGAATGTAATGAAAGAATAAATAAATAAAATATGTTTTGAACTATAAATTTATATTGTTTTTAAGTAAATTTAAGGTGTACGCAGACTTTCAACAAAAGAAGTAATTATTATATAATAGGGTAATAGTTGCAAATGATTTGGCCACCACAGTATGTGAGTACCATTAGTTTGGATAAAAATTATAAAAAAAGGGTAACTATTGGCTGACCGACGCGCGATAGATAATAATATTTCCATGACGCATTTAATGAAGTTATTATAATAATACAATATAAAATAGCTTTGCACAGATGTGCAAATATTCGAGTGTACATAGAACAATATTTAGAATGAGGTGTTGTGCCTATTATGAAAACAATAAGGCAAGTAATAGAAATATAAATATAATTTTATATCAATTTTCTGGTACCGACACAAGAACAACAGTAAGCCTGGACGTTCCCACGACAGTCGGTTCTACGTAAAGACCCGGATTTATAGACCCGGTCAAGCAGTACAACCGTAACATTCCCCGTACATGTATAGGGAATGTTTATGCTGCTACAATAACAACAAAAACCGCAAGCCTGAATCGCGTCACGCAGAAATTTGAATGGACAAGGCAGACAGAACATCGAGTGAGCTAGACGACTTGCCACTCATCAATTAACACCCAAAATAGCCTAATCGTATTACTTATGCATTATTTAATGTTTACATGTACATATGCATGTACATAGGTGTGTGAATAACTAGTTTTCGCACTGCTGATAAGCGTTATCAATTCAATGATAATTTTCTAGTGCAAAACAATCGGGGTGGAAGACAAACACCTTATTTATGAGAATTTATTGAGGAGTGTTTATAGTGATTAAGTGTACATAAGGAGAGATGAGATGAAAAGGTGAGGAAAAAAATAGTAAGGGTAGTGAAAAAACAGAGAACAGAAACTAAAATAAAAACAAAATTATTAAAGACGCAGCCAATAAATTTAGGTGGAAGGTTGATTTTACTTCGTGGTAGTGTGAATAAAATATTGGTGGAAAAGGTAAAAATGTTATCATCACAATAAAACGAGACTTTTATTTGATTCACCTTTTAGTTGTTATTTTATCAAATGTCAATTTAGTTCATAGTCAGCATCAGCTAGTAACACTCAACGTTTAAAACTGATTAACAATAATTTTCTAGAAGTGCAAAATATGCACAACTAGTGCAAGTTGTGATTCGCCGCGCATTCTAAAGCGTCAATTAGGATGTTATCAAATTTTTAAATAACCATAACAATAACGTAAGCAAATAACGACAACTAGTAAGCCTCAAGTTTTTTTATATTGTACTATTCTCTGCCCAATCTAATACCGCGGGATTAGCCTTCTAAATATGGCATATAAGGTTCAAGCGAGCGTATTATGTGAAAAGCGTAAGCCCACCGTCAACCTACTGATTGGACCTTATCAGGGTGGCTTTAAACCTGGAAATCGATCAGATATTCAATACGCAAAGTCTTTGAAAAGACTCATGAAAAGATAATCGACACATACCACGTTTTCACCGATTTCAAAGCTGCATTCGACAGTACGAAAAGGAGTTACCTGTATGACACGATTTCTGAATTTATTATCCTCGCGAAACTAATACGGCTATGCAAATTGACAACTTTTCATAAGAGCGTACAATTCTGGGGTATGCCGATGATATTGATATCATTGGTTTTAAAAATCGCGCTGTTAGTTATCGTCGATCAATTGAAATATGAAGATATTTTGGAGACTCAATCTTCCTTGAAAGTTTTATATTTTTGCACAATGGTGTATCTATAATATGTACATATTTATATTCCACGAAACTGCTGGCGTGATTCAGTAACAAAACAGAACTACAAAGACCATTTGTTATTCCAATTACCGATTTTAGCTAAAGGGGAGCTAAACAAGATTTGATTTCAAAATATACAACCAAGTAGTGAAGTCAGTTGATATCATAAATAAAGATGTCTGAAAAAGAAACAGTCAACAGGCCAATATGACCTAACTTTTAAGCATAAATTTTCCATTCTAGATATGTACGTATTATGCTTGGAAACAATAAAGAAGAAGGAAAAATTTTCAAAAGCACGTTTTTCATTTTAGACAGAAAACATGCACACAAAAAAAACAAAAAACAAAAAAAAACAAAAAAAAAACAAAAAAAAAACAACAAACAAAAAAAAAAACACAAAAAAAAAAACACATACAAATCTAAATAAATAACAAATATGAAAACGCACAATCATTCGCGTAGGAAACGCATGTGGGATATCTACTGTGAGCAAATACAAGATATATTTTAAGTAAAATTTATTTTCATTTAAAATAGTAAATTGTTTTTAGGTGATTCTGTATTGTTTGGACTGTAGAAAAACACGTTTCTAGCTCAGATGGCAATAAAACAAAGGAAAACTTTAAAACCAATAATTAGGTATATTTTTAATCGAAGAACAGCAACATTTTTAAAGAATTACAGTAATTTGAAACAGTAATTTGAAATAACTCAGAACAAAAGGCAGGGCCAATTTCTTGTTTTTTGTTTTTTACTTTTTGCGTTTGCAAGGTAAAAAGGAATGTGTAAATAACACATATGTGAGTGTGTACATATTTATGGCACGTGAACACTCATGTGTAGGGCTAGGCAAGAATATGACGCAAATTAAATAAAAATAAATTAAAAACATATTAATTTAAAAACGTTTAATAACAATAGCACAGCGACATTGACAAGTTCTGGAAGTTTAATTGTTTCTTATTCAATTTTTGTCATTTCTTCATGAAAATATAATTCATTTGCCTATAAAAACAATATAAACCCAAGTTTTAAATTTCAACGACATGTCATCGAAATTTCAAAAGTTGCTCAGCAGTTTTAGAAAAGCTCATTGACCTGCATATACATATGGCCTACATATACGTATAGCAAGAAGCAATTAAAATTAATCAGTAAGTGCCTGTGCTATAGTTATTATGTACGAGGTGTGTTCAAAAAGTATCGCGAATTTTGTGTTTTTATCAAAAATTATTTATTTATTCATTAATATCTATTTTGAGTAATCCCCATGAGATATTATGCGCTTGTGTCAACGTTTTTTCCAATCTTCGAAGCACTTCAAACAATCATTTTGTTTATCTTGTTCAGCTCCTCCTTGGATGCCGTCTTTATCTCGTCAATCGTAGCGTAGCGTCGTCCTTTCATGAGCCTCTTCAGTTTCGGGAACAAGAAAAAGTCATAGGGGGCCAGATCTGGGGAATACGGTGGCTGTGGCATCATTAGAGTGTTGTTTTTGGCCAAATTGTCGCGCACAAGCAACGATGTATGAGCAGGCGTGTTATCGTGGTGCAAGAGCAAATTTTTGTTCTTCCACAAATCCGGGCGTTTCTGGCGGATTGCTTCGCGCAAATTGCGCATAACTTGCGCGTAATATTCCTTATTGACCGTTTTACCCTGTGGGAAGAACTCATGATGCACAATGCCCCTGCAATCAAAGAAAACGGTAAGCAAAACATTTACATTCGACTGACCCTGGCGCGCTTTTTTTCGGTCTTGAGATAATTGAGCTTCGGTTTCCACGTCATAACCATAAACCCACGATTCGTCACCAGTTATGACCCTCTGCAGCAAATTTGAGCGTCGCGGACAGAGTCCAACATCTCATTAGCAATGATCAAGCGATGCTGCTTTTGGTCGAAATTGAGCAGTTTTGGTACGAATTTTAAGGGCATGAGCCAATCGATATGTTTAGGTTCTCAGCAACTTCTCTAACGGTGATTCGACGATTGGCCAATACCATTTTCTTCTTCGCCTCATCAATTTTTTCGTCTGTTGTTGAAGGACTCGGGCGTCCGGTACGCTTTTCGTCGTTCACATCTTCTCGGCCTTCTGAGAACATTGTGTACCACCGACAAACGTTGCTTTCGTCCAAAGAAGCTTCTCCGTATGCCACAGTCAACATTCGCATTGTATCCGCGCCCTTACATAATTTCGTTTTTTACACAAAATTTTATACAGGTTCTTTGATCCATTTTCTGAATAGATAAAAATCGAAGAGGAGCCGAAACACATGCAAGCAAAGCAGCTGTCAACAATTAACTGAACATTCTAATTGGCCGAACTCGTCGGCATGAGTACCAACATATCGCCACAAAAAAATTGAAATTCTAATATACGTAACCTGCGGAAATTCAAAATTCGCCATACTTTTTGAACACACCTCGTACAGACTAGAATAGAACCTCAAATAGGCATCAGCGTCATCGAAAATTTGGACCATCGGATGGAGGTGCATCAACACCGGCCCTTGAAACTTAACCACCCTTTATATATATAATTGGCGCGATCACTCTTTTTGGGTGTTTGGCCGAGCTCCTCCTCCCATTTGTGGTGTGCGTCTTGATGTTGTTCTACAAATGGAGGGACCTACAGTTTTAAGCCGACTCCGAACGGCATACATTTTTTATGAGAAGCTTTTTCATGCCAGAAATACATTCGAAGGTTTGCCATTGCTTGCCGAGGGGCGACCGCTATTAGAAAAATGTTTTTCTTAATTTTGGTGTTTCACCGAGACTCGAACCTACGTTCTCTTTGTGAATTCCGAATGGTAGTCACGCACCAACCCACTCGGCTACGGTGGCCGCCGTATACATAGTTATTACAATATAAAACAGAAAAAAATGCACACACATACTGTATATATAGATATATATAAGAGTAAGTATTCCTACAGCAATTTATTTTAGTTAAATCGATTCAATAATGTCGAAATGTTATTTTAGAGAGTATAATCTCCTATCGCCACATTCTCAGTCAACTTCCAAAGAAGAGTGCACGTTTGTGTGCCTGTATCGATTTTATTCTATTCTCATTAAATTTGTTTTCTTTGCGCCTGGCAGTGTACTATTTCAGCCAGGCATTTCAGTTAGGGCTAGTCCGAGTTTCAATCACAACCGCACTGTTGTATGATTTGTGAAAGTATCACGTTCGATGTAAAATTCTGGCAACATTGTCAAAAGCATCACGTTCGAAGTGTCAAAAATTCGGCAAATGTTGCGCGCGAATACAAATAAATCGGCATCAAACATTTTTTGTTTGCCGAACATCAGAAAAGTATCAGTTGAGCAATTGCAACAGTGTTGCAAATTGTCATCAGTGTAGCAGTATCGCCGTTTTCATTACGGGCCTCGAACAAGCCCCGTTAGGAGTTTTGCAATTTATAAATGCTATTTAAGTTGTTAATTTATTTTAGATATAAATAAAAAGTGTTTGTAACATGTGTGTTGTTAAAAAGATCTAATAATGATATAAAGATATGAAATAAGTGCACTTATCATATCAATAATTGGTGAAGATACAAATCAAATTTAGAACAACTATTATTAACTGAATAGTTGCGAGGTTAGTTTTAGCAATACACACATCAAACCTACATTTCCTGAGAGTTTCATAGAAAAATCCCAAATATTTCTTAAAAAGAGCGAATGGGCCACCGTGAAAACACCTAAAGTTTTCTCATAGCATAGCTTCTCATAACTAGTTTTATACAATATTTCTTTATTTACTTTTCATTTCACTGCTTTCGACCATAAATATTTTCTTAACAATAATTTATATGTTATTATTTTTAATGGGAAAATTTTAGTATAATCTTACATGTTTTGAAAAAGGTTATACGGGGAGATAGAGGGGTGTATCCCCATCCTAAAACTGAAAACCGCACCCTCTGGAGGCTTATAGTTTTTAAGTAACTTATTGTTAAAGTTGTGTAATTTAGCAAAACGTTGGTGTTACCAGACACCTGAATAAGAACGAAGTTCGCATGCTGGCACATTCAGTTTGTAAATCTGCAGTATTTTCTGCTTTAGTTTAGAATTGAGAAACATTTTCCAAAATATAAACACATAAATTTTACAGAAGGGTGTTCGCAAATTGGTAGAATTTTTGCTTAGAACTTCCTCCGGCCGCGCTTCTCAAATTCTCATTAGTCCAACTCCGGCTACATCATCCACGGTATTTTTGCGTAGAACTTCTTTCTGCGTGGGCGGCCTTCGTCCGCGATTCAAAAAAATAACCCTCATCATAGAAAAATAACGCCATTCTCAGTATTTTTGTATAGAACTCCATTCCACCTTAAAACCATAGAACCCAAAATTAAAACGTCATACGCGTGTGGGCACTTTGAAGGTAAATAATTACCAATCTATTATTTGCGGAATAATTTGGAGTTATAAAGGTTGTTCCTGAGCCACTCCCTAACATATTCACCAGGTTTCAATTAATAAGTAATTATAATTTGCCTAAAAATACCCATGTTACATTATATCAAATCCGAGCCTTTTTAATTATCAACAAAAAAAAAACTTAAACTAAAAAAAATATTAACTACAAAATATTTTGCAAATATTTACCAGTCATTTTTATTGTGTTGTGTACAATGTTGTTACTGTTTTCCTCCTTTTATCGCCTTCTGATAATACCGTTTTTTTATTATACCGTATAAGCAGATGTTTTAGTTATTTTTTTAGAGATCCTTGTGATAAAATATTTTCGTTGTGATTGTTTTTATTTAGCTGACGAATACGTATTTTTCTTAACGTTTAATATTTAAATATTTTGTTGAATTTTAATTAATATTATAATTATCTACTTATTCTTCAATACGTACATATTATTTGACAGTCAATTATTTACCAATATGGTTGAACATCGTCGACACAGCACACACATATAAAGGAGAACTAAAAATTTTTAACCTAATCTTTTTCGGATGATTTTGTTACGTATGTATGTATGTACAAACTATTCCTAAATACGCAGTAGAAATTAAAATTGCTAAAGCCACCGCAAAAAAAAGCATGGCAAACACCCTGATTGAAAGATGGATGTTAAAAGAAATGTATACAGTTCATCACGCCGCACCAGACCAATTCAAATCAAAGTCAAAAACCAAGAACAATGGCAATGCGAAAACATTTGGTACGCCTCGCTCCGCCTAACCATTTAGCACTAACTGTCGGCACAGAGTAAAAAACCGACGAAGAGAACTGACAACGCACCGGCTGGCTATCGTTCATATTCGTCTCTCATATAATGTTTTGTGTTTGTGTAGTTATACTTCGTAACTGGTGCTCTTCCGATGGTGCTGATTTTATTTTTGTTTTGGTGATTGAGAAGAGACATCGCTGGAAACCGGTGCCGTTTACCGGTGTTAGTACTAGCGCCGGTTGTTGGTTGTGTGAATATTTATATTTGTTATAATTACTCGTATTATGTTGAGCACACGCGCAATTACGCGCCCATTCCCTCCTTGTAGAAAAGTGGAACGAAAATTAGGTTGCGTGTTTTGACATAAATTAAGTCATCGCATACTCATGTGTATAAAAGCAAAATAGTCTCTGCGATAGTGGTACACGTGGTATCCCCACTTTTTCTCTTCAATATATCCATCCCATTCACCCGATCCCAAACACATAATCGGATCAGCAGATATTAAATTATTATGCGACAGCCTTTGCTTTCGCTTTAACCCTGGATGGTTACTCTTCATTTTAGTACATTAAGGATACTCTTCGTCGGATCGGCGACCTATTTTTTATGAAGATTCTAGAAGAATACTTTTTAAAAATAAAAATAAGAAAACTCTTTTTTTAGTTGCATTTTTTATTTAAAACAATGAAAAAAAATTAAATACAAAAATAAATAGTCTTTTTCTCTCTTAAATTCAATATGAGTTTGTACTCTTTTTTTTGGTCTTTTAAAAATAATTAACTTTTTATAAAAACAAAAACTAACAAATAAAAATAAAAGTTGCTTTTTTCATATACAACATTTAAAGAAAATAAATCAAATAATATAATATAAAAAAGTTTTTTTAGTAAATAGCCTTTTCTCTACATGAGACACAAAGTTCAACTTTGTGTTCACCACAAATACTTTTTTTGCATATATTGCACGTGGCTTTTGTCATTCTTCGTTTGCTACTCGGACAGAAGTGACAAATTCTACGTTTTTTTGGTCCTTTATCAGCGTTGTCAATGCCTTCCTGCGGATTAGGTATTATATTTTCAATACTCTCCTTAATTGAGGTCTGCAAGGTAGGTTTCTCATGTCTAACTCTTAAAAAGGGAACCACTAGAGATTCATGAAGATCTTTCAGGTACTGTCGTCGGTTTTTGGGTTTTTGATTTCTATGCAGCATATTGTGTGTATATATGACGTAGCTGTTCACAAAAGTGATATTTAAAATTCCAAAAAATAGGCACATTGGCCACCTGTTGGTTTTTCGAGAACACGAGATAACACTGCACATTTGGTCTAGAGTATCGACACCGCCTTTAGTCTGATTATAAAATTCTACCATGTGTGGCTTTCCGGTTTTCATATTTATTGTTCCTTCTTCATTGCAGCTGGATAAAAGATATACAAATTTATTTGGTTTTGGCTTGTACGATAATAAAGTCAGTTCATTGTCGTAACAAAACATGGATGTTCCGGCTTTCCGTCCTTTAACGTTGCCCATTTCCTTCGGTATTTCTCTTTTATTCGACCGTAAAGTGCCAATAATTGTCAATTTATAGGGTTCGGAAAGCAGAGATTTGGCAAGGGGAACTGATGTGAACCAGGTATCCATTGTTATGTTGCGATTCGTTCCATGGACAGTTTTCGTCAGTTCTTTTACATAGTACTCTCTAAGAGAAATTGCTGTTGGATTAGAGCCTTTCCCCAGATATGGGCTAGCATCTACCATATATTTTGTACCACTATCGCATAACATTACTAATTTTAACCCAAACTTAGCTGGCTTATTTGGGATATACATGCGAAAGGGGCAATGTCCTCTGAAAGCCAGTAGCTGTTCATCAATTGTCAAGTACAAACCGGAGACGTAGTTTTGGCGGCATTTTTGGATGAAAAGATCCCAAACCTTTCTTATAGGAGCAAATTTGTCATTTATCAGTCTCAATCTGACACTTTTGTCATCAAAGCGAAGACACGACATCAAAAATTTAAAGCGAAATTTACCCATAGTAGCCAAGTAGCGCGAACCACAATAAGTAGGATCAAAAAGTTCGTCTGTTGTAAGGTGATTATCCTTCTTAATAGCCGTAAGAACTAGGAGTCCTAGTAGCGCATATATCTCAGATAAATCAGTAGGACCCATTTGCGAATTAGATTTCTGACGATTCTGTATTTCGACATTTGTCCACTGCACAATCTCATCAACAATTTCAGAAGTGATGAATAATTTAAAACATTCAAGAGGATCTACTACTCCTTTGCATTCACGAGACGAGCCTCTAGCTTTGTGCACGTAGTTCATAGCCCGATGATGTGATTTTCCTTTTTAGTGGACCATTTATGAAAATTTTTCCCGCGCAGAATTGTTTTTGAAAAGTCAATTACATTCGTTCTTGAGCGAAGCATATTTAGCGGAATATCATCTTCATCGGAAAGTTCTTCTTCAGAAAACTCAGACGATAGTGAAACGTCATCTCCAGCAACTGGTGCCTGCTCTTCTTCATTGTTTTCGCCACCTTGATTGCTATCGTCATCTTCCTCTGAACTACCCAAGAAATTGAAATCGTCGTCACAATTTTGCAAAAACCTCTCGATATCAGCTTCAGTTAGTACTTTCTTAGAACTCATTTTTTGCTCTAATTAAATAAAAGGTTTAAAATATTTAACATAAAAAATAATAAACTGCTTGAAAATAAATAATTTTTAATAATACTAATACAAAACTATTAAGCAAAACATCAAAATATAACAACAAATTTATTACACTGTGAGAGCAAAAAGTCACAGTAAAGTTACTCTTCGTCATTGTGACGAGTACACACCTGTAAATTTCAGCTTGAACAAAATAAATATACAGCATGCGTCCGCTCACTGCAAGCTTTAGTTACCAACTGACGTTGTTGACAAAAAGAGCGTAATTAGAACACACATAATAAAGTTATGCAGTGAAGAGTAAACGAGTCTCGTCGATTCGACGAAGAGTAACCATCCAGGGTTAACATGCGGAAATATTTGGAACGGTGCTAATTTGTAGCTGTTTGGTGCTAAAGGTAGAAGAAGGAGTACTATGTTATTTGGTCACTTGTGTTTAAATTGAAATTGAGATACTCTCTTTTTATTGTCGTTTATTATTTCATTTCTGCTTGGTTGTGTTTTATTTATGTGTGTGTGCGTTTTTATTTATTTATTTCGGCTTAATCATTCCCCTGTTTCGAATTCGTAGCAAAGTTTTTAAGTATAAAAAACCACATGACCCACAGTTCGGCAACTCATAAATAGTTGCCATCTCTGTTGATATTGCATAATTAAATAGTAAACAATTTCCCAACTCAATTGAAGTTATCTGCCATTTATAAATAGAAATTTTATTGAAATTATTTAAATAAAAACAATTTTAATTGATTTTTTTTTTTAAAGGAAGATAATAAACAATAATTTATCCCACATACTCACATATGTAGATGTAAATTCGTAATTGTTAATTTTTAATAAGTTTAAAAATTCGTGGAAGATATACATCAACAAATGTTCTTTTTTCATTTACTTACAGAAAAGTAAACTGATTTGAGTTCCGTTTTCTCTGTTAGGTGTCCTCATCTGTGATTAACATTCATATTAATTCTTTATCAATAATTACTCCAAGATTGTGTTAATTTTTTCAATTTTTTTGTTGTTTATTTGTAATTCATATATCGCGCTAATGTTAATTTATAGTATTTTTGTCTTCCTTTCATTTAATTTAAGTTTGTTCATTTGTAACCCTTTAGTGACCTTGTCTATATTAGCTAATATTTAATTTTACATTCTTCCTCACTTTCACTTCAGAATAAATCAGGGTATCATCATCATATATTTAATACTATTTGGCATATCTTTACAACTATTTCAAAATCATTTATACCCAAAGTAAATAGTATAGGTCCAGTATAGTCTTTCCACATTTTGACATAATACCATTTACTTTCGTTCTTTGGTGTATATCTTCTAAGTATGACTTAAATCATTCTAGATCCACGTCTCGCATTTCATATTTGTACATCAATTCCGGCGGTAAACAACCCCAACATTTTGGGTGTAACCTTCGACAGTTTGCTCTTCTTCTCAGCGCACACAACCACAATTGCCACTTAAGTCCAAAATTGCAACACGGTCCTCAAATCGCTTGCCGGCAGCACTTGGGGCAAAGACAAAGAACTGTTGCTATCGACATTAAAGGCAATTGGTCGGCCGGTTCTGAACTATGCTGCGCCTATCTGGCCGGCATTCGACATTCGACGACATTCACCTGGAAGACCGTCACCACCTTCTTAAGCTCCCGCCCTGTGAATGCCGTAATCGGAGTCCAACCACCACCTATAGCAGATAAAGAGCTTCAGCTTCCACGTGAGACACGTGTAACACTGACTGTAGCAGGTTAAACTCCTACTTATCTAGAATTGACCTCGACACACCAAACATATGTCCGGCATGTGAAGGCACCCCGCACGACACTAACCACCTTTTCACATGCCCTCTAAAACCGACTCATCTAACACCCCTCTCCTTCTGGACCCAACCCGTCGAAACAACATGTTTCCTGGGCCTACCTTTAGATGAGCTAGACGAAGACGACCGGTGATATGCCCTACACTTACGGGGCTTCTATTACTGTTAACAAACAAACAATCTTAAGCCAAATAGTAAAAGATCTTTTAAAAAACGGTATTATTGAAATGTCAGAGTCGGTTTATACTAGCCCAATAACTTTAATAAAAAAGAAAGACGGTACAGATAGAATGTGTGTTGACCATCGTAAAATAAACGCCAATACGAAAAAAGAGAATTTCCCGATGCTCAATATCGAAGAAACTCTACAAGAAATTTCGAATTATAAGTATTATACAACACTTGACTTAAATTCGGGTTATTGCCAGGTGCCAATAACTACCGAAAGTCAAAAATATACCGCGTTTATTACTACTGAAGGTATTCATATATAATTTTAAGTGCATGCCATTTGGACTTAAGAACGCACCAGCTGTATTTCAAAGGCTCATGGCAAAATTTTAAGACAGAATTAAATCATCTGACATGATGCACTACATGGATGATATCCTAGTAGGTAGCAACACAATCGACGAAATGTTTAATAAAATCACACGAATTTTTCAAGCACTACGTGAGCTACATTTAACGCTTAATATTAAAAAATGTGAGTTCTTAAAAACAAAAATAGAGTTTTTGGGTCATTGATCATCGATTGAAGGTACTCACAGATTGCAACTTATACCACGTATAGCGAGATGGTGGTTGAAAGTTCAAGATTATGACATCGTCATTGACCATCGTACCGGAAAGCGGATGGAACACGTTGATGCGCTTAGCCGAGCTCCAATTGAGGGTGCACATGAAGTTGACACAGCATCTTTACGCATATTGAAAACTAATATTAACAATGATGACTGGCTTTTTGCAATGCAGTTAAGCGTCGAAGGAAGTAAACAAATCATCGAAAAGGTTTACGTGAATGATTCATCTGTAAGAGGGTACTGCGGTGAGAAAGACAGGTTGTATCGCGTCATCAATAAGAAGAAGTTGTGGGTTGTCCCGAAATGCCTTCGTTGGCGTATAGTTCATGACTATCATGACCGTATACAAAACTTCCTTTGCAATTTTGTAAAAGCTTACATAAAATCTTGACTTAACTGTGCCTGCTACAAAACCTCGAGCGGAAAGAGAGAAGGGTGGGGGAGTTAACTACGATGATATGGAACCGATTCCTTTTAAAACTATTCATCTAGATCATCTTGGTCCTTTTCCGCAAAGCTCCCGTAGGAACGAAGACATATTGGTTTTGCTTGACTCTTTTACCAAGTTTACAGTAATTCGTGCTGTTAAGAGTACTGCGACCAAACACGTGCTAGCAGTCCTCGACGAAGTAATAAGCTGCATCGGAGTCCCTCATCGTTTTGTAACAGATCGTGGAACAGTGTTTACATTTAAAGAATTTGCTAAATATTGTAAAGATTACGATATTAAACACATTCAAAACGCAGTTCGCACACCACGTGCGAAAGGGCTTGCCGAACAAACTAACCGAACATTGATCAGTATGCTACGAACGATGACACAAGCGGGAAAGAAATGGGACGACGAACTACGGGATATCCAATGGGTTTTAAACACAATACGTAAACGTCAAACCGCATACGAGTTAGTATATTCATTCAAACCACGAGATATTCTCAAAAATAAACTGACGACAATTCTAAACGAGAGCGACATGCAAGATATTATAGATATCAACGACCTTCGACAAGCAGCAGCCGAGCGAGTTAACCGACAACGAGAAAAATCCAAAATACGTTTCGACGCAAAACATACCGCACCAACACAATACAAAGTAGGAGATTTGGTCTTAGCCGAGAACGAACCAGCAAGCACGGGGAAATCACGAAAGTTAGAGCCTCGTTACAAAGGCCCCGTTATCATAAGCAAAACTCTTAATCGTGATCGATACGTAACCGATCTTCCAGATTGTTCACGCAAACAACATCATTAAAATAAAATAAATAAATAATTGGCGCGTACACTTCTGTTACGTGTTTGGCCGAGCTCCTCCTCCTATTTGTGGTGTGCGTCTTGATGTTGTTCCACAAATGGAGGGACCTACAGTTTCAAGCCGACTCCGAACGGCAGATATTTTTATGAGGAGCTTTTTCATGGCAGAAATACACTCGGAGGTTTGCCATTGCCTGCCGAGGGGCGACCGCTATTAGAAAAATGTTTTTATTAATTTTGCTTTCACCGAGATTCGAACCAACGACCTCTCTGTGAATTCCGAATGGTAATCACGCACCAAACAACATCATTACACATCAATATTTTCTTCCGATAAACTTCGAACATGGTGTAATCTATCAGCTTTTGACGAAAAACTTAGCGAGGGTGACGAAAGCACTGATGAAGAAGAAAACTAACAGCGAGGTCGCTTGTATATTCAGGAGTGGCCGACTGTAAACACATGGCAACCGTAAATGACGGCGATGTATGGCAACTACAAGCTGTTGGCATGATATTTTAAAATCGTCAACGGCAGTAAACGAACGAACGGCGAACACAACGGTCACTAACGGATTTACGCGCCTCAAACGTTTTTTTTTTATTATATTCATGTTATTTTTTTTTAAATAAAGTATAATTTAAGCATAAGTTGAAAGTGTTTATTTTATAACTCGACGTATCCTGACATATTATAGGTGCTGGTTGGCACTTATAGGGTCAATAAGGCCTAAGATTCGATATGCTATTGGAATATTTTTATGCGATGAAAAATATTAAAAACAAAAAATTAACAAGTTCGCCGACGAATATATTTATACATATCTCAACCCTTAATGCTTAAAGTAATTTCCGTCGTATCGACGTAGTCCTTTTCATTTTCGATTATTTGTATGAAAAATGTAGCATACGGGTTTGCTACACTACTTTTAATATTAATAAACTGTAGGAAAAGAGAGTCCCTTGGTATGGAATGAAAAATGGAAAAAGTATAACAGTGTTCATCGAACCGTGAGAGGACCAGATGCCTGAAAATGATAACCGATTCAGGACGCACGGCCTAGCTCGAGATAGTATCGCTATCTTCAACGCAAGAGTTTGCAAAATAGGTTTAAAATAGCCCAAGAGAGGAAAGAAATAGAATACGATGACACCGAAATTTGTGCGAGAACAGTTTTATCGAGCAAAAAACCGACAGAATCTCAAGTCATTTTTTTACGTGTAATAAGCTTTTACATAGCAACTATGCATTAATAAAAAAAAACAACAAATTTACTTAAAAACAGGAATGCAGCAAAAACTGCGAATATAGGTGTAATTTTTATGTACGCCACCGTAAATATTTATACATATATGCATTAATATACATTTGTACTGCAGAAGCCAAGTCGCCAATCGACCGGTTCCACATACATATGTATGTTTCTTTTTTTCACTGATTTGTTTTTGACCACAGCAATTCTGTGGCTACACGGCGCGACGTCACTATGCCCAAATGACCATAAAAAAACCATGCGTACATATGCATATAATTTGCGTCGTTGTTTAAAACCTTAAATATTATATGAAAGCTTTATAGCCAGCGGCAACCCACCAACAGTGAGAACAACAGAAAAAAAGCTGGCACATGGCAGCAAAAGCATAAACATCTTTGTAAATGCGAAGCAAAGTATACAGTTAGAATTCAGAATTAAAAGAGAAATGTAGAAGTACAGAGAAACTTTAATAGAAATGAAAACTTCGTCACCTGAGAGCTAGAATGATAAAAGAGAATAAACAAAACCGTTTAATTTGTTGGCACTAATCAAGAATGATAGAAACAAGATTGCGCTCATCAGAGAGAGCGTGACGTCACTTTTGTCAAGTTGTCAGTGTTGGCAACCATTTGCTCTTCACAATAAATTTAGTGCTTTTCATACCCAAAATGCGAAAATTTTTACGTTTGGTGTTTGTTTATTTTTGCTTTTAATTTAAAGCTACCGAAACTGTAAGTTAAAAAAACTGTATTATTAAACAAAAGAATGTTAAAAAGGTCACTCTGAGAAGATTTTAGTGCTGATAGAAATTTGTTGACTCTTATAAAGTTTGATATTTTGAAAGTGCAAATTTAATTTTTGCTCCTTTTAACATTGAAAACCTTTTTACACATTTTAAAAAGCGTTTGGATTTACTGAATGCGAATTAAAATCATAGAGGTCGTGCCATATAACGCCTTTAGATTATTTCTTGTGGGGCTATGTTAAAGCTCATGTCTATTCAGACAAGCCTGCATTAAAGCATTTATATGTGAGATACCGGCCGAAACATTGGATAGAGGATGGCAAAATTGGACTTAGCGGATGGACCATTTGAAGCGCAGTCGCGGTCAACATTTGCCTGAAATAATCTTCAAACATTAAATTATATGGACTTTACTATCGATTTAAATAAAAATTTCATGCATTTTTCTGAATTTTACATGTGTTTTTTTGAAAAACTTTCCTATAGCTCTTAAAAAATCACTCTTTATAAACTCGTAACTTGGTCACGAGTCACAAATGCTGTTGTTGAGTAAAAGAGCAAAAACTAAAACAATTTCAAGCAATGAAGTTGGCGCGAAATCGCTTATACGGCTATGATTTATATACAGCCAAAAACTGTCACTTCAGCAGCATTCCCCAAACATGTATAGGGAATTTTTATTCTCCACCAACAGTGGAGTTTGAACACGACGGGCAACTCCAGAAGAGAATTCCCGAAGTTGAAGCAACGAAAGTTTCTCTGTATAAACAAAACAAAAAGACATTTCCATAAATAATAACATTCATAAGTTGTCAATTTCACGAATTATTTCGAACTTTTATAAAAGAAAAATTGTCGCAATATTACTTCATGAAGACCGAACAAAACAAGGCTTAAGAACTGTCACTCGTCACCTGGCTGCCGCTGATTTGTGTGGTGACCGACCAACAAAGAAACCACTTACAAGTAAACATAACCAGCAAAACCGCTTATAGTTCGCTAAAGATCATATAAACTGACCGGTAAGTAAATGGAAGACTGCCCTTTTCAGTGACGAGTCCAAATCTAATTTTGTAGGAAGTGACAGTGCTAAGTCCGACGACCAGTGTAACTAAATCTATGTTTGCACACATCTAGTATTCTGTTTGTGCAGACGCAGCAAAAACAGGGCGTCTAAAGGCAGCAGCAGAGAAAACAAGGCAGCATGACTTTGCTGCTCTACTAAAGAGCAAAAAGAGCTAAATATCACGTAGGCAAACGTAGACGAAATTCAAAGCAACACGAAGCATGGAAATCAAACGAGCTGACAAGGAAGTACGAAAAGTCGTATGTAGTACAAACACAACGTAGCCACTGGTAAAAATTTGAACAAAATAAAAGCAAAACAGTAATAAAAGTGTGTAAAGATATACGAAAAGCTTTGAAAATACGTTCGGAAGTTTACATGTGAACATAAGAAAGGAAGATAATGATAAACAAGAAAAACAATATACGCACACACAACCCGAATGAAACGGCCAACAGCAATATTGCCAGCTAACCAACCTATCACATACATAATTCAATAACACAATATTTATTCGTTCATAATGATTTTGTAAAAACAAATCGCTTCTATACATTTAACCAATGAGACTACTTTATACGTCTTGACGATATTTCAAATAATTTCATATTTTTAACTATCTATGGTATATTGCATTTGTTTGCGTTTTAATTTGTAAAAAGCACTAAATTTAGGCCTTGAAGCACTAAGTCAGCAACTATGGCCAACAGGCCACAAATAATTTTAACCAACTAAAGGTAAATAACTACAAACGATTATAATCTGTATGGGGAAGAAGCAAAAAAAACATAAGTATAGAAAGTGTATGTGTAGGTGTGAACTAGAGACTGTTGTTGGTTTGCTTTTCATTTGCACTTTTATTATTTTGTGTATTTGTTGCTCGTTATTTTCGACAACTGCGTGACGACGCATAGTGCTTCGGTTTCATGCAACAAGTGGAAGAGGAAAAATGGATGCATTTTTCTAAAAATTAATTCCTTTTAGTGGATTAAAGTACGCTAAACACAAACATCTAATTTTTTCTTTTTTTTCAATCTGAGTTGACAGGCAGAAAAAGAAGTGTTATCCACGAGTGGTTCGAACCAGTACAGCCATAAAATCCATTCGAGAAAGAATTCGCAGAAAATCATGTCCAGGGAAATGAAGGTATCGCCAGATCCATGTCAAAACTATTTACAAATGATCACCCCACCCTTACATCAATCAGCCGGTCATATTTTGACAACGCGCTTGAAGAAAATTAGACTCGACAGATGCAAGCATCTACTACCGTGGAACGCGGCCAATGGTCATGAAAATATTCTTTTCACAGATGGGAAAATTTTCACTGTTCAAGAAGTTTTTAATAAGCAAATCGACAAAATCTATGCTAAAACTTCTAAAGACCCAAATTATGTTGTTCCAAGGGTTCAGCGTGGCTACCATCCAGCCTCTGTAATGGCTTGGTGTGGAACGTCTTATAAAGGCGTTACATCTCTTCATTTCTGCGAAAAAGGGATTAAGACCGGGGCAAAAGTGTACCAGGAGGATGTCTTAGAAGCCGTGGTGCAGCAGTTGAGCAGTACTCTCTTCAATGGAGAGCGTTGGATCTTCCTGCAAAATCCGCTCCAGCCCATAAGGAAAAATCACTGAAGATTGGCTGTCTGGAAGTCCAGATCTGAATCCATTGGCCAACGGTTCGTGGTCAGAATTCGAGAACATGGTTGTCGAAGACCTCACAGAAATTTGCAGCCTCAAACAATTATTGATTCCAGCAGCGGCGTCAATATCCATGGAAACCGTGCGTGCTGCAATAGCTGAATGACCTTTTCGAACAAAAATTTAAATATTTTTTTTATTATTTACATTAATAAATTTTTATATAAATTGAGGTCATGGCCTTGATAATAGATAAATTACCTTCCCGTATTTGGTATTGATACGTCTATATTAGGGATCAAATTTTTTTTAATTTTTGCCGGTCAAAAAGCCGTGTGCGATGAATTTGATGAATGTATTTATGTCGAATTTCGCGGCAGTAGGGAGGCGACAGAAGCTAACTGACTAATCGAGGCGGCAAATTTAACTTTATTTCATATATATATTTAAGTGGCGCTTATACTTCTTTTGGGTGCTTGGCCGCGCTTCTCCTTCTATTTGTGAGATGCGTCTTGATGTTGTTCCACAAGTGGAGGGACCTACAGTTTACAGCTTTAAACCGACTCCGAACCGCAGATATTTTTTATGAGAAGCTTTTTGTCATTGCCTGCCGAGGCTCGACCGCTTTTAGGAAAAATGTGTTCTTGTTTTTGGTGTTTCACTGAGATTCGAACCTACATTCTCTCTGAATTTCGAATGGTAGTCACGCACCATGCCATTCGGCTACGGCGGCCGCCGTTACCGTATTGAAAAACCGATTACTAATGTTGTATGAATTGTTGAATATTTTGTGTTTTCTTCTCCGATTTTGTTTAGGGAAATTAGTTTTTTTTATTGTCAATATATTGAATTGAATTAAATATGACAAATTTCTGACCAATGAAAATTATTATTATTTTTTTTTCTGACATTTTATTTAAGAATAATTCAAATTTAGGACCATTACCCACTGCATGTATTTAACTTTTTCCTTCAATTTCATGCAAAGCAACGAATATTTTTCATACAATCGAAATAACCAATTCTAAACCTAAGGATACATGAACGCCTAGTGTAACCTAGTGTTACCTTGCTGCCTCCTCATTATCACTAAAACCTCACGTTTTTGTTAACACACTTCATCTCAGACACATTCATGCACTCGTTGCATTAAATTTATTTATAAATGCAAGTGAATAAATACATACCATTGATGGTGGGTATGTAATGTGGCCATTACCTATAAGTTGACAAACAATTCATTAAAAAATACACTAAATATTACAACCATCGAAAGCTACTGTCGCAAACCTTTAGCTACTTGACCAATGCAAACTAGAAATTCAAGTGTCGACCCTCAGCCTACAGTTTACTTGTAGTATTCAATCGACCATAACCATTATAGTGGACCAGTTATTATAATCAATGTGTAAACGAATATAAGCGAGCTGCTCTAACTCTGAGCTGCATACTTACAACTCTGTACTCAAAAATAGATAGCGCTCGCCTATCTCCGTAACGGCAGCTCCTCCGATAAATCTCATACAGCTAAAAAAACGCCGATATAATGTAAACACAGCAGGAATTGCTTGCCGAGGAGATTACTTTGCTCCGAAAGCGGGAGTGGAATAGGTCGATGTTGAGAGCCAGTAATGTGGCAAGTTTGATGGAGTTCAGTTTTAGTCAAGTCCACTGCAAATCACTGATAGCAGGTGGCCAAATGGGCGCTACATAATTCAGAACTCGTCGATCGGATTAATGGCTCCAATTGCTGCTGGCTAGCAATTTGAGGACTTTGTTGTGGTTTTGGATTTTAGGGGGAAAGATGGAGGTTCCTCGCTGTGAAGAAGCGAGAAAGGTTGGAAAGATATTCGTTCACTTTGAACACAAACCATTGATATCATTGCCGGAACCCAATATCAAACAATCGTCAGCATATGAAATGAGTGAAACTCCCTCTCGTGGTTGAGGAAGCTTCGAGATGTAGAAGTTGAAATCAAGGGTAAATAGCATAGGTTATGCTATTGATCAGGCCAGCGCTAGCAATTGTTAGATCAGGCGAGCTGCGGTGATTATCTACTATCCTGATGGGAACCCGTCGTTTACTGTGATGATTGTAGAATCACCTATCTGCTCTGCCAGGTCTCCTATGATCATTTGTCATGTTTGAATGTCACAACTCTCATCACAACGTGGTGCGCATTGAAGCCTCTAACCACGAAACGATTTTCATCTCGAATAAGCGCGTCAATCTAAGGTTAATATCCTGCCGAGCGGTAGGTGAACGGGGGTACATATAAAAAAGTTAAGTATTTCTAGCTCGACATCGCCAAAACGGAGCCTTGACCTTCTAATTTGGGTTGACACGGGTGGAGCCGTGAGTGGCAAACGTAGCAGAAATAAACTTCGGGTACCTCTCGAAAAAAACTCCGAACAAATCTTCAATAATGTAGTCAAATTTTTGTCCAGCTTATATTTCAATAAAAGATACAGTGCATAACAAAAGTATTCGGAAATATAATTTTTCTGGTAGAGAGTCCGAAAAAGGATTATTTTATATACGGTTCACATTCAAAACTCATTTTTTAATAAATATAAACAGTTAACTTGTTCCATTTATGGAACATCAAGACGCATGCTACAATATCTACAAAAAAACAAAAAAGATGAGTGTACACCGCTATAAACATGAACTGGCTTGAATTCTAATCACATACATAAGTATTCAGAATTATAAATCGTCATGGGCTTTGCAAAGGCACCTCTTGCTCTAACCCCAGTGCGGGGACAAATCAGCAGCTCTTGGTCCCACGCACAGTCTGAACCGCGGAAACTCGCATCAGTCAAATGCAATGACTGGTGCCATTTTCGGAGATGCTCTGGCCTGCGCACCACCCGTGAGTGAACAACTGACTACATTGCCCTCTGCCGTAGAGTCCTGCATCTGCAACCGCCCACCATCATCAGGCCGCAACAACAACAGCGGAACGCACAGCAGGCACAACGTAGACAATACCCACGCGTCCCTCACACCCCAAGTTACGACAGTCCTACCAAGAAGCTTCAACTTCTGCAACTTAACTGTAACCTATACTTGTGTGACTCACTGTATATGCTACTGCTATTATTTGGAATAAAATTGTATATACAGCCATGGTCATATAAATAGCACATTTAGACTTTGAAAGCAAGGAGTTGAATATGTTTTTAAATAACTATTTTTTATTGGGAAAAAAGCAACATAGAAAATAAAAAGCTTATTTAATTCCACTTTAAAGCAAAAAAATGGTCAAAAAGAATTTCAGTTCTGATTTAATTTAAGAGAACGTTGATAACTCACGAAACCTCCTGGACACATAAATAGCACATCGTAAAAAAATTCCAAATAAAAGCAAAAAAAGCAAACAAATCAGATAATTAAGTAATAATATTGTTTTACTAGATTATTATTTTGTACTATATCCACCGTTGTTGATTACTTCTTCAAGCCGTCACTCCATGCTTTCTACTAGCTTGTTGCATTTTTTCATCGAGTACCAAGTCTCCTCAACTACGGCTCACAAATCATAAAAATTTTAAAATTTTTGTTAGCGATTTTGACCTTAACGTCATTCCACAAATTTTCTCTTCTGAGCCATTGCTTCGCTGTTTTCGAAGTATGCTTTCGATCTTTGTTCCATAAATGTCCAATTTAATGGCATAAACTCAAACACAAATGGCTCCATTTTCTTCTGGAGTATATCCAGATACTGAAATCTATCCATTTTACCAACCAAGCGAACGGCCCAACACCACGCGAATCGACCCGACATCATGCCAGGAAAAACCTCCCCAAACCATGATGCTTCCGCCGCCGTGCTTAATCGTCTTTTTTGTGAACCTAGAATTTAGCGCTTTTTTTTTTTGGACGACGTACAATAGTTTTACCATCTGGTCCCATCCTATTTATTTTGGCTTCGTCAATAAGCATAAATAAAATAGAACGCAAAAACTTTCATCGAAAAAAAAAAAACGGTAAATTCCTCGCGTAAATGTAAGCCTAATAACGGTAATAAATGTAAACAAAAAAATTCATTTGATTAAAAGATTTCGTACTAAAAACTCAACATATAAGATTCACATTTGTGCTATTTATCTGTCCATGGCTGTCGATATGTATGTACGTAAATGTATACATTCAACCACACCGTTTTGGTGGTCTCGTTGGACTTTCTATTTCATCACCTATGCAAGTCAATTTCTTATTACATTTATTTACCTCCTCACTCCTCCATTTTTCCCAAATTTACAGCGCCATCACCCCACACGAACAGCAGTAAAAGCCAACAACTTGTGCTCATAATAAAAAACTAGCTGGTTTATTTCAAGCCAAGAACTAAAGACAATGAAGGAATCAACGAGTCGTGTTTTTACTCGCTTACATTTACAGTCGTTTGGTTACATGTGTGTGTTTGTGTTATATTTTGACTGCAGCAAAAATACACACGAGTGCAATAAACGTCATCAAGGTTAGCCAGCCGCTACTTAAGTGCTCAAGCTGCACGACGCTGTAACGAATTGTAAGTTCTGCCCCAACAATCGGGGCAGCGAAGCTACAGAAAACTGCGAAGCCAACTTCGGCAGGTGCTGCTTCAATTGCCCCCAGCATTTTAAATGTATATCTTTTTATGCAATTATTGCGTGGTGCTTGCACTTCGCTTCGTTTCGTTATATTGCATTTCAATGCAACGACAACACAACGCACATTTATCGATTTTTTTTTTTTTAAAGATTCATAAGAACAAGCTTCATTGCAGCATTAATACGACAGAGAACGTAAAATAAAGTAGGAGATACGCCGCTGTGGATGATGCAATGTCAAAATTAATTTATTAAATTCGCACTTCAATTTAATAATCACTTATGCACATGTGCACACATACATTTTCTTGGGTTTTTAAATAGCTATCTGGCGTATTCATTGTTTAATTTATATTGTTTTTAAATTGTCAAAAGAAAACAAGGGTGAGTCATTTCTATAATTGCACCTTTTTTTTATTTTTTTATAATTGGCGCGTACACCCTTTTTGGGTGATTGGCCGAGTTCCTCCTCCTATTTGTGGTGTGCGTCTTGATGTTGTTCCACAAATGGAGGGACCTTTACTTCTATTGAATTCCCCAATTTTATTCGATAAAATATTTCATCAGTTGGCAATTCCGGTCAAATTACGCAGCAGCTTGTGTGTTGTGTGATGGTGCTTCAAATCAGCTGGTTTAATCGTCAAATCCCAGCTAACCAAAATAAAAAAGACATGAGAAATTCCGTAGCATACACCCCAATAGGAAATGTAAAGTAATAATAAATATTTACAATCACTGGATATAGCCTGAACAAAAATTTCATATTGAAAAAAATAGAAATGTTAACTAATTGTAAGAAAGTGAGTTATGATAGCGCACGATCAATGTAATGTGTTGACATTTTGTTCGCCTACTAGATGCTTCCCTTAAAGTACGTTCACATATGCATTAATTACCAATAAATCCACAAAATTTATCTTCCCGTTCACATATGGCAGATTATCTGCAAAATTGACAATCAGCTGTAATTTCTGTTATAAAAGGTTTTACTTCATAGACATTATTTTAGTGAAATATTTCGGTGTTTTTTGGTTTGTTTAGTAATTATTAACGACATGAAGAAAAGACATGGAGAAGGAATAGTTCATTTAATTGTGCAATTCGCTGCTAATAATAAACAGTTGGAGGAAATCCGTAAACGATGTCTACTGCGGTTTCAAAAAACGATGGTAGCAATGCGCATGCGAAACTCGATATTATATACATATATATATATATATATAATTAGCGCGTACCCCTAGGGGGACCTATAGTTTTAACCCGACTCCGAACGGCAGATAGTTTTTACGAGCAGTTTTTCCATGGCAGAAATACACTCGGAGGTTTGCCAGGGGTGATCGCTATTAGTCCAAGATTCGAACCTACGTTCTCTCTGAATTCCGAAAGGTAGTCACGCACCAACTCATTCGGCTACGCCGGCCAATATTACATTTATAATAAGCAATAACAGGCCAACGCCTCTATGTACACATGCTTTTTTCTGTAATATGAATGCATAATTAATAACATCTCGAAATTTTTTTATTAGAATTGTATCTAAAAACCTCTTTTCTTTGCCGACATCCATTTAATTTAGTTTTTATTTTGATCTTTCTCCTTACATTCGTAATAATAATTATCGAAACACAGTTGGTTATTATCTTGGATGGTTATTATCCAGGATTATTTTATAATCTCAGATTTTGGGAGAGAAATTTTGTATGAGAAATCTCGCTTTTTAATTACGGATTGGGAGTTAAGCTCGAAAAAGTAAATCATCTACATATATGTGAACGTATTATTACCGCATAGTAAATTAGTGTGCAAGTTTTCTTGTGCCAATTGGAACAATAGTGTTACAATGTACAGTATTTTGAGATGTGGCCAACATCAGACCTCTAACTTCAGCTCTCAGCAATTTTGAAGAAATCATGCTTACATCATGTCATAGGGCTTGCACCCCGGTTTTTTACGAAAATACTGAGATTGCGTTGATGATGTCCGAAAATAATCAACACAGCCCCCAACCATATTACTTCGTTGCCGTCTAAACAGCGCCTGATTAGACGAGTGTGTGAATTCGTGTGAAATGAGCTGGCAGAATTCTACTCTCGAATCAGACGAAGTTACTCTGACAATTTGGCGTAGGGTAGCTAAACCTGGTAATCTATCAACCTTGAAATCGTACGTTTGCGAGAAAAATATTCACCTTCAGTGAAATAAGAAGTAGATCGAAAAAGTACTCCGCGAAAGTACTGAGCGAAAAAAATAACAGCATATTATTGAATTGTAAAAGAAGGGGCTAATTAAGAAACTTTAACATACGTACAAATGCTTCAAAGAGACGCTTTCGCGTTTTCATATATGTATATTCATAAGCAGGTTGTAAATTTCTTTATTTGTCTCTGTTCTTTTGTCCAATCGCGTACGATTTTTAATTCTTTCACTTGAATGAAAGCAACATATTAAGAAATTCATTGTAAAAACCATTTTAAACTTTTATCAGAAATGTTTGTCAGTAATTTTCCTACAATTTCTATAAATTGTTTCCTAAGTACATCATTAAAAATTAATTTTACGAAACAAAAACAAAAAACTTCACTTCAACGAAGCAGAAAACGTATTCGTACATTGTCGAGTTCTTTTTTTAATAGATCCCACAGATGCATGATCAATAGGATTGAGTGTTGTACAAGAGCCAAAGCTTAACGCTCTCTGCTGTGTGCTTTGAGTCGTTATATTGATGGAACCAATCCGTTCTTGATAAGCCAAGATTTTCGGCACTCTGTTTTAAATTCCTTTTTAAAATTTTCAAATACCCCCCATTTAGACATTGTCGATTCAATAAATTCTTACTAACCCACAGATCCCCGCCATCCATCCCCGCACCGTAACTTAACCAACGCCGCGTTCGACTGTATAAACAAGATTTTGTTTCTTGTTGTTGTAACAGTATACTTACCCCCGTCAGTGTTATGTAGATCACCGGTCGTCTTAGGTAGGTAGGCCCAGGGAACTTGCTGTTCCGACAGGCTAGATCTAGAGGGAAAGGGATGTTAGATGAGTGGGTTTAATGCGGTATGTCTAACCACCACCTATAGCAGATGAAGAGCTCCAGCTTCCCCGTGAGACCCGCGTAACATTATCACAATTACGTTCTGGATATTGTAGCAGGTTAAACTCCTACTTATCCAGAATTGACCCCGACATACCAAACATACATACATCCTGCATGTGAAGGCACCCCACACGACACTAAAAACCGTTTACATTCCTCACCATACCCAGTCATATAGCACCCACTCCCTTTGGACCCAACCTGTCGAAACAGCAAGTTTCCTGGGCCTACCTTTAGATGAGTTAGAAGAAGACGACCGGTGATTTACACTACGCTGAAGGGTTTAGTATTGCTGCTTTATTGAACAACAACATCGAGTCTCCCCCGAGCTTTATGAATGGTGAGAATGCTGCACGTGTTGGCCGGCTCACGTTTTTCCTACCATCTATACCAACTCTATTTCCGTTTCATTGCTGAACAGAATAGAACGCCACTGATTTTGAGTCCAAGATATGTGCTTTGAACAAGCCTAATTCGTCGTTGTCGTTGCAATGCTGTTACCAATGGCTTCTTCCGTGCGAGTCGAGTGTGAAGTGCTGCTTCTGCAAATCAAAGCACAACTGTTATTTTCGTTATTGGCTTTTCCAGGTGAACGAAAATTTCTCGATGGATGACGGCAGCACTCTTCCTCTTTTTAAATTCTAACGATCATCCATCATGTTGTTGTAACAGCATAAACATTCCCCATACATATACAGAGAATGCTGCTGAAGTGACAGTCGTTGGCCAGATATAAATCCGGCTAGTAGTCTATCTGACCAGTAGTCTTTCGCCTTTTCGCTTTCCTGGAAACGTTTTCAGCTGTTTTATGCCACAAAAATATTTCAAAGCATTAGGAAGCATCGTTTTTTAAAATAATTTAATTGTGTTGATATATCACTATAGCATAATTCGGTATTTCGCAACTTGTAGCATACTTATATTATATTTTATAGTATGGTTGGTTGAAATGACCGACAGCACCGTATTCGTAGGTTGCGATAAACCGAATGTGAATCTTTATTCGTACAAAACCATGATTCAATGATAAAAGGTTTGCTCAGTAAGCAGCTTTCTCATTTCCTCTTGACAAATCGGCTCCCTTAGCAAGACACTGGGTTGCTAGCTCTAGCAAGTTTGAGTACAAGTGGAGGAAAGGTAAATTTGTAGAACAAACATTTCATTTTCAATAAGGCCTGTTTACGACCAACAACTCGTTAAAGAGTTTTCATCGGTATGTTCAGGACTATGGTAGTATGACAAGAAATTCTTGATTATTTTATTGTTCGAAAGGCGTTATTTTATTCCATTCAGCAATTATTGCCTCTTTTAGAGAATCCTTTGACGTTATGTGGGGAGATGGTATCTTCCGTTCCAGAAGATGCCACACATGCTCAATAGGATTTAAGTCCGGCGATTGGGGGGGTGTTTTAAGCTGTTTGCAATGGTATATCAACCACTCCTGCACAAGATAAGACGAATGTTTTAGGTCATTATCTGGTTAAAATTGTCAAGCTGTCCCATTAAGGCCCAGTTTTTCGACACTTGGACTTTAAGAATGTCGTTATAACGCCAAAAGCATAAGCTAACATAAAGAATGTGCCAATACTTTTTTGATGTGAATTTGTGCCTTATTTTACCCTTCAAGTCTGAGCTTGTAAACCTATGTATGTCGATATTAATTTTTTTTTTTGCTTAGATGAGTAATAAATAAATACATTTAGAAAATACCGTCTTCTATTTTTTTATACTTTCATTACAAAAGTTATAGCACTCAGAACTTTGATTTTTCGAGTGTGCCAATACTTAATTGACTTACTGTATGTATATATTGTACATATAAGGTTATATTATATTATATACAGCAGATTCTGTTTTTATGCGGTTTTGAAATAGTGCGGTTTTTGAAAAAAAAATTAAAAAATGCATGTCGACCTATCGGTAATTGTACATATAAACAATATTCTAAGCCAGCTAAGCAAAAACTCACCACAGATTACATCAAAAATGCTAACCCTACAAGTATGGAACCGCCTGCATCACCGTCCTGATCAGACGCGTACATTTCCTCAAGTGACGGAAGTGATTTTACGCCAAATCCTAAACGAATGCGCAACATGAGGTTTTGTCTGATTCTCTTTCTGACGATGTAAATTTATTTTTCGATTATGACGTTTCTTAAATAAAGATATAATTTTCAAAAATACAATTTTTTGTTTATACGATTTTATTTAATTATTTCAGATTCATGCGGTTCTTAGCACTTTTGAAACGTATCTATAGTTTTACTATAGAACTGGTAGCTTTTTTTATGCTGTTTCTTGCGGAACGTATATACCGCATAAAAACAGAATCTACTGTATATATCGCACTTGTTACGTTAAAGCGTAACAACTCAAAATCTGAACATTTTCAGTAGAGACGAAAAACTGTTTCCGTAAATATTAATAATATATTACAAGGAAAAAAATATGTATCTGCACGAAAATATCATTAAAAACAATATATAGGTTGTTTCATTCTTATTTTTTTAGTAGTTGCGTTAAAATAACAAATTTTTGAGTTGTTACTCTTTTCCTGAAATTTTTTATACACTTAGTGGTATATTTTAAACAAACCGTTTGGCTGTAAACAGGCACAATTCAAAATGTTACACTTTATGTGACACAAATTTTTTCAAACACTTGGAGACAACTAAAAATGTAACTCTTTAGTTGAGACAAAAGAAGCCATTCTGAAAACAAAGAGAGAGTCATAACGGTTTTTTTAATGAAAGACTAGACCAAGGTGGATAATAATAAATTCGCCTTGGACTAGACAAACCACTGAACGATTTTTACAGTGGGTAGAGATGACCACTGTACATTGTTTTCTTGCAAAAAAACTAAAATTTGGAAATTTTGAGTTGTTACGCTTTAACGTAACAAGTGCGATATATATAATTAGTGTTGTTGTAGCAGTAAGTAATTAATGTTCAAATGTTCAGTGGTATAGCATGCCAATCTTACAAGAGGTCTTTTTTGTTAATTACTTTTGATCGCTTTAAAAGAATTACGCTCCGTATTTGGAATAATATTGGGGACGAAACATGTCGATTGGTTTCTATACCGAATATTTTTAGTAAATATCGGAACCCAGGCTGTTAAGTAGATAATTACCAGAACTTTTAGATCTGTATTCTAAAGTGCAGATGACTATTGTGGACACATTTTGTCATCGATGCATCGATAAATACACACACACATACACACCTATACACATTTACTATCGCACTAGCTCAGAATCGAACTGAGTGGTTTATTGAACTCACCTGATCGACTGCTACTATTATCCGTGTCCGTAGAGAAAGTGCAACCACCGCCTACACCACTATCGCTCCCACTACCCACATTTTTATTCTTGCTTGTTATTGAATTAGTGCCACCAACTGCAGTACCAGCTGGGGCATTGCTATTGTCCTCCTCTTCCTCCAAAATGCGTTCAACCATTTTTTCGGACTGATTCGTTTACGGTTCTCGGTATTTTCTATGTATATTGTTTGCGATTGTCTAGTGACGGTGTTGTATATTTTATTTTAATTTTATGTGGTTGCTGGGGATGCAGTCAATTCAACTGAGGAAATTTTCTATTTCCGTTGAATGGTAGAACGTTGAACACTATTAAATGAAGTCTGTATTGCACAAATACTTCGACAATTTTTCAGAATATTTCTTCAAAGTGGTTTTTTCGAAATGGAAAATATTAAAATTTTCTTTTTATGACAGAACTTTTCTTGTTTTTCTTTGAAATTTTAAGCAATCGCAATTTATTTTTGTTTTGCGGTTGGTGACAACACTACAGAAATTCCAAATCTAGCCCGTACAAAAGCCTAAAGTAAATACAACTACGCGATTATTCCTTTGCACTGGTGCTTGTTCAATTGCTCGCCGCCTTTACCACAAACTACGGCTGTTTTGTCACTTCGGCTTGTTCCGACTCGTTGGCTGCAACACCAGTTTCCGTAAGGCGTAGATATATATGTATATTAGCTGCGTTCGAAATTTTTTCCTAATTTCTTCTTCCGTATTCTACAGACTCACTTCCGCCTCGAAAAGTTTCTCAAAACTGCACCAGGAATTGTATCAGAAATATATAAACATTTCAAGTATTCAAAATTTTCCAACCTTCTGCTTTACTTTTATCCACAGCTGTGCTGCTCTAAGTGTCATATATAGTTGAATATGCGTCGTCAGTTAGACTGCTAGTCTTCCTGGAAATAGTTACGCCTCATTGGTTAATTTGTCGAGGTGCAATTTTAAGTGAAAATACTGTATCCCAACACGTAAACTGATTTTTTTTGCTGTATTAAATTTTAGCTCTATTGCTTTTCTGCTGGTGTTAGAGTAGGTGTTATATTCAATGAAATTACCACTAAATGAACATTTCTGCTCTTTTAACAGTGGTTAAAGATTCTTGTAAATTAAAAATTTTCACTGATATTGCGTTGACTGCGGCTACAACTACCTCTGCCGCTGTCAACGTCACTAACGTTTCACTCGACTGCGCTGTTAGTGCTGTCACACCTGACGCCCCGACAACGCCAATTTGATTCTTCTCTGCTACTTTCCTGTGGTGTGGGTTAGATTGCAGTAGCTTTAGCTCCTGCTGCTGTATTGTGTCCAATATGATTAATTTAGCCGAGGTTGTGGTTGTTGGTGGTGCTTTAGCTGTATACGCTGTGGCAGTCGATTCCGATTGACCATTAAATTTTTTCATTACAAAATTCTGCTTGCGTCTACGTCGCTGATGCTGCTACTGGGATGAATTTATTAATTTTGTTCAGTGATTTTGATTGTAGTGAGTGGATATAGTTGCAGTGGTAAAAGTTGTTGTTTGGCAAATTTTTTCTTTTAACAAAGAAAATTCGCTGAAATAGCGGACAAAAGACCGTTTTCTTTGCGTTTTTCGCTTTTGTTATTCTTCTAGCTATTACCGCTCCATTTTCCACGCAGACATATCGATGATGAAATTCCGACTGAAAATCGAAGGTATATTTGGCATGTTCGGCTTTATCACGGCCCGAACTTCTAGAATGGTTGCCATAACAGTGTTGCCTACGTCGAAAAGGAAAAACATCAAAAAAAAATTTTAAACGCCTGCGTGATATTTAATAAAACAATGATAATTAAAAATTAAGCAGCATTTAGGTAAAAATCTTGCTAACATGTGCCTTTATGAACATCCAGTAATAGTTCTTACTAGTAATAGTCACATATCAGTGCTGATATATCAATGTTAACCACTCGATAAGTATGAGTTGGCACTACTGTATTATGTTTTTCGCTTTATGTTAAGGCGAATCCATACGAGGTGAAGTCACTAAAGGGTATTGCACAAAATGGATATGCACAATGATACAAACGAATTTGTACAATGCTAAAAAGAAAACAATCTGAATTTTGATTTTCCATTTGGTATGTTGAGTGCAAGGCGAATTTATTACAGGTGACAGCAAACATATATAAGTAAAACCCTACTTGTATTTGTTGTTGCGTTTGGTGCAAGCATCATGTCAAAATCAGCAAGCAAATGTAAACATACCAATACATACAAACAAAGCATATCATTTTGACGTAAGCCATACCTACGGCGAAAAATTCAGCTGGGTGAATGCTGTCACCTTATTAAATCCACCTTGATCAGTACAGTAAATAAAAAAGAGTTTGTGTGTACATGCATGTACGGGCAAATGGATGCTGCACGATTTATTTTATTGACATTCTTAGGGTTCCACTCATGGTGGCGCTTTCTGAAAACGGTTCCCATATTTTTTACGATTTTGACAACCGATGATGTAAAATCTTCAATTAAACAAACAAACGGAAAGGAATTGATTGCTTGTAAATATTTAGTGAATGGCTTGGTTGCATCATGTTTTTAAGATTTCGTGTTTCTAAATTTAACAAACTAATATAATTGAACACAAGGTGGAGTTGAAGAAATGAAGAAGTGGCTAGGTTGCTATCATCACTCAACAACACAGACAGGAATACGCTATAGGGCACTTCGAACACGAATGATAGAAGTGACCCACTGACTCCCGAGTTCGGAAAACTTCTCAGGTTGGGGAGAGGTCTTAGATATTACTCTGTACGCAAACAAAATCTCCCATATAGTTAAAAATTGGACCACAGTTCGATTCTGTTGTTGTTGTAGCAGAAAGTGTAGAGTATATCGTCAGTGTGGAATATATCGTCAATGTGGAATATATCGTCAGTCGTCTTCGTCAGGCTGTTTCGACAGGTTGGGTTCAGAGGGAGAGAGGTGTTAGATGAGTGGGTTTTAAGGGGCATGTGAAAAGGTGGTTAGTGTCGGTCGGGGTGCCTCCACATGCCGGACATATGTTTGGTATGTCGGGGTCAATTCTGGATAAGTAGGAGTTTAACCTGCTACAATATCCAGAACGTAATTGTGCCAGTGTTACGTGGGTCTCACGGAGAAGCTGGAGCTCTTCATCTGCAATGGGTGATGGTTGGACTCCGATTACGGCATTCACTGGACGGGAGCTTATGAAGATAGTAACAGTCTCCCGATGAATGTCGTTTAATGTCTGACTAAACACTGTCCAGTCCAGTAGATGTCTGTTTGTTTTGTCCTGGATCTCGTCGGCGTAGTGTAGTAGGTGTCTCCTGACGTGCCGGGTAGGCGGCTTTGGCTCAAGCGGGTGTCTGCAAGGGTGAAACCTACGGTATCACCCTAATAGGAACTGCTTGCTGAGCTGTTTGTTATGCTCCTTTACAGGAAGCATATTGGCCTCGTTGTGAAGGTGTTGTAATGGGGACATTAGGAGGCAGCCCGTGGCTGCCCAAATGGCAGTGTTTTGGCATGTCTGAAGCTTTATCCACTCCGAATCACTAGTTCCAGGCGACCAGACAGGCGCAGCATAGTTTAGAACCGGCCCGCCAATTGCCTTAAATGTCGATAGCAACAGTTCTTTGTCTTTGCCCCAAGTGCTGCCGGCAAGCAATTTGAGGGTCTTGCTGCGATTTTGGAATTTAGTGGCAATTGCGGTTGTGTATGCGCAGAAAAAAAAACCAAACTGTCGAAGGTTACAAGTGGTGGTGCTGTGCACTCGACGAAAGCCATGCTTATGTGGGCTGGGGCTAGATGTTTCGTAAATAGTGGGAGCAGGAGGGCTTGAAGTGTCTTCACTACTGGGGACAGAAGAGTTATCGGACGATAAGAGTCCGCTTGGTTGGCGAGTTTCCCAGGTTTCCCTGTTTTCCACTTGTCAGGGATGATGAAAGTGGCCAAGGACAGATTGAAGACCCTTGTGAGAAATCCTACTCCCAAGGATCCCGGGTGCTTCAGCATCAGCGTGTTCAGTCCGCCGGGGCCAATGGCTTTAGATGATTTTGATTTATTGCCCTCTGAACTTCCAGGAGAAAGCAAGTGGCGCATTGTCGTTCGTCAGTTTGTGCAGCCGTCTGGGGGCACGACGCTTGGTTCTGTCGGCCGGAGAATGAAGTGCAACCGTTCAAGGTGATAGCCACCTTGTCGTTGTGCTTCGTCGGGTTCGACAGGAACCTAACGGTTGACCAGAGCTTACTCACCACAGAGGTGAGGTTACAGTTCTTCAAGTGCTCAACCCATTTAGTCCGCTTATAATGATCTACCAGTTGCCGGATCTCCAAATTTAAATCCCTTATGCGGGGATCCCCGGGATCGTCCTGGCGTAGGTGGTCACGCTCGTTTGCCAAGCTGGCTGCTTCGTCTGGGAAATGAGGACAAATGTCCTTGAACCTTCCAGCGGGGATGAAGCGAGCCGCAGCAGCTGTGAGCACCTTGCGGAATGCGCGTTCGCCTGTGCCACACCAGTAGGGATGGGAAGAGCGGCGAAGGTGTCTTCGGTGAATTCCGCGAAGCCGGCCCAATTAGCTTTGTTAAAGTTAATATAGGGTCGGTGATTCGCGGAAATAAAGTGGACAGGTCTCCCAATCGAGACGATAATGGGCAAGTAGTCTGATGCAAGCGATAGCATATGTCGCCAGGTTATGCTATTTATCAGACAGCGCTAGCAATTGTTATGTCAGGCGAGCTGCTACAATTGCCCACTACCCTGGTGGGGGCGTCGTCGTTCACAGTGCTGAATGTCGAATCGTCTATCTGCTCTGCCAGTAGCTGTCCCCTACGATCGTTTGGCAGGCTTGAATTCCAAAGATTGTGACGCGCATTAAAGTCACCTACGACAAATCGGTTTTCACCTCTGAGGAGCGCACCTACATATGTCAGGGTGACATTCTGCCGGGCAGCATGTGACAGGAGATATGAAGATTTTATACATTTCGAGCTCGGCATCGCCTGACCGGACAGCTATCCCTTGACATTCTAAGGTACTGTCCCTGCGGACAATGCTTTGATCGATGAGACGATACTGCACTTTGTGGTGGACTATGAACGCTAGGCCACCACCATTCTCTCGCTCGCGATCGTGTCTGTGCACGTTGTAGCCATTCCTGACCGCAGCTAGGTGGTAGTAGCCGTTGAGGCAACAGACGCCTGCTGTCGGGAGTGACACGTGGCCACATACCGTGTGGACCACTCCCTATGAGACTCAAGGCCTGAACAGGTCTCAAGGTGGCTCCACCCGTTGCACTTGTTACACCTAACCGAGGTGGAGTTCGGGTGGAACCGTTTATGGCATACGCAGCATAGGAATACTTTTGGCCCAGGGTGAAGTATTTGGAGCAGAATTGCTGTGAGGAGTTGCTCCTGTGACGTAAGGGGTGGGTTGATAGACTGTTCACTAGACAAGGCTAATTTACTGGAGCGGCAGCCCTTGGTCGGGAAAACCCCGAGTCATTCTGGTAACGTAGAACCGGCTGCCAGTTCGATTCTATTCGATATCAATCTCAAGCTTGAGAAACGGACCCCTTAGAGACATCCAAGAAGAACAATAAAGTATCCAGGTCGAACTTCAACACATCAATAATACCATAACTTCAAGTAGATACTTAGATAAGAAAGTAAGAGCTTTCGAAGTTTCGTTGACGAAAGGATTTGAATCTTCATGTCCTGTCAGGTACGGCAAAACCAGTTATCCCGCCTGGTGAAATGAAGATTGAGATGAGAAGAGAAATCTTCAACGTCAAGTATAAGTACTTTTAGCCTTACAAACACTGCCTTAGGGAATACAAGAAAGCAATCAGTAAAGCTCTGGAAGAAGCTTGAATCAACCAAAGATACGGAAAGACTGAGTAAGCTTTTATCCAAAGAACACTCCTAAACGGTGAATGGAAAAAATTCTCCGCCGATACATTAGATCATCTCATAAACACACATTTCCCAGCAACATATATTGAGAACAATATTAATAGTGTTCAAACGACCAACTTGTCATCCAATACAATCAACTACATCATATCCCATAATAGAATTCTATGGGCGATGAAAAACTTTGAACCATACAAAGCAGCCGGCTCAGATGGGATACTCCTTGCCGTGGAATACTCGAGAAACGACGATTCCGTGGCTGGAGATATTTTTCAAAAAAAAAGTTTTATGCTAGGGCATATTCCCAAAAGCTGAAGGAGGTTTAAGGTGATTTTTATCCCCAAAGCTGGTCGTGATACAGCGAAAGATTTCAGACGCATCAGTTTATCCTCCTTTATTCTCAAAACTCTCGAGCGATTGTCGGATGTATATCTCAGAGAGAAAATTACAAGCACAACAATTTCACCATCCCAACATGCCTACCTCAAAGGAAAACCTACAGAGACAGCTTTTCATGAGGTTGTAAGCACGATTGAGAAGAGCATAGAATACAAACAATACTTACTAGTCGCTTTTCTCTACATAGAGGGGGCTTTTAACAACGTTAACACAAGATCCATAATTGAGGCTCTTAATATGTTAGGCACAGATATAGGTCTCAACGAATGGATAGAGAACATGCTTAAACTAGAATAATCATCGGTGAGGTAGGGAGCAGCACGGTTAAACGCTCTGTCAACAGGGGAACCCCTCAGGGAGGGGTCTTATCCCCTTTGCTGTGGTTATTAGTTGTCAACAATATCCTTACCAAATTCAACCGGAATTAATGCAGTAGCGTATACAGATGACATAGTGTAAAACTGAACTGATGCTATTCACTAAGAGAACTAAGATACAAAACTTGAATCTCCCAAAATTAAACGGCGTTAGTCTTATGCTAACCCAACAGGCAAAATACTTAGATGTCAACATAGATCCCAAACTCAGTTTGAGGTCCAACGTAGAGTACAGGGTAAAAAAGCGAATATAGCACTTTTCACGTGTAAGAGAATGTTGGGTAAAAAATGGGGTATCCAACAAAAACTATCCAATTAGTCCTACACAGCCTTTGTAAGGCCAATACTAACATATACGGCATTAGTCTGGTAGCCCGCAATATAAAAGAAATACAACGAAACCAAGCGCTTAGCACTAGTCCTACTGAAGCGCTTAATGTACTAACACATCTATTACCATTAGACTTACGTATAAAAACAATTGCTACTTGCTGCGCGGTGAGACTCAGAGATATAGGAAGCTGGACAACAAGATCGTACGGTCACAGCAAGATCCTCCTACAGGGTGCAAGAGTAGCTATCTTTTCAGACATTCAAGCCGCTATTAAGGTCTAAGATTCCAATTCCAATTCATCCAAGTTAGTTTTACAGAGCAGAAAGGAACTAGAGCTGATTGGTCATTCTTGGGCTTCCCGGTCACAGGAACATAGAGGGTAATGAGATCGCAGATGAGCTAGCAAGAAGAGGTTCGGCAATAGACATAACAGAGGCGGTGGCGGTAGCTACCCCTTTTAACACACATCAATTGCTTCGCATTACTATGCTTTAGTACGGTGGAAGCAAATAAATACGTGTAGTACTACAAGAAAAACATAGCCGTCTTACAACATCCAGAGGACGAATTATTTGTTAGGATGCTCTCGGCCAAACATTTCACGTTTAACTGCAATCCTTACAGGTCACTGGAAAGTAGGTGATCACGCAGCCAGACTTAACCTCCGTTTCAATGCCATCTGCAGAAGCTAGCTGAAGCGGAAGTGTTGAACGAAAGTCTCTTCCACTATTTATGCGATAGCAAATCAACGTTCATTCGGTATTGACGTGTTTTCATCGAGCTCCGTGCTTTTTAGTTCTTATATTATATTAGTTATTATATTATTATAGTTATTATTATTGTGTAATATACTTTGTTTAAAAATACGTAATCTAAATAAAGGGTTTTTCAATTGGCGCGGGTCAGTTGTTTATGCCAAATCATCATGGCAAGTTACACGATTGAACAGCACGTTCAAATGATAAAACTTTGTTATCAAAATGAGTATTCATTAACGCAAACGTTGCGCGCATTGCGCCCATTTTTCGGTAGACGTGGTGGCCCTTCCAATTTCTTATGGCCCATATTGAACCATATGGACCTAGACGACATGTGGTTCCAGCAGAACGGCGCTACCAGCCACACAGCAAACGCCATTTTATTCCATTTCAACATCTACCCGCCCTATAACAAATATTATAGAGGCAGTTACTCCTTTATTAAAATATAAAGCATAAATTGGATATTTGCTGTAAAATGACATGTGTTTGTGGGCAGAGAGTTGATCGCAACAAAGTTAACGGCAAAGTTCAATGCGCTAAGTGCGGTAAATTTTTGCATTTAGATTGTGTTGGGATTTTGCAATGCGAAAGCATTATATGCGACATTAAACTTCCTGCCGGTAGATCTGCAGGCAAAATATATCGCGCGCAGCACGGCAATAAGGCTGAACACTCTAAGTAAGTGGTCAAATAAGAATTACGGTCACGGCAAAATCCTGGTTGGCACTTCGGATATTACCGGATTGGTGGACTAGGCACTCCCGCCCACACTTGCCATTACATCCTTCACGACCCTCCTACCCTCAAGGGAAGAGTGGGAACGGAACGATGTAAGACAGGGCGAGTCTATCCATGTATAGATGCCACAGATGGCTCAAAGCTCGAGGGCAGGGTGGGCGGAGGTGTATATTCCGAGCATCTGGGGATCTCCTTCAGTTTTCGGCTCCCCCACTGCTGTAGTGTCTTTCAGACCGAACTGATGGCAATAACGAAAGCCGCGACACTGGTACAGTGTGATGCGATATCTGGAAATGACATCTACATTTTCATTGACAGCCAGGCGGCGATAAAATCCCTCACAAAACAGTCGACAACCTCCAAGGTAGCCACGAAATGACGCACATCTCTTAACGAGATGGCTGAGTCATTTCGCCTAAGGATAATATGGGTTCCTGGCCATCGCGACATTGAGGATAACTGTAGAGCCGATGAACTAGCGAGACTCGGCACCAAGTTGGCCGATGAGTACATAGACAATGACATACCCTTACAAACATGTAAGCTACTTATCCTTGAAGAAACCGTAAGGAAAGCAAACGAAAGATGGCGTAATGAAGTCACCTGCAAAATCGCCCATCAAGTGTGCCCGACTCTCAGTGCTAAACACACAGAATCTTTGCTAAGCCAAAATAAACACAGTCTTAGCACACTGATTTCAGTCATAACGGGACATTGCCTAATAGGTAGGCACGCCCAAAGGATGGGTGTACAAGCACACGACTTCTGTAGAAGTTGTCTTCATGAGGAAGAGACAATCTTACACCTATTGTGCCATTGTCCTGCTCTATCCAGACGGAGATTTGCTATTCTAGGCCGACAATTATTTAACGAATTGGAAGATCTCAGTTCCGCAGAAATAGGAGATATTCTAAAATTTTTGAAAAGCACACAATGGTTTTAGGAGAAATAGGGAAAGCTCCCCTCGCGGCATCACAATGGGCTATGAGCCTGAATGTGCCCCACAGGACAACCGCTTCAGCCTAACCTAGTCCAAAGTAGCATTTGTTGGCAAGAGAGATTATACGTTGGATTTCCAGGCTGACATTGTTTTTGGTGTTAATGCTGGTTTCTAAATAAACGAAGTATTTTACAATCTCGAATTCATAACTGTCAACAGTTACGTGAGTGACAATGCGCGGGTGCGTCGACTGTTTGTTTGATGACAGGAGGTACTTGTTTTTTGTTTTGTCCTCGTTCACCACCAGACCCATTCGCTTTGGAAAAGGCAGAACTAACAGAACTAATACGCCTACAATTGTACGCTCTTATAAAATATTGTGCTTGAGCGGTTAATATCTGCGGTTCGCACGATCTTCTCCAACATCAGGTTAAAGAAGTCACACGGCACCCTGTCTGGAAACTCGTTTGGTATCAAACGGGTCGGAGAGGTCATTCCCAATTCTGACGGCACTGCTGATATTAAGCAACGTCTTATTGTATAGCCGTATTACGTCGTTTACGGATTCCCTCCAACTGTTTATTACTAGGAGCCAATTGCGCAATTAAATTAGCTATTCCTTCTCCTTGTTTTTTCTTCATATCGTTAATAATAATTAAACAAACCAAAAACTTCAAAACATTCCACCAAGCCAATTTCTATGAAGAAAAACCTTTCAAAGCAGTATTGACAGCTGATTGTCAACTTTGGAGGTAATCTACCATATGGGAAGGGGTAGATTAATTTTTAACATATATTGGCAACGCTGTAATAACTTAAATGACTTGTGTTGGTAAGTCAGTGGGTTATACCAGTTTAATGAGGTATACCCATAATCGCTAGCGGCGAATCCTACTCGATAACTTTGTTGTTGCTTTCGAATGTAAATTTTTCGTCAAGTTAATCAAGCATGACAGGTCGCCTTGTCATGTCGATCTCCTTGCACCGGGGATGAGGCTTAAGTGGTGATTCAACCCCATGTTATGCAGATTATCTTACCACGAACTAAGAAGGCGGCTCCATATAGGAATTAAGTATCCACCCATCCGCAGAACGGAAGAATTGGTGGCCACCCAAGTACTATGTGGAGAGTACTGTACCGACAACCTGGCAGTAGGTATAAAATGCATTTCTTTTTCGTAATGTGTGTATGCCAATGGCGAACCGAGTGAGTGTGAGCGATACACCGTCATCGAAACGATCCGAAGCAACTGAAGAAGTTGTGGAGGATGTGGAGATGGCGGACAATCTTTCAATAGACTCAGATGGATCTCTGGTACAGAGTAAGTCTTTGACAACGGTCAAACCTGGTGCGAATCAGGTAAGTAGCGGTAAAAAGACTGAAGTTATTGGAAATTCGAACGCAGCTGTTGGACTATCCGCAAGGCAGATCAAACGAAGAAAACAAACAACAACAGACAGAACAACTCTTCCGTCAACGTCTGGCGAATCATTCGCGAGAATGGCAATGACGGTGGAGATACACACCGACAGACAAGACGGTCTACTGTCCAAAGGGCAACACGACTATCATGACAGCTATCTTTGGAAAGCTATCGGTGAGTTGAAAGACGCGCCGACGTTCGAGGGGAAAAGCGTGGTGGACGGCATCGTAAAAGTGCACTGTTCCAAAGCCTTTTCCCAAGAATGGCTGGAAAAAGAGATAGCAAAAATTCCAGCCTGCGAAAACAGCAAGTCCCTTCTTATTGAGAGTAGCAAAGAAAGGCTGGTACGGACGAGTGTCTGGATTCCGAGTCCTTCCTGTAGTTCAGCAGAACTCCTCACACGCATCCATGTTCAGAACAAAGATCTTGACACGACTCTCTGGAGAGTCTACTCGTGCACCCGGCAGAAATCGGCTACCACTTCGGAGGCGGGTTCCCACCTGATACTGGATATCGATCTTGAGTCCCTCAAGGTGCTGAAGTCGAAGTACGGGTGCCGTCCTCACTTACATCTGGGGCCAATCCATTTCCGTATCCAGGATAAGGTGGAGACAAATACTTCATTGTGAAGGAGGTGTGAGACCGCGAGCATGTATTATCATGCCAAGGTTGATCGAACACACGATGTTAAAAAGCTATGCTCCAGAGATATCGTTGTTGCAAAAATAAAGTACTGGAAGAGTGGGAACAGTGTCGAAGCTATCATAGTTTTGGCCTACCTACCCTACGACTCTTTACAGGCACCTCCTTCGAGGGAGCTAAGAGAAGTAGTCAAGTATGCAGAATCCAATAATCTGGGGCTAATAGTAGGCTGTGATGCAAATTCACAGTACATTGTATGGGGAAGCAGCAAATACAACCCCAGAGGTCTCAAGTTACTGCATTTTATCCTGTCATCTGATTTGGTCATTCAAAACACTGATAACAAACCAACTTTTGTGACCAAAAGGAAACAAGAGGTGATTGATTTAACACTTACGAATAGGTCAGTTGGAAATCAAATCAACCGAAGGCAAGTTTTGGAAGAGGACTCTCTTTCTGATCATCGTCTTTTCGAATTCCGACTGGGAATTGATACAATAACAATACCTTCCGGTAGAAATCCTCGAAATATGGACTGGAAAAGGTACGGTAAGCTTGTAACAGAACGATTACCAAACCTGAAAAAACACAAATCAATAGAAATGATTGAAGATGCTACTGAGAAATTAGAAGTTACTTTAATCAATTGCTTTGAGGAACTGTGCGCACTCAGGCAAAGTAGGCATGGAAAAGCGGTTCCTTGGTGGAACTCTGAACTGTCGAAGCTTCGTGTACGGTCCAGAAAACTTCTTAATAAAGCCTTAAAGACCCAAACAGAAGAGGACTGGGCTAATCATCGACTTACACAGAATATTAGAAAAAAGTACGGAAAGCCAAACTTGAGTCCTATAGAAATTTCTGCAGTAACGTCGAAGAAATGAAGGAAACAGCGAGACTTTGTAAGGTTCTTCATCTAGACCGCTCAGTACGGCAGGATTCCATTCGAAAACCTGATGGTTCGTACACCATTTCCAATCGGAAACGTTTAATGCTTTACTCGAAACCCATTTTCCGGGTAGTAGAGCTCTCTCTGAAGTAGAGAGTGGCATAAACAATAACGGCAGCAACGGTGGAACCTCTAGGTACAACTGGTATACTACTAGTCGGATAGTGACAAAAGAATCGATAAGGTTTTCCTTGTCTTCCTTTGAGAACTTTAAGTCCCCTGGACCTGACGAAATATATCCAGCAATGCTTGAAAAAGGAGGATACAAGCTAATTGCGGCCCTGACATATTCGAGTGGGGTATTGCCGAGAAGTCCACTTAGTAGAAATCAACACGCTTATCAGAGTGGAAAATCATGTGAATCAGCCTTACACGATCTTGTTAGCAAGATTGAAACCGAGCTGGAAGCTGATGAATTCACATTGGGCGAGCTCGTGGACATTGGGGGGGCGTTTGATAATGACACTTTCGGCTCAATATGTTCTTCTGCCGAACGACACGGAGTTAATCAAACCATTGTAAAATGGATATATTCCATGCTCTCTGAGAGCCTGTTAACCGCTGGTGAGAACAGTGACAAACTAATCACCGTCAGGGCCAAGCAAGGATGTCCCCAAGGGGGTGTTCTTTCTTCGCTGCTGTGGTGCTTGGTCGTAGACTCTCTACTAGCGGAGATGCGGGAACTGGGTTCTCATGCCCAAGCATTTGCGGACGATTTCTGTGCGCTAACATCGGATAAATCCCTAAAAAGGCTTTGCACGAAAGTGCAGAGGATTCTTGACAAAATCGATGACTGGTGAATGAAACAAGGTCTTTCCGTTAATCCAAACAAAACAAACAAAGTCTTGTTTACGAGAAAACGGAAATTGGATGCACTCAGTCTTCCAACACTGAAAGGTTTGACACTTGGTCTTTCCGATGAAATTAAATATCTAGGAGCAATCTTGAATAAGAAGCTGAGTTGAGAGACACTCGTATCACTGAAGGTGAATCGCTCATTAAGGATTTTTCAACAATGCCGCAGAGCCTTTGGTAAAACATGGGGTCTGAAACCTTCAGTGGTCCTATGGATATACATACACATCACTTATCAGACCAATCATCACTTACGCCTCTGTGGTCTGGTGGCGACGGAGAATAGTTAAGTCAACAATGCGGGAACTATACAGGCTACAAAGAAGTGTATGTTTATGCATCACGCGTGCCATGAGTACAACCTCTGGTGATGCCCTAAATGCTACGCTTGATTTGCTCCCCCTGGATCTTAAGATACAATAGGAAGCAATAAGAGCAATTTATAGACTCCATAAATATGGTTTCTGGCACGAAGACGGAACTTCGGGACACAGAGAAATCTTTAAGATGCTATCTGAGCAGTATCCACTGTTTTTGGCACCTACAGATGACCTGATACCCACAGTTTCATTTGGAAAGAAATTTGATGTCAGATTTCCATTGGGCCAGAGCCAATAAACGGAATCAATTCCGCAGGAATCATAAATTGGATCAGCGATTATGTAGGCAATCTACATAAAGAGCGATGGTCCGGTCTAGAACGCTGCAGAACTATAAAGTGTTTTGTGACAAGTCCGAACAGAAAACTGTCAAAATTTCTACTAAAACTTGGGAGGAAAGACGTTAGGTTGATGGTCGGTATCATTACAGGACACAACCCATGGGGTCAGCATATGACCACCATTGGAATCACTGAGTACCCAATGTGCCTGCCGTGCTTGGAGGAGGCGAATAAGACTGATCACTTTCTCTGTGAGTGTCCTGCTTTTGCTAGAGCACGGCTACGAGTTTGGGTTCCGATGTCGTGAGAATGAGTAATATTCGTTCTCTAAAACTGAAGGATATTTACAGATTTGCCAAAGAATCTGGAAAATTCTCACAGGACTAACTATCTCTATCTCTGTCTCTATTCTTTCCTATCTCTTTCTCTCACACTTTTTTCCTTTCTTTTTAGCCTGATAGTTTTAGGTGCCACCAAATCTCCTAGTGCTCGTTGGCTCGACCTTTTCAAATTTAATTTTTAATTTCAACATAATATACATATGTATGTAAACTATATATTGAGCAACACTTACTTGTTTACTCTATAAATTCTCTTTGTCTGCCTTGAAAGTTTCACTTCGGTTATGTGTACTACGCTGCACGCACTATTTGTTTCAAGAGGGCTTTACAACTTTTAAACTTGCTTTATTTTTGGACGAAAACTTTTATGTACAATAGTGCTCGTTCGTACATATATGTATCGCATTGTTTCAACCGCTAGCACTATGTATTTAGGTTTACTTTTTTAAGTACAGTTCACTTTAGCACAACTTTTGATAATGTAGGTATATTTGCTGTTTTTAATTTTATGTGTTTTGTCTCCAATATACATTTTTAAAACATTTTTTAACCGCACTGTGTACGTTTTCGAAGACACCACACTGTACTTTCAATAAATACTGCTTCTCCCTTGTTTTGTGCATACATATGTATATCATGCACTTTACATACGAGTATGTACTTGTTTTGGCTTTATTAATTTTTTGCTTTGTATGTTGGTACTCTATGTTTGTTTGCTTATTTAGTTCAGTCACTGAACTCTTTTTCGTTGGGGTTGGTTATATGCATGATAGAAAGAATAATGAGATGGCGCCTCTCGTGGTACCGTTACTTTGCTCTCAGCAAATTTGACAATGAGTGACGTCGTTTTAGCACCAGTATGGCCAGATTACCATTTTCGTAACTTGATTTAGCATTTTTTTTTTTATTTAGACTCGGAGTTTTAGTTCTTTCTTCATGACATTTTTCTAGCCTGTTCCAATTAAAATGCAATGTTTATAATTTTCGTAAGTATACATTTGTAAAATATAGAAAATTAGTTCATTACTTCATTCAGTTTTATTCAGCTTTACTTTTTTTAACATCTGGTAGCATTGTCGGTTATTGTTGGTGTTCTCTCCTTTCAGCAGTCAAATATCTCTCTCGCTACTGCAGTGTTCCCTATTCCTGTATATAAAAACGCACTAAATGCCCATTTAAAGAAAATAAAATACCAATTTTTTATCGAGTAATTTTTAATAAATAAATAAGTAATATCTACGAAATAAATGGTGTAACCATAAAGTAACAGAAGACTTAATGCGCGTTGATTTTTGAAAATTATATTTGCATATGTTGTTCACAATTTTTTTCCAATAAAATACATAGAAATGGGATGGCTATAAAGCAGAACATACACAGGCAACTACAGTCTGCTTTACACTTTGACTAGCCCAATAAATATATCAGCTGTTTATTGTCCATCCAAGTATAATAATACAAAACACCAATATCTTGATTAAATCAGTTGGAAATCGATACCTAGCAGGGGGAGACTACAATGCTAAGCACGTAACATGGGGATCTAGGATAACCACCACGAAAGGAAGCCACCTATATGGGGCGATTAAGGCAAATAACAACAGCATATTAAGTACACGAGAACCGACGTATTGGCCAACTGACACTAAAAAACTTCCCGACTTAATCGAACTGGACAATGCAATCGTAAACTTAAACTATAACATAATAAAAGCAGTAACACAATCGTCACCAATATTAGACACCTTAATAACAAAGAAAATCTCTGCTTTTATTTTAGACAAAATCAAACAAAAACGCAAGCTCAGGAAAGACTGGCAACGCTCCAAACACCCAGCCGATAAAACTAAACTAAACAAATCATCAAATGAACTAAACAAATTCTCCAAGAATATAACGACAATCAACTGAAGAAGTACCTTAGCAGAAGTACCGAAACAACTACAGCTATCAACTATTCCATATGGAAAGCAACTAAAAAAACTCACTAAAACAACCATGCACAATGCTCCAATAAAACCAATTCCAACACATGGGCAAGAACAAGCAAAGAGAAGGCTGAAACACTAGCTGACCACTTTAAAACAATATTTACAAATAGCATGGATAATAAAGACATTGAGCGGCCAAACACAATTGAAAATGCAGACCACATAATACAAAACACGACAAAAGAAGAAATAAAATATTATATAAAGAAACTTAAACATAAAAAAAACACCGGGATATGACCAAACAAATGGAAAAATACTAAAGGAGCTACCCGATACTATAATAAACTACATACGAGACCTCTTCAATGGAATAATTAGGATACAATACTTTCCAAAAGCATGGAAAGCTGCACAAGTTATAGCGATCCCCAAGCCAAACAAGAACGCTACTGTTGCTGACTCGTACATACCAATTAGCTTGCTGCCCATGCTCTCCAAATTGTTTGAGAAAATACTGCTTGACAGAATTGACCCGATTCTAAAACAAAAAGACGCTATCCCCTCATACAAGTTCGGTTTCCGAAAACAACATTCAACTGTGCAACAGATTCACAGAGTAGTGAACAAAATTACAGACAACTTCGATAAGAAGAAATATTACATTGCCGTGTATTTGGACATCGCGAAAGCTTTTGACAGAGTATGGCACAAAGGACTTCTTTGTCAGCTAAAAAACATTTTATCACTAAACATATTTAATATCCTTAAAAGCTACATAACTGATAGACACTTCTTCATAAAATACGACAATGAGTGCTCTGTTATCTTGACGGCGTCAGCTGGAGTACCTCAAGGAAGCGTACTGGGCCCCATACTATACTTAGTATACCAGCAGATATACCAACGCCAACTACTCGAGGATCAATGATAGCTACATTTGCAGACGATACAGTTTTAATGTCAGCTAACCACAATGAAGAAGTAGCAACAAAAACACTGCAAGATACGCTATCAGCTGCAATACAATGGTTTGAAAAATGGGGCATTGAGGTCAATAAAGACAAAACACAACATGTAATATACTCCAAGATATCCAATCCAAATTAACGGAGAAGACATAAAAATACACTCAAGTGCAAAATATTTAGGCATTACGATTGACTCAAAACTCACATGGAAAAAACACATACTGAACAGAAGAAACGAGATGAAAAACAAATTCCAACAACTCTACTGGCTACTAGGAAAACAATCAACCCCAAGCTTATTTAATAAACAAATGATATACAAATTAATAATCTGACCGACAATGACCTACGGACTAGAATTTTGGGGGACTGCCAGTAAATAAAACCTACAAATCATACAAAGAAGTCAATCTAAGATGGTAAAGACAATCATAAACGCAAATTGGTACATAAAAAATGACGATATTCACCGCGACCTCGGCATAGACACTGTCACTGAAACAGTAAAAAGAAGCAGCAGTAAGCACATCTTGCGACTATTAGAGCACAAAAACCATGAAATGAGACTGATACCGGAAATGCAACTTAAACCAACCAGACTAAAGCGCAAAACATCCACAGATCTTTTGCTCGTACTGTAATATAAATAAAATTGTAGAAAATTATGTTGTGCTAGTAAAATTGTAACTAAATGCTACTAAAGGCAATGCTAATAAAGACAATTTAATTTCAAACCCTAACACCAATTACTTATTGTTAATATTCACAGATTGTAAAAAAAAAATACATACTTTTGCGACCTTGTGTAAATTCGGATAGTATGGCGAAAGAAGTACTTAGATTTTCTACATTACTGTACTCTCGATTATTTGCTGACACAGAATAAACGTTCATACTAACGACGCTGGCACACAACCATCTCACCAATCACAACGTAGAGGTGTGGCTATAAATTACCAAATGGAAAAAGGAACAGAAAGAAAGCAGTAAAGTTAAACTTCTTAGTCAAAGAGAAAGGATATTTACGGCAATGAAGAGTATAACGAAGGTAGCAACATTTTTAGCTAAAGTACATTGATGTATCCTTTGGGGCGTTTCCAAGGAGCAAGCGACTTCTATTAAATTTTTGCAAACATAGCTTCCCTTTCCAATTCAAATGGCAACTATAAGAGGTAAATGTTGCCGCTAAAATGCTGGTTATTTCTATTTCAAATACGTAAAGGAGTTTTGTGGACTAACCAGCTGGATTAGTTTAACTTTGAAGGTCTTTGAATATTAAGCGGGCAACAGTTGCAGAGGAAGTTTGGCTTTGGAAAAAAATGTCAAATTTGAATACAGATCACAATGCCACGACCACAATGATGGCTACAAAAAAAGTACGTAACAGTATTTTGAATAAATCTTTTAAAATAAATGCGGTGTCGGTGCCAGTGTTGATGCCACCAAAAGGGGCTAATCGTGTGCCAAAATGTGCGCGTTGCCGCAATCATGGCATTATCTCTGAATTGCGTGGTCACAAAAAACTTTGCACCTACAAGAATTGTAAATGTGTGAAGTGTGTGTTAATCTTCGAACGGCAGCGTATTATGGCGGCACAGGTATGCAGAAGAAGAAACGAGCAATATTTATGTATATTTAGTAAAGATGTGGATTTACAAAAATTATCATTTTATTACGGATTTCGCTAGGATATCCACTCAGTAAATATGTTTGTTCGAGAAGATTAAGACGAGAAACCCACAGAAATGGAGGTGTCAGAAGAATCTTCTAGAAATAGGCGATATTTTTAAGACTAAATCTAACATGGAGACTTTATTGTGGATACCGGATATATATCTATCATTATTATATATTAAATATAGTATAAAATACAATGCTTAATTTCAAAAATAGAGTACAACCAGCTTAAGCCAACGACTCTCTAATTTAATGTTAAGTAAGAGTCGTAGCCGAATGGGTTGATGCGTGACTACCATTCGGAATTCACAGAGAGAACGGAGGTTCGAATCTCGGTGAAACACCAAAAAAAAAATTAAGAAAAACATTTTTCTAATAGGCAATGGCAAACCTCCAAGTGTATTTCTGCCATGAAAAAGCTCCTCATAAAAATATCTGCCGTTCTTAGTCGGCTTGAATCTGTCCCTCCATTTGTGGAACAACATGAAGACACACACCACAAATAGAAGGAGGAGCTCGGCCAAACACCCTAAAAGGGTGTGCGCGCCAATTATATATATATAAGAGAATACATATGAAGTACGTGAACTATAAATATATTAAAACTAAAATTCTAGATTATATAAATTACGTTATTATAAAATTGCATACACTTAAATTGCTTTCTTTGCTGAAATTATATACATATACATAAAATGTTTCGCGATGTTACAGATTTTAGAGTAGACGCTGGGTTCGCATTATACATTTGTTGAGGGAGTGTCCCACTGATGCTAATCTGGAACAGAAAAGACAGGAAGCAGGAGAACCTCCAGTGAATAAATGCTGATTCGTTACGTTGGTGTGACCAATGCTTAGGCGGGTAAAAATTGTGGATTGGTAACGGGTGGTATTACTATGGTATAATACCTTGCTACGATCTGGGCTGATACTTTTATACTTGTGAATGAAACTGCGTCTCTATATGCCCCATTTTGAATCTATATGGAGCTGTATGTATTTCTTTAGGTCTTTTTTATCTAAAGACGCGAACTGGAAGGTCGGTGCTGCTTCAAAATAACTTGTAATAAGATGAGCAAACTCATCTTTCTCTCAAACACACCAAGCGTCGCTTCATCGGATGTTGTCACCGACGCTTCTGCGCCATAGGTTAGGACGGGAATGATGAGAACATTGTAGAGTGTTAGTTTTGTTCGTCGAGAAAGGACTTTACTATTCTTTTGCCTACTTAGTGCAAAGTAGCACTTGTTGGCAAGATAGATTCTACGTTGGATTTCTACGAAGTCTTTTACAACCTCGAAATTATAACTGTCAACAGTGACGTGGGTGCCGATATGCGAGTGCGCCGACTGTTTGTTTGATCACAAGAAGTACTTCGTTTTCATTCACCATCAGACTCACTTGCTTAGCTTCTTTATCCAATTTGGAAAAGGCAGAACTAACAGCGCGGTCGTTAAGGCCGATGATGTCAATATCATCGCCATACACCAAGAATTCTAAGCTCTTATAAAAAATTGTGCCTGAGCGATTAAGGTCTGCGGCTCGAACGATCCTCTCCAATATCAGGTTAAAGAAGTCACACGACAGTGAGTCACCGTGTCTGAAACCTCGTTTGGTATCAAACGGGTCGGAGAGGTTCTTCCTAATTCTGACGGCGCTGCTTGTATTGAGCAACGTCATCTTGCATAGCAGTATTAATTTTGCGGGGATACCAAATTCAGACATCGCGGCATACAAGTAAATCGCTTCCGTACTGTCGAATACAGCTCTGAAATCGACAAAAACATGGTGTGTGTCGATTCTCCTTTCGTGGGTCTTTTCCAAGATTTGGCGTATTGTATATATTTGGTCGACGGTAGACTTTCCAGGTCTAAAGCCAGACTGATAAAGTCCAATCAGTTGGTTGACGGTGGGCTTCAGCCTTTCACGCAATATGCTCGCTAGAACCTTATAGGCGATATTTGGACAGATTTCAGGATAACCCTTCTCATGGATTGAGTACACTTAAATTCCAATCGGCAGACATGATATTTGGACAGATTTCAGGATAACCCCTCTCATGGATTGAGTACACTTAAATTCCAATGGGCAGACATGCTTTCATCCGACTATATTTTGCACAGGAGCTGATGCATGCACCTTACCAATTCCTCACCGCCATGTTTGAATGGCTCAGCCGGCGGACCAACGGCGCCCGCGGCTTTGTTGTTCTTTAGCCGCGTTATCGCTATTCTCACCACGTCATGGTCGGGTAGCGGAACGACAATTCCATCGTAAACGATTGGGGTATCGAGATCTTCATATTCTCTGTGATATGCGCAGCTATTACTGTTTAACAGGTTCGAGAAATGTTCCCTCCATAATTTAAGATTGCTCTGGATGTCAGTCACCGTCACAGTCATCGCCGTCTTTGTTCTTACAGAAAAAGGCCATGGTCTTAAAACCTTATGTTAGCCGCCGAACTTTCTGGTAGAATTCTCGGGCGTTTTTCCTAGTGGCCAGCATCTCAAGCTCCTCGCACTCACGTATTTCGGCCTCTCGCTTCTTCTTTCGGATAATACGTCTCTCTTCCTTTTTTAGCTCTCTGTAGCGATCCCACATGGCTCGAGTTACGTCCGATCGCAGCGTGGCTCTTTAGACGGCATTCTTTTTTTCTGCGGCAGCATAACATTCCTGGTCGTACCAACTGGTTTTTCGGGCTCGGCGGAATTCGATTTCTTCTTCGGCGGCGGTACGTAGAGAACGAGAAATGTTGCTCCATTGTTCGTGCATGCCGGTTTGTTGAGCAGTACTCTCTGAGAGCAGGAGTGAGAGTCGAGTGCCGAATTTTCAGGCTGTTTGTTGTGATTGCAGCTTTTCGATGTTGAACATTCGTTGTGTACGTAGATGCAAGTTTTTTGCTGCACAGAGGCGTGTGCGCAGTTAGGCTACAACAAGGTAATGAACCGAGTCGATGTTGGGTCCTCGGATCGTACGTACATCTAATACACTAGAAGCATATCTTCCATCTATCAGAACATGATCGATCTGGCTTCATGTTTTCCGATCAGGAGACAGCCAGGTGGCTTGGTGAATCATCTTCTGCTGTAATCTGGTGCTGCAGACTACCATGTTTCGGGCCCCGGCGAAGTCGATCAGCCTCTGTCCGATACCGGATGCTTCGTTGTGCAGGCTGAATTTTCCGACTGTGGGAGCAAAAATTCCCTCCTTGCCCACCCTGGCGTTGAAGTCGCCAAGCACGATTTTTATGTCGGGGCGCGGGCAGCGCTCATAGGAACGTTCCAGGCGCTCATAGAAGGAATCTTTGGTCACAAGGTCCTACGCTTTCCTTGCATTGTCCTGAATGGCAGTGATGTCAGCCTTTACTCTCACGAGGACATCAACCAGCCGGGCAGAGGCATCTTCCTAATTAAGGGACCGGACATTCCAGGTGCATGCCCTCAAATGGTATTCCTTAGTTCGTTTGCAGTGGTTGTCATCGGTATAGGGAGATCTCATCCGAGGCTTTTTTAATATTTCCATTGGGGGGGGATTTTTAAGTGGCGGGTCCCACACCCAGCTCACAACCAGCTGTCCTGGAATGCTTCGCCTTCTCACGTTAGCTCACTCCCGAACGGGTGTTCGGAAGCTACCCAGAGGATACATGGGCTAGTCCCGGACGTTGTGAGCTACTTGAACCATATGCAGAAGAATCGTTCTGGCCACTCTTAAGTGAATGGCGATCAGTAATTTTCCCCACTTGCATGGACTTCTACACATGGAACCATCCTTTGAGAAACTACAGTGCTAAAATTGCATACATTGCTGACTGCTTTCAAGTAGGAAAAGCTGTCGGAACAAACTATAAACTTTTCTTTATTTTTAACAGCAAGTTCAATAGCTTTGTAAATTGCGAGTAAGTTGATAGAATTCCACCGGATATTGTTTTCCCGTGTTGCCATTGATATTTTTGCATACACACTTTTACACACATCCCGCGTTATCAGTTACAATTTTTCATTGTATAATATGCCATAATTAACATTATTCAAAATTGGTTTTAAGTTATTTTAATAAAATATTAAATTTTTTCTGAGTTTATTTTATAAATGATTTCAAAATTTACTGTTTGGCAACACTATGTGGTGAGAAAGCAATCAGCTAACACGATTCCACGGAAACAAACCAAAATAACACGTCAAGCACCTACGATACTACGCAACGGAACGGTGGTGAGAAGTCATTTACATGGGTACAAGTATACAAGTATTTACTTTTTAAGTTGTGTAGAGATGTGTCAATAGTATTACCATTCAGCAACTATACAGGTTGATAATTAATTAAGGGACGCCTTTTAGGAGGAATAATTCCAAGATTTTTTGCGTATGCAACGTATTATCGCAGAGTGGAACTGAGTTTAAAAGAGTGTTTGTGGCGAGAAACTGCAACCAGGTTTTTGTGAATATCCCCGTTGGTTGAACTAAATAATTTATTGCAGGAAATCCACTTTCACCAAGGATGCATCTTATTAGAGATGTTGGAAACGCATTAATACTGCGTGATATGGAGCTTCCAGTTGTTTAATATTGGAGTTTGCACACCAACCAAAGACGGGTAGGGCGTAATTAGAGAGAATTAAGGCATGTTGGTATGAATAAATTTAAGCATATTTAATTATATTCAATCTTGACAAAAGCTGTCTTCTTAAATTAGTACATTGATCCCGAAAAGTGAAATTTGTATCAAAGTAAACACCTAAAATTTTTAAGCAATTTACCCTATCTATAATATTATTATCGAAAATTATTTTAGGAAATTTACAATTATTATTTTTACATACGCGTAGTATTTTATATTTTGAAATAGATATTACTGCACCGGATTGTAGTCCCCATTTTTTAAATTTGTTAAGAATTTGACAAAAGGTGTTTTTTACAAGCAGTAGATTTCAGATAAATTATTGTTCATACGCACTCAAAACTGACGATGGGTCATTAAAGCCTGGACAAATGTAATCTGTTACAAAAGTAAAGGCTTTTTGACCAATCTTCCATGTAGCAAGGTGCCTCAGTACAACATATACTCCCACACGATCAAATGCCTTTGCAAAATCGGTTGCTAGAATGGTAACATGACGTTTAGTACTTAATGGATCAGAAACAAAGTGTTGAATTTGTATCAAAGAATCCATTGTACTATGATTGCGTTTAAAAGCTAACTGATTATGGCTGATAAAGCCATTTTTTGTTATGAACCACATAAATCTCACAGCCACCATTTTTTCCAGTATTTTACTCAAACAACTTAGTATAGAAATTGGCCTATACGAAGTTGTAAAGTGAGGTGATTTTATGGGTTTAGCTTTTGGAACAATAATGACAGACCTCCATACGTGTGGGAATACAGATACATTGTAAATACTATTGTAAAGTTTTAGCAGCCTTTGTTTGGCTATTTTGAAAGCATTGGATAGGCGATTCTATCAGAGCCAGGCGTTTTCCCTTTTGCATTCTGCAATGCAAATTCCACCTCAGAAAGAGAAAAATTCTTCTCTAAGTATTTGGCGGTATGAGATATATTAGCAGGACTGTATGCTGTGGAAAGTTAAATTTCTTTTTCATTTGTATACTCCTGTGGAAAATTACTATCTTTAGAGTAATTATACCCATACTGAGCAAACAGCATGGCAAAGGAATCTGTTACAACATTATTGTTGAATATTATAGTTTTAATTTGGCTTTTTCGGACTTCGGCTAACAATCTAATATCTGACAAATGTTTTTTGGTGTTTGAAGTGGCGAAATTTGGTACGTAAATGATTCGAAGCTTTATTTTTTTGACACCTTAACAGCCCTTTTAAATACAGCATTTGATTTTTTGTAATTTAAAAGGTTGGTTACAGACATACAACGCTTATAAATTTTCCAGTACTTTATTTTTTGAGTACGCAGATTTTTGGTGGACAAACGGGAAAAGATCTTGAAAATTTATTTTTGGTTTGAGGTATATACTTGTTGGCCGCTGAAAGTATTATTTTTTTCAATACTGCTGGTTCTGTATTAATATTTACGGGTGAAGATAATTCATCATTGGCGACTAAGTCAACAATTTCTGATTGATACGAGTTCCACCTAGGTAGTTCGATCTTAAATCTACGATTATGCTTGAATTTTTCAAAGGCTAAATTTGTTTGAATAGAAATGAAAATGTGGAAATGGTCAATAAGCCTTAAAATGGAAGAAATTGTCCAATGCGTTTGAGGCTTAAGCTGGGGTGAAATGAAAGAAAAGTCCACAGAAGAAAGGTGAACAGTTATTTAGTAAAATGAGTTGATGTTGAAAAATAAAATTTTCTTAGATAAGTTCCCTTGTATTAGAAGTTTTTGAAAACCATAGAGGCATCCATGAGTTAAAGACTCCAGTCCACAAATTAATTTTAAATACCCTAGTGGATATTGAACTAACTACATTAATAACTTCGTGTGTAATATGGGATTTTATTAATATACCAATACATTGTTTGATCTATTGTATATTGGGTAGGTTGGAGAAATAGCCAATGTATTGTTTTGGATAGCATAAGGTATTAGGGTCCACATTATATGAAAAGTGGGTTTCCTGAATACATATTATATCTGGATCTTCTTCTTTGATACAACTTCTTGAATGACAAATTATTGGTGGTGTGAATAATTTTGTCCGTGTGTGTATATAAAAATTTAATTGGAATTTAGGTAAGGCTTTTTCAATTCGATGTATCGAATGCAAAGGTGTAGTCAACATCTTGTTTCAGATGACCAATCCGAATACAATCATCCTTGTGCTTCTAAATTGAGTTATGCCGTTGTAGGCTGACGTCTCGGCCTTCACCCTTTACTTGAAGGCAAGCTTCATAACAAAATTTCACAGCGCTCCTCCGGCTATTCGAATCTCGATAAAACGGATGTGCCCGTCTCTCGCTCGAAATACTCTTGTTACACACCCCTTCTGCCTAGTCATCAATTGTGAAAGGTTCAACTTAGTCCGGCTATTTATGGCGTAGAAGCAACTGAGGCAAAAAGTGCCGTACCTATAGTTTCAAAATAAGGTAAGGTCTTAAGCAATACGAAATTATTTTATAAGTCATAGCTTCACATTAGTTGACTGAGACGTTTTCGTCAAATTGGAACAACCAATTCAAATTATTTGGAGTGATAAGATCTTCTTCCGAAAGCAAATCCATCGCATTGTCATCCCATGGCAGTTAATAAAATCTCGCGCCGGCAGACAAGTCATGACAAAGTTCTAAATTTGCTGTTCGTGTAGTAAGACACGTAAATATAATACGAGTATGAATGCTCAACGTTTCTTCAACGGCGGCATTGCATTAAATGGTCCTGTATATGCAAATAACAGCCGCCGTAGACGAATGGGTTGGTGCGTGAATACCATTCGGAAGTGCGTAGGTTCAAATATCCGTGCATGAAACACAAAAATGATAGAAAACGTTTTTTCTAATAGTGGTCGTCCCTGGCAGACAAGTGCAAACCTCCAAGTGTATTTTTGCCACGAAAAAGCTCCTCGTGAAAAAAGGGTCGGTTTAAAACTGTAGGCCCCTCCATTTGTGGAACACTATCAAGTCGCACGCCACAAAAAGGGGGAGGAGTCCGGCGAAACATCCAAAATGGGTGTAAACGCCAATTATATACACGCGCCCAACAAAAGATGGGACTCGGTCCTTGGGGATCTGGCTGATTTACGCCGGTGGTGATTTTACTCTATCGATACGGCGTCTTAAGCAGCTTCATTGTACAGCCTTCAACAACGACTTCACGTGCGGGAGCCAAAACTTGCCGCGGATTATATGTATAGTATGTATTTATAGTGACGGAGAAATTCCGTGATCTTGGCACATCATGAGCTCATGCTTGGACGACATCATAATAGGTAGGTAGGTAGGTAGGGTGGTTGTCGTAAGACACACTTAGACCTTCGGCAGGTCCATTGTGATACCACTGGAGCTTATCCTTACTCTACGTGTTCCTTTTCAAACCATCCGGTTGCTTTAATAAACGAGCAGAGCTTCTTTAGTTTTAGATGGGCTATATCCGCTACATCGGTTAGAAATGCTGTATCGAGGGTGCGCAGCCTTCTCCTAGCTAGGCTTTCACACTCACATAAAAGGTGTCTGACTGTTTCCTCTTCTTCTGTATTTAGACAGCTTCTACAGAAATCGAAGTAAGGTAGTCCTAACCTTCTAGTGTGGCTGCCTATTAAACAATGACCTGTTAGTACACCTATCATTTTTCTTATAGATTCTCTGTTGAATCTTAGCAAGATCTTCGATCGACCGCTGTTCCATCATAATAGGTCTCCTAAACTTTATCGGTATGACTATAGCTTCATGAATGCGTCCTTGAACCCTTATAATACGGGTCCTTGAACCCTTATAATACGGGTTTCGGTATTGAATACAGTTGAGATATTCATATATTTTTGATTCGTTTCAATATTACATGCATGCGGTAATAATTTAGCAACATCAGTAATGAAATTAAAATTAGTTTTCGTTTATCAAAATAGGTACAATAAAACACAATAAAATTAAGTAAAGTAAAATAAAATAAGACGCTATAAAATGGTATGGTTGGTTGGTTGGTTAGAGCGGTGATTCATCTAGAATCCAACTAGCGCTTCCGCACCATTTTGTTACCACATCCTCGTTACCAACTTGTTTAACAGTTATTTACAGCAAGACTATATCCAGTCTGTGCGGTTTAGGAACCTTATTAGATTGTTGAAGTCTAAGCCAGACAGTTGCTCGAGACTCTCGAACAGCGGTTTGCCCAAGGTTAACATTCTGTCCTTCCATAGGGCAGGGCATTCACAGAGGAAATCGAAGATTGTTTCCTTTTTCTCCGGTTGTTTACAACTATGACAGTATGTGTTGTGAGGGATGCCCATTTTGGCGGCTTGCTCTCCGATAGACCAGAAGCCATTTATGACTGCCGTTAGTCTACAGGTGTCCCGTCGTTTCATGTTTATTAATGTCGACGATTCCTTGAGGTTGTAGGTGGGCCATAACGTTCTGCTGATTTTGCATTTCGTCTGGTCTCTCCATCTACAATCTGCAATTCGAAGGTATTTTAGGGAAATTGCATTCTTGACCGCCCCTAATGGTGTGAATACCGGTACTGCAAGAACGCTATCATGGTAGATCCCCCTCTTGCCAGTTCATCGGCTTTTTCGTTACCTTATATGTTCCGGTGTCCCGGGACCCAAATTAAGGTTACTTTATGGTTTTCACTCAAGTTGGTGAGGCTATTCCTACTTTGATCCACCACTTTAGAGGTTGTTATAGTCGCGTCCAGCGCCTGGAATAGAATAGAATAGCGATATTGCCATTAAAAGATAAATCCGTGATTAGTAGCCTACAAGCATCCCCAATTGCCAGTACTTCCTCCTGGAAGACACTGCTGGTATTAGGAAGACGCACAGATTTTTCAATTCCAAGTCTATGAGAATATATACCATCTCCAACACCACAATCCATTTTCTGCCATCTGTATAGACTGTGGTATCGAAGTTGTTTAGAGAGAATCCCTTATTCCATTCTTTTTTAAATGGAAAGAGTGTGGCAAAATTCCAATTGAAAGTTACCATCGGGACGATGTAGTCAGACCTCACCGTGATTAACTGAGCTTGTCGCAATAACAGACTAGCGTGGCCATAAGTTTTTTCTTTCCAGCGACCCGCTTCATTTAATCTAAATGCACTCATGATTGCCATCTTCTTTATATGTAGGCCTATTGGAATAACGTGTGTCAGTGCATTGAGAGCCTCTCTAGGACATGATCTGATTGCACCGACCGTTATTGCACAGGCTGATCTTTGTATTCTGTCGAGTTATTTTGTATTGTAATCTCTCCCTAGAGCTTTCCACCAAACTACCGAACGAATACGATAAAATTTGTCGTATAACCGCCTTATACAGGCATAATGTATGCTTAGGTTGAAGACCCCATCTTTTTCCAAGCATACGTTTGCAGGCACATAAAGCAATTTCTGCTTTCCTTACCCGTTCTTCGAGGTTTAACTTCCAGCTAAGTTTGGAGTCCAGAATTACCCCTAAGTACTTTGCACTGGGTGATAGTGAAAGAGTTTGTCCGTTGATATTTGGTAGGGTAAAAGTTGGTACCTTGTATCTGGTGGTAAAAAGTTCTGTTTTACGCGGGTTTAAACTTGGGCCACATCCTGTGGCCCAAGAGTTAAGCTCGCCTAACGCCCTTTGGATGATCCCACTGATCGTATTGGGATATAGTCCTGACACCATTAGCACCACATCATCAGCGTACGCCATCACTTTTACCCCACCTCCATTAAGTTTTTTTAAGATTTTGCTGATCACACATAGCCAAAGAAGTGGAGATAATACTCCCCCTGTGGAGTGCCCCCGGGGACCTTGTTGGTTATGTTGATATTACCCATATTAGCTTTGATGATCCTGGTTTCTAGTATAGAGATGACCTAGTCACTAATGCAACTGTCCACCTCTAGGTCTATCAACGCCCGTTGGGTGGCATGTGTACTAACATTGTTAAAGGCGCCTTCTATGTAAAGGGTGATTTTTTAAGAGCTATAGGAAAATTTTTCAAAAAAACACAAACACACAAAAACACAGATTCAGAAAAATTTATGAAATTTTTATTTAAATCGATAGTACAGTCCATATAATTTAATGTTCGAAGATTATTTCATGCAAATGTTGACCGCGACTGCGCTTCAAATGGTCCATCCGCTTATCCAATTTTGGCATACTCTTTCCAATGTTGCGGCCGGTATCTCACATATAAATGCTTTAATATTGTCTTCCAATGCGTTAATTGAAGCAGGTTTGTCTGAATAGACATGAGCTTTAACATAGCCCCACCAAAAATAATCTAAAGGCGTTATATCGCACGATCTGGGTGGCCAATTGACAGGTCCCGAACGTGAAATAAAATGTTCACCGAACTCGGCTCTCAACAAGTCCATTGTTACGCGTGCTGTGTGGCATGTGGCACCGTTTTGCTGAAACCACATGTCATGCAAGAGAAGCTCTTGCATTTTGGGCCAAAAAAAGTTGGATATCATTTCACTGTAGCGCTCACCATTCACAGTTACGTTACGATTCGCAGCATCTTTGAAGAAGTACGGTCCAATGATACTCCAGCCCATAAACCGCACCAAACTGTGACCTTTTCTGTATACATTGGTGGCTCTTGCAATTCTTCTGGCTGATCTTCACTCCAAAATCGACAATTCTGCTTATTTACGTACCCATTGACCCAAAAATGAGCTTCGACGCTGAACACAATTTTTCGATAAAAAAGTGGATCTTCGGCCAACTTTCCAAGAGCCCATTCACCAAAAATTATGCGTTGCGGTAGGTCGTTCGGGTTCAATTCTTGCACCAGCTGTATTTTGAAAAGCTTCACTCCTAAATCCTTTCGTAAAATTTTCCACGTTGTTGAGTAACAGAGGCCCAATTGCTGCGAACGGCGACGAATCGATAATTGATGATCATCATTAACACTGGCCGATGCAGCTGCGATATTTTCTTCAGTTCGCACTCTACGTAAGCGTGTTGGTGGTTTGATGTCTAATAATGTAAATTTGGTTCTAAATTTAATCACAATAGCTCGAATAGCCGCTTTAGTGGGTCGATTAAACTGACCATAAAATGGAAGAAGCGCGTGATAAACTTTCTTAACAGAACACGCATTTTTATAATAAAATTCAATGATTTTCAAGCGTTGTTCGTTTGTAAGACGATTCATGGTTAAATTGTAGACCAAACTGAAGATGTTTGACAGTGAAACAAAACACGAAACGTGCGTCAACTGTGTAAACCTACTATTTAAAAAGGTAATAGCTAAAAAATCACCCTATATCCAAGAATGCCGCCATGGTATAATGTTTGCTCTCTAGAATGCCCTCTATTGTTCGGATTACCTCGTGAAGCGCTGTCTCATTAGATTTGCCTTTAAGGTATGCGTGCTGTGCAGTTGATATACCAGAGCCCTCCAAAGAGCTTCTGAGGTGTATATCCAAAAGTATTTCAAAAGTTTTTAACAGGAAAGACGAAAGACTTATTGGCCTGAAGTCCTTCGCTGATTCATGTCCCCTCCTACCTACTTTTGGTATGAAGACGACCTTGACTAGTTTCCAACTATCTGGAATATGGACTAAGTTCAAACATGCTTTAAAAATTTCCTCTAGCCATGGTAGGATACAATCCAAGGTTTCCTGTAAGATCTTTGGAATAATCCCATCTGGCCCCGGGAATTTAAAAGGTGATAAAGATTTGATTGCCCATGCAACTTTCTCCTTAGTAATTATTTTATTAGCAAGATGCTGTGGATTATATTGGCTCCACCTAATATTTCGCCTCCCACTGTCGTGAGTGCTGCCTCCCGGAAAATTGCATAAAATATAAATAAGTTTAAAAATATAAGGCTTACCCTGTCGATCATCACAAGAAAATGGCTATTTGATTATACCTCAAATGTATACTCAAATGCTCAAAGTAATTCCTTCGGCAGTACTTATAACTTGTAACTTGTTTTTTTTTTTAAATACATACATATCCTATGAAACATATTATTGATTTTATATCTATATTATTAAAAATTATATATATTTATAAATAATATTTATAAAGTAAATTTTGCAAAAATTGAAACAATTCGTTTAAATACAGAGAGAGATTAGATAATCAGGGAAGAGCAAGTACGAATTGAATTCATGTTGTTTAGGAATATAAGGAATATTTCTTGTTAAATGATGGTACAACCTAGAAGTACTTTGTGGACAAAGCCGCGAGTAACAGCTAATCTAAATAAATGGATTGTCCATAGTGTAACATATGTATGTATGTATATGTATTGTGGAGCAAAACTGAAGGCTTCACGCGCGTTGATTTTTGGAGATTTTCAATACGATATTCACAATTGTTTTCTATATAAAAGCCTTCCGAATATGTTTTTACAGTTTTATGTCGCCTCCGAATTGAAGATGATTTTTAATGAGGAGAGTTTTCAAGACAGAAATACACTCGGAGATTTGCCAATAGCATTGCTGATAAGATGATTCTGGAAATATGTATCTTAATATTAAGCAAACAAATACAGGGTGGCTGATGAATTTTGCTACATTAAGAAACTCAAATAACTTTTTTTTTAGTGTATGGAATTCATTTATTTTTTTTCAAGTTGAAGGTCATTAAATTTTATTAAATGTAGCTTAACTATATTAGTTTTAAAAATAATTGAATTTAAATGCCCCCATGCTCGTTGACACAAGTGCGGCATCTTAGTAAAAAGTTGTTCATTGCTGCTTTGAGAGTTGCGACAGGAATAGCCGCAATTGTTGCCCGAATGGATTGTTTTAGTTCATCCAAATTTGTTGGCTTTGTTTTATAAACTTCTTGTTTACATAAACCCCACAAGAAAAAGTCAGGTGCAGTAAGGTCAGGCGACCTGGGGGGCCAACGAAATTCGGAGTTTCTTGAAATCAGTTTATTGGGAAATTTTCGTCGCAACTCTGTCATAACAGTCTGGGCTATGTGAGACGTTGCCCCATCTTGTTGAAACCACACAGAGTTGAAAGGAATTCTCTTTCGGCGTAGTTCTGGATAGAAAAATTCTTTCAGCATTTTCAAATAACGGTCTCCAGTAACCGTAACGGTGTGACCATTTTCTTCAAAAAAATAAGGCCCGACAATACAGCGTGAAGAAACCGCACACCACACTGTCACGCGAAGAGGATGCAATTCCGTCTCGTGGAGTATCTGTGGGTTAGAAGTACTCCATATTCGACAATTTTGTTTGTTCACATTGCCGTTTAAATCGAAATGGGCCTCATCAGACATGAAAAGGCAGTTTAACATGTTTTGGTCTTCTTCCACCATTTGCAGGATCTTCTGGCAAAATGCCAAGCGAATCGGCAAGTCTGCTGCATTCAGTTTGTTAACCATTTGAATTTTGTAGGGAAATAAGTCTAAATCTTTGTGCATTATTGTTTGCAAAGACTGTCGGCTGACACCAAGTTGAGCAGATAAGTTTCTTGTTGAAACCCTTGGATTGCTTTGTATAGCTGCAGCTACAGCAGCGATCGTTTCCTCCGTCCGAACTGGTGGGTTTCGATGATAAGGGCTTCTTGTGACTGTTCCCTGCTCAGCAAAATTATTCACCAGTCTCATTATGGTCCATCTGCTCGGGGGATCGCCGCCAAACATCCGCCTGTACTCTCTCTGTACCAAAACTACGGATTCCAGTGCGTGATAGCGGCGGACTATCCAAATTCTTGTTTGCGTGTCCCAGTTATCCATTTTAATAAATTTTAAAGATCAATCTGCAAATTAAAACAAAAATGGAACAGATAACTTAAAAAGAAAAAAAGTGATTCAATTTTTTTTTGGTAGCGGCTTTCATCAGTACATACTTTTGCGACATTGTGTAAATTTGGATAGTATGGCGAAAGAAGTACTTAGATTTTCTACATTACTGTACTCTCGAGTATTTGCTGACGCAGAATAAACGTTCATGCTAACGACGCTGACACACAACCATCTCACCAATCACAACGTAGAGGTGTGGCTATAAATTACCAAATGGAAAAAGGAACAGAAAGAAAGCAGTAAAGTTAAACTTCGTAGTCAAAGAGAAAGGATATTTACGGCAATGAAGAGTATAACAAAGGTAGCAACATTTTTAGCTAAAGTGCATTGATGTATCCTTTGGGGCGTTTCCAAGGAGCAAACGACTTCCATTAAATTTTTGCAAATATAGCTTTCAATTCATATGGCAACTACAAGAGGTAAATGTTGTCAATAAACTACGGGTTTAATTTTGAAGGTTTTTGATATTAAACGGGCAACAGATGCACCGGAAGTTTGGCTTTGGGAAAAAATTTTAAATTTTAATATAATATATGTGGCCTGGTCTACGAAAAGGTACCTTACGTGCGAAAACAAGTTTTCGAGAAAACAGCAGTTAAGGTTTAAACTTTTCAGTCTTTTTCGTATTTGTACTTTTCTTTTTTTTACTTTTAACAAACTTTTAAACAAATTATGACTTTCTGGTTTTCACCATTTTAAAGAGCCTTTCACACACTATTCGAATCAACAAAAAAGTGAAATATGATTTTTTGACACGTAAGGTACCTTTTCATAGACCAGGTCACATATGTAGGCATTCTTATCCACCACCACAATGGTGTCTAAAAAAGTGCGTAACAGTATTTTGAATAAATACTTTAAAATAAATGCTGTGCCGGTGCCAGTGTCGATGTCGCAAAAAGGGATTAATCGTATGACAAATCATTGCATCATCCCCGATCTCCATTTTAAAAAAAAATTCAGAAATAATTTTTATAATCTAAGAATCAAACCATCTTTATAAAATACCTCAATGCTCGGAAAAATTCAATTGCTAAATAATTTTCTGTACAGAAACTATATTCTTAGGTCCTTAAATCTAAAAGGTCTAGCACTAGAGTCCCTTTTGCGAGTAATTTTAATGATAAATCCGCTAAATATGGGATATTGGGTTTAAAAACTTATACGCAGAGGGATAAGGATGGGCTTTTCATATTTTTGTCAAAACTTGTCCGGCTGTTGTCAACATAGTTTTTACAAATGCTGAGCAAACTTTAAGAGTTTTAAGAATGATTAGAAAATTGTTAATATTTTTTTCCAATTTTCAAAAATGGGAAAAAGAACGAAGTGTGCCGATTTCGAAGCTTTCTTATGCAATACATATATGTAAACTTTCCGGAGGAATTATAAAGGAAAAGAAATACTTTGCGACTAAGAGTTTAATTCGCCAAACCAGTATGGATTTGTCACTGATAGGTCTAAAATTTCCGACCCAGCTGCCTTGAGTTAATTTTGTTTGTCAACCTTTGCTGAATGATTTCAAGTGGACTGTGTTTATATGGACTTCTCTTTTTTTACTCTAGAGAGTGGAAGGTCTAGAATAACACTGCCTTTTGTTTTTGGTGTAATTATAGGAGAAATTGATTGTTCATCTCTGCTATGGAGCGTTCGCTTTCATATTTCTACTAGATATTAAGGCTGATTACGCTTCGCATACATCCATTTATATATAGAAATCAATGTTTCTTAAAAAAAAAATCATTATACTTCAATATAATATTAGTTAATATAACAATATGCTTTTCATGCAAATTTGACTATTAGTGTGATACTAATGGTATGGATAAGGTATTGACATTTCAAACTTAACTTAACTAAACTTTCAACACACTGCTAATTTTTCAAAAGTTGTTAAATTTTCCAGGCAAGCGGACGTATTTAAAATGCTTTCACCACATTTTTATGTGACAGTTTAAAATTTGTGCGAAGTTGTGCGATGTATGCACAATCAGATCCTTACCTATTTTGCCTTGAATTGCTTAACACGAATTATGCAGAGCATTGCCCTTGGACTTAGAGAATTTAATCAGATATCGAGTTCTATTTCGCTTGCCTTTTCGGTATCAAAGAAGAAGTTTTATGAATTTTTAAACTCTTTTTTTAATTTATTTTATTATCTCTTAAATTTGTGTTTCAGTTAAATTAAATTACTAGTTCTAAGAGGTCTGTAAAAACTGTCATTATGTTTTAGACTTCATATAAATAAATGAATTGCCGTATTATAACGACCCAGGTGTGTTATACAGTACCTGCCCAGTGCAAACTTGTCTTTATTCAAACTTCAATTCAAGTGACAGGGTGCCGTATTGATATAAAACTTCAATTCAATAAGTACCCGTGTTAGAAATGATTTTTTTTTTTAATTTACAACGTAGTCTCCTTTTAGAAAGATACGCTTCTCCCAACGGTCCTGCCATAGGATTTGTCGAACTCTCCAAAATACGGCCATGGCTTCCTCGATTGAACTAAATTTTTTCCCGCGAGGGAAAAATAAAATGTCGCAGGGGGCCAGGTCGGGTGAATACGGCGGTGTGGCAGCAATTAAAGCAGTTTGGCGGGGACAACTCCTGATAAATGTGCTGGTGCGTTATCGTGATGAAACAGCACCTTCTTTTCGCCAAATGCGGGGTGTCTCCTTAAATTTTTTATGAAAGCGGTCCAATAACTCACTGTGGTATTGTCCAGTGTACCTGCTTTCTTTTTCTTAGAAAAATCCATGAGGATTACGCCGTTTGCATCCCGAAATATCGTGCCATGACCTTTTCGGCCGTCTTCGCCTTCTTTGGAGTAGATTCACCGGAAGAAATCCATTGTTTTGATTACTGCTTAGTTTCTGGTGTATAATGATGAAATCAGGTTTCATCAACGATGACAACTCGCCTTAAAAATTCCTTCAGATATCGCTTAAATTGCTCTAAACACTGCTTCTAAGTTAACAACCGCATCCACTTGTTGCTACTTGTGAGCAACCGCGGCACCCATCGGTCGACACACCAATGCCTCTGCTACTTCGCGCACTTACGTTCATCGATCAGCGAGAATCATGTCGTGGACTTTTTTAATGATTTCTTCGGTAAACACGTCCGCCAGGCGTCAACGTTTAAATTCATTGAACCAATATGTAACTGTGGTCATAGATGGCGAAGCGTCCCCATAGACAGAATCCAACATTCCTTTTATCTCCTCGCATTTATTCCTATCCAAAAACAAAAAGCTAATTACAGAACAATACTACACTTTTTCCATCTTAGCGAAAATCACGAAACACGTCTTACTTGAATAGCTGTCAAATCCAAACTAATCTATCAATCATTCTGAAATTTGTTTTATCGTCGTTTGATAGATAGCAGCATACGATGCTAGCCCCAACTTCTCTCAGGGACGCCCTCAGTTTTCAAAACGGGTACTTTTTGATCCGCCCTCATATGTATGTGGAAGGGATGCCACATAAACATACGTAGATACTTATTGCATCAACTACACGACCTAATGCCCAGTACTTCGGAGGCAATCGCTCATCACTAATCGCTATGAGCTGTCCAATTTCCACAGTTGGATGAAAAATGCGCCATTTATTTCGAGCTGTGGCTGTTGCAAGTATTCACTGGACCATCTTCGCCAGAAATCTTCTTGGACCTATATTAGAACGGTTGCCTACCCATGTTTTTATTCGGAGGTAGTGAAAACAAAACTGGGCAATTTTATACCTACTTAGAGGGTATAGTATATCATATTTTTAGAAATATATTTTTCTTCCAGAGGGGAAAGAAGTTTCCTTTGCGCTAAATTTCTTCGCCAATTCTTAAGGGGGAAGTCTACTGTGAATTTTTCAAAAAATCGATTTTTTTTTTATTAGCTTAAAAAATACTTTGAACCCTCTTAAATAAGGTACAATATGTGTTACAGCTGGCTAAATTTTTCTTCGTTGAAATTTCGACCTTTTCCCGAAGCGCTCCAAAGCGCGTACCTGCTACTCTGAAACTTTAAACGCATTTTTCTCGAAACTAAGTTTTTGTATACGGTGTACACGATATCTCGAGTTCTGATAAATGAATCAGCTTAAAAATTTAATTATATATTCTCTGTAATAGTGTCTCTCGTCTGACATAGGATTTTTTTGATATCGTTATTTGTTAAATTGTTATAAACAATAGTAACATCAATTTTAGGCAAAAAAAAAAGAAAAAAATTTCTAGAATTTTTTTTTCAACGCCAAAATTTTTTATCGACATAATCCTACGTCAGGCGAGAGTCAATACTATGTATATGATAACAATATTTTGTTTTTTTGTTTTAGATCACCGAAACGTAAGATTTCATGTACACCGTTTAGGCACCTAAGAAAAGCGGACCTGCGCTTGCAGAAGTGCCACAGCGACCATTTTGAATATTTTGACTTAAAATTTTTTTTTCAAAAACTTAAATATATAATAAAGATAAGAGTTTAAATAGATTTTATGTACGAGCAATATTTTGTTAGAAATAAAATCCGGAAAATAAGCCTGTTTTTTCCCTTGTCACAGTAGACTTCCCCCTTAAAAGAGGTATTTTGAAATCAATACAAGAATGTTAATAATATTTATGTTAGAGATAATGTGAACCTCCTTCGAACCTGTTGTGCGTACAGTCGCTAGACGACCATCTATATGCTATCTATAGATTATGTTAAAAAACATTTGTTACAACAGCAATATCAGGGGGAGACGGTGAGTTTCACTGTTAAAACATACGTATCTGTCTTACCGAATTACTCGCCACCACTGTCTTGACATCAGCCATCATTTCGTAATTTGATAACCCAATATTAATTTTACCGCTTCATTTGCATGCGCAAATACAGCTATCCATCTAACTTGACTGATGCTATTTTGAAAACGTTTAACAACAAGGTGCGCACCTGGGAAAACGGGACAAAGTCATACCAGAAATTTGCAGATGTTAAGATCCATTTAATAGCAATTGTGAGCTCAATGGAAGCATATTTCCCTGCAGAGTTAGTATCGCTATCGCCTACTGTATAGAAATACTTGAATTTTTTAATATTAAAGAAAAAACAAGTTTTCACAACAGCAAAACTTTAAACATAAAAAATGTATTCTAAGGAAATGCTTACAACAATAATACTTACTATTATTAATCCATAATGCAATCAATCCGACAATTGTTTCCTAAATAACTCTCTCACTCCATTAAACTACGAGTAAATCGTATTAATTTAAGCGAAAGCATACATATATAGTATATGCATATGTATGTGTGAGTGCTCCCCAAAGTTTGCAGCCAGTAAGTCGTGCAATATATCCGTTTCCATGTTTGCACAAGTGTCCGCATCGACAATTCACGAACATCGTATTTAGTCAACAATCAGCCGAAGGCTACTCAAGTTACAAAACTATGATAAGAGCTGTTGGTGTATGCAATGTTGGTTTTGTAATTCCCAAAAGGCAAAAGCATCGAGATTTATTTTCTCATTTATTTGCCAAAAAGCAACAAATACTACTCAATATAAAAGTATGAATGAGCACAGAATTTTATGTTAAACACATTTTTTTTGGTGGAGTGCAAAAATACCCTGCCCGCTTTTCTTTTAGCTAAGACTTTTGCTTATTTCATACATGTGAGTACGAGTATATTATCGTGATGAAATCAAACAACAAGAATGTGGAAACAAATGAAATTCGAGACGAGAAAGTCAATCAAAATACACAAAAGTTAATAAAATAATGTAAATATGTAGATAGGAGAGAAAAAGTGAAAATGTGTAGGTTGTGTCGCATATTAATTTCAATTTACACCGAAGTACATATGATTGTATTATTTCTTTGTTCGCATATATGGATGAACATATGTATATGTATATACTCCTTGCGGTAGTGTTTACACACCATTTTTATTCACTAAGCCATTTGTTTATATTCGTAAAAGCTTGTGATTCTTATACATTTTCAGGTTGCTCTCAAGCGTCAACAGGCGGTGGAAAATGCCATTGCACTGCGGTTGATGTCCACAAAGGCGGGCACACAAATCGATACGTTGCCTGAAGGACAAATCTTTGGATTATCCACGGGTTCTTTAGAAGGTGGTGCAGACGTGGGGTACACAAAGGAAAGGCATGAGCATGAGCATGAGCAAGAGCACCACCAAAAGCAACAAAATCAAATCCAACATATAGCTGAGGATCTCAGTCCGTCCAGCTATGTTGGTAGTTTGAGTCATGAAGCAAAAAGTGAGTGGATATTAAATAGTTTTTTATTTTATTTTGTATGCGTAATGAAGATCAATAGCTCGGTAACGCGCAGCCTACTCCGCGTATGGTCTTGAGCTTCGTATCACACCCAATTCCGGGAATTCGTCAAATACCTATTATTCATAAATTTGTAGCAGACTCGGAAAATAAGACTTTATGCCAGTGCTAGTGGAAGGGCAGTACATGGCTGGAAATTATAGCAAAGTTGAGTCACCTTCAACTGTGATAAAAAAAATAGGTATGATAATCTGAATTGCTCGATGAAAAGCTGTCCGGGTTGAAAATAAAGAAATCTGGCGACTTTTAGATATTGTTACCTTCTGATTTATTTTTTGACTGATAAACAACTTTTAAAGGGTGGTAATTGTTTAAAAGCAGAAGTTACAAATGCAACTCTGACTGGGTGTATCAAAAAGCGCGCCACGAAGCCATTAATAGTACGGGTATTGCTTTATGCTATACCTGAAATATGGAGGACTGTTGGGGATGCTTTACCCAATCTTCTCATATTTCCTGTTAAAGCGACGGGAGAAACTGGCACACATTTGGCTGGAATGTGGATCGCTCCACTATAGACCGATTCACTTCAGCCAGCATGCCTACAGGAAAGTAAGTTTTCGGAGATTGCGCTGAGAAGAGCGCTCTGAACTGAAATCATTTTGAGATAGGTTAATCTCGGATATTGTTGAGAGCAGCACGGCTCTCTGCGATCGGTTAATGCGTTCTTTCAAAGTATTCTGTCCAGCACCACTTGGAATCCTCACAGGGACTTGTTTTATTAGACATGCTTCCCGAGAGATGTTTCTCGCAATTGCCTCTTTATGAGCAAGGCCGTAGCCAGGATTTTATTTTGGTTCGATCAGGGTTGGGCAAACTCATTTTAGATGCGAAATATGGACAATATATCGTTGTCCATGACCATTTGTCTGTGTACACTCAAAATGCATAATACTGTTAAAAATGAGTTATCAATACGGTACATTGTGGATTTTATGAATTTATCATTCTTTCCTTACTAATGAATGAATGTAAATATGGGATAAGAAGTGATATCTTCCAATATTGAGTTTCATCAGATGCAGAATGATTTGAGCGATATTTTTGGCGACTGACGATTCTTGGTTTTTGGAGATCCAATTGTAATTTCTTCGCTATCACCTTAGAATCCGTCAACAGGTCTTCGATCCCTGAGTCCACATTTATCCGATGATCTTTCGCTAATTTTATGATTTTATAAATTTGTTTTGTGCACCCAAGTAGGTCTAGTCTCTTTGATTGTAAAATATTGACAACTGGCTCGAGATAAGAAGACTATTTTGATATCAAAGAAAGACAGGTGATAAAGGTTGTCTAAGTAACTGCTGAGTGCAGCTGTTTTTGTCGCACTGTTACCTTCTATAGAAAGTTTACTCAATCCATTTACGATGCTAACGAAATGTTCTTTGAATATTGCAATACTTTTGTATTTTTCTGACCATCGAGTTTTGCAAAAAGCAGGAATATTAGGTACATATTTTCTTCTGTCAAGAGAATTTCGATAAAAATTGATGACATCCTTGATTGTTGCTACGGTATTACGAATTTGCGGAACTTCATTCAAATCGTTTACGACTAGATTTAACTTGTGACTTGCACAATGAAAATACAAAGCATGATCATATTTATGTCTTAAAATTGCCTGTACACCGTTATCTTTTTCGGACATAGTTGAACATCCAACATAACCTTGATCCCTGAATTTAAGAGGATCTAGTCCTGTCTCTGCAATGAAACTATCAATCGCAGAGGCAATTGTTTGTGCATCCATGGCATCTAATTCAACAAAACCCACGAATTCTTCTCGAACAACTTTTTTCTCTTCATCATAGAATCGAATACCTACAGAAAGTTGTTCCTTCCCCGCTATGTCTCGACTTTCATCTCCCATAAGACTGTATGCAGTTGCTTTCTTGGCATCGTTGATAATTTCTTCTTTAACAACCTGTCCACACAAACTGATGATCTCATTTTGTATTTGTAGCGATGTATAAGTAGCATTTCTTCTTCCTTATTCGAAATTCTTTCTGAGATTTTCATCACCAGCTTTAATTTTAAGTCGTAAAAGATCATAAAGTACACCTACAAGCAGAAAATAGTATGAATGTTATGTTATATGATGGAATTAAACTGTTTTAATCGAAATATTACACAAATTGTACCTTCTTTGTTGTTTTTTCCCCGTAATGGCAAATCATGGACACCACAAAATATCACAGTTTCTATAACAGATGACATGAATATTCGATTTTCTTCGACTATCTTTTCGTATCCACTCTGTAAAGACAGATTAATGGGTGTCTTTTCCATAAAACTTTTCGCTTCATTTTTTGCTTCCTGGTGCCATTGATTGGTTTCATGACTTCGGCAATATTCATTCATGTCCTTAATCGTTGTATGGGTTTCTTAATGAGTGAGCCCAAAACACATCGAGGATTTTTAGGCGGAAATTGGACACAATGCAAACACAAGGCACATTTCAATTTCTGTGAGTATTGAAGCCAGGGAGAATACAACTCTAAGCATTCGTATCAGAATTTTCTCGCCGAATCTTTGACATCACCATGGAAATTGTAATCCTTCGACGGTACCCATTTTTTCAGAAGTTAAAATAAGTGATGATCGTCCAAGACATAATCCCAAATCATGTGAAAGATGTACTTTAGAGTACATTTCATCTGAACATGGAAGTGCTACAGATAAAAAACTTTTTGGAACACTATCTGCAGAATTTTCAGTCTGACAAACTGTAGGTGGTATCGGATCTATATTTGACTTAAGGGTATTATCAGATTCATCGTCTTCAGCACGTTTCCTTTTTTAGAAGCTGAAAAATTAACATTTTTTACGAATATGGCAGTTATTTTTATATAGTATGTTCTAGGATGGCATGCTGATTGAAATTCGATATGTTATAAAGTTAGCTAAAAAAATATATTTATTCTCTAAATTGCATAAAATCGGCGTCTTTTACTGCGTGAAAAGTGCTCCGGAAGAGACCGTAAAAGTACACTATTATTTTCCACGGGGAAGATTCATCAAACTTTTTACGCCCTCTTTTACCTAAAATGTACTTTTTATTCCAGATGGTGATTTTTTTAACGTGATTCTGAATTTGTCGATTCGTACATATTCTTTACGTATATATTAGGAAAAGCAGATTGTCAAAGATGGAAACGAACTTATGCCTATTCGTAATAACATCAATAAATGACAAGTGTAACTTTCACTTCAATATTATTATTTAATGAATAAAAACAATTGGGGTTATGTATTGTAGCATCGCAAGTTTTTCCGCCAAAAAACTCAAAAGCAACGTACAAGTATTTTATCGAGATATTAAATTTTAAAATGCTGATTGTGGTCCTTTGTAGGCCACATCCTGTCATAGTTTCACCCGAACAGCTCAGCAAAACATTGATAGGCTACTTGAAAGCCAACTTTCTTTATGGTTCTTTATTTATTTTATGATTGTCTTGCCCCATATTCTACTAAAGACCTAGATAGTCTCTGGATTTATCGCATATTAGGTACCTCACAAAAAAGTCAAATAGTATGTCGCAGCTATGAGACGATCAATTAACATCGTAAAGACAACTAATAACATATTGTTAAATTTAGTTCGCTAAGGATGGAATTGGTATTTTTATCGTCAATCAAATCTTCACTTGGTTTCTTCAAAATCACTTGCAAAAAAATTTGGCATTTTGGCCAAATTAAAAGTTCAATTCGAAATAAAATCTCAATATTTCTCAACGCAGCCCAGGCAGTGGACGAATTGCTACGTTTGCACATTCAGGACTTCAAACCTTTAGCAAAAAAATTGCATTTCGGCCCCTCTGTTTGCAGAATCACAATTTTCTAATGAAATAAATACATATTAAATTATATTTTTACCTGTTATCGGAACTAATAAGCGTATTTTAAAAATTATAATATTTAAAAATTTTCAGATACATCAAAAATCTCACCTACCACTTCATTGCCACCTGTAATCTCTCAAAACGCTATAGACATGTTGGCACAACTTTTTCCGCACCGCAAACGCTCTGTGCTGGAGTTGATACTGAAACGTTGTGACTTGGATTTGGTGCGTGCCATTGAGACTGTCACACCTGCGATGAGCAGCGCATTAACCGAAGCGCCCACAGCAACAACAACAGCTGTAGTTAGTCATGAATCATTAGTTGCGACATCAGTACCTATTCGAAGTGCCTTCAAACCGGTCACTGCGGAACAGGTAAATGCTTCGAAGAAGTTTTGTACATCATACTAAGCCTTTTCTTTTAACCACTTGTTCACAGTACACCCACAAATCAGGACTCGCTGCCAGCAGTGGCAGCGCATCTATTGGAACTCCCGCTGTCTGCGCTTATCCCAAATGGTTTGTGCCACTCTCTTTTCCTGTCACCATGGGTCATCTATCGAATGTAGCACCGCGTTGTACCCTCCCCAATTGCACCTGCATGGATACGTATCAATTCAATTGAAGTTAGAAACAAAAAACAGCTAATAATAAAATGTAATTAGGCTACTGTGTATTTGTTTATTTATGGTATCATTTTGAGTTTTGTTAATTTATAAAGATAAATTTTGTTGTAAAAATGTACAATAATTCAGCTATTCGAATCATAAAAAGTATGTATGCGTATATGATATGGCTTAAGGAGCCGATATTTCATAATTTTAGTGGGCCAAATCGCATTTAGAATTTACTCAGAGCAACTTTATAGTCGTTTTGGTTGTGCGCATACCACCTACCTATAATTTTGACAGGGAACTTTCGTCTCACGAAGTTCGCTAAGCGATTTGTAGACTCCATAAATATGGTTTCTGGCACGAAGACGGAACTTCGGGGCACAGAGAAAGCTTTAAGTTGCTATCTGAGCAGTATCCTCTGTTTTTGGCACCTAAAGACGACCTGATACCCACAGTTTCATTTGGATTTGATGACAGATTTCAATTGCGTGAACAATTGAGTAATCTAGAATGCATGCAGGGAGGTTTGACGGATATTTTCTTTACCGATGGGTCCAAGAATGAAATAGGGTCTGGAGTCGGATGGTACTTAAACGATAGTAATAAGTATCACTATGCTATGGGCTAAATGGCAACAGTTTTTCAAACAGAAGTTTTTGTCATCCTGAAAGTTGCTGAATCGATAATCGAGAGGAGATGGAGCGGGAAACAGATTGAGTTTTCAGTGACAGTCAGGCTGCACTGAAGGCCCTGGAGAATGCGAAGCAATCCTCACAGATTGTTCACGAATGTAAGAAGAAGCTCAATTCTGTCGCAAAAGAAAACAGACTTGTACTTATATGGGTTCCGGGACACTCCGGTGTTCAAGGAAATGAAATCGCCTACGAATTGGCCAATCGTGGATCAGCGGTGCCCCCACAGGGGCCAGAGCCAATAATGAGTTCCGCAGGAAACATGAATTCGATCAGCGATTATGTAGGCAATCTACATAAAGAGCGATGGTCTAGAACGCTGCAGAACTGCAAAGTGTTTTGTGACAAGTCCGAACAGAAAACTGTCAAACTTTCTACTAAAACTTTGAAGGAAAGGCATTCGGCATGGTCGGTATCATTACAGGACACAACCCATGGGGCCAGCATAAGACCACCATTGGAATCATTGACCCAATGTCATGACAGGCACTTTGCAATTTGCATTTTATTTGGAAGACGCTGTGGCAAGAAAGTATGTGTGTGTGCGTATAATTTCTTGTGTTTGGTAGTTTCCATTACTTTCGCCTACACTCATTCGTCACAAGCAAGTAATTCCCCCTCCTTTTGCTTGTTTATTCAAGGGATCTTCCGACACGGCGAATTCAGAAGGCGAACTGTTTCTCTGTCATTCTTGGCAAAAATAGAAGTAAAAATTTTCTAATGTCTCAAATAATGAGAACGCAAAGGAAAAAAATTGTGTCGCAAGTATTGAAGTGTGCAGGTATCGAGTATGTACAATGTGAGGATCACATAGTTTCCTATGCCGATTTACACTAAGAATGCTCAAAAGGTGAAAACTTTGACCACTCGTTAAATAACTTTCAAAGCACTGATACACGTAATTTTCTCTTCTCTTCTACCAGAATCCTAGTCGAAACCTTGTTTTGAAAAAAGTTTGAATTTGTGGTACAGTGTTAGTTTCGTTGATGGAAACCTTTTTCGCACAAACTGAAATATTTACCAGTTAATTTGTTTTGACTATGGCCTTGAGACGGTCCAAAAACAAATTGTAAGTTGCCCGAATGTTACTTGCAGGTATTTGGCCCACTCGCGGACAATGGCTTTTTTCAGCGACTCGAAACTGGTTAATCTTTTAGTTCGGGCCTTACTCTCCAAAGTGGCCCAAAGAGAATAATCCATCAAATTCGCGTCTGGTGAATTTGAAAGCCATTTTGTGGATGTTATGAAGTTCGGAACATTGTTTTTTAGCCATTCTTGGTTTACTCGAGCTTTGTGAGACGGTGTCGAGTCCTGTCGAAACGTCCATAGTCTTCCACCGAAATGTTTGTCTGAACATGGCTTCAAGGTAACCTCCAGAATACTTTTCCCATAATATTTCTTGCTCGAGCTCGTAGAAGCTGAGCCAAATTTGACAGTCGATATGATAGCTCAGAGGTTATATTCATCGCATGGAACAGTTCACAGGCAGCTGGTTCAGTAGGGAAAGGTTTCAAAGCTGGGAAAATGGGTTCCGCATAGACTTTCCGTCGCCAACCTGCAGCAGAGAGTGAATCTGTGTTCTCAGCTGCTGCAACGGCTTGAAAATGAAAGTTTTTTTAACCCTATCGTTACTGGTTATGAAGAATGGGTCCTTTACAATAGTCCTGTTCGCAAACGTCAATGGTTAGATAAAGATGAAACACCAGAACCGACCCCTAGAGATGGCCTTCACCCCAAGAAGATTCTCCTGTCTATTTGGTGGGATATGGCCGGAATTGTTTATTATGAACTTCTGGAACCAAACAAGACGATAACTGCTATTATTATTCCCATCAGCTATCAAACCTGAATGAGGTACTTAAAAAAAATCGACCGTCTTTAGTGAATAGACGCAAAGTTTTGTTTGACCACGACAACGCAGGACCTCATACCGCAAGGCAAACATTAGGCAAGCTGAACGAGCTCGGATGGGAGCTAATGCCACATCCACCATACTCTCCGGATATTGCACCTGGTGATTATCACCTTTTCCGTGGACTTCAAACCCATATGAGTAACAAGAACTACTCCTCAAAAGAAGCTATAAAAAGGGATATCGAAGCGTATTTTGGCCCCAAGGATAAAAAATTGTTTGAGCAGGGAATTAAAAATTTGCCTAAACGTTGAGAAGACATTGCAAATAATGAAGGAAAATATATTATTGATTAATAAATACTTCAAACATCTTTTTTATTAATTAATTAATTAATTATTAATTTTAAAAGCACCTTTAAAAAGCGCACGAACTTATGGACTGACCGTAACTAGTACGCACAGTTGATCTGAGATAGTGACTCTAAACATTAAAAGTGCCAACTGACTCGTTAAGCTTTGCTTTGCACTACGATTGTGTATTTAAATATACAAATCGAAACAAAAATAAACATAAATATAAAAAAAATCATTATTGCTTTATCTGAGCATATGAGTGTTCTTCACTCACCACCGTGCGAGCGTAGAAGCTCCCACAGTGAATCCTATAAAATACCAACAATGCCAACAAACAATGGTTCTCTCTCAAACCAACGGCTTGCGGTCCGATCAGGCGTTATTATGCCCTCGCGGGCGGATAAAGGAACAAAAGCAAAAGAAATAAACAATATGAATTCTCATGCTCTGACTGCAGTTTCTCTCTCAACAGTCACAACAAACACCAGCATCACAACTTAAACAACAACAACAGAATCATCAGTATTTAACCCAATTTGCATAATGTCAACGACATTAAATACACGCACTAATGCAATAAGCAGCAACGCGCGAAAAGAAATGCAAATAACACCCAAGCATACTCGCAGCTCACCTGAAAACGCCACCAATAATTCAAATAAAAGACCAAAACAACATCGCACCAAACAGCAACAACTAACATACTGGTTGAGCCGAGCACCAATTGAGAATATATTCGACATACTTGCTCAAGAGAGCGATTAGAAAGAATCTACCAACAAAGAGCAACAAAGGCCGCTATAATCGAAGTAGTTGACAAAAAAAACAAAATACAAAAACCATAACCAATGTATGTGCAGAATGTGCAATACATTAGTTAATGCTTTGGTGATATAAATAAATAAATAAATAATTGGCGCGTACACTTCTGTTAGGTGTTTGGCCGAGCTCCTCCTCCTATTTGTGGTGTGCGTGTTAATGTTGTTACACAAAATGGAGGGACCTACAGTTTCAAGCCGACTCCGAACGGTAGATATTTTTATGAGGAGCTTTTTCATGGCAGAAATACACTCGGAGCTTTGCCATTGTCTGTCTCATTCTCATTCTCTCTGTGAATTCCGAATGGTAATTACGCACCAACCCATTCGGCTACGGCGGCCGCCTCCGGCTAACTCCTTTAGGTAACCTTAATTTGGGGTTGCTCGTAATTGCCGTAATCACTGGTCATAATCGGCTACGGTCGCATCAGTTACGGATAATTTTTCTATTGAGATTACGACGAAAGAAGACGACGAAACATATCATCATAACTTATACGAATGTCCGTCAATGGATGGATCCAAGTTAATTTTCTGTATATGTATAACAAGATTGTAAAAAATCACCTGCAACTTAAAATTATGCCAGTTATTTCAAATGATCAGGCTCTAGCCGTCGAATTAGATATTGGATTTAAAATAACTATTATATCTTGCTACATTCCCCCTGAACAAAACTTTACCAGCAGAGATATAAATAATATACTCAATAACTTTTCCACGCAAGTAATTCTTTTATGAGCCTTCAAGGTATGCAGTCGACTTTGGGCACAAAATCCACTAACAAAGAAGGAGAGTTATGGCAAGATGTTATTCTAACCAATAACCTTGTTGTTTCAAACGATTGCTTCCCCATTCATTTTTCATCACATAAAACTTTTACCAATCCACATAACCATTTTCCTTGTTTCCATTGCTCCAAAAACCTCCTGCTCTACCCTCGACGAGTTATACGCCAGCGACCACTTTCCTATTGTTACTTCCCTTTCCAACACAAACACCTTGTAAAACCTTCATCGAAATTTCTTGATAAAATAATAATTCAACGGCGTCAAGTTGCAGCTCCGAGGCGGCCAAACAATATCAGAATTTCGGCTGATAATGCAATCTTCGAAGACAGTGCGCAAAAGATTGATCGTAGCATTCGCTGTGTGGCAAGTAGCGCCATCTTGTTGGAACCAAATGCCACCAATATCCTCCTCTTCAATTTCTTGGAACAAAAATTCGTTCAACATGGCCCGGTAACGCTCTCCATTGACGGTTAAGGCCACTCCTCGCTCATTTTCGAAGAAAAATTGACCAATGATGCCTCCGCACCAAACAGTGACTCGTTGTGAATGCATCGGCTTTTCTTCGAGTGTGTGCGGGTTTTCTGAGCCCCAAATGCGGCAATTTTGCTTGTTAACATACCCGGCGAGATGGAAATGAGCTTCATCCGAAAAGATGATTTTTCGGTAAAAGTCTTCATCTTCTTCAAGTCGATCCCAAGCCCATGAAGCGAAGCGAAAACGCATTGGGTGGTCGGTCCTTTGAGCGTATACACAACCATTTTCGTTCAGCGGAAGAATAAAACTAATTTTCTGTCAAATCAGTTGACAGTTAAGTGTTACCATTCTTCAAATCATACCTAGTTCAAATCCGTAACGATAGATTGCGGGCCCTGTATTAACGCTGAAGCAGCTACAATCAAGCGAATCATCAGAACAGCTTCTAATTTGTCTATACCTCAATGTTGCACCAGAAAGTTTTCTACCAAACTTTACTACTGGACTAATCAACTTTGTATTTTTAGAAGAAACAAGCAGTGTGCATAGGCAAAGTTTAAGAAAAACATGACAGATGAAAATCTGGTTATTAAAAAAAAACGAATTATCTGTTTAGACGAGAGCTGAAGGCTGCAGAGAAAAAGGCATTTCAAGATCTCACATCCACTATTACGCCTTCTTCCAGTACAAACAATATTACTTCCTCCGATCAACGCAAACATATCTCCTTCAAACAAACATCTAAGGGTCCGTTCTTCGAATCTCAAAGCATAGCTACAGCGTTTCGGCCGATTTCACGACTCTCAAAACTCAAATTTCCATCCAATTTATAGTACCCTTAATGCAAATAGCATTTCACAGTCGTACCGCAACCCTCTCCCTTTTCTTGAAGCTCTTAATGCAGAAGAAACTATCTCAGTCGCAAAATTTAATTTAACATTGTCTTCGATGAAAGGCAAACCTCCCGGAGCAGAGAGAATTCCTTACCCGATCTAACTGAAACTTCCATATCCAATTAAACTTAGGTTAATTGACCTCTATAATTCCATCTTATGTAGTGGTATTTATCCACTAGATTGGAAAACTGCGGCTATTATCCTTATAAGAAAACCCAACAAAGATAACACCGTCATTTCCAACTTTAGACCAATCTCTCTTCTTATGGTGGACTTATGTGGTTCCCTGAAAGCAACAATTTAACGAACTCCCATTAGTTTGCTTTTCAAAAAGGATTAAGTGTAATCGACCCTCTCCTGATTTTTGAACACTGTACTTCTTCCGCTCTTGCAACAAGTAATCACGTTTCCGTCCTAAGCTTAGACTTTGAGAAGGCCTAAGATAGAATAGGCAGCCATTTTATTCTTGCCGAACTCAAGTCTTGAAAAATCGGGGAAAAACTTTTTAATCGCATTAAATGATTTCTCCCTAATCGTAAATTTTTTGTTCGGGTTAACAACTACCATTCCGATATTTTCCCTCTTGCCAATGGTATCCCACAAGGGTCACCACTTTCAGTAACTTTGATTACGATAGCCTTCACGAAAAGAAGTTCCGTCATATTGTCTATGCTGATGATGTGCTAATATTTACTAAGATAAAATACGGTTCTTATATTAGAATTAGTTTATTTACAAGATTAAATATTATTAAGTACTTATGGTCTAAATATTCATAAGTTCATACAAATATGTACTCTTATAAATGTAACCAAAACCTTCATATTAGGAAAAATTGACTTTGTACTTGCCATTTACGGACATTACGCAAAAGCTCATCTCAAACTTCTACAATCACCCTATCACACTGCCGCCAGAAGAGGCATTCGTGCATTTCCCACCTCGTCTATTGAAGCTGTTCTTGTTGAGGCTGGTTTACCAGAGATCCAAGATAACGATACAATGATGCTTATACCAAAAGTGTTGCACTGCAAAACTTAGACACGTTTTTCCGCTGTAGAATGCTGCCAACAACAAAAAATAACAAAAACCTATTCGATATCAACTTTCACACGCATCTTGAACTACATCACATATTTAAACATCATATCTAAACCGATCTTGACTAATACTCTAACCTTACCGCAATGGCCTTCACCTCTTTGCGTACTTGTAAGTGATTTGCTTAAATACCCGAAACAGTCTACCAGCTCAACCGAATATAGACTATACTATAACAAAGCAATCGAACTGCTGAGGAACAACTTCGAATTTATTTTTACTGACACGATGACACCACATCTTTTGCTATAACAAAAGATACCGGTGCAACTATTACCGTCGGAGCTCTGCCTAACTATTGTGCAGCTTTTACGGCCGAATCAACTACTTTGCTCGAAGCAGTATTATTTGCCTCCAAAGAGCAAGGAAACTTCGTTATATGAACTGATAGTAAATCGACGATCGAAGCACTTTTTAACAGTTTCAACATTTCATATATAATTTCTCTCTCGTGTTAAATTCAGGTTTTCATATTTTTTTGATATATTTACTTGATATATTTACTTAATATATATTTACCTTGGATTGCCATGTATTTCAACAGGCATATTGGAGACAACTATCTGTTGATGAGTCGCATCTGATGCGCAAGTTTGCGTCACATCAGTCTCACTCTGACTCATTTTGCCCGTAACTTAACTGTTCACCAACACACACTGAATTTCCTCTAAATAGTTACGCAATAAAGAAAAATCAATAGCCGTAATACGTATATTCCTTCGATTTAGCGATATTGTTAAAAACTATTAAGAATATCGCTTCGTTCAGTGCGAATCACAGGTCAACGCAATATCCTAACCTCGCTTCACACTTACTGAACGGCTGATGCACGGCGTGGCAAGGCGAATTTATTACAGGTGACAGCAAACACATATAAGTAAAACCCTACATGTATTTGTTGTTGCGTTTGGTGCAAGCATCATGTCAAAATCAGCAATCAAATGTAAACATACGAATGTAAACATACCAATACATACAAACAAAGCATAACATTTTGACGTAAGCCATACCTACGGCGAAAAATTCAGCTGGGAGAATGCTGTCACCTTATTAAATCCACCTTGCGGCGTGGGTAGTTTGATATAGAGCAGTGCTGTCCATCCCATACATCAATTGATGACACGTATTCTTACTCTCCATCGTTCAGTCTAGAGCTGGGAATCCATCGATGGTTGCTCCACTCGATATTTTTTCCATCGATGGAAAAACCATCGATACTATCGATGGTTTCATCGAAAATTTAAACGAGTTATTCAACATATATATTTTGGTGTCGTTTTTCAATATTACAAAGTTTCAAATATTCAAAAAGGGTCAACCAAAAGTATCAGCACTCATGACCTTGTCTATAATCATCGATACGAATTATCTAGCGTATAATTTAACTACTATAAGTTAGCCCTTTATAAATTAATTCCATCGAAAATATATTAAAATGATTTTAGCTTGTAATTTGTGAATGTTCTTTAATATAAAAACAAAATTTATAGTTTCAAGTTAAACTTGAAGATAAAAAAAAGGGTGACTTCTCGTCCTAAGTCCAAAAAACGAAAACAAAAATCTCTCTAAGCAAAAACAAAACAAAAGGCGATTTCCAAACTTAATGCTAATGAGAGGTCCTTATTGTACTATGCAGCGGATAGCTGCTACTCTTAAATACTACAAAACAAAAGGCGATTTCCGAACTTAATGCTAATGAGAGGTCCTTATTGTACTATGCAGCGGATAGCTGCTACTCTTAAATACTACAAAACAAAAGGTGATTTCCAAACTTAATGCTAATGAGAGGTTCTTATTAAAAAAAAAAAAACAATTCGTTCCAATATCACAGTTATTTTAAAGTAGCCATTGATTTTTGTTAATAAAAACCAATGTGTTCACTTGTTTAGGTTTTAAACATGCTCTCCGTTCCGTCACAATAGCTCCTGTTTTACTAAATGTGCGCTCTGATTCAGCTGAACTTGCTGGTATACACAAGAATTTTATTGCGCATTGTCCAAGTGCAAATAAATGTTCCTTGTTAATCTGTATTGTAGAAAGTACAATTATGAAAGTTGTTAAAAAAAACTACACTTAACTTACCTGCCAATATTGGAGCGGATCGCTGTCATGAAGAGCATTGCGCTGCTCCATATATTGGCGAATGGTAATAATTGAGTCCGCCCGTGAACTTTTGTTTTTTTCTTTTATTTTTCCTGCCATGCATTTAAATAAAAATGGAGTCTCCTCATTCCTTGGCAGTTCCTCTGTGGAATTTTTAGATCTCACGTCCTGTATTATATTATGAACCTCTCCCTCCAACATCAACATGGCCTGCTGGGCATTTGACGGATTTTGGAAACCCTCCTTTTTGAAGCGTGGGTCAAGAAGAGTTCCAAGGCGTAGTGCTGATCTATTCTCATATGAGAAGAGCCTTTTTTTTACGTTGCTCTGTAAAAACTCGCAAGTTTCTCTCCCTGCAGGTGTTAACATCTGCTCATGGAGCTCTTCCAAACTTTGCGATAAGGCGAAAATTGCAGGAGCAATTAATGAAATTGTAACGCCCTTTGCAGCAGACGCATGTTTTGTGGCTTTTTCGAACGGTTCCAAAAGCGAGCACAAGTCCTTCAAAATCCGAAATTGATCCTCTGACAGTGGAATCGGAGCATTATGGCATCTTAAAAGGGTGCCAGTTAGGGGCTCTCTTGTCCGCAACACTCTCTGAATCATTTGTAATGCGCTGTTCCAGCGAGTAGGGACCTCTTGCAATAGAGAGCAAGGATTTTCGGTGCCTTGGGCATCTTTGAACTTTGCATAAGCAATAGCGCTACTCTTAAAATAGGACACTATTCTTTTTGTGATTTTTAAAACGTTTTGCACATTTTCCAGATTTAAAGCATCTTGCACAACAAGATTAAGAGTGTGCGCAAAACACGGTAAGTGTTTCTTTTTCAATAATTCGCACGCTTTAATCATAGATGCTGCGTTGTCGGTCACAATGGTGTGCAGTTTGTCGAACACTTTCCACTCATCGCATATTTCACGCAATGTGTTGGCAATATTTAGACTTGAATGGTTTGTCTCATCCATTAGTGGCTTTGTAGATAGCACTGCCGTCTTAAGCTCGAAATTTAAAATAAAGTGACACGTTACAGTTAGATAACTAACATTTGCACGAGATGTCCATGCATCTGTTGTGATAGCGCACGAGTCAACGGAGTCAAGAATGCCCTTCAATTTCTCCGTCATACTCTCGTTCATATTTTTAATATGCGTGTCCCGCAGAGTTTTTCGACAGGGCATGACGTATCTAGGGTCCACCACCCTCATCAAGTTTCTAAGTCCAATATCTTCGACAACGCTAAATGGTTGCAAATCCGTTGCGACCATTGCAGCAATGGCTTTGTCAATTGCTTCCTTTTTGGAAGATGTTGGACCGTAAACGTCTGTCCGTGTAAAATATCGCTCTAACTGAGAAGACGTAGTTTCGTTATTAACTTGCTGGGCAAGAGGGTGGGCCCGTTTTAAGTGCTCTAACAAGTTGGACGTGTTTCCGCTTGTCTTATATTCTTTGCCACAATAATGACATTTTGCAAGTTGTTTGGTTTGCAATTTGTCAAAATGTGTCCACACTGCGGAAATACACTTTTTGCGCTTAGGCTCCGGTTCAGATTTTGAACAAGATGGTTCATTTGATGATGTTGGAGAGGTATCATGATCTTTTTCTAAAAAAAAAAAAAAATTCTTAAAAATTGTCCTGTAATTGTTTCTTTTTAAAATGCTTACGGGATGAGGTCAAAAACTTGTCCATTTTACCAGAGGAACTGCCAGGGTACTCTAATAGAATAAAAGTAGACCTCTATGTAAAGAAAGGCAGAAAAAATTAATAATAACAAAATCTTACTATATATTGCAATTTACTTACACACGTGTTGGAACCAAAAAGAAATTCGATATATCGACATCGAAAAATTTCCATCGATTTATCGCACTCCATCGGTTCCATCGATAATATCGATGGTGCCATCGATGGTTTTCCCAGCTCTAGTTCAGTCGTTAGCAAACCAGCAACGAATAAACAACACGTTTGTCCGCGACGCTTAATGTATGCAATACAATGCCCTGTGAGAACTTTTTTATGCTAGAAAGTGCCTTTAGCGACTTGCAATGCCTTTTATGTTACAAGTCGTTCAAAGGAAGCTATAGATGTAATATCAAAAGGCATTTCGATTCCTCCCACAAAAATTTTTTACTCCAATCCCATATTTATTTATTTTGGTTTAAATTTCCCACTGGGCTGCTCCCATTCTCTCGTTCTCACTTATACACTCACATTTTTCATTTTGGACAGCACTGCTATAGAGCAAACGGGAGAGAAAGAAAGGCATTCGAGAGAGAAGGGGAGAGACGGCGTGTCTCGGTGGCTCCCTCACATCGTTCAGCGCTTGCGATGCGAGAGAGCGACAGAGAGAGCGAATAGGCGAGAGTGGGAAGGAGCAGCTGCTCCTTGGCCCCGCCCATTTGACGGATTTCGGTAACGCTCCGAACTTACCGTTTCCTTCGCCTATTTTCAATCTGCCTTGGGGCCCCCGACGCGCCTAAAGAAGTTTCACTTCAAAAATGTTTACTTTGAAAGTTAAACATAAGAATATCCCTAATGTGCATATGCTTGCATAAACGTAATACAAATTTAACTAAACTTAATTAACTACAAAGGGGTTAACTGAATCACTTACATACATACATATACTTATGTTTATATTATTTACATTGGGGGATTTGTGGTACTCAGTCAAAGAGCTTATATCGCCACCATAATAATTTCGGTGCATCGCCAACAGCAAAGCACTTTTACCTAGTCGGCAAACGGCACTCAAAGAAAATCAAAACAAACTAAATCGAGTCGAAAAATTACAATTTGTTTGTTGTAAATACAAAAATAATTTATGATTAAATTAGAAAACACACAATGCCGCATTATTTAACCTTTAGCAGTCGTTATTACTGGAAGTATGAGCTAAGCTAGGTGGTTTTCTAAAAAATTATAACCAATACAAACGTTGCACTTCAATTCATATCAGGCGGTATTAGTAAAGGCAAAAAATACATACATATCTACTTGCAGAAGAATCATAGCCGTATTAATCAATCAATCAATACTTATCATGGGACGTTTATTATTTTTTTCGGTATCTAGCTATTCAATGTCTCAATAACCGTAATTTAACGAAATTTATTGCATATGCATATACATACATATAAATATACATATACATATATTTACTATACATATACGAGTATATTTCGTAACTCCATTTCTTATTGAATACAAGCAATGACTCGAAAAATGATTTTTAATTTTAATAGATGCCAACTTAGATTTTGTAGCAGAGTAAATGGTTTTAAGCTTATAAATGTTCGCCCTTTCACCTCTTTGAATAGGAAAGAATTATCTTCATTAAGCGCCGAGTTGGGAAACATCTTATGACCACTTTGTTTTCTTTAAAAATTTATTGGGTGATTATTTTGTTGTAGACAAATGGTTACATACATAGTTATTATTGAAAATATTTTTGAAAGGTCAACAAACTTCTGGTTTATTACTAGAGTTTTTCCGATAGGAGAAACTAAGAGTAAATACTCGACACTTTGTTAAGGTATTGAATACTTTTTGTACTCGAGGATTTTACAGGGGTTTCTTTCAAGAATTTTTCTTTTAAATTTACATGACTCATAATGTAGTAGCTATACTGCTTAGTACAAAGTACTATGCCTCTGATACTGTTTTAGTATGTACCTATACTTTAAACGAGTTAATGGCAGTATCCGAACAACGCTAGCTGTTACTTTAATAGCAAGATATACCTGTACATATTCGCTTTTTCCTAGTTTGTTAATTTTTATCCACTTTGGAATAGTCAGCTCTTAGTGCGGTTTATGGCAGATGAAAGGAGGATGTTTGAAGTATGTAACATATAGGTATACTGTGATCAAAAAGTAAAGTTAGTAATACTGTCATTGACAACAGTGGACCAAACTTCATGCCAATATTATGCTGTTTAAACGTTGAGAATGTGACGGAAATCATCCGCCAAGGAAATCAAAGATATGGTGCTTAAAAATTAAGGATGAACTATTAGGGAGCTCATTTCATGGGCTAACTTCCATTCCAAACATTTTGATGAGTCAGACTCGCTGTTCATCATTAAGAAAACGATAATACACTCACTCAATAAATGATTCACGATACTTGTAATAAATTTATTTTTTTTTTAATTCAGCTGAGACGAGCTTGTAATCCCTAGAGGGCGAAATCTTGAGAATAGCATGCTGAAATGTAACTTCCTCTCACAACAAAACACAAGAAACCATAATAGAACTTGACAACCATACAAAAAGACTTTTGCCCAATCTCAGAGACCAAAATAAAAGGAAAAGGCAGCAAAGACTTCAGGCCATACACAAAGAAGATCATGTGGGCTACGTTAATGATAGAATATTACTTGTTAAAGTAAAGATGACAGCCGAAACGCTGAATATCATATCTGTATATGCACCTGACATCAGCAAACCTGATCATACTGAACTAGCCGAAACCACAACTTCAGAAAACAGCAATGAAATAACGTAGGACGGTCCCCAACTTTTTGGCATATGTCTAGCAATTACCCAGTTAAGGGGGTGGTAGGGTTTAGCGCTAAAAAAAAACACTTTTTTTTTGAATTTTTTACAGAAATATGGCTTAAGATACTTTAATAAAATCAGTTGCATGTTATTGTACATCTTTTCAATAAGTTTTTAAAAAATATTAATAATAAAATATTGACAAATAAGCCCATGACAGAGTTTTTTTGGAGATATGTTTTTCGAGAGGTGCTCTGCGGTGTCAATCGGCATTCGTCGTAGAATCATCTGAAACTAAAAAAGTCGAATTTTTCAGTTAAAGTACGACGTAATGCTCCCCCCCCCCATTAATAAAATTTTTTTTTTTCATTTTTGTAGTTTTGGTGGCAAAAAAACGTAAAACGAGCATTTTTGGCGAAAAATTTCGCCATATTTGTAAGTGAAAAACAACCTTAAAAAAAAAAGAATTAAAAAAATAACAGTGGGGGGGAGGTATTTTTGATTTAGAAAACGTGTGCCAAATTTGAAAAGAATCGGTTGAATAGTTTCGGAGTTGTAATTGGCACCGACTTTTAAGAAGTCGTTTCGGGAAAAACGCGTTTGAAAAAATGACTCTGAAAAATTATCGATGCTCCGCATTCGAGGTAGAGTGCCTACAAACAGTGGCGGATCTACCTAATGGCTTTTTGGGCTTCAGCCCAGGGCCCCGTGGTTGCAAAGGGCCACCAATAAAAATAAAATACGAATGCTCTACAAGACGCACTGATATTTTACTACCACACTCACATTAGTTTTCTACTAAAAACACTAGACTAATTAAGTACTCACACTTTTTGACAGTGCTGATCCTGCGCTGACATAAACATTGATACTTGACTTTATATATATATTACAGTGAAATTCCTTATAACCGGACACTCACCGTCGCAGTGTTTTTGTCCGGCTATGGGAGATGTCCGCTTATAAGGGATGAAGTCACAAAATATATACCACACATATGAATTGTATTGTACATAGTTTATTTAAGAAATTTTTGGAAGTAAAGAATATTTGCATACTTTGGTATTACATATAAATACATATATGTACATATAGCGATTAAGTACAATACATTGTACAAGTCTTTACATTTCAATACTAGTTTGATTGAAAAAATTAGGTAATGCTTGATTGCTTTAATTTAAAATGTTCATTTTCAAAGTGACTCTCGATATTTTTAATGTGCTGAAAAGCTACATAGTCATTTTTTGCATATTGTTTCAAGCCCGCAACAAGTTTTAAAGCCTCATCCTATGATGTTATAGGCTGACTTATTTCTTCTGAAAATTCATCTTCTGAATCACTTATGTCCATAGTATCATCTTGTTGGTCAAATTGAACTTCTATATTGTTGTCCTCAGTGAAAACATTTTGATCCATTTGGAGAAAACCTTTGAACGCAACCATTCGCATGCAACTGACTTAACAAACTGAATGGAAAACTACTCTTAATTTAAAACACAGGACTTGAATGAGTGTATACATGTTAAAAGGGGAATCACCTGTTTCATTTTTATAATGAACAACAAAGCTTGCTTGTGATATTTTTGAATTTTGTCCGTTTATGAGAAATTTTTTTATGAAAATGGTTTGAAATACCTTGTCCGCGTCCGGTTATTAGAGTGTCCGTTTATTAGGATGATATTTGTATGAAAAAATGAATGAAAAACCTGTGTGCCCAAAATTTGTCCGGTTATTGGAGCTGTCCGGTTATAAGGACTGTCCGTAATGGGGAATTTCACTGTATATGTTTTTTTGTTTGCACACGTGTGCGACCGTTACTTGCAACGAAAAAAAAATCGTAAGTTTGGCAACTAAAATCGATCAACTCGTGTGCGCGCCCATGAAACGAATCGGTAATTCACCTACCACTTCGCTTGTCTATAGACGGTGTATTTTATAGCGTGCGTGTGTATTGTGTATATTTTGGGGACTCCCCGTAGATCAAGAATTTAGTTCATGCTTGTCTTCGAAGTGCAAACATAAAACTAGCTGTGTGCTGCTAATAAAGTTACTATATAACTTAAAAGAAGGGTAGTGCATAAAAAAGTGCTGATGCGATAATACGTCTCGAATTTTGAAAAAGACAGTGAAGCTCCATGAAATATTCAGAACAAAGCAAAGGCAATTGCATCAACTTCGAAAGTAAATCTAGTTATAAGTGTTCTCTGTAATTGCTGTAAGGGTGGATGGGAATTCGAATTATGGCCAGCTCTACATGGAACCAAAAATTTGTAGAGGCTAGCATTTTTTGAGTTATGAAATAATCGGTAGCGCCAATCGGTTTCAACAAACTAAGTTTACCGGTGGCTTCAACCAAACAAATCGACAGGAGTTGTTAAGAAAATTATTCCTCATACAGCGGTCGGGTTCATCCACTCAAAAATTTATTCGCATGTTTTTTCTAATAAATTGCGTTACTTGTACAAAATATTAGTACCTATTAGATTATCTCAACGATTATAGGTTAATTCTGTTCTTTGATTATTTTTAGAATACCAACATCAAATCAATGTCTACAAGAAAATATAAAAGTGGAGCCGAAAAACGAAAATAACAGTTAAGCCGAGAAAAAGATAAAAGTAAATGTGCAAAACTACATACTTGTTTTTAAATAGAACATAAAAATGACAATGAAAGATCTAAAAATCTATTATCAAGCGAAAAGGAAGGATCCTTATCCAAAGAGAACATATCTACAGAGAGTAAGGAACCCAACACCAAAAAAAAATATTAGTGATGCAAATGAACAACAACCCTCTGACTACCAACAACCCTCTGATCCAACTGAAAACGATATTAATGCTGAACATAAGGAAGCTTATATTGAGACTGAACGAAATTCAGAAAACATTAACTTTAAGTTTGGGAAATATCTTGACGTGGAATCGTGGCCAGTGTCACTAAATAATTACTTCATTAATCATGAAATAACAGATCTTCAAAATAAAGATCCAGAAAGTAAATATCCAGCTTCAACAAAAATATATAAAGATCAAAATAGATCATTCTCAGACAGATATTTCATTAAGAAAATGAAAAACTGCCAATTACTGGAACGACCTTGGTTGTGCTATTCACCCAGCCTTGTGACTATTTTTTGTTCGACTTGCAAACTTTTTTCTAAAACACTTTCTCAATACACAACGGGATTTTCTGATTGGAAACACATAGGAACGTATTTAGAAAATCACGAAAATTAGAGGTTCCGAAGAAGTATTTGGTACACCACATAATGGTAATATCATGGGAGCTCTGGATCTATTGGCAGAGTTTGACCCATTCATTCGGGAACATATTGAACAACGAGAGCTGCGACCGAAACCAACAATATCATACTTATCAAAAACAGTATATGAGGAAGTTATTGATATTATGGGTAGACAGATAGTGAAACAAATTATAAATCAAATAAATAACGACGACACAAAGTATTATTCAATTGTGATGGATTCAACTCCTGATCTGTCTCATAATGACCAACTTGCTATTGTATTACGATACTGTTTTTAGGGAAATGTATACGAGAGATGTGTCTCATTCATCAAAATTAGTAGTCATACCGGGCTGGTGCTGGATAACTGTAAGGGGCAGTCTTATGACAACGCAGCCAATATGTCGAGTCAGTACAAAGGTGTCCAAGCATTAATTAAACAAAAAAGTAAAAGTGCGGATTATGTACCATGTGCTGCACATTCCCTTAACCTAGTTGGTGAAGAATGTGTTAAAGTTGCAACCGAAATTGTAAATTTTTTTAGAGTGGTGCAAAAAATATATGTTTTCTTTTCATCTTCAACCCACAGGTGGGATTTGTTACATCGTGAAATGCAACTAAAATTTACGTTAAAAAGTTTAATCCAAACCAGATGGTCTTGTCATTATGAGGCTGTCAAAGCTTTAAAAATCATTATTCTGAAATTATTTATTATTCTCATTTGCAATTTTGATCACATTTTGCGAAGAAATTTTGGAGAGGCAATAAATAAAAAAATACAGAGCCCTGGCTTAAATATTTGCGAAGGCACTAAATTAATTGTTTCGTTAAAAGAGTTCGTGTACAACATACGACAGCATTCGAATCAGAAGCTAAAAGAGTACGAAGGGAAAGCTAAAAAATTAAGTACTAGTGTGGAACAAATTACAGCGACGTTTACAAGAGACAAATTACTTCAAAACTTGCCGATAAGTCTACTGCTAAAGTCTCAGTGTGCGGCGCAGAAAAATTTAAAAGAGACACCCTAAACATTGCATTGCATAAGCTGATTATGGATTTAAATGAAAGGGGTCAAGTCTATGAGACAACCAGCAAAAAATTTAATTTTTTAATGGATTTGCAGAATAAAAACCAGGAAAGCGTGGATCTGGAAAGTGTACGCAATATTGTAAAATATTATTCAGATGACGTAGATGAAAATTTAGTAAATGAATGCATTCAATTAAAATCATATTTACTACAATCTAAATCAGACTGCTACACCTCTTGCAGTGAAATTTATAAGCTTATCTATGAAAAGGAATTGTTGGTGTATTTCCTAATTGTTACACTATCTTAAACATTTTTTTGACGTTGCCCATCACCAGCTGCGAAGCGGAGCGCTCTTTCTCCCGGATGTCATATATTGAAAATAAGTATAGGACAACAATGTCGAACGATCGACTTAATCATTTATCTCTTCTTTCGATAAATTGTGATCTAACAAAGGATTTAGCAGTTGATGAGCAATCAATGGAATTCGCTGCACGAAAATGCAGAAAGATTGATTTGTAATTTAATATTCTTCATTGTCATATTTGTTTTGATAAATAAATGTTTTTATAAGATGACTTTTTTTCTGATAACTATATACTGCATCGCCATAGAAAACAGGGCCCCCGAGTAACATTAGCCCCACAATGTCACGATCCGCCCCTGCCTACAAAGGCTATAACTTTGGGAGTTCTGCTCCGATCCACTTAAAATTTTGACACAACATTCTTGAAATGATTTACTATAAGATGAGTGAAGAAAAAAAATTTCGATTTTGTGAAGGAAAAACGAATTCTGATGTCCCCCAATTTGGGTCGAACTTTTGGGTAGCTAAAATCAACTAAATGGCTATGTTTTTTCTTTATTTTTATTTATTTATAATAATATTTATTATTTATTTATAATAATATCTATTTTTTCTCTTAAGAAATTTATTTAGTCAGAACATATGTAAATGAAAAAATTAATTTAAGTGAGTTATAGAAAAGAAACGAAAAAGTTCGACCCAAATTGGGGGACATCAGAATTCGTTTTAGAGGTATGGTTCCTTCGGCAAAGTTTCTTATTTTGATCCCTAGAATATGATTTTCACAGAGCAATGCGCGATTTTTTTGCCTAACCACAAATCGACCCGGCCTAATGCATATAATATAATATAAAATAGCCCATAATTGTTATTGCAAACTGGATCAACGAAGAAAAATTTTTTCCATAGCTGAACAATTTCAAACCTCGAAGCTTTATTATTTCCAGTCTTTCTTGCGCCAAACGAAAATGGTGCGTAGTATTTCATGCGGGCTGGACCAGCGGGTTGGTTGAGCGGGGGAGAGTAATTGTTGAGTTTGTAATACATAGAAATGGTGCCTATACATCAATATGATTCAAAGAAAGGAGTAGGTGGCTCTAGGAGATACGACAAAGCCGAGAGTTAAGCCGGATCTTCATCCAAAGAAGATCGTCATATGTGTCTGGTGGGACTGGAGGGCGTGGTGTACTGGGAAATGCTCGAAAAGAATGCCACGGCCAACAAGGAGCTCTACATTGTCCAGCTACATCGAGTGCATGAGGCTATGCGACAGAAAAAATCTGATCGACATGGTCAAACATACTCCTTCACGACAATACCGGGCGCCATGTAGCACAAGTCGTCAAAGCTCGAATAGGAGGACCTACCGCAACCGTCGTATTCTCCGGATCTTGCACCGACCGATTACCATCCTTTCCGCTCCCTGTCAAACCATATGAAGGGCGTTACCTTCGATAACAAAGAGATCCTTAAAAACTGACTCCAACAACTTCCTTGACACCAGACCAGGTGGAGCTGCATAAACAAATTGGTCGAGAGATGAGAAGAGGTTGTAAATAGCAACCGCGAATATATAATTGATTAACTTTTTGATATAATTATAGTTTTTTGTATAATAAAAGATTTTGGAGAAAACGCTCCGACCTATATATTATATATATAATATTACATAATATAATAATACATACATATATTCATTAAGGTCATTCAAATGTTGTGATCGAAGTCAGGGTAGTTATTGTTAGAGATTTATTTGAATTTTAACGTAAGAAAATTCGTAGCAATAAAATGCAATAAAAGTGTGTTTTCCCTATAGACTTTCCCACTATAACTAAGTCGTTTTATTTATCTTTTCAGTACAGGTTTCACCAAAAAAATTTATTTGAATAAAATACAAATAAAATTTTAATTATTGTATACAAGAAACAATATTAGATCTTATATAATATATTGTAAAATAAAAAAAAGATTAAGAATATAACTAGTTCCACTTTAGTTTTGAGAGATCTTTCCGTTTTAGCACTGATAATGTCATTGAATAAGAATAAGAATTATAAGAAGAAATTACAACTTTAATCTCACAAAACCAGGAATAATATTGTGAAAACTGTTAGAAATTAATGTGATTTTACATAAAATAAGTACACACATCTAAACAGTGGCCAGAGAATTTCTTAAAAAGACGGAAAGCAATAAAAATGACAAACCTCCGGCAGGCAATGGCAAACCTTCGAGTGTATTTCTGCCATGAAAAAGCTCCTCATAAAAATATCTGCCGTTCGGAGTCGGCTTGAAACTGTAGGTCCCTCCATTTGTGGAACAACATCAAGACGCACACCACAAATAGGAGGAGGAGCTCGGCCAAACACCCAAAAAGGGTGTACGCGCCAATTATATATATATATATAATAAAAATGAAGGGATAAATCCAATAATTAAATATAATATTATAATATTATATAATTAATAATATTAATTTATTTATTTTGACTCATTACCGATGTCAAAAGTAATATGCAATAATAATTACCCCAAACATTATATGTAGAAAAAGGAAAGGAAGCTAATTGCTAAGCCAAACTGCACACGTTGTACCAAGAATAACAATAACAGCCTGTGTTGAGGGCTAAAAATAAAATTAGATAAACAGGCTAAATTAAATTGAATAAATACCACTAATGTTCCACTTCGGTTATTCACAAGTAGCCAAGTGTTCTAATATTTCGATATATAACAACTACAATATAAAAATATACTTATGTATATACATATGCTGATATGAACAGAAATTGTATACATAGTATACATATATAGAACAAACATATGTACACTCACCTATAACTCAATTTAATATATTTTTAATGTTCAACAATTTATTGTATCTAGTTGATTTTATCATTTATGGATTCGACTCAATTATTACCATACTTAAATATATACAAATAACTAACACACATGGGTATGTTTATATACTGAATATATTTTTTTCTACAATATATAAAAAGGCAATTCATCAAAGTAGATTAGGCACTGAGGTTGCACTGAACTGGGTAGTTTGTATATCTGGTCAATATTAGCTATAAACAACTGAAATTGGTATTAAATAATACATACATATAAAATCACTCATAAAAAATATCCATATTAATATTTGATTCATCATTCACTAATTATTTTCATAACATCTAACGACCATAGTTCACCTATTTCGCACATTGATCTACCAAAGATTAGTAAATTGGCGCACTCCATCTAATTAGAGTGCCTATTTCGAGAGTTAGGTACGTAAAATAATATTTTTGTTGCCCGCAAATAAAATTTTTCATAGATTTGCCCATTGGCTAAAGAAGGATGAAGTTAGCTAGTTTTGTAATGTAATGAGTGAAAGAGATATCAGCTTAATTTGTTTTCGGTACATATGACATTCTACTTTCAATCAAACATCTATCAGGAATTCAATACTCCTCCAAAAAAATAAACACCTTTATTTGGCCGACTTGCAAGTAGAAGGTTTTTAATGAGAAGCTTTGTTATGATAAAAATGTACTACAGTTGGAACATAATGTTATATTTTATGTATTCAGTGCATATCGGTCCTGGTCCTATGGTCATTACTGACCATTACGCTGCGCACAAAGATATTTGGCTACAACAACCGCTTAACGACTTAGTCCTGAAGTGTGGAATTGGATATTTTATTATATTTATTAGGTGCGCAACTAAGTTCCCGCTGTATGTCAATAGATGCCGCCAGCAGTGTGTGCTAGTCGATTCTAACATAACTTAGACGTCATAAACCAAGCTTATAATACGTTCACATATGCATTAATCACCTATAAATCCACCAAATTAATCTACCCGTTCACATATGGTAGATTACCTGCTGTACTAATCAGCTGTCAATACTGCTTTGAGAGGTTTTTCTTCATAGAAATTATTTTGGTGGAATATTTCGGTGTTTTTGGTTTCTTTAATTATTACTAACGATATGAAGAAAATACAAGGAGAAAGAATAGCTAATTTAATGGCGCAATTGGCTGCTAATAATAAACAGTTGGCGGAAATCCGACGTTTACTGAGGTTACAAAAAATGATGGCAGCAATACGCATGCGAAATTGGATATTACAATACATTTTATAATAAGTAATAAGAGGACAAAGCGTTTGTGGACACACGCTTTTCTCTGTAATATGAATACATAATTAATAATATTTAACAAGCATTTAAGTAAAATTATGTCTTCAAATCTGTTTTCTTTGCCGGCGTCCATTTCATTTAGTTTTTATTTTGATGTTTCTCTTCACATTCGTAATAATAATTATCGATACCACAGAAAACACAGATTTGTATGTCGAAAAGTATGATTATTATCTAGGATTATTTTATAATCTCAGATTTTGGGAGAGAATTTTGTATGGGAAATCACGCTTCTTAATTACGGATTTTGAGTCAAGCGCGAAAAAGTAGATCATCTACTACGTATTATTAGACATAAGGTAAGCAAACTGCTTCGACACATTAGTGATTTTGTTTTGGTATCATATACTTCTGGTTTTGTGAAAATGTCTGATTTTGTGCCGAATAATCGTCATTTGCGGGAAGTGTTCATTTTCCTCTTTCATTCGAAAAAAAACGGCGGCTAAAGCGCATCGAGAGCTACAAAAAGTTTATGGAGAAGCTGCTTTAAGTGAAACAACGTGCCGAGATTGGTTCCGTCGATTCAAAGACGGTGATTTTGATGTTGACGACCGTCCGCGTGAAGGAAGGCCAAAAACCTTCGAAGACGCTGAATTGAAGGCATTGCTCAATGAGGATCCGTGTCAAACGCAAGCAGAGCTTGCTTCAGTATTAGCATTTAGCCGCCAATCCATTTTAAAATTATTGCATACTTTTGGAATGATTCAGAAACAGGGGACTTAGGTTCCTTATGAGTTAAAGCCAAGGGATGTTGAACATCGTTTTTTCCCCTGTGAACAACTGCTTCAGAGGCAAAAAAGGGTTTTCTTCATCGCATCGCAACGGGCGATGAAAAATGGATTTATTACAGCAATCCAAAGAAAAAGAAAGCAAGTCATGGGGACTGCCCGGTCTTGTTTCTACGTCGTCGCCTCGGCCGAATATTCATGCTGCGAAGATTATGCTAATATATATATTTGGTGGGACCAAGTTGGGATCGGTATCGACTTCAATTGATGCGATTGAGCCGAACACTGCGAGAGAAGCGGCCGAATTAGGCCGAGAGGCATGGAAAAGTGATTCCACAACATGACAACGCTCGGCCTCACGTTGGCCAGGAAACACTGAAATGGGAAATTCTACCCCACCCGCCATATTCGCGAGATGTTACGCCGTCCGATTATCACCTGTTCCGATCGATGGTATAGGCCTAGCTGACCAACAGTTCCATTCACATGAAGACATCAAAAAATGGTTTGATCCGTGGATAGCCTCAAAAGGTGAACAGTTTTACCGCGACGGTATACGAGATCTACCAGAAAGATGGGGAAAAGTATTAGCCAGCGATGGGCAATACTTTCAATGATTCACTTGTAACCATTTTTTCAGAATAAAGTGGTATTTTCATCAAAAAAACAACAGCGAGAACTTAGTTGCGCACCTAATATTTTCATTATTATTATTTGGATGTCTTTTATTATTTAACATTTCTCTTCAGTAGGCAAACACTTTAAAACACGCTTTGAAGCCGTGATAAACATAAGTTAGTCTACAAAGATGATATTCAAACAGATTAACAAACATTATACTCGTATAAAGAGAAAACGTTCGCTTTACAAATATATAAATTCTTCCCCAAACAAGAGTTTCGTGGAAAAAAGCTGAAAATAATTAAATTATTCGGGATTTCCCCTGAATAATTCGTCTTAGAGAAGCATTCCTATTCAACTTATGGAGAATTTCGAGTCAGAGAAGTTCGAAGTTTGGAACGAAAATTGAGTGAATATATCTATCAAATTGCTATTGGCACTAGATTTAGTTCCAGTTATAGAAGTTCGAGCTATATACATATATAATTAGCATTTATACTCTTTTGGGTATTTGGTGTTTCCTCTTTGTTTTGTGCGTCTTAATATTTTCACAGGGTCCTAAAGTGCTATGCCACCTCCAAACGGCGGCTGGTTTTTTATGAGGAGCTTTTTCATGGCAGAGATGCACTCGGAGGCTTTCATTATCTGCCCTCTAGCGACTATCATTAAAAATAACTCCTTGTATCGACTGGTGTTTCGTGCCCGAAGTTTCATACCCGTTCACTTCCACACAACCATCCCTGCAACCTTCCATGCAACCATAATAGCCCTGATTTTTTACGCTCATATTTATCTGCGCTCACAGCAAAAAAACACACCCGCATCGACAATTGCCTATATTCCGTATAAACACTTGGCAACTCTGTTCCACAAGTATTAAATCAATATCCTTTTATTGAAGTAAATTACGAACAGAAAATGCAAGTGGTATGAAAAGTTTTTCATTGCTAGAAAAGTGTGTATTCATACATATGTATGTAAGTATATCTTAATTATTGTAGGAACTCTAAAAGTGTATTGCACGATGTTATATACGTTGACATTCGTTCAGTCGTTCAATATTTAGGGTCGATTAAGCGATTGCAAATAGCCGATAAAAACTGCATAACAAAACTTGGAACCACCTATTTCATCCGAAATCATTTCATAAGCTCATATAAAACTGTGCCTGTAAAACCTTTTCTTGCTTACAAGTCAGCAGTAACGAACACAACGTTATTGTAGTATTTGTTGTCATGCGATAAATGGAAGTCATCCGTTTGAATGTACACTAAGAATCCGATCAGAATGGGTTAGTTATTTGCTTCTTTCAAAGAAAGAAGAAACGAGTGTCTTATAGCAGGTTTAATAATAGCCAAATCTGATAACTTACTTTGTTGGAATCTTCTATTGAAAAGTTGTCCATAAAATTTAGGGTTGAACGATATAATCAACTCTATTTATTGAATTACAAAAAGTCAGCAAGTATTCTTTCTGAGTTATTGTTATGCGACCTCATCATGTTGGTCTCCTTGCCGCGGGGATGAGGCTTAAGTGGTGGTCTGACACCCATATCATGGGGACCAACGCAACACGAACTAAGAGGGAAGCTCCATATGGGGATTGCCTAGTCATCCATCCGCTTTACGGCGTATTTGGTGGCCATCCAATCCCCTTGCGATATCTATTGTTTACCTGGTCACAAAGGCTTTATGGGGAACGAAATAGTAGATGAGATAGCAAAAAGTGGTACCTTTTGAACAAGAGAACGACATACCAAAACCGCTAAATACAATCTACAATGAAATGGGTGAATACATGAAAAGGCGAGTGGAAGCTAGGTGGACTAATCTGACCACATGCGAAGCAGCAAAAGTCATGTGCAAAACTAACGACAAAAAACTGACTCAATTCGTACTTGCGCTCTCGCGAAAGGACTGCAGAACTATCATAGGTGTGCTAACAGGTCATAATCTATTAGCTGCACATGCGTAAAAGATAAGGATGGTTAACACGGAAAAATGCAGAAAATGCAGAGAGGATGTTGAGGAAACTTTAGAACACCTTCTGTGCGTTTGTCCGACATTATTAAAAACGCGTTTAAAATGCATGGGAGCCCCATTGTTTGAGGGTCTGGAGGACGTCTCAAAAGCGGATCTCCCCGCGCTGCTTAGATTCGCCAAAAGCGTTGACATCCTACCTGATGTCTACTTTCAGTATTCATAGAGGTCGGTCTCCGTCTGGTATAGCTAGGGACCAAAAGGTCTATGCGTGGCTTGATGCCAACAAGGCTAAGGTTGGCTAAGGGAAGGGGAAACAAATGTTTGTACTTAAAGGGCTTAATGTTTCTCATCGGAATGAGGTAGCTAAGGAAATAAGGAAACGCTGACATTGTTTTTAGGTAACTATAATACCAATCAAGAAGAGCAAGATGCCACCAACTATGAAAGTTGAGACCTTAATTTCACAAAAAAATCCGTTAAGACCTATGTACATATATGTGCAATCAACAATTTCAGATGGCATCTAAAAAAGTACTGTAATATTGTTTTAATTCAAATACTTGTGTTAATTTCAAGTATATTTACTTAAAAAATGCTCTGGGTATATTAAGTTCAGTACACCGTGAACTAAAATATTTCCGTGCTTGTGTAATCATTCTTCGAATTTGTTGTTGTTACTGCTTTTATTTAAGTTAGCATACTTAGGTAGTGTATAAAATTGACATAAATTCATACGTATGTGTACACATATAAAATATTTAACAGTAGCACAACGAGTTAATATGCGGTGATTACTAATTTTGCAATCAAAGGGCCGGAAGAGAACAAACTATACCATATAACACTTCCCCAATGTACACTGGAGCAGTTCTATAAAAGCAAATGCTCAAAAATAGGTTCAATCGAATGGTCTATTTAGGGACCCAATTCTAAATCTTATCTATTACTAATTAATACCAAACTTGTGTTGCTACGTCCTAATAAATCAACTACATTCTGTCAAAAAAATGTCAAGCATTGTTCATTTAAAAAGCGCGCGTAGATATATGTATATGTGCTAAATGTTTTTTGCTGGAATGTGGGTACAACTGTCCTTTATAGTGTCACAGAGTTTGAGCGTGATCTGACAATTAGCATGTTTTTGGCATTTAATTATATCAGTCAACCGCAGGTGTGCTCTGCGATTTTCACTATGGATAAAAATATCGAACAAAGAATTCGTCTTAAATTTTGTGTTTTGAGCGGGATTTCGTGTACCGAATCGTTGAAAATGTTGCAAGTGTGTTTTATGACGAGTGCGCTTTATCAAAAACACGGGTTTACGAGTAGTATAAGGCTTTTGCAGAGGTCCGAGAAGTCGTGGAAGATTTGCCCCGACGGATGAAAACGTCGACAAAGTCAAGGAAATGCTGTTGGAAAACCATTATTTAAGTTTGAGAGAGGTAGCTCGTGACCTTAGCGTGTCTGACGAATCAATTCGCAACATTTTACACCATCAATTGGGCATGAGATGCATGGTTGCTCAATTCGTTCCAAGAGAGTTTAATTTCTTTCAACAAATTCATCTGAAGAAGGTGGCTGAAGATATGCTTGAGCACGTGAATTCGGATCCAAGATGGGTATATTAGTTTGACATCCTAACCAGTCAACAGGCGTTTGAATGGCGCTATCCACTTGAACCCAAATCCAAAAACCACGTCAAAGTCGGTCAATAGTGAAGGTCATGCTACTCGTTTTCTTTGATTATCATGGTGTTGTGCAATCGGAATTCGTTCTAAATGGTTCTGCGGTAAATAAAAAATATTATTTGGACGTTATGTGACGTTTGAGGGAAGAAGCGGCACAAGTTGGGAAAAAAAAACTCATGGACCTTGCACCATGATAACGCACCGTCTCACAAGGCTCATATTGTGAACACTTTTTTGACCAAAAACTCGACAAATATAATCGAAAAACCACCGTACTCAAAGGATTTACCCCCCTGTGACTTTTTCCTTTTCCCAAACCTTGAATTGCCACTCCGCGGACGCCGCTTTGAGTCGATAGGGGCCATTAAAAAGAAGGAGCTGCAGATCTCTTCAAACGCGTTTAAAAGGTGCTTTGATGACTGGACTAATCGTTGGCATATGTCTATTGCTTGGAATGGAGCCTATTTTGAAGGCGACAAAATTAATTTTGATGATTTAACAATTATTTTGTATTTTATTGAACAATTCCGGGTACTTTCTTGACAGAACGTATGTATTTTAAATTAAGTATTGTACTATTAAATCAGAAGAATCCTGCTTCTCTTGTAGGCAAGCGTGTAGTTGAATTATAATTTTAAATTTGTATGTATTATAATATGACAAAGGGAACTTGACCTTTAACATTTTGTATGAAAACGTTTTACTTTTAAAAACACTACGACTTAAATATTTATTTTAGTTTTCAATACAAACATTTTTTAAATAAGTAGCATCATTAAACTAATATTTGAAAAGAAACTCTATTCTCTCTGCATATCAAATGAAACCGAGCATCACCCATGATTCAATAATCAAAGGTTGTGTAAAGTTTCACAATTGATTTCGGATGCTACTTAATGATGCAATTTGGAAAAGGCGGCATAAGTTTGCCCCTTTCTAAAATTTAAATAAATTCGATATAATGCTAATATGAATTTTATGCTATATTATATATGTATACATTTTCCCATAATTCGTAGGTGGAGCATAGAGCCTCAATGAACAAATTGTAATTTGATTTATTTAGAGCTAGAAATTTAATTGACTCTAGAAACCGCCGGTTTTCCCCCTTCAGCATCAACTTGTCGCATCCACGGGTTGGCTGTTCCTCCGCGCCTGCGGATGCCATCTTTTGGTTTACGCAACGTTTACCCGATCCATCTCCACTTACGACGCTGGATTTCTGTGTTATATTATGAATGGTACTTAATTATTTAAATTTTTAGCTTAACCATTCCCGTGGATTTCTCACATACATACATATATTATATTGCTGCGCCATATCGTCCCAAGGCCAATGAATTGGGCTGTTTAATTTTCACCTCATGACGTTGGATTTGAATTTATCCAGTGTCATAAGTCGTTCATTAAGATGAGTAAACTATTTTTCCAGGTGAAACACAGGACAATCAGTATATCATCTAAATTAAAATCCGTTTAAATAAAATTATACTTTTTAAATAAAAAAGGATTTACTATGATTAAGTAGAAACATTAACCAAAGGATGGGCCATCTCGGACTCATTCCAGCAATGCAAAATGTCAGATTACGCCTGAGAACACAAAAATATTGCATGCGAGAAATATTAATATGTATGTTAATGCGGTCAGAAGAAAATAAAAATAAAGCAAAATGGGCAAAACAATATTGCCTGCTAACTTTTTTAGCAAAAGGGTGAAAATTATACGTCTTACATCACCTTTACTGTTTGCTTTATGAGCATCACCAATCAATTTTAAAATTTATCAGGCTGTTAAAATTTAAAGTTGTACAATTTCAATGGAAACTTTGTTACTTTAAATTTCAATAATTTGATACATTTAAGGTTAATAGGCGAAACCGGGTGTGAAACATTTGTTTTCTATATAAGTATAAGTATGAAAACGTGCATTTTCGAATAGGTTTTTAAACTGTTTATTTTTGTTTCCACAAGGAACGTTTTGGATGAAACTCCTAAATTTTTATTTTAGCTTTTAATATAAATGATATCAAAAAGTCTTCTAATATGTTCGTTTCCAAACACACTCAGATTCATAATACAATAAAGAAGGTAGTTTCATCGCAAATGTTTTACGGATACAGGGAGTTTCGAAGTCTCATAATGTTTTCATATTTTTAGCAGTGTCGACATATTGTAATAGTTAAAAATAAATTTTAGTATTTCAAAATTTTTAAAAACTATACGCCAGCTGCCTTGCATTTGGGATCTTGTATTTATTTTTGCAACATGTCAATACGCAAACAATAAACGTAAGTAAGTTTAGTAAAAAATACATATGTATGTAAATTTTTTAAATCTTTCTTACCAAAGCTCTGCAATCAAAAAGTTTTACGCGAAGCTCGAAGAGGAAGGTATTACGCGTTTGTGAAGAGGAAGAGTGGCAAAATCTATGGAAATAGCCAAACACAGGAAAATATACGCACCTACAAACAGTGTAATGCCACGGTGTCTTCCGCATAAAAGCGGGTGAAAATTGCATTTGGAGGCATTATATTATTGTATTATTATTTGTGCTTTCACAATTTAACACGCGGCACTTCGTTTGTTTAGTTTAAATCTCACAAAGTATCTACAATATTACCAAGCCATTCATTGAAATTTCACAAGCATGTAATTTCTCCTACTTTTGTTTGTTTTGTAAAAGTAAATAAATTCAGTTCACCTTGTTTCATTGGACGGTTTTTGTTGCCAGTCAATTTGAGAAATTTCGTGATTTGTTACAACATTAATAGCAACATTGCCCACGGGCGTATCTCACGTCAAACAGACGCGGCATAATGCATGGATACTATTAATTGTTAACAATGAAATGGAATAAAGTAACGCAAAAATGATCAATTTGCTGACAAAGTAAATCTACAAGGTGATATAAGCAGAACAGCTGAATGCATACATATATTGGTTGGTTTGAAACTCCAAAAAAATGATTGAAAATTGCGTTGATACAGTTGTTGAAACCTTTTTCTAATCACAATAAACTAAAAAAAACATTCTTTAACATAAAATAACATAGTTAGCGGGGAGAAACCCAAAAACAAAGCTGAAAAAAGTCTACAGCTCTGTTTTTGGGTGATAGTACTTGTGACAAAGAAGGATGGTACCAAACGGTTATGCTGCGAATACCGGGGGTTGTCGTGACCCATTTGCTAACCGTGACTTTGATGGCTGCAGAAGGGACTGGCAAAACAGGCTCTGGGCCAGAGAAGTTGGCCTCAGAGCCCATCCTAGCTAAGGAGTCAGAGATCTCGTTAGCCATGATAGCCACATGGCCCGGGACCCATGTTAACATCAGGCTATTATGTTTAGCGACACAGTTCAGCCTGGATTGACAGGATTCGACTACCCCTGATGTGGTTGGGCGGTTGTCTAAGGCCATGAGCGCAGCTTAGCTGCCGCTGTAGACACATATAGATCTGCCTCTCCATCCGTTTTCCACAACAAAGTTCATCGCTTCTTGAACAGTATACACCTCCGCTTCAAACATAAATGCATACATTCCAAGAGCAAAGTGCAGTTTTGTCCTGCTGGATTCCACGTAGACCCCAAAACCGGAGCCGTGCTTGGTCCTGGAGCCATCCGGGAAAATGGGAAAACAGTGTTTGCCGGGCTCATTTCCAGAGTTTCACCACAACTGAGCCTCTGGCAACACTACACTGTATCTCTTATCAATCACGACTCTGGATGGCATAGAGGCAAGGATCATTGGATCGAAGTCCATGCCTTCTCTATTTTCCAATGCCGGACAGAGGCCATACCAATTCCCATTATGTTTCAACCTGCAGATGGTCTTCAAGGCCTGTCCTTGGATGAAAGCGTTAAGGTGTGGTAAACCAATTAGAGCATCTAATGCCGGGCCTGAAGTAGCGGAAAAGCTCCGGTGCAACAGATAGCCACAGTGCACTTTAGTCTCGATAAGGTCCTACTATGCATAGTACTGATGCATAGGTGATAATAGGTCTTATCATAGCCGTGTAGATCCATAGGCTGGGAGAAAGGCCCCACGTTTTCTCAAATACCTTTGCACTGCCAGAAAGCTGTCAGTGCTTTGGATTGCTTTGTTTTAACGCATGTCTTCCAAGAAGTTTACTATCGAGGATTGCACCAAGATATTTGATTTATTTGGATAGCTGGAGTGTGGCTCATTTTAGCTTAGGCAGAACGAGTCCATCAAGCTTCCTCCTTCTGGTAAAGAGGACAATACCAGTTTTGGTGGGGTTTGCCGATAGCCCATTCACACGGCACCAAGTGTCAATCATATTCAGAGTTTTCTGCACTTTTCTACAGATTTTCATAAGCAAACACTCAACAATTGAATAAATTCCCAGAATTACTCGTATCATCAAGAATACACTGGAAGAAAAAAAGTCTGTTCTGCCATATTTCTCCATGTCTCTAAAGCTTTCGATAAAATATGTCATAGAAAATAAAAAAATTACTCCCATTAAAATTTTTTAATATCTTGAAACCCACCTGTCCGAGCGCTATTTTCGCGTCAGATAGCAAGATGAGTTCTCTGAACTGAAAGAAATAAAAGCTGGTGTGCCGCAAGGAAGTGTGCTTGGCCCCCTTCTTTATCTAATTTTTACTTACGACCTGCCGAAAAGCAACAATTGCTTAACAGCAATACAGGCATACTAACTGCCGAAAAGACAGAAATAGAGTCTACTACACAATTGCAGCTTGCTATTAATGACATACATATGTAGGTATATGTATGTAAATTTCGACATTCGAAGCTACTAAAATTCATAACAAGCTGAAAATGGATGAAATTGTTCGAAATATATGTAAAAATAAAATTTTAAAGCTCCCAATCGTTCCGACCGGGGGAAAAAATTGACTCGAAGTCGAAGGTTAAAAAAATGGGTCACAAAATAAACTCAGACAAAAATTGTAGATCATAAAATTATACCTAAATACCACCGTTTCTAAGATATAACAAAGTAAAGAGTTGCAAGTGTCATAATATACACATATTTCCACGCCACCTCGGAGGTAGTATACTTAAAGCTTTTTTTTAACGTGGCTTCCCCAGTAGGCCTATTCCACGGGTCTGTTGTTATTAAAACAAAAGAACGGAAGTAAAAAATTAATTTACCGGATTTAAAACGGAATTAAAATTAAAAAATCGTAGGTAAAAAATTTATTATTCCGGGTTACAGTCATATATGTTACAATCTTCTTCTTCTTCCTCTTCTTCTCGATCTTCTTTTTCTTCTTCATCCTGCCTGCAAGTAAATTGCGTCAACAAGGAAGTATCGCATGCCAGTTCGTCGGAACCGAACGAATATTCAGCTGTTGGTGATTCAACATTAGAACAACTAAATCATATTGAAATTCTATTCGCGCGGCAACAGCTTCTGCTATAGCATCGGCACGATTCCGAGCTATTTCCAGAATTGAATCTTTGAATTGAAGTGTACTTACATGGCTAATTCAACGCCGACGTCCCACTTCTTTTTTCATCTCGCGCTACTCGTTCGTTTCCAGACCACAAAATATGCATAATTTTTTAAAACAAAATTCGGATGCACGTGATCTAGTACGAGGAGGAATTTCTTCAGTGGTATTAGCTTCTTGTTCTTCACGTTGTCTTTTTTAGCTGACGCAATAGAAGATTTTCGAGTATAATTTTTACAAGTATCGTGTAGTGTCACTGATTTTTGTTTTTTATGATATTCCAAATATTCATCTGCTCATTCAATGCTTGCATTGATTAATGTCGTCATACCACGTTCGACAGTAACAGTTGCACTTTCAGTTAAAAGTTTAGCATAAATAAAACAATATTCCGACATGTTTATAATAAAAATTAAGCAACATAAAATAGGTTGGAATAAACACGTTTTTTCACTACGGAGTGACGCTGAAGATTAACGGTAGCTCATTTAGGGGGAATTCTCACACAAAGCAGGTATACGACCGTAGCCACGCACACAATTGAACAGATGGGGAGCTGTCGTTTCAAGGTTACACTAGCATATAAAATAAGGGACTGGGTTTCATTATACCTAATATTCTGAGAATTATACTTATGTGTATGTTTTATATTTTAAATCTCAGTTAAAATCACCGATAGAAAAGGATGTTTACTTATATTACAGCTACAAAAATGTATGTACATATATACGTGGCGTGCTTATGCATATTATTACACTTCAACTTTTTACTTCGTTATATCTTAGAGACAGTGGTGTTTACCTTTTTTGTAGATAATTTTATGATCTACAATTTTTGTCTGAGTTAACTTTGTGATAAAACTGACCGTTTTCGAGAAATTCACGAAAACCCCATGTTTTTAACTTTTGTCAACTCGAGTCAATTTTTCACCCCCGATCGGATGGATTAGGAGCTTTAAAATTTTATTTTTCAGCTTGTTATGAATCCAAATAGTTTCACCCTTACGTTTTGGCCTAATTTGACCGGACTAGGAAGGAGTTCTTAGGTTGCAGTTGTTGACCGTTGCTAATAGTACGTTTCCTTAGGAAAAATAGAATTATCATGATTGTTTTAATTGCTGCCATTATTAGGCTTCCAACAAAGAATGTAGCCTTTTTAATATAATTGATTTGGTCAGCATTTTCGATATGTAGATCTATCAATGCTTCTAAGGAAAGGAGACCTATGTGGTCTTTTTCTAGTGGGATTGGTTTAAGTATTGCGAGATGGTTTCGATCGGACTTGCTTCAATATTGCTGAAATAGTATCAACGATTGAACTATTAAAATAAATAGTCAACAACTATTTATTTTAATAGTTCAATCGTTGATACTATTACATGTATGTCACCAATTATTTGGGATATTTCGTAAGCTTCTAATTCCCCGTAAAACTGATTTAGCAATATTACTCCTGGTTTTATTTCTTCTTTATTCCGAAAATTGCATATTTTCCTTTCAATATTTCTTTACAACATAGTTTTAATTACAATATTATCTCACCTTTTTACAGGTCTTATAATTATTCCTTTAAATGTTTCTTTTAGATTAAGATCTTCATGATCGGAAGATCCAGCTACGTATTTCCATACCGTTCCCAATATATCAATTGATCTTTTTATTTTATTGGATTCGGAAGGTTTTAGTGCGTGTAGGAATTCAGGATGCGATATAGGAAGTGATCGTTAGGGCTTTGGTTTGTCTCCGTCAAAAATTGTTCGCATTTCTCTAAATCGTTAAGATGAATAAATTTGAAAGTACCGTCCTGTATTTTCACTTGTCCATTATCTATCATTACTGGCTGGGATTTGCTATAGTCTAAAAATTGTACGTCCGAAGAGGAAGTTGTAATAATAATACAAAGGATAAATAATGTGTGGTGGGCCATTTTAACCTAAACGAAAAGGGGAGAAAAGACTTATTAGAGACTTGTGAATTGCTCGTCCCGATACTGTTTTAACCGTTGCTCTGTGATTTTAGAACCCGTCTCCTTTTTATACTTTGGAGTTATCTTGGAACCTAGTCTTTTATTTATTTAACGTAAATGACTATTTTTGTTATGTTATATGAGATCCAGTTCTTGCTTTTTCTTAAGTAAGGCAATGTTATCCTGTCTTTGTTGTTCTAACTGTTGTGAGTCACTATAAACTCTATTTCCAAAAAATGTATTTATTAGTTTATTCTTTGTCATTGAATGTATTGAGGAATTGTATTCTTGTACTGATTTGAATAGAAGTTCTTCAAATGTTATCGCCGTTTGATTTGCTTTCAGGCATCTCATGATTTCGTTGTCAATTATTTCAAGTTCTGGTATTCTGGATTGGGTCTTTAATGTAAACCACATTGCTCTGGAAGGTATCACTTTCCCCTGGGCATATTTAGAAAATTTGTCAATGACGGTAGGAATTAATTTTTTTTTTTCGTGGAATATATGTCGATATGAACTATTTCGCCTAGATACTGTGAAAAGGGGGTCGGCTGAATCTGTGTTTTTGTTGGATGTCTATTGTATTTCTGTGCACGACAAGTTCAAATTTTTTTTACAAATTGTTCAATTTTCGCATGCATTCTTGGGAAGTAGAATTTGGGCTTTATTTGCACGGCTATTTCTATGATGTTCTTGGATGTTAATTTGTTCCTTTTCAGTATCTTAAGTAGAGCTTGAGTATAACGAATTTTAATATTACTAAAGTGGAATGGTAATATTTCTTTGATTTTCCCCATCAGTCTTTCTGTGGTGTACAGTCCGTTGAGGAGTGCTGGGACGAGGTAACGTTTGAAAATATATGTGGTGCCTTGGTGAGAATAACTTTGTTTTGAAATAGTGTGCCTGTGAAAGCTTGGAAATAGTAGCTGGAACATAGCCTTCGTCCCCAATCATTAAGAACAGTTGGTTCTTGAAAGCTTTTATGGGGGCTTCAGTGGCAGGAATAAGAAGGTGAGAGGAGCTTTCGTTGCTGTGATATTTAGTTGTAAGATTATTAATATTAGTTTGTGGAGGTCTGGAGGTCAAGACGCACACCACAAATAGGAGGAGGAGCTCGGCCAAACACCTAACAGAAGTGTACGCGCCAATTATTTATTTATTTTTTTTTTGTGGAGGTCTGGATAGCGCGTTTGCGACGACATTTGTTCTGCCGGGCTTTTACTTCATCTCGTAGTTGTATTCCTCTAGGATGCTCTTCCACCTTTTCATTTTTCCATTGTGGTTTTTGTTACTTAGTGCAAAGGTGAATGGTTGGTGATCTGTGAAGATTACAACTTTAACGGATCCATATAGGTAGTTTCTTAAGGAGTTGAAAGCCCAAATTATTGCCAGCATTTCTTTTTCATTTGCAGCATAATTCTCCTCTGTTTTATTGAGTAATCTGGATATGAATGTTATAGGTTTTCCAGATTGCTCAAGTACGGCACATAGGGCATAGTTTGAAGCGTCTGTGGTAAGATGAAACTCTTACTTGAAATTGGATGTCAGTGCGGATCTGATATTATTGATAGCAAATGGCTTTATGCTGGATGAATTTTTTGACACGTGTCCATCTTCCCCTCTCAAAAGCGAGGTCAGGGGTTTTGCTGGCTTAGTATAATGGCCAGGGAGGCCAAGGAAAGATCTTATGTCCTTCAAAGTTTTTGGTCAAGGGAATTCCTGAATTGCCTTTACTTTCACAGGATTAGTTATTATTCCTATTATTCCTGTGGGGGAGACAATGAAACGTAGAAATCCCACTTCTTTCTTGAAAAACTCACATTTGCCCAGCTGGTCCTTCATGCTTACATTTTCGAGCGTATGTAAAATCTTAGTTACATTCTGAAGGTGGCTTTGTTCTTATAATTATATATTTCATCTATGTCTACACAAATTTTAATTTAATTTTAGTTAAATAATTTATATGTTCTACATGTATGGCTGTCATATGGTCAGTTCTGATGTCTATTTTATTAACTGTAGGGGAGAACTCCTGCCTAATTTTAATTCGAATGCCATTGCCTATTGTCAGGGTGTCGTCATGTATGTTAATAGTAGGACGAAGCTCTGCAAGACTGTCGTTCTCTATAATACCGTCAAATGATTTCAATGTAGGAAGTACGAAACATTTTAAAAAAGATTGATAATTGTATGATGAGTAATTTGGATTTGTCCTCTAATGGAATTTTACAAAAAATGTTTCGTCATTAGAATTTTTTTTTGTGATATGGCAGGGTTGGACATAATTTATGCTTAACCCAGTATCGATAAGCATTTTAAGAATTTTACAGTTCTTCGTTTTGCATTGTACGTAAGGCAACAAAGAATGATGAACTATGAATGTCGATATGACCTTGGGTTTCAGGAAGTGAATTTCCTTCAGCGTATATCTGAGCTGATTGTCCGTTTTCTTGAGCTGTCAATGCGGTTTCATACTCCTGAGGATTTGGAGTTTAATCTTGTTCATAGATAGTTATCGGTGTTATACTGTGGGTCCTGCTGATAAACTTGGTAATCACCCGTTTCTATGTGAAAGTTTCGCTGTTGTTTTAGCGGCACTTGTGAAAAATTTTATGGTATTTTTATTTATTTATTCATCCGTTCATATAATTAACCGCTCTTGAATGTAAGGACATATCGACGTCCATTGGTTCTGGACGAGAGAGTTGCGGTTTAGTAGGAGGTTGTCCTAGTGATCTACAAGGTTGGTAATTGCGGTAATTATTAATCGGAGTCTGAGGGCGGTAATAATTCGAAATGCTGTACTTGCAAGTCGTCGAAAGTCGTGAGGCTTCTTGTTTTGGCTATTACTAGCCAGCGCGTAGTGTGAACGGAAGTTTTGGTTCTCTAATTTTAGACAAAGGAAGATCTACTGGCTCTCTCATACCCAGAAGTCTAGGTAGGTCGCCTTTCAGTCCTCGTATGAAAGTATAGAGGTCTTTATCACAGTATGTTCGGCTAAGTAATGCATAGATTCTACACCAACTTCCATGCATCTAAGCTTGTTTAGAATAAGGGAGAGATGGGAATAAACGCGTTGGTAGAACTCTTGAATAGTGAGGTTTCCCTGCAGTAAGGAGAGCATTTGCTAGTCCCGGATAGTTAGATTTCGCTTATCGGCGTAATAGAGTGTAAGGTCCCTTGAAATAGCCTTCCAGTCCAATGGTGTATTATAGGATTCGAGGCAATTTCGGCGTTGCCTACTACTTTATTTCTTATAACATTAGGGATGGAGAATGCGATTTACGCTTTTTTTCCAAGAGCTGTATTCTCCTGGTTTTCCGGAAAATTCCCGCAAGCATCTAACTACGTCTGGTAATCTGTCGAATTCACCGCCGTATCCCCCAGACATTGCACCTTCGGATTACCATCTGTTCCAATCAATGCAGTCAGCCCTTATTGGAGAGCGGTTTACTTCATACGAGAGCATCGCAAACTGGCTCAATGAATGAATCAAGTCAAAAGAACTCGACTTTTTCGAGAGAGGACTCCCTATGCTGCCTGAAGGTTGGAGTAAAGTTGTAGCTTCATACTTAACATAATATCATGTATTATTTAATTGTTTAAATAAATCGTAACTGAAAGTTAAGAAAGGGCGGAAACTTATTCCCATGCCCAATAATACTCGTATACTGACAAATTGCATACCAACAATTTTTCTCAAAATTCTAATAAAAATTCATGGAATTGTGATCAAAACTTTGTGGATTTTTTCTTATTCTTGGGTAAAGATTTAAACTTGAATCTATATAGTTTTGTTAGACAATGAGACATACTTTTATAAAAAAAAACGATGAACATTAAAAAAAAAATGCAAAATAGTCAAAATATTGATTTAGAACTCCTTTCGTTTTGTCGCGGGGTGTTCATGTATTGTGATCGTACAACTTGGAATAGTGTTTTTGAGAGTCTAAATGGTGATCTCTCATCTGTATAAATAGGAATAGCTTCACTTCGTCAATCACCTAATTTCCCTTTGGACTACATTTTCACACTTTAAGACGAATTCCCTCTCAATGATACCAAAGAAATAAAAGTTAGTTGCAGAGTGCTATCATCAGAAGGGGAGATTAAATATTTAATTAATTTGCCACTTAGACCACGAAATGGGTAGGTGTGAGCAATTTTTTTCCTAAATATAATAATAATTTTTCCTAAATATTTCTATATTTATGCTATTAAAAATTATTCCCAAACAATGAAATCATTGAACACAAGAAAAAAAAATAACCGCGTCGGACACTATACGTGATCGTATGGTATTCTCCGAATCCCCTGGTGGAAATAAGTTGTAAGATGGTATTTTTAACTTTAAGTACTTTATTTTAGATGGTAAGTTCTTGAAAATATATATACGTGTCTGAAATTAAGCGAAGTACTTTTATTATATACATTGCAACAAAACTAATCAACCACTCTGCATAATTTTGTTGATATTTGTTTTGGTTAAGAAGTCATACTCAGTTAAAAGGTGTTGTGATCAATCGTTCATAATAAACCAATACACATAGATATATGTCTACATATTCATAAACGTAAATAACTATATATGTACATACACTCATACATACATATATTGTAATAAATACCTATAAAGTGTGTATTCACTGTATTTATTCAATTCTCAATTTTTGGGTAGGCGGCATTCTGACAAATTTGTAGTACCCCACCGAATAAGTGAATGTGAACGCAACGTTTTTGTGTCGGTTTATCGCCTGTACAAAATTCCAAAACAAAAAAAAACATTCTAATATACATTTACGCATGTGTTGGTGATATTTGGGTAAGTGGATACAAATTAAACCACATTTCTTCTTGGCTTACAGTGAAACTAAATATGCAAATTTAAAGTTAAATAACCGAGCAAAAGCGAAAGGTAGTTGATTTGATAAAAAATAATTGTATTACGGTGCATAAATTTGCCTCCGCCGTTTTTTCCTCAATTATATAGACGAAAAATATTATATAAATGCAATGACAATCATTTTAGTGAAAAGCCTTAAAGCGAAACCTTTTTCATGATTTAGTTAAAAAGTTGAAGTAATTCAAAAGTGTGATAAGGTTTGAAATCTTGGGCTAAGAAAGAATTTATTTGTAAGCTATTGATAATTTATTTAATCTCTAATCTTAACTGAAGGCAGAATTATACAATTGATTTTTTAGCCCGTCCAATATACAAAAGATATCCGATGCTAACTTCTAGGCTTAGAGCTCTCCTGTTTCACTTTTAAAACTATAATAATCCTCCAAGAGAAGAATTCGGCGTAAAAAACCGCGTCGATGAAAACGAGCAGGCTATTAAGATGGAAGTGTTGCATGATTAGATTTACATGATATCAGATTTACAAATATCAGAATGAAACTTTAAGTACTCTTAAGAAAATCAAAGAGATTGACCTAATATTGGCTGCATATAAAAAAATAAATCATATTATTTAAAAAACGATAATTCAGCTCTTTATATAAAAGAAGTAGAGAACAATTTTTAATAGTGGGAAATGAAATAAGAACTTAAGGAAGTAAGCCAAAGCAATGCATTTATTTGGATTAAGATTTTTTATTACGAATTAAATTTTTAATATAGTTTTTTGTATTGTGAACTGAGCTTTTTCTGACATTTAATGTTTTTTTTTTAAGTTTACACAACGAATGTGTTATTACAATAATTTAATAAACAATTAAGAAAACGTGTACCCGAAGCAACGAAAATGTTTTACGAGTATGCATTTAAATAACAACGTATATTAAAATTACATTCCAATGTAAGTATAACAGCATATTTTTTCGTATCTCTTCCGCAGGTTGCCGCATAGGAATAGCTTCATTGGTAGTACTCTCTTCTACACATTCCCAGTTCCCTTCCTGACTTGTTGTAACTTCGACCTCGGTAGGGTTCAGCCACTATGGCTGCAAATATTGTATAAGCGGCACAATCATTTTTCATGTTTACTTTTAATTTTTTTTGTCATTTATGGAATTTGTTTCAATATTCAAGTATAAATTTTACTGCTTAGAAAATATTAATATTTTAGCTAGAAAACACTGTCATTCACAATCGAGCGTGTGAAATCCATAATCCGAAAATAAATTTGAAACGGATCGAGTTAAATCAGATCACGAACATGATTGGTTGAAATGCCATATTTACATACATACATACAAGTCTATTTGATTCATAATCAGCGCACCAACCTGACCTCATTTGGTTAAGTAACCGCCGGTAATATTGAAATCGGAAAAATATCGCTTATGGGTTAAAAAAGATTCGAGAACCCCTAATGTTAGACTTGTTTACTTTTCGATTCGACAGACCCGAGATATTTTACTTTTTATATTAATTATATTTCGAAGTAAACCAGTTGTCTCTTAAGACCTGTTAGCAATACGTTGATAGATTTTGCCTTCATATAAAATCATTTAATGTTACCCTTTTAGCTGTAATTTTAAAACACTGTATGCTGTTAGCTCCTACGGTTGTCAGGAGCGTCAGCGTAGCGCGCGCTTTATCAGTAACTCACTTCGGACACTACCATAATTGGTGCGATACACTCGACCATCATGACAACTAATATTATTAATAAAGATATCTATTACTGCACATTATCATTATTGTATTTTATGGAAATCTGATTTAGCACAATTTATTAGTCGTCAACAACTCGTTGTGTGCGTTGGTTAATTTCGTCTATTTTAGGCATTCGGCTAAACTTCTCTGCAGTTAGCATAGGCGATTAAAAGAAAGCGAAACTCTCTGATCGGCAGTGATTGTAGCATGAAATTGTGATAAGGTTTTAAGTGCGCGTATATTTATGCAAATTGCAAAATTAATTTTTTTTTTTTTCAAATTGTACTCTCATTAAACAAAACAACTTCAAGCGATTAGGTATTTTTATTCAATTCCAAAGCCACTTTGCTATTTGCATTATGGAAATTACGAGTACAAAGTCCGCCAACAAATCATTATTTTCAATTGCCCACATACTAGAGGATAAAACGCGTAGTGTTAAGATTCCCACACTGCCTTTGGCGCACAGTAAGATGACAACAGGCACAGAACACTTGACTGCGCATTCGAAAATAATCAGCTCAACCATCTCAGCCAGTGCCAATTCTGTTGCGACCACAATGCAACTACCCAACTGTGAACCAAAACTCGTTACACACTCAAACCCCATTGTGTCAAGCGATTATTCAGCGTCTTCGCCCGATGAGCAATACGCCTTCAAGAATCTATTACTCAAGACTGGTCATGGCGCAGCGGGTGGTTCCTTGACGGCGCCACCTGGAGCATTGCGCTTTGAACCTCTTTATGATCCCGCTTCGCTGCTTTACCAACAGGTTCTGAATATGCAGAAAAGCTCGGCATTATTTATGCCACATTTTCAGGCGGCGGCAGCAGCAGGCGTACTAGCACCGCCGGTATATTGCGAACAATATAATCCATTTCTGGAATGTGAAGGTAAGTAATCAACTTATGCATGGCGAAGTTGTAATAGATTTAAAAACTATTTCTAATTAATATAATATTACATTAAGCAAGTGTGGAATTATTTTTGTGAAGTCAGCACTCAGAAGCTTGAGGTATAGATATTTTTCAGAAAATTTTTTTTAAGAAAATAAAATGCGATCGTTTTGATTATAACATACTATTATTATTGGCATCAAATAGTATATAAAAACAATTTTTTTCACATATTTTTTTGTAGTAGTGTGGCACCAAACTTAGCGTAAGTAAGTAAGTAAAAAAAGATATGTGGCTTGTCAACAGGATTTTGGCTCTTCAGGACATCTGAAACGAAAAAGTTTAAATGATACCATACTACATACAGTCCGAAAACATACCTTTTTTCAAAAGTCCGCCATTTTGTTATTTTTCAAAAACAAATTTCCATTGTAGCACCTGCCAGAATGAAGGAGTACAGAAATATTTAGACACAAGCTGCTTTTACTATAATCGCTAGAATGCAGAAGAATATATTCTGCTTCGCTTTATTATATTCGACTATTCGAAGAATCAGCCAGGGCCGTAGAGAGCATATCCAGGCCCCGGGGGAAAATTGCAAATTCGGGCCCTTTCCAATTGTGTCTAATTCATATAATTCGAATTACTCTCGAGCCCGGGCTCCTCTGAGAACTCCGGGCACGGGGTAAAAGGTCCCCGATCCCCTCCCCACTCGTCGGGCCTGGTCAGCACATGATCGACATTATGTCTTTAATGAACTGATAACAAGATATATCCGGTTGAGTAACAATTATTCTACTTTCAAAGATTTTAATATCGCTTTTGCTAAATTAAAGCTTAATATTTTTAGAATTTTTAATAAATCACTTATCCTTAGTCTGTACGAATTTAACTGTTCAATAGACTACAAAATTGAAAAAAAAATTAATGAAATAGCTAGATATCATTGATTTTAAAAAATTAGCGGATTAGGAAAAACTACTTATATGTCATTGTCGACGGCTTTACATTTATTTTGTAAAATTTCAAAACAAAAAAGCAAGACATGCTGAAAGAGTAAAATTGTTGAATAATTTGCACTTGTCTCGGTAGAAGTTCTAGAATACAAGTGAAGTATTAATGTATATACCTATGTAGGAGCGATAGATTTAAGGATTGTCAATGTCAGAAGCTACAGAAAGGTTGCAATGAAGAGTTACGTTTAAGATACCCCACACGTCATCTTGATTTTGGGTGGTATACTAGTTTCTCCACGTTAGTTCTATATTCCATTGAGTGTTCTTCAGCTGCAAACGCTGAATCGGTAGATGTTGACATTGACGTCTTTTCCCCGGATTTTTATTTTAAAGAACTTTTCATTGCGGTCGATTGCTGTGAACGGTCCCTCATATGAAGGTTGCAAAGGCTGTCGAACGGCATCGTTATGCACGAAAACTGCTGATGTAGAATATATAATTTTTTTGATGAAAAATGAACTAGCAGAGTGGTTTGATTTTTCGTTGGTCTCAGCGCTCGTATGTGCTCTCAAAGATTCCTCACAAATTCACATTCGGTAGTATTTTCCTCCGCAAAAAACTGAACCGAAATACGCACGGTGTTACCATAATCCATTTCGGCGGGCGTAAAATCCGTATTCCACAACGAACGAATTCCCATTAGTATGAACGGTACAACACACTTCCCCGTCATGTAACATTTTTCCGCGGATTTTAGAGATATGTGCCAAGGTCCGATAAGTCCGTTAGATATTGCGGTTGTCCGTAAGTGCTTAATCCACCGAAGTCGGGTTAGTTCGCGAAAGAAAGCGAACTTAAACTGTCGGACTTGATCAGTTGTCACTTTATAAGGTACACAAAATCTTGCCACCCAGTTCGTGTAAAACGCAAACGAAATTGTTTTCGTTGTTATATCTTCGAGTGGATATGTTTCCAACCACCTCGAATAGCGGTCTAAGATAGTGAGCCAATACCAGAAACCTTTATATGTATAGTGATACTAAACTAAATCCAAATTATGGAATCTGTTGTTGGGCAAAGGGATTGATTCCAGTGCGGCACGATTATGTCGTTGTGTTTTTGCTCGTGAAAAAGGAATAACCTGGAACGGCCAAAACGTTACTAGTTTTGTTCTTCTTGCAGGTCCAGTGTGAGAAATATTGCAAATGCTATTGTTAATCCAAGGAAGTTTGCTTCAGGCTACCTTAGAAAGCATTCTGATGAGTTGATGGTTAGACCATACTGGAGTATTTTATTAAAGATTAGCTGCAAGTGGTCGCGATGCTGGTTAAGATCCTTTAATGTGATTAAAATGCCTTGAAGGTATGTCCCTTCAAAATCGAATTCGCCTAACACATGGTCCACAAATCATTGGAAAGTTTGTATGTATGTATATAAACTTATAGGTGCATGCCAAGTGGTGTGGTAATTGCTGTCTTCGGAATGTCAGCAGGCTCGAACGGTATTTGGTATGCCCGGCTTAAATCAAGTGTTGAAAAATTATGCATACCTGTAAGACGAGAATGTAGTCATGCAAATGTGATAAAGGATATACGGAAATCACCACAGATTCTCAATTCTCCATTCGTTTTTTTTTTTTATCATGTGGAGTGGACTTGCTCATGGACTCCGAGACGGACGGCACATGTCAGTGCTCAACAAAAATTGTATTTCTGTTTTAGCAGCTTTTAGCTTTTCAGGTGACATGCGCTTTGTTTGAAAAAAAAAACGGCGGTCCTTTTGTGACAATGTGTTATGTTACGTTAAGAAAGTGGTTTTTATTAGCGCGATTTTCCATGCTTATTTCTTTGAAGTCGTTTCTTGATTTCTGGAAAGGTTGATTTCCGTTAATAGCTGACAAATTTAATATTAATTCTTTGTTTGTAGAACGTCCGCCGATTTTAGCTAGACTTGTAGTAACGTTAATCAGTTTGCGTTGCTTCAAATTCACCGATAAGTTGAAGTGAGATAGAAAATCAGCGCCTAAAATAGGTCGCGACACATCAGTGACAATGAAGCTCCAACGGAAAGGCCGGCGCGGTCCTAGGTTAACAGAGAGAAGGACATCTCCAAATTTCTTGATTGTCGATTTGTTTGTAGCATATAAGAAACAAATTCCATCGGGGTACTTACGTTGCGATTGAGTTGGAGGAATTTTTTTTTTTTTTATTTCCCTTTTTAAATTATAATCTGTTAAATTTAAACAATAAGTAATTATTTTTAAAGTAGTATTGGAATTCTTTGTTCTCCAATCAATGCTAGATAAACATTCAATTTTGCTTCAGATAATGCTACGTTATATTATATTTGCAAGTGTTATGATTATTATTGTTTTTTGTTTTTCCTTTTTTTGTTTTGTTATATTGTGAGTTCGGTTGTAGTTAATCGTTTTCCCAATTTCTCCGATTGTGGTAGTTTGCGCATTTGTTCACTTTGATGATTTGTTAGTCGTTGTATATGCTTGATGCTGTATTTTCTAATTGTGTCATATATTGTGTCGACATTGACGTCGCTGTGGATCACGTCGTTTGGTATATACCAGCCTGCTTTTGTTATTGTTCGAAGTATTTTAGATTGCGTCCTTTTAATTATTTTGATATTTGAGTTGGTGGAATACCGCTGACTTCTGCTCCTGTGTCTACCAAAATTGTATTATTATCGGATACAATTAGACGGCTCTTTTCTTGAGTTAAGGCGCTTTTTTTGAATTAAGGTTTACCGCCATTGACGATAGCATGTTTTGTTTAAATATTTGGAGCACGGTTTACGGCACTTCTTTGCCTCGATTCTAAAACTGCATGTGATACCAGCACAGGTTCTCTGCATTGTGTCCAGATGATAATCGTTCTGTCGAAAGTCCCCTGCTGCGGCCCCTGGAACGGTAGCCATGGTTTGCTTTTAAACCAGCATGCTGGCGTTCGAAGTTGGAAAACGTTTGCGTAACTGCAGATTAGGTTTCATTCGCACATTAGAGGGATAGATTTAAGCATACCGTCGTTAATTTCGTTGCCTGATAGACTATGTATTCCGAGCTGAAGATGTGATTGGTGCAAGTCGCCTTACCCTAGCTCTCGCAGTAGCTTTTTGATACGGATTCGTTCTAAACTAGCACACTGTGTGATCGGACGTTCTTTGAAGTTGAGAATAATATCACTAATTTGTGCATGGACGTTACTTTCCATGGCCGCCCAAACTGTGTGATATTTTGTCTTGTCATTAGTAATGCCTTCAGCAATGGATTGCCTTCCGAATTTCTGGCTTTGCGTGCCAAAATGCTGGAATGTTCACTGAAACTTTTGCAAACTCCGTCACGTCCCTTGGCGCCGTAGTTGTTATACGCATTAGAGGTTCAGGAAGTTGTTCTTTAGCGGTACGGTTTGAATCGCTTATCATCTTGAGACGTCGGGATCACCAATTTGTAGCGGTGCGAATAAATAAATTCATGACTGATGTGTGAAAGATTAACTTTATACTTAATTTTATTAGGTTAAATCTGTTGAATACTTTTCACTTGTCTCGGTAGAAATTCTAAATTACAAGTGATGTAATAATGTACATATGTATGAGCGATCAAAATAACGGTTCCCAATGTCAGAAGCTAAAAAGGGCTGTAATGAAGATTTACTTTTGTGATACCCAAACAATATAAAAGATGGGGGTACTGGAAGAGGAATATTCGGACCAAGGAACAAGAAAACCTTTCCATGATCACTTATCCAACAATTTTCACAAATCGCTTTTGTTAACAACTTTTTTCGATTTTTTTTACCAATGTCGATCACGCTTGTCAATAAGCAACCCAGTTTCTCTTACTTTTTTCGCAAAGTAACGCACATACGCTTCATTCGGTGCTTTTCTTCTTCCCATTGCCGTGCGTATTTTTCGTACACATTCTGCAACATTACCATGATTTTCAAAGTAATGTCGCAATATTTCCCAGCGTTCTTTGAGCGTATATACAACAATTTTCGTTCAGCGGAAGAATAAAACTAATTTTCTGCCAAATCAGATGACAGCTAAGTGTTACCATTCTTTAAATAATACCTAGTTTAAATTCGTAACGATAGATGGGGGTCCCTATATAATTGGGACGTACCCCGTTTTTGGGTATTTGCCCGAGCTGCTATTTGTGGTGTGCGTCTTGATGTTGTTCCACAAATGCACTTAATTTATGTTATATCACGTTATGTTGTGGTATGACGTTCCTCATAAGATAGTGCGCTCTCCTTCGTTTTCACTGAACACGTTCACTAGAGCTCTGGTTTGCTCCCCAAGATTGCCAACGGAAACTTGCTTTTTAGGATCGTTTTTCTTCCCAGATTTGGTAGTGGGTGAGCCAATATCCGATATGCTCTGTGTGTAACATATGTATCATTTGTAATGCAGTTTTGGCCAGGTACCCTTCTATTTTTTAAAGTTTTTATCGCATATTATATTTCAATAGATGTCATAATTTCATTATCAGTTTTATATTTAAATCGAGGACTATTTGATGTGATATTGAGGATGGTTTTATATAACTCCTTGAAATACCTTTCCCGTTTGTCAAAATGAATTTTATAGTATGTATATATTTCATTTATTTTTAAATTTCTATTCTTAACATCTTCCATATTTCTTTTTGTAGCTTACTATCTTCAATATTCTTATTATCTTATGTCAATTCTTTTACTTTTCTATTTTTATTTACGTTTATTACTTTTTATTACCTGTCTTCTTCATTCAAGCATCCTTTTCTCCATATTGTTTGATAACCTATTAGATAGTAAAGCCTTTATACTGTCTTGTTCAAGTAGTTCCACATTGAATTTTTCTTTCCTATCAATTATAGCCGGCTTGAAATGATTGCTGTAGCTCATTCCTAATTTATATATAACAGCAATGACTGTTATGTTATAACAGCAATGACTGTCACTTCCAATATTGTCAAGTCCTCCATTATCATAATATGTTTATTAATTTTTATCAAGTCCAATTTCTTTTGGAATATTACATTGAATTCAAGTCGTTCAAGTCTGACGTGAAGCAAATGTTGATTTATGTAATCTGCTCAATAGATTACACAGGCCGACAGCATCTCAGACCCAGAAACCGGACTATATATTTTCGAAGGATTTTGATGCGATGAATCGAAATCTGGCCTCAAAATTGCTCTATCAGCTCTGGTTTTCGATATATCCTAACCTAAAAGTGCAAAAAACACCGTTTTTGCCCATATTTGAGGTTATATAGCCTTGCAGATGTTTTCTTTCACCAAAAAAATAGGCTGGCATCTTTAAGTACAAGTCTTCTTCTTTCAAATGGCGTTTTGTTTGCTCAAATATCATTTTTTTTCGCAGAGATATCGCATTTTGAAATTTTCATGTTTCGAAATTTTCCTACACCTGAAAATCGATTCTGATAACATAGACATGATATAGTCGATTACTAATTTTCTTGAATTGAGTCTTATTTTTCTCAAAATTTTGCCTCACACCATACTCACCACACCCCTACATTATCTAACCCACGGGTACCGAGTCACACACAGCCCTAACCCCTAGAAACCACCCCTACCATACCGCAAGCAGGCTAACCCACTTAACCCAGGAGACAGTGAGTTTAGTCACATATCTTTCTTGAAAAAAATCTTATTTTTCTTGATGTCTCATAACACAAGTAGGCTTAACCACTTAACTCCTAATTCACCAACCCCCACGTATCTCCTAATCCCTAGAAACTATCCCTACCAAGCCACAAACAATTTAAGCCACCTGACCCTAGGGAAAGCGAGTTAAGCCGCATATTTTTCTTGGAATGAGTGTTATTTTACCTATAATCTCACACCAGAAGCGGTCGAACTTATTAAACTTCTAACTCACCGATCCCCACCTACCCTCTAAACTCCAAATACCACATCTACCAAACCACAAGCAGGCTATACCTATAACCCAACCAGAGCTGATAGAGCAATTCTGAGGCCAGATTTGGATTCAGCGCATCATAAACCTTCGGAAATATATAGTCTGGTTTCTGGGTCTGAATGTTGGTTAAATTTTGTCGGCCTGTGTTATTATTATTGGGTTTTAGCATTTTATGCAGCAGCAATCCTACGCCAACTGTTGGTCTAAGTAGGGGTATCCCCCTATCCTTAACCCGGGGATTAACCCCCCACATATCGATTTGTGTGCCATTAATATTGTTAATCCAACTTTTCCCTCTAATCGATTTATATGCCATGAATACAAGGGCTCCCAGTTCTATCGGTTAGTGATGGAGTAATAAGTTACGGTCTCTTCCTCCTTACAATGTAGGTCTTCCACAAGGATGAGCTATCGCAGGTTCAGTCAGGCAACTACTGGCGTGATTCCAGAAAGTACTCTGATAATTTCCATATTTCGTTTGAACTCCCTTTGAGAGCCCCCACCCCCCCATTTACAGAAATAGAAGGATGACTGACTGAGCAAATATAAAGGCAGTTAAAGATTGGCTAAAGCCAAGAAATGTGACCGAAGAGATATTGTTCCTGGATCCGCAAATGTTTCCCGGAGTCTCCAAAATCTCTTTAAGAAGAATTGCGCTTCCGTGTGACACAAAGAACAAGAGAAATCATTCCAGTATCTGAAAGAGCCTAGGGAAAACTTCGTTGTGAATACAGACTCTGGCGCATACGAAATAGGCGGAATACTGTCACAGATCATCAATGGACAAGAAAAAGTGATCACATACTATAGCAGAGTTTTCGGAAAGCCAAAAATGAATTAATGCCTAACCAGATACTGCTAGCTGTGGTTGAGTGCGTAAAACATATTCACAAATAACTGTATGTACAACGATTCCAGTTAAGAACAAACCAAGCAGCGTTGAGATGGTTACTTGAGTTCAAGCATTCAGAAGACAAATTGACTCCAGATGTAGCTTCGTAAAGGGGAAGAACATGGAAATATTGATGCACTATCTTGACGATCTTGATAGTGAGTATAAAGTATATGCTTTGTTCCAAGGTCGAGAGACCCGAGGAGATAGTTAACATCAGATTAATGCAATTGCAACCCAATTAGCCGAATGGGTTGGTGCGTGACTTCCATTCAGAATTCAGAACATAGGTTCCAATCTCGGCGAAATACCAAAATGAACAAAAAGTGTTTTCTAAAAGCGGTCGGCAGGCAATAGCAAACCTCCGAGTGTATTTCTGCCATGAAAAAGCTCCTCATAAAAAATATCTGCCATTCGGAGTCGGCTTGAAACTGTAGGTCCCTCCATTTGTGGAACAATATCAAGACGCATGACACAAATAAGAGGAGGAACTCGGCCAAACATCCAAAAAGGGTGTGCGCGCGAATTACATATACCGGGTGATTTTTTAGCTATTACCCTTTTAAACAGTAGGTTTACACAGCTTACGCACGTTTCGTGTTTTGTTTCACTGTCAAACATCTTTAGTTTGGTCTATAATTTAACCATGAATCGTCTTACAAACGAACAACGCTTGCAATTCATTGAATTTTATTATAAAAATGCTTGTTCTTCCATTTTATGGAATGACTATTGTGACTAAATTTAGAACCAAATTTAGATTATTAGACATCAAACCACCAACACGCTTACGTAGAGAGCGAGCTGAAGAAATTATCGCAGCTGTATCGGCCAGTCTTAATGATGGCCATCAATTATCGATTCGCCGCCGTTCGCAGCGATTGGGCCTCTGTTACTCAACAACGTGGAAAATTTTGCAAAAGGATTTAGGTGTGAAGCCTTTCAAAATACAGCTGGTTGAAGAATTGAAGCCGAACGACCTACCGCAACGCAGAATTTTTGGTGAATGGGCTCTTGGAAAGTTGGCCGAAGATCCACTTTTTTATCGAAAAAATGTGTTCAGCGGCGAAGCTCAGTTTTGGATCAATGAGTACGTAAATGAGCAGAATTGTCGATTTTGGAGTGAAGATCAGCCAGAAGAATTGCAAGAGCTACCAATGTATCCAGAAAAGGTCACAGTTTGGTGCGGTTTATGGGCTGGAGGTATCATTGGGCCGTACTTCTTCAAAGATGCTGCGAATCGTAACGTAACTGTGAATGTTGAGAGCCGAGTTCGACGAACACTTTATTTCACGTTCGGGACCTGTCAATTGGCCACCCAGATCGCGCCTTTAGATTATTTTTTGGGGGGCTATCTTAAAGCTCATGTCTATTCAAACAAGCCTGCTTCAATTAACGCATTGGAAGACAACATTAAAGCATTTATATGTGAGATACCGGCCGAAACATTGGAAGCAGTATGCCAAAATTGGACTAAGCGGATGGACCACTTGAAGCGCAGTCGCGGTCAACATTTGCAACCCAATTAGCCGAATGGGTTGGTGCGTGACTACCATTCAGAATTTAAAGAGAACGTAGGTTCGAATCTCGGTGAAAGACCAAAATGAACAAAAAGTTTTTTCTGAAAGCGGTCGCCCCTCGGCAGGCAATAGCAAAGCTCCGAGTGTATTTCTGCCATGAAAAAGCTCCTCATACAATAAAAAATATCTGCCGTTCGGAGTCGGCTTGAAACTGTAGGCCCCTCCATTTTGTGCAACAACATCAAGACGCACACCACAAATAGGAGGAAGAGCTCGGCCAAACACCCAAAATGGGTGTACGCGCCAATTATATATATACATATATATAACCCAATGGTGAGTGGAAACGTATTGCAATAAGAAGAATTCACTTGAATGATGCTATAGAGAGAACATCTAAAACTGGAATGGCGTGCCGAAAGCATATTGGATGCAGTGGAGTAGTCTTAAAATTATTGATGAAATTGTGTGCTGCGTATGGGAAAGCGAAGACGGAAATCAGAATATCTGGATATCACTAAACGTTGGTTAGAAGATTAAGCAGCTTTTTTTGGGTATATTGCAGGGTGAGTTGCCGAATGGACTCGAAATTGCATGCAGTGTATGGCTATGAAAGGTCCAAAGCCATAAGTCGTGGGTAACTCCCAAAATTTTGGGGTTGTTTACAGTCGGTATTGGTGTGTCGTCGACTTTGACCTTGAGCTGTAGTTTGAACTCCTTTGTAAAGGTGGTAAAGAGGGTTGCCGTAGACTTAGTGGGGAAAGTTGTAGATTTCTCGCAGTGAAAAAGTGAGAAAGACTGATGAGGTATTGACATTGTCCGACGCCATTAGCATCAACCGTCAGCATAGGAGACCAGTGAGACCCCCTCTGGTGGCTGCGATATGTAAAAGTGGAAAAGCAAGGCTCACCACCCTGCGGAACACCTTACTTTCCGCGGCTCGTGTTTGACTTAAACTAATTGTCTCTCCCGCGGAACCGAATCCCTTTTTCCAACAAAGCCGCGTCCGGCGGGGAATTGAAAAAAACTTAAACATTCGTTGCTTGTGCTCACAATTTAGAACCGCGTACTTTATTTAGATTAAAATATGTATTTTGATTTGAAAAATTCCACTCGTAACATGAAATAACTCACTTTCGTGTATTCGTTTTCACCTTATTCGTAAACAAACCGCTGACATGATATGAGCATTGGCTGTGTCGATGTTTTCATATTACCAACACAATCTTAGTTTTTTTGCTGAAATTTTGCTAAAAATGTTGCCTTTATTGAAAAACAATGGAAAATTTTCATTAAAACTTCGATTATGGCCACTGAAAGATTGTTTGTAACTTTAAGGTAGATATCCAAATGGGAAATATTTACTTATTTGCCCACTGCTCTTGAGGTAGAAGGTGCTGAGGGGAAGAGGTGTGATACCTTAAACAACATAAAAGTACAATCCAAACTTTATGAAAAGCAACCGCTCTGGAAACCCATTTGAGAATGAGGCAAAAACACATTCGCAGAATTTTTTTAAGCAAGGTAGTTTATTTTAATTAATTAAATTGTCATTAAACTCGCGTTTATTTCACAGTTCCAAACAATTAGATGAAATGTAAATAATTACCTACAGCAATCGGTTCGTCTTTGAAAAATGTACTGCACAGTTTCAAGCTGACCGCTTCGCTTGCACTGTGAGCACTTTGCTACTACATTGTTTTTCGTCTTCGGCTGCGTTTCCACTCTATTGTTGTTGTAATAGCATTCCCCATACATGCACGGGGCATGCTGCTGGAGTGGCAGTCCTTGCCCGGATTTAAATGCGGGGCCTGCTGTCTTCAACTTTAGTGTATGAATGTTGCTTGCGAACTCTTGAGCATTCTTTGCGAATCTTAAAAAGTTTGCTTTAGCAAGAGCGCGCAGCCTCATGTGTATGTAGGTTTATATGTATATACATGTATTGGTTGAGGAATAAGTTCATAGCGAATTGCCGAAGCGAACCGAAACATTTGCGACGTGTATGGAGAAGGTGTCATAGGCGGAAATGGTTTGAAAGCTCAAAAATTCCGACATTGACGTCGATGACACGTCCCGCCTTCTGAATTCGATGAAGAACGTCTCAAATCACTTTTGAAGGAGAACGATTGGCAAACCAGTAAGTAGTTGGTGGAAAAAATGGACTGCGATTATAAAACGATTGTCAATCACCTTCATTCACCTAGATGCCTCACGAGCTCAACGAAAAAAACAAAGAAAGCGAGATGCTGAGAAGCAATCCCCGCCCGCCATCGAACTACACGCGGTAATAAACAGCGCTTTTTATACCGAATCGTCATAGGGGATGAGAAATGGTGTATATATATCAATATGAATCAAAGAAAGGAGTGGGTGGCTCCAGGAGATACGCCAAAGCTGAGAGTGTTTGGTGGGACTAAGAGGGATGATGCACTGGAAAATGCCTCGAAAAGAATGTCACGGCCAACAAGGAGCTCTACATTGCCCAGCTACATCACGTGAATGAGGATATGCGACTGAAAATACCTGATCGACATAGTCAAACATACTCCTTCACGACAACACCAGGCGCCATGTAGCACAAATCGTCACAGCCGCCCTTCGAAAACTCGAATGGGAGGACCTTCAGCATCCGTCGTATGCTCCGGACCTTGCACCGACCGATTACCATTTTTCCGCTCCCTATTAAACCATATGAAGAGCGTTACCTTCGATAACAAAGAGGCCCTTAAAACTGGCTCAACAACTTCTTTGACACCGGACCAGGCGAGTTTTGGTGGAGTTGCATCAACAAATTGTATGATTTTTCATATGCAGATATTAATTTTATTTGGTAAAGAAATTAAGTACCTAAAATGTTTGTTTAGCGAAATATGGACAAATGACAGAGAAATTTGCTGTCGGATTGGAGCAGCGAGGGAAGCTTTCTTCAAATACAGGAAATTTCTTTTCAATAGAATCTTGAGCATGAAATTATACCTTCGGTACCTTAAATGTTACATTTGGTCTGTTTTGTTGTACAGTGTGAAGGCATGGACCCTAAAGGTTACGAATATGAATAAATTAGAGGCGTTTCAGATGTGGTGCTATCGGCGGATGATGAAAATATCGTGGGTAGACAAAGTTAGTAACGAAAAAGTCTTAACGAAACTTCGAAGGGATAGAGAGCTGTTACTAACGATACAGTGCCACAAAACCGCATATTTGAATCATATTATGCATGATCCTAAATATGAATTGTTGCAACTGATTGTGCAACGTTAAATCGAAGACAAACGAGGAATCGGAAAAAAGCAAATGGCTTGGCTACGTAACGTAAGAGAAAGAACAGGATTAAGGATTATTGGGCAGTTGGTTGAAGCAGCACAAAGCAGAGACAATTACTATAATATTATATCTACTATTTTATAGTTTTGTTAAATGTAAAAAAGAAGAAAAAACTATTTATCATATTTGTATTAAAATTAACCCTATTATTATTATTAGAAGGCCATTACGCACTGCAACCAGAGTTGATCTATTAGAGTTTCAGGCTTTTTACAAATTTTAGCAGAATTTTGGGTATATTGTTCCAAAGATTGTATGGAGATACTACGGACCCACCAATGTAAGACATTCACAAAGCACATGTTCTGAGCTTTCTATGTCCATTTCGCAAAAGCGGAAGAAATTGGTCTCAGATAGACCAATATTATTTAAATGATACCCCAGACTGCAGTGACCTGTAAGATATCCTGTTAAAAGACGCATATCTACTCTGCTCAGTGAGAGTAGCTTGCCAGATATTGCTTTGCTGGGACTTACAAATTGTTTGGCTTGACGTTAGCCGCACAGTCTAGCCAGGGTGCAGGAAATTTCCTTTCCTACCATTTTCTAAGAAATTCATTAATGTGGCCTTTTGTGAGTCCAAAGAAAGGCTCAGGACCAGTAAGTTGCATATTTGCTCCTCGTTTTGCAAGGTTATCAGCCATTTCATTTCCCTCATGCCCCTCATGTCCCGGAATCCAGCCTAGTATTACAGTGTTAAGATTTAAAAAAATTGACCCTAAATCCATGTCGCTCCATTAATGCCGCGTCCGTCGCTTATTTCTACTATACAACGCCAACAGGAAATTAGAAAAATGCATAAGGTAAGTCTTAAGCTTTAACTAAACATATCTGAAGAGATCTTTTCAAACTTTTTATTTTAATAAAATTTTATCAACAAACAAATGGTATGAAACATGCACCGTGCAGTAGTTTCATAAAAAATTCATGATTTCTGAACGAATAGACAAAATTAGAAAACTTTAGCGCTAAGTAAAAGTTAAAAGAACATAGATTATGAGAAAATTATGAGATAGAAATATTTTTTATTGCAATGCTTAATTACGCAAACCGATGTAAACCAATTGTCTGTGACTTTTCCTATATACGGAATGGCATTGCATAAGTAAAAGTTTTGGTGTCGTTTATCGTCACAATTTTTATGGCATAACGATCGGGCTTGGATTTAATGAAAACTTTCGCGTTAAATCTCCACGAAATCCCAAAAGTTGTTCATCGATGGTACACTGTTCTGATGGAATATAATTATTTCGACAATTTTCTATGAAAATATCCCAAATTTCTCTGAGATTCTGCTTCTTCTTCATCTGAACTGGATTCAGATAATTCTTCTATATTAAAATCTTCAGCGTCTTCTTTACTACACGACTCTTCTCGTTCTTCATCATCATTTGAATCGCTTCCGAAATAAAATAAAATAAAATAAAAATATTTATGTTTGGTAACGAAAATTAGACAATATAAGTTAAAATAGCTTCAAATGGCATATTTTTCACTTACCTACCGAATCCTATATCGATGGGTCGTAGGCGTCCGTTTGTAAATTTCTTGCTCTGGCTGTTCAACACAAACTGTACTACGAATTCGAAATTTTGACTAGAGTATCCTTGTGACGAATTCTTTTTTTTAGGAGTAGAGGGGTTATCCCAACATGCTTAGTTCTCTCGGGGAAAACCCAAAAAGTAACTGGCCGGACACGAACGACCCATGGACATGGGATTAGGGTTAATGAACAATTTATCACTTTTATTTGCCGTATTCTTCTTTTAATTTTCGTATTATTTAGTATTGTTTGCTGTATTTCCTAAACAGGTTCTATTCTTCTCTAAAATGAAGAACGGGCCAGCTGCTATAACTTAATGAAAAATTGGATGTCGTTTTCACAGAAAAATTATATATAGCTAATAGTCAACTTGCACAAGTGTGAGTGTATTGGTAAAAGAAGTGAGAGTGCACAACCGAATTTGCAACAAATAAAATTGTCTGAAAACTTATCCATGTAAACCTCAAGTAAATAACAGGGATTTGACCAGCAATTCAGCAAATAAGAAAAATACCGTCAGTAATATGATTCGTTCCAAAAAGAAGGGTTCTTCTCCTATGAGTTGCGAAACTGACGTTGACCTGGGCTTCACAATCGGTTTCTAAGGCCAAAGAGTAATATTGATAAAAAAAATGTCCCTAACTTCACCACACAGCCTAAAACACAGCAAATGTTTAAACTCTATTGCAAACAATATATAAACCATTGCTATCATATTTCGACAATACTCGCTCAGTTTTTTAAATTATCTACGTTATTTAGTTCTGAAAAGTATTATTTCCATTCAACTCTGAGACAAGCAAAATCAAATGCGTTATCACCCCCTAATACCAAACTTCCGTCACTCGATTTAATGAGCGATTATAAATGTTATTTTTAATAGCTGGAAATATAACGAATTACTGCTCGCTTTTTGTAAAATATTTAAGAAGTGTAGCTCTCTGCAAAATCGAAAATTCAAACAATACGAGTATAAAGGGGGAAAATTATCATAATTTAAAATATACGAAAAAAGAACTGCATGTGTTCATATTATTTATTAAAAGATATTTCGGTCAAGTGTGCAGATATGTAAGTTGGCAATAAAAAGTTATTGAAAATATCAAATACGCATTTAATGCATCAAACATTTTAGTATTTAGTATTTATTTATTAATCAAACACACAACCGTAAGCTATTTTACAATGTTTGAATTTAATTGTAAAAGATTAAAAATAGAGGTGTTTTAGGGGAAAAGATTTGACAAGGGGAAATAAAGGGTGATTTTTTAAGAGCTATAGAAAAGTTTTTCAAAAACACACACGTAAAATTCCGAAAAATGCATGTAATTTTTATTTAAATCGGTAGTACAGTCCATATAATTTAATCAATCATTTGCAAGCGTTGTTCGTTTGTAAGAAGATTCACGCCACATTTTACAACATGGGGATCTGATGACACTAAAGCATCCTGATATTCGTTGACTTGCTTGCTTGGACTTCATTGCGTAGTTGTTGTACATACTATCGCGCATTCTTTGTCCCGTCTTTCAACTTTCACTTAAAGGTTTTTTACAGACTTATTTCAGTTTGCTAACCCCGCCGTGAACTCACCAATCCTCTGCATAACACGTTCTTCAGATTGAGATAAACGAGCTGTTAGCTCAGAGATGATGCTCTCCTTTTGTACTTCCATCTTTGCTTCTAGCCATGAGAGCCAGCTCGGTGTCGGTAGACTGTTACACTTTGCGGATTTATTCTGCATATTTGGTATTTGAAGCAGATATGGAACTGCTTGGCGGGATGATTTAAGTCTTGTAATCACGCAATAACTGTTCATTTCGCACAAATACGTGATAGGTATTTAAAACCTTGCTTTTATTTATGATTATGGAGAATTATGAAAATAGTGGTAGCGAGAAAACCACGGAAGTTTATCATAGCACGAGATCGTTCACCATTCACTGTTACATTGGCACCAGCCTATCCGTTGAGAAAATATGGGCCGATGATTACTGCAGCTCATAGGCTGCACAAAACGGTTGTTTACAATGGATGTAATGCTGTTTTTGAATAGCTTCGGGTTGCTCTTTAACCCAAATACGGCAATTTTACATATTGACATAGCCATTAACCATAAGTTGGCAAGAGCGTGCGATGAACACTTTTCACAGAGCGTCGATTTTCGTAATACAATTGAAGGATTTGCAAACCTTGTTGAGGCGTAGGTTTTCCATTATGAAATATCAATGAAGACTAAAAAAATTATGTATTTAGTTTTACAGTAGTCACGCGTAACAGCAGCGCGGCACGATTTTTCAATGCGGAAAATGTAAGAGAATAAACAAAACGAAAAACGTTAAAAGTGCTACGTAACCAACTTTTCCCTCAAATATATATGTATATATTACGCTTATTACGTGATCTGTAGTAATTCGGGGCATTTTGTCGACAACGCCAAATCAAATCTATTTCTAATTTGGCCAGCGTAAATGAGCGGCGATGATTTTTGAATAGTAAATCAATTTATTTTATTTTTTACCGAAAAATATCAATATGTTTATTATGCTGCCACAGTGAAAATATTAAAAAAAGGGGCTTTAAGACGACATTTGAGGCAAACGAATTTTTTCTTCGTTACGTCGAAGTACTGTTCATAATGCTTTAGCATGTTTGTTCTGTTTACCGACTATGGTGGCCCCAACTGATGATTAATCGCTGCAATTAATAGCACTTTTTATGTGCCGAATGGGTTTGTGCTTGACTATTCGGAGTACATAGGGTCGCAAGAAACACCAAAACGAAAAAAACGTTTTATCTAATAGCGGTCGCCCTCGGCAGGCAATGGCAAACCTCCCATGTATTTCTGCCATGAAAAAGCTTCTCATAAAAAATATTTGCCGTTCGGAGTCGGCTTAAAATGACTCCTCCATTTGTCACCCATACGCATATCACAAATAGGAGGAGAAGTTCAGCCAAGCACCTAAAAGAAGTGTAGGCGCCAATTATCATATGTATTTATTTTTTATGTGTATTTAAGAAATAAAGAAACTCAAAGTATTATATTTTTATGCTTTGCTTAGATTTTGTTTACTTTTTTGTGTTTGAGTTGCAGTTGCTTGTTTCAAGTTATTTAGATATACATATAAGATAAGTCAAGTGCATATATAAGATATAATATGTAGAGATAAATAAGATATTAAAGTCATAAGTCAACAATTGATGGCCATAACTCAACCATCATCACATGGAGAATGTATATTAATATAATATAATGTTTTCTACAAAACAAATTAATTGACAATTCACATGCCTGGACAGCACATACTAGAGGATTCTGCTTTGATGATGCCACTCACTAAAGCTTTGAAAGAGTAAGCAGCGATATGTAACCATATGTCCATGCTTAGTTTTTCTGAAGCACCAGCTGTTTGCTGATTTAATTACAGGAAACCATAAAAGGGCGAATGTATGATGGCGTCATATGCAGCACCGCTGATGATTTCACTCACGTTAGAATAGGAAGAAATGAGCAACGAAGAAAATTTGTGTTTCAACAGTGTAGATTCACATTGCTACAAGAATGTAAATAACTCGAGAATTGAAAGCAATGCCATCCTTGATGAGAAAACTTCAATGAAGGAATAATGAATTTGAGGAATAATACGACATAAACAAAATTGTAAGTGCAACAACTGCGGAAAAAATATCTCCTCATGGATCTACCACCAAGATCACACGGGTTCAAACAATTAGATGTACAGAGAAAACAAGTTATATACGAACAAAGCATGAGAACATTGATGAGTTATTATAAAGCATTTTATAATATATTAATTTAAATTTTTTTTTTGATTATTATTTATCCTTATTACCAATCAATGATTCATCATATCCAAAACTGTGACTTAAGCATGTACTGTGTCATAAATTTACAAGCAAGTTATATCATCAGACTGCAACAAAAGTTGGAACCCCATCCTAATAAGGTAAAGTTGGTTGATGATTGGCTTCAGCCTTTCACACAATACGCTCACAGGACTTTATACGCGATATTTAGGGGACCAATCCGGCGGTAATTGGCACAGATTACAGTATTACCCAATTGTGGGTTGGGCAGAGCACACCTAAATTACAATCGGCAGGCAGGCTTTCATCCGACCATATTCTTCATAAGAGCTGGTGCACGAATCTTATCAGCTAATTGAAAAGAAAAATGTGACGCGCTTTTGGTATTCCATAAAGTTGCATTGATATGAAGTGATCGGAATCGAATGTCTTGTGTCTCACCCATATCTATTTCTAGTTTCCCCTTTGTATTGTATTGAATATGCGCTGCATCTCTGTTATTCGGTTTATTGTCGGCATTTTTATACTTCTTGTGAAATAGAAGCATATCCCCGAAAAGAGCATTTAATTCGTGCGGGTAGAGTGTCATTTGGCGCCAACACTTGACTTGAATCAACAGATAAGTAAATAATCAAAGTAACGGGCAGGCAAACAGAACGAATGAAAATCAAGCGAATAAATAAACATAGGCGCTAAGGCGCAACATAGTTTCGGTGGGATTGGAGCCACTGCCGACAGGAGTGCAAACAAACAATGCTCATTAATCAATTATAGCCGGTGTAAGTTGACAAAGTCTGCTACCTAATAATGCATGTGTTAGTCAGTTGGAGTGTGTACACATGTGTGTAGATATTTAGAAAAAGAAATTCTACATTTTTAAATATATACATTTGTACATACATATATATATGTGGAAGTATATAAATTGGGTATTTATTGCATTTGCTGTATTTATGGAGGAAAAAATTTAGTGAAGAAAAATTTATTAATTCATTGCTTTGCACATAAAATATCACTCACCTCGCCCCGTTCTGGTTGGTTCTGTAAGCGCCTAGTCTTCCTTCACTTCTTATCAATCGATAACTCCCAAACAAGGCAATTATTAGACAATTCATGTACTTGGGTTGCATTCAGTAGCAATTAAACTTCAACTATTATTTTTTTTTTTACTAACATGTTTTGTTGGGATATATTATTTTTATAAGTTTAGTCTTTATAGGAGAAATTGAGAATTTCATTGTATGATTTTGGGGAGAAACACTCTAATAATGAGTAAAATGACATAAAGAGGATTGTATACACGGGGAGCCGAATTGGTGATCAATTTTTCATAGTTTCATGCGGTATAAATTACATACATATATCGTTTATATATATTATATAATAGTGTTTAACAACAGCCGAACGAAATCACGACGGACATCTTGACACACATATAATACACTCGGCGGCCTAGGGCCCATTGTGATACCCGCTTTTAATTTCCATGCCCTAACTAAGTTGCTTAAACCACCTAGATCTTTTTAAGAAGGTAACTAGTCCCTCCAGTGAGACGTTTGCAAATTTTCCAGGTCTTCAAAGAAATTATCGCGAAGATATTTGGCACGGCTTCTTTGAAGAGCAGGACACTCACAGATAAAATGTTGTACCGACTCAATTTCTTCTTCAACTCCTGCAGTCATTGTGAGGTTCGCCTATTCTACTGGCTAGGGTGCCAAAAGTGCAGTGATGTGTTTAATATCTGTGAGGACGCTGGTAGTTGATCTGTTGAAACTGAGCAGATATTTTGCCCTTTTACGATTTAGTTTTGGCCAGAGCGTTTTGTAGACCCATGGAGGTAGTAGTCAGAGAGCCCCTTCTATTGGTTTCCGCGATTAGTCTCAAGTCATTCGTAGTGTTTTTGAGGAACGTTTATGCCTTCTACCACTCGCTGACGGCCAAGCTCAGAGCCTTTCCTTCACTCATTATGCCAAGATACTTGGCTTCATTCGATAAGGTTAGTGTTACTCCATCTATAAACGGTAACTGAAATCTCGGTATCTTATATCTTCTAGTAAACAGAACAGTTCGGTCTCGGCTGGGCTAACCCTTAGACCGTTTGAAGTCGGTCACCTAGAGAGGTCCCTTAACGCAGATAGTCGAGAAAAACTTCCGTGCCATCAGGATGCCTACATCGTCCGCATAAGCTACTATCTTGATCCTAATAAGCAATTCATTCAAGACTAGGTTGTACATTAACGGCGAAAACTGTTTTCCCTAAACTAGTGATAACTAAGTTCGAGGTGATTATTCTGTTAATATAAATAGCATATTGTCTCAAATAATCGAATAATCTTTTCGTTCATACCTATGTTTGTAAACGCTGAATTTATCGATTTCACATCAACATTGTTGAACGCTCCTTCGATATCCAGAAAATCCGCCATAGAGAAGTGTTTAAGAGATTGTTCGTATTGTTCCAACAACTTCGAGTAGTGCTGTTTCTACAGATTTACAGAGTGCTCTTGTTATGTAGATCAATCAGTATTTCTAATGTTTTGAGTAAAAATGAATTTGGTCCCAAATCTTTCGCAGTATCATGGCCCAACTTCTGCGGCTGTGGTTTCATTGCTGCTCTTGTTTGCTTCTACGTGTAGGACCACTTTAAGATGCTCCATCCTGTGCACGTCTTTGAAGATTTGCTCCGACCGTTGGCTAGCCTTAAATGTTTGCCGTTTCCCTTATCCCTTGCACGGTCTCTAACTATGGTCCAATCTTCGGGATGTACCTCTTCGTTTTAATCTTTTATCACTGTTCACGGAGAGGATACCCTGAATGTAAGGACTGCGTAAAAGTGGTTTTCAGAATTTTGAAGTGGTAATTTTGACAGTCGATATGATAGCTCAGAGGTTAAATTCATCGCATGGAACAGTTCACAGGCACCTGGTTCAGTTGGGAAAGGTTTCAAAGCTGGGAAATTTTATATAAGATATGAAGACGAATATTCCGATATTTTACCAATGACAGCTGGAGTACCGCAAGCCAGTGTATTAGGTCCTCTTTTATATCTAATATACACCGCAGATGTGCCAACTCCGACAACAGATAATGCAATGATAGCAACGTTCGCGGCTGATACTGTATTAATGACATCAAACAATGACGAAAAACTGGCGACCTTTACACTTCAAAAATTATAAACTATACAGTAAATTGGTTTGACGAATTGGGTATAGAAGTTAATAAAGACAAAACTATACAAGTTATATATACAAACAAAAATACATCAAAATATAATCTTACCTTAAAAAACAACAAAATAAAAATCTGCCCACCAGCAAAATATCTTGGAATAACTATTGACGAAAAACTAACATGGAAACAGCATAGCAGCATAAGTACCGGCAATTAAGTTGGCTAATCGGCATCAAAACTATCACTTTATAATAAAGTGACTATATACAAAACAATTATTACTCCTATCTGGAAATACGGAATAGAAATATGGGGAACGGGTAAAAACACAAATCTTCAGCTCATACAGCGAACACAATCCAAAATATTACGAAATATAACAAATGCTGGTTGGTTTATTTCCAATGAAGCCATACATCGGGACTTAAACGTAGACACTATCCAAGAAACAATCACAAAATGTAGTCCACCAAGACGAAGAAATGCGTAAAATAGTACCGGCAGAAAATATCAATCGAAGATTAAAGCGACTCACATCTAACTATAAGATTTACAATTTAATTACAAAAAAAAAAAACAAAAAAAGCAGTAATAATAATAACAGATTCTTCTTACTTTGGTAAAAGAACATAATAGACCCTAATTGTACAAAAATTACATATTGTTAATGCATAACAGACTGTAACAAATTAAGGGAAAATATAAAAAAAAACTGGGAAAATGGGTTCCGCATAGACTTTCCGTCACCAACCTTCCGCAGAGAGTGAATGTGTGTTCTCAGCTGCTACAACGGCTTGAAAATGAAAGTTTTTTCAACCGTATCGTTACTGGTGATGAAAAATGGGTCCTTTACCATAATCCTGTTCGCAAACGCCAATGGTTAGATAGAGATGAAACACCAGAATCGAACCCTAGAGATGGCCTTCACCCCAAGAAGATTCTCCCGTCTATTTGGTGGGATATGGCCGGTATTGTTTATTATGAATTGCTGGAACCAAACAAGGCGATAACTGCTGATTATTATTCGCTTCAGCTATCAAACCTGAATGAGGCACTTAAAAAAAATCGACCGTCTTTAGTGAATAGACGCAGTGTTTTGTTTGACCACGACAACGCAAAATCTCATACCGCAAGGCAATGCAGCAAAACATTAGGCAAGCTGAACGAGCTCGGATGGGAGCTAATGCCACATCCTCCATACTTTCCGGATATTACACCTGGTGAATATCACCTTTTCCGTGGACTTCAATCCCATATGAGTAACAAGAACTACTCCTCAAAAGAAGCTATAAAAAGGGATATCGAGGCGTATTTTGGCTTCAAGGACAAAAAAATGTTTTGAGCGGGGAATTAAAAATTTGCTTAAACGTTGGGAAGACATTGTAAATAATAAAGGAAAATATATTATTGATTAATAAATACTTTAAACATCTTTTTTATTAATTTTAAAACCACCTTTAAAAAACGCACGAGCTTATGGACTGACCTGATAATTGCAGGTCATGATAGCAATCCATGTTTTTTTATTATATTAGTTAAATACACTTTACAGCGATAAGTTTCATTTGAAATTTAAGAAATCTTAGATTTGTCCAGTACCACACTGTTTCTGAGCCTCTGCAGCGTCATAACATCTTTTAAGCATTGTTTTGCTCTGCCCAATCCAAGCATAGGTATATTGAAAGCTGATATTGTCTCCTCCGATGGAATTTTATTCGTATTTACCATCATATCGTTAGTTCCTTCGCCTTCATTACAGTATTCTTCATTTCTTCTTCGCCTCGCCGCCAGACCCTAACATTTTCAAAGAAAGTGTTCAACAGTCTCTTTCTCTGCCTGAACCACATAGCTTCAGTAATTGGGGCTATACGGAATCCAGGTTTCTTCGCATAAGTTCTGATCACCCAGTGACCGATGATCACCGTAATGAGCTTGGAAATTGAATGGGGGGGATCCCTAGCACTTTAAGCCTCCTGCTTCTATCGTACTGAGGTGATTTTGAAATAGCACGCGATAAGGTAGAACCCATCTGTCTTGCCATTTTTTAAGAAATAAATTTGCAGTTTCCCTTCACTGATTGCACTGATTTCTGAGATGAGGACAACTGAACCGGTTCTGCCGACCCTTTCTGGCAAGCTCATCAGCAATTTCATTTCCCTCTATGTCCCTATGGCCTGGAACTCAGATAAGAGAAATGTTTCCTGCACATTCGAGACGTTTGACAAGAAGAGAGTTGCAACATGGCGACGACGGGACCTTGATCGCAGCTTGACTATCGGAAAAGATATTTATGTCTCCCTCCCAACAGCGATCACTAAGCATGCTTTATAACGTTTTGATCCATGCGCTGTATTATAGTCGCTTTCTATGTTAGCATATCACTTGTAATTGGTAAGCGTTTGGCGTTTTCATACGCAAACCAAATGAACAACGCCTTTTCCATTTTTGGATTCAGATCGCGTAACAAACTTCTTTATGGACTATTTTTTTCAATACGAGTTAATGTTGCTCTATGCGCGTGAAAGTTTTTAGCTGATGCATTAATGGCAATTCACGCATTTAGTTTCAGAATATCCGCTTTTTGTTTTATTGTAAACATCGTAAATTTTCTCTTTGCCATTATGAGACCACACCATGCAAAAGTTAACGAAAAACTGTAATTTCGTAAGCAAACGAATTAGACAATACTTCCCCTAAATTCATTCAGCTGATTCAATTAAAAAAATGTCACTACCAGAATGACATCGACTAGGTACTTCCCCGAGCTTGATTCTCAAAAATACAACGTAAAAAGAGCAAAAGAGAAACACAAAACCAAAAATATTGCAAGTATCAAGGTAATGTTGCAAGTACTGAGTACGCAATTGAGAAAAATTGTGTCGCAAGTATCGAGGTGTGCAAGAATCGAGATTCTACTGTATGTGTATATTTTAGTATGCTCTTTATGAATCTTTTACGATTTAAAAAATTTTGAGCGATATCTATAATAATTATTATTAAAAATCACATTTGAATATTTAGCTAATGACTCAGAAAATGTAATCGACTCATATTTTTAATTATATGTTTTCGCTCTGAAATAATGATAATATTTTGAGTTTAACCCTTTCCATCACAAATAATGTTAATTTTTTCAGTTTTAAACGTCACAACTCACGTCACCTCACCTCACCACAACTAATCTTAACTCATGTCAATTCCGTTCAGCGAGGTAAATCATACACGTATTTTATTTTATCATGGGCGAATGTTTGTAAGCATAATACTGAAGAAAATATTTGTTCTTCACCGAATAATGAAACTTCGAATGTAAAAATATGGAATGTAAAAATCTAATATAAATTTTTGCAAAACTCTATTAATGAAATTTAAAGTTATGCACCAAAAAAGGTTAACTTACATGTTTCCATTATTTCCAGTGTTGGAAAAAAACAACGCATTCATCCCTATGTCCCGATTTACACGAGGAGACATCTGGAAGGGAGACACTGGAAATTCTCTTTTGATGTTTCATTCGCGTACACACGGGCAAAAATGTTTTCGGCAACATTTTGACATTTAATACTTTAGCATCTGTAAAGCAGAGAGCGTTCGACAACAGTTTCTTAAATATATGAATGAAAAATGCAAACTGGTTAAATAATAAATAATTTGTTGTTTTTTTATTGAAATATATTTATAAATTCTTGTACTTGAATAAAAAAATTAAATTAAAAATACTTCATATATAAATAATTAACTTAAAATTAACTTCAGTATCTAGAAATGCAGGGAAAAATTAGAAATCAACATAAACATGTCCCATAACTATTTTAAATTATACCTACTTTACTAGCAAAAATAATCGTGCATTTCCCAAGCAGCGTTCGGATGTTTGTCATCGTTGTTATCTACCGTTTGATTGAAAACCAACACATAACTTAGAACTTTCTTCCACAAAAGAAGAAAACGAATGAAGCAACTGTCAAAAATTGCTTTAAGATAAGAAATACGAATAAGAAGAGTAAAGCGTGTCGCCGAGTACGGGAGACAAAATCCCTTCTCTCTTCCCCGACCGTCCTTCGCCCATGAACAAAATGTTTCCCTTCCAGATGTCTCCTCGTGTAAATCGGGACTATCTGTGTTCGCTAGCAAGAGCCTTTCACAATACTCTAGCGGCACAAACACATTGACTGAACTCTCTTTTTCAGCGCTAAAACTCCCAATGGTAAGATAACCACTTCGACTAGCACTTTCTAATGGTCCTGTTACCTTGCCCATTACAAGCCCTCAGGACATAGAAAACGTATAGGTTAAATTGGAGGTGACACACCATAACACCATAATCATACGGATATTTGCTGCATGTAGATGTGCATATAACAAAAGCATACACTATTCATGTAAGTAAAACCGCCGTTAGCTTAAAACAAGTTTATACCTTCGACATTTCATGCTATTTTTTCCTTTTTGTTCTCTTATGTAAACAGAAGACGGGCAGTATATTTGAGTGAAATGGCAGCTCATATACAAAATAATTTTAGTTCGAGATTATGGCTACATTATTACTTACTCAACGTTGGAATCTTTGTGGTTTTTCGTTAGTATTTTTGGTGGAGCTAGCTGCAGTACCACATAGTTGTAGTTTTAACATGCCTGAGTAGAGTAAGTAGCCAGTATAGATTTGAAGTTTGAGTCCAAGTGCCTTACGTTTAATGAAAATATGTGGTTTCCGTGTAAGCTTGCATGTCTTGCTGTTACCAAGATATTTCGTAACATTATTTTAGGGTATGATTACATTATTGAGTTTCACGGGAGGGCAAATGCTTCGATTGAGTGTAAAAGTTACTTCAACTAATTTTGTCTCATCCGATTTCATTCTCCAATTCTTTAACCATTGAGTTAAATAATCAAGTCTTTTTTGGAGTTTAAGTGAAGCCTTCTGGGCGTTAGAGTCAATTGCGAGACCAGCGGTGTCAATTGCAAAAGTTCCGATGATACTGGTAAATCGTGGGTGGAGAGCAAGTACTGCCCTGGGGTACTCCAGCTAAACATTCACAGAGTTCTGAGTGTTCTGCGTTTTGCTTAACAAAGAAATGCCGGCATTTGAGGTGGACTTGATAAAAGTGTAATAATTTATGTATGTATTTATATAGTGTATTTTATTTTGCATAGCAATGCGTCGTACCAAATGCGTTCAAAGGCTTGGAATATGTCGAGAAATGCAGCTGTGCAATACTTTTTCTGCACAAAAGCTTTGTGAATACTATTTACGAGTATGTGTACCTATTCGATGGTACCGTTTGTGTTTCTAAAGCCGAATTATTGATTTGGGATTAATTTTCGGGTCTCAATTTTGGGGCTGCAAAAACTCGAGAAAATTGGCGAGGAAATGTGTGGACTTTTTCCAGATCCGATTTCGCCCATTTATTATTTTCCATTTTAATGGCTGATTGTGTTAAAGCGAATATCCAGTGTCAGGGGTTACATCGAGATTGGAAAATATTTTTGAGCTCTTGGATGAGTAAGTTTAATGTTCTACTACTTGGTCTTAATGGTCTTATGGTCTACTTCCTTGCCATGTTTTTCCTGCCTGTCGTTTTTCTTTTAATTTATCTTTAACCACCAAAGATGCTTGTGTGTGTTGAGGCTTGGTGAGGGAGGGTGTTGAGTTTCGTGCCGCCCACTGTAGGGAATTATTGAAGTGCTCGACAGCATTTATATCATCTTCATTACACTTGAGTGGGTACTTAAGGGGTTATATACCTTGTGGTCCGGTGAAATTAGCGAAAGTTGGGTTTTTTTTAAAGATATGTAGCAATAATTTTATTGTATAAAAGTTTTTATTATTGGATATTACAATGTTTAAAGAAAAAAAAAAGGCTTTGTTTGTGTAAAAATATTTAAAAATGGCGGAGTTATGGCGTTTTCCCCCAAGACCCTTTTTTTGGAAGAGGCTTGCGGTGGACGCGATTCAAGTCCACCAAGTCAACTGAAATCAAAAAATCGAAAAGATTTCATTAGTATAGGGTTATATCTTCTTAGTGAACGATCAATATATTAAATATTTTGATTTTTGTGAAAATAGGAACATGTTTTTAAAAAACTCCACTTCTACAGTCCTAAAATTGGCATTAAAAAATTCATATCTGCAAAATAAAAATTTATACATAAAAAGTTGATCGTTCACTAAGAGGCGACATCAATTACGAACAATTTAAAAAAAAAATTCTAAAAATCGGTTGAATACTTTTTTTGCAATCGCGTCCACCGCAAAAGCATTTTTGGAAAAACACGTTTTTGAGATAATCGCGTTTAAAGTTTCAAGCGCCGCATGAGGCCGTACGCTCAGGACGTGACGACGCACAATTTAAAACGCTGTAACTTTCGATCTATTGCTCAGATCTCTATGAAATTTTTGGAAAATGTTCTCAAGGGATTGTACTTTACGATAAAGAAATAAAATTTATTTTGATTTTTTTGAAAAACACAAGGTATTTAACCCCTTAAGATTAATTGTTGAGGTTTGAAAGTAAAACCAACCAGTGAGAAAATGAGTCAACTGATTTTTTATTTAGAGCGATCATTACGGGAGAGTGATGGAGGATAGTTCATAACGTGATTTGCAGGCTATGTCACTGGCTGGAATGCCTTTTGCTACGCAAAAGTTGTTGAGATCGGGGTATTTATTTGTGTCAGTTGGCCAATATGTTGGGGAGTCTCAGGAGGCTGTGGTGAGGTTCAGTTTGGTTATAGCTGCTAAGAGTTGGCGACCTTTTGAGGTAACGAATCGGGATCCCCATTAAGTGTGTTTTGCATTGTAGTCTTCTCCAACTTGTGTCCAAGGGTTTTGAAGAATTTTTCATACTCTTCTGCCTTGATAGTATATTTGGGTGGGCCGTATACTGATGAGACTGTGAGTTGGTCTTTCGACTATTCTACAATAATTTTGTGGCTTGAATTGCTTCCATATAGCAAGAATTAATGCTGAAATACCTACCCTGGCTTTTAATGAGAATAGCAAAGCCAGCATGAGCTTTTTTATCGGGGTGCATTGTGTGATATGGAGTTCGGAGTTCGGAAATAGCTTTTATCTGTAAAATGAGTTTCGGATAATAAATATTGTCTACCATTCTCCGATTGTAATTTTTTGATGCATTTATTGAATTGATTTTCTACTAAAATTTACATACTCTATAAAACAACTTGCTGCCTCTGATTTATTTGAATATATTTTATATATCAATAAAGGTTAAGAAATACTTTTCTCCGCAATAACCCACAGTTTCCTAGGGCCCGTTCAAGTCTGTATGTAGCAACCCTAAGATTTCTATTGCTCGTGTTTTCTTATTTTCAAACGGTGCATTAGCCATTTTACTTTGTATACAATTTGCGGATTTCGTATCGTTTTTTTTCTAATTTATCTGGTAAGCCATCTCCCAATTTACCATTGACTAATTCATTTAAATATTGAAAATTTGCGTGACACTATTCCCTTTTTCTTTCTCTGCCAATTTTACTGAATTTATATAAACATTATTATTATTATTTTTGTAAATATTTATATTACAAAAACTTTTCATATAATACAAACCACTTATTACGACTGCAACAGCTACAGTATTTTGTACTTATTGTAAATTTTAGCAGCAGCATTTATCGTTACAACGCACGAAAATTCTACTAGAAAGTTTGACGGCTTATAGAAGGTTTTAAGACCGGGGCGTTTCCCTGTAAGAGCGACGTATACAGAGTATACTTAAATTATGGAGGGACCATTTCTCGAACCTGTTAAATAGTGACAGTTGCACAAGTCACAGAAAATGTAAAGATCCCGATACCCCAATCGTTGCCGACGGAACTGTCTTTCCGCCACCCGACCATGACGAGGTGAGAATAGCGATAACGCGGCTAAAGAACTACAAAGCCGCGGGTGCCGACGGACGATGATATTGATATCATCGGCCATAACAACCGCGCTGTTAGTTCTGCCTGCTCCAAACTGGATAAAGAGGTATAGCGAATGGGTCTGGGGGTGAACGAGGACAAAACAAAAAACAAAGTACCTCCTGTCATAAAACAAACAGTCAGCGCACTCGCGTATCGGCACCCACGTCGCTGTTAATAGTTACGATTTCGAGCTGGTAAAAAACTTCGCTTATATAAGAACCAGCATTAGCACCGATAACAATGCCAGCCTGGAAATCCAACGAAGATTCTCTCTTGCCAACAAGTGCTACTTTCAACTAATGGTGCTCCCAGTCACCAACTTAAACGCAGACCCGTATCAGCTGACTCGATGTAACAAATGAGCGTCCCATGTAAATGAATTTCCACTAACCTTCCGTTCCGTAGTACCGTAGATTTTATCGTAGAATTTTAGATAGATCCCGTAGAATCGTGTCAGCTAATTGCTCTCTCACCACACAGTGTTACCAAACAGTGATAGATAAATGAACTATTTGCATTTGTTGGTTTTTGGCTTTGGTTTGTTATACAATTAAAAATTGTAACTAAAAACGCGGATGTGTGAAAAAATGTGTATGCAAAAATGCTCAACAAACCGATGTATTGTGTAAATATGTAACTAAAAGAACGCAGTTATTTTCTACGGGATGAGTTTTGCTCAATTTTGTATATACTACGGGGAGTGGAAAGGGACTACGATCCGTTGGTGAGTGTGAGCACCATAATGGTGGTGATTTTTCATTTACATGGCGTTCTCATTAGTTTCATCGTGTCAGCTGACACGGGCCTGCGTTTACTTTGGTGACTGTGAGTGCTTGGAGTGTTTGAGAGAAAGATTCTGTAGAAGATTTTTGGACATTTGCACGTTGGCAACGGCGAATATCGCAGGCGATGGAACGATTAACTGTATGAGCTTTACGACGCCATAGACATAGCGCAGCGAATAAAAATCCAGCGGCTACATTGGCTGGGTCATATCCTTCGAATGGATGCAAACGCTCCGGCTCTGAAAGTATTCGATGCGGTAACAGCTGGTGGTAGTAGAAGAAGAGGAAGGTCTCCTCTGTATTAAAGATTTCAGGTGGAGAGGGGCTTGGCTTCACTTGGTGTGTCCAACTGGCGCCGGTTAGCAACTGGCTTCCGCTTTATTGAACTCGGCCAAAATCGTGTAAGCGGTTTATCGCTCACAATTTTCTTATTAAGAAACTTAATAAATTTATTTTTGTATCTTTTAAATAATACACATTTATTAAATCGACTTCTACTTTGTCATAATAAGCTTTGAAATAAGTCTTATTGAACCTATCTTAGTCGCTATTAAAGGTTTATTATCCGGTAATTTTACATCAATCGGTTTTTCTAAATTTATACAGCTGCAAAGGTATTTATATTATTGCTAATGTGGTCTGTGCAGCCAATATCTATTAACCACTCAATTTCATCAGAATTGTGATTCTCACTTCGTTTTATTTTAACTGATTCATATTTGCTTGTACCACTTGGTTCCCAATGCTCCACGCGTTGACTCATACTCCTCGTTGCTTTTTGCCTTTTTATATTTTGCATCTCTGCCTCGAATATTGCTTCGATGTGTTCCAACCCTGCTATAGCCTCTGTATAAGCCGCGCCGGTGTATATCTCATTTGGTTTCATTGCAGTTTTTCTTCTACATTCATATTTTGTTTACTGTCTTTTATTTGATGTCCAATTTTTCGGCACTGATAACACTTTCCTTTGGTTTTTACACTAAATGTATTCACGTTTAGTCTTTTCTAACTTTCATATTTACTTAAGTCTTTTTCTTGAATTTTGGATTTTATTAAATCAACAGGTTTTTGATATTTTGGTACTAAGCCTATAAAATCTCCGATTCAGCTAAAACTGGGAGGCAATGCTTTAATCATATATCTAATTTTGCCTTCTTCATTTCAACTTACACCTGCAGCCTTTAATTCATCGCATGCCTTTTCAAAATTAATAAAAAAATCTTCAACATTAACATCGTAGCTCTTTAATTTCACTTCGTCCAATTTATTTCTCTTTATTATTTGTAGTGCCTTGGATTTAGTGGAGTATATTTTTTCTTGTTTTTGCACCATTTCAACTGTTGTTATCAGAAACTGTACTTGTTAATATAATATTGTTCTTGCCTTTAAATCAGTTTTTTAAGCCTTCCAGTCTTTCAATTTTCAATTTGTCTCTGATTGCAGCATCATCGCATTCTGTATATTCAAGTAAATTCATCAACCTGACTTTCCATCTACTGAAGTTTGTTCCATCAAAAATAGGAATATGAATGTCATCAATCTATGCTAGTCTAGCCGTGATTTACCTCTTTCTTATTTTTTCGTCGATTTCTTTTGTCAAACTCAATATTATTTTCAAATTTTTCAGAACAACTTGTGTCACATAATTTTGCGTATCTTTGTCTGGTTTATTCATACATTCGCCATGTGCTAATTTATCGGTATACGACACAATTTCACTTACATCACTTTGTGCTACTTTTTTAACTATTTTTTAATAGCCACTTTTTAATTGCAATTTTTCTATGGAATTTTCTTCATCTTTGATATTTTAAAGTATTTATTCACTAATTTTTTTTTTAATCTTGAAACTTCACTTTCTTATAATACGTTCACATATTCGTGCTTTTTGACATACAACCCTGCGTCATCGATAATTTTTATTACGAATGAAAGGAGAAACAACAAAATAAAAACTAAATGAAATGCACGCCGGCAAAGAAGAAGGTCTGTAAACATAATTCTAATAAAATTTGTTGTTAAAATTACTAACTATGGATTCATTTTACAGAAAAAAACGCGTGTCCTTAAACGTTTTATCCTCTTATTACTTAGTATAAAATGTAATATAGAATTTCCCATGCGCATTGCTGCCATAATTTTTTGCAACTTCAGTAAACGTCGTTTAGGGATTCCCTCCACCTGTTTATTATTAGCAGCCAATTGCGCAATTATATCAGCGGTTCCTTCTCCTTGTATTTTCGTCATATTTTTAATTATAATTAATCAAACCAAAAATACCGAAACATTCCACCAAAATAATTTATATGAAGAAAAACCTTTCCAGCCTTGACAGCTGATGGTTAATTTTACAAGTAATCTGCCATATGTGAACGGGTAGATTAATTTTGTGGATTTATTGGAAGTTAGTGCATAAGTGAACGTACTTTTAGAACCTTGCTCTGGTACCATGATGACAAGAGTGATGCATTTATTATGTTCAATTGAGAAATATAATATATTATTTTACATACATAAGTGTAGAGCAACTGCTATCTCTCTCTCTCTCTCTAATTATGTTATGCACTTATGTTACAATATGAATGTACGAGTATAGTAACATATACCATACAAGGCGTTTTTCAATAGGTGCGCTTCAACTTTTTTCCGATAGGGAGGGCGAACGACGCAATATTTTTTATTTTTCGCTTGTCATTTGAAAACTTCATTAGTATACATTTCATCATGGAACGCTACACACTTGAGCAACGATTGCAAATTGTGCAAATTTTTTATGAAAATAATCGTTCTGTTGCTACTACTTTAAATCCAAATAATTCCAAAAAATCATCTTCAGTGATGAAGCTCACTTTTGACTCAATGGCTTTCTCAACAAGCAAAATATGCCTTACTGGGCAGAAAGCAATCCACACGTGATTCATGAGGCACCGTTGCATCCCGAAAAAATCACTGTTTGGTGCGGTTTACATGCCGGCGGAGTAATTGGCCCATATTTTTTCGTTGACGAGAACGATCGCCACGTTACTGTGAATGGAAATCGATACCGCGACATGATAAACGATTATTTTTGGCCGCAATTGAATGGTATGGACTTAGACGACATGTGGTTTCAACAGGACGGGGCCACAAGCCACACAGCACACGCTACAATTGATTTGTTAAAGACTAAGTTCGATGAGCGCATTATTTCCAGAAATGGACCGGTCGAATGGCCGCCGCGCTCGTGTGATTTGACGTTTCTAGACTATTTTCTTTGGGGTTATGTGAAGTCATTGGTCTACAGTAACAAGCCGGCGACGATTTGTGAGCTCAGAGCCAATATTGAACGCGAAATTGGTGGAATTTCGGCCGATTTATGCAAAAGAGTGGTCGAAAATTGGGTTCAACGATTGGACTTCGTAAAACGTGCACGCGGTGGTCATGCAAAAGAAATCGAATTTCATACTTAAATGTATATGTTCAAACTCGATAATAAAAAAAAAAATAGTTAAAAAAGTCAAACCGTTTGTGTTTTATTCAAAAAAAAAGTCCTTTGTGAACCTTTTTCTTATTAACATCAGAATCCTCTGTACCCAAAGGCCTTACTAAATGGGGTATGCCTATTCTCAAAGCCTAGAGTCTGCAGTATCTGAAAGGTTACCAGAAAGTGTAATACCCTTTAAACAGTCTTAAAATGTTATCTTAATCGATCGCTAATTCATAGAATAAATAGAAATCTTTCGTCAAGGGATGGCAATGCATGGTTATCATGGTTTCAACGCCAGAAACAACAACATAATTCATAAGGCAGCCGATGTCAATAATAAAAAGTTAAAGCTCTTCCATTCTTCAAATTTCATATTGTGTTCAGACATTAAAAAAGCCATGTAAACAGAATGCAGCAATTCAAAATATCTGCTCATCTAAAAAATAAAAGGAGACTTATTTACTTATACACTATATATTTATAAGTACACTATTAGTCATGTCGCCAAAAAATTCGTTACATAAACATTTCTTCTAAGAAACATGCATTCTAGTACGCATATGGTAAGTATGGGTATTTGTGCAAATTACTGTGATATACTGCCAGCCTTACTCCCTCAAACGTGTCAATAGACAGTTTCGTTGACCAAAGAGTAATATTTTTTATAAGATATAATACGCATTTTCTACTCGCTTCGCGTGACTTGAAACTCAAGGGAACCATGCTCCAATGAAAGAAGTTCCCAAAACGTTGGTTGGTTGGTTAGAGTGGTGATTCATCCTGAATCCAACTAGCGCTTCCGCACCATTTTGTTGCCACATCCTCTTTACCAACTTGTTATTTACGGCATGACTATACCCAGTCTGTGCGGTTCAGGAACCTTATTAGGTTGTTGACATCTAAGCCAGACAGTTGTTCGAGCTCCTCGAACAGCGGTTTGCCCAGGGTTAACATTCTGTCCTTCCATAGGGCAGGGCATTCACAGAGGAAATGGAAGATTGTTTCCTTTTTCTCCGGTTGTTTGCAACTGTGACAGTATGTGTTGTGAGGGATGCCCATTTTGGCTGCCTGTTCTCCGACAGACCAAAAGCCAGTTATGACTGCCGTTAGTCTCCAGGCATCCCGTCGTTTCATGTTTAACAATATTGATGATTGTTTAAGGTTGTAGGTGGGCCATAACGTTCTGCTGATTTTGCATTTCGTCTGGCCCCTCCATCTACACTCCGCCATTCGGAGGTATTTTAGGGAAATTGTACTCTTGACTGCGCCTAATGGTGTGAATACCGGTTCTGCAAGAGCGTTATTCATGGCAGATCCCCCTCTTGCCAGTTCATCTGCTTTTTCGTTACCTTCAATATTCCGATGTCCTGGGACCCAGATTAAGGTAACATTATGTTTTTCGCTCAAGGTGGAAAGGCTATTCCTACTTTGTTCCACCACCATTGAGGTTGTAGTCGCTGAATCCAGTGCCTGGATTGCAGCTTGGCTATCCGAGAGAATAGCGATATTGCTCTTAAAAGAGAAGTATGTGATTAGTAGCCTACAAGCTTCCCCAATTGCCAGTACTTCCGCCTGGAAGACACTGCAGGTATTGGGGAGGCGCACAGATTTTTCAATTTTAAGTCTATGAGAATATATACCAGCTCCAACACCACAATCCATTTTAGAACCATCTGTATAGACTGTAGTGTCGAAGTTGTTTAATGAGAATCCCTTATTCCACTCTTCCTTAGATGGAAAGAGAGTGGCAAAATTCCTATTGAATGTTACCGTCGGAACGATGTAGTCAGTCCTCACCGAGGTTAACTGAGTTTGCCGCAATAGTAGACTGGCATGACCATAAGTGTTTTCTTTCCAGCGGCCCGCTTCGTTTAACCTAAACGTACTCATGGTTGCTCCCAAAACGTAGTTAGCTTAAAAATTAGTTTTCATTGCCAGATCAGCTTCTTATTTTAATTTTCTCATTCATATCAATCATAATTGAATTTTGTTTATCAATATCGTCGTTATATACACGAGTATTATCTGTGTTTCTTATCTACACTTTGTTGATTTTGTTAGTTATTGCGTAATGCCGATAGCAATTATGGTTGTAATTGGCGTTATATTGCGTGTATTCCCTTAATGGTACTTGCAATTTTTGCAATGGCGGAGCACGAAAAATACTATCGCCAACGCGTAAGGGAGAGCAAGAGGGTAATAGAGTAACCTGAAAAGAAAAGCGTTTGATTTGCGCTTAGCGTAAATGAGATAGAATGCTTGAGATTTTATATCGCCTATATGTACATAACAGTGCAAACACCAATCAAGTTGCAGGAACAGGGCACGGTTAACTGTAGGGTGCTTCGAATGAAAAGGTTTTAAAATCGGGTTTATGTTATGTTAGAAACATTTTCTTCATTCTATTTTTATTTCTTTATATTTTATTTAACTTAATTTTCAATTTAATTTAGCTTAATGCAAAAATTTGTTACTTTTTAATCAAGATATTTAGAAAACTTCTGTGTATGCGGCGTTATAGTATTTTAGTATAAAGTGTAAATTTGAAGTCGCTCAAAAATCACGTTTAATAAAAAAAAAAATTTTTTGCATACGATGTTAGCCCTTCGTTCCATATAAAGCGCATGTTCTATCATTTGATCTTTCGGAATAGTAGTCACGTACAAACTCAATCCGCAACAGCGGCCGCCTATACTATACTTTATATTGTATTATATTTCGTTTACTAATAATTTTCCTGCACTACTGTTTTCTTACTTTAATGCAATTCATCGTCGATTTTTTATCAATAATACAATAAAGTATTTTCTTTTTTCCGTTCTCTTACAGGTTTCTCAGGTAATGCCGCTGCCACTGCACTCTATTGTAATGCTACCTATCCCGGGTTTTATCTGCCCAACTTTGGGGCTAAACGCAAAGGCGGTCAAATTCGTTTCACTTCTCAGCAGACAAAAAACCTTGAGAATCGTTTTGCCAGCTCAAAGTACCTATCACCTGAAGAACGTCGTCATCTGGCCCTTCAACTCAAACTCTCCGATCGTCAGGTGAAGACTTGGTTTCAAAATCGCCGCGCTAAATGGCGTCGTTCCAATCAAACCAAACGTGAAGCACCCGCACATATGTTGGGCCAAGCTTTAAGCGGCGTTGCTAGTGGTACTCTCGGAAGCAACAGTTCGAGTTGTACCGTGCCGCATAGTAGTAGTAATGGTAATGGTCATAATGATAGCAGCCGTAGCTTGTTGTCAGAAGAAGAGGATGATGATATTGATGATGTGGAAGGAAGTGATGACGAAAAAGAATAATGTAAAAAAGAAAACATATATATATATATATATATACATATATATATATATATATATACATATATATATGTATGTATATATAAGAAGAAACTAGTTAATATAAAAATTAGGGGCGGGAAAATTGGTAAAGGATTTGCGCTATTTTATATTTAAAACTATTACACTTAAGTGCTATTAATTTGTACATTTATCTTAAAATTATAACGTGAAATCTGCGTTTAAGTGTCTAGTATAATTTCAGGTTAAAAAAATAAGTTAAAGAAAATACTTAAAACTACATAAGTTCTGTTTTTTTTTTAATTCCTTTTCATTCGTTAAAGAGGTGAGGTGCGTTGATTCCCTTTTCACAGTTCTTTCCAAGATGTGAGTATAGCGAATCCGGTCGTTGTCAGATTTGCCAAGTCTAATTCCTCACTATCAACCAACTGATTGGAACATATCAGTGTGGCAGTGTGGCGCAGAAGCTTGGACGATCTTTGCACATTAGCCACTTCGAGTATCGTAGACGATGGAACAATGAGCTGATGACACATATTGGCGAGAGTTACCATGATACCTAAGCTTGACAAATCACCCAACGAAGTGCCCTCTTACAGGCCAATATCTTTGTTACCAGTAATGTCGAATGCAATACTGCGAGGGGCTCTCGTGATATCTTAACGATGGGTACTTTTGCATAAAACACGAAAATGCATATTCGTCTCTAAAGCCATAATATAAACGTAGACGAATACAGTGAAGCATTTCGTGCCCTCTGCTGTATCTCCTGTATACCCACGACCTACCAACGGCAAATCAGCAATTAATTGCAACATGCTTGCAGTCGATAACACTATCGAAAACGCAACGAATAAACACAAGAAGCTGTTAACGTTATTACTACATGAGCTAGCAAATAGACAGTAAATTAAAAAACGAGAAGAGCTTGACTTAAAATGAAATAAGCTATATTATCTCATTGGTAAGCGCTCAAGATTATTACTTATTTTCAAACAAACGCTAGGGGATGAATCGTACGTTACTATATAAAGAGTGGTTAAGTTTCAAGGGCCGGTGTTGATTTTGAATAAAATACAATTTTTTTAGGAAATTATTGCCATGTCTCTTAATTATGATAAAATTGGTATGGAACAAAACATGGGCCGAATGGCCGCTGCGGCCTCAACGGCACACCTCCATCCGATGGTCCAAATTTTCGATTACGCTGAGGCATACATGAGGTTAATGTGCCGAATTATCTCATCCTTTAGCTCTTGAATTGTTGCTGGCTTATCGGCGTACACCTTTTCTTTCAAATAACCCCAAAGAAAGAAGTCCAACGGTGTCGTTGACGTTTAGGTGTGGCCCTTGAAATTTAACCACCCCTTATCTTCATCATGATCTTGGCATACCAAGTGTGGCTAAAGTAACGAAGCAATTTGCCATAGCTCCCTAACGGCGACTAAAAATGCATGTCAACGATGCAGCATCCAGCTTACTTCGGCTAGATTCTTCTCGCAAAGGATTGAAACGCACAACGGTAGCAGACCTTTTGCAGGGCGAATAGCGATTATATTTATTATAAAATGTTTTTTAAGGCAGCTAAATTATCACAACTCCGACAACTCTATTGGCTACTAGGAAAACAATCAACCCTAAGCTTATTTAATAAATAAATGATATATAAATCAATAATTAGACCGACGTGGACCTACGGTAAATTAAACCCACAAATTATACAGAGAAGTCAATCAAAAATGCTAAAACCAATCACAAACGTAAATTGGTACATAAGAAATGACGATATTCACCGCGGCCTCGGCATAAAGTACGTTCACATATGCTGTAATTAGCAATAAATCCAGAAAATTAATCTACCCGTTCACATATGGCAGATTACCTCCAAAATTGACAATCAGCTGTCAATACTGTTTTGAACGGTTTTTCTTCCTAGAAATTGCTTTGGTGGAATATCTGGATTCTGGATTTGTTTAATTATTATTAAAGATATGAAGTAAACGACGTTTACTGAGGTTTCAAAAAAATATGGCAGTAATACGCATTCGAAGTTCGATATTACATTTTATAATAAGTAATAAAAGGGCACTCGTTTTATGGACACAAGCTTTTCCCTGTTATATGAATGCACCTAACAAAAATTTAATTACAATTATGTCTACAAACCCATTTTCTTTGCCGGCGTCCATTTTATTTAATTTGTACTTTGACGTATGTATGTAAAAAAGTATGACAATAATCTAGGATTATTTACAATCTCAGATTTCGCGAGAAAAATTGTATATGGGTAATCTCGCTTTTTAATTACGGATTGAGAATTAAGCACGAAAAAGTAGATAATCTCCTTATATGTGAACGTATTATTAGACACTATCACTGAAACAGTAAAAAGACACAGCAGTACGCATATCTTGCGACTACTAGAGCACAAAAACTATGAAATGAGACTGATGCCGTAAATGGAACTTCAACCCAGAAGACTAAAGCGCAAAACACCCACAGATCTGGCTCGTACGGTAATATATGTAAATAAAATTATAGCAAACTATGTTATGTTAATAAAATTATAAGTAAAAACTACTAAAGAATATTGTTCTCTTTCAAAGGGAAGGGATATTTTCATTGCAAACTCCAACACCAGTTACTTATTTTTAATATAATATTAACAGATTGTAATGGCGGCCGCCATAGCCGAATGAGTTGGTGCGTGACTACCATTCGGATTTCAGAGAGAGAGCGTAGGTTCGAATTTCGGTGAAACACCAAAATGAAGAAAAAAGTTATTTCTAATAGCGGTCGCCCCTCGGCAAGCAATGGCAAGCCTCCGAGTGTATTTCTGCCATGAAAAAGCTTCTCATAAAAAATGTATGCCGTTTGGAGTCGGCTTAAAACTGTAGGTCCCTCCATTTATGGAACAACATCAAGACGCACGACACAAATAGAAGAAGGAGCTTGGTCAAACACCCAAAAAGGGAGTACGCGTATAGTTTGGCACTTCACTTAAAATATATACTCACACGCGTGTTTCTACTTATTTTTTTACTTATCAATATCATCACATTCTAATTTTAAACGAGAATATCAATTCATTGGAATTGACAACAGTATAGGGTTGCCGGACGTTTGCAAATAGAAATAAAAATATGAACAAAAATTAAGTATTTCAGTCCAGTGTTGTTGATGGAGATGGGGGTTATTGTGCCTCCGAATGCCGCCCATGCGTAAACAATTTCTAAGCAGAAATTCTACAAATTTGCAAAAACCCTTCTCGTCGACGCTACTGCAAAATTCAATTTGACGTGTTTATATTTTCGAAAATGTTTCTCAATTCTAAACTAAAGCAAAAAATTATTGCACATTTACACACAACCTTCCAGTAAGCGTCTCTACGCGAGCTTCATTCTTATTTGAGGTGTCTGGCAACACCAACTTTTCGCTAAATTATACAACTTTAACAATAAATTACTTAAAAACTATAAGGTCCCGGAGGCTTTAAGATCGAGATAAACCCCTCTATCCCTCCTTTACAACTTTTTTTTCGAAGCGTGTTACATTATACTACAGTTTTGCCATAAACATTGAACATGTAGGTTCACGAGTATATTTTTTACGCCTTCCACTAAATATATGAGGTGTGTTCAAAAAGTATCGCGAATTTTGTGTTTTTTCAAAAATTATTTATTTATTCATTAATATCTATTTTGTCCCCTTCAAAGTAATCCCCATGAAATACTCGTATTATGCACTTGTGGAAACGCCTTTTCCAATCCTCGAAGCACTTCAAAAAATAATTTTTTTATCTTGTTGAGCTCCTCCTTCGATGCCGTCTTTATCTCTACAATCGTAGCGTAGCGTCGTCCTTTCATGGGCCTCTTCAGTTTCGGGAACAAGAAAAAGTCACAGGGGGCCAGTTCTGGGGAATAAGGTGGTTGTGGCATCATTAGTGTGTTGTTTTTGGCCAAAAAGTCGCACACAAGCAACGATGTGTGAGCAGGGGCGTTATCGTGGTGTAAGAGCCAATTTTTGTTCTCCCACAAATCCGGGCGATTCTGACGGAATGCTTCTCGCAAATTGCGCATAACTTGCAGGTAATATTCCTTAATGAACGTTTTACCCTGTGGCAAGAACTCGTGATGCACAACGCCACTGCAATCGAAGAAAACGGTAAGCAAAACTTGTACATTCGACCGAACTTGGCGCGCTTTTTTCGGTCTTGGTTCGTGCGGCAGCTTCCATTGAGATGATTGATTCGTCACCAGTTATGATCCTCTGGAGCAAATTTCATGCGAGAATGCTTTTGGTCGAAATTGAGCAGTTAGGTACGAATTTTGCGGGGACCCGTCTCATGCCCAAATCATTGAAAACAATCGAATGGCACGAGCCAATCGATATGTCTAGGTCCTCAGCAACTTCTCTAACGATGATTCGACGATTGGCCAATACCACTTTCTTCACTTCATCAATTTTTTCGTCTGTTGTTGAAGTGCTCGGGCGTCCGGCCCGCTTTTCGTCGTTCACATCTTCTCGGCCTTCTGAGAACATTTTGTACCACCGATAAGCGTTGCTTTTGTCCAAAGTAGCTTCTCCGTATGACACAGTCAACATTCGGAATGCATCCGCGCACTTAATTTTGTTTTTCACACAAAATTTTATACATGTTCTTTGATCCATCTTTTTGAGTAGGTAAAAATCGAAGACGAGCCGAAACACGTGCAAGCAAAGCAGATGTCAAGAATTAATTGAACATTCAAAATGGCCGAACTCGTCGGCATGAGTGAGAGACATGAGTACCAACATATCGCCACAAAAAAATCGAAATTCGAATATACGTAAGCTGCGAAAATTAAAAATTCGTGATACTTCTTGAACACACCTCGTATAAGAAATTTGGTTCATTTAGAATTGTTAAAAAGAGAACAACGTTAAGAAGTCATTTATAAAAATCATAACGTCGAAATAATAAGGGGTATTAAATAAACAATTTTCTAAAACTTACCTGCAGAAGGCAAGAAAGAGAGCAACTTGCCAAACCATTGAGAAGTATCTGATACAGACCCCAAAATAGTTTTAAATTATTAGAATCTAGTAAAGCTGGTCGCGATAATGTGTAAAAACAACTGGAAACATTTTTACTTCGTGTTTGTGGGACAGAGCAAAAAACACACATGATAGGAGTATAATGGTTTAAAATTTATTATAAATAACGTTTTTTAATATATTATACCAAAGCTAAGACTTTTTAACAAATTAATTACAAATATCCCAACATACCTTAATAATTGGAGTGTATGTATGTATGTAAGGTTGCCGCGGTTGCAGAAACGCTGTTCTAAAAACCTATATGTGAAAAGATTTAAAAGAATTTATGCAAGTGACTGATCGGGATTTATGTACGACCTACATTGTATGTAAGTAAAAAAATTAGTGATTACAAAATAAGTCGTTCTTAATACTTAACTGAACATTTACCATCATACAAACGATTTTAAGGAATAATAAGAGGGCAAAGCGTCAAAATGGAAATACTGTTGCCGACCATATAATTTGCATCAAAAGTTTAATTATTTTTCTTATTAATTTTTTTAAAGAAGTTAAGTTGATCCTGTTCATACTCGCATGCTGACTTTGATGTGAGGACATTCAATATCACTTGAGAAACGAGAACAGAGTGGGCACATCCATTTTAGTCGCATCCATTTTCTCGAATTGTGGTAATAATTTCATTTTAAATTTTGCAATAATCAACAAATTACGAAAACTTTTACTGTAAAGCGCAAATTTGCAAATCACTTAAACAAAATTTTTCAAAAATAAGCATAAAATAACGGGAGAACAGAGAAGTGCCACATTCGTTCCACCAGACAATGTTAATGCAATGAGAAGGTGCAAATGTTACTGTGAGCTTTTTTTAGTACAATTGAGATTTGAAAGATTTGTAGTAAGGAAATTCAGCACACCGAGTTTATAGACACCTCACTGACTTTTGCCCACACAAAAATTAGAAACACCACACATCTTTCACCTCAACACGCAACACATTTCTCACCTCGACATTAAACCAGTTAAATTTTTACTATTTTCGTATTTTTGAAATAATAAGCGAATACGTAAAATTTATTACATAATTTTTTTGTTCAATTACATTAAAAAAAACGAATTAAAAAAAAAAAAAATTAATAAAAAAAAGTTTGCGCCGGGAATTGAAATCGAGTCTAACATGTGGCGAGGAAAAATAGGTGGTGCGTTTATTTCTTCGACTGCTTATTTTTTTAACATTTTGTTACTTTTGAAATGATTAGCGGATACATAAAGTTTATTACAATTTTTTTTACGATTACATTAAAAAAACAAACAAATTTAAAAAAGTAAAAAAAAAAAAAATGGCGCCGAGAATTGATGCCGAGTCACGTGGGGAGGATAAATACGCAGTGCGTTTATTTCTGCGCCTGCATTGTGAACCAATGATTTGTGATGTCTACGTAGATATGCATGCGAGCGACGCGAATAATTTTTAATAAATTCTGAAAGTAATTCATCGCGTTTTTATTACATAATTACATACAGAGAACGTTAATGTATAGAGAAGTCTCAATGACAGGAACATATGGAATTTCGAGGGACACTCGTCTCGCGAAGACTAATCACCACAGGCACATTTTTCACCAAAAGGTAACAGTAAGGGGCTGAATTATGTAAATTTAGCAGCAGTCAATAAGAATTTGTTGGTGATTAGAAGCAAAGAATGTAAAGGTAGCTTTTTAATATGACCTGATGGCACAGCGCACATTCATAGGCACAGCATTGTATGTACAGTAGCCTTGAAATGTGTGGCACCTTCAAATACTCTGATTTCAGAGTAAGTTTCTAACTTTGCAGATATATGCATATGTTTTGTGCACTTTTTATCAATTCAAGAACTACATACGTAAAGTAATATACTAATTAACTATTTACCTACTATCAGAGAACATAAAATAATTGTTTCGAAATTTACTTCTAGTATTCAAATGTCCGACACAGAACTTTTTTATAAGCTACTTATGTAATTTTCTGCAACTTGCTGTATGCTAATGCGCGAACTTACTTTCATCGCTTAACAGGACATTATTTCAGAAACAAACATCCCGATTTTCGTATTTTTTTTTGCATAATCAAAACGTTTTTTTTGATTAACTGTCGGTATTAGCGGTTTTTTTCGTTGGAGACGACCATGTAACCCATTTGCGTGCAACGCTCGACGTATTGTACTGGCACTTACGCTAGTATCTGATGCAGTTGAAACTTCTTGAGATATTTTGACCGCACTTTTAAAGAGATTTTTCTTCACATCACGCACTATAGACCTTACTTCAATCTCATTTAAAATTTTTGGACGGCCTTCACCTGGGCGATTTTCTACTTTGCCGAACTTTTTGTATTTGTCTACTATTTTTTTTTTGTTGACAATAGAGCCAATTTCACAAAAGGTTTTACCTTCATTGCGAAGCTTTAGGACCAGTTCTCTAACATCAGTCGAAGTTTGTTTACCCATTATTAAAAAAAAGTAAATAATAGAATTTAATTTACTGTAGACAAAAACTTTTCACTCTGCCGATTGCAACCAATTAAAATACAATATGAAAAAAGTTTCAATGCATCGAAAAAGAAAGTAAACAACCAAATATAATAGTATTTTTTACCGTACAACATCGCTAAAATGGTACTGATGTACGCTGTACACTTTATTTTGACGCGTAAAATATGCACTAAATTTTGTTTTTGTCTTACAACTTTTGTTGTTGTAATTTATTTTTTTGTTGTTTTCTAGTAATTAGTAGAGAATCAAATACTAATTTAAAAAACATGAAATTAAAATATATTGTTTTGTTATACAAGACTGAAATAAAATCCAAATTATAACAAAATGCTTTGTACACTTTATTTTGACGCTCACAGTACATACATACATATACTCAAGGTTATTTGGGCATTCATGCATATGTACTTATGAAAGGAGGATGCAGTTGTTGCCCTTGTGCATTATGGTTTTTCATATATAAATGCACATGCATAAATATGTAATTTGCCGTTGAATACATAAACTAGAAATGGACATGCAAAATAAAATAAGTGTTGATTTATCTTAAACCATTATTTTATTTGTGAATGCAAATGCCTCCATTGACATGCACATATTGCATATTATATTGTCATATGCCATCATTTATGTATATACATATGTAGTACGTACGTTCATTTATGTAATTACGTAATAAAAACGCCATGAAATACTTTCGGAATCTATTAAAACTTATTTGCGTCGCGCGCATGCATATGTACATAAACATCACAAAACCTTTGTTCACAACGCAGTCGCAGAAGCAGACGCGCCTTTATCCCTTCCAAATGCATGACTTGACATCAATTTTTTTTTTTATTTTTTTTTAAATTTTTTTTAAATGTATTCTTTTTTAATGTAATCGAAAAAAATTTTGTGTAATAAATTTTAGGTATTCACTTATTATTCCAATTTCATGAATGGCAACTTCGATTTCGTGTTTTAAAGCATCAATCGTCTCTGGATGGTTCGCATAGCATTTGCCCTTAACGGCTCCCCACAACAAATAGTCCAACGGGCTTAAATCACAGCTCCGAGGCGGCCAATTGATATCGGAATTTCGGCTGATTATTCGGTTTTCAAAAACGATAGCCAAAAGTTCGAGTGTAACTTTGGCAGTGTGACAAGTTGCACCGTCCTGTTGAAACCAAATGTCGTCCATGTCATCCTCTTCAATTTGTGGAAATAACTCGTTGAGCATGTCACTGTAACGCTCGCCATTTACTGTAACCGCGGCTCCTCGCTCATTTTCGAAAAAAAAACGCCCGATGATGCCGCCAGACCAAAAACCGCACCAAACAGTGACTCGTTGTGGATGCATTTGCTTCTCTACAGTAACATGTGGATTTTCTGAGCCCCAAATCCGACAATTTTGTTTATTGACGTAGCCACCGATGTGAAAATCAGAAAAGAAGAAGACTCACCACTTTGGAAATAGGTTTTCAATATTTCCCAATTTTGTTCAAGCGTATAGCGTCCCATTTCGTAAATGTCAAACCTTTAAGTAAATTATGAGCACATTTGACATGTCATTTGTGTTACCATTCTCAATAAAATAGGTGGTTCAAAAAGCAAACGCTATATGGCCCACCCTGTATTAGAACAGCGTCTCCTCAATACCGGGCCGAATTGAAGAATAACGTTGGCTTTGCCGGGGCAAGGAGTGGATGCGCCCGATAAATTTAGAGAATGCTGAGCTTGCCTTGTCGAGCAGGTAGTCGTACGAACAAGTTGAACAAAACTGTAATAAAAAAAACAACAGCAAGTAACAAGTAGGCATCTCTCAGGAGAATCGGAGAGTGCTGACTGGGATTTTCACAGCAGCTATCTACACAGGCTTCGGATATACGCTCAACTCAATCCAGTTCCATATTGAGTTTATCAATAGAGCTGGTAATTGATGCGATATTGTTTGGAGCAGAGTGCTCAAAAGAGATTTAGGTCAAAGTGAAAACCTCTTCCTCTTTTTTTCCTTTTTATTAGCAACGGTTCGACAATTGTTCGTGCCCGTTTTCATGAACATAATCCTCAGGTTTCAAGAAAAAACATTAGCATACCGGGAGTTTTACCTTTACTTGAGACCTGGGTAATAGCAAAGGAATTATAAAGACAATAATTTGCACGGTTCACAAATTCCAACACACACGAATATTACCAGTTCTAAATTCATCATATGCTTTTGGTTCCAATTTTTCCGTTACAATTCCAATTGTGTTAGTGGAAAAGACCTATTGCAGCTTATTGTCTTAATACGTTATTTGGTCCTAAGCTCAAAATATATTTTTGAAAACAATAAAATTATATTCTTTTCTTTTAATTAATTTATATTCTATTTTATAATTGTAACAATCAGTGTGTTAAGCAATAGGTTTGTTGATGTTTTATCGAAATTTTTCCTGACGGTATTAAGACATTATCGTAGCCATATTTTCAGCGGCGATATGTGCTTTTGTTTTGATATCAATCATCCTATTAACGGTGACTAATATAGGGTATATTCAATAACGCATTATAATGCGCAACGTACTTTTGCAGTGTTGGCAATGCGTTCAGAAATGCAAATATGGCAGTACTGCAAATGCATCGCGTTCCAAAACGCCATTTTTGTATCAAACGTCGCGCATTATTTGCAGGAAAAATTTTAATACTCCCAATCTATCAATTGCAACACTTTTCACATTGGCAGTGCTGCCAGCGCTGCAATTACTGCGCATTTATAATGCGTTTCTGAATATACCCATAAATTACCGCATTTTGCAAAATTCTTTAGACTTTAATTATAAACGTGTGTGCGCATTTTCCTTTTTTCTTCTTATTGTTATGGTTTATTTGTTTTTGAGTTCATTAAATATATTGCTGTTTTTTTTTATCTAATTGTTGGTTTCGATTTTTTTCCCAGTTACTTTTACATATCAGATTTCAACATGAGTAAATTTTTTTTTTTTTTTAATTTAGTGCTGCTTATTGAGTGTCATAGTTTGATTTTAGTAGGTTTATAATTTCTTTTTTTTTTAATAATATAAGTAGTTATAAATGCTAAGCGTATAACTAAAGTATACTGAGTAGAAATATTAAAATTAGTCACTAAATACAAATATGTTTGGTTGGGCATTTTTACATATTAAAATTCGAACATAAATTCAATAACGTTTGCATTTAGTTTCAGGAGTAATGATGTTGCCTGAAATAGTTTTTGACTAAAGAAAATCGTATCTCATTGCTTAACATTCATGCCGAAAATTCAATGTTGTCAATTTATGCCCATAAATGCTATGTAGCTTTTCATTATCCTGTAATGTTTTCATTTACTTGCTAATTGCTCACATAATCTTATCATACAGTTGCGTATGAATAAGGAATATTATTTGGTTTTATAGTTTATAGTAGAGAAAGCAGAATAAAGCATTTAGTCGTGATAGTAATTAGTATCATTTTCGTTAGGTTTATTAAATGTTAAATTGCTCTTGGGTTATTTAAAGTTACCAGCGCTAAAATTACTATTTTCATCATTAAATACATTCAATATTTATATCGTCTAGCCGAATGGTTTGGTTACCATTCAGTAGTGCCCGGGCATGAAACACTAAAGGAGAGAAAAAGTTTTTCCAATAGCGATTGCTCCTCGGAAGACAATGGCAAACCTCCGAGTGTATTTTTGCCATGAAAGAGCTCCTCATAAAAAACCCTTTTCCCGTTCGGAGGCGGCATAAAACTACAGGTCTCTCCATTTGTGGAATGGGTTGGTGCGTGACTACCATTCGGAATTCAGAGAGGAACGTAGGTTCGAATCTCGGTAAAACACCAAAATTAAGAAAAAGTTTTCTCTAATAGCGGTCGCCCTCGGCAGACAATGGCAAACCTCCGAGTGTATTTCTGCCATGAAAAAGTTCCTCATAAAAAATATCTGCCGTTCGAAGGGGACATAAAACCACAGGTCTCTCCATTTGTGAAAAAATATGAAAACGCACACCACAAATAGGAGGAGAAGCTCGGCCAAACACCCAAAAAAGGGTGTACGCGCTAATTATATATATATAAGTGGTCCTGTTTAATTATGTATCTATGCATGCGAAAACACACATTTGTATATACATATATATGTACATTTATGCACGAGTATTGTGCGTGTGACCCAATTGTAAATACAACGCTTTACTAGTTACTATTTATAAATTTAAGTATGCTATGAGTATATAATACTAAGTATTTTATAATGCTAATGTACTGTATACACATATAACTATTTAACTATTTGATTAGCTGTTTTTTGGCTTTTTTTTTTTTGAAAATCCTGCGGTGTTGCTTGCCAAATGAGTATTTCATATTACATTTTTAAATACATACATTATAACACGTTGTTATTAACAAAAACAGAAACAAAAATACAAAAATCGCAATACTCTTAACATTTGCTTTATTTTGGTTTTTCTCTTTTTTACGCTACTACTACTCTTTCCCCTGCTTTACAATCGATCACTTATTTGTTTTTTCTTTTTTTTATTATTTTCTTGTTAATCTAAATTCAGTCCTCATAACGCTCTCAAGTGAGATTCGCCACATGCGTTGTATCCATGTTTTGTATGAGTGTGCGCATAAATGCCATCTCTTTGCGCGCATTTTCCAATATCACTTTCGGATCATCCGAGGTGCAGCGCAAGCAATTCGGTGCAAAAACCATTGCCAGATTGGATGAGTCCATTTTGGTGCAGCTCACCACATCGGCATGAGAGAATTGTTGTAAGAAGTGCACCAGGTAGGTTAAAACCTGGAATTAAATGGAAAAATTATAGTAACTCATGTTCAAGTAATAAATGAGAAATAAGTGTTTGAGCAGAGAATGCATAATAATTAAAATTAACCTAATCCAATATAACCAAAACGAAAAATAACTTTTGCTTTAAGTAAATATAATATATTTTCTTATCATCACACTTACCAACTTATTAAGTTCAGGCAGCTTATCAACAATTTCTTTGGCCTTGGCCGGATCCTCCGTATTAACACATTCCTCATATAACTGGTCCGGTATGAGAGGATCATACAATTCTCTATACCACAGTTTCAATAGACTAGCGGGCGTATGCGCATCCACTGTAAAAAGCGAAAGTTTAAATTAGAAAATAAATTCATTTCCAAAAGTAAGTCAACTAATATCCTGTTAGTGGAGAAATGGAGTTAATAAAGGCAATTTCAAAAGACGCGCCCAGATGTTTTTTTAAATAAAATACGTAAAAATTTAGATTCTTTCAGATTTCACTAATATATTTTTATTCAAAATACGGCTCATATAAATGTCCACCATGAACACGTCTACAGGTAAAATTATCTAAACAGTCGATTCATGAATGCTCAATTGTTGAGAATGTCGAGATATTGATGTTGAAGGTTGTTTAGCAACACTTTGCCCTATAGCAGCAATATTCTCAACAGAACGTCCAGTTTTTGGTCTGCCAGTCCTTTTCCTATTCTCCCCTCGACAGAACTAGTTTCTTACCTTTTTCATCAACCTTTGAATTGTCGACTCATTCAAACTGTTATTTCTACTAAACAAATCTCGAATTTTGCGATATGTTGTCCATTTTCACACAACGTTTCATTAAGTTTAAATCGTTGTTTTATCGTGTGAAATTGTACATTGCCGTACGTGACTAATACCAAAAATGACATGAAAAAAGGTACCGTCAAGGAATTATTCACTATTGACCTCTAGGTGTCACTTTTTATATTCATTACTACCATGACCTCTATCCCCATCATTATCTTCGTGCCTTCAATTCCATTTTGATCTCTACAAATGTTGTGCGTACGTTGTTTTTATGAGTTCCGTGTATGTAAACACCTATGTCCACAGCCTAAAGGTCCGAAAATGTGACATCATCTACAGCATAATATTTGAAGAAGTCGAGGACGGTCATAATAAATGGATGCATACCGAAGTTAAAAACGTTGAAGACTTCCCCGGACGAGGCCCAAAACAGGGTACCTCTCCAAAGCAAGAACAGAAGATTATTGATTTGTTGCGAGAAGCTGAAGCAGTTTTTACGATTCGAGGAAATTTACGTACAGAAGACCTGAAATTCCGAAGCACATCCTTTAATTGGTATTTCCGAATTCCTCTTCCTATTTGTGGTATGCGTCTTGATGTTTTTCCACAAATCGAAAGACCTGCAGGGTTATGCCAACTTCGAACGGTTGGTTTATTTATCAGGAGCTTTTACATGGCAGAAATACACTCGGTGAGTTGCCATTGTCTGCAGCCGGTATTAGAAACTACTCTGTCTATCCTTTGGTATTTCATGCACAGAGATTCGAACCTGTTCACTTTCGAATAGTTTCATGCGACGATCCTGGTACACTGCTGAAAATCGACAACTTCAACAAACTGTGAGCATGCAGTTAAAGTCTATGGTTGGGAAACGTTTATGTTTTGTGTGTAAACGGCAAAATGGGATTGATATGTTAGATTGGCCTGATGTCAACCTTATTGGAAATGTTTGGGCAATAGTTAGCACACACTCAAAGGAAAATAAGTATGGACGGTCTAATAATTGTGAAGACAAAATCGGCTGATTTGGAGCGGATTACCTCCACAATTTGCACAGGTATATTATTGAATATATTGTATGCATTATATTTATGTATTATACACCCACGCAATACAGTTTGCTAGAATCAAATTGGTCAAATAGTTTCTAATATATGGCGATCACACTTCTGTTAGTATAATATTTAGTTAACTATACATTTTGTGCTCGAGCCTCATTCTAATCCTTCTCGCTAATCCATATTACCCTTACCTTTATTATTAAGCTTCAAATTTCTTCCTGAACTTACCCAAGCTATTTTTATAATCAGGAACTTCCCACCGATCTAAACGGCTCTTCAAGCAGTGGACCTCATCCACATCGGCAGATACTCGGAAAATTCCCTCCGTTTGTTTGCCATTCAAAAGCAAAACCTATAATTAAAATTCAACATTTTTAAATTTAAATATAGTTTTAAATTTAAATATGCAAATATATCTTAAAAATTACCACTTACATGTTCTGATAATGTGGTTTGTATCCATGGCAATTTACGGAATGGGAACTTATCCTTTTGCAAGTCCATTACCTCAGCGATGGTATTGCCAAACATGCTAACGCGTAGAATCTGATTCTGAAGGAGAAATTAATTATTAATGTAATGTTCAAGTAATAATGCGTGTCCACCTTGGGTTTGCAGGTTTTGGGGTTGGGAGAGTTGTCAACTGTTTCCACTGCGTGTTTGAAAATTGGAAATTATATTTAAACTGTAATTTGTTTGTTTCATTCTTATGCATGATTCAATCAATCAAGGTTAGGTAAGTAAGCAGGTTCCCTAATTTGAATATATCTTGCTCCTTTACAAATATACGTACATGTTTTGTAAACAAACTAATATAAAAAATAAGCTTTTGATGCAAATTATAATGTCGGCAACACTGTTTCCATTTTATCGAATCGCCTTGTTATTATGCACTGAAAATCGTTTGTCTAAAAACGAATTATTTTGCACATTAAAATTAATTATTTAGGTCGATCGTGTCTTATTTCTAGTAATAATCGACCATTTGAAGCTGCTGTACCAGTTTTTGAATTGTCATACATGTAAGACCAGATCAGGCATTTGCAAAAATTCTGATTAAACTTTTTCACTTTTGGGTTTTCAGTTTCTGCAAATAAAACCTCGGTCACCTTACATACATATACTCCAATTAGTGTTATGTTGGAATATTAGTAAATATTTTCTTTTAAATTTTTACGAAATTTCTTAAATATTTAGTGGAAGACGTAGAAAATATACTCGCAAACCTGCATACATATAGCCTCTTTTGTTTACTAGCTAGGTTTTTTTATTATTGTTACGAACTTGCTACCTTTTTATCCAAATAAAATAATCCCACAATAATTCCTCTGAGTTCGATCACTGAATTTCTAAATAAAAGTCAAAAATTAATGGCAATACAACTTGCTTGCTTTATTGAATCACTTTATTGCTTTACTATTCTTTTAGACACTCACATGCTTAACTTAAGACTGAATACCCTATGCGCATGCAACTCTGCTTACATATATGCGCTTAATTATTATGGTAATTTCTAAATTTGGCAACTTGTGTTTTCTGGCGACTTCTGCTTCGCCATCTGGTGTCAAGGCGAATTTATATTTTTGTTTTAGTATCTCATTTGTGCGGTATTGCTATAATTTCCAGTCGATTTTGTTACAATGCACTCCGCTTAAGTCTGATCGTCCCGATTAGACACTAAGTTCTTCGTTCCAAATGGAGCCAGTTTCTCCAGGTGAACTAATTTGACTTTCCCTTGTCCAGTTTTGCTTTTCTGTATACGATACATCATTCAATTTTTTAATCACCTCCAATAGGCCGATTGACCACAAGTTGCATGTACAGCTGAGCGATAGGCCAATAGGAACATTCGGATGTGTTGGTACCAATTTCGTTAGCACAGGACTTTCTATCGCCATTTCCGTTTTAGGTGGCCTCTCCCCAGTGTCTTTCGCTTCCATGATATTTTCCAGATCAACATCATTCAATTGACTTCTTCTTATAGCACTTGGTTCCCACTCATCATTGGGTTGCAAGTGAATTAGTCTGATATCAACTATCCCTTCAGATCTGTCGACTTTAAACAATGCTTATACTTTATAACACAAGGTCGCCGAAATAGTGCATCAGCCTTTCCATGTTGTTCTCTTTTGCAATGCTCGATCTACAAGTCGTCATTTTGCAGTCTTTCCATCAACACTGCGATTTGCCCTCCCAAATGCTTGAACTTGAGTAACCATCTCAATGCTATATGGTTTGTTTTTAACTGTAATCGTTGTCCGTACTGGAATTTGTGTAAATTTTGTATGCACTCAATCACAGCTAACAGTTCTCGTCTGGTCATGCAGTAATTTATCTCTGGCTTTCCGAGGACTCTGCTATTGTATGTTTTCACTTTTTCATACCCATTTCGCGCCGCGTAAAGTGTCATGAGTGTCATCTATCCGCGATGAAGGGTAACTGTCCTTTTTCTTGACGTCATTCATCTTTCTGTAATCTACACAAAATCGATCGATTTCATCTTTCTTTATAACCAGCACAACCGGTGAGCTGCACGGGCTTATTGATGGTTAAATTACTCTCCTTTGCTGCATATCTTAGATTATCTAATTTGGTTCTTCGCGTTTTTTTAGTGGAACTCGACATTTGATTTATTGGATTTTATTTTAACGACTGCTGTGTATCGGGAGCGTCATTGCCAGTATCAGCGATTCGCTTCACCCCACCTGAGTTCGTCTTCGGTTGGTTGCGTCTTATAGTTGTATTGCAACACATTACTGCTCGAACCCGATGGGCTTTGTGCACTAGCTTGCTCAAAAGAGCTCTTGTTTCCTGTGTCAGTGCAAAATACACTGTTTCAGCAAACGTCCGCTACGGTGTTGAGTATGCTGTCCGTTTAGTGTCCGGGTCTGTATAACTCATTTGAATACTTGGCATTTCATCTTTTCCACGAAATCTGTTGTTTCTTTTCCATACGCCAAATGCGCTAAAGACTCAATCTCTATCGCGTATTCCTGCCATGTCTCATTTATCCTCAGCGATTCGTCTGTTCCATTTGGTTACTCCAGTAACGTCTCTCTATAGCTGTAATCAGACTCTCATAGTTAACCCAATCGTCTTCTGGAACTGCCTGCAGTACTTCAGCGGCCGAACTCTTGAGCGAAAGAACCTATGCAGCAACTTTGTGTGCAGTACTTTAGAGCTTAAATATCGGCAATGTCACCGCTGTGACAATTCCGATGACATTTGCAATGGCATTTGTCATATTGCTGCCATAATCACATAATATCTACTCCTGGTGTTGGTCCTAGATTCTCTGCCTTCTCTTCCATTTTGGTCGATGATTCCTCAGCTGGAACATATACTCGACTACATCGACGCCCTGCCTCCATATCCTCACGTAGCTGTACTTGCAACTCTGCTTTATTTCCTGAAGTTAACATGCCACGCTATTCCAACTCCTGAAGTTGCTGAATATTAAGTTCACTCAGCTTTGCAATTTTTATTTTTAGGATCCCGTTCATGGAACTTTATTCAACAATCCCACTTCTGATACCAATTGTTACGAATTCGTTACGTTTTTATCCAAATAAAATGTCTCACTATTCGTTTACACGCTTAACTTAAGACTGGATACCCTATGCGCAGCACCTCTGCTTGCATACATGTACTTAATAATTATCGTAATTTCTAGATTAGGCAACTCGTACTTTCTGGCGACTTTAGTCTTGTCTTTTGGTATCAAGGCGAATCCATGTTTTTTTTTAGTATCTCATACGCGCGGTTTTACCACAATTGTCAGTCGGTTCACGAACAATCGCATTATTATAATATTGTATAATAAAAACACTCCTTTAGAAACTAACTGATCCCGATAACTACTATATCCTGAGTTTTGTCGAATTTCAGCTAGTCTCAAATCTAACAACAGGCTTGTCGAACATCCCTTCTACAGGATGCGCCATCTTTTATGTCGGTATGAAAACATTGAATAACTTTGAAAAAAGACTGATTTGTATAAGTGAGGTATTTTCATTTGGTTTGGTTATTTACAATTTATTAGAACTATTTTTTGAATACAATATCGACCATGTGCCCACTTTATGCTTTTTTTTATTATTTCCCTTTTTAAATTAAAATAAATTAAATTTAAACAATAAGTATTGTAATTTTTTTTAAGTAGTATTGGACTTATTTGTTCTTTAACCAATGCTAGATAAACATCCAATTTTGCTTGATATTATCCTACATTATATTCTTTTCTAAGTGTTATAATTATTATTATTGTTTTTTTTTTCTTCTTTTGTTATACGAGGTGTGTTCAAAACGTATCGCGAATTTTGAATTTTCGCAGGTTACGTATATTTGAATTTCGATTTTTTTGTGGCAATATGTTGGTACTCATGTCTCTCACTCATGCCGACGAGTTCGGCCATTTTGAATGTTCAGTTAATTCTTGACATCTGCTTTGCTTGCACGTGTTTCGGTTCGACTTCGATTTTTACCTACTCAAAAAGATGGATCAAAGAACCTGTATAAAATTTTGTGTGAAAAACAAAATTAAGTGCGCGGATGCATTCCGAATGTTGACTGTGTCATACGGAGAAGCTACTTCGGACAAAAGCAACGTTTACCGGTGGTACAAAATGTTCTCAGAAGGCCGAGAAGTTGAGAACGACGAAAAGCGGGCCCGAGCACTTCAACAACAGACGAAAAAATTGATGAGGCGAAGAAGAAAGTGGTATTGGGCAATCGTCGAATCATCGTTAGAGAAGTTGATAAGGATCTAGACATATCGATTGGCTCGTGTCATTCGATTTTTTTCAATGATTTGGGCATGAGACGGGTCGCCGTAAAATTCGTACCAAAACTGCTCAATTTCCACCAAAACCAGCATCGCATGAACATTGCTAATGAGATGTTGGACTCTGTCCGCGACGACCAAATTTGCTCCAGAGGGTCATAACTGGTGACGAATCAATCATCTCAATGGAAGCTACCGCACGAACCAAGACCGAAAAAAGCGCGCCAAGTTCGGTCGAATGTAAAAGTTTTGCTTACCGTTTTCTTCGATTGCAGTGGCGTTGTGCATCATGAGTTCTTGCCACAGGGTAAAACGTTCATTAAGGAATATTACCTGCAAGTTATGCGCAATTTGCGAGAAGCAATCCGCCAGAAACGCCCGGATTTCTGGAAGAACAAAAATTGGCTCTTACATAACGATATGAATATGACTTTTTCTTGTTCCCAAAACTGAAGAGGCCCATGAAAGGACAACGCTACGATACGATTGACGAGATAAAGACGGCATCGAAGGAAGAGCTGAACAAGATAAAAAAATGATTTTTTGAAGTGCTTCGAAGATTGAAAAAAAGTGCATAATATCTCATGGGGATTACTTTGAAGGGGACAAAATAGATATTAATGAATAAATTAATTAATTTTGATAAAACACTAAATTCGCGATACTTTTTTAAACACACCTCGTATTGTTAGTTCTGTTGGAGTTAATCGTTTTAATCTTCGTTTCCCCACTTTCTCCGATTGTGATAGTTTGCGCATTTGTTCACTTTGATGATTTGTTAGTCGTTGTATATGCTTGATGCTGTATTTTCTAATTGTGTCATCTATTGTGTCGATATTGAGGTCGCTGTGGATCACGTCGTTTGGTATATACCAGCCTGCTTTTGTTATCGTTCGAAGTATTTTAGATTGGGTCCTTTGAATTATTTTGATATTGGATTTTCTGCTGTGCCCCAGATTTCTATGCTATATTTCCAAATGGGTGAGATTATACAATACATTTATATATCATTGCTTTGTTGTTAAGGCTTAGTTTTGAATTTTTAGCCAACAGTCAGTATAGTTGTCTGAACTTGTTTTTGATTTCATTTCGTTTGTTTTCCGTATATCGTTTCCAATTTAGTTTTTCATCTACCTATAGTTATGCCAAGGTACTTTGTATTAGGAAGGATTTTTATTTCATTGTTTTTTATTGTTAGTTTGTCTTTTTTAGGCTTACTGTTTGTATATATAATATTACTTGTACCGTTTTACCTGATGCCATTAAAACCGTGTCATCCGCGAATGTGGCTATCATGCAATTTTTTGTTATTGGGATGGGTATACCTGCTGTAAATATCAGGTACAATAGAAGCCCTAGGACACTACCTTGGGTACACCTGCTGTCATTTGCATCATGTTTGAGCATTCGTCTTCAAACTTTATAAAAAATATCAATTTTCCAGGTAACTTTTGAGAATGGTGAAGTGATTCCGTGGTAATATTTTACTGAGCTTAAGCAGTAGTCCTTTATGCCACACCCTGTCAAAAGCTTTTACAATTTCCAGGTAGACAGTTATGCAATACCTTTTATTATCCATATCATTTAGTATTTTGTTTATAATCCCGTGGACTTATTGCACAGTTGAATGCTGTCGTCTAAATCCAAATTGATGGTTTGCTATTATATTTTTTCTATACGAATTTTGTCTAATCTGGCAAAGAATATTTTTTCAAACACTTTTGAACGAATGGGCAAGAGACTAATGCGGCGATATGATGTCGTTTCTGATGCATTTTTACCTGGTTTGGGGATTGCCGTTATTTGTGCAACTCTCCAGAGACGCAGGAAGCATTGTGTCTATATGTGTCTATGTTGAATATTTGTCGTATATATGTACATCAGGTAGTTCTTTTAGTATTTCGTTTGAGAATATTGTTTGAAAATGTTCAGCTAGTGTGTTTGCCTTCTCTTTATTGGTCTTTGCCAAAGTTCCGTGTTGTGTTTTGATGGGAGGCTTATGTGGAACTGCTTTGACTAAGATTTTAGTTGCTTTCTATAGAGAATAATTGTTAACTGCCGTGGTCCCCAAGTTATGTATGTAATTCTCAAGAAGCTTTTTATCTTGGTATTGTTTTAATAATGTTTTTAATTCAGTTGTCGATTTGTTAAGTTTTGCGTTATCTTCGGGATGTTTAGTAGTTTGCCACTTTTTACGGAGTTTCTTTTTTTGTTGTATTTTTTGTTTGATATGTTTTGGAATAGACTCTTTTTGTTGAATTTTTATAGTTGGTGTCGAAAGGGTTAGGGCTTTGATGATGGAATCGTTGAATAAAGCTATTGCTGAATCTATTTCATTTTCCGTTTTAAATGAAATGTTTACAGTCAATTATGCTTCCACACTTAGTCGAAAATAATTCCAGTCTGTTTTATTATTATATAGTAATGTAAAAGTTTGTTGCTGCAGAGTTCCAAGAATTGTTATTAGAAGTAACAATAAATAAATCAATTAAATCTGGTTGTTTTTTGATATCTGTAGGCCAGTATGCCAACTCTCCGGTGCTTATGAAATGTCCTTTATTTTCTCTTATACCGTCTAAAAATTTTCGGCCTTTCGAAGTTGTTAATCTTGATTCCCAAATAGAATTTTTCGCACCTTTATTAGCAATCACAAACTGCAAACTTTTTTTCTGCCTCTCAAGCATTTCGGGTTTTATAGCGTCGATTTCGGTTGCTTCGGTGTAAAGCGATCCATGGTTGAAATTGTATTGAATTTGTATGTTGAATTCGATTGATGACAAAGTTATTCAGCGTTTACATACCGACATAAAATATGACGCACCCTGTATAAAGCAATCCAGTTAATTGCAAATAAACAACTACGAACTAATTTAAAACACATATATGTGTAATATCACTTAGTTTTAAATGTTTTTGCAAGAAAATAAATATAAATATGTTTTTTCCTTCTCCATCTTTCTTAAATGCAACCCTTTATAAGACTGTGTCAAACTCCTTTGTCCCTACTTACCTAACCTTTTATAATTGAGTCATGATTATGAAATTATTTAAATTTTAGAAGCCGGCAGCCAATTAAATTATCTCGATATAGCCAAGCAGCAAAATATTCTTTCCTTGCTTCGATTCAAATCAAGATAGGAAAGAAAATGCAGAATATTGCCATCATTGAATACTAAAATGCATGCAAACCCAACACATACGTATGGGATTTTACAAGTGTTTTGCCTCGTGCTTGCGCTTAAACATGCTAACGATAGCAAACCCAAAAGCAAGCTGCGGTGGGCACGATACATAAATTTGTTTAAGATCTGATGTTAGAAGTTTTTGCCGTCAACTCACCCTCGCCTGTTCAACTTCATCTTCGGTGGGCCTCTTTGCCTGCCGACGACCATGGCTGCCGATGCGATCCAAACGTCGACAGCAAACAGTAGCATAGTGAGAGATCTGTACGTGTATGGGCCATTTGCCTACCTCCGGGAATGATGTAGCGAAGGAGGGGTCGCGATGGCGATTCATGTAACTACAAGGAAATTATGGAAATGCCAAAAGAAAAAATAGAATAATGTAAGATAATCTTTTCCATTTGTATATGCATATATATACTTTAATAATGTTGGCTGAAAAGTGGGTGATGGTGGCACAAAAGACAAGCAAATACCCATCAACTCCCAGCCCCGTATGAGAGAATCACGCTTTGGGTTTTCCGTGGTCTGACGGCATAGCTGCACGTATAATTCATCGCGAAGTCTGTGGAATTTGACTTTGATTATTACTTTTATAATATTTATTTTACATTTGCATTTATTTTTATCATTATTATTATTATTATTATTATTATTACTTATTTATTAAATTATAATAAAAATTATTGTATAAATTAATATTTTTACAGCTCTAGCTACCAGAGCTATCGGCTAAAGATTTGCATTTAGTGTTTTGTTAACTCACTGTTGCTGAGGCAGCGCTGCCACAATTATATCAATCACTACCGAATTGAGGCTCATGCCAGCGCGCGCTTTCCGATCGCCCATGTAAATTTGCACCAATTTGAAAAGTTCAATGGCAGTTTTCTTGTCTGCTTTGTCACGTGACAACGCTAACATGGGCCGGCTAATGGGTTCCGCAGTCCAGCTGAGCATATCACGTACGGAAGACTAAAATAAAAGAAAAATACACAAACATCTGATTAGGTATTTTATTAAAATTATTGGTTAATTTTGTTTCAAATTGGTTGAAATAAATTATTGAAATCTTTACGTTTATATTTGTACTTTTGGGTTTTTGGAATCTTCAAAATTCCCTAAAAGCTTTTAGTATACTAATCATCTGCTCATGCCCTGCAGACTTATGAAGTGCGCAGTTTTTCAAAAGCCAGCCTAAATATAAGCCCAAAGTTTTAACTTCAGCATTTTTCTATACTCGTGTAGTGGCACAATTGGGTGGCAAAACCCCTGACTAGGAACGTAAACGAACAGAACGACAGAATAGCGACTCTTTGATTCAAGACATAACTCACTCACTTACTTACTGGGCGCCAGGACAAGACAGTTTCTCCAGCGAACGAAATATACGTAATTAGTATTAGTGTAATTAGATAAATAAACTAATATTGAATAAAGTCAAATAAATAAGTATACTCGTATACTAAAGCTACTAACTAAAAGCTAGAGAGTATCGAAATTCCGTATTCAACACACTTTTTATGCACCATACATATTTACGGCGGCCGCCGTAGCCGAATAAGTTGGTGCGTGAATGCCATTCGGAAATGCGCAGGTTCGAATCTCCGTGCATGAAGCATCAAATAATAAAGAAGGTTTTTCTAATATCGGCCGCCCCTCGGCAAGCAATGGCAAACCTCCGAGTATATTTCTACCATGAAAAAGCTCCTCATAAAAAATATCTGCCGTTCGGAGTCGGCTTAAAACTGGAAATAGAGGAGGATGAGCTCTGTCAAACACCCAAAAAGCGCCAATTATATATATATACATATTTTGAATATTTATTTATTTAACCTTAATTTAATTACTCATTATAATTTATGACCATTGCATTTGATATAGTTGCCTTTCTATTTGACCCATTAAATTTTCTGCTTTTTCACTCGTTCTCTCACCTTTTTACGAAAAATTCCCTTCGAATGCAAATTCAGATTGTCAGCGGCAAATTTCTCAATATCACATTCCTTCATGCAGACCAACATGGTGGGCAAACCGCCTAGATTAGTTGGCGCACACTCGCTGGGGGGAAATATCTGCTGTATTGTCGGCTTTAGCGACGGTGGTGTCAATCTGCTTGTACGCGACAAATTAACTGTTCCTCCGCCCACTATAACAACACTTTCATCTTTAGCATAATGATGCAGGCGTACACTACCACCCCCAGTACCAACAACACCATCATTATTACCATCAGTACCAAGAGCACCGCTGATGCCGCCCAATTGAGCGATGCGTGAAATTTGTCGATTAGGTGAGGGTAGCGTTTGTGATTGCTGTTGCTTTGACTCAGCATCCAGTTGAAGGTGCTGATGTGGTGGCAGCGATGGTTGTAGTGGCAGGTGGTGCTGTAGCGCAAGAGATGATGCATTGGAATAAAGTTGATTTTTCTGTGCTTGTGCTTGTGATTGCAATGCGGGCTGATGATGGGCCTGTGCTTGTTGTTTTTGTTGATATTGCTGCTGCTGTTGTGTAGTTGTACTGTGCGCTGTATCATAAAAGGAGATTTGATATCGCTGCTTTGGTTTTTGTATAAATTCGGAGGCACGTTCAGCGCCTTGACTGCCAATACCCTCGAGGACGGCCTCTACATTGTCCGAACTGCAATAGAAAATAAAAAATTAAGACAATTTCTGTTATAAAAAAATCATTGTATAAGAAAAAACACCCACATATCCTCGCGTCCTGAAGGATCATACGGTGGGTATTGATATCCGTAATAGGACACGCTATCATCCACATTGGCATAGTCATCGATCATGCCATAATTATGTTCCAAATAACCGCCATGTGTGTCCGAGCCACCATCCGAATCTTCGTTGTCTGGTTCATGACCGGAGAGCGAATGTTCAGATTGACTATCTGAATGATAGGAGTCTGAATCGATGGGATCACCGAACACATAGTGCCCAGATAATTTTGCCTGTTCCATTATGTAATTCTTCAATGGTAGAAGGTGTTCGTGCATTTCCTATAAGTTATATCAAAAACAATTAGGAAGATTAATTATTTTAATTTTTGTGAATTAAATGCATTTCACCAACACTAACCTGATCCCAATTGCTGTAAAGCGGTGATGTATTACCGTTGTCATACTCCACATCACTATTATCGGCGTTAAGTAGATTGCTCTGTTGTCGAGCGCCACGTGAACGACGATGGTCATGCTTAATGTAATGCTCATTTGAACGGCGAATTGCGTGTTTATCCTGTGAATTAGATTACATAATTACGGCTTTACATTAAAAATAAACAAATCAATACTCATTCGTTAATATGAGTATTCAAACATTTCTTTTCGATACGAGAACTACGGAAACGCTGGCAGCAAACCAGATCCCCAGAAATTAAAACGAAATTGAATTGCAAAAATAAACAGCTAACACATTCAACCGATTTCCGTCTGAGCTCACAGCTACTAAGGCGACTACATTTTTCAATAGACCAATTCAACACAACAACAATTAAAATTGACGAGGCAAACTGGTCTAAGACAAGCGCCTAAAGCGAATCTATTTGCTGAGCATGTGGAAAAAACCTTAAGCCCTAATAAAGGTACTGATAAAGTAGAACCTATCGGAAACAGCCCTGAGAAGGATGAATACTCCAGATACACCAGAAGAAGTTGGTAAGGAAATAAAAGAAATGACGATTAAAAAATCCCCTCGATTTGATTTAACTACGGCGAAAGTCCTTCGTAAACTACCAAAAAATTTAATTGTCTATTTCACCAGTTTATTTAACAGGTGCCTTTAGGTACGTCCCTCCTATATACTTATAAATTGGAAATTCGCCAAAGTTGCCATGAAACCTAAGCTTGATAAACAACCTAACGATGTGCCCTCATACAGGTCAATATCTCTGTTACCAGTAATGTCGAACCTTTTTGAAAAAATACTTTTAAAACGTCTGCGATCAGTCATTGAAAATAAACGTCTGTTTCCCATTCACCAATTTGGTGTCAGAAAACATCATTCAACGCTCGATCAAATACACAGAGTCGTAAGTACCATACAAAGCGCTTCAGCCATTTTTCTTGATGTATCAAGCATTCGACAAAGTCTGACACCTCCAAAAGCTCAAGTCCAGTTGCCAACTCAATACTGCGTAAAACACGAAAATGCATATTTGTCTATAAAAAATATAATATAAAAGTAGACGAATGCCTCCCTGCAATTTTCGGCCCTCTGCTTATCTCCTGTATACCCACGACGTACCATTGCAAAATCACCAAGTAACTACAACTTGCTTGCAGTCGATAACACTATCGAAAACGCAACTAATGGGTTAGCAAATGGGCAATAAAGCTAAACAAAAGCAACTCAGCACATATAGTTTTTCCTTGAAAAACGCTACTTACAAGTTAATCTTCATCGATGCGCGAATAATCCCATTCGTAGACGAGGCCAAATATCTGGACAACATAACCAAACCGCACTAGAAAGCTCATATAACGAAAAAACGAGGAGAGCTTGACTCAAAATGAAATAAGTTATAATATCTCATTGGTAAGCGCTCAAGCTTATCAATCCGCAACAAATTACTTATTTTCAAACAAACTCTAGGGCGAATGCGCTAGCCAAATGTATATCTTCAAAACAAAATCCTGTGGAGCATAGTAAACGCGCCTTACTATAAGTTACTATAAGAACTGGGACTGAAGTAACGAAGCAATTTGCCACAGCTAAAAACAACGACTAAAGTATCATGTCAACGATGCAGCAACCAGCTTACTTCGGATATGTTACCGGAACAACCCGGATTTATATCCGGAACAGGACTGTCAGGACAGCAGCATTTCCCGTACAACTAGCCAAATTGATAGGATAATCGTTAGATTGTCAAAACAGGGTCCCAGGAAGAATGCTGCTGACATCCATTGAGAAATTTTAGTTCACAAAGAAAATCCAATAACAAAAAGAACAATTGCGCTTCGATTGGTAGGGCCTCACAGTCGAAAGGCACAAAAGAAGTCATTAGTAACAACATCGCAAAGACAACGCTGAATTGAGTTTGCTCGAGAGCACATATCCAGGACTTAAAAGCAGACGCGTGATATTTTATTAAGCAATGAAACGAATATAAATAGAGTTGGTCCATATGGTAGCAAGTATAGGGTGGGCCATGTAAAATTTGTTTTTTGAACCGGCTATAAATAAAAACTAATCAATATTTTTTCAAACTTTTTTTTTTATTTTGAAGATTGAACATTGTCGTTTATGAATGAAAAATAATATCGTTCAAATGACTGTCATGACTGGCTTTACAGTAGGCCATTCGATCTACCCAATTTTTAAGCACATTTTCGATTGTTTGGACTCCAATTTCATAAATGGCAACTTCGACTTCGTGTTTTAAAGCATCAATCGTCTCTGGATGGTTCGCATAGCATTTGTCCTTAACGGCTCCCCACAAAAAATAGTCCAACGAGCTTAAATCACAGCTCCGAGGCGGCCAATTGATATCGGAATTTCGGCTGATTATTCGGTTTTCAAAAACGATAGCCAAAAGTTCGAGTGTAACTTTGGCAGTGTGACAAGTTGCACCGTCCTATTGAAACCAAATGTCGTCCATGTCATCCTCTTCAATTTTTGGAAACAAAAACTCGTTGAGCATGTCACGGTAACGCTCCCCATTTACTGTAACCGCGGAAGAAGAAGAAGACTCACCACTTTGGAAATAGGTTTTCAATATTTCCCAATTTTGTTCAAGCGTATAGCCTCCCATTTCGTAAATGTCAAACCTTTAAGTAAATTATGAACACATTTGACATGTCATTTGTGTTACCATTCTCAAAAAAATAGGTGGTTCAAAAAGCAAAAGCTATATGGCCCTGTACGTGCGGCAGGCAAAACGTGCAGCATTCGACCTCAAGTTCGTTTCACCGATCATAAAGTACGGAGGAAGCTCAATAATGGAGTGGGGTTGCTTTTCGTGGAACAGTATCGGGCCAATTCATCGTATTGAAGGTAATATAGAAGCGATCAAGTACGTTCAGAAACTTCAAAGTGTGTGCTACCTTATGCGGAAGAGAATTTACCGGCGATTTAGAAAACAGACAATGATCCGAAGCTCACTTCTCTTTCGTGAGGCAGAAGACAATTTGTTAACTGTTCTGGATTGGGCATCTTCAAATTTAACTCAATTCTTCAAAAGAATTACTAAGAATTGTAAAGGTGGGATAAGTGTATCATTTCGATTTTCATCTCGACTGAATGCAGTATAGCACGGAACTATAGGATGTAAATCTCCTCACGTATTGTTAAGGAAACATTTGACATATCAAAAATAATGATGTTTTTTACTAGTATGTAAATAATTAGGAATAAATTGATTAAATTCAGAAATTCCAAAACAAGTTGTGAATATTTGAACGTGGTAAAATGAGAAAAGTGATTCCCCTCGATTCGCCATTGTTCTGAGATAAATATTAAACACTCCCAAAACCTTGATACAAAAATATGCATAAGTATGCCTTCAAGATCTTTTAATTTGGCACAAGCACTGCAGCTCGTGGCCATAAGTCACCAACAAATCCTAGTTAGAATACTCACCAGGCTAGTTGAGTTATGACGCATCAAACCAGCAGAACGATTATCTTGACTACTCTGGTAAAAATGATGCGATGGCTGCTGTTGTGTTGGTGTTTTCTTGTGATGGGTGCGCGCATTTGTTGACAATGGCTGCTTGCTGCGCGAATCATTCGAACTGCGCGAAGAATGTGTCAGCGCGCCACCAATATTATCCGATGACGGAAAATTTTCCATACCCACCGTGGTGCTTATAAGGTTATTTGGCGATGTCGAGGAGGAGGCAGCGACAACATCACTTAAATGCGGCGATGTGGATTTATTCAAAGTCATACGCTCCAAATTCAAAAGTTCTAGGCTACAAGAGAAATCTTGCTTGCTGTGTTGGGTATGTGAAGAAGCTATCGGTGAATGACCGGGAGAGTGCAATGTACTATTCGTGACAGAACCGCTGCCGAGCACATTATTCGCGGTTTTTGAGGGTTTAGATTTTATCTACAAACCAAAAAATTTTTAGAGAATTATATGGACTGATAAATTTGATAAAGCAACACACCTGAGGACTAATTGGACTCTGCGGACTTGAATCACTCGAATGCTTCTTACAACTTCCGATGCCACTAGTTCCAAGACCACCACCTCCAGTACCATCGCCACTCGCCGACTTGACGGCGGCAGTGTGACGTCTGCGCGACAAAGGCGTATTTTCTACGGATTTGAAATACTTTTCATGCATTGAATCATCGCTAGCCGCTCCACCATTCGCTTCGCCGCTGGACTTGCGATATGACTTACCGTGGTGGCCAGTAGCTGTGGAGTTAACGGATGATGACATGAAACTGCCAGAGCGCGCCAATGACACCTTATATTCTCGATCATGTTCTGTAGTAAAAAAAAAAAATTAATTAATCTCACAAAAAACAAACATGTATACTTACCGCCTGCATATTCTGCCGTACCACGGTGCCGTCCCCCCGAACTTCCACCGCCACTGCAACGTTGCACGCGTTGTGTCTGCTGCTGCGAGTGTCTTTGATGCGCATATGCCAGTGGCGGATATTGACCAGCCGGGTACTGGCCGCTGCCGCTGCTCATACTTGAGCCCACCACGCTGCTGCCACTTTCGGGTGAGATTTTCCTCTTTGGCTGCGGTGTATGCGCCGAATGCGTTGGCGGGGCAATGTCCGACGACTTGGACGAGCAGTATCCTGGAAAATTATGTCCCGGGAAAAGTTGTTGCTGCTGCGGTGAATGTGTTTGCGTTGGCGGCTGTTGATAATGACGATCGAAATATGTATCGCTTGCAACACCACTATTACCGCCGCCACCGTAGGATGATGTATGCGGTAAATTATGTGAACTACTACTCTCTTGAAACAAATCAAAGCTATAACACGTGTTTTCAAGCAAATATGTAGTAAGTATGTTGATTATTGTTGATGTGGGCGACGTAGTTTAATGCAAGCGATATAAGTGGATTTTCGATTAGTAGACAAAATTCGGCATTGTAAAACCATGAAATGAGATGAAAATCGCGTTGGGAGTAAAAAAATTTGTATCAATAAAAACAGAAATATTGCGCTTACCTGCCCTCTTTACGTGTACGCTGCTTCTGTAGTGAACTTAAGAGTAAGTTCTCACCAACGCCAGCTTCATTAAAGCGTCGATAACCATGCATACTAGACAGACTGGAATCGCTGGACTTTCCAGACTCTTTGTAGTGATTTGATGAATCTGCATTTGTTTGTGGAGGAAGTGAACAACAAATTTAATAACAAATGTATGTAGAAAACATGAATCATTATTTCGAATAAATAATATCAAACTTTTCGTGTGGTTCAGTGTAGACACCTTTCAAACTATAATTTTATTTCCTCGCATACTGCATTTGCGTAGTGCGAAGCTTAGCCGAATCGTTAACTAGACCTTATCAATGGGTCTTGGTGTATATGTGTAAGTACGAATACTGAAGAATTACACCTCATTCCATTTGGGTTGCTTTTTGAACAATAAGCAATACATTGTACGATTTCATTTTGTAAGCCAGTTGAGAGGCGCAGAGATTTGCTAACCGAATGAAATCTTAAACAAAAAGCTCAACTTGCTGCATACCTACAAACATCTGATAGTGTCAAAAATTTTAGATAAAGACTACAAGGTACGTTTTAGTTGGGACGAGATAAAGCCATGAAAAGCGGAAAACCATTACTCACGGCGAAAATAATTCGCGATTTGTATTGCGTTAACACTGTGCAAACAACCGCTACTATAGCTGCTGATGAACAAAGGTGTATTCACATGGGACATCTCATCGAGAGAGAGAAATATTAAAGACATTTAAAAATTCAGTTGATACACTCAACTTAAGGTGACAGATACAAACATATAATAGGACTATGAATAAGTTCGTGCGGTTTTACAACAGATGGCGTAACTTGATTATTATTCCATCGATCCACATTTCCAAACATTCATTGGAGAGCTACTGTCGTAAGGCACAAACGTCAGTATAAGTTTTTTATTTGAAGCGTAAACAACAATATTTTTACCACACTTGAAAATGTCGAATTTCGTGCCAAATAATGTGTTTTTGCGGGGAATTCTTCTTCATTATTTTAATATGAAGAAAAAAGCAGCCGAAAGTCATCGTATCTTGGTGGAAGTTTATGGTGAGCATGCTCTATCTGAGCGAACGTGCCAGAAGTGGTTTGCACGCTTTAAAAGTTGTGATTTTGGCTTGGAAGACGAAGAACGCGAGGGTGCGCCGCCAAAGTTCATGGATACCGAATTGGAGGAATTGCTCGATCAAGATCCGGCTCAAACGCAAGAAGAGGTTGCAAAAACTTTGGGAGTTGATCAATCAACCATTTCCAAACGTTTAAAAGCCATGGGAATGATCCGAAAGGTAGGCCATTGGGTGCCGTATGAATTGAAGCCAAGAGACGTTGAACGCCGTTTTATGGCATGCGAACAACTGCTTCAACGGCACAAAAGAAAGGGTTTTTTGCATCGAATTGTGACTGGCGATGAAAAGTGGGTCCATTACGACAATCCAAAACGTCGGGCAACGTATGGATACCCTGGCCATGCTTCAACATCGACGTCGGCGCAGAATATTCATGGCCTGAAGGTTATGCTGTGTATCTGGTGGGACCAGCTGGGTGTTGTGTATTATGAGCTACTGAAACCGAATGAAACGATTACGGGGGATGTCTACCGACGACAATTGATGCGTTTGAGCCGAGCACTGCGAGAAAAACGGCCGCAATACGCCGATAGACACGACAAAGTTATTTTGCAACATGACAATGCTCGGCCACATGTTGCACAAGTGGTCAAAACATACTTAGAAACGCTCAAATGGGATGTCCTACCCCACCCGCCGTATAGTCCAGACCTTGCGCCATCCGATTACTATCTCTTCCGATCGATGCAACATGGCCTGGCTGACCAGCACTTCCGTAATTACGATGAAGTCAAAAAATGGATCGATTCGTGGATTGCGGCAAAACCGACCGAATTTTTCACAAAGGGAATCCGTGAATTGCCAGAAAGATGGGAAAAAGTAGTAGTAAGCGATGGACAATATTTTGAATATTAAATTTGTAACCATTTTACGTCAATAAAGTTTCAAATTTCGAAAAAAACCCGCACGAACTTATTCATAAACCTATTATATATATATTTTTTCATAAAATGTTAATATAATCCTTTAAGAATATGTCCAAAAAGTTTTTAGATGGTAAATTTTAGTATTTCTTATATTATAGAAGGCAACCGTGACGACTCTATTCTTTGCGCTCGAACGCTGGGAGAGGTATACAGCGCACGCTCGATAACGTGAACTAATTCAAACCAAGGCAGTTCACGTTAACAAAAGTGTTCACGTTTTGGAATGCCCAAAAAGACTAAGTAAATATTTTTTCACATTCAAATTCACATTTTATTCTGGTTTTCGTTACATATTAATTGAAAATTAAGTCATACGATGGCTTTATTTAAAAAAATCAGTCATCCTTTTTTGTATCTTCTGTTTTTCTAAAACTTGAAGCACAGTTTTCTCCCTTAACCGTCTTAGCACACTCATATCATTTTGATCAACGTCTTCAAGACCAGCCCATATTAACGCGTTGTTGAAAATTTCAACTGCTTCAATCGGCTTAATTTTCTCCAGTTGCTTTGATACGCTGTCATCATCGGATTCGTCCTCTTGTTGATGATCCTCATCTGCATTGCCCTCCTCGATATCTTCGTTCTATTCATGAATGGCTGGTAACGTGAATTCAATCCGAAATTTTTAATAAAAAAAGTTTTTTCAATAACCCACATACATATCTTTGAGCATATCTGCGAACACGGACGAACCCCAGGATTTAAACTACTAAGGAGATCGACGGTGTTGCTCCTCAAGGAGCGAAGTTCACTTCCCATTTTTCTTTTAAAGCCGCCAACGGAACATTATCTTCCTGATCATCATTGTTTACCGCAAAATTGAAAATACTGTTCCAGCTCTTAGCTAATGTTGCTTCACCAACACGAAACCAAGCTGCATCCAAAAGATTTATAGCTGTTTTTAAGTTCATTTTTTTCAGCGACTCGAACAAATCAGACTTTGTCGCTGCTATTGAGGCTAGAAGGCATTCTGATCCATCGGTTGAATGAGGGGAGTAACGTTTGGTGGCATAAGCATTGCCGAAATTTGCCCATTCTCAGTTCAGCTTCATTTGGGTGAGAAGGAGCGTTGTCGATTAGGAAGAGAGCTTTATTTGGTACGGCTTTCTCCTTTAAAAACGATGTAACCTTAAAAAACAACCAGTTAACCTTAAAAATCGGACAAAACTTAATAGGAATATTCACCTGTGGAACAAATGACTCATGAAAGAAACCATTGCTTGAAAATAGCCGACGTTATCCAGGCGGATTTCGAGCTCTAATAACCGGTGGGACACTGAAAGTTTTTAAAGCGGCGTGGATTCTTCGCCTTTACAATTACCAAAAGCTTAAGCTTGTGGGATCCAAAGGCGTTTGAACAGCATGAAAACGTGATTCGCTGCTTCTCGGACTTTACCCCTGGGTCTCTCTTCTCCAAACTTGACGCGTACGTTTTCTCTGGCAAAAGTCTCCAGAATAACCCCGATCCATCAGCATTATATAACTGATCGTTGCACAACTTCAATTTGGCCATTTTAGCTTTAAGTTTTTCTATAAACGGAGGTTGGGAAGACAGTTTTTCACCTGATATTTTAAGAAGAGGAATACCGTACCTCTTCTTGAATCCTTGAGGCCATTCATCACTAGCGAAGAAGTTTGTTTCATTTTCTTTAAATTTTGCATGCAGTGTTTTTGTCTTCTCTTTCAACAATAGAGCACTTACTGGGCCAGTTTTTATCTCGCATTCGGATAAACCAACGATAAAGAGCTCTCTCCATTTTGGGAAACTCTGAAGAACGCAGTGTTTTTCTATTTCCAAGTCCACAATACGTATTGTTTACGCATTTTAAAATCACTTGCTTTTTCGCTTTCATGTTACAAATTGTTGATTATATTTCTTTGCTAAAATCGTCATGAGCCTTTTTTTAAAAAGCCGAGAATTTTAGCCTTTTGTTTTAATGTCAAGCACACGGGTTTTTTAGAACTCATTTTCACCAGAAAACATAAGACGAAACACTCTTTGCAAAACCAAAACCGCGGCTGAAATATTTTACTCCTTACATGCAATTACGAATAAAATGCCTATTTTATAATTAGGGGATTCCCCAATTTCAGAATTACTTTAGATCAATGTAAACTACATTCAAATAATTGTAACGTTTATTGTTCATGTTATAGAGCTTTTTGGGTTTATTCACGTTTTAGAGTAGTCAATGCACAAAAATGTCTGTTCACGTTTAGGGGTGTTCACGCTTTAGAGCGTTCACGTTATCGAGCGTGCGCTGTAGTTACGTTGTATTCAAACTTTAGACACGATTTTCTCACAACTACAGGGTGGCCGATATGAAGTGTTACCTATTCAAATTAGTTTGTATTGATTTCAAAGACAAAATTTTTCAAAAATGATCACAATTTTAACATATATTCACTTTAGCTCGATATGACCACCTTTGAAATGAGTTGCATGCTGCACGAATGTGATCTTGAGGTATTTTGGCCCATTCTCGTATAATCGCTTTATTCAGCGCATCCATACTGGTATATTTTTTAATCCTCACCTTGCTCTCCAAAATGGACCAGATGGAATAGTCCATGGGATTTGCGTCTGGCGAATTCGAAAGCCACTGTGTGGACGAAATGAAGTATGGAACATGATTTTTTAACCATTCTTGGCTCACACGAGCTTTATGAGACGGTGCCGAGTCCTGTTGGAGCGTCCATGGTCTACGACCGAAATGTTTGCGTGTCCACGGCTCTAAAACATTTTCCCGATAATAAGTCGCATTCACTTTAACACGATAAAAACGATTGACTCGGTAAAAACGATTGGAGAGCATCCGTCAGCGGTCACTGCGGCCCAAATCATTACTTGTAGGCTCAAATTCTCGTATGAGCGTTCGGTCAAGTAAACACGATCGTTTTGAGTGTTTATGAACTGTTCAATTGGGAAATTTTTTTCATCAGAAAATACAATGTTAGGAAATTCGCCTCGTTCGTGCAAGCGCAACAACTACTTTGCTCTTTCGCACCGAACTTTTTTTTTGCTAGGGTGAAAGATCGTGTGCTTTTTGGAACTTGTAAGTCTTGACCTTGAGCTCATTTTTCAATATGCGTCGAATGCTGTCTTGCGATATTTTCAGTTCTTTGGCCATTTTTCTTCCACTTCGACGTGGATTTCGTTCAAGTCGAGCCTTCACTTTCCAAACCATTTCGGCGGTTGTTGCGGTTTTTTTTGGTCCCCCTCCATAGCGTTTTGCAATGCTACCAGTATCATTCTAACGTTTTATAGTGCGATACACAAACATTTTATTCATTTTGAGGTGACTGAGCTCACGACCAATGGCTGGTTGTGATTTTCCAGCCAAATATAAAGCAACCACACTATTACGTTTGAATTCCATCACAGAAAAAAAAAATTCAACAAAACTGAGACGCAAATGCTTCCGATGGCTTATAAACAATATATTGAACTGTCATTAGAAGAATTTTGACGTTGATGTCATGAGTTGTTGTATAGATACAGGGTGAGCCATATAGCGTTTGCTTTTTGAACCACCTATTTTTTTGAGAATGGTAACACAAATGACATGTCAAATGTGTTCATAATTTACTTAAAGGTTTGACATTTACGAAATGGGACGCTATACGTTTGAACAAAATTGGGAAATATTGAAAACCTATTTCCAAAGTGGTGAGTCTTCTTCTTCTTTTACGTCAATAAGCAAAATTGTCGGTTTTGGGGCTCAGAAAATCCACACGTTACTGTAGAGAAGCAAATGCATCCACAACGAGTCACTGTTTGGTGCGGTTTTTGGTCTGGCGGCATCATCGGGCCATTTTTTTCGAAAATGAGCGAGGAGCCGCGGTTACAGTAAATGGCGAGCGTTACCGTGGCATGCTCAACGAGTTGTTTCCAAAAATTGAAGAGTATGACATGGACGACATTTGGTTTCAACAGGACGGTGCAACTTGTCACACTGCCAAAGTTACACTCGAACTTTTGGCTACCGTTTATGAAAACCGAGTAATCAGCCGAAATTCCGATATCAGTTGGCCGCCTCGGAGCTGTGATTTAAGCTCGTTGGACTATTTTTTGTGGGGAGCCGTTAAGGGCAAATGCTATCGAACCATCCAGAGACGATTGATGCTTTAAAACACGAAATCGAAGTTGCCATTCATGAAATTGGAGCCCAAACAATCGAAAATGTGTGTAAAAATTGGGTTGATCGAATGGCCTACTGTAAAGCCAGTCATGGCAGTCATTTGAACGATATTATTTTTCGTTCATAAATGACAATGTTTAATCTTCAAAATAAAAAAAAAGTTTGAAAAAATATTGATTAGTTTTTATAGCCGATTCAAAAAGCAAATTTTACATGGCCCACCCTATACTTGCCACCAAATGGACCAACTCTATTTATATTCGTTTCATTGCTTAATAAAATATCACGCGTTTGCTTTTAAGTCCAGGATATGTGCTCTCGAGCAAACTCAATTCAGCGTAATATATGCACTAAATCTTGTTTTTGTCTTACAACTTTTGTTGTTGTAATTTATTTTTTGTTGTTTTCTAGTAATTAGTAAAGAATCAAATACTAATACTAATAAATACTAAATACTAACATGAAATTAAAATATATGGTTTTGTTATAAAAGACTGAAATAAAATCCATATTATAACAAAATGCTTTGTACACTTTATTTTGACGCTCACAGTACGTGTTCGGAATTTTAAATCGTGATAGGCTTTGCAAAGGCACCGTTATCCAAACGAAAACGTGTAATTTAACATTCATGCTGTTAGAAAAATTCGATGGTTTCGGTCGTTTTCACTTTATGTGTAATAAAATAGTCAAAATATGCTACTTTTGAGGAAGGAAAATAATATTTAATTTACGGAATGAAGGAAAGATATCAAATTCCACAAGAAGATGCATTTAAGCAATCCACAGCATTTTGCAGAGAAATTCCAGAAATTAATAGGAATATCGCTGATATTAGCAGAATAAACGTTAGTGATCAAACTGTGCGAAGAACGCTTAAAGCTGCTAGGTATAAGAGCGAACTCCTCGCATTAAGCCGCTTATAAGTAAAAAAACAAAACCGAAAAAAGCGTTTGGAATTCGCAAAAAAGTACAGTGATCGTAACAACGAGTTTTGACCAAAAATATTGTAATATTTAGTGATGAGACTAAATTTAACATTTTTCAAATTATACGATGCATTTGGAATTCACCTTTCGCCAAACTTTCTTACCACAATCTGGCTGAAAAATGTTAAATTTAGCACCGTATAATTTGAAATTCACCTTTCGCCAAACTTGAGCCTTCGGGTTATTGTATTGCATTGGATCTTCCATCAAGATAATGGATCAAAGCATACAGCGCACAATACGACGCTTTGGTATTATATAACACCCCGAATATTTTGGGGACACCACCTCAGTCACGGATCTAAATTACGCAAATAATGGGCATAGATATCAGATATGAGAACGCGAAAGTTAGTTTTCTCAATGCAGAAAATAAAGGGTTTTCCAATAACAGGTGTTATTTTGAATAGCCCGCTATTTCGGTAGATGTAACTTTTGAAGCAGCCATTTTTTGATATCTGACAAGTAGAAACTACGTCATTAATAAAAATGGAACGATACACGCTTAAACAACGCATTGAAGTAATTAAAATTCACTATAAAAATGGTGAAAATTTGGGAGAGACGGTTCGTAAAACTCGAACCTTGTCGGTCCGCAATACAGAAATTGGTGAAAAATTCGAGCTATTGGGACAAGTTAGTGATGTGAAGAATAAAACCCGTGCACGTTGCTCAAGGTTTGTCCATTGCTCGTTGTTCTTTAGAATGAGGCATTCCACAAACGTCATTACACCGTATTTTGCATAAAGAATTGGGTCTTAAGGCTTGTAAAGTCTAGTTCACACAAGAACTGAAGCCGGCCTATCATCAACAACGTCGTATCTTTGCTGATTGGGTCGTTGAAATGCATGAAAATTATCCGGAATTCCTTCGAAAAATCATCTTGAGTGATGAGGCCTATTTTCACCTCGGTGGCTTCGTCAACGTTACGGTGAATGGATTGCGCTATCGAGAGATGATTAAACTGATATAAACTGTCTGACGGGTTACCGAAAATATTTCAGACAACTCCTGAACACTTTTATCTAAGTGGTATTATAATATAATATGTATAATAATTGCGTTATATCAAAGTATAATCTTTTGCCAGGCATTTTAAAAACACAGTTTTTAAATATGAAGTCCAAATAAAGACAACCTTTTTCACTGATTGATAAAGGGTTTTTCAATAAGGGCGGGTAGATGTTGAAATGGAATAAAATGGCGTTTGCTGTGTGACACGTAGCGCCGTCCTGCCGGAACCACATGTCGTCTAGGTCCATATGGTTCAATATGGGCCATAAGAAATTGGAAGGGCCACCACGTCTACCGAAAAATGGGCGCAATGCGCGCAACGTTTGCATTAATGAACACTCATTTTGATAATAAAGTTTTATCATTTGAACGTGCTGTTCAATCGTGTAACTTGCCATGATGATTTGGCATAAACAACTGAATAATAAACAAAAGATTTGACAGATGTCACCAAAACAAAATGGCTGCCACAGGGCGCCAAAATCGACCCACGCCAATTGAAAAACCCTTTAAAACGAAAGCATCAAAGTGATCCTTACAAAGCAGAGATAACGGTAAATTGAACTTAATCGCGGAACACATTCTAAAGAAATTGAAAAATCAAAACGTAAAAACAGTTTATTGTCGAAATAGTGTGTTATTTGTTTTTGTTGCTTCAGTTGTTGTTTTTCCAAGGAATTTAAGTTTTTTTATACGTTCCCTTTAAATGCTGTGAATAAATGGGAATCAGTACAAAAAAGAAGTCAAAGGTAAATAAGGATTGCTATTTTTCAAACTCAAAACTCATTATTCACATACTGTATGTATGTACATAGTATATATGTACTATACTTATATGTTAATTTGAATCCGAATGTTTGAATTCGTTTACATTGGTTTATGTATGTATTTATTTATATAGAAAATAGCTTACCTTGTGAGCGCCTCGAGGCGAATGGTTTCATGTCCGTAAACGAAGATGAATCACCCGTTCCAACGCTGCAGAACGAATCAGCGAATTCCATGTTTTACCATATGTGGGTATGCGGTCGTGTCACAAAAATGGAATCACATAATTTCAACAAAGTTGCGGATGGCAATGAACGTCGCGAAGTGCAAAGTAGTGAGTTATGCGAGAAAGGTGATATATGAAAATAAAAAATAGTTTCAATTAAGTTTACCCTCCACATACTTTTTACATACATACATACATACGTATGCAACTATTGCTCTATTATACTTTTATTTACTTTCTTCAAACTATAGAAACAAATTATTAAATTTTTTATACAATAACAGCAGCTTTTCGAAAACAAAATGAAAATTATGTTACACCAATACCAAAGAACGTTAATGTATAGAGAAGTCTCAATGACGAGAACGCGTGAAATTTTCAGAGGTACTTGTCCCGCTAAGACTAATCACCACAGACACATTTTTCACCAAAAGTTAAGAGCAAGAGGCTGAATTATGTAAATTAGCAGCAGTCGAGTAGAATTCGTTTGTGATTAGAAGAAAAGAATGTTAACGCTGTAGGCTAGCTTTTTAATAGACCATTAATATAATTGAATTTTTTTTCCAATCATCCAAAATAATACATATAATCCTTCATAGAGAGATGATTCATTACCAGGCACACAGGGTGATGGCATATACAAATATAAATATGTATACCTATGTATATGTTACCGTGAATGTCCGAAATAGGCGAATGTCGACTTTCACCGGTGAATGTCAACAGATACCAAATACGTCGGCGAAAGATCGAATCATTACATTGTTGTACATTCGGACACTCTCCGGTGTGTGCCGACAATCACAGATGTGCTCTGGTGGAGGTCCGAAACAAAAGAGTCAAAAAACATGTGACTAGCTCTCTCCCGCCAAATCATTTATTCTGCTCGGGGTCAATCAAACTGTGTCAGTCGTATGCAAGCTTTGATAACGCGAGCAACGTTTTCTTAATTTTTTCCGGTACCCTAATCTATATATATACAAATGAAATGGTGTTCGTTGTTCCCATTTTTTTTGGGCCGATACGAGGCCAATTTTATTCGTTCTTTTTTCATATTATAGGGATCCACTAGGGGAAGGTTTTTAGCAAAAAAAAATTTTTTTTTTAATATTTTCTTCATATAAAAAAAAGAAAAAATCAAAATATTGTACAAATTGTGTTTTAGTGAAAATTGCCGCAGAACTTGCTCGATTCTTAGATTAAGTTTCGAATTAACATTAATTTTATGTGTACAACTTTTTTTGAATAAATATACGAATTTTTCGTTATTGTGAAACGATTTGTGTCGTGTTGCTAAGTTGCAAATTTTTTTCGACGGAGAGTAAACATAAACACAGAGGTTTGTCCGCTCTTTATGAAGAGAAATGCTTTAGTACACATACACGAACTCCGAACTACTGATTTGTGTTTTGTGTGCAGTTCATTTGTGAGAGCAACAAGTGTGTTGACCAAGGATAATAGATTTACCAAGATCCTTTTCCCTAAATCTTGATGAACCTGCAGCAGCCGGACCAGGCGCTAAGAAATGGTTGTAGAGAAATACAATATAAGAGATTGAAAACTGTTCACAGTCGCTGATTTATCGAGCGATCGATACTCACAATAGCATCGATAATCCATAATCGTTCAATAGTCGTTTATCTACTGCCAGTCCACATTCGAAATAGGGATGATTATGTATTTACATAATACAGAAATACTTTTCAAGAAGGCAATCTATCGTACAATAGAATAACTATAAAGGGCACATACATATATACAACTCACCGAAAGCTATGACGACCCCGTGGACTAGAAATTAATTCTGCGGAGAGCTTCTCCTCCGAACTTGCCTGCAGCGGCAAACTGTTGACGTTTGAATCCCCCATGCCTCCTCCTCCCCGGTCTTCCACACCCGCGCTGCTACGTTTACCCGCACTTCCGCCACTACCACCAGTATTCGTATTATTCATGGCTACCAATCCTGCTGATTCACGTGCAGCGCTCCGTTGTGTACGCAACTTTCCGACCGCCGCCAATGGTGACTGTGATTGCGATTGGGATTGTGACTGTGAACCGGCGATATGTTGCGTTTGTGTACTGTTCTCCTTTCGATCACTCGGATCCGTATTTTGTTTGAGCGTTTGCAATTTTGCCAGCGGTATGATATCACATTTACTCGGCCGATGCCATACGGTCTTTTGTGTTGCCGCGTTGTAGTAGTAAAACCGTTGCGTATTCGTATCGAATAATTCCCACCACTGTGATGAGTCGGTGCGCTTAATTGGTACATCCTGTGGCACAATGAAAACAACAAGAGATGTGCAAATTGCATATATTAAAGTGAATTATAAAATTGAAAAAATTAGAAATGAGTACAGAGGCAACAATAAAATCGTAAAAAATGTAATAACAATGCTAACTAAATAGTGTTAGGTATTTACAGTATGTCAAGAATGAGTTTTGACATAGAAAATAAATTCGATTTATCGCGTTCAATAGCAAAAAATAGCAGACTCTACTTACAGTCGAAGTGTAACCAACTTCAGACCGCTCGCGCAGCTGATGCACGGGCATTTGCTGTCTGTTAGTTGGCTAAATGACAGTCCAGAGTATTGTTTACAAGTGCGTGGAAGCATTTTGCCGAGAGTAAACACGAAACAAGAAAATCAGTAATGGATTTCAAAAGTAATAGTGATATTGAATTATATTTGGCTGGAAAATTGTATCCCACTCAAGGGCTACGACGCCAATGCTAACTCAGGTTAGTGTCGTTCGAAACTTTCCGGTAAACGCAACCAAACAAAAATGAGTGAGAAGTACGCGAAGCGTTTTGAGGCGGTATTTTTATGTACGCGTTCGAAAGGGCCGAAATTATCTTACGCCGCGGCTGAAAAAGTAAAAAAGTTTGTTGTGATGTGGAATCAGCGGTATAAGGTGAACAAAAATGTTGATGACTTTCTGTTGAGCGCGGCTTGAAGCAAGTGATGACAAAAAAGCAGGATAAAGTGATAGTCCAACTTTTTAAGCGGGACCCTTCTTTGTGACTACGCCAAACACGATCAGTTCTTGCTAAAAAGGGAATAGATCTGAGTATCAACACCATCGAACGTCGACTGAAGAAGGCGAACATATCCTACTGTCTCACATCATTAAAACCATCACAAAAAAAAACACATCAGAAAAACACATTGAGAAACAACAAAACAAGAAAATGGTGTCACAGTATTGGACTGGCCTTCCCAGTCCCCAGACGCCAACCTCATTGAAAATTTGTGGGGAACTATGAAGCATCTTGCCGGAAGGCCAGTCCATGATTTAAAGCAACTCGTGGGTCAAGTTCGCAAAATCTAGTCCTGTTTGTCGACGAGCTACGCATGGTTCAAAGTATGAAGAAGATGCCAGGCTATACTCGGCAACGATGAGGACTACACGGCTTTTTGAGTAATTGTGACTCATAGTTTTGTACACACTTTCATGTAAAAAAATGTGAAATACATAACTTTTATAAAAAATAAAAAAAATAAATAATTGGCGCGTACACTTCTGTTAGGTGTTTGGCCGAGCTCCTCCTCCTATTTGTGGTGTGCGTGTTGATGTTGTTCCACAAATGGAGGGACCTACAGTTTCAAGCCGACTCCGAACGGCAGATATTTTTATGAGGAGCTTTTTCATGGCAGAAATACACTCGGAGGTTTGCCATTGCCTGCCGAGGGGCGACCGCTATTAGAAAAATGTTTTTATTAATTTTACTTTTTGCATTCACATAAGTTTTATACTTCATGAATAATCGCGGTTCCTTTTTTATGACACAGACTGTAAATTTATGGCCTTTCAATTGGTTACACTTCGAGTGCCGGACTCTGTATCCTTGACTTCTTTTTTGTATTGATTTATATTTATATATATTTATTCGCAGCATTTATAAAAATATATTTATTCACAGCATTTATAAAAATATATTTACTCACAGCATTTATAAAAATGATTAATAAAACATAATTTTTATCGATATTTATAACTAATCCAATGCAGATCCGCAAAGGTGGCCATCCAAATTTGGCCGCAATTAATTTTAATTAAAATGTAATTAATTATTTATTTTTGAACAATCACGTTCCCTTGTAATTGTTAAAAACTATATATATAATTAGAAAGAAATATACCTGAGTTACCGAAAAAGTTCAATATGCCATCCCTCACTTGGCCGCAACCTAATGTCAGCCAGGTGAACAGGTATAATGTATTATCATGTTATCATTTATGTCATCATACCAAATTTAAGATCAATTTTTTCTCTACATGATAAGATATAGCTACGCAAAAATGCCCGCAAATAGTGGTTGCCAACGATTAAAGATAAATAAAAGCGAGAGGAACTTAACACGTTCGCGGAAGTGAATGCTATAGCATTCATTTTTATAGTGATGCAAAATGACGTGAACACTACTTCAAATTTTAAAGCCAAGTTTTGTTCATTTAATTTCATGTAACTTTAAGTTTTTGTAATTAATATACATTTCAAAGTAATGAACTATTGATTCATTAAGTACTTTCATATAACAGTTATAATACGATGTTCTGACTACTCCTTTAATATACTGTGAGCGTCAAAATAAAGGGTACAAAGCATTTTGTTATAATATGGATTTTATTTCAGTCTTTTATAACAAAACAATATATTTTAATTTCATGTTTTTTAAATTAGTATTTGATTCTCTACTAATTACTAGAAAACAACAAAAAAATAAATTACAACAACAAAAGTTGTAAGACAAAAACAAAATTTAGTGCATATTTTACACGTCAAAATAAAGTGTACAGAGATATATTTTTTTTTTAAATGATATCGATTTAGTATTTTGTTGATTTCCCTTTTGCTTTGATAACGGAAGACAGTCTTCGGGCGACTCAACTAGTTTTTTTGGCACGTCAGATGAAATTTTATCCCCCTCTTCCTTTATAGCGAGTTTCAGCATATCCATATTGGTTATTGTCCTTTTCCGGATGTGGTGGTCTAAATGCTCCCACAAATGTTCAATAGGGTTTAAGTCCGGTGACTGTGGAGGATGATCCAATATTTTAGGAGTACAATAAAGCAGCCATTCTTTTACTATTTTTGCTGTGTGCTTGGGATCATTATCTTGTTGAAAGATCCAAGATCCCTGCAAGTCTAATTTCTGCACACTGGTTAGTAAATTATTTTGTAAAATATTCAGATAATCTGTTTTGTTACCATGAACAATAAAAACCAAATTGCCAACTTGCAGCCAGGCACTGACCAGAAACTAATTAAATTGTTAAATAAAAAGTTGTGGAAAAGCTGTGTGAGGTAGAAAAATTAAAACGTTTTAAAATGGGCATCAAGCTAATTTAGGCTTAGAGGTCAGCCAATTTAAAAGAGGCCATACAATATTCCGATTCCAAAACAGTAGGTAGTGGACAAGATAGTGGCACAATTATTAGCTTTAGGGATAATTCGAGAATCAAAGTCTTTGTATGCATCTCCCATCGTCTTAGTGCGAAAGTCAAACGGTGAAGATAGGCTTTGCGTCGATTTCCGAGAACTACAATAAGTAAACACTGTTACTGAAAATCAGTTATGGTTGATGCCAACAATAAACGGAGTATTGACCACGCTAGCAGATAAGATGTTCTTCACCACACTCGACGTGATGTCAGGTTATTACCAGATCAAGCTGGAAGAGAACTCGAGACCTTTTACCGCATTGGTCACTTACAACGGGCACTGCGAATTATCCAGGAAACCGTTTGGGTTGCGTAATGTCCATATTCGTTTCAACGAATGATGCCAAATTTAGTAGCACCCCTTAGCAGCAAGTGGTCAGCTACGTTGATGAAGTGATAATCGCCAATCACACTGAAGATGAAAATTTATTGTATTTGAAAGAATTTTTTCAGATTATTGAGCAAGAAGAGTTGACGCTGGGTAATACATAGATGAAAATGGCGCTAGGTCAAGCGTGATGAAAATAGACGCAATTAAAAACTTTCACTAACCTGCAACCAACTGGAGGTTCGCCTATTCCTTGGGCTTACGGTTTTTTTCCACAAGTTTATCAACGGGTCTGCATTTACTGCGAAGCCACTAACGCGGACTTGACTAAAAAGAATATTGAATTTATATGGAATTGAACATGAGAAGATCCGTTTCGAAAACTGATTGGACTAATTGCGAGCTCACCAGTTCTTGCTATTCACGATGTAGCAAAAGACCAGAGTCGCACACTGATGCTTCGAGCATTGGACTTGCTGCGATTCTTCTACAATGGTAACCTGAGAGCGGTAGCATATTTAACAAAGCGTGCATTGGCAATAAAGGCAATTATCGGTGGCTTAAGGGGTGCGATACAGTCTGCGCATAGGGCTCAAATCAAATCATCGGCTCTTCAAATTAAACAGGAATGATCAACCACAACTTGTTGTGCCAAAAGGAATGAGATGGCGAAAAGTGAAGCTATCCCTCACTAAAAAAAACACACTTTATAAAGAATCAACCACTTATTTTTAAACTTCAAAACCATATGGTCACACTTGGCAGGTTCGTTATGTTCTGTTCCCCTCGCTAGGTCTAGAGATACGCCAAAAACCGTGGTCTTGTATTTTCTCCCACTGCGGTTCATTTGCATAAGAATACTAACGAACAGTGGGCTATATGGTTAATAAAAAGCTCAAAAAGCAAAAAAGGTAATTGTAATCCCTTTTTTGCCAACCACAATCTCCAATTCTCCTTAATTCTGGCTCTATACTTGTATACGTGTAAACGGTTCAGTGGGCACGCTATATAAATATTAGAGCATTAACAAAGTTATCGAGCAAGATTCGCCAATAGCGAGACGGGAAAGGCAAAGCAGCGAACTGAAGAAGAGTTAAATTAGAATGTAATACAAAGATACTTGAGGTAGAGGTGGTAAGAAAAATAACAGATACATGGTTGAACAGCAAATAAAATAACGTAGAACAAAATGATGAATGTGGCTGGTCGTTCAATGGATTGGTAGATGAGTTGCTCATAAATACCACAACTACTAGCTTACTGAGTCAATACAGGCAAAAATATGCAAGCAGCATATTAACTCTTGTTTGTTTCGCGATATAAAGGGTAATCAATTTAAAAGTATCGGATTTTAAATTCAAATAAAACAACGAAAATTCAAATAGATTGGATAATCCTTATTATTGTTGTGTAGAACCATTCATGCCATTTGTTTTTTTAAAGATAATCACTGTTAAAAGATTGCCGCAACTGCATCGTAATTCAGTCATCCAATTTTGAATGATTCTCTGGAGGACTTCGGTCGATGTCTCGTGAAAATCTTTAGTAATGTTGTCTTGCAATGCCTTAATCGAAGCTGGTTTATCCACAAAGCATTTATACACAACTAAAAGTCCAAAGGAGTGATATCAGAGATAAATTGCTCACTAAAACGAAAAACGCAGCAAATCCCTTGCTTCATGGGCTGTATGGCAAGGAGCTCCGCCTTCTTGGAACCAAATGTTGTGAAGATCAAATGCTTCAGTCTAAATATGACAATTTTGCTTATTGTGGTAGCCATTAAGCCAGAAACGTAGGACGGTTATGTTCACTATAACGCGATACACACTTTCCACAGAGCGTCGAATTTTGTAATACAATTGTACGATTTGTAAACGTTATTGAGGCGTACGTCTTTCCATAATGAAAAGACAATAAATACTAAAAAAAATTATGTATTTAGTTTAAGAGTAGTCGCGCGTTATCTGTCAAAAAATTCCCATTGGAAAAAATAGCTCCAATCTGATCAACTTTTAGAAACGAGCAGCGTATGGCGACCGAGTCTTCTTCTTCTTGATTGACGCGATAAACGCTTATGCGATTTTTGGCAAGTTTCTTTATCGAGCTAACCGGCGCCAGTTGGACACACCAAGTGAAGCCAAACCCTTCAGAGCCGGAGCGCTGGATCTTTATTCGCTGCGCTACGTCTATGTCGTCGTAAAGCTTAAACAGCTCATCGTACCATCGCCTGCGATATTCGCCGTTGCCAACGTGCAAAGGTCCAAAAATCTTCCGCAGAATCTTACTCTCAAGCACTCCAAGCGACGCTTCATCGGATATTGTCATCGTGATTTCACATGATTAGAATCTTGTAGAGTGTTAGTTTTGTTCGTCGAAAGAAGGCTTAGTTAGGACTTAGCTGCCTACTTAGTCCAAAGTAGCACTTGTTGGCATTGTTATAGGTTAAATGCAGGTTCCTAAATAAACGAAGTCTTTTACAACCTCGAGATCATAACTGTAAACACTGACGTGGGTGCCGATACGTGAGTGCGCCGACTGTTTGTTTGATCACAAGAGGTACTTCGTTTTGTCCTCGTTCACCACCAGACCCATTCGTTTTGCCTCTTTATCCAGTTCGGAAAAGGGAGAACTTACAGCGCGGTTGTTAAGGCCAATGATGTCAATATCAGCGACATACACCAACAATTGCACGGTCTTATAAAAAATTGTGCCTGAGCGATTAAGTTCTACGGCTCGTACGATCCTCTACAACATAAGGTTAAAGCAGTCACATGACAGCGAGTCACCCTGTCTGAAACCTCGTTTGGTATCAAACGGGTCAATTCTGACGGCGCTGCTCGTATTGAGCAACGTCATCTTGCATAGCCGTATTAGTTTTGCGGGGATACCAAATTCAGACATCGCGGTGTTCAAGTAACTCCTTTCCGTACTGTCGAATGCAGCTTTCAAATCGACGAAAATATGGTGTGTGTCGATTCTCCTTTCATGGGTCTTTTCCAAGATTTCGCGTATTGTGAATATTTGGTCCGTTGTAGACTTTCCAGGTCTAAAGCCACACTAATAAGGTCCAATCAGTTGGTTGATGGTGGGCTTCAGCCTTTCACACAATACGCTCGCTAGAACCTTATAGGCGATGTTCAGAATACGAGTCCCACGATAATTGGCACATATTGCAGGATCACCCTTCTTATGGATTGGGCAGAGCACATTTAAATTCCAATCGGCAGGACCATATTTTGCATAGGAGCTGATGAATATTTGAATAGCTAAGCCGGCAGTCTCTCGGCGCCCGCGGTCGATCGCCGCCTTTGTTCTTACAGGAAAACGAACCGGTCTTAAAACCTTCTGAGTGCCGCCGAACTTTGTGGTAAAATTTTCGGGCGTTGTTCCTATTGGCCAGCATCTCAAGCTCCTCGCACTCACGTATTGGCCTCTCATTTTTTCTATCTGATAACACGTCTGTCTTCCTTTCTTAGCCCGGTAGCGATCCCATATGGCTCGCGTTGATCCCGTTCGCAGCATGGTTTTATAGGCAGCATGATATTCCTCGTCGTACCAACGGTTTTTTTAGGTTCACCGGAATTCGATTTCTTCTTCGGTGGCGGTACGTGGAGAGCGAAAAATGTTGTTCCATTGCTCGTGCATGCCGGATTTTTGGGCAGTACTCACTGAGGACAGGACTGAGAGTCGAGTGGCGAATCTTTCGGCTGCCTGTTGTGATTGTAGCTTTTCGATGTCGAACATTCTTTGCGTAGGTAGATGCACGTTTTTTGCCGCACAGAGGCGTGTGTGCAGTTTGGCTGCAACAAGGTAATGATCCGAGTCAATGTTGGGTCCTCGGATCGTACGTACATCTAATACACTAGAAGCGTGTCTTCCATCTATCACAACATGATCGATCTGGTTTCGTTTTTCCAAATCAGAAGACAGCCAGGTAGCTTGGTGTATTTTTTTATACTGGAGTCTGATAATGCAGACTATCATGTTTCTGGCCCCTGCGAAGTCGATCAGCGTCTGTCCGTTACCGGATGTTTCGTTGTGCAGGCTGCAGTTTTCGACTGTGGGACCAAAAATTCCCTCCTTGCCCACCCTGGTGTTGAAGTCGCCAAGCACGACTTTTATGTCGTGGTGGGGGCAGCGCTCATAGAAACGTTCCAGGCGCTCATAGAGGGAATATTTGGTCGCATCGTCCTTCTCTTCCGTCGGGGCGTGGGCGCAACTGAACGATATGTTGAAAAATCTCGCTTTGATGCGGATTAATGCGAGACGCTCGTCCACAGGAGGGAACGACAGTACTTAGCGACGAATTCTCTCTCAGACAACAAATCCCACCGAATTTGCGCTCCTTACATGACAGCTGTAGTAGACGTCGCAAGGTCCTATATTTCTTTGCCTTTTCCCATCCATTGCATCTCTGAAATGGCAGTGCAATCAGCCGGGCAGAGGCACTTTCCCCACCGAACATTCCAGGTGCATGCCCTCAAATCATTATCCGTAGTTCGTTTGCAGGGATTTTTACGTGGCGGGTCACAAACCCGGCGCACAACCAGCAATCCTTCTCACGTTGGCTCCTTCCCGAACGGGTGCTCGGAAGCTACCCAGAGGGTAATTGGGTTAGTCCAGGAAGTTGTGAACTGCTTGAACCATATGTAGGAGAATCGTCCTGGCCACTCCCAAGTGAATGGCGATCAGTAACTTTCCCCACTTGCGTGGACTTCTACATATGGCGACCGAGAGTGATCAAGAAAAAAAGCAGTATACTCATAGCAGCTTTTGATGCTTTGACGCAAGCTAAATAACTATCAACAACAATGGTCTATAATAATTAGTATAAGAACAGCAGTTGTTGAACATTCTTTGCTACGCATAAGTATACCTATCCTTGACTCCTCTATGGCATTGCTCACACCAGCACCCCGAAATGCTCAATAATTCCAAAAATAAAAAGATTTTTAAGGTGCGTTGTCATTCTGCGTAAAGAGAACTTCTACGTTAAAATACTACCGCCGGGCATTTCTTATATGCACATATCGTCATCAAAATAGGTACCCTCCACGTTCATATGGAAAATGCATGTTTTTTAAATTACTAATAACAGGTGCTCAACTGTATTTGGTTTTTATTTAATAAATAATAATTAATGCCAATAGGAACAAAAAGGAAACATTCATATGGTCATTAAAATAGGTACAAAATAGAAATTGATACGATACAACAAGAATTTAGTGATATTATTAAAAATGCTTTTTAAATTATCGAAGTTTAATCAATAACTACTGTGTCCACCGTGATTGCTAACGACTTTTTGTATTGGATTTGGCATAGATTTGATAATCATATGTTTCTTCGGGAGTGGAATCCTGGATATTTTTGAAGGTTTCCTTACCTATCCGCTTCCTTAAATTTCCCAAAGGTTTTCAGTGGGGTTTGGGTTGAGTGAATGGCTTGGGGACCCCATATCATTAACATTATTTTGTAAAAACCATTAATGTACTAACATTGAGCTGTGTTTTGAGCCATTATCTTAAATAGAAAACCACCGAAGTGGCATATTCTCCTCAGCAAATGGTAGCAACACTTCTTGAAGTATGTCCTTGTACACAAATTTGCCAATTTTATTGATTATGAGGTGAATGGGTCCATACCAAGAGAAGCATCCCCAAAATCATTATGTTGCCGCCACCGCCCTTTACTGTTGTTTTTTGTGAACCGTGGAGTAACTCTTGTTTGTTTGAAATTTGTTTTTGTTTCATCGCTCCAAAATATGTTATACCATTTTTTCATACTCTCTGGTCCACACCATATCCGTTGTCACGCAAAATTACATTTTATGAAAATGATCGAATATGTGTAACCAATAATTAACGGGACTTTTAAATTCACAATAAAGCATTGTCATTAGCGCAAAAAAAGCGAAATTTCAATAGCGGCCTTAAATTTTTCCGAATGGCACAATCGATAGATAAAGGCAGTCTACCACCACTTGACGTTTTGATCCAAGGAGAGGCCTTGAAGGTCATCTGCAGGCTGATACACAATGGGAATTGGTACAGCCCCTGTCCGACTTTGGACAACAGAGAAGACATGGACTTCAATGCAACGATCCTCGCCATGCCTCTTGACTCCATGCCATCAAGAGTCATGAAAAGAGATCAGTGTGGTGCTGCCAGAGGCTCAATTGTGGTCAAACTCTGAAAATGAGCCCGGCAAACACTGTTTTCGCATTTTCACGGATGGCTCCAGGACCGAGCTCTGGGGTCTATGTGGAATCCAGCGGGATAAGACTACACTTTGCTCATGGAATGCACGCATCTGTGTTTCTAGCGGAGGTGTATGCTGTTCAAGAAGCGATGAACTTTGTTGTGGAAAACAGATTGAGAGGTAGATCTGTATGTTTCTACAGCGACAGCAAAGCTGAGCTCATAGCCTTAGACAGTCCTCCAACTCCAAGGGTAGTTGCGTAATGTAAATCCACTGAACTATGTTGGTAGACATTATACTATTCTGATGCTATCATGGGTCCCGGGACACGTGGATATCACGGGTAATGAGATCTTTGACTCTATAGCTAGTATGATGCCAAAGAAATTGGCCTCAGAGCCCGTTCTGCCACTCCCTACTGCAGCCATCAAATCCACGGTTAACAAACCGGTTACTTTAACCCACAAGCGAGCCTGGCAGGCTGAGGGAGGCTACAGATGGACAAAACTGATGTTACCTGTCATGTCCGACAGACTGTCGCAGATCCTTCTGTCATCAGGCAGAAGGGACTGTAGGCAGCTAGTTGGACTGAGGGCGGGAAACTTTCTATGGGCGAAGCACATGGAAAAGGTTGCACTCTGCCCAGCATGTGGAGAGGAGGATGAGACGGCGGATCACTTTCTGTGCGTCTACCCGGCCTTCGCTCGAATCAGATTTGAGATCTTTGGCGCTGATGTGTTAATAAGCAACCACCTTGGCTCCTTGGTATCACAAGATCTACTCAGATTTCTTCGGAGTTGACTATATGTGTATGTATATTGTATATGTGTATGTATATTGTATATGTGTATGTATATTTACAAATATATGTATGTACGCGTGCGTATTACTGCATTGTAATAATGCGTGTCATACTTACTTGCGGTGGATCCCAAACGCACTCGCCAGTTGTAAGATTGGCATACATGTGCTCCTTGGTGCGTGGCTCGATGATTTCCACCCATTCTATCCTGTAAGAGAGAAAACGCCAACAAATACATTAAAAGGATAAGCATACAAATTTTGGATATAAAAATCGTAGCAATATTCATGTGGGGACACCACAACTAGATTAAGCTTATTACATTCTTAATAATTATCCTTTAATTTGTTCATATACTTGTATTGATTCTTAATACTTTGAAATGCAACCATGTGTGACTTTTCATATGCCTCTAACTATTAGGGGGCGTGATGTGCTGAACACTGTCACCTGTTACCGCCACTCGGTAACGCCGAACCCGAAAAGGTATATTTATGAGTGGGTCCAAACTTGGTGGTCTTAAAGTGAGCGTTACGATGCATTTGGTTAGGGTGTTGACGGTAGCTCCAACACCTTCATATTACATTTACGACGATATAACTTCAACAAGTTTTCCAAGCGATCCGTGACAAAACTAACCTGCGATCCAGGATCGCACAATAAACTAGCCACGTTCTGAACCGATGCTTCTCCAAATGCACATGCAAGCGATGTTGCATGAAGAGTGATGGCTGGGAAATGGAAGTTTGCTAAGACTGTACACTTATTACCGTCGTTTTGTTCCAGGATTCGCAAATGTTTCCCGGAGTCTCGGGAAAAAAGATAGTTGTAAATAAAGATACTAGCGTATGCAGAATAGGAGGAATACAGGGGCGGATCATCAATGGGCAAGAAAAAATTATCACATACTACAGCAAAGTCCTCGGAGAGGACTGTGTGACCAGAAAGGAGCTGTTAGCTGTGATTGAGAGCGTGAAGCATTTCTACAAATACCCGTTCGGACAACGATTCCAGTTACGAACAGACCATGCAGCATTGAGATGGTTACTCAAGTTCAAGCATCCGGAAGGACAAATTGCACGGTGGATCGAAAGGCTGCAAAATTATGATTTCGAGATTGAGCATGGAAAAGGAGAACAACATGGAAATGTTGATGTACTATCTCGGCGGCCTAGTGCTATAGAGTGTAAGGATTGTTCCAAAGTAGATTTCTCGAAGGGATAGGACATGTCACATTAATGCAGTTGCAATACGATGATCAGTCGGAAACAAGTGCAATAAGAAGTCAATTGAATGATGCTGACCTGGGAAAGATCATGGAAACGAAAGACGCCGGAGACAGACCATCTAAAAATGAAATGCCGAAAGAAAGTCCTGTGTCTAAGGTGTATTGGGTACAGTGGAATAGTCTTAAAATAATTCGTGAAGTTCTGCAACGGGTATGGGAAAGCAAAGATGGAAATCATTTCCGTGATCTGTTTATATTTCCTAATTCCAGAATTGCATCTGGGTTAGAGAAATTCCACAATGGGTCAAGTGGAGGTAATCTGGATATCACTAAAACGCTGGAGAAGATTAAGCAGCGGTTTTACTTGGTAAATTGCAGAGAATCAGTAGCTGAATGGATTCAAAATTGTGCGGAGTGTATGGCAGCAAAAGGTCCAAAGGAGAGAAGTCGTGTAACATTACAGCAATACAACGCAGATTCACCATTTGAGCGAGTGGCCATGGATGTGGCGGTCTGTTTCCAACATGTGACTCCGGCAAGAAATATGTACTCTTTGTTATGGACTACTTCAGTAAGTGGCGAGAAGTGTATGCTCTACCAAACCAGAAAGCCAAAACCATTGCTAAGGGTTTTTGTGAATTAAATTCAGACGAAGGAAAGTACTTCGAATCCGCAGTATTCAAAGAAATGGGAATTAAGGAAATACGTATGCACCACCAATCAGATGGAATGATCGAAAGATTCAACCAAAACAAACACACGAATTCGCCTTGATGGAGACAGCAGATAGCAATACAGAATTAGCCATAGGATACGAGCTGCCAGATCTAGAAATTACGATAGTTATTAAGCACATGCATGTAAGCAGAAACCGCCGTAGCCGAATGGGTTGGTCCGTGACTACCATTCGGAATTCGGAGAGAACGTAGGTTCGAATCTCCGTGAAACACCAAAAGGAATAAAAAGTTTTTTTAGCGCCCATCTGTAGGTAATGGCAAATCTCCGAGTGTATTTCTGCCATGAAATAGCTCCTCATAAAAAAACCATTTGCGTTCGGAGTCGGCTTAAAACTGTAGTTCCCACCATTTGTGAAACAGCATCAAGACGCACGCCACAAGTAGAAGAAGCTCGGCCAAACACCCACAAAGGCCAATTATAATATAAGGAGAGGCGCATGCGCATAGGGTATTCAGACTTATGTTAAGAGTGGGAGGGAGCATGTAAACGAAAAGGGATAAAGTAAGTAAATTGTTTTGCAATTAATTTGTGACTTTTACTTAACAATCTATTGATCGTACTCAGAGAAACTACTGTAAGAAATTTATTTAGATTTTAACGTTACACAATTCGTAACAATATTTCTGCATGTACTAATACATTTCATTACACTTTATGCCATTTTACGAGAACAACTTATTAGATCTACAATTTTTGTTTGTTTGCACCTTTTTCGTAAAGATCCAATATATGGTTATTTTTAATTAAATAAAACATACCTATATACATGTATCTATATAGGTATATACATATACATATATACATATGTATGAATATATTGTACAATAACATATCAAATATTAATAATATAGTGAAAATTTAGAATAAAAAATCGCGCGATTTCCCTAGCGGCGCTATTTATTTGAATAAAACATATATATATGTATATATAGTATATGAAATATTAATAATATAGCGGAAAGAACGATGCACAAAATCGGTCAAAATTGGCCCGACTGGGGATTGTAAAAGATCATCATTTTCTGACAGCTTTGACCTCGCTGAATCGAAAAATGACACTTAGAATGTTGTAAACCCTGGGGAAAGTGTTGAAAAACCACCCTCATCCCTTAATCTCAAAATATGAATATAAACTGTAAAACATTTTAATACAAAAATAGCACGAGTTTTATTCTCATATATTATTTAATTTTATAAGCAATTATAAGTAAAAAGATGTAAAATCAGATACACCCTTATCAGTTTTAAAAAACCACCCCTTTGCACCCTTACATTGAGTGAAGTAATTATCTATTGTTTTAATCATTTTTTTCATCCCAAGATTATTGTCATTAATAATATTTTTTCTCTCAAGCGAGCTGATAATTACCCCATAGAATTTTAATACCCCCTGGTATTTTTGAAACCACCCCTATTATATCCTTCTTACAAAATACAATCAAAAGTGTTCAAAAAGCCGAAAGTTGTTTCTTTTTCTAATTCATATAATCTTTGTCCTATATGAATGTTAAAAAGACTCTAGTAAACTTCAAAAACCCCACACTAAAAAAACTCACCCCCTTTACACCCCTTATATAAAAATAAATCATTAAAATTCCCAAAAAAGCGTAAGAAATCTATTCTTTTTTGCTTTCGTTACTTGCTTCTTGACCTTATTTCAAAAACATTCTAATCAATTTAAGGAGCACCTGATGGCTTAAAAAACAACCTTTTTTACATCCCTTAAAAATAAGTAATAGTCAAAACTTATATACTGATAAAAAAATAGTGTTAATATTGTCAATTTTTTTAGCAAATTAAATAATATATGAGAATAAAACTCGTGCTATTTTTGTATTAAAATGTTTTACAGTTTATATTCATATTTTGAGATTAAGGGATGAGGGTGGTTTTTCAACACTTTCCCCAGGGTTTACAACATTCTAAGTGTCATTTTTCGATTCAGCGAGGTCAAAGCTGTCAGAAAATGATGATCTTTTACAATCCCCAGTCGGGCCAATTTTGACCGATTTTGTGCATCGTGCTTTGGAATTAAAAATCGCGCGTATTTTTATTCCAAATTTTCGCCTGCGACTCAATTTTTTTTAATAAAATATATATATATATATATATATATTGTCATATAAATGGCATATTTAGACTTTAAGAGTTTAATATTATATTATTGCTCAGAGTACGCTTTATATATATAATATATATATAAATGAATCAAAAATGAATTATAGATGGCGCAAAAACTCGCAGACGAAATTGCTTCGCACTGTTGCATTTTTCCAACAAATATGTTTTTAAATATTTATTTTTTATTGGGAAAAAAGCAACATAAAAAAATAAAAAACTTATTTACTTATTTACAGATAGTTAACTAATATTGTTTTACCAGATTAGTATTTTGTACTATCATATATCCACAGTTTTTGATTACTTCTTCAAGCCGTCGCTCCATGCTTTCTATAAGCTTGCGGCATCTTTCCTTTGGAATCGAGTACCAAGCCTTCTCAACTGCGGCCCACAACTCATCAATATTTCAAAAAATTTTTTTAGTGATTTTGACCTTAACGTCATTCCACAAATTTTCTATTGGATTGAGATCAGGGCTCTGCGCCGGCCAATCCAGTACATTAATTTTTCTCTTCTGAGCCATTGCTTCACTGTCTTTGCAGTATGCTTTGGATCATTGTCCTGCATAAATGTCAAATTTAATGGCATAAACTCAAACACAAATACCTCCATTTTATTGTAGAGTATATCCAGATACTGAAATATATCTATTTTACCAACCACGCGAACATTCGGCCCAACACCATGCCAGGAAAAAGCTCCCCTAGGATTTAGCACTTGATTTTTTGGACGACGTACAATAGTTTTCTCATCTCGTCCCATCCTATTTATTTTGGTTTTGTCGGTCCAAAGTACGTTTTTCCAAAACTGAATAGATGTGTCTTTGTGGGCTTTTGCAAAGGCAAGTCGATCTTCGATATGTCTTTTTGAGAGGCTCTTTTCTCCGGCGTGCAATGTTTTCCACGTCCCATTTTTAGTAATTACTTCAAAATTTTATTTAAGAAACAAAAAAATATACTAAAATCGCTGAAATAATATTAAAGTTTTACTCTCCGCTGCACAAGTTAAAATGTGCTATTTTGTGTCCACTTCAAAACAGCAATAAGCATAAATAAAATAGAACGCAAAAAATTCTATCGGAAAAAAACGGTAAATTCCTCGCATAAATGTAAGCTTAATAAGGGTAATAAATGTAAACAAACAAATTTATTTGATCAAAGCAGAGTTCGTACTAAAAACTTAACTTAACATACAGTGAGTCAATTGTCAAAAGTCATTGCCACACTCTAAAAATCATAGTTCTCAGTGCTATAACTTTTCTTCTAATGAATATATAAAAAAATAGAAAACGGTATTTTCTAAATGTATTTATTTATTATGTATCTGAACAAAAACTAATAATTCCGACTTAGGTTTACAAGCTCAACCTTGAAAGGTAAAATAAGGCACAAATTCACATCAAAAAAAGTATTGGCACAGGCAGCGTAATCAGCTTGCTCTATTGCAGCTGTAACGCGCTAATACTTTGTGGGTCCTCCTTTAGACTGAATAACGGCCTGCAAACGTCTCTTCATACTATTTACCATTTGAAGCTTGAAGTTTCGGAAGGTGCTATTTTACTCCATTCAGCAATTATTCCCTCTTTTAGAGGATCCTTTGACGTTATGTAGTGAGATCTTGCATTCCAGAAGATGCCACACATGGTCAGGGGGGGGTAAGGGTTTGCCCTTTCAAAAACTCGATTCGGTTTTTGTCTTATCTTACTGTTTAACATCTGTAACAAAACTTTTGGAGTTATTGTCGAATTAGTCTCGTGCCTTAGCTCTGACAGGGAAGGCAGCGCGTTTTTTTCAAAACCACTTTTTGAAAGTCGGTGATCACTGCCATTTTTAAACAACTTGACCGATTCATTCCAAGCTTGGCACACATTTTCTTCATATAAAATGCCTCCCCCCAACGTTTAGTTTATTTTTTTTTTTTGACATGAAGGGGGTGTCCCGCCCAAAAAATGGCGGACATTTTCGTCTAAAATAGAAGTTTTCACATTAGACCGCCGCCAAAAATTTTTAAACGAAGAAAAAAATAAGCGGACAATGTTGGGGGGAGATTTAATGATACTTTGACTAAATTTGAATTGGTTTTGGTTTCAGATAATTTCCGACCGAGATACAGTGATCACTGCAAAATGTTTTTTCTTCAAGACTTTCCCGGTTTGACACCGGCTTATTTTTAAGTATTTCCCCATGAAAAAATTACAGAATATAGTTAAAAGTATGCTTAATAATGTACAAAAGGTTTTAATAAATTTGCTCAATCCATATTTAAGAAAAAGATTCCCAAAAATAGTTTTTTTTCGGTGATGCCGGGAAACACCCCCAAACTATCACGTTTCTCCACCGTGTTTAACTGTTTTGACGAGGTTGTGCTCTTGAAGCTCTTTATTTGCTTTCGCCAAATGTTTTGTGCTCCATCTGACCCAAATAAATTGAATTTTGATTCATCACTAACTATGGTGGTGTTCCAAAAAGCGTCGGGCTTATTTAAATGCTGTTTAGCAAGTTCTAGCCTTTTTCTTATTTACCTTTGAAATGAAGGGTTTGCGTCGAGGAACCCGGCCATGATACCCAGCCTTATATAGGGTATTTCGAACAGTTTGGGATTGAAATTGATTTCAAATGAATTTTGGAGGGTCTCACACAATTTGACAGCAGAAGTTTTTGGATTTTGTGCCACCGTGGACATCACAATTTGCTCCTGTCGTTCGGTTAATTTTTCTGGCCGGCCAGGTCTGCTCTCCGGACCTTTTTTGCCGGTATTGCAATGATGCATACCGATGTTTCGAACGCTGGACCATGATTTTTCGACAAGTTTGCCCATTTCGCGATAGGTTTTTTTTTTTTCTAAATACAGTTTTATCATTAATTGACGTAGTTCTAGGGAAATTTCAGCACCATGGCCCATTTCGGTCTATGTCCGTTGAAATCGGGATCAAAAGTGATTGCGACCCTATGCAATTCCCAAAACGTAACAGTAAGTAAAAAGCAAGAGTGGAAATAACGGAAGCTTACCATTACGACGCCAAAAGCATAAGCTAACATAAAGAATGTGCCAATACTTTTTTGATGTAAATTTGTGCCTAATTTTACCTTTTAAGGTTGAACTAAGTCGAAATTAATTTTTTTTGTTCAGATACGTAATAAATAAATACATTTGGAAAATACATTACTTGCATTAGAAGAAAAATTATAGCACTGAGAACATTGATTTTTCGAGTGTGCCAATCCTTTTTTGACTGACTGTACATATAAGGTTCACCCCCCTGTCACCTACTTCTTAACGTGATATCGCCCTGAAATTGGTGCGCTCATTAGAAGTGAAAAACGATTGGTAGTAATTGACTTTAACGCGCACCACTTTCTTCAGCACTCAAGCCTACCAAACCTTATACCTATGACCCATATGTATCATAACATCAACATCGCCATCTGGGTTGTCAATAATAACGTATTGGGCTGCTTCCCTCCTTAATAACGTCTGATTGATCTTCAGTAGTTTCTGCAGTCTATTTTTCATCTGTCTAATGGATTTCGTCCTCGTCAGTTTCTCCTTTTACGATGCTCAAGATGGTCTCTCTCCAGCTGCGCATCCATCTGCGACGACAACTCTGTGAACATTTGGGACATCTGTGCTGATATTTGTGATCATATTTACGATGCCATTTGCGACGGCATGTTTTTAGTAAGCTGCTACAACAACAACAACCATGATGATATTTGTAGTGATAATTACGATGACCATGATGATATTTCCGACGCCTTTTGCGAATACCGCGATGAAATTTTCGATACTGCAGCCATCATTGATTTTCTACCATGGTTGATGACTCTTCAGCTTCTAGCTGAAAAACATATTCATTGGCAGCGGCGCCCTCTGTCTACATAGCCTCACGCAGCTGTACTTTTAATTCTGCTTTGTTGTCAGCCATTAGTAGGCCATGCTATTCCAACTCTCTCTTAAGCTGCTGAACCTTGAGTTCGCTTAACTTTGCCATTTTCACGAATCTGTTTTTAGGACTTTGTACAACAATCCCAATTCTGACACCAATTGTTTCGAATTTTCTTACGTTCAAATCTAAATAAATTTCTCACAATAATGGAGCGATATTCTTTGCTGATTGCATAACGCTTTTTTATGCGTTTATGTCTACATTTAGAGGAATATTTATAACAATCGAATTTTAATGAAATACAAACTATTATTAAGTAGCAAAAGCTTTAAATCAAATGTGAATATTGTTCTTTTTTGGTGTTTGTACATATTTCAGTAAAATAAGCGTGTGTAATCGATCACTTTTTGAAACTTGATGAAGCCGACGATCTCATCTATCTCGTTCGTAACTCCGTTACAGTCAAATTGTAGAAGCTTGAAGCCTCTCGGTAGGACTGTTGTAACTCGGGATTTGGGGAAGCGTGGGGTTGCCTGTGAGTTCCGCTATACTTGTTACGACCTGGTGAAAATGTGCCACCGCGCCTCGGGGGCAGTTGCGGTTGCGGGTGCAGGGCTCTTCAGCAGGGGGCAACGTAGTCAGTTGTCCACCCACGGGTGGAGCGCAGGCCAAAATATCTCCGAAAGTAGCTTCAGCCATTGCACAAATTGCATTTGACGGTCTATAATACCGGCCGAAACATTGGAAAGAGTATACCAAAATTGGACTAAGCGGATGGACCATTTGAAGCGCAGTCGCTGTCAACATTTGCATGAAATAATCTTCAAACATTAAATTATATGGACTGAAAAATTTAATATATTTTTCTGAATTTTACGTGTGTTTTTGAAAAACTTTCATATTGCTCTTAAAAAATCACCCTTTACTATAGTTTCAGGGTGCAAAGCGGATCGGTGTCATGTTTGCAACCGTTTGCATCACACGGTGCTGCACCAGTACGTTGTATCCTTCCCAACTGCACCACAACTTTCGACCTTGCACACGACGAGCGCGCCAGATTGCGTTATGTTTATTGCAGGCTTGTCGTGCTTTGTGGTTCCGTATATACTACATTAAAAATACGCGGTAGACCCCCAGTAAAAACATATATCGCAATGTTCGTTTGTTTCACTTTAAAGGCAGTACATTTAGAACTAGTAGCAACACCCTTGTTCTCTGATTGTTTCATGTTCGCCCTAAAAAGGTTCATTGGATGCCGAGAGATGTCGCAGAAATTCTACAGCGACAATTCCACCAACTCCGTCGGATCCAATCGCAAGCTTCCCGAGCTTGGGGAAACATTCATGGCCCAACAAAGAAGTAGAGAAGTACGCAACGTTCGAAGGATTCACCTTCGCCTTTACACCACACAGGGTGCCGCTCTTGGGTGGGTAGGTGGGAGGCGGAAGTAAGTCCGCCAAACATCTTCTCGTGAGCGCAACCAGCAACGCGCTGCTCACCGCCAAAGAACTACAAACGCTGCTCGTCGAAGCGATACTTAACTCGCGACCCCTGGTACCACTGAGTCAGGGCCCAACGATCGAGAGGCCCCAACGCCAGCGTATCTACTAATTGGATGGCCCCTGCGAGCGCTGCCACCAGCACAGGTGTCGATGGACCCAATGCGCGTTTCCACGACAGTCGGTTCTACGTTACCAAAACGACCCGAATTTGTATCCGTCCAAGGACTGTCACTCCAGCAGCATTGCCCGTATGTAAATATGGGGAATGTTTATGCTGCTACACCAACAACAATGGACCCAATGCGCGACAGTTAGCAACTTGTTTGCTGTCTCAAGCTACAGTTTTGGCGACAGTGGTCCAAGAAATACCTGTTGGGCCTCCAACCTCGTCCTGGTCCAGGAGGACAACACACCACCGCAGCATGGGTGCTCGACCGCGTCGCCGCAATCGTACCAGGCCAAGACGACAACGTCCGCGTAGGAGACGTGGCAACCAAAACGGGCGTAATTAAGAGCCCCGGTCAGAAGCTCGCCGTGTTGCCAACAGAACTTGAAAGAACCTAATCCTGTCAAGGCTGGCCAGTGTTGGGCAAATGGCGTTTAATATTAACTTTACTTTAGCAATTAATTATACATTTAATTCATAACAATCAAATATGAATTTTTATAAATTATTCAATTTAACTGTAACTTTAAATTTTAAGTTTTGCTGTGATTTACTGTGGAATTTCATAATAACACTACATATATACATAAGATAACATAACTTAACACTGCATTTTAAAAAACATAATACATATTTACTCTTAATTAGATATAGGCCGTTAGTTAAGTTTAAGCTAAGAAATACTATATAAACCCGAAATTAAAAATAAAGAAATCAATTGTAAAGTATGCGAATGCGGTATGTATTTTCAGTAAACGAAAGTAGTATAATGTAACACCCCTTTAAAAAAAGTTTAGAACCAAGGATAGAGGGGTGTATCCCCATTTAAAGCTGATAGTTTTTAAGTAATTTATTGTTAAAGTTGTGTAATTTAGCGAAAAGTTGGTGTTGCCAGACACAAAAATAAAAGAACGAAGTTCGCATGCAGGCACCTTCACTGGAAGGCTGTTTGAAAATATGCAGTAGTTTTTGCTTTAGCTTAGAATTGAGGATTTTCGAAAATATAAACATACAGGGGTCACACAATTTATTCGTACACCCTGTGTGTAGTACGTAAAAAACTGTAGTTTTGCGCAAAATATTTGCTATGACAATATATTCTATTAGGTGACTGTAAGAATGTTCCATTCCCGATGAATTGCCACAAACAAAACTCCCGTTATTGCAACTGACACTGAGGGGTTCAAGGAAAGCAGGCAGACGTATCAAAATGCTGCAAAACATTTATTCGTGGTTTAACTAATATTGCTGAAAACGAAATAAGATACGTTTTTCTTAGTTTTTCTCACCGATTCAGTTTCAGTTGCGCGTAATATCTCGATTGAAAGTAGCTTAATGGATTGTCAGCGGATTAATTGTCAATGAAAATTGCGAGAGAAATGCGTAAAATTGTTATTAAATTGTACTTGGAAAACAAGTCTCTGCGCGAAGTTGGCAAATCGCTTATACGGTGCAAAGCGTTATTGCTAATTACGTTAATACTGGTAAATTGGAAGCTAATCACCACCAAGCCGGAAGGCGAAAAATATTGACTCCATGTGAAGAACGCGCAAAATCCAAAAATAACCTCCACGATACTATGCCGAAATATTCAAGAGTCTTTGCATAAAAAAATAAGCCCACAAGAAGTGAGTAATTGCCTGCATAACGTTGGTTATGCGGTCAGAGTGGCACGCCGCAAGCTCTACATTTCAGATATTAACAGAAAGAAGAGTTTGAAGTTCAGCAAACGCTATTTAAATGAGCCAGATTCTTTTTGGGAAAACGTCATATTCAGTGATGGGTTGAAATTTAATGTTTCCGGATCAGAACTGAATGAAAAAAAATCGTATTCCTACCGTTAAGCAAGGGGGTGCATAGCTGCATCTGGAGTAGGAAAAATGGTTCGGATTGATGATAAAATGGACAAACATTTGTATTTAAACATTTTGAAGAATAATTTGTATGATAGTGCCGTTAAACTTGGACTGGATGCTAAAGGGTTCTTGTTTCAGCAAGACAATGACCAAAACGCTCAATCACCGGATCTGAACAAAATTGAGCATGTATAGTAGCTCTTATAAAGGAGAATCAGAAAGCACAAAAAAACGTCAAAGCCGTCAAAAAAAAAACGGCTAGGACTCCTTACAATGCCCCCTCACTTGTTTTGAGAGAAATATTACGAATTTTCCAATGAAATTCACAAGAGATGTTGATTTTGGAGTTATTATGCTAAAACCAGCACCAACACTATTCAGTTAATAATAGTTTTTAAGTTACTTGTTAATAAAATTTGTCTTTTACCTTCACCAAATTTTGATACAATAAGTGCACTTATCACATTTATTTTAATAATTACACTGTGTGACAAAAAAAAAAAATTAAATAAACTTTTATGGAGACCTAGCACAACTTATGGCTACAGAAAAACTAAACAAAATGGTATAGGAGAAATTTCCAATACACCCCCAAAATCTCATTTTATGGCCATAAAACCGTTTTTCAGTAGGTTGATGTGAAGAATCACTCCTAACTTCGCCAATTTCCATCCGATTTCGAATTTGTTTTTTTAGTTCGAAAGAACAAAAACAAGCCTTTTTGACAGTGTGTTGACAATTTTTCTGAAATGACAACTGCCGAGACTGTAGACGGAAGTAGACGGAAGCATTTGGAATTTTTTTATTTTTTCTCAATTTTTTCAACTTTGACATAATTTTTACGATATTATCCGATATTGAGGATTTTTTTTAGTACACTACTGTAATAGTAAATTTAATTTTGCGTCGAATGAGCTATATTTGACTGTAATTGAATTAAAATTAATAGAGTTGTGTGAGTTTTAAGATTTTATTTTTTATTTTTGTCACACAGTGTTATTAATACTACATTAACATACACACACGTTTCTAACAGTTTTTATTTATATGTACCATAAATTAACATTTTAAATTGCATTTATGTATAACTTGCAAACTCTTGACGCGCCAGCTAAATCTATATATATAAAAGAAAGTCATGTTAGTTACACTATTTATAACTCGAGAACGGCTGAAAAGATTTGGCTGAAAATTTATGGAGAGGTAGCTTAGAACCAGGAGAAGGACATAGGATACTTTTTATCCCATTCGAACGCGTTTCCGTGAAGTCACTATAAAATGTGGTATAACAAAAACGCATCTGATATGGAATAACAAAACGCAAATAACAGCTAAACGTAATTTTGTCTATGGTTAAGTAGAAAATTTGATAATATAAATTTTGTCGGAAATATATAATCACAGTAATTTGTATTCTCTTTGAATCATCATTATCAATGCCGCGACCAAGACGATCGAATCTTTCCCGACAAAGCCGTAATGCAAGAAGGATACGAAATATTGCGAATGAAATGACTGAAGAAGCTCAAGGAATTGCCGGAAGAGCGCCGCGTTAGTAGGGCTCGACTTCGTGCTTCTCAATCACAAGAGCAAAGCGAGGCAGCCCGTGAAACGGGCCAATGAACGTTGTTTGCGAGTATTGTGGCGCATTACTCAGCAATGGCCAAAGTTTTATCAGCATCGAAAATCATCATCTGGGACGAATGCACAATGGCGCGTGCATTAAAAGCACTTAACCGAACATTGAAAGATATACGCAATGACTCGATATGTTTTGGAGGCGCAATGATTTTACTGTCTGGCGACTTCCGCCAAACACTTCCAGTAATTCCAAGATCAACAGCTGCTGACGAAATAAACGCTTGCCTCAAATCATCGAATCAATGGCGCTATGTGAAGAAACATCAGCTGACAAAAAACATGAGAGTTGCAGTACTTAATTATACATTTACTGAAGATTTCTCTGAGCAATTACTGACTATCGGTAATGGTCGAGTACCTGTCGACGAATCGAGCGGATTGATTTCATTTCCTCAGAATTTCTGTAACTTTGTCTCATCGAAAGACGAACTTATTAATAAAGTATTCCCAAATCCATTGACTGTGTAACAAATGAAGATGAAGCCACCAACTATCCAATTGAATTTTTAAACTCTTTGGATGTGCTTGGCTTACCACCGCACAATTTACGCCTAAAAGTTGGCACCGTAGTAATCATGCTTCGAAACATAAGCCCACCAAAACTTTGCAACGGTACGCGTTTGGTGGTAAATAATTGATGAACAATGTAAAGGTGAAGAAGTTCTCATTCCGAGGACCCCGATGATCCCAGCCGATCTTCCCTTTGAGTTTAAAAGACTTCAATTTACGATCCGTCTTGCATTCGCCATGACCATTAACAAATCACAGGGCCAATCCTTGAAAGTTTTTGGTCTGAATCTAGAAAATCAATGTTTCTCACATGGTCAATTATATGTGGCATGTTCACGGGTCGGAAAACCATCTGCGTTGTTTGTTCTTGCACCTGATAATAAAACAAAAAATGTCGTATATCACAAGGTGCTTAACTGAATAGTGCAATCTATTAAAGCTTTATTGAACTACTTGATTAGTAAAAAAATTAACTTAATAAAATCAAAAATCTGTTCGCCGGGTCAGCTAGTTTAATATATAAAAAAGAATATATATCATATATTCATAATATAGTGAAAATTTGGAATAAAAAATCCCGCGATTTTCGCCTGCGGCGCTATTTTTTTTTTAATAAAATATATGTGTATGTACATATATACATATATATCATATATTCATAATATAGTGAAAATTTGGAATTAATATTTGATATTTTTTCAAATACAACATATATATAATATGTATGAAATATTAATAAATTTGTCTGAATACAAATCTAGATACACGCACCAAATACAAATGTAAACTCAAAATGCATACAATCAAACAAACTTTACTAAAAATCACAAACTTTACTATATATATATTTATTATCTTCTAAAATTGTTTATTTATAAGATGTCTGGCAGCACTTCTTGTTGAAATAACCAAAATAGGAGAATTCTTGGTCAATTTTACAAATTTTGAAATGAAATAACTTAAAAACTATAACACCTCGCCAAGTGAGGTTTTCACCTTTAGATAGTAGAATGCCCCCTATAACCCCAATCAAAACCCAATCAATGTTTTTTTGCATGCGGCATTACTGACGAATTATAAAAAACATGCACATTTTGAAATCGCTCTCACGAGAAAGAGTTTCGCAGCTAGTTATCTATGGCATAGTTCGCTTTGACATCAATTACTGCGATATTGAAAACTAAAGGGGATGGGCTACCAAAGTTATATATGTGTACATATATTGTTTCAACCGCAGCTCCAGCAACCATGTACAGATTTGGCAACACTTACAAAAAACCCGCTTTCCACCAATCCAACCCAACAAGCGCATCCCCTTACATACGTATTTATATTTACTTCATAAACATTTCGTTTTCTTATACACTATTCTATTTAACAGCATTACCCATCCTTTGTAAATTGCTTGCTTTGAAAATTAGCACTGCCGTCCATATCAACCGCCCACCCACCCACGGGAATACAGTGTGCTTTGAGTTGGATTGCAATATCAGCTAATTTTCGACAATCGAACACTTATTTCCTTTCCATACACTGGTGAAAATACAGTACATTAAAAAATTTCCTGGCATATACTATAACTTCGGAATATGTATGTAAGATATTCACTAATTTTCACAAATATCGTTGCGGTATACACCTTTCACTGCTGCAACTCGAACTCATTTTCGCCTTCCACCGTGTAGCAGAATTTTCCAAAGGTCGCTATTGTAACTCGTCGCCTTCTGCCTTGTAGCGCCCTTATAAATTTTTACGTACTGCACTTTGAACTAATTTTTATAGCTTTTTCCACATGAAAAATTATATTTTCTACGCACGCACAGACACTTCAAAATGTTTTATAACAGCCTTATTTACACATTTCTAGTGAGTGAACTGAGATTTTCCTCTATTTTTCACTGTGGGAACACCACTACACTCGTTTCCACTTCCTTTTTTCTTCATCATCCCTACATTTCAAATCTAGACGAATTGTGCAATTTTCTGTTGCACTACGCCATGAATACAAGGTATTGTGAATATAAAAGCTAATGAATTTTTGTCTTCAGCGAGGTTTTTATTCAATATCGACCAAGTTGAATATTTATATGAATGAAATTTTTCGCGACTAACGCGACTTTTGTTGCTCACTCACACGCATGACACAAATGAAGCAACTTAAGAAATAAATCCAAATGTCATGAAAGAGAGCTAAATAACCGATTTCCTCAGAAAATTGAGAAGGTTGAGAACGGAATGAATAGGCAAAGAATAAAAGAAAATGTACTCCTAAATCTGGTTCCGTATTAGCAAAAGAAAGAAACTATCAGAGTCTTATCGATAAACTAGTAAAAATCAAAATCTTTGTTTAACATTTCAGATGCCTTAAAGCACATTTACATATGCAGTGAATAGCAATAAATCCCAAATTAATCTACCCGTTGACATATGGTAGATTACCTGCAAAATTGACAATCAGCCGTCAATACTGTTTTGAGAGGTTTTTCTTCATAGAAATTATTTTGGTGGAATATTTCAATGTTTTTGGTTTCTTTAATTATTATTAACAATATGAAGAAAATACAAGGAGAAAGAATAGCTAATTTTATTGCGCAATTGGCTGCTAAAAATAAATAGGAAATCCGTATGCAATGTTTACTGAGGTTGCAAAAAATGATGGCAGCAATACGCATGCGAAATTTAATATTAAATTGTATAATAAGCAAGAACAGACCAAAGCGTTTATGGACACACGTAAGTAAATGTGTTTGTTTTTGTTTTTATTAGTGAATATAATAAGTGTTCTAGTTGAGGCATGGCAAGTTCTGAGAGCTAGACATTCCTTGCAGCACCGACCAGTTTTTTAAGGAGTGCTTTAGGATGAGCCGGGATTCCTTTGCCCTTTTATGTAACGAAGTCATGCCCATTGCAAAAACTGATACAACGTATAGGAAATGCATCCCTTTAGGACGATCGGCAGACCGCTCGGAGTATCAAAAGGAAGCGTGTGCAACATTTTGCAGGATTTTTTTTCAGTTAGTATTTACGCAGCAGATTTCTTACCCAAGAGAAAATTGAAGAGTGTGTTAAGGGATTTGAGAAAAAATGATTTCCACAATGTTTGGGTGCTGTCGGTAAGTGTATATATTTTACTTAATGCTCAAAGATCTCATATACTTACGTTTAATTAACTTCAGATGGATGCTATATTGAAATAAGACCTTCAGCCAGTGATGCTGTAGACTATTATAACTATAAGGGTCGGTACTCAATGGTTTTGTATATAAGATCGATGTAAATACTGAACTTAATTTTTCATAAGTATAGGTTTATATATTATATATAAAAGTTGGAGCACCCGGCCACTGCAATGATTCTCAAATTTTCGAGCCGTCGTTATGTAACAGAATTCTTCAAAGCCCTCTTCTCAGCGAGAATACGAAACCAATTTTGGTACAAATGTTCCAGTCGTTGTGCTAGGAGACTCAGCGTTTCGCTTTACAGAGTTTCTAATGAAGCCTTACCCTTACAACTCTACGGCCGGATACAGGGAAAAGATTTTTAATTACCAACATTCCAAGTCTAGAAGAGTAGTAGAGAATGCTTTCGGTCACTTGAAAGCAAGGTTTAGAAGAATTAGTAAAGGCATTGATAATGACATCAAAAATGTATCGTCAATAATAAAATATTGCTGTATTTTGCACAATTTTGTAAATGAACATAATGGTAACATTAAAACAAATGGATCCAAGGCCAAACAAATTTCGAATTCGTTAATCAACGAGAGCAACCAGAGCCTACGTACTATACTCAGGACCACAACGTCAGCGCAGAAAAAATCGAGAATCAATCGCTTCGTTTTTATCTTCCTTTTAAATTTCACATTTTTCTTTTTAAACTAAGTTTTTTATTATTAAATTAATTAAACCTACTTAAAGTACTAACAATTCCTTCTGCAAACTTAAATAAAAATAATTCATTTATCACCTGACGAGAACACAAAGCCTTTTGTCGCTATTTCCACGGCCATGTCTGCATATACATGCGTATTTCTTTTGTAGCCTCGTAGTTGCGGCAGCTTCTCTTCCCACAACTTCAAAAGAAACTCGACCGCCTCTCTATACCAATGCTATCGCTTTTTTCCATAAAATGAACCCATAATTAATTATATTTAACAAACATTTTATTAGAACTATGTTTGCAGACCAATTTCCTTTGGCGGCGTCCATTTCATCTAGTTTTTATTTTGATATTTCTCCTCACACTCGTAATAATAATTATCGATGACACAGAAAACACAGGGTTGTATGCCAAAAAGTATCGTTATTATCTAGGATTATTTTATAATCTCAGATTGTGGGAGAGAAATTTTTTATGGGAAATCATGCTTTTTAATCTCGGATTTTGAGCTAAGCGAAAAAAGTAGATCATCTACTTATATGTGAACATATTATAAAAATACGTTCATATATCCAGTAATTAGCAATAAATCCACAAAATAATCTATCCGTTCACGTATGGCAAAATTGACAATTAGCTGTCAATACTGTTTTAAAAGGTTATTCTTCAGAGAATTTGTTTTGTAGAATATTTTGGAGTTTTTGGTTTGTTTAATTATCATTAACGATATAAAGAAAAGACAACTCGAAGGAATAGCTACTCTAATTGCGCAATCTTTAAAATACGTCTACTGAGATTGCAAAAAATTGTGACTCCAATACACATTTTGTAATAAGCAATAACAGGCCAAAGCGTCTATGCACACAGGCTTTTTTCTGTAAAATTAATGCACGATAGAAATATTTGAAACAAATTTTAATAGAATTATATCTACAAACTTGTTTTCTTTGCCGGCGACCATTTTATTTAGTTTTGACTTTGACGTTTCTCATTACATTCATAAAAATACTTTTCGATAACACAGAGTTGTATATCTATGATTACTTTATAATCTCAGATTTCCGGCAAGATATTTTTTATCGGTAATCTCGCCGTAGCCAAATAAGTTGGCATGACTACCATCCGGAATTCAGAGAGAACGTAGGTTCGAATCTCGGTGAAACACCAAAATCAAGAAAACGTTTTTTCAATAGTGGTCGCCCTCTGCAGGCAATGGCAAACCTCCGAGTGTATTTCTGCCATGAAAAAGTTCCTCATAAAGAAACCATTTGCGTTCGGAAGCGGCTTGAAACTGTAGGTCCCTGCATTTGTGAAACAAAATCAAGACGCACACCACAAATAGGAGGAGTTCGGTCAAACACCTAAAGAGGGTGTACGCGCAAATTATATATTTTATACATATATATATATATATATGTAATGACTTATTTAATGAAATTTGGTGGATATGTTAGGGAGTGGTTCAGGAACAACCTTTATAACTCCCAATTATTACCAATATATTTGCTTTCAAAGTACCCCCGGGAACTTTATATAGCTTGCCACATTATAAAATATATTTTTCTAAACTTCACATAAATGCATAATATATATATTTTTTTTTACTTGTATTCGAAATATGTTAATGAAAATGAAATGCAAATGCATTTATCAATAACATCACTTTTCAGGTTTGAGCAAGAATAATAATTTATTGAAATTGACATAGTGTTGCCTGATGCCTGTAAATAAAAATAAAAATATGAAGAATGTGTGCATACATGCATATGACGTTTTAATTTTTGGTTTAAATGTTTTAACATGAAAAGAAATTCTACGCGAAAATGCAGTGAATGGCGTAGCCGGATGGGGACTGATGATGGTTTATATGCAAAAATTCTACAAATTTACAAAAACCCTTCTAGTCGACGCTTCTGTAAAATTCAGTTTTATATTTTTAATGATGAGGAAATAAAATGTTGCGGGGAGAATCCTAAATCCTTAATTGTTGCGTCAATAAATGTTGCAGAAAAAATTCTAAATCTTTAATTGCTTAAAATGTTTTTATATGTTGCGAGAGGATCCAGCTTATAGAATTAATAAATTACGCAACGAGAGGGGCCAATGATGATGATGTGATGAAAACCCAAAATCCTGTTGGTTATTGAAACGAGGATGTTGCGGCAAAACTCCAAATATAGGTAAACTTGTTGCTTCACCTTAAAAAATAAAATGTTCTACCTTTATTTTCCAAAATATTTCCCTTTATATATAGTATATATTTATGTTCATTCAAAGCCGATCTATTTTCACAAAAAATTATTACAAATAACAAGAGTTGATAAGCCTAAAAGTGTTCAGAGTAAAAACATATGTATTTCACAAAAGCGGTAAGTTTCAGGCAAAGTGAATTGAGTGTATTTGAAGAGCGCTATTAAAAAGCAGTTACTTTACTTATCGCGATTTTGACAAGTCTGACATCAGCTCCCTTCGCAATACAAAAGAAACAAAAGTAGGAAAAATTACGTATTTGTGAAAATTCAGTGAAAGACTTGGTAATATAGTAATTTGTGAGATAAACTAATGAAAGAACAATTACATAAAGCCTCCAAATTCAGTTTGTTTGCGTTTTTATGCGGAAGACGCTTTGGGGAAAAAGGTATGCATGTGTGTGTATAATTTCTTATGTTTAGTTGTTTCCATTGCTTTCGCCTACGCCTTCTCTTCACAAACAAGTAATTCCGCCGTTGAACTATTTTGATAAGTTCAAAAATATAAATGGAAAGCTTTGAATAACATTTACGAAAAGTTATTAGTTTCTTCATGAAATAAATATCTTTTCTTTGGTTAAAGGCAAAATTTTACTATAGGCCGAACCAATTCGCCATGTGGTGTTTTCAATGTAACTACTCATACACGTCCATCGGTACCATTATGGCATTTGATAACTCGTGCCAGCGTCTACTTCGTCGGAAGATTAGACTCGTTCAAAACCCCAACCACATCTCCTTCTTCAATGTCGCGTCGTCCAGTAACCTCCCATATGAGTTGCAGCCGGTGGATTAAAGCTCCATTCGATATTCATATCCGCAAAGAAAGAGTGAAGTTTAGTTTCAGACATGCATTGCAACGCGCAACTCCTCCTCGGGTCAAACGAAATTTGCATCGTTGTCATTACCTTACAAAAACCTCTGCGATTTGTGAAACTTTTAAATGCGCTTAGCAACGCTGACGTTGACATGTCACACACATACAGACGAACGAGCAGATGTAGCCCTTGGTAGCCATAGCTTCTCTTTCTTGGGTAAACTTGTTGAGGTAAGGTTCAACGAAATCGACCGCAGTGTGAGTAAAAAGATGGACGTAAGTTGTGCGAATGATATGTAAATCATCCATGGCTTGTGTAGTAAGATTGCGGTTCCAACAAGTTCACTTCAAATATTTATGGTACATATTACAGATCAACCCAATAACGTCGTTGCAAGACAGTTTGCATAATGTTGGGTCCGGCGTGCGAAGTGAGCTTGTGTATTTCGCAGACTATTAACTTGGCAAGCGGAAAATTTTTTAGACGAAATAACGGGACGCCTAACATCGCACGAGGTGCCGTGTGTTAAGTTGTTAAGGCATAAATAAATATAAAGCCTCCAAATGCAGTTTGTTTGCGTTTTTATGCGGACGACGCCGTGGGAGAAAGTATGTGTGTGTATGTATAATATCTTGTGTTTAGATGTTTCCATTGCTTTCGCCTACTCTTCCTGTTCACAAATAAGTGATTCTCCTTCCTTTTGTTATATATACATGGACTCTTACGACACAGCGAATTCGGAAGGCGCAATCTATTTCTCTATCAATCTTGACCAAGGCGAATCTATTAAAGCTGGTATCGGTAAATCAGCTGATATGTTTTTTTCTTTCCCCGCGTCCATGTGGCTGTCAGCCCAGAGCGAAACAAGGCAAATTCGCTCGTTGTTTTCTACTTTGCCAATACTTTGCTTTGACAATCAAACGTACAAAACACTAGTGCCACCACCCTTAATGAATGTGCCTTGACTTGGACTCTGGAACTATTAATGTTCATTTGTAAAACCTATAAAAGGAAATGTACAATAGAGGAGGTCATCATTTGCCGTTCGAAAGGCGTATACACGCATACAAAGTTCTTTAAGTAGTTCAATAAAAATTTGGTGTTTTGTTTTCTTTAAATGGGCATTTTAGTGCGTTTTTATATCCAAAGCTAGGCAACACTGCAGTAGCGAGAGCGAAATTTGACTGCCTGAAGAAAGAACTAAAACAAAATAAAAAATTTGCAACTACTTTTTTGCTATTGATTGTACAAGAAGTTGCTTGTGCAAGTAATGACGATCACTTTGAACCCAGAATCATTAAAATCCGTTCATTTTTGACTAAGTTATGGGTTAGGTTAGGGTTAGGCTAAATGGCTGCCCTAGTTAAGGGCTCACTTGGACAAATGTTAAGGAATTCGTCCGTTGTGGTGCCATACATGGGAGAGGAGAAAGGAGATGGGAAGGAAGAAGGAGCCTTGGGATTAGAGACGGTGATGGCCATATGGGGAATTAAAAACAAATTTTTATAAATTCGCTTCGTCACTTTTTTTGGTCTGCCTGTAGATCCGTTCAACTCGAGTCTTTCTTCATTTTCAGTACGGTTATAATATAATAATTTACAATTCTAATTTTGAGGGAGAACATATCGGCGATTTCTCTGGCTGACTTGCCTTTATAGTGATTGAAATACACTAACTGAATAATATTTTTTGAAACTCGTTTTCCTGGCATTTTTTTATTTAAATCTAAGATCACTTGTAGCACTGAAGACAACTAAACTTACAACTAAATAATTTCTTTCCCCTTTCACATTGCATACCATTTGCAAAAAAATTCAAATGAATGAAATTCGCGGAAAATAACTGCATTTTTTGTTGTTTTTATCAGTTATGCAAGATTTTTTTGACACTTTTTAAATAGAGTAAACTTTTTTTTTTGTTGTTGTTTTTGAAATGTGTGTGTTTATTTAATAACTGTTTTCGCCGTACAGTCGTAGACAAGTACAGTAATGGAATGTGCGTAAACCTTTTTTGTTTGCTTTTTTATTTGTTGTTGGAATTCGCGATCAAAGCTAAAATTTTAAATTTTTCTTCTCTTTGCAAAGATATTCTTGACAAACTGTATGTATATGTAAACGCATACGGTTTAGATGAGTTTTTTTTTGCATTTGCTAGGAATGTGTTTGCAAATGTTTGTCTGGGTATGTTCAACAATGCATTATAATGCGCAACATACCATTTCAGAGTGAGTAGTGCGTTCAAAAATGCAAATATGGCAGTACTGCAAATGCAACGCGTTCTTAAACGTTATTTTTGAATCAAAATTCGTGCATTATTTGTAGCAAAAATTTTCACACTGCCAATAAATACGTTAGTACAATGTCTGATGAAAAGTGGGTATTAAATTATTTATTTTAGCTTTTAATACAAAAATTGATGAAAAATACGATATTTAAACTTTCTTTTATTATACTTTTCTTGGTTTTAGTGATTACTTTAGTACATCGGAGATAAAATTACTGCTCAGAGTCCGACTGATATTAAACTTTTGACAAGATATGTCCTTCTTTTAAGCTTTACACGGTTTTTTTTTCTTAAATTTAATAAAAGACTATCGGTTTTTTCTTCACATACATCGTCCATGACCAAACTTAGTAACAATTCCATTTTACTGCACAGCGCGTTCATAAATGCAACAAATCTATTTGGAATTTTTCAACAAATCTATCAGTTGCATGAATTGCCACATTGACAGTGCTGCCAGCGCTGCAAGTACTGCGCATTATAATGCGTTTCTGAACATAGCCTCTATTTGCTCTTGAATTTTTTATATGTACGAGTAGATATGCATATGAGCTGTGTTTTGAGGCAGGTCAACATTTTTTCTGCCGAATAGATATGGATGGTAGATGTTATATGTATTCAACACTTTGTAGTATATGAATATACATAATAGTTTAAAAATTACAACATCTATATATATAAATAATTTGCGCCTACACCCTTTTTGGGTGTTTGGCCGAGCTCCTCCTCCTATTTGTGGTGTGCGTCTTGATGTTGTTCCACAAAATGGAGGGACCTACAGTTTCAAGACGACTCCGAACGGCAGATATTTTTATGAGCTTTTTCATGGCAGAAATACATTCGGAGGTTTGCCATTGCCTGCCGTGAGGCGACCGCTATTATAAAAATGTTTTTATTAATTTTGGTTTCACCGAGATTCGTACCAACGTTCTATCTGTGAATTCCGAATGGTAATCACGCACCAACCCATTCGGCTACGGCGGCCACATTCCTATGGCAGCCGGTTCTGCGTTACCGGAAGGACTCGGGGTTTTCCCGACCAATGGCAGCCGCCCCAGTATACTAGCCCTGTCTAGTGAACCGTATATCACCCCACCCCTTACGTCACAGGAGCAAATCCCCGCAGCAATCCTGCTCCAAATGCTTCTCCTCAGGGGTGGAATCGAATCCAACCCTGGGCCAGAAGTATTCTATTGCTGCGTCTGCCACAAACGGCTTCCCCCGAACTCCACCTCGGTTAGGTGTAACAAGTGCAACGGGTGGAGCCACCTTAAGACCTGTTCAGACCTTAAGTCACACAGGGAGTGGTCCACACGGTATGTGGCCACGTGTTGCTCCCGCCAGCAGGCGTCTGATGCCTCCACGGCTACTACCCCCCCTGATAGGCCGGCACTACCAACCGTCACCAAACCCACACCTCCACGTTGAGGAGCCTATCGGAGCAACACAACTCCACCTCAACCCGTCCCCTACCTTCCTGCTCCAACCCCAGTGCGGGGACAAACCAGCAGCTCCTGGTCCCCCGCACAGTCTGTTCCGTGTGTCAGACCGTAATACCTCGGAATCTGATATCAGTCCAATGCAATTCTTGCAATGGCTGGTGCCATTTTCGGAGATGTTCCGGCCTGCGCCCACCTGTGAGTGGACAACTGCCTACGTTGTCCCCTGCTGCTGAGCTCTGCACCCACTACCGCCCCCGGAGGCGCGGCCGCCCACCACCATCAGGTCGCAACAACCACAGTGGATTGCGCAGCAGGTCCAACGTAGACAACCCCACGCGTCCCTCACCCCCCGAGTTACACAGACCTTACCGAGAAGCTTCAAGCTTCTACAATTTAACTGCAACGGACTCACGAGTAAGGTCGACGAGATAGTTGACTTTATGAGCCGGCACAGTATTAAAATAGCTGTGGTCCAAGAAACCAAGCTGCACGCTAGGTCATCTCTGATCACCAGGGATGGCTATAACGTGCACAGACACGATCGCGAGCGAGACAATGGTGGTGGCCTAGCGTTTATAGTCCACCACACAGTGCAGTAACGTGTCATCGATGAAGGAATCGACCGCAGGGACAGCACCTTAGAATGTCAAGGCATAGCTGTCCGGTCAGGCGATTCCGAGCTCGAAATATTTAACATATATATACCCCCTGTCACCTGCTACCCGGTAGGATATCACCCTGATATAGGTGCGCTCATCAGAGGTGAAAACCGATTGTTTGTAGGTGACTTCAATGCGCATCACGATCTTTGGCATTCAAGCCTGCCAAATGATCGTAGGGGACAGCAACTGGCAGAGCAGATAGACGGATCGACATTCAGCACTGTGAACGTCGACGCCCCCACCAGGGCAGTGGGCAATTGCAGCAGCTCGCCTGACGTAACAATAGCTAGCGCGGGTCTGATAAATAGCATAACGTGGCGACCTATGCTACCGCTTGCATCAGACCACTTGCCCATTATCGTCTTGATTGAGAGACCTGCCAACTTTGTTTCCGCGAATCACCGGTCCTACTTTAACTTTAAAAAAGCTAATTGGGCCGGTTTCACGGAATTTACCGAGGTCACCTTCGCCGCTCTTCCCATCCCCACTGAAGTGCGCGTAGGCGAACGCGCATTTCACAAGGTACTCACAGCTGCTGCGGCTCGCTTCATTCCTGCTGGAAGTTTTAAGGACATTCGTCCCCATTTCCCAGCCGAAGCAGCCAGCTTAGCAAACGAGCGTGACCACCTACGCCAGGCCGATCCCGGGGATCCCCGCATAAGGGATCTCAATTTGGAGATCCGGCAACTGGTAAATCAACATAAGCGGACCAAATGGGTTGAGCACCTGAAGACCTGTAACCTCACCTCTGGGGTGAGTAAGCTCTGGTCCACCGTTAGGTCCCTGTCGAACCCGACGAAGCACAACGACAAGGTGGCTATCACCTTCAACGGTTGCACTTCGTCGGACCCGAAGAGATGCGCGAGCTATTTTAGCCGACATTTCATACTGCATCCTCCGGTCGACAGAACCAAACGTCGTGCTACCAGAAGGCTGCACAAACTGACGAACGACAGTGCGCCACTTAATTTCTCCGGTGATGAGGTTCAGGGGGCCATCAACAAATCGAAATCATCAAAACCATTGGCCCTGACGGACTTAACGCGCTGATGCTGAAGCATCTGGGACCTCTGGGAGTAGGATTCCTCACAAGGGTCTTCAATCTGTCCCTGGCCACTCTCATCATCCCTGACAAGTGGAAAGCAGGGAGAGTGTTACCACTACTGAAACCTGGGAAACCCACCAACCAAGGGGAATTTTATCGGCCGATAACTCTCCTTTCCCCAGTAGTGAAGATACTTGAAGCCCTCCTACTCCCACTCTTCACGAAACACCTGGCCCCAGCCCCACATCAGCACGGATTCCGACGAGTGCATAGCACCACCACTGACGGTCTTAGTAGCGTTGGACCTAAAGAAGGCTTTCGATACAGCCATTCCACTCTACTAGATGATATTTATCAGTCGACACTCCCGCCAGGGCTGAAGAGGTGGTCCGCGAACTACCTGAGCGGTCGGCACTCGTCAGTGATTTTTCGAGGTCAAACTTCAAAGCAGAGAAAGATTAAGCAAGGTGTACCGCAGGGTGGTGTCCTTTCTCTCTTGCTGTTCAATTTCTACATCCCGAAGCTCCTCCAACCACCAGCGGGAGTTTCCCTGATCTCATACGCTGACGACTACACGATAATGGCGTCGGGCAATGACATCGATGGCCTGTGTTCCAAAGTGAACAACTACCTCACCGACCTTTCTCGCTTTTTCACTGCGAGGAATCTCCAACTTTCCCCCACCAAGTCCACGGCGACCCTCTTTACCATCTGGACAAAGGAGGTCAAGCTGTCCCTTAAGGTAAAAGTCGACGACACACCAATTCCGACGGTAAATAACCCCAAAATTTTGGGTGTAACCTTTGACAGTTTGCTCTCCTTCTCTGCGCACACAACCGCAATTGCCACTAAAGTCAAAAATCGCAACAAGGTCTTCAAGAACTGTTGCTTTCGACATTTAAGGCAATTGGTCGGCCGGTTCTGAACTATGCTGCGACTGTCTGGTCGCCTGGAACTAATATAGTGACACGCAGTGGATAAAGCTACAGACATGTCAAAATACCGCCATTCGGACAGCGACCGGTTGCCTCCTAATGTCTCCCATTCAACAGCTGCATAACGAGGCTCAAATGCTCCCAGTAGGGGAGCATAACAAACTGCTCAGCAAGCAGTTCCTGCTTGGATGTTACCGCAGGGTGAGCCGCCTCCCAGGCACGTCAGGAGACACCTTTTAGACTACGCTGACGAAATTCAGGACAAAACTGACCGCAACCTACTGGACCGGACAGTATTTAGACAGTCAATAAACGACATCCACCGGGAGACCGTCACCACCTTCATGAACTCCCGTCCTGTGAATGCCCTAATCGGAGTCCAACCACCACCTATCGCAGATGAAGAGCTCCAGCTTCCCCGTGAGACTCGTGTAACACTGGCACAATTACGCTCTGGATACTGTAGCAGGTTAAACTCCTACATATCCAGAATCGACGCCGGCATACCAAACACATGTCCGGCATGTGAAGGTACCCCGCACGACACTAACCACCTCTTCACATGCTCCCTTAAACCGACTCATCTAACACCCCTCTCCCTCTGGACCCAACCTGTCGAAACAGCATGTTTCCTGGGCCTACCCCTAGATGAGCTAGACGAAGATGAGACGAAGATATGCCTACACAGACAGGGCTACCAATACTGTTAAAACAACAAAACAACAACAAGCTACGGCGGCCGCCGTATTAAATTACAACATATTGTTGAATATTAACCCTTGATGCAAATGAATGGTTTAGAAAGTTAATTTTTTAATATTTTGAAATATTTTGATAATTGCCTAACACCAAATCATGGCATTTTACATTTCAATGCAAATGCTATATTTAATTCTGTTGACTACCTTCCGCTATGTTAACTTTTCCAAGGCCGTTGTGAAATAATAAAAATTTCTTATCCGCGTTTTGTTAGCATTTGACATTTAATCTGCACATTCGTTCCTGACTTCTCTATGAATTTACGTTCTCTGGTAGTAGTTTACTAAACCCCGTCTGTGCGATGAAGTGTGCTCCGTCTCGGTAACTGTTGTTGCCATAAGGCTAATTCATGTTTTTGTTTTGGCGTCTCGTTTGCTATTGTTGCTACAATATTAGCATTTCATAATATAACTATCTGGATGACATAATATAACTATCTGGATGAATTGGAAAATACCGTAAACATTTATTTTAAAATTTTGTTACAAGAAGGCTCTATTTCCATCTAGCCTAACGAGTAAATATCCGAGCGTCAATAAAAATTTGCATAAATTTATTATCTTGATTTACCAAAAGAATCAACTATAGCATATCAACTGTACAATATTACAAGAAACTTCGAGGTTTCATATGAGAAAATAACACTATAAATGGCATATCCATATTTACGAGTTACTGCCTAGTATAGATCAATAGCAATCAGCTGATATTTTTTCACAATCTTTTTCCGGTTTAATCATATGTAAAATTTCATTCAATAATGAGGTGAAATTTTCATCGCTTAAAAACCACTCGTCTTGTTTACAAATTTTCTCTTCGAAATCAGTGCGTTTAATCGTTGAAAAGAACTCTTTTACACTTACATTCCCGAAGCGCCGATAGTACAGTGGATGAATTATTCGTCGCTCATTGTCTGCGCACAGCTGACTTGCCGCAGAAGGCTCATACTCACCTCCCTCCCCATTTGTCTGTAATTTCTTCTCATATGCTTCCGCTAACAAATTTATGTCCTTTGAATCGAGTATGGATTCAATAATCTCATCAGAATCGAGAAATTGCACGACCTCTGCATCACCACTTACAAATACTTCAATGTTATCTTCGATTTTCACAGATATAGGTGGAACATTATTTAGTGTTGGACTATTCTGAATTAAGGAATCCTGATTAGAATCCGATAACAATAATGGTGATGTTGGCACGTTTTCATTATTGTCCCAATTAGTCAGGTCGCTGCGATTTTTCGTTACATCAGTTTCTGACGTAGATGCATAATCATATTCATCCAATTTATCTACTAACTTCTTTACAAGACATTTTGCCTCCCTGATTACAACCACATCACAATCTTCACTAAGGCACTTTAGTATAACACCGAGACAACCGCGCTGAGAAAGTTCATTTAGTACTTTAGAAAATCGTAAACTTATTTCCTTTGCATTTAATTGAACGATTTTCCTTTTCTCTTTCGAGAATGTAACTGGGGGGAAAATGCCATCGATCATACCCTCATCGCTTAACATATTGCGGATTTCACTTTTCCAACAATTCAGAGCTTCAACTTTTACCTCCCAATGCAAATCGCTAACTACACTGTACGCGAGCGTCGAGTAAAAGGTGTCTCTAAAGCGGCTGGGTATTTTACGTAATTCGTTCAATTTAGTTAGAGTGCGCAAGGCTTCCTTACGGACGATGCCTTCCGATTCGTTGTAGAGTACACCGAATAGGTGATCCTTCGAATTAATATTGTAAGAAACACTATTAACTAATTTGAATAATTAGTTTGCTCCAATAGAACTTACAGGCAAATTCTGTTTGCAAAGATCCAATTCCCATATTCCATTAATAGCTACAAGTTCCGCAATGCATTTTAGTGCAGAAGCGCGGACATAAGGCTCGGAGTCCTGTTTGGCCATATCATATACAATACGGCACATCCAGTTTTCGGCTAAGAATTTTTGAAATGCTGGATATTCTGTGAAATTTAAATGAATTAAATATATCAAATATAATGAAAGTGAGTAAGTATAAGTATTTGTCTTACTTAGACGGGATATATCGGCGATTGAGATAACAAGCTCTAAAATGCTATCTCGCACCTCCCAAGCGGGATCATGACTACGTTTCATGATAACTGGGCCCATTACTATTAAACCAGAGCCTTTGAGGTTATCTACAAGTAGCGCCATATTCGGTGAAAGGTAGTGTTCTATTGAGAGCTGTAGCAATTTAAGTGACTGGACAGTTACCTGTAAAATCCATAGTTACAACAGGAAAAATATTTATATTTAATTTATAAATTATACCTTTGTTGGTAAATCGTCAACCTGAAGCAGATACAGGACACAATTGACCAAGCAAATTGTCTCGATTGAGTCTTTCCATGTGATTTTATACCGTTCTATCAACGTTTGCATTGAAACTAAAATAGCGTATATAACATTGTCAAACTCAGAAATAATTGAGAAGCTAGGAACATCTTTTAATGTGTAAGAGCAACCCTCTTGAAATTCGGTAAAACTATTTGGATACATTGTCAACACGAACTCCTTAAGCGCATATATACAAGCTTGAAATACAAGCACTGCCTGATCACGCTCCAATATACCCACCACTGACATTACTCCATTTATTGCTTTTAAAGATAAATCTGCATTCATTGCTGGCGACATGTTAAAGAGTAAGTCGCGATAGGCGTAACTAATGCGCAGTGTAAGTTCGCATATTATTTCGAATATCTTTGTCACATACTTCTCAAATATTTCTTCTTCGAGGAACTCATGGGAACGTAAAAGCATATGCAGTGGCAGCAATTGAAATGTAATGAGCTGGTTCTCGAATCGTACTAACTCGTTTTCGATAAAAACTTCTTTAGGCACGCGAGTACCGAGTTTTTTCCACAATTTATGATTGATTTCAGCTATTTTCAAAAAGCTCACACAGTAATTTCGTGCAACGCAGAACTTCATTTGATTGAATATCGAAACACCGAGCTCATTAAAACCATCCCGGGGAATCTGATCTCCACTGCATTTATCATACATCAATATAGCAAAATAATATGACGACAATGTTGTTAACATTTTACGAATAAAATATTCGTTATGAGACATATCGCTTAACTTCCAAACCGTGATATCAATATCATATTCAAGCTTGCAGTACTTTGCAATGTTAGACTTTTCTTCGGATACTAGTGTTTGTTCAAATATAAATGATATCAGCTCTAATGTTGAGGACAGCTTGTGTTGCAATTCATGATCATCAACACACACCATAATGCTCTCATTGTGACTGTCAAATACATTCTCGTTGAGAGGTTTTAAAATTTCCTTCAGTATTTCTTTAACCACCACGGCATCCTTCGTTTTGACATCGAATTTATAGAGGATTTCATACAGCAAGTGGCGTGCTTCACGCACCACATATAATGTATGATCCTGATTACAATATTCTATAAGAAATTGCCATACTTTTACGGAACGTAAATATGCTAAGCCAATGCTGTATTTTGATACTGCATGCAAGAGCCTAATAATCGCCAATTTAATAGATGGACTAAATCGGTGCGATTCACGATTTACTATGACTAGTACTCTAAAAAGAAATTTTTATTTCATAAGTCTTTTGATAAATAACATATCGTAAGTAATGATGCTTACTTGTCCATTAAACGCCGTTCTCTTATTTCGATTATGGTCCATTCGTTGGTCGTAAGTAAACCAAAAAAGTTAAAAACAAATGAAATTACTTTAGGATTCAACTTGCTAATATCCTCACAGAGTATGTTTAAGCATCGACCAACCCATTCCAATGCAAATGGTGCTTGCAGTATATAAGCGTTATCTGGAAATTTTTAAAGAATTATCGAGCAGGTTGTTATTCACTTCAGAGTGAATTTCAATGCACTTGCCAGAAAATTTCAATGAAATTCTCTGAGAAATGAGTTACAGAACCTACCCGATTACACAAACATTGAACAGCAATAGAAATTTCACGTGCAACCTCTTACCTTTGGCAGCCAGGTGCATGATGAGCTTTTCGAAGTATACAGTATTCGTTGTGACGAAATTTTCATCAAGGAAAAATTCGAAAATGCGCTTTAAGTTTGAGATTATTTCCAATTGAGTTTCCATCTTGCAACTAAAGTATGCTCAATTGCAGTATCTGATTTGTACTTGCCAAATAATATGCAACGGCGCCATGCAATGGAAATTTAATATTTTTTATAAATCTAAAAATTTGTTTGCATTTTGTTATCACCAAAGGGACAATATAAAAGGTGTTAATTGATAAAGTACGTTAAGTGAATACCAAAGCGAATTCAGAGAAGGTAATATCATATCAAGGCAAGAAATGATAGAATACATCAAGGTGGATTTAAGGTGATCGCAACCACCCAGCTGAATTTTTCGCTGTAGATATGAACAACGTCAAAATGACGTTTTGTTTGTGTGTATGTGCTTATATTTATGTGTTTGCAAATACTGTTACGTATTAATAATTTATCTCTTTTTATTACACATATGACCTGTCTGGTTCAATTTAATATTTGGTGATTGAAAATTATAAGTCAAGATTATGTACGTTTGCTAAGCTACTGGTGCAAATGGAACATTTATTCGTGTATGCCAATTTATGGACTCGAGGTTGTCCTTTTATTTAATTCATTTAAAAAGTTAGGGTAATTTATTGTGGCTGTATCATTTCAAGACCGTGGGGTTCATTGCTAGACCCGTTAACGCTCATGCATGCATGTCCAGGAGCTTATATGTGTGCGCAAACGTTCATGCAAAAAATGTCATGCGCCATTTGAATTGAGTTCGTAGAGTGCGCACCTAAATATGTCGTCTTCGGAAGATGATTTGTTGTTGCTTGTAACTGCAGCAGTTTTACTTGAATTTCTTCCACACACCTATTCGTCTCGAATGTCAGCACAAAGTGAGACACTACTGCATGTCATGCAGACTGCGACACGGTCATGCAAAGCGAAAAAATCTAAAATTTTTGATTTTCATTATGCAAAAGCCGACGACAAATATGTGTGACACGAAGCAAGTACGTGTGTTACCCGACACGCACACATATAAGCTGCTGGGCATGCATGCATGTGCGTGCGCCGGAGCTAATACAAAGCACTGGTTCGACTCGCTGATTATGGAAAAAACGTAGAAACACTTAATAATGCAGGCCCACAACAGTTGGCAATATATTTATTTGGTGGTGGTTTATATACTGCTGCTTTGAAGCTGGTTACTGGCTTCGAATTATCACCTCTTTCCATATGGGTAAGCCAGCTTTTCCATATGGTATTACCAAAGAAGGCGCCAATATAGCATGGTTGTGGTTACAATAAAAATGGCTGGTGAGAATAAGTAGTTTCTATGCAAGCATCTTGCTTGCTATACGACTTTTTCTGTAATTTAAATTTGTCTTATCACAAAAAAAGGTGCCTATATGACCCGGTCACTGTTACAAAAACTCATTTATGATAATGAATTAGAAAATTTGACTAGCGTACGTAAATATATAGCAAACAAGCCTCTAAGTCTCAACGCTTTTATACCGCAATGGCTATATTATGACTACAATTTATGCAGTTTTTTTATTCAATTTAAATCATTTATTAAAAACATGCGTACCAACAGTTGGTGAATTGTCCAGAGCTGTTGTATTTGTTCGTCAAACATAATCCTTTAATTGAAGCTGCCGAATTACCACATGCACTGTTGGAAGCCGGAAGCTAATATTATAAACCAGGAAATTGTGTCTGCCAGTGAATACATAATCTTTTTTGTCGCACGGATTGAAATTGAATGCTAATTCAAATATCGAGTATAAGCAGGTGTGCATAATAATAATTCGAATAATAGGCATAAACAATCAAATTTTTTATATCATAAGGGGGCGTCCATAAATTACGTGAGGTGTTTTTTTCAATTTTCTATACCCCCCTCCTCCCCTGGTGAGATGTAGGCATAAACAATCAAATTTTTTATATCATAAGGGGGCGTCCATAAATTACGTGAGGTGTTTTTTTCAATTTTCTATACCCCCCTCCCCCCCTGGTGAGATGTAGTGAGATTTTATTCAACCCCCTCCCCCATCCCCCAATCTTACGTGAGATTTTTCAAAATGTGGGTTTCTTATGTAAATGCGTTGGATTGTTATTGTAAAAAGAGAAAAAAAAATTGCTTCGTGCTTTTATTTACAATTAGTTAAGATTAGTAATCAATATTGTTGAGAGTTATAAGTGCAATAAAAATTTAACAATAGAAGACTTAAATCGTAACTACTAATTCAGTCCATGGAAAATCATGCGCGGTTTCAAGAGAGACTATTGGGACCAACATGTCCATATGATTTTCAGTAAAATCATAACTCATTAGCTCGTCTTGTGACAATCCGTGAGGGTCGCACTTTGCGGAACATACGCGCTTGCTTAGCTGGTGCAATGTGAGCTGCTCGCCTGTGATCTGCAGCTCTTGTGATAAATGCGAAGTAAATACCGCATGTACTGCAGCATCTTTTCTCTAAATTATCACGTATACTTGGACAATAGAGATCATAAGGCGTGCTGATGAAGGCATTCAGTGGTTGAATCGGTAGGCGTATTCGAAATGGAGCGAATGACTTTCCGTCATGTTCTTTAAAGTCCGAAAATGTCCATCAACCTGAGTGATAGGGTATGGAGGTGGCAGAAAACGGTCGTGAAGAATCATATGCAGATCACTCCGGCGTGCGCTGCAGCACTTAGGTCAAGCTCCCTATGCAGCTTAGCAATCTGTTTCTTCATAGTCTCTAGATGGTGTAGTGTTCGACATAGCTTCATCCTCATCATCGCTGATCACAAGAAGCTGATTTTGAATTATGTGAAAACAGTGAAGGAAATGACCGCGCTAATATTTTGTAGTTATGATTTTAGCATATTTTATCAAGAATTTTTTTTTGCTATTAATTGTAACAATAAACTTTATATAAAAAAAAGTATTTTCTTAAAAAATATATATTTAACCTACCTTTTGAAGGAATGCTTAAGTAGACCGAACTTTTCTCTCAGTGGATTCCCCCTGAGAAGCCGTTCAAGCTCATGTTTAATGTGATGTATTAACTCTTCTTTCTTCGGGAATTTTTTTCTACGCAGTATTCCATAATTTTATCACATCGTCGTGGCAGGACTTCTTCGCCTTATAGACGTATCTTTTGACGTATGCGTTATAAAAATCTTGATAACTCATTTTAAATTAGTAAGAGCATGAACTGAGTCGAGTAAAACATTTACAAGAATAAACAAAGAAGGTTGGAACCTGTCCGTGTGTCGCTGCCACTCAGCTCGTACGCTCTTGTTCATCGAGTCGCGCGTTCGGCTGATAGTGGCGTGAAAACAAACAACGGGCTACACTGTACCGTAAATTCAGATTAAATTGAGCTATTTGGTATAAAACAAATATGGTGGTTTGACAGCAGTAATTTATAACGTCGAAGTATGAATGAAATTATTTTCCTTCGAACGAATTAGTGAATGATCTTAATCATACTACGATTACGCTTAAGATTAAATCTTAAGCATGTACAATCTGGGTAATGGACCAAAATAGTATACTTTTTTTTGTTTCAATCAGAAAAAAAATTGCGTGATATTTGCCGAGACCCCCCCTCTCTCCAACGTAAGATTAGATGAGATTTGACTCGACCCCCTCCCCCCCTTAAACATCTCACGTAATTTATGGACGCCCCCTAAGTGCTCACAGATTTAAAGGACGTCATACAGACCTATGTACATATATCGATACCGCACAGTCCACAGCAGAAGATAAAATACAAATGGATTAAATAAAATTAAAGTAAATATAAATTAAATTAAATAATTTATTTTTCAATCAATTTTACCAAGTTTAAGGACTTATATTCTAAATACAGATTATAAAAATCATGTGGAAAATGTGGCGACTTTTTATATTCTGACAATTTCCAGCCTAGTTTTTCAGCTAACTTTTCATCAGGTGGTAAATTAGTTAAACTTTTCTCTTCTTGTTTTTCTGCTAGAAGTATGGAAAACAATCGTTGCTTTTTGTTTTAGTTTTGGCGAGTGTTTCTGACGCCCATTGTAATTGTATGGAATTCTCCTAGCCGCCGCTGTGCTTAGGAAGAAATTTTCTTTAAAAGCAAGTATCCGTAAGTATTATCTTTGCTTACCTGCATTCACATCACCGCATCGCAAATGCTGGCATCTTCAAAGCAATTTTCCCACAAATTAATAAATCCATCTTGGAATTTACTAAGCAATTTAATTTCACAAGCAAAGCGCCCTGAACACAAACAGCTGATTTTGACGTGATGCCTACACCACAGGCAAGAACAAATACATGTATATTTTTTCTTATATGTGGTTGCCATCCCCTGTAATAAATTAGCCTTGGACTACACGATTGCGCCTTCCGAGTTCGCCATGTTGTAAGAGTCCATGCACGGCGTATCTAGATAGCAGTTGTAGAATAACAAAAAGTTACATGCAGTTTGTTCTTGCGAAAAGTAACAGCATTCATAATAACAACGTGTTCAATTTTGTTATTAAATGAAAATGGAGAGCAGGTAAAACGAATTTTGCGGAGACATAGATGTAAAAGTACGTTTTGAATTATGATTATCTTGGAGACACAAATTATTCATGTGAATCATCATCAACAAAATTAGGGGTCTGCTTTGTGGTGATGTGCAGTGCCTGCTGTGAGGATTTCATAACTTCTAATTGAAAAGCTGCCGAAAAGCTAGTGAATAAAAGGAAGCTATAAAAATTCCCGACAAATGTTGTTTATATAAATTAAAGATTAAAAATTAAACAGATTTTGAAAAAGCAAACACGAAATAAAATGGTATTCTTAAAATACAAAAGGATATAATTAAAATGCCGTATTAGCAAGTTTTATTTAAGCTTAAAGGTTTACAAACTACTTTTGTCTTTTTTATTTCAATTCCTTTACTTAGCTTGATGTTGACTATGACTATGAAGTTGTTGCATAACTATTTGAATTACATTCGTTTCTACTACACAAAGCTAGCTTTATGATGATATAACAAATAGATAGTGGCTATGAGGAGAACACATACATATGTATATTAATGGGTTTACATGTAGGGGAAAACTGTTTGATAATTTATAAATTAAAAGTGGATTTGTTCGCAAATATGTACATTAAATTAGGTTATTTCATTGTTCTATTCAAACCTATTGGGACTAATGAAGTCCATAACCGGTTCTTGTATAGTAAAGTTTTCTTGCTTCAGTGCATGGACAAGAGGCTCAGCCCACTGCTGGTTGACTTCAATATTTCAGTATAGGAAAACAGGCACATCGCCTTCCGCAGCATATGCATCTACCATACCAAGATATGAAACATAAATTGAAGCACATAAGACAAAAATAGGTATAGGAAAACAGGCACATCGCCTTCCGCAGCATATGCATCTACCATACCCAGATATGAAACATAAATTGAAGCACATAAGACAAAAATATTGCATACTCGTAAAAAACTTTTTAAAATACTTACGCATAATCCTTGTTCATTTTGTTGAACATCGTTTCTAACTGAAGGGAACTTAACATACATAACAATATAGAAACAAAGAAATATGTAAACAAAGCGAATTCGCCTTGGTACAAATTTTTGAGAGGTGCCAATTCGCCCAAGGCGAATTAATCAGCTCTTCTAATGATACCACCTTGTATAGATACGCCTTGAGCCCATGAATAAACAGGCAATACGAAGGGGAATTACTTGTTTGTGGAGAAGAAGAGTAGATGAAAGCAATGGGAAAAACCAAACACCAGAAAATTAACACACACAATATATGTACTTTCGTGCCACGGCGTCTTCCACATAAATATGTAAGCGGAACTTAGAGGTTTTATTTTTATTTATGTTTTCCCAATTTAACACACAGCACTTCGTTTTCATTAGTTCGTGATCTCACAAATCACAATATTACGAAGCCATTCACTGAATTTTCACAAACATGTCATTTCTCCTACTTTTGTTTGCTTTGTTCGTTTGTTTTGTATTGCCAAGGGAGGTGACGTCAGAGTTCTGGATATCAAGGCGAATTGTGTATCTAGGGTGACGCCTTTCCAATACCTTTACCTTATTTTTCGCGATTTTAACAAGTCTGACGTAAGTTCCCTTTCCTATGTTGTTGTTCCACAAATGGAGGGACCTACTGTTTCAAGCCGGCTCCGAAACGCAAATATTTTTATGAGAAGCTTTTTCATGGCACAAATACACTCGGAGGTTTGCCATTGTCTGCCGAGGGGCGACCGCTATTAGAAAAATTTTTTTCTTAATTTTGGTGTTTTCACCGAGATTCGAACCAACGTTCTCTCTGCGAATCCTGAATGGTCGTCACGCACCCACTATTTCGGTAGATGTCACTTTTGAAGCTGTCATTTTTTGATATTTGACAAGGAGAAACTACGCCATTAATAAAAATGGAACGATACACGCTTAAACAACGCATTGAAATTATTAAAATTCTCTATAAAAATGGTGAAAATTTGGCAGAGACAAGAACAGCCGAAAATATAGCTGTTGTGCTGTTGTAGCCGAAAGTGTTGAATAAAACCCAGGTTTGTCCATTCCTCGTCGTTCTTTAGAATGAGGCATTCCACAAACGTCATTACACCATTTCGGAGTCGGCTTGAAACTGTCGTCGATCCATTTGTGAAACAAAATCAAGACGCACGCCACAAATAGGAGGATCTCGGCCAAGCACCCAAAAACGGTGTACGCGTCCATTATATATATATATGTATATATGATATATAAATATAACGATGATACCCCATTGACTTTTGTAGCAAACATTGTACAGATACTCACAAATCGACAAGTTACGATTTTTATTTGACGAAAATACACAAGGCTTAAATTTCCGAGATGCTCTCGTTTGTTGGGTGGCTATTTCAACAGAGCCTTAGTTAAGCGAACCAAATCATGATTTTCCACGACAGTCGGTTCTACGTCACTGAAACGACCCGGATTTATATCCGGCCAAGGACTGTCACTCCACCAGTTTATGCTGCTACAATAACAACAACAACAACATGATTTTAAATGAAGTGGTGTTTGGATTTGTTTACCTGATCCAGACTTTGACTTCAATGACCCTTTAATGAAATTCATCTCTTTCTTAATTTTATTGTAATATGTAAAATAATTGCAACTTTGCTTATATTTCGTTTATGATATACGCGTAGTAATTTTTTATGCATCATTGAGTTAAACAATTATTGGTAATAAATACAAAGTATATGTATTAATATATAATTATTATTATAATAATCGTATATGCTTGTATGCTGAATATTCGTATGCATTTGTGTTATTGATTCAATTGCCCATATTTTCTCAATATTTGCTTTATGTTTTTTTTTTTTTTTAATAACTAAGCATTTGAACGCTACCAGAACAACTGCATTTCTATTTATTTTCAAATCTATGTTTCGTACTCATAAATATATTCTTTTTTATGCTGCTGGTGTCAACTTTTCACTTCTAAGTGTTTTGGCGAATCAGCATAGGTAAATTTCAGACGAAACGCCTCTGCAACCAAGACATTTATTTGACGATCAGACCAATTTTCGGTTGGGAGATTTTGTAGTAGCAGCATAAGACCCTATATTTATGTAAAAGAAATATATGTAAACGTTAATCGCTGGCAGTTCCAGGAATGCTAACGGATAAGTTTACTTGGAAATCATTTTGTTGCATCAATCTATCTTTCCAATGCAATAGAAATGCCGCACAGACATATAAATGGAAGAGAGCAAAGCCATCTGACTCGGCGAGGTATGTGTCCCACAAGCGTATTGTGCAATGCAGTGGTAACTCACGGGTTAGTAAGTTGTTCATCCAACGAAAAGAGAATTGCAGATAATCCACGTCGTGTGCTTGCAAATGGCGATGTAAATTTCCTAAAATAAACAGTGATGGGATATTACAGTTCTCTCAATTTTTCGCTAAACGTACCATCAATCCGCTGTATAAGATCTTTTAATTGATTAACTTTCTCCTGGATACCTAACTGCGCAAAAATGTAGTTGTCTTGTATACAGTCAAGAAACTTTGAGAGGCACCAAAAAGAATCTGCTTCAATAGCGTCCCGTTTATCTACCGATAGGGTGCCTATATTAAATTTTTCCAAATCCGTGCCTGATGTTTTGTAAGAAAAATAAAACACACAATGATTTCGTAAGATTCATTCGTTTTAACTCAGCGTACCTGGTTGCAAAACTTCTTGCAGAAACACGATGAAAAATGGGGTAACCAAGTCATTAATACCTTGCACATATCCAGAAGCTGGATGACGTATGGCCCAAATGAATAAAATACGTTCAAACATTTCCTGCACGAGTTTTTGTTGAAAAAGTGATATTTGTGGATTCATACGTGGCACATCGATATGTATCTAATATTGGTTGGTTGGTTTTTAAGAAAAGTGTGAAAAATAGCATCTCGAATATTTTTCCCACAAATAAAATTTTCTTTTTCTGTTAATTTTTCATTTTAAATCACGTGGTACACACCTGTCTATAGGTATCCTGTTGTGACTCATCTTGACTGTCAACTCTAAAATAGTTATGCCGCAAGTCCTGATAGCTCTGACGCTTGCTTTCGAGCACCGCGTTGCGACGTTCGCCTGCTGGTGGCAAATATTTAGACAATAGACGCCAACTAACCGCACGCATCTGACAAAATTTCAGATCAAGAAAAGATTATTTTTTATAAATTTTATTTCCAAGTGTACAATTATTATGCATTCAATTCCACACACACTCACATTTTTTGGTACGCCCGACCAGCTTAGCTTCTTTAAAGCTATTAAATCCAAAAGCGGCGACTCCAGCAGCACTAGAAATTTTTCGATTTTGGTCTCATATTCGGTTTCTTGCGCATTTGAACTATACTTTTGCAATTGTGGTCGTCCCGGATAGGCATGGAAATTGCGCACAATTTTTATTCTAAAATTAATAGCGCAAAGATAGAGTAAAATCTGCACCATCTGCATCATCTACACGTACCTTGCTTCAGTGTCGGTTTTCGAAGCATTCGATTGCCCTGCTTCTTCATTTGTTTCACTGGTTGAACCTAGCAATTCCTCTGCCGTTGTCACTGCTGGCACTCCTGTTGATATCGTATTGCTTTTGCATGCAATCACTTTTAGACTAGTAGATGAATCCGTTGCTGGAAATCTTACGTTGGAAATAGTTGCTGAATTACGATGCGTTTCAATGACATTTAACGCCGCCGTGTGCGATACTTTTTTTGAAATACGCGAATCTAGAAAGATCCAGATAAAAATAAATTTATTTTAATGAGTTTCATTTTTTTTTTAATATACTTGTACATATTAATGTGAGTTTGTTGCTTATAAATGCTTCACAATCTAGAGTTTTTATTTAAATGTGACCGGACCCTGTAGCCGCAATAGGTAGGTTCGAATATCCGTGCCTGAAACACCAAAATGAAAAAAAAAATTGTTTTTAAAGCAGTTGGCCCACGGCAAGCATGGCACACCTCTCAGTGTATTTCTGCCATACAAAAGCTCCTCATTAAAATATATGCCGTTCGGAGTGGATTTTAAAACAGTAGGTCTCTCCATTTGTGGAACAATATGACTACGCACGCCTCTTATAGGAGGAACTCGCCCAAACGCCTAACAGAAGTGTACGCGCCAATTATTATTTTTTTTATGCAACTGCAGCCGTTGAATATAGTAGCCACCTTAAATTACCCCAATATTCTACAAAAGCAACTGCTTTACAAACTCACCACTCGCTGATGATCCAACTTCTGCTGCTCCTGATATTATGCAGAATTCATCATCACCCATGTCCCATGCATCGCTAACCGATTGCTGATAATCACGAAATGTAGATACCATGCCTTCACCTTCACCGCTAGCACGTCCTACACCACTACCAACACCGCTATTGCGGCTAAGATGAGTGGTGTCACTGCGCTTAGGACTTGGACGCCCTGGTACCAATCGACTGCTGTTTTTCCAAAATGACGAGCTTGCACTGCTGTCACTACTATTTTTCTGAGACAAAGTTGGCACTGCTGTTGTTGCACCGTTAATAATCTCTGCCGCTGGTATTGCACTTGCCGTGATTTTATTTCTTTTGTTGTTCCCGTTTTGACTTCCACAGGCTACATTATTGTCCATAGTATATTCGAATACAAAATTTCTTATTTACTATATACTTTAGTTTCATCTAATTTCCATACATATGTAAATTATAGACTTTTATGTAATTGTTAAGCATTTTTTCCAACAATGTCTGCCTTTGGAATTTTATTTCAATTTCTTAATTCCCATTTTTCGAATACCTTAGTCAACTATGTAGTAAGAAAAAGCACTGGATCAATGTCAGTTCTATGAAAATTTAATCGAAATCCAAGCAAAACGAAAGCAGATGATACAGTTGCTTTAGGGAATAAATACGTGTTCGGCAAGTAAAATAAAATACATATACGCTCTTAAAAAAATTGCTTTTGCGTCGAATAAAGATGCAAGAAATACATCGATTTTTTCGATACCTCGGATAAATTTGACATAGATATGGCTTCCGAGGGTGCTCATGCATGCACGTCCAGCAGCTTATATGTGTGTGTGTCGGGTGCATGACGCTTGCCCGCAAACGTTCATACAAAAAATGTCATGCGCCATTTAAATTGACTGTTCGTAGCGTGCGCACGTAAATATGTCGCCTTCGGAAGATGATTTGTTGTAGCTTGTAACTGCAGCAGTTTTATTTGAATTTCTTCCGCACACCTATTCATCTCTAGTGTCAGCACAAACTGAAACTCTAGTGCATGTCATGCAGACTGCGACACGGTCATGCAAAGCGAAAAAATCTAAAATTTTTGATTTTCATCATGTAAAAGCCGACAACAAGTATGTGTGACACGAAGCAAGTACGTGTATCACCCGACACGCACGCATATAAGCTGCTGACAAGAATATAGAGAAACAGAGACGCCCTGTAAGAGCCTGTGTCGTAAGAGCCCATGAATAAACAAGCAAAAGGAATGGGAATTACCTGTTTGTGAAGAGGAAAGAGAGAACGTTAATGTACAGAGGAATATCATAGCTTACGAGCACGCTCATGCAAGCATGTCCAACAGCTTATATGTGTGCGTGCATGAGCGTGTTCAGAAGCTAGCACGGGCTACGAATAGTGTGAATTGACAATGAAGTACAACCGCGAACATATTCACCTCGCCCAACTCGACAGCGAAGAAGCTATTAACAGACTTGATTACAGTGAATTCTGTATAAGCAGAGAATGTTAATGGAATGAGAAGGCGCAAATGTTACTGTTAACTATTTTTACTACAATTGAGATTTGAAAGATTTGTAACAGCAGAGAATGTTAAAGGAATGTTAAATGAGCTTTTTTCGAGTACTAATTTGTAGCAGAGAATGTTAATGGAATGTGAAGGTGCAAATTTTACTGTTAAGAATTTTTAGTACAATTGAGATTTGAAAGGTTTGTAGTAATGGATTTTAGAACACCGACTTTATAGACACCATCTTTCACCTCAACACACAACACATCTCCCACCTCGACTTTAAATATTTTCTTATTTTTGAAATAATAAGCGAATACGTAAAATTTATTTCACAAATTTTTTTTCGATTCCATTAAAAAAAAATTAATTAAAAAAAAACAAATGAAAAAAAATTGGCGCCGGGAATTGATATCGAGTCTAACATGTGGCGAGGAAAAATACGCGGTGCGTTTATTTCTGCGACTGCTTATTTTTTTACTATTTTCTTACTTTTTCAATGATAAGCGCATACATAAAATTTATTAAACCATTTTTTTTTTACGATTACATAAAAAAAATTTTAAAGGCAAAAACAAAAACAAAACAAAAAAAAATAAATATGGCGCCGGGAATTGATGTCGAGTCATGTGGCGAAGATAAATACGCACTGCGTTTATTCCTGCGACTGAGTTGTGAATCAAGGTTTTGTGCATGCGCGAGTCAAGGAATGTTTACTACGCCACTGCTGACGTTGCCATATAATACGTTATAACATGCAGCGAATGCATTATCGATACAAACCGTATCAGGCAGCAACTAAAACGGAATTTTCCACAAACAAACAATAGATAAGTATTAGTAAATAACATAAGCAATGGATAAGGACTGATAAACAATTTTCCGTTGCAAATCTGCCGCCGCATCCTAGTATTATAAATAGCCTTAAGTATACAAAATGTAGAGCAGTATTGAATCTCTATTAATAAACAAAGCACGTGACGGTGCAGCATATTTCTTTACTCTATTCTATTCAAATAGAATAACTGGGGGCTCAACCGGGATGACAATACGTTTTGTCACCTAAATGCCAAAATCGTCGAAATATAGGAAAATAAAAAATTCACGGTCTTGGAGAAAGACAAAACACCAGTTTCTGAAAAAGCGAAACACTAAATAAAAAAAACGGTTCCTGGAAAAGGGGAACAATATTAACAACTTCCGAAAAAGTTATTGTGACAGAAAAAGAACAAACTGGATCAGCGCGGAATAAAAGCTAGGAATGCTTTCCTATTCTATTCTTCCAAACGACGTGCCAGGAAATCCGAATCCTCCTTTCTAAGACGTCAAAGAACCGACAACACAAGAAATATGGCCAAATCAGCACAGCTAAGAGCACAAATTGATGTACTAACACAACAGTTCCAACAACAAGTCGTACAAGTAACTACTCTACAACAGGAGCTTAATACTGTAAAGGAAAACCGAACAGCCTTCCACAATACCACCACCATTACACAACACGAAGAAATCCCTTTTACAATAACAAACGCCAAAGATATCGATTTGGAGCATTTCAAAGCTTTACCCAAGTTTGATGGGGATAAAAACTTGTATCGGTCATGGAGATCGCAAGTCTGGATGTTTATGGATGACATCAAAGCGTTCACAGGACATCCTAGGTATTATAGCGCAGTAGGCATCATCCGCACGAAAATTATAGGAACAGCAGCCGACATACTAAGCAATAATAGCACGAAATTAAACTTCTATTCGATTATAAATCGATTGGACTATACATTTGCGGACCGAAGACCTTTGTATGTATTATTAGACGAGATGAAAAAGGTTAATCAAGGAATAAAGAATTTATCCGAATGTCACAGAGAAATTAATAAAGCACTTAGTCTTGCGCTTTCAAAAATTGAATGGTCGCATGAACACACATCTTTCACCTCAACACATCTCTCACCTCGACTTTAAACCAATTAAATTTTTACTATTTTCTTATTTTTGAAATAATAAGCGAATACGTAAAATTTATTACACAAATTTTTTTCGGTTACATTAAAAAAAACTAATTAAAAAAAAACAAATGAAAAAAAAAATTCGCGCCGCGAATCGATTTCGAGTCTAACATGTGGCGAGGACAAATACGCGGTGCGTTTATTTCTGTGACTGCTTATTTTTTTACTATTTTGTTACTTTTGCAATGATATGCGCATACATAAAATTTTTTACACAATTGAATTGATGACACGGGAATTGATTACACGGGAATTGATGTCGAGTCATGTGGCTAGGATAAATACGCAGTGCGTTTATTCCTGCGACTGAGTTGTTAAGGTTTTGAGGATGCGCGCGACGCGAATAAATTTTAATAAAGTTCTGAAAGTAACTCATCATGTTGGCCTACTTGACGCGGGGTTGAGACTTAAGTGGTGGTCTGACCCCCATAGCATGGGGGCCAACCCAACACGAACTAAGAGGAAAGCTCCACATGGGGATTGGCTAGCCATCCACTCGCTTTACGGCGTACTTGGTGGCCACCCAATCACCATGCGAAGATCACCGTACCGACGAAGATCCCTTTGTCATCCCGAAACCCCCTACATCCCGTTATTTCCTCTCCTAGCCCACCCCCTAATCCAGGGTGTTATGCGACACCGTGCCCATTGGATGGTTTGCAGCCAGGGGGTTCACCAGACCGGCTGTATTTCAACGGCGCCTTCCTAACACCGGGCCGCCTTAGGAAGTAACTGTGGCCTTGCCACGGCATGGGGCGCTGCCGTGGTGGACCGTGTTGAATTCCCCATTATAAAAATATACCACTGCGCTCGCCTCGTCGAGCAGGTGGTCGTAAGAAAAAGATGAATACCAACAAAAAGCAGACTACAGTGGTCGTAATTCTATTGCTAAACACACGAATAACGCTCTTCAGCGCGGAGGTGCCGTTGTCGACGAAGACTCGGACCACGAAAGCGTCGGGAGCACTAACACAGCTGAGGAAGAGGCTCTTCTGCGTTCTCCGGCTGGGTCCAATGGTGCTGCTTCGGATAGCAAGATCAGACCAAGGATCAAGCCTGATAAAGAGAAGCTGAAGGCCAAAGCCCGATACAAGGCCGCGGTCAAAGTTTGTGACCGATTTGGCAGCAAGTCCAACCTGACGAAGCAAGAGGAGGAACGGTTGGCTTGGGCCAGAGAGGAGATCAAAAATGGCCGGGCCTTCTACGCAACAAAGCCAATGTTCGCGGCTTCCAATCGGAAATATGCGAACAAAATCGAAGAAGAGCTAGCCATCAAGAGGCAGCGTTCTGCGGATAGTGAGGCCTCAGGGCCATCAAAAAAGCAGAAGCACAGGCACGAGACGGCTAAAACGAAAAACGGTGACGAAAGACCTACGACGTCGAAAGTAGCGGCAGCGGCCAGTGAAATTGCCAAGAGACACCTCATAGTGGCACTCACTGACCGTAGCGACCAGCTGGGGCGAATGTCGCAGTAACGGTGGAAGGTAGTGGAAATGAAGCTACTGGAAACCTTGTTTACAAAGATGGACGCAGAGCCGGACGCACCCATGCCAGCATTCGACGGAGCAGGGTGGTTCAGCGGCGTCAAAATCATAAAATGCAAGGATGACCCCACGCTCACATGGCTAAAGGAAGCGGTAAAAACGCTTCACGGCCTGTGGGAGGAGGCATCACTGGAAATTGTTGATCGCAGCTGCATGCCCTCAAAACCGAAGGCAAAGGTTTTCATTCCGCGAGTGGTAAAACCGGAATATGCGCTGCGACTACTACAATGACAAAACACGGACGTGCCGACAGACGATTGGAAAGTGTTGAGTGTGGCAAAACCAGCAACTGCTGACGGTGGCCAGGACTACATCATCCAAATCAACAAGCCGGCAGAGGACCTGCTTTACGCGCGATTCGGGAGGATGGCTTGGGGAGTTGGTAGCGTGCACCTTCGCCTCAAAAAGCGCAACCCGACAGATGACAACCACAACACGCTCGCTGCGGGGGAGGTGGAAAAGGATCTCGGTATAGAAGAGATCCTGGAAGCCTCCCTCAATATACAGGAAGTGGAGAAGGGTGACTTGGAGATAGTATCTAACCCCGAGAAGGTACTGAGGCCAGATGCTGAAAGTCCTTCAGATAAACCTCCACAAAAGTAAGAACGCCTCAGCCGAGCTCCTGCTCAACATAGAGCGAGTCGGCTACGATGTGGCTCTAGTCCAGGAACCATGGATAGCATCGGGCAACATAGTCTCCGGTCTAAAGTCACACAACTACAACACATACATCCCAATTGTAAAAAATAAGGTAAGAACAGTGATAATGGTCAAAAAAAGTATATGTTCTTATATTGATAATAATCTCTCTTCAGACGATCTGACAGTGGTGGCGCTGGAGGGCTGCAAGGATGAGACGCTACTCTTTGGGTCCTGCTATATGCCACATGATGAAGAAGCACCACAGACGGAACTTCGGAAGCTGGTAGAAACAGCTGCCAGAAAGAAGCATGCTCTGGTGGTAGGAACGGACGCAAACGCACATCACACGGTCTGGGGAAGTGCAGATATAAACGACCGAGGTGAGTCATTATTTACCTATATTCTTCAGAGTAGCCTAGAAATAGCTAATAGCGGTGAAGAACCAACATATGTGGGACCAACCTCAAAGAATGTACTCGATTTAACACTCTACACAAGTAGGCATGTTATGGTTCAGGAATGGGAAGTGTTGAGTAGGCCCTCATTCTCTGATCTCAGATACATAAGCTTTCAGGTTATATTCCGCTCAAAAAACAAGCTTACATCCTTTAGAAATCCTAAGAATACGAACTGGGACTTGTATAGGGATATACTATCAAAAACACCAATGATACCCCGGAAATACAAGTCACACGTCGCACTTGAGAAAGGGGTTGAATTGTTTGCAACTACTCTTGTCAAAGCCTTTAAAAGATCCTGCCCTCCAACACGTAATAGACGCAAGGTGAAGCCTCCCTGGTGGAACAGGGAATTAGGAGCACAAAGACGTAGAGTACATGAATTCTATAGGTTAGCCAAAGTTGCTGACAATGAGTTCTGTTGGAAAGAGTATAAGGATCTACTAAAAGTATACAAGAAAGAGATACGTAAAGCCAAGAGAGAATCTTGGAAAGACTTCTGTAGCAGTATGGAAGACACTAACGATGTGGCTAGACTCAGGAAACTGCTATCCAAGAATCCGTCTATGCCAAGAACAATACGAAAAATTAACGGGGAGTGGGCTGACAGCTGTGAGGACTCTCTAGAAGACCTAGTCAGTACACATTTTCCAGGGTGTGCGGACATTGCAGATCTCGAACCTAGAGGAGATATTGTGCACGAAATCCCGACGAACGTAATTACAACCAACAAAATAGAATGGGCTATACAAAGTTTCGACCCATATAAATCGCCAGGACTGGATGGAATCTTCCCAGCCATGCTCCAAAAGGTAAGCCACCTTGTGGTACCATGGTTAAGAACGATATTCAGGGGATGCCTGAGGTTCAGCTACGTTCCTGTATTGTGGAGAGAAGCGAGGGTTGTGTTTATTCCAAAAGCGGGAAAAAGCAACCCTCTATACTCAAAAGAATACAGGCCCATTAGTTTGACTTCATTTCTCCTGAAAACGTTAGAGAAGATTCTAGATACATACATTAGAGACACAATTGTACCGGACGAATTATCCAAGGCGCAGCATGCTTACACTAAAGGCAGATCCACTGAAACTGCACTTCACTCACTTGTACTAAACATAGAAAAGGCGTTAGAATATAAGGAGTATGCTCTAGGAGTATTTCTAGATATATCAGGGGCATTTAACAACGTGACAAAAGATGCTATTTTAAATAGCATAGAGTCACATAATGTGCGACCCGCGGTTTATCTATGGATAAGGCAGCTATTAGCTAGCAGAAAGATAAGAGCGGAGTGGAACGATGCGAGCGTCACCAAATATGCATGCAGAGGTACTCCGCAAGGTGGGGTACTATCGCCGCTATTATGGTTACTAGTAGCAAATGAAATTCTTAAGAAACTTGACAGAGGGGCACCTAAACTAGTGGCATATGCCGATGACATAGCTATAGTAGTTACGGGAAAGTACCTGGACACCATCAGTAATGTGATGAACAGCACTCTCAAAACGATACACCAATGTGCATCTCGCGCAGGGCTAGGGATAAACGCGGGAAAAACGGACATGGTACTTTTTACCAGGAAGTACAAAGTTCCGGCGTGGAACCTCCCGAAGCTAGGCAACAACGAACTACTTCTCAAAGATTATGCAAGGTACCTCGAAGTAATATTGGACAGCAAATTGCTGTGGAAGCACAACGTTGAGGAGAGGGTGAAAAAGGCCAGTAATGCGTTGTACGCATGTAAAAGAATGCTGGGCGTTACTTGGGGTCTATCACCCTCTCTGATGCATTGGTGATACACAGCAGTAGTCAGACCGATATTGCTGTACGGAACCTTAGTATGGTGGACTGCGACAAAAAAACTGGCATACTTAATGCCGCTGGAAAGGATTCAACGACTCGCTGCTCTGTGCATAACAGGAGCGATGAAGACCACTCCAACGGCGGCGCTGGAAATGATACTCAGCATGACCTATTGACCTCATGGCAGAAAACCTGGCAGCGAAATCCGCGAGGAGGCTAATGGCTTCGGGGGTATTCATCTGCAGAACCTTCGGTCACAGCTCAATAGGAAAGTGGAGCTCAGGTGGCACAGACGACATGACTCCGTATTTTAATTGGGAGAGAAGGTTCCGCACTACAATTGAAGAGGAGGGATGGCACAAAGGCATGAAGCCTGGTCATAGAACCTTTCACATCTATACAGACGGCTCGAAAACTCCAGACGGAGTGGGAGCGGGTATTTACTGCTCAAAACTAGGAATAAGGCAGTCTATCAAGCTGCCAGACCACAGCAGTATTTTCCAAGCGGAAGTTTTTGCTGTGGGGAAGGCCGCGGAGCTAGCCTACACTAGAACAAGAAAGAACTCAACAATTAATATATACGTGGATAGTCAAGCAGCAATAAGAGCAATAAGCTCATATTGTATTAAGTCCAAAAATGTTCGACGGAGCAGGGAGGCCATAGAAAGGCTAGCCGGAAACAGTAGGCTGCATATCTACTGAGTACCTGGTCATAAAGGCATTATAGGGAACGAAATAGTAGATGAGATAGCAAAAAGTGCTGTGAGACTACCATTTGAACAAGAGAACGACATACCGAGACCGCTAAACACAACATACAATAAAATGGACGACCACATGAAAAGGCAAGTGAAAGCTAGGTGGACTAACCTGACCACATGCAAAACAGGAAAAAGTCATGTGTAGAACTAACGACAAAAAACTTACTCAATTCGTACTTACGCTCTCGCGAAAGGAATGCAGAACTATCATAGGTATGCTAACAGGTCACAATCTATTGGCTGCACATGCGTACAAGATAGGGATTGCTAACACGGACAAATGCAGAAAATGCAGAGAGGATGTTGAGGAGACTTTAGAACACCTTCTGTGCGTTTGTCCGGCATTATCAAAAACGCGACTAAGATGCCTGGGAGCCCCACTGTTTGAGGGTCTGGAAGACGTCTCAAAAGCGAAGCAGTTTTTCCCTAAGTTGTCACTAAGGCGAATGAATGCCTTGGTTGTCGCCAACAACATTTGAAATAGGTTTAATTCGGCGACAACGACAATGAAAGTCTTGCGAGAAGTTATGCTGCCGTCAAAATAGTCGCGTTCATAAGAACGTGTGTTTTTTAATAGTTAACAGATGCTGCTGGCATAGATGACTAGATGGGAAACTGCTTTTCTCGTGAGAGCGCTGAAAAATGTGCATTTTTTATAACACTCGTCAAAATTGATATACAAATGCTATATAATAATAATAAAGTAATGAACACGAAAATGTATATAAGTGTAAAGCTGAAACAGATAACCTTCAAATTTTTATTACTTCAAAATAGTTATGTACAATATGTTTGCAAAATATTTCAAACTCAAATTCAATTCCCTTACCTAAGCTTTTTAACCACAAAATACTTACATAAATACATATTTACATTCATAAGCCAACACACATTTTCAATAAAATTATATGTATGTAAAATGTATTCAGATATGTGCACAAGACGAATTAAAAGTAGAAGTCGAAAAGGATATAAAAAGCTTTGGAAAATTGTACAAACTCCCTTCAAATTAAATTATTATGTTTCAATTAAATAACTTTTAAGACAAATAATTATAATCATTCCCATCGCATAATTTCTCCATTAAGTAAAAACGAACTGTTTTCGTTAGTTATTTTTGGCGCGGTTTCGCTGGCAGCCCGTCATTTCGCCTATCAGCTGTTCAAAATCCCATAATGTGTAAATGCTGCCAAGTTTTGAAACGAACTCATAGGCGCGCTCTCTCTCAAAATGAAAATGTTTCACATCTCGTCATCTATCATAGATAATTCATCTCAAGGCGAATTTATTACAGGTGACAGCAAACACATATAAGTAAAACCCTACATGTATTTGTTGTTGCGTTTGGTGCAACCATCACGTCAAAATCAGCAAGAAAATGTAAACATACGAATGTAAACATACCAATACATACAAACAAAGCATATCATTTTGACATAAGCCATACCTACGGTGAAAAATTCAGCTGGGTGAATGCTGTCACCTTAATAAATTCGCCGTGATTCATCCATAGATAATAAGATGTGAAACTTCTTCATTTTGAGAGAGAGCGCGCCCATGAGGACGTTTAAAAACTTGGGAGCATTCACACATTATGGGATTTTGAACAGCTGATAGGCGAAATGGCAGACTGCCAGAAGAAACGCGCCAAAAATAACTGGCGAAAACAGTTCGTTTTTGCTTAATGGAGAAATTACGTGTTGAAATGTTTATAATTATTTGTCTTAAAATTAATTCAATTGAAATGTAATAATCTGAATTGAAGTGAGTTTGTAGAATCCAAAGCTCGTTATATCCTTTTCGACTTCTACTTTTAATTAGTCTTATGTACATAATGTAATTTTATTGAAAACTGTGTGATGGTTTATGTAAATTTGTATATACGTAAATATTCTATGGTTGAAAAGCGTAGGTAAGGGAACTGAATTTGTGTTTTAGATATTTTACAAAGATTGAAGGTAATCTGCTTTAACTTATTCTGTTCTTTGTTAGAGAATTTTTTTTTGTTACCCACTTTCTTTGTTGTATTAAAAAATCGCAATAAGTCATGTTTTTAATTATAACTTATGTTTTTCGGGTTCATAACTTTATTATTATTAAATTACTTATGTATATCACTTTTAAATAATTTGATTTACATATAAATTTTTAAATTTTTGGCTTATTTATGTACATATTTCATACGGATTGTGCTTATTTTTAGTATATGTAGGTGTTTACGAGTGATATAAGGCTATTGGGCAACCGCACACTAAATACTAACCTCAATGGTGGTGTGGAAATAAAAATTCCAGACCTTTGGTTCAAAAATACCCAATTCATGTTTCTACCGGTGTGGCAATATTGGAAAATGTTATAAAAAGTGCACATTTTTCAGCGCTCTCACGAGAAAAAGAGTTTCACATCTAATCATCTATGAATTCATCTATGGTAGATAAAGCTTGTAAGAACTCTAAAGAAGCTTTTACATTCGTTAGTATTTTCTCTTAATTTAGCTTTTACTTTAAATTATGCTTTTCGCTATCTTAATGAAGCCTATTTAAATAAGTATAGCCTCTTTTAAAGAAAACAGCTTAAAAGCATCAATATTAACAGCAACGATAAAAATAAAAATTAAATGGAGATGTTCGGAATACAGTATTGTAATAGAGGCTAATTTTTCTTCTACTTGTTATCTTCGTATTCGTCGCCCGCCATATTTAATATTGAACAACGGCATCTCGGAGGAGAAGAAGAAGATATTTTCGTGTGTCGTCGATGTAGTTATCGCGTAAAAAGGTGATTAATTTTTTAAAATCTAGAAGAGCACAACGAAACCTTTTAATTCTCCTGATATATTCAAGATAATATTTATGAAAGAACTGAAGTGTAGGAATTATAGTGGAACGGTATTTTAAAGTGTAGTTTAGAAAATTCTACAAAGTTTTGGGTGAATTTCGTTGAAATGTGGCAGGAGGAACACTAAACAAAGGAAAATTTATGATTAGTAGAAGCGACAACCTCGAAATCAGTAGAAAGTCACCGCCCCGTCACTTTTTCTAATTTAATATATTCTTTTTTTTTTCTTTCACTGCGTTTACGGTCGTCTTTGTCGTCGCTGTTACCCATCCGTTGGACCACCGTTGTACCACATTGAGTTCGCTGCTGTCATATGTGTTTGTGCATTTCGTCGTATTTTGGTGAATAATCGTTGATTTTTTACTACTATAAAAAGTAGCTTTGAGAAAGAGTAGTGAAACATACAGAAGAAGAGACTTAAAAAACCACGATAAAGAAATTGCAAGAATACCGAAGAGTATTGAGAAAAAAGAAGTGGATCAACAAAAAGGATAGACGCAGTCACCCAATTACACAGCAAATTACCTCCAATTATAGTTGAAAAACAATTCACAACCGAACATGGGTACAAGGGAGGACGAATACGATTATTTATTCAAAGGTAATTAATTTTATATTTATTTAAATTAACTAAGAAAAGCATAAGAAATCGTAAAAGTATGAATTAGTAACGAAGGAAATTAAGTAGAAAAAAGCGATGAAAGTGGAACAAAAATGTAATAGTCATTCATCAATAAAATGCGATGACGTATCCTATGTGTGGTTGGTGATATTTCGAGTTTGTGGCTGGTTATGTTGGGCAGCCTAATAGTGGCAATAGTGTAGAGGTAAAAAGGCAAAGTATTTGTTAAATTACAATTACGTATATATGTAAAGATACTGTACTATACAAAATTGTTGACGGCGTAATTGATGCCATAGAGAATGCTCAAGACGGAATGATAGTACAGACGAACAAAATACAATTAAGAGTGACTATGACTTCCACTGTTGCACAAAACATCTCGATTTCTCAAAGATTTAATTATGTTAGTACATGTTTGAAATATTGATAGTGCGCTGCGAGTCATTAGCAACTCTCAAATATAAGGAGCTCTTTGTACTTGTTTTTAAATTATCTTTTTGTCGAAACCGCCCCCTATCGTTGGTCATCAGTAGTCAGCAGTGAATATTGTCAATTCTACTACTCAAAACTATGGATAAACAATATACGAGCCAATTTTAATCAGCCATTGATTTTGCATGCCGTAACACATTCTTGTTCTCGTTTATTTTTTGTATGAGTACGCATTTGGTTTGCTATCACACTCGGACATTTGATTACATGACACGTTGCATATTATTATATTATGTTCTGATTGAATTTTTCGAGTACATATACATATATCTTTTGCAGAGGAGGTAGCAAAGTTTATAAAATACCTACGATTCTCCTATTTTGGTTATTTGGCAGTAGCGCTGCCAGACTTCTTAAAAGTAAACAATATAGAATAATAAATGAATAAACCTAAAAAATTGTATGGTTTATATCCATAATATATTTACAATACCAATATATGTACATTAACATCTATATATTTATTTAAAATATGAGCTGGGATTCGAAATACTGTAGGTACATTGGACAATTTTTGTCAAATTATAATGTCTTAATTAATGAAACTTGGTGGAGATGTTAGGGAAGTGTTAAGGAACAATTTTATAACTCCCAATTATTCGCGAAATAATAGTTTCGTAATTATTTGCCTTCAAAATGCCCTCGGGAACTTCACAACAGTTTGGCCCCTTACACTATATATTTTTTTACACTTCACTAGAATTTACTAATATACACTTACACGCGTGTTTTTACTGATTTTTAAACTTGTATTCGAAGTATTTTCATTAAAATTAATGCAAATGCATTTATCCATATAATCACTTTTCAATTTTAAACGCGAATAAGAAGAAGATTGGAATGACAACAGTATAGTGCTGCCGGATGTCTGCAAATGAAAACAAAAATATGAACAAAAATGAAGTTGTTGTTGTTGTTGTAGCAGTATCTTCAAATGAAGTATTTCAGTTCAGTGTTAATGATGGGGATGGAGGTTATTGTGCCTCCTTACTACACAAAGGCATATGACGTTTTAATTTTGGGTTCAATGGTTTTAACGCGGAAAAGGGTTCTACGCAAAACTACTGTGGATTGCGTAGCTGGAGTTGGACTGATGAGAGTTTTTTTGAAAGGAAACATTTTTTTAATAAAGACAACTACAACCACCCAATTGTTTTGTAGACATGATAATCGTATTTTTGTGGAAAAAATCTGCTAATAAATAGCAGGAACACCCGTTTGTAAAACTGATCGTAGCAATACAATATAATTATAAACCGTAATTTTTGATTTTTAATTTCTTTATTATTTTTTGTGATACCTTTAAGATCATTGTTTTTAAGCTTTGATGAATTAAATACGAGCATAACATAATACAGACAATCGTACTGCTTTTATTTCAAATTTCTTCCTGCAACGGTTTTGTTGTATGTTTATATTTTCAAAAATGTTTCTCAATTTTAAATTACTGCAAAAATACTGCAGATTTACAATCAATCCCACTGAACATCTCTGCATACGAACTTCCTTTTTATTTCAGGTGTATGTCGACACCAACTTTTCACTTAGTTACACAACTTTAACATTAAATTACTCAAAAACTATAAGCCTCCGGAGGGTGCGGTTTTCAGTTTTAAGATGGGTATACACCCCTCTATCCCCCCTTAAACCTTTTTTTTCAAACCAGGATACATTATACTAAATTTTTCTCCAGCTTTTCTCTCTTCATTATGGGTGTATCGGCTCTGGTTGGCCGGTTGACTACAATATTCCCAGGCATAGCTATTGATTTGTTGAAAAATAATTCCATAGCCCTACAAGAAGTGCATTGAGAAATAACGGCTGGATTGTTCATACGATTTTCGATATTTGCAAGGTCCAATGTGTTTGTTGCCAATGCCAACATGTTGCAGAAGAAAGCAAAGGTCCATCGACTTCTTACCCTTTTGATATGAGATGTGTGACCATTTGATCCATGCAATCGACGCCAGCTTTGTGTGCATTATAAAAATAATGGACTATGATTATTTTGCTTCGCCTTCACAATCTTTGCTATAATGGACGGTAGAAAGTAAATTAACCACTATTCTTGTTTGGTACATAGTTGCTGATTGCAACAAGATTTTCATAAAAACCAAACAATGACAAAGGCACTTGGCGAGATTTGTTATTTTTATTCCCATGGTAGCCAGTTCTACGTTACGGGAATGACTCGGGTTTTTCCCGACCAAGGGCTGCCGCCCCAGTAAACTAGCCCTGTCTAGTGAACAGTATATCACCCCACCCCTTACGTCACAGGAGCAACTCTTCGCAGCAACTTTGCTCCAAATACTTCTCATCAGGGGTGGAGTTGAATCCAACCCTGGGTCAGAAGTATTCTTTTGCTGCGTCTGCCATAAACGGCTTCACCCGAACTCCACCTCGGTTAGGTGCAACAAGTGCAACGGGTGGAGCCATCTTAAGAACTTTTCAGGCCTTAAAATACATAGGGAGTGGACCACACGGTATGTGGCCTCGTGTTGCTCCCGCCAGCAGGCGCCTAATGCCTCCACGGCTACTACCCCCCCTGATAGGCCGGCACTACCAACCGCCACCACAACTAGTACCTCTACGGTAAGGAGCCTATTGGAGCAACACCACTCTCCTGACTTAACCCATCCCCTTCCCTCCTGCTCCAACCCCAGTGCGGGGACGAACCAGCAGCTCTTGGTCCCCCGCACAGTCTGTTCCGTGTGTCAGGCCGTAATATCTCGGAACCTGGCATCAGTCAAGTGTAATTCTTGCAATGGCTGGTGCCATTTTCGGAGATGTTCCGGCCTGCGCACCACCCGTGAGTGGACAACTGACTACGTTGCCCTCTGCTGTAGAGCCCTGCACCCGCAACCGCCCTCGTGGCGCGGCCGCCCAACATCATCAGGACGCAACAACAACAGCGGATTGCACAGCAGGCCCAACGTAGACAACCCCATGCGTCCCTCACCCCCCGAGTTACAACGACTTCACCCTGAAGTTTTAAGCTTCTTCAATTTAACTGTAACGGACTCTCGAGCAAGGTCGACGAGATAGTTGACTTCATGAGTCGGCACAGTATCAAGATAGCTGTGGTCCAGGAAACCAAGCTACACGCTAGGTCCTCTCTGATCACCAGGGATGGCTATAACGTGCACAGACATGATCGCGAGAGAGACAATGGTGGTGGCCTAGCGTTTATAGTTCACCACACAGTGCAGTATCGTCTCATTGATGAAGGGATCGACCGCAGGGACAGCACCTTAGAATGTCAAGGCATAGCTGTCCGGTCAGGCGATTCCGAGGTCGAAATTTTTAACATTTATATACCCACCCCCTGTCACTGCTGCCCGGTAGGATATCACCCTGATATAGGTGCTCTCATCAGAGGTGAAAACCGATTGGTTGTAGGTGACTTTAATGCGCCTCACGATCTTTGCCATTCAAGCCTGTCAAATGATCGTAGGGGACAGCAATTGGCAGAGCAAATAGACGATTCGACATTCAGCACTGTGAACAACGAAGCCCCCATGCTAAATGGCAGCCGGTTCTAAGTTACCGGAATGACTCGGGTTTTTCCCGACCAAGGGCTGCCGCCCCAGTAAACTAGCCCTGTCTACTGTACCGTATCTCACCCCCAATCTTTCGTTACAGGAGCAACTCATTGCAGCAAGTTTGCTCCAAATACTTCTCTTCCGGGCTGGCGTCGAACCCAACCCCGGACCAGAAGTATTTTACTGCTGCATTTGCCTGCTCATGCCTTAAGACAAACAGGGAGTGGTCCACAAGGTATGTGGCCACGTACTGCTCCCGCTCACAGGCGGCCTCTGCCTCAACGGCGACACTGCCCTCAGTGCCGGCACGTCACACTGCCGCCACCAACAACACCTCAACGGTAAGGAGCCCCCCACGAGCAACACAACTCCCTCTCTGACCCACAACCCTTCTGCTCCTACCCCAGTGCGGGGACAAACCAGCAGCTCGTGGTCCTCCGCACAGTCTGCTCCGTGTGTCAGACCGTAGTTCCTCGGAACTTGACAACTGTCCAATGCAATTCTTGCAATGGCTGGTGCCATTTTCGGAGGTACTCCGGCCTGCACACCACCCGTGAGTGGACACGCGACTACGTTGCCCCCTGCTGCAGAATTCTGCACCCGCAACCGCTCCCAGTGGCGCGGCCACCAGTCAACATCAGGCCACAACCAATTTTGCGGAACGCACAGCAGGACCAACGCTGACAACATCACGCATCCCTCACCCCCCGAGTTACGACCATACTCCCGCGAAGTTTCAAGCTATTGTAACTGAACTGCAACGGACTCACAAGCAAGATTGACGAAATAGTCGACTTCATGCGCCGGTATAGTATCAAGATAGCTGCGGTCCAGGAGACAAAACTGCACGCTAGCTCCCCCATGATTACCAGGGACGGCTACAATGTGCATAGAAAGGACCGCGAGCGAGACAACGGTGGTGGCCTAGCGTTCATAGTCCACCACACAGTGCAGTATCGTCTCATCGATGAAGGTTTCAACCGCAGGGACAGCACCTTAGAATGTCAAGGCATAGCTGTCCGGTCAGGCGATTCCGAGCTCGAAATAATATATTTAACATATACATACCCCCTGTCACCTGCTGCCCGGCAGGATATCTCTCTGATATTGGTGCGCTCATCAGGGGAGAAAACCGATTGGTGTAGGCGAAACATTCCAGGATAGCTGGTTGTGTGTTGGGTTTGGGACCCGCCACTTAAAAATCGCCCCCAATGAAAAATTTAAAAAAGCCTCGGATGAGACCTCCCTATACTGACGACGACCCCTGCAAACGAACTAAGGATTATGATTTGAGGGCATGCACCTGGAATGTCCGGTCCCTTAATGGGGAAGGTGCCTCTGCCCGGCTGGTTGATGTCCTCGTGAGAGTAAAGGCTGACATCACTGCCATCCAAGAGATGCGATGGACGGGGCAAGGAAAGAAAACCATAGGACCTTGCGACGTCTACTACAGCTGCCATGTAAAGGAGCGCAAATTCGGTGTCGGATTTGTTGTGGGAGAGAGACTTCGTCGCCAAGTACTGTCGTTCACTCCGGTGGACGAGCGTCTCGCAACAATCCGCATCAAAGCCCGTTTTTTCAACATATCGCTAATTTGCGCCCACGCCCCGATGGAAGAGAAGGACGATGCGACCAAAGATTCCTTCTATGAGCGCCTGGAACGTTCCTATGAGCGCTGCCCCCGCCACGACATAAAAATCGTGCTTGGCGACTTCAACGCCAGGGTGGGCAAAGAGGGAATTTTTGGTCCCACAGTCGGAAAATTCAGCCTGCACAACGAAACATCCGGTAACGGACAGAAGCTGATCGACTTCGCCGGGGCCCGAAACATGGTAGCCTGCAGCACCAGATTCCAGCATAAGAAGATTCACCAAGCCACTTGGCTCTCTCCTGATCGAAAAACACGAAACCAGATCGATCATGTTGTGATAGATGGAAGACACGCTTCTAGTGTATTAAATGTACGTACGATCCGAGGACCCAACATCGACTCGGATCACTACCTTGTTGCAGCCAAACTGCGCACACGCCTCTGTGCAGCAAAAAACGTGCATCTACCTACGCAAAGAATGTTCGACATCGAAAAGCTGCAATCACAACAGACAGCTAGAAGATACGCCACTCGACTCTCACTCCTGCTCTCAGAGAGTACTGCCCAACAAACCGGAATGCATGAGCAATGGAGCAACATTTCTCGTTCTCTACGTACCGCCGCCGAAGAAGAAATCGGATTCCGGCGAGCCCGAAAAAACAATTGGTACGACGAGGAATGTCATGTTGCCACAGAAAGAAAGGATGCCGCCTATAGAGCCACGCTGCGATCGGGCGCAACGCGAGCCATGTGGGATCGCTACAGAGAGCTGAAAAAGGAAGAGAGACGTATTATCCGACAAAAGAAACGAGAGGCCGAAATACGTGAGTGGGAAGAGCTTGAGATGCTGGCCAACAGGAACAACGCCCGAAAATTCTACCAGAAAGTTCGGCGGCTTACAGAAGGTTTCAAGACCGGGGCGTTTTCCTGTAAGAACAAAGACGGCGAACTGGTGACTGACGTACAGAGCAATCTTAAATTATGGAGGGAACACTTCTCGAACCTATTAAACAGTGACAGCTGCGCATGTCACCGAGAAAGTGAAGATCCCGATACCCCAATCGTTGACGACGGAATTGGCGTTCCGTTACCCGACCATGACGAGGTGAGAATAGCAATATCACGGCTAAAGAACAACAAAGCCGCGGGCGCCGACGGACTGCCGGCTGAGCTATTCAAACGTGTGAAAGGCTGAAGCCCACCGTCAACCAACTGATTGGACCTTATCAGTGTGGCCTCAGACCTGGAAAGTCTACCATCGACCAAATATTCACAATACGCCAAATCTTGGAAAAGACCCATGAAAGGAGAATCGACACACACCATCTTTTCGTCGACTTCAAAGCAGCATTCGACAATACGGAAAGGAGTTACCTGTATGCCGCGATGTCTGAATTTGGTATCCCCGCAAAACTAATACGGCTATGTAAGATGACGTTGCTCAACACCAGCAGCGCCGTCAGAATTGGGAAGGACCCTCCGAGCCGTTTGATACCAAACGAGGTTTCAGACAGGGTGACTCGCTGTCGTGTGACTTCTTTAACCTGATGTTGGAGAGCATCGTACGAGCTGCAGAACTTAATCGCTCAGGCACAATATTTTATAAGAGCGTACAATTGTTGGCGTATGCCGATGATATTGACATCATCGGCCTTAACAACCGCGCTGTTAGTTCTGCCTTCTCCAAACTGGATAAAGAGGCAAAGCGAATGGGTCTGGTGGTGAACGAGGACAAAACGAAATACCTCCTGTCTTCAAACAAACAGTCGGCGCACTCGCGTATCGGAACCCACGTCACTGTAGACTGTTATAATTTCGAGGTTGTAAAAGACTTCGTCTATTTAGGAACCAGCATTAACACCGATAACAATGTCAGCCTTGAAATCCAACGTAGAATCTCTCTTGCCAACAAGTGCTACTTTGGACTAAGTAGGCAACTGAGCAGTAAAGTCCTCTCTCGACGAACAAAACTAACACTCTACCATACAAGACTCTCATCATGCCTGTCCTAACGTATGGCGCAGAAACGTGGACGACGACAATATCCGGATGAAGCGACGCTTGGAGTGTTTGAGAGAAAGATTCTGCGTAAGATTTTTGGACCTTTGCACGTTGGCAACGACGAATATCGCAGACGATGGAACGATGAGCTGTAAGTATTCGGCTTTGAAAGTATTCGATGCGGTACCAGCTGGTGGTAGCAGAGGAAGAGGAAGGCCTCCTCTGCGTTGGAAAGATCAGGTGGAGAAGGACTTGGCTTCACTTGGTGCGTCCAACTGGCTCCGGTTAGCACGAGAAAGAAACGACTGGCGCGCTTTGTTAAACTCGGCCAAAATCGCGTAAGCGGTTATAGTGCCAATTAAGAAGAAGAAGTAGGTGACTTTAACGCGCATCACGATCTTTGGCATTTAAGCTTGCCAAATGATCGTAGGGGACAGCTATTGGCAGAGCAGATAGGCGATTCGACATTCAGCACTGTAAACGACGACGCCCCACCAGGCTAGTGGGCAAATGCAGCAGCTCGCCTGTCATAACAATTGCTAGCGCAGGTCTGATAAATAGCAAAACCTGGCGACCTATGCTATCGCTTGCATCAGACCACTTGCCCATTATCATATCGATCGAGAAACCTGCCGACTTTGTTTCCGCGGATCACCGGTCATACATCAACTCTAACAAAGCTGATTGGGCCAGATTCACGGAATTTACTGAGGACATTTTCGCATCCCTACCCATTCCCACCGATGTGCGCGCAGGCGAACGCGCATTCCGCAAGGCGATCACAGCCGCCGCGGTTCGCTTCATACCCGCTGGACGGATCCGGGACTTACCTCCCAATTTCCCAGCTGAAGCAGCTGTTCTGGCGAACGAGCGTGACCGCCTACGCCAGACCGATCCCGGGGATCCTCGAATAAAGGACCTCAATTCGGAGATACGCCAACTGGTAACCCAACACAAGCCGAACAAATGGGTAGAGTACCTGAAGTCCTGTAACTTCACCTCTGGTGTGAGCAAGCTCTGGTCCACCGTAAGGTCCCTGTCGAACCCGACGAAGCACAACGACAAGGTGGATAGAACCTTCAACGGTCGTACTTCGTCGGATCCGAAGAGATGCGAGAGCTACTTTAGCCGGCAATTTATACTGCATCCTCCGGTCGACAGATCCAAACGTTGTGCCACCAGACGGTTGCACAAAGTGCCATACAACAGTGCCCCGCTTGCTTGCTCCAGCCACGAGGTTCAGGGGGCCATCAAACATATGAAACCATCTAAAGCCATTGGCCCTGATGGATTAAACATGCTGATGCTGAAAAAGCTGGGTCCACTGGGAGTAGAATTCCTCACCAAGGTCTTCAACCTGTCTATGGCCACTCTCATCATTCCTGATAAGTGGAAATTAGGGAGAGTGGTCCCACTACTGAAGCCTGGGAAACCCGCCAACTAAGGGGAGTCCTATCGTCGGATAACTCTCCTTTCCCCAGTAGTGAAGACTCTTGAAGCCCTTCTACTCCCACTCCTCACAGAACACTTGACTCCAGCCTCACACCAGCATGGTTTCCGAAGAGTGCACAGCACCACCACGGCACTCACCGTCATAAACAGCCAGGTAAACCGCGGACTAAACCAAAACCGCCCGTGCGAGAGGACTGTCCTAGTAGCGTTGGATCTACAAAAGGCTTTCGATACAGTCAGCCACACCACGCTACTAGATGATATTTCGAGACCGAACTTCAAAACAGAGAAAAATAAAGCAAGGAGTACCACAGGGTGGTGTCCTTTCACCCTTGCTTTTTAATTTCTACATTTCGAAGCTCCCCCAGCCACCAGAGGGAGTCTCACTGGTCTCATACGCCGACGACTGCACGATAATGGCGTCGGGCAATGACATTAATGGCCTATGCACCAAAGTAAATGACTACCTCGCCCGCCTTTCTCGCTTCTTCACTGCGAGAAACCTAAAACTTTGTCCCACTAAATCCACGGCGACCCTTTTTACCATCTGGACAAAGGAGTTCAAGCTGCAACTTCAGGTACACGTCGATGATACCCCAATACCGACGGTAAATAACCCCAGAATATTGGGAGTCACCTTTGACAGCTTGCTCTCCTTCTCCGTGCACACAACCGCTATTGCAACGAGAGTACAGAATCGGAACAAGGTCCTCAAGTCGCTTGACGGCAGCACTTGGGGCAAAGACAGAGAAATGTTGCTCTCGACTTTCAAAGCAATAAGCCGACCGGTTCTTAACTATGCTGCGCCTGTCTGGTCGCCCGGAACCAGTGATACGCAGTGGACGAAGCTCCAGACCTGCCAAAATACTGCTATTAGGACCGCGACAGGATGTCTCCTAATGTCCCCAATACAACACCTGCATGACGAGGCTCACATGCTTCCTGTAAAGGAGCATAATAAACTGCTCAGCAAATCACCGTAGGCCTCACCCATGCAGACACCTGCTTGAGCCTGAGCCACCTCCCAGGCACATCAGGAGGCACTTCCTCAATTACGTGGACGAGATCCAGGACAAAACAGCCCGAATGCCGTTATCGGAGTCCAACCACCACCTATTGCAGATGAAGAGCTCCAGCTTCCCCGAGAGTCCGGCGTAACCTTGGCACAATTACGTTCTGGATACTGTAGCAGGTTAAACTCCTACTTATTCAGAATCGACCCCGACATACTAAACATATGTCCGGCATGTGAAGGCACCCCGCACGACACTAACCACCTTTTCACATGCCTTATCAAACCCACTCATCTAACACCTCTCTCCCTCTGGACCCAACCCGTCGAAACAGCTAGTTTCCTGGGCCTACCGTTTGATGAGCTAGACGAATACGACCGGCCATTACACTACACACTGATCTTCGCCCTGATTCTGCTACAACAACAACAACAACGAAGCCCCCATCAGGGCAGTGGGCAATTGTAGCAGCTCGCCTGACCTTGTAGTTTGACTACATTTAAAACACTAGAAGCGTGTCCTTCATCAATCACAACATGATCGATCTGGTTTCGCGTTTTCCGATCAGGAGACAGTCACGTTGCTTGGTGAATTTTCGTATGCTGGAATCTGGTGTTGCAGATTACCATGTTTCGGGCCCAGCCGGAGTCGGTCAGCCTCTGTCCATTACCGCATGTTTCGTTGTGCAGGCTGATTTTTCCGACTGTGGGACCAAAAATTCCTTCCTTGCCCACCCTGACGTTGAAGTCGCCAAGCACGTTTTTTATGTCGTGGCGGGGGCAGCGCTCATAGGAACGTTCCAGGCGCTTATAGAAGGGATCTTTGGTCGCATCGTCCTTTTCTTCCGCCAAGGCGTGGGCGCAAACGAGCGATACAATCCATTGTATTGCCATGTGTATTGCCATGTGTATAGACTTTAGTGCCGAAGTTGTTTAGTGAGAGTCCTTTATTTCATTCCTCCTTAGATGGAAAGAGAGTGGGAAAATTTCTATTAAATGTTACTGTCGGGACGTTGTGGTCGGTCCTCTCCGAGGTTAACTGTGTTTGTCACAGTAATAGACTTACATGACCATACGTGTTTTCTTTCCAGCGACCCGCTTCATTTAACCTAAATGCACTCATGGTTGCCGTCTTCTTAATATGTAGGTCTGTCTGTTGGAATAACGTTTGCCAGTGCATTGAGAGTCTCCCTAGGACATGATCTGATTGCACTGACTGTTATTGCACAAGCTGATCTTTGTATTCCGCCGAGTAATTTGTTATTGTAATCCCTCTCTAGAGTTTTCCATCAAACTTCCGAACATTACGATACCATAATGTATGCTTAGGTTGAAGACACCATCTTCTTCTAAGCATAGGTTTACAAGCATATAAAGCAATTTTTGCTTTACTTACCCGTTCTTCTACGTTTAATTTCCATCTAAGTTTGGAGTCCAGAATTACCCCTAAGTGCTTTGCACTGCGTGAGAGTGAAAAAGTTTGTCCGTTAATATTTGGTAGGGTAAAATTTTGTACCTTATATATGGTTTAAACTTAAGTTAAGCTCGCTTAACGCCCTTTGGATGATCCCACTGATCGAATTGGGAGACAGTCCTGACGCCATTAGCACCACATAATCAGCGTACGCCACCACTGTTACCCCACCTCAGTTTTATTAAGAATTTTCTAATTACACATAACCAAAGAAGTGGAGATAGTACTCCCCGTGGGGAATGCCCCTATGGACCTTCTTGGTTATGTTGATATATCCTGTAACAGTAACTGAGGTTAAATGTTGACCTAGAATTTTCTCTTAGTGTGTGTTTTTTTTTTGCTGTATTTCAGAGGACATGACGTTTTGTAGGCCCTACTAAATGTCTTCTCCAATGCTGTAACCCGTGAGAGTGATTTGGTCGATCGGAATCCATCCTATCCTATTTTAACTACATTTTTAAACCTCTTCCGATTGGTTCTCAATGGATTTCGGTACGATTAGGTCAGCATTAAGGTCTGGATCATAGAATATCCAGCTAGGATCCGAAAAAAACATTTTATTGTAGACCCTCTAATTGTCTAACCTTACTGAGCTGTTTTCAGACAATAGAGTAACATCAATCACTCCCTCAAATCCCATAAGGTACTTCGTACTAGGAAAGGTGAAAGTGGGAGTGTTACCCATGTGACATACCGACAAGTTAGTATTAATTATGAAAACATAAAGAGACTGACTTCGGTCGTTTGTTTTGGAGCTTCCCCATAAGGCGTGCCTCGCATTGGCGCCGCATCTGAGAAGCAAGATTTTGGTTATATCTTCATGCACAAGTCTGCGGCTCTCCTCAGGCGGTGCTGGTATATCATGTGCCATGTATATTGAGGCGCGTATAATTCTGACTCCGTCAATGGCTGCCACCTCAACAGCTGTCACATCCTGTGAACTATATAATGGGATTAAAAATGTATTTAAATGGGATTACTTTGAATCCGTTTATAATAGATACTGTAGTTTTCTCCAGTAAATCCCTTCACCTCGGTGCTCCGCACCCAGGGTTCCTGAATTAAGGCGATGGTCATGTCCTCCTCCGCCACGAAAACGGTTGGGTTGCGGTTGTCCGTTGCAGTCTGTAAGTGCTGCAGATTAATTTGGACAACCTTTAAACCCATGTTTATCAGTTTTCTTTTTCGGACTCGGTGTCCTCTAGCTGCATGCCAGTCAGCTGTTCATAGACACCATCGACCTCATCTTGCTCCTCTTATGGATTTGCAGAACGGAATATCCTGAGTTGGGCTTTCCGAATGCCGAACCGAAGTTTGGTTTCCACTGAAGGTAGGGGATCAGTTGATTGGTATCAAACTCCATGTTTCGTATCCAGATGCAAGCCCTCGGCCTTCGTGGAATTTCGTAAGCCGGGATTAGCTTGAGTTTCAATCCCTCCCAGCTGTTCTGGATTCTACCAATAGCGTTTGTTAGGAAGTACATCGAGAATTAGTCATCGCATTTGATGACACGGTACCCGCGAACTACCTCTACCGAGTCGAATCCTGGTGTTTGATCCTCCGGGTTCGTCATGATATGGTCAACGACTATTCGAGACAACCGTGGCTCAATCTCTCACCACTTGTTAAGCACTGGTTTTCCGCGGTTGGAGTTTTCAACTACCAATGCCATTTGAAGATCGTCCCGTGCCACCTCACTAAATCGCTTGGTAGGTTTTGAGACAACTGCACCCTGATTCGAGATCTTGTGCTCTTTCGTTACCTTCCCAGTTCCCTGTGGATCTTCCAGCAATTTTCCGCTCCAACCCATAAGGTAAAAACCACCCATCAGTGGCTAAAAAACAATATTCCTGAGTTCATAGCCGCAGAAGTTTGGCCGTCTGGAAGTTCAGATCTAAATCAATTTCGGTCAGAACTTAAGAACATGACCTCTGGAAGATCTCACAGAATTTTTTTAATTTTTACATGATTAAATGGAACTAACTTCATTAAAAAAGTATTATAATTTCAAATCTATGACCGATTTAATATGAAACAGAACTTATGACAGGACTAAGTATGAAAGTCTTCTAATTCTTCAAATATTTTGAAGTAGATGCACGTAACCGTATAACATTGCTTCAAATCGATTTTTTTACGCAGACCTCATATTGTAAAAACAGCGTACGCTTTCTAAATTTCTCATAAAATTAACAAATTGCGAACACTCAGTTTGAATTTTGTCGTTCGCGCTTCTATCAGACAGACTGTATAAGTATGTATATCTTTTTTATCATCCTAAACTCTTGTTTTAACTTTTGCAGTTGTGCTTATTGGTGATTCCGGTGTCGGCAAAAGTAATCTACTTTCCCGCTTCACGCGCAATGAATTCAATTTGGAGTCGAAGTCGACAATTGGAGTTGAATTTGCAACACGCAGCATAGAGGCAAGTCAGATTTCTTTATTAAACATTTGTTTTAAAGGAGTGCTTTAATATTGTCTAACCAAAAAATAACTTGTTGGGTTAATAATTTTTTGTTATCTAAAAAGACAAATTCTACGTTTTTTATTTTATTTTTTCCTTGCCTAACTATTAATTTGAACGTTTATCTACTCACATTTGTTGAATCGTCAGCTAATTTGATGGCTACCTGTAACTTGTTTTTTTGTTTTCATTGCGCTTACTTTCTCTGTTTCATTTAGGTGGATGGCAAAACGATTAAAGCGCAGATATGGGATACAGCCGGTCAAGAGCGATATCGAGCCATTACGTCTGCATACTATCGCGGAGCTGTTGGGGCACTGCTCGTCTATGACATTGCCAAACATTTGACGTACGAGAATGTGGAGCGGTGGTTGCGAGAGTTGCGTGATCATGCCGATCAGAATATTGTTATTATGCTTGTTGGCAATAAGTCCGATTTGCGGCATTTGCGTTCTGTGCCCACGGATGAAGCGAAACTCTTTGCAGAACGCAATGGGCTAAGTTTCATTGAAACGTCTGCACTGGATTCGACGAACGTCGAGACTGCATTCCAAAATATACTCACAGGTAAAATTAAAATTTATCAAAAGGGCGAAAAAGTGGACTCTTCAGAACGACCTTAATTTGATATTTACAGAAATTTATCGAATCGTATCACAGAAGCAAATCAGAGACCCACCCGAAGGTGATGTTATTCGTCCAAATGTGGAGCCCATCGATGTAAAGCCGACTGTTACGGCTGATGTTCGTAAGCAGTGCTGTCAGTGACCGCCTTATGCACGTCCTGCATTACTTTTAAACGTCATCTATGCATAAATAACAACAACCAACAATACTTCAATAAACTACGATCACGATTCCCCAAACAAATCAAAATCAATTCCAAACTACAAAACCATGGCAACAAAAAAAGCAGAAACAATTAAATAGATAAAAAGCAGCTTAAACGATTATTAATATTATAGTAAATGGCAAGAAAACAATTGAAACAGAAAAAAAATATAACTGCATTGAAAATTTTTTAGAAGGAAGATTAATAACATTCATATGTAATTATGATTTCAAAACTCTCTAATGAAATGAAAACTGATATCTTCTCAACGCTATCTACAAGAATAATTTTTCCCGTTTTCGTATTTCCTTAAGAAGGCGTAGTCCCCCTAAAAAATCCCACAAAATATACCTTAAAACCGCTGCCAAAAAGAAACATAAATGAGTATTGTATTGGTGAGAGCTTTATTTGTACACTTTGCCTGTTTCCAATCGCCCAGCCATTATCATGACCACCGCCTCTCCAATGATTTCTTCTGCTCGTATAGTCGTTAAGTTCAAACTAGAGCGTTTTTAAATATTTCTTCTCAATTGAGCTTTATGAATCTGTTCGATAAATTGAAATACACTTTTTTTTATAAACATTTTTTACATTTGACTTAAAGGAAAAGCGACCAAGATTAGATGCTGAGGTAATTAAGAAAACTATTCCATCTTGATTTATTAAAAAAAAAAAAGTAAATGCTTTAGTGAAAACAAATTAAAAGCAACAAAACAAACGCAAAAGCAAAAAAAAAAAACTAAGTTAATTTAAATATTAATTATAAGTAAGGGCAACATACGCAAGAGAAAAACGCGAACAATTGAATATTCTGCTTTTTTAATTATAAAACAACAATCAAATTTAAAATAAATGATGTTTTATATAAAATTATAAATTATGAAGTAATCAAAAATCGTTCGAAGACCAATACACGCCATGAGTAATGCATAAGGATGGGCTTGAAGAGTAAGTAGAGGACTGGCAGTTGTAGTTCAGTATATATGGAATGAAAAACTATTTAAATAATCGGCACTCAGCGTATGACTAGAGAATTCATCATAGCATGGGAATTTATTGATCTGGTGTGCAAAGCAATAGGAAGTTTGTAGCGAAGCTAATGGGAAAAAAATGAAAATGCGTAGCAAATCGTAAAACGTATATGAATTAAGCAAAGGAAAGCGAGAAGACATCTAACAACAGCCAGTTGTAAATTATTGATGATTATAATATTAATGAGAAGAAATATAATTAATCGATTGATTGATTAATGCAATTACATTGTGTTTTGCTATATTTACCTATGTTAAGTATATCTCAATAAATATAATACAAATCAAATAAAAACAAGAAAAATGTACGAGTAACACGATTTCTTTTCTCAAAGTTAGTTCATTGATTTTTTTTTCACAAAGGCTTTTGCTTTTATTAATCACCAATTTACAACTTTTTATTTGTGCAGTAAATGTACAAGGTGAGCTTAAAATTAAAAAAATTCTTAAAAATTACAAAAGCAAATCCGATTTTTTATTCGACGTAAAAATTGGCTTCGTTTGTCAGCCAGAATGCCTTTCGGGATGTCAGCATAGAGTTTGGATGGTCCTCAAAACGTTTATCTTCTAAAACACCTTTTTTGTTAAAAAATATATATATATTTACCTACATATGTATATAAATTAAAAAACTTGTTCTACTCTTAAAATTTTGTATTTCTTAACGACTTTTCCTGCTTCTCAAAGAAAAAGTATCAGTAGGGCACAATTTCTGCCCTATTTTCTGTTACCATATTTACTACCAAGCTGAATTCGTAAGATGACCTGAAAAATCTATTGTGCCCCTTCAGGGATGCAGAGTGTTTCTCTGAGCTCAACTTCCTCAATAAATTTTAGTATTTGCCCTATTCATTGTGTTTTATTTATTCTTCTAGTAATATACGTTTACGTCCTGCTTAGGAATCAGTGCTGGGTACTATGTCAGCACGTGCTCGTCTGTTTGAATTTCCTGCCTACGGATATAAATTCGGGTCGTTCCGGTAACGTAAAACCAACGGTTGTGTGAACGATGGCATTGAGATCTCAAAGGTTAGTTCACAATAATGTTAAACTTCTTGCGATTTTGTTGAACACTTGAGCCAATGGCAGCTTTAGTTGTTCTTGGGATGTTTCGTTGTTTGTTAACAGTAATAGAAGCCCCGCCAGTGTAGGGCATATAACCGGTCGCCTTCGTCTAGCTCATCTAATGGTAGGCCCAGGAAATTGGTATGTCGGGGTCGATTCTGGATAAGTAGGAGTTTAACCTGCTACAATATCCAGAACGTGATTGTGCCAGTGTTACACGTGTCTCACGAGGAAGCTGGAGCTGTTCATCTGCTGTAGGTGGTGGTTGGACTCCGATTACGGCATTCACAGGACGGGAGCTTAAGAAGGTGGTGAAAGCCGGTTATTGACTTAGATACTGTCAGGTCCAGTAGATTTTGTCCTGGATTCCGTCAGCGTAGTCTAAAAGGTGTCTCCTGACGTGCCTGGGAGGCGGCTCAGGCTCAAGCAGGTGTCTGCAGGGGTGAAACCTGTGGTAACATCCAAGCAGGAACTGCTTGCTGAGCAGTTTGTTGCGCTCCACTACTGGGAGCATTTGTGCCTCGTTATGCAGGTGTTGAATGGGAGACATCAGGAGGCAACCGGTCGCTGTCCGAATGGCGGTATTTTGACATGTCTGTAGCTTTATCCACTGCGTGTCACTAGTTCCAGGCGACCAGACAAGCGCAGCATAGTTCAGAACCGGGCGACCAATTGCCTTAAATGTCGATAGCAACAGTTCTTTGTTTTTGCCCCAAGTGCTGCCGGTAAGCGATTTGAGGACCTTGTTGCTATTTTGGACTTTAGTGGCAAAGCAATCCACCTTGAGGTGTTCCTCTACTGACTCTTTTCCTGATCTTCGTGGCCCCTAGGGTTGCGATCACAAATCTGCTCATGAGCATGTTTTTGATAAACTCAACCAGAGTCCCGGAGATCTCGAAATCAGTCAGTGCTTTTATATGGTATGCGGCAGGATGTTTTTAAACGCGTCCTCGATATCAAGGATACACCAGTGTGTATTCCTTATTATAAATTGATTTAAGCGCTGTTTCTGTAGATTTCCCTGTACAGTACGCATGTTGTGAGATACTAAGATTTTTAGGGTTAGCTTTAATATACTCTTCTATTAATCTTTCTAATGTTTTTAGCAAGAAGGAGGATAGGCTAATTGGCCTAAAATCCTTGGGTGTTGTGTGTGAACTTTTTCCCGCCTTGGGAATAAGGACAACTTTTACTTATTTCCTTGATGCAGTACTTTAAGCTTCAGAGCAGCCTTGAATATAGTCGTTAACCACTCTATAATATAATTGAGTGAATGTTGTATTTGGGCCGGGAATAAACTATCTGGACCCGGTGGTTTAAATGGTTTAAAGGTGTTCACTGCCCTGGTTATCCTAGTTTCAATGATTATATCATATCTTCAATGTCAGAATTAGGGTTTTCTGTTTGTTTTTCTGATTGTTGGTTAATACATTTGGTTATTCGTTTTTGGGAAAGTGTGTGTCCACTAGCAACTTCAAAGATTCATCACTCGAGATAGTCCAACTCTTATCCGGTTTTTGGAGGTATCCGGATGAATATGATTTTTTGAAAGGATCTTAAGCAGTCTAGAAGCTTCTGTGGTTCCTTCGATTTCTCCACAGAATGTCCGCAAACCAGACCTTTTCGCTTTTCAAACTCCTGTTTTGTAAATTCTTAGTTTACTGTAATAGCAGTCCCAGTCTCTACACTTTCGCTCTATTAAACTGTCTTCTGCTGTAATTTCTTTATGTTATCAGGTCTCCAGACCACCAGGGCGGTTTTTTCTTACCCTTATAATTAAATATAGGGCTGGCCTTATTTAGCGCAGTTCTACAGATCTCCGTAAGGATTTGTACGTGATCATTCAGTGATTCTTTATTTTCAGTAGTGATATTTTTGGGATTAGGAAGTCTTAAGCTCCTTAAGTTCTAGTTTATATACGTGCCAATTGGTATTTTTCAAGCTCCTGCTGGCATCAGGGGCCCGTGAGCTGCTTCCCTCAAATTTTATTTCTATATAGCGATGATCGGAGTATGAGTGTTCATTCAGAACTCTCCACTGCATCATATTTCCGTAAAGGGTGTGACTTGCTAGCGTAATACCAAGAACTTCTTATCTATTATGTATAATAATTGTGGGTTCATTACCTTTGTTACACACTAAAAGTTTACTACTTATACTATAATTAAAGAGAAACTCACCACATTCGTTTGTATCCGAGCTCCCCCATAAGAGCACCTCCTAGGACTAATTCACGATTGTGTGCTTTGCAGTCTTCCGCAAGTGTTCTTATCAGCGGGGACGGTAGTGGACCTGTGTCGTCTCCGGCAAAGTAAAACGAGGTTAGCCAGATGTTGCTTCCGCTCACTTCCCAACTAACCGTCGTAGTATCCGCGTTACTGAAATTTTTAATCATAAATATATAAAGTTGTGTTTTTGCAATTATACATGCCCTTTTAATACCTTCACAATTGGTCTTGTATAACTTATAACCTGAGGTTTTCAAGCCGCAGATTTCGCCATTCCATACCCAGGGTTCCTGGATGAGGACTACATCTGGCTGATCTTCTGCCAGACGATCCAGGAGGGCAAGGCAGGCTTCCTTACAGTGAAGTAGATTTATCTGTAGAAAATGCATCAGCCCTTAGCGTTATGTCTGCATCTTATTTATTTTCGCATAAAAATTCTCTTTCGGAATACTTTCGCTGTTGTGCGGAATACTTACTCTCCCGTTCGAAGTACAACCTCCCTAAACCCATTTCTGAGCCTGAAGAGGCGTATTCACTCATTGGTTCTGTTTCGCTCATGGGTTCTGTGTTATCCTTAGTGGTGAGGAATCGTATTGCCTCCGTATCGGTTGTGTAAATATGTAGTTTTATTATTACAAGACCGTATTTCAATTGCCCATCGCATTTCGCTAACGGTTCAATCGAGTTTTCGGTCAGGAGTAGGAGAGCCTGCATAGCAGCGCGCTTCTGCTCTTTCGATTCTTCTGCGCTGTTCTTATCACTTAACGCTTTGACGTATCTCCCCTCCTGCGTTAGGTTGTCTGCATTGCAGACCCGAATGAGTTTCATTATATCTTCCGATCTCTCATCATCGCACGCTATTATTTTTATCTGGCCTTGGTGCCAGCCTTAAGCCTCGCACGCAGGCGGGAGGCCGGGGTTCTCCAGTATAATCTTCAGTGCCACTTTCGTTAGCTCGGCCTCAACCCATTTCCATTGGGCCTTGGGGATCATTCCTTCGGCATGGTTTTCATCCAGGACTCCTATTATTATGCGGTCTTTTGCAACCTCCGCAAAGAATTGGCGTCAAGCCAATGGTTTTGTCCTTTTTTGCGTTTGGCTTATTTACCTTCAAGGACTGTTGTCGTTTTGGAACAGATTGTGCTGATTTGAAATCGGGGTAGAAGTCAGGAATGATTGCTTTCGCTGTTTCAATCGCTTCATTCAACTCCTGTGTGAGTTCGTTATCTTTAGGCTTGGTTTCGTACACACTCCTTAGGAGACTTGCAGCGTTTCTGCGATCCTGGTAGCTGGCTTTCGCTGGACCTACCAAAGCGGCCATCCTTCGGTACTAGAGCTAGCAGTAGCTGTGCTTCCGGTCGGGACCGTTTTTGGGGGTTGAATCACAGTTGACTGCCGGTCTAGTGCACTTTTACTTGTGCTTGGACCTGTGCCCAGTACTGTTGCTTGTATAGTTACGGGACTGCCTTTCGCTACGGCTGTCACTTGTTTGGAATGACTTATTAAGCCGATATTTGCATTTTTCCTTGAGTCCGGTGCGACCGTTGCTCGTATTGCGGAACTGGTTGTTCCTGTCGGTCTGTTAGGAGGAGGACCGATCTCCTTTTTTTAGTGTTATTTTTGTTATTTGAATTTAACATTTTTGGACCTACGAGTGTCGGAGGGTAAGGCTAGTTATTACGGAGGGCGTCAGGTATCCGAAAGCTCCGTTCGAGATTATTTACAAAAAAGGTTATTTACAAAAAGACCCCCAAACCAGACAGATTCTCGGCAGGGGTCGCATCAAACCTTAATCCAGCCCTTCACCCCCGACCACGTTAAAAATACTTTGAATAGTGCTGTAATATTGAGGAGTATCGAACACTAACCATAATACCCTTAACTTAGCTAAGTACCTCTTAAAAATAGGACAATTGTGTAACTTATTTCCAGCTGGCAAGCTAGGGAAGGGTTCAGTGGAGGATTTACGCCAGTCATACAAATACTTACAAATTTTAGGGTCCGGAAATCTTTGATACGTCGTTGGAGAATTTTGTGGTGGACTGACAACGTCTTTTTGGTGCAGTTGTTGAAACTTGATCCATCAATCTGTTGGTACTGTTCCACATAGTTTGCGTTTATTTCTTACCTGAAGTTTTTAACGTCGTTTTTGGTGGTAGCTGGTGTTTAGGTGGTAGTATGTCCCAGTCTTTGCTCACTTCGCTAAAGAAAAGGCCAAACTATTGTAAAAAAATAGATAAATAATTTTATTACTAACAGATATCATCATACATACTTAGCGGAAATCCACACACTGAGATAGTTCTGTTAGCGAAACTGATGTAGCAATGACCGTGCTATATTAAAAATTAGCATTTCTGTTTTTTAATTGTTGGTAGCTTTAACAGTTGATAACCATATCAGTGCATAAAAAGGATCCGAACATACGAAACTTTTACCTTCAAGCAGCGTCCGGCATGATCGGGACCAAAGGTGCCGTACAGGTTCGCCAATTAGAATTTAAAAAAAGGTTACTTCCGCATTTAATTTTTTTAAGTACGCACACAATATTTTTATTTATTTTAAATTCACAGATAAAACGAACAAAGTCACCATATGACGATTATTCACTTTCGCATAATGAATTAAATGTACAAAAAACTTTCTGTCATTCCGTTATAACTGGCATTATAAATTAAAGTCGAATTGAGGAAGAAGAAATTAACTGTTCTAATCACATAACCTTGTATAGATACGACTTAGCACGAATTATAAAAGTACATCCAAATGCAGTTTCTCTGTGGTTGACGCCGTGGCAAGAAAATGTGTGTGTGTGTATAATTTGGTTTGATACGAGTTTGGTACTTTCTATTGCTTTCACCTATGTTGAAAATAATTCAGAAGGTGTGGCCAAGATCAGACCATTAACCTACTCTCAGCGGATTTGAAAGAATCAGCTGATTGGCTGACGTCACCAAAGTTTACGTTTACGAAAAAACTAAAATTGTGTTGATAATATACGAAAACAAACCAACAGTCTCCACTCATGTTCCTGCGTTGCCATCTTAACAACAACTGAAGTCGAAGTTGCTCACACAACTTAAATTTTCACCATAGCAGATTGGCCAAACCTCCTAATCTATCGTTATTGGCTCTTACCTAGTCCCCGCCTTCACAAATAAAGTAACTCCCCCCTTCCTTTTGTTTATACTATTCTCGGAGACTAACGTCACAACGAATTCGGAAGGCACAAACTCTTATTCTATAATACCATATATAGTAAAAACAAAGAATTTCACAGCTGGAATTTCAATGTATAAATTAAAATCTATTTAATTTTTGTTATTAACTTTTTATAAATCGCATTTTCTATAAACAGCTAAAGCGTACCTTGTAAATTTAATCTATTCAAATTTTCATTTGAACACGCCCATATATGTTTCACCAGGCATCCGATGAAGTACTGTAGCGATCATATATCAACTATATATTCACTTACATGATAATGTCCCGTATCAACAATGCTTTAACACCTTTATACTGACCATGCTGCCAACAATATATTAGGATTCGTCTTACAAATTTCAAATTAAAAAATTTCCAATTGTTTGAATGTCCAGATTATCTTCACTTGGCCCACTGTGGAATTCGTCTAAAAGGGATGTAATTGTGGATTTAGGAATTATAAGCAGATTACGGGAATGATTTCATATCCACTTTCCCGTATGCGATGCAGAACTTCATCAATTATTTTAAGGCCATTCCATTGTACTCAGTATACCTTAGCCTCAGGACTATCAACTATCCCTTCAGATCTCTCGGCATTGGAAGAATCTTTACACTCTATAGCAAAAGTTCGCCGAGATAGTACATCAGCTTTTCCAAACGAATTTTTTCCCGCGTCCGTATACGTTAATATAGGCTTTGCGCATATTTCTTGATCTTGGCTCATCTTTTCTGCCTTTGCTTCCTCTGTGTTTGTCTTAATGCCTTCGGTGGTCACCCTATGCTCGAGATACGTGAATTCTATTTTAAACAAGACCCAATTCTTCAGATTCAATCGTATTCTAGCGGAGGCAATGCGCTTCCCAGTTTTTCAGATGGTCGCTTAACTTATACTTATGGTTATATCTAGATAAACCAAACACGCTTTCCAGTGGAGTTTCCTCAACACATGCTCCATAAGACGCGCAAAGCTTGATGCTGACAACGGATGGCGAATCAGAACTCGCCAAAACAAGCGAGCTGCATCTAGAAATTACGAGGTATCGGAATTTAAATAAATAAAATAAAATAAAACAACGTAGAAACTCATGAAATTTATTTTTTAAAAACAATCCCTTTCAAATGTTCTCCGAAACTGCGCTGTACTTCGGCCATCAGTATATACACCACTTTTCAATAACTCACTCATGGACTTCGGTCCACAAATAAAAGTCCAAAGTTATGATATCACACGATGTTGGTGGCCAATCCACTGGGCCGAGGCGAGAGATAAATTGTTCTGTCATAGTATGTGGTTCTCCAATTGATAAAAAATGCACAAAAACATACATATGTACGAGTATATAGACCATTCACAACATCGAAAAAAAGCAGGCCTCTTCTACTTTGTAACGATTTTAAATTTAGTAATGCACACCTTGCTTGTATGAAGGAATCGGAATAGTGAAGGTTAAAAATCTGAGCACAAAACGAAAAAAATTATTTTGCATGTGTGGCACTGATGATATGGGCTCCAAATAAAGATGTGATAGTAACTTTAAAGTGTATGGAGCGGAAAACGCCGAATGAAGGCAAGTCTAGATTTGGCGATGACAAAATTCAAATGACTAAGAAACTGAAAAGTGAAATCCAAGATTAGATCAATTTCAGCATCTATGTCTAGTTATTAAAAGATAACTATGTCCTTTTTATTACAAATTTTTGTGTTATCGAACGCAACTAGTGTACTATATATTCAAATTGATTATACATACTTAGTAAAGCATATGAAAGAGTTCTGAGCTGGTCTACCTATTTGTGGCGTGCGTCTTGATGTTGCTCTCATCGGAAGGTATCTTGGAGTGATACTTGACTCCAAACTCCATTTGAAGCTACATATTGAAAATCGGGTAAAGAAGGCCAGTATAGCCTTCTACTCCTCCAAATCTATGTTCGGTAAAAAATGGGGACTCAAGCCACAGGTCGTGCCGTGGATGCACAACGCAGTGGTTTTGCCAATTTTACGTACGGATGCCTGGTTTGGGAAGCTCTTCGGAAGGGCTATAATATCACTAAACTGGGGAGGGTGCAAAGTACTGTATGCATTGGCATCACCAGAGCATGTAAAACTTGCGCCAGTGCTGCCCTGAATGTCCTTTTGCACTTACTTCCCATCGACTTTTCCGTCATTTAAAGGTTAAAGGAGATTAGTCTCTGGAGACAATCTCTCAAGGGACATGGAAGCATTTTTGGGCAGTTAACACCGTATTTCTGCGAACTTCGAACAGATCTCTCTATCCGCAAACTAGAGTTTGAGGGTCGTGCTAGAGCAATCTTTCCTAATAGGCAGAATTGGAACGAGGGGAAAATCTGCACCGAAGCTTGCACCTCTGTCTTCACTGACGGTTCCAAGGTGGAATTGGGAGTCGGAGCAGGGGTTTTCTCTAAATCAGCCAATTTATCTAACTCCTTTAAACCGCCCAGCACTACTAGTGTTTTTCAAGCAGAAGTCTTTGCGATCTTGCAGGCATGCAAAATGCTTAAGGAACGCGGGAGCGAGGGAGATATTAACATTTTCTCCGATAGTTAAGCCGCGATTAAGGCTCTGACGACCCCATGGTGCAGATCAAAATTAGTAAACGCCTGTAAAGAGATCAAATCACTTGGGTGTGCAGGTAACATTTCTCTGATCTGGGTTCCAGGACATAGGAACATAGAGGGAAATGAAATTGCTGATGAGCTTGCCAGGAAGGGGAATGGACTGGCCTCAGAGACCTCTTATCCGGTCATCGGCATCCCCTTGACAGTTGTTAAAGGGGAACTCCACAAATTATTTCTCAGGAAAGCGCAGAAAAGATGGAGCTCCATTTCTTCATGTGCTATTTCGAAAACCCTTTGGCCCCAATACGATATACGAAGAACTCAGAAAGTTCTTTGGACTCCTTCCAAACTTGTAGCTATGTTTACCGGTCACTGGACGATTGGCACACACGCGGAAAAGCTAGGATTACCATTTAACCCCCATTGCAGAAGCTGTGGGGGACCTTTCAGAGAAGGAGACCGTTGAGCATTTTCTCTGTAAATGTCCGGGTTTGGCAGCTAGAAGACTAAGGTCACTGGGAGCTCCTTGCTTCGACAGCTTGGGGCAGTCCGCCAACCCAAATCCAATCAATCTTCTCCATTATATCAACAGCTCTGGTTGGTTGTAGATATCTGCCTGTTGGAGGTCTCATAATGGTATCAAAACGGCGCTTTAGTGCTACTTGAGGAGTGTCATGTGCACTTCAACCATTTTACCTACCTACCTACCTTGATGTTGTTTCACAAATGGAGGGACCTACAGTTTTAAGCCGACTTCGAAAGGCAGATATTTTTTTATGAGGAGCTTTTTCATGACAGAAATACACTCAGAAGTTTGCCATTGCCTGCCGAGGGGCGACCGCTATTAGAAAAAACTTTTTCATATAAGTGCTTCACGGAGACTAGAACCTACGTACTCCGATTTTCTAATGGTAGTCACCCACAAAGCTATTCGGCTACGGCGGGCCAAAACATTATACACTTATTCCATACGCTTATTATATGAATGCATTTATTATATTATTAACACATTTGAAAAAAATTCGCCTCAAAAACAATAAATACCGGTAAATACTTGAAATTGTACTTTTCGGGAAAAGTTCAGAGCTTTGCACGTTGCAATTGATATGCTGGGTATATCAATAAAAGACCACCAGTAATATAAGTAAGTTGCGAGCCAAAGCACCAAAATGCTATAAATATCAAAGAAAGATTAAAATTTAATTACATACAAAAATTAAAAAAAAAACATATACTCACATACGCAACCTACAAAAGGTCCAATGGCTCGCGCTAAAGCACCTAGTGAACGAAAAATACCTAGAACCGAACCTTTCTGGTCGTCATTACCATAGCGCGAAACTAATGTAGTTAGGCATGTAACAGCAAAGGCAGTGGCTAAAGGACGCAAAAAAGTTTCGTAAGCATATAAGCACATATAAAAAATGTCCTTTTCACAAACTTACAAATTGCAAACAGCAGCATGCCCGTATACAGCAAACGTCCATCTTTGGCTAGACCAACCAGCACAAACGAGGGCACAATAAGATATAAACTAAATACGGCACATGGTTTGGTCGCTTGTGGTGGCAGACGACGCACAACTCCGCCCTGCAGGAGGGCCATAACAATACCTGCATTGTAAAAAAAATCATAATGTTGATAAAACGGTAGGGAAATGGAATTTAATGAAATATTTTTAAATATATAGTAATTTTTACCCGTCATAAGAAACATTTTCGCTTGCTCCATGGAATTGTAGCCGAATTTATGAAACATGAGGAATGTAACAGTGAACTCCAAACCGGAATACAAAAATAAATATAAGAAGTAAATTAGTCCAATTTTTCGAAGTGCATCTATATCCGTTTTTGATACTTTCCTAATTGCCGAGAAGCTGTTAATGGAAATACAAAAAATACTATCGTAAAATCATTTGGTTTCAAAATTACCAATTATATATAATATTAAAATAAAACTCTTCAAGCTCAACTTACGAGTTGGAAAGTTATTGCAACGAACATCTTAAAATTGTCATACTCATAAAAACGAGCACGAGATTCAATGCTATGAACTTTATATGTATACATACATGCATACATATATAGTGGACACACAACATTTAAGGAGATATAAAAATAAAAAAATTTCTACGTTCGGCTGGACATACCACATATACTTGAACATTCATATATACTCCTTGCATATTTTTAGTGAAATTTCTTGTGATAATCTAAAGTTAAGTCTAAATTTACAAAATATTGAACTGTTTCATTACAGTTTTCGTATGCCGCATTTCATAAAATTTCATATCATAAACAGCTTGTCAAGCAAGTGTTTTGACATCTATTAATCGAGCAAAATTCAGATTTGTTCAAGATAAAATTTTTTTTTTCATGGCTTTTTTTCAATCTTTAGTTTTACTTGACTGATATAAATAATTAACCTGATGTTGGAGAGCATCGTACGAGTCGCAGAACTTAATCGCTCAGGCACAATATTTTATAAGAGCGTACAATTGCTGGCGTATGCCGATGATATTGACATCATCGGCCTTAACAACCGCGCCGTTAGTTCTGCCTTCTCCAAACTGGATAAAGAGGCAAAGCGAATGGGTCTGGTGGTGAACGAGGACAAAACGAAATACCTCCTGTCTTCAAACAAACAGTCGGCGCACTCGCGTATCGGCACCCACGTCACTGTAGACAGTTATAATTTCGAGGTTGTAAAAGACTTCGATTATTTAGGAACCAGCATTAACACCGATAACAATGTCAGCCTTGAAATCCAACGTAGAGTCTCTCTTGCCAACAAGTGCTACTTTGGACTAAGTAGGCAACTGAGCAGTAAAGTCCTCTCTCGACGAACAAAACTAACACTCTACCATACAAGACTCTCATCATGCCTGTCTTAACGTATGGCGCAGAAACGTGGACGATGACAATATCCGGATGAAGCGACGCTTGGAGTGTTTGAGAGAAAGATTCTGCGTAAGATTTTTGGACCTTTGCACGTTGGCAACGACGAATATCGCAGACGATGAGCTGTATGAGCTTTACGACGACATAGACATAGCGCAGCGAATAAAGATCCAGCGGCTACGTTGGCTGGGTCATGTCGTCCGAATGGATACAAACGCTCCGGCTTTGAAGGTATTCGATGCGGTACAAGCTGGTGGTAGCAGAGGAAAAGGAAGGCCTCCTCTGCGTTGGAAAGATCAGGTGGAGAAGGACTTGGCTTCACTTGGTGTGCCCAACTGGCGCCGGTTAGCACGAGAAAGAAACGACTGGCGCGCTTTGTTAAACTCGGCCAAAATCGCGTAAGCGGTTATCGCGCCAATTAAGAAGAAGAAAATCTAAATAATTCATAAGCCAACAGCAGAAAATACAGTTATTCCGTTTGAAAAAAACAGAAAAATTAAAATTAAAAACAATATACACTTAAACACAACTGTCAAGAAAGTTTTTTACATTTCCAGTAAATAGCTTTAAGTTATACCTATATTTTCTAAAGGGTCAGTCAAATCACGCGCCTAGATGTTTTTTTTTTAATTATTTTATTATAAATTTATATTAGATGGAGCTCCATTTCTTCATGTGCTATTTCGAAAACCCTTTGGCCCCAATACGATATACGAAGAACTCAGAAAGTTCTTTGGACTCCTCGCCATTCAATTTCCAAACTGGTAGCTGTGTTTACCGGTCACACACGGGGAAAAGCTAGGGTTACCATTTAACCCCCATTGCAGAAGCTGTGGGGGGACCTTCCAGAGAAGGAGACCGTTGAGCATTTTCTCTGAAAATGTCCGGGTTTGGCAGCTAGAAGACTACGGTCACTGGGAGCTCCTTGCTTCGACAGCTTGGGGCAGTGCGCCAACCTAAATCCAATCAATCTTCTCCATTATATCAATAGCTCTGGTTGGTTGTAGATATCTGCCTGCTGGAGGTCTCATAATGGTATCAAAACGGCGCTTTAGTGCTACTTGAGGAGTGCCAGGTGCACTTCAACCATTTCACCTACCTACCTACCTTGATGTTGTTTCACAAATGGAGGGACCTACAGTTTCAAACCGACTCCGAACGGCAGATATTTTTATGAGGAGCTTTTTCATGGTAGAAATACACTCGGAAGTTTGCCATTGCCTGTCGAGGGGCGACCGCTATTAGAAAAAACTTTTTCATATAAGTGCTTCACGGAGACTCGAACCTACGTACTCCGATTTTCTAATGGTAGTCACCCACAAAGCTATTCGGCTACGGCGGGCCAAAACATTATACACTTATTCCATACGCTTATTATATGAATGCATTTATTATATTATTAACACACTTGAAAAAAATTAAACATGTAAAATTTAGATTCTTCCAGGTTCCACTATTTTTACCCAAAATGCGGCTCATTTAAATGCCCACCATGAGCACGTCTACAAGTAAAATCCAGTCCAGTTTTTGGTCTACCAGCCCTTTTTCTATCCACAACAGAATCAGTTTCTTGAAATTTTTTAACAAAGCTTTCGATTCATTCGAAAGATTACTTGTACCAAAAATATCACGAATTTTACAATATTTTGTTGGAAAAGATCGACCAATTTCATAATTGGTTTCAATATTTTAACGCATTGCTCTGTCGTGTAAAACTGTACATCTTTATACTTGAAAAATGTCAGAGATGAGAAAGGTATCGTCTAGGAATTATTCACTACAGGCCTGAGGCATCTCTTTTGAAAGACCCCGACTGACCAACTAATAAGTTGTAGTTTGCTTCTCATAGAATTATGCAATTTTTGAAGAATATAGTGAAGTGTTTTGTGTCCTCCTTCTTAAATAACCTTTTAACTCGATTTTGGCCGTGTTTAACAAAGCCCACCAGTCGTTTCATTCTCGTGCTAACAGGCGCCAGTCATTTACCTGATCTTTCCTTCCTCTTCCTCTGTTACCACCAACTGGTACCACATCGAATACTTTCAGAGCCACCGACGCCGCTGGATATTTATTCGCTGAGATATGTCTATGTCGTCAAGAATCTCATACCCCTCATTGTTCTATAGGATATTGTCATCGTCCAAGCTTCTGCGCCATCGAGTGTTAGTCCAATACTTTACTGCAATTAAAAAGAAACCACATTCTGTCCATATGAGCCTTATGTTTTGAATTGTTGTCCAGATAGATTTTAAACTGAGACAATTTGTCAACAACGAAGCCAAATTATGTCGCACTCTTTGTCGACGGCCACCGTACCTGAATGGGTAAGTGCGTGACTACCATTCGGGAGTGTATAGGCTCGAATCTCCGTGCATGTTTTTTCTAACAGCGATCATCCCTCGGCAGCCAATGGCAAGCCTGCGAGTGTATTTCTGCCATGAAAAAGGTCCTCATAAAAACACATTCTCCGTTCGGAGGCGGCTTAAAAATTATAGGTACCTCCATTTGTGGAACAACATCAAAACGCTCGCCACAAATAGGAGGAGGGGCTCGGCTCTAAACCATTATTTCTTATTAAAAGTAAAGTGAAAAATTGTTAAAGCTTGATAGATCTTGATTCTACAAATGAATAATTTGTAAATATTTTAGCACCTCGAGCCACGAAAACTAACATAAATTTATCTTGCCCTGTACCAAATGATCTAAAATTTAGTTCTTGTGTGTTAACCAGTCCGACGTCCTTGAATGTTTTCTCGTTATCAAATCAAATGCCGCTGGGAAAGCTGTGTTTCTAAAAGCTGTTTTGCCAATTCTACTTCCATATATTACTCATTGCTTTATCATGAAACCAGAAACGTCCGTTTTCCCAAAATGTTGAAAAGCGCTAAAATTTGACCGATTCCTAAAGCCGACGGTGAACTCAAACTCTATCTTTCAAAGGTATTCGAGTTAATCATGGAGAAACAGTTAAGCGCTTTCCTTTCTAAGAACTCCCTTTTAAGCAAACGGCAATCTGAAAGGCATTCGATTCAGTTAAGGACAGTATCTTATTTGGGCTTTCGCCTACTTCTATACCGTTGACTGCCTCGTCTCTACAAAAGAGGTCACAAGCTGTCAGTACTGGACCTCTGGCATCATCTGTTTTAAAGTTACATAGGAGAGGTCTGCAAGAATATATTCTTGGACATCAACGACCTACCAACAATCTTTACCGAAATGCATTCTCACTTGTATGCAAATGATGTCCAAATTTACTGATATTGCAAGCTCAATGATATAAATATTCATAAAATCAACCAAAATTTATGCCGCATTAACAAATGAGCATCTGACTCTTAATCCTAAAAAGTTTCAAGTGCTTTTTATTTCTAGAAATACACTCACACTTCAATCTTTCCAACTTAACGGCATTGCTATCATTGCTACCAATTATATGACTAAATATGCATATGACTAAAAATCTCGGAATCATTTTAAACCAAAGAACAACTTGGGATAATCACGTAAATTTAACGTAGGTCGAAAGCTTCTCGCGTGAGTTCTTCACGTAAAATGGTACATAATGGCATCAAATGTATTAGTACAGACAAAAATTTGTTTAAAAAGTGAAAGTTCGAAACGCCTGCGCGAAAGACAGCAATTCAGCAGAACGAGGCATAAACAAAGTAAGAATGACCTCTTTTATATCCCCTCGAACGGTAACGCTAGAAATAAATGAGGAATATAGCCTGAATATATCAACACGGGCCCACTAAACACGATCTTACGTGCGTTATTGGGGACGGTGATGCAAGTATAAAGCTTGTCCCACCCAACCGCCACGCACACCTTCCCGTGGTACTCCCTGTTTAAAATGAACGAGGCTCTGACGACCGAGCATATGCGGTATAACCTAAAAACAACGAGGGAAAATGTCCTTGCCCTCCATGACAACCTGAAGGCAAAGCCGACAACTCGGGGACCAGGCTCGAATGCCCTACCCATCTAAAACCATACAGATCAACGATACCAATACAAACAAGGAAAATAGCAAACTCGACGGATTGATGGCGGCCCTCAGCATGAAAAAAGGATCACGAAATGTTGCATGGAAAGTACGGACACTGCTGGAACCATCTAAGCTAACGCAATTATGCAAAAAAATTGAACGCTATAATCTCCTAGTGCTTGGGCAGTGTGAGGTTTGTTGGGTACACTCTGGCGAAATCACAACAGCGACTGGTCAGAAGTTTTCCAACTCTCCACCGAGCTGCGAAGGGTACACGGTGTGGGCTTCTTGCTCTCCAAGTCTGCTTCGGCAGTTATAATAGACTAGAAAGTACATTCTGACCGGATTATAACATTAATGTTGTGCACGAGGGTAAGAAAGGTAACAATAATTCAATGTTACGCTCCTACGGACGCGGCACACATCGAAGCTAAGGAAGCTTTCTTTAGCAGTCTCACAAATGTATTAAGTAAGGTTAATAAAGGAGACACACTATTCTGATGGGCGACTGAACAATGGGTTGTTTTGGTCTCGGTACACTCACACAAACGGGTCGAGATGTTCATCGAGCTTTGTTCAAGCAACAATCTTGTAATTGCGGATCATTTTTTAGTTTGTTTTGTAGTTCACGTAAAAGTTGCTGCCATCAACATTAAGCAATCGAAGACCCCACATTGGTTGGATGTAGAAAAACTTATAGACGAAAATACCTGCGTTATATTTATCGAAGCACTAACCACTAACCAATTCCTCAACAACACATTGTGTAATTGAATGGCAGCGAAATAAGCACATATTTCTGGAAGCGGCAGAGAATCACATTGGATTCCGTACGAGTAAACGCAAATGCTGGATTTCAAATAGAGCCTGGAATTTAATTAGTGAGCGCAAAGCAATAAAAATCAAACTCAACAGCTTGCAACATTACAAAAGCAGCTTTGCAGAAGCGATTCAGCGTCATTGATAAACAAGTAAAGAATTGCAAGAGAAGACAAAAGAGCTTGGAGTGACAACCTTGCCAGCAAAGCACAGCCCGCTGCGGATACGTACCGCACCCGCTACATCTACCGATCTGTACGTAGCCCTACAAAAACTTCAGTCAAAGCTACAAAGCCGCTGAAAGGTGAGTATGGTGAAACAACAATTTCCAAGAACAAACAAATTTTTATATGGGAGAAATACTATGGGAAACTGCTATCTTCTACTCCATCGGCATCCATTCAGCTGTGCGATTCCCCACACCACTTTGTAAGGCGCGATATCTCTACCAACTGTCCAGACGTTACATATATATAAAATATATAATTGGCGCGTACACCCTTTTTGGGTGTTTGGTCGAGCTCCTCCTCCTATTTGTGGTGTGCGTGTTGATGTTGTTCCACAAATGGAGGGGCCTACAGTTTCAAACCGACTCCGAACGGCAGATATTTTTATGAGGAGCTTTTTCATGGCAGAAATACACTCGGAGGTTTGCCATTGCCTGCCGAGGGGCGACCGCTATTAGAAAAATGTTTTTCTTAATTTTGGTGCTTCACCGAGATTCGAACCTACGTTCTCTCTGTGAATTCCGTTACTGAGATCATAATAGCCATTGGAGCACCAGGACCGGATAAGATAAATCCAGAACTTCTCAAGACTAACCCTTAAGTGAGTCCACGATGTCTACTTCCTTTATTATATTAGAGGATATTTGAAACTCTGAAAAGATTCCCAACGAATTTAAGGGAGGTGTTATTACGCTACTACCGCAGAAAGAAAATTTATCTGAATGCGAAAATTGGAGGGGTATAACATTGTTAAGCATAGTGAACAAGATCATAGTGTCCATAATAAACAAACGGCTATTGATGTTGTTGTTACAGCAAGTGCAATGTAAATCATCGGTTCTCTTCGTTTAGCTCATCTAACGTTAGGCCCAGAAAACTTGCTGTTTCGACAGGTTGGGTCCAGAGGGAGAGGGGTGTTACATGAGTCGATTTGATGGGGCATGTGAAAAGGTGGTTAGTGCCGTGCAGGGTGCCCTCACATGCTGGGCATATGTTTGGTATGTCAGGGTCTATTCTGCACAAGTAGAAGTTTAACCGGCTACAATGTCCAGAACGTAGTTATGCCAAGGTTACCTTATTTAGCGCGAGTTTGACAACGGCTGACGTCACGCGCCATAATAATACAAAACAAACAAAATTACGAGAAATTGCATGTTTGTAAAAATTCAGTGAATGGCTTGGTAGTAAAATTACACACATATATATAATTTCTTACTACAGCGTAATTGGCAAAAAATAAGCAAAACACCATATTTAATGTTATAATTAATGCTTTCGCAATTTAATACGTGGCACCTCATCAATTTAATTTAAAAAGCACAATATTACCAAGCCATTCACTGAATGTCGTCAAACAAGCAACTTATCATCGTTTTGTTAGTATCAATGCGCATTCATTAAAGGTGGTGCCACTAGACCAACAACAATGTTTTGTAGCTCTGGTTAGCAAAGCAAAGTATTGGCAAAGAAGAAAACCAATAATAAATTCGCCATGTTTCATTCTGGGCTCGCAGCCACATGGTCGCAGCGAAAGAAAAGAAATCGATACCACCTTTATTTGATTCGCCATTGTTTGTATATATGCAGCACTTACGTCATCTGGTTGTCAAAATGTCGAAAAAGAAAGTAGCGGTTTTCGGAACTTGTCACCTTTTGTATTCTATACTCCGTGATCTTAAAGCAAATGATTGAACATTGTATAGAACGTAAAGACGTGGCCAACATCAAGCCGTTGCTTGACTTTTAACGAATTTGAAGGAATCGGCTGTTTTGCTAACGTAACCGGGGTCCGGTAATAGACAGGGCTACGACAGAGATCGACAAAAACAGAGATTGGTGATATACGATAAAGTTAACGCAGCCAATGCTCATGTTACTTCGTTACTCTGAACGGCATATATGGTCTGAACGACAGAAGGAAAAGGATAAGTGTGAAATGATGTAACATCCAAAGTACATCCGTTATGTAACATCCAAAGTTATTCTCAAAATCTTGCTTCCAATGGAAAAACATTAGATTCTATCACCCTTGTATGATTAAACTCTTTGTAAATAAACAAATTTATTTTTTGTGCAACCTGCTCTATCGTGCCCCTGCACCGGCCTGAAATTTGCAGTTTACTTATACATATATTCCAAAACGACAAAATGTAAAATTTAACAACGAGAAACTTTACTACAACACATAAAGTATATTTGTGTCATTTTTTTTTTTTTTTTTTTTTTTTGTTTTAGAACAACACAAACCTATATCTCTTCTACTTTCTGCATTTTCTGCTCTTTGCGAGAGTATATGCTATTGATTTGGGTAAATGGCTGGTGGTGGCTCATTTTAAACACGAGCACAATAATATAAGTAAGCAAAGTTAAGGTAATTAACAAATTTTGCCAATGCTAATTATAGAAAGCAATTAACGTACGTAGTTTTGTTGGGGGTTTGAATGGGAAAAACGTGTCTGAAACACTGGAATAAATTTTGTCCAATGTTCTTTATTTTTCACAATTATACTCACTTGAATATTGAGCGAATATCTAGCAGCTGTGTGGCGTATGATATCGCTGAAGAAATCTCTTTTACTCGCTTTTCCTAGTAAGAGATCAAAAATTGTAGTATTGGATTTTCCTTAGTAATATAATATTATTACTTACTTTTGGCAACGTCTCTGTCAGGGCAAATGCAATGATACTTAAGTCACATACAGCCATTGCAAAAGCACATAATGAGGGTGCCACATACCACGATTCTCCTGAATTATTTAATGAACCCGCAAATAGTGCACCAATTAAAGGACCAGCTATGAAGCCCACCGAAAAAGCGACACCAACTAAGGCCATACCGAATGACCGTGTTTTTACGCTGGAAACATCAGTGATGATAGACATGCATAGCGATATGTTACCTTTGCTGATACCGCCAACAAATCGGGCCAACACGAATAGCGTGAAATTGCTGGAAAATGCCCACAGCAGGTGCGATAGTGCAATTCCTGTCTATTAAATACACGAAAATATTAACAAGTTGGTGAAAAAATATAATAGGTCTTTTAAATGGTTCATAATAATACAATTTAAATCAAACTGGGGTTTATTACAATATTAAAACTCTTATTTCCGCCTAACTAAGAATAATAAAACTTCCTTATTGGCAGTTAAATTGCAAATTTCGAGATTCATTTAATGTTTTGTCAAAAGTCAACAGAAATGGGCAAAACTTTCCTTTACTACCACGATATATTTGAATGGGGGGCGGAGAGGGAGGGGGCGTGGCACCAGCCACCACGCCCATTAGAAAGAGTAAGGTCACACCATTATAACTGTGAAAGTCCCAACCTCCTACTGTCCCTATAGAACCCCCAGAAGAAGTTTAAAAATTAGGTTTTTTCTGACCGCATTTGCAGTTTGTACTGAAATACAGTTGAAGAGAAGAGTATACAGCAGTCGTCAACCCAGCAAGCATTTAACTTAGGTTTTATATTTCATAGCACTTATGAAAACGTTGTTTTATCGTAAAAGTTATGAATGCCGATGGCGAAAATTTAGGTCAAAAATTGTCCGATTTTGCATTATTTCACTATTTATAAATTTTTTTTTTTTTGTAAAAATATTTGTTTTTGTAATATACAAGTATATTTGAAATCAAAAAAGCGCCGCAGGCGAAAATTTGGACTAAAAATCGCGCGATTTTTATTCCAAATTTTCAGTATTTGTAAAAATATTTAATTTTGTAATATATATGTATATTTGAAATCAAAAAAGCGCCGCAGACGAAAATTTGGACTAAAAATCGCGCGATTTTTATTCCAAATTTTCAGTATTTGTAAAAATATTTGTTTTTGTAATATATATGTATATTTGAAATCAAAAAAGCGCCGCAGACGAAAATTTGGACTAAATATCGCGCGATTTTTATTCCAAATTTTCAGTATTTCTAAAAATATTTGTTTTTGTAATATATATGTATATTTGAAATCAAAAAAGCGCCGCAGGCGAAAATTTGGACTAAAAATCGCGCGATTTTTATTCCAAATTTTCAGTATTTGTAAAAATATTTAATTTTGTAATATTTTATTTTATTTTTATTTATTTTATTTATTTTTTTTTATTTATTGTCTTTGAATGGATACATTCTTACAGACTATATTAAGCTAATGTACAATAGTTTATTAGTTACTAAGAAAAGAACGATTTAAGATGATTGACTAAGATGCCATACGGCCATGTAAAATCAGCACCAGAAGAATTGAAAAACATATTTAAATCTGAACATGCCCTAGGAATCGGAGCATTCATCCCATAGTTGGTTCTCGAGAAGCCAATTTTAAAGGTTTCGTACTGTCGGAGCCTCATATTGGGTATATTAAATTGAATTTTACTTAAGAGGGAAGGACAATCAATAGATCCAGAAATAATACGAATAATAAATGAGCACGATAGAATAGACCGTCTGCTATCAAGTGGTTTTAAGTCAATTAGTAAACATCGAGAGCGGTACGATGGTACAGGTTCAGAAAAGTTTAAAGATCGGAGCGCAAAACGAAGAAAGACTTTCTGCACTCTCTCAATCCGATTAGACAGACCTATTTGGTACGGTCTCCAAATAATAGCGGCATACTCTAATCTTGATCTAACAAAAGCACAATACAATGTTTTGAGAGTGTGTGGGTTGGTAAATGCAGAACAATTTCGGCGAACGAATGCTAGCATCGCATATGATCGTCTTATGACGTGGTTAACATGGCTGGTGAAATTCAGCTTAGAGTCGAAAATAACGCCTAAGTCTTAATTTCCTCAACGGATTGCAAAGGTAAGCCAGCAATATTATACGAAGTATGCAAAGTGTTGTTTGATTTAGCATATTTTACGTGAAAGCATTTGCTAATATTTAGTGACAGATGGTTTAAATAGCACCAGTTCCGGACATTGTGCAAGTCGGTTTGCAACTTTTCAGAGTCCCTAACACTGTTAATCACCGCAAATATTTTAAGATCATCAGCATACAACAAGTGTTCTGCAAATGAAAAGCAAGAACCAATATCGTTAATAAAGAGTATAAAGAGGAGGGGTCCTAGAATACTTCCCTGTGGGACACCGGAGGATGCAATAAATGCACGGGATGTCGTATTATCGACGGCTACAACGCAGTGTCTGTTGGACAAATATGATTTGATCCAAGACAAAAAAGTGGAGTGTATACCCAATGATGCAAGCTTCGACAAGAGTATTCGGTGCGATACTTTGTCAAACGCTTTAGAGAAGTCTGTATAAATTGCATCAACTTGAGATCTGTTCTGGAAGGCTGAAATGCAGTAATCATTGAAAATAGACAAGTTAGTGACAGTGGAGCGACTTGCAACGAAACCATGTTGGTTGGTAGATATTAGGCCTTTGACAGCAAAATATAACTTATCATTTACTGTTATCTCAAAAAGTTTTGAGACAGACGAAAGCTTCGAAATCGGTCTGTAATTGCTAACATCGTTTTTATTTCCACTCTTAAATATAGGCGTAATGGAAGTAAATTTCCAGTCGTCAACAAAGATACCAGAGGACAACGATTTATTGAATATAATTGTAAGAGGCTCAGCGAGACACAAGCAATTCTTCAGCAAAATGCCCGAAAGGCCATCCGAGTCAGTTTTCGTTGTAGACTTAAGCTTCGTAATACCCTTGACGACATCAGTAACAGATAGGTACAAAGTCCCAAAATTTAGAGGTGAAAAACTATTAGAGGGCAAACTAGAATCGGAGTCTAGGTCGGGTTCAAAATTAGAGCAAAAAAAGTCAGCAAATAAATTGGCAGATTCTATGGCAGAATTTGCATATTTACCATTATAAAAAACATTGTTTGGCACCATTGAGCAAGACTTTTTTGATTTGATGAATTGCCAAAAGGCCTTCGAATCCGAAATAATATTGTTTTCGAAATTCAAGATGTAATTTCTATATAAGAACTTGTTCAAACAGTTAAACTCTTTTAAATGGCATTGAAATTTTGAGAAGTGCATTGGGTCTCCAGACCTTTTATACAGTTTAGAGAATTTGTTTTTTAGATTCTTTAGGTGCCTAAGCCGTTTGGTATGCCAAGGTGACTTATATACTTTCTTATGATAAATAGGAATGTGCTTCAAACAGAGCTCAGAAACCTTAGTCTTAAAAAAATTAAAACAAGAGGTAACATCATTGTCGTGGAAGGCATTACCCCAGTCAATACTTAATAAAATTTCGTTAAAAATTGAGAAGTCGCATAAGTTGTAGTTAAATTTGATGTTAGGCTCATCGGATACCTCAGAAAACTCATAAAATTCCAACTCAAGAGAAAGAGGAACATGATGTTTATCAGTTAAAGATATGGGAGCAATGCCTTCAGACAATGTGTAGTTGATGTTATTTGAAATGAACACTAGATCTAGGATTCTATTAAGGCTATTATAAAAACCATTGATTTGTGATAAATCAATGCTTAAAAAGCTATCAATGACATGAATTTCGGCTGAAGAATTTACATTAGAAGCCATAAAAGCAGCCGAGTTTCTAAGTGGGGACCAATTCAGGCGACATAAATTAAAATCACCGAGGACACAAAGATGACTGTCACCAGCTATGCTTGATGCTAATGACACAACATTGTCAGAATGTGCAAAGTATAAATGATCCGGACTATTCGGCGGAATGTAGGATGCACACACATAAACTGTTCCAGATGAGCCATAAACACGTACACAAAGCTGATCAATGAGTGTGTCAGAATTGGTAAGTGTAACCAATGATGCCCGAAATTTTCTCCGAACAGCAATGAGAACACCACCTCCTCTGGAACATCCAGATTTGACAGGGTCACGGTCTTTACGGAAAACATCGTACAAATTGAGGTCAAAAATTTCACAGTCGAAGAAATTTTCATTCAGCCAAGATTCAACGAATACAAAAATATCAAAATCTAAGAAAGAACTTTTCATATATACCGTGGAGCATTTAGTCCGAAGTCCAGATATATTTTGAAAATACAATTTTAATAACTTATTACTAGTGATGGAGTTAGCTGCAGAAGTTACGGATTTAGAGGTGGAGTGACGTCTTTTTGAAAAAAAGTGAATGGCCGAATTTTTACGTTCGTAGGCCATATATCCGCATTTAAAAGCTTATCATAGGAAAATTCAGATACGCCTAGCTTAAAGTTGATTTTCTTGAAATCCTTTACGAGGGTATCCTTTTTGATAAGCATATAGCAGGAAAGAAATTTGCGGTCAATTTCTGCATGTTTCGCAACATAATCAACAATATCGGCAGCTGTCACAGTGTTTGAGAAGGACGATATGTGCAGCCACTTCATGTTAGGAACTACACTTAATTCACTATTTTGGTTTGAACCAATAACTAAAGGTTGCTTAAGCTTTTTCCTATTAGCTCTAGTTACGGTTTTCCATTCACGTGTACGATTTGATGTAGGTGCAAGAGAAGTCGGCAATGCCGACGCTTTTCTGCAAGTTGATGTTGATGGGGGAACGGACGTAGTAGCAGCAGCAGCAGCAATTGGCGTCAGCTTCACTTTAGCTGTATTAGTAACAGCAGCGCTATAAGAGAGCGGCGCATCACCAGCAGCAGCATGAGGGTGCGAAGCAGAGGAAAACGAATTAGTCTCACCATGCGGAGCAGCAACAATAGGCACGTTTACAGGCGACGTAGCAGCAGTCACTGATAGTGATTCCTGTCTCTTCGATTTGCTTTTCGCATTTTTTGTGTTCCTTGCATGACACTCACATGCAAGAACACAAGCATTAAGGTCTTTCACCTCAGCGGTTAGCTGTACCAGAGCAGAGGAGACATCAACCGTTTGATGTTTTCGTAACTCCTTCACTTCTGCACACAAATCACTTATTTGCGAAATCAGCAACTGCTTATCCACTTTGAGAGAGCTAATTGCAGCCATCGCACGAGCATTTTCCGATCTCAGTGCAGCAATTTCTCTGATAATTGTATTCAGACTGATATCTAAATTGTTTACGTCATCAGCTGATGTTGATTTCGGCAGTTGTTGATGTGGTGATAATTGTATACTTAGATTAGCTGGATTCACAGGTACATTATCAGCAGTGGCAATTTCGTCATCCAGGTTAATGGGAGTTGATGGTGCTCGAAGGGATTGTCGTCGAGCAGCGGCACACTTATCACATATGAATTGCTTACCCGATTTAAGCAAGAATTCAAGGTCAACAGGTTGTAGGTTGACACAATTTAAATGAAAAAGGTCATTGCACTTGTCGCACTGCACTTTGTCTTGTGTACGCTCAACTTTGTTGGCACATAGACACGGCATTTTTAGATCAGTATATTATGCAATAGCCAAGAAGAATAATTTTATTAAAATAGAGTCACTGTCTCGCAAATAAAATTACACAATTTCGTATTTATGATGGTTTAGGATCATATTTAAAACTTCGATAGCGGAGCAATCAAAAAACACGACCGTTCACGTTCGCATACACCACTATTATTTATGTATATTGAAATCAAAAAAACGCCGCAGACGAAAATTTGGACTAAAAATCGCGCGATTTTTATTCCAAATTTTCAGTATTTGTAAAAATATTTGTTTTTGTAATATATATGTATATTTGAAATCAAAAAAGCGCCGCAGACGAAAATTTGGACTAAATATCGCGCGATTTTTATTCCAAATTTTCAGTATTTCTAAAAATATTTGTTTTTGTAATATATATGTATATTTGAAATCAAAAAAGCGCCGCAGGCGAAAATTTGGACTAAAAATCGCGCGATTTTTATTCCAAATTTTCAGTATTTGTAAAAATATTTAATTTTGTAATATATTTGTATATTTGAAATCAAAAAAGCGCCGCAGGCGAAAATTTGGACTAAAAATCGCGCGATTTTTATTCCAAATTTTCAGTATTTGTAAAAATATTTGTTTTTGTAATATATATGTATATTTGAAATCAAAAAAGCGCCGCAGGCGAAAATTTGGACTAAAAATCGCGCGATTTTTGTTCCAAATTTTCAGTATTTGTAAAAATATTTGTTTTTGTAATATATATGTATATTTGAAATCAAAAAAGCGCCGCAGACGAAAATTTGGACTAAATATCGCGCGATTTTTATTCCAAATTTTCAGTATTTCTAAAAATATTTGTTTTTGTAATATATATGTATATTTGAAATCAAAAAAGCGCCGCAGACGAAAATTTGGACTAAAAATCGCGCGATTTTTATTCCAAATTTTCAGTATTTGTAAAAATATTTGTTTTTGTAATATATATGTATATTTGAAATCAAAAAAGCGCACCTATAAATAATAAAAATAATAATAAAATAATTGTTCCCTTTTGGTTGACTGGGTCTTTCTTATTTCGCTTTGTTCTTCTCTCTCTCATCGTTCTTTTGACGGTTCGCTCCTCAAATTTATTCTGCACGGCATTACAAACGGTTAGAAGAACATTTGTAATAATAGAATTTTAATAGAATTTGGACTATTATTTAGTAAAAATAGCTTTAAATCGAATCTTAATGTAATAAAGAATGTTTATAAGTGATTTTGTTATTTTTCTGTGTTTGTATTTAAGTGAAATAAGCGTCTGTAAAAGGGCATTTTTTCAAGCTTATGCAAAAAAGATGCATTTTTAACGTTAAATATTGCTATTAATTCTTAATTTTAATTTATAAAAAGTAATATAAATCAAAAGGCTGATATAGTGACTACATTTGCGTGTATTAATTTTTAAATTCGGTCCACGCACTTACATATTATAAGCAAATATATCGTGGTAGAAAAGGAAAGCACAGCCCAGAAATGTTCTGCAATTGCATATTTGAGTTACTCACTGTACAAATTAGCATTAACGGCTTCCGACCATAGTAATCCGACAGACCGCCCACTACCGGACTCGCTACGAATTGCAAAAAACTGAACATGGAGCCCAAGAACCCACCGTATAACACCGAAGTGTAGCGTTCAGGTGCGCCAACCAATTGCTGGAACCAATGTATTTGCTGCGTCAGCAAATTAAACAATCCAGAGCTATCATTCTGGCGGTAATGCTCAAGCAATAAAGGCATGAGTGGCAGGATCATGGTAAAAGCGAGTAAATCAAATATCAGTGATATAAATACAACGGTCACCATAGAGTTCGCATCATTTTTGCTACCATCGTTTTTTTGTACTTCCTTCATCCGCTTATCATGGCTTGCGCTGTTAACTTCGTCTCCACCATTGTTATTTATGATTTTGTCGCCATTACCGCTTTTCCTTATCGTGAGTTCAGACATGTGGATGGAGAATAGAAACACCCTAAAACAAAATCTTAAAACTTAATTATAAATACGCTTTGGATTCTATTGGTATGCTTCAGTACTTTAAATGCTCTATTTGCCAAATATCACAGCGCTGAACCGGATTGACCGACCGACTTTACAATTACATATAATATAAAGTGAAACTTGCTCCAGACATAGTGTATACAGAGCGACAAATTCAAAAGCTACCGAATACTACAGTAATATATGTATGTAGCAAACGCATCAAACAACAAACGCAACTACAAATATAAACAAAAAGATTAGACTTTTAAGGGGTCCGGGTGGTATAGAATTTTCAAAAAATCGATTTTTTTTTTTTGATATTTCAAAAGCATAGGCTTTTAAGAATATACTGTAAAATTTTTGTGCTGGGATTCGCAATATTGCACATTGGGCAATTTTTGGCAAACTATAATGTCTTAATTAATGAAACTTGGTAGAGATGTTAGGGAGGTGTTAAGGAACAATCTTTATAACTCCCAATTATTCGAAAATAATAGTTTCGTAATTATTTGCCTTCAAAGTGCTATTGTGAATTTTACTATAGTTTGACACATTACACTATATATTTTTTTACACTTCACTAAATATACACTCACACGCGTGATTTTACTTGTTTTTATACTTGTATACGAATTATTTTCATTAAAATTCAAATCTATTCAAATGAATTTGTCCATATAATCACTTTCCAATTTTGAACGCGAATACGTTAACATATGCATTAATCACCTATAAATCCACCAAATTAATCTACCCGTTCACATATGGTAGATTACCTGCAAAATTGACAATCAGCTGTCAATACTGCTTTGAGAAATTGCTTTTCTTCATAGAAACAATTTTGGTGGAATATTTCGGTGTATTTGGTTTCTTTAATTATTATTAGCGATATGAAGAAAATACAAGGAGAAGGAACAGCTAATTTAAATGCGAAATTAATTGGCTGCTAATAATAAATAGTAGGAGGAAATCTGTATGCGACGTTTACTGAGGTTGCAAAAAATTGTGGCAGTAATACGTATACGGAATTCGATATTACATTTTATAGTAACTAATAACAGGACAAAACGTTTATGGGCACACGTTTTTTTCTGTAAAATGAATCTATAATTAATAATATTCAACAAAATTTTTATTAGAATTATGTTTACAGACCTGTTTTCTTTGCCGGCGACCATTTCATTTAGTTCTTATTTTCATGTTTCTCCTCACATTCGTAATAATAATTATCTTTAACACAGAAAACACAGGGTTGTATGTCAAAAAGTATCGTTATTATCTGGGATTATTTTATAATCTCAGATTTTGGGAGAGAAAAATTGTATGGGAAATTGAGCTTTTTAATCACGGATTTTGAGTTAAGCACGAAAAAGTAGATCGTCTCCTTCTATGAGAACGTATTATTATTGTGCCTCCTTACTACACACACGCATATGACGTTTTAATTTTGGGTTCAATGATTTTAACACGGAAAGGAGTTCTACACAAAAATACAGTGGATTGCGTAGCCGGAGTTGGACTGATGAGGGTTATTTTTTTAAGTGCGGCCGAAGGCCGCCCATTCGAAATGAAGTTCTACGCAAAAATACTTTGGATTGCGTAGCCAGAATTGGACTGATGAGGGTTATTTTTTTGAAGTGCGGTGGAAAGCCGCCCACGCGGAAGGGAGTTCTACGCAAAAATACAGGAGTTGGACTCATGAGGGTTATTTTTTTGAAAGGAAACGAGTTTTTTAATAAAGACAACTACAATCACCCTATTTGTTTTGCAGACATGATAATCGAATTTTCGCGCAGAAAATTTCTTTATAAAAAGCTTGAGGACCCGTTTGTAAAACTGGCCGAAGCAATACAATAAACTTATAAACCGTAATTTTTGGTTTTTTATTACTTTATAATTTTTTGCGATATTAAATATCATTGTTTTTAAGCTTCGATGAGGTAAACAGGTGCATAACATAATCCAGACAATCGCACATTACCGCCTGCAATGCTTTTTTTGTATGTTTATATTTTCAAAAATGTTTCTCAATTTTATATACAGCAAACAATACTGCAGATTTACAATTAACCCTCCACTGAACATCTCTGCATAAGAACTTCCTTTTCATTTCAGGTGTATGGCAACACCAACTTTTCGCTAAATTACACAACTTTAACATTGAATTACTTAAAAACTATATTTCTCCGGAGGGTGCGGTTTTGAGTTTTAAGATGGGGATGCAGAGAAATTATTTGTTTGTAAATATTCACTCAAACATTGAAAATAAACAAGAAACTTCGCGAACCGAATGACAACAATTAACGAGCAAACGAGATACTTAAACAAATATATTGTTACGATAATATTAAAATAAATCTCTTACGATAACTCTGTGAGCTCGATCACTGGATTGTTAAATAAAAACAAAAATTAATGGCAACACTTTATTTCCAACACTTCTAAATGTTAAAGTTATTCTTAAAAAAGGCTTGTATACATGTGCTTAATATTTATCGTCAAATCTAGATCTGACAGCTCGTACCTTCTGGCGAGTTCTGTTGTAGCAGCAACTTACTAGTCACCTGTCGTCTTCATCTAACTCATATAGCAGTAGACCAAGGCGAATTTATTACAGGTGACAGCAAACACATATAAGTAAAACCCTACATGTGTTTGTTGTTGCGTTTGGTGCAAGCATCATGTCAAAATCAGCAAGCAAATGTAAACATACGAATGTAAACATACCAATACATACAAACAAAGCATATCATTTTGACGTAAGCCATACCTACGGCGAAAAATTCAGCTGGGTGAATTCTGTCACCTCATTAAATCCACCTTGCAGTAGACCCAGAAAAAGTGTAATGCCTCGCCATGCGCTGTCGCCATCAAGGTTAATCAATTTTTTTGTTTTGGCTTCACGTTCGCTATTGTTGCCAGGCGTTTCCCGAAACTTCGCTATTGTAACACTGCCCTTTTCGTGATCTGATTGTCCCGATTAAACACCAAATCTATCGATCCAAATCTAGACAATCTTTCCAGATGTACTACTTTGACTTTTCCCTGTCCAGTTTTGCATTGCTGTAGACGATACGCCACATCATTCAATCTTTTAATCACCTTGTATATGCTGGCCTTTCCAGAGCATCGTAAGGAAAATAAGCAGATGCAATCACAAACTTCGGCCATCCGCATCTACCTCTGTAACACACCTCAGCCGCTACCAGGTCTTGGCAACGGAATTGCTCAAGACTCGCCACAGTGAGATGGAATGATACTATAAGACCGGTCCTAAGTCTACTCGAATTCCTGTCATATAATAACGTGGCCCCTTTCAACGCGCTTAAGCCACAGAGGCGGCCTCTAAAGATCCAGGGCTCTTGCACCGATGTTATGTGGGGTAATGTGTGCAGCTGGGTAAGCCTTCTACTTAGCAGTGCAGTAGCGGCTTTGGAAAGCTGCTAGTTAATCTGCCTCACCATCAAGGCACGGTAGCTACAGGAACCTTTCGAGCCAATCACTTGGGAACGACGTGAAAACTGGCCGTCCCAAAGAAGAGACTCAGACGGTTCCCGTACCGTGAGCCCATGACATCAACACTGGCCTCATCCACTCGCACCACAAGAGCAGCCCCTTCCTTTCCTTCCCGGTTTTTGCTCTTGGTGTACGAGAGGTCTCGCCAAAGCCTCCTGCTGATGTCCGGATTCTGGGCACGTAGACAGGATAGGATATTCGCCGTAGAGAGGTCTGCATCCGGAATCCAGCAGATGACCTTCCTGAGGGGTACACTCTCTTCATTGTAGACTGCGAAGCGAGTGGTCCCCATGGGGAGCACGTTATTGACCACGGGCCTGATCCACTCGAAGTTGGCCAGAGACGCGCCCGTCACCCTTCTGGTGCCGTCCTTTGTCTCATTGCCCTTCGCGTTGGATTCAGGACCGGAGGTAATAACCTGACGCATCAGTCGACTTTTGCAGTATTTGATTTCTGCATCCGTCAGCTGATGGTGAGGACCCGGTTTACCAATCCCAGCCCCCGCTCGTGGGCCAGCAGTCTTCTCGCTTTAAGATAGCTTGGCCGCACCCTTGGATTTGCTTGGGCGAAGGTCAAGCTCCCCATCCTCCACTGACAAGAATTTCGCCGGGCAGACAGCTGTGCTGGACTTTTTGTCGAGGCGCCTATAGGGACGTGGCTCAGCAGAACCTTTTCCCACCACATTGACTGGCGCCAAGACCGCGCTCGTACCTTGGGGGGTCGTGCCTCGGCCATTAGCGGCAGCTGCAGGGCAGGGAGGTATACTGCTTTCAGCCACCGTACGTCTCCGCTTACCTCGAGAGCAAGACAGCTTAGGAGCGCCCGTGCCCACCGAGGATTCGGTAGTTTCCGTGGGTGTCACTTCCGCTGACCGAGGTCTTTTGGAAAACACAGACGCAGAAGGGCAGGTAGAGCCACATGAGGATTGCTCCCGCGTGAGTCTTGCCCATCGCTTTCTTCTTTCCCTCCTTGCCACGCTCTTCGATTCTTTGGGAGGTCATGCAGCCAACGAAGAGACCTCACAACTCAGGCCCTCCGAAACAGGGGAACGTTTTCAGACTCTGAAGGAGCGGAGATTGCGATAGCAACCCCCGTCTCCTCCAGGATGCGCTCTCGCCCGTAGAGCTGAGAGACTTGGGTAATGGTTGGGGCCTCCAGAATCCATGTTCCTCTCGCTGAAGCGGGTGGATTGCCACTTGTGTGGATTCCACCTGGAGTAATTGATCCATTGTTGTCCATTACTTTTTCGGTTGTTTTGTTCGGGACTCCTTCCTAGCCAGTTTGGTTCGCGGATGGCACCCTGATTCTATGCCAACTTTGATTCATCACACGAGTGTTGAACCCACCCTATCAGGGAAAGCCATTCGTGTGATGTCAGGGCTTCCCTATCTACCACCTGGGACGAGCCCGATGGGAGATCAGGCAACTCCACACGGGAGACTAGTCTTCTAAATATCACCAATAAGGATCTAGCGAGCGTATTGTGTGAAAGGCTGAAACCATCAACAACCATTAACACCACCCTTTCGTCGACTTCAAAGCGGCATTCAACAGTGCGTATAGGAGTTACCTATATGCGCGATGTCTGAATTTGGTGTCTCCGCAAAACTAATACGGCTATGCAAGATGAACTTGCTCAACACCAGCAGCGCCGTCAGAATTGGGAAGGACCTCTCCGAGCCGTTTGATACCAAACGAGGTTTCAGACAGGTTGACTCGCTGTCGTGTGACTTTTTTAACCTGATGTTGGAAAGGATCGTACGAGCCGCAAAACTTAATTGCTCAGGAACATCAGCCTTAATAACGGCGTTGTTAGTTCTGCCGTTTCCAAGCTGGATAAATATGCAAAGCGAATGGGTCTGGTGGTGAACGTGGACAAAACGAAGTACCTCCTGTCGTCAAACAAACACTCGGCGCACTCGCGTATCGGCACCCACGTCATTGATAACAGTTATTATTTCGTGGTTGTTAAGGACTTCGTCTACTTAGGAACCAGCATTAACACCGATAACAATGTCAGCCTTGAAATCCAACGTAGAATCTCTCTTGCCAACAGGTGCTAGCCTGGACTAAGTAGGTAAATTAGTAGTAAAGTCCTCTCTCGACGATTAAAATGAACACTCTACAAAGCTCTCATCGCCCGTCTTAACGTATGGCGCAGAAACGTGGACGATGACAATATCCGGATGAAGCGACGCTTGGAGTGTTTGAGAGAAAGATTCTGCGCAAGATTTTTAGACCATCAGACCAAGGTGACGGCAAATATCGCAGGGGATGGAACGATGACCTGTATGAGCTTTACGACGACATAGACACAGCGCAGCGAATAGAGATACAGCGGCTACTCTGGCTGGGTCATGTCGTCCGAATGGATACAAACGCTCCGGTTCTGAAAGTATTCATTGCGGTACCAACCTTTAGTAGGAGAGGAAGGGGAAGGCATCCTCTGCGTTGGAAAGATCGGGTGGAGAAGGACTTGGTTTCACTTTGTTTGTCCAAATGGCTCCGGTTAGCACGTGAAAGAAACGACAATGCGCTTTAATAAACTCGGCCAAAATCGCTTAAGCGGTTATCGCGCCAAATAAGAAGAAGAAGATGTGGTATGAGGAATGGACTTTTGAGAACCTGAATCCGGAAACATGAAAGCAGCACACTTTGGAGACTTGTAGTGTTAATCCGATATTGAGCGAGAAATAGATTGCGCCTTCCGAATTCACTGTGTCGTAAGATTCTATGAATAAAAAAACAAAAGGAAGAGGAATTACTTGTTTGTGATGGTGAAGACTAGACAAATGCAATGGATACAACTAAACACAACTGTACTTTCACAATTTAACTCACGGCACTTCGTTTTCATTGGTGTGTGTAGTTTAAATCTCACAAATCACAATATTACCAAGCCATTTACTGAATTTTCCTAAACATGTATAATTTCCCTTCCTTTTGTTTGTTTTGTATTGCGAAAGGCGCTGACGTCAGACTTGTCAAAGTCGCAAAAAATAAAGTAACTGTTTTTTAAAGACGGCACCTACGATACTCGGCGGCCGCCGTAGCCGAATTGGTTGGTGCGTGACTACCATTCGGAGTTCAGAGAGAACGTAGGTTCGAATCTTGCTGAAACACCAAAATGAAGAAAAAGTTTTTTCTAATAGTGGTTGCTCCTCGGCAAGCAATGACAAACCTGAGAGTGTATTTCTGCAATGAAAAAGCACCTCATAAAAATATCAAAACAAACATACAGTTGCGGACAAAACTCTCCATACGATCCCTTTTTTTTAATTTCTCCCCATCTAAAGCATTTAAAAGAAATGAAATGTAAAGGAAAAAATTATTTTCAATATTTACTTTAAAAGTTATTCACGAAAAACCAAAAAAAGGCACTGACAAAAGTGTACATACGAACTTAGAAAACAAGAATTATCTAGGAAAACTGATTAAATTTGTGGAAATTATTATTTTTTTTTTTGAGCCACCACCAGCATCGATGACTGCTTGCAAACTTCTGGGCATTCAAGCTGCTGTTGTTGTTCTCTGCAACTTACTGTGTACTCATGCGCGCACTTGACGCACATCAGCTGCGGTTGTCGAACATTAAGAAGACATATTATATTTACATACATATATTGATGCATACATATGTACGGAGACGCGACCATTCGACATGACAAAAATTCAAGATTTACCAAAATTGGCAAATGATTCAATGCGAAATATTCCAATATAGACTATTTTCGAATGGTCAAGAAAATTGGCATATGGGTGGCTCGTTTTATGTATGAAAGTACTTTGCTCGTAGAAAAATGAGCTCGAACTTATCAATGAATTTGTTTTTGTTGTGCTTTCTAATATTTGAAACTGTTCAGCGCCGTCGCGGGTAAATAATGGCCGCTACAAACGTGCCTATGAATGCATTTTGTTTTTGTAGTCGCCAGGCTTAGAATTTTGGTTTTGAAGACAAACGCATGAAGAGGCATAAAGTGAGTGTGAGCGGTTATATGTACATACATATGTATATACGAATATGCATTGTTTTACTTAGAATAGAAACATCTACGTACATACATTGTCCCAACATATATATTCATATGTATATGTAAACGCATACGGATTACATGAAATTTTTGCATATATAGGTATATTAATATGTTTACATATGTTTGTCTATTTGCTCTTGAATTTTTTATAGTATGTAGATATGCATGTAAGCTGTGTTATGAGCATAGATGACGTTATGAGGCAGGTCAAGATTATTTCTGCCCACCTGAAAATGGATGGTGACTGTTATATGCATTCAACACTTTGTAGTATATGAATATACATACTAATTTAAAAAGTACAACATATTGTTGAATACTAACCCTTGATGTAAATGAATAGTTTACAAAATTAGTTTTTATGTGAATATTATGAAATAATTTTAATAATACACTCCATATCAATACAATTTAAGTATTAGATCCTTAAAATTTCACATTCATGCATGCATATACTTAGATTAAATATATTCATCTCACACGAAATAATCCATTTGCGCATGCATAATGCCGATGGCAAATAAGCCTGAAAGAAAAATGTACACGCCTGTTGTTATTTTATTTTGCCTAACACCAAATCTTGGCATTTTACATTTCAATGCAAACGCTATATTTAATTCTGTTGACTACGCTACGCTATGTTAACTCTCTTCTGTTAACTTTTCCAAGGCCGTGGTGAAATAATACAAGTTTCTTACCCACGTTTTGTTAGCAATTGACATCATTTCGTTCTAGCCTTCTCTATGAATTTACGTTCTCTGCTTGAACCATAAGAAGGTGACTATTGTGAACAGATAATAGTGCAAGAAGTAGAAAATTTGCTGACGGGTTCTTTATTTACTAACTTTCATTAAGTAGTTGAATATCTTTTTATTTTGAACAACAAAATCCTACAATAAGGATATGTCAAAAGTTACTGTGCAGGATATTGAGTCCGTGGATGACTACTGGGGACCCACGTTTCGTTCAATTTTAGAAGGTATTTGGATAACTTAATGTGTATATATACATAGATATCCACGCACTACTACAACTTTACTCTTACTACTTAAGGCAACAATACTGAGTCAATCTCCGAACAGCTCGACCAGCGTATACGCAGCCATGATAAGGACATTGAACGAATATGCAACCTCTATTATCAAGGATTCATAGACTCCATACAGGAGCTGCTGCAAGTGCGCACACAAGCAAAACAACTTCACGAAGAGGTGCATACATTGGATCGCTCATTACAGCAAATAAGTACGTCGGTGTTGCAGCAAGGACACGATTTGGTGCGTGCGCGCCAAATTGAGTCAAATTTGGCTAACGCCATTGACGCTCTACAAGCGTGTCTTCCGGCACTCGAATGCTACATTAAATTTATTCAGCAAGCAAATAATAAACAGTATTATCAATCTTTACGCACGCTGGAATCATTGGAATCCCAGCACTTGGTTGGACTAAACAACTATCGTTTTGCCACTCAAATTCGGCAAGCAATACCAGTCGCCAAAGAGAATATAAGACGTTCCGCCGAGGCCGACTTTCGAGAGTTTCTCGAAAATATTAGAAAATTTTCACCGAAGATCGGTGAAGTGGCTATAATGCATACCAAGAAACTGCAGAAACGTGATATCAATGCCATTATAGAAGAGCACAAGTTGCGTCAGCCTGACAATCGTGAGGAAGAAAATAATTTAAGTGCACAGAATCTTATTGATTTCTCGCCAATATATCGTTGTTTACACATTAACATAGTTTTAGGCCAACGTGAATACTTTGAAAAAGACTATCGGCAACAGCGTCGAGATCAATCAAAGCTGGTGCTGCAACCACCGCCAGGCATGCACGACAACTTGGATGCATACAAAACATATATATGTGCTATTGTTGGCTTTTTCATTGTGGAGGATCATGTTAAAAATACAGCTGGAGATGTGGTAACAACGTCATATTTGGAAGATATGTGGTCCATCTCCTTAACGAAATTCGTAAATGAGATTAGCATGGCATCGTCATCTTGTACCGATCCAAACATATTACTGCGCATAAAGAATTTGATTATGTTGTCCATCAATACTTTCAAATGTTACGGCTACACAGTAAACATGCTGTTCGAGTGTTTACATAATATGCGCGATCACTATAATGAGGCTAGTAGATAAAAAAGTATTTAGAAAATATAAAAAGTTTAATAATTCCTTTATTTTCAGGTATTATTACAACGCTGGGTACATGTTTTCCGTGATGTACTGGATAAGGAGCAATTTCTGCCGATGATTGTAGAAAATCAAGAGGAATATGAGTCAATTATTGAACGTTTTCCCTTCCATTCAGATCAATTGGAACATACGACGTTTCCGAAGAAATTTCCCTTTTCACGCATGGTACCGGAAGTCTATCACCAAGCGAAAGAATTTATGTACGCCTGTATGAAATTCGCTGAAGAACTTACACTTTCACCAAATGAAGTGGCAGCAATGGTACGGAAAGCGGCAAATTTATTGCTGACACGTAGCTTTAGTGGTTGTTTGTCTATGGTGTTTCGCAATCCTAGCGTCGCCCTACTGCAACTTATTCAAATTATTATTGACACGCAGTACTTGGAAAAGGCTGGTCGCTTTTTGGATGAATTCGTTTGTTACATGACTAACACGGTAAGCAATATTTCACTAACGCCATCGGCTATGTTCCATGTGGCTCGCCAGGAAGCAGAAAAACAGGTTGCCGTACGCATTTGCTCTAAAATAGATGAATTCTTTGATTTGGCAGCCTACGATTGGTTGCTCATTGAACCACCCGGGATCGCATCCGCTTACATTACCGATATGATTTCTTATTTAAAGAGTACATTTGATAGCTTTGCTTTCAAATTGCCGGGCATTGCACAAACGGCTTGCCGACGCACCTGTGAACACATCGCAAACAAAATTTATAATATACTCTACGATGAGGAAGTGAAACAAATTTCAACTGGCGCACTGCAACAAATCAATTTGGATTTGTTGCAATGTGAATTCTTTGCTGCATCTGAGCCGGTCCCTGGTTTGCGGGAAGGTGAACTTTCCAAATATTTTCTCGAAAATCGGCAACTACTCGACTTACTCATTATGGAGGAATGGAGTACATATTTGCATGATTACGGCAAGCAAGAGAATAGATATCACTTGGTGCATCCACAATCGATTATTACTATTTTGGAGAAGATACGCGAAGCAGACAAGAAAACAATGTTTTCAGTACTGCGCAAAAATGACAAAAAAAAGCTGCTGGATACAGTACTGAAACAACTAAAACACCTAAGCGAGCGGCAGAATTAGATGCAGAGTATATTTTACGGAGAAAAAAAAATAGGTTTAAGCGGTGAAGACAGTAAGAAATTTATATCATGTTGCGGGGAATATCCTCCATTGCTTAAAGGTTTCGCATATAATGCGAGAGGATCCAGTTCATAGGATAAAAAAATTATACAGCCAGAGGGACCAAAGGTTGTGATGAAAACCCAAAATCCTGTGGTTATTAAAACGATGATGTTGTGGCAAAAATTCAAATATAATCTCATTTATTCAGCTTCAAAATTACAATTTATCTACATATGTATATTTTCCGAAATATTCCCCTTTATATACATATTTTTTTTTCAATCAAAGCCTACCTTTTTTACAGTAAATTATCACGAATAACAAGAGTTGATAAACCTTTAAGTGCTTTACCATAAGTGCACGTATGTATAAGAACTCTCTCTCTCTCTTAGCTTCACAGTCTGTGGTGGACCATAGCTTCATCAACAATCCTCCTCCAATTCAGTCTTTCTCTTGCCTCATTACTCCAATTACGAACTTTCACCGCTTTAAAGTCTGCTTCTGCGTCATCAAGTCATCTCTTTCTTGGTCGGCCTCTCTTTCCTCTTCTAATTGGACGCAAATTAAACACCCTTTTTTGGATTCTTTTGTTGGACATTCTTATGATGTGGCCACTCCAACTAATCCGCTGCGCTTTAACAAAACGTATTACATTTTCACCACCAATAAGGTTTTTGAATTTCGTTGTTGTAACGGATGCGATATATGCCATTTTCAAGCCGAATAGGACTGTAGATTTTTCTCATTATAGTTCTTTCAAATCGCAATTGCTGGTTTATATCATTAGCTTACAGTGTCCAGATTTCAGCGCCATAAGTAAGAACCGTAGATTGTTGGCATCCATATTACGTGCTGAGGGAAGCATAAACTTAGTTTTTTCGGCGTTAACATTCACCCCTATAATTTTTGCTTTTGTTTCTAGCAGCTTGAATATGTGAATTAGTTTGTTTTTGTTTTCTTGCCATGATAGTTTGGAACCGGTCGGCCAATTGCTTTAAAAGTCGACAGCAACATTTCCTTGTCTTTGCCCTAAGTGCTACCGGCGAGTGACTCGAGAACCTTGTTGCGATTCTGAACTTTAGTTGCAATAGCTGTTGTATGCGCTGAAAAGGAGAGCAAGCTGTCAAAGGTGACTCCCAATATTTTGGGGTTGTTACCCGTCGGAATTTGTGTATCATCGACTTTCACCTTGAGTTTTAGCTTGACCTCCTTTGTCCAGGTGGTGAAAAGGGTCACCGTGGATTTAGTGGGGGAGGGTTGTAAATTCCTCGCAGTGAAGAAGCGAAAAAAGGCTAGTCGTTTAAGTTGGAGCATAGGCCATCAATGTCATTGCCCGGCGCCATTATCGTGCAGTCGTCGGCGTATGAGACCAGGGAGACTCATTCTGGTGGCTGGGGGAGTTTCGTGACATAGAAGTTGAAAAGCAAGGGTGAAAGGACACCACCCTGCGGTACGCCTTGCTTTATTTTCCTCTGTTTAGATATTTGGTCTCGAAATATCACCGACGAATGACGACCACTTAGGTAGTTCGCGGTCCACCTCTTCAGCCCTGGCGGGAGTGTCGACTGTAAAATGTCATCTAGTAGCGTGGCGTGGCAGACGATGCCGAAAGCCTTTTGTAGATCCAACGCTACTAGGATAGCCCTCTTGCAGAGGCGGCTTTGGTTGAGACCGCGGTTTACCTGGGTGTTAATGACGGTGAGTGCCGTGGTGGTGCTATGCACTCTTCGGAGGCCATGCTGGTGTGAAGCTGAGGTCAACTGTTCTGTGAGGAGCGGGAGTAGAAGGGCCTCAAGAGTGTTCACTACTGGGGAAAGGAGAGTTATCGGGCTCCCTGAACCTCATCGCTGGAGAAACCAAGTGGCGCACTGTTGTATGTCAGTTTGTGCAGCCGTCTGGTGCACTACATTTGGATCTGTCGGCCGGAGGATGCAGAATAAATTGCCGGCTAAAATGGCACACGCATCTCTTCGGATCCAACGAAGCATGACCGTTGAAGGTCATATCCACCTTGTCATTGTGCTTCGTCGGGTTCGACAGAGACCTTCCGGTGGGTTCGACAGAGACCTTAAGAGCGTGCTTATACCAGAGGTGAAGTTACAGGACTTCAAATGCTCTTCCCATTTGTTACGGTTGTGTTGAGTTACCAGGTGTAGGCGATCACGTTCGTTCGCCAGAACAGCTGCTTCAGCTGGGAAATTGGGACGTGTGTCCCGGATCCTTCCAGCGAGTATGAAGTACCTTACACATACCTTGTGGACTACTCCCTATGAGTCTTAAGGCCTGGGGGTGGGATACGGTACACTAGACAGGGCTAGTTTACTGGGGCGGCAGCCCTTAAACGGGAAAATCCCGAGTCATTCCGGTAACGAAGAACCGCCTGTAATCGGAATGGCCAGGATTCCGTCTTCCCTACCTGTTTTATTGTTTTTTAATTTATTTATTCTCGGTTACTTCAATTATGCTCGGTCCGTCAATCAATATTTCAGCTGTATGGAACTCGTCTCTTTCATTGCTATTATAATTATCATTCATATGACTTTCGTCATTCATACGACTAGAACGCAGGTTATGACTCGACGCAGCTGGGAAAATTATGAGTATTTCGTCATCACCGACCAGGGATCCGTAGAGTTAGTCACATGGGCACAAGGGCTACTTCGTATGCCCAGCTCTGTCGTGTGCTCTTAGATGTAATCTGCTTCCACAATTGTTAAGCGCTTTTCAGGAAAATAGAACCAGCCCACCCCAATTGATGACGTAATAATTCAGAGGGGGTAATAACTTCTGAAGCGCAGCCTGCAGGATTCTGTTCAGAACGGACGTAATTCCAACATTCGGGAGGCAGAATTTTTTGAATGTCAGTGACGCGGTTGCAATAAACGTCATCCATCTGCTGGGGTCAGCTTGTAACCACGCAAATGCTTTGGGAGTGCCCGTCAAAGCGGTTAGCTGAGATCGGTCCAGCAGTGTCCCGCGGTTCACACCAGTTTCGCAGCAAGATGCGCGACGCATAGTTCAAGATGTGGCAACGGTGTTGATTTAAGCGCCGTCACCTTGGTTCTCGAACAAATTAGTGGCACAGTAATGCTACCGTCGCTGTGTGGTGTACGCGCGTATAGAACGGCAGCGTATGCGCGTCAGCGAATACGTGCAATTGCATAAATGACCCAACTACTCCCGCACCAATCCAAACGTGACAACTGCTGCAGTTCTATGAGGTGCTCCAAACTCTTCGTGGCGATGGACTTAGGAAGGATTTAATCCTAACCTACTTTAGTGCGCCATATGTGTTAAAACCACATCATAGAATTTATAGTTGCGGGAGCCAGGAGCCCCAGAGGATCGAAGAACGTATTGCGTGATAGAAACATAAGCATGGTCAAATTAACAGGCAGTTCCCTCAAATTAATGGTGAACGTGAAGTAGTCTCCCCTTGTGCTCCAGATAAGACATAAAGCGTGAACACCTTAGCGTAGAGGATATAATGTGGTATGATAGTAGATGCATTGGAAATGCTTGCGTTTAGTTCAGTGCAGTTCAATGATCACTTTCGAAATTGTAACCCTCCTTCCCTCAATATTTCGCAGACCTTTTGCTGCAGCAATCGAAGTTCTTCTTTACTAGATGCACCAGTTCGTCTTTACAGATGTACTTACCTCATCCATCTAAAAATCCTTGAGGATGGCATAACAATTCGACGAATCTCGTGCCATCTGTTGAGATGAGACGTAGCTGCTATACGCTATGACGGGGTTCTAAGACTGGATATGCCCCTAGAACTATATTAATTGGATTCGAGCGAATCAGTAGGCAGGACCAAGGCTGGGTTGATGTCTGTGAAGCTGGAATTAGCTGAGCATAAGACCGATGTAGTCCTAATAAGCAGTAGAAAGATAGTAAAAACTATGAATGGAATGTGCTGTAAAGAAGGCATCGAGTGTGCAGTCCTGTATGCCGCGAATAATGTAAAACAATGAGTGAGAATGGGTACTAATCCATGCGTCCACCCACCGGTCTTGCCAGCGAGCGATCGAACAACGTTTTTCTGTAATATTTTTATGCCTTGCTCTACCACCGTGTTAGCTTTGTCTACGGGGACTAAGCTGGCTATAACGAAGGACGCATTGTTCGAAATTCGTCGGAAGCCGCAGATAGTCCGCAAAGCGCTTATCCGATAGACGGCTATCAGTTTTTTTGTGTAGATATTCAGTGCCTCAGCCTCGATGCCTTTTTCACAGCATATTCCAGGGTATTTTAATAGTTACAGTCCCGACATTTACATTCATAGTTTCTACTACCTTTATACTGCTTATTAGGACTACATCGGTCTTATGTTCAGCTAGTTCCAACTTTATAGACCTTAGCCAAGCCTTGATCCTTCTTACTGATTTGCTGGCAATTCTCTTATTTCGTGGATTTTCTTTGATACCATTACCACCGCGATGTCATCCGCGAATCCAATGACTTAAATTCTAGGGGCATATCCAGTCTTAGAACCCCGTCATACATTAAGTTCCATATCAGTGGACCCAGAACTGATCCTTGAGGAACCCCTGCTGTCACGATGTACTCCTCAGCACTTTTTTCGCTTCTAAACCTCACGGTCCATGAAATAGCTTCCAGTTATTCCGACCTTATTTTTGCGAGGGTTTCCAGTATACGTTGCCAGCTAGCTATGTTAAAAGCGTTTCTAAAGTTCAGAGTTACGCAGTACTCTTTTTTCCAGCCACACCATCTCTTGCCTTCAATGGCTTCTGTTGCTAAATCTACTATGCATTTGATAGCATCCACTATTGAGCGGGATTTACTGAAGCCAAACTGGTATGTAGATAGAATACATTCATCTTCAGCGAAAGATAACAAGCTGCCGCAAATAATACTCTCTAAAATTTCTCCCATTGTGTCTAGTAGACAAATTGGTCGGTAAGACTCGAAATCGCCGCACAAGTGCTTGCATCTTCCACCTCTTTGGGAAAGTGCCTTCGTTAAGGCAGGTTTGGAATACCGCTAGAAATATGTATGGACGTTTGGAAATCGCTAATTTCAGTCCTCTATTTGGTTTACCATCTGGACCTCGAGCTTTCTTTGACTTTATTTTATTATACGCCGCTTGGAGTTCTTGTTCGATGGCTCGAGGGATGTCACCTGCTTCGTATTGTGTGCAGGATGGCAAAATGTTTTCAGATTTTTGAGGAAAAATAGTAGTAACAATTTGGCGCAGCCTTACTGGGCAAGTAATTTGGGGTGGGCGTACGCTTTTCGCTTTGGATAATACCACCCGGTACTAATCATATATTTAAGGATTTCGCCTAGTTTCTCGTCCTTCGACTTTGGACCTGTCAGCTTTCAGTAATGTCCATTATGATAGCTGATAGTCACTGTGCGTGTAGCCCTCGCTCACCCTCCATTTTTTGAGCAAGAGAATCATTTGCCAGGGCAATATCTATAATTGACCCCATTCTTATTTTACGGTAGGTGTAAGTTGACCCGCTATTTAGAACAGTAATGTGGAGGGAAGCGAATGCACCAAGAAGCATCTCTCCTCTTTTGTTTGTGCGCCGGCTTCCCCATTCGGTTGCCCAAGCGTTGAAATCACCCGGTATGATTAAAGGCGATTTCCTACTAGCTTCCAGTACAATGTTTTGAAGAAGCTGTTCGTACTGCGTTGTTGTCAGACTGGGTCTTGCGTAGCAACTGACGAAGTTGGTTCCATTTATTTTGGATCAGAACAACGCTTCACCAGCGCTATTATCCTCTTAGAAAGCGAGCCCTCCATAAAGCCAGATGACCGCGCAGTTTTAGCTGTCGGAGGCCCATGTGCTGTGGTTTTCACACTTGTAGGACTCACTTATAATGGCAATATCTGCTCTAATTTCTTCAACTTTTTGTGATAATAGGTCTTGAGCGGCCTTACAGCGCTTGGCGAAGTGACCGTCAACACCACATTTCCGACTAGCCCATTTGCGCGACATGTGGCCGTATTCTAGGCATATATAACATTTTTGTAACAAGACACGTTCTCGCAAGCGTCGATGACCCATCCAAATTACACAGCGAGAGGGGCCAAATGTTGTGATGAAGACTCAAAATCCTGAAGTGATGATGTAGTAAACATCCAAATATAAATACGTTTCTTCAGCTTCGAAATTACAATTCAATCTTCAATTTCAATGAAAGCCTATCTAATTTCACAGAAAATTATCACAATAACAAGAGTTGATAAACCGTAAAGTTGTTCGAATGGAAACAAACGCACCGGCTCTGAAAGTATTCGGTACAACGCCTGAAGGTAGAAGGGCAAGACCAAGTCGAGAAGGATTTGGTGTCACTAGGTTAGCATGTAAAAGAAGCGCTTTGTTGAGCTCAGCCAAAATCGCTTAGGGGGTCACTCCACCAATAACGACGAAGGGCCTGTTTTCGGACCATAGTAGCCTTGCTGTGAAGATAAGCAGAAGAGCAAACTTTCGAAGGTAACAACCAGTAACTCGAGGTTATTCAAGGTTCCCGTATCACACAGTGGTATCACAACGGACCTGTAAGGTCTATGTGAGTTGGTCGTACGAACCGACTACCATCATAACATAACCTAATGTAAAATTTCTGAACTTGCAGAATACTTGATGATCTGAAAATTGAATCAAAACTCGAGAATTTCCTTGGGAACACTTGCAAAGGAGCTTAACGAGGAGTGTGGTACAAAGCTATAAATACACCAACCCAGAGTTCCGACAAAAATGTGAATGAAAATGTGTGGGCCTTTTTGAAGAAAAGAGAAGCTAAAAGACATCCAAAGAATGCAGCAGCATTAAAAACTGCAATAATGGAGAAATGGCATGACATACCGAACGTATACGACGTAAATAAATTAGTCCATACCATGAAAAAGCGTCAGCAAAATATTATTGAAGCTAACGGTTACCATACCGAATATTAAATTAATTAAAAAATCACATATCCACATTATGTATTTAATAAAAAGTCCTGTATTAAAGTTTGTTAAAACAGTTTATTAGTGTGATATTTGTTTTTGTTGCTTTAGCTGTTGGTTTTCCGATCAATTTGAAGTTTTTTTTATTAATTCCCTTCAAATGCTGTGAATAAATTGAATCAGTACAAAAAAGAAATCAAAGATAAATAAAGAGTGCTATTTTTTCTATTGAAATAGACAAATTGAATTTATTTTCAATAATCATATTCTTGACAAACTGTACATATGTATATACATATATATAATTCCCTGAACACATTCGAATTGAGTGCGAAGCACAAGTGATATTCTCATTTATTTTATTTGTGAACTCGTTCCATTCATGTTTATTATTAAGAGCAAAAGTACCAATTGGTATTAGAAGTGGCCCTAATGACCCTAATTGAAATGTTTATGCTGTGAAATTTATAAGGTGATATTACTGGCAGTAATGTGTATAGTATAAAAGTGGTAAAGGACGTGACGCCGCATTTTTGATAATGGGCGTGATCGTATAAATGAATACATAGTTCATATTGTCGCCAGGGTATCTTCCAGCATGCATGACACAAATTGTTCAAGCGGAAATGTTTCTATATATATATATTTCTAAATTTATTTCTATATTTCTAAAGTACGCTTTAGGTGTTTATAATAAATGTTATTTATATTAAGCAAAGAGTAAAAATTAAATATATTTTAATTTCTATATTTATATTCATGCTGTTAAATTCTTTATTACGTTATAAAATATCGATACGACCATAATTACATTACGATTATACTATGTATATGTAAAAGAAAACACGAAATAAAATGGTATTCTTAAAACACAAAAGAAACAATTAAATTCTTTCCAAGCAGTTTGGAAAAAGAATATAATTAAAATGTAGAATTTGCTAATTTTATTTAAGCGTTGTTGTTGTTGTAGCGCCATAAACATTGACGATTCTTGGCCGAACATAAATCCGGATCGTTTCGGTAACGTAGAACCGACTGTCGTGGAAACGTTATTTAAGCGTGGCTCGAACCAATAATTCGAGAGAATCCCTTTAAAAAACACAAAATCATGTCCAGAGAAGCGAATGTATCAATCAGATCCATGTCAAGACCAATTAGAAATGATCTCCACATGAAAGTATTCCGTCGCTCAACTCGTCATCTTTTGACAACAGGCTTGAAAAAAATTAGACTCGACAGAACCAAGCAGCTTCTTCGGTGGTACGCGGTCAACGGCCATGAAAATATTATTCTCACAGATGAGACAATTTCCCCTGTTAAAGAAGTATTTTAGTATTATTCCTTATTAGAATAACGAGAAAATCTAAGCTAAAACTTCAGTGTGACCACCATTCAGCCTCCATAATGGTTTAGCGAGGAGTGTCTTAAAAAAGCATTACATCTCTTTATTTCTGGGAAAAAGGGATTAAAACCGGGCAAAAGTTTACCAGGAAGATGTCATAGAAGGCGTAGTGAAGCCATTGAGCAGTACTCTCTTAGTTGAATCCTCTAGCTAGATTCTGCTCCAGCCCATAAGGCAAAAACCGCCAAGCAGAGGCTAAAAACAATATTATTGGGCTCATAACCGCAGAAGATTGGACGTCTGGAAGTCCAGATCTTAATCCATCGGACCATACACCTGAAATAAAAATGAAGTTCGTATACAGAGATGTTCACTGAAGCATTGACTGTAAATCTGCAGTATTTTTTGCTGTAATTTAAAATTGAGAAACATTTTTGAAAATTTAAACATACAAAAAAGGCGTTGCAGAAGGAAATTGAAAATAAAAACAGTGCGATTGTCTGGATTATGTTGTGCCCGTATTTAACTCATCGAAGCTTAAAAACAATGATATTTAAAGTCGCAACAAATAATAAAGTAATTAAAAATAAAAAATTACGGTTTATAGTATATTGTATTGCTTCGATTAGTTTTACAAACGGGTCCTCATGCTTTTTATAAACAGATTTTCTCCACAAAAATTCGATTATCATGTCTGCAAAACAAATAGGGTGATTGTAGTTGTCTTTATTACTATTATTATTCGTTTCCTTTCAAAAAATAAAGCTCATCAGTCCGATTCCGGCTACGCAATCCACAATTTTTTTGCGTAGAACTCCTTTTCGCGTGGGCGGAATTGGGCCGCACTTCAAAAAAATAACCCTCATCAGCCCAATTACGGCTACGCAATCCACAGTATTTTTGCGCAGAACTCCATTCCGCGTGGGCGGCCTTCGTCATATGTGTGTGTGTAGTAAGGAGGTACAATAACCCCCATCCCCATCATTAACACTAAGCTGAAATAATTCATTTTTGTTCATATTTTTGTCATTCCAATCTTCTTATTCGCGTTTAAAATTGGAAAGTGATTATATGGACAAATGCATTTGCATTTAATCTCAATGAAAATAATTCGAATACAAGAATAAAAATAAGTAAAAACACGCGAGTGAATGTATATTTAGTGAATTTTAGTGAAGTGTAAAAGAGTATAGTGTAATGTACCAAACTATAGCGAAGTTCCCGAGGGCATTTTGAAGGCAATTAATTACGAAAATATTATTTCCCGAATAATTGGGAGTTATAAAGATTGTTGCTTAACACCTCCCTAACATCTGCACCAAGTTTCATTAATTAAGACATAGTTTGACAAAAATTGCCCAATGTACATTATTGCGAATCCCAGCCCTTAGACATTATAAGCAAATTTTTCGTGTTAGCCATGGAAAGCCAACCCACATAGAGTTTGGTTGGCTTTGTTTATTTGTTTTCTTAATAAGGTGACTGAAGCCGCACTTGTCAAAATCGCGAAAAATAAAAGTATACTTTTGGGAAGGCGTCACCTTTGGTCTTTTATTCGCTTTGATTAGAATCAACCTACTTTTATTTTGAAGCGAATGCACACTATAAATTTGCCTTACTTTGACTTCAGCTCTGCTATTAGAAACCATCTAGGTCAGAATATTTAAAAAGTAAATAAACTTTACGAAAAGTACTTCAACACAGTGGAGAATATACCAGTTTTCTTCATTTAATCATTGCCAAATAATACCCGCTTACAATGGATATGTTCAAGCCTATGTCATGGTATATTGGCAGCGAGTGGACAATGCCTCGAAAGGGGTTGCGCAAACATGTACTCTCTTTGGACAATTTCAAGCATTTGGATAAACCGCATTTGGTGTCTAAGGTTACATTAAAGGTGGAGGAAGTACATAATTTGAATGAACGTAAAAGTCGACACTTGGCCAATGAAGTACTTGGTCTCGAGCAACTACTTGAAATGGGTAATGCGCTTACGCCGGTTGACTACTATGTAGAACTGCTTGTGCGTCAATTTGTAGTGGGTGAACGGGCTCGTTGCTTTATTACTACAAAACGAGAAGAAATAAGTTTTATAATGTCCCTGGTAAGCATACATGAAACAAAAGAAATACAAAAACTAAGCGTGGCAGAAACTTACTCGCTAGCGTTGCGTTACAAAGAAAACGGTGTGACTATGTTCAAGCAATACCCACTCTTTGCGCACGACTATTTCTCACGTGCTGCCAAGTGCTTGATCTCGTATAAACCTCACGATAGCTTGTCTGCATGTATGGATGGTGTGTCCCGTAAGAATATACAAATGCTGTTCACCCAAATACAAACAAATTTGGCAGCTTGCTTGTTGTCTCAACACCGTTATGAAGATGTAATATATCAAACAAAGTTTGTTGAAGAACAATCGGATGCATCAGAAAAGAGTATATATAGACGAGCAATGGCATTATACCACCTTAAAGAATTTGAAAAAGCAAGGCACACCATCGAACATATTCGGAATTATCAAGAGAAAAAGGAATTCGCCAAACTACATCAACGCATAACGGAAAGTTGGAAGTCTAGTAATAAACAATATAAAAATTTAGTAAAGCGCATGTTTACCTAAAGTTCGTTGAAAGCATTTATTAAAAAGAAGGATGTAAACTTGATATAATGTGTTGACATCGTGTGATGTGTTAAAATAAAAACTAAGTCTCACTAAGAACATATTCCATTGTAAGCGTATTCTTTAATGTTATAATATTTTTGTAGATATATATATATACTCATGAAAAATAAAAAGTGCGATATTTTGACTAGTTTTGTTATACTTTTGTTTATTCGGTGTCTTAATTTTTTACGAAGGGTACACTAATCACGAATCCTACAAAAAGCATAAAAATCGTTTTTTTTTTTTTATTTTGTGCAAAAGTTGTGGAAATTCTACAAATTTACACCAAAACTTTAATCAGAATTCTTATTGTGTAGCATAGATGGCATAGGTAATTGATAATAAGATGCAAGGTGGACTTAATAAAGTGATGGTAACCACCCAGCTGAATTTTTCGCCGTAAATAGGAACAACGAAATTTCATGATTATGCCAATTTATTGACTCTCGGTTGTCCCTTAATTTAATTAATTTAAAATTTTATTACAATTTATTGCAGCTGTATCATTGCTAGACCGTGGTGAATAATACAAAGCACTGGTTCGACTCGCTGATTATCGAAAAGACGTACAAATACTTATTAATGCAGGTCTATAAGAATTGGCAAACATTTAACTGGTGGTGGTTTATATACTGCTGCATTGGAGCTGCTTACTGGCTCCGAATCATCACTTCAGGTATATTCAGAAACGCATTATAAAATGCGCAACGTACTTTTGCAGTGTTGGCAATGCGTTCAGAAATGCAAATATGGCAGTACTGCAAATGCGTCGCGTTCCAAAACGCCATTTTTGTATCAAACGTCATGCATTATTTGCAGGAAAAAATTTAATACTGCCGCTGATTACGCTAATATGATGTCTGATGAAAACTGAGTATAAAACTAATTTTTTTAGCTTTTAATGCAAAGATATATTAAATATACGTTATTAAAACAATATTTTATTACATTTTTCTTGATTTTAGCGATTATCTAAGTACATCAGAAGTAAAGTTGCTTCTCAGAGTCCGACTGAGCATGGAAAGTGAATTTGCTTCAGGGAGGAGGAAAAAGAGTGTTTTGTGGAATAAGGTGGCGGAAGAAATAAAAAAAGTGAATAAAGATTTGAAAATAGACGGGTAAATCGCGCGGCGAAAATTTTCTAATTGTTTCAAAAAAAGATTTTTTTTTTTTTTGTGAAAATTGGAAAAGTAATGAATTACAATCACAATAAATTAAAAAGCATTAGCGACTAGCAAAAAAGATTTATTTTTGGGAATTTTTCGTTTTAATGAACATCTTACTATATGTGATCTTCTGTTTAGCTTTACACGTCTTTTTTTTTAAATTTAGCAAAAAACTATCATTTTTTACTTCAAATATATCGTCAACAACTAAACTCAATAATACTTCCATTTTAGTGTAAAACGCGTTCATAAATGCAACAAATCTTTTTGCAAATCGTTAACAAATCTATCAATTGCATCACTTGTCACATTGGCAGTGCTGCCAGCGCTGCAATTACTGCGCATTTATAATGCGTTTCTGAATATACCCTTCTTCCCATATGGGTACGCCGCAGTACCAAGGAAGGCGCTAATGAAGCATGGTCGTGGTTATAAGAAAATTAAATGGGTGGTGAGAATAAGTTTCTTTCATTTTCTTTGCTATACGATTTTTTCTGTAATTTAGATTTGCCTCATCGCAATAAAACAGCCGATATGGCCCGGTCACTGTTACAAAAACTCATTTATGATTATGTGTTAGAAAATTCTACTAGCATACGCTAAAATATAGCAAACAAGCTGCTAAGTCTCTTTAGTCGCTTTTATACCGAAATGGCTATATAATGACTACAAGGTATGAAATTTGCATACCAACATTTGGTGAGTTGTCCAGAGCTGTTGTATTTGTTCGTTAAACAGAATCCCTTAATTGAAGCTGCCGAATTACCACATGCACTGATGGAAGCGAATATTACAGTTTTAAACATACAATTGCGATTATAAACCAGAAAATTGCGTCTGCCAGTGAATACATTAGATATTTTGTTGCATGGATTGAAATTAAATGCTAATTCAGATATCGAGTATTAGCAAATAAAAATACATACTAATAGTTCGAATAATAATAATATATCATTGACACAGATTTAGAGAACGTCCTACAGACATATGTACATATATCGATACCGCAATTAAATTAAATAATTTATTTTTAAATAAATGTTGCAAAGTTTAAGTACTTATGTTGTAAATACAGATAGGTTTGGCAGCCGCACCGCACATAGAGACAACGATGCCACTTAGACCACGGAATGGGTCCGTTGTGAGCTAAAATACAGATAATAAAACCCAGGTTTTTCTTATATCGTAAAAAAAAATTAGGAATACTCATTCGTCATCGATAAACTGTTTCAACAGAGATCTAAAAAAGTGTACAAAAAAATATTTTTTTTCTTTTATACATACATATTTAATAAAGTATAATTATATAAATTGAATTCACAAGCATGTTAGAAATTTGTTATCCAGAATTTTTAAGGGTACAATTTTAGATGTAAATCATAGCGATCTATTTGTATGTGTTCTATCTAAATTTTCTAAAAACATGGAGAAAACATTTTTTATGGAATATGCTATGCTATGATCATAGTCATCTGCATAGTCTTTAGAAGCATAGTCCATCAATATCCTATGAGAATAGATAATTACACAAGTTAATTAAAAATGTGATACAAATACAATCGAGCTCAATATAACATACTTTCTGTACGCAGCCAGACTTTAATTTTGCCCTTGTTTCGAAGTTTTTTTTTCGTCTACCGGCCAATTCATTCTTAGCATCTTAGCCAGAATGAATTTGGCGCGCTTTGAGCAGCGACCCAGAGAATTTTTTCTTTTTCTTTTAGGCATCCGTACCAGAGGTCACCGGAGAAGAGCATTGCGTTTATGGAGTTATTGGCTGTAGACGGCTGGGTTGCAGCAGTGGAGTGCTGTGGTGAGCACTCGACGTGCTGGGTCCGAACACTGTGTCCGGGCTAGAAGCCAACAGTTCGTCTTCCGAGAGTGTGTCCAGCACACTGTTGCTATACGTTCACTATATTCTCTATTCACTATATTCCTTATAAATATGCCAAAAAGAAATACAGTAAATGGCCATACTAGACATCATTTGTCAAAGTTTATTTCCAGCGCTCAAATTTTAAGTTTTATATTTATGGACCACGTTTTGAAACATTAGTTAAAATGTGAGGGTATTGGACGTATTCTACATTCTAAATGCGAAAATCGCACACTTAGTTATAGCGGGTAGTTCCATGTGTAGAAGTCCACGCATGTGGGGAAAGTTACTGATCGCCATTCACTTGGGAATGGCCAGGACGATTCTTCCACATATGGTTCAAGCAGCTCACAACGACTGGGATTAGCCCACGTATCCTCTGGGTAGCTTCCGAACACCCGTTCGGGAGTGAGCTAACGTCAGAAGGCGAAGCATTCCAGAATAGCTGGTTGTGCGTTGGGTTTGGGACCCGCCACTTAAAAATCCCCCCCAATGAAAAGAACTGCAAAGCCTCGGATGAGAACTGCCTTTACTGATGACGACCCCTGCAAACGAAATAAGGAATATGATTTGAGGGCATGCACCTGGAATGTCCGGTCCCTTAATGGGGAAGGTGCCTCTGCCCGGCTGGTTGATGTCCTCGTGAGAGTAAAGGCTGACATCACTGCCATCCAAGAGATGCGATGGATGGGGTAAGGAAAGAAAACAATAGGACCTTGCGACGTCTACTACAGCTGCCATGTAAAGGAGCGCAAATTCGGTGTCGGATTTGTTGTGGGAGAGAGACTTTGTCGCCAAGTACTGTCGTTCACTCCGGTGGACGAGCGTCTCGCAACAATCCGCATCAAAGCCCGTTTTTTTAACATATCGCTAATTTGCGCCCACGCCCCGACGGAAGAGAAGGACGATGCGACCAAAGATTCTTTCCATGAGCGCTTGGAACGTTCCTATGAGCGCTGCCCCCGCCACGACATAAAAATCGTGCTTGGCGACTTCAACGCCAGGATGGGCAAGGAGAAAGTGAAGATCCCGATACCCCAATCGTTGACGACGGAATTGTCATTCCGTTACCCGACCATGACGAGGTGAGAATAGCAATATCACGGCTAAAGAACAACAAAGCCGCGGGCGACGAAGGACTGCCGGCTGAGCTATTCAAACATGGCGGCGAGGAGCTGGTAAGGTGCATGCATCAGCTCCTATGCAAAATATGGTCGGATGAAAGCATGCCTGCCGATTGGAATTTAAGTGTGCTCTGCCCAATCCATAAGAAGGGTGATCCTGCAATTTGTGCCAATTACAGCGAGATTAGTCTTCTAAATATCGCCTATAAGGTTCTATCGAGCGTATTGTGTGAAAGGCTGAAGCCCACCGTCAACCAACTGATTGAACCTTATCAGTGTGGCTTCAGACCTGGAAAGTCTACCATCGACCAAATATTCACAATGCGCCAAATCTTGGAAAAGACCCATGAAAGGAGAATCGACACACACCATCTTTTTCGTCGACTTCAAAGCTGCATTCGACAGTACGGAAAGAAGTTACTTGTATGCCGCGATGTCTGAATTTGGTATCCCCGCAAAACAAATACGGCTATGTAAGATGAGGTGGCTCAACACCAGCAGCGCCGTCAGAATTGGGAAGAACCTCTCCGAGCCGTTTGATACCACACGAGGTTTCAGACAGGGTGACTCGACCTGATGTTGGAGAGCATCGTACGAGCCGCAGAACTTAATCGCTCAGGCACAATATTTTATAAGAGCGTACAATTGTTGGCGTATGCCGATGATATCGATATCCTCCTGTCTTCAAACAAACAGTCGGCACATTCTCGTATCGGCACCCACGTCACTGTAGACAGTTATAATTTCGAGGTTGTAAAAGACTTCGTCTATTTAGGAACCAACATTAACACCGATAACAATGTCAGCCTTGAAATCCAACGTAGAATATCTCTTGCCAACAAGTGCTACTTTGGACTAAGTAGGCAACTGAGCAGTAAAGTTCTCTATCGACGAACAAAACTAACACTCTACAAGACTCTCATCATGCCCGTCCTAACGTATGGCGCAGAAGCTTGGACGATGACAGCATCCGATGAAGCGACGCTTGGAGTGTTCGAGAGAAAAATTCTGCGCAAGATTTTTGGACCTTTGCACGTTGGCAACGGCGAATATCGCAGACGATGGAACGATGAGCTGTATGAGCTTTACGACCACATAGACATAGCGCAGAGAATAAAGATCCAGCGGCTACGTTGGCTGGGTCATGTCGTCCGAATGGATACAAACGCTACGGCTTTGAAAGTATTCGATGCGGTACCAGCTGGTGGTAGCAGAGGAAGAGAAAGGCCTCCCCTCTGTTGGAAAGATCAGGTGGAGAAGGACTTGGCTTCACTTGTTGTGTCCAATTGGCGCCGGCTAGCCCAAGAAAGAAACGACTGGCGCGCTTTGTTAAGCTCGGCCAAAATCGCGTAAGCGGTTATCGCGATAATTAAGAAGAAGAAAATGCAGAAATGCTGCCAGACGATTAAAAAAAAAAACAATTCACGTACTATAGATTATAATAAATGAAATATAATTCGAAACGATTTTTTACTCCAAATTTGCACTATTTTGTTTATATTTGATATACTTATGAGTATTTGATTTGATTTACTTAAAAGGAAAAGCGTTTTTCGATGATTCAAGCTTAGCCTATCCAGTGGGGTTGTCGTTTTGTATAGAACTAGCCGGCTGGAATTTAGAACAATGTATATTTGGGAATTTTTGGCAAACTATTGTATAATGTTGTTCGTAATGAAACTTGGTGGAGATTTTAGTGAGGTGTTAAGGAACACTCTTTATAACTTTAAATTATTCGGGAAATAATAATTTTTTAATTATTTGCATTCAAAATTCCCTCGGGAACTTCACTATAATTTGCCACATTACACTACATTTTTTAACATTTCACTAAAATTCACCAAATATACACTCACACGCGTGTTTTTACTGATTTTTATGCTAATATTCTAATTATTTCTATTAAAATTAAATGCAAATTCATTTGCCCATGCAATCACTTTCCAATTTTAAACGCGAATAAGAAGAAGATTGGAATTACAACAGTATGGTGTTGCCGGATGCCTGCAAATGAAAACAAAAATTAAGTACTTGAGTTTAGTGTTAATGATGGGGATGGGGGTTATTGTGCCTCCTTACTACATACACGCAAATGACGTTTTAATTTTGGGTTCAATGGTTTTAACACGGAAAGGAGTTCTACGCAAAAATACTGTGGATTGCGTAGCCGGAGTTGGACTGATGAGGGTTATTTTTTTGAAGCGCGGCCGAAGGCCGCCCAAGCGAAAAGAAGTACTACGCAAAAATACGGTGGATTGCGTAGCCGGAGTTGGACTGATGAGGGTTATTTTTTTGAAGCGCGGCCAAAGGCCGCCCACGCGATAAGAAGTTCTTCGCTAAAATACTGTGTTAATTAATTTAATTTAATTTTAATTACTTTATTATTTTTTGTGATACGCTTAATGTCATTGTTTTTAAGTTTAAGTGAGTTGTATGTTTTTATTTTCAGAATTATTTCTCAACTTTAAATTACAGCAAAAAATACTACAGTTTTACAGTGAACCTTCCACTGAACATCTCTGCGTGCGAACTTCGTTTTCATTTCAGGTGTATGGCAACACCAACTTTTCGCTAAATTAGAGAACTTTAACATTAAATTACTTAAAAACTATAAGTCTCCGGCAGGTTCTGTTTTCAGTTTTAAGATGAGGATACGCCCCTCTATCACCCCCTTTTAACGGTTTTTTTCAAAGCGATAAACATTATACTAAAGATTTCCCACTAGCCCATCGAACACATGACCCTCATTATCACTAACGAAGGTTACGCGGCCACTTAATTTTTTCTACGTAAAATTGCTTTTTGCGTGGCCAGCCTTTACCAGCGCTCCAAAAAAATCCTCATCAGCTCAACACCGGCTACGCTGTCCACAAAACCAAAGATGATAAATTTACCAGGTTTTGCCCTTAGCTTTGTCGAGTACTAGGCAGCCGAGTTCTGCCCGCTCATTTCACACCTCTTTAGACAAACGTCCAACCAGTCGTTGTTTGGAAGGCAACAAAATATGATGTGTTGTGTTGATCTTTATCGTATATCACTAACACTATCTTAGTGTTTTCATAAACAAACCGCTTTGTGAGAGCCGGTTAACGGTCTGATATAGCCCACACATTAAAAAATCTTATCACCATGCATCAAAACAGCTACTATGGCAAGGTCACCTCGAGTCAATTGACCCTACTCGCTACATTAAGTCATTCAATTGGTGATAGATTTACCAATATTGGCCAATAGCTATTGTGAAATATCAAAATGTACGAGCAACTTTGGCTGCCCCGTCACAAAACCCTCAACAGCCGATTTATACCCGGCCGTTCCACGCGTATTCGCACACTCGTCCAATCAGTCGTTGTTCAGGCCGCAACGTTGTAACAACGTCATATGTCACTAGCACCAGCTGAGTATTTTTCGGAACAAGTCTCCTGTTTGGTCTGCTTATCACAAGGCGAATTTATTACAGGTGACAGCAAACACATATAAGTAAAACCCTACATGTATTTGTTGTTGCGTTTGGTGCAAGCATCATGTCAAAATCAGCAAGCAAATGTAAACATACGAATGTAAACATACCAATACATACAAACAAAGCATATCATTTTGACGTAAGCCATACCTACGGCGAAAAATTCAGCTGGGTGAATGCTGTCACCTTATTAAATCCACCTTGGCTTATCAGCTGCAGCTCTCACATTTGCTGTGAGCCGAATAACGGTCTGTTATGAGCACAACTCTAAAACTCTTTTCACCATGATTCAGAGCAACTCAAGAATGATAGAATAAAAGATTGTGCCTTCCGAATTCGCTGTCATAAGAGCACATGAATAAACAAACAAAAGGAAAGGGAAGTACTTGTTTTTGAAGAGGAAGAGAAGGCGAAACCAATAGAAACAACCAAAAACAATAAATTATATTGTCATGGCTTCTTACGCATAAAAAGGGAAACAAACTGCATTTGGAGGCTTTTTATTAGTTTGTGCTTTCGAACTAAACACACGGCACTTTGATTTCATTAGTTTGTTTAAATATCACAAATCGAAAAATTACCAAGCCATTCCCTGAATTTTCACAATCATGTAGGAGAGATTATGCTTAGTTTGTTTTGTATAGGAAAAGGAGCTGACGTCAGTCTTGTCAAAATCGTGAAATAAAGAGTTTTGAAAAGGCGCCACTTATGGTACTCAATTCGCCTTGAGAGCATTTGCATCTTAAACGCCATTGTGAATGTAACATAATCAGTAAGAATGTAATTATTGTAAACTCTGAACTTCGCATGCTCTTAATTCAATTAAATTGTAATTTGGTTTTAATCCGCGTGTGTACTCTTCTAACAATAAAATATAAAAATAATTAGTTGTAATAGTAATGGGCAAAGCAAAAAAAAAGGCACATCCGAGAAAACGCACTGCCGCCTTCAAAGAGAAGGAGTCAAGCGAGCTTGTAGAAGCACCACATTCATTCATAATCCATCGGGGTCTCTCCTGCCCCTACATAACCGATTTGACATTGGATTTTCGTAAAATAATGGAACCTTTCACTGCATCCCAACTGAAGGAAAAGAAAATTAATCGCATTAAAGATTTTGTGGCAATGAGTGGTTTCTTTCATATCTCCCATATGGGAATATTTAATAAGGCAACATCACAATTGTCATTTAAAATCGTACGCATGCCTCGTGGTCCAACGTTGACTTTTAAGGTAATTTTTCTGCCAACAGTTTTCTGGAAACAGATTATAAAACGAATTTTTGTTATGCCAGGTACACCAGTTCACATTGGCGCGCGATGTACTATCCACCAACAAACGACAATTTGTGGACGATGACATGTTCAAGACCTCGCCATTAGTTATCATGAACAATTTCACTGGTGATGGTAAACACTTGAAATTAATGGCCAGTACGTTCCAGAATATGTTCCCAGCCATTAATTTGGCCCAAGTATGCATTAAATACTTCCCAATTCCTTCAGTATGCTATAATTAATTTTTATTTTTATGTAGGTAAATATAGCTACAATTCGACGTTGTGTGTTATTTTCTTATATACCAGATACAAATTTAATAGAAATGCGGCATTATTCTGTGCAAGTGGTTCCGGTGGGATTAACACGCGGCATTAAAAAACTTGTTATGGGCAAAGTTCCTAATTTGTGCAAGTGCGAAGATATTGCTGACTTCATAATGCAGTAAGTTTAACTTTCAGTTAGTGCTTTCTTGCATTTATTCTTATGTTTACTATATATGAAGAGACGGGGCAGCTTCAGAATCAGAAATGGAAGATGATGAGCATTCACAGATTGTGCTTCCACAAACTCTTAAGCGGAAAAGTAATTTAGAAGATAATAAGTCCGCAATACGGCTGTATGAAATTGGTCCACGTCTAACCCTACAGCTAATAAAAATTGAGGAAGGTCTGCTAACCGGCGAAGTACTATATCACGATCACATACTCAAAACGGAAGAAGAGAAAGAATCTTTACGTAAAAACATTGAGAAGAAACGTAAACTCAAAGAGTATCGCAAGAAAGTGCAAGAAGATAATCGGACACGTAATTTACGTGAACAAGAAGCATTGCTAGGGAAGCGCAGGAAAAATAAAAACAATACTGCAGCTATTGGAGATGATGCGAAGGAGGATAGCGAACCTGAAAATGATGTTGAATACTACAAAGAGGAAGTGGGTGAAGAGCCTGACGAAGGTAACTATTACATGATTATTATTATTACTTGTAAGTCGTACTTATTGACACAATTTTTATTTTAATTTACAGAACTTTTTAAAGCAGATAATAAGTCTAGGAAGCGAGCAAGCCTACCCCGGAGTATAAAATTTAAAAACAAAAAGTTGAAAAGGACTCAAGAAAAAATAAAATAATATGTGTACATACATGGACAATAAAAGAGGTGTGCGACACTTTTATATTTCTAGTTTTGACTATATTACTTAACAAAAAGCATTATATAAATTCTGAAAAATTTTTAACATTTTTATCAGAAGTTTCCATATGCTTTTTTTACATTGGCCAATTGTATTATTTCCAACTGTAGCCACATGGGTTGGTGTGTGACTACCATTCGGAATTCGGGAAGAACGTAAGTTCAAACCCTTGTGAAACACCAAATTGAATAAAAAGTTGTTTCTAATAGCGGTCGCTACTCGGAAGGCAATGCAAATCTCCGAGTGTATTTCTGCCATGAAAACGCTCTTCACAAATAGAAGGACGAGCTCGGCCAAATACCCAAACATAATTATACTATATGTATATATGTATATGTATCTACAAACATTTTGTTATGACAGGTATGGTGAGCTTGTAACAGAGCGATTACCAAACCTGAAAAAACTCAAATCAGCAGAAATGATTGAAGATGCTACTAAGAAATTAGAAGGTACTTTAATCAACTGCTTTGAGGAACTGTGTCCACTCAGGCAAAGCAGACAGGGGAAAGCGGTTCCTTGGTGGAACCCTGAACTGTCGAAGCTTCGTGTACGGTCCAGGAAACTTCTTAATAAGGCCTTGAAGACCAAAACAGAAGAGGACTGGGCCAATCATCGACTTACACAGAGAGAATATAAGAAAAATGTACGGCAAGCCAAACTTGAATCCTATAGAAATTTCTGCAGTAACGTCGAAGAAATGAGGGAAACAGCGAGACTTTGTAAGGTCCTTCATTTAGACCGCTCAGTAAGGCTGGATTCCATTCGAAAACCTGATGGTTCATACACCATTTCCAAATCGGAAACGTTTAATGCTCTACTCGAAACCCATTTTCCGGGTAGTAGAACTCTCTCTGAAGCTGAGAGTGGCATGAACAATGACGGTGGCAACGGTGGAACCTCTAGGTACAGCTGGTATATTGCTAGTCGGATAGTGACAAGGGAATCGATAAGGTTTTCCTTATCTTCCTTTGACAACTTTAAGTCCCCTGGACCTGACGGAATATATCCAGTAATGCTTAAAAAAGGAGGAGACAGGCTGATTGAGGCCCTGAAAAGGATCTTCACAGCCTGTCTTGCATTTGGTTATATACCATCCCAATGGCGACGCGTAAGAGTAGTATTTATTCCAAAACCAGGAAAAGATGACTATTCCCTAGCAAAAAGTTTCAGACCAATCAGTTTGACATCGTTCATGTTGAAAAGTCTGGAACGAGTGGTGGAGAAACATATTCGAGTGGGGGTATTGCCGAGAAGTCCACTTAGTAGAAATCAACACGCTTACCAGAGTGGAAAATCATGTGAATCAGCCTTACACGATCTTGTTAGCAAGATTGAAGCTGGGCTGGAAGCTGACGAATACACAATGGGCGTGTTCGTGGACATTGAGGGGGCTTTTGATAATGCCACTTTCGGCTCGATATGTTCTTCTGCCGAACGACACGGAGTTAATCAAGCCATTATAAAATGGATATACTCCATGCTCTCTGAGAGGCTGTTAACCGCTGGTGGGAGCGACGACGAGCAAATCACAGTCAGGGCCAAGCAAGGATGTCCCCAAGGGGGTGTTCTTTCTCCGCTGCTGTGGTGCTTCGTCGTAGACTCCCTATTAGCGGAGATGCAGGAACTCGGCTTTCACGTCCAAGCATATGCGGACGACGTCTGTGCGCTAACATCGGATAAATCCTTAAGGAGGCTTTGCACGAAAGTGCAGAGTATCCTTGACAAAATCGATGATTGGTGCATGAGACAAGGTCTTTCCGTTAATCCGAACAAAACAACCATAGTCTTGTTTACGAGAAAACGGAAATTGGATGGACTCAGTCTTCCAACACTGAAAGGTGTGACACTTGGTCTTTCCAACGAAGTTAAATATCTAGGAGTAATCTTGGATAAGAAGCTGACCTGGGAGACACACGTTTCACTGAAGGTGAATCGTGCATTGAAGATTTTTCAGCAATGCCGTAGAGCCTTTGGCAAAACTTGGGGTCTGAAACCTGCTGTGGTCCTATGGATATACACGGCACTTATCAGACCAATCATCACTTACGCTTCTGTGGTCTGGTGGCGACGGAGCATGGTTAAGTCCACAATCCGGGAACTATACAGGCTGCAAAGAAGTGTATGTTTATGCATCACGGGTGCCATGAGTACAACCTCTGGTAATGCCCTAAATGCTATGCTTAATTTGCTCCCCCTGGATCTTAAGATACAACAGGAAGCAATAAAAGCAATGTGTAGGCTCCATAAATATGGTTTCTGGCACGAAGATGGAACTTCGGGACACAGAGAAATCTTTAAGTTGCTGTCGGAGCAGTATCCACTGTTTTTGGCACCTAAAGATGACCTGATACCCACAGTTTCGTTCGGAAGGAAATTTGATGTCAGATTTCCATTGCGTGAGCAATGGAGCAATCCAGAATGCATGCAGGGAGGTTTGACGGATATTTTCTTTACCGATGGGTCCAAGACTGAAATAGGGTCTGGAGCCGGATGGTACTTAAACGATAGTAATAAGTATCACTATGCTATGGGGGGAATGGCAACTGTTTTTCAAACAGAAGTTTTTGCCATCCTAAAAGTAGCCGAATGGATAATCGAGAGGAGATGGAGCGGGAAACAGATTGGAGTCTTCAGTGACAGTCAGGCTGCATTGAAGGCCCTGGAGAACGCGAAGCAAACCTCGAAGATTGTTCAAGAATGTAAGAAGAAGCTTAATTCTGTCGCAAGACAAAACAGGCTTGTACTTATATGGGTTCCGGGACACTCCGGTGTTCAAGGAAACGAAATTGCCGACGAATTGGCCAACCGTGGATCAGCGGTGCCCCCACAGGGGCCAGAGCCAATAATCGGAATCAGTCCCGCAGGAATCAAGAATTGGATCAACGATTATGTAGGCAATCTACATAAAGAGCGATGGTCCGGTCTAGAACGCTGCAGAACTGCAAAGTGTTTTGTGACAAGTCCGAACAGAAAACTGTCAAACTTTCTACTAAAACTTAGAAGGAAAGACATTCGGTTGATGGTCGGCATCATTACAGGACACAACCCATGGGGTCAGCATATGACCACCATTGGAATCATCGAGGACCCGGTATGCCTGTCCTGCTTGGAGGAGGCGGATAGCACTGAGCACTTTCTCTGTGAGTGTCCTGCCTTTGCTAGAGCGCGACTACGGGTATTGGGTTCCGATGTCATGGGAATGAGTAATATTCGTTCTCTAAAACTGGAGGATATTTACAGATTCGCCAAAGAATCTGGAAAATTCTCACAGGACTAACTATCTCTATCTCTGTCTCTATTCTTTCCTATCTCTTTCTCTGATACTTTTCTCCCTCCCTCCTTAACTATCTACCCCCTTTCCAGAGCTTTAAATACAATGGGCTTTTTAGCCTGAGTGTTTTAGGAGCCACCAAATCTCATGGTGCTCCTTGGCTCGACCTCTTCAAATTCAAATTCAAATTCATGTGGAAGAGGACGCTTTCAGAATGGGAATGGGCAGTGACATCGATAGCTTGTGTTCCAAAGTGAACGACTATTCGCTAGCCTTTCTCGCCTTTTCACTACGATAAATCCCCAACTTCCCAACACTAAATCCACGGCGACCTTCTTTACCACTTGGGCGAAGAGGGTCAAACTGCAGCTAAAGGTAAAAGTCGATGACACACCAATATCGACGGTAAGCAACCCCAACATTTTGATCATCACCTTTGATAGTTTGCTCTCCTTTTTAATGCATACAACAACAATTACTACTTAGGTCCAAAACGCAGCAAGGTCCTCAAATCGCTTACCGGCAGTACTTTGCACAAAAACAAAGGAACGTTGCTGGCAACATTTAAAGCAATCGACCGGCCGGTTATAAATTACGCTGCTTCTGTCTGGTCACTTGGTACCAGCAGAGAATGTTAATGGAATGAGAAGGCGCAAATATTACTGTTAACATTTTTTAGTACAATTGAGATTTGAAATGTTTGTAGTAAGGGTTTTTAAAACATCGACTTTATAGACACCACACTGAGTTTTGCCCACACAAAAATTGAAAATACCACACATGTAAACATCGAATATTGTGAAGTGAACAAAGACGAGCAATGCACACAAATCATTGGTCTTGAAATACGTTTCGTTTACGACCGCACGTTGCTAACTTGTCCACTGCGACATCGTGACTAAATAACCCACACAAATATCGAAGCTAGGGCTCATTCGCTTTAAATTAAAAAGTTAGAAGTTAAATTAAATGGCTGAGCTTTCCTTTTCTACCACGATATATTTGCTTATAATGTCTAAGTGCGTGGACCGAATTTAAAAATTATTACACGCAAATGTAGTCACTATATCAGCCTTTTGATTTATATTACTTTTGATAAATTGAAATTAAGAATTAATAGCAATATTTAACGTTAAAAATGCAGATTTTTTGCATAAGCTTGAAAAAATTCCCTTTTACAGACGCTTATTTCACATAAATACAAACACAGAAAAGTAACAAAATCACTTATAAACATTCTTTATTACATTAAGATTCGATTTAAAGCTATTTTTACTAAATAATAGTCCAAATTCTATTAAAATTCTATTATTACAAATGTTCTTCTAACCGTTTGTAATACCGTGCCAAGGCGAATGTATTACAGGTGACAGCAAACACATATAAGTAAAACCCTACATGTATTTGTTGTTGCGTTTGGTGCAAGCATCATGTCAAAATCAGCAAGCAAATGTAAACATACGAATGTAAACATACCAATACATACAAACAAAGCATATCATTTTGACGTAAGCCATACCTACGGCGAAAAATTCAGCTGGGTGAATGCTGTCACCTTATTAAATCCACCTTGTACCGTGCAGAATAAATTTGAGGAGCGAACTGTCAAACGGACGATGAGAGAGAGAAGAACAAAGCGAAATAAGAAAAACCCAGTCACCCAAAAGCGAACAATTCTTTTATTATTTATATGGGCGCTTTTTTAGTTTCAAATATACATAATATGACAAAAACAAATATTTTTATAAATACTGAAAATTTGGAAAAAACATCGCGCGATTTTTAGTCCAAATTTTCGCCTGCGGCGCTTTTTTGATTTCAAATATACATATATATTACAAAAACAAATATTTTTATAAATACTGCGGCGCTTTTTTGATTTCAAATATACATATATATTACAAAAACAAAATTTTTTACAAATACTGAAAATTTGGAATAAAAATCGCGCGATTTTTAGTCCAAATTTTCGCCTGCGGCGCTTTTTTGATTTCAAATATACATATATATTACAAAAACAAATATTTTAACAAATACTGAAAATTTGGAATAAAAATCGCGCGATTTTTAGTCCAAATTTTCGCCTGCGGCGCTTTTTTGATTTCAAATATACATGTATATAACAAAAACAAATATTTTTACAAAAAAAAAAATTTATAAATAGTGAAATAATGCAAAATCGGACAATTTTTGACCTACATTTTCGCCATCGGCACTCATAACTTTTACGATAAAACAACGTTTTCATAAGTGCTATGATATATAAAACCTAAGTTAAATGCTTGTTGGGTTGACGACTGCTGTATACTCTTCTCTTCAACTGTATTTCGGTACAAACTGCAAATGCGGTCGGAAAAAACCTAATTTTTAAACTTCTCCTGGGGGTTCTATAGGGACACTAGGAGGTTGGGACTTTCACAGTTATAATGGTGTGACCTCGCTCTTTCTAATGGGCGGGGTGGGTGGTGCCACGCCTCCTCCCCCTCCGCCCCCCATTCAAATATATCGTGGTAGTAAAGGAAAGTTTTGCCAATTAAATTCTGCCACCGAACACACTATCGCTTTATTTCGTAAGAAATGCCCTATTTTCCTGCCACCTCTACTTTTCGTATCACATTTTATGTTTCGAGCGCATATAGAGTTTAAGTGGAGTTTATATTGTACCTGATAAGCGAGCTTGCAAGTGCACAGACTGGGAGTGTGAGATCGATCTTTCAAGTTGATCTAAGTACACTGTGCAAAATAATTTCGATTTGGCAGCTTACAGCGCGTATCATAAATTTTATTCTAAACTTTTAAAACATTTTTGTAAGTAGATGTACATATGTATATATGTTATTTATCGGTAATTTAAAATTAATATTACTGTTTGATTGATTGCTTGTTTTTGCATTGATTTGATGTTTTTTCCTTTGATTTCAGGAAAAAATTCGAACGAACACCGCTCAAGTTCACGATTTGAGAAACCGTATGATTGCATAGAGTGTATGCGTAATAAAGAACACAGCGAAAATAAAATATATCAGTGCCTTGAAAGTTTACGGGTAGCACTTACAAGCAATCCTATTTCATGGATAAAGGAATTCGGAGAAGATGGGATGAATGAAATAGTTTTATTGTTAAGACGTTGCTTGAAAAAAAGTGGTTTTGATAGAATTGAATTTGAGTGTATTCGCTGTTTGAAAGCTGTAATGAACAATACATGGGGCTTGAACTTAGTATTGACACCTGAGCTGCATACAGTTGTATTATTATTAGCACAGTCGTTAAACCCCCGAAAACCACATACAATGTGTGAAGCTGTCAAGTTACTGGCTTCCTTTTGTATTGTTCCAGAGCGTGATGGCTATGATAAAGTTCTGAGAGCAATAACTACCGCCGCATCAAACAAATATAAAACGAGTGAACGTTTTAAACCCATCGTTGATGCAATATTTATTGAAGGAAAAAGTGATTTAAAGAGAGATTTAGCTTGTCCAGCACAGTATTACAGCTTTTGAAGTTTTACTACTGCGAAATACCGCTACAACGGCACAAATTACCGCAAGGCAATACCAATAAATCCGACGCCTGAATGGATAGCACTTTATAGTACGCACAAGCTTGTCAGGAAACGGAAATAAGCGCCAAAAAGGAGGCACCAAAAAACAACGCAAAAAAAATTGGGACTAAAAAACGCCCCAAACAGTAGGCACCAAGGAAATATAACGCCAAAGTATAGTAATCCAAATTCTGATAATTCACGTGAAGTCTGTACTTTGCTCGAATAGACATGCTTCAAAGTATTATTCCATCTAACGATATTTCGCAGTAGTAAAACTTCAACAGCCGTAATACTGTGCTTGATTTATCGGTTCATTTGATAAGAGGCACTAGCCAAATAAGGAAAATAGTACGTGTACCGTAGTACCAAGGCGAATTTATTACAGGTGACAGCAAACACATATAAGTAAAACCCTACATGTATTTGTTGTTGCGTTTGGTGCAAGCATCATGTCAAAATCAGCAAGCAAATGTAAACATACGAATGTAAACATACCAATACATACAAACAAAGCATATCATTTTGACGTAAGCCATACCTACGGCGAAAAATTCAGCTGGGTGAATGCTGTCACCTTATTAAATCCACCTTGCGTAGTACACATAACAGAAGTGAAACTTTCAAGGCAGACAAAGAAAAAGGGAGAGGCCCGAGAGGGAATGAGAGAGAGAGAGAAAAAAGGAATATAACGGGTGATTTTTTAGCTATTATCTTTTTAAACAGTTGGTTTAAACAGCTGACGCACGTTTCGTGTTTTGTTTCACTGTCAAACCTCTTCAGTTTGGTCTATAATTTAACCATGAATCGTCTTACAAACGAACAACGCTTGCAAATCATTGAATTTTATTATAAAAATGCGTGTTCTGTTAAGAAAGTTTATCGCGCGCTTCTTCCATTTTATGGTCAGTTTAATCGACCCCCTGAAGAAAATATCGCAGCTGTATCGGGCAGTGTTAATGATGACCATCAATTATCGATTCGTCGCCGTTCGCAGCAATTGGGCTTCTGTTACTTAATAACGTGGACAATTTTGTGAAAGGATTTAGGTGTGAAGCCTTTCAAAAGCAGCTGGGGCAAAAATTCATGCCGAACGACCTACCGCAACGGAGAATTTTTGGTGAATGGGCTCTTGGAAAGATGGCCGAAGATTTACTTTTTTATCGAAAAATTGTGTTCAGCGACGAAGCTCATTCTTGGATCAATGGGTACGTAAATAAGCAGAATTGTCGATTATGAGCGCTACCGTGAAATGATATCCAACTTTTTTTTTGCCCAAAATGCAAGAGCTTGACATGCATGACATGTGGTTTCAGCAAGACGGTGCCACATGCCACACAGCACACGTAACAATGGACTTGTTGAGAGGCGAGTTCGGTGAACATTTTATTTCACGTTCGGAACCTGTCAATTGGCCACCCAGATCGTGCGATTTAACGCCTTTGATTATTTTTTTGTGGGGCTATGTTAAAGCTCATGTCTATTCAGATAAGCCTGCCTCAATTAACGCATTGGAAGACAACATTAAAGCATTTATATGTTAGATACCGACATTGGAAAAAGTGTGCCAAAATTGGACTAAGCGTATGGACCATTTGAATCGCAGTCGCGGTCAACATTTGCAAAAAATAATCTTCAAACATTAAATTATATGGGCTGTACTGTACTATCGATTTAAATAAAAATTTCCTGCATTTTTCTAAATTTTACGTGTGTTTTTTTGAAAAACTTTCCTATAGCTCTAAAAAACTCCCCTTTATATTGACGCGTCTGCTAATCCTTGCGGCAAGTAAGTAAGTATGCTGGCTGCGTTGAATCAAAGAGACAGTGTTTTCTACTTCTGTTTGTTTACGTTCCTCGTCAAAAGTGTTGTCACCCAGCAGTGTTACTACATATGTATATGGGGCATTCTTCGCCAACCGGACACCCCCATCTGCCCAGAACAGTTTTTATAAAAAAAATTTTTCCCTATGCCGAAATAAAAGCTTATGTCATGTACTTTAATTTGTCATGTGGCACTTTTTAAATATTCAAGATGGACGACGAATATTGACATGATGCTCGGGGGTTTCTGGGCTCGCTGCTGAATATAAATATTGAAGGAAATTGCTGAAATTGGAATTTTTTTCATAATACAGGATTTTTTTCACAGTAAAACTTTTTTTTCTTCTGGAGAATTGGAAAATCTTTTAATAATCACTTCCTTTTTGTTTAAGATTTGGAAGGAATGGCTTTTTAGTATTTCTGGTACTGGTGCTGCAGACTCGAATCTTTTGTTAAGCTTCCAACATATTTGTCAATATTCGTCGTCCATCTTGAATATTTAAAAAGTGCCACATGACAAATTAAAGTACATGACATAAGCTTTTATTTCGGCATAGGGAAACATTTTTTTATAAAAACTGTTCTGGGCAGATGGGGGTGTCCGGTTGGCGAAGAATGCCCCATATATATATGCAATATTGTAGCATGCACAGTTTTCATGGATATTGACGTCGCTGAACCAAAAAAAAGATTGTTTGACACTCTCCAAATTTCTGTGAAGTTTTCGGCAGGCCATGGCATCTAATTCTAAACTCGAACTGTAGTCTAATGGATTCAGACCAGGACTTCCGGACGTTTAGGAAAAACGATTGATCATGCGATAAACAAAAATTCTCGAAATATTAAGTTTTTCGCCAATTTGTAAATCTCTCTTGCGCTTTTACGACACTTAGCTTTTACGACATAGCTCCCCACTCAGCAAAGTTGGTGGTATCTCATTATTAAAATAAACAAAAACGGCAAAATAAAAGGTATCGCGGACATTAAGGTAAATTCTAGGGGTGTGCGAATATTCGAAATTTCGAACTATTCGAAGCGAATCGAACCGAATTATTCGATCCGAGATTCGACTCAAATATTCGAATGGTTCGAACTATTCGAATGGTTTGAACTATTCGAATAGTTCGAACTATTCGAATTATTCGAATGGTTAAAATAGTTCGAACTATTCGAATAATTCGAATAGTTTAAATAATTCAGATAATTCGAATATTTAACTGAGTGCATGCTTTTTTTTTATTTTTTTAAACGATTTTTCTGAAGATTTCAGGTCTAATAAAAGCAAAATTAACATGGCTTAAAGTTCATTGTTTAATCTTCGGTTAGGATATCATTATTTTTATAGAATTAGTAGTTTTAAATAACTTGATATAGGTTTTTAAATGATATCGATTCTTCTAATCGTACGTATCGATCGACACATGAAATGATTTCTATCTTAGATGAATGGTTAATCACTAATCTCTTATGCATATTACAATTCTCCACTACAGTATTGTTCTTAAACCTGTTTTCTAATTTTAATGAGTGTACATTCAAGTTTATACTTGGAAGCTACATATATCTGCTTAGGAAAGGAAAAAATAATACTAAAGTTCATGAATAAAATACCATTAATTTCATATCAAAAAAATGCCGAATGCAATTGGCTTTTCCAAACATATAGTATTATTTTACATGACAAGTGTATCTACAGCCACTATCAACGAACTATTTGGTGGTTGATGGCAAATATACTTGGAGTCCTAACTTTGTCCCGGACTCCAAGGACTAGAATTATCAAGTCTGTGAATAGTATTTTAATAGTGTTTTTGAAAACGAACATGAAACTGTTGCTGAACCTCCTGTAATCAAACCCACCAAGTTTTGGGACTTCATGCAACAGCGACGGGCTAATAGAGAAGAAACAGGAACCTTGCGCCTTGAGAAAGACATTGATCAAGAACTTATTCAATATTTGTATTCAGCAGATATTGATCATTGGGATGATCCTATTCATTGGTGGAAAAAAGAATCAGTTACTCGACGTTATTTGCCAATTCCATCTACGTCTGTTGAGAGTGAGAGGCTGTTTTCTACTGCTGGAGACATTGTGACTGAAAGGCGCAATTCATTATCACCTGATAATGTTGCTCGGTTGTTATTTTTAAATAAAAATATAACTCGTTATGTTTGATTGAATATTATATCGAAATTTTAAATAAAATAACGCTATTCTATTTAGACACGCGAGCAAACGTATTCTTAGAAAGAAATTTTTAATTAGAAAAGTTTATTAGCTTATAATTATTTATATTGTTCAAAATGTTATTGATAAATGTTATATTCAACGATAATTAAATGATAGAAAATTTATTTTATTTTTATTATGTAGAATTACTATAATAGAATAACCTGTTTAGGATTTTATTTCTTCGGATAATTCAAATCGCTCGAATTATTCGAATATTTCAAACTATTCGGAAATTCCGAACTATTCGAATATTTCGAATTATTCGAGTATTCCGAACTATTCGAATATTTCGAATTATTCGAATATTCCGAACTATTCGAATATTTCGAATTATTCGAATATTTCGAACTATTCGATATTCGACTCGAATATCGAATCGAATCCTAGGATTCGAATCGAATGGGATTCGCACACCCCCAGTAAATTCGTAAGCTAGAGCCTATAATTTTTTTACACAACGAAACAAGGTCAATCTTTTGCCAGAATATTCGTATATAAATCTGGTGCATCGTGTACAGTTAAATTAATTAGTTTTTAGATTCACAATTAAGAATATCATATAATGCTGCAAGATTAGATATATCTATATAGCGCGATTCACTAACACATTTTAACGATATTCGCGTTGTTTTCTTTCCTTAAGCACAATTTTAACGAATTTGCTTTCGGTAACATATTTCACAACGATAATCGGTAAAACAAAATCAGCTGTTTGGTTATCCTTTCGATTATCGCAAACTAAACAACAATTTTAAATTAAACGAGAAAACAAGAATTAATAGCTTGAATTATATTAATAAAATATGTATTTCGAGTATTTGGCCCATGGCTTGTGTGATGTGGACAATCCTTTCCATTTGGTTGCAAGGAAGTTCCAATAACTATTCCGGTTACCTTTGACTGAGGACCTAATTTCTAACCGATTTCGACAGGTAAATCTTGCAATCTGAAAGCTAATTTAATTTTAAATTCTTCCTTTTATTACAAGGCTTCAGCTGCACTGCGTTTTTTTTGGGAGAATATCCATAAGCCAGTCGTCCGTTAGCTGAAGCATACATAGGTAACAGATTGAATCAACCGTTCCATGTTTTGCGCAAGGGTGGTACTTCTTATGACCCACGCTTAATTGAGTTTCTCGGCTGTGGCGCGGCTTCTTTTATATCCTAAAGCAATATACATATATTCAAAAAGTATTAAGTTATTATTAATTTCACATAATGAACTAGCCGTCGCTCCTCGGTAGTCAATGACAAACCTCAGAGTGTATTTCTGCCAAGGAAAAGCTCCTCATAAAAAATATTTACCGTTCCGAGTCGGCTTAAAACTGTAGGTCCCTCCATTTGTGGAACAAATCAAGACGCACATCACAAATAGGAGAAGGAGCTGGGCCAAACTGGGCCAAAGGGTGTACGCGTCAAGAGCGTAAGCATATTTATTATCGTCAGCGTAAAGGTGTATGAGGCATTTTGGCAGCAACGGACAATATTATTAACAAGAATAGCAAATAGTATCGGGCCCAAGATTGATCCTTGAGTTACACCAGAAAGATTGCATTACGTTGCGAAAAGATACAACCATATAGAACCAATTGCTGCCTATTCTGATTTTGAGTGTAACCCGAAATAATGATATAGTTTCAAGAGTAAAATATCAAGGCTTACTATAATATCGAAAGCTTTGGAAAAATTAACAAGTACTAATATGGTGTTTTACTATCAAACTGTGGTTAGATCAAAAGCCAGATTGAAAATTACTTACGAAGTGAAAGAAATTTCAAGTTCAACACTCTTTGATTAGAAATACATTTTTTAAAGGCTTGGTGGTGCCGATAAATATGGCCTACAGTTTGAAGTGGAATCATAAAGATTACATTTGGGAATTGGTACTGTAGAGATACGCATGATAATAAAGAACAACCGGTCTCGATGACGTAAGTTCGGAGGAAACTTTGAGAAACAGTTTACTTATTTATATATAGCACAAAATTATATACATTTAGGTGGTTCAATGCTTTTTCTGTAGTAAAGGGAAACCTTATTGGGAAGTAAAGCTAATAAATTTAAAATTTATTTGATAGTATTTATTATTTTTGTGTAGAACCATTCATAACATCTATTGTTAAATATTTATTTATTTATTTATGGTCGAAATAATAAAACATGTTTGTAAGATGTACGTAGACTTTATGAGCTGTGTGAAGTATGCCCCCTGAATAGTCTTTTCCACTGTTTCAATTTTAAACGTAAGGTATAATATCGATTGGCCCGCCAATAAAATTTCGACCATATGGAACCATATGTTGCACAGTTGAATGTTGTTTTCGGAAACCGAACTGGTGTGAGGGGATAGCGTCTTTTTGTTTTAGAATCGAGTCAATTGCGTCAAGCAGTATTGTCTCAAACAAGTTGGAGAGGATTGGCAGCAAGCTAATTGGTCTGTACGAGCTAGCAACAGTGCCGTTCTTGTTTGGCTTGAGCAACTTTCCATGCTTTGGGAAAGTATTGTAGCCTAATTATTCCGTTGAAGAAATCTCGTACGTAGTTTATTATTAGACTAGAAATTTGGGGGACTGCTAGTAAATCAAACCTACAAAACATACAGAGAAGTCAATCTAAGATGCTAAGGACAATCACAAACGCAAATTGGTACATAAGAAATGACGATATTCACCGCGTCCTCGGCATAGACACTGTCACTGAAACAGCAAAAAGAAGCAGCAGTAAGAATATCTTGCGGCTATTAGACTATGAAATGAGGTTGATACCGGAAATGGAACTGCAACCAAGAATACTAAAGCGCAAAACACCCACAGATCTTGCTCGTACTGTAATATAAATAAAATTATAGAAAATTATGTTGTGTTAGTAAAATTATAACTAAATACCACCAAAGACAATAATGTTCTCTTCCAAAGGGAAGGGCCATTTTAATTCCAAACCCCAACACCAATTACTTATTATTAATATTAACAGATTGTTAATTATTATGGAAATAAAAAGTAAAACAAAAAAAAAAAAAAAAAAAAGATATAAAAAAAAATAACTAAATAAAAAAAATATATATATATAAAACAAAATGTATTGAACCAGGCCAGCGTTGAGTTAAGTAGCTGTTGTAATTTATTTGTGGCAACATTTATGTTTTTGTTAGAGGTTTTTAAAACGGTGTCATCAGCAGAGGTTGCAACCATGCTATCGTCACTTGGGCAGACTATATCGTGTGTATAGATAATGTATAAGAGTGGTCCCAAAACACTTCCTTGTGGAACACCTGCTTCCATGCGTAGTACATCAGAGCCTTCGTCATGATATTTAACATAAAAATATCTTTCATTAAGGTAACTCCGCAAGAGTAGATAATAGTCAGTTGAAAGTATTTTTTTTTAAATTTGTGTAATTATCCGGGATGCTATACACTGTCAAAACGTCAAAACCTTAGCCACGTCAAGATAGATTTCGACGAAATAATTTTTGTTGTCAATTTCTTTTTGTATTTTATTTGCTCTATGCTTTCCAAGGCAAAGGGAAATATTTGAGCCTTATTGACGAGTTAAATATATGCCTTAGATACTTAATTCCATCGTCGGGTAGATTCTTTATAATTTGTCCATTAATTCTGTCGTGGTCTGGAGATTTTTTATTGTTTATATTCTTAATTTTTGTCAGTATTTCATGTAGGGTCACTTTTCTTATTTTTCTATCTTTGAATTCAAATGTATCAGGTAAGTTATTTTGTTGCCTATTTTGAATTGAATTGTGGAAGGCTTTATCCAAATTTGTTTTAGCCCACGTATTATTTTCGGTCAGAACTGCATGTTGGTGAAGTGTTGTTTTGTTAATGTTCTTCGTCGCTTTCGATAGTGAGAATTGATTATTTTATTGTAGAGCCTAAGCTCACCAGGTTTTTATTTTCAAATTCCTTTAACATCTGTTTAATATTATTAGTCATTTTGTTTAAGATTGTTTTGCCGCCTGGATGTCTTGTTGTTTGCCATTGTTTCCGCAGTTTTCTTTTACATTTTATCTTCTGTCTAAGTCCGATATATTTTCTTTTGGTTGTGTGTTTGCTTTGGTGAAAAACGCAATAGCGCCGTCGTTTTGTTCTTCAGTTTTAAAAGATACATTGCAGTCAATTGAGCTTTTAATAGTTTCTCGGAAAATTTCAAAGTCTGTGTTTTATTGTATAACTTTGATATATACAATATCAGCTGTTTATTGTCCACCGAAGTATAATAATACAAAACATCAATACCTCGATTATCTTAAAGGAAGACACCTATATGAGGCCATTAAGGCAAATAACAACATCATTTTAAGAACAGGAGAACCGACGTATTGGCCAACTGAAACTAAAAAACTTCCGCACTTATTCGACTTCTGTATTACGAAAAACCTGACTCATGAAAACATTGCAATAAAATCATGCCTTGACTTATCTGCAGACCACTCACCAATAATAATAGCGCTCCAGGATAAACCTGTTGGAAAAATCATCACCTCGCTATATAACCATAAGACGAACTGGAATATATTTCGTGATGTCATAAGTAAAAACATGGAAACTAGAGTCTCTTTGAGACCCACCACCGAACTATGCAATTGAATACTTAAACGATAACATAGTAAAAGCAGTAACACAATCGACCCCAATATTACACACTTTAACAACGAAGAAAGTCCCTACTTTTATTTTAGACAAAATTCCAACAAAAACGCAAACTTAGAAAAGACTAGCTACGCTCCAAGCACCCAGCCGATAAAACTAAACGAAACAAATCATCAAATGAGTTTAAAAAAAATTCTCCAAGAACTTAATGACAATCAACTGAAGAAGTACCTTAGCAGCCTCGAAACAACTACAGCTACCAACTATTCCCTATTGAAAGCAACTAAAAAACTTACTAAAACAACCGTATGCAAGTCTCCAATAAATAAAAATTCCAACACATGGGCAATAACAAGCAAAGATAAGGATCAAAACATTGACCTGCCAAACTCAATTGAAAATGCAGACCACGCAATACAAAACACGACAAAAGAAGAAATAAAATATTATATAAAGAAACTTAAACACAAAAAGACACCCGGAACGGAAAAATACTAAAGGAGCTACCCGATACTATAATAAACTACGTACGAGATCTCTTCAACGGAATAATTAGGCTACAATACTTTCCCAAAGCATGGAAAGCGATCCCCAAGCCAAACAAGAGCGGCACTGTTGCTAGCTCGTACAGACCAATTAGCTTGCTGCCAATCCTCTCCAACTTGTTTGAGAAAATACTGCTTGACAGAATTGACTTGATTCTAAAACAAAAAGACGATATCCCCTCACACCAGTTCGGTTTCCGAAAACAACATTCAACTGTGCAACAGAGTAGTAAACAAAATTACAGACGACTTTGGTAAGAAGAAATAATGTAATGTCCGTGGTACCAGCCATTGCAAGAATTGCTCTGGACTGTTATCAGGCTCCGAGGGACCCTGGTCTGACACACGGAGCAGACGGTGCGGCGGACCAAGAGCTGCTGGTTTGTCCCCGCACTGGGATAGGAGCAGGAGGGTTGTGGGTCAGTGGGGGAGGTATGTTGCGCCTGAGGGCTCCTTTACCGTTGAGGTATTGTTGGTAGCGACTGTTTGAAGTGCGGACGGTAGCGCCGTTGTGGCACGGGCCGCCTGATGGTGGGAGCAACACGTGGACACATACCTTGTCGACCACTCCCTATGAGTCTTAAGGCCTGAACAGGTCTTAAGATGGCACCACCCGTTGCACTTATTGCACCTAACCGAGGTGGAGTTCGGGTGGAGCCGTTTGTGCAGATGCAGCAGTAAAATACTTCTGATCCAGGCTGGGTTCGACGCCAGCCCTGAATAGAAGTATTTGGAGCAAACGTGCTGCAAGAGATTGCTCCAGTGACGAGAGATTGGGGTGGGATACGGTACACTAGACAGGACTAGTTTAGTGTGGCGGCAGCCCTTGGTGTACATATGTGTACTTATGTGTATGAGAATGTAAGCCGATACGAATATTAGAAAACAACAAATATGTGATAATGTGTACTAATATTACTTGCATTATAAGTATAAGAATTCAGGTGACCAAATGTAACGAGTAACCCCTTTTCAAGTGTTTGGCCGAGCTCCTCCTCCTATTTGTGGCGTGCGTCTTGATGTTGTTCCACAAATGGAGGGATCTACAGTTTCAAGCCGATTCCGAACGGCAGATATTTTTTATGACTAGCTTTTTCATGGCAGAACACACACCATAATTGGTGGATAAGTTTATCCAGATTGTTTTTGGTATTTGTATGCAACATTTCTTTTACCTCTTGGTATAATTTTGATTGGAAGAAATTTAATTTTTGTAAATATTCTTGATTAGTGTTGTATTTATCTGTTTGCTCAAGTATATGTGTGCGTCCAGTGAAAAGTTCAAAAGTGTGTATTTTTTAGATGAATGTATAGCGTTATTATATGTGAGAAGAGTTTCAGAAAGAGTTTCTTCGTGTTCGTTTGTCTGTTTGTGTTTCTTTTTTAATTCTGTAATTATTATATAGCCCAGCAAAACCTGCGTGACCGAAACTCTCACACAATTACACTTTTTTATTTGTTACTAACACATATGCACTCGTATTTGTTTGGAAATCGACTTTTTTTTTTTGATTCTCCGTCACCTTTGGCAAATGTGTAAGCAGTAAGCAAACTTTATTCATATATTTTTTCTCATTTTTGCATCAATAGAAATAGAACAAAAGAAAACGATAAGTGGCTGTCAAAGCAATAAGTCAAAAAGATATCTTTTCTCTCTTTTTGATATCAAAGTAGGCCGAGAATCAAATTGTCAACTTTTGGCAAATGTGTTAGCAGTAAGCAAAGTTCATTCAAATACTTTTACTCATTTTTGCATCAAACAAAGTAAATAAGCGCCGTAGCCGAATGGGTTGGTGCTTGACTACTATTCAGAATTCACACAGAGAACGTCAGTTCGAATCTCGGTGAAAGCAAAATTAATAAAAACATTTTTCTAATAGCGGTCGCTTTGCAAACACCGAGTGTATTTCTGCCATGAAAAAATTCTCCTCATAAACATATCATAAAACAAAATAAAATAAATGTATAAAAAAATTTTTTTTTTTGTGATTCGAACCAAGGATTTTGGATCGGAAGCCCACATTGCTAGCCGCTAGGCTATCGCGCTGTGCTGCCGGCGCTGGCCTAAAAGTTATTTTGTTCGTCGCTACGTTTATATGAAACTGGCACTGGCAAACGAATCCATATGTATGAAAGGGATAAAAAATCACACGTACACAAAATTTTTGGCACGATTTTCCCAACACTTTTAACAAAGTGATTGCAAAGGGGCGGGGCTAGTGACAGTTTACAGACCACGCGTGGCGGTTATGTGCAGGGTAACATGACCACCACTCTTCTTGCTGGGAGGTTTCGGTAAGTGTTGAATGTAGTAGTAAGGTAGGCACATGCAAATTTTGAAAATTATCTATTAGTGTAAGGTTATAGTTTTTGTTTATCGTATATACATATATCTGTATGGATTATGTCCATTGGTTTGCAAGGAGTTTCGGGTACTTCAAAGGGGGGTTTTTTGCGACTATCATATTTAAGTGTAAGGCAAACTTCACAACTATTTATTATTTGTGCTATTTTACTTTTCATCTATGGGATTTGCTTTTATTGTGATAATCATTGACTATTTTTTCTTGATCAGTAGTTTTAGTGATATCGTTTAAAAGAGTTGTACACCTAAGCAATTTAAATAGTTTATTGTGAGAAAACTGTTTAGAAAACACATCTTGCACTATTTTAAAAATATTGTCAGATGTGTAAATTGTGTATGTCCTGTTAGGCTTTAATGTTTTCTTTAAAATGTCCAGTACAATATCTGTGTTAAAGCTTGGTTCTGTGATTGTTCACCTTAATTTGTTTTTAAAGGGAGTAGAAACCTTATAAGAAGCAGGAAGACCTTCAATTAAAACAATTTGCAAGTTAAAATGGTTAAGTGGCTTTTCAACAGTTGGGATTTTGGTTGAAAGGCTATTAGATTTATCTATATCTAAAGGGTGTTTTTTTTAGAGGTTAGGTTTTCAAGTTGGCACTACTTTTTTCGTAGATGGTCTTTTTGACAGCTGTCACTTGATTTATGCTCAGTTTGGTTTGCCATTTCATAATGAATAGACTTACACCTGAACAACGCTTGCAATTCATTGAATTTTATCATAAAAATTCGTGTTCTGTTAAGAAAGTTTAAAGTCGAAAAATTTTGTTCAGCGATGAAGCTCACTTTTGGTTGAATGGGTATGTCAATAAGCAAAATTGTCGCATTTGGAGTGAACATAATCCGCAAGCCATTGCTGAGACGCCGTTACCTCCTCAAAAAGTCACTGTTTGGTGTGCTCTATGGGCAGAGGGAATCATTGGTCCATATTTCTTTAAAACTGAAGCCGGCCATAATGTTACAGTCAATGGAGACCGCTATAGAGCCATGATTAATGACTTTTTCGTGCCTGAATTGGACGATGTTGATGTGGACGACCTTTGGTTCCAACAAGACGGCGCTACATGCCATACAGCCAACGCAACAATCGACTTATTGAAGGAAACTTTTGGTGAGCGCATTATCTCGCGCCGTGGACCTGTGGCGTGGCCTCCAAGATCGTGCGATATAACACCGCTGGACTATTTCTTGTGGGGCTATGTGAAGTCGCTTGTCCACGCAGATAAGCCCGAGACGATTGACGTCTTGGAAGAGAATATTCGGCGCGATATTGCTGACATACGGCCCCAATTGCTGCAAAAAGTGGTCGAAAATTGGGCCTCTCGGCTGGAATTTATTCGAGCCAGCCGCGGCGGCCACTTGCCCGAAATCATTTTTAAAACATAATGGCAAACCCTTATCTTTATAATAAAGCTAAATTCTTGGCCATAACATTAAATTATATACGTTTTATTTCATCTTGAAAACCTAACCTCTAAAAAAAACACCCTTTATATTGTTAACGTTAATATCTGCTTCGGGCCGGATACGACTCAGTGCATCTGCTACTACGTTCTGAGAGCCTTTTTTGTATTGAAATTCGTACTCATATTCCATTAACTGTAATTTCCAACGGGCCCTGTGTTCTATGTTAATGTTTTGTGATCTAAAACTAAAATAAATTTTTTCCCGAATAAGTAAGGCCTAAAGTGTTTTACTGTCCAATGAACTGCAAGCATTTCTTTTACTGTAGCTGAATAACGAGTTTCTTCATCAGATAATGTACGACTTGCATAAGAAATAGGTTTGCCACTTCCGGATAATTTTTGGGATAAAACAACGCCGATGGCGTAATTGCTTGCATCGGTGGTTAATATAAACGTTTCGTTCAAATTTGGGTAAATCAATATTGGATTGTTACAAAGTAATGTCTTGCAAAACTCAAAAGCTTTACAGTATTCTTCATCAATCGTTACAGTTTTTGTACCTTTTAATTGTTGTGTTAGTGGCTTTGTTACGCGAGCAAAGTCCTCAATAAATTTTCGATAACAACCAAGAAGGCCGAGAAATGATTTAATTTGTTTCCTGTTTTTTTGGGATGGGGAACTCCTGAATGGATTTCATCTTGTTGGGATTAGGTTTGACCACATCGTGAGTCACGATATGACCCAGAAAATTTACCTCTCTTCGAAGGAAGTCAAATTTTGCAATTTGTAACTTAAAGTTAGCGGATCTAAGCCTATCAAATACTTGTTTAATATCAACCAAGTGTCTTTGCAGAGATGTCGAAAAAATTATTATGTCACGCAGGTATACTAGACAAATGGAACCTACAAGATCTCCAAGGACATGGTTCATAACTCTTTGGAATGTTGCAGCCCGAACGGCATATGGACGAACTCGAAGTAGCCACCTTCGACAGTAAAAGCTGTTTTGTTTCTATCTGCTTGGTTCATTTCAATCATTCCACTGGCTAAATCGAGAGTTGAGAAGTAATTGGATTTACCAAGTTGGTCTAAATATCAATTATATTTGGAATCGGATAGCGGTCTGAAATATTTTTTTTTGTTAGGTTTACGACAATCTAAAACTAGTCTGCATTTTTGTGTTTCATTGGGGTTCGATTTTTTTGGAACTACCCAAAGTGAGGCGCTCCAAGGTGAATAGCTGGTTGTAATTATATTTTGTTTTAGCATTGACTCTATTTGGTTTTTTACTTCTTTCTTTAATGTAAGGGTAGGTTAATAGGGTGTAAGGGTAGCGATAGGATTTGACAAAGATTGGTGTATCGTCAGTTGTGCGTATATAATGCTTAATATCGCTAGTGAATGATAATTTTGATTATCGTCATAGGAAAGATCTGTATATTTACTGCAAAGTTGCATTAATGCAATTCTTTCTTCGGGGTTGGGGTATTCTGTTTTTAATGTGATAACGTGTTTGTGGGCATGTTGAGCATTCTGATTGTCTGAAGATATATTGTATATTTCAACAAAGTGATTTTGATCATAGGGGATGGTTTCTAATGGCTGTTCCAAATATAGATGCTGATCTTCGAGAGACTTATTTATAATTAGCATATTGCTATAACCGTTAGCTGAATTGTAAAGTCCTTCTGATATCTCTAAGGGCTTGTTATAGGTTGTCTGTTGAGTGTAAATATTACCTTGCTTTAATTGGACCGGAAGGTTTACTAAAACTTTTGGTAAAGCTGGAATACATGTACATCGGTTAATGGATTCTCTTGTATACATATTTTTAAACATGATTTTAGAATTTCAAAACAAAAATGGGCTAGATTAATATTGTCTTTTAATTTCCTAAGAACATCCAAACAGACCTTTAAAATGTGGATGAAAATCAAAAAGGAGAAGGTCTACCTTTATTTGTTCTTTAAACTTTGTTAGTGATTGAATCACGGTTTTTTCTTAAATGACGTGCTGGTTTAAGCCTAACTAGACAGTTATAGGATTATCAAGAGTTTTGCGATCGACATTGGGAACTATAGTTGGACTTACAAATAAATGTATGGAACCTTTTTCTCTCAAAAATTTTATGGGTTGGCTTGTGATGGAATTAGTCCATATGAAAGGGGGTGTTGACCCGTGTGTTTTTTGTTAACTACCCTGTTGATTCTCGGAGGCAGTTTCGAAAAAAATTTCCTGTGTCGTTAATATTATAAAGGTCAGTTGAAGATTGCTGCTCATTAATATTATGTAATTGATTGCTGGGTATGATTGGTGAGTTAAAAGGATTTACAGTTGAATTTCTTTTGCGTTGTTATTGTTAGGCTGAGTAATGGTTGAATAATTTCTATATGAATTACTTCTATTGTTAGAATTTGGGTTATTGTTTGGTTGGTTTCTTATATTTTGGGGTAGTGAATATGCTGTTATCAGGGTCTTTTCTACATGGCAATATTCATAGACTTCCTTAATATTTAGCGGATTTTTTGATTTTACTAAAGCTTTAAGAGGTTCTCGCAAATTTATTAAAATGGTATTCAAGCAGATTTCGTTAGCTTAGCTTTGTCAGTTGAGTATTGGTTAGCGTTTTCTAAAATGTCTGTCAATTGAGATCTTATTTCAAAATACCATAAAAAAGTTGACCTAAAGATAAACTATCAGGAGTTTCTCAAATCGTGAATAAGCATAGCTTCACTTTTCTTGTTACGATAATGTTGAATCAGATTAGCCTTGATGTCATCCCAGATGAGTCCAGTGTCGGACAGTTTTAAAGCCTCATTAGCTCTACCCACGATTTTATTCCTGATGGCTCTTAGGACAAAAGGGCTGTATAGGGTCTGGTCGATTCCATTAATCAATGTGATCACTTCTTCCACATTAACGATGAAGTCTTGCAGTTGATTAAGGGTTCCGTCAAAGTTAGGTAGCTCTTTGATGAGAGCAAGGATGTCAGTTGGATTTAAAGATGTTGGGATGTTGGCCATGTCATATTGTGAGAAAGGCTGAAGCCCACCGTCAACCACCTGATTGGATCTTATCAGTGTGGCTTTAGACCTGGAAAGTCTACAGCGACCACATATTCACAATACGCCAAATCTTGGAAAAGACCTATGAAAGGAGAATCGACACACACCATCTTTTCGCCGATTTCAAAGCTGCATTCGACAGTAGTTAGAAAGGAGCTACTTGTATGCCGCTAAAACTAATACGGCTATGCAAGATGATGTTGCTCAACACCAGCAGCGCCGTCAGAATTGGGAAGAACCTCTCCGAGCCGTTTGATACTAAACAAGGTTTCAGACAGGGTGACTCGCTGTCGTGTGACTTCTTTAACCTAATGTTGGAGAACATCGTAACAGCTGCAGAACTTAATCAGGCACAATATTTTATATTATAAGAGCGTACAATTGTTGGCGCATGCAGATGTCACTGTTGACAGTTATAATTTCGACGTTGTAAAAGACTTCGTTTTAGGAACCATTAACAGCGATAACAATGACAGCCTTGAAATCCAACGCAGAATCTCTCTTGCCAGCAAGTGCTACTTTGGACTAAGTAGGCAATTCAGCAGTAAAGTCCTCTCTCGACGAACAAAACTAACACTCTACAAGACTCTCATCATGCCCGTCCTAACGTATGGCGTAGATGCTAGGACGATGACAACATCCGATGAAGCGACGCTTGGAGTGTTTGAGAGAAAGATTTTGCGCAAGATTTTTGGACCTTTGCACGTTGGCAGCGGCGAATATCGCAGGCGATGGAACGATGAACTGTATGAGCTTTACGACGACATAGGCATAGTACAGCGAATGAAGATCCGGCTACGCTGGCTGGGTCATGTTGTCCGAATGGATACAAACGCTACGGCTCTGAAAGTATTTGATGCGGTACCAGCGGGTGGTAGCAGAGGAAGAGGAAGGCCTCCTCTGCGTTGGAAAGATCAGGTGGAGAAGGACTTGGCTTCACTTGGTGCGTCCAACTGGCTCCGGTTAGCACGAGAAAGAAACGACTGGCGCGCTTTGTTAAACTCAGCCAAAAACTCGTAAGCGGTTATAGCGCCAATTAAGGAGAAGATGTTGGCCATGCTGCTTATTGTAGGCGTCCCGTTTGAAGTCGATATAGTAGTGGGAAGTGATACCGAGGCGTTGCCAGAATCCACTGCGTTTTCGTTGGGTGGGCAAACTGGGTTTTCACTTATTTGTCTTGGAATTCGTCTGGCAGATGTTCTTGTTGTTCTGATCTGGTTGTTCGGAATGTAGATCCTCTTGACATTTTATAAAATCTTATTTATGTGATAATTGAAATAAACGAACTGAAATCGAATGAAATTTATGTTAACGTGATTTGTGTACGTGGGGGTGTTTTTAAACTATGATTGCATTTGCATGTATTATTTGTACGTTGTTATCAATATTCGTTTGGAAACTGCAAAAGTTTTAAAATATTTAGTCTCACAAAAAATTTAGACACACTTTAATTTGACTATGTCTTTTCACTCGAGATAACTTTCGCAAATGAGTGTAAAGTAAAAGGCTGTTACTTGTGCTAGCGTCGTCTGCCCGTTGCAGCTTTGCTTAGCAGATCGGTGGCGCCGAACTTTTCGACGGGTGTCACTTAACGAACAACAACAACAATGCACACACACTTTGCAAATGCGACGTTACCATCGGGAGCTGGATGGTGTATATGTGTGTGGGTTTTTTCACTGTAGATTAAACGTCTGGTCAATTCAAATGCAAAAACCAAAGTTATTTTTATTTCAGTTTCTTACATTTATATGTGTTTGTGTGTTTTTACAAAGAATCAATGTACCATATATGTGTTTGTGTGTTGTTGAGTCCCGTTCCATAGAACTAGTGGCGAGGGTGTTGGGTTGGTAACTCGCGCAAGAGGCCACTTAAGAGGAGCTAATTTTCATCTTTGATGCACACAATATCGTTGATTTTTACATTGAGGTGAGGGGTACACCATTTTGCTCTTTGTTGAAGAAGAGTGAGATATTCTTCGCTCCATCGTCTCCAAAATAGCTGTTGGAAGTAAGTGCCATGATGTGCCTGGGGTACTCTTGCCATCTTACCTACCTACCTAAGACATCAAGGACTTCTGGGTTTTCTGAAAGAGTTACAAGAGGTCGAGAGCTAATTACAGCAGATATTTGACATACCAATGTACGCAATTCATCGAAACCAAATAGCTTGACATGCCGCGTGTGGAAGTAAATCACTTAAGAGCTTCCAAGAAAGCACCAGTTGAAAGATAACTCACTAGCTCCATCCACACGGCCCTGGTTGCAAAACAGATGAAGACGCTAATGTAGCATTCTAGGGTGATTTATTGCGGATTTCGGCTTGAAATTAAATGGACCGCGGTAGTCAGTTGAGTTCCGCGATGTATGAATCGCAGAATTAGCAGTTGAGTTCCTCGACGTATGTTTTGGGATGTACGATGCGATGATTTTAACGATTTTGCGATGCTGATGAACTTATGTACGAATCCAAAAAGGCGTTGCATCATGATGAAGGAGCTATCTTCCTTGACAACGCAGTGATGTGGTAAGAAATATTTGCATTCGTGGACATCAGCGCCGGAGACCAGTGACATGTGATTCAGCCGAGTTTCAAAGGTAAGCGAACCGAGTACTTGCCTGAAGGTTAACGTGAAACATTTTGCTAAAAATGTGCCTCGCAGCCGAGCTCCTCCATTGCTTTTTTACTGATTGGATCCAAAACGTGACTACTTCCCAGAAGCGACGTACCAAATCGTCTAGTCGGGTATCAGAGTTGATGTCTCTCGAAGACCTTTGATTGGCCACAAATGACGAAAGAAGAACTGGAAATCTAGGTTTGGAGAAAGATTGCAAATCCGCCGACAGTGGTAAATTCTATGATTAGAGCACCGACAAAACGTGCAACAACCTACTGAGGTATTCAAAACGACAAATGATTTTTTTTAGATGTACTCACAGTTTTTCCGTTTCTGTCTACTTGATCCGTTTGGGTTTGTATGGCATGATCCACATTTTTCAGGGTCCAACACCCCTTTGCCTAAAATGTAGCTAACTGGTCCCACGACAGCAGTTCGTTGATGTAGGAATTTTCTACCCACTTGGTTTGAGTAGCCTTGCCCAACTTCTGGATTAGTAGTTCAACTATGACACAGTCAGCGATTAATTACTGTGACCCAAACGAGTGCAACGGGCGTATGTTTGATGTGACCTCGTCCGTGGACTCCCGCAGTTTGCTTGCGGATGCATCTGCCCCGTTCAGCCCAAAGATCTGTCTGATGTGTGTCTGAAATATAATTCGCTTATTATAAAAAAGTTTTTTTATGTAGATCTAATGAATTTTTATAATTAGGTTCGTTTATCTCCAAAGCAGCACCACTCAAGCAGGAACGCAGGTATTGCAGCTTATTGCTTTGCGTTAGGTCGCCATCGTTGGCAATGAAGGAGGTGAACATAGAGAAGAAGTTGCTCCACTTGGTGTAGGCGCCACTAAATTTGGGTAGCATTAGCAAAGGCAAGCCAGAACGAATGGCATTCACGATGATCGACTGCGAGTCACCAGTGCTTGCTCTAAATCTCGTCTACGTCTCCTCATCTCTCGTTGCAGGTTCGCCTTAAGTTTCACTAACGTAGGGTAGGTCACTGGCATTAGACACGAAGTCCAATTCTTCCAAACTGGTGAATATTGATTTTAAATCTCCCAATGGTTCGACAATCGCCACCAAGCCGTACTAATCCATGCCTTGTAGCATTTCGGTGTTCATTTCTGCTGTCATATGCTGAAGTCGACTAAAGACTGGCATTATTATCAGCTTTAAAAACGACACTCGGTCTGAAGTTTGGTAAATCACTTCTAATTAAGGTAACATTACGTGGACTAAGCGACCTGTTGAATGTTTGCCTTAAAAACTTAACTGACCGGTTATATCGATAGCGCACAAATATACAGACACGGTTCTATGTACACGAAAACCCTTAAAAAAATCAATAAATAGGAATGGTGCATGTTAATTTTTAGCCATATATATACAGTAGGCCGGGTCGATATGTGGGGAGGCAAAAAAATCGCTCATTGCTCTTTGAAAATCATATTCTAGGGATCAAAATAAGAAACTTTGCCGAAGGAACCATACCTCTAAAACGAATTCTGATGTCCCCCAATTTGGGTCGAACTTTTAGTGTCTTTTGTGGGGAGGCAAAAAAATCGCCCATTGCTCTGTGAAAATCATATTCTAGGGATCAAAATAAGAAACTTTACCGAAGGAACCATACCTCTAAAACGAATTCTGATGTCCCCAATTTGGGTCGAATTTTTTAGTTTCTTTTCTCATGTAAGGGCCAAAAATGGTGATATTTTGAAATGATTGTATGGGGAACCCCCCAGGGGAGTTCCAGGGGGTGTGCCACTGGCATGGATGGATCGGCCGTCCAAAGTTATTGGGGGTCGGTCATACATTTGGACTCGATTGGAGCACTCTAAATGGGTCAAAGTGGGATTTTTCGTTCGACCCAAATTGGGGGACATTAGAATTCGTTTTAGAGGTATGGTTCCTTCGGCAAAGTTTCTTATTTTGATCCCTAGAATACGATTTTCACAGAGCAATGAGCGATTTTTAAATCGACCCGCCCTAATATACATAGGTTGCGGTTTTAGCTGCTTCGTTTTACAAGTCCCGCAAAAAATTACCAAGCGGTTTTATTTATTATATAGGGCACCTCTACGCGACAATAATTAACTACCGTAACAAAATATTTTCGAAGCATTAACAATATTATTATATTTAATATTATAATATTTATAAATTTTTATTTTACACAAGTAAAACACACGATAATCACGTTGGGGCCACCAAAAATATTCAGCGACCAAGTTTTTTTGGCAGCTATTACCTTTAAAATTAATTTAAAACACTTTAATTTTGGAAAAACTTTACAATTTATTTCACAGTTTAAAAGTTAAGTGGTCCTGTGTTTGCTATTTTACAATTTGTCAAGTTCACCGATCCGAGCTGATGTCGCAATTCGAGTGTCGAAATATTTACTGAGCACAGCTTATGTATAATATATGTATATGATAATGTAAGCCGACACGAATATTACAAAACGACAAATATGTGATAATGTGTACTAGTATAATGCAAGTACAAGAACAAGAATTAAGGTGATCAAATGTAACGAGTAACAAACGAGTATCGTTTCCACGACAGTCGGTTCTACGTTACCGAAACGACCCGGATTTATATCCGGCCAAGGACTGTCACTCCAGCAGCATTCCCCGTAGGTAAGTATGGGGAATGTTTATTCTGCTACAACAACAACAACAACAACAACAGTAACAAAATATTACCATATTATAAATTTAACTATAGTACTAAACTATGATATTAAACTACATAATTAATTTAAAATTAAACTACAATATATCCTTCAAAACCGGGTGCTGCTCCCAACAACCCCTTTCCACCCACTCCGGTTCACCAGCTTCACATGTCCACCATTTTCCACATGCACCCCATCCTGCTGCTGCTATGTCCACTTTTCACCCGGTTCACCCTTGTCCACCAGCTTCATATCTCCACCATTTTCCACATCCACCCAATTACACCCACTCCTGCTCCTGCGGACAATGCTTTTCACCAGCTTCACCATCTTGACATGCTCACCATTTTCCACATCCACCCACTTCTGCTGCTGCTATATGCACTTTTCACCCGGTTCAGCAGGTTCACCCATGTCCAACAGCTTCCCATGTCCACCAGTTTTCACATCCACCCACTCCTGTTGTTTCTATTTCTACTGTTCACCCTTGTCCACCAGCTTCATATCTCCACCATTTTCCACATCCACCCATTCTTGCGGCTGCTAGGTCCACTTCTCACCCGGTTCACCCTTGTCCACCAACTTCACATGTACACTCTTTTCCACATCCACCTACTTCTAACCACACCTGCTCCTGCACTGCCCACTTTTCACCAGGTTCACCAGCTTCACATGTCCACCATTTTCCACATCCACCGAGTTCCACCCACTCCTGCTGCTGCTATGTCCAATTTTCACCCGGTTCACTCATGTCCACCAGCGGTACCTGTCCACCATTTTCCACATCCAGCCACTCCTGCTACTGCTATGCCCACTTTTCACCCGGTTCACCTATGTCCACCAGCTTTACATGTCCACCATTTTCAACATATGGTGATTACCTCACATATGGCAGATTACCTTCAAAATGTACAATCAGCTGTCACAATACTGTTGTGAAAGTTTTTCTTCATACAAATTATTTTTACGGAATATTTCGGTGTTTTTGGTTTGTTTAACTATTATTAATTTAATTACTAATTTAATTGCGCAATTGGCTGCTTATAATAAACAGTTGGAGGAAATCCGTAAGCGACGTTTACTGAGGTTTCAAAAAATACGCATTCAAAATTCTATATTACATTTTATAATAAGCAATAAAGACCAAAACGTCAATGGGCACATGCTTTTGTTATTTTTATATGAAGCATAGTTAATAAATACCTAACAAACATTTTAATAGAATTATGTCTACAAACCTGTTTTCTTTGCCGGCATCCATTACAGTTACAACTAGTTTTTTGTAATACAAATACAGTTGCTTCAATAAAAAAAAAACACAATCAAAAATGTCTTCTAAAAATAATATTTTGCAGTATTTAATTTTCATTTCATTAGACTCAATAATTTATATGACATCTGTATGCAAGTTCTAGAGAAAACTGTACAAAAATAAGGCAAACTTCTAAAGATAACTCTTGAGTTCAAAAATTTCATAAGTCAGGTTTCATCTCTACGGCTATTTATATTGAGTTCATTATTACTATTACTAGGTATTATTAATACAGTTTTTAATTTTATTATTATTATTTTATGTAGCACATGGGCTGAAAAGTCCCGATTCCAACAGTTTTATTGCATTGACCTCTTTTTCAGTTAGTACTGTCTTTAAAGTTCGCGAGTTATTCTGCTAAGAGTGGCGGTACTTTTGTTATTTTCAAAACAATAGATCAAAAAGTTGTGTTTTAATTTTACACTGCTTCTTGTTGGGAAAAAATACCGTTCGAGCGAAGCAATGGCTTGATAAGTTCTATGCGAGCTCCGCTCCATTAAAAACAACAATAAAAAGATGGTTTGTTGACTTCAAACGTAGTCGTAGAGTTACCGATTATGATCAACGCTGTGGACGTCCAAATGAATGATCGTTTTGGATGATTGAAACGTGAAAATGCGTTAGTTTGCTGATATCGTAAAGATATCAATAGAACTTGTTGGCTTTATATTGCATGAGCATTTGACTATGAGAAAGCTCTGTTCATCAAAGTGGGTGTCACTTTCAAAACACACAGTGTGTCACAAGTCAACGATTACTGGCTATTCGCAGACCTAAAAAAAATGTTTGCCGGTAAGAAATTTCGCTCGAATGAAGGGGTTATCACTGAAACTGAGGCCTATTTTGAGGCAAAACATAAATTATTCTACAAAAGTTGTATCGAAATGTTAGAGCGGCGCTGGAATGATTGCGTTGTTCTTGAATCAAATTACGTTGGTGAATAAAGCTAATTTTGAACAAATGTATTTTCTTCGTTAGAATCGGGACTTTTCAGAGTATTTGTTATACATCATAAAAATTATTTTTCAATTAATGCTTTTTCTGCATCAAGTTATCGTTTGCGAGTGCTTCACAAGACGCAAAGGTCCCTGTAAAAATACGTGTTCTAGACCGACTTCTACTTAGTTGAGCACGTCGTTCTGCACCTGAAGGTCTTTGCCGCCTTTGCCTTTGAATCCGGTTTCCAAAAGCTGTTCCCGTTTGTAAAGCCTCTAACAAACTGTCCATAACTCCTTCTTGTGTTTGTGTAGAATCCATGTCAACGAGTGCTAATTTAAGCTGTTGGCGCTCTAATTGCTCCCGTAACGATTGTTCTCGAGCATCCTGGAGTCTTCGTTTTCTACTTTCTTCTTCCCGTTGGTGGATATTATCCTGATATGCTTGTATAAACGCGTCCTTAAATGCCTTTATATCCGTAAAGAATTCCTCCATAGGATATTTTTTATGGTCGAATGCAAAATATTCCCCCAAGTCTTTGTAAAGTTTTTCCATTTGAACCTGCATTTTTCCTAAAACAAAAATAAAATGTTGATAAAAAAGCACTTTAAGTTATGACATATGTACATTAGTTTTAACGTTAATAATTTTTAAAACATCAATTAACTTCATCCGCTAATATATACGAGGTGTGTACAACAGATAAGGCGAATTTTAAAATTTCGCAACTTCTTTGATTAATTTTTTTCGATAGCAGAAAATCGTCGAACACACAAAACACTTGCCTTATTTATGCCTCTCACAAACAAACTAACTATGATATATTGCTAAAATCGTGAACATATTTTCGAGACGAGTGTACCAACATAAAAAAAAATATATAATCGAAAGTCGAATATTCGTAGCCCGCGAAATTTGAAAATTCGCCTTGATTTTTGAACACATCTCGTAGATGTATACTTAGTCCTGCCATATATTTGGTAACAAATTTTACAATGCATACAGCGAGAACGAATTCGCAGAAAAGTTCCGTTATTTCTCTAGTTGTTCGTGTAATTTGTCTACTCATAAATTATATTTAGTTTTGTGCCAAATTTCGCTTGTTAACAATGGAGTGGGGAAATCGCATTGCAGTGATTTAATTACACAAGTGTGGTAAAAGTGCAAGTGAGATATACGAATTGCTGAAAAAACTTACAATAATATTTCGAGAATGTTTGTTTACCGCACGATCAATCGTTTTTCCCAAACGTCTGAAGTGACAGACAGAAAAAGAAGTTGACGCCCTCGCGTGGTTCGAACCTGTGCATCCATAAATGCCGTTCGAGAGAGAAATTTCAGAAATCCCCTCAGGTAGGCGAAATTGTTGAAGTGCCAGTCTAGCACTAAGCCACAGTTTTGATACCATTATGAGACCTCCAACAGACAGATATCTCCAGCCAGCCAGAGTTGTTGATATAATGGAGAAAATTCATGGGATTTAGGTTGGCGCACTGACCCAGGCTGTCGAAGAAAGGGGCATCCATTGATCTTAATCGTCTAGCTGCCAAACCCGGACATTTACAGAGAAAAGGCTCGACAGTCTCCTTCTCTGAAATGTCCCCACAGCTTCTGCAATGGGGGTTAGCTAGCTTTTCCGCGTATGTGCCGATCGACCAGTGATCGGAAAACACAGCTACGATTTGGAAATTGAATGGTGAGGGCAGCTTGACTATCGGAGAAATTGTTAATATCTCCCTCGCTCTCGCGTTCCCTAAGCATTTAGCATACTTGCCGGATCGCACAGACAAAGGAGATAGATAAATTGGCTGATTTAGAGAAAACTCCTGCTCCGACTCCCGATTTCATCTTGGAACCGTCAGTAAAGATAGAGTTGCAGGTTTCGGTGCAGCTTTTCCTCTCGATCCAATCGTCCCTATTTGGAAAGATTGACTTAGCACGATCCTCAAACTCTAGTTTGCGGATAGAGAGATATGCTCGAAGTTCGTAGAAATACGGTGTTAACTGCCCGAAAATGCTACCATGTCCTTTGAAAGATTGCCTCCAGAGGCCAACCTCCTTTAACCTGATTGCACTTTGAGTTGCGAAGGAAATAACGTAACAGTCGCTTCCCATCGAGTGCGAAAGGACATTCAGGTCAGCACTGGGGCAAGTTTTACATGCTCCGGTGGTGCCAATGCATGCAGTCCTTTGCACCCTCCCCAGTGTAGTGATATTATAGCCCTTCCGAGAGCTTTCCACCAAACCAGGTATCCATACGTTAAAATTGGTAAAACCACTGGGCTGTACATCCACAGCACGACCTGTGGCTTGAGTTCCCATTTTTTACCGAACACAGGTTTGCAGAAGTACAAGGCTATACTGGTATTCTGTGCCCGATTTTTAATGTGTAGCTTCCAATGGAGTGTGGAGTCAAGTATCACTCCAAGATACCTAAATTCGGATGAAAGCGCGAGAACGTGGTATTTTCATTTGGGAAGTCGAAAGAGTGGAGGTATCTATTTTTTCGTAAATCTTATGCGGTTTTATGCATGACGTTTACCACACGTTTCTCAGCCTCGTCGTCCAATTTCGTCAACTTTACTACTACATAATCCATTTGCTGTCTTGACTACTGCGCTACAAGCTTGACCATTTTTACCAAAATGCATATCTATTACTACTCCTTTCGGATACGAATTTCTCTTGGAGTTTTCGTCTACGATGACAACCACGTCGTTCAATTTGATTGGGTTTGCTGGTGGCTGATATCACTTTGCACGTCTGGTAAAACAGGGGAGATACTCCTAGACCCAGCGTCTCCAAAATTGGTTACCCAACTGGCTAGAAATTTTAAAGTTTTACCGGAGAGCCGATCCAGAGTTGGCATTATCTGTTAGTTCTCGAATACCTATAGAGTGTCCCATCAGACAATGGTTTGGCGTAAGAGTTTCATCTTCAACTGAATCAAGCGGCACGTAAGTCAGTGGCCTTGAATTTAAAATGTTTCAAGCCTCCCATGATCTTACACTGACGAACCCAGGGTTCTTGGATCAGGCAGATATCATGTCTTCCTCCCTGAGGATGGCACAGAGGTTATCGGCTAAACTAGCGTGGCGAAGGTTAATCTGAGCTACCCCTAACATTTCTTTGTTGCAGGATGCTCTCCTAAGCCTGTTTTATGGCCTTTCCAAGCTCCGAGGATTTCATGGAGCTCTTGGCTTCGGGTACAGCGTCCGTCGCAGGCGGCCGTAGTTCATCGAGCTGATTTGCTACTTTCCCTATCCCGTCCAGTTCGAGATCCGGAGAACCACATGCGAGGAAGATTTTGGCCGGCCTGTGGATCTTCGGACCCTCTAGCTTTACTTTCGGTAGCCAAACGCGCGCTCTGGTTATTCTAGGCATCTCCGAAGCAGGACTTGAACGAGAGCCCTTCCCAGGCATTGCTGACCTCAGCAACGCACTTCTTCAAGGGCCCCTGGAGAACTCATCGACGCACTTGATCACCCTACAGCCACGGCAGATATCTTCCGAGTCGAAAAGAGGTACCTGTCCCTGGTTTACCATGAGGTATTCGACAATCATTTCTGACAGCCGTCCCTCAATGGCACCCCAATTGGCCAGTCAATTGGTCTACAAGGGAAACTTGGAGGTGATCCCTGGCCACCTGGCTATAAGCAACCCTCGCAGTCGCAACCACCACACTTGTTGTAGGGCCCTCAGCGACCTGAGAAAGCAGAAAATCAAATCTCTCCAATAGAGAACGTGGGACCTTACAGCAAGATTCCGCTCCAGCCCATAAGGGAAAAACCACCAAAATTCACCCAGCAATGACTAAAAAACAATATTTCTGGGTTCATGCAGCAGAAGATTGGTCATCTGGAAGTCCAGATTTGAATCCATTGGACTACATTTTGTGGTCAGAATTGGAGAACATGCCCTGTCGAAGACCTCACAGAAATTGGGAGAATCTCAATCAATCTTTGGTTCGAGCAGCGACTCCAATATCCATGGAAACCGTGCGTGCTGCAATAGCGAATGGCGATCATTTCGAATGAAAATTGATTTTGTTTTTAATATTTGCATGATTAAGTAAAACTAGCTTCATTAAAAAAAGGTTTATAATTGCATATCTATAATGGACTTAACTTCTAATAGAACTTATGGTAGGACTAAGTAATATAAACTAAAAATAACCGGAGAACGTAATATCAGAAAAAATTATCGGATCAAAAATTTGGTGGCTATCATGTAGATGTACTAATTGTAAAAATGAAGTAGTCATATTAGCAGTTTAAAGATCACTGACCAGTTAAAAAAAAAAGAATTTTGCGAATTTTTCAAAGACGATATGGAAGAATTGATTGAAGTATGTAATAACTTAGTAATATTAGGAGATTCTAATATAAATTGGTGTATAGACTCAGTTTTTGTATACTTCACATTGCATTCATAATTTTCCTATTTCTTTCTTTGAAGTAAAGGAGTTCGAATTCAAATGCTAGCTTTATCTATTATTTTCTATTGAGTATCTTTATGGCTTACTTATCAACAATAAAATGTGCAATATTTACTTCTACGATCTTTTCATCCAGATTATACTCTGTCTTCACTTCCATTGTTGTGTTATTTGTATACCCTTGAATCTATCCGTATTAAAATGCCAGGAATAACGATCCACATAAGATCAACACTGAAATATTACAGTTCTTTGAAACGAAACGCTTTGGGATAAAGCAAATATTAAAAATTCGTTTTAAAAACAATTATCTCTAAGCAAAAATTCATTCGCCACTGTAATTCATTTCGCTATAGAGAATAGATGATAACTTTGAATAACTTAGACATTTGTTGCTCGACTTTCTTTCGTTTTAAAAACACCTGCCTAACTGTCAATGGTGACAGATATCACTCCATGATCACCAAATTTTCGCGTTCTTTCATCGAGGAAAATTAGTTGAAGCACACTAAAGCACTGATGGTACATACGGCGTGGCAGACGCTGAATTTACTCAAGACAATGTTTCCTCGGCGGTTCATCTCCAAAAACGTCTATTTCGACTTTTTTTCTCGTTATTAGATAGCGTTGGATTTTTTGACTGTGAGACTAGATAAAGATTAAGGTGTACACTAATGGTCCTCAAGCGCTGGATTCTCTGAAGTTCAATATTCGCGGGGAAATCGACGCCATAACCTTAAAAATGCTCCAGTATGTTATGAAAGCTGCAAAAAAAGAGACTCACTGGAAATGGTGACCATTTTGTCGATATTATTCACGTTTATTAACCCAATAAATTGAAATTCTAATCGGAGTAAGTCGAAACTTATGCATTTTTCACTAAATTATTTATAGTTCTCATGTGTCAAGTATAGATGGAACACCTTCTACTATGAGATTTACATAAAATAATTTACAACTGGTTTGTTCTGTATTTTGTACCATTTTATGTTTTTATCAATTCAATTTTATGACTTATTGTGCGTCCAAAGTAAACATTTCGCCACAAATTTTTGTTACACGCGAAAATGTTTAGTCACATCAATTAATTTAAGGGGTTATATACCTTGTGTTGGACTAAAAACTCGAAACTTTTTTATGGCATATTTAAAAGTACATCATCTTAAAAATATAAATTAAAAAAATCATAAAGATCGGAGCACTAGAACGAAAGTTACAGACCGTGGAAGCGCGCAATTTATCCATAAATGAAGTGCACGCATAACTTTAGACGCGATTATTTCGAAGTCGTGTGTTTTGAAAATTACCGTCATGGTGATCATTATTTATCAAAAACTATTTGACCGATTTGCATAAGCTTTTTTTTTAATTATTCGAAGTTACAACCTCGTGAATCTGAACGGTTCACTTTTTATAAATATTAGTTTGCTGGAATTACAATAATTTTTTTTGTTAATTTTTCAACCCCTCAAAAATCGTTTTTTTTGGTGCAAAACGGTTTTCATATCGAGAATTTTTTTTTTTTTTGGGTAAATAAACCGTTCAGATTCACTAAAAAACATTTTTCTATAATAATCATGTAATTTTTTTGATTTCAGTTGAGCTGCTCATGCGCTACCGTGATCACCGTAAGCCTCTTCTAAAAAACGGCGTTTCGAGGGAGAGGCGATATCAACAATAAATAATAACGTTTTTTAAATAAAAACACGAAAATGTACTCTTCGAGATTTATGTCTCATTTAAATAAAAGTTCTAAAAAATATTTAAAAAATCCATTTTTTCGGGCTCGCAAGGTATATAACCCCTTAACAAATAGGTATACAGAGTGAACGATATGAAGTGTTACCAACTTCACACTGTAAAACAGCTCATGACATCGACGTCAAAATTGTTCTAATGACAGTTCAATATATCGTTTATGAGCCATCAAAAGCATTGCGTCTCAGTTTTGTTGCATTTTTGTTTTTCTGTGATGGAATTCAAACGTAATAGTGTGATTGCGTTATATTTGGCTGGAAAATCACAACCAGCCTTTTTTCGTGAGCTCAGTCACCCCAAAGTGACTAAAATGTTTGTGTATCGCACTATAAAACGTTACAATGATACTGGTAGCATTGCAAAACGCTATGGAGGTGGACCAAAAAAAAAAGCAACAATGCCAGAAATGGTTCGGAAAGTGAAGGCTCGACTTGATCGAAATCCACGTCGAAGTGGAAGAAAAATGGCCAAAGAACTGAAAATATCGCAAGACAGCATTCGACGCATATTGAAAAATGAGCTCAAGGTCAAGGCTTACAAGTTCCAAAAAGCACAAGATCTTTCACCCCAGCAAAAAAAAGTTCGTTGCGAAAGCGCAAAGGAGTTGTTGCGCTTGCGCGAACGTGGCGAATTTCCTAACATTGTGTTTTCTGATGAAAAAAATTTCCCAATTGAGCAATTCATAAACACTCAAAACGATCGTGTTTACTTGACCGAACGCTCATACGAGAATTTGAGCCTACGTATGGCCACTCGAAGCTATTTCTCATCGCAAGTAATGGTTTGGGCCGCAGTGACCGCTGATGGACGCTCTCCAATCGTTTTTATCGAGCCTGGTGTCAAAGTGAATGGGACTTATTATCGGGAAAATGTTTTAGAAGCTGCTTTAGAGCCGTCGACACGCAAACATTTCGGTCGTAGACCATGGACGTTCCAACAGGACTCGGCACCGTCTCATAAAGCTCGTGTGGACTGTAGACTGGAGAGAAGTTTATACCATCAAAGTTTGTGCTTGAAAATAATACTTTTGAGCTTTATTTCAACAGTGAAACCTGAAATGTAAGGCGTTTTTCAATGGTGCGCTTCAACTTTTTTCCGATAGGGAGGGCGAGCGACGCAATACTTTTTATTTTTCGCTTGTCATTTATAAACTTCATTAGTATACATTTCATCATGGAATGCTACACACTTGATTGAAATTTATAAATTTTCCAAAAAATCATCTTCAGTGATGAAGCTCACTTTTAGCTCAATGGCTTTGTCAACAAGCAAAATATGCGTTACTGGGCAGAAAGCAATCCACACGTGATTCATGAGGCACCGTTGCATCCCGAAAAAATCACTGTTTGGTGCGGTTTACATGCCGGCGGCGTAATTGGCCCATATTTTTTCGTTGACGAGAACGATCGCCACGTTACTGTGAATGGAAATCGATACTGCGACATGATAAACGATTATTTTTGGCCGCAATTGAATGGTATGGACTTAGACGACATGTGGTTTCAACAGGATGGGGCCACAAGCCACACAGCACACGCTACAATTGATTTGTTGAAGAGTAAGTTCGATGAGCGCATTATATCCAGAAATGGACCGGTCGAATGGCTGCCGCGCTCGTGTGATTTGACGCCTCTAGACTATTTTCTTTGGGGTTATGTGAAGTCATTGGTCTACAGTAACAAGCCGGCGACGATTTGTGAGCTCAGAGCCAATATTGAACGCGAAATTGCTGGAATTTCGGCCGATTTATGCAAAAGAGTGGTCGAAAATTGGGTTCAACGATTGGACTTCGTAAAATGTGCACGCGGAGGTCATGCAAAAGAAATCGAATTTCATACTTAAATGTATATGTTCAAACTCGATAATAAAAAAAAAATTATTAAAAAAGTCAAACCGTTTGTGTTTTATTCAAAAAAGTTCAAAAGTTGAAGCGCTCTTACTGAAAACCCCTATAATTGGCGCGTACGCCCTTTTTTGGATGTTTTGACCGAGTTCCTCCTCTTTTTTGTGGCGTGCGTCCGAACGGCAAATATTTTTATGAGGAGCTTTCTCACGGCAGAAATACACTCGGAGGTTTGCCATTGCCTGCCGAGGGGGGATCGCTATTAGAAAAATGTTTTTCTCAATTTTGGTGTTTCACCGAGATTTAAACCTACGTTCTCTCTGTGAATTCTGAATGGCAGTCACGCACCAACCCATTCGGGTAGGCGGCCGAAGAGGAAAAAAACGTATTTAAATTTAGAGAGACTACATTAGAACTTTATAATATACATATGTAAAACCGTGCAAAATAAATCAGATTGGTTGGAAATAAGCAAGAATATAAGATAAGGGTAAAACTGCTGATTATGGTAAATATATCAATTACGAGAGATGTATTTCCCAATCCACAGAAAAAGTCAATGATAACTTCGATCAAGAAAGTAAATATAGCAAAAAGACAACTTTTGAAAATATTTGGGAAAGCGTAGTGATAAAAATAATTCATGTGAAACAGCAATAAATTAAATCATAGATTAATGGAATACCGTTGAAAAACAAAATAAACCTATGGCGGTTTTTTAGATCTTAGGAGGGAATTTGAAACGATTGGTAGATATTTTATTTAAAAAAAATGTACATATATGAGATTCCAGGTATGGAACTAGAATGGCTTAAGTCATACTTGGAAGATAGACACCAAGGAACGAAAGTTAATGGTAAGATGTCGGAATAGAAAGACTAAAAAAGAAATATAACAGAGATCAATTTCGGGACCTATACTATTTACTTTGTATATATGTAACAGTCTGTGATAGAAGAAAATAACCGGTTTTTTTCTTGTAGCTTCATAATAAGATATACACATGCCCCACAAAGTCTGCGTTCACCCGAATAGCCTTCTTAAATTTATTAAAGACAAAATAGAATATTATAATTAAATTGACATCTTTACAATTTGTTTATTCACTACATTCCCAGCTTTTAAGGGCAAAAAAAATAAGATTCCTCACTTCACTTTTTAGATAACGGGAAAATAATTTCAGCAGCATGTAAATGTGGCACCAAAAAGTCTGCGTTCAGCCTGTTTATTTTAATGATACCGTTAATTTTAAGATATTTTTCCTTGTTTATATTAATTTTGATTGCGCATTACTTCGACTGAATGTTAACAAAGCTTTGTTGAACATTTTATTTATAACTGGAGATATTAAAGAACATGGAATGAAAGGGAAAAGAAATAAGCGTTTCTGAGAGGAAAATAATTATAAAAATGTGGAAAGACGGAAAAAGTTTCCGAAATATTGGAAAATCTATTGGGAGAACATATTCCTCTATTCAGCGAATTGTAACAAATTTTCGGCAAATTGGACTTTTTACATCTAAGCCCAGGTCAGCGCGTCCGAAAAAATTATCGACCCGGGAAGAGCGTTCTATAATCAACTTGGCAAATGTTAACCCCCGGATTACATCCTCAATATTAGTTAAAAACATACATAAATCAAACATTTAAAAAAAGTATTTGCGCTGAAACTGCCAGAAAAGTTCTACGTCAAGCTGGATACCATGGTACCATTTCTCTTGTGAACAGACGTAAACGCATTCAGTTTGCTAATGAGTACATAAATAAGCCTCCCGAGTTCTGGAAAAAAGTAATATTTTCAGACGAAAGTAAATTTTGTATATTCGGAATAAAAGGCCGTCAAATTGTTTGGCGAAAACCTGGAACTGTTCTTGAAAAGCAAAATCTTGTTGGCACGGTTAAGCACGGAGGTGGCGGGGTTATGGATTGGGGCTGCATGGCGGCAAATGGGGTGGGTCAGTTAGAATTTATTGATCCGACGATGGATAAATGGGGATACTTGAATATACTAAAACGGAATTTAAAGCAAAGTGCAGAAAATCTCGGCTTATCAAGAACATTTTGATTTCAACAAGATAACGACCCGAAGCACACAGCCGAGATCGTTAAGCTTTGGCTCTTATACAACGCCCCAAAACAGCTTAAAACACCGCCACAGTCCCCAGATCTTAACCCCATCAAGCATCTGTGGGATGTATTGGAAAAAAGAATTCGTCAGCAAGTGATTTCTAGTAAAGAAGTTTTGCGGAGTGTCATGCAGGCAGAATGGAGGAAGATAACAGCAGAGGAAACAGAGAAACTAGTAAGTTCACTGCCAAATAGGCTGAGTGAAGTCCTGAAGCAACGTAGATTTCCAACTAAATATTATATTATATTTAATTTTTGCATATAGCATATCATGTTTTTGTATTAGACTTTAAGACTGAACGCAGACTTTATGGTCGCTTTATTTACTTGCCATTATTCACCGTTATATAAAAACTTATGTGAGGAATCTTGAAATTAATTTTTGTTTTTGAAACTTAAACATATAATAAACATACAAATTTATAAAAATTACAAAATCAGGTTGTGTGTTTCATTCACTAAACAGTTATTGTAGGGTGAACGCAGGGGGCATGTGTATATCGTTCTGCTTTTTGCTGCATAATAGTCCCACTCAAAGGCTACGACGCCAGTGTTAAGGTTAGTGTCGTTCTAAACTTTCGCGTAAACGCAGCCAAACAAAAAGGAGTTAGAAGTACGCGAAGCATTATTTTACGCACGCATTCGAAAGGGCCGAAATTATCTTACACCGCGGCTGCAAAAGTAATAAAAAAATCAAAAAAGTTTGTTGTGATGTGGAATCAGCGGTTTAGCTGTACAAAAATGGTGATGACTTTTCCGAGCGCGGCTTGAAGCGAGTGTCGACAAAAAAGCAGGATAAAGCGATCGTCCAACTTTTTAAGCGGGGCTCTTCTTTGTGACTACGTCAAGGAAGATCAGTTCTTGCTGAAAAGGGAATAGATGTGAGTATCAACACCATCGGACGTCGACAGAAGGAGGCGAACATATCCTACTGTCCCACTTCATCAAAACCACTGCTCTCAGAAAAACACATTGAGAAACAACAAAACAAGAAAATGGTGTCACAGTATTGGACTGGCCTTCCCAGTCCCCAGACGCCAACCTCATTGAAAATTTGTGGGGAACTATGAAGCATCTTGCCGGAAGGCCAGTCCATGATTTAAAGCAACTCGTGGGTCAAGTTCGAAAAATCTAGTCCTGTTTGTCGACGAGCTACGCATAGTTCAAAGCATGAAGAAGATGCCAGGCTATACTCGACAATGATGAGGACTACACGGCTTATTGAGTAATTGTAACTCATAGTTTTGTACACACTTTCATGTAAAAAAATTTGAAATACATAACTTTTATACTTTATGAATAATCGCGGTTCCTGTTTTCTGACACAGACTGTACATGGCGGCCGCCGTAGCCGAATGGGTTGGCACGTCTGCAAATGAAACAGCAAAATGATAGAAAAAGTTGTTTACTAATAATAGCGGTCGCCCCTCGCCAGGCAATGGCGAGTGTATGTATTTATGCCATGAAAGAGCTCCTCATAAAAGCTATTTCCCTTAAAAATGTAGGTCCCTCCATTTGTGGAACAATATCAAGACGCACGCCACAAATAGGAGGAGGAGTCCGGCCAAACACCTGACAAAAGTGTATGCGTCAATTATTTTTTTTTATGTGATAACGTCTTATATAATAATTCGATGCTCATTTGTCGTTATCTTGCTCATGCGCCGTTACCTTGCTTGAACTGCAAGCGAGAGCGCGGAACGAACGACAAACAGCACAATCGGCCCCGCGTTCGGCAACGTTCGACATCTGGCTCTCTCCTACTTGAGTGAGCATATATATGTATGTATATGCGCATTTGTATATAAATTCACATACTTGTATTTGCATATGCCTTCTTCCTGTGTGCATGGTAATGAACCATTTCTCTGTTGAGAATAGGACGATGATAGAAAAAGTAGGAAATGAAAGAGGGTGTTTCGAGTGTAATGTGTCTTGAAAAAGGCAAATCGATGATGTTGCCTCTTAGTATTGTTGACTTATTAACGTCTGATGCACAATCGAAATTGAACATATCTATCTTTCATGAATTTGATAAATGTTTCGTCATTTTTTTTTAAATGATTATCAAAAAATTTAAAATAATACTATGTGCTGATGACACCCCGATTTATGCTGAAGGAGAAAGTGAGGAGGAACGTCAAAATAATATATTAACTGATATATGTTGACTAGGCCACTAAATTATTAAAAATGGACCAACTTAATTAAATTAACAAAGACAAAAAAAGCTAAAACTTAAATTTGCGGTGCATTTATGGAAATAAAATTAAAAAAAAAAAAAAAACTACTTACCTAAAACATCAATCTGTTGACGGCACTCATATGAAAATTTGCCCATGACTTCGTTAAATTTATCATCATCGGATTGAGGGACCTTATTGTTTTGTAAATCTGTTTCTAGACTTTTTATAGCCGAAGTCATATGACGCATAGCCTTCTGAATTGAATCGGGGTTTACTCGAGAGGCTTTATCTATATGTGTCATGTCATTATAAAAACATAACAAATCAGGAAAATTAGCTTCTACACTTTTTACCAAATAATGTAGTAGAGTATGTTTGTTATCAATATCTTTAGTATTGGAGAGTTTTGCAAGATATGACATTTCAAATCCAAACGCTGCTTCGCTTTTTGATCCGGAATTTAAATAATTTCCCATTAATAGAATTAATTCTAAAATTTTGGCAAACTTTTTGCTGTTTCGAATCTCTTCACATGCTGCTGTTCCAGCAACAATATCGGGTTTAATGTCTTGAATTAAATCAGCATAAATCAATTTGAAATTAAGATTGTGAAGGCGAGGCAATAGTCTCTTTATTTCACCAATGGTTGCCGCGAATAGTTCAATTGGTGACAATGGATCTCCCCTGGCCTTTATATCTTGCAGTTTTTTCAATTGATCTGGCGGCGGTAAGTACTGGATCAAATTCTGCAATATATTTGATGATAAAATATCCGTATCACAGCGCAATAGACAAACTTTAATTTGTTCATTCGATAAGTGTTTTAATGGTCCACCAAGCAAAATTGCCAAATTTTGCGCCGCTTTCGAATCTAATACTTGCAACTCAATACTTTTTTTAGCTACAGTTATTGCCTTATCGACCGCATCTTTGTGATCTTTTTTAATGGGTTTTGAGGAAAACCTTTCAGCAAGTTCGGAAAGAAATTGATCTGACGCTAAGCCGTCTTCTCGACAGCTAAGCCAAAATGCTTTCTCCGACATAGAATGGGGAACTATAACTTTCCAATTAATGCGTTTCATTGGGTTTCCGACCTCCCATTTTTTTTTTGGTTTTAAACCCATTGGAAGCTCGTTAATCGAAGAAGAAAATTGATTTCGAAATTTAGTTCCAGGTAAAGGCACTGATCCAACTTGTAGAGGTGGTGGTGGTGGTGGGGGTGGAGGTGCGCCTATCCCTAAATTCGGCATTGGCGGAGGTGGTGGTGGCCTTATAATGATTCCTGTTGTAGTTGATGCTGACGGAGGTGGAGGTGGTGGTGGCGGTACAACAAATGTCTTTGGTGTGGCACATTCTGATGGTGGAATGATTGACTAAAAATATAGAAAAATTTTACTACATGCTATAGTTGTTATCAACGTCAAACACTGATATCTATTTATATAAATTACAGTAAATGTTGAATTAATAGCAGTAACTGGTAACATTGAATGTTTGTCGAAAGTAATTTGTTTGTCTAAAATTTTGGTATCTGTAATTCAAATTTGACAGCCGCGAAGTGAAGAGTCAAGTATTCAAGGCTATCCAACGACCAAAAGAAAAAAGTTCAACACTATCAACAACAATCTATGGACAATACAACGCAGAAAACAGTAAAGGTATTTAAACCTTTCGTAGTCTCAGAAATGAACAATCACTCGAAACATTCTTCTTCGCCAAAACTGAGAGAGCGCTATCGAGCCATACTGACTAAAAAATTTTTGTTGGCATATATAATATCATATCACATATATAATATCATATATAATATAATATATAATATATGTAATATAATAAGAAGTAAGAAAAACGAATATGAATTTGCCTTGATGGTGACAGCAGATAGCAAAACAGTGCACGCTTTCTAGGCTCAGTAGTAAGTTAACGTGTAAGCGAATAAAAGAAAAGTAATAGAGTGATTCAGACTTAAGGTAGACGTGTACATTTAGAAGTACTGAAAATAAAGTAAAGCAAGTTACCGTTAATTTGGGGGATTTTATTCGACAATCCAGTGAAGGATCTCAGAGAGTTATCGTAAGAGATTTATATGAATTTCAACGTAAGAAAACTAGTTACAGTATAAGATATGTATTATATATAATATAATTATATAATATATTCATTAAGCAAATACTGAAATTGAAATATCGAAATTTGAATAGGTCGAGCCAAGGAGTACCAAGTCCATTATATTTAGTGATCTGGAAAGAGGGTAGATAGTCAAGGAGGGAAGGAGAAAAGTATCAGAGAAAGAGATAGGAAAGAATAGAGACAGGGATAAAGGTAGTTAGTCCTGTGAGAATTTTCCAGATTCATTAGCAAATCTGTAAATATCCCCCAGTTTTGGAGAACGAATATAACTCATTCTGATGACATCGAAAACCAAAACTCATAGCCTTGCTCTAGCAAAGACAGGACACTCACAGAGAAAGTGCTCAGTGCTATCCGTCTCCTCCAAGCAAGACAGGCACATTGGGTCCTCAATGATTCCAATGGTGCAATAATACTGACCATCAACCAAACGTCTTTCCTTCCAAGTTTTAGTAGAAAGTTTGACAGTTTTCTGTTCGGACTTGTCACAAAACACTTTGCAGTTCTGCAGTGTTTTAGAACGGACATTCGCCCTTTATGTAAATTGCGTACATAATCGCTGATCCAATTCATGATTCCTGTGGAACTGATTCCGATTACTGTGGGAAAAACCGCTGATCCACGTTTGGCCAATTCATTGGCAATTTCATTTATTTGAACACCGGAGTGTCCTGCAACCCATATAAATATAAGCCTGTTCTGTCTCGCGACCGAATTAAGCTTCTTCTTACATTCTTGTACAATCTTTGAGGTTTCAGTGCAGCCTGACTGTCACTGAAAACTTCAATCTGTTTCCCGATCCATCTCCTCTCCATTATCCATTCGGCTACTTTCAGGATGGCAAAACTTTCCGTTTGAAAAACAGTTGCCGTTTCCCCCATAGCATAGTGATACTTATTACTATCGTTTAAGTGCCATCCGGCCAGTGCCGGATTTACACAAAATGCCGCCCTGTGCACCATGAAGAATGCCGCCTTAATTTTTTAAATTTGTGTGTGCATGTTTGTATTATAGTAGAGAAAATAGTCGTTACACAATAAACAGAAAATGAACGTTCTGCACTGCAGTTTGTTGACGCTAATGTGTTAAGGTAGTAGTCTGGTAACTTATTTTGAAAATTTCGAATTTCGGTTTTTTACATATTTTGAAAGTGCGATATATTGGTAATATACTGTACAAATCTTAGACCGAAATTCGAAATATTGACGAAATTATAGCACATACATGAGAGCGGCTCGAACTTGCGCGCGCTAAGCCGCTAAAACTTTAAACGCGTTTTTCTCAAAACAACGTTTTTCCGGATGGCCGTCGTGAAAACAAATTTTCTATCTAACGGATGGAGCTGAAATTTAGATATGTTTTTCTACACATCAATAGTTCTGGCGGGTAGTAGATTTAATTTATTTCGTCCCTAACTTTCCATTTTTTAGTCCGATTTCCACTTTAAAAAAAAGGCCATTTTCTTACGAAGTAAGAATTGTTATTATGTTATTGTTAATATGTTATTTTTTGTCAAAATCATTTGATCTTACTACCCGCCAGAACGACAAGTACACTGATTAATAAGCAATTTGTTTTTTCTGTTTCAGATGACCACAAGTGACGAAATCACGCCGGCCAGCCACTATACCTCTTTTTTCAAAAAAAAAAGCCGCTTGCTGCAGTGTACAGAAATGGTATCAAAACATTAAAAAAAAAAAAAAATTTTTTGTACACCTTCTGATACCTTTAATAACATATCAGAAAATCAAACCGATTGAATTTTATTTTCCCTTCCAAAAAATGTCCCAAACATGCCCTTAAAAAACGTGTAAGTTACCAGACTACTATTCGATATGCTATCTCCACATTTGGAAACTCAGTGTATAACTCGTTCGTCCGCAGAAGTTTCAGAAGGTCGGATGGCGAGTTACGTTCTATTTTTCGTTCAGAACAGTACGCGTGAAAATGAATCATTTCGTCAGTGAATGAAATCTCAAGGTCTGAAGTATAAGCTTTTCTCAAATATTCCGATCTTTCACGAAGCTCTTTGAAATTCAAACCTCAAAAATCAGTAATCACTGAAAATTTCTCGTATAACCTTTCATATGCTTGGCTTCTCTTTCTTAATTCTGAATCAACGTTGTCTAGTATGATATTGAAGGTATTTACTCGAAAATTATCGCTTCCTGTCAACCGGTCAGCTTGTAACTTTCTTCTTCTTTTTCTCGAAACAGTCGTCTGATATTCTTGACTATCTGACATGTTCAACGCTTCTTTTCCATAAACTTCAAATTGCATTCGTGTATCTGCTACTACTTTTATTAGTCCACGATAGTCATTAACTACATCAGTAATGTTGATTTCAACTTTCTGTAATCTTTTACTAACCGCGAGGAATCGTGAAAGTAAAAAATGCCAAAGAAAGTGCATGAATGTTATCTCAAGTCTCTCTAGTTAAATCCTCAGTACTCTAGCTTCTTGTCGCGTTATAGCATTCTCACTTACATCTTCCTTGAATAAGATCGGAGTTTGAATGATTTTGCCATAGTAGGCAAAGATAGTAGACAAAATATTTTGTTACATCAATACGGTTATCTATGTATTATTAAGAACATATGTTAATAAAAAAGCATTTGAATGCTTTTACTGTATGCACCTGCTTTCTAACCTTGTTTTAGAAGGACTGTCGGTTTTTAACAATTTAATATACAAAATCGAATGAGTGATCAATTTTTTCCTGCGCCACATTTGTGCTAACCGGACTCTCTCCAACTTCGAAATATTGTTTTTATTGCGAATAAAATCAATTTTTATGCCCTAGAGAAGTCAATGAATAAAATCGCTCTGGTGGGTATTGTGGGCCACGTATTATATAACCATAGATAACGATTATTTCTGCGTGCACGAAGGTTTCTGAAGATGGAATTGCAAACAAACTACTAATTACAACAATTACCATGAATCAACATTGTTTGATAAGTAATTCTCAAAATAACAGTTTTTGTCACTCGAATTATATATATTTATAATATATGAAAAGAAGTACTTCATTTTTTCATACACACTAATGCATTCGAGAGATTTTACGTAATTTAAGTAAAAATGTTATTTTATACATTAAAACCATGACGTTTTTCAATAAAAGGTTTGGTTTCTCACAATTTCCGACACTGTCGGGTAATGTGGGCCAAAACACTTTTTTTAGGAACGTATAATTAACCTTCAGAAATTAACTTTGCTATTCTTACAACTATTTCTCGCATAGATGAATGATTAAACTTTCACTAACTGTTAGAAACTAATTCGAGATGAGCTTCTTATTTTCTCCATAAGCGTTTTCCCTAAGGTGGCCCCTAATACCCGCCGCTCCTCGAGTATACATTTTTTTTTTTTTTCAATTCTTCTAGAATCTGCCGCCCTGTGCGCAGGCACCGTTGGCACTTAGTGTAAATCCGCCACTGCATCCGGCTCCAGATCCTATTTCATTCTTGGACCCATCGGTGAAGAAAATATCCCTAAAACCTCCCTCAATGCATTCTGGATTGTTCCATTGGTCCAAATGAAACTATGAGTATCAGGTCGTCTTAAGGTGACAAAAACAGTGGATACTGCTCAGATAGCAACTTAAAGATTTCTCTGTGTCCCGAAGTTCCATCTTCCAGCCAGAAACCATATTTATGGAATGTATACATTGTTTTTATTGCTATCTGTTGTATCTTAAGATCCAAGAGGAGCAAATCAAGCATAGCATTTAGGGCATCACCAGAGGTTGCACTCGTGGCACCCGTAATGCATAAAAATACACTTATTTGCAGCCTGTATAGATCCCGGAGTGTGGACTTAACCATGCTCCGTCGCCACCATACTACAGAGGCGAAAGTGATGATTGGTCTGATAAGTGCTGTGTGTATCCATAGGACTACAGCAGGTTTTAGACACAAGGTTTTACCAAAAGCTCTGCGGTATTGCTGAAAAATCCTTAATGCGCGATTCACCTTTAGTGAAACGTGTCTCCCAAGTCAGCTTCTTATCCAAGATTACACCTAGATATTTAACTTCACAAGAAGGACCTTTCAGTGTTGGAAGACCAAGTCCGTCCAATTTCCGTTTTCTAGTAAACAAGACTATGGTTGTTTTGTTCGGATTATCGGAAAGACCTTGTCTCATTCACCAGTCATCGATTTTGTGCAGAATCCTATGCACTTTCGAGCAAAGCCTTTTTAAGGCTTTATCCAATGTTAGCGCACAGACATCGTCCGCTATTAGAGATCTACGACCAAGCGCCACAACAGCGAAGAGAGAACACCCCCTTGGGGACATCCTTGGTTGGCCCTGACGGTGATTAGTTCGCCACTGTTATCACCAGCAGTTAACAGCCTCCCAGAGAGCATGGAATATATCCACTTTACAATGGTTTGATTCACTCCATGTCGTTCGGCAGAAGAACATATTGAGCCGAAAGTGGCATTATCAAAAGCCCCCTCAATGCCCACGAACACGCCCATTGTGTAATCATCAGCTTCCAGCCCAGCTTCAATTTTGCTAACAAGATCGTGTAAGGCTGATTCACATGATTTTCCACTCCGGCAAGCGTATTGATTTCTACTAAGTGGACTTCTCGGCAATACCCCTACTCGAATATGTTTCTGCACCACTCGTTCAACCCGAACGATGTCAAGCTAATTGGTTTAAAACTTTTTGCTAGGGAATAGTCATCTTTTCCAGGTTTCGGAATTAATACTACTCTTACGCGTTGCCATTGAAATGGTATATGACCAAGTGCACGACAGGCTGTGAAGATCCTTTTCTGGCCCTCAATCAGCCTGTCTCCTCCTTTCTTAAGCATTGCTGGATATATTCCGTCAGGCTCAGGGGACTTAAAGTTCTCAAAGGAAGACAAGGAAAACCTTATCGGTTCTTTTGCCACTATCCGACTAGCATATACCAGCTGCAGAGAAGGTAAATTTTTTTTTTATTATTTCCCTTTTTAAATTACAATCTGTTAAATTTAAACAATAAGTAATTATTTTTAAAGTAGTATTGGAGTTCTTTGTTCTCTAACCAATGCTATTTTGCTTCAGATTATGCTACATTATATTATTTTCTGAGTGTTATAATTATTATTATTATTCATTTTTTTTTTCTTTATTGTTTTGTTGATGCTGTATTTCCTAATTGTGTCATTTATTGTGCCGATATTGAGGTCGCTGTGGATCACGTCGTTTGGTATATACCAGCCTGCTTTTGTTATTGTTCGAAGTATTTTAGATTGGGTCCTTTGAATTATTTTGATATTAGATTTTTTTGCTTTGCCCCAGATTTCTATCCCATATTTCCAAATGGGTGATTGATTTGATTATAGGTTTATATATCACTACTTTGTTGTTAAGGCTTAGTTTAGATTTTTTGCCAACAGCCAGTATAGTTGTCTGAACTTGTTTTTGATTTCATTTCGCTTGTTTTCTATATGTCGTTTCCAATTTAGTTTTTCATCTATAGTTAAGCCAAGGTACTTTGCACTAGGGTGGATTTTTGTTTCATTGCTTTTTATTGTTAGTTTGTGTTTCTTAGGCTTTCTGTTTGTATAAATTACTTGTACCGTTTTATCTTTGTTGACTTCTATTCCCACTTTATCGAGCCATGATACAGTGTCATTTATTGTTTGTTGAAGAATGTCAGTAGCTTTTTTTTCTATTTTTTCTGATGCCATTAAAACCGTGACATCCGCGAATGTGGCTATCATGCAATTTTTCGATGTTGGGATCGGTATGTCTGCTTTAAATATCAGGTACAATCGAGGGCCTAGGAGAATACCTTGGGGCACAACTGCTGTCATTTGCATCACGCTTGAGCATTCGTCTTCAAACTTTATAAAAAAATGTCGGTTTTCCAGATAACTTTTGAGAATGGTGAAGTGATTCCGTGGCAATATTTCGCTTATCTTGTGCAGTAGTCCTTTATGCCACACCCTGTCAAAAGCTTTTGCAATATCTAGGTAGACAGCTATGCAGAACCTTTTATTATCCATATCATCTAGTATTTTGTTTATAACTCTGTGGACTTGTTGCACAGTTGAATGCTGTCGTCTAAATCCAAATTGATGGCATGTTATTATATTTTTTTCTATCAGAATTTCGTCTAATCTGGCAGACAATCAGCACATTGAACAAAATGTAAATACGAATAACCCAGAAAAGAGAATGAAAATGACGACCTCAGCAGAAATCAGATATCATTTGAAAAATCTGAACAGTAAAAAAGCACCGGGCTTCGATCTGATAAATGGTAATATACTAAAAGAACTACCTGATGTAGCAATTACATATATACGACAAATATTCAACATCATATTAAGGACACAATGCTTCCCACGCCTCTGGAAAGTGTCACAAATAACGGCAATCCCCAAACCAGGTAAAAATGCAACAGAAACAACATCATATCGCCCCATCAGTCTCTTGCCCATTCTTTCAAAAGTATTTGAAAAAATATTCTTTGCCAGATTAGACGAAATTCTGATAGAAAAAAATATAATACCAAGCCATCAATTTGGATTTAGACGACAGCATTCAACTGTGCAACAAGTCCACAGAGTTATAAACAAAATACTAGATTATATGGATAATAAAAGGTTCTGCATAGCTGTCTACCTAGATATTGCAAAAGCTTTTGACAGGGTGTGGCATAAAGGACTACTGCACAAGCTAAGCGAAATATTGCCACGGAATCACTTCACCATTCTCAAAAGTTATCTGGAAAACCGACATTTTTTTATAAAGTTTGAAGACGAATGCTCAAGCATGATGCAAATGACAGCAGTTGTGCCCCAAGGTAGTCTCCTAGGCCCTCGATTGTACCTGATATTTACAGCAGACATACCGATCCCAGCAACGAAAAATTGCATGATAGCCACATTCGCGGATGTCACGGTTTTAATGGCATCAGAAAAAATAGAAAAAAAAGCTACTGACATTCTTCAACAAACAATAAATGACACTGTATCATGGCTCGATAAAGTGGGAATAGAAGTCAACAAAGATAAAACGGTACAAGTAATTTATACAAACAGAAAGCCTAAGAAACACAAACTAACAATAAAAAGCAATGAAACAAAAATCCACCCTAGTGCAAAGTACCTTGGCTTAACTATAGATGAAAAACTAAATTGGAAACGACATATAGAAAACAAGCGAAATGAAATCAAAAACAAGTTCAGACAACTATACTGGCTGTTGGCAAAAAATCTAAACTAAGCCTTAACAACAAAGTAGTGATATATAAATCTATAATCAAATCAATCACCCATTTGGAAATATGGGATAGAAATCTGGGGCACAGCAAAAAAATCTAATATCAAAATAATTCAAAGGACCCAATCTAAAATACTTCGAACAATAACAAAAGCAGGCTGGTATATACCAAACGACGGGATCCACAGCGACCTCAATATCGGCACAATAAATGACACAATTAGGAAATACAGCATCAACAAAACAATAAAGAAAAAAAAAATTGTAATAATAATAATTATAACACTCAGAAAATAATATAATGTAGCATAATCTGAAGCAAAATTGAATATTTATCTAGCATTGGTTAGAGAACAAAGAATTCCAATACTACTTTAAAAATAATTACTTATTGTTTAAATTTAACAGATTGTAAATTAAAAAGGGAAATAAAAAAAAAAAAACTGTGAATTCACCATTCACTACCGTGAAATGATATCCAATTTTTTTTTGCCCAAGAGCTTGACCACATGTTTCAGCAAGACGGTGCCACATGCCACACAGCACGCGTAACAATGGACTTGTTGAGAGGCGAGTTCGGTGAACATTTTATTTCACTGTCATTGGCCACCCAGATCGTGCGATATAACGCCTTTAGATTATTTTTTTGTGGGGCTATGTTAAAGCTCACGTCTGTTCAGACAAGCCTGCTTCAATTAACGCATTGGAAGACAACATTAAAGCATTTATATGTGAGATACCGGCCGAAACATTGGAAAAAGTATGCCAAAATTGGACTAAGCGGATGGACCATTTGAAGCGCAGTCGCGGTCAACATTTGCATCAAATAATCTTCAAACATTAAATTATATGGACTGTACTATCGATTTAAATAAAAATTTCATGTATTTTTCTGAATTTTACGTGTGTGTTTTTGAAAAACTTTCCTATAGCTCTTAAAAAATCACCCTTTAGTTCTTACCATAGAAGGCACCTTGTTTCACGTAAAGATCCACAACGTTTGGACTTCAACCAATCTTTTTAACAATTTGGCAATTTGAAAGTCCCCCTGTGGTCAAGATATCGATTTGTCCTTTTTCACGATCTGTTAAACCTTTCTGCTTTCCCATTTTATTACAATAGAATTACCAAGTTTTCGAGCACACATAATGAGTGCTTAAAAAACGATCCTTTTTACAACTTTAATGCGCAAATAACTCAAGTGAACCAATAAATCAAGCCGAAATTAAGAGGAGGAGCTCGGCCAAACAATCAAAAACGGTGTACGCGCGAATTATATAAATATATATACACATATATATATAATCAAGTGAACCGGACTATATAATCTTAACATGCATGAAACACAATTCCGATGAAGGTGTACTAGGAAAAGATTATTTTACTTGGGTACTATGCAAAATTGCCGCACGTCAGAAAAGAATCGGCATAGCATTTGCAGCAGGGTTGCAAGCGATTACAAGTGCTGCAAATAAGATCATTTAAACTCCTAAATTGGAACTACTCCACAAATATTGTAAGACAAGATTTCTAAGAAACATGTTTGTTAGTAAACCGAATGCATCAAATAGCTTTTTCTCACATACTGCAGTCATATTATAAAATGGTTTAAACATGCCTTAACACAAATTAGACCATGGTTAATACAATTCTTCACTAAATAATGAGTCCTACTCACCTTGGATATATTACCGTTAGAATTGGCAGCTTCGGTAGTAATTAAAATTTTCATTTGTTCTTCTAAGTGTGCTACTTTGGCTTCAGCTTCTTGTTTTGAAATTTCTAGTTCTTCAATTTTTTTTTCATACTCCTCAGAACGTTTTATTTCTTTGACCTTTACCTTTTCTACAATATCGTCTAAAATTAATGATGTATCGATATTAAATGTACGATTTTCAAAGTTCGGATCGCAATATCCCTTGTGCAAAACTATTTGTTGTATACATTCTTCAATTAGTTGATAATAAGCTGGGCGGAAATAAAAATCATCTCTTATATATAGTAAATGCTGCAGTATTGACAAAAAATAAGGTTCGGAGCTGGTATCTGTTAAAAGATTTTTAAGTACTTCAAAACAGTCTGTCATATCATCCATGTTAAAACTAACATTTTCGAACCTTTGTATAAACTCTTCAAAATCATATTCTCGTATTTCATTAAATATTGTAAAATGTTGCATTAAAGCATCGTTATTACTTCTTGAAACAATGTCTTTAAACAGATCAAACTTTTCATAAAGTCCCATTCGCATTATTTCACAGCGCAAGTGCAGACGAAAGTTTAAGTCACTGGGCGTATTTGTTAAAGTATTAATAAATATAAGGCTGTGACAAGCTAAATCTCTCTTTAAATCACTTTTTCCTTCAATAAATAATGCATCAACGATGGGCTTAAAACGTTCACTCGTTTTATATTTGTTTGATGCGGCGGTAGTTATTGCTCTCAGAACTTTATCATAGCCATCACGCTCTGGAACAATACAAAATGAAGCCAGTAACTTGACAGCTTCACACATTGTATGTGGTTTTCGGGGGTTTAACGACTGTGCTAATAATAATACAACTGTATGCAGCTCAGGTGTCAATACTAAGTTCAAGCCCCATGTATTGTTCATTACAGCTTTCAAACAGCGAATACACTCAAATTCAATTCTATCAAAACCACTTTCTTTCAAGCAACGTCTTAACAATAAAACTATTTCATTTATCCCATCTTCTCCGAACTCCTTTATCCATGAAATAGGATTGCTTGTAAGTGCTACCCGTAAACTTTCAAGGCACTGATATATTTTATTTTCGCTGTGTTCTTTATTACGCATATACTCTATGTAATCATACGGTTTCTCAAATCGTGAACTTGAGCGGTGTTCGTTCGAATTTTTTCCTGAAATCAAAGGAAAAAACATCAAATCAATGCAAAAACAAGCAATCAATCAAACAGTAATATTAATTTTAAATTACCGATAAATAACATATATACATATGTACATCTACTTACATAAATGTTTTAAAAGTTTAGAATAAAATTTATGATACGCGCTGTAAGCTGCCAAATCGAAATTATTTTGCACAGTGTACTTAGATCAACTTGAAAGATCGACCTCACACTCCCAGTCTGTGCACTTGCAAGCTCGCTTATCAGGTACAATATGAACTCCACTTAAACTCTATATGCGCTCGAAACATAAAATGTGATACGAAAAGTAGAGGTCGCAGGAAAATAGGGCATTTCTTACGAAAAAAAGCGATAGTGTGTTCGGTGGCAGAGTTTAATTTAAATTCTTAATTTAAAGCGAATGAGACCTAGCTTCGATATTTGTGTGGGTTATTTAGTCACGATGTCGCAGTGGACGAGTTAGCAGCGTGCGGTCGTATACGAAACGTATTTCAAGACCAATGATTTGTGTGCAATTGCTCGTCTTTGTTCACTTCTCAAGATTCGATGCTTACGTGATACTCCAGATAAAGATTTGATTCGTTCATGTATGTGAAGGCTCCGGGCGGCAAGTTCGGTGGCAAAAAGCTCACGACCCTAGCCCAGTCGGACTTCGAGAACAAATGAAAATGTGCTGTTATTGGTCACTTGAAGGACAAAAACCCACAATTAAAACATCAACAGCCACTTCATAGTCCCAAAGTGACGGTTTGGTGTGCACTGTTAAGCAGTGGAATAATTGGACAGTATATTTTTGAAAATCGTCGAGTGTAAGCAATTTCTGTGGACGATGTCTCTTATCGGGGTATGCTGAACGATTATTTTCTGCCAATGCCAAGGACAAGCCCTTGCCAAGGACACTAAAAAATTGTTAATGGTATCCCGACATCACTTCTCGAAGGCCATATCGAAGCCCAGATTCCAAGAGTGTTTCCGACGGAATTGTCAACGTTTAGAGGAAATATTATAAATTTCGAAATATAAAATCCGCACGTATGTTCTTTATATCATAATAGTTATTAAATCAACTAGTTTTTCTTTAATTCCTAATTCTGCACCGGAGACCGTGTACATCTATTTCTATTCTTCAAATGACATTGTGAGATTAAGATTCCATAGGCGGTAAACCAGTGCTTGACAAGTGGTCAGAGTTTGAGGCACGGTTACCTCGCATAGTCGCCGACCATGTCATGGTGAGCCTGGAAGCTCAAACGACTCGGTGGAGGTAGTCTGCGGTTGCCGTGTCACTAAATGCGATGACCAATTTTCGCTGTATTTCCTTACCAATATACTATATACAAGGTGGCGCAAAAGTAACCTTGCGATGTTTTTTGGCTGTAATTTAAAAAAAAAGAAAAACTTTGATTCTTCTTGTGGATTATTTTTATTTGGTCTTTTGATTTTTTTTACATCAAGTCGGGAATATGATGTCATGTAAATGGCCGCCGCCACAGTTGATTGCCATTTGAGCCCTTTTTATGGTATTTTCCATCACTTTGGCCAAAACTTTCGGCGATAGGTCCTCACATTCTTGACGGATATTGTCTTTAAGAGCTGCAAGAGTCTGAGGCTTGTTGACATAAACCCGCGACTTCAAAAAGCCCCACAAAAAGAAGTCTGGAGCGGTCAAATCAGGCGATCTTGCTGGCCAGTGCAAATCGCCAAAACGGAAGATTAGGCGCCCGGGAAATGCATCTTTCAGCATATCGGTTGTGGCACGTGCAGTGTGTGCCGTTGCACCGTCCTGTTGGAACCACATGTTTTTCAATCCCAATTCATCAAGTTGCGGCAAAAAGAACTTGTTGATCATTGCTCTGTAGCGCTCACCATTCACAGTAACCGTTTGGCCCGCGACGTCTTTGAAGAAAAAAGTGACTTTGAGCGGGTGTAATGGCTCTTCGTGGGTTACACGCGGATTTTCAGTGCCCCAGAAGCGTAAATTTTGCTTATTTACGTACCCGCTAAGATGGAAATAGGCATCATCACTCATGATTATTTTTGATGAAATATCATCTTCCTCTTGGTGGTGATTAAGGATGGCTTGAGCGTATGTTAGACGCGATTGGCGGTCAGCAGCTAACAGCTGATGCACCGTCTGGACTTTGTACGGAAACATCTTCAAATCTTGTACCAAAATTCGTTGTAAAGACCGTCGACTGATACCCATTTGCGTGGCATCCTCGGCTACAGTAGCAATATTCTCTGCAGAACGGCTACTCCGGGTTCTGCCACGCCTGGCAGCATCTCGTGTTGTGCCAGTCTCTTCGAGGCGAGCGGCTCAACGTCGCAGTGTTTCACCAGTAGGCGTTGGACGGCGAGGAAATCTGCGACGAAATTCACATTGTGCCAAAGTCACCGACCGATCATTGGTCAAATAAATAGTCAGCAATATTCCGCGTTCTGGAGCAGTGTAGCGTAACATTGTTTATTAACGTGTACGAGTATTTCGCATGTGTTTACTACACAAATGTCAAAACAGAACTGACATTAGGGGCCAATGGCAAAATTTATAGAATTTTGTGATAGGAGGATTACTTTAGCGCCACCTGTTACATATACCTATGTATACTGAAATAGCATAATCGTTTCAAGGCTTGTGTAAAAGCATATGGTGACTATTTCGAACGAAAAGTAAACTTTTTTTTATATTTATACGATTAAATAAAACTAATTTCATTAAAAAAAAAATATTATAATTTCATATCATTTATAACGGGCTTAATTTGTAACAGAATTACGGCAGGACTAAGTAAGTACTTTTTGAATCGGCTATAAAAAAAAATAATCAATATTTTTTTAAACTTTTTTTTTTATTTTGAAGATTGAACATTGTCATTTAAGAATAAAAAATAATATCGTTCAAATGACTGCCACGACTGGCTTTACAGTAGACCATTCGATCAACCCAGTTTTTAAGAACATTTTCGATTGTTTGGGCTCCAATTTCATGAATGGCAACTTCGATTTCGCGTTTTGAAGCATCAATCGTTTCTGGATAGTTCGCATAGCATTTGTCCTTAACGCCTCCCCACAAAAAATAGTCCAACGGGCTTAAATCACAGCTCCGAGGCGGCCAATTGATATCGGAATTCAAAAACGGTAGCGAAAAGTTCGAGTGTAACTTTGGCAGTGTGACAAGTTGCACCGTCCTGTTGAAACCAAATGTCGTCCATGTCATCCTCTTCAATTTTTGGAAATAAAAACTCGTTGAGCGTGTCACGGTAACTCTCGCCATTTACTGTAGCCGCGGAAGAAGAAGAAGACTCACCACTTTGGAAATAGGTTTTTCAATATTCCCCAATTTTGTTCAAGCGTATAGCGTCCCATGTCGTAAATGTTAAACCTTAAAGTAAATTATGAACACATTTCACATGTTATTTGTGTTACCACTCTCAAAAAAATAGGTGGTTCAAAACGCAAACGCTATATGGTCCACCCTGTATACACAATACAATAAATACATATATAGCTAGTACTTTTTTATTTGATTTTATTCAATATTAATATATTTATCTAATTTCACTTAATACTGACTACGAAATATACGTTTGGCTGGAGAAACTAAGGGGTGATTTTTTAGCTATTATCTTTTTAAACAGTTTGTTTAAACAGCTGACGCACGTTTCGTGTTTTGTTTCACTGTCAAACATCTTCAGTTTGGTCTATACGTCAACAACGTGGACAATTTTGCGAAAGGATTTAGGTGTGACGAGCTTGGACGAAGATCCACTTTTTTATCGAAAAATTGTGTTCAGCGACGAAGCTCATTTTTGGATCAAGGGGTACGTAAATAAGCAGAATTGTTGATTTTGGAGTGAAGATCAGCCAGAAGAATTGCAAAAGCTACCAATGTATCCAGAAAACGTCACAGTTTAGTGCGGTTTATGGGCTGAAGGTATCATTGGATCGTACTTCTTCAAAGATGCTACGAATCGTAACATAACTGTGAATGGTGAGCGCTACCGTGAAATGATATCTAACTTTTTTTTTGCCCAAGAGCTTGACCACATGTTTCAGCAAGACGGTGCCACATGCCACACAGCACGCGTAACAATTGACTTGTTGAGAGGCGAGTTCGGTGAACATTTTATTTCACGTTCGGGACCTGTCAATTGGCCACCCAGATCGTGCGATATAACGCCTTTAGATTATTTTTTGTGGGGCTATGTTAAAGCTCAAGTCTATTCAGACAATCCTGCTTCAATTAACGCAATGGAAGAAAACATTAAAGCATTTATATGTTAGATACCGGCCGAAACATTGGAAAAAGTATGCCAAAATTGGACTAAGCGGATGGACCATTTGAAGCGCAGTCGCGGTCAACATTTGCATCAAATAATCTTCAAATATTAAATTATATGGACTGTACTGTACTATCGATTTAAATAAAAATTTCATGTATTTTTCTGAATTTTACGTGTTTTTTTGAAAAACTTTCCTATAGCTCTTAAAAAATCCCCCTTTATATTGACGCGTCTGCTAATCCTTGCGGCAAGTAAGTAAGTATGCTGGCTGCGTTGAATCAAAGAGACAGTGTTTTCTAGTTCTGTTTGTTTACGTTCCTCGTCAAAGGTGTTGCCACCCAGCAGTGTTACTACATATGTATATATATATTAGGCCGTGTCGATTTGTGGGGAGGCAAAAAAATCGCCCATTGCTCTGTGAAAATCATATTCTAGGGATCAAAATAAGAAACTTTGCCGAAGGAACCATACCTCTAAAACGAATTCTGATGCCCCCAATTTGGGTCGAACTTTTTAGTTTCTTTTCTCATGTAAAGGCCAAAAATGGTGATATTTTGAAATGATTGTATGGAGGGGTGCCACTGGCATGGGTGGATCGGCCGTCCAAAGTTAGTGGGGGTCGGTCATACATTTGAACTCGATTGGAGCACTCTAAATGGGTCAAAGTGGGATTTTTCGTTCGACCCAAATTGGGGGACATCAGAATTCGTTTTAGAGGTATGGTTCCTTCGGCAAAGTTTCTTATTTTGATCCCTAGAATACGATTTTCACAGAGCAATGAGCGATTTTTAAATCGACCCGCCCTAATATATATGCAATATTGCAGCATGCACGGTTTCCATGGATATTGACGTCGCTGAACCAAAAAAAAGATTGTTGGACACTCTCCAAATTTCTGTGAAGTTTTCGGCAGGCCATGTTATCTAATTCCAAACACGAACTGTAGTCTAATGGATTCAGACCAGGACTTCCGGACGTTTAGGAAAAACGATTGATCATGCGATAAACAAAAATTGTCGAAATATTAAGTTTTTCGCCAATTTGTAAATCTCTCTTGGTGGTATCTCATTATTAAAACAAACAAAAACGGCAAAATAAAAAGTATCGCGGACATTAAGGTAAATTCCTAAGCTAGAGCCTATAATTTTTTTATACAACGAAACAAGATAATCTTTTGCTAGAATATTCGTATATAAATCTGGTGCATCGTGTACAGTTAAATTAATTAGTTTTTAGATTCACAATTAAGAATATCATATAATGCTGCAAGATTAGATATATCTATATAGCACGATTCACTAACACATTTTAACGATATTCGCGCATGTTTTGCGCAAGGGTGGTACTTCTTATGACCCACCCTTAATTGAGTTTCTCGGCTGTGGCGCGGCTTCTTTTATATCCTAAGGCAATATACATATATTCAAAAAGTATTAAGTAAATATTAATTTCACATAATGAACTAGCCGTCGCTCCTCGGTAGTCAATGACAAACCTCAGAGTGTATTTCTGCCAAGGAAAAGCTCCTCATAAAAAATATTTACCGTTCCGAGTCGGCTTAAAACTGTAGGTCCCTCCATTTGTGGAACAAATCAAGACGCACATCACAAATAGGAGAAGGAACTCGGCCAAACACCCAAAAAGGGTGTACGCGCCAAGAGCGTAAGCATATTTATTGTCGTCAGCGTAAAGGTGTAAGCCAAACTTGAATCCTATAGAAATTTCTGCAGTAACGTCGAAGAAATGAGGGAAACAGCGAGACTTTGTAAGGTCCTTCATTTAGACCGCGGCAAAAAATGTAGACGTTGACAATTTAAATCTGAAGATTCAAATGTTGTTGCCATGTAGGTATCTTGGTTTCATATAAATCTATTGATACAGTTTGCGACGACAGCGAAGCAGTAAATTTTCCGACAGAGTTTTTGAACTCACTGGATTTGCCAAGCATGCCACCGCATAATTTACAATTAAAGGTTGGATCTGCGATCTCTGGTCTGGCACCGAACAGACTGTGCTAGGAGCTAAGAGCTGCTGGTTACTCTTCGCACTGTGATTAAAGCGGGAAGTAGTCGAGCAGTTGCGATTTTCTAATGAGCTCCTGGAAACCGTTAAGGTTTGGTTTATGGTAGTGAATGTTTGTGCCAACACATTTGACGAGGTGGTAGCCGTAAAGGCTGGGGGCGCCAGATGGCAGGAGCAGCACGTACCACAAATTGCGTGTACCAATCTCTGGCCTGAGCGGGTCTTAAGATGGTACCACCCTTCGCACTGATTTCACCTAACCGATGATGAGTTTGGGTGGAATCATTTTTGGCATACGAAGTATTTGGAGCAGTTTTGCTGCATAGATCTGCTTCAGTAAAGTACGGTGCACTAGACAGGACTAATTTACTGGGGCGGCAGGCCTTGGTTTGGAAAAACCAAAGCAATTCCGGTAACGTAGATCCGGCTGCTATAGGAATGTTGTAGGGTAATCATGTGTGTCGACGAGTTTTCCGCGGGATTTCTAGAGAAGTGTGCTACTAGGGTCAGCAATGCATGGAAAGGGCTTTTTCTTAATCTCATCGCTGCTTCAAAGTACCGTAGGAGCCCTATAGCCGACGTTTGGCTATAGAAATTGACGCTAGAGGGTCCAAAGATCCACCCTATCTTGAGGCATCTAAAGAGAAATTGCTCTCGGAATGACTCGGGTTTTTCCCGACCAAGGGCTGCCGCCCCAGTATACTAGCCCTGTCTAGTGTATCGCATATCACCCCACCCCTTACGTCACAGGAGCAAACTCTCGCAGCAATCCTGCTCCAAATGCTTCTCCTCAGGGCTGGAATCGAATCCAACCCTGGGCCAGAAGTATTCTACTGCTGCGTCTGCCACAAACGGCTTCACCCGAACTCCACCTCGGCTAGGTGTAATAAGTGCAAAGGGTGGAGCCACCTTAAGACCTGTTCAGGCCTTAAGTCGCACAGGGAGTGGTCCACACGGTATGTGGCCACGTGTTGCTCCCGCCAGCAGGCGTCTGATGCCTCCACGGCTACTACACCCCCTGATGGGCCGGCACTACCAACCTTCACCACAACCCACACCTCCACGGTGAGGAGCCTATCGGAGCAACACAACTCCCCTTCAACCCGTCCCCTACCTTCCTGCTCCAACCCCAGTGCGGGGACAAACCAGCAGCTCCTGGCCCCCCGTCCAGTCTGTTCCGTGTGTCAGACCGTAATACCTCGGAATCTGGTATCAGTCCAATGCAATTCGTGCAATGGCTGGTGCCATTTTCGGAGATGTTCCGGCCTGCGCACCACCCGTGAGTGGACAGCTGCCTACGTTGCCCCCTGCTGCAGAGCTCTGCACCAACCACCGCCCACCACCAGCAGGCCGCAACAACCACAGTGGATTGCGCAGCAGGTCCAACGTAGACAACCCCACGCGTCCCTCACCCCCCGAATTACACAGACCTCACCGAGAAGCTTCAAGCTTCTCCAGTCTAACTGCAACGGACTTACGAGTTAGGTCGACGAGATAGTTGACTTTACGAGCCGGCACAGTATTAAAATAGCTGCGGTCCAAGAAACAAAGTTGCACGCTAGGTCATCTCTGATCACCAGGGATGGCTATAACGTGCACAGACACGATCGCGAGCGAGACAATGGTGGTGGCCTAGCGTTTATAGTCCACCACACAGTGCAGTATCGTCTCATCGATGAAGGAATCGACCGCAGGGACAGCACCTTAGAATGTCAAGGCATGGCTGTCCGGTCAGGCGATTCCGAGCTCGAAATATTTAACATATATATACCCCCTGTCACCTGCTGCCCGGCAGGATATCTCCCCGATATTGGTGCGCTCATCAGAGGTGAAAACCGATTGGTTGTAGGTGACTTCAATGCGCTTCACGATCTTTGGCATTCAAGCCTGCCAAATGATCGTAGGGGACAGCAACTGGCAGAGCAGATAGACGATCCGACATTCAGCACCGTGAACGACGACGCCCCCACCAGGGTAGTGGGCAATTGTAGCAGCTCGCCTGACCTAACAATAGCTAGCGCGGGTCTGATAAATAGCATAACGTGGCGACCTATGCTCTCGCTTGCATCAGACCACTTGCCCATTATCATCTCGATTGAGAGACCTGCCGACTTCGTTTCCCTGAATCACCGGTCCTATTTTAACTTTAAAAAAGCTAATTGGGCCGGCTTCACGGAATTCACCGAGGACACCTTCGCCGCTCTTCCCATCCCCACTGATGTGCGCGTGGGCGAACGCGCATTCCGCAAAGTGCTCACAGCTGCTGCGGCTCGCTTCATCCCAGCTGGAAGTTATAAGGACATTCATCCTCATTTCCAGCCGAAGCAGCCAGTTTAGCAAACGAGCGTGACCACCTACGCCAGGCCGATCCCGGGGATCCCCGCATAAGGGATCTCAATTTGGAGATCCGGCAACATGTAAATCAACACAAGCGGATCAAATGGGTTGAGCACCTGAAGACCTGTAACCTCACCTCTCGGGTGAGTAAGCTCTGTTCCACCGTTAGGTCCCTGTCGAACCCGACGAAGAGATGCGCGAGCTATTTTAGCCGGCTTTTCATACTGCATCCTCCGGGCGACAGAACCAAACGTCGCATTACCAGAAGGCTACACAAACTGACGAACGACAGTGTGCCACTTACTTTCTCCGGTGATGAGGTTCAGGGGGCCATCAACAAGCCGAAATCATCGAAAGCCATTGGCCCTGACGGATTAAACGCGCTGATGCTGAAGCATCTGGGACCCCTGGGAGTAGGATTCCTCACAAGGGTCTTCAATTTGTCCCTGGCCACTCTCATCATCCCTGACAAGTGGAAAGCAGGAAGAGTGGTCCCACTACTGAAACCTGGAAAACTCGCCAACCAAGGGGAGTTTTATCGGCCGCTAACTCTCCTTTCCCCAGTAGTGAAGACACTTGAAGCCCTCCTACTCCCACTCTACACGACACACCTGGCCCCAGCCCCACATCAGCACGGATTCCGACGAGCGCACAGCACCACCACTGCACTCGCCGCCATAAACGCCCAGATAAATCGCGGGCTTAACCAAAACCGCCCCTGCGAGAGGACTGTCCTAGTAGCGTTGGACCTAAAGAAGGCTTTCGATACAGTCAGCCATTCCACGCTACTAGATGATATTTATCAGTCGACACTCCCGCCAGGGCTGAAGAGGTGGTCCGCGAACTACCTGAGCGGTCGGTACTCGTCAGTGATTTTTCGAGATCAAATATCAAAGCAGAGGAAGATTAAGCAAGGTGTACCGCAGGGTGGTGTCCTTTCTCCCTTGCTTTTTAACTTCTACATCTCGAAGCTCCCCCAACCACCAGCGGGAGTTTCCCTGATCTCATACGCTGACGACTGCACGATAATGGCGTCGGGCAATGACATCGATGGCCTGTGTTCCAAAGTGAACAATTACCTCACCGACCATTCTCGCTTTTTCACTGCGAGGAATCTTCAACTTTCCCCCACCAAGTCCACGGCGACCTTCTTCACCACCTGGACAAAGGAGGTCAAGCTGTCCCTTAAGGTAAAAGTCGACGACACACCAATTCCGACGGTAAATAACCCCAAAATTTTGGGTGTAACCTTTGACAGCTCTCCTTCTCCGCGCATACAACCGCAATTGCCACAAAAGTCCAAAATCGCAACAAGGTCCTCAAATCGCTGGCCGGCAGCACTTGGGGCAAAGACAAAGAACTGTTGCTTTCGACATTTAAGGCGATTGGCCGGCCGGTTCTAACTATGCTGCGCCTGTCTGGTCGCCTGGAACTAGTGATTCACAGTGGATAAAGCTACAGACATGTCAAAATACCGCCATTCGGACAGCGACCGGGTGCCTCCTGATGTCTCCCATCCAACATTTTCACAACGACGCACAAATGCTTCCAGTAGCGGAGCACAACAAACTGCTCAGCAAGCAGTTCCTGCTGGGATGTTACCGCACGTTTCACCCCTGCAGACACCTGCTTGAGCCTGAGCCGCCTCCCAGGCACGTCAGGAGACACCTCTTAAACTACGTCGACGAAATCCAGGACAAAACTGACCGTAATCTACTGGGCCTGACAGTGTTTAGACAGTCAATAAACGGCATTCATCGGGAGACCGTCACCACCTTCTTAAGCTCCCGTCCACAGAATGCCGTAATCGGAGTCCAACCACCTCCTCTAGCAGATGAAGAACTCCAGCTTCCTCGTGAGACACGTGTTACACTGGCACAATTACGTTCTGGATATTGTAGCAGGTTAAACTCCTACTTATCCAGAATCGACCCCGACATACCAAACACATGTCCCCCTTAAACCGACTCATCTAACCCCCCTCTCCCTCTGGACCCAAGGGATATTGCATCCACCCTGTCTAGTATACCGTTCCTTACCGTACAGGGCGCGATCTTTTCAGGAAACACTTGGTTTTTTTGTAGGTGGAGCATTCTAACGTTGGGTTGTTTCAGCGTTATGTATGTGCCGGTGCATAGCCTTGTTGACACAGTATTCTCCATTATAAAGGGTTTCTGTTAAATTATTCACCACGTTTTCCAGTACATGTCCTTAGTGCAAAACTGCTTCTTTGATGCTTTTGTGGTATACTCCCCGCCAAACCATGGCGTATGCTTAATGGCGATCAATCTTATTTGTTTTAACTGTGACATGGATCGGAAAACATATTCAGCTTTCCAGTTATGATTTTCTACTTCCTCAAGGAATTTTGCGAATTACCTCCAGTCCAACTTTGCCTGTACCCGTCCGAATAACACGCGGATATGCGGTGTTGACTCTGTCCTCCGTTTAAAATGAATCTGGGAGCCGATTGCTGGTACGATACGGGATATGGTCCATTGATTGATGGCCCTTAAATGTAGCGCTATAGAAGAAGGGCACATGCGCGAAATCTAACATAGCTCTATTCTGCGTTTAATAAAGATACTGGGTCTAGATGGGATACTGTTATGAGTTGAGCGCGCAAAAGACGTGACGTCGAAGAGCAAACCTCGTAGAAAATCTATATATTTATCAGGTACGATACACAAACATTTATAATATACTGATTTTTATAGCATCGTGTATATCTGACTTGCACCATTTCTGCACTTTTCCAAAGGAACACCGCGACACGATTTTCTTCCAATTTATTTTCGAATAAAACAATTATATAAAAAGAAATATTATAAATATAATAACATTATGGTAGTCTTTAGCAATTCGTTTCTTCGAGGTAAACACATTGTAGCAAAACTAAAATGCTTCGCAATTAATAACGAGCGAATGAGATACTAAAACAAAACCATGACAGTCTGTCTTTATAAGACAGAACAAAGCGAGAAGTCGCCAGAACATACGAGTTGCCAAATTTAGAGGTACACGCGCATAAGGTCATGAGCTAAGTGTCCAAGTGTAAAGTAAACGATAAAGTGAGTTTTCTGTATTTTTATTTAAGGATCCAGTAATCGAACTCAGGAAAATTATTCTGATAAAAACGTAGCAAATTCGAAACAATATTTTAAACTTACCTTTTAGATGCATAAATATCATTTTGCGCTTTTCAGCCAGAGTTTTCATTAGAAGAGGTTCACGTTTATCTTTTGGAATATTCATATCTTCAAGGATTTCCAAAAATTTTAAATCTATTTCAGAGTCACTGAATGTTCGAATCTTAAGTTCAAGCTCTTGCAGATCAATAGCTTCATTGTCTATCATGTTCGATTTGACAGAAATGCTGGCATTATTGTTATTGCTTTTTATCTTGGGACGGCTAAACCATCCCTCAAACCATCCATCCGTAGTCCCAGTTTTAAACTTTTCTTGCTTTGACATATTGTATCTAAAAATAGTAAAAGCATATATATAATTACTTCAAAATTTTTTTTTAGCTTATAGTAAGAGAGCTGGTAAGCATTTTTGAGCAGGTATTTTAGACACAATGAAAATCATCTAGAATACTTTTCTAAATACAGAAACGCAGGTCTGGCTAAGGGGTGGCGGGGCTAAACCAACCCTTAAATTAAACAGAAAATAATAATTTTGTATGCAAAAATTATTTTTGAGGCACTTTGAAAATTTAATACAGTATAATTCCTCTTAACCGGCTTCGCATTAACCGGTCGACGGATTAACCGGCCTGTTTACAACAGCCGAGCGCAATGCAATATTTTTCCAGAAATTCACCGACGAGGCGATGCGGCTGGGATTCCCCCGATATTACGGGGAGATCCCGGCGAAGTAAACTATAAACGATGTTAGATAGGATTTTGTCGTTTGTCGTTTTGATCAATTTGGTTTGTTTTTGCTGTGGGTACGGACATAACATAGTTCTTTCCTTATCAATGAATGCAAACGAATTGTGGTTTCGATTGATACACGTTAAAAAGTGCTAAGGCGGATTGATAATGGTGAATCCGTAGCGAAAATATGTGCAGAATTTAATGTTGGAAAAAGCACTGTAAATAACTGGCGAAGAGATAGGCGTTCCATTGAGGAGTTTTGCTCGAAAATGGAATATGATAGAAATCTGGGTAGCCGTTGTACGAGAAAAAAAAAACCGATTTGCAAGGTCGTCGATGAAGCTTTGTGGATCTGGTTTCTTCAGGAACGTCGAAGAGGTACACCGATTGGCGGCCCTATTTTGAAAGAAAAGGCTTTGGCTATCCCCCAGAAGGTTAATATTGGAGGTGACTTTGTGGCAAGTGATGGTTGGCTTAATCGATGGAAGAAGCGACACGGAATTCATTTCGCACATGTAAGTGGAGAAAAAATGTCTGCTGATACTTCTGGTGCGACAGAATTCAAGACTAAGTTTGGTGAAATGGTTAAAACAGAGGAACTATCTCCAGAACAAGTCTATAATATGGACGAGACCGGGCTAAACATTAAAATGTTACCAGAAACAACTTTTCTAGGCAGTCATGAACAGTCTGCCTCTGGCTTCAAAAAGAACAAAGAACGTATTACAGTGGGCGTTTATTCGAATGCAGCAGGGACTCATAAAATTCCTCTTTTCGTTATTGGCAAGTCTGCTAAACCACGGGCATTCAAAAACTTGAATCCATCTTCCCTTCCGGTTTATTATAAGTCACAAAAATCAGCGTGGATGAATTCAGACTTGTTTAAAGAGTGGTTTAATTTGGAGTTTGTTCCAAAAGTTAAAAAACATTTAAAAAGTGTAAACTTGCCTATTAAAGCAATTCTTGTGTTAGATAATGCTCCAACAAATCCTCATGACTGCGCTGTACATAAAATTAGTTTATCTTCCTCCTAATGTGACAAGCTTAGTGCAACCAACGGACCAAGGAGTGATCGAAAGCTTAAAAAGACGATACAGGCGTAAACTTGTTTCTGAAATTCTGCAACATTCGGAGAGTGAAGACAAACTTCTTTTAGAAGCTATCAAAAAGATCAATATCAAGGACGTTATCTATATGTTAGCTACAGCATTTCAAGAAATGCCCTCTTCAACGTTTAAGTATTGGCGAAAACTTTGGCCAGATGTTGAGAATCTAATTGTGATCTCGAATATTGCAGGGACTGAAAAAGAAGAAAACAAATCTACTTTACAAGACCTTCAAAAGTTATCGGGTAACGAATCATTACAGGCAGAAAATGTGGAAAATTGGATGATAATATAATTTGTGACGAACACCTTGAGAATGATGACGAAATCATAGATTTAGCAAACAAAGAACAAGAGGAAGATGATGAGAGTAGTGACGTTGAAGAGGAGAAAACAGTTTCTCACGAAGAAGCCAAAAATGTGATGGAAATTGCATTGAAATACATTGAGCAGCAACATGAGTCAACAGCATTAGACGTTTTGGTGATTAGAAAATGGAGGGATGTCGCATTCAGAAATTCACTGAAGGTTAAAAAACAGAAGAAAATCACAGACTTTTTCAAAAAACAATTACACTTATATTTTATTGACGTAACACATTAATATATGTAAATATGAAATACATAAATATGTAAAAAATGCTTCTCCATTTTTTTGTATGTATGTATACAATATATTATACAAGTACACTTCGGATTAACCGGTCAGGTATGCAGTCCCGAGGTGACCGGTTAAGAGGAATTGTACTGTATATTAAAATTGAATGTTTGAAAAAATAAAACAAAAAACAGATTATTAGTTGGGTCTGAAACTTTGCCAGGTGATTGCAATATAATTTTTTAGAAAATGAAAAAATGTTTTGGAGGTACGATGAAATTTTTACATATTATTTATAATATTAAAAAAATTTTGCCAAAAAGACAGAATGTTTTGATGGGACTTTCTACCTGCCAGGTGTTCGACAATATTTTCGTGAGTGTGAGTGAACAGCACTATGCCTAGACTTAAGTGTTAGTGAGATCGTATATCGGCAGCTCTCTGCGTCGAATAATACTGCAATGTAATTGGCTCTGGCGAGATCACGTGATTTAAATATCAAACTAATAAGAACCTCATGTAAATGAAAAATTCCTTCCTTTCGTATCGTGCGTGATCGCCTACGCCAGGCCGATCCCGGGGATCCTCGGATAAAGGATCTCAATTCCGAGACACTGCAACTGGTAACCCTACACAAGCAGAACAAATAGGAAGAGCATCTGAAGTCCTGCAACTTCACCTCTGGTGTGAGCAAGCTCTGGTCCACCGTAAGGCCCCTGTCGAACCCGACGAAGCACAATGACAAGGTTGATATCACCTTCAACGGTTGTACTTCATCGGATCGGAAGAGATGCGCGTGCTACTTTAGCCGGCAATTTATTCTGCATCCTCCTGCCGACGGATCCAAACGTAGTGCCACCAGACGGCTGCACAAACTGACACACAACCGTGCGCCACTTGTTCTCTCCAGCGTCGAAGTTCAGGGGGCCATCAAACACATGAAACCATCAAAAGCCATTGGCCCTGACGGACTTAACATGCTGATGTTGAAAAAGCTGGGTCCTTTGGGAGTAGAATATTTCACCAGCGTCTTCAACCTGTCTATGGCCACTCTCATCATTCCTGATAAGTGGAAATTAAGGAGAGTGGTCCCACTACTGAAGCCTGGGACGGACCCCGACATATTAAACATATGTCCCTCATGTGAAGGTACCCCGTACGACACTAGCCACCTTTCCACATGCCCCATTAAACCCACTCATCTAACACCTTTCTCCCTCTGGACCCAACCCGTCGAAACAGCTAGTTTCCTGGGCCTACCGTTAGATGAACTAGAGGAAGACGGCCGGTGATTACGATACACTCACAGGGCAAAGGTACTGCTGCTACAACAACAACAACAACAACCACAACAACAACAACAAAGATAAAATTTTATATTTTTCTTCACTATGCAAAGATAATGTTGACAAACTGAATTTGAAAAAAGCCCTTTTTCAATAAGTTTTAACTCTCGTTGCATTTAGTGTAAACATTTGCATATACATTTTTTTCTAGATAAACGCTGTATAACTCAAATGAAGTTTATATATTTGGTGAGTTCATTATTGCTTAAATGGATACATTTTTAAGGAAAAAGATTTGCATTATCAAATTGCTTAAAAGCTGAACTCGGTAATTTATATAGTAAATAGAAACTGTTACACATTTGCTTACCACGTATGTTTAACTCTTCATAAATAACTAAAGAAAAATTAGTTTAAAATTAAAGAAATATATTTCCCCGATTAAGTATCTAGTTTCGCGATCGTTAGTTGCTTTTGCTTTTTACCAAATTAATAACATTCATAACACATAGAAATGGAAGAAACTGCTTACACTACGATACCTTGCAATCGATTAATCAATTCTAGTAACATGTTTCCACGCCATTTAATTCACACTGCATTTTCAACACAGTGAACCAAGGCAAATTTATTACAGGTGACAGCAAACACATATAAGTAAAACCCTACATGTATTTGTTGTTGCGTTTGGTGCAAGTATCATGTCAAAATCAGCAAGCAAATGTAAACATACGAATGTAAACATACCAATACATACAAACAAAGCATATCATTTTGACGTTAGCCATACCTACGGCGAAAAATTCAGCTGGGTGAATGCTGTCACCTTATTAAATCCACCTAGCAGTGAACGACGTAAACGTAATCCCCTGGCAGCTGTTATGGCCTCTGGTGACGCTCCAGCATGCTTGTCCAGCAGGCTTATATGTGTGCGTGTCGGGTGCTTGACGCTAATATCTAAAATCTTTGATTTTCATCATTCAAAAGCCGACAACAAGTATGTGTGACACGAAGCAAGTACGAGTGTCACCCGACACGCACAAATATAAGCCTGCTGGACAAGCATGCTGGAGCGTCACCAGAGGCCATTAGGATCAATCTAATGAGAACCCCATGTAAATGAAAAATTCATTTCTTTCGTATCGTAGTAACGTAAATTTTATTTCACGATATTTAAACATTCCCGTCGAACCCTGTCAACTATTTGCTCTCTCACCACACAGTGTTGCCAAGCAGTACATTTCGAAATCATATACAAAATAAACTTAGAAAAATTTGCTTTGTTTGCTTTGTCGTTCGTTCCGCGCTTTCGCTTGCAGTTCATTCAAGGTAACGACAAATGAGCAAGGTAACGTCAAATGAGCAAGGTAACGATAAATGAGCAAGGTAACGACACATTTTTTCGTGCGTGCAGCCGGCTAAATCTTATTATAAGACGTTGTCACGTCAAAAAATGTTAAAAGGGGGGGTAGAGGGGTGTATCAACATCTTAAAACTGAAACTGAACTTAATGTTAAAGTCAAGGCGAATTTATTACAGGTGACAGCAAACACATATAAGTAAAACCCTGCATGTATTTGTTGTTGCGTTTGGTGCAATCATCACGTCAAAATCAGCAAGCAAATGTAAACATACGAATGTAAACATACCAATACATACAAACAAATCATATCATTTTGACGTAAGCCATACCTACGGTGAAAAATTCAGCTGGGTGAATGCTGTCACCTTAATAAATCCACCTTGGTTAAAGTTCTGTAATTTAGCGAAAAGTTGGTGTTGCCATACATCTGAAATAAACACGAAGTTCGTATGCAGAGATGTTCAGTGGAAAGTTCAGTGTAAAACTGCAGTATTGTTTGGTGTAATTTAAAATTGAGAGATATTTTTGAAAATAAAAACATACAACTCATCAAAACTTAAAAACAATGATATTAAGCGTATCACAAAAAATAATAAAGTAATTAAAAGCCAAAAATAACGGTTTATAAGTGTATTGTATTGCTTCGATCAGTTTTACAAACGGGTCCTCATGCATAGAGCTTCTTTCGCATAAGCGGCCTTCGGCCGCTCTTCAATAAAATAACCCTCACCAGTCCAACTCCGGCTACGCAATCCACAGTATCTTTGCGTAGAGCTCCTTTACGCATGGGCGGCGTTCGGGCGCACTTTAAAAAAATAACCCTCATCAGTCCTACTCCGATTACTCAATCCACAGTATTTTGGCGTGGAACTGCTTTTCGCGTGGGCGGCCTTCGGCCGCGCTTCAAAGAAATAACCCTCATCAGTCCAACTCCGGCTACGCAATCCCCAGTATTTTTGCGTAGAACTCCTTTCCTTGTTAAAACCATTGAACCCAAAATTAAAACGTCATATGCGTGTATGTAGTAAGGATTCACAATAACCCCCACCCCATCATTAACACTAAACTCAAATACTTAATTTTTGTTCATATTTTTGTTTTCATTTGAAGGCATCCGTTTAAAATTGGTAAGTGATTGCATGGGCATATGCATTTGCATTTGGTTGGTTGGTTGGTTAGAGTGGTGATTCATCCAGAATCCAACTAGGGCTTCCGCACCATTTTGTTGCCACATCCTCGTTACCAAATTGTTTAACAGTTATTTGCAGCAGGACTATATCCAGTCTGTGCGGTTTAGGAACCTTATTAGGTTGTTGACGTCTACGCCAGACAGTTGCTCGAGACTCTCGAACAGCGGTTTGCCCAGGGTTAACATTCTGTCCTTCCATAGGGCAGGGCATTCAAAGAGGAAATGGAAGATTGTTTCTTTTTCCTCCGGTTGTTTACAACTATGACAGTATGTGTTGTGAGAGATGCCCATTTTGGCGGCTTGTTCTCCGATAGACCAGAAGCCAGTTATGACTGCCGTAAGTCTGCAGGTGTCCCGTCGTTTCATGTTTATTAATGTCAACGATTGCTTGAGGTTGTAGGTGGGCCATAACGTTCTGCTGATTTTGCATTTCGTCTGGTCTCTCCATCTACAATCTGCAATTCGAAGGTATTTTAGGGAAATTGCATTCTTGACCGCACCTAGTGGAGTGAATACTGGTACTGCAAGAGTGCTGTTCATGGCAGATCCCCCTCTTGCATTTGCATTTAGTTTTAATAAAAATAATTCGAATATAAGGATAAAAATAACTAAAAACACGCGTGTGAGTGTATATTTGGTGAAGTTTAGTGAAATGTTAAAAAATATATAGTGTAATGTGGCAAATTATAGCGAAGTTCCCGGCAAATAATTACGAAATTATTATTTCCCGAATAATTTGACGTTAGAAAGAGTGTTCCTTAACACCTCACTAACATCTTCACCAAGTTTCATTAATAAAGACATAATAGTTTGCCAAATATTGCTCAATAGACATTATTCTAAATTCCAGCCGCGGCCACTATTAGAAAAAACTTTTGCTTCATTTTCGTGTTTCACGGAGTTTCGAACCAACGCTGTGAATTCCGAATGGTAGTCATGCACCAACCAATTCGGCTACGGCGGCCGCAAACAAAATTTCTTAATTTCATCAAGATATATTTATATTTATTATTGTAAATAAAAACAGCAGAGACTATTCCAATGCGAAACTAACCATAGGGGACAAAACAATAGAGAGAGTAAAAAGTTTCAGGTATGTGGGAGTAAAGCTGAATGACCAATGGGACCATGATCATGAAATAAGAGGCATAATAGAAATGGCTAAAGCGGCCTTCATGAAGATTAAAAAGATACTGACACGCCGGGGCATACTAATTGGGTTAAAGACAAGATTTTTATAATGTTAAAAACCATGTTAAAAATGTTGAAACCCATAGAGGTGACAAATACGATATTTTAAAACTGCTGATACAAGGAAACATTGAAGGACAAAGAGGAATTGCAGTGAACGTTAATTTATAGAGAAGTCTCAATGACGGGAACGCATGGAATTTTGAGGGGTATTCGTTTTGCGCGCGTAGTTCACCTAAGCTAAACTTTTCGCTTCTTCCTGAGCTCTCGAGTTTAGCTTAGTAATCGTTTCGAGGAGTTCCCTTATGTGGTTGTTAATCGCGTTGCAGTAGACGCATTGCTTCAGTCAACTTCCCAATCGTCTCACCAAGAAGCGTTAAGATATCACTACCCTATTGTGCTGCTTTCTCATTGTTTTGTTGCAATGCAGGTGGCAACGATTTTGCTCTCTCTAAAGCCTTTCTACACTGAGCGTCTTGATAGGCCTACGTCTCAGCTTTGGTGTGCGCTTAAAAGGATCAGCCCCCGTGATTATAAGGCCTTTGGGGGTCTTGTGCTCCTCAGTTAGGTCCACTCCATTCACTTGCACCTGGTACCTTTCTGTTAGCCTCTTTCGGGCTTTCATTTCCGCTACCCATAATGGTTCCATCAATGTTACTGCTATTGTTTGTTGAATTTCTCATTTTGTTTTCCATTCTTTTTTGTTTACCAGCGCATCGTGTGTAGGGGCGCGGGCCGAAACAAACAGGAACGGTTATACCCTTGGGGTCGGTGCCCCTACCCCAGTTCCCTGAGGCCTGTTCGTCGCTTTACCGGTCCCGGAAAACACGGACGGACCGGAGCTCACCCGGTGCAACGCATACTATTAGCTCTGCGTCCAATACACACTCCCTGACTAGGGCCCGAAGGGGCTGGTCACTGATACACCCCGTGGCTAACACCTCGGCAGAGCAAGCTCACATCACTCCCTTCACTTCAACAACAGATATGGTTCTTAAAGTGATGAGAGACTCCCAGTGCGCTGCGGCATATACCGGTCAGTTGCCAACCGCCTCTAACATGGTGAACAGACGCTGACCAGGAATCCGTCCATTATGGAAACCGCCGCGCTTGGATTTTTGTTTTGCTCCCCATGGCCTTGTATGATTAGGGAAGCAACTATTTCTCAGAGGCATTGACTTTGGGCCTCTGTCAGTGGAAGCCTCATCGGATGGGCTGTCATTTAGCCGCATCCTCCGCTTCTGGCCGCTCATTGTCGGGGATTGCTTATTCGTTTAAACTTTTTTCACAACTAACCTGCGGCCGCCGTAGCCAAATGGGTCGGTACGCGACTACCATTCGCAATTCACAGAGAGAACGCCGGTTCGAATCTCGGTGAAACACCAAAATTTAGAAAAACATTTTCCTAATAGCGGTCGACCCTCGGCAGGCAATGGCAAATCTCCGAGTGTATTTCTGACATGAAAAAGCTCCTCATAAAAATATCTGCCGTTCGGAGTCGGCTTAAAACTGTAGGTCCCTCCATTTGTGGAATAACATCAAGACGCACACCACAAATAAGAGGAGGAGCTCGGCCTAACATCCAGAAATGGTGTAAGTGCCAATTATATACATATATATATATAACTAGCATCACCCAGTGGGCTTCGCAACCACCATACATAAAATGTTTTTTTTTATATCGCAAGAAATTTTTCATATTAAGTTTTCTTTATAGAACTCGTAAAATGTTTAAACAGTTGAATTAGTTGATTTTTTTCATTCAACATACTTTCTAAAGATGTCACAATAGCCTTTTCTGTACTTTTTTAAAATTTGATTGTGGTGGTCACCTATATACAGGTAAGGTGAAAAAAACCGATAAAAACCTGTAATTAAACTTTGATTCTTTAATTTCCATTTCAATTTTTTACGCTAAATAAATTATGCTAAAATAAATAAAGTTAAAAATGTTTTTCCAGTTCCTTGAATGCTCCAGTTTTTATTATATTTTCGCCCAAAATTAATATTAACATAATACACTTACAACCACAACAGTACAACAGAAACGCTCATAAGCGGCTGTGTATTTGTTATTGTTTTTCCCATACAGGCATTTCGTATGAGAGGAAACCATTACTCACATAAAATATCATAACTCAGGAACGGCTGCACCGATTTCAATCAAACTTCACACAAACCACCTCCTCAAAGATAGAAAAGAACTCTAAAATTTTTGTGTCAATCGGTTCGGCGGTTCTTGAGTTATAAGATTACCAAGTAAATGTAATATATAACGACAACTTGAAATAACCCAGGATCAGCAGTGTGGTTAGGAATTTCAGCTGATATAAGGCTATCGATTTGATCCGGAGTTATTTTATGTACCAGCCAAATTAGTATATGTGCGTGCGGCAATCCCCTTTTCTGCCATTCGATGGAGTACATATGGCAACGCACCTCCCCAAATACATATAATTTCACAATTAAATCCATAAGTGCTTTACATTTTTGCCGAAATGGATACTCATGTAGTTCAAACACATCCTAGGGTTATCCAGGTCCACGTTTTGGTCTATATCTTGAGACCCTAGTCACGGAGCGGCATCAAAAATACTCTATACTATAGAATCATCAGCAGCTTCCATTTGCTACCCATATTGTACAAACACATCCTAGGGTTACCCGGGTCCACGTTTTGGATTATATCTCGAGACCCTAGTCACGGATGGGTATGAAAAATACTCTATACTATAGAAATCATCAACAGCTCCCATTTGCTACCCATATTGTACGAACACATCCTTAAGTTATCGGGGTCCACATTTTGGGCGATATCTCGAGACCCTAGTCACGGAGCGGCATCAAAAATACTCTATACCATAGAATCATCAACAGCTTCCATTTGCTACTCATATTGTACAAACACATCCTAGGGTTACCCGGGTTCACGTTTTGGCCTATTTCTCGAGACCCTGGTATCCGATTCTTAAAATTTCAAAACACAAACCATCTACTGAATAGTCCAAACAAAGCCTAAAAATTTGGTTTGGATAGGTGAGCCCGTTCTTGAGTTATAAGATTACCAAGGAAATGTAACTTCTTTTTATATATATAGATAGATTTTGCGTGTATTCGGTTTTCAAAAAAGTATTGGAAAAACTCTTCGTGAAAACATTTTATACTCCCGACATATCGATAATAAAAATCGAATAGTTCCAAAACAGCGATATATTTGGAAATTCTCTATTAACAAGTATAATTCTTAATCTTTGGTTAACTATTGTGGATATCCTCACCGAACAGTGGTACAAATTACTCCTTGGTGAAAAATATCTGAAAGAATTTCTTTAGTACTTATTACGGATTCTGGAAGGTATGTATATGGATTTTTCACATTAAATTCGTTTTGTTACTAATTTCGCGCGTCTTTACATACGTATTTACTGTATATATTAGTGTATATATTATATAGCTAGTGATGCGATGCCTTTTAAAGTTCCTCATTACATTCTTATTTAGGAAGAGGAAGATGTAATATACATACATATGTGATTATTACATGGATGTATGGGCAATACTTTAGGTAGAGAAGATGTGCGGTAAAATCGATAGTCACTGCAATTGTACTCATGGCATCGGTAAATACATTCTCTTAATTAGGCGTTTCACTCCAAAATGTTCTGCAAACTTTATGGCCACACAATCGCGATTTCTTCATCTAAATTTTCACGATTTATTAATGCATTGTGTGGTGAAATTTATATATATATGTATTTATACCGATTTAAAATAAAACTTTCTGTGTACGTACATCCTTACCCACATACACGGTTGGAAAATATGTATAATAAAAAAATATATTCGTATCATTTTTGGCAATTTATTGGTAACTGGTGATATTTCGTGGCCCGATTATATTTTTTAATTCTGCCCAAAAATGCTCAATGGATTTATGTTGGGAGACTCCGACGGCCATTCTGAAACTTAGACTTTTCTTTTAAACCACTCCTTTGCTGAATAATGTGGATCGTTAACTTTTACAAGCTCTTAGGTGCATTTCTTTTCTTGCATAGGGATGCATAACCGAATTCAATATTCTCACTTGGTCTATCGCTCACATTTTTATCTTTTATCGAAAAATATTGGACATACTGAACAGCAACCCCACACCGTTGATTTGTCACCGTCTTTTACTGTTTTTTCGTATATCTGGGATCAAGCCATACTTGTCTATCGTCGGACGTATTATTTTCCGTCAGATCCAAAAATTTATTTTTGTTTAATCTGTTCTAGAATATTTTTCCAGTTTCGTCAGTAGAGGTGTTTTCTTGCAAATTGAAGGATTTTTGTTTGGAATGTAATCTCAGCAACGGTACTCTTCTGGGTGGTCTTGTTATTAATCCGGTTACTAGCAACCTGTACCGAAATATCCGTCTTTTAACTTGAAAATTGAACTTATTTTTAAGCTCGTTTGATGAATAAAAATATATAATTTTGCTATAATGTATGCGTTTTTTGTTCGCTCTTCCTATACAAAAAACGCAATTTTGATCTCAACCATACCGATGTCAGATTATATTAAAATCATTAAAAGTGTGTTTGTATCTTACAGTCTATCACTTCGCCAATGGTTTTGAGACATCCCACTTTTAAATGTTGACAAGCCAAGTAATTTCCCCCCTGCTTGGGAATTTTTTCTTTCAATTTTTTCTTTTATCATATCGTATTTGTTGCCTCTTATTATATGTATAAATAAGAAACTCTTTATTTTTATGTCCATAACGGACATGGTCCTTGAAGTTTGCATCCTATTTAGCGCTATACCACTTGATATTTTGTCAGTTCAACTTATTCTTATTATTTTCTCGCATTTATTTATTTATTTAATGTCTAACAGAAATCAGAACAGACATTTAAGATATAAATTTCAAAACTAAAATACAAATTTAAAATATTTAATATTAAACAGTGTAGAAAAGTTAGATAAACAACATAAGAAAATTAAATTGCTAAAAATATATGGAAGTTATTAACAAAATTAATACTTAAGAAACTTAAATAACAGATATATAATAGGTATTATTTAGATTTCTTACATAGAAAGTAATTTTTTAATTGTGTTTGAAGTGCATGTTTGGCCCTAGAGAAGTCTCAATGCAAAAGGGAGGCGAGATAATTAAGGTCAGACAGCGTTCTAACGAGAGGCGCATTGACACTATATAATGTCCTACTAAAGCCACCGCGAAAAATTTTGCAACGGCGAAAATTTCTGCAAGGAACATTAAACTATTCTTTCTAGAAGAACCGGGCAGTCAATTTTGCCATTAATGAGATCAAAGATAAATGATACTGCCTGAAAAGTACCTCTGTCACTTAATGGAAAGAGACTAATCAAACGACAGCGTGAGTCATATGATGGTTTCGGGTCTGAGAAATTGAGTGAATGTAGTGCGAAACACACAAACATTTTTTTAACCCTCTCCACTCGATTTATATGGACTACATGATAAGGTCTCCAAATAAAAGAGGCGTCGGGTCTGAGAAATTGAGTGAATGTAGTGCGAAACACACAAACATTTTTTGAACCCTCTCCACTCGATTTATATGGACTGCATGATAAGGTCTCCAAATAACAGAGGCATAATCTAATTTGGACCGAACAAACGCAGAGTATAAAATCTTAAGAGTTTATGGGTCACTGAAGTGCGATGAGTGACGTCTAACAAAAGCGAGCATAACAAGAGAATTGGAAACGGCATAATTTAGGTGCGCGATAAAATTAAGCTTTGAATCGAGGAAAATCCCTGAGAAGAAACCATTTGAGAAGTATCTGCTACTTACAATAATAAATTTATTTCTATCGTTATTCATATTTAGCCCGTAGTTTTTGCTGTGTTTTTCCACTTTTCGTAATTTTTTGGAGATCCTGCAAATTATTTTTAACCAGCGTTGTAGTGTCTGCATAGCGAATGTTATTTATATGTACATATGTATATGCTATTCTGTAGTCTGATATAAGTCCAAATATAAGCTTTGTATATATTTGCCAATTTTATGTCCAGTGCTTTCATTATTTGAATTCACTTGTTATGTTGTATTTTGTCAAAGACATTCTCGTAATCTTGATCGGCGTCCCATGATTTTTGTGTAATCATTTGAAGGCTAAACATTGCTTCCGGGATCCTTAAACCTTTATAAAGCCAAATTGTGTTGCTCCTAACATCTTGAATCTCTTATATATAAGCATTATGTTATAAATGATTTGGAGGAAAATTCTTAGTGCATGATTCAGACTGTTTGCATTGTTTTTTTTTTTTGTTTTTTGGTATAGCAATACCAGATTTCAACATGAGTATGGATATTCCGTAGTTTCATATATGTATATGTTTTTCGTTTTCGTCTGTTGTAACATTGTTGCTCGTATTATATTATGTATTAATTGCTGTGTCTTTTCAATTGAATATTTTCTTTAGTTTTCTGTGTAAGTTAAAACTGTCAAAAAATTCTCACATCGTTCGCAATGTAATGATGCCTTTTCATTCAACGGTTTTATGGCGTCTGTTAATTTGTCTCTGATTTCTTTATTCCTTCGTTCATGATGTTCATCTTCGGATATTCTTTTCCTCATTCATCAAATCCTATATACATTCTGTTAAAAAATATCGGGAATTGTTCATTTAAAAAGCGCGCCTTACACATATGTCTAAATTTTTTTTTGCTGGAGTGTTGTACCAACATATAGTGTCGCAGAGCTTGAGCGTGATCTGTCAATTAGCTTGTTTTCGGCATTTAATTATATCAGTCCACCGCAGGTGTGTTCTGCGATTTTCACTATGGATAAAAATATCGAACAAAGAATTTGTCTTAAATTTTATGTTTTGAACGGAATTTCGTGTGCCGAATCGTTGAAAATGTTGCATTAAGGAGAATTCGCTGAAGGAGCTGAAGTAGGTCTCTTCAAACGCGTTTAAAAGGTGACTGCACTAATCGTTGGCGTATGTGTATTGCTATTTTGAAGGCGACAAAATAAATTTTGATGATTAAACAATTATTTTCCGTTTTATTGAACAAATCCCGGTACTTTTTTGACAGAATTTATCGTCATCCATCCATTTTTCTTTGGCTATATTTATTTTTGTGACTAGTGCATTGGTTGTTATAGCTCCTGGTGACGCTCAAGCATACATGTCCTGCAGCTTATATGTGTGCGTGTCGGGTGACACACGAACTTGCTTCGTATAATATAAGCTGCAGGACATGCATGCTTGAGCGTCACCAGGAGCTATAAGACCTCTTACTTTGTCAGCATTGTTATTCCAGCAGCCGATCGGATTTTCGCCAGTAGTGTTAGTCAAATTCGTATCGTTGCCTTTACTAGGGTATAATCGTAAGGAACATTTACACCTGGGAGTATTTTGCGCGTATCATTGATGATTTAAATCTTTTGTTAATCAAGATGTAGTCAATTTGATTTCGTTGTAGGTGGGGATTTGCAAGCATACAGCCGTCTCTCTGATAGCCTTTGTTTTGCTAACATTAAGTTTTAACCTGTTCATGCATCTGTCGATGCATTCATACGTTGAACTACCAGTTGTATACAGTAGTGTGATCAGCAAACTAGCAGATCTCGACTCCACGTAACACTTTTTCCATATCATTAATGGATTTGAGGAATAGAAGTGTTCCCAGCACCGTTCTTTGTGGTACTTCCAACGCAATGGATTTCTGGCCAGACATTTACCCCGATATCTTTGTGCACTGCCTTCTGTTGCCTAAATAGCTTTCGAATGATATGTGGTTCTACTCTTTGTATTCCGCATTTATCATCGTTTTATAAGAATGCTTCTGTCGATTTTTCGAATGCTCTCTTAAAGTCTACGAATGCATCCACTATACATCTGCGTTCAGCTATTTCTGATTTCCACCTCGTGATCACTAAATTTAGTGCTGACTCACAACTATGGTGTTGTATAAATGTAGATTGATTTTTAGATAGTAATGGGTTATTCTCCATATGCTCTTCTAATTGTTTATGTACAACCTTCTTAAGAATTATATTTTCAGTCATCAGCATGTTAATGGACAAAATTCCTCTGGCTTATCTGTGTTATTTATTTTTTTTATGACTTTTGAGACTTTCCACTTATCGGGAAACTCGCCGGTTTTCAGCGCTTTGCTGTATATCGTCTTCATACTTGACTACTGGAATGCTATTGTTAATTTCTTTTACGCTTTTAAAAAAAAAATAAATCCACTTTGTGGATTTCGTCTTTTTTTGTTAGCATCTTGCCGTTTATCAACATTTTGCATAATTCATCTTCTTTAATGCATCTTCTTTGATTGCCACCAGGTTTCGCTTATACTGAGGCAGTAAAGTTTTAGTCTGTTAAATTCATTGATTGTGTTGTCTTGATTCGAAAAACTTTGTACATTCCACGCCACTACATATAAGTTCTTTAATATTTTTAGTCTTGTTATTTGTGTGCTGTTTATATATATTTGTGATATATACATGGGATAGTGTACCGTGGGTACGAAGGTCTACGGTATAATCTTTCGCAGAATCTTTCTCTAAAACACTCCAAGGGACGCCGCAACAGATATTTTCATTGTCCAAGTTTGTGCTCCATACATTATGACGAGCATGATGAGAATGTTAGAACATGTTTTTTTCACGATAATTAGAGGACTAAACCCGTATTAATTGACACATACTGCAAAATCACCAGCTCCTCGCCGCCATGTTTGAAGGTCGGTGAGGTAGATGTTCACTTTGGAGCACAGGCCATCGATGTTAATGTCCGACGCCGTTATCGTGCAGTCGTGAGCGTATGAGACCAGGGAGATTGCCTCTGGGGGCTGGTTGAGTTTCGAGACATAGAAGTTGATGAACAGGCAGGGTGAAAGGACACTACCCTGGGGTCTCGAAAAATCACTGACGAGTGACGACCGGTCAGATAGTTGGCGGACCACCTCTTCAGCCCTGGCAGGAGTGTCGACTGTATAATGTCATCTAGTAGCGTGGAATGGCTGACAGTGTCGAAAGTCTTTTTCTTCCAACGCTACTAGGACAGTCCTCTCGCAGTGGCGGTTTTGGTTAAGCCCACGGTTTATCTGGTTTGTTTGTTTGCTAACAGTAGTAGTAGCCATGCCAGTGTCTGGCATATGACCGGTCATCTTCGTCTAGCTCATCTAGGGGTAGGCAAAGGAAACATGCTGTTTCGACGGGTTGGGTCCAGAGGGAGAGGAGTGTTAGATGAGTCGGTTTCAGGGGGCATGTGAAAAGGTGGTCAGTGTTGTTGTTGTTGTTGTTGTTGTTGTAGCAGTATCTGCGCCCTGTCAGTGTAGTGTAATTACCGGTCGTCTTCGTCTAGTTCATCTAACGGTAGGCCCAGGAAACTGGCAGTTTCGACGGGTTGGGTCCAGAGGGAGAGAGGTGTTAGATGAGTGGGTTTGATGGGGCATGTGAAGAGGTGGTTAGTGTCGTGCGGGGTACCTTCACATGCTGGACATATGTTTAGTATGTCGGGGTCGATTCTCGATAGGTAGGAGTTTAACCTGCTACAATATCCAGAACGTAATTGTGCCAAGATTACGCGGGACTCTCGAGGAAGCTGGAGCTCTTCGTCTGCGATAGGTGGTGGTTGGACACCGATAACGGCATTCGGGGGTCGGGAGCTTAGGAAGGTGGTAAGGGTCTCCCGATGAATGCCGTTAATTGCCTGTCTGTATACTGTCTGATCCTGGAGTGGTCTGTCCGTTTTGTCCTGGATCTCGTCCACGTAATTGAGGAAGTGTCTCCTGATGTGCCTGGGAGGTGGCTCAGGCTCGAGCAGGTGTCTGCATGGGTGAGGCCTACGGTGACACCCAAGCAGAAACTGCTTGCCGAGCATTTTGTTATGCTCCTTAACCGGGAGCATGTGCGCCTCGTCGTGCAAGTGTTGGATAGGGGACATCAGGAGACATCCTGTCGCGGTCCTGATGGCAGTATTCTGGCAGGTCTGAAGCTTCGTCCACTGCGTATCACTGGTTCCAGGCGACCAGACAGGCGCGGCATAGTTCAGAACCGGTCGGCCTATTGCTTTGAAAGTCGACAGCAACATTTCTTTGTCTTTGCCCCAAGTGCTGCCGGCAAGCGACTTGAGGACCTTGTTGCGATTCTGTACTCTCGTTGCAATAGCGGTTGTGTGCGCCGAGAAGGAGAGCAAGCTGTCAAAGGTGACTCCCAAAATTCTGGGGTTGTTTATCGTCGGTATTGGGGTGTCGTCGACGTGTACCTGAAGTGGCAGCTTCACCTCCTTTGTCCAGGTGGTAAAAAGGGTCGCCGTGGATTTAGTGGGACAAAGTTTTAGGTTTCTCGCAGTGAAGAAGCGAGAAAGGCGGGCGAGGTAGTCATTTACTTTGGTGCATAGGCCATTAATGTCATTGCCCGACGCCATTATCGTGCAGTCGTCGGCGTATGAGACCAGTGAGACTCCCTCTGGTGGCTGGGGGAGCTTCGAAATGTAGAAATTAAAAAGCAAGGGTGAAAGGACACCACCCTGTGGTACTCCTTGCTTTATTTTTCTCTGTTTTGAAGTTCGGTCTCGAAATATCATCTAGTAGCGTGGCGTGGCAGACTGTGTCGAAAGCCTTTTGTAGGTCCAACGCTACTAGGACAGTCCTCTCGCAGGGGCGGTTTTGGTTTAGTCCGCGGTTTACCTGGGTGTTTATGACGGTGAGTGCCGTGGTGGTACTGTGCACTCTACGGAAACCATGCTGGTGTGGGGCTGGAGTCAGGTGTTGTGTGAGGAGTGGGAGTAGAAGGGCTTCAAGTGTCTTCACTACTGGGGAAAGGAGAGTTATCGGACGATAAGACTCCCCTTGGTTGGCGGGTTTCCCTGGCTTCAGCAGTGGGACCACTCTCCCTAATTTCCACTTATCAGGAATAATGAGAGTGGCCATGGACAGGTTGAAGACCTTTGTGAGATATTCTACTCCCAATGGACCCAGCTTTTTCAGCATCAGCATGTTTAGTCCGTCGGGGCCAATGGCTTTTGATGGTTTCATGTGTTTGATGGCCCCCTGAACCTCGCCGCTGGTGAAAGCAAGCGGTGCACTGTTGTAGGGCAGTTTCTGCAGCCGTCTGGTGGCACAACGTTTGGATCTGTCGACCGGAGGATGCAATATAAACTGCCGGCTAAAATAGCTCGCGCATCTCTTCGGGTCCGACGAAGTACGACCGTTGAAGGTGATATCCACCTTGTCGTTGTGCTTCGTCGGGTTCGACAGGGACTTTACGGTGGACCAGAGCTTGCTCACACCAGAAGTGAAGTTACAGGACTTCAGATGCTCTACCCATTTGGTCCGCTTGTGTTGGGTGACCAGTTGCCGGATCTCCAAATTGAGATCCTTTATACGAGGATCCCCGGGATCGGCCTGGCGTAGGCGGTCACGGTCGTTTGCCATAACGGCTGCTTCGGCTGGGAAATTGGGACGTCATTCCCGGATCCGTCCAGCAGGTATGAAGCGAGCCGCGGCGGCTGTAATCGCCTTGCGGAATGCGCGTTGGCCTGCGCGCACATCGGTGGGAGTGGGTAGGCCTGCGAAGATGTTCTCAGTAAATTCCGCGAATCTGGTCCAATCAGCTTTGTTAGAGTTGATGTATGACCGGTGATCCGCGGAAACAAAATCGGCGGGTCTCTCGATCGAGATGATAATGGGCAAGTGGTCTGATGCAAGCGATAGCATAGGTCGCCAGGTTATGCTATTTATCAGTCCAGCCCTAGCAATTGTTATATCAGGCGAGCTGCTACAATTGCCCACTACCCTAGTGGGGGCGTCGTCGTTTGCAGTGCTGAACGTCGAATCGTCTATCTGCTCTGCCAATAGCTGTCCCCTACGATCATTTGGCAGGCTTGAATGCCAAAGATCGTGATGCGCGTTAAAGTCACTTACTACCAATCGGTTTTCTCCCCTGATGAGCGCACCAATATCGGGGAGATATCCTGCCGGGCAGCAGGTGACAGGGGGTATGTAAATATTGTAAATTTCGAGCTCGGCATCGCCTGACCGGACAGCTATACCTTGACGTTCTAAGGTGCTGTCCCTGCGGTCGATGCCTTCATCAATAAGACGATACTGCACTGAATGGTGTACTATGAACGCTAGGCCACCACCGTTGTCTCGCTCGCGGTCCTTTCGGTGCACATTGTAGCCGTCCCTGGTAATCAGGGGGGAGCTAGCGTGCAGTTTTGTCTCCTGGACCGCAGCTATCTTGATTCCGAACCGACTCATGAAGTCGACTATCTCGTCAATCTTGCTCGTGAGTCCGTTGCAGTTCAGTTGCAGAAGCTTAAAGCTTCGCGGGAGTGTCGTCGTAATTCGGGGGGTGAGGGATGCGTGATGTTGTCTGCGTTGGTCCTGCTGTGCGTTGCGCAAAATGGGGAGTGGCCTGATGTTGTCAGATGGCCGCGCCACGGGGGGCGGTTGCGGGTGCAGAGCTCTGCAGCAGGGGGCAACGTAGTCGCGTGTCCACTCACGGGTGGTGTGCAGGCCGGAGCACCTCCGAAAGTGACACCAGCCACTGCAAAAATTGCATTGGACAGTCGTCAGGTTCCGAGGTACTACGGTCTGGCACACGGAGCAGACTGTGCGGGGGACCAAGAGCTACTGGTTTGTCCCCGCACTGGGGTAGGAGCAGGAGGGTTGTGGGTTGGAGAGGGAGTCGTGTTGCTCTTGGGGGCTCCTGACCGTTGAGGTGTTGTTAGTGGCGGCAGTGTGATGTGCCGGCACTGAGGGCAGTGTAGCCGTGGAGGCGGTGACCGCCTGTGAGCGGGAGCAACACGTGGCCACATACCTTGTGGACCACTCCCTGTGACTCTTAAGGCCTGAGCAGGTCTTAAGATGGCACCACCCGTTGCACTGGGTACACCTAACCGAGGTGGAGTTCGGGTGGAGCCGTTTGTGGCAGATGCAGCAGTAGAATACTTCAGGTCCGGGGTTGGGTTCGACGCCAGCCCGGAAGAGAAGTATTTGGAGCAAACTGGCTGCAATGAGTTGCTCCTGTGACGATAGAATTACGGTAAAATACGGTACACTAGACAGGGCTAGTGTACTGGGGCGGCAGCCCTTGGTCGGGAATAAAAACCCGAGTCATTCCGGTAACGTAGAACCGGCTGCCATAGGAATGAGGTGGTTAGTGTCGTGCGGGGTGCCTTCACATGCCGGACATATGCTTAGTATGTCGGGGTCGATTCTGGATAGGTAGGAGTTTAACCTGCTACAATATCCAGAACGTAATTGTGCCAGTCTTACACGTGTTTCACGAGGAAGCTGGAGCTCTTCATCTGCTGTAGGTGCTGGTTGGACTCCGAATACGGCGTTCTGTGGACGGGAGTTTAAGGGAGGGGTCTAGGGTTTGAGCATTTTTTTTAATGAATTTTTGAGACTTTGCTTTAGAGATATGAATAGTGAAAATGTATTTCAACTTTTTGTACATTATAAAGCATCATTTCAACAATATTGTACTAAATTTTTGTAAGAAAATATCGGGAAATAAGCCGGTGAGGTAACTTTTCCGAAAACGCCTTTTCCAAAAGGTGATTTGCGGTGACTATCGTATCTAGTTGTAGAATCACCTGAAATAAAAAAAACAGAATTATTTGGTTAAATTATCACCAAAACCTCCCCCCCACTGGCTCCGATTTTTTTTTTTTCATTTTTACGTTGCCAGCGCGTTTTTGAAGCAAAAAGTGCGATTTTCACTGATTTTTTCGCTGTATAAGTGGAAACCGCCCTTAATGTAAAACAAAAAAGTGAAAAATCTCTCAGTGGGGGGGAGGTATTTTATATATAGAAGTTGTATACCAAATTTGAAAAGGATCGGTTAAATATTGTTGAAGTTCTAATAGTCACGGACTTTGAAAAAGTGGTTTCGAGAAAAACGTAACGCTCCGCTTCAAACGCTCGCAGCTGTCGCAGAGGAGTGGGGACAAAAACGTCTATAACTCCAAAAGTTTTGCTCCGATTGAGCTGAAATTTTGGGACAATATTTTTGAGATGATTTACTATAAGAAAAAGCTATTTCCAAAAAATCGATTTTTTGAAAGTCAAACCCTAGACCCCTCCCTTAAGAAGGTGGTGACGGTCTCCCGGTGAATGTCGTTTATTGACTGTCTAAACACTGCCAGGTCCAGTAGATTACGGTCAGTTTTGTCCTGGATTTCGTCGGCGTAGTTTAAAAGGTATCTCCTTACGTGCCTGGGAGGCGGCTCTAGTTCAAGCAGGTGTCTGCAGGGGTGAAACCTGCGGTAACATCCTAGCAGGAACTGCTTGCTGAGCAGTTTGTTATGCTCCATTACTGGGAGAACTTGTGTCTCGTTCGACAGGCGCCCAGACATTGCTTCTGATGTTTTAGATTTATTGAAGGGCCCCTGAACCTCATCACCGGAGAAAGCAAGTGGCGCACTGTCGTTCGTCAGTTTGTGCAGCCTTCTGGTAGCACGACGCTTGGATCTGTCGGCCGGAGCATGCAGTATAAAGAGTCGTTAGTTAGCGCACCTCTTTAGGTCCGACGAAGTACAACCGTTGAAGGTGATAGCCACCTTGTCGTTGTGCTTCGTCGGGTCGGGTTCGAGAGGAATCTAACGGTGGATCAGAGCTTGCTCACCCCAGAGGTGAGGTTACAGGTCTTCAAGTGCTCAACCCATTTAGTCCGCTTGTGTTGATCTACCAGTTGCCGGATCTCCAAATTTAGATCCCTTATGCGGGAATGCCCGGGATCGACCTGGCGTAGGTGGTCACGGTCGTTTGCCAAGCTGACTGCTTCGGCTGGGAAATTAGGACGAATGTCCTTAAACCTTCCAGCTGGAATGAAGTGAGTCGCAGCAGCTGTGAGCACCTCGCGGAATACGCGTTCGCCTTCGCGCACATCGGTGGGGATGGGAAGAGCGGCGAAGGTGTCTTCAGTGAATTCCGTGAAACCGGCCTAATTAGCTTTTGAAGATAATATAGGATCAGTGATTCGCTGAAACAAAGTCGGCAGGTCCCTCAATCGAGACGATAAAGTGCAAGTGGTCTGCTGCAAGCAATAGCATAGGTCGCCAAGTTATGCTATTTATCAGACCAGCGCTAGCAATTGTGATGTCAGGCGAGCTGCTGCAATTGCACAATTGCCCATTACCCTAGTGGGGGCGTCGTCGTTCACAGTGCTGAATGTCGAACCGTCTATCTGCTCTGCCAATACTTGTCCCCTACGATCATTTGGCAGGCTTGAATGCCAAAGATCGTGATGTACATTAAAGTCACTTACTACCAATCGGTTTTCACCCCTGATGAGCGCACCAATATCAGGGAGATATCCTGCCGGGCAGCAGGTGACAGGGGGTATATAGATATTATGAATTTCGAGCTCGGCGTCGCCTGACCGGACAGCTATAGCTTGACATTCTAAGGTGCTGTCCCTGCGGTCGATGCCTTCATCGATGAGACGATACTGCACTGTATGGTGGACTATGAACGCTGGGCCACCACCGTCCTTTCTATGCACATTGTAGCCGTCCCTGGTAATCAGGGGGGAGCTAGAGTGCAGTATTGTCTCTTGGACCGCAGCTATCTTCATACCGTACCGGCTCATGAAGTCGACTATTTCGTCAATCTTGCTCGTGAGTCCTTTGCAGATCAGTTGTAATAGCTTGAAACTTCGCGGGAGTGTAATCGTAACGCGGGGGGTGAGGGACGCGTGGTGTTGTCTACGTTGGTCCTGCTGTGCGTTCCGCAAAAGTTGTGGCCTGACGTTGACGGGCGGCCGTGCCACAGGGGGCGGTTGCGGGTGCAGAGCTTTGCAGCAGGGGCAACGAAGTCGCGTGTCCACTCACGGGTGGTGTGCAGGCCGGAGCACCTCCGAAAGTGGCACCAGCCACTGCAAGAATTGCATTGAACTGTTGTGCAGGGCGGGAGCAACACGTGGCCACATACCTTGTGGACCACTCCCTATGAGTCTAAAGGCCTGAGCAGGTCTTAAGATGGCACCACCCATTGCACTTATTACACCTACCAGGGTGAAGCCGTTTGTGTTAGATGCAGCAGTAAAATACTTCTGGTCAAGGGTTGGGTTCAATACCAGCCCTGAAGAGCTGCAATGGATTGCTCCTGTGACGAAAGATTGGGGGTGGGATACGGTACATTAGACTGGGCTAGTTTACTGTGGCGGCAGCCGTTGGTCGGGAAGAACCCGAGTCATTCCGGTAACGTAGAACCGGCTGTCATAGGAATGTTTAGAGGAAGAATGTACGTATGAATTAAAGTTGAACTTAACACTATTTCGACACTGTCAATAAACTGTCAAACCTAATCTGAAAGATCAAATTAACGGATTATATCCATCGTACGTGGTTTTGTTTAATTTTATTTTTTCAATTCTCTAGATACCAATTAAACAGAGAATTCTCAAAGGATCATGCTGTTACGTATCCAGGACACTCACCAAAATAGGGTCTTATTGCAATAATAGTCATCAGGCAACAAACAAGTCAACACCTTAACTCGTGTACCCGTGGCAAATCAGGATTACGGCTTGACTCAAAGGTTTGATGTCTGGAATGCCGCATTGAATGCATCAATGTCGTGTTTTGATTGGAATCCACCAACCCATCTATGACGTCTCTTTCAACGTCTTTATACACATTGGAGTCTACCAATGTCCTTCAGCATCTCACTCAACCTTATAAAATATGAGTCTCCTTCTAGTATTTCTGTCAATAGGAATGGACCTTTAAATTTTTGACTTAACTTTGTTTGATGTCTCTCCTCGTTTTAAGCAAAATTTAATCGCTAATTTTAAATCAGTTTAAATTTAGCTTTGTTCTTATCGAACCGTACTTTGTCATATAAAGCGTTCTTACATAAGTTTTCTTTATCCAATTTTCTTAACTTACTTCAGTTCTCTTTAATTATAGGTAACATATAAAAGGTTTTGCTTCTTTGCCAATAAGTAATTCTAAACGACTACATTTAGGTATGCGGTGTACGGTACAATTTATTGTATTTCGCCTAAGGCGTCTTGCGACGATCGTTGACTACTTTCGACAGCGATTAACATGCCTTTTAATATACACATGATGCGTTCTAGTAGTTCCTGTAGCTTGCATAGATCGAAAATCACTGAAACTAGTTCCTATAAAAGATCTACCTTGGTCTGCAATGATTCGTGCTGGTACGCCAAACACCGATATTGCTGACTTTACCACATTCGCTATTAATATCTATGGTCTGGTATAGTTAAACTTATTTAGTAAACGTGTCTATTTGATCTATAATGTACTCCTTTTGATCCTTTTTACCACTTGATTTACCGGTGATATCAATGTGTATTGTATGCCATGAATGCCAAGATGTACTAACTAAATTCACTACTGACCACCTAAATGATCTAGGGACAACTGGGAGTTACATAGTTTTACAAAGAAGCATTTTTAAGCGTAATTCATAAGTTTTTGTCACTCTCTCTCCAAGTTTATTATTTTGAATTTTTGAAATAATTGACGTTTCTGAGTCTTTCTGTTGCTCTGCAAGGAGCCAATTCTCTGTTATTTCTGCCTACAGGGAAGGCTTATTTTTTGTATTCGTATGAACATGGGAGGGCATACCAATTAGTACTGGATTAGGTGAGTAGAAATTACCGTCAGGCATTTTGGCTCCCGGTCCATACTGAATATCAAAATCAAATGACTGCATGTATGCCCACCATCCATGAACTTTTGGTGTGAGTTGAATTTTATTTCTCGTAAACTTTAGGGAATGCAAGCGGTAAACATAGTAAAGTTTCGGTCATTCAAATAATGTCGGAAATTTTTCATCGAGTTAATTACGATGTTTCAAGCTCGTAAGAATGGTATCGAGATTCAGTAGAAGATATTTGCTTGTTAAAATATTCAATCTCTTCCGGTTGCAACATATTTGTGTCTAGGTGGGTTTTTACAATGCTTTGCAGGGTTCAGTAGGTTGTGATTTTGTTTTGGCAGTGTTTGGTGGATATTGCTGTGATATTTTTGTTTGTGAAAACTTTGGGGTTATTTGATTTTAGCAGTTTTTCCTGTTAAGGGGGGAGCCTGGTTTATGAGGTCTAAAAATTTCATCTCTTTGCGATTTTTTTTTTTAAGGAAAAAATTAATTTAGCACTGCAAAGTTTTTTCCATCTTTTAATGAACATTTAAAAAGTATAAAATTTTTTTGTACTGGTTAAAATAAGTTGAAAAAAATGTTTAACATAGAAATTAGTAGAGCGCTGCAACGCTGGAGTTTCCAACTGGCGTACAAGATACAGCTCGTAATTATTATCTAAAGCAAAAAATTCAAATGGATTCCTATTTATCATGATTTTTTATTCTAGATGAACTAAGAAAACTGAGAGAAATTCCAAAATTGCAACTTTTAGGAGGTTTTAAAGAAAAAAATGCCTTTCTATAAAAAAAAATTCACTTCAACTTGGTATAAAAATCTTTAAATTTTTTTTTTATCTATATTGTTAGTTCAAATAGAAGATAATTTAATACTGAAGAGAACAAGCTATGATTCATTCCAAAAGGTTCATTCGTTTTTTTCATTCATGTACGCCAATTCAAAGAAATCATAAAAATGAAAAGTCGAGAAAAGAAGGTAAATTTTTCCTATAGCTGTCCGGTCACAGCGTAATTACCTAACGCTCGCCTACCTTTGGCTTTGTATCTACGGAAATATTGAGAATTAGGCTCTGTAACTTTGTGTGAATATTCTGAAATATATTAGGAATCGCTTAAAACGAAAAAAAAATTTTGATTTTTTTGACCTTATTAACCAGGCTCCCCCCTTAAGTGAGCGTAGCGTTTATTTTTTTTACCGCAAGAGTGCCTGCGGTTAGCCACAAAAAAATTGATGCCGGCATCAACGCCTTCGGCATCGTGCTCAGCAGATGATATTAGGATTTTTGCGCTAGCAGTGAAACTTTGGCCATAGGCCTCTTAGTGAAAAAGTGATTATAAATCGACGTAAAATTAAAAACAAAGATTAAACTGAGGTTTTTAAGAAAAAACGTGTGCTTCGGCTGAGAAGGTTAGATTTTTTTCTGATGGGAATGAGAATGAGGGGTTGATAGAGTTTGAGTCTATAAGCTTTTCTTCGAAAGATTCTTTATAGATACAAAATATTTGTTGTGTTGAGACTGATACAGTTGAAAAAATGCAACTGTCAAAAAGTAAAATGTAGTCATAATTCTGAGTCTATAAGTATCCAAAAGTCTGACAGCTGTGTTTACTACCCTGCCAATTTTAATGTCAAACCTTTTGGTGGACGTCTCAGAGTGTGATCTATTTAAAAATATTGAAATTAGAAATGGCATAAGCCTATATCATCATGTCCGTCATTTATATAAGGTGGTATAAACAATATTCCCAGAACGGCCTTTGAAACGCATTGCGGGATTCGGGAAGTTGCGCTTTACTTCTCAAATGGTGATATCGTAAAAGAGGTTAAATCTTAACAGGTTAAAAAAAATAACAAAAAAAAGTCCTGTGAGGAAGGAGGAAAAGGAGATCAAAAAACTTAAAAGAGCTAAAAGGGTATCTCGTAAAGAGGTACTTAATACTTTTTCCCCTAAAAGTAACAACAGCTTCGATGGCTGAGCTGTTGAAGATATGGATTTCCCGGTTTTGGTTGAGAATGATAATATGACCGATTCTAATGAAATCATAAATCGATCTTTATAGCTTTATAAAAATATAAATCAGTTGCCAAGAAGGGTGCAACTTTCAAACAAAGCCTGATAAGGTGTTGAACCAAAAGCCTCGCGGTTCCTGTCTTTAAAAAAGAAACTTTTCAAATTACTTCTCAACTAAAGAAGGTTTTATGGCTTTTCAAGATAACAAAAAAAAAAAAAAAATAACGTGTGTCAAGCTTTTTGTGCAGAAACTTATTTGGTTAGGGTTGCCAAAGGACATTTTACAGATAAAAAACAGAAACTTAAACAAAAGACCCAAAAAATAAATAAATGCCGATTGGCGACACCCCTCCTGATGGTGGTGGTGCAGTCCAAAAACAACAACAGTTGCAGAACCAATCACAACAAAACACCCCAAAAAAGATTCATTTGCAGCATAATTTGCAACAAATTGCATAACACGGATATAAGCGCTGAACCCTCTGAAAACAGATTTTCTCCTTTGGAAGTTCAAGAAGAAGAATCTAACTCTAAACCACAAGAAAAAATCCATAAACCCTTACTACTATTTGTTGAAAAAGTCAACAGTATTTCACCGTTGATTAAGCTCTTAGCAGAACACTGCACTTTTCATTATATCTTATCTTGGGTGTAGATAAGTTCCTATGTTCATTTTTTTCTCTACCCCCGTAGACATAAGTACACCCCCTACTCTAAGGGTGCATGCGAACAATTTGGGTTTGGGCTTATTTCAAAGAGCAAAGTTCAATTTTTGAACTCGGATTCGTGCTTAGCGCGAAAATTCCCTTCGGGATCACTAGGTCCTATCTTATTCGCAAAACCGATGCAGGGCAGTGTATTTAATAATATTTGTAAAGTGCTTGTTACTGTATTATTTCCAATACACTTCAAAACTACAATATTAGATTCCTTTATCAGGAAGCACTCGACACCAGAGTCAAAACACATATGACTTACCAAATGAAATCAGAGTACCAATTGGGTCGACCATGTGACACAAGTTTACAGGTTACTTTTGTATTTTGTTTTGGGGGGCGGATTTCTGTCATCCAGTGCTAGCCGATGCAATATGTCCCGGAGTTCTACACCCATTTTTCCGCAGAAATGACATTTAATATGTGCATGCATACGTTGTTGGCGGCCGCAGTAGCTGAATGGGTTGGTGCGTAACTACCATTCGAGAGTGCGTAGGCTCGAATCTCCGTACATGAAACTCCAAAATACGCCCCTCAGTGTAAAATTTGGAGGTAGGGCATGGTACACATGTTTACTCCAGCCATTGTTGGTGTTTTAAATTGACATTTAAAATGTTCATATTCCTTCAAAGTGTCTCTTGGCAAAGTGATCCATTTGTAATGTAACCCCCAATTCAAGCCACCACACACAAAACGATTTGCGTTCTATCCAAACGTATCGGGACTAATGAAATCCATAACCGGTATTGGTATAGTGGAGTTTTCTTGTTCACTGCATGGACATGGTTGACTTCAATATTTCAATATAGGAAAACAAACATCGCATTCCGCAGCATATGCATCTACCATACCAAGATCTGAAACATAAATTGAAAAACATACGACAAAAAGAAAGGAAAAATAAACCATATTGTTTACCATCGTTTTTGCCCGCAATACACATTTCTCCATATTTTCATTCAAAATAACAATGAAATAATATATTATGATATATACGGATAATCTTTATTTTTGCGTTTCAATATAACTGTATATATAACAATATACGTATTTTGAATAACAATGTAGAGACAAAGAAATCTGTAAATAAAGCGAATTCTCCTTGGCAAAAATGTTTGACAGAAGTGCCAATTCGCCCAAGACGTATTAATCAGTTTTTCTATAGATAAGTCTTGAACTGAAGTTGCCAAAATAGATATTAAGCATATGTATATAAGCCAAGGTGCATGCGCAAGGGGTAGTCAGTTGAAAATTGAACTTGTAAGCGAAGAAACGAAAAGTAATAGAGTTATTTAGTCTTAAGCTGAACGTGTAAAATTAGGGTAAAGTGTTGGAAAAAAAGTAAAGCAAGTGTGTTACTATTAATTTGTGATTTTATTTGAGAATCCAGTGATCGAACTCAGAGGAGTAATTGTAAGAGGTTTATTTATTATTATGTATATATATACAAGGATGCGGATATTTTATTTCAATATTTGTCACATAAAAGTAGATAATTTTATACTTGTCATACAAGTACATACATATTTTTATATATCCAAAAATGTTTATAAAAAAATATACACTTTATTCATTAAATGAAATTTGTCGCCCCTTAGGCGAAATTCCAAATATTGTGCCTACAAAACCAAAATACCTTTGTGCAGCAGCATGCACAGCACCATGACCGCTTTGCCGCAAAGCATTCTTAAATTTTCTTTAATACAACAAAAACTATTTCATTCATAAACGCAAGTTATTGCTCATTCATTCATAAAACGAGCACAGAACACCACATCTTCTCTCACGCGCCTGATCTATCCACAAATCTATTTCTTCTGAGGAAGACCAAAATATTTGGTGAATTGTGAATTTTGACATGACAGGTGCTCTCATCTTTGTATATATATAACACTTGGGCTGAAAAGTCTATGGCCTAACACATAGATTTATTGCATTCACTTCTTTTTCAGTTAGTTGTGTTCTTCGTGATTGGCGCTATAACTGCTTACGCGGTTTTGGCCGAATTTAACAAAGCGCGTTTGTTTCTCGTGCTAACCGGCGACAGTTGACACACCAAGTTAAGCCAAGTCCGTCTCCACCTGATTTTTCTAATGCAGGGAGATTTCCTCTTCCTCTGCTACCACCAAGTGGTACCGCATCGCATAGTTTCGGATCCGGAGCGTTTGTTTGCATTCAGACGACATGACTCAGCTCATTGTTCCATCTTCTGCGATATTTGCCGTCACCAACGGGCAGAGGTCAAAAATTCTTCCACAAAATCTTTCTCTCAAACACTTCATGGTATGCCTCATCGGACGTTGTCATCGACCAAGCTTCTGCGCCATACGATAATTAAAATTTTATGACATTCTATTCATTAGTTCGTGAGTTATTGTGCTAAGACGCTACTTTTGTTATTTTCAAAACAATGTATCAAAAAGAATTTCGTGTTTTAATTTTACACTGTTTCTTGATGGGGGGAAATTACGTTCAAGCGAAGCAATGGCTATTATGGGGACTCCACTGCATCAGAAACAATAATAAAACGATGGTTTGCTGACCTCAAACGGAGTCGTGGAGACGTCGATGATGTACAACGCAGTGTGGACGCCCAAATGAGGCGGTAACAAATCATTTTGAAGGATCGAAGAGTGAAGTTGGGCGAGTGAAGACATCGTAAAGATGTCAAAAGAACGTGTTGGCTTTATATTGCATGAGCATTTGACTATGAGAAAGCTCTGTTCAAAGTGGGTCCCACTTTTGCTCATCATTTTGTTTCATGAAGACACGCACCGTGTCACAAGTCAATCAAAACAATGGCAAAACTACATGAATTTCCAAAAAAAAGTTCCGTTATTTTTGCTTTTGTACGTATGCATTGTCTACTCATGAATTCTACTCAGTTTCGGGGTAAATTTCTCTTGCTAACGATGGAATGGGGAGGGAAAATCGCATTGTAGTGATTGCATTAAAAATCGCATTGTAGTGATTGCATTAAAAATCGCATTGTAGTGATTACTTTAAAAGCGTAGTAAAAGTTCAAGTGAGGGGAAAGCCTTCCGTCGTTCAGCTGGTCATCTTTTGACCAGATTGATGACTGAAGCAAGCAACTTCTTCGGTGGCACGTGGTCAATGGCCACGAAAATATTCTTTTCACAAATGTTCACTCTTGAAGAAGTTTTTAATAAGGAAAACGACAAAATCTACGCAAAAAATGTTGTTTCTTCCACTCCAGAGAGATTCCACTCCAGCCCATAAGGCAAAAACCACCCAGCAGTGACTACAAAACAATATTCCCCGGTTCAGAGCCGCAGAAGATTGGCCGTCTGGAAGTCCAAATCTGAATTCATTGGATTACGGCTTGTGGTCAGAATTGTAGAACATGGCCTGTCGAAGACCTCACAGAAATTGGGAGAGTCTCAATCAATCTTTGGTTCGAGCAGCGACTTCAATACCCATGGATACCGTGCGTGCTGCAATAGCTAATGGCCTGATCTTTTAAAGGCTTGTGTAAAAGAAATCGTGACTATGCCGAATGAAAATTAAAAATTGTTTTTTAATATTTATATGATGAAATAAGATTAACTTCATTAAAAAAGTATTATAATTGCCTCTGTATAAAGGACTTAACTTGTAACAGAACTTATGTCACGACTAAGTACATTGTTGGATTTTTGTGGACCTCTAATAAAACGGAATTTCGGTGAACGATGAGAGCTACAGAGGCGTGATAAGCGATTTTGTGGTTGGGAATTGAAGACATCGACTTGAACGATAGCGGACTGTGCCACACAGCCTATGCCACAATTGTTCTTTTACGAACTATGCTATCAGTCGTGTCGGCGATGTCAGAGCTGTGATGCCGTTAGACTTTTTTGTAGGACGTTGAGAAGAACCGGTGTTATGTGAACACTCTATTAACAATTCAAGCCTTTAAGCCTTAGGAAAACTGGGTTAACAGGATGCAATCCTGTGAAACCACCCGTATAAATGAAATCGTGTTCCATAAATAATTGGAGTGTCTTCTTCTTCCTAATTGGTGCGATAACCGCTTACGCGATTTTGACCGACTTTAACAAAGCGCGTCAATCGTTTCTTTCTCGTGCTAACTGGCACCAATTGGACACACCAAAGGAAGCCAAGTCCTTTTCCACCTAATCTTTCTAACGTAGAGCAGGCCTTTCTCTTCCTCTGCTACCACCAGCTGGTAAGGCATCGAATACTTTCAGAGCCGGAGCGTTTGTTTGCATTCAGACGACATGATCCAGCCAATTGGAGTATGATTGTATGATCCACAGTAACTTAGCTTGCGCGTCCGTTTCAGGACTTTCTGTATAACACAAATCAATGTATGGTGCAATAAAGCATTCAAATAAATTATTGACTTAATACTCAAAATCAGTTTAGAATTTTCATTTACATATTATATAATCAATTTTGTTTCCCTTCAAATAAATCTGTTTAAATTGTGATATGTTTCGTATGTTACAATTCCCATAGTATTATGTGAAACTTTTTTCGGAAATACAATTTTTTAAATTATAAAAAAAATAAATACAATAAAACATGTACAATATTACAATACATTTTTCTCTTAAGAAATTCATCAATAAATATATTATATGAAGAAATAATAAATATAATTGTATTGCGGACAAGCAGGCAATAGCCGACCGTCCACGAAATTTCAATTATACTTTCAATTCAACTTTGTTGTTGTTTTGTCAATTTAAGAAATGTATTTGCATTTATCTTAGCTTGATATATTAAATTAAAAAGAAAAAAACCGCCACCTCTATCTCTTCAAATATTTCGCATTTGGTAATTGTTTAAATATGTGCACAAGACATTCTTTTACGATACTAATAATATTAAATATTTTCGATACTTAGGTATGCATTGTTCAATGCAAGTTTAAAAGAAATATTAAGTTCTACTTAGCTAAGGTTTGGCTTAAATAGAACTTAAGTTTTCTTTGTAAAACCGACCTTTAGTTTTTTTTTATTAAGATCAATATTTCAGTTCGTCTTGTAATTATGCCCATTTAAATTATACACCATGGTTTAAAGGGTAAATTTTCATCAGAGTCTAAACAGTAATTTACATTTTCTGAAGTCTGCAAAATATGTAGATTGTAGTGTCAATATCTTTTCATTTACTCTCATGCAAAACAGTTATACCTATGGCCAGAGAACTTTCACCAAAGTATAGGATTCAAATTTTATTTTTCTTTTAAACTGCATAGAAATATGCAACTTTCATTTTGGAATGAATCTCCTCGCGACATTCGATGGAAAACCATGGAGCCATATTACATCTATTTGTCCAAATATTAACCGTTTATGTACATGTTATTAGTAATTGTAATATTGAATATCTCTCAAGATATTCCAACTTAAATTTTTCCCGTATGAAAAATAGCGCGATTGTTTATTATATAAATTCCATCATCGGTTATCTTATTTAGTAATTTTGAAATATACACCTATTTATGGTGTGCATCTTGATGTTCCACCGCCGATTCCGAAGGGTAGATATCTTTTTTTATGAGGAGATGGGCGACCGCTATTAGAAAAAACTTTTTCTTCATTTTTCACGGAGATTCGAACCAACGTACTCCGAATTCCAAATGGTAGTCACACAACGAATTATAAATCCAAAACTGGATATAAGATCATTTCGTGATCGTCAATAGTTTCAATTGGTATATTTTAAGACTAATAAAGTTTGATATATTGCAAATAATATATATATAAACATTTGCTTATAGCTTAAGCTTATTATTTTAACTTTCCATTTTATTTTACAGCAAGTAGTCAACAAATTAATATACTAAAGGGTGATCAGATTGGAGGTACTTTTTCCAATAGGTTTTTTTTAACGGATCACGCGTGACTACTGTCAAATTAAATATTGTACATAATTTTTTTCAGCATTTATTGGCATTTCATCATGGAAAGACTTACGCCTCAATAACGTTCACAAACCGTACAATTGCATTATGAAAATCGACTTATGGTGTACTATTGAAAATAACTGTCTGTTGCGGCGTTTGGGCTGGAGGAATCATCGGCCCATATTTCTTCAAAGACGACACTAGCGCCAATGTAACAGTGAATGGCGAACGCTATCGCATCATGTTGTTTATCATATACCGACCGAAGTCCTTCAGCGAGTCCTTCAAAATTGGGGATACGGATGGCCGAATTACGGCGCAGTTGCGGCCAACATTTGAAAGGAAATATCTTTAACAAATAAATTTCATTAATGGTTCTAAAGCAAAATAATAAAGTTGCCGAATAAATTTGAATTTTCGTTTTGTATTTCAATATTAAGTCCGATACCTGTAAATTGATCACCCTTTACTATATTACGACCGTACTACTTCATTACTATGCACTATTTACGACCGAAACCTTGGCACAATTACGTTCTGGATACTGTAGCATGTTAAACTCCTACTTATCCAGAATCGACCCCGACATACTCAACATATGTCCGGCATTTGAAGGCACCCCGCGCGACACTAACCACCTTTTCACATGCCCCATCAAACCCACTCATCTAACACCTCTCTCCCTCTGGACCCAACCCGTCGAAACAGCTAGTTTCCTGGGCCTACCGTTAGAAGAGCTAGACGAAGACGATCAGTGATTACACTACACTGACAGGGCGAAGATACTGCTACAACAACAACAACAAAACCGAAACCACAATACATTACAAACAGTAACGAAATTGAACAAGTTAAAAGTGTTTTTGTTAATTTCTTATAAAAATATTATTCTTGCTATAAACAAGACCATATTAGACAAAATTTCAACAATTATACAAAATTTAGAAAAATGTTATTAATATTCATCAAAAATTCGAAGAGTTTTCTCTTTAGAACATTAAAGTGCTTTTAAATTAAAAAAAAAAAACATTTTTTTTTTTTTTACTTTTTAAAATATTTAGTTTTGCGGATGGTATTTTGAATTTTTATGCTATATTATTCGATAGTATTATATTCTTCAACTATAAACCTGCATAATCAGAAAAAAATGCAGGTTAAAATCTTTGAATGAAGAATTTGACTAAATTTTTTAAACTTTGCTTATGTAAAGACAATATATATGTATATATGAAATTGACAAAAAGTTTTAACTTGTTGAATTTCATTACGTACTGTAGTTTCGGTCGTATATTTTTATTACTATTTATTTATTAAATTATATTTAAAATTATAAAGTAATATGTTTACAGAACTACCTACCAGGGCTATCGGTCGTATAGTATATATATATATAGTATAGTACGTTTTCCTCTTATATTCACTCGTATTTAAATATACAGCAATGTAAGAATTTATAGTCGCATTATTTCTTTAAATATTGCCGTATTTCATGTATATAAATTATTCGTTGATTACAACAAATTTAATTGATCACAAACCTAACATTTATATTTATTTCTTTTGCCATTTTAGTAAAAATTAAAATTATCCATATTTAACACCACAATCGCGCATTGATTTACTTCTACTACAGTGTTGAGCTTTTTTGAAGACAAAAGCACATTCAAATTAAAAATGGCGGCACTGGGTGTATCAGAACCGCCTCGGCTAAATAACAATGAATTTCTAAACTACATACCACATCTTGAATTAGAAGAACTTCTAATGACTCAAATTAAAGCAAATGGATCTTGGGACTATTTATTTAAAGCTTCCATTAAGAAAGAAAACAAGCTTAGTTCACTTACGTGCATTGCTTGTCAAGAATTAATAAAATGCCAGAAGTTTAGCAGTCACTTAAAAGAAAAGTCTCATGAAGAATCCCTGAAAAATGTCGAACAATTTTATCATCCCTATTATACAAATGACAAGGAATGTGGAAATATTAAAAGTGGTGAAAATATTTCTGATAGAGATACTGAAACTGATACCGTACGAACTAAAAGTATTACTTCAAGTGAAGAGCGATCCACCTTATCGACATCGAAAATGATTGCTGAATGCATTCGAGAATCCGAAGGCGATTTAGATTTGGTTACAGATAATGAGAATTTTACTAATATAATTCTAAGAAAAGATGTAACCAAACCTGAAGACTTATTGGTAGATGTTAAATTGCCACTTACAGATATATTAAATATCGAATTTTGTACAGAAAAAGGGAGGTGGGTTCGGATGATAACCGTGAACAAAACTGCAAGCACCAAGTTCTACTGTGCTTTGTGCTCAAAGTTTTGTTTTGGAATTATAACTGTGGACTGTCATCTCAAAGGGTTCACACATAAACGAGCCCAAATATCATGCTTAGGCGTTCGCTGTTCTAGTTACAAAAATCTAACTAAAAACTGTATTTTTGGATATGGGGAAACGTTTTGCATTAATATACAAAAAACGGAGAATTTTGAAAAAGAATCATCACCAAACTCGAACGACGTTGAGAAGTTAAAAAAAATTGAAGATACCGATGAAGATAAAAACTTAGGAAGTATTCAAAAAGTACAGGAAAGTAATATAAAGCCCTCTTTATCTGCTACAATCGCTAATAAAGTTAAAAATATAAAAGAAAAAATGCGAGTTCAGAATAAGTATGTGGAGGGTCTTATAGGAGTGGAATATGTTGTTAAAATACTAAAAACAAAAACAGATAAATATCCGATGTACGAATGTTGCCTTTGTGAAATCGTACTTAATGAAAACCGTATGCAAGGCCATCTTACCGGATATAATCATCGACTTAAATATTGCGAACTGCATTACCCTAATACCATAGAAAAGTTTAAAAATGTAATTGGGCATGTTAAGTATATTGATTACTTCAATGCAATGAACCATATTTTGTCAAAGATTGCTTCTGCAATTGAACAACACCATGGGCGCAGTACCCCTTACGTGGTTTTATTATCGATATTTACCAAAATGAGGACGGAGTTGATAGCAAAAATATATAGCTATCCTAACGCTTGCCAGCAACATGGACCATCATTCACAAACGTTATGACGGAAGAAGAAATTAAACAGATAATCAGAGAACAAACAGAATACGTGGCGCATACTAACAATTATGCCAGATTCGTTGAAAAACCAGAGAAAAAACTTTATTTAAATCAACGATGCCATGATCCAAACAAAAGAAATGGGGATAATTTTGACATTCGTAAAAGAAAACGCTCACCTTCTCCTCCGAAAAAATACAGTAAATCTCTTTTACGTTCCCTGTCACCTCATCAGATTGCGCCAACAAAAAGAAATAAAGAATCTAGGCAACATTTAGCGTATGGTGCAAGTGTCTCCTCATTTCAACGAGATGAGGTAGCAGTCGTGACATTTGAAATTGAGCGCATGTATAAAGAGTATCGGAAAAATCCTGAAAGTCATCCTCTTTACGACGAAGAATGGAATGGATTTTGGCGTCGTCGTAAGGAACAACTTGTTTCACAAGGAATCGACCACCGATCCTACAACTACCAACCCGAGTGGGTTAAATACTTCAAAAATCGTTTGGAGGAACTTTTTGAAAAGGAAATAAGTGATTCAAAAAGGGAAATAAGAAATCGCTTATCAGACTATGAAATAAACAATTCATCAAATTTGCTTGCACATATAAAAGACTTTGGTCTAAAGTCTGATAATACTTATGAATTGCAAAACGAAAAGAGGTCTCCAGATGTCATATCACAATCTGCAAATTCTCGCTATTTGGAAAATGAAATGCGGGATGGTAAACCTACTGTTATCCATGTACTGAGACTTTTGACAGCTTTAGAAGATTACCTTGGCAGTTTGGGGACTAAAATAATGGATTTACTTTCTAAAGCTTTAATGATAGAAAAAAATTGTAATAACAGTCAGTTGGAACAACAAATTTTGACCTTTCATAATTGCACACTTTTGGAAACAGCAGTAGAGAAGTTGAAGGGACTACTCTTTGCTGGCTTATTAGATAGATCTAAAGTGCAGGGATTTAACCGTGTTATTCAATTTACCACTGATTTACTTAAACATGCTGATAAAATGGGATGGCGAAACATACAAACATCCTTTTCAAATAAAGTGGAAAACCCGGTGTTTCTAAAATTAGCTGGCGCTGTGGAAAGTACTAGGGCGGCTAATACATTCCCTTCTACTCAAAAATTGTTATCTGATACACTAATGGAACTGTTATCAATGCAGAAAAATAACAACAACTCTGCTTTTAACAACTCCCATAATCAAAAAACATACAACGACCAAAGTCAAGGAATATGTGGTCCAGGTATAGATCGATTTGGTGAGAAGGCGAATTCCCGAGGTAGTCACTGGCAAAATCCAGAATTGAATTCTTCTTACTTTTTAACCAAATCTACATGTTTTGAAAGAAGTTTTAACGGAGCTGCTAAAAACGTCACGAATAATCAGAACTACAATAGTGTGAATAATACACCTGGCAATATTGGCAACGTTGGGACGTTTGGAAATAGACCGAATCCTAATTATAAACCAATAAGTGTAGCACAAAATTATCAAAATTATGACTTCGTTGGTGCCATTAAGAGAAATGCCTCTTTAAATAATCAGCAATGCTAATTTTGAAATACAGATAAAATTATATAAAAAATGTTTTAGATTAAATGAGTCGGTCAACTCGAATAAGGCTCTAATTACTATCGCTTGATTAAACAGCTCTTACAAGAAGAACTTTAAAAAATCGTTTTTTTTCTTTTTGTTGTTAATTATACAACGTACACATGTACTTATAAGTATGTATGGACCAACAATATTATTTAAGGTAATCGAAACTAATTGACATTTATATGGATTTTTTTAATTTGGAGGAACTTTTGTTTTGTTGGATGATTTGTATGTAGCATGTAATATTCAAGAATAAAGGGATATTTTTTTAAGACGTAATTCAGGGTTTTCTTAAAAAACAATAGATAGTTTCCGTATAATAGAATAATGATTTCACCGTAGCGTCTAGGAGTTGAGCGTTTCCGCTCGTAAGATGTTCAACAAAAATCTTCTACATTTTTAAATTTTGCCTACATTCTACAAAGTTTTTTAAAAACAACCCTTATGTACTACCAAAGCAATAGTCTATAGAAATAGTAAAGGAAAACCCGCTGAAATTAAACCCTTTCTGTTTTTTTGTTTGTTATTTTGTGTACTACAAAAATAGATGGTCAAATTAATGTAGTTGTGACATTGCAGCAGAATATAAATAATTATTGCTTGTTCAGCATTGCTGAATCAATTTAAGGAAACCACAATGTAGTTGTACATACTAGCATCATGTGGCCTTCGCCCATATTCCTGGAGCTGTCTTCTAAGTGTTGTGCACTTAACGAGGTAATGTTTTTCTGGCCTCAAGTGGTTCGTGAATTAGGGGAGTAGCAAGGTGTCGGACAATATCACTCCCTTTGGGAGGTCAACGACAGTCTAATGACCTTGTTGAGGCAGTTTACTCCCGTTGTGTCTAGATGTTGGGTATCAGGCGCAGATGGTCATTAACATTTGTTAAAATAGCTGCGTCCTTGCTGTGGCCGTATAAATAAGAACATGTACTAAAGATATTCTCAGTAAGATCTGCGATGTCGTTCCAATAAACTATTTTGAAGTGAATGTTTATTAATAAAAAACCTTGCGGCTTAAACTACTGTATCATATTCAGGGTGGTCCATATAATGTTTTGGTTTTTAACCATATGTTATTTTGGCAGTGACAGCTCTTTCCCGTTTCTCTTTTCTTTTCTCGAAATCTTGACAGAAAGTCGGTATCAGATCTCCGCGGAGTGAAATAAATCGTTTTACGCTTGATCAACATTGGAAAATATCGCAAACTTATTTCCAATGTTGTGTAGCCCAAACAGCGCATTTATTGAAAACAGGTTTCAGCCAAAATGAGGCTCTCACCGCGCGCCTGCTGTACGCAAGTTTGTGCAAAAAAAAAAATAGTTGAGACTGCCATGTATGCTAGAGGATAACATTCACCGTTTCCGCCGTCGTACGATGTGCACGGACGAGATTGTGGTTTCCCTAGCCTAGAGTATGCGATACAGTCCTGGAACATCGACTCGCCATCGATATCAACATTGCACCCACACCACTTCTGGAGATCGGAAAACCCTCACTTGATCGTCGAAAAGCCAATGAATTCTAAGGGACTGACAGTTTGATGCGGATTCTGGAGCGGTTGTATCATTGGTGGAACAACGGGATAGTTCGCTCTCTCGCCTTTTATATTTTGGATCCAATAATGAAAACACAGTAAAATGGTTTTAATTTTTTTTAAATTATTCTCCTTGAAAGTCAATACACTTCTGCATTCGCTTGCACTAATTATCAAAACACTTCCCACTCAGAAGGCTTCAACAGTTTGAAAACGTTGACCTTGCATTTTATTTTAGATGTTCGGTAACAAAAAAAAAATCAATATTTGCCAAATCAGCGGTGTAGGGCGGCTGTCCCATTTATTCGATTTTTTGAGTGTTTAAAAATTATCTTGTGCGAGCCGATATGGGAGGCCACTGTTTTGGTGAAGAATGATTCGTCTTCGGCGTTTTGTTCTCCTTAATCTTAATCCTTCTTCAATATTTCTTTACACCAATCGACATGATTCGTATTTTGGGCAATTGTCAAATTATGTGGTACCGAACGAGAAGAAATCTTCTGGACAACCAAATGTTCATGCTGTCTTGGTCGTGTTCATATAGAATCTATGCTGGCCCCACTAATGCCCAAAGATGCCTCTATCTCGCAATATGTCACATAGCTCTATCTTGCGTTATTCATCCTTCAAGCATCGACGGTCATATTAGAATTCATACCAGCTTTTCGCAATGGTCAAGTATAGTGCTTCAACGTCAAATGTCAAAGTAAGCTGATCAGTGCACTCTTGTCTCGACAATCCACGTCGAAAGTCGTAACAAATCATTTCACACAAATTTTCTAAAACTAATTCCACCTACGAATTTTTCAACGCACTGAAAACAGAACAAATAAAGCTCATAAGAGAAAACAACCAATGTAAGTTTATGCTAAGAAATTGCCAAGCTTTTCGATAAAAATATCGAATTACAGCGCATCGCACGTAGCGTTATAAAACCGCAAAATATAAAAGACAGCCTCGTATATCGAAACATATTATTTTTTTTTTATGTTTTTAATTCTCAGAAATAAATCTCTATATGGAACACCCTGTTTAACCGAATTGTTTCTGTCTTTCCTTTTTCTTTTTTTTATTGACTTTAAGATTTAAAAACGCTACAATCTTCGTCCATATTATACCAGTTTCTTATTCAGCTCTTTTGCAGCATGTCACTTTATTACATTAAAACCCAATACTAAATTTTAATTCTCGAGCTCCATTCAAAAAACAAAACACCGCGGTTGGTGTAGTTGAAGCTGACTTCTACAAGGTCCGGCACTCGAAGTGTAACCAATTAAAAAGGCCATAAATTTAGTTTGGAAAATTACTTTTATTCAATTCAAAGTAAAAAATAAATTTACTTTTGCTCGATATGACCACCTTTTGCCTTGACTATGGCCTTTAGACGATCCAGAAACAAATCGGAAGCTGCCCGAATATGACTTGTAGGTATTTTGGCCCACTCACGGACAATGGTCTGTTTCAGCGCCTCGAGATTGGTGCATCTTTTAGTTTGGACCTTGCTCTCCAAAATAGACTAAAGAGAATAATCCATCGTATTCGCGTCTGGTGAACTTGAGAGTCATTGTGTGGACGTTCGGAACGTTGTTTTTTAGCCATTCTTGGTTCACTCGAGTTTTGTGAGACGGTACCGAGTCCTGTTGAAACTTTCATGGTCTACCACCGAAATTTTCGTCTGCCCACGGTTTCAAAGCAACATCCAGAATACTTTCCCGATAATATTTCGCATTTACCTTGACGCCAGGCTCAATGAAAACGATTGGAGAGCGCCCATATGCAGTTATGGCGGTCCAAACCATTACCTGTGGCGGGTGCTGCCTCCTGGTGGCCAATCGACGACTCAAATTCTCCTATGAACGGTCGGTCAAATAAACCCTATCGTTTTTGGAGTTTACGAATTGTTCAATTTTAAAAATATTGTCAGAAAACACAATGATTGGAAATTGATCGCTTTCGGCCAAGCAAAGCCACTTCTTCGCTCTCTGATTTGTTGCTGCTTTGGTGTGTGTCTTTTGGATCTAGTAAGGCTTGACTTTGAGATAATTTTTCAGTATGCGGCAGATGCTACGGTCAGATATTTTCAGTTTTTCCGTCATTTGATTTGCACTTCGTCGGGGATTTCGCTCAAGTCGATTCTTCACTTTTTGAACCATTTCACGTAACGTTGCAGTCTTTAGATGACAACCTGTTTTTGTGATGCTACCAGTATCATTGTAACGAGTAAAGGTGCGATAAACAAAGACTTTATTTACTTTAAGGTGCTCGAGCTCACGAACAATCACTGAAAGATTGGAGAATACAATTTTCTAGCCAAAGATAATGCAATCACACTATTACATGTGAAATCCATTATTGATTTTCGTTTTTCGTGTTTACTCTCAATAAAATGCTTCCGCGCGTTTGTAAACAATACTCTAGACTGTCATTTAGCTAACTAACAGACAGCAAATGCCCGTGCATCAGCTGCGCGAGCGGTGTGAGGATGGTTACACTTCTAGTGCCGGACCCTGTATATATTTAAAGTTGAGTATTCTGTTCCGACCTTGTTTACGAACCGCATTTACGAAATGAGCAAACAACTACTATTCTCTTGTATAATACATAAAATAATAATAATAATTCTTATTTGTTAATAGTCATGGAATATACTTTAACAACAACGTAATAGTACCAAAATAGAGCAAGTATCGAGTCAAAATTTTCCTATTGGATACAATATTTTAGCTTTCACTTTTAAAGTAGATTTAGAAGAAAATAAGTTTATGTTAGTTATACAAGTATAAGTAAAGTGTATTTCAATTGATTTGCGAAATTAAACGAATTATAAAGTATTTTTTCATTCCATTTTAGTTGGAAAACAAACGTTGAATTATAGTTCGCAAGTGTTCGAGATCATCAGTTCCAGAGATATTGAATACTGTTTTCTTTTGAACTGAAATATACAGAACTTATTGCACCGTAAAGCCTTTCACTGTTAATCCAATATGATAAAAAGTAACGATTGCTATACCGAAAATGAAAAATTGAGCAATGGAGAATTTTTGGATCTCATACCCCTTCTACCACTTGAGGACTTGCTTTCAACTGAGTACAGATTGGATAGTAAGTGGAATCGGTTAATACAATTGAAAGATCCAAGCAAAAACATATATCAATGCTCTGTATGTAATGTGGTACAGTCTGGAATTAAAAATTTGTTTGCCCATGTGGACGGCAAAAAGCATAAAATTAAAATGAGTTCGATAAAACAACTTTATCAGCCAAAATATACATACGGAAAAAATAATATCGAAAAGTCGATAAGTTCAAACAATAATAGTATGCCAGGAAACCCTATTCGAAACATATCTGATGGAAATATTAAAAATGTGTCCTTAAACTTTTCGGATAAAGATAAAATGCCTTCGCCAAAAATTAAAGGAAGTATAAACTATAACGTAATGAAAAGTTCCATGGACGTACCTATATTAGAACCAATACAAAAGACGGAAAACACAGTTTCGGAAAAACAGTATTCGCCAAAGGAGTCTGAAAAGTTTTCAGATAAATCAGAAGAACCTGATGTTTTGCCAACCGTCATTGCGATTGACGATTATAAAGAAGATTGTTTAGCCGAAGAGGTAAAAGCTAATAGTAGAGCTGAAGATTTAGATAAACATGTCCATAACGAGCCCCCTACTAAAAAAATTAAAATGGTCTTAAATCCCGCAGCTGTGTATATAAAGAAAGTAGATGAAACTATAAAAGCATCCAACGCAGATGATCGAAAACCTAAATATCAATCAAATATCAACATACTACCGACAAATATTAAACACAAGGAAGAGACATGTGTCGCATTGGGACATTCCAGTAAACCAGCTTTTTCCACCAAAAAATTTAGTTGTAATCGGTTTGATGATGACCTTCAAGGCTTAGTAGGAGTGGAATATGTTGTTAAAATTAATAAACCAAATCATAGCCAGTCGAAGTACGAATGCGGCCTTTGTGAGGTTATTGATGATGGATTAGGCATGCAAAACCATTTACTTGGTTACAATCATCGGCTTAAGTTTTGTGAAAGACATTTTCCCACAGCCTTACGTCAGTATCGTCAATATATACGTAATGTGAAACCCAATGAAGTTTACAAAGTTATGACACCCATATTAAATAGGTTAGCGATTGGGATTGAGCAGCACCATGGTCGGGATTTACCATATGAATGTCTTGAAAATGAATTTAACATAAATCGACTCGAGATATTATCAAAAGTTTTTTCAAGTCGTCATGCTTCTGAGCAAAACGGACCTACTTTTACACATATAATTGATTCAAAGGAGGTCGATGCTTTGATATCGGATCTTGATAAATACCAGCCACCCCCTAATATTTCTAAAAATATTTCATTTGATTTACGTGCGAATGCAACTCCATTTAAATTTCAAAATACTGTAAATCGAAAACGAGTTAATTGTAATTCTTACGTAGACACTGGACATGAAGCACAATCGTACAATTCATTATTACACCGTTATGATAATGTTGTAGTATCTGGAGTTCAAACACTAGATATTGATACTCATAAACTTATGGTAGACGATTTTTTGAAAAATACTTGCAAACAAGCAAAACCTTCATCGCGACCAATTTTAAATCTATGTAGGCCACGTCCTTCTTCTTCACGCCATATTTCACCAGTTTGGAAATTGAGTTCAAAGCATAAATCCCTTTCTCCATTACGTGAGAATAACATTGGGCAGGCATATCGGCACTTTGTTGATCAGAAAGTTATGGAATTAAATGAATTATTTCAAATCTATCGGAATGATCCCGAAACACATCCAGATTATGATCAAGAATGGGAAATGTTTTGGAAGCGGCGTAAAAACGAATTAATCGTGTCGGGATTAGATCATCGAACATACAATTATCAGCCAGAATGGGTAAGGTTTTTTAATATTCGTATTGAAGAGTTATATAATCAAGCTGTGGAAAATATTAAAATTGATGCGCGTGAAAGGTTATATTTACCTATGTCAAATGAAAATCCATTAGATGAAAAAATGAACGATATGAGGACTGACGCTGGTTTCGAATATGATAAACATCCGATAAAAGAGTTAAAATTTGGTATTGATGAATACACTACAAAACCGCAAGTAGTCTCGGTGCTTCGCCTACTTACAGCTTTAGAAGCCTATTTGGGTAGTTTAGGCCCGAAAATTGTAGAGCTCTTATCTAAAGCCCTTCAAGTAGAGAAAAATAATCCGTCTCAATTGGATTCCCTAATAATGACATCAGAAAACTGTAGTCTATTAGAAACTGCCATGGAGAAATTTAAAGGTATAATTATTACTGACATTTTAGATGACGTTAAGCAGAAAGTTTTGAGGAAAGCTGTAGACCAAGTAAGGGATCTATTATATCAAAATGCTAACAGATTGAAGAAATCTTATTCTATAACGAATTGGGCGGAAATTCCAAAACAAAATTACATTTCCAGCCAAAAACAGCTGTTCACAGCACAAGTAGATAAGAAGGAGTTGGCATTGAAATTATCTAACTTGCTTGCTGCTCAAGGAAAAACTGATATTGATCCCATTCAGCTTCAAAAAATTATATCAGTTTATATGCTAATTGAGAAAAAAAAACAAGAGTCTTTAATTATTTCCAAAGGCGAATCAGGAGATTTACTTAACCAAAAGAATATATGTGACCAGACATCAGGAAACTATTCGAGATTCTTTGAACCAAGTCGTTCACAAGGAAGCACAGATTCTCAATTTTCTGTATATAACAACAAACATACTGATATAATTTCAAGTGAAAACCTTAGCAATGTAACATTTCGTAACAGCAACCATTATAATAGTAACGGAAGTGCGATATTTGCAAATAGTTATCAACAATATATGAATAGCGGCGGATCTCAATCCAGACAACAAGTTGACGCAACGACAAAAAATATTAATTGGACTACCCATGCACCGAAAGGACAAAATAAGCGAAACAATAAATGGAATGGAAATAATTCGCATTGGAGAAAATTATAAAGTACTTTTAAAATATTTTTAAATATGTAAATAATAACTGTATTAAAATCCAAGGCATAGCGAACATATTATATATGTATGTCTTTAAGGTTTATAAACGTGTTTGATTTAATTGGAAACTATTTTGCGAAAAATAAAAGTAACTAATTCCACATATGTAGTAGTTATTCTTTTGGCCAAAAATATAGCAAACATGTATGCACCTGTCATATAATATAGGGTTTGTTCGTAAACACAGTACTATAGTTGCACTATACGATTGACGATAGAAAAAAGTCGTATGGAAGTACCTATTTCAATCAAAAGTATTTTAAGACAAGCAGCGACAGTACTACGGCAGATTTCTGCAGTCAGAACAACAATATAAATGTTGCAAGAAACCGAAGCCAAAGTGTAAGCAAATCATGCAAATAATATAATACTTCGTTCATGAATAACCCATATATTTAGGTTTGTCTTGATATAATATACCATATTACTAATAAAAAATTATTATCAAAAATCGAGTGAGTACTGTCAGCAAAATCCACGTGCTTTTATAAAATATTTTTGACGAATGAGATTAAAGTTGTCAATGGTTACATGAGAGTTAAAATTAAAAAGTGTTAAGAAATGTAACCAAATATTCTTCTTTTATATTGGGGCAGGAACCACCCAAGCGAAGCCAAGTTCAACAAAGGGAGCCAGTAGGTGGTTATTCATGTAGGTAGGTTATTCAGCAAGTATACATAAGTTAGTTGAGAAACCATATTCACTCAAACTAAAGCAATTCGAATATCCTGGTAGTCAGTGGCGGGATTATTTTTATATTCGACATGGCGAATGTCTAATAAATTTCGCAGTGAGATTATGAGTGTTCGAGACGTAACAATTGATTTATGACACGGCATCATTTTCTGTCACAAGATTTCTGCAACAAAGGAAACATTATGTATTTTGTCCGTAAAATGTTGATAATCTGATGGTCATTGCTAGCTTATCAAACGTAATATAAAAGTTTTCACTGTAGAATTGAAATGGAATTAAGTTTTTATTTAATAATGTCGATGTTTTTTTTTAGCGCGAAATTAAGTCCAAGTGAAACGAAGTTATTGAATCGTATTTTTAGGCAACATATTCAGAGCGAAATAACTTCAAGCCACCGGCAATCAAAAAATACATAATGCAGTATTGCTTTAATTGCTGAGCCAGTTTCTACACTTATTGATCATATGCCTTAACCAAGAGCTGGCGATACGCGGTTTGTGGTCGGTGTATACATGAAACTGTATTTGACCACAAATCTGTGAAGTACGAAGAGACTATCCACATCGAAATGTTGTATTTAGAACTGGGTAAGTGAGCATGGTACAGTTCGCTAGTTGCTGCTAAGAGGGTTCCAAATGACAAATAATTTTAATGATCATATGCATTAAATCGTTAAGTTAATAGTCAAATTAAATAGAACTCTTCTTTAATATTATCTAGTATTATAGTGCCCAAAAAACCCGCGTTGAGTTGCGCCGAGTTCAGATTTTGTTTTATAAAAGGTGAGATGGTGTTTTGCAATAGTTCGAATAATTTACGCAGATGGAGACAGCCCAAATAATAATGAAGGCACGTAAAGTCATAGAGGTATGTAAAAGTGGTTGCACGATATAATTAACAAACATTACTTTTTGTTCTCAATACAGTTTCTTACACGCATGGCGAAGGCGCTTAACCCATAAAGCACTACTAAATTTTTGAACAGCTCATTTAGCTTGTGGTTGTCTTTTAGCACTTTTTTGTAAGCATCATTGTTAACGGTCATTGAGAATATTCATTAGTGTTTATTTAATGAATATGGACTTTTCGATTAAATGTGTTACCCCAATAGTCGACTTCAGCAAGAACGATAAAATACAAGGTTGCGCATCGAACTTTCCGTTATAGTTTACCACCCAGTGATGTCAGTAACAAAAAGAATAGCAACCAAAACAATCACAATAATATAAATTTACATAGTACGCGTTGTATGAGCGGTGAAGTTTAAACAATTAAAAATAAATTAAAAGTGATATTAAAATTTTTTTTATTTGTTTCGCAAAAATAAGTTCAATATAAACTAATAAATACACGTGTTTGATTGTTATTTCGATGCTTTCAGTTTCATACTCCTCCAAATATACAAAGGTGCGGTACCATCAATTTAGATTTGCATCGATAAATTTATTATATGGAAAGTTTAATACTTAAAAATGTATTTATGCTGTCGGTAGAATTAAATGGCAGATATTGCAGGAGTTGAAATTATTAGCATCTAACGTAAATACTACAAGAATCGACAGTTCGCTGAAACTATTAAAATATGTATATGACCGTATATGGAACAGGCAGCTTTAAGAAAGAAAAAAACTTGCGGCAAATTCAAAGTTTTTTCTGTTAGGCATAGTTGAAGCAAAGCAAAGAGAGGCCACAAATCAGCCGCAAATTTTCTGTGTGACGAAAAAATTCCTGTGGATGCATGTTCGTCGTAACTAACATTATATTGCATGACCTAAGGCAGTAGGTTTTGGATGCGTTTTCTGCCATAAAATGGGTAAAAACTTGTCATTTGATGAAAATCTTGGCCTAAGCACATGTTAGCGATGAATACGCCGTATTATTTTAGATATTATGCATACATGTATAGTATGTACGTGCAAAACTGTGGCATTATTGGTTTTGTAGTTTTGATCCTATTATCCCCGCTATATTTTTATATAAATGTCTTCCGCCTTGCCATACGTACATGTGATGCTCTTGCACACTTTATCCCATTGCTTTTGATCTTGATTCTGTTGTTCTTTTACTACGGATTTCTTAACTACCCCCATTTTTCATGCTGCAACATATAACATGGAAGCGTGACCGGCAAAATTCAAACATAGAGTTCCGTAATATAAAAAATTAGTTCCTCGTGTGAAAAACGATTTGAATCAGTTGAAGAAATCGAAGACGTCTATAAATAAATTTTTGCAATGGTATGCCGAAGTTAAAAACGTTGACGACTTCCCCGGATGAGTCCTCTTGATATGTTTAGGATAAAGCCCAACTTATCGTTGGGTGAAGTTGAAACAATTTCAAAGAAAAAGAATGTTAATGCATCCAAAGACACCAATCGAGGACGTTTACGTGTAGAAGACTTCAAATTTCGGAGCACATTGAAAAAATTGATGCTCACTTTATCACACATTTTAAAGGGCTAAGGTAAATTCAGAAAGGGATTGGACATCCAGTTAAGGTGCATGTTTGTTTGTGTGTAACATTAATAGAAGCCCCGCCATTGTAGGGCATTTCACCGGTCATCTTCGTCTAGCTCATCTAAAGGTACGCCCAGGAAACATGCTGTTTCGACGGGTTGTGTCCACAGGGAGAGGGGTGTTAGATGAGTCGGTTTTAGAGGGCGCCTGAAAAAATGGTTAGTGTCGTGCGGGGTGCCTTCACATGCCGGACATATGTTTGGTATGACGGGGTCGATTCTGGATAAGTAGGAATTTAACCTGCTACAATATCCAGAACGTAATTGTGCCAGTGTAACACGTGTCTCACGAGGAAGCTGGAGCTCTTCATCTGCTATAGGAGGTGGTTGGACTCCGATTACGGCATTCTGTGGACGGGAGCTTAAGAAGGTGGTGACGGTCTCCCGGTGAATGTCGTTTATTGACTGTCTAAACACTGTCAGGCCCAGTAGATTACGGTCAGTTTTGTCCTGGATTTCGTCCGCGTAGTTTAAGAGGTGTCTCCTGACGTGACTGGGAGGCGGCTCTAGCTCAAGCAGGTGTCTGCAGGGGTGAAACCTGTGGTAACATCCTAACAGGAACTGCTTGCTGAGCAGTTTGTTATGCTCCATTACTGGGAGCATTTGTGCCTCGTTCGACAGGCGACCAGACATTGCTTCTGATGTTTTAGATTTATTGAAGGGCCCCTGAACCTCATCACAAGAGAAAGCAAGTGGCGCTCTGTCGTTCGTCAGTTTGTGCAGCCTTCTGGTAGCACGACGCTTGGATCTGTCGGCCGGAGCATGCAGTATAGAAAGTTGGCTAAAATAGCTAGCGCACCTCTTCGGGTCCGACGAAGTGCAACCGTTGAAGGTGATAGCCACCTTGTCGTTGTGCTTCGTCGGGTTCGAGAGGGAGCTATCAGTGGACCAGAGCTTACTCACCCCAGAGGTGAGGTTACAGGTCTTCAAGTGCTCAACCCATTTAGTCCGCTTGTGTTGATCTACCAGTTGTCGGATCTCCAAATTTAGATCCCTTATGCGGGAATCGCCGGGATCAACCTGTCGTAGGTGGTCACGCTCGTTTGCCAAGCTGGTTGCTTCGGCTGGGAAATTAGGACGAATGTCCTTAAACCTTTCAGCTGAGCGGCGAAGGTGTCTTCAGTGAATTCCGTGAAATCGGCCTAATTAGCTTTTTTAAAAGTTAAAATAGGACCGGTGGTTCGCGTAAACAAAGTCGGTAGGTCTCTCAATCGAGACGATAATGGGCAAGTGGTCTGATGCAAGCGATAGCATAGGTCGCCACGTTATGCTATTTATCAGACCCGCGCTAGCTATTGTTGGGCCTGCTGTGCAATCCGCTATAGTTTTTGCTGGGCGGGCCGCGACACAGGGGGCGGTTGTGGGTGCAGAGCTCTACAGCAGGTGGCACCGTAGCCGCGTGTCCACTCTCGGGTGGTGCGCAGGCCAGAGCACCGCCAGTCATTTGGAGCAGGAGGGAATGGGATGGGTTAAGTCGGGGGAGTTGTGTTGCTCCGACAGGCTCCTTACCGTGGAGGTGTGGGTTGTGGTGCCAGCCTATCAGGGAGAGTAGTAGCCGTGGAGGCATCAGACGCCTGATGGCGGGAGCAATAAGAGGCCACATACCGTGTGGACCACTACCTATGAGTCTTAAGGCCTGAACAGGTCTTAAGGTGACTCCACCCGTTGCACTTATTGCACCTAACCGAGGTGGAGTTCAGGTGGAGCCGTTTATGGCAGACGCAGCAATAGAATACTTCTCGCCCAGGGTTGGATTCAATTACATCCCTGAGGAGAGGCATTTGGAGCAAGGTTGCTGCAAGGAGCTGCTCCTGTGTCGTAAGGGGTGGGGTGATATGCTGTTCACTAGACAGGGCTAGTTTTCTGGGGCGGTAGCCCTTGGTCGGGGAAAACCCCAGTCATTCCGGTAACGTAGAACCAGCTGCCATAGGAAGGTGGATGTTTTGGGCTGCTTCACCGAAAGAGGCTTTGATCATTTATTTGTGTTTACCACCAATTCGAATGCAGTTTTGATGAATAAAATTTCGATTTTAAAAGAAGGCGCAATCCCAAAAATCGAAGCCGAAGATGTGTAGAGTGGAAACAGTCAAATGAATGGGATGGAAATTAAAGAAAAACAAATATGGACGGTCAAATAGTTATCAAGGCAATTCAGTTGATTTAGAACCGTTTAACTCCACAATTTGCGCAAAAATTAACACAAAGTATGACTCGACGATGTGAAGCCATTATGGCTAATGGTGGCAACTATGTATATATTTTATAAATTATATTGCGTATAATACATTTTATAAGCCCATACAATGCATTTTGTTACGGCGGTCACGTTTTTATTAGACAGACTTTAATCTTTAGACTAAGTAGTTTTGTATGAAAATTACTGAAGCTTCTTGCTTCAAACATAGGATCTGATTTCTGTTCTCTCAAAATAACATCGAATTCTTGCTATTTCCTGTCCCTTCTTTTTCCACGGCTTAGCGTTACGAGGCTGCTGCATTTTCTTGTCATCGCCAATACGAAAGTGCATAACGATATCTGAAAATTAAATTAAAATTTAAATACAATATATATATAATATGTATTGATAATACCTATTCTCCTTGCTGTCACCTTGCTCTAGCGTTTGTCGCCGCCAAGGCACATCTACCCGTTGCGCTAAGGAATTTCCCATAAAATACCAGAAGTTAAAATGTGAGATTGGGTTAGTAAATTCTGAAAAAAAAAATATCTAAAAATGTTTGATTATGGTGGTGAAGTATTTACTTGCGTTGTGTCCATATAAAAAGACAAATGCACATGCGAGTCGTATTGTTGTATGTCGTAAACTTTAAACGTCTTAAAATATGTATTTAGGGCTTTCGTAAGATTCCTTATAAGCAATATTCTGAATTTCCACACTGCTTTTGTTGTTGTAGTAGTACATATACTTATCCCTGTCAGTGTTATGTAGATCACCGGTCATCTTCTGCTAGCTTATCTAACGGTAGACCCAGCAAACTTGCTGTTTCATGGGGGGACCAGATGGAAGGAGTTGTAACACACCACCCTGCGGAACACCTTGCTTTATCTTCCTCTGTTCAGAGATTCGGTTAGGCATGTTCGCTTATGCTGTCTAGCTGTTCGGATGTGCTACGCTTAGTTCATTTTCGGTGTGTTATTTTTATGGACACATTAAGTATACCTTCTACATGCTACATGCAAGCAAAAACTTAACCGTGGTCAGCCGAAAATTTACTGTTCTAAATGCACATAACTATTCCATTTAAAATGTGTTTATTAGTCAGAAGTCGATGCTGTTAAGTCAGATCGTGAATTTTTTTTGTACAATTTGTACAAAAGTACAGTTTGTACAAAAGTGTGGCAGAACTCTATTCGCTCTCCGCCTCTACCCCGCAACACACCTGAAGCATTGACGCAGCGACAGCAAAGTTGCACTCATGAATTTAGACAGCCTTCCAACTATGATACGAGAGGTGTAGTTGAGTCCTGTAAATCAAGGCTAACCTATGTCGGTAATCATAATATCCTGATGCTAACATGGGTTCCGCGACATGTGGGTATCATCTCTGACTCTTAAGCTAGGATGAGCTCTGATACTACCTTCTGCAGCCATCAAAGCCACTATTAGCAAACGGGTTACATCAACCCAAAAGTTAGCTTCGCAGGCTGAGAGAGGGTGCAGATGGACAAAAGTGATGTTACCTATCATTTCCAACCGACTGTTGCAGTTCCTCCTGTCATTAAGCAGAAGGGACTGTACGTAACTGGTTGTACTGATGACGGGCCACTTTCTATGGCCGAAGCACATGGAAAAAGTAGGCATCTCAGACAGTGCACTACCCGGCCTTCGCTCGAATCAGGCTTGAGGTCTTTGGCACTGATGTGATAGGAAGGACCATCTTGGCTTTTTGGCGCCACAAGATCTTCTCAGATTTTTTCGGAGGTCGGGTAGATTTAAAGAAAATTAAAAAGGGAGCCCGAGTGCAGCACAATGGACTTAATGTTTTGTCTGAGTGGTGTAAGCGCTAGTCTGTCCCGACAACAAAAAAAAAATTTCAAGAAATGACTGAAGCTTATGCGATCTGTGTTCACATACAGTACTGTTCACAATAAGAAGGACCAACGCCGCAAATCGTTAAAATAAAATTTCCTCTTTATTATTAAAATTTATATATCGAATAACAATGTAGTACTTTATAGTAAAGACCTAAAAAGTTGTTTAAGTAAAAATTTTAAAAATAAAAATTTATGAAAAAATTTTGTTTACGTTTCATAATTCATAATTTTTTTACACAATGCTGTGCGTATGAATGTGCGCTGGATTCCTTGAGATTTTTTTAGCGAAGGAATTTGATTTGGTTGAAGGAAATTCAACAAAGTTTTTTTTATTAAATAAGTAACGAAATGCGAAATTATCCAAAAAGAAAGATTTATAAATTGAATGAAAAGTAAATAGACAACATTGAAGTACGAGTAATACTTATTACCTAAAAGTACCTGTAGCTGGCCTACAAGTTAACATTCTCTGTTCTTAATTACAAGTGATTTTTACTCAACTGCTATTTAATTTGACCAGTTGAGTAATTTCTGTTAACTTTTGGTGTAAAACGATCGTAAAATGAGTACCCCTCAAAATTCCATGCGTTTAATCATACTAATCCAGTCACAGAATGTTTGCTATTTTTGCGCTCATACGAATTAGGAAATGAGATCCTTTTATAAATTACATACCACAAGGCATCGGTTCATATTTATGGTATTTATTTTTTCAATTATCAATATTACTTTAAGTTAAATAAAAATTAAATTAAAGATTGTTACGTAAGTTCTCGTAACGTGTTTTTAAAAATTCAACTGTCTGTGTCGTTTTGTCACACACTCTTCTTGCATCGTCGTTCTAGTCGTTGCCAGCTTTCTTCACTTCTTACGATTTAGGTTTCCACCCCACATACAAAGGGCTATATTTTGGTTTGTGTTTATATGTTTAGGTCAAATCGGCAAGACTGCCCTGAGGCGGACGTAAAATTTTTTTCATTGTAGGCATTAGAAAATGACTTTTTTGACCTTCTTCGGTCCCTCTTACACTAAAAAGATTACCAGACTTTTTCCTTCACACATCCGTTTATTTTCAGATTAAAAATGCCTACTAAAGACGATTGCGATGCTTCCATGTTCAAAAGGTAAGTTTGTTTTTTAATAGCAGGTGTCGCGTTTTTGTCGGAGTGGGAATCAGCTTAATGACGATAACTTCATTATGGCAACGAAAGAGAAATACGGGAAGAAGCACTTGAAAATTTTCTCAGATTACAGTCCACAACTGTCTAAACGTTCTGTCGCTTCAAATATGTGCCGCACTTGAAAAATTTATTGGTATTATTATTATTTTTTATTCTACTTATAAGATAATCGCTGGAATTCACCTATTCTGGTACCGAGCTATGTATTAGGCTCAATTCTTGTTTTCCTGTTGTTAGATTTAGGAAGTATTGGGTGGAAGTTCATTGCGTTTTTATATTTTCTTTTATGTTACAACGATTTATTTGCTGTTTGGCAAAGGGTAAGTATTCATTCGATAAAACTCTGCTCTACAAAATTATGTTAATTGTATTTGTGAGTTATTTAATTTTTTATTAGTTTTGAGGCTTAGAAATGGAATACCCAGGAGGCAAAAATCAAGTTTTTTGAACACCTCCTCTTCTTTGCTTTTTATCGAGGTCAAAAAGCTACGGAAGCAGCCCGGGACATTTGTGACGTGTATGGAGATGGTATTATAGTCGAGTCTACAGCACAGAAATGGTTTGCAAAGTTCAAAAATGGCGACTTTGACGTAGATGACACGTCCCGCAGCGGAAGGCTTCTGAATTCGATGGCGAAAAGATGAAACCTACAATATTATTATTGTTTTTTCTTTAAATAAAAGTCTTCGGTAAAAACGCTTCGAACTTATTCCCCAACCCTATACATCGTTTTACACGTTTGTTGTATTATTGTATTTTGATGTGTATAGACGGATTTGTTTTTAGTTCTTTTAGTACTCCTATGTACCTTATATGTACTGCCAGAGAACGTTAATGTATAGAGAAGTCTCAATGACAGGAAAGTATTCATTTTCGAGGGGTACTCGTCTCGCGAAGACAATTTCACCACAGACACATTTTTCAACAAAAATTAACAGTAAGGGGCTGAATTATGTAAATTTAGCAGCAGTCGATAAGAATTTGTTGGTGATTAGAAGCAAAGAATGCTAGGTAGCTTTTTAATATGACCTATATATTTGAATTTCTCCAAATCATCCAAATTATGTACATATGTTATGTCTGTCTGTCTGGTGTCTGTAAAACTTTGTTGAATTCCCTTCAACTGAATCAAAATCCTCTATAGCAAACGCTTCATTACCAGGCGCACAGGAAGATGCCATATGCAAATGTAAATTTGTGAATTTATATACATTTGTGAATTTATATACATTTGCGCATATGTATATGCTGTGTGTATGTATGCTCACCAGCCACAGCACAAGATAAAACGGTAAAACCTCTCAAGAAATCCAGCTCGCATTCATAGGCGCAGCGCACATTCATTGGCACAGCATTGTATGTACAGTAAGCTTGAAATGTTACAGGCATCTTCAAATGCTCTGATTTCAGAGTAAGTTTCTAACTGCAGATATATGCATATGTTTTGTGCACTTTTTATCAATTGAAAAACTACATACGTAAAGTAATCTACTAATTAACTATTTGCCTACTATCAGTTAACATAAAATAATTGTTTCCAAATTTTATCTTAGTATTAAAATGTCCGAATCAGACCTTTTTTTTAAGCTACTTGTTTTCTTCTGCAACTTACTGTATGCTCATGCGCGCACTTGACGCACAGCAGCTGCGGCTGTCGAGCATTTAGAAAGACATATTTACATACATATATTTTTGCATACATATGTACGATGCCGCGGCCACTCGACTTGACAAAAATTGAAGATTTATCAAATATTGGCAAATAATTCTACGCGAAATATTCCAATATTGACTATTTTCGAATGGTCGAGAAAATTGGCATATGGGCGGCTCGTTTTATGAATGAAAGTACTTGCTTTTAGAACTATGAGCTCGAATTTATCAATGAATTTTTTGATGATGAGTTTTTGTTGTACAGTACAATAGTTGAAACTGTTCGGCACCGCCGCGACTATTCAGCGCTATGGCATCTAGAATGATGGCCGCCGCTACGCCTGCGTCCATGACTGCATTTTGTTCTTGTAGTCGCTAGGCATAGAATTTTAGCTTTGAACGACATACGTATTTTGAGGAATAAAGTGAGTGCCCTGTGTGTGCGGTTGTATGCACATGCATACATATGTGTATATTAATAAGCATTGTTTTGCTTGAATTCAATTCACATATTTATATTTGCATATGCCACCTTCCTGTGTGCCTGGTAATGAAGCGTTTTGTATACAGAAATTTTTGATTTGTTTGAAGGGATATGGGCACCAAGTGTACATACGCACATACAAATATGTACATGAGTATTCAAAAGAAATTTGTTTTAGCATTTGTGAGGCAGGAATTTGATCATTAGGTTATTTACATAAAATATAAGGCGATGCTCGTGAGGTAGGTCATGTTGCTTCAGTGCACACATATGCGTGCAACACTATATTTAATAAAGATGCAATTGAACTTAGTTGTCCCATATATGCATATACGTTTCTTTGAAGTTTTCCTTTATTTATGTATTTTAAAGTTTTATACTATCTAGAAAATGCATACATACAAATGTATGCATATTATTGTATTATTCCCTGTAATAAAATGTAAATTGAAAAAAATTTGGTTTGCCAAAGGAACAAATAAATGCATATTCAAATGTATGTAAATACATATGTATGTATGTCGATGTACCAAAACACTTGTATGCTACAAATTAATTTCGACTCAAAAAATTAGTAAACATTTTCATCAAATTTACTAAAACGCACATACCAAAATGTGAGAGGTCGTTTTTTTTTGTATTTTTTTAAATTAAATCAAAATATTAAAGTTACTTTGATTTGAAATGTTGGCGCATATAATAAATATTCAACCTTTGTCTGAAAATACAAACAAATACAAAAATACAAACAAATACTTTGCAAAATGCCGTCGGCTATTCGTCAATTTGATTTCCTACAGAAGCCAAAAGCTGTGCAGGGCCAATATGCTAAAGGAGAAATCGCTGTAAAACATCTCTGTTAAAAGTTTCACCACACCCCGGCGGCGGTTAGACTTCATTTTTGACAATTCACACTATTCGTAGCTCGTGAGAATTCTCTATATTTAACGTTCTCTGTGTACTGCTTACAAGAATGATTTTTAGTTGATATGGGTCTTTGTTTATTTGCAAGTTTTGTATGTTGATTAATTCTCGATATATTATTTTTGCTACTGTATTATGTCATATTTTGTGGTCGATGTGGAACATCCGGATGTTATGTATTCTATTGTTTCTATGAATTCTATGAGGTGCATTTGTCTGAGGAAGATATTTTTGTTTATATTTTCCTGGTAATATCTGGAAACTACAGAAGCTACGGTAATTAAGCAAGTCATGAAATATGTTTTATTTCAGTACCTCAAAACGTGGTTTAAATATATGTATGTAAGTGTAAAACTGGTTCCGAGAACACTGAAATAGATGTTTTTCGAATGGAACGGTATACTGTAATATAAGTATCAAAATAACTGTATTTTAAAACTTCATTGCAAAATTATTCTAATGGTAATAGTTAATATAATTAATTTGGGTGCAATAGTTTAGGAGTTAAAGAGCAGTATACAATATAGTTTATTGTGCTGTCAAAGAGACTTTCCGTTGACTGTTTTATTAGAAAAAAAAGTTATCAAGTTTCAGTTCAAATGAACTCAATTTATTTATACAAAAAAAGGGATGTAGGCGAGCTCGAAATAGCCCGCGCGGTCTGCTATGTGATTAGAAAGTTAATGCAATTGCCCTTCGGTGCAGCTTGTTTTGATTGCTGCTAAGAGGAATTTACAATTTAGCATGTATATGTATCGGAGTGCATATAGCAAGTGCAGCGCTTATATTGTCTACGCTTCTACAACCAGATATCTAGCTCCCGTTGGAAGACTCGGGCTTTCAACCTCATCCTGCTTTGACAATGGGCATAGCTTTCGGATGATTCCGTTTGCAATCTTTAGTACAGTGACACGTGAAATCGATCTGATCCATATATTAGGTGGGTGAATCTTGCTTGCTGCCAATTGAGAAGGGGAAGATTCCCGTCTTTCGTTGACGCAGATTTCGAATTTCTGGGTGCGCCACTTTGAGCGCTGCTGCCATTCACCCAAACGGTTAAAGTTAATCTTCGTGATATGCGTTTCAATATAAGTAGAGATAGTAGTAGTGCCATTGAAGTGCACTGACGTTAAAACGTCTAGCGGCCGGATTCTCTGAAAGTGGAAACAAAGGTCTTGAGTTGTGGTTGCTGCAAATGCGCAATTCAACGAAGTTTAACAACGACGAGCCAACGGAACGATAGAATGGTATTTTGGAGTTTTAACGGCCACTTCCCAAAATCCACCAAAGTTTGGAGAGCGAGGTGGATGAAGAGCCAATATATGGCATTGGCAAGATAAATTTCATGAACAAAAAAATAAAATTAGTTGCAAAGCGTTCGGATGAATCGCTTTACTGCATTTAAGAATGGCTTCGCTGATAAGTGCGCTACAAGTTCCATGTGCACAGCCTTTGTGACGAAGTATCTGAATATGCAGGTGTAACATTTTAGTGATTGTTTGATATGTATTTTAGTTTTATAAAGGAATCGGCCACAATAATCAACGCCTGTGACAATAAATGCATAAAATTAATTTACCCCATCTTCGGAAAGGTTAGCCATAATGTGCTCCGCTAAGCGCGGTTTAGCTCGATAGCACAGAGTGCATTTGCCTACAACACTTGAAAAAATTTGTCTTCCACCAATAGGCAAATACTGCAGCTTAATGTATGCTAGTAGATAGCGAGGACTAGCTTGTAAGTTGCGCATGTGAAAATGGATAATAATTATCTTAGTGTTTGGATTCTGTCTCCGTAATATGACTGAATGTCGTGCATCGAAGTCGAGCGCCGAATTTTTCAGTCGTCCACCCATGCAAAGCAGTCCATAGTTATCGATGAATGATGGAAACAACGTAGTGCCTCTAAATGCCTTCTCACGTTGACCTTCTTGAAAGTATTTGCGTGAACAAAAGGATTTTGAAGCTTAAATATATGAATGTAATCAAGGACGTGCAATTTTTGGAATGAGTTTATACATTTACATCTGAGCTTTATATCAATGTACTCAGATGTCGCAAATAACACCTTTTTCGCACTTCTGGGAGTTGATTGACTTGAAAGTAAGGCAGCTGATTTTATTTTGAACTTAAAAATCCTGTCCATGAAGCGTGTTAGAGAAGTCGCTAGAGGTTAAAGATGAATGGAACTCAGAAGCTTCAACTGCGCGGCAACTCCAAGAGACATAAGAGTATATACACACCGTCAAAATTATTCACACAGTCATTAATTTTTCATTCGATAAATTGTATCTTGAGAAAAAATTAATGTAATTAAAAATGTAATTCTAAGAAAAATACACAAATTTATTGTTTATTTAAATCTAGCGTAGACTTAACAAATCTTTACTCCATAAATAAAATATTAACAAATATCATTCGATTCCTCATATTTTGAAGGGGCAAAATTATTCACACAAAGTATGAATTACAAATTTTAACTGATTTAATTTTTCTAACAAAGCAAACTATGATTTCGAAAAAGTCCCGTTATAAATACGATCATTCGAAACTCAACTTATTTGATCAACAAGCATACACAACTGCGTGATTGATCTACCATAAACTTAACAAAACTTTACTCCATAATAAAAATATCCTACTATTCCTCATACTTTTTAGGGGCAAAATTATTCACACAAAGTATGATTTTTAAATTTTAACTGATTTCATTTTTCTAACAAAGTTACCTATGCTTTCGAAAAAGTCCCGTTATGAAACTCAACTAATTTGATCAACAAGTATATACAACTGAAGTCCAAAAAAAATAATTTTGAATATGCATGATGAGGGCAAATCATGTGCAGAAATCGGTCAATAGTGAATCAAAGTCCTTTTTCTATTTAAAGCATAATACTAAAACATTTTAAAGGAGAAACAAATCTTAAGAGCCGACCTCATACTGGAAGACCTCGCACATTGACCCTCAGTGATGAACGCTACATATTAAGAAAAATAAAAAAAGAATCAAAAAAATTACATTAACGCAAGTGGTAGCAGAAGTTCTTGAAGAGATTAATAAAAAAAGTCCATCCGGAAACAGTTCGCAGGGTCTTGGAACGTGTCTGGCGTAGCTGGCGGATGGCTCGAAGGAAACCACTCATCAGCAAAGTCAATAAAATAAGAGGAGTTCGCAACGGAGTATAAAAATAAACCACTTGATCTCTAAAGCAACGTTATTTTTAGCGACGAGAGTTAGTTCAACATTTTTCAGATGGATAGAAGGATTTGAGTCTGGAAAACCCTCAATACCGAATTCGAAAAAAGCAATACAGTAAGTACAGTGGCATATGGTGGTGGGAATGTATGTCAACAGCAGGCGTGAGTAATCTTGTATTTATTGATGGTATTATGGATAAATCACTTTACGTTATTATTTTAAAAGAAAACCTACACCAAGAGCGCAAAAACTGTGTGTTGAAAATAGCTTTTCAGAAAGATAATTATCCCAAGCATACTGTTTACGATGTGCGTATGTGGGTCATATACATATCTGCCTCACATTTTGCCAACACCACCACAGTCTTCAGACTTGAATCCCATCGAACATTTGTGGGATGAACTCGGTAGACGGGTCACTAAAATTAACATAAGCAAAACCCAACTAAGGGAGGAATACCAACTGCATTTGATTAAAAAGTTAGTTAAAATTAAAAAGGAATGCCTACTAAATATTAAAATTTTATGGAACTTAATATTTTATTTGTGAAATTGGGTTGTGTGAATAATTTAAATTAAAAATATGAAGAATTCTGTGATTTTTGTTAAATTTTCATTCATCAGGTAAAGTGGTCTTAAGTTTATATTAGTTTTAAGTAAACAGTAAATTTGTGTATTTTTCTTAGAATAACATTTTTAATTATTGTACATTAATTTCTTCTCAAGATACAACTTATAAAACGAAATATTAGTGGTTGTGTGAATAATTTTGTCCGTGTGTGTACTTATTTTGTCAACACTGCCTACGTTTTGTGCTTATTATTAGATCTTGCGGGTCTTGATACGCTGACAGTCGCTGATTGGTCCATCGATCATTTTTTGATCTCTTCTAGACCGGTTGCAATGTGGGCTCTGGTTCGACACACACACTTTAACTTTTGTTAGTTAATTTGTACGGTTCTTTAATGTAATTCAAAGTAAGAGTAATGGAAAATAAACATTGCGCTTTTCGTTTAACTCTTTCCGTCACGCTCTTTACTGCGACATAAATAATTTATTTTTTGTTGTTAATTGGTGAATATGGAATACAAGTAACATACGAATGCAAAAAAAAAAATATTTACCGTTAGGTTTTTGAGAAACAAGGTGGTCACCACCAGTAACCACCATGACTGAAGGGTACAAAAATTTATTAAAACTAATGCACCCAATTACTTCACTTTTTTATTTATTTTTAGAAAAAAGACAATACAAAATTTGGTAATAAATTTACAAATAATTATTTCTTGTGAAAATCTGAAAAACATGTCTTTCCTTTTCGGACGCAAAGTGGGACGTGGCATGTTCTGCATTGCCACATTGCCATACTGTGCGGACAGGGACGCTTTTGGTACTGCAAAAGGCGCATCTTCTAGGTGTGCCTCTAAGAGGTTGGTGTCGATTACTCTCTGATTACTCCCTGATAAATTGAGCGGCGAAAGTCCTTCAATGTCAACTCATCCAAATGAGGTCTGTTAATCAGAAGCTCTTTGTAAGCTATATAGCTATAACGCAGCAATCCAAGAAATGAAAAAAAATCGGTGCCACCACTTTTGGGATTTTCGGTCATGGAGTAACACGCTTTTAATTGATCGAATTTATCAGCGAAGTTCATATTGCTGTTGTATTTCTTTACAGCCAGAGGGCAATCGATCCTAACTGCACTTCCATCACGTTCCCTGCGAGTAACTTGTTCCACATCTTGAGGGTCTAGATAGTTCGAGAGAATAAAAATGGATCGTTTGTCTTTCCATTTTAAAAGGCTTATATTTGAGTCACTTATTTTATAGTCATGTTGACCTCTTCGCAATTGTTTATCATCTTTTAGTACTGGCAAAAACTTTCTGTTTGAGTTCACAGTTCCGCAAGCCAAAACTTTTTTTTTCTTTAGATGTACTTGCAAAGGGTACCCATTGAAATAATTGTCAAAAAATATCTTATGGTTTTCCCTTCAAGGCTTTCGCAAAAGTTTTTTACAACCTTGGCACCTAGATCTGTCTCCACAGAAGTACCCTTTTTACCTACATATATATCAAAATCCAAACAGTATCCCGACTGAGCACATTTCATCCAAACCTTGTAACCCCGCTTGATAGTTTTTTTCGGAGAGAACTGCGACCTTTGAATTTTATCATGCTTTCATCGATCGCGACACATTCGGATGGTTTATAATTATTTCTGAAGTTGCGGTGAAGAATTTCAGGCATAGGACGGACTATATATAACTTATCATAGTCTGGATGCGTTCTAGCAGGCATGAGATTATTGTCATTCAGATGCAAGCATTCAAGAAGCCAGCTGAAGCGATTCAGGGGCATACAAGAGGAAATGTAGGAGTCACGTAAATCAGGAGCAGAAGACCAGTAATCTTTGTAACTCGGTAGCTTTTTTATACCCATCACCATATTTATGGCCAAGAAAGTTTGTATTTCAGAAGGACTGGTAGGAGAAAAAGGTTTACCTTCTTGTGTTGCATATAGGTTAGTTTGAAAGCTTATGACCTCAACCAAGTCCTCTGACCAAAACATGCGAAACAATCGGAGTGGTGTTACATCTTCCAAGCTGATTATATGATCAGCAAAGCCCACACTCTCAACAAACTCGCCAGGTATATCCATAGAGAAGGTCCTTTTCCATTTAGGAGGCTGCGAGGTCGTAGAGCTAACAATATTATTCTGACTTACAAAGTTTGATAATGGTATGTCATCGTCGTCGTCGAATAGCTCTTCATGGATATTCTGTACATCTGCCCCACACACATCCAATATCGATTTTGACACTGGCCACTCAGGCGTGTCTAGATTTTCATCCTCATCGGAACTGGCTTCACTTTCAGGTCCTGAAGGTAAATCTTCATACAAACATTCTTCAATTTCCCTTTGCGTCAATGATCGTTGCATTATTGAAATAATTGCCTAAAATATTGTAAATACCAAAGAAAGTCCCACTCATAGTGACCGTATAAAAAAGCAAATTCTAGGAATACTTACGTCACGGTGGTTATTGTTGCTAACCACCACTGATTATAAAAAATATTCGTAAAATAATCGAAATTTAAGCGAGAAAGCAACCACTGTGTATCAAACGCACCACAAGAACTAAATTTGCACAAAAATCAAACCATAAATTGCGTTATTGAATTTTTTATGAATTTTTACTTCTAGCTTTCACAAAAACGCGCGGCCACGGATTTTTACTTTAAATTTCCTCAACACGTGGTGGGTGTATTTCTAGCTATTAGCACCCTCTTCACTTAAAAGGGAGCAATAATCAATATTCGTGCAAAATTAAAAACATAAATGTCGCCAACCGTCGTAAAAAAAATAAAAAATAGGTGGTTAGCAACGCTAACCACCGAGACGAAAAAAGTTAATAAAAGTTAATCTAACCGCTGGGTTAAGCCTCGCAGATACGTAGTGCCATTCTCTTTCTGCATCGAACTCCTGTATGGTAATAGTAGTCATGTGATCAGCTGTAAAGATCTAAAATCTTGATGGTTTGTTTTGGATCCAGGATAAATAAATAAAAGTTAACTAACCGTTTTGGCATTTGGAAACAGGCATTTGTGTCAAACGATTAATACTTTAATTGTACTACACATTTTATCTCAAAAAACCAATCTGTTCGTCCTATCGCAATTATGTTGGTTGAAAAGGAAGAGCCTCACTACTAGAAATTAGACCCTGCGACAGTTAAAGAAAGGGAAATATTTTTGGAATGTGCTACCAGAATATAAAGCACTGGTGCAAGTTTTGGAAAAACGTATTCAGGACATAGAGCCGTTTCGTCGGCTCACAAGCACAAAAGCAAATAACGCTCATCCAAGGGAAGGCTTTCCCATGGCAGCCGGTTCTACGTTACTGGAATGACTCGGGTTTTTCCTCCAGTAAACTAGCTCTGCATAGTGTACTGTACTCCACCCCCAAGCTATCGTCACAGGAGCAATTCTACTCAGCATATCTGCTCCAACTACTTTTCTTCAGAGCTGGTATTGAACCAAACCATGGACTAGAAGTATTCTACTGGTTAGGTGCAATAAGTGCAACGGGTGGTGCCATCTAACGACCTGCTCAGACCTTAAGACACATGGTCCACACGGTTTCTGGCCACGTGTTCTTTCCGCCACCAGACGGCCCCTGCCGCCACTAATCAAATTTCAACGGTTAGGAGCCTACTGGTGCAACACAACTCCCTCTCTGATCCACAATCTTCCTGCTCCAATCCCAGTGCGGGGACAAACCAGCAGCTCTTTGTCCCCCGTACAGTCTGTCCCGTATGTCAAATCAGGAAACCTGACATCAGTCATGTGCAATCCCTGCAATGGCTGGTGCCACTTTCGGAGGTGCTCTGGCCTGCGCACCACCCGTGAGTGGATGCGCGACTTCGTTGCCCAGAGCTCTGCATCCGCAACCGCCTCCTGTGGCGCGGCCTCCCGACAACATGAGGCCGCAACAACTACAGACAGTAGGATCAACGCAGACAACCTCACATGTCCTTCACACCCCGAGTTACGACAATACTCCCGAGGAGCTTCAAGTTACTCCAACTCAACTGCCACGCACTCATGAGCAAGATAGACTCACGGAATCAAGATAGCTGCGGTCCAAGAGACAGAACTGCACGTTAGCTCCTCCCTGATCACCAAGAATGGATACAACGTGCACAGAAAGGATCGCGAGCGAGACAACGGTGGAGGCGTAGCGTTTATAGTCCACCACACAGTGCTGTATCGTATCATCGATAAAGGCATCGACCGCAGGGACTACACCTTAGAATGTTAAGGTATAGCTGTCCGGTCAGCAGATGCCGAGCTCGAAATTTATAACATATACTAGCGGACCCTCTGCCTGCTTCGATAGGCATATCAAAATTAGAAATGAATAATGAACGATCGATTTAAATTCACTCTATGAGTATTTATTCTTTTTTTACAATATAAAATTAATTTTAATTTTAAACTTAAACTAACGCAAAGTCTTTTCGTAAACTACATTTTTTGTTTTGCCCTGAGTTGTGGTATAAATAAACAGAACTGATGGCTTTCCTACACGTGAACATGATACATACTCGTATAATTGTCCGTGGGAGAAGCATGGATATTCTAAGTCAATTCCGCATAATTCCAGCGATTGTCCTTGTGTTTTGTTTATGTGTTTGTTTTAATTTAATTTATCTTGCTCATTACGTCGTATACGTTCTTCAGGTGAATGGCCTAAACGTGATCTGGCTATACGTTCCCTTTGATTTTGGTTTTGAGTTTCTCGCTCTTCTTGTGATTGATTTTGCCTTTCATTTGATCTATTTTGCGTTCTACGCGTCCGACGATCAATATCATTTCTTCGCGGGCGTGGCATTTCTAAAATAAAGCGATGAAAATATAAATAATATAATTTTCTTTTTTCCATTGTTGAAATTAAATTTCTAATTCTTTTGGCCGCATAAGTTGATTTCAAATAAGTTAAAAGAAAATAATTGAAAAGTAATGAATTTAATCAAAAAAACATGAAGAACTCACAATGTGCATTAAAATTGCTAACAACAACAACGAAAACACCGTTTTTTTTTATTTTCACTGATTATTAAAATTTTACGCACAATATATAACAATGAAAAATGCACTTTAAAATTGTAGACCACTCACCAAATGGTTTTGATACAGCTGATTCTGTTGACCTCAGTATATCCAGTAAACAAACTGTGGTGAAAGTCCTTTATAAGGACCAAGTTTATAGTGGTGAAGTTTTAAGTACAACACAATTTTCTGTACGTACGGTTGCTCTTTGGCAAAAATAAAGTAATCTTTAGAAATCATAAAAAAAGTTGCAAATTTTAGAGAAATTTCTTAAAGAAAAACTAATACATGCATTTACTTGAATAAGTAAACACCAAAAGTATACTAAAATGACTATTTAATGGGTTGTTTGATACAAATTTATATTATTGCTCAAAACTCTCTGCGCGCTGTCGCTGTCTTTTTGTTTCTGTATCGCATCGCGGTGAATTCACGTTTTTTAGAAAGTTGGCAACAGAAGAAAATTGAAGAAAGTACATATTTTGCTCATATTTGCTATTTTAGTTGTTAAATGAAAATGTGTTTCAGGTATTTTTTAATCTTGCAACTATTCTTTGGCTTTGAAACTGCTTACACTCACAAAATAATCCAACTCGTTTAAACACACATACAAATATAATTATTTATTTTGGTTTTTCCACTCGTCAAAGCAGCACATAATGTTGCATTATTTAATTATTACCTAATGCAAACTTGTTCTCTTTTAACAATGATAATATTACTATGTGAAATCAAGTAAATATGCATTTTTGTATTATATCCTGAACATTTGCCTTCAGCGCTATACCAATGCTCGAACACTTGGAGCATGAAATTTACAGAAGTATTGTAACAGAAATCCTTGAGAGCGCTATTTTAGTTATACCTGCTTTTACTAAACCCCACTAAACCCCTCTAGCACCGCTCTCCCTCTGGACCCAACCTGTCGAAACAGCGAGTTTCCTGGCCCTATCGGTAAATGAGCTAGACGAAGATGACCGGTGATTTACACTACATTGACAGGGGAAAGTTAACTGCTACAACAACAACAACAACAATAATAATAATAAAACAACAGCCCTGACTCTCATTTACAGTCATCAGACCAATTTAGGTCGTTGCCTGTGTTGCTTAGGTAAGCATGCTATAATGTATTGCGCTGATTTAAAAAAAGATAACCAACAATGAAGGTTGAACTAAATTTAAAATTCAAACTACATATGTAAAAATTGTTTCAAAGCAAATCATTTTACATATGAGTGCCGATCATCTTACACCTGCTGGAGCTATTCACAGAAGCACCGCATATGACAGCTTGTCATCTCAACGTAGTAGCGTCGCTGCATTTCATACGTCCATACCACTGCATTGATCAAATCACCAGCGATGTTAAAACCTGCCTTACAGTTGATCTGCTAGCTACGGCTTATACTAAAGGTCCGTCTTTGATTGGACATTACACGCAACTTCAAGCATTACTCGGTAGCGGGTTGCAACCATCCTTCATAAGCGAGTATGCTATTCAACAATTAAGGCTTCGCATAAGCCATTTGTACATTTCCATTACCGGCCTTAATGGTCACAGCATTGGTGAATCAAAGGGTGTAATGATATTCGCTCTATGGTTACCTACTGAATCTGACTTCAGTTTCAATTGCTCTGGGCTCATTTTACCAAATTTGGGAAACCTATTACCACTGAAGCATGTCAATCCAAAACTCTATGTCGATTTTCTATCTTCTCTCTGCTAGTGTGTGTAGTAAATATGTTTCTTGGCTAGCCACTAGCCACTGATGAGTTGAGCAGCTCCGTTTAGCAATTGTGGAAATCCCATGAATTTGATGATATTCCTCCTAAATCTAAAATGACACAAGGCAAGGAGTTTTCAAAACCGCTGTTCAGCGAACCAGCAAACCTGACGCAAATAAATTTTTTTATTCTAAACAAGCTAGGCTTCGAAATGACCCCGAAATTTCCTGGCATAGTACTTAGCCTTAGGGCACATGGTGAAAGTATATAGTTGAAAACGTGGAGCTGAAATCTGTTTGCTATATTCCGCAAAATTCAAGCACATACATCTGTTGATTATTGGGCTTGTGTATGTGGCAACGACAAACAACACTGAAGACGCAGCATTTATGCCATCGCAACTGATGGAGCTTTTTATTTGGTGAAACGAACTACAGCTGCATTGTCAATATTATTAATGGCCCACACATCCTCTCATTAGGCCAACGCATACTGAAACAACTGTTATCTCGTTACCCACAATGCCATCAAATCAACCGCCGTCGCTTCTCGTCATTCTCCTCTCTGAGTATTCAAACCTTAGCAAATTTTTGGCAGTTTTCACATTTATGCAACGGTTCATAGCGGCGGTGTTGAAAATACCCCATGGTGTTCTGCAGGGGAATAGGTATGTTCAACACACACATCTTAATAATGAATTGAGGTGTCTGCTCATGAATAAGATGAGCAAGAAGAGCAAACAAATTTGATGAAGAGGGTATCATTCGACGGAATGGACGACTACGGAGTGCACGATTTCTTTCTGCATGTGAGCATTCTCCAAATCCTTCTGCTATAAGAAGGGTACACACTTGATATAGGATACAAATCCAATGTTCGCATCAGGACCCACCATACAACCTAAGTTCTTCAACATATTGATTTAATTTAGAACCTTTTCAGTCGTTGTACGGGCGATATGTGTAAGATGTGTAGATGTTTGCGGGGCTCAGAACTCGATAGTTATTTGCAGTGCTTCTTGACATGACTCACCACAGCAACCGGTTTAAGTCTTCAAACTTGATACAGTTGCTTATGCTACAAGACAAGCATCATTTTTCTCAATTCGTTCAATGCATCGATTAGCCATTTATGAACAAACAATTTACAGAGGTTTTAAGCTGAGAAAGTGGTGCTCCAATAATCCTGATGGAATCCACTAAGGCACTCGGCCTAACTTGGGATCCCGTGTCAGATTGACATTTTTCGTGTTTTCACCATTGCAGCCTTCATCAAAACACTGCGAGCGTTCAATAGACTGGGATGAAAGTTTGTATTTATTATTACATTCATCGTGGCTTAGTTTGTGTGCGGATCTTAGCCGCATACCGCAACTAAACTTTTCTCGTTTATCAATCCAGCGGACCAGGGTATGTGAAGCTCATGGTTTTAGGGGCACTAGCATCGAAGCATACGGAGCTTGTGTTTACGTAGTGTCAGTCAGCCAAGAAAGAAAACAGGCGCAATTACTATGCTCAAAGTGTCGTATCGCGCCCTTAAAATCTCGTACGGTTTCACGGCTGCCGTTTTATGTAACTCGTGTATCAAGTAACTCAAACTTTTCTCTGCCGATATTATTGTTGGTCTCATTCAGCATTCGTTTTATTCTGGATCCACGACGAACCATCAAGATTTAAAATCTTTACAGCTAATCACATACTTACTACACAGGAGTTGGTTGCGGGAAGGCAATGGCGCTATGTACCTACTAGGCTTAACCCAGCTGTTAGCGCAATAAAGCTCGCAAGAGCGAGTGATACGCACAAAACGCAGGCAACGTTAGCACTATCAAAATATGTGTCTATTTAGAGTGCTGTGCAGTTAAGGCTGCTGAGTTGCATATATCTTTAACATTCCGCCCTCCTCGTAAATCTTGTGCATCGATATGTTCCAGTGAGATCCATCTACCGAGTGAATCAATGTCACCATCGATAGACAAGGCGACCAACTCGGACTCGCTTCAATGTTGATTTGACAGTGCATATAATGACCGTCAGGAGTTAATTAATTCCTGAGTGTATGACTACAACTCGATCGAGAGACCACTGCAAAGGAAGAGTGCGTTCATGACAAAGTAAAACTAAATGCATATTTTTAAGATCTAGTGCGTCCGCTTTTATTTATAGCTCACTTGTATGTTAAATGTGGCAGATATTCGCTACTCTAAAGTCTCTAAACAGCCTGCTATATTTGCTGCAACAGTTTTCAACGCTTAAGCGGATTAGTGTAGATTTAGAGGTTTCGGGATCGCGGTAAGTGGACCACCCACCAAAAAGTGGCCGGGAGTAAGTGTCGTTAAGTCACTTGAGTTAAGGCACTCAAAGGCCTGCAGTTTAGTGCTGCCTCCACTTGCTTAAGAACAGTAAAGAATTCTTCAAAAGTTAGCGTTGCGCGCCCAATGACGCATTTCAAATGGTATTTTGCTTTTATATGCCACCGAAATTCGGAGATCTTGGTAATAGGAAGCACCAGGAAAAACCTCCGAAATTAACAAATCGAGCTGCCGCTTTCAACTGTAGTAATGCAAACGTTGCACATGTGGGAGCAATATCCTTCCTGTGAGAAAAAGCGCCTCATTGCAGCCAAGGATGCATCTGTGGCCAGGTCGCTGACGAGTCTAAGTGAACAGAGCGGGTAACAAAACATTCAAATAGTGCGATGTGAGCTCAAAGTAGAAGTGCCATACCATAGCACCATTACCTTAACCATAACGATCTATATGTTATCTATTATTGGTGCCATATCCACAAGCAGCTGATATTTACATATACCATCACATTTGTACAGTTCGAAGTGCCGCTACGATTCTTTCCTTGTTACAACCCACTCTAATCTAGTTTTCTGTAGGCTCGCTAGACTATGAGCTAATTTTATTTGCCCAATACATAGAAGATCATAGAAGCCATGGAACCAGCCTCCAATAAGCATGGCTATTCCTTGATATTTGAAGAAGTCTCTACCAAAGAAATATTCCACACGTGGTTGAATATCCGTTATGTTAGGAGCAACCAACGTTGTAATGCAAGTAGAATACTTCGAGTCTTGTGAGTGTTTAGTAATATTGACAGTAAAACCATCAGAGGCGAGGTTGACATTACCAAGATCCGGTAGAAGTCTTGGTTTTGCACAACTGCAGTTGCTGAGCTAGACGAGATATAATAATATGTACCTGCGACTGCAAATATGGCAAGACATAGTACCTGCGTTGTTCTTAACATTGATGACAGCATTGGCCAGAAGCATAACCTCAGGACTGAGATTATGAGCAAATAATGCGGTTGACGGTGTTTGTGAGATTACAGCCAAGGAGTGATATGCATCTGAAGTTGAAACGATTTGCAAATTGTTTTGCGGTGCTACTTGTGATTTAGAGGAGTCAATATGTAACAGAATATGGTGCTTGGCTCCACATGTACGGCATAAACCAGCATTGCACGCTCGAAACCGATGACCTTTTCTGTGGCAGTTTAAGCACAAAGCAAGCTTTTGACCTCCTCAAGAAACGAGAGCATGCATACATAGCGTGGTATCTTCTGTCAGAAAAAACACAGCCAATGCTTGAAACGTTAGTGGCAATATATGATTTTCTACCATGGTTAGTATTTCTACAATATTTCTTGCGACTATTAGAGTACAAAAACCATGAGATGAGACTGATACCGGAATGGGAACTTAAACCAAGAAGACTAAAGCGCAAAACACCCACAGATCTTGGCCGTACTGTGATATAAAATAAAATATAATAATATAAAATTATAAAAAACTATGTATTAGTGTCGCAGTCTCCTGGGGAGAACATGGGGTATTGACTCCAAAATGATTCATTGGATGTATACAATGATGATTCGACCAATCATTACCTATGCGTCCCTTGTTTGGTGGCCCAAAACCACACAAGAAACAGCCAAGAAATTACTGGCAAGTCTTCAAAGGCAGGCCTGTTTGTCTATAACAGGTGCCATGCGAAGTTGTCCTACAACTGCAATTGAAGCGATAGTAGGATTATCCCCACTGCATATATTCATATGGAAATGTGCAGCTAGAAATGCACTAAAAATGCAAATCTTGTCAAATAAGGAATACAATGACTTTGGTCATATGAGTATTCTAAGAAAAATACCGGATAGGGATATTAGCTGTTCAGTAACAGACTACATGATTCCGAAACGGGTCTTCAATAGAAATTATGAGATAATTATCTCAGACCGTGATGAATGGGAAATTGGAGGACCTTGGGTTAACCCAAAAAGTCTGAAATGGTTCACTGATGGTTCAAAAACAAATACTGGAGTTGGTGCCGGGATCTTTGGACCCAACACAAAAATTTCAGAACCCATGGGCAAATGGCCCAGTGTCTTTCCAGGCCGAAATCCAAGCGATTTCGATCTGTGCACTGACAAATCTAAAAAGGGGTATCAAAGGGGCCCACATAACTATATATTCGGACAGCCAAGCGGCACTGAAAGCACTAATGTCTCATTCTTTGGAGTCGAGACTAGTGGAAGAATGTGTAAACAATCTTCAAAAATTAAGTACAAAAAATACGGTTGTACTTTGCTGGGTTCCAGGTCACTCTGGAATCGAGGGTAACGAAATTGCTGATGAACTGGCAAGGGCTGGATCGACATCAGACCTTATAGGACCAGAACCATATTGTGGTATCAACTGGGCGGAAGCTAAATCTAGGGTAGACCAGTGGGAACATACTCTCAGAATAGCTTACTGGGAAGATAATCTGAAACTTCGTCAAGCCAAGAGGTTGGTTAGACCTTTTACCTACAAAAAGGAACTGATTAACTTACGGAAAGTAGATATCAGGAAAATAGTAGGCTTTCTTACGGCCACTACTATCTAAACTATCATCTTAACAGAATTCAACTTCTCAGGGACACTGAGTGTAGACTCTGTTTTGAGGATGATGAAACAACGGAGCACTTATTGTGCGAGTGCGTTGCACTGGCTAGAACCAGAATGCAAACTTTCCACCGTGATCAACTGGATCCGGAAGAAATAAGGAAAGCTCCTATTACAGATATACTAAGGTTTATACGTACAGCAGAAAAATTGTTGGAAGAACATGGCTTTCAACCAACTCCTTTCCAAAGGCAGAGAACAACTAGGCAAACTAGAACCTGATGTAGTGGTCGGGTAACTTTCGCGGATGATCAGAAGGATCATCCATATTAAATTAGGTAGCTTGACACAAAAGATCTTTTAGGTCGCAGTGTCGGTCATTGGACCACCTACTAGGATAAATTATTATTATTATTATGTATTAGTAAAATTATAACTAAATACCACCAAAGACAATAATGTTCTCTTTCAAAGGGAAGGGACATTTTAATTCCAAACCCTAACACCAATTACTTATTATTAATATTAACAGATCGTAATTTATAATGGAAATAAAAAAAAAAAAACAATATTTTTCACCTGAGAACCACGCGAATGTTTTGCAATAAGACACCGAAAATAAGACGCTTACTATTAAATCGTTTGTTAAACCAACCTAAAGCTCTTCCTTCCGAGAGCGGTGACATACTGCTGGTCGTGCGGAAGGAGTGGATGCTCAATGTTGGGCTGCTTCGGCGAAACCTGTTGACCGATAAACTGCTTTTCCTCTTTGGAGTTTTGGGGGCTATTGTCCTATGAGAAATAATCTTTTTAATTACTGGGTAATATACTTCTTTTGTTATAGGAGGGGTTTTTGTGCATTGGACGGTACCAATGGTAACCACTGGAGGTCTATTATCTGAACTGAAGTACACCTTTTTATTCGGCATAATTTCCACTCGTTTGGGGGCAGATTTTCGTTTCTGATGGCGATTTAATCATCAACTTCGAAGTTGCGTTGAGTTTCCACTTATATCGCTTGTGAAGTATTTTGAGGTATTATTTTTTTCCATCTTTTGGAGGAATGTTGATGGACGGCCTTTAATTTTTTCCATCTATTTATGATCCCTAGATTAGTATCTTATAAATTGGGTTCGGCGGGTGTTAATAATGGCGTACCTATTATGGTTCTAAATTTTTACTCCTGCCTTCCATTGTCCAGACGTGAACGCCCCCCGCCCCGCCTCCTGGGCGGTTGAAATGCCAATTAATGTTTTGGTGTCCAAAATTAGCTATTACTTTGGTTTGTAGCGTTTTAAGAAATTCTCGGCGATCTTTGAGTAATAGTTGGGAAGCTCCTACGAAGTTTGTTCCGTTTTTCGAGTAGAGATCGGCGGGATATCCTTGCCTGGAAATGAAACTTGCAAATGCGGCCATGAAAGCTTGTGTCGTAAGATTGCTTACGGGTTCGAGATGTATGGCCTTAGCTGCTTTCCCAATGTAATTTTTGATCTCCAGCGAAATTAATTCCAGTGGCGGCAAATGGAAAAGTTATGTTTGTCCTCTCAGCTGGGAGTGCCACCATAACCAGAACCAGTTGATTGCCGCCGTGTAGGGTTATTATTAGAATTATCTTTTTATTAGAATCATCTCTTTATAAGAACCAAGAATTATGTATACAACGATGGAAGTGAATATAATATTATAAGCAGAGTTGCATTTAAATGGATTGCATAAAGGTTGTTCAATGTTTAACCTCAACACTCTTCCCGAACAACATTTTAATATAAAGTAGATCAAATTCAAAAATTTCAAAGTACTTATAGCAAAAACATTAATAGTTAAGGTTACAATATCATTAATTATGAGTTGAGGAAAATTTAAAGGAGCAGACTAATGCTAGTTAATATTTAATAAACAAAGTTCTTCTGAATGAAATATATGTTTAGGAACGTCTTTTGTCAAAATATCTGCCAGCCAGCAGTGGTTGGTACATAAGACAACTTTATCATACCACTCTCCAGGTTTTGACGAATGAATTTGCTCTTTATGTCTACATGTTCGGTACGAGCTGAGTACGAATTATTTACTGCAACTTGTCGGAATAAAGTACGATCGTTTTAGTTGCATTTGGAATCAGCTTGTTGTAATCGTTGCATGGCTCGCTTCTTGAATTCCTGCAGTCAAAGATAAGAACTCGGCTTCAGTTGATGAAAGCGCATCTATTCGTTGTCGACGGGTACACCAAGAAATAGGACTTCTTTGGTATTGGAATATGTAACCTGTGGTGGAACGTCTTTCATCTAAGTCGCTACCCCAGTCTGCGTTGTAAAAGCCCGTTATGTCACTTTCTTCTTTGTTGAAAGTGAGATCATAATGCATGGCACCCTTTAAGTAACGCATTACCAGCTTGATTGCGGTCCAATGGGCTTTAAAAGGTTTGACAGAAAAACGACTTAATAAATTCACAATGAAACATACATATGTCAGGACGCGTAATTTGAGAAACAAACTGTAAACACCCAATCGCTTGCATATATGGTACTTTCGCCATCTCTCGTTGTTCGCCTTCGTCAGTTGGACACATATTAGAGCTCAAATTTTGATTTAGATCTATTGGAGTAGACACAGGATTGCAGTCAGCCATGCTAAAACGCTTCAGCATGTCCTCAATATATTGTGATTGATCGATTGATATTAAAAAAAAAATAATAATAAATAATTGGCGCGTACACTTCTGTTAGGTGCTTGGCCGAGCTCCTCCTCCTATTTGTGGTATGCGTGTGGATGTTGTTCCACAAATGGAGGGACCTACAGTTTCCAGCCGACTCCGAACGGCAGATATTTTTATGAGGGGCTTTTTCATGGCAGAAATACACTCGGAGGTTTGCCATTGCCTGCCGAGGGGATATTATGTCATTGAATTTGTCTCTTGTTACGCGTATGCCAAGAACAGATGAAACTACACCAATATCTTTCATCTTAAATCGCGATGACAGCTGCGCTTTTAGTTCGTTCAAGCTTTCCATATTACTTGCGAATAACAATTCGTCGTGAATATAAATTGCCACAAACAACAGGTCGTTGCCTGAGGAGGGATAATATACACATGGATCCACCTCACTGCGCGTAAAACCAATGCTAATGAGGTCTTTGTTGAAGTTATCGTTCCACAATCGGCTTGATTGTTTTAATCCGTATAAGGCCTTTTGCAGTTTACACACGCGACCCGAATTATCGTCGAACCCTTCTGGTTAAGTCATATATATTTCGTCTTTCCGCTCAGCGTTAAGAAAAGCAGTAACTGCATCCACTTGGTGGATGAACAAATTATGTCTGGCTGATAACCATGTTTATTTTCGCATAGAGAACTTATTTCTTCGTTAACGGCATTTTTCCATTCGTCTGCATATGCACTGCTGATTGCTTCCATAAGAGTTTGAGGTCGTCAGAAATGAAGTGTGTTACACAATACTTGTAATCCCCCTTATTTCCTTCAATTCTCTTTGAGCGCCTCATAACTTTCTAGCCTACTGCTTCAAGTTCCTCGGAATCACTTTCACTTTCATAATCAGTAGAATATGTACTTGTTTTTTCATGGTCCGATGAGTAGTTTTATTCTGCTTTCTGAATGTTTGATGAATTGTTGCAATCACTTTCGATCTGCCGCTCAGGAGTAACATGCTCTTTCTTTACGTTCGAAAATTCACTACATTGTCGCCTTCCTGAATCGAGATTGTTATTTATGTCGCATACAATCGGCCTTTTGAATGAACAATCTTTTTGATCCGAATTAGCATTTTGCGTTTCGTTAAAAACAACATGAGGGCTTATCATAATATTTTGAGTTTTAGGATTAAATAGCGATATGCTTTTGAAGTCTTGCAATATCCAAGCATGATGCATTCAACCGATCTCGCGTCGAATTTTCTACGCTTTTCACGCGGCACGTGTACCATGGCTTTACACCGAACACCCTAAGATGCTTTAGACTTGGTGTTTTATTCGTCCACATTTCTTCTGGACTTTTCACGTTTGAACCGAACGGCACATGATTTAGTAAGTACGCTGCGGTGTTTGCGGCTTCAGCCCAAAATTTATTTTTTAGTCGCGAATATATTATATTAACATAAAACGTACTTTTTCAACGATGGTATGATTAAGTCTTTCTGCCACACCAAAGTACCTTCTGTCATCAAACAAATAGTCGTCGCATTCGCATATCGGCACCTACATCACCAATGACAGTTATGATTTCGAGGTTGTAAAAGACTTCGTTTATTTAGGAACCAGCATTAACATCGATAACAATATCAACGGGGAAATCTAACGTAAAATCTCTCTTGCCTACAAGTGCCACTTTGGATTTAGTAGGCAACTGAGTAGTAAAGTCCTCTCTCGACGTACAAAACTAATATTCTATAAGGCTCTCTTCATGCCAGTCGCATCGTATGGCGCAAAAGTTTGTAAGAAAACAACATTCCATGAAGCGTCCCTTGGAGTGTTTGAGAGAAAGATTCTGCGGAAGATCTTTGAACCTTTACAGCGAATACAGATCCGGTGGAATCGTTGGCTGGGTCATGTCGTCCGAATGGAAACATACGCTTCGGCGCTGAAAGTATTTGATGCGGTATCAGCTGGTGGTAGCAGAGGAAGAGGAAATCCTCCTATACGTTGGAAGTGTTCGATGGAGAAGTACTTGGCTTCACTTGGTGTTACTAACTGGCACCGGTTAGCACGAGAAAGAAACGACTGGTGCGCCTTGTTAACCTCGGCCAAAACCGCAAAAGCGGTTATCGCGCCAATCAAGAAGAAGAATATTACGACGTTTCCAATATTAAGTAGGGTGTCATATCTGGCAATGTTGATATTACTACCCGTATCTAATAATGCTGAAAACCTATAACCTATAACCGTTTATCTGCGGAATAGGGACGTATCTTTGCACGCTGACATCGCTTTGGGTTCTTCTTCACCATCGATTGCTACATTTACTCTTTTGTTTTCTTCCTTCCCTTCTGCTCGCGGTATCATCTGCGCTCGTCCATATTGATCTGGCTGGGAATCTTCATCAATGAGTATAGTTACTCCAATAAACTTTCATTTATTCGCTTACGCCTATTCTTTAGTCTACTATGAGTTTCGTTTGCGTTAAAATTAACCCCGAATTAAGGACCTCTGACTACTCTCTGACTTCTCACGAATATTATTGCCGCATTCCTAAATACTGTTTTCCGTAGATAAGTTTTTGCAATTCGTTCCAATTGATGACAGCTGCAACCACTAATTAACGACAAGTTGCCCACACCCCGAGAATGATGATAATTGATCTTCGAAATCGCGAAGACTAAAATAATTCCGCACTGGATTTTGTGCATTAGCTCATCTATTTTCACAATCTTTACCCGAATCTAAGGGTGCGGCCAGAGTGAACGCTGAAAGCCGAGCCGAGATTGTCAGTGCGAGAAAACTGATTACATACAAGTCAATACAAATAAGCTTGTGTATAACACAGTGAGCGCCGACAAGAGCAGAGAGCAAAGCCGATGAGTGCGAGAAAACAGTTTCAAAGCGTTTTGCTCGCTTTTTTGGATTGTTGATGTTTACTTTTTAGAGTGCAGTTGTGTTTTTAACACACTTTTATTAGGTCGGGTTGTATGTATGTGTGTATGTATGTATGTATGTAACGGAATCTTTGAGCTTAATTTTCACTGGCTTCTAAAAATCTGATCGACTTGAAATTTTGCACACCTATCAAGGAGCGATGACAATGCAATAATTTGATAAAAGTTTTCCATTTTCCTTATTAGGATTGTCAGGATTAATATTTTCTTTTTTTACCTGTGGGCAAAAAGTAAGGTGAATTTGGTTGTAAAATGAAAAATCTTTATTTATTCTTGTAAATCAATTTCATCCCCTTCAAAATAATCCCCTCTCGATAAAATACACCTATGCCAACGATTTTTCCAATCCCCGAAACATGCCAAATAGTCCATTTCCGGTATAGCCATCAGCACCTTCTTCGATTCAGCTTTTATCTCCTCCTTCGACTCGAAACGCGTTCCCCGGAGTGGTCTCTTGAGTTTTGGGAATAGCCAGAAGTCACACGGAGCCAAATCAGGCGAATACGGTGGTTGCGGAACGATATGCGTGGAATTTTTGGCGAAATGGTCACGAAGAACGAGTGCAGTGTGAGACGGTGCATTATCATGATGCAAAAACCAAGAGTATATTGTTGAAATTTAGCTGGATATTTTCTTAAATCATTATATAAATGATGAAATTCACCAAATTCATTCCTTTTTAGTGTAATTGGATGTTTTCCAAACTCTTTTGTGTTAATAATTGCATTAATCACACTAGGAGAAGCAAAATACTCTTCATCAGATGAATCCATTACCGTGTACAGCGATTTTATAAACACAAATGAACAACAAAATTAAATGACATAAGAGCAAAACACATGGAATAAACAGAATTTCAGCGCTGATTCTCGCATTCACTGTGTTATATACAAATTTTCTTCTCGCATGAAAATAAGCGTCAATAAGCTCGGCTCGGCTCCGCTCGGCATCAGCGTTCACTCTGGTCGCACCCTAATCTTACATCAGCGCCTCCATCTCTGGAGTGGCCGAAGTGCTCTGAAAGAGCATCCTGCAAATCACCTTTCTGCCCCTGGTCGGTAACCACTAAACTATAAGATTTTTCTTGAGACTTTTCAAATTCAGTTCTAAAATTTCGTCCATGTCCCTGTCGATGTCCTTTACAATATCAAGTACAATATAATAGTAAGTAATTAAGTAATATTCAAATCAATTTCATATTTTATAAGTGAATTACTTAACCCTAATCCCAAGTCCTCATAAAAATATCTGCCGTTCGGCGCGGGCTTGAAACTGTCGGTCCCTCCATTTGTGGAACAACATCAAGACGCACACCACAATTAGGAGGACGAGCTCGGTTAAATACCCAAAACGGGTGCACGTGCTAATTATATATGTATATATACAATATATAATACATATGTATATGTAATACCATGACGTTCCCTTTATCGATGGGTCCTTCGCGTCCGGCGCATATTTCTACTATATAACACCAACAGAAAATTAGAAAAAAATCATAAGGTATCTTCTAAGCTTTAGCTAAACATATACGAAGAGATTTTTTCAAAGTTTTTTATTTTAATAATATTTTATCATAAAAAAATGGTATGAAACATGCACCGTGCAGTAGTTTCATAAAAAAACTCATGCTTCAACGAATTTGCCGGACACGACATCGACATGGGATTAAGGTGCCAACGACATGGGATTAATAAAATTCTTAATCGAGTTTTGATATCTATTTAATCAAGTTTTGATATCTATTCAATCAATATTTGCCACTTCAGTTAACCTGTTAAGTGATTATGCCGTATATATGCGTCAATTTCAAAAGTTCATTTTTTAGTTAATGTCGTATATGTGCGTCATGCCGAACCGGTTTAAAGTTATTAAAATTAAGAAAAAAGCGAAAATTTTCCTGTTGTTTTGACATTATAAAGTAAGCATGAATACTGAATTTCCTGATAATCGTTCAGCCAACGCGCACGGTTAATCCAATATTTGGCTGAAAACCGGTTTTGCATCGACAGTCCATCGTATGTCGTAAATACGCGTCTTCACTTGAAATTAATTCAGCACAGTAAATCGAGCTGTCTAGGAAAAACTAATCGCTTAACAGGTTAAAGCATGATAGTCTTAACTCATATTTTTACTCAAATTAAATCTGTATAAAATAGACTCCTATGAATTGACTGCAACCTGTTGTCACTAGCTCGTCCTTTAAAACTGGTTGATCCGACCTCCGTCAAAAATTGCTAGCCCTTTAACATTTCGCTGCCTTCTACATACTGAACCAATTTGAATGTCGGCGCTCGATTGGTTGCTTGCTATGACGTTGACTTCGATTTTGGTTATTTCTTTAACGTTAAAGGCTTTTACACAGGTCTTCAAACGATTAAACCATTCAGCTATTGTAGCTCGCATGGTTTCCACGGCGCCGTTGCTCGAACCAAAGATTATTTGAAACTATCCAAAATTCTTTTGAGGTCTTCGAAAGGCCATGTTCTCCAATTCTGAACACAAACTGCAGGGCAATGGAATTTAGATCTGAACTTCCAGACGGCCAATCTTCTGCGACTATGAACTCAGAAATATGGGTTTTAACCACTGCTAGGTCGTTTTTGCCTTATGGGCTGGAGAGGAATCTTCCTGCAAGATCCCACTCTCTACACTGAAGAGAGTGCTGCTCAACTGCTTCAACACGTCTTCTAAGACATTCTCCTGGCACACTTTTGCCCCGGTCTTAACCACTTTTTCACAGAAATAAAATGGCTGGTAGGAGACCACAATGAACCCTTGAAACAAAATTTTTTGCGTCTTTAGAAGTTTTATCATAGATTTTGTCGTTTTGCGTGTGCCACCGAAGAAGCTGCTTGAATCTGTCGAGCGTTTATTCAAGCGCTTTGTCAAAAGATGAGCAGTTGAGCGACGGATGCTTTTCATGTGGAGATCATCTCCAATTAGTCTTGCCATGGATCTGGTCGATAAATTAATTTCCCTGGGCATGATTTTCTGCTTTCTAAGGGGATTTCTGCAAATTCTTTCTCGAACAGCTTTTGTGGCTGTACTGGTTCCAAAATCGCGAGGATGACCACTTCTGTTTCTGTCTGTCACTTCAGACGTTTGGGAAAAACCATTGATCGGGAGGTAAACAAATATTCTCGAAATATTAGGTTTTTTCATCAATTCGTAAAACTCACTTGCACTTTTACCACACTGCAATGCGATTTTCTTTAACTCCCCACTCGATTGCTAACAAAGAAAAATTGCCTCGAAACTGAGTATAATTTATGAGTGACAATGCATTCGAACAAAAGCAAAAATAACGGAACTTTTTTCTTCGAATTTGTTCACGCCGTATGCATTGTAACATTTTTTACAGAATGAGTACAATACATCAAAATATAGCTTTTAATATTGGCCTGCGCGGCTATGGAAAAAAAGATCTTCATACAACATACAAAAGTATCTGTCATTCGGAGGCGTAGTAAAGCGCTAGTCCCCCTCAATTGTGGAACAATATTAAAATGCACATCATTAAAGGGAGGAGGAGCTCCTCGCCCTAACAACCAACAAAGAATGTACCGCCAATTATACATTTATTTACATATTTGAAATGAAAACGGATCAGGTTTGTGTTGATTCGGAAAAATCTACTTACACCAAGTGGAGACACACTGTCACTGCTTCCACTTCACATATACAGCCTTACCTTGTCCAAAGGCGTGTGGAATAAATGGAGTGCGTCAACAGTCCATATTTTCCAGAAAATTGCACAGCTAGATTTTGGTATTTTGTCACTTTTCACATATTGTTATAAATTAAAAATACACCTTTTTTTCTGAAATTATCAACGAATATTTAAAAAAATCATATTGTTGCAAAGTATAAAATGTTTGAAAATAATAACGTAAATTCCATAAATTCCTTTTAAATACACAGAAACTCATCGAAAAAGCAGGTTATAGTATTTCACTAAAGACTAAATGAAACTCCATTATTTCTTTTTACGTATTAACTTCCACCTATATATCTAAAATAAGTGTCGAACATCACAGTAGTATTTGCTTATCATTTGCAATAGGGGTGCAAACATTTATAAATGCAAAACTTTCGTTTTAATACAGGCTTCGAATAAGCCCATTCTATAATTGCAAATTGAAAAAAGTTTACCTAGTTAAATTCGTTTGTTTCAATTTTTTAACATTATATACCCCTAAAAGAGACACTGAGTTATCAATCACACCTTAGTTAATACATTTCGCTCACCCTATGGCAATGGCTATATATCAAAATGCGTACTGCCATATTTATTTTAGAATAAATTCATGCTAAGACTTACGTGACAATAATTTATTTTGCCGAAATTATATAATTTGATTAGCTTCGCATTTCCATTTTAAATGTGTAAGTCAACGCCAAATAACACAAATTATTATTTAATGCAGGCTTGGAGATAATGAGATATATGTGGATAGTAAATGGATTACTAGTGGGAGTATTGGATCTCGAGATGCTGTGCTTATGTTTCGTCCAAGTCTTTTGGAGCAGAAGTCTACAGAAAATTCTTTGGCAAATCAAGCAGAAACTTCAGATATCCATTCGAATATGGAACGCTCTAAAGATCTATGCGATAACGAGTACATGTCAACATCTAAAATATTACCGCAGTCTGCTCAAATATCGGTGAACACAAAAACCAAAAATCCATCACCAAATCAATTAGAAAATAAAACAAAAAATTATAACAAAGGCCTACCTTCCATAAAAGAAAATGTTAAAAAAAATATAACGATACAGAAACATTTTACACAAAATTCACTGCAAAAAGAACAGTCCAAAACAAATAAGCATTTAGATAGCTCAATATTTGTTGTTGATGAATTTGAAGTAGATGATAGCAAGCTGAGTCTAATGGATAGCAAAAGTAATGTGAGACACGCCAATACTCTTGAAGGTGTGGATGAACTAAATGACTTTAGTGATGATGATGATCAAAAAGATGTTGTACATTCACCTAATATGCCAGCCCTTAAAATGAAAATAAAGTATAAATTTATACAAACTGAAACAAAGCTTTTAAGAAAAATTTTTATTGGTCATGGTTTGTCGGAGGCAAAAGATGATGAAAATTTCAGCATTCTTTGGACGGGAATACACGTAAAACCGGATATATTAAGAAATCTTGCGCCTTATCAACGCGTCAATCATTTCCCAAGGTAAGAAGTCTTTTTTCGTTGAATTTTGATTCAAATTTAATTTACTTTTATAGATCCTACGAATTAACACGCAAAGATCGTTTATATAAAAATATTGAAAAGATGCAACATCTGCGAGGCATAAAACATTTTGACATCGTGCCGCAATCATTTATTCTGCCAATTGAATACAAAGAGTTAGTATCAGCTCACAATAAAAATCGCGGACCGTGGATAGTAAAACCAGCTGCCTCTAGTCGAGGGCGCGGTATTTTTATTGTTAATACAGTAAGTGATATTGATTTTCACCTTTACTCTAATAACCGAGATTAAAATCGATTCCATGCAAGAATAGTGACTTAAACAAAGTTATTAATTTTTAACAACTAATAACATAACTATGTTTGCTTTCGTATCTTTTTAACATATTCCGATTAGGGAAACGATGGTCAGGACCAAATATGAGGAGAAATCGACGAAAGTCTCCTGAATAATACCGTTGAACATGGTGAAAACAAATCTGTCGATTGTCTCACACTTGTAGGCTTTGCACCCAAATCCAACTATGAAACCATCGCACTTGATTCTTCAGAAGTTGTGCCTCGTCGTCCCCGAGAAAACCAAATGCCCCAAAATACTCTTAATATAACATTCAAACCGAATTTTTTTAGCCAATGAAATGATTCGTCGTGTTCATCCGAAATTCGCTGTTATTTTGCTACATGATGTATCTACTGAGATGTTTAGTATCTCGCTCTTGTTCAGAAACTTTCCAAACAGTGCAATCGTGAAGCGCAACCTTGATGAGTTGGGATGAGTAACAGCATGAGTACATTTTACTTCTTACATCCGTTTCAGGATTTGCCTCCCAGAGGGTATTCGTAGCATCAAAGGTGGAAACAAATGCATGACAAACTTCCAGCACATTTCAAATTCTGGCTTAGAAATACAATTCTTAATAACCAAATCACCGGCGAAGCGAAAAAATTGCAAGCAATTCTTTTTCTTCTTCTTCTTAATTGGCGCGATAACCGCTTACGCGATTTTAACCGAGCTTAGCAAAACGCACCAGTCGTTTCTTTCTCGTGCTAACCGGCGCCAGTTGGACACACCAAGTGAAGTCAAGATTTTCTCCACCTGATCTTTCCAACGCAGAGCAAGCCTTACCCTTCCTCTGCTACCACCAGCTGGTACCGCATCGAATACTTTCAGAGCCGGAGCGTTTATTTCCATTTGGACGATATGACCCACCCAACGTAGCCGCTGGATCTTTATTCGCTGTCCTATGCCTATGTCGTCGTGAAGCTCATACAGTTCATCGTTCCATCGCCTGCGATATTCGCCGTCGCCAATATGCAAAGTTCCAAAAATCTTCCGCAGAATCCTTCTCTCAAACACTCCAAGGAACGGTTCATCGGATATTGTCATCGTCGAACCTTTTGTGCCATACGACATGCATGATGAAAGCCTTGTAGAGTATTCGTTTTGTTCGTTGAGAGAGAATTTTACTACTCAGTTGCCTACTTAGTCTGAAGTGGCACTTGTTGGCAAGATAGATTCTACGTTGGATTTGCCGGCTGATATTGTTATTGGTGTTAATGCTGGTTCCTAAATAAACGAAGCCTTTTACAACGCGAGAGCGACGACTGATTGTTTGAGGACAAAAGGTACTTCGTTTTGTCCTCGTTCACCTCCAGCCCCATTCGCTTTGCTTCTTTATCCGGTTTGGAAAAGGCAGAACTAACAGCATGGTTGTTAAGGCCGATGATCTTAATATCATCGGTATACACCAACAATTATACGCTCTTATAAAAAAATGTGCCTGAGCGATTGAGTTCTGCGGCTAGCACGATCCTTTCCAGCATCAGGTTAAAGATGCCACCCTGCCGCCCTGTCTGAAGCCTAGTTTCGTACCAAATTGCATGGAGAGGTCCTTTCTTATTCTGATGGCGCTGTTGGTATTGAGAAATGTTATCTTGCATAGCCGTATTACTTTTAGGGGGATACCAAATTCAGACATCGCGTAATATAGGTAACTTCTTTTCTGTCGAATATAGCTTTTAAGTCGACGAAAAGATAGTGTGTGTCGATTCTCCTCTCATGGGTATTTTCCAAGACTTGGCGCGTTGTGAATATCTGGTCGATTGTGGACTTTCCAGGTCTAAAGGTATACTGATAAGGTCCAATCAGTTGGTTGGTGGTGGGCTTCCGCCTTTCACACAATATGTTCGCTAGAACCTTATAGGCAATATTTAGAAGACTAATTCCGCGATAATTGGCACCGATTGCAAGATCACCTTTCTTGTGGATTGGGCAGAGCACACTTAAATTCCAATCTGTAAGCATGCTTTCATCCGACCATATGTTGTTTGAACAGCTCGTCGTCCGTCGGCGCCCGCGGCTTTGCTGTTCTCTAACCGCGTTGTGGCTAGTCTCACATGGTCGGGTAGCGGAACGACCGTTCCGTCGTCAGATCGTTGTGTTTGTTCTTACAGGAAAACGCCCCGGTCTTAAAACATTCTGTAAGCCCCCGAGATTTCTGGTAATTGTATCTCTTCCTTTCTTAGCTCTCGGTAGCGATCCCACATGGCTCGCGTTGAGCGCAAATGAGCGCATTAATTCAAGACGCTCGTCCACCAAAGGTAAGGACAGTACCTGGAGACGAAGTCTCTCTCCCACAACAAATCCAACTTCGAATTTGTGCTCCTTTACATGGCAGCTGTAGTAGACGTCGCAAGGCCCTAAGTTTTTCTTGCCTTGTCCCGTCCATCGCATCTCTTGAATGGCATTGATGTCAGCCTTTACTCTCACGAGGACATCAACCAGCTGGGCAGAGGCACCTTGCTCAATAAGGGACCGGACATTCCGGGTGCATGCTCTAAAATCATAGTCCTTAGTTCGTTTGCAGTGGTCGTCATCAGTATAAAAAGTTCTCATCCGAGACTTTGTTCGTGTTTTCATTGGGGGGATATTTAAGTGGCGGGTCCAAAACCCAGTGCACAACCAGCTTTTCTGTGTTACTTCGCCTTCTCACATTGGCTCGCTCTCGGACGGGTGTTTGGAAGCTACCCAGAGGATACTTGGGCTAATCTCGAAAGTTGTGACCTGCTTGAACCATATGCAGAATAATCGTCCCAAGTGAATGGCGATCAGTAATTTCCCCACTTGCGTGGACTTCTACATATGGATATTTGAGTACTATAATCTCAAACGAAGAATTTTGAGGAATGTGCAAACGTTATTTGGGAAAGAAGTTTAGTGAAGATCACTGACTTTGAATGTAAATATTACATTTTGGGAAATCTTCAACCATTTTTCTTATAACTGTTGAAATTGCTAACATCTTTGTAAGAGTTATCTAAATATAACTTCAACTGAAGAGTCCTACTTTCCTTTCTCGTTTATTCCTTGTAAGTAGTTTGTACCATGAATTGCTTGTCTTTGGGTCTTGTATAAAAATATGTATTTTATTAATACTGTAGTATTTTGTTATATTTCAGATATTGTTTCATATAAAGATAGCAGCGTTAAACTGAACAATCACTTTTTTTGACTAAACTCCTCTTTATAAAATAAATATAATAGCTGGGAGTTTTTCTGATATATTTATTTATTCAATCAGCAAACAAGATCGTATGAAAAGAGTCTTATAAGTAACGTCTTAAAAGTAAATTTAAAGTAAGAGAAGTCAATGTCTAAGGCATAAAAATAAGCATTAAATTGAGCTAGCGTCCTTCTAAAATGAGCATTCATTACATAAACAGTTTTAGCAACATCCATAAAAAACAATTCATTAACGAAAAATGCGTCATCGAACATTAAAATTTATTTTATTGAGCAGATACGGACAAATATCAAATACGAGACATATAGAAGAACAGTAGTTTTATTGGTAAGCAATAGACTGCACGAACTAAGGGCTAGTACAATTTTGACGAATAAAAGCTAACATTGCGAATGATTTAGAAAGAATATAGTTTATGTGGATGGTGAAGTTGACTTTCGGATACGACGTATAGTGATATTTATAAATGTTAAGGAACAAACGATTACGCACACACCAACTATATAAGTTATTCAACTCACACTTGAGATAGGATGAATCTTCTGGACATTTAATATCATAATAGATTTTCAGATCATCCGCGTATAGAAGAAAATTACACATTGAAAAACTGGAGGAAATATCGTTAATGAAGAGCGTAAATAGTAGCGGGCCTAGGACACTACCCTGAGGGACACCATATGAAGTAACAAAAGAATAAGACAATACATTATCAAGTCGAAAGGCACAGTGCCTATTATTAAAATGGGCAATAAACCAATTAAGAAATTGAGAGTGAAAGCCGCAAGGCTCTAGTTTTGCTATTAATATTGGGTGAGATCCCCTATCAAAAGCCTTAGGAAAATCTATATAGATTGCATCCATTTAGAAACCCTTTTGAAATGTATTCAAACAATCCTCCGCAAAGGCAGCTAAATTCGTTAACGTAGATCTGAATCCATCCATATGTAGAAGTCCACGCAAGTGGGGAAAGTTACTGATCGCCATTCACTTGGGGGTGGTCAGGAAGATTCTTCTACATATGGTTCAAGTAGCTCACAACTTCCGGGATTAGCCCAAGTATCCACTGGGTAGCCTCCGAACACTCGAGCGAGCCAACGTGAGAAGGCGAAGCATCCCAGGATAGCTGGTTATGCGCTGGGTTTGGGACCCGCCACATAAACCTCTTGAATGGGCTAAGGTAAATTTAGAACTGTATTGGGTAAACGTAATATTACTTTTGAGCCAATGGTTGCGTACGTCGGTCCTAGTATACCTGATAATCGAAAACTTGAACAAACTGTTAAGTATTCAGTTAAGGTTCATTTTTGGGGATGCATCTCCGAAAAAAGACTTAGCTGTTTACACCCAACTAACGTTTTATACGGTAGATACGTTCCTTAGGAAAGCGTGCAAAAAAAAAAAATTGTGTAAAGAACTATATGCTACATATGGTTAATGGATGTGTTCCACAACTTTAAAAAATCGTGTACGATAAAACACTAAATATTTTCCCATAAATCCATGCAATAGAAGTAATAATGAAATTCATATTACATATGTAAGTATTTATAAAACAAAAACAGTTCATTTTTATTAAAAAAAACTAAAATTAGTGCGCAGTGAAAATTCACTCTATAAGTAAAAACATATAAAAACAAATTCAATTTTGCAATTATCCAACTCTTCTTGATAAAAGACGTGCACGTTTATTACAGACTTGACCAAAAATGCTATTATCAATAGATATGTTTAATACTATGTCAGATATATCTAGCCCATTTGATCCAACTGTTGGTTTTTCCGTTGTAACAAAGTCTGCTATTAGCGAATATTTTTGGATTTATCGCAGTTTTTTATACCGTATGGCGCATAATTAATCGCCCTATTGAACAATTTATAATTTTTACAAATGGTGTCTTACGTCATTCATATTTGACACTCGTGAACAAAACAGATGCAGTATATAAACAGTCAAGCAATAGAGTGCGTAAAGGTCAAAAAAAGATTTCTATCAGTCAAATCAGTTAATTGTACGCTTAATTTTGCGCCACCTTGTACAATACTGTTATCCAGCTACACGCAACCCAAATATTACGATACAATTTTAATTTCGCCGTAGCCGAATGGTTTGGTGCGTGACTATCATTCGGAATTCGGAGTACGTAGGTTCGAATCTCCAAAACTCCAAAATGAAGAACAAGTTTTTTCTAATAGCGGTCGCCCCTCGGCAGGCAATGGCAAACCTCCGAGGGTATCCCTGCCATGAAAAAGCTCATCATAAAAAATATCTGCCGTTCAGAGTCGGTTTGAAACTGTAGGTCCCTCCATTTTTGAAGCAACATCAAAACGCATGCCACAAATAGGACACCCAAAAAGGGGGTAAGTGCCATTTATATGTACACATATGTATATTTGAGCAAAACCGAAAATTTCGTTAAAAAAAATGTATTATTGAACCGAGTTATTTCAAAATCGTTTAAAAAAGGATCGTGTAAAAAGACAGTTGGGTGTATTTGTGTTTACTGCCGATTTCAATACAATTCTGATGAATAAAATTTACCAAAAAAACATTATTGCCATAGGCTAGGTTTTAGATGTGAACAACATTATAAGAACTTCAAAAAGTTTGCATTCTAGGGAACTTTACTGATTGTTTATTGTTGTCATCAATACAAAATCATGTTAAACTGAATTTTATATATGAGATGAAAATATGTAATATACTATAATTATATACAGAAGTGGTTCCTTATAACATTGACGGGCAGTAGGAGCAAGTGCAGTTCGAAAATCAACACTATATGTTCATGTAATTTTTATAATATAATATTAGAAGTATAGTTTTACTCTTTCCGAACTGGCGTCCCGTGGAATGTTTGAAAGAAAGATTCTGCTTAAGATTTTTGAGCCTTTACACGTTGGTGATGGCAAGTGTCGCAGGCGATGGAACTATGAGCTGTATGAGCTTTACAATGACACAGACATAGTGCAGCGAATAAAGATCCAGCTGTTCTTCAGCCCAGGGAGTCGCAATGGTGAGAGGTGTTGAAACGACCTCCTGTGTAATAAATTTTATGTATTCGCTTATCATTATTCTTCTTTATTTGCCTGTTCCATTTGCAGAATGTTAGCGATCACAACATTATAGTAAAAACATTAGTAGGTGAATTCTTGAGGTGAGATATGTTGGTATTTTAATTGTTGTTGTTTTAACACTCAATATGGTGTCTATATTCTTGGTATTTTCAAATCACGTACTAAGAACAATCACATTCAGGAACAGTTGGCGCCCAGCTAAAATTGCGAAAGCTTGGAGAAATAATATTGACATGATTCTAGTTTTAATCAAAATCGGTCTTCTCAACCACACAAATTCATAAAGATGAGACCGGAATTATGTATTAAAATGGTTATACATTTAGTTTGGAAAATTACTGTTATTCAATTCAAAGTAAAAAATGTGTGAAAATAATAGAAAATTAAGAATCAATTTACTTTTGCTCGATATGATCGCCTTTTGCCTTGACTATGGCCTTGAGACGGTCCAGAATGGGTCACAAGCTGCCCGAATGTGACTTGCAGGGATTTTGACCTACTCGGAAACAATGCCTTTTCTCAGCGTCTCAAGACTGGTGAATCTTTTAGTTTGTATCTTCAAAATGGGAGCTTTGTGAGATGGTGCCGAGTCCTGTTGTAACGTCCATGACCTCAAGAATAATATTTCGCATTTACCTTGACACCAGGCTCGATGAAAACGATTGGAGATCCTTCATCAGCGGTTCAAGCGGAACAGACCATTACCTGTTTCGGGTGCTGCCTCCTGGTGGCCAATCGATTGCTCAAATTCTCCTATGAACGGTCGGTCTAATAAACCCTATCGTTTTGGGAGTTTACGAATTGCTCAATTTTAAAAATATTGTCAGAAATCACAATGTTCGGAAATTGACCGCATTCGGCCAAACGAAGCAACTCAAGTCTAATTTGTTGCTGCTTTGGTGTGAGGTCATGCGCCTTTTGGATCTTGTAAGGCTTGACTTTGAGATCATTTTTCAGTATGCGGCGGATGCTATGGTCACATATTTTCAGTTCTTTCGCCATTTGATTGGCACTTTGTCGGTGACGTTTCGCGATGCTACCAGTATTATTGTAATGAGTAAAGGTGCGATAAACAAAAACTTTATTTACTTTAAGGTGCTCGAGCTCACGAACAATCGATGGTTGAAATTTCCCAGCCAAATATAATGCACTATTACGTTTGAAATCCAGTACTGATTTTCTTTTTGCGTCTAAGCTTTTGAATCGAATAACAAACTAGATATGTATACTTATATTATCAGTTCTTTTGTAAACCAAGCCCAGCTGGTTTATAACGATTTCTCAAAAGAATTAAATAAAATCGATCATCGCATACTTACAGAAACTATGGGCATGCGGAATTAAATTGCCACTTTTAAAATTCTTTTCAAACTAGACTAAGAACCAGTGACATTTTTGCGTCATGATTTAGTTAAGGTCTATTCTTAGCCAGATCGTTACAGGAGGTATGTTGTGGCTCCAACTGAGATATGAGACCCAGAACAGGTTAGCGAGGTGTAAGAGATCGCTCTCAACTTGAAAAAAAACCAACCATAAAAATTATTATTTAATTAAGTCTTAAACTAAGCTTCTGATAGTACATAATTAACATCATAATATTTGCAGATCGATTAACTGGTAATAAAAGGGTGGCTAATGTATCGCAAGAGCAATCAAATTTTTATTATTTGCTTGAAATTTTCAAATGTCAATCTGGCAACTATTTGAAGTATAAAGTTCAATTAACAGTATTAATATTATCTGCTGGTGATGGCAGACCGATGTAAATGTTCCTTGCGCGTAAATCTTGATTTCGGCTAAATTAATTTTATTATGAATATAGTGATATATAGTGAATATTTTTGATGATTCGTGTAACGAATATAAAGGGTTTTCCAATAACAAATGCTACAAGTGATTGGATTGCGCTATCGAGAAATGGTTAAGGATTTTTTATGGCCGGAATTGGATGGTATTGATCTGGACAACGTTTATTTTCAACAAGACGGCGCTACGTGCCACACAAGCAACGAAACCATTGATCTTTTACTAGAAAAGTTTCCGGGCCTTGTTATCTCTCGAAGAGGTGATCACAATTGGCCACCGAGATCTTGTGATTTAACACCTTGTGACTTTTTTCTTTGGGGCCACGTGAAAGAGAAGGTATACGCCAACAGCCAAAGGTCGATTCAAGACCTCAAAGATGGAATACGTGAGGCTATCGAGAACATAGGGCAGCCACTTTGCAATTCGGTTATGGAAAATTTCATGAAAAGGATATTGTCCTGTAAGCGTGGTCGGGGTGGTCATTTGCCTGCTACGATTTTGGTACGTTTTTACTTTAATAACGCCTCTCAATAACTCCTCCGAGTTCGATCGCTGGATTGTTAAATACAAGTTTCGAATTAATGACAACACAGCTTGCTTGCTTTATTTTCAGTACTTAACCGCTCTACAATTCGTATACACGCTCACACAATTAACCATTGAGTATGTAATAAGATGGAGTCACAATCACTCAATTTTTGGCAAACGGGCATATTGATGCGATCGGTCGGGTGAAAAGAAGAGGACATCGTGACAAGCTGCAGAGGCGAGCAATAATGTCTTTGCTCGTATACACAAAAAAATGCGACACGAAGCCAGTGCGTTCTTGATTTGTCTTTGCCTAAGCACTGAGCAAGTGTACGGTAAACGCACATACAGATGTTTTTTTTTGGTATGCGGACCACAGAAGGTGAAATGTTCTAAAGATACGTATGAGTCGGCTCATACGTATGCCCGATGCAATTGCAATATTCCCATGACTTTGAACCAAGATACGCTAGTGCCTACGGTCTAAACCACCCCATCTCCTCGCTGTTCTGTTCTTTCCCCACGGTACTGCCAGTTAAGATATTCCTTATTGGGGGCAGGATGTGATTATTCACTCATTTTGTCTGCGTTCATTATCGTCGCGTCTGAGCCTTACAACCATAGTTCCAGGTTTCTTCAGATTCTAGCATGTATTGTACTAGACTGGCAGCTGTTATGATCTCGCAAATATTTGAACGCCAAATGCTTCGTTCCCCGTCAAATCTTTTTATATAAAATATTTTATAATTATTTTATTTTATTATTTATGTCGTATAAAAGTAGATCATTTTATACCTACCATACATTACCATTATTTGTATTTATCTATTAAGGTTCATAAAAATATATACAGTTGTACCTCGATTAACCGGGTTGCTCGGGACCGGGCTCAGCACGGATAATCGAAAACACGGTTGAAAGAGGTTTTTTGAAATACATATTCAAAAATTTTATTATTTTTATTTATTTTTAAAAAGAACATGTAAATTTGCATCTATTAACATACTTATGAATACAGATACATATCTTATTACTGTTTTTATAATATACTTTCATATACATACATATAGGTACATAAATGCATATTTATATTAATTTAAAATATTCGTTTAAAGTAGTTTGTCTTTTAGAATTCATTTGTTCCTTAAGTAAATGACTTTGTATGCGATACACTTGTATTTTGTCTGGTTCTGAAATACCTGTACCAGTATAGTTTTCTAAGAACTTTAACAAAACACTACTAGCCTCTATTGCTTGAGCTAATGTGGGGGTTTCTACCGTATTACCTCCATCTGATTCCTCTGAATTTGACTCAAGCTCATATTCTTCTGTTTGATTGACCATGTTAACGATTTCATCATCAGATACAATAGCAAACGGTGCGACATCAATATCGCACTCCATCCACTTTGAGATAGCATCAGCTGTAAAAGCAGGTGGTATTAATACATCTGATTGTATCTCAATACTAAAAGTTGAATCATTTTCATCATCTTGAGATAGTAAGTTATTCCAAACTTTATTTAAAACACGTGGGGTTACAGAATCCCACGAAGTCGCTGCTGTCCATAAAGCTGACTTAATGTTCAAAGATTTAACAAATTCGTGTCGACTATTAGAATCCACAAGTTTTTGCACGATAAATTTACGGTACTGGCATTTGAAACTCCGAATGGCTCCTTGATCCATAGGCTGAATCAAAAATGTACAATTCGGTGGTAGATATTTTACTGTAACATTATCAGATATCATTGCATTTACATCCGGGTGTGCTGGACAGTTGTCTAATAGCAAAAGAACTTTGCTATTTCTTTTCGAGACCAATGCGTTGTAAATGTTCTCTTACCTCTGGTACAAAATTGTTGTTAAACCACTCCAGAAATAGCTCTTGTGTTACCCAAGCTCTCTTATTAGACTTATAAACTACAGGAATGTATTTAACATTTTTTAAACATCTTGGATTAGCACTTTTTCCTATTATCATCAATTTACACTTGTGAGTCCCAGCTGCATTTGCACAAAGTAAAGCTGTGATTCTTTCCTTGGACTCTTTGTACCCCTCAATAGAATATTCATCACCACTCGCCAACGAATTTTGGGGCAAACACTTCCAAAATAGACCGGTTTCGTCTGCATTATAAATTTGTTCAGTTGTAAGTTGTTCATTTTTAATGTATTCGTTTAAGTCTTCCACAAACATCGTTGCAGACACATAATCAGCACACTCCTTTTCTCCTGTGGATTTCAGCCTACGAATTCCATGCCGATTTTTGAATTTTTCCAGCCAACCAGATGAATACTTACACTCGGAATTTATGTTTAATTTACCATGAAAATATTTTGCCTTCTCAGTAATCATTTCGCCTAGAAATTGCAGGAAATTTTCAGTTTATGTGGATGTCTGGATTTGAGTAATATTACCTGTAATGGGACATCCCTTAAATCTTTCTTGTCGAAACCATTCATATGTTGCAAAATCAACCTTTGGATTTTCGGATTTTTTCAGAGTATGTCTATTTTTTAAACCGTGAATTGAATCACTTTCCGATTCATATTTCAAAATTTTTTCTTTGTTTTTTATTAAGTCTCGTACAGTTTGTTTGCCAACACCATATTTTTCAGATAAAAAATGAACGGATGGGTTCTTGCGATATTCGTTAATCAGTTCTATTTTCTCTTTAATTGAAAGAACTTTTCTTGCTCTTTTTGTCAGTTTACTTATTGATGGAGCCATTTTCACAAAAGCACCTGTTAAGAGATCAAATTTCACTTACAGACTGAATGAAAGTGAAATTTGATACAAATTTATTACATAAAAACAAAAAATGGGAATCCCCGAATTTTATTTCTTTGCACATTCACTTAAATTGAAAAAAGTTATTATACGCCGCACGGATAATAGAGGTAAAGCACGGTTAATAGAGATATAAAATCAAACACACAGTATGCCGGTTAACAGATGTACCCGGTTAGTAGAGGCCCGGTTAACCGAGGTACAACTGTATGCCCTTATTTATTATTTACTCGATGATCTTTGCCGTCTCCAAGTCGATATTCCAAATAGTATGTTTACAAATGCATCATGCGCAGCGCGATGGCCGCTTGCTACTAAGCATTCTAAAATATTCCTTAATACAACAAAAACTAGTTCATTCATAAACGCAAGCGCATATTTCTTAAATCGAAGCTCGGTCATTCATAAAACTAGCCCTACTGCATCTTCCCTTACGCGTATATTCATATGTATGCATGTATATATTATATATACTTAGTCGTGCCATAAGTTCTGTTACAAGTTAAGTTCGTTATAGATATGAAATTATAATACTTTTTTGGGGAAGTTGGTTTTATTTAATCATGTATAAAGGTATTAAAAACAAAAATTTAATTTTCATTAGAAATGGTCACCATTTACACAAGCCTTCAAACGATTAGGCCATAGACCAAAGATTACACTGTGTAACAAAAAAAAAAAACTAAATATACTTCTATGGAGACCTAGCACAACTTGTAGGTATAGTAAAACTAAGAAAAATGGTATAGGAGAAATTTCCGATACACCCCCAAAATCTCATTTTATGGCCAAAAAACCGTTTTTCAGTAGGTTGAAGTGAACAATCACTCCTAACTTCGCCAATTTCCATCCGATTTATAATTTGTTTTTTTAGTTCGAAAGAACAAAACCAAGCCTTTTTGACAGTATGTTCATAATTTTTTTTAAATTGAAAACTGACGAGACTGTAGTTGTAAGTTTTTGGATTTTTTTGTTTTTTTCTCCATTTTTTTAACTTTGACTTTATGATAAGGCTGATGATGCCATATCATCGGAGAATATAAGAAAATTCGGCAACGTTTCGGTATCCGCGGAAGAAGAAGAAGACTTACCCCTTTGGAAATATGTTTTCAATATTTCCCAATTTTGTTCAAGCGTATAGCGTCCCATTTCGTAAATCTCAAACCTTTAAGCAAATTATGAACACATTTGTGTTACCATTCTCAAAAAAATAGGTGGTTCAAAAAGTAAACGCAATATGGCCCACCCTGTAGGAAGACGAGCTCGGCGAAACACGCAAAAAGCGTGTACGCACCAATTATCCCTATTGAAAACATGTAAACTCCGGCCTGCCTTTAGACATCCCTCAGGACCCTCCAAGATCTTGGTATATAGTCTCTGGCTATGCAGTTCACAAAGATAGGGCTCAACCAACGGTATGATATCTTCGCAGGTTTCTGCAGTTGTGCAGATATGATCCCATTTTGAAGTGGCTGAAGGAGCCAATAGCCCAAGCTAGGCGGCTCTCATCAAGCAACCAGCCCCGGTTTAAAAAAAAAAAAATTGCTGTGCTTCCCAGGCTGGTGCTACTAAAGGAGCTATAGGAAAGTTTTTCAAAAAAACACAAGTACAATTCAGAAAAATGCATGAAATTTTTATTGAAATCGATAGTACCGTCCATATAATTTAATGTTTGAAGATTATTTGATGCAAATGTTGACCGCGACTGCGCTTAAAATGGTCCATCCGCTTAGTCCAATTTTGGCACACTCTTTCCAATGTTTCGGCCGGTATCTCACATATAAATGCTTTAATGTTGTCTTCCAATGCGTTAATTGAAGCAGACTTGTCTGAATAGACATGAGCTTTAACATAGCCCCACAGAAAATAATCTAAAGGCGTTATATCGCACGATCTGGGTGGCCAATTGACAGGTCCCGAACGTGAATAAAATGTCTTGCTGAAACCACATGTTATGCAAGTCAAGCTCTTGCATTTTGGGCAAAAAAAAGTTGGATATATTTTCACGGTAGCGCTCATCATTCACAGTTACGTTACGATTCGCGGCATCTTTGAAGAAGTACGGTCCAATGATACCTCCAGCCCATAAACCGCACCAAACTGTGACCTTTTCTGGATACATTGGTAGTTCTTGCAATTCTTTTGGCTGATCTTCACTCCAAAATCGACAATTCTGCTTTTACGTACCCATTGATCCAAAAATGAGCTTCGTCGCTGAACACAATTTTTCGATAAAAAAGTGGATCTTCGACCAACTTTCCAAGAACCCATTCACCAAAAATTCTGCGTGCGGTAGGTCGTTCGGCTTCAATTCTTGCACCAGCTGTATATTCAAAGGCTTCACACCTAAATCCTTTCGCAAAATTTTCCACGTTGTTGAGTAACAGAGACCCAATTGCTGCGAACGGCGACGAATCGATAATTGATGGTATCATTAACACTGGCCGATACAGCTGCGATATTTTCTTCAGTTCGCACTCTACGTAAGCGTGCTGGTGGTTTCATGTCCAATAATGTAAATTTGGTTCTAAATTTAGTCACAATAGGTCGAATAGCTGCTTCAGTGGGTCGATTAAACTGACCATAAAATGGAAGAAGCGCGCGATAAACTTTCTTAACAGAACACGCCTTTCTATAATAAAATTCAATGGTTTGCAAGCGTTGTTCGTTTGTAAGACGATTCATGGTTAAATTATAGACCAAACTGAAGATGTTTGACAGTGAAACAAAACACGAAACTTGCGTCAGCTGTTTAAACCAACTGTTTAAAAAGATAATAGCTAAAAAATCACCCGTTAGATACTGGATTCGTGACGTGTTTCAATGAGAGAGAATTGAATATACCTATGGTCCGAAGAAGAGTGAGTATACTAAGCACCCTCCAATCGGATATTCGGTGTAACTTTGAAGAAGAGGCCAAAGTGAGTTCCATCACCTCTTCCCGAGTTGTTGCAAATAAAGAAGTCTTTGTTTAAAATTAAGTCAAAAAGAGACTACCCTCTCGCGTTTATACGAACTTCACCACCAGATGTGGTGGGAGTTTTCGTCCGTCCCTATAATTGCGCCGGTTTTCCTGCGCCTTGCTTCAGCTAGGGCTTCCCTCAGAATCATCGGAGCTGGCTTAACATCGTCCTCATGCGAAATATAGGCCGACATAAGCCAAAGCTTTCCGGCAGGATCTTTCCAGTATACAGGACCTTGGTTCACGTGAGAGATTTCTGTTTGCATTAGCAGAGGATTTACTCAATCTCCGCTAAAGTAGAGGGATTTCACTGAATATATGGCGTTTAATAACTAATATAACGCCATACAATGTAGTTTGTTAGAATCACATTGGCCAATAGTTCTTAAGTTATGGGGGTCGGGCTTCTAGTAAACAAGCTGTATACAATAAGCTGCTTAATATTATTGAAAGCACCCTTGATATCCAAAAAGGCATGTGAAGTGATTTTTATTGTGAAGTGATTGATCAATTGTGTCAAGCGAGTGAAGCGCTGTCTCCACTGATTTGCCTTTAATCGGCCTAAAGCTCTTCGTTATCGTGTGTGTGAGTTTTCCTCCTTTGGGAATAAATACCATTTTTACCTCATACCTTGGGGTTATATAGTAATTAAGCCGGATCGGCGTCACAAAAATAAATACGAGTCTAGGTACAAACATATCTACCGAATGGTAGTAAAATACACACTCATTCGCCTAAGTTTGCCTTTGGTTTGCTTTTCACATCAAATGAAGACAAATCAATTTGCTCGAGTACTTCCTCATATGTAAAATTTTGCTTTACTCATGTGTGAAAGATAGCACGGACAAAAAACTAGTAAATATTTGTGGGTGTATTAGTAATATCATAAAATTTAGGTTTGTTTCAAGGTGGATTTAATAAGGTGACAGCATTCACCCAGCTGAATTTTTCGCCGTAGGTATGGCTTACGTCAAAATGATATGCTTTGTTTGTATGTATTGGTATGTTTACATTCGTATGTTTACATTTGCTTGCTGATTTTGACATGATGCTTGCACCAAACGCAACAACAAATACATGTAGGGTTTTACTTATATGTGTTTGCTGTCACCTGTAATAAATTCGCCTTGGTTTGTTTAGAGAAAAGTTTAAGAAAAAATGTGAGATTGTATTGGAGTTTTAAGCAGAAGTGGTTAATCATGGCTGATTGGATGTATGTGTGTTTACTGTACACTTGCCCAGTGCTTTGGCGAAGACAAATCGACACGGTACATACTTCATTACGTCGCACAGTGTTTTCTGAACGGGCAAGAATCTAACACTTTGTTGTATCAAATATAGACGTACTTGGAATTGTTGGAATACTTCAGAATGAGAAATTTGTAATATTCCTTTTAATCTGAATCTCATCGATATATTATATAAAAAAACAAATTAGATTTTCTAGTTCAGCGTACTCTGTCCACTAAAGAAGAGATTTTGAGCAGAATCTATACATTTCCCTATTTTTAAATAACATCTTTTTATATGAAGCCGGATCATTGTGTGTCGTTTACTCTTTCTCTATAACTTAACGCGATGATTTGCCTATCCTCTTCTTTTCATACTTCATGTTTAAATTTTGTCATACTTTGAGTCACATAACATGTTTGAGTGGAAATGGGGGGCCAGTACTGGCAACATAAAAACATGTTTATTTCATTGTACATACATAGTTGTTTTTTCTATATACATTTATTTTTGTTCGAGAGCGACGCACCCAGTTCATTGTGTGACAAAAAATACGTTCGATATTGCCGGACTAAAAACCAGGCACTATTAAAATTATCAAATCTTTATTTCATTATGTTTCTTGCAATAAATCTTTTGTAGGCTGGAGTTGCTATAATGTACCATGGGCAATTTTAGGCAAACCATAATGTCTTATTTAATGAAACTTGGTGGAAATGTTAGGGAGTGGTTTAGGAACAACCTTTATAACTCCCAATTATTCCAGAAATAATAGTTTGGTAATTATTTGCCTTCAAAGTGCCCTCGAGAACTTCAATATAGTTTATCACATTATAAAATATACAGTCTGTGTCAAAAAAAAAAGGAACAGCGATTAAAATAATCGGCAAGATGCGTTTTCATAGTTCCCCACACATTTTCAATGGGATTGGCGTCTGGGGACTGGGAAGGCCATTCCAATACTGTAACACCATTTTCTTGTTTTGTTCTTTCGCAATGTGTTTTTCTGAGAGCAGTGGTTTTGATGATGTGGAACGGTAGGATACTCACATCTATTCCTTTTTTAGCAAGAACTGATCGTGCTTGGCGTAGTCACAAAGAAGGGTTCCGCTTAAAAAGTTGGATGATCACTTTATCCTGATTTTTTGTCGTCACTCGCTTCATGCCGCGGTCGGAAAAGTCATTAACATTTTTGTACATCTTATACCGCTGATTCCATATCACAACAAACTTTTTTGATTTTCTAATTACTTTTGCCCTTATTAATTTCGGCCCTTTCGAATGCGTGCATAAGAATACCGCCTCGAAACCCTTCGCGTACTTCTCATGGTGCTCCAAGTCATCAACGTAAACGCAGGCTCGTGTCAGCTGAGAGCCCCATGTAAATAAATTTTCACCACACTTCCGTTCCGTAGTATCGTAGATTTTATCGTAAGATTTTGGATAGTTCACCACACAGTGTTGCCAAACTTTACATTTCGAAATCATTTACAAAATAAGCTATACAAATTTTTAGTTTTTATTAAAATAACTTAAAAACAATATTGAATAATTTTAATTATAGGAAAATTAACTATTTGCATTTGGTGGTTTTTGACTTTGGCTTTTAATATGATACAATGAAAAATTGTAACTGATATCGCGGGTGTGTGAAAAAGTATGTATGCAAAAACATTAATAGCAACATTGTGTCGATACAACCAAACACAAACACATACAAACCGATGTATTGTGTAAAAATGTAGTTTTCTACATGACAAGTTTTGCTCAATTTTGTGTTCTTTACGGGCTGCGGTAAGGGACTACGATACGTCAGTGTGCGCACTATCACTTATTTTTGTTTGGTTGCGTTTACGGGATAGTTTCGAACGCCACTAACCTAAGTTAGCATTGGCGTCGTAGCCCGTGAGTGGGACCATTACGCACAAAAAGCACAACGAAATATATTTTGAAGTTATTGGAAAAAAACCTGTTCTTTTCTTCTGACACAGACTGTGTTTTTCTAAACTTCACTTAAATTCATAAAATATACACTCGCACGCGTATTTTTACTTATTTTTATACTTGTATTCGAAAATATTTCAATGAAAATTAAATGCAATTTACACATATCATCACTTTCCAATTTTAAAGGCGAATAAGAATTAATTGGAATTGATACAGTTAGTGTTGCCGGATGTCTGGAAATGAAAATAAAAATAATTATAAACAAAAATAAGATATTTCAGTTCAGTGTTGATGATGGGGATGTGGGTTATTGTGCCGATGGTTTTGACGTGGGAAGGAGTTCTATGTAACACTGTAGATGGCGTAGCTGGATTTGGACTGATGAGCGTTATTTCTTGAAGCAGAGCGGAGTTCTATACAAAAACGCTGTGGATGCGTAGCCGGAGTTGGACTGGTGAGGGTAATTTTATTTAAGCGCGGCCGAAGGACGTCAACGTGGAAAGGAGTTCTATGGAAAAATACTGTGGATTGCGTAGCCGAAGTTGGATTGATGAGAGATATTTTTTGAAGCCCAGCCGTGGGCCGCCCACTCGAAAAAAGTTCTAAGCAAAAAATCTACAAATTTACAAAAGTTTACGCAAAAAAGTTACGTTACAAAAGTTACGTAAAATTCAATTTTATATGTTTATATTTTCGAAAAAGTTTTTCAATTCGAAACTTAAGCAAAAAATATTGCAGTTTTACAAACTGAACGTGTCCGTCGTTCTTATTTCTGGTGTCTGGCAACACCAATTTTTCGCTAAATTACACGACTTTAACAATAAATTACTTAAAAACTTCAAGCCTCCGTACCCTCCGGTTTTTAGATTTTAGATGGGGATACAACCCTCTATCCCTCCCTTACAACCTTTTTTGCAAAGAATGTTACATTATACTAAATTTTCGCTCAATTTTCTATAGCAATAATTATTATTATGCAGTAATAATGCCTAAAGATTGCAATTAATATCTTTTTTTGCTTACAGCCAGATCAAATACCACAAGATGAGCAAGTGCTGGTTTGCAAGTACGTTTTAGATCCATTATGCATCGATGGTCATAAATGTGATTTACGTGTATATGTACTGGTGACATCATTCGACCCATTGATTATTTATATATATGAGGAAGGCTTGGTTCGATTAGCCACTGTAAAATATGATCGCGGTGCTGAAAATCTCTGGAACCCCTGTATGCATCTTTGTAACTATAGTATAAATAAGTACCATTCGGATTATATAAAGCCACGAGATGCTGAGGTAGAGGATGTTGGTCATAAGTGGACACTTTCCGCCCTCCTCCGGCATTTAAAGTCGCAAGGATGTAATACTCATCAACTTATGGCGAACATTGAAGATTTGATTATAAAATCTATATTTTCTTGTGCTCAAACTATTATATCAGCATGCCGGATGTTTGTTCCTAGTGGTAACAATTGTTTTGAACTATACGGATTTGATATCTTAATAGATGAAGGTCTTAAACCCTGGCTTTTAGAAGTTAATTTGTCGCCATCTATGGGTGTTGATAGCCCTTTGGACTCAAAAGTAAAAGCGTGTCTAATTACTGACCTCTTAACATGCGTTGGCATTCCAGCGTATACAATAGATATGCGCGCCCAGTATGACAACAGATGGACACGATTTCGTAACAGAAACTCTGCTCGAAGGGTGTTATTAGCGGACTCCAATGTTAGCGGCAGCGGCAACGGAGTACGACGTTTAACTCCAACACAACAATCCCTGACAATGGAAGAACAAAGAATTGTGAGAAATGCTCGATTACAAAATGCTCGACGCGGTGGTTTTGTTCGAATTTTTCCTACTGATGATAGCATGCAACGTTATGGAAATTTCCTTGACATTTCTACAGGTATACCAATATCTACACCTGTAGTACAAGGCCAAATGTCTTACTCAATGATTCTACCACATAATTATAACCAAGTACTATTTAATTTCTTATATGGTCCAGCTAATGGCAAAAAAGAAGGTAACTCTCCCATAGAAAGAATGTATCAATACGAACGCGCTCTGCCAGTTGGGACTATAGTTTTATTCAGTGGAACAGGTCTCAAATCAAAATGTCTAGAAGAAGGTAAGCGTTTGCGCAAACAGATTCTGAGATTGATTGACAATGGTTCAGAATTAACACAACTTCAAGCGAGACAAACTTTTTCATTATACCTAGAAGCAATTTTACATCGGCTTTCACAAGAGCCAAGAGATTTCCATGAAAAAATAATTTTAAAATTTTTAAATAGGGTAGGTGGGCCTGTTAAAACACCAGTATTTTTTCGAAATCCACAAAATTTTCGCGTTAACAGCAAAGCGCGATCGGCTATGGTAGCGAAACTATTAGGAGATTTTCTTGAGCAATATAACCGCGATACGGAAGCTTATGTGGATGCTTTTGATCATTTTGGTATGATACCCAGTAGTTTATTTAGCGATTTCTTATCTCAAGCCCAAGAGGGAGATTTTGAGGCTGTTCTATCACTTCATACAAATGTGACTGGAAACATGCCGTATTTATATAATAGACTCGGGTTATCTGTACCTCAAACACCTCCTATTCCATCAGGATTACATGGTTTTTTAAAAGCTTTGCCAGCTATGGTGCTTACTGGCTCAGTTGCAAGAGATTTTAACAAGTGTGATGGATATTACAAGAGCAACGAAAAGAATTTGCCTGCCCTTAAAAGTGAAAAATTGCCTGAAGTATCAACTAACAAAAAATTTCCTGGTAGGTAGATAATTTGCTTATTATTTTTTAAGAAAAGAGTGTTGGTTGGATCAATTTACGCTATCTGCATCCTATTTAATATTTATAAGCAAGCGCAATAAGGGAGAAATACTCGAATTGAAAGTCCCAACACTCTTTACATACTACCTTTGTTTTTCTTTAAGATAGTGGGTACCTTATTCTATAAAATTATATAAGCTAATACTAATAACGATTACAAATTTTATCTTTAAATAACTAAATTTACTCAAATTATTGATTTTGTATATTGTGCTACCTTATTCTTATGGCTTCAACGGCATTATAATTAAAATAAAATAAAACATAATATTTACTCAAACTAAGTGTTTGAAATTGCTTTATAATATCTACTATAACGTAGTTTTAATTTAATACATTTATATTTTGATATATATGTATATAATTGAGATTGACTAAAAAATTTTATTATAATAGCAAAAGTATAAAATCATATACTTTTCCCAGAGGCTCCGCTCCGCTGGAGATCTATTATTTTTTATTTAAAGGACAGGGAAAGGCAATTAGGTTCGTTGCCACTCTTCAAACTTCCCAAACTATTTTATGAATCTTAGCAGCTTGCAGAGGGAAAGAGAATGTATATTAGCTCGCTCATTCTCAATATATACGAGCCAAAATTGTATCATCTATGTCGGACAAGATCTCAAAGCGGCAGAGAAAATACTTTGAACAAGATGAATACAGTGAATCGTCAATGATTCTTATGGTGCCCCATAATCAACCCTATTACACGATGTACAGAATAAAAAAAGTGTGGCCAACATCAAACATCGGTTCTCAGCGAATTTGAAGGAATGCAGACGGTTTTTTTACAACAGAGGTCGGCCAAAGTTACTCTCATCTCTCACAATTTTGCTTCGAACTGCCAAATCTTGATGAAATTTTGCTACTACCCAGAAATTTTTAGGAAAGTCTAGGTTATTTTGCAGGTGTCGGTACTGCACCAAAGATTCTCATGAGTTTTATTTATGAAAACTTTGATGTAATCGATTGTTCCAATTGGACGCTCAGCTAAACTTTTTTTCGAACTTATTTTTAATACGGCCACTGATTTTACTCGCTCAGAAAGCACTGTGCGATACAACGGGGCAAGTGCCGTGTTGATTTGCCTTGCCTCAAGCACTGACTAAGCGTATGGTAAACGTGTACATACATACATAGGCACAAACAGTTTTGAACAGAGAAATAACGCCCTTTACCGCTGATGGCACTCAAGCGGCGACCATCATCCTGCCACTCTGAAAGCGAAGAAATTGTTAGAGATGGGCAAATCAAAATTATTTAGATCCTCTGTCGTTTCCGAGAATGCGTCTCGTTACTGCGTAACTGCGTTAGAGTATTTACTAGATCTAAACCAAGGTGGATTTAATAAGGTGACAGCATTCACCCAGCTGAATTATTCGCCGTAGGGATGGCTTACGTCAAAATGATATGCTTTGTTTGTATGTATTGGTATGTCTATATTCGTATGTTTACATTTGCTTGCTGATTTTGACATGATGCTTGCACCAAACGCAACAACAAATACATGTAGGGTTTTACTTATATGTGTTTGCTGTCACCTGTAATAAATTCGCCTTGATCTAAACAGTGCAGGAAATGTGGTGTTGACGTTCAGTTCGCCAAGGATTGTCAAAATAGCCCAAAATGTGTGCTTTGTGATACCGACAGAAGGGAGAATACTATCGTATTACCGGGAGCTATAGGTGCTCAGAATTCAAGGGAGATTTAACAAATGAAAGCCAATGAGAATTATTCAGATAAATCTTCACTACTGTGAGGCCGCCCAAGACCTATTGTCACAGACAGTTAAAGATATAAGAGGAGATATTGCCAATCTGTAGTAAATGAGCCCTCAGGTGTGAAAACGTCAGCACATGTGCCTCCGACAATAATAATTCCTCCGCACAATTTCAGATAACGCTTCCTTCCTTATTACAGGACTAATCCCGGTCGACATTGGCGATAGAAATGTAGAGAGTGTATATAAGGTTATTCAAACACGATAGTAGAGTAAGGCGTAAAGATATTGCAGAAGAATAAGGGCGTCATTCGACCGCCAACTGGCAAGCCCGGCGGAACAGATCACCGAAAGGTACATGGACGCATGGGTTGATACCCATTGTAGCGACGTGGTTAGAAAGAATCAATGGGAAAACAAACTTCCGCCTAACCCAATTCCTTTCAGAATACGGTGTATCTCGAAAATACCCCATAGATTCGGCTATGAAAGTTCCCCGAATTACCCAATCTGGACGGAGAGGGAAGATGAAATTGATCACGTCTTGTTCCAATGCCCACGCTTTGCTCCCGAAACCTTTAACATAACAATTGATAACTGTAAGCGAATCTGCGAGCATGCAAAACATATTCATAATAATTTAAGGCGCGCGGAGCTTCGTAGACATGAACTAACCAGCCTCGTGAGATAATACCTTTTTGACAGTTCCACGAGGAGAGTGGTAGATTGTGAAGAGGTGTTTAGTACATAAGAGTAGCTGTGAGGTTACAAGTCGTGTAGATTGTTATGCCTTATAATATATAATGATTATTTTTACTGGATACATAATAAAACACTTATTTTTGCACAAGTATATTCCTTAATTTCAGTATTATTAGCACCATAGCATACCACATAAGTAAAACATCTGCAAACTGTGTTTTTCCACTTTCGCAAAATGTTATGAAATATTTAAAAAACATCGTATCTGTATTAAGTAAGGTGTGAGTAACTGTACATACATATACATATGTACATATAATATAGGAATAAAGGATGACTATTCTAGAGGTATCGGATTTTAAAAAGAAATAAAACAACGAAAATTCAAATTGATTGGACAGTCTTTATGATTTTTGTGTAGAACCATTGAAGACATTTATATTTTTAAATATTGTATTGTATAATCCCTTTCAAATCTTGACCGCAACTTCGCCGTAATTCGCCACCCGCAAACACCAATTTTTAATGGCTTGCTGGAGGACTTCGGTTGGTATCTCGTGAATAACTGTAGTAGTGTTGGCTTCCTCAATCGGCCATAATCTGTCTCAATCGAAGCTGGTTTATCAACAAAGCATTTAGACTTCGTAAAAGTTCAAAAGTGTGATATCACACGATCTTGGTGGCCAATTCACTGGTCCGGGACGAGAGATAGATTTCTCACCGAAACGACGACGCAGCAAACCAATTGTTTCACGCTCTGTATGCCAAATAGGGCCGTCTTGATGGAATCAAACCTTGTGAAGAGCACGGGCTTCGATTTTCGGCATCAAAAGTCGTTTATTATGACACGATAGCGTTCGACATTCACTGTTGCATTGGCACCAGCCTCTAGCCCATAGGCCACACCAAACGGTTGTTGTCAATGGATGTACTGGCTGTTCTAGAATGGCTTCGGGTTGCTCTTCAGCCAAATACGGCAAAAAAAACCGGACCTCATTGCTGGACACCATAAGTTGGCCTCAGCGCGAGATGAAAATTCGCAATATAATTTCACAGTTTCAAATTAACATCATGATTCAAAAATGTATTATGTATTATTGAATATTGTTAAGATCTTTGTTTCCTTTTACGAATCGTCTGATTGTTATGATAGCGTTAAAAGCGTCCATACAAGTTTTCAAAGCCAAGCAAAACAAGTACAGCAAGCGAAGCCAGCCTGCATTTGGCCATCACCTTAAGCCTTGGGACGACAAGTGCAAAATACATTCATAGGCGCAGCTGGAACGGCCGTGATTATTTTAGTCGCGACGACGCTGAACAGTTTCAAATATTGTACAGCACAACAAAACCAAATTAATTCATAAATTCGAGTTCATATTTCTAAAAGCAAAATACTTTCATTCATAAAACGAACGCGCTTAAGCCGCATATATACCAAAAAATTTAAATAAAGATTGATGAAACACTGACGACGATTCGAAAATAGTCAATATAGAAATATTTGTCAATATTAGACAACGAGACGGCAATATGGCTGTGTTCGTAAATGCAACATGACTTGCAGCATAAGCATCAGTGGCAACACTGCAAGTTTGACATTTGATACTTCTTATATAATTTTTGACAATTTGCAAATACGTTTGTTTGCATTTTTGAACGCGTATAATACTAAAATGGAAATTTTGATGAATCTAACACTAGACGAAATTTGTGAGCAAAGAAAAGATAGATTTTCTTTAAATTTAAGAAAAAGAAGGCAGTCAAAGAGAAAAATGTTTAGTACAAATGTTTGTCTTTAAAAAGAAAAATACCTAAAAACAAATCGTTTATTAAAACAATAAAACAATTGGGCCACTTTTAAAGTAAGGTTTTATAAGTTTTATGAAAATTAATAATTTATAGTTTCACTTTAACAATTTGCTTTTGGCGGAGTCATTAAGTGCCTTGTACCATAAACTTCGTCGAAGTCCTCAAAATACCTCCAGGATGTAGCTTCTCTACCGGAAGAATTATTTCTTTTCTTAATGCGCTTGTACGTTACCAAGAGATTTAAGCATTTTCTCTGCGCTGTGGTGCTGCCCAGTCTTATATTGGGATTTACATTTGTAACTTCGGTCACAACTTTCTTCCACAATACATTTTTTTTCTTTCTACCCGATTTAAACTCGTCCTCCATATTCAACCGTACTCTCAGCAATAACTGTGTCTCCGCATTACTGAGATTTTCACTAAAAATTTAAAAATAATAATTTATACAATTATTATTAACATAATTTAACTAAATTTCAATACAAAAATTAAAATAAAACAGTTTTGCTTACTTTTCATCAGACATCGTAGTTAAATGCAGTAAACAATTTTTTGATAGAAATTATGAGTGACAGCTGATAGAATTGTTGTCTTTTTGAACGCTTGATTATTGCAGTGCTGCAATATTGGTATTTCTGAACGTTCTGTTTGTTATGCAATTGTAGTTTGCGCGTCATGTTGCATTTACGAACACAGCCTATATCTTCGCTGTGAGTGTATCGGCTCCAGTTGGTTAGTTGACTACAATATTCCCAGGTGTAGTAATTGATTTGTTAGAAATTGAAATTAATCGGTGTTTGCAAGGACCAATGTGTTCGATAAAGTCGTTAAAAAATTTCGTCTCGCACCACTTTTTCCGAGCCCATCAACATCCTTGCAAATACAAGACGCATATGGCATATGGGCAGCTCAAGCACATCATTTTATGAATGAAAGTAATCTTTTTCTAGAAATATGAGCAGAGAATTTATGAATGAATTTGTTTTTGTTGTGCAATATGTTAGACTGTTCAGCCCCGTCACTACAAAAGAATGACCGTCACGGCTGCGCCTATAAATATAAATAATATTTTTTTTTCTTGTAGTTGTTTTGCCCCGTCGTGTTAGAATAATTAACATTTCTTAGCCGCGTTTTTGTTAGCATTTTGCATATAACATGCCCATTCCTTCCTGAACCTTCTCTAATCAGCGTTCTCTTATATTGCATTTCATTTCGAAAAGGTGCCAAATAATGTTCTTCCTGTTAAGTGAGCAGTGAGGTCCTCTTCCTATTTTCGTGCCTAGTAACGAAAAAATTATAAAAACAAGAATTTACATTTTCGGTAAGCTTTTTCAGCTTTAATTATCTTGACTAATAACTGGAATAGAACTGCGCTATTTCGTTGTTCAAAGCAATAATATACATTTCGAGTAAAACATGGTAAAAAAAAGCATTTAAAAAACGAGACTTATTTTCCGATACATCCGACCATCAAATGCAGGCTCTTTGCGTTTACAACTATATACAGTCAGCAACGTTAATGTATAGAGAAATCTCAATAACAGGACATTTTGTACTAGTTTTTCTTTGTACTTGTTTTGCGCCATGGCCATTTTTTTCACCAAAAGTTAACTCAGCTGGTCAAATTTAATAGCAGTTTAGTAAAATTCTTGGTATTATATATTTATTTGAATTTTTTCTATTTACTTTTCACAAGCGGCTGCCGTAGTCGGATAGGTTGGTGCGTAACTACCATTCGGGAGTGCGTAGGTTCGAATCTCCTCGCTCCTCGGCGAAACTCCAAGTGTACTTGTGCCATGAAAAAGCTCCGATACAAATCATTTGCCGTTCGGAGGTTTGTGAAACAACATCAAGGCGTACACAACAAATAGGAGGAGCCCAACAAACACCTAACAGAATGTGCGCGCCAATTATTTATTTTTTATTTACTTCTCATTTCATTTGCAAATCTTTCTTTTTGAATTATTTCACATTTCATTACTTAGTCAATAAAATATAAAAATAGCATGAAAAACAAGTATTCTAAATTCTGTAGTGGCTATTAGTTGGGATATTAAAGAGCTAATCATCCAAAAATACTGTGTAATAGTTAAAATGTTCGTTACAATATTATAAGTGCTAAATTCCTTCAACTAAATCAAAGTAATTCCTTCATATAGAAATGCCTTATACAAGCACGCAAAAAACATAACATACAAAAATACGTCATTATATTATATATGCATAAAAACTTACACACAGGCACGCAGCATGTCATCTTGCACATATAGAATAAATATGTGAATTCTCTCTTGCATAAGTGTTACTTTGGACTAAGTAGGCAATTGAGTAGTAAAGTCCTCTCTCAACGAACAAAACTAACACCCTTGTAACACCACCATGCCCGTCCTAACGTATGGCGCAGAAACTTGGACGATGACAGTGTCCGATGAGGCATCACTTGGAGTGTTAGAGAGAAAGATTTTTGAACCTTTGCACAGCGAACATCGCAGGCGATGGAAAAATGAGCTGAATGAGCTTTACGACGACATATGGATGCTGGAAACAGTCACCAACGTACGCAGTCCCTTACCGCAGCCCCGAGAGAGCACAAATTGAGTAAAACTCAGTGCCTCTTGTAAGAACTGATTTCATTTTGTGTTGTTATTTTTAAATATTCATCACCCGAGCATCAAGAACCCGCGCACTGGGTATGGTGCGGCAGATTTTTGTCAAATTCTGTACTAGTCAAATTCTGGAGCAATATTGGGACCTTTTTGTTAAACACCATTATAATATAGGCATAGGTTCCTACTGAGGTAGAAGTGCACGATGAGCTATTCGCAGAGACGGAAGAGAGGTTCACCAGGGCTTTTCCGGGACTACGCCCTTGAAGAGGAAGCTCCTATGAGTACTGTTATACCGGCACAGCAGTATACACGACTTGTAGCCTCACAGCTACACCTACGTACTAAACACCTCACCATCTACCACTCTCTCCGCGGAACAGTCCAAAAAAGGAATTACCTCACAGGGCTGTTTAGCTCATAGGCTTCTAGTTATTTCATCTACGAACCTCCGCGAGTCTTAATTCATTGTGGATATATTTTACACGCGCAGATTCGCTCCCAGTTATCACCCGATCTTAGCATAAAATCTATGATATTCTCTCCGTTTAATATGCTACAGGATTCGGGAACATAGCGTGGGCATTGAAACAAGACGTGACCACCCACCCTTCTCTCTCCTTGCAGATTGAGCAGTTTGGTGAACTACCATGGCCGAATCTATGGAGGTATTTTCGAAACATTCAGTGCCCTGGAATAAATTGGGTTAGATGGAAGCTTGTTTCCCCATGGTTCCTTTCTAACCACGTCGTAAGAATGGGTATTAGCCCATGCGTCCATCTACCTTTCGGTGATCTGTTCCACCGGTTTTGCCAGTGGGCGATCGAACGACGCCGTTCTTCTGCAATATTTTTACGACTTGCTCTACCTTCGTGCTCGGATAACCTTAAATACTTTCTGTGCATTTATTTCGCCAAAATGTCTACGGGGACTAGACTGGCTATAACGAAGTAAGCATAGTCCAAAATTGGCTTGTCTTCGTCTTAGCGTCCTTAGCTGATACCCGAGCGCGTTACAGAAGTCGTTTCTACACATCAATGCACATGCGATTTGAGATAGAACCTATTTCAATACCAGAAATTGATGGTCAACTGTCGAAATGGCTGATGTTCAAGGGCATGTATGAGAGCCGTGTGCTTTACCGTATTGACATCGATCCAACATATAAACTTGGTGAGTTGCACCTATATGCAAAGGCCGAAAAGGTTCCCATGAGCGGCGGACTGTACACTGGTGGTTTTGCAGAAATATGGTCGGAGCTTAAACGCCGTTGTGGTAACCCTATGTTACTGTCACAAATTCACATATAGCGTATTACCTAACAATCTCGCTGACACATCAAACGTTTTGTGTTCATGAGGGTGACGCTATCATGGTTCCGGTTCTACTACCAAGGCTGCCGTATGCTACCAAGTGCGAATGGAGCACGAGTTTGCCTACAACAGGCATTCCAAAGTTTGAGGTCTTACTGATGTTCTCAGATCGAAGTAAGCATAAGCACATGTTAACAATATTCTGATCACAGCCAATGCTTGTTATGTTGCATCAACGCCTCGTCGAACTCCTCAGCGGCTAGCGAAGGCTCATCTGAGCACACCAACAGTATTAACCTTCTAACAGTCATATCGTGTTTCTAACAGTACATGTTTCTAACTGTCTATCGTAATGACCGCTGGACGACAGTAAGTCAATGTTTTAATTGTTTTCAATCAGGGCACGGGTCAAATGACTGTCCGTCAGCTTTATGCACTATGTGAGAACGTAAGCTCAACACTCTACTTTGCGCGACGGAGATAAGGAACACCAATTTTGACTGATATTACTTCATCGGCAGAAGTCTCACCAATCGCTTCAACGTAAATGATAACTGCAAGCAATGCACCCCCTCAAATGTTGCCTCGGAGTCAATGACTAATCGAAAACGTTCAGTTTTTCATCATCCATCGTCATCGTATTGTGTTGCTCGTAATGTATGGATAACTGACCGCCATATGGTATGGGATCTCAGGTTAGTCTTATAACTGAGTCAATGATTAATACGCTGAATTTACGCACCTGCGAGGTGCAGGTTCAGGGCATTGGAAGAACTCCATCAGCTTACACCAAGGGCATAACTATCATAAGGTTAAATTCCATGGTCGACGAAGACCTAGAGATCCACTTAGATTTATACATTTTATGTACAATTACGTCTCCAGCGCCGGAAACATCAATTACGACTTGCCGATCCCACATTTGACACAGCTCTAGTGCAATTCACTAACACATTTTAACGATATTCGCGTTGTTTTCTTCCCTTAACCACAACGATAATCAATAAAACAAAATCAGCCGTTAGGTTAACCAGTCGATTATCGCAAACTAAACGACAACAATTTCGTTGTGGTTAAATTAACACATTCCATCCCGCGCAACCCGTACTTGGGTTCCGGGCATGCTTCCGTCGTACCCACGTAACCCATATATGGTTACCCTTTTCTTGTTCAAATTAAATAATATTTTCAGTTGCATTTTGACATTACATTGTATTCTCGCATATCGCTCCGCTATCATTCTAGTGCGTCGAGAGTAAAACGTTTGCCACGGAAGTTGATAACCGAGAAAACAAGAATTAATAGTTTGAATTAAGATTGTAAAGTTGCAAAAGCTTATTAAAACAAAGTCAATATGCGTTTCGAGGATTTGGCTTATGACTCATCGCGTCGAAGGGAGGTAGTGAGCTCTAAAACAGTGAATCGACGTTTGCTCCGAGATGTTGACAATTCTTTCCATTTGGCTGCAGCGATGTTCCAATAACTACGACCTACTGACCTAATTTCTCAGCTTGACAGTAATCTTCAAGGTTGCAGAATAACAGGTAAATCCTTGAAGGTAATTCTATACTCTGCCTTTATATTGCTAGGTTGCCTTAATTTTACTTCTAGGCTCTGTCCGTAGTTGAGCAATGGGGAATATCCATGAGCCAGTCGTCCGTTAGCGTTAGCATACATCGCGTAACAGATGCAATCAACCGCTCCATGTTGATATACGTGGAGCGGTAAGTGCCAAAAGAAATTTTTCATCGAATTGAGGCGCGGCTCCTTTTAAAGCTGTCGATGATATACCAAAGCATTATATATATAAAAAGTATTAAGTAAATATTAATTTCAAATAAACAATTATTTCATTTTACTTACTTTGAGCAAATATGTTTAAAAAAAAAATCAAAATTCGACTTTAACAGCTTTAGTTTGTGTTTTTGTTATTTTTATTCACGTTCATTTGCTCATTTTGACAATAATGCCACTATCAGTTTGAATAAAAAGAAGAAGACAGCCAGTTTAGTGATAGTTAACATAAGTTTGTAAACAGCAAAATCGTTAGTGCAAACGGCAAATACTGTAGACAAAAATAAAATTGTCGAATCGTTAAAAGTTAGTCAATCGCACTACTGGGCGAATAGCTCCAGACTCGCCTCGGTTGAATCGTAATCAGTCAAACAACAGCCAGTACTCAAACTCAAACCAACCAACAGCACGCGCATATACGTCTAATATACTTCTCTGCAATGAACAACGACTCGATGATTTTTTGCAGCTGTTTTGAGAGGAATAAATAGCTTACTTGGATCAACGAAATTCTCCAGAACACGAGTGTGAACGCATCTTCATGAGAATTGTCATGCGTAGACCCGACGGATGGTACAGCATTCATAAGATGCATGTGAAATTCCTGCGAGAATATGAGGCACTGATTCATATTCGATACCGATGAGTCACAATGCTAATATCTATCTCTAAACGATATATGTACACTTTGTTGATCCTCAACTCCACGAAAACCTTGACATTTTACACCGATTTCGGCAAATAACAATGGCTATCACTGGTTATATCAAAAATATGTTTTTCGACAGGTTGAAGTAGATCTCAGCGTTCGCGTTTGGCACCAAATTTTACCAAATTCTTTGAAAGGAGTCTCCTGACGACTGATAATTACGAAATAATTACTGATGCTAGTCGGGCAGCAACGCCACAAAACACTATATCACACAATTTCTACGTATATTACTACTTGGATAGTTTAGATGATACATACGAAACAGTGATTCGATGTCGAGACGTTTATGATGTTTTGATGAAAGTTATGTAAGTGGAATTCCAATAGCGCAGAAGTTTTGAACGCTCTTAATGGCTTTGCGGTGTCCGCCTTAGAAATTGATTTGAATGAGTGTCATACACTATTCCGTGTAGACGAGACCAGGTAACATTTGCTATAAGTGTTGTGCTAAGCGTGTTGTTCATACAAGAACTGTGTTGGGACGCACCATTTCCAGCTAATTTGATAGAATTGTGGCGTACTTTTCGTAATGGATTAGTCCAACTAAATTCGCTCGATTCTCCTTAACGTCCATTCATGAAGCAAGCTTCTCTCTTTAAACTTTTCCGGAAAATAGAATTCTATGCGTAGGGGGACGCCTGGAACTTGCGCAACTATCATATAACCAGTGTCTTGTTGTTGAGTATTATAAAGGGTGGTTAATATTCAAGGGCCGATGTTGAATGTGATCCACACCTAAACGTCAACGACACCGTTGGACTTCATTCGTTGGGGTTATTTGAAATAAAAGGTGTACATCGATAAGCCAGCAACAATTCAAGAGCTAAAGGATGAGATAATTCGGCACATTACGACATAGAACCTCAATTATGCCTCAGCGTCATCGAAAATTTGGACCATCGGATGGAGGTGTGCCGCCGAGGCCGCGGCGCCATTTGGCCGACATTTTATTCCATACGTAATTGAGCTATACCAGTATTATCATAATAAAGAGAAATGACAATAATTTCTTAAAAAAATTGTATTTTATGCAAAATCAACACTGGCCCTCGAAACTTAACCACCCTTTATGTGTTGAAGTGTTATATGTTAAGGGGGTATTCTAGTCTAGAGGCCCGAATTTCGAGCATTTTTTGACGATGAATAAAAAAAAAGCTATTGATATTTTTACGATACATTTTTTTATCATTTATTTATTCATATATTAGGAGCACACAAAATAAATTTGAAAAAAAAAAAAAAATGAATTTTCATGGAGTTATGCGTCCTCGAAGTGGAAGGGGGGGGAAAAAAGGCAGTGTCCCCGTCGTCATGATTTCTACCCTTGTGGTCATCTGAAAAAAAAATGCAAATTCTTAATTAATATGAATGTCATTATCGTATGAACCAGAAAAAACGAAAAAAAAAAATTTTCCCATAAAATGGCGGCTACTCAAAAAATTTAGGTCGATTTTTCTCTTATTTTTAAGCTTTCTCGAATTGTTTACACATATTAAAAAAATTAAATTTCCAGTTTTTCGAGCTTCATACGATAGAGATATATTTAAGGAATATTCATGACAAATTTCAAGCAAATCTGTTGATTAGAACTTGAGATATCGTGCCGACCGTATCGAAAGAAGTAGTTTCGAGAAAAACACGTTTAAAGTTTGCTGTCCGCTCAAACCAGTCTAGCTGCCACGTCACTAAAATAGTTGTAGCTTCGAAAATAATTCGAATTTTGAAAAATCCTTTTAGGGAGATATTTTTGAATAGTTAAACTATCAAATTTTGAAAAAAAAAAATTTTCGATTTTTTCAAATTTCTAGACTAGAATACCCCCTTAAGTTACATATACATGGATGTACATCGATATACCATCGTTACCAGAAGATAAGTCAGCACCAACAGATAGATGGCTTCCCTTCCTGGTTCTAGAGTACATGTTGCTCCTCCATTTTATCGAACTGAACTGGACTACTGTGGCCCGTTCTACGCGCACCTTGGCGGCTCGTCGGTCAAATATCACTACCAAGAGACATAGACAGATCGATAGATAAGTCGTCGTGGAATATTACAGCGTCCTATACAGCGATAACGGCACGCAATTCATCAGTGTCAGTCGCCCGATGAAGCAATATCTTGGCAATTTATCCCACTATCTGCCCCAATCACGGTGGACTTTGGGAACTTCCGTTCATTTAGCGAAGAAACACTTGTAACGAGTTCTAGGGCGCCACACCTTGTGATTTAACAAGCTCGGCTCACTCTTAGTACGTATTGCGACCTGCTTGAACTCTAGTCCACTAGTTGCGTTGAATGATGATCCAGAAGGCGGGGTAGCCATTACACTTGGTGATTTTCTGGTAGGTCGACCGGTCCTTTCATAGTCTTTCATACATGACGTGCCAGATAATCGCCTTCAATACTCAGAGAGTATTCAACGTAAGAACAAGCACTTTAGGAATCGCTGGCAGCTCGAGTACCTTATGTTTTTGCAAACAAGGCGTAAATGGCCACGTTCAGAACCGAATCTCCGCTATGATCATGCTAAGGAAACCTTTCCGCCTGCCCTTTGCCGCACTTGTCAGAAGCCGAAGGTATGTCATCTCAGTGAACCAAATGAAAATATACTGAACCGCTAACGTTCAGCTGGGTTGGTGCGTACAACCTTTTTGGGTGTTTGGCCGAGCTTCTCCTCCTATTTGTGGTGTGTCTCTTGATGTTGTTCCACAAATGGAGGGACCTACAGTTTCAAGCCGGCTCCTACTGGTCTTACTTAATATTTTCCGTCCTGTAGTTTTTTAATCAGTTTGGCCAAACGGCCTTTGAATATATAATATATTTATATTAACAAAAAAGTGTTCTAGAGTATTTTTGTAGAAGTTGTAAGACATAGTATTTTAAATCGATATATGTAAAAACTGCATGTAATAATCATGCCCTTATTTTCTAGGTCTACAAGAACTTTCTTGGTGCAACGCATGACTCCGGACTATGGAGTATATCTGACATTCGATCGCATCTCATATGTAGTCATATTGACAGATCAAACAATAGGCAAGAAAATCGGTTCATAGGAGACCAAGGTTATTCTTTCGAGCGATGGTTATTAACACCAATCACTAATCCAAATATTCCGCAAGAAGTCAAATATAATAAATGCACGCTGGTGCACGAAATTGTATAGAGAGTGCGTTTGGTATTCTGAAGACACTCAAAAAACGAGTGCTGCATTACTCTCACAAGACTGCGAGTGATATATGTATGTAATTGAATCTTGTGTGATTTCGCACAATATAATGGCAAAATCCTGTGCGGCGGAGACTGTAATAGAAGATGATTGAAATGAAAACAACAATTTACCAACGAATATGCTAGAACAAGAAACCGATATTGTCGAACCTTTAAAAGTATTAAAAATAAAAACAAATTTCTCTTTAACTGGTTGATTTTATACATGAATTAATAAATTTGCCGATTTTTTATACGTTCCGTACAATGTTTGAATTTTTTAATCGCATGGTATTTGTTAGATATGGAATAGTAAAAACTATTAATATTTTAATAAAGTCAACAGTTAATTGTTGCAAAACTTCTATAATTTTTTGAGTTAGGGCATCACGTAACTTTTCCTACGTCTCTCTCACTTGTATCTTTTCTAAGAGCATTTTGTAAACTTTTTCGAACTTTGGACGTCGAATTGCTCGTTTTTCTGACCCGGACTTTGCAGAGCTGCTATTTGCTATTGAACTTGACAAAGGAAAATCGTCGAAACTTTGTGGTACTACTGGGCTGTGTAGCCACACATTAAAACTTAACGGTGCACTTAATACCACTAAATAGAGATGGGAGTATTAGCCTCAAAGTACTCCTTCATCAACAGCTGCTCCACCGAAAGGGCGCAAAGATAGCGAGGGGTGTGATCGATTTGTCACTTGGTCAGTTATACTCTGTTGCTTTTAATCCGCTCGCGTTCTTAGTAATTGGCTTTCCCACACACCTGAAGTCTTTAAATATGATAGTTACATTAAAAATTATACTTACTTTTACTTGCATTGACGAATTTTTTCCATAATAATGAATTATAATAGGCATAAATACATTACCACCTCTTATTTTGTAAAGGTTATTGTTGGTCCATGCAAAGCGTTAATTTCTTCCGCGAATTTCGTTTACAACTCTTGTCCTCCTATTTTTGATGTTTTCCCAGGAAATTAATTACTGGCCTACAGTGCGAGGCCATCTTAAAATGGTTTTTAAAAGAAACCGCAGTGGGAATCGAACCCGGATATTGTGGTCATCGATTGTAGTAGTTCTAGGCTGCATTACTTGATATAATGGAATCTTTATTTAGGCACATACCATATATTTATGATTTTATATTATTGTCATTTTAAAGATCATACGTTTATCCCACACATAAACTATCAGTTAGGAACGCTATTGAGATTTATTTAAAACCTTCCTTATATTTACAATTATGTAGTTGCTGCATTAAAAGGACTAATTCCTCGACAGTATACGCCTTATAGTTAACAGAAGATCTATAGTTTACGTTTGTCATGGCTTTATCCGGCATGCTCGTGGTTCTTTTACCTGAAGTTGTTGGAGAGTTGTTAGCATCAACCTGAAATTAAAATCGTTATTTATATTCAACTGAAATTTTACATGCAAAGCAAATAAGTGGAGGGCATTAAAGATATTTAGTTAGAGAAAATGTCAGACATTTCAGACAAGCCTCTGTGTTAAACTACTGTTCTTTCATGGGGCGCAAAATTCAATAAATCAAGAAGATGAGATAACCCAACTGTGATACCTGGGCAGTTTCGGTTCCAAGACCTATGCATCCTATCACAACTCGACAAAAGCAGTCAAGAGAGGAAGAGGGTTGTGAAAACTCTTGCTGCAAACTTTGATGAAAAAAGCACGCCTACGTCTTACGGAGGTACGATTCCGATAGGAGGAAACCTCAAAAGCAACCGTCGGGTTAAACAAAAGGAACTACGAAAAACAAACCCTCTTCTGAGAGCAAATCTTCAATGCAAAAATTTGTTTTTTTATAAAGGGGGGTTAAATTTATTAAATGTGAACCACACCTAAACGTCAACAACACCGTTGGACTTCTTTCTTCGGGGTTATTTGAATGAAATGGTGTACATCGATAAGCCAGCAACAATTCAAAAGCTAAAGGATGAGATAATTTGGCACATTAATGGCATAGAACCTCAATTATGCCTCAGCGCCATCGAAAATTTGGACCATCGGATGGAGGTGTGCCGCCGAGGCCGCGGCGGCCATTTGGCCAATATTTTGTTCCATAAGTAATTGAGCTATACCCATATTATCATAATAAAGAGAAATGACAATAATTTCCCAAAAAAATTGTATTTTATTTGAAATCAACACCGGCCCTTGAAACTCAACCACCCTTTAATAAAATCAAATTGCTCTTTCTCGAAACCCTGTCGCATTGTGCTTTGCGTACCTTGACAAACCAATATAAAAGACATTTAGAATGTTTCACCAAATGGATTGGAAGAGTTTTAACTGGTGATGTAGGTGACAATCTTTCATGTGACGGCTTCTCTTAGATATGACTATCTGACAACATTATCAATAAAGAGAAGCTCCAATAAAATCAGGTAAATGGTAGACTAAGACCCTAAGGTTACTTAGAACAGTAGCTAAAATGATTTTGGCAGAGTAAAATTCAGAGCCAGAAAGCCTTTGTAGACCAAGTTTTGAAAACCGCAGGAGCATTGTAATTGAGAGAATGAATGTCATTGAGATGATCTAATTATCCTGGTCTTATCCAGGCGGCCGCCGTAGCCGAATGGGTTGGTGCGTGATTACCATTCGGAATTCACAGAGAGAACGTAGGATCGAGTCTCGGTGAAACACTAAATTAAGAAAAACATTTTTCTAATAGCGGTCGCCCCTCGGCAGGCATTGGCAAACCTCCGAGTGTATTTTTGCCATGAAAAAACTCCTCATAAAAATATTTGCCGTTCGGAGTCGGCTTGAAACTGTAGGTCCCTCCATTTCTGGAACAACATCAAGACGCACACCACAAATAGGAGGAGGAGCTCGGTCAAACACCCAAAAAGGGTGTACGCGCCAATTATATATATATATATATATACATATATCCAGATTTTACATTTTCTAGGAGGTGACGCGCGGAAAAAAGCGTTTTACTCCGGACGGAGAAAATTTACTTTCCCGACAGAAGGGACTGGAAATTGGGTATAATTTTAAGCGTGGTTTCAATCTTTACGGAAAAATGTACGTGGTAATGGCTCTGATGGCTCCTGGAAACAAATCTCATTGACGTAATCTTACAAACCCCAATACAATTTTTTTCAGGCTGAGATCTATATAATTGACATGGCTGCAGTTGGTATGGTAAGTAGACAGTTAGGCTGCATCAAGACCTTTAAGTCGGCGACTAACTCGATATGCATTCCAGGATGCACATCGTCAATCCATTCTGGATACCGGGCCCAAGTGACCCCAACAAAGGGTCAGAGACAGAGCTTTTAAACTGAATCCAAGCTTAGAAGTCCCAGGAGGAATTAGCAAGCCCGCATGCCTTCATTATAATTTCCATAGAACCTGCAGATAAGAGTAAGATTGCATTCAGCATCTACTGACCGAGTTACTCGAATTTCAGTGAATATGCCTCAAACTTATGGGGAACCATTTCAAATCTTTTCCTGGGTATCACAAGGAGCCTCTGTTGTATACTGAGAGCACTCTAATCCAACCTAACTTAACCTCTCTCAGTAAAAGCCTGCCCGAGCTAGTTAAGGAATGATTTCATTCACAAATAATAAATAAAAATAGTTAAGTAAATTCTAAGTATAATCATGCAGGGCTGGACAAATATTTATTTTAAGAACAAAAGATAAACATATTTTTCATAAACAGCAAACAAAGAAACTAATATAAAAGTCATGTACCTAACAGTAAGATGAGATATAAGTATAAATACGATGTCAAATATGTTGGCAGTCAGTCCAGTATTAACATAGTGTTAAGAACTACCCAAAAATTAAATTCATAAAAATAAATTTTTATATATTTTCCAAAGACAAGCAAGTCTTTAACTATCATCCAAGTCTTTAACTAGCTTGGAATTTATTTCGTAGCTGCGAATTACTTTGCCCCGCAGTTTATGCTGAAATGTGATCGAATTCTACTCGACATACTAATTATTTTATTTTTCTATAAGGACAATATTTATTAATTTTGAATGTAACTCGTCACATTGATACATGCTACTTATATTGATATATTATTGTATTATATCTGCGAACTTGATCACAAGTTTGTTCATACAACGGTTGTATGTAATCCAAAGTATACACGTCCCAACCGTACCAACATGAGCCTGTTGGATAAACGGTTGTATCATGTATAGTAAGGTTATGTTTTGGTGACATCTGTCAAATCTTTTGTTTATTATTCAGTTGTTTATGGCAAATCATCATGGCAAGTTACACGATTGAACAGCACGTTCAAATGATAAAACTTTATTATCAAAATGAGTGTTCATTAACGCAAACGTTGCGCGCATTGCGCCCATTTTTCGGTAGACGTGGTGGCCCTTTCAATTTCTTATGGCCCATATTGAACCATATGGACCTAGACGACATGTGGTTCCAGCAGGACGGCGCTACGTGCCACACAGCAAACGCCACGATTGACATTCTGTATGCATACCCGCCCTTATTGAAAAACCCTTTACAACGCATTTCCAGATTGGTCCAACGGTTGCATAAAAATTAAAACGTTTTAATTTTTGGTGGGCGGAGTCAGCGGTTGTACAATATGTTGGAACAGAATGTGTATACGCAGATTGTACAAACAACTTTATTTACATTTTTCTTTTTAGTTATTTACACAGAAAAAATAAAAAAAATAATGTAAAAAAAAAATAAAATAAAAAGAGAAACAAAATTTTTTCTTATTAAAAGCACACATAATATAGTAAATAAAATAAAATTTCATCAAATATTACAATATTATTATCGAGCCACAGGTCGTGCGGTGGATGTACAACGCAGTGGTTTTGCTGATTTTAACGTATGGGTACCTAGTTTTGTGGGAAGCTCTTCGGAAGGGCTATAATAATACTAAACTGGGGAGGATGTAAAGGACTGAATGCATTGGCATCACCGGAGCATGTAAAACTTGCGCCAGTGCTGCCCTGAATGTCCTTTTGCACTTACTTCCCATCGACTTTTCCGTCATTTTCATCGGAGCTCAAAGTGCAATCAGGTTAAAGGAGATTAGTCTCTGGAGACAATCTCTCAAGGGACATGGAAGCATTTTCGGGCAGTTAACACCGTATCTAGAGTTTGAGGGTTGTGCTAGGGCAATCTTTCCAATAGGCAGGAAGGGGTGGGAGGGAAAAATTTACACCGAAGCTTGCACCTCTGTCTTCACTGACGGATCCAAGATGGAATCGGGAGTCAGAACAGGGGTTTTCTCTAAATCAGACAAATGATTTATCTCCTTTAAACTACAGAACACTGCTAGTGTTATTCAAGCAGAAGTCTTTGCAATCCTGCAAGCATGCAAAATGCTTAGGGACCGCCGGGGGCGAGGGAGATATTAAGAATTTCTCCGATAGTCAAGCCGCGACTAAAGCTCTGACGACGCCATGGTGCAGAACGAAATTGGAAAGCTCCTGTCAGGAGATCAAATCTCTTGAGTTTGCAGTTAACATTTCTCTGATCTGGGTTCCAGGACATAATAACATAGAGGGAAATGCAATTACTGATGAGATTGCCAGGAAGGGGACAAAATTGGCCTCAGAGACCTCCTTCCCGATCTCGGCATCCCCTGACAGTTGTTAAAGGGGAACTGCACAAATTATTTCTAAGGAAAGCGCAGAAAAGATGGAGCTCCATTTCTTCAAGTGGTATTTCGAAAATCCTTTGGCCCCAATACGATATACGAAGGACTCAGAAAGACCTTTGGACTCCTCGCCATTCAATTTCCAAACTCGTAGCTGTGTTTACCGGCCACTGGACGATCGGAACACACGCGGAAAAGCTAGGGTTACCATTTAACCCCCATTGCAAGCTGTGGGGAGCTTTCAGAGAAGGAGACTGTAGAGCATTTCCTCTATAAATGTCCGGGATTGGTAGCTAGACGACTAAGGTCACTGGGCGCTCCTTGCTTCGACAGCCTTGGGCAGTGCGCCAACCTAAATCCAATCAATCTCCTCCATTATATCAACAGCTCTGGCTGGCTGTAGATATCTTCCTGTTGGAGGTCTCATAATGATATCAACACGCCGCTTTAGTGCTACTTGAGGAGGGCCAGGCCGACACTTCAACCACTTCACCTACCTACCTACAATATTATTGAACAAATTTCACTCGATTCCTCCATTTTTGTGAAATGGTGTTGCACATGAGTATATGTGAGTAATAACGTTGAACAACGCGTTGTATATCATGTTGGAACGGGTATACTAAACAACCGTCCAACTCATTGTACAACGTGTTTATACAACGGTTGAAGCGTGTATACTCTACATAACAACTTCAAGGAATCGAATCGGATATGGGCATATGTATATATGTTGAATATGCAGAATGATAAGAGGAGTCGATTTAGCCATATCTGTCCGTTGGTGCGAGTTAAGGAATGTTCACAACGCCACCGCCGACGACCCCACATAACTTGTTCTAACATGCAGCGAATTCGTTATCGCTTAAACAACGGATTTTCTACAGCAAACAAACGCATAGAACAATAAGTACTAGTAAACCACCTAAACAATGGCTCTTCGTGGAAGCTTTGGCGTACGTTGGCTTTCGAGAAATGAACACGCCCAGGAGCATATCGCTCAATCAATAGAATTCTATTATTGCAGTATAATGGAACAGAATTATTTCTCTTACCGCAATATTATGGAGTGATATTACTGCCGATTTCATAAAGAGTTTTCTTTATATTTTCTAAAATAAATAGTATATAGAAACTGTTCGCTTTTGGTTGACTGGGCATTTTCTTGCTTCGTTTTATTCTTTTCTTGTTGTTGTTGTTGCTGTAGCAGTAAATTTGCCCTGTCAGTGTAGGGTAATCACCGCTCGCCTTTGTCTAGCTCATCTAACGCTAGGTCCAGGAAACTTGCTGCTTCGACAGGTTGGGGCCAGAGGGAGAGGGGTGTTAGATGAGTGGGTTTGCTGGGGCATGTGAAAAGGTACTTAATGTCATGCGGACAGCCTTCACATGCCGGACATATGTTTACTACGTCGGGGTCGATTCTGGATAGGTAGGAATTTAACCTCAATATCCAAAACGTAATTGTGCCAAGATTACGTGGACTCTCGGGGAAGTTGGAGCTCTTCATCTGCAATAGGTGGTGATTGGACTCCGATTACGGCATTCGGGGAAGGTGGCACCTTAAGGAGGTGGTAAGAGTCTCCCGATGAATGTCGTTAATTGTCTGTCTGCACACTGTCCGATCCAGTAATTGTCGGTCTTTTTTATCCTGGATCTCGTCCGCGTAGTTAAGGCTCAGGCTCAAGCAGGTGTCGACATGGGTGTGCAGCAGGAACTACTTGCTGAGCAGTTTATAATGCTCCTTCACAGGGAGCATATGGGCCTCGTCATGTAAATGCTTCATTGGGGACATCAGTAGACATCCTGTCGCCGTCCTTTTGGCAGGTATGTAGCTTCGTCCACTGGGAATCACTGGTTCCAGGCGACCAGACAGGCGAAGCATAGTGTAGAACCGGCCGGCCTGGCCTATTGCCTTAAATGTCGATAGCAACTTTTCTTTGTTCTCCCGGCAAGTGATTTGAGGACCTTGTTGCGATTCTGGACTTTAGTGGCAATAGCGGCTGTATGCGCTGAGAAGGATAGCAAACTGTCGAAGGTAACTCCCAAGATTCTGGGAGACTTTTACCTTGAGAGGCAGTTTGACCTCCTTTGCCCAGGTGGTAAAGAGGGTCGCCGTGGACTATTTGGGGGAAAGTTGTAGGTTCCTCACAGTGAAGAAGCGAGAAAGGTAGGCGAGGTAGTCGTTTACCTTGCGCACAGGCCATCAATGTCATTGCCCGACGGCGTATGAGACCAGAGAGACTCCATCTGGTGGCTGATTGAGTTTCGAGATATAGAAGTTAAAAAGCAAGTATGAAAGAACACCACCCTGGGGAACTCATCGAAATAGTATCGACGAATAATGACCACTCAAGTGAAAGGGCTTCAAGAGTCTTCACTACTGGGGAAAGGAGACTTATCGGACGATAAGACTCCCCTTGGTTGGCGGGTTTCCCTGGCTTCAGTAGTGGAACCACTATCCCTGATTTTCACTTGCCAGAAATAATGAGAGTGACCATAGACCTATTGAAGACCCTTGTGAGGTACTCTACTCCCAACGGACGCATCTTTTTCAACATCAGCATGTTTAGTCCGTCAGGGCCAATGGCTTTAGAAGATTTCATATGGTTGCTGGCCCCCTGAACCTCATCGCTGGAGAAAACAAGTGGCGCACGGTTGATCGGAAGTCTGTTGACCGAAGGATGCAGTATGAAATGCCGGCTGAAATAGCTCGCGCACTCTTCGGATCTGACGAAGAACAACCGTTGAAGGTGATATCCACCTTATCGTTGTGCTTCATCGGGTTCGACAGGGACCTTCCGGTGGACCAGAGCTTACTCACACCAGAGGTGAAGTCGCAGGAGTTCAAGTGCTCTTCCCATTTAGAGTGTGTTAAGTTACCAATTGCCGGACCTCCAAATTGAGATTCTTTATGCGAGGATCCCCGGGATCGGCCTGGCGTAGGTGGTCACGCTCGTTTGCCAGAACAGCTGCTTTAGCTGGGAAATTAGGGCGTATGTCCCGGATCCTTCCGGCAGTTATGAGCAAGCCGGGCAGCTGTGCTCAGCTGATCAATTGATGTCCCCTACGATCATTTGCCAAAGATGCGCATTGCTACCAATCGGTTTTCACCCTGATGAGCGCACAGTGACAGGGGTTATATATATATTGAAAATTTAGAGCTCGGCATCACCGGACAGCTATGTATACCTTGACATTCTGAGGTGCTGTCCCTGTGGTCGAGGCCTTCATCCATCCCTGGTGATCAGGGAGGAGCTAGCGTGCAGTGTTGTCTCTTGGACCGCAGATACCTTGATTCCATGACGGCTCATGAAGTCGATTATCTCGTCTATCTTGCTCATGAGCCCGTTACAGTTCAGTTGGAGGATCTGGAAGCTCCTCGGGAGTATAGTCGTAACACGGGGTGTGAAGGACACGTGAGGTTGTCTGCGCTGGTCCTGCTGTACGTCCCCCGGTAGTTGTTGTGGCCTGATGTTGACGGTTACCGATTCAGAGCTCTGCAGCAATGGGCAACGTAGTCGCGTCTCCACTCACGGGTGGTGCGCATTCCAGATCATCTCCGAAAGTGACACCAGCCATTGCAAGAATTGCACTTGACTGTTTTCAGGTTCCGAGGAACTCTGGTCTGACACACGGAACAGACTGTGCGGGGGATCAAGAGGTGCTGGTTTGTCCCCGCACTGGGATAGGAGCAGGAGGGTTGTGGGTCAGTGAGGGAGTTGTGTTGCACCGACGGGCTCCTTACCGTGGAGGTGTGGGTTGTGGTGCCAGCCAATCAGGGGGAGTAGTAGCCGTGGAGGCATCAGACGCCTGCTGGCGGGAGCAATAAGAGGCCACATACCGTGTGGACCACTCCCTATGAGTCTTAAGGCCTGAACAGGTCTTAAGGTGGCTCCACCCGTTGCATTTATTGCACCTAACCGAGGTGAAGTTCGGGTGGAGCCGTGAGTGGCATATGCAGCAATAGAAACTTCTGGTTCTTGGTTTGGTTCAATATCAGCCCTGAAGAGAATTATTTGGAGCAAACATGCTGCGTGGGATAGATCCTGTGACGATAGATTTGGAGTTGGGTACAGTACACTAGACAGGGCTAGTTTACTGGGGCGGCAGCCCTTGGTTGGGAAAAACCCGAGACATTCTGCTAACGTAGAATCAGCTGCCATGGGAATGTTTTATTATTTTCTCATTATCGTTCCTTTGACAGGGATGACTGTCAGATTTATTTTGCACGGTATTACAAACGTTTATAAGAATATTTGTAATAGTAGAATTTTAAATAAAATAGTGAAGTGTTATTTGGCTTTAAATTAAATGTTCAATCAATAAAGAGTGTTTATAAGTGAATATCGTTCCTTTTCGGTATTTGTATTTAAATAAAATAAGTGTGTGTAAAGAACATTTTTGAAACTTATGCAAAAAAATAAGCATTTTTAACGTTAAACATTAAGGTCATACATTTTTCAATCAAGAATGATTTGATCGAAATTAAAATTTTAATTCTTAATTTTAACCGAAAAAGCAAATGGAAATTTTTTTAATAACAGCTTTTAGCTTTAAAATTTTTTTTTCTTCCAAGCTTTGATTTTTCTGCTTTTTGTTTCAATTAAGTGCGATTTAGAACAAAAAAAAAAACTATTCACAAACTTTAAATAATCTTCAAAACATCCAAATGAAATATCTAAACTCTATAACATGAGCTCTATCTAGAAGATAACACGGCCGCCATAATTTAACCAACATTCAGACCCAGAAACCAGACTATATATTTCCGAAGGTTTATGATGCGCTAAATCCAAATCTGGCCTCAGAATTGCTCTATCAGCTCTGATTTTCGAGATATCCTAAACTAAAAGTGCAAAAACACCGTTTTTGCCCATATTTTAGGTTATGTAGCCTTGCAGATGTTTTCTTTCACCAAAATTAAAGGATGGCATCTTTAAATACAATCCTTCTTTTTTCAAATGGCGTTTTGTTTGCTCAAATATCATTTTTTTTTCGCAGAGATATCGCATTTTGGGTCTGCGATGCTGTCGGCCTGTGTAATCAATTGTAAAAATATTTGCCTTGCATCAGAAAATAAAAACCGAGTTAAACTACTAAATTTTCCAGAGTTCGAGATTATTTCCAGAAATACAGGAAATACCTTACCCTTTCCAAGATTTAATAATTTTTAAAAAACCTCGTTTTAATCATTATATTATACTTATAAAAAAACGATCGTAATTACCATGAAATGCCAGTACTCAGGTGATATAGATTCCAAATGTAATATCTTATCTTCAATTTGTTTGAGCCGCACGTTTATTGGTAAATAATTTTTTGGTGAATAAAACAAATGCTGTTCCATAGCCTCTAGCCTCTTGCATGCTGCAGTTGATATATTTTTGCATTTGCCACTTTTTTCTTTCTTTTTGAAATTGAGATGCATTGATGGTTCATGAGCTATTAGTTTATCTAAAGTCTTGAAGTAATTTGGTCGTGTTTGGGGGCCGATGATGTTTTTTACTCGGGAAACTGAAATATAATGATATTTTATTTAATAACGTATAAAACCCAGTTATTAAATTGTGTGCTACTTATAGTTATATAAAAAATGTCGGCACATTGCGCACAACAGAGCTCATTTTTTAAATAAATACTTCTCCAGTGTAACTCCGACAAATTTTACATACCTTTTAAAAGACATTTGGAGCTATCTTGTTTTACAATCGTGCTGCTAACTCTAGCGCAAGTGTCCCCAAGTATACAACTTTGAACTGATTCTTCCTTGATTTTCGAAAGCCTTCCTGTATTAACGTAGTCAATAATGTTGCCTTGATCAATCTCCTTGCGTTTCTTTTTAAGAAAACATACTACACGATTCCAAATTTCACTTTCTTCCGCTGTTATTTGCATTAGCTCCTTTGGCACAGAAATTTCGGTATGTAACTTAGCTTTTGAAATATTAAATTTTCCTTTTTCTATGTAATTGCCATATACTGTAATACATAAAAAGATAAATTTATACTTCATAAAGAATTTTTTCCAAATTAATTTCCAATTTAAATAAACATAAGATGAAATGAATAGCGGATAAGTACATATAATCAAAACGAATAATATAACCTATTTCCATCTCAAACGTGAAACACAGTATAAAATACTTACTTTTTGTACCCTCGCACACTTGTATTTAACAGTACCAATGAATCGAGATAGATACAAAGTCTGTGTCAGAAAAGAGGAACCGTGATTATTGATGAAGTATTAAAGGTATATATTATATTTAATATTTTTTTTACATGAAAGTATGTACAAAAGTACGAGTCGCAATTACTCAATAATCCGTGTAGTCTCTATAGCTGTCGAGTATAGCCTGGCATGCTTTGAACCAGCTTTTCTGCGTAACTCGTCGACAAAGAGAACTAGATTTTGTGACTTTGACGCACGAGTTGCTTTAAATCGTGGACTGGCTTTCGCAAAAATGCGTTTTCATAATTTCCCACATATTTTCAATGGGGTTGGCGTCTTGGGACTGGGAAGGCCAGTCTATTACTTTGACGTCATTTTCTTGTTTTGTTGTTTCTCAATGTGTTTATTCTGAGAGCAGTGGTTTTAATGATGTGGGACATAGGATATGTTCACCTTCTCAGTCGTCATTCGATGGTGTTGATACTCACATCTATTCCCTTATTAGCAAGAATTGTGCGTGCTTGGCGTAGTCACAAAGAAGGGCCCCACATAAAAAGTTGGAGGATCACTTTACCTTGCTTTTTTGTCGTCACTTGCTTTAAAGCACGCTTGTGAAAGTCATCAACATTTTTGTAAACTTTATAGCTGATTCCACATCACAAAAAAACTTTTTTAATCACTCTCGCAGCCGCGGCGAAAGATAATTTCGGCCCTTTCGAATGCGTGCATAAAAATACCGACTCGAAACGCTTCGCGTACTTCTTACTATGTTTTGTTTGGTTCCGTTTACGGAAAAGTTTCGAACGACCCTAACCTGAGTTAACACTGGCGTCGTAGCCCTTGAGTGGGGCTATTAAGCAGCAAAAGGCAGGCCATTCCCATGGCAGCCGGTTCTACGTTACCGGAATGACTCGGGTTTTTATTCCCGACCAAGGGCTGCCGCCCCAGTACACTAGCCCTGTCTAGTGCACCGTATTTTACCCTAAATCTTTCGTCACAGGAGCAACTCATTGCAGCCAGTTTGCTCCAAATACTTCTCTTCCGGGCTGGCGTCGAGCCCAACCCCGGACCTGAAGTATTCTACTGCTGCATTTGCCACAAACGGCTCCACCCGAACTCCACCTCGGTTAGGTGTAACCAGTGCGACGGGTGGTGCCATCTTAAGACCTGTTCAGGCCTTAAGACACACAGGGAGTGGTCCACAAGGTATGTGGCCACGTGTTGCTCCCGCTCACAGGCGGTTCCCGCCTCCACGGCTACACTACCCTCAGTGCCGGCACACCACACTGCCGCCACTAACAACACCTCAACGGTCAGGAGCCCCCAAGAGCAACACAACTCCCTCTCCAACCTACAACCCTCCTGCTCCTACCCCAGTGCGGGGACAAACCAGCAGCTCTTGGTCCCCCGCATAGTCTGCTCCGTGTGCCAGACCGTAGTTCCTCGGAACCTGACAACTGTCCAATGCAATTCTTGCAGTGGCTGGTATCATTTTCGGAGGTGCTCCGGCCTGCACACCACCCGTGAGTGGACACGCGACTACGTTGCCCCCTGCTGCAGAGCTCTGCACCCGCAACCGCCCCCCGTGGCGCGGCCATCTGACAACATCAGGCCACTCCTCATATTGCGGAACGCACAGCAGGACCAACGCAGACAACATCACGCATCCCTCACCCCCCGAATTACGACGACACTCCCGCGAAGCTTCAAGCTTCTTCAATTGAACTGCAACGGACTCACGAGCAAGATTGACGAGATAGTCGACTTCATGAGTCGGTTCGGAATCAAGATAACTGCGGTCCAGGAGACAAAACTGCACGCTAGCTCCCCCCTGATTACCAGGGACGGCTACAATGTGCACCGAAAGGACCGCGAGCGAGACAACGGTGGTGGCCTAGCGTTCATAGTACACCATTCAGTGCAGTATCGTCTCATTGATGAATGCATCGACCGCAGGGACAGCACCTTAGAACGTCAAGGTATAGCTGTCCGGTCAGGCGATGCCGAGCTCAAAATCTACAATATTTACATACCCCCTGTCACCTGCTGCCCGGCAGGATATCTCCCCGATATTGGTGCGCTCATCAGGGGAGAAAACCGATTGGTAGTAGGTGACTTTAACGCGCATCACGATCTTTGGCATTCAAGCCTGCCAAATGATCGTAGGGGACAGCTATTGACAGAGCAGATAGACGATTCGACGTTCAGCACTGTAAACGACGACGCCCCCACCAGGGTAGTGGGCAATTGTAGCAGCTCGCCTGATATAACAATTGCTAGCGCTGGACTGATAAATAGCATAACCTGGCGACCTATGCTATCGCTTGCATCAGATCACTTGCCCATTATCATCTCGATCGAGAGACCTGCCGATTTTGTTTCCGCGGATCACCGGTCATACATCAACTTCAACAAAGCTGATTGGACCAGATTCGCGGAATTTACTGAGAACATCTTCGCAGCCCTACCCACTCCCACCGATGTGCGCGCAGGCCAACGCGCATTCCGCAAGGCGATTACAGCCGCCGCGGCTCGCTTCATACCTGCTGGACGGATCCGGGAATTACGTCCCAATTTCCCAGCCGAAGCAGCCGTTATGGCAAACGACCGTGACCGCCTACGCCAGGCCGATCCCGGGGATCCTCGTATAAAGGATCTCAATTTGGAGATCCGGCAACTGGTCACCCAACACAAGCGGACCAAATGGGTAGAGCATCTGAAGTCCTGTAACTTCACTTCTGGTGTGAGCAAGCTCTGGTCCACCGTAAAGTCCCTGTCGAACCCGACGAAGCACAACGACAAGGTGGATATCACCTTCAACGGCCACTCTCATCATTCCTGATAAGTGGAAATTAGGGAGAGTGGTCCCACTGCTGAAACCTGGGAAACCCGCCAACCAAGGGGAGTCTTATCGTCCGATAACTCTCCTTTCCCCAGTAGTGAAGACACTTGAAGCCCTTCTACTCCCACTCCTCACTGAACACCTGACTCCAGCCCCACACCAGCATGGTTTCCGTAGAGTGCACAGTACCACCACGGCACTCACCGTCATAAACACCCAGGTAAACCGCGGACTAAACCAAAACCGCCCCTGCGAGAGGACTGTCCTAGTAGCGTTGGACCTACAAAAGGCTTTCGACACAGTCAGCCACGCCACGCTACTAGATGACATTTTACAGTCGACACTCCCGCCAGGGCTGAAGAGGTGGACCGCGAACTACCTGAGTGGTGGTCACCCGTCGGTAGTATTTCGAGACCAAACCTCAAAACAGAGAAAAATAAAGCAAGGAGTACCGCAGGGTGGTGTCCTTTCACCCTTGCTTTTTAATTTCTATATTTCGAAACTCCCCCAGCCACCAGAGGGAGTCTCACTGGTCTCATATGCCGACGACTGCACGATAATGGCGTCGGGCAAAGACATTGATGGCCTATGCTCAAAAGTAAACGACTACCTCACCAGCCTTTCTCGCTTCTTCACTGCGAGAAACTTAAAACTTTCTCCCACTAAATCCACGGCGACCCTTTTTACTACCTGGACAAAGGAGGTCAAGCTGCCACTTCAGGTGCACGTCGATGATACCCCAATACCGACGGTAAACAACCCCAGAATTTTGGGAGTCACCTTTGACAGCTTGCTCTCCTTCTCAGCGCACACAACCGCTATTGCAACGAGAGTACAGAATCGCAACAAGGTCCTCAAGTCGCTCGCCGGCAGCACTTGGGGCAAAGACAAAGAAATGTTGCTGTCGACTTTCAAAGCAATAGGCCGACCGGTTCTGAACTATGCCGCGCCTGTCTGGTCGCCCGGAACCAGTGATACGCAGTGGACGAAGCTTCAGACCTGCCAGAATACTGCCATCAGGACCGCGACAGGATGTCTCCTGATGTCCCCTATCCAACATTTACATGACGAGGCGCACATGCTCCCGGTTAAGGAGCACAACAAAATGCTCGGCAAGCAGTTTCTGCTTGGGTGTCACCGTAGGCCTCACCCATGCAGACACCTGCTCGAGCCTGAGCCACCTCCCAGGCACATCAGGAGACACTTCCTCAACTACGTGGACGAGATCCAGGACAAAACGGACAGACCACTCCAGGATCAGACAGTATACAGACAGGCAATTAACGACATTCATCGGGAGACCCTTACCACCTTCTTAAGCTCCCGACCCCCGAATGCCGTTATCGGAGTCTAACCACCACCTATCGCAGACGAAGAGCTCCAGCTTCCTCGAGAGTCCCGCGTAATCTTGGCACAATTACGTTCTGGATATTGTAGCAGGTTAAACTCCTACCTATCCAGAATCGACCCCGACATACTAAACATATGTCCAGCATGTGAAGGTACCCCGCACGACACTAACCACCTCTTCACATGCCCCATCAAACCTACTCATCTAACACCCCTCTCCCTCTGGACCCAACCCGTCGAAACTGCCAGTTTCCTGGGCCTACCGTTAGATGAGCTAGACGAAGACGACCGGTAATTACACTACACTGACAGGGCGAAGATACTGCTACAACAACAACAACGAAAAATATCTTGAAGTTACAAGAAAAAAAACCGGTTTTCTTCTAACACATACTGTACATACATACAAATATAACTACGGAGTGCCCAGCTATTCCATATGGCGACATTCGATGCCTATTACCCTAAAATTTTACCTTTACCAAGAACTACAATATATTAGAGGCAAACAATTTTCTTAATCTTGACCTGGTACAACCCTTTGCAACAGTCCGTAGTACAATCTTAACTGCACTACGCTTACTTTAATAAATAACCAGATACCTATGAAAAAATGAGAGGAGTTGATTCAGCCATGCCTGTCCGTCCGTACGTACGATAACTCGAGCAAAAAATAGTATACCATTTCGGAATATATTCAGAAATTTAAAAATAGAAGTTTATTCCATAAAAGTGATATCGCCTTCAAAGTACTCTCCATCAACTGAAAACCACTTATGCCAGCGTTTGATCCTGCTCAAGAACTCTATTTTCGCTATAGCCATCAAAGTCGTCTTCGATTTTTCCATGAGTTCCTTTCGGCTGTTAATCGCAGGGAGCCATATCAAGTGAATTCGATGGCTATTGGATGGTATTCGTTTTGATCAAAAATTTACCGTTAATGATGGCCCTATGAGACGGTACATTATCATGGAGCAAAATCCAAGAGTAGTTATCCCACCAATCATTTCTTTTTTGGCGAATCGCTTCACGTAAATGTCTAATCACGCTCGATCAAAAGTTCTTATGAACTGTCTGACTTTCTGGCAAAAATTCGTGGTGTACACGAAAGCTGTAATCCATAAATACCGCGAACATCGCTTTCCTTTTTTACTGTGGAACATCGCTTTTCTTTTTATGGTCCTGGTTCATTCGGAGCTCTCCACTCACTTGTCTGATATCTGGATTGCGTATCGTGCTCATAAAATCCACGTCTCGTTGTTGTTGTTGTTGCAGTATACTTATCCCTGTTAGTTTTATGTATATCACCGGTCATCTTCGAGTAGCTCATCTAACGGAAGACCTAGGCAACTTGCTGTTTCGAGAGTGAAGGGGTGTTCAGAGTGAAAGGGGTGTTAGGTACCTTTACATGCTGGACATATGTTTAGGAGTTTAACCAGCTACTGTATGCAAAACGTAATTGGGCCAAGGTTACGCGGGTCTCACGGGGAAGCTGGAGGTCTTCATTTGCTGTAGGTGGTGGTTGGCCACGCGCGCCAGTCGTTTCTTTCTCGTGCAAGCGAAAAGTTGGAATAAAAAATCGCACATTTTATAAAATAAATATTTTTTCTTTGTAACATGTATATATGTATGTACGTTTCGAAATAAAATAGAGCCGCCGGCGAAAATTTTCTTTTATTGTAACACGCTGCCGCCGTAGCCGAATGGGTTGGTGCGCGACTACCATATGGAATTCACAGAGAGAACGTCGGTTCGAATCTCGGTGAGAACACCAAAATTAATAAAAACATTTTTCTAATAGCGGTCGCCCCTCGGCAGTCAATGGTAAACCTCCGAGTGTATTTCTGCCATGAAAAAGCTCCTCATAAAAATATCTGCCGTTCGGAGTCGGATTGAAATTTTAGGTCCCTCCATTTGTGGAACAACATCAAGGCACACACCACAAATACTGTAGAGAAGCAAATGCATCCACAACGAGTCACTGTTTGGTGCGGTTTTTGGTCTGGCGGCATCATCAGGCCATTTTTTTCGAAAATGAGCGAGGAGCCGTGGTTACAGTAAATGGCGAGCGTTTCCGTGATAAGCTCAACGAGTTTTTGTTTCCAAAAATTGAAGAGGATGACATGGACGACATTTGGTTTCAACAGGACGGTGCAACTTGTCACACTGCCAAAGTTACACTCGAACTTTTGGCTACCGTTTTTGAAAACCGACTAATCAGCTGAAATTCCGATATCAATTGGCCGCCTCGGAGCTGTGATTTAAGCCCGTTGGACTATTTTTTGTGGGGAGCCGTTAAGGACAAATGCTATGCGAACCATCCAGAGACGATTGATGCTTTAAAACACTAAATCGAAGTCCCCATTCATGAAATTGGAGCCCAAACAATCGAAAATGTGCTTAAAAATTGGGTTGATCGAATGGCCTACTGCAAAGCCAGTCGTGGTAGTCATTTCAACGATATTATTTTTTATTCATAAATGACAATATTCAATCTTCAAAATAAAAAAAAAGTTTAAAAAAATCTTGATCAGTTTTTTTATAGCCGATTCAAAAAGCAAATTTTACATGGCCCACCCAATATATGTAAGTATGCCAAATGGTTTCATCCCGTCATTGGATGATCAGGGTGGTGTCCTTTCACCATTGCTTTTCAACTTCTAGGTCTCGAAACTCCCCCAGCCACCAGAGGGAGTCTCCCTGGTCTCATACGCCGATGACTGCACGATAATGGCGTCGGACAATGACATTGATAGCCTGTGCGCCAAAATAAACGACTACCTTTCTCGCTTCTTCACTACGAGGAATTTACAACTCTCCCCCACTAAATCCACGACGACCCTTTTCACCACCTGGACAAAGGAGGTCAAGCTACACCTTAAAGTGAAAGTCGATGATACACCAATTCCGACGGTTAACAACCCCAAAATTTTGGGAGTTACCTTTGACAGCTTGCTCCCCTTCTCAGCGCATACAACCGCTATTGCAACTAAAGTATAGAATCACAACAAGGTTCTCAAGTCGCTCGCCGGCAGCACTTGGGGCAAAGACAAGAAAATGTTGCAGTCGACTTTTAAAGCAATAGGCCGACCGGTTCTAAACTATGCTTCGCCTGTCTGGTCGCCTGGAACCAGTGATTCGCAGTGGACGAAGCTTCAGACCTGCCAAAACACTGCTTTAAGGACCGTGACAGGATGCCTTCTGATGTCACCTATACAACATCTGCATAACGAGGCCCAAATGCTGCCTGTTACGGGGCACAACAAACTGCTCAGTAAGCAGTTTCCGCTAGGGTGTTACCGCAGGCCTCACCCATGCAGACACCTGCTCGAGCCTGAGCCACCTCCCAGGCACATCAGGAGGCATTTCCTCAACTACGCGGACGAGATCTCAGACAAAACAAACAGACAGTTACTGGATCGGGCAGTGTACAGACGGGCCATAAACGACATTCATCGGGAGACTCTCACCCCCTTCTTAACCTCCCGACCCCCGAATGCCGTTATCGGAGTCCAACCACCACCAATCGCAGACGAAGAGCTCCAACTTCCCCGAGAGTCCCGCGTAATCTTGGCACAATTACGATCTGGATATTGTAGCAGGTTAGACTCCTACTTATTCAGAACACTAACCACCTTTTCACATGCCCCATTAAACCCACTCATCTAACACCCCTCTCCCTCTGGACCCAACGCGTCGAAACAGATAGTTTCCTGGGCCTACCGTTAGATGAGCTAGACAAAGACGACCGGTGATTACGATACACTGACAGGGCAAAGGTACTGCTACAACAACAACAACATAAGTGGGGATCTTTTTATTATAAATTATTATTATTTGCATTACTTTGGGAGCAATGCTTTGAAAAGCAGTAGCATGGGGCGCTTAACCTCTTTTGGGTGTTTTGGCCGAGCTCCTTCTCCTATTTGTGGCGTGCGTCTTGATGTTGTTCCACAAAGGGAGGGGCATACAGTTTTAAGCCAACTCCGAACGGCAGATATTTTTTGAGGACATGACAAAAATACACTCGGAGATTTGTCATTGCCTGCCGAGAGCCGTCCGCTATTAGAAACAACTTTTTCTTCATCTTGGTGCTTCGAACCTAAGGGGGCGTCCATAAATTACGTGAGATGTTTAAGGGGGGGAGGGGGTCGAGTCAAATCTCATCTAATCTTACGTTGGAGGGAGGGGGGGTATCGGCAAATATCACGCAATTTTTTTTCTGATTGAAACAAAAAAATTGTACATGCTTAAGATTTAATCTCAAGCGTAATCGTAGTGTGATTAAGATCATTCACTAATTCGTTCGAAAGAAAATAATTTCATTCATACTTCGACGTTAAACATTGCTACTGTCAAACCACCATATTTGTTTTATACCAAATAGCTCAATTTAATCTGAATTTGCGGTACAGTGTAGCCCGTCGGTTGTTTTCGCGACACTATGAGCCGAACGCCCTATCACTCAGGTTGACGTTTGACAATTCCGGACTTTAAAGAACATGACGGAAAATCATTTGCTCCATTTCTAATACACGTACCGATTCAACCGCTGAATGCCTTTATCAGCACGCCTATTGATCTCTATTGCCCAAGTAACGTGATGATTTAGAGAAAATATGCTGCAGTACATGCGGTATTTACTTCGCATCTATCACAAGAGCTGCAGAGCACAGGAGAGCAGCTCACATTGCACCAGCTAAGCAAGCGCGTATGTTCCGCAAAGTGCGACCCTCACGGATTGTCACAAGACGAGCTAATGAGTTACTGTGCGCAAGCGTCAACGGCTTAGAGTGGCTAGATTAGAAAGAAGTTGAATGGACATGTTGGTCCCAATAGTCTCTCTTGAAACCGCGCATGATTCTCCATGGACTGAATTAGAGTAGATATTCTTTTTTTAATCGCAGTAGTTACGATTTAAGTCTTCTATTGTTAAATTTTTATTACACTTATAACTCTCAGCAATATTGATTACTAGTCTTAACTAGTCGTAAATAAAAGCACGAAGCAAATTTTTTTCTTTTTACAATAACAATCCAACGCGTTTACATAAGAAACCCACATTTTGAAAAATCTCACGTGAGATTGGGGGATGGGGGAGGGGGTTGAATAAAATCTCACGACATCTCACCAGGGGGGGTGGGAGACTCAGAAAATTGAAAAAAACACCTCACGTAATTTATGGACGCCCCCTAAGTTCTCCGAATGGTAGTCACGTACCTACCTATTCGGCTCCGGCGGTCGTTTAGTTTATGTTATTACATTTTATGCGTATATTTCAGTAAAATGTATGAAGCCGATATCGAGGTCCACGCATTGTACATCATCGTATTTTTTTTGTTTGTTTATCACTCAGCAAATTTATAACAGTTATATAGAGGTGGGCATGGTCATTGACTAATTTCGCCAATTTTCATTTAAATACTACCTTGATCAAAAAGATCCTGGAATGGCTAATAATACTCTAACGAAAACATCCTTTTACGAGTGTCATGAATGCTTTGGAAGAGATTGTGAGTCCATCGAGACTGACGAACGTAGTGATGAAAACATTAAAAAAGTGAAAGAAGGCTGTCAGAGGACAGTTTAGGTGATAGTAGACTTCATGAGCCGAAATGGAATCAAAATAGCTGCGATCCAAGAGACAAACCTGCACGCTAACTCCTCCCTGATAACCAAGGATGGCTATAACGTGCACAGAAAGGATGGCGAGCGAGGCAGTGGTTTATAATCCTCCACACAGTGCGGTATCGTCTCATCGACGAAGCCCTCGACCGCAGGGACAGCACCTTAAAATGTCGAGGTACAGCTTTCGCTTTATTCTCTTCTCACTATCGTTCCTTCGACAGTACGTCCCTCACATTTGCTTTGCACGACATTACGAACGTTAGAAGTACATTTGTACTAATAGAATTTTAATAAAATTCGTAGTCTTATTGAGTAAAAATAGCTTTAAATCAAATCTTGAATTAATAAAGAGTATTTATAAGTAAATATTGTTACTTTTCTGTGTTTGTATTTAAGTAAAATAAGCGTCTGTAAAAAGTGGAATTTTTTCAAGTTTATGCTAATTCTTAATGGTAATTCATAAAAAGTACTATAAATCAAAAGGCCGATATAGTGACTACATTTGTGTGTTATAATTTTTAAATGGATAGTATTATCGAAATAAATAGCAACATAGAAAATATTGATTATGAATTGATAAGGCAGGAAAACCCCTCAACTACGTTTAAATTTGAAGAAATAAGCACATATGATATCGTTCATATTGTAATTGGGTGGAAACAACTTATTATCAGAAGGGGTAATTAAGGATTCAGTGGAATACATGGGTATTTTTTACGCCACACTAGTAAATAGTAGTTTTAGGTCAAGAACAGTACCTATGGAATGGAAAACTTCCACCATAGTACCAGTAAAGAAATTGAAAAATATTATTAAAGCGAAGGAACTTAGACCTATAAACACCCTTCCTAATTTGGAAAAAATATTAGAAACGGTTGTTAAGAACCAACTAATATACTATATATTGAGTCCAATAATATTTTCCTAAAGGAGCAATCCGGTTTCAGGGCAAAGGATTCATGCGAAAGTGCACTTAACGTGGTACTATTGCAGTGGAAGGAAGACCTCAATATCAAAATGAAGTGTTTATTGACATTAAAAGAGACGATTGATCGGGAAATAATGTTAAAAAAAATTGGAATATATTGTGTAGACACCACTGGACTTGAATGGTTCCGTAGTTTCTTGTCAAATCGAAAGCAACAAACGCTTATAGATTCATCTATGTCAAGAAAGGTAGGAGTCGAAATTAGGCTTACAATGCAAGAAGATCCTGACTCTATACAATTGGTTGTGCGTAAATAAACTTAAACTGTATGTGACAAAAACAAAGTTTATGATTTTTTCTAGAACAATAAGTGCTACCTTCTGGAACCACAGCTTTTAGATAAAAATTGAGAGAATTGAAAAGTAAAAGTCATTAAATATCTTGGAATTTATATTGATAAGTTAAAATTTGAGGAGCACGTTGAATATAGTTAATAAGATAGCGAAAAAAATTGGCATCGTGAAAAGATCATGCAAGTACATAGAAAAGAGGTATAAAAGTTTGGTTTATAGATCAATAGTCGAGCCGTGTTTTATATACTGTCTAACCATTTTTTTCATGGCTAGCGACACAAAAGTTGAGAAAATAAGTCCAAAAAATGCAAAACAGAGCCATGCGATTCATTTTGAATAAGCGTTATGATACATCCATACAAGAAAGGATGAGACTTGAATTGGCTGAGCGTAAAAGAGCAAATGTTTTAGAACTTTAATGGAAAGTAATAATTTTAGACCACCACTGTTTAGAACAGAAGTTGATAAGAAAAATATATTTTATAAAGGATTAAAATGTTTTACAGAGCTACCAACTCAAATAAAAAATTCTGTTAACATGAGCACTTTCAAGAGGCGGCTATTTAATCACTGTAAAACGTTGCTACTACTACTACTATTTTAAATTATAATTTATTTTATCGTACACATATATCTATGTAGGAATATTATTATTGTGCTATTTAGCACATAATTGAATAAATTAGGTCTTAAGACCGTAATAACTAAATAAATAAATTCGATCCACGCACTTAGACATTATAAGCAAATTTATCTTGGTAACAATGGAAAACCAACTCCAAAATTTATATTTAAAAATATGTTATAGAAAGTTCTTTTATTAAAGTGTTAAGGACACATTATAATGTTTATATTTACTTAACCCACTGACACTCTTTATTTTGTTTCCAATCTGAATCACCGTTGTGGTATAATTCTTTTTTCCAAATTGGCACTTTTTTCTTCAATTCGTCAATTGCATATGATACTGCATCCAGAGAATCCTGTCGATGTGGAGATGAAATTGCTATGACAACACTTGCTTCTTTGGGTGCAACTAAACCAAGACGATGATAAATTGCTATATTTAATACATCTTGCCAGCGAGAACGTAACGTATCACACATTTTTTGCAACTCTTTTTTAGCCATTGATTCATAAGCCTCATACTCCAGGAAGTGAACCTACGACAGAAATTTTATTAAATGTGACAAAAGCTACACTTCCAGGTACATACGTTCTTTCCTTCGAACGAATCCCGAGTTGTTCCTACAAATAAAGAAATGGCACCGCACTTCTCATTCGCAACTAACGTGCTAATCGCTCCAACATCCAAAGTCTCTCGAGTAATTACCAAGAAATTTGCCATTATCTCTTAGCCTCCACTTATTGGTGGAATAATTGCAATTTCGTCCCCTGAATTAAGTTCTAAACTTTCCGTTAAATCTTCACAGTATATTTCGTTAATAGCGATTATAAAACTATGTCTGAGAGAATGTAGATTGAAGCTATGGCAGATCTCGTTCGCTAGTTCAGAAGCAAGTATTTGGCGTTTTATCAAAAATGTTGCAGAACCCGTACCGGACAATTCACGTGCTTTAGCAAAAAACAAGATCTTAATGCTTACGAAATCTTCCCTATAATTTTCGCTCATTAGTGCTTTATAATGTACGTAATAAAAGCTAAAAATTGCTTGCACTTAAAATTTTTGGCGACGTATGACCGAATCCACGACTAGCTTCGCACAATAATAATTTCACCAATGATGATATAGCCCCTGCTCACAGTCCAGCATTGCTTGTCCAGCACTTTATATGTGTGCGTGTCGGGTGCTTGTCGTTTGCCCGGTGACGTTCAAAACAAAAAGCGATCAATCCTCAGTTGTATTTAGAAGTAAATATGTCGTCATCGGATGATGAATTTTTATTACTTGCAACTATTGCAGTTTTGTTAAAAAAAAAAAGAAGAAAAGAGATAAAAAAAAGTGTGGATGAAAAGCCTAAGTAAGGGAATTAAATTTGAGTTTGGGATATTTTACAAAAATTTAAGGTAATCTGCTTTAACTTATTCTGTTCGTTGTTTGAGAATTTTTTTCTTACCCACTTTCTGTGTTATATTAAAAAATCGCAATAAGTCATGTTTTTAATTATAACTTATGTTTTTCGGGTTCATAACTTTATTATTATTAAATTGCTTATGTATATCAGTTTTAAATAATTTCATTTACATATAAATTTTTAAATTTTTTGCTTATTTATGTACATATTTCATACGGATTGTGCTTATTTTTAGTATATGTAGGTGTTTACGAGTAATATACTATTGGGCAACCGCACACTAAATACTAACCTCAATGCTAAATACAACACTGCTGTTTTATCCATCGGACTCCGACACGATCAAAAAAGTAAGCGTCAAACGAAAATATCAAAAATTTTTGATTTTCATCAAGCATCGTACGTGTAGCCGACAACAAATACGTGTGTCACGACGCCACCCGACTGCACTAACCCATACAAAGCGCAGTCAAGCATGCAGGACGGGAACCAACCCCTAATAGATTTTAAGCAAGAATGATAGAAAGAAGGCTGCGCCCAAGGCAGTTGCGCCCATCAGGAGTGCGTGACGTCACGTGTTTCCGAGTTGTGCAGTATTGCCAACCATTTGCTCTTCGCAATAAATTTAGTGCTTTTTTATACCGAAGATACAATAATTTTTAAGTTTCGTTTTTGTTTCTTTTTTTTTAATTTAAAGCTACCGAAACTTTAAGTTAAAAAAAACTGTATTATTATACACAAGAAGGTCAAAAAAGGCCACTCTGAGAAGATTTTAATGTTAATGAAAATTAGTTGGTTCTTATAAAATTTGATATTATGAAAGTGTGAATTTAATTTTTTGCTCCTTTTAAGATTATGCAAGAATATTAAATATCCCTCTCTCAACTCTTCTTAAGACTGAAAACCTTCTTTCACATTTTAAAAGGCGTTTGAGTTTACTAAAAAATGCTAAATCAAGTTACGAAAATGGTAGTCTCGCCATATTGGTGCTAAAATCACGTAACTCGTTGTCAAATTCGCTGAGCGCAAAGTAACGGGACCACGATGTGGTTGCTGTCACCTATAATAAATTCGCCTTGGCGCCATCCAAGATGGATTTATTCGCCTTGGGCGCCATCTCATTATTCTTTCCATCATGGATTTCAAGGTTTGCCTGATAGCTATGGTGAAAAACAAGTGCTTGAGGGGAATTTTGGCTGTCATGTCACTTGGGATATGTTTATTGAAATTTAGCTTACGCTAGTGATATACGCAAAAATCAACACAGATAATGTTTATGCCATGTTATTTCTATATCACTGACACAAACTAAGTGACATAATCCCGTAGGCCCGCAAATTCACTCAGAGCCGAATAACGGCCTACTACAAAGGCACCTTTAAATATCTTTTCACAAACAAATAGAAAAGTGAAAAGAACATCGTTGCAGAAGAAATCGATATTTTGCTCTAAATACATCGGAAAACTACGGTGCGATACAAGGCGAATAAAATTCAGAGGGTGTCGCTTTCTGAAAACCGCTACTTTATTTGTCGCAATATATATAACCGGCTCATGAATAATAACAATCAGAAAATTAATAAAAGAAACAGGGGGAGAGCAATTACGTGTTTGTAAATAACTTATTCAATTAATGACAGTGGTAATACTGTAATTTAAATATTTGAAAATAATGAAAATTAATTGCCGCGTGTTCAATTGTGAAAGCGCAAATTAATATACAGCCCCCAGATGCAATTTTTATGCCTATGACGTCGTGGCACGAATGTGCGTGTCTGCATAAATTTTTGAAGTTTTTTGTAAATTTTGCCTATTTGTATTCTCAGCAAATGTTGGGAATTTATTTAGATATATATTCTTTTTTTCTCTCCCTCTCTCTCTCATTCTCTCTCGGGTCTCTTCCTTTTTCTTTGTCTGACTTGAAAGTTTCACTTCTGTTATGTGTACTACGCTACACGTACCCTGTTATTTTATTCTTCCTCTTATCAAACAAATTATTTTACTTCATTTTGTTTGCATATTCTTCAGGCATGACCTCACAGCGAATTCGGAAAACAAAATTTTGCTTTCCATCACTCTTGCTAGGTTTCGCAACATGTCATTCGCTCTCTAACCAATTCGTTTACGAGCAGCTGACATAGATTTTGGATCTTCACAAGGTTGATTTATTATAGGTGACAGCATTCACCCAGCTGAATTTTTCGCCGTAGATATGGCTTACGTCAAAATGATATGCTTTGTTTGTATTGGTATGTTTACATTCATACATATGTTTACATTTATGCTTACTGAGCTATTGGTGCAAATGGAACATTTATTCACGTTTGCCAATTTATTGACTCGCAGTTGTCCTTTAATTTAATTCATTTAAAATTTTAGAACATTTTATTGTGGCTGAATCATTGCTAGACCGTGGTGAATCATACAAAGCACTGGTTCGACTCGCTGCTTATCGAAAAGACGTACAAAGGTCCACAAGAATTGGCAATAATTTTATCTGGTTGTGGTTTATATACTGCTGCAATGAAGCTGCTTTCTGGCTTCGGATTATCACCTCTTCCCATATGGGTACGCCGCATTACCAAGGAAAGCGCCAATGAAGCATGAGCGTAGTCACAAGAAAATGAAATGTCTGGTGAGAAAAAGTAGTTTCTATGCAAACATTTTCTTTGCTATTTTTTTTTTTAACTTTTTCTATAATTTAGATTTGCCTCATCGCAATAAAGGAACTAATATGGCCCGGTTACTGTTACAAAAACTCATTTATGATTATGAGTTAGAAAAGTCTACTAGCTTACGTAAATATATGGCAAACAAGCTGCTAAGTCTCAACGCTTTTATACCGCAATGACTATATGATGACTAAAAGGGATGAAATTTGCTATAAAAACGTTTGACGTAATTTATTAAAAACATGCATACCAACATTTGGCGAATTGTCCAGAGCTATTGTATTTGTTCGTGACACATAATCCCTTAATTGAAGCTGCCGAATTACGACATGCACTGTTGGAAGCTAGAAACGAATACTCAGTTTCAGATATGTGATACAAATACAATTGAGCTCAATATTACATACATTACTTTCTGTACGCAGTGAGACTTTAATTTTGCCATTGTTTCGAAGTTTGTTTGCGTTATGTTTCTCTATTTTAAACTTTTTCGCGTCCAAGCTTCACTCTCTACTTTCAATTTCACCTTATGCATGCCCGTGGCAAATTCTGAAATATGTATGTATTAATAATTAAAATACCGCAAACTCAAATAATTTCTTTCATATCCACAAGGACTTACAATTCACACATAATAAATCAACCTTGCACATAAGATAGATTCGAAATCTTCAATGAACTGTGGGAAATGTGGCGACTTTTTATTTTGTGACTATTTCCAGCGTACGTTTCACAAGCAAATCACATTGAAAATGAACAGCTGATTTTGACGTAATGCTTGGACCAAACGCAACAGCAAATACATGTAGGGTTTTACTTATACCTATGTGGTTGCTGTCACCTATAATAAATTCGCCTTGGATCTTCATCATCACCCAGACATCTATGCGCACAATGTGGAGAGTATTCAGCAGGTAGGAGTTGAAGATTTGGAAACTTTAAACTACATGAATCGACTAGTCAATAAAAACAACTACGGGAAGAACTATAGGATATATCAGATCAGTCCATAAGTTCGTGCGGTTTTTAATGGTGGTTTTAAAATTAATAAAAAAGATGTTTAAAGTATTTATTAATCAATAACATATTTTTCTTCACAATGGACCTGCCGAAGGTCTAAGTGTGTCTTATGACAACCACCCTACCTAATATATTTTCCTTCATTAATTACAATGTCTTCCCAACTTTTAGGCAAATTTTAAATTACCTGATCAAAAAATTGTTTGTCCTTGGAGCCAAAATACGCTTCGAGATCCCTTTTTATAGCTTCTTTTGAGGAGTAATTCTTGTTAGTCATATGGGATTGGAGTCCACGGAAAAGGTGAGAATCACAAGGTGCAATATCCGGAGAGTATGATGGATGCGGCATTAGCTCCCATCCGAGCTCGTCCAGCTTGCCTAATGTTTGCCTTGCGGTATGAGGTCTTGCGTTGTCGTGGTGAAAAAAAATTTTGCGTCTACTAACTAAAGACGGTCGATTGTTGTTAAGTGCCTCATTCAGGTTTGATATGGGAGTAATAATCAGGATGGGAGTAATAATCAGCAGTTATCGTCTGGTTTGGATTCAAAAGTTCATAATAAACAATACCGGCCATATCCCATCAAATAGACAGCAGAATCTTCTTGGGGTGAAGGCCATCTCTAGAGGTCGATTCTGGTGTTTCATCTTTATCCAACCATTGTCGTTTGCGAACAGGATTATTGTAAAGGACCCATTTTTTATCACCAGTAACGATACGGTTCAAAAAACTTTCATTTCCAACCCGTTGCAGCAAAACCTTTCCCAACTGAACCAGGTGCCTGTGAATTGTTCCATGCGATGAATTTAACCTCTGAGCTATCATATCGATTGTCAAATTTGGCTCAGCTTCCACGAGTTCGAGCAGTCGTTTCTTTCTCGTGCAAGCGAAAAGTTGGAATAAAAAATCGCACATTTTATAAAATAAATATTTTTTCTTTGTAACATGTATATATGTATGTACGTTTCGAAACAAAATAGAGCCGCAGGCGAAAATTTTCTTTCTTTGTAACATGCGGCCGCCGTAGCCGAGTGGGTTGGTGCGCGACTACCATATGAAATTCACAGAGAGAACGTCGCTTCGAATCACGGTGAGAACACCAAATTAAGAAAAAGTTTTTTCTAATAGCGGTCGCCCCTCGGCAGTCAATGGCAAACCTCCGAGTGCATTTCTGCCATGAAAGAGCTCCTCATAAAAATATCTGCCGTTCGGAGTCGGCTTGAAATTGTAGGTCTCTCCATTTGTGGAACAACATCAAGACGCACACCACAAATACGAGGAGGAGCTCGGCCAAACACCCAAAAAGGGTGTACGCGCCAATTATATATATAATATATATATATATATATATGTATGTGTACATTTTGAAACAAAAATCGATCGCTTTTATTCCAAATTTTCAGTATTTGAAAAAATATATATTTAAAATTAAAAACAGGGTCGCAGGAGAAAAAAAATTTACTCCAAATATATAATATTTAAATTGGTTAACTCGTGATGAATTAAATATCTTCATCTAAAGGGTGATTTTTTAGCTTTATCTTTTTAAAAATTCGTGTTTTGTTTCACTGTCAAACATCTTCAGATTGATCTATAATTTAACCATGAATCGTCTTACAAACGAACAACGCTTGAAAATCATTAAATTTTATTATAAAAATGCGTGTTCTGTTAAGAAAGTTTAAAGGCGAAAAATTGTGTTCAGCGACGAAGCTCATTTTTGGATCAATAGGTACGTAAATAAGCAGAATTGTCGATTTTGGAGTGAAGATCAGCCAGAAGAAAAGGTCACAGTTTGGTGCGGTTTATGGGCTGGAGGTATCATTGGACCGTACTTCTTCAAAGATGCTGCAAATCGTAACGTAACTGTGAATGTTGAGTGCTACTGTGAAATGATATCCAACTTGTTTTTGCCCAAAATGCATGAGCTTGACTTGCATGACATGTGGTTTCAGCAAGTCAGTGCCACATGCCATTCAGCACGCGTAACAATGGACTTGTTGAGAGCCGAGTTCGGTGAACATTTTATTTCACGTTCGGAACCTGTCAATTGGCCACCCAGATCGTGCGATATAATGCCTTTAGATTATTTTTTGTGTGCTATGTTAAAGCTCATGTCTATTCAGACAAGCCTGCTTTAATTAACGCATTGGAAGACAACATTAAAACATTTATATGTGAGATACTGGCCGAAACATTGGAAAGAGTGTGCCAAAATTGGACTAAGCGGATGGACCATTTTAAGCGCAGTCGCGGTCAACATTTGCATCAAATAATCTTCAAACATTGAATTATATGGACTGTACTATTGATTTAAATAAAAATTTCATGAATTTTTCATGAGTGTACATTAATATTTTCAATTTGTTTTTTTTTTAACTTAAACTGTTTTTCTAAACTATATTTAAACTTGTGCATAAAACATTCAAACCAATAAAGGCTTTATTTAATGCATGTGAAGAAAATATAATATAGAAACATAAACTAATCACACAATCGTTTGAAATACTTTATTCCATTTATTTTATTTAACCAGTTTGTTACGAAATCATATTTTACACAATCGTTCAACAATCGCATATGTACATATTTAACATGGATAGTAATTCTACAACACATTGCAGGTTTTTTGATCGTACATTACAGAACCGGGCTGGCATTTAAATACGTCGGAAGCACTTCCACCTTGTGCGATCAGCCAAATCAATCTAAAAATATGCAATATATTAATATTTTTGAGTTATTAAAGATTAGTACTTTTGTCTCATATAAATAAAACAATTGAAATAACTTAAGCTATTTTTTTGTCGGTGGTCCCAATCCAAGTTTTCTTTTGAATCAGAGGTTGAATAGAGGCGAAATAAATAGTTTTATGTTTAATAACGCTGGGAAGTTTTTTAAAATTTTTACTAAAAGATCTTGTATACGACGTGCATATGCATACGGGTCTACGAGTGGTATAGAGTGGGCGATGTAAAATTTGCTTTTCAATCAATCAATATTTTTTCAAACTTTTTTTTATTTTGAAGATTGACATTGTCATTTATGAATAAAAAATAATATTGTTCAAATGACTGTCACGACTGGCTTTACAGTGAGCCATTCGATCAACCCAATTTTTAAGCACATTTTCGATTGTTTGGGCTCCAATTTCATGAATGGCAACTTCGATTTCGCCGGAATATCGGAATATTCGATTTTCAAAAAGTCAAGAAAATGTTGCTGGAAAACCATCATTTAAGTTTGATGGAAGTAGCTCGTGCCTTAGCGTGTCTTACGAATCAATTTGCAACATTTTACACCATCAATTGGGCATAAGGCGCGTGTCTGCTCGACTCGTTCCAAGAGAGTTGAATTTCTTTCAAAAAACTCATCGGAAGAAGGTGGCTGAAGACATGCTTGAGCAAGCGACGTTTATCCAGCGCATCATAACAGGTGATGAGACGTGAGTACCTATATAAGTTTGACATGCAAACCAGTCAACAGGCGGCGGAATGACGCTATCCACATGAACCAAAACGCAGAAAACCTAGTCAAAGTCGGTCAAAAGTGAAAGTCATGCTACTCGTTTCCTTTAATTATCATGGTGTTGTACGGTGTTGTGCACTCGGAATTCGTTCCAAATGGTTCGACGGTAAATAAAGAATATTATTTAGAAGTTATGCGATGTTTGACGGAGAATGTGAGTAGGAAACGGCCCAATTTGTGGAAAGAAAACTCATGGATCTTACACCACGAGAACGCACCGTCTCACAAGACCAATATTGTGAACACTTTTTTGACCAAAAACTCGACAAATAACATCAAACAACCACCGTAATCACCGAATTTAGCCCCCTGTGACTTTTTCCTTTTCCCAAAACTTAAATTGACCCCCCGGACGCCGCTTTGAGTCGATAGAGGCCATTAAGAAGAATTTGCCGAAGGAGCTGAAGAAAGATGTTTAAAAGGTGGTTTGATGACTGGACTAATAGTTGGCATATGTGCCATATGGAGCCAATTTTGGAGGAGACATAATAAATTTTGATGATTAAACAATTATTTTGCGTTTTATTGAACAATTCCGGGTACTTTTTTGACATAATGCATATTAGAAGAGATTGCTGCGAAAATGCATGATCCCTTAAAGAGAAGGGACCAAATGACCATTATCTCTGATGAAGCGGTGGTGGCAAAGTGTGAAGCATCAAGGATGTATGATCCTTTTCAAGGACACAACATCACACCGTGTACACCAATCACCAATTATTTCTGAAGAAGCGGTGGGGACAAAGTGTGAAGCATCAAGGATGTATGATCCTTTCCAAGGACACAACATCACCCCGCGTACACCAATAGGCAAAGACGTCAGGACTGCAACCAACGACGGGGTCCCTATCGATATCGAAAACGATGCAAACAACACGTTACGGAATAAAATTGTCAAACTAATCGAACGCAATGAGAGACCTGGCAAGTAAAATACAGCAGTTACATAAAGAGGTGTCAATTATTAAGGACGCTGAAACACCAATAGCAGTAATGCAGGACACGAAGGTAGTGCAGACAGTTGGCATGACTAGTGTTAAGTAGGGAGAAAATGCGAAAATGGGCAAGCTCAGCAAGCTGTATTGGGCAAGCAAAGTAGTAGAGTGTTTAGGCAGTGTACTTTTATAGCCAGAAAGCTGCAGAAACCGAAACGACAACAAGCGAACATCACACGGAGAGCCAAGCTACAACAAATGACTGGCAGCATGTGGAACAAAAAAATACAGTCAAAAGGCTTCGCGAACTAGAACAAGGACGTCCTGACGTAAAACCGGACAGAAGTCATATGCCGATATCTTAAAAGCTATTAAAGCCAAACCTGAGCTTAAAGAGTTAGATATCAGTAAGACCATTGAAAACACAAGCTGCCACAGAGTACAAGCGAAGACATGGAAGGCCTGGTCTTTCAACATAAAAGCCTTCAATGAAAAATGGGAAGGATTTAAAATTACCGGTGGCACGTCAGATTTTATTGCCGACCAGATAGCGGGTTATAGGGAAGCAGCTTGTGATGTGTCAATTCCTAGATCCAAAAAACCGGCCAACAGAAAAGCGGTGTATTAGTGGTCGAATGAGATAGCTGAGCTGCGCGAAACATGCTGTAAAGCAAGAAAACGATCTCAAAAAGCGAGGGGAAGACCAGTGTTCGAAGAACTACGGGCATAATTTAGAGCACATCGACTGAAGTTAAGGAAAGCTATAGAAGCGAGTAAAAGTGATGGCTTCAAAAAATTGATCGACGACGCGGATCACAACCCATGGGGTATTGCCAAACAGTCGTGACAGTCATATCCAAAGTAAGAGGTCCCCAAGCTCCTCAACCAACTAGCTCAGAACTGAAAAGATGGCCATCTCACTCTTTCCTCTGCAGGATAGGAGGAATATTTTGAATGCACTCAGCAGCTTCTCGATACCAAAGTATCTTATTAGAATCATCCGCAGCTACTTAAACCAGAGAGTACTGCAGTATGATACAGAGGAGAGCCCAAAGAGCTACAGCGGGTCAGATGGTGTACCGTAAGGATCTGTTCTTGGACCAACCCTGTGGAACGCTATGTATGATGACATTCTTAAAATCGAAATGCCCGCTAGTACAACCATAGTGGGATACGCCAACGATATCGCACTCGTAGCGATTGATTGATAAGAATATATGTAGATAGATTGCAACATGTATGTAATGATGCCATAACAAGAACACAAAGGTGGTTGAATAACGCCAGCCTGGAACTAGCTGCCCAAAAGACAGAACTGGTGCTAATCAGTTGGGGCAAGCAGAAAGAAAATTGTCAATATCAGTTGGTGGCCACAATATAGATTCCCAGAAAATATCTTTCATTCAGGGAATATCTTACAGCTGTTTTTGTGAAGGAGACAAAAGTTAATGACGCACTTATGGGCATGCTACCGAACATGGGAGGGGGGACCACAGGGCACCAGAAGAAAAATTCTTTCCACTGTGACATACCCCATAATGCTGTACCCCTCTCCAATCTGGCTTGAAGTAAAAAAGTGCCCTTTTAAAGAATACTGTCAGTAGAACAAATGCGTTGAGGATCGCATGTGCCTATAGAACGGTGTCGGACGATGCAATCTGCGTCATAGCTAACAAAATGCCTATAAACATCCGGGAAAACTTAAAGAGGAGGTTGTACTGCTCGCAAGGTATGAAGCCGACAGAGGGACTCAAACAAGCAGAGAACGCCCTGGATAGCTGACTGACAATCAAAATGGGACCAGTCATCAAAAGGCCGGTGGACGCATAGGTTGATCCCACGGACTAACGAGTGGATCTGTCGAAAACACTTAGACGTTGATTTCTTCCTAAAGCAGCTACACACGGATCCTTCCAAAAATATCTGCATCGTCTAGACTTGGCTGTAAGTCCTTATTGTCCAGAATGCTTGGACAAAGAGAAGACGGTCGAACATGTGGGTATTTATTGCAGCAGGTTCGTTAAAGAACGCCTAGCAAGAAAAACTGGTGTGTTTCCGACGCCCAATAACCTAGTTCCACAAATGTTTGAGCCGAATGAAATGGAGGGCGGTATAAGCTTTTGCAACACGAATTCTCGTGGATTTTCGCAACATTGATTGGAGGCGAAGGAATGATGCGAGACGAACGCGACAGCAACCACATTGTCGCATTGATAAAATGCAGCAAGACGAACACCAGACAAATATAACTGGCGATTGAGCTTATTGCTAACGACTGCCTCCAGACGTAATTACCAAAACGGTATACCTGTAGGATGAACCGTGGGACTTGAGGTGCTTTTAGTGGTGTTAAAGTCCAACATTGACTCAGTCTTCCGATTGCTTTTATACCTCGTTAAAATAAGTGTATGTATGTGTGTATATTATGCTCTTTATTTTAAAAAGATAATTATACTTATATGTATACAGTGGGTACTTATAACTAGTAGAACGTACGACTATAGCATTGATTTAGAATCAAAGGATTCAGGTGCAAAAGTATTATTATAATATAAGACGTAAACATTAACTCAAACTTCAGTTTGCACAACGTATTATTATTTAAACTCAAAAGTGTATTTATGAAAATTAATTTCAAACCATTTCCCTATACTTGAGACAGCAGGATAAATATTAATACAAAGCTCTATAGTTACAGCCATTTAAGATATTTCTAATATTAGACACATGTAACATCTTTTAATCAAAATGCCCTAAACGAAAATTTTTATAAATTAGGCAGATATCATAGGCTTTGGATGTTTTCGGGGTCACCCAAGTTACAAACTGTACAGACGGTAGAAAGTATATTCTTACATTTATGTTAAGAAGACTTCCTTTCGCACAAAAAATTAAGCTAATAGCCTAAGCAGAAAAATCATCACTGGATGGGCCGCTAAGTGCTAAGTTAGCATACAAACCGTGTGATTTTGATTTAACAGCAGAGTCCAGAAAAGTTGAAAGTCTTTTATTCTTAAGATTGTCAAAAACGAAGGTATGAACGCAGACAAAGACTCGAGAAGTAAAAGCAGTAAGGGCTCCATATTTAACGAGATGTCCTTGCACTTTTTTACGCAATGAGCGCCGAAGCGTACAGTCTCATCAGCAAGACAAAATACATATGTACGTGCTTGGAGTGTATGTAGACATTGTGGAACCAAATCTGTATTGATGTGAGTCATGTAATTTTGAGGATTTGGGTAAAAAAAACGAAACGTAGAAGTCTCTCAACTGAGTCGCATTCGACGACACCCCAAACTTGCGCCCCATAAAACATGATCGACCTTGAGCACGCATCATAGATTTTTAGTTTTTTGAAATGCAGATTCGAGGAGTATTAATATATTTAAGACAAGTTGCAGTGATAGTGGTTTTAGAATCAGCAAGCTTCAGATTTAGGTGTTTCGCATAAGAGAGTTTGTATGTAAGCAGCACGCCCAGATATTTATATTCGTTAACAATCTCGATATTCTTGTCGCCAACTTAAAAAAATCACTTAAATACAGAGAACAAGATTGGGATTAGCAGACAACCTTGTCTACCCATTGAGTTGTGTAAAATGGGAAGAAAGTTCGTCATTGAGCGAAATATGGTTTGAAGTGTCTTCGTTTAATAGTTTTAATATTTCTATCATATGGGTCGAGAGGCCATATGATACTAGTTTGTAAAAAAGCATGCTTCTAGGTATCGTATTAAAGGCACTTGAAAAGTCAACAAAGAAGGCAAAAGTTTTCTCTTTTGCTTTGAAACTAAATGCACAACTGACGGCAGGTTGAAAAGGGTATCTATTGTAGAGTATCCTTTGCGAGTATCCCCAGCTTGAAATTCCGTAATGATTGTATTCAAATCAATCCAAGCATTAACAGAAGCCTAGTAAATATTATATATAGTGTCAAGAAGAGAGAATCCTCTAATCCCGCGAGACCGGGATCACCCTTTTTAAATATACAAATCACTGCCTTTCGGAATGAGGTGGGAGTTTTATTTCCTTAATTATATCGAATTGAACATTTTTAGTATCTGGGACAAGAAAGCTACTGGTGTAGATTTATAAAACTCATATCTAATGCAATCCAGGCCAGGAGCTTTATAATGTTTTGCTTTCCTAAGTCCAAGTAACATTTCGTGCATTTCAAAAGCAGCCAGTGAATAGAAAGTCCATTATCCTGGCGGAATAAGAGTGATTGAAAATGTTTGTAAAAATCAGACAGAGTAGGATAATTATGTGCATTGGACGAAACTTTTTTCAAAGAATTTGCAACACGTCTCACCTCACTGCTATTTTTGACCGTTTTCAAGTGTACCGATTTGGCCGAAGTACCACTCCAATTTCTTTTGACTACACAACTTGAAGTAAGAGGATCGGCTTTTAATATACAGTACTGGATCGGATTCCAGATTAAATGCTCTTAAGAGGTTAAAGTACTCCGGCATTTTATTTCGACGTTATAACACTGGTAATCAAACCACTCATTCTTAAAATTGAAATCTTTTTGACGTGATAACGTCTTATAATTCGGTGTAGCCGGCTGCACGCACCAAAAAATGCGGCGTTACCTTGCTCATATGTATGTATATGCGCATATGTATATAAATTCACATATTTGTATTTGCATATGCCTTCTTCCTGTAAAAAAATAAGTGAGAAATCGCCTTCAAGCCTTAAAAACGTAATATGGGAATGGGGTCAGTCATAGATATTACCCTGGCAAATGATTCCCTTGCTCAAACGATCAAATGGAGAGTGAGTGAGGGCTACACCCACAATGACTATCAGGCTATCATACTGGGCATTACCGAAAGGAGGCTTAAAGTTGCACTCAAGCTGACAGGTCCAAAATGGAAGAACGAGAAGCTTGATAGGGAAGTTCTTATATATATGATTGAGCAACTTCAATCCTCTGATGGTTCTGCTGAGAATAGGATGAATGACGGAACGAAAACATCAAATTACTGAGATCTGAGTACATTCCGCGCTAGACGTTTTTTTGTTTTTTTGTGAGAGGGGAGGATAAAATGTCAGAAACATTCAATTGATGCCGTCGCGCCAATGATATGTGGGGCACGCTCCCACTAAAACAGACTGACTTCGGCTGACTTCCACCCCGGGACCACATTTTCACTACATCGAGGGTGGAGCCGTGATTGTGGATAATAACCACAAAAGAAACCTGCGTCCAGGCTCTCTACCTATGACGTATGGAGGTTATACGTCGGTGATAGTCTCCCTTACTCCATTAAGAAGTAAATGGAACTTCGAAAGTGTGCGGTAATGTTGTGTGCATACTGAAAGCACCCGTGTCCGCTCTGCATCTGAAAGAGGAAATAATCCACTTCTACGTGTCTTCGCCATAACCACGTGTTAAAGTTAGGGATAAGTTCGTGCGTCCAGCGGTCTTTAGAAGAATTACCCCATCTTCGCTGCTATTCGTCAAGTGACGCCATTCGCTGTGCCAACTTTTGGGCCCTTGTAGATTTTGCACCTTGCCTTGGATAGAGAGGGTTTAGTTCACGTGCTCGGATATCCAGTGGAATTTTTCCCGCAATCACGCAAATTGCATCATCAGATACTGTCCGGTGTGCACAGACTAAAAGCACACACTCTATAAACCTTCCTGGCCCCTCGTAGGAGTATTTCTCGGGCTTGGGACCAAATGAAAGCGGAATATAACAGAATGGAGTCTGCACAGTAGATAGAAGTCTCCTTCTTGCAACTTGGACTCTCCCATGGAGCATTCGCAACTACGGCACCTTTCGTACTGACTTTCACCGCGTGCTGTCTGAATGTCATGCGCGAGGCAATCATAACCCCTAAGTACTGTATAGCGGGCTTGGACGGGATGTTGAGACCTCCGACATTTACTGTCAAACTCTCCCTCTTCTTCTTTTTGCTCAATAAGGCTGCTTCAGTTTTTTGCGCTGCCAGCTGGAGTTTGGCATTGTATAACCAGCGCTCTATCCTCGATATTACATTGTTGCAGGTGAGTTCCACATCAGTGACCTGTTTCCCCGTTGCAACCAGCGCGTATCCTATCAGTGTCGCATTCATGGGCAGCTCCATTTTGATGAGGCCATCGTTCATTGCGTTCCACAAAGTAGGGCCAAGAACCGAGTCTTGCGGTACTCCGCCTGTCACTGTGTATTTCTGAGGTCCATCGTCTGTGTCGTATTCAAGGATCCTGGCATCGAAATAGCTCCGGTTAATCCGAAGCAGACACGAACGCACTCCAAGACTACTCAGTGCTGAAAGAATTAGCGTCCAATTTGCTGAGTTGAAAGCGTTCTTTATGTCCAACGTTATGACAGCGCAATATTTCATAGAGCCGGATGCCCCACCTGTCCTGTTAATAGCCTCGCTCGCTATTTCGACCACCAGTCGAATGGTGTCGACAGTGCATCTTGCTCGCCTGAAGCCAAATTGTCACTCTACAAGTCCTGTCGGCCTCTTTAAGTATTTCTGCAATCGCCCACAGATGATTTTTTCTAGTACCTTCCCCATTGTATCTAACAGACATCAGGGTCAGTATGCTGATGGATCATTTGGCAATTTGCTCGGTTTTAGAAGTAGTACTAAACGCTGTCGCTTCCATCTCCTGGGAAATATACCAGATTTGATACACTCAGTGTAAAGTTCAGCAAAAATTTCTGAACTCGCTTGGACCGCTGCTTTGAAAGTAATATTGGGGGCACCATCTGGGCCTGGAGGTTTTGCGTCGCTCATTCTTGAAAGGCCGGGCAATACCTCTTCTTTTGAGACCGTAAACTCTTCAGCGGGGGGAGGCATGTAAAAAGCAAAAGCATTCCTCTTCCAAAACACTCTTTGCACTTTTCTTGTCGGCTTGGACATGCGAGCTGGGTAAAGGTCCATTATGATTGCATGGTGATCACTGTGGGTGTACATGCTTGAAATATGTCACTGCACGCGAGTTGCCGTGGATCTATCGGCGAAGGCAAGGTCTGTGACTGATCGTCTAGTACCTGTATCGAACGTGTGACATCCTGGCGTGTTTAAAAGCGTCAGATCCAGACTAGGAAACGTTTCTTCCAGTGTTCTTCCTTTGGGGTTGGTCCGTAGGCTTCCCCACGTGGTCGACCACGCATTAAAGTCACTTATAATGATGATACATAGATCTCCTGTGTCGGAAATCTGTTGCTATCCGCGTCAACATACCAGCGAATTCATCTAAGGTCATTCTCGGTGGTGCATAGCAGGTTACAATGAAAGGCCATCTACTTGCGCCCATCTACACCCCTTCTGTAGACCATCTGGCTTGCGTTGCAGTGCTTTATTTCCAGGTATCCAGATCGCAGCCCCGTATATTGCATCGGCTAACCAGTTATAGGTGTCAATAGCAGAACATTGTTCGGAGATTAGAGCGATGTCAGCTTTAAGCTCGCTCATATTCCTCCACGATGTATCTTCAGCAGTTTTGCAATGCTTGAGGTTAATTTGTACTATCCTCATACACGCTTTTATTTACTGCCCCCTGAACTCTAGAACATTTTTGCTCCCTTCGTTATGTGCACCGCAGCAAAGAGCACCTTTTTCTAGGTTTTTGCATGTTGCACCTCTGTGGCCAACCTCGTCGCATCTTCTGCAAAGATTTGATCTATTAATTCCTTTACATTTTGTAGCTACATGTCGATACTTCCCACATTTGTAGAATTTAATCCTGACTTTGGTTTGTGTCTCTAGGGCATTCAACAGCTCTTCCTTGCTGCTAATATGTTACCAGGCCTTTACAGCGTATAGTCCTTCTGTGGGTCTTCACCTGCACCGATGCGTCTTCCTTAAGTACGCCCTGTATTGCTGCTTGTAGTATACGGGCACTAGTGCGTTTTGTTCTGCTGAGCTCAAGCAAAAGCTCTCCTTTTTGGGTACGCCTCAATGTATGGACCTCTTCAATCAGCGACTTTGTGTCATCATTGGCTTTGACCGCCCGTAGAATATCAGTTTATGGCATCTTTTCTGATTACTGACGGTATCTCGATGTCTTTAGTTAGGTGCTTTGTTGTTTGTTTCAGAGGATTACTCTAGACGTAATATGCAGCGCAGTAGAGTGAGACTTAATTTTGCTGAAAGTTTTCATAATTTCAGATTAGCCAGGCAGTCTTTGAAAACAGGCAATCAAACTAGCAAGCAAGAAAGTTAATGAGATGCAAACACTCGTGCTTTTACCCAAGGACAACCAAAAGCCTGGTGAACCCGAGTTTTATAGACCGATTTATCTTAAGACACAAAGAGAAAAGTAAACGTATTTTTGTTCGAGCTCACGAACTATCGCTGGTTGTGATTTTCCAGCCAAATATAATGCAATCACACTATTAAGTTGGAAATCCATTACTGATTCTTTTTAGCATTTACTCTCCGAAAAATGCTTCCGCGCGCTTGTAAACAATACTCTGGACTGACATTTAGCCAACTATCAGACAACTGATGCTCGTGCATCAGCTGCACGAGCGGTCTGAAGTCGGTTACACTTCGAGTGCGGGACCCTGTACAATTAAATAATACGTATGCAATACAAGATTCACTTTGCATAATTACAATTGTACAACAATATAACAGCAATCTAACTATTTTTACATATTCATTGTTTTCTAGCGTTCATTAGGTCGCTTGGTCGAGTTCTATTTCAATAAGTTTGTGTCTGCACTATTGCGTTTGAGTATTTTTTCAAAGTTCCTTGTTGTTATCTCTTTTATTTCTTCGTCTATCTTTGCTATATTAAAAGTCCTGTGGATGTCATCATTTTTTGTGTACCTGTCAGACATGGTTAAAATTCGAAGAATCTTCGATTGTTGTCATTCCATTTTTACTATATGAGTTTTTTTTGCCGTTCCCCACACCTGTAGTCCATATATGTAGCCAGATCGGTTTAATCATAGTTTTGTACACTAACAGCTTGTTCTGTATAATAAGTCTGGATTTTGTGCAGACTAAGCAATGAAGTAGTCGAAGTTTTTCTTTTATTTGTTTGACCTTTTGCTTTATGTGGTGATTCCGATATAGTTTGGAGTCCAAATGAATTCTCAGGTATTTAGTAGTTGACTCTATTGTAATTGCTTTGCCATTTTATGCGTTCGTGTATTACTGCAGTTTTCAGTAGCAATAGTTAAGCAATAGTTATTGAAATAAACTTTTATTACACGTTTTTTGTTTTTGTATTTAGCTTGTAATTCTTAATATTGCCACCGAACATCCTGCACATGAGTAATTTATACCCTAAGCATAAAATAGTGACTTTCATGGATGCGCAGATTAAATGAAGATGATATACTTTTTTTTTTATGTACATATGTAGCTAATAAAGTGTTCGAACTCTTCTTCTATGTTAATTTTAAACAAATTTTACTCCATCATTGTTATTCCAAAATGGAAATTCCGTCGCGATTCAAACTCAATTGTAAATAGGAACGCTATACGAGGGGTGCCTTTTATATGTCGGGATTAAAGAACAAAAACAAATTTTAATCATCGAAAATCACTTTATTGTTTTTCAAAATATTCTCCATGAAGATCTATACACTTTTGCATTCGTTTGAACCATTTGTCGAAGCACTTTTGCCACTCTGAATGAGGTACCTCCAAAACATACATTCTGAATACCACAACCGCTTCTTCAGGTGTCGAAAAACGTTGACCTCTTAGTTTGTTTTTTACGTACGGGAATAAAAAGAAGTCATTCGGTGCCAAGTCAGGACTATAAGGCGGATGACCCATTAATTCGATGTTTTGGGTGCTCAAAAATGCAGTTGTTTGAGCCGATGTGTGAGAGCTCGCATTGTCCTGGTGAAGAGTCATCCGTCTTTGGTGATTGGTTTTCCTAATTTCTTGGAAGACAACTGGCAAACAAATGGTTGTGTACCACTCAGAATTTACTGTTCTGCGTTGTTCTAGTGGTACGGTTGCGACATGTCCAGTTTTTCCGAAAAAACAGGCGACCATTTGCTTGGAAGTGCTTCGTGCGCGAACAACTTTTGTTGGATTTGGCTCATCTTAAAACAGCCATACAGTCGACTGCTGTTTACTTTCGGGCTCATACGCGTAAATCCATGATTCATCACCTGTCACAATGTCATAGACGTGTTTCGAAGCCCCGCGATCGTATTTTTTGAGCATTTCCTTCGACCAATCAATACGAGCCTTTTTTTGAGCGATTGACAAATTGTGTGAGATCCAACGCGAACAAATTTGTTTGACAGTCAAATGTTTATGCAATATTGAATGCATGCTGGTCCCACTAATGCCTAAGATTGTCTCAATCTCACGATAGGTCACATGACGATCTTGCAAAATCAGTTCGCGCACAGCATCAATGGTTTTCGGAACAACAACTGATTTTGGACGACCTTCACGAAATTCAACTTGGAGTGAACTACGACCACGATTGAATTCACCATACCATCGATAAACACTGGTCCTTGATGGAGCTTCATCGCCAAAAAATGAATTAAGTTCATTCATGCAATGTTGCTGAGTTAATCCACGTCGAAAGTTTTAAAAAATAAGCGCACGAAAATGTTCACGATTTAATTCCATTTTTGGACCGAGATGAATCTTCTAAGTTACTGTAAACAACACAAATAGCGCTGGTATTTCAAAACGTTCTGAGTACGTTAAAGCCAAAAAATGTCAAACTTTGCGATACAGCTGCCAGTTGCCAGATTGCAACACCAGGGTTGCCAAGTCCCGAAATATAAAAGGCACTCCTCGTATAATTATGTAGTGTCACTTCTAATTAACGCCCCACTTTTCATTAACTTTATAAATAATTTCCATCTTTCCCATATAAAATTTAATAACTGTTTTATAATATTTTTGCTGCTAAAAAAGGTTAAATTAACATAAATATTATTTTATTCTTACATGTGCTCAAAGTCTGCTGCTTCTGTATCTATTCCTATGTATTCAGATTCCATGCAGATCTCTTGCGCCAACAGTAAAAAAAATATTTGCGTAGGAGTCAAATTTAAACCTGGTAAACGAGCCATTCCTTTCATTGGTCCAGTGATTGACAACATGGAGTGGTACGATATCTGCATACCTCCAGAGTGAATAAGTATGTCCATTTGGCTATGATTAGAAAAAACTTTTACAGAGTCAGGCACACAGTGCATCGCTTTATCCTCGAAACTTTTTGTGATAGATCTCAAAATTTCCTTAGCAATGTGCACGCCAACTGATGCATACTGCAGGTATGGCGGTAGTCCATCGTCGAAATAAGGCACCAATATAACAGACAGGGGAACCACTATGATAAAAATTAAATAAGAACATTTCAATTGAGAAGCACAATCTTTGAAACGAATGGACATATATATAAAAGAATATACTTAGTCCTGCCTTAAGTTCTGTTACAAGATAAGTCCGTTATATTGTAGATTTGAAATTATAATACTTTTTTTATGAAGTTAGTTTTATTTAATCATGTAAATATTAAAAATTAAAATTTTCATTCGAAATGGTAACCATTTGCTTTTAACTAAGCCTTAAACGATTATGGTATTCAGCTTTCTATGGACATTGGTTTCCATGGATATTGATGTCGCTGCTGGAACCAGATTGTTTGAGACTCTCTAAATTTCTGTGAGGTCTGGGATTCAGTCCAATGGATTAAGATCTGGACTTTAAGCCGGCCAATCTTCTACGACTATGAACCCAGGAATATTGTTTTTTAACCACTGCTTGGGGTTTTGCCTTATGGGCTGGAGCAGAATCTTGCTGGAAGATCCAACATTTTCCATTGAAGAGAGTACTACTCAACTGCTTCCCCACGCCTTCTAGGATATCCCCCTGGTATACTTTTGCTCCGGTCTTAACATCTTTTACGCAGAAATGAACAGATGTAACACCTTTACAAGGTGAGTACTGAAGTGAGTGGCTTATAAAATTAATAATATTCATACATTCCTTGCTTATACTCTGTCAAGGCGAATTCACAGGAATATAGGTCATAGCTAAGACGAATTGAGTATCGAAGGTGGCGCCACTTTAATATTCGCGATTTTGACAAGTCTGACGTCAGCTCCCTTCGCAATATAAAACAAACAAACAAAAGGAGGAGAAATTATATCCTTATGAAAATTGGTGCATGACTTGGTAGTATTGAGATTTGTAAGAGTTAAACTAATCAAACGAATGAAAGTAAAGCGCTGTGTGTCATATTGTTAAAGCACAAATTAAAATAAAAAAGAAGAGAACGTTCAAGTATAGAGAAGTCTCATTGACAGGAACATATGGGATTTCGAGGGGTACTCGAGGGATATGCGCATATGTATATGCTGTGTGTATGTATGCTCACTAGCCACAGCTCAAAATCAAACGGTAAAACTTCTGAAGAAATCCAGCGCGCATTCATAGGCACAGCATTGTATGTACAGTAACCTTGAAATGTGTACAGGCACCTTCAAATGCTCTGATTTCAGAGTAAGTTTCTAACTTTCCAGATATATGCATATGTTTTGCGCACTTTTTATCAATTGAAGAACTACATACGTAAAGTAATATACTAATTAACTATTTACCTACTATCAGAGAACATAGTAAAATAATTGTTTCCAAATTGTCTCTTGGTATTAAAATGTCCGAATCAGACTTTTTTTTAAGCTACTTGTTTTTTTCTGCAACTTACTGTATGCTCATGCGCGCACTTGACGCAAAGCAGCTGCGGTTGTCGAGCATATAGAAAGACATATTTACATACATATGTATGTACGAGGCCGCGGGCACTCGACTTGACAAAAATTCAATATTTATCAAATATTGGCAAATAATTCTATGCGAAATATTCCAATATTGACTATTTTCGAATGGTCGAGAAAATTGGTATATGGCGGCTCGTTTTATGAATGAAAGTTCTTTGCTCGTAGAAATATGAGCTCGAATTTATCAATGAATTTTTTGATGATGAGTTTTTGTTGAAACTGTTCAGCGTCGTCGCGACTATTTTGAGCTGTTCAGCACCATTGCAACTAGAATGATGGTCGCTACGGCTCCGCCTATTAATGCATTTTGTTCTTGTAGTCGCTAGGCAGCGAATTTTAGCTTTGAACGACATACGCATTTTGAGGAATAAAGTGAGTGCCCTGTGTGTGCGGTTGTATGTACATGCAGATGTGTTTATTAATAAGTTGTTTTGCTTGAATTCAATAAAAATCCGAAACAAGGTAAAGGAAAGAACAAGCCTGCTAAAAACGACGAAAGGGTGGAAGATCGAAACCATGGACGAAGAGATTTTTAAGCTTATCCTAAACGCTCATCCAACCAACATAAACGACGCCAATGAGCAAGCACAACAACTGGTAACACGTCTGACCAAAGCCTGTGATGCTACAATGATCAGGAAAAAACCTACTTTCGTGCGGAAACCGGCATACTGGTGGAACAGCGATATAGCTGAACTCAGAGGCGCTTGCCACAAAGCTAGACGACAATGTCAAAGAAGCAGCGGGTCAAGTGAAAATGAAAGGTTACGGAAAATTTTCATAATGAAACGCAAGGGCCTCAAAAAATCGGTTAAAATAAGCAAGGATTCCTGCTTCAAAGAAATGTGTGCCACAGCTGATGAAAATCCGTGGGGAGGAGCGTATAAGTTGGCGATGTCTAAGATTAGTGGATGCAAAGGAATAGCGCCGACTTGTCCTGTTATCAAAAAAAAGGTTGTGGAAACACTTTCCCCAAGGCAGGGACACGAGCCGGAATACCGACTAACAGCAGACGCATAATTTTTAAAAAATATACCTACAATCACGGAAATAGAAGTAAATATAATCTTGGGTCGTTTTGGAAGCACCAAAGAGCCAGTACTAGACAGAATACCTAACCGAGCTTTTAAATTTGCACTGAAAGAAGACGCAAAACCCTTGAAGGCGACGTATCAAAAGTGTTTTCGAGTTGGTGTTTTCCCAAAAATTTGGAAACAGCAACGACTTGTTCTTTACCGAAACCTAATAAAACGCCGGGTCAACCAAGCTCATATCGACCACTCTGTATGATTGATACGATGGGCAAAATTTTAGAACGGCTTATTGCTGATCATTTGGAGCAGCACTTTAGTGAAAAAGAAGGCTTGTCCGACAACCAATATGGTTTCCGCAGGGAACGCTCCACTATTGATGCAATAAAAAAGCTTACATCATTAGCGGAAAATGCCATTGAAGGAACAAGATAAATGCTTGGTACCAAGGAGTATTGCGCCGTCATAACATTGGACGTAAAAAATGCATTTAACTCTGCATGCTGGTCCCACATAATGCAAACTTTAGGGAACCTGGGCCCTCTATTGTGGAATGTGCTTTACGACGGAATCCTCCGCTTCGCAATACCAAACTCAGCCCAATTAATCGGTTACGCGGATGATATTGCGTTGACAATAGTGGCAAACGAGCTTCAGCAAATCAAGACTATATATAGGCGACAGTTCACGAACTAAAAAATTGGCTCACATCGTCAAACCTACAGCTTGCCGGCCAAAAAACTGAAGCAGTTTTGATCACAAGCAGGAAGAAAATTCAAAACATCACACTAATCATAGACGGGCATAACATCAACACCCAACCGTATTTGAAATACTTGGGAGTCATGATTGATGCACGCTTAAACTTCAAAGCGCACATTGAATAATTGCTAACATAGGAGGGTCAAGTCAGAACAGAGGGATACTACTGGCGAAAGTTACCCAATCCATTGTAAAGTATGCTGCACCTGTGTGAGGTCAAGCGTTAAAATACGAAACATACGGCAAGATTACATAATCTCTGTTTCGATTGAGTGCTATAAGAGCTGCAAGCGCTTTTCGCACTGTATCCCATGAAGCTATCGGGGTAATTTCTGGCATAATGCCCCAGATTTAATGGCTCTGGAAAGTAAGAGGATATACTACAAAAGCCGAAGTCTTGGCAGATCGTTAATAGCAGAGGAGCGCAAAGAAATCAGATACGAGACTCTATCTAAATGGCAAAGACATGGATATAGCAACCAAAGGGAGATGGACATATCGATTCATTATTAATGTGCAGGCATGGGTAATGCCGAATTTTATATGACGCAGTTCCTGACAGGACATGGCTGTTTCAGAGAATATCTCCACAAGTATGGCCCTGATTGTATTAAAAAATTACCAGCGTTCGTACTCAATGATCTGAGACAAATGGAGAGAAGGCGAAAGGGCGAAAGCGTAGCACTAAATAGCTGAAGTTCTGTAATATAATAGTCTCCACTTTTCCTGTGATGTAGTAACTTACGGTTACTAACGGTAAGACCATTTTCCTATATTAATTTATTTGAATTCAGGTAAACTGACGATACCAGTCTATGGCATGGACAGAGACATGGTGGGTGGGGGAGTAATGTTATGACAGGGGTGGCACTCTCATCAAATGACCTAAACAGTTGGTGGTAGCAAGCAGATGCTACTTTCGACGTATTGCTTCAGGACAATAACTGACATTGAGTTTAGTGCTCAAAGCGCCTCCCGACGAATACTTAACGGTTGTACCGGGTGGGATCGGCACTTTGACGGTAGGAGGTTTAGTTCAAGTTAAAGTCTTACACTGACGGGGTTAGGCTTTCGATGCTCTCTCCTCGTAAAAAACAAAAAAAAAAAAAAAACACCCACAAACACAGGACACTCAATTTATTCCTCTAAATGCGTATCGTTCAAAGCTAAAATCCTATGCCTAGCGACTACAAGAACAAAATGCATTAATAGACGCAGATACAGTACAACAAAAACTCATCATCAAAAAATTCATTGACAGCTCCTACTTTGAGTTTGTCAGTGGTCAGATCTGGTTGCCGTTTTAGTTCAAACAAGAGTTAGTACTTTGCTCTCTTACTGATGCCGTTTAAGCTTTGACTGATCTCGTTTAGCTCAGGTTGTTATTTTATATTTTTTAAAGTTTCCGCGTATGAAAGTTCATCGACTTCTTTCAGAAGTAATGTAATATATGTGATTCCGTTGGTTTACTTTGCTTGGTTTTGGTCTTAAGCTTATAAATTTTGTCCAGCCTTCATGTGATTGGGTGGTTTTTACACCTATAGATACGTTCATGCATTTAGCCCCTGCGCCATGTTTTCTTGCCTCCTCGTCACCTTTTGATTGGTTGATATGTCGTTGTTGATGATTGAGTTTCGCGACTATTGGTTCTGTTGGCAATTCTAAACGAATGCACTTTAACTTCGGTCGCGCATCTCGGTCACTATCGTGAGCAGTGCGGGCTCTCTTTGGGCTTTTTGAGGTGCACACGCTGCGTGCTATGTTGTGCATGGTAAGTGCTCTCTGATGCTTCTTATCTACTGCACTCACCAAATTTCTTATGGGCTTGTTGATATACCTCTGATAGATTTCCATGGCTTGGCCAATAACTATGGTGATAAACAAAATTGTGAGGGGAACTTCGGCTGACACGGCACGGGGGTATTCGAAAGCCGAATTCTGCAGGATCATATCACATGTATTCACACACTCGTCCAATCAATCGATGTTTAGACCTGAACGAAGCAAAATGAGAAGAGACCGTGTTGATTATTTTTTTTTTGTATATCACTAACACAATCTTATCGCCAGCCGAAATCTGCCGACAAAATTTAACCAACATTCAGACCCAGAAACCAGACTATATATTTCCGAAAGTTTGCGCTGAATCCAAATTTGGCCTCAGAATTGCTCTATCATAGGATATCCTAACCCAAACGTGCAAAAAACACCGTTTTTGCCCATATTTGAGGTTATGTAGCCTTGCAGATGTTTTCTTTCACCAAAATTAAAGGATGGCATCTTTAAATACAAACCTTGTTTTCTCAAATGGCGTTTTGTTTGCTCAAATATCATTTTTTTCGCAGAGATATCGCATTTTGAAATTTTCATGTTTCTAAATTTTTCTACACCTGAAAATCGATTAAGATATATTAATATAGACATGATATAGTCGATTACTAATTTTCTTGAATTGAGTCTTATTTTTCTTAAAATTTTGTCTCACACCATAAGTGTGCTAACTCACCAAACCCCTACACTATCAAACCCACGGGTACCGAGTCGCACACAGCCCTAACCCCTAGAAACCACCCCTATCATACCGCAAGCAGGCTAACCCACTTAACCCTGGGGACAGCGTTTACTCGCATATTTTTTTTTTTTAATAAAATCGTGAAATTTGACATCTCACCTAAATCTTGTAAGAATAAGAAAAATATGGTGTTGAACGGCTTAGGCGTGTGAGGGAATGAATGATCGAGCCTTGCTTTGTGAAATATACGCTTGCGTTTATGAATGAAGTAGTTTTTGTTATATTATATTAAAGAACATTTTAGAATGCTTCGCGGCAAATGCGACCATCGCGCTGCGTGTGCAGTTGCTTCTGCGCCTATGGCAGTATTTTGTTTTTGTTAGTATAATATTTGGGGAACGGCAAATTTCATTGAATAAATAAAGCATAAAGGGCATATGGACCGAAAGCATAAATATGTTCGTTTCCCAAAAACTGTGTGGTTGTGACTCAGCGGGTCAGGGGCTAGAATTTGCCCACGGTAAGGTATGCTTGTCGTAAAAGGCGACTAAAATCTAGAGTGACCAGTCCCTGAGCAGTAGAGAAGCTCAAATGGTAGTGCCTTTGGATGCAAGGTCGTACCGAAGACTTAATCTCAGTACCACGAGGAACAGGAGCCCTTAGGAACTCTAACCTAACCTTAAGCGACAAAAACGGAGAGCTCGGTATAAGAGAACGCCCGTATAAAAGCAGATTGCGATTGGGCCGGGATAGTGAACCTCTGTGATCTTAGTAAGTGGGGTGGAATCCAACTGAAACGACTCACGGAAGGGTTTGCTGCCTCTCCGTCCTACTAAAACTAGGCAAGTCTTACGATACGTTCAATGCCTGTTGCCACCTTTCCGGTCTGAAGCCTGGCTCTGAACACTGGACCCCATAAAGGGCAGTGTCAACCCTCGCATGGGTTCCCTGAATTCATAGATATCCATGGGACTTACGGAAACTACATATACTAGCGGAGATAGCGGTCGTGAGTTGGGACCCTTATAGCATGGACAAAAATTTTAAACTTTTAAATAAAAACGCTGAAATAGTAACAGCAGGTGGCATCGAAGCTTCTAGGAGGAGCTCGGTTATTCGGAGGTCCCCGGAGGAGGCACAATCGGTACTTAGCAATACTGAGGAATCGAAAGGGACGCCTCAAGTGCAACCGAAGCTATGCAGCATACAGTTAGTAAAATGCATCGCCAGAAAGCTAATAAGGGCCGAAGACATACCTCCCCAAAGCAGCGTGATAACGCAACAACACGGCGTATAGGAGGCTCAGGCGGAGCAAAAAACAAAGAGATGGAAACACCAGTGGGTGGGTGCTGCAGCGGAAAACTCGCTGGAGAAGGAAAAAGTACAACTGAAAAGGAGAAGGCAATACAAGTAAAAATTATGAGTCTAGGAGAAGCTAGTGACTCTCTTCTGGGGTACTACAAAGGCCGTCATAATGTGCACCATGAAATAACAAAGATCGGCACTTATAAAAAGGAGACACACCGATGCTATGGAAGTATATGAGAAGCAACAGACAACTCCAAAAACGTAAAACGTAAGCACTATAAGAAAACAATGTTCCGGTATCATTACACAATCGGTAAAAAGCACGAGAACACGTATCGATTAATGACCAAAATGCCGGCTGGATGGTTGTCGAATCACAAGGAGAAAAGAAGCCGTCTAAATCGATGAGGACAAGGCCTGATGTTATAATAATATCCAAGTCTGACATTCTGCGTAAGGTAAAAACATCGGTCTCTCACAAGACTCTCGGAGAAGATTTAAAAGCAATTCGAAGAATTGATGCAATATGCACTGTACAGCTGGCAGCTACAAATGTCCGTTAACGAAAAGGCGCGAAGAGAAGCTATCCAATGAGGGCTTTACAGCTTAATCAAGAATTCTTGGAGCAGACCATGCAAGAGCACAAAGTAGATATTGCACTTATATCCGAGCAATATAAAAACGTTGATGGATATTTCTGGATGGCTCAAACAAGCAGGCGATTGGATTAGAACTTGCAGCTCAAAAAAACTGAAGTTGTATTACTGACAACACGACGGGTACGTGAAGAGTTAGTGATTACGGTAGCTGACCATGACATAAGTTCGCAGCCATATATCAAAAAACTGTGAGTACGCATTGACTCGAAAATCAGTTTTAAGCATCATTTACAGTCAGTCAGTGAAAAAGCCATAGGAATATATAACACGTTATCTAGGCTAATGTGTAATATTGGCAGCCCTCGCGCAAGTATACGGAAACTCCTGTTAACACTGACGAGCTCAGTGATTCTGTACACAGCACCAATCTGGGCAAACACGAAGCCATCGTACCTCCAACAGATACGAGCCGCACACAGGCTTGGCGCCTTGTATTCAAACTTGCCTTAACGAAGCCACTTTCCCAAAGAGGTGGAAGATGCAAAACCTTGTGCTTTTACTCAAGGGAAACAAAAAGCCTGGTAAACCCACGACAGATCGGCCGATATGCCCTCTATACACAATGTGAAATATGCTGGAGAGACATATCTGCTGCGCTATCATCTATGAGGCTATTAGCTTTCGCAGAATTTAAAGGTATTTTGTCCACATACCAGTTCGGCACCAGGAGATCCTGCTCAACAGTGGATACAATCAAATGAGGGCAAGAGTTGGCGTAGAAGGAAAGAAGAATATTGCACTGTGGTAACTTTGGACGTTAAAAACGCTTCTGACACAGCGTATACTAGAAGATCTCAGAAAAGTGGAGGCTCCTAGTTATATTGCCAGAATAATTCGGGCCGAAAACTGAGGTTTAGAACCGACAAAGGCAAAACAACGGTGGCCCTAGTTAGCATGAATACTGTATAAAAGGGTTGTCAGCTTGGTCCTTTTGTATGCGGCACTGATCCGAGCTGATACAATAAACATCATCTTTTTTAACATCTCGCTAATTTGCGCTCACGCCTTGATATGAGAGAAGGGTGTTGCGACCAAAGATTCCTTCTATGACGCCTGGAGCACGAACCCGCCACGACATAAAAGTCGTGCTTGGCGACTTCAATGCCAAGGTGGGCAAGGAGGGAATTTTTGGTCCCACTGTCGGAAAATTTAGCCTGGACAACGAAACATCCGGTACCGCACTGAGGCTGATCGTCTTGGCCGGGTCTGCAGCACCAGATTCCAGCATAAGAAGATACACCAAGCAACGAGGCTGTCAGAAGATTCGCCACTCAACTCTCATTCGTACTCTCTCCGGCATGCACGAACAATGGAGCAACATTTCTCGCTCTCTATGTGCCGCCGCCGAAGAAGAAATCAGATTACAGCTGGCCCAAAAAAGCTGTTGGTACGACGAGGAATGTCATGCTGCCGCAGAAGGAAAAGATTCTGCCTATAGAGACACCCTGCGATCGGGCGCAACGCGGGCCATGTGATATCGCTACCGGGAGCTAAGAAAGGAAGAGAGACGTATTATCAGACAGAAAATAAAGAAAGTACGGCGGCTTACAGAAGGTTTCAAGACAAGGGCGTTTTCCTGTAATAAAAAAGACGGTGGTCAGGTGACTGGCATTTAGAGCTTGCTTGAATTATGGAGGGAAAACTTATCGAACTTATTAAATATTGATAGCAGCGCATGTCACAGAGAATATGAAGATCCCGATCACCCAATAGTTAACGACAGGACAGTCGTTCCGCTACCCCAGCATGACGAGGTGAGAATACCGATAATGTGGTTAAACAAACAAAGCAGCGGGAACCGACGGACAAGGTAAGGTTCATGCATCAGTTTCTATGCAAAATACTGTCGGATGAAAGCATGCCTGCCCAATCCATAAGAAGGGTGATCCTGCAATCTGTGCCAGTTATCGCGGGATTAGTCTTTTAAATATCACCTATAAGGTTCTAGCGAGCATATTGTGTGAAAGACTGAAGCCCACCTTCTGATTTCTTATCAGTATGGCTTTAGACCTGGAAAGCCCTCCACAGACCAGATATCCAAAATACGCCAAGTCTTGGAAAAGACCCATGAAAGGAGATTCGACACACACCGTCTTTTCGTCGATTTCAAAGCTGCATTCGACAGTAAGAAAAGAAGTTACCTATACGCCGCAAGGTCTGAATTCGGTATCCCCGCAAAATTAATACTGCAGCAGCGTCATCAGAATTGGAAAGGACTTCTCGGAGCCGTTTGATAACAAACAAGGTCTCAGACAGTGTAACTCTGTCGCGTGACTTCTTTAACCTGATGCTGGAAAAGATTATGCGAAACGCAGAACTTAGCCGCTCAGGCACAATTTTTTATAAGAGCGTGCAATCGTTGGCGTATGCCGACAGTTCTTAACAATTATTCGTTGGAGGTTGACAGTTATAATTTAGAGGTTGTTAAAGGATCGTTTATTTAGGAACCAGCATTAATACCGATAATAATGGCAGCATGGAAATCCAACGTAGAACCTCCCTGTCAACAACTGTTACTTTGGACTAAATAGGCAATTGAGTAGTGAAGTCTTCTCTCGACGAAACAAAACTAACACTTTAATAGGCTCTGGTCATGCTCATCCTAACGCATGGTGCAGAAGCTTGTTATGGGACCATAGATGAGTTCTGTTAGGTTTGCTTGTGATGATGTTCTGCCATTGCGCCGTGTGCACTCGTTTGTGTCCCGGAGCTTCAGTACGTGGGTTCGAAAACGGGGAAAATTAAAATTTGTCAACATACATAACTTTCACCTACAGTCCTATAAGACCTAGGCATTAAGGATTAAGCCTGGCAGCGCATGCGTATTATGTATGATTGCTCTGTACCCTACCTTGGTTTTGTAGATGTAAATAAAGCCCCATTAGATCATCTACACGTCCTTCGAAATCAGACCAAAATTATGCAAAACCTAGTGAATCATTTTCATTGCAATATTTATTAAAGATTTCATAGCATGACAACTCAACTATTCAAAATTAATATTGGTGCGCAACTAAGTTCCTGCTGTTTGTCAATAGATGCCGCCAGCAGTATGCGCAAGTATATTCTAACATAACCTAAACGTCATAAACCAAGCATAGACATATGGTAAACAAACTGCTTCGACACATTAGTGATTTGAAAATGTCTGATTTTGTGCCAAATAATTGTCATTTGCGAAAAGTGTTGATTTTCCTCTTTCTCCCCTCTAGAGCTACGAAAACTTTATGGAGATGCTACTTTAAGTGAAACAACGTGCCGAGATTGGTTCCGTTGCTTCAAAGACGGTGATTTTAATGTTCACGACCGTCCGCGTGAAGGAAGGCCAAAAATTGGAGCCATTGCTCAATGAGGACCCGTGTCAAACACAAGAAGAGCTTGCTTCAGAATTAGGAGTTACCCGCCAATCCATTTCCAAGCGATTGCATGCTTTGGGAATGATTCAGAAACAGGGGACTTGGGTTCCTTATGAGTTAAAACCAAGGATGTTGAACGTCGTTTTTTCGCCTGTGAACAACTGCTCCAGCGGCAAAAAAGGAAGGATTTTCTTCATCGCATCTTGACGGGTGATGAAAAATGGATTCATTATAGCAATCCAAAGAAAAGAAAGTTATTGGGACTGCCCGGTCATGCTTCTACGTCGTCACCCCCGCCGAATTTTCACGCTGCGAAGGTTATGCTATGTATTTGGTGGGACCAAGTTGGTGTTATTTATTATGAACTATTAAAACCAAGCGAAACCAACAGTGGGGATCGGTATCGACTTCAATTGATGCGATTCAGCCGAGCATTGTGCGAGAAGCGGCCGGAATACGCGGAGAGGCATGAAAAAGTGATTATACAGTATGACAACGCTCGGCCTCACTTTGCCAAACCAGTTAAAACCTACCTGGAAACACTGAAATGGATAATCCTACCCCACCCGCCATATTTTCCAGATATTGCGTCGTCCGATTATCACCTGTTCCGATCGATGGCACATGGTCTAGCTGACCAGCAGTTCCATTCATATGAAGACATCAAAAAATGGCTTGATCCTCTTATAGCCTCAAAAGATTAACAGTTTTGCCGTGACGGTATACGAGATCTACCAGAAAGATGGAAAAAGTAGTAGCCAGCGATGGGCAATACTTTCAATGACTCACTTGTATCCATTTTTTGAGAATAAAGTTGTATTTGCACCAATACATAAATATATTTAAAGCAATGGTGTACTAATATAATTTTGTGACATTTTCTATAATATAATATATATGTGGCCATTACCCCGAACAAAAAATATTAAGTTATATTCAATGTATGTAAATAGGGAAACGGAAGGAATGAAATGGAATATGCAGAAAGATGAAATCATAAATACATCCCTACGTATGGATGGGCATTACGAGGCGTACCTATTTATGTACGAAAAAAACTGTCATTGCAAATTGTTACATACTATACTTTTATACGTCTACATGAAATTAAATGAGAGGGAGAGTGAATATTAACATAAAAAATAATATTAGCAATTGCACTTACATATTTTCGGTGTCGATATAGCAGACGAACGATGCGTAGAAGGCCTCCTCGCTATGTGGTTGCTGCTAGATTTTCGTGCTTTAAATTACATTAGGTTATTCCTTTTTATTATGAGCTCCCCTATTATTTAAAAAACATTATTATAAAAAAAGCTTTTTTTTTTTAATTCTACCTATTCCGGTTTCATTTAAGAGAAAAAAATATTATTATACAATAAAATATTTTAAAGACGTGAAAAAAATAAGAAGAAAAAAAAACAAAGAAGATGAAGAAAGAAGATTGAGGGACGTTGATGTTAGTATATGTATGCAAAAAAATTTAAGAAAAAAAAAATTATTTAACTATTTGATAATTTTCCCAAAATCCATAAAAATTCACTAATTAATTTAATTTCAATCTTAATTTAATTACATTTTTTTTTAACTGTTGCTGTTAACAGTTAACAATTGTTAAGTATTATATGATGATATATGTATATACATACATATAAACATATCTTAACTGTTGTACGGTTGAAGAACCGCAAGAACCGGCGTTAGCTGAAGCCCGTAATGCTTGTTTATTTTCGCTGTAAAAACTAATTTTTTTTTTAAGGTGAAAATTTTATGATCGGATGATATTTTATGAACGCATGAGGTTTTATAAATGCATGACGGTGTGAATGAATCCGGTGTAACGGTGTATAGTGACGGCCGACAGCCTCGAACCAATTCTGTAAGGTGAAACCGATTTTAATTGGCGCGATAACCGCTTACGCGATTTTGGCCGAGTTTAACAAAGCGCGCCAGTCTTTTCTTTCTCGTGCTAACCAGCGCCAGTTGGACACACCAAGTGAAGCCGAGTCCTTCTCCACCTCATCTTTCCAACGCAAAGGAGGCCTTCCTCTCCTGGAAGGCAAAGATTTGTAAATGCACCTCTTGCTCTTTGCAATCTTGTAGATACTTCTTTTTTGCTTCCGCTTTCCGCAGTGAACGGACTTCCAAGGTATTGAAAAACGTTTACATTTTCAATATTTTCCTCTCCGATATTGTAGAATGCATCGCTCGTGTGTACTGCCAAAGATTTAGCCTTCCAATTAATTTTAGCATCAAATTTCACTCAAATGGTTGTCTCGATTTTGACTGTATCGAGCCAACCAGCATCAAATAAATTTTGCAGCACATTCGCGTTGATATTGGCGAAAGCTGAATTCCACCTATAGCAGGAACTGTATTGTGTTTAAGGCCTTACTTCGATCCTACAAAACGCAAAGGAGGCATTCCTCTCCTCTCCTACCACCAGCTGCTACCGCATCGAATACTTTCAAAGCCGGAGCGTTTGTATCCATTCGAACGGCATGACCCAGCCGACGTAGCCGCTGGATCTTTATTTGCTGCGCTATGTCTATGTCGTCGTAAAGCTCCTACAGCTAGCTCATCGTTCCATCGCCTGCGATATTCGCCGCTGCCAACGTGCAAAGATCCAAAAATCTTGCACAGAATCTTTCTCTTAAGCACTATAAGCGTCGCTTCGTCGGATATTGTCATCGTCCAAGCTTCTGGGCCATACGTTAGGACGGGCTTGATGAGAACCTTGTAGAGTGTTGTTGCCTACTTAGCCCAAAGTAGCACTTGTTGGCAAGAGAGATTTTGCGTTGGATTTCCAGACTGACATTGTTATTTGTGTTAATGCTGGTTCGTAAATACACCAAGTCTTTTACAACCTCAAAATTATAACTGTCAACAAGGACGTGGGTGCTGATAGGCGAGTGCGCCGACTGTTTGTTTGATGACAGGAGGTACTTCGTTGTGCCCTCGTTAACCGCCAAACTCATTCGCTTTGCCTCTTTGTCCAGTTTGGAGAAGGCAGCACTAACGGCGCAGTTGTTAAGGCCCAGGGTTGTTAATGCAAAATATCGATGGAAATAAATCTTACCCAAAATAATGATCCCTTAATTGACTTACTTATATCCTGTATGCTCATTGCCGTATGGACTTGTTTTAGCGTATTCTAATTTTTGAGCGTGTGTACGCCTCGATGGTTTTGTAGCGAATAAGAAAACGTCGGTTGGGCTTAAACTGGATAGCCAAAAAAGGAAACTTTTCGTTATTGTGATCATGATCGGGTCTGACATTTTCTCGCTGTGCTTAATTTGTACATAAAAGACATACCTGTGTTTCTTTTGTTTGTATAAAAATAAGGAGGATGGAAAGTAGAAGAAAAGAAAAATGTGCATGTACCACGGTACACACATGTATCTAGTACCACGTTCGGCAAGTAGATTGTTAAATTGCGAGAATTTAAATTGTTTTCCGTTGTCACTTAGAATAATCTTCGGAGTTCCAAAAATGCTAAAAACATGTTCTTTTAAAAAGTTACAGATAATTTAAGCATTAAAATTCCTAATAACCTTTAATAAGGGAAATTTTGTGAGATGATTAAGGACAGTCAAAATTCTCGTGTTTCCTTACCTAGATCTGGGATATGGGCCAAGTAAATCAATATATAACTTTTGAAACGGGCGTTGGACCGTATATAGAACAGATATCGGTGGTCGTAAAGTAACATTAGGCGCTTTGCTTTGTTGACAAATATCGCATTGACCAACAAATTCTTTAACGTCCACAATCATATTAGGCCAATAGAGATTCAACCGTAACCGCTCTAAAGTTCTTGCAATGCCTCCTTGGCATTTATTTGGCGGGCAATGGGCATGTTCTATTGCTTACCGAACTAAAGTTTTTGGTATCCACAACTTCCAATTGAATGCTTCACGTGCTGGGTTTCCATCTAGATGTTCGGTTCGTTTGTAAACATGACCATCAATGATTTGAAGATCGGCTAAGCTGCTTTCATTATTTCGAATATTATTTATTACAATAAGTTTTTATATTCATTAGCTAAAAAATCGGACGAATTCAGGTCAACAAGCGGATGAACTTCTAGCTCATTAATCTCATGAAAATTCTGACAGGACAGACAGTCTGGCACAACATTTAGTGAACTTTTTCGGGGTTCGATTTTAAACCTATACCCTTGTAGCTTAAGTGACCAACGCGCTAGTCTGCTTTATAAATCGGTTTAACACATGAGCCATTGCAAACTGGCGTGATCGGTTACAATAGTGAAGTCTTGCCCCTCCACATAAGTTGTAAACTTTTTTAAACTAAGGATATCGGTAAGGCACTCTAGATCGGTGACGCTGCAGTTAGGTTGGTATGGATGCCCAGGGAGTGAGCACTCTTTGACAAAGAAAGATTCGTCCTTTGTGATACCATTGTGAAGGAGGTGAGGTGAAAGGGAAAGACCGATGGGATGCAGGGAGAGGGCGGGTAGAGGTGGTGATGGCATGGTTAGCAGCGTGCGGATTACGAACGATGACTATGTCTGCGTCAACCGCATTGTGCTGCTGATGAAATTCATTAGATTTTTAATGTCAGCGCCAGCTATATCAGCAGGCGTGGCAAAGAAGTAAGAGCCAAGATGCCTGGATCTTATCACCGCCAGGGCAGGGCAGCTAAGGAGAATGTGCTGAGATGATTCCGCCTCATCCTCCATACATCCAGCGGAAAAAGGACTCGAGGTGATTCCAAGTCTCACAGCATGCATTCCTCGCGCATTGTGTCCTGTGAGAGAACCCTCTAGATTGGAGAGCTGATATTTTGTCAGCCTCAGAAGCTCGCCCGAACGCCTCCACACGTGGCCAGAAGGATTCCGCGACCTTACACGTTTGTGTATTTGCTCAGCGCTCGCTGAGTTGGCGCGATGCCCATCTTTCCAGGAGCAGACCGCAGGTAGTCAGGGGGATCCCAATTTTCTCCCTTCGCGGGGAAATCACCTCACATGTCCCTTGTCTGGCCAGCTCATCCGCCTCATAGTTTCCCACAATGTCGCTGTGACCGGGAACCCAGATGAAACTGATGTCAAAGAATTCGGACGCAGTCGAAAGTAAGGTCAAGCATTCCTTGACCAATTCCGAATGCACCGTCATAGACCCGAGGGCCCTTATTGCCGCTTGTCTGCCGCATTGAGCAGCCAATCAGCTGCCTCCTTGATTGCGCTAAAGAAGAAGAGACTTGAGCTAAAAGTCCTAAACACTCGGAATCCAGAATTTTAATTTTGGCATAAGGCCTTAAGTCGAAAGATTTGGGTTTAATGGAACAACCAAGGCGATTCACGATTTTACGATTATTTTTAATTGTTTTCCAAAACTTATTAAAGCATACCGAAGAACGGCTACTAATTGGTAATGGTTAGTATCAACATTTTTTTTTTCATATCTTATAGTAAATATTAAGTCGAACGTCATATTCAGTAATTGTATGCACAGACGGATTAGTTTTATTGAATTTGTCGGCAGGTATGCGTGACGCTGCGTAATCAATGAGGTACAAAAAGCTCTACTTGCTATCTACCAGCTTGTTGCACCATCAGAGTGATGTTTTTCAATACGTTCTACAGCAGGCAATTCTAAGTCGCTAATAGGATTGTCTGATTGAAAAGCTCTAGCCCTAGTACGTGCTCAGGCACAATTTTTTATAAGAGCGTGCAATCGTTGGCGTATGCCGACAGTTCTTAACAATTATTCGTTGGAGGTTGACAGTTATAATTTAGAGGTTGTTAAAGGATCGTTTATTTAGGAACCAGCATTAATACCGATAATAATGGCAGCATGGAAATCCAACGTAGAACCTCCCTGTCAACAACTGTTACTTTGGACTAAATAGGCAATTGAGTAGTGAAGTCTTCTCTCGACGAAACAAAACTAACACTTTAATAGGCTCTGGTCATGCTCATCCTAACGCATGGTGCAGAAGCTTGTTATGGGACCATAGATGAGTTCTGTTAGGTTTGCTTGTGATGATGTTCTGCCATTGCGCCGTGTGCACTCGTTTGTGTCCCGGAGCTTCAGTACGTGGGTTCGAAAACGGGGAAAATTAAAATTTGTCAACATACATAACTTTCACCTACAGTCCTATAAGACCTAGGCATTAAGGATTAAGCCTGGCAGCGCATGCGTATTATGTATGATTGCTCTGTACCCTACCTTGGTTTTGTAGATGTAAATAAAGCCCCATTAGATCATCTACACGTCCTTCGAAATCAGACCAAAATTATGCAAAACCTAGTGAATCATTTTCATTGCAATATTTATTAAAGATTTCATAGCATGACAACTCAACTATTCAAAATTAATATTGGTGCGCAACTAAGTTCCTGCTGTTTGTCAATAGATGCCGCCAGCAGTATGCGCAAGTATATTCTAACATAACCTAAACGTCATAAACCAAGCATAGACATATGGTAAACAAACTGCTTCGACACATTAGTGATTTGAAAATGTCTGATTTTGTGCCAAATAATTGTCATTTGCGAAAAGTGTTGATTTTCCTCTTTCTCCCCTCTAGAGCTACGAAAACTTTATGGAGATGCTACTTTAAGTGAAACAACGTGCCGAGATTGGTTCCGTTGCTTCAAAGACGGTGATTTTAATGTTCACGACCGTCCGCGTGAAGGAAGGCCAAAAATTGGAGCCATTGCTCAATGAGGACCCGTGTCAAACACAAGAAGAGCTTGCTTCAGAATTAGGAGTTACCCGCCAATCCATTTCCAAGCGATTGCATGCTTTGGGAATGATTCAGAAACAGGGGACTTGGGTTCCTTATGAGTTAAAACCAAGGATGTTGAACGTCGTTTTTTCGCCTGTGAACAACTGCTCCAGCGGCAAAAAAGGAAGGATTTTCTTCATCGCATCTTGACGGGTGATGAAAAATGGATTCATTATAGCAATCCAAAGAAAAGAAAGTTATTGGGACTGCCCGGTCATGCTTCTACGTCGTCACCCCCGCCGAATTTTCACGCTGCGAAGGTTATGCTATGTATTTGGTGGGACCAAGTTGGTGTTATTTATTATGAACTATTAAAACCAAGCGAAACCAACAGTGGGGATCGGTATCGACTTCAATTGATGCGATTCAGCCGAGCATTGTGCGAGAAGCGGCCGGAATACGCGGAGAGGCATGAAAAAGTGATTATACAGTATGACAACGCTCGGCCTCACTTTGCCAAACCAGTTAAAACCTACCTGGAAACACTGAAATGGATAATCCTACCCCACCCGCCATATTTTCCAGATATTGCGTCGTCCGATTATCACCTGTTCCGATCGATGGCACATGGTCTAGCTGACCAGCAGTTCCATTCATATGAAGACATCAAAAAATGGCTTGATCCTCTTATAGCCTCAAAAGATTAACAGTTTTGCCGTGACGGTATACGAGATCTACCAGAAAGATGGAAAAAGTAGTAGCCAGCGATGGGCAATACTTTCAATGACTCACTTGTATCCATTTTTTGAGAATAAAGTTGTATTTGCACCAATACATAAATATATTTAAAGCAATGGTGTACTAATATAATTTTGTGACATTTTCTATAATATAATATATATGTGGCCATTACCCCGAACAAAAAATATTAAGTTATATTCAATGTATGTAAATAGGGAAACGGAAGGAATGAAATGGAATATGCAGAAAGATGAAATCATAAATACATCCCTACGTATGGATGGGCATTACGAGGCGTACCTATTTATGTACGAAAAAAACTGTCATTGCAAATTGTTACATACTATACTTTTATACGTCTACATGAAATTAAATGAGAGGGAGAGTGAATATTAACATAAAAAATAATATTAGCAATTGCACTTACATATTTTCGGTGTCGATATAGCAGACGAACGATGCGTAGAAGGCCTCCTCGCTATGTGGTTGCTGCTAGATTTTCGTGCTTTAAATTACATTAGGTTATTCCTTTTTATTATGAGCTCCCCTATTATTTAAAAAACATTATTATAAAAAAAGCTTTTTTTTTTTAATTCTACCTATTCCGGTTTCATTTAAGAGAAAAAAATATTATTATACAATAAAATATTTTAAAGACGTGAAAAAAATAAGAAGAAAAAAAAACAAAGAAGATGAAGAAAGAAGATTGAGGGACGTTGATGTTAGTATATGTATGCAAAAAAATTTAAGAAAAAAAAAATTATTTAACTATTTGATAATTTTCCCAAAATCCATAAAAATTCACTAATTAATTTAATTTCAATCTTAATTTAATTACATTTTTTTTTAACTGTTGCTGTTAACAGTTAACAATTGTTAAGTATTATATGATGATATATGTATATACATACATATAAACATATCTTAACTGTTGTACGGTTGAAGAACCGCAAGAACCGGCGTTAGCTGAAGCCCGTAATGCTTGTTTATTTTCGCTGTAAAAACTAATTTTTTTTTTAAGGTGAAAATTTTATGATCGGATGATATTTTATGAACGCATGAGGTTTTATAAATGCATGACGGTGTGAATGAATCCGGTGTAACGGTGTATAGTGACGGCCGACAGCCTCGAACCAATTCTGTAAGGTGAAACCGATTTTAATTGGCGCGATAACCGCTTACGCGATTTTGGCCGAGTTTAACAAAGCGCGCCAGTCTTTTCTTTCTCGTGCTAACCAGCGCCAGTTGGACACACCAAGTGAAGCCGAGTCCTTCTCCACCTCATCTTTCCAACGCAAAGGAGGCCTTCCTCTCCTGGAAGGCAAAGATTTGTAAATGCACCTCTTGCTCTTTGCAATCTTGTAGATACTTCTTTTTTGCTTCCGCTTTCCGCAGTGAACGGACTTCCAAGGTATTGAAAAACGTTTACATTTTCAATATTTTCCTCTCCGATATTGTAGAATGCATCGCTCGTGTGTACTGCCAAAGATTTAGCCTTCCAATTAATTTTAGCATCAAATTTCACTCAAATGGTTGTCTCGATTTTGACTGTATCGAGCCAACCAGCATCAAATAAATTTTGCAGCACATTCGCGTTGATATTGGCGAAAGCTGAATTCCACCTATAGCAGGAACTGTATTGTGTTTAAGGCCTTACTTCGATCCTACAAAACGCAAAGGAGGCATTCCTCTCCTCTCCTACCACCAGCTGCTACCGCATCGAATACTTTCAAAGCCGGAGCGTTTGTATCCATTCGAACGGCATGACCCAGCCGACGTAGCCGCTGGATCTTTATTTGCTGCGCTATGTCTATGTCGTCGTAAAGCTCCTACAGCTAGCTCATCGTTCCATCGCCTGCGATATTCGCCGCTGCCAACGTGCAAAGATCCAAAAATCTTGCACAGAATCTTTCTCTTAAGCACTATAAGCGTCGCTTCGTCGGATATTGTCATCGTCCAAGCTTCTGGGCCATACGTTAGGACGGGCTTGATGAGAACCTTGTAGAGTGTTGTTGCCTACTTAGCCCAAAGTAGCACTTGTTGGCAAGAGAGATTTTGCGTTGGATTTCCAGACTGACATTGTTATTTGTGTTAATGCTGGTTCGTAAATACACCAAGTCTTTTACAACCTCAAAATTATAACTGTCAACAAGGACGTGGGTGCTGATAGGCGAGTGCGCCGACTGTTTGTTTGATGACAGGAGGTACTTCGTTGTGCCCTCGTTAACCGCCAAACTCATTCGCTTTGCCTCTTTGTCCAGTTTGGAGAAGGCAGCACTAACGGCGCAGTTGTTAAGGCCCAGGGTTGTTAATGCAAAATATCGATGGAAATAAATCTTACCCAAAATAATGATCCCTTAATTGACTTACTTATATCCTGTATGCTCATTGCCGTATGGACTTGTTTTAGCGTATTCTAATTTTTGAGCGTGTGTACGCCTCGATGGTTTTGTAGCGAATAAGAAAACGTCGGTTGGGCTTAAACTGGATAGCCAAAAAAGGAAACTTTTCGTTATTGTGATCATGATCGGGTCTGACATTTTCTCGCTGTGCTTAATTTGTACATAAAAGACATACCTGTGTTTCTTTTGTTTGTATAAAAATAAGGAGGATGGAAAGTAGAAGAAAAGAAAAATGTGCATGTACCACGGTACACACATGTATCTAGTACCACGTTCGGCAAGTAGATTGTTAAATTGCGAGAATTTAAATTGTTTTCCGTTGTCACTTAGAATAATCTTCGGAGTTCCAAAAATGCTAAAAACATGTTCTTTTAAAAAGTTACAGATAATTTAAGCATTAAAATTCCTAATAACCTTTAATAAGGGAAATTTTGTGAGATGATTAAGGACAGTCAAAATTCTCGTGTTTCCTTACCTAGATCTGGGATATGGGCCAAGTAAATCAATATATAACTTTTGAAACGGGCGTTGGACCGTATATAGAACAGATATCGGTGGTCGTAAAGTAACATTAGGCGCTTTGCTTTGTTGACAAATATCGCATTGACCAACAAATTCTTTAACGTCCACAATCATATTAGGCCAATAGAGATTCAACCGTAACCGCTCTAAAGTTCTTGCAATGCCTCCTTGGCATTTATTTGGCGGGCAATGGGCATGTTCTATTGCTTACCGAACTAAAGTTTTTGGTATCCACAACTTCCAATTGAATGCTTCACGTGCTGGGTTTCCATCTAGATGTTCGGTTCGTTTGTAAACATGACCATCAATGATTTGAAGATCGGCTAAGCTGCTTTCATTATTTCGAATATTATTTATTACAATAAGTTTTTATATTCATTAGCTAAAAAATCGGACGAATTCAGGTCAACAAGCGGATGAACTTCTAGCTCATTAATCTCATGAAAATTCTGACAGGACAGACAGTCTGGCACAACATTTAGTGAACTTTTTCGGGGTTCGATTTTAAACCTATACCCTTGTAGCTTAAGTGACCAACGCGCTAGTCTGCTTTATAAATCGGTTTAACACATGAGCCATTGCAAACTGGCGTGATCGGTTACAATAGTGAAGTCTTGCCCCTCCACATAAGTTGTAAACTTTTTTAAACTAAGGATATCGGTAAGGCACTCTAGATCGGTGACGCTGCAGTTAGGTTGGTATGGATGCCCAGGGAGTGAGCACTCTTTGACAAAGAAAGATTCGTCCTTTGTGATACCATTGTGAAGGAGGTGAGGTGAAAGGGAAAGACCGATGGGATGCAGGGAGAGGGCGGGTAGAGGTGGTGATGGCATGGTTAGCAGCGTGCGGATTACGAACGATGACTATGTCTGCGTCAACCGCATTGTGCTGCTGATGAAATTCATTAGATTTTTAATGTCAGCGCCAGCTATATCAGCAGGCGTGGCAAAGAAGTAAGAGCCAAGATGCCTGGATCTTATCACCGCCAGGGCAGGGCAGCTAAGGAGAATGTGCTGAGATGATTCCGCCTCATCCTCCATACATCCAGCGGAAAAAGGACTCGAGGTGATTCCAAGTCTCACAGCATGCATTCCTCGCGCATTGTGTCCTGTGAGAGAACCCTCTAGATTGGAGAGCTGATATTTTGTCAGCCTCAGAAGCTCGCCCGAACGCCTCCACACGTGGCCAGAAGGATTCCGCGACCTTACACGTTTGTGTATTTGCTCAGCGCTCGCTGAGTTGGCGCGATGCCCATCTTTCCAGGAGCAGACCGCAGGTAGTCAGGGGGATCCCAATTTTCTCCCTTCGCGGGGAAATCACCTCACATGTCCCTTGTCTGGCCAGCTCATCCGCCTCATAGTTTCCCACAATGTCGCTGTGACCGGGAACCCAGATGAAACTGATGTCAAAGAATTCGGACGCAGTCGAAAGTAAGGTCAAGCATTCCTTGACCAATTCCGAATGCACCGTCATAGACCCGAGGGCCCTTATTGCCGCTTGTCTGCCGCATTGAGCAGCCAATCAGCTGCCTCCTTGATTGCGCTAAAGAAGAAGAGACTTGAGCTAAAAGTCCTAAACACTCGGAATCCAGAATTTTAATTTTGGCATAAGGCCTTAAGTCGAAAGATTTGGGTTTAATGGAACAACCAAGGCGATTCACGATTTTACGATTATTTTTAATTGTTTTCCAAAACTTATTAAAGCATACCGAAGAACGGCTACTAATTGGTAATGGTTAGTATCAACATTTTTTTTTTCATATCTTATAGTAAATATTAAGTCGAACGTCATATTCAGTAATTGTATGCACAGACGGATTAGTTTTATTGAATTTGTCGGCAGGTATGCGTGACGCTGCGTAATCAATGAGGTACAAAAAGCTCTACTTGCTATCTACCAGCTTGTTGCACCATCAGAGTGATGTTTTTCAATACGTTCTACAGCAGGCAATTCTAAGTCGCTAATAGGATTGTCTGATTGAAAAGCTCTAGCCCTAGTACGCGCCCCAGTATTTTGTGAAAAATCTCTGATATTACATTTGGCACGGTAATCTGACAAGACGAGTTTCTTTCAAGCCAGGTTAAAAGACATGATCGGTGGAAACGATGGGAACAAACTGTCATTAAAATATCATCACGTTCTGAAAAGCTGACTTTACGTATTTTACACACATTAGTCTATAACGCAAGGACATTTTGAAAAAAAGATTTACATTTTCACAAAACAAAAGTACTAATTCCAAAAATTCCAAAAACTCCGATTCAATATAATCACGTAGTCTCGTATAGAAACTAAACAAAGAAAAATATAAAAAAAATATATACGGGATAAGTGGTACACTCAATCAAATTTGGTGATACCCTGTATTGAAAAAATATTAATCCAACGATATTATCATAAATCCAACGAAGATTATTTTGCAAAAAAAAAAAAAAACAAATCAAAAATATTCTTGAAAAGCTATAAATAAGTAGGTTGCGAGAAAAAAACATTCTGTATCAACTTGCTTAATCAAAGCCAAAAAAAAAATGTAAATATGAAAAATAACTGCAATGGCCTGATTCATCGGTCTTGTGATGATCTGGTTGGCTTAACATAAAAATAATAATATTAGCAATTGCACTTACATATTTTCGGTGTCGATATAGCAGCCAAACGATGCGTAGAAGGCCTCCTCGCTTTGTGTTGCCAGATTTTCGTGCTTTAAATTACATTAGGTTATTCTTTTTTATTATGAGCTTTCGTATTATTTAAAAAAATTTATTATATTGTAAAAAAAACTATTTTTTTTAATTCTATTCCGGTTTCATTTAAGAGAAAAAAATATTAATATATATTAAAATATTTTAAAGACGTGAAAAAAAGAAAAAAAAACCAAGAAATGTGTTGAGGGAGGTTGATGTTCGTATATGTATGCAAAAATATTAAAAAAAAGTATTTAACTATTTGATAATTTTTCCCAAAATCCATAAAAATTCACTAATAATTTAATTTAAATCTTATTTAATTAAATTTTTTTAACTGTTGCTGTTAACAGTTAAGAACTGTTAAGTATTATACATATATATACAAACATATATGATATATTGTATATATAAGGGTTTTCCAATAACAAGTGTTAGCTGTAAAACAGGAGAGATGATTCAATATTTTTTATGGCCGGAATTGGGTGGTATTGATCTGGACAACGTTTTTTTTCAACAAGACGGCGCTACGTGCTACAAAAGCAACGAAACTATTGATCTTTTACTGGAAAAGTTTCCGGACCGTGCTATCTCTCGAAGAGGTGATCACAATTGTCTACCGAGATCTTGTGATTTAACACCTTGTGACCTTTTCTTTGGGGCCACGTGAAAGAGAAGGTCTACGCCAACAGCTCATGGTCGATTCAAGACCTCAAAGATGGAATTCGCGAGGCTATCGTTGACATAGGGCAGAAACTTTGCAATTCGGTTACGGAAAATTTCATGAAAAGGATATTGTCCTGTAAGTGTGGTCGTGGTGGTCATTTGCCTGATGTTATTTTCCACTATTAACGGCATACCTTCCTCTTATAATGAAATTAACATCCGATCATTTATTTAAAAAAATAGCATTTATCTTTGAATATCAAAATAACACCTCTTATTGGAAAACCTTTTATATACATACATATAAGATATATATACATATATACCTACATATCTTTACTGTTGTGCGCTCGAAGAACAGCAAGAACCGGCGTTAGCTGAAGCCCGTAATGTTTATTTGTTTTCGTTGTAAAAACTTATTTTTTTTAAGGGTTATTAATGAAAAATGTCGATGCAAATAAATCTTACCCAAAATATTGATCCCTTAATTGATTTGCTTACATCCTGTGTGCTTATTGTCGTGTACGCGTGTGTACGCCTCGATGGTTTTATAGTGAATAAAAAAACGTCGGTTGGGCTTAAACTGGATAGCCAAAAAAGGAAACTTTCATTACTTTCGTTATTGTGATCATGATGACCAGTTGGTGGTAGCAGAGGAAGAGGAGGGGCTCCTCTGCGTTGGAAAGATCAGGTGAAGAAGGACTGGTTAGCAGGAGAAAAAAAAACTACTGGCGCGCTTTGTTAAACTCGGCCAAAATCGCGTAAGTGGTTATCACGCCAATCAAGAAGAGGAAGATATATACATAGGTTGGTGCGCGACTGACGTTCAGAAGTGCCCAGGTTCGAATCTCAGTGCATGAAGCACCAAATGATAGAAAGCGTGTTTTCTCAATAATAGCGGTGGCCCCTTGGCAGACAATGGCATACCTCCGAGAATATTTCTGTCATGAAAAAGCTCCTAATAAAAAGACTTACCCCTCTAGATCTCTACATTTGTGGAACAACATCAATATGCACACCTGAGTAAAGGGTGTAAGAGTCAATTACAATATATATACTCGTACATATTGGTCAAGGACTAAAAGATAAAATGTAGATACGTAAAACGTTTATATGTTAAAATTATATGCAATTTGTGTAATAATTTCGGACCAACCCATTTGATTTTTTTATTATCGGTTCTTCAAACTCATATACTGTATTATGCACAGTTACATCCTTTGCGTATTGCGTTCAAACTATAGTGTTTGGTTCCAAAATAAAACAATGCCAGGTAGTAAGAAGAATATGGTAGACAAATTTAAAATCTATGCACCAATAAGACCGTTTTATAAAATTTTAGTTATTTCTTGTTCAATTCTTTTCGTTATTTTCTCCAAAAACAGCCATATACATCATACTTACCTATAGAATGACTAAGTGTATCATAAAATATTCTGGCGACAATCGGGTAAGCCCAACTAAATAAAGAGAAAACAAGATATTTAGTTAATATTGCTTCCTGTTGCTACATAAATTGTAACATACACTCGATTTATATCGTATGATGAATTAATAACTCTCATAATATTCACTATGGTAGGTGTTTTTATAGCTTGAGAACTTAAAATGATAATACAAAAAGAAAAAAAATATTTTTGGAATGCATTTTTCTATTATAATCTGGTAGAGAATTTTTTTTATTGAAACGTCAGAAAAAATATATTAGCTTTACATTTCATAGTATTACACCGCTGACTGACTTGAAAAAGAAGGTTAGCAGGGTTTTTAACGTATGCTACCAAACTAAAAACTTCAAAAATTACCGTGTAATATTGAATGAATACAAGAAAGTTATTAAATATGCGAAACGCAACTCCTGAAAGGAGTACTGTGAGTTCATTGAATCCGTGAAGAATTCTGCCAGGCTAAAAGAGAGGACGGGGAGTGAGCTGAATCTACAGAAGAATCTTTGACTATCCTGGTGAATAATCACTTTCCGGAAAATTCTATTACCCCACGTGACATTGTCGACACGAGTCAACAGGTAGGGCTACTCGATGTTTCCCTGGAATCTATTCTGTCAGTTGACAGAATCACATGGGCAATAAATAGTTTTTCTCCTTTTAAATCTCCTTCAGAAAACAAGTACCTCGGTGGTTCCTGTCCTGCAAGAAACCTACTTGGCGTGCTTAATCACGTTCCCGCCAACTGGAAGAAAACTAGGGTTGTTTTCAAAGCAAGGAGGAGGGGTCACGACTCGGCCAAGGACTTTAGGCCTATAAGTCCTTCCTCATTTATCCTAAAAGAGTTTGAAAGATTGATTGATTATCATATCCGAGGGTACATCGAATCCAAATTATCTCCAGCGCATCACGCTTACCTGAAAGAGAAGCCCACGGAATCAGCCTTACAAGAGGCCGTAGGGACTGTGGAAACATTTCATAGTTATAGAGAGGTGCTTTTAATAACATCAGGGCGGAGTCAATTATCACTGCGTTAAATAGAATAGAGGTGGAAAGACCTATCAGTCTCTGGATCTCGTCCCTGCTTGGCTGCAGGGAAATTAATGCGGTCGCAAGAGGGGCTTAATCCAGTAGATTCGTTCACAGGAGGACGCCGCAGGGAGGTGTCCTTTCGCCCCTACTTTGGCTAATTGCTATTGACGAAGTGAAGATAATGCTAAATAAGGGTGGGGTTAAGGTAGTAGCATACGCCGATGGCTTGACCCTGATGGGATCGGTACCGTTTCCCTCAGTCATAGCTAAGATTTTGGAAAGGTCACTGGTTGTACGCAGTCGCTGGGCTGCCACTTGTGGCCTCCGAGTCAACTCTGAGCTGGTGCTATTTACCAGAAAATATAAACCTCTCGACTTCCCAAATTAAACAACCACGTTCTACCGCTCTCATCGGAAGTTAGGTATCTTGGAGTGATACTTTGCTCCAAACGCCATTGGAAGCTACACATTAAAAATCGGGTAAAGAAGGCCAGTATAGCCTTCTAGTCCTGCAAATCTATCTTCGGTAAAAAATGGGGACTCAAGCCACAGATCGTGCTGTGGACGTATCAGGTCAGTCCATAAGTTCGTGAGTTTTTTAAAGGTGGTTTCAAAATTAATAAAAAATATGTTTTAAGTATTTATTAATCAATAATATATTTTCCTTCATTATGTACAATGTTTTCCCAACATTTAGGCAAATTTTTAATTCCCTGCTCAAAAAATTGTTTGTCCTTGGAGCCAAAATACGCTTCGAGATCCCTTTTTATAGCTTCTTTTGAGGAGTCGTTCTTGTTACTCATATGGTAACAAAACTTTGCGTCTATTTACTAAAGACGGTCGAATTTTGTTAAGTGCCTCATTCAGGTTTGATAGCTGGTGGGAATAATAATCAGCAGTTATCGTCTGGTTTGGTTCCAGAAGTTCATAATAAACAATACCGGGCATATCCCACCAAATAGACAGGAGAATCTTCTTGGTGTGAAGGTCATTTCTAGGGGTCGGTTGTGGTGTTTCATCTTTATCTAACCATTGGCGTTTGCGAACAGGATTATTGTAAAGGACCCATTTTTCATCACCAGTGTCGATACGATTAAAAAAACTTTCATTTTCAACACACATTCATTCTCTGCTGAAGGTTAGCGACAAATAGTCTACAGGGTTCCACCATTTTCCCAGCTTTGAAACATTTCCCAACTAAACCAGATGCCTGTGAACTTATCCATGCGTTGAATTTAACCTCTGAGCTATCATATCGACTGTCTATAATATCACTAAACTGGGGAGGGTGCAAAGGACTGCGTACATTGGCATTACCGGAGCATGTAAAACTTGCCCCAGTGCAGCCCTGTATGCCCTTTTGCATTTACTTCCCATCGACTTTTCCGTAATTTCCATCGCAGCTCAAAGTGCAATCAGGTTAAAGGAGATTGGCCTATGGAGACAATCTCTCAAGGGACATGGTAGCATTTTCGGGCAGTTAACACCGTATTTCACCGAACTTCTTACATACCTCTCTATCCGCAAACTAGAGTTTTCTCTAAATCAGCTAATTTATCTATCTCCTTTAAATTTCCGAACACTGCCAGTGTTTTTCAAGCAGAAGTCTTTGCGATCTTGCAGGCATGCAAAATGCTTAAGGAACGCGGGAACGCGGGAGCGAGGGGGATATTAACATTTTCTCCAATAGTCAAGCCACGATTAAGGCTCTGACGACACCATGGTGCAGAACGAAATTAGGAAACTCATGTAAAGAAGATATCAAATCTTTTAGGTGTGCAGGTAACATTTCTCTGATCTGGGTTTCAAGACATAGGAACACAGAGGGAAAGGAAATTGCTGATGAGCTTGCCAAAAAGGGGTCTGAATTGGCCTCAGAGACCTCCTACCCGGTCATCGGCATCCCCTTGACAGTTGTTAAAGGGGAACTGCGCAAATTATTTCTCAGGAAAGCGTAGAAAAGATGGGGCTCCATTTCTTCATGTGAACTTCTCGCCATTAAATTTCCAAGCTCGTAGCTGTGTTTACTGGTCACTGGACGATCGGCACAAACGCGGAAAAGCTAGGGTTACAATATAGTCCCCATTGCAGAAGCTTTGGGGACCTTTCAGAGAAGGAGTCTGTAGATAATTTTCTTTGTAAATGCCCGGGTTTGACAGCTAGAAGACTAAGGTCACTGGGAGCTCCTTTCTTCGACAGCCTAGGGCAGTGCCCAAACCTAAATCCAATCAATCTTCTCCATTATATCAACAGCTCTGGTTGGCTGTAGATATCTGCTTGTTGAAGGTCTCATAATGGTATCAAAACGGCGCTTTAGTGCTACTTGAGGAGTGCCAGGTGCACTTCAACCATTTCACCTACCTACCTACCTACACCTAGCAAAGCTAACAAGTAATATTTTTGGGTATAATAATACAAACAATTAAGATTATACAACATAACTATGATATGAGGCTTGGTTCTTCGTAGTCTTCTTGTGTATATGGCTTCTCTTAGTGCTCAAGCTTAGGTTTATGTCCTCTTCCAGCATTTTTTCCTGTTTTGTAGCAAAGATAGTTGTAATGTTGACTATCTTTTCCATCGACAGATCGTTGTGCAGATCAGGAGCATTGACCATGCCTCTGAGGACCTTATGTTGAATGATTTCGTTGTTTGATGCAGCGGTACATCCCCGCAATTGAACGCCGTATGTCTATACTGGCTTTAAAACTTGATTGTAAAGAAGTAATTTATTTTGTATTGACAGAGTTTCTGCCAATCAACCACTTATGGTAAGCTTTTTTGGTTTTATGTCAATTTCGTTAGCTTTTACTCTGACGTGTTCCTTAGCCTTCTGTCTTGTGAAGTCAACGTGTAAAGATTTGCTCTCGTTTAGTTTAATTTTCCAGGTTTTAGTCTACATTATAATGTCATCTACTGAAGCTTGTATCTTTCTGTTTGAATCGCTGAATCCGCTTCGATTTTTTTAATGGTTGAATAAGCCTGATTTTGTTCTACTATAAAATTCCTTTCAGCAATATATGATTCGAGTAATTCGGTGTATTGGTATGGCAGCATCGTTTTTAGTTTGCAGATCAGGCCTCCATGCCAGACTTTACCGAATGAATAAGCGTGTTTGTTTTCTGTAGCTTTTTCAATGGTGTATACTTAGCGATGTATTTAATCGATCGTGGAATGTTTCTCTTCAGAAAACCAAAATGGTGAGTAGGTATTAGTTGCTTGTATTCTATTATTTCCTTTAAGTATTTGGAAAATAATTTTTCAAGTAGCTTTCTGATTACTGAAAGTAATGCAATTGGGCGGTAGGATGTCACAACATTGGGGTTTTTTCCGGCTTTGGATTCATTTTAATTTCAGAAATCTCCCAGTGCATGGGTATATATTTGAATTTCAAGCATGCATTCATTATTGAAGTTAGTTTTATTAATGCTTTAGGTGATACATTTTTTAGCAGACCGGCTGAGGTTAAGTCATATATCCTGGACTTTCTTTAATTTCAAGTTTGAAATTTCCAAATGCAGTTATGCTGAAGCAAAAAGTGTATACAAACTATAGAACCCCATCAACCTAATCAAAATGCAATCTCACTCTAAACTCTTCTAAACTCAACACAAGTTTCTCACCACAATATCGCTCACAACTCAATAGATCATACCTCTTCAAACGGCACTGCAGTCGCCACTCAACCACTCAACTCCACTAACCAATCCGACACATCTACGAACACGTCTTTTTCAAGTTCCCATTCAATCTCTCAACACTCATTGGATCATACTCATACTCCTTCAATAGCCATCACAAATCGACATCTCAATCTCAATCTCTCTCAGCTAAATCAAACAATCAAAACAGCATCCACTCAACAGCAAATATCCGCTCTGTCTCTCTAATTCATTATCTAATTACACCAACTATCAATACAATGGACTGCAATCAAAACAATAGCAACGACGAAACTAATGCATCAACAACTCACTCCAATCAATTTTCTGTTCACTTAAATATTCTTACTACACCGTACAATTCCTACAACACCGCAAACATTGAATCCACAACTCACAACATTGAATCCCAACACAATCCCTCAGTCCTACTAACAACAATATCCGTGATGCACAACACTACTACACCTTGGGAGCTTAAAGAACCAGAGCTGTAGGTTATTTTCTCTTGAAAATAACACTAATAGCAAGCATAAAAGGTACAATATTGATGGTTAATATTCTTCAGTGGAATATTAAAGGTTATCAAAATAATTACTTAGAACTAGAAACCCTAATCAAAAGTCGCAAGCCACATATACAGTATCGGACGAAACATTTGCAACTAAAATGTGGGCAATGAAAACTTTCGATTGCTCAGCCCTTATTTGTTTGGAACCTGTTAATTTCACTTTATTTGTAATAAAAGATGTTGATTTACGTAAATAAAACAAATTTATTAAAATTCAACAGTTCATATCTTAAATTTAAAAATCAAATGTGTCCAACACCTGTATCTAATAAGACAAAACAATTGCAACTAAAGGAAATGAGTAAACTATTTTTATTAAACTTAGTATTTCGTGGCAAAACCATTGCTCTGAATAACGGCTCTGCATCGTCTCGGAATTGAGGCTATCAAATTGTCAACTATCGTTTGTGGTATATTTCTCCATGCCTCCAGGACTCTTTGGAAAAATTGGTCAGTATTTGCCACATTAGTCCGATCAATTTTCTTTTTTACTATTTCCCATAGGTTTTCTATGGGGTTAAGATCTGGGGATTGTGGGGGCCACTCCATTATGTCCACTTTATTCCTCTGGAACCATGCTTTCAGGACCTTCGCAGTATGCTTCGGGTCATTATCCTGGTGGAAGACCCACTTCAAGGACATTTCCCACTCAGCATGTGGCAGCATTACCGATTCCATAATGTCCCTGTAAACGTACTGGTCCATTATGCCCATAATACGATGGAGTGGTCCCAAACCAGCAGCAGAAAAGCATCCCCAGACCATAATGTAAGCACTATGCTTAACAGTCTTTACACAGTATGATTTTTGAAGACGCTTGTTACGTGGGCGTCGAACGTAGGATACGCCATCACTTCCGACCAAATTAAATTTGGATTCGTCGCTGAAAAGAACAGCTTTCCACTTGCTTAATGGCCAATCTATGTGATCCCTTGTGAACTGCAATCGTTTTTGTTGGTTACGCTTACTAATAAGCGGCTTCTTTGCTGGTCGGTACGTCCGTAAATCAGCTTCAGCCAGGCGACGACTGGCAGTTTTTGAGCTGATTGGTAACCCAAGCTCCTTTACCAATTGGGGGGCACTTCTAAATGGATATTTTTTTACCTCTCTCGCTATCAGTTTGTCAGTTCTTTCATCCGTTTTTCTTGGTCGGCCTCCTCGATGCACCACCGCGATAGTTTTGTTTTTTATAAAGCTCGCAATAATTCGAGAAATTGATGACTTATGAATATTATATTTTATGGATATATCTTTCTGGGTCATTCCTTTGTTATATTCATCTATAACACGCGCGCGTAATACTTCACCGAACTTATTTCGAGCCATTACTTCATTTAACTCAACTTTACAAAAAAAATTGTGTTATCGCCATAAATTCTGCACAAAACTGACACGATTAATTGACACGATTAAACTAAACTCAGAACAGTTAGAAAACAAAACCAAGCTCAAGCATTTTTACCGTTATATAGCTAAGCTCACAAGGTTGCAATTGTTTTGTCGCTCATAGTTGCAAGATAATTTAATTTTTTTTTAAATACAGCTACAAAAAGGAAAGGATCTTGAAAAGATTTTTTGGAAAATATTACTCAGATGCTCTAGTATCCATAGCGTGAAATTGAATTGCAATTGAGTGAAGAATGACATTATGACAAAAAATAAATTGAAGGCTGCATTGCAGTTGTAAATGTTTTGTCCGATACTGTAGTTTTGTTTACAAGAGACCCATATTAAACCCAGTCACTCACCATATCGACTCAAACAATATTCGCCATATTTTCATAACTTCTCTAGCATTAACTATTCTAAACAAGGCTGTGGAATTTTAATTCACAAAAATCTTTCACACAAAAGAGTCAATATAACTTCCAATTTATCAGCCGTTGCTCTCACTCTCTCACTCAGACATATTGCAACTTACCTCTTCAATAAGTACTCCTATAATCATATGTGGCGATTTCAACGGTTGGATTCAACTTTGGGGTTCACCAAGCGCTAATCGAAGGGGCACTATAATTGAAGATTTCATTCTTGCTTCCTACTTGTGTGTCCCCAACAACATAGCCCAACACACTTCTCTACCCACAAATCATTCACACATGTCGACCTGACATGACCAAAACTATTCCCCATTGTATCCTGGCACCCGCTACATAACAGTGACCATGTTCCGATAGCTTTCTCTTTTTCCATCTGTACTCCAAATACCCCCACCATTAAAATTACTTCTACAGAGTTTTCCAATAACAGGTGTTACAGGTGAATGGATTGCGCTATCGAGAGATGAGATTATACATACGAGCATTTTCAGCAAAGAAATCAACGATTGTTAGCCATTAAGAATGTCACTCATTTTAGGAGAGGTAGCCAAAATCGGGTTAGCAAGCTAGCAGAAAAAAAAGACACAGGAAAGATGTGCAAGCTTTTCTATTTAAACCTAGCTATGCAATAATTTGCGAAAAAACTCGAAAGTTTATGAATAAAAAAATTATGTTTTTCGCAAAAGTGCTAAATTTGTTCCGCCTCTCCAAACGGATTATTAAATTTGTGATAAAATATACCTCGTAGGCTTTATCTTGATACAAACTTGAAAGTTCGGAAAATCGCATTACTATAAGTATATATTTACCGATAAAATATGTATATAAATATATATCATATAAACGCATTCATATGTAAATATATGTCAGAGAACGTTAAAGTATAGAGAAGTCTCACGAGCTACGAATAGTGTGAATTGTCAAAAATAAAGTCTGACCGCGAAGACTTTTTCACCTCGCTCAACTCGACAGCGGGGAACTTCTTAACAGAGATGATTACAGTAAATTATGTACAATCACATTGGCTCTGCTCAGTTTTTGCCTTCTGTATGAAATTAAATTGACGAATAGCCGACGGCATATTGCAAGGCATTTACTTGTGCATTTTTATGTTCCCTTGATAAACGAAAATTTATTCAATTTATATTTTCAAACAAATACAACCATATAAAGATTTAAAATCCAACATTTAAAATCAAAGTAACTTTAATGTTTGTTGCTTTAATTTTAAAAGAAGAATTTAAACAAAATACATTATAAAACGACTTCACATTTTGTTGTGTGCGTTTTAGTATATTTGATGAAAATTTTTACTAATTTTACGAGTCGAAATTAATTTTAGACAAGAATTCAAAGAGCATATTGGTATATTGGTGAATATATATGTATATCAAGATATGTATATATGTATATCAATATGTATATTATGTTAGTTATATTTGTGCAAAAGTTCAATTGCATCTTCAATTCTTATAGTGTTACAAATGTATGTGCACACGCACTGCAGCAACAATGACCTATCTCACGACGCATTGCCTTATCATATTTCATGCAATAATTAGGGAGTAAATATTCGAATGATCAAATTCCTGCAAATGCTAAAACAATTTCTTCTGCATATGCATCGACGTATTTGTATGTGTGTATGCACACTTCATGCCCTATGTACGTACATACATATATGTGTTTTGACATATACATATATATAATTGATCAAATCGAAAAATTCTTTATAGAAAACCCTTCATTACCAGGCACACAGGAAGATGGTATATGCAAATATAAATATGTGAATTGAATTGAAGCAAAACAATGCTTATTAATAAACACATCTGCATGTACATACAACCGCACACACAGGGCACTCACTTTATTCCTCAAGATGCATATGTGGTTCAAAGCTAAAATTCTATGCCTAGCGACTACAAGAACAAAATGTCTTAATAGGCGGAGCCGTAGCGACCATCATTCTAGTTTCCATGGTGCTGATCAGCTCAAAATAGTCGCGACGGCGCTGAACAGTTTCAACAAACACTCATCATAAAAAAATTCATTCGTAAATTCGAGCTCATACTTCTAAGAGCAAAGTACATAAATTCATTCATTAAACGATGCGCCCATATACCAATTTTCTCGACCATTCGAAAATAGTCAATATTGGAATATATCGCGTTGAATTATTTGCCAATATTTGGTAAATCTTGAATTTTTGTCAAGTCGAGTGCCCGCGGCTCTGTACATACATATGTATGCATCAATATATGTATGTAAATATGTCTTTCTAAATGCTTGACAACCGCAGCTGCTGTGCGTCAAGTGCGCGCATGAGCATACAGTAAGTTGCAGAAAAAAACAAGTAGCTTAAAAAAAGGTCTGATTCGGACATTTTAATACTAAGAGAAAATTTGGAAACAATTGTTTTACTATGTTTAATTAGTATATTACTTTACGTATGAAGTTCTTCAATTGATAAAAAGTGCACAAAACATATGCATATATCTGCATAGTTAGAAACTTACTCTGAAATCAGAGCATTTGAAGGTGCCTGTACATTTCAAGGTTACTGTACATACAATGCTGTGCCTATGAATTGCGCTGCGCCTATGAATGCGCGCTGGCGCATTTGGCTGTTTTCCAAAAACATTTTTTTCTTTTATTATTGGATTGTTTTTGTAACACTGATGAAAAATATAAGAATTTTCCACAGAAATATCCAAGACACGGAAAAAGATTGTCAATGGCCACCTTCGACTACGACGACTGGATGTACTTTTTGAACACTTTTCGTCAATGGAATCAACTCCTCCTTTATTTTCGTTATAAAAGGTGATTATTTCTGGATTATTAGTTACTTGGTCAGTGTATTCTCTGTCGTGCATGGAAGATATCAGAATTGTGGCTTTTCCAACTTTTCCAACGTGGGAAATTATTGTGCATTCCTCTCTAAATCCATAGAATGTTGATCCAGCAGCTCTTTTGCGATTGGGTAGGAAGGTCTGTGGTATTTCGGGTTTATTTTTTTTTAGGGTGCTTACATACGTTAAAATTTTCTTTGGAAGGACGTCCACTAACTGTATTGAAGAATACCAGTTATCAGCTGTTATGTTACGATTACTGTTGAAGAGCGGCGTTGCTAGACGTAATACTGCTTGCGTAGGTTTTAAAAGTTTCTTATCTTCGTCACTGAGACCAAAACCATCCGAGTCCTTTCCGCAAAAGATAATAAGCATTATAAAGATAGCTGTTTCTCGCGTCTGTTAAGCACTGAATTTTAAGACCATATTTTGCTGGCTTGTTTGGCATGTACATCTTAAAGCGGCACCTCCCACGGAAACTCACCAGCATTTCGTCTACAGTAGCAGATTGCCCTAATCCATATAAACTTTGGCAATTCTCTATAAAACTGTTCAACACGAAGGATATAGCTGCAGCAGGGTCATTCTTTTTGCGTTCTTCTCGATTATCAAATCTTATCGCAGCCAAAAGGACAGCAAATCTTTTCTTACTGAGAACTGCTCTGAATATGTCCCTTCCAGTTCCATCTGTTGCAAATAGACAGTCTAGGTGTTCATGACTTGAATTAAATACTGCCGTGTACACGAGAAGTCCAAAAAAAACTCTCAGCTCAGTTATATCTGTTTCTCTTAGGTGGTGTTTTGAAACAGCAGAATATTTTTCACTCATCGAATTTAGCTTTTTGTTAGTGCACTGCATAATATGTTCCAATATATTGTCACTAAAAAGTAAGCCCCAAATAGCTAGCGGATCTGCAGACTCACCAAGCATCCTTGCCTTTGCTTTCAGTATGTGAACTTTCATCACAATGTTATGTTTTCGGACTTTAGATGATGGACGAACTTCTGAAGTACACCACCTATACCGATTTTTGCCATACATATATTTCTTTTCACTTTCCGTTGAGTCCACTTCATCACTGTCATTGTCCTCCTCACATTCAGATAATTCCGAGTTAGTGTCATGCTCTGACTCAATATTATAGTCGTCCGACACATCGTCTATATCACTACCACTATCAGTGTCTGCGTTATTCCACTTAGAGAGAGTTTCTTCATAATCACAATCGCCCAAACGTACCCGTTTAGATGGCGCAGCCATAACTCACTATATTTGAAACACGCACTAAAGTAACGTAAAGGGTCCGGCGTAGTCTGACAGACTACCGCGCAAATATAATCGTTCCTAACTTAGAGTATAACTGAACAAAATCGACAGAAATGTGACTATTTTTTAATGACCAATAGGGGAAGGAATAGGCGGAGCGACCCGTATGTAGGTGGTTCCACTAGCAAATAAACAGGATTTGTTTATATTATATGACGTAGTCTCTCAGACGACGCCGGACCAGTTAAGGGTTAAAAAGCTACCTAACATTCTTTGCTTCTAATCACCAACAAGTTTTTATCGACTGCTGTTAAATTTACATAATTCAGCCCCTTACTGTTAAGTTTTGGTGAAAAATGTGTCTGTGGTGCTCAGCCTTCGCGAGACGAGTACCCCTCGAAATTCCATACGGTCCTGTCATTGAGACTTCTCTATACTTTAACGTTCTCTGTATATGTGTTGCACTTTTATACTCACGCATCATGTGAATTTATGTCCACGCTCACAGAACTAGGGTCGACTTTATTTCTTCCGAATATTTTCAGCATATTTTCAAACCAATTGTCAGAAGTTATATCCATGGATTCCAACTGCTTCGCTGCAGCTGTGATATTTGTAAAACCTTTCCAGGGTTCCGATTGAATTCGCAGTGAAGATAGTTTAACTAAGGCAGCTCCTTTAAGTGAAGGCGCTCTCTTCAGATAAGCTTTGAGCGATTTAAAAATAAGATCTGTCTAAAATACAAGTTGAAATTAAAATACAAATTACGTATGTAGGTTTATAAAATTCCATACTCTTTTTACAGTGCTTTGAAGATCACTGTTTGAATGATGAGCCACGAAAAGTGCAGAGGTTATATCGGGTAGTGCCCACATTGTAGCTCGCGTGCAAACTGTTGGATTTGGGTACTCTTGTGGCAATATTCCAAGGGTAAAGAGTATAAGAATTGAGTTATGAGCGACGCGTGAGGAATATTTTAAGAGTAATTCTTCAAGTGCTTTTAAATAATCCGGGCTTCGGACAATAATCGGTTTATTCCAATCCTTCGGCATCAAATTAGTCCAATTAAGCTACGATTAAAAACATTATTCAAAACATATTACAATATAACAACTATAATAACAATATACCTCACAGAAATAAGCATATCTGCAAAGTTTTTTATACCAATATCTTTTTTGATAGTAACGGTACATTTTTGTTTGGTATGCCAAAGTATAGTATGTCTTTGCAGTTCAACTTAACTATTCGCTTGCAAAATTCTTCTTTAGTCATTAATCTTAGTACCGTTATTACAACTTTGTGTTGCGAGATTTAGTTTTCATATAAAATAAGTATATGGTTTGTGCAATCAGAGATGAGTACAGTACAATCGTGATAGTCCGACATTTCTTAATCCGACACGTTCGGTAATCCGACAACCTCATAACGTCTATGGATGCAATTGGCATTATTTTATTTTGATCAGTCGTAGCAGAGCAGCAGAGGGGGATTGTGTTTTGTTTCCCGGTCACAACGTATTTGCCATTAAATTTGAACGACGCCCGTTCTCTCGCGATTTCTGACGGTGTTGATGTGATTTTTTTCTGTTTTTTCGTGTCATTAAATGGAACCTTCGGTAGTCCGGAATATTTGGTAATCCGACAACGTGTCGGTCCCGTATGTGTCGGACTATCACGATTGGACTGTATTTATTTGGCAAGCATAGAGAGCAAGTTATCAAAAAATTTTGTACTATTTGCATTGGTATCATAAAGAAAAATGTAAGTAAAATAGATTACTTCTTTTGAACAAAGAATAATTGAATTATTGTTGGGTTAATCTGTGGAATACCACGTTGAAGACATTTATCCGGTCTTTCCACCGCTATAAACGCAGCTGACCATCATTATTATACATATTTTCATATGTGTCCAAAATTATGTAAACAAATTTCAATCGGCATAAAGTAGTTTTACTTTTAAATTTTTTTTTACAAGTTAACCTGTTCAGCTGACGGGTTTTCCCCTTCTACCGCGCAGCTGACTATTTTTTTTTATTCTACTAAATGTCAACAATACATGAAAGAAATTGCAGCCGGTATAAAATGAGTTGGAAAAAATTTGTTTTCGACGCGTTTCGCAGCATCCCACGCACGTACCCACCGCTACTGGATCAGCTGACGAATGGTTTCGACATCCATTGGATGGCGCCTGTCTTCAGTATTAAAATCGGTCGGCATGAAATGATGAGGTCCAAATGACCCCTGGCTCCCACACTAAAACAAGAAATTCGACGCTGCTCAAAAAGAAATGCCTTGCAAGGAAATCAAACACCATTTAAGTCTTAAGGTCACCGATAGTCGAATACATCATCGAGAACGGCACACTTAAATATTGTTTGCGGGAGCCGGTACCAAGACTATTAGCACGCCACATTAAGGCTCATTTAGCATTTGCCGGAAAATATACATTTTGGGCTAACGAATTCCGAAACGTTGTATTTTCGGACGAATAAAAGTTCAACTTGGATGGTCCAGATGGTTGCCAGAAATATTTGCGGACCTTAAACATATTTATGTGTTGTTCATTTCTCAAATTTACTTACGAATGGATAGATTTCCTGCAATGACGAAATATTGTATAAAACTGAACTATTCCAGAAACCCCGAAGAGAATGCTCCACTCGAATCTGTAGATAAAAATAGCAAAACATATAACCACATATTAGATTAGTACATAGAAAAATCAATCAAATAATGCTAAGAATTTTTACACCGTGGCTTATTTCCAGTATGCAATAAAATAAAAAAACAACTCAATGATTAATGAAAAACTGAATTCATTTAAAGAGCCGAAGAAAAACATAGTAATTAAAGAGGTTGCAGAAAGATGAATTAAGACTAGAGTTTAAGTTTGTATGAAGAAAGTTTTTTAAATAAATAAATAGTACTACTGTTGTAAGGGAAACGTACACATGTTTGAAATGCGAATGATAGCGAGTAAACATTTTTTAGAAACAACACTTTTAGGACACCAAAAAATAAATTTTTTTACAAATCCTCTAGTTTATCCCTTTCCTTTTTTAAGGTTCGCTAATTAACTGAGACTTTTATTTGAAACCTAACATTAGTTGAATACTGTTGTATCGCCCTGCAAAAACGTAAGTTATACGCAAATAATTGAATATTCCATATTTGTACAGAAACAGTGCGTTTATTTATTTCTGATAATTTAAAGCTATCAAAAAAGCTTGGTAGCTCAAAATTCTGAAGATTTTTTCTGCTAGTAATTCCACTATTTTATTTGCTTCGAATGATGCTTCGTCGAAAATGTGCTGGTTATAATTTAAACCTTCTATGCAATCTCGAAATTTATTCCAATGACTCAGAAGGCCAGTAACTTAGCAAAAAGCAATATGAAATTTATTGATGGCCAAAATGAAGACCTCAAAACGAATGACTGGCGGGTGCTTAACAGAAAGCGCAAGTTCTGTGGTAGAAATTACCGTTGCTATCGACGAATCTCCGCAGGGGTCATAAAAACCTTCCACAACTGGCTGAATTATGGGTTCGGTAAAATTCAACTGCAGCCAAAATCAGCCGAAGAAGACCGAAAGGGATTCTGAGCCTTCGGGTAAACAGAGCTCGGAGTAAGTAGGCACTTCAAAAGCAACAGCCCAGGGCGATAAAGCTAGTTGCTCCAGGCACGATGCTGGTAAACCAACAACAGCCTGCACATGGCACGATAAAGTGGCTGACGGCATTTGCATGAGATCCCCGCTGGATGCCTTCAAATAAATCTCAATCACGCGAAAGCAGCCTCGGACGTGCTTATGAGGAGATTTAACCAAGAACTCTTGGATGTAGCGTTCATTCAAGAACGATGGGTATGTCAAGGCGTCGTTGTGGGACTCCAGAACGTAAACTGTAACTTGATATATGCTGCTAACAAAAACCGCCGCAGAGTTGGCGGTGATAATAAGTAATCAACTAACTTTTATCCCAAATTCACAGTTTATTACAAAAGACCTGGTGGCAATTTGAGTAAAAGCGGCAACGAGCAAAGGTGAGCATGAGGTAGTACTTGCCTCCGCTTACCTTCTAGGAGATGAGGTTACTGCTCCAATAAGGGAGGTTATATCCCTAGCGGAATACTGCCAACAAGTCTCTGGTCGATCCTCACTTTGATGCAAATGCTCACCACACAGCGGGGGTAAATCGAGGTGACGAACCGACTTTCATTAATGCAATCAGTGGAGAAGTCCTTGACATCACTTTCTCGAGTCATAATGCTTTGTCTGAAGTCTCAAATTGGCATCTGTCAGAGGAAACATCTATGTCGGATCACAGACATATCAGGTTTGATATAGGTGCGACCAAACCACAAATGACATTTTACAGAAACCCCAGAAAAACTATTTGAGACTGCTTTCTCTTTAGTTTAGAGCAAAGTGTTAACTGCTCTAGGCGTCATATCCAGCTTATATCAGAGCTTATATCAAATATAACGCCTGCGTTTCATAAAAGTTGTCCAGTAAAAGTGAAAAGTCACAAAGAAATGTTCCTTGGTGGAATAGTACACTTTCCGACCTTTGTAAAGAAACAAGAACTTTATGGAATAGAGCTAAAGAAACGGGGGATCGGTTCTCCTTCTCCCTAATCAACTTCAACAAAGAGTTGAGGAGATCTAAAAGAGCTACTTGGAATAATTATTGAAAATCTTTCTAGTCCAAACGCTATTCGCATCCAAAAATCCTTATTAAAAGATCACTCAAACGGTATTAGTACCCTAAAAAGGCGGGTACCATCCTGGTGGCCTGGATCACTAGTGCTGGACGGGATCTCTGTGCCGGCAGTAACCACTACATCTGCGAGTGCTGAGAACTTAAAACTAGCAAACAAGCTATTCCCTGAAAAGCGGGTACAATGGGCGATATCAACATTCAGCCCATACAAATCTCCTGACCCTGATGGGATATTCCCCTGTCTTTTACAGTAGGGTGCAAACTACATTATTCCTAATTTGACCAGATTATACACAACAAGGTTACTGTTGGGATATTTACCTACAAAATGCGCTGAGGTTAAGGTTGCATTTATTCTAAAGGCATGGAAAAAACCGAACAATTGCTTAAACCATTGAAATCAATTAGACTCAACTCGTTTTTTCTTAAAACAATGGAAAATATAGTAGATCAGTATATAAGGGAAAACAACTTAGCCAACTTCCCACTTCATCGAATCAAATTTGCCTATCAACAGGGAAAATCCCCCTAGACTGCTGTACACAGCCTGGCAATAGTTATTGTAAAGGCTATTGAGTCCAAGCAGATAGCTCTATGTGCATTTATTGACATATCAGGAGCTTTTGATAACACTTCCTTTGAGGCCCTATATCTAAAGGAGTTACCTGAACCCATCACTATATGGATAATATTCATGTTGAAATCTAGGATAATCAGCACCGAACTAGGAGGAACAATCAAATCTATCAAAGCCGCAAGGGATTGCCCCGAAGGAGGCGCACCTTCTCCTCTTTTGTGGACTCTCGTTATAGATGACGGGGGTGACGTAGTACTTTATATATATATTAGGCTGGCATGAGTAAACCATTTCGGATCGCAGCAAGCTTTCATAATAATAAACAAATGGTGCACGGAAAAAGGGCTTTCCACTAACTCATCCAAAACAGCACTTGTACCGTTTACTAGGAGAAGGAACATAAATCTCAAATGCCCGATCCTTAACGGAACAGCACTTCAACTCTCGACAGAAGCGAGAGGTGTCAGTCTTGACAAAATGCTTACTTGGAATTGAGAGAGTTACTTCAAAAGCCACAAGGGCATTTTTTGCCTGCGCAAGGCTTTTTGGTTAAACATGGGGACTAAACTCTAGAATGACCTTTGGGACATTCACCACAGTTGTGAGACCTATCGTCACGTATGCATCCTTAGCATAGTAGCCCACGGTTAAGCAAAGAAAAGCAATAAACGAATTAAACAAACTACACCGCCTGGTATGTGTCGGTATTACAGGGGCTATGAAAACATGTCCAAATGAACATACCATCGCTTCCAATCTTGATTGAAAAGAAAGTTCGCTCGAGTGCTTTAAGATTAAAATGTATATCTGAACTTAAAAGTGGGGATATGAAAGGACATTTAAAGATCCTAGAAGACATCCTACATAATCCCATTCTTCATAGGGATGACATATTATCATCCAAACCAATACTCAATTCTACATAATACAATATAAATTCAATAGAATACTAATTCTATCAATTTCAAAAGAGGATCTTAGATACGGTTCACTGATGGGTCTAAATTGGAAAATGGTAGAGCAGGGGCAGGAGTCAATGGCCCTAAATTCAAAAAATTGATTCCGATGGGACTCTACCCAACAATATTTCAGGCAGAAATACGTGGCAGTGAGAGAATGCCTTCGCAGGAAAATGAGAGGTACACATATTTACATACTTTCAGATAGCCCAGCGGCTTTAAAAGCCTTTCTATCAACAACTATCACCTCTAAACTGGCAAATGGTTGCCTAAACCTTCTCAACACGTTAGGGAATCTCAACATAGTAATATTAGGCTGGATTCCGGGATATGAAGAGCATTGAGGGAAACGAAATCGCTGATAACCTTGCAAAATGAGGAGCAAATATGCAACTTGTTGGCCCTGAGCCTTTCTGTTGACTCACAAAAAGCCACATTAATGAATTTCTTAGCAAAAGGGAGGAAGGAAATTTGCTGCACACTGGCTAAACTGTGCCGGTCAGCGTCAAGCCAAACCATTTCTAAGTCCCAGCAAAGAAATATCTGGCAAGCTACTCTCATTAAACAGAGTAGATCTGCGTCTTTTAACACGATATCTTACAGGCCACTGCAGCTTGAGGTATCATTTAAATAAAATTGGACTATCTGAGACCAATGTCTGCCGCTTTTGCGAAATGGACATAGAAAGCTCAGGACATGCGCTTTGTGATTGTGCTGCTTTAGGCACCTTGGTGGTACCGCAGAAACTCCATGCAACCTTTGGAACAACAACAAAAATTGTGCTAAAATTTTTAAAAAGCATAAAACTCTAGGGTTCCAAAAAATAAGCCTTGCACAATAGATCAACTCTGGTCCTCTGCCAAAATCCTATACAATGTTATTGTCGATCCCAAGTATTGAAAACTTATGGCTTGCTCTATGCTTCGATCGTACACGACCAGTTAACACCGCAACGGTTGTTTCGACACGGTAATGGCTTTTGGCTTGGTGTTGGAGATTTGCATTTTAAACTTAGCTGTCGATTGCTCGAAAATATACAATAGTCTTTGCCCATTGTCTTCCGTATCTGCTAATATCACAGCATCATCTGCATTTTATATCCATTTACCGGTGCGAATTTTACAGTTGAGATGGTCTCATCCATAGTGATATTAAATAGAACTGGGCTTAAAATGTCACCTTGCCTGATAGATATAGGTATTTTTGTTGATTTTCATTATCCTACCTTAATAATAGGCACTGTGTTGTTCGACTTGATATTGTATCATCTTTTTCTTTTATTGCTTCGTCTGGTGTTCCCAAAATAGTGTCCTAATTCCGCTACTATTTATCCCCTTCATTAACAATACTTCCTCCTGTTTTCATTGTGTAATTTTCTTCTAAACGCGGATGATCTAAAAATCGTGGTACCACGTCCAGGTCTTAATGTCAATCTTTGACTCTCTTGGTTTTTTGGCACCTTATACTATAGGCTTGAAAATAATATCATACTTATGAAGATATTATTATTTTTGTCGATATCCTTAACAAGTTTTATTATTCTGTTATCAATGTTTCGTTCTCCTTATTGGTTAAGGACATCTGGTACCCGTATTTTGTTCACGTTTCTTCCTTTGAAACTTTAAAGTTCTTTAAAAATTAATTTGATGATAAAATAAAAAACCGAGTATACTATACTTGTATACAATCTGAAACTATAGATGAAATATAATATATATATATAAGATAATATACAAGGTGGCGCAAAAGTAACCTTGCGATGTTTTTTGGCTGTAATTAAAAAAAAATTAAAAACTTTGATTCTTCTAGTGGATTATTTTTATTTGGTCTTTTAATTTTTTTTTTGCATCAAGTCTAGAATCTTATGTCATGTAAATGGCCGCCGCCACAGTTGATTGCCATTTGAGCCCTTTTTATGGCATTTTCCATCATTTTGGCCAAAACTTCCGGCGATAGGTCCTCACATTCTTGACGGATATTGTCTTTAAGAGCTGCAAGAGTCTGAGGCTTGTTGACATAAACCCGCGACTTCAAAAAGCCCCACAAAAAGAAGTCTGGAGCGGTCCAATCAGGCGATCTTGCTGGCCAGTGCAAACCGCCAAAACGGGAGATTAGGCGCCCGGGAAATGCATCTTTCAGCATATCGGTTGTGGCACGTGCAGTGTGTGCCGTCGCACCGTCCTGTTGGAACCACATGTTTTCCAATCCCAATTCATCAAGTTGCGGCAAAAAGAACTCGTTGATCATTGCTCTGTAGCGCTCACTATTCACAGTAACCGTTTGGCCCGCGACTTTTTCGAAGAAAAAAGGTCCGATGACTCCTCCAGCGAAAACAGCACACCATACAGTGACTTTAAGCAGGTGTAATAGCTCTTCGTGGGTTACACGCGGATTTTCAGTGCCCCAGAAGCGTAAATTTTGCTTATTTACGTACCCGCTAAGATGGAAATGGGCCTCATCACTCATGATTATTTTTGATGAAAAATCATCTTCCTCTTGGTGGTGATTAAGGATGGCTTGAGCGCATGTTAGACGCGATTGGCGGTCAGCAGCTAACAGCTGATGCACCGTCTGGACTTTGTACGGAAACATCTTCAAATCTTGTACCAAAATTCGCTGTAAAGACCGTCGACTGATACCCATTTGCGTGGCACGTCGTCTGGTCGATGTCGACGGCGCTTCCATGACATCCTCGGCTACAGCAGCAATATTCTCTGCAGAACGGCTACTCCGGGGTCTGCCACGCCTGGCAGCATCTCGTGTTGTGCCAGTCTCTTCGAGGCGAGCGGCTAAACGTCGCAGTGTTTCACCAGTAGGCGTTGGACGGCGAGGAAATCTGCGACGAAATTCACGTTGTGCCAAAGTCACCGACCGATTATTGGTCAAATAAATAGTCAGCAATATTCTGCGTTCTGGAGCAGTGTAGCGTAACATTGTTTATTAACGTGTATTTCGCATGTGTTTACTACACAAATGTCAAAACAGTCAGGAGGATTACTTTAGCGCCACCTGATATACTATATATGTACTACTGTGGGCAAAAAGTAAGGGGAATTTATTTGTCAAACTTCGCGGGATTAAAATTTGGTTCTAGTTATTTTTTTCATGAGTTGGCAGCACTGTTAATAACATCTGGGCCAACTTTCATGTGAATGTCATTATCTATACTAATATTATAAAGAGGAAAACTTTGTTTGTTTGTTTGTTTGTTTGTTTGGTTGTAACGAATAGGCTCAAAAACTACTGGACCGATTTTAAAAATTCTTTCACCATTAGAAAACTACATTATCAGTAATATATTTACGCTTCTGTTTACCAAACGACCAAGAGTGCATTGATGTGTGTGAAACAATCTTTCAGACTATCAGGACAAGCTCAAATGTATCATTACGGGAGATGAGACTTGGATTTATGCTTACGACCCTGAAACAACCGACCAATCAAGCGAATATCGTGCTAAAGGCGAGGCCAGACCGAAAAGAACACGTCAAAGTCGTTCAAAAATAAAGGTCATGATGACAGTTTTTTTCGATTTTCGTGATGTGGTGCACTATGAATTCCTTCCACCTGGCCAAACCGTTAATAAGGAATATTATTTGAGCGTTATGCTTCGTTAACGTGAAGCAATTCGTCTAAAAAGACCAGAATTATGGGCCAACAACTCTTGGTCTTTGCATCACGATAATGCACCGTCTCACACTGCACTCGTTCTTCGTGACCATTTCGCCAAAAATTCCACGCATATCGTTCCGCAACCACCGTATTCACCTGATTTGGCTCCGTGTGACTTCTGGCTATTCCCAAAACTTAAGAGACCACTCCGGGGAACGCGTTTCGAGTCGATTGAGGAGATAAAAGCTGAATCGAAGAAGGTGCTGATGGCTATACCGGAAATGGACTATTTGGCATGTTTCGGGGATTGGAAAAATCGTTGGTATAAGTGTATTTCATCGAGAGGGGATTGTTTTGAAGGGGATAAAATTGATTTACAAGAATAAATAAAGATTTTTCATTTTACAACCAAATTCACCTTACTCTTTGCCCACAGTAGTACATACATAGTGCATACACAATTTTCCCAGGTAACAAAAAATGAAGAGTTTTGTCGCACGGTGTTATATAATATCATTATGTACAAATACGTCAGAAATTATATGAACATTTTAAACACTTACGCTATTAAGTTCGTTGATAAAGGTTGATATCGCCTCCTTTTCCGCAGACTTTTGGTCAAGCGAAAGATCATTCGGTAAAAAATCATCTAACAGCTTATTAAGCTGCTGGTATTCTCCTTGCCTATATTTATATGGTGGTGCTTTTGGGCCTAACCAACGTATATTATTCTATTAATTTCAAAGAAAGAAAACATCGTAAAAATTTACTTTTTAACTTGGAATAATACACTTACCTCCAGTATTGGGGCTGATATTACAGGTCCGCCTATTATTAGTAAAACTTGTGGTCGTCGACCGTAGCTTAAATCGTAATATATATCAACAAGAGGAGTTGGACCCAATGTATAAATTTTCGAAATCAAAGAAGAAATTGATGTAGGACCAACTGCTCCAATAGGAAGGTAACCACCTAACTGTTCCAATACCAATGTAATGGTTGAGGAGTTTGTTGTCTGTCGAAGGCAACTGCTAAAAAGGCGGCCAAGCTTTCGAAAAGGGCCAGTTGTGGTATTGTGTTGTAGAAGATCTAGAACGCGATACAAAAATATTTTAATGTTGTTTTTGATTTTCTGATAGGTAAATGGTTGTAATAATAAAGGTATTCGAATTCTATGTCGCACCATAAGGGTTAAGTTCCGAAAATATTGCATGGCGAGATAAATATTATTAAGCGTTAAAAATGATTTGCCCCTGGTATTGGAATTCAGCATTCGAAAAAATGGGAAAGAATGGAGTAATTTTAATTTTCAAAAATGTTGATATGGGGGACGAGAAGCATAATATATACACACACATACCAGAGGCACTATCAAGCCACGCAAATGTTAAATTATGCGCCCTTTTTTGTATATTTGAAAATAGCATTTTCACAATATACGGGTTACCGGACGCTTAAGGACACTGTTGTCCCGGCATTTTCCGGTCCGCGATTGTTTCCTTTTCAATGAGCTGAAATCGTTATTCAATTCAATTGATACAAATTTAAATATGTACAAAAGATTATTATAAATACCTTATGTACATTTTGTTTTACTTGCGGCGCCTATGCGCTCTTAAACAACCAGAAAATTAATAAAAGAGAAATAACGTTAGCTGTGCCGGTTTTAATTTGCGAATGTGGGAGGAATGAGAAAATATCAGAATGCGAGGGGCTGCCATTGCAACTTTTCTACACAACAGACACTATCATCTAGGTCATTTCTGATTAATTTTTTTATATGACATGATGTCCAAAAGTTAACCGTTTTCGAGATATTACATTAGAAAAATTATTATATTTTTACTTAACTTACGCCCACTCTGTTCTATATGCTAGTTTTTGTACATTTTTAGTTAAAGGATCTTCGAATTAATAAAAATCATCAAACACATTTATCCAGCTTTGATAATTTAAGATGCCTATTTGATAAAATTTTTAATTTACGAATTTGGTGAAAAGCAAAAGTTTCCCACTTCTCATGGAAAAACGATACTGAACGGTCGTGCGAAGTAGTCGTTGTGTTTTCGACTGCGTGAATTTTGCAAAATTAACGTTGAAATAGGTGAAAAAATATCGCAATAATATAAACAAATCCTTAAAATAACAGACGGGTGCGAAATCGTGAAAAAAATTTTAAGATAACTGAAAAATAAGATATCAAGTATCTTATAGTATAACTTTTTTATATTAATCGCAAAAATATTTTCAAAAATGGATTTTAAAGCTGAAAAAAAAAACTTTACCTTGCTCAAAAAAAGTTTTTTTAAATGGCCAAAATCTGAATTTTTTTAATTTTTAAATTTAAATTTTTTTTTTCAAGGTCATATTCGTTTTTAGCATAAAAAACCTTCAGGAAACACCCATAGCGGTTTTAGAAACTGTACCTGGCAGGACTGTGTAATTTATAAATTATAATGTAAGTATGCTGCACACCGTTATTTCGTTATTAATTTTTATCGTTTCCGCTCACGTTTGCTTCGTTGGTATTATAATTGAACCGTTAGCGAACTCAGTTTAAAAGTGGTAATAAAGAAATTAGTGTCTCGGAAAGAAAAATAATTATAAACTTGAGGAGAGATGGAAATAGTTTCCGAAATATTAGCAAAGTTATTGTTAAACCGGGATTTTAAAATTTAAGCACATGTCTAGGCTCCCAAGATTATTATTGGTCCGAGAAGAACGCAGCATAACCAATATAGCATATAGTCGCTCGCTAAGAAAGTCGTTTAATTCACTTTTGAACAGACGAAAGCGCATTGAATTTGCTTATAATTATATAAATAAGCCTCCCGAGTTTTGGAAACAAGTAATTTTTTGAGACGAAAGTAAATTTTATATTTTTGATGATAAGAGTTAGCAATTATTTGACAGCTCTTGAGAAATAAAATCGTGTGCCTGCAGTCAAACAAGGTAGTGGTGGAGTTAGCGTGTGTGATTGCATAGATTGATTTATTAAGAACGTTTTGGTTCCAACAAGAAATCATCTTGTACAAACATCTCAAAACATACCCGCAGCAGCCCGATCTCAATCTTATAGAACATCTGTATGATCTATTATAAAAACTAATTCGATAGCAATTATAGTGGCTTTGCGTAGTGTTATGCGGGCAGAATGGGCGAAATATTTGTAATTCTTGTAAGGTGAAGTTCTACGTTATAGACTATGTGTACATATATGCACATGTATGGTAAGTAAAATTATCTGCGATTGCGTCCAAAAAGAAGATTCATTCGTATTTGTTACGTTTGCCCGATTACGTTCTGAATTTGTAATAGCCCATACAAGTACTTTTTCAATGTGTGATAATGAGAGCAGCGTTTTTCCAATGTACTCCGAAATTTGGGGTCTTTTGCATGTAAGCGTTCTCGAATCGAGCCTTGGGATACATTAACACCACGTCTCCTTAAAACTGCTTCAGCGTCATCCAACGATACGCTCGTCTTTGTCACAATCAAATCAATAATCTTCTGATCTTGCTGAATTTGTGAATTGGGCCCCGTCCGAGCAAATCATTAACGTTTTCCACTTCGGTATACCATTAAGCCCATTTATTTATGAACATCCTCGCCTTATTCAAATATTTTGCTGCAGATGAACGAACCTATATGGGTGTGTACATAGGGTGTGTACATAGAACCACTGCTTTAAATGGTTTTCCATACGTTGAACTCTTTTTATAAAACTACCATATTATTTAAAAATTTCTCACAAAACTAACAAAGTGCACAACGCGTACTGCAAAACGGATACGCATATTTTTTTTCCTGTTCACTCCACTCGGAAATATAGGGCCGCGACAAGACTCAGTCTTGCGTTCATTTCGTTAATCTATTTTGCTTTCTGATAGTGTAGTTGACTAGCTTGCCGCTACCAGTTCTAAATAGTGGGAATGCCCACCTGTCGTTGTTTAGGTATAGGGTGGGCCAATTAAAGTTTGCTTTTTGAATCGGCTATAAAGAAAAAACGAATCAATATTTTTTCAAACTTTTTCTTTTATTTTGAAGATTGAACATTGTCATTTATGAATGAAAAATAATATCGTTCAAATGACTGCCACGACTGGCTTTACAGTAGGCCATTCGATCAACCCAATTTTTAAGCACATTTTCGATTGTTTGGGCTCCAATTTCATGAATGGCAACTTCGATTTCGTGTTTTAAAGCATCAATCGTCTCTGGATGGTTCGCATAGCATTTGTCCTTAACGGCTCCCCACAAAAAATAGTCCACCGGGCTTAAATCACAGCTCCGAGGCGGCCAATTGATATCGGAATTTCGGCTGATTATTCGGTTTTCAAAAACGATAGCCAAAAGTTCGACTGTAACTTTGGCAGTGTGACAAGTTGCACCGTCCTGTTGAAACCAAATGTCGCCCATGTCATCCTCTTCAATTTTGGAAACAACTCACGGTAACGCTCGCCATTTACTGTAACCGCGGCTCCTCGCTTTTCGAAAAGAAAATGGCCCGATGATGCCGCCAGACCAAAAATCGCACCAAACAGTGACTCGTTGTGGATGCATTTGCTTCTCTACAGTAACGTGTGGATTTTCAGAGCCCAAATCCGACAATTTTGCTTATTGACGTAGCCACCGATGTGAAAATGAGCTTCATCAGAAAAGAAGAAGAAGACATACCACTTTGGAAATAGGTTTTCAATATTACCCAATATTGTTCAAGCGTATAGCGTCCTATTTCGTAAATGTCAAACCTTTAAGTAAATTGTGAACACATTTGACATGTCATTTGTGTTAACGTTTAGCATACGCTTGCCCAGTACTTTGGCGAAAACAAGTCGAAACTGCACTTCCTTCATGGCAATTTTTTTGTGTATACGAACAAGTCCACGCAAAGTCATAGTTCGTCGCTTCCAGAACTTTTCGCGATTATATGACTTTTCTCGCCGACTGACTTCCCTCGATAGACCGTTTGCTAAAAATTTTGTGATTGTGACTTTATCTTATTAGTTAATCAATGATTGAAGGATTCTAATGATATTGCAACGAAACTATGCCTATTTACTTTTTATCAAACTGATCACTAGTTTTTTTCATGTCAATATCAGCTCAGTCCATAAGTTATCCCTATTCCCTTTTTATAGCTTCTTTTGAGGAGTAGTTCTTGTTACTCATATGGGATTGAAGTCCACGGAAAAGGTGATAATCACAAGGTGCAATATCCGAAGAGTATAGTGGATGCGGCATTGCTCCCATCCGAGCTCGTTCAGCTTGCCTAATGTTTGCTTTGCGGTATGACGTCTTGCGTTGTCGTGGTGAAACAAAACTTTGCGTCTATTCAATAAAGACGGTCGATTTTTGTTAAGAACCTCATTCAGGTTTGATAGCTTTCTTCTTGGGGTGAAGGCCATCTCCAGGGGTCGGTCTTTATCCAACCATTGGCGTTTGCTAACAGGATTATTGTAAAGGACCCATTTTTCATCACCAGTAACGATACGGTTCAAAAAACTTTCATTTTCAAGCCGTTGCAGCAGCTGAGAACACACATTCACTCTCTGGTGAAGGTTGGCGACGGAAAGACTTTGCGGAACCCATTTTCTCAGCTTTGCAACCTTTCCCAACTGAACCAGGTGCCTGTGAACTGTTCCATGCGATGAATTTAACCTTTGAGCTATCATATCGACTGCCATATTTGGCTCAGCGAGTTCGAGCAATGCGTCGGAGTTAAAGACTTCAGGACGGCCAGAGCGCAGGGCATCCTCCACGTCGCAGTTACCACTTCGGAATTTTGAAAACCACTCTTGCGCAGTCCTTATACTCACGGTATCCTCTCCGTGAACAGTGTTTATTTTTCCAGCAGCAGTTGTTGCATTTTTACCACTTTTATAAAAAAAATACAAAATATGCCTCTTATACGCGTTCGAAGATACCATTTTATTTTTTAACAACACGTGCTTCTATCCGCGATTAAAATCACTTGTTGAATGCACAATATATCAAAGAAAATATAAATAGTTCCGTTATATTCCGCGAATAACTTTTTGTATGCAAAAATCGTACAAAAGTGAAATTATGGGTAAAATACGCACGAACTTATGGACTGACCTGATATTATTGTCATTGGCATAAAGAATCAATCAGTGGTAGATTGTATCTCCTGTGTTAATGACAACAGCAAATGGAGGGGTGTCTGAGGATTTAGAGTCATCAGTACCCTTTACGATGTAGTTTTTTTTTAGTGCTAGAAACAGTTTTATGAAAATATAGTTTAGAGTATGTTGATTGGTCATTATAAGAGTCTGTGATTCTAATTTGGATTCCGATAATCTCGATGAACCAAGGATTAGTTCAGTTAGTGACGTTGGAAAATCCCTGAAACTGCATCGCATGGCACTCGAGGTTTATGCTGCTTTTAGAACGACATCCATATAGTGCACAGATGATGTTTTAAGTTATCTGATAACAACAATGAACGTACTTGGGTGCATTAAAGAGTAATTTGTTAAGAGATATATTTAATCTTAACAACAATAACCAACAAATAGCGTAAGCTGTAAAGTTACAGTAAATTTATCAAATGGTGTGTACTAGGCCGGGTCGATTTGTGGGGAGGCAAAAAAATCGCCCATTGCTCTGTGAAAATCATATTCTAGGGATCAAAATAAGAAACTTTGCCGAAGGAACCATACCTCTAAAACGAGTTCTGATGTCCCCCAATTTGGGTCGAACTTTTAGTGTCTTTTGTGGGGAGGCAAAAAAATCGCCCATTGCTCTGGGAAAATCATATTCTAGGGATCAAAATAAGAAACTTTGCCGAAGGAACCATACCTCTAAAACGAATTCTGATGTCCCCCAATTTGGGTCGAACTTTTTAGTTTCTTTTCTCATGTAAAGGCCAAAAATGGTGATATTTTGAAATGATTGTATGGGGAGTCCCCCAGTGGAGTTCCAGGGAGTGTGCCACTGGCGTGGGTGGATCGGCCGTCCAAAGTTAGTGGGGGTCGGTCACACGATTGGACTCAATTGGAGCACTCTAAATGGGTCAAAGTGGGATTTTTCGTTCGACCCAAATTGGGGGACATCAGAATTCGTTTTAGAGGTATGGTTCCTTCGGCAAAGTTTCTTATTTTGATCCCTAGAATACGATTTTCACAGAGCAATGAGCGATTTTTAAATCGACCCGCCCTAGTGTGTACCCTCACTAAGCTTAGCGGATATCTAAAAACTGATAACTAAATTTGTATACATACGTTGCATTTGAATGTCAACAGTTTCTTGAATACTTTGCATTGCTTTTACTTTATTACTATGGAGATTAGATGAGCAGCTAAAATTTTTTAAATCTGTGCAAGGTTCCGAATTCCAATCAATTTTCGATTGTATACTTGTAGCAACGCTTCTACATATTTCTTCTGAACATTCTGGTGGTGGAGATGACGTGGGGCTGCATTCATCATTGCTAGAAAAGCATTCCTTTGGAAGGCGCGAGGGAGCAGTACTTATCAGAAACAAAATCGGTGATGCAACTAACAAAGACGTTACCAAGAAAGTAGCTGCCGTTATCGCAATTTTGTGAACTGTTGTGGACGTTCGTAACCAAATACAAGGAGCGCAACAAATCCATCCCATAGTATCTTTCTGCAAACATAATAAGAAGAACAAATTATTACTTAATACAATTTTTTTTGGTGATTTAGGGGCGAAACAAAATGTTGTATATATACATATATTTTTAACCTTCGTTGTTAAAACGAGAAAAATATGTTTCGTTCACAAAAATTGCACAAATAGTGTAGGAATACATTGTTGTATTGCCTTTAATATGGTTATAAAAATTTAAAAATATATTAAATAGTTTAAAAAAAGAGTGGAGGATGGTTCCGACGGCAGAGAAGGACGATACCACCAAAGATTGTTTTATGAGCACCTTGAACGTTCCTATTAGCGCTGACCCCGCCACAACCTAAAAATCGAGCTTGGCGACTTTAAGGAAGGATCGATCATGTTGCGATAGATCGAAGGCACGCTTCTAGTGTTTTAGATGTACGTACGACCCGAGGACACACCATCGACACCGATCATTATTTTGTTGCAGCCAAATTGCGCAAAAGTCTCTGTGCAGCAAAAAACGTACATCTATCTACGCAAAGAATGTTCGACATCGAAAAGCTGCAATCACAACATACAGCCAAAAGATTCGCCACTCGACTTTCATTCCTGCTCATAAAGAGTACTGCCCAAAGATTTGGCATGCTGAAGCAATAGAGAAACATTTTCCGTTCTTTATGCATCGCCGAAGAAGAAATCGGATTGGTCGATAAGGAAGAAAGGACGCTGCCTATAAGGTTATGTTACGATCGGATGCATCGCGATCCATGTGGGATCGCTATCGAGAGTTAAAAAAGGAAGAAAGACTTATTATCAGAATGAAGAAACCAGAGGCCGAAATAGGTGAGTACGACCAGCTTAAGATGCTGGTCAATAGGAATACGCCAGAAAATTCTACCAGAAAGCTCGGAGGCTTACGCAGAGTTTCAAGATCGAGGTGGTTCCCTATAAGAACAACAGCGACGATCTAGTGAATGACATCCAGAGCATACACAAATTATAGAGGGTACACTTCTCGAACTTACTAAATAGTGACAACTGTACATGTCACAGAGGATCCCGATACTCCAATCGTTGATCACGGAATTGTCGTTCTGCTACCCGAACATGACGCGGTGAGAATAGCGATAACGCGGATAAAGAACAACAAAGCCGCGGGAGCCGTTGGACTGGCCTAGCCAATCAAATATGTAGGTGAGGAGCTGGTAAGGTGCATGCATCAGCTCCTATGCAAATTATGGTCCGATGAAAGTATGCCTGTCGATTGGAAAAAACGGGTGCTCCATAAGATTTTTGTCTGGACTCGTTCGTCACGTCATCTGGTGTCAAGACGAAATCATGTTTTTTGTATTATCATTCTCTCAGTTTTTATTGCCAATCGATTCAAGAACTTTCGTATTTTGTTTGAAATTGCTTTTTTTTATTTTTGCTGTTAACGATATTTCACATCAGTCAATCTTTTAATAACCTTGTATAGGCCTTCCCAGGATGGGGAAGCAGTTTTGAAGAAGCCACTTTGTTGATTTGTGAATTATGAAGAAGTACCAAATTACTATCGCTGAATTCTTCGGAGTTCAAATCGATGCTTCATTTTTTTACTAATTAGCTGGGTATGTTGCTTCATATGATGGAGTAATTCATCCCTGTCATCTTGTAGTGTTTCCCTATGACTACCTTCGTCCATTTCATGAGCGACGCCTCTCCCGAACGCTAAATAACCCGAAAGCCTTACATCGCTTCGAAAAATGGTATTTGCGGGTGATTGGGCGAAAGTTTCAGTGAATCTTTCGACCATTTCATCCGACTTCCCATCAATACGGCGGACTCGATGTTCCTTCCTGGGTCTGAATGCAATTCAATAGGTATTCCAAAGCGATTCAACCTGTTCTGCACAAAAAAGTTATCAATGGTTTTAGCCTCCGGTTTGGTAGAGGGTATACTTCTGGCTACATACTGAAATAGATCATAACAAAGAACACATATTTGTTGCCGGAATCGCTAGTTGGAAACAGACCCACCACATCCATGTTCACTCGCTCAAATGGTGAATCCGCGTTGAACTGCTGTAATCATTCACGGCTTACCTTCTTTTGGCCTTCCGCTGTCATACACTGTGCGCAATTTCGAATTCATTTGATTCGTACGTAACTAATTCTATGCAATCTTTTCCATCGTATTTCGCTTCCATGATCTTTTCCAGGTCAATGTCATACAATTGACTTCTTCTTATCGCACTTTCTTCTCACTCATTATTAGGTTGCAATTACGCTAATCTGATGTCAACTATTCCCTCAAATCCCTCGACCTTGGAACAGTACTTTCACTCTGTATCATAAGGTCGCCGAGATAGTGCCTTTTCGATTATCGATTTTACAGCTGTAATTTTGCCTTTCAATGTGCCCTACAATTTGTCTTTTTGGATGTTTGAACTGGAGTTAACAATTGTTGTCCATACCCGTATTTGTGGAAATGTTTTTCGCACTCAAGTACAGCTAACAGCTCCCGGATGGTCTCTGCTATAGTTTTCGATCACTTTTGCTTACCCATTGATGATCTGTGACAGTACTCCTCCTATTCCGAATGTGCTGGCGTCTTTATCCATAACGAACTTTTCTCGCTTGGCCAGATACGCTAACTTAGGCACAGTACAAAGAAGCGATTTCAGCTGCTGAAAAGCTTCCTCTTTGTGCCACAAAAAAGCGCAATTCTTCTTAGTCAGATTGTGGAGATTATGGGTAACAGTGTCTGCAGCCCGACACTTACCAATTACGGCTCCTTTATCCAGGATAACTGGTGACTTGATATGATTTAGAACCATCGGGTCTTCACTATTGCACAATTATATTTGCCCTCTTCTCTGCAGCGTGTATGACCCACAGCCTCCTTCCACATTAGCCAATATGATTGCTTCAGCTCTTGGTGGAATGTTTTGATGGCGACTCAGGTAACCTTACTAGACTGCAATCTTTGGAACACTGCTTTGCTTCCAGAATTTAACAAGCCACGCTGCTCCAACTCCTTCTAAGATTGCTGAACCTTACGTTTTTATTTTTAGGATATTTAATTTCAACACTTAATCGTTTACACCTTCATGCGCTTAACTTAAGACTGATTACGTTTTGCGTTGGCACATCTGCTTAATAACTATCGTAATTTCTAGATTTGGCAACTCGTATCTTCTGGTGACTTCTGTCTCGCCTTGTTCTGTCTTGCCATCTAATGTGAAAGCGAATCCATATTTTTGTTTTATTATCTCATTCGCTCGGTTTTCGTTCCCAGTCGGCTCGCGAAGTTCCTGGTTGTGCTACAATATTAATATCTCCGCAGTATCATTCTGACTATCGGAGAAAATGTTAATATCTCCCTTGCTCCAAGTCCGTTAAATATGATGCATGCCTGAAGGACTTCTGCCTCAAAAAAACTAGTAGTATTCCGTAATTTTAAGGAAATTAGGAAAGAGATAAATTGGCTGGTTTAGGGAAAACCCCTGCTCCGACTCCCGATTTCATCTTGGAGATGCCAGTGAAGAGAAAAGTTCCAGGCTTCGATTCAGATTTTCCCCTTGCTCCAATCCTGCTTACTTTGGAAAGAAAGATATATCCGAAGTTCAGATAAATACGGTGTTAACTGCCCCAAAATGCAACCATATTTCTTGAGAGATTGCTTCCAGAAGCCGACCCTCTTTAACCTGATTGCATTTTGGCCAGCGATGGAAATAACGTAAAAATCAATGGGAAGTAAGTGCAAAACAACATTCAGGGCATCACTGGGGCAATGCTCTACAAGCTCCGATGATGCCAATACATGCAGTCATTTACACCCTCCCCAGTTTAGTGATATTATAACCCTTCCGAAGAGCTTCCCACCAAACCAAGCCTCCATACGAAAAAGTTGGCAGAATCACTACGTTGTAAAGGGTGGTTAAATTTTAAAGGTCGATGTTGAATGTGAACCACACCTAAACGTCAAGTTTTTTTCTTCATTTCATTTGGCATTTTTCAATTTCAGATTAATTGAATTCTAAGACTGGTATTCGAAACTGTCCCACTGTCGCTTTGTTCTTCTAATATACCCATCGTCGTCCTCTAAGAGAGCAAACTTGCTTGAAGAGCCTGGATTGCCCAGCCAGTACTCTTTTAGTGCTGTCTGTGTTGTATTTTGAGCTTTGGGTTTATGTTTTTGCTGCTCTTAAGCTCTTCTGTTTGTTTGTTTGGTGATTGAGTTTCACGATTTCTTTTTTGACTAAGCTGCTCTTTACAGTTGGTATAATTTATTTGCATATAGTACTTGCGTGTTTGTTGTTAGTGATGCAATTGTGGAGGCGATCGCTGTTGTGGTAGTATACACGGTTGTTGTTGTGGCTGTTGATATGGCCTCTGGTGACGGTCAAGCATTGTTTGACAAGAACTTTATATGTGTGCGTGTCGGGTGCTTGACGCTAATATCTAAAATTTTTGATTTTTACCGACAACAAGTATGTGTGACACGACGCCACCCGACTGCTCTAACACATACAAAGCGCAGTCAAGCATGCTGTATCGTCGCCAGAGGCCAATACTGCGGTAGTTATGTATTGTCTTTATGTTGTTATTGTTGTTGTAGACTTTTTAGTGGATGTCTCATGCGAGTGTGAAGTGTGAATAGTATAGGTATATTTTTATTTGTTGGAGAGAGAAGCAGTTGGTGATAGTGGAGTAATTCGGGTTGTGCATTGAGCAGTCCAAGGGAGCGCATCTGCCGGATTCACAGGGGATGCGGCGTTTTACGTTTGTTGACTGCCTATTAAGGCGGTAAGAGAGGAGGCATTTTTACTCTCACTTGACACTTTTTGGCTACGCGCACTGAGCAAACATGTTTGAGAGAGCGCACTGAGATTGTTTTTATCCGGTGGGAGTTTGTTGTCAATACGCGCATAACTCGGCAGGATAAACTTTACTTATTTTTTTTTGTTTTTTGTTTTATTTATTCTTTTAGTTTGATTGTTTTTGTTGATACAAACTGTATTGCGATCTGCAATATTTTGGTTTAAGCGTCTATTTCGCTGGTTGTTGTATTTTGATTATTTCTCTAAACACAGATATACCTGTATTAGGGCGGGTCTATTTAAAAATCGCTCATTGCTTTGTGAAAATCGTATTCTAGGGATCAAAATAAGAAACTTTGCCGAAGGAACCATACCTCTAAAACGAATTCTGATGTCCCCCAATTTGGGTCGAACGAAAAATCCCACTTTGACCCATTTAGAGTGCTCCAATCGAGTCCAAATGTATGACCGACCCCCACTAACTTTGGACGGCCGATCCACCCATGCCAGTGGCACACCCCCTGGAGCTCCCCTGGGGGTTCCCCATACAATCATTTCAAAATATCACAATTTTTGGCCTTTACATGAGAAAAGAAACTAAGAAAAATTAATCTTATTTCGTTTTCAGCAGTATTATTAAAAAATGAGCTGAAAATGTACGAATAGCGAACAGCAAACATTTTGCGCATAGCTAAAATATTTTACGTACTACGCAGGGTGTACGAATAAATTGGGTGATCCTCTGTGTACATACATATTTGTATTCTGAACTCCCAAGAAAGCAATGCTTATTAGTATACACATTTGCTCGTATGTGTATATATAACCGCCCACACAAGGTACTCACTTTATTCCTCTATATGCGTATGTCATCCAAAGCTAAAATTCTAAGCCTTCCGACTACATGATAGCCCAGTCATATTAAGGGTTTCACCTCGGAATGAAAGATAATAAGCTGGAAAATGGTAAAAACCTTTGTTTTGTCGCCCTAAATATTGTCTCAAAAGTCACAAATGCTATCGTGTCCGCGTCTTAAGATATTGAAGGTCAAAGGTCACAAAAAACGATTTTTCGCGAATATCTCGGTTCCTATTGCTTAAATGATATTTTCACCTATTATGAAAGCTGTAGAGTATAAAATTCTCTACAACTTCTGTCTAAACTTTCTTTTATACGATCAACCGTTTTTGAGGTAGATCGCGAAGAGTGCGCAGCGTACAGTCATATATGAGTTAACGCAGGGTCAAGCGTGAGTTACGGTTATCAGTACGTTGTATAAAGACAATTATTGACAAAAAAAATTATAATTATTAAGCAATGCCCATTATTTCTGTACTTATTACCAATTATTGATATTTAATTATTGAACTATAGTATATTATTAATTCTGGATTATCTATTTTAATTATAGATCGCCATTCACTTGGGAGTGGACTGGACGATTCTCCTGCATATGGTTCAAGAAGCTCACAACGTCCGGGATTGGCCCACGTATCCTCTGGGTAGCCTCCAAACACCCGTTCGGGAGTGAGCTAACGTGAGAAGGCGAAGCATTCCAGGATAGCTGGATGTGCGTTGGGTTTCCAATAAAAAGAACTGCAAAGGCTCGGACGGGGCAAAGTAAGAAAACCATAGGACCTTGCGACGTCTACTACAGCTGCCATGTAAAGGAGCGCAAATTCGGTGTCGGATTTGTTGTGGGAGAGAGACTTCGTCGCCAAGTACTGTCGTTCACTCCGGTGGACGAGCGTCTTGCAATAATCCGCATCAAAGCCCGTTTTTTAACATCTCGCTAATTTGCGCCCACACCCCGACGGAAGAGAAGTACGATGCGACCAAAGATTCCTTCTATGAGCATTTGGAACGTTCCTATGAGCGCTGCCCCCGCCATGACATAAAAATCGTACTTGGCGACTTCAACGCCAGGGTGGGCAAGGAGGGAATTTTTGGTGACGTTGGCTGGGTCATGTCGTCCGAATGGATACAAACGCTCCGGCTGGTGGTAGCAGAGGAAGAGGAAGGCCTCCTCTGCGTTGGAAAGATCAGGGGGAGAAGGACTTGGCTTCACTTGGTGTGTCCAATTGGCGCCGATTAGCACAAGAAAGAAACGACTGGCGGGCTTTGTTAAACTCGGCCAAAATGGCGTAAGCGGTTATAGCGCCAATTAAGAAGAAGAAGGCATATGCAAGTTTGAATTTGTGAATTTTTATACATATGCGCATATACAATATACATATATGCTATGTGTATGTAAGTATGTGCACTTGCCACATCAAAAAAAAATGACTAAACTTCTCAAGAAATCTAGCGCGCATTCATAGGCACAGCATTGTATGTATAGTAACCTTCAAATATGTACATGAACCTTAAAATACTCTGATTTCATAATAAGTTTCTAACTTTGCAGATATAATATATGCATATGTTTTGTGCACTTTTTATCAATTGGAGAACTACATACGTAAAGTAACATACTAATTAATTATTAACCTACTATCAGAAAAAATAAAGTAACTTTTTCGAATTTTTCTCCTAGTATTGAAATGTTCGACACAGAACTTTTTTATAAGCTACTTATGTTGTTTTCTGCAACTTACTGTATGCTCATGCGCGCACTTTACGCACAGCAGCTGCGGTTGTCGAGCATTTAGAAAGACATATTTACATACATATATTGATGCATACATATGTATGTACAGAGCCGCGGGCACTCGACTTGACAAAAATTCAAGATTTACCAAATATTGGCAAATAATTCAACGCGATATATTCCAATATTGACTATTTTCGAATGGTCGAGAAAATTGGTATATGGGCGCATCGTTTAATGAATGAATTTATGTACTTTGCTCTTAGAAGTATGAGCTCGAATTTACGAATGAATTTTTTTATGATGAGTGTTTGTTGAAACTGTTCGGCGCCGCCGCGACTATTTTAGACTGTTCAGCACCATGGCAACTAGAATGATGGCCGCTACGGCTCCGCCTATTAATGCATTTTGTTCTTGTAGTCGCTAGGCATAGAACTTTAGCATTTGCATGGCTATGTGTATGTTAATAAGCATTGCTTTGCTGGAAGTTCAAAATACAAATATGTACGTACATAGGCTAGGGCGTCAAGTGTGCATGCGCACATACAAATACAGCTATTGACAGCTAATTAGAAACGACACTATTTCCTTTTAAACACGCATTTTCATAACTGTTTGCCAATTTTATTTAAACATATGATAAACTTAAAGACTAGTGGAAAACAATTTAATCGGAACTCTTTTTTAAATATACATATTTTTTTTAAAGCATGTGAAATGCACGATTTGGATAGGGCGACTAATTAGAAACAGTAATGTATTATCAGATCAACATAAAGATTATGTTAGGATTTGGTTCCATAACCCTTTTGCTTCAACACTGCCTCCTATCGATTGCGCATTGATGTCATGAGATTCTGACAGCGCGCCACAGGTATTGCTTGCCATGCCGTTTTTACTTCGGCAAAAAGGACATCCATATTTGGGATATTTTTGACACTCACGGCTTTTTTAACGTCACCCCAGAAATGCTCTACTGGGTTTAAGTCCGGACTGGATGATGGCCATTCCAAAACATTGATGGAATTTACGTGAAAAAACTGTTTCGTCAACTTTCTCGTGTGCTTTGGATCATTATCCTGTTGAAACTTCCATATAACAGGCAAATTTTCCTCAGCCCACGGCAACATTACATTTTTTAGTATATCGACGTATTTCTCCTTATTTAAAATTCCATCAATCCTATGGATTGGGCCAAAACCATTCCACCAGAAATATCCCCACACCATGATTGATCCTCCACAATGCTTCACTGAAACGTAGCGAGGATTGAATTCTTGGTTGATTGGCCGTCGAACATACCTTCTACCATCTGGGCCTATGCGATTTATCTTGGTTTCATCGCTCCAAACGATATATTTCCATTGATTTGGAGTCCATGGCCAATGGGATCTCGCAAAGACTACTCGCCGTCTCCTTTGTATCTTGGTTAGAAGGGGCTTCTTGCGTGCTGCTCTGCCATGCAGTCCAGATTCGACCAGACGCCGAACAATTGTCCTCTTGGATATTTCGAAATTATATTGATCCTGAATTTCCCGTTGGATGTCAGTGGAAGTCTTTTTTGGGTCTCTTTTGGATATGATTGCTATCTTGCGGGCAATTTCTGCTGAAGTTTTCCGGGCCTTTTCTTACGTGGAACATTGTCAACAGTCTTAAAAAGTTGGATATGCTTTAAGGCGTTAAAAACCATTTTTTTGAGCATTTGACTTGCTTAGCAGTTTCACTGTACAACTTTCCAGCTTTACGAAGGTGAAAAATGAAGCTGCGCGGAGCAGGTGTACAGCTGCTGCTTTTTCCCATTACACATCTTGAAGACGAATATTTTAGTTGCTTTTAAACAACCAATATAAAATATATACATACCAAAAATTCGATTATATTACTATTAAAATAACACAACTTGCCGAATATGCTTCCATTGAACAACTGTTTCTAATTACTCGTCTCAGCTTATTTACCTTGAACTAAGTAACCCATGCACTGCGTTGGATAATATTAACGGTAATTGTTACTTCAATTACACAACTACAAAACTAGGCGCATTGGGTAGTAAATAGAGTAACAAAAGCAATGCAAATGATTTTAAGAGAAAAAATAACGGTAAATTTAAACAGTTTAATATTATGCTCATCAAGCGTTTATCAAAAGAGAGCGTTTCTAATTAGCTGACAACAGCTGTATGTCTTGGTTGCTTCAGTGCATACATATGCGTGCAACACTATATTTATTAAAGATGCAATTTAACTTAGTCCCATATATGCAAATACATATGTTTCTTTGAAGTTTTCTTTTATTTATTTTAAATTTCAAAGTTTTATACTATCTAGAAAAGGCATTCATATATTATTCCCTGTAGTAAAATGTAAATTGGAAAAAATATTAGGTCATGGTTGCTGCAGTGCATATGCACATACTATATAACGCTATAAGAATTGAACATGCAATTGAACTTTTGCACAAACATAACTAACATAACATACATACATATGTACACATGTACATATTGAGCAGCATTTGTATGCTCTATGAATTCTCGTCTAAAATTAATTTCGACTCGAAAAATTAATAAAAATGTTCATCAAATTTATATGAAATTTACTAAAACGCACGCAACAAAATGTGAGGTCGTTTTATAATGTATTTTATTTCAATTTTTCGTTTTAAATTAAATCAACAAACATTAAAGTTACTTTGTTTTTAAATGTTGTATCAAATCCTTATTTGCATTGTATTATATTTGTTTGAAAATATAAGTTGAATAAATTTTCGTTTATCAAGGGAACATAGAAATGCACAAGGAAATTCCTTGCAAAAGTCGTCAATTTGATTTCATACAGAAGACACAAACTGAGGAGAGCCAATGTATGCACTTGTACATAATTTACTGTAATCATCTCTATTAAGAAGTTCCCCGCTGTCGAGTTGAAAAAGTCTTCGCGATTTCACTTCAGTTTTGACAATTCACACTATTCGTAGCTCGTGAGACTTCTCTATACATTAACGTTCTCTGCGTTTGTAATACCGTGTACAATAATTGTGAAGAGCGAACTGTCAAACGAACGAGGAGAGAGAGAAGAACAAAGCGAAATAAAAAAAAAACCCAGTCAATCAAAAGGGAACAGTTCTTTTATTATGGTTTTTATTATTTATAGGGGCGCTGTTTTGATTTCGAATAGCGTTTTTCAATAGGTGCGCTTCAACTTTTTTCCGATAGGCAGGGCGAACGACGCAATATTTTTTATTTTTCGCTTGTCATTTGTAAACTTCATTAGTATACATTTCATCATTGAACGCTACACACTTGAGCAAAGATTGCAAATCGTGCAAATTTTTTATGAAAATAATCGTCCAGAAAAAAAATAATGATCCAGATTTTTTCCAAAAAATCATCTTCAGTGATGAAGCTCACTTTTGGCTCAATGGCTTTGTTAATAAGCAAAATATGCGTTACTGGGCAGAAAACAATCCACACGTGATTCATGAGGCACCGTTGCATCCCGACAAAATCACTGTTTGGTGCGGTTTACATGCCGGCGGCGTAATTGGCCCATATTTTTTCCCTGACGAGAACGATCGCCACGTTACTGTGAATGGAAATCGATACCGCGACATGATAAACGATTATTTTTGGCCGCAATTGAATGGTATGGACTTAGACGACATGTGATTTCAACAGGACGGGGCCACAAGCCACACAGCACACGCTACAATTGATTTGTTGAAGAGTAAGTTCGATGAGCGCATTATTTCCAGAAATGGACCGGTCGAATGGCCGCCGCGCTCGTGTGATTTGACGCCTCTAGACTATTTTCTTTGGGGTTATGTGAAGTCATTGGTCTACAGTAACAAGCCGGCGACGATTTGTGAGCTCAGAGCCAATATTGAACGCGAAATTGCTGGAATTTCGGCCGATTTATGCAAAAGAGTGGTCGAAAATTGGGGTACGATTGGACTTCGTAAAACATGCACGCGGTGCTCATGCAAAAGAAATCGAATTTCATACTTAAATGTATATGTTCAAACTCGATAATAAAAAAAAATTAGTTAAAAAAGTCAAACCGTTTGTGTTTTATTCAAAAAAAAAGTTGAAGCGCTCTTACTGAAAAACGCTTTACATACATATTAAAAAAAAATATTTTTACAAATACTGAAAATTTCGAATACAAATTTCGCGATTTTTAGTCCAAATTTTCGCCTGGGGCGCTTTTTTGATTTCAAATATACAATACATATATTGATTACAATATACAGCTAGGCTCACTGATGGTAACCTTTTATATACCTATGTAGATATGTATTTACATACATATTTATAATTGTATATAGGTATATGGTTCACCAAAGAAAATAATCATGAGTATTTGACATTAAATGAAAAACTAGAAATATATCTTGATTACTTTTATTTAGTTTAACTATTGTTAAATTTTGTTTTAAAAAAATATATTTTTGCGCTTTATTATTACATGGTTGTTTCGCCGACAATAACATAGCTCACTCGATAATAAATGCAGTGACTAAGGCACAATCCAACAAGTCAATAAAAATTAACGATTTTACCTTATGTTTTGTTGAACTATTGATATTACTGCCATCGGAAACTTCATTTTCATCAGTTCTTGATATATAACTGCCACCAAAAGACATTTGTTTATGTAGTGTTGCAGTGTGGCTAGCACTGTTAAAACTTCCTGTAGCTGCCATAGCAAAGCTAAATGTTTTACAAGCTACACTATATTCAAAAGTTTGTCGAGCAACTCATCGATTTTTTTACATTAACCAGAATTTTTATGTGTTTGCCTAATCCTCAACTAAACCACAAATTGCACTTGCCAACACTTCTCAAAGCCGGTTGAAATTTTTTTTAATATGATGAAACAGTTAACGGAATTTAGCTCTGTATGGATTTAATTTCTTTATAAACATGGAACGAATTTTTCTTTCGTACATAAACCCTTATAGTCAGAAGAAATCACAGTATTGCGACAGGCATAAACATTCTACCATAAATACAAACGTAAAAAGTTCTACAAGCACGCAGTGACCAAAAGCTCTACAAGCTTTCAGGCAAGGTGGATTTATTATAGGTGACAGCATTCACCCAGCTGAATTTTTCGCCGTAGATATGGCTTACGTCAAAATGATATGCTTTGTTTGTAGGTATTGGCATGTTTACATTCGTATGTTTACATATGTACGTGGAGGTTGAACTTCCCAGAAGATGCTTTTTTTTTCAAATGTAGGATTTTCTTCTGCATACGCAATCTCAACAAGCGGCTGAAAATTAAGAAAGCGAAACAGAGGATAATGGGCTACAAAAAGTTCATTAAAATTAATCTTTGAATAGTAAGCAGACCCTATTAAAGTAATGTTTTTAAACATGTTTTCTAATCCAATTCAATTTGTGTTTTAGGCTCAAATAAAGTAGCTGTTCAGTGAAGTATTAGCAGGTGAAAACACGAAAACTGTCCGTCGAATAACTACAGGGTTTGAAAATTAAAACATCATACAAAGCGTCATTTGCTGATTATCGAAAAGAAGTTCAAAGAATTGGCAATTATTTTATCTGGTGGTGGTTTATATACTGCTGCATTGAAGCTGCTTACTGGCTTCGGATTATCACCTCTTTCCATATGGGTACGCCACATTACCAAGGAAAACTAATGAAGCGTGAGCGTGGTAACAAGAAAATGAAATGGCTGGTGAGAAAACTTACACAAGAACTTACAATTCACACATAATAAATCCACCTTGCACATAAGCTACATACGAAATCTTCAATGAACTGTGGGAAATGTGGCGACTTTTTATTTTGTGACTATTTCCAGCGTACGTTTCACAAGCAAATCACACTGCAAATGAACAACTGATTTTGACTTGATGCTTGGATCAAAGGCAACAACAAATACATGTAGGGTTTTACTTATATGTGGTTGCTGTCACCTATAATAAATTCGCCTTGGGTTAAACCAATAAAATAAAATATTTCACTCGTACATCACCTAGATTTTAAAGTCACTTCGATACAATGACAGTCTTTTATTTGCTTCTATAATTGTAACACTTTTTTACAAACAGAAATGATAATAGGAGGCAGCGTATTGTTAATTACCTTGTCGCTCTTTAAGGATATCTGTGGTCTTGAGAATCATTCAGATAAAAGTCCTGCTCCTGTTATAAGTGCCATCTTACTAGAATGTCCCAAATTATGCATGGAGAATAACCAGGGACGAACAAGAAAATCTTGCCTGAATGGGAGACAAATAATGGTGAGCATACGGGTAAACCCAAGCTTTCATGTGGAAAAAGTGGATACATTTCTCATTATTGATGAAATATTTGACACGAAAAAGAGATCCAAAGCTAAGATAATGTCGCCTTATTTGATTGAAATTAGCAGAGGCGAGCCTATTATGATGTACCCTCTTGAATTTTCTAAGGTAAAGTGGAAAAGAAATGTAGACGTGTGGTTTTAAATAACGATAGTGTTTTAGTCCTTGAAACTAAATGATGTGAACAGCAATCAGCAATTTAATGAAATATCAAGTAATATTACGTCATCTCCTCATCATATGGAAAACGAGTCTAAGTTGGAGATTCTAAAGCGAGGTATGTATTTATGCTCGTTTTCAAACAAAACAAAAAAAAATATGGGCGACGATCGATAATGTGGTTCGTTGTTACATACATATGTATAGGCCTCTTCTTTACCCCAAGTATTAGCAAGTGGCGAATATAATGGACATGGTTGTACGGGTTAGGCTAAGGCCTTTATGCACCGCGACCAGATTGAGCCATAGTGCGCCTCTAATTACTTAATTTTAATTATTTAGTATACCGAGGAATCGAACCAGCTCCTTAGGAGGGAGCAATTGTAGGTCTTCCTCCTCTAGTAGGTACGAGCCCAGGATTCTGTGTCTCCTGTGTTCTTATGCGTCACAGTTGGTGATTAAGTGCTCCAAAGACTCCTCTTCATCACCGATGATCCTGTATGATCTTGTACTAGATAACCCTACAGCAAAGTGACCTGTTAGTGCTCCAAAGAGTAATCTGAGGCCCTTTTTATCTATGGTTATAGCAAATTTTGCTCTGTTGGCATTGAAGTTCAAAACTGTTGAGCAGCTTGTGCCGTTCCAGTGTTCCCTGACTTTAGTTTGGATCTATTTTTTTGGTTTCCTGTTTTATATTATTTTTGTTAAAACCCAAAAATGGGGTTGGTCCAATAAATAGCCTTCTGCCCCTTTTTTGGCATAAAAGTCTGCCTTCTCGTTTTTTTTGTGTCCTTCATGTCCTGGTACCCAAATCTGTGAGACCTGATTATAAGTGGTCAGTTTGTTGATGTTAAACGTGAAGCTATTCAAGGCTTTGAGAACCGATTGACTGTCCGAAAGTATTTTAATTTTTACTTTCTCGAATCTTCTATGGATATGATTTCCACTGTTGGCGAAGAGCTCCGCATGGAAAATCGTGGTACTTAGTGTTAGGGATTTGTGGGCTTTAGGCCCCACTATTCCTGCTCCTACTCCTTGGAGCGATTTGGAAACATCTGTGTACCATTTTTGTGAGTCATCATTTAACCATGTTGGGTTAGTGTTCCACTCTTCCCTAGACGGGAAGATAACCTTGTAAATTTTTATAAAAATGTGTACGGGTTCCGTGTGGTCATTTGCCTGGGATATGCATACTGCATGTTAACCCTGTTCAAGATGTTGAGGTGTCCAGTAAGATCTCCTGGTTTAAGTTTTTCTTTCATATGAGAGAGTTTTTCTTTCACGAGAGTGCTTGCATAGTAGCTTCCTCTTGTATTGCTAAATGTAGCGATGGTAAATCTAAAAGCGCTTCCATGTCAGCAGTTGGGGCAGTTCGCATTGCCCCTGTTATGCTTAGGCACGCCTGCCTTTGTAGTTTACATAGTTTTGATATAGCAGAAGTTTGATTTGTTTTAACCCACCATACCAAATCTCCATATAGTACAATAGGTCTAACCATTTGGGTGTACATCCAGAAGGCCATTTTAGAGATCAGACCCCAGAACTTACCCAAGATTTGTTTTGTTGTCCAAAGGCTTTTCGTTGCCTTTTTTATTACTGAGTTGAGGTGCGCCTCCCAAGTGAGTTTTTTTATCAAAGATAATTCCTAGATATTTAACTCCTACCTTAAAGGTACATCTATTCTATTAACTCCCAGGGTGGGCATATTTAGAACCCTTTTCCTTGTGAATGGGATAATAGTGCTCTTTTCTACACCACTCCCAGGTTATTTTTAAGGCATCCTGCATTAAGTCCTTTATGGTCTCTTCGTGGTTGCTTTTTATTATTACAGAAATGCCATCTGCATACGCTATTGTTTTATACCCTTTATTGTTAAGGGTTTGTACCAAATCGTCAGCCAGGATATACCAGAGCAATGGCCATACACTTAGGGTAACTTGCTCCAGGGAGGCTGTGGTTATCCTTTGGTTTAGCATGTTGCTTACCCATTTAACAATTGTTGGATCGGCTCCCCTATTGGAGAGTGCCAATTATATTGCTTGATAGTTCACGCTATCAAATGCACCCTCAATGTCCATAAAATCACAGAGGGCTATTTCCTTTAGGTCAAGGGCCTTTTATCGCGAATAATTATGTGTAGTGCTGTAACCGTGGATTTCCCTTTTTGATATGCCAATTTCAGTTTATGGAGTGGAGTTATCGAGATAACCTCCTCTCTTAGGTAACAGTCCAGTAGATTTTCGATGGTTTTCAACATGAAAGACGTAAGACTGATTTGCTTATAGGATTCAGAAAGCTTAGGGAGATTCAGGAAACTTAGGGAGATTCAGAAAGCTTATTGTCTGCCTTTGGTAGGAATAATACCTTGACCTCCCGCTAAATCTTAAGAACATAACCCAAACTAAGACTTGATCTAAATATTTTAACCAGAATTTGTATTAATTTCACAGTGCCCTTGGAGAGCAGGGCTGGAAAAATACCATCGGATTCGAGTGATTTGATCTGAACAAAGTGTGCGCTGGCAATCCTTGATCAGTGTCACAGGTTGCGTAAAGCCTACAGTCAGGAAAATCACTTCTGAGAAAAAGCTCTAGTGATCCGGTACTTTTAGTGGGTCAATTGAATTTATCACTCCTTTGGTGAGTGATTTTTGTATTCTTGCAGTGGCTGGGACATCGTTAAGTTCCTCACAGAACTTTCTCCATGAGTTCCTTTTTAATTTACTCAGTTCCTTTTTGTACAATGTAAGGGCTTTCCTATATTCATCCCATGTTCGATATTTCTTTGCATCGTTGATTTTTGATCTTGCTAGTTGACGCAAATTTCCAAGTTCTTTGTACCACCAAGAAACTCTCTTTGTTGAGGTTTTCGTCTTGAGTGGACTACTTTCCTGTTATGAGGTTGTGATGGAGTCAGTCAGGTTTACAACTGAGGCATCCAATTCTTCGTTCGATTTTATAGGAAGCATGTATTGGTTAGTTTGGATTCAAGGTACCTTGAGTATTCGCTCCAGACTTCTTAACAGCATTACGCTTTTAGCTCTTTATGATTAGATTTTGCATCAGCATTGACGGTGTAGCCGTCACTTGACTGAAACGGTAGTTTACCCTTTCATTGTACTCCATCAAACTGGCTGGTGATTTCTGATCTACTCGAGCCTCTTTCAACTCTTCTTATTGTACGCCAGATGTCGACGTGGAGGCTTTTATTTCGCCCCTGCAAAAAGCCCAGTATCTTCGGGGTTTCCAAGGACTGGGAATTAGGAAAGTACCAGACTGCGATCCGTGGGTGAGGTATGTTTAATGTCTCTGTGGCCCTCAATGAAGCACCCTCCTATGGTATCGCGTCAGTGAAAGCCGCTTTTAACCAGTCCATTCTTACAATGCAGGATCAATTACCCTGCTTTGTAGACCGCACCCAGAAATTCCAATTTTATGGTCTGTCTTTCTGCGCCAGTATTTTCCCAAGAATAAAGTTCTGGATGGAGCCCATTTGCTCTGTTGTTAGGGGCATATTGGGATAGTCCCTTAAGAACACTTCCATTTTGACACCTGTTACTACATTCTTGTAGGAGACAGAGGACTTCCTCTTCACAGATGTGGTGGGGCTGTTTGCTGCTGCTGTTGCAGTTATTGCTGCGGTCTTGGATGTAGACGATTTATCGCCTTTAGCCCGCTTCTTCGAGGTAGCCTTTGGTGGTGTCTGTTCCGACGACCTCTGCCGCTTTGGACCTGTCTTAATGCCACCTGCCTTCTTTGAGGGCATGGGAAGCAGAGCTTAGCATATGCCTCATCTCTGCTGAGCTCTTTTTAAGGAGGTAACTGAGCCTCTTTTTGCCTGGCCCGCTCAGTTTTTGGGGTTGTTCGGCTGTATCTGTGCCGATGGTGTGCTGTTTAGGTGTTTTAGCTGTTGAGGTCACAATGCCTGAGGCATGTCTGCCTCTGAGGACCCGCATTTGTGGTCTTGAGTGACGATCCTTTGGCTCGCTCCATTTGAGGGCCGCTCCTCCTTCCTTGATTGAGGTACTGGGTCCTCTGATGATGAGCTATTATAGCTGCTCTCACCATTTTTGTTTTTTTGTTTGTATTTTGTCCATTTTGGTCTCACGAGTAAAGAGAAAAGGTTGGTCCGCTGCGACAGTGCCCCGGTAGCGCAGTAAGGCAGTTATTGAAATGGAGCCTTGCCTGGGCGCTCCAAGTTCGCATAATAGCGACTAGATATCCCCTAGCCACTCATCCATTGGCATATGCTGTTCCACCTTGGATTGGAGATTTGTGCAGAGCTTAATCTCCCTGGGTTTTAGTCGCCTCTTACGACATGTACCATATACCTTACCTCAGGAAAATTCTAACCTCTGACACGCTGGGGGTAAGTGGCGAATATATGAAGCAACTGAAACAAAGATTAAACAATTGAAACAAATTAACTTATCTTGCTTGTATAGAGCTGCCTAAAATTACATGTGTTAAATAGTGACTTATACCAGTTTTATAAGGTGTAACCATACTTGCTAGCTGTGAATCGTGTTCGATAACTTTGCTGTTGCTTTCACATGCAAATTTTTTGTGAAGTCAGCCGAACAGAGAGACAGATAGTGGAGAAATAGCGAATAGAAGAGACCTTATAAAGTTAATAAAAAATTATTTATTTATACTTATACCTTCTAAGAGCTGTCGGAGTCGGCTTAAAAGTGTAGGTTCCTCCATTAGTGGAACAACATCAAGAGGCACGCCCCAAATAGGAGGAAGAGCTCGACCAAATATCCAAAAAACGGATGTAAGTGTTTGGCCGAGTACCTCCTCCGTTTTTTTATTTATTTGTTTATTTGCTTTGAATGGATACATTCTTACAGATTATGTTAAACTAATATACACTAGTTTAGTAATTACCAAGAAAAAAAAAAAACGATTTAAGATGGTTGACTAAGATGCCATACGGCCATGTAAAATCAGCACTAGAAGAGTTGATTGTGGTATACGCCTTGATGTTGCCGCCACCGAACAGCAGATAGTTTTTATTAGGAGTTCTTTCATGGCAGAGGCGATCTTTCCAACGCAAATACCCCCAGCTGGTACCGCATCGAATACTTTCAGAGCCGGGGCGTTTGTATCCATTCGGATGAGATGACCCCGCCAACGTAGCCGCGGGATCTTTGTTCGCCGCGCTATGTCTATGTCGTCATAAAGCTCATACAGCTCATCGTTCCATCGCCTGCGATATTCGCTGTTGCCAACGTGCAAAGATCCACAAATCTTACACTGAATCTTTCTCTCAAACACTCCAAGCGAAGTCGATCAGCCTCTGTCCGTTTCCGAATGTTTCGTTGTGCAGGCTGAAGTTGCCGACTGTGGGACCCAAAATTCGCTTTTTGCCCAATCTGGCGTTGAAGTCGCCAAGCACGATTTTTATGTCGTGGCGGGGGCAACGCTCATAGGAACATTCCAAGCGCTCATAGAAAGAATCTTTGGTCGCATCCTCCTTCTCTTCCGTCGGGGCGTGGGCGCAAATGAGCGAGATGTTAAAAAACGGGCTTTGATACGGATTATTGCGAGACGCTCGTCCACCGGAGTGAACGACAGTACTTGGCGACGAAGTCTCTCTCCCGCAGCGAATCCGACACCGAATTTGCGCTCCTTTACATGGCAGCTGCAGTAGACGTCGAAAGGTCCTATATTTTTCTTGTCTTGCCCCGTACATCGCATTTCTAGATTGGCGGTGATGCCAGCCTTTACTCTCACGAGGACATCAACCAGCCGGGTAAAGGCACCTTCCCCATTAAGGGACTGGACATTCCAGGTGCGGAGTCATATTCCTTATTTCGTTTGCAGTGGTCGTCATCAGTAAAGGTAGTTCTCATCCGAGGCTTTTTTAATATTTTCATTGGGGGGGATTTTGAAGAGGCGGGTCCCAAACCCAGCGCACAACCAGCTATCCTGGAATGCTTCGCCTTCTCACATTAGCTCACTTCCGAACAGGTGTTCGGAACTATACAGAGGATACTTGGGCTAGTCCCGGGAGTTGTGAGCTGCTTGAACCATATGCAGAAGAATCGTCCTGGCCACTCCCAAGTGAATAGCGATCAGTAACTTTCCCCACTTGCGGGGACTTCTATGCATGGACTTCTATACACATCAATAAACCCCAGAATATGTTAAAATTTTTAAAAAGCCTCAAATTATAGGGTACCACTGCAGGCTTTCCACAATATATCTACTTTGATGTTGTTGTTGTTGTAGCAGCATAAACATGCCCCATATTTACATACGGGGAATGCTGCTGGAGTGACAGATCTACTTTGATCGCAGTTCGCAGTAGCGTAATAATAATAATAATGTGTATGTCGTTGTAAAGCTCTTACAGCTGATTGTGTCATTATTTCATTGTCCATTGTTGTCATCTTCATAGCTTCTGCTTATTTGTTCTACTTCTGTTTATTCGTCGGGAGAGGACTTTACTACTAATTGTGTACTTAGTCTAAAGTAGCACTTGTTGGCAAGAGAGATTCTACGTTGGATTTAAAGGCTAACATTGCTTTCGGTGTTAATTCTAGTTCTAGATAAACGAAGCCTTTTGCAATCTCGAAAACATAACTGTTGTGTCGGTGCCGATACGCGAGTACATACGCCGATAATTGTTCGTTCTTATAAAAAAATTGTGCCTGATCGATTAAATTCTGCGACTCTAACTATCTCTAGCAGATTAAAGTAACAAGTTAAAGAAGTCAAACGACAGAGATAAACCTCGTTTGGTATCAAACGGGCTCGGAGAGGTCCCTCCCAATTCTGACGGCGCTGCTGGATTGGGCAGAGCGCACATAAATTCCAATTGGCAGGCTTGTTTCTACTTTATCGGGGTCGGGTGCTATTCATTATTCAGATAGAAAATGTCCTAAAAATGTATGTATCTTTCCAATCGTACTTTTTAATTGTAGATTATTACTTTTGAAAACCTCTACCACTCTTTTGACGGCCTCATCATCCTCTGGCTCTGTATTCCCAAAATGATTATATCATCTATGTATATAAATGGTGATTTTTTAAGAGCTATAGGAAAGTTTTTCCAATAAACACACGTAAAATTCAGAAAAATATATGAAATTTTTATTAAAATGGATAGTACAGTCCATATAATTTAATGTTTAAAGATTATTTCATGCAAATGTTGACCGCGGTCCAATTTTGGCATACTCTTTCCAATGTTTCGGCCGGTATCTCACATATAAATGTCTTAATGTTGTCTGCCAATACGTTAATTGAAGCAGAATTGTATGAATAGACATGAGCTTTAACATAGCCCCACAAAAAATAATCTAAAGGCGTTATACCGCACGATCTGGGTGGCCAGGGTGACAGGTCCCGAACGTGAAATAAAATGTTCACCGAACTCGCCTCTCCACAAGTCCATTGTTACGTGTGCTGTGTGGCATGTGGTAACGTCTTGCTGAAACCACATGTCATGCAAGTCAAGCTCTTGCATTTTGGGCAAAAAAAAAGTTGGATATAATTTCACGGTAGCGCTCACCATTCACAGTTACGTTACGATTCGCAGCATCTTTGAAGAAGTACGGTCCAATGATACCTCCAGCCCATAAAACGCACCAAACTGTGACCTTTTCGGGATACATTGGTAGCTCTTGCAAATATTCTGGCTGATCTTCACTCCAAAATTGACAATTTTGCTTATTTACGTACCAATTGATTCAAAAATGAGCTTCGTCGCTGAACACAATTTTTCGATACTATAAAAAAGTGGATCTTAAACTTTCTTAACAGAACACGCATTTTTATAATAAAATTCAATGATTTGCAAGCGTTGTTCGTTTGTAAGACGATTCATGGTTAAATTATAGGTCAAACGGAAGATGTTTGACAGTAAAACAAAACGTGAAACGTGCGTCAGCTGTTTAAACCAACTGTTTAAAAAGATAATAGCTAAAAAATCACCCTTTATATGTACACATACCAGCGGTTCACTAACACATTTTAACGATATTCGCGTTGTTTTCTTTCCTTAACCACAATTTTAATGATTTTGCTATTTGCGATAATCGATAAACAAAATCAGCTCTTTGGTTAATCTGTCGATTATCGATTCGGCGGTCGCCGTAGCCGAAGGGTTGGTGCGTGACTACCATTCGGAATTCATTGAGAGAACGTAGGTTCGAGTCTCGGCGAAACACCAAGAATAAAGAAAAACATTTTTCTAATAGCGTTCGCCCCTCGGCAGTCAATGGCAAACCTCCGAGTGTATTTCTGCCATGAAAAAGCTTCCCATAATAGAACAATTTCTTGCGTTCGGAGTCGGCTTGAGACTGTATGTCCCTCCATTTGTGGAACAACATCAAGACGCATGCCACAAATACACCCAAAACGGGTGTACGCGCCAATTATATATATATTATATATAAACGACAACAATTTTGAAGTGGTTAAATTAAACGAGAAAACAGAATTAGTAGTTGGAATAAAAACTATGAAATTATATTAACAACAACTTACTAGAACAACGCGAATATGTATTTCGAATATTTGGCCTATGACTTGTCGCGTGGAGTGGTCATGAAGGTTCATGATGGTTAGAGACAAACAGAATATCATCAACATATATCTACATTCTATCAGACAACCAAGCTACCCAACGGGCCCTGAATGAACAAAATGGAGTACCTTACAGTGTCGCCAATCTCTTTATGAGATGGCTAAAAAATATCGTATTATCTTATGCTGGGTTCCAAGCCACAGATATATACTAGGGAACTGTAAGGCTGGCTAACTTGCAAAAAACGGTACGTGTATGCCGAAAATAAATAATATTATGGGGGTATCACCCGTAACTTGTAAGCTTCTTGTTATGCACGCACTAATCAATTCTGTAAATCAAAGATGGAGTGCCAATGCCTGTGAGATTGCTAGGCAAACATGGCCCAGGCTAAATCTACGTAATATATTATTATTGGATATTTGAATTTTAATATTCAAGAGGAAAAGTATGTAAAAATTTTTGGAAATAAAAAAGCATATTCATTGAAAAATATTAGTTTAACAATTTTCGGCTATGGTCCCTGTTATTATGAATAGCGTTGCACAGCTCGCAGAAGTTTTAGTATTAAATATAATATATGGCACTTTCGGCTTGATTCAAAGGCAGAATGTATGTACAGTAAATTCCAAATAAGCCGCACTGTGATTTCAGAGTAAATTTCTAACTTCGCAGCTATATTAGGTTAGGCAGGAATTTGATCATTCGGGTATTAACTCCCTAATCATTGTATGTATGTAAGTATGATAATAATTTAACTAAGTTGTCCTATATATGCAAATATCTAGAAAATGCATACATATTGTATATTATTCCCTGTAATAAAATGTAGAGTGAATAAAATTTCAGTTGGCAAAGGAACAAGTAACTGCACATTTAAATGCAATGCCAAGTGCCGTTAGTCAAATTGATTTCATACAGAAGCCAATGTACATAATCTGCTCTGTTAAGAATATCTCCGCTGTCGAGTAGGCGAGGTGAAAAAGTCTTCGCGGTTATACTTCATTTTTGAGAATTCACACTATTCGTAGCTCGTGAAACTTCTTTATATTATTAACGTTTTCTGCACATATCTAGATGAGATTAAAGGTATTTTTTATCTCTCTTTATATAGAATTTATGAATATGTTTAAGAAAAGAAGAACTGTGGGCAATGCTCCGAAATTCAGCGGCAAATGTCACTCCTTATCAGAACTTAATAGTTCATTAGTAACAACGGATAAAGTAATAAAAAAAGATATTACACCAGATATAGAGTATTTAATCAAAGGCAAAGGCTTGAGAGCAAATAAACCTAAAAGAAAAATTACAATACCAACAGCGAACAGAAAATACAATGAAAATAAAAATGTGGTAGCAATACCGCCAAGGATGAAAAATGTTGAAATAACTAATAAAAAAAATAAAAGTAAGAGCGTTATTGAATCTAAAATGCATACTTGTATGAATTTAAAGCGAAAAACAAGTCAACAATGTGCATCTGAAATTAGCATTGTGCCAAGCTCCAGAAACCTATTCCCAGATATTTATGATAATTGCCATGAGTATGAACATGAAACAAAGTTTTTAGGTCAAAACAAAAGTGCAGCATCAAGAAGTCTGAAAACACGAATGAGGCTAAGACACCGTAATGATAAGAATCGCATTAACAAATATAAATTTTCAAAATATCGTCAACGTCCAATAGTTCCAAAAAGCAGAAATACTACATATAACATAGATACCGCAGATCAAATGGAAAACATTCAATTCGTACGTAGCTTGATTTTAACTATACAAATAATGTTTTATGAATGATGTGGGAGATTTAGAATTACAAATTACTGCTCCCTTTTGCAATACTTACTTACTCTTATTAATACTTTTAGATTATGTTTATCTTAATTGTACTTTCAAAATAAGGTATTGGTGCTACTTAATTCATATAATATCAACGTTTACTACACTTAAATGGAAAATAATAAGTTCGTTGAAACTGATTTATTGTAAATGAGTGGTAAGCTTTCTACAGATCTCAACTCTAATGATCCCGAAACTCTTTCCTTTCCTCTTAATGACATCTTCCTCCCAAACTGGCCGCAACGACTGCAAAGAATGTTATACATACTCTAAACCGGATTTCCTTATAGGTGTGTACCCAAATTTCAAATGTTAATGAGAGATTTCGCGGTGCACACCATGATGCGCATCTTTGGAACTTTTCCACCATTCCCTGAGCTACGAAATGAGCACGCGATCGAGGAGATCGCAAACAATAAAATTTTAATTCAATTAAATTAACAAAAACATTGTAATTCAATTAAAATATCAATAAATTACAGGAGCCTCAGGTCCACCATTGGAACCATGGTTGATGGCACCTCTGTAAACTCAAAGAGAAGCCACTCCGCAATGTTATATAATGAGGTTTTATGTAAAGCTAAGAATTCTGGCGATGCCTTTCTAAGCAACGCACGCTTATGTACAAGCCTTGTTTCGCTGGTAAAATTGTTAAACAGCGACTCATGGATGCATTTGCTTCTCTACAGTAACGTGTGGATTTTCTGAGCCCCAAATCCGACAATTTTGCTTATTGACGTAGCCACCGATGTGAAAATAAGCTTCATCAGAAAAGAAGAGGAAGACTCACTACTTTGGAAATAGGTTTTCAATATTTCCCAATTTTATTCAAGCGTATAGCGTCCCATTTCGTAAATGTTAAACCTTTAAGTAAATTATGAACACATTTGACATGCCATTTCTGTTCAAAAAGCAAACGCTATATGGCCCACTCGTTATATAAGGGCATATTTACATAAACCAATATTCAGTGTTCAATAGAATCATAATGTACCTGTATATGGAAAATGTACTCAGGAAAGTGTGGTTTGAGTGCTCTTATAACAAGCATACTATAGTGTATACATACCTACATATGTGGTATGTACATAAGATGAATTAAAAGTAGGAGCTAGAAGGGAAATACTCGTAAGAGGCTTTGAGAAAATTTTAAAAACAGAATTAAAGTAAAACTTTAATTTAAATTATTTCGTTTCAATTCGATTTATTTCAAAACAAATAATTATATTGTAAATATGTGGCCAATTGACAGGTCCCGAACGTGAAATAAAATGTTCACCAAACTCGCCTCTCAACAAGTCCATTGTTACGCGTGCTGTGTGGCATGTGGCACTGTCTTGCTGAAACCACATATCATGCAAGTCAAGCTCTTGCATTGGGCAAACAAAAGATGGATATCATTTCACGGTACCGCTTACCATTCACAGTTATGTTACGATTCGCAGCATCTTTGAAATAGTACCTCCAGCCCATTAACCACACCAAACTGTGACCTTTTCTGGATACATTGGTAGCTCTTGCAAATATTCTGGCTGATCTTCACTCCAAAATTGATAATTCTGCTTATTTACGTACCCATTGATTCAAAAATGAGCTTCGTCGCTGAACACAATTTTTCGATAAAAAAAGTGGATCTTCGGCCAACTTTCCAAGAGCCCATTCACCAAAAATTCTGCGTTGCGGTAAGTCGTTCGGCTTCAATTCTTGCACCAGCTGTATTTTGAAAGGCTTCACACCTAAATCCTTTCGCAAAATTTTCCACGTTGTTGAGTAGCCTAATTGCTGCGAACGGCGACGAATCGATAATTGATGGTCATCATTAACACTGGCCGATACAGCTGCGATATTTTCTCCAGTTCGCACCCTACGTAAGCGTGTTGGTGGTTTGATGTCCAATAATGTAAATTTGGTTCTAAATTTAGTCACAATAGCTCGAATAGCCGCTTGAGTGGGTCGATTAAACTGACCATAAAATGGAAGAAGCGCGTGATGAACTTTCTTAACAGAACACGCATTTTTATAATAAAATTTAATGATTAGCAAGCGTTGTTCGTTTGTAAAACGATTCATGGTTAAATTATAGACCAAACTGAAAATGTCTGACAGTGAAACAAAACACGAAACGTGCGTCAGCTGTTTAAACCAACTGTTTAAAAAGATAATAGCTAAAAAATCACCCGTTATTTCATGCAGTCTCAGTCTATGAATTTAAATTATTGCTGAATGAAAAATTGTCGCAATTCAAAAAAAATTAAGTGTAAATATTTAGTTAAATGATTTGTTAACATAATGAGTAGAGCAGAATTCGTGGAAATATAGTCCCACTCACACTACGGGATGAAATACAACCACAATGCGGTATCTTTGCTCTCAGCTTATTTCATGCAAGCACTTGTTTATTTTGTGGCGGCGGCTAGTCGCTTGGTTAACGGTATTTTGAATTTCAAGTTTATGTGACTAGCGCACAGTTATTGTTCTATGCAATTTTTAGTATGTTTGTGATCGCCAAGTGGACAATAAAAAATGGGTCGACGTACTACGATTAAACAGCAAGTACTGGTCAGCAAAGAAAGTCGCAGCGAAAAATTGCGGAAATACAGGGCCCGCCATCTATCGCTACGGATTTGAACTAGGTATTATTTAAAGAATGGTAACACTTAGCTGTCATCTGATTTGATAGAAAATTAGTTTTATTCTTCCGCTGAACGAAAATGGTTGTGTATACGATCTAAGAACGCTGGGAAATATTGCGACATTACTTTGAAAATCATGGTAATGTTGTAGAATGTGTACGAAAATTAAGTACGGCAATGGGAAGAAGAAAAGCACCGAATGAAGCGTATGTGCGTTACTTTGCAAAAAAAGTAAGAGAAACTGGGTTGCTTATTGACAAACCAACGCGCGACCGACCAAAAACCGTGCGTACACCCGAAAAGTGTTCGTGAATCACCAGGAACATCAGTGCACCGTCGTTCTCAACAATTGGACATTTCGGAGACATAATTGAGACGACCGATCGTATGGGATGGTGCATGGCTAGCCGAGGCAACCATATGAATGAAGTTGTGTTCCATCATTAACCGGAAGGATTGTACTTCAAAATAAAAAAAACAGTTTGGGAAAATATTGAGTTGTTTCTTTTTTATAGCATTTTTAATTCCGTAAAGTTATATGGCGGATCCTATAGTTTGTTTGAATAGTACTACAGTACAAAGTATCATTGAACGCTTCGTTCATGAAAATCGGGTGCAGAATAAAGGCCAATGTATCCCAAATAAAATTTTTGACAAACGTGATGAGCGTTTAATTGTTCGAAAATTAAAAGAAAACCCAATGCCATCGGCGCCAGAACTGTTAAACGAAATCGAAACAGTGCGACGGGTACTACGTAAAAAGGACTTTAATGGTCGAGTAGCACGAAAGAAGCTATTCATAAGTAAACAACAATTGAGTCGAGTTGCCTTCGCCAGAGAGCTCGAAATTAAAGATTTTGATTTCTGGAAAACGGTAATATCTTCTGACGAGCCCAAATTCAACCTATTCGGCTGAGATGGAATGTCTTACGTCTGACGGAAACCTAATACAGAGCTCCACAAAAGCAACATAAAAACGACTGTCAATCATGGTGGTGGCAGTGTAATGGTATGGATATCTATGTCAGCATCCGGAGTAGGAAGTTTAGTGTTTGTCGAGAGTATAATGGACAAAACAATGTACCTCAATATTCTAAAAGATAATTTACTCCAAGGTGCTGCGAAACTTGGAAAACCTCACGATTCCGTTTCTACCAGGACAATGACCGTAACAATAAAGCGGCAATCGTGCAGACATGGCTCATATGGAACTGTCCACATTTAATGCAACCATCGGCTCAATCGCCTGACATGAATGTCATCGAGAATTTATAGTCATTACAGGAAAAAAAATCCGCACACATCACATAAGCAATAGAGATCAGATAAAACCCGTAATTTTGGAGGAGTGCAACAAAATCGGACCGGAAGTGACGAAAAAGCTAGTGGAGTCAATGGCAGAAAGGTTAAAAGCTGTTAATAAAGCCAATGGATAACATTCAAAGTACTGTATCATTTTTAAATCATTAGTTTAACTTAAATTTAAGAAAAAATTAATACTACATGAAATAAGCTGTGACATAAAATTTTGTACCTTTTGAAGTACCTTTTTTATACTGGAATAGCTCTGAGCCACTATATGTATGTATGTTTATATGTATTTTGGATGATTTGCTCTTTCTATATTAAGTCACTATTGAACTTAGCATATTTGTTTTTTATGATAAGTGCCTGCAGTCTATAGCGTTAATATACTTTCTTCCTTCATACAAACGAATTTTACTCAACGGCTGTTTAATTTGACTAGTTGAGTATATTTCTGTTAACTTTTTACCACTCAAAATTCCATGCGTTCCTATCATTGAGACTTCTCTCTACCTTAACGTTCTCTGTTAAGCAAATCTGCATCACCGTTGACGTTACTTAACAATTCCTGAGCGATGCTGATGCGACGTTGTTTTTGGTAAAAATTCAGCAATTTTGGAACGAACTTCACTGCCATACGCTTCATGCCTAAAATTTCCGAAAAGATTGCTTGGCATGAACCAACCGATATGCTGACATCCTCAGCAACTGCTCTAATTGTGATTCGACGATTCTCCAAAGCAATTTTCTTCACTTTCTCAACATTTTCATCTGTTATTGATGTGCTGGGGCGTCCAGAGCGAGCGTCGTCACTGACATCTTCTCGACCTTCTGTGAAAAGCTTGTACCACTTGCAAACATTTTTTAGACTCAAAGTACTCTCACCGTGTGCCACTGTCAACATATCAAGTGCGCACTTAATTCCATTTTTTACACAACATTTGATTCAACTTCTTTGATCTATTTTTTAGATAGCAGAAAATCGCCAAACACATAAAATACTTGTCTTATACGAGTATACGAGAACAAACTAAACATGTTACATTGCTTCGAGACGAGTGTACCAACATAAAAACAAATAGTAATCGAAAGCCGCCTTATTTTTTGAACACACCTCGGGTATATGTTTATTTTAAATATATATGTATTTCATAATTTTAGTTTGCAAAGAAGTCCTGGCCTAATATTTGTTCTACTTTAAATAATGAAGCCCCTATATCAGCATCATTACAATCGTTGAATGAAGAAAGTAAAATTTTTGATGAAAAATGGCGGCAAGCACATAAAGGAAACAGTGAAATTTTTCAAAATTACTCTAACCTGACTGACGCTATCAAACAAATTAACCCAAATCAATGCCCAAGGAAGCGATTACAGCAGGTTCGTGGTCACGCTTTTGATAAATTTATATCATAATTATGAATTATTACTCTTCAGATTTTGAAAAATAAGATCTCACAAGATTTCAGCAAATATAATTTTGGTCAACCAAATAGTAAGAATGTTTACTCGACAAATAATCTTCTTAAACAAAGAGAAACCAGCTGGATTAGTAATGAAATAAAAAGCCGAAAAAAGGGAAATAAAGATGTGGAATATAGTCGGTTCAAAGAAAATCATGCGTAAGTAATTACACATCTATACTATAAGGTGAATAGATAAGAGTAATAGGAAAATAGTTTTTAATAAACCAACAACGGTGTGATATATTAAAAGCTAACTTAAAATGCTTAATTCACTATTTTTTTTATTTATGATAGGTACTTCTTATAGGCATAAAAGAAATTAATGTTAAGATTGTTTACTGGAATAAGCAAACATACAAATTAAACATTCATTCGACTTAATGTATTATGTGATACGACCATATATGTAATTGAATATAAAATATTAAATGAAAGCACCAGTTAGGGCCTGATCGGTCTTGAATAAAAATTCTTGTTGAAACTCAGCTGTCCAATATTTTGTACTCGTAAATAGTTGATACCGATGGCTTTTGGTTCCGTTTTAATTTTGATTGATGATTTTCTTGTTCAAAAACAAAATTTTATTATTGCTCGATACTTCAGTTTTTCCATCGCTGTAAAATCATAAAAGTAATTTCTTTTAATTGGCTATCAATTTTAAACTAAAATACGCAGCGGCTTGTCAGTTTCACAGTGTTGTGAAACGTTTTATTGAAGAAAAAATTAGCTTTTAAATATATATCACAATATCTGGTTTCATACATCCCTCGTATTACAAAACTTAATGAATAGTACTTGAAAATCTCGTCTCTATTTAGTGCGCTAGTTTACTAAAGAATTCATTCTACTTAGGGAGAGTGCACCGAAACAATTACTTGGTCCGCAATTGCCGGTCGCGCTTGTCTCTCGACCCAATTATATTGCTTAGACATAACAGAATCTATATACATAGATACATATGCAATTTGGCTTAGTAGCGGTAAGTAACGGGTGATTTTTTAGCTATTATCTTTTTAAACAGTTGGTTTAAACAGCAGACACACATTTCGTGTTTTGTTTCACTGCCAAACATCTTCAGTTTGGTCTATAATTTAACCATGAGTCGTCTTACCAACGAACAACGCTTGCAAATCATTGAACTTTATTATAAAAATGCGTGTTCTGTTAAGAAAGTTTATCGCGCGCTTCTTCCATTTTATGGTCAGTTTAATCGACCCACTCAAGCGGCTATTCGAGCTATTGTGAGTAAATTTAGGACCAAATTTACATTATTGGACATCAAACCACCAACACGCTTACGTAGAGTCCGCACTGAAGAAAATATCGCAGCTGTATCGGCCAGTGTTAATGATGACCATCAATTATCGATTCGTCGCCGTTCGCAGCAATTAGGCCTCTGCTACTCAACAACGTGGAAAATTTTGCGAAAGGATTTAGGTGTGAAGCCTTTCAAAATACAGCTCGTGCAAGAATTGAAGCCGAACGACCTACCGCAACGCAGAATTTTTGGTGAATGGGCTCGTGGAAAGTTGGCCGAAGATTCAATTTTTTATCGAAAAATTGTGTTCAGCGACGAAGCTTATTTTTGGAGCAATGGGGACGTAAATAAGCAGAATTGTCAACTTTGGAGTGAAGATCAGCCAGAAGAACTGCAAGCGCTACCCAGAAAAGGTCACAGTTTGGTGCGGTTTACGGGCTGGAGGTATCATTGGACCGTACTTCTTCAAAGATGCTGCGAATCGTAACGTAATGAAACGTAGTGAATCGCGTGAATGGTGAGCGCTACCGTGAAATGATATCCAATTTTTTTTTGCCCAAAATGCAAGAGCTTGACTTGCATGACATGTGGTTTGAGCAAGACGGTGCCACATGCCACACATCACGCGTAACAATGGACTTGTTGAGAGGCGATTTGGTGAACATTTTATTTCACGTTCGGGACCTGTCAATTGGCCACCCAGATCGTGCGATATAACGCCTTTAGATTATTTTTTGTGGGGCTATGTTAAAGCTCCTGTCTATTCAGACAAGCCTCCTGCAATTAACGCATTGGAAGACAACATTAAAGCATTTATATGTGAGATACCGGCCGAAACATTGGAAAGAGTATGCCAAAATTGGACTAAGCGGATGGTCCTTTTGAAGCGCAGTCGCGGTCAACATTTGTGTTGTAGCAGTTCACTAGGCCCTGTTAACGTTGTTTATTCATCGATCGTCATAGTCTAACTCATCTAACGAATTGATGAAAAACGTTTATGTCGATGATGGTCTACGAGTATCTCGTGCCAGAGTTCATGAGTGGTTGACACGTTTCAGAGGTGGTTGGGAGGACATAAATGACAATGAACATACGGGTCCAAAATCAGTAATCATATATATAATATAACAAATTTATCAAAAATGAACTGAAATAATCGTTGAAATTCATGGAATAGGGGTTGAATATCTCCACAACATCGATTTATCGCATTTTAACTGATCATTTGGGCTTACGAAAGGTCTGTGCACGTTTCACTCCGCCCAAGTTAACTGTGGACCAAAAATTGTTCACAATTCAACATTTGAGAAACCTCATTAAAGAGGCGAGAAAATACGAGAACTTCCTTTAAGACATTGTAACTGGCGATGAAACGTGGTGTTTCCAACATGAACCTGTTTCAGCGTGAAAGTGTCGAATGGAAGGCCCCAGACGAGCCAAGACCCAAAAGATCTCGTCTGGAGATATCAAAAATCGATTCGATGCTTATTTGTTTTTACGATTCCAAGGGAACTGTCTATAAGGGTTCGTGCCAACGGACCAAACCGTCAATGCAATTTTCTCCGCCGCGGCTACGAGTTCTTCTTTTAATAAATCTGGCCGTCAATAGTATCTGAATATTGCAATGAATTGATTGTTCAGCGCGCTGTATGTCAAGTTTCGCCGTCATGTTGGAAACAAAAACTCAGACGTCCTGACTCAATAGCGCTCGCCACTCACTGTAACGACAGTTCCTTCCTCATTTCGAAAGAAATAAGAAATGTCAACTCCGTTTGCCGTTCTCAGCTGTCAAACCATAGTTTTCGTATTTGATAGTTCTCATGCAGTTAAAACAGCACCGGATACATACATATACCTGAATGCAGGTGGAATGGTGCATCCATTTGTTGCGCTCCTGCCCAGAAACATAGATGACAAGATGCGAGACTCTCTCATTTTATGTGAGAGCGCGCCCTAGAAGCTATGAGTACTTCGTAGCACGGCCAATCACTAAATGGCGGGCTGCCAGAAAAAGCACCAAAATTACGAATACAGTGCGTTTTTGCGCTAATGGAAAAGTGTCGCGCTATACATATTTATAACTATTTGTTTTGAAATAAATCGAATTGAAACGAAATAATTTAAATTAAAGTTTTAATTTAATTCTGTTTTTAAAATTTTCTCAAAGCTTTTTATTTCCCTTCTAGCTGACCTTGAAATAGTATAACTTTTTTTATATTAATCACAAAAATATTTTTAATAAAAGTGTTCTATCTGATTTAGGGATAAATCCAATAATCCATTTCTGTGATTAGTATTTTGATTTCCTGAATAGAAAATTCTAGTGTTCTCTGATTTGAATACACCACAGTCTAACCACCATGTTTCGTTTATTCCTAGAATATCTATATTTACTCTATTGATTTCTAAAATTGTGTTTTTTAATTTCCCAGCCTCGTAGAGACTGCGGACGTTCCACGTACCAATGTTAAGATGTTTTTTTGTTTTACCTCCGGAGATTCTTAGCACCCTCGATTTGCCGGAGACTGGGATAATACTTCAGTGGTTTCCCGTTGCCTTCTGAAGGGTTTGATAGTTTTCCATCTGTTTGTGCAGGAACTCCTAAGAAGTTACTGCTTAGGGATGCTAGTGGGCATGATGCTTATTTTTTGGGGGTGTGGAGCTTGGCATTGTTGGGTTTTGTAATTCAGGCTTTACAGTGCCCACTGTTTGGCCTTTCACACCTCAGCTAAGCCCCCGCAAACTCCCTATATTCCGCGAAACCGGAAAATATTACCATCAAATATGTTATGCTACATTTGTGCGTACATGCTAATGCCCGAATGAATATATGTATATACGTATATATGTACGATTACCGTACGCATGCTGCGGCTGTAATGGTAGTTCTGGCCAGAATAATGGCAAATATCTGTGGACCAAGGCAAGACAAGTTCAGACAGGAGTGGTACACTTAAACACGCTACACATGCACGAATCATAAATTTCACATACAGCTTGTGCGCTCTTAGAGTCTGCTCTGCCTTCAAGACGGTCTCGGAAGACGCGGCGCACGAAACACATACAACTGGTAAATCTCCAACAAAAGGCAGGTGGACCGCGTTATCCCCAGAGTTGAAGAATGGCTTGAAAGAAAGCACGAAGAAGTCGATTACTACCATACTCAGAAGACTTTAATAGAAGTTAACCTCGGCTGTATCGGAATGTCTAAGAATCTAATGCCACTGATGCTGAGAAGCAACGTCGCATGGAACGACGCACAGGCACGAAAGCGTCTAAGCTAACAAACACGAAAATGCAGACAAATTGGCTCAGGTATCGCATAGAAACTTACCCTTCTCTCATCAGTGGTTATCATCCAGTAGCAGTTGCTACTTTCAAGGCATTGCATCAGGACGAAAACGAACTTTGAATCTGATGCGCAAAACACCTTCTGATGAAGTAATTAACGGTAGTACCGGGCCCATCGGTACATTGACGATAGAAGGTTTAGATCGTTCCACTCTGACGAGGTTAAGCTTTCGATGCTTTGTCTTCGAAAAAAAAAACAAAATAAATATAAAATAATAATAATAGACACCTTTCTCGGGACTACTATCTGCAATACTTCGGGAGTGCTCAGAACGACATCTATAAAAAACTCACGTCCAGCCAATTTATAGCCAAGTTTTATGCTATACGCTCGTCTTCTTGCGCCGCTGTATGTGAGGCATCGCTTTATTGCACTGTGTCGAGCTCTATCTTTTTTCCCTATTAGGTCCTCAATGTATCTCTTTACCGCGTTCCAGCTGTCCTCGCGTTCGATCATTTTGCTTATTGTTGTTGCTCGACGTGTTGTCACCAATCTGGTTCCTCAGAGCATCTCCTTCCACAAGCTATATGTCACAACTAGGATCGCTTACCTTGCCCATGCGGTATAGGTATCTCCGGAAGTAATATTTCACTTCCCCGAAGCCCCTTCCGACCTATATGCCTATTGATGGAATGAGTTTCGCCGTCTATCTGCCACTCGATTCAGTGTCCTATTGGCTTTGCCACCGCAGCACGGGGTGACATCTCCGTTACGCGATGGTAATAATGGCGTCTTTCTTCTTGGAGTCCCAAGTATCCATTCGTTCCTGGGCCGTAAAGCCGACGGGTACCTGCCACTAATCAGGAAGACTGCTGCGCCAGAAACAATGCGGCAGGCCAAGGCAAATTTGAGTGCTTTTGTTCGTTGCGCGGCGTGCTATGCGTTTGGCTTTGCAATTTAGCAAATCACCCCTTGGGGACCTCTTGTGAACAAGATGACGTCGGTCTTATGTTCGGCGAGTTCCAGGACATGGTACCAAGCCATATTTGCTCATCATCATAACTTGGTCCAGCTTTTTCCTAGCGTCCTTAGTGTCTCGGGGTGGTATGACAGCCGCTATGTCGTCCGCGTATTCCACTAGGTATGCATCTTGTGGCATTTATGAACCCTTGGGATGCGCCAAACGTACCGCTTTTGTTTCCTAACCACCTGGTATGTTGTACAGCAGCTCACGCTCACTCAGGTAGCTCTGGAGAATACTTAGCTGGTATGCAGGCATTCGAAACATTTATTGTAGTGTCTTTATACTGTCTATCCATAGTAAGCTATTAAATGCGTTTCGTACATTACACGTTGCAAGGACGACGATGCGCTTCGAGTAGTAGCATTTGTACTAAGCCCGGTCTGCGCTGCTTACCACCTCCTCCATTGCGCTAAGGATAGATTTTCTGCGTCAAAAACCGTATTTCCTTGCTGACAATCATTATAGACTCTCAACAGATTTTGCAAGCCTACGCTGTATGAGTTTCTCAAGCAATTTACTGGCGCTGTCCAGCATGCAAAGCGAACGCCAGGCTGACGGTTCCGCTGGGTCTGGAGCTTTGTTCTTTTTGAGGCTTCTTGCCACGGCTTTAAGATCCTCCTCAGTGAAGGGTGGAAGCACCTCGTCACCTTGGGGGTCCCGGTTACCATAAGGTAAATGGGAAACAATCTATCCATTATTTTGCTAATAGCCTCGCAGTGTAGATGTGGGGCTGTGGAGTTGGCGTTTAGCTCCTCCGTTTCAAGTGATGATTGCTTGTTTCAGCGCTTTTCGGGATTACATGAAATCATCAGCTTCCGGTTCTGCTTCTCTGTTCGCTTGGCTCTGGTGTACCTTCTTCTATTGCGGAAGCAGGTTTGACTGAGCTCTGCGATTCCGATAGTCCACCAGTACACATGCCGCCTTCTTTACCATAGCCTCACACGGGGCGCCGATACGTCGCTGCTTTGGCAATGCGCTGCATCATGGCGCTTACAAGGGGGCTAGCGTCACCAACACGTATATATATGTATATATGTATATATGCTTATACATATGGATATGAGAATTGTGATTTTTATTTGTGAGGCTGAAAATTCGCTCATTTGGGTTTGCCTTCTTATGGATATTTACTCTATTATTGTATGTCATGGTCATGGCTGCTTCAGTACATATGTATTTAACAATATATGAAGTAAAGATGCAATTGAACTTTTGCTAATTGTCCCATATATACATACATCTGTATATACAGGAACCAAAAACTGTGCAGAGCCTATATACTTAGTGACAATTTAATGCACTCATCTCTATCAAGAATTTCCCCGCTGTCGAGCTGGGTCAGGTGAAATAATCTTCGGCGTTCGACTTAATTTTTGATAATTCACTAATCGTAGCCCATGAGACTTCTCTGTACATCAACGTTCTCTGGTTTAGTTGCATTTGAATTTGGACTAAATGCAAGAGGGGAAAAAAATATTTTCAACAATAAATTGCAATTTTGCAGTAACAAAAACATATGTATAAGTATGTATAATACATCTGTGTATTATAAAACATACACTGACAAAATAAATATTTTAGGATAAATATATAAATAAAATCTACTTCAGTACTTCATGCAAGTTAACACAGTGGTTGGCTCGCTGGCAATGGCAAATATGCTGACACTGCGTCTAGGGCCTTGCACGCGTATCCGGTGCAATACAGCAACGTGGGAACGTCCTGCTGCTGCGTCTTGGGGAAGCGAAGCGTCAGCGGATTAAGGGTAGAATTTAATTTTAGTTTTAAGCTAGCAAAAGTTAATGCTAAGCAAAATCTAAGCTTCAATTTTCATTTCTTATTGAATGAGCCTGTGGTTGGCTGCCGACTTTAATATTTTGGTGCTCCTTCGGGTGAGCACCTTATCTGGCACCCGAGCAGGGACCTCCTTTCAAACGGAAGTGCGTGGTGAATATCCTTGTTGATTGACTGCGTCGATGATGCGAGACGGGGAAAAGTGTCGCGCTGTGTAAATAAAAATTATATAAAATGGATAGGATAAAAAGAGAAGCGGAAAGGAATCCTTTTAAGGCAAATAAAATTTGGAAGGTGCACACAAAAATTATAATGAAAAGGGTTCCGCAGCGAGTGCAGCGTGAAAATCGAAAGTGGAACGGAGGTTCCTTAGTAAAAAAAGTAAAATGCTTAACGATTCACCACCAGCTGACCAAAGTAAATTCAAAGATTCATGAATTTTGCGCCAGAGTCAATCATCAGTTATCTCTAGTTATTAATAAAATCAAGTCAGGGAATTCCTCAGCAGAGGTGGTCGAAATATCGAAATAGGGCTTTAGACGATTTCATAAGAGGATTAAGTGGTGACTTGTCAAGGATGGAAATAGTCCAAAAACCAAGGACCCTGCTGGAGGCCTACACCGCATGCCTCGATAATCAGAATCTGAACTGTAGAAGCCATTCCATACATGGAACGAATACACGGAACATGATTACGGTACCAGTAAATGAGACATCCAGACCTCAAAGTGCTCGCAAAGAAGCCGAACTTCACTCCAGGTGGACGATTCAATCGAAGTTGGAAAAATCGTCCTAAACATTCGGGGGATTATAAGACCTGGTTAGATTCCGAAACCAGGAAAGCAATACTGCTCTTCAAACTGGACTAAGGGCTTCAGCACCCGTTGTCAAGTTGGAAGTCGACAGGCTTGCGAAATAAGGTACATCAATTTTTTATACTAACGAAGGGTAAATAATCCTTTCAAACGAGGACCCTCGGCGAGTGGAACTTTCCCAAAATATCATAAGTTATACAACATGAGAGCAAACATTGACGAATACCTACGCGAGCAGATTATCGATGAGTACGACCAAAAGTTTTGCGATAGAGTGACAAACAGCCAGGAGAACTTGAAGCAGCAAGTCGTCCGTGAGTACGATCATGATGCCAATAAGGAGGAGTCGAATTTTATGCAGGACGGCCCTCTAGAATTCGTCATTTAGTAAAATCCAAGCGATTCTCTAGTATACCGTATCTCACTTGCGGCGGGGCTGACGGCAAACCATTGGATTTCTTTATCGACATCGGTGCAAACAAGCATTTCGTTAGAAAAGAACTCGCCTATGGTTCAACCACCCGTTGGAACACCCTTTCTCATTCAAACAGCTGTAGGCTTAATACTAATCGATAGACAAATCAAAAAAAGTTGTTGGGAAACTAAGGAACGACACGATAATCACCTTCTATGTACTCCCTTATATCCTTCGATGGGATTATAAGGTACGATGCTTTAAAGCAACTTGGCGCTGTCATGAGTCACAAGAATCATAGCCTTACATTCAAACCAAATATTAATATTCCTCTGAAGAATAGCATCATGAATGGTGTCTACATATCCGAAGTACCAGATGATTTCCAAATAGTCCGAATTATTTAAGCGCTGGTGCAAAAATGAGAGCAACGGTTAAGCCCGAAATCACAACGGTAACAAATGTCCACGTATACACCAAAAGCTATCCTTATCCAGCTTCCATGAGGGAAGAAGTATAGAGGCAGGTGGCAGAATTGTTGATCGAGGTTATTATTTGACCCAACTCTCGAATATGAGTAGTGCCAAAAAACCGAAGCCCTCAGGCGATAAACGATATCGAGACCATGGAGTTATCGAGATTGGATTTTTTTATTCAACAAAATGTACGCCGATGGGCACCCGGGTACCCGGGCGGCAACACAAGGGTTAAAAAGTTTGAACAAGTTTTTTTATTTGTTTGACAGAACGTTGCTTCAAACGAAATGTAATAAAAATGAGCGAAACGAGTACTCCCAGCAGTGACAAAAAAAAACTATTTTTTCAAAGCCGGACACATTTTCGTATCAATCCACTTAATATAATAAGTCATTAAATCATTAGTTTGATTAATAAGTCATTAAATCATTAGTTTGATTGGATAAGAAAATTTGCAAAATATTATGTTATCCAATATTTATTTCCTATTTTTTGTTGTAGAATACGTGCCATAAGTTTACGAAAATGTAATAATCCACTACTATTTCCTATCCGGGATTAATTTTTCCCCGATTCTGGGGTCGGGTAATTCGAAAATGCAAGACTAAGTTAGGAGCGTACGAAATGGCGCTGTCACATCATATTGTTATTACTTCATATACTAAATTATGTACATTCAACAAAACTGATTTTCTGAATTATGTATACGTATATGTTAATTACCATAGATGCATTATTATTTTATAGATTTAGCCCGTGTGAAATTTTAAAATGCATAAATGCAGAAAAATTTGAAGCAAATAATAACTCATTGAATTCTGGTGATTCTAATAGCAATTATAGAGAATACTGTAAGTTACTTAATTGGCTTTTAAAATAACATGATTGACTTTTCCTTCCCATTATTTCAAAGCGTCTCCACCCGCAACAGAAGATATCTCCGTTAAACTCCATAAACAGCAACCTTACAAATATCATCCTCAGAGATTACTGCTTGAAAGAATTACTAACGATCCACATTTAAATATAAATGATAAACTTAAAATAATAAAAGTTATAAATCCACATGATGAAGAAACGGAAACGAAATTGAAGAACTTTTTACAAGCTGTCAAGCTGAGTCCCCTAGTTTCATTGCCTGCTGATACGATAGATTTGCAAGGAATTGTTGAAGGCCCTAAACATAAGAGAAGTTTTATTTTTTTCGACAGCATAACAATCCAAAATATACTAAACGATAACGATAACGATTACAATTTCGGGGCTGTTGAATATCCAAATTCAATTTCTGAGTCGAAGTCCCAATATTTAGATGAAGATGTTCGACCTTGTAACTCATGTGGTGGAAAGAACAAGAAGCCTCCGGGTAAAAGTGCTCGCAAAGTTGCGCCTATAGATAATGAATGTAACTGTGAGAAACAAAAAAATGAATGCTCTTGTGCGTTCAAAAAGCTGCCACGTTCAGTTTGTGACACTTGGTAGACCTTATAAATAACTTGAATTAATTTCGATAAGTTATTTTATATTTTCCAGGTACTCAGTATTCAACATGAGTGCGCCCTTGCCCTTCCTAACGACGAAATTACGCATATTCCGCAAAAGGAAGAACACATGGTTCAAAATTGCTCCAGCGATAACGTAAGTATAAATTATTTCAAAACCGAACCTTTCTACATTTTACACGACAAATTAAAATTATTTTAGTTTCACTAGGTAACAATGCAAATTAACTTACAATGCCTCATATCACATGAAATTTCAAATACACCTTCAAAATTGGGGTTAGGGTCTCTTCTTCTCTGAATGGATTCTCAATTGTTAAATTACACTGGAAACGTCGGATGAGGGGAAGTGAAAGTGAAATTTGCGTACAAATGTTTGAATGAATAAACTTTTCTTTTTTTTATATTTTTGTATTGCTCATATGAGCCCTTTGCACCAACAGTGCCCATAATTTACTATAAAAAAGTTCATATTATTAATGCTGCCCGCATTCACCAACGTAAACGTTCGTTCCGTGTCATCTGACATGATCAAACTTATGAGAACGCCATGTAAATGGAAACTTATCATCGTGTCTTTACGACGGTTTCACAAGTACACGATTGTGCGAATGAAAAATTTTGGGTGTTCCGTAAAAAAATGTTATCTGATTGCTCTCTCACCATACAGTGTTGCCAAAAATTTAAATTTTTAATATATGAAAATAATTTAAAAACGTTGTTTCATAATGTTAATTATTGAATTATAAACTATTTGCATTTGTTCGTTTCTTGATGCAATTTTTCACTGTATAATAAAGCAATACAATGAAAAATTGCATCAAGAAAACGAAATCGCAAAAAAACCAAAGACATTAAACACAAAAAGAGGAAAAACAATACAACAATAACGGGCAAATTTAATGGTGATAAATTTAAACAAGCTCTATATTAAACAAAATTAATTAAAATTTCGTTCAGTTTATACAACGATCCTGGAGCTACGGTTTGTTTTAATGCTGCAAGGATCAACACTTGCTGCTTGTTATTGGATCACAGATTCAAAAAATTTTAAATCTAGTCCCTTTTAAAACAAGGCATTGGAGCAGTTTCATTTCCGTATGCAATCATTTTTTTTGATAATGAAATAAGCACAATTGGATTAATACTATATTTTGCCATACCCATTAAAGTAATTTTTTTACATTCTCATTTAATTTTCTTCTTGAGGTTCTGAAAAAATTAGAGAAATACAGGGCCCGCCATCTATCGTTACGGACAGTGGCGGCGCTAGACCAAATGAGTACGTTGGCGACATCAACTTCGCGAGGCCTCTTTACTTCGCAGTGAAAGAAAGCGAAAAATTAAGTGAACCAAATTATAAAATAATTTATGAGTATACGGAGTTTTATTGTTAATAAAATGATGACAAAAAATTATTACACACAGAAATTAAAATAGTCGAAGTTTTCGTCTTTTAGCCTCACTTAATTTTTTCAGGATTGTGTCGAAGTTAAGTCTAGCCGTTATTTCAGCTTCGATTGACAGAACTGATAGCGCGGGTAGTGTGTCTTGGCTCATTGTGCTTCTCAAATGGGTTTTTATCAATTTCAACTTTGAGAAGCTTCTCTCAGCGGAAGCTGTGCTGACCGAAACTGTGAGCATGATTCTAATTGTAATATAAACATTTGGATATATTTCTTCTAAATTATTTTCTAAAATGTATTGGATGAGTTGTTTCGCGTCGTTGATATCGTCTAGTGAATTAGTTTTAAAAAGCTAAAGTTCTTCATATAGTTCGAAAGGCTGTATGTCACTGTTTTCGCCTTCCCGAAGTCTTGTACCTAAATCAGTACAATGTTTGAGAAGATCCTCTTTCGGCATAGATTTCAAATAATTGATATCATAAATAAAACCAAATTGCTCAAAATATTCATTGAGCGCTGTAAATCGACATTCAGTATCGACTATTATAGCATCTACCATTGTGTTAAAATAATTAACTCTGAACTGCATTTCAGGAGATTCAACTGGTTCATCAGTATGTTCGTAACTAAGCATTCGTTTTTTCCTGGCTATTCTTTTTTCCTTAAATTGAGACTGAATTTCATAAGTACTTTTCCCCACAAATAATCTAGCTTCTGTTACGCTTTCTTCAAATCCTGTATTTTGGAATTCGTGAATCCAGCTACAAAATGAGCGGAAAGTATCAATAGCGACTTGGAAGTTGACTTGAACCGATTGCCATAGTTTACTTATATTGTTTACACGTAGCAAAACCTCATACCACACGTGTAGAGTTGGGTTTCGGGAATTCCCCGACGGGAATTCTCGAGAAATTCTCGATATTTTTCCATCCCGAATCTCGAGAATTGAAATTTTTAGCATTTCGGGAAATCCCGAATCTCGAGAATGATTCAAGATTTCTCGAGAAAACCATTTTTTTTAATTTTTGTTGTCAAATATTAAGAGAAAAAACAGTTCTTTCAAAAGTAAAAGAATACGCATACATATGATTAATACCTGGAAACACCAAACTGTAACGGCCATTATGTTACAAAGAATCGCACACTACATACTGTTTCGCAGAATCACATACAATTCACACCATAGTTTCAATTGCTATGCGAAAAGCCACAACAGTATAACTGTTCCATTTGTTTGTTTTTTTTTTTTTTTTGTTTTAGGGTGACTACAGAGTAAATGCTAGATGCGTTGCTATGCTATGTCGAGGGAAAACACTGTAACATCAAGCTAATGAAGTTTAGTTTTATGTGTTTCTTATATGTAGCAGCAGTTAAGCAATTAGAAATGCTTTGAAAATAGTCAAGCAATTTCAATTTGTTCGCAGACTGCACAGACGACGTTTGTAAATTTATTTTTTGTAGTAAGCGGGTGCATTTCATTTTGTGGTACCTGATTAAGTATAAATTATACACCGCATAATAAAATATTTTGTGGTCCAAATATTACTTATTTTTAAGTTTTGAATCGACGTATCGTTGACTGTGATTACTGGTTAGTTACTTCCTTTAAAAAACAAAATTTAAAACAAATTTTGAATTTTTAGCATTAAAAATCATGAGTTCAGAATACGAATACGACCAAGTGTGGCAGCTTTTCAAGCGATTTGACGACGAAGCAACATGTTTGAAATGCAATAAAATCATTAAATGCAAGTCATCGTCAACATCTGGACTTCACCGTCACATGGAGGGGATACACAACATGAAGCGAGGGGAACATGAGGCTCCAAAAGAACAGCCAAGAAGACCCGAACTCTTCACAACTTTTTCAATACTTCTTCCTCGCCTGAATCGCTTGAACAAATTGTTGCAAAATTGGCTGCAAAAGATGGAATTCCAATAAACGCGATATCAAAAAGTGAGTTCATTCGTAATAGTATCAGCCGCTTAGGATTTCATCTTCCAAAGTGTCACAAAGCTGTTCTGGGTTTGGTTATGAAGTACTGCACGAAAATAAAAAGCGATTTGAAGATCAAAATTGAAAATTTTAAATTTGCACAGCGGATATACGATAGTGACGTAAGCGATGGAGACGATTCGGATGATAGAGGCTCCGATGAAAATGAAAACAATGCAGCGAGTACTTCATTTTCCGACATTAATGCGGAAAACGCTTCCGATGACGAGGACGACAATATCGTATTTGTTGCTGACAAGACGGTCACTATAAAGTCTGCATTTGAAATCGTAAAAGAGGTTCGCAAGATAGTTTTGAAATTCAAGAACTCGCCTGTACGGAATGCCATCTTGCAGAATTATGTTAAAGAGGTCGAGAAGAAAGAGCTTTTCTTGCTGTTGGATTGCAAAACACGTTGGAATAGCCTGGAAACTATGCTGGCCAGATACATTTGCATCAGCAAGCATGTTCGTAAGGCGCTCGACACTCTTAATTTAAATTTTATGGCCACTACTGACGCAGAAGAAAAGTATTGCGAGGATATCATAAATGCTCTTAAACCTATACGTGTTGCTGTAGAAGCACTTAGTCGCCAAAATGTGAACTTACTTGCTGCGGATTCTATTCTCAAATTTTTGTTCACAAAATTGGAGAATCAGCACACCGAATTGGGCAATGAATTCTTATCCAGCCTAAAAAAAAACTTAACAGCTCGTAGATCTAGCCGTTTGTTATCGGCCTTTAAATATTTACACGATCCAGTTAACAGCTCTAGTGACAAATCTGAATTTTTCCACACCTGTTCTAAAACAGAATTGATAAAAGAAGCCGAAAACTACTTGGTTCGTCTATTTTCTACGAGCATTCAAGAAGACCAAGCAGTGTCTAGTTCTGACGATGATGACGTATTTGCAACCAACAACGTCGATGAAGAAGATATGGCGAAACAGCTTGAAAAATACGTTCAGCAATGCTCAAAACCGAAAGCAGACATTGCGCAACATGCGGCGAACCAGATGTTTTCGTCGCTTAGAAACGAGCTAAAACTATATGAAAAAACTGGAGAGAAAACACAAAATGTTGAAAGATTGATCGGAGCTTTTAACACCGTTAAGCTAACATCGACTCAAAATGAGAGGAATTTTTCTACAGCGGGTAATTTTGTGTCCAAAAAGCGTACGCGATTGTCAGTCGAAGCCATTGACAGTCTGTGTTTTTTAAAACACCATTTTGTGAAATAATGTTTACAACCACTTTTTCCCCCTGTTTTAATAAGTATAATCTTGAATTATTTTTGTTTTGAATTTTTTTGTAATTATTTTTGTTTCACTTTTTTGTTTGCAATAATTGAAATAGTAATATTTTCAAATATTTTTTTATGTAATTTATACTTTAATAAAAATAAATAAAAATAATATTTTATGAAATTCATTGCTCTTACACTGGTTTTAGATTTTTTTTTTTAATTTTTTGGAATTTTTCCCGTATTTTCGAGAATTCTCGAGAAATCTCAAAAATTATTTTCGGGAAATCCCGCATCTCGAGAATTGAAATTTTCGTTATTTCGGGAAATCCCGATTCTCGAGATTGGGATTTTCTCGGGAAATACCCAACTCTACACACGTGTAATGCAACAACAAACTCAAAAGTTAACATTTCCTTTAGGACTGCTTCACTGTCGCTTAGAGTTTTGGAATCATCAGTTTTATTTTTCAGTTCATTCACACATTCGATGACATCATCAAATTGTAAAAATATTGCTTTTACTGCTCCGATTCTACTCTCCCATCTCGTTTCGGACAGAGTTTGTAAAGTCAATTTTAATTTGTTTTTTACTAACTCCCAACGCTTGCTTGACTTTGAAAACAGCACATAGATTTTATTGATACGAGTAAAAGCCTGTAAATGTTTTGGCTGTCGTTGAAGAGTTTGCTGCATCTATCAAAAGTAAATTCCAACTGTGGCATCCGCATGGTGTAAAGAATGTTCTTGGATTTATATTGAGTATTCTTGTTCTGATACCTTTGCTAATTCCGACCATATTGGCGCCATTATCATATCCCTATCCTCGACAGTTTTGGATATCTGGATCATTTCTTTCCAGTTCTTGTAATATTGATTTTGTTAAATACTCTCCTGTTGTTTCTGCGACGTCAATAAACCCAATGAAATGTTCTTCTACAGCTCCAGTTGACAAATTGCAAAATCTTAATATAATTGAGATTTGTTGAACACGGCTAACGTCCCTGGTAGAATCGAGCAAGATGGCGTAGTATTTTGCTTGTTTAACCCTGTGTATAATTTCGTTAATAACTAATTTAGACATTAAAGTAATTAATTCGTTTTGGATGTCGTGGCTCAGATAATGTTGATTAAGTTGTTTTTCATTAATACTTTGCATATGCTCCCGTAATGACGGATCATATTTAGATAACAACTTAACTAAGTATAGAATGTGATATTGTTACTATTACGTAATATTGAAGTTACTTATATTAATGACACCATTTTGCTTAAAATAATAATAATGTTATTTTATTAACAATTTTCTTTTTCGGAGTTATTGATATGTGCCCCGACCAGTAAATACCACGGCTACGCCTCGGCGCCGCCCCCTCCCTTTGACTTTAAAGTCGTTAAAAAGTTGAAGTTAAAAGTTGGCTTACCTGAACATTAGGTATGAAATTAATAACAAATAACGTAAAACTTTTATCCACTAGAACTGTGCACTAGAACGTCGGGGTGATAACTTTACAATACAATAAAAAGAAACTTTGCGTTTGCGAGTCTGCAAGTTGCCGTATGAAAAAAAATACTCTCACAGACAAATGAAATATAGATAAATAAATTAAACAACACGGGAATTCCCCGTCCAGAGTCTCGTGCGCCGTGCGCGAAATCGAACGTTTTCGCACTACCCGATAATACGATATTGGTATCGGACGCTCAAATGAAGAGCACACACACACATTATGTTTCTATATATGCTAAATTGAGATCTTTTGCACATAGAACTGATTTATTTATTGCATTCATAGGTTTACCTACACCCATGAATTCAATAAATAAATAAATGATAAATGCCACAAACATTACTTACAAACATTTTCACCCAATACAGACATCGTGTCGGGCAGTGTGTGTGAGAACGCTCATTAGGGCGAAGCCAGGATGATTGGCGAAACGAAAATAAATAGGTAACTCGCTTTTCTGCGAGGCCCCCCCGACGGCCTCGCGCCGCCACTGGTTACGGATTTGAACTAGGTATTATTTGAAGAATGGTAACACTTAGCTGTCATCTGATTTGACAGAAAATTAGTTTTATTCTTCCGTTGAACGAAAATGGTTGTGTATACGCTCTAAGAACGCTGGGAAATATTGCGACATATACTTTGAAAATCATGGTAATGTTGCAGAATGTGTACGAAAATTACGTACGGCAATGGGAAGAAGAAAAGCACCGAATGAAGCGTATGTGCGTTACTTTGCGAAAAAAGTAAGAGAAACTGGGTTGCTTATTGACAAACCAACGCGTGACCGACCAAAAACCGTGCGTACACCCGAAAATATTGCTGCTGTGGCCGAGAGTGTTCGTGAATCACCAGGAACATCAGTTCACCGTCACTGAAGACCAACATACGCGATGTCATAGCTGAGATACAGCCGCATACAATCGAAAATGTGTTGAAAAATTGGACCGATCGTATGGGATGGTGCATGGCTAGCCGAGGCAGCCATATGAATGAAGTTGTATTCCACCATTAACCGGAAGGATTGTACTTCAAAATAAAAAAACAGTTTGGAAAAATATTGAGTGGTTTCTCTTTTATAGCATTTTTAATTCCGTAAAGTTATATGGCGGACCCTTCATAATAATAGCAATAGGAAATAACACGAAGGCCAGAATAAACAGAGCCCGTCTCTCAAATGGAAAACCAACGATAATTTTTCCAAATTACACTAGTTCATAGCCGAAAAGCAAGAACCACTCTCAATTTCAATGGTTATACATTTGAGGACCATGAAAAAAAGGAAAACACGACCAGTTAACTTAGTATCTCGAATTATTTCTTTATTTTCCTTTTTATGTTTTAGTTATTTATTTGATTCACTCTATATTAGATCAATTACTTAAGTGGAAACTTGGATTACGAATTTGCAACTGTATAGGAAACTTTATAATGGGTCACAAAAAATTAAAATCAGATCAGACAATGTCCTTTCCGAGATTTCCCACTTCAAAACGGAACACCGCAAGGTTTCCTTTTCAGTAATTATATTCTTAATTGCATATAGCACCATTTTTGGGTGTTAGCCCGAGCTCCTATTCCTATTTGTGGTGTGCGTCTTGATGTTGTTCGACAAATGGAGCGACCTACAGTTTCAAACCGACTCCGAACGGCAAATTATAATTGGAATCCACACATAACACTTCTACAACAAGATCTTTCACAGCGCTTTAATATTATATTATCAAGTGTCTCTCTAGCTACAAATTCAATTGCAATTCAGTAACTCTCATAGAAGTAACGAAAATCTCTTGGTATCAATAATTGATTTCGGCCTCTTCCTCTTCGAACCTAAATCTGCTCTAAATAAGTTAAAAACTATCCTGAAAGCGGCTATGAGGACCGCACTAGGAGCATTTAGAACGTCCTCAAGTAATAATATACTTTTTGAAGCTAACATTCTCTCAATAGAAGCAAACAGGGACAATATAACAGATAAATTTAATTCAAAATTGCTCAAATCTACAAAAAACAAAAATCTCAACAGCAAAAATCGATATTCGATTTTGTTTTTTGTTTCAGAATATGATGTTTATCTGTAGGTAAAAATGAATTGAGACACTGAAATATTAAAATCGATACAGTCACTGAAAAAATTAGGTCTAGGATTATATTGAGTTTGTTTTGAAAACAATTCATTTGCACTAAATTAAGGCTTCAAATGTTATCAACGACATAAGAATCGATCACTGAGTTAGGTTTCATTTGTAAAAGGCCAAGTTTAGATAAATTATGAGGCAAAATAATATCTGGCAGACTAAAAGCCGAACTGTAATAAGAATTCAACCGCCACGAGTAAGACCCTTCTGTTAACTCGCGATTTTATGGAATACGTTAAATAATTTCAGATCAGAATATTCTGTATCAAAGAAGTTTGTATTCAGCCTTGTTTTCACAAAGGTTACTATATTATGCCATAAAACTATCTTTGTTTAAAGGCTTTGTTTCACTTTGATCAAAACTACAAGTTTTTAAGGGTACATCAACTAACCTATATCGGCATGATAAATTGAACTGTAATGTTAGAGGCAAGCTGAATAATTAATAAAAGTTAGTGCTAGATTCCGTTGTTCTATTCTCACTTTTATAATTACTTTACAAATTAACTTAATTTTTATTTCATTAAAAATAGGCTGACCAGCTTATCAGGAGTGTTTGCCAACGCGAATCTCTCGATTTTGTTCTCTTCCCATGTAGACATAATCCAGCTGGAGAAATCTCTTCGTTTACAACAACTTTTCATTCCGAAAGATAACGCTGCCCTAAATAACATAAACTATTTGGGCGATATTAACAACGCCCATATACTCAACCCGAAAGATTTGCGGTCGAGAAATATTTTTAAAATATGTAATACTAGCGGTGAGAAACGAGTTACCATGCTCTTTTTTGAATATATGTATATCAAATAATATTTTCTTCAAGCTCAGATGAAAAATCAATCAAATTAAAAGGACGTATTAAAAGGAAATTAATAAAAAATTGTGTACGAAACATAACCGATGTAGGGATTCTCCCCTCAACAATGAGTATTTTAAATCAATGTCCGAGTAATTCCAGTCGTTTGTGTTTAAATATGCTAGGTGACAAGGTTCCAGGTAAGTTTGTTGAACATTACGATGTGATTAGTGCTTTTCTCCGCCGTATTGTCCGCCATCTATGTAAACAAGTATATATACCTATAATACAATAGTATTTGTGTTTTATTATTGTTAATATTTCAATTTTACTGATGTTTTATTTAAATTTAGTGTGAATAATATCAGATTTCGATTAAAATCTGTTTAGGTTAGATTATAAGCTCAAAACATTTAGTTCGAAAAGTCCAAATGCGGTGTGGATTGCGTTCTCCGGCAACGCTTTCCAATTTGTTGTATTGTTGTTTCTGCTTCTCTTGAGTTTTCTGGATTGGTTGTTTTGCGCAGAGCACGTTAATGGTATACAGAAGCGCTTAAGGGCTACGAATAATGGGAATTGTCACAAACGCGGTTATGATGTCATCCCGACAAAGGGAAAGTGAATTTTCACAAGTATGTTCGCTGTGCAGAATTTTTTGCTTCTGTAGGTAACTAAATTGACTAATGGCCTACGGCATTTTGTAAGGCATTTTAATATGTATTTATTTCTATGCCCTTTTGAAACAGGAAATTTTAGTATAAAGTTTTTTAAATATATTATATATATAATATATGGAACAATTAAGCAAAACTGCTATTGGATTTTTATTTCATATATTTTTACATATGTATGTACATACATATTGAGGCAAAACATTAAAGTTCCCGAGCCGATTGTGATTCTAAAACAAAATTCGCTTTGACTCTAGATGACAAGTCGAAACAAGGTGAGACAGAAGTTCCAGAAGATACGATAGAAATTACGATAGTTGTTAAACACATAAGTACGAGTAAATATATCATAGTAACACTTTATACTTTAGAGGTATTTCAAATTAAGCATCCAATATAGGTTTTTTCATTTTAAGCTTGATATTAGTCACTTTCTTTTCAATATGATTCCGCCATGTGAGTCTTCTATTTAATTGAATTCGAAGAGTTTCTTTTCTTAGAGTAAAAGTAATATGCACACATTTGGTTTCATTAACCTTTATTCTCCAGTTTTTAAGCCAAGCTTCTATTTGCTACTTTTGGGTCTCTGTGAGTGCAAAGTGTTGCAGTATCATCGGCAAATTTTGATATCATTGTTTGGCTCGTCGTTGGCATGTCAGATGTATATAATACGTATAAAACGCTGCCCTATGAAACACCAGTGTCTATTCTACATACAATGCCGAGAGAAGAAGTATTTTTGCTTTACAACAAATTCTATATTAGTAATGTAGTTTTGCAGCAAGAGATGTACATTCGTAGGCAGTAAACAAGTAGTTTTGTGTATTAGGCCGGGGTTCCATACGTTGCTTGTGCTACGTCTAAGAACACTGCAGCGCAGTTTTTTTCAAAGGACTTTCTTATAAAGGACACTATGCGATGAACTTGCTCAGTTGTACTAAGTTTTGCTCTAAATCCAAATTGGTGTTACAGAATAATAGTGTTTTCATGAATAGAGGGCATTATTTTCTGCAAGACCAACTTTTCAAAAAGCTTTGATAGTACAGACAAAAGACTAATTGGCTTAAATCTTTCCCAGGTTTACCAATCATCTAAGCTTCCAGCTAGTAGGCAGTACGATAGATGCCGTTAAATATGTGGGTGACCGTTCTTCATAGCAATATTGGGAGGCTCTTTTAGCATCTTTAGAGTGATTTTGTTGTAACCTGGTGATTTTTTAGGTTTAAGTTGATTAATAGCTAAAATGATGTTACTTATTTTAAATCTTATTGGCTTTTTTTGTGGTTGCAATATTTCTAGTGGTATACAAGTAGTTGCAGAATGTTGATTGGGAGTGATAAGAGATTTTAGATGTTCAGGAAATACGTACCCTTTTTCCCAATCCATACAGTTACCATTCCCTAATCGAATTGGGGCCAATTTATGTCGTTGTTGTTGTAGCAGTAACTTTGCCCTGTCAGTGTAGTGTTATTACCGGTCGTCTTCGTCTAGCTCATCTAACGGTAGGCCGAGGAAACTTGCTGTTTCGGCAGTTTGGCTCCTGGGGGAGAGGGGTGTTAGATGAGGGGGTTTAATGGGGCATGTGAAAAGGTGATTCGTGTCGAGCGGGGTGCCTTCACATGCCGGACATATGTTTAGTATGACGGGGTCGATTCTGGATAAGTAGGAGTTGAACCTACTACAGTCTCCAGAACGTAATTCTGCCAAGGTTGAGCGGGGCTCTCGATGAAGCTGGAACTCTTCGCCTGCAATGGGTGGCGGTTGGACTCCGATGACGGCATTCGGGGGTCGGGAACTTAAGACGGTGGTAAGGGTCTCCCGATGAATGTTGTTGATGTCTGTCTGTACACTGTCCGATCCAGTAATTCTTATTCTGTTTTGAGCTGGTTCTCGTCTGCGTTATTAAGAGGATGTCTCCTGACATGCCTAGGAGGTGGCTCAGGCTCAAGCAGGTGTCTACATGGATGAGACCTGCAGTAGGTTCCTCGCAGTGAAGAAGCGGGAAAGGCAGGCGAGGTAGTCGTTTACCGTGGCGCACAGGCCATCAATGTCATTGCATGCCGTCATTATCGTGCAGTCGTCAGCGTATGAGACCAGGGAGACTCCCTCTGTTAGATGGGGGAGTTTCGAGACATAGAAGTTGAACAGCAAGGGTGAAAGGACACCACCCATCGGAGCTCCTTACTTTATTTTCCTCTGCTTTGATATTTGGTCTCGACCACTCAGGTAGCTCGCGATTCTCCTTTTCAGCCCTGGTGGGAGTGTTGACTGCAAAATATCATCTAGTAGCGTGGCATGGCTGACTGTGTCGAAAGCCTTTATTTAAGTGCAAGGCTACTAGGACAGTCCCCTCACTGGGGCGATTTCGGTGGAGTCTGCAGTTTATCTGAGTGTTAATGACGGTGAGGGCCGCGGTGGTGCTGTGCACTCTTCAGAAGCCATCCTGGTGTGAGGCTGGGGTCAGATGTTTCGTAAAGAGTGGGAGTAAAAGGGCTTAAACAGTCTTCACTATTGGGGAAGGGAGGGTTATCGTACGGTAAGAATATTCTTGGTTGGCGGGTTTCCCAGGTTTCAGTAGAGGGACCACTCTCTCTGATTTCCACTTGTGAGAAAAAATGAGAGTGACCATAGACATATTGAAGACCCAAGTGAGGTATTCTACTTCCAACGGACCCAGCTTTTCCACACCAGCATATTTCATTTGGTTGATGGCCCCCTGAACCTCATCGCTGGAGAAAGTAAGTGACGCACTGTTGTACGTCATTTTGTGCAGCCGTCTGGTGGCACTAGGCTTGGGTCTGTCGGTCAGAGTATGCAGAATAAGTTGCCGACTAAAATAGCTTGGCCAGAGCTTGCTCACACCAGAGTTGAAGTTGCAGGACTTCAAGTGTTCTTCCCATTTGGTCCGCTTGTGTTGGGTTAGCAGTTACCAGATCTCCAAATTGAGATCCTTTATGAGGGTATCCCGGGATCGGCCTAGCGTAGGTGATTACGCTCCAGCTGCTTGAGCTGGGAAATTGGGGCGTATGTCCCGGATCCTCCCAGCAGGTATGAAGCGAGCCGCGGCAGATGTGATCACCTTACGGAATGCGCGTCTGCCTGCGCGCACTACGGTGCTGGGATTGGAGCAGGAGGGTTGTGGGTCGATTAGGGAGTTGTGTTGCACCTGTGGGCTACGGACCGTTAAGGTTTGTTTTGTGGCGGCAGTGTGACGTGCAGGCCCATTTGACGATATAGCCGTTGAGGCAGGGGCCACCTGGAGGCAGGAGCAACCCGTGGTCATATACCATGTGGACCACTCCCTGTGTGTGTTAAGGCCTGAGCAGGTCTTAACATGGCACCACCCGTTGCACTTGTTGCACCTAACCGAGGTAAAGTTCGGATGGAGCCGTTTGTGGCATATGCAGCAATAGAATACTTCTGGTCTAGGGTTGAGTTCAATACCAGCCCTGACGAGAAGTATTTGGAGTAAACTTGTTACGAGGAATTGCTCCTGTGATGATAGATTGGGGGTGAGGTACGGTACACTAGACAGAGCTAGTTTACTGGGGCGGCAGCCCTTGGTCGGGAAAAACCCGAGTCATTCCGGTAACGTAGAACCGACTGCCATAGGAATGGGTCCGATTTATATTTTTTGTTGTTTTCCACAATGCATAATCTGTTTAATCAGTAGGAGTAAGATTAGAAAGAAAATCGTGAAGAGCCCTCTCCTTTTCTTTGTTAAGAGCGCAACGCAACTTGTGCATTCAGACAAGAATTTCTTGTATTTTGGAGAACGATATTGTTGCCCAGACCTTCTCAGCTCTCGTTTCTCTTTAACTAAGTCTTCTGTAGTCTCATCAGCATTCCGCTGGGAGATAACACGACTTTTGCTATTTGTGACCACTGCGGTCCTAACAGCTCCATGCATTTATTCAGTCAATGTAAGTACCTGCCTATCGATTTCATGATTATTCTTTAAGTGAACATTGGTTTTTATATGAATACTAATGTATTTCCTATACTTAAGCCAGTTTATAAGATTGGGATTGGGCTGTTTTCCTGCAAGGACTACCTTACATGAATATACTAGGCGGATAATGATCGGAGAACAATGCTAGGGATGAAGATGCTGTGACAATCTTGCGATCAATACCCTTTATAATGCCAAATTCAATCAGGTCAGGCATTTTCTGGCGGTCAGATGGCCAAAATGTTCGCTGTCCTGTAGATACAATATCAAATTTTGCACTTAATATACAACTAAAAAGTTTTTTCTGACTAACCTAGAACCGCAGTAGTTCTGTTTGGCATTGAAGTCACCTTTAGCCATAATCTTTGACCCAAGTTTGGCAAAAAAGTTGTTCAGTTAAAATTTGAGAATGTGGGCAGTACACAGCTGCGATAATCATCGTACCGGAAAATTGAAGTTGAAGAATAGTGAACTTCTCTAAACTCCTCTAATATACTGTGCTTTAAAATAATTTTTATCTGTAAGATAAGTTTCGGATATAAACGTAATGTAAATGTTATTAATAGGAAATTATAAACTTCGAGCTTGTGCTTGGTGAGATCGTTAGCGTTGCAATGACAAACTTTGATTGTGTACATTATGGTTTGTTTAAAAGGGTTTGATTTCTAACTGTATCATGCTTTGCATTCCAACCATAAATTGATTAATATTTTGCACGAGTGTTTGTCTCTATACCGCCATTATTCATGTTATTTATTTCGACATTTGGATTGGATTTTAAGATGATTGCATATGATTGGATTTGTGGTTGGACTATTGATGGTTGGCAACTAAAAGAATTTACAGTTGTTACTGTTGTAGAAGGAACAGGCCTTTTATTTGGCAGTAATTCTTTTTGTTTTATCGCTAAAAATACGGGGCACCCCTATAATTCGCAGTGTGGTTTTCACCACAATTACTACATTTTTGAAGTGAAACTTCTCATTCGTCAATGGACGAGCGAGAATGGAGAGTAAAATTTCAGGGCCATGCAACGTTTTGGGCATTTTCGTTCCACGAGAGAGAAAAAAGATATAACGTAGAGGAAAAGGAGAGAGAGAGCTATATATATTAGGGCGGGTCGATTTAAAAATCGCTCATTGCTCTGTGAAAATCGTATTCTAGGGATCAAAATAAGAAGCTTTGCCGAATTAACCATACCTCTAAAATGAATTCTGATGTCCCCCAATTTGGGTCGAACGAAAAATCCCACTTTGACCCATTTAGAGTGCTCCAATCGAGACCAAATGTATGACCGACCCGCACTAACTTTGGACGGCTGATCCACCCATGTCAGTGGCACATCCCCTGGAACTCCCATGGGGGGTTCCCCATACAATCATTTCAAAATATCACCATTTTTAGCCTTTACATGAGAAAAGAAACTGAAAAGTTCGACCCAAATTGGGAGACATCAGAATTCGTTTTAGAGGTATAGTTAATTCGGCAAAGCTTCTTATTTTGATTCCTAGAATATGATTTTCACAGAGCAATGGGCGATTTTTTTGCCTCCCCACAAATCGACCTGGCCTAATATATATATATAATTGGCGCATACACCTGTTTTGGGTGTTTGGCCGAGCTCCTCCTCCTATTTGTGGTGTGCGTCTTGATGTTGTTCCACAAATGGAGGGACCTACAGTTTTAAGCTGGCTCCGAACGGCAGATATTTTTTATGAGGAGCTTTTTCATGACAGAAATACGCGAGGGGCGAACACTATTAGAAAAATGTTTTTCTTAATTGGTGTTTCACCGAGATTCGAACCTACGTTCTCTCTGTGAATTCCGAATGGTAGTCACGCACCAACCATTCGGCTACGGCGGTCGCCAGCTAGAGAGAGTGCTATACCTTATATATATTTTATGATTAGTTTTTGTTGTACAGTACAATTGTTGAAACAGTTCAGCGCCGCCGCAACTATTTTAGGCTGTTCAGCACCATGGCAACTAGAATGATGGCCGCTACGGCTCCGCCTATTAATGCATTTTGTTCTTGTAGTCGCTAGGCATAGAATTTTAGCATGTGCATGTATTTGTGTATGTTAATAAGCATTGTTTTGCTGGAAGTTCAGAATACAAATATATATATGTGCATAGGCTAGGGCAAGGGTCTTCAAACTTTGAAGCCTTAGGTCCAGGAGTATCACAACTTTGAAACCCTAGGGCCATAATAATTTCTTCGGAATATTCCAACGGCCAAAATAATCTTAATTTTTCTGCACACCTACGCAAACAGGCATCTAGTGGCAAGTAGTGCTACTACGAGTATGTACTATACTACGTCATATCTATTTCAGCTATCCACCACAGGTGGCATATTTAGGAAACAGGTGGCATACTTTGGAAATTTGCATTCTATGCCGATTTGATAAATTATATGAATGAACTGAGTTTGAGATTGCAAGGAGAAAATTAGCTTCTCTCTGATTTATACACCAATATCAAATCGTTCAGGCAGAAAATAATACTATTTCAATCGCAATTACGTAAAAAATGTTTCACAAAATTTAAAACATATGAAATATTCAGCCACACTACAGAGACAGAATTTCCCGTCGATTTTGCAGTCGAAACTGTAAATAAAGGGTGATTTTTTAGCTATTATCTTTTTAAACAGTTGGTTTAAATAGCTGACGCACGTTTCGTGTTTTGTGTCACTGTCAAACATCTTCAGTTTGGTCTATAATTTAACCATGAATCGTCTTACAAACGAACAACTCTTGCAAATCATTGAATTTTATTATAAAAATGCGTGTTCTGTTAAGAAAGTTCATCGCGCGTTTCTTTCATTTGATGGTCAGTTTAATCGACCCACTAAAACGGCTATTCGAGCTATTGTGACTAAATTTAGAACCAAATTTACATTACAACACGCTTACGTAGAGTGCGAACTGAAGAAAATATCGCAGCTGTATCGGCCAGTGTTAATGATGACCATCAATTATCGATTCATCGCCGTTCGCAGCAATTGGGCCTTTTGCGAAAGCCTTTCAAAATACAGCTGGTGAAAGTATTGAAGCCGAACGACCTACCGCAACGCAGAACTTTTGGTGAATGGGCTCTTGGAAAGTTGGCCGAAGATCCACTTTTTTATCGAAAAATTGTGTTCAGCAGCGAAGCTCATTTTTGGATCAAATGTATCTAGAAAGAGCCACAGTTTGGTTTATGGGCTGGAGATATCATTGGACCGTACTTCTTCAAAGATGCTGCAAATCGTAACGTAACTGTGAATGGTGAGCGCTACCGTGAAATGATATTAAACTTTTTTTTGCCCAAAATGCAAGAGCTTGACTTACATGACATTTGGTTTCAGCAAGACGGTGCCACATGCCACACAGCACGCGTAACAATGGATTTGTTGAGAGGCGAGATCGGTGAACATTTTAATTGGAAAGAGTATGCCAAAATTGGACTAAGCGGATGGACCATTTGAAGCGCAGTCGCGGTCAACATTTGGATGAAATAATCTTCAAACATTAAATTATATGGACTGTACTATCGAGTTAAATAAAATTTGCATGCATTTTTCTGAATTTCACGTGTGTTTTTTTGAAGAACTTTCCCATCGCTCTTAAAAATCACTCTTTACTTTGAACAATAATTTCGATATTTGTTTCTCAGACTTTCATGCCATTGCGAATGAAATTAAGCTTTTTCAAAATCCGTTTGGTTCTGACATTGAAACCCTGGCTCCGGAAATCCAAATGGAAATTATTGATTTACAGTGTAGTGATATGTTTAAGAACAAATATCAAAATTCATCTATGTTGGATTTTTATAAGAGTCTTCCACTGGCATAGTTTAATAATTTGCATAAATTTGCTCGTGGGTTGTTTCTGTTTTTGGTACTACGTACTTGTGTGAGAAAACGTTTTCCAAGATGAAATACACAAAGAATGCTTACAGATCTAAATTAACCGATCAGCATCTTAAATCTCTTTTAATAATTGCTACAAATAAAATTAATCCAAGGCCGTAGTTTGGAGACGCCTGGGCTAGGGCATCAAGTGTGTACATGCATATGCACAATATAATTGTTGTAGCATTTGTTAGGCAGAAATTTTATCATTAGGATATTTACTCCCTAATTATTGCATGAAATATGATAAGGCAATGCTCGAGAGGTAGATCACGGTTGCTTCAGTGCATACATATGCGTGTAACACTATGTATATTTAATAAAGATGCAATTGAACTTAGTTGTCCCATATATGCAAACACGTTTCTTTGAAGTTTTCTTTGATTTATTCTAAATTTCAAAGTTTTATACTATCTAGAAAATGCATACATATATTATTCCCTGTAATCTGCAAATGTTGTGAATTTATTTATATATATATTCTTTCTCTCTCTCTCTCTCATTCTCTCTCTCTCTCTCATTCTCTCTCGGGTCCCTCCCTCTTTCTTTGCCTGCCTTGAAAGTTGATTTCTGTTATGAGTACTACGCCACACGCACTTTTTTTTAACACTTGCATTTTGTCGAAATTGTTTACTATCTTTCCAAAATTTGCTTCCTCATAAATTTGGATTTTAGTGCCATGTATGTTGCCTTTCTTAATAGCGACAACATGAAAATTGTTTGCATCTAATAACTTGCTTCGAATAATGCTTAGAGAAAAATTTTGCTTCGACCACTCATTTGCTGATTCCCTCTGTTGAGTCTTGTGTATTTAGTGTACTCATAGTTTGATCAGTAGTTTTTCCGTTGGCTTACAAGAGAGGGACAATTTCGGTTGCATTAATTCTACTTGCAAGCGTGGAAATTGTATCCCCGTTGTTCTTCACGTTGCAGAAAGCTACGATATTGCTGCTCCCATCATTACTGGCTGGGCGAACACGCACTGTCCGCGGAGAACTTTAGTTTACTTTTTTGTTTTACTTTTGTTTACTTTAGATGATTTGTTAATAATATAAATATAACAAACCAATCGCACTTAAAGTGAAACACGACCGATTTAGTTTGGGAATTAATTTTAAATATAAATATAAGCTATTTTTTTCAAGAGCGTTTTAAAAACATGTCTGTTCTGAATAATACACATACGCATATTCATATACAGTTAGTAACAGATGTAAGTATACACCGGACACGTTTTCAATTTTCCCCCAATCGATTCCTTCAAACAACCTAAGTTTTAACAAAATTGTGTTTTATTTACCTGGATGAAATACAAAAATCATATTTAATCCAAACAATGACAAAATTATAGCTTTTTATATTAAACTTTATAAAAATTCATGTCTCAAAAGTAAGTATACAGTTCATCATATTATTAATTTTTGAAATCAAAAACATAATTAAAATCAAATCCTAGTATTTGGTAGGTTACCTATTAGACTTTACAATCGCTTTAAGTCGTGATGGCATTGATTTCACCAAGTTTTCAGTTACAGGTGGTGGTATTTTATTCCATTCCTCTTGAAGGACGTTGTTCAGTTGTTCCTTATTTCTAATCGGATGTTTACGTATTTGCCGCTTCAAATGTTCCCATAAATGTTCGATTGGGTTGGTGTTCGGGGACTGTGGCGCTTTCTTTTGAATTATTTTTCAAAATATTTAAATAACCTTATCGGTCCATAATATTTTCGATAAATATCAAGTTTCCAGCCCCGTTCTCAGCCATACAACCCCAAACCATCACAGCGCCCCCTCCATGTTTCACAGTGCCGGTCATATTGTTTGGATCCAATTCCGCGTTAACTTTTCTCCAAACTTTTTCACGGCCATCAGATCCACAGATACTTAACTTACACTCATCAGAAAATATGACTTGGTTCCAAAACGTTTGGTCATATTTTTAATGATCTTTGGCGAATGAAATCCGTTTATTCCGATTGACACTACTCACGAAGGGTTTTTTTCCTAACATTGCTCCCATGATAACTAGTACTATGCAAAACCCGGCGAATACTTTGGCTGCTAATTTGTTTTCCAGTCTCATTTTCAACTTCAGATTTCTTTTTGGGTGCACTTATTTTGGGGTTTGTCCTGATTTTCCGTAGACTACGCTTTTTTCTCTGGGACTTAAGAGCGGCGGACGCCCACAACGCTCTTTATTAGTGGTGCTTCCCGCACTTTTATATTTATTCACAATCTTTTGAACTGTAGCAAAACTCCTATCTATCAAACGACCGATTTCTCGCAATGATTTATGTTCCTTGTGATATTTTATAATCAGTTTTTTTAAATCATCAGAAAGCTCTTTTCCTCTTGGTGCCATTACTAAAAATGTCGCAAAAATTAATACCAAACGTCCTTCCATAAATTTTTATACTCACTTTAATTATTTCCTTTTAATAGTTTTAAGTTTTTTAGTCAATGCGTAAAAATATATGTTATGCTAACTGAACAATCGTTTGCTGTATACCAACTTTTGTGATATAAATTTCGCTGGCATCAAAGACAAAGCAAAGCGTGGATAACGGTACCTAAAATTTACAGCTAAATTAAGGCGCATATGAAAGCTTATCCCAGTACTCAATTACCATGTGTAAAATATTTTGATTACATATTAAGGAAAGCGTTAGCGTCAAACAATTCCATAAATCAGGCTCCTGTATACTTATTTATGTTTCTAACTGTACTTCACGATAAAGTACAAATAATGTGCTGCGACATAACAATTTCCAATACTGACCGTCTCAATGGAGCTCGGGCTATTTTGGAGTAAACTTTTGGAAGAGAATTGCTGCTTTTCGCCTGTCCTCATCATGGTTATGAATTGGTCCTAAAAGCTTTAAAACCAAGTGTTGAGTCCAATTATTGTATTCGATTAAAATAAGTCCTTTGTTCTCCTATATACATGCATAGAACTTACCACTTTTGGGAGATATGTTTTTATTATAAACACTTTAATGTTTTTCAACTCATGTTATTTGTTATAATTTTCTGTGAAAATAAGTAGGCTTTGATTGAAAAGAAATATGTACCATGATTCAATTATTAAAGGTTTGCTCACTTGTGACATTAGAATTCTGACACTCCCTTACAAAAGGTTGCATTTAAGAAGGGCGAAGAAAGTGGAAGAATTAAATACCTTTTCGGTAAAAACTACTTAAATTATAAATAAATATAGTCCCAGAATAATATTTTATGAACTAATTTTTAAACTCAAATCTGTTCGCGAAGTTCCGCCAAAATGACGCTATTGTGTTACCTAAGCATTATGACCCTAATGAATACTTGCATAGAAGAAATGGATTTATTATAAATTTAGTTGACTAAAAACAAACTTTACACATACTCATGCCTTATTTCACTATGCTTTGCCCACACAAGTTTGCAGTCTTGACCCGCCAAGTCATGATTATTCTTATATTCTAAATACTCTTATATTCCTAATCGTACTTATTTAAATGAATAATTATTCGGTGGCCGCCATAGCCGAATGGGTTGGTGCGTGACTACCATTCGGAGGTGCACGGATTCGAAACCCCGGGCACGAAATACCAAATGATAGAAGATATTGTTAGCTTTCGCCCCTCGACAGACAATGGTAAACCCTGAGTGTATTTCTGTCATGAAAAAGCTCTTCATAAAAAACCATATGCCGTTCGGAGGCTGTGAGTAATTACAAATTATAAAATGAACCCTTGTTAGTAAGTTATATATTTTTAAAACAATCTAGTGAGCACTTTCGCAGCCTATATTTGAAAGGCAATGGCCTCAGATTGTCAAAATGTCCATCTTTCACGCTCATTGCCCCCTATGATAACCTTATTTAAGCGGTATGTCCGGATGTACTCCATGTCGTGTTCATATTAATCCTAGACGTATCGAGCAAGTTCTTGCCCATAAGCACATCCTTCTGAAAGCGAAATGTTTTTCCTACATATTTTATTTTTCCTCCACTTTTACTCTAAATTTCTAGAATTAGCAACCCAGTGCCTTGCTAAGGGAGGCGATTTGTCAAGAGGAAACGAGAAAGCTGCTTACTGAGCAAACCTTTTATAATTGAATCATGAATATGTACATATGTATATAAAGGGAACATTTTGGAAAATAATTTTGAGAAAAATTGTCATTTCGAAATTGAAGCAACGGATTTCATTATCGGATTGTATACAGGACTCTCCCCGCAACCGTTCTATAGCCGCAACCAAGATTAAGCAAATTATTCCGATGTTCAAGAAGTTCAGGGAAAATTGGAAAAACTTAGATTCTAGTAGCACTGAACCATCTCTTAATATCATGAAAGAACATTTAAAACTAAGGCCTTCCTCAGGCACGTTGGGTGGGGAGAGTGATATAGGCCCTTATTATGAGCAACATTCGATCTTCGACTATAGTCGAAAGTGCTGATCGAACGAATTTTCATTTGGTATTATGGTGCTCATTCGTTGAAGAATAAGACTATTGTGAATTTCGATCGCTCGATGCATTTACAATAGATAATTTTTCTCAGCTGATACAGCAAATCAAAATAAAAGAAAAACCGATTGTGTTGAAATTCTTTGCTAACAACAATTTTAAAAGTTAAAAAAAAGTATTTTTTGTGAAAATGGAGTTCGACGATTCAACGCTCGATGAAAGATTAGTGGAACTAGCTAGATGTAGAAAACAGCTGAGGGGCGCATCCAACCCCCTTGAAATGGCTTCCACTGAGTAAGTTTAGTATTTTCAAAATGTGTTGACGTACATAATATTACAGAAATTTCCTTACAGTTTTTTAAAGAACTTTAGATTATCTAAAGAGCCGTTTATGAACCTACTATCCAGTACAAAAAACCAGTTGCAGCAGAGCACCCGAGCCAAGAGCTCTTCACTATTCTCCAAAAAAAGCAAAACAAATTATTAATGTGTGTGCAGCTTTGCACAACATTTGCTTGTTTTATAATGTTCAACTTCCGGATGAAGAGTTATCCGATGAGACCCTCAACGATGATGCTGAAGATATTGAAGTGGAGCCAAATAACGGAGAAGCAGAAAACATAGCAGCAAAAATCTAAAAAGTATTAAATAGAAACCTTTACGCCACAGTTTCTGTTTTATTTTTGTTATAAATTTTCTTTATTCAATTATTCGTCATTCGAAAAAAATATGTATTTCAGTTCCTCTACGTATTTCAGCCCATACCTGCCAAGGGAAAATAATAAAAAAATAAAAATGTATTTCTATAAACATCACAAAAAAAAACATTATTAACCTTAATCCATTTTGCTGCCGTTCTAACTGGTGGTCCCAAGCAATTCAGCTCCGTTGTAAATTCCTCGCAAAATATTAACATATATTAACATATTCCTGCATAATATTAACAAAATTAGTATATATTTATTATTTGGTTACTATAAAACAATAAATAATCGCAAACAACTTACATTTTAACAAGTTTTCCCACAACACGCTACACAATCGAAAGCAAAATTGCATTCGACTCTAAATTCGGTATACAACGAAAATTTCGACAGCGTTGCACCGCTCATAATACCAAATTGACATTCGATTTTCGATCTTCGACAACCAACGAATATCGAAGATCGAATGCAACTCATAATAGGGGCCATATTCTTTAAAAATATGTTTACTTCAGTCACAATGCAGGACAAAAAGGCTCTACAAGATGTTTGCATATTTGTTGTGATGTTGTATGTTAAAATAGTGGTGACCAAAGCACCTAACCAAGATTTGTACTTCTTGAAGATTTTAAAAGAGTACGGAAAAGTTGACGCAACAATTTATAGAGCTTCTTTAAACAAGTTTAGTCATCACGTGTGGTATTTGTGTTTAGAGGCAGTTATTCTATCACTGCTTGATGAAGTTAATAACCAACCCAAAAAGAAAATGATTGCAACAGGGACACAACGTCAGATTTTAGCAAACGCTATGACCCGTCCAAGGAAGAACTGACTCAAAATTTTATGGTAAGTTAAATTGACTTTTTGTGACATTAAATCGTTTGTTTATTTAGTTTTGTTATTTATTTTTTCTTTTGTTTTCAGATAAAACACTGGATGATTTCATATTGGAGAAGAGCAAACAATTTCTATCACGGCTGCAAATCGACGACAGTTTTCTAAACGAAGATGTATTTTTTTGGAATAATAATGTTGCTTTTCTTTAAGCTAAAAGAAGAATAAGGCATTTTTGAGTTATGAATGATACTGCTGAAAGGGCTATTAAACTAATGCAAGATTTTAAAGGACTTTTATCATCAGCTTTATGTCTTTTATCACCTTTATGTTTTTAATTAAATATTGACGTTCATCTAATCGTCTTTTTACTTTTATTCACTTAATTTCAGGACAAAACACAATTTTTACTAAGCTTTGGAACTCAGTCTGAACTGGTTGCAATTATGTTAGAAATATGAAATTCTATATTTGAGTATCTTACCTATAGCATTAGTAGAAAATGTTCCAAATTAGAAAAAAAATGTGTGTCATATAAGGGACACCCCAACTTATAGGAGTATATGTTCTCATTAACAAAAATTCCTTCATCCGTTGCAGGATACAGCATCAAAATAAAGATACCCTTTGAAGAAAATGTTATCATTCATCAAAAAAACTCTAAATTGAAAATAGCAAGAATCATTACGGATGCAACAGCCAAAGATGTTCTCCAAATTTCTATAGATGTTATTAACGAAAGTTTAGTAGCCAAAACATATTCAATATATGTGAGTAACTGCGGAGTACCATGGGCTGTTGCCAAATCAAATGTCATGAAAAATTTACTACCATACGTTGGCGAGACCATTACCTTTTTCTTCCCATTACTAATTGATACTCAACAAAAACGTAGAAAATTCAATTGTGACGGTAAAAACTTATTTTCATGTATTCGTTAATAACTATTGTATATATATACATGTATATTTCATATCATAGTAGTAACTCTTGTGTTTTTCGTAAATACGCACCGTCACATTTTTCTCACAATTTTGGGAATAAAAACATGCATGCAACTGTATCTTCAAAAATAAAAACAAAACGTCTTCAGTTATCTTTTGTTGAATAAAGTAGTTGCTGTGTCTGAAACCACCAGATTTGATTGCAAAAATACCGGTCAAATACCATTCCTTTAAAGGCGTAATCTGCAGAACAAGCTAGTTACTATTTATTCTATGAATTGAAAAGCCTACCGAATACGGAACTTCTGAAGCAGACAGACATTTCTATATACTAGCCTTTGGCTATCAGTAGTATTGATGGCTGTTTAATAGCCAATAAGTTTCCGGTTAATTGCCCAAGTTAGGGAAAATTGACAAAAATGAATTCAAGTGCAATTGAAGGTTTTAAAATATTATTTGAAGGAAAATCATACTAAAAAAAATTGAAATGTAAACAAATTTTCCAAAAAATGTAAACCTTCCACGCCCCTTGACCATTCTAAACCTAAAAAAAAGGGTTCACAATTATTCCGAATTAGCCTTCTTGAGGAGATTAAAAGTCTTAACTTAACTTAAAGAATAGCTATTGGCCCTAAACCGATGAAATATTTCATTGTGCTACATCATTTTAATTGTATTCAATATCTTCTTCCATTCCAAATAATTGGCACCACCAACTTCAAAACCTTCGTTCTACATCTAATTTATATACGATAGAAGGAATTTAATTGAACTACTGCTATTGATGAATTTACGTTTATACAATTTTAAAAAATTGTTTAAATTTATTTATGATTTTTTTATCAACTTACAATTTTAAACGATAAATTGCAGGCGCGTCGTAGCTAAAAATGATTTATGGAAAATTATTTCGGCATGGGTTTTAAGACAGAATTCATTATTTATAATTTTGGTTTGCTTTACTACAATCGAGTGCTTTACTGACAATCAGTAAGATCATTATATTTTTTATCAAGCACTTGAACTAATGTAAAAATAAAAATTAAAATATGGTATATGGTAAAAAGGATGGTTCCATATGTAGAAGTCCACGCAGGAAAGTTACTGATCGCCATTCACTTGAGAGTGGCCAGAACGATTCTTCTACAAATGGTTCAAGCAGCTCACAACTTCCGGAATTAGCCCAAGTATCCTCTGGATAACTTCCGAACACCCATTCGGGAGCGAGCCAAGGTGAGGATAGCTGGTTGTGTGCTGGGTTTGGGACCCGCCACGTAAAAATCTTCCCCAATGAAAACCGCAACAAAGCCTCGGATGAGAACTTCCTATACTGATGACGACCTCTGCATACGAACTAAGAACTATGATTTGAGGACATGCATCTGGAATATCCGGTTTCTTAATGGGAAAGGCGGCTCTGCCTTTTGGTTAATGTCTTCGTGAGAGTAAAGGCTGACATCCCTGCCATTCAAGAGATGCGATGGACGGGGCAATGCAAGAATGACTTAGAACCTTGCGAAGTGCCAGCTGCCATGTCAAGGAGCGCAAATTCGGTGTTGAATTTGGTGTAGGAGAGAGACTTCGACACCAAATATTGCCGTTCACTCCATTGGACGAGCGTCTCGCAGTAACCCGCATTAACGGGAAATTTTTTTACATCCCGCTCATTTGTGCCTACGCCCCGACGGAAGAGAAGGATGATGCGAACAAAGATTCCTTCTATGAGCGTTGTCCCCGCACGACATAAAAGTCGTGCTTGGTGACTTCAACGCCAGGGTGGGGAATGAGGGAATTTTTGGTCCCAAGTCGAAAAATTCAGCCTGCACAACGAAATATCCGGTATCGTACAGAGGCTGATCGACTTCGCCGGGAAACGAAACATAGTAGTCTGCAGCACCAGATTTAGATATACATACGATACGAGGACTTAGCTCGCTCCCGAAAGCTAAGAAAGGAAGAGAGACGTATTATCAGAAAGAAAAAACGTGAGGCCGAAATACGTGAGTGCGAAGAGCTTGAAATGTTGGCCAATAGGAAAAACGCCCGAAAATTCTACCAGGAAGTTCGGCGGGTTACAGAATATTTTAAGACCGGGGCGTTTTCCTGCAAGAGCAAAGACGGCGATCTGGTGACTGACATCCAGAGCATACTTAAATTATGGGATCATGATGAGGTGAGAATACCGATAACGCGGACTGCCGGCGGAGCCATTATACATGGCTGCGAGGAGCCGGTAAGGTGCATGCATCTGCTCCTATGCAAAATATGGTCGGCTGAAAGCATGACCGCCAATTGGAATTTAAGTGCGCTGTGCCCAATACATAAGAAGGGTGATACTGTAATCTATGCCAATTATCGCGGGACTATATATATATATATAATTGGGTGTTTGGCCGAGCTCCTCCTCCTATTTGTGGTGTGCGTCTTGATGTTGTTCCACAAATGGAGGGACCTACAGTTTCAAGCCGACTCCGAACGGCAGTTATTTTTATGAGGAGCTTTTTCAGGGCAGAAATACACTCTGAGGTTTGCCATTGCCTGCCAAGGGGCGACCGCTATTTGAAAAATCTTTTTCTTAATTTTGGTGTTTCACCGACATTCGAACCGACGTTCTCTCTGTGAATTCCGAATGGTAGTCACGCACCAACCCATTTGGCTACGGCTGCCATTATCGCGGGATTAGTCTTCTAAATATCGCCTATAAGTTTCTAGCAAGCGTATTGTGTAAAAGGCTGAAGCCCACCATCAACCAACGGGTTGGACCTTATCAGTGTGTCTTCAGACCTGGAAAGTCCACCATCGACCAGATATTCACAATACGCCAAGTCTTGGAAAATACCCATGAAAGGGGAACCGACACACACCATCTTTTCGTCGACTTCAAAGCTGCATTAGGCAGTACGAAAGGGAGTTACCTAATGCCGTGATGTCTGAATATATTGTAGTATCCCCGCGAAACTAAATATTGACATCATTGGCCTTCACAGCCGCGCTGTTAGTTCTGCCTTTTCAAAAAATAAAGAGCCAAAGCGAATGGGTCTGGTGGTGAACGAGGACAAAACGAAGTACCTCCTGTCATCAAACAAACAGTCGGCGCGCTCGCGTATCAGCACCCACGTCACTGTTGACAGTTATGATTTCGAGGTTTTCAAAGTCTTCTTCGTCGCTCGAAGCGTTTGAGATAAGGATTATGCGGAAAAGTTTTGGACCTTTCCACGTTGGCGACGGCGAGTATCGCAGGCGATGGAACGATGAGCTGTATGAGCTTTACCATGATATAGACATAGCGCAGCGAATAAAGATCCAGCGGCTACGTTGACTGGGTCATTTCGTCCCAATGGATACAAACGCTCCGTCTCTGAAAGTATTCGATGCGGTACCAGCTGGTGGTGGCGGAGGAAGAGGAAGGCCTCCTCTGCGTTCAAAAGATTGGTAAGGGGGAAGGACTTGACTTCACTTGGTGTGTCCAACTGGCGCCGGTTAGCACGAGAAAGAAACGTTTGGTACACTTTGTTAAACTGGGCCAAAATCGCGTACGCGGTTATCGCACCAATTAAGAAGAAGATATTGCAAAAAAAAATTTCTACTATGCAGTTTAAGCTTAATTTCATCGAAAACTAAAAATCTATGAAAAAAACCAATTTGACTTCCGGGAGGAACACACTAAGGTTTTCACTAAGGAATACACCTTTAGCAAAATCCATCCATTTCCCTTATTTTTCTAATATTTTAAATTTAGTCGCTGTGGGTCGTTTACTCTGTATACGAGAAAAGCCATTGTTGCTCCTCTTTATGCTTCTTTTCATAAAATTTAAGGAAATAAAATATTGTGACAAAACACGAAAGTTTGCTAACCGACTGGCAACAAAAATCAATTGAGTGAGAAACTGAAACAAAAGCATGAATTCACCTTCAGAGCAAGGCAGAAGTTGCCACATCTAGAAATTACGATAGTTATTAAGCACTTGTATATAAGCAGCGGTTCACGCGCACAAAGTTATCAGTCTGAAGTTAGGCGAATGAACGTGTAAACCTAAACTAAAACGATTAAATGTTCAAATTAAATTACAACAAGTTGTAGTGACATTAGTTTGTGACTTTTATTTAGCAATCCAGTGACCGAACTCAGAGGAACTATTGGACGATTTCGCAGCAATTGGTTTCACAATAGGAATTGTTGAATAAGGTTCCATTAAACAGGATGCTAAAAATAAAAATGGCAAGTTGAGTGAACTTATGAAACACTTGGGGCAACGTGACTTGTCAACTTCTGAAAACAAAGCAGAATTACAATCACGGCTGCGCGAGGAAGGGCGGCGATGTAGACGAATATGTGTTCCAACTGGAAGCTGAACAACTATTGACCAAATTGGAAGAGAAGGCAGAGAATACAGGACCGCCACCAGGAATAGACATGAATGTGATTATGGCTGCAATATAACAAATGTCGACGCAAATGTCATCTCAGTCGTCCCTAATATCAACGGAAATGGCATCCCAAATGTCACAGATATTTCGTTCGTAAACGCCAGAGAGAATGTGCCAAAGCAAGGCTCGTTCATTCATAAAGCGAGCCCACTACATCTTCCCTCATGCGTCTGAGCTATCCTAAGAAAAATATTTGTTGAACCAACCATGGCAAATGCCTGCCACATACATGTGTATGTAAATATGTCTTCTAAGTGCGGGACAGAATAGCAACAGTCGTGAATGGTGATGGTTTTAGTTGCTGTGGCAAGTGCACGCAGAATCATACACTAATGATGTAAAATAAAGTTGCCGCCTCTTAAAACAAGGTTACGCCTTCGACATATCGTACTACATATTAAAAATTTCAAATCCATTCCTTTTTGCCCTCTCATATGGGGTTATCCCATCAATAAAAAATGCACGAAATAAAGGGGTTTTCAATTGGCGCGGGTCGATTTTGGCGCCCTGTGGCAGCCATTTTGTTTTGGTGACATCTGTCAAATCTTTTGTTTATTATTCAGTTGTTTATGCCAAATCATCATGGCAAGTTACACGATTGAACAGCACGTTCAAATGATAAAACTTTATTATCAAAATGAGTGTTCATTAACGCAAACGTTGCGCGCATTGCGCCCATTTTTCGGTAGACGTGGTGGCCCTTCCAATTTCTTATGGCCCATATTGAACCATATGGACCTAGACGACATGTGGTTCCAGCAGGACGGCGCTACTTGCCACACAGCAAACGCCATTTTATTCCATTTCAACATCTACCCGCCCTTATTGAAAAACCCTTTATTATAGCAAGCCCTGAGTTTAAATGATTGTACGAAAAAATCTTTATTCACAGCTGATAAATTCAAATCAATGCAAATTAAAAACAATAGTCAGATTTTTAAGCACCATACGCACAACTAGCAAATAAAGAACAGTATCTGTTTTTAAAAGATTCGACTGCTAACAAGTACATAATTATATATAAATATTGTAGTTATATAGAAAATCACATTTTCTTATATTTACAAAATGTTTTTAAATTTTTTTCATATGTAAAACCAAAATTCAATAATGTTTGTTTTACTTTTCAGTTGTGGCTAAGGTTAGCGAAATGAAAACGAACACACATTGGGCTCAACAAAGTAAACCAGTAACATATTCATCCAAAAATAAATTAGACCATGCCGGCATAGAAAAAGTTATAGTAATCGCTTTGAGAACGCTTGCTGTTGAAACAGAAAGGCGTTGTTTCTGTATTTGGGAATGTAAATGTCATTGTACAGCAAAGCTGGAAACACATGTAAATTTTAACAATTGTCAAAAAATGGAGTATGACGAAAAACGGAAGGCAGGAATGCTTCTAAACTGTTCATATGATGAAAATTTAGAAAGTGATTCATGTATCACTGCTTTCAGCGACGGAAAAGATTTCCGGGAAAATGGTATCGATGGGATTTTCTTTTTAATTAAAAACGCTTGCATATTGTTGCTTATTATGCTTTTACTAGGTAAGAAATATTTCTCATCTTTAGGATTCTCTAATAGACGCAGAATTGGTTTCTTTCTGTATTTAAAAGTATTTTAGACTTAGAGTGCATGCATATGTATATTAGTTTCTTTGATTGATGTTTAGGAAAAACATGTTTATCTCTTGTTATTCTTAAAATACATATTTTTATCTTTTCTTCTTCTTCTTAATTGGCACTATAACCGCTTCCGCGATTTTGGCCCAGTTTAACAAAGCGCGCCAGACCTTTCTTTCTCGTGCTAACCGGCGCCAATTGGACATACCAAGTGAAGCCCAGTCCTTCTCCACCTGATCTTTCCAACGCAGAGAAGGCCTTCCTCTTCCTCTGCCACCACCTGCTGGTACCGCATCGAATACTTTCAAAGCCGCAGCGTTTGTATCCATTCGGACGACATGACCCAGCCAACGTAGCCGCTGAATCTTTATTCGCTGCGCTATGTCTATGTCGTCGTGAAGCTCATACAGCTCATCGTTCCATCGCCTGCGATATTCGCCGTTGCCAACGTACAAAGGTCCAAAATTCTTACGGAGAATCTTTCTCTCAAACACACCTAGCTTCGCTTCATCGGATGTTGTCATCGTCCAGGCTTCTGCGCCATACGTTAGGATGGGCATGATGAGAACCTTGTAGAGTGTTAGTTTTGTTCGTCGAGAGAGGACTTTACTGCTCAGCTGCCTACTTAGTTCAAAGTAGCTCTTGTTGGCAAGAGAGTTACGTTAGATTTCGAGGCTGACATTGTTATCGTTGTTAATGCTGGTTGCTAAATAAATGAAGTCCTTTACAACCTCAAAATTATAACTGTCAACAGTGGGTGCCGATACGCGAGTGCGCCGACTGTTTGTTTGAAGAGAGGAGGTACCTCGTTTTGTCCTCGTTCACCACCAGACCAATTCGTTCTGCCTCTTTATCTAGTTTGGAGAGGGCAGAACTAACAGCGCGGTTGTTAAGGCCGATGATGTCAATATCATCGGCATACGCTAACAATTGTACGCTCTTATAAAATATTGTGCCTGAGCGATTAAGTTCTGCGGCTCGTACGATGCACTCCAACATCAGGTTAAAGAAGTCACACGACAGCGAGTCACCCTATCTGAAACCTCGTTTGGTGTCAAACGGCTCGGAGAGGTCCATCCCAATTCTGATGGGGCTGCTGGTGTTGAGCAACGTCATCTTGCAAAGCCGTATTAGTTTTGCGGGGATACCAAATTCAAACATCGCGTCATACAGAGAACTCCTTGTGTTTATCTTTTGGTATTCTCAAAATATGTTTGGATTTGTTCAGCCCCGCATGATTATACTTAGAATTTACTTAACTATGATATTTGTATTTATTATTTGTGAATGAAATCATTCCTTAAATCTCCTCTTCCTAAATTAAATCGTCCCGATTTATATCGAATTGATGCTTGTTCCTTATTCTTGCCTAAATAATTTTTGCAATTATTCAATGTTGTTGCAAAGGGCAATTTCCTTATCGGTGAAAATTTGTACATGCTTAGTTCTAAGTGGTGTGAATTTAAATAGTTTACAATGATTATTTATGATAGGATATTTGTAATTAGAAATGATAGGATTTTTAGTTCTTATTAAATATTTGTTCGTATGATGTGGTAATTTTTTGTCAATTAGTTACGTAGAAAACAAATGTGAATTCGTCAAATAAATATGCATCATTGGTTGTTAATTTATTGTTTCCTTCTGATTGAATTGCGATTATGATGACCATGGCTAGTAATATCAGGTAATTCATTTTCGTCTGATATTACTAGCCATACGTTGTCTTTGTGAATAACTTTTCCCTCCTTGGTTAAAATCGTGTCCTCACGATCTTCCCGCACTACGTACTTTTTGTAACGACTATCGCTTTTACTTCTGATGTTAGTCCTTAACACCAATATCTGGTCTCCTTGTTTGAAAGTTCGGCGTCTAGTTCCTTGGTTTAAACGTTGTAATGTGTTATCCGATGCGTCTTCTAATTTTTTTACTATGTCGTCCTATGCTGCGATTTCTTTCGGCTGCAAAAACCTTTTTAATTCGGATATCAGATAATTTTGGTCAGTAAAGGTTATTGTGTGACGTATTTTACTTTGAAATATAATACGCGAACTTGTCTCATTCTTTTGTGTGTTTGGTATCAATTCTTTTGGATACGGCAGGCATTTAGCGGTTGGCGTACTGCCTTGATTATGTCGTTGTATGAACTATCAGATGAGTGTACAGTACCTATAGAAGATGTGTTAATTATTTGTCGTGACAAGGCCTCAGCTACAACATTCTGTGCGCCTGGTTTATACACGACTTTTGCTCCATAATCTTCGATAATATGTTTCCATCTCTTTAGTTTATGATTTGGAATTCTTTTCCGATATGGCGTAAGTAAGCGATTGTTATTGGATTTTCATTTTGACTCAATACATCTCCCCAATGACTCAATACAGCTCCCCAAAAGCTTTCTCATAATTTGGCTGGTCTAAACAAATTTTTGCGATCTTACTTTTATTTTTTCCGATATGAGAATTATCTCCTTTAAGATGTAAAGTTAAGGGTTTAGCTAGAGCTGCATAGTTTTTTACGAATTTTGTATAGTATCCAGTAAGTCCTAAGAATTCTTTAAGGTCTTTGAGGATTTCTGGTATTGGGTAATTTTCTATCGTTTTTATTTTATTCGGATCAGTTGAAATTCTATTGCGCTTTAACCTAAGTATTATCTCCACCTCGTCCATGAAAAATTGTGACTTTTCATTGGGCCCTTTTAAAGAGGCATTATTTAATGCGTTAAAAATAGTTCGGATATGTTTCATATGCTCTTCATAGGATGGGGAGTAAATGATTACATCTTCAATGTAAACATATGCGAATTTACCTATGAAGTCGCGCAAGATATCATCCACACATCTTTGGAAAATAGATGGGCGTTTTTCAATCCGAAAGGCATTCGATTGAACTCATATTTACCTCCATTCACACAAAACGCTGTTTTCTCTCTGTCACTTTTTATCTTAATTTGATGAAAATCCGGACTCCAAATCAAGTGTAGTGAAAAATTTGACTTTACATAAGTTTTACAGCGTAATATTTATGTCTGGTATTACGTCTTTTGGGTTTTCCGCTCTCTTCTATACCTTTCTTATGTACGGTTAACATAGGTGAGGTAGGCAGCAGCACGGTAAAAGCTCTGTCTACAGGGGAACCCCTCAGGTAGGAGTCATATCCTCTCTGCTGTGGTTACTAGTCGCTAACACCCTCCTTACCAATTTCAACCGAAGGGGAATAAAAGTAGTGGGGTACGCGGACGACATAGTCCTTATGGTCTCAGGAATGTTATGCTATTCACCAAGAAAACCAAGGAACCAAACTTTAATCTCCCAAAACTAAACGGCGTCAGTCTCACGCTAACCCAACAGGGAAAGTACCTAAGTTTTATCCTAGACCCCAAACTCAGCTGGAAGTCCAACGCAGAGTTCAGGGTAAAGAAAGCGAATATAGCACTTTACACGTGTAAGAGAATGTTGGGTAAAAAATGGGGTCTCCAACCAAAACTATCCAATTGGTCCTATACAGTCATTGTAAGGCCAATACTAACATATGCGGCACTAGTTTGGTGACCTGCAACAGAAAAGAAATACAACAAAACTAAGCTGAACAAGATACAAAGAACAGCGTGTATCTTAACTACAGGAGCGCTTAGCACCAGTCTTACTGATGCGCTCAATGTACTAACTCTCTGCTACCATTAGATCTACACATTAAAACAATAGTTACTTGCAGCGCGGTGAGACTCAGAGACATAGGAAGCTGGACAACAAGGTCGTACGGTCACAGTAAGATCCTCCTACAGGGACCCTCGCTGCTCAAAAACAGATCAGGCTACACAGCCCCCAACTTCAACTTCAAGAAAGGCTTTACAATACGTTTACCACCGAGAGCCGAATGGAGCAAAGGGAAGGTGATTGGAAGATACGGTATCGAAATCTTTATAGACGGTTCTAAGATGAACTGTGGTATGGGAGCTGGCTTCCATTCGGAGCCGCTCAACCTATCCCAGTCAATTCGTCTTCCTGACTATGCCAACGTGTTCTAGGCAGAACTCTTAGCGATCAGAGAAGCATACATCACTAAAATTCTGCAAGGAAGTTGGTGCAAGAGTAGCTATCATCTCAGACAGTCAAGCAGCTATAAAGGCCTTGGACTCCAACTCCATTTCATCCTTAATGCTTAGTCATGATGATATGGGTTCCCGGTCACAAGAACATACGGGGTAATGAGATAACGGATGAGCTAGCAAGAAAAGGCTCGACACTAGAAATAGCAGAGACGGTGGCAGTCTCCACCCCACTCAACACATTAAAAGCATCCATTGCTTCACACTATCATGCTTTAGCCGAAAGAAGATGGAAGCAACTAAGCAAGAAAAAACACATGGCCGTCATACAAAATCCAAAGGACGAATGATCTGTTAGGATGCTCCCGGCCAAACATCTCACGCATCACTGCAACCCTTACAGGCCACTGGAAAGTATGGGATCATGCAGCTAGACTCAATCTACCCTTCAATCCTATCTGCAGGAGCTGTCAAGCGGAAGGTGCGAAGGAAAGTCTTTTCCACTACTTATGTGAATGTCCAGGGCTAGCTAGGGCACGACTCCGCTCCTTTGGTAAGCCTGTCCTGCAGCAAATTAATGAGATCTCAGACATCAAGATAAAGAATTTGCTGCTATACTTGGACCTCACTAAATGGATTTGACTTAGAACAACAAAACAAAAAAAACGGTGCTGGTCACTAATTAGGATTATTTCAGTGAAAATACTCAACCACTTCAACAACAACAACAACAACGGTTAACATGGGTGAATTGTATAAGCAGTAGCTTTTTTGTATTTCCCCTCTTTCAATAATTTGTCAATTACCTTATTTATGAATTCTACGTCATTTACATTACTTGTATATTGTTTGGTCCATATAGGATCCTTTGTATCTGTCCGCATGCTACTTTCAATCCTTGTAGTGAAGGGTAACGTTTTAAGACATTATTGTCCTTCATTAACCTATCGATTTTTGCTCTATACGGGTCTATCCGTATAGTGTAATTTGCATAATTTTTTTCACTAATTTCCAACTTTCTTAACACCTCCAATGTCATCTTGTTCAAATTTATAACCGCGTTCAATTTCTTTATTCCGTTCCATCCTAGTATCAAATCAAATCCATTTATCCCATCTGCCTCAAAAAAATCTAAATCTTCATTCATAAACTTAATAATTTGTTTACCATGCACTGATATCACTTGTAATGGTTTAACTTTTTTGGTTATATTGAATATTTTCTTAACATAGTTATGGGTTGCACCTGTATCTAATAAAACAGTGGTCGCCAACCCGTCGATCGCGAGCTACCGGTAGCTCGCAAAGGCAATTCTGGTAGCTCGCGCTGCTCACGTTGCAAAAAATCCAAAAGTCTGAAAATCAAACCAATATTAGCAAATTTCAGAAATTTTCATAATATATAGATAAACAGCGGCAACACTGCGGTAAGCGATTTCGCGCCGACAAACACGACGCGAAGTCGCGTCTCCGTTCTAGGATCGGCTGGAACCGATTAGCGTGTTCGAGAATTTTTTGGCTTTATATATACGCAATGCACGTCGACATTGCGCTCAGTTTAATACTGAACGGCATTATCAACGTTCTGCGTGCAGCGGTTGGGTTAGAGTTCGAAACATTATGGCAAGCAGTAGTAAGAAGGCGAAGACATACCATTTCCATTCGGAATGGGAAGAACAATACTTCTTCACAGAAGTTAAAGGCAAAATTGTTTGTTTGTTATGTAATACATCTGTGTCAGTTCCTAAAAATGGAAATATTGAGAGGCATCATAAAACTGTAGATTCGAATTTTGACAAGGCATTCCCGTTAAATTCTGCCACCAGAAAAGAAAAACTGAAACATTTAAAAATCCAGTTAATTGGACAACAGTCAATATTTTTGAAAACAATCGACAAAAATAAGGCTGCAACTGAAGCATCTTATCGTGTTTTCCAGATAATTGCACAAAAGAAAAAACCTTATGAAGACGGGGAAATCATAAAAAAGCATTTTTGGAAGCTACAGATTCTTTTTTCGCCAACTTTAGAAATAAAGACGAAATAGTGTCTGCTATAAAATCTATGCAACTTTCTGCTAATACAGTGATGAGGCGAGTATAAGTAATGAGCAATGATATTTTTTTACAGTTAAAAAGTGACTTAGATAACTGTATTTATTTTTCACTGCAACTGGATGAATCAACAGATGTAGTTGACACCTCACAGATGGCCATATTTGTCAGGATGGCTTTTAGTGATTTTACAATTAAAGATTATTTAAAACCTTGGCTGATGAAATTGACTGTCAATACGGAGAGCTACTTCTTCACTCTGAAGTGCGATGGTTAAGCAGTGGACGAGTGCTCAAACGTTTCAATGATGTCCTGCCTGCAACTTGCAGCTTCAAGGCAGGGATAAAGAATTAGCGGAAATGATTTCTGATATAAATGCATTTATAACAAAACTTGAATTTTGAGAACAAAACCTAAAAAACCGCGATACTAAGCATTTTCCTATTCCTTCCGAATATATAAATATATTGATATACAACAGTTTGCAACTTGTGTTATGAACAACTTTGGCGAAGACATTGCTGTGACAGAAATGGAACTGATTGCTTTTCAAAGTGACTTGACTTTAAAATCTTTAGGTTCAAATACAAAATGTATATGGACTTTAGTAAGTAAAGATAAGTATTCAGTTTTATGCCGTGTTGCGTTGAAAGTGAAAGCGTTATTCAGTTCAACTTATTTGTGTGAATCTTCTTTTTCCAATATAAAATTTATTAAAAATAAATACCGCAATCGGCTTACAGATATATATTTGGATAACTGTATTCGAATGACTGTATCAAATTATACTGCAAATATTAAAAAAATTATCGATGAGTCAGAATGTCAAACTTCGCATTAAATATGCTCTTTTTATCTGCCCATATTTTATTTATATAATAATGTACCATTACTGTTTTGTTGTTTTTTTTTAAGTCGCTTGTGATTTGTCATTATAACTGCAAAAAATTTTGTTACGATTGATAGGTGTGAACATGGATGTAGTTATGCATAAGTATAAGCACTATAAGTCATAAGTTTATTATATTATTGTATATTATATATAGAACTTATTTTAGTAAAATAAATACATGTATTGTATGTCGAATATAACTGTGTATTATTTAATTTATGTTGGCTTGTGCAAGTAGCTCGCTGTTTATTTCAAAATTTTGAAAGTAGCTTAACACATTCAAAAGGTTGGCGACCACTGTACTAAAACATTATAATTTACTTTCCCATCAATCATTACTATACTGGGCAACCCGTTTATTAGTTTAACTACTTAATTACTAAACGATTTTGTCTACTTGTCTCGACAATTGTGCTAGATTGTCTTCTTCGGATGTTAGGATGTTGTTCCGCATGAGTTTTGGTTGTTGGTATTGATTGGTGAACTGGCCACTGTTACCTCGGGGTCTTTTCCAATTTTTATTGTTTCTATTCACGTCGTAGTAGTTGTTTTGATACTGATTTGGTTGCCTTAATGTTGTGTTTCCAGGCGTTGGGTCCATGAGTTCTGGTTTTGGTAATTGTGATGGCGCCTGGTTATAATTGTATTTCTGCTGATACATGGAACGTCTCTGGTGATGTTGTTTCTCATAGTAGTTGTTGTAACGTCGGCTGTTTATTTCAATATTTTGCGCTTACGCCTGCGAAAATCTACAATTTTATTTAGAAAATTAGTTTACAATTCGTTTAAATTTACAATTCATACATTTACAATTTATATAGATAAGTGCATATATATATATATATATATATATATACTTACATTTGTGCTTCAGCGCACTTGTCTGCACACGGCGATGGCTCCAAAGAAAAAGAACGAGCTTTCTTCGTTCGCTTTACTTTGAACCGAGCTCGTGAAGTACAGGGCAAGTATGCATTTTTAAGCACCAAACAAAGTAGTTATTGATTACAACGCAATTACACTGCGTTGTAACAGTTGTGTTTAGTGCTGGTTGGATGAATATTCTGTTGTGCATAGCCTAGACGTAGAGTAAGTTCGGTAGATATTCGGTAAATAAAAAAGTAAATTCAAAGCTTTCCAATTCTGTTTTTATTTTAAAATGCTTCGAAGATAATACTTATTCAGTCTTACAATAAGAAACAGCAAAAAAATAAGATACAAAAAATATATTATTAAAAAACTTAAAGAACTTGAATTTTGAACATATCAGAAATGTGTAGATAATATGGACCACACCGTGTTAAATATGGCCTACGGTGGTCCATATTTAACGCAGCTTATGAGCAGCAAAATTCGCAAATAAAATATTCTTTCTCGTTTCCTGAACAAAGCTCATGTGCCCACATTGTGCATACAACGCATTGCAACCATGACTCTCCGCCCTTGTCATCCGAAAATAAACAGGAACAATATATACATTTGGCGTCTTCTTGATTAGATCTATCTGGACTAAGATCTGGTGAATCAGATAAGATAAAATTTTCGCTTTCTGATGAAGAGGTTTCATCTTCATGCTGGTAATTCTTCTGAAAAATGCGTTTAAAGTAAACAACAAATAAAATTTAAGTTTTTGTACTTATGCATACCTTATGTTTTAAAATATTTTCTTTTTTATTGCATTTTTCAGGTTTAAGCTTGCTTTTCTTGACATGTTTTTTGCCCTTTATTTTCTTCAACGATTCTTCCAACGCCTGTTTGTATGGTGAAGATGAAATGATTTCTGCTTTTCCTGGTTTTCGTCCTCGATTTGTTGTTTTCTTGATACGGACCGGAATAGGGGAAATCTCTTGAGGCAATATGAAGGAGCTTGACTTTGCACCAGAGGATGTAGACGGTTCGAAGGAAATAGGTTCCTCTATATCAGTATTTTGGTGTGGTTCGGGCAATTGATTGTGTATAGGTGATACAGAAACCTGATTATAATTCTCCACGCTTTCTATTGGTGCCTCAACTTCTTCTGAAGCCAAAAAATCATGATCGTTAAATATTTGACTATTGAAGGGGTATATTCCCGTTGAAGAAAACCTTTTCACAGCAAGTTCACCACTTTGTGCTTTCATGTAAGCTCGACCAAATAATTCAATAATGTCATAATGTGTCAACGCTTTTGCATTAGTTACGAGCCAACATCTGATTTCCTCTGTCAAATATTTGTTCAAGGGTCCCATAAAAGTTTTGTCCAGGGGTTGAATTTGGTGGCTTGAGTGTGAGGGAATCGAGAAAATGCGAACGTGGTTTTCCCTAGCTGGCTCAATGATTTCAATATTTCTGGGATGGCTTGCATGTCCGTCTAAAATAAGTAATACCGGAGATGCATCTGAAGGTTTAACTACTGATAGGAAGTGCTTGAACCATTTGGTGAACAAGTTGGTTTGAACCCATCCCGAGGGATGATTAGCATGTATGGATCCAGGAGGTGCTCCTTTCATTAGAAGGGGATTATCCCTTTTTCTAGGAAAAATGAACATGGGTGGTATGAAGGATCCACCTGCACTCATACACAAAATCGCTGTAATTAAAGATCCTCTTTCAGCTGAAGCCAGAGCACGGATTTGCTTTCGACCTTTCAGAGGCAAAAACTTTGACAGTTTCGTAGGAACTACTGATATTCCAGTTTCATCCACATTAAATATATTATTAGGGGAAAATTTATATGTTTCCATCTCCTTTTGCAGCAGATCGAAAAAAATTGCCACATTTTCTCTGGAAAATCCCTTAGCTCGAGCTACAGATGTACTGGTTGGTTGGCGGAACGATAAAGAACGGTGGCGCTTTAGAAACAAACGCAACCAATCTCTTCCCGCTGTTTCCTTCGCTATAGAAAAGGGGTTACGTAAATCGTTTTTTAGCGCCACTTGAAAAGCTAGGGATCTTATGTCATTCCGCGTTAGCCCGAACAATTTCGCCTCCATGAGCAATATATATTCGACAAGTGAATCTTCCAGTTCTGGAGGCAAAACCGGTTTCCTTCCTAGCTTAGCTGCCACTACTTCCTCAACAGGTCGTCTATCATCAGCAAAAAAACGCCGAAATGTAGTTTGGGGTACTTTATATTCCTTGGACGCCTTCAGGAATCCCATTTGCTTGGTCTTTACCGCAGAAATCGCCTCAATCATATTTTTCTTCTCCCACTTCTGACTTTTTTTCGATTCGTGAGTCGATTTTGAAGCCATCTTAATCCCTCAAAAGAAAGGAAATAATGTTATCTACTTACCTGAAAATAATGTAATCAAATATGGCCCACTGGTCCATATTATCAACATCATAGTGGGCCATATTGTCCACACTAAGGAATTTTCTAAACTTTTAAATTTTGCTATAGATTTAACGTTATTCAGTAAAATTTAATTCCATATCAGAAACATATGTTTATTCATTAATCTTTGCACACTATAACAGAATTTTTCTTAATTAAAATTAAGGAGGAAAACACTTACGAAAATTCACCAAAAAAGTCTTAAGTTATCACGAAAAAAATATGTTCCTCTGTAGAGCGTACGTCTTCTTCACTACACTGACCAAACAAGACTGAGCTGCGCTGTGACGAAAAATGTATGCAATGAAGATGCCACATTGCTTGGTGAACTTGTAATTCAGAAAATATTGATGTGGGCCATATTATACACATGGGCCATATTTACCGAACTTACTCTAACTTTCGATGTTTGTCATCAGATATTTTTGACGTGATTAGCGTCAGGGCTCTATTTACGTTGTCATGAAATTCACTTAAATTGTGTTTATCTTGTGTGAGTCTCTTCATCTCGTCCAGCAACACATATAAAGGTCATTGATCAGCATAGGTATAGTCCAATCTATTCCTGATTGCATTAAAAGTAAATATTGTGTTATGGTTGGTCAACACGACAGCTGCTGCACCTTGTATTTTAGTTTTTATAATTGATAGAGCTTCTGCGTATCTGTTGGAATTCCTTTGATTACTAATTCCATCCATAAGTAAAGAGACATCTTCCCACCATACGCAGTATTTGGAAATGTTGCCGTCAAATACCGGTAGTGCTTTGAAAACGTCCAGGTTGATATCGGTTGGATTGGTATAAGTTATGTTGACTGGTTCCAATTGTTCTGCTGCTTGTGGAATTATTGCTGGGTTAACTTGGATCTGATCTTTACGGGCTCTTAATGTTGCATTTTCTGCTTGGATACTCTGAAGCACTACTTGCAAGTTGACCATCTGCTGAATCATGTTGTTCACGCCGATTTGTTCCATAACGTCAGTGGTATCCAAATTTCTTCGTGTATTAAGTTTATTTCGTTTCTCCAAAGATTTTCTCATCTGCTCCTTTTTATGAGAATTAGATAGATTAGGGACGCTGAAGGTCGAAGGAGCCATTACGATCTGAAGCACAAAAATCGTCAAAACAAACGGCGTAGACGTAGGTCCGTTAACCGAAACTCTGGTTAAAGCAGCGGTTATACTTCGCATCAATCAATTCGAGGGTCGTAGCGCAGAGATTATGGGCATGTATCCAGATGTCGTTCGTGTTCATCCTGTAGTTCGGGTACTTCCCGCTCCTCCGCTCGAGAAGTTTGTGAAAATTCTAACAGAATACGCCACATGACTCATCAACGAAATTCCGAGCAGAATGGCGAGCGTATCGCGAGACAGACCAGCCCAGAGTTGAAATGAAGAGAAACCGTTTCCCATTAGCGCTTCAAAAACACCCTGGTGAGGCGTTAAGCGCTTTGGGTCAGGCGTTTCAAAAACATTCAAACAAAGACCGGAAGATGAAACTAGATCATAAATGCAGCTTTAGGAGAAACAAGCAGAATTTGAACAGACTTGCATTAAAAACTATCCTCAACCAGGCGCTCATTTACATTACCCGCTTTAACCATGTTGTTCAAAAGCGTTGCAACTGAGAATCCGGTCGATACGCTCCTATTTGATGAATCAGTCATTGAACGAGTTAAGACAACCTCAACGCTAGAAAAGGCGGGCAAATTCAATTTTGCTCATGATTATCTCAAAACCAGGTACCCAAAGAACCTCGCCTTAAGGATGTGATGTTTGCGTGCTGTGAAGCTGAAATTAAACATCTTCTGAGCAAAGGGCTAAATAGTGCATGCACCCTAAGTGAGGATCAATGCGTTGCGTTTGAAAAAAATTTATGAATTTATTGTTGCTCTTCATTTTAAGCATACAAATACTTTCCAGAAACGCTTTTTCGCCCTCAATCGACCTTTAGGATGCTTATTTTCTGATACCGATTCATGAGGATCTCTGAAAATTTTTGAGATTTATATTCCTAGGACACTTGCCATCGGTTCGACAAAAAAAAAAGAAATTTTATGGTTTGAAATGCACTTTATTATGCAGTATAGTCTCCCTAAGCTCCAATACACTTTTTCCAACGAGATTCCAATTTATGAATTCCATCCCTCAATTGAGAATCTGGAAGGCTGCAAAATACGCTTCCACAGCTCCCTCATTATTTGATGAAAAGCGCTTTCCATGTAACCGTTTTTTAGGTCTGAAAACAGATGGAAGTCCAAAATTCGAACTTCAATTCATTGATTTTAGCCATTGTCAAAATGCTCTTGTGCATTGTCCTGATGAAAAATAATTTTTTCCTTTGCAAACTGGGTCTTTTTTCACGAACTCTTTCCTTCAGTTGTTCGAAAAGGTTACAATACTCGTAATATTTAAAATTTGTTGTTTTACCAGTTTGCAAGTAATCCACGAAAAAAAATTCCTTTCGCATCCCAAAAAATGGATGTCAACATCTTCTTGGCCGATTTATAGACACGAACTCTTTCGGAGCCGAAGAGTCAGGTTCACACTATTCTTTAGCCTCCTGTTTTGATTTAGGTTCATGGTGATAGATCCGATTTTCATCCATAGTGATGAATCGATGCACAAAATCCACTTTATCCTTTCGGCCAAAATGTTGCTAAGAAAGTCGCTTTCGAATGTGGTTTTGTTCCATTGTTAGCAGATGCGGTATCGATTGTGCACACAGCTTTCTGAAACCCAATACTTCAGCCAAAATATTGCTCACACCGTCCATTGAGATGCTTAGGGCTTCTACTAAAAACGCAAAACTCATTGAACAACCTGGTATTTTCCAGAGTAATGAAACTAGTCATCAGGGAGTTACGATAGAGAGGTTGACGATCAGCCCCTCACCTTTAGTCTGCCGAAACAAGAATTAGGTATCAAGACAAATCTCAATTAGAACCATTTCTGATCTGCAAGTTTTTAGGATTTTTAATAAATACACATAGCGTTTGCAAGAGTCGCCTATTATTGAAACGTAAAAAAATCAAAATATCAGCCAAGGATTTGACTCAATTTATAAGTTAACTTGTTCACTATGGGATACTTTATACAAAACAACTAGAAAGACACAAATTTTTAGCTCTAAAGAACAACAATGAAGATTACGAACAGAAGGTTCATATTGATTCTCACCTGCACGAAGACCTTGAGTGATGGATTAGTAAATAACCCCATCAGAGAAAGAGCGAGGAAATTTATTTTAGAAATTTTCACCGATGCTTTCCTTTCTGGCTGGGAATTTCATGCGGAGAAAAATCCTCACTTGGTTGGTGCAGCGATAAGGTGAATTACAAAATCACATTAATCTACTTGAATTAAAGACCGTTTTCTAAAAAATATTCAGACTAAAATATTTTGCAGCATAGAAGATCTGCCTGCGGTAGCACCCTAGTAGAAACTGTTTGCTGAGCAGTGTGTGAAGCTCCTTCAGGGAGCACCTGTGCCTCATTATGTAGGTGTTGTAGATGGGGCATCGGGAGGCTTCCCATCGCTCTTTGAATAGCAGTGTTTTGGCATGTCTGAAGCTTTGTGCGCTGCATATCACTAGTTCTAGGCGCCCAGACAGGCGCAGCGTAATTTAGAACTGGCCGGCCAATTGCTTTAAAAGTCGCAAGTAACATTCCTTTGTCTTTGCTCCTAGTGCTACCAGCTAGCGATTTGAGGACCTTGTTGCGGTTTTGGACTTTAGTAGCAATTACGGTTGTGAGTGCAGAGAAGGAGAGCAAACTGTACAAGGTTACTCCGAAAATTTTGGGGTTGTTTGGTTGTTGTTATAGATTCCTCGCAGTGAAAAAGACAGAAAGACAGGTAGTATTATCGTACTTTGGCGCACAGGCCATCAATGACGTTACCCGACGCCAATCGTCAGCGTAGGAGACCATGAATACTCGCTATGGTGGCTAGCGGAGTTTCGCTTTAGCTTTAACGAAAACTAAATACAGAAATAAACTTAATATTCAGAAATAGGCAATACCACGCTTGCTAAAGAGTTCTTACCGTCGAACCAAAGATGACCGCTCTTACTGAGTAGTTTTGTGACGTGGCAGCAGAAGTTAGCCGTTGCGTCAGTAGAGAAGAGTAAGTGAAAGTAAGTGGAAACTTACAAACACCAACAATTCTATTTATACACACACAAACACAATTATAAAATGGTGGAACCTCATTTCGGTAATCGGTTTTCGGCAAATGCTAAATGTTTTGATTAAAACTTTATTGAATGAAAGATTGCAAAATGTAGTTATGTTGTACTCGTACTGAACAAGATTTGTATGATTGTTTTCGTAAGGTGCTTCATTTAAATTACGCTTGCACTCTACCCATGGCGTCATCGGCAGGAGAAGTATAAGAACTGCATTTGAAGGTTTTGTTGACACTTGTGATTTCACAATGTATTATTTTTGTAGTAATATTGTATTATTGCAATGGATTACTTTTTTCAATTTCATACTAATCTTAAAATTACAATATTCATTAAGGCATTCACAAAATATTCACAACTACATACAATACATAAGTAATAAAAAAGTGTATTTGTCCTCTTAACTGACGTCCCTCAATTGTCAAATTTGCCAAAAATAAGCTAGAGATTTTAGGAAGGCGCCGAATTCTGTATTCTCTACATCATGGGATGTGGCGACTAAGCCACGCTAATCGACTTCATTTTTGTTATGTTTCTCTATTTATAGTCCATGAAATTTCTTACGACAATAAATATTTTCTGCATTCACTGTATGTATGTAGAACATTTTGGCTGGTTCCTTAATTTCTAATTATATTGACATATATAACATGTTATTTTTTCAGGATTGCTAAAAGCGTTGTTTGGACGTTTTTGTTCGTCCACTATTGATCGTTGCGGATTCGACTATGTACATCCTGGAAAGGAATATGATGAATCTTCATGCTGGCGTCGCTTTTTTATAAACATAATTTTTTTCATACTCTTACCGTTTTCCTTCTGGTGTAAGTGTTTTACAGCATTTGATTTGGATCTGCTAGCAGCAAGCATGGAATGGCAATGTGCAAATGATGTGTGTAATCCAGTCTTATCAGGAAATAAAAATCGCTATAATCGAAATAAGCAGTTCTGTTCCGAAAATTTGGATGAGAAGGAGGATACCATATTATCTCAGGTTTGTTTAAAAACTTTTAATGTACGAAACAATCGACAAAATTCCATTGCAACAACGCATTGATTTCCTTTAGACTATTCCAAAAATTATCATAATACATTGTGTCATTTGTTTCCACAAATTTTGGCAGAGCTTCAAGTTTCAAGCTCCTGCGAAATCATCAGCTTAGTAGCTTATCAGCTTATATAACGTCATAAAGGAATCGATATAAATATGGGCATTTAAGTCTTATATATACCAAAATGCGCAGAATCAGATGAGTCATGTCTGTCTGTTCGCCCGCGCGTACCATAACTTGAGCAACACGTAATATATTTCAATGAAACTTGGCACACATATTACTTTTTGTTCAAGGTAGGTTGCAAATGGGGCAAAATAGTCCATCCATATAATGCTAATTTCTAAAAAGGAAAAAAGATCATATCTCTGGTATACATTAATTTAAATTATTCAATTTTTTTTGCAAATAATGTACCCAAAAAATAAATACATTGCGAGTAACATTTTGGAAATGAGCGGTGCCACACCAAATTTGGGTAAATGCGTATATCTCGGTAACAACTTCATAAAACTTAGTATATGTATTGCGGCTGCCGTAGCCAAATGGGTTGGTGCGTGCCTACCATTCGGAATTCACAGTGAGAACGTTGGTTTGAATCTCAGTGAAACACCAAAGTGAAGAAAAACATTTTTCTAATAGCGGTCGCCCCTCGGCAGGTAATGGCAAACCTGCGCTTGTATTTCTGCAATGAAAAAGCTCCTCATAAAAATATCTGTCATTCGGAGTCGGCGTGAAACTTCAGGTTCCTCCCTTTGTGGAACAATATCAAGACGCACACCACAAATAGGAGGAGGAGCTCGGCCAAACACCCAAAAAAGGTGTACGCACCAATTATATATATGTATATATGTATTGCGCACCACCTCATTGAGATCCGACAACTAACAGCCAGCCCAACCTAAATTTAACTAACTGAGATACAAATACAATGAAACCAGGACCTGATTTTCAGCGGGTATCTCAAAAGGTAAGATATTTTTTTAGATCAGCTACCCTTAGCAAATAATGAAAACAATAAAATTGTATTAGAAGGAAGATACGTTTCCAACCCACGTAAAACAACATAAATATGTACTTTAAATAATAATATCTAATATCTGTAGTATGCCCGACACTTCGAAATATTTACTTTACTTTACTCGGATTTTAAATTGAAATAAAGCAACGAAAATTCAAATTGATTGGCCAATCTTTATTATTTTTGTGTAGAGCCATTCATGACATTTATTTTTTAAATATAGTCTCTTTCAAATATTGGTCGCAACTGCGCCGCAATTCGGACATCCGTAAGCACCAACTTTGAATGACTTGCTGGAGGACTTCGGTCGGTATCTCGTGAATAACTTTAGTAATGGTGTCTTCCAATGCCTAAATCGAAGCTGATTTATCCCCAAAGCAATCAGATTTTAAAAAGCCCAACAAATAAAAGACCAAAAGTGTGATATCACACGATCTTGATGGACTATCTACTGGTCCAAGACGAGAGACAAATTGGACACCGAAACGACGACGTAGCAAATTCATTGTTTCACGGGCGGTATGGAAAGTGGCGCCGTCTTGTTGGAACTAAATGTTGTGGAGATCACGGGCCTTAATTTCCGGTCGTTTATCAGCGTTGCCAAGATTTGTTCATTTATACCAGTTGCTCCATCTATTCGCCACTTGCTAATGTTTGGCGTTAAAAGCCTTATATCTCAAAACTCTGGTATAACTCACTATTTTCAATGCTCCCAACTTTTGCTCTTTTCTGATATTTGGCAAGTTGCATTAGGCCACGTTCATAGGTCCAAACTTTTGTCGGTAGAACATTGAGAATTCTCTTTTAGTGTTTATATCCAACAACAACATTGAGATGAACGAGAACACAAAGGGCTAACAACCTTCGAACACGAGCTAAAAGACGGGTTGAAGCAACAAATGTTTGCCTACACGAACGCGATCGTACTAATACTCATTATATGCTTCCAAACATATGTAAATTTGACAGCTGTTTTAGAATATTTACAAGGTACGTTATAATTGTTTATCGGAAATGTTATTTATATCAGAAAAATAATAATATTTAAATAGACTTTAATTTATAAATTCAAATTCAAATTGTGAAATAATTTTTTTACTATATATGCATATATAATATATAGGTATGGTTGTAAAAGCGGATCCAAAAAAACAGTAATGAGATTAATATTATTGTACGTATCCATGCAGAAAACATTAGATATAGATATGTACCATAAATAAGCAAATATAATAATCTAGAAAAATTATCAGAAAAATTCCAACTACCTTCAACATGCGAAAATGGAAAACTATCTGCCCCAATCATTTCGACTATGTAATTTACGCCTGAAGCGTAGCTCTGCTCTATGCAAAAGTACACTTTTTTATGTTTGGCTGACTATCTGTTGCCTTTTTGACTTGTGTTAGCTATTGCGTTGTTGCTGAATATGGTGCTACTGCTTACAGTAAAACTGTCCTCCGATTGTTTGTTCCTTTTGCTCGCAACGTATGTAAAATAAATAATTTAATTTAATTAAAATTTAATAAAATTACATTCACTATTATTTCTTTTACTTTTGGAGTTTTCCTCCCGCCTTCGAGTGCTTAATTTTTATATGTTGTATCATATTTGAAGTGTTATTGGGGCGTTTGTATTTCCTTAAGAAAGTGTTTCCATACATCGCTTCTTGTTGCCATTTTCTCATCTACTTTGTGCAATCGTTTTACAATACTTTACATATTTATTCAACTAAAACGGTTCACAACATCTCCTCTAAGTACGATCACTGAATTACTAAATTACACTCACACCCAATGGCAACACAACTTGTTTCATTTAATTTCAACACCTAATTGCTTCACCTGGATGGTTCCATGTGTAGAAGGCCACGCAAGTGGGGAAAGTTACTGATCGCCATTTACTTGGGAATGGCCAGGACGATTCTTCTGCATATGCTTCAAGCAGCTCACAACGGGTGGGATTAGCCCACGTATCCTCTGGGTAGCTTCCGAACACCCGTTCGGGAGTGAGCTAACATGAGAAGGCGAAACATTCCAGGATAGCTGGAATGTGCGATGGGTTTGGGACCCGCCACTTAAAAATCCCCCCCAATGAAAAGTTTAAAAAAGCCTCGGATGAGACCTCTCTATACTGATGACGACCACTGCAAACGAAATAAGGATTACGATTTGAGGGCATGCTCCTGGGATGTCCGGTCCCTTAATGGGGAAGGTGCTACTGCCCGGCTGGTTGATGTCCTCGTGAGAGTAAAGGCTGACATCACTGCCATTCAAGAGATGCGATGGACTGGACAAGGCAAGAAAAGAGTAGGACCTTGTGACGTTTACTACAGCTGTCATGTAAAGGAGCGCAAATTCGGTGTCGGATTTGTTGTGGGAGAGAGACTTCGTCGCCAAGTACTGTCGTTCACTCCGGTGGACGAGCGTCTCGCAACAATCCGCATGAAAGCACGATGTTTTAACATCTCGCTAAATTGCATCCACGCCCCGACGGAAGAGAAGGACGATGCGACCAAAGATTCCTTCTATGAGCATTTGGAACGTTCCTATGAGCGCTGCCCCCGCCATGACATAAAAATAGTGCTTGGCGACTTCAACGCCAGGGTGGGCAAGGAGGGAATTTTTGGTCCCACAGTCGGAAATTTCAGCCTGCACAACGAAACATCCGGTAACGGACAGAGGCTGATCGACTTCGCCGGGGCCCGAAACATGGTAGTCTGCAGCACCAGATTCCAGCATAAGAAGATTCACTAAGCCACCTGGCTGTCTTCTGATCGAAAAACACGAAATCAGATCGATCATGTTGTGATAGATGGAAGACACATTTTTACTGTATTAGATGTACGTACGATCCGAGGAGCCAACATCGACTCGGATCACTACCTTGTTGCAGCCAAACTGCGCACACGCCTCTGTGCAGAAAAAAACGTACTGTGTGAAGATCCCGATACCCCAATCGTTGACGACGGAATTGTCGTTCCGCTACCCGATCATGACGAGGTGAGAATAGCGATATCACGGCTAAAGAACAACAAAGCCGCGGGCGCCGACGGACTGCCGGCTGAGCTATTCAAGCGTGGCGGCGAGAAGCTGGTAAGGTGCATGCATCAGCTCCTATGCAAAATATGGTCGGATGAAAGCATGCCTGCCGATTGGAATTTAAGTGTGCTCTGTCCAATCCATAAGAAGGGCGATCCTGCAATTTGTGCCAATTACCGCGGGATTAGTCTTCTAAATATCGTCTGTAAGGTTCTAGCGAGCGCATTGTGTGAAAGGCTGAAGCTCACCGTCCACCAACTGATTGGATCTTATCAGTGTGGCTTCAGACCTGGAAAGTCTACCATCGACCAAATATTCACAATACGCCAAAAGACGGAAAAGACCCATGAAAATCGACACACATCATCTTTTCGTCGACTTCAAAGCTGCATTCGACAGTACGGAAAGGAGTTACCTGTATGCCGCTATGTCTGAATTTGGTATCCCCACAAAACTAATACGGCTATGTAAGATGACGTTGCTCAACACCAACAGCGCCGTCAGAATTGGGAAGGACCTCTCCGAGCCGTGTGATACCAAACGAGGCTTCAGACAGGGTGACTCGCTGTCGTGTGACTTCTTTAACCTGATGTTGGAGAGCATCGTATGAGCCGCAGAACTGAATCGCTCAGGCACAATATTTTATAAGAGCGTACAATTGTTGGCGTATGCCGATGATATTGACATTATCGGCCTTAACAACCGCGCTGTTAGTTCTGCCTTCTCCAAACTGGATAAAGAGGCAAAGCGAATGGGTCTGGTGGTGAACGAGGACAAAACGAAGTACCTCCTGTCTCGCCTTGTTCTAATTTGTTATCTGATGTCAAGGCGAATGCTGAAAACAGTGACCGACGTAACTCATCCCGTAGAGAACAACTGCGTTCTTTTAGTAACAAATTTACACAATACATTGGTTTCCGTGTGTATGTGTTTCGTTGCATCTACACAATGTTGTCATTGATATTTTTGCTTACACACTTTTTTACACATCCGCGTTATTAGGCACAATTATTCATTGTTCAATAGACCAAAGCCAAAAACCATCAAATGCAAATAGTTGATTTATCTATAATTAACATTATTCAACATTGTTTTTAAGTTATTTTAATAAAAATTATAATTTTTCTAAGTTTATTTTGTAAATAACTTCGAAATGTACTGCTCGGTAACACTGTGTGGTGAGAGAGCAATCAGCTGGCAGGGTTCTACGGGAATTTTCGAAAATCCTGCAATAACAGCTGACTGCGTTTACGTCGGTGACTGTTTCCACCATTAATGTTTTAGTTGCCAGTCAGTTCTGGTAGTCTTCGTGCGAAAATATCTTATGTTGCGAAAATATCGTTTAAAAATAGCCCAAAGAATGTTACATAGTAAAATTGTATGTACTATAAAAGTATTATGAACCCAATGGTACACAATATTACGTATGATGATTATTCGATCACTATTCGACCAATTTGGCAAAAACTTAGTATACCTATAGAGATTATTATTGCTCTGAATATTTCTGTTTAGGCAAAAACTATATAATTCGTGACTTATACATATGATTTAAGTAGGCCACTCAAAAATTAATGGAATTAACATTATTTGATTTGAATTTTATTAGTTCACAATTGGCGCAAGAAATGTGAAGCTGGAAATATATTTCTACGATTTGTATTCTGAAACTAATAACAAAAGTAATATTGCAACAAGCCAATATTTTTCAATGTTTTGTTTTTTTAATAAACATCACGTTATTCACATGATATATTCTCGATTCAGATACTTTTTTATTATTAAAGTCAGAATTGAGTTTGTACACGTATTTTTGTTTTTTTTTGGAAATTTCGTGAAAGTGTGATTTTAAAATTAAACTTTATTTTAATTGCATATTTCAAGTATGTTGGCTGCCCTTCGAAAAGTAACCACGATTTATCCAATTGCATTAATTACCGAACACGACTAAGCGCTGGTGAGAATTCTTGTGGAACTGAAAATCATCTAAATATTGTACAAAGAGCGATTTATGATAAATTTTCGGACGAAATCGAAAATAATGAAGTTGATGAAGAAGAAAATACAAAATATGTCTTACAGACCTTGACTGAAAGCAGAGAATCTTTAAAACAACTGGTAAGAAACAAATCCCGATAATGATGTATATATACGAGTATACATATGTATAATCTGATTGCCTTCGCTCATTTACACAATCTAATCTAATCGATTTTTTCGCCTTAAATCTCCCTCTAATTGCCAAGTACATATATTTTGAACAACTCAACATGAAAGTGTTACATAAAAATATATCGTGTAAGCCTTTTCTATATAACGATTTTCGTTATTAATTCGATTAATAATATTTTTAGAGAATAACAATAACACGGCTAGAATACAACAAACCGGGAGCCGCCGGATTACCGGTTGTCTCATTCAAACAATGAGGCGAAGGCTGGTAAAGAGCACGTATCAGGTTCTATGCAAAATATGATCAGATGAAAGTGTGATATGAATTTAAATCTGCGGTTTCGGGGCTGGAAAATAAACTGTTGACCAGATTTAACAATACGAAACAACATTTTTCGAAATGAAATGAAAATGAAATTTTCGGTCGAAAGCTTAATTTCAGTCTTCATCGTCATCAATTGAAATTAAAAATTGTGATAATTGCATTATAAATTACGCCGGTCGCCGTAACCGATTGGGTTAGTGCGTGACGTTATGACTGTCATTTGGATGTGACCGGGCTTATAAAAAGCATCTGCCGTTCGGAATCGAGTTAAAACTTTTATGTAACAACATCAAGACACATAGCACAATAGCAGGAGGAGCCCAGCCAAACACTCAATTAAGAGTGAATAAGCCAATTATACATATATTTGTGCAGCATATATCTATATATATAAATGTGAAAATCTGTCCCTATGTTCGCTTATAACTCGAGAATGGCTGAACGGATTTATCTTATCTTGGTCTTGAATTATTCGTGGAGGTCTAGGGAAGGTTTAAAAGGTGAGAAAAATTCGAATAATTGCCGGGAAAATGGTCAAAACGTGGACCCGGGTAACCTTCGGATGTGTATATACAATATGGGTATCAAATGAAAGCTGTTGGTAAATGCTTTAGTTCAGAGTATTTTTCATGCCGCTCCGTGACTAGGGTCTCGAGATAGAGACCAAAACGTGGACCCTAGAATGTGTTTGTACAATATGAATATCAAATTGAAGCTGTTGGTGAATGCTTTAGTACAGAGTATTTTTCATGCCGCTCCGAGACTGGGGTCTCGAGATATAGGTCAAAACGTGGGCCCGGGTAACCTTCGGATGTGTATATACAATATGGGTATCAAATGGAAGCTGTTGGTGAATGCTTTAGTTCAGAGTATTTTTCATGCGGCTCCGTGACTAGGGTCCCGAGATAGAGACCAACACGTGGGCCCTAGAATGTGTTTGTACAATATGGATATCAATTGGAAGCTGTTGGTGAATGCTTTAGTACAGAGTATTTCTCATGCCGCTCCGTGACTGGGGTCTCGAGATATAGGTCAAAACGTGGACCCGGGTAACCTTCGGATGTGTATATACAATATGGGTATCAAATGGAAGCTGTCGATAAGTGCTTTAATGTGGGGTAATTTTCATACCTATTGATGACTAGGGTCTCGAAATATATGCCAAAACGTGGACCCGCCGTGTCTTTAAACCGAATTAAACCAAACTTACACACATTGTTAAGTAGGTATTGAAGATGGTTTCCGTATAGTTTGAATACCTATTGGTAGATAGGGTCTCGAGATATAGGTCAAAACGTGGACCCGGGTAACCTTCGGACGTATATGTACAATATGGGTAGCAAATGGAAGCTGTTGATGATTTCTATAGTATAGAGTATTTTTCATACCGTTCCGTGACTAGGGCCTCGAGATAGGGACCAAAACGTGGAGCCTAGAATGTGTTTGTACAATATGGATATCAAATGGAAGCTGTTAGTGAATGCTTTAGTTCACAGTATTTTTCATGCCGCTCCGTGACTAGGGCCTCGAGATAGAGACCAAAACGTGGAGCCTAGAATGTGTTTGTACAATATGGATATCAAATTGAAGCTGTTGGTGAATGCTTTAGTTCAGAGTATTTTCCATGCCGCTCCGTGACTAGGGCCTCGAGATAGAGACCAACACGTGGACCCTAGAATGTGTTTGTACAATATGGATATCAATTGGAAGCTGTTGGTGAATGCTTTAGTTCAGAGTATTTTTCATGCCGCTCCGTGACTAGGGCCTCGAGATAGAGACCAACACTTGGACCCTAGAATGTGTTTGTACAATATGGATATCAATTGGAAGCTGTTGGTGAATGCTTTAGTTCACAGTATTTTTCATGCCGCTCCGTGACTAGGGCCTCGAGATAGAGACCAACACGTGGACCCTAGAATGTGTTTGTACAATATGGATATCAATTCGAAGCTGTTGGTGAATGCTTTAGTACAGAGTATTTTTCATGCCGCTCCGTGACTAGGGTCTCGAGAGATAGGTCAAAACGTGGACCCGGGTAATCTTCGGATGTGTATGTACAATATGGGTATCAAATGGAAGCTGTTGGTGAAAGCTTTAGTACAGAGTAGTTTTCATGCCGCTCCGTGTCTAGGGCCTCGAGATAGAGACCAACACGTGGACCCGGGTAACCTTCGGATGTGTATGTACAATATGGGTATCAAATGGAAGCTGTTGGTGAAAGCTTTAGTACAGAGTAGTTTTCATGCCGCTCCGTGACTAGGGCCTCGAGATAGAGACCAACACGTGGACCTTAGAATGTGTTTGTACAATATGGATATCAATTGGAAGCTGTTGGTGAATGCTTTAGTGCAGTGTATTTTTCATGCCGCTCCGTGACTAGGGTCTCGAGATATAGGTCAAAACGTGGACCCGGGTAACCTTCGGATGTGTATGTACAATATGGGTATCAAATGGAAGCTGTTAGTGAATGCTTTAGTTCAGAGTATTTTTCATGCCGCTCCGTGACTAGGGTCTCGAGATAGAGACCAAAACATGGAGCCTAGAATGTGTTTGTACAATATGGATATCAAATTGAAGCTGTTGGTGAATGCTTTAGTTCAGAGTATTTTTCATGCCGCTCCGTGACAGGGGTCTCGAGATATAGGTCAAAACGTGGACTCAGGTAACCTTCGGATGTGTATGTTCAATATGGGTATCAAATGGAAGCTGTTGGTGAATGCTTTAGTTCAGAGTATTTTTCATGCCGCTCCGTGACTAGGGTCTCGAGATAGAGACCAAAACGTGGTATTGAATAAATAAATAAATAGTATGAGAATAAAGAAATAAATAATATGAAAACCATATCTTTTCTGTTCTAAACCATATCTATTCTATTTTAGTGTGCCCAGCGAAGCGGGCCGGGTTTGCTAGTAATATATATATGTATATTATGTAATACGCTTGATAAACATTTTGTAATCATGGTTGCGTCCCAGCAGCCGAGGTATCATTGATGTCGATTAAATGCAATTATTGAGTGGAAAACTAAAAATGTTGAATACCACATGTTAAGCCAGATTCTGGCAAACCATTAGAATAGAATAAATTAAATAATATTGAATTTAAAAATTGAAATTGTATTAAAGCTTAATATTAAGTTTATTTTATATTGTTTAAAAAATTGTTTAAAAATTGAAATTGTATTAAAGCTTAATATTAAGTTATTTTATATTGTTTATTTATAAGTAGGTATGTAGTATACTTTACTGTTTCTCGCTGTCGCTATTTCTATTTACTTCCGAACATTGACTTTATTCTACAACTCTCCACTTACTGTTCTTCCATTTCCGCTATTTCTCGTATCTTAGTTTTAGGCTTAATATAAGGACAGTACATGTGTAATAAACTCCACTTTTGAAATTGTAATCGGACGAGTGCGGTGTTCCTTTTTTAATTACGCGGCGTTACAGGCAATATACGTTTTATTTCGCGCTTCTACCCTTACAAAGTGTTTTTTTTTTAAATTTAATATAATACAATACCTAGTTTATCTTCTCAAACCAGTGAAGATTTTTCATGGCGCCCGAGCAGGGACTTTAGTGCGAAATTCGAGAAGTAAACACTAATTTGTGAACTAAAATCGGAAGTTATTTAAATAAAATACATTGATAGTGACAAAAGACCACAAGTTGGCAATTTGTGCGCGCAAAATATTTAATAACTAAGAATTAAATTAAATAACCAACTAAATTAGTAAAAGAATATTGCCTGCGCGGTCCGTTGCAAAACAAAAGTCGTCTCGCAAACAAAAAACCAAAGAAAAATAACAAAACAGACAAACAGACAGCTAAACTAATATATGTACATACATATGTATATGCATATACAAAAACAAGTGCAGTGACGTGGAAAAAGTGCACAGTGACAGTGAGGCCCCAAAAAACAAAACAAAAAAAAAAAAAAAGTAATATGTCTATCAAAAAAGGCTAAAATTATTTGAAAAAAAAAAAAAAAAAAATTGTTTAACATATAAACAAAATAAAATATTTATAGCCAAAAAAGTTAAAAAAAAAAACATATAGAACATATAGAACATCGCCAACGAAGGGGAGTGAAACTACAGCTGTAATATTCATCAGCCACCAACTGTTCACCACCAATACCAACCGTTACACCGTTACATAGGACATCGAGGGAGGAATGACCTGCAACTGCGTGGCCTGCCAAGGCCTGTCAAGCTGGAAACAAACCAGTCCACGATAAACAGGTATTGAGTGCGAAAAATTGAAGCTAGAAATTGGCTTTGTGATTGACCGAGATTATTACAGTTGCTAATAATCGTCTCACAGTATAAGGGCTTCAATTGTTGGCATCTCTTGTATCCACTTTTTATATGCAAATAAACTTATATACTTATATATATACATATCTATATACATATCTATATACATATACATATACTGCCTATGAAGTGAAGGATACAGTTGGACCCGAGGTAGAGGAACTTGTTTGTCGCCAAATAATTTGCGAGTACTATTTTTCGGTTTATTTTCGGGATTTTTTCAAAAAACCAAACGAAATTGCGGTTTGTTAATCAACCACAATATTTTTTTTTTCCGACAATACAAATTTTGTTTGAGCAAAGACTCAATTGTTCGCTGCTTATTTTCGTCTCGTTTTCGTTGGTTCTGGTCAAGTTTGAGCTATTATATAATATATTTCAGTATTATCGCTTTCGTTTTCGTTTTCGTGCTGACAAACTTCCAGAACCGTTTTCATTTCACAAAAGCCACAGGCTAAAGCAGCGAACTTTAATCTCAAAACATGAGTAAACCAAAGTCGGCTATTTCAAGTCTCTCTCCAAGTAAGGAGATGATGGACTTAAAGTCTTTAAAGCGCCAGAGAACTGTTGCAAAAACCAGCATAGTGCGCATAAAAACTGGCCTCCTTGAAAAGACCATGTCGCTAGATCCAATCGAATTGGAGTGCCGACTCGACATATTGAACTCCCACAGCGAAAAACTCATGAAATGTCAGTCGAAAATTGAGGAAATCGACGAAGAAGACATTGCCCGTGGAGAGTTAGAGGACTTAATTGTAGAAACAAAGTCCATTATAAAGTCCATTCTGGCGAGAAATAAATCGTCAATTGCCGAAACATCTTTTACTGCACCTCACAGCTCGCGACTACCAAAAATGTCGTTACCTACGTTCAAAGGAGAATATTCCGAGTTTAAAAACTTTATGAGTCTGTTTGAGAGTTTCGTGCATAATGATCCCACAATCCCGGATATTGAAAAATTTAATCATTTAGTATCATGTCTATCCGGTGAAGCCTTAGGCACAGTGAAGTCCTTCCAAATGTCGGAAGAAAATTATCCAAAGGCGTTGGCAAGTTTGAGAAAGGTTTATGACAATAAATGCCTGATATTCTTTAATACAGTGTCTAAACTTTTTGAATTGTCAAAAATCCAAAGGCCTTCTGCGTCGTCTTTGCGATAAATGATCGATACAGTGTCTGCAGTATATGACTCCCTCTTATCGCTGGGTGACGATAAACTCATTTCAAATGCGATGTTGATTCACATAGTCATGTCGAAGGTTGATCCCACTACTCGGTCAAAGTGGGAGGAGCAACTTGACTATGATAAGCTGCCGCTTTGGGCTGAGTGTGAAGCTATGCTAAACAAGAGGTACCAGCATTTATCAGCTGAAGAAGCTTCCTCATCCCAACAAAGGCCAAATAATGAAGATACGCGGCAGAAAAGAAAAAATCAACAACTGCGACACTCAAAGACAACATTTATCGCGACAAATTCCAAACTGCCGACTTGCCTTCACTGTGGTTCCAAGGACCATTATTTGACAGCTTGTCCAAAATTCCAAGCGCTTACTGCACTTAAAAGATTTGAATTAGCAAAATCTATTTCCCTGTGCATAAATTGCTTGCGCAAGGGACACACGGTCTCAAAGTGCAAAGCAGATCGCTGTGGTGTATGCAACCGTTCGCATCACACCATGTTGCATCAATATCCGATCTCCTTTGAGACCGAGCCGCAACCTTCGACGTCACAGGCCATGCATATTAGCAGCCTGCCTGACCGAGTCATGTTAGCTACAGCCGTAGTTAATGTAAAGGCCAGCTCCGGTGCAAGCGCGAGCCCTACTTGACTCCGGTTCTCAAGTCAACTTTATGACCGAAGAGCTTATGCAGAAATTGCGAATCCGAAAAGAAAAATTCGCTCTAAATATAGTTGGAATTGGCAATTCAAATAAAAAGGTCCAAGGCAAGCTTAAAACTTATATAAAATCGAGGATCAACAATTTTGAATTTTCGGTGGACTTTTGGGTAATGCGTTCGATATCAGTCAATCATCCAGATCGGACTGTAAACACAAATGGCTGGAAAATCCCACAAAATATTGAACTAGCTGACCCAAGTTTCTACAAGTGTCAGAAAATAGACATACTTTTAGGAGCTGAAATATTCTTTGATCTGTTATCGGTGGGTCAGATCAGAACCAGCCCAAGGCAGCCAACGCTGCAAAAAACTGTGTTAGGCTGGATAATTTCAGGCAAGTATGCCACAAATAATAGCTCCAGTGCCCAAGTAAGTAGCACATTATGTCAATTTGAAGAAAGCGTTGCTAGTATTGATACCACAATCCGAAAATTCTGGGAATTGGAAGAAATACCTGCACAAATAAATTCCACACGACTGACTCCAGAGCAGGCAAAATGTGAGGAATTTTTTTCGAAAACCACACAGGTTTTACCATGTGGAAGGCTTCAAGTCAGACTGCCTTTCAAAACCGACCGTAAATTACTCGGTCATTCGTATGAAACCGCAGCTCGGCGGTTTCAGGCGCTGGAGAGAAGGACGCTGAAAGATCCAGTACTTCGTAAAATGTACCTGGACTTCATGCAAGATTATCTCGAATTGGGGCATATGAGTCCAACAAATAATCGACTCCCGAGTGAGCCGCACTATTTCATTCCGCACCAGTGTGTGTTAAGACCGCAGAGCACAACTACCAAGTTGCGCGTAGTTTTTGATGCTTCGAGTCGCACATCAACACAAGTTGCGTTGAATGAAACCTTGATGGTCGGACCGATCGTTCAAGAGGAGCTTTTTTCGACCCTCCTTCGCTTCCGATTGCACAAATATGCCATGACTGCTGACATCACGAAGATGTATCGTCAAATATTGGTGCACGAAGACGACAGGAACTTCCAGCTCATAGTGTGGAGACAGGATCCATCGGAGCATTTGCAAATTTTTCGATTAAACACCGTAACATACGGCACAGCGCCTGCACCATTTCTCGCCACACGGTGTCTGCAAATGCTAAGCGACAAAAATAAAGCCAAATATCCACTCGGTTCCAAAGTCATTCGGAATGACTTTTACGTCGACGACCTATTAACGGGATCCGACAGTATAGAAAGCCTCGCCCAGATACAACAGGAAGTAAATATAATTTTAGAATCGGCAGGCCTGAAATTAGCAAAGTGGTTTTCCAATCATACAAGCTCATCGAATAGTGAGAGTCTCCAAAAATTATTGCAGCTCAGCGATACCGACTCCACCAAAACGCTGGGAATCCACTGGCAGCCGAAAGATGACATTTTTCGCTTCATTCTGGAAGATAATTTTAGCGAGCTGCGAGCAACTAAACGTAATATTTTATCCGTTTCCGCTCGCCTCTTTGACCCTCTTGGTTTATTAGCCCCGCTAGTTACCAAAGCTAAAATCTTATTACAAGAGCTTTGGATTCAAAAGCTAGACTGGGATGAGTCGATTCCATTGCGGCTGGACACTAGCTGGCAAAACTTTAAAGCCAATTTGTTGCAGCTTCCATCAATTAGCATTCCTCGGTATGTAAATACAGAGTCGAGTGCCAGCTGCCAAATTCATGGCTTTTCCGACGCTTCAATAAGAGCGTATGGCTGCTGCGTATATATACGTAGCCAATCCGCTAGTGGTACGAAATGCACGCTGCTTACTTCAAAGTCTAGAGTAGCTCCGCTGAAGACTAAATCTCTTCCGCGTTTAGAGCTCTCGGCAGCCCATCTTCTTGCCAAATTATGGTCAAGAATTTCACCAATGTTGAGTCGACCAATAGAACAAACAAATTTCTGGACAGACTCCGAAATAGTTCTGCATTGGATTAAAACGCATCCATCGTCGTTGCAAACTTTCGTCGCAAATAGAGTGTCCGAGATCCAAGAGTGGACCCAGAATGTGTCGTGGCGTCATGTGCCCACAAAACAAAATCCAGCGGATCAAGTGTCTCGGGGTTGTAACGTGGACGAATTGGGTAATTCAATATGGTTTAGTGGTCCACAGTTCCTCCTAGAAGACCCTGCTACATGGGCAAAAAATGTCAACTTCAGTCTCTCTCCAGAACAAGAAGCACTCGAGAAGAAGAAGAACGCAATTACGTTAACCGCAATCAATGCCACAACAAATCCACTTCTCGAAATAATTGACAGGTTCTCATCTCACAGAAAAGAGCTTCGGATTTTCGCTTATATACTCAGATGGCTTCGAAAAATACGAGAGCGAAAAGCAGAATCTGAAATAATACCCACGGCAAAGGAATTACAATTGAGTTTCCTTAAAATTGTCGAAATAATTCAACATTTTGAATTTAGCGATGAAATGAATAAATTATCGAAAAATAACGTACTTCCCTCAAGTTTGCAGAAATTAACTCCATTTCTGCATGAACACTCGGAATCATCATTATCGTTTAAATTGATTCGAGTAGGTGGCCGTTTATTAAACGCGCCAATCCCCTATGATGCTAAGTTCCCTTTGCTATTACGCAAAGACTCGCACTTTGTGAAAGCATACATCCGGTTCCTACATTTTCGTAATCACCATGCCGGTCCAAAGGCATTGGTAGCGCTTCTGCGAGAAAAAATATGGCTGGTAAATGCTCGAGAAGCCTGTAGTCGAACTGTAAGAGAATGTATTCACTGTTTTCGTTATAAGCCAAAATTACAAGGTCAGATCATGGGCAATCTACCCGCCGATCGATTACGCGCCCAACGGCCTTTCACAATATGTGGGGTAGATTACTGCGGGCCCATTCACATAACCTTAAAAATTCGCGGTCGCCCTCCCGTGAAAATGTATATTGCCATTTTCGTGTGTTTCGCTTCAAAGGCAGTTCATCTAGAGCTTGTAACTGATTTAACTGCTAATAAATTTATTTTCGCTCTCAAAAGGTTCATTGGGCGCCGAGGGATGCCAGCCAAAATATACTGCGACAACGCGACGAACTTCGTGGGAGCAGAGAGGAAGCTGAGGGAGCTCCGGGAAGCCTTTCTGGCACAGAAAGAGGAGATTCTCCAATACGCCGCCGACGAAGGATTCATCTTCGCCTTCATACCACCGAGGGCACCCCACTTCGGCGGCCTGTGGGAAGCAGCAGTGAAGTCGGCCAAACATCTGCTGGTGCGCGCCGTAGGCAACGCGCTGTTAACCGCCGAAGAAAGCGCAACGCTTCTCGTCGAAGTAGAAGCGGTCCTGAATTCCCGACCGCTCGCACCACTCAGCAACGACCCCAACGACGGCGAGGCGCTAACGCCGGCGCATCTACTAATCGGTTGCCCCTTGCGAGCTTTGCCACCGGAGAAGGTACCCGTCAACCTCAGCCGCTGCTTAGAGAGATGGCAGCTTGTTTGCTCTCTCAAGCAACAATTTTGGCGCGCGTGGTCGAAGAGCTACCTTCTGGAGCTTCAGCAGCGCAACAAATGGGTGCACCCGCAGCCCAACGTCCAACCAGGCCAACTCGTCGTCGTCCACGAAGACAACGTACCACCGCAGCATTGGGTGCTCGGTCGAGTAACCGCAACCATTCCCGGAGCGGACGGCAAAATTCGAGTCGCAGACATCACCACTAGGTCGGGTGAAGTACGACGCCCTATTCACAAACTCGCCGTGCTGCCGGTGGAAAACAAGAATTGAAGGCTGTTGGATTCCTTCAAGGTGGCCGGTGTTAAGCCAGATTCTGGCAAACCATTAGAATAGAATAAATTAAATAATATTGAATTTAAAAATTGAAATTGTATTAAAGCTTAATATTAAGTTTATTTTATATTGTTTAAAAAATTGTTTAAAAATTGAAATTGTATTAAAGCTTAATATTAAGTTATTTTATATTGTTTATTTATAAGTAGGTATGTAGTATACTTTACTGTTTCTCGCTGTCGCTATTTCTATTTACTTCCGAACATTGACTTTATTCTACAACTCTCCACTTACTGTTCTTCCATTTCCGCTATTTCTCGTATCTTAGTTTTAGGCTTAATATAAGGACAGTACATGTGTAATAAACTCCACTTTTGAAATTGTAATCGGACGAGTGCGGTGTTCCTTTTTTAATTACGCGGCGTTACAGGCAATATACGTTTTATTTCGCGCTTCTACCCTTACAAAGTGTTTTTTTAAAAAATTTAATATAATACAATACCTAGTTTATCTTCTCAAACCAGTGAAGATTTTTCACCACAGTTGATTGATGTAAACGGCCTTTCGCTTTCAACAAAGTTGGTCGTCAGCCAATTTTGAGTCACTCAATTCTTTTTTCGTCCAAGTCTTTGTTTACATTCTCTACTATGTGTGCGTCCATACTATTTTGGTTCGTTCTTACTTGCGAATTTTAGTTCTACTTTAGCAGGGGTTTTAGGGGGTTTTAAAAAAGAAAAACATATATTTAACTAGAAGATTTCTGAACAGACTGATTTTATTATTTAACCCTAGTATCAATCAAAGCTTACAAATGTTCCTCAATAATAATATGCTTACTTATCGGATTAGGTGAAATATTGGGACACCAAAGGAAATTGTTTCATATTAATTTTTATTTATATTTTGTGGTATGACTTATTTGATTAATGAATTCCTTGTCTACATATGTGTATATAGCAATTTGTCGTATAGTAAATTATTACAAGACAAGGCACTATCCAAACTATACCGCAAGCTCGAAGCGGATAGAATTTTCAAAATGAACAGCGAAAGTTAATAATATCGCATCCTAAATACAAAAGGGTCACAACTCAAAATGTACCATCTGCTCAAATATGATCGAGACGTTATCAATAAAACGGTCCGCGGATGACATATGGCAAAAATCAATTTTTTGTTTTTTGGTAGGACTGTTATAAGCCTACATGGCAAATTTCAGCGTGATATGTCACATAGTTTGTTTTTTGTGCTACTGTAAACAAGTCAAGCTCGAGTGTGGAAAATTTTGAGTTGTGACCCTTTTATATTTAGGTGCGATATGTTTGCATAAAACCATTAAACAAACATGCAAACAACAAAAATAAAAGCAAAGAAACATGAAAATATAAGTATTACTGACTTGTAAAATATTAATATAACATGCTTTACAATAAATAAAACCACAATTTTCAACGGATCGGCGAAGGAAAATATGTCGGCGCAAAACTCGCAAGAGCGAGTCGAACCAGATGATGTTATTTTTATTGAGAACACACTTTATCTGGCGTTGAAGAAAGAAAGTTGTTTTAATAACAGGTGGCGCAAAAGTAACCTTGCGATGTTTTTTGGCTGTAATTTAAAAAAAAAAAATGAAAAACTTTGATTCTTCTTGTAGATTATTTTTATTTGGTCTTTTAATTTTTTTTACATCAAGTCGAGAATATGATGTCATGTAAATGGCCGCCGCCACAGTTGATTGCCATTTGAGCCCTTTTTATGGCATTTTCCATCACTTTGGCCAAAACTTCCGGCGATAGGTCCTCACTTTCTTGACGGATATTGTCTTTAAGAGCTGCAAGAGTCTGAGGCTTGTTGACATAAACCCGCGACTTCAAAAAGCCCCACAAAAAGAAGTCTGGAGCGGTCAAATCAGGCGATCTTGCTGGCCAGTGCAAATCGCCAAAACGGGAGATTAGGCGCCCGGGAAATGCATCCTTCAGCATATCGGTTGTGGCACGTGCAGTGTGTGCCGTTGCACCGTCTTGTTGGAACCACATGTTTTCCAATCCCAATTCATCAAGTTGCGGCAAAAAGAACTCCTAGATCATTGCTCTGTAGCGCTCACCATTCACAGTAACCGCTTGGCCCGCGACGTCTTCGAAGAAAAAAGGTCCGATGACTCCTCCAGCGAAAACATCACACCATACAGTGACTTTGAGCGGGTGTAATGGCTCTTCGTGAGTTACTCGCGGATTTGCAGTGCTCCAGAAGCGTAAATTTTGCTTATTTACGTACCCGCTAAGATGGAAATGGGCCTCATCACTCATGATTATTTTTGATGAAAAATCATCTTCCTCTTGGTGGTGATTAAGGATGGCTTGAGTGTATGTTAGACACGATTGGCGGTCAGCAGCTAACAGCTGATACACCGTCTGGACTTTGTAAGGAAACATCTTCAAATCTTGTACCAAAATTCGCTGTAAAGACCGTCGATACCCATTTGCGTGGCACGTCGTCTGGTCTTCCATGACATCCTCGGCTACAGCAGCAATATTCTCTGCAGAACGGCTACTCCGGGATCTGCCACGCCTTCCAGCTTCTCGTGTTGTGTCAGTCTCTTCGAGGAGAGCGGCTAAACGTCGCAGTGTTTCACGAGTAGGCGTTGGGCGGCGAGGAAATCTGCGACGAAATTCACGTTGTGCCAAAGTCACCGACCGATTATTGGTCAAATAAATAGTCAGCAATATTCCGCGTTCTGGAGCAGTGTAGCGTAACATTGTTTATTAACGTGTACGAGTATTTCGCATGTGTTTATTACACAAATGTCAAAACAGAACTGACATTAGGGCCAATCGCAAAATTTATGGCATTTTCTGATAGGAGGATTACTTTAGCGCTACCTGTTAGAAACAAAAACCGAAAACGGAACGGCAGAGGTTGGATAAGACGAGTTCTAACATATTGTGCATTAGCAAGCTCTGGTTGAGGTAACGGGTAGGGCGCATAACACGGAGTCACACCCTAAATCTGAATACATCTTGACCAAAATAACTATGTAGTCATTTGTTATCTGTGTCGTAATCTGTCTCGCTTTGCTTCCGCCTTTGTTTCCCTGTCCTTTCACCATTTCGTAACATGCACCGATATATGAGTTAAAGTCGTGCTCGGCAGCTTGGGGACTGTGCGAGTAGGTTCATGTTAAGTTTGGCCGTTTTATCTTTTTATTTGGTTGTTATCTTTATTTTAGTGTTAATCTTCTTCAACTTTTCAACAATTTGTTATTTTCCCCTATCTGGCAACCATGCTGTCTCCACTGCGCCAGCTGTTTTGTCACCTTCCTTCAGTGTGTTACTTGTTTACTTCAATACCTAAGCTTTTGCTAATATTTTGTATAGTTATTGCCATAGATAACTAGATTCGAAATTCTTTTTCTCATGAGAGCGCTGAAAAATGTATGTCTGCGTTAGATAGACTAGAGGTGAAAAGACCTTTCTGCGGTCGCAAGTCGGGCTAAAGTCACTAGATGCGTTCACAGGAGGACACCGCAGTGTGGTATCCTTTCGCCTCTACTTTGGCTAGTTGCTACTGACGAAGTTCTGATAATGCTAAATAAGGGTGGGGTTAAGGTAGTAGCATAAGCCGATGACTTGATCCTGATGGTATCGGTATCGTTTCCCTCTGTCATAGCTAGGGTTTCGGAAAGGTAACTGGCTGTACTCAGTCGTTGGGCTGCCCCTTGTGGCATCCGAGTAAACTCTAAGCTGGTGTCATTTATCAGAACAATAAAAAAAACGTCTCGACTTCCCAAATTAAACAACCACGTTCTCCAGCTCTCATCGGAGGTTAGGATCGGGAGTCGGAGCAGGGGTTTTCTCTAAATCAGCCAATGTATCTATCTCCTTTAATCTGACGAATACTGCTAGTGTGATTCAAGCAGATATCTTTGCGATTTTGTAGGAATGCAAAATGCTTAGGGAACGCGGGAGCGAGGGAGATATTAAGATGTTCTTCAATAGTCAAGTCGTGATTAAGGCTCTGACGACGCCATGGTGCAGAACGAAATTAGTAAACTGCCGTAAGGAGGAGATCAAATTTCTTGGGTGTGCAGATAACATTTCTCTGATCTGGGTTCCAGTACATAGTAACATAGAGGGAAATGAAATTGCTGATGAGCTTGCCAGGAAGGGGACTGAATTGGCCTTAAAGACCTCCTACCCGGTCATCGGCATCCGTCTGACAGTTGTTAAAGGGGAACTGCAAAAATTATTCTCAATACGAAACCGATGAAGAAGAGCTAGATCGACAGACGAGCTGGATCTTAAAAAAGCGTCCATCTAAGAAGCGAAACTCAAATTTGAATACAGTAATAGCCAACAATAAAACACCACAAGATGATAAAAAAGCCCCACGAAAGCCACCAATTATGGTAACAGCTCACATTCATACAAAAAACTGTTCAACATTGTAAAAAACGGGTCTAGCAATGCGTTCTCTATTAAACTTCTGAACAATAAGATCTATAAAATAAATCCATTTGATCCAGATGATTATAGAAAGACTACAAAGTCGCTATCAACACAAAACATTTCTTGGTAGACTTATGATAGTAAGCAAACAAGGCCAATAAAAGTTAAAGCAAAAAACTTTCATCATTCATGCGATCCAATTATATCATACAAGATCTTAAAAAACAAGGCCTAAAAATCAGTAATGCAGTTAAAAAACTAAAATGGAAAACGAAGGAACCGCTAGATATGTTTCTACTCACATTCGAATCAATTGAAGATATTAAAAAGATATTTGAAATAAAAACAATCTTAAATGCGGTTGTCAAAATTGAAGCGATTAAAGAAACAACATTAATTCCTCAATGCAAGTCATGTCAGTCCTACCGACACACTCAAAATTATTGCGGCAAGCAGCCACGCTGTGTCAAATGTGCGCAGAAGCACAAAACAATCGACTGCACAAAATCAAAGGAGAAGCACACCCTGGTAGCTATAGAGGCTGCATAGTAGCCAAAGAACTACAAAAAATTCGCGACAAAAAAATCGGACAGCGGAAAAATAACACTGAGGCTGAAAGCCAAACTAAAGGAAGCGAGAAAAATAAAGATGAAGCTAGTACAAAATCAACATCGCAAAACCAATACCAATTCCAGCTCCAAGCAACCTACCAACCTATTCACAAGTGGTAAAAATTAACGAAAATGTCACTACACATAAAGAAAATATACTTTCAAAAATATTGCAAAAACTAACAGAACAACAAGAACTTAACAAATCACTGGAGCAAATAAATATTTTTTAAATAATGCTATGGAACGCGAACGGTCTCCCAAAGCACCAGCAAGAATTGGAAATGATTTTCAATTAAGAAAAAATCGACATTTGTTTAAAAGCTGAGACGCATTTCACTAATCAAACTTGTTTCAAAATCAAAAACTTTGAAACTTACCACACTATTCACCCAAGCAACAATGCACGAGACGGAAGTGCCGTAAATATTAGAAGTAATAATAAACACTACGAACAAGAAAAAGTCAGCACCAATGAATTCCAAGCTACCACCATCACAATTAATGCTGGAGGTCATCTAGCATTGACAGCTGTTTATAGTCCTCCAAGGCGCCAAATCAAATGCGATCAATATGCCCATCTTATTGAGCGTCATAAAACAAAATTCATTATGGGCGGCGATTTTAATGCTAAACATATCAATTGGCGATCTAGACTCACAACCACTAAAGGAAGGGAGCTCTTTAAGGCGCTTCAGCAAACAAACTATAACACTGCATCTTCATGGATGCCAACGTATTGGCCATCTGATCCACAAAAAAATCGATTATCGATTTCATCATCACCAGAAAAGTCTCCAGTGCATATTTTAATATTCAAAATAAGCTAGACATGAATTATGAGGGAATAAGTGATCGCCAATCTATCTAACTCTCAGCGAAACGGTAGTGCCACTGATCCAGTTCTCAAACTAACTAATCAATTTACCGACTGGGATTATTTCCGAAAAATGTTAGAAGAATCTGAAGACAATACGTTTCCAATGGACTCAACAACAAAGATAGATGACGAAGTTTTAAAATTGACGAGAGAAATACAACACTCTGCTTGGTCGAGCACACCTCCTTTAATGAAAATTTCCGCTGGCCACAAATACACAAAAGATATAAAAGAAATGGTGCTAAAGAAGCGAAAAATGCGTCGTAGGAGGCATAAAACAAGATCACCTGTTGATAAAGCAGCTTTTTGAACAAAGCAGCGAAAGATCTCAGCCATGAAATTAAAGAATACACAAATCAATCATTTACAAACTACGCACAGCAATTAAATAGTAAACGAGACACAAACTACTCACTATGGGAATGCACCAAAAAGCTTAAACAGCCAGCTAAACATAATCCACCAATCAAAGTAGACAATAATTGATGGGGGAAAACAAACTCAGAAAAAGCTAACATATTTTCAGATTATCTAGCAAAAATCTTTACACCCAATAGCGAAACATCACCAATACTATATTATATAATGATGACATAGCCAATGATAATTATGGCGATATAGTACCCATGATGACACTGCAATACCTACTAATGCTGAAAACAGTGACCGACGTAAGCGCAGTCCCCTGTCAGCAGTTACGATCAAACTAACGAGAACCCCATGTAAATGAAAAACTGCTTCCTTCCGTATCGTAGTATCGTAGATTTTATTTCACGATTTGTGAAAAATCCCGTAGAAACCTGTCAGCTGATTGCTCTCTCACCACTCAGTGTTGCCAAACAGTACATTTCGAAATAATTTACAAAATAAACTTAGAAAGTGAAGTGTGTGGCCTTTGATGTAGTGAGTGGAGAAGAGTTTTGCTCATAAGACGACATTTATATTAATCGTGATGGACTTTTGATAACAAAATAACAAAATATGATAACAGTTCAATGCAGGAAAAAAATGTCATTAAAATGCCATTGAAATTGTATAGAGAGAACGTTTGGTGTCCTGAAGACAAGGTTCAAATGCTTACTCAAACATCGGGTGCTGCATTACTTTCACGAGACTGCGAGTGAATATAATTAAATCCCATTTGATTTTACAGGATATGATGATAAAGTTCTGTGCGGCCGACATTGCGATAGAAGATAAAATTCATAGAAAACCAACCAAGGCGTAAGAAAATTAAAAACCAATTTTTCTTTAGGTGGCTTACTTTATACATGAATGAGTTTACCGATTTTTTATACGTTTTGTACAAAGTTTGAAACTCTGAATTACATGATATTTGTTATATATTATATGTAATAATACCGAACTGTATTTTAATAAAAATTAACGAAACAAAATTACGTCATGACGTTTTAGTCACTCTTTTTACTGAAGGTAAATTGTATTTATTTTTTGTTTTTTATAATTTTTGCAAAATGACATAAACAGTTTTTTCTAATAGTGATCACCCCTCGGCGTGCAATGGAAAACCTCCGAGTGTATTCCTGCCATGAAAAAGCAGAAAAAACAAATTTGCCGTTCGGAGTCAGCTTGTAGGTTCTCCACGCACGCCACAAATAGGAGTAGCTCGGTCAAACACCTAACAGAAGATACGTACCCATTACTTATTTATCTATTTAACAGTAAAACATATAACAGCTCCTATATATATATAGGGGTTTTCAGTAAGAGCGCTTCAACTTTTGAACTTTTTTGAATAAAACACAAACGGTTTGACTTTTTTAACAAATTTTTTTTTTATTATCGAGTTTGGACATATACATTTAAGTATGAAATTCGATTTCTTTTGCATGACCACCACGTGCACGTTTTACGAAGTCCAATCGTTGAACCCAATTTTCGACCACTCTTTTGCATAAATCGGCCGAAATTCCAGCAATTTCCCGTTCAATATTGGCTCTGAGCTCACAAATCGTCGTCGGCTTGTTACTGTAGACCAATGACTTCACATAACCCCAAAACGGGACGGTTTGTTAAATGGACCGTAAAATGGCCGTAATGCTCTTAAAGTAGCAGCAACAGAACGATTATTTTCATAAAAAATTTGCACGATTTGCAATCGTTGCTCGAGTGTGTAGCGTTCCATGATGAAATGTATACTAATGAAGTTTACAAATGACAAGCGAAAAATAAAAAATATTGCGTCGTTCGCCCTCCCTATCGGAAAAAAGTTGAAGCGCACCTATTGAACAACCCTATATATGTACCTATATTGTTACAATAGCGACTGGCACCAATGGCGAGCGACCACCGACAGCGAGACAGTGCACGCTTTCTGCGTCTACCGTTAGATGAGTTATACGAAGAAGACAGGTGGCTAGTGACTAGTAAGCTGCTGCTACAACAGAACTCGCCAGAAGATACCAGCTGTCACATCTAAATATTACGATAGTTATTTAAAACATGTATGCGCATGGGGTATTCAGTTGGAAATGGAACTTGTAAGTGAATAAACGAAAAGTAATAGAGTGATCCAGTCTTAAGGTGTACGTGTACATTCAAAGTTAAGTGTTGGAAATAAAGTAAAGCGAGTATGTTACCTTTAATTTATGATTTTATTTGACAATCTAGTGATCGAATTCAGAGGGTTATTTTAAGAGATTTATTTGAATTTTAGCGTAAAAAGATTCGTAACAATTTGCATATGTATATAATTGGCGCCACACCCTTTATTGAGTGTTTGGCCGAGCTCCTCCTCCTATTTCTGGTGTGCGTCTTTATGGCTTACCACAAATGGAGGCACCTACAGCTTTTTCCGCTTCCGAACGGCACATGGTTTTTTATGGTTTATTTTTGCCTGCCTATGGGCGACCGCTATTAGAAAAAACCCTTTTCTATCATTTCGTGCACATTGTTTCGAACACGGGCACTACCGAATTGTAGTCACACACCAACACATTCAGCTACTAGAGCCGACTATTAAAGCTTAAATTTCCATCCGCCCGTCTGATGGTATAATCTTAAACTCTCATTATCTATAAGTTTGTTCGATTCCAAAAATTAACAGCTATCCAAAATTAAATTTCATTTGTTTTATGAATATGTTCAAAATACGCACACATGTACATATATAATTTAAAAGACAAACAATTTTCTAAAAAGTTACAGTCATCATCATCCACTGAATTCAATGGTATGGAATATATTAATGATAAATTGCGACAAGCTGCACAATTCGTTGAATCACTTAAAGAAGCACGAATTGTTTATAGAACATTGGACCGGCCAATTGGAAATGTTCAAAATATACCTTACGGCATTACATACTGTCTACAAGGGTACTTCCTTCCATCTTCAGAAGCAAAGTATGAATTTGTTAGTTATCATCCATTAGTGCAATACTACGGAATATCTCGTGATGTAAGTAAATTTTGACACCATTGGCGATTACGATGTTAATAAATATGTTATTACTTTCGACTAGTACATCTCTAATAAGCGATGATTAGTTTGGAGTTCACAGTTAAATAATCTTAAGATAATCTAATTTTGTATTTCGGCTGACTTCACCTTAAAATTATTGTTTATTTCTTCTTAAAATAACGACGATCAGGTTGCATAATTCTTGAGTAGGGATTTATTATTTTACTAGACGGTACCATTCACTTTGCTGTCGTAGAAAAAGTAATTGTGGGAAAATTGTTTTAAAATTAAATTCGATAATGAAATTTGTATGGAAAACGGAAGGAAGTCGTTGCTACAATAAAAACCTCTGAATAAACTATTTCTAGAGAATGGAGAAATTAAGTAATGATTTTTGGTTCATATCTTAACGCAAAATAAAGCCAAGATTTTAGATGTTAGAACTACTTTTTTTTTTTAAGTTGTTTATTTATTTGGTATTAATAATGTTATGTACTAAAATAAACATTAGTTTTAAGTATATAATATGATTATACAATGACTCTAGACGAGTTATCAAGTACATGACGAGCTTCTTATAGATATATTTTATTAATTGATGGTATTTTAGATGTGTCTGCTTTAATTTGAAGCTTTTATAATATTTTATGATTATATTGCAGAGAAAAAAAACCTGTAAAAACAGTGCATGCTTAGCTTTTTTAATAGAAGATAAAATGGTTTAAAAGGAAGTTATGTCGGGTATTCGGCATGAAATAGTGTTTACGTTTGTGTATTGTTTAGCCACCAGCATTTTTTATTGATATCAAGGGCTTCTATTTTGACTCTGGGGGAGATGTATGTATCAAAACGTTGGTTTTCTCTGTTAAGGGCTTTTGACGTGACTGTTTTAACGTTGGCTCTTCTATGAATGTGATAAATTATCGGTATATGGTCCTTATTTTGTATAAAACCGTTCTTGTCAAGATAGAGGAATGTTTCCGGTGGTGTAAATCCATTTTTAATGGTTGACAGGAAATATTCATCGCTTTCATGGTAAGGTGCCCTTATTATAGTGTTATTATTATTGTAAAGACAGCGCATTATGTGTCTCCTAGTTAGATTTATTATATGACAGTCGATTCTGGGTACTTTGGCTGTGTTATATACTTTTGCATTCGTTACATATTTGGTGTAGTTGCTTTTTGCTGTCCTACATAAGTAAGTGCATGATCTTAGAATCCTTCTTTCCAGTTTTCTTATCCTTTCCATGTAAGATGGTGACAAGTTATACCAAATAGGACACCCATATGTGAGTATAGGTCTTACCAATGCCTGATACATAATTGATTTTAGCCTGTTATGCAGAAATTTCGTCGAGAACATTTTCTTATAATCATAATATGCTCTAGCTGTTTTCTTTATTTGGTTATTAATGTGGTGATTGTAGTACAAGAGCTATTTGACTTTATCGGTTTGTTGAATTGTGGTATTTGTGCTCTTAGATTTAATTTTGAAATTTTTCCAATTTTTTTTGATGTTAGTGTTGCATTTTTTGATAGGGGGACGGAATAGCATATTTTCACATTTGTTGCGAGACAGCAATAAACAATAACATATAAAAACTCATTATAACCCAACCTGACCCAATCCATACTGACCGACCGAAGCTTGCATGATACAGCAGAACCGTTTGCAATTTGCTGGTAAGCATGTACAATTTAATGAGTGTGAAAAATCATCACTCTTGATTGATCAAAACCTACTAAAACTAAGACTAACCTTACCTAAGTGTATTAAGTAATAAATCATCACATCTGCGGAATGTTTGAGGACAAAAAGCATCGTTTGGAATTCGCAAAACGCACATACATTGAAAGTCAGTGATTTGAACCTGAATATGTTTGTTCAATTTGCACTACTACAATTAAAAAATGGAGATATGAAAAACGCGACACGCGTCTTTTACCAATAACGATTCCGATAGTTTGGCATTATCAGAAGATCCAAGCAGGAAGATTGCTACTTTTGTCAGACTAACATCACAGGTAATCACTACAAAACTCATGACCGTGTAAAGTATGCGAACGTTATAACTATCTCCAAACCAGTCTTAACGAAAAATCCAAGCCGAGCAAATTTCAACAAAGAAGACAGAAAAACGACACAATGGGTTTGATTGTCTCACATCGTGTACGGTTGGATTGATTTCGATAACGTTAGGTTAGGTGAGGTTTAGTTAGGTAATACTACGTCCGGGTAAGTCAGAAAATTGCAGAAGTAAGTCAGCAAATGGCGTTACTTTTTTCATTATTATTATTTTTTTTTTTGTCGTAATAATATTCTTCTACGGCCTCTGTTCAACTCGAGAATATTCTGTTTTTATTTTTTTTTTTACACAAACGTTCTTCACTTTGATTGCTAGATTCGGAATGGACACAGGAATGAGTAAAAATACGTAATTATACACGTATTTCGCGAATAATAACGGGGAACCGCATTAAATTTGCAAATATGAAAGTAGTGAACAAAACTTTCGGTTTACTGATTTTTTTGTTTTACAAAAAAATCCGTTACTTCGACACATTTTGATCGATTTTTTAAATTAAATGCTTTTTACATTCAGCATAGACACAGCTATAAGACTTTCTGCTAACAAATAAACCTTTCATTTCAATATTATCGACAACATCTCGTTGAACTCGCAAAAATGGGAAAAATTGACTACAATTTAAGTTTTGTGTTCAAAAATCAGTGGTTCTTTTTGCTTAGCGTGAAAAATAAGAGACATATGTAAGAAGGACAAACATTTACCTCAACAAAACTGTTTCAAGATTGGAAATCGGATAAAATGCAGACGAGCTATATTATGAATTTTTAAGTGTCGGAAAACACCCAAAATCGGTTTTTTAACGATAAATAAAAAATTTGAGGGTGTTAAAAATTTTCTCGGCTAGATCTACAGTGCTCATCATGTCACTTCAAAAGATCTGATTCACTGTAGCACCGTGTAACTTATGTATTTCCTAAACTGCTAAATTATTTGTGTTGTTATTATAAAGTGCATTGTAACATAACATTGTATACGAATACGTGAAAATAATTTTGTCTACTATTTCAATCAGTTCAGTCCAAAAAGTGTACTTTATTTAGTTATTAAAGCGTTTTTCAGTAAGAGCGCTTCAACTTTTTTTTTTAATAAAACACAAACGGTTTGACTTTTTTAACTAATTTTTTTTTATTATCGAGTTTGAATATATACATTTAAGTATGAAATTCGATTTCTTTTGCATGATCACCGCGTGCACGTTTTACGAAGTCCAATCGTTGAACCCAATTTTCGACCACTCTTTTGCATAAATCGGCCGAAATTCCAGCAATTTCGCGTTCAATATTGGCTCTGAGCTCACAAATCGTCGCCGGCTTGTTACTGTAGACCAATGACTTCACATAACCCCAAAGAAAATAGTCTAGAGGCGTCAAATTACACGAGCCCGGCGGCCATTCGACCGGTCCATTTCTGGAAATAATGCGCTCATCGAACTTACTCTTCAACAAATCAATTGTAGCGTGTGCTGTGTGGCTTGTGGCCCCGTCCTGTTGAAACCACATGTCGTCTAAGTCCATACCATTCAATTGCGGCCAAAAATAATCGTTTATCATGTCGCGGTATCGATTTCCATTCACAGTAACGTGGCGATCGTTCTCGTCAATGAAAAAATATAGGCCAATTACGCCGCCGGCATGTAAACCGTACCAAATAGTGATTTTTTCGGGATGCAACGGTGCCTCATGAATCACGTGTGGATTGCTTTCTGCCCAGTAACGCATATTTTGCTTGTTGACAAAGCCATTGAGCCAAAAGTGAGCTTCGTCGCCGAACATCATTTTTCGACTTTAAACTTTCTTAACAGAACACGCTTTTTTATAATAAAATTCAATGATATGCAATCGTTGCTCAAGTGTGTAGCGTTCCATGATGAAATGTATACTAATGAAGTTTACAAATGGCAAGCGAAAAATAAAAAATATTGCGTCGTTCGCCCTCCCTATCGGAAAAAAGTTGAAGCGCACCTATTGAAAAACGCTGTATTTATTGTATATTCATACGAGTCTAGTATTTTATTTAATTCACTTTTATTCAATTTACTTTTAAACCAGGGTACTTTTAATGAAGCTCTACATCCGCCGGTGTTATTATGTTCCAAGCAATTTTCTCGAGTGTATAACAATATATTAGATGTGTTGTGTGCAAAGGATTTGTACATCCACCCCCCATCGTGTGTATTGTGTATCAACGTGGCCTCTCTTGAATGCGTAGCACCTTCTCTTATGGATTTAGCTTGCAATAAAAGGTATTCAAGTTCATTGAAACTATTTTCATCTAACAGACATTATAACTCTTTCCAGTTTTATAACTTGAGGATCAAAAAATTCGGAATTAACCATAAGATATATAAAAGAAATATGATAAATATATGTACGTGCAGAAATAATATTTACAATGCTTTATTCTTACTTTTATTCACACACATATTTATGTTGATAATTTTAAAGCAAGAAAGCTTCATAACCGTTTCAGAAAACATTTATGTTTCACACGTTACAGGTTAGTTCAAAAGCATAAAAAGAACGGAAGTGAATAATCAACATTTTTAAGCCATTAAAATATTTCGTCATTCATATTACAACAACAAAACTTTATTTTCTATAAAAAAACTTTTTATAACTTCGAAGTTGACATGCCATATCTTTTAAAATAATAATAACCGAATATCGCGCAGTCATGGCATTTCAAAAATTGGATCGGGACTACATCAACTCTACCTTCATTCAGGTTGAGTAGTAAATTGGCGGAAGCTGCAAGAGATAAGTGCTGAAGGTTTATTTGAAGAATATTCACCTTTGATAATTCTTCTGGCCAGAAGCCTCTCCTTCGTCCAGACCTCGTTAAAGAGGGAGCGTCGTCAGCACTACTACCATCTGACTTGACGGATTGAACGTCCATGCCCATGGGAGCTTACTGTACCAGGGACATCTCTCCTGGCATCGGTTTTTAAGACTTTTAGGACTATTCTCTCGTCATAATTGTTGTTGTTGTTGTTGTTAGGGCGACAATAGCAGAGAGTTTCCTCTATCTTCTCTGGAGGTAGATAGACACGGACACGCTGGCGCAGCGACAGATCCTTTTTATCAACCGTCTTTAGCTTGGCACATATAATCCGTTTAAAAGAGTCAAAGTGCAACCCGGAATTCTCAGAAGCAGGTAGATCCAAGGTCTCTCTTAGCACCTTCATGCAAATTTCAGACACGGCGGATGCCACTTTCCCCATTTCTCCTGAAAAGGCGCTTCGACTGCTTAACGACTTGGCTAAATGATTTGGACAGTCCTCCACCAGTTTTGGAAGAAAGTATTCTTTTGAGAGCATTATTACTTGATCTCCGATTCCAATATTTGGCCATTGTAGCGTTCCGGGATTTTTGTAGCTATGCGCCGGTCAAAGAGAGCTTTCCTGCTTTGATCTGGCTACTATATTGGCCTAATAAAGGAGCGCTGAAAAGGCGTCCGAGAGGCCTCCGGAAAACGTGAGCAGATTTACTGGTGCTGCCCATAACTTCCAGTCCCACCACACAAACCACGATCCGCAAACGTTTCCACATGTCGCTCCCTGCCAAAGTTAAGCGAATTCTCTCTCACACCATCTCGACCAAACCAATATCACTGACCTATTGGCGACAGGGTTTTAACGGGATGAGGATAGTCATGGTATTCGATATTTCAGTTGAGTTTCACCCCAGCGTACTTAGGTGGTAGAATACCACAACTATCAGTTCAACGATCAATGATCAAATTTTCGTGTAAAGAAGTGTTAATATAAAAGAAAGGGGTAATCTAAAAGGGACGCCACCGTTCAGATTTAGAGAGAGGCCGTTAAGGCCGCGGATTATTGGCGTTATCCAGGGTACATCGCCCAAAGGCGATTTGCCCTACATCCCTAATTGTTTCATAATTTATTTATTGAATAATGTAGAAATGTATTATTTCTTTCATACTATGGAAAACAGATTAATGCTAAACATTTTCAAACTTAGAAACTAAATAGCTTAGCAATTTATTTAGTAACGCTTTGAAATACAACTTTGTGAAAGATGTCAAAATGATTTGAAAGCAAACTAAATTCTCTAACAGTTCTAGAAATCGGAATATTAGAAGTATAATTAGTTCTAACCATTCCTAACCCCGCAAGGGTATTTCCCTCAACGAGGTGACGGGTGCGACGACTCCGCGGACCCTAGGCAAAATGTCCCTCGCTTCAGCGACACTGTACGAGTTAGTTAGAAAGTTAGATGACAAAATCCAGCATATGTCTTTTCCCCTATTGGACGGTGTGTTGGTCAGTGTGTGATCATCACTTTAGGTGCGGCTGTTTATGTAAAAAGTCTGACCGGTATGGAACGGGACGCACTGGGAGTGCTTGGAAAGGTCGCTATGGCTTTTCACCTGCGGTCTAACCGATGTGTTAGCATATGTGTATATCAGTAACCAGCCGCCTTTAGTTTTTTTTTTGGCAGAGGAGGTTAAAATCGAAAATGTCAGAAACATCATCAAAGGTGCCGTCACACCAGTGGTATGCAGAGCATGCTCCCACTAACCCTATAACTTTCCTCCCCTCTCGGCTAATTCCTCCCTGGGACTGCTAAAAGCAATTTCATCAAGGTGGAACCGTATTTATGCCTTTTAGACACGCCAGGTAGCTGCGTCCAGGATTCTCTCTTAATAGCGTATTGGGGTTATACGCTGTCGATAGCATCCATTGGTTTGTCACCAATAGGGCATCGGAAAATTGCAATATCGTTACTCGATTTGTCGTCTGTTTAGGTTCGTCTTGAGGCTGTACCTCGCGCGTTCGTACTTGTCGTTTGTTCCCCACAGGAGATCTGTCTCAAAATGGCCTCTTTGGGCGACGCATCTGGACATATGTTGGGTATTCTAATCGGTCGCATTCGCTTTTCTTTCGCTTTGCGCTCCCATTCTAAATTTCGCAGTTTTATTAATATCCTTGCTGCAAACTGTTTTACTGCTTCCCATTTCTCTTTCGAGTTCAGAATTGCGTTACAAGGTTATCTGGTGTGGGGACGACGCCGAGGACTTTTGCGAGCTCGAAGCTCTCTTCATAAAATCTGGCGCAGTGAAAAGTCACGTGTTCTGCACTCTCATCTTCGCTCTGGCACAATGGGCCACCATGAGGACATGGGTTAGATAGTAATCCATTTCGCCGTGCTTTCTGCTTATCCATTCGTCTAGTTTGGGGATCAACTTATACGTCCATCGTAATTTGGAGGAGTGATCGCATCTATTATTCCACTTTGCTACCGTACGTTCGCGCTCGGTTATTTTATCTTCAGGTGTTGGTTTGTGCCCATGTGAGTGATACAGTCGCTTAAGTTCTTCTGCTCGTATATCAAGGGGAACTTTACTCGCTATAACCAGGCCCGTCGAGAGGGGGGGAGGGGGGGGGGGCGATCGGGTACTTTTTCCCCCGGGCCCGGAGTTTTCAGAGGGGCCCGGACTCGAGATTATACGTATTTATATGAATTAGACATCATTTGAAAGGGCCCGCATTTGCAATTTTCCCCCGGGGCCCGGATTTTCCCCCGGGCCCGGATATGCTCTCTACGGCCCTGGCTATAACGCATCATCAGATACTGTTCTGTTCTGTTCGGAACGCGCTAAGTAGTTAGCTTGCAGTATCTCAATTGAACGTCTCGTTCGTCCTCCTGACCATACTGGGGTGGCGTATAGGAGAATAGAGTCAGTGATCATTGAAATAATCTTTCTTCTACTTTCTTGGGGTCCTCCAGCGTTTGGTAGCATACGCAAGAGGGCGTTATTCACTCTCATTGCCTTGTTTGTGGTTATTTTTAGATACTCCTTGAATGTTAGCTTCTCATCGATGTGTACTCCAAAATACTTTACCCATGTTTGGGATGCATTGTCATGTCCTCCAACCAATATAGTGAGGCTCTCGCCCCACCTACATTTACTGATAAGGACCAGCACAGTTGTTTTCGCTGCCAGCTCTAGGTTAGCGTTGCTCAACCACCTTTGGAATCTCGCAACGGCATCATTGCACACATGCTTCAAACAGTCGTTACGTTTATCAGTTACGACTAGAGCAATATAATCTGCGTAACCCACCACAGTTACGTTTGCTGGCATCACAATCTTATGAATCCCATCTTGCATTGCATTCCACAGTGTTGGCCCTAGAACGTTTCCTTGTGGGACGCCTCCCGTTACTATGTATCTTTTTGGACCTTCTTCTGTGTTGTAAAACAGGACTCGCTGGCTTAGATAGCTGCTAGTGATACGAATCAGATAACGTGGGACTGCGAAGCTTCTGAGTCCGGCCAGGATATTCTTCCAGTTTGCAAAGTTAAACGCATTTTTTACGTCTAGCGTAATCACTCATCATTTTTTCCCCCTTATTGATAGCATCCTTTGCAATATCAACCACCGTTCTTATAGCATCGATTGTAGATCTGGCTTTGCGGAATCCGAGCTGGTTGTCAGAGAGTCCGTCAGGCGCTTTCAAATTTTCCTGTAATCGCTCACTTATTATGGGCTCAGAAGCCTTTCCAATAGTGTCGAGCATGCAGAGAGGCCTGTAGCTGTCGACTGGCAAGGTTGCTTATCGACTTCAACAAAAGGACTAAGCGCTATTTTTCCCAACTCTTGGGGAACGTGCCTTCGGTCAAACACCTGCTGTAAAGGTTAGCAAACTTGTATGGACTTGCACGAACTGCGGTCTTAAAAGCAATGTTGGGAATACTGTCAGGGCTCGACGTTTTGTTATCGCTTATACGAGCCAGTGTGTTCAGCACCTCTGCTTACCAATACTGCAGGTGTCTCGTATACATCCAAGTGCGTGCTTACGTCATTAACTTCCTGTTGAAGAAAGAGTGTTGCGACTATTTTTTCTAGCAGAATAGGGCATGTCGGTTGAGAAGACTTAAAACCTTTAACCTTTGCCATCACCACTTTGTACGCAAGACCCCACGGATTCAGCACCATCAATCATCTTCTTAAAGCACTTGTTTTTACTCGATTCAATGACTTTTCTTAGTATTCAGCGTTGCGCTCGGAATTCTTCGTGAAACGGTCTGCCCCTTGCTTTCTGGTATCTCCTTCTCGCCTTTTTGCATATTTCTCACAGATCTGCTTTTTCATCTGACCACCAGTACACCGGTTGTCTCCTGTTATGAGATTTGCATCTGGGTATTGATGCACCATATGCTGCCATTAGTCGCTTCTCTATAACTTCTGCCATCATCTCTGCCGGATCGGACTCTATTTCGCAGCTTTGCCATGCTTTGCGGAAAGTGCTCTTGTTGAAAGACCCTCGTTTCAGATAATTTTTTATTTATTATTCGATATATGAATTTTTGAGTTTAAGAGGAAAATTATGCATTAAACTTTTCAAATAAAAGTATATATTGATTGAAAAAATTTTGATTTCACTTTTTGGGGGTATGGTTGCTTATGTTTTCCATAATAAAAATAAATAAATGGCGCGTACACTTCTGTTAGGTGTTTGACCGAGCTCCTCCTCCTATTTGTGGCGTGCGTCTTGATTTTGTTTCAGAAATGGAGGGTTCCACAGTTTTAAGCCGACTCTGAGCGTCAAATGGATTTTATGAGGAGTTTTTTCATGGTAGAAATACACTCGAAGGCTTGCCATTGCCTGCGGAGCGGATACCGCTATTAGAAACCACTTTTTCTATAATTTTGGTGTTTCATGCACGGATATTCGATCCTACGCTCTCACGAATGGTAGTCAGGCTCCATGTTTCATGCACGGACATTCGATCGTACGCTCTCAGGAATGGTAGTCAGACACCAACCCATTCGGCTACGGCGGCCGCATACTGTTTTTCATAATACTGTTCGTAAATACAATTCATAGAAGCGTTATTGAGTTCTTCAATATTAGATGCTTGGCATTTATATTAGATTGTTGTCATAAACACTACTGTATGTGAATACAATTAGCAGAAATTATAGTGATTTCTTCAACAGACTGAATATATTTACAGTAACAGACAAAAAACCTCGCACTTCTATTCTAAAGTAAGTTTCTAACTTTGTTTCTGTGCACTTTTTATCAAATGGACAATCCCATGAGTAAAGGAATATATTAATGTATTAATATTTATCTACTATGAGAGAACAATATATAGTGACTTGGAAATTTTCAGTAATTTCGAAATGTCCGAGACAGAACTTCTTTATAAGCTACTTGTGGCTGGTTTGTCCATCTTGGTGTATGCTTCTATGCACACTTGCTGTACAAGTAAAACAACTACCAATCGCTTTATTAGGGACAGCTATCGCTAACATAGAGGGAGGCAAAATTAGGTTCGAAATTTAAAGTTTATTCCTAAACGCTGAGTGTATAAGGAGGTAGAGGACCGCGTTACCTTTGTTATTTAGTCACAGTGGACGGTCGAACATCGTAGCGTCTTTCCAAAACAGTTACTTTGTTTTTCGCAGTTTTGACAAATCTGACGTCAGGCTCTTTTCCAATACAAAACAAACAAAAGGAGGAGAAATTACATGTTAGTGAAAATTTAGTGAATAACTTAGTAATTTGTGATTTGTGAGTTGTAAACTAAACAAACTCATGAAAACAAACTGCCGCGTGTTGATTCATGGACGATAAATCAGTTGGCTTGAGTTTATAATTTGCAGAGAATTAATTCAGTCTTGGGAGCTGAATAATCTAATAGCTTCGACACACCCTCATGCATGCATGCCCAGCAGCTTATATGTGTGCGCGTCGGGTGCATGACGCTTGCCCGCAAACGTTCATGCAAAAAATGTCATGCGCCATTTGAATTGAGTGAAATACGTCGTCTTCGGAAGATGATTTGTTGTTGCTTGTAACTGCAGCAGTTTTACTTGAATTTCTTCCGCACACCTACTCATCTCGAATGTCAGCACAAACTGAGACACTACTGCATGTCATGACTGCGACACGGTCATGCAAAGCGAAAAAATCTAAAATTTTTGATTTTCATCATGCAAAAGCCGACAACAAGTATGCGTGACACGAAGCAAGTACGTGTGTCACTCGACACGCACACATATAAGCTGCTGGACAGCACATGTATGAGCGTGTGCCGGAGCTATTAGAAAACTCGTCAGTCAACTGTATTCTATTAGCCAATGATAATGATTCGGATGCAAATTTTGCCCGCAAATGCAATTTATGATCCCTTTGGTAATGTTCGTTAGTTTGGCAGCATAGAATTACGTAACTGGTAGAAAAGTTTTTGTATTATTTGGGACTTATTGCTGATTAGAAACGATTATAAATAAAAAAGTTAGTTTGATATTTTAGGGAACGATGAATTTGAATTTTTCTGGGGGTTTGAATTAAAAAGACTCCTTTAAAAAAAGTGGACTTAGCAAGTTTTCACTAGAAGCTAGCGATATATGACATTTTGAAAATAAGTATTAGTTACAGGGGGTTCATCTTCTATCAATTTTTAAAAATTTTACAACGGATATACAAAACTGATCATGGCAAGTAAAGTTGGTTTTTGCTTCTTAATCTTTTTATAATTTTTATTAACTAAAGCCGGATTTCGGGTTGGACTATGACTATTCGCCAATTTTGAAAAGTTTGTGCTATTATCGAAAATGACAAAGAGACCGTACAATATTATATATGGTACATATATATATGTAAGTATGTATACGCATAAGAGCGCTCACAAACAGATAAATATGAAAATCTGTATATCGAGTTAGATACAGATTGATTCAAATTTTTGAAAACCCGATACATGGATTTCAGTGCTTGGAAACAGTGTTTGGAATATTTACATGTTTTAGTGTATGACTTGCTCATGTACATATGCGCATACATATAAACGTAAGTAAATATATCTGCGCTACTTTTCCATGGTTTCTACTCTATATAGCAGATCAACGCACACAGTGATCTCTATAACACAAAATCCATTCAATAGAAGGAGATAGATATTTAACACTGTGAAAAGCTCAATGCATAACTTTTGTGGTAAAGACTTACAGCGCATTGGCAACATTAGCTCTGCTTCTATTTATATCATCTACGTGTGTGACACTGGGACAAATAAACAAATAAATGCAGTTTTACCGATTAAATAAAGTGTACGGAAGAGAAAACTATGAAGTTTCTTACGGCTGAACAGAAATTGAAGTGTTATTTAAATGAAACAAATAAATTGCACTCCTTAAATTTATACTTTGTTGCAAATAGTTAGCAGACTGTTTATTTTTCTGTTTCGTCAAATTACTAGACATTGTTTATACACATACATATGTATGTATATACTATAAAGTAGAAAATCGATAAATGCTCTAGTCAAGTGCGGACGTTTGAATTAGCTTGTTTGATGTAATAAAATCATATACATAAGTATGTAAATATGCATATGAATTAGATGCCGTATTATATTCAGTATGACCGAATGTTAAGTTATTGCTTGCTTAAAAACAAAATACTATATAGCACGATTGAATTTTAAAATGCGCCTCGTTCGCAGTAAGTTACACAAACGTGATGAAATGTCTTCGCCGATCACAAAAGAAAAATCAACTAGGCTGCATATAAACTTTGATCCAACTCGATCCGACTTCAGTCATACTTACCAACATGAACAACATATCTCATCTAATGAAACAGTTTCTAACGGTTTCTTTATTGAGCACAAACATGTTTCTTTTGTGAGAACCAGCGGAATTACAATGGCAAATATTATGACTAAAGAATTCACCTCAATCAACAATAAATGGGTGTTTCCACCAAAAGCTCCTACGCCAAATATCTGCCATCGTTCTGATGATGTAAGTAATAAATGGTAAAATAATTACAGCCGATGTACGCAATGATTAGAAAGTATATTTTAATAAATGTTCTTGTACAACAATACATACATATGTACTTACATAAAGCCATACATATATATGTGTAGATATCAGAATTTATGTGGCTAAGCACGTGACAGTAGTATACCTCCATGTGAAGAAAAACCAAGAAAAACTAAAGAAATTTCAATCTACCCAATCGCTTGGGTAGCGGGACTATATTTAAGATATTAGTAAAAGTTTACGTACTTGACAGAAAATAGTTGCTTTAAATTTTATTTCGTTTGTGATAGCATAATTGTTGACTTACATACATGGCTTGAACTAGATCATGTGCTCTATAAAAGAAGTACCAACCCTTAATGTAGAGAAAAGAATGAATGATACATACTTATGTATTGAGAGATATGTGTGTAGGCATGCAAGAATGATAGACAAATTTGTAAATGAAATATAAATTAAGTATATTATTAAGGGACATATTAAAAAATAACCTGTAGCTAGCCTACAATTATTATTATATATTTCTAACGCAAATAGGAATTTGTTAAATGTTAAACTTGGCAAATGGCCAACTCCGGCTACGCAATCCACAGTATTTTTGCGTAGAACTTCTTTTCGCGTGGGCGGCCTTCGGCCGCGCTTCAAAAAAAATAACCCTCATCAGTCCAACTCCGGCTACGCAATCCACAGTATTTTTGCGTAAAACTTTTTTTCGCGTGGTGTAGTAAATAATAAATGCAGATAATTGTGCACATAATATATTCTGAGCCTGTTTGTAAGTACTATATATCTATTGGTAGAGTTTTCAAAATTTTCAGTTTCAATCATTGATAATAATTAAACTATATATTTGCAGGATCTTTTTTCCGCCACTTGAGTATTAAATTTGGGACTGAAACACATCGTTTTAGCAAAAAATTGCACTCCGAAAGGCCGATTTTAGCAGAAGTGTCTAAATTGCAGAATCACCAAAGTCTTTATATGATATTTGTTTCAAATTAAATACTAATAATACTTAAACCTGTTAATTTCAAACTTTAAAATTTCTTGAATATATTCTAGAGCATTTATTTTGTTCTTGCTTTGGCTTTCAGAAGAAACAGCGACAGCACCAGCACAAGCATTACTTTGAAGTAGGGATGACCGACATACACCCAATATCGATTTTTTTTTAAGTGATAGATCGCTCAACTTCGGTCCATCGAATGGTATTCGATATTTCCGATGCATCGACGTTTCTATCCGATGCGTCGAATCAATAAATTGCTGTTACACAAAAATTAAGTGCAAATTGACAGCTCAAAGACTTTGTAAATTTGTATTTCTAAATTTGGAGGTAAAAAAGCAAATGTTAGTAGGATTCCATTTGGTCAACCATTTTGAAAGTGCGATCATTTAACTACCTGGTAATTAACGGAGCACATATGTATTAGACTGGGCCAAAAAAAATCTACTATTTTTTTTTTCTTCACTACATATATCGAAAATCTTGTTCAAGGCGATAAAAAAAAATTTTGTGAAGATTTCATCCCTGAATATTAATATTAAGAGGTCTATCACCTTCAATTTTGATTTTTTATTTGTGCTTTCAATTTTGCGTCAAAGCTCCCAAGCTACTGAGGTGAAACATTTTTTGTATACATAGATTTTTAGTAAATTAAATTCCCATTGATGTATTTCTTTTATTTAAGTTTTTTATTTTGCAATTCTGCAACTAATCAACAAATAAATATAAAAAAACGAACAATAAAGATTTTGTAAGGAAATTCAATTCTCTACAAAAAAGGTTTTATAACATTTTTTTATAAAATCGCTCTTTCAAAAGTTATTCGCAATTGTAGATGAAAAAAAATTAAATTATTGTTTTTTTCATTGTTTAACCAATTTTTTATACTCAGTGGAACAAATTGATATTTTATTTAATTAAAAATCATCATTTCATCAATGTTATCACTTAAAATATCTAAATTTTTTAAGATATCCAAACCTATTTTCTGTTAATAGCTATTTATTATTATTTATAATAAAATTACGTTTTCGTATAATATGTATGTATTTCTTAATTTTCCCGCTTTTAGTAAGTTCTAGTCATTCTATTTTGAGGTGCGTCTTGATGTTACTCTACAAATGGAGGGACCTATAGTTTTAAGCCGCCTTCGAACGGCAGATATTTTTTATGAGGAGCTTTTTCATGGCAGAAATACATTCGGAGGTTTGCTATTGCCTGCCGAGGTGCGACCAAGAAAATACTTTTTCTTTCACCGAGATTCGAACTCACGTTCTCTTCGAATTCCGAATGGTAGTCACGCACCATCCATTCGGCTACGCTATCAAATATTAACAATATAGTGAAAATTTGAATTAAAAAATCGGTCAATTTTTTTCAAAGAAAACATGTATGTACATATAAATATATATCAAATAGTATATACAAATTAAGCCATGTTCTTATTTAAATCTAAATATACCCATCAAATGCAGGTATAAACTCAAAATGCATACAATCATATATATTTTACTACATATGAAGTATTATTAAAGGGTTTTCACTTAACAGGTGTTATTTTGAATTCCCGCTATTTCGGTAGATGTCACTTTTGAAGCTGTCATTTTTTGATATTTGACAAGTAGAAACTACGCCATTAATACAAATGGAACGATACATTCTTAAACAAAGCATTGAAGTTATTAAAATTCACTATAAAAATGGTGAGAATTTGGCATAGACGGTTCGTAAAACTCACAGAAATTGGTGAAAAAATTCGAGTTGTTAGTGATGTGAAGAATAAAACCCATGCACGTCGCTCAAGAACAGTCGAAAATATTGCTGTTGTAGCGGAAAGTGTTTAAGAAAACCAGGTTTGTCCATTCCTCGTCGTTCTGTGGTTTTAGGCATTCCACAAACGTCATTACACCGTATTTTGCATAAAGACTGGGGCTTAAGGCTTAAAAAGTCCAGTTAACACAAGAACTCAGCCGACCGATCATCAACAACGCCGTGTCTTTGCTGATTGGGTCGTTCAAATGAATGAAAATAATCCGGAATTTCATCGAAAATCATGTTGAGCGATGAGGCCCATTTCCACCTCGGTGGCATCGTCAACAAGCAAAATTGTCGGATCTATGCTCAGAAAATCCAAGAGTTATTGTTGAAAACCCTCTCTATCCTCAACGTGTGACTGTTTGGTGCGGTTTATAGTCCGGCGGAGACATTGAACCTTACTTTGTCTAAAATGAAGCTGGAGCAACAGTTACGGTGAATGGATTGCGCTATCGAGAGATGATTAACGGTTTTTTATGGCCGGAATCGGATGGTATTGATCTTAACAACGTTTATTTTCAACAAGAGGGGGATACACAAGCAACGAAACCATTGATCTTTTACGGGAATAACACCTCTTATTGGAAAACCCTTTACATATGCATATATTTAAGTTATATTATATATTTGCACATATTTTGCCATCGTAGGTCAAATGTCCGAATAGAGGTTTAATTCCAAAATTTTAATAAATATTCGATTGTACAAATATCAATATAATATTTATATAATATAATCATAAAGAGAGAAAGTACATTAAATATCTACATATATATGTATACATATATACATATATAAGTATAAAAATATAATATAGATAGAAACCATAAAATTTAGTATTTTTATTCATTTATTACTTTCTATGGTGTTTTATATTGCTCGTTTTCAAGGTGTCTGGCAGCACTTCTACATATTGAAATAACCAAAATAGGAGAATTGTCGGTCAATTTTACAAGCTTTAAAAACAATTAACTTAAAAACTGAATTTCTCTCCTAAGGGTGGAGTTTTCTCTTTTAGAGTGGAGGAGTCTGATTTATTTGACATACATTTTCAATATTTATTCACTACCTTAACCATGCATTCAATATTTCAAAACTTATGAACCCATACAATTTTGAACTACCCATTCCTGTTTTCAAAACTTCGCGACTAACCTATGGGGACCCTGGAAATCCGGATGATTTCTCTTTTCTAGTTAATGAAATCTCTCTTTATTTTTGTTAACAAAAATAGCAATATATGAAAAGAAAGCGTGGCTGTTGCCTTATTTCGCGTAAATTTTGACACCCCTCGATGCTTTTCATACGAGTAACTTATATACCAAAGATCTCAAGGTATCTTTTTTTACGCTTAAATTAAGATGTGTATTTAAAAAGTTTTACTATAGAGCTAAAGGAGATACACGTAGGAAGTGACCGATTTAAATTAGTTTTGCAATATTTCTTAACTGACTTACAACTAAACTGCAAACGAAATTGTATTAGCCTTTAGCCATTAGCATTAGGACCTCTCTTTCTATTCATTTTTCATATTTCCAAAAAATGTATCAAGACGTACCGCAACGTCCAGGTGAATAAATTCAGCAGCAATACACTCGGATAGAGAAAGCAACAGCACAAACAAATGAAGTCGACAACGTTTTTAACATCGATATGCGCAGCGCACTTTTATTTATGAACGTCTTCGACTCCTTCAAATATATTTTGCAGATGTACGTGGGATATTTCTTCATTTAGGGTATATAGATAGGACCCCTGCTACCAGTCAATTTGCATACTCTTTTTAAAATTTTCACAAAACAAGCAAATTGCACCACGCTTGTTGCAAAAAGGATACGCCTATTTAGCAGTATTTACATTTTTTTACAACGAAACTCTAAGTTTGAATTTTGCCGGATTCCATTAGACAGACTGTATATGTATGTAACATATAGTATGTATATGTTTATAAGTATATAAAAATTCATATTCTTCTAAATTCCTACCATCCCCAGTGGGACATAGGACCTATGTATGCATATAAAAGAAACCCTATTCCGCAGTCACGCCATAACTTGAGATCGACTTTCCGATTTCAGTCAACTTTTTTTCTACTTTGCTTCTTTCTCGCCGAGGAAGACTCCTAAATAAAAAACTTAGAAAGCGGTTTATAAAATATTATTAAGTTAAATCAGCCACAACAAAGGCCGCTACCATTGAAGACGGTAGACAAAAAAAGTACCAAAACCACCTCCTATATACATATACCTATATGTGCAGAATGTGCAACACTTAATCCCATTAACCAATGCTTTGAATGATAGCATTCAAAATAACTAGGTGCTTAACCCTCCGTGGTCCACCCGGTTCTGGCTAGACCTTTTTGACGTGACCTTTGTACGTGAATTTAACATATTTCCTTTATAGCTTACGACTTGTGTTCATGTGCTGAATAATGAACGTTGAACGCATAGCAAAATAGCGCGAAAATAATGAACAAAAACACGAATACAGTGAAACTGAACCCTATGTGATTGTGTGGATTGGTTATATGTATATGTATTCTTCGCCGTTCCTTTTTCTCTTTCTGTTCATCAGTTGCCCAGTAAACGTTGAACATATAATTCGTTAGTGATAAAAAAAAGTTATTTACGCGCCAAATAAAGTGTCATTTATGCGATATTTTTTTCGTTTGTTTTGATCATAATGGGTGATGAAGTGGGATTTGTTTATAACATAAGATTACGTAGGAAAACCTTGAGTATTGATGTTTAGAACCGAATTTCTTTGGCTTTGTTGAGTGATATTCGTCGAGAAAATAGAGACGAAGGAGACGATGAGGAAGAGGATCCGTATGAGCATTCTTTCTACGGCAGAGATGGAACAGAATGGAAGAAAAATAAGCATGTGCGACTATTCGTACTCGTCAACATAATATTGTGCGATTTCACTCTCGGCTAAAGCACGAAAACTCCGTTGCTATTGAGGTATTCAAGAAGATTTTTACACCTTATATTTCATTCATTATCATTTCGGAAACAAATCGATATGCAAGAGAGGCCATTCAAAAATGGAATGAAGCACATCCTGATTCAAAACAAGGAGTTTGGATTGATTTGACTAGCACTGAGCTTGATGCATTTATTGGTATTCTTTTGGCCATGGGTGTAACACACAATAATATGCAGAAAGCGGTAGTTTTGTGGCGTTCGGATTCATTTCCATTTTTCGATCAGCTATGTCTTATCATCGATTCAGAATTTTGACACGATATATTCGTGAATTTCGCCAAAGAACCGATAAAACTGCGCCCATTCGGGATATATTGAATACCTTGAATGAAAACCTCAAAGATAATTATGACCCGCATGAAAATATTACTATCGATGAGCAACTATTTTCATATCGAGGCTGAACAAAATTCACGCAATTCATCAAAACCGCCGAAATACGGCATAAAAATCTAGTGGGCATGTGACTCCAAAACAAAATATCCGTTGCAAGGAAAGTTGTACAAACAGAAGGAGAAGAGCGTGAAATTGATCAAGGGGAAAATGTGAGGCTACAATTATCCAACCGATATGTAAACCGCGGCCGTACAATAATAGCCGATAATTTTTCCGTCACATTGAATGGAGCTAAGCGTCTCGCTGCTATAGGACTCTCATTAGTTGTCACCATACGATCCAACAAACGTTGTCTTCCACCGTATATGAAAAAGAACAATTCTCGACCAAAAAAATAAATATCCCTGTGAATATCGTAGTTAATCAACCCACCGGTGCCGATACACTCGCATCGAAAAGAGATTGTCGTCATTGTTTACAAGGGGGCGATAAAATTCGTCGAAAAACTCGTTTTTATTGTACTGCATGCATGAATCCAGTATATCAACAGCACTCAAAAGTCTCATATACATGTTTTGCTTGCCTTACCCCGAACCCATAATAAAGATTATTTCATATTTCATCAGAAATTTTATTGCTATCGTATTTTGTTTCTTCAACCTTCTTAGAAATGAGGCAAACTAAAGAACAAAAAAAAAAAAACAAAACCAATGAGAAAGGTAAGAAATTTTAAATATATACCTGCGATACTTATAAATGAACGCGCATTTGCCATATATTCCCATACAAATACATGTAAATACATATGGTTCTAGCTAGACCCGAGGTGTACAACCGAAGGTTTAAAAAGTGGTGTGCAACAAAGGGTTAAGGTACTTAACAAAAACGAAATAATGGCTGTGTTCGTAAATGCAACATGACGCGCAAACTACAATTGCATAACAAACAGAACGTTCAGAAATGCCAATATTGCAGCACTGCAATAATCAAGCGTTCAAAAAGACAACAATTCTATCAGTTGTCACTCACAATTTCTATCAAAAAATTGTTTACTGCATTTAACTACGATGTCTGATGAAAAGTAAGCAAAACTGTTTTATTTTAATTTTTGTATTGAAATTTAGTTAAATTATGTTAATAATAATTGTATAAACTATTATTTTTTCATTTTTAGTGAAAATCTCAGTAATGCGGAGACACAGTTATTGCTGAGAGTACGGTTGAATATGGGGACGAGTTTAAATCGGGTAGAAGGAAAAAATGTATTGTGGAAGAAAGTTGTGACCGAAGTTAAAAATGTAAATCCCAATATAAGACTGGACAGCACCACAGCGCAGAGAAAATTCTTAAATCTCTTGGTAACGTACAAGGGCATTAAGAAAAGAAATAATTCTTCCGGTAGAGAAGCTACATCCTCGAGGTATTTTGAGGACTTCGACGAAGTTCTCTTTGACTTCAATAGCCTTCTTTTTCTTAAATTTAAAGAAAATCTATCTTTTCTTTGCTCACAAATTTCGTCTAGTGTTAGATTCAGCAAAATTTCCATTTTAGTAATATATTATACGCGTTCAAAAATGCAAACAAACGTATTTGCAAATTGTCAAAAATTGTATAAGAAGTATCAAATGTCAAACTTGCAGTGTTGCCACTGATGCTTATGCTGCAAGTCATGTCGCATTTACGAACACAGCCAAAAATACAGACAAAAGAATCAACACACATTTCGTCCAAAGGAAGAAAAAGGATTTAAGGTTCTACTACGAAATATGCATCACTCTAAAAATAAGAATGACATTATATCTGAGCTCGCTGAATACGGGCATAACCAACTCTTTCTTCTTCTCTGTGGAGCTTAAACTTAATGAAAATAACTAAGATATATACAACTTGACGAGCTTACTTCACTGTAAAATAAAATTTGAACCTCCGCATCAGAAAAGAACTTTGTCTCAGTGAATCAATTGCCAGAAATATGGGCATATAAATAATTATTGCACAAGAAGTCCAGTCTGTGTTAAATGTGCAGGCCCGAACAAAACTGTGAACTGTACTATTAATATAAATGACGATAACATTGAATGTGCCCTATGTAAAAAGAAACACACCGCAATCTACAAAGGATGCATGGTCTACAAATCCCTAGGACTGCACAAAACATTTCTCGTCACCAAAATCGATGATTAAAGAAAATAACTTGACAATAAATAGCCTTGTGGAATGTAAACGGACTAAACCAAAATACATATGTATATTGGAAATACAATACTTCATCAGACAAAACTGCATTGACATACTAATGGAATCGGGAACACATTTTAGTGATAAATCATCTGCAATTATTCCAGGATATACAATTTTTTGTACCAATCTACAATTACAATAAATAACACCAAGCTATTATATTAAGACAAAATATTACATGTAACAAAATGGAGGAATTCAAAATGGACCAAACAACGACAATTCAAATTAATGACACTCATGGCTTCTGCATAAATTCGAAAAGCAAAATCGGCGTTGCTAAGATACAGCTAAAGATATATTTCCAGACGTTAGAAATCTACAACCACAACGAAGACTTTGTCGTTGACTCACACCTCAGTGTGAGAAGATCAATGGTGCTCACACTCACCAACGTAAACGTACATTCCGTGTCAGCTGACACGAACAAACAAATGAGAGCCCCATGTAAATGAACAACCACCACTGATCCGTTACATCGGTATCATGTACGTGTGCAAATGAAGTTCCGTAAAAACGTGTCAGCTGTCAAATAGTACATTTCAAAATCAATAAAAAAATAAACGTTGAAAATTTTTACTTTTTATTAAAACAACTTAAAAACAATGCCATAGAGAATGTTAAGATTCCCCATACCCCTATTGTTGGCGATGGCACTGTCTACCCGGCCAGGACGAGGTGAGACTAACGAGAACGCCGCGAAGGAACAACAAACCCACGGGAGCCGACGGACTTCCGGTTGAGCTATTCAAACATGGCGGCAAAATATGGTCGGATAAAAATATGACCACCGATTGGAATTTAAGTGTGCTCTGCACACTCCACAAGAAGGGTGATAGTGCAATATGTACCAATTATTTGTCTTCCAAATATCACCTATAAGGTTCTAGTGAGCGTATTGTGTGAAAGGCTGAAGCCCACCGTCAACCAACTTATTGCAATTATCAATGTGGTTTTAGACTTAGAAGGTTCACCATCGACCAGATATTCACAATAGCCAAATCTCGGAAAAGACCCACGAAAGGAAAATCGACACACACCATCTTTTCTTTGACTTCGAAACTACATTCGACAGAACGAAAAGGAGTTACCTTCCGCGATGTCTGAATTTTGTATCCACGCAAAACTAATACAGCTATGCGAGATGACGTTGCGATGTCTGAATTTTGTATCCATGCAAAACTAATACAGCTATGCGAGATGACGTTGCTCAATACCAGCAGCGCCAGAATTGAGAAGGACTTCTCAGAGCCGTTTGATACCAAACGAGGTTTCATAAAAGTTAACTAGTTATTAGTTTACGTATGTTGTTCTTTAATTGATAAAAAGTGTACAAAAACATATGTACCTACATGAACATTACAATTGATCATTTTTACCCAACCGTAATATTTTTTGCTGTGGCAAGTGCACGCAGCATATATCCATACATACATACACACAGCATATATATATCCGTCTATAAGGGTGATTTTTTAAGAGCTATAGGAAAGTTTTTCAAAAAAATACACGTAAAATTCAAAAAAATTCATGACAATTTTATTTATATCGATAGTACAGTCGATATAATTTAATATATGAAGATTATTCCATGCAAATGTTGACCGCGACTGCGCTTCAAATGGTCTATCCGCTTAGTCCAATTTTGGCATACTCTTTCCAATGTTTCGGTCGGTATCTCACATATAAATGCTTTAATGTTGTCTCGTCCATTGCGTTAATTGAAGCAAACTTGTCTGAATAGACATGAGCTTTAACATATCCCCACAAAAAATAATCTAAAGGCGTTATATCGCACGATCTGGGTGGAAAAAAAGTTGGATATCATTTCACGGTAGCGCTCACCATTCACAGTTACGTTACAATGCGCAACATCTTTGAAGAAGTACGGTCCAATGATACCTCCAGCCCATAAACCGCACCAAACTGTGACCTTTTCTGGATACATTGGGAGCTCTTGCAATTCTTCTGGCTGATCTTCACTCCAAAATCGGCAATTCTGCTTATTTACGTGCCCATTGATCCAAAAATGAGCTTCGTCGCTGAACACAATTTTTCGATAAAAAAGGGGATCTTAAACTTTCTTTACGGAACACGCACTTTTATAATAAAATTCAATGATTTGCAAGCGTTGTTCGTTTGTAAGACGATTCATGGTTAAATTATAGACCAAACTGAAGAGGTTTGACAGTGAAACAAAACACGAAACGTGCGTCACCCTTTATATATAAAAAAAAATTTAATTTGCATATGCCATTTTCATGTGCGCCTGGTAATGAAGCAATTCTCTATGAAGGAATTCAACAAAGTTTTAACAGAGGATGCCTCAGCCAAACATATTATATGTACATATATCTTTTTGGATGATTTGTTCTTTCTAAGTCACTCAGCATGTTTGTTTCAACTGCTGTTTAATTTGACCAGTTGAGTATATATCTTTCCTCTCAAAATTACATGCGTTCCCGTCATTTAGACTTCTCTATACATTAACGTTCTCTGCTCTTCCTCTTCAAAAATTAGTAATTCCCCTTCATTTTGTTCATTTATTCATGGGATCTGACGACACAGCGAATTCGGAAGGCGCAACTAATTATGTATTCTATCATCCTTGCAGAGGTTGGTTCAATTACCAGATTTATGTGGTTATGGTCATGCACCTCTAATTTAACCTTGAGGTACAGTAGCAATTACGATGTAAGGAATGCAGAGTTTGGACAACATTATATCGTTAACCGGCTTTCAGTGATTTCGAAGGAATCAGCTTAATTGCTTACGCCATGGTGGTTGTAACGGCGGTATGTTTACAAAAAAACTGAGATTGTGTTGTTGGTACATAAAAAAACATCAACGCAGCCGTCGTTTATATTACTTCGTTGCCGTCTGAACAACGCCTGATTGGACAAGTGTGTGAATACGGGAAATAAGAGGGCGGAATTCTACTGCCGAATTCCCGATGACGTGGCAGTATACAATTAAGTACACACAAGCCAGTCTGCACTGAGAGGGAAGAAGACGCTGATCACGTATTGTTCCAATGCCCACGCTATGCTCCCGAACATGTAGTATATTAAAGGTAAAAAATATTTTAGATTTGCTAAAATCGGGTGATAACTGGATGAAAATCAGCGCGTATGCAAAATATATCCACAATAGTCTAAGACGTGCGGAGGTTCGTAGATGAAATAACTAGCAGCCTATGAGCTAACCAACCCCGTGAGGTAATTCCTGTTTAAACAGTTTCGCGATAGAGTGATAGATAGTGGAGGGGTGTTTAGTACGTAGGTATAGCTTTGAGGCTACAAGTCGTGCATACGGCTATATAGTATAGCAGTACTCATGAGAGTTTCCTCATCACGGGCGTCATCCCGGAAAAAGAAATACATATATATAGCGATTACAGTGCTGCTTTGGGGAAAGCGCATTGGGCCGCTCCTTAGCTCAAGCAACTGCCATCGAAATATATTAAAAGACATCGATGTGGTTACTTCCAAGAAGGAAGTCTTAGAGGCGTTAGGAAATAGTCTACCTAACGGAAAAGTCAGACAGGCCTGCAGACATACACAATTAGTCTGCCGTCAGCGTCCACACAAAAGTTACTAAGCTTGTCGAAAATTCGAGTTGGGTGGGTTTACTGCCGGTGGTGCTACAAATGCTGCGATTTTGATCATGTGGCAAGAAATTATAAAAGCGAAGAAGATCACACAACTAGCTGCCTTAGATATGGTGGGCAAGGCCAACAGACCAAATGCTGAACAAAATTACGACTTAAGCAAGACAAAAGCGACTCAAACCATGCTTCAGGCGACCGAACGTGCCCCGTATTCCAGAGCGCAAAAGCTAAGCACAGGGCGACAATCCAGAACATAGTATGAAGTTCTCGCAACTAAATCTTAACCACTGCAAGCAGCACAAAGCCTGCTTATCCGAACTATTTACGAGCTGGACATTGATGTTGCAATACTAAGTGAGGAGTATGAAAATAAATACGAGGCGACGTGGGCCAGCTACGCAACAAGCAATTTTGCTATATGGAGCTGTGGAAGCAACCCAATCCACCTAGGGAAGCCCGTCTCCAAAATTGGCTTCGTGTTTGCCATATGTGTAAGATATGTATGAATACAGCTGCTTTATACCGCCCAGTAGGGATCTGCGTACCTTTATCAGCATTGTTGACGAGCTGGTTCATGACGCTAAGCAAATATGTACGGCACTTATAACAGGAGACTTTAATGCGTGGTCAGTAGAGTGAGAACAGCAGAACGAACCCAAAGGGCAGAGAGCTTCTCAACACACCTGCAGAGCTTGATTTGGTCCTAGTTAATAGCGAAAACACTTTCAGCAGAAATGGTGCAGGTTCCGCCATCGAGCCCTCTTTTATAAGCAGGCGCTTAGTAGGACTACAAGATGGCAAGCGCAATGCAAACGGACCAGAAGACAATGCTAGCTAGTGCTTGGAAGGAGCTTAAAAAAAAAGCAAAAGTCATTCAAAATAGCCATCCGCCAAAGGAAGCGTAAAATGTTCAAAGAATTATGCGATGACCTCAATAATAACCCATGGGGCTCTGCTTATATTATATAAGAGTATGAACTCTTTTGGCCCAAATTGTGCAGGAATTCCTCCCTGTATAGGCTGATTTCGATAGGGACCTTGGAAGTGAACCAGTCACTAACATTCCAGCGGTAAATGTGGAAGAAGTACTTGAAGCAAGCAACAAATTGTCACCTCGAAAAGCGCCAGGACCAGACGGCATTCCAAACATCGCGCTGAAGAAAGCAGTGTCACTACATCCACGCATACTTGGAAACATTTTCAATATGTACTTGCAAGAAGGCATTTTTCCAACTAGTTGGAAGCTGCAAAAATTGGTACTTATAACAAAAACCTCAGGCGTTGGGTCCTCCACGGCATATCGGTCATTATGTATGTTGGACTCTACTGGCAAGTTGTTCGAGCGAATCATCAAAAACCGGCAAGAAACTTTTGCAGATGGACTACTGTCAAGGAACAAGTTCGGTTTCAGGAAAAAGTGATCTACTCCAGAGGTTGTAAAACAAATATCCGAAAAGGCGAGTGATGGCAAGCGATGGCCAGGTGAAACTACAGAGAACTGTTTGGTCGTCCTGTTAGACGTTAACAGCGCGTTCAACAGTGCTAGTTGGAGAGAAATATTCCAACCTTCGCGCATGCTACAAGTGCCTAGCTACCTACAGAGAATAATCTCTATTTATTTGGTAGAGTTTTGCGTTACGACAGCGACGTTGGAGTTATCGACCACAAAGTCAGAGCTGACGTGCCACAAGGCTTCAAGCTAGAGCCCCTGCTGTGGAATATCATGTACGATGGCATTCCGCGGCTAAAAGTACACAAAGGGATAGCCCTATTGGTTTTGCGGACGATGCATCAATCGTTGTGGCCGTAAAAACTCTCATGGAGGTAGTTACCATTGCACAGCATACTATACAAGCGGCTCAAAAATGACTGGGCGAGAAAAATCTCATACTGGCTACTCATAAGAAAGATGCTGTACTCATCAGCAGCCTTAAGAGGGTAGAAAAGGTGCAGCTCAGAATTGGCGACGATATCATTGAGTCTAAGCCATATGTGAAGTACTTAGGAGTACTGATAGATCACAGACTTAGCTTCCGTTACCACAAGGAGTACGCTAGCAGCAAAGTTGCGGTTGCAAGGGTAGCATTGGCCAGAATAATACCAAATATCGGCGGACCAAGGCAGCAGGCAAGACAGGTATTAATATGAGTGGTGAGGTCTATCCTCCTCTATGGTGCGACAGTTTGGAGTGGTGACCTTAAACGCACTACATATGCACGAAGCATAAATTCCACGTACCGTTTGTGCGCGCTTAGAGTATGATCTGCCGTCAGAACGTTCTCGGAAGAGATATGTTTCACATGCGTGCAGATTCGCTTCCATTTATCACCAAATTTTAGCATAAAATCTATAATATTTTCTCCGTTTAATATGCTACAGGCTTCAGGAGCAGTATAGATCAGTTTAATTAGGCGACCCTGTTTTTAGGAGGGTTTCTAGTATACCTTGCCAACTAGTTGTGTTGAAAGCGTTTCTAACGTCCAGGGTTAACACAGCGCAGTACTCTTTTTTCCCGCCGCACCATCGCGTGCCTTCAACGGCTTCTGTTGCTGGGTGTGTGGGTGTGTCTAGGCATTATGAACGCATAGGTAGGATATGCTGCCTCTGAACTTAATGATTCAATGCATTTTTATTAATTGTAACACGACATCCGAGGATCAGTACACAGGGAGTTGCTTAAAAGGTTGTCAGAGCAGTACCCAATTTTAAAGGAGTAAATAAGCAAACAAATATTTCGTAATACAAGATTAATTCAACTCTAGTATCCCAATCAGCTGATGTTAACACTGAAGAGGAAAATGTTAAATGTGTCTATGCTATAAAATGGTGCGCTTTTTAAAACTATTTTTCTCTACGGGCTCACTCAAATATACGCGCCTCAAATTATAGGTCCATCAGTGATTATCAAAAATCTTTGAAAAGTGTACTCCCAATCAAATAGTGTTGCATTTGAATGAAAACAAATGGCTTGAATGGCTTTCAATCTAACCACAGCTCCAGATTTTAAACCCACGTTTAACTTGTACAAACAACATTGAAGATCAAAAAAACCTATAGCATACATATTACCGTCTACCGATTAACGTAACATTTTAACTTGTACAGGCTCTTATACTTTGTTACTTACTTAGTTAAATTAAATTTAGCTCTTAACAATGCTGCCAGATTTATGTATATATTTTAAACCTAAGTTTGATCATCTTTCGTTGTAAGTAAAAAAATGTCAAGGGATCAGCTTGGAAAACTACCATACTTTCCGCAATATTTTATTTTTATTTAATATAATCAGATATCGCCTTTTTCATAATTGAACTATGCTCCGTCATTTCAAAATACAAAATATTATTCTTAGGTATACTTACAGCCCCTATTTTGTTCTTTTTCAATGCTGTCACACTGCTGAAATCTTTACTAGATTAAATCGACTAAATGCTTCAAAACGGAGTTACAAACTTCTTTATGTAATATAGTAACCTCTTTCTCCCCCTGTTTCTCTTTGCATTTCTTCTAGTATATTACTTTCTATTGGTAGCTTAGAGTTAAACTAAAATGCTGATTTCAGCTCATTTTATTTACATTGAAAAAACGTTGGGTAAACGACTTAAACGTCGAAACGAAACTTAAAAAAAAAAATATTAAATTAAGAGCTATAGGAAAGTTTTTCAAAAAAACACGCGTAAAATTCTGAAAAATGCACAAAATTTTTATTTAAATCGATAGTACAGTCCATATAATTTAATGTTTGAAGATTATTCCATGCAATTGTTGACCGCGACTGCGCTTCAAATGGTCCATCCGCTTAGTCCAATTTTGGCATACTCTTTCCAGAGTTTCGTCCGGTATCTCACATATAAATGCTTTAATGTTGTCTTCCATGCGTTAATTGAAGCAGGCTTGTCTGAATAGACTTGAGTTTTAACATAGCCTCACAAAAAATAATCTAAAGGCGTTATATCGCACTATCTGGGCGGCCGATTGACAGGTCCCGAACGTGAAATAAAATGTTCACCGAACTCGCCTCTCAACAAGTCCATTGTTACGCGTGCTGTGTGGCATGTGGCACCGTCTTGCTGAAACCACATGCCATGCAAGTTAAGCTATTGCATTTTGGGCAAAAAAAAGTTGGATATCATTTCACGGTAGCGCTCACCATTCACACTTACGTTACGTTTCGCAGCATCTTTGAAGAAGTACGGTGAAAGCTCCAGCCCATAAACTGCACCAAACTGTGACCTTTTCTGGATACATTGGTAGCTCTTGCAATTCTTCTGGCCGATCATCTCTCCAAAATTGACAATTCTGCTTATTTACGTACCCATTGATCCAAAAATGAGCTTCGTCGCTGAACACAATTTTTCGATAAAAAAGTGGATCTTCGGCCAAATTTTCAAGAGCCCATTCATCAAAAATTCTGCATTGCGGTAGGTCGTTCGGATTCAATTCTTGCACCAGCTGTATTTTGAAAGGCTTCACACCTAAATCTTTTCGCTAAATTTTCCACGTTGTTGAGTAACAGAGGCCTAATTGCTGCGAACGGCGACGAATCGATAATTGATGGTCATCATTAACACTGGCCGATACAGCAGCGATATTTTCTTCAGTTCGGACTCTACGTAAGCGTGTCGGTGGTTTGATGTCCAATAATGTAAATTTGGTTCTAAATTTAGTCACGATAGCTTGAATAGCCGCTTGAGTGGGTCGATTAAACTGACCATAAAATGGAAGAAGCGCGCGATAAACCTTCTTGAGCCCTTAGCCCTAATAGGATACATATGAGACACAATCAATGGTGGCGACATATTGTCACCATAGATATAATCGGCAATCCACTTTGAAAATCTTGTTTGGAGCATGAAGATAATACAGAGCATTTTCTCTACAACTGTTCGGCCTTCGCGTGTTAATTATAAAGGGCTGGCTCTTCTCAACGTGAGCTGCAAAATTCTATCAAGCATACTGCATGAGAAACTAAATGTGTATGCAGAAAAGATCGCGGGAGATTATCAATGCGGTTTTAGAATCGGACGCTCGACAACAGATCAATCCTTTATCATGTCGCAGATATTGCTCAGCGGGTCATGGGTTAGAATTCGCCCGAGGTAAGGTATGCCTGTCGTCCCTGAGAAGAGGAGGTCAACTGGTAGTGTCTTCAAGAGCAAGGTCTGACCGAAGACTTAATTTCAGTACCACGAGGAACAGAAGCCCTCAGAGTGCGCTCTTACCTTAAGCGTCAAAAACGGAGAGCGCGGCATAAGAGAAGGCGATTCGACGCCGCCTTCAATAAAAAGTAAAAAAACAGTATCTCTATTACCATGTACGAGCATGGTGAACAACAGAAAAATCCAGGAGCGGCTGACTCATAGTGGGCGGCTACCCGGCCAGCGTCTATTCTCCATGTTAGGAGCGGCTGTCTTTTTAATTATGTGGAGTGGCTTCCGAGTCATCACGATAGATTCCAGTAAGATCCTGATTACGGCATATTGGAGTTGAAGATGATTGCGATTGGGCTGTGGTATTGAATCTCTGTGATCTTAGTAAGTAGAGTGTAACTGAAACGACTCACAGAAGGGTTCTCTGCCTCTCCGTCCCACTAAAACTTCGCAAGTCTCACAATACGTTCAATGCCTGTTGCCACCTTTGGTGGCCACGTACATTGGGTTGAGATGACTCCTCATAAACACGATGAAACAGCCACCTGCTGATCTTTTGGAAGGAGCTCGGTTATTCGGAGATCCCCGGAGGAGGCACAATCGGTACTTAGCAATCTTCTCTCCGCTACTACTGAGGAAAGGAACGCCTCAAGTGCAACCGGAGCTATGCAGCACACCGTTAATAAAATGCATCGCCAGAGAGCTAATAAGGGCCGAAGACATACTGCCCTAAAGCTCGCCGCATAGGAGGCTCAGACGGAGATGGAAACACCACTGGGTGGGTGCTGCATCGAAAAACCCGCTGGAGAAGGAAAAAGTGCAACTAAAAAGAATAAGGCACTAAAAACTAAGTCCAGGAGAAGCTATTGATGGGATTTATTTATCGAAATTGCAAATGCAAACCACCCCGGAAATTGTTACCATTTAAAGTCGAATGGTATATAACTCGAAATGATAGAATGAAATCAAAACTTTTTCGCCTTCGTACCGGGTGTTTTTTTTAGCTGCATGAGAACTATCGATATCAATACCTATTGTTTGACTGCTGATAATATCATTTCATTATGAATCGTTTAACGCCAGAATCACGCTTCCAAATTGTGTATTACTTTGAAAAAATGTATCTGTTCGCGAAGTTTACAGAGCACTGGCGGCATCATCGGCTCTTGTTTCTTTCGAAATAAGGAAGGAGATAACTGGTGAGCGCTAACGAGTCATGCTGACTAAATTTTTGCTTCCATTATTAATTATTCAGTTAACATCGACGACATTTGGTTCGAAAAGGTAGACGCAACTTGCCAACGGAGCGCTTAACAATCGATTTATTGTGATATCCAAAACTCCATTGTTGCCATACGGCCAGATTTATTTGAAAAATTAATCAAAAATTGGGCATATATATGTCATATTCATATTCAAAAAATAAATGCAGTGAAATTATCTGCCAAATTATAATAAAAAAAGTTATCCGAAATATATTTCTGTTTTGAGTTATCATTTTAAGTTCTCAAGTTCTAGGAAAAACTATCCGAACCTGTCTTTTAAAATTGTGGTGACGCCTAGATGTCAGAAGCTAATAAATCCTAGACGGCATCTTTGTTATGTCATCTTTGACATTTGCTAAGCGGTAAATTTATGCGTAAAGAAATGATTGAAGCTTATTGTGAAAATGGTTGATATTTCATATCATGAAATTCGCGTTTTCTTTTATGGAAATAACCGTCCGAAGGAGTCGACAATTCAAAGGTTGGTGAAAAAATTTCAAAAAACTGGTTCTGGCGAAGATAGGAGAAAGACTAACAGACCAAAAACTGGACGTTGTGTTGAGAATATTGATGCTGCAGCGCAAGGTGTTGCTAAACAACATTCAATATCGATATCTCGAGGATCTTGAATCGATTGGTTGGCAGATTTTACACAAAGATTTGCAAAAATTTCGTGAATGGGTTCTCATACTTGGTTTTGGTTTTTCTTGCAAACTCATCTTTTGTGATGAAGCTCACTTCACACTGAATGGATTTGCCAACAAAAAAAATTGTCGGAGAGAAGAAACCACACGATTAATTTCAGAAATAATTTTCGTTTTTATGTGTTTTATTTTAGCCCTCCGGCGTGCTATAAGCAATTTGCTCACGCAATTGGAAAATTGTCAGATTAACTTTAAAATAACGACTCTGAGTGCCTTAAGTAAATGCTGTTCCTGTGCGGCAATAATTCGAAGCAGTTAGTGCACGAATACAAGAATAATAAAAACAAGATTGCGCCCATCAGAGAGTGCGTGACGCCACTTTTGCCAAGTTGTGCAGTGTTGCTAACCATTTGCTCTTCGCAATAAATTTAGTGCCTTTTATATATCAATATGCGAAAATTTTTAATTTGGTGTTTGTTTCTTATTTTTAATTTAAAGCTACCGAAACGATAAGTTAAAAAAAAAAAACTTTATTATTAAACAAAAGAATGTTAAAAAAGGTCACTCTGAGAAGATTTTAGTCTTAATGAAAATTTGTTGGTTCTTAAAAAATTTGATATTTTGAAAGGGCAAGTTTAATTTTTTGCTCCTTTTAAGTTAATCCAAGAATATTAAATGTTCTTCTCTTAACACTTCCTAACATTGGAAACCTTTTTACACATTTTGAAAAGCGTTTGAATTTACTGAATGCGAACTAAAACCATAGAGGTGTAATCGTTTCGTCCGGTCCTTAATGCTTAGTGGGATATAGCGCATCATAGTAAAAATAAGCAAAAAAATACCAGAAAATACTGAAAGCCCCAAAACGACATTTTTACAAAAAGAGTATCTTATTTTGTTAAATAACCTGAAATATAGCAAATAAGTCGTTTTTTTTTTATTTTCTTTAAATGGGCATTTTAGTGCGTTTTTATATCCAAAGCTAGGCAACACTGCAATAGCGATTCTTGCAAATCACAAAAAAATGCTACATCAAGTTACGAAAATGGTAATCTGACCATATTGGTGCTAAAACCACGTAACTCATTCTCAAATTTGCTGAGAGCAAAGTAACGGTACAACGATAGGCGCCATCTCATTATTCTTTCCATCATGGTACGAATAGATATTAAAGAAAGAGGCTGATCTTATATAGTCGTATGCGGCATTTTGTTCATTCCTACCCTAACTACGTTAATATTTTGTGTTTTTTGTTTGTTTGTAATTAGCGCATATAACTTATCCTTACAATTATTAAGGTTTATTTTTTAACATTATAATGGAAGTCAATTAATATATCCTATGGCAAATGATACTTCACAAATTGTGTCTTTGTTGGAGGATATTTGGGATGATGAGGACAAGGTGAAAGAAGATTTTGTGTTTTCCTCAAATTAAGTATAGGTGCTAATCATCAAAGTGACACGGAATTACCTTCGTACATCAAGTTGGGTGCTAATCAGGATGAAAATGCCGCGAGGTAGGCGGAAGTTTTATTTGGCAAAATATAAGTGTATGAATATGTATAAAATAGAAAGGAAACAATTGTAATTATTGTTATCCACTTTTCATACAGGCGATAGAGACGACGAAGTGGATGACAAGTCAAACCTGGAATTATAATATACCTATTATAATCAAACTAAAGGAGGAGTAGATGTTGTCGACCAGATAAAGGAAACATATTCGATCTTTGGAACTGCTCGCAGATACGCTTTTTTACAATTATTAATATTGCTGGTATAAACGCGTAGATTATTTACAAATTTGGAGTTAATTTCTGAAAAATGGCAATGGAGCCTATAAAAACGCATTCCAAATTCATTAAAAGAAATAATAGGCCAGTATTAGCAAACTAAGCACCTCAGAATCCTCTGAACGGATTAGATTTTAGGCATTGTGTCCGAGGCGGACCAGAAAACGTGTTCCAACTTGCGTCGATAGCAACTTCAACAAGAATCTCATCTAATGCTTAATACTCTTATTTATTTGGTTATGTTATGATAAAAGCAATTATTAAAATTTGAAAGTCCGAAATAAATTTATTTTTTAGAAACTAAACTATTACTTTATCAAAATAACTTTACAATACTACTAACTAGCAATACTAACTACAATACTAACTAAATACTATTATACTACTAACTAACAATACTAACTTTACAATACTAAACTTACATACATAAGCTAGAGCCATAATAATTTTACGTGAAAGTAGTGTAAGCAAAATGTTCACGCGTGCCAAACAGCGTTTCTCATTTAAACTCGCCTTCTCAATAGTTAAAACATCATCTATGAATCTTTTGAAAGATCCTTTATAACAAGATTTCAAGGTCATTAAAGATAGATATAAGGGTAGCTTCCGCAATAACTAATCAGAACTGCTTAACAACCGTCTGATCAGACTGCCCTTGCACATGCGGGAAAATAAAATTAATTTAAAATATACATTGTGGACCTTATTAATTTATACATTGGATATTTTTAACTTTCTTACATATATAATATTTATAAACACATTTAAATACAAATATTGGCATATTGCTAATAAAAAAGTACAAATAATTTCATGTATTTGCCCAAGATTGCGAGGAATTATTCGTTTTGTTTTACCTTGTTTGTAAATTTCAACAAATAAATCAAACCATTTATGACATTTGTTAGCAGGCACCTTTAGTCGCTCTGCTTTAAACAATAATAGATAAATCACATAATTAAAACTACATTTTCCTTTTTAGGAGGCTTTAGACACAACCGACGAAAAACATAGCTTAAAAGGTCTCCGGAAGCAATTTAGTGGACGATTTAAACGCTTTGTTGCCAAAAAATCGGAAGAAACACCAACCATTCCACCTGAACTTAAACCTCAACTGAAAACTATTTACGTATATTGAAGAGGTTTGACTAGATAGTGAAAATTATTATACCGTATATACTATGTATAAGTATATGGATACTATCTTCTAATTGTAAGCGCATCTGTGTATCTAAGAATATACTTGTATATGCAGGGAAAGCGAATATTTGTATTTTTCGAAAATAAGCGAATTTATTATTATTGTTTAATTTTCACAATTCTTTGATGGTGACACATTCGCATAAAATCATGTAATAAATTTGAGATCTTCTCCATGTTTCACGAGTATGTGTTATTTCTGACTGCTCTGATAAATATTACATTAATATTATATTAAATGATGAAAATTAATGCAAGGTATTATGCGTAAAAGTATAATATGCTAAATCTTTCAAAATTAGGACCTAACTTTTTGAATTTAGCTTATTCACAAATATTACTCATATATAAATGTATGTATGCATAAATAAAAAAAGGAGCAAATAAAATAAGTTATACAAGTAAGGTGAAAGCTACTCTCAAGCCACTTTTGTACTTTTTCTTTTAATAAACCAGGCAATGGGCACCATATAATTTTAAGTACTTAAAAAAGTATGGTAGGCGTAAATGTTAAATGAGCTTTTTTCGAGTACTAATTTCGAAGAATGTTAATGCGATGAGAAGGTGCTGTTAGGTTACTGTTAACTATTTTTAGTACAGTTAAGATTTGAAAGGTTTGCAGTAAGGGATTTTAGAACATCGACTTTATAGACACCACACCGAGTTTTGCCCACACAAAAATTGAAAACACCACGCACCTTTCATCTCAACGCACAACACGTCTCTCACCCCGACATAAGACCAATTAAAGTTTTTCTATTTTCTTATTTTTGAAATAATAAAGCCAATTCAAAAGATATAGTTTTTTGAGTTGCAGCTGAAGTGAAAGTCGTATTTTGGATTGCGCATAGTTCCTGGCCCTTTCCATCTAACTTCTTGTATTGCCACGATAGTCGCTTTGTAAGGTTAAATAGCGTTAGCCAAAATTTGAAGAGCTCTATTTTGATATAAAGTGCGAAAATTGGAACTAAATCATTTTGTGTCCTTTTTTTTGTGATCCGGGTCGTCAACAAGGTTTTCCGTTTTTGATCCGAGGCTTAGTTTCTGCTTCCATGACAAAGTTTGTTGTTTTTGTATGGAATTAGGATGTCAGCCGTGTACCGAAAAATTCTCTCAAGGAGGACCAGATCACTCTACTACCTTCGATCCTTTTCTGTAGTCAATTACTGTACGTAATTTCTCTTTTCGTCTATTTCAAGTATAAATCAAATTTAATGTTTTTACAGACCACTTAGATCTAATATGAGTTTAAAACACTACAGATAATTATTAAATAAATTTAAAAAAAGAGTTCAAAACTCTATAAAATTCATTTTTTTAAACCGAGAAGTCAAGAGGAATAGAACTCGAGATCTCATTGAATTGGGTAGGGGTCCGAGAGCATCGAGCTATTACGCCGTATAAAACCTAAGGTTGAGTAAGAAGTGGATACAATAAAGTTAATATGGCAGTTGAATGAAAAATGGGAGTCAAAGATCACACCTAGATCTTTAAATTCATGAGCAGGTAAAAGTAAAGTATTATCAATGCTATAACTGACTGGAAAACATTTTGAGTGTTGGCGAAACGGACCTGAAAACCTGTCTAATACATAGAGAAATGCCAGAGTTACTACACCAGCGGACGAGCACATTAATTTCCGTTTGAAACATACCAGGTACACCTATATGGTAGGAACATCCTCATTTTTTCTTATTGCAGAAAATATTTTCAAATCATCAGCCCACAGAAAAAAGTTGGCAAATGAAAAACAGGTAATAATATCATTAATAAATAGCCTTTTTTTATTTACCACATGAACTGGTGAGTTATAGTATATGCAGAGGTTGATTTTCTTGTTACTCCGCCTTTTACATAGTAAAGTTGCATTTATCATGTGATCGGTCAACAACGTTTGGGCATAAAAACAAAAGTTAGCTCGTGACCGGTCAACAAAGTGATAATATTTGGAAGTGCCCTGTTTGGTTCTGCAAAATCCTGCAAACTTTCTGATATTACCTGTGTAAATTGAGATTTGACAGTTTCTGGGACAGAATATTCATCTAGCAATACTGTGTTCAGGGCAGAGCAGGATATGCAACGTATTTTTTCTCGCCATATGCTCATGAACATATGTAGTTCAGATTCTCCTTTTATATAAATTTATGCCCTATATCCCTTACCCAATATCACCACAAAAGGAGCTAAAACGTTAGTTTTCATATAAAATATCAACTCTAAAATTCTCTGCTCTCACCAATGACCGATTTTATTTTAAAAGAAATATTAATATTTCCTTATCTTAATTATGAGTTCCGGTATGTTTCAAAAATCGGAGATCTTGCCCCATTTCATTCTTTCTGCTAAAAAAGAACTCGAGAACTCGTATTTTCGTGAATTGTCTCCAATTTATCCAATGTATACGTGTAATTGACAAAACAGTGGTGAGATCAGGCAGTTTAGATCGTATAGGGGCGACGAAGGCCAGAAATATACAATATATACAGGGTTTGATTGAAAAGTAATGAGCCTTATTTTTTTTAAGCACTTTTATTAAACCTTTTGGCTTATACAACTAATATTCTTCAAAATAGGAGCCTTGAGCGCCAATACCCCGCTGGTAGCGGTCCTTTCACTGCAGGAAACATTTTTTAAACTCATCCGCCGGAATCGCGTTCAATTCGGCTGTCACAGTTTTTTGGATCGCCTCGATGGAGTCGAAACGCCTCCCCTTCAGCTTTGTTTTCAGGCGCGGGAACAAGAAGAAGTCCGGAGGGGACAGGTCTGGGCTGTAGGGAGGGTGGGGATGCACCGGAACCCCCACCTTGGCCAATGCAGAGGTGCGCCGGCGCATTGTCGTGATGAAGGGTCCAATTGTTGACGAGGTCGGGCCGAACCCGAACGACTCGGTTTTTCAGCCGAAGGAGCACTTCTTTGTAAAATGCCGGGTTTACAGTGGTCACGTAAACTATCACGACGGTCAATGTTCAAAAATTCAAGAACCCGGTTCACATCTTCGTTTGTTTGCATCGTCGAAGGCCTTCCAGATCGCTGTTCGTCTTCGACGTCCTCCCGGCCTTCCTTGAACGACTTGTGCCACCGTTTTACCTACGCACTGGACAGAGATTGGTCTCCGTAAGCCTCCTTGAGTAGCCGAATGGTTTCGGTACTCGTTTTGTTTAGCTTTACGTAAAATTTGATCGAGTAACGTTGCTCCAACGATCGCTGCATTTTCGCCACTGCAAAATCCGACCACACTTTTAAACCAGCTTTCACGCGCGGAGCGATGCACCGCTGTTGCCAGCGAACTGGGACCGGTTTCTAGTGGAAGGGGAAGGTCCAACGATCATTTTCCCCCACCAGCCGATTCGGTTGATCGCTTGGCAGACGCTCCACGCGGAAAGGCTCATTAATTTTCAATCAAACCCTGTATGCTTATAGCATCTCCTTAAATTTCTGCAGAGGTTTAATTAAATTAAGGGAAGCATTCCCATAATCAGGTTCGAATACCTTCACACTAGATAGGGCCAACTTTTCTGTTGATATTATTGCCAGAGCCCATCAAATTCATAACGTTGCTTTTATAAAGATTTTAAGGCATCATTTTCTCGAAACATCTTTATTCAATTAATAATTTCTACTTTAATTCTTACAACAAAGAGAAGACAACCGCCAACCGCCAACCTCAGCCGAAAAGCGGAAGGAATGCAAATTCTCTCAAAAAACCATGAATATTTGAATACCAATGTTGTTCAAAACTGAAACATCAATGACTATGAACAATACATCAATATTTTTTTGATGTTTTTAATAAATTATTGATAGTTTTAATTGTTTATATAATAATAACCAGAACACATATAACATACTGTTACAAATTTGTTACGTTAAAATTTAAATAAATCCCTCACAATACATACGTCCTCTGAGTTCGATCACTGGATTATCACGTAAAAGTCACAAATTAATGTCAACACCACTTACACCGCTTACTCGTTTAACTTAAAACTGGATTTCCTATGCACATGCACCTCTGCTTATATACATGTGCTTAATAACTTAATTTCTAGATCTGGCAGCTCTTATCTGTCTTGCGACTACTGCCCGCCATCTGCTGACGTAATCAAATGTTTTTATTTTGGCATCTCATTCGCTCGCTATTGTTGCCAGTCGGTTCGCGAAGTTTCCGATTCGCAACAATTCACAACAATTCATATTTCGTGGCTCCTCCGCTTGTTGTTAAGATCGCCGCAATTCATTGAGGTATACAGGTAGTAGTGGTAGTGATGGTTGCCCAGAGAGTGGGCCAATTGGACGAAGAAGTTTGATACCATTGCAGGAGGGGGAAAGAGGTGAAGGAAAAAAGAGGACGAAAGGGAAGGGAGGGGGGAACGTTGAGTGTTGTGGACTACGGACGGTGACTAGTCTGCGGTTGTGTTAACCTCTTTATGTTGCTGATGAAGTTCATCAGATTTTTGTTTTCAATACCTGCTATATCAGCAGGCGCAGAAAAGAAGTGAGAACCAAGATGCTTGAATCTTAGTCCCGCGAGAGCTGGGTAGCTGAGGAGCAGGTGCTGAGATGATTCCTCCTCATCCTCCATACAGCTGACGCAAAAAGGACTCGAAGTAATTCCGAGTCTCACGGCATATATACCCCGCGGACAGTGCCCCGTGAGGATGCCCACGAAATTTGAGAGATGAGATTTCGTCATCCTCAGAATATACCTCGAACGCCTCCTATCCAAACGTGGCCAGAAGGATTTCGCGGCCTTACACGTTCGTGTACTTGCCCAGCTCTCGCTGAGTTGCTTCAAAGCCCATCCTTCCAGGAGTAGAGCGCAGGTTGCCAAGGGGATCCCGATCCTCTCCTTTCGTGGGCGCACTACCTCACAGGTCCCTTGTCTGGCCAGCCCGTCGGCTTCGCAGTTTCCAGTAATGTCACTGTGACCAAGTACCCAAATTATCTGTATATCGAAGAATTCTGATGCAATCGAGAGAGAGAACAGGCATTCCCTGACCAGTTTCGAATGCACCATCATAGAGCCTAGGGCTCTAATTGCCGCTTGGCTATCGGAGTAAATATTTACCTTCTTAACAGTTATTACGCAAGTAAGTAGCCAGTCAGCTGCTTCTTTAATTGCGGCCACCTCTGCTTGGAACACACTGCAGTGATCCGGTAGGCTGAATTTGATTTGAGTTTGATGGGGAGCTCTTTGCAGAATACTCCTCCTCCAACCCTACCGTCTATCGGTGAACAGGTTAACTAGGTCCTGTCTCCAAGTGTTGCCTCCGGTCCGCTCTTCCCTTGGTGGAAGGTGGGTGGAGAAAGTTCCGCTTGGACTAAGCGAGGACACACACTGATCCGTCGACGAGGGGATGAACTCAAAGTTTCTGAGGATGCTTGAGTGCCCATATGTGAGATTGAGCTTATAGCCCAAGCCCCTCAGTCTGATTGCGGTACGTGCAGCGGCAATTCTGCCTGCGATGTCTATAGGTACCACATTTAACATTACATTAAGCACCAGGGTAGGTGTAGTTCGAAGTGCCCCACTGATACCAATGAGTGCAGACCTCTGAACTCTCTCTAGCTTTTTAACTGATGTCGTCCTCTCCAGTGAGTTCCACCAGACAACGACTCCACAAAACAGGATTGGCTTTATTATGGTATTATAGAGCCAAAATACAACTCTAGGCGAGAGCCCCCATCTTTTCCCAATTGCGCCCTTGCATCCATACAAGGCGATTGTTGCCTTCCTTACTCTCTCCTCAATGTTGGGCTTCCATGTTAGCTTACTATCAAAGATTAGACCTATGTTCTTCACCTTGTCAGAAAGCACCAACGGAGAACCCCCTATTGAGGGGAGTTGAGCTCTGGGCATTTTATTTTTCCTCGTTAAAAGAACGAGCTCCGTTTTAAGAGGATTCACCGTTAAGCCGCAGTCTGTTGTCCATCGAACAACTACGTTCAGATATCCCTGCATTAAATCGTACAGGGTATCTATAAACTTCCCTATAACAATAAATGACAGATCATCCGCGTAGGCAATCACCCTACAGCCCCTCCTCACCAGCTCCTCCAACAAGTCATTGATAACAATGATCCAGAGGAATGGTGAGAGAACACCGCCTTGTGGCGTGCCCCTAGTTACCTGCCGGCGGAGAGAGACGCCGCCCCACTCTGCCACGACCGTTCTGTCGCTAAGCATTCTGTAGATGAACCTGAAAAGGTCGGTTCCAACCCCCAGCCTGCGCAGAGATTTAGTGATTGCCTCCGGGAGAACGTTATTAAAAGCCCCCTCGATGTCGAGGGAGGTGCCAAAAGCGAGTTCTTTCTGATACAGGGATTCTTCAATATCCTTAACAATTGAGGCATACAGGTTATGCACTGTCGGTGTTTTTGTGACCGCTGTTTGCTGTTTTTATGACCGCTTCCAATCGGCATTTATCGCTGAAGATGATCTGTAAGAAGAAAAACAAAACCACAAAATAGTGTGAATATTCATATCTTCTTACTGCTATATGACAAAGGAAAAAATTTTTTTTTTTAAACTTACTTTCTTCCAATACTCCGCGTCGAAGTCTTTGTGAAGTTGTGCCCAAAGTTTCCGCCGATTTCGCATACATGGTGTCAGTTTTGACTTTTTTGCTGGTTCCAGAGAACTGTTTCGACGATTTTGCGATCCTGCCTGGTTGAGATGCGTTCTCGGCGACAATTTTGACGATTCTTTCAAGTTAGCGCTAAAACGTTGTTGGTATTTTTCCACTTTTTGGCAACATTTACCACAGACGCCTTGGATATTCGAACGGTTCTTGCTATGTCTGCATAGCTCAGGTTCTTAGCTTTCTGCAATTTGTTGCTTTTGTCCCGATGTCAAATCCCACTTTCTACCCATTTTCTAAAAAAACTGGTTAAATTAAAAAAAAAAATGATAATCCACGTGACAAATGGTAATTTTTTTTGTACTTACTGGTGTTATATTTGAGATATATGAATATTCACTATTCAATTCTTTCACTTTTCAGTTGTTAGTTTTTTTATGCTCTTCACTTGGGTGGCCGTTATTCATGTGGAAAAAGTAAAACACCTTTATGTTTTGCGGGACACCCTCTAGAAAAGTAAGGCTACCTAAAAATCTGCAAATTATGAAATCTTAAGCCAATCGGAGAAAATTTAGAGGTTCCGACTAGAGCCTAAAGTCGAAAAATAAAGAAAAATGGGTATTTTTTAAAATTAATCTGAAGTTAAGTAAAATAAAAATAGTTTATATATGTTTACTGTTCCAAATATTGAAGTTGTAGAATTAGAATATTGTGCTCCTAAAACTATCTTAGTTTCTAAGAAATAATGATTTTATAGTAATATAAATATTAAAAAAGTAAACAAATATTATGTCTCGTGAACAGCTTCAGCAATTTCTAGGCCAGTTGAAGTATCATAGTTAATTTTGGAACTCTCAATAGTTGTTCACCATTTGCATGAGAGATAATGACTGGTAAACGATCTATCATACCTTCTCTACTCCTGTTAATTCAAGAAGAATTTTTCCATCCCAGTGTACTACTCCAGCTGCAACCTATACAAAAATAAAATATGTTTATATATTAAATAATACAAAATAACAACAATTTAAAAATTCAAGTTTTCCATACCTTGAAATTATTTTTTACACGTGTAGATATTTTCAAAAGATTTTTCTTACGTTCCTCCTCTAATGTTGTGCGATTTATTACAAGTGTATCAACGGGATGCCCAAGTGCTTCTGCGACTGCAATAAATTAATGAATAGCCGACCTATCAGAAATTGTTCACTTCCCCAAAGATCTTCTCAATGGCCTCAGTACTTCCGTATACATCATTTCAAGTTTCGGATCATCTTGTGTTTTGATATCGCTCTCGCACGAAGAAAAAATTTCTTGATCTAATCAAAATTTATTTATAACATTAAATTTTGTGAATTAAATTAATTAAACATTAAATTCAATACTCATTGTTCATAACTTGAAAACTATAATTTTTGTATATTATATCTTTTAGAATTGCTGTTTCGTTAATTCCAAGCATACATCCTGGACGCCCTTTCTCACGTTGTGAAAGAAGAAAATATTTATCAGTTTCATCCTTCATCATAGATAGAGCATCAATATGTGCGATATCGAAAAAATCATCCAGTTCATTAACTCCATCTCTCTTGTACGAAAAACCTTCAAGTTTTTATTATTATTCTTTTGAAGATTTTGATATTTTTGATACATCTTTTCTACGTTTTCTATACAATGTTGTTCTTTTCGAACTGGAATGTGTCCCTTTTCCCAAAATATTCAAATTTCTTTTATAGCAAACTTTGCACTTGCACGAATAGTTAATTTTATAGTACGATGATTGAAGAAGAAAACGAACAATATTTGTTTTTTTTATGGTATTTTGGAGCCAATTATTTGTGGAGTCTCGGATCCCAATAAATAAATTTCCGAAGAAGAACATAACTTCGCCATTTAATAATTATATTTTCCGCTTTAAGTGGAACACAAAAAACATTAGAATGTAAATTGCACTTTATAAACACATAGTTTGACGGTCACATACGGGCACTAAACTCAATCAGTCAGAGGAAAAGGTCGAGTAGAGGTTTCGAGACGCAAGAACTGTGGAAAAAAGTAATAAATGATTCCGCAATGTTTACAAATGTTATGTTTGAAGACGATACCCAAAAACTACAACCACAAAAACCCTGACAGTATAATTAAAATCGAACATTTATTAAAAAATTAACTCAAAATAAAATGAAACGATCAAGTAGCCGACCACCGATCGAATTTCACAAGCATCCAGCTATCCAGCTTAGTGATATCAATGTAACCAGCCTATAGCAATAGAAAGAAAGTACAACATTAAATACTAAGAGAGTTGCAAAAACAAAAAACAATTTGTTTTGAACTTAATTTTTTGATGAAAAATTACAACAATAAGATTCTTTTGTGAGTGCGCACGTGCACTTTGCAAAAAAAATATAAATGGGAAACCTAGTTAGAGCCAAGTAATATAATATCATAAAACTAAATTATTGCAAGAAGTTATATGAGCACTTACTGAAGTGTTTACACTTACATGTTTTCTTAATGTAAGATACTGATTTTTAGAGAATTAAAGTTTAGCTCATCTTTGCTTACTTTTTTTTTAATTTAACCTTCACAATACTGTGATCAAATAATTATTTTCAAGCGATTCTGATCATCAGTAGAGTGTAAAAACACTTAAATCTAATCGAGTGATTGAAATGATGATTGGAATGAAAAAAAAACATATCTAACTTTTTTACATTATTGATCGTACTTTTTGAAAATCAACGATTTTCTTAAGTTTAGGCTCAAGCCAGAACCTCTAAATCAACTCATATTGCCCTGGAATTTAATATTTGGTATTTTTTGGGGTGTTTACAGTTGTAGAGGGTGTCCCGAGAGACATCAATAATTTTAATAATAACTGTCACCCCACTCTTCACACAAGATCGAATTAATTCGCACTTGCACTGGCACTTGCACACTTAGCTTTTCAATCGTAGCAGCCTTTAATACTGTCATGTATGAGAAAAAGACAGACGTAATTGAGACACCGACCGAGCAAGTTGTCCCGCGGATTCCAATATTTTATACATACACTACATACATATGTATACCAGAATTATACAGTTTCACTTTAATAAATATCATACGTTCAATACTTAACACTGGCGACGAGGATGGGATGTGTACAATAGTATAATACATAATATAATATAACAAAAACAACATACACATATACTATATGTACGTATTGCGCGTAAGTCACTCGAAAAGTGAAACAAAGCATAACGACAAAACCTACCGGCGCACAACAACAAGGACATTGAATGTGCAGGAACCGTTTGCAAATACAAAAATGCACTGACATTCACACAACCTTGTGTTAAGTCGCCTTATTCGCAAAGAATATTTTGAGGTCATAAAAATTGGATCAGACAAAAAAGTCGCAAGTCAGCTCTCGTTGAGAGCACATGGATCGTAACGGCAAACAAATAAAAAGTAGCGGTGATTCGCATTCCTCAACTGATAGCAGCACATTCACTGTGAAGACTGAACGAGTTATTTTGCAAGAGGTCAAACGAGTCAACATGGCTGGAGTTGGAAATTTGGAACCATTTGATTTAAATCATCCAAATAAATGGTCAACGTATATGGCGCGTTTCGATTTGTTCCTTCTGGCTAATGATGTACAAGAGGAAGGTCGTCAAAAGGCAGCATTCCTCACATTGGCCGGAGCGTCACTCTACGACCTCTTGGCATCATTGGCGTCACCAAAGCAGGTTAGTAATCTGAATCTTCCCGATATAAAAACGATTCTAACCAACCATTTTTCACCACGTCCATCCGAAATTGCGGCCTATTACCATTTTCACAAACGTGATCAATATCCGGACGAGTCTGTCAGTAATTACATCGCAGCATTGCGCACATTGGCAGTGGACTGCAACTTCGGTACGGCGCTCGACCGCATGCTTCGCGACCGTTTTGTGTGTGGCATGAAGGACGAAGGACTGCAGAAAAGCTTACTGGCAGAAAAGGATCTAACAGTGCAAAAGGTTATCGAACGTGCACTTTCGAATGAGGCAGCAGCCATCAGTGCTATGGCTATGAGGCACCCCAGCGAACCAGTTAATGTTGTCAACGACAATCGTTTTCGTACACGAACAAAAAACGCCGTCAACAGAAACCAGCAGCTGTCATGCAATGGTTGTGGTGGATCACACCCTCGTAAACAGTGTCCATATCGTGAATCACTATGCAACGCATGCGGAGTCAAGGGGCATCTGCAGCGAGCCTGCCGGAGCGCGTCGAATGTCAATTCACACAGAGCGTCTTCATCCAACTCAACAAATGCTCGTTCAGTTTCAATGCGGAAAAAATCATCTCGTCGAGAGAATGTCAATCAGATCACGCCCTTGGTCAATCAGAAGAAGTCGATCTCAGTTACGATTAATGGCAGCACATGTATTTTTGAAGTGGATTCTGGGTCGCCTGTGACCATCATGACGGAATCTACGTTCAATAGCGTCTGGTCCAACAGAAGGCCAGATCTTTCCAAGTGTGATTTGGATCTTAGCGATTACCAACGCAACCACATCCCAGTCAAGGGGATCATCGATGTGTCAATTTATTACAACCGCCGTAAAATTGACAACTTGCCGCTAATCATCGCAAACAGTGGTGGCTCTAATCTTGTTGGTTGCAACTGGTTCGATGCACTGGGCATACGTATAGAAGGAGTTTTTGCCGTCAACAGTGGTCTCAGCATCAAAGCCATTCTGAAGAAATACGATCATTTATTCTCAACAGATCTTGGTCGCTACACAGGACCACCAGTGTCTTTACAAATCGATTCGGCGGTGCCGCCCGTGAGACTGCCTCCACGCCGTATACCCTTCGCCATTAAGGGCCTCGTGGAAGAAGAAATCGATCGCTTATGTTGTCAAGGTATTTTGGAGCCTGTGGAATACTCCGATTGGGCAACGCCAATAGTGCCCGTGGTAAAGAAAGATGGTTCCATCCGTATATGCGGTGACTACAAATCGACGCTGAATAAGGCAATTAAGCCACACTGCCATCAAATTCCAGCCGTTAGCACGCTTTTGGCTTCGATTGAAGGTGGATCGATTTATGCAAAAATTGATTTGGCACAGGCATACCAACAGCTCGTGGTTGATGAGCGTTCATCACTCCTGCAAACCGTGTCAACGCATAAAGGCGCATTCAAGGTAACCAGGCTGCAGTTTGGCATCTCATCAGCACCCGGTATATTCCAAAGCTGCATCGAAAACGTTTTGCAAAACATTCCTGGCGTCTTGCCGTACTTTGATGACATCGTGGTCATGGGTAAATCGGAAGATGAGCTCGCAAACAGACTGGAACAAATATTTGTACGTTTCGACAAGGCCGGACTACGTTTGCGCAAGGACAAGTGCCAGTTTAGTGTGCCATCCATCGAATTTTTGGGGTTTAAACTGGACAATCTCGGTATACGACCCTCACATGACAAGATCAAGGCCATTCATGAAGCACCATCGCCAAAGGACAAGAAGCAACTCCAAGCGTTTCTGGGCTTACTCAACTTTTATCACGCCTTTTTACCCAACAAAGCAACAATCGCTGAGCCGCTTCACCGCTTGCTCGACAAAAGTGCTCGATGGACTTGGAAAGAGCAACACGAAACAGCTTTCAATACGCTTAAAAGGCTGATCGCATCAGATAATGTGCTTATCCATTACAATGAGAACTTGCCCTTAGTGCTCACTTGTGACGCATCGCCGTACGGACTCGGAGCAGTTCTCAGTCACAGGTTGGCAGACGGGTCGGAGAAACCCATTGCATTCTACTCAAGGACGCTGTCGAAGGCAGAACGAAATTACGCACAGATAGATAGGGAAGCAGTCGCCCTCGTCTCTGGAGTGAAGAAATTCCACAACTACTTATATGGCAGATTTTTTACGCTTGTCACCGATCACCGTCCACTCTTGGGAATTTTCACCACAACAAAACCGGTCCCCAACGTAATTTCGAACACAATGCTTCGGCGATCAATTTTTCTCAGCGCGTACAACTTCAATTTGGTACACCGCGCTGGTCTTAGAATGGGCAATGCAGACTTTTTGAGCCGTTGTCCAATGCTGTCTGAAGCAGAGTCTACGACGACCGAAGACATTCTCATGGTAGAAATATCGGCAAAACCAGTTGTCAGCGCGCAGCTGATTGCCTCTCAAACTTCTAAGGATCCGGAGCTCTCCAAAGTTTTCAACTGGGTGTTAAGGGGGTGGCCCAGCAAAATCAACTGCTCCGATAAGCTGTATCAATACTTTTGCCGTCGAACTGAACTCAGTGCAAATAGAGGATGTCTAGTTTGGGGAAACCGCGCTGTAATCCCGTCTACTCTTCGAGGGTCTATTTTGAAAACTCTTCATGCACCACATCCTGGCATCGTCAAAATGAAGGCCGTTGCTCGAAGTTATGTTTGGTGGCCGAACATCGATGCGGAAATCGAACTCGTTGTGAAGAAATGCAGTTCATGTCAACAAAATCGCAACGATCAACCCCAAACAACAACGCACCACTGGGAATCTGCAAAACGTCCATGGTCCCGCCTGCATGTGGATTTCGCAGGTCCTTTTCGAGGCAAATTATTCTTCATACTCATCGACTCCTACTCTAAGTGGCTTGAAGTGGCCGTCGTTAATTCAACTTCTTCAGCGGCCGCTATTAAGGTGTTACGCCAAATATTCGCCACGCATGGGCTACCTGATGAGCTCGTGTCGGACAACGGAACAGCTTTCACATCTGAGGAGTTTAGGAACTTTATGAAGAACAATCTAATTCGACATATCCGTTCTGCACCGTTCCATCCCTCTACAAACGGGCAGGCGGAGCGAATGGTTCAAAGTACCAAAAATTATTTGAAGAAAGCAGAGCCTGGCATAAACATCGATCTCAGCCTGGCTAGATATTTGTTCAACCAACACACCACCCCGCACTCAACAACGAACCGCTCGCCTGCTGAGCTACTGTTCAATCGTGAGCTGAAAACTTATTTCGACAAAATTCAACCTCAAGAAATAGTTTACGGTAAGGTCACCGACCCTGTCAGTACTAAACCTTTTATTTCAGGCAGTCCAGTATGGGTTCGTAATCATTCGACGGGCCCGAGATGGATCGAGGGCCTGGTGGAAAATCAGACTGGGCCTATATCTTATGAGGTTCGGTTGAACGACTCTAGGGTCATCAAACGACATCAGGACCAGCTTCGTAGTCGGGTGGCATCAGAAGATTCCGACTGCGAAATACTGTCAACCGAAGACGTCGAAGCCAGCACAATCCAATCATCTGATGAAGTTGATTCAAGTACTTCTGGTCACGTCGTGGAGACTCAATCGCCAGGACCATCAACGAATCTACAGCCTGTCGCCTCGTCATCGCCAACACCGGAAGAACCGCGCAGATCGAAGCGCGAGCGACAGGCCCCACAATTCTACTCCGCCTCTGGGTGTTAAGGGGTGTCATGTATGAGAAAAAGACAGACGTAATTGAGACACCGACCGAACAAGTTGTCCCGCGGATTCCAATATTTTATACATACACTACATACATATGTATACCAGAATTATACAGTTTCACTTTAATAAATATCATACGTTCAATACTTAACAAATACCCTTTTTTATTTGGAAAATCCCAAATTAGACTGAAAATTTTACCTGATATGTGAAGTTTTTAGAAAAAATGCCATCGGTCATAATTCAATGGCCAGGTACTGTAAGTGAATACTTTGTCTTCGGCATGTTAAGACGTTAACTATTATCCTCTTCTTTTTGCATAAATCATCACTGGCGATTACGCTATGTTTTATGAATTTAACAATATCGCGTGCTTTGCTTATAATCATGAATCTGTACCATTTTCTAGTAAATTTATAACCACTAAATTTACTGTTCATGCGAATCAAGGAATTATTTTTTCAACACCAAATACTTCAATTTACTTCCATACGTTTCCATGTCAGCCGGTTCTACGTTACCGGAATGACAGAGTTTTTCCTGACCAAGGGTTGCCGCCCCAGTAAACTAGCCATGTCTAGTGAACAGTGCATCACACCACCCCTTAAGTCACAGGAGCAGTAATCTTGCTCCAAATACTTCTCCTCAGAGCTGGTATTGAATCCAACCCTGGGTCAGAGATATTCTATTGCTGCGTATGCCATAAACGGCTCCACCCGAACTCCACATCAGTTAGGTGCAATAAGTGCCATGGGTGAGACCCTTTAAGACCTGTTCAGGCCTCCCGTGAGTGGACAACTGACTACGTTGCCCCTGCTGTAGAGCCCTGCACCCGCAACCACGCGCGCTGCCGCCCACCACCATCAGGCAGTAACAACTACAGCGGAATGCACAGCAGGCCCAACGTAGGCAACCTCACATGTCCCTCACCCTCGTGTTACTACAAACTTACCAAGAAGCTTTAAGCTTCTTCAATACAACTGCAATGAACTCACAAGTAAGGTCGACAAGATAGTTGATTTTATGAGCCGACACAGTGTCCCAATAGCTGTGGTCGAAGAAAGCAAGCTGCACGATAGGTCCTCTCTGATCACCAGGGATGGTTATAACGTGCTCGCGAGCGAGACAATGGTGGTGGCCTAGCGTTCATAGTCCACCACACAGTGCATTTGATGAAGGCATCGACCGCAGGGACAGCACTTAGAATGTCAAGGTATAGCTGTTCGGACAGGCGATGCCGAGCTCGAAATGTATAATATATACATACCCCTGTCACTTGTTGCCCGCCAGGATATCACCCTGATATATGTGCGCTCATCAGAGGTGAAAACCGATTGGTTGTAGGTAACTTCAATGCGTATAACGATCTTTGGCATTCAAGCCTGCCAAACGATCGTAGGGGACAATTACTGACCAGAGCAGATAGACAATTCGACATTCAGCACTGTGAACGTCGACGCCCTCACCAGGGTAGTAGGCAATTGCAGCAACTCGCCTGAAATAATAATTACTAGCGCTGGTCTGATAAATAACATAACCTGGCGCCCTATGCTCTCGCTTGCATCAGACCCCTTGTCCCTTATCGTCTCGATTGAGAAACCTGCCGACTTTTTTTCGCGAATCACCGGTCATATTTTAACTTCATCAAAGTTAATTGGGCCGCATAAGGGATCTCAATTTGGGGATCGGCAACTGGTAGATCTTCATAAGCGGACCAAATAGGTTAAGCATCTGAATACCTGCAATTTCACCACTGCTGTGCGTAAGTGATGGTCCACCGTTAGGTCCCTGTCGAACCCGACGAAGCAAAACGACGGGATCCGGCAACTGGTAGATCTTCATAAGCGGACCAAATGGGTTAAGCATCTGAATACCTGCAATTTCACCACTGCTGTGCGTAAGTGATGGTCCACCGTTAGGTCCCTGTCGAACCCGACGAAGCTATCACCTCCATCTGTTGCACTTCGCCGGACCCGAAGAGATTCGCGAGCTACTTCAGCCGACTTTTTACAGCGTCGTGCCACCAGACGGCTGCAAAAACTGACGAACGATAGTGCGCCACTTACTTTCTCCAGTGATGAGGTTCAGGGGGCCATCAACAAATCAAAACTAACTCTCTTTCCCCAATAGTGAAGACACTTGAAATCCTCCTATTCCCACTCTTCACGAAACACCTGGCCCCAGCCCCACATCAGCATAGTTTCGGACGAGTGCATAGTATCACCACTGCACTCACCGTCAGAAACGCCCAGATAAACCGCGGGCTTAACCAAAACCGCCCCTGCGAGAGGACTGTCCTAGTAGCGTTGGACAGCGACGGGTTGCCTCCTGATGTCCTCCCTTCCACACCTTCACAGTTCCTTTTAGGGTGCTACCCCAGGTTACAGCCTTGCAGACATCTGCTTGATCCGTGTGGAGTTGCCTGTCTCCCATCGGACGTGTCCCCAGGTGGCGGATAGGGGAACGCTCAGCAGATATGCAGGGTAGGTGGGAAATAAAATACCACTCGCGGACCAAAACAGGCAACCCTCTCTGGTCAGCGTCTGTTCTCCACGTAAGGAGCGGCTGTAATAATCGCTAAACGCGAACAACGGCTGGGGCTTTGAATCTCTGTTACCTGAGTATGCGGAGTGAAATCTTGCAAAAATGGCTTTCAGAAAGGTTCATAGCCTCCTCCGCCCCTTTCAAACATGGCACGGCTCACAAAGCGCTCAAAGCGCGTAGTCTTCAGTGACCACGTAGGTTGGGTTGAGATGGCTCCCCATTAATTCCGGCTTAAAGTCTGGCTCTGAACTCTGGACCCCATAAGGGCCAAAGTCAACCCTCGCATGGCCTCCCTGTTTACATAGATAACTATGGGACTTACGGTAACTACGTACACGCGCGGAGATAGCGGATAGCATGAACAAATTTATTATTACAAACAAAAACTCAAAAACCCCAATGATGGGACGCATGTACCTGATGTAAACAGAAATGTTCACTCGCCGATAAGTGAAGCTGCAAACGCATTTAAGAGGAGCTCTGTGATTAGACGGTCTCCTCCACAAGCAACAGCAACTATAAAAAATACTAAGGAGAATGAATCACCCATGCCCACCGGTAGTCAGCGTCGCGGAAACAGAATAACAGCGCAATCAAGTAGTATCATCGGTGTCTTGGTCGGGACGCCAACATCACATCTCGGCAAAAATGATTCTACAGAACAGTCACAACAGAAAGAAAAACAGAAGTCGGACAATGAAGTGCAAGGCATTGCCACAGCGCCCAAACCAAATGCATGGTATGAGCTTGTCGAACGCTTAGGCAATGACGTGATCACAAAGCTTGAAGCCGAAGAGCGCAAGGCTCTGACAATTTCTGCCCCAGTACAGAAAACAGCAAGCGTAGCCCTAAGAGGCGCGGTTCTGTCAGCAAAAAGGCTGAGAGAAAAGGTTAGTCCGAAAGTCACTGCAGCGCAGGCAACAACCAAGTCCCCATCTGCGAAAAAAAGAAAGAATGACAGCAATAATCTTCTTTCTCAAAATACGGAAACTATTGGGTCAAAGAAAGGGTGGACAAAAGTGCGCAAAAAACCTTCAAGGAAAAGAAATGGTGGCAAATCCATCCGAACTAGGTCAGATGCGATCGTAATCGAGAAAAAGTTAAAGGATGTGACATATGCGGACATGCTACGAAAGGTAAAAAATAGCGTAGAATTCTAGGATCTAGGTGAAAAGGTGAAAACCATGCGACCAACCCAAAAAGGAGGACTGCTTATTGAGCTCAAGAGAAGCAAGGACGTCGAAACAGCAAGCTATCACACAGCTTTTGAAAATGCTCTAAAGGATGTCGCTATCGTGAATTTAAAAACTCACACCATTACAATTCAATGCAAAGGACTTATCCCTGGTCTGACCACGAACGAACAGCTTTTAAGCGCAATCGCAGAACAGGCACAAGAGAAAAAGCCAGGTGAAAGCTCAATTAAGAGTAGGCGCAACACCCATGGGGGCACAGAATCGGTCTACATATTACTCCACGCAGATGACGCCAAAAAGGTACTGACGCTCGGACACGTTAAAGTGGGATGGATTCGCAGTCGCGTCACAGAAGTTATATCGCCAAAAAGATGCTATAAATGCTGGGCGTATGACCATATTTCGAATGCATGTAGGGAACAGGACCGCACGAAACTATGTAGGCGGTGCGGCATAGAAGGGCATCAAGCTGCATCATGCACAAACGCTGAAAAATGCGCATTATGCGAGGGCCCACACGTGGCCGGAAGTGGGAAATGTCCCCGCTATCAAGAGGCGGTGCGCAAAATAAAAACATGAAGGTACTCCAACTGAATACCAACCCCTGCCGAGAAGCCCATGACCTACTTTGGCAAAACGCTGCAGAAAACAATATAGATGTGGCGCTAATATCGGAACCCTTCAAAAATACTGACCCTGATAACTGGGTAATAGATTCGGAGAAGCACACGGCGATTTGGGTGATGAGTGATAAACTTCCCCAATTCAAGATGATCACGCGTAGTAGCGGATATACATGGCTGAAACTAGAGGGCATCTACTACGTAAGCTGCTATGCACCACCGAGTTGGTCACTTGAGGTGTTTGAGCGCATGATGACTGCTATAGAAGTTGAGCTAAGAGGTAAGCGCCCAATACTCATCAAGGAGATTTCAACGCATGGTCAAGAACGTGGGGGAGCGCATACACAACTCAAAGACGGCGGTTGGTGGAAGAAACTTTCGCGGCAATGGACCTTGTCTTGCTACGTTTGATTGTAGTAGAGGGCGCTCTATAATTGACTTAGCCTTTGCAGACTGTGTAACGGCGAGAAGTATCAAATGGAGAGTAGACGAATCTATATACACGCATAGTGATCATCTAGCTATAGTTATCGAAATAGGCGGGGAGACGCAGCAGTTTGTGAAATCAAAGTGGCAGCAAAAATGGAAACGAACGGCACTCGACCCCATAGCGTTTAAATCAGTTTGGGAGAACGCCTCCCTTTCCTGCGAGGGTGCAGAAAGTATGGCGAAACAAATGGCCGCACAAATAGAACTCGCGTGTGATGCGTCGATGCCGAGGTGCCGATACAACAACAAACGGAAACCTGCTTACTGGTGGACTACCGAAATGGCCGACCTTAGGAAAGCCTGCAACAAAGCACGAAGAAAGACACAAAGAGCACGCCACCGATCAAACTACAACGAGCGGCACGCAGAATATCGTAAACGAAAATTCCACCTTAAGAAGGCAATTCGGAATAGCAAAAACAATTGCTTTAAGGAAATGCGAGACAGTGCAGACGACGATCCCTGGGGCATGGCATATAAAACTGTGCTGCGAAACGTCAGAGGGCCAAGACCACCACAGCCAACGTGTCCGATTCTTTTAGAGCAAATAGTAGTGGCACTATTTCCCCCAGAAAGTAGTGATCAGGAATATGCTGTCAACACAAGCAGAAACGTTCCACCAGTATCAACAGACGTTATTTTGCAAACACTGAAACGCATAAAAGACTGCAAGGCTCCTGGTCCCGACGGCGTCCCAAATAATGCACTAAAGGTAGCTATACGGGCAAACCCGCAAATATTTGCGGACTTATATACCACATGCCTAGAAGAAGGAACCTTTCCAACCAGATGGAAGCTACAGCGCTTAGTTTTGCTACTTAAGCTAGGAAAACAACCTGATCACCCAGCCGCATACAGACCTTTATGCATGTTGGACACAACAGGGAAAATATTAGAACGTATCATATGTAATCGGCTCCAGGAAGACTTAGAAGGCCCTGGTGGTCTCTCCGATAACCAATTTGGTTTCCGGCGTGCAAGATCAACATTAGATGCGATCCGAATCGTAACAAACATAACCCGGGAAGCTATTAGCGGAGGGCACACTGCTATGAAGCTCTGCGCATTCATAACGCTGGATATAAAAAACGCGTTCAACTCGGCAAATTGGTCCAACATACTGCTGTCTCTAGAAAATTTGAAGATACCAAGCTACCTACTGAGCATTATTCGAAGCTATTTCAGCAAACGAATTTTACGGTATGACACTGATGATGGCCCAAAAACATATGAAGTCAAAGGGGGAGTTCCACAAGGATCGGGTTCTGAAATTAAAACTTCCAGCAAAAACAACAATCGTAGGTTATGCGGACGACATTGCGGTAGTTGTAGTTGACAAGCGACTGGATCATCTAGAAGCCAAATGCAATGATGCGGCAACGAGAATACAGCGTTGGCTCAGCAATGCAGGTCTAGAGCTGGCAGCCCAAAAAACGGAGGCAGTACTGATAAGTGCTCGGAAGAAAAAGGCGACCATGAAACTCTCAGTTGGTGGACACGAGATACTCTCAAAGGAGGCAATAAAATACCTAGGTGTAATGATCGACACGAGATTGAGCTTTAAGCAACATCTAGCAGCAGTTAATAACAAAGCAGCGGCGGTAATGGGCGCTCTCACAAAAATACTACCGAATATAGGTGGTCCACAAAGGGAAAGAAGGCAACTATTATCAACAGTCGTGGACTCAATCATACTCTATGCGGCACCGGTATGGGCAGAAGCAAAGAACATTCACATGCGTGAAGTGGTGCGCACACACAGGCGGAGTGCATTACGGGTTTCATGTGCATATAGAACGGTGTCAGACGATGCAATATGTGTTGTAGCCGGGAAATTGCCAGTTGATATTCACCCAAGAGAGCTTCCCCGCCTCTATAGCGAGCAAGGAGCTAAACCAACGGCAACAGAAAAAGCCATCGAACGAGAGAGATCTATGTATGAGTGGCAAAGAAGATGGGAAGAGTCACTTAAAGGGCGCTGGACGTGAAAGTTAATACCACATCTCGAGCAGTGGGTAAAAAGAAAGCATGGTGAAACTGATTATTACTTTACGCAGATACTCACCGGTCATGGCTGCTTTATGGGATATCTCCACCGCTTTCAGCTGGCAGAAAGCCCACTCTGCCCAAGCTGTCCTAGTGCAATCGAAAGCGCGGAACTCGTGGCTTTTCATTGTGATCGCTTCGCACGAGAACGTGCAATACTGGAAAGGGTTTTGGGACACTCAGCTAGTCCTAATGACATCGTACAGGACATGTGCTCATCCAGTGCTAAATGGGTGGCGGTTCGAGCGTTTACTGGAAAAATTATGCTACGACTCCAATTCATTGAATGGGAGCGCAAGACCCAGCAACAGCAACTACAGTTGCAATTACGAAATGGAGATGAACTGTTTTCGGACAGAATGACGACAAACACAGACACTTGAGTGAATCACTCACAATAATATCAGACAGAAGGCAAGACGATAGTTCGTAAAAACTGCGCTATGGCAAATTTTCCGATGTTCCATTTCCTCCAGAACCACTTATGAAAACTGTGGGGGGAGTGGATACCATCGCTGACGTAAGATCTCCATACGTCCACAAGAGAAGGACCTGGACGCAGGTACCTGGTTGTGTCAACATACATAAACGCGGCTCCTATAGTGTTAGTGGGAGCATGCCTCACATACCACTGGTTCGACGGCGCCTTTGATGATGTTTCTGACATTAAAAAAAGACACCTGCTTGAGCCTGAGCCGCCTCCCAGGCACCGTCCACCGAATGCCGTAATCGGAGTCCAACCACCACCTATAGCAGATGAAGAGCTCCAGCTTCTCCGTGAGACCCGCGAAACACTGGCACAATTACGTTCCGGATACTGTAGCAGGTTAAACTCCTACTTATCCAGAATTGACCCCGACATACAAAACATATGTCCGGCATGTGAAGGTGCCCCGCACGAGACTAACCACCTTTTCACATGCCCTTTAAAACCTACTCATTTAACACCTCTCTTCCTCTGGACCCAACCTGTCGAAACAGCATGTTTCCTGGGCCTCCCTTTAGATGAGCTAGACGAAGGCGACCGGTGATACACCCTTCACTGACGGGGTTTCTATTACTGTCAAAACAACAACATTCACTTTCATAACTGTGCAGTCGCTGTCAGTTACTATAGCATTTACTTCAGCGGTGGAAATTCACCATTCATCAAGATCGCTATAAGCTTTTTTTGTACATATTCCGTGGTAGGCCTTTAAGACACTCCTAGAATTGCTGAATTGACCGTCTTTGAAGTTGACATTAATTGGACAAATTGTAACGCAATTGCGCCAGCAACTCCAAAACCACTGTAACCTTAGTAACACCAATTACATAGGGTATCTACAGCTTAGGGCACTATAAAAATAGTGAAATCATACAAGGTGGTAGCAGTAGCGCAAAAAAATACATTTATTTGTATTTCGTTTTTAGTTTTTGGAATTTATGATGTCACAACGAAAGGTAATAGAAAAACTGGAAGAAATTCGTCGCTTCAATAGAAAAGCATATACGAATAATGTTCCAAAGTTATTTCACAACTATGAAAAATTAGATTTGCTTTAAAAATATTACTTTAATCTTCCTTCGAAAGTTTTCGGGACACAAGCGAGTTACGGTTTGAAATATTTTAAGTGAGAACTTTGTTCAAAATTTGATACAGCAATTTTGAAAGGCGTTTTGTCATCTCTTGGACATTGACAGGCGTGGGGGAAAAGGTAACTGCAAAAGTGCTTATAATTCCAAATATTAGGTATTTTTATCGAAAAAGTTGATCCTAAATATATTATATTTTGGAAAATTTTGCTAATAATTTGGCAACATATGATCGCTATCTTCGTCTGCTTCTTCTTCTTCAGGTCCTTAATCCCTCGTGGGACATCGGGCATCAGGAATATTAAACTTTCTTCCATAATTCTCAAGGAAACGTTACTTTCCCTGGTTAAAAATTTTAATATTAAGAAAAAATCCTATGTCACTATTTTCTTACACAACTTAAAACAAAATGGATGGCGGAGCATAGATTGGAAAGAGTCGATATATCAGCAATATGCCAAGCCCTGCGAGTGAGAAGATTCGAATCTCCGTGCATAAACATCAAATAGAAAAAGCTTTTTCTAATAGCGGTCGCCCCTCGGCAGGCAATGGCAAACCTCCGAGAGTATTTCTGCCATGAAAAAGCCCCTCATAAAAAATATCTGCCGTTCGGACTGGGCTTAAAACGGTAGGTTCATGCATTTGTGGTACAACATCACGAAGCACGTCACAAATAGGAAGTAGGCGAATTTAGCAGTCTCGAATTGTTAGATGCGAATCGCCAGGGAGTGTCGAAAATTAGTTTTCTGTATTGCCATTGGCGAAAAAAATACATTCGCTTCGCCATTGTTGTCAAAATTTGGCTACTGTTTATAGGTCTGTCAAGATGGGTTCGTTCCGTCCGTTGCGGCAACGCATTTGACTGACAGCAAAAAAGAGTATGTGTATTTGAGTCATTGGCGCCACATACGTGCCGTACGCAATGTGGGAATGCATAAAAACTGGTAAATCTACTGCGGCGAAAATTACAACTGCTTAAAGGATAACAGTTTTGTATCGCGCAAATTTTTATCGGTGGTGTTTTTTATTAATATACAATGTATAAAATTAAATGCAGAAAATATAATAAATGGAAATTACATTATTAGAATCGATTCAAATGCACCTCTATATTTTCGATAAAAGCTTGAAAGAGTAGAGAAAAGGCTAGGCTTAACCAAGTTGTACTGAATGGAATGAATGTGCGTTCCGACTCCGACTCAACTATAAATCCTATTAAATCCCTTTTTCGCTTCAATAAGCCTCAGTTTTATAATACATTTCACAACCAAGAAAAACCTGTTCAATCAAAACGAAATATGATATTTGTTTTCATGCTAAAAATATCTGATTCTTGTTTATATGCGGCAATACTTCCATTGTGGTGCCACGGTACGTTTCATACAAGGTGGATTTATTATAGGTGACAGCAACCACATATAAGTAAAATCCTACATGTATTTGTTGTTGCGTTTGGTCCCAGCATCACGTCAAAATCAGTAATCAAATGTAAACATACGAATGTAAACATACCAATACATACAAACAAAGCATATCACTTTGACGTAAGCCATATCTACGGCGAAAAATTCAGCTGGGTGAATGCTGTCACCTATAATAAATCCACCTTGGTTTCATATGTCCCGCCAGTCAAATGTGTTGCCGCAACGGTCACAAATTACGATCAGAAATTACAAAAATGGTTAGATATACCAGAAAAATGTACGAGGTAAAAAAGGGGAACTAAAATTATTGGAAATAAAAGAAGAAAGGAAAAAATAAGAAAACTTAGAAAAAAAACATGGCTCAAAGACAAGATGGAAACTAAGCAAAAGAAGCTGGACCTCAAATACAAAACAAAGGCTTAGAATTAAGAACCACAGCGAATGAAAATGAAATCAAAAGTAGTGAAGTAATTTTGAAGTATGTGAAGTAATTTTAAGTTTAATATTTTATGAAGTGAATGAATTAAGTTTGTGATTTTTATTTATTTTTTATGAACCTGGAACCCTTTTTAACCTGTATATCATGTAGAATTCAAAAGTTTTAATGAAATAAAAAAATACAATGAAATAATATAAATGATTTTGAATTTTTTTTTTGATTATGTGAATCGTACTACAACAAAGCGGCAGCTGTTTGTCTGCTAAGGGCAGCAGCTCAGTAACATGCGTTCCATTTGGTATTCCCGATCCAGAGAAGTATTTGTTCCTTGCTTGTTGCTTCTTTTGTTCGGTCATTGCTGTGCTTATCAAGTGCTCCTTTAAAATAAGCGGAACTTTGAACTTTAATTCATTCCCTACAGTTTGTTGGTAACTGCCATGAGCTAATAATCTTAGCATACAACACAATTTTAGCTTTTTCGATGAAGTTTATCTTTAATTTTGTCCAACAGATATGTATATCAAAGAGAGGGACTCAAATGATTAGCTCCTATGATGCTAGACTGAAACAAATTTAAAATATGGCAACCCTTTTCGAGGTGTCTTAATTGTTTTTTTTTTCGGTGATCTGAAGCAATTATCTACAGTCCGGGATACATTTATTATTTCTATTAATCCTAACGATGCTTACAGCACATGCGATTCTGGATTATGCCAGTTATTCAAATATTTTGAATTAACCAAAATTATAAAGCAACAAGGAGATCAAACTTTTGCTATCGCATTAAATAATTTGGCATCTGGCAATATGACAAGAGATCACATATCTTTAATGGAAGGCAGCATGACAGATTAATCTTTCGAAGAAGCATCCACCTTTTTTGATTCAACGAGGAATCTAAAAATTTTACAGCACCTAAGCTGAGGCGTATTCCTGCAGAGGCCTTTGCGTCAGTTGCAAAACGTGTAACCAAAGGATAAATAAGTTTAAACAATCAAAGGAAAAATCTCAATGAAGGAGTATCAGTTTTAAAAAGCTATATAAATACTACAAAACTACAAATATTAAAGTTACTGTAGGCATTACTTTTAAGACAAATGTAAGCTTACGAGCGGAACTCTAGGAGTGTCTTAAAGGCCTACCGCGGAATATGTACAAAAAAAGCTTATAGCGATCTTGATGAATGCTGAATTTCCACCGCTGAAGTAAATGCTATAGTAACTGACAGCGACTGCACAGTTATGAAAGTGAATGTTGTTGTTTTAACAGTAATAGAAGCCCCGTCAGTGAAGGGTGTATCACCGGTCGTCTTCGTCTGGCTCATCTAAAGGGAGGCCCAGGAAACATGCTGTTTCGACAGGTTGGGCCCAGAGGAAGAGAGTTGTTAAATGATGGTTAGTATGGTAAATGGTTAGTGTCGTGCGGGGCACCTTCACATGCCGGACATATGTTTGGTATGTCGGGGTCAATTCTGGATAAGTAGGAGTTTAACCTGCTACAGTATTCGGAACGTAATTGTGCCAGTGTTTCGCGGGTCTCACGGAGAAGCTGGAGCTCTTCATCTGCTATAGGTGGTGGTTGGACTCCGATTACGGCATTCGGTGGACGGTGCCTGGGAGGCGGCTCAGGCTCAAGCAGGTGTCTGCAAGAGTGAAATCTGGGGTACAACCTTAAAAGGAACTGCTTGCTGAGTAGTTTGTTGTGCTCCATTACAGGGAGCATCTGTGCCTCATTGTGAAGGTGTTGAAGGGAGGACATCAGGAGGCAACCCGTCGCTGTCCAACGCTACTAGGACAGTCCTCTCGCAGGGGCGGTTTTGGTTAAGCCCGCGGTTTATCTGGGCGTTTATGACGGTGAGTGCAGTGGTGATACTATGCACTCGTCCGAAACTATGCTGATGTGGGGCTGGGGCCAGGTGTTTCGTGAAGAGTGGGAATAGGAGGATTTCAAGTGTCTTCACTACTGGGGAAAGAGAGTTATCGGTCTATAAGATTCCCCTTGGTTGGTGGCTTTCCCAGGTTTCAGTAGTGGGACCACTCTCCCTGGTTTCCACTAGTCAGGGATAATTAGAGTGGCCAGGGACAGATTTAAGACCCTTGTGAGAAATCCTACTCCCAATGGTCCCAGGTGTCTTCAGCATCAGTGTGTTTAGTTCGTCAGGGCCAATGGCTCTTGATGATTTTGATTTGTTGATGGCCCCCTGAACCTCATCACTGGAGAAAGTAAGTGGCGTACTATCGTTCGTCAGTTATTGCAGCCGTCTGGTGGCACGACGCTGTAAAAAGTCGGCTGAAGTAGCTCGCGAATCTCTTCGGGTCCGGCGAAGTGCAACAGATGGAGGTGATAGCTTCGTCGGGTTCGACAGGGACCTAACGGTGGACCATCACTTACGCACAGCAGTGGTGAAATTGCAGGTAATCAGATGCTTAACCCATTTGGTCCGCTTATGAAGATCTACCAGTTGCCGGATCCCCAAATTGAGATCCCTTATGCGGGGATCCCCGGGATCGTAGGTGGTTACGCTCGTTTGCTAAACTGGCTGCATCGGCTGGAAAATTAGGACGAAACGAGCCGCATCTGCTGTGAACACCTTGCGGAATGCGCGTTCGCCTGCGCGCACATCGGTGGGAATGGGAAGCGCGGCGAAGGTGTCTTCAGTGAATTCCGCGAAGCCGGCCCAATTAACTTTGATGAAGTTAAAATATGACCGGTGATTCGCGAAAAAAAGTCGGCAGGTTTCTCAATCGAGACGATAAGGGACAAGGGGTCTGATGCAAGCGAGAGCATAGGGCGCCAGGTTATGTTATTTATCAGACCAGCGCTAGTAATTATTATTTCAGGCGAGTTGCTGCAATTGCCTACTACCCTGGTGAGGGCGTCGTCGTTCACAGTGCTGAATGTCGAATTGTCTATCTGCTCTGGTCAGTAATTGTCCCCTACGATTGTTTGGTAGGCTTGAATGCCAAAGATCGTGATGCGCATTGAAGTTACCTACAACCAATCGGTTTTCACCTCTGATGAGCGCACATATATCAGGGTGATATCCTGGCGGGCATCAGGTGACAGGGGGTATGTATATATTATACATTTCGAGCTCGGCATCGCCTGTCCGAACAGCTATACCTTGACATTCTAAGTGCTGTCCCTGCGGTCGATGCCTTCATCAAATGCACTGTGTGGTGGACTATGAACGCTAGGCCACCACCATTGTCTCGCTCGCGTGAACGTTATAACCATCCCTGGTGATCAGAGAGGGCCTAGCGTGCAGCTTGCTTGTCGACCTTACTTGTGAGTTCATTGCAGTTGTATTGAAGAAGCTTAAAGCTTTTTGGTAAGTTTGTAGTAACACGGGGGTGAGGGACACGTGAGGTTGCCTACGTTGGGCCTGCTGTGCATTCCGCTGTAGTTGTTACTGCCTGATGGGGCTCTACAGCAGGGGCAACGTAGTCAGTTGTCCACTCACGGGTGGCCTGAACAGGTCTTAAAGTGGTTCCACCCATGGCACTTATTGCACCTAACTGATGTGGAGTTCGGGTGGAGCCGTTTATGGCATACGCAGCAATAGAATATGTCTGACCTAGGGTTGGATTCAATTTGATATTTTCGATATCGCACATATTGATGCTCTATCTATGATGAAGGATGAAACTGATAAATAGTTTTTTCTTTCACAACGTGAGAAAGGGCGTCCAGGATGTATGCTTGGAATTAACGAAACAGCAATTCTAAAAGATATACAAAAATTATAGTTTTCAAGTTATGAACAATGAGTATTGAATTTAAAGTTTAATTAATTTAATTCACTAAATTTAATGTTATAAATAAATATTGAATAGATCAAGAAATTTTTTCTTCGTGCGAGAGCGATATCGAAACACAAGATGATCCGAAACTTGAAATGATGTATACGGAAGTACTGGGGCCATTGAGAAGATCTTTGGAGAAGTGAAACATTTCTGATAGGTCGGCTATTCATTAATTTATTGCAGGCGCAGAAGCACTTGGGCATCCCGTTGATACACTTGTAATAAATCGCACAACATTAGAGGAGGAACGTAAGAAAAGTCGATTGAAAATATCTACATGTGTTAAAAATAATTTCAAGGTATGGAAAACTTGAATTTTTAAATTGTTGTTATTTTGTATTATTTAATATATAAACATATTTTATTTTTGTATAGGTTGCAGCTGGAGTAGTACACTGGGATGGAAAAATTCTTTTTGAATTAACAGGAGTAGAGAAGGTATGATAGATCGTTTACCAGTCATTATCTCTCATGCAAATGGTGAACAACTATTGAGAGTTCCAAAATTAACTATGATACTTCAACTGGCCTAGAAATTGCTGAAGCTGTTCACGAGACATAATATTTGTTTACTTTTTTAATATTTATATTACTATAAAATCATTATTTCTTAGAAACTAACATAGTTTTAAGAACGCATTATTCTAATTCTACAACTTCAATATTTGGAACAGTAAACATATATAAACTACTTTTATTTTACTTAACTTGAGATTAATTTTAAAAAATACCCATTTTTCTTTATTTTTCGACTTTAGGCTCTAGTCGGAACCTCTAAATTTTCTCCGATTGGCTTAAGATTTCATAATTTGCAGATTTTTAGGTAGCCTTACTTTTCTAGAGGGTGTCCCGCAAAAAATAAAGGTGTTTTACTTTTTCCACATGAATAACGGCCACCCTAGTGAAGAGCATAAAAAAACTAACAACTGAAAAGTGAAAGAATTGAATAGTGAATATTCATATATCTCAAATATAACACCAGTAAGTACAAAAAAAATTACCATTTGTCACGTGGATTATCATTTTTTTTTTAATTTAACCAGTTTTTTTAGAAAATGGGTAGAAAGTGGGATTTGACATCGGGGCAAAAGCAACAACTTGCAGAAAGCTAAGAACCTGAGCTATGCAGACATAGCAAGAACCGTTGGAATATCCAAGGCGTCTGTGGTAAATGTTGCCAAAAAGTGGAAAAATACCAACAACGTTTTATTGCTAACTTGAAAGAGTGGTCAAAATTGTCGCCGAGAACGCATCACCTCAACCAGGCAGGATCGCAAAATCGTCGAAACAGTTCTCTGGAACCAGCAAAAAAGTCAAAACTGACACCATGTATGCGAAATCGGCGGAAACTTTGGGCACAACTTCACAAAGACTTCGACGCGGAATATTGGAAGAAGGTAAGTTTAAAAAAAAACATTTTTTTCCTTTGTCATATAGCAGTAAGAAGATATGAATATTCACACTATTTTGTGGTTTTGTTTTTCTTCTTACAGATCATCTTCAGCGATTAATGCCGATTGTCCCACTCTCTGGGCAACCATCAATACCACTACTACCTGTATGAAAAAATGTCAAGAAGCTTTTAGTAAAAACAACTATGTAAACTTTTTTTAAATGCTTTAAAATCGCTTGCTTTTTATTCGCTCTCAAAGCCATATATATGTAATTTTTACCATCGGTCATAATTCAATGGCCAGGTACTGTATAAAAACAATTACGTGATGAGCGTGGAATATACGGTTACGGGAAATCAGTTCACTGAGGGATCGGAGAAAGACGATAAATAAATAATTAGCACATAAAAATTAAAAAATCAGTATAAGTGAAAATTACAAAACCAAAGTTGACTCCAAATTTCATATGTTTTTGTCGGTACCAATCTCATCTATCGATCTCCATCATCTCCAGATCAGGGTGAGAGTGAGGGATTTATTTAAATTTTAACGTAACAAATTTGTAACAGTATGTTATATGTGTTCTGGTTATTATTATATAAACAATTAAAACTTTCAATAATTTATTAAAAACATCAAAAAAAAATTGATGTTTTGTTCATAGACATTGATGTTTTAGTTTTGAACAACATTGGTATTCAAATATTCATGGTTTTTTGAGAGAATTTGCATTCCTTCCGCTTTTCGGCTGAGGTTGGCGGTTGGCGGTTGTCTTCTCTTTGTTGTAAGAATTAAAGTAGAAATTATTAATTGAATAAAGATGTTTCGAAAAAATGATGCCTTAAAATCTTTATAAAAGCAACGTTATGAGTTTGATAGGCTCTGACAATAATATCAACAGAAAAGTTGGCCATATCTAGTGTGGGAGTATTCGAACCTGATTATGGGAATACTTCCCTTAATTTAATTAAACCTCTGCAGAAATTTAAGGAGATGCTTTAAGGATATAGGGTTTAATTGAAAACTAATGAGCCTTTCCGTGTGGAGCGTCTGCCAAGCGATCAACCGAATCGGCTGGTGGGGGAAAATGATCGTTGGACCTTCCCCTTCCACTAGAAACCGGTCCCAGTTCGCTGGCAACAGCGGTGCAGTCAACATTGCTCCGCGCGTGAAAGCTGGTTTAAAAGTGTGGTAGGATTTTGCATTGGCGAAAATGCAGCGATCGTTGGAGCAACGCTACTCGATCAAATTTTGCGTAAAGCTAAACAAAACGAGTACCGAAACCATTCGGCTACTCAAGGAGGCTTACGGAGACCAATCTCTCTCCAGTGCGTAGGTAAAACGGTGGCACAAGTCGTTCAAGGAAGGCCGGGAGGACGTTGAAGACGAACAGCGATCTGGAAGGCCTTCGACGACGCAAACAAACGAAGATTTGAGTCGGGTTCGTGAATTTTTGAACATTTAACGTCGTGATAGTTTACGTGACCACTGTAAACCCGGCATTTTACAAAGAAGTGCTCCTTCAGCTGAAAAACCGAGTCGCTCGGGTTTGGCCCGACCTCGTCAACAATTGGACCCTTCATCACGACAATGCGCCGGCACACACCGCCTTCCTCTGCACCTCTGCATTGGCCAAGATGGGGGTTCCGGTGCATCCCCACCCTCCCTACAGCCCAGATCTGCCCCCGGGCTTCTTCTTGTTCCCGCGCCTGAAAACAAATCTGAAGGGGAGGCGTTTCGACTCCATCGAGGCGATCCAAAAAACTGTGACAGCCGAATTGAACGCGATTCCGGCGGATGAGTTTAAAAAATGTTTCCTGCAGTGAAAGGACCGCTACCAGCGGTGTATTGGCGCTCACGGCTCCTATTTTGAAGAATATTAGTTGTATAAGCCAAAAGGTTTAATAAAATTGCTTAAAAAAAATAAGGCTTATTACTTTTCAATCAAACCCTGTATAAATATTTCTGGCCTTCGTCGCCCCTATGCGATCTAAACTGCCTGATCTCGCCACTGTATTGGCAATTACACGTATACATTGGATAAATTGGAGACAATTCACGAAAATACGAGTTCTTGAGTTCTTTTTTAGCAGAAAGAATGAAATGGGACAAGATCTCTGATTTTTGATAGATACCGGCACATCTCAGAATTAAGATAAGGAAATATTAATATTTCTTTTAAAATGAAATCGGTCATTGGTGAGAGCAGAGAATTTTAGAGTTGATATTTTATATGAAAACTAACGTTTTAGCTCCTTTTGTGGTGATATTGGGTAAGGGATATAGGGCATAAATTTATATAAAAGGGGAATCTGAACTACATATGTTCATGAGCATAAGGCGAGAAAAAATGCGTTGCATATCCTGCTCTGCCGTGAATACATTATTGCTAGATGAATATTTTGTCCCAGAAACAGTCGAATCTCAATTTACACAGGTAATATCAGAAAGTTTGCAGGATTTTGCAGAACCAAACAGGGCACTTCCAAATATTATCACTTTGTTGACCGGTCACGAGCTAACTTTAGTTTTCATGCCCAAACGTTGTTGACCGATCACATGATAAATGCAAGTTTACTATGTAAAAGACGGAATAATAAGAAAATCAACCTCTGCATATACTATAACTCACCAGTTCATGTGGTAAATAAAAAAATGCTGTTTATTAATGGCATTACGAGTATTACCTGCTTTTCATTTGCCAACTTTCTTCTGTGTGCTGATGATTTGAAAATATTTTCTGCAATAAGAAAAAATGAGGATGTTCCTACCATATAGGTATACCTGGTATGTTTCAAACGGAAATTAATGTGCTCGTTCGCTGGTGCAGTAACTCTGGCATTTCTCTATGTATTAAGACAGGTTTTCAGGCCCCTTTCGCCAGCACTCAAAATGTTTTCCAGTCATTTATAGCATTGATAATACTTTACTTTCACCTGTTCATGAATTTAAAGATCTAGGTGTGATCTTTGACTCCCATTTTTCATTCAACTGTCACATTAACTTTATTGTATCCACTTCTTACTCAACCTTAGGTTTTATACGGCGTAATAGCTCGATGCTCTCGGACCCCTACCCAATTCAATGAGATCTCGAGTTCTATTCATCTTGACTTATCGGTTTAAAAAAATTAATTTTATAGAGTTTTGAACTCTTTTTTTAAATTTATTTAATAATTATCTGTAGTGTTTTAAACTCATATTAGATCTAAGTGGTCTGTAAAAACATTAAATTTGATTTATACTTGAAATAGACGAAAAGAGAAATTATCATTTCATGGTAGCGCGCACCATTCACACGTTTCACTACGTTTCATTACGTTACGATTCGCAGCATCTTTGAAGAAGTACGGTCCAATGATACCTCCAGCCCATAAACCGCACCAAACTGTGACCTTTCCTGGGTAGCGCTTGCAATTCTTCTGGCTGATCTTCACTCCAAAATTGACAATTCTCCTTATTTACGTACCCATTGATCCAAAAATGAGCTTCGACGCTGAACACAATTTTTCGATAAAAAAGTGGATCTTCGGCCAACTTTCCAAGAGCCCATTCACCAAAAATTCTGCGTTGCGGTAGGTCGTTCGGCTTCAATTCTTGCACCAGCTGTATTTTGGAAGGCTTCACACCGAAATCCTTTCGCAAAATTATCCACGTTGTTGAGTAACAGAGGCCCATTGCTACGAATGGCGACGAATCGATAATTGATGGTCATCATTAACACTGGCCGATACAGCTGCGATATGTTCAATAATGTAAATTTGGTTCTAAATTTAGTCACAATATCTGGAATAGCCGCTTCAGTGGGTCGATGAAACTGTCCATAAAATGGAAGAAGCGCGCGATAAACTTTCTTAACAGAACACGCATTTTTATAATAAAATTCAATGATTTGCAAGCGTTGATCGTTTGTAAGGCGATTCATGGTTAAATTATAGACCAAACTGAAGATGTTTGACAGTGACATAAAACATGAAACGTGCGTCAGCTGTTCAAACCAACTGTTTAAAAAGATAATAGCTAAAAAATCACCCGTTACATCCACATATGTATATAGAAAGCACACCGGCATACACAGTCTACACGACACCAGCTATGGCAATGGAATTCGTCTCATCAATTTTGCTGCAACAAAAAGCATGTTCATTGGCAGCACAATGTTTGATAGGCGGAGCATACACAAAATTACGTGGATCTGGTAAAACAATGAACCAGATCGACCATGTACTGGTTGATTCAAGATAAAAATTTAGCCTCTCCAGGTGAGTAGTTAACGAATCGCAAACGTTGATTCCGACCACTTTTTAGAAGCCAACCACATCCGCGTAAGAGCCATAAGCACAAGGATAACAAGGCAAGAAAAAACCATATAAAAAAATAAAGCACAAATAATTAATGAGGAGCAATTGGATAATGAAGTCAAAATGTTACGTCCAACGTGGAACTTGCCGCATGGAAAAATACTCCAACTATTAAAAGATCGCAGTCATTACACAATATCCAAAGGATATAAGAGATCTTATTTCACTCAAGAGAAAACTTCGCAGTAAGTTACACACGAGGTGTGTTCAAAATGTATAGCGAATTTTGAATTTTCGCAGGTTACCTATATTCGAATTTCGATTTTTTTGTGGCGATATGTTATCTGTTGTCATGTCTCTCACTCATGCCGAGAAGTTCGGCCATTTTGAATATTCAGTTAATTGTTGACAGCTGCTTTGCTTGCACGTGTTCAGCTCGTCTTCGAGTTTTACCTATTCAAAAAGATGAATCAAAAAACCTGTATACTACTTTGGACCAAAGCAACGTTTATCGGCTGTATAAAATGTTCTCAGAAGGCCGAGAAGATGTGAACGACGAGAAGCGTGCCGGACGCCCGAGCACTTCAATAACAGACGAAAAAATTGATGAAGTGAAGAAAATGGTATTGGCTAATCGTCGAATCACCGTTAGAGAAATTGTTGAGGACCCAGACAGTTCGATTGGATCGAGCCATTCGATTTTTTTCAATGATTTGGGCATGAGACGGGTCGCCGCAAAATTCGTACCAAAACTGCTCAATTTCGACCAAAAGCAGCATCGCATGAACATTGCTAATGAGATGTTGAACTCTGTCCGCAACGACCCAAATTTGCTCCAGAGGGTCATAACTGGTGACGAATCGTGGGTTCATGGTTATGACGCGGAAACCAAAGCTCAATCATCTCAATAGCACCTGCCGCAGGAACCAAGACCGAAAAAAGGGCACCATGTTCGGTCGAATGTAAAAGTTTTGTTTACCGTTTTCTTCGATTGCAGGGACGTCGTGCATCACGAGTTCTTGTCACAGAGTAAAACGGTCAAAAAGAAATATTACCTGCAAGTTATGCGCAATTTGCGCAAAACAAAACGCCCGTATTTGTGGAAGAACAAAAAAGGGTCTTGCATCACGATAACGTACCTGCTCACACATCGTTGTTTGTGCGCGACTTTTTGGCCAAAAACAGCACACTAATGATGCCACAGCCACCGACGACGCTACGCCACTATTGACGAGATAAATACGGCATCGAAGGAGGAGCTGAGCAAGATAAAAAAGTGATTGGAAAAAACGTTGGCACGAGTGCATAATATCTCATGGGGATTACTTTGAAGGGGACAAAATAGATATTAATGAATAAATAAATAGTTTTCGAAAAAACACAAAATCGCGATAATTTTTGAACACACCTCATAAAGCTTGAGCACCGATAGATAAAAGTAGGCGAAACAAAATCAAATTTAATTACAACTCATGCGACTTCACAATTTTTAACGAAATTTTATTAAGTATTGACTGGGATAATGCCTTCTTCGACAATGATGTTACCTCCTGTTTTCATTTTTTTAAGACTAAGGTTTCTGAGCTGTGTTTGAAGCACATTCCTATTTATCATAAGAAAGTATATAAGACACCTTGGCATACCAAGCGGCTTAAGCATCTAAAGAATCTGAAAAACAAATTTTCTAAACTGTATAAAAGGTCTGGAGACCCAATGCACTACTCAAAATTTCAATGCCATTTAAAAGAGTTTAACTGTTTGAACAAGTTCTTATATAGAAATTACATCTTGAATTTCGAAAACAATATTATTTCGGATCCGAAGGCCTTTTGGCAATTCATCAAATCAAAAAAGTCTTGCTCAATGGTGCCAAACAATGTTTTTTATAATGGTAAATATGCAAATTCTGCCATAGAATCTGCCAATTTATTTGCCGACTTTTTTTGCTCTAACTTTGAACCCGATTTAGACTTCGATTCTAGTTTTCCCTCTAACAGTTTTTCACCTCTCAATTTTGGGACCTTGTGCCTATCTGTTACCGATGTCGTCAAGGGTACAACGAAAACTGATTCGGATGGCCTTTCGGGCATTTTGCTGAAAAACTGCTTGTGTCTCGCTGAGCCTCTTACAATTATATTTAATAAATCGTTATCCTCCGGTATCTTTGTTGACGATTGGAAATTTACTTCCGTTACGCCTATATTTAAGAGTGGAAATAAAAACGATGTTAGCAATTACAGACCGATTTCGAAGCTTTCGTCTGTCTCAAAACTTTTTGAGATAACAGTAAATGATAAGTTATATTTTGCTGTCAAAGGCCTAATATCTACCAACCAGCATGGTTTCGTTGCAAGTCGCTCCACTGTCACTAATTTATCTATTTTCAATGGTTACTGCATTTCAGCCTTCCAGAACAGATCCCAAGTTGATACAATTTATACAGACTTCTCTAAAGCGTTTGACAAAGTATCGCACCGAATACTCTTGTCGAAGCTTGCATCATTGGGTATACACTCCACGTTTTTGTCGTGGATCAAATCATATTTGTCCAACAGGCACTGCGTTGTAGCCGTTGATAATACGACATCTCGTGCATTTATTGCGTCCTCTGGTGTCCCACAGGGAAGTATTCTAGGACCCCTTCTCTTCATACTTTTTATTAACGATATTGGTTCTTGCTTTTCGTTTGCAGAACACTTGTTGTATGCTGATGATCTAAAAATATTTGCGGTGATTAACAGTCTTAGTGACTCTGAAAAGTTGCAAGCTGACTTGCACAATGTTCGGAATTGGTGCTATTTAAACCGTTTGTCACTAAATATTAGCAAATGCTTTCACGTAAAATATGCTAAATCAAACAATACTTTGCATACTTCGTATAGTATTGCTGGCTTCCCTTTGCAATCCGTTGAGGAAATTAAAGACTTAGGCGTTATTTTCGACTCTAAGCTGAATTTCACCAGCCATGTTAACCACGTCATAAGACGATCATATGCGATGCTAGCATTCGTACGCCGAAATTGTTCTGCATTTACTAACCCATACACTCTCAAAACATTGTATTGTGCTTTTGTTAGATCAAGATTAGAGTATGCCGCTATTATTTGGAGACCGTACCAAATAGGTCTGTCTAATCGGATTGAGAGAGTTCAGAAAGTATTTCTTCGTTTTGCGCTCCGATCTTTAAACTTTTCTGAACCTGTACCATCGTACCGCTCTCGATGTTTATTGATTGACTTAAAACCTCTTGATAGCAGACGATCTATTCTATCGTGCTCATTTATTATTCGTATCATTTCTGGATCTATTGATTGTCCTTCTTTTTTAAGTAAAATTCAATTTAATATACCCAATATGAGGCTCCGACAGTACGAAACCTTTAAAATTGGCTTCTCGAGAACCAACTATGGGGTGAATGCTCCGATTCCTAGGGCATGTGCAGATTTAAATATGTTTTTCAATTCTTCCGATGCTGATTTTACGTGGCCGTATGGGATCTTAGTCAATCATCTTAAATCGTTCTTTTCTTAGTAACTACTAAACTATTGTACATTAGCTTAATATAGTCTGTAAGAATGTATCCATTTAAAGACAATAAATAAATAAATAAATAAATAAAAATTACCAAAGGCCTTAATCCGATAATAAGGAAATTTAAAAATGATAATTTCTCTCGACAATTGCATCGATATTTGAAAAACAAATTCCAACTCTACTGGCTACTAGGAAAACAGTTAACCTATGCTTATTTAATAAACAAATGATATATAAATCAATAATTAGACCGTCATGGACCTACGGACTAGACATTTGGGGACTGCCAGTAAATTAAATCTGCAATTTATACAGAGAAGTCAATCTAAGATGCTAAGGACAATCACAAACGCAAACTGGTACATAAGAAATGACGACATTCACCACGACCTCGGCATAGACACTACCACTGAAACAGAAGCAGCAGTAAGCATATCTTGCGACTATTAGAGCATAAAAAGTATGAAATGAGACTGATACCGGAAATGGAACTTCAACCAAGAAGACTAAAGTGCAAAACTCCCACAGATCTTGCTCGTACTGTAATATAAAAAAAAATTATAGAAAACTATGTTGTTTTAGTAAAATTATAACTAAATACTACCAAAGGTGATAATGTTCTCTTCCAAAGAAAAGGACATTTTATTCAAAATCTGCGAAGTACCGAAGTACACTTGATTGTAAACTTCGATAGAAAGAACATGTTAAGAGAGAGAAAAATCGGACATCAAATTCAAAAACATTGAAGGGCTCGTGGATCGCAGATCAGCTCTAACTATAGAAAACAAACTATTGATCTACAAACAGATACTAAGACCAGTATGGAGTTATGGTGCGCAGCTATTGGGGAGCATCAGTCCAAATACGAAAAACCAAATCCAACAGTTCCACAATTACATCATTATATGCATTGTCAAGGCATCATTGTACTGCAGAAGCTCCGACATTGAACGTGACCTTAAAATCAACTCCGTCAACATTGAAATCGCAAAGATTGCAATAGCCCGTAAAGAAAGGCTAATAACCGAATCATGAAGAAGAACATAATTTAATTTAATTGGATTAATACGAAGGCCCAGACATAAAAATACTTTATGTTATGTATGTATGTATGGAGGTAGCATCATTATTTGTCGTTGGCATCAGCAGTCGTTCAATTATCCTAACGAAGTAGCCAAGTTAGCAAAGTTGTCAGAATTAAAAACGTTGAAGTCGTTAAGTCGCCGAAGTTGTATTTAAACCACCAAACTGGCGGTTTGGTGTGCATTGTCAAGCAGTGAAATAATTGATACATATTATCGGCGAACGATTATTTTCTATCAATAGTGAGAGAACATCCTTCCCTCAGTACACACACATGGTTTTAGTAAGATGGAGATCATAGTGATACTGCGAGATTTCTTCCCTAAAAAACTGATAAGCCGTTCCGCCACAAAGGTCGCCCGATCTTGCCTCTATGGAATTTTTTCTGTGGGGGTACCTCCAAAGTAAAGTCTATGAAACAAACTCAGCCACCATCTTAGCACTAAAAGAAAATATCGCTCGTTGACTTAGTGGCGGCGGACTAAGGTTAAGTCCACACTTCGGGAACTATAAAGGGTGCAAGGAAGTGTATGTCTATGCATTAAGGATGCCATGACTACAACCTCCGGAGATGCCCTAAATGATATGCTTCATTTGAACCTTAAGATACAACAGTGAGAAATAAAAGTAATGTGTGTATATATATATATATATCTATATATACATATATATAATTGGCGCGTGCACCCTTTTTGGGTGTTTGGTCGAGCTCCTCCTCCTATTTGTGGTGTGCGTCTTGATGTTGTTCCACAAATGGAGGGACCTACAGAGAGCTTTTTCATGACAGAAATACATTCGGAGGCTTGCCATTGTCTGCCGAGGGGCGACCGCTAATAGAAAAACTTTTTCTTAATTTTGGTGTTTCACTGAGATTCGAACCTACGTTCTCTCTGTGTTCCAAATGGTAATCACGCACCAACCCATTCCGCTGCGGCGGCCGCCGTGTGTAGGCTCCATAAATATGCTTTCTGACATAAAGACGGAGTACAGAGAGATCTTCAAGAAGCTATCTGAGCAGTATCCACTGTTTTTTGCACCTAAGGACGACCTTATACCCACAGTTTCACTTGGAAGGAAATTTGATGCCAAACTTGGGTGAGAAATGGAGTAATCCAGAGTGCATTCAAAGAGTTTTGACAAAGATTTTCTTTACCGAGGGAATAATTGAGATTCATCTCTTCTCGGGAAATGGATTGGAGTCTTTAGTGACAGTCAGGCGCACTAAAGGCTCTGGAGGGCGCAAAGCAAGAATGTAAGAAGAAGCTTAATTCTGTTGCAAGACAAAACGGGCTTGTACTTATATACTAATTACCATTAATTTGACTTTTTTGACAAAATATCATACAAGAGTTTGTAAGTAATGTAGGTATATGGTTTGAAACGATTAAAATTTATAAATGAGGCAAGAGTAGCATTGTTTCAAAAAACATACAATTTTCTTGATAATGCCAATTCATTTTGATTACCTAAGAAAGGTATTGATGGCTCATCTCTTCCGCCGTGCAAAACGGAATTATATAATCATATTTTAAGGACATGATATATTTCGGAAATTTGGTCTCACGCACACCTGAAAGTATCAAGCCTTCTGACTATGCCTGGGTAGAAATAGATAACAGATATGAATTCATGTGGTTTTCTGGTACTCATTTGTCAACATCCATTGATCAAATAACTCAATCAGAAGAAGGTAAGATTTTTTTTTTAATTTTATTCGTGTAAAGTTAAACATGTATACTAAATTATTTTTTGTATTTTTAAACAGATGACGATAATGAAGACGTGGGGGAAAACAGCTCTCACAGGGACTCTGATAGTGAGTCAGAAAGAGAAGAAAGTGAGATGAGCAGAAGCGAAAATGAAAATTATTAAATTACCAAACATAATTAAATAACTGTTTGTTTCCATAAAAAAATTGATTTAATCGAAACATTGCCATAAAATTATACATTTCAGTTTGCAAATTAAATGTAATGTTGAATAACTATAAATAAAAAAAATTTTTGTGTGGATTGTTGACAAGATCCTGTAAGTAATAAAGCAAATCAGCTGGCAGTATGTTTGGGGAAAACTCGTCAGCTGATACATTTACCTAGGCTATAAATGTTTCCGACTAGCTACTACGTTACACCTTCAGGGCATCAGCTGGCACAATTCCACCTACATATAGCCAGCTGACTTATTTATTTATTAAAAACAATACATAAACTATCGTCTGATACATTTTCTTTTGGGAGAAAATCAGTGAACACATATACTTTTTTCATATTTGTTTGACCAGCTGACGTATAATATAATCCACACCTTTATAATTAGGTGACAATTTTATTTCTTCAAAATATTAATATAGTTTAACTTTAATTTGATTAATTTTTTAATCGGGGATAAATGATTAAAAATTTTTTTTTTATTACGTGTGTGGGCGGCTACCACTGCTCAACTCACCCTCGGAAAAAAATTAGCGCCGGGTCTACGGGCTAAAAGCAGCACTACTCACATGAAGAAGCAGAACTAGAGAAATACGCAGAAGCATAACGACTTCGATTACGACACGCGCAGGCAACAATGTTTCAACTACGGTTTGACGGCGCGGAATGCAAAGCAAAAACAAAATGCTTTAAATGTAACGGCAATGGGCACATCGCAAAAAACTGTGCAAAACAGAATCAGGTGTTCAGCAAAGTTAGAAATGACAAATGAAGTAAGCAGATGCTGATTGGAAACAAAACCGCTATTTGTCTGATTGATACTGGCGCAGACGTTTCTATCATGCGAGTATGTTTCTACAAAAATCATTTCAGCAACATTGTTCTCCAGAAAAGTGCAGCGAAATTATTGGATTAGGTAACACTTTGACAAGAGAGAAAGGCGCACTTATAACAGATGTTCAAGTTGACGACGTGCAGACAGAGCACACATTACTCGTTGTATCAGATGCAGACATAAGTTTTGTGGTTATAATTGGTTATGATTTTATTCAGAAATTTCAACTAGAATTTAATGCGAATGGCAATTTTTTCAATATAATTGTTTATACAACGTTGTTGAAGATAAAGTTGATATAGATGTTATGCCTCAGTATAATCAAAAAAAAAAGATGTTGTCTGTAAAGTCGGTTTACTGACGATAGTTTAACGTGACAACGTCATAAGAAAATACTGATGGAATGGCTGCATTTTTCAAAAGAAAATTTTAATTTTATTTGTTTGATAGATATTTTGTATGGATATAGAGAAGGAGGTAAATGGAACCGTAATGGAATTGATCAAGTTACATTTACCCAAACGTGAACAATTATGAAGCATTTATCAAATTCATGAAAGATATGTTCAATTTCGAGTATGCATCAGACGTTAATAAGTCAACAACACTAAGAGGCACCATCCTCGATTTGACTTTTTCAAGACACATTACACTCGAAACACCCCCTTTCATTTCGTACTTTTCCTATCATCGTCCTATTCTCAACAGAGAAATGGTTCATTACCATGCTCACAGGAAGAAGGCATATGCAAATACAAATATTATATATATATATTTATATTCATATGCGTATATAAATACCTATATATGCTCACTCAAGTAGGAGCGAGCCAGATGTCGAACGTTGCCAAACGCGGGGGCCGATTGTGCTCTTTGTCGTTCATTCCGCCCTTTCGCTTGCAGTTCAAGCAAGGTAACGGCCATTGAGCAAGATAACACCGATTGAGCAAGATAACGACGATTGAGCAAGATAACGACACATTTTTTCGTGCGTGCAGCCGGCTAAACCGAATTATAAGACGTTATCACGCCTAAATATTAAATTAATTCAAAACTACAAACCTACGAAGACGCCGACTCAGAATCCTATCCAGTTGAAAGTAATTCCGAAAGGGGAACACATCGCTTCTAATGGAAATCCTACTCGATTGTTAGTTATGGAAAGAGCTGTTGTAAAGAGGCAAGTGGACGAATGGTTGCAGCAGGGCGTGATTCGCGAATCTTCATCAAACGTAAAGTAGTATTAACAAAAAAGATGGAAGTTACCGAGTGTTCATCGGTTATCGTAAATTGAATGCGGCCGTGCTAAAAGATCGTTTTTTGGTACCAATAATCGATGAAGTCTTAGAAAAAATGCAAGCAGCCAAGTTTTTTTCGGTGATGGATCTTAGAAACGGATTTCTTCACGTTCCCGTGAAAGAAAGCAGCCGCAAATATACTGCGTTTGTAACCAACGAAGATTTATATGAATTTAAGAAAGCTCTATTTGGTTTTTGTAACTCACCGGCGATTTTTGTGAGGTATGTAACATATATTTTTCAATAGTTGATAAACGAGGGCACTATGGAAATGTATGTGGACGATATTGTGGTATTCGGACGGACAGCAGACGAATGTCTACAAAGCGTAAAGAAGGTGTTACGGAAAGCTGGAAATTATGGTCTTCAAATTAAATTGACAAAATGCCAATTTAAAAGATTTAAAATTTGCATGTAGACGCATCTAAGTTTGGGTTTGATGCAACGTTAATGCAACAACATGATAGCGGCATCCAGTGTTTTTCTGGAGTCGAAAGACGTCACCTCAAGAGTAAAAGCCCCATTGTTATTTTTTAGAGGTAAAAGCAGCGTATTTAGCTACGAAAACACTACGACACTATTTGATGGGTCTAGAATTTGATTTAATTACCAACTGCGCAGCGTTTAAACAAACAGCATCCAAGAAAGAAGTTCCACGTGAAGCCTTCCAATATTTATTTACAATATTTTGTTTTCAACATCGAACATCGTGCAGGCGAAAGAACGAAGCATGTAGATGGGTTGAGTCGTTTTCCAGTCATGTTGGTTACGTCAGAGAGACCGCAACAAAGTGATGCTCATCTTATGGCAATTGCTTCAATTCTTTAGCAAAAGCCGTATGCAGATTATATAGTGAAAGGTGGAGTCCTATTTAAACAAATTAATGGCCAAGATTTACTAGCAGTTCCAAGAAGTATGGAAAAAGAAATAATCAGGAAAGCGCACGATTTTGGGCATATGGGTGCACCGAAAATATGCATGCAGTACGACAAGATTTTTTCATTCCACATTTGGAAAATAAAGCTAACCAGCACATTGCCAACTGTGTTGGTTGCAAGTAAGGCAAACAGACGATTTTTTACATTGCATTGATAAAGGCGATTCTCTGATTGCAACTATGCACGTCGGCCATCTGGGTATTTTAGATGCAACTTCTAAAAAGCATAAGTATGTTTTCGCTATAGTTCATGGTTTTTCCAAATTTGTGTGGCTATTTCCAACGAAGTCCTCGGCTGCTAACGAAGTTCTTAAGCATATGAAATCATGGGTTGTAGTTTTTAGCGATCCACAGCGAATTGTTAGTGACAAGGGGCCAGCGTTTGTATCAAATATATTTAAAGATTTTTGCAAAACAGACAATATTGAACACATTGAAATTACAACAGGAGTTCCCAGCAGAATTGGATAAATTGAGAGGGTTAACCGAGTTATTCTTTCGATACTAGGAAAGCTATCTTCGAATGAACCAAGCAAGTGGTACAAACATATAGCACAAGTGCAAAAATCAATAAATGCACACGTTCACTCATCTACGAAATTCACTCCATTTGAGGTCATGTTTTGGGGAAAAATGAGAACTGATTCAAATACTGAAATTATAAAGCTGTTAAAAGAAGAGCTGATTACTGCATTGCAAGAGGAGGCGAGAGACAACATTCAGAGAGCACAAGAAGTTTTGACCAGAAACGAAAAAGTAGTTATGGGTATCAAACGGGGATTTGGTTGCAATTAAATTCACATAATTTTCAAACAAACAGCTGTTAAAAAAATTCATCGGTCCATACAAAATTATACGAGTCAAACGCAACGGCAGATACGACGTCGAAAAAGCAGCTGACTTTCAAGGTTCACAGGTTACATCCACCAGCGTAGATAATATTATATAAAGCTCTAGGCTCAATTTGAAGTCGATGAAGATGAACCATCGTAGTCAGATGATAATCAGGATGGCCGAGAGTGAAGGGTGGTAACCCTACCTGTAAGGCAGCCTCATTATTATAGAATGAAATATATTTTTATAAAAAATGTTCGAATTAAAGGCATGAATAAATAAATATTCAAAGAAGCACTTTCTTCAGTCTTACATACATATATTTATATACATATATATGTATATATATATATGATTGGCGCGTACACCCTTTCTGGGTGTTTGGCCGAGTTCCTCCTCCTATTTGTGGTGTGCGTCTTGATGTTGTACCTACTGTTTCAAGCCGACTCCTAACGGCAGTTATTTTATTTTTATGAGGAGCTTTTTCATGGCAGAAATACATTCGGAGGCTTGCCATTGTCTGCCGAGGGGCGACCGCTTTTAGAAAAACCTTTTCTTAATTTTGGTGTTTAACCGAGATTCGAACTTACGTTCTCTCTGAATTCCGAATGGTAGTCACACACCAACCCATTCGGCTAGAGCGGCTGCCATATATATTGTATATATATACATACTTTCGGCTTAAGTGTGCAAACATGTGCCGGATGGTGTAATATGTATATGTATTTATATATTTGTATCCATATACGAGGTGTGCTCAAAAAATATGGTGAACGTTTCAAATTTCGCGGGCTACATACATTCGACTTTCGATTTATTTTTTTATGTTGGGATAAGCATCGCTCAGGAATTGTTGAATGACGTCAACGATAATCCAGATTTGCTTAAAAGGGTCATAACTAGTGACGAATCACGGGTATATGGTTATGACGGTGAAACCAAAGCCCAATCGTACTAATAGAAGAATCCAAGAGAGCCAGAAATTTGCCTTATTTTTTGAACACGCCTCTTATACTGTTCATGTATGCCTACTTGTATTAAAAGTGCATTAGTGAATGATTTAAATATAAAGAATATGTGTAAATAGACTCAGGTGCTTAGTATTAAGCTTAACGACGATTAAAGGTCGCGAGTTATGGAAAACGGGAAAAGAACTTCGTTTTTAAATTATTTCGGGAGACAATATTCCTAAACGTCGCCCAGGAATTTGATAAAGTTTGGCGCGAGGAGCAGCTTTATAAACTGAAAGCCTTGCTTCCATTGCAGTTCAAATAAAGCAATAGTTCAGAGTAAAGCAAAAACGAGCGTATTCGGAAATGAGAGAAATATCGGCCTGAGTATCACACAGTAGTCCAGGTTGATGGATTTTCACCACGCAAGATAGTATATTTGGTCCGATACAGTACTTACTCCGTACCGAAAACGTACAAAGTAGTTACGTTTGCTGACAATACTTGTATCTTAGATGTTGGATCAACCGAAAGCGAATCCATCATGAAATTGCAGAAATCCATTGGCAATGTTGTTACATGGCCTGAAATTTGGTATATTGTACAAAATTGAATGAAACCAAATCAGTTCACGTGGATTTCACTAACAAGAAAATTATATATAAAGCTGTATATAGTTTGCCACGAAATTGTTTTGATAAACTAAAATATGCACATTATTTGCAACTAAAATCTTTCAAAATTATATTATTTAATATATGTAACTTAATGTCCTTCGTAACAGTACAATTTTTGAATCCATCAAAGCAAGCAGAAACAAAAAATACAAAAACAAAACGAATGCTATCAAGAAAATTATTTGACATATCCATTTTCGGCATCATTTGCTAAGATGATTTGATATATCATTATCTCCCTGAATTGTTACACCCGCTTAGTCATCAATCAGTCATAAAGGGATCGAACGAATGATCTGATGATTGATCAAAATATCAAATCGAACGCAAAAATGCCTGAAAAACGGGCCTAGAACGTACCTAGCTCACCCAGATAGCTACTACGATGAGACTAAAATCATACTGTATTACAACGATGGACCCAACAGTGTGTAGAGGTAGTCATTAAACGCACTGGAAAGGTGGAATACTATACCGACAGTGAAATTTGGCAGTAAAACCATGGCTGATAGTGTGGGGATGCATATCCAGCAAGGGAATGGGTGATTTTTTGTTTATAGCAGATAAGATGAAAGCACGATAATATTTGAATATTCTGCAATGCTATTTGACCAATAGTGCAACGAAATTCGGCTTCATTTTTGACAATGGATCTCAGTTAAAATTCTATCAGCACAAAAATCCAAAGCATGAGGCTCATATGGTCAGAATGTGGCTTCTTTTTATTGCAGTTAAGTATTGGATACACCAGCTCAAAGCCTAGACGTTAATTCAATAGAAAATTTGAGGCATATTTCAAGTAAAAAGTTGCAAAAAACACTCAAACTGTCAGGCAGAGATCGATTCATGCTATGAGAAGGTAGCCATTCAGATTTAATTTTTTAAACATACTCGAATAACTTTAAAAAGTATCTTAGTATTTGCGTAATGAATATATGTACAAGGATTTAGCTAGAAAAGCTGTATCAGATACAGTTATTCTCCTTGCCATGAAACAGGTTAAAAGGATGAAAACACACTTAAGCAGAAACTTCCGTACTAAATGATGAAGCAATTGTTATAATAAGATTAAAGAGTGAAAAACCTCAAGATATACTTGTAAATGGTGTGATGATGATTTGAACTTGATTTTCGTTAATTGCAAATTGCTTATTAATTTTAAACTAGGTTTAAAGTTATGTTAAAGTTTTCATAAGCCATTTTGCAAATAAAAAATTAAGATTAGGCGGTTAGTATGTACGTATGATTATAGTGTTAATAAGATCTTTTGATGAATTACTTTTTATTTGTTAAATAAAAATAAACTTAGCAACAATGCTTTCAATTCTTATTAACTATGATTTCGTTTGATTCCACAAATTATCAGCCACCCCGAGTTAAATTTTTCTTAAATGTGCACGGGTATATAAAGTTCAAATTGAAACGAGCGTCCTTACTTGTATTAATTTGCTGCATATTTTCGGCTTTTTGATATTTTTCTACTTGCAGTGATTTTTTGTCTAATAGCGCCCTCTGCAGATAATGGCAAGCCCCCGGGTATATTTCTGCCGTGAAAAACTCCTTGTAAAAAATCATGAAATACCCCTTAAATAATGAGCCTGTACTAAATTCCCGGAAAAAATCCGCATCAGCTGGTAAAATCTTAGTCAGTGAACCTGAATTACGCCAAAATTCTCATTATCAATATGCGTGACCAAAACAAATAGCATGAGATAGTTACAGCCGAACGCAATCGGGCATATTGATCAGCACAGAAAAATTTCCAAAACGAGCAGACTTTCTATTACTTCTCAAACTATACATACTGTAGTGAATATACAATTATGTAGTATGGTAGTGTATCGAGTTTGTTTAATTTTACTATATACTATAAGTCGCATAAGTCATTTTGAATAAAAGGGGACCGTGTGTATTTTCCAATATTTTATAAATACTCGTATCTTTTATAGCAAATTCATTAGTTTAAGTCGTTTGGACAGTGGGTATAAGGATTATACATATTATTAGCCGAATGAATTTGTGAGTGACTACCACACGGTGGAGCCCTGGTTCAAAACCTACTATGGGCGTGAAACACCAAATGCAGAAAAGATTTTTTCTACCAGGGCTCTCCCTCGTCAGACAATGGCAAATATCTAAGTGAATTTCTGCCTTGAAAAAACTTATTATAAAAAATAACCTGTAACTGTAGGTGCCTCCATTTACGGAAAACCATAAAGATTTACGCCACAAATTGCAGGAGAAGCCCGGTCAAATACAATATATATGGTGTTAAGAAAATATTCAATTCTTGAGTATGAAAGCAATTACGCGACCAGAGGCTTATTAAGTAATTGCCAAATACAAACAATAATAATAGCGTAACAGGTTCTTTCTTATATATACAAGCCTATGGAGGCAAGATTTGTTTCGTGACTACATATAATATAGATATGTACGAAAATCATTACGATCTACCAACCTTGACATTTGACTTTCAAGTAGGCTTATTGTTATGCTATTATAAATGAAGCTACTTTATTTTTTCGTACGTAGGATTATAGGCATTTTGCATCAAACCATTAGAACTACAAAAACTCTCAGGTATAACCAAATGTAGGTACCATCATACACATCACAATAAAACGCTAAGTCAGACACTAAAAGCTTATGTCCTGTATTTTTTTTCTTTTTTGCTAATTTAAAACGTTAATATTCGCTACACTTAAGTAAAATTAAAAATTAAGGAATCGAAACATTGTTTTCATAAAAATATTTTAATGCACTCATGCACAAGTACAAGCTCAATATATATTTTTTAGATATTCGACTAGATATTTCTTAAATATATTAAAAGTGGACATTTTTTATAGCGAGTATGTGTATCTTAAAGTCGAGAATTTTAATAATAAACCTTATATACAAATAAACATTATCTGAAAAATAATACATTACATATAGATTATCAGCCATTAGGAACTAAAAACGGATGCTTGAGTTAACTTTTGTACATAAATATAGTTCTAATTAGTTATGTCATACAGTTCGTAGACTGGAACTCAGTCGATGCTGTGTACTAGTTGTTGTGTGCTGGCTTGTTGAGAGATCTATATTCGCATAGTACAAAGGCGTTAGGCCTTGAAGCGGCGATTTCATCATTAAAATGGGATGCACAGGAATATCATACATCGATGTAGGATTTCTGCAGTGGTCCACGTTCGTGTTAGTAACTCCAGTAGAATAATGCAGAAATGGTGCAGTCGAAGTAATGGTATGAAGCGGGGGCAATGATTTTTGGCTCATTTCTTCATTAATAGCAGAGCAGAGATGAGGTAAAATTTGGCGGCTCGATTCGACAGTGTGTTTTTCTACACTTTTGATAGACATTGAATCTAGTCTGTCAGGTGTTATAAGACTTTCAATAGTGAAAGAACGTTTTGGTCGGTATTTGCTGATAACAGTAGTTACATCCAGCATTGGAGACAGTGCCTGAGATTGAGGTAACCAATTCGAAAATGTGGGAGTACTCGCGGCCATTGCTGTTTGATGATATCCTATCCCTAATGAAGAAGTGGGAGGAGACGAATTCGGAACAGGGTGCCTTGATCCATCAGAATGTTCAGTCAATGTAGGAGTAACAGGAAAATTCGATAAATATAGTGTGGAATCACCGGCAAGTGGAACTTTGACTGGTGTTACTGGAGCATTATTTGTACTGCTACTGTTAAAAAAAAAACGATTTAGATTAGCCAACGTGGCTAACTCCTCCTTTAAATAGTCTTTATCATGCTTGTGTAGCTTAAAACGTTTCCGTCGGCGTAATAAACTGCCATTATCAAACATGTCCAAGGCCTGTGGATGAAGTGTCCAGTATGCACCTTTGCCGGGGCGGTCTGGCATCCGAGGAACTTTTATGAAACAATCATTAAAGCTGAGATTGTGACGCAATGAATTTTGCCAGCGTTGTGTATTTTTCCGATAATAAGGAAACCGATCAATAATAAATTTATATATATCACTGAGAGGTAACATTCGTTCTGGTGAGTTCCAAATTGCCATAGCCGTTAACGAAATATAAGAATATGGAGGCTTTTGATCGCCATATGAATCTCGCGAAGGTCTTGGCATAATTCTGTTTAAACAAATTTGCTTTCAAAGTGGCACTTATTAAAACTTTTGTATGCAATAATGCATTTTTTTGGACTTGGAAAACAAGCACTTCTTTAACTGATTTGCACGCTTAGACGTTTAAAAAAAAACGTACACATAATTTTCCATTAGATATTAAAAACAAATCATCCGACGGTGAAACAGCCAAAATAGTTTTAACAACAACACGTTTTAACATCGTTTATCTCTTTGCATTGATTGTGCGCGGAAATCTAGCCGATAGTATGAACAACACTAACAGGAACGATGCCGAGCAGTTAACGAAAGCAAAATCTCAGACACATTGACGACAGTCACTGCGCCAGCAAGAGTAAATACATACATATGTAAACACACATTTACATTCGTCTGTAGCTCTAGTATGTAAAGCCATATCATTCCACGCAGCCAACCAGAAAAGCACAGCGTCTGATGTAGCTCAATACTCGTTTTTCTATAGTGTCTTATTCACACCCTCCTCTACATATGTGTATATATACTAGCAAAGGAAGTGATATAGCAAAATAAGACGGCAATACCGTTGTGTATTGTAATGGATTGTATTCTGAAGAGAACAGACAACTGGACAATTCCACTCTACCCTTTGGCATATGTTATGGCTATTCATGGACGCTTAAAAGATGTGTTGCCCTGGCTTGAATGCTCCATTTTAAAACATATCATTTTTGCGCTTATGTGAATACTTACGTAGGTACGTAATTCACATTCATATATATACATATATGACACTTCATTCAGGGAGAACTAGTAACAAAAAGGAAATAGTAGGTATATTCTTACATGCCTAACTCATTACTTTATATTAATTTTTATTAATTACAAAGTAATTTAGACAAACATTTGGAAATTAGTTCTAAATAAAAAATCTCTGATTTAAAATTCCTGGATAAACCTTTACGTCCAATTTTAAACAATATGAAGGAAATACCTCTTACAGAAAAGGAAAAGATAAAACAGGATATAATTTTTAAGTGTTGCCGCTAATTTTAATTTTATACATCCTTTTCCACCTTTCAAAAACGTGTACATAACTAAGCTGCTCAATTTAAGGTATAACGCCTAAACTTATCATATGTTCACATAGCCATACAAGTAAATTTTTTGTTATATTCAACTTTTTTTTATAATTAAAAAATATATAATGAAAACCACATTTACTAATCCAATTGTGCATTTTTTACTCTAACAATTTTCCAATTAAAATTATGGATTACAGTATTAATACCATTAAAGGTTGCTGATCTTGGGGTTTTCTTATCACAAATACTCCTTACTCCTCTGGTAGCTTTTCTTCTTTTGGTAGGTTTAGGTAATGCCATTATTCGATAATACGACAAAAATTTCAATTGACCTAAGCTAACATAAAGCCAACGTATTCATTATGTAAGAAGGATATTAAGCTAGTTAAGGCCGTAGTAATAGCATTCAGCGGCAGCAAGGACAACTGTTATTCTCCACTGGGTACCTGTGCTTTCAGGCACACCGTAAATAAAATTTCTTCGTTGCAGAAATATTGAAACATTTCAACTCTCCTATAGTGGAAAACTCAAAGCGATATGAATACTTATATTTTGAACAATTTAGCATTGGGATTCAAAATATCTTTTCAGTCTCATCGTCATGACGAGATCTTAATTCAATTCAATGTAATTTTTAGCGTGAAAATATTAAGTTTCCACAAATGATAACACCTATTGAGAACCTATTAATTAAATAGGCACATTTTTTCGGCATAGGGGAATTTAATTTAATTTAATAAAATTACAACAAACTTAAATAAATTAAATTAAATTTAAACGAATTATATAAAAATGTTTATAAATATTAGTCATTATTTCCAAGTTAATTTTCTGAACACCACAGTGTCCTGATACCTTCATAAGTTCAATTCTTAAATGTTCTCCTTCACTGCCCACAAACTGCGAGCATTTGTCAGCGGGAATACATATTGTCTTTACAGATGAACTGTTCTCCTTGGAGTGTTTTACAAATTCAGAGTTTAATTTGACACTCTTTTGTTTACTTTTTCTTATACGCATTCCCCTTTCTTTACCAAAGTACCTTCCATTATAAAGATTGATTTGTTAATTGCGAAAATATAGGTACTTATTTTACAACAATTTAGAAATATTTAGAATTTGATAATCTTGCGCAAAAAATATAATATATCAGCTTGCCGTGCAAGCATTGAGCTTTTAGTGATGAGGATAAATCAACAAGAGTTGATACTATCAATTTTATAATACAAAAAACTTGTTCACCACATTTTGAAATGTATTGGAAATTCGAATGCCTGTAGAAACTTTGCCTGGCTTTGGTTAATTGATCAATGAGGGACCTTCTGGAAAGACGATTTCTGGATGACGAGTAGAATCATTAAGCATTTATGCACCTTTAAAAATAAATATTTAAATATAAATAAAAAATATTTAACAATACCGGTAAATTTAGAGAAAGATAGGGCTGCATGTCCATTAATACCTAATAAATTTGATGTTTAAGACATGTTTAAAGAAAATTATTTGTATGGTAAACCCTGTGCTTAGGAGTAGAGTTTAACGTTAACTTCAAAATTTCCTATAAACCCTCTCAATTCGATGCGTACTGTACTGAAAACTTTAAACGCGTCTTGCCCAAATTATATTTTGCAGGGAAGAATGGACGGATGTTTCCATGTATCATACATAGGCATGGATGTATTATCCCGCTGTTTCTGCCGAAACCGCAATGAAAGAAAGCGTTTGCTGCGAAATGTAGAGAATCCCGACAAATGCGGCGAGGTAGGAAATGTTTGTTGTTTTTGGCTTTATTACTCCTTATGAGTTAAAGCGCAATCAATAGTGCATCAGTTGTGGTGCAACTGCTCATCTATATATGTTTTGACTGTTCATTATTTGTGTCATACCAAGAACGCCAAATTAGTATATAACTTGCAGAAAATAAGTACGAGTGTGCACATTTAAAAACCGGTTAATTTATTGTAGAATGAAGTTAAACAATGCTATGCAAGTTCCTGAACGGGAATGCAACTTGGTGTGGATAAGCACGGTATTTGAACATGGATTTGTTGTTATATGTCGCAAATGACAAAAAGGAGAAGGTAAAAGAAGTGTTTTAACGTAAAACGTAAAAGGTGTCAGTTTGTACGTGCCCACCATTCGTCGGGGCACATGATCTTAGCGCAATATTTTCATTAACATATGTATAATAACACTGATCAACAAAAAAAAACTTTCGGAAAATATCTTGGAAACCAACACTTGTTTTAAGACAAGTAAGACATGCTGATTACAAATATAGAAACCGTTTGTCTCTATCACCCACCGTTGTTGAGATATTTGGCATTGACCATTTATATATGTTTAATATTGTATCAAAGCAAACAACTCGCAGGCAAGTCACAGTAGAGCATATATCGCTGAATAGAGTACTACTTAACATAAATACACATAGTTTAAGATATAATACACTTGTAAAATACATAGATATAACGTAAAGTTCCTTAAATTAAAAGTTAGTTTGGTTTGAATTTCTTGGCTGTAGACTTGCGTTTGTGCTGACAATTTGGCATGTTGCGCTGAAGCATCCAGCAATAGTCGGCTAACATTGCTGCACTCCATCGACTTTGATAGCGTGACTCCATCACCGAGATGTCCTGATGGAAACGTTCACCATGTTCATCACTAACAGAACCTAGGTTTTCTGGAAAGAAGTCGAGATGTGAGTCGAGGAGATGAATCTTGAGGGACATGTTAATATCTTAAAAACCTGACGTGATAGAGAAAAACGGTTTTCAGATTTGTCATCAGCATGAAAAACTGCTTTAGAAAATGTAATCATCAAACAAGATATTTTTGGGTTGTTATTCAGTGTAATAGGAAAAGTGTGTGCATTTTTGCCATGGGAAAGGTTATTATAAAAACCAGCCGACGTTCGGAGGCTATATAAAGTTGTAGGTATCCCCATTTGTAGGACAATATCAAGACACATAACAAGGAAAGGATGTATGTATGTGTGTCAATTAGATATAGAATATATTATTATTATTATTTATAGGTGATATATGTATACACGGTTCTGTATTCAATGGCAAGTGAAATTTAAAACTCTTGAATCTATTGTTGAATTTCGGGAGTAGAGAGAAAGGGGAAAAATGTCACCGCCCTTTGCGAAAATGATAGTAGAAAGATAGTGAGTAAGCAATAGCAGTTCCTAATTCATGCAAATTTACAATTTGGTGTTTTAATAGAAGTATGTATTTAGGAATTACATGCATTGTTAATGTAACTAAAGTGTTTAAGTCAGTGCTACAACTGAAAGATCTCTCAAAACTAATGTGAAACTTGCTGGGTTCTTAATCCCTTTTACATTATATAAGCAAGAAATGCGCAAAGATATCAGACAACGTCGCACAAATCAATTTTACTGTATAAGAATTATAATAAAGGAATTCATTTAGAAAAATATGTTTTAAACAAATTAATCCGAGCTTACTATCTTTATGTGGTATTTTCTCTAGAATCATATATGCAAGATGAGGCTCATTTAGTTTTAGCGACATAACAAGTGCCTTCGAAACATCATTCCAATAAGAATAAGCACATATGTACCTTCGAAGCCACCTACCGCATACACTTGGCCCGTCGGCATGAAACGCCAGAGAAAACGTTTTACTACTATAATAACTGAAAACTTAAGAATGAGCAACATTGTTGATCAATTAAGACGCCGATTTTTTTTGTGGGAGCGAGAAAGCTGCTTGAATACAGAACCTTGTATTATTATATAATAAAGGGGTTTTCAATTAGGGCGGGTAGATGTTGAAATGGAATAAAATGGCGTTTGCTGTGTGGCAGGTAGCGCCGTCCTGCTGGAACCACATGTCGTCTAGGTCCATATGGTTCAATATGGGTCATAAGAAATTGGAAAGGCCACCACGTCTACCGAAAAATGGGCGCAATGCGCGCAACGTTTGCGTTAATGAACAGTCATTTTGATAATAAAGTTTTATCATTTGAACGTGCTATTCAATCGTGTAACTTGCCATGATGATTTGGCATAAACAACTGAATAATAAACAAAAGATTTGACAGATGTCACCAAAACAAAATGTCTGCCACAGGGCGCCAAAATCGACCCGCGCCAATTGAAAAACCCTTTATATTTGTATGTGCTACTATTTGCCAAGTTAGTGAAAATCAGGCAAGAAACTTACTAGAAATTGTACATTCTGATGTGTGTGAACCAATGAAAAAAAATTTAATGATGTTGCAGATATTTTGAGATATTTATCGATGATAAGTCGAGGTACACATCCGCGATTTTTTCAAAGTGAAATATGAACTAATTAGTTAAATGAACCATCAAAGGGAAAGACAATCAAACGGAAATAAAGATTTAATTGTTAGAAGCGAATAGTTGGCCGCGATATTTCATTGTACAGTTTGACAAGCTTTGGCAATGCAATTGCCGGCTCCCTACCATCTCAGATAAATTGTGTGACAGAGAATGCAGTAGGCATTGAGCGAGATAGCATGCTGTTATTGGCTGTGTCAACAACAGTTTTTCTATGAAATAGAGCTGCAAAAACAAAAAAACGTTGGTATTGGCATCTTATTATTGCATTTAATAAAACTAAAAGGAACGTTCAATCACAAATAACGTATTGTTTGATGGATCCAAATACATATTTAGTAATAACAAGTTCTATCCATAGATCGGCGGCCGCCATGGCCGAATGGGTTGGGGCGTGACTACCATTCGGAATTCAGAGAGAGAACGTCAGTTCGAATCTCGGTGAAAGGTCAAAAACGAGTTTTTTCTAATAGCGGTCGCCACTCGGCAGGCAATGGCAAACCTCCGAGTGTATTTCTGCCATGAAAAAAAAACAAACAAAAAGAAATAAAGCTCCTCCGTTCGGAGTCGGCTTGAAACTGTAGGTCCCTCCATTTGTGGAACAACATCAAGACGCACACCACAAATAGGAGGAGGAGCTCGGTCAAACACCCAAAAAGGGTGTAGGCGCCATTTATATATGTATACATATATACATACATCCATAGAAAACGTCAAAAATAGTGAATTTATATTAGAAGTATATCATTTGATTTAAGTGTTAACGTGCGTAGACGTAGTGTCCTCGTCATACTTTACCCTTTCTGGGGCACTCGGGTTTTTTGAGTTTTTCTTTTAAGCGAACTTTTTCAACATCTCCCAATTATCGGTTTGGTTCGTACCTTTTTTAATGGTACGAGATAGAAAAATTATATCAAAACCAGGTTTTACCTTTCCGGTTTTTCGTGCTACTTTTTTCTTAATTAGGATTAGCGATTTTGTTCAGAAGGTGAACTTAACTCGGCTTTCTTTTGGGGGTTCCGTTTGGCTCAGTCAAATCGCGCAAAGCGAGGAATAAGGATATTGTTTTTCTTTTTTTTGGCAGTGAGGTTGGGTTAAAAACACCTTTGCACCATTTATATAGTAAGCGTCGCTACTACGTGTGTGGTGATTCCACTAAAAATATCCCTCCTCTTCTCTTGGATTTTTCTCTCCACCCGGCGACTGCTTCTGCATTGCTTCGAGGTAGAGGGCCAAGACGGCGTCCTAAGAAGGACACTTACTTACTCACCCTGCGTCCAGAGTCGCCTGTTTTGAGAAACCTATGCTCAATGCTCTTCAGCATAACTTTCCATTTCACGCTTCTTTTTTCGGATAATATCCTCCACGAAATTTGCGACGGTATTCCATTTTTCTTCGTCTATCATCATTTTCTCTATAATTTCTTCAGGTGTAAATACACCAATAGCTCGTTCCAGATATGTTCGCCCTACGTTCCACCTCTCGCACTTAAAGAAGGTGTGCTCCGCATCATTATACTCAGTATCTCCATATATGCAGTTTGGTAGGCTCACTTTTCCCATTCGCCACAAATACTTGCGGAAGGACCCATGCCCGGATAAAAACTGTGTGAGGTAATAGTTAACCCCACCGTGCTTTCCTTCTTCCCACTTTTTTAGATCGGGTATTAGTCTCGCAGTCCATCTACCGTACCGTTCAGAGTTCCATCGTACCTGCCAAAGTGTGAGCGCTTGAACTCTAATACCGGAGAAACGTGGTACTGGGATTCCTGTGTTTTTTGCCTCCCATCTCCGTTTGCGCTCTTGCGCTAGAATATCTGTAGGGATGGTTCCGCTGATAGCTAAAACCGCTGCTTCAGCCTATGCTTTATCAGTTTCTCAAAGAGTTTTCCTGCGCAATCCAGCATACATAGCGGTCTATACGTGGACGCTAATGTTGAGTCTCCCTTTCCTTTACTGATTAGTACTAGTTTTTATTTTTTCTGGAAAAATTCCTTCTTTTAGGCATACATGTTTAGCAGCAAAAGAGGGTGTTTGATTGCCAATAGTTTCAATATTTCCGGTTCAGGTTCCGTTGCTTCATAGTCGAGTTCTCAGCGATTGACATCAGTACATAGGCAGTATTTGGGCTCTTTGGTGCACTCTTTCATTTTGTGGCCATCTTCTCTAAGTTGGATGCATATTCCTTTTCCGCTTCTGTCTGGTCCTTTGCAGTTTGATTGAAGGTGCCGACCCCGAAGCACCGGTAGCACCGCTTCAGAGATGTGCTAGCTCTCATCCTTGCACTAACCCATCCGATATTGATATTATTTTGCTTGAGCAGCTTTTTTGCGCTTTCAAAAGCGAGAGTACCATAAGCCCGTACTTCTTGTCGTTGATTAGGTTTTGTGATCCTAACTTCGATATTTTCGTTAGTGCCGGCTAGCATTTTTCTCACAGCGTCATCAACTTCCTTCTTCTCCGTGACGGCATCCAAGTCTCTGATCTCTACAGTTGAAGATGGTCTGAGGGTCTTAGTGGAACCGGCCGCTTTTGCGGTTTCCTTTAATTGTTTCAAGAAATCAGGGTTAACTGTTTTCCCCTTTTCTAATTCAAGCAAAAGAGCGCCAGTTCTTCTTATGCCTTTTACCGTTCTGGTTTCATATGGCATGGTCTTTTCTCGGATGGTTGTGAGGATTTCAGCATAACTGTGGCCCTCTACCGGCTTTACCAACACAACCTCCGATTTTGGTTTTGGTATTCGTTCATTCTTCTTTTGGTTCGCTTTAGCCTTGCTTGCCCCTTCGTACTGTGCTCCCTCATTTCCTTTTGGCACGGTATTGGGCTGGGTGCACTCCGTTTTGCGGTTGAAGGAGTACTCTCCTGGACAACACCTGTTTTTCGAGCTGTTGCGGGGGTGTCACCTCCGATTTCTTTCGTTGATGTGTCCGGCAAGAGACGACCTTTACCGGTTTTCTCAGCTCGAATCCAACCTCTTCTGCAGTTTTTCATGACGTCGAATAGTTCATCGAGCTCTGAGACTCCGGTCTTTATTTCGGTGGATGTATTCCTACTCTTCAATATAACTGTTTTCATCTAAGCACTCTCAAACATTTCTCTACGACTTCCTCTTCTTCAGCTCGCATTTTGAGAATAAACTCTTTTCGCGGAGATGGAGTTCTTCTAGTTCTCTGCTCTAGATCTTCTTCATTAACGGCCTTCTGCTCTTTGTCTTTTCCCCATAATTTTTTCCATACTTTTTATTTACCCAGCGCATCGTGTGCAGAGGGGCGGGCCGAAATAATCAAGAGCGGGTGTACCCTCGGAGGCAATGCTCCTACCCCAGTTCCCTGAGGCCTGACCTACGCTTTACCGATCCCGGAAAACACGGACGGACCAGCGCTCGCCCGGAGCAACGAAAGCTACTACTCTTTCGCCCAATGAACACTACCTGACCAGGCTCCAAGGCAGCTGGTTACTGATATACACCGGAGCTAACTCATCGCCAGAGCGAACTCACATCTCACCTTTGAGGTCGCAGGTGGAAAGCCATAAGGACCTACCCAGGGCACCTAATATGGTGAACAGACACTGACCAACACACCGCCCAATATTTGAACAGACATGTGCTGGATTTTGTATCCTAGCTTTCTAGCTAACTTTTACAAAGTCGCTGAAACGAGGGACTTCTTGACCAGGATTCGCGGGGTCGTCGTATCCGTCACCTCATTGAGGGAGATGCCCTTGCGGACGATATTGGATATTGGACGAATAAGGAAATTGAACATAAATCATCTGTTTTAAAGGCAACTACAATCCCGCTGTAGCCGAATGGGTTGGTGTGTGAGCACGGAATTCACAGAGAGAACGTAGATTCGAGTCTCGGCGAAACACCAAAATTAAGAAAAAGTTTTTTCTAATAGCGGTAGCCCCTCGGCAGGAAATGGCAAACCTCCGAGTGTATTTCTGCCATGAAAAAGCTCCTCATAAAAATATCTGCCGTTCGGAGGCGGCTTCAAACTGTAGGTCCCTCCATTTGTGAAAGAACATAAACTCTTCTTCTTCTTAATTGGCGCGATAACCGCTTACGCGATTTTGGCCGAGTTTAACAAAGCGCGCTAGTCGTTTCTTTCTCGTGCTAACCGTCGCCAATTGGACACACCAATTCCAGCCAAGTCCTTCTCCACCTGATCTTACCAACTCAGAGGAGGCATTCCTCTTCCGAATACTTTTAAAGCCGGCGCGTTTGTATCCATTCGGACGATATGACCCAGCCAACGCTAGATCTTTATTCGCTACGCTATGTCTATGTCATCGTAAAGCTCATACAGCTCATCGTTCCATCGTCTGCGATATTCGCCGTTGCCAACGTGCAAAGGTCCAAAAATCTTACGCAGAATCTTTCTCTTGAACACTCCAAGCGCCGCTTCATGTTGTCATCGTCCAAACTTCTGTGCCATACGTTAGGACGGGCATGATGAGAGTCTTGTAGAGTGTTAGTTTTGTTCGTCGAGAGAGGACGAGGCTCAGTTGCCTACCTAGTCCAAAGTAGCACTTATTGGCACGAGAGATTCTACTTTGGTTCAAGGCTCACATTGTTATCGGTGTTAATGTTGGTTCCTAAATAAACGAAGTCTTTTACAACCTCGAAATTATAACGTGGGTGCCGATACGCGAGTGCGCCGACTCTTTGTTTGAAGACAGGAGGTACTTCGTTTTGTCCTCGTTCACCACCAAACCCATTCGCTTTGCCTCTTTATCCAGTTTGGAGAAGGCAGAACTAACAGCGTGGTTGTTAAGGCCGATGATATCGATATCATCGTCATACCTCACCTCGTCATGGTCTGGTAGCGGAACGACAATTCCGTCGTCAACGACTGGGGTATCGGGATCTTCACATTCTCTGTGACATGCGCAGCTGTCACTGTTTAACAGGTTCGAGAAGTATTCCCTCCATAATTTAAGATTGCCCTGTCAGTTACCAGTTCGCCGTCTTTGTTCTTACAGGAAAACGCCCCGATCTTAAAACCTTCTGTAAGCCGCCGAACTTTCTGGTAGAATTTTCGGGCGTTGTTCCTGTTGGCCAGCATCTCAAGCTCCTCGCACTCACGTATTTCGGCCCCTCGTTTCTTTTTTCGGATAATACGTCTTTCTTCCTTTTTTAGCTCTCTGTAGCGATCCCACATGGGTCGCGTTGCGCCCGATCGCAGCGTGGCTCTATAGGCAGCATCTTTTCTTTGTGCGGCAGCATAACATTCCTCGTCGTACCAATTGTTTTTTCGGGCTCGCCGGAATCCAATTTCTTCTTCGGCGGCGGTACGTAGAGAACGAGAAATGTTGTTCCATTGCTCGTGCATGCCGGTTTGTTGGGCAGTACTCTCTGAGAGCAGGAGTGAGAGTCGAGTGGCGAACAGAGGCGAGTGCGCAGTTTGCCTGTAACAATGTTGGGTCCTCGGATCGTACGTACATCTAATACACTAGAAGCGTATCTTCCATCTATCACAACATGATCGATCTGGTTTCGCGTGTTTCAATCAGGAGACAGCCAGGTAGCTTGGTGTATCTTTTTATGCTGGAATTTGGTGCTGCAGACTACCATGTTGCGGGCCCCGGTGAAGTTGATCAGCCGCTGTCCGTTACAGGATGTTTCGTTGTGCAGGCTGAATTTTCCGACAGTGGGACCAAAAATTCCCTCCTTGCCCACCATGGCGTGGAAGTTGTCAAGCACGATTTTTATGTCGTGGCGGGGGCAGCGCTCATAGGAACGTTCCAAGCGCTCATAGAAGGAATCTTTGGTCGCATCATCCTTCTCTTCCGTCGGGGCGTGGGCGCAAATTAGCGAAATGCTAAAAAATCGCGCTTTGAAGCGGATTATTGCGAGACGCTCGTCCACCGGAGTGAATGACAGTTAGGTTGATATGGTTGCCCAGGGAATGCGCACACTTGGACGAAGAAAGATTCGTCCTTTGTGATGCCGTTGTGGAGGGGTGAGGCGGGAGAGAAAGACCGATGGGATACATGGAGAGGGCGGGGAGAGATGGTGCTGGGATGGTTAGGAGCGTGCGGATTATGAACGATGACTATGTTTGCGTCGACCGCTTAATGCTGCTGATGAAAATCATCAGATTTTTAATGTCAGCACCAGCTATATCAGCAGGCGTGGCAAAGAAGTAGGAGCCAAGATGCCTAGATCTTAGCCCCGCCAGAGCAGGGCAGCTAAGGAGAAGGTGCTGAGATGATTCCACCTCATCTTCCATACATCCAGCGCAAAAAAGACTCGAGGTGATTCCAAGTCTCACAGCATGCATTCCTCGCGCATTGTGTCCTGTGAGAGAACCCACGAGATTAGAGAGCTGATATTTTGTCAGCCTCAGAAGATCGCCCGAGCGCCTCCGGTCCACACGTTGCCAGAAGGATTTGGCGACCTTACACGTTTGTGTACTTCCCCAGCGCTCGCTGAGTTGGTTCAAAGCCCATCTTTCCAGGAGCAGACCGCAGGTAGTCAGGGGTATCCCGATTCTCTCCCTTCGCGGGGAAATCACCTCGCATGTCCCTTGTCTGGCCAGCTCATCTGCCTCACAGTTTCCAGCAATGTTCCTGTGACCAGGAACCCAGATGAGGCTGATGTTAAAGAATTCGGACGCAGTCGAAAGCGAGGTCAAGCATTCCTTGACCAATTCCGAATGAATTCCCGAATTTGAGTCTGATGGGGAGCCCCTCGCAAAAGACTACTCCGCCAACCTTTCCGTCCAACTTCGATCCATCCGTGAACAAGTTCACCAGGCCCTGCCCCCAAGTGTAGCCCTCCGTCCACTCTTCCCTTGACGGAATATAAGTGGAGAAGGTTCCGGTTGGACTAAACGATGGTATACACTGATCCGTTGACAGAGGGATGAACTCGAAGTTTCTGAGGATGCTTGAGTGCCCATAAGTGAGATTAAGCTTATAGCTCCAGCCCCTCAGTCTGATTGCGGTACGCGAAGCGGCAATTCTGCCTGCGATGTCTACGGGTACCACATTTAACATTGGCTACTACCTTACGCATCGATTCCGATGCGTTACCCCCACTAGAGACTGCCCCCCGGGGCAAAAAATTTCTAGGAGGCGATTTCGCTCCTCCTGTCTTGAGGGAGGTGGTTTTGGGACTCGGTTCCGAGTTCCGGCCACCTTCTGAGGCTTTGTTGGGATTTATTGTTTTGTTAGTTGTGTTGTTGTTGTTTTATTGTTCATTATTGTATTGAGTGGGCCCCCACTCGAAGCCGCTATCCAAACCCGTAGTGTTTGATCGTCCTTAAAGGGTCCCATGGTTGTCTGTGCCGTAGCAGGGAGGCCATGCGAGGGTTGATGCATGTCCTTAAGGGGCATGCGTTCAGAGCCAGACCGGACACAAAGACGGGAGTCGTCTCAACCGCACCTACACCGCCAACCCAATGGCTACGGGTTTGGAACGTACTCCGAGGCCTGCCAAGGTTTTAGCGGGACGGAGGCAATCACGGCATTAGCCCACCAGCCATTTCTGCTGAGTTTCACCTCAGCATACTCAGGTAGCAGAATGCCGCGACTATCAGCACAGGGGTCAGAAAAAGTCTAAAAAGTGTTGAAGGAGAAATAAGTCCAAATCAGAAAGCGGAGGGGTCGTCATCGTTCATCGTTCAGGAAGGCCGTTGAGGCCGCAGATCATTTAGCGCTACCCAGGGTGCACCAAGCGGAGGCGATCTGCTCTACGCCCCCACAACAAATCCACCACCGAATTTACGCTCCTTTACATGGCAGCCGTAGTAGACGTCACAAGGTCTTACGCTTTTCTTGCCTTGCCCTTTCCATCTCATCTCTTGAATGGCAGTGATGTCAGCCTTTACTCTCACGAGGACATCAACCAGCCGGGCAGAGGCACCTTCCCCATTAAGGGACCGGATATTCCAGGTGCATGCCCTCAAATCATATTCCTTATTTCGTTTGCAGGGGTCGTCATCAGTAAAGGCAGTTCTCATCCGAGGCTTTGCAGTTCTTTTCATTGGGGGGGCTTTTTAAGTGGCGGGTTCTAAACCCAGCGCACAACCAGCTATCCTGGAATGTTTCGCCTTCTCACGTTAGCTCACTCCCGAACGGGTGTTCGGAAGCTACCCAGAGGATACGTGGGATAATCCCGGACGTTGTGAGCTGCTTGAACCATATGTAGAAGAATCGTCCTGGCCACTCCCAAGTGAATGGCAATCAGTAACTTTCCCCTCTTGCGTGGGGAAGAGCATCAACACGCACACCACAAATAGAGGGAGGGACTCGGCCAAGCTCCCAGACCCCTCTGCTATGTTCCCGAAGTTGACATACCACGCTGTTCCAACTCCTTCCTAAGTTAGTAAATTTTAAGTTCACTCACCTTTGCCATTTTTACGTTCCTGACGCCAATTGTTACGTTTTGATCAAAATGAAACGTCTTTAATAATCGACGATCACTGGATTATTAAATAAAAGTAAAGAATTAGTGGGGACATAACTTGCTTTATTTAATTTCAGCCCTTTTTCGCTTTACTTTACTTAATACGTTACTATGCGCGTGCACCTCTGCTTATATAAATACATACCTATGTACATACATGTGCTTAATAATTATCGTAATTTCTATATTTGGCCATTGGCCTTGGAATGTTCTGGCGACTTCTGTCTCGCTTTGTTCTGTTTTGCCAAGGCGGATTATTATTTTTGTTGTAGTATCGCATTCGCTAGGTATTTGTTGCCAGTTGGTTCGCGAACTTTTTGTGGCATCGATAAAAGTGACCAAATGACCCGTGTTTGATTTCCAACATTGCTAAGAGTAGATCGAGAGGATGAATCTTTATTTGTCTGGGCCTACGAAAACACAATCTTTGATTTTTTGTCAACTTCGGGAAATATATAATACTACCTTTACTTAAACGTTCCCCATGACGTATTCAAACACAACTAGCACTCTATCAGGCTCTCGTCATGCCCGTTCTAACATATGGTGCAGATGCTTTGACGGTCACATCATCCAATGAGGCGTCCCTTGGAGTGTTGTGCGGAAGATTTTTGGACTTTTGTACGTTGATGGCAGCAGAATAAAGATGGCTGGCTCATGTTGTCCAAGTGGAAACCAATGCTCCGGCTCTGAAAGTACTCGATGCGGTAGTAATTGGTGGTGGCAGAGGAAGGGGAAGTCTTTCTTTGCATTGGGGAGATCAGGTGGAGAAGGACTTGCTTGCACTTGGAGTTTCCAAATGGTACCGGTTAACACGAGAAAGAAACGACTGTCGCGCTTTGTTAAATTCGGCCAGAATCGCTTAATCAGTTATCGCGCAAATTAATAAAAAGAAGGACTTATTCAAGGTTAAAATCAATAGCTAGAGGTCCTTTGCCATCCGCAACCTTTGACTCGTCCCGTAACTTGCAGTTTGGCTTGCACAGAAAATATTTCCGCGATGCCATGACCTCAATATCAGCATATGAATGCTGCTATACTCTCTCTCTCTCTCTCTCTCGTAGCTTCACAGTCTGTGGTGGACCATAGCTTCATCGAAATCCAAGAATTGACGGATAAAGCTACTTGACAACATGTGACAACTAAGCAAATTCCCACGTATGAAGTATCGCGGGGTTATAACGTGGATGAAGTGAATAATTGTATCTGCCATTCGGAATTCACGGAGAGAACGTAGGGTAAAACACCGAAATTAAGAAAAACATATTTCTACAATAATAGCGGTCGCCCCTCGGCAGACAATGGCAAACCTCCGAGTGTATTTCTGTCATGAAAAATCTCCTCATAAAAATATCTGCCGTTCGGAGTAGGCTTGAAACTGTAGGTCCTTCCATTTGTGGAACAACATCAAGACGCAAACCACAAATAGCAGTAGGAGCTCGGGCAAACACCCAAAAAGGGTGTACGCGCCAATTATATTTATGTACCTATATAGCCGTATGAGGAGGATGGTTCCATGTGTAGAAGTCCACGCAAGTGGGGAAAGTTACTGATCGCCATTCACTTGAGAATGGCCATGACGATTCTTCTGCATATGGTTCAAGGAGCTCACAACGGCCGGGATTAGCCCACGTATCCTCTGGGTAGCTTACGAACACCCGTTCGGGAGTGAGAAAAGGTGAGAAGGCGAAACATTCAAGAGATGCGATGGACGGGACAAGGCAAGAAAAGCGTAGGACCTTGTGACGTCTACTACAGTTGCCATGTAAAGGAGCGCAAATTCGGCGTTGGATTTGTTGTGGGAGAGAGACTTCGTCGTCAAGTACTGTCGTTCACTCCGGTGGACGAGCGTCTCGCAACAATCCGCATCAAAGCCCGTTTTTTTAACATATTGCTGATTTGCGCCCACGCCCCAACGGAAGAGAAGGACGATGCGACCAAAAATTCCTTCTATGGGCGCTTGGAACGTTTCTATGAGCACTGCCCCCGCCACGACATAAAAATCGTGCTTGGCGACTTCAACGCCAGGGTGGGCAAGGAGGGAATTTTTGGGCCCACAGTCGGAAAATTCAGCCTGCACAACGAAACATCCGGTAACGGACAGCGGCTGATCGACTTCGCCGGGGCCCGAAACATGGTAGTCTGTAGCACCAGATTCCAGCATAAGAAGATTCACAAAGCCACCTGGCTGTCTCCTGATCGAAAAACACGAAACCAGATCGATCATGTTGTGATAGATGGAAGACACGTTTCTAGTGTATTAGATGTACGTACGATCCGAGGACCCAACATCGACTCGGATCATTACCTTGTTGCAGGCAAACTGCGCACACGCCTCTGTGCAGCAAAAAACGTGCATCTACCTACGCAAAGAATGTTCGACATCGAAAAGCTGCAATCACAACAGACAGCCAGAAGATTCGCCACTCGACTCTCACTCCTGCTCTCAGAGAGTACTGCCCAACACACCGGCATGCACGAACAATGGAGAAACATTTCTCGTTCTCTACGTACCGCCGCCGAAGAAGAAATCGGATTCCGGCGAGCCCGAAAAAACAATGGGTACGACGAGGAATGTCATGCTGCCGCATAAAGAAAGGATGCTGCCTATAGAGTCACGCTGCGGTCGGGCGCAACGCGAGCCATGTGGGATCGCTACAGAGAGCTGAAAAAGGAAGAGAGACGCATTATCCGACAGAAGAAACGAGAGGCCGAAATACGTGAGTGCGAGGAGCTTGAGATGCTGGCCAATAGGAACAACGCCCGAAAATTCTATCAGAAAGGTTTTAAGACCGGGGCGTTTTCCTGTAAGAACAAAGACGGCGATCTGGTGACTGACGTACAGAACAATCTTAAATTACGGAGGGAACACTCCTCGAACCTATTAAACAGTGACAGCTGCGTATGTCACCGAGAATGTGAAGATCCCGATACCCCAATCGTTGAGGACGGAATTGTCGTTCCGCTACCCGATCATGACGAGGTGAGAATAGCGATAACGCGGCTAAAGAACAACAAAGCCGCGGGCGCCGACGCACTGCCGGCTGAGCTATTCAAACATGGCGGCGAGGAGCTGGTAAGGTGCATGCATCAGCTCCTATGCAAAATATGGTAGGATGAAAGCATGCCTGCCGATTGGAATTTAAGTGTGCTCTGCCCAATCCTGCAATTTGTGCCAATTAACGCGGGATTAGTCTTCCAAATATCGCCTATAAGGTTCTGGCGAGCGTATTGTGTGAAAGGTTGAAGCCCACCGTCAACCAACTGATTGGACCTTATCAGTGTGGCTTCAGACCTGGAAAGTCTACCATCGACCAAATATTCACAATACGCCAAATCTTGGAAAAGACATGAAAGGAGAATCGACACACACCATCTTTTCGTCGACTTCAAAGATGCATTCGACAGTACGAAAAGGAGTTACTTGTATGCCGCGATGTCTGAATTTGGTATCCCCGCAAAACTAATACGGCTATGTAAGATGACGTTGCTTAACACCAGCAGCGCCGTCAGAATTGGGAAGGACCTCTCCGAGCCGTTTGATACCAAACGATGCTTCAGACAGGGTGACTCGCTGTCGTGTGACTTCTTTAACCTAATGTTGGAGAGCATCGTACGAGCCGCAGAACTTAATCGCTCAGGCACAATTTTTTATAAGAGCGTACAATTGTTGGCGTATGCCGATGATATTGACATCATCGGCCTTAACAACCGCGCTGTTAGTTCTGCCTTCTCCAAACTGGATAAAGAGGCAAAGCGAATGGGTCTGGTGGTGAACGAGGACAAAACGAAGTACCTCCTGTCTTCAAACAAACAATCGGCGCACTCGCGTATCGGCACCCACGTCACTGTTGACAGTTATAATTTCGAGGTTGTAAAAGACTTCGTTTATCTAGGAACCAGCATTAACACCGATAACAATGTCAACCTTGAAATCCAACGTAGAATCTCTCTTGCCAACAAGTGCTACTTTGGACTAAGTAGGCAACTGAGCAGTAAAGTCCTCTCTCGACAAACAAAACTAACACTCTACAAGACTCTCATCATGCCCGTCCTAACGTATGGCGCAGAAGCGTGGACGATGACAACATCCGATGAAGCGACGCTTGGAGTGTTCGTGAGAAAGATTCTGCGTAAGATTTTTGGACCTTTGCACGTTGGCAACGGCGAATATCGCAGACAATGGAACGATGAGCTGTATGAGCTTTACGACGACATAGACATAGCGCAGCGAATAAAGATCCAGCAGCTACGTTGGCTGGGTCATGTCGTCCGAATCGATACAAACGCTCCGGCCTTGAAAGTATTCGATGCGGTACCAGCTGGTGGTGGCAGAGGAAGAGGAAGGCCTCCTCTGCGTTGGAAAGAGCAGGTGGAGAAGGACTTGGCTTCACTTGGTGTGTCCAACTGGCGCCGGTTAGCACGAGAAAGAAACGACTGACGCGCTTTGTTAAACTCGGCCAAAATCGCGTAAGCGGTTATAGCGCCATTTAAGAAGAAGAATAAGTCGTATGAGACGACTTATCTGTGACATTTACAAAAGTACTGACGGTTGAGTTTCTTCAAAATCGCTTAGGTTGTTCCACACCGTTAATTTACACTGGAAGGGGGCCAACCCCATATGAAGCCTCGTTACCACATACTTACAGTACTTACATTTTCGAAATCACCAAGCCTGTAGTCGTGCAATTCGAAACACTTCTTTCATTATACGTCGCAGCTGCAAACCCCAATATTGGGAAATTTGCCTGCCAATAGACTTCGAGCAGTACAGCCCTTTCTTATATGTGGATCCCGCAGAAAATCAACAGCGACAACGCCACAAGCCTCGTTGGTGCCGATTACAAACTTCGCGAGCTGAGGGAAACGTTCATGACCCGGAAATGGAGAAGTACGCAATAGTCAAAAATTCACCTTCGCCTTTATACCACCCACGTAGCCGCACTTCACCGGATTGTGAACTGTATAAAGCTGTCATCTCGGAAGTAGGCGAGATGTATCCTGGCGCCAATCTGAAAGTCGTTGATGAAGATCATATCCCTTCATGGCCGAGGGCTAGGATTTGGATTCCGTAAACTCACTAAGCCTTCCGAGATTCTTAAAATATTTCAGGCGAGCGACCCTAAACTCCCCATGAATGAATGAAGGTTTATAAAAATTGAAGGAACTGATAAAACGCGAAAGCGAAACGTTCCACCATACAAGTTATTCTTCTTCAGACTTGAGAACCACAAGCTCCGAAGATCAATGATCTCGTAAATTACGGGAGGGAGACAATAAAAAGCTGGAGAGTTTCTTGCATTTACCGTACCCCCCCCCCCCCCCCTGCACGCTAGCTCGACGAAGGCATCGACCGCAGGGACAGCACCTTAGAATGTCCATAGATGTCCGGTTAGGCGTTGCCGAGCTCGAAATTTTTAACATATGTATACCCCCTTTCTCCTGCTGCCCGGCAGGATATTACCTTGAAATATAAAAGTGAAAACCGATTGGTAATAGGTAACTTTAATGGGCATCACGATTTTTTGAATTCAAGTCTACCAGTCGCGAATCACCGGTCATATTTTAACTTCATCAAGTTAATTGGGCCTGCTTCGCGGAATTTACTGAGGACATCTTTGCCGCTCTTCCCATCCCCACCGATGTGCGAGTGGGCGAACGCACATTCCGCAAGGTGCTCACAGCTACTGCGACTCACTTCATTCCCGCTGAAAAGGATCCGGGGCATACGTCCCAATTTCCCTGAAGCAGCCGTTCTAGAAAACGAGCGTGACCACCTAAGTCAGGCTAATCCCGGGGATCCCCGCATAAAGGATCTCTATTTAGAGAATCGACAACTGGTCACCCAACATAAGCAGACTAAGTGGGGATAGCACTTGAAGACCTGCCATTTTACCCCTGGTGTGAGTAAGCTCTAGCCCACCGAAAAGGTGGATTTAATCTCCAACGGTTGCACTTCGTCGGACCCAAAAATATGCGCGAGATGTGTACGCGAAACATCTGACCCTAGCCCCACGTCAGCATGACTTCCGACGAGTGAACAATACCACCACAACACTCACCGCCATAAGCACCCAGATCAACCGCGGGCTTAACAAAAACCGCCCCTGCGAAAGGACTGCCCTAGTAACGTTTGACCTGAGGAAAGTTTTCAATACTGGCAGCCAGTTAACGCAACTAGATGACATTTTACAGTCGACACTCCCGCCAGGGCTGAAGAGGTGGTTCGAACTATCTGAGTGGCCGAGATGCGTCGGTAAAATTTCGAGACCAAATCTCTAAACAGAGGAAGATAAAGGAAGGAATTCCGCCGGGTGGTGTCCTTTCACTCTTGCTTTTCAATTTCTACATCTTGAAACTCCCCCCGCCACCAAAGAGAGTCTCCACGGTCTCCCACGCCGACAACTGTACAATAATGGCGTCGGGCAATGACATTGATGGCCCGTGCACCAAAGTGAACAACTACCTCACCTGCCTGCACAGATGTTCCCTTTAATGGAGCACAATAAATTGTTCAACAACCAATTTCTGATAGGGTACTACCGCAAGTCTCATCCTTGCAGACCCTTGCTTGAACATAAGCTGTTCCATTTAATGGAGCACAATAAACTGCTCAGCAGGCAATTTCTGATAGGGTGTTACCACAAGTCTCACCCATACAGATCCTTCCTTGAACGTAAGCCGCCTCCCAGGCATGTGAGGAGACACCTAATCAACTACGCCGACGACATCCAGGACACAACAGATCGATAATTACTGGACCGGGCAGTGTTCAGACAGACTTTAAACGACAATCATCGCGAGACACTTACCACCTTCATTAAGCTCCCAACCACCACAACATAGCAGATGAAGTTTTAGAAACTGTAGCAGTTTAAATTCCTACTTATCCAGAACGGACTCCGACATACTAAACATATATACAGCATGTGAAGGCACTCCGCACGAACCTAACCACCTTTTCACATGCCGCATCAAATCCGCTCATCTAACTCCGCTTTCCCTCTGGACCCAACCTGTGGAAACAGTAAGTTTCCTAGGCCTACCGTTAGATGAGCTAACTGAAGATGTCCCGTGATCTACATAACGCTGACTGGAATAAGTATATTGCTACCACAACAATAGGGAGCCTGCAAGCTATACACCGAATGCGTTTGGCGGACCCCAGTCTTAAATAAGCTTCTAGCATATTCTAGTGTTCAGCTTAGTTTAGCCAAGTAGTTACCCACTGAGAGCGAATGGAACTGTTTCCATGATAAGTTAAAATTTCTGTGGGGACATTGACAGCAGCGCTGACACATAGGACCATAGGATATTTACAAAAACATCATAAAAGTGAAGGGTCTCCAGATTTATTATTAAATATGCACTTTCCTGAAATAAATGTAAATTGCTTGCTACTTAGAAGAAAACTTGTGTCATAAAGTCATATATGTAAATCGTCGGGGCCAGATGGGATCTTTCCAGCTCAGCTTCAATTTTCACTCAGGCATATTATGAACAGAGCTCTAGAAAGATTACTATAAATATATAATATATAAGAGATAAAATAATACGATCCCAGCTAGCAAATTCCCGGTATGAATATTGTAAAGGTGAAATGCTGTCTACAGAGACAACATTTAATACGCGTGTAACTGAAAGTGAGAGGTGAATCGTTAATAGTGCTTTCACCAATGTTCTTCCCATGGCAATAGAGAGTGCGTTAACGTATTTTCGTATTCCCGAGAATCTGGTAAATGTAATTAAGCAAATGTGTAACCTGAATAATTCTTAATTCAAAATTAGGAACCTCGGGGATGCGAAAGGTAGTCAGCAGAGTCACCCCGGCAGAGTATGGCTAATGTTAAGCCTCAGCCCATATCGGCGCTGCATATAATACGATAGAGTCCATCACTGTGGTAATGAGTCGTCTCCTCTCTCCTTGCCACTTATGTTAGGCAGGATTTTTGTGAGTGTTCTATTGACAGCCGCTTCTTTACAATTAACTGCTGAAAAATGATGCTTGAAGCTTAGCTTCGTATCGAGCATAACTCCGCTATACTTAATCGCCTGCTGTGAGAATATTTCGTGTCCGCCAACCGCGATCCTCATAATTGTTTTTTGCTTCCGCGCGCTTATAGGCACGGCCTCTGTTTTCTGAGCTGCCAGCTCTAAGCCCACATTACCGAGCCATCGCTCTACTCTCGCTGCTGCATCGTTATATTTTGCTTCCAGCTGATCTATCCACTAGCAGTATGTTAGACCATTTTGCCGAATTGAAAGCATTTTTTACATCCAATGTGATGACTACGCAATATTTCATAGAGTGGCTTCCCCCGCTGATAGCGTCCTGAGCTTGTGACTATTTGGATAGCATCCACCGTTGACCTTGCTCGTCGGAAGCCAAATTGTTTATCAGAGAGTCCGTTGGGTCTTTCTAAGTTCTCCTGCAGGCGATTACATATGATAACTTCAGAAATTTTCCCTACTCTATCCAACATACAAAGCGGTCTGTATGCGGATGGTTGGCCAGGTTGCTTGCCTGGTTTAAGTAGCAGCACTAAGCATTCCAATTTCCATCGTTTCAGGAAGGTTCCTTCGAAAAGGAAAGCACTGTGTAGATTGGCGAACGTGTAGGGTTTTGCCTGTATCGCGGGTTTAAGTGCAATATTAGGAACCCCATCTGGGCCAGGTGCCTTACAGGTTTTAGTGTGTTTAGAACTTCTTTCGGTGTCACTATTATTTGTTGCAACAATCGTGGACTCGTGGGATACGGTGCTCTAGGGCCTTTCACCTTTTTCATGACCGTTTTATACGCTTGTCCCTAGGGGTCAGTATCTGCATCATCTCGCATTTACTTGAAGCAACGATTTTTGCTTTCTCTTATTTCTTTTTTCAGTTCCTGTTTTCGTGCTCTATACGCAGCCTAAAGGCCATTTTAGGTTGGTCCTTGACGCGCTCTTGTTGCTCTTCTTCGCGCCTTGATGTAGGCTTCTACATCTGGGCATCGATGCGTTACAAGCGGCTTTTTTATGGGCGGTCATATGTTCCGCCATACTATCCGCGTTCGTGGCGGGAAGGTAAGCATCATCCCATGGCGACCTAAATGTATCGGTATTGAAAGCCGCTTTTTTCATTTTTGTCGCGTCTTCTATTTTTCAAAGTTTCGCCCATCCTCTTGTTTCTCTAGTATGACCAGATGGTCACTATGCGTGTGGATGAACTTCTCGACCCTCCCACTTCACTCGATTTGCCGTTACGCGGTCTTTAAATGCCAGATCAATTATGGACCGCCCTCTACTGCAACCGAAAGGGAATGTTCCGGGAGTATTAAGTAATACTAGGCCCATTGCCGCGAAAATTTCTTCCACCAATCGTCCCCTTAGGTTTGCATGCATGCTGCCCCAGGTTCTCGACCAAGCGTTAAACTCCCCAGTAACGAGGATTGGACGCTTTCCTCTTAGCTCCAGCTCGAGGGCCCCCTTGATGAGTTCGAAGGTTTCTAACGACCATCTAGGCGGCGCATAGTAGCTTACACAATAAACACCATCTAATTTCGCCCACGTATAGCTGGAGTCTGGTATCGGCTTCTTACATTGGGGAAACTTGTCGGTCACCACCCATATCGCAACTAACCTTTAGAGTCCGACTGTGAGAGTTGATGTTTTCGTAGGGCTCGGAAAGAAGAGCAACATCCACATTATTTTTAGCGAGCGTTTGCCGTAGTAGGTCTTGGGCTTCTCGACCGTGGTTGGTGTTGAGCTACAATATCTTCGTGTTTTAAGTTTGCGCACCGCCTCTTGATGTCGTGGGTATTTGCCGCTTCCAGCTTGGTGGGCGCCTTCGCAGAGCACGCATTTTTCAATGTTTTTTCGCGTTGCTGTAAGGTGTCCATTACACACCGTCTGCAAAGCTTCGTACGGTCTTTTCCTTTGCACGCATTCGAGACGTAGTCGACTGCCCAGCATTCATAGCACCTTTTAGGGGAGATTACTTTCGACACGCGGCATCGAATCCATCCCACATTAATATGTTGAAGCTCCAGGACCTTTTCGGCATCATCCGCGTGGAGCTTCGGCTTCGAACTGTGTGATTATATCAGTATGTGAGCGTTTTATTATGCTACTCATTTTTCTGATGTCACCGTGGAAATTTTTCCGCGGTTCGACATATGACAGTAATCCTTCGATTTCCTTTCCTAGATGCTCTTCCAGTTTACATAACGCCCGGGAGTTGGTGCAGGAGGAGACGAAATGCCTTTGGTGTTGCTTTCTGCTGTAGCTGTCAGGCCACATCGCTGTCCAGGTGGGATGTTGGCGTCCCAATAATACCGCTTGGCACATTGCTTGCTTGCTCTGTTAATCTGTGTGTACGGCGTTGGCTTGCTGCAAGAGTCGGCGCGTTGCCCTCCGTTTATTTTCGGTTGTTACTGTTGCCTGTGCAAAAGTGCAGGAGATATTACCGTCCGAATGTTGGGCACATGTCGCATCTGAAAGTAATCGTGATAACTCCGGTAAAGGCAACGACCCCTCAGTCGAAGTGACCGCCGTACGGCTGCTGCCGTAAACATTGTTGAACAATCACATCAATGGAACCTTTTCGTTTTCGAAACTGAAAAGAGTTGCCGCTTTATAATACTTTTCATCACTAATGTCCGCAGTTGCATGCAAGCTATGCTCCGTGACAAACAGACCGTCAACCAACAAGGAAATTCAAAACACGGAGCTTCAGGTCATAAGGTATACTCAAACTTTCTACTTTCCTAATGAAAGTTTTTCTTTGCAGTACGAAAAGTCCACTTCCAGGACCTAGTCAAGAACTTATCTTTCAATGCCGTTATTGGGATACTGGTACACGCAATCTAATTCACACATTTACCCTAATTTTTAAATGTGTTGCTTAAACCGCAATATAGCAACATAATCAATCTTGGAGGAACTAAAGCAACCGAAGGGTACATTTGTTATTTCCTGTGCATGTGCACTGTCGCTATGCACCTTGAGCTCACGGGACACCTGTCAACATCATCTTTTATCATCGCCTTCAAACGTTTCGTTACTTGCCGAAGCTACTCCAAGGTTATGTTTTCTGATAATGCGACAAACTTGGTGGGCGCCGAGAAGAAGCTGGCTGCCAATTTACAACAGAACGTGGCAGACGTAAATTTCGTTACTTGTCGCGCTTGAGACCAGTGTCGCCCCATTGGGTTCGACCATCTGTGAGACCTTGTCTTCTTCATACAAAGGAAGATTTATTTACCGAAGATAAGAAATAGAAATAGGCGCCAGTCGTTTCTTTCTCGTGCTAACCGGGGCCAGTTGGAAACATCAAATGAAGCCCAATCCTTCTCCACCAGATCTCTCCAACGCAGAGAAAGACGTCCTCTTCCTCTGCCACCACCAGTTGCTACCGTATCGAGTACTTTCAGAGCCGGAGCGTTTGTTTCCATTCGGACAACATGAGTCAGCCATCTTTATTCTGCCGTCATCAACGTACAAAAGTCCAAAAATCTTCCGCACAATTTTTCTCTCAAACACTCCAAAGGAACGCCTCATCGGATGATGTGACCGTCGAAGCATCTGCACCATGCGTTAGAACGGGCATGACGAGAGCCTGTAAGAGTGTTAGTTGTGTTAGTCGAGAAAGGACTTTACTACTCCATGGCCTATTTAAGGTACCAACACAAACGTACGTTCCGTGTCAACTGACACTATCAAACTTATGAGAGTGACATGCAAATTAAAACTCACCATCGTTTCCGTACCGTATTGTGTACATGGGTAAATGAAAACTTTTGAGCATTCCTCAAAAACGTGTCAGCTGTTTACTCTCTCACCACACAGTGTTGCTAAAAAGTACATTTGGAAACCATTAACAAAACAAACTTAGACAAATTTATGTTTTTATGAAAATAATTTAAAAATGCTATTTAATAATGTTAACTCTAGATAAATAAACTATTGGCATTTGTTGGTTTTTAGCTTTGGTTTATTATAATAGGACTATGAATAAGTTCGTTACGGTTTTACAACAGATGGCGTAACTTGATTATTATTCCATCGATCCACATTTCCAAACATTCATTGGAGAGCTACTGTCGTAAGGCACAAACGTCAGTATAAGTTTTTTATTTGAAGCGTAAACAACAATATTTTTACCACACTTGAAAATGTCGAATTTCGTGCCAAATAATGTGTTTTTGCGGGGAATTCTTCTTCATTATTTTAATATGAAGAAAAAAGCAGCCGAAAGTCATCGTATCTTGGTGGAAGTTTATGGTGAGCATGCTCTATCTGAGCGAACGTGCCAGAAGTGGTTTGCACGCTTTAAAAGTGGTGATTTTGGCTTGGAAGACGAAGAACGCGAGGGTGCGCCGCCAAAGTTCATGGATACCGAATTGGAGGAATTGCTCGATCAAGATCCGGCTCAAACGCAAGAAGAGGTTGCAAAAACTTTGGGAGTTGATCAATCAACCATTTCCAAACGTTTAAAAGCCATGGGAATGATCCGAAAGGTAGGCCATTGGGTGCCGTATGAATTGAAGCCAAGAGACGTTGAACGCCGTTTTATGGCATGCGAACAACTGCTTCAACGGCACAAAAGAAAGGGTTTTTTGCATCGAATTGTGACTGGCGATGAAAAGTGGGTCCATTACGATAATCCAAAACGTCGGGCAACGTATGGATACCCTGGCCATGCTTCAACATCGACGTCGGCGCAGAATATTCATGGCCTGAAGGTTATGCTGTGTATCTGGTGGGACCAGCTGGGTGTTGTGTATTATGAGCTACTGAAACCGAATGAAACGATTACGGGGGATGTCTACCGACGACAATTGATGAGTTTGAGCCGAGCACTGCGAGAAAAACGGCCGCAATACGCCGATAGACACGACAAAGTTATTTTGCAACATGACAATGCTCGGCCACACGTTGCACAAGTGGTCAAAACATACTTAGAAACGCTCAAATGGGATGTCCTACCCCACCCGCCGTATAGTCCAGACCTTGCGCCATCCGATTACTATCTCTTCCGATCGGTGCAACATGGCCTGGCTGACCAGCACTTCCGTAATTACGATGAAGTCAAAAAATGGATCGATTCGTGGATTGCGGCAAAACCGACCGAATTTTTCACAAAGGGAATCCGTGAATTGCCAGAAAGATGGGAAAAAGTAGTAGTAAGCGATGGACAATATTTTGAATATTAAATTTGTAACCATTTTACGTCAATAAAGTTTCAAATTTCGAAAAAAACCGCACGAACTTATTCATAGTCCTATTATATACAATGACAAATTGTAACTAGTAACGCGGATATGTGTAAATTATGTATGAATATATGAATGGATACAACCAAACACAAACCCACCCAAACCGATGCATTGTGTAAATATGCAAAAGCAGCTGTTTTCTAAGTTTTGCTAAATTTTGTGTATTTCACGGGCAACAGTCAGTCGTCGGTGAGTGTGGGCACTATTAGTCCAGAAAAAAATGAAAGTTCTTCAACTTAACGCAAACCATTACCAAGCAGCTCAGGACCTGCTACGGCAGACTGTAGCGGAACAAAACATTGGCATAGTTCTACTTTCTGAACCATTTGAAAGTATTGACACCCACAATTGGATTGCTGATAGTAACATGGGATCGGCGGTTTGGCTGGTAGGCAATAAAACTCCTCAGAGTAAAATGACGTGAGTTCGCCACGGATTTACATGGATAAAAACGGACGATGTGTTCTATGTCAGTTGCCACGCACCACCACGATGGTCTCTACAGGAGTTCGAGCAAATGATGGTGGAGCTGGAACTCGAATTAAGGGGAAAGAGGCCGATCCTGCTTGCAGGAGACTTCACCGCATTTTCAAGAACTTGGGGCAGTACACATACCAATCAGAGGGGTCGGCTGGTTGAGAACACCGTCGCAGCGCTGGCGTATATACGTACGACTGCAAAAAGGGAAACTCCATCACCGACCCTGTCTTTGCGGACCGGCTAACTACAAATACCACCATATGGACGGTAGATAAAGACCTTCATTCACAGAGCGATCGTCTGGCCATTATGATACAAACGTCCAGCACAGTACGTATATACAAAACGAGTGTCCGCAAATGGAAAAATCAGCTTTCAACACTGCAACTTTTCAAAATGCTTGGGAAAGCATGACGAAGCGAATGCAGAAACCCTGGCGGAACAAGTTGCCTCTCAAATGGAAGCTTGCTGTGACGCAACCATGCCCAGGTGCAGGGTCGGTAGGCTCAAACAACCAGTTTACTGGTGGACCGATGAAATTGCATCAATCCGGAGGAAATGCCTAATGGCAAGGAGAAAGGCACAAAGAGCACGGCGCCGTTCATCGTATGAAGAACTTTTTTGCATACTATAAAGTTCGTAAACGCGATCTGAAGCTAGCAATCCAGCAAAGCAAAACTAGAAGCTTTAGAAAATTGGTAGACGGGGCAAATGTAGATCCATGGGGCCTAGCGTAAAAAACTGTCAAGCGGAAAGTAAAGGGACCGCAATCACCTCAACCCACGCGCCCACTGCTATTACAACAAGTGGTATTAACGCTCTTCCCGCCCCAGAAAGACAGTGATAACTCAGCGGACAAATACGACTTAGAGCCGAGTATACCTTCGATAACAACAAATTAAGTGCAAGGTATACTAAACCGTATTAAAGACAGAAAGGCCCCAGAGCCAGATGGTATACCTAACGCTGCGTTTAAGACAGCTGTACATACGAAACCACACCTTTTTGTGAATCTGTACGAAGCTTGACTTAGGGAGGGAACTTTCCCAAATAGATGGAAGATACAACGACTCGTGCTGCTCCTCAAATCAGGAAAACAACCTGATGAACCATCAGCATTCGGACCGCTTTCTATGCTCCATACGGTGGGAAAGGTATTCGAACGTATCATATGCGATCGGCTACAATTCTATCTCGAATGCCCATCTGGTCTATCAGACAATCAGTATGGTTTTCGAAAGGCGAGGTCAACGGTAGATGCAATCAGGACTGTGACAGACATTGCACACGAAGCAATCAGTGGTGGGCACTTGCATATGAAGTACTGCGCTATCATTACACTGGACATCAAAAATGAATTCAACTCTGCAAAGTGGGGGAACATTTTAAAGTCTCTCAAAGAACTAAGTGTACCGGGTTACCTACTGCGCATAATTCGTTGTTACTTCATCAACAGAATTCTGCAATACGATATAGACTGTGGCCAAAAAATATATAAATCCCTGGTGGGGTTCCCCAAGGATCTGTCCTTGGTCCAATACTTTGGAATGTCATGTACGTCGGGGTCCTCAAACTAAAACTACCAGACGGTGCTACTATTGTAGGCTATGCAGATGATATTGCGCTTGTAGTTACGGATAGACACATAGAGCAGCTGGAAGCAAAAAGCACTAACGCAGCAGCAAGGGTGAGGCTATGGTTGGCAAAATCCGGATTGGAATTGGCAACTCAAAAAACCGAAGCGGTACTTATCAGTGGGCGGAGAAAAAAGGAGGAAATAAAACTACGTATAGGCACCCATGAAATACTCTCTAAGGAGTCGATTAAGTATCTTGGCGTGATAATAGACAGACGACTCACCTACAAGCAGCACCTATCTGCAGCAAGCGCAAAAGCTGATGCTATCAATGGAGCGCTTACACGAATGTTGCCAAATATTGGCGGCCCGCAAGGCAACAGAAGACCTGTCTTATAGACGGTTGTAGACTCCGTAGTCTTTTACGCTGCCCCGATATGGGCCGGAGCTAAAACGTCCAGCATACAATACGCAGCACGGGTGCTTCTCCGAAGTGCAATAAGGGTGGCTTGTGGCTGCAGAATGGTCTCGAGAGACGCAATAGGCGTTGTTGCGGGCAAACTACCAGCCGACATCCAGGCAAAGGAATTAAGCCGTCTCTATGGCAGGCGACGGGCTAAGCCGTCATTAAAAGAAAAAGCTGAAGAGAGATTGCACTCGATAAAAAAATGGCAAAGCAGATCGGATTCGTCAACTAACGGACGTTGGACTCATAGGCTTATTTCAAATATTAGCCAATGGGTGACCAGGAAACACGGAGACGTTGACTAGTATCTCACTCAAATACTGAGTGGCCACGGTTGTTTTTCGGAGTAGCTCCATCGATTAAATCTGGAGGACACCTCGTTCTGCCAAACTGCAACAACGCGATAGAAAGTGTGGAGCACGTTTCAGAGAGGAGCGCTTAACGCTTGAAGCACTTCTGGGTGGTCAGCTGTGCCCGGAAAATCTAATCGCCAAGATGATCGCATCAAATACTTGCTGGAATGCAGCAAAAATGATAGGGTTATATCTTCAACACGCAGAGTGGTAACGCAACACGCAGCGAGGAATTCAGCAGCAGCTAGACTGCCAGCTGGAGGTAGACTGCCTACGAACTGACGACAAATAACAGACGCCTGAGCTTAGGGCTCAAGACGGTATCAGACTACGACATTTCGGTAATACTTACGACACCTTCTCCGATGTTCCATTTGCTGCAGAACCACTTATGAAGTGGAAGTAATGGATATTATCGATAGCGTATAACCTCCATACGCCCATGTAAGAGGAACCTGGACGCAGGTACCTGTTGTGTCAATAGACATAAACGCGGCTCCACCTTGACGAAATGTTACCACGGTCCCAGGGTGGAACTCAGCCGATAAGGAGGGTTGTTATAGTGTTAGTGGGAGCATGCCCCACATACCACTAGTGCGACGGCACCTTTGATGATGTTTCTGACGTTTTGATTTTAACCTCCTTCAAACAAAAAAAAAAAACTATTAGTGCAAAGTGGCACTTGTTGGTAAGAAAAATGCTTCGTTAGATTTCAAAGCTGACATTGGTGTCGGAGTTAATGCTGCTTCATAGATAAACAAAGTCTCCTACAACTTCGAAACAGCAACTGACAACAGTGAGTTGGATGCTGATACGCGAGTGCGCCGATTGTTTGCTTGATGACAGGAGATACTTCGTTTTGCCTCGTTCACCATCTGATCCATTCGCTTTGCCTTTTTATCCAGTTTGGAAAAGGCAGCAGTTTTTAAGGCCGATGATGTCAATAACATCAAAGAAGTCACATGACAGCGGGTCACCCTTTCTGAAACCTCGGTTGGCATCAAACGACTCCGATAAGTCCTTCCATATTCTGATAGCGCTGCTGGTATTGAGCAACGACATTTTGCATAGCCGTGCTAGTTTTGCGAGGATACCGAATTCAGACAACTCCTTTTCGTACTTAAGAATGCAGCTTTGAAGTCGGCGAAAATATAGGTATGTATTGATTCTCCTTTCATGGGTTTTTTCCAAAACTTGGCGTATTGTTAATATCTGGTCGATAACTTTCCATGTCTAAAGCCACACTGATAAGGTCCAATGAATTGGACCACACTCGCTAGAACCTTGTGGGCGATACTTAGCACAGATTATAGTATCACCGTTCTTGTGGATTGCCCCCGATAATTGGCACAGATTACAGTATCACCGTTCTTGTGGTTTGTGTAGAGCACACTTAAATTCCAATCGGCAGGCTGGCTGATGCATGCATCTTACCAGCTTCTCGCCACCATGTTTGAATATCTCAGCTGGCAATCCGTCGGCTCCCGGGGTTTTGTTGTTCTTTAGCCGCATTATCGCTATTATCACCTTGTCACGGTCGGGTAGCGGAACGACAGTCCCGTCGTCAACGACTGAGATACCGCGATCTTCACATTCTCTGTGACATGCGCAGCGGCCACTGTTTACCAAGTTCGAGAAGTATTTCTTGCTTAATTTAAGGACGCTCTAAATGTCAGTCACCAGATCACCGTCTTTGTTCTTACAGGAAAACGCCCCGCTCTTGAAATCTTCTGTAAGCCGCCGAACTTTCTCGTTTCCTTCTGATAATGCGTCTCTCATGCTTTTTCAGCTCCCGGTAGCAATTTGCGGTTCGCCCCATAGTAGCTTTACAATTTCTTCTTCTGCGGCGATACATAAAGAACGATAAATGTTGTTGAATTGCTTGCGCATGCCAGATTATTGGGTAGTACTCTCCGCGTGTCTTCTATCTATAGCAACATGATCGATCTGGTTTCGGGTTTTTCGATTAGGAGACATCCAATTAGCTGTGTGATTGTTTTGTGCTTGAATCTGGCGCAGCAGATTACCATGTTATATGCCTACAGAAGCAGCTACGCAAAGAACAAAGAAATGTTTTACAGTAAGCTGAGCAAACGTTTTTAGAAGCACTCAAGATGGTGGCATCAAGTTGCTGTTGGAAGATATTAATGTGAAAATTAGCTCAGATGTACGAGCTCGAATACGTCGGCTTTGAGAGCATGCGACTTTGGAATTATGAATGCAAACGGCGAACTCCATACAGCTTTTTGCGACAACAATGACCTAGTTTATTTTCTCACAAATCATCGCACAAAGTAACCTGGGTATCACCGGATGGGTATTCAGTAAACCAAATACATAATATTTGTATAAACCTTAAATAATGGCGTCGCATATTAATTGTTAGAAACAAGCGAGGTGCAGACATTGCATCGGTACATCACCTGCTCATAGCCGAATTTAAAATATGAGCATCACAAAAGACAGAGAGAAAAATTTAATTTCAAGATATGTTACCGTTTTAGTGGACAAAAAAACCCAACACAACGTGAATTTTCTGCGCATGTGAAGTCGCACGCGGAAAGAATATTGAGTAATATGGTAACGATGATGCTAATCAGCAATGATCCGCTATTAAGAATATTTCGTTGATGCACGTAATACAAATTTAGGAAAACAAAGAAGTAAAGCAACTGATTTTAGAAAAAACAGAGGACTCATTAAACGCGCGAAAACCACAGCTTCAAAAAACAGCGCTTTCTCCGAATTAAATAAATTAGTTAACCGTATTTGCAGGCGTAGCAACTCTATAGTTGAAGATATCATGGGTTGATTCGTCTTCTCACATTAACTCGCTCTCAAACAGATGTTCGGGAGCCATCCTGAAGATACTTGGGCGAAGCCCGCAACTTTTAAACTGCTTCGACAGCTGCTTGTTTTTTGTTTTTGTTGTTTGATAATGAGGCAGAAATAAAAATGTTATATTATGTGGGGCATGATCAAACTATCACTATAACATTCCTCCTCCTCGGCAGATTTCAACCCTGGAGCCTGGACCATTTCTTCAAGATGGAGCCGCGTTTATGTCTATTGACAGCTTTACGCCATCGTTAGTATTACCGCCTCCCACTGCCTTCGAATGCGATTGTGGTGTGAAAGAAATGTTCAATAGTCCTATACTCACAAACTATTGTCTTGCCTTCTGCCAAGCATCTGGATGTCCACTGGTATCTTTCTAGCAACAAAACATATTGCGTCGTCTGATAACGTTCTAGAAGTGCATGCAGTACCTAGTGCGCTGCGTCTGTAGGTACGAACCACCTCACGTATATGGCTATGTTTGGCCTTAGCCCATATCGGTGTTGCGTATAACATAATAGAGTCCGCCACAGTTGATATGAGTCGTCTCCTCTCTCCTTGCGGGCCACCTATGTTAGGCAGGACTCTTTTGAGTGCGCTATTGACAGCCGCTGCTTTACAACTAACTGCTGCCAAATGTTGCTTGAAGCTTAGCCTCGTGTCGAGCATAACTCCGTGATATTTTAATCGCTTCCTATGAAAATATTTCGTACCCACCAACCGTAATCCTCATAACCCTTTTTTGCTTCCGTGCCCATATAAGCACGGCTTCCGTTTTCTGGGCTGCTCGTTACCTTTTGCTGCATCGTTACATTTTGCTTCCAGCTGATCTAAGCGCTTGCTATATTTGTGAATGTTCGGATAGCAACAATAGTTGACCTTGCTCCTCGGAAACCAAACTGTTTATCTACTAACCCGAATTCAACTTTCCTTACTTGTAACTATTATTATTATTAGATATTATATTATTTTTATTATTGTTCTTCCCTCGCCACTTCCCCCCGCATACCGCGCGAGACGGGGTCCATTTCACCAAACACGACGGGATTTAACAATTGCAAGTCGTTTTGGCACTGTTTTGTTGATTCAGTTTTATTGCTGTTTTAAAAATTTTCGCGTTATGTTGCATGTTTTTAAAATAATAGCTTTTTGAATTTTGTGATGTATATCGGCTTTAATGTTCAAAAATTCGAGGTTATTTTATTTATTTATTTATTTGTTTTTATAAATAGTATTGTACATAGTAAGACTAAGGTGTTTTAATAGTACTTCAACAATATTATAAAAAACTGGAATGTTTTTACAAGTTTATTAATCTAAATTTTACACCAATTCATTTACAAATCAATCCAATATATTTAACTTAACTATAATAATAAGAAGGGCAAATTCGGTGTCGGATTTGTTGTGGGAGAGAGACTTCGTCGCCAAGTACTGTCGTTCACTCCGGTGGACGAGCGTCTCGCAATAATCCGCATCAAAGCGCGATTTTTTAATATCTCGCTAATTTGCGCCCACGCCCCGACGGAAGAGAAGGACGATGCGACCAAGGATTCTTTCTATGAGCGCTTGGAACGTTCCTATGAGCGCTGCCCCCGCCACGACATAAAAACCGTGCTTGGCGACTTCAACGCCAGGGTGGGCAAGGAGGGAATTTTTGGTCCCACAGTCGGAAAATTCAGCCTGCACAACGAAACATCCGGTAACGGACAGAGGCTGATCGACTTCGCCGGGGCCCGAAACATGGTAGTCTGCAGCACCAGATTCCAGCATAAAAAGATACACCAAGCTACCTGGCTGTCCCCTGATCGAAAAACGCGAAACCAGATCGATCATGTTGTGATAGATGGAAGACACGCTTCTAGTGTATTAGATGTACGTACGATCCGAGGAGACAACATCGACTCGGATCATTACCTTGTTGCAGCCAAATTGCGCACACGCCTCTGTGCAGCAAAAAACGTACATCTACCTACGCAAAGAATGTTCGACATCGAAAAGCTGCAATAACACAGACAGCTAGAAGATTCGCCACTCGACTCTCACTCCTGCTCTCGGAGAGCACTGCCCAACACACCGGCATGCGCGAGCAATGGATCAACATTTCTCTTTCCCTACGTACCGCCGCCGAAGAAGAAATCGGATTCCGGCGAGCCCGAAAAAACAATTGGTACGACGAGGAATGTCATGCTGCCGCCGAAAGAAAAGATGCCGCCTATAGAGCCACGCTGCGATCGGGCGCAACGCGAGCCATGTGGGATCGCTACAGAGAGCTGAAAAAGGAAGAGAGACGTATTATCCGACAGAAGAAACGAGAGGCCGAAATACGTGAGTGCGAGGAGCTTGAGATGCTGGCCAATAGGAACAACGCCCGAAAATTCTACCAGAAAGTTCGGCGGCTTACAGAAGGTTTTAAGACCGGGGCGTTTTCCTGTAAGAACAAAGACGGTGATCTGGTGACTGACGTACAGAGCAATCTTAAATTATGGATGGAACACTTCTCGAACCTATTAAACAGTGACAGCTGCGCATGTCATAGAGAAAGTGAAGATCCCGATACCCCAATCGTTGACGACGGAATTATCGTTCCGTTACCCGACCATGACGAGGTGAGAATAGCAATATCACGGCTAAAGAACAACAAAGCCGCGGGCGCCGACGGACTGCCGGCTGAGCTATTCAAACATGGCGGCGAGGAGCTGGTAAGGTGCATGCATCAGCTCCTATGCAAAATATGGTCGGATGAAAGCATGCCTGCCGATTGGAATTTAAGTGTGCTCTGCCCAATCCATAAGAAGGGCGATCCTGCAATCTGTGCCAATTACCGCGGGATTAGTCTTCTAAATATCGCCTATAAGGTTCTGGCGAGCGTATTGTGTGAAAGGCTGAAGCCCACCGTCAACCAACTGATTGGACCTTATCAGTGTGGCTTTAGACCTGGAAAGTCTACCATTGACCAAATATATACAATACGCCAAATCTTGGAAAAGACCCATGAAAGGAGAATCGACACACACTATCTTTTCGTCGACTTCAAAGCTGCATTCGACAGTACGGAAAGGAGTTACCTGTATGCCGCTATGTCTGAATTTGGTATCCCCGCAAAACTAATACGGCTATGTAAGTCGACGTTGCTCAACACCAGCAGCGCCGTCAGAATTGGGAAGGACCTCTCCGAGCCGTTTGATACCAAACGAGCTTTCAGACAGGGTGACTCGCTGTCGTGTGCCTTCTTTAACCTGATGTTGGAGAGCATCGTACGAGCCGCAGAACTTAATCGCTCAGGCACAATTTTTTATAAGAGCGTACAATTGCTGCCGTATGCCGATGATATTGACATCATCGGCCTTAACAACCGCGCTGTTAGTTCTGCCTTCTCCAAACTGGACAAAGAGGCAAAGCGAATGGGTCTGGTGGTGAACGAGGACAAAACGAAGTACCTCCTGTCTTCAAACAAACAGTCGGCGCACTCGCGTATCGGCACTCACGTCACTGTAGACAGTTATAATTTCGAGGTTGTAAAAGACTTCGTTTATTTAGGAACCAGCATTAACACCGATAACAATGTCAGCCTTGAAATCCAACGTAGAATCTCTCTTGCCAACAAGTGCTACTTTGGACTAAGTAGGCAACTGAACAGTAAAGTCCTCTCTCGACGAACAAAACTAACACTCTACAAGACTCTCATCATGCCCGTCCTAACGTATGGCACAGAAGCTTGGACGATAACAACATCCGATGAAGCGACGCTTGGAGTGTTCGTGAGAAAGATTCTGCGTAAGATTTTTGGACCTTTGCACGTTGGCAACGGCGAATATCGCAGGCGATGGAACGATGAGCTCTATGAGCTTTACGGCGACATAGACATAGCGCAGTGAATAAAGATCCAGCAGCTTCGTTGGCTGGGTCATGTCGTCCGAATGGATACAAACGCTCCGGCTTCGAAATTATTCGATGCGGTACCAGCTGGTGGTAGTGTGGTAGTAGAGGAAGAGGAAGGCCTCCTCTGCGTTGGAAAGATCAGGTGGAGAAGGACTTGGCTTCTCTTGGTGTGTCCAATTGGCGCCGGTTAGCACGAGAAAGAAACGACTGGCGCGCTTTGTTAAGCTCGGCCAAAATCGCGTAAGCGGTTATCGCGCCAATTAAGAAGAAGATAATAATAAGAAGAAAAGAAGCAGTAGGAAAAGAAAAGAAGGATTTAGAAAAGAAAAAAACAAAAGTAGTACGATTAATTAGAGAATGTAGAGAGAAATTTAATGCGCTACTTTAATGCAATCAAACACTTTTAAAATAATTATAGACTTGTGCCCTGACGATAAAACTGTTAAGTCCAGCCTTCACAGTGTCGGGTAATGAGCTCCACACTTTAACAGCGTTAATGAAAAATAATCTAGATGATGGTAGGTAATTAAATTTTGGAACAATGAATTTGTTGTGTCTGCGAGACCTTACTGGTATCAACTTCTCTGTCAGATAGGGAGGAGACCTGAATAATATAAGTTTGCACAAAAATATGCAATTCCTAGCAGATAAATAACTATTAAGGCAACAGCCTAGTAACCTTGATCTGAAGGCAGAGATATGGTCACATCTGCCAATCCCATATACATATCGCGTGGCGTTATTAAATGCCACATTAAGTTTATGGCAAGATGTGGAGTCGAGTTTGCTGTATACCACCTCAGAGTAGGTAATGAGAGGCATAATTAGCTGGTGAACTAATTTGCGCCTCGTTTTCTCTGGCGTGAATGTTGCAGAGACTCTCAGTTTTCGCAATGTAGCGTAAATATTCCCCACAACCCTATTTACCTTCTACTCATATATGCGAGACGTTATCAATAAAACGCTCCGCGGATGACATATGGCAAAAATAAATTTTTGGTTTTTTGGTAGGACTGTTACAAGCTTACATGGCAAATTTCAGCGTGATATGTCACATAGTTTGTTTTCTGTGCTACTGTAAATAAGTCAAGCTCGAGTGTGTTCTTCGAATTTAACGATGGAAATTCAAGTTGAACAAAGAATTTGTTTGAAATTTTGTTATTCCAACAAAATTTCGGCTTCAGACGCCTTAAAAATGTGGCAGACAACCTATGGGGACTCTGCTCTATCGCGTGCACGTGTTTTCCAGTGGTATATACAAATCGTTCAAAGAGGGTCGTACATCGGTTGAAGACTTTCCTCATGAACGTCGTCCACCAACATCAATAAACGACGAAAACATCGGAAAAGTAAAGGAAATTGTGCTTGAAAATCGCACAAATCGCAAAATCGGTTAACGCTGAATATTATTTAGACGTTTTAAAGCGTTTGCGCGAGAACATTCGTCTTAAAAGGAAGGAATTGTGGGACAACAAGTCATGGTTCTTGCATCACGATAATGCACCAGCTCACACATCACGTCTTGTTCGCGATTATTTGAACAAAAATAATGGTTATATCGTTCCGCAAGCACCGTATTCGCCTGATATGGCTCCATGTGACTTTTTCCTGTTTCCCAAGCTCAAGTTGCCGCTCCGTGGAAAGCATTTTGAGACAATTGAAGTCATAAAAGAGAATTCGAAGAACACACTCGCGCTTGACTTGCTTACAGTAGCACAGAAAACAAACTATGTGAGATATCACGCTGAAATTTGCCATGTAAGCTTATAACAGTCCTACCAAAAAACAAAAAATTTATTTTTGCCATATGTCATCCGCGGACCATTTTATTGATAACGTCTGGTTCATATTTGAGCAGAAGTTATATGATCAGCAGAGGTAAGTTTTGTGTTAAGAATAAACCCCAAATTTTTTACCTTATCAATAAATCTAAGGGAACTTGTACCTATCCACAATTTAGGGATATTGTCAACATGCGCAATATTACATATAGGTAAGACAAATGACTTTGACGCGTTCAGACATAAAGAGTTTTCATTAGCCCATATAGAAATAGCAGACAAATCACTGTTTATTTTGAAACATAAATCTTCAACGAGTCCAATACGACTGGACAAGTACAATTGTATATCATCAGCATACGCATGGACATTCACGTACTGACAAACGGTAAAAACATCATTGACAAAAAGACTGAATAAAAGTGGACCAATGATAGACCCTTGCGGAACACCAGTTTGTACGTATCTAGACTGAGATGTTAATTACGGGTCTTCTGCGATCTGTCACTAAGGTAGCTGGCCATGAGCTTCACCGCACTGTCTTTGAAGCCGAAACAGTGTTTAAGCTTCAAACATAATAATTTGTGATTCACTGAGTCAAATGCTTTAGAAAAGTCAAGTAAACAAAGTAGAGTCAAGTCTCCGCTGTCAAAACTAATTCTAATGTCGTCCAGTATTTTAACCATTGCAGTCGAGCAACTGTGACTTTGTTTATTGTTATTGACAAACCTTTGTGAACTATCCTAGTTGCAGACATAATAAAAGGTAAGATTTCTACTGTACTTTGTTCCAAATCCATTTCACTTCTATTATTAAATCATTGTATTTCTCCAATTTTTTGGTTTATTTTCTGTGTACATCCGTATCACTGGGTGTGCTTATTTCAATAAAAATTGTGGTTTTTGTTCGTTTGTTTATTAGCGTTTTATCTGGTCTATTGTGGGTGATTATTCTGTCTGTTCTTATGGCGATGTCCCAGTATATCGGGAATTCCTCATTTTCCAATATATTTATTATTGTTATTATTATTATTATTATTATTATTATTATTATTACAAATGTTATTGTTATTTTGTGACGATTATTTTTATAATTATTTTTAAAACAAATTGCAAAAGTTTCAATATTCAATGGTTAAATATCATACATAACTATTTCTGCTAAATTTGACAGGTTTAGACATATGTACATACATATCAACATGGCCGCTAGACACTGTGAAGAAGCATACCTATTGAAGACCCCTTTTCAACACTTTCCCATGAACCAATTGCATTTACACAGTATTTTTTCATCTGTCTATACATACAGTAGATATACGATTATTTTGTGACGATTATTTTTATATTGTAACAAATTGTAGAAGTTTCAATATTCAATGGTTAAATGTCATACATAACTTTTTCTGCTAAATTTGACAGATTTAGACATACATACATATCAACATGGCCGCTAGACGCTGTGAAGAAGCGTACCTATCGAAGACCCCTTTTCAACACTTGCCCATGAACCAATTGCATTTACACCGTATTTTTCATCTGTCTATACATACAATACATATACGCATATGTATATAGCAGCGGTGTAATTGAATCATTTACACAGCTAGAAGGCTGTGATTGGCTCTGAGTTAAAAGGGCGGAGCATATTTTTTTCAAAGCAGCGTTGTACAAGGTGGTTGTTTCTATTTTTGCTATAGGAGCAGATTATTGTTTCCAATCACTATTCCGCTTCCATAACTGTCTAAATAATGGCTCTTATTTAATTAAATTATTTGTTTGTCAATAATAAATAGCTAACTAGGATCCAAGGCTTTAGTATTTTATAACTTTAATTAATGGCACAATTATAACATATTATTATAATATAATGAGGTTTATGAATCTCAAAACTCAACAGTTTCAACCCGATGAACTTTGTGTGCTGGCTTGCTTAGGAGAGTAGCTGTTTTGAGTGTCAGTGCAAAAGACGACACTGTCTCAGCAAATGTTCCCGGCCATGTTGAGTATGCTGACCGTTTCGTGTCTAAGTGTCGTACACCTTTTATAAATGTTTGGCTCTTCATCTTTTCCACGAAATCAGCTATTTTCTTCGCATACGCCAACTCCGCAAAACGTTCGACCCCTGTCGCATATTCTTACAAGGTCTCATTTGACCCTGGCAGCGTTTCATCAGTTCGATCTGGAACATTTTCTGCCGGTGGTCACTCCCTTAACTCCTCTCTATTCGACTGTCATATTTAACCCGATCGGCTTCTGGGACTGCCTGCTGTACTTCGGCAGTGACAATACTTAAGTGAGACAACCAGTGCAGCGACCTTATCTGCAGTGCTCCACTGATTTCTTGTTGCTGGAGCTTAAATATATAGAATAGTACAGTGCCGTCGAAGGATGGTACTTTTGCTTTGGGAATCTCAAGTTCACTTTAAGGTGTTTATCCCTTATCTAAAGGGATAATCAATCGCACTTCTGACATCAATTGTTACGAATTTATTACATGTGTATCCAAATAGAACGTCTCACAATAATTTCCCTGAGTTAGATTACTGAATTGCTAAATAAACTCACAAGTAATGGAAACACAACATGTTCTATTTAATTTATACGCTTAATCGCCGCATTCGCGTGTACATCTGCTTATATACGAGTGCTTAATAACTATCGTAATTTATAGATTTGACCACTCGTATCTTCTTGCGGCTTCTGTCTCGAATTTTCGTGTTCTACTATAATATTGTAGCTTTTTGGATAGCTAAAAAGATTTATTAGCTTCTAAAACAATTTGAAAAATAGTTTCCATATAAATTTTGTTTTTATGATGTTAAATAGAAAAATTTTGTGAAAAAGCTCTCAGGTGAGCTTGCAATACCTAGAGGACTCGTGGAGATTAGAGGAAGTGATAAGAGTGAAATAAAATAGCTCTCTCGGACGAGCATGCTAGACCAGAAAAGGTTTAAAAAATCCATTCGGGCAAGACTAGAAATCTATCCAAGGGATACCTTATATGCTCACAGAACAGCGATTACCTCTGATACAATTGATATAAACGATGACGACCCGGCACGAAGTACGAAAAAGCGGGTTTGGGAATGATATATTAAAAAGAAAAGATTACGATTAGGATGCTGGAATGTGTGCTCACTGTTAAAAAAAGACCAAAAACTGATATTAGAACTGCAACAATTCAAAATCAACAATTGCGCTTTATCAGTAACTAAAAAGAAAGGAAAAGGAAACGATAAACTATGGAAAGAACAAAGAAGAGTGAGCCGTATCGAGTGTAGGGATACTGATCCAGGTGTAGGGATGATCTGCGTACTAGCAGAAACTTTTGTTGACGTGCCCTTCTGAGCTGACATAGAGTTGTTATCGGGCATCTTTGTTGCGACCTCTTTGCTTACTCATCTACTGTCGCTTATAGTATTCCCTTCCTCAATGCTCTTCATTTCCATAAAAGTTGCACTTCCCCGGTGGTCCTTTTCGCTTGAGCTATATACCCCAGCTTTTGTTACTTTGCATGCGTTGATGAAAGATCCCTCATTTATTAGAGTATCTGTGAGGTGACTGAGATTTTGTGCGTGGTACTGTATACCAAGCCATACGTACGCAATGAAACTTCCTTGGTAAGCTGTTTAACATTTTTGCTATGCTCATGGCTCCTTCTGCACAAAATCTATGGCTTTCAGTCTCTGTATAAGCGAAGTCACTTTGGCAATAAAGTTTGACACTTTTTCATCGTCCTCCATTTTGCCATCGAAACATTTGTCTAATAAATTTGTTTACTCTTTTCTGAGTAAACTACATGAAGACAAGAGCACATCTGTGCTGCCGTTGTGCAGCTTGCACATATCGAGTGTTTCTTCTAAAAACTTGAAAATTTAAAATTTTATTGTAATACAAAACAGAAATATTGTTGGAATGCATTTTTTTTATAATCTTGTATTAATTATGGCAAAAATGGCTATATGATTTCCGGCATAAATCCGTTGCGGCTAAGAGTTAAATGGTCCATTCGATCATTCCAATTTTTGACTACTTTTTCCAATAAATCTGGTCATATGGCGTCAAAGGCGGCTTGAATATTGCAATAAATCCATTGTTAAGCTCGCTATGTGGCAGGCAAGTTGCGCCGCCTTATTGGAACCAAATGCCGCCGATGTTTAGCTGATTAATTTTTAGGTATAAACAAAAGCTCAGTCAACATGGCTCGATAGCGGTCGTCATTCGTAGTAACAGCAGCTTTTTCCTCAATTTGAAAAAAAAAAATAAAGACCGAATGGGATGGTTTGTAAATTCGGGAGTGCATACGTTCGAGTATCCGTGCATGGAACAGCAAATTGATAGAAAAACAATTTTCTAGTAGCGGCCGAGTATTTTTGCCATGAAAAAGCTCCTCCTAAAATATATCTGCGGTTCGGAGTTGGCTTAAAACTGTAGGTCCCTCCTTTTGGGGAGCAAACACCTAACAGAAGTGTACACGCCAATTATTTATTTATTTATTTAGATCTCCATCTACCGAAGTTGATAATTTAAATGTATGGAAAAAAGCATACGATGATTGACTTAACTTTGATGAACAAAAGAATTTCTGCTTAAAAGCAATGAGCGAGAAAACGGTTAAGTAATATATTCGGAAATACATATCAGACATAAAAAGAATATTTATTTGTATGCAGATTTGTTTGGCAGCTCTAGTTAAGTGAAGGCCAGGAAATTCATATATTGTTCGCGAATTATCACTAAAATAGAGCAAAAAAATTTACGTTAAATAGGGAAAAAAGCGTGCAAAAGTGTTCAAAAGTGCAAATTACCGAATAGTGCGGTTGAATGTCAATCGCTCAAAATAGTTAATGTGTGATAAAATTAAGCTTTGCATCAAAGAAAACCACTAAATTTTTTATTACATCGGACGAAACAAAATATGTATAATTGATATTAAAAGAGGTATTAAGGGGGTTTTGAAGCTTAGGAAATGTGATTTTATGACATTTTTCAATATTAAGAAATAGACGAATCATAAGGCACCAGGAAAATAAATTATTCAACTCGGACTGTAAGACGACGGAATCACTACAATTTCTTATTTCAGCATACAATTTTAGACCGTAAGCATGGAGAAGAAAATTAGCAAAGGAAAACTCAAACAAATATCATTAATACCAAAACAAATAACAAAGGTCCTAAAATACTACCCTGAGGTACACCAGAGGTGTTTCGAAGAAACTCCATCGATAACTACAGTACTTCATCTTTTCATCTTCCTATTAAATAGGATCGAACCCAATCAAGGAGAGATGCCAATTTGGTTACTAAAATCGTATGGGAGATTTTATCAAAGGCTTTACAGAAATCCGTATATATCGCGTCAGTTTGGAAACCATTCGGGAAGCCTGCGTGGCAATCTTCAGAAAAAACGGATAAGTTAGATTACGTAGATATTGGCGTTTAACACTGAAATATAACTTGTCTTTGACAACACATTCAAAAAGTTTAGATACAGCATATAATTGGAAATTGGCCTGCAATTTGCAATGTCGCTTTTATTACCGCTTTTGAAAATAGGACTGACTGAACCCAGCTTCCAATCATCGATAAATATCCTTTCAGCCAAAGATTGTTAAAAATTGCACCAATATATTAATCATTGACTTCTTTCTTGTTCTTGTGTGGGCTAGCTCCGCGGCTTTCCCCACAGTAAAAACTTCCACTTGGAATATACTGCTCTGGCCAGGCTTGATGGGCTGCCTCCCTAGTTCTGAGCAGTAAATGCCTCTCCCATTCCATTTAAAGTTTTAGAGCTGTCTGTGTAGATGTCAAAAGCTCTATGGCCAGGCTTCATGTCTTTGTGCCATCCCTCCTCTTCAATTGTAGAACGAAACATTCTCTTCCAATTAAAGTACGGAGTCATGTAGTCTTTGCAACCTGAACTCCTCTTTCCTATTCAGCTATGTCCGAAGGTTCTACAAGTGAATACTCCAGCAGCCACCAATTTCCCCGCGGATTTTGCTGCCAGATTTTCTGCCATAAGGTCAATAGGTAGCAGGCTGAGTATCATTTCCAGCGCGGCCGTTGGAGTGGTTTTTAGAGAGGATGATGGACCCCAAGTAATGCCCAGCATTCGTTTACATACGTACAGCGTATTACTGGCCTTTTCCACCCTTTGATCAACATTGTGCTTCCACAGCAATTTCAGGACAGCAAATTACTCCGAGGTACCTCGCATGATCTTTGAGAAGTAGTTCGTTGTTGCCTAGCTTCGGGAGTTTCCACGCCGGGACCTTATACTTCCTGATAAAAAGTATCATGTCCGTTTTCTCCGCGTTTATCTCTAGCCCTGCGCGAGATATCCATTGTGACGCTTTGTGAGTCCTGTTAGGTTTGAACGGGGTGGAAGGGCCATAAACCCTTCTGAAAGCTATCTCTGTTGTTTTATAATAAGTTTTTAAAAGTCTTGGGAGCACGCTTTATTGCACGATCATGCAAAAAATACACTGTGGGGTTCTCGGCTAACGACAACAAAGCGACGCGAATTGCACAACGCAACAAAATCATTGAATTTGAAAAGTTTCTCAATGGGAGAGCCAACTTACTGGCCTTCAGACTCAAAAAAGATTTCTGACCTCCTATTTGTAAAAACCCAGAAGATATTTTTACACCAAACGATGCTGAAGCTGATCCTTGTTTTGACATCACTGTCGCTGCGTTTTTAAACGATCACTACCTAATGGAGCTGTCGATGAAGAAGCGCACTAAAAGTGAACCATGTGTGGCATTAAGGTACCATCTTTAAAATAGAAAAGAAATGACCACTAAATTCCTATTTGCTCCTTAAATCATATCTAAACCACCAAGGTTCTACGTAATTTACGAAAATGAAATTTCCAATTTCCAACAAATTAAAGCTGGGATCCCACAAGGCAGTATATTAGGTCCAATCCTGTACCTAATTTTCACACACACTAGCTAGTCCTTTTGCTGATGACGCTGCTATTATGACGATAGCAGAAGTCTTTTCTATGCTCCAAATAAGCATAAATAAAATCTCCAAATGGCTCTGGAGCTGGCGGCTGAAAGTGAATGAAAATAAATCTCAACACGTAACCTTTACCACAAAAAGAAGCACCTGCCCACAAATAAGCTTAAACCGTGTTTAATAATTCGAAACTGCATTAGCTGTTAAACCATAAATCCACCCTCTAAATGGATAACAAGCTTGTCCTTTACAATTCTGTGATAAAATCAGTCTGAACTTATGGAATCCAACTGTGCGGCATAATGATTTTAAACTTGGAAATTCTGCACCCTAGGCAGCACTCCGTCGTACGTGACAAATGCCCAAACTCATCGGGACTTAAACATACCTTCAATAAAAGAGGAGATACAAAATTGAACCAAGAAATACCGAAATCGACTCCAATCGCTCCCAAATGAATTGGCCTCTACCCTCAAGTTACCATCATGTGTCTTTTAACCCTAGAAAGATAACCATATAACAACGTACGTAAAAGATAACCATACGCCTCAGAGGCGCATGCTTTTCTAAGGCGTCAATTTTATACTAACAATGGATATTTATTAAAGTTAATCAAGTCATTTTAAAGGTTTGGCATTGTAAAAATAAAATTCATTTATATTACATTTTTTTATATTTTAAGTAGTTTTAAACTTAAATCACTAGACCACTATGAAAAATTAGCAAAAATCAACAGTCTTCGGTTTATGGGAACAAATCCCGTAAAATATCACAAAAAATTGTGTTTTATCCATACAAACTAGTAGACTATAATATAATCAGTGTAAAAAAACTATAATATTATACAAAATTTCTTTAGAAGCAGTCACGACAAACGTCTTTCTTGTGTTCCACACAAACTGTCTTTTTGCATTTGGCACAGGTCATCCTTGACATTATTTTCTTTTTAGACGTGCAAAGACTGCAATAACGCCTTTTTTTGGCTGAGGGTTCTTCTTCATCATCTGTGAAAGCCTCTACAGCAGATTTTGGAAGAACATTTTCAATGTTGCTTCGCACATGCCTTGGCAAAGTGGGTGCTTCCAGTCTTTGCGTCCTCCACGGTGCAGTCAGTTGAGTACTGAGTTTTTCATGAATTCTCTCCAATTCACTTATCACTTTTTGTTAGAACATTGTGACAGTAAATGGCATATGAATTGATAAATGCTATATTTAGTATGCCATAAAACATGGTGATTGGCCATATATTTGTTTTTCTCGAACAGGACGATGTTGAGCACATTTGATCAAATGAGTCAATGCCACCCTTAGTCTGATTGTAATACATTATTATTTTAGACTTGCCGGTGGTTGGGTTGATGACACCTTCTTCATCACACGAGGGCTTCGGCTTGTATGACACTAGTGTGAAACATTCATCGTAACATAACATTGATGTGCCTACTGGTCGAGATCGGGTGTTATTCAACTCTTTAGGGATCTCGCGTTTATGAGATCTTATGGTGCCAACAAGGGTCAGTTTGTACGGTGCCTGAAGAAGTTATGTTGCCATTTGTTCCACGAATAGGTCGAGATAACTCTTTTACATAATATTCTCCCAGCGGCAGTCAATTGGTATTTGTGGCTCTTCCGATATATGGCATTGCATTCAAAATATACTTAGTTGCAATATCGCACATCATTATAATTGTAATTGTTCATCGATTGTGACATGCTCTCCTGGTGAATAGTTCATTTTGCATTGAGTTATAAACAGATCCCAAACTTTTCTGACTGGAATAAAAGGATCTTCTTGTCGAATAAGAGGCCGTAAAAACTTATTATCCATCCTGAGATATCTAATTAGGAAATCAAAATGATCCCTGCTAATTACTGCTACATACTTTGTTCTCGAAAAGGAACTATCTAGCAGCTCATCAGTCTTTCATTACTGCACTCAAGGTTAGGATACCAATCAAAGCTCTTGTGGTGCTTTATATATCGCACATCCGCGGTAGTTTGCTGTGTGATTTTCACCGCAATGTATGCATTTTATGCTATTTTTATTATTGTCTTTAATTGGACACATAATTGTTTTGTGTTTGCCTGCACATTTTACGCACGCTGGGTCTATTTGACAATAATTTTTCGAATGGCCGTATCTTTGGCAGTTTGTGCACTGTGGTACTATTCTTGTTTGGCGGGGTGGTTCAAAACTAATTTTGCAATGTAGAAGATTAGTTATATTATATATTTCTTTGTTATTATCCTTTGTTTTTAATTCAAGTGAAAATAGTGAAAGTAGTTGTTTTTGCGTTCTGAGTTGGTTATTTGTATATTATGAAAGTTTGTTATTTCGTGACCTAACTCAGCTAGCTCTTGTTTAATTTCTTCTGTGTCAGTTGAATAGTGCACATTACGTAATATTACTTTAAATCCTCGCCCATCTTTTGGTCTAAACGTATAGTATTTTGTTCGTTTTTGTTTAAGTAGTTCTATAATTTTTTTATAGTGTAAAGACTCTTTTGTTTGTAATTTTATTTCGTTTTTGCTAATTACTTTCATTTCGTAAAATATATTTGGTATCGAATTCAACGCGTTAGCTAGAGCTTTTATATTTTCGACATTCTGAACGTATATAGGTGGAGGTTTTTGCATACATAGAGTTTGTTGGCTGGTATTTGGAACTGTCCCACTGTCGCTTTGTTCTTCTAATGCATCGTCGTCCGCTAAGAGAGCTAACTTGTTTGAAGAGGGTGGATTGTCCAACCAGTACTCTTTTAGTGTTGTCTGTGTTGTATTTTGTGCTTTGGGTTTATGTTTTTGCTGCTCTTAAGCTCTTCTGTTTGTTTGTTTGGTGATCGAGTTTCACGATTTCTTTTTTGACTAAGCTGCTCTTTACAGTTGGTATAATTTATTTGCGTATAGTACTTGCGTGTTTGTTGTTAGTGATGCAATTGTGGAGGCGATCGCTGTTGTGGTGGATACACGGTTGTTGTTGTGGCTGTTGATACTGAGGTAGTTATGTATTGTCTTTGCGTTGTTATTGTTGTGGTAGACTTTTTAGTGGATGTCTCATCAGAGTGTAAAGTTGGAGTAGTATAGGTATATTTATTTTTGTTGGAGAGAGAAGCAGTTGGTGATGGTGGAGTGATTGGGGTAGTGTACTGAGCAGTCCAAGGGAGCGCATCTGCCAGATTCACAGGTGATGCGGCGTTTTTCGTTTGTTGACTGCGTATTAAGGCGGTAAGAGAGGAGTCATTTTTACTCTCACTTAACATTTTTTGACTACGTGCACTGAGCAAACACGTTTGAGAGAGCGTACTGAGATCGGTTTTATCCGGTGGAAGTTTGTTGTCAATACAAGCATAACTCGGCGTAGGTGGTGTACGCTCTACTGGCATAACAGGATAAACTTTAGTTATATTTTTTGTTTTTATATTATATATTATGTTTCTATATTATATTTTATATTATTATGTGTTTTTTATTTTATATTTTGTTTGATTATTTTTGTTGATCCAACAATGATGAACAAATCTAACGACTTCTAAACGACAAAAAAAATGTACATACTTAAGACACTATAAATGCATAGTAATTTTAAATTATCTCTCTGCAAGAAGCTAACGACTTTTTTCGACTATTGTTCGATTGCAGCTACCTTCTTCCTTTCCATTTCAATCAACTCTACAATTAGATTGTGGATTTCTGCCAAAGCAATTTTAATCGTTTCGTTCAACTCACTTAGTTTTTGATTTTTTGTTTTTGTTATAGGTGAGGAGACTTCATTTGTGGGTTGGTTCCATATGTAGAAGTCCAAGCAAGGGGGAAAAGTTACTGATCACCATTCACTTGGGAGTGGCTAGGACGGTTCTTCTACATATGGTTCAAGTAGCTCATAACTTCCGTAATTAGCCGAAGTATCCTCTGGGTAGCTTCCGAACACCCGTTCGGGAGCCATCCTACATGAGAAGACAAAACATCCCAGGATTGCTGGTGTGCGCTGGGTTTGGGTTTTGCCACGTAATATACCAGAAAGTTCGGCGGCTTACAGAAGGTAATTTGTTTTTAGGTTCAGAATTTGTAACATCTTCCACGGTTTTTTTTGCAACGAAATTTTGTGACTGCTTGAGAAAAAGTGTTGCAAATATTTTTATATATTAAATAAAGTTCTTCTATTAAAACGAAGAGTTCCCAATTTGTATTGTACAAATTTGAAAGAAGTTTATATTAGTGAAATTATCTTTTCTAAAACATAAGATTTTTATTATAAAATGGCTATTTGCGCACTGCGACCTATAACGATATACTGTGCATCCACATAGCCTACAAATAGTTTTAGGCTACTAATAAATTCTAAAACTGCTGCAGAAAATTAGGGTCTATATTCCCGCTTCCCAATTAATTTAGTCTGCGTCTTACCAGTGCTGGGCAGTTGCATGTTCTGTTGTTTTGTGTGCCTCTTTACAGAGTCTACAAAAATCATCTTCTGCCACATCATATTTTATATTCATTTGGCAACTGAGTTTACAATGTCCTGTTAGTACTTCGGTTCAGAGTTGTATGTATTTTCTGCTGAAGTTAAGAATTGGCTGCACCTTTATACGTTCTGGATCAATTCGTCTTTTCGATTGCCGACTACCCGTTTGGGCAGTACTCGATTAAGCCTCAAGTAAAAAGGCACTTTTGAAGCTCTTGTTTACCCCGCAGAAAGGATCAGGACCTAAGAAGGGAGTGTTTACACCCTTTCTCGCTGAAGTGTCTGCAATTTCATTCCCTCCGTGCCCCTCATGTCCTGGTTCTCATATCAGATTAATAAAGTTTCTTGATGCTAGACCAACCCATCTAGCTATCTAGCGATTTTAGAGCTGCTTGACTATCAGAGAGAATGCTGATATTGAAGACATTCTCTGGCACATAGCTCTAAGATGTATACCCCGCCTGAAAAGTTGAAGTCTTTTTTGAAGTATGGTCCGAAAATTTCAGCCACGGCTCCTGCTGCTTTCCATTTTGGACCCATCCATAAACCACCTCTGTGCGTTTTGAAGATAACATATTTCATTATTTCTCGATGCTGAGTGATCACTGATCACCACTTTGAAATTCTTGGAGAATTCTAGTTTTCTTTCAATCCAGACCGTCAGTCACGGAGAGTTTCAGGATTGAACAGGATTCTTTAAGATAAAGTAGATTAGGAAGCCTTAGAAAGCCGACTCCGAACGGCAGGAGGAGGAGTTTTTTATGGCAGAAATACACTCGGAGGTTTGTCATTGCCTGCCGAGGGCCGAACTTTTTCTTCATTGTGGTGATTCACGGCTATTCGTTCTTACGTTCTCCGAATTCGAAATGGTAGTCACGCAACAACCCATTCAGCTACGGTGGCCGCCCAAAAACTTGCGTTAAATACAGAATTATAAAAGGCGGCTCCTAGTTTGAAACTAATGCTTTTTAATTCATGCACATTCGTAAATTTTTTCACTAACTTTAATTACGATAATTGAGTGCTACTAACTGCAGTGCGTTTTGTAATACAAGAGATGATTTTATCGTCTTGGACAGTGCGTTTAAATGAAGAAAGGTGTATAACTCTCTTTTGACGATTACACGAGGTCAGAATTATTATTCTTACCAACACAAATTGTAACACATGCTCTTTTCACTTAAATATTTGAGTATTTCTTCCCGCACTTGTGTAAAAGCGAAAACTTCTTCAATGTTCAATGTTCTTGATACAAAGGTTATTCGTTTGCCGATTTGTGCCAAAACAGCGTCAATTGCGTATTTGGAGGGATTTTTAGCAAGAAGACTTTTGAGGTGATAACGTCTTATAATTCGATTTAGCCGGCTACACGCACGAAAAAATGTGTCGCTATCTTGTTCAATCGTCGTTACCTTGCTCATGGTCGTTACCTTGCATAATCGGCCCCCGCATTCGGCAACGTTCGACATCTGCACACCTACTTGAGTGAGCAAATATATGTATGTATATGCGCATATGTACATATATAAATTCACATATTTGTATTTGTATATGCCTTCTTATTGATTATTATTAATTTGATTTACTTGAAGAATTTAAAATATAATTAGTGACTAGTTATTAATAATACCTGTTGTTTTAATGTTTTTATTATTAATTTATTATTATATATGAAGGAAAAAATGTATGATAATATTTACCACATGCCTTATAAGATATGTTATATACTAATATATGTATGTATAATATATAAACATGCATACATACATATACTTTGGTGCAATTTTCATAGACTAATATATGTACATATGTACGCGCCAATACATATAAACATGCATATATAAAATTCCGCGCAATTTGCAAACAAAAAGAACAAATCTATATGTAAAGATGCATACAAGTCATATGGACATATCAAATGTACGAATCTATTCTGTACGCAAGCAAATGTAAGCTAATGTACATTGCTTGAACTGCAAGCGAGAACGCGGAACAAACGACAAAGAGCACAATCGGCCCCCGCGTTCGGCAACGTTCGACATCTGGCGCCCTCCTACTTGAGTGAGCATACATAAATATGTATGTATATGCGCATATGAATATAAATCCATATATAATATAATATTTGTATTTGCATATGCCTTCTTCCTGTGAGCATAGTAATGAACCATTTCTCTGTTGAGAATAGGACGATAATAGGAAAAGTAGGAAATGAAAGGGGGTGTTTCTAGTGTAATGTGTCTTGAAAAAGGCAAATCGATGATGTTGCCTCTTAGTGTTGTTGACTTATTAACGTCTGTGTAAATGTAATTTGTCCTATTCCATTGCGATTCCATTTACCTCCTTCTCTATATCCATACAAAATATCTATCAAACAAATAAAATTAAAATTTTGTTTTGAAAATTGCAACCATTACATCAGTATTTTCTTATGACGTTGTCACGTTAAACTATCGTCAGTAAACCGACTTTACAGACAACCTCTTTTTTTCTCATAGTCAGGATATTGTAAAATTACGCCTTTAATAAAGCTTCTGTGATACCCAGATAAGCAATATATTAGTTTGGGGAAAAAGAAATGCATTATTTTGTGTACAATTTTTTCACAAATGATTTAAAACTGTTTTATTGTCGATCTTTAGCTCCTGGGCAATGCTACGAATACTAACATGCCGGCCAACTTCGACTATTTCTGTGATTTTATGGACATTTTCTGTAACATCAAAAATGCCTGAACGGAATCGACGAAACCAAATTGAACGTAATTAACTCCTACAGTATTGGCGCCATAAATACGATTCACTACTTCAGCGGCCTGACTTGTATTTTCGCCTTCAGCAAAGCAAAACTGTGAAATGTAAAGAATTTTCTATTTGTTGACTTCCATTGTTAACATCCTGTACCTCACAACTGAATGGAACAGCAAAATAATTTTTAAGTACGAAATATCACCGCATAAACTTTAAATTGTTTGATTGCTACTTATCTCGTAAAAGTATAGATCACGACAAGCATCTAACGAGAAAGTAATGGACTTATTTTTGGAATCATTCACGAGAAAATTCGGATTTCTTTCAATTGAGAGAGTACTCCATTTATCTCTGGTATTAATACCTATCTGCAATTATGACTGTATTCAGTTTTCTGTAGGCAATTTCCATTCTGAATTTCATTTCTCCCGAAACATCGTCCTTTTTATATTCAAACCAAATAGGTGACTTGTAGAGTCATTTGTTTTCCAGCTCTTTGCTTAACGTTCATCTTTCTGAGGGCAAGTTTTTCGCAAGTCTCAGAAAATAAATTGCAATGTTTCTGTCCTAGTTTTTTTGTAATTGTTATGGCCATGCAATTTTCTCTGGTAGGGATTACTGCTGAAAAATCTGTATTGCTGTCCTTTCCTAATAAAGCGTGGAGAGTAGAGAGTATTGGTAGAAGGAAGAATTTTAGTTTGCAGTCTAGTAGGTTGAAAAAGTTAAGAAATGTGTGGTATGTAATTTTTATTTTCCCACAGTTGGAAATTGGGAAAAAATGATTATTGCTCTCTTATCAATAGACAGTGACCACGAGCTAATTACCGGTGACGTCAAGATGAAGCTGAAATGCAGGAAGAAATTCAACACTCTGCGTAGACATAAGTTCAACGTACATCTGCTATGTTATCCTGCACCTTTCACGAGAAGCTACTCACTAATCAGAACAAAGAAGATTGGGAAGCTATAATTGTCTTGCTCAGGCAAATCGCTCAAGGCACAGTAAAAGCCACCTCTACTGAACGCCAACCCGCAAATTTCAGCGGAAATTCTGCATCCCCACATCCCCGCCGGGACAATGAAAAGCTGCCTCCGCCCTGGATAAAGGGTATCATTGTGAAGCCGTCCAAGAAAAGCGACTTGCGTGACTGCGGCAACTGGCGAGGAATAACCCTGCTCAGCTCCACATACGAAATCCTAGCCACGATTATACCAGGCAGACTCCAATGTATTGAACGGTCCTTAAGGGACGCACAAGCTCGATTTCGCCCTCACCGAAGTTGTATTGATCAAGCCAACATCATAGTAGAACAATCAGTTGAGTGGCGCGCCCCGCTTTACATGCTGTTCGTCGGCTTCAAGAAGGCACTCGACATAAACCAACGACACTCAATATGGCTGGAATTGATAAGAAAGGGAGTTCCCGCTAACATTATCTGCCTTATCAGAGCCCTTTACGAGAATGCCGAACTGACAGTGCTTCACAACGGCAACATCAGCGACCCATTCACCACCAACGCAGGCGTAAGACAAGGTTGTCCTCTGTCGCCCCTTCTCTTCCCCATCGACCTATATGGCGCTATGAGCCAATTGACCTTGCACAAAAGAGGCATCGTATGGAGTTCCACCGGACATCTTGATCATCACGAAGAGCGGCGTTCGGGCGAATACATGCAGTATAGGAGAATGCATGCAGTATAGGCGAGTTCGCAAATCTCCAGGCGCACTAAACTGCGAATATTCAGCTCATGTGTGAAGTCTGTATTATTGTACGGAAGTGAAACACGGCTGGTCCCCAACACCATCACACAAAGGCAACAATTTTTCGTCAACAAAAGCCTCCGCAACATTTGTAGAATATTCTGGCCGAGCACCATCAGCAACAACGCGCTGTGGAGACCAAATCTCTAAACAGAGGAAGATAAAGCAAGGGGTTACGCAGGAAAGTGTCCTCTCATTATTGCTTTTCAACTTCTACATCTCGAAACTCTCCAGCCATCAGAGGGAGTTTCCTTGGTCTCCTACACCGACGACTGTACGATAATGGCGTCGGGCAATGATATTGATGGCCCGAACGCCAAAGTGAACGACTACCTCACCTGGCTTACTCGCTTCTTGACTGCGAGGAATCTACAACTTTCCCCCACGAAGTCCACGGCGACGCTCTTTACCACCTGGGCAAAGGAGGTCAAACTGTCTCTCAAGGTAAAAGTCGTCAACACACCAATACCGACTGTTAACAACCCCAAAATCGTGGGAGTTACCCTCGACAGTTTGCTCTTCTTCTCTGTGCATACAACCGCTATTGCTAATAAAGTATGAGGCTCAGATGGTCCCTGTGAAGAAGCGCAACAAACTGCTCAACAAGCAGTTTCTGTTAAGGTGCTACCGAAGGTCCCAACCATGCAGACACCTGCTTGAGCCTGAGCTGCCTCCCAGGCACAGTTACTGGACGAGACAGTGTACAGACAGACAATAAACGACATTCACTTGGAGACAATTGCTACCTTAAGCTCCCGATGCCCGAATGCCGTTATCGGACAACAACCAACCTGTAGCAGGTTGAACTCCTACTTATCCAGAATTGACCCCGACATACTAAACATATGGCCGGCATGTAAAGGCACCCCGAATGACACTAACCATCTTTTCATATGCCGCATTAAACCCACTCATCTAACACCCCTCTCCCTCTGTAGCCAACCTATCGAAACAGCAAGCTTCCTGGGCTAACCGGTAGATGTGCTAGACGAAGACGACTGGTGACTTACACCACGCTGAAAAGGTTAAGTATATTGCTACAACAACAACAACGCGCTGTGGAAAGTAACGAATGCGGTGCCCATCCTAGGGCAAATCAAACACAGAAAATAGCGATCGATAGGTCACATGCTTAGAAAACGGGATCCCTACAAAATGCTGTATATCAAAATTCTTTTCGTACGAAATACTGTAAATTAACGTAACAAAATTCTGCAGTGACAAAATTCTGTATTTACAGAATTCTGTATTTACAAAATTCTGTAAAAACAAAATTCTGTACTGTCTTAAAAAAATTCTGTATTGACAAAATTGTGTATTGACGAAATTCTGTACTGACGAAATTCTGTATTAACAAAATTCTGTATTGAAAAAATTTTGTGTTGACAAAAGTCAACGAAAAAAAGAGTTCTACACAAAAATACGGTGGATTGCGTAGCCGGAGTCGGACTGATGAGGGTTATTTTTTTGAAGTGCGACCGAAGGCCACCCACGCGAAAAGGAGTTCTACTCAAAAATACGGTGGATTGCGTAGCCGGAGTTGGACTGATGAGGGTTATTTTTTTGAAGCGCGGCCGAAGGCCGCCCACGCGAAAAGGAGTTCTACGCAAAAATACGACGGATTCTATCGAAACTGAAGAAAAAAAGTGCGCACTTTTTTTTTATAAAATTTGTTGAATTTCTTATCATTTACTTACAGCATTTCGTCAATACAGAATTTTGTCAATACAAAATTTCGTCAATACAGAATTTCGTCAATACAGCATTTCGGCAATACAGAATATTTTTTACAGAATTTTGAAATACAGAATTTCGTATACAGAATTCTATTATACAGAATTCTGAAATACAGAATTTTGTATACAGCATTTTGTAAACAGAATATTGTATCATACAGCATTACGTACCCAACCCTTAGAAAACCACCAGACGGTATCACGAGAATGGCACTGGACTGGAACCCGCAGGCGAGTGAGGACGCGGTCGGCCAAAGAACACATGGTGAAGGTCAACGTTGCACGAACTAGCAGATGCTGATATCACATCGGTCGTCGCAAAAACAACAGCCCAGAAGCGTGTACGATGAAAGAGTCTTGTCGAGTCACCATACTCCGGAGTGAAGTGAACAGGGATATAAAAAAATCCTTGTCTTATCACACTGGGCCGGATATAGATTTGTGTCTACTTCGGATTTGATCGTGTCTACTAAAACTTTTAATATTTTACCGCTCTTCTTTTACACCTAGTTCTTCTTTTACAGTAGCCAAAAGCTACTTGGCCTAAAAATTTTACATCGGTTAAATCAAGCGATTCTTTGGTTTTATCGCTTTATGCTGTATCGTTATCGTTGGTTGGTTGGTATAGGTTTTGTCTGAGAGACACAGCCTATACCCAGTTAGCACAAAAGATACCATTTTTGTACACCACTTTTAGAATCACTACTTTTTATTAATCGAACCATCTTGAGTTGACTATAAATCTGCCTATGTCGTCAATTTTCTTTTCTGCAATTTCTTTCGTTGTTTGTTATTTGCAGGTATTCGTTTGTTTAGTTATTTTGCAGGTATCTGTGTTAGTCAATCTATCAACGACCAGCTTCTGAAATAACGAGAAGATCTCCCTTTTGCCCACACATTGGGGACAGCCTATTTCTACTGCTTCTGATTCGTTATGGGATGCCCCCTGCCTTGCCAGGTCAAAAGCTTTCTCATTTTCTTCCATGTTTCTATGGCCAGGTACCCAGATGAGAATGATGTCTGTAGCATGGGCTAACTTTTTAAGTTCTTCTTTGAATTGTCTAACGATTTTTTAATTGGTTTTAGGTGACTTTAATGATAATATGACTGCTTGAGTATCTGGAAATATGCATACTTCCGATAGTTGTTGCGGATGGTTTTTAATTATCCTGCAAGCTTCTCTTATCCCGAGAACATCTGCTTGAAAAATACTATTCCAATTCCCTAGGCGAAAGGATTTGGAATATACACCGGCACCGACGCCACAATCCACCTTGGATCTGTCAGTGCATATTGCAGTTGAATTCTCTTTGACTACTAAACTCAAATCACATTTCTTTCGCGTGGTCAACATTACCTTAAACTCTATTCTGAAGTCTAGAGTAGCGGTAGTAAAACCTGATGAGCTAGTAAGCCTTGTCTGTTTAAGATAACATTATGACCAAATGCCCTAGTATTCGAAAAAACCACATTCTTTTGTCCTGCTGTATTCGTTGCTGTTATTCGTAGTTATAAATAACAGGTAGAGCATGGCATGAAGTGCCTTTGCACGGCGGTACGATCTCATAGCTCCAGTTATTCCTGCACAGGCTGCTCGTCGTACGCTTGTTAGCCGCCTAACGTTGTACTGTTTTTTTAATGCAGGCTTCGTATGACACAATCGATTTTATTATGGCGTTATACATCCAAAGTACGAGTTTAGGCTTTAAACCCCAGTTTCTGCTGATAACTCTTTTGCAAGTGTAATAAGCTACATACGTTTTTTCTACCCGCTTTTCTACATTGTGCCTCCAGTTAAGCACTACTCCTAGATATTTCGCTCTGTCTATAAGCGGAATTTCAACCCCATTGATTGATGAAAGTCTGAACTGAGGAATATTTCTCTTAGTTGTAAACAAAATTAATTGCATTTTATTTGGCTTAACATTTAGGCAACTGCTCGCAGCCCATCTACTTAGTTTCCCCAGAGCTCTTTTTAGTATGGAGGTAAATAAACCTCCTACTCACTACGACATCAGCGTATGCAACTATTTATCTTCACTCCCCTTCTATTGAGTCGTAGTAAAATCTTTTTCAGAGCTAGGATCCATTGAAGTGGAGACAGGACCCCACCCTGTGGAATACTTCTGCTTACAAATTGGGTAACTGATGCGTCTCTGTTTCATTCTAGAATAATTCTCTCCTGAAGCATACGTCGAATCCAGTTACTCACGCAGTCATTGGCTCCGATAGGTACTAACGAATCCATTATGATTCCTACTGATACGGTTGAAAAGCCCCCTCTGTGTTTACAAAAGCTGCCATAGTAAATTTTTTCTGATGTAATGACTTCTTAATACGCCCAATAATTCCATTAAGGGTTGTTTCCGTAGATTTACCTTTCATATAGGCGTGCTGCGCTTTCGACTAAAATCCTAATACATATATGTATCCAAAACTCTTTCTAGTGCTTTAAGAAGGAAGGAGTAAGACCATACCCGCCTTGGGTATGGAGACTACTATCCAGCTCTCTGTTCCATAAGGTATGCCTCGCATTCGCGCCACACCCGATGATACAGATGTCTTGATGGTACTGCTTGAAAGCAATTTTCCGGCGGTTCTTTCTTATCGTCAGGCATGTATGCTGAGATCAAAATTAGGTTCTCGAACCCGGCTTACTCTATTTTTAATATCTTGGGATGGGAGAGAGACCTTTTATAATGAGAGCGGTATCTTTTTTGGACTTGGCTAACGGTGGTGGAAGCAGGCTGGGTGTACGTTCATGGAACTTCTGTATTCCTCGCACTCGCACGAGGCCGGCTGCTGCATTCTTGTAATCTTGCTGCTGAAGGTGACCGTAAGCGACAGGTTTTTAGGCACTACCAGCCATATAGCCGTCGACATGAAAACCTTCTTAATACCATAGCTTAAACTTCTGTACCAAACTTAGTCTGGCACCACAGAGTTAGCCTGTCCAACACGGGTGACCCTGCCAGAATGAACGCTGTCCATTCTGTCGGCATAGCCTAACTCACCATTGATGCGCGCAACTGGTACCCAAGAAGGGCATCGTGAACGTTGTTATATTAATCTTCTTAACCTTATCATTTGTCATTCTATCAGAATTTATTTGAAAGTTCCATTGAACTTTTGACGCGGGATAAATCAACATGGACTCATTTGTAGGACTTTAACCTAAGTCTTGGGGTTTTGTTGGATTCACGTAATTTACGGTATTTGTTTTCAGGCATGCATTTACGAACATGGGCTGAGGAGGGTTAAGCGGTCTTTGTGGTAGATAGTTTTGTTGTTGGCTGAAAGTATTCTAGTTTTTTGAAAATTTGGTTGAGCACGTTGATAGTTGTATGGGTTAGAAGTTGACAAGTCTTGTTCGAGACAAACTATTTCAGTGTTGTTCAGTAGTGTGTAGCAGTGTAGAGCTTCTGACAGACTTGTCCCCCTTCCTAAAACTGAAACTTCCCGATAAGGCAGAGATCGTAGGATATGCTGATGATATTGCGCTGGTAGCTGTAGACAAGCGGCTATATCAGCTGGAAGCAAAAATGTATCGATGTAGCAGCGAGAGTACAGCTTATAAGCTTATAAGCGTACTGAAGCAAAAAAAGATTATGAGGATCACAGTTGGCGGACACGAAATATTCTCACAGGAGGCGATTAAGTATCTCGGAGTCACGTTCGACACGAGGCTAAGCTTCAAGCATCATTTGGCAGCAGTTAATAATTGTAAAGCAGCTGCTGTCAATAGCGCACTCACAAGAATTCTGCCTAACATAGGTGGCCCGCAAGGAGAGAGGAGACGATTCATATCCACTGTGATGGACTCTATCGTATTATATGGATCGCCGATATGAGCTGAGGCTACATATACGCGCGAGGTAGTTCGCACCCACAGACGCAGCGCACTACGTACTGCATGCGCTTATAGAACGATATCAGACGACACAATATGCGTTGTTGCTAGAAAGATATCAGTGGATATTCATGCGATGGAGTTGTATCGCATATATGGAGTAAAAGGAGATAAACCGACGGTAGCAGAAAAAGCGATAGAGAGAACGCGGTCGATGGACGTATGGCAAAGAAGATAGGATGAGTCAACCAAAGGCCGGTGGACGTACAAACCAATACTAATCTTGAAGGGTGGATGAATGGGAAGCATGGCGATATTGACTACTACCTAACTCAGATACTCACCGGACATGGCTGCTTCCTTGAATACCTACACCTTTTCCAGCTGGCCGACAGCCCGTTTCGCCCGAGTTGCTCGAATACAGCGCAGAACATGTGGTATTTCACTGCAAACGTTTCAGTGAAGCACGAGCAATGCTGGCGAAAGCATTCGAACACCCGCCATCCAACACAAGATTTGTCCAGGATATGAGACCGACCATCACTAAATGGGGCGCCGTAAAAACATTCGCGGCTACAGTCGTAACGAGGCTCAACCACATTAACTATGAGAGCAAGGCCAGCTCGATTTATTCTTAAGTCATGTATTTTATCTAGCTAAGTCATCGTGCGGCCGCCGTAGCCGAATGGGTTGGTGCGTGACTACCATTCGGAATTCGCAGATAAAACGTAGGTTCAAACCTCGGTGAAACACCAAAATTAAAAGAAAAATAGTTTTCTAATAGCGGTAGCCCCTCGGCAGGCAATGGCAAACCTCCGAGTGTATTTCTGCCATTAAAAAGCTCCTCATAAAAATATCTGCCGTTTGGAGTCGGCTTAAAACTGTAGGTCCCTCCATTTGTGGAATAACATCAAGACGCACACCACAAATAGGAGGAGGAGCTCGGCCAAACACCCAAAAATGGTGTACGCGGCATTTATATATGTATATATATAAGTCATCGGTAATCGGTAGTTATGAGGAAAAAAGGAAGAAAAAAAAAACAAGCTTTTAAATACAGTTTAAATACATATAGTCTCTACGCTTATCAGTAAGCTGTTACAGGTAGACAGTGGAGATCAAATTTTTTAGATAAACCGACGACAGGTACAGGCGCTTGACCCAAACACTCACAACAGTACCAAACAGAAGTCAACACAATAGCTTGTGAGTATCGGGCTATTGCACATTTTCCGATGTTTCACTTCCTCCACAGTGGCCTAAAAAGGCAGGGAGGAGTGAATAGTATCGATGGCGTAAAGTATTCTCATGAAGGACTTCCTAATTCTATGCAGCCTATTTTGTTCAATATGAGTGATAAGTGTGAGTAAACTTTTTGTTAGATCTCGTTAATGGTCTGTCTGACCATTTTTTTTATTAATGAGGTGCGTTGTAGGTAGCTGAGCTGTCGATGTAATGGAGAAGAGTGATGGGTTAGTACACTGCCCCAGGCTGTCGAAGAAAGGAACACTCAGTGTCCTTAATCTTCTAGCTTCTAGCTATCAAACCGGACTTTTACAGAGAAAGTACTCAATCAAAAGTAGTCACCTTCTCTGAAAGGTCCCCAAACCTTCTGCAATGAGGGCTTAATGGCAAACCTAGATTTTCGTCCAATGACCGGTAAACACAGCTACGAATTTGAAATTTGAATGGCATGGAGTCCCGAGGACTTTCTGAGTCCTCCGTCTATTGTACTGGGTCGACAGGCTTTTGGAAATGGCACATGAAGAAATGGAGTTCCATCATTTCCGCGCTTTCCTGCAAAATAAGATGTGCAATTAGAACAACAGTCAGGGGGCTGGAAGTCTCAGTCAGGTCAACAGTAGGAGGTCTCTGAGACTAATTCAGTCCCCTTCCTAGCAAGCTCATCAGCTATTTCATTTTCTCTATGTTCCTACCAATGATCAAGAAGTACCGGGTATGTTTAATTTAAACGAACTGCGCCATTACACCGAGCCAAAGTGTGCTGGATTATTTGACCAAACACCAAGTTAATAGATAGAGGATATCAAAGAGCACTGGGTGAAACATTGGCACATGTGTGTTGCTTCAGACGGGTCATATTTTGAAGGAAGTAAAATGAATTTTCCTGAAATTTAACTCTGTTTTGTTTTAGTTAAATATTCCCTGATCAGAGAAACGTTACCTGCATACCCAAGAGATTTGATCTCCCCCTTGCAGGAGTTGACTAGTTTGAATCTGCACCATAGCGTCGCCCGAGCCTTGATCGCGGTTTGGCTATCGCAGATGTTAATATCTCCCTCGTCCCACGTTCCTTAAGCATTTTAAGGCCGTAACTGGCAGTGCAGCCAACAGGGAGGCTTTCCAAAATCTCAGCCATGACTGAGGGAAACGATCCGAATACCATTAGGTCCACGTCATTGGCGCATGCTACTACTTTTACCCCACCCCCGTTTAAATGAGTTAGTTGCAGCGGAGGAAGGAGGCTTTTTTACTCTAGAGTGTCCGGTCAACTCCTAAGTTGAGTATAATATACCGTCTGCGTCAGAAGAAAAGAACCGGTTTTTTTTTCTTGTAACTTCAAGATATATTTCATTCTGCTTTGTGTGATGTAGAATCAGGGGTATAAAGAGTTGATGACTTTTTCGAGTGCGGCTTGAATGGAATGTTGACAAAAGAGCAGGATAAAGAGATCGTCTAACTTTTTAAGAAGGACCCTTATTTGCGACTACGCTAAGCATACGCAATTCTTGCTAAAAAGAGCACAGATGTGAGTATCAACACCATCGAACGACGACTGAAGGAGGCGAACATATCCTACCGTCCCACATCATCAAAACCACTGCTCTTAGAAAAATACATTGAGAAACAAGAAAATGGCGTCACAGTAATGGACTGGCCTTCTCAGTCCCCAGACGCCAACCCCATTGAAAATGTGTGAGGAATTTTGAAAACGCATCTTGCCGGAAAGCCAGTCCACGATTTAAAGCAGCTCGTGCGTCCAGTTCGCAAAATCTGGTCCTCCGTAGACGAGCTACGCAGAAAAGCTGGTTGAAAGCATGTCGAGATGATGCGAGGAACTTTTCCGTACAGAAATACGCTCGGAGGTTATATAGTATATAAGTTAATAAATTATAAATTTATTTACGTTTTTAAAAAATATCTAAGAGCTTAGCTCTTAATTTATTGAGTTATCTTTTTACACTGTGACTTAAAATTACAATATATCTTATAAATAAACTTACGCTGGTCTTTTACATAATTCTTTATTGATCAGCATTTTAATTATTTGCACATACTTTATTGATCAGCATTTTAATTATTTGACACAGTTCAGCAAAAGTAAACATAAATGATTTATAAGCATTTAGCTGCAATGTAAGCAGTCATGAAATCAGTACAACGAACTTAGCTACAATAAATATACTGACTAAATATTGAAATATGACAACTGATATGAAATAACTAAATATTAATAATAGTAAATAAATGTTGCATTAACTCTTTCCCTCTTAAAAGCGATCGTCCTCGAGCGTTATGTGTTGTAATTGAAATATGGTCATGTACTATTCGTATGGTCATCGTATTCTGTTGACTGTGTGTTAGCCTCTTCTTGTGTAGTTTTCATTCTCTCCAATGGTATTTGTTTTACGTATTTTCCGATTAATTTATTTTCCTTTATTGGTCTAAATTTCATCATTAGCCCTATTATTAGAACCAGTAATAGGCTGGATACGCCAAAATTTGTTACTGTTGATATTAAGGTTCTTCTTTTTGCTTCTTCGATGTGCTTAAGGTTTTTTAAATGCAATTCCTTCATCATTTCAAGACTTAGAATTTCTTCCTCTGGGTTTATTGTATTGCTGGGCTGGAGAATAGCAGGAAGTGGGTTGTTTTTTTCTGATATTCCGTTCAAAATGTATTGCTGGTTGTCGATGATAACTGTGGAATTTTGGAATTGGATCGCATATGATCCATTGAGTCGCATTTCTTCATTGTCCAATGTGACTAACCCTTCGTTTTGGTTTAAAAATAGTATTCCTGCTAAAATGGCTTCTATTGCGAATACATGTTGGTTTTTGATTGTTGTACAGTTAGCTGGATGATTGTTGAGTAGGTTTGGTATGCACGAGGAGTTGCTTATGTCAATAATGTCCTTATCATTACATATTTCTAATATGTTATGCTTTTCGCACTCATTTCTTTTCCCAAATATTTTATTTTCACATATATGGAATATGAATAAGTTCGTGCGGTTTTTTCGAAATTTGAAACTTTATTGACGTAAAATGGTTACAAATTTAATATTCAAAATATTGTCCATCGCTTACTACTACTTTTTCCCATCTTTCTGGCAATTCACGGATTCCCTTTGTGAAAAATTCGGTCGGTTTTGCCGCAATCCACGAATCGATCCATTTTTTGACTTCATCGTAATTACGGAAGTGCTGGTCAGCCAGGCCATGTTGCATCGATCGGAAGAGATAGTAATCGGATGGCGCAAGGTCTGGACTATACGGCGGGTGGGGTAGGACATCCCATTTGAGCGTTTCTAAGTATGTTTTGACCACTTGTGCAACATGTGGCCGAGCATTGTCATGTTGCAAAATAACTTTGTCGTGTCTATCGGCGTATTGCGGCCGTTTTTCTCGCAGTGCTCGGCTCAAACGCATCAATTGTCGTCGGTAGACATCCCCCGTAATCGTTTCATTCGGTTTCAGTAGCTCATAATACACAACACCCAGCTGGTCCCACCAGATACACAGCATAACCTTCAGGCCATGAATATTCTGCGCCGACGTCGATGTTGAAGCATGGCCAGGGTATCCATACGTTGCCCGACGTTTTGGATTGTCGTAATGGACCCACTTTTCATCGCCAGTCACAATTCGATGCAAAAAACCCTTTCTTTTGTGCCGTTGAAGCAGTTGTTCGCATGCCATAAAACGGCGTTCAACGTCTCTTGGCTTCAATTCATACGGCACCCAATGGCCTACCTTTCGGATCATTCCCATGGTTTTTAAACGTTTGGAAATGGTTGATTGATCAACTCCCAAAGTTTTTGCAACCTCTTCTTGCGTTTGAGCCGGATCTTGATCGAGCAATTCCTCCAATTCGGTATCCATGAACTTTGGCGGCGCACCCTCGCGTTCTTCGTCTTCCAAGCCAAAATCACCACTTTTAAAGCGTGCAAACCACTTCTGGCACGTTCGCTCAGATAGAGCATGCTCACCATAAACTTTCACCAAGATACGATGACTTTCGGCTGCTTTTTTCTTCATATTAAAATAATGAAGAAGAATTCCCCGCAAAAACACATTATTTGGCACGAAATTCGACATTTTCAAGTGTGGTAAAAATATTGTTGTTTACGCTTCAAATAAAAAACTTATACTGACGTTTGTGCCTTACGACAGTAGCTCTCCAATGAATGTTTGGAAATGTGGATCGATGGAATAATAATCAAGTTACGCCATCTGTTGTAAAACCGCACGAACTTATTCATAGTCCTATTAATATTTTTTCCAATTGTATTTTGAATGCTTTTGATTAAATTTATTTCATTATTTGAAAAATTGTAAGAATTTACTGTGCCTGTTTTTGCCCAATGAATGGCGTAATTTATGTTAGCAATATCTTCCTTTATTATATCTAGCTTATACTTTATATTAACAGCTACATTGTGCTGTATGTTTTAATTATTTTTTAATGCACTTAGTATTTTATTAGATTGTTCTGTAATGTTTTTTATTCTTTCATTTAATACTTTATTTATAATTATTTGATCATTACTGTTTTCCAATGCATTATTGATTTTTTCACTTAAGATTCTAAAGTCGTCATAATCTGGGCTTCCTGCAAGCTATTTCCAAGCAGTGCCTAATATTTTAATTGAGCGTTTATTTTTATTATGTTTCGGTTGTGATTTTAATTTATCCAAATTGTTCTGGATGTTTTCAACTTCGTGTTTTAGGAAAGGAAGGAGTGGGTTAGTGTTAATGATTTTTTGCTGTATGGTAGTGTTAAGGTAGTCCAAGGTCTCTTGGTATTCGTCTAAGTTAATAACGTGTACGATCCTATATGTTCCAGTTTGTAGTCTTGTCCATCCTGTATTAAATGTAACTAATTGTGCGTTCGTATAGTCTAGGATTTGGGTTTCTGCGTATGCCATGGCGGCAAGGGTACTGTAAAAAGGTTGTAATTATAGACCTATAGTTATTCATCTATTTTTAAATTTATATCGTTGGCCTATGACATTTATAACGTTTTTTTTTCTATTATCTAAAGATCGAACGCCTATGGCATTTTTAACGGTTTTTCTTACTATCTAAAGATCGAACGCCTATGGTATTTTTAACGATTCTTCCTATTATCTAAAGATCGAACGCCTATGGCATTTTACTCGATTTTTCTTATTCGCTAAAGATTACATTAATTATTTTCAAATTATATTTAATCATATTAAAATTCCTTTGATTTTGATTGTATCAAAATTAATTTAATTTAATAAAACTAAGTTGGGTTTAATTTCTTGAAATTAATTTAATTCGATGGATGCGAATTTAAATTAATATGAAGAGATTCAGTTCAAGCTTTAATTGTCTATAATTAAAATGTATTTTTTCCTTTTTCCTTTTTTTCTTTTTTCTTTTTCTTTTGTGGTGATTTTTTCTTCTTGTTATGAGGCCTGGTGAACCAAGTACGCTTTGGGTGGTAAGGTTAACTTCTGATATTACTTTATGAATAGTTTGGCCAGATTGGGATTATTTTCTGCAACTATTTCTTTCTTGTATCTTGATGATAGTTTAGAGCCTAATCTTTTATTTATTTTGACAAATATCTCTTCACCTACGGAGTAATCTTTCGTTTTTTTCCTGTTTTTATTGTGGTAGCCAAGGTCTTTTATTTGCTTCTTTGTAAGTAATTCTATATTTTGTTGTCTATGTCTTTCTAACTCTTGGGGGCCTGTGGTAACTCTGGTACCGAAAAATGTTTCTAGCGGTTTTTTCTTGGTGGTTGAATGAATTGTCGAGTTGTATTCTTTAACAGATTTAAAAAGTAGTTCCTCGAAAGTCAGACTATTGTTGTCGGATTTTAAGCGTCTCATAATTTCAGAAAGAGTGGAGTGAAATCTCTCCACTTGTCCGTTTGTCGTGCTAGCGTAAGGCGGTGTAACATATCGTCCCCTTAGTATAACAATAGCCTATGTGCTCATAGGCTATTATTTTTTTATTGAATTTTTGGATTCTCCATCGCCGATTTTATATGTGGTAAAAATTTTGTCAAATTCTAGTTCCACAAAGTGGGTCAAAACGTCAGTCAAAAAATAATAAGTATTTACAGAGATAACGAGATTTGAGTGAGAGCTACTTTCGACAAAAAGTTTGAAATTCATTTTCTCAAAACATCAAAAAATTTATAGGCTATTTGAATACTAAGGGGACGATATACTTCGATGTTCATTTGATCCTTCAATAGCGATGAAATTGAGGCAAAGTTCAGTGATTTCTCATAGTCAATTACAACAAGTTTGGGAATTCCAAATGCAATCATTAGTTCACGTATTGGATCTTTTATGTGCTCTACTGCTCGAGATGGGACTATTTTTACTTGTGCGTATTTGGAATATTTGTCAACAGAAGTGAGAAGAAACCTTTTTTCTGTGGAGTAAATGTCTATATGGACGATTTCTCCAGGATTTTGTGGAATCGGGATGGCTTGGATTTCTGGCTTTGGGGGATGTCTATCATATTTTTGCTGAAGGCAAATTGAGCACTGTTTGACCTTTTTCTCTATTTTGGAGTACATGCTAGGGAAATAGTATTTTTTTAGAATTTGAGTTTTATTTTCGAATTCAATTGTTTGCTCTATTACAGAGCCTATTTCGTCAGAGTGATCATTTGGTAGTGGAATAATATATCTTAGCTTAACAGTTATGAATGTTTTGGGTATTTTTAATCCAAAAATTAAACATGAAATATTAAAAAATGATGTTCCTATTTGAATATATTTTAGCTTATTATAATCTATTGCATATTTTTCTATTTCACTATAAGTTAAAATGCTCCGATGTACAATACCGTATTTTGCCAAAATTACATTATACTGTAAGTGTTCTATTTTATTTTTAATTAATTGTATGTTTGTCAATTGTTCTAAACATACATTTTTATCATTTTCAGTTTCTACGAATTTATTGGTTTTTAATTCTGTTTCTATTATTTTTCTGTCATTTTTAACAATAATTTTTAAATGGTTTATAGTTTTATTAAAATAATCATTACTTAAAATTTGTTGCTTGTTATTATCTATAATTTCGTCAATACTAAAAAGATGTTTCTGAATGTTCTGTCTGTCTTGTTTTGGTATCAAAGTAACTAATTTATTTCTAGCATCCAACAATTCTAATTGAAGTAAATGTTTATTCTTTGTTTTCATTAAACTTATGTTCTCCTTTATTTGTGTGTCTTATTTCTTATGACACTTAAAATGCCATAATACTTCGCCGATCCGCGTATCGATTCGTATAGGTTTAGTATACGTTCTACGCTCTTCTTCCAGGAACCATAGCCCGCTGGAATTTTGTCTAATTCTCCTAAGTTATTATTTCCGCTAATGAGCTCGTCTTCTTCAAACGTACTCCGTCCGTCTATTCGTTCGCTAAACAGTCTGTCAACTAGTTGTGTCACATATTGGTCCATAGACCTTTGGTTTGCTACTGTTGGTGGGTTGGGGACGTTTAGAACAGGGGGTCTAATTAGGTTTTCGGGATTGATCTTATTTTTTAATTTAGATATTACTTTTTCTTACATTGTATAAAATTCCTTGAAATTGTAGAAATTTCCTTAAACTTGTCTAAAATGTTTTATTGATTTAACTGATTTATTATTTCTAATCTCTTTTTTTTTCTTCAAATTTTAACTAGTTTTATTTTAATCACTTGCTTAAAGTTTCAGTTTTCCTGATATATTTGTTTTCACTTTTATATGTAAATTTAGTTTTAGTTATATCGTACAAATTCTCTTTGATTTTATTTTGATCACTTTCACTTCTTAGTATGTAAAATTAATTCTAATTTTAATATATTATTTCTAATAAAATTTTAATAAAAAATTCTTAGTGTGTCTTACGTTATTAGTAGGAATATCATTATCCTTTCTGGAACCTCGGGCGGCTAGTGTTTGATTCCACTCCCCTTTTGCTGTTCTACTCAGGTGCCTCGTTTCCCGTGGATTTTTTTTTGGTTGGTTGGACCAGTAGATGTGTATTGATAATTTTCACATCGTATGGTTGAAAGAATTCACCGAACATTGCGTGATACCGGTTCATTAAGTAAGTATGATATTTATTCATAGGATCAAAGTCGATATGTGTTCTAGAAAAAAAAGGAAATTGTAGCATGGATAGAGCATAAACCGGGACGAGTACGAGGAGAATATGAGCCGGGGTAGGAACTAGTGCTCCTATTCTAAACGAGCAATTGCTTCATCAGTACAATGTAAAATGAGCTCATGCCTTAAATAAATTTGATTTGAAGCCGTTTGCCTTTTTGCCTTTGATTTATTCGCAATTATACTGAGTGGAGCCGCTTTCTTGTCAGTATACTTTTTCCTAATGAGACGAGTTTCATGCAGATGTGCCGGGAAGGAGATTCTAGTATTATGGCCCACTAGATCGTTTGATTTAAACTATTTAGATTTATATTTGTGAGAACTTTTAAAAACATTAGTGTATGGTAATCCTGTAATTAGCCTTGAAGAGCTACCGTTATGATAAAAAACAAAAACGAACAACCCCGATCCACTCAGGGTGTTTAGAATGAGGTTGACCTTCAAACAAAGAGGTCGGGCATGTTTCAAAAGGGGAATAGTTTTGTTTTCCTACACAGAAATAATGTCTCAAAAATGAATATCTTGGCTATAACTATGGTCAAATTAGTTAGCAGATATCACAACTGCAATTATAAATGGAAGAGAACTTTAAAGGCATAATTACTCTGTACTAAAAAACGTTAATATGAATACATATGTGAAAATAATAATAATTAGATATAGATTATATCAACGAAATGGAATACCTTTGCTATTTCGACGACTCATTCACATTCGTAATAAATAATATTACTCCTTACACATTTGTAGTTAACACTCCCAACAACCCTGAATGTGTATGCGACATTACCTTAATTCTATTGTATGAATGTATATGCACATAAATATTCTTACTGTTTATTATTCATTAGCCATGGTTATAAGCACAATAAATGTTCAGTATTCCCGTATTTTTGTTACATCTGTGACTAGCATAAACAAAGCTGATAGCTGAATAGATGGCAGATGGGTCAACCCCTAGAATTTATAAGCAACTAAAATATTTTACGTTTTTTTTTTGCATTAAGGCATATCCGGAAAATTCGAAATTTATCAGTTTAATAGCATAACAATCAAAACACTAGATGAAACATGGGTAAACCAAATGTTTTTGTAAATCTCAGCATTTCAAATTGTGAAGACAACAGCCATAAAATCAACCGTGACTATAATGGCAGAATCAAATTATATGACATGGTATAATCGCATTCAAAATAAATACCGCTATTTGGGGTTTGGCTTGGTATACCATTTTCAATTGTTGTCATTACCAGATCGGCTCGTGCAAACGTATATGTTAGTATGTGTATATCGAAAATAAGTATTTTATAAATACGTAAAAATTCATTCTTATTTAATTTAAAAATTCATTCTTATTTAATTTATAGCAAAATGGAATATTTCCATTTTTATTTGTTTGGGAAAGAACCTAATTTTTACACGTTTCAGTTACAACATCTAGGTGCGTCTTTTGAAAGACACTACCTACATATGTATACTAATCGGGGGAAAACTCCTAATACGAGGGTGCGATGGAGTTATGTTCTTAAAGATGGACCACTTTCATAATAAATTTCAATAACTTGAATACATTGTTCTATTGTGTGAAATCGTACATTTGTCTACTTTACAAACGACAAAGAAGATATAAAACAATACTAGGAATTATTCACTACTGACATTTGGGTGACAAATTTGAATGACTCTTTATATATCTTGTATATACATATAATTGGTGATAACACCCTTTTTGTGTGTTTGGCCGAGCTCCTCCTCCTCCTACTTGCTCCGACTCCGACCAGCAGAAGGTGTTTTATGAGGCACTTTTCCAAGGCAGAAAGACAATCGGAAATACATACATACATATATATTAGAGTATTCAAGAGCAGTATTTTATAAGTACAGTAATGTACCAAGAAATCATAACTCTAATATTAAATTGAAAATCCGAATTGTTAAATGTTGCGTACTGTCTGTCCTCCTTTATGCTATAGAGATATGGATAATTAAAACATTTAATGTGAAGAAAATATAGTCATGTAAAATGTGGATTTTTCGCAAAATCCTAAAAATAAGATGCGCAGGCAAAGTGATAAATGCGGAAAGCGATAATTGCTCATTATAATTAAAAGAGGAAAAGTTGTATACTTGGGACATATTATGAGAAATGACAATTATCACGTACTCCAATTACTATATATATATATAATTGGCACGTATAGCCTCGTTGGGTGTTTGGCCGAGCTCCTCCTCCTATTTGTGGCAGCGTCTTGATTTTGTCCCGCAAAGGACCTACAGTTTCAAGCCGACTCCGAAAGGCAGATATTTTTATTTTTATTTTTATGAGGAGCTTTTTCATGGCAGAAGTACACTCGGAGGTTTGCCATTGCCTGCCGAAGGGCGACCGATATTAGAAAAAACTTTTTCTTAATTTTGGTCTCTCACCGCGATTCGAACCTACGTTCTCTTTGAATTCAGAATGGTAGTCACGCACCAACCCATTCAGCTACGGCGACCAATTAATACTTCACGAAAAAATAGAAGGAAAACTTGGAATTGGCAGAAAACAGTTATTTTGGCTAAGAAACATAAGGCATTGGACTGGAATCCGCAACATAAAAACTTCATTAACAGCGGCAAGAGATCTATGATGAAACTGTTAAAAATATAATTTAATGTTATGATTCTTCATTATTTATCAATTAATAATTATTTCAAATGAAATTATTTTAATTGTTATAAGTGCATAGGAAAACTTGACAAGTTTTTGATTCTGAAATGATGTTTCGGATGGTGAATAAATGGCTTGAGAACACTTAAAGTAAATATTCGTAAGTTAACGACTCATAAGTTTCTTCGAATTCGACCACAAATAATTTCACAAAACTAATATGCTATTCTAACTAGGTGAAAATGAGTTATAAAGGCATACTGGTAGGAAAGGAGCTACGAAAAAATAATAATTTACCATATTTCTAAAGCCGTTAGTTTTCGGGCCCAAGAAAATTAACACTTTTTGCTTTTGGCCCATAAAATATCACTCTTAAATATTTTACATTCGCTTTCTAATACACTGCATATTTGCAAACAGAATGCCGACGGCAAATAGGCAAGACGGAAAAATGTACACCCATAGTCAAAAGTATTTACACAAAGCTGATATTGTCACCCAAATTGAGTACTATAGTAGCGCCTTCCCAAAACAGTTACTTAATTTTTCGCGATTTTGTCAATGTCTAATGTCAGTTCCCTTTCGAATACAAAACAAACGAACAGAACAAACAAAAGGAAAGAAAATTCAGTGAATGACTTGGTAATATTGTGAATTGTGAGATTTGTTTATTTAATGAAAACGAAGTGCATGTTTTGAACTATATACACATAGTAGAAAAAGTCTGCGTTCACCTATGCAAATATTCTTTGCAGTAGAAAAAGTTCAAAACAATAAATATTTCAGAATTTTTTTTTTAATGAGTTTTATTAAGTTCACTTAAACGTAACTATCACACATATTTCGCTACCAATAACAAAATCAAATTTAAAATGAGATCACATAAAATTAAAAAGGCCATTCAAACTAAACGGAAAAAGTTTGCGTTCACTTCAATAATAATAAAATAAAAGGCTTAAGATCATTGAAATGTTTTAAAATTAATAGCTAGTTGGATATCCCCGGCTTTTTATGACTTCTAGGAGGCGTCTTTTCATTGATCCAACTAGGTTGGCTGTTATTTCTGGACTTATGGGTTCCCATTCCTCTTTAAGCGCGTTCTTAAGCATTTCCTTGCTAGTTATTGTACGCTCTCGTATTTTTTTTTTCTAGAACGTCCCATAAGTGCTCAATGGGGTTAAGGTCAGGTGATTGTGGGGGTGTGCGAAGTTGTTTTGGAACATTATACAACAACCACAACCCAACAATCTCTGCTGTGTGTTTCGGGTCGTTGTCCTGTTGGAAAACAAATCTTTCACCGAGTCCCAGTTTGATTGCACTTTCTCTAAAATTCGTTTTTAAAATATCGAGATAATCATGTCTGTTCATTATCGACACAAAAAACTGCATATTTCCAACGCCCGAACTAGCCATACACCCCCATATCATGGCACCTCCTCCCCCATGCTTTACCGTAGGTACCAGATTTTGCTTTCCAAGTGCCGTTCCGTTTTTCCTCCAAATAATTTTACGACTTTTTATCCCGAAAATGCAAAACTTGCCCTCATCTGAAAAAATCACACTATTCCAAAACTCAGGTGGCTTGTTTACGTATTCCTTGGCGAAAGCCATCCGCTTAAGTCGATTTACTCGCGATATGAAGGGGTTTTTTCGGGCCACTCTGCCGTGAAATCCGATTCTTTTTCGAATTTTTCTTACTGTATCTGGATGTACTTTCTTTTGGTATTTTACTTCTATGTCTTTTGAAATTCGGCTTGCTGTTAGTCGTGGATTAGAATTCACAAGAATAGTTATGTTGCGTTCTTCTCTTTCCGTCAGTTTTTTTGGACGCCCAGAACGAGGCTTAGACTCCAAACAATTCGTTTGCTTGAAGTTGTTTATCACTCTTTGGACCGAGGAGTATTGCCTCCCAACAGTTTTCGCGATTTCCCGATAGCTCTTACTATTTTGCCACAAACTTACAATGATTTTCCTTTCACCAATATCTATTTCTTTTCGCCTTTGGTCCATAGTAACAAAAAATGTATTTCTAATATCAATGTTTCCCTCTTTAGATTTGTTCTTAACCGCGTCAACTACATGAATGATTTAAAATTTAATTTAACGTAATTGCCATGCAAATAATCGTCACTATTCGAAATGAACGCACACTTTTTCTGCTTAGCCTATTTAAGTAACTGTACTACAATCCCGTTATCTGAACACGACGCAGCTCAAACTCCAAAAAATTTTGTTCATAACCTCTATGAATAATTTTCTTTGAAATAAGTGAAAAGAAATAACTGAGAGTTTTAAGATAAACACGTTAAATTATTTTAATACTTTATAACAGTGGGTGAACGCAGACTTTTTCTACCATGTGTATATAAATTGTTCTTTTAATCAACTTAAAAATACTTGTGAGGTGAAGGCTTTATGGACTATGTGTATCTGTGCGAAATAAGTTTTTGCAGCAAATCAGAAGTCAACCTGCCTGTTATTCTGCCTACCAATAAAATCATAGAACTATACATTTTTGAGCACACACTATCTTTAATTCTCTTTACTACCTTCTCCACCTTCGAATCTCCACTTCCCTGCTTGCCATGTTTGGCTCTACTCGTTTGACGAAAAATTTTCCTGTGAGAGTAACAACAAAATAATAGAGCAAGAATGCGATCTTGAATTAGGCTGCCGAGTCACCTCGGTTCACTATGCGCTCTGCTCATCACTTTCTGATCTTCTCCTCGCTTCATTCTGTGTATATTCGTTTGTCTACCAATGTTAAGTAAAGGGTTTTCCAATAACAGGTGTTATTTTGAATAGCCCGCTACACACTTGAGCAACGATTGCAAATCGTGCAAATTTTTTATGAAAATAATCGTTCTGTTGCTGCTACTTTAAGAGCATTACGACCATTTTACGGTCCATTTAACAAGCCGTCCCGTTTTGGGGTTATGTGAAGTCATTGGTCTACAGTAACAAGCCGGCGACGATTTGTGAGCTCAGAGCCAATATTGAACGCGAAATTGCTGGAATTTCGGCCGATTTATGCAAAAGAGTGGTCGAAATTGGGTTCAACGATTGGACTTCGTAAAACGTGCACGCGGTGGTCATGCAAAAGAAATCGAATTTCATACTTAAATGTATATGTTCAAACTCGATAATAAAAAAAAATTAGTTAAAAAAGTCAAACCGTTTGTATTTTATTCAAAAAAGTTCAAAAGTTGAAGCGCTCTTACTGAAAAACCCTATATTTGACAAGTAGAAACTACGCCATTAATAAAAATGGAACAATACACGCTAAAACAACGCATTGGAATTATTAAAATTCACTATAAAAATGGTGAAAATTTGGCAGAGACGGTTCGTAAAACTCGAACATTTTTGGGTCATCGTGAAGCACCTTGTCGGCCCGTAATACAGAAATTGGTGAACAAATTCGAGCTGTTGGGACAAGTTAGTGATGTGAAGAATAAAACCCGTGCACGTCGCTTAAGAACAGCCGCAAATATATGGCTGTTGTAGCCGAAAGTGTTGAAGAAAACCCAGGTTTGTCCATTCCTCGTCGTTCTTAGGAATTAGGCATTCCACAGACGTCATTACACCGTATTTTGCATAAAGATTTTGGCCTTAAGGCTTATAAAGTCCAGTTGGCACAAGAACTCAAGCCGGCCGATCATCAACAATGCCGTGTCTTTGCTGATTGGGTCGTTGAAATGCATGAAAATGATCCAGAATTCCATGGAAAAATCATCTTGAGTGACGAGGCCCATACAGTGAATGGATTGCGCTATCGAGAAATGATTAATAATTTTTATGGCCGGCCAACAAGATGGCGCTACCTGCCACACAATCAAAGAAACCATTGATCTTTTACCGGAATAACACCTCTTATTGGAAAACCCTTTATATATTTTATATATGTATTTATTGTACGGAGAATGTTTCCTTATGTAGAAGTCCACGTAAGTGGGGAAAGTTAGTGATCGTCATTCACTTGGGAGTGGCTAGGACAATTCTTCTGCATATGGTTCAAGCAGCTCACAACGTCCGGGATTAGCCCACGTATCCTCTGGGTAGCTTCCGAATAGCCGTTCGGGAATGAGCTAACCTAAGAAGGCGAAGCATTCCAGGATAGCTGGTTGTGTTCTGGGTTTGGGACCCGCAACTTAAAAATCCCCCTCAATGAAAATATATCCACAGCCTCGGATGAGACCTCCCTATGCTGATACGATGATATACGACCACTGCAAACGAAAAAAGGATTACGATTTGAGAGCATGCACCTGGAATGTCGGTCCCTTAATGGGGAAGGTGCCTCTGCCCGGCTAGTTGATGTCCTCGTGAGAGCTAAAGTTGGCATCACTGCCATTCAAGAGATACGATGGAAGGGACAAAGCAAGAAAAGTGTAGGACCTTGCGACGTCTACTACAGCTGCCATGTAAAGGAGCGCAAATTCGGTGTCGGATTTGTTGTGGGAGAGAGACTTCGTCGCCAAATACTGTCGTTCACTCCGATGGACGAGCGTCTCGCAACAATCCGCATCAAAGCTCGTTTTTTTAACATCTCGCTAATTTGCGCCCACGCTCCGACGGTTTGGTCCCACAATCGGAAAATTCAGCCTGCACAACGAAACATCCGGTAACGGACAGAGGCTGATCGACTTCACCGGGGCCCGAAACATGGTAGTCTGCAGCACCAGATTCCAGCATAAGAAGATTCACCAAGCCACCTAGCTGTCTCCTGATAGAAGAACTCGAAACCAGATCGATCATGTTGTGATAGATGGAAGACACGCTTCTAGTGTATTAGATGTACGTACGATCCGAGGACCCAACATAGACTCGGATCATTACCTTGTTGCAGCCAAACTGCGCACACGCTTCTGTGCAGAAAAAAACGTACTGTTACCCACGCAAAGAATGTTCAACATCGAAAAGCGGCAATTGCAGCAGGCAGCCAGAAGATTCGCCACTCGAATCTCACTCCTGCTCTCAAGTACTCTCTGCCCAACAAACCGGCATGCACGAACAGTGGAGCAACATTTCTCGCTTACTGCGTACCGCCGCCGAAGAAGAAATCGAATTCCGGCGAGCTCGAAAAAACAGTTGGTAGGACGAGGAATGTTATGCTGCCGCAGAAAAAAAGGATAAGGACTATATAGCCACGTTGCAATCGGGCGCAATGCGACCCATGTGGGATCGCTACCAAGAGCTAAAAACGGAAGAGAGACGTATTATTCGAAAGAAGAAACGAGAGGCCGAAATACGTGATTCCGAGGAATTTGAGATGCAGGCCAATAGGAACAACGCCCGAAAATCTACCAGAAAGCTCAGCGGCTTACAGAAGGTTTTAAGATCGGGGCGTTTTCTTATAAGAACAAAGACGGTGATCTGGTGACTGACGTACAGAGCAATCTTAAATTATGGAAGGAGCACTTCTCGAACCTGTTAAACAGTGACAGCTGCGCATGTCACAGAGAATGTGAAGATCCCGATACATTAATCGTTAACGACGGAATTGTCGTTCCGCTACCCGACCATGACGAGGTGAGAATAGCGATAACGAGGCTAAAGAACAACAAAGGAACGGGCGCCGTCGAAGTGCCGGCGGAGCTATTCAAACATGGCGGTGAGGAGTTGGTAAGGAGCATGCATCTGCTCCTATACAAAATATGGTCGGATGAAAGCATGCCTGCCGATTGGAATTTAAGTGTGCTCTGCCCAATCCATAAGAAGGGCGATCCTGCAATCTGTGCCAATTAGATTAGTCGTCTAAATATCGGACCTTATCACCTGTGGCTTTAGACCTGGAAAGTCTACTATCGACGAAATATTCACTTTACTGCAATTGTAGAGAGTCCGTATCTGCCGACTAAGTTTTTTTTTCAATATATTTGCCATAGGTTTATTAGTTTCATTTAGCAATCCGGTGATCGAGGAGATCAGAGGTAAAAAGAGATACGTTATGTTGGAGGAAAATATATCAATGTATACTTATAAATTGAATATAATGAAATAGAACGATTTTTTTAAACTTTTTATAACACATTAAGTTTTCGTCTAGCTTTGTGGACCAACTTTTGTACACAGATAAACAAAAGTCAGCTGAGCAACGCTCACCTCACTTTTTGTAGAGAGTATAAAATGCCACACATTGGCCTGGTCAATTAGATAGTTTTTTTGGGCTGTATTGCCTGCCACCTCTATTTTACCAATGTATTCAGAGTCAGACCCCTTACCGTAAGCCTTCGTCTTGTAAGAATTGCAAATTCATAGACAGATACTTGATTCTATTAATCTTGCCATTCTGAAATGGCAACGAAGGCTACAATGTACCGTATGGTATCCAGTTAGTAAGGCTTCTCGATCTACATTTAAGAGCCCACACTTCGTAAGAATTATCTGCTGCAAATTTCTATGCCATTGATTTCGACTTGAAAGACTTTGGGATAACTACCTATTGATATTTTAAACTTCGGCCCAAAAACACCCATCCGCAAGCTTCGATCCTGATTTCAGAGTCAGGATCAATGCATAGATTACCTGAGCACCCGATATAAAATTATTTAATATCTCGAAATTTCTAAAGAAAACTTAGCGCAAGAATCATGGAATGGTGTAGATGACCTACAGGATTCTTATGAATTTCGTTGATCGGATCTTTAACAAATCTTAAGATCTTTCACAGAACGGATTCGATAACAAAATTTTTATATTCGAGGCAAACGTCAGGGAAATATTTGGGCTCGACAAGGTAGATTCAAACGGAAGTGTGCTCAAAGAGCTGACGTGCATTGCAAGAGAGTTCATCGATCAGCGAGCGCCTTCCTGGGGTCAATTGGCTACGTTTTTGGAGGGGCTCTGCTGAATACTGAAGAATTTTAAGCATGCTGTGCAAACATAGACTGATCAGGGATTAAATGCTAACAAGAACGTGAATACTAATCAAAATAAAACGTTTGTTGCTTACAAAGGCTCAACAGGTATTTGTGTGTTTTGTAAATCTACTGAGCATGCATGAATGCTCATAAATGTATGAATCTGGCTTACAGTCAAAAACTAATAGCGCCAAACTGGAATCACTTTAAAGAAATTCTGCTGCGTTGCAAGGACAAAATACGTTTAAACAGTGTAATTTAGCGCTACTGGTACATGCAATTCATACTGGAGCGTAGGACACGTGTAAGTCATTGTGTCTCACCACTGCGCGTGGAAATCCATAGCAATCCAAAGGCTGTTGTACTAGAAGAGATATATTGGGGGCTTCAAACAATCCTTATCAAAGTCGAATACGGGAAATAGCGAAAAACTTAAAATCTAGAGCTGCTGCCTGTCTGCCAAGTAAACGTGTGATGAAAGGACTAATTTCAAAAAATTCTTAGCGCCATTTAGAAGAGACTCTTATAACTATGACGAAGCTCAACCCAACTCCGACTACTAATATATGTATCAACAAAAGTTAGCAGAGCATCGAAAAAGCCAACAAAGTCAACATCGTTGTACGTACACCAATAATCGCTGTCATTGAATTAAGGTTGCCAAGTGACTTCGCTGCCAAGCCCTTTAACCTGATGGCCTCATAACAGTTGCAATCAGCTAACAGCGACCCTATGATGAATAACAGTTACCTTAGCGCAACTTCTGAAAACGAATTCTCGATCGGCGGCTAAGATCAAGCAAAGAACACAGTAGCACCGGTACTTCCACCGGCCACTTCGGATGTGCCGTTAATACAAATAAATCAGTGCCAGTTTGGAAGAGTTGCGTCGCACATCGCTTTTGTGGGTTCACCAGCATTGTTTGTTGATTGATCTGCGGCTAGTTGTACCTGATAAATGACAATACTTGTAAATAAAGTGAGACATTTTATCGGATCCGCCATCAACTCTGCAGGGCGAAATCGCAAAAGCAGTTTACAACAACACTGGTCATCGTCTTAATTTACGTGAAACTTTAACTTTTCTATATTATAATGTAGTTTGAAAAATTTTCAGCATGGTAATATACAAATTGTCGGTTTTATCGCTTATCTTTTCAACAATTTGTACAAATCTTTAATAATACAAATCTAAGTAATACATTACTGTTCCTGTTAATGTATATATATATATATATATATATATATTATATATATAAGTTATATATGTATTTATATAACTTAATAACTTACGCTTAAGTATAGTTTATATATTTACATATTTATTTATCTAATTTCAATTATTTAAAGGTGCAAACGATAGAAATATTTTTTCACTCAATATCAATTTTAATTTAATGGCTTGACACCGGCCACCAAGGAATCCACCAGCCTTCAATTTTTGTTTTCCACCGGTAGCACGGCGAGTTTGTAGATGGGGCGTCTCATTTCACCCGACCTAGGTGCGATGTCTTCAGCGCGAATTTTGTCGTCCGCTCCGAGAATTGTTGCGGTTACTCGACCCATCACCCACTACTGCGGTGGCACGTTGTCTTCGTGGACGACGACGAGTTGGCCTGGTTAGACGTTGGGCTGCGGATGCACCCATTTGTTGCGGTGCTGAAACTCCGGAAGGTAACTCTTCTTTGAGAGAGCAAACAAGCTGCCATCTCTCTAAGCAGCGGCTGGGGTTGTCGAGTTCTTTCTCCGGTGGCAAGGCTCGTCGTCGTTGGCCGACTTCAATGCTGCTTCCACAGGCCGCCAAAGTGGGGTACCCTCGGAGGTATGAAGGCGAAGGTGAGTCCTTCATCGGCGGCGTAATTGGGGAATCTCCTGCCTCTGTTCCAGAAAGGCTTCCCGGAGCTGAATCAGTTTCCTTTCTGCTCCCACAAAGTTCGTCGTTGTCGCAGTACATTTTGGCTGGCATCCCTTGGCGTCTAATGAACCTTTCGAGAGCGAAAATAAATTTATTTAATTTTAGTTAAATCAGATAAAAGTTCTAGGTGAACTGCCTTTGAAACGAAACACACGAAAATGGCAATACACATTTTCACGGGAGGGCGACCGCGAATTTTTAAGGTATGTGAATTGCCCCGCAATAATCTACTCCACATATTTTAAAATGCCGTTGGGCGCGTAATCCATCGGCGGGTAGATTGTCAATGATCTGACTTTGCAATTTTCGCTTATAACGAAAACAGTGAATGCCATTTCTTATAGTTCGACTACAGGCTTCTTGAGCATTTACCAGTCATACTTTTTCTCGCAGAAGCGCTACCAATGCCTTTGGACCGGCATGGTGGTTACGAAAATGTAGGAACCGGATATATGCCTTCACAAAGTCCGAAATTTTGCGTAATAGCTAAGGAAACTTACCATCATAGGGGATTGGCGCGTTTAATAAATGGCCACCTACTCGAATCAGTAATGATTGTTCCGAATGTTCATGCAGAAATGGAGTTAATTTTTGCAAGCTTGAGGGAAGTACGGTATATTTCCATAATTTACTAATTTCATCGCTAAATTCAAAATGTTTAATTATTTCGACAATTTTAAGGAAACTCAATTGTAATTCCTTAGGTAGGTAGGTAGGGTGGTTTTCATAAAGACACACTTAGACCTTTCGCAGGTCCATTGTGATACCACTGGAGCTTATCCTTACCCTACGTGTTCCTTTTCAAACCATCCAGTAGCTTTAATAAACAAGCAGAGCTTCGTTAGTTTTAGATGGGCTATGTCCGCTACATCGGTTAAAAATGCTGTATCAAGAGTGCGCACCTTCTCATAGCTAAGCTTTCACACTCACATAAAAGGTGTCTTACTGTTTCCACTTCTTCTGTATTAAGACAACTTCTACAGAAATCGAAGTACGGGAGTCCTAACCTTCTAGCCTGGGTGCCTATTAAACAATGACCAGTTAATACACCTATCATTTTTCTTATAGCTTCTCTGTTAAATCTTAGCAAGATCTTCGATCGACCGCTGTTCCAGTGTAGCTGTTGGAAATCATAAAGTGCAAAAACGATCCCTCTCTCACATGCGTTAAGGAAGCTGTGAAGACGCTTCAAGATCTATGGGAAGGGGCCGCACTTGAAATAGTGGAACACAGCTGTGTACCGTCGATACAAAAGGCGAGGGTGTTAATACCGCGCACGGTAAACCCGATGCATGCACTGCGTCTGCTACAAATGCAGAACAAAGATGTACCAACGACAACTGGAAGGTGTTAAAAGTGACTAAATCAGCGAACGCAGATGGAAGCCTGAACTATAACCTCCAGATAAATAAAACGAACTATGTGGGAAAATGGCCTTGGACATTGGAAGCGTTTTTCTTCGCCTCAAAAGCGCAACCCAACGGGTGAAAATTAAAACACGCTCAAAACTGGGGATATGGAGAAGGATCTCAGCATTGAAGACAACCTTAAAACCTCCAAAGGCTGACGCTGAAGGGCCTTAAAATTAACCTTCACAAAAGCAAGGAAGCCTCAATCCCATCTCTCCCATAAGAGAGATTCGCATGAGAGGGAAGCACCGGCGGATGAGCTTCGTAGGATGGTTAAGGAATCCGAGCGAAGTAAGCTAGCTCTTTTTTTTTCAGAGGAGGTTGAAATCGAAAATATCACTAACTCTATAACATTCCTCCCCTCCTCTCAGCTAATTCCACCCTGGGACTGCTAAAAGCAATTTCATCTAGGTGGAGCCGTGTTTATACCTTTTAGACACGCCAGGTACCTGCACCCAAGATCCTCTCTTAATTGCGTATTGGGATTATACGTTATCGATAGCATCCATTGGTTTGCCACCAATGGGGAATCGGAAAATTGTGATATCAACTTGTCGACTATTTGGGTTCGTCTTGAGGTTTTACCTCACGCGGTCGTGATTGTCGGTTGTTCGTGAATACGGTCATCCCCACAGGAGATCTGTTTCAAAATAACTTCTTTGGGCGACGCATCTCGCCATCTGTTGGGTATTCTATATCGGTCGCATTTGCTTGGCTTCCGCTTTGCGCCTCCATTCTAAGTTTCGCAATTTTATTAATATCCTTGCTGCAAACTTTTTTACTGCTTCCCATTTCTCTTTCGCGTTCAGCATTTGCATTACAAGGTTTTCTAGTGTGGGAAGGACGCCGAGGACTTTTGCGAGCTAAGAGTGCTCTTCATAAAATCTGGTGCAGTGAAAAGGCACGTGTTCTGCACTTTCATCTGCTGTGGCACTCTGGGCAGGTCGAATTATCCGCTAGATCTGGGGATCAACTTATACGTCCATCGTTATTTGGAGGAGTGATCCCATCTATTTTTCCACTTTGCTATCGTACGTTCGCGCTCGGTTATTTTATCTCCAAATGTGGGTTTGTGCCCACGCGAATGATGCAGTCGCTTAAGTTCTTCTGCTCGTATATCGAGGGGAACTTTACTCGCTATGACGCAGATGGCATCATCAGATACTGTTCTGTACGCACATGCTACTCTGAGCGCGCTGAATCTGTTAACATGCAGTACCTCCTTTGAACGTCTCGTTCGTTCTCCTGACCATACTGGGGCGGTGTATAAGAGAATAAAGTCAGTAAACATTGAAAGAATCTTTCTTCTACTTTCTTTCCCCCAACGTTTGGTAGAATACGCAAGAGTGCGTTATTCACTCTCATTGCCTTGTTACTGGTTATTTTTAGGTGCTCCATGAATGTTAGCTTCTCATCGATGTGTACTCCAAGATACTTTGCCCATGCTTGGGATGCAATGTCATGTCCGCCAACCGATATAGTGAGGCTCTCGCTCAACCTACATTTATTGATATTACATTTACAAGGACCGGCAAAGTTGTTTGCGCTGCCAGCTCTAGTTTTGCGTTGGCCCATCACCTTTGGATTCTCGCAACGGCAACATTGCACACATGCTTCAAGCAGTCGTTACGTTTATCAGTTACCTTCGGTTACTATGTACCTTTTTGGACCTTCTTCTGTGTTGTAAAACAGGACTCGCTGGCTTAAATATCTGCTAGTGATACTAATCAGATAACAAGACTAAGCGTTGTTTTTTCCAACTCTTGGGAATCGTGACTTCGGTCAGACATCTGCCATAAAGGTTAGCTAACACAGTTGGATTTGCACGATCCGCGGCCTTAAAAGCAATGTTGGATATACCGTCACAGCCCGACGCTTTGTTATCGCTTATACGAACCAATGTGTACGGCACCTCTGATACCGATAATGCAGTTGTCTCGTATACATCCAAGTGCGAGCTCACATCATTATTACCTTCCTGTTGCGGAAAGAGTGTTGCGACTATTTTTTCTAGCAGAATAGGGCATGTTGGTTGAGGAGACTTAAAACCTTTAACCTTTGCCATCACCGCTTTGTACACAAGACCCCACGGATTGTCATCAGCACCATCAATCATCTTTTTAAAGCCCTTTTTTTATTCACTTCAATGGCTTTTCTCAGTTTTCGGAGTTGCACTCGGAATTCTTCGTGATTATTATTATTGGTCGTTTTTCGCTCAGCTTTGTTTCCATAAGTGATAGCATTCTTTCAAATTGTTCGATTAACCAGCGAGGTGGCGCGTAGCAGCTCATTAGGTAGATGTTTTGTACCTTAACCCAGGTGAAATCCTCGTATTCTGCCGTCATCCTATATTCAGCACTTTTGTCTCCGGTCACCCAAATCGCAGCAAGGTTCTGTTTATCTGCCGTCCAATCACACGTGTTTTTAGGTGCTACAGCACCGCATCAATCCTTTTCTCGTTCACCAATTGGTCTAAGAGGCTCTGTGCCGTTTTGCAGTGGTTGATATTAAGCTGCAGTAGTTTCATGGTCTTCGCATTCTCACAGCTTCTTGGTAAATCTGACACTTTGCACTTCCGGCTGCATGTGCGCCTTTGCATAATGCACATTTCTCTTTTTTGCTGCAATTTACGGCTTTGTGACCTTCTTCACCGCACCTTCTGCACTGTTTACTGCGATCAGGCTGTGGCACGCTGTGGCAACGTGTTTATATCCTCAACATTTATAGCAGTGCTTGGGTGACACTACTTCCGAGACTCAACATTTTATCCAGCCAACTCTTAGATGCCCTAGAGCTAAGGTCCTCTTAGCATCTTCTGCCGAGAGCTGTATGTAAACGGCGTGCGTACCTCCATCTGCTGCTCTGGTACTGTTTATCGCACCTTTGTTTGGCCTTTTAATATGCGCTTGTACCCCCATGCCAGGTGGGTCTTGGTAGTTTTCCTTGGGACTCGATTGAGCCCTGAGTCGCTTACCGCTATGTGGTGAACTTTATATGGCTATGACACGGCTGTCGGCTGTTGTTTGGAATTCCACCGTCTTGCACATAGGAACGGTGTATGATGTTTTCTGCTCCGCCTCGACTTGCATAACTATTTAGTTTCGTATGCCAGCGCTTAATTATGCAGCTCCATTTTTTAATATCGCCGTGCACGTTATGCCGCGGTTCACAGAAACGGATGAGGTCATTTATTTCGGAACCCAACTTGCCGACGAGATCACTGAGCTTCTTATTTTGCGTTGGTAGTTCCATTTTGTTTACCTTAACACAAAACCAAAAACAAAAACCACAAAAACAAACACCACAGTTTTTGGTTTTGTGTTTTATGTTTCGTTATTTTCCATGGTTTTTGGGTACAAACTTAAGATCGTGTACGTAGTTTCCTAAAAGGTTCCATGATTATCTATGCATGCAGGGAGGCCATGCAAGGGTTAACTCTGACCCTTATGGGGTCCAGAGTTCAGAGCCAAGCCCCAACCGGAATTAATGAGGATTCATCTCAACCCAACCTACACAACCAGTGTTAGCGGTTACGATCACCGAACGTATTTTAAGCCTGACAAAGTTTTAATAGGACGGAGAAGATGGTGTTCCTTTCTGCACGCCGTTTCCGCGGGGTTTCAAGCCGTTAATCAATGTTGCAGGGGGAACATATCCTAGTCCAATTGCCTCAATTCAAAATCGTGTCCAGTAACCAAGTCACCAAGTCGTTTATGTACCCATTTCGATCAGCGTATTATCGTAGAGTAAATGCTCAAGGCTAACAGACTGAGGAGTGGACTTTAGTCGCCTCTTACGACAGGCATCCGTTACCGCGGGCAAATTCTAACCCCCTAACCCGCTAGGGGAAAAAAGCTAGCTCTGGTTATAGGGTCCGATGCTAACTCTCATCACACTCTCTGGGGAAACTCCGACATAAACCATAGAGGTGAGAACCTACTTAACTTTATTTAAGCAATTAGCCTAAAAATAGCAAAGCGGTGTGAAGAAACAACATTTATTGGACCCACCACCAAAAATGTTCTAGACTTAACACTCTTTCCGAATAACTATATGATTGTTGAAGATTGGAGAGTATTAAAAACGCTATCATTCTCCGACCACAAATACATACAATTCAAAATAACATTCTCGTCCAAGCAAAAGGGCAAAAGGTTCAGAAAGGAAAGTGCTATTGCAAAAACCATTGAGACCTGGAAGGTTCAGTAGTAAACATGCTGAAAGACATTATTGCAACGCAATAAATAGAGTGGACAATAAGCATTTTTGACCCATTTAAATGACCGGGTTTAGACGGAATTTTTCCAGTCATGCTCCAAAGGATGGGCAATCTTTTGGTACCAACTCACTTTGGCAACTCAGACAGCTTTGGGCATAAACGCCGATAAAACGGATTTGATACTTTTTACTAGAATACACAAGATCCCGAATTTGCACCCACCGAAGCTAAACGGCGTAGAACTGACTCTTAAAGACCACGCAAAGTACCTTGGAGTAATTTTGGATAGCAAACTATCATTGGAGTACAATATATTGGAGAGGAAGAAAAAGGCCAAACTATATGTGTGTAAAAGAATGCTGGGAGTTACATGCGGTCTATCTCCTTCACTAATGTATTGGTGCTACTCAGCTGTAGTAGAACCAATATTACTCTATGGTGCTCTACGTCTTGGTACACTCTGAAGAAGAGGGGTGGAAACGCAGTATGAAACCTAGCCCCAATAAGCTTAACATATTTACCGACGGCTGCAGGATTTATTGCTCAGAGCTGGACATCAGGCGGCCCATTAAACTCCCTGACCATTGCCGTATTTTTCAAGCAGACGCCTTTACGGTAGGAAAGGCTGCAGAAATAGCACTAGAAAGACATCGATCAACTCCAACATAAATATGATACGTGACAGTCAAAGGCAATAAACTCATATGAAATTTCATCTAAAAACGTTCTTAGGACCACAGAAGCCATAGAGTGATTAGCCACAGACAGATGGTTACACATCTATTGGGTGCCCGGACATAAGGGCATTGCAGGAAACAAAATTGTAGATGAGTTTGCCAAAAGCGCTGTTTACATACAATTCGAACAAAAAACAACATACTGAAACCAGAGAATGTTAAGCTCATTTAACATTTGCGCCTTCTCATCTCATTAACACTCTCTGATATTACTAAGAGCAAAGTACTTTCATCAGAGAATGTTAGTGGAATGAGAAGGTGTTAAATGAACTTTTTTCGAGTACTAATTTGTAGATTCATAGTAAGAGATTTTCAAATTCAACTTACCACACTAGTGGAGGATTGCAGATATTTACCTCGCTAGTAGAGGATTTCAGATTTGTTTCTGTGTTTACCACACTAGTAGAGGATTTCAAATAATTTTTGACCACAGTAGTAGGGCATTCAACACTCTAGTAAGGGATTTGACTTATTTCATGCTCACAGTGAAGCGAATGAACTTGCGATTGAGAAGCCTGCGCGAGCAATTAATTTGTGGTGCAGAAGCAAAAGACGGCGGAATTATGCGTTTGGTTTTTATGTCACGCATTTAAATCAGGTTCAAGTCCTGAAGTCATATATATTTCCTTGCACATTTTTTTTTTAAATTCAAACCAGAAAAGTTTGGTAAAATTTTTGAGTTCATTTTAATTATAATTGGTTTAAAATAGTGTTTTAGGTTTTTTTGTATCTGATATTTAGAAATTTCTTATCGGTATGAAATAGCTCATACTGGATATGAACTGATTTTTATATAAATCAATAAACATGCATACATACATATATTTAATCTCTTTAATCGAATCCAAACTATATTGATGAGAAAATATTCGCGGTCTACAGCAAAGAGAGTGCACCTCTCAGGAAAGCTATCTGCTGGATTCCAGATTCTGACCTGTTTAAAGCGGATGTGCTGTTCTGCCTGCGTGCTCAGAATCTGGCCATCAGCACGAGGCTTTGGCGAGTCCTTTCGCACACCAAGTGGAACAACAGGGAAGGAAAGGAAGGGGTTACTCTTGTAATGCGAACGGATCAAGCCAGTGTTTATGTGATTGGTACGTTTTTGATTTTCTTTATTTTGGTGTTTCACCGAGATTCGAACCTACGATCTCTCTGAATAGCGAATGATAGTCACGCATCAACCTATTCGGCTACGGCGGCCGCCGCGGCGGCGAAATTGGTTTTTTTTTTTGGCGGGACAGATTAGCAAGTGCAGCACTCAGACACGAATAAATCCATTGTACTGCACTCGGGTTCCCTTTTTAATTTTTTTTAAATATGTGGTGAATGAGGCCACCATTCGATTTGCCATCAAATCTTTTGGCATGCCTATCATAGTGGAAAGTCCTGCGAGTCGGCAATACAAACCTTTGTGGCTACGTTATGGGCATATTTTTGGTTATAGAGGGGACGTTTGATAATGCCACTTTTAACAGTATTTGCAGCTCTGCTAGTAGGCATGTCGTAGACTGGGTGCTAGTGCACTGGATTCGTTCGATGCTGGCCCAAAGAATCGTCATGGTGCGAGCAGAGGAAGATCTGCTGGTGTCATCCGGGGTTAATAGACGATGCCGCCAAGGTTGTGTGATGTCTCGATTTTTTTCTTTTGTTTTTTGTATTTTTTTCCTTTTTTTGTCGGGACAACAAGCAAGTCAGCACTCAGACATTAATTAATTCCATTGTACTACACTTGGATTCCCTTTTAATTTTCTTTAAGTCTACCCGATCTCCGAAGAAATCTGAGTAGATCTTGTGGTACCAAGGAGCCAAGATGGTCGCTTCTTAACACATCAGTGCCAAAGACCTCAAACCTGATTCGGGCGAAGGCGGGCCAGACGCACAGGAAGTGGTCCGCCGTCTCATCCTCCTCTTCACAAGCTGGGTAGAGTACACTGTCTGAGATGATTTAATTTCTGCATCAGTCAGCTGATGGTCAGGCGCCAGTTTTCCGATCACAGCCAGAGGTCGTGGGCCAGCAGCCTTCTCGCTATAGGATGGCTTGACGACACCTTTAAATGTGCTCGGGCGAAGATCCAGCTCGCCATCCTCCACTGACGAAATTTTCGCCGCTAAGTTGGATTTGCTGTCGAGGCGGCGGTTAGACTGCACCTCAATAGAACCATTGCCCGCCACATTGACTAGCGCCGATTTCACGCTCGTACTTTGGGGAGTCCTGGCGCCGATATCAGCATCAGCCTCAGGGCAGGGAGGTGTGCTGCTCTTAGCCACCGTCTTCCTCTGCTTACGTCGACAGCGAGACGATTTGGGAGCGTTAGTACCCACCAAGGACCCGGTGGCTTCTGTGGATGTCACTTCCGCCGATCGAGGCCTTTTGGCGGACACAGATGCAGGAAGACCGACATAGCCGCATGAGGATTTCTCCCGCATGAGCCTTGCCCGCCGCTTTCTTCTTTACCTTCTTGCCACGCTCTTCGATTTCCCGGCTGCTTTGGGAGGTCGTGCCGTCACCGAAGCAGCATCACAACTCAGGACCTCCGAAACTGGGAAACGTTTTTCCCGTCTCCTCCAGGATGCGCTCTCGCTCATAGAGCTGAGAGACTTGGCTAATGGTTGGGGCCTCCAGAATCCATGCCCCGACCGTCGAAGAGGGTGGATTGCCACTTTTATCGGTTCTACCTGGAGTAATTAATCCATCGTTTTTCATCACCTTTTCGGTTTTTGTTCGGAACTCCTCCCTAGCTAGTTTGTTTCGCGGATGGCACCCTCATTCTATGCCAACTTTGAGTCATCACACGACTGTTGGAACCTAATCCAGCTGGGACTGCCACTATTATAATGCCAGGGCTTCCCTATCCACCACCTGGGTCGCGCCCGATGGGAGATCAGGCAACTCCACACGGGCTGTCTCCATTGCTCTGGAGCATGGTGATCGATCCTCTACGCACTCCCTTAAATGATGCTGCAGTCTACGCACAAGCATATGCGGACGACGTTGCCTGTTTGTTAACAGGCCCTTCGCTTATGAAGGCTATTGAGGCTACAATGCACTTTGGCCATCTGCTGCACCGGAGCTTTTCCGACTACTTCAGGTCCAGCTTTAGATGCTCTAGTTAGATGCTCTAGTCTGGTTAGTCTACCACCACTTGATATTTTCATCCAAGGAGAGGCCTTTCAGGCAAACGGCAGGCTGAAACACAATGTGAATTGGTACGGCCTCTGTCGTGCAATGGACAACAGAGAAAGCATGGACTTCGCTCCATCGATCCTCTCCATGCCCCTTGACTCCATTCCTTTAGGGAAAAAGAGATACAGTGTGGTGCTGCTAGAGGCTAAATTGTTTTCAAACTCTGAGAATGACCGCGGCAAACACTGTTTTCGCAATTTCCCGTGGAATCGAGCGGAACAAAACTACTCTTTGCTCTTGGAATATACGCATTGTGTTTCAAGCGGAGGTGTATGCTATTCAAGAAGCAATGACCTTTGTTGTGGAAAACAGATGGGTGCAAAGCTGCACCCATAGCCCTAGACAGCCATCCAACCACTACAAGTGTAGATGAGTCCTGTAAACCCGGGCTGAAATATGTCGGTAGACATAATATCCTGATGATAACATGGGTCCAAGGGCACATGGGTATCATGTCTAACGAGAACTCTGATTCTCTAGCTAGGGTGGGCTTCGTTGTCCTGAAGCCCGTTCTGCCACTCCCTTCTGCAGCGATCACGGTTAGCAAACGGGTTACTTCAACCCCAAGCGAGCTTGGAAAGCTGAGAGAGGCTGCAGATGGGCAAAACCGATGCTATGTCAAGACATATCATGTCCGACCAACTGTCGCAGATCCTCCTGCTATTAAGCAAAAGGCACTGTAGACAGCTGGTCGGACTGATGACAGTCCTCTTTCTGTGGGAGAAGCACATCTCAGACAGTGCGCTCCGCCCAGCATGTAAAGAGGAAGATGAGACGGCTGAATACTTTCTGTGCATCTGCCCGACTTTCGCTAGAATCAGGCTTTAAGTTTTTGGCACTGATGTGTTAAGAAGCGACCACCTTGGCTCCTTAGCACGGGTTTAAAAAGTTAATGGCTTTGTTGAAAACTCTGAAACATTTAGGTAAATACCCTTGTTAGCGAACAATCAAAACGGCTAAATGTGGCCTTGGGGTCCACAGAAGTCAACTTCGCAATTCAACAACAGCCATATATTCGAACTGATGCGTCATAAATCAGTTCGAATGTTCCATTCTTCTTCTTAATTGGCGCGATAACCGCTTACGCGATTTTGGCAAAGTTTGTATCCATTCGGACTACATGACCCAGCCAACGTAGCCACTGGATCTTTATTTGCTGCGCTATGTCTATGACGTCGTAAAGCTAATACAGCTCATCGTTCAAACGCCGGCGATATTCGCGGTTGCCAACGTGCAAAGGTCCAAAAAATTTACGCAGAATCTTTCTCTCAAACACTTCAAGCGTCGATTCATCGGATGTTGTCATCGTCCCAGCTTCTGCGAAGGGCATGATGAGAGCCTTATAGAGCGTTAGTTTTGTTCGTCGAGAGAGGACTTTACTGCTAAGTTGCCTACTTAGTCCAAAGTACTCGTAGCACTTGTTGGCAAGAGAGCTTTTACGTTGAATTTCTAGGCTGACATTGTTATCTGTGTTAATGTTGGTTCCTGAATAAACGAAGTCTTTTACAGCCTCGAAATTATAACTGTCAACAGTGACGTGGGTGCCGATACGCGAGTGCACCGACTGTTTGTTTGAAGACAGGAGGTACTTCGTTTTGCCCTCGTTCACTACCAGACCCATTCGCTTTGCCTCTTTATTCAGTTTGGAGAAGGCAGAACTAACAGCGTGGTTGTTAAGACCGATGATGTCGATATCATCGGCATACGCCAGCAATTGTACGCTCTTAAAAAATATTGTGCCTGAGCGATTAAGTTCTGCGGCTCGTACGATGCTCCCCAACGTCAGGTTAAAGAAGTCACACGAAAGGGAGTCACCCTGTCTGAAACCTCGTTTGGTATCAAACGGCTCGGAGAGGTCCATCCCAATTCTGACGGCTCTGCTGGTGTTGAGCAACGTCATCTTGTAAGGTCGTATTAGTTTTGTGGGGATACCAAATTGAGATATCGCGGCATACAGATAACTCCTTTCCGTACTGTCGAATGTAGCTTTGAAATCGATGAGAAGATGGTATGTGTCGATACTCCTTTCATGGGTATTTTCCAAGATTTGGCGTATTGTAAATATATGGTCGCTGGTAGACTTTCCAGGTCTAAAGCCACGGGTGATAAGGTTCAATCAGTTGATTGACGGTGGGCTTCAGCCTTTCACACAATACTCTCGCGATATTTAGAAAACTAATTCCGCGGTAATTGGCACAGATTGCAGGATCGCCCTTCTTATGAATTGGGCAGAGCACACTTAAATTCCAATCGGCAGCTCCTCGCCGCCATGTTTGAATAGCTCAGCTGGCAGTCCGTCGGCGCCCGTAGCTTTGTTGTTCTTTAGCCGCGTTATCGCTATTCTCACCTCATCATGGATGGGTAGCGGAACGGCAGTTCCGTCGTCGACGATTGGGGTATCGGGATCTTCACATTATCTGTGACATGCGCAGCTATGACTGTTTAACAGGTTCAAGAAGTGTTCCCTCCATAATTTAAGATTGCTCTGTACGTCAGTCACCAGATCGCCGTCTTTGTTCTTTAAGGAAACGCCCCGGTCTTAAAACCTTTCTGGTGGAATTTCAAGCTCCTCGCACTCACGTATTTCGGCCTCTCGTTTCTTCTTTCGAATGATACATCCCTCTTCCTTTTTTAGCTCTCGGTAGCGATCCCACATGGCTCGCGTTGCGCCCTATCGCAGCGTGGCTCTATATGCGGCAGCCTTTTTTTCTGCGGCACCATGACATTCCTCGGCGTACCAACTGTTTTTTCGGGCTCGCCGGAATCCCATTTCTTCTTCGGCGGCGATATGTATGGATCGAGAAATGTTACGTCATTGCTCGTGCATGCCGGTTTGTTGGGCAGAGAGTACCTGAGAGCAGGAGTGAGATTCGAGTGGCGAATCTTCTGTCTGTTGCAATTGCCGCTTTTCGATGTTGAACATTCTTTGCGTGGGTAACACTAGGTTTTTTGTTGCACAGAAGCGAGTGCGCAGTTTGGCTGCAACAAGGTAATGATCCGAGTCGATGGTGAGTCCTCGGATCGTACGTACATCTAATACACTAAAAGCGTGTCTTCCATCTATCGCAACATGATCAATCAATCAAGGAACGGAGTGAACGACAGTATTTGGCAACGAAGTCTCGCTCTCACAACAAATCCGACACCAAATTTGCGCTCCTTTACATGGCAGCTGTAGTAGACGTCACAAGGTCCTATGGTTTTCTTGCCTTGCCCCGTCCATCGCGTTTCTTGAATGGCAGTGATGTAAGCCTTTACTCTCACGAGGTCATCAAGCAGTCGGACATTCCAGGTGCATGCCTTAAAGTCGTATTCCTTATTTCGTTTGCAGTGGTCGTCCTTGTTAAAGGTAGTTCTCATCCGAGGCTTTGTGTATATTTTCATTGGGGGGGATTTTTAGGTGGCGGATCCCAGACCCAGCGTACAACCAGCTATCCTAGAATGTTTCAACCCAGAGGATACGTGGGCTAATCCCAGACGTTGTGAGCTGCTTGAACCATATGCAGAAGAATCGTTCTGGCCACTCCCAAGGGAATGGCGATCAGTAACTTTCCCCACTTGCGTGGACTTCTACACATGGAACCATCATCCATAAATGTTCGGTTGCATACGGCAATAATAAGGAGTTATGAGCATTGGTAGTTACATAGCTAAGTGACAACATATATTTGTTCCAGGCAAATGCTGCAAGTTTTGCAATTATTGAAGTATGATCTTGGCTGTTGGCTGTCAAAAGTGGTGCAAGCACTCCGACAGAATCGCCCATTTAATGACTGTTGTGTACATTTTCAAATCAATACATCAAACACTATATATAACCGATCGGATGTCGGGCGATAGATTTGAATCAGCAATGTGCAATTTCGAAAGAATTTCCCAAACATGCAGAATTGTCCTATTCCATGTAGGATATCAATGCGATGGGATTTAAAAAATTCTTCATCTGTCGAAGTATCCATTTCAACATTGGTAGGCAATATGCGTTGTAATACCGAATTACAGCTTTGTTCTGACTTTTGCATCTTTCAATTCTGTGGAAAAATTCTGCTAGAGCTGTATAATTATTTATACACCAAAAGATTACCGTTGCCTTGAGAGTCGACTGTCTCAGGATGGTTACAAAAACTCAAATTCTGCATACATATCTACTTATTCATATGTATGCATATAAGTAGTATTAACCTTTTCTAACACAGATTTATACTTGTAACTTTCCGTATAATCTCTTGACTGAATATTATATTACTGCAAACAAAAAAATTAAATGTGTGATTAACGGTCGCGACGAAATAGAAATGTGCTTTTTTTCTCGCTAATAGTTTCCCCTACGCATACGTTTTTTTATTTATTACTTTAGGGTAGGTTTAGAAGTGGAATCTAAGGTAAAGTAAAGGTTTTTGTGAAACGTACCGAAACTTCCAGAAATTGTTGAAAATACTAGGTTAGGTTAGGTTGAAGCGGTTGTGCACTATGGGACACAGTTAGTCTCATCGCCCATTGTGATGCCGCATGGGTTACTTGTCTTTATCTCTCCTAATACCAGTGTGTACTTTTCAAAAGTTCTATAAGATCCTTGATTCCGACAGAGCTGAGATTTTCCAATCCCTCCAAGAATTGTCTAGATCAGGTGTGGGATTGTCTCTTTCTCTTCCTCTTCTAGACAACTTCTGCAGAAGTCATGTGTTTACACACCCATTCTCTGGGCAAGTTCCTTCATTATGCCATCTTTAATTCGCTGCTCTTATGTACAATTTCTTCAAAGATAAGTAGTTTACATGTTTGCAAGGGTATACATATGTAATATAATTGTCTATGTACGCATCGGTCAATTTGGTGCCGATTTTCGCTACTTCATCGGCTTTGCAGTTCCCCTCAATGTCACAATAGCCAGGAACCCTTGTTATCATTAGGTGAAATTACTCAGCCATCTCGTTAAGAGATGCGCAGCATTTCATGGATACCTTAGAGGTTGTCGACTGCTTTGTGAGGAGATTTTTATCGCCGCCTAGCTATCAGTGAAAATGTAGATATCATTTCCAGATATCGCATTACACTGTACCAGTGCCACGGCTTTCATTTTTGCCATCAGTTCAGCTTGAAAGACACTACAGTAGTCGGGAAGCCGAAAACTGAAGGAGATCCCCAGACGTTCGGAATATATACTGAAAATATTAAGTTAAGGTGTATTTTATGTCGGTATGGTTTTGGTTATCACAATTGTTTGTCAAACTACGAGCTTGCCGATATACGATAATCATATTATATTTCTAATTTCACTGTCAATATGGTACATATGAATGTGACAAATCCACGGGAACCGTAAAGTCAAAAATATAAAAATTTAAGTACCATTCATAAAATAACATATAACTATTGTATTATAATATATTTGTTTTCATTGACCTTTTTAAATTTTTTACTAGCTTTTCAGAAAGGGGATAAACTTATGCCCCTTTTCCCTTTACTTCCAAATTGCATTAATTGATTAAGAAGCATTCGAAATCAGTTGTCAAAGTTCACACAACTTTTTATTATTGAATTAAATGAAATGATTGCGAAGACTACTGGTCCAACATGTTGAAAATAATAAAACAGAGCGTTCGCTCCCATTTTTTAAAAATAGCTAGTATTTGATATACTTGTGTGCATAGAAAAACTAAAGAACTATAAATACGAGTTATAGAAATATCTCCACCCAAACTCGACCTATCGGAAAACGTCCCTTATATTTTCTGATTCACTCTCTCGGGGGAGCTTGTAACCTCTAGGGGCACGTACCCAGGTGGTGGATAGGGGAGGCCTCTAGTACATCTAGGTGGCGGAAGTGAAATAAAATATCTGCCGCGAACAAACAAGCTGACCAGACAAGATCACGAAAAATCCAGTCAACTGAGGCTAGAAACCTACTTGAATATAAGCTTTGCTCAGAGTAAATCAATAACAAATTCAGATATGAACAACACTCACGATGACGGAAAAGCGAGAAATGGATTTCATAGGATAGATCATGTAGACTCGGTTAATGATAGAATATTGCTTGCTAAAGTAAAGATGACAGCCGAAACGCTAAATATTTATCTGTATATGCACTTGACATCAGCAAACCCAACGAAATGAAGAGCAAATTTTAAACCGATTTACAACTTCTTGATCAGATAACACGAAATAATCAAGTGATATTACTGGGTGACTTCAACGAACGAATTGGAAGCGATGTTATTAATTGCGTTAAAAACAATTAGCAATGATTATATAATAAACGAAAATGGTAGTATGTTGCTGAATTGAGGATTAGCATCACCTACCATCCACACAAAACCCAACACTTTCGTTGACTTTTTCCTAACACAGTTGTTGTCTGGACATACTGCTCTCAACATTATCTATATAAATTTGGGCTGGCAGCTTAACCATATTGCCTCACCTCCCCTGGAGAGCTCGAAGACGCGAAGCATGTTGTATTCCACTGTCCTCGGTTCGCAAGAAGGAGCGAGGAATTAACCCTGGCGTATGGCATACAACCGAGTGTAGTGTGTCTGACATAATAAACATCATGTGCAGCTCAAAGTATTGCTGGGTTGTGGCATGCATGTTTGCTAAGTTCGTGATGCAGTCGCTGAGTGAGCTTGATGAAGAAAGGCGAAGAAGGGAGCGGTTTCAACAGCAGCAGGTAGATGTTGATAGCTATGACGCCTGAACTTGTATTCATTTAGAAGCAAAGTTCCAGTGGGGGTCTAATAGAGACGAACTGACAACGATCACAAACAACTGAATTAATCACTCACGACTAGTTCATACAGTGACAAGGCTGTATTAGTCATGACATTACGGCATTTTCGATATTCCTTTGGATCACGTCTCGAACTCGATGTAATGCAAACATGCAGTCCGAGGTGGAAGTCAACCGAAGAAGAGATGCTTGTATTAATGGGCCATGCCCCACATATCATTGGCGCGACGGTACCAATTGAATGTTTCTAAAATTTGTATCCTCCCCTCCAAACAAAAAAAAAGTACACTTTCAACAACTCGAGAGGTCATAAAACGATACATTGATTTCGTTATCACCAATAGAATAATACCCCCATGGAAAATATTAGACGTTCATGGGTTAGGTTCGGCTAGCACGGGAACAGGCCATAATGACCAAATATGACAGAAAAATTTAACATTTAATCGTTAAGAAACGCATGCATAAAAGAGCAATATCGAAATCGCCTTAACACAAAATATCAGACAATACAATTACAAATACTGGCAATGTATGCATGGGGCAAGATATGCACAAACCAAATCCCTGCTGCAAATGAAGCAATAAGAATCAGGAAAATTAATATCATCAAAGCCAATCGGCACATCAAAAAATGGTACAGCAGTAACTTAAAACTATTAGCGAGAGAGAAGAAGAAGGACCTTAAGCGATACAGAAGATTCGAAATAACTTATGACGAATACAAGGTAACCAGAAACAAAGTTAATTCAGAAATTACCAAAATAAAATGAAATAGAACTTCTGAGAGAATTTCACCTCAAAAATGGAACATGGTATATGTATATAAAAAATACTGAACTAGGCGAAACCACAACATCAGAAAACAGCAACGAAATAACGTATGACAATCGCCAACTTTCAGACATATGTATGTATGTACCTATGTGTAGCAATCGCCCAATTAAAGAATAGGAAATCTCCGGGTATTTGCAATATGAATAAGGAATTAATCAAACATAGAGGACCAACACTACGCAATAAAATATGTAAATTATTCCACAAGATTTGCGAGTCAATGACCATACCAGAAGTTTGGAGGGCGTGTATTATCATCCCAGTATTCAAAAACGGCAACAAAAAAGAACGAAACTCTACACAAAAATAATTGCAGCGGAAATATCAAAGCACGTTATGTGAGAATAGTAACAAGGCTTCCGGAAAAACAAATCGATGAATCGATGCCATATTCACAATGAGACAAATCGTAGAAAATTCGTTGAAAAACAACAAACCAGCCTATCTATGCTTTGTAGACCTTACAAAAGCTTTCGATAGATATCTGCTTAAAGCCCCAAATGTTTGGTTATGTCCAAAGAACCCATAAGTGGCAGATTGGCAATCAGCAACAAGGGGATAGAGCAGGTTCTTGAATTTATCAATCTTGGACCAAGAATCACCAGCAATAGAGATCTAAGAATAGAAGTAAAGCAAGCGACAACAAAGCAACATCGTCATTCTGGCCACCTGAGAGCTTCTGTATAGAGAAACAAGCACATCAGGACCGAAGCAAGCATACATGCGATCAATTATCACTTATGCTGCGGAAACAAGGGTGGGCACGGCTGTAACACCAAAAGAAATAGCTGAATATATAAGGGACATTTTCAACGTAGTAGAAATAACAAGATGAGTCCGAACTCGAAGAAAGGCATGAAGAGACCACGTCCGAAGAATGCCAAATGGATGCGTGGCGACATTAGACGCAACATGCCAAAACGCTGGCATGAGTGCTGTACGTCTGGAACTGCTAATGCACAAAACTAATTACACAATATAATAAAATATGCATGTAAGTATATAATAAAATATAGAATAGCTCACAACTGTTATTGTAAACCGATCAAATCTTAATATAATTAAACGATGAAGAAGAATGTGTGGAGATAAACTTATCCTGTGAGTTCAAACTCAATTGGCTGGCTTCTTTTTAGTTTACCGGCAACAAACATACGGGGGAAAACAGCAAAATTGTATATGTAAGATTTTTTAAAAGTTGAATAAATACTCATTCATATGTATGTCAATGGTCCTGATCTAATGTATTTCATTTGGCCGAAAGCCATCAAGCCATTCGATACGCTATCTTAACTATATGAACTACTTTACATTGTAAAGGGTTTTTCAATAAGGGCGGGTAGATGTTGAAATGGAATAAAACTGCGTTTGCTGTGTGGCACGTAGCGCCGTCCTGCTGGAACCACATGTCGTCTAGGTCCATATGGTTCAATATGGGCCATAATAAATTGGTTATCATCGTTGTGTAGCGCTCGCTGTTGACGGCGACCGCCTCACCAACGTCGTTTTCAAAAAAGTACGGACCAATGACGCCGCCGGCCCAAAATCCACATCAAACTGTAACTTTTTGAGTATGCATTATCACCTAACACAGCCATTGATCCAAAAATGCGCCTCGTCACTAAAGATGATTTTTCGCCTAAAACTGGGGTTCTCTTCCAAACGATTTGAAGCCCAGTCAGCGAACAAACGGCGTTGTCGATGGTCATCAACTTTGAGCTCCTGGGTCAGTTGGATCTTGTACGGGTGTAGGCCCAAGTCCCGACGCAAAATTCGCCAAGTTGAAGTCTGCGAAAAGCCAAGTTCTTGTGCACGGGGAGGAATAGACTGCCTCGGGTTCTGCTGTACACTTTCACGGACCGCGGTAATGTTCTCGGCTGATCTTGCGTTCCTTGAACGTACGGGTATTGGCTGATTGTTTACTGAGCCGGTCATCTCAAATTTGGCCACCAAACGTTGAAGAGTCGACTTTGAAGGGCCACCACGTCTACCGAAAAATGGGCGCAATGCGCGCAACGTTTGCGTTAATGAACAGTCATTTTGATAATAAAGTTTTATCATTTGAACGTGCTGTTCAATCATGTAACTTGCCATGATGATTTGGCATAAACAACTGAATAATAAACAAAAGATTTGACAGATGTCACCAAAAGAAAATGGCTGCCACAGGGCGCCAAAATCGACCCGCTCCAATTGAAAAACCCTTTACTAACGTAGCCAATCACAATTACTTCATCTTATCTCAACGCGATTGGAAAAACCGTCTAACTTTTTAATTTATCTTAACTCCCGCCGTGCTCTTAAACTCTATCAACCCTGTTTTAGAAAATTTAGAGAAAAGCTGCCGGAATATTTGAGGTCAATTTCAGAAATAAATACTATGCCAAAACGGAATAATTTATTCTAAAAGAACTGTACTTCCAGGATATTGAAAATTTTTGTTTTCTTTTAAATAAGCAAAGAATGTGAGGCAAAATCCTTCGCAAGCACAACAAAATGTGTGTATTTCCTAATATTAATCTTTTCTTGATTGCTATTCAAAATTATTTTTCGAAATAAGTCACAGAACCGAATGAACGGGCAAATTACAAAAGAAATGTTTCACAGAAAAGCAAAGGTTTCATTATACTTTTGCTTTCTCCAAAAATATCATAAAAATTACAACTATAAAAAAGGAACGAACATTAATTTTCATCTTCGAAATTTTCTGCAGTGTTATTTTTGTTTGTCGCGAAAAGCAACGAATGAAACGAATGACGTGTTTAAGGAATGACTTCTGAATCGCACAATCATATCAACTGTCATTAGGTACGTTATGCAGCTTAATGAAACTGCACACTACGCTATGACTCGGACAGGGTGCAATTCTTTCTCTATATTACACTTCGCTACAGGTGGCACGAGAACTCCGGAAGGAGTAGCAAACGTTTGGGGCATTGATACTATATCTGTGCCTGGTGGTACCTAACCTCGGTAGCATGCAAGTGCTTCAGAAAGAGGCATCCAAGCTAAAAGCCCACACCCAGGTGGTATATGGAGTCAATAGAGCTCCAAAGAGGTATTTCTTTGAAATAACGAAAGAAAGCTGTATTGGTCGCACTTTCCATGATAGAACGATCCAACACGCAAAGTTTGGATCTAATAATCAGGAGTATAGAAAAAATTTATAGAGCTATCTATTTAATGGCACACTTGTGTCTGGTCTTATAGCCGGTGCAATGGAAACCACGCCATCGAAAACAGATCTGCAGTAAAATGTGTCACTAGCAGTGTCACAATAAGCTTGAACACTTTAAGTAACTGGTGAAATACGGTATACGAATGGTGTATCTTACTAACTAGTATTTCTTAGCTTCATTTTCCCTGATAACCAGACGATGATAAAATCTCTCCCCAATGCGACATCACTTTAAGGCAGACTAGCAAGGTTCGCCACCAAACTGACTAAGGAGTATACAGACAATGACTCAGGCATTCCCTTACAGAAATGTACTCGTAAACTACTTATTTATGAGAAAACCGCAAAAGGACGATTGAATAGCAAACCCACTTGCAGAATGGCATGCCAATGCTCAACGCACAAATATGCATATATTAGTTTTTGCACACTGATTTTCATTATAACGCGGCAGTGTCTCTGGCACTGATAAACAGACGATTTTCCACCCTCAGTGTGACTGCCTGCTTTACCCAGACGTAAGTTCAGCACTGTTGAAATCAGGAATTTTTCAAACTTTTCGAAGGATTTGCATTGGATCTAGGAGACATACGCTCAAGTGCCCATGCGGTATCATAATATGTGAGCCCCATTGAGGACAACCGCTACCCGTCAACGTCTTGTTTGACTCTGATTGAATGGAAAAAATTATATTAGAGAAAAAATACATGTCTATACCAGTACGGTTAATTGCCGACTCAATAACGTGGATCAAATAACTTAGTTACAAAAGGTTGTGTAAGTAGGCTCTAATTTTAATCCCAAAAAAAGAATAAATGTTTATGATAAATTTCAAGGATGTGACAGAAATTTTTCAACAGTTCTGTTTTCGATAATTGTTTCTCTTCATATTCGTTGAAAACCAAATTTTCCGCTGCGTGTTTCCGTCCTAGATACATATTTTAAAAATCCAACTTTTTGTAGTATTTATGTATTTGGAGTATTCGTAAAATTTAGCGGCAATACTATTGCAAATACAACATCGGTCATAGTGGTGGAAACATCTACATAATAGGTCTATTTATAAGTTCGTGCGGTTTTACAACAGATGGCGTAACTTGATTATTATTCCATCGATCCACATTTCCAAACATTCATTGGAGAGCTACTGTCGTAAGGCACAAACGTCAGTATAAGTTTTTTATTTGAAGCGTAAACAACAATATTTTTACCACACTTGAAAATGTCGAATTTCGTGCCAAATAATGTGTTTTTGCGGGGAATTCTTCTTCATTATTTTAATATGAAGAAAAAAGCACCCGAAAGTCATCGTATCTTGGTGGAAGTTTATGGTGAGCATGCTCTATCTGAGCGAACGTGCCAGAAGTGGTTTGCACGCTTTAAAAGTGGTGATTTTGGCTTGGAAGACGAAGAACGCGAGGGTGCGCCGCCAAAGTTCATGGATACCGAATTGGAGGAATTGCTCGATCAAGATCCGGCTCAAACGCAAGAAGAGGTTGCAAAAACTTTGGGAGTTGATCAATCAACCATTTCCAAACGTTTAAAAGCCATGGGAATGATCCGAAAGGTAGGCCATTGGGTGCCGTATGAATTGAAGCCAAGAGACGTTGAACGCCGTTTTATGGCATGCGAACAACTGCTTCAACGGCACAAAAGAAAGGGTTTTTTGCATCGAATTGTGACTGGCGATGAAAAGTGGGTCCATTACGACAATCCAAAACGTCGGGCAACCCTGGCCATGCTTCAACATCGACGTCGGCGCAGAATATTCATGGCCTGAAGGTTATGCTGTGTATCTGGTGGGACCAGCTGGGTGTTGTGTATTATGAGCTACTGAAACCGAATGAAACGATTACGGGGGATGTCTACCGACGACAATTGATGCGTTTGAGCCGAGCACTGCGAGAAAAACGGCCGCAATACGCCGATAGACACGACAAAGTTATTTTGCAACATGACAATGCTCGGCCACATGTTGCACAAGTGGTCAAAACATACTTAGAAACGCTCAAATGGGATGTCCTACCCCACCCGCCGTATAGTCCAGACCTTGCGCCATCCGATTACTATCTCTTCCGATCGATGCAACATGGCCTGGCTGACCAGCACTTCCGTAATTACGATGAAGTCAAAAAATGGATCGATTCGTGGATTGCGGCAAAACCGACCGAATTTTTCACAAAGGGAATCCGTGAATTGCCAGAAAGATGGGAAAAAGTAGTAGTAAGCGATGGACAATATTTTGAATATTAAATTTGTAACCATTTTACGTCAATAAAGTTTCAAATTTCGAAAAAAAACCGCACGAACTTATTCATAGTCCTATTATATTATATATAAATTTCAATCTTGAGAAACTATTTTTAAAATGTAGAATGGACTTCTGTAACAAAATTGATAGGGCATCCAAAGGCAAATAAAAATAGTTCGGCAAACTATTTAGCATAACTAATTTTGTTTATTCTTCTTAGTTTTTCCACAATTTTTTTTTTTTTCAGAAATCTAATTTCACTTCATAATAATTTTTTAACATACACATCCATTTTGCATTAAGATAAAGTTAAATATTATTTGAACATAACAAATAACAAATCATTAAATGATTTTAATTTTGTCTGTAATTGGATGCATAGTTATGTTTTTACAACTTTCATTCGCCGCTATAATGAAAATACACTTAGTCTTGCCGTAAATTCTGTGACAAATTTTACAATGCATACGGCGAAAACAAATTCGCAGAAAAAAAGTTCCGTTATTTTTGCTTTTGTTGGCTTCATTGTTATACTCATAAATAATACTCTGTCTCGAGGCAAATTTCGCTTGTTCACAATGAAGTGGGGAGCTAAAGAAAAATCACATTGCAATGATAGGTTTACATAAGTGTTGTAAAAGTGCAAAAGAGATTTTCGAATTGCTGTTTACCTCCCGATCAATCGTTTTTCCCAAAAGTCTGAAGTGACAGAGAGAAAATGAAGTGTAGCCATAAAAGCCGTTCGAGAAATAATTCGCAGAAGTCCCCTTAGAAAGCAGGAAACCATGTCCAGGGAAATAAAGGTATCGACCAGATCTTTAATAAGCAAAACGACAAAATCTCAGCTAAAACTTCTAAAGACGTAAAAAATGCTGTTCCAAGGGTTCAGGGCAGACACCATCCAGTTTCTGTAATGGTTTGGTGGGGAGTGTGTTATAAAGGCGTTACATCTCTTCGTTTCTGCGAAAATTGTACCAAGAGATGTCATAGAAGGCGCGGTGAAGCATTTGAGCAGTACTCTCTTCAGTGGATAATGTTGGAAGACTTCCAGCAAGACTCTATATTCTGTTCCAGCCCATAAGCCAAAAACGACCCAGAAGGGACTGAAAAACTATATTCCTTGGTCCCAGTCCAGATCTGTATCCATTGGACCACAGTTTGTGGTCAGAATTGGAGAACATAGCCTGGCGAAGACCTCAAAGAAATTCGGGAGCCTCAAACAATCTTTGGTTCGAGCAACCACGTCAATATCTATGGAAACCGAACGAGCTGCAAAAATTATTTTTAATATTTACACAATTAAGTGAATCTAGTTTCATTTAAAAAAAAATATATTATAATTTCATATCTATAACGGACTTAGCTTGCAACAGAATTTTGGCATGTCTGGGTAATATACTTAGTCCGAGTTCCCGATAATGATTTCGCACGGAATCACTTATTATATAAAAGGTTCATTATGCAGAAACAATATTTTTATCGCTCTTATTTAAAATAATATTTTTTTGTTGGGATTGCACTCTTCCGGTCTTTATACATATATATATATATATATGTTTTATACATCTATTTTTTTTTTTAAGTAAATTTTTTATGAAAACAAACTATTTACAAATTGGGTAGGGTTTCAAATTGTTTAATGTTTATGAAGTGAAAAGTACTAAACAAAACAAATTAATACAATATTAAGCGAAAATTTTACCATGACTATTTCAGAAAGCACAATCAATCAAAAGCCGTTATTTCTTGTGTTAAGGCTACCTAAAGGTACAAAATATACATTTGTGTTGCATGTATTACATTTCAATGTAAATGTTCGTACATATGTAATAGCTACACTTATATTAATCATTTTAAACAAATATTATTAATTAATTCAGCGTTAAAAGGTTGATTTAGTGCTTGATGTGTCGGCTGCTTTTGAAGCAACATCACACATTCCGACAAGAAGATGAAAATGGTGAAGACGTAAAAATATTGTGTATTATAAGTTTTAACATACCTACAAACATGTGTACATATTTATATTGTGAAATGCCCAAACACCATAATGACTCTCACACATTACCTATGTTATTGCCACCAGAGGTCTAGCTGCAATACTGTAAAAAAATCCAATCAGGTTTTTGGGCATGTTTTGTACATTTATACAAATGTACATTAAGGTAGTCCAAATTTTTCTTCAGATGATCCTTGCTGCGCTCGCTCAAGTTTGCTTGGGTTCCTATTATCAATTGGATTCTTAAATGAATTATACAATACACATTCGAATATACCTATGTACCCACTAACTAAATTAACACACGTCGATAGAAAACTCGGACCCGGAACGAAAGAATCACGGAACTAAAGAATCACCTTTAAATAGAAGTTTTGCATGTAGAGTCTCCTTAATGTATAGAGGCGGAAACAATCAACATCAATCGGAATAAATTTGAGGTAAAGGTTCATATATAATAAAATGCGAAAATGTTGAAAATTATTTATTTCTAAATTATTTTTATTACATTTGTAATTATAAAGATATAAAGATAAGCGGAAGCAATTCAAAATTATTGCTTTGCCTTATATTGTGATATTGTGATACTTCCTCCAAATGTGCACTTAGTGTAGGATCACAGCGTATTTTTTTGCAAAAGTAATTCAGCAAAAGTAATTCAGTAATACAGCAATACAGCAATAAACAAGTATATACGGCGATCGAAATATACATTATTATTAAAATAATGCGCATTGTTTTCTTTCAAAAATAAGTTAAAAGCCTGTGTTAAAAGCCTGAGCGGTCTATTAGTATATTCGAATACATTACCAGCGGGCAGATTTCAACCGCAGAGCTGCACTATGAGCACTATTAATGTACCCTCACTTTAGCCGGAGTTAAGTGTACAAATCTTGTTTAATTTAAAATCAGTAACAATCGCTTACACCCTTTTTGGGTGTTTGGCCGAGGTCCTCCCTCCTATTTGTGGTGTGCGTCTTGATGTTGTTCCAAAAATGGAAGGACCTACAGTTTTAAGCTGACTCCGAACGGCAGATATTTTTATGAGGAGCTTTTTCATGGAGGTTTGCCATTTCCTGCCGAGGGACTACCGCTATAATTTTGGTGTTTCACCAAGATTTGAACCTACGTTCTCTCTGCGAATTCCGAATGGTAGTCACGCACCAACCGCCACAAGATAAGTTTAATTGTTTAATAATGCCAAACGGATTACTGATCGAGTTGTTCGCCTGTTATATAAATATGAACTTTTGACAGAGCTTTAACTTAGGAATCGGAAGCCTAACCAACTAATAGAGATGAGAATACTCTACCTATTAAAGAGTACCGCTCTGAATCCTCGAGGAGCATCTTCAGCAACTAGGGCGAGTATTTTCCAGCCTATGTGATAACTAGCTTACCCCAAACCCTAGTAAGTGCCAGTTTGTCAAAGAGAAAATAACTTACTTAGGATACAACAACAAAAAGCAGGTTGAAGTAATTTTATAAGTCGGAAGCAAGAAATCATAACGGGTCTTCGCCGGCTTTTGGGGATATTTAATTATTATTGCTGATTTTGTTTGTGAAGTCAAAATGTAAGAATTTAATTATACAACGAATATATACCAACAGTACGGGTAGAATTAAGAATTAAAAGCTAAATTAAAAAATAATTACTAATGATAACAGTTTATTTCAATAACTATTACAAAGAAGTCAAGTGCTGATTTTATTCTTTAAGAATTATTTTCTCTAAATGTTGACCGTTAGTTACCTAGGATACACTCTTGGAATCTGACTACCAGGCTCTGTGCCACTCGTGGGAGAAGTGATATCGGGATGCCATTAAGGGGGGAAACCAGTTTTGACTTATCAAAAAATCGACTTTTTTTATTGCATAAACTGTTAGTATAACTACTGAAGAATATGTGGTAAAAATTTTAACGGGAAATTCGCATTATTCCCGATTCTATGAGCACTTCAGTGACTGCCCGTCGGTTACGTACCGCAGCGCGCGTTAGTTAGAACGACGTTTTTCTCGAAACTACTTTTTTTCAACTGGTGGGTACTCTAGTTCAAAAAGTTATCGACCAATCGTTATAAACTTTTTTCGGAGTATTCTATACTCAATCCTAATTCATATGAATTCTGGGATTATATTATAATTAAAAATATTTTTTTAATAATATAATATAAAATAATAAATAGATGAAAAAATATGGTTTGAAAAAATTAATATACATTGTGTTCAAGCGCCTCAAAGATATGCAATTTTCAATATTATTTTATCAAAATTAGGTTCATATTCTTAGGAAACATGTTGTTAACGAAAAACAAAATTGTTGTTGATTACAGAGGAAAATTGCAAATTCAGGAATGTCCACCAGAAAGATACTCGGATGGCGATCGTCTTTGGACAAGACGTTCTAACGCCACTACTTCCGGCGGAAATGGCTTGAACGAATTTTAAAGTGTACTTAAAAATATGAGTAAAATACCCTCCAAGATTAAACAACTTCTGATTATTCCTTCCTTGTTCAAAAAATTCACGAAGAACACCAAAAATTCGCCTCCTAAACCGGTTTCCTCCCTTAACCTCGCGAACGATATTTTCTTTTGGTGCTGTAATGGTCTCCGAGTTTGTTTCATAAACTTTACTTTGGAGGTACCAGCACAGGATGGCCAGCATGTATTACCGCAGCGATTTATCAATTTTTAGGGAAAAAATCACGGCGTGGTGCAATCTTACTGAAACCATGTATGCATACTGAAAGAACGATGTTCTCTCATTATTGGCAAGAAAGGCATGGCCGTTCAACATGGACCGATAAGAGACGCAAAAATTGCGACCCGTACAATGATTTTCGAAAAACTATGGTCCAATTATTCCAATGCTTGACAAAGCACACTAAACCGCCATTTTGGAACTGCCAAGTGGGTGTTGGTGTTTTCATAGTGGGCTCTGCCCAATAACGGCAATTATGTTTAAAATAAGTTTCATTACTCCAAAAGATAGTGTTTACCTTACAATACCGCTCCACTTTATTTCGCAAAATTTTTTTCGCAATGTCCGGCTGGGTCGGCTGTTTGCCATCGAACTTGTTGCCACGCATAAACGAATCAAATCTTCACTTATCATCACGTTAACGACGAATATTGTAAGATGAACAAAATGTACGACGAGCAAATGCACAGGAGTCATTGGCCTTGAAATACGCTTCGATTGCGAACGCACGATTATAATCCATTCATTGCGACATCGTGAATATATAACCACACGAATAACAGAGCGAGTATGGTATTGTCAAATTTTTCTGCTATTCTTTGCTGAAAGAAGAAGAGGGAAATAAAATACAAATCCTCTCTTTGCGACAAACAGGCACCAATCAGCTGATAAAATAAGTTCGCCTTGGTGAGTTGGTTGATTGGTTTAAGTAGTGATTCGTCCAGAATCCAACTAGCGCTTCCGCATCATTTTGTTGCCACATCCTCATTACCAACTTGTTTACCAGTTATTTACAGCATGACTATATCCAGTCTGTGCGGTTTAGGAACCTTATCAGGTTGTTGAGATCCACGCCAGACAGTTGTTCGAACAGCGGTTTGCCTAGGGTTAACATTCTGTCCTTCCATAGGGCAGGGCATTTGAAGAGGAAATGGAAGATTGTTTCTTTTTCTCCGGTTGTTTGCAGCTGTGACAGTATGTGTTGTGAGGGATGCTCATTTTGGCTGCTTGTTCTCTGACAGACCAAAAGCCGATTATGACTGCCGTTGGTCTCCAGGCGTCATGTCGTTTCATGTTTAGCAATGTTGACGATTGCTTTAGGTTGTAGGTGTGCCATAACGTTCTGCTAATTTTGTATTTCGTCTGGTCTCTCCATCTACAATCCGCGATTCGAAGGTATTTTAGGGAAATTGTACTTTTGACAACACCTATGTTGCGAATACCGATTCTACCAGATCGTTATTCTAAGTTATTCTACTAAGGTAACTTTATGTTATTCTACTAAGGTAACTTTATGGTTTTCAGTCAAGTTGGTAAGGCTATTCTTACTTTGTTCCCCCCATTTAAAAGTTGTTGTCGCTGAATCCAGTACCTGGATTGCAGCTGGGCTTGTAGTAACCTACAAGCTTTCCCAATTACCAGTACTTTCACCTGAAGGACACTGCAGGCATTAGGGAGACGCACAGATTTTTAAATTTTAAGTCTATGAGAATATACATATACCAGCTCCAACACCACAATCCATTTTACTGCCATCTATGTATATAGACTGCAGTGTCGAAGTTGTTTAGTGAGAACCCATTATTCCATTCCTCCCTAGATGGAAAGAGACTGACAATATTTCTATTGAATGTTACCCTCGGGACGATGTAATCAGTCCTCTCCGAGGTGTATTGGGTTTGTCGCAGCAATAGCCTGGCATGTCCGTGAGTTTTTTCTTCCAGCGACCCGCTTCAAATGTATTCATGGTTGCCATCTTCTTGATATGTAGATCTACCGGAATAACGTGTATCAGTGCGTTCAGAGCCTCCCTAGGACATGGTCTGATTGCACCGACTGTTATTGCACAGGCTGATCTTTGTATTCTGCCAAGTAATTTGATGTTGTATTCTCTCTCTAGAGCTACCTCGCCATATAGTTGTTCTACTAAAAAATTAATTTTAAATAGAATAAATAAAATAATAAAAATATAATTTATATACAAATTGTACATTTCTCCTGCATTCATAGCAAAGGAAATCAATTTAAGCGATAATATCACTAATATTGATGGATATTTATTGCATGTGTATCGTCGCCGAGGTAAAGTCGAAGATATATAAAAGTTAAGTTCTGCAGTTCTGTGAACTCCTTTTAGAAGAGCTTTGAATACCCTTTCTAAAGACACGCCTAGATGTTGTTGACAATTTTCGAGAATAACATAAAAAGGTACCGTTTAGGAATTATACACTACTGACTGTAGTGGCTGCATTTATGTTTCGAGATGTAAATGGCAACGGCGATTAACGCACTTTCATATTTTTGTCCATACACATAAGCTGCGGCGAATGAATATTTTTAATATTAAATCACCTGCAGATTATCTACTTTATCTAGCCAACGACAATTATAACCACTATTAGTTATTCAACTTGAAGCTTAACAGGATTCTCACTAATAATTTTTGTTACCTCTCTAGAAAACTTCCATTCTTCATACGAGTATTGGATAACCACATAATCTCTTTACCTGAAAGTCTTGGAAGCGGCCAACTTCATAGTACGAGGTGTGTTCAAAAAATAAGGTACATTTTCATTTTACTCAAAAAATATTTATTTATTCATCAATTTCTATTTTATTTCCTCCAAAGTAATTCCCCTGAAATATAATACACTTCTGCCAGAGTTTTTTCTCAATCCTCGAAGCAGTTCTGATATGTACTTTTTGTCATGTATTTGAGCTCTCTCAGCGATTCAGTTTTTATCTCCTCAATCATCGCAAAGCGCCGTCCTTTCCTAGATCTCTTCAATATTGGGAACAGGAAAAAATAATCTCTCTCAAGCAAAGATGAGTGAGCAGGTGCATTATCATGATTCAAAAGCCATGCATATTTTTCCACAATACCGGGAGTTTTTTCCGTATTGCCTCACCCAAGCGCCGCAGGACTTTAAGGTAATACTCCTTATTTACTGTAATACCTTGTGGTAAGAACTCCTGACTCACTACGCCATGGTAATCGAAGAAACCAGTCAGCAAAATCTTGACATTTGATCGAATTTGACGTGCTTTTTTTAGTCTTGGCTCTCTTTGACTCTTCTATTGGGACGATTGGGCTTTTGTTTCGATGTCATAACCATATACCCATGATTCGTCACTAGTTATGTCCTTTTCAAGGTAGTCATCGTTAATCTGGATCATCGTTGACGATATTCAACAATTCCCGACATCCGACATTGTTTTTGGTCAAAATTCAGCAATTTTAGAACGAACTTCGCTACTTCTTTAATGGTGATTCGACGATTCTCCGTTACAATTTTCTTCTTTTTCTCAACATTTTCATCGGTTATTGATGTGCTGGGGCCTCCAAAGCGAGCGACGTCATTCACATCTTCCCGAGCTTCTGTGAAAACCTTGTACCACTTGTAAACATTGTTTTGACTCATAGTACTCTCCCTGTATGCCACTGTCAACATTTCAAATGTTTCTGAGCACTTACTTCCATCTTTTACCAACATATAAAAAATAATAATCAAAAGTCGAATGTACGTAGCCCACGAAATTTGAAAATTCACCTTATTTTTTGTACACACCTCGTATACTCAGAGGAAATTTTTTGCCATTTCTCTTTTAACGTGGCGGTAAGTCCATAGAAATCAGCATCTCATAGGAATCTGTACAAGGTACTGGGTAGTAGGGTTGCACAAGAGGTTTTGTTGGTTGAAAACTTTTTTTTTAGCCAGCGGAATGTACTTTTGGAAAATTAAAAGAATAAATACACCAACCTATTTTTAAAAGCAAAAGCGCAAGCAAAAATAAATGAAAGTTTGCACAAAAAGACAAAATATGTTATATTCATTATCAGCGGAAAAGTCATCGCAGATATCACAAATCTCATCGTAATTGTCGTCTCAGATAATTGCGTAGCGAGAAAAACATAATACGCTTATATCCCAGTTAGAAGTAGAGAAGACATATGAAACGCCGCAAATAGAAACGATTGAGGCGGAATTAGATGCCGTGAAAACTCGTAGTAGTGAACTACATTATATTATGTAAGTTAAGGCATGATACCGAAACCTAATATAGCAACAGCATTTCGTTGCACATACCTCACATACTCTACCGCTTTTTCTGTCAGCCCAGTGCTGACATCTAAGCTCAGTCGATGCAGCCTGACAACAGACTAGTATGATGTGATCACTTGCCTACAAAAACCCCATTTTCAACAGCCCCAATATGCTCGCCACCTGCCTAACAAAATTCATTGCGATATTGTTGCCTTTTATAATAACAACAAATTATCACAGCATAGCAACATCAATGCTCGAGTTTGATATGCAGCCCAACACCAACAAACATGATGATCACTACCTGCGCTTACCTTAGTAACAGCATGCTGGGCAGGCAGCGCAAATAGAAAGACTCTCGCCTGGCCTCACAAAACAACCCACTGCATAACAACAAACAGTGATTACTGCTTGCGCTTGGCTTGGCAACAGCATGTTAGGCAGGCAGACCAAAACACAACAATTGTTGTCTGGCCCAACTAACCATCCACTGCATAGCAACACTACATGCGTGAGCTTAGCATGCAGATCAACTGCATGACAACAGCTCGATCAATGCTTGCGCCTGCCCTAGCAGCGTCGTGTTGGGTAGGTAGCCCAAAATGGCAACGGTGCTTGCCTGCTTTAGTGAACCACCCATTGCATAGCAACGCATGGTTGACATGCTTGGTAGGCAGGCTAGCGGTACCACTTGTCATGCCATGATATCACCTCATGCGCATGCATCAACACAATTGTGTTGCTTGCGGTAGAATCCAAGCGACCTTTTTCGCGCAACAACACTTACAGGTGATTACCACTGATCGCGAGGGTATAAAAGGCGGTATCATTGCCTGTCGAGGAGAGTTCTTGTGATGTTAAGGAGTTGCAAATTCAACTTAAATTATAATTAAAAAGTTAATAAAGTGTTTAATTCAAATAAAGTGTTGAGTATTTTATTTTATAAGCAATATGACCTGCTTAACTGGCGCCCAACTAACGTAGAATCCAGTGTCCTTTGAAAAAATAAATATCATGTTCAAGAAAGGATAGTGACTTGTTAAAAACATAATCTAAAAAAAAAAATTTTATAAATGTGTAAGGAAAAACAGGATAATAAAAACTAAGTGAAAATACTCTCAAGGAAAAATAAAAATAAAAAATTGATTAGTGCTTGAATAAAACTGAAGTGAAGTGCTAGAAATAAAACAAAAAACTAATATCCTTTCAAAAAAAAAACAAAAACAAACAAAAAAACAGAAAAAAATTGTGACTAATTTGTAGACACTACTATAAAAAAAGCTAATACATGTTTTTGAAAACAATTACTTGATTAGTTATCCTTATAAAAGGAAGTGAAAAAATAAAATATCCTTAAAAACTAGTGAACCTGCTTGGAAAAAAAAACTTTCCTTGTTCAAAAAAATTGTGAAAAACATATCTGTAAAAATGGGTTGGAAAATACTTTTGAACAATCATCCTAATAAAAAGGTTCGCAATTGCGTCTTTAAAGCGTATCTTTTTAAAAGGAGTATAAAATAATTTGCCAAAAAATACTAAAACCAGAATAAATTGGTATTACAAAAAAACACTTTTTGCGAAAAAAAATATTTTAAAAAAGATGTGAACAATAAAATGTTCATAAAAACCTTCTAATTGCTATACCAAACATTTGCATATTCAACAGAAAAGTTTATATGTACCAATCGGATGTGGAAGTGGCCAAACACACACAATTTTAGAGGACGAACTATCAGCAGGAAAACACCAGTCAACATGATCTTGGCTATCAGAAAATTCCAGCAAAATATGTACGTATGAGAAAATAACTAGTTAAGTATAGTAAGTATTGTAATTAAAAAAAAAAACATAATTAGAGTAGGTCGTTTACTTAAAAAACTATATTTTGTGTTCTTGAAAATGAAATTAGTAATAAATAAACATTAAAAATGGATAGAACTGCAGTGGCTAGTCTGTTAGAGTCGACAGTAGAAGTGGTTGAGCAGAATTTTAGGGAACAATTAGCAGAGCTAAAACGAGAGTTTCAAAGTATTTTACCCAAAAAAATAGAAGTTCTTAAGCCCGTTACTATTGTCCAAGGTGTGCAAAGTACTCACACTGACCTTAATTTGATAAAGTCTCTACCGGAATTTAGGTGTAAAAGTTCAGAATACCCAGCATGGAGAGAAGCAGCTAGGTTCGCGATAAGCTATTATACCGAGGGCTCAGAGCCATATTATATTGCCAACAAAATAACCTCAGCATTTTGTTACGCAAAATACCCATAGCAATATAATATGGCTATAATAAAATCTTAGCGCTTTTAACACACCATTAAACTTTAAAGCTATTGTAAGTAAATTAGATCAACTTTATGCAGATAAAAGACCACTCCACATATTAGAGAACCAACTAAACACCCTCAGGCAGGGAAAAATGTCTATTAATGAATATTATGATGCAGTTGATAGGCAACTAACATTGATTTTAAATAAAAACATAATGACCTATAGCAGCAATGAGCAACTCGTTCGTGCATTAAATGCTAAGGCTAGGGAAAATGCTTTAAGAGTTTTCATTTCTGGCCTTAAACGCCCACTCTGCGATACCCTTTTTTCAGCGAACCCGGCGGATCTTCCCAGTCCACTTGCTGCAGCGCAGGAGCTGCAACATAATCGCGAAAGGTATGAGTTTGCACATACATATGCCTCAGGCATATTGCCACAAGCGCTCCATTGTTTAACACTGTGCCGCAACCGAATCGAGCTAACAGTCCAGCGCAATATCCTGTCCCGATGGAAGTAGATCGGGGAACCTCTCTATTTAGACAAATTCCCTAAACTCGAACTAATCCTTCCGACCGATTCACCCGTCAACAAATATTCCAACAGGGAAATAGTTCTAATTTCCCAAATCTTTATCAGCAGCGGTCACGGCAACAAGCCAATACATTTTTCCAACCACAACAACAATATAAGAGGCCTTACACCCGTACAAATAATACCTCCACTCAAGCGCCCATTCAAAAACTCCAGCGTATCAACGCTATGGGAAACGAGCCATATTCTACAGAAATGGACCAATATGAGGACCCCTTTTTAAACGAACCACCGTACTCCGAAATGGGAGACACCGAGTTAACAGATGCGGTCAATTTTTTAGGCTAAGGTCAAACTTGCCCTTTATTACCCGAACCTTACCAAATGGGCAAGTTCTTAAAATTTTAGTAGATACAGGAACATCAAAAAATTGCATTAAAAGACATAGTTTTTGAAAGGTATAACTCAAATAAAATATCTCTTTCAACTAAGATCCATAAATGGTGTGAATAAAATTTCTGAGAAATTCAAAGTAAATATTTTAGGATCTACTGCTACTTGTTTTATCCTTCCACAACTAGATACTTTCGATGGAATCATTGGGTATGATTTGTTGAAAGATATCGAGGCAAAAATTGACACTAAGGTTGGTCTCATTTTCCACAAACACGGAAAGGAGAAGCTTAACTTTTTTTAGTGCCAACAAGTTAACACGGCCCAAACTAAACCAATTGGAGTACCCCGTAGTACCGAAGAATTAAAGCAACGTAATTTTAATGCATTTGCAAATCCCGATAGACCTCTCCCATATAATACAAATGTTATAGCAACAATAGACACATTAACTGATAGGCCAATTTACTCAAGTAGCTACCCATACCCAATATTAGTAGGAAATTTTGTTAATAATGCAATAGAATCTCTGCTTAAAGACGGCATAATAAGAAAGTCCTATTCACCCTATAACTCACCTGTCCATGTAGTCTCAAAAAAAGGTTTAGATGACGACGGAAATCCAAATTTAAGAATGGTTATCGATTTCCGGAAGCTAAACGAGCATACTACTTCCGACAAATATCCCATTCCCGATACCACAGTGATACTTTCAAATTTAGGCAAGTCCAAACTATTCACAACTCTAGACCTTAAGTCCGGGTTTCACCAAATTTGTCTTCTAGAGAAAGATAGGTGCAAAACTGCATTCAGCGTAAACAACGGCAAACATGAGTTTTGTCGTTTGCCCTTTAGTTTGAAAAATGCACCGAGCATATTTCAAAGAGTAATCGATGATATATTGCGCGACGACATCGGGAAAATATGTCACGTTTACGTTGATGATATCATCATTTTTTCACCTGATGAAAAGTCACATTTTAAGCACGTTGACTCCATATTGAAAAAAATTTAGCAAGCAGGGATGCGGGTATCGTTAGAAAAATCTAAATTTTTTAAAAGTGAGGTCGAGTTTTTAGGTTTCACAGTCTCTCATAAAGGAATCCAAACATGTCCTAGCAAAGTAGAAGCTATCCTTAGTTACCAACAGCCAAAGTCGGTAAGATCTTTGCGGTCCTTTTTGGGTCTTTCCGGTTATTGCCGTAGGTTTATTAAAGACTATGCGCATATTTCAAAACCTCTCACGAAATATTTAAGAGGCGACAATGGCCACGTTAGCAGTCGTCAGTCCAAAAAAGTGAATATTTCCCTGAATGATGAAGCAGTCAAGGCCTTCAATAAATTGAAATCTATTCTTGCTTCGGAAGATGTCCTTCTTCAACATCCAGACTACTCTAAGCCATTTGAGATAACAACGGACGCCTCATCCGTAGCCCTAGGAGCCGTACTTTCCCAAAACGGCAAACCCATAACCATGATATCTCGCACGTTGTCTAAGGCTGAAGAGAATTACGCTACAAACGAACGCGAACTCTTAGCGATAGTTTGGGCATTCCTATACGGTATTAAAAATATACATATTTTCACTAATCATCAGCCCCTTACATTCGCTATGTCAGATAAAAATCCAAATTCCAAAATTAAAAGATGGACTGCATTCATAAATTCGCACCGAAATATTTCTATAAACCCGGCAAAGAAAACAAAGTAGCTGACGCACTTTCTCGCCAATATATTCACAACCTTCATGACTCAGATGATACTGCTCATAGTATAATTTTCCTTTCTAATACAATTAAAACCATTAAAAATCCTGTAAACCAATTTAAAACTCAATTAGTCCTATTACCATCCGAATTTAACAACAAATCTACCAAAATTTTATTTCAAAAACTACTTAGGCATACCGTACATTTTAAAACTGCGGAGTATCTTTTACAAACTATCCGGGAAAAAGTCAACCCAAATGTAGTTAAATAGACACTCATCAAAAACCATTATAGGGCAAACACCAATTCCAGAATATCCCGGTCAGATCTTCCATTTGGATATATTCTCTGTTGAGAAATTTCACTTTTTTACCTGCATAGACAAATTTTCCAAATTTACCATTACCATTCCAATTGAATCCAGATCAACGAATGATATCAAAACGGCTTTATTAATAGTTCTAAATAAGTTCAAAAAAACTTAAACAATTGTGTCGGACAATGAAAAATCCCTTCAGTCTAACCCAATATCTAATATGTTAAAATATCATTTTAATATTGAGCAATTTTTCATACCAGCCTTACACAGTAACAGTAATGGCCAAATCGAAAGAGCGCATTCAACGCTTACAGAAATCGCTAGATGCATAAAAGCCGAACAAAATATTACAGATACCCAAGAACTAATTTTACTTGCCACATATAAATATTATAACTCCATACATTCTACTGTAAATGCAAAACCCTTAGATATTGTTAATCATTTTACTAAAGATCACCTTGAATCAGTAAAAGCAGCACTTACTGCTGCACAAGATAGTATTGTTAAAAAATCTAATACGAGGGGTGGCTTTTATGTGTCGGGATTTGGCAACCCTGGTGTTGAAATCTGGCAACTGACAGCTGTATCGCAAAGATTGACATTTTTTGGCTTTTACGTACTCAGAACGGTTTGAAATACCAGCGTTATTTGTGTAGTTTACAGAAACTTAAAAGATTCATCTCGGTCCAAAAATGGAATTAAATCGTGAACATTTTCGTGCGATTATTTTTTAAAACTTTCGACGTGGATTAACTCAGCAACATTGCATTGATGAACTTAATTCCTTTTTTGGCGATGAAGCTCCATCAAGGATCAGTGTTTATCGATGGTATGGTGAATTCAATCGTGGTCGTAGTTCACTCCAAGACGAATTTCGTGAAGGTCGTCCAAAATCAGTTGTTGTTCCGAAAACCATTGATGCTGTGTGCGAACTGATATTGCAAGATCGTCATGTGACCTATCGTGAGATTGAGACAATCTTAGGCATTAGTGGGACCAGCATACATTCAATACTGCATAAACATTTGACTGTCAAAAAAATTTGTCAATCGCTCAAAAAAAGGCTCGCGTCGATTGGTCGAAGGAAATGCTCAAAAAATACGATCGCGGGGCTTCGAAACACGTCTATGACATCGTGACAGGTGATGAATCATGGATTTACGCGTATGAACCCGAAAGTAAACAGCAGTCGACTGTATGGGTGTTTCAAGATGAGCCAAATCCAACAAAAGTTGTTCGCGCACGAAGCACTTCCAAGCAAATGGTCGCCTGTTTTTTCGGAAAAACTGGACATGTCGCAACCGTACCACTAGAACAACGCAGAACAGTAAATTCTGAGTGGTACACAACCATTTGTTTGCCAGTTGTCTTCCAAGAAATCGGCAAAGACGGATCACTCTTCACCAGGACAATGCGAGCTCTCACATATCGGCTCAAACAACTGCATTTTTAGCACCCAAAACATCGAATTAATGGGTCATCCGCCGTATAGTCCTGACTTGGCACCGAATGACTTCTTTTTATTCCCGTACGTAAAAAACAAACTGAGAGGTCAACGTTTTTCGACACCTGAAGAAGCGGTTGCGGCATTCAGAATGCATGTTTGGAGGTACCTCATTCAAAGTGGCAAAAGTGCTTCGACAATTGGTTCAAACGCATACAAAAGTGTATAGATCTTCATGGAGAATATTTTGAAAAAGAATAAAGTGATTTTCAATGATTAAAATTTGTTTTTGTTCTCTAATCCCGACATATAAAAGGCACCCCTCGTAATAGTCGAAAAACCTATCAGGAAGGCGGAAAAGTATATGTTCGTCGTAATAAGCGTTTAGGAAATAAATTAAATAAGGTGTACGTTGAAAATGTCGTACAAAAAGATTTAGGTACAACTGTCTTGATAAATGTTAGAAAAGTCCATGAAGATAATTTAAGATAACTTCCTTTAATCTGTTTACTAAAGGAAAAATCCTGAAAAATATCAACGACTTCTACTGTTCGCACCAAAACTAGCTTAAGATAAAATCATTTTCGATTCAAGCATATTTTGTTATAATTTTACCATTAAAATGTAATATCAGTTTTTTTGAATTTTTGTCTAAATTACTTAATTCCAAAAATCAGAAAATTTCATTACATCAATGTTAAAATAAAAAAAATAAGAAGGAAATAATTACAAAAAAGAAACGTACATACATATGTATACGGTAATTATAATTTCTCCATCCAACATAAAATTGTTAAAATATAAAATTATTTAGTCTTATTGTCCAAAAATAATTATTAAATAAAAAATTGTTTCTGTAAATTCTACTCTTTTCGGAAAGCAAAGATTTTTCTTATTGTTAAAATTCGTAAATAAAATAAAGATGTTTATTAAGAAAAAATCGTGCATATGCATACGAAATACATAAGTTCTTTAAACAAATTTTGTTACGATCATCTACCTGACACAAAAATGTGGTAATTATAGTAATTATGATAAAATATTTTTGTCCAAAAAAATTATTTTGTAAAAAAAAACCCTAAACACGAAAATTTAAACATTTTCACATATGCTTTTTTTTCTCAAACGTAACTGTTTTTTTTATAAAACAAAAAATAACTATAAAAGCACCACGAATGTGTAAACTTTGGGTACTATAATTAAAGATCAAATTTCGAATTGCTTAAAAAAAAAGCTAATTATAGTAAAATATTGTTGTTCGAAAATAAATTATTTAGTAAAAAAAAAAAAACAAAACACGAAAATTTTAACATTTTCATTTATGCTTTTTTTCTCAAAAGTAATTTTTTTCTATTTAGTGTAAAGCAAAAAATAAGCATAAGAACAACGCGAATAAGCAAATGGAAAGCAGAACTATCAAATAATCTTTTTGAGAAGTTAATTAGAATTTTGAATTGTTTAGAAGAAAAAGCTAATTATAAAGCCACAATTTTTTTTTTTTTTCAAGACATTTATATGGAGTATATGTTATTTAGTGAAAAAAGTTATAATGTTAAACTCATTTTGTTATCATAAAAATTCCAAAAATATGAACCAAAAATGAAAGACGTTTCTAATTGAAATTAAAATTGTATTTTCCAAAAGGCCGAAAAAGGCATTACTTTACTTACAAAAATAGCCTAAGAAATAGTTGTAAGCTTTAGATTTAGCCTAACATACATATGTATGTAGTTATTATTTTATCGGATCAGGGACGCTCCGAACTTAAGAAGGGGAGGAGTTAAGGCATGATACCGAAACCTAATATAGCAACAGCATTTCGTTGCACATACCTCACATACTCTACCGCTTTTTCTGTCAGCCCAGTGCTGACATCTAAGCTCAGTCGATGCAGCCTGACAACAGACTAGTATGATGTGATCACTTGCCTACAAAAACCCCATTGCCAACAGCCCCAATATGTTCGCCACCTGCCTAACAAAATTCATTGTGATATTGTTGCCTTTTATAAAAACAACAAATTATCACAGCAAAGCAACATCAATGCTCGAGTTTGATATGCAGCCCAACACCAACAAACATGATGATCACTACCTGTGCTTACCTTAGTAACAGCATGCTGGACAGGCAGCGCAAATAGAAAGACTCTCGCCTGGCCTCACAAAACAACCCACTGCATAACAACAAACAGTGATCACTGCTTGCGCTTGGCTTGGCAACAGCATGTTAGGCAGGCAGACCAAAACACAACAATTGTTGTCTGGCCCAACTAACCATCCACTGCATAGCTACACTACATGCGTGAGCTTAGCATGCAGATCAACTGCATGACAACAGCTCGATCAATGCTTGCGCCTGTCCTAGCAGCGTCGTGTTGGGTAGGTAGCCCAAAATGGCAACGGTGCTTGCCTGCTTTAGTGAACCACCCATTGCATAGCAACGCATGGTTGACATGCTTGGTAGGCAGGCTAGCGGCACCACTTGTCATGCCATGATATCACCTCATGCGCATGCAACAACACAATTGTGTTGCTTGCGGTAGAATCCAAGCGACTTTTTTCGCGCAACAACACTTACAGGTGATTACCACTGATCGCGAGGGTATAAAAGGCGGTATCATTGCCTGTCGAGGAGAGTTCTTGTGATGTTAAGGAGTTGCAAAGTCAACTTAAATTATAATTAAAAAGTTTATAAAGTGTTTAATTCAAACAAAGTGTTGAGTATTTTATTTTATAAGCAATATGACTTGCTTAACTTGTATACAAAGTTGGATGAAGTCTCGAAAAAGGACAGCTATCCAATACTACACTACTTTCGACACTGTATCCGTATCTTGGACACAAGGGGGCAATCGAGGGCGTCAAGACAGACGAGGCGAAAATGGAAGCAGTCAAAAATTGGCCAGGTCAAGAAAAGTGCAACAAATGCAAAATTTCCTAAGAACTAGGAAATATATAATTCAGGGCCTGGAAAAGATCATGCAAGCGAAAGACATTGGAGAGAGACTATTTGAAACCGAAATTGCTGGGGTTAAGGTATACAGGTATTGGGTGTAGTGGAATAGTCTTAAAAATAATGCTGGAGCTATGCATCGCGTATGGGAAAGCGAAGACGGAACTCATTCCCTTTATTTAATTATAGTTCCTAAATCCACAATTACATCCGTATTACATCAGGTATTCCACTATGGGCCAAGTGGAGGTGATCTGGGTATCACTAAACTGTTGGAGATGATTAATAAGCGGTTTTACTGGGTGAATTGCATAGAATGAATTGCCCAATGCATTTGCAATTGTTTGCAGTGTATGGAAGCGAAAGATCCAAAGGAGAGAAATCAGGGAAGAATACAACGATATAACATGGGTTCACCACTTGAGCGCATGGCCATGGATGTTGCGGGTCCTTTCCCAACTACATAGTTACTCCGACAACAAATAAATATATACTCGTTTTTATGGACTACTTAGCCAGACTAGTAGCCAGAAGTATACGCTCTACCAAACCAAGAGGCCAAAGCCATTGCTGAGGCTTTTGTGGAGAACTGCATGACTAGGTTCGGAGCACCTATTGAATTCCGTTAAGGCCAAGGAAGAAACTTTGAGTCCGCAGTATTCAAAGAGATCTGGCACTTGTTGAGAATTAAGAAAACACGTACAACCCTATTGAAAGAAACAAGAAACTTCACGAACCTACTAGCAACAATAGCGGGTGAATGAGATACCAAAACAAAAACACGAATTAGCCTTGACATCCGATGACAAGACAGAATTTGCCAAAAGATACGAGTTGCATTATATAAAAATTACAAAAATTGTTAAGCATATATGTATGTATATAGTTATAAGCAGTGTATTCGGTCTTAACTTAAGCATGTAAGCGTAAAAACGAACAGAAAAGCAATAAAGTGACCTATAGCGACTTTCACCTGTTTGCAGATCTAAAAAATTCATGCTTGGAAAGCGTTTTTCATCAAATGTTGAGGTCATAACAGCTGTGGAAGCGTATTTTCCAGCCCTTCCAGAGTCTCATTTCAGGGAAGGATTTCATAAATTGGAATCTCGTTGGAACAAGTGCAATGATCTCCATGGAAACTATAATAAAGTGTATTTCCAACCATAAAATTGTGTGTTTCTTATCGAGCCGCAAAACTTATTGAACAACCTAGTTCTTATGTGGCTGCGTGTATTTTCCACAACAATTTGATTCCATAAAAATGCTCAAGGAATTCTGCACACATTCGTACGCACAGCATTCTGCCGAAAATTATGAATCATGAAGCGTCATCAAATTTTATTTACTTAGACTTAAGAATTTATAATTTACTTAGACGGCTTTTCCAGGATTTACTATGGAATATTGCATTATTATTTATGTAGTATATGGATTGTTTTCAATTGGCGCGGGTCGATTTTGGCGCCCTGTGGCAGCCATTTTGTTTTGGTGACATCTGTCAAATCTTTTGTTTATTATTCAGTTGTTTATGCCAAATCATCATGGTAAGTTACACGATTGAACAGCACATTCAAATGATAAAACTTTATTATCAAAATTAGTGTTCATTATCTCAAACGTTGCGCGCATTGCGCCCATTTTTCGGTAGACGTGGAGGCCCTTCAAATTCGACTCTTCAACGTTTGGTGGCCAAATTTGAGACGACCGGGTCAGTAAACAATCAGCCAACACCCGTACGTTCAAGGAACGCAAGATCAGCCGAGAACATTGCCGCGGTCCGTGAAAGTGTACAGCAGAACCCGAGGCAGTCTATTCCTCCCCGTGCACAAGAACTTGGCTTTTCGCAGACTTCAACTTGGCGAATTTTGCGTCGGGACTTGGGCCTACACCCGTACAAGATCCAACTGACCCAGGAGCTCAAAGTTGATGACCATAGACAACGCCGTTTGTTCGCTGACTGCGCTTCGAATCGTTTGGAAGAGAACCCCAGTTTTGAGCGAAAAATCATCTTTAGTGACAAGGCGCATTTTTGGATGAATGGCTGTGTTAACAAACAAAATTGCCGTATATGGGACACCACCAATCCACACGAGGTTCACCAGGTGATAATGCATCCTCGAAAAGTTACCGTTTGGTGTGGATTTTGGGCCGGCGGCGTCATTGGTCCGTACTTTTTTGAAAACGACGTTGGTGAGGCGGTCACCGTCAACAGCGAGCGCTACACAACGATGATAACCAATTTCTTATGACCCATATTGGACCATATGGACCTAGACGACATGTGGTTCCAGCAGGACGGCGCTACGTGCCACACAGCAAACGCCACGATTGACATTCTGCATGAACGATTTGAGGGTAAGGTTATCTCTCGCAGGGGTGATGTGAATTGGCCACCAAGGTCATGCGATTTGACCCCGCTAGACTTTTTCCTGTGGGGTTTCTTGAAGTCTCACGTCTATGCAAATAAACCACAATCGACCGATGCTCTAAAGGTGAACATAACACAGGCCATCGCTCAAATTCAGCCGAATCTATGCGGAAGAGTCATTGAAAATTGGACCACTCGGATCCGTTCCACCGTAAGAAGCCGAGGTGGGCATTTGAATGATGTCATATTCCAAACTTAATGGCATATATGTATGCGCCTTTCAAATAAAAAAATAATTGTGTCAATAACTCACACACAGCTATTCCATTTCAACATCTACCCGCCCTTATTGAAAAACCCTTTATTAAAGACGAAACCCATGTATTAAAGCTTTTAAATAAAAAGTGTATATTGAATGAAAAATGTTATTGTAGTTTAATAATTTGCGGCTCAAGTCCCTGCTATCATGAATACTGTACAATACATGAATACAACCATTGAGTAATTAATAATTACTCACAGAAGCTTCAGTGATTTCTTCAATATAAAATGGTTGGCACTTTGGGCGTCATCCGAAGGCTGAATGTTTGTACACTGGCAGAAAAAAAGTTGCACTCCTGCCTCATAGTAAATTTCTTTGCGACTTAGTATATATGTATGTTTTTTGGCCTTTTTCATACGTAAAAGGATATATTAATTTAATATTTATACATGTATAGTACTACGAGAGAAAAAAATAATGACTTTGAAATTTTCAGTAACATCGAAATGTCAGAGGCAGAACTTAGTTCTAACTTGTTGCTGCTTTTGTGCTTCATACAAATGCTTCTGCGCGCACTTGACTGCTGCAACTGTCGAGCGTTCTGAGGACACACATATTTATTTATTCTGAAATCAATTAGCAATTGGACTTGCTGACTACTTAAGGGGGGCCTCTTATCAGTCGGCTTCAAAAAATCGATTTTTTTTTACTGCAATCGATAGATATATTATAGGATAATATGCCCTCAATGGGCACTGCAGAAATTTCAACAGATTGATGCGTGTGTGGCTCAGTTGGCAAACCGATCCAAAATTGACAACAATTTTTGACAACTTGCAATCGGTTGCATGTGTGTGGCAAAGCTGACGATTTTCCCCATGTCCTTTGAAATTTTGAAGTGTGCACATGAGCGGACAAATGGCACACATTAAGCAGTCCTGCACCCAAATTGATCGCTTTTTTTTGCTCTTCTTTTCCTCCCTTCTTTTGATGCACAAATAAATACCATGCATTATGAACATTTTTTTCAGCATTCCATGTTTTGCCATAGGCGATAAGCGGGAATCTAAAATTGTCAACAAATCCACACGCGTGTGGCAAAATTAGTTGAACCAATTCTTTAGATTTGTTTTCCGTTTGTGGCCCGCATTACTGCAAAAGTATATTTACCAAAAACTAAATTATGTTTATGTTGCATACTACAAAAATATCGTTATATAAACTGAGCAGAAAAACATAGTTTAGAGAAAGTAAAATTGAGTTGAATAGAATTCGAGATCTCATTAAGTTCATGAAGAAAGCAAACAACACGAGCATTGCAGGCATAATTTGTTACGAACCTATTCAAATGGAAAGGATATTTATTACGTCAAAACCTGTCAGGCGCCGAAAAGTTAATGATTTTTAGAAGAGTAAATAGTAACTTACGAGTATAAGCGTCTGCAAAGTTTGGGCTATTCCTTATATAAAACCAAAGTGCGAAATACATTTGTATACAAAAATCAAGATAAAATAAAATCAAAATTAGTCACTTGTTAAAAGTTCACTAGATGAGCGACCAAGATTCTCCCCATCGCAGGCATAGGCAAGCTCACAATGCAACTGCGGTCCGACCAAATATTACGCTCTCGCACGCGAATATGAATCTAAAAGAAGTAAACAAAATCTGCTCTCCAACTGTTGCTTTCGCAACGATACCAACAAATACTAACACCACGACGACAGCGTCTACAACAACAGCAATAACCACGGTATCAACTCCATTCGGTACAACACCAATGTAACACTTCTAAGCAAAACCAACCGCAAGCCACACCAAAACGTTCTCTCAGCTCTCCAGAACAATTAAAAAACAATAAGAAACAAAAAAATAAGCTGCAAGGAGAAACACAAACGACAATACACGACTACTGGCTTGGTAAACCGAAATCTTCTAATAGGTTCGAACTGCTGTCAGAAGATGATGATATTTGTGCTGCTGTTAGTAACAGCGAGACTCTAACCGACTCTCCTGTGAATAAAGGAATAATAGAAGAAGTTAATGGTAGGCAAAAACAAATAAAAAATTACCTGTGGTGCATAAGCCTCCGCCGCTATATGTTGCTGGCGTACTAAATTTACAGCCTCTTGATGCAGTACTCAACACTATTGCAAAAGATGAATATGTATTCAGAACTCTTCACAACAATGAAGTAAAAATACAACCAAACAGCTCAGAAGCGTGCTTAGCTACACTTTTAAGCCAAAAATGGAAAGAAATTTCAATGTTGTTCTCAAGGGCCTCCACCACTCTACCGATGTAAATGAAATCAAGGAGTACCTAACAAACGCGGGCTTTGAAGTACGTAGTTAAATGTTAAACAACGAACCACAAAAAATCCGCTTTCCATATTAATGTCAAAGTCGGTCAAAATAACGCTTCTATTTAGAACTTAAGTACGGACCTGAATACAAAGGTAACTTTTGAACCATACTCATAAATATTGCAATCACAACCTGCGTTGTGTTAAATGTGCTGGTGAACATACAACAAGTGCATGCCCTATAAAAGGCATGTTGAGCGAAGCTAAGTGTGTGTTATGTGATGGAAAACATCCAGCTAACTATAAAGGATGTACTGTATACAAAGAATTGCAATCTAAAACGTTTCCACCTCTTGGAAAAAAAACTATGCCTGAAGCTAACAAAGTGACAACAGAGCAAACCAACTTAGATAATGACGAATGCTCGCTTTCAAAACCAGTTGGGGATTGCTCACCATCTTGCCATACTGTATCATATGCAGAGGCTGTAATTGGCAACACCTTGCCTAATGGTGGCTTAAAACTAACCCTAACAGCTCCTTGCAATAATGCAGAGAATATCTTGCCAACAGCTTAACAAAATGCAGCGAATTAAAATGCATGCTGAAAATGATTTTGAAACAGATGAGTACTAGGATGTTACTAATTACAACCCTCATGTTCGAACCCTAACATAGCTATTTGGAATGTCAACGGGTTTACTAGCCACATTCACGAAATATTATTTTCAAGCAAATGTCATAGTCATACACACCCTAAGGGCCTGTCCTTATACAGAGCCATCCAATCTGAACAATATAGACATACGTCAACAGGAGAGCCAACATTCTGGCCAGCTGATCTAAATAAATTGCCTGATTTGTTTAACTTCATAGTTTTAAAAGGGATTTATAGTAACAACTTGGTATTAAAGTCTTCGCTCGACTTATCTTCAGATCATTACTCGATACTTGCTCGGTTCAGCTCCGATTTTATTCATGTTGAGAAACCGGCTATTCTGCACAGTATACAAACACATTGGCCTTCATTCCGGTCCATAATTGATAAAACATTGCACATCGGTCCACCCTTAAAAAACTGGTTTGATATAGAAACAGCTTTAGAGTTTTTTAATAACGCAGTTCAACATGCATCTTGGATATGCACACCTGCTTCATCTAACCTCAATGGTAAAAAGCGCGTAAGTTCGTCTATAATGCAGTTAATCAAAGAAAAGCGAAAGCTGATACAGATTATTCCCTATGGAAGGCACGAAAAATCTTCGACAACAAAAGTTCCTTTACTAAGAATTTGAGCGGTTGGCTATAAACTGACAAAGCTAAGGCGTTCGCAAAGCATCTTACATCCGCATGCATCCACATTCCCAGTAGACGAAACCGACATCTTTGAGTATCTTGATGCGCTGCCGATTGTACCTACAACAATGTCGGAAATCAAAAAAATCATTATGGCTATCAAAGCAAACAAGCCTCCAGGATGACCTTGTAACCGGCAAAGCAATTCAAAATTGCGAAAATCCTTATATCCAAGCCTGGTAAACCACAAGAAGCTGTTACTTCTTACAGGCCGATGAGTCTTCTCCCAAGCCTATAAGAAGTTTTTGAAAACATTATATTAGCGCGACTTAAGTCAATACTTATAGAAAACAAATTAATACCCGATCATCAGTTTGGCTTCCACCAAGAGCACACAACAACGGAACATGTTCACCGAGTTTACAAAACCATACGCAAAGCTCTAGAAGAAACAAAAATTTTGCCCTACGGCTTTCCTCGAAGTATCACAGGCATTCAATAAAGTTTAGCACCCAGGTTTACTGTATAAATTGAAAAAAAAAAACATTGTCGCACAGTTACTATGAGGTGTTACGCTCCTACCTCAATGAAAGGTACTTAAAATCAAACTAGGAGACGAAATCATGGATTTAGCCCCGATCTCTGCAGGTGTACCACAATAAGTGTTCCTGGCTCAATATTTTCTGCGGATCTACCACTCTCAAAATTGGTTCAGACTGCAACTTACGCTGACGATACCGTCATTATGTCTACTAGTCACAGTATTTTGGCGACATATTTTCTACAAGAAAACATTAAAAATATACACAAATGGCTTGATAGATTGCGTATACAAGTAAACCCAACAAGCTCCACGCAAGTTACTTTCACATTGAAACGAGAAACATGTGCTGGCGCCACCTTATACGATTAGCAGCTGCCACAAGCTGATAACGGGAAATATTTGGGTATGCACCTGGACTGACGCCTAACGTGGCAAAAACACATAATGACCACACTCAAACAGCTCGGTCTTAAACTCACCTCTCTACAATGGCTTATAGGAACAAACTCAGTGCTATCTCTAGAAACCAAACTTCTCCTGTACAAAGCCGTAATTAAACCCATTTGGGCTTATGGCATCCAACTATGGGCAGCAGCGACGGAAACGAACCATGACATCATGAGAGGTTTCAGGCAAAGACACTGCAATTAATCACTGGAGACTCGATTTACTCCAGCAACGAGCTAATACGTAACAATACGGGAAATTTCAGTGACAAATACAGCAGTCGGTTGTCGAGCCACCCCAACGCACTTGCCAGGGCCATAATTCAGCCAAACACCTACGTACCGAGCCTCAGACGGGGCAAAAATATTATAAATACTATTAATAAATAAATAAATAAAATGTCACTGCACTTACTTCATGCTTCAGCATGCTACTTCTAGAGAATGTGGTGAGCAAATTCTGTAGGTGAACTTGGACTTCACCTGCATCGCGCTCTTCAAGATCGTCTTATTAGCTTAAGTTATATAAATTGTTTATTGTTTAAATTTAAAATAGATTGCAATAAAATTGGAAATTCAAAAAAAAAAAAAAACCAAGTATAGAGCACGCTTCAGATAGAATAAAATCTATATAATTAAGGAATGTAAAACTTCCATCAAAAACCACTAGATCTTTGATTTCTTCAACAGATTAAAGTATGTCATCACCGATGTTAACAAGAAGGAATGACGTTAGTTATTTTTGGAAACGTGAGTTTAAAACATTTTTTAATATTATATTAAGCGATAACCGAGAGACATTACACCATTAACTAAATTGATAACAACAGTTTGAAGTTTACGTAACTCCGCCGAGTTAGAAATAATGAAATATATTTTTAAATCTGGAAGAAGGAAGTTGGCAAACGAAAAACCACTGCTTATATCATTGATAAAGAAAACAAAAAGCACACCTTGAGATACACAAGAGGACGCAAAGAAAGGTGCTGAAGAACCACCATCAACGGAAACAACACAATGTCTATTACATAAGTAAGAACGTATCCAATCTAGAAAAACTGAGTGAAAACCCAGATATAGAAGTTTATCTAATAAAATAGTATGGAATACTTTATCGAGCGCTTTTGAAAAGTCAGTATAGACACAGTCGCCCTGTTGCCCTGCTGAGAAAGCTGCAATACAGTATTCAGCAAAAACTCCAAAATTGGAAATTGTATATCTACATACCTGTAACAAAACCATGCTGGTATGGTGATATGGTAATTTTCACTACAAAATACATATAACATTTTCTTTGACAATATTATCAAATAATTTAGATACTGAGGAGAGCTTCGTGACTGGTTATTGCGGATGTCGATTTTTTTCCACTTTTAAAAATTGCAGTAACAACTGTCATTTTCCTAGATTATTACTAGATTTACTATTGTTTTCAACGCCTAGAATATAATTACCCTACAGGAATTCATTTAAGCAATTAAATTTAAGTAATGTTAAAGATTGTCTCAATCTCACGATAGGTCACATGACGATCTTGCAATATCGCGCACAGCATCAATGGTTTTCGGAACAACAACTGATTTTGGACGACCTTCACGAAATTCGTCTTGGAGTGAATTACGACCACGATTGAATTCACCATACCATCGATAAACACTGGTCTTTGATGGAGCTTCATCGCCAAAAAATGAATTAAGTTCATCCATGCAATGTTGCTGAGTTAATCCACGTCGAAAGTTGTAAAAAATAATTGCACGAAAATGTTCACGATTTAATTCCATTTTTGGACCGAGATGAATTTTTTAAGTTACTGTAAACAACACAAATAGCGCTGGTATTTCAAAACGTTCTGAGTACGTAAAAGCCAAAAAATGTCAAACTTTGCGATACAGCTGTCAGTTGCCAGATTGCAACACCAGGGTTGCCAAATCCCGACATATAAAAGGCACCTGTCGTATTTTATTGTTCGCTCTTCTGAATATGTGATATATTATTGGCGTGTGGTTTTCGTTTTGTATAAAGCCTTTTTTGTCGAGGTATAAGAAGGATTCGGGAGGAGCAAATACATTAGAAACAGCTAGTGAAAAATAATCGTTGCTTTCGTAATAAAACGCTCTTATTAATGTGTTATTGGTATTGTATAGGCAACGCCGGATATGTTTTAATATTAAATTTATAATATGACAATTAATTCTTGGCACTTTTGCCGTGTTATAAAGCTTTGAATTCGAGATGTATTTTGTATAGTTAGGTACATATCTTAGTATACAACATATCTTATAAGGTATGTGGTAAATATTACCATACATTTTTTTCTTCATATATAATAATAAAGTAATAATAAAAGCATTAAAACAACAGGTATTATTAACACCTAGTCATCACTAATTATAAATTCGGTAGGGATGATGATGATACAATTGGTTTTATTTTAAATTCTTCAAGTAAATCAAATTAATAATAATCAATAAGAAGGCATATGCAAAAACAAATATGTGAATTTATATATGTATGTACATATGCGCATATACATCATATATATGCTCACTCAAGTAGGAGAGAGCCAGATGTCGAACGTTGCCGAACGCGGGGGCCGATTGTGCTCTTTGTCGTTCGTTCCGCGCTCTCGCTTGCAGTTCAAGCAAGGTAACGACGGATGAGCAAGATAACGACGCATTTTTCGTGCGTGCAGCCGGCTAAATCGAATTATAAGACGTTATCACGTCAAAAATACATATTGATTGAAAAATATTAGTCCATCAATTTGCGGTTTTGGCCCCTGTTATTATGAACAGGGCTTCAATATTCAATATATTTGACACTTTGAGCTTGATCCGAAAGCTGAATCTATGTACAGTAACCTCCAAATAAGCCGCATTCTGATTCCAGAGTAAGTTTCTACCTTTGCAGCTATATACATATGTTTTTGTGCACTTTTTATCAGTTGGAGAACTACATACATATATTGTTGATGCATACAAATGTATGGAATCGTGACCATCCAACATGACAAAAATTAACGATTCACCAAATATCGGCAAATATTTCTATAAGAGATATTCCAGTATTGACTATTTCGATTTGATTTCTTAAATTTTAGTTGTAAACTTTTGTCATCGTTGAGAAAAGGAATGAAAATACTTTGCTCCTAGAAATATGAGCTCGAATTTATCAATGAATTTGTTTTTGTTGTGCTTTACAATATGAAACTGTTCAGCGCTGCCGCGACTATTTTAGACTGTTCAGAGCCATGGCAACTAGAATCATGGCCGTTAACATAACGTGCGCTGTTAAAATTTCGATTACTTACATACGTCATGTGGGTTTATTTATTTATTTAAATTTAGTCAAGAAACACAAATGTTCTTACTAACTATTGACTTAGTGCGAATATACAGAATAACAAAAAAACGATCTAAAACTAAAATACAACTTGACTTAACAGAATATGATTATGTTAGCGAATTAAATGACGCAATAAAGAAGAGAATTCATTTTCAGTTATTGGGAAATCTAACGATATAGAATTCGAGAACTCATTAAATTCGGGCAGAGTCCGAGCAATAGGCGCATTGGACTAGAAATTCGTTTTGAATATCTTTAGATAAAAAGAGTAAGCGCTTCGTAAGATTCTCGCCGAAATAAGAAAGTGAATGCGTTGCAAAAGAAACGCACAATCAATGTCCGTTTCCACGACAGCCGGTTCTACGTTACCGAGGCGACCCGGATTTATATCCGGCCAAGTACTGCCACTCCAGTAGCATTCCCCGTATGTAAATATGGGGAATGTTTATGCTGCTACAATTACAACAACGACAACCTTCTGCACTCAAGCGACTTTAATCCAATTAATAACAAGCGGGAGCTATAAAGCTACGGCGCCACGCTCATGCATTTGGTGTCCAGCAGCTTATATGTGTGCGTGTCGGGTGCATGACGCTCGCCCGTGAAAAAATCTAAAATTTTTGATTTTCATCATGCAAAAGCCGACAACAATTATGTTTGACACGAAACAAGTCACCCGACACGCACACAAATAAGCTGCTGGACAGCAAATGCATGAGCGTGTCGCCGTAGCTTAGGATTTTTTTTATCATTTTTTACATCTTGGGGCATATTTAAGAAATATCTCTTGTATCTATTTATTCTTGTGATAGCGAATTGGTGGCAAGGTCTCCAAATAAATGAAGCGTATTCCAATCCAATCCAATCCAAAGGCGGCCGCCGTGGCCGAATGGGTTGGTGCGTGACTACCATTCGGAATTCAGAGAGAGAACGTCGGTTCGAATCTTGGTGTAAGATCAAAAATTAAGAAAAAGTTTTTTCTAATAGCGGTCGCCACTCGGCAGGCAATGGCAAACCTCTGAGTGTATTTCTGCCATGAAAAAGCTCCTCATAAAAAAAGTATCTGCCGTTCGGAGTCGGCTTGAAACTGTAGGACCCTCCATTTGTGAAGCAACGTTAAGACGCACACCACAAATAGGAGGAGGAGCCCAATTATATATATATATTCCAATCCAAATCGAACAATCGGGGTAAACAGTAATTTCATCGTGCATGAGAAGTTTGAACTGTTACGTCTAACAAAGCCCAAGATCGAATATGATTTTGGGATAATATAATTGATATGACTTGATAATGAAAACTTAGAGTCAAAAATTACACCGAGGTCTTTGATCTCATCCACAGATTAGCAGACAGTATTAGACATATAATATTACTATTGTAGAATATCACGAGATTTAGTAAATGACTTGAAAGCGTGATTTTTTTGTTTAATTTAACGAGATACATGAATATGTGCACCAGATAACGAGTTCATTAAGGTCAGCCTGGAGCCTAAGCACATCCTATGGGCTTCTTATTGAGGCAAACATTTTTAAGTCGGCTGCATAAGATACACCCTAAATTGTAATAAGACAATTCCTTCTACTTAGATAGGATTTTAACCATAAGTGAAAAACCGAGTGAAAGCCAAGAGCTCCCAGTTTACACAAAATAATTATATGTGACAGAGTGTCAAAGGCCTTGGGGAAATCAGTTTAGATGCAATCAACTTGAAGTCCACGCGAAAATTATTCAATACAATATTAACTGAAAAGGGCCAGGTTGGAAACAGTGGGCCTACCTGTTACAAAACCATGCTGATTGGAAGCGAAGTATAATTTTTCTTTAATTTCGAATAATTTTGAGGTGGTCTATAGTTACGCACATCATTTTTATTGCCACTTTTAAAGAGTGGAGTAACTGTTGTTACTTTCCAGTCGTCAAATTAAAATTCCGGCTGCAAGTGATTTATTACAAATTATTTTTAGTGGAGTTGCTATGATGGGATACTTCTTAGAGAGAAGTACCGAAAGACCGTCCACATTAGTCTGGGAAAGTTAAAATTCCATTTGAGATATCCCCAGTAAGGAGATGCAAATTACCCCAACTGAGCAGATTGGGAAACAGAACAGCAGAAAGGGAACCATGAAGCTGCTTATTAGTGCTGGAAGACACATCAATGCATTAATTTTTTCCCCGAAGTCCGATACTGTTATAATCAAAATATCCAACACTCTGCAGTCACTTTTCAAATTTTTGGAACTAAACAAATCACAGAGAATTCGTAACAGTCGAGTTTATTTTATTTTTTGCCCTTCTTCAATACGCACCCTATTAACCCTTAAATGCATGACATCTCCGATTTTAATTTTTTTTTTTTTTAACGAGAGATAACTGCTTATAAAGTCATGAAAAAATAATGAAACAAATTCTAGTGCTCAAAATAGTCCTTTTTTCTTAAGGATAAGGGTTTGTTGCCAAATGGCTACATCAAGTGTTATTAGAGCGATATAGTGAAAATTGTCAGGACTGAAACAAATCGAAAATGCAAGGAGAAAAAATTATTTGATTCAATTTAAATTGTTCAAAAAACATGTAAATGATATATTAATTTATATGAAAACGTTTAAAACAATTATTTTTGTTGTTAAAACACAGAGCAATGCCACATTTTTCACATTTAACGCAACTGAAGCCCTTACATTCAGGATATTTGCAGCGCATTTTAGTTTCCGTGTGCTCGGGCCAGTGTCCAGTTTCATCTCTGCGAATATCCTTAGGAGGAGCATGTTGAGCAGGACCTCTTTTCTTCTTCATTTGAATTGCTGGTTCTATGCTACTTGGTCTGCCACGTTTTGTTCTCACTTTCACTTGCCTGAGACAACGACCTACTTCAAGACGAAAATCAGCTTAGTTTAAAAGATCAGATTCCGTTTTGTTCTTCTGCTTCAGTACGCGTTTGTAGGTCAACCATGCATTGACCATTGTCATGTCAATCAAGTGATAAAATATTCGCAAGTAGCACTTTCTACTTTTAATTGCAATTTTATACCGACTCATTAAACTATCTAAGAGGTCCACGCCTCCCATATGACGATTATATTCCTGAATAATATTGGGGCATTTTACATCAACTACTTTGCCAGCTTTCCGATCAAATCGTTTTACTAATATTTCAGGAGATGTTCCTGCGAAAGAAGATATTAGGTTAACATATTTATTATCCTTCCAAACAACTGAAGTTATATCGATTCCATCTGTAGTCGTCATATATTCATGGCTTTTTCTGCGTTCTTCTTTTTTCATTGCGGCTTCTGTTGGTAATTTACAATTTGGAATTCTGTTTCTACGAACAGTTCCAAGCGAGAAAATACCTTTTTTGGCTAAATACACCATCAGTGGAATGACTGTATAAAAATATCATGATATATGCGATAATTTTGTTGTCTTGGAATAATACGAGACAAACGCCAAACAATGTTTGAGGTTGCCCCAAGATCTGGTTCGTCATGCGGTCTGGGCATATTGTTTTCAGCACCAGTGTATATTTCAAATTTGTAGGTAAATCCAGAAATTCCTGCCAAAACAAACAATTTGAAACCCCATTTATGGGGTTTCATTGGCATATATTGCTTCATGAAGTGTTTCACTTTTGTTGAGCACATTTCTTCGTCGATGGCCAGTTGCTTTTCCAATGGTATGCTTCTAAATTTGGAAAGAAGATGATTGATTAGGGGCCTTATTTTGTATAACCGATCATGCCCTTCTTGACCACGTGGTATAAAAGAAGAATTATCATTGAAGTGTATATTCTGCCGCAATTTTTCAAAGGCGTTGAATGGCATTATGTCTTTTACAAAAGAAATGCCCAGTTTATCACTCCAATAACATCTAATACTCGGCGCATGTACGATAGACATGTACACTACAATGGCAATGTACTTTTTATATCGGACGGAGCATGTTTCTCTGGATTCTTTTGTACACTGTACAAATTTGTCTGCTCCACAATGTTCATAATAAGTTCATCAGTAAAAAAGTAACAAAAAAACTGGTATGGAGTCTCTAAACTTAATAATTCACCGTCTATTTCTTCGTTGCCATGAAATTGGAGTTGATCTTCATTTAATTGTAAATTTTTTTCCCCCCAAATGATGTTTTTTTTTTGGTGCGTTGTCCAAAATCTTCGGTTGAAGGGGCTGCAGAATTACATTCCAATGACGAACTCGGAGCTAAAGGAGGCTGCGTGATTGCATCTATTTCTGTATCATCAGAATGTGCCAGATCAGTCGGAGCAAATTCTGGGTCCTCTATATCGTCGTCAAAGCCATTCTCATCTTCACTTTCGTCGCTATTATATTCCAGCAAATATTTCGTAAGCTCCTCCACTGATTCGAATGGTTTATTCATTTTGGAAACAACTGAACAAGAGAATTAATAGCGGTCACACAAGTTGAACAAACTATGATTATATGCACAATGTAGCCAAATGGTAATTTGATAACAATCAAAATTATTTTTTTATATACAACTGCTGCAAATGCAAATACATACCTTTTTATGTATAAACAATAATTTTAAATAACAACTGATGCTTTATTTATTATTTAACAACGCTTTTCAAAGTTCACACTTCACTACTTATGGACAATGTGTATACTCATGTATTGCGCAAAAAAAAAGCACGATCAATGAAAACACACGCGTCAACTTACGATTTCGTTTGAACAGTATGTAGCCAAAAGTCTACATCACGAATTAAACCGTTATCTGTAGTATATGTGAAATTATAGAACTTTTAATGCTATGTTGCCAAACGGCAACGCAATGCGTTTAAGGGTTAATATAATACTTACTTTGATAAGTTATCAATGACAAAACTTTTTTACAGACCTCAAATTATGACCCTTTTAATACATACGTATGTATGTATGTACAAAAAATGTACAACGTCGATTGAAAGCGAGTGAATGTTTAATAAAGCGTGGCTAGTCATATAGACGTGCTTCTTTTTATTAATCTGTCATTACGTATCTCCAAACATATGTTTAATATTATGACTTCCTTCCGAAACAAAATTTTGTTTTTGTTTTCTATATTATCTTTTGAATTTTTTAAATTTCTTCCCTCAAAAGCATCAAAATATTGATGCTGGCAAACATCAATGTTTTTCCAACACTACTGGATATTCGCGTACGTGCATATGTATGTATGAGTTTCGCTCGTTCGGTAAGGGTGGAATTTAACCCCTCAGAACTAGCTAATAGATCTTTGACATAATAATAAAATTATATTATTTGTCTTGTTCGATCCCCTTCCACTTGTGATTTGTGGAACGATATTAATGACCCATAATACACTTAACTGCTTATTACACCATGCTATCATTAAAATAAATGGAAGTTTGCGTCACGTGGCTAGCATTTACTTTTAATGTTTTTTTCGTAAGCGCCACTCTAGTTCAAGGCAGAAATAAGTCTTAAGCCAAAATCAGAGACATTTTTGAAAAATGAAATCCAACAAAAAGCAGATATTTTTTGTCCCTTAATTTCAATCGTGAAAAATTGTATAGTAAAAACGTGAAAATTTACAAAAACACGCAACTTAACAATTGGTTTGAGATTTAAAAATACCGCATTATAGTTTCTACGCTATTTCATAGGGTATTATTAGTTGATTGTATTTATAAAACGGGCGCCCACCGTAGCCGAATGGGTTGGTGTGTGGGTGCCATTCGGAGTTCGGGAAAAAGTTTTTTCTAATAGCGGTCACCCCTCTGCAGGCAATGACAAACCACCGATCATATTTTTGCCTTGAAAAAGCTCCTCATGAAAAATATCTGCCTTTCGGAGTCGGCTTAAAACCTCCGTTTGTGGAACAACATCAAGGCGCACGCCACAAATAGAAGGAATTCGGCCAAACACCAAAAAAGGGCCAATTATATATACCATATTTATATATTTATAAATCTTTAAATACCTCAGTACCATATCTTACTAAAGGCAAGTAGTAAATAAAAATATATACAACTAATTTAGCTATTTTATATTAAGTATAATACATATATCCATGGGTGATGGACTTACGAGGTTTGGGCATAAACTATGATGAAAATCTAAATTGTGCGAGCAATTTTTGCTGCCACGTCACACGAGTACATCAGCTCATTTCACACGTATTCGCACACTCGCCAGTACTGGCACCCTATTTCCACTCAAATATGTTGTCCGTCTTCTTTTTGTAAAGAAAGGATATACAAATCATTGTGTCGAGTTATAAAAGCCATCATTGTGGCTTTGCTCGCATACCCGAAGAGCAAACGGCGCAGAGTGCTGTGGCTCTATATAAACAGTGGGCAAAAATGGGCAAATTAATAAATTTTGATAAAAATTTGTTCCTTATTAGGCTTAATTCTGGTTTGTTTTTGTAGTTTTTCATAAATTTTATATGCTCAATAAAATTGAGTCTGAAATGAGAATTAAATTTGTTTACGTACACCATTTCAACAATACCAAATATAGTACGTCTATATTTCGGACAACAAAGTGCCCGCTCAAAGAGTAGTGTCCGAATCTGCCAAGTGAAAAATTGTCAAGAGTATGCACTCCTTGTCAGAAGAAAAGGGTATATGTAAGTATAGATACACACATCAAGAAAAAAACAACACTCTTCTTTCGGAGTAAATTTCTAACTTCACGTCTATAATACATATTTCGTGCAAATTTCTTTAATTGGATTGGGGAGAGGTTCTTAACATGCCAGTTTAGCTATGAGGTTACAAGTCGTGCATATAGGTAGATCGGTATAGCACTATTCATGAATTCATCGAATTCACCTAATATGTCTCCCTGCAAAGCTCCAAAATGCAATATAATACTGGGGGCCGACGCAAATGCAAACCACACCATCTGGAATATCACAGACATCTACGAAATAGATGTAATCGTGGGAATGTCCCTACATTCGTAACCAAACATTGTCGAAAAGTTCTTGACGTCACCCTAGTCTTGCTTAATAAACAAGGTGACTTAATGGAGAGATAACCACTTACCCGATTTTGGCTGAGTTTAACAAAGCGAGACAGTCGTTTCTTTCTCGTGCTAACCGGTGCCAGTTAGAAACATCAAGTGAAGCCAAGTCGTTTTCCACCTTATCTTTTCAACGCAGAGGGGGCCTTCTTCTTCCTCTGCTACCACCAGCTGGTACCGCATCCAATAATTTCAGAGCCGAAGCGTTTGTTTCCATTCGGACGACATGGCCCAACCAACGTAGCCACTGGCTCTTAATCCGCTGTGCTAGGTTTAGTCGTCGTAAAGCTCATACAGCTCATTGTTCCATCGCCCACGATACTCGTCGTCGCCAACGTGCAAAGGTCCAAAAATTTTCTGCAGAATCTTTTTCTCAAAAACTCCTAGGGACGCTTCATCGGATGTTGTCATCGTCCAAGCTTCTGCGCCATACTATAGTACGGGCATGATGAATATTCCAGTCTTAAGCTAATTAGTGGCTATTTCCAGAGAAAACTGGTCTGCGCAGCTTATTCTCCTTTAGTTTGGAAGTTAAATTAGAGGTTTCAGTTACACCACCATACGTGGTATTTTGATTAGTTTTCAAAGATTTTTTATAGAGGTCTAAGGTGGGTTTGAACCAACGGACAACCTCTCATATGTGCCTTTATTATAAGGATTTTTCGCGTGACCCTACGTTGGGCGCCAATTATTAAAACAACTTTGTCTTAATACCTGAGTACTAAACTTTGCTCTACAGTTGCTGCACATTATTGGCCGCGTGACTTATGAATATCGTTTACCGCTTACACTGTTGTCGCAACGCTCAAACTTGTAGACGCGTTTTCTCTAATAAAGGGTTTTCAAATAAGAGGTGTTATTTTGATATTCAAAGAAAAATGCTATGTTTTAATATAAACGATCGTATGTTTATTTCATTATAAAGAGGAAGGTATGCCGTTAATAGTGGAAAATAACATCAGGAAAATTTCCACCACCACCACGCTTTCAGGACAATATCCTTTTCAAAAAATTTTCCATAACCGAATTGCAAAGTGGTTGCTCTATGTCCTCGATAGCCTCACGAATTCCATCTTTGAAGTCTTGAATCGACCCTGGACTCCTGGCGTAGACCTTCTCTATCACGTGAACCCAAAGAAAAGTCACAAGGTGTTAAATCACAAGCTCTCGGTGGCCAATTGTGATGACCTCTTCGAGACATAACACGGTCCGGAAACTTTTCCGGTAAAAGATCATGGTTTTGTTGCTTGTGTGGCACGTAGCGCCGTCTTGTTGAAAATAAACGTTGTCCAGATCAATACCATCCAATTTCGCCCATAAAATCGTTAATCATCTCTAATCTAATCTAAATAACCTGTTATTGGAAAACCCTATATTAGTGAGAATGGAGTTTTGGCCGGATGCACGTTTGCTGATGTTAACTTACATACTTTATATTGATACGTTCATTTGTATGCACGCACAAATATAGCATATTTGACGCTATGGGAAAATTTTGATTTACCTATTTTTTATTTAATAAATTTGTGGTGCGTGTTTTCATTTTGTACCACAAATGGAGGGACCTACAGTTTCAAGCCGACTCTGAACGGCAGATATTTTTATGAGGAGCTTTTTCATGGCAGAAATACACTCGGAGGTTTGCCATTGCCTGCCGAGGGGCGACCGATATTAGAAAAATGTTTTTCTTAATTTTGGTGTTTCACCGAGATTCGAACCAAGGTTCTCTCGGTGAATTCCGAATGGTAATCACGCACCAACCCAATCGGCTACGGCGGCCGCCAATCTATATACATATGTATATATAATTGGCGCGTACACCCCTTATTGGATGTTGACTACGAAGGGCAGATATTTTTATAAGGAGCTTTTTCGTGGCAGAAACACACTCGAAGGTTTACCATTGCCTGCCGAGGGGCGACCGATATTAGAAAAAAACTTTTTCTTCATTTTGGTCATTCGCTGAGATTCGAACCTACGTTTCCTATGAATTCCGAATGGTAGTCACGCACCAACCCATTCGGCTACGGCGGCCGCCGTGATAATCTTATATATATAATTTATGTGCTTATGCACATATTTATTCTAATGGATACTGGAAAACCGCTTTTGATATGTTTGCTTTGAGTTGGGCAGATTTTCATCTACAGGAATGGCTTTCAGATTAGTTCCAAGTTTTCCCCTGACTCGTCAAAACCATGTCAGGACTCAGAAAATGCTCTTTATTGATTGTCATGCAGTTGGCCGTCATGAATCGTTGTCATGAATCCTGACTAATACCGATCTGGCTCTGGACAAATTCATCATAAAAGATTGTGTCAATCCTAGCATGGCCTCCCTGTTTACATAGATCAAATATGTAACCACACATACGAATAAAGATAACGGCACTGAGAGGGGGCCCAAAATAAAATTTGACATAATTGAACAAAAGAAAAAAAAACGAAACACATTAATTAGATGATAAGGAAAAGCAAAATATGATGGCTTTGGGGGACATAGATCCCTTCAAGAAAAGCCCCCAGTTGGTTCATTCACCGACAAGAGCTCTCACAGATAGGGCTCGCCGATTCAGAGAGCCACTAAGCATTACGGGTGCTGGCTCACCCGCTAACAGATCGGCGGGCAAAAAAATTTCTAGAACGTTTAGCAAGCTGTGGGAAAATATCAGAGCCCTCGTGAACATGTTAAAAGAAAACGAAGGAAAGCGCAGTACCATTCACCAGCCTATCAGGGCTGCCACAGAAATGTGTAGTTGCAACTCAAGCCTGCCATAAGAGGAGCAAAGGTTTGACTTTGGCCAAGAATTACATCAGAGATAAGACGCCAAAAACAAAAAAAAAAGAAGAGCAACAGTGGAAAAACTGCAACCGATTGAAAATGTTCATGCATCAGCTTCTTCTCACCCAGTCCATACGAATCCAACAAACGAGTGGACACTGGTAAAAAAAAACAGAGTAAGACCCGATTCTATAATAATTGAAAAAACGGGTAACATTTCTTACGCTGACATACTAAAGAAAGTGAAAAGCGAAGACAAATTTGAGAATTTCACTGAATCAGTATCGAAAATAAGGAGAACTCAAAGTTGATCTCTTAATTGAACTGATAATTTCGTGCCAAAAATCTGCTGATATTAAGACCAACGTGGTCGCCACCTTAGGTAGCGAAGCAACAGTGAAGGCGCTTACCCATCGTATCACGATAGAATGCAACGATAGCCATGAAGTGATCTCCAAGGAAGAGGTGCACAATACGATTAAATCTTTGCCTGGTTTTGACTATGTGGAGTTAGCAGATATAACAGGACTCTGAGCAGCACTCGAACGGCTACCATTAGCCAGCTCTGAAAGTCTAAAAACTAATGGAAATTGGCAAAGTCAAAATTGAATGGGTTTGTGTCACTTACGACAACGTGTCTCGTTATAAAAATGCTACAAGTGCTTACACTATGGCCACATGTTTCGTAACTCTTCTATGGAAATATATAGATCAAAACAGTGCAGAAAATGTGGTACTGACGATCAATTCGCCAAAATATACCAAAACAGCACGAATAAAAGCCAATGAGAATAATACAGGCTTCTTTAATACATTGTACTGGAAGTTACTGGATAATCGCCTTTAATTATAGCAGGTGAGTTTAGCCCCTGTGCGTCAGAATAGGCGTACAAATAAAAGGGGAGAAATTCTTCTTGAGGCATTCGCTCAACACCACCTTACTATTGTAAATAGCCGGCCAACTTATATCTACCGGAAGAGGGGATTAGGGTCAGTCATACACATTACTTTGGCAAATGATTCCCTTGCTAGAAACATCAAATGGAGAGTGAGGGGAAGCTACACCCACAGCGATCATCAGGTCATGATGGACGTAACCGGAAGGAGTTGTATCCAAACTAACAGGTCCAAAGTGGAAGGACAAGATTCTTGATAGCGAAGTCCTTCAATACATAATAGAGAGCTCGCCCCGCCGAGAATAAAACGAAATTTCTTTTAGATGGACTACGATCTTGCGACGCTTCCATATCCAGGCGGGTAGTTCTACTGGTAGAACGAGAACATCAAGATACTGAGATTAAATTGCCTCCGCGCTAGACGTAAAATACAGCGCAGTAGAAGAAGATGCGGTTTTGCTGTCAATGTTCATAACTTCAGATCAGCAAAGCAGTCGGTAAAAACAGATATTAAAACTAACAAACAACAAAGTTTTAAGAAACTTTACGAAGAAGCTGATATCAATCCTTGGGACGCTGCTTTCCGGGTGGTATTATCCAAAACAAAAAGCGCGTAAAATACCCATAATTACATACCCAGTAAGGTTGCGCAACATTATTACGACTCCTTTTCCTCAAAGATCTGATAACATATTGCCACCCCGCATTTAACACGAAATAGATGACATACCTAGACATAAACGTCCGGACATATTTTTAGCGGTATTCCAAACCTGCCTTAATGAAGGCACTTTCCCTAAGTGGTGGAAGTTGCAAACTCTTGTGCTTTTAACCCAAGGGAAACAAAAAGAAGAGAGAATCATTTGCAACAGGCTATCTTTCGCAGAAGATAAAGGTATTTTATCCACATACAAGTTTGGATTCAGGAACTCCCGCACAACAGTGGATGCTATCAAATGTGTGATGGAAGGAACAGAAGCCAATGAGGTGAGAATAAAAATAGTGTGGCGGGAAAAAATAATACTGCACCGTTGTAATTTTGGACGTTAAAAACGCCTTTAATACAGCTAACTAACAGCCTATACTAGAAGCACCCTTAAAAGTGGGGGCTCTTTGTTATATTATCTGAGGTTTAAAACTGAGAAAGGCATTGAGGAGTACAATGTAACAGCGGGGGTCCAACAAGGATCAGTTTTAGGCCTACTACTATGGAACCTTAAGTATGACGATGTTCTACGACTGGATATGCCTCCTAGAACCAAAGTCATTGGGTTCGCGGATGATATCGCGGTGGTAATGGTGGGAGATCGCCAACAAATTATTAGGTAGGATCAACGCATGATTAACGTCCGTGAACCTGGAATTAGCTGAGAACAAACCTGATGTGGTTCTAATAAGTAGGAGGAAGCGAGTAGAATTTAGTTAAATGTTAGTATTGTAACTATGTATTTGAAACATGCTATTAAAAAATTGGGGGTTATGATTGATAGGCGTTTAAACCTATGAAGAAGGCATCGAGTGTGCTGTCTTGTCTGGCACAAACAATGCAAAATAGCAGTGGCCTTAGCCACAGCAAAATAATATTATATAGTAGCTTTATCAGCTCGTACGTGACGTCCTTGAGGTTTTAATTCAAGAAATTCAACTTATTACGAATGGGCACAACTTTATCGTTTCTTTGACGAAATTCACGTGCTCGACCATTATAAAAACGAAAAATTGTGTGGCAAAATTTTGAATCGACGTTGGGACATTGCCGCTCGAAAAATGGGCAAAGCATCCGAACGCCACAAAACTTCCACTTTCTGTTTTTTATTATGTGCTCCACCCATGGCCGAAAGAATACCAATAAATGCATCAAGCTCAGTGCTAGTCAGATCAAACCATCTGAATGTGCTTCATTACACTTTTGAATGGCTTCACTTGCATATCGATTTGTTTCCGAAATGATAATGAAAGAAAGAGCCGCACATGACTCATCTTTCTGTCACTTTGTTCCATCTCTGCCGTGGAAAAACTGATCGTCAGCACTTGGATCTGACGCAACCGCCAACTCAATTTAATAAATCTTCCTCAATTTCTTTATCGCTGTCAAGGATTTAATCTGCCTGTTCCTGCTCAATATCGATGCATCTTCCCCATCATCACCACCACCAAATGGATCTCATCTGTTGGTTAGTTGGTTGGTTTGAGTGGTGATTCATCCAGAATTCAACTAGCGCTTCCGCACCATTTTGTAGCCACATCCTCGTTACCAACTTGTTTACCACTTATTTACGGCATGACTATATTCAGTCTGTGCGGTTTAAGAACCTCATTACGTTGTTGATATCTAAGCAGACAGTTGTTCCAGACCCTCGAATAATGGTTTGCCCAGGGTTAACATTCTGTCCTTCCATAGGGAAGTGGAAGTGGAAGATTGTTTCCTTTTTCTCCGATTGTTTACAACTGTGACAGTATGTGTTGTGAGGCATACCCATTTTGGCTCCTTGTTCTCCGACAGACCAAAAGCCACTTATGACTGCCGTTAGTCTTCAGGCGTCCCGTCGCTTCATGTTTAAAAATGTTGACGATTGTTTGAGGTTGTAGGTGGGCCATAACGTTCTGCTAATTTTACATTTCGTCTGGTCTCTCCGTATACAATCCGCGATTCGGAGGTATTTTAGGGAAATTGTACTCTTGACTGTACCTAATGGTGTGAATACCGATTTTGCAAGAATGTTTTTCATCGCAGATCCCCCTCTTGCCAGTTCATCTGCTTTTTCGTTATCTTTAATATTCCGATGCCTTGGGACACAGATTAAGGTAACTTTATGGTTTTCACTTAAGAGGAAAAGGCTATTCCTACTTTGTTCCACCACCAAAGAGGTTGTTGTAGGTGAATCCAGTGACTGGATTGCAGTTTGGATATTCGAAATAGTAGCGATATTGGACGGACGGATTTTTCAATTTTAAGCGTGAGAATATATACCAGCTCCAACACCGCAATCCATTTAAGAGCCGTCTGTATATGGTAGACTGTAGTGTCGAAGTTATTTAGTGAGAATCCCTTATTCCATTCCTCCCTAGATGAAAAGAGAGTGGCAAAATTCCTATTGAATTTTACCGTCGGGACGATGTAGTCAGTCCTCACCGAGGTTAACGGAGTTTGTCGCAATAATAGACTGGCATGACCATAAGTTTTTTCTTCCCAGCGACCCGCTTCATTTAGCCTAAATGCACTCATGGTTTTCCTCTTCTTAATGTGTAGGTCTATTGGAATAACGTCTATCAGTGCGTTGAAGGCCTCCCTAGGACATGATCTGATTGCACCGACCGTTATTGCTCATATTATTGGTGATCTTTGCATTCTGCTAAGTAGTATAGTGTTGTAATCTCTCCCTAGAGCTTTCCACCAGACTACTGAACCATATGATAAAATTGGTCGTATAACCGCCTTGTGTAGGGTTTTTCAGTAAGAGCGCTTCAACTTTTGAACTTTTTTGAATAAAACACAAACGGTTTGACTTTTTTAACTAATTTTTGTTTTATTATCGAGTTTGAACATATACATTTAAGTATGAAATTACATTTCTTTTGCATGACCACCGCGTGCACGTTTTACGAAGTCCAATCGTTGAACCCAATTTTCGACCACTCTTTTGCATAAATCGGCCGAAATTCCAGCAATTTCGCGTTCAATATTGGCTCTGAGCTCACAAATCGTCGCCGGCTTTTTACTGTAGACCAATGACTTCACATAACCCCAAAACGGGACGGCTTGTTAAATGGACTGTAAAATGGCCGTAATGCTCTTAAAGTAGCAGCAACAGAACGATTATTTTCATAAAAAATTTGCACAATTTGCAATCGTTGCTCAAGTGTGTAGCGTTCCATGATGAAATGTATACTAATGAAGTTTACAAATGACAAGCGAAAAATAAAAAATATTGCGTCGTTCGCCCTCCCTATCGGAAAAAAGTTGAAGCGCACCTATTGAATAACCCTATATATACAACCATAATGTATGCTTAGGTTGAAGACCCCATGTTCTTCCAAGCATATAAAGAATATAACCCTTCAATTTTCTACTCTCACTGAAGTATTTTCAGACAGTAATGTTATATCTATTACTTCCGCCCATCCTCTAAGGCATTCCGTGCTTAAAAAGGTGAAAGTCGAGGTATTACCCCTGTTACATACTGTTAGGTTAGTATTAATGATAAATTCGCATTTGCGTCACATCCTAGTAGCAGGATATTGTTTTTGTTGTCAAGCACAAGCCTACGAGCCTCGTCAGGCGGAGGCAATCTTGATTCTGACGCCGTAAGCAGTCCCTGGGTCCGCTTGTAGTACAAGTTGTAGTTTTTGAGAGAGAATCCGCTTACCTCAGTGCTCCGCACTCTAGGTTCCTGTATCAGTGCGTTGTCTACGTCCTCCGCCGATAGGAGAACGGTTAGGTTGTCTGTTGCAGTCCTGGGGTGCTGCAGATTGATCTAGACAACCTTGAGACCCATATTTATTGATCGTTTTTAGGGGTGTCAAGCCGCATGCCCGTATGCTGCTCATTAGTGCTGTCGTTTTTGATAGAACCGGCTTCTTCCAGTTGCATGCACATGAGCAACTCATTAGCGTCGTCAACCTCGTCCTGCTCATCATCCGGATTTGCAGAACAGAATAACTTCAGATGCGCTTTCCTCAAGCCAAACCAAAGTTTTTTGTCCACTTTTCTCCGAGATTTGGAGAAGAAAGAGCGCACTGTTCTTTTGCGGAGCCTCTGCTTTGATGATGCTGAATGATATTTTAGGTTAAACGTTTCTCAAGAAAGATACAAACTCGAAGGATATTAAATGTATAAAATTCAAGCTTGGAGTTCCTGAATGTCAATAAAATAAATTGCTGACATCAAGTAATTGACCTTCAAATATGGTCTTCAAATGTTTCTATTCGAACATTTGATTTTTTTTTTCAAAAAGGTCGTTAGCTTCAACCCACGAAGTAAGAAACCCTTCTACTTCTGAAGCCCACAAGATAAGCATTTATTACCAAAATACTTCGGGACTAAGGACCAAATCTGAATCCATCTACATATATCTTAAGTTCACAATTGGATTCCTACTGTTTCGTCCTAACCGAAACTTGGCTACATGTAAATTTTGTTGACGCGAAGTTCTTCGACACAACTCTCTTTGGCGTTTTTCGTAAAGATAGAGATTTTGCTAAAACTGGTGTAAGTAGGGGTGATGGTGTACTTATTGCTACACGCAGTCAGTTTCGTGCCTCTTTTTATGTGATATCGGATTCTGATTCCGATCTGGACCAATTGCGTAAAATTACAAGGCGCGTTTGGTGTGCTGTATATTTGCGTGTCCTATATTCCGCCTTGCAGCTCTGATGTCATATAGGTATAAGGCACATATTGACAACATCCTAGCACTATATGAGAAAGACAGTCAACTTTGTGTGCGTTTTCAATTTAGGTAATATTTCTTGGAACTTTATGGATAATAACAATTTTCTCACTCCATCTAATGTTAATAGTTGGTGCGAATCATACTCAATTGATAACTTGCTATGAATTGAATTATCTCAAATCAATAGTTTTCTAAATGAGCTTAATCGAAATTTAGACTTAATATTTGTTAGTTCTAATATTAATTTTAATTAATTAATCGGCCTTAACAACCGCGCTGTTAGTTCTGCCTTCTCCAAACTGGATAAAGAGGCAAAGCGAATAGGTCTGGTGGTGAACGAGGGCAAAACGAAGTACCTCCTGTCTTCAAACAAACAGTCGGCGCACTCGCGTATCGGCACCCACGTCACTGTAGACAGTTATAACTTCGAGGTTGTAAAAGACTTCGTTTATTTAGGAACCAGCATTAACACCGATAACAATGTCAGCCTGGAAATCCAACGTAGAATCTCTCTTGCCAACAAGTGCTACTTTGGACTAAGTAGACAACTGAGCAGTAAAGTCCTCTCTCGACGAACAAAACTAACACTCTACAAGACTCTCATCATGCCCGTCCTAACGTATGGCGCAGAAGCTTGGACGACGACAACATCCGATGGAGCGACGCTTGGAGTGTTCGAGAGAAAGATTCTGCGTAAGACTTTTGGACCTTTGCACGTTGGCAACGGCGAATATCGCAGACGATGGAAGATGAGCTGTATGAGTTTTACGACGACATAGACATAGCGCAGCGAATAAAGATCCAGCAGCTTCGTTGGCTGGGTCATGTCGTCCGAATGGATACAAACGCTCCGGCTTTGAAAGTATTCGATGCGGTACCAGCTGGTGGTAGAGAGGAAGAGGGCGGCCTCCTCTGCGTTGGAAAGATCAGGTGAAGGACTTGGCTTCACTTGGTGTGTCCAACTGGCGCCGGTTAGCACGAGAAAGAAACGACTGGCGCGCTTTGTTAAACTCGGCCAAAATCGCGTAAGCGGTTATAGCGCCAATTAAGAAGAAGAAGAATATTAATTTTACGCTCTCGCTTGCAGCCAATTACATTTCGCCTTCGAACCGCCATCATAATCCGCTGGTGTAATGAAATGAAATGTCATTGTTGGCATAAATTAACTTAAGCCGTCCACTAGTACCGATGTTGATGGTCTATCGGTTATTCTAATTAAAAGTTGTCCAGCTTTGATTACGCCTTTAAAGCACATTTTCAACATGTCACTTTCCGCCGGAGCTTTCATTGAAGACTGGAAATTATCTTTCATTACGCCTATCCTTAAAAGCGGCAATAAAAATAATATTGAAAATTATAGGCCGAGTTCGAAGCTATCTACAGTTTCGAAATTATTTGAGTATATATATAGTCAAAGACAAAATGTACTTTGCTGTTAAACATTTGTTATGTCCCAATCAATCAGATCTACACTAACGAATTTAGCTGTCTTCACGGAGGACTGTTTGGAAACATTTCAAAGATGTTTCCAAATGGACGGAATCTATACAGACTTTTCTAAGTCTTTTGAGAGGGTATCTCATCCAATATTAATAACTAAACTTCAGCGTTTCGGCTTTCACTCTCAATTTCTTCAGTGGTTAATTTCCTATCTTAATAATAGGCACCGTGTTGTTCGACTTGATAATGTACCATCTTTTTCTTTTATTGCTTCGTCTGGTGTTCCCCAAGATAGTGTCCTAAGTCCGCTAATATTTATCCCCTTCATTAACAATATTTCCTCCTGTTTTCATTGTGTAATTTTCTTCTAAACTCGTATGATCTAAAAATCGTGGTACCACGCTCCAGGTCTTAATGTCAATCTTTGACCACTTTGTTTTTTGGCACCTTATACCATAGGCTTGAAAATACTACTACAGGAGATATGGCGCTCGTGCATACTCGGATGACCCGCTACCGAATCAGCTTTACAATCAGTGGTGTCAGTGGAAGACGTTGTTATTCACCACTACTTCAAGTCCCTGAATGTAATCAACTCCACACGTTCGTGGATGCTACCGAGTATGCTTATGCTGCCATTTGCTATTTACGAGTACTGTCCAATAACAAAGTCAATATCATCATTGTGGCCGCTAAATCGAAAGTGACTCCACTGAAACCCGTGTCAGTATCTAGGCTGCTGTAATAGGCGTTGCTGGCGAACATCGTGACGACCGCGCTACGAGTACAAATCTATCCTCGGTTTTGGTGGTCGGACTCAAAACCTGTGCTGAAGTGGCTTCGTATGGACCCTAGAAATTTTAAGCAGTATGTAATTCATGGCGTGGCGCTGATCTGGCGACGATCAGCAAAGCTTTAACTCCTGGCTGTACGAGCCAAAAGTCTTATCATTCAAACAAACTGAGTGGCCCAAATGTGAGGACCTTGTACCAGTGGAGCACACTGAGTTGCGGCACCTCTAGTCAATGCTGAGAATTTCTCAACCTGGTACCGACTATATCGGATGATAGCGATGATAATTCTGTTTGTAGAAAGGTTGAAATCTGTCATCAAAAAATGTCGAATGCATCCGGTAAGACCATTAAAAGAGACAACAAACTAATATCTTTAAATGTTTACGTAAGAGACGAAGGCCTACGCAAAACACGTGGAGGAGCCGAAAACTTGAGATCGCCCGATTCCATAATTTTACCGAGAAACTATCCAATCACCTTTCTAATAGTTCGGCATTATCACGAACGAAATCACCACCAATTTTATGAAGCGGTCCTAAACTCAATTCGTGAACAATATTATATTTCACGGCTCCGTGTGCTTTAAGGGGGAAGTCTACTGTGACAAGGGAAAAAACAGGCTTATTTTCCGGATTTTATTTCTAACAAAATATTGCTCGTACATAAAATCTATTTAAACTCTTATCTTTATTATATATTTAAGTTTTTGAAAAAAAAATTTTAAGTCAAAATATTCAAAATGGCCGCTGTGGCACTTCTGCAAGCGCAGGTCCGCTTTTCTTAGGTGCCTAAACGGTGTACATGAAATCTTACGTTTCGGTGATCTAAAACAAAAAAACAAAATATTGTTATCATATACATAGTATTGACTCTCGTCTGACGTAGGATTATGTCGATAAAAAATTTTGGCGTTGAAAAAAAATTCTTGAAATTTTTTTCTTTTTTTTTGCCTAAAATTGATGTTACTATTGTTTATAACAATTTAACAAATAACGATATCAAAAAAATCCTATGTCAGACGAGAGACACTATTACTATATAATTAAATTTTTAAGCTGATTCATTTATCAGAACTCGAGATATCGTGTACACCGTATACAAAAACTTAGTTTCGAGAAAAATGCGTTTAAAGTTTCAGTATAGCAGGTACGCGCTTTGGAGCGCTTCGGGAAAAGGTCGAAATTTCAACGAAGAAAAATTTAGCCAGCTGTAACACATATTGTACCTTATTTAAGAGGGTTCAAAGTATTTTTTAAGCTAATAAAAAAAAATCGATTTTTTGAAAAATTCACAGTAGACTTCCCCCTTAACGGAAGGTACGGCCGCTGTCAACGCTGCTCGAACGAAAGCGCTAAGCCAAATACTTATTAAATGGCACCACTGACAGCAGTACGTTTGGCAGCTTTGAGCGACTTTTTACTTACGCAATTGAAAGACGCCGAGAAAAAAGGTGGGGCGTAATCTTTACCTGCGTGGCTGTTCGGGCGGTGCATCTTGAAGTCGCACATAGTTTAGACGTCAATTCATGCATTATGTGCATTCAAAATTTTGTGGCAAGGTGCGGCAAGCCTCACGAGATCTACACAGATAATGGCACAAATTTCCAGGCGGCAGAAAACCCCTACGTACAGACTCTAATCACTTTGAAAAATGGGGGACAAGTTGCGAAGACGTCGTTTGGCCATTCAACCCACCAGGTGCCCCACATATAGGCGGAGCCTGGGAAAGATTGGACCGTTCGGTTAAATCCGTGTTTAATTCTATCTTTCCTTTGTTTAAATTTAGAAAGATGATTTTTAAAGATGAAACGCTCAAAAATTCTTCATGAGAAGTTGAGCTTGTAATCAATTCTCGACCACTCACGTTCGTATCTCTCGATAGAGCAGACGACAATGCGCTCACTCCGAACCATCTGCTCCTAGGGTCCACTGACGCACAACTAATCACACACGAATGTCGCCACTATATGTATTTACTTATTTACATATATAGTATGTATACATTCTGTCAAAAAAGTAAAGGGAATTGTTCAATAAAACGCAAACTAATTGTTTAATCATCAAAATTAATGTTTTCGCCTTCAAAATAGGCTCCAATCGAAGCAATACACATGTGCCAACGATTAGTCCGTCATCAAAGCACCTTTTAAACACGTTTGAAGAGATCTTATTCAGCTCCTTCAGCGAATTCTCCTTAATCGCCTCTATCGACTCAAAGCGGCGTCCGCGGTGTGGCAATTTAAATTTTGGGAAAAGGTCACAGGGGTCTATCCGATGAATATGGTGGTCGTTCGATAATATTTGTCGAGTTTTTGGTCAAAAAAGTGTTCACACTTTTGTGAGACTGTGTATCATCATGGTGCAAGATCCATGAGTTTTCTTTACACAAATTGATCCGTTTCCTACACACATTCTCTCTCAAACGTCGCATAACTTCCAAATAATATACTTTATTTACCGTAGAACCATTTGGATCGAATTCCGAGATTCCAAGTACACAACACCATGATAATCAAAGAAAACGAGTAGCATGACTTTCACTTTTGAACGACTTTGACGTGGTTTTTTGGGTTTCGGCTCATGTGGATAGCGCCATTCAGCCACCAGTTGACTGGTTTGCATGTCAAACTCCTGTTATGATATGCTAGATAAACGTTGGGTTCGTTGCTCAAGCATGTCTTCATCCACCTTTTTCCGATGAATTTTTTGAAAGAAATTCAACTCTCTTGGAACGAGTCAAGCAGCCACGCGTCTCATGCGCAATTGATGGTGTAAAATGTTGTGAATTGTTTCGTGAGCCACGCTAAAATCACGAGCTACCTCCCTCAAACTTAAATGATGGTTTTTCAGCACCATTTCCTCGACGTTTTCAACCGTTGAAGACGTTGGTGGGCGGCCAAATCGGGGCAAATCTTCCAAGACTTCTCGGCTCTCTGCACAAGCCTTGTACCACTCGTAGACCCGTGTTTTTTGATAAAGCAAACTCGCCATTGGCTTTCTGCAACATTTTCAGTGATTCGGCACACGAAATCCCGTTCAAAACACAAAATTTAAGACAAATTCTTTGTTCGATATTTTCATCCATAGTGAAAGCCGCAGAGCATACTTGCGGTTGACTGATATAATTAAATGCCAAAAACAAGCGAATTGACAGATCACGTCCAAACTCTGTGACACTAAAGAGGGCAGCTGTACCAACATTCCAGCAAAAAAAATTTAGACATAAGTAGTGCGCGCTTTTTAAATGAACAATTCGCGATATTTTTTTGACAGAATGTATAACATAAATAGTTGCAGTTAGGTTTAGAAACACTTGATATATGAATATAAATAAGACAGTAACCGCAATGTTCGGTCCTTTTTCGCGATTAAAGTAAGCGGGAAACACACAAAATACTTTTAAAGCGACTTTTAAAGTGTGTATTTATATACGCGAATATACTTGAAATAAATTAAAGCTAAAAAATTTTGTATTTGATTTTCTAAATTGCCACAACGGCAACAAATCACACTAGAAAGACTGAAAGTTAGTATTTACCTATATTGCCAAAATGCAGTCAAAATGACTGCATTATGAAAAAATAACTAATGTGTAAAGAAATTTGTTTAAAGTTAATTTTTAATATTTTTAATATTATTTACAGTTATTAGTATATACAAGGTGGCGCAAACGTAACCTTGCGATGTTTTTTGGCTGTAATTTAAAAAAAAAATGAAAAACTTTGATTCTTCTTGTAGATTATTTTTATTTGGTCTTTTAATTTTTTTTTACATCAAGTCGAGAATATGATGTCATGTAAATGGCCGCCGCCACAGTTGATTGCCATTTGGGCCCTTTTTATGGCATTTTCCATCACTTTGGCCAAAACTTCCGGCGATAGGTCCTCACATTCTTGACCGATATTGTCTTTAAGTGCTGCAAGAGTCTGAGGCTTGTTGACATAAACCCGCGACTTCAAAAAGCCCCACAAAAAGAAGTGTGGAGCGGTCAAATCAGGCGTTCTTGCTGATTAAGGATGGCTTGAGCGTATGTTAGACGCGATTGGCGGTCAGCAGCTAACAGCTGATGCACCGTATGGACTTTGTACGGAAACATTTTCAAATCTTGTACCCATTTGCGTGGCACGTCGTCTGGTCGATGTCGACGGCGCTTCCATGACATTCTCGACTACAGCAGCAATATTCTCTGCAGAACGGCTACTCCGGGGTCTGCCACGCCTGGCAGCATCTCGTGTTGTGCCAGTCTCTTCGAGGCGAGCGGCTAAACGTCGCAGTGTTTCACGTTGTGCCAAAGTCACCGACCGCTTATTGGTCAAATAAATAGTCAGCAATATTCAGCGTTCTGGAGCAGTGTAGCGTAACATTGTTTATTAACGTGTATTTCGCATGTGTTTACTACACAAATGTCAAAACAGAACTGACATTAGGGGCCAATCGGAAAATTTATAGCATTTTCTGAAAGGAGGATTACTTTAGCGCCACCTGTTATTAGCAATAAAAAAAATTTATTTCACTTGGAAAAAAATTATTTATTCATTTTTATTTGTACATTTTATGCAAATTAAGGTGGAATCTTTTTATGTGTACATCTTCCGCAAACATATTTTTGACATTTTGCACATATATTATTTGTTTTGTTTTTGTGGCAAAGTCGTATTTGACAAATTTTGCGTTTGTTAGAATGGGTTGCATTTGGTGATGTTGATCTTTTTGGGACTTCATGTTTTGATGAATTTTTCTGTCTTGCAGCTCTGTATTTAGTGGAAAACTGTTCTGCCAATTGAAACAAGAACTCTTTTCGTTGTATTTGTATTCCTCTCCTTTGTAAAGGATCCAAGCATTTATTGCAGCCAAATCTAACATATTGAAAAATATTTGGAGGGCGGAAATAATTGCTCGTCAACTGTTATATTTTGCCCTTGTTGATAGCAAGCTTGACTATTTTCAATGAACTTGTCCCATATTTCAGAAACCAAGGCAAATTTATTTGTTTGTAGGCGTCTACTTCTTTCGCTTTTTCTGTCAAACCGAATAAAACCTAGGATTTGCTTGAACTTTTCTCTGCTCATAGTTTTTCTAAAAAATTCGGGACCCCACATTGCTGACCCTAAATAATTCAGTTTTAAATTTTTTGCTTCGTAAGCTCCACGAGCATACAAAATCCCAATAAATGCACGTATTTCCGGAAATGATGTTGTCCAATCGTTCCTCGAATTTCGGCGGCCTTCTTCTTCTGTGCACTTTTTTATATGTTTGATAATATAGTTATCTATTATCAACGAGAATGCACTGATAGGATTATCTGCCATAATGTTCCTTTTTGCGTAGCCTGTTGGGCCTTTCACACCCTTGAAAATACAAGTAGATTGTACCCTTCCAGGAATACCACCTTCGTGAAATTTCGACCATACAGTACCATCGGCAGCTGTTTCGGTCTCCTGAAAGATATTTTCAGTTTCTTCATCAGAGTCTGCACTATTTAGCACCCTACACCTTTTTCGGGGCGTATTGATGACACTTTTATTTTCATCATTGGTGATCGACTCTTCATCACTATCTTCAATGTCAGATGTTTCACTTTGAATATAATCCGCTTCTTCTTCAGATGATAGTTCAGAATTTGTTGCATCTGACTCTATATCGGAGCACTCTTCACTTATGTTCGACAGCTTTTCCAATAACTCACTTCTAATCGACATTTTTCTGATGAATTTAGGGAACAAAAGAAATAAAATAAACAATTTCTAAGCACAAGTATCACTGTATAAAGATTCGAATAACAAGTAGTACTTTAGTTTATTGAGCAACTGCAACTTATCAAGTATACTGCCAAATCGAAAAATTATCATGTGGCGGCAACCGAAAAATGCTCTAAGGGTAAAATGAGCCGGTCAGTACAGAGCCGGACTGGTCATATAAGAAATTTACTCAATTCAATAAGAGTCATTTGATTATTTAAAATTGCCTAACTAGTCAAAATGACTGCTTTTGGGCAATATAGGTATAACTCATATGAATATAACGGAAATGAAGGAGGGGGAGATAACTACAATTATTAATAAACGCATTTATATGTTGTACAAGAAGTCACAAAGTTCTAAGAAATAGTGTCATTATATGCGTCATTGTTTTTCTAATTGAAACTAGAAAGGCAGTCAAAATGACTTCCTTGGGCAATCTAGTGTTAATTAAAAAGAGGCTAGAAAAACGTCAGGAAGAAGAAACTAAAACTCCAAGGCTACAGAACAAAAAAAAATGCTAAATCAAGTTAAGAAAATGGTAATCTGGTTACACTGATCACCAATTGAACCAGGGTTAGGTCGCGAGAATCAGTTGATAGTATCAAGTTCACTGAGAGCAAAGTAAAGGTACCACAATAGGAACCACCTCATTATGCTCTCAACCGTGTGTGCTGTGGTTAAATGCGTTTAAACCAGAGAATTACTAGAAACAATTTTCCGCTGTGACTAATAGATAGTGCTATCGAACAGTAGTAAGAAGTAAGTAAATCTTCATAGTTTTAAAACAAATTCTCTTGACTTTGTAGGCTAGGATCGACAGGAGATTAAATCAACATGTAATATCGTTGGATTCGAATATAATTGAAAGGAAAAATATTCCGAGGAAAGCAAGAAGTGGTGTGGAAAAATATTTATACCTACCATTTATATTCGTCCTATAGAAAAGTGCAAAACGAAGTGAATATAGTTACCTAATATTGTTATTGCGTTCTTTATTTTCTTTGTTTATTTTTGTAAACTAGATTTAATTGTTAAGATAAGATATTCGTCTATCCTAAAATTGCATATACCATTGTAAGTAAAAAAGTGCATTCGGTTCTGATCGCCACAGTATTTATATGTAAATATGTAAAAATATTTGTAAGAATAGTATAGCACAAGCGTCAAAGGCCTAACTGAGATGTAAGTGTAAGCCGTTTTAAATAAAATAAATGTATTATGTTGGTCTCTTCGCTTGTTCATTTTACTTAGGCAAAAATTCTTTCTCAGACACTAGTAGTATTACCCGTACGTACTTAGATCTAAACATAATTTTAAGACAACACTTTTTAACAGCAAATCTCCATCACCGAACTTCGTCGTTTTTAAAAGAACCTATTGCACACAATCTTGGAATCGTTTATTTTAACATTACTGTTATTCTGTTCGAACTAATGCAATTTTCCATATTGAATACGTCAGCAGGTGGGTTTCAAATAATTTCATGGGGGCATGAAATCAAAAGCATTATACTTATAACATTCAAATAATAAATCAGCAATAATTTGTTTTTGTTATTGTAAGCCACTTTGTCTGCTTTTGTTAATATTATATATATGCCTACTATATATAATATATATGTATATAAGGGTGGGTAAATTTTTTATGGGACGATTTTTCTCGAAATCGCTCCTACCGGATTCGGATTCTGCATACAGTTCTAAAGAAAATTAAGAACCTCATAAATTTTAAAAGAAAACTACTTTTAATTAATACGAAACAAGGAGTTAAGGTAATGAGGATAGAAATTAGAAGATATAAATCTCCTGTTTAAAGTGAAGAATGGATATAAAGCCAGAATAACCGTAAATACGTTGTTAATTGTGAAACCAAAAATTAATAGTTAGAAAAACAAAATGTTAATAAAAATAAATGCTAATTAAAATATATTTTTGATTTACATATAAAGTCACATTACAGTCACATTTTCTTTACATTACTCATATATATATTATTACCCAATTAAAGGTTTGGGGGTAGTAAGAATTTTCCAAAAATTGGATTTTTTTGCATTATCTTAAAGTATAATATCTTAAAAATATTGTGTAAAAATTTGAAGTGAATCCGACAAACACTTTTCGAGTTCTTCAACAATTAACAAAGGGGGCTTGGGAGCTCCGGAATCGATAGCAAAACTTTAAATGCGTTTTTGAAAACTATGTTTTTTGAATTGGTGATCACTGTAACTTAAAAACCGCTTGGTAGATTTAAATAAAATGTATACTACTTTTGAAAAACATAAAAAACTTGTGCCTGATTGAAGTATTTTTTTCGAAAACTTCGAGTTTTTTTTAACATTTAATTGTCGGTTTTTTCTCGAAAATCTGAAAAATATTTCCTGAGGCCGCCATATTGTTAATTTTGAAAAACAAAAAAAAAAGATCGGTTATTCCCAAGATTATCTATAAATAAAACCAATTTCTCTTGTCCGATTGATTTTAGATGAATCTCCAAGGACTTGTGATGATCACCGCAAGGGACTTCTGGAGAAACAGACTCCACACAAACAGCGATAACTGTTACAATTATTACTTTTTTTTTGAAATTTTGCGAAAGTCAAGTCGAAACATGATGTATTAAAGCAATGTTTTTATTTTTGTAAAATAACGCAATTGACTAGCAAAAAAAATTATTGAAAATCATAATTTTTTCGGGCCTCTGACTACCCTCAACCCCTTAATATATATTATATATAATTTTCTTTGTAGGGTCATAGGGGTCTTTAAATAAGAAATAAATGTGAAAAATAAATTGTTCATACCACATTCCCAATTACAAGTTTGTATTAAAAAAACTAGTTAACAATAATAATACTTTTTAATATTCATATTAATAAAAAATAGTTTAATATACAATTTGGGATGCTCTAAGTTGACTTTAAAGCTAGGATCTGGTGAATTTTTTTCTTAGAATTTTATGTAATCTGATAGGACCGATGTCGGAAAAAAGTGGCCTGACCTAATATACAAATATATATAAGTGGCATTTACACCCTTTGGTGGGTGTTTGGTCGAGCTCCCCTTATTTGTGTTGAGAATCTTGATGTTTCTACATTGTCGGGACGTACAGACTTATGTCGCCTCCGAACGGCGTATGGTTTCTTTAAGAAATTTTTCTTGGCAGAAATATGTACAATCCGAGGTTTGCCATTAACTGCTGAGGGACGACCGATATTAGAAAAAAAACGTTTTCTATCACTTTGGTGTTAATAGGGGTAGTTACGCATAAACTCTTTCAGCTACTGTACCAATAATATAATAATATAATATAGAATAACTATATATGTAAGAAATAATTACTCCCGATGAGGTTACTCGATAGTAAACCTAAAAAAAACATTCCAATGCAAAAAAGCGTAACTGTTTGTCAATGACTAACTTAACCATTATTGTTTTAATCTATTTTTGCATGAAAAGTATTATCAACGTTTTTGTTTTTTTTTTGCTCCAAGAACATTGAAATTTGGCAAAATAAGGGCGTATAACACTGTATTTTACGTTGTAGTGCGACGAAAACGTTTAAAATAAAATAAACAAAAATATTAATTAATTGCTCAAGGAGTTTTATATATTTCCTTGTTTTTATTATTTCAAGAAATAAGCGTCTAAAAAGATAAAAACGAAAAAACTTGACTGTTCCTTTTAGGTGAAAAAAAAGGATTTTTTATTGTAACAGTAAACAACGAAACGCTACCGCGACAAGTGGAACGAAGAAAGGTACGAGTTCAATCTCGCAAACTTAAGAAATTGTTATTAAAAGGAGCAGTTTGGGAAAAGCAAAAATGCAGAAAGTACAGATAACAATTCCCACAAACAAGTGGCACTCAACATACTAATATGTGTAGCAAAGAAAAAGTGGCATAATATTACAATCTGAATGCACAACTTGTGACAAACATAACTTGATAAATATTTATAATGAAACATACCAATTTTGGCAACTTAATGGAAAATAAGAAAAAAATATGGTGTGAGAAAAAGTTTTTCTGAAAAACATAGGAGTCAATTTGAATGCTTTAAATGGACTTTAGTACTACAGTACAGTATGAGCAAGATTCATTACAAACTTGCTAATAACGAAGAAATAAACTAGTAAAAACAACAGTTATGTAAATCAGATCTGAAAGTTTGTTGAAATCTTATTAAAAAAAAAATGGGAATATAGGCATATAAATATTCTTACTCAACTTTACTGCAATTAAAATATACATACAGTGAATCAAAAAAGTATTGGCACACTCGAAAAATCAAAGTTCTCAGTGGTACGACTTTTCTTCTTATATAAGTATCTTTTACAAAAAAAAAAATTAATTGCGACTTAGGATTACAAGCTTAACCTTGAAAGGTAAAATAAGGCACATATTTACATCAAAAAAGTATTGGCACAGGTAGCGTAATCAGCTTGCTCCATTGCAGCCATACATGCTCAATAAGATTTAATTCCGGCGATTGGGGCATGATTTAAACTGTTATCAATGGTATATCAACCACTACTGTACAAGATAAAACGAAGGTTTTGGGTCATTCTCTTGTTGAAATTGCCAAGTTGTCCCATTAAGGCCCAATTTTTCGACACTTGGACTTAAATTTTCTTTAAGAATGTCGCGATACACATGCTTATCCAAGTTAAGGCAGCTACCTGACTGCAATACGCTAGCAATGCGTATCAGATGACACATGCGCAGCAGCGTTAGTATATAACCGCCGCTGCACCGTGTGAACCGCTATGTCAGCAAATTAAGGCAGCTACCTGACTGCGATTCGCTAGCAATGCGTATCAGATGACACATGCGCAGCAGCGTTAGTATATAACCGCCGCTGCACCGTGTGAACCGCTATGTCAGCAATATGTTAGATTAAGAATTAGCTTAGCTTAAGCATAAGAATAAATTGTCAAGACACTCTTAGTTCTGGACTGAAGAAAAGCACAACGTATTTTCACTTGCTGCAAAATAGGAGTAAGTATGGAAAAGGGGCCAAGTGGTTGGCCCCCAACTTTAATTTTTTGGTGCTCCCTGAAGGGAGCACCTTAACTGGCGCCAGAGCAGGGACCCCTCTTTTTTTCAAAAAGATGGGGTACCTAACAAGGATCTCCGCAAAGGAATCCTTGTGGTGTAAAGGAAGTGGCAAAAAGTGAAAGTGAAAAAGTGAGTGCGCCGTGTTATATTATAAAAAAAAAAATGTGATGAAATAAAATAAAATGGAAAATAAAATTAAATCTTATAAAATAAAATAAATCAAATTATAATTAAAACCAAATTGAAATTAGACAGGAAACTAAAATTGGGATCCTAGCTAAAGTAAATTTTTTAATGTAAATTAACACAAAATAAATTAAGTTCAGATAAATTAAAAAATGAAATTAAAGTAAAATAAACTAAAATAAAATATAATGATATGAAATAAAAAGTAAATATAACTAAAATTAAAACTATGGTAAAAATAAAAGAAAACAACTCGAGTGAAAATTAAACAATAATAGAAGATAACTAAATGGAAATTAAAACTGAATTGAAATAAATTCAAATTAAATCAAATTAAGTGTTAAACAAAAAACTCTCGACGATTCACGGCGCAAAACGAAAAATCACGAACACTTGAAAATGCCCTTCCGCAATGTGAAGCCGCACTTGTGCAAAATAACAGCCGCAATGCGGGCTTCACAAAGGATTTCCCTGTTTAATAAGGGAATATCCGGCAAAATGGAGCGGAGTGCGACGATAATTTTGTGAGGTGCAGTGAAGGGTGAATGCTTGGTGAAAGTAGGTTTCTTTCTCTTTCGAATAAAAAAAATAATTATAAAATAAATATAAAACTCGAAGTATATTGCTCAGCGATTCACCACCTACGGGGGGACCCTCCTGGCAATTTACTTACGAGGATGAAAGGGAACTGCTAAAATTTGTGAATTAAATAAAAGAAAATATTACTTATAACTGCACTACTGCGATAAATGTGAAACTCGGAGTATATTGCTCAGCGATTCACCACCTACGGGGGGACCCTCCTGGCAATTTACTCACGAGGACGAAAGGAAAATTGCTAAAATTGTCAATGAGATAAAACAAATAAATAAATATAAAACTCGGAGTAATATTGCTCAGCGATTCACCACCCACGGGGGGACCCTCCTGGCAATTTACTCACGAGGTTAAAAGAAAATAAATAAAGTATTACTTGTTACTGCACCACAGCGATTTTTCGTCTGCACTCGGTGACATTAGAATTGCCACAGGAGGCCGTATGCCTACGCCTACTAGGACGGACTCCTGCGACTATAATGTCGATCGGTTACAGTCTTGTGTGCCCGCAATAGTAGTCATGCTACACCTTCCACATTGGAGATTGCAATGGGGCCAAGCTGGGTGAAGCAAGCTGTGCCTTAGTAGGTTGTCCGCAATCTGATTGCGGGTGACTAAAAAGGATAACATAGCCCTTCCGTGACCTAATAATAAAAAAAAAAAAAAAAAAAAAAAAAAAAACAGAAGACTTTGCTTTCCTAAAAGAAAAAAAAAAAAAAAAAAAAAAAAAAAAAAAAAAAAAAATTATAATAAAAACATAAAAAAATAAAAAATTTTTTATTCATTAACAAGAATATTGAACAACTAAAAAAATAGTAGAGAGTTATACAAGATAAAAACTCATTTATTCTCATCTATAGGACAGAAGAAAACAAAAGGAAAACCAAAACGGAAGAAAGAACCGAAACAATCCGAATGGAAAAAATTCTGTAAGGAAGCAAAGTCGATATTAAGCAAAAAACAAATCCGTGCCGTGCCGTGCCGATAAAACAGAAAAAAATAAAAAAGAAAAACAAGGTAACACTCAAATTTATTCATTCTTTTTTCTATTGTACTGTGCCTTAAGGTTTAGGTAAAGAATTAAAAAATGGAGGATCTGAAGAAGTCAATTACTGAATTAAATGGGGCGGTTAACGCTATCCTCGATCAACTAAAAAATTTCCATAATCGATTAGGAGCATTGGAGGGCTCAAACGGTGAATTGGGGCGGTCGATCTCGCTCATAGAGCAAAAACTGGCAGAGAAGATATTTGACTTTGCCCAATTGAGTCCTGCCGAAGAAGTAAGGCCCACGGTTATTGCTAGGGCTCCGATGACGGAGGAAGAGCTTAGAGAAATAGGCAGACTCCCCGACTGTGTAAAGGAAATTCAAGTTTTTGAAGGAAACCCCTCACAATACATTTCCTGGCTCAACAATGTAGAGTCAATTCTTAGAGATTATGAGACAATTAAAGGAAAACCATTGTATAGGTCAATAGTGCAGCATATAAGGCAAAAAATTAGGGGTAGGGCCGATGCCGCCCTGGTGTCACACAATATTTTCAATAACGATTGGTTGGAGGTAAAAAGAGTGCTGTCACTTCATTACGCTGACAAGAGGGATATCCGAACCCTCGAACATCAATTAAACCAATTGACGCAAAAGGGTTCGAAACTTGACGAGTTTTATGCAACTGTTAACCATCAGTTGTCACTCATAGTCAATAAAATTAAAACGGACGAGTACTCTGAGGAAACAGTAAATGTCCTAATAGGAACTTATAGGAATCGGGCGTTGGACGTGTTTATTCGTGGCCTGAACCCTGAACTCTCGAAGATGTTAATTATACAAAAGCCGCGATCGTTGCCGGAGGCATACTCAGCCTGCCTCGATATACAAAATTTGACAATGAGGAATACCCTTATCCACGCTAACACCTTTAATAAGGTAGTGGTTCCAAGGAATACCATGTCCGCTTCAAATCAGCGACCCCCAATTCCACCCAGGACACGTTTTTATAACAATTGGGCAAACAAACCATTTGGCTCGGGTCATTTCCAGGTGAATAATAATAACATGCAATGGAGAGCTGGCGGAGTCAATAACTCAGAAAATCCGGTAGTTAAAATGGAAGTGGATGGCACGGTTCAGACACGACAGGCCAATTATATGAACCGCCCGAGGAAATGGAATGCTGATAAAAGGGGACCATCTTCGTCAGCCGGGGGACTGCCCAAACAACAGAAGCTTTTCAACTTAGAAGCAAGCCCTGAGGGGGCTCAATGTGAGGAAAAACTCGAACAACACGATGAGACCGAGGAAAATTTTTTAACAGAGGGTCTTCCTGCTTATTTCATATAGGTGAGAAGACGGAAATCCTGTCAAGTGTGCCATATTTTACGTATGTGGCCACAAATAACAAACAACTTAACTTCTTAATAGACACAGGCTCCAACATGAACTATATAAAAGAAAATCCGCAAACCAACACCAAATTAATCGAATCGCCTTTTAATGTTCAAACAGTAGCAGGACCTCTGACAATAAAAAAAGCAGTAAGAGCGAAATTATTTAAGTGTGTGGGAAACGAGGACATACTGACCTTCTATGTACTCCCAGGTCTCGAGTCATTTGACGGCATTATTGGGGACGATACCCTGAAACAACTTGGCGCAGTCATAGACAGGAAAAATCATATTTTAACCATTAGGCCGGGGATAAAAATAACACTTAGGAATAAGGTAGTAAACAGTCTCCACCTATTGCGGACAACGGACATACCGGACAACGCAATCGAATTAGTAAACTCCTTGCTTGAAAAATACTCTGAACTGTTTGAGCCCTTAAGCGACAATATTAATGCAAAGACTTCGGTTAAGGCCGAGATAAACACCTCAACTAATGACCCCATTTACACAAAGAGTTACCCCTATCCTATCAATATGAGAAGTGAAGTGGAAAAACAAGTAGCCGAATTACTGGCGGAAGGCATTATCCGCCCTTCCAAAAGCCCCTATAATTCCCCAATATGGGTTGTCCCTAAAAAACCCAAACCCAATGGTGAAAAACAATATAGGATGGTAGTGGACTTTAAGAGATTAAATGCAGTGACAATCTCAGATGCTTATCCAATTCCGGACATTAACGCAACATTGGCAAATTTAGGAAATGCGAAGTTCTTCACCACAATTGATTTAACATCGGGTTTTCATCAAATCCTGATGAAGGAATCTGATATTCAAAAAACAGCTTTCTCAACCATGAACGGGAAATACGAGTTTTTGCGACTTCCTTTTGGGCTGAAAAATGACCCAGCAATTTTTCAACGTATGATCGACGACGTGCTAAAAGAATTTATTGGAAAGATATGTTACGTTTATATTGACGACATCGTCGTATTTGGAAAAGACCTTAAGGAACATGTCGAAAATGTCGCCAAGGTATTTGAGAGATTAAATGAATCTAATTTACGAGTAAATTTGGAAAAAACGAAGTTCGTAAAAACCGAGGTCGAGTTTCTAGGTTACATTATCACTTCTGAGGGAATTCGCCCGGATCAATCCAAAGTCAAAGCAATTATCGACCTACCGCCCCCAGAATCCTTGAAGGAATTAAAGAGTTTCTTAGGTATGACTTCGTATTACCGCAAATTCATTAAAGACTATGCCAAACTAGCTAAGCCACTTACCAACCTAACCCGTGGAGAAAATGCACAGGTAAAAGCGAATCAGTCAAGCAAAGTTTTAATAACACTAGACAATCCGGCTTTAAGAGCTTTTAATAGTCTGAAGGAACTTCTCACCTCGTCTGAAGTTCTTGCATTTCCCGATTTCGAGAAACCATTCAATTTAACGACAGACGCGTCAGAATATGCCATAGGAGCCGTCCTCTCTCAAGGGGAACACGGCAAAGATAGGCCAATTGCCTACATTTCCCGATCCCTTAATAAATGCGAGGAAAATTACGCCACCAGCGAAAAAGAAATGTTGGCTATTGTATGGGCGCTGGATAACTTGCGCTCATACCTGTATGGGGCTATGAAGATTCGAATCTTTACAGACCATCAGCCCCTTACCTTCGCTCTTGGGAATAGGAACCATAACGCGAAACTAAAACGGTGGAAATCTCGTATAGAGGAATATAACCACGAATTGATTTACACTCCGGGTAAATCAAATTACGTGGCTGACGCCTTGTCAAGGATACGAGGACAAATCAACCACACGACTGCTACAAATTGCCCTCAGGATGATTCTACAACTGAAACTGCTAGCGAGGGAAATGGTAGCCTGAGAATCGATAGTGTTGGCGATTCTTCCACCGTTACAGCAAGCGAAGCAGGCACCATCCATAGTGCAGATCAGGATGCATCAGACCTCATCCCTCATGTAGAAGCTCCAATCAATGTATTTAGGAATCAAATAATTCTCAGGGAAGGAGGTGATTTGATATGCACAGAAAATCCCTATCCAGGGTATACCAGGCACTACGTAACCCTTCCAAATTTGAACAGCAATACACTCACCGAAGTGCTGAAAGAACGCTTAAATCCATCGGTAATCAATGGAATAAAAATTCCAGAGTCTCGCATGCAATTGCTCCAAGACCTATACTTACGAAATTTTTTATATTACAAAATAAGGCTAACACAAAGAATAGTTGAGGATGTAGCAAACGACGATAGAGTGGTCAGCATCATAGAAGGGGAACATAGTAGAGCTCATAGGAATGCCAAGGAAATGAGGGAACAAATCCTGGAAAATTATTACTTCCCAAAAATGGCGAGCTTACTACGAGCACACGTTACTCGGTGTCAAATCTGCTCATTAAATAAATACGACAGGCATCCACCAGTCCCACCGCTAAAAGAGACTCCAGTGCCGAAATTTCCTTGCGAAATAATTCACGTAGATATCTTTGAGTTACAGGGCGAGAAATTCCTTTCATGCATAGACAAATTCAGTAAATTCGCTAAGTTTTTCCATATCAAGGACCGTTCGGCTATCACTCTTCGTACCAAATTTGCGAAATTACTTCATTACTTCACAGCTCCAAGGATGGTGGTAACCGACAATGAAAGAGGATTCATGAGTCCGGTGGTGACCAATTATATCAAGGGGCTAGGTATAACCGTTTACCAGACGCCTATTCAGAGAAGTGAAGTAAACGGACAAGTAGAAAAGCTGCACTCAACGATCCTCGAAATATACCGCTGTCTGCGACAGGAATTAAAAAATGTTAACCCAAAGGAATTGCTGTATATTGCAGTAGATCGGTATAACACCACAATTCATTCTGTCACTAAGCGAAAACCTAGTGACATATTCTTCAATCGGTCTGCTAGAATTAATTATCAGGGCTTTACTGACTTTAGGAAGAGGATTCACAGAGAGATACGAGCACAAATTAAGAAAAACCAAGAGCAGCGAAATCTCAGACTGAACAGAAACAGGAAACCACCCAAGAAATATGGAGTAGGGGATGAGGTGTACATAAGGGATAAACAGATAAAAGGGAAACAAAAACCCTTGTATAAAAAAGCGACCGTGAGTAGGGATAATAGAGTTACTATACAAACAAGCGAGGGGCGAAAGATTCACAAATGCCAATTAAAGACCAAAGGATAAGAATTCTTCATTCTTTTTATGGGGGGAGGCACAGTACAAAGAAAAGCAGCTCTCTTCCAATCCATAAAATTGGTGGATATTCTTTGAATATCGGGGTTCGACTCCTCATAAGGAAGAGTGAATGAGTGAAAAATATATATAAACAAAAAAACAAAAATACCTATATATATACAATATATAAATGGCACTTTAAATGGCACTTTAAAAGGCACATAAAAATTAAAAATACAAATATTTTTTGGCACGTTGAAATAAAAAATAAATACAATAAGAATAACTCTCTCAACCCATAAAATTGGTGGATATTCTTTGAATATCGGGGTTCGACTCCTCATGGGAATGTTGAAATTAATAGAGAGCATTTAAGAAAACGAATGGCACTTTAAAACAAAAAAACAAAAAAAAAAAAAAAAAAAAAAAATACAAAATACAAAATACAAATATTTTTTGCCACGTTGAAATAAAAAATAAATACAATAAAAAAAACCCTCTCAACCCATAAAATTGGTGGATATTCTTTGAATATCGGGGTTCGACTCCTCATGGGAATGATGAAATGAATAGAGAGCTTTTCAGAAAAAGAATGGCACTTTAAAGAAAGAAAAAATTATAATTAAAATTTTTTTTTTTTTCTTCTTAACTATTATTAATACACAAAAATTTTAATTAATTTATTAATACACAAAACTATAAAGTAAAACTAAAATTTAAAACAAAATAGAATATATTAAAATTGCCTAGAAGTTTAAAACACTACAATAGTTTTAGAACAAAGAAATTATTAAGAATATCTTTAAACTTTAAATTTCATTGCAAGATAGGTTAATGCTAATTTGAAAGTAAAACTTAAATCTAAAAGAAAAATAGAATATATTAAAATTGCCTAGAAGTTTAAAGCACTACAATAGTTTTAGAACAAAGAAATTATTAAGAATATCTTTAAACTTTAAATTTCATTGCAAGATAGGTTAATGCTAATCCCCGCCTCAATCGGATTTAGCATTTTTCAATATGAATCCCCAATTATTACGGTGGAGCACGGTAGCGGCTATGTCATCAGCGGTCATTTTAAATTAATCCACGCTATTGACCTAAAATATTTCGACACCGTGTTGGCAGAATTAACAACTCTGTCCAAGAAGAGGATCGGAAAGGAAGCAGCCAAATCACTCATCGACTTCCAATTAAACCAAACACGTCTGCGCCTCATTGAATTGACAGGAGAAAAAACAAGAAAAACACGATCCATCAATTGGATTGGATCCGCATGGAAATGGATTGCGGGATCCCCTGATGCCGCAGATTGGGATTATATCGTTAAAAACCAAAACGAATTGATGACGAATGACAATAACCAATACGTCATAAACAAAAAGTTATTTAATGCGACGCAAGAAGTAATCCAGATGACAAACGACATGGTAGAATACACGAACGCCCTTGGCAGAAATATTAATGCAGAAGGTTGGGGCGCAATTATATTCAATAAGGTTCTACTTCTAAAAGAGCAAGTATCAGAAATCGTACGTGCAGCTCAGATGGCGAAATCCGGAATTGTTGATACAAACCTATTGGATAGAGAGGAAATAGAAAGAATACTTTTCGAAGAGAATGCCTTACCATATCAGAACCTGGTTGAAGCCGCAGAATACGCAAGCCCGTCCTTTTACTCCAACGGCACCCTTCTTCTCTATGTACTTTCGGTGCCAAAAGTCAAACCTGAACAATACCGGCTTCTGTTAGCTAGACCTACAGCATTGGACAGCAGGCGCGTAGTTCTTGAGTACAGAAAAATCCTTATCAACCGAGATGAAACTTATGGCGTGACGACAAACTGTTTCTCCATTAACAATTCCACTATCTGTGACAGAAGTTCAATAGAAAAACTACCAGAGAATAGTTGTCTGCCAAGGTTGATCAAAGGAGGCAATGCCCGTTGCCAGTTCGAGCCCGATAAGGGCACTACTATAGAACTCATCGAGGAAAATACAATATTCTTGACTAATTTTCAAGGAATAGTGTGGGGCAAAAACCAAACGGCAACGCTAAACGGCACCTTCCTCATTCGCATTAATAACGAGACGGTGCATGTGGGCAATCAAACATTTTCGAGCACGATTGCTAGAACTTCACAAGTACTACCATCTGTTTTGTCAAATGTCACAAATGATGGCTTAAAGGTTAGCTTATCCTACATTCATGAACTCAGTCTGGACAACATAAATCAACTTAAGAAGCTTTCCTGGAATTTTCACCTCTCTTGGGCAACGGACGGAATTGTCCTTATAATTTTAGCATCAGCCTGCTATATGATCTGGCGGAAAATCACCTCAGGCGTAGATATACCCAGAATTGTTAGTGTGGCTGAAATTCATCAATTTCCTGCTTCCTCCGCTACAACTGAAGCCCCCCGGCTACAACGCTGTCATCTGCGGGACGCAGATCTTTAAAGGGGGAGGAGTTAAGGCAGCTACCTGACTGCAATACGCTAGCAATACGTATCAGATGACACATGCGCAGCAGCGTTAGTATATAACCGCCGCTGCACCGTGTGAACCGCTATGTCAGCAAATTAAGGCAGCTACCTGACTGCGATTCGCTAGCAATGCGTATCAGATGACACATGCGCAGCAGCGTTAGTATATAACCGCCGCTGCACCGTGTGAACCGCTATGTCAGCAATATATTAGATTAAGAATTAGCTTAGCTTAAGCATAAGAATAAATTGTCAAGACACTCTTAGTTCTGGACTGAAGAAAAGCACAACGTATTTTCACTTGCTGCAAAATAGGAGTAAGTATGGAAAAGGGGCCAAGTGGTTGGCCCCCAACTTTAATTTTTTGGTGCTCCCTGAAGGGAGCACCTTAACTTCCATTGTCTCATCTATAAACACGAGCTTTCCGACACAAGATGCCGCAAACCACCCCCAAACCGTCACATTTCCTCCACCGTGTTTAACTGTTTTGAGCTGGTTGTTCTCTTGAAGCTCTTTATTGGGCTTTCGCCAAATCTTTTGCGCTCCATCTGACCCAAATATGATGCTGTTCCAAAAAGCGCCGGACTTATTTAAATGCTGTTTAGCAAATTCTAGCCTCTTTTTCTTATTTGCTTTCGAAATTGGTTTTTTCGTCGAGGAACCCGGCCATGATACCCGGTTTTATATAGAGTATTCCGAACAGTTTGGGGCTTGAAATTGATTTCAAATAAATTTTGCAAGGTCTCGCACAATTTGACAGCCGAAGTTTTTGGATTTTGTGCCACCGTGGACCCCCCAATTTGCTCCTGTCGTTTGGTTAATTTTTTTTGGGCGACCAGATCTGTTCTCCGGAGCTATTTTGCAAGTATTGAAATAATGCATAACGATGTTTCGAATGTTGGATCATGATTTATCGACAAGTTTGCTAATTTCGTGATAGGATTTTTTTCTAAATACAGTTTTATCATTAATTGGCGTAGTTCTAGGGAAATTTCAGCACCATGGCCAATGTTGGTCTGCGTCCGTTGAAATCGCGATAAAAAGTGATTGCGACCGTATGCAATTCCTAAAACGTACGAATAAATAAAAAAGCAAGAGAGAAAATAATGGGAGTTTACCGTTACGACGCCAAAAGCATAAGCTAACATAAAGAATGTGCCAATACTTTTTTGATGTGAATTTGTGCCTTATTTTACCTTTCATGGTTGAGCTTGTAAGCCTATGTCGATATTAATTTTTTGATTCAGATAAGTAATAAATACGGCGGTCGCCGTAGCCGAATGGGTTGGTGCGTGACTACCATTCGCAATTCACAGAGAGAACGTCGGTTCGAATCTCGGTGAAAACACCAAAAATTAAGAAAAACATTTTTCTAATAGCGGTCGCCCCTCGACAGGCAATGGCAAACCTCCGAGTGTATTTCTGCCATGAAAAAGCTCCTCATAAAAATATCTGCCGTTCGGAGTCGGCTTGAAACTGTAGGTCCCTCAAATTTTTGAACAACATCAATACGCACACCACAAATAGGAGGAGGAGCTCGGCTAAACACCCAAAAAGGGTGTACGCGCCAATTATATATACAGTCCTGTGCAAAAAAAAACCGGACAGCTAATTTACCCTATTTAAATTTCTATAGCTTGAGTATAAAGCTTCTTGGCGGTAAGTAGCTTTTTTTGTGTATAAATAGAACAGTTTTGAATTAATTTGTATCATAATTTAACCAATAAGTGAAATAGTTGATACGTGGCAAGTGTTAATATCAAAAATATGCCAAGATCGAAGCAAATGGGAGCTGTCGTTAAGGGGCAAATTATTACACTATCACAACAAAAATTGTCCGTACGTCAAATTGCTGCTAAAGTAGGCTTCAGCAAATCATCTGTTGCCGATTTTTTAAAGAAATTTGCAGAAACGGCTTCAACGGAGCGAAAGAAAGGATCTGGACGACGAAAAAAGACGTCGCCTGCTGAAGACCGGATGATTAAGCGGATGTGTATCCAGGACCGTTTCAAATCTTCGGCAGACATCAGGAAGGAGCTCTTGGATGCAACTGGCGTCGAAATAGATTCATCTACTGTGCGTAGGAGATTGATAAATGCCGGTTTTGTAGGAAGACATCCCACAAAAAAGCCGTTTTTGAACGAAAAAATGCGTCAAAAACGATACCGATGGGCCAAAACTCATGAAAACTGGACTATCGAGCATTGGAAGAATGTGATTTTTTCGGATGAATCCAAGTTTAACCTCTTTGGATCGGATGGTATCCACCATGTGAGGCGCAGATCTGGCGAAAGATATAAAACTGGATGCATACTGCCTACTGTAAGTCAGTTGGTAGAATGGTATGGGGCTGCTTCAGCTATGACGGAACGAAAGCACTGACTCTTATTGATGGTCGGGTGAACGGAGATGCTTACATTTCAATTTTAAATAGGCATTTAATACCTGTCATTGAGGAGCAGTATTCTCTAAGAACGGACGTTATATTTCAGGATGATTCTGCGCCATGCCACCGATCTCACAAAGTCATTTATGATTTTTGTTAAATCTCCCGAGTGTTTTGTTTAAATGTCGAATCAAAAAACCAATGATTTATTCCTTATTTGTTGCAGGTAAAAGAATTTATGGAAAAAAACGGAATTGTCCAATTAGAATGGCCGGGTAACAGTCTCGACCTAAACCCAATTGAGAACCTCTGGGCCGAAGAACAAAACTGACCTGGATAACATTATAATGGACACTTGGCACAACGATATTTCGAAGGAATTGTTGCAAGCCCTGGTTACATCAATGCCGAGACGTATTAAAGCGGTAATTAAGGCGAAAGACGGTGCGACCAATTATTAAAACTTCCAATTATAAAATTTATAATGAAATAATTAATTTTGTTTTGAATTAATTAGCTGTAAGATTATATAATAAGGATAAACTAATAATAAAACATTCGTTATTGACTATGCTAAAACAAATAAAGTATGAAAATATTAAAAACACGTATGAAATTTATTGATTTTATTTCATACTTTTGTATTAAAAACACAATGGAATATAACCACATTCAAACATATTTGATAAAATCCATACTACTTCAAAAAATGGAGTTTTCAGACTGTCCGGCTTTGGGTATATTCAATAACGCATTATAATGCGCAACGTACTTTTGCAGTGTTGGCAATGCGTTCAGAAATGCAAATATGGCAGTACTGCAAATGCATCGCGTTCCAAAACGCCATTTTTGTATCAAACGTCGCGCATTATTTGCAGGAAAAATTTTAATACTGCCAATCTATCAATTGCAACACTTGTCACATTGGCAGTGCTGCCAGCGCTGCAATTACTGCGCATTTATAATGCGTTTCTGAATATACCCTTTTTTTGCACAGGACTGTATATATATAATAAATAAACACATTTAAAAAATACTGTTTTCAATTTTTTGATACTTTCATTAGAAGAAAAGTTATAGCACTGAGAACTTTGAATTTCCGAGCGTGCCAATACTTTTTTGACTCACTGTACGTATATTAAGTAAACTCATCCATATCAGAGGCAAGATGAATGCTTATGCTTATTATCGTTTAAATAAAATAAATGTGTATGAAAATATCAACGAATGCATACCCCGATTGGCGAAAGAGTTCAGAATGGATATAATATTTACTCACGAACGCATATGTACACTGGCATCTTTTATGTCGGTATGTAAACGCTGAATAACTTTGTCATTTACCAACCGATCGACTTCAACATACATGTTTTCGATACGTCAATTCAGTACAATTTAAACCATGAATAGCTTTACACCGAAACAACCGAAATTGACGCTATAAAACCCGAAATGCCTGACAAGGTGATGACAAACGCAAAAAAAGGGTCGCAGTTTGTGACTGCTAATTAAGGTGGCCACTTGATTGATAATGCATTCAAACAATAGTTTTAATAAATTGTAAATAACCAAACCAAATAAAAATACCTCTCTTATACAAATCAGTTGTTTTTTTTTTTTTCAAAGTTATTCAATGTTTTCATACCGACATAAAAGATGGCGCACCCTGTATATATTTAGCTGTACCTTAATAAACACCACGCAATTCATCCAATATTCTTGGCATCGAAAAACATTTTCCAATTTATCAAAAACGTTCCAGAATTATACAGTGATTAAACATTTTCAGTATTCTCTGAATTGGTAAACACTAATTTTGCTCGATTTTCGAATGAAGGTACATTTGAGAATAATTGCTGAAGTTCTGAGCTTTAGCTGAGTTTCAGTTTTCAACTTAATCCCGAATTAAATTAAACCCGAAAGATTTAATGAAATTTATTGATATTGTAATGAAAAAATATCACTTAAACTTTAATTATCAATATGGTTTATTTCAAAAACAACATGTATATTGCATGTGTTTATAAATGCGTATTTACTAAATTACTATTCTCTCTTACCCATTAAGTGTTAAAACTAACTATTTGTATAACTTATATAGCGTATATATCGTAATAACATATAACTATTTCATTTTTTATATTAATTTAACTCTATTACTAGCATCAATAGCTCACTTATAAGTGAAGACATATCCTATTTCCTTGTCTTGTATTACTTTCTGATGTTTCCGATTCGATCTTGGATACCGTGCAACACTTCATTTTCTCTCATTTTGTAAGCGATTTTGAAGCTCAAATTGTCGAAAATACTATGCCCTCCGATAATTAGGCAAGTAAATAGGATGTTTGCTATCGGCCTTGTGAGTTTTTTAAAATGCGAAATTATTTGACACTGTTTTTAATTTGATGAAAACAAACTCACGTTTCTACAATGGTCTATCTTTCTACTATTTAATACAAACTGCATACAATTTAACGAGGCAGTGATGATGTTTTAGGTCTTGATTTGAATGATTTACACTTGTTGGGATGAAAGAAAATCAGGCGGTTATATTTTAAATTCTTGGTATAAGAATGGTTGCTTAAATGTTTTGGATTTTCATACTTAGTTATAATTGTATTGTATAAGTAACCATGAGACTGTTTTCTGTCATATTGCAAGTGTGAATAAAGTTGTTTGGAAAAAGGAAGAAATATTATAAACGCTTCGCATGAAACGTTTTTATATGCCTTGTCAACTACACACACACTCATTTCATTCTCTTTAAGTAGTATTTCTTTTGATTGGGAAGACGAAATTTTTTTATGTAGGTTCTCGCCTTTCTCTGACAGTCGAATTTTATTACATGACTTAAAAACGTTTAGTTTTCGTTGAGATTTGTCTTTAATTTTGAGAAATGTGTGAGAACCGTTTGTTTCTTGCTAGAGAAATTTTTCAACCGATGGTTTAGTTGATACTGAACTTGAGGTGGAAGCTGTAAAGAAAAAAAATAAAATAAAGATCAGTAGTCGGTATAATTTGTGACTTCTAATATGCATGAATTTATTTTAATATACAGTTTTGATGAGGTATTTAAATGGTGTATGTATGTATATGATATTGATGCTCTGGTTGGCTGTGCAACGTGTTACCAGTCAGACATTATTTCTCTAACGTAATACCTTCAATATCGTCTTTTAAATTGTTTATTGGGCCGCTTAAAACCAATGGACTTGAGTTGCTGGTTTCTTCTAAGTTCCTTTTAATCGCCAAAGATGATGTCGGCGGTGCTTCGGCAGAAGATCCTACTGCCCCGGAATTGTTAGGATCAACCTCATGATTCTTTAATTGTCATTTAACCAACTCCACTGTTAAAAATTTTTTTAACCGCTCGAAGTATTGTGAATGCAATTCCACGTCGTTATGGCCAGCTCCCTATGATGAAAAAAATTTAGTTTTTTTTTGAATTGTCATTTAAGAAAGATATAAACAAAAGAAGCTGTTCATAAAAAAACATTTGCCGTTAGGAGGCGGCATAAAAATGTATGTGCCTGTACAGGCATTGGAGAAGGAGGAGCTCAGCCATACATCTAACAAAGTACATACTTATACGCCAATTATAAAATAAGAAGAGAGATAGAAAGTAACCAAATCGCTGCTTGCTGCCATTATAATATGGTATCAGTTTACCTGATTCTGTCTCAACTAAATTTTTTCAAAAGCTTTTAAGAGTTTTCTCGTCCAATTTATGACTTTTTATATCGCCACTGTTGTTTATGACATTTTTAGCATTGGTTTTGGTGTAGGTTTTTCCTTTTTATGATCGAAGTTAAAATCGTTTTTACGAACTTATAATAAAGCAGTGTCAATGTGCTCGTTTTCCAATTTTTTATAGCAAATCTATTTAATTGGAGCCTTCTAAATACAGTGCTGCCAACCGTTTTGTCAAGTTGACTTCAGCTTTCGAGATAAGAGTACTTGAAAATTTATTCCAAGTCTACCAAACAATTGTTTTTATTAAAAAGAAATAATACAATCACTAAAAATTAGGCCTGATGAGCAAAAGAATTTGTACTAAAAACAATAAGTGAGGAAACAGTTATGTCATATATTCAGTTTCTTCTTCTTCTTAATTAGCGCTATAACCGCTTACGCGATTTTGGCCGAGTTTAACAAAGCGCGCCAGTCGTTTCTTTCTCGTGCTAACCGGCGCCAGTTGGACACACCAAGTGAAGCCAAGTCCTTCTCCATTCCGACGACATGACCTAGCCAACGTATGATGGAAATTATGTTGATAAATAAAGCCAAGTTTGAACCAAAAAAAAAGCATTTTTTTAGGCCGGGGACTTTTTAGCCCACGAATAAAATTTCTACTTCCAATATACGGCGTTTAGTTTAAATTTGATTACAAGACACACAAGAGTACAATTACCGCTGTGCTTGGGGTCATTCTCATGCTGAAAGTAGTAGTCATATTCAATGCCTAATTTCAGAGCACTTTTATTGAAATTTTCTCTTGAGAATATTCAGTCGCTGACATACAAATCTACCTCCAGGTCAAAACACGTCCATCCGATTTGTAAACACAAAACTTACTTTCATCAGAAAATATTATTATACTTTCTTCCAAAAATCTGTTGCCGCTTAATTTTATTTACCTTGCTAATTAGGGGGTTTCTTCTACATATGCAGGCAATTTGAATTGCACTACTCAACACTATTCGAACAGCCTGAGGGCAAACAACCGTGCCATTGTGATCCTTTAGTATTGCAGCAAATTTTGGCAAATTTTTATTATTTATCGCTTTTCGCCATCGTTGATAATCACACTCAGGAGCATTATTATTAACTTTGTGTAATACTGCGTTCCTGGAAAAGTGCTAAAGTCCGGTAGGTTTCAACGTCAAATATTATGAAAGCATTTTTTCTCCTATAAAATTATATAATATAGCTTTCGGTTCATGGTTTTTATGGGTTTTTTCTCTTCACCTATCTTCGGCGCCTTTGCGATAAAATGTCTTGGCCTTTCGGCAGTCACATGGTATTTGTAAACAATCAGTTTTTCGCGCTGTTTTTTGATAATTTGTTTACAAAAAAATGCCCAAAATTCAAGTTGAGAATGAAATTTAATTCTTAAAATAAAATACTGGACAATTTGTTTAAAAAGTGGAGCCGTTAAAATATATTGCATGGTTATTGTTATATTATAGGATCATACGCATCAACACTACCTTTGCCAAGTTTAGAGTTGATAACGCTTGTTAGTTCAAAATATGAATATACTTACCTCGACCCATAGAGGTTCCACAGCTTTTGGACAACGCTCATATATACCGATCCCATGAGAAAAATCTATGACTTCATCATCAGTTCCATGTATAACCAGAACTGGAGATTTTACTTTGGAAACCTTGTCAATACTGATAAAAAAAATGTTTGGTACCATAAAATGTTATATGTATGTAATGTATAAAAAAAAATGTTTGAACATACCTTGGGAATGCATCAAAAAACCATGTTCTCTTTGTGTTGCGAAAAACGACTCTCAGCCCAGACATTAATGGAGAATGAAGAATAACTGCACCAACTTCATGCTTCGTAGCCAAATCAACTGTCGGGACTGTTCCAATACTTTGTCCATATAAAATAATAGTTTCAGGGCTGATATTAAATCTATATTATGTATATAAGAAAAAGTCATTACCTATTAATAAGGTATTTACAAGCATATTTGATATGCTATCACCCTAAAGTTTGGGTGACTCTAAATAGTCAAGCATTTAATTATTTTAAATTTTTACATTTTTTGACAAGCGACAACACATGCGCTGGTAATTACAAAGAATTAAGAGGTTACTGATTAACCTAAATTTTTATAAATAATATTAAAGTCGGCCGCCGTAGCCGAATGGGTTGGTACGTGACTACCATTCGGAATTCAGAGAGAAAGTTGGTTCGAATCTCGGTGAAATACCAAAATGAAGAAAAAGTTTTTTTCTAATAGCGGTCGCCCCTCGGCAGGCAATGGCAAACCTGCGAGTGTATTTCTGCCATGGAAAAGCTTCTCATAAAAATATCTGCCGTTCGGAGTCGGCTTGAAACTGTAGGTCCCTCAAATTTTGGAACAACATCAAGACGCATACCACAAATAGGAGGAGGAGCTCGACCAAACACCCAAAAAGGGAGCACGCGCCAATTATATATCATGCGCTACCGTGATCACCGCATTCCTCTTCTAAAAAACGGTGTTTCGTGGGAGGAGCGATATCAACAATAAATAATAACAACATAACATAATCACTCATTCGCTAGAACAACTATTTCCGCTGGGAAATTGGGACATAAGTCCCGGAACTTCCAGCTATATGAAACCAGCCGTTATTGCAATGACCACCGATCGGAATGATCGTTCGCTTATCCGCACATCAGTCAGAATGGGAAGACGGGGAAGGTGTACGCAGTGAATTCCGCGAAGCAGACCCAATTAGCTTTATTAAACGTCATATAAAACCGGTGATTCGTGGAATCAGCCACTCCAGTTTAATTTTGTCAGCCATTCCCATCTTTCCAAATTATTAATTGTTCTACCAAGCATAATTTTGATTGGCGTATGATTTGACCTCAAAACTCTCTATTACACTCAAAAACGTATCTTTATAACCAATTACTAATATATTACTCACTCATCCCTTCGATTGACAAACATACAATTTCCTTTTAACTCTTCTGTCGTCCTTCCGTGTAGAACAATCAATCAGAAACCCTCACACATAGTTAGCGAAACCTTCCCTCTTGCGCTTCCTATCTGGTCTTCCGAGTTTCTTTTTTCAACACATGTTCTGTCCACTACTGGACCATCAACTTACTGTTGACACTCAGCAATTATGGCATTCATATCCCCTAATACAATAGGATTAGTGAACTTGGTTTCTAGGAAAAATGACGTTGATAATAATACACAGGGATTAATGTAAATTGTTATGTTTAAATTGTATCTAAACCACATAGGTTTCCAACCCTCAATTGATAATACACCGCATATTACTAATGCCACCATTAGTACCACCAATGCCCCTCCAATAGTGACTAACTCGATCAGAAGCTTTCCAAAAAGTTACAAAACCACCAAAATACCTTTTTGACTCCTCAACGTTATCCTCACATATGTATGTATAAGTGTTTCTATCAAGACAAAAATATCCAAAAATTTAAGTATTGAAAAAATTCTGAGTGCAAACATTTGTTTTTCAGTCCATTCGTCTTTTCGTATTTGTAATCAAACTTCAACTCATTTTTTTATATTTATAATGAACTTTATTAAACCAAATATGTACCATTTTGGTCGACCACCTATTGCCATTTTTCTTCTAGAGACATTGGGCCTTATGCATAATAAGCGAGCATTTGCTCAGACTCGAGTTTTGGAGTAAAAGGTAGGTTTGGTATGCATAAAAATTGTTGAACTCGCTTGCTTTTACTCGGTGCGTGAGATAGATCTCACATGTCGAGTTTGAACTCAAGTCCTGAAATGTTCGTGAGTTGGAGCTCACTTTGGTATGCATAACAGCAAGAATTTGCTCACTTTTTTGAGATCCATCTCACAAAAAGGTGAGACTGCCTTTTAGTTGACTCGCGTGTTTACAAGTATAAAGATGGCCGAATATTTTAAACTTTTCGTTTCCTCTGTCTCATACTCATCGAAGATTCGTTTGGCCTGTAATTAAATTAAGTTATCAGATTTAAGCAATCATATTAGCGGTGTTAATCCTGCGTCTTAATGCAGTTCCATAATAATAAAGTTGGTTTTTATTTTAAGAGTACTCTCAATTCTAACTTATTCTTACTCCTATACCTAGGGTTTTATTTAAAAGCTTTATGTAACAAATAGTTTTTGTACTTATACTTTGTTTTTGCTAATCAAGAAATAATACAACAAAAACGGCTCAACTAAGGGACTTTTGTAGCTCTATGCTCCTTAGCCTAACGAAGAGTTACCGGCCGAATATCATGTTCGTTATAATTTAGCTTTCTTTTTGATGTTTGTTGTTGTGGCACAGATGGGATATCTACGGGTGTGTTCTGTACTGCCGCGCTGCTGGTGGAGCTGTCATTATTAATGCCCACTGCACTCTCTAAGTTGCTGCTGGAACTCTCATTAGCATTAACGCCTACCGAAAAATCGCCTCCAGTGGAAAAAGTAAAATAAAAAAACAAAAACAATTTATTTTCACCAAAAAAAAAGCCACGCATTATAACGGCACACTTACTGGTAACTTTTCCGATAGCTGGATTCGATTTACCAGAAAGTATTTCAAACAATTCATGTTCCCATTTTTTTAAATACATTTTTTTGTTTCCCGTTTTATTTTTGCCACTTTTTGACCTTACTCGGCACTTCATATTAGCAATTTTCTTCATTACATTTTTTTCGCTTATTTCCACACCAGTTTTTTCTTTATATTCGCCACAAAGTTTTCTTATTATTTATTTTTTTTTATTTTTTACACTTTCACTATCTGAACTCATTTTTGCAACGAATCAAACAAGCGGTTTGATCTCAGCTAACTCGAGTTCAAGGTATTTGCTCTATCTCATTTTTATGCATACCAAATTGAGCACGAGCTCGGTCGGTTTGCTCGAACTCACCTACTTGAGATAGATCTCACCAGACTCTACTCGAGCAAATGCTCACTTATTATGCATAAGGCCCATTATTCCATCAGTGTAAAACTTCTGTGGTTTCTCGGCGAAAAACTGCGACAAGTAATTTTCACAGGCTTCTCTTGAAGCCAACTTTACTCCATTAAGGGAGTTCTGCATTGACCAAAACAAATGGTAGTCCGATGGTGCAAGGTCAGGGCTATATGGTGGATGCATCAAAACTTCCCAGCCAAGCTCTCCCAGTTTTTGCCGAGTCATCAAAGATGTGTGTGGCCTAACGTTGTCCTGATGGAAGACGACGCCCTTTCTGTTCATCAGTTCTGGCCGGTTTTTTTCGATTGCTTGCTTCAATCTCATCAGTTGTTGACAGTAAAGTGTAGAATCAATCGTTCGAGCAGGCTGGAGCAGCTCATAGTGGATGATTCCTTTCCAATCCCACCAAACACACAGCATAACCTTTCGAGGCGTCAATCCTGGCTTTGGGACCATTTGTTGAGCTTCACCACCCTTGCACCATGATCTTTTTCGCACATTCTTGTCGTATTGATCCACTTTTCGTCTCTTGTTACCACTCGCTTCAGAAATGGTTAGATTTCACTTCGTTTCAGCAAAGAATCGCAGATGTTAATTCGGTCCATTAAATTTTTCACAGACAATTTATGTGGTACCCAAACATCGAGCTTCTTTTTGTAACAAGCCTTTTTTAAATGATTCAAAACCGTTTGATGATGAATGTTTAGTGCCTTGGCGATGTCATGGCAGCTTATGTGAGGGTCCTGGTCAATCTTTTCCATAATTTCATCGACTTTTTCAACGATAGGTCGATTGAGCGAGGTGCATCTTTCACATTGAAATTTCCAGAACGGAAGCGAGCGAACCATTGTTGTGCTACACGAACTGATACAGCATCGTCTCCGTAAACTTCACAAATTTCATTGGTGGCTTGCGTGGCATTCTTCCCTTTTTTATACAAAAATTTCAAAATATAGCGAATTTCTTCATTATTTTCACTCATTTTTGAACAACTATAATTTTTTTTCAACTTCTCCGAATTTAATTTTTTTTGGTTAAATGAAGCTTAAAATGTCACCTTTCTAACACCATTTGATATGACACAATGTGATTGGTAGCACTGGAGATAGATGACTCCAACGACATCTATTGACAAAATACGAAAAGACTTTTTCGACTACCCAATATATTGTAAGAGAGTATACATAGTTCTAAATTATTTAGTGTGAATAACCTGTTTTTCATTAACTAGGCCTTCACATTTGCTTGCCTTTCCACTTGCAGCGTCTTTTTGTTTAAATATACAATAAGTTTTTCATTTTCTTAGTTTTTTGAGTTGGTTTTCATAACATTTGTTTTTATTAATAAGGAGTTAAAATCAAAACTTACACCATGTAAATTGTTTCCGTAAATATTTGACAATGTTTTGATGGCCTTTCTTTGCCACACACTAATACTGTTTCTTTGCCACAGTTAAATCAAATTCCTAATAAAGTGAGTTTTTTAGGATCTTGAGAACTTGAAATGATATTACAAAACAGAAATATTTGTGGGAATGATTTTTTTAAAGCTCGATAGCGCTCACCATACAGCGTAATGACTGCTCCTTCTTCAATTCGAAAGAAAAAAAAAACGATGTTCAACAAAATAAACAAGGTTTATGCGTAAGTATTATAAAAAGTTGTTTACGAGTATGCAATATTTTTGTCTTATGTGTTTCAATTTATGCTTCAGATCTTGGTATGGTAAATGCATATGCTGCGGAAGGCGATGTGCTTGTTTTCCATCACTGAAATATTGAAGTCAACCAGCAGTGGGCTGAAGAAGCAAGAAAGCTCCACTATACCAGTATCGGTTATGGATTTCATTAGTCCCTATACGTTTGAATAGAACGCAAGTCCTGTGGTGTGTGATTGTTTCAATTGGGGGTTACATTTGGATCACTTTGCCAAGAGGTACTTTGAAGAAAGATGAACATTTTAAATGAAATAAACTAATTTAATGTACGTATACAGCGAACAAATCCACTTTTAATTTTTACATTAGCAAAAACAGTTTTCCCCTACATGTAAACCAATTTATATACATACAGTGTCGAAAAAAAATAAATGAACTGAAATGAACCAAATATTATTTTATAGTAAAAAAAATATCACAGAAATGAAAAGCAACCAGTTGTTTTATGAAAACATAAAAAATATTTTCTAAGATAAGACTGTATTACATTATATGCGAAAAAAGGCAAATATATGCAATATCCAAACTTCCGATATTTTTTTGCTACTGTACAAGCCATGTGTAGGTACTAGATATATATTTTTTTTATTGTGGTCAATGTGAGCGTTGGAATAAGAGTCAATAGTAGTTTCCTATTGAAAATTCTATAATTTTGTACTTTTATTAAAAAAATGTGCTAATGGCGCGAAAAAAAATTTAGTTCAATTGAAAAAACTAATTATAAACGACTACAAGCACGGTTTATCGCAAAAGGATTAAAAAAATTCCGAGAAACTGGAAGTGTTGAAATTCTTCACCGTGGAGGACGACCCAAAGGTACACAGCACGAAGACTCGAAAATATTGATAGAATTGAAGAAAGATCCAGAGTAGTCGGCAGCAAGTATAGTTAAAGAGCTGAACTTAAAGGTTAGCAGCCGAACTGTACAACGCAGAGCATGTGCAGGTAGACTGAACAGTTATAGAGCAGCACAAAAGCCATTTATTTCCACAAAAAATCGGCTAAAGCGGTTGAAATTAGCTTGGAAGCACATTAACTGGTCATTGAAACGATGGAGAACTATACTTTTTTCTGATAAATCAAAATTCAACTTGAAATACTCAAACGGAATGAGAAGAGTTCGCCGGCCAAAATATAATCGTTTAGATCCTCGATACTGCAAAGGTACGGTTAAGCATGGCGGAGGTGCTATTATGGTGTGGGGTGGTTTTTCTGGGTTTGCTGTTGGATCTCTCCATTTAATAGATGGAATTATGGATAGGTTTGTATACCAAAATATACTAGAGAGTGTGATGCTTCCCCATGTTGAGTGGAATATGACACTTTCGTGGTCGTTCCAATAAGATAACGACCCAAAGCACACCTCGAAGTTGGTAGCAAATTGGATCGCATCGAAAAAAATCAATGTGCTCCCGCACAATCTACGGACCTCAATCCAATTGAGAACCTTTGGGAGATACTCAATAGGAGGATAGACAGGCAAGGAGTAAATATGGACAAAAAGAAGCTATTTGAAGCTGCCAAACAAGTCTGGTTGGATATTCCACTCGACGTTATCAACAATCTAATAGCGTCCATGCCAAAAAGATGTAGTGAAGTTATAAAAAATAATGGTATGCTATAAAATATTAGTTAATTTTTGTTATTCCAATATGTTTTGTCGCTTTGAATATCGCATATGGTTTGGTTTTTAACGCATATAATTCTATGAAGTAAACTATTTGTTAAGATTTTTATGCATTCAAGAAATAAATCTAACTAATATAACTGTCAACAGTGACGTGGGTGCCGATACGTGAGTGGGCCGACTGTTTGTTTGACGACAGGAGGTACTTCGTTTTGTCCTCGTTCACCACCAGACCCAGTCGCTTCGCCTCTTTATCCAGTTTGGAGAAGGCAGAACTAACAGCGAGGTTCTTAAGGCCGATGATGTCGATATCATCGGCATACGCCAACAATTGTACGCTCTTATAAAAAATTGTGCCTGAGCGATTAAGTTCTGCGGCTTGTACGATCCTCTCCAACATCAGGTTAAAGAAGTCACACGACAGCGAGTCACCCTGTCTGAAACCTCATTTGGTATCAAACGGCTCGGAGAGGTCCTTCCCAATTCTTGCATAGCCGTATTAGTTTTGCGGGGATACCAAATTCAGACATCGCGGCATACAGGAAACTCCTTTTCGTACTGTCGAATGCAGCTTTGAAGTCGACGAAAAGATGGTGTGTGTCGATTCTCCTTTCATGAGTCTTTTCCAAGATTTGACGTATTGTGAATATTTGGTCGATGGTAGACTTTCCAGGTCTAAAGCCCCCACGGTGGGCTTCAGCCTTTCACACAATACGCTCGCTAGAACCTTAGAGGCGATATTTAGAAGTGGCGGGTCCCAAACCCAGCGCACAACCAGCTATCCTGGAATGTTTGGCCTTATCACTTTAGCTCACTCCCGAACGGGTGTTCGGAATCTACTCAGAGGATAGTTGGGCTAATCCCGGGAGTTGTGAGCTGCTTGAACCACATGCAGAAGAATCGTCCTGGCCACTCCCAAGTGAATGGCGATCAGTAACTTTCCCCACTTGCGTGGACTTCAACATATGGAACCATCCCTCCCGTGGCAGTTAGTTCTACGTAACCGAAAATACCCGAATTTCCATTCCCATGGCAGCCGGTTCTACGTTACCGGAATGACTCGGGTTTTTCCCGACCAAGGGCTGCCGCCCCAGTATACTAGCCGTGTCTAGTGAACCGTATATCACCCCACCCCTTACGACACAGGAGCAAATCCTCGCAGCAATCCTACTCCAAATGCTTCTCCTCAGGGCTGGAATCGAATCCAACCCTGGGCCAGAAGTATTCCATTGCTGCGTCTGCCACAAACGGCTTCACCCGAACTCCACCTCGGTTAGGTGTAACAAGTGCAACGGGTGGAACCACCTTAAGACCTGTTCAGGCCTTAAGTCACACAGGGAGTGGTCCACACGGTATGTGGCCACGTGTTGCTCCCGCCAGCAGGCGTCTGATGCCTCCACGGCTACTACTCCCCCTGATAGGCCGGCACTACCAACCCACACCTCCACGGTGAGGAGCCTATCGGACCAACACAACTCCCCCAACTCAACCCCTCCCCTTCCTTCCTGCTCCAACCCCAGTGCGGGGACAAACCAGCAGCTCCTGGTCCCCTGCACAGTCTGTTCCGTGTGTCAGACCGTAATGCCTCGGAATCCGGTATCAGTCCAATGCAATTCTTGCAATGGCTGGTGCTATTTTCGGAGATGTTCCGACCTGCGCACCACCCGTGAGTGGACAACGGCCTACGTTGCGCCCTGCTGCAGAGCTCTGCACCCGCTTCCGCACAACCACAGTGGATTGCACAGCAGGTCCAACGTAGACAACCCCACGCGTCCCTCACCCCCCGAGTTACACAGACTTTACCGAGAAGCTTCAAGCTTCTACAATTTAACTGCAACGGACTCACGAGTAAGGTCGACGAGATAGTTGACTTTATGAGCCGGCACAGTATTAAAATAGCTGCGGTCCAAGAAACCAAGCTGCACGCGAGGTCATCTCTGATCACCAGGGATGGCTATAACGTGCACAGACACGAGCGCGAGCGAGACAATGGTGGTGGCCTAGCGTTTATAGTCCACCACACAGTGCAGTATCGTCTCATCGATGAAGGAATCGACCGCAGGGACAGCACCTTAGAATGTCAAGGCATAGCTGTCCAGACAGGCGATTCCGAGCTCGAAATATTTAACGTATATATACCCCCTATCACCTGCTGCCCTGCAGCATATCACCCTGACATAGGTGCGCTCATCAGAGGTGAAAACCGATTGGTTATACGTGACTTCAATGCGCATCACGATCTTTGGCATTCAAGTCTGCCAAATGATCGTAGGGGACAGCAACTGGCAGAGCAGATAGACGGTTCGACATTCAGCACTGTAAACGACGACGCCCCCACCAGGGTAGTGGGCAATTGCAGCAACTCGCCTGACCTAACAATAGCTAGCGCGGGTCTGATAAATAGCATAACGTGGCGACCTATGCTATCGCTTGCATCAGACCACTTGCCCATTTTCGTCTCGATTGAGAGACCTGCCGACTTTGTTTGGGCCGGCTTCACGGAATTCACCGAGGACACCTTCGCCGCTCTTCCCATCCCCACTGATGTGCGCGTAGGCGAACGCGCATTCCGCAAAGTGCTCACAGCTGCTGCGGCTCGCTTCATTCCAGCTGGAAGTTTTAAGGACATTCGTCCCCATTTCCCAGCCGAAGCAGCCAGCTTAACAAACGAGCGTGACCACCTACGCCAGGCCGATCCCGCGGATCCCCGCATAAGGGATCTCAATTTGGAGATCCGGCAACTGGTAAATCAACATAAGCGGACCAAATGGGTTGAGCACCTGAAGACCTGTAACCTCACCTCTGGGGTGAGTAAGCTCTGGTCCCCCGTTAGGTCCCTGTCGAACCCGACGAAGCACAACGACAAGGTGGCTATCACCTTCAACGGTTGCACGTCGTCGGACCCGAAGAGATGCGCGAGCTATTTTAGCCGGCTTTTTATACTGCATCCTCCGGTCGACAGAACCAAACGTCGTGCTACCACAAGGCTGCACAAACTGACGAACGGCAGTGCGCCACTTACTTTCTCCGGTGATGAGGTTCAAGGGGCCATCAACAAATCGAAATCATCAAAAGCCATTGGCCCTGACGGATTAAACGCGCTGATGCCGAAGCATCTGGGACCTCTGGGAGTAGGATTCCTCACAAGGGTCTTCAATCTGTCCCTGGCCACTCTCATCATCCCTGACAAGTGGAAAGCAGGGAGAGTGGTCCCACTACTGAAACCTGGGAAACCCGCCAACCAAGGGGAATCTTATCGGCCGATAACTCTCCTTTCCCCAGTAGTGAAGACACTTGAAGCCCTCCTACTCCCACTCTTCACGAAACACCTGGCCCCAGCCCCACATCAGCATGGATTCCGACGAGTGCATAGCACCACCACTGCACTCACTGCCATAAACCACCAGATAAACCGCGGGCTTAACCAAAACCGCCCCTGCGAGAAGACTGTGCTCCGCAAACTACCTTAACGGTCGGCACTCGTCAGTGATTTTTCGAGATCAAACATCAAAGCAGAGGAAGATTAAGCCAGGTGCACCGCAGGGTGGTGTCCTTTCTCCCTTGCTGTTCAACTTCTACATCTCGAAGCTCCCCCAACCACCAGCGGGAGTTTCCCTGATCGCATACGCTGACGACTGCACGATAATGGCGTCGTACAAAGACATTGATGGCCTGTGTTCCAAAGTGAACAACTACCTCACCGACCTTTCTCGCTTTTTCACTGCGAGGAATCTCCAACTTTCCCCCACCCAGTCCGCGGCGACCCTCTTTACCACCGGGACAAAGGAGGTCAAGCTGTCCCTTAAGGTAAAAGTCGACGACACACCAATTCCGACGGTAAGCAACCCCAAAATTTTGGGTGTAACCTTTGACAGCTTGCTCTCCTTCTCTGCGCACACAACCGCAATTGCCACTAAAGTCCAAAATCGCAACAAGGTCTTCAAATCGCTTGCCGGCAGCACTTGGGGCAAAGACAAAGAACTGTTGCTTTCGACATTTAAGGCGGTTCTGAACTATGCTGCGCCTGTCTGGCCCCTGGAACTAGTGACACGCAGTGGATAAAGCTACAGACATGTCAAAATACCGCCATTCGGACAGCGACCCTTTGCCTCCTGATGTCTCCCATTCAACACCTGCATAACGAGGCAAAATGCTCCCAGTAGTGGAGCACAACAAACTGCTCAGCAAGCAGTTCCTGCTTGGATGTTATCGCAGGTTTCACCCCTGCAGACACCTGCTTGAGCCTGAGCCGCCTCCCAGGCACGTCAGGAGACACCTTTTAGACTACGCTGACGAAATCCAGGAAAAAACTGACCGCAACCTACTGGACCGGCAGACCGTCATCCGACATCCACCGGGAGACCGTGACCACCTTCATGAACTCCCGTCCTGTGAATGCCGTAATCGGAGTCCAACCACCACCTATTGCAGACGAAGAGCTCCAGCTTCCCCGTGAGACATGCGAAGGTACCCCGCACGACACTAACCACCTCTTCACATGCCCCCAAAAACCGACTCATCTAACACCCCTCTCCCTCTGGACCCAACCTGTCGAAACAGCATGTTTCCTGGGCCTACCCCTAGATGAGCTATACGAAGATGACCGGCGATATGCCCTACACGGACAGGGCTACCATTACTGTTAAAAACAACAACAACAACACCCGAATTTGTATGCGCTAAAGGGTCATTTTAGCAGCATTCTCCGTAGATGTATGGGAAATGTTTCTGCTGTTACAATACAACAAGAAAGAATTGTTTTCCATTATACTGCTACTCTACTGTTCGTGTGTAAAGGTATAAGTAAATAACACGCACCGTTTCGATTCTACGTTACCGGAACGGCCCGAATTTACTATATATCCGACCAAGGACTGTCCAAAGACTAACTTTAGCAGCACTCCCCGTACATGTATGGGGAATATTTTTGCTGCTACAACAACAAAATACAAATCACCATAGCAAGTTACACGACTGATCTTTAGTCTTTCCCATGACAGTCGGTTCTACGTGACCGTAACGGCCCGGATTTAATTGGCCAAGGACTGTCACTACAGCAGCATCCTCCGTCCACGTACGGGGAATGTTTATGCTGCTACAACAACAACTGAACTTTAGTATAACTCTATTATGAACTGTTTGTTTAAATGGTTATCCCACCCAAGATCGTGTAATTTGACTTTTTCTATTGGGATTTTATATAGTAGTTGGTATATGCCAATCGGCCAATTGCCTCAACTTTAACATAATCCTCGGACCGTGTCATTGTGCGAAGCCATACATAATGATGAGTATGGGGCTTTCAAATTAAAAAGGATTTCGCTAATAGGCGCAGCTTGTTTTACACATACCGTAGCAATCCTTCCTTATTAATTTAGAAATGGTATTAATGTGCATTTTTAATTGCATGAAATAAGCACATAGAACAAAAGCAAACACTTAACTGCAATAAATATGTTCAAAATTATGTGAAATATATGTACATAGGTAATTCA